>NC_087449.1:24672500-29672500 GCF_036321535.1 Camelus dromedarius | reverse complement strand
ACTATGAGCTCCCTGAGCACAGGGGCTGTGTCTTCCTCTACTGCGTCTCTGGCATCTGTCAGAGGATGCCAGAGACATGTTAGGAGATTGAAAACTGTGGAATGAAATGAAGGGGTATCATGACATTTCCAACACACGCTCTTTCCCCCCTTTTCTCTCTCTCTCTCTCACACACACCCCCACCCACCCACACGCACGCTCCTGCTATTCGATCTCATTGCGGGGCCCACCAGGAGTCCCCCGTGAATGTTAGGACAGGCAGGCACGGGAGCAGAGTGGAGCATCTGCCCTTCCTGCAGGCGGGTGAGAAGAAGTGGAATGGACAAGAGTGGCCAGAACCACCTTTGTTTCACAAGAGACTGGAGGCCTTACCTTGGCTGCCTTAAAAATCTCATCAAAGTCCGTCGGCAGGTTTCTGTTCTGTAACCACAAGGCATGACTTATGAGCATGAAATGAACAATGGGATGATGACATGAAACAGGTAACCAGGCTGAGCCCTCTTGTTCTTACCGGGGTGGCTGCAGCAAACCGTTCTTCAAAATCCTCAAACGCATGGCCGTTCTGAAAGTGTAAGGGATGATGGATGAGGATGGAGTGAGTGACATACAAATGACATGGATTTATGAGTTTAATGATGACGGTGTCTATGCTTTATGCCCCTACAGTCTCGTGAGGCGGGAGCTGTTGCCAATGTACTGTGAAAACCCTGGAATGTGTTCCCAGCATAAACAGATGATAAAACACCGGCCCAACAAGGAGATACGACAATGAGGAGTTTGTAAGTTTCAAGTCCACCTTCCTGAAATTACAGACCTGCCCTGGCCTGGTTCAACAGCCGCAGCAGGTAAGAGCATGGTTTTCCCTTGAGATTTTGTTTTTCAAAGGAAAAAAATGTTATCAGACGCTTTAGCCAAAACAACTCTTTGGAGAAGTCTGTGAACAGCTAGTTTTGTAGGTGCTCTTCTGCCTGCAGTCTTTTCTGCTTGCAATGCTCTTCTCATCCCTGAAAGCCCAAAGCTCATCCAATTCCTCAAAGCCAGCTGAAAGGCCGCCTCTTCCAAGAAGCCTTCCCTGGTCCCCTGAGCTGCAAACCCTCCTCTGAGAGCAATGGCACTACCTGTGTCCATTCCACTGTGCGCTTTCTGAAGCAGGGACCACGATCCCTTTGTTCCTCAATCCCCAGCACATCATAGGCACATAGCAGGGCTCAAAAATACATGAACGAATGCATGCATAGTCCCAAGTAAATTTCACTTCCTAACATGAGCCCCTCAGCAGCCCCTGTGATCATAGTCTCCCTCGCCCGCCTCCCCGGGCCTTCCTGCTTCGCTCTCCCTACTGCAACTTGCTGGGCCCTTCCCACAGCACCTGCAAGTAATAAACTTCTCTGCTGCAGTTCCCAGGTGGTCTCTGACACCCTGGGGCTTTACTCAACAAATGTTAATTTAACAAAGTTACAACATTAATACATATTATAGATGATATGTAGAGCACCTCTCTATACAGATGTTTAATGGCCATGTTTTGGTCTATACGTTCAAGTTCATCATGCTTTGGATGACTTCCAAGTAGTGTGACATTCATACAAATCTGAGAATATTGACATTACACTGGAGTTGTTACGCATGAACAGAAAGACTTGCAACGTTTCCTAACTTGGAGGAGAACTTCCTGTTGGCCATGCAGATGCTGAGAAACTGTCAGCCATAGTCACTTTCACTCTGCAGTGAACGGGATCGTTACGTCACTCAGCCCCAGTGACAGGGCTGCCAAGCAGAGCAGACGGATCCACGTGCCCACCACTGTAGAGCCTTCAGTCCAAACACTAGCAAATTCCATCATCACCCACCTGCTCCCACCAGGCACCGGCTTGCCAGGAGTCAACTGTGGCCAAGAGGAGGCGAGGAATGGCCAACATCAGATAACCACAAAAATAATAATAGTTACTATGATGCTTTGGCCAGAGGTGGGCAGACAATCCTAGTCTAAGTGATCCCGTAATCTATGGTGTGGCCTAAAAGGTTAAGGTAGTGTCGCTACATCCTTTATAAATTCTCACATTCCTAGGGATTTATGGCACAGCCCCCACCAACTAGCTCTGGGTCATAACTTTTAATAAAAACATTTTTTAGTGTCCAAAATCTCATTACATCTGTCCAATATAAAAAAGCAAATGGCTTCAGAGCATGATGGATGAATTAAATAAATTTGAAAAACAGCCGGTGGGAGAGTCTCATAAAACCCCACCGCACAATGGAAGTGCGCGAGGGTACCCAGCACCGGGTTAAGTCCATCCCTCTGCTGGTGACACAAGAGGGGGCGTTCGGTGAGGCGTGGGCTGGGGTGTTATGAGGCTGTTTCTGTAAATTCAGAAGACTGATCTGGACCTGACGGCAAATGCATCTCATCGGAGTCACACAGATGCAGACCAGATCCTGGCCGTGCCCCATGCTGGCCATGCGACCCTGCAACAAAGCACTTAGTCTCAGTTTTCTCATCCTCAAAGTGGGAATGATCATGAGAACATCATCTCAGGTTTATTGAGAAGTAAGATGCGTGTACCATGTCTTGTTTGGTGTTTGCACACAGAGATGCTCAATGAACAGGAGCTATTTTTAGGAGCTTCTCATCCTATTTCTTTTGGCTCAATTTTACAATGTACAGGCACCCATTTTTAACGTCAGGAAACTATTACTTTATGATATTTGGAAAAAAAAATAAAGAAGAAGAAGAAACAAACATCTTGCAGGAGGCCCCCTCCTTGGAAACTAACCCCTGCTTAAGAGCCCAGGCCAGACCCTGTGTCAGAGGATGCCCAGTACTGCCTGGCTTTAGTCCTGAATCCCATTGCCTCCCTATCTTCTCCCTCTCACCTCTCTTCTGGCTACACTCTTGCCTGACCATCTCCCCATCCAGACCCTTTGTACCTGGTGCTTGTCGGTACCTCCCCGTTTTGATTCTGGCTCAGACATTTCTTGGAGTTCCTTCCTCCTGCCTGAGGAAGACATAACAGGAGCCCCCAGGGTATGCCATCCAGCCGGCAGGGAGACATCGTCCCCCAGCTGATTCCCAGAGGCAGACCCTGGAACCCATTCCCTGCCTGCTCAGCTCTTGCTTTACCCACAGTAACTACCCGAGTTTTTGTTCCCTCAAGTCTTTTCTTCCCCTTTAGATCGATTTCTCATACTTACTATTCTGGTAGGCTGGCAGTTTTGTATTCTGCTTTTAAAACCTCAATAAGACAATCCAGTTTTCTCACGACTTAAACTTTCAGGGAGGATTTAAAGGAAGAGATTCTGCTGTGCTGTTTCAAAACAGTTCTAGCCTGAATCTTCACCAAGACAATGAAATAAAGCTTCCACCAAGAGTTTATTTTCCCATCATCTCTTTGGAGCAGTGGGGACACAGCTGTCTCATAACTGAGGGAGGTAACTCTTAAAACCAGATGCATGTGACTCTTGGCAGCAAAAGTGAGTAGATGAGATGAGACTTGGGGTGAACATGTCAACAAGGATGAAAACTTATTTATGGCTCCCAAATCAGAAACCTGCGGTGGTTCCCACCCATGGCTGCAAGATGTAATCCTCAGGGGGAGGTGGGGCATCTACAACACTACGCATGCTTGAGCCCCACCCTCCCCATCTGAGATGTGGATGCTACGGGTCTGGGGTGGGGTCCTGGCATCAGCAGTTTCTGAAAGCTCCCCAGGTGATTCGACTATGCAGCGGGGCTTGTGAGTCACTGTGCTGGGGAACGAACTCTCTATAGCAATCATCAGCCGAAGGCCTACTGGGAAAACTGAAGTCATCTTGATTGATTCTGTAATTGACTAATTCATTTCTTCAACATCCACCGGGCACTTTCCACATGCTGATCCTGGCTAGGCACTGGAGATACAGAGATGAATAAGAGGTGGTCCTTGCTCTTTCAAAGCTCAGAGCAGAGTCAGGACGTGTGATCTGTCTTGCTAGGGGGTGGGATATGAGCGGGACAGGAAAGCCACCAGGCATTGCAGTGAGATCTAGAGATCTACACTCAGAGTCCAGGCCCATGATGCAAAAGAATGAATTCAATTATCCATCTAGAAAGCTCCGGAGAGATGGATTAACTTAAGTGATTTGTAACTGCACCAAGGTGGGCATTATTAAGGCACCTAGTGATTCCAGGCATTTGAATGCACGTGCCTTTCCCCGGTGAGCGATTTAACAATGAAGACGTGCTAATGAAGACTAATTCCCTCTGGGGTGTCTAGGTGTTTATGCTCTCTGTCACCTTTAGCCAAGAGTCAGCAGCCACTCTCCTACTTCTTGGCAGAAGTAAACAGGAAGAACTCTGCTTGGCAACTGAAGAACAACGTGGAGGTGGGGAGAGAGTTGAGATGGGGAATTTGAAAATGTGATGTTAACGAACGATTTTTCTGAGGTTCCACATGGCTATTCAAATTGTTCCTTCCTCATCAGTGTTCCCTTGGATGAATTCCTTCCACACTCTGAGCCTCAGTTTTCTCCTCGAAAACTAGGGATAATAATGCTTACAACACCGGCTTGCTGAAAAGAAGGGGGGAGAAGGTTGATGTCTATGAATAGAATTAACACAGCCACTGATGGAGTAAAATCTCGGAGGATGTCAGTTCCCTTTTGAAAAGTACAGAGAGGGAAGGAAGGATGGGAGGGAGGGAGGGCAGCAAAGGGACAGGTACAGGGAGGAGGAGGGGGGAGGATGGAGAGAGAGAAGCTGAGAGAGAGAGAGAGAGAGGAGAATAGAGTGAAGGAAGGAAGGAAGGAGGAATAGCTGTGGATTTTGCTTGGTGAGGGTGGGCAGGTTCCAGGCCATGGCAAAAGTTTGGGAAGGAAACCCTGGTCTAGGGAAGGGGCAAAGTCACCTGGAGGAGAGACTGGAGAAGGGGCATGGCCTGCACAGAGCAGCACCGGTCACGGCAGGTTTCTGCTCCTGCACCTCTTCCCCAAGGTTGATCACTGGCAAGGCTGGACCGTTCCGGGGCCCACCAGCCCCATCGTTGATCACACCTACCCCACCCACACCCCTTCTCCTCTCTGTGGGTCATCTTTTGCATCCCTTGCACCTCTTTCAGAACTCAGCGGGAAACTCCGTGTCTTCATGCCCAGATATTCTAAGACGTAGCCCTTATTTTCTTGAAAATACACCTCAGGATGGAGTTGGAGGTGCCATGTGTAGGCTGATGCTGCCACTGTGGTAAAATACTAACAGCTAAGTAAGTTTGATCTCAGCAACAGTGACAAAGGGGAGAAGATGCTGACTGTGATGCCCGGGAACTGACAGTGCCAGTGCTGGGGTGATGGTGGTGGTGGGAGTGATGGCTGTCATGAGACGGTGCTGACCAGTCACCTGGTCATCCACGTCTATTAACTGAGCAACTATACTGAGACAGTCCTTGTCCTTACGTCGCAGGAGGCAGATGGAAAAGAAAACAGGCAGTTATCGTATGATTGGGGTTATAATTGAGACAATTCATACCAAACCTTTGGTGACAGGGCCTGGTTCAGAGTAACAGCAGGATTCATGCCGGTGGTTATGACTAGTAGTGTTTTTAACACACATTATCCGATCCAATCTTGACGGGTCAGACATTTTGAGATGGTGGCAACAGTGGGGCTGGGGACCTTGATGGAATCAATGCTGTTGTCAAGAGGCAGTGATCATGAAGAGAGAGATGATGATACAGGTGTTTATATGATGATAGCCAAAATGGGGCCAGGGATGGTAATTAAGAAAAACATTAAAAACAGCAGCCTACCATCAAACTTCTCTAAGATCCCCGGGGATGGCTTCATGCGTTTACACTTGTGGAAACTTCCTGGGCTCTAGATCCTGGTCCCAACCCCTGACCTCATCCCAAAGCTCTGACACGTGACAAGAAGGACTTCGTAATGTGGGGGACCCTCCCCTGCTGTAGCTTCTTTGGGGAGGAAGGGGCCGGCGGTACGACGGCTTGGCTACTTTCATGGCTGTCCCCAGAATAAACACACCAGCACAGGTATAAATGTGGCACAATTTCCTAAAGCTTATGATTATTTGTTTTTAATTCTCTCTTCCTTTATCCCTTCTCCTTTAAAAAAAAAATCTATTATCTAGTTCCACATTAGCAAAATCTCAAGGATTTTTCAAAACCTCCTAACTAGATTTGGCGCCAGTTCAGGACTTTGAAAAGGGGTGAATGAGAATAACAGTCAGGCAGAATTGGCTCCTGTCAGAGGGATGACGGGGTCTGAACACACTCCAGGGGAGGAGGGCAGCAGGGCTTCTCAGAGGCAGGCGTGTCTCTCTCTGGAGAGGCTACTCCTGTGGTCCAGATGGCGCCCGAACGGTAACAAGATACATTGGATGGAGTCGAAATCAAGCCAGAGGAGCAGAGGCTCAGGCGAACACGGAGCAAATCAGAGGAAATCACAAATGGAGAGATGTCACAGCAAAGGAAAAAATAGTCAGGAGGGCTTTGCCTGCTGCTCTGACAGCCGTTCTGCACAAAATGTTTTTCCTTTTCTTCTCTGGAAGAATGCAGATTTTACGTGCTTAGGCATTCATTGCCTCGCTCACTGCTTCATTCCTGATTCAGTTCTCAAGGCATACATTTCCTAATTAATTAACTTTTTTTCGGAATGCCCACTCTGAGCAAGGCACTGTGCCAATATGGTGAGGACCAAGATGCTGTCCCTTCTCTGAGCTGTAACAGTCAAGTTAGGGAAATGGGAGGATGTGGATTTGGGTCAGAGCATGAGGACAGTCAGGACAGGGGTACCACACTGAGGATTTTCACAGCACGTGTGCCATTTTCACTGCTGTGATGTCATTCATGGCACTGAAGCCAACTCCACTGTAAACCAAATGACCAGAAGGAGAATTCTGCTTTTATGTGACTGGAATGTGACTAGCTTTACCCATCTCTTGAATTTTTCTTTGTTGTAAAATTAGGGAAATATCCATCTCACGAGATTGAAGATTTCCCTAGGTAAGAGTTGAGGTACCAGCTTAATTAGCATGGCACCCGACACAGAGTAAGACCCCCATTAGCATCTGCTTATTTGGGTCAAATATTAAGTCAACAATTCAGTGGAGCATCTTTTCGGAATATGATGGTTTTGCAGCACGTATTTGATGGCATATAGGACAGTGTTATGCACTGCAGAACTGCAGAGGAGTAGAACCAGAAGAGGCACAGAAATCTCTAACCCAACTCAACCCTGTATTTTTTTTCAGATGAAGAAACTGAGGCCTTCAAGCTCTTCAAAATCATGATAATGTTAGTGGCAGAGATGGGATGACACTCCAACTCCTAGCCTAGTTCCTTTATTTCCCATCACAATTCCCCTCACAGGTGAACAGACTCAGAGGTGACAACAATAAGTCAGAGCAGAGAAAACTGGCTCACAATTTACAACAAGGAAACAGAGGCCCCAAGGAAAGCTCAGCTTGCTCCCGTGTGAAAAAGCGAGGAAAATGGCAACTTACAGAGCTCCGAGGGTCAAGCAAGGTGATGTCCACCAAAAAGACAAGACTTGGGAGACAGCCTGCAGGTTTGAAGTCAGAGGAAGTCTGAAAGAGCATTATCTATAATTGTCTCAGATTGATTGTCCAACCTATAAATAGTTTGTAACTCTGTCAGGATTTCACCTGCCCTCTCCTCTGGTCTCTCAGTATATTCCTCCCCGTCTCAGGCATTGGTACAAAATATTCCCTGTGATTTGACTTCCCTTCCCATCCTCATTCATCAGGAGAACGATAATACATCCCTAGAGACTCAGGTCTAGTCACCTGTTCCACGTCTTCCTCTAAGGCCCTCGGGATGGATGAGATGACCCTCCCCTGGGCATCCCACATGTCTGGTTATAACAGTTGACTGATTTCTCTTGTCTCTACTACAGACTATGACCTGGTGACACTAAGTCCCTTGCATGGGAAACTATACCTTACTCGTCTTTGTCTTCCTCATATTTAAATAGCCTGGTGGTTAGCACACAAAAGGAAACTAACCTGAATTGACAAATTAAATGAAAAAACAGAATGAATAGAAGGATGAACTTGTTTACACGAGAGAACAGAAAACTGAACAGAAAGAAACTTGGTGACAGCATGACTTACGAAGCAGAGGGGATGCTAGTGCAGATGGTGTTTTCAAATACTCAGCATGTATGTGTGTGCATGTGTGCGTGTGTGCGTGCAAACACCCACGCACTACGAGTGAGCAAGGCATTCGCCACTGTAAACTCCAGAAAGGATGTCATATCCACTGTCGTTTGACCTAATGAGATGTTGCAATCAGAGTAAATGGCTTTGGTTTCAATTTCAAAGAAACACTAGGGAGATGTCCCAGAAAAAAGGGTAAGAACAGGAATATGCTATTCTTCTAGCCCTTCTAATATCTAGATGGCATTTTCATCTGAACTCAAGTGTTTCCCATTAGCGAGATTTATCGCAGCTTAAGTGTGGGAGACAATCTCCAGCAGTCCTCTCGCCTGGAAGCCCAGCCAATACCTGGCTTTACACCCCCTCCCCCTTAGTTGCCAGCAGTTGGTGAAGTGATTGGACCCCACACTGTTCAGACTCTCAAACAGCATGTCCAAAGAATTTTTGATCTCCCCAAACCTGTTTTTAACTTGTCTTCTGACTTCTGTAAAGGCTACCAACTCAGGCCTAGATGTGCTAGTCCCAAGTACCAGCGACTCTCCACCCTCCCCTCTTCCACACCCTGACATCCACTCATGCATTAAGACACCCTGCCCTATCACTAGGACGTACCCCACGTCTGCCCGCCTCTCTGCACCTCCTCTGCAGCACCTCTTCTGCTTAGACTGCTGCCTGACAAGCTCCCCCTGAAGTTATCTCCCTCACAGCAGCCAGAGGGATATTTTTAAGATACCAGGTCAAGTTCACTCCCCTGATTAAAACCCTCCACTATCTTCCATTACACTTGGGATAAAATACGAATTCCCTACCATGGTCTGTACTGCCATCAATGCTGGGCTGTCACCTCCGTGCCTGGACTCATCCCCCACCACTCTCCCCTCCCCCACCGTGCTCTGGCCAGTGCTTTGCCCCATGGACCTCTGGAACATTGCTGTCCTATCTCTGAAGACCATGTAGCCAGGTCAAGAGTATGGCATATTTGCCAATCTCTCATACCGATCCCATAAGCAGAGACCCTCTTTACTTGCATCCTTGCTATGTCTAGTCTACAAAAGACACTTTTAATTAAAAGTCATCAATATCTCTTTGGTTCAAAGCGGGGTGGGTATAGTTCAGTGGTAGAGTGCATGCTTAGCATGTACGAGGTCCTGGGTTCAACCCCCAGGACCTCCATTAAAAGTAAAGTAGAATAAATAGATAAACCTAATGACCACCACCCCCGCCAAAAAAAAATAAATAAATAAAATTACTGTAATCTCTCTTTGGTTTGGTCGCAAGTGGATGAGACAGACCACTACCTGGTTTTGGTAGATTTACGAAGTCCCCAAATGTACAAGTTACTCTTGGTCCCTCTCTCTCCCACACCCTGACATCCAGTCATTCCAAGAAATGCTGCTTCTATCTCTAGCAAGTTGCCCAAACAGTCCATTCTGGTTTAAAGAGGAAGGGATGGGTAAGATAGCAATATTAAGACTCATCCTGGGGCTGGGGGTATAGCTCAGTAGCAGAGCGTGTGCTTGGAGTGCATTAAGTCCTGGGTTCAATTCCCAGTGCCTCCATTAAGGGGGGAAAAACAACCTCATCCCTTCTTGGTCAGGCAGGGGTCAACCAGGACAATAATCATAACAGCTGATGCTTAGATGGAAGGTCCTCTGTATGTACCAGAAACTATTCTAAAGTGCTTTTGATATTAACTCACTGAATTATCATGACAAATGTGGGAGCTATTGCTATCCTCATTTTCAGAGGAGGAAACTAAGACACAGAAGGAACAATGAACTTGCCTGATGTCACACAGCTGGGAATTTCACCAAAGTGACTTAGCTTTGAAGGACGTGCTCTTAAACATTATGTTATGGAGGGAGAACAGAAAGGGTCAGACCACCTGAATTTTATGATGAGAATGAGAGGTAAGGGTTCTGGAAGGAACAGTCACAGTGGGCAGCTCAGAAGCCCACCCTTACCAAGTCCACTCAAATCCTTCCTGGAGGACCGCAGCTAGATCACGCCGCACCTGTTGTCCCTATAATGATGATGGGCGGTGGGTGGGGTGAAGGAAGGGGGCTAGAACTTCAGAGGTGACCTTGGAAACAAGAAAAAAAACAGTATAGAGACAGACTATAAGATTAAAAATACAGAAAAGGGGGGAAAATAGAGTGTCGAGCTGGTGGCATGCAATGGTGGGAAAGAGGAAAAAAATCCTCAAGATAAGGCAGCTGCTAACCTGCTGGAAAGAAACATAATGACACGCTGATAGAACTCTGCTATAGGTAGAAAAATGGGCGGTGGAGAGGGGAAGAAAGTGTTGTAAAAAGTGAGAGCGAACGTCACCTTCACAGGGGCCCTTCTTGATGTACAAGACGAGAAGCAAGGGCTTCACCCTACATCATCAGACTTGACTTCCCTCCCCACCTCAGCATCTCAGCCTCAATCTTCTCATCCATCAAATGGAGAAAATAAGGGTTGGCATGTTAATTAAACCAGATAAACTCAGGGGAGCACTGGAATCCACCGGGGGAACTCTGTGAATCTCCCTGTATCTATAAATACATGCAAGACTGACCAAAGCAGATCTACAGGAGTGGGGGCCCAGGGAGCTGCTTTTAAAAGTGTCACCAGTGACCGACAGGCAGTGCAGTCTTTGGGAACTGCGGAACTCGATACAGTTTGCCAAGCAATGCACCCACTCCCTGGTCTCCAGCAAGCACTCTGCAAATACTGATTTCTCGCCTCCTTTCAAAGTCACTGCAAAAGCAGAACTTACAAGCTTCGAGGCTGGGACTGTCACCAATCTCTATTTTCTTATTCTCCATGACCAGCCATTTAATTCTCCTTTTTTCCAACTGGGGTTTAAAAAGTTCATGATTCTTCTGCAACTACTAATTAACAGCAGTTTTTAGCAGGGAGAAAGAGGGAGCCTCAACATGATGATTTATCCAGAAAAGCTGAACTCCTGTACCAGGACAGAGGGTCAGCATCAGCAGGTATGTATGGGGAAACTGTGTATGAGAGCTCTGCTCAGTAGAGAGGCTGCAGTTAAGGTTCTGTGAATGTTAACGATCCACATTAGAGGAACAATGACAGACTCACAGCAGCAGCAGACAGATACCCCTGAATCACACTTCTTACCATGTCACGGCTCTCCAAGTAATCTGGTGTGCACCCACGGGAGGGGCAGGCATGCATCGGGGCCCCTGTATCTTGGGGGCAGGACTGTCTTCACATCAGCACAGGCAGCACTATTGGCAAAGAGTTTCAGGAACAAAACGGATAGGTACCTCACGCCTTCTGTTTGCAATTTCACCGTGTTCTGGTCTCAGAGACAGCTTGGCTCAGCGGGAGGAGAACCCACTGTGTTTGGGAAGGGGAACCTACATCCTGGCCTGCCCCAGATGGCTCCTTTCACACCTATTGTCCTGACGCAATTATTAATAGGGAACCCCTCCTCCTTCACTTTCGAAAGTGACCCAGTTTGGATGATAAAGTAGGTCATCCTGGCTTTAGGGTCAGAGATAACTGGACTGGATTCTTAGGGACGCTTCTTCTGGCTGTGCTGATTTAACTTCTCTGATCTTCAATAGCCTTTACGGCAGAGAAGAGACCTACGTCCCAAGGTTATTCGGAAGAGCCTTGACATATAGCATTAAGTGCCTACCACAGTCCCTTGCTTGGTGGACGTTCAACATTTAGTAGTAATAACTGTTTGTTATCCTCACCCCACGGCCACGGCACTCCCCTGCAGGTTCAGCCCCACCCCGGTGAAACCTGATCTGGGTGACACAACCGCTTGGGCTGGGACAACTGAAGGCACTCAAGCCCCCTGCCGTATATACCTGTTTCCCTCCCACCAGGACACTAGAAGCACCCTAGTGGTCGGGCCAGGTCTTTCTCGTCTCCCTGTCTCTTAAAACACCTGGTCCAGCCCACTGTCCATGCGCCAGCTCGTAATAATAACAACGGCTAGCATTTACTGAGTATTTACTATATGCCAGGTGCTGTTCTAAATGTTTAATGTGTTACTTTATTCAAGTCTTTAAACCAAAGGCATTATTCTCATTTGACAAGCGAACACCCTGAGGCTCAGAGAGGTTTAAACCCACCTGAGGCGGCACAGCTGATAATCGAGGGAGAAAATCTTCAAGTCCAAGTAGCTGGTCTGTAAGGCTCACACTCTGAACTGCAATCCCACGTTGCCTACCAAGTACTGGGCTCTGCCAACACCCCTGCTGTCATCTGTCCTTCCGGCTCTCAGAATAACTCTAGTAGTACCTTCCGACTATGACTAATCTGGGTCGCCCCACTGCCTCCTACTTGTCTTTTCAGCTTTTCTAACACTTTTGTTAACTAGTCCCCCATGTTAATTTCCCTTTATGAAACGGCCTGATGTGGGCTTTCTTTTCCTGACTCCATCCTGATGGATACACATAGAGAATTCCATGAGCTACGTAATGGTCTCCCCACCTGCCAGCTACCTGCCACAGGCCACTGGAGAGATGCTGAAAAATACAACTCCAACGGTGTCATTCCACCAGCTGGAAGCAACAGGGGCTTCTTAACAAACCCCCGCTTCTCAGCCTCCCATTTCAGGCCCTTCACTCCCTGGGGCCGCTTCCCTTGTCATCCTTCTCTCCTTTCCCACCAGCGCATCCCGTGATCCTGCCCTCCCAGATTGCTCATCAGCCCCCGGGATACGTGAGGCTTTCCCACATTTCAGTGCCTTTAAACATTCAGGTCTCTCTTCCTGAATCCTGCTCTACCCTTCCTCCAGTGCCAAACTCCCACCATCTTTCAAGACCATACCCAAACCCTGTCCCCTGAGAGAAGATCTCACCAAACTCCCTCAGGGCAAAGTCTACTGCCCCTCCACTATGCTCCCGTAGCATCTTGTACACAGCCTCTCACAGCCTGGACTATGGTGGTTGTAATTATTTTTATATGTCTGTCGTCTTCTTAAGACCATTAAGCAGCTGGTTTTATTTACATCGCTAGTGAATAGAACACTGTCTGGCAGGTAGGAGTTTCTTAGTAAATATTTGCTGAATGGATGAAAGAATAAATAAATGAATAAGAATTGTAAGGCAATTAAAAAAAAAAAAAAAAGGAGAAGGGCTTTGCAGCAACTGGAGCTCTGGGATGACAAAAGTAATGAAGGTCTGTCACTGCAGGCATCCCAGCCGAAGGCAGAGTCAGGAATGTTCATCTGCACTTACCACAGACCTTGAGGGGTGCTTGCGTTGGTGGGAAGGCTAAACACTAAATTAGATAGCCTGTTTTTTGTTTTTAAAGGAGAAGTGATTTTTTATCAACCACCTCTTTTGGGGTAGGGTAATTAGGTTTTTACTTCTTTATTTAAACAGAGGTACTGGGGATTGAACCAAAAAAAATTTTTTTTTCTTAATGGAGGTACTGGGGATTGGACCCAGGACCTTGTGTGTGCTAAGCATGTATAGAAAGCTTCTTTGAAGCTTCCTATGAACACTGAGTCTGGAAGCTTAGGGCTCTATCCCGGGAAACTTCCTGTTAAGCACCGCTAAAAGAAACTCCGTCCAAGAAACCTCAAAGAGGTAAGCGTCTCCTTCACTTGTGGGGATGCGTGGATGCAGACTCCCTTCCCCGACTTCGCCTCTCATGCGACGTCGTGATAATCATCATTTCTCTACAATGTGGTGCTTAATGAGGAAGTGAAACTGACAAGTGTGCAGACTAGATTTAATCCAATTATGCAACATCTTGGTCCAGATTTCAAACTGCAGGAAAAAACCAACTGCTAAATTGTGAATGAAAATTTATTTGCCATGAAAGGTGGGGGCTGGTGGTGTAGGGAACAGTCGTCCAGAGAATTCTCTCCATCCTTCACAATAATGGATCGACTCCTCCTACACGTGCTGCGGGGAAACGGAAGTGAGTCTAGGGCAAGGAAAACCAACCTGATCCTGATGGCTGGGGGGCAGGGGTCTCCTACAAACACACAAAGGAGTCGGAAGGGGTGCAGGGCAGGGTGGCAAAATGAGAAGCTTTCTGATCTTCAGAGGTGGGGAGCTTCCACTGAGATCTGTTCTCTGGGATTCAAAAATCTCTTTTCAGCCTCAGGATGAAGAAAGCAGGATGCCGGGCAGGGTGAGGGTTTGGGAATGACTGAGGCACGGCCAGGCCCTCACAAAACACAGTTTAGAAAAGAGAGAGGTGTTCACAGCCAGCCATGAGCATCAGGCCTCGCGAGCTCTAAGTGCTGGTTAGAGACTCAAAACCAGTGAGGAATGAATGGGAGATGGGAACTGAAGCCTGAGTATTGACTCCAGCTAGGTGAGGGTAAGGAGCTGGAGGACTCTTGTGTTTTCTTTCATCCCAAAGGCAGTATGTTTTAGTGGAAATTGTGTGGGTGCCTGAGTTAGGACAACGTAGGGTTCAAATTCTGGCTTTGTGACATGGGTGAGTTATGAGACCTCTGGAAGACTCAGTCCCCCTGTACGTGTCACCTACCTCCCAGGGCTGTGATAACCGAAGGAGATACGCCAAGACCGGGGCCTAGGCTGTCCGTGGCCCCCAGCAGATGCCCTGCGGGGTCTGCCTGCCTTTACCATCATTAAGTTTCCCTTAGTGTCTCAGCATCATAAAACCAAGGAAGAAACTGAATGGAGGCCTGGACTTCAAATCTGATCCTCAGGCTGTTTATCAGTTTCTCCCAGCGGGGCTCCTTTTCAGGATAACAGACAGACCTACAGCCCTGATTTCACTCTCTGCGGAAGGAAACAAAGAAGGAACAATTTTCTAAGCACCTACTTTGTGTCCAAGGTTTGCTCAGGGAGATGAGTTGATTACAGTACTTGGTAAACACCTTCCCACCGGAGCACTAACTTCACAGGGAAGGCTACAACTTACTAGGGGGGACAACTTCAGAGTGGGCAACTTCAAAGTCAGGTGATAAAGAGGCGGACAGGAATGGGGCCCCCAGGGCCCGTGGTTTGGCAGCTGAGCTACTGGGAGCAAGACGACGAGGTAAGAGCACGGGGCAAATGGAATGCCAGAGGAATGTGTGACTCTGAGGTCCACTGTTGTAGTCACCTTCACAATAGCGGGATCCCTTAGAGAACCATGCATCTGCTCTTAAATACTCCTAGGGGCAGAGAACTCACCACTCTGAGAGGCTGTCCTTTCCTCTGAAAACTAGCTCGGATGGTCTGGAATTCCTTTCCTATATCGAGCATAGATTTGCCTCTCTCCTGTCATTAAACTTCAGCCTTTCTCTTAATCATAGGCCGACCCCCAACATAAGCAGAGGCAATTCATACACACCAACCCTCAGTCTTCACTGACTTGGTGTCTCATAAAGGCGACCTGTCATCAGCACAGAAAATGCTTTCACGTTGCCTCATGAGTCCCATGAAAGCCCTGAGAGGTGAGGAGCTGATGGAGCCCAGGAAAATGAGTCTCAGAAAGTCAAAGTGATTGACAAAGCGAGGAAAGAATCCCAGGGAGGTCTAATCACTCCCTTCAATTTGAGTCCACGTTTCATCAAAAGGGAATTTATGTTAAGCCCAACGTATCCATTTGACAACCTGTGTCCTGCCTATTGACCACTCTGCCCAACTTTTCAGAATTCCTCCTTTAAAGGCCAAAAAAAGTTTGGCTCCAATTCACTGACTGGTTATTACTAATAATCAGAAAGTCTTTTATGCCTAATACAACTACATAAAAGGCTTTTATACTGTGCAATTATAAGCTGAAGGATAAAAGATCTCTTCCAGCCGTAAGACTATCACCCGAGGGAGTGAGCAGGGGGGAGGAGAAAGCGCCGAGTGTTCGCCTTGCAAAAATGGTGTGAATCCTACCAAGATTTAGGTCCATGTCATTGGAATAGGTGACCTTCATGGTGAGGCTCAACCAAGTTTGGTGTTGTGGGGCTTAAAAGGGTCTGAAATGGCCCCTTTGGCAGCCTGCTAAGGCCCCTCTGTAACTAGAAGCCTCCCTTCTCTCGGACACCTGTGGGAGCCCCAGACTCCCCAGAAGCTGCCTAACATGCACTCCTTTGGTTGTCTTTGGTTCGTCTGTCTGAGGAAGGAGCAGGTAGTGAGGGAGCCAACAGTGACAAGGACAACACGGCAGAGGTTTTCAGAGCACCTAGAGGTATCCCAGGGAAGGTGGATTCAGCAGAGACGCAGGGCTATGGGGAGAAGCCTGGGGCACAGGAAGGAGCAGGGAGGGCGCGGGGGACGTAGAGTACCTCCGAGAGGTCAGGCAAGTGGAACCAACTTTCCCATTCGGAGACTACTGTCTCCTCAAAGTCATCTCACAAGTTAAATCTGACAAGCCCTCTTGGTAGATGAGATCATTGAGACTCAGAGAGGCAGGGAAACGTCTCAGAAGTCCCCCGGGCGGCAAGGACAGGAGCTGAGACTCCAGCTGCATCACTGGCCTCTCACTGGAGACACTGCTGTTCACTTACTGCCTCTCTTAGGCTTCTAGAGATACCGAGAGAGCTCATAAAAAAGCCATCATCACCAACAGATGCTTCCAGGACTTTATGGGAACAGGGGGTTGGGAGCCACTGGGGCCCATTCAGGCAGCCCGGATATTTTTCCAAGCAAAACCTTTGGGTATGGACTCAAGGACTATTTAGAGTCAGGGCAACAGGGAATTCCCATTAAAAGAAAGAACCAAGGACTTTCATAAATCCCTGCCCCAGGGTAGAGTGATTCATGAACTATTCCCAGAGCGGCTGTTGTGCCAGGCCACTATGAACCAAGCCCAGGACTTGCTTCTGGTCATACAAGGACCTCAGGAAGCTTCTGGAAGTAGTGAGGAAGAAGAATTCCAATTCTGTGTGGTCAGGGCTCTTCATGGAGGAGTGACAGCTATGAAGGCACAAAGGCACGGGTGATGTGCTGACACTGTTTGAAGAAGTAAAGAAAGTCTCCCCAAAACACAAAGCTTGCAGCTACGCCAGGGTGCTGGGGGAGGGCTGCAGAGAGCGTGGGGGAGGGTGCGACTCCTCCAGGAAACGGCAGATTCAGCCAAGCTGGATGGCGAGGAGGAGGTAGGTTAGAGATACAGCTGAGGCTGGGATTCGAGGGCTCTGTGTACCAGGCTGAGTCTGGATTTTTTTTTTCCGGAGCTATTAAGCATGGAGATGGTGCGGCCAGACTGGTTAATAAATTTGCCAAAACCAAGGTGGCAAATGGAGCATGTTTCCTCACGTATCTAAACCTGTTAGGGGCAAGTGAGACAATTTAGGCACAAATTGAATTGGAGGGAGCTGTGTGATGGGGGCTGGACCAGACTGAAACGTGAAGAGGCGGCTCGCGTCTCAGTGACAAGGAGGGTTGATTAAATGCAAAGGCCTCAGGGAGAAAAACTGCTTTTTCCCTGAGCAGCACGACACTGCCTGCCTTTTACTCTGTTTCCAGACTCGAGGCTTTTAAAAGGGGCTGGCATTCCACTATGTTTTGTCACTAAAACTAACAGGCGTTGGGTTTGGCAAGCAGTCTTGAGGGGAGTTGCAGGGGTTCCAAGATATTGGCCAAGTAGGGTCGAGAAAGAGACACGGAACAGAAAGAAAGCCCACTAGGAAAGGAGGAGCGGGGGCAGGAGGAGGGGGAGAACGGATGGGGGAGACTCCCAGCTGGGAGAACGCAGAAGCTCAGGTCGGGACGGGCATCAGGAGCTAGTCTTGCCCCTCCACCCATTCTGTGTTTGAACCCACCACGCCCCGCTAGTCGTTCTGACAGGTGGTCTTCAGGCTCTGCTTGTACAGCTCCAGGGACGGGGAGCTCACTCTCTGAGATGCCAGATTTTCCACCCTTGAGCCCCTCTGACCGTCAGCGGGTCACCCTCACTTTGTGCCAGATTGGCTTTCTGGCAGTGCCACCCACTCTGGGGGCCAGGAGCTGGCTAATCCAGAGCAGAATAACCCCTCTTCCATATAGTGGCTCTGGGGATGCCCGTCTCCATGTTTCTAGTTTTTCTCTTCTCCAGGCCAAACGCTTCCAGGTCCTCCAGCTGTTCCTTATGGGATGGGGTTTCAAAGCCTGTTATTAATCTCATCTTGTAACGTGTAGGACTGTCTTCATGTCTCTCCTAGTCTGGGGGCTGGAACTGATAAGAAGGTTCCAGAAATGGTGCTTCAGCCTCACGACAGTTCTGTTCAGGTGAAAGCTGGGATTCCTGAGGGTCAGCATGACTCCAAAGCCCGTGCTCTTTCCACCCATGACTGAGTGAGACCAACAGTGTCTAGACACCTTACTTCTTTTTACATGAGCTGCGGCAAACTCCAGGTCCCCCTGCTGGCTCTCTGGGCTGCCTGAATTACGTGTAGAAGGTGCCTTAGGAGGGCCAACTAAAGGTCCTAAACATGTTCTGAGCCCAGCAGTGGCACAGAGCTGAGGATTTTCCTTCGTGTCCCAGATTTCCAGGAGTCCCGCCAGCAGGTGGGCTCCAGGTGCAGGCAACCCTCTGGGTCCTCTCCAAGCCCACCACGCATGGCCTTTTGCACAGCACTCCGGCCATGGGCTGGACCCTCACACACTCCAAAGGCTATGGCCAGCCTTTTTAAAAATCCCTCTGAAGCTTCTCAACCACTTTCAAATCGGCTGGACAACTCTCTCCCCAGAACCAAGACACTGCCCACTGCTGGACCAAGTATCATCAAGCCTTGGCTAGAGACTTTTCTCATAGAACACCTGAGACTCTGAGTCCCTTGGACATAGTTCCATGCGTTCCCACTCCTGGGGCCAAGATCTTCACTCCAGACTGGCACCCCCCTCCTCAGCCCCATCATTTCTGCCTCATGGCTCCTTCCCCCCGACCCACTGAAGAGTCCTCAGCAAAGCTATCTGGGTTGTGACACTTATCCAGAAGGGTGATTCCCTTCTTCAGATGGTAGGCATCGCCTCGGTACAAGCCCTGGTCACAGGAACCTGGCAGAAGAGAGGAGACGTACTTACACTTACAGGTTGACTTTTTGGCACGTCATAGATACCTTCTTTCTTTTGGCTGGTGGGAACCTATGAAAAAGATCAAATTCGACACAGTCAGCATACTCCACTTTTGGTATTCCACTTTCAAAGAACAAAGCAAACAGGCTTGACTCCAATGGCGAAGTACATGTGAATGCAGCCCCTGAGGTCCAAGGGACCCGACTTTCAGCAGAAGGGGCTGCTGGGACTAGGAAGCGAAATGCAGAGAACTTGGAGGTCACATGGCAGGAAAAAAATCATCCTCAACTCACCAAAGACTAAAAGGAGGCCGGGGGAGGTGCTAGGAGTTGCCCAGAGTGATTCAAAACAGTTTGCAGCTGAGCTCAAACTACTCCCCACTGACTGAGATACAGGCTCCTCAAAATACAGCAAAAATCAAGGTCACAGTACAAAGTACAGCTTCGGGTGGGGTCACATACAAGCCATCAGACAAGCACCCAAGGTTTTTATTCAAGAAAAGGGCCCATCGATGGCATGAAAGTCATGAGACTAGAATCTGGAAAACCTGATTTTTTTTTTAAGCCCTTATCTGTAACTTCTTCCCTTTTTTCCTTCTCTTCCTCATCCATCTGGTCTTATCGGGCCACGTGGTAACTGTCACACCCTAAGCGGGTCACTTAGCTCCTCCGGGTTCACTATCATAAAACGGGAGCTACTGACTCTGCTGCTCACTCAGGTTATTGGGAGGACGGACGAGAAAAGAGAGTAAATAACCACAGACTATTAGGCAGCAGCATCCTGGGAAGTGTCAAAATGAGAACTTCTTTCACCGTTGATACATTTATGTAAACATGTATAAGACTATGTTTGATCACGTGAGGAACAGTGGCTGCCTGGAATACTTTTCAGATGAGTCCGTCAGGGCCCCTTGTTTCTGAAACATCCCAGATGGAAAGCAATCACTAGCTCTTTCCTAGCACAGCTCAAATCACACCTCCAGGGGAAGGAGCGGCCAACAGTGGTCTTCCAGCCATGTGATAACCTGTCTCCTTCCAGCAGATGGGGAGCCCCTAAAAAGCAGGCACAGTGCCTGACATCCAGTAAGCATTCCGTGGGTGTCTGCTGGGTAAGGCTGCCACCCAGAATTGTAGGAAATAGGGAGGGAAAAAAGAATCTTTTAGGCTGAGACCTGCTAACCATACCTTTCTTCTTAGAGGAGTGAAAATTTGGGCTTATTCCTTGAGTCCCTTTGTCACTTTTGCTCTCATTGAACTTCAAATCCTGATAATAATCCTAAGAAGTTGGTATTATAACCTCCACTTTAAATAGTAGAGACTGAGGCTCAGAGATGTTAGGGAAACTTGCCCAAAGCTTCAAAGCTGGTAACTGATTAGATTCAAACGTCGCTCTTTCTGGCTACCGAGTAAGACATGTATCACAAACATGTATCACTGCCAGGCCACTTTCTATGTGCCAGGCTCTGTTATAAACATTTGTGTTTATGGATATTCTCATGTCATCCTTGGGACAAGTCTATCACGGGAGGACAACAGTTGTCCTCATGCTGCAGAGAACGGAAAGGAAGCCTGGAGGGGCTCCTGCAGTCTGTGAGTAGGGAGCCAGAAGCTTCAACCTGGGCAGTCTGCCTGTGAGCTGCTGCATCAGACAGACAGCACAGCTCAGCCCTGGTCCCATCCTTCCCACAGCTGTTTCAGGGCCTCTTTTTCCTCTGACCTCACATTCCACACTCCCAGAAGCTCGTGCACATCCTTGCAGAAAACAGGACTAGGAGTGAGCACGGCCGTGCCGAAGATGCACTTTCAGAGCTGCTCTTGCAAACCTTAGTTTGCAGGGAGCCCGCGAAGGATGTAATTTCTTTGCTCCTGGTAACTGAGCTCTGTCTAAAAGGAGTCCTCCAGGAATACCTACGGAGTCCTTGTTAACGAGGGCCAATAAATTACCAGCCCTCACTTTTATTTTCACGAGCTCCCCCGTCCCTGAGCAAAGCGAACAGCGTTTTTTCTGTTCCCTGTAATTCACCGCTCACTATGAGCACTTAACAAGTTGAACCGCAGCTGACTCTCAATTATGCCTGCAAATGGAGGAGAAGCAGTGGGATGGAGAAACCCAAACTGTGCATAATTGAAAACGCTTTTCTGCTGGGCTGTCCCATGGGTAAGGTATCAATCTGCCTGTCTGTCCTTTAAGATTTACTTCAGCCGGCACATCTCCTTGGGAGCCTTGCCTGACTCCCCAGGACTGACATGAGCCTTCCTTGGCACTCTTGTAACCTCTGGTGCATCGTTTCATTAAGAAATAAAAGTTAGCAAGAACCTATTAAGTGTCATGCACTGAGCTTTGACGAGGACAATGATGGCGAACAAGGCAGATACAGCCCCGGATTTATCAGAGCTCCTTGTCTTGCTGGGGGACATGGAAAAGTAATCAGGCTACTGAAGGAGGCTATAAAGTGTGTTTTATCTTCTAAGGGAGCTGTCAAAGCACATTGCAGCTTTCCATTCACTCTGTATTCCAACCCATAAGCTTGCTAAGGGCAGAACAGATATTTTATTATCCTTGTTTCCCCATCTGTAAATACTGGTTAAATAGGAAACTTCTAAGCATCAAACATATTCCGCGTGTGTGCTGAGAACACCAGCAGAAGTGCTAAAAGGATAAAAACCAGAAAGTGCCTTGCCCCTGGCTCTCATCTCCTCCTAGCGGGTCCATCCTGTCTGTAGACCATTTCAGTAACGTGATGTTGCGTAGAGTGATATCAGCTCTGGACCAAAAGGATGGTTCCTAATCCTGGCTCTGCCACAGGCTAGGTGACCTGGGAGACGTCACTCTGCTCTCTGACCCTCAGTTTCCTCTTCTGGTTGTCCTGAGTATCCAAGGAGTTGCCTACAAACTCCTTGAAGGTGGGGACCGTGCTATGGTCACTATTCCATCTCCATGTGCCTGGCACAGACTAGGGGCTCCATACGTAATCACTTTTTGAATAAACGAATGGAATTACTCTGAACACTATATATTAAGGACCATCCAGACAAAAGGTGCTTTTAGTGCAGTGACATATTAACAGTGTGGAGAGGCAGGTTAAGAGCTGGGTGACATAGGACTAGAGACATTTTAAAATAACAATACTTGACATATCTTGGGTAACTCAAAATGTTTTTCGAATGAGCGAACTTGGCAGAACGTGCCCGCGGCAGGCTGCGATCTCACAGGTGCTGGAAGCTTTTTAAGGTACAGAGAACACCAGGTTTAGAGTCAGAGGCTCTGGTCTTGGGCCCAACCCTTAAGTCCAAAGGACTTGAATCTCTTACATTTAAGATGATCGTCATTGCAACTGTTCATCTCATCTCCCCGAGTTACTGGAAGGGTCAAAAGTAAACGATGGCTAAAAATGCTTTGTACCATGGAGCTCTGGGTTGTTCTTTATAAACTGACAATTTTTTTCTGAGGCATGCAAATAGAAAGATTATTATTAATCCACTTTGGAAAAATGAGACTACTGATCCTCAGGGAGAGGTGACATTCACTCAGGAGTCTTTCCCTTCCTTGTGCTGGAGTTATAAATAGCACAGTCAAGCGAGGCTGCAGCTTTCCGCTGGGCTCTGATGTGATGAGGTGAGAAGTCACTCCCTACTTCACTTAATACATCGTCATAAGACATCTCGAGCCGCATCTGGTATTGATGACGTTAAGAAGTAAGAGGAAGTTGCACTCGCACAGAACCTACTCCGTACCAGGCGCTCTCCTTGTCGCCTTCTGTCTTCGTATCACTCCGAGAAGCTGAGAACACAGTCTCCCTATTTTCCAGCCCAGGAAACTGGCATACAGAAGTTACTTCCTTCACCCAAGGTCACAAAACAGTTACAAAATCAGGCCCCAGTTCCTCTGACCTCATTCCTCAGAAAACAGAGGATAAATAGAATAAAATCCAAGACTCCCTTGACCAAGCTGACGTATAAGAAACACTGCAATCTACTCTGGAGGGGTAGTGGTGGAACACTTGAAGGTCCTTTAAAAAAAAAAAAAATGAGGCCCCTAATAGCAGCTCCTTAAAAGCTCGGACTTATCTTTAAACCCAAGAGCTTATCTCTTGTTAAGCAAATTGAGGCCCAGTGGACTAGCAATGCAAGACAGGAGACAGACCAGAGGCCTTCGCAATAGAAGGCGATAAAACATTCATTCCCTTAGATGGTACCTTCCTGTTAACGGTGGACCAACCAGGGAAGATCCTGGACATCAGAACTATTAAAACTAGCACGGTTTTCAGATAGTGACTTGAAACCTACACAGAATCTACTTGCAAAACTCAGCAGCCAGGATATTCTGAGCTGAAAAGAGCCTCAGATTTCTTTATTTACAGACATGAGAGAGAGACCTGGCTGTGAGTGGGGGCTCTACCTCTTGCAAGCTCTGGGATCCTGGCCAGGACATCTTATCTCTGCGAGACTCACTTTCTCATCTGGGAAGTGGGGATCATGGTTCAAGCCCCTGGGGGTTGCTGCGGGACACAGTAAGATACAGCACGTAAACCCCCAGTCACAGAGCTGGCCCACAACCAGTGTTCAGTAAATGTTAGCAAACCCAGCCCGCAACACACACACCATTGCTCAGAGTCCTGTTGCTCGGTCAGGCAAGCCAGCATGCCCTCTAACAGTCCTATGATGAGGCGCTTCAGTTGCAAAGAGCAGAAAAGGGACTTGCCTGAGAGACTCTTCTGTCTTTTCTGCTCATTTTACAGGTGTGTAAACTGAGGCCCAGACAAGGAAAGGAAATGCCAAGGTGGCTTAGTGGCTGTGGACTCAGTGTGTGATCCGGGATGAAGCCTTTTCTTTCCAGTCTCCGTGTGGTCTCGTTTCATTCTCAGGCCAACGTGTGAGTGAGGGAGGAATGATTCCCTATCTTATCACTGGGGAAACTGGGTCTCAGAGAGGGCAAGGGCTGTGCCCGCTAGTCCTCAGCCAAAGGGAGTTGGTGACAGAGCCAGAACCAGAACCAGAACCCAGTTCTCTGCCTGCCCAAACTGGTCCCTCCCAGCACACGAGGCTGGCCCTCCACAGACCCACCACAGGGCACCACAGGAGCCCTGCCAACTCCAGCAAAGTCTGACATCAGGAACCTCTTATTATATTGAAAAGCCTAATTTTATTTTAAAAGATGCTCTCTCTTCCTAGAATGACTGCTTAATGGTTCCTCTGGCCTCCTATTCAGAAAGGCAAGGTTGTACTTTAAAATCTGATGCTGAGGACAGATTTGCAACTTTACCATTTAAGGATAGAAACTTTGTAAGCCATGATTTTAAACAAAGCCTCCAAGCCCAACCTCATACTTGAATGCAACCACGACGGATCCAGCAGAGAAAAATAGTTAGGTTATTATTCCACAAGGCTGCTTAAACCGAGCTGTTGGTAGAGTGAACATGATACTTGAGTCATTTCGAATTCCATGCATTGGATGGAAACTGAAAATCTGTTTTACTTTTATTACACAAGTAACGCATGCCCAAGGCAGAATAACAGACCACACAACTAAGTAAATTAAGAAGATGAAAATCACTTATTTAAATACATTAACATTTTTCCTGCTTCCATAATGTTTATATTTCAAATTAGGACTAAAATTCTAATTAGTGAAAAAGTGAAGGTCGTCATATTTGTTTGATGTGTTGCCGCACTATGATCACTTAGACTCTTTGATGGAGAAGCAGCGTGGGTCCTGCAGTCACACACCTGCCTGGGTTTCACATCTCAGCTCTCAACAGCTGTACAGCCCTGAGGAAGCTACTCAACTTCTCTGAGCCTCAGTTTCCCCTTGTAAAAGTGGGATTAAAACACCTCCTCTATAGTGTATTTAGGAAAATTAATGAGTTCAAAAGTGTGTTCAGGGTTCCTCACATAGGCAGACATTTAAGAATATTAATTTACTTTCCCTTCAGAAGGAATAAAAACCTTTAGCTAGACTTTCTTTCATGCAGTTGACATGCCCAGTGTTGTTTCCAAATAGCATTTTTGAATCTGTCCTTCATTTTTCAGTAGTGCAGTTGGCCTTTTGAAGGAATTCGACAAGCACCTGCTTTTGAGACATGAAGGACCCTATGATATTATGGGTAACAACCCTCCAGTGGCTTGAGTAAAATGGAATGTGTGATTTCCGAGTCAGTTGAAAATAATTAAGGTCCATTAAAAATTAAAACACTGTACCCGTTGGCCACTAAACACTTCAACAATAAGGCGTCAAAACTCCTGGTAGATGGCAGGGAGCAAGGCGCCAATTCACGTGAAGGGATTTAACAAGCCCGGAATGACCAAGAGAGCCCCGTGAAGTGTGTGAGGGAGGGGAGGGCTCGTGGCTTCTCAGCCCCTTCAGTGAATTCACTGATGCTCACGCAAAGGTATGAGAGGGAAGCAGTTTTATACCTGATAAATGTTTTCTTCTGTTTCGGGATCACGGATTGGCTCGTGTCCAGCCTCAAACACAATGTACTATTACAGGAGCGGCCAGAGAGGCAAAGTCAGAGGGGAAAAAAGAAAGAGGGGGAAAAAAAGCATTTGGAATTCAGGATACACATCACAGTGAGCATTAAAGAAACAGGCACAAGAGAAAACACCTTCAAGAGACAAGTGAATGACTGACACTCCGAGCAGCCCCGCACATGCCTGCCTCTTCCAAGGAAAACTGCGGTGGTCTGACGGGCAGTCCCTCAGCAATGACTGCATGGGCCCCTACAGATCTTTCTGGAGATGTCGCTCCTTCATCTAGTGGCATTTACCCCAGTAATGTCTACACGCGCTGGCACTGCTGAGTGGGAATGATGTCCCTGGAAATGCCTGGAATCCCAACTTTGTAAACCCTGGGTTATAGCAGCCTCTCTCCTCGGCTCCCTCAGGTCTAGGGGTCCCAAGCCGATTCTGACATGCGCAGAAGCCTCAAACTCACTCATCCCATAAATATCACCCTACTTTACAGCCTCAGTTTAAATACTCAGGTCAGTTTTTCCATATACACGTTTCAGACTCTAAAGGACTGAGCTGTTTCAAAAAGGGCAACGTTCTTCCCTCTCCAAGCCCGTGAGCTGGGCTCGTATTACAGACAAGTTCATGCCCTCGGCATTCTAAAGCAAGGCGTGCTGTCAGGCGCACCCTCGACTTCTGTTTATCGTCTATGCTAGATACTTCTTTTCCTTGAAGTGATTCATATTATATTACCTTTTTTATCCATACTTTTTCACTTTTCTATAAGTGGGAGCCGCTTTCTGTTTGGAAATACACATTTGTATAGAATGCACATGTGACACACACATACAAGAACCCATGTGTGCCCCGGGGAGACTAAGTTTCAGGTTATCTTTCACATCCCACAGGTTGACTGGCAGCTTTCTCTCCCGGGGAACAAGCACAGAGGGGAGGGGCCTCCCCACTCCTTCCTATTCTGCATCTGTGTAAACAGAGCATGTACTTGAACCCAAGGGAAGCCATCTCTCTACCCACAATTAGGCTGCAACCTTGAAGAGGGTGCAGAGTAAGCTACGGGCCAGCGCATCTCAGGGATTTCTCCCCCAACCCCTAACAGCGCCTGTGGCATGAGCCAGGGAATCAGGGGCATCCTGGCCCGCCGGGCACCAGACAGACTTCTCCTCACAGCCCTTCTTACAGCTCACAAGCCGTCCTTTGGGTTCATGTTCAGATGTCACCAAAATGACAGTCGCCATCTCTGGTTCTGAACTCACTGAAGCCACCACGTTATTCATAGTCTCTCTAATGAACTAAGAATATTCAAGAGACTCTCGAAAACATTCAGCTCTGGGATCTAACTTCTACAGATTGCAGAGAGGGCTGAGGCAGGGGCAAGAACGGAGAAGCCTATTTCCAAATCCCCTGCTACTGATGCCAGCCAAACTTCTGCTAGGTTTTTTTTTTTTTTTTTTTTAATGTAAATTTGCTCCTGGAGGCGTTGGCAGCCCTCACCCTCAGAAATAACCGTGGTCCCTCTCCAGGCTCTGCAGCCAGTGGAGTCTTCAGGTCCCTGACAGAATGTCTGTACCGCAGGCCAGGGTTCCTGACCCTCAAACCCCGACTAGTTTCAGAAGTTACCTGGTATACAGGGTCTTCAATATCCTCTTCCAGAATTGTCTACAGCAGAGCGAGGGAAGGGAGGGTGAAAGCAGAGGATATAAAGGGAGAGATGTCAGACTGGATTCAGACATTACAGGACAGTGAAGAAACCAGCTCTCGGGAGCACAGGCTGGCAGGTCATTAAGGCAGAAAACAGGCAGAAAACAATGAAAACCCTGGCAAGCTGACCCACCCCCATCATTAACAGTAGCAAACGCAATAGTGTTTCTCCCATTCTCCTCCCCTGAAATCTTCCCCCGGATTCAAGGCTTCACTTTTTCTAATATGTCTAGAATCTCGGAGAGTAAGGGATCATCTCTAATGGCTTGCTTCCGGTGCCTATAATTTACACGGGACCCTTTCATCTTTGTTTATTCCTGGTTGGCAGCAGGAGGAGAAGGCCTGACTGTGTTTTCACATCTGTTTATTTTAAGCCCCCGTCATCCCCCGGACCGGGATAAATTCACAGGTATACCTGATACACGGCTTGTTCGCACTGCTTATCCTTTTGTGCCTTTTTTTCCAATTCTTCTCTTTGCTTCAATTCATAGATAAGTTGAAAGAGATCTCTCAAGTCCAGAATAACAGGTTCAGCCTGGAGTAAAAGGTGGTAAAGTGCATTAATAAGGGGCTGCAGCGACCGATTTTTTGTTTTTTTTGCCAGCTATAACCCACAGCCCTTCCTTTTTCCATTAAACTGAAAGCATTCTGTCTTTAATTAATTCTACCTTGTTTATATTGGTTTAGCAAATTGCATCTAGGCTAAAGTTCATTTCTTCCACTAATTATATTTGCAAATTCATAATAATCATAAGCAGAAAAGGCATAGCTTTTATTTATTAGTAATTTTGAATACAATAAAATTAGGGCAGGCCTTATGCAAAACAGCTATTTGTTTTCTCTTATTTTCTTTTTAAATGAGGCTATGAACATAAGGAAACTTATTTGTGTACTGTGCCTCCATCCAGCTTAATCAGAAAGGAAAAAAAATTAGTCATTACGAAATACCCACTAGAAAAACAACACCAGCACAACTGGATGGGCACAAGCATGTTTCTTGGCTCCCAGGCTGTTTATCTTTTCTAGATGGGAACCAGAGCATCAGTGTCACTCAGTCATATGTCAGAGTGGGCCTCCAAAGACCAGCAGTGTGACTGTGCTGTCCCCAAAGGGCACAAGGAAAGGTGTCCTCCTGGGAAGGGGGTACTCACTGCCTGGGCTGTTTTTATGGCCACGAATCTGTGATTCCCTTCCTTCCCACAAACGTATCCGAAGGCCCGGTGATCTGTGATGTCCTTCGCAATGTAGGAAATTTCGTGAACAGCATGATGATGCTGAAGGGCCTATCAGAGACAAAAAGAAGAGATTATTTCAGGGGGCTTTCCCTTCGAGCTATTGATCAATAAGAGATGTGTTTCAGCTCCGTGTGAACCAGTCTGGAGGGCTTTGGGAAAGCTGCTTGGTCCAGATGGAAGGGAAAAGAGCTGTGCCTGCCCCCGAGAAATGGAGGCTGCCTTCCATGGTCTCGATGCTGTGACCAGAGAGATAAACAGGACTGTTCAGATGCTGAATGAGCATCTGTGATGGTGGCTTCCTTCTGCCTGCCAAAGCCGGTCAGCTTCGCTCAGCGCTGGAGGCTCCTGCTACGTCTTTCTTCATGACACAGCCCAGTCTAAGTTCTGGACTGATGTTTGGTACACTTACACATCCAGGGCCTCTGCTTGCCCTGCTGGAAGACGTACACCGCACAACTACAGGGGGCGCCATTCACATCCCAGAGAACCATAGATTCGCACGGTTATAACTATTTTCCCACAGATGGTCACAGAGTGCCTTGAGGGTCCAACGCCCTCTCTGTGTTGTCCAGAGTCGCCATCTGGGCCAGAGCCGCATCTCTGAGGCTCTCCGTGGGCTGCTCCCCTGTCTGCAACGCCTGGTCTTACATCCACTTGCCCAGATCCTACTCCTCTTCTCGCAGAGGCACCTGAAATAACACCACCTCCGGGAAACGCCCTGAACAAGGCTTGCCTTTCCTCCCGCTGCAGCTACGGCTCCTCCCTCTTCTGTGTTTCCCTAGAATCTGTCTCTAGCAACACAGAAGCTCCTGGTGGATTCCTCACACACAGCTCCCCGGGCTCCAGCTCTCACAGGTCTTCCTTCTCTGATCTATTTTGCCTGATTGCCAATCTGTCTTCCTCACCAGACTCTGTCTTCCTCATCTTTGTCACCCTAGCACCTTGCGCCGTGCCTGACCCACAGTTACCAAACAAAGGTAAATTGGGATTGTTGATCAGTAATTCAAAAATCTGTCGAAATTGACTTTCTCACCTTTATTACCCAAGCTTCAATAAATAATGTTTATCATCCTTTTCAGTAATGGTGATCTTTAGGGCCAATTTTCTATACGAAACATACCTAAAGCAATCCTCATTAAACAGTCCTCTGTAAAGGTGTACGTACGTATCTGGGCATTATACGATGTGTTTAAAGTCCTTACGAAGAACATTTTCATTATACTAGGTGTTAAGAAGCTTGAATTCTAGCCACTCTGTGAACACAAAGCACTCACTGTACCTCTTTGGATCCCGTTTATTCCTCTCTCAAAGGAGAAGTTTGGACCAGATCAATGGCTCCTAACCCAAAGCCCTGGATCTACTGGGGTCACTGTAAGTAATAAAGAGGTCCCAGGCAGTTTTCGACATTTCAAAAAGCTACACGGAAATGTACAATTATTCCTAATAAGACTACACCTTTCACTGTGCATGCAAATGAAACCGCCGAGTTTATCTGGAATTGCATCAGGTAACTGTTGTACTCCTGAGCTAATCTTTGAGCAGATTCTCTTTAGTAACTAGAGATGGGTTCAAATAATCCAAATAGGTAAGTGAATGATTATGAATGCATTTTTGGTGAACAAAATTCTCCCCGTTCTGAGTCAGTGGAGGGAGAGAGAAATGTAACCTAAGGGGAATTTGGTTATGAAAACATTGGGAACCACTGGAACAGATTTTCTCTAAGGTCTGAGTCCAACTTCCCAGATCCTTTAGCCATCTGGACCTCACACCATACAGCCAGCCTCTCAGGACAGTGGGCACCTGCCTCTTGTGGTAGGCATCCCCTTAGTTCTGGATGACTGGCTCCGACCTTCCAAAATGTCCATCTCCTAGTCTGCTGCCATCTTTGTAGGCTTCTGAACTTAGGCATCCTTCCTGTAGTAGAGTTTGCTGCTGCACCTTAACCTTCCAGAGACTGGCCATTCACTCACCTCTTTAGTAAAGACTCTCCCTTTGGCGTCACACCTGCCCAGGTTGCCTACTGTTTACTGGACGTCATGCTTGGAGGGTGGTGTCACTGCCCAGCCACCCCAGCCCCTCCAGTGGCCATAGAACGACTGTGTAATTCCAGGGGATTTAGACACAAAGTTGGTGAAGAAGGGAGTGTTTGTTATAAAAATGATCAGAATCTGTTTGTTCCCGTTTTGTTAAGAGGGCATATTTAGCTAGCAGAGAAAAACTGCTCAGAGAGCAGTAGCTTTTTCATAGTGTTAATGATGTAAAATTGATGAGACTTAGATTCACCATGCACGGAGGTATTGATTTAGAAGCTTTTGTGAGCTTGAATGGTAGACAGCAGGGAAAGGGGAAGACAAAGGCATTCTCTTTCTCTCCCTTTCCTGCGAGTATTTCTCTCTCTGCATCATGTAGAGAATGTTATCCACGTCTCCCATTAAATCAGAGTTTGACGACAATCCGTTATTGATTGCCAAGTGGAATATTGCTCTAAAATTAAACTGCGATTAGAAGTCTTCCTGGTGGAATTAGATTGGGAGATGATTGTGCAATGGTAAAACCTCACCTACTATGCAAGACAGCAGATGGAGATGTTTTAATTTATCTGCGAACCCTCATTAAGTGCTTTAAAATCAAAACATTTTTAATGCCTGATGATACCTAATACTGCCTCGTGAAGTGTTGCCATGTGTGCTCATGAAATGCTTTAAAAATATTTGTAACATTATCTTTTCCCACAGCTAATTTTATGACATGATAGCTCTGAAAGTAGCTCATTCATTTGGAAATGAAGAGCCAGTGAGGATATATGCCTCCATTTCCCCCAACCTTAACCATGCCCAGATCCTCAGAAGTACAAACATATTAGAATCCTGCTAACCCCATAATCATATTATCACATTCATCTTGGCAACTCAGAGGACCTTGCAAATACTTGTTCACTGAGTCTCAAAACTGCTTTATGTCTTGAAGCAGGTTTTATCAGCACAATCAAAGACAGTTGGAGCCAGAGGAAACGGAAACATCACAGAGTTCAGCTCTGAGTTTATTAATGAAAGAAAGGGGGGTCAGACTGTATTCTGGCTGGGCCTATACTTCACCCAGGCTCGGCTCTCCCTACTCAGGATGACAAAGCCTTGCAAAGAGGGAACAAGACTGTTTAGAATGCAGATCTCCTTTCCTTGGACTTCTGGCTCCCTAAACCAACAGGAAAACCACAGTCCCCGACAAGCTGAGATGACGAAGGGGAACTGGGTAAGATGGTAGAGTTGAGGCGATTCCAGCAAGATGCTGAGGTCAGAAAGGGTCATAAATCAGCAGGCTTGGGGTAAAGGCCAGCTATAAGGATCTCAAAGAAAAAGGTCAAGATGGTATGATGTGGAAGGGTGCTTTCAGGAACCTGGCCAACTGCGCAATCTGTTGGATCCAATCCAGTTAGACTTTCCTCCTATGGGTAAAGATAACCTGAAGGGCCCACCATCCCTCCTTGGGGTCCATGCTTTCCCACCTCTGTGCCACTGCACATCTGTCTTTCTCCTGAGTGCCCTCCTCACCCCCGTACCTGTGTTTCATCAACTCTACCTAACTACATCATACCCATGCTTGTTCAAGGCCTCCCTCCAGCATCCTGCTCATCTAGAGAAACTCCCTGGCTCCCCCTTTCCCCTTGGGCACAATTCCCATCTCTCAGTCTCACTGGGTAGCATTTTTCCTTCTAGCTGGGATGCTTCACACTTCTTAGCTTTGTTACACATTCAGCCAGTCATCTAGTTATTCACGCCATATGTGCTGACTGAGTGCCTGGTACGTTCCAGGTCTCATGCGAAGGGCTGCATCTACCCAAAAGATTAAAACGTAGTCCCTTCCACAGGGCCCTTGCAATCCCACAGAACAGGCAGGCAAAGAAACTAGCAGCCACAACATAGTAAGACAAGCTTTATATTAAAGTTACACACAGGGTGTTATGTAGGCTCAGAGCAGGAAGGGGAAGGGGCATTAAGGAACACTGGGCAAAAGAGCTGACTATGAACTATAAGTCTTGATGGATAAAGGGGAAGTCCTCAGAAAATCAGGGAGAAAGGGGGTTCTAGGAAGAAAGAACTGGGCATGCAAAGCCTCGCGATCCTGAGAGCAGGACATCTGGAGAACAACTGTGCACGTGTTTTCTCTCCACTTTGGGGATGTTAGCTCCTTGAAAGAAAGATCAAGTCTGGTTCTCCTCAGTCTGATCCCAGCTCCCAATACCTTTCCTTTTGAACAATAAGTGCTAAAGAACATTTGATGAATTACAGTAGGAAGGAAGGAAGGACCAAGCCATCTGAAGACATGCGCTGCACAAAACAACTGCTCCATAAATGCTCAATGATTGACTCATTCAGGTTAATTCATGGCATTTCACACAGGATTCATTCTGTAAACAGAGGGTTCCTTATCTGATCACCATTTTATTCCCCCTTAGCATTTCCATGAGCCATTTACCAATGTTTAAATGAAGTATCAAATTGTTTGCAGGGTTATTGTCTGACAGAATGAATTACAGAGAAGACTTAATTTGTAGTATGGTTCAATACAGCCAATTAAATACAGTATGGATTGGAAAGTCATCTGCTCAGACTTTACCATTAGCTTTTTTTTTTTTTTTTAAAGAATAAATGCTACCCTAGTTAGCCTTCATATTATTACTACGTGTGTATGAGTGTGTGCTTTCCCCAGGCAATAGTATTCACAGGAAAGATACCCACCGGGATTCAAGTGAGTTAACAAAACAACAAAACAAAAGCAGATACACAGACAGACACAGAATAAAAACAGATCCATGAAAAATACAGTACTTCACACTCAGGTAATCACAGTAGTTAAAGCCTCACAAGACAAAGAGAGGTCCAGGCCAATTATAAAGGCCTTTCTCTTTTCTAACATATTTTTGGACACATTTGCTGTGTGGCAGTGCCAACGAAGCTGGGAGGCAACCTCTGTACCAGCCTCCAGGCACCCCATCATCAAATGCTCAACAGAGCAGGTCAGGGTGAATTCTTCCCTCAGTTCCCATCCTGAAATCTTCTAGAAGGTTTTACTCAAGGACAAGACCAAACGCTCCAAGATCCTGGTCTCCAGTTGAGGAGGCAGGGTGAGAATGGAAGAAGGGATACAGACCCTGGACCCAGAGGGAACACAGTTTAAATCCAAGCTGTATCACTGACTGGATGCGCAGTTGCTGGCACATCTCTCTGATGTTCTGAGCGTCCTGTTTTTGTGTAACACAAAGAATAATGTAAAACTCAAAAGGTCATTAGAAATATTAAACTGATTCATATAAGATATTCCAGATAAATGTGAGATTCCATTTTCCCCACCAGAATGAAAAAAAAAGATGCAATATCACAGTCTGATGACCTTCTGAAATACAGTTAAGCCACACCAAATATGAATTAAGATAATGCCCAGTGTTGCCAAAGTGTAGGGAAAGAGCTACTTTCCAGGGCTGTTGGTTCTCTGTGTGTACAGTGGGGCAAAGGGTGTCTCTCTCATGGTCCTGTTAGGAGGACTGATGAGTTAGTCTGGTATATGTAAAGGGCTTGGAGCATGCAAGGCACATACTGTCAGGGCCATGTGGATGTTGCCATTATGGTTATTTTTGTTATTTGTGGGCGTGTGATTTGGTGCAATTTTTCTGGAGGACAGACTGGCTGTATGCGTCAAAGCCTTAAAGATATGCGTGAATTTTGGCCTTGCACTAATTTAAGATGTGGGCAAAGACTTGGGTAAGAGATTTCCCCTGCAGTGTTTTTAAAAGAGTGAAAAATCAGAAATGTCCAAAATGTTGAGCATTAACTGCTCAGTTGAAGTAACTGCATTTTGTTACAAGATGAAACAATATGTAGCAAACTGAAAATCATCTTGGGAACATATGTAATTTTTGCTGTGGAAATATATTCACAACATCCCATTGAGTGAAAAAAGTACATTATAAAATAGCGTTTTTAATATAGTCCTGTTTTTGAAAAAAAAGCATGATTATCCATAAATGTAACTGTATAAAAAAGTCTGGAAGTACATCCAACTAAATCTTAACAGGCGTTCTCTCTTGAGTAGTGAATTTACTAGTGATTTAAATTTTTTTTTACCGAGAAGACAAGGAATGTGTTTTTTGTCGTGTAGTCAGTTTACAGTGTTATGTCAGTTTCTGGTGTACAGCATGTTTCAGTCATATATATATGTCTTCATATTCTTTTTCATTCTAGGTTCCTACAAGATACTGAATATAGTTCCCTGTGCTACACAGAAGAAACTTGTTGTTTATCTATTTTATATATAGTAGTTAGTACCTGCAAATCTCAAACTCCCAATTTATCCCTTCTCACCCCTTTCCCCTCCTGGTAACCACAAGTTTGTTTTCCATGTCTGTGACCCTGTTTCTGTTTTGCAGATAAGTTCATTCGTGTCTCTCTTTTTTAGATGCCTAAAATTTTTGCTCATTTACACTAAGTTAAATAACTATACTCATTTATACTAATTACACAAAATACTAAGCTTCCTGGACTTTTCCATGTGAGACAATTCTTCCATTTGTCATTAGGTATATATGGCTATATATCTATGATATCAGCTCCAGGATGGCACGAAAAGTATCTTTTTTCTTCTCATCTTATGCTGAGCATCAGGTACAGTGCCTGACATACATACAGTAAGGGTTTAGTTTCTATAGATCTCTGTTGTGGAAAAATATACACAACATAAATTTACAAATTTAACCATTATTAACTGTATGGGTCTGTGGCATTAAGAACATTCACATTGCCCTGCAACCATCATCACCATTCATCTCCGGAACTTCTTCACCTTCCCAGAGTGATCATCTGTACACCAACTGCCCATACCTTCTGCCGGCCCCTAGAAACCACATTCTACTTTCTGTCTCTATGAATTTGTTAGTATCTTTTTTTTTTTAATTAAACTATAGTTGATTTACAATGTTATGTTAGTTTCTGGTGCACAGCATAGTGATTCAATTAGATGTATATATATTCTTTTTCATTAGGAGTTATTATGAGATATTGAATATAGTTCCCTGTAGTATATGGTAGGATCTTGTTGCTTATCTATTTTACATTTAGTAGTTTGTATCTGAAAATCCCAAACTCCTAATTTATCCCTCACCCCTCTCTCTCCCTTTTGGTAACCGTAAGTTTGTTTTTGTCTGTGAGTTTGTTTCTGTTTTGTAAATAAGTTTAATTGTTTCTTATTTTAGATTCCACATATAAATGATATCTTATGCAATTGTCTTTGCCTCACTTACTTCACTTAGTATGATAATCTCTAGGTCCACCCATGTTTCTGCAAATGGCATTAAACGAATAATTTGAACGAATGACTCTGTCAGTAAAATCCTGAGTCCAAGTCTCTCCTCAGACTCCGCCCCCCAACCCTACTGGCTCTACTTCTGTTTCCCTGACACTTTACTTTCTCAGCTGTTAAAATAAGGATTCAGTAAATACTCATGTCCTTTTTCGTTCTTGACACTTCCTTTTAAACTTTATAACAAGGCAACAGCTATAAAAGACAGCTTCTTCCCAGTAACTCTCTAAACATATGTTATAAACACAGCTCTGGAAGGAGGTGAGTCAAGTTCTTGCCTAAAAATAGAGGAACTAGTTAACTAGCTGAGAGCATTCTAGACCTATGATTTAGGCTTAAATTTGTCGAACAGGCAAAGTGGAGCCAGGTGTGCTTAATCAATCAATTAGCAATCACCAAAGCGACAAGGAAGCAGATTTCTGCTCAGGAGAAATAAAAACCACCTTACATAGGAAACCAGCTTCTGTGTGAAGCACTTGGTTTCCTCACACTGGGGTTCAATCAGAATTCCACATCCCCTGACCAAGGATGTGCTATAGCACAATCACACTGGGTAGGGAGCTGGACCAGCGGTCCTCTCTCATTCAGGCCACAGTCATGCCTAAAACCCTTTGGTACTAGGATACACTCGGCCCTGGAAATACTGAGATGAGGAAGATGCAGTCTGGGCTCTTGAAAGCCAGTGATACGTGTGTATGGGTAAGTCGGGTGGGAGGAGGGGTCCTCTTTTGCTTAATACTCAAAGTAGTTTGCCTATTGTGTTGTCCCATCCCTATTTCAAAAAGGCATCGAAAGTGTTGCAAGTATCTGGATCTCAGCTGTGGCCATAGGCAAGTCACTTTATCTCACTGAACCTCAGTTTCTTTATCTGTGCAATGGGAATGATCCCTCCATCATAGGGATGTGAAGAAGACAGTTTAACATGTCTCACAAGGTATCCGGGAGACAACAGGCTCTTCATACTTTGGATCTTTCCCAGGACAACAGACTTTATGATACTCAATCTAAGGATTAGATAACACAGCATTCAATTACCAAGCATGGTTCTCCCAGGTCAGGCTCACAGGATAACAGTCTTGGAGTAACCCAAGGGCGGTGAGAAATTCTCCGGGGAAATCAAGTCACCAGGAAGAAGAGCTGAGATAGTTTCAAACTTTACAACATCGTCTAACAACCAGGATCCCACTATCCTGGGAAATTGAACCCTGGAGTTTTCATTTATATGATTAGTGACTTCCTTCTGTTGCTTAAGATTGAGGTGAGTTTCATATTAACCTGCAACCAACAGATTTCTGAACAATACGGTGCTCATCATTATCCCTGTCTGAATAGGAGGAAACAGGCTCAGAAGGAAGTGACTTGCCCAGGGAATATCAGGCTGGTGGGGGATTTTAGTGAACCTCATTGACACGCCAGTCGATGCCTTGTTTATTGTTAGCAGTAATTCGTATCGGAACTGCAACCATGAAATTGCTTTGGGTATATACTAAGATAAAACAAATACATAAACACTGTTACTATAAAGCAAGACTTTCAGTGAAAGAAAAACGAGCTCCACACATAAAAGTTAAGAAACCACCCAATAACTGTACATTTGAATTGGAAATATCAATATGAACTCATGTTTTGAAAACTATATTCCTAGCACTGTTTGCACAAAGGAGCCAGCTGCAATGAAACCCCAGTAGCAATGAGCACACCTAACGTAGATATTTTGTATCTATTTATCTACTGATCTCATTAACCTATCTAGAGAGAGAGAGTCAGAGAACACAAATACAGCAGAAGGTGAAGTTTTTTGTGTGTTTGAATGTTTTTGTGATAATATGCTGGAGAGAAAATTAAATCTCCGCATGCTCCTTTCTCTACCTCCCAGCCCCTCTTCCTCTTTCTGAGAACAGGAGAGAAACCAAGGCACTGAACACATCAATGACTTAATTGAAAGTAGACTGCAGACAAAAAGCCTTCATCAAGTCCACCTCGGGCAACCACGGGTCCAAAACACAGGGGGCCGTTCAGCGTGTTCAGAAGCGCTCAGAGTTGGAGGTGCCCGTTTTCTTTGTTCCTTCTTGCATTCCCAGCGCCAGCAGGAATGGACATCAGCCGGGGAGGGTTCTATTTGCAACATTTTAAAAAGTTCAGGTTGAATAAATATGGGAACAATGTATACTTCTGAAACTCTGCGGAAAAATATCATAAATTTAAAAGATTCTCCAAATCCATGTAAGGATTCAGATTTAATTTATATATATATAAAATACATATTTTTAAAGGGTACTTACGATCCAGAGAATGACTACTATGTGCTAGGCATCGTGCCCAGTACTCTACATACATAATCATCATTTATTTCACTTACCCAACAACCTTACGTATTACTTCCCTTCCTTTTACTGTTGAGGTAAATGAGGCACCGAGAGGTTGAGGAACTCACCCCAGGTCACACTGTTGATAAGGCAGACCCTGTAATGCTGCCAGCTATAGCTGGCTCCAGACCCAGGCAGCCTCTGTGCACTTGAATACAGCTTTCAATGTACTTCGACTGCCTGTACTCTCATTCTCCTAAAATTCAGGTTTTTCTTTCTGTTTCTTTCTGCATGAAAAATCCTAATAACCATTGTAGGTGTTTAGTAATGTAACCAATGATTTCAACATTTCAGCTTATGGTGGTGTAAAATTATTGTAGCAAGCAGGTAAATGAGTGTGAATGAATGGAAATGAAACAGCATGTTTTTGCCACAAGTCACTGCAGAAATGAGCTCATTATATTTAATGGAAAATTACTTTTTGTGTTGTAACCAGTCTGAAATTAACCTCTGCCTTGGTCACAAAGAAGTCTTGCATGCCAGACAAACTTAGAAGAAAGTGATGTGACTAATATGCAGCCAATGGAAAGCCTACTGGATTGGGAGTGAGAAGGCTGGTGTCTTCATTTATACACTGAGGTGGATGGCAGGTGATGGTGAATATGGCTTCTAAGATCCATTTTAATAAGATACTTGGGTGCTGAGGAAACTCATGACTTTGGATAGACACAGGTTGGCACCTGAAATCCAAATCTATTATGTACTATGTGTGTCACCTTGGACAAATTACCTTGCTTCTCTGAATCTTAGTATCCTCATCTTTAATTCCATTAGTTTGGGGTGAAATCTAAGTAAGATCCTGGTACCCTGCCAGCCACCTAATGATGCTTAATAAATGGTATTCCCTCTCCAGTTCAAAGATTTCCATTCTCTAAACTGTCTGTCATCATTACATGTTGAACTGTACCCTCCCAAAATTCAGAGGTTGAGCCCCTAAACCTCAGGAATTCAGAATGTGACCTTATTTGGAAATACAGCTGACCCAAAACAATGAAGGAATTAGGAGCACCAACCCCCAGTTACCCCAACACCCCCTGCATGGTAGAAAATGCTTGTATAACTTTACAGTCAGCCCTCTGTAACCGCAGTTCTGCATCCATGGATCCAATCAACCATAGACTGTGTGTACTGTATACCTATTTATTGAAAAAAATCTGCATGTAAGTGGACTCGCATAGTTTAAACCTGTGTTGTTCAAGGATCAACTGTAGTACTAAAACTTAAGGACTTCAGAATGCAACTTTAATTGGAAATAGTACCATTACTGATGTAATTAGTTAAAATTATGGCATGCTAGAATAGGGTGTGCCTCTAAACCAAGATGACCAGTGTCCTTATAAAACGGGAATTTGGACACAGGCAGATGGACTGGATACCTTGCGAACATAAAGGCAGACATCCAGATGATGTGTCTAAAAGCCAAGAAACGCTCAAGACTGCCAACAAAGCACGAGAACAGGAGAGAGGTCTGGAACAGATCCTCCCTCCCAGTCACAGAAGGAACCAACCTTGCCCAGTCTTGGATCTCAGACTTCCAGCCTCTAGAACTATGACACAGTAGACTTCCACGTAAACCTCTCAGCTGTGGTCATTTGTCACAGCACCCCAGGAAAGAAACAGCAATCTCCTTAGTTTTACCTCCAGATCCCTTCGTTTGAGGAGTTTGCCAAAAGAAGACAGCGGTGAAAGAACAACATCTTAGGTATCTAGCCCCGTCTCTGCTCCCTCAGTGAGACTATTTTCCCATCTGTAAAATGAGGGGCAAGAGGGGTCCCTGCCAGCTTTGCTCTGCTCTTCAATGCAGGAGAGCAAAGGCTACAGTTTTCCTATTACTGCCGGACCTTGCTATTTGAATCAGAAGCTGAGTGTGGCGTAATTTATAACGCCGTCTATCCAATTATTTCCCATTTAGTGCTGTGTAGCATTTTCCCAAACGCACCACCGGACCACTGAGGTGGTGGGCTGAGCTCTCTGAGAACCAGGATCAATTGTTCCTCTTACACTAATTGGCCCCATGATTCGTTAGGCTGTTGCCTCGGAAAATGATCTGTCAGTGAAAGAAATTAGCACAAAATTGCCCCTTTCATTGAAAATGCACCAAACACCATCCTGCAGCCATCTCTTTTGAATCACCTTAGGGTCTCCCAGGGCAACATTGATAGGAACTCAAAAATTCTAACCCTCAGTTCTATCATGTCTCTATTAGAGATGAGAAAACTGAGGCGCAGAGGGGTTAAGCAACTTGCCCAATGTTCAATCAATGGTGAAGTTCAGAGCCAGTGCTAAAACTCAGTGTAACAGCAGCAAACTTCAAGCCCATCTTACTGCATCAGGTGGCCTCCTGGAGAGCAGCAACTCTCAGGACCTGCCCAGTTCTCGCTCTCTTCTCCCGCCTTCCCTTCTCCCTGGCGCATATCTCTGTGCCAGACTCAGAGACGGCTACATCCAAGAGAGGGTGGCTGTCGGGAGGTCTGGCTCAGTCACTCAGAGCTTCCTGCATCGAATATCCCGACCTGCTGGTCCAGCTCGGACTTATTTCCAGGACTCAGTCCTAGTAACAAAGCAAATCCCTTGATCTAGAAACTCTGTGCCAGGCTCCACACTGGGGGCTGGGAATGCAAGAGTGAGATCCTTGCCCTCGAGGAGCCCAGTCTCTGGGGAGACGGTGTCCCATGCTTCTGGTTAATATTTTCAAAGAAACCCACCCCCTTTCTCTCTAACGCACATCACAGTCTGTAATTGTGCGTGCGTCACCGCGTGGTGACCACCTGTGTCCCCCCGCGGACTGTGAAGACTAGGGAAGCGCGCTCCCTGCATGCCTCTGGGAGGCCACCTGATGCAATAAAACGGGCTTGAAGTTTGCCGCTGTTACACCGACTGGGAGGCAGGCTGGGTGGAGGGGAGAGAGGGGAAGACTCCGGGGTCAAGAGCTCAGGCCCTGGAGCCAGAGGTCAAGGCCTGGCCTCTCCACTCACCAGCTGTGGTGCGTGGGCTAGGCGCCTACCCTCTCTGTGACCAGGCTTCCCCTCCTGGATCGTGGGCCTGTGCCCGCCTCTCAGAGTTGATATGAGAACTACATGAATCCACACGCATGACATCTTTAGTCTGGTGCCCAGAGCAGAGTTAAGAGCTTAATAAATGTACTACTCAGCTGTTGAAAAGAATAAACTAATGCCATTGCAGCAACATGGATGAACCTGGAGATCGTCATACTAAGTGAAGTAAGCCAGAAAGAGAAAGAAAAATATATAATATCACTAATACGTGGAATCGAAAAAACTGACACAAATGAACTTGCATACAAAAGAGAAACAAACTCACAGACACAGAAAACAAATTTATGGTTACCAGGGGGAAAGGGGGTGGGGAGGGATAAATTGAGAGTTCGGTATTTGCACATACTATCTACTATATATAAAATAGATAAACAGCAAGTTTATACTTTATAGCACAGGGAACTATATTCAATACCTTGTAATAGCCTATAATGAAAAATAGTATGAAAAGGAATATATATACGTATAACTGAATCACTATACTGTAGAGCAGAAATTAACACAACATTGTAAACTGACTATACTTTAAAAAAAGTGCTACTGTTATTTTAAAGTCATTCAAAGCATATCCCGTGAGGGAATATCTTCCGTTTATAGAAAATATATGACCTCTCAGCACATACCCTGGTACACGGTCAACACTTAATAAGTGCTTGTTGAGCAAATGACTTCGTGTTGGAAACGCTCATCCTTGCTCTGTTATTCATTCCTACATGCTTTTGAGTCTGGTCCCAGCACTGTACGGCCACCCCCGGCCTGTGTCTGCACAGGACCACCCGCAGGACCCTTGAGAGCATCTACACACAGTATATCCTCACACATTCTAGACTACGAGGCAGATGAGGACGGGAAAGAGCGCTGGTGACACCCAACTGACTCTCAGAGCAGGTCCAGCAGCCGCTGCAACAGAAGACACTCTTACATCCCTGGTCTTCACTGAGCAGAAGCTAAACCTGGCTGGAGGCTGCTCCATTTCCTTCTTCCTTTGTGTATCAGAATGGCACGAGGGGACAGAGTGATGGGAGTTGTCAAGTTTTGAAATGCATAATAAGATGTCTTCCAAGTGAGGCACATAAAAGAGATGAGCTAAAAATACAGCCAGCTGCGAGAGCATCTGGAAGCGGAAGGATTAGCGAGGCGCCTTTAACTGCTGCAGAACAAAGGCCCCTGTGGAAGGGAACGTTTCCGCCACCAGTTGCACCTGCGGCAGGTAAGCAAAAGGATGAAAATACGGAGTGTCTGTTCTGAATGTCCTCTCCCCACTTTAGGAAATTAATTCCAAAAAGTAGGCATCTAGCAAATTTCGTATCACCTGGATACCACAGGAAACACCACGGGGCTCAGCCAGTGGGAAGGGGGGGTGCATTTTGGAGCACCTCCTACCAGCCTGATGCTTTTCTTACAGGGTCAAATTTAATTCTCAGTACAAGCCAATAAGGAAAGTTTTATCATCACTAATTGTATAGAGGAGGACACTGAGACTCAGAGAAGTGAAGTTGCAGGCTTAGGTTCAAACAGCTAGAAAGTAGGAGCCCTAGGAGTGGACCCCACCCCACCCCACCCTAGTTGTCTAATCCCCAGATCCAAGACCCTGATAATATGCTGCTGCTTAGACATGCCCGCGGGTAAGTCCGCTACCAGAAGTATGTCTTCTAAAAGACTGATAAACTCTCCATCCATCCTGCCTCCCCACCTCCATCCTGCCCTGTTTGGGGAAAAAAAAAATCCCTTTGTTTTTGTGGGCCCACAATATATACGGCAAGCATCTCATTTTATCACTCAAGGCTCTCTGTCATCTAACAGTTAATATCCACTTCGTACGAGGTGCAAAGAGCTTTATAGCTTTTAAAGCTCTACCTGACGTATTATCTCATTCATTATCTTGTTTTATTACCCTCATGGTAAAGTGAGGACGTTACATGGCCCAGAGAAGCTAAGTAATCTGCCCAAAGTCACATCTAATATGCGGCAGATCTGAAGTCAGCGTCCTTGAAGATCTTCTGAATCCTACACCCAAGCTCCTTCTACATCATCTTTTGTATTTTTTAACATTAAAAAAAAATTGAAGTATAGTTGACTTACAATGTTGTATTAATTTCTGGTGTACAGCATAGTGATTCAGGTATACAGACACACACACACACACACACACACACATATATTCCTTTTCATATTCTTTTTCATTGCAGGTTACTACAAGCCATTGAATATAGTTCCCTGTGCTATACAGTAGGACCCTGTTGTTTGTCTGTTCTGTACATCGTAGTTTGTATCTGTATCATCTTGATAAAAGCAGTCAGTGCAGAGGTTAGGAATATGGGCACTGGAACAAGACTGCTGGGGTCAAATCTTGACTCTGCCACTTACTAGCTATGTGACCACCTGGGATAAATATGTATGCCCTCTGCGTCTGAGTTGGTTCATCTGTAAAACGAGCCTAAGGATAGTCCCTACACCACAAGGAGTCGTGATGATTAAGTAGGTTATAATATGCAATACACTTGAAATAGTGTCTCGAATCTAGTAAACATCATATAAGCATTAGGTATTTGTTTAGTTGTTTTGGTTCTTGTTTCGTTTTGAATATGGACCTTTTCCTATTGTGGAAAGTCCTCCTCCAGCTGAGAAGATCCTGTAACTGGCCCACCACTCCCCAGGTAGGACGTGGAAGAGTTAGGATTTGCCCTGGGGCCTGCCTCACTCTTTCAGATGTATCATTTAAGTCTCTCACGTGCATTCCTCTCCTTCTGGTGTGTGGGATTAGATGCAGAAGAGGACCTGGGCTGAGTCTCCCTATCCTGTCTCAGAATAAGGCAGTGTGCCCCCTGGGGGAACCCCGACATCATAACAGCACACTCTCAGGGCCACATTAGCCATCACCACTGTACATATGTATTTGTTCATTCAACAAAATTATTCATTGAGTGACTCTTGTTTCAAGCACTGTACTGGAACCTAGGGACACGATGCTGAACAGACCCCTGCCCCTCCTGAGTTCAAGGTCTACTGGAGAGCTGTGCATGAGCAACAGCTGTGCCAGGTGTCCTGAAGGGGAGACACAGGGTGATAGATAGAGAGCCCAGGGGAGATGCCTTGGACAGGTACAGGGTGGGGTAAGCCCTAGGTACCTGAATTCTGAAAATAAAGGTAAGTATTTAGAAATCATACAATTTAGTTTCCTAACCTTAAAAAAAAAAATCCTTCCTGGGCCTCCTTCTCCCAGACACAAAATGAAGCATTCCATTTCCAGTTCCGGAAAAGAGTAACCAGTGACTGAGAGGGCGTGGAGGGGGCTTCATCATGTCATCCCCAGAAGAGAAGGAAAAAGAGTTAAAAGGGCTGATAAGAGAATATGAAAACAAATATATGTGTGTATATGCATGACTGGGACATGGTGCTGTACACCAGAAATTGACACATGTAACTGACCGTACTTCAATTTAAAAAAAGGCTGATAAGACAATACAAAGAGGCAGACAGAACTAGGTGTACACAGCAACCCTGCCAGGGTATGGCTGGGTCCAGACTGTCCGTCCTCTGGCTTTTCCTGGAGCTGATAAGCAGCACAGACGACATGAGTGAGGTTCAGGGAGAGGTAGGTGGTGTCCATCATCTCCTGCTCTGCATCACTGAGTGTGACCAAGATTCAGAGTCTGGGCACCTTGTGCTGGCTGTCTTTTGTTGGCTCTGAGGCCTCGTAGCCCAGAAACAGCACATAACTACTGGCCAGTGAACCCGTTCCAGACTCACGCCGGCAATCCAGGCCTTGAAGTCATTTTGTGCCAGCACTGAAGCCATCTCTACTCATCTAACATGCCACGTGGGACCCAGCCTGAGCTTCCTCACCTACAACATGGGGAGAGTAAAACGCTCCCCGGGCAGCGAGACTGTGAGGAATAAGATGGATCTCACATGTAAAACACATTATCAGGCTCTTCACAAGTTCCTAATGAATGGGGGCGATGAGTGAATCCCAGTCTTCAGCAATCGGTGTGACCTGAGGTAATCACTTCACTTCTGGGTTCCTCAGTCTCCCGATCTGTACAATGGGGAATAATCAACCGCCTACCCTAAAGTTGTGGGTTACAAGAGATGACTTCTGGAAGCACCTAGAAGAGGGCTCAGGATGTCAGGTGGGCTCAACTGCCAGGAGTCTTGGAGCTGACACCTTCAAAGTTGTTCTGTTTCCTTTTTTTCTATTTGAGTATAGTTTCTTTCTCTTGCCTGTTCATTGCTTTGTCACCCCTCTGAGAACATTTATGGAGTCCTTACTCTCAGGCAGGCACACAGCAGGACAGCTTCAGCTGTCTGCATCTCTGCTTTTACAACTACTTCCAAAGGAGGGACAGAGCCCAAACTCAGGCTGCAAACCTTTACAACATTCTCCTTTCTTCATGAGTCTGAGCAATTCTAGCAGCAAAATCCAAACTTCTTTGTTCCCTTCAGGTACATACACGAAGATCTGTTTCTGAGATGCACCTTCTACAAAGCTGCCCGTCTACCAAGGTCAGAGGGCCTGAGGTCAGAGTGGTTACAGATAGGAGGAGAAGGAGGAGCTTTGGATGCAGTGATGCTGGGATTGGCCAGCCCCATCCCTAGATTTTCATTGCATATTCACGTCCTTAGGATGAGCAGGATTCCAGGTCCAGCACTTTTATATGTTTCCTAAAACTATCTGGAAACTAGTATCAGAGAGCGTCTCCTGTGGGTGGCTCTCCTGACCAGGTCCTGGAAGACCTCATCACCGCCTGCGCTCCGTCCTGCCTCTTGTGCGCGGACCACACCAGGATCACTGGATGCAGATTCCCACGAGGCCATGCCGGGCGGAAGTCTGGAGACAGAGCTTTGTGGACTTGGTTTCTGGGAAAGTAGCCCCACCCTCCTTCTGCACCACAGAAAAGTACCTTCCAGCCACCTCGGCTGTCAACGTTGACAGTCTTACGCCTTAATCTCCTGCTTTGTCTTATCTGTGCTCTAGATCCTCACCCACCTGATTTTCCTCAATTTCTACTGATTGATCACTTCCTGCTAAAAGCCCTTCTTTGGCTACAGCCTTCCAGGACTGATCTATAATTTCTTCATTTACTACAATTCACACTTTCCCTCAGGCTGAGCTGACCCGGTTGACGCTGAGGAAACTCTTGTTCTCATGCACTGAGTTCATCCTGGATGTTTCAGCAAGGCAAGGACATGGGACAGGATTCCACCTAGAGCTGAGAATATTCAGCACTAACCTCCAGTGGCTCTTCGGAGTGGATGGGACTCACCGAGACAAGAGTCTTTGTCTCTCCAGAGTGCCTTACTGGTTTGTCCCACTGGCCTTGGTTCACCTGCCCTTGGTTCTGTCTTCCTACTTCAAACAACATGGACTGAGGCCCCTGGAGGCTGTCGATTCCTAACCCTGGATCAGGGAGATGGAGGAAGCAGTTCCCCAGTCCCATCTTGCAGGATTGAGTAGATCTGCATTGTTACCACCAGTCCTCCTCCATTACTTCCTAGACGCCTGGACTGGGCTGGAAACTCACCTCTCCTAGTCTCAGCTGTGTTTCAGAGGCGAGGACTAGTGAGATTATATATGTAAAGTGATGGCTGACCCAGAGTAGAGAATCAGCCTATTTTATTACAGTCGAGAAAGAGAACATTCTATGCTGGGTGGCAACCTGCTTGAAAAAAAAGCTTAGAGACTGACCATGAGCAGAGAACTCTGGGGTGTGAGAGAGTAGGGTTTACAACAGTGGGATGTGAGGTGGAACCACTCTGGTTAAAAACAAATAAAAGAGTATAAAATAGATAACAAGGCCCTACTATAGAGCACAGGGAACTATATTCAGTGTCTTATAATAATGTATCATGAAGAAGAATATGTGTATATATGTATGACTGAGCCACTATGCTGTACACCAGAAACTAACACAACACTGTAAATCAACTACATTTCATTTAAAAAAATAGATTCAGAAAATAAAAGGGCCTCAGTTGCCAGGACGAGAATCTGGGACTCGACATACCCGGGATGGTCATCTAACGTAATTTGTTAAATAAATGAAAGCAAAACCCTCAGAAAAAAATCATTAGAAATACAGGGAGGAAAAGAATGCCACTCAACACAATAAACACAGCTGTGAGGATGACAGTGAAGACCAAGAGGAGAATGGCAGCAATCACTGCAGTCACAGCCACCACTGTTGACTGAGTGTTTTTTTCCGGCCACTGACCACGCAGTGAGCTTCCGTGCATTGTCTTATTCCAGCCTCGTAACCAGCCTGTGGGATAGAGGCTATTATTAGCCCCAGTTAATTGATGAGGAAACTGAAGCCGAGAGAGAGATGACCCTCTGCCCAGGGTCGGCCAGCGGGGAAAGGCAGTAGCGCTGGGACGCACACCCAGGCCTTTCTAACTCCAGAGCCCGTGGGTTTTCCAAATCCACAAAGCACATGCATTTCCTATTCCAATTCCTTTACTTAAAAGCTTACTGCTCATTCTTTCCTGGCTCCCTCTCTGGGTACCGCTTTCTGAAATGCCTAAAATAAAAACACACAAGTCCAATAATAGATCTCTCCACCACAGGAGATATGTTTAAACTCCTCATCTCAAGCAAAGGAACTTAAAGGAAAAAATCCCAGATACTGTGTCCCAGCAGTATCTGACATAGCATTCAGCTGGTAAGTTTCTGCTCCACATCCCTGTTTACCCTGACAGCTGCATTTTTCATGTCTCCTCAGGGCCTTGAAGGCCTTTGGGCCCTGGGAAACTCAGTTCCTAGGTCACCTCCTCACAGAAGCCTCCCTGGCCCCCCAAGCTAAGTTCGCCCCTACCCCATCACCCTTTTTCGTGGGCTGCATAACATTACCCTGAAATCAATTTGTTCACTTATTTGTGTTTTTATATATCATCTTGTCTGCCTTCATTACCATTATACCCAGTGTCTAGAACCTGGCACATAGTAGCTGATCAATGAACACTTGTAGAACTAATAAAACTCCTATTCATCCATCAATGCCCAGCTCACACCGACCCCTGCCCTGAAGCTGTGTCAGTGTCCCTTTTTCTGGGCTCCCACAGCACTTCCCTATCACAGCCCCTTCGCATATTGTATTATAATTCGAGGTTTCTCCCGTCTGTTTCTCCAGCTAGATCCTGGCCCCAAGAAGGTAGGGATAATGAGGCCTTTTCAGTATTATATCCCCAGTACCCAGACCAGAATCTGGGAATAAATAGGTGTTAGAAAAATGTCTGGTGAATAGACCGATGAAAGCATGGATGGATACATTAATAAGGGAAGAAAAGAATGAACAATGATTTTTTTTTCCAGCTGTGAAAATTAAAATTTATAAACACTGCCTGAGATACTGTACCCTCGAAGGCCTATGACTTAATATATTAAATACATGCTAGGTTAATCATGAAATCTCAATGGCTTATTACAACTAAGGTTCATCTTTGATTTAAGCCACACGTCCAACCGGGCTTGGCTCAGGCAGTGATACACAGAGACACACTGGGCCCAGGCTGATGGATGCTTCCAAATCATACCCTGTGGCTTAGAGTTGTCAAGACAGGAGGAGGAGGGGCTTGAGGGTGGCATCTGATGCTTATGAGCTGGGCCTGGAAGTGACGTGTGTCACTTCAGTTCACAGCCAGATACTGTCACATGGCTCCGAACTGCAGGAGCTGGAAATATTGAGAAGCCATGGCTCTGTGACTGTGAGCTGGGGAACAAGTCTCTTCCGTACCTGGGGGTCACATAGCTCCCCAAAGCCCCACTAAACACTGACACTTCCGTGTACCCCAAATCTGGGGATGTGTCACCCAAGCTGCTTTAAGTGTTAGTTATTCATTGCCTAATTTTTACTTATTTATTCAAAGATGTAGTTAATTACCAACTGGAGCTTTATTTTTCTAGAATAATCTGTAGAATGGAGCTTCATGGGGTTGACAGAACGTCAAACAAAGGCAGGAAAAAATTCCATTGTGGTTACTGCCAACAAACTTACTGAAGGTAAATGTAGTTTCTCTCTTTTCGAAATAGTAGCTCACATTCATTTACTGTCTACTTGATGCCTCTGTGGGCGGTCCTTTATTTATATAATATCTAACCCTCCCAATACTCAAGCAAAATAGTATTATAATTCCAACTTCAAATACGAGGAAACTGAGGCTCCAACAGACTAAGATTCTTCACCAAGACCATACACATCGTAAGGATTCAACTGGAATGTGACCTCGGGTTTACCTGAAGACGCTTCACAGAACTCATTATCCTCTAACTGGAGCCCGGTGTAGCCAGAGCACAGAGGGAGCAAACTGCTGGGACTGATTCGACTGTCCCTTGGACCACTAACATCCTATGAGAGCATTTTATAAACCACCGTGGAAAAAAAATTCAAACTGTATCACAAAAAAGCCTCTGATTTATCATGGAGAAATTATGGCTTGCTCCTTGTTTGAAGATGTGGGAAGAAAAACAGAGGACTGATGCTCTACCAGACTGTGAACAATCACGGGGCCCCGCCGAGAAAACCAAAATAACAATCAACAACAATCGAGAAATTTTGGGGCTCATCTAATAAATATATCTACTGTTGACAGCCCTGGGAATCGTATTATTTGGGATTTGCAGGCTCTGGAGCCAGACCATGAGGGTTCAAATCCCAGCTCATCACTAAGCCATGGGATCTTGGGCATGTTGCTGTCGGGAAGGAAGAAATTTTCCTCCACCCTTCTAGGTTCTTCTGGCTGGTCTAAGAATTAAAGTGACATGAGACAGAGTAACACGACAAAAATCAAACAAAAGTTTAGTAACACATTGTAAAGACCCAGGAAAACGGAGAAACTTGCCAAAATGGCTGAAGTCCTCTCCTTAAATACCATTTTCAGCTAAAGACAAACGTGGCTGTTGCGGGTGTTGGTCTGGGGCTCCAAATGGGAGGAAGGCAATTCACGTGGAATTGGAAAAGCAAATGTTTGGTAAATAAATGTTCGGTGGGCCACGCAGAGACAATGGGAAACGGAGTGGACTCCGATCTCTAGGCTCCACCCAGCTCTTGGTCTTTGCAGAAATCTCTGGTGACAGCTCTACTCTGGGACCTGGTCCTCTCTCTGCATCTTTTTAAGCAGTTACGGGGAAGGGTCAAAGTTTCTTCCTGAGTCTTCTGAACTTTGTTTTTATTTGAAATAATCCACACGCCAAAGAGACATTTTGGGGTGGCGAAGTTTTGCTCCACTACTTTGTCAGCCTCTCTGAACCTCTGTTTCCTCAACTGTGAAACAAAGATAAAAACAGAATCTCTCTCTCAGGTCAGTGTGAAGATGGAGCGAGTAAACAGTTAATATATGGAAGTGCTTCGAATGGTGCCTGGCACGTACCAAGCGCCACGCAGACGCTGTTACTGTTATTTTTCAGATGTTAGTGTATATCCAAAGAGACTGTGCTACACAGCAAAATCAGACACCAAGCTAGGAGGGTACAGCTCAACCGCAGAGCGTGTGCTTAGCATGCACAAGGTCCTGGGTTCAATCCCCAGCACCTCCATTAAAATATTTTTTGAATGTTTAAAAAATATCAGACATCTAGCTATATTGTTTGTCCATTTATTCTCCTATTTATTTAACAGCACTGGCTGAGTGCTTTGTCTAGGTGCTGGAGAATACAAAGATAATACATCACAGACTCCATCGTCAGGCGGCTCGCATACACAAATGATCATACTAGATACGGAACACGCCCTAATGTAGGTGCTGTACTGTACTGACTCTAAGATGCTACAGATGTAGGCCAAACCCTTATTGCAGAGATGTAAAACGGGAGAGAAAAATTATCTAAAAAATCATTAAAATGTAACAGATTTGGGGTATAAAGTGGCAGAGGGGAGGGAGTACCCAGTTCTGCCTGGCAGAAGCAGGGGTGCTTCAAGGAAGACGATTCAGTTAGATTAAGAAACGCAGGAACTTCAGGTTAAATAGGAGCTTGCTGAGCCGGAGTAGGGGTGAGGATGTGTGTGCTGGGAGACAGAGGACTGAAGCACTGAGTCCCCCAGGGAGCAGCTGGGCGGGCATCACTCATTAGGGGCAGGGTGCAGGGGTGTTGAGAAATAAGACCCTGGTGGAGAAGGCTAGGACATGAGGCTGGAGAGAAAAGCAGACAGTAGATCATGAATAATAGTATCAAATAATTTTTAGCCCTTATATGCCAGACACCGTTTAAGCACTTCTTCCTACTTTGCCCTGAGGGAGACAGTATTAGCAGCATCGTTTCCAGGGAGGGGAGCTGGAAACACTGCTGGTCAGCAGCAGCGTCAGGATGTGAACCCAGGCAGCCTGACTCCACATCGACTCACCAGGCCTCTCCCTCGCCAGGCACAGGGTCTGACTTTCGCTCGGAGCCTTGTAAATCGCTACCAAGTCAGACCTAACACACAGCTATGGCAAAAACAGGCCTTAGAACCAACAGAGCCAACCCTTGTTCAATCTCTTTTGTACACGGACTTTCCAGCAACTGTCCTCCCTTAGTGATGTAATTACTTTGGTGTTTGGAAACCAGTAACAAATTAAGGGAACTACATAATCAACTGTTACATTAATTAGTCACCCTTTGTTGAAAGGCAAACATCCTGTTAAATGTGTGAGTTAATAATGACTTCTGCATCAATTCTCAGTTTTGCGCATTCACAGAGGCTCAACTTCAGCGCCTAGTGTGTAAAACCTCTTTGTCTCTCCCGATAGCTGTCTGAACCAAGTCCAGCCATCTCCAGGCAAGCCACAAAGAAGAGGCTTGGATTCTGGCAAAGCCACTGAAACACAAAGAACACTATATGGATTCGGATAAGCAAGGCATGCTGTGGATTAACACGCTACGCTGTTTATTCACCCATCCATTCGTTCATCCTTCCACCCTTCACACGCTGACTGGTCATCGACTCTACACCAGTCACTGTTCAGGGCACATGGGGTATCGAGATGAGGATAACAGCTGACACCCAGTGAGCATCTTCAATGCACTAGGCATCTTTCTTGGGTTCCCCTTCTTTGCTCCCTGTAACAACTCTATGAGATGGGGTCACTGAGGCAGGGAGAAGTGAACTACCTACGCAAAGCCACCAAGTGCACATGTCGGCGGAGTTGAGATGTGAATCCAGGCTCTCTGGCTCCACAGCCGCTGCTTTGAGTCACGAGGCCACACTGCCTACTATTTCAGGGATAAATGCGCAAGGGCTTCTGCTCTCAGTGTGCTCCCCATCTAGTGAGGCAACTGACATGTAATCTAACACCAAAGCAGTGTGATCTCTGCAGGGACAGAAGACTGTTTACAGAAAATCGTGGCCAGAGGATCTTCCCTTCAGGGATGGATTCCTCTCCTCTCCTCTCCCTCCCTCTCCAGAATCACAAACAATTACCATACGCATGGTGAACAGCAAAACCCAAGCCACGTGATTTCAGCAACAAAGCTCAGATGACATTAAGACGGCTTGAGATGAGCTTAAACTCTTGAGAAGGGCTACAGCCACCATCCTCTGGTGATGTTTTAAGGGTATTACACTGAAATAGGCTACCCTGCTGTCTTCATTATATTAATGCCCTGTAATGATTCCATTCTGTAAATAGTGTTTGGAAGTGACTGACACGATACAAAATTTGCACTTGCATGCATAATTCGAGGGTTTTATTATTATACCGAGCTTGCAGATTGAGCACCAGGATTTAAAACAAACAAAAATCTGTAATTACAGCAAATGAATTTGTCTCATCGCCGGTGCCTGTTCAGTTATTTTCATCGAGAAGGCTTTTATTCTAAGAGTGTTTCTTGCTTCCAGGGGAGGTCGGTGACACCAAGCATTGGATATCGTGAAGTTGCAAAGTTTGGGGGCATTCTCTTTCTCCTCTTTTAAGTGGGGGGAAAATGTTTTCCATCTCCTGAGTAGTTCATTTATTCATGTACATGGATTTCTAACTGCATATTCACATGTGTGAAGAGGCCAGTGTCTAGGCTGCGGTCACCGGAAACGGTCAGCTCAGAAGCTATCTGCTGGCACCCAGGGAAGCTCCAATCAAGAAGCTGAAAACGGCCAAGGCCGAGATGTGAGTCAGACAGCGCTCTCCTCAAACGCAGAGCCCGACTAGGGGCCAGACGGGCCCCTGCAATTATGACTGGGTCTCAGAAACCCACACCCTCAGGCTTTTCCAGAGAAAACAGACCAAATGGGGGCTCTTCTGGGTGGCTCTGCAGGTTCTGCCTAGTACTGAACCCCTGGGTGCTAACATTACTGAGATGTGAGGCTTTTTAAAAGGAAGGAAGGATCGGCTGGAGGAGGGGATGATGGTAAAAAAGCAAAATGTAGAGAAGCTTGGGAGGGAAGATCTCACCATGGCAAGGGAGGGGGCAGGCAGGGAGACTGTGTAATTCCCTCAAACTGAGCACACCGAGGCGTCCTCAGGCCCAACACCAGGTGAGGGTGCGGGAGAGGCCCACTCAGGCCCCAGGGTCTGGCAGGCCAGGCGGGGATCCCACTCATCGCTGTTCATCCCACCCCAGGCAAGCTACTCAACCCCTCTGGGCTTTGGGCTTTCCATGTATGCCATAGGATGGCCCATACCTTGTGGATGTGAGGATTAAATGAGGTTGTTGTGGACAAGGCAGGCCCGTACTGCAGGCAGTAAAAGAATTTACCAAAGACACAGGGTGAAAATAGAAAAGGAGTTTATTAGATACACTGCCACAGACAGCGGCAGGCCACACAGACGAGAGGTGCCTGTGTGCGCCCTGACGGTGACAGCTTAGGGTCTCTTATGGGAAGGGGCTGGTGAACACGGCAGGTTGAGGGCTGTGTGATCAGCCTGTACACAGGTTTCGACTGGGTTGTAGGTGTGGTGAGAAAGCCAGAGTCTGTGAAGGAGCAGTGGGATTTATGACTCTGATAAGGAGGAGACATGGGTTGAAACAAACCAGCCTGAGCTACTGTGAGAGTAGCCATCTTCTAGGGCTGTTAGCTCTGCTGGGGCAAACACACGTCAGAAAAGAACGAATTTTACCTTTTGAGGGAGTGCAGGCAGACATCTGAGAGCCCAGGAACGGGGGTCATTAGACTTTGAAGGGGGCCGGTTAGTCCCACAGAGATGACCCTTTGGCAAGTACCAAGTACAAAGCTCTGGAGTGGAGCAGCTTTATGTGCCGGAGGTGGGGGTGGGGAGGACATTTAACTCAAGAGGAACAGCAGGGGCAAAGGCCCTGGGGGGGCTATGGGTGGGTAGGCAGATTTCCCAGGAACTGAGAGAAGGCCAGGCCTGCTGGGGAGGAGGGAGTGGGGACGGGATGACTCAGGGAAGCAGACAGTATTTGGTCCCCCAGCACCTCACAGGCCACATTAAGGGCTGTGATCTTTATCAGAAGAGCAAAAGAAGCCACCACAGGGCTTTAAGCAGAAGAGAAACGTGTTCTGTGTATATATTAAAGAGATTGCTGTGGCTGGATTTTGCAGACTGGATTGAAATGGGTCCAGAAAGGCTACAGAGTGTCCAGGGAGGAGGCCCCGATGGTAGTCCAGGTGAGACGATGGGCACCAGGATGACAGTGACGGCAGATGAATCATGACAGGTGGGTGGGTCTGAGACAGGTAAGACGCAAATTCAACAAGACGCTACAGTTAGAGGGGATCAAGTATCTGGATTGTGCAAATAGATGAACAGTGGTCCCAGAGACAGGGAACCTGGAGGGTACCAGGTCTCTTCCACCTTAGGGTACAACACGTGTCATGGGGAGGGAGACGTTAAGTACGTCCAGAACACATATTTTGTGGTCTGCAGACTAGAACTGGCCTGTAAACTATTACTGATCTGTGACACGGTAAGCATGTAGACAGTAGTCTAGAAACTTCTATGGCAATGTTACAGCAGCAGCCAGGTGTGTGCTCAGTGCTCCTGTCTCACTGAGCAGGGCAGGGGTGAGTTTAGTTACCAGGAGCTCACGTGGTAAGTCACATGTGGCCCAAAGCATTCATTGTAGGACCATGTCTTGGTCCTCGATGGATTGGAAAACTAAATAACTCGTCCTTCAGCACAAACAGCTTAAGGAGGAACACCACTGTAATCTACACCTGACAATTTACATTTTTTCAATTAATGTTTGCTGATTTTAACACTGAAGCAGGTTGATATTAAGGAGAGAAAGTGTGCTGGAAATCAAGGCAGGAAGGGCTTAAATCAGTTTCAGTCACAGCCTCTTATCTGAACCTATGCCCTGTGGTTGCGGAAAGCTGTCTCTTTCAGGGGAACTGTATGTTTCAGGCAGCAACTCTATGGGAGAAAATGAAGTGAGAAGAACAGAGCTAATGTGTTGCCAGCACCCAGTGTACCTACAGGATGGGGCTGGAGACCTCTGCACCAAGACAACCTGGACCCAGGGTGTCTGGCTGAGATACACGTTAAGAGATGGGAGGAGAAGAGGGCTGAGATCAGGAGATCATGAGTGCGTGTCACAGAAAAAGTTGTAAGAGGGCTAGGGGAGTGGGCTGTCTGCGATGATCACCACCAAATCCTATTACAGAGCAAATCCTGTCAAGAGAGATGGGCTGGGACTTTGAGAGGCCACATCGGGGAGAAAACTGGTGGCCCACCTCCAGCCCTAGGTCACTTCACTGCCTACCCTCATGCACATCTATCCTGGATGCCAGAACTCATCTCCCACGGCTGCCTCTAGTTCAAGTACCCTTGCAATAAACGTCAACATCTGGGGACACTTGAAAACGACCACCACCATGCAGAGACAGAAGGGAAACCTCTGGGGGAAGTGAGCTCCTCCTCCAACTCATCAATTTGGTTCAGGCTCTCAACAGATTTGGGGGTCTCTGTAAGCAAACCTGGATATTTTACAAATTCTTTTCCTTCCATCCAGTATACAACAAACACCCTAACTAACGTAAAATACCTCTATGGGAAGCACAGGCTGGGAATGGGGGTGGGGTGGGGTAGATTAATTGGACCCTGGAGCGAATGAGGAAAAAAAAACACATTTTTCAAAAAGCCAACCTCAGAAGAGCCTGGAAAAGAACAAAGCCCTTTCAAGTGTTTCTCGGTGTGTATTTTTTTTTTTCCATCCCCCTGTTGTTTGCTGCTCCAGGGAGAGGTGGGAGCAGCCGCGGTCCCCCTCAGTAGGTGCCTGTCACATTGTGTTATTACAATTCTATATTTCAATTAAAGCAATGTAGCCAATTTAAAAGTTCTACCGTGCGCCACTCACGAAGCACAGATCTAAGGATTCAACTCACACATTTTAATACCCTACTTTTCTCCCTTCTTCTCATTTTCATGTAAATCAGGTGGAATACTGTCTTTTTTCTTCTTCCTCTAATCTAACCCTCAAAATACAACGCCAATTAAACAGTCTGTGCAAAGACAGCCTCCACAACCCAGCATGACTGTGCTGTGCTGCTTTGATTTTCCTGAAAGTTGTCTTTCTTTCTCTCCTGTTCCTTTTCCATTTTCGTATTCTAATTTTATGAGGGATAATGATTTCCTTCTAGAGCATACATGGGATTTGGAGCCCAAGCCCGCTTAGGTCATATTCCTAATGCTCCTGTTTGAGGGGCTTAGGGGAGAGGAGAGAGCATGAGTGTGGGGCTGGGAGCCCAGAGTCTGAATCCTGGCTTAGGTGCTCCAATCTGGGGGGACCTCAGGCAGATCCCTCCACCTCTGGAGCCTCCACAACCTGGTCTGTCAAACACAAAGACTAAAACCTGCCCTCCTGCCTGATACATCCTTCACACATGCTCAGCTCCACTCCTGTGACTTTCTTTCCCCTTCTCTTAGGCAACAATCATCGCGTTGGGTTAACCTTTTCTAAAACAGCAAGGAGATCTGAAATGACACACAGAGCCTCTGCTGTTTTGTTTGATGTTTTGAAATCTCTCTTTCTGTTCATTTATTTTTGCCCCAGTATTACCTCTTTGCACTGAATGTTTTTTTTTGGGGGGGGGGGTGCATGCCGATTTTCAGTCCCTTTCATCTCAACAAAACACAGGCTCATTAAGACCATCTCTGCACAGGGGGTGGGAGGAGCGAGCGCTCTGTTTGCCCAATTTAAATGCTTCATCACAAATTTTAGGTCATCTCCCATATTCCGCGGGGCGTACAGCTCTTTTATAAACAACGAGCGTAACCCATCTTTGATGTATGTGGGTCTGGATTAGTCCCAGAGCGGTCCAGTTGGCAGGGTGGAGCTTCCTCTCTGTTTTTTGCCTAGGGAGGGCCAGGAAGGATTAGCAATCATAAAAATTTGAATTTTCATTTCAAAGATACAAAAGTTTTTGGGACATCTAAGATGCCTTCCTTTTGAGTGAATGGCAGGAAAAGAATGGAAGTGGTAGTTGTAGCCACTGACACACAGTGCACCTGCTGTGTTAGCTTTGGTGGAAAGCAGGATGGATGAGAAGCTGCTCTGACCCTCAAGACTCACAGACTGACAGAGGGGCAGAACCAGATAAACACGTGCATTGGAAAGAAAAAAAATACAGAGACACAAAGAAAGAGACGGAATGGAGGAAGAAGGACCAATTCCACCAGGGTCTCAGGGAAGCCAGGTTATACCTCCACTGAGGTGGTCAGAGCATCACGAGGCTGGCAAGGATTTCCAGCCTCATCTCGCCTGATATTCCTGATTCACAGAAAAGGTGATTTAGTGAGAGGGTTGAGTTTTAAAAACCAGTAAGTAAGCGCACTGGCTTTGCAATGGGAAAATTCCAAATATTACCAGTCACTTGGGTTTTCTCCTCACCACTGGAGTCACTGTCATAATTTTATAAACACATATATTTTACAAGTGCCAGCTAATATTCTGAGGAATTATTATGTGCTGGGCCCTGGGTTTGGTCCTCCAGCTGCTTTGCCTCACTTACCCCTTCTTGCAGCAGCCCTGGGAGGGAGGCACGGTGGGGTTTTTTTTTCCATACTCCTGATGAGGACAAGAAAAAGGTCCTGGCATGTAGTAGGTGTTCCTCACTACTGAGTGATCACATGAGTCCTAACCCCTGAAATGATCTCAAAAGACACTCTGCTAGGCTTCTGAAATCAATCATCCCAGCTGTCATTTAAGTGCTCACAAGCCTTCACATCGTGGATGGATCCATGCATGTTACTTCTCAGGGAAAGAGAAGTTCCTGGGGAGGTGTTTCTCTTACGACATGGGCCATGGGGACAGGGCAAGACCTGAGATTATGAAAGTTAGTCTGTGACACAGGAGGCTAACCCAGCAAATTCTTTGTTCAGGCCAAACCTGGCAATGGGTGTGCACAGAAGCACTTTCCCATTAGTGAGCTGTAAGTAAGGTGGCCAGAGGTGTCCATGCATTCATCACACGCTGACGGAGCATCTGCTGTGTCCGAGGGTCTGTGCTCTGCTAGGGATGAGAAGATGAACAGGACCAGCCTCTGCCACCACTTCCAAATAAAAACCAGGCTACAAGTTCAAGAAAAGCAAGTGCTCTAATGGGACACAATAGTCTAAATTAGGCTCATCTGGGGGAACTGGAGCTCTGTCACCCTCAGAGCTATCAATAACCTACTTCTGCGTACACTGCTGTCCTGAGAGGGGCGAGGCACTGTTTTCAGATCTACCACCAATGGGCTTTGTAACTCTCGGTTTAACTCTTTAACCTCTGTTGGCCTCCACTTCCTTTTGTTTCCATCAAGGAGGTGAATTTATTCAATGACAGCTAAGGTTCCTTCCAGCCCTGAAATTCTATAATGGTAGAGTGTTTACATCCATAGAGGAAAGGAAGACTTTCATTTACTCAGAATACTTGCTGAGCGTTACTTGTGTTCCAGGAGCTGGGCTGGGCAATACAGACACAAACATTTATGCTACACAGTCCCTGTTCTCAAACTCGAGCCTAACACAGGAGTGTGAACAATCGGCCGTGAGTCACACAGTAACAACAGTTAACAACGGTTTGCATCTATTGGGTGCCTACTATAAACTGAGTTTATATATAGGTACGATTTTATTTTCAGCTCTGAATAACCCTATTGCCAAAGGCACTATAATGATGCCCACTGATGGATGATGAAACTGAGGTCAAGGGAGATGAAGCAGTTGCCTCTAATCACGCATCAGAAAGCTGGGGCTCAAACCCAGGGCCTGCCCTAACTCCGCTGCCCTGGTCCTGGTGACTATGCCACACTCTAGTCTCGAGGAATGGAAGGAATATATACAACACAGGGAAGAATATGCTAGAATAGAAAAGGAAGTGTGCAGATAAGGGGTTTAGGCAAAGGAAGACTACTTATTGAGGCTGGAACTGGGGACGGCTTCTGAGAGAGGAGCTGTCTGACCCAGGCCTGAAGGATGATGGATAGGCTTTGGATGGGAGAGATGGGGAGAGATGGAACTGTCCACAAGAGGAAGGAAAGGTGGACCAGTCTGAACCCTGAGCTCCTCTCCAGGTGATGACATAGTCCCCGTTACACCATCAAGGCTAGAGCACATCCATTTCCACTTGTGAGCACAAGTACCTGCTGGTACCTGCCCACCCACAACACTCTTCCCTCCTGTGCTTTCATTCAAGCCTCTCCTACAATTGATGTTATGGCTTAAGCATCCCCTTATCAGAGATGCCTTCCCTGACCCCTCCTATCTAATTCTGCCATCCCTGCCAGTCACTCCCTATCACATTACCCTGAAATTAAAAAAAAAAAAATCACAGTACTTATCGCTGTCTAAAATTATTTATTTACTTACATGGTTACCGTCAGACTCCCCCAGTAAGATAGAAGGTGAAAAGGGTCATGGTCTCATCTGTCTTGTTCCTTCAGTGCTGAATCCTCGGTGCCTATTATAGGTGATCAATTAAGAGTTGTTGCACGGATAAATGGCTAAATAATCTCGGCCCTGAATTTGGGATGAATTTGTGGAAAGGTTGGGTCAGATGACTCGGTCAGGTGACCAGGAGTCAAGTACCTTAAATTCTGCTCCAGGCTCTGAAATGCCCTGCAGATAGAGCCTCAGCTTCCATGTCTACCAAATGAGGATACTACTACTCACATTAAACACTTACAGATTAATCACGTCTCCCACACATGAAAGTCTGTGATGTCATTATGACACTCTTGCGGTCACATTTTGTTTCACTGTAGGGTCTAATGAGGAAAGGAGATTATCTGCTTAATCTCAGCATTCCTTTCTACTTGTCTAGAAGTCTGCTTCCAGTCTAGGAGGCCAAGAGCCTAGAAGAGCCTCAGGAAACCTGTGCTCTGACAGAGAGTGAGGGCAGCAGTCACCCCACCGAGGCTCTCCAGGCCGGACCATCGTGAGCCACTGCACACCTACAGCGCTGCTCAGCAAGGTCTCCTGATGCCCATGAAGGTCTTCTGTTGCAGCCCAGTGGGTGAATCAGGATAGGGTGGTCCACTTCCTGGCCTAGCGGGCCCCAATGCCGCCTCCTGCCTGAGAAATCCGGCTGGATTGCCAAGGAGGTGACTGCCAAGAAGAGTGGAAGACAAGCTGAAAAGGTCTTTGTCAACAAAGAGGCGAATGTGTTTTCTCAAATTTCTTGCAAGTTCAAGGGGCCAGTGAGGTGTAGGCTCCTCCTGAGTGATCAAACAGCCAACCTCTCAAGCCAGCTACACACCAGATGTTTACTAACCTTACACCTCGCCCAAAGAAGGGCAAGGAGGTGAGCGTAAGAAAAGCCATAAGCAGTATCAACAAATTCAGTGCCTGGCTCACTCTGAATGCATTCAGGCAACGGGAAAACGCAAACTCAGCACCAACAATGGACCAAGTTCCACGCTGGACAATAGGGTCACACGAATGAAAGATAGGGTCCCTGAGCCCAAGAAAATCACAATCTAGAAAGGATGGAAAAGAGACATTTGGTCAATTACAATACAGCAGTAAATGCTTTAGATGGAAATGTGAAGCACTGGCCGTAGTACAAGGTAGGGAAGGGCAGCAGGGTCAAATGGAGGGATGCCCACTGCCGGAGCACGGGGGAGGGGGAGGGATGCCCACTGTGGAGGGATGGGCACAGGCCACTACCTGCCAGGCACTGAGGCTCAGTGAAGAGTTACTGAGAGCAGTGGGTTCCAGGGATGACCGGTTTCATCGCCCAGCTCTGTCACTCACTGGCTGGGGGTGGGGTAGGCAAGTCGACCACTCTTTGTTTTCACCTCCAACAAGTAAGCACTCCATAAAAACCAGCTGTTATTGTTACTGATAAGCTACTCCACTAATCCTTTAACAAATTCTACATGGTAGGTATTATTGCCTCCATTTTACAGACACAGCTTAAGCGCAAAGACTTTAGGTAACTTGACCAAAATCTCGTGGTCATCAGCCGGCATTTCTTGTGTATCTACTAGGTGCAGGAACTGTGCTGAATGACTTACATTTAATATCATACCTAATCTGCACAGCCACCTTATAATGTGACTACTATTACTAATCCTATTTTTTCAGATGAGAAAACTGAGGAACAAAGAACTTAAGTAATCATTACTTTTCTTTTCCTTTTCCTTTTCTAGATCAGGAGTCCAGACTCTAGACTGGGGGGTCAGCAAACTTATCTTATAAAGGGCCAGACAGTGAATATCTTCAGTTTTGTGGGCCACACTGCCGTGGCTGTGACTATTCAACTCCGACCTGCTGGTGCAGAAGCAGGCATACACCAGATGTGAACCACTAGTGGGATGATGCTGCAAAGAACTTTTATTTATGAACAATGAAACTTAAATTTCAGATCCTTTTTGCACATCATGAAATGTTCTTCTTTTTTTTTTTTTCCAACTATGAAAAAACCTAATAGAATCCTTAGCTTGTGAATGTACAAACACAGGTGGTGGGCTTTATTCTGCCAACAGGCCACTGTAGTTTGCCGGCTCTAACTTCAGATCCAGGATGTAAACCTACTCAATTTGATGTTAGAGCCTGTTCTCTTCACTAGCAGGTACAGAGCAAACCCGCAAATCCAAACCTCTCTCATTCCAAGGCACATGCTCCTTCTCACAAATGCCCCTCCTCGTCTAAGGAGTATCTGATGAGGATGGCGAAAGAATTCAGAACAGACACACTCCGCGAGTGCAATTCAACTCCAGGCTGGAACACCTCCCTGCTGTTTTTGGTGATGCCTTAGAGTCACTGTAAGAAGTAGTTTCTATGGAAACTGTCCTGGTCCCCCTGCCTCGGTGATCCTGTTTAAATTCCCGTCCCTGACCGAAATACGAATGCAAAGCTGAGGAACACTTGCTACATTCTCGTCTCTCCTCTCCAGCCATCTTGTGTTTAGGATTTCAGATACACCAGCTTTCTAGCTAGAATTCATTAGTTAACAGACCACTCCAGATATGCAAGAAAATGGAATAAGCACCGTTCATGAAGGTTCATCCTTCTTATGAGGCTCAGAGTTCTTAATGAATAAAAACGGAATGCAGATGGCGCTGTCTTCTCCTTTGCTGGATCTTCCAGTTCAGTTACTGTAATTGAAAAGATTAACTTAAAAGGGGGGCTGGCAAAGAAACCTCCTTGGAAATGCATCGGAATCAACTGGAAAAGCTTTTGCTTTCTCCTAAAGAGAACCCCCATTTATGTTTAAAAGAAAAAAAAAAAAAGCAAAACCAGGATTGCAGGTCTGTAATCAGTTTTCAAATTACAGATGTTGTCCATTGTTGCAAAATGGGGCTCTGACAAGAAGTCAATCAGGTGTATTTGCTGCATCGATTAGCACTTCGGGAGAGGGTGAGCCTTTACGGAAGGCCAGCTCTCCAGGGACTGGATAAGCTCCTAGGCTCTGAAGCATCCACTCCACTCAGAGATTCTGCTTTTGTTTACTCTTCCAAAGCAAGCAGAAGATTCACCGAGGTCCTCCATGTTGGAGGAGAAGCAGAGAACCCGTCTGTAGGCAGTAAGATTGAAAGCAGACTGAAGTGGACCAAAGTAGCAAGACCCAGCAGATACGACAGGGGCTTCTGGGTTCAGGATACCGGGGTCCTGCTTCAGTCTCTGTCATTACAGACCAGCAGGCTGCTTACTTAACGTTTAAGCTGTGTTTCACCTACAGAGTGACAATAATACTAGTATCTACGTGACGGGGTTTTAAGGAGAAATAAGCATGATATAGGCATGGAAAGTGCTTAGCAGAGTGCCTAAGGAAAGAACATGTGCCAGATGGACGGCTAACAGTATCCTCAGCACACCTAGTGCCAGTATCAGCTTAGCCCCCCGTTCTGCAGCCCACCCGCATCTCACCGGCTCACAGAAGATGCTAAGCAGGAACTAACACGGGGGACAACTGTGCCTACTACAGGACACGGATACCAACAGTCAGGGTACTCAGTGGTTCAGAAAGTGGCCTTCAGAGCACAGAGGCCCAGGGTCCGGTCCCAGCCCAGGGAATCAGCCAGGTATCCTCAGGCAGGTGAACACTGCTAAGGATCAGGCTGCTCACGTGCTCAATCACGCCTAGTTCTAAAGATGCCCAGGGGATTATTAAAGTATGTAGTAGCGTTGGGTTGGCAAAGTAAGAGGCGGGCATTTCCATCACAGGGGAGCATGAGACACGCTCTAGAACGGTCCTGTCTGGCACAGCTTCCTATGATGAAGGGAACGTTCAACACGTGCACTGTTCAATACGAAAGTTTTCAGAAAACAACACCCCTCGTGTGCTTCTCCTTTGTTCTCACACGACTACCACACTTAAAATACTTCTGACACCGTACAAATGTGTTCTTTTTTCCCCCATAACAAGCAATTCTCTGAGACACAAGATGGGTGTCCAACAGTTTAAGTCAATTCTGACACGATTTACCCGGCAATAGGGTCAGATCCCACAGCTTAAGGGCTCATTCCCATGAGACTGTCCCTTCGTCAGATGCCATCCGCAGGTCCAGGTTGTTACCAGTGCTTCTCTCACCAATTGGCTATAAATCGGAAGTTCCCAGAACCACCTTCTCAGGTTCAATACATTTGCTAGAGCAGCTCCTGGAATTCAGGAACTCCATTTATTTAGTAGATTCCTGGTTTGTTATAAAAGGGTGAGACATCAACAGGCAGATGGAAGAGATGTACAGGGTGAGGTCTTGGGGAGGAGTGTGGAGCTCCAGTGTCCTCTCTGAAGGGGCCACTCTCTTGTCACCTCCACGTGGGCACCAACCCAGAAGCTCTCTGAACCCCACACTTCTGGTAATTTTGTGGCGTCTTCATTGCATAGGCATGATTCAAGTAACTCAATCGCCAGCCCTTTCATCCATTCTCAGGAGACGGGGGGGAGGTGCTGAAAATTCCAAGCATCTAATCAAGGCTTGGCCTTTCTGGTGACCAGCCTCCACCAGGACCCATGCAGGAGCCCACCAGGGTTGCCTCATTAGAACAAATGTCAACCCCATCACCCAGGAAATTCTAAGGGACTCAGGATCTCTGTGTCAGGAACCAGAGTCAAAGACTAAATATTAGAACAAAAGATGCTCCTAGTGCTCATACCCTCTAGGAAATTATCAGGGTTTTAGGAGCCCTGTGCTAGGAACTGGGGACAGAGACCCATATGCATATGCTTTCGATTATTCCATAGGTAGCCACCAGCCACATGTGGCTTCTGCATACTTGAAACGTGCCTGGTGCAACTGAGAATTGAGTCCTTAAATTTTATGAAATTTTAATTAACTTAAATTTAAATCTAAATAGCCACATGGGACTAGATGCTACTACACTCGACAGCATCCATTCTAGAAGAATGATCTGAAGTTTTCTGGGTGTTTAGGAAGTAAAAGGATGGCTTTCAAACAAGCTGAAGAGCGAGGCCACGTGGGCTAGGGGTCTTCTCTGAGCTGGCCTCTTAAGGAACAACAGATTCTGACTTGCAGAAGGCTCACCCCTACTTTGGGTGATGGGGAATGGACATTTCTCAAAGGGATAGGGTTCTAGAAAGGAAGGGATGTGAAGCTGAGCTGGGCTGGAGCCTCTCTTCAAAGGGCCTGATTGCCAAGCTATTGACGGGTCCTCATAAGGCCTTGGGGAACACTGACCCACAGAAAAAAGGTGACGTGACATCAGCAGCCCCTGCCCCCATAGCCAGCTGCTACATGAGGGTGCCGGCCCAGGTCTCCTTGCCCATCTGTGATCTAACGCATCACGAACATGTCACTGACATGGGCAACTACTGCTTCCCAGCTCAGCAGACTGGATGCAGGAGCTGACTAGTGCGTGACCAGGCCACCCGAGATAACTGTGCTCTTGCTCTCTGTGCATCCCCTGCTCAACCAGTCCCTGCCTCAACTACACCCTACCGACCCGCCTGAGCTTCCCTCTTAATCATAAAGCCTAATCAGCAAATGCTTCCCCTCAAGCCCCAAGCTAGTGATTGTTCTAATGAGAACATTTCCACTATGATAGCTTATCAAAGGGGCGGTGAGGGGCGTGCCCCTCTGCTGGTTTCCCTGACAACCAATGAGCCAACCTGACATCAATCCCCCCTGTAACTGGTAATCTCCCTCTTCCCCTGGGAGTGAATCCTGCTGCCATGTCCTGCCTGCTGTCTGCCGCACAAGGTGGGGTGTCGCTCCAGGACCTTGCTTCCGACGTGTAAGCTCCCCCCACCCACTAAACCGCTGATGTCTCTGTTGCTGACTCCGGGCTCCCTTTGCAGTCTTGAGGATGGGCAAGTACAGGGCTCACAGGCCTGCGGGGTGCAGCCCAGCATTTAAGGACTTGGTCCTCATCTCGGAGTGCTGGGCCCTTGCACGTAGACTGGCTCTGAAGGCCGGCGGAGGCCCTCCCAGGGTCCTTTAGCTGCACCGCGTACATGAACCACACTTCTTCAGAAGCTGTTCCAATGACTGCCCTCATTTTACAAGTTGCCAAACAGACGCTAGCCAAAGCAAAGGGACAACTCAGGGTCTCACCTACTCATCCAAGGATAAAGGGAGCCCAAGGATAAAAAGGGTTCTCGGGACCAAACATTCTCTCTCATTGACTGAGCTGATGCTTACAAAAGGCAGGAAAAAAGAAGATTATAGCCCAGTGGCTTTAATACCAGACTTACCTTGAATCTACTAAGATACCTGCCACCTTTGAAATATACAGCAGGAAGAAGTAATTAGGTGGCTTTTTACAGCTCTCTATAACTGCTATGAATTAACAGGAGTGCCACGGAGAGAATTCTTTTTATGTCCCGGCATATATCTTTTGGTACAAAGCAGAACTAGCGTTCATCCTGAATAGAGATCTCAGTGACTTCATCCCAGCCCTGTACAGACATTGTCCGGCAGACAGCAAAATGAGAGGCAAAGATAGTCACGGCCCTTCTAATTCACACCTCCGTGGAAAAAGCCCAATGATTCCTGGCTTTGACTTCTGTTTCCTCTCTATCCTTTCTCCAATTAAGGTTATGAAATAGGTGAGAAGAGTCATTTGGCTGAGAAAGCTGGAAATTATCTTGCAGTAAAAAGTCAGGGCTCCTCCACGGGAAAATTAACCGCATTTATAGAGGTGCCCTTTGGACTTGCAAGGACAGAGCGACTCCACTGGCTGGCCATCTCTGTGATAAACATGCTGACGAACATTTGCAGAGTGCTTTAGGGTTCAAGCTTGAAACAAACACTTTCATTTACATCATACTGAAGCCTCAGAACCACTCTGGGAAACAAGTGTGGGATATTAATATTATTTTGAGATTTGCAAATGTTAACCACTATATATAAAAACAGGTAAAAATTAAATTTCTTCTGTATAGCAAGGGGGACTATATTCAACATCCTGAAATAACCTTAAATGAAAAAAATATGAAAACAAATATATGTATGTATATGCATGGCTGGGACATCATACTGCACACCAGAGACTGACATATTGTAACTGACTGTACTTTAATTAAACAAAAAGATAATTGTGCCCATTTTAGAAAGGAAATGAGGCTCAGAGAGGTCAAGTGTGTAAGACTACACAGCTTGTCACCTGTAGAGTCTCACCATGAGTTTCTCTCTCAAGTTTTTAAATGCCACTTTCTTTCCACTTTCGCAACATTAACATTTTGCAGGGTATTTTGCAGTTTTCAAGGCATTTCTGACATGCACAGTATAGTTCAAACCCTCAGGCAGTGCAATATCTATCATTATTTTCAAATAAAGCAGCTGAGTTTCCAGCGTATTTGTATCACTGGCCAAAATAGTGCAGCTCACAAGTGGAACGAGGACGGACCCTGTATTTTCCCTACTGCTCCTTTTATTGGTACTAAGTACTGTTTCTAAGCTGTTTTGTGCTCTCACACTGAAAACCTTCCTAAAATGCTGAAGCCCATTTCCCTTCCAGCCCTAGCTATAAAAGTCACAATGAAGGTGGTGGGACATTTAATGCGGTGTAGGGGAAGGGGGATGAATGGCCGGTCCTGACATGGCTTCAGCGTATCAGTCTGTGACCTGCAGCTCTGCTGGCTCCGTGCACCTGCAGTCAGAGCCCGGATACAGCCAGGCACATATGGGGAAACTGTAACCCAGTGATTTTTTAAAGATACACAGCCACTCAGAGGGAGAGTTACATAATAGGGAAGAACAAATCTGACTCCATATTAGATCTGTTCCTTTGGCTCTAACTGTGCAGTTTCCCGGGCTTAGTCATGCTGGCTCTGCACCTTTTGTAAAAGAATGTTGCCTAGAGCCTGAAATACACAGAACACCTCATTCTTCAACTCTGACCTTTAAGAATGTAACACTTCATCATTCATATAGAAATAAAAAGTTGCAGAACAGAGAATAACATTTGCCTTGTTGGAGGTTTACAGGAACATCCTGACCTGACCTAAAGGGACAGCTGCAAGAACAAAGGATTGTGACACCAAGAAGTTTGCAACAACCAACCACAACTCCTCCCCTTTTTAGTACAACAGGAGCCTAAATTCTAACTTGGATAAGACGGTTCTCCAGGACATTAGTCTGCCATCTTCTCGGTCAGCTGGCTTTCTGAATAAAGACATTATTCCTTGCCCCAAAACCTTGTCTCCCGATTTACTGGCCTGTTGTGTGGTGAGCAGAACAAATCTCGACTTGGTAACACTGGCATTTATTTTTTGACACAAGGCATATTGGTAAAGGCATATGAGGGGGACGGGGCAAATCCTGGATCTCACTCCTTCTCTAGGACTTTTTCCAGTTCTCAAGACCAGTCTAATTGCAAAACAGTTGGAGAAGAAAAATATACGGCCATGGGCAAAGTCAAGAGTGGTTAGTCATCATTCAAACAGACTCTTGAGTAAGAGTGTAGAGCTATCACCACAACATCCAATGGGTTTTCATGGGGGGAAAAGGACATGTAGGTCATGCTACAAAAAGACTGGCAGTCTAAAGGGGCCATACTAATTCACATCTGGTCAAGACACAAGGCACTAGGAGGTCCCAGTTGAAGGTGAAAGATTCCACCAGGGAAGCTTGCTCCATCACCTCCCTCAGCTTTGGAGAGGCTGGGAGACTAACAGGGATTTAGGGAAGACAGAGCTCCAGAGCCAGAACAAAGACCAAAGCATTAACAAGCAAACCACGGAGCAGACAGGAAAAGACCCAGGGTCACATCTTCCATCAGTCACCTTGGGCCAGTTTCTTAACCTTTGGGACTGGTTTCCTCCCCTTTAAAGTGGAAACGATGAAGTCAGCCCCTAGTTTTTGAGCACTTGCTTGCAGCGTGCCAGGCTCTGTTCTATCCACTATATGTATACGACCTCATTTAATCCTCTCAACGACCCTGCGATGTTTTTCAGTGTTGTGAATAATAATTTCCATTTCCAAATGAATAATCTGGGTAGAAGATAAATATGCTCCAGATAACACAGCTGGTAAGACCTCCCATGTAGGGTTATTTGATGGATACAATGCTAAGATACACAGGTAGCTGGCATCCAGCAGAAATTCAGTAAGTGACATGTCAGCTAGTATTGTTATGGATACTATTATAATGGCCCGCTACAACTCACTGCCAGGGTAAAGTACTGAGCCTCTCTTTTCTTTGGATATTTAAACAGGCTGGATGGCTGCTGGTGGACCATTTGTCTTCAATGCATCTGCATCTTTTCCAGCCACTTGATTCTCTTAAACTATTTACACACAGGGGCACCCTCCTCCCGGACTTCCTCCAGTGCCAACACGTGCTTAATCCAAACAATGCAAGATTTATGGCCTCCCTTTATTCGAGTTGATTCCAATGTGTCAGCAGATATGAATTGCAACATAAAATAATTACACTTGAAAGTGAAATGCAGGCATCAGGATTCTGGTTGGCTATTTTTTTTTTTAAATGCCAGCAATTTCTGAAAGACTGGATTTATTTAGTCCCTTCCCCCCGCCCCCCTTCACGCACTTAGAGACCTCAGCAACTAGGAATGCCATTCTGGCCACCTTTATTACAGACCTCTTTATCAATTACCCTGCCAGTTATTCATACTCTACATGAATGTACTTTATCGTTGTCACATGCATGCCACAGACAAGGTAATAAAATGTATAATGCATCTGTCTTATCAGTAAATCCTAAGGGGTGATACAAGCCACAGACTCTTGAATGGAAGCCTCTTAGAAGCGTGACAGAACCGAAGTAGCTTGAATTTATATGTAAACAAATTAATGGAGTCTTTAATGCAGCACGAGAAGGGGGTTCCCACAAGGAAGATTAGCAATTAGGGCAGGAAGAGGTCTATTAAATCATCTTTTCCATCCTCAACCATGTGGGCTGTTCCCTGTAGCAAAACCCCCTTCCAGGTTAAATTACCTAAGAGACTGGGATTCCGTTACAGCCCTTGGGAAACAGCTGATTGCCCTATCAATCTCCCCATTCTAATTCTTGTGGTTACGTGGCAAGAGATGGGCAAAAACAAAAAGCAAATGAAAAGTGACGGTGTGTCAGAGAGAATCTTACATCAGCCTCTTTTCTTCCCCTTCCTTTTCTGCCCTCTTTTCAGTCTTCTAAAATCATTTTTAATTTCAGACATGGCATTTTAGGTTCATTCATCTGCAGCTGCCTCCTCTGGTTCTATCTAACGGTGTGTAGAAAGTGACAGCAAACGAAAGCTGGCACAATGAAAAGAGAATTTTTGGACTGGGGTGGACGACATCGGGGTTTCAGTCCTGACTTGGACGTGACTACTTGTGTGTTTTAGTCAGGTCATCACTCCTCCCTGAGTCTGACTTTCCACTATAAAACTGGGGCATATTAGCTTGATATTGTAATAATAGGTAACTTCTATATTTATTCATTTATTCAATTTTTTAAAAGTGAGTACGTACTAGCTGTTAAGGCGTGTGCTTAGCACTGAGGATACACTGAGGAAAACCCAAGGCCCCTGCTCTCAAGGGCACACAGGTGTTGGACGGTATCCTGCCACGACATACCCAATTAGAATGTATTTTTTATTGTGATAAAATATATGTAACCTAAAAGCCACTTTTTAGTCATTTTTAAGGATACAGTTCAGTGGCACTAAGAACATTTACATTGTTGTGCAAACACCACCACCAACCACCTCCACCACTTTTTTATCTTCCTCAACTGAAACTCTCCACCTATTAAACACGCACTCCCCATTCACCCCCATCCCCCACCTCTGGCAAACATCCCTCTACTCTTTGTCTCTATGAGCATGACTACTCTAGGCACCTTATATAATTGGAATCATACAACATTTGCTTTTTTGTAACTAGCTTGTTTCATTTAGCATAATGTCTTCAAGGTTCTTTCACGTTGGAGCATGTGTCCAAATTTCCTTCTTTTTTAGGGTTGAATAGTATTCCACTGTCTGTATGTGCTCCATTTTGCTTTTATCCATTTATGGACACTTGAGTTGCTTCTATCTTTTGTACACAGTGTAATAAGTATTGTAACAGAAGTAGCTGGTGTATGAAAGTACAAACAAGGGATATCTAACCTCAGTTGGTAAGTCAGGGAAGAAGTTCCAAGGAAATGGTCCCTGAGCTGAGAGGTCTGGAGGAGAAACTGGAATCAGCCAAATAAAGGAAGGAGCAAAGAGAGGATAGATGGAGGGAAGGAAGGGCAAGAGAGTTCTAGACAGAAAAACAAAACAAAACAAACACACACCACGAGCAAAGGCCAAGATAGACAGGCACATTTAGACCTGACAGTGGTTCTCTCTGATGGTGGGGATCCAGCTGGAGATGATGCTGAAGGCATCATTTCTGGGATTCTGTTCTCTGCACACTATCTCTGTACTACATCTCTATTTCGCCAACATTCCCTGTATGGGCCAATTAAATATCATCTGCTGGTTTAATTAGAACGATTCTGTTTGCTTTCCTTTTCAGGTCATTAATACAGAAGCACACACGTTATGACCCTGAAGTGAGGGGACCACGTCGTGATTCTGCTGATCACACTGTCATGTAATTGGTTGTTTACTCAGCTGCGAGTTCATGAGTCCTGTGGAGGAAGGAGGTTTCTCAAAGACACCTTCATATCTCTGTGCCTGGTACGTCGTGCACGCTCGGTAAATGTTTGATAGAAAGATTTAATTTTTACAGATGAGAGAATCAGAGCAAGAAAACTAAATGACTTCACCAAGGTGCTGATGGGAGCTCTGGTTTTTTTAAGGATGGAATTTTACACTTTATGAAAAAGTTAGCCTTAACCTTCCCAATGATACTAGTTTCATAAAGAGAATTAAAAGCAAAGGCAGATTTGTGCAGAAAGGACTCAGGCTAGAGAGATGGCCTCAAGAGGATTAAGATGCATTCAGTTCTCTCGAAGACCAAGTAGCAGGAATAGAGGCATGGGGTGGGGGAGGGGGCAGAAAAGCAAACTGACGAGCACCACAGGGGCACTGGAGCTGTCCTGCAGGAGGCCACAATAACATCTCATGATTTCAGATCCCACTAATTCTGAATTTGGACAGAACAGAGGCTGCTCAGTAAATCTGTTCTCCATAAACTATACCAAGGTATTAGAAAGAGCAACAAAGGAGGAATTTATTCACTCACAAACATTTGGTGAGTGCCAACTTTATTCTTAAGACGAAAATCATGTACATCCAGGAGCACTTATTTGCAAAGAACTTTAACATGCATTCTCTCCCCTGGAATTACTGCAACAGAGCCCCGAAGAAGGCCAAAGTCATCCCCAGCTCCATCTCCTAACTGAGAAAACAAAGGCTCAAAGTGATGAAACGACTAGGCCAGGACTTCACAGCTTCATGCGGACGAATTAATATATAAATAAATTTTATTCTACTTGAAAGTCAAAGATCAAAAATCTTAAATAGTAAAGACTGTCAAGTTTTCTCTTCTTGGTGACATTTATCCATACGTGGAGAATCAATAATATTGCTCTAAACATTGGTCAGAGAAAGTGTGTGACCAAGGGCAAAACAGTGGACCAGAGAGTTAACACCTTGAGAATTGATAAGTCAAGCCTTATGAGAAATCCACTTCTCACAAGAGAATTCATCTGCCCTTTGACATCATTTATACCAAAAGGGATGAAGTAAAGCCAATGGACCACGAGTCTCATCGGGATAAAAGACAGACTCTCCCACTATGTTGCTGCCCTATAGTGACTATTATGAATGGAGAGTGAAATTAAGACAGAGGCATGAAAACTAAAGCTTAATATCAAAAATTTTAAAAATCTGTATTTTACAATAAATGGTCATAGTCCATGCTGACAAACACGTAGAGAAACAGTACTTGTATATCTGGCAGTACAACCTTCTAGAAGAAGGTATGAACTCCCACTCTCCAAAAAAGACCAAAGCATTAAAAATATACATACTTGTTGACCTAGTAATTCTGGAATTTAACTAAAGGAAATAATCACAGATGTGTATAAAAAGATGCGCCCAGATGCAGATACTAACAATATGGTGTTTATTAAGTTACATTATACTCATAAACTAGTATAGAGAAATTGAAAATGATGCTATAGAAAAATACTTAATAAAAGAAAACATGCGGATAAGTTAAAAAGTAGGTCATAAGCAGCATGTATAGTATAATTTCAATTTTGAAAAAAAATATATGTTCAAGTAAAGAAAACTATTTGGTATATACACCAAAATATTGACTGGGTTTATGTTTTAGTCATGGGATTTCAGGTAACTTGTATCTTCTTCTTCATGACTTTTCTGGATTTTGTAAATTTTCTTTAATAAATGTATGCTATTTTTATAAATAGAAAAGGCATAACACACAGATAAGGATTAGGTTCTGTCAAATATCACTGTGTGACTTTGGGCTGGCAATTAACATCTCTGAGCTTCCGGTCCATCACCAATAAAATGGCGTGTGTAATACGTATCTTGTTAAGATTAACGGGAAGATCAGTTTTAAGAAAAAAACTGAAAGTATTTCCCAAACTACAAAGAGGTTCTCAAACATAAGAGATCCTTTTTTCAATCATTGTATCAGATGAAGAAGTTTTTGTTAAGTGCTAGGTGGTCATACCACAGGCTACAGACAAGCAGAAAAAAATACAGACAGACTCTGACAGCACAGAAATCAACAGGAAAGAGTCCGCACGTCCATCCACGTGGGTGAACAGATCACACTGCATGGAGTTGGGAGAGGATGTATCTCCGTATTGCAGAGTCTCAGACACTTTCCTTGGACCCATTTATACTGAAGATGAAGCATCTCCTCCTCAAAGGTGAGGTCATGACTGTCTTGAGTCTAGATGACCGCCAGCACACTCTTTCAGAATTTTAAATCTATAACTTCAAAATAGCCTGCACATCTCTTAGATATCACGAAAAATTCAAATCCCAGTCTCCGCAGGGGCGAGCATTTTGTATTTAAATATTGAGGCCATGCTTCCCGAGTCATTTCTTGCAGATTTGAAATCTGATTTTCTAAATAGTTTAAGAAGTCAAATCCATCCTGCCAGGCAATGCCTGAGCGAGGCGAGTGAGGCAGCTTGAAGGAATGATGTGTCCTGGGTGATTCCCAAAGAGATATTCGGCTGAGGCCGCAGTATAGCAGCTGCCTGCTGCTGAAGTGGCTGGATGCTGCTTCCAATGCTGGGCTCATCAGACGGACTGAAATCCCAGGCCTGAGTCAAAACTGGGAGGTCATCGGTCTTTGTCCTCAGCACCTAAGCATGTTTATTCTCCACCCGCCGTGCGCACGGCTCCAACCAGAATGCGGCTGGTCACACCTCTAGTTCACAGTGTGATCGTGAGGACTGAAGGAGACCATGTGTGTAATTCAGTCAGCCCAGTGGACAGAATGGCCCCAGGTCCTCCCTCATCACCTCACCAGCTCTGCTAGGCTGACGTCCTCTCTCTCATCCCTCAGATCAAAACATACTTGCACAGGCAACAGGGTACCCAGGCACCAAAGTTCTGAGGTGCAGCCTGAAGGGACTCCCAACCCTGAGGAAAGCTCCCTTGGGTGGCCGGCCACAGAATGGGTGGAGGAAGGCAAGAGTTTCTGTCCTCTGGGAATTTAAATTGTAATATTTAGTACAGAGTTCAACACACAGTAGGTGCTCAATAATGTGATAGTTTCTTTCCTTCTCCTCAATTTGTATAAAATTATACTTCTTTTATAGCTGGTTGTACTTTGTCTTATACATAGCAGGTACTTGACAATGTGTTTGGGAAATGTACATGGTGATGGAAAAAAAGGGACTCTATCCACATGCATATGACAGCAGAGAAAAGGGATGAGGAAGATGATCAAGGCAAATTAGATGGAGGGGGAAAGAGAAAGGAAAACGAGGGGGAGCAAGTTACCATGCATCCAGGTAATTAGTAACACTGGAAGTTGAGATTTAATAAATTATATGCAACTTTTAATACCATTTTTATAATCTTCCATTCATCTCGAAGTTAAAGGAAACTGAGAAGGGCAGAGATGGCTTGAACAGAATGGGCTGCATCATGGAAGCCCATGGCAGAGTATGGGGTTACCGTTTTCTGCCTCAGGGAGATAATCACCGTGAGAATTTAAATGCCACCCACAATGGCCAAACGTTTTAGGTGCACCCAGAGGGACAAGAAGGTGGATCAGAGGCCGCTTGACTTCCACAACGAGGAACTCAGTGCAACTCCACAAGTACCTACTGGGAGCCTAGCACGGGCCAGGAGGGGTGGTACAAGAGTGACCCAGTAGGGACCTGCCCTCAAATTACTCACAGTCCAGCACTGTTGTTCGTTTCTTTGTTGGAAATTCTCCCCACTTCACATGTTTGCAAGTAATCAGGGAATGCAAGTGCTCTACCAGCTTAGCAGTTATTCCTAGTCTACAGAAAAGCCAGGAAAGGTACAAGAAAGACGCAGTGATCGTGAGCATGAAACAGAAAAATGTGAGGGCATTAGATTCATCTCACTGTTCATGCTAGAATTTAAAAATATATACATTATATATGTAATTTACAATATATAATAATATATATATATGATTTATATTGTATATAATATATATGGGGTGTGTGTGTGTATATATATATGATATAAATATATATATGGTCATTAACTATGGCACAAATGAATAAATGACGAAAAGTAAGCCAGGATTTCACTGTAGTGTTCTGCTCCAGGTAACATCTAACCATCAGTGTAAGACACACTCACACACTAGCTTCCTTGATGTGGCCAGCAAACCAGTGTGGTATGAAATAAGGCGGTGGACAGGGACATTAACTGAGACGTCTCGGCAATCCACTGCACCTCCCTGAACCTCAGTGGCATCCTGTGTAAACAAGAGATACTACCTCTCTTTGGCATGACTGCTATAAAGCTTGGCTAATTACTGCTCTCACACCCCAGAGAAGAACCCTGAGCCACTCAGAGGTTCAGCGATTCATAAAAGTCTGAAATGCGATGTAGGTAAGGCCCTTACAGCAGGCTCTGGGATGACAGTCAGTGCTCGCGTTATCATCATTGCTACTGTCATTGCCGTTTTTATCATCACAGGTCAACCTGCGCTTTTGTAACTTAGTGACCAGACAAATTTAGACCCTCTGATCACAAACCAGGACCTCTCTGCATGACACTGGTCACCTAGCCCCTAGGTTCTACCAGGTACATTTCCTCAGAGTCTCCCCTCTGAGACGTGGATGCTACCAGGCTCTCGCCTGGACCCGGGCTCTCATTTTCTATGACACACGTTCCTCTATGGTCCCCAGAATTATTCATGCTGCCCCACCTCAGGCTGCCACCGAGAAGTACCCGAGAGGAGCACAGAGCACCACCATTCCAACGCTGAGCCTAGTGACAGCATCGCCAAGCCGATATAAACAGCTCCTGTAAGGAGTGTCTTCGTAAACATAGAAGCACTTACTAAATAACCATGGCACAGTCATGGAAAATGAGTTTTAAATTAAAATCTAAAATAAATATGGGAGAGAGAAAAACAATAAATAGCAGAGTCCATGTAAAGCAATCAGCCATCGAAATAAAAGCAGAGACACCCAAAGGGACAGCTCTGATTTACTAAGTGTAACAGCCTCTGGAATTTGGATGAGAATTTCCAGAAGTGTCTTTCCCCATTACTCAGCTGACCCTCAAAACTACAGGAGGCTCCCAGAGCACGTTAATATCTGTAATTTACAATGCACGTATGTCACGGCCCCTTCTGCAAGGACAAAGGAAGTACAGTGGGGAGATGCCATGACCTTGCTTTACTTTGATCTTTTCTCACAGCCCTGATTACTTTCTAACAGAGCAGATGACTTATGCACATCCACCGTTTCTTCTCTGTCTTCCCGCATTAGAATGCAAACTCCACCAAACAGAGACCACCTTCTACTCACCAATGTAAGCACATCCTTGAGAACACTCCTTGGCACACAGTAGGTACGCAGTGAATATTTGGTGAATGAATAAATGGATAAAATTCAAGAGTAGCCCTGGTCAAGTGACCAAATCCAAGAGTCAGTCATCCCATCCATAAAATGGGAGTAAGAATATGTAACTAACAGAAGGATGGCAAGAATACAATGAGAAAAATACATGTGAAGCACTTAGCATGGTGTCTGGCAATTCGTGCTCAACAAAGAGTAGCAATAACTAATATAATTCCTTGAGCTGAATATTTATCTTCCAAGTTTATAAAAAGCACTTCTGCACCCATCCCAAAGGTAAGCAACCAAAGGACAGTGAACAAAGGGTCTGGAGAAGAGAACCAGGGATCTGCACCCTCGTCCTGAGGCCCAAACGAGTAAACTATAAGATTCCTCAATAATCATCCAGAACAGAGTCAGCAGATGACAGCTCGGGGGCCAGCAACTCGCTTTTATAAATAAAGTTTTCATGGGAACTCACCAAACTCCCTGGTTTACATATTGTCTCTGGTGGCCTCCCCATGACTGCAGCCAAAGTAAATGGCCATGAGACCATAAGGGCCGTCATGTTTACTATCTCAACCTCTAAGAAAAAGTCTGTGGAACGGCCCCAGCATTCAGATGAGGAAACAGTCCTAGGGAGCGAGCAGATGAGCCAACCCCAAGGTCACACTGTCTATCTATGCTCTGCAACTCTGAGACCAGCAGCCCACACACCCCACAGAGGTCCAAAGTAGCTGATCCACCTTCAGTCACGGGGCTGTTCTGCATGATGACAACCTGAAGGGCAGTTAGATTTCTCCCCCGGAGAACAAATGAACGGTCACTTGCTCACCAGACGCCCTAACTCTGCCCTGCGAGAGGAGACACACCACCACGGGGAACTGAAAAGAACATAGGCCTTAACGCCATGCTGCGCTGGAGTCCATTTGTCGAACATTCAGCTTTGGGCACCTCCCTTAACCTCTCTACATCTCAGTTTCCTCATCTGTTTAACGGAAATAATGCTACTTTCTTAGCTGAGTTCTTAGGGGACTGAATTAAATGAGACCACGCATATAAAAGTAGCTAGCCCAGAAAGTATTATCTTTTTACCTCCTTAAGGACCAAAATTGATAAAATGATTCATTGAGGGAAAGAGATTACATTTCTGAGTTTACCAAATCTGCCTGAAAACATTCACGGGCTCATTTTCCAGGGTAATAGGAACATCCTTTTTCCCCTGTCATGAATTATCCCCTGTCTACATTATCTAACAGAGGTAGCTTCCTGACAGGGCCAATTTCTAAAAATATGTTGGTTTCAAGCTATAAATTGATTTCTTATTGTGATAAATTAAAATCCAATATCATCCAAGAAGACACGAAACGTACAGAGACCCAGTTTTTCCCCTCAGATGTTTAGTGTCTTTGATATTAAAATGGATCTGGGGCTGCTGTCGGGCACATGGGAGCCTGAACATTGAAGCAAATGAGCAGAGTATGGAGATGAGATAGAAAGAGAAGACAAGGGAAGACGGGGGGCAGCACAGGAAGGAAGCGGAGGGAGGGAAGAGGACACTTTCTGCTTCCTGCTGTGAGCATCCAAGAGTGGCTCGGATATGTCCTGAGCAGCAACAGCAAGCCTGCATGCTTTGCGTATAATCTGCTGGGAGTTCTCAAGACCCACTTCTCCTCTTTGGGTTCTGAGTTTCTTCATTTACTAATGAGTGGGTCAGTCAACACTTAAGGGACCTTCCATCCCTGACCTGCTAGGATCAGGGAACTCTGAACCCATTCATTATTCCTTCTGTACTCACAGAAAGATGGCATCTTTGGTGTGTAGCATCCTGGGCTCCAGTATCTGGTCCAGACAACTAGCATCTCATTATAAGTTGGCTTATTCATTACTCCTGCTCCTTCCTTCCCTCTCTTCCATTCCATCTATCCCTAACGGCCTTCCCTCCCTTCCTTCAATGTGCATTCAGCATCTCCATCACATGCCAGGACCTATGTCAAACCTGCAGATACAGCAATGGAGGAGACCAGGTACCTCATGAAGCCTGTAGTCTGATGGAAGCGTACGTCAGCTCATTCTGATACAGATGACTATGTGCTATGATAAAGGTGAGCAGAGGATGCTGTAGGAGGATTATAAAAGGGCTTCCTAATTCTGCTGAGAAGACACAGGAAACTCCACATCAGAGACGGGACAATAGAGATAATAAGATAATATTATTTAATACCTAGAGATTTTTATTATACCAGGTATTATTCTAAGTCTTGAAGGATTAAATTAAATCCTCATTCAGTCTTGCACCAACCTTAAGACATAGGCACTTTGATTATCCTCATCTTATAGATGGGTAAAAGAGGTACAAAATCATTCAGAAAAATTGCTTTATAACCACACAGCTGGGCAGGAGTAGATCCAAGGCAGCTCCTTCCACTCCGTCTGCTCTCTGGTGCCAGTACCACACTGATGAGGAGTGTGGGCTGTGGATTCAGACAGACCCAAAATGACTCCTGCTCGGAAGATGAAATGTGCAAAGCACTGAGTTTAATAAAGCACCTGGCCTGAGAAAGGGGCCTGGCCAGTGGTGACTGTTGGGCTGTGTTGCTGTCATTGTTGCTGACATTGCTGGACCTTGAAAGACGAAGAGGTGTTCACTGGGTAAAGGACTTGGGCAAAGGACGTTTAGAGTGGAGGGGTCACCTTGAGCTAGTCCTGAAAGCTGGACTGTGCAAGAAACGGCAAGATGGTAACCCGCAGCATTCTGCTCACACTCTGATGACACTCCCAGATCTGCTACATACAGCTGGGCAGGGTGTGCACCGCATAGCTCTCTATGGGGAGCGAATCATTGCACAGTCATCAAAATCGTGTAGACTTATTGCAAGTTTCCCAGCAGAAGTCATCCCAGGCAACAAGTCTTAAAGAAGGGGACCTTTCCCTGATTTTCACAAAGGCACCTTATAGGCCAAGGGTGGCCTTATAGTCAGTGGACCTACCTCTCTGTATCTAGTATAGTTTCAGGGACCACCCAAAATGCCTACGTTAAGTTCCAAAACATCCCTTAATGGGGAAAGAACCAGCTGAGTGGAGAATCTCTGGAGTAAACGGAACAAAATAAGCTTAAGAGTTATAAATGTGAATTTGAATTCAACCCCTGCTACCTATGGCACTTTGGGGCAAGCCACTCACCCTACCTGCACCTTAGTTGACTCATCTGTAAAAAGGGGGAGGTATAATAAAGACCTCCAAGAATTCTTGGGTTTCAAATGAGAAAGGATTCAAGAAAGCCTGCTAAAGACCGCATCACTCGTCTTCGGAGAGTCCTGTGTAGCATTTCAGTGGTTCTCAGGATAACAGGTGTCCCGGGTCCCAGCATCCTGCTCTGCTGCCCCTTCATCTTCCTCCTTGTCTCCCTCCCTCCCTAGGACCAGTTTCCCTTGCTCCCTCTCAGCTGCTCTCCCCTAGTCTCACGCTAAACATCCGGTTAGAACTAACAGAAGGAGAGTCCAGTTCTGGATGAAACACGGATAAGGTCACATCAGGTTTGCACTGAAGGATAAATGATTAAACCAGCCCTGAAATTTAAGTGTGGTCACTGCATTTAAAACACCATTACCCCTCTATTATGAGGGACGGTATTCAGTCCTGGGTCACTCTCCCCTACTCCCTGCTAAGCCCTAGCTGTTCTGTGTACATCTGCTGATTTGTAATCACTAGGCTATTTTGTTTTCTGTGCGATATGTATTACTGAGCACCTACCATGTGGAAAGCATTGTGCTAACCAAGTAGATACCAGTGATGAACAAAAAGATACAGCCTTGTTCATCTGTGTGTTTATAAAAGTGCTCAATAGACTTTTCCTGAAGGGAAGAATGAACAGACACACACATCTTTCTCTTTTAGACGTCTGTGCATTCAGAAATAAATTTTTCTCTTTCTCGACTTGCTTATCTGGTTCTCACCAATCACTCCTCCACTGCCAAGTCAGTGTGCCCTTTTCTGTGAAAACCTTCCTAAATATTCTAGGCAAAGCTTGGTCTCCATCCCGAGTACTGACAACTCCATTCACACCTGTGTCAGTTCATGTGTGGGTCTGGTTTCATCACCAGATGGTGAACACCCGGGGGGCAAGGACACATCCTCTTCATCTTTGAACCCTCAGGAAACAGAGCATCACATGGCGTAGAATAGGCATCCAATATGCTCTTGCCTAAGCACGTACTGGTTACACTGTCAACCTTCTGTCTATGAGACAGTCCCAGTTGTAACTCTACACCTTATATCTTCACTCAGGAAAACTCATCAGAATGACAGTGAATAATGGTGACAGTAAGACAGGGATAACACTGAATCTGCTCTAATGTATATAAAAGGAAATATTTATAAAATTTGATATTGCTATCATCTGAATGTTTATGTCCCCCCAAAATTTATATGCTGACATTCTAACTCTCCAGGTGATAGTATTAGGAGGTGGGGCCTTTGGGAGGTGATTAGGTCCAGAGGGTGGGGCCACATAAGTGGGATTAGTGCCCTTGTAAAAGAGGCCCTGGAAAGCATCCTTGTCCCTCCACCATGAGAGGACACAGCAAAAAGGCATCATTGATGAGGAAGTGGGTTCTCACCAGACACCAAACGCTCAGACCAGGATCTTGGACTTTCCAGCCTCTAGAACTGTGAGAAATCGATGTTTGTTGTCTATAAGCCACCTTGTTTGTTGTATTTTTGTCACAGCAGCCCAAACACACTAAGAAAGGTACGTTATTATTAGTGGTATCTTATTATTAGTGGTAGCATAAGGACTCTGGACAGGACTACCTGGGGGTGAATCTCAGCTCTGCCACTTGTAAGCTGCATAACTTAAATTATTTGGACCCCAGTTACCTCATCTGTGAAGTGGGGGGAGTAACAGCACCTACTTCACAGAACTGCTGTGATGTACTATAATGGCGCACGCGATAGCGCCAGATCACTGCTGGCTAAACTAAGAACAAGCAAAAGTCCTCTGTGACTGTGGCAACAAAATATTACAGTATCTTGAAAAGCTGATACAGACCACTGCCCTCTGTCCTGAGAAACAGACTTATCTCTAGGCTTCTGCAATTACTTATGATTTTTTATGGTGCAAATTATAATAATTCTAGGGACTAAAATTCCAGCCAAGTCAGGGACACTCCCAGAATCTCAGTTTCCTTATCTGTGAAATGAAGATGACATCACTTCTGCCATGGTGTCCAGTGATCTGATTTGAGGACCTAGCAACACATTGATACGAAAGCATTTCTACTCCTGATTTGCTACTGCTCTTACTGCGACTAGTAACAATAAGTTTATGTATGACATTTCCTGCATTCTCACTGATCCCTTTGGCATATTAGCAATACTTAGGTATCTGAAAATATGAACAGCTTTCGATACTGATTTATTTCTTGCAACATACTAACAATAAAACAAAACTTACTCATATAAGGATTGAGATCAAGAGCCCTTTGAAATTCAACAAGACAAGGTGTAAATTGCTGCAAACGGTCTCTTTAATTGGGATCAAAACATTTTTGACAGCTTTTGGATTTTTACAATTCTAGCTAGTGTCACGTTCTGCTAATGTTTCTTTTCTTGGTTTTGAAAAAAAAAAAATAGTGCAGCCAAGCTTGAGCAGTAATACTTTAGACATGATAAACAACTAAGATTTGTCATTCCAAATGACAAAGACCCAGCTTTCCATTTCTTTGATATGTAGGACAAAACACTTCACTTAGACTCTCATCCTGCATAATTCAGTTGGCCCCCTGCTGGGCAGCGACAAAGGTTCAGTAAACTGTTCCTGCTCATAATCTCCAGTGGAGGTTTTGAAAAACCTCTATTTATCTGAGGATAAATCACATCGATAGGGATGACTTTAAGGGAGAAACAGAATATTAAAACCACTCTTCAGGAAATCAACTTAGATGTGACTTTGGTCAACACCTCACCCTCTATTTGACTTCCTTCCACAATATCCCCATCATATGACTGCTGCTTGAATACTCATAGGGGTAGTGAACTCACTTGCACAGGAGGTGGTCCACGTAACCGCTAAACAGCTCTGACTGGTAGGGGAATTCTTCTTACTCATAAACTGAAACTGCTTCCTAGAAACTTCCAACACCTGGTCTTGGGTCTGTTTCTTGAGTCACACAGATCAAGTCAGCTCCTTCTTCTACTACACAATTCTTTGGAGAGATGAACACTGTTAATACGGGGTGTCTGCCCCTCCACCCCATCATCTCCACTTCTGGCTTAAATGTTCAATCCTCTCCACCAGTTTTCCCCAGACTTATTTTAAGACAAACTAACAAGCTAAGGTTGCAGAAGCTTAATCTTAATCAAACAGAACTGGAGTAGACCACGCCAGACAGAAAACATTTAATTCTGCCTTCAGCCTGATTCTCCACCAGGATATGCCCAAAGGCTTTGAGCTGAAATAATGATTTTACTTTTGTTCTCTTTTTGTCCAGATAAAGACTCAAAAGTCACATTAAAAGGTCTGGTGGCATTTTCCTTCGGGGCCAGTATTTAGCCACCCTTGAGTGAGGATTTAGATAAAGGTAAAGAATATAAACTACCTCTCCTCATTAGTTTGGGGCAAAGCCCAAAAACATGGCCCCTGGACAAGACAAGGTATCTGACACTGTCTCATTCCAGTCCCTTTGGCTATGCCAGCATCACGGTGATGGGTGGGGTGGACTGGGAAGAGACTAGAGATGATGGTATATACATCACGGTGAAAGGAACTCTCAGTTAGGCTTAATCCACATTACTTTGCCCCTTCCCACAAAGGACGCTAAGGGAGCAATGATATCCTACAAGTTGGTACAAGCCCAAAGCTCTCTGCCTCCTGCGTGTTACTCAGGACCCCACAAAGCCACAACTGTGTTGAGAAGTCTTGGCCCAGGTTTCAGTCCCCCAGCTGGACTGCCCTGGTCCCCTCATCAGGATCCTCTTTGATTTGACTATATCCTTTCTAAAATATGAGGTTCAAAACTGAGCACAGGGCTCCCCACTACAGGCTTCCAAGAAGAGTAAAAGCTTCCCTGCTTTCAGGAACCCTACTTTTATGAAGGCAGGAGAGGCTGACATTAGGCTCTTTCTCTTGCTTCATTCAAGCTCCTTAACTACTGATGCTCGCGTCCTCATTCTAAACTCCCTTTGCCAAGACGTCCCCAGGGAAGGCCCACCTTTACCTATAATGTGGAGGTCAACAGCTTTGATTTCTGACTTAAGCCAATTGGAGGTTAAACCCCAGCTCTCCCTCCTACATGCTGGGTGACCATGAGAATCTCACCTGTCCTGAGAGAGAACTGGCACCATGGTTAAGGGGGAAGTTGCATAAACCAGGCTGCCTCGGTCGTAATCCTGCCTCCATCACCACTAATTTCAGCAGGTAACATACCCTTTCCTCGCCTTAATATCTTCAACTATAGAAAGGAGATAATGATACTATATCTCATAGGGTTGTTTTAAGGATTAAATGAGTTGGTACTTATAAGAGGTTTACAACAATGCCTGAAAAATATAATGTGTTATTACATGATGAAGCAGCTATTATTATTATTATTAATTATTATTATTACTATCCCCTAAGACTATTGTGAGGACAGAAGTGAGTAATGCACATGTAATATGGACCTAGTACATACTAGGTACTCAGCAAATGGGAATTATTATTACTAGTTATTTTTACGGCAGGAAAATATGCATAACTTTTACGATTATAACCATTTTTAAGTGTACAGCTCAGTGGCATAAAATACGTTCATATTCTTGTGCAACCACCACAGACATCCATCACTAGCACTGTCTTCTTCTTTCCAAACTTTTAACTCTGTACTCATCAAACACTAGCTCTTCATCACCCCCTCCCCCTAGGCCCCAGCAACCCCCATTCTACTTTCTGTCTCTATGAATTTGAATCCTCTAAATATTTAAGTGGAATCCTACTGAATGTGTCTATTTGTGACTGTCTTATTTCATTTCACACAATGTCTTCCATGTTGTACCATATGTCAGACCTTCCTTTTTATTGCTGACTAATATTCCACTCTATGCATATATTGTATTTTGTCTATCCATTCACCCAATGGATGGATGGGTTGCTTCTACCTTCTGGCTACTGGGAATAATACTGCTATGAACATGGGTGTACAAATGTCAGCGCTATTACTAGCCACTCAGGAGTAACTTTTCTTCAAGAAAATCCAGTTTTTACTGTTAAATTATCATCCTACTAACCCTATGGTATCCTAGTACAAGCCAGAACAAAGTGGAGAGAAGAATAATGCAAAACGACTAAGGTTCCATACCTGGGCTGGTTGTATTATTTACACAGTGCTTGATAAATTACCTGTGACGTTCAAAGGAGGTGAGAAAGGTGGAAGTGTCTTAGAGGGTACAGAGCACTGAATGAATAAAAGGAAAATGTGTCCATTTGACTCTTGTTCTCTCGACAGAACAGATCACAGAAGGTTTTTCTGTTTTTCCCTTACCATCAAAGAATAGGGCTGACAAAGTCAGGCAAGTCCTGGGGAGGAAACTGGGAGCTAATTGCTGCCAGGAGGTTGATGAGAATAGAAACTACTTCTTCAGTGGGTCCAGCAACATATCAGCCCTTACATTTCCCGGTCATGCAACGACAGATTATTTTTTTTAAGATTGAAAACTCCATTTATTCTTTTCGATGACAGCAATTGCACGGTGCCACAGGTTAAACTCAAGAGGGTCTGGATGCTTTGACCAAGTCAAAAGACCCCCCATGTGTCTCCCTCTAGGACGCATGTCATTAAAGTTGCCAACACACAAAGAAATTTAACTTAAACCGCCACATTACCACAGACCTTCAAAGTGCATCAATCTCCCATTACCTTACCAGGACTGTGTGACACTTTCATCACAATTACACTGTAGGAAGCACAGTGCAGTCACACTGTGGCCGAGTCAGGGAAGAGCCTCCCTTTGATGGACGATCAGAGTTGATCAAGTTTGTCAGTTGCTTTATGTGTTTTTATGCTTGTTTGATATTCCCGCTCAGAGGGGAGGCTTTTGAGGGCACATCTGTCAATGGATTCAGTTTTACAATGCCATGCGATTCTTTTACTTACCCCTGTCTTCTCATCAAAGATTTTGATTCCTCCAAAGGAGATGGTTAAAAAGATTTTCTGTTTGTGTTCTCCTTTGGAACGAGCGCCAGCAACAACGCCCTGTTGAAAGGAAAGACGTGGTTCTTACTTTAGAGTTTTCATTTGAAAATTCCCTCTGGTCCCAAAGGCATGTCAGATACCATCTACTGATGCCACCAATCACGCACACTCCTTTCCCTTCCCCCTTCCACGCTGCCTTCCCTCACGTGCTTGCATCTTCTTGATGTTTTAGGGTAACAGTTGTCCTCATTGTTCTAACACTGTATAAATAGATATTAGAACATTGGTTCCTTTGACAAACCAAGATTTATAAAGTGTCTACTTTGTGCCTGGACACTTGGCTCAGAAGTCGTGGTCCCAAGATACACACAATTTGGTCCTGTTGTTAAATTCTTGGTTGGGTTTTGAATATAGTTTCAACCTTTTAAGTAAACATGAGTCATGGAGTCTATTCCTAAATGTGATTTTAATTTTATACTTCTGAAAAAAGTTTTCATATAACTTAATATTAGAGATTAGAAAGAAAAGAAAAGAAAAATCATTGCCGGACTACATGTCTCAGTTTTGTTTGGAAAAATGTGATCATCATAGTTGTACGTCTATGGTTTGTAGTTTATACCCACACACATTTTGTATGTTCTTTTACAATTTTCCCTATTATTCCTGCTTTCAAGAAAAGTACCTACCAAGTGCATCCTATTTCTCAAAAATCTGTTTACCCAATTTTCCAAGATTTTTATAAACTGAAGACATATCTGAGTCACTTAGAAGGTAAATGTCACAAAAGGCAGGTATGTTACTCTGCTCTCTGCTCCCTTCCTAGTACCCAGGACAGTTCCTGGAGGACAGGAGGCACTCAGCAAATTATTGCTGCATGAATGTGCTATCAAGAATCCCCCACAAAACTGATACGATGTGGGACATGGGTATAGCTTAGTGGTAGAGTGTATGCTTAGCATCTGTGAGGTCCTGTGTTCAATCCCCAGTACCTCCATTAAAAAAATCTACAAAGTTGATAGGACGCAAGTTAAGAGTCAAGATTCTTGCTTTTTAAATTAGCCTCTGTGATGGCCAATTACAGGAAGCATGGGCTTCACGTCAGGGGACAACTCAGAGGACAAGGCCATTCAAGGGATTTACACTCAAAGGCTGCTGCTGAGCCTGCATGAGATGTTTTGAGGCTTCCAGCACCTCTGTCGCAATTAGCCTTCGCAGACAGCGAGATTATGCCCAGCTGTCAGCAGTCATCATTCCTGTTCTTTTCTGGGAGGAGAAAAGTCTAAAATAATAATGATTTCATATTTCCAAGAGATAAAAAGTCCTTTGTGCTGTTCTCAGAACAGCAGGCTCCCAGCCTCAGTCTCAGCGAACACAGTGACAGGTACGACTAGAAGGCACAGGGGAAGGGGCATTCTCTTGTGGCCGTCTGACTAGCCCCATTTTGGGTATCGGAAATATTCTGCAGAATCAAAATATCTGGATTATACTCCTAGCTGCCATCTTGGACAAATGCCTTAACTCCCCATTCTACTTCCCCAAGTGTAAATACTTTTCCAACATGTTGAAGAGAATTAAATGAACACTTATGTAAAGTACCTAGCACAATGCCTGGGACACTGTACAGATGTCATAAAAATTAATTTCCTCTAGTAAATGAATGATGCTCCCTTAATGTCCATGGTCCAGTTCCTGCTTTTACTTACTGGTAGGAAATTTGCTCCATCAGGAGTCTCCTGTGCATTCTCAAGCACCTCTGACATACAGAGATACAGAATGTTCGAGTCAGTGGAAACCTTCAAAACTAGTTGGTCCAAAGTTATCAACTGGAAGATGAGAAAAATGATGTCCAGAAAGTCCGAAGATGGTACAGAGTTGGTGACAAAGCTAAGACTGCACACCCACTCTCCAGACTCTTGATGCAGGGGATGGTCCTAACTCCTCCACAAGTGTCTTCTTCCTAGCAAGCCCAGCTCCTTTCCTGTAACCCGACCCGTGTTCCTCTTTGGGCCCCCCCAGGGATGGAACCCACTGGCATAAGACCCCGCCTCCAATGACTGCCCTCTAATAGTTCATGACGATGAAGCACCCCCAGAGCTAAATCCTCTGTCTCTTTAACCCCTCCTCCTGTTTAAAAGTTTCTAGATTCCTCAGTGTGCTGCTTGCTTTCCCATAAATTCATTGAGGGTTGAGGACATGGGGGACATGAGGACATGGGGTCATTCTTATCTCTCTTCAGTGTCACCCTCCGAGACATCGTCTCTGACTCCTCTGTGCCAAACATCATGTCATTCTCTCCTCCCTGCCTCTCTTTTCCTCGCAGCACTCAACAGCCTCTGATGTATTATATAATCAGAGTATTATGACTGTCTGCCTTTGCCCAATAGAACAAAAGCTCAAATTGTGCATGAAACTTTGTTTTATTCATTCTGTGTGCCCAGTGTCGAGAATGGAGTCCGGAATTTTTTTAAAAAGGCACTCAAAGAGGTGAAGTAACTTTCCTCAACTTGGGTACTGAACAAGCCAGGCTTTGAACCCAGGAAAACTTGACTTTGAAATTGGTGCTCTTGGATGGATTGGAATAAGGCAACAGATGCTGCCACCCTTCTGCAGCCGAACCCTCAACGTCAGTATCCAGACGGATGCAAAAGAGAGAGTGAGAGGTGGCCTCGTCACGAAGGGAAGCACTGGGAGAACTACGTCACAGGGGACAGAGTCTCTCTTGCTCGTTTAAGTCCTTCCTAAGTGAGGACATCACAACACGAGGTGGGGAGAGAGTTGGACTTCCGGTCAAGAAGAGTAGCTCTCCATCTCCATGACGGTCCTGATCTCCAGGACAGTCCTGACAGCCCCTAGCTCTCCCCAGCAGGCTCACAGTCTTAGAGGCATTAACCCGCTGTGATCTCCTTTGCCTGGCCAAGAAATAAAGCTGCTTTTTCTACTTGATCTAAAACTCTGCCCTTGAGTCTCAATTCAGTAAGCGGGGTTCAGAGGTCGTGCTTCTGCAACAAAGATACTGCTGGAAACTTGGAAATTAGGAAGTCAGACGTTTTCTTGAGTACCTACCAAATCGTAGAATGTCTTACATGTCCTATAATTTAACCCTCACCTTAGTCCTGGGGAGGAAGAATTATCTTTGTTATTTTACATATGAGGGAACGTAAGGTCAGGGGGTCAAGTGACCACCCAAAGCCTCAAGGAAATAGTAAAACATACAGGGAATTCAGACAGTGATCTTTTAGATTCCAGTACTGGTGTTCCTTCCATTATAATCCTCTATAAGGGCTCTTTTGGGGAAGCATGGATGGAAAAGGTGGAACCACCAGCTTCCAGACTCAATAGTGGAAGAGAACTCTAAAATGAGAATACTCCCACTTCCTACCTCCTAAAAATGAACCATGCACAGCCTGCACCTCACACCGGGTGCAGGATACAGGGAGCCCAGCAAAGGACAGTTTCTGTCACCATGAACATCGATACTGATACTATGAAGCAATACCCCGCACTAGGTACCGTGCGGAGCCACTACTGCAGGCATCCCCAAGCGGGTCACACAGGGACAGCATCCTGGGGAGGAACTGACACACAGAGGAGGGGTCAGCCACGCCAGGCAGGACTGACAAGCTGCTCCCTGTCCAGGACAGGGGCTGCCGTGAGGATCGGACAAGATGACACCCAGGAAAGGACCCTGAGGAACCTCACCCAGCAGGGTGCATGCACATGAAGGGATGACTGTGATCTCCACGGAACACATAAAGCATCTGTGAAAACACAATGAGCTCCAGGCGTGAATGGCCGAAAACCTAGACTGTTGCTCCAGAAAGTTCCATGAACGAAACCCGGACTCGTCTCAGCCCCACTAGTTACCCGCTGTACGGTCTTTGAAAAAAACTCATCCTAAGGTTCACTTTTTCCAGTTAGAAAGGGGAATGTAAAGAGCTTCCTCTCTCCTGCTTGAGCCCAGAAGCTGGCCCCTAGGGGCTGCACTCCCAGGTCCTCTGAGCTTCCTGCCCTCTTGCGTCCAGGTGGGTTTCACCAAAGAAGGCCCGTGCGGGAGACGAGAGGGTGGGAGGAGAGAGGTCAGGGTATTTCTTCCCGCCTCCTCCCATCCTTGTTCTACCATCTCTAGCAGTAGCTACATTTTTGCTTGGCAGGGGAGAGGACTTCCTCCCCAGTCCTGCGCTCCTGGGTTCCGGTAAACACCTTTCTTCCTAAGGTGGTGACAGCCTCCCACTGCTTTTAGTTTCCCGTGTCTCACCAGCCCTTGTTTGCTACCTTAACCCTGCCTGCCCTTTGTAAGTCGCCCCTTCACTAAACTGTCCCCCTCTGACCTCGCCCGGGTAGGCTGTTCTCACAGGACCCTGGCCAGTATGTTTAGGGCTCTGTTACCAGCCCTGCAGGCACTGTCTGTGGGAGAACGCGTCTACTCCTACAGCTTCAAAACCCCCATTGTGCCCAACGCCTCTGAAGCTACGACTTAGGAAGTCAGTGACGGGGGGCTGCCGGGTAGTAGCTTACTGGTGGGGGCTTAAAATCCAACTGGGGGACCAAGAGAAATGAAATGCAGATACAAAATAGAATAAAATGAAGCACTAAACTATAGTTTATCAAACACTGGGCATCTGGAGATGTAGGTTTGAATTCTGGGCTTATCCCATTTTAACTGAAGGTTCTGGGGCAAATCCTGTAAATTCCATAAGCCTCAGATTTCTTATTTACAAAACACAGAGACTAATAACTACCTCACAAGATCAAAAGAGATAATATATGTAAAAGTGCCTTGTTGACTAAATTAAAATATGATGGCCACAAGGCTTTGCTGGTAGACAGGAAATGGCTAACTCATATTCACATTCTGAATCCCCCCTCAAATCTCTGAAATCAAAGAGAAAACTCTAAAACAGGAAGAGACCAGCTTCAGAGAGTCTAGCAAAGAAAAACAGATTTTTGTTTTTTCTCCTGTGGCTTGACGTGAACAAGTGGGCCTTTCTGCAAGGCTAACAGGCATTTTGTGCTTCTATGTCTTTCTTTCCTGGGCAGGTAGCCAAATGGAGAATCGATTATTGTTTCTGTGTTTCTTAAAGAAACACCACTGGGAGTAGAAATGCCACCATTCTTCTCTGCAACTTGCAAAGAATGAAAGACAACTGACTGGGAACCAGGAACCCTCCACAAGTTCAGAGCATTTCACAGGAGCGTGTGATGCTGGGACAAACTCTCAGGGCTTTGGGGACCTCATGGTTATGAAGGGTGACAGATGGGGCACTTCACTGCAGGTCACATACACACACACACACACACACGCAAGGTCGGCAGTCATTGCCAGGCCTGGTCCAGCTAGCCTGACCCAGTGTTAACCCTGAGGGACAATCTTCAGGGCACACAGGCAGTCTTCTGCCTCACATCCGCTGAGACCTCTGTGCTTCCATGAAGGCAGCTGGCCAGCAAGGTGCTCTGTGGCCCATGCCTGGTGAGTGCTGTCTACCAGGATGCTGGGGGGAGACGCACCTGTCTCGGCCTCAGCAGACTTGTGGCTTTGGGTGAGAACCAGGTCACTGGAGATTTTCTTGGTGTCTTTTAATAAATATCTGTCAGGAGCAAATCTCCATTTGTCTGGCCTCAGACTCAGTGAGGAGGGACTTCAGCCAGAATCAAGATCCTGTTCTTTGTCCCCATCCTTGACTCGGGTCTCCCCGGGAAGGCAGACATGGCTCTAGCTGATAGGGAATTTGGAGAAAAGGCTGAGCAGGCAAGGCTCACTCTCTTCTGGGTTCTCTCTCTGCAACTTGCCTGCTGGTAGAGAGGCTGCATTCTGGTCTGATCTCATGTATCGGTCACAGTCCTGCTCTGAGGCAGGGCAGGGGCCGGGGTCAGGGGGGCAGGGATGGCTGCAGTTACCCAGCTTCCCTGCAAACCAAGTGGAACAGCCCATCTCTTTCAAGGATGCCTCACGGCTGGGTATCTGCGTCCAGACCAGCATTTATCGGGCATAAAGCTGGAAATTCAGACTTCTTCCTGTCAGACTCCTTTGTCTATTTATCAGTAAGATTTGAACTTGGCAGGAAGGGGGGCTCATTATTACACTGTCCTAAAATCTCACAACATTAAGTATTTTATACAAAAGGGTATATTAACCTCTTTCAAGATCATCTGTGAAATGACGATTTTAATGTCTTTTATACCTTTTTCTAGTATGCCTTAGATTCATAACTATTAAAATGAAGTTTGCTATATAACAGCTAAAAAAATTAAAAGAAAGTAATGGATACACAGTTTAGAAAATTAAGAGTTTTTAAAAAGAATGATTCCTACAGCTATACTACAGGAGACTCAGCATCTGAGATGCATGTTAAACTGCTGAGAAAAGGTGTACAGTATAAACAACATTAATAGCTGTGATTTATTTAAGAAGCTATCAAAGAAAAGACAATGCAGAGGGTGTTTTATAGACATTGTCCCATTAATATTACTAGGCACTTGGTTGGCTTGTCTTTTCTTCCCTATTTCTTACATCAAAAAAGATTTGCACTGACCAAGTTGTATCCTCAGGGACTATTAGAAGAGACAAAAAAAAATTACTCATGAGATATTATTAGGTGAGGAATATAAAACTATAAATAGTAGCTTTAACTACATTATATATATGTGTATGGTTCACATACATATACACAAATGCATATAAAATACAAATAGAGACTGTTAGTTACACACAAAAATGCTGACACTGATTTTCTTTGTGTAATGAGACTCTGGATGACTTTAATTTTCCTCCTTACACTTCTCTGTATTTTCAAAATATTTTCTGATGAGCATTTTGTGAATTCTACAATCAGGAAAATAACTAAATTATAGACGTTAAATGCATAAGGTATCTTGTAGATGTCTTGCTAATTCATTTGTTTTTCTAATATTTTATATTACTTTTATTTATTTTATATTTTATATTATTAAAAAAAAAAAAGAGCCATAGACTACATGGAGACCACAATCTGGGAACAATGTCCATTTCTGTATGTTTTTAAAGGCCATTTCATAACATAATTTTCTTATTTTGTGTATTAAAATTTTTTCCAATTTCTTTTTCAGATTTCTCAATGAAAAGGCTTCTTTAAAGCATTTAAAAATCAGAAACCTCTTTGCAATATCTCCAAATACCAATATCTAGTTACATATCACCTTTAAGCATATTTTCCCTTTATTATAAAGCATTTGGGGGGCAATAACATAAATTACAAGAGTGAGTAAAATCATATCATCTTTTACCATATTCATCATACAGTAAAAAATAAAAAAATTTATTTAAAAATAAAGTATAAATTCTGAGGCACTGTATGATTTGATAGGTTTGAACTTATTTTTATAGGCAATGCCCTTTGAAGATGCAATCGTGTAAAATGGTATGTTCAAAACCTGTAAAACAGGGACCAGCAAAATGCTTCCACGTAGAGATACTTAATAAATATTTGCTGAATGACCGACATTTCTTTCCCACAAATGAATGCAGTGAGTCATCAGAGAGCCAAGTAATTTACTAGGAAGAAATAAATAAACATATGTTTACCAGAATGATGGTAATTGTTTCTTCCTCTCAGTCACGTCAAACCCACACTATTTAAAGTAAAATGTTTGCACAGCACCTTGAGTTTCATCATGGAGTCTTGGCATAACTTGTCTCCCCGAGCCGCGGAAACCTCATCAATTCCGATCAGCTTGGCCTTGTACCGGACCCCTTCGCCTTTAAACCGCTTTATCAAGGTGGCTTCACTGCGATCCTGACCTACAAAGAGAGAAGAGCACAACTCAGATCGGTAGGTGTTCAGGTCTCCCGCAGCTCCGAGACTGGTTCTCTGGTTTCACCCACGTTCCAGGGAAATCAAATCACTGGACTAAAGTACAAAACAATGGTAAGCCTCTTGGAAGCAAACTCTGGCTCTATCCTTTTAAATCCTCAGACAAATTACATAATTCTCTCTGCAACTCTGTTTCCTCAGGCAGAAAAAAAACAGAGTTAAAAATAATCAACCCCAAGGGAGCATTCAGGGAAATAAACCAGATGACATGTATAAAGCGTCCAATACAGAGACTGATACACACTTAGGTCATCAACAAATGATCATCACCCACTAGGAGCTCACGTCTGACATTCTTGTTAGAATAAGATTAGCCTTGAGCCTGGCTGGCATTTCCTATGTTTCATATGGCTTTGGCCAGGGTCCAAGACCCTCCTTACACCCAGTTCCACGGGCTGTTATATAGTGAGACTCCAGAGGATTGCTCTGCATCAGGTAATGATCCAGGGACAATGATCAAACACAGTTTTATAATATCTCTTTTGCCAATTCATGTGTGTACAGGAACAGGATTCTTCACTCCTTGGTACAGTGTGCCCACATCTTGCAACAGGCTTTCTCAGTAACTATTGGCATAATATTTTGCTAAGACACATCAACCCACAGTTCAAACATATTCACATAAGATAAGGACAGTCAAGTTACTGTGAACCAAGCAGGTGCTTCTGGTGAGATGTTTTATCAACTTCATCCCCATTCTTCACAACAGCTGAACCGTATCCATTTCCCAGATGACAAAGATGAAGGTCACAGAATTCAAATAGCTTGTCCATGTTCACACAGTCAGAAAAAAAAATACATAGGCGTTCAAATCTCTAATTTCATCATACTTTCATCAAACGAGTCACAGGCTTTGCTCATGTGGTTCTTAAAGCCTGGAATGCCCTAGACTCCTGCTATTCATCTCCTAAAACATCATTAACTTCAGCTTCTGATTCCACCTCCATCACGCCTTCTTTTATTGGCCAGAAACTTCGAGCTGAGGACATTGGGGTTAATTCAGCCCACTTCCCTCTACCTACATGATGTACAAACGGAGGCCTTTCCATTACGCGGGGTTGAGAATTATTTGAGGACACACTTAAAACAGAAAACAGCAGCAGCAATGGCTAACCATTGTCTGATACCTTTCTAGACAAAACACGGCATGCATTTCATTTATTCATTCACCCCTTACTGAGCATCGCCTCTCTGCCAGACGCTATTACTCACTGGCAACTGATGAGTGAGATAAAGTCTATGCCCCTAGAAGCTCAAGTTTTTGATGGCTGCAAACCAAAATGCATAGTACATTATGCTAGGTGTGTAAGAAGGTGCAAGCTTTAAAGCCAGAAATCCTCATTTCAAATCATGCCTCTCTCACTTGTAAGCCAACGAAACTGTCTGCCGAGCCTGTTTCCCCAACTGTTGAACGAAGATTAAGTATCTACTTCCAGAGCGACTGTGAATAGTAACTTAGATGAGCTAGTATGTGCAAAGCCTGCATTCACATGCTTAGTGCTCTATACATGGTAGCTGTCGCCCTGGCTACCAGCTCAGTAAAAGCAGCAAGTGGAAGGAACAGCCTGGAGGGCAGGAGAGCACAGAGGAGGAACATCTCCTGTGCAGGGCTAGGCCTGGCCCCGTCCTCCCCAAATCCCAGTGGGTATTTTCTCTACTGCACCCTTGCTGACACCTAGTATATTAAAGCCTTTGAATCACTTTCCATAAAGTAAATATGCCACATGGATGATTAGTCAGAATTGTGTAATCAATGTACAAATGAAGCCTCAGGGATCAGTGAGGGCGGACGTCGGAGACTAAAGCTAAGAGCGAAGAGAACATTTGCCATGATGCATACACGGCCATGTAGCCGTGGGCATGAGGGTCACCTCCCCCTGCGTTACATACAGTGGCCGGCTAGGAGTGGCCTCTGGCGGCTTGCTCTCCTTCTTGGGAAGTTTACCTTGCTCCATCACAACTACCATCCAGCCTCTTCAATTTCTGACACTATTTCAGTCACGAGGAACATCCCTTTCACTGTCTGGAACTTCCTCCAAAGTTTACTGTAATAACAGTACCGGGTAGTATTTATTACAAAGCACATTATATGCACCAACTTATTTATAGCCCACCAGTAATCCTCGAGGTAGGTAGTATTACTCAGCTTTAATAGACAAGGATCTTAAAAATCCGAAGTTTAAGAGTCCAGGTAACCTGTCCAAATTCACTGAGTGGAACCTGAACCCAGATCTGTCTGATGTCAAAGTCCAGGCTTGCGGTTTACTTGTGTTCTGTGTCTTTGAGCCTGTTCTTTTAACCATGATGATTAATTCCTTCTCATCTATCCGACTCCCCTATCAAGCCCCATCTTATACCACAATTCACCTGGCCCAAGTCTGTTGATACTTAATACAGTGAGGGCATTAAAACTCCACTGGAGAGATGGCTTGAAAATGGAACAGCTTCCAGCCTTCAGGTCATGTTCAAAAAAGGTCCATAAGTCAGATACAAAGACAGCCTTAAGAAACATTTTTTAGGGCACAGAGCTCCGCCGTGGAGGACGCTTCGTATGAGGAGGCAGAGCCAGATCAGGTGAACAAGGGCAGAGATTAATAAGAAAATATGAGGCCATTTAGAGGAAAGTAGTAAGCCCAATTTAGATTAGGACCCAGGGCCAAGCTAATTTGTATGAAGGGCACTTATGCAGTAGATAATCCAGTTTCTCATTAAATGCTCTACCATTAAAAGGGTAATTTTTCATACCACATCTTGAGTAAGGTCTCAGATATGTAAGTTAAGAAAATAAGTAACAGATACCAGAGCCATAAGGCTGTTCCTTCAGAGGCACATATGATTTGAGGGTATTGGGGAGAGGGTCAATCTCCATGCATCCTGAGTCATCATGAGTCCCCAGGCTGCTCTGCTGAAAGCACCACGGACCCTATGCTGTGGGATGGGCAGAGAAAGGCCACGTGTTTAAGGAAAATCATCAACACTGTTATTTTCTATTTTTGGAACTTACATACCAGTCACTGTGCCAAGAGCTTTACATGCAATCTCGTAGTTAAGAGGTGCTCTTTGAGTTAGTCTCTGTCATGAGCCCTATTTTACAGAAGATGACACCAATGCCCAAAGCCAAGAGCAAAGCCTACATTTTTTAAATAACTGATTTATTGAGATACAACTCCCATACCATTCAATTCATCCCTTTAAAGTACACAATTCAGCGATTTTAGGACATTTATAGTTAGACTACCATTCATAACATTTTCATCATCCCAGGAAGAAACCCTGTGCCCATTAGCAATTACTCTCCAACTATCTCAAACCCACAGGCCCTAGGCAACCACTACTCCACTTTCTGTTTCTATGAACTTGTCTATTCTGGAGGCAAATTACATTTCAAATAAATGGGACCATATGATATGTGATCCTTTGTGACTGGCTTCCTTCACTTAGCACCACATTTTCAAGATGATTCCATATTACAAGCATGTATCAGTACGTTGCCTTCTGCTTTCTGAATAATGTTCCATTACATGGATATACCACATCAGCTGACGGACATTTAGATAGGTTTTATTTCTTTGTTGCCACTGCCATGAACATGTTTTTACCGGTTTTTACGTAGGTGTGTTTTTCAGATCTCTTACGGTTAGATCTAGGGGAGAAACTGCTGGGTCATATGGAAACTCTACATCTAACTTTTCGAGGAACTGTTCAACTATTTTCCCAAAGTGGCCCTACCAGTTTAGAATCCCATACGCAAAATACGAGGATCCCAGTTTCTCTACCAGATGTCCTCGCCGACACCTCTTCTTGTCTGTCTTTTTCACTTGAGCCAGCCTAGTGGGTGTCTGGTGATACCTCCTCATGGTTCTGTTTTTGCATTTTCCTCAGGACTAATGCTGTTGAACATCTTTTCATATGCTTATTGCCCAGACATTTAAATGTCTATTTACAGACAGCCCCCTGAATTTCAACCCAGGTCTTACGCAAAGCATCACACTTTTAACCATTAGGCTGTGGGGGCTCCCGTGACCTCACTCTATGTTCTGTCATGGCATTTACCATTTTTCACTCTGTGTCACAGCTATCTGAGTAGATGTCTTATGAAGCCTGTAGTGAACTGGCAGATAACTTTCTCCCAAGATAAGCACATCACAAGCCCACACACCACACCTAATCTTCTACCTTGTCCCACTTAATCCTCCAGGGTTACTGGAAGGAGACACTGTTGTTATTCTATGAAGAAACTAAAGCCAGAGAGGTAACTAAAGTTATTTCAGGTGGAGCTGGGAAGAGACTCTCATCCTGTCCTACTCCGAGGCCTGAGCTGTTCCACTGGGAGGCATGTGATTGGATTCAGGAGACCTGAGTTCCAGTCCAGCTCTCCCACTCCCTCCCCTAACTGTGTTACCTTAAGTAAGTTCTTTTCCAAGTCTCCCACAGCGTCTTTCCCTGTTAAGTGTAGATGATAACAGTTGCTCCCATACAGGATCATTGTGCAGGTCAAAAATGTGACACACGGACAGCACCTAGGCCAGGGACTGGCAAACAGGAAGAGCTCATCAACGTGGGTGCTGTAACCTAGGTGTGTGTACTTCCAGTTTGTCTGGGATGGTCCCCATTTACATCTATCCTGACACTGTCATCACTAGCATCAGTCATTACTCTCAAAGGTACTCCACAGTTTGGGTGACGAATCGTGTGGTCACCCGAATTATATTCTCAGCATCTGCACACTGCACTGCTTCCCCGGGTGCTCTGTGCTGGGCAGTGCGCTGGCTTTCAGTTGCTATGTAGGTGAGTGAAAAGTGTCTTTTCTCCTGTCTGGAGGCAGCCGTATTTCAGAAGGGGCCACGCATAGCTTTTACAAAACACGACCAGGACTGTGAACATCATACAGAGCTGAGGGGTGGAAAAGTGGTTTCTGATTGGTGTTGAGAGAATCAGCAACAGCTGCAGAGGTGAGATGACATTTGAGGAAAAGTGAAAAAGCAGGGGTTCAAAGGGTAGAAAAGAAAAATGCTATCTAGAGGAACGAAGATTATGGTGATATTTAGAGACAGTGAGCAGTTAGGTCAGACTGAGTGTTTCTCAACCCCGGCTATGTTTCAGAACCATCTTGGGAGCTTTCACAAATACCATTCTGCAGATTTTGATTAGATTGATCTGGGGTAAGTCTGAGACAACCAATGTGCCTGCAAAATATTGTGTTCAAGCACGGGGCTCGAGCGACGCTGGCAAAGGCTGGAGGGGTCTAGTCAAAGCTGGAAGGGCTTTGGAAGCCAAGCTAAAGCTTCTGGGCTTTGTTCTTTAGGCCACAGGAGCCACTAATGTTATGGTCTGTGGTGAGGATTAGACTAAAATAACAGTATAGCAACATGTGGGGAAGTATAAGGCTCTCATTGATCGATTGTTCATTCACTTATTCAATATATATTGAACGCTGACTTAAGTTCTAAGGTGCTAAAGATACAGCAGTGAACAAAATATATGAATATCCCTGTACTCATACAGCTTACATTCTAGTGGAAAAATCAATACATTATTGCAGTCATTTTCTAAGTCCAGTTAAACGAAGAATCACCTGTTTAAAATACACCCCCCCCATTCCTAAATCCCATCCATTGAGATTCCTAGTCTAGTGGGAGGGACTCAGCAGACTGAGTTGACTCAGACACTGGTAATCCTGGAAGCTCCCTGGGAATAGCAAGGGGCACAACAGCAACTTTCTTACGTAGGAAATTCCCTTGGAGGTGCTATTTCTCAAATGGGGATATTCAGCATGAAAAATTTCAAAACAAAGCTTTGATTTGGGATTGTCAAATTGATAATAATCTTTTAAGCATTTACCAGTTCATGAAAGATAAAAATCAGTAATAATAAAAGCTATTATTATTATGCAGCAAAGATATTTTCAGAGGGTTTTCCTTGTTTTCTTAAAAGCCCAAGACTTTCTTTTTAATGTATATGAAGGCTCTCCGTAACACCACTCAGCTGCGTTTGTGACTGGCTGGTATGCATGCCTGGGAGACAGGGGGTGCCTGAGGGTGCACGCCTCATTAGTACTCCCCTACTCAGAGAAAAGGAGCCTATGCTGAATGGCTTGAAGATTTCTGCCCCAGTACACTTGCTTCACTAGACTCTATAAACAAACCACAGTAATTAACAGCAACTACTAAGGGATGCTTTGTCAATAATCTTAATCCAAAACTCTCCAAGTAACTTGAGAACTGAATTTCCAATATACCACTGACTGGAATTCCAAAGGAGGAAGAAACAGAGTTTATGCCGGGAAACCACATGCCATGGAAGAAAAGCAGTTAACTGGCTGGGAAGTAAGGAGGCATGGATTCAGGTGTGGCCTCTGTTCCCATACCTTCACCTATGTGATTGTGCGTAAGTCATTTATCCTCTTGGGGGCTCATGTGCTGATGAGCACTTAGGGAGAGATGATCGTCTTCGCAGCACCTCTGAGAGCTGTCTATGATGACTTTAAGAACTAACATTCAGAGACTCTAACCATGATCCAGAACTATATGGCGCACTCTGCAGAGCTCAGTTCACTGCTACGGCAATCCCACGTGGGTGCCGTCCACATATTTTAGATCTAGAGACAGAAAGTCAGAGAAGTCATGTTGTCTAAACTGATGACGCATTGAGGCAAGTGCTAGAGCCAGGGTTTAGACCCAGGTGTGCCCACGTCCATAGAAGCAGGGTCTCCAGGGATTTGATTTGTATTTTTAATCACATCTCTATCAGTAAGATACTTTTGAGCATACAGCTCTAAAATAGGGATACTTCTGTATAACTAAAATTAGCCTCCTTAACATATCCTCCAAGGCCCCCCAAATCTGGTCCCTGTGAAACTCAACCTCATTTTGGACTACCTCCCCCAGCCCCCCGCCCTTACTTTCCCACCAGCATCCTTCATCCAGATCCTCCAACAAGCCATGCTCTGAGCAAATGCAGTTTTGCACCTGCTGTTCTTTGGGCCTTGAAGGCACACCTCCATCTCCTCCCATCGCCCCCAGCCCTCCCCTTCGACACCGGAGGTCTCTGCACAACACAGTGTGCCGGGTTTCCCCATCCCGGAGATCTACCTGGGAGGTCTCCTCTGAGGCGAGTCCAGAGGATTCTCCTGATAATCCCCCTGCCTTCTTGCAAAGCAGTAATCTCATCTGTAATAATCTGTTCAAATTCCTCCTTGTCGTTAGTCTGTAAGCTCCAGAAAGGTAGGGACTGTGTTGGATTTGTTGACTAAGGTATCCCTGGAGCCTGGCATTTTCCTAACAGACAGACACATTTTTGCTCAATTCCCTCATAGCATCTGTCCCAGCATCTGCATCACCTCATTGACTCTGTCTTTATGCCTCTCTCCTTCCCGGCACTTTAGCTCCCTGAGCGTGGGGGCTGGCATCGATTCATCTGTGTTCTCTGAACCTAGCGTGGTGCCTGGCACAGAGTGGACCCCCAGTTTCCAGCTCTATTGAATCACTGAATAAATGAATGGATTTATTTATTTATTCAAAAGAGGCTCGTGGACTCCTGGAGTCTGGATCACCGTGGGAAGCATAAGGGGTCACTTCAAACCCCTTCTGTACAGACTGTATTTCAAATCCATTCCATAAGTGTGATTCAGTTAGTCTTCAAAGGATAAAATCCCTGATGGGACATAAAGTAAATGTCACACCCGCCGTTAGTTCAATGTCGCCCTCACTTCCTGTCATTAGAGAAGAGTGTTTCTCAACCTCATCACAACCTGCTCACCTTATAACCTGGAAAATGACTCTCCCCTGAATTTAAATGGGGACAGTCCCCAGGGCACTCGGTAAACTCCCTATCTTGAACAGGCCTCGAGGATGCTGTCAGGAAGAACACCACATCCCTGTCTTGGAGCAGAAGGCACTGCCAATACGGAGGTCCTACAATGGGAGTGACCTCACAGAAACTTCAACAAAAACAAGTCCCCCTGACAGAAGTCAGGATCGCAAAGAAGCAACTAATTGGCATTTTTCATGACACGGAGGCAGGGAGGCCACGGAATCCACTGGAGGCGTAAGTGGTCTCCCACTCCAGGCTGCTCCCTCAAGACGGCTAATGGCCAAATAAAAGAGATTTCACATCCGAGACTGTTCTCTCTTTGTCTCCTCCACTCATCACAGATTATGATGAGCATGGCCACAGAAACCCACACACGAGCCAATGTGGCTTTTCCTAGTGTGGTCAATCTGGCTGTGAATTCTCTTAATTTCTGAAAGTTGCATATTTCCCTGTCTAGCAGAGGTCAATGCCAATCTATTTCATAAATTAAGCTGAGTATTCACTTCTCTGTTTTAGATACTTAAACACTGAAGGATGCTGTAACAAAATATTATAGACTGGGTGGCTTAAATGACAGGCATTGATTTCTCACAGCTCTGGAGGCTGTGAATTCCAAGATCAAGATGCTGGCAGATTTGGGTCTGGGTAAGGGCCCTCTTCCTGGCTTACAGACACCTGCCTTCTTGCTGTGTCTTCACATGTCAGAAAGAGTAAGTGTCAGAGCTTTGATCTCTCTTCCTCTTCTTCTATGGGCACTCATCCCCTCAAGGGGGCCCCACCCTCATGACCTAAACCTATTATTTCTCAAAGGCCCCACTTCCAATATAATCACATTGGGGGTTAGGGCTTCAATATATGAAATTTTGAGAGAGTGGAGGGACACACATTCAGTCTGTAGCAAGGAGGCAAGAATGAGGAAGGAGGAAAAAACTGGATGGTTATCTGAAAACAAGCATGTCTGCCCCATTTTTATAAACTGTCTTATTGAAAATTCAGAACCACCTCAAAGGCAAAGGCTACATCCCATTCAGAGGAGGGAGGACAGAGGCACAGGGAAGTGAAGCCATGGTACGAGGCCACACTGCTGCTAAGGGGCAAGGCTGCCTAACTCTTCAGTATCAGAAAGCATTACAGTAGGTCTGTGACTACGTGTATGTGTGTGTGTGATATTGGGGAAGTTATTTAACATTTTTTTCTTCTTTTAATCTGATTTTCTTTTTTTTAATTTATTTTTTATTTGTGGTTTATTTATTTATTTATTGAGGGGGTGGAGATTAGGTTTGCTTGTTTGTTTGTTTTTAATGGAGGTCCTGAGGATTGAACCCAGGACCTCATGCACACTAAGCACCCACTCCACCACTGAGCTGTGCCCTCCCCTCTACTTAACTTTTCTGAGTGTTTGAGTCTCCACCTGTACAACCCATAGTTACCTGCATTTCTCCCTAGGACAGTCAGAAGGATTATAGAAGATAATATAGACTTGGCTCTTAGCTCACTCCCTGGCACATAGCAGTCTTTCAATACATATTTACTATCTTCCTCCTCCACAAATAATATATTTCACATTAAGCACCAGTGGCCCAAAGCTAACCACAGCAAAGTCACACTGCATTAGAAGTAACGGTCCCAGCTGTTTGGAATTTTTTTTCTTTTGTCCCTGAGAATAAGGGTGCAATTAGGAACAGGATGTTCCTTCCTGAAGGCAACAGGGAGATCACCTTACGAATTAGTTATGGTACCCAAACTGAGACATCCTCCCTCCTTCCACATACTGCTCCGAATCACTAGGCCATCAATCTTAATGATAAGAAAATTCCAAAGAGGTCTCCCCTGCCCCGCCGCAACCTACCCAACATCACTCTGTCCACTACTGAGAGAGCGCCGCTGTCTGTTAGGTCGTCCAGTTTAAGAACAGACTGTGGGAGGAATTTCAGGGCCCAGCAGCAGAGGTAACTCACTTTGCTTAGAGCTCTACCGTGTAGTTATCCAGGTGCGAATCTGCAGCGGGCAAGTCACTATGCACGCTGGCCGCGCAGGAGAGAGTGCTGATTCTGTGCGATTAGCTGGCTGGGCAGCGAGCGGAAGAAGAGAAGCAGCACACTCAGGGGGCTGTTAAAATGTGCTTTTTAAAACATGGTTGCAGTCATGACTGCTCAAAGGTACGCTAAATAAAGAGCAAAAGGAATATTCAACCTATGATCCATACGCACCTATTTCTTTAAAAATGCTCCCCTCTGGTGTATAAAGGGCACCCCGGGTCCACTGGCATCTTTCAGTACAAAAAAAGTAGTAAGAGTCCAGAGATTCTAATTCGAGGGCCTGGGAATCTGCATTCTCAAAGCTTGGCTGATGATTCCGAGTCAGATTAGGGGCCACAGAGGTCCAAGGCAGGGTCCTCTCATGACCCCATAGATGACCCACTTTTTATGCTCTGATAGTAGACCTAAGTACTAGGTCTACTCGCACTTATCTCTCTGTTCTTTTTCTGCCAGATCTTAATTTTAAAAATCTACTATAAAAAACTTACGACATCATTCATAAGCTCATTAACAACAACACAGAACCACTGGCTGCAGCACACCACTCCAACAAGTCCTCAGACCAACAACTTCCTCTCAAACACTTTTCTCAAGTCTCTGAAGAAAAACTGAAGAGACCATCATGATAAATAAAAGTGAGGTGGGCTTCGTACTTCCTGTGGTGACCCCTGGGGCCCGAGAGCACGTGACGCAGGAAGGGATCCAGGCCTGGGACTCCCGCGGCTAGACTGTAAGGAAGCCCCTGGAGGGCTGCCAGCTTCCTCCGTTCTCCTCACTGGGCATCCAGACAACTAAGACAGGGCCTGGCACTGAGCGGGCAGCCAACAAATATTTGCTGAATAGAGAAATCTATTTAGTAAGGGAAACTGCTCTAACTTTATCTAATTTCCAACACCCTCCCCAAAACACACAGACACAGCATCTCATAACTCTGGACAGCCAAGTTGAAGTTTTCTTTACCACGTCCAAAGCCTCAGGGGCTCTGACTCAGGCTTGAGGCACTGCGACTCCTAGTGATGTTTTTCAAGCAGAAGTCAGGCATACGAGAAAAATGGCCTGTCATATCTCCACGCACGAGAAAGCAGCAGCAAGATGGAAAAAAGGAGAAGCCTTCCAGTTTTCAGATTATAAAGACGTCTATAATCCGTCATTGCTGAGTCCTTCTGAACTCCTCCACGAAGGCTGAGGAGCTTGGTACAAACTGCTAACTTGGCCTCTTGAGGACTAACCAGACTGGCTTCTAATCTGTGGCTTTGTTTGTTCACACTTGCTTACTGAGAGCCTTAGGACGCTGCCCACCATCCGCTTCTCAGGTCTTTGTGTGGCTGGGCTTGTGTCTTTTTCCTGGTGGCCCAGGGGCAGAGGGGGCAAAGCCGCTGTGTGCTGCCACCACGTGTGAGGTAATGCACCAACTACGCACCACATGTTGTCTCATGTTGATATCACAGTGCGAGGCACAGAATGGGCTTTGAACAATACGTACCTTCCTTTTCACTGTCCTCTTACTCCTCACAACCTAGCATCATGCATCAGCAGTCCCTTCTTGCAGATGAGAACACTGAGGCTCCAGGAGGTGGAGACTGGCCCAAGACCACAGAGCTTGGAAAAACAGAGCCAGAGTGTCAAAAACTAAATGGAGTGAATCAAAAGGAGTTTTAAGGCAAACACATAGATACAGAGAACAGAGTAGTGGTTCCCAGAGGGGAAGGGGCTGGAGGGAAGCTGAAATGGGTAAAGGGAATCAACTGTATGGTGACGGGTGGAAACTAAAGTTTTGGTAGAGAGCACACTGTAGTGTATACAGAAGTAGGACTATAAGGACACATGAAACTTGTATGATGCTATAAACCAATATCACTCCAATAACTACCCTCCTCCGAAAAAAAAAAAACCTAACAAAAAAAACAAAAGCCAAAAAAGAAAACAAGACAGAATAAAAGTTTTGAGGAAAAGAATGTGAAGCTTGAGGCTGGATAAGTAGGATTGCAGGACAGGTCTGAGTCCACAGTCATTGCATTTATTTTTGTTTCTGTCATTTGCTAGAGAGGGTCCTACTATGGCTGTGGTGCTGCAGGGATGAAGGCAGGACAGAATGATGCATATAAGGGGTAGGGAGGGGCGGGGTGATCAAAGGGAAAGAACAGAGTCCAGGAGAGACCTGGGTCCGCAGCTCTTTGCCATTCAGAGCCTCCTGGCCTAGAGCAAGTCACCTTATCTCCCTGCCATGATGATACTAATGTTCCTCCTGCAGGATTACCGTCAGAACTGCATCCAATTGTATGTGGGAAGTACCCAACACAGCAGTGTTCCTCCTGGCCAGTATCACATATTGACAACATTTTCACGCCCTTTCCTGTGAACTGCGGGTGACGTGTGCTGTGTCTCCCAGAACTGTTCCAAGTCTGAAGCTCAACCCTTAGGTGACACGCTGACCCAGGAAGGCTCTGGGGTGAGCTGCTCTTAGGTGACTGTCCTCCACCAAAGAGGCACTTAACCCAAGGCCATGTTCCTCTCTCCTCACTCTCCACCCCCTTGTAGCTTACGTCCAATCAATAACTGGTTGATTACCTGGGGTTGATTACCTGGGGAGCATAAGCCAAGCCTCAACTGGGGACAGCTCTGAAGGCAACTCAAGAGCTCCCTGCGGATAGTGGGACCATCTGGGGCTTAGCTGCAGTTGCACTGCGGTCCAACCCCTCCCTCTGCCACCTGCACTCCCCACCAGTGTTTAAAGGCACTTCTCCAATAAGCTTCCTATCACACATCTCCACCTCTACCGCTGGTTTCCTGGGAACTCACGGAAGACGGTACACAATCAGTGCGTTTGAGGGACAGTGTTCTGATAGATGACAGGGAGGGGCGTGATGCAGAGATGCCAGCTGGCAAGTGCCTACAATAATCCCAGAGTGACAGGAAGAGGACTGAGGGGCAGCGCTGAGTGCCCCCATAATGTAACTCAACTTGATGTTCCATGAATCAAAGCCTGATCAAGAAGGTACATCCAGAGCTAACAGTCTCTCACTCAGTGCAACTCAAGGCCCCTGGCAAAAGTGCGGCGTGCTTGCCAGTGGAGTCTGTAAGAGCGAGAGGCATGATCACCCACCCAAAGGCACCCTCACCACCGCAGAACTGTGAGGGCCGGCGGGGTTTGCTTTACTAAGGTTCACAACTTGTCTCCCTTCGGCAAAGGCCCACGACAGCAGACACAGGCATCGACGAAGCCCTGGGAGCCGATGACAAGTGAAGATGATCTTGTTTTCAAATGAAAAATAACAGATACATTTTAAAACGTTTTTCTACTTCCATTCTTTAAAACAACTGTTTTTTTTTTTCTTTCTTTCCAATGACAAAGAGAAATGTGCTCAAATCTTAACATTTGGAAAAAAAATGCAGGAGGGAAGTAAGAGGAAAAGTTATCCATAATACCTTCCAGGGATATCTGTGGTTGCATTTGAGTCTAAGCCCTTCCAGACCTCTTCCTAAGTGTACACACACTTCTTAGAACTGTTTTCACACTGGACATCTGCAGCTTCACTTGGCAGTGCAGTATCTCTGCTCTTCCACATTGATATTTTTGGCAACATGATTGTTAGCGGCTGGATCATCTCCGCACCATATAGATGTACTATAATTTATCTAACCAACCCCCCCCATCATTGGACAGTTTAAGATCTTTCCAATTAAAACAGTGAAAAGAAATACCATATTGAGAATTCTTCCTGAAGACAGGAGGAAGATGGATGTTCTCTGTGAAACGCCCACCTGGAGTCTTTCTCCAGGTAGCAGAGTTGATGCTTCATTATTTTCCCTGGTCCTTCTTCCACCCCAGAGAAGTGTGGGCTCCAAACAGACAAATGTGTGACAACAAAAGCAAAACTGACGTCACCCCATATTTTTCAGTGGGACAAACGCATGAGGGTGAAGGAAGGAAATTTGTATGATTTCCATTACAAATGAACCCCTGTAAGCTCGCAACGTGTTACCCCTGGAAAGCTGGATGACTGCGAGCCAAGAGAGAAGCAGGGAGTTAGCCCATGAGGGGAGGTCACAGCGCCCTGCAGAACAGCCGAGCCCCGTCTGGAGTGCTCCCCCCAAGTCTGTGAACACTTCGGCACGGGAAATCCTGCCTGCCCCTGGACACAGACAGAGGTTAATGAAACCACAAACGAACAAGGGTTTCTGTTTTCACGTGCAGCCTGCAATTGGCTGAGAACTTTCTTCTGCAGCAGCTCCAACTTCCGTGGGGTCATCTCCATGAGGCAAAAAAAAAAAAAAAAAAAAAAAAAAGGGTTTAATTGGGTCTCTCTGCTGCCAACTTGCACGCAGAGTATTTTTTAAGGGAGATTATTTTGGTCCTGGTATATTCTGGCGTGAGCAGGACTCGGGCTTTATCTTCCATCTGCCTTCTAAACAAGAGGGCTGTGTATGCTATCGACTGATTAAATGATTTCTTTCGAGTACAAAGGAGTATTTGTGATGAAGACAACAGAGAGGGCGAATCAATTATTTACGGAGGAGGCTGCAATATAAATTACATTTGATTAAACTCCGAGATAAATCACAGTGATCGAGGGTTTAAGTGGAATGTGCTGGAACAGACAGTGACTAAGTGCCACCCCCACCCCCGCCCCGATGTCGCTAGTAATGAATGCAGGGCACAGGCCCAGCCCCGACGCCCTGGGTGTCTAACACAGGCAGCCTAATATTCTATTCGTTCACGCCACCAACGTGCGCTCAGTGCCTACTCTGCAGCACCGGACCTGGCCCCAGGGACTGATCCCCAAGAGAGAGGAAGCCCCCGCTCTCCTAGACCTGCTGATCTAAAGGGGGAAGGAGGAGAATGAGGCAAGAAATAAATAATGAACGAGATCGTTCCAGATAGTGGTATGTGTTATGAAGATGCTAAAACAGTTGGATGAAATGAAGAGTGACGGGGACAGGGCGGGGGGACAATGATTTTTGACAGGCTGGTCCAGGCAGGCATTCCTGTAGAAATGGCATTTGAAAGGAGATGTGAACAACAGAGAAAAGGGCAGTCGTGCCAGGAAGGGGTGTGTCTGGTCTGTTTACAAAACAGAAAGACCGAACCAAGGAGAAGGGGTGGGCGTGGCAGGGAAGAGGGAGGCAGGGATCCTTTAGAAGGTCCTGAAAGGAGTGTGGATCTGGTTCTCAGCACAATGAAAAGCCATGTGGGGGTGGGTGGATAATGCAGGTTGCATGACCACATTTTGTAACAACTTCTCTGACTGCTCTGTGGCAAAGGAGGGGGTGAAGTCGAAGCGAGAGGGGCTGTAGTGAACCAGGGATGAGACCTGGAAGATGCAGTAAGACACAGAAAAATGGGCTGAATCAAGACACCCACTGCAGATTTGAGATTTGAGATCTGCAGATACAAAGTACTACATATAAAGTAGATAAACAAGTTACTTCTGCACAGCACAGGGAACTCTGTTCAATATCCTGTAGTAACCTATAATGAAAAAGAATATGAAAATGGATATATGTATGTATATGTGTGACTGAAGCATTGTGCTTCAGAAATTGACACAACATCGTAAACTGGCTATACTTCAATAAAAAAAGAATGGGGAAAAAACCCCAGCAACACCACCCACTTCAGGAAGAGAGACAAGGCTCACTCACAGACTGGGGGAGGGACGAGGAAAGGGAGGTAGAAAACTGGACTCCTGAATCTGGCTTAGGGACTTGGGTGGAGGGCAGGGTGACTTCTTTAGACAAAGCCATCCCAATCTGTGACGGAGATCAAGCCAGTGGAACCCAGTGACTTCAGGTCCCCTTCACAGCCTTTCAAATCCCGGCCATGCGCAGTATGTGTGAGACTCAGGAGCAGACGGATGCGGCCTCCAAATGCCAGTTCCGCTACAAGGGCTCCAGGCCCCACTGACTCACTGTAATTCCTTATTTGCAATATGGGACAGACAAGACCTACCCGGAAGTCTGTGAATGCAACAAGGATGCGGGGGCGTGGCCTGCCTGGCACACAGGTACCCCACCCATACGAGGTCTTTTCCCTCCTGTTCACACTGAGCACAAGTTCAGACTGAACCACGTCAATGCTGAAAGATCATGGCTTTTTCTAAGCATGATACCATCAAATAAAAGCATCACTTTTCTTCTTCTTTTTTTATTGCTCCTATCTCACTGACGGTGTGGGAGTTGGGACCTTGTCTCTCTTCTTTTTGTGAGGGGGTAGGTAATTACGTTTACTTATTTATTTATTCTTAGAGGAGGTACTGGAGATTGAACCCAGGACCTCATGCGTGCTAAGCATGCACTCTACCACTTGAGCTGTACCCTCCTGCTGGGACCTTGTCTCAGTCATCAAGACTAGACGATTCATGAGATCTGGGTCCAGATCTCAGTGATTGAACCCCCTGCTGACCACCCTCTTCCATGCAACAGTATTGTCACAGCGGCCATGTTTATAATGATGATCTGACCCTCTGGACCCTGCTTATTGAACCAGAGGGTGACACCTGGCCCAAGGCATGTTAACTAGAGCCCCATCCATGGGAACTGAGAATTGAAGCAGAGGGAGGAGCCAATCTCTTCCCGCAACCAGACATAGGGCTACAGAACTCTGGGTGGCCATCTTTTCCTGCCATTGGCCTGGGTAAGAGAAAGACGGTCTTATAAAAAGCAAAGGGAAAAGATGTTCTAGGAGAAGTGACCACAGAGCAACAGTACTGCTGGGGTCCTTACTGATCCTTAATTCCTGGAGCATCTTTCCAGAGGCTCAGCTCACACAGGCCCTTCCTTAAGTCTGCAAAACACCTCTCCACCCCTATGATATGTCCCTCTGTTATACTTCAGTCCATTCTGGTTGATTCGCATTATGTGCGATGACAACGCTTTCATTAATAACGGATATGAATTTCTATACATCTGGCCCCTGGCCCACTGCCGGGCGGCCGGTCGACCGTCCCTGAATGCCGGATGAAGGGAAAGGATGTGGATGACCTCACCCAGGCTGCTGCCCCAGGGCACCTGCTTTCTCCTGGCTCTTCTCTCCCATGCTTCCTATCTGTTAATAAAGCCATGAAGAGAGAAAGAATTTGGGTTTTGATGAGCTTTCCCCTGCTGTCATCTCCAAATCTCAGTCCTTCAAACTGTTTAATTTTGTAGTTCTCTCTGTGGATGACTTAGCTTCCAATTAATTTCATATACAAGAGCAAGTTATCTCCCAAACAACTTCTTTTTGTCTCTTTTCTGCCAACAAGGCAAAACAGGCAAGTCTTTTTGACCAGAAAACAAAGGCACAAATACCTCCAGAGCCTCGCTGATTTCGACAAAGCACCTCCCTTCCAAAGAGTTCAACGTGGTTGCACGCATGCTCTGAAGGCGTCTTAAACCATTGAGGGAAATCGCCAGGGAGAAAATACGACAAATTTGGATAATTAGCAATAGTAAGACATAACAGATCAATGGGAAACAGAAATAAGTATGAAATCCCTGTTCGTCTAATTCAGCCAACATTTTATGCTCATCTTTCACGCAACCAGTATCATGCTAGGGGCTGTAGTTAGAACTTACTAGGTTCCAAGTGCAGTGATAGACATTTTCATATACACCACTTTTCATTTCATAGCCCTAAGTGGTCCTACGACCTCCCTTCGTGCAGATGAGGAAGCAGACTTCTGAGCTGGAGAAACCTGCCCAGAGTTCACACAGCCAGGAAGGAGATGTGATTCAGCAGGGCTCACACCAGTATGCCTGTTTCCCACTCTACCGAAGCTGCCCCCGGAAAAGATGAGTAAGATGAACCACTCGCTTTAAGAAGCCCTGGGTCAAGTGGAAGAAACACAGGTTCATACAAAGCAGTGATTCACGAATGAAGATGCCACCAATGTGCAAAGAGGGGGCCAGGGAAGAATCACACGTTCTGATGGGTGGGACAGGGCTGGCTGCACGGATGCGGTGGCATTTCAGTGCGGGACTGTGGAACGCCAAGGTTTCCAGAGCACATCTCTTAAAGGAATCCTGACAAAATGGAAATATCATTACTGCACACCTACTCAGGGAGGCCCAGGGAAGTGGGGACAAACAGCAAAACTGAGGACCAATTACGCAGTATTGATACCATCAATGTCCTGAGGGGGACAGTATTATTTTGTTTATTTTATTTTATTTTATTTTATTTATTTTCTTTCAATTTCTGTGACTTTATTTTGTTTAATTCTTGACACTATTTGATTTAACATTATTCTCATACGGTTTTCAAAAGTTTCAAGCAGTCATTCAAAAACTCTAATCTATGTTATTCTCTAATTTCTTACTTTAGTTAAATCATTCAGAAATTGGATAGTTGCATTACATTTATTAATTAATTTCAAGCACCCCAATTCCTTTAAGACTGACATAATAATACAGCAGAAAGTGAGATGCAGAAATTCTTCATCTTATATGCTGAGGGTTGGCACACAATGACCACCGTATTTTACCAATTTTAGAGATGAAGAAAGTAGCATTCACAGGAGGGAGGCAATTTCTTCTATGTCTCATAATTTTCATTTGGCTGCCAATTATTTCAAACCCAGGGCTTTTTGACTCTGCATAATGTGTTTTCCCTGCTAGACCATGTCTTCCAAAGACAAGAAAGACAAAAAAGAAAAAAAAAGAAGAAAAGAGCTACGAATTATAGGTACTGTAAAGTATAAGGCCTTTCTCCTCCCTCGAGGAATTTACAATCAAGTCAGGGAAGTAATACATAAACCTCTGAAAACTGAACAAGAAATCAAGACAGAGAAACAAGTCAAGAACAATAGAAGTCACAGCCCGGGTCGGCCCACGAATAACCAGCATATATATTATACTGAGCAGCGTCCTACGGGTTTAAAGGAGGGACACAGGACTTTGAAGCCAGGTCCTTGGAGGAAGTTTTCAGGGAGAGGCGGGACTCAGCCAGGTCTCAAATGATGTGCACGATTTACATGAATAGGGGATGGAGGACCGTCCTCTGCCGGGGTTAAAGGCAAAAGCAAGATCAGGAAAGTTGCAAAGGAGACTGGACTCAGCACAGTAAGAACTACTCCCCATTATTGGACATCCCTCCTAAGCCAGCAGAGGTACTAATCACAAGGCAGATGGGAGTCAGGGAGGGGCACGAGTTGTCCAATCAGAAAGCCAGCAAGAGGTCTGCACTCAATCCTGCCCGTCTGACTCCCAAGTTCACGTTCTTTCCACTACACCCCACCATCTGTGCAGTCTAGGCTCAGATTTCGAAGAGTTTTGAAGGCCAGGTCAGATTTTTCTCTGGGGGTGTTCAGGTGTCTTTGTGCAGGGACATTATTATAACATGGTCAGAGCCGCATTATGGACAAAGTGTGTAAGTCCGGTTGAAGTCAGGGGAAGTGAGGCAGAAATTCAGTCTTTTATCCTCCGTCTTTAGGAAAGGAATCAATGAGAAGTTAAGTATCTCAAAGGCAACCAGGACCTAGACAATCTACAAACTGACTAATCTGGTCCCAAATTCACTAAAAATGAAACAGCCACGGCAGAAGGCTACTGCGGAGTTGATGACGTTGGATATGCTCTCATGACGATCAACTCATCATGGAATTACGACTGCAATGGTCCTCCCTCCACGCTCACCCTCCTTGGTCCCTCCAAATAACTGGACATCTCACTGTCTCCTCTTTCTTAAAGAAGTCACCCCTCTTATGCTTTTGTGACTATCTTAGGTCTCCTCCTTTCCTGACTGGTGCATCCTTTCTTTCCAGATCCTTTATAATCTGCCATTCTGTTCATGGTCTTCTTTTTGCACTTGACAGACTATCTTAGGTCTCCTCCTTTCCTGACTGGTGCACCCTTTCTTTCCAGATCCTTTATAATCTGCCATTCTGTTCATGGTCTTCTTTTTGCACTTGACAATCTCATCCTCTCCAAGACAACATCCTAGTCAACCTATTTAGCTCCAACGCCTCCCGTGAGTTCCATCCATGCCCATGTTCTCGTCTGCCTTCTCAATGCTGGCACCTGAATTTCTTACAATGAGCAACATTTAATGTGCATAGAAATGAGATGGCCAATTTCTCTTTTACACAAACCAGCTCTTCCATCTCAATGCCCAGTACCACTGCCACCTCCCCATCATCCCCCAGGAAGCCTCACCAGGCCAAGTTTAAGTGCAGTCAAAACACTCTAATAGTTTGTTTACAGCAACATCAGGAACCGCATCCAGCATGCTGTGCAATTACTGTCAAGACTGATGTACGACTTGTGACTCTTACTCATCACTGAGTCTGCAGGTTCTAGGACAGTGCCCAGCTCAACGTAAAACATTTGTCAAACAAATGAAGGTCACAGGCAATCGACCCTTCACTCAGGTACATACTCTGGAAAGACTATTAATTCTTCTTTTCCTTACCATGGCTTTCACGCAGACTCTTAGAATTGTAAACAGTATTTCTAAAGTGTCCTCACCGTCACCACACTTATTCTGGTCTTCCTATCTCCAGATGATTCCGTGGTCTACTGGTTTACCTATTTCCAATTTCCCCCTGCTCCAAGCCACCTGAGGGAGAACTAGAAGATGCTCTTCAGACAGTACATTCTTCTAATGTCATTCCATTACACACACGTCTCCAATGGTTCCACTTCCCTCCAAACCAAATGAAACAGCAATTTCTCATCCATTGATTCAACATTTCATCAAATATTTATCACGGAAGCTTGCTAGGCACTGGGAAACGAGAGGTGAGCCTCATGGACATATTCCCTGCCCTTGGGAAGACCACAGACTTTTCAATTAGAAAGAAGACATATTCGTTCCTCTTCACTCTCCTTTTCCCCAACGTAAGATCTTTGCTTCAGGCCACTAAAGCCCCTGGAAACCCAGGTCCCTAGTAGGTCCTCCAAGTTTGCACTCCTGTGTGCTTTCCTGCATGTCTTCTCCTTCGTAAGCAAGAGCCTCGCTCACCTCATCCACCAGCTCATCTCTGTACCTGTCACCTTCCTGTTCCCACCTTCTCCCCATCAGTCTCAAATGCTGGGAGTCTCGCCTCTGAGTTCTCTCGTGTGATGAACTGAGTTTTTTCCAAAATGCTAATTTTCCCTTGCTCTCCCTCCCTCAATCTATTTTATCCATTCCCAGACATTCCCAAGTGTCCCTTTCACTTTAGTTCATATTGAAAAGTTTCTTACGAACTAAAGAAACAAAGATAAACTGAAACAAGCACACACACATCAAAGCAAAGCAATCAACTAATTTACAAAACATTTCCTAACACAGCTAAAATCTAGTCGCAGATTGAGTCACCCGACAACCTTACAAGTATGCGTGTCCCTTTAGCGGCTAAAGAAAAACTCCCTCTTCAAGTTCTTGTTTTTACGAATATTTATTGAGCACTCAGTACGTGCCAGGCTTTGTGCACGCATTCAGCAAGCATCATCTTGTTTATTTCTCACAAAAATCCCACAACACAGACACCGTTATCATTCCCCACTACACAGAAGAGGAAACCAAGATTTACAGAGGTAACGGGGCTTGGCAAAGGTTACACAGACAGATGGCATTTATTTAAACTCAAGTAACATGATTTCCAACACTCTGCCTCCTTTAGGTATGTAATTGATGAATATAATACACTCAGCAAAGTGCCTGACATATAGTAATCATTCAGTAAATGTGACAGATGATAAATGGAGAAAGACAGATCAACACACAAGTGAAAAGTGGATTCACTTACACTATTGCACAAAATCCTGGCAACTGACCTGTCAGCTACTTATTATGAACTTCTTTGGCTTGTTTGTTTTGGGGGAGGTAATATTTATTTTATTTATTAACATTATTATTTTTTATTTAACGGAGATAGTGGCCATCAAACCCATGGCCTCACGCATGCTAAGCATGTGCTCTACCACTGAGCTATACTCTGCTCCCAACGAACTCATTTTACAAATAAAGACACTGAGATTCTGGTAGGTGCAGGGACTTTGAAGAGCTTTTCCACCTAGTAACCGGCAGATGCAGGATTGGAGCGCATCTCTGAGTCCAGCCGCAATGCCCTCTGAGATGGCCCCATTGTCTCTTCTCTCCCAAACCTATTCGCAGCTCATCTTCTTTGTACTCCTGCAACGTCTAGGAAAACAGAAGGGATCGCTCTGGTCCTCAAAGGGCCGGCACAGGTGTGAGTTTTGGAGAGGTCACGGGCAGCTACTCATGGGTTGCCCCTCTCGTTCTCGGTCTCTGCATGGAAATCACCCACAGGTGTGGAGCTTTTGATACTTCAAAAATCCTCGCTCTGTTGGAATTTTGCAGCCTGCAGGCGGCTCACTCTGCAGGGGCCCTGGCTCCCTCACTGCCGCCTGCAACACTTGAAGGAGCTGAGATCTCAGGTTCTCAGATCAAGGCAAAGGGTTCAATATGGCTCGGGAGAAAAAGAGAAGACTGTTTGGCGCTGTGGCTGGAAAACTCTCCTCTCAGTCAGTGGATCAGTGCTGCTGGTTCCCCGACTCTGAATTTCTTTTATAATAAAGCTGCTGAGAGTGGTGATACGGATGCTACTGTCCAGCCACGCAGAGGTTTTTCCATGTAACATCGAATAGAAAGCAAGGCTGTACCTAACAGGGCCAATTTCAAGGAAATGCCCATGAAGCACTGGGGCATGGCCTTGACCATGAACCCAGAAGGAACTCCCTTTTACATTTTAAAATTGGTCATTTTGGGGGGAGGGCATAGCTCTGTGGTAGAGTGTGTGCTTAGCATGCACAAGGTCCTGGGTTTGAACCCCAGTACCTCCACTATATCTATATCTGTATCTCTATATACATCTATATCTATATCTATATCTATACACACATAAACAGAAATAAACCTAATTATCGCCCCCCACAATTGCTCAATTAATAAGAATAGGTTCACGCTGTACAGTGCAAATCACTCAGGATGTTTTCAGGGAAGCCCCTCTCCCTGCTACCCTCTGCTGAGAGCATCCTTTAACTGCTAGTGGAGAAACAGGAAGCCTAGAAGAAAAGAATCCCTTCTTTTCCCAGATGAGATGCCTTAAAAAATGTTGTTTCCAGATGACAAAAACAGCAGCATGTTTTATATCTGCTGCTCCTTTTCAGGTTGGCGTCAGGAGGCCATTATTGTTGAACCTTCCACAGCGGGATGTGTGCGCCTAAGAGGACCGCTCGCACTACCCAGAGGATTAAAAAGCACCTATTACACGTTGTAGAAAAGTGGGCACCTCTTCCCCGTACTCTGGAAGATCAGACGTGGCGTGCGCTGCACACCTAGGTCTATGTCCCCACAGAGGGTCCTGCAGCATCATTTGGATGTACTTAAAGGAGGCCACAGGAGGAGGAGGAGGGACAGGGGAAGAAAGGTGAAGAATTGAAACTGACTGACAGGTGTGTGTTAATTTACTAGGGCTGTCATGACAAAGCACCATGAACTGATCACATTTAAACAACATAAATTTGTAGTCTTACAGTTTTGGGGGCCAAGAGTCCAAGATCAAGGGGTCGGCAGGGTGGGTTCCCTCTGAGGGCTGCGAGACGGAATCCGTCCCAGGCCTCTTGCCCATCTTTTGTTGGCCACCTTTGGCATTTCTTGGCTTGTAGGTGCATCACATCCATCTCTGCCATCATATCATCTTCACATCATGTGCTCCCTGCGTGTCCACCTCTGTGTCCTCATTCTCCCTTTTTGTGAGGACACAGTCCTACTGGATCAGGACGCACCCTAACGGTATCGTGCTAATTCCTGACCTCTGCAACAACTCTATTTCCAAGTAAGGCCACATTCTGAGGCACCAGGAGTTAGGACTTCAACACAAGAAAATCTGAAGGTACTGGAGGCCAGAGGATTGACACAATTCAATCCATAACACAGGTGCTTCATCCACGTTAGCTCATTTAATCTTCCCAACAATTCTATGGGGAAAAAAAGACATTATGCTTCCTTTTCTGCTGACGAGGAAGCAGAGGCTCAGTAAGAAGAAATGATGTGGCCAAACTGTATAGGTAGTTAAGAAGGGAGCTGACATTTGAACCTGATCCTGATGGCCCCGTCTGTGCCCTTTCTGCTACATGACCTCCGACTGTAGTAAAGCACTTGGTCACGCAGTCCACCTGCTACCACTGATGACTGGTCCCAAGTGTTAGTCCTGCCTGACGAGCCCCAACATCAGAGAAACAGAGCTGCATGTTACAGGTACTGTGATCACATGCACGCGGCCCTTGGTACCAGCCACGTACCCCGGAAACAGTGTGGATAACAAATCATGGTGTTATTAAAAACAGAAACAGCCCCCAGGTCAAGAGAGAGTCTAACTGCTATAGAAAGAAGCAGATGAGAGAGGAGAATGCATTCCTGCACTAGAGAGCGTTCTCCAATTAAAGCAAACTAAAGCAGTCACGGTCATTCTCTCGACATTTCAGAAAGGCCATTTCATTTCTTTTCTTTGTTACTTGGCATAGGGCCCAAGCAACATTTTACTGTTTAGACATGGTTTAAAGAAGGAGGATTTCATTCTTATTAACAGAGCTGCCAACAATTGGAGAGTATATTTTTTCACCAGGAAGGAAGAACTGCAGTAAGTTTGGTCCACGCAGGGGGCTGGAAGGCTCTTGGCAGTTTGATTGGAGAGTCTGGAATATCATGGAATTTCCAAATTAAATCTCCAATTTGTCTTTTTTTATAGACTTAGATCTAAAAATGAATAGGACATGGCCACTGCCTTCAGACGTTCCTAGAATTGGAATCATGTTTGGTTCCTTTTGCAAGCATCCTCTGGTCTGGTAGCAAGCCTCTGCATAAGGGGTTTGATAAATTGGTCTCGGCCAGCAGCACGATAGATGGAAACAAAAAGGAAGGGGCTTCCCAGAAGGGTGCTTCAGAAAATCAGACTGACTTGGAACTTCTGGCCCCACCATCCCCATCAGGATCACATCACTGGTCTCTGAGACTTGGCATCTGTGATGGAATCCCCATACATTCCCCACTCCCCGCCCGCAACCTGTCTACACACCAGCTCCCAGTATTTGCTGTTGGCATCCCTACCCCAGACACAGGCCTCTCGGTCAGAATTCTCCTTCCCTCCCCTGAGCATTATCCCCATCCATGTCCAACTGTTAAAATTAAAACTTATTTTCAGAAGGCCTACTAGATGCTAAGCACTATAATGGAGAAAAAGCAAATGACTCTGGCATGCCCTTCATCCCCAGCAGGTACACAGGCTAGTAGAAAAACTAAACATTTAAATCAATGATAACTATCTAATAAAAATAGAGTGATTGCTCATATGTGGAATCTAAAAAAAAAAAAGAAAAAAGAAGACACTAATGAACTTATCTACAGAACGGAAACAGATTCACAGACAGAGAAAACAAACTTATGGTTATCAGGGAAGGAAGGGGGTGGAAAGGGATAAACTGGGAGTTAAAGATTTGCAAATATTTACTATATATAACATAGATAAATAACAAGTTTCTTCTGTACACTACAGGGAACTATAGTCAATATCCTGTAGTAACCGAAAATGAAAAAGAATATGAAAATGAGTATTTGTATGTATGTGTATGACTGGGACATTATGCTGTATGCCAGAAATTTACACATTGTAACTGACTATACTTCAATAAAAAGAGGTAAGTGACTGAAATGTTGGGGGTAAGAAAAGAGGAAAAATTAAGCAACTGTTGTCTGAGATCCTCCTGTGTACTTGTCACTTTTTTTTTTTTAAGGTAGTCACTTTATTTACACGGCTTGCTTTATTTTACCTAAAACCTTCAGAACAACTGTAGGAGACGTATGGGAGAACATCTCTTAAGCTAAACAATGTCTGGAGTGAGCATCCCCACCCTCTGATGCTGGCTTCATTCTGAACACTAATGTTAGGTAAGATACTTGATTTCTGTTCAACTCTGTTAAGGTAAATGTTTACCCAGAATCCCATACATTTGTTCCTATACTTATTTGTGAGTTGTACTTGTTTTTATTAAGTACATAATTATTCAATCATACATATATCAGTGAAACACGAACACAAGAAGAAAGATAGTTGTTACTTACATGAAAACGAAGTTCAGTCATTGGAAATAATCAAAAAGGCCAAGTTGTTTAAAGAAAATATTGCATAAAATTAAATGAAAAAGCACAAAGAAAGGATTCTACATTCTGGTTACTTTGTAAGTGTTTTTAAATCCTCATGCTACTTTAAAGAAACCAAAACTGGTAATTATAGAAGATACATTTTACAGGCATGGATTTTATTAGACGAGTATACAGCATTCCAATTAGCAAAACTGTATTCCAAGAAAAATCCTTATATGGACATCAAAACATCAATACATTGATTCCACTTATTATATATCCTCAGTTGAAACAAAATGTAAAGGAAAGCATGAATCATTTTTTAAAAACGATTCCAGAGTTTAAGTTATTTTTTTGGATTACCTGACCAACTGCAGATTCTAATCTTCTCTGCCAAGTGCTATTAACAGGAAGATTTCTCTGTTGGGTTAACGTACTATTAACTAAGGAACTCTGGGGGACTTTTCCTGCAAAGTAGGTCAGTTCCTTGCTATATAATTCTGATTATGTCAAAGCATTTATTCATGAGTTTTCTAATTCAACCCACTTCAAATAGAGTCATATTTATAATATCACCACAAAAAATTACATCCAAATTACAACTATAGCCTTTGCATTTAGCTCTTTGGTGAACACTAGGAAAGTATTAACCATTTACATGGCAAATCTGTGCTAAAAATAACAGGGCTCCCAAATAGCATAACAATGGCCCCACCTGGAGAATTTCTCAGAAAGATTATAGTCTTTCTGTACAAATTCTGGACGATGCTGGTGCTTGCTCTCTGCTAACAGAATTCTTGTAAATACTACTGGACAAAGCAGAGAGAATCAAATACTAAAACTCAATGTAAAACCTAGCAGAATGACAGTCCCAGGAAAGCTTCATTTCCAGGAAAGTCAGCTTGCAGGCTGATATCCTGAATAGCCTGGATTTTTCCTCCTTGAATCTCCCCCCCTTATTCGAAGCAGTGTAGCATAGCAGTTAAGAGCGATATACATAAACCTGGATTCGAACGCAGACTGTCACATCGTAGCCGTGTGATTTGGGTCAACTTTGAGACTTAACCTTTCTAAAGAACAGCTGCCCCACCTATAATGTGGTTTTGGTCGTATCTACTTCATGGGAAGGTTGTGAGGGTCATACAAGAGGACGACGTTGAGGTAGGAACATTCTTGGCTCCCCTTGGATGCCTGGCATTTTAGTTTCAGCATTAACCCTTGTGAGAGAGGAGCGTCCTTCTGTATTAAACAAAAATCCTCCACCATAATCTGAATCTTGTTTTGGAGTATTAGACCCTTCCCCTGGCAGCAGATATGAAAACCCGTATTATTGTGACCATTAGTTCTGCTTTACTAACACGGGGAGAGATTGAGTATCAAGGGCTAATAAAGCTAGCTCCTCCTGGTTACGGGCAAAGATGTGCAAGAGAGCTGACCTTGCAAGATACGAACCTCCTACCTTGAAGGCAAAAGACCTCCAAAGCAAACATGAACAAGTAACAAGGTCCTGAGGGCAGAACGAGGAAAGAGGGTTTATCTTTCTAACGTGAACTTTATCCACAACGTTCATTTAGAACCTCAGGGCCTGGGCAGCAGACATCCAGGCCCTGAAACAAGAATTAAAGCTCCCAAGACTCCACAAACCAAAGAGTCTTTGCCTTTTCTCATCACTCAAGAACTCTCAAGTGTATGCTCTTGGAAAAATGCATTGGGAACAGCTTAAGGAAATTGCTCAGCCCAGTATCTGGTCCAGAATCAGCAATCCATAAAAGAGAGGAGAAGGTATTATCATCATCATCATTGTTTTTGTTTTATTTTATTTTGCTATTTATTTTCCTATTCTGACCAAAGTATATCATTCCATGAATTTTTTTTTAACAAAATGTGTTCACCTCTACACCAATAAAATACAAGATATATTAGACGCTTGGGTGTTACAAATTACATATTCTCCTAAAATCACAACATAGGCATAAACTTTAGGTGCATGACCTTCCTTGACTCTTCGGTAACAGACAATCCTTTTCATGTTTCCTACAGTTTTATGCATTTTATGGTGTCTTTTTCAAAAATTGACAATACAACTGCCTCATTTGTAAAATGGAGCTCTATTTGCCTTACAGAGTATTATAGGAATAAATAGGATAATGGGTGGAAAAAAATTAAAAGTCTGAAAGTACCAGGTGTTGTTAAGGGCACGGACTAGCATGAACTCACGGGTGCTAGGACTGGAAATTGAAACAAGCACTTTGGAGAAATTTGGTAACATATGATAAAGCTGGAAATATGCATACCGTATTGAAATCTAAATACATACACATTCTCTGACCCAGCAGTCTCATCCCATCTTTAGATGCAAGCTTATGGACACCAGAGTCGATGTTTTAAAAAATAGTTAAAATGGTTACATTAGCACTAAGAGCTCCAAGCCTAGGTGTTTTAAAATGAATTTTTTAAATGGTGGCATACTCACACAACAGAATACTACATATCAATAAAAATAAACGAGCTAAAAATTATTTTATTACCTGCAACAACGTGGATGGATCATAAAATTGTGCGAAAGGAGATACGCACACCAGAATCCACACTGGTGTGTTTACATTTATATGCAATTCGAAATCTGGCAAAATGAAACTAGTGATGGGTTTATTTATTTACGGATAAACTATGGAGAAAGCAAGGAAGGGTTATAAAAGACAGGAGTTTCTGTTAGAGGACAGGAAGGGACTGTGATTAAGAAGGGATGCGGGATGATTCTGGGGTGCCAGTTATGTTACAACGTCTTGATTTGGGTGTGTGTACTATATCATTTTATAATCATTGATTAGGCTGTCCATTTATGTCTTACTCATTTTTTTCTGTATTTTCTGTACCTTTATGTTAACATAGTTAAAAACTGAGGGGGAAAAACCCCCAAGATATGCAATCACATATACGGTACCTAACACAGTTGTGATATCTCATAGGTGCAAAAGAAAGGAGAGCCACCCCACACCCTCTCCATCTCCTAGAGAGGAAGGCCTAGCTGAGAACCAGACACAAAATACATTTTAAAGCTTTTTTCCTAAATGAAAGCCATACATGCACTTAGGTTACTTTTAATGGAGGAGGAATGATTTTTTTTTTATTTGGGGAGAAGAGTGTCATCTGATTCTGACCTCGTTTAAAAATCCTGAAATTCCACATTCAGACCCCACGCAGCCAAAGGGCACCTGGCGTCTGGGGCAGATTAGAAGTGAGGCCCCAGAGCCCCGCTGAATGATGTGGGGCTGCACTCCCAGGCTGTGGCGCTCACAGACCCCTGCTGCTTTTACATAAAGGAGAGTCTAGTGCAGCAGCCAGGGTAGACGGTGCATGGAGACCTAAAGCGGCAATCTGCCAAACATCTCCTGTTGGAGGCTGGGGAAACCCCCCAGGGCGACATCCCATCCTTTGTACCTGCAGCCATTTAATGCCTTGAGAGGAGCAGAGCTCAGGGAGGGACAACAAGTGGGGAGTCAATTTCCCGTTCACTGCTTGCCTGCCGCACTCCTAACACGACCCTAGGAGAACTTGTGTCAGATGCAAAGTGTGTTATTTGTTCCTAGTTCCAATGGCAGACCTCGTCTCCATTTCAGATTCATTCTTGGCCCTTAGCTGCATTTAATGAAAAGTGGCCGAGTTCACCATGAACCAATTTTCCCCTTGAGTTTTATTACTGAAATCATCCAAATAAATCACCCTGAATCTTCAATCTACCTGCTTTAAAAGCCAGGGTCGGGAGAATCGGTGAAATCCTCTTAAAAAATACGTACTTGAAACATTTTTATGCACTTGAGACAATGATTAGCTATTAAACTGAAAAAACTTTTCCTCTGTGTGTGCGTGTTTAGTGTGGGGGGGGGCGGGGGAGCAGTTTCCCATAAGTTTCTAGTAATTTACAACGGCTTGTTCTTGCATGTAGTGAGGAAAAGCACTATTTAAATAGGAAAAGTGTTGGGACAGATGGGAACACTGACCCTTAGGATATTAATCTGTCACCCAGAGGATGACAGCAGCATGAGGGTTTACACAAACCAGTTCTGGTGTTTTCGAATTAGTCTTTCTTTGCTGTTTCTGTTTTGTCCTGGTTGAGGGGGGGAAAGGAAAGAAAAAGAAGAAAACAGCAACCTTGCCAGAACTCCTTCTTTAACACACACTGTTCACACCCTGGCTGAAGTGTTAATCCTCCCACCAAGCTGTAAATCTTCACTTCTGCTTCTCTACAGTCTCCAAGAACCACTTGGTTTACAAACTTTGGAAATGATCAGGCCAGCCTTCGGTGACACAGCACAGCAAAGAGGACCAGGGGCCCGTGCCTTGTCCTCCTCCCCTAGGCTCCCCCTTCCCCTCCCCCAATCAGGACCACCTCACTGCGTTTTCTTGACAAGCTTTAACCCAGACCTTATTTTGCTGAATAACAATTTTCACCGTCGCCCCCGATTCTGTCATGTCCCTCGGAGTATGTCCCTAAAGGTTACAACAGCTCTGCTGCTAATGTTAATATTTCATGTTTTGATGTGTCAGCAATCCAGGACTTTTCTGTTTTCTAGCTGCAAGCAAAGGCTTAAACCAAAAGGCAGAACTTTGAGGGATTTCAAGGTTTGTGGCCAGATGGGCCAAGATTTTCTGAAGCAATTTTGTGAGGGCTCTGAAATCACACACTACAGGACAAGGTATTTTACTCTGTTTTTGGTCCTGAGTAACAGTGACAGTCCTGTCACCATGGTCCCTACGTGCACTTCCACTGCAGTGCAAGGAAGAGGGGTATCCCTGCGTCTCTCTCTCCCCCTTTCTCTCTCCTGAGAGCCTCTAACCTTCCAGGCATGATCCAGACTTATTCCCATGGAAGAAACCAAGCCAACTGCCGGTCATCTTTTAATACCCAGTTCAAAGGCCACCTCTTCTTTACACCTTCCCTCTCCCCAGCCCACGGTTCTGCAGGAGCAACCTTTCTTTCACTCCTTCACTTGCACTGACAGCACCTGATGCCCAAATGTGGCTGTCCATGTAAATCACTTGGAGACTTTTTTTTTTTTTTTAAGGCGTATCATCTTCAGGCCCTCTTGTAGGGATTCGGACCCTTCAAGCGCAGGGTAATCTGCTGCAGGGGTCTTTGGTAAAGAGCTCTTTGGGTAATCCCAGGTGGAGACTAGTTTGTGAACCCCCTGTACCAGGTGTCCATCCGACCTCATGTTATAATCATCAGGGTGACAATGGAGAGGCACCGTGGCACTGTGGCTGTGAGCAGAGGCTGAGGCTGGACCACCTGGGTTCAAACCCTAGCTCTTTACTATCCTTACTGGCTGTGTGACCATGGGCAAGTTATGTAACCTCTCTGGGTCTGTTTCCGCATTCATAAAATGGGGATGATCTGTATCTAACACATTAACTACTGTATGTAAGGCTCTCAGGTGCTGCCAAGGCTTCTTCCCATCAGCGTGGGCTAACATCACTGTGGGCATTTGATCTCGGTGCTTGCTCTCTACTCAGATGGCAAATGTCTCACTCTATCTCAGTGACAGGTGTCTTTCCAGAGCAGCTTAACCCAGAGCCTTTATGTAGTAGACACTCGACATAAGTGGCAGAGAAGCAAAGTGACGTTCAGAAAACAAAAAGCAACTGTAGGGGAGGAACCCAGCGATGTCAATAAAAGAGCCCAGAATCCAAGTTCTGGCTGAGCTTCTTCAAAAGCAAGGCTTGCTGTACAGAAGAGGAAAGTAAGGCCCTGACCTGAAGGTCCCATGAGCTGCCTTCAAACTCTGAAGTGTGAGTCCCCCGAGGATCTGACAGTAGCAGCCTTTCTGCTTTACACAGACCTGATCATCAATGAGGCTTCCGAGTCGCAGCTGATCAATGCACTTCACAACACTATCATCGAACCCTTATCTTGAAAATGCCCATGACAATCCATTACAGCACCTAATTGAGAGAATGGATTAAATGTTTCCTTATCTCTTCACCAAAAAACTGCAAGCAGGGAATGGAAACCCCATACAAGAAATGCAATTGCAGTCTCCCAAATCCCCTTGTCTGGGGAATTCTGTTGGCTGTGTTCAAATGATTTCCCTTCGTGAATTGCTTTCATTGAATACGTGCATCGCTCCCTGGAATGAAGTCTAGGTCCCTGCGAGAGCGGAAGTGAGGAAGTCAAGCATGGGCTTTGCACTCAGACAAACTTAGATTTGCATCCCAGCTCAGCCACTTCCAAGTCATGGAGTCTAACTTCAACCATCAAATGAGACAGTCATAACCGCCTTATTAAGGCTGTTGTCAAAAGTGCTAGTTACACTCCTAATCAAATGTTTAACACACTGATTACCACTCAAGTATCTGAGGAATCGCAAGGGTAAAGACTCAAACATTTCCAGAACGTCTAATAATAGCAGCGATCAATTACCGAGGGCCTACCATGTCCCAGCACGTGGTGTATATTATCAGGAATCCTTCTAACCTCTTGAGCAATGAAGGAAATCATAACACCCTACTGACAGGTGAAAAAGATTAAGGCTCGGCAGGTGGACCTGGCCAAAGCTGCAGAGTCGGTAGGCAGCAGAAAGGGGGCTGGAATGCAGGAGGCACTGTGCACTTACTCTGTATCACCAGGTCCCTCACTGCATGGGGGCCAGCAGGTCCTGTGCTACACTGAGATACCAGGAGGAGAGATTCAGCCCCTCTTTTGGAGGACCTTATTCTTTAGCGGAGGAGATGGAAGGAAAAAGACAGAAGCAAGAGATGGTATGATGTGAAAGTAAGATGCATAATGAGTTCCACAGTGGTGGCGAGTACAAGGCAGAAGCAGGACCAAATTCAGTCTCAGGTTCAGGAAAGGTTTGGAAGGGCTGGAGGGGAGGGCAGCGGAGCTGATTCTCACAGGACCAGCAGGCGTTTCCTTGGGAAGAATGCAGGGGTGAGTATTCCGGAGAGACAACCTTAAACTAAGGTGCAAAGGTACAGAATAGCTTAGTATAGTCAGAGTCTAGACCTGAGCTGTCCAATACAGTAGACCTTAGTCCATATGGCTACTGACATTTAAATTAATCAAAATTAATGAAAATAAAAAATTTGGTTCTTCAAGTCACACTGACCACATTTCAAGTACTCATCAGGCCACCATACTGGACAGCACAGACAGAGAACATATCTAGCATCACAGAAAGTTCTGTGGGGCAGCACTGGAGGAGGACATTCTGCATGACAAAATACAAACAATTATTGTACAAACAGAAGAGGGTGGAGAGGGAGGCAGACGCCTGGTCATGAGGAGCCCCGAGATGACGGGGAGATGTCACTCAGGAGAGTGACAGGAACGTGAGGGAAATCGTAACACCCTATTGACAGGTGAAAAACTTCAGGCTCATCCAGGTGGACTTGGCCAAAGCGGCAGTTGGCAAGCAGCAGAACGGGGGCTGGAACGCAGGACGGATGCTTTCAGGAAGGTCGTGTAGGCTGCAGGGTGGAGACAAGAAGGCTTAGATGCTGTGAGGAATACACCTCAGCCTGGACACAAACTCGTAGAGATGGAGGGGTGAGGACATGTGGGGAAGTACGTAGCAGAGAATCCACACTGGGGATGATGAGGGAGTTAAAGCTCAACAATCCCCAGGGTGACGAGTTGAGAAGACGTGTGTGTAAAGTTACCACCACCTGGGGCATAAGACAGAGGAGGGAGGAGATGACGGGAAAGGGGGCATAGAGCTGATGAGTTCATTCCTGGGCACGTCTACCTCTGGCCTGTGGCACGTTCTGGTGGAGATGCCCACCAGGCAACTGGACGCAGGAATCCCAAGAACGTATCATCAAACTACAGTGGTTCCTAATAACTTGCGAGCTGTAAACCAGCTCACCCGGAGCAATGAAACCTTCAATGCACCAAGCGTTTGACTGTGTAGGAAAAGAATGAGAAAAATGACTAACTAATCCTTCTCCTCAGAGGATTCATGATTTCCAGGGGAGACAGGCAGTGGTCTCATCACACAGCCAGTGTGAGAGACACGAGAATAAGCCAGCCAAAGGGCGGGAGAATGGAGATGAGGGGGAGAAACAGAAGGAGGGGAGGCTTCATGGGGGGGGGGGGCGCAGTTGGCTTAAAGCCTGAAAAGACATCATTAGACAAGATCGATGGTGGGGAGGGAATTTATCTAAGAATGGACCACTTCCCCCTGTGCTCCGCTTTTTACCATTATTTAAAAAAAACAAACAAAAAAACCCCCCCAAAAAACAAGACTTTTCCAAAAGAGTTAAGACCCCATTGCATAACGGAAGTAGAAAAAGTCCCAGAACTCCTGCTTCCCCACTTCCTGGCACCTCCCTCCTCCTCAGGTTGACAGGAGAAGACTGTCCCCTCCGATCCAAGGAAGGAGGAGGTGGGTGAAAGTCCACAGGTGTTTCAGGACAGGGTAGGCTACGATGGCAGGTTTGATTCAGGCAGCAGCTCATATTTTGGAGAAAAAGGATTCCTCTGATGAGATGAGAGAGAAAACACGTTAGAAGGGATACCACCTCCCTCCTTGCCCCCCTCTGATGCCTTCTCTCCGCAGCTAGGACATCATCTTAAAATGCCCACCTGACCGTGCTGCTCCCACCCCCTCCTTGCCCTCTGCTTTAAATCCATCTCTGGCTTCCACAGTATAAAGCCTCAAATCCTCCACCTGGCAAACTCTTGGAATTATAGGTTTCATAGTAAAAAATTCAAAATGACCACCAATAGGCTAAGCTGGGCGAGCTGGTTCTGCATGGCAAGGGCATTTCCGTTTCTCCTCACTGCCATCAGAAGATCACTCTTTTTGAAGTTTACCTTCCCCCCCATGTGGTTGATCTTCCAGCTCAGCTAGACCACACCTGGATGTGTGTTCCACTGGGCCTGTGCTGGGGGATGCACATGGCTTTGGTGTGTTTCCAGTAGCTGGTACCACATCTCAACACACGCACACTCAGACACACTCATATCTGTGCTCATAAAACTCCCACCCACCCTTCTTCATGGCCCGTTTCAAACACCACCCGCTCCAGGGAAGCTTCTCCCCAACTTATCTGGCTAAGCTCTCACCCTGGAGCCCTGGGAGCGCCACCATCCAACAATGTAACCATGTAACTCTTCCCCCTCTCTGAGCCAGGCTAACTCCAAATCAACCCTGAGAACTTGGCTGATACCTCACGGTAGTTCTGATTTGCATTTCTCTGGTAATTACCAACACTGAGGATTTTTTTCATGTGCCTATTGGCCATTTGTGTCTTCACTGGAGAAATGATTGTTTAGTTCTTCTGCCCACTTTTGGATATGACAAGGAATGTATATATATAAATTTTCCACCTTTTAAGTTAGAGTGGTATAAAAATTTCATACTGCACATTGAATTCATTCATACATATTATATTTTATATATTATGAGTCACTATGCTGGACACCAGAAATTAACACACTATTGTAAACCAACTATACTTCAATAAAAATTTGGTTTTTCATTTTAGGCTATTACAAGGTCAGGGACTGATTCATAAAGAAAATCTCTGAGAGTTACATGAAAAGCAGATAGAGAAAGAAAGATGAGGAGGGAATCCTAGGGGAGACAAAAATGAGCCTGGGAACAAACCTTTATAGACAGCCTCCTGCTTAAAGGGCCCTTTATGACATAATCTTACTTAGATTTTCACAACAGCCTAGAGAAGTAAAAATGACCAGCTCCTTCTTAGCAATGAGTTGCCTTACACTAAATTAACATTCATGCAGCTAGAGATGGTACTAGGGCATTGACTGTATGATGGGTCCCCAGGTAAGCAAGTCCAAATTCACAATTAGACAAGGTTTCTGATGCTTCTCCAGAGAGGGAGGTAGATTTCCCAGGGGCTTCTGGCCAGGAAGCACCCAGACACAAGCCTCTATTTCTAGGGCTCCAAGTTGAGCCCTCTCCCCTGAGTCACAAATGCCTCACCAGACATCCTGAGTCTGAGATTCCAGCAGAAGAAAGCACAGAGGATTTCTGTCCTCAGAGAGCCTAGCGTGGAGCTGGGACTCACGGCTCACAGCCGTTCAACAGGGTTATCTGCCGGCCCATCTGACAGCACAACTCGGTGAGCCTCAGTCTTGGCTGCACGTCAGAATCAGAATTCAAGCTCTCTCTAATGTACATCAGTGTTTCTCCAAAAACAGCCCTGACTCTTGAGTCCTGGATCACAGTAGGAGAAACCAGTTTACGAAAACTCACACACAGTATGTCTAGCCGGCCACCCCTCGGACAGAAGTGCCGCCCCATCCATCAGCGTGAGGTGAGCTTATGAATTCTCACTTCCCTGGCAGACAAGGATTATAGGGATATAAACGGGTGCATTGTAAAACGTTATTTATTAGCAGGCCAACAGCTTTTCGTGTGAACTAGGTTTTACACATTCCACTTTCCATGGAAACAATGGAATGTTACACGGCTAATAATAAGGCACAGGCCTTGATTAAACACCCAATCCATAATTCAATAAAGACGGTGTGCTGACATCATCAGCAAACCGGGACCTATGAATACCCAAATAAGCCACAACCTGAGATGCACACGTCAGCACTCACCCCACAGAGGCGGACTGTTTGTAAAGTGTGCAAAACATTTTTCTTCCAGTACCCAACTCCAAGAATTTTATAATTAGCAAAGTTTTGTTAGTGACGTAGACATTCTATATCCCAAGAGAAGGCCTGCCAGGAATCCTAGGATGTTCTGCTGGGGAATAACTACTCTTGTTTCAATTACATAAGGAAGAATATATGCTCTTTAATTTAACAGACTGTTGAAGAGGTCTTAAAAATTCCTAGAAGCTTAGTCTGAGGTTGCTTCATTTCCATTTTGTCCTAGAGTCAAAATTTGGATGCCTACTGTCACTCCCCCAAAAAGGTGTGATCGAAAAAGATCCCAGGTTATAAATTTTCCTCTTTTTAAGTTAGAGTAGTATGAAATTTTCATATTTATAGTAGTATGAAAATTTCATACTGCACATTGAACTGAAAAATGTACACACACTTTAAATGAAGCACATACCTTTTGTGATTACCCAGACCAACTCTGTCTGTTTTTTAACAGACAATGTACATCTTAAAACTGGTTGTTTCTCTTTTTCCTTTGACCACCAGGAAGCTCAGGGTCAAATCTGTAGCCCACACTAAACAAACAACAGGACCTTACTGCATGATTTTTATCCATCACCGATTTCCTTGTTTTCATGTTAACTACGTAACTAATATGTCTTAAAATGTGTCTCTATAACCCCCCTCACATCATCATTGTAACAAGGTATGGTGTTAAAAAAAAAAAAAGCATCTTACTATAAGTATCACATTTTGTGTAGCAAGTTGCCCATGATTCTGGAAAGCACGGGTACCAAAAATGTTAATGGGTGTGTGGGCTCATGGAACAGGATACTGAAAACTGGGCACCTCCTAAGAAGTCTGGGGCATGCAGCCACTGCTCCCACAGCACACCTCCCTTGGGGCCGACAGTGCCCCCAGAGGACTGCTATCTTGTCCTTTGAGATCATGAAGCCAAGGCTGGAGAGTACCCCAGAAACATCAATAATGGACATTCCAGTAGAGAATAAAATCATTAAGTTAATTTCTAAATAAAGCTTGCAGGGGGTGGGAGACAGAAATCCAAAACCAATTGTGAGAAGGAACAACAGTCCCTCCGTTAAGCCAGATGCATCAGTGGTTACTTCCAAAAAACAAAACAAAAAACTGACCAAACTTATCAAGCTGATTACGTTTGTCTCTGAAGGAAGAGGTGGGTCTCTGATCTCTGAGTCGGGGGGCACCTTTGACTCCTTAGGTTGAGCAAGCCTTCCTACTGTCATGTGCGAATACGTCAACTTGGTCCGCGCAATCAGTGCAGAAGCGGTGAAGGGTACTGGCAAGAAAAGCAACAGAGCTAAACCGAAGAGCAAATCCTGAGAGAGGAATCAGGAGAGGGAGCGTGGAGCCCAAAGGAGGGCTGTGGAGTCACGCCAGCTGGGGTTCAGATGGCAGCTCCTTTACCTTCCTGACTTCATACCTGTGATGTTGGAGACCTGACACCTACTCACTGAGCCTCACTCTGCCCCTGCAGCTACACAAGCCCCGACCTGCATACCTTCAGTGATGCCCCAGACATGAAAGGGCTTTGTAAACAAAAAAGTGGTCAGTGAATTCAAAGAACAGTTACTCATAAAACTTTGTAGGGGAAGACTCTTTCTATGGTCACCCATGAGATTGGAGATGCTTAATAGGCATGTGGAAGGGGCAGTGCAAAGCCATTTCTCAAGGACACACTATTCCATTCAACTCGCCTGGTATTTACTGAGCATCCACTACATCCTGGGCACCCAGAATGCAGCTGGGGACACAGCGATAACACGACACATGTCTAATGGTGACAGACGTGTATTAATAGTTCCAAGTGAACACGCAAAACCCCATGACAGGGGACGGCTAGGGTGCTGTGGGAACGCAGCAGAAGCACAGCTAACCCCGGCTTCGGAGATCAGGGAAGACCTTGCAAAGAGACCACGTATATTTATATTCTTACCCCCAGTGTAGCACAGATGACACTAAGGCTAAAGAGAAGGTTAAGTAAACTGCCAACAAATCACTTGCCCAACATGTGGCAGAGCTGGGATTTTACCCCAAGTCTTTCTGGCTCTTCACCAAAAGGACAGAAAAAGACTGAGACCTGTTTGGAAAAATATTTAAAAGCCCTTCATCATCCAGGCTATTTAGTATCCAGTTACGAAGTTATAAACCTCCCCGGCTGATCCCAGCCAGTCTCAGCGCTGACTGGGCTACTGCTTCCCGCGGCATGAAAGAGACAGACAGACAGACAGACAGGGACAGACTGACCACGTGCAGAGGGACGTTCTCTTCAGATGCAACAACCTCCTCTTTGTCACCCATGCCGAACCAGGCAGGCTCGCCTTGTCTCCACCACAGCCTTTTGGAAATGTGCCCCTGAGCCCCTGTGCTGGGCCTGAGTCGGGCGCTCAGGCCTCTCAGGCAGATCACCTCGTGGATACTCCACTTGACAATTACTGTATAGCGTTCCCATCCAATTAAATGCACTGACCGTTTGTGCTGTGAGTTGGAAATTTTCATCATGAGTCACTGCTCTATGATCATGGTTCAATGTGTGTGATCTGTTTAAGAGAAGGCAGGGAGAAAGGAAGAAACTATAAATGGGGCTTTGGGCAGACAAAGGTGTCCCGGACTAGTGAGAGAAAGCAAGACCAGACTCTGGCTCACAGCTAACTGGGGACTGTGTCATAATGACCCAGAGAAAAGACATGGGAGCTGTCATTTGGGTTTTCTCACCCCTCATTCATCTAAGGTCATCATCAAGGAAGAGAGACAGAGAGACAGAGAGAGAGAGAGAGAGAAAGAGAGAGAGACAGAGAGAAAGAGAGAAAAAGAGAGAGAGAGAGAGAGAGAGAGAGTGTGTGTGTGTGAGTCAGAACCCTGGGGCACAGCCCTAGACGTCCCTCTTCAGCCTCACTCATCATATCAACTCACGACCACTGCTTCAATAAGAATAATTAGAGCTAACACCTGTTGAGTCTTTACTACACACCCGGTACTTTGTGAAAATAAATTCATCTTCAAAAACGTGTCACTTCATAAGGACGCCATAGGGATATTTATTTTCCCTCAGTTTTGAAATCAGCGAACAGAGACCAAAAAATTAAGTAACTTGCCCAAGGTCTCAGAGCTCAGAGGAGGGGGAAGTGTTGGGGGATAGAAGTTCAAGTCCAGACCTTTTGGACTCCCCTGACCACCCCACTCCACGGCCCCCATCAGGGCCCTCGTCACCACTTGTCCGGATGCTCACAATCTCCTCCTAGGCATCCGTCTCCTTGCCTTGTCTCCTGCTCCTTACAATCTACTTTTTCTACCACAACAACTTTGCTGCTCATGCTACAGAAGCCTCGTCCTCCAAGTGGTTCGACCACAAGATACAATAGTTGACATTTGGAAAAATCATATAAAGGTAGTCTTTTATCAACATTTATCAGAGAAACACAAGAGCACGGTTTCCCTTCAATCAAAGTGCTGAAACCCTGGTCTCACAGATCCTTCTTTCCCCTGGGGAATGCAGCAACCTAGTTATCGACTCAAATTATTCTGACCTTCCAAGGCCAAGTCCTGTTAGCCCTTCCTAATCCAAAAATAATTAGTGGGTAACAGACCCCGGCTTGTTGAGACAGAGTTCCTTGTAAGCAATCTCTTGTCTGGAGCAAATGGTTTTGCAGGAATCACCAGCTCTAATAGATTCTCCCGAGCATTTGCCACCTGCTTTCCTAAGTCCCTTGTCATCTCTGACAATGAAAGGGCAGGCGGGTCACAGTGTCGAGCCTGGAGACACGAAGTTGCCACCCCATTGTCACTGATGAGGAGAATTAGGCCCATCCACCCACCCACCATCTGGAGGGAGCCTGGACGGATGGCGTGAGCAGTCCAAGGAGGCAAACGGGACAGCAATCAAAAGACAAGAAGGCTTGGCCAAAACCGGGCTGTTTGGCTGGCTCTCAGGAGTGTTTCAATGTTTGTTGGCAGAGATTAGCAAATGAAAAAAAAAATAAACGAAACAAAACCACCATCACAGCCTGTACGCTCCTGAGGGTATACAGCAGCTCATGCCAGGACTGAGAACTCGGTGTTAGGGGGAAGGCCAAGAGCCTGAGGCAGAATGTTCAAGTCAAGCTTCATCCCTGCTTGAAATCTAGAAACAGGAGCAGACCCCCAAAGGGGGGTCACTTTAGAGAAATGGTTCTCCAACTTGAGTGGCATCACAACACCTGGAGGGCTTGTTAAGGAACGGACTGCTGACCCTGTCCCCAGAGTTCCCGACTCGGCAGGCGTCTGAGATACGAGTTTCTACCAAGTCTCCTGGCGAGGCTGATCTGCTGGTCAGGGGACTCTGAGAACCACTGCTTCTGAGAAGAGAGGGAAAGACAACAAGGGGAGATGCCAGCAACAACCACAACCAACATGTGCAAAGAGCTTCCCACCCCATAAGGATGCCCTCACCCCAACTTCTTCAACACAAAAGCAGGCTTTGGAAACCACGCCCTGCAGATGAGGAAGCTAAGGCCCAGAGAGGGGAAGTGACCTGGTCAAGGTCACACAGCCAGAAAGGAGTTGAGCCAGGACCAGAATCAGGGTCATCAAAACCTTAAAACCAACCTACTGGTTCTCAAGAAAAAGTTCTAGCACTTGGTGAGTCTCAGGAAGACCCAGTAGCTCCTGCGACCACTCTGTCTTCTGTACAACGCCTATTCAGGCCGTTCCCCGAATCGGCGACAATTCAACCCACCTCTACAAGCCTTTATTCCCCAAATCCAGCAGAGCTCAGGCGGGAAGGTAGGTCCACCATTCAGAGATCATCACAAAGCAAGGAGGGAGAAGCACAGCCACACGCAATTCAAAGCTGGACTCTCTGCTGGGGGTCTCGAGGGATGGGGTGCTGCAGCATCCACTGAGGGGCTCCACTGACGCCACTGTCCAAGTGCAGATTTGGGGACCCTTCAGAATTCCGAGTTGACTGGTACAAAGGACTGTGCCGCTGACCTAAAAACGAGACTTCAGATCTGGAGAATACTCATTTGCCAGAGTTCAGTCCCTTACCTTCCTTGAGTGTCAGTTTCTTCACCTGGAAAATGGAGCTGTTTCCGTCAGCTACCCTACTTCACAGGACGCAGGAGGGCAGGAAGCAAAATCACGCCACCGTGTATATACTCAGTGAGCTGTCAGGGGCCAGACCAACACAAAGTCATAGGAACCAAGAGTGACGGGAAAGTCAGGCTAGCGAGAAAGGAACTCGAGAAGAGGAGTTCCTCGCGGAGGACCTGACTCCGGCTTCTCTACTTCGGGATTCTGCTTTTTATCAAAAGCCACTAGCTTCCCAGTCTTCATTTCCTTCCCTGAGATGAGGAGGTGCCTGCACCTGCGAGGCCTCCCAAAACGGTGCACTGTTCTGCTTTCTGAGCTCGAGGCTCACTTCCAGATCCGCGTGTCTGTAGGGGATGCTTGAAGGGATTTAAAGACTCAAAACAACGAATCAGCAACCCTGGCGGCCCAGCCGCAGTCCAGTCTATCCCGGGGACTTGCTGATCGTTAGCCCTTCCTCCCCACTCTCATTTCTTGAGGACCGCCCTGACTGTGCCCTCTGACATACCCCTGAGGCACAGCTCTGCGACAGATCCACATCCTCCTTCCTCGTCGATGGCCTAATCTCATCGTTCCCGCTTTCCCTTTTGCTCACAGAAAGTTATAATCATCATTCCCCTCAAAGTCCTTAAGATGAGAAATTAACTTTCCATCTTGATCAAAAACATCGGAGCACACCTATGGAAGGTTTGGAGCGGACCACCAGGTCTGGGCCACCGGTGCAGAGTAGGGGGGCAGGAAACCTGGTTCTCATGGGGCAGTGATCCAGCTTAGGTCACAGAGCCCCATATTCCTAATCTGTACTAAATGAGTGATAATGCCCACCCTTGCTGATCTCCCAGAGAATCAGAAGATAGGATGGATGTGAAACTGAACAGAAGACTGTGCTCTAGTGACGGTGCAGCACTGCGCCAGCTAACGCCGTAACTGTAATAACCGCTCTCGGTGTCAGACCAGCAGCGCAGCACCGCAGCTGGGGGCAATGGTTGAAATACGGGCTCCGGACCTAAGTGACAGCTTCCAATCCCAGCGCTTCCACTTACTAGAGGCGTGCCTTTGGGTAAGTGAGTTCACTTACCTCTCCGGGGCTCAGGGTACTCACCTGTGAAAGAGGATTTGATGAGTTAAAACAGGCAGATAGTCAGGGTGAGCGGCTGTTCCCGGCCCCCTCAGCATCCTCCTGACTCTGCTTTGACAGCTTCTCTTTCTCATTGGAGAACTGCCGTCCCCGCAACCTGTGTTCTCCAACTGCACCACGCAGTGCCCCTCCAGGTACCTTCCTATCCCTTCTCCACCGAGGGGCACGGCAGTGTGGATGAGACGCGTGTGGGGCAGTTCAGCTCCCTTCCCTTGATAAAAACCTTACACTTTCATTATCAAGCATATTTTTAAGGCATTAAGCTGTGTTTCTTATTGCACCCTGTATTTTTAAAATTGTGGTAAAATACACATAACATACAATTTAGCATCTTAACTATTTGCATGTCCACAGTATAGCAGCATTAAATATATCCACACTGTCGTCCAACCAGCCTCCAGAACTCTTTCCATCTTTCAAAACTGAAACCCTGTACCCATGAAACAACGACTCTCCACGTCTCCCCACCCCCCCAATTCCAGTCCCTGGCAACTACCACCCTGCTTTCTGACTCCATGAACGTGACTACTCTGGGCAGCTCACGTTACGTGGCATCATCCACTGTTTGTCCTTTTGTGACTGGCTTCTTTAACTTGGCATGATGTGTTCCAGGCTGACCCATATTATCATATCATGCATATATTTAAAAGCACCAACCAACTTTTTCCATGTGACCTTTATAAAGACTTAGGAGTTTCCTCTTTTAATTAATCATTTAATTGACTTTCACAAATAAGTTCCTTTACATGAAAAACACCACAGGACAGAGTAAAAGCATGGTGACTCGAGCCAAAGCATGGCTGCAATTCTGAATCCAGCAGTTACGAGCAAGATGGCCTTGGTCAAGTTCCTTTAACTTCTCTGTGCCTCCCTTTCCTAATCTGCGAAATGAGGACATAGTAATTCTTAGTTCACAGGGTTGTTTTGAGGATGAAGCGGGTTATTTCCTAGAAAGTGTCTACAACACCCATCCCCTGGCACGTTCAAAAAGTGCTGAATATTTTATTATTTGATGCTTTTCCTGATGCCTCACCTCCAAGACAGTGATAAAAGGAGAGACTCTGGTGGCTGTTGTGAGAGGAAAGAGCAAGTCCGTTCTTCCTCTTAACATGTGATATCGCTTTGGAAAAACTCCTTTCCAACTTTGGGTCTTTGTCAAGGAAAAAAAAAATCCACTAACATTTTAAGCATACACAATTCTTTCCTCTCGCTGAGCCAGCCTCCTGAGCACAGCTCCAAGTCTCAGGGCCAAATTCAAATCCTCGCACTATCTGAAACCCACCGGCCTGGGTGACAGTGGCAGTTGTGAGCCATGCAGAGGTCCTGGTTCCATGGGCGGCATGGCAGCACATCTCCAGCCAGACATCAGGGAACACGGCCACACCCACTGATGGCCCCAGTCATTACCATTTACGATGCAACCACCATGGCACCCCAAGGCTTGGACTAGAGTCTTGTTATCATCCGTGTGCCTATTTCTACGTACGGTAATTTGTAACAGCGGAAGTGGGATACCCTTTGGATCTTAGGTCTCAGAATAATGAATAGTAAATGACTTACGAGTAGAAAACGCCTTTCCAGGTTCTACCTTCAAAGGGATGTGAGGATATAATACACTCTGGCCCGATCTGGGTTTCCCCGTTTCTCTGAATCACCCTGGTGCTATGTCAACAGAGCGTGCTCATTTCTTCATCCACCATCATTTATTCCTCACACTTTGACTGAGTCTAGGAGAAGCCAGGCAGTACTCTGCCGGGTCAAAACAGCAACATAACATTCAACATGACCCTCTATCCTCTTTTCCTTGCTCTCAGCCTTTAGAACACTCCTCAACACAGGGTGTCCACTGATATGACAGGTTGTCTGCTCAGTCCTAAAGGGGACCTCTTCCGCCTTCGTTTATTACCAGTAATAAAGAGATGCCCTGTTCACCAAGCACGCCCTGTGTACGGGCTGAGCGCTCAAATGCACTCTCTTATCTACTCCTCTCAAGAACACGTTGGCCTGATACCATCATTTACAGCAAGGAGACCCAGGTGGAAGGCAGTTAAGTAACTTGTGCCAAGTCTCCCTGTGGAAACGCCGCAGCCCGAGATTGAACCCAGTTCTCTCCAAAGTGGAGTCTGGCTTCTTCCTAGAGCCTGAGCTGCCCGCAGCCACTAGCAAGGTGGAATGAAATAGGTTTCAAGTCAGAGTATCTCCCACATGTGTGACCTCCACCGCCCCAGCCATGACATGGCAACAGAGAGGTACTGGGAGGACTTAGAGGGAGGCACGCGTGGAACCCCTAGGAGGAGCACACACGCTCAGTCACCGGTGGCTGTTACTAGTGAGAGTCCAAGGACGCGACTTTACAGGGGGGTAGTGTCGTTTCACCTTTCCCTTAGAAAGATCGTTACACCATGTCAAGGAAGCCCAGAAAGAAAAAGTACAAATGGTATGAATTCACAGATTCTGGAAACAGAAATTTCTAGAAAACGGAATTTCTAGAAAATTCTAGAAAAAGGAAAGCTAATCTACAGTGACAGAAAGCAGACCAGTTGTTAACCTGAGGACAGAGGCAGGAGGAAAGGGCAGGAGGGAAGATGTCAAAGGGACAGGGAAACTTCTGGAAGTGATGGGTGTTTAGTTACCTTGATTGTGGTCATGGGTCCACAGATGCATACGTATATAAGAACGATTCAAACTGTACACTTGAAATATGTGCAATATACTGCGTATCCATCACATCTCTATCAAGCTGTTTTTAAAAAGGCATTTCTGGCACATGAGTGTGTACACTCTGCTGAAGGGGCAGCCAGTTTTACCTATGCCAGCTCAGGGTGGCTGTCCTCACCACAGGACCACACCTGGAGCCGGAGCGGAGGTCGCTGGGCTCACGTCTCAGCAGACCTCTCCTGGCTTTCTTAATTTGTCACGTGGCAGAAGGAGATGACCAGGCCACATCAGTGGGAAGCATGTGGATGCCTGGCAAGCCAGGGAGCTCAGCAAACATGATTTAATCATTTGATGGAGTCTCGGGCAACAGAAAGAGGGGACCCTTTTGTTAATGAAAGGGCTTTAATAATTCCCAGTCTTAGCTCAACACGGATCTAGACAATTCTGTCGAAGAAGGATAATTTTTCAAACCTTGAGTCACTGGGCATCTTTCAATGGGGTCAACTGAGCTAACTGGCAACAGAGACTCCAGAATATGACAGTCACCACAACAAAGACAATCATTCAGATTGAATCAGACATTGAAAATATTTGACTTGCAGCCACATCACATTAAGTGAAGAATCAGTCATGTCTGATATGGTCCCTTTTGCTTGTGTAAAACTTGGCCTTTATGTAGTCTGGAAATTTGCTTTTATTTGGCTTTTGAAAGTTGGGAGCAGCCACACGTGATAATAGCTGATATTAGTAACAAGAGAACCTGAAAAGCCACTGAGGACTCCCCACGGGCCGGGCACTTTCTTAACACTTCGTGGTACTTGCTCATTTGATCCACTCAACAAACCTATTACTGCTCATGTTATCCCCACTTTCAAGATGAGCACATGAAAGCATAAAAAGTCCAGTAACTTGATGGGAGCCACATGGTTCAGAAGCAGCGTTTAAACTCTTAACAATAATGGCTACCGTTTCCTGAGTATTTACTGTGTGTGAGAACTTTTCTGAGCACTTCCTACATTTTCTTTTTAAAACCTGATGTGAAAACCCCAACATGAACTCGTTACGATGATCACCAACTTACAAATGGGGAAACTGGACTTTTAACATTATTAAGTGATTCGTTCAAGATCTCATACTGCTGATTAGCAGGAGAGCCAGATTTCAGAACCAGGGTCATCTAACGCCACATCCAGAGACAACCCGTTAGACAGCATGGTTTTCCATCCCCTTTGAATAACTTCCTATTCTCAAGATAGTAAGTTCCATCATTCAGCTTTGCGGTAGACACAGACACCAAAAGGCTGAAGGGGACAAACACTTGTGTAGCTTCACGCGTACGTTTTAGTCAGTTATTTTGAAAACCCAGGGGAAGTAATCTTATGCATAAGAAATGCTTTGGAAAGCAATAAAGTGGATTAAACTGTGGTTTGAAGGTGATGATTTAGCAAACTGCAGATGTGTTAGTAAAAACGCAGGAGATCTCTTTGCATATTATCTCCCCAAAGAGGATCACCTAGGAAACATTCTTTGCACACAAAATAGTGAGGGTACACACAATACATATGATAAACATAAACCACAATCAGTGAAAGCTTGCTTTTCCCATAAACTTTGTTGGCCAAACTTACACCAAGAGGGTGTAAGGATATTATGTATGAGCTGGAAGAGATAAGAAGGGACGTTAGTAACTTCTAGCAGGCTTGGGTTCATTAACATACCTTCCCTCCTTTGTATTTATTCTACTCAACACTGAACACTGACTAACAATGCCCACCATGTTACAGAGTAAGCTATGTGGGGCTGCAGAAAGGATGCTACCCCCAAGGAATCCACTGTCCATCGGGGCAGACAGATGTGGCCCCACAGCAAGACAATTAAAGACAGTACAATAAAACCCCCCAAAGCCTCCCTGTTATACTTGGAACAAAATCCACCCTCCTGAGCATGGCCCCAAAGCCCTAAATTTAGAGACTCATCTACTACTCTCCCTACACATCAAGAAATGTTAATTAGCCTCCTTTCAGTCCTTCAAGTGTCTGAAACTCTTCCCTCTTTGCGTTGACTGTTCCCTTTCCTGGAAATGCCCCATCCATCCATATCCTGGCCCAGCACACACACATATGCACGCTCGCACAAGCACATGCATTAAGTATCCACTTTTCCTGGGATGATAAAGGAAGGATTTACAGAGGAAGCGGCATGTCAGGAGGAAGGAGGGGACAAGGAATCTCCGAGGAGAGAGAGGAAAGGCAAAGGCAAGACAGACATCCGGTGGGTGGAGGGCTGACCCTGATAAAGCAGGGGGGCTGGGTAAATGGAGGGATGGGTAAGGTGCTGACACGTGTGGACTGCAAATAAGACAAGAGAGTATCAGTTGTGACCAGTTTCCCAGGGGCTGCCTGTCAAGGTCAGGACACTGCGATGCGTTGTGCACTCCACAGGGGGCCCCCAGAAGGGGACCAGGGAGCACAGTGATGCTATAAACATTTGTTTTTGAAGTAAAAGCCTGTGGCAGCTGCGTGGAAGAGAGACTGGACTTGACCAGATGGGGAATCTGGGGCTGGGGGAAGGGAAAGGCTTTCTAAGGTTACGGTGAGTGAGGATGGGTGTGTGGACTGGAAACCACCATAGGACCAGAATCCCCGTCCACCTGCCGTGGGAACCCGGAGTCGGCACCCTTGTTCCCTCACTAAGAAGTTGTTCAGAAGTCCCCTCTGAAATGGAATCAAAAGATCAGGGCTCCTGCAGCTCTGAATAATTTCTTCGCTTATCACGTACAAATTCTAACTAGCACTGTTTTTAAAAGGGGGGATTAACTAGAGTTTTTTTTTTTTAATCCATATATAGGGTACTTCAGCAAGGAACAGGGCACCAGAAAGTCCCTCACACAGGCCACAAAGGGGCTGCTCTGGACGGACGTGGCCACACCTGGAGTGGAGGGGTGCTCCGTTGCCTTCACGTCAGGACTTGGAGGGAAGCTACAGCTGGCTTGCCTCCTGATGGCCTGGTGGCCATCATTCTGGGAAACCGTGTCACACCGGGGGAAATGGGACCACAGCCCACTGGGAGTCAGCAAGAGGACTGTGGGCTCTGCATGGATCATGTTTTTCACGTCTTCTTGGTACAAGAACAACTCTGACTATAATGAAATCATGGGCTGTTGACAGGGCAACTGCAGAGGTCTGGGGAATAAAACCACTGCCAGCAAAGACTGGGCACTATGGAAAGAGATGACACAATCTGGAGCTGGAAGTCCTGGGCCCAACTGCAGCTCCACGACCAGCTCGGTAACCGTGGGTCAAGCATCCTCCCGTGTCTGAGCCCAGGTTTCCTTGCTGGTTCAGCGAGGAGAATGACTGGTCTTTAACAGGATGGTTTTAAGGAAAAAGTGCCATAAATGCACATGAAAAGGATCTAGCGTAGTGCCAAGTGGTGCTAGGAGCAGCAGCATTTTGAGGGGTCCAAGTTAGTCTAAGACACAACATTCAGGGTCTCACAAGCCTTCTCAGGGGGAGTCCAGAGTCCGTGGAAGGGGCGGGTCTGGTCAGGTTGAGCATCAGGGCTCAGCCCAGCAGAAAAGATACAGGAGCATGAGGGCGAGGCCACTAAGTTAAAGTCCCCAAGAGAGGCAGAGGGAGATGGGGCTGCTTGCCCAGTGTGATCTGCCATCTAGCAGATTAATTAATTTGTTGTCTATTTATCTGTTTGAACAAAGATGCGTTAGGTATTTAGCGTGTGACATAGTCTAAGATCAGCTCTGACTTCACAGAAGAATCCAGACTAAGCCTTCCCTCAAAAAGTCCACAGCAGATATTGCCCCCAGGCAAGCACCACGTGGTAGGGGAGGAAAGAGGAAAGCGGATTAGCCTTAACGGCTGTGGGAGGGGAACTCAAGGATGGCTTCCCAGAGGCGGCGGTGCTAGCGCTGAGTTTAACAATCTGAGTGGAAGCTGAGCGGCACTGGACAGGCTGGAGGACGCAAGAGCAAAGGCGTGGTAGTGGGATGTACCGAGGTCGGCAGGGGTGCCAGGAGCAGGGCACGGCAGGCGGTGAGGCAGGAGCAAGAAGCCACAGCACCCTCCCGTACACTGAACGTGGGATTCTTCCTGTAGGATGTGAGCAGCCGATGGAAGGGTTTCAAGCAGGGGAATACTGTGACGGTTTCAATTCCCCAAGGAGGAGAATTACAAACGGGAACCCAAATGAGAAGCCCCTGTATCATGTCCTGCTACCAATCCCCGTGTTAATTACCTAACTGACCTCCAGGTCAATCAAAGACTAAAAACAGCAAGACACAGAACACCAATCAAAACCGCCGTTCCAAAATAGCTCAGTGTAACAGATCATCACTTTATTCCATGAGCCCAAATTTTGGGTTCTAGTCCTGCCTCTGCCACTGACAAGCTGTGTGGCCACAGGCAGGTCCCCAAACCCCTGGAACTGTGAGCACACCTGGAGCCTTATCGGCTTGGGGCTAAGAGATCCTGGTCTTTAAGTGATCAGCCCTATCAATGCTGTAGTTCCAACAAGACTGTGCGAATCAAGTCAATATTTCATTGAAGCAAGTCCCTATTTCAAATGAGATCATCAGAATAACTTCAGGCAAAGAACACTGCCTTTTTCTGAATACAGTCCCCTAGTGGATCTGAAACTGTTGGTGACTAAGCCCCTCTCTCACCTTGACCATCTTTTGCCTCTGCACAGCTGTAGTTCTGTTACACTCCAGCCTGGGGATCAATATCTGTTTGCATTAAATAGTGTGTTTAAGCTGCTAGAAAAGATTCAGCCAGTCTACATTTATTAAGCACATATTACGTGCCAGGCACAGTTCTAGGCATTGTCAGTAAACATTCACAAGGTCTCAGCCCTCATGTAATATGCAATTTAGTCTGTGACAGGGAGGGGAGGCAGTAAGCAATGACTAATCTGACAATGAAACAAAAATCTATTCTTGGTGCTGTATGTTTCGTACGGGGTACCAGCACGTGATCTAAGGCAGAGTGACTCTGGGTTCAAATCCAAGTCTGCTGCTTCCCATGGTTACAATTTGGGACAACGGCTTTAACCTTCCTGGGCTCTGGTTTCTGCATGGAGGGTGCGGTAAGGACTAAGTGAATTCATACATGTAAAGTCCTTAGGACAGTGCCTGGAACTTAATTACAACTAAAATAAGTGCTAACCAAAATTCTAAGAATTACATTTGAATTTTCAGAATTATGTCCAGCCCCACAAGTGACTTCACTTGCAATTTTGTAAGCGAATGCTTGAAGGTGATGATCAATACCTAGGCAAGGTTATAGAATAAAAGATAATTCATGTTTATACACCACTTTCCAATCTGCAAAACATCATACGTATTCTCACATGATAATCAAAACGAGCTACCTGAAGTAGAGAGAGGCAAGGAAAGAAAATTTTTTTAATGTCTTAATTCATTACAGGGTCCTTAGTACTTAGCCGGGGCCAGGTCCATACTAGGCGTGTAATAGATGTTTCTTGAATGAAAAAATGCAGACGAGAGCACTGAGGCAGCCTTTACTGTGAGACAGCCACTGTGCTTGACGCCTTACGTACACTAAACTCAGAGAGCTTAGCTGATCCTCTCAAGGCCACACAGCTAAGCAGCACCGAGGGCTGGGTCTGACACCAGAATGCTGCTTCTGCAAAGCCACCGGGAAAAGCAGAGACACCTCCTGCCAGTGAGTTTCTGTACCTTTGTCAATGAAACCCCTTCCTGCTTGGCACACGGTAGGTGTTCATGGTGGGCACGAGTAAGCATTCATTCATTCCCTGTTAGTCAGAAAACATTCACTCACGCTCTCCTGGAGCTGAGGGCTGTGTCTACAGTCTTGCCTGAAAGACCCAGTACACTGATGCCACTATCCAGATCAGGACCTTCTGAGCACTTTATCTGCATGTTGGTTGTCACCTCCCACATCCCACATGACCCAGCTCCTGTGCACATCTCCAGACTCACTCGTCAAGGGCACACAGCTCTGTCTTCCTGGGAGGCCTTCTCACAAGCCCTTCCCTCCCCCAGAACGCTCTCTACTCCCCACCTGTGCCTGTCCTAAACAGCTGATTCCCCATCCCTCTTTAGATCTCAGCTTAAATGTCATGTCCCGGGGCTTCACCGACTACGTCAGGCCCTCTTATCTACGCTCTGATGGTGCAATCTGTGTTCCAAAATTCATGGAAAAATGCATGCCAGGACTGCTGCAGGCCCTGAGAATTCAGCATGAACATAACAGACAAAACTCCCAGCCCTCATCTAACCTCCCTTCTTAGGGGGATTAGCATTTTCTCGCAGAGTTCTTATCACAATTGGAATGAATTCACAACAGGATATGAACATCACAGTACTTCAGTGACCATTAGCTGGCTGCCTTTCACAGTCAGGTGGAAGATGTGTAAGAATAGAGACCTGACTTTGTGTTCATTACTAAACGCACAGAGCCTAGCACAGAGCCCAAGACCTGGCAGATACTTAAAAGGTTAGTGCTATGAAAGTTCAGATGGAAGATAAACACACACACGAATGCATGCATGAATGCAGCTGAAATTCCCAAAGCATCTTATACAGACCAATTAAAAACCAGGTTAAGCAAAAAGAAACCACTCAAGCTGCCACTCTCACCAACTCAAGTCATCCACCATCTTTGAGGGTTTCCTTCAATCTCTGATGTGGGGCACACAGACTTCTGCCAAGCAGAGGTATTTCAGAACAGGCTGCAAGGTAGTAATTACATCCCCCAATACTCCTATAAATAGTTGTAGGCAGCCCTCTACCCCATTCTTGTTTCATTGCTGGGTTTCTGGGCTGAATTTGAAAGGCAGATTTGTTTTTAAAGCCTTGGCAGTTTGGAGGCTATAGCTGGCTCACAGAGACTGTGCTTGCAGGTGCGAAAAAATACTTTCTGCATACACAAAAAAATACAAGGGGGTCAAGCTGAATCCTTTGAAAATGTGGCCTTACATCTTTCTATTTTATTTTCCTGAATTTTTGATGAGGACAGATTTTTGTTGGTGTGCTGCCCATTTTAATAGCGCACTGGAATTTGGCAGTTCCGCAGGGGAGCGCATTGAAATGCAAAGAGAGGCCAGGTCTCTAACTAGGATCCCTTTACCTGTATTCACTCAGGAAGAAGAGAAAATGTAATGTGGAATTAACCACTGAATTACCAGCTGAATCGGGATTAGAAACTGGAGGATGATGGGGAGGGTTATTCACTGAAATACTAATTTTGAACAGCGGGCATCAAAAAAACAAAGTATAGTAGCTACACCCTCCATTTGGATAAGCACCTTACTGCTGTTTAGAAGAACGTTTTTTTAAAGAGCACATCCATTTATTATTTCACTTGATCCTCACTGAAACCCTGTGATTAAGTTATGACACTGCTACCAATCATCGTTTTTCTGCACAAATCAGATCATGTAGTTGCCCACCTTAGTAAGTTCAAATGTTTCAGATGCTAAAACCACCACCAAACGGAAGAAATTAGCTACCTGACGATCATGAGCACACAGCCTCCAGACCTGCTGGCGCCTAAAGATTGATCACCATCAGCCAATCAGAGAACAGTGCACAGCGGATCCCGGACCCTGGGATGCCTCTCCCTCACCCTATCTTTTATAACGCTCAACTGAAACCCTTCAGGGAGTCTGGGGTTTCGGGGGCATAAGCCACCTGTTCTTGCTCATCCCTGCAATAAAAGTTATCAGCTTAAAAACAAACAGCGACAAAACTTGTTGCTTTCAGGTTCAAGTCCAAAGTCAAGGCTCAGCAAATTTGGTTTTAACCCACCTTCAAGCTATGTCTTCTATCATTCATTCCCAGTAATAACAGGCAGGCACCTCCTTGCTTATCAAGATCTTCCAGTATGACAAGGAAAGACAGATAGACAATTCAGGCCAACATATGTTAGCATGTCCCACAACAGGAATTCCTGAAGGAAAGGGGGTTTAAGTTGACGTCTGTTAGTTGAGATATGAGTTAGGTGGCTGAAGTGTGCTGGAACAGGTTGGGGTGGTGACACAGAGGTGGATTCAGGCAGAGGAGACTGGCTACGAAGCAGTGCAAGCACGAGCATCGTTCCCCACCCGCCCTCTCAGCCACACAGAGTAACTGCTGCTGCTCAGTGGCTCACAGCTCCAAGTCAAGGACAATCTGACAGAACGACCCTTTCATTCTCTCTCCACTAGATGAGCTCTTAGTAATCCTTCGCGTCCCCTCTCACTTGTCACTTTCTACTTTCTCCGCTTCTCCGTTAAGCTTTGCCTGAACATCCATCTCTTCCTGCTGGACTGTCAGCCCCCTGAGGGCAAGGAACATGAAGTGTGGGACTAGACACATAAATGTGTGGATGAGCTGAGCAGCGATTCACTGCCTGGGACAGTGAGCAAGGGGGCTTTGCTGAGTCCTGGAGACTGGCTGTCACTGTGCTGCTCTGAAGGGCACGTGTGACAGTGGACGTGGCAGCTAGAAAATCAACTGGGCCAACCTTTAAGCTCAACTGGCCAAGAACAAACTGGCCAGCGGAGATCCTGGTACAATCCCCACCTGACAGCCAAGAAAGGGCTCCTGAGTGACTTAATCAATGGTAAGGCTTGCTGTGTTCCATGGCCTTTGCATCAGGCTGCACCATAACTACTCGAACCCAAACCCACATCGGTACATGTTTTTCATCTTCTAGGTCTCTCATTGCCTACCTTCCTGAAGGACATAACACGGCCTGTTCTAGTTCTGGAAAACTGGTGAGGACAAGGAGACATGCCTTGCTGGGTTTCGCCCAAACTCTTCTTAGAGCAGTGCTTTAAAAACAAACAAAAGAAGAGCAGAATCCCCCCCCCCCACCAAATTAAACAGTACTCAGAAACCCCAGATCTAAACAAGATAAAACAGTTCTTTGGAAATGGAAATGGGGGGCAGGGGGTGCCATTTATTCAGGCTCATCTTTGACTTCCCACTCCTAAGGACAGACAGAACAAGAAATGAAAACACCGAACTACAGCAGCGCCAAGCATCACTACCAGAGGGCCCAGCAAGCTAGCACTTCACCCAGACCTGCAACATCGAGGGGAGAGACCTAGCCTGGGGGTCACCTGAGTCTGAGTCCAGACCTGGGCGCTGATTAGATGACACGATCTCAGGGAAGTCATTTCAGGCTCCTTCTGTGTAGGGTGGGGATTCTCACGAAGGTTTTGCTGGGACTGTCCCAAGGGTTAGATAAAACGTATGTCAAGTAATCCACAGAACAGACAGGCAACAAATGTAAGCTGAATTCGCACTTGTGACTAAGGCTGATGTGCTGTTTATTACTGCCACTTACTTTTCCTGAAGTCGTCTTTCATCCATTGTGCTCAGATGTAGGCGGAGAAGGCTCTGAAAAAAGGCAGTCACTCTTCAACCCCCATCCCCCGCCGCCCCGGTTAAAATACAACTGGAAACACGAATTTTAAAGAGCTTTCAATGCAGAGAAAAAGAGTGGGTTGCAACAATTTTGCAGATGAGCCTCTCACCTTTGGAATATAGGGCTGCTTTGTGGGAAATTAAAGCCCATCCATTTGAGGGTGTTAATGGAATTTCAGAGAAAGGGGCTCTCCTCTGAAGTCACTGGGTCCCTCTGTGTATTCTCTTATTATTACAGAGGTCCTCAGTTATCAGAAAGCACAAAGGGGATGTCCCCCTGTGCCCCAACACAAAGGAGAATTTGTGAGACTGTCTAATAAGAGGCAGGGTCCCTCATGATCCCTGGAAACCAAAATCTCCCCCCAAATTGGATTTCCTGGCAGTTTCACCCCGAGAGCAATGGGCGGGTTCAGCTAATGTTGCGCATTATTCTTCCCAACAAATATTTATCGCTCACCTTCAATGGGCGAGGCAAGAGTGCAGAGCAGTGGACCCCAGAGGTGGGTCTCGCCCTCTCTGAGCTTAGTCAACAGGCCAGCAGGGGATGGGGTATAAAAGTTCTCCCCGCCAGAGCCCCCAGAGTCAGAGAATCAGAGTCTTCACTTACCTGGAAACAAAACTAGGAGTAAATGGCTACCTACTATGTGTCAGGGACCTCAGGCTATGTCCATACGTCATCTCGTCCAATTTTCCATTAAACAAAACTGATTCTCAAAAGAGGCAAAGTCCCTTGGTCAAGGTCTCACACCCCTGAGACGGTCTGGGCTCAAAGTCAATGCTATTTCAACACAACCTGGGTCTCTAGCACTGGGCTTCACACACCTGAATTCATTAACACGAAGGCTGTCTCCAAGTGCATTCACACGGTGCCGATCAAATGACGGTCACAGAGAGAAATGAGTGCGTGCGCATTTAGAAACCTCATGCCTTTACTGGCTCCTCTTATTCTCTCTCTCTCTTCTTCAGTGCTCCCTCCAAAACCAGTTCACTTTATCCTTTTCCATGAGCATTAATTCAATTTAAAGTCCATGAAAACTAATGCACATTCTTCAACAAGTTTGCATTAAGCACTGCAAAAGTGCTTATGTGCTATTTAGTGTGGATGGCACTGGGGCACGAAACACATTTGAATATGCCTTTTAATTAAAGTCCAAAGGAGTTAACAGGAAGCTGGTTTTGTTCTGTAATTTACGTAACTAAGAGCTTGTTAGAAAGGCTTTGGGGGAGAGGTGGGGGTAGAGGGTGGGGGGAGGCAGAGAGAGGGAATGGAAAAGGTGCTTAGTCAACTGAACTAAAGACATCAGGCTCCTGCTCGCCTCGGCAGCACATACACTGAAACTAGAACGATACAGAGAAAACTAGCACGGCCCTTGGACAAGGATGACACACAAATTCGTGAAGCCTTCCGTATTTTTCTTCAATAAAAAAAAATAAATTAAATAAAATAAAAAGAAAGATGTTAGGCTAAAGAATGAAAAATAAATAAAATTTTAAAATATAGTATACACCCCTGGATCAAAAAAAAAAAAAAGGTGAGGTCTTACATATCTTTCATTTAATTTGTATATAACGTTTGTATATAATATTTATAGATAATGTTTTTAATTTCCATTTCCAGTTCTCTGCTATTGTTACATAAAAATACAACTTATTTTTGGACATGGCTCTTGTATCCCACAATTCTGCTAGATTCACTTAGAAGTTCTAAAAGTTACATGATCCCTTCTTTTTCCCCATGTACACAATCATACCATCTGCAAATAAAGGTAGGTTTGCATCTTCAAAATAAAATAAAGACGTTAGGCTGAAGGAGATGGTAACTTTCATTCACACCATCCTCCCCAGCCTGGAGGACAGAATGGTGTCTCCATCTACCAAACGGCAGATGGAGTCTGCCAGGATCAAGGCTCTATTTCCAGCTCCACAAGTTCCTAACTCCGACTGCCTCCTCGGTAAGATCTGTCATGTGGGAATGGTCCAAGATTCTATGAAAACAGGCAGAGCTTGCAACACCAACAGGGTTATTTTCGCCTCTCCTTTGTATTTAAGTTAAATTTCAGGAACCAGGCCAGTCTCCTCCCACTTGCTGTCCCTCTTACTAGACCAGACAAATTAGTGCCAGAGCGCTCTAGGCTGTGGCTTGTGGTTCTTCCTTTTCCTCTAAAAACTGTGTTGCAGCTCATATCTGGCTTGCACACCGTTTCTCTCGCTTCTAAAGTCACACGTGAAGGTCCACAGCCCTTTTGGTTCCGCTGCTGGCGTGTGTCTACAGATCAGAGCTGCGTCCCAAGCAAAGGGCTCTATCAACAGACAGTGTGTAGAACAAGGGAGATGCACGGGATTTTTGAAGTCAGGAAGACCAGGCCTTAATTACATGCTCCTTCAGCCCCTCTGAGGTTCCTGTGTCAGACAGAGCTTCATAACAAACAAGTGTCAGAACATGTGTACAACGTCTGACCTGTATGGAGTACTCTAGTGGGAGACACACTCACTTTTATCATGAAAAAACACCATAGGCGCCAGATATCATGAAAACGTAGAAGATGAAACTTTGAACTCTTCAGTCCATGAGTTGCCCATAAAGGAAGAGCAGAAAAAACGAGTATGTCCTTTTACAAAAATAATTGAATGAATTCACTTTCTAGCCTCTCTCTTTCCAAGAGGAGCTTAACTTGCCTTTGCTAGATACGTATTTCCTCTGGCAAGGCTGCAACTCTTGGGATGGACTATGTATTTATATCTTAAAGGGTTTAGTTCTTAAAAGTTTAGGAAAGCTACAGCTTAAAACAAATTGGTGGCTGATCTGTCAGGTCCTCTGCAGAGTATCCGTGAAGGTCAAAGACCTTGAAACAGCACATGACCTTCTGGGACATCAAGCTGGGAAAATACTTCCTTGTCTTACTCTGAGTTGCCCTAAAGCAGGCCTTGAAATAAAGATTCCAGTGCAGGTAACTGACTTGGGAGAGGCCAGAAACACTGTCAGGGGAAGGGCAGGTGAGACAGGAAGGGAAGGCAGCCAACAGAAGGTGCATTATTAGCTCAGATGCCAGAAAATTCGAGAAAACAGAGTAAAAGCCACCACCTCAATTATCCCACCCAAAGGGAGAAAGAGCTGGGGTATTTATACACCAAATGCCAGACTCACTGGTCAAGGGCTGCTCCTAAGGGATGTCAGCAACCCTGATCAGCATAATGGCCTTCCTCGGTTCCAGAGAAGTCAGCAAAGAAACGCAGTTCTGGGCAGCTGGCACTGGAATGGCAGAAGGCGATGGAGATGGTGGGGCTCTGGAGCACCTGCTCCCCTTCCTAATGAGGTTTCTTGTCCAGATGCCATGAATCACAATGTTTCCTTGTCTTCCAACCTTCTCACCTGGCCTACCCCTTCTTCTCCTCCAACAGCCATCTCTTTAGGTATCTCATCTCCATGCACCTCCTTAGACAAAGCTTCTCTCACACCACTTCCATTCAGCATCCCATTAAAACCATCTGCACCTCAAGCACCTCTGTAGTAAAGCACCCAGAATAGAATCCAGAACATGCTAAATGCTCAGCACCTGCTCGTTCAGATAAGGAGCCCAGTCTTACCTGAGTGGTCTTCAAAGGCCACGTACTGACAAATGATTTCACTGCATACCATTTTTCTAGGTTTCATAATCTCCTCATTTACTGATTTCACCCCCATTTTATAGATGAGGAAACTGAGGCCAAGAGGACTTAAGAGCTCAAGACAGAGAGCTCAGATGAGGCAAGATTGAGATTCAAATCTAGGATTCTTTGATTCCTAAGCCACATCCTTTCCCTTGAGGATTATGGAGGGAGGGTTCAAGGCAAGGTTACGAGGAATTCTGAGCCTGCTGGAGGCTTTGGAGACAAATGTGCAGTGTCACAGCATGCTGCTGGGGCCACACGGGGAACACAGTTCCAGTGCTCACTCCTCCTTGAAAAGGTGAGCTCCGTGAGCAGCACTCTTGCAGAATCACCCTCCTGTGGCCAGCACATTGCAAGGGCCTGGCACAGAGTGGGTGTCCCTTAACTGGGCAGAGCAAGTTAAACAAGTGATCAGGAGAAAAAGGGCAAAATGCACTGATGGGATGCGACAGAATGAGGGATGGTGATTCAGCGAGGAAGTGGCATTATTACGCTAGGTGTCTTAGATTGACTGGCATTTACTGAACACTACTATCTGTAAGGAAAATTTGGAAAGCCCAGACCGTACTCTTTCAACATACTGCTTTTTTCCTGCTTAAACACATGGTCTTCTGCTGCTGCAAAGACAGTTATATGAACTGGGGGAAGTTCGTACTTTGTACAGCAAACCGGGTATTTGGGGTAGTAAAAGCAGGTACTGAAAACGGTCCCTCTGCTGTGGGGAGTGCTTGCTGCTGTCAACAATGCCCTTTACTAGTCATCAGGAAAGATGGATGCTTGGCGGTCAGCTTCAATTCCTCTCCACACCTTTGTTTTGCGAGCTAAGGGGACCCCTCTGTAATATAACTCACATCTCCCGTCACTGAGCTGAACAGATCTGACAGCTAACATTTGGCTGCTTTATTTGACCTTAACCTGCTCTTGAACTTTGACTACTGTTACTGGATAACCAGCCACTTTCAAAGGGGGAGAAACCAATGCGCGTAACGCCTAGTTCAGAACACACTGCCTTCTTACTATTGTTTAACTCACCGGCTTGCCACGGTTCCTCTCTTCTGGTGCCAAAACTTGTATCCTCCACCTCCCCTCATGCACACAACGGGTACTCGTTCAACCTACCTGGTCTACTGTGACATAAACATAGCCAATTTTGTAGGAAAAGGTATTTGTATGATTATAGAAAAACCACACAGCCTGGGCTAGAGAGCCCCATGTTGAAACCTCAGCTTAGCTTCTTAGAAATGGTATGACCTTTGCTGAATGAATTAACCTCTTTAAGCCTCGGATTCCTCATTAAGAAAACTGAGGTAATAATGTCTAACTTCTAGGATTACTGTGAAGATTAAATGGGAAGGTAGAAAAAAATGTCTGAACTAATGCTTAAAAACTTGACCTGTGGAAGCTGCTCTCATTAGCACCAGTATTAATATTAATAAGCATCGGGTTGCTAGAGTCATCATTATTGTGTGATTTCAAGACACACAATTTCCATTCATATTTTAGGGGGAAATGTCTATTACTGTAATTTTAAAGCACAACCAAAACAACACTTGGAAAGGACAGTGAACTAGGACTGTCATTTACTATCTTCTGGCTGTAAAACTCTTGAAAATAAACTGTTCTACTGAATAATGATGAAACTTAAAAATAATAAATAAAACATTCCAGCCTGTGTCCTGGTAGGTAAAGCCAGCAGGAGCTAGCATGTCCCACTTGTGGGACACAGAGATTGAGGGATAGTGATTTCTTGGTAAATGTTATAAGAGCCTCGTGTCTTGTTGACCGCTGCGTCTCACCAGTGGTATGCTGAAGGCCTCATTCATCAACCTGCTATCTCAAAAAATAATCTGCATTTTGAGCAACACTGTAAGAAGCTGTACCTAAACACATACACACACAGATAAAAGTTCATCTCAAACCAACAGGCTTGTTGGTGAATTTGATAAAAACCCCATGCAGTTGCAATCAAATTCACTGGGTTTCAAGAAGAGGGCAAAAAAAGAGAGTATTTCCATTTTAACAGGCACTGAGTCTAATTACCAAGAGAAAACATTTAAAATGTAAAAGTGGGGCCAAGTGAAATTGTTTTCCCTGTCTGTGCATAAATACACAAATGACACATTTTACTACCAACTCACTAAAGTTAAAACATCAATCTTCATCATATCAATTTCATAACATTAGACACTGCCATTCTAATCTGGTATCAATAAGAAGGAACAAGGCCTGGAATTTTACACCTGGGCGCATTTCATTTTGTTTTTCTTCAGTGACAGAATTCAATATGACACAGCTCAGTGTGACAGCATCAGGCTGGGACTGTCACCTTAGGGGCTTAGACATCTTTAAAATTCTTGCAAAAGTGAAATTGACTGACAGCAAAGCAAAATGATGCTTTTAACTGGAGTTAGAAGATCAGAAAAGCCAATGGAAACACTCAGAGTTCGTTAGGCTCTTCGGCGAGGGAGCTTTTGCGGAAAGAGCAGCAGCCTCTCTCAAGGGCTTCGCTGCTGCAAAGCGGCAGCACCCCGTGGGCCGCCTGCAGGGAGACCTCCACCCAGAGGTACAAACTACTGTACATAAAAGAGATAAACAACAAGGTCCTAGTGTACAGCACAGGGAACAGTGTTCCATAGCTTGTAATAACCAGAAGGGCTCTGTGGGCCAGGATGCGCTCCTCACTGCTCTCAGCCCTTGGCTTAGGGGCCCAGGTCAAGCCTGCTCCCTGCTTGGGAGGGCTCTCTTGAAGCCTGGAGCAGACCACGGTGGTGGTGATGCTAGATGAGGGGGCAGCAGCAGCTCCTTGGGGATGAGCTCCAGCACTTCTAGAGGATGGGCTTCCCACTGGTGGGGATGAAGGGGCTGCAGGCACCAGAAGGCATCCTTGCTGAGCATTACCATGACCTGCGGAGGAAGCTCTGCTATCCAGCCCTCATCAGCTACTGGAGCTCCCAAACGTGGTGGCCATGGTCTAAGAAGACCCCAATGTGGTCCACACCTAGGGGCCATGATGTGACACCAACATGGATGAGGCTCCCCCAACACCATCTGGAGAGACTACGGTATTCACATTCACATCACATCAGAACATCACCCACTCCAGCCACTGCGTGGAGGGGGCCCAGAGAGAGATGCCACTGTGGTCCCAGAGCAGTGAGCTGGTAGTTCCCAAACTCACGTTCTCTCTGTCACAGCATCCTGCATCCTGCCACAAAATCATGGAGCTGGAGGAATGCCTAGCCTATCCCCTCGTTTTACAAATCGTTATACACCCAGTAAGGGGACTCAAGATCTGGAAGTTAGAGCCTGGGGTTGGATGATGGGAATAATGATTATGGTACGAAAACTAAAACATAATGCTGGTAATACTACATGTGCATGCCATTTTATTATTTACAGAGCACATTCATAACAAAGCACAATCATACAGGCTTCCTGATTCTTACCTTGACAACACCCTCTGAGACAGGCAGGGTAATACTGTGACTCCCATTTTAAACAAAGGGAATCCAGCATTCAGAAAGGTGCAGTGACCCTCCCAAGGCTAAGTGGCTAATCACTGGCAGGATGTGGACTCAAGGCTGGATCTGACCCCAATCTCAGATCACCTTCTGCCATCCTACACTGAGCTACAGGCACAGGAAAAGTAGCACTGAGGGCCTGAGAGCCTGGTCTGGCCAGTGAAGAGTGGCAGGAGGAGGGATGGGCAGGGTCTGGCCACAACCTGGAGAACCAGAGGGTAGCAGAAGAAGCAGGTGGGAGATCCCAGTGTTGGGTGAACTGTGTGGCCGTGGGCCCAAGATCTGTGATCTGGACCAGTGTGGTCCAAAAGAAATCAAAGTCAAGCTACAGATATAATGTAAAATTTTCTCATAGCCACATTTAAAAAGAAACAGGTAGAATTTTGCTACTATATTTTATTTAACCCAACATATCCAAAATATTATCATTTCAATGTGTAATCAATGTAAAAATCATTCGTGGGGTATTTCACACTTTTTTTTTTAATGGACTGAGGTGCTGAAATCTGGGGTGTATTTTACACTTACAGTACATCTCATTCTCGACTAATCACGTATCAGGTGCTCAAATGGTCACCATCCCGGACAGTGCAGATCTAGAAGCTAGGCAGGGGTCAGGGCAGACAGGATCCTGATCCCCAGGCCCTGGGCAGATCTAAAAGGAGAAGGAGCAAGACAACACTTGTCCTACAATTGACCCGAGTCTCCCATCACACAAAATGCAGGCGCCACCCAGAACCCAAAAGGGAAGCTTGTCACATTGGCCACGTCCTCCTCCTTTCTCTCCTCAGGGAAAGAATTAAAGAGGAAGAAGAAAGCATTAAAACTGCAGAGTGAAGCTTGAATTGCAATATTTTAAAGGCAGGTGACCTCTTTTAGTTACTTAAAGTAACTAGGTTGCTTTACCTATAAAATGAAGTGATCTGACTAACCCAGGAACCCTTGCAATATGTCACTATTTTTTCTTTCTTTGGTTGTTATGATAATTAATTTTATGTGCCAATTTGACTGGGCCATGAGGTGCCCAGATATCTGGTTAAACATTATTTCTGAGTGTGTCTGGAAGGATATTTCTAGGTGAGATTAGCATTTGAATCAGCAGACTGAATAAAGCCAATTGTCCTCCTTAACATAGGTGGGCATCCCCCCATCCACTGACAGCCTGAATAGAACAAAAAGGTAGAGGAAGAGAGAATCCGCTCTCCAACTGGTTGAGCTGGAACATCCATCTTCTCCTGTCCATGACCTGGGACTTACACCATCAGGGCTCCTGGTTCTCAGGTCTTTGGACTCAGGTTAGAACTATACCACCAGCTTCCCTGGGTCTTCAGCCCACAGGTGGCAGATCATGGGACATCTCAGCCTCCATAATCACGTGGACTAATCCTATATCAATCTCTCTCTATACTTATAATGCTATATATATTATATATACAGACATATGATATAAAATATCATATATATACACACATATATACATACATATTTCCATATATGTCTGTATCCTATTGGTTTGTTTCTCTGGAGAACCCAGACTAATTCGTCTCCTCTTCCAATCTCTTTCTGTCCACCTCACCCCCTTTTCTCCCTGGTCCTCCTTCCCTATAAACTTCCATCATCCATTGAGCGTGTACTCTAGACAAGCCCGGTGCTAGTCATTGGAGGCTCGGAGGTGAGTCACATGGCCCCTGCGCTCAGTCGTTCCGGCGTAGTGGGAAACAGACACACACAAAGGGAACTGCGACACAGAGGGAAATAAAGTATAATGAGGTCTCCAAGGAGAGAGCATGCAATTACCCTCTGGTTTGCAGGGGATCATAAACTGCCTCACAGACTCGAGCTTTATCTGTCACACCCTAGTTGCTAAGTCAGAATTTCTTTGGTCAGTTGTCTTCACCAGCGTAAGCAAGTGTCATCCAGTAAGTTCACAATGAGTTGATAAATTCCAATCCAAAGCAAAGAAACTTGACACTGTTGTCAGCCTCTCCAGTCTAAGAGGAAGGGGACATGATTTCTGTTTCAAATTAGAAAAACAAAATGAAACAAAATGCAGAGTGAAAATCACTTGTGGATTCGTTCAATCTGAGCAGCAAGGGACGGGCAGGATTCCAGCCGGAGAGACAATGAGCTACATAGCCGCTTGTGTCTTGCTGATGTCCCAGGACGCAGCAACAATCCCTTTCACGCTCAGATTCAGCCTGTGAGGGTCCAGTCCCCCCACCCCACCCACAGAGACTCTGATAGCTGGAGTTGGATCCTGAGCTGTGATCTCACCACCTCCTACACTGTGATGGATGAGTATTATCAGCTTGATGTGAAAAATGTAGAGGGGAAAGCAGTTTTCCGAATCAGATGGAGACTCAAAGAATTCAGGAAGAACCTACAAGTAGAAGCTTAATAAAAACAGAAAACATTTGTTCCCATGAGGACTTGCTAGAACAAACCAACTGTTCCGTGTTTGGCGCTGCACTCAGAATGAGGGAGAGAGGAAATAAAAGCCCCGCCCAGGAGCACCAGCCCTGCCTTGAGATTTCACCTGGAGACTCTGCACCCTGAATTTGGTCCAGTACGAGCTTCCTGAAGCCAGAAATTTTCTGAGTACAAAGTCTTTGAGGTTTGAAAAAATGTCTTTGTGTTGGCCTGTGAATTTTGCGTTCGAGCACTCTTTATAGAAACTTACCAAATCCCCATTAATCCAGCGTCTAGTCAGCTCTGACGATCTCTAATAACAATTCTGTAACCTTTCTGAGAAGGTCATCCTTCTTCTAATGGAAACACAGTGATCGTTGAAAGTAAAAAATTGCCTCCGTTCCTCACCCTTATTCCTCCCCAACTAGACCCAGGCAGTCACACCTACTCTCTTCCTTCTGCACAAATTCAGACGGGTGCCAGGGGACGTCTAGGGGTTTCAGAAAGTCCCTTTTTGGACGAGCCCAGGCCACACCCAGGTTAGTAACTCTGTGAAAGGGGTGGATAGCAGTGAAACACTTTTTTGTGATCAGCATAGCCGTGAAGGGCTCCAAGGGAGACCCCTCTAGGATCCGAAGTGCAAGGCCAAACTAATTTGAGAACTAGATAAGTCAGACCAAAGCTGGCAGATGGAAAGGAACTGATCAGAATTAATTCCAGAAAGAGACTAATTCTTAGCATTTTGTACATGCCCACTGCTCTTTGCATGGGGACATGTGACAACTTGGAGAGGCCAGGGATGAACAATGACCTTTAAAAATGTAAGACGTGGGCAGAGGTTTTATTCTTCAGGTTACTAGCTGTGTGACCTTAAGGAGGTTCCTTACCCTCTCTGATCCTTTCAGATGTCTGTACCTATCAAGTGGAGTGAATGTTCCCTCTCTGGAACTGCTGCAAAGATTAAATACATGTAAGGCCTCCAGCACGGTGTCTAGAGCACACCAGGTAGTCCAGGAAAGTGACTCTTATGTAATTATACATAAATCCAATCTCACCACCACTCATTAAGGTTACAGCACTATGCCAGGCCGTGTGAGGGATGCAAAAAGGGTTACAGGTGTGGCCTGGATTCCCTAGGACAGTGTCACTTTCAAATATTCTCTTTCATTTCTTTGGAGGTAAAACATGTTCTTATTAGATGACACATTGCCAATTTTGGCTCTGGACTAGATTCTCAGCATGGGTTTAGACAACCGAAGTCCCTGGCCTCAAGGGGTTTTCAGCCTAGCTTGGGGGAAAAGAGGCATACTCCGAAATACCCATAATAAAGTACAAGATAATAATGTGTTGCCAATATATTTATAATCATTTATAATTAAATATATGCAATTACATAAATAAATTATTTATTTAAATTTTGCTCCCATCACCCACATTTTAATACATTCCTCCATCTACTCTGTACTTGGCAGTGGCAAGAAAACAAAGGAGTGTCCTGGAGAGAGCGGGGTGAGAGCAGGCAGCAGAAGGGGAAGAGCTGTTGACACAGCAGCTCTGTGAGCAAAGGATGCTGGGGCCTCAGCCCGACTCCCCTCCCCCAGGATGAAAGCAGCAGAGATGTGGGTGAGGGGCTTACCCAGCCAGATGAGAGTGGCCCGCCCTGGCCTGGAATTATCCGGGGTGATGGTAAAGCTTTGATGCTGGAGAAAGACATTGGCAAAACATGGCTTAGCCTGCAGAGGGGAGGGTATAGCCCAGTGGTAGAGTGCGTGCTTAGCACGCACAAGGTCCTGGGTTCAATCCCCAGTACCTCTACTAAATAAAGAAATAAATAAACCTAATTACCTCCCCCCCAAAAAACCCAACCAACCAAAAAATAATAAAAAATTAAAAAAAAAATGCTTGGCCTGAAAATAACCTTAGTAAATCATATTAAACTTTCTTTCCTCTATTATATTGATAGAAGAGAGTTTGGGTCCCTAGAGTGAAGGGTCATTGGAAGTTAATAAGGTAAACTAGGATTTTCAGAGTTTGGGATTTTTATGGATTAGTGAAATTGCCAATAAATAAATAAACTCACAGGACCATCTGTATAATTTATCAATCAAGAATATTTTTTAAAATATATCTACTAGGACTGTCATTTTATAAAAGAAAAGCATTTTAATACTGATCTATAGAGAGTTCATCTCAAAATAAAAGACAGCCTTTAAATCCAATCAATATGGCTTTATGAAAAACCCACAATATTGTTCCTATTTTTCTCATTTCAAATTATACCAGTTCAGATGAGGTAAATCAGTACTTTAAAACTACTTTATTTAAAGTCCCTCCCAATACCATTCATAGCTAACCCACCCTAAAGTGACCCCCAGTGACTCATGCCCCTGTAAGAGGTCCCTCCCCTTTGAGAGCTGGTGGGTCCTGTGACTTGCTTCTTGTCAACAGAATAATGTATGTTGTTTCAGGCTGTTAAGTTTTTGGTAATTTCTTATGCAACAATAACTAATAAGGCACCATACTATCAGCTTCTCGAGACAAGATTTCATGGAGCCTAAATTCGTTGTCTGCACTTAAATGCTATGGAATAAATGCTCTAGATTGAACTGGACTAGCCCTGACTTAAGGCTGTCAGTAATATTTGTCTCTGGTTTTTCAGGTTGCCAAAGCACTGAAAAGCATGCAGTTGAAGCTATGACATGGTGGTCTTCTCAGTTCCAAAAGTCCTCTGAGGGGTTCCTTTGGGCTGTGGCCATGTTGCCATAATCCTTCTGGAAGGCCAGGAGGATCTTCCCAAGGACACTAATGGAACAGCACTAGTAGATCGTTCGCTCTGAGCTGTAAATCAGATATTCAACTGCATTGTTTCATCCTGAGATCTAAGACAAAAATTTTCAAGAGAGATGGATGAGGTGAGGCCTGAATCATGGACCTGGATGGTGGCCACCATAACCATAACTGACATTGGTCCAACACACAGATCTCACAAAAGACTGCCTATCCATCATCACGTGTCACCCTTCCCATCCGTCTTCTGAAATCCAGTATTATTAGTAGTGTATTCATTGTACAATCAGGGAAACTGAAGTCCAGAGAAGAGACATGCCGTGCCCACAGTCACCTGATCAGTAATAATAGAGACATTTCTTTTTCCCAAATCTAGTGATATTTTCACAAAGCCATGATGCTCTGGAAGCAGACTGTCCGGCACACATGGGGCTTGATCCCACAGCATATGGAAGTCCTAACCTCCACATCCTTCCCTCCTGAGCTAGTAAGTGTGAGGTTAACACCTTTAAGGATGACAACATAAGGATACTGCCTCTGTGCTTTCAGTAGAATCACACCCTCCCTACTTTGGCCTAGAGAAATAGAGACATCATTTCTGATGAATTTTCTCAGAGAAGAATAAATAAACAAAAAGATATATCTTTCCCTTTTCAGCCACAAAATGCCCCAAGAAATCAACTCCCATCTGCATCACTGCCCGCTGCCTCATATTTAAAGAACAGAAATGTTCTCCCCTAAAATAGTTACACTGTGATTTTTTTTTTTTTTTGGCATTAGAGATTATTTTTCCCAGTTCCTTTCACATGAATTCCTTTTTATTTTTTGTTGTCCAGAGTGACCACTTGGGCAGGAAATTAGCATTTATTTCTTGCCTTCCAAGGGCCAGGCACTGTTAGGCCCTTTACAAATGCTTTCTCATTAATCCTTGTAACAATTCAGTGTGGAAATTATTATTATTATCCTTAATTCTTTTTTTCCCCAGCTGAACAAGCAAAGGGTCAAGAGCTGAAGAGATTTACTTGGGATGACTTAGAAAAACCCTGAACGGGCCCCAAGTCCACAGGACTCTTTTGCTTGTCTGTCCTTCATCCTTCCTTCTTTTTTTCTTTCCTTCCTCCCTCCCCTCCTTCTCCTTCCAAACACATGAATAAATTCTTCCATTAAGGATGGAAAGTTCTGATTCTTTCCTAAGGAGCTTCAATACAGTGAATAATATAAAATATAAACTATGGAGATGGTCATTAGGACTGAGCTGTTGTGACAGTCCAGCTGAGCTAAGTCCTCCCTGAGAGCGGGGGGGCGGGCACCACGAGCTCTGGGGGACACAGTCCGGATGGAGGTGAGCTTGGGAGGCCCAGGCACCACCAGTTCAGTGGTCAGAACGCCTGGGGTGCAGACGGTGAATAAATGCCTGGCAGAGTTGCAGCGGGAGAGGGCGGCCCAGGCTGGGGCCTTCTGTGCAACACTAAGGCATCTGGACTTACTCCGCCGCAGCCCAGGGTCCCACATCTCAGTTTTCTGCAGACTCACGAGACGTAAGACAGTCACATATGTGACCCATTCTCACAGGTGTAAATACAATGATGCTCAATTCCGGGCATGCCAGTGGTAACTCGATTCCCTTTTTCCTCCAGCTGAAAAATGAAGGAATTAAGTATCATGGGAGTTCATGATAGGAATAACCTTGTACCCAACTGAACTTTAACGAAGTAAGTAATTTGCAGTTGTTTGGACTTTATTACTAATGACTTGCAGTGCATTTCACACCCGAGTCTGGGCACGGCTGTCCCACACCGGATGCCTCCTGCAGCGCCAAGGTCCCTGCCTGGCCTCCCAGGGGAGCCTTGCAGAGCTACTTCTAGCAGGTTAAGATCTCCCCTCTGAATGCTGCTACAGGAGATTTCCAACGGCTGACACCTGTGGGGCTCCTCCCATGACTCCCCTTTGCCACAGACACATCCCTACCGCTTCGGTTCGCAAGAAATCAAAGGCAAGGGCCATTCAGAGCACAGTTGATGCGGTCATTTGTTACAGAAGCAAAAGGAGGATGGGACCCAGAGGACAAGGAGAATGAGTGGCATCCTGGACAGTGGAAGTTTCCAAAAGCACATTCAGTAACCACCTCAGGAACCAACTCATTTCTAAAAGAGAGAAGAAAACAGACAAAAATAGAGTTTTCAAAAGAGTCGGTGTTACAGAAGAGGACGCTTTGTGTGGCAATGGCAAAGCTTTTGTGCACAACTCTAATACCTGCCAGGGCCATGTGGCCCCAGGCTTTCCCCAGAAATTGTAAATTTGCCTTGCTGGCTGAGAGGCTGACAGCAGGTTGCTGTAGCTCCGTGTCTGTCCCTCCTCCTTCGAGCTACAAGTGACCAGACCGGAGCCCTGTCTCTGGTCCGTATGCTCAGCAGAGCTACCCATCCATTAAGTGGTAAGAGGCAACAGTCCCTCACTGCATCCACCTCCTAGTTAGCAGCATGGATGGAAGCCAAGCTCATCCTAGGACGTGCTGCCCCGGCAGGCGCTGGGCAGAGGCAGGAAGATGCTTCAGGGACACCTGGGGCTCCACGGTGGAACTGCAATAACCAAGAGGAACCATCTCCAGTGGGTTCTCGGGACAGTCCCACTTAGCAGTCACCCCAGGGGCTCTTCAGTGGGCACTCACTCCCAGCTTCACTCACATGCCTGTCACAAGCCACCAGGGGTCAGGGCTGGAGTGAGTCCTAGTGCCACAGTCCCTGATGAGGGACGTGAGCCACGGTGCACCGCCTTTCTCCTCCCCACCCCCGTGCTTCTTCGAGTCAGGCTGTGTGATACTGTCAAAAGACCAGCTGCGGAGTCAGAAAAGGCTGGGGTCCACTCCAGGCCACACCCCTTATTAGCAAGGTAACTTTAGGTACGTGACCCCCACTCTGATCTTATACCACCACCTTACTTCTCTACTTCCAAAGCACCCCGCATTGTGCTTATTATTAGCACATTTTACTGTTCTTGATGGTGGGTACCTATCCTCCACTAGATTTAAAGTTCCTTAAAGAACAGACACCACATCAGGCTTATTCACAGTCTTAACCCCAGTGCCTGGGGCACAGCACAACTCTCCAAGTATATGCGGAAGAACACTGAATCTCTACCGCAAAGTGTAAAGGATGTGGCACACTGGGTCACTATTTCAGCCTTTAATAAACACTGTTTCTCTGTTTTTCGTTTTCATATTCTTATTCATTATAGGTTACTACAAGATACTGAATACAGTTCCCTGTGCTACACAGAAGAAACTTGTTATTTTATATATAGCAGTTAGTGTCTGCAAATCTCGAACTCCTAATTAATCCCTTTCCAACCCCTTTTCCCACCAGAAACCACAAGTTTGTTTTTTAAGTCTGAGTCTGCTTCTGTTTTGTAAATAAGTTCATTTGTGTCTCTTTTTTTAAAGATTCCACATGTAAGGAATACCATGTGGTATTTTTCTTCTTCTTTCTGGCTTACTTCACTTAGACAATCTCCAGGTCCATCCATGTTGCTGCAAATGGCCTTATTTTATTCTTTTTTTAGGGCTGAGTAGTATTCTAAATGCCATTTCTCTTAGTCTTGCCCCTTCCCTTCCCTAATCACTACTTACTTGAGTTCTGCAGGGATTACGGCCATCCTTGATTGGAACCCATCAGATACATCTTACTGAGCCCCTGTCTGGAGAACAGGATCAGTTTATCTCACCTGACTCCCCAACTTTTGGCATTGGTGGAAGATCTGTTTCAAAGGGATGAATCATCCTGATCCACAGGGCTGCCAACTAACTGGTTTGACTCCCATGTCCTACCCAACACAACCCAACGGCCAAGGCTGCCTTGGTCATCAGTGTGTCACACCAGAGTCCTCTGCATTTCTTTGGACAGCATCTCCCTTTGAGGCAGGTCTGGAACGCAACTATTTCCCCTAGTTCTCTTTAACATGTTCTAGAAAAGGGAAGACTATGGAGACAATAAAAAGATCAGTGGTTGCCAGGGGTGTGTGTGGAGGAAGAGGGAACACACGAACATGCAGAGCACAAAGGATTTTTAGGGCAGTGAAAATTCTCTGTATGATATTACAATGATGGATACATGTCAATATACTTCTGTCCAAACCCACAGAATGTATACCACCAAGAGTTAAGCCTAAGGTAAACCATGGACTTTGTGTGATTATGATGTTTCAATGTGGGCCTGTCCTTCATAAAAAAAAGTACCATTATGGTGAATTGATAATGAAAGAGGCTGTGCATGTGTAGAAGCAGAATGGATATGGGAAACCTATATACCATCCTCTTAATTTTGTTGTAAACCTAAAACTGCTCCTAAAAATGCCTTTAAAATAAAAAGCACAACTAAGTGGTAGCTAATTCAAGTGTGTCCAGCGGTAAATCAACTGTTTCTGAAAAGCACAACTCATTAACATTTTAAAGAGGTCAATGTGGAGGAAATTTTTTTTGTTTTTGTTTCTTGTAAGTGAAATTTTCAGAAGTTTCCTGGGTCAAGCTGCACCACACCATTTACTTTCAATAAAAGGTACAAAACCGTTTACGTTTACACTGACACTGATCAATTCTTGGTGCCCATCTTACTTGACATGCTAGCAGTACTGAACATAGTTGACCACTCCTGACTCCTGGAAACATCTCTTCTCTCGTCTCACTCTCCTGATTTTCCCTTCCTCACTGGCCACTTTAACTCAGTCCCTGTCACTGGTTCCTTCTCACGTCCTCAACTTCTATGTGTTGAGATAGAGCGTAACTCAGACCTCAAAATTTGTCTCTTCTCTCTCCAAACTCGTTGCTTAAGTGCTCTCACCCAGTCAAATGGTTTCTGACGGCATCTGCATGACAAAGTCTCTCACATGTCCGTCTTCAGCAGACACCTCTCTCCTGAACTCTAGATTCCTTGACCCAGCTGCTTACTCCACAACCATGTTTGGGCAGCAAATCCACATCTCAGACTTGACATCCAAATTCACATCCCCCCAACCTTTTCCTCCTTCAGCATTTTCCAGCTCAGTAAAAAGCAACTCCAGCCTCCCCGGCTTCTCAGCCCCAAACCCTTGAAGACATTCTCAATTGCTCCTTCCCAAGCAAAACTCTTACTACACTCTGCAGGTTCTATCTTCAAAACCTACGTGGAATTTAATTGTTTCTCAACCTCTCCACCAATTCCTCTCCAAGCTGGGTGTGTCCATCTCCCCCACTGTCTCCTTCTTTCTACTTGCCCTCCCTCAACCCAAGTGATTCTCAACACAGCCACCATAGCAAGCCTTGGAAAAAGCAAGCCAGATCTCATTACTTGAGAGTGAGAAGATTATGTCAATGTTTACAAGGAAGGAAACAGGCTTAAGAGGGTTAAGTAAACAGTCGCACTACCAATTAGTGGTAGAACCTGACTGATTCAAACCCAGTCCCTGAATCCAAAGCCCATACTCTTAATCATGAACCCACACTGCCAAGAAATAACTGCGTGCCTTAAATGCCAACTACATTTACATGCTAAGCCTTAGTGGAACTGCCATATACCACTTCACACAGACAAGATTTTCAAGTATTGTATAGATTCATTCAACAAACACTGGGAATCTACTGGATGTCTGGCTCTATTCTAGACTTGTTGGATCAATAATGAATGCAGAAGACTGTTCTCACCAAACTTACAGTCTAATGAGGGAGACACACAATAGAACAAAATAGGTAAGGCCAAGTGGTAATAAACAATAAGGAGTTAATAAAGCTGGGTAAACAAGGCAGAGAGTAAGAGAGAATGACTAGTACAAAGAAGAAGAGACAGGATGTTCTTAATTCACTGAAGCAAGAAGCCAACTATACTGAAGCAGAGTGACTGTGGGGTGAGTGGCAGGAGGAAACATCAGACCTAATGATGATGGACGAGGATGGAAGCATTAATTATTGCCTGCCTTCTGAAACAGAAGCAGCAGAAATGCTTCTGGCTCCTGAAGCCTTACAGGGAATATGTTTAATCTTTCATCCTATTAACAGATTAAAGTGTCCATTTTAATGCCTGGCACATAATAGATGCTCAGTAAGACTTAATGTCCTGCAGTGTAACATCTGGCCACTTTGTTCTTCTTCAAAGTAGTCTTCACTACTCTTAGACACCTGCATTCTGATAGAAATTTTAGAAGCTGTCAAATTACACACAAACACACCCACACATTAGGTTTTTTTAAAATCTAGATTGCACTGAATTTACTGTATCATCTGCAAAAACAACCACCACAGCAGTATTTATAAAGCTATCAAGAAAAGATCTGTAGAGAGAATACACAAAGAGCTACATATCAATAAGAAAAAGGAGAATCACTCAAGATGAAAATAGGGCAGAGGATATGAACATGAAACTTAGAACAGAAAAACGGAATAGTCGATGAACATATGAAAACAACCTAACCTCAAATGTATTCAAGTAAAGGCAAATTAAAACAAAGATGAGGACTCATTCTATGCCCATCAGATTGGAAAAAGCTAAAAGTCTAACCAGCAATCGATGATTTAACCATTGCTTTTCAAATGAAGCATAGGGAACTCTTATGTCCCACTGGTGGCTACATGAAAGGGAAAATCCACTTTGAAATATAATTCGGCAATATCCATCAAAACTGAAGATGCGCATATAGTAAGATCCAACAATCTGGTCCTAGATGCTCTACCTTGCAACATCCTCTCACATGAGGCCAAAGGGATAGATAGATAAAGGATAGTTACAAAAGCCTTTTTTTTTCACAGCCCCATTTTGTAAACTACCTAAACGCTCATCACCAGAAGACTAGGTAGATAAATATTGTTGTATGCATTTAACCAAATACTAAATTGTGGTTAAAATGAATGGATGAGAACTACTTATATCAACATGGATAGATCTCAAAGATGATGTTGAGCCAAAAAAGTAAAGAGATAAGTTCATGTTCAGTAGGAATGCATTTTGGTAGTTTTAAAATACATCACATCTAAAGCACATTTTGTTTTAGATAATAAGATGCAGTAAAAGTTAAAAAAAAAAAAACCCTCTAAGAAACGTCAAACACCAAACTCAAAATACTGCTCTCCACTGAAGGGAAGATGGAATAGGTTCAAGGAGGAGTGGCAAAGAGGCTTCGCTCGTGTCTATAATGTTCAACTCTTAAAGGGAAAAAAATCTAAAGCAAATAATGACAAATTTTCAGCTTTGCCAAAAGCAGGCAGTGAGTATATGGGTATCTATTACAGTATTCTTTATATTCATCTGTATGTTTAAAATCTGCACAATTTTAAAAGCAACAATGAAACATCAGAATGGTTTTCTCGGGTGACAAGTGAGACTTTTCCAACATTTTGGTGGCCATCTGTAGAACTATATGGCCATATGCATCTTCCCAAAATTACGTTTCTGATTCCAAGCAAAAGTAAATACACCGCACCACATTCATTGTCAGAAGGGTTGAATTTGCCTCTTTTCCATGTGGGGTCACTTTGAGACGAGTAAGTGTCTTTCACGTGGCCTCTGTCTGAAAATGAGAGCCCCTGACTTGATGCCCCGAAGTATCTTGCCACTCCATCGAGGGAAATTTGCAGAAGTCAGACGAAGGTTTGAGTTATGCGCAGTTCCCACCTTCCTTGTTTGGTCTCTGTCATCAAGACTTGTTTATGGAAGCATACATTGCTCCTTCCTAACCCATGAGAAGTATGTGACTATTGCTCAGCCTTCCATATTTCAGTTCTGAACTCAATGAACACCCAAGTAATCTTCCTCGTGATTACAGATGATTTCTCTCGCAACTTAAAATAGAGTTCTTCAACTCTCATTCTGACAGTGTCTACATTATCTCTTTTTTATGCAAGCTAACAGCTACTCTGAAAATATGTAAGCTACGACTCAGAGATTGCTTTAACCGTTTGTTTTGTTTTCAGTACTGAAGATGTAGAGAAAAAAAAAGCAACAATTTCCCCTAAAGATGACAACTCCCACCCCTTCAGAAAAAAACTAAAACAGCTGCTCCAGATGTTAAGTGAATTAAATGACAACAAAGATATCAAGTGTACTTATCAGATCTTCAGAAAGAATGTCATCCTGATAAGGAAATAGGGTCATTAAAATTAAATGATTATAGAGAAATGAACAAACATCATTTCCAATATTCTCATTGGGACTCGCAGTTAAACTCAACCATGTTATTTCTCTTTTCTAAACAAAGAGATTTCTGGAGGCAACATAATGTTCTCTTACAAAGTATGAGCTTTAAAGACAGACAAAACCGGGTTCCAGTCACAGCTCTGCAAATCGTTAACGAGTGCACCTTGCAGAAGTTACTTAACTTCCGTAAACTCCACTTTCCTCCTTTGTAAAATGGGGATAATAAAAATATTATGGGATAATAAAATGTAGTTACGGGAATCTGTGAAGAATGAACCGAGATAAGGAATGAAGGGTCTTAGAAAGATGCTGGTCACATAATAAAGATGAATTAACAATGACCAGTGGTATTCTCAGCTGCCGTAAGTATCAGCGGTTACTGTCATCACTGGACACACCTAATTGACACAATGAGGCCTTGTGGCCGTTTTCAACACATTGTCAATCAAGAGTTCCCGATTCCTCAAATGTAGAATTACAATTTTTACAAAGAAAAGCCCACACAACAATATACAGAACACCAGAGAACACTTTCTTTCCTCAAACTGGGTAAACACAGGCACCTTCAAAAATCTGAGCTGGAGTCAAATGGATGCCTTCCCCGACTCCCCAGGACGGAAGCGAGCATCTCTTTTTCCGGACTCCCCTCGTTCATACTTCCGCATTTCTAGTGTATTTCAGATATAACAACACTGCGCTGTCGTGAACCATTTTCTTCACTGCTCCTTCCACTCAGCCGTGCGCTCCAGGACGGAGGAGACGGTCTCTTCCACGTCTCTATGGCCTGTGTGAACTGCAGCGCCTACCAAACTCTGGGGGCTTAGTGAGTATTTAACGACTGACTAGGAATGGGAAAGAGGAAACAAGTATTTAATGATTACTGGCTGCGTGCCAGACACAGAGCTCGGTGCTTCCCACGCCCGCCACCTGACTCAGGCCTCATCACAGCACTACCAAGAAGGCGCCACTATTAACCACGTGCTAAAGACGGAGAAACCGAGACTGAGAGAGGGAAGCCATTCCAGGATGTGAAAGGGGAACACGACGGTACCAGCTTTCAAGCTCACTTTGCCCCAGTCCTAAACCTGTTGCTCTCTCTGTTCATCTGAATTAACCACCTCGCAGAATGAACTCTCTCTGGGAGAAATGGAGACAAACCGGCACTCTTAGGATGAAGACCCTCGCGCGTGGGAGCCTAGAAGCGTCGCACGTGTTTCTGACTCCTCCGGCCTCCTCTCTGACGCCGATCCCTTGGCTGCTCCTCCCGGGCTTCCCATTCACTGGGTCTGTGCACCATCCCCCCTCGGCCTGCAGAGTTTCTCTATTTCGCCTAAGCTGACCTCCCCAGATTTCAACTCTTAGCAGCTTCAACCTGAGGTATGAGGGACGCCTCTGGATTCTGAGCTCTGTCACCACCCTTGACGACACTGCCAACTAGACCCCATCAGCACATGTAATTCACGGACTGGCCTCTACCCCAGGCTTTTACATAACACGTAAGGCCAACAATCAGACAAAGGGACTAGGGGTCTGATGAGCCGGGAGCAGCAAGTCCATCACCACCCCCACACCATCAGAGCAGAAATACTTTTCAACAGCAGTCTATCAGCTGCCTTTTTTTTTTTTTTTTGGCACACACCCCATCAAAAGAGCATACAAGACAGTAATACATGTCAACGATTTCTTCATTAGTTTAATCGACATTTGTTTATTCATCCATTCAGTCAGCCGTTTATTCAACAAGTAATTATTCTGCAGCCGCTACCTGTTGATCGTCATGCCAGGCAACGGGCATCCAACAGTGCATGAGACAGATGGCCACCCCTCAGGAAGCTTACTTACATTCTTAATGTATTACTCAAGCTGCAACAGACTAAAGGGACCCCAGAGATTAGCTAAACACACTCTCCCCATCTTGGAGTGGAAATTGAGACCCAGAAGTCAAACAGCTAGCTAACGCCCGTTTCCCTGCCATTCCGATCCCAATCGAAATCTCTTTCCAGTACACCAGATGGCGCCCATCTGATGAGCAACATGTGAGCTGACATCTATTAGGCACCATGAAAGCAGGAACATTGCAAAAGGCTTGGCACTCAAGGAATAGATTTTTTGTTTTTGTTGTTTCTCTTTTTGAGTTCTCAATTCCATTGTCAGTAGCTCCACCAGAAGCGGTGGAAACTAACTTGACAGTGTCGTGCGATTTCTTTTGGAAAGACAGCAGGAGCCATATGAATTTTTTAGAATGGAACTGTCATTAGCATGACCACGTCCGGTAAAACGGTCCACGGGCATCTGATGCTTCTGAGGCATCTCAGCCGCCTGCCTTTGTCTCCTGGAAGGTGTTCACTGCATGACTGGTTACTAGTACTGTGTGAGCTGTCTGGAGAAAGGGGAACTGTTTTAAAAATAAAGCTGAGAAGGAAAAACGGAAAGACATTGGCAACCACTCCTAAGACTACAAAGAAAACCCAAGGGCTAATGCTCAAACTTGGGCTCCCTGAGTTATCCTGCTCGCGCTCCACATGGCCGTTATCCGCCCTCCTCCGACAGCTCTGCCCACTCAGGAGGGACTCGCCCATTCCAGCCACGCACCTCCAAGTTTTTGCTCTGATCCTTAACACACTTATTTTAAACCTATGGCTCTCAGGTGAGTGGCAAGGCCTCCTCCACAGACTGAGAAAAAGAAAGTATATACGTGGATGTGGGTAGGGAGGGAGGGTGTTGGGGAGGTAATGCATGAGCCCTGGTGCCATTTTAGAAATGTTGCCTGGCACAGAGATACGGCCAACCAAGTGAGTGGGGAAAGTCTCAGAGTTGTAGCTGAAATACTGGGTTAGACTGCCATTCTGCCATTTTAGTTAACTGTTTGCCTCTAGACAAGTTACTTACCCTCTCTGGGCCTCTATCATCACGGCTAAGTGGAGGACATTATGACCCAGTTTACTGGGGATGAGGATGTTCTGAGGTCACACCTGTGAAACTAGTTTGATGTCTGATACACAGTCAGGCAGCGCTCAGGAGCGGAGAGTCGGGCCTAAAACAGGAGAGGTCGCTTTGTCATGATGATCACACTTCCATACTGAGGACTGCAACGGGGATGAAATGTAATACCGTTCCTCATGCGCTGAGTACAGGGCGTGGCCCATAAAAGGTGCTTGATATACATTAGCTCCTTTCTTCCCGGAGCTGATGTTTTAAATGATGGTGTGGCATCTCATTTAAGCATCACAATCCCCATGTCAGGGAGATGAGCTATTATTACCTGTGCTTCACAGGTAAGAAAGGTTCAGGCAATTAACTCAGTGTCCCGCATTAAATGAGAGCAGAGCCAAAGCTCAAACTTAGACCTGTTTTCATTCCTAGCGTTGTGCTTTCCAACTAAAACTTTCAAAAAACAATCGCCCTGTGCATGGCTGAATCACGTCTGTGGCATCCACCCCAGTAAGCACAATTTAATGGCTTGCATTTTAATCCCCTCAATGCTAAACGCACAGAATAATGTAGACTCATCACAACGCCAGCATCCCACCTTGCCGCGGTGCGCTCAGGGCGAAACTGATAGCCTGCTTAGTTAGGAGAACACACAGGGCCTGTTAGCAACATCTGTCTAAACTGCAGCCAGCGTGCCTCCTTATCTCCTGACCTATATACTCTTCTTAAGATGTTTAACTGATACTTGGGGCAGTGCCCTGGTATCTAGGTTAACATCCTGAGTTCAAAGGTACTTGGTTCCAGATGCTGAGGGCCCACCCAGAATTCTACAGCCAAGGAGAGAACAGAACTGGACTGGGGATCCAAAGATCCAGAAGAGCTTTTACACCACTCTTTAATTCTCATTTAGCCTGGGGAGTCCAGTGTGTTCATCACTCTTTCGTTCCCCTGTTTCTGGAGCACTTTATTCATTCATGTGGGAATCCATTCATTCAACCTGTCACTTTCAACTTCCCCTTTTATCAGAAACAGGGAATTCAAAGGTGACTAAGTGAAGCCTTGCTCTCAAGGAGCTCTCTATCGCCAAAGACAGACATGTCAACGGATCATCACAGCAGGACAGAAGGGCTAGAGGAGGCTCCAGAAGCACCGTGAAGGAAGGGACCTACCGTCTGGAGACATTTAACCAGCGCCTTGAAGGATGCGCACAAAGAATGTGGACGGGAGGGATGGGGTAAGAGGTAGGCAACGGGTCAGAAGAAGGAAACTATAAGGTGTGACTCATAAATGGTGACTCCAGTATAGCAAGAACTCACGTGGGGTAAGGGACAGGGATGACACAGGGAAGAGCAAATCACAATTGCTTTTTTTTTTATGTCGTGCTGAAGACTTTATCATTTCTTCTCATGGACACAGGAAGCGTAGGTACTGATTTTTATCTAGCATGGAAATCTCGCCTTTTGAGAGGAGAGCATATCACTCTGATCCCAGGGTAGAGGGAGTCCCGCTGAAGAGGCAGGAAGCTGACGAAGGTTGATGTCATCGGCCCCACTGGTCCCCTAGAGGCTGCACAGGAGCTGGGTTCCTGGGGTTGCCCCCCGCCCCCGGACTCTCTATCATGATGGAAATATTCTGTGCTGGCTGACAGGGTAGCCACTGGCCACATGTAGCTTCTGAGTGCTTGAAATACAGCGAGTGCAACTGAGGAATGGAATTTGAATATAAATACATTTAAATTAATTAAAATTTAAATTTGCTACATGGAGCTAGTGGTGAATGGACTGGAGAGCACAGAGTCCCAATCTCCTCAGACGCCTGCAATTCCGCTTTCCTCTCAGAAGTGCTCCAGCCTCCCAGTCACTGTGGATGAGAGACATCTTCCCTTTGCAGGGGCATCTCTGACAATTCACTGTCACTCCTGGGTTTGAATTCTTTGAGGGCAGGAACTGTCTCCTTCCTATGTGAGTACACTCCGAGTGCCCAGCGTGGGACCTGACACGAGGACCGTGTCTGTCTGATGTGCTGAGTGGGCCCTGCCCAGGTGAAAGGCAGCCTTCCCCACGGGGAGACGATTCGTCTTCTCTTAGGGAAGCTTTACAATTAAACACAAACCCCCTCTGAGACTTTTTTAATAGCCCAGAGGTAAGCCTGCTAGGAAAATAAATTATCCCTGCTACCTTTATCAACCACCCAAAAGAATTTCTTTCCTTCTTTTCGGCATCAGGGCTCTGCACAAAGAAGTAGGCAGATTTTCCTTCTCTCTGAGCATCATGTCACTCCCATTTTCTAATGCTAACTAGCTAAGCAAAGACATTAATGATAATTTTTCAAACAGCCCTGAGTATAGGAAATACTCTAAAAAAAAAAAAAAGCCCAAATAACTAGTGTTTAATAGCACTTCACAATGTATGAAACATCTGTTCATGCATTGATGGATTTGATCCCAACAACAGCCTTGTAGGTTTCTTTCTTTCTTTCATTTATTGAAGTAAATTCAGTAATAATGTATCAATTGCTGATGTACAGTATAATGTTTCAGTCATACATGTACATATGTATATTCATTTTCATATTCTTTTTCATTATATGTTACTATAAGATACTGAATATAGTTCCCTGTGCTATATAAAAGACATCTGGTTTTTCATTTACTTTGTATATAGTAGTTAATATTAGCAATTCTTGAACTCCCAATTTATCCCTCCCATCCTGCCTTGTAAGTTTCTAATCATCATTCCCATTTTACAGAAGAGGAAGTAAAAGGCTCAGAGAGAGTCTCTAAATTGTTCAGAGACACAAAGCTTCTAAGAGGTGGAGTTAGATTAGAAAACCAGATTGATCTAAGAAACCACCTACCATGTGTCAGGAAAACACATTGAGTCAATATAAAGATGTATTATATGTAGATCTTGAAGAATGGATTAGATTTTGACCCAAGGAAATTAAAGAAGAGGAAGACGTTTCAGGCAAAACACAAGTTTTGTCTGTTCTGTTTTCCCTGCCTAGAGAAATACTTTTTCTTTTTTCTTTTTTTTGGTTTTATTTACCCAGAAGATTATTTCATCCTGAAAGAACCCAGAGCAACTAATTAGGTTCCTCTTCAGAAAAAAAAAAAAAAAAAAAAATCCACTCCACTAATAAATTCTCTGCCTTCTGATTCTCGAAGACTTTTGCTGTTTGCCAGGTCATTTGGTCAGGTAACTAATTAATTTATCCATCCACCCAACTAACAAACTTTTAAGGAGCCCCTGTTGAGAGCCAGTCCCTCCACCAGAAATTCAGAGATGAGAGAGGAAACAGCTTTTATCCTCTACAGGCTTACCTGTCTCTTGACCCTGAGCATTATTAATTGAACTGTTACTCATTTTTGGATTTCATTTGTCTATATCACACTGCACTCCCCTACCTCCACCCACACTAGGCATGGTAGTAATGTCATTACACATACAGATGACAAACATTTATTAATTGGTGGTAGAAAAGAAATGAGAAACAATATATTACTATTTGCTGAGCATTTCTTAAATCCCTATACTGTGATAAGACCTGGGTGGGGGGAGGGACAAAACACATATAAGGGAAAGGCACTTCCCTCAGGAGTTGAGAATCTGATTAGAGAGACAAGACATTTATAAAAACAAGTTGAAATTTAATAAATCAAAGAAGAATACACTCAAAAAGGAAAAATAGAATCTCACACAACACTTCCAATAAGTAGTGGTTTTACTGCACACATTCATCGACCACTTACAATGCTCCATACACAGTGCTGGGTGTTTAAAAAAAACAGCTGAAGAGCTAAGCAAATTTCACACATCATCTGATCGGACCCACCAATCCTACAATGTCAGCATCATTATCCCTACATTATAATGAGGAAAACCGAGGTTCAGAAAACATTAACTGGACCAAAGTCACAAATAACTGGAAGAACCAAGACCCAAACTCAGGTCTTCTGACTGCATGCCCACTGTTGATTCCACAAGACACACTGCCTCCATTGTTAGGGTTTAAGTAATGAAAGGCAAGAATGATGAACATCGGCTAGAATGAGCTGAGGAGGATGGGCTTGAAAAATGAAGGATGGATATGATGCTACTACGGAAATTAAAATTTCAGTCATTACATTGCGCTCACCATTGCAGATTCAACGCCCGTGATTAAACCACGGGGGCCACCATTACTATCAGGGTTTGGTTAATTACACTGACCTGCCGTCTGGGATTTATTCTTGTTCTGGGAAGGGCCCTATTTAAGATAAACCTCTTCTCTTCTTGCATCTCCTGGTAGGATTTTTCTGGCTGTGCACATCCAGCTATATGAAATAATGGACAAGAGGAGTAATATGGTAGCTGGGTAGGACAGTTACCTGGGCATGTATGTGCACTATATATGGACAATGAGCAGGGCAGATATGCTAAGAAAGAAAATTGAGGGTGAGACACAGAATCTGGCAGAGATGATCTCATTCATCATGTATCTCCAGCACTTAGCAAGGTCCCTGGCACAGATTACGGGTTCTATAAAAGTGTACTGCATTCATGAACTTAACCGTTTTTTTTTCTCTTGTTAACTATCAATCAACACTATCCCTGCTGCACAAAGGCCAAAAGGGACACACAAGTATTTCACACAGCTGGGGGAAGGAGGAGGAGGAAGAGGGATAAAGAAATGAAAAACGCACTGTTCTATACTTCTGTAACCTTCGTCAGCCTGCCCCGGCCTTCTCCAGCCCTTCTCTAATTGAGACATAGGACCTTTGTATGAAAACACCCAGCTTCCAATGTATCAAGTCTAAAGTCCATCAACCAGAGCAGACAAGAAACCATCAGCCTCACTAGCAAGTAGGGCCTGGAACTGGTCATATGGTCAGAGACTTAGTATGTCGGGTTTAGATTGGCATCTGGACATCCAGCCATGGCTGAGTTACGACTCCCCTGTGGATGTGGCCAGCGCACAGGACTGTACTGCCAACCTGGAGGGCACCTCTATGCCGTCCCTCGTCAGCAGTGGGAATGCCACCATTTACACAGAGACTTCTTCTGGGGCTGGCTAGCCCTTGCCAGATCCTGTCCTGGGAATTAGGACCTTACTGCCCTTACTCTGAGCTCCTGGCTGGGTTCTGCCATGGAAAGGACGCCCCGAGGCTTGTTCCTCTTACCCACAGAGCTTAGCCCTCCTGTTGCTGGGCCCCAGCTACCAGATTACTCCTCTTGCATTCTGATACCAGCTGAAGGACAGCCCAGGTTTCCAAGAGCTCTATGAATACCGCTTGTTAATGCCTTCGGTCACACTCAAGTGATTTCCCCTAATTCCTATTTCTTGATCTTACGTTAAAGTTAGGAAATCTCAAAGAAAGGCCTGCTTGAGTTCTAACAACCATACAAAGTCTTAGGTTTGAGGGAGCTAGTTTCCTTGTGTTATCTTTTCATATAAAGTACCTAGAAAAAGGTACTATAAATGAATAGTACCTTTTTCTAGGTACTTTATATGAAAAGATATTGCAAGTAAATGGTTATAGATTTATGGTTGGAATTATTAAAGCCCAACTCCAAGGTCCTAGGAAAAAGCAACCTTCAACTTACCCTGAACTTTTTCCAAGAGTTAAAAGCATCTTTACAGTTTTTTCTCTTTGGGGATTCAGAGCATCTTGGCGACAAAAGCATTTTCAGGTGCTTCTCTTCTGCCTTTAATCTTCTAACTCAGGGCAAAGCGGTCATAAAGGACGTTCCTTGGGCAAAGATAGAAAGAGATTCCTCTGGAGTGGAGAAAGGGCCAAGGCTTCATCCTGGGAGCGTTGAGGGGGACAGCTATATACCAGGGGGCTACAGGAGATGCCTGAATTTCTAAAGGAGGTGTTCAGAACTTGTACTGTCTCAGAACCTATCGGCTCTTACAATTTCCTTTTTCTTACTTGTCAAGGAAAAAGCGAACACAGGAGGAAGAAAAATACAAGTACATACACAACGACAGTAGTAACACACACGTAACTCCTTGGGTTTACATACACCCCCTTGCTGGTTTGCTTTATAACTGTTATGTAATTTACTTTTTTCCCAACCTATTTAACGTTTTTCCTGAAGTCACTTACTATTAAGATTCCTAACTTGTGCCAGCAAATACTGAAGGTCATAACCTAGACCACTCTCTTTTTTTTCTTGATTGGCATATAATCAACTTAGAATGTTGTGTTAACTTCTGGTGTACAGTACAGTGACACACACACAAACACACACACATTCCTTTTCATATTCTTTTTCCTTACAAGCTACTGGCTGTTCTTAAAGCAACTTTTAACCTGCTTTTCATTTATAAAAGAGCCAAAAGTCTCTCTGAGCACTTCAAAATTCATCTAAATAGAACTGTTTTTAGACCATCTCCATTTGTCATTCCCTAGAGCCACGATTCTCAACATCATAAAGCAACTGGAAAAACTTCAAGGAGAATTTCATTCAGATCGGTATCCTGTGATCATTGTTGATCTGGCAGCACAACTCATGTACTTAGTAGATCCTCAATAAATACTTGCTGAATTTGAACCACCCCTCCAACCCTTGCCTCTTGTTTACAACCCAGTGTGACCGAGGCTGTCACCCCCAGGATCACACCCCTGCCCCTCTCTCACACAAACCAATTACTCTTATCTAAGCCTCAGGAGGAAGCTTCAAAGAGAAGAAACAAGAACTAGTTAGAATCAACTAAGCCCAAGATGGCGTAGAATCTGACTTCCAGTGGACCCGGAGCCTCGTTAGACGCTCATTGTAACGTATTAGCGTGCTGAGTGACACCCCCGCCAGGGCCATGACAGCTGGCGACTGCCGTGACAAAAACCAGAAAACCCCTCCAAGGACTGAAAGGCTCGAACAAGGGCTGACTGGCTCCCACACACCCAGAAGGAAGACACGATGGCAGAAGCCTCCCACAAAAGCTCAGCATGGCCCAACCCGGGCTGGAGCCGCCTCACCGGCCGTCCTGGCTGACGGTTCCCCACCCGAGGGCTTCTCTTCCCTTTTTCCTGCTCAAGTGCGTTCTTTCTGGCCCTTTCCCTCCCCTTAGGCAATAAAGCAGTTTTTCACTGTGTCCCTCTGCTGTAAATTCTCTCACAGCCAGCGGGCAAGGACCCACACCTTTGGTGGGCTTTCCAACTCGGGGATCTCTCTATCCACAAGCGAACTGACTCGAAATAGGCTGTCACCAGCTGCTGGAGTCCTAAAGTGGGTGCTAGGAGGCGCCTCTGACCGACTTACCCTCGCTTATGTTTGAGCCATCATGCCTGTTAACAGTACTAATTATCTACCAGCTAAATGGAAAAGAAAGGATTGATCAGCCGTGACAGATCAATACTTCCATGTGTCTCATTATTATTTTTATTTTAATCATTCTTAAGGGCTGCCTTACTTGGCGTAATTATGAGTGGTCCCTGAAATCACTGTGAATGAGTAGAACAGCTGAGACATACCTGGAAAAAATCCACAGAGGATCAGTGGTTAATCGTGCATCTCTCCCACACACCCTCACATGCACAATAGCTTTTCACCCCCCACACCTGTGTTTTTTCCTTATGACTGAGCTAACCAAATTCTAAACACCCAGTAAGCACCCAACATCCAGAATTTCAATGTGTGTGTGAGGATGCGTGCGTGTGCGCTGGAGGAAAAGAGAGAGAATGTGGAGGATGGGGAGGGTCGGGTCACCCATGCTCAAAGCCAAAGCTCTAGCTCACCACCGCCCTTGTCTCCACCCTGCTGCTCAGTCTCTTCTAATCTTGCATCTGTCCAGTGTCTGACCTCTAGGACTCCTGATCTGCATGTCAGGCGTGCCCGCTGGACCAAGCAGCTTTTAATGTGCTGGAAGTTCACTCCTTGGTCAGGTCCTGTCTTCCCTTGGGCATCTGGAGAGGTCTGCTTGGGGCAGGTGCATCCTGGCACTGCCTACTGTATGACATAAGCAGCGTTGATGGTGACTTCCCCCACACCAAGGGTACAGACCAACCCTGACAACCACATGTAAGCCTGACTCAAACGAACAGGACCTGAGCCCTGAGGATGTGCCTCTCTTACACATTCAGATCCAATTCATTCGCATCCCCAGTGGCACTCCCCACAGTCCCCTCTGATGGGCTTCTATTTTTCAAACTGATCTTGAACATGCTCCGTCTTCACCTTCCTCTGCTCCCTTATCTGTGCTGTTTCTTTTACCTGGGACGCTCTGCCTCTTGCTTCTTTAACCTGGGAAAACTCTTCATTTCCCCAAATCTATTTATTCCCTTTTTCGCATCCTCTCTTTGACCGCTCTTTGGCAGAGCTTTCCCATCTTTTAGCCCAACTGCATTTTGTGCCCCACGCCCTTTTCAAAATCTTCTAACACTTTAATGATCTTTTTCCACGTCTGAATGCCTAACTACACAGGGAGCTTGTCAAAGACAAGGCACCACATTTTTTGTCTGTGTATTCCAAACACCTAACGCAGTGCTAAGCACACTCAATGGGCCCAGTAAAGATGAGACATGCTTGACAGAAGAAAGAACAAATGAACAAACAAATGGATCAACTAAGGAAAGAGGGGTCGGTGGGCAAACAAATGAGTGAGCAATGAGTCTCTACTCCATGCCTTGCAGTTCAGTATCACCAGCTAAACTTCTACTGGAAGTCACACATCACCGAAAGAGCAGACTAGAACAAGGGCTGATGATTTCCAGCTGAAAACTGTCCTGGGAGGTACAGAATGGTATTGTTGCACTGTTACTCTTGACCAGTGAAAATAATATTAATTGCCCTGAAAATTAGAGACACAGGGACTGCCTTAGACCCTCCTTTCATGTTCTACCTGTGACTTCAAATAAACACCACCAGAAGTTACTCAAAATGCCCCAAGTCTCCATTTCTTCTTTTGTTAAGATAATTATAACGTGTAACTCATGAAATTATTTGGAGGACAAAACTGCATAATTTATGTAGAAGTATAAAGCAAGGGGCTTATCACCCAGTTGCCAATAAACGTACATGGTCCTCCTTTCTCTTGCGTTACCGTGAGTTCTGAACCCAACTCACCTTCTGTAAGTGGATTGCCATCACAGAGACTGCAGGGTGCTCCCCACCCCTGGGGACCCAGCTGGGCCACATCTCCCAGCCCCCCTCGCAGTTAGATGTGGCTTCTGGCTGGTTCTCGCCCATGGAATATGAGCAGAACTGATGAGTGCCATTTTCAGGCCTGGTTCGTAAGGACCCCTACGGACCCCTCTCTTCCCTCGGTCCCTTTTACTTGTCTGGAAAGGAGACCAGCCCCAGGAAGACCTTCCATCTATTTGGAGAAAATAACAGGACCTCCTTTGGTCTATATACCTGAGCGACTACATGGAAAAGAGATGCCCACTGGCCAGTTCATCCGCCCAGGACTGCTACACGGGCAAGAAGTCAACTCTGCTGCTTCTTGAACGCAGACGCATTTTGGCTGAGAGTGGCTGAAATACCCCTAATACGACTGCCCCCTCCCCGGGGGCAGGATCCACAGCGCGGAGTACACCACAGAACCACAACAGCACTTGGCAACCGGTACACACTCATCAAAAGCTTCTAAAAGAAAGGGGGAAAAAAATGAACAAACACACGTCTGTATCAGCTAACGAGTGTCAGTGCTGAAAATACGTCCTTGAATTTGAACTCATGGACTTTCTCAAAATTGACTATAAAAACAGTGTTCAAAGTATAGTTCCTGGCCTTCCTGCCGTGTAATTCTCAGCACATACTGATTTTGAAGCACAAATCTTTGCAATTCCCTGATAATGCTATTCCTCAGAATAATGAAGCAGGAAGGTCCCCGACGCCCACAATTGTGCTGGTCGTGTAGGAACTGTGATTTTCTTTAACCACAGGTATCTGAGTTCGCTCAGGCCCTCATTACAGTGTATGGGATGTTATTTAATCTCAAATGAATCTTTCCCTAACACTTTTCCTCCTTATGGAACCCAGTCAAGTCTCTTGCAGACGCTGTAAGAGGCAGTGCCTTCACTAGCAGACTTCACAGGACGATCCTCAGAATTAACCCACCTAACTCCACTGCCCTTAACAAGGGAGGCATGTTAAGTTCACGATCCCTGGACGTGGGCAGTGCCAAGTCAGACCTCTCTAAAGTGTTCATGAAGTGCTTGAGGCTTGAACCAGTTATTTAATTGTCAAGTGTCTACTGAAGGCCTTTCAAGTGCTTTTTGCTGGTGAGGATCATATAATCTAGTTGTGAAATATGACAAATAATTAAAAGAGCACAGTAACTAAATTTTGATGTGGCCCCTGGATATATATATATAGAAAAACATCCATCTTTTGCATTATGTTGATTTATTTACTCCATCATTTTATTAGTTTATTATCATGTCTCAGGCCTTACTCTAGGAGCTGGAGATACATCCGTGTATAAAACAACGCCCCTGCTCGCATGAAACTCTCAACTGAGTAGTTCTACTTATAACTGGATCCCAACACGCCATGCCTTTTCTCACTTTGTGCGTGCCACCTCTCTACCCAGAATGCCTAGTGCTCTTTCCATCACTCCCTCCATCAAGCCAACTTTCTGCATCCGACCACCACTCTCTCCATCCAAAATTCTGCCCAGGCATTTCATCTCCTCTATTATGCTGCTCTGATTTTTTTTTTTTAACTTAAAACATGTCCTAGTCTGTGTCTCTTGCATTCATTTTCTTTTTGCATTTGTCATGTTATAATTAGGGGTAGACAGGCCCATCTCTTCTCCAAAGGTGGCACCTGAAGACAAGGCCTGACTCTTCTACCTGTAGGTCCCAGTGCCTGGAATCCGCTGGCCCACAATAAGTCAGTAGTCTTGTGCTCTTCTGAACTCAACTGCAAAAGAGGAAATCAAACCCCACTGAAATGAGAGTGCCTGCTCAAGACCACAGATGGATTTGATAGTAGCACTGACACCAGACTCATGCCCTTGCCCAGATAAATCAATGAGTTGCCATGCATCACGCGGTCCACAGGAGTTCTGCTTGGAAGCAAATGTTAGTCCCTCACCCCCACTGCAGAATACAGGACATCGATCCATCTAGGTTTGCGACTGTAATTATTTTTGTCACTCATCTTTTGATCTTTTGTATTCAGGTTACAATTATTAAGGAATCAAAATGTGTAAACAAAGAAAGTACCAACACAAGGAGGTCATAACCTAGAAAGAGACAGCAAACATATTAAAAACTGTATTTATCTTCTTTCTTCTACCACATTATAAAATCCTTTAAAGGCAAACTTAGAGAGTTCCTTTTTGGGACCTAGCACAGAGTTCGGTTCCAATAAAGTCTATTTAAAACAAGTTCACTCCAAAAATCTTCTCAAGATATTCCATTTTCTCACATTCTAGTAAGGATCTCTATAAATTTCATAATTTGCACTTGCCTGTCACTACAGAATACTGGGCCCACAGCTAAGATTCAGTCACCAGCCAATAGCTTTTCCCTAATTCATTATTTTGGTAAATATGCTTATTTAGTTTTTTTCACCTCAATAAATTACTAAAAACCTTATATGTATAATTTCCTGGAATTCTTTAAAGGGGAAAACTTCTATTCCTCATTTTATAGATAAGAAATCTGATTCCCAGAGAGGTGAACTAATTTGACTAAAGTCATCCATTTTCAGCATTTTTCAGACCCAAGATTTAAACTTGGGGCTTTCTGGATTTAAAACTTAGGTTCTTTTGACCACATCAGAAGTTGTGCGTGCTGGCGCTGTGGGGAGGGGTGAGGTGGGGAGCGAGGGGGTAGGGGATAGTGTTAATTGCTGGAAAAATAAAACACGGTATCGTTGAATTTATAGAAAAATCTTGCATTATTTTAAACGAAGGCTTTGAGATGTCTAGTTGTCTACATGTCACTCTGGGCCACCAAAAAAGCCACCACATCTTACTACTGGGAATGACCGTCCCTTGAATATGCTAGTTTAAAGAGCCGACTGTCTATGTAAACGTGAATTTTTTTTTGCCGTGAAAGGTTCTGCTGCAAAGAAGAAAAAGGATGGCTTTGGGGTTGCCAGCTTACAGGGCTATTTCTGAAAACCCAGCCACTATGTTGCCTTGATATCAGTGTTAATCACGAGTGTCTTTAGACCCTATTGAAATGCCGAGATTTATGGAATTATTTTTGAGGATGTACACAGCTTCATCTTCTACCCAGACGGCTCCTTTAGAGATCAACCTTTTCAAACTGCCTAGCCTGCTGGAGCTGAGTAATTTTGTAAATGAAGTATTTAAAGGTTTCGCGTTTGCTACAGCCAATAACCCCGAGAACACTGAAATAGCCAGTAAGAAGCTTAAACACACTCTTGAAGAGACCAAAAAAAGACATCATTAGACAAGAGCTTTTAACTGCTGCCCCCTTGATTTTCTCATTTCAGGACTTTTATCAGCTCAGCTTCAACAGAAAGCAAAGAAAAGCAAGAAAAAAAAAGAAGAAGAAAAAAAAAAAAGAAAAAGAAAAGAAAAGAAACCCACTCCTTTTAACTTGCTTATTGAAAGGGAAAGGAAGTTTTTCCCTTGCTGGTCCCTAAAGCCCTTTTCTTCCAAATAAAAGCTGGTGGGAGAAGTTTTCTTTCTTTGCTTGGAGACGATGATTTTGGAAACAGAAAATGCTGCCCGTTCTGGGTGATCAGAGGGCTTGGGAGGGGCCCGCGGTGCACTGATGTCGAGGCAGTAATAGGGAATGACCTTTGTCACAGCAAGCCCTCCGGCAGCCAGGCTCCACAGAAACCTGCACCGCAGGCCTGAGAACTGAGGAGCAGAGTCACAGGGCAGGATGAAAATGAAACACACCTCCAGCTGCCTTTCTTTCCCTTTAAGTCCTTCAGAATAAATCATAGCCATTGTTACCCCAATATTAGGGAGTCAAAGGCTTCAAAGAAGGGCTTGCTATAACTGAAAGGAGTAGATTTAATAACAGGGGGAAATTCCATTTATAGCCACTGTAAAGATACATTCATTTGTCCTTCCCTTATACTTAAAAAACTTTCATCCATCGCTAATTATCAGTATAAACCTGGCCCACAGCCCATATTCTCCTACATGATTCTGCAGCAAGGTGGGTAAAATGCCATCCAAGTAAAACCAGCCCCTGCAATCCCAGTCTTGGATGAAGAACTCGTGGAGTTTACCAGGAAGGAGCCGGCATGAGGCAGGGGCTCTTAATTCTATTTGATTCCACTGATGATAATAATAAACCATATGGCTATTCGAAGACTATCTTTAAAACAGGGAAGAACTGCAGTAATAAATACTTATTTCTGTGAAAGCAAAAGAGCAAAACAAAAGATCAGTTTGACAACCTCCTCTCAGATTCAATGTAAGGTGTGTTGCTCTATTTTTTCCAAATGTTCATTCACTTACATACCCAACAAAAAATTTACTATGTACCAAATATCATGTCTCATATGTCTAGTTGGAGAGATGAAGAAATACACTAACAATGCAAATATGCTGTGATGAAAAAAATACAATGAATGTAAAATAAATACAGACGTCTTGGTCACTGAGAGGGAGGTACCCAACCCAGGAGAATGGGGGCATGTATTAGAGGCAAAGGCTCAGGGCTGAGAGAGAGCAGGCTCTCTGTTTAAGGCCCTATCAACAAACAGCCGGGTATGGCTGGAGTGTAGTTATGAAACAGGGGGAGCAGACGGCAGGCACATCATGAAGGGGCTTAAAACCATGCCAACCAGAATCACTGGAAAACAGGAAAGTGGCAGGACCCGTTCTGTGTTTTAGGCAGATGATTTCGCACAGCCAAGGACCAGGCAGAAGGATGGATGGATCTAGGCTGAAGGGAGCCCATGCAATGGAGACCTTCACTCTCTTTCAAACGATGGGAAGAGCAGCCTCAGGCCTGTATTCCCTCGCTACTGCTGCTTCCCATAAGAGAAGTGAGTTTTCTGATCCCTGGGACTGGGAAAGATGTGAAGAGTGGTGCTCAGCCTACTTGGGGTTCTGCTTTGGGATCTGCATGATGGGAGTGAGAACCCTGGTGTCCAGCCAATCAGAGCAAGCTCCGCCCCTGTGTGGTGGGAGAGGAAGTAAGGGGAAGATGAGAGTGGAAACCATCTTCATCCCCTCTACATCTCTGTGATCAGCTGGGTGAACCTGAGCTCTACAGACCTCATTTTGACTCCAGGAGGTCTGCATATATAGACTTGGAGGGCAAGGAGAAGGAAGACTGATTCCAGCCTTAGATCTAAGCCACATGCTCTGGCCCAGCTTTGCTAGCAACACGTGGGTACTTTTTTTAATCTCTGTCTGTTTCCCGCGTCTATCTTGCAAGTGGCTCAAAACACAGAGGGAGATGGGGCACGAAGAAGCAGCCCTTCCAAAGACTCCTCAATAAAAACTCAAATCAAACAAATGGCAGGTGGGGTGAGAAGAACAAAAGAGATTCCAGAGATACTGAAGGTTGGTTTTGGGCTCTGGGATCATCAGTAACTAACAGTAAATGATCTTTTAAAATCATCACAAAACAACTAAAACACCTTTCTACTGAAAAGAGGAAACCCTGGAATTTAGCACTCCTATTTCTGCATTTCTTGCTATTGTTAGTGTATTTATTTTTCATATAAAATTTAAGACCATCCTCTACTCCCCATTCATTTCAGTCTCTCTGACGAAAAATGACTGTTTTGAAGGGGGAGGGGCGCCATGTTTGGACACCCGCAATCAGTGCATTACCTGATAGGACATTTATTAAGGATAAAACATTCCTTTTATCCCAATAGCTGCCTCAGCAGTTGTTAAGATGAGGAGGGGGAGGGGAAAGAAAGCCTTTATCATTTCCTGATCTCTCTAGCAAATTGCCAATTTATGCACAGAATATTACAAATACTGCTGAATGATTTGAGCCTGGAATTAATTTAGAGAATCTTCTCCTTCTTTGAGTGCCCAGGGATTTGGCTTATCTTTATTTGCTGAAGGAACCATGTCACTGAAAGCAGTCCCGGGATTATTTCAAGTGAATGAATAATGAAATTGCCCGGCTTTCTAATGGTTTCCAAATTCCATGACTAGCTCAGGACGCCCTCGTGGGCTAGTTCACCAGCAGGGTTCCCTCACTGTGGGGGAAGCATACCCAGACTTGAAACAGGGGCTTCTGCAGACAGTAATTAAAGCCAGTGAGGAAAACCCAGTATCACCAGGGGTGACAGAAGGCTGCTTTGGAAAATGAAGAAAAGATATTTCATCCTTCAGACAGCATCATTAAGGTAACACACACACAAAATAATCAATTACCAAAAGCAGCTACTTTTTAATAATCCTTCACTAGTGTGAAATCCCTTAATCATGTCAGAAATCATTGCTCTTGCTAGAGGTAAGAATACGCCAAAGAAGAGAGAGGACTTCCTGGCTTTAAAACCAAGGGCAAATTCAGTACAATAAACAAAGAATCCAAATAAATTACTGTTTTACACCAAGTTATCGATGGACCATAGCCAACCTCCTAAAAACCCACCACTCACCCATGCCAGTCAGTTATGCACCCAGTAACCATCCTGGATACTTACGTCCTTTTCTCGTCTTACTAAGCCATGAATATTTATTGTGGAAAATAATACAAATATAAAAATGAAAACAAAATACATGCTTGATCTACAAAACCAGGGAACACACTTTTAATATTTGGAATATTTCACCCCAGTAATTAATTCTTCTATTCCTACGCAAATACACGCACACACACAGATAAAACTGAAAAAGTAGACTTTCATTTTGCTTTTCCACTGAGGTCTTAAGTATCTTGTCAAGTCCTTAACCATTAAAAAAAAACTTACAGCATACGATATTCTACATTATGTCCATAACACAGAATGTAAGAGACTACTATTTTTTTTTATTGAATTATAGTCAGTTTATAATGTTGCAATTTTTTTTTAAACTATTAAATCTCCAACACTCAAAACAGTGCCTGGCAAATAGTAGGTGCTTAATAAATGTCTTATGAATGGCTAAATGAAACAGCATGAATGAATGAACAAGTAAATGAATGGTTTTTCTCCTGAAAACAGTCAGATGTTCAGCTGGACCATCACACTGATTCTCCAAGAAACCATTATGTCAGAAGCAGGCTCCATCACCAATTTCTTCTGTTAACAAAGTTGGTGTCAAACCTGGTCATGAAATTGACTTAGTTCATTTCATTGTATACTTTGTGTACATTCTATGACACCCAAACAACACATCTCTTCTAGCATGACAAGTGATATCCAGCTCCTCTGTTCTGTCCAAAAGAAATTCCAAGTCTTTTCTTTAAGAGTATTCTGGTCTCTTTTCCATTCTACTGACTAAGTCAGAATGTTATCCCAGCAAACTCTCACAAGCCCCTCTCATAATATTTTTGATAATTCTGTTGAATTGGAATTTCAAGGCATTAAAATAAACAGTTGTAAATATCTACTGATTATGCATTAAACCTAAAATATCATAAAACTGCTGAGTCCAAGGGGCTGCCACTTCCCAGCTATTCAGCTCCTTAGGTGCAGTTTTGATACATTTGCCTTAATGTGTCATTTGTGAAATGTGTATCTTAAATCAGCAGCGAAATGAAACCAACATCATTAATTCTACAAAAATCAGGAACCGCCACGTGTATTATCCTGCCCTGTGCAATGTTATCAGCATGTTACTTCCCAGGCTGGATATTACAATGGTGCGATAGTATCCCTTATTACTTTAAAGGCAATTTTACATTTCACATCCAAATTAATGGCTAATCTCAAGAGACTTATTATGTTTAATTACTTTTTATCCTGAATCCTCCCTTTCTCCCTGCTCATTCTTTCCTGAAATGATGGGCAAAAACTTGAGGTGGAGTCAGAGAGCACAAAAGTTGTTCAACTGTGAATGCTGATTACAGCAGGGGCAGGATCTGGAACTGAATCTCTCTAAATTCAAGAGCAGTGAGTCCTGCAGGCCTACAAAAAGGTCGTATTTGATCAGGTACAAAATCTGGCCCAGAACAAGGCGTCTAGGTCCAGCTCCGTCTCTAACAAACATGCCATGTCTTTAAGCAAGTTAGTCAGTCCCTCTGGTCTTCATGTTCCATATTCATCCATTGGTGCCTCCCTGTGCCACGGCCAACACCACACTCATGCACACAAAGGGTCCGTCAGGCCCTGCCTTCGTCCACAGTCTTAGCTGGAACTGCCTCTCACACCCAGCTGGCATCCAACTTCCTAGACATTTTGGATCTTTTCAGATTCCGGCTTCCTGCCACACTTCGTTTCACCTTGCTTTGTCCTTAAGACCCAAGTCTTTGAATAATTTGTCAGCTCTGTATTTTCATTCTCTTTCTTGTTCAAGCTGTGTTCTAGCCTCTGAGCTAGCCGGTTTCCTGAAGTGGGACAAACCTTAGTCCTCTCCAGAAGCAACCTGGAAGCAGCTTGGTCCAGCTCAGACTTCCCTGACTAGGTGGTCCCATTTTCTAAGCAGCCTTCGGAAACCCCGAGAGTCTAACAGCCACTGTTCCTGGACCAGACCCACCCAGTCCCTGGGCCCACTCTGACGGAGGCAAGATTTGTATCAATGACCTCAAAATCTTAGGGCTTGGCATTAAGTTGTCCCTAGAATCCTAGACTCTGGGCCCAGCAGTCTTACCCAAGTTTCTTTCACTGGCAATCATACCTAAGATCACACATCAGCAGGATGGCTTCCCTGCCCCAAACTGTTTTCCTAACCTGAGATACCCACCCCTGCCTCTCGATCGTGCTGCCAGCTCTTGGGTCCTGCTGGATTGTCTTTCCTACCACCCCAACCTTCTCCAGATGGGAGCCAGAGTTGCACCCCTTTTTGGTGCTATGGTCCTGCCTCCTATACACAAACCGCCCAGGTGTCGTCAGCACCACTCCCAGCTGCCTCCATAACGCTGGCTCTTACCTCCATTCTCCAAAACTGTGCCCCGTCAGCCTCTCTGGAACTCTGACTGCTGATTAAAGGCTGCCTGATTCAAAATGTAACACTATGTCTAACATTTTTATAACGTGTCTATGGTGGATAAGGTACGGGCATTAGCTCTTTTACCTCTTCCCATTAATCCACAGAAGGAATGTACTATTACGCCATTTTAAAGATGAAGAAACTGAGATCAAGATAGATGGCCCAGGGTTCCACTGATGTGAAAATCAGAGCCTGGACTTGATCGAGATCCTTTCTGTACTGGTTGGAGTCTCTTTCTACTTACATTAATTTCCTGTGGCTGCTGGAACAATTTACTCCAAACTTGGTGTCTTAATACAATAGAAATTTCTCCGCTCGGAGTTGTAGAAGCCACGAGTGTAAAAGCAGTTTCACTGGGCTGAAATCAAAGTACCGGAAACGCTGTGCTCCCTCCAGAGGCTCCAGGAAAGAATCCTATTCTCACCTCTTCTGGCTTCTGCTGGTTGCTGGCATTCCTTGGCTTGTGGCTGGATCACTCCTATCTCTGCCTCTGTGGTCATGTTACCTTCTTCTATGTCAGTCTCCCTCAGTCTCCCTCCTAAGACACACTTGTAATTGCATTTAAGCTCCACCTGGATAATCCAGGACACTCTCCCTAGCTCCAGATCCTTAATTTAATCACATCCACAAAGTCCCATATAAGGTAACATTCACAGGCTCTCAGGGTGAGAAGAACATGGCTATTTTAGAGGTCATTATACAGCCTGTCACATTAATAAACAATCCATTTCCAATTCCCATTCATTGAAATCACTAATTTTTTTTTTTGGCATTGTGACTATAAGACTAATACTCATCAGAGTGAATTTCCTCAGTTTCTAGAACAACTTGCATGTATTTCTCACATCCATGGCTCATATATTCTTCAGAGCAGCAGGAAAGTAGGCATTAGTCAGCTCCAATTACAGCAAGGGAAATCAAGGCTCAGGGGCATAGATTTTCACCAAGGGTCACAGGTAAGAAGGAAGCAGGGAAGGTGAGCTCCCAGTAAGTAAACACGACTGCGCTTCTGCCTGACCAATCAGCATCCTCCCCAAACCATTCTCCATCCAACCATTTCCTTTCTCACTTCCAGAAATGTCCTCTCTCCGGCATTCCAAGCAGCTGAGGAGTCACCAGGAGCTCCGTGTACTCTGCCTCTGTCACCCGGAACGGTGCTGTTAGCCCTTCACTTCTAACACATCGAGGTAATGATTGCAATGAGCTTTCTTCCCAAATCACTTTCCTCATCCATAAACTGTGTTACTTTTTCCCCTTGTAATTATTCTACATTTTTGTACTCTGAACTACATTTACCATCTGCTAGCCCAATTACGCAAATGATCCAAATCCTTTTGAATCTGGTTAAATTGTTCGACAGGATTTGCTTGCTCTCCACTTCTAAAATCATCTGTAAACCTGAACGTGACACCGCGAGTCATAAATAGATGGGAGAGGGAAGGTGGGAGGTGGGGTAGGGTGGGGTGGGGGAGACATGACGGGATGATGTCAGGGAGAGAGTGGGAGGCGCAGGCTCGGTGAGGAGAGTGCATTCTGCACCCCCTCCCCCAGGAGCCGGGGAGTTAATTATATGAACCTCCAAATGTGCAGGTTCAGCACCTCGACGTCGCATTTCCTCATGCTACAGAAAAAAATGAATTCTTTCTCGCCTCCTCGGAAGATTTTTGTGAGGATTAATGAGACGGGTTTGATTAAGCACCTTGGAGAGCAACACTACGTAGGTAATTGACATCCGGCTGATGCTACATATTAGCTGTTGTGTAACATAAGCTACAGTCAAAAGTGTCAACAATATCCTTTGGTCTCTGCCTTCCCTGTGCAGGGTGTGCTCTGCATCCAGACTCTGTCTGACCTCTTTCAGTTCATGAACCATTCAGTGGACAAAATATATTAAGCACTAGCTGGGGAGCTAATGAACACAGCCCCCAGTCCTTGTCTTCAGGAGCCTCACAGCTGAGCTGGGAGGCCGACCAGTAAAGAGGTGACTGAAACACAGTGGAGTGAAGCCTCGAGGAGGGAAACAGGAGATTCTAGAAGAGTAGAAAGCTACTTAACTCAAACTAGGGCCAGCCTGTTGGGCTGATTCTGTAATGAGAAGTAGCTGAACTACGTCTTAACCAGCAAGCAGGAGTTGGCCTTGAGAGGGGCAGACGAGCACCCCGGGCTGAGCAGACAGCATGTGCACAGACCTAAAGGATGAGAAGGGCAGAGAAGCTTCCAGAAGGTCTGAGGCCCTGCTGGTTCCTGGTGAGCAGAGGCCAAGCAGAATGACAGTGAGAAGCTGCAGAACACCCAGAGTAAAAGACACACACGTGAAGGCACCGTCACTTGCAGTTTACTTAGGTCATAACGAAACTAGTGTATAAGAAGTAATACAGAGATTATTAACCAGGCTTCATGGCTGCACCCACACTCGCGAGGACTCCTCCATACCAGGTCTTGTGCTCGGTGCCCAGAGTCAGAGAGAAAAGGATGACACAGTCTCTGTTTTCTTTCAAGGTGATCACACTTTAGGGTGGGTGATTCAGAGAGTCCTCATGATATCCAAGTTAGAAGACGCCACCAATAACTGGGTGCTTAATGAGTGCCAGGCAGTATAGCAAACTCACTGCACCTGTGATCTCATTTAATCTTCATAAGAACTCCGTGGGAGGGGAAAAATCTTTTGGCATACCCATTTAACAGATCATGAAACTGAGGCTCAAGTTATCCAACTTAAGCTATTTATCCAAGCCAGCCCCCTACCCTCAGGAAAACGCAGAGCTACAATTCAAACTTGATTCAGTCTGAACTCAAAACTTGGAAAGTCAACCACTGAGAACCAGATTGCTGAGAGTCAATGAAATGGCATAAATCTCACAGATCCTGAAGTTACACAGCACAGAAAAGGGCCTTTACAACATCCTCTAACCCAGCAAGCCCCATGGTATGAATCAGGGAACTGAGGCACAGAGAAGTCAGGGGACTCAGCCAAGGTCAAAAACAAGTTCGAGAGGTCCAGCGATTTTGGTTTCTCATGCTCTACGTAAGCCTCCATCACTCCAAGACCCATGTCAATAGGACCTGGCAGTTTTCAGGCCACACTATGTCAGCTCTTTTCATCAGAGAGGGCTGGTTTCTACTCTGTGGCATCGTAGCATGGTTAAAAAAGCCAATTCTGAAGACAGCCAGCCTGGGTTCACATTCTAACTTCTGATGTGTGCCCTTGGGCTAGTTACTAACCTCTCTGTGCTACAGCTTCCCCGTCCATTAAACAGGGCTCATGATAACAGCTACGAGGCTTGCTATGAGAATTAAATGAGTTACTATGTATAAGGGACTTGGGTCAGTGCCTGGATTACAGTAAATACTCAGTAACCATTAGCTGTATTTACGATTACCACTCCAGCCCTGACCTACTCACACACACTGGCACACTGGCCCTCCGGGAGCCTGCTGCAGCCCCCACCGCCACCCCAGCCTCTGCGAGAAACACAGCGCATCTGGATTTAATTCTTCACACCTGGAAATGAATCTCCTTGGTGTCTGGCATCTGTATTTTTCTCAAAGTGTGGATAGGAATACAACCATTGACTAAAAAATATTTGTTTTATAAAAAAGATGCTAGAGGCTAAAGAGTCCTTTCCGTTTCCTCATATTAGGTATCGCCTTCTAATAGTCTTGATAATTTACCTAATTAACAAATGTTGTTTATCCCTGCTCTCTGCTCCCACTGACTGAAAGCAGACTCCATGCAGGCAGTGGTCCATGTCTATTTCGGTGCATCCCAAGCAGTGAGGAATGTCCCTTCAGGTGTCAGCCTCAGCAAGGATCAGGCCTGCTCCCCATGGGAAGCTACAACGGCAGCCCTAACTCAGCAGGCTCACAGGGCAGGACATGCTCCCCACAGACCCGCTGACGAGTGAATGACGCGTTAGACATGCCACGTACTAGCAGGGTGACCTTGGGCAAGTCACTGCCACCCCAGTAAACTTCAACTACCTTACCTATAAAACGGTAATAATATCGCTTGCCTCACAGATTGTTGTGCAGGAGAGATAGTAAGTGAACAGTAAAAGTACTTTTCCAAAATAAAATGTGGTACAGAGATGTCACTGTTGCTCTTACATATGGAACGACAGGGACGTGAACAGTCATTCATTTACTCATCATTCATCCATCCAGCACCTACACTGAGCAAATTCAAGTGCACAAGGCACAGCCACTGTCCTCAAGGAGTTTACTGGTTGGGGGAGAAAGAGAGGAGGCTTTGGAGGATGGGGTGGTTTCCAGCCAGTCCACAGAGGAAGTGTCAGCCAAAAGAGGTGGCATCTAGGAGCGCAGGGCAGAGCGGGGAGGAAAGGGCACAGGCAGGAGAAGCTACTCAATGTGTTGGGCAGCTTGTACTTGTTAATACTCAGACTCACTCCTGGCACTGAGCATTGCTAGTCCCATGGCACCAATGAGGAATCCAAGCAAGGTTCAGAGAGGTTCAGTGACTTATCCAAGGTCACACAGCTTTCTGTGGTAGAAGCCACATTTGAACCAGGCCTGTTGGACTGCAAACACATCAGATACAATTTTAGGCAAAACCTTCTGAGAGAAGTTTGGCCTCGCCTGTGAGCTGTGAGCATCACTGGTGCCATGTGATGTGGAACTTCAGGGCTCAGGGCCTGTGCTCTGGCCCTGGATGCAACTCACCAGAGCTGCCCACTGGGATCAAGCCTGAGCACCAGACCCCCAGGTTAGCCCACGTCTGCTGGTTGGCCACCACTGCTAATGAGCTGGCAAGTCCCCAAGGGAATCTTGCCTTCTTTTTTTTAGTAGTCAGTGGTTTTAGTCACACAGCCTTTCAGCCTGAACTCAAGAGCTCTTTGTAGGAAAGTCATTTGCATCTCTAAGAGACTCATTTGCATCTACTCAGACCCCTGGGTCTGTGCTTCCCCTTTGTAAGGTACTGAACCCATAATGTGAAGTGTGATCCAGGGCATCCCAGAGCCTCTTCCTTCCAGTACGATGCTCAGGGGCTCACCATCCCTGCATCTGTGCCCCCAGCCAGAGTCTAAGGGAGAAGGTCCCTTGGAAATGCTCTCCATTCCAAGAACACGCGGGCAGGCCCACTTCCCAGGTGTCTCAGAACACAGTGACTTGCAAGGAGTGTCCCCAGCCAGGCAGCAGGCATTTCATGAGCTCCATGTGGGTGCCAGGCATGTGCCAGGTGGTGTGAGGCCTCTTTCCCTCAAGGAACTTGTATAGTAGAAATTTCTCTCACTGGCATCCACCTCTTAAGAGCAGTGTGACCTGGGCAAATCAGTGAGCCCTTCTGAGTCTGAGTTTCTTCACCTCTGGAATAAGAAGACATGACTATTTTGCTGAGTTGTTGTGAAGATGAAATGAAATGAGGAATATAAAATGCTTCGTGCGGTGCCTGGATTAGCAAGTGCTCGTGAGTGGCAGCTGACGGCAGCAGCAATGGCCATTAGCAATGGCATCAGTGGCGGTGGTCTTGGCAACAGTAGTCCCTGACAGAAAGGAGAGGCAGAGGACCAAAGGCAGGAGTCACGGTAGGGGCGATACTGAGACAGAAGGGAAGGGGGCAGGGCACAATCTTTAAAAGAATGACAGCCTTTGAGGATATGACAAGAACTGGTTAGAATCTTCTATGCCCACGATGGCGGAAGATCCGACTTCCAGTGGACCTTCAGCCTGATCATACACTCACTGGAATACATTAGCCATGCTAAACGACACACCCACAGGTGCCAGACAATTCCCAGGCAGACCATAAACGGCTCAAAAGTCGGCAGGGCTCAATTCGTGGAAATCCCAACCCCTATCTCAAAAATAGTTGGAATAATCTGCCAACTTGTTAGCCTATGAAATTACCCAGGCCATTAAAACTAACCACCCTGCACCCCAGGGCGACTCTCCCTTCTGACCACATTCTGTCTGTGGAGTGTGTATCTCTCTAAATAAACTTTCTTTCACTCTGTTATGGCTGGCTCTTGAATTCTTTCCTGCATAAAGCCAAGGACCCTCGCTTGGCAGGGTGCCTCCGTCCCAAGGACTCACGGGAGACCTGCGACAGGACCACCCTCTCCTGCCTGCCTTCCCCTGCAACGATAGGGTGGCCGTAGGAGAAGCAGTGGCAGTGGTAGCAGCCACAGAAGTACAAAGACGCCAGACCTCTTAGGTATGACGAGGGACTATGAGAAACATGGTATCTCCAAGGTGAAGAACCTGGGAAAGCCGCACTTCTGTCAGAGCTGGAGACAAAAACAGAGGAGCGGTGGGTGGCCTGGATGCCGTTCACGGACAGCCAGCCTTGGTGCCAACAATTTTTGTTACATTGCTTCTCACATTAAATCGTCCCAATGTTTTTCAGAAGAAGAAAATAGGACTCTAAGTGGCCAGGTGACTTACTCAGGGTTCACAGCTGTTTGACGGTGGAGTCGGGATTTAAGCTCAGGTGTGTTTCATTCCTGTCCCCTGCTCTTTGCTCTTCACTGCAAGGGGCACGCTGCAGACACCAGGAACGTTGGCTCCCCGGCAGCTCCTGAGCCCCCAGAGTCTGGCCTGGGAGGATGCCTTCTTCCACGCTCCCCAAGTGCTCTATATATGTTCACTATAAATAGACACACCTTCTCTATTCACTTCTTGTTTCCTTTCTATACATCTATGTATCTTCATATATACACATACATACAACATGCAAAGCTTTATGTATGTAATATAACAAATCTTCTATATGTATTATATTGCCCTCAGCATTTTGCTTTAGGCCCATCTGTTCATATGTCTCCCCTCTGGGCCCCCAATCAAACGATGAACTCTTTGAAGGACAACAGTCTTTTCTACACCCCAGCGCCTACCCTGGCATAAAGCCCGACATGTAACAGACTTAATTCACTAAATATCTATTCTTCACCTACTAAATGTTGGGGACGACTCTAGGCCCTTGGGACACTTCAGTGAACAAAACACACACAAATATTTCTGCCTTTGTGGAACTTAACATTCTGTCAATACACAGGAAACATAATCAATAAGTAAACACATGATTAACGAACGAGGTCAATGAATGAATGACAGAGGATGGCTGCCTGCCTGCCTCTGACCATTTCTAATCTGCGTATGATCCGACTTTCCACCAGAAACTGGACACTGGCATTGTAATTTCCGAGGCACACCTGTGATTGTATCTGATTTCACATGGGTCCTGTGAAGGTTATCAGAGAATCACGTGCCCTATTTTGTGGAGAGGGAGGCTGAGGGTCAGAGCCCTCATGTGCCTTGAACGAGGTTGAACCCCTAGAGTGTGAGGACGCCCAGCATGCCGCCTAAATGCTGAAAGCAGGTCTCGTGGTTGCCCTGAGCCCCGTCCCCCTGCTCCCAGGCTCCCACCTGTGTGGGTGTGGCTCAATTTCCTGCTTTCGAAGGTGAGGCAAAGTTCAGTTTTACTCTCTGGCATTTCTCTTCGATTCCGAGATCTTGGTCTCCACATGTCTCTGATCACCCACTCTCGGCCTTCTTGGTGTGTATGTCGATAGCTCAGGTGTCAACACCAGCAAGAACAGTCATGGTACTAATAACAAATCCACGGCTTGCACATACACGCTCTTTCTCAACTTCCAAGGAGTTTTCTAACCTCACTTGATCCACCTGACACCCCTTAGAAGTAGGAGTAGCAGAGGCTGTTGGTTTCATTTTACAGATGGGGAAACGGACCTCCAACTGGGAAGAAGAGGAGACTGGCCAGGGCTCTCCCGGAGGCTGCGCCGCAGAGCCAAGCCGGGATGGGACGCCCCGCCCTTCTGCGACATCAGTGGGCTCCCCTCCTCCCACCAGCCCCACACCCAGCCCCCAGGCACAGTGGATTTGCTCCAAACATCTCATTCACCACCTCCCAAGCTCTGCTCCCTTCCCGTGAGTCAGCGGCTGCCATCCACGCTCACCTTTATGCGGCTGAGATGCGCAGGATGTGCGCTCTTGTGTGGAAGCCTGTAAAATCTATTTATGGACCTAATTGTCAGTTTCCATGAGTGACAGGCATACAGTGCTTTGACTACCCAGCCTAATGTGTCTGTATCTGACATTTTAAATAGAATTCTCTCTCCCCTCCTCCCTGTTCTTTTAGGAAGTAATTTGAGAGAGCAGGTATTTTTAAATTCATATATCTTTAATTATATCTACACAACTGTCAGAGATTAATGATTTCCTCAATCTGCCTCTTCTTAAAGGAGAATTTGGAACTTAGGCAATGCTGAAAAGAGCTCCGACGAATGTGCTGTCAGTAACAAAGACACTCGCCAGCAAGGGCTTCGGCTTCAGCCAAGTTCAAGTTCTTGTTGTAGATTAATTTTGCGAGAGGTTTCTATGAATTATTGAGAAAGCAGCAATCGTGGACGGCAAACGTAAATAGATCTATACATGTAAACCAATAAAAAGGCCTGTGACAGACAGGGAGTGAGCTCTGTGGGGAAACATTCCCCTGCCTCCACCCCAAGAAATAAGTAACAATAGGTCCCAGGTGGCATCCAGGACTTTTGACCCCAAAAGAAAAATCTCACCTTCCCATGTAAGCAAACTCAATCTAGAAGCTTGGGGTCAGGGAGGACTTCAGAACGAATCCCATCCAGCTCTCCTGTTTGAGGCCATTTCTGCTGCAATAAAACTCATTTAACCAAGATTTGCTCAATGCCCCTTCGGTGCCAGGCACAAGGCAGGCCAGGGGCACGTGCTAGCCCCAAGGCACGGCCCCTAGAATTGAAGGGATCACAATAGAGAGGGAATAAAAAAACAAGAATCCTCGGCAGACAGTGGGAGAGGCACTGAGGGGTGCTGGTCTGCTGCTCTCAGAAAGAAGCAGAGGCAGACAGCTGGGCACAAGCCCTCCTGCTCACCAGGTGTGTGACGCTGGGCAAGTTCCTCTCCCTCTCTCTCCCAGGAAAATGGGACTGATAGTATCTTTCCTTGGTGAGCATCACACAAAATCTGGCTTCTGTTTCCTATGGCTGTCTCATTCCCCCTGCATAACCCCTGTGCCCCAGCACCCTGAATTTCTCACCGTTCCTCCAAAATGCTGTGATTCCTCACACCTCAATACACACAGCATCACAAGCGGCTGGTGCACATCCTCCTCTTGTTTAATAAACTCCTAATCAACTCTCATGGTCTAGCTCGAATGCCACCTCTTCTGTGAAGCCTTCTCCAGACCCTTGGGAGCACTTATCATTCCTCGAATCCCTGGCAAATACCTTCACGAAGGTGCGTATCAACACTGGACTCTAGCCATTCTCTTGTCCACCCTCTCAACCGGCTGGTATCTCAAGAAAGAAACTGTGTTTCATATTTTATATCCTCAGGGTCTGGCTAGTGACTGGCCCGTGGTAGACAGGTATCCCATCACCTGTTGCTTAAATGAATGAGTAGTGAATGAATGGCCGTGTGGTCAAATGAATGACGAGCAATACGTGCAAAAACCTTGTGAACTGTAATGAAAGAAGCTGTGGTTTAATAAATGTTTACTATGCCCCAGACACACAGGCACCTGCATGTAAGCGCCAATCTACCATAACAACTCCACAGAGCGGACTTGTTTTCAGTTCATTTACGGCATGGGTACTGGCCAGTCAGAACTGCTGCCAGTGACCGACAACACCCACCCTTTAGAAACAGTAATGAGCTAAACAGAAGCCCCCAGTGATATTTTTCACGTCCTATGGATCCTGTGTATATAACCTTAATCAGAATAAAGGTCTTTGCAAATGCATTTAAGTATTTTGAGATAAAGAGACCATTCTGGATTATTTCAGTGGGTCCCAAATCCACTGACAAGCCTCCCTGTAACACACAGCAGAGAAGACAGAGCAGAAAGAGATGTGGCCACAGACCAAGGGACGCCAGTGGCCGCCAGGAGCCAGAAGAGACAAGGGACAGATTCTCCTCTAGAACTTCCACAGGGACACCCTGATTTTGGACTTCTAGCCTCCAGAACTGTGACATGAGAGTAAATTTCTGTTGTTTTTCTTTTAAGCCACTAAGTTTGTGGCATTTTTTTACAGCAGCCTCAGGAAACTCATTCAGAGAGTTAGTTTCATCTCGGTTATAAAGACAAGGAAACTGAAGGTTTTCTCCAAGGTACGTGGCTACTCATTCACAGAAATGAGGTGCAGATCCCGGCCTGTCTTATTCCGAAGCCTTTGTGCTCCCTGTGATGTCACGATTCTCCCACAGGCAGCCTCCCAAGAGACCCCTCCCAAGGTTCTCAGGGCAAGTTCTGACACAGACAGGGGCCCAGACCCTCCCTGTGGAGATGCCCACTCACTGGATCTGGGGAAGGGCCAGGGCACCTGGATTTATGATAAATACCCCAGGCAGTTGTGTGCTGTGCAGTGCGATCTAAGAACGACAGTACCAAAGGATGGGGTCTGCACTCTCACAGTCCTGTATGAGTGCCCACCCTGAAGCACCTATCACATAACACAAAATCAGAAGGATGAGCCGAACCCCAGCTTCAAAGCTGAGCTCTCCATCTCTTCCGCGGGCATCCCCTTCTCCAAGCTGCTGCATCATAAGGGAGTGGATGAGGGCCGGGGAAACAAATACACGGGCTGGTTCTAAACCAAAGCCATTCCAACTCCCCAGAGGGTCTGTTAAATCATTTATAATTCCAAGGAGCTGAAGTAAATATTTAATATTTGATTCCTAATCCATAAATATTTACACGTAGGGATTTCCCCATGTTTGACAAGCCCACCAGCGGTTTCACAGTTTAAGCAAGTGTGACTAATGAAACCTTACAGTCCCCTACCCCAAAGCAAGGAACATCTGGCCACTCTTGCAAGCATCCTGACGCAGGGAGCCGTCTGCGTGTGCCTGGGCTGCAGCCACGATCGCTGAGAACTACGGGGGGATCCAGCTTTGAACAACTGGTTTGGGGCAGGAGAAGAAACAGTGACCAAAAAAAAAAAAAGAGGGAACAAATGATGCTGCTCTGATAAGTATTCTTGTGGTATTTCCATTGTTAACGTTGTGGTAATTAACATTTAAAATGGGCTTCCAAAGTGAAAACAGTGACAATTGCACTAGAAAATTCACCAAAACTCTCTTTGAGCCCTTTAGAAATCCTGGAAAAACTGGAATGATGTTGGTAGAGTCTCAATCCACACAATCCAGATATATGTATGTGTGTGTGTATATAAATATAAAACTTTATTGAGTTTACTTTATTAAAGATGTAGTATTCTGCTAGGAGCTAAAAAACTAAAAGACCAGTTCAAAATAAAAAGAGGTTCTTACTCTCTTCCTAAATGACTTGCAATAAAAAAAAAAAAAAATAAGAGTCACCACTCATTAAATACCTACTATGTGCCAAGCCCTCTGTTAGGTCCTCTACATATATAATCTCTAATTCTAAAATCCTCATTTTTCTGGGTGAATAGAGAGGTCCTGCGGGTTACGTAGCTTGTCCAAAGTTTTCTTTCTCATACAGTGTGGAGCCAGGTCTCACACAAAGGGCCAGTCAGAGAAGGAGAACACGTGCCAGCTCTTCACAGACGGAATTTAGTGTGGGGGGGACCCTGACAATGGTGTTGGAAAAGCTGAAAAGCCAGAGAAAGAGGAAGTGATCCAGGGATTAGCCAGAGCAGGAAGTTGCGATGAGACCAACAAAAAGAGGAGGTCAAGGACCAGAATGTAGGGGATGGAGTCAGCGAGAGGGGATGGAAGCGTGGCGGGGCTGCCCTGGAGGGCTGCAGCCTTCAGGAGAGGAGCCTTCCTGCAGGACCTGGATCCACAAGCAGAAGCAGAGATAGGGGGACCGATGCCCCAACATCTCCCTTTGCCCCACCCTCCAGTCTCCCTCCAGTGCCTTCCACTGGCTGAGCCCAACCCAGAGCCCCCGGGTCTGGAGAGCTTAGGGAAATGGAGTTTTGCAGGGTCAGCGCCCTGGGACACACGGACACCCTGCCGTGCACAGGGAGAGAATGAATCTGACAGCAAACAGGCAAGTGATCAGCACACCAGAACTGTCTTACCCCTTGCCCTTCATCTCCCTGACGCATTACATCATCAGAGGAAGCTGGGATCCAGTCCTGAAGATGCCACTACTCCCCATGGGACCACAAGCACGCAGCACAACCACTGTGCCTCCGCTTTTGAAGAGCATCCTTGGAGTTGTTGTTCCTGGCCCCGCCCACTCATAGAGCTGCTCCCAGGGTCAGGCAGGATGGCAGGGACGGTGGTGCTCTGCCCACTGTGAGGTCCAGGTGTGCTTGTCCTTACCTTGAACCACATGAGCGGGTTTTCTTTCACTTAACAATACAGCATATCCAGACTCAGCCCTCTCCTCCTGTCCTCCAGGATATTCCCCTCAGCCTCTCACCCTGAGATGCCCCTGGCTCCTCCCCGGCTACCTTGCTCAGTTCTGCTCTTTCCAAGGCTATTTTCCAGGGCCTGGAGAGAGGTGGACGATGTCATATTAGGAAGTGACTGGCTGGTGGCAGGGAGGAAGGCTGAGGATGAATGGAGGCTGCTGCCTGGTAATCCTCTCTAACTCAAAGTATGGCAAGAGGCAGCAAACAATCATTTCTTGTGACTGAGACCAGATCAAAGGATTAAGGGGTTTTCCGTAAAGAAGGGTTGGTGTTCAGTCATGAAAATTATAACAGTCGGGCTGCTGAAGAGAACAGCTAGCTAGATGAGCGTCTGATACTAAACCCTCGGATGCCTGTGAAAAGCCTGAGTTCTTCCAAGGAGAGAGGCCAAGGAAAGGGCAGAGCGCTGGGCGTCTGCCCAGGAAAGCTGCCGTCACATCCCAGGGCCTGTCTGCATACCTGCCTGCCCCCCACCCCCGGAGCGGGGGTTACTGGCTGAGCCTCTGAGCTCTTCTACTAAAGGGATGCCATCACCCCATTTATGAAACACGGAGCCCAAGCCAGGCACACTGCTCTGTGAGCCGTCTCACACCAGTCCTCATAAGAGCCCTGCAGAGCAGACACAAGTACTTTCCCTTAATAAACAAAGAGACAGGAGTATCAAGCACCTTATTTAAAGTTACTCCATAAAAAATAATAAAACAATGTCGTTTGCAGCAATATGGATGGACCCGGAGATTGTCATTCTAAGTGAAGTGAGCCAGAAAGAGAAAGAAAAATACCGTATGATGTCACTTATATGTGGAATATTTAAAAAAAAAAAAAAGACAAATGGACTTATTTACAAAACAGAAACAGACTCACAAACATAGAAAACGAACTTATGGTTACCAAAGGGGAAGGGATAAATTGAAAGTTCAAGATTAGCAGATACTAACTAGTATATATAAACGAGATGAACAACAAGGTCCTACTGCACAGCACAGGGAACTATATTCAATACCTTGTAGCAACTTACTATGAAAATGAATATATATGTCTGTCTGAACTATTATGCTGTGCACCAGAAATTGTCACAACATTGTAAACTATGCTTCAATTAAAAAAAAAGTTACTCCATTAATAACAAAAGTTACTAAGAACAGCTATATTTATTATTTTTTATTGAGGTAGAATTTATTTACAACATTGGGCTACTGTCTGGTGTGCAGCCTAGTGATTCAGTTACAGGCATGTATATATTTATATATATTCTTTTTCATATTATTTTCCATTATAGGTTATTTCAATATATTGAATATAGCTCCCTGCGCTGTACAGTAGGGCCTTGTTGTTTATCTGTTTTATATATAGTAGTTTCTTCCCAAACTCCTAATTTATCCCTCCCCCCATTTCCTCTTGGATAACCATAAATTTGTTTCCATGTCTGTGAGTCTACTTCTGGTTTGTAAGTAAGTTTATTTGTGCCATATTTTAGATTCTGCATGATAAGTAAAATCACACGCTATTTGTCTTTCTCTGTCTGGCTTACTTCACTTACACGAGAATCCCTAGGTCCACCCGTGAAGACAGCTGGATTTGCTGAGTACTTACTATGTACAGGGGACTGTGCTAAGTGCTCCACGGTTAAGCCCCAGAGCATGAGAGACACTGGTCTTCTCAATCAACAGTGATGGACCAGGTGTGTCCGGGAGAGACGGAGTAAAGGGCCCACGTTCATCACATTCGGAAGAAGCAGAAGCAAGATTCAAATCCAAGTCTCTCTCCCATGAGAGCTCTCAGTTACTATTCATCATTGGTCCATTTTTTCATTCAACAGTTACTTACTGGGCACCTGCTGCGTGCCAGCCACTGGTGGAGGTGCCAGGTACACAGCAGTGTCCTCAGGACATGGACGCTCTCATCTGTGACACTGCAGTGCAGCAGGCGACAGTCCTTCCATCCACAGGCACGAAGCCCCTTGGCACCAGGCAGCATGCTTGGCCCCATCCATGGCTCCCAAGTGGCAAGACCAGTTGGAAGGTCACACTGTGCTGTCCCCACAACTAACCTCCTGCCTCTGTCTCAGCCCATCAAGCTCTCTTGGGCAGGGTCCAGGGTGGGCATGGGGATGCGGGTTTGGTGTAAGGCCAGTTTCTGAAGATTTTCACCCCCAAAATCTTTGGGTCAGCCACCCAAAGTCAAACGAAAGTTGGAAAAAGCTAAGGCAAAAATGCCTTTGTGAGCCTTCCCTCGGAAATGTTAAGCCTGGCACCTTCCAGTTGGTTTCAGCAGCTCAAGAGATGTGGGCTGAAGTGCGGAGGGAACAGGTGCCAACTCAGCTCATTAAGTCCCCAAAGTTTTCTTCTTCCCCAGGCTAACTGGCACTAACGTGTGGGCTGCTGGATGGCTATTAAGCGGGAAGCTGCAGCAGGCTCTTTAAGATTCAAAACCGAAGGGAGTTTGGGACCAAAGACACAGGACATGACGGTACATGAAAAGCAGCTGACTGTCCACACGCTGTGTCGGTCCTCAGGGATGTTGATGGCACCTTGGTGGGGGAGGGCTGGGGGCTGCAGCTTTTGGGCAAAGCGACTGTTTCAAGTTCTCACTGGGGAGTATTTCTAATTCCTCAGTGCAATTATTTGTTTCCCCAAAGATGTGGAATTCTGTAAACATTTACTGAGGACCTACTGAGTGGCAGGCCTCATGCGACAGGTGGGGTTTGCAAAGGACTAGGTCCCATTCCTGCTCGCAGGAGATAGGATCTGGTAGGGAGACAGACATGAGGAAAGTGCAGCACATCCTGAGAGTTGCTGTAACAGCTGTCAGAGCTCAGAATCCAAGCAACCCTGAGGAAGGCCTAACCATCCTCGTTTGGCTGGGTCCAGGAAGGCTTCCTGGAGGAAGTGACATCTAAACTGAATTATTTTAGTAGATGCATCTGTTCAGTCCATGCCTCACTACTCTGCATAGTGATCCCCTCCCATCACCCACAGGGTGGGCTGTGACACCTACTGTCACATTACATGTCACTAACTCTTAAGAGACCAGAGGCGACCACTGTCAGAACTGGGCTGAACTTTACAGATTTTCCTTCCCCAGAATCTAGAATTGGGACCCTGTGATTCAGTCTTAGTTGGGATCTTGAATGGATAAGTAAAGCTGGCCATGAGCACAGTGACAAGGCAAGCCTGACAGCAGAGAGGGGGAAGCAGGAAGTAGGGCTGAAAAAAAGCAAAGGAAAACAGCCCTGGAGACACGGGAGAGGGACAGGGCAGAGTCTGGCTTTCCAAGGCTGAGCTCATGCCTTCAACATGCCTGGCCTTCCAGTTGCTTCTTTTATGAGTGGGTCCTGTTCCAAGCAACAAATGATTCTGGAAGGAAGATCAATGTGAAGGCTGAGTCTTCAAGTTGCACAGTGTGCTTGAGGGCCAACAGGGACACTGGAGTGCTCAACTGTGGCCTCCGAGAAGGCAGGAAAGGGGCAGGCGGTGTCTCCCCACCAGCAGCACCTCTAGCACAGAGCCAGGCAGTGCTGGACGAACGCATATGCCTTGCACGGCCTACCCCGCACAAAACTTAGGGTCCCAAGGACCAGCCATGATATAAGGGGTTTGATTTTCTCAGAGTCACAAGAGCAGCAAACTAGCATATACATATATACATACATACATTTACACACATGATTTGGTCTGAGTGGTTTCCCTGAGAGATGGGTCCCCTCACTCCCATTTTACACGTATGGAAATGGAGGCTAGGAGGATTTAGAGGTTGCCCAAGGTCACATCACTTAATAAATGGCAGAGCTGTGATAGTTCGACGTGTAATTCTGAAGCCAGTAACACAATATCTAGGCTACACTCTAAAGAATACTTGAGACACAGAAAACAAACTTGTGGTCACCAGGGGGGAAGGGGTGGGGAGGGATAAAGTGGGAGTTTGAGATGTGCAGACACCAACTACCGTATATAAAACAGATAAACAAGGTCCTACTGCACAGCACAGGGAACTATATTCAGCATCTTACAGTAACCTATAATGAAAGAGTATGAAAAGGAACATACGTACATGTATGACTGAAACATGATGCTGCAACCAGAAATTGACACAACATTGGAAACTGACTATACCTCCACTAAAAAAAAAATAATGAACTAAAGATCACTTGCCTCGCTGGTTGTGAAAGCTGATGGACCTGACTGACACAAGGCCCTCTGTGTACTGGCCGTGGGGAAGATGTTCAAGAAATGTGACCTCCTGGCCTTCCTGGCGTCGGGGAGCGATGGACGGGGAGCAGTTAACAGTGTGGACATTCTCCTCTTGTGTTTGTGGGACAAACACTAGTACCCAGAGGGCTTTCTTCCTGGACTGTTGACCCAGTCGCTGCTGTTGGTCACCTCTGCTGTAGGCTGTAAAAGGGCAAAACGATCTGGGACTGGCTGGACCAACTAGCCAGAGACTCTAGGACCCCAATCTCACTGAGCTTCACCTTTTAACCCCCATTTGCCCTCCTCTGCCTGAGGGGTAGAGGGTGATGTGGGGAGAGGAATCTGAATTGCGGGTTTGCACCAAATGGCAAGAATGGTTAAAGAAGTTAACGGTAACGTCTCACAGAAACGTGTAATAATTAGGCATTCTGAGTATCAGTCTGGTGCAATGTTGGGGCTGTGAAAATGCATCTTGTAGACCACCAACTGCAGGGAAAGAGACGGACCCAGTGCCCCAGCTGCTGCACTCAGAAATCCATCAGCACCAAGACCATGCTTCCCACAAGTTGCTCCGAACCAGCAATGGACCAGAGCAGGGGGACACTGGCAGGCCCATTCCCAGGAGACATGGGACGAGCGACTTTGGCTCAAGGAGTCCACAAGGCATTGTTGATGTCTAAGACGCTCCACCCACCCCTTTTCCTTCCCCTTCCTTTCTTTCTTTCATTCAGGGTCAAGCCTGCATTATGGCCTGATGGCTCTTCTTGCCTCCTCCCCATTTTTTTCTCCCAGGTACAAGGAAATCTTTCAGCGCCTCATGCTCTGACCTCCTATGTCTGATTGGAATCCTACAAGCTTCTGCCTCCCATAGATGCTGCTACCTTTGAAGCCTGGTGAGCAGAGGCGGAAAGAAAGACCTTCAGGGTCCTACTGCAAATGGAGATGCCTGATACCACGCGACAGGACGGGACCACGCGTTAAAGGTGGACCCACCAGATGCAAATTTTACTCCATCGATTTTCATCACTGAAGTTACTGGTACCACTGGCATTTTCTGAAATGTACCAACCTCTGCAGCTGGCTTCAGGAGGATTTGAGAGATGATTTCTCCCATCGAGATGGATAATCCTTCAGCTCTGAAATGGAAGATCATAATGCTCTGCCAATCTACTCTGATCCCAGAGAAAATGGACCGATAAAAGATGATTTCAAGGTTTACAGACACCCCTGCTAACCCCATCTGCTCAAAATTAAAATTCAGCAAGGCAGAGTGAGACAACTTTTCAGCCTGTCATTCTCATAAAAGAGAAATACTAAATAGGGCCCCAAATCTTCCTACGGAAAATAAGGACAGAAGCTTGTGAGGTGGGCAGAGTTCTCATTTGGAAGCAAGAGCTCCGTCACTTGCTCAGCTTTGGGCCCTGAGCAAGTCACCGCCCACAAACTTTCGTTTCCCCTCTGAGAAATCAACCTATTATTATCTTGAATGAGTTAGGACCAATAAAACACATAGTAAGTGCTCAATAAATATTAGCTATCACAATATTATAAATAGCAGTGTCATGATCACAGGTCTGTGCAGATTAACCCGAGATCACAGGAGCTGCCATGCTTTGGGCCCTCCGCAAATGTTTACTTTCTCTGAATCTAAACCACAGGCTTCAACACTTGAAAAAAGGGACTAAGGCAAGTTTCCTCTTTAAGAGGCAGGGGCGGGGAAGTAGTGGGGAGAGAACTAATATTTAAGTAAGGGCTGGGGCAGGGTGTTTGTCTTCATTTCCTTTCAAGATCTTTATTGCCTCTTTTGTTTGATTGCAAGCAGTTCTGATCCTCCTGATGGATATGCGTGCTGTGCTCTCGAGAAGATAAAAGAGAGCAAGAGAGAGAGCGTAAAACTCTACCCACACAAACAGTGATGGATGCCAAGGACGGAGAATTTCCAGTAGACCTGGTCTATAAATTGTCATTTAAATTTGCAATTTAAAAACACTGTCTGACTTTTTGATTTAGCTGACTGTCTACGAGAGACAAATAATGGAATCCTAATAAGCAATGTTTAAATGACATCTCCAGTCTCCCAGACAGAGAGGGCAACGGTAGAATTCTAAGAAGAGAAAATAAATCTACCAAGAATAGGAAAGACGACCAGAACTAAATAGTTGCACTAATCACTGGATGACAGGCACCAGGAAAATGTATCTTTGACTGTTTAAAATTCGAATCCTTAACAGACGAAGGACAGGTTATCAGCTGAAAAACCCTGAAGTCGTTGTGAGGGGACAAGCCTGAGCTTGATTTTTACATTTCATCACACTAACGCAGATGAACCAAAAAATCAAGGCACCAGGACAATGTATTAAAGTTGATTAGCTAAGGTTAAAAGATTTGAACTACCGAAAGGTGCTGGAGCTCAGAGGCCTCCATTGGCAAATCTTAATTCCAAGGCTGGACCAGAATGGTGGCCTCCACCGATGGCCCTCCCACAAAGGGAGGTCCACCCCAAAGTCTCACTTTCTTCTCGCTACAGGGAGCAAGTCAGCAAAACACAGAAGACAAACGCTGCGTTGGTTCAAGGATGAAAACTGAAATGAATCATCGACTCCTGAAAGCAGTTCTGCACATCACAGCTTCAGCAAGATTTGGCAAATTCGGGAATGGATCACTGAAAAACGGCAACAATGACAGAAGGGATGAGAGAATGTTTTGTGTGCAAAAGCTACAGAAAACGAGATCACTCGGCATTTTTGTAAATGATCATTGTAAAAAGTTTAAATTAAATAGTAGGATCAAACTAGAATGTGTGTGTTTGCAGGCTTGTGTGCATGTACTCTTGTGCAGAAAGAAAAAAGATTGAAAGAGAACATACCTGAGTGGTCACCCTTGTCACTCAAGGCCAAGACAGGACTTCAGAATCCTCTCCACAGTGCTCCAGACAGCCACTAAAATCGACTGGCATTGGCAAATGACACGAAATCTATTTGCAATCTACAATTTTGAGAGCAGGAGGAGAAGCTACAATAGTCATTATTTTAAAACGTCAAAGGAAAACTAATGGAATATAAATTACTGATTCTACGAAAATGTAGGCCAAAGGCCAAAGAATTACCCACCTAATACAGGCTGTTCTACTGTTCAACAAATCTTTAATGAGCACATACTATGTGCCTGGTCCTAGGCGTAATAGGAAATGCATAAAATATGTGGATGACCTGAAGGAGCTTTTACTCGAGAAGAGGGGGGCGTAAGTTGCTGCCCAGCAAGATGTCTGATCTGCTGGCCTTCCCTTCACTGGAAGACAAGGTAGGATTTATTTTCCAGAACTAGAGATTTAAATCCAATAGCTAGACAATGTCTATAATAACAGAAAGTATTTCACAAAGCATCCCCTAAACTAAAAATAATAAATCTGAACTCCAAGAATCTTTATTTAAATCTCACAACCTCTGTAAAGTCCTTGGGTAGCTGGTTATCTCTGCTCTGGGATTTCAATTTACTGCCAGGAACTCGAATTGCTTCTCAGCTGTCTGTCTTTCATATCAAATCTTAAGTTCTTTACGCCCAGGACTTGTTTACAGTCTTCTGCTGTGGCCAGCACTCCGCCTGGTTTTAGAAAATGCTCACCAATGGAATGAAGTAGGAAAGAGAGAGGGCGGGAGGGAAGGAAGGAAGGAGCTCAAAGAACTCCACCATCACTGCACAGCCCCTGACAAAATGAGTTCTGGCAATTCTTAAACACCTACTATGCGCTACAGGCTGCACCAGGCACCTTCACGTACGTTGCATTCGGTTGTTTCTATTTCTACTATTTTGAACTCCAGCCAGGAGGTTATTTATGAAAAGCCACCACGGTCTACATAGCACATAGACTTGGAAATCAGACCGCTCAGGTTCAAACCCTCACTCTGCTGGCATCTCGCCTCGGGCAGGCAACTGACTCTCTATGACTCTAGGTTTCTATATATGCATGTGAAATGTGAAAAGAAAAATGCCATTAAATATTTTAAATGCCTGATGCACTAGTTTTCTTCTCCCTATGAAAACGGTTGTATTTCCTACGAACTCATATACTTTCTACTATTGAATCACAGCCTCAGCCTGACCAAAAGCCACTGGGTGCTTGGCTAAGACAGCAGGAACAAGTCTTACAGAGCCTAAAAGTGACCTCGGCGAGTTTACACATTTCCCATCTGCTATCAAGCATCAGGCTGCCTTCCGTTATGTCCTGCCTGGCTCCAGCACTCACGCCTATCCATCACCGCCTCGGTACCACGTCCATCGTCTTTAGCACATGCTTCCATATTGCTGTTAATAAGGGATACGGGGATGATCATTTTCCCAATGATAGGGGTCCTGATCCTTTTTAGGAGCACATAATAAGAACATTTTTCATTGTTGGAGATAATTCCCCTTCCCGTGCACATTTGTCAGAGGCAGTTTCCAACAGTCCCGTACATCATCCTGAAATACATGATAAGATGCAGGTCTGCTATTCATCATCTGCTGGGCTTCTTCCAGTGCAAGTCCCTGCGTGGCTTTTCTTGCCTCTGGTTTAACAATCGGAATGCAAGTTCTCCTTGGAGCCGGAGCGCCAGCCAGGGGAGACGGAAAGACTCAAGTGACCACAGTTCCCCGAACTGAGCGAAGTGAATCTCTAATGTTGACACAGAAACTCTTTACAAAAGTAAACTGCATATATTGCTACCCCTTTACAACAGGAACCAGACCCCTAGGAAATGAGCTTTCACTGATGTTTTATTTGATGGCATAGCTGGAAAACAGCAGAATATATTATAGCAAACAGATTCTGTGCTTTGGATCATTTAGACCTGAGTTTAAAATTTCTGCTCTTCCATTTACACGATGCGCGACCTTGAACAAACTTTGAACTTACCCGAGTATGTTTCCTCATCTGCAAAGTAGGACTATGATCGACCTCACAAGTCTCTTGTATTCCCACTGTATTCTCTGCCAGCACTCAGTCATCATGTAATTAACACCATTTCCTATTTTCCCCATTGGGAACTCTTTAATAAATTCTCCTCCTCCCAGCTTTGAGAGGATAAAATGGGGAACAAGACACAGTTCCCGCTATCAATCAAGCAAGGAAGAGCAGTCTCTAAGTACAATCCTAACAGAAGAAAGAAAGAAAGGAGAGCTTCATCGGAATTAAGATAGTGTGGTGAGAATCATAGGGAAAGGAAGGTTTAATTCCATGGGAGGAGGGGGATGCTAAAGCAGACCTCTGAAGAAGAACCATCTAGCTGAGTCTCAGAGACCAGCTGAACCTTGACAGGCAGACAAGAGATGAGAGGACTTTTTCCAGGTTGAAAGGAGAGCGGAGGAAAACTCACGCACGCTCATGGAGGATCAGCCAGGTAACTGTGCTGAGAACATGCCAGGCACACGTCAGGCATGTGTAACGTCTGCTCAGTGGATGAGTGAGACAGGCCCGCAGGGCCCTTCAGGGCACAGGTTCTGAAGTTATCGCACTGACCTCTCACCTCTCCCATTTCTGTTTTCTCACCTGTAAAGTGAGATTTCAAATCAGGAGCTACTTCAAGGGGTTGCTCTGCGTGAGAAAACATACGTAAACACTTGAATACACTGCCTGGTATTTTGTGACTGTGGACAGACAGCAGCTCCCTTCATCACCAGTGTCCTTGTTATTATTTCCGATGTGGGGATGGGCCCTGGGAGGTAACTGAGCTGGTGATAATATTTGCAGATTTGGGGCATTTACAAAATCAGAGTGCCCGCTCTAAATTCAGATAGAAAAATGCAAGTCAATTCATGCAGTCAAAATCCTTCAAGGTCACCTCATCTTTACCTCTGTGAGGACTGGAAAACATCTGGAAAACCTGGCCTCATTGGCATCCTCCTTAAGAAAGAGCAAGGTTTCCTCCTCAGTCTCGTGGAGCGCTTGTGTACGGCCACCAACGACACGCCACAAACACGAGCGGTGAAGAGCGAGGGCTTTCGTGCTTTTCTGACCCCCTTCTACCTCTCCCATGTGGTCTGCTGTCATCCCTCTCTGTTGTGAGGCTGTCTCAACCTAATGGTCCTGCGACTGGAATCTGCAGGAAGATGTCTTTCAATGTAAGTGTCACTTGGTATTTCCTAACAGGACACACAATCAGTGGGGAACAGTTTAGTCCAGTGTTAAGCATGTGGACAGGCTCTGGGTCAGTGAGATCTAGGTGGAAATGAGTCCCTTAGTTGCCACATGTTCTGTCGTCTCAGGCAAGCTGTTCACCTCTCTGAGTTCCAGCTGCTGCTCACAGAAAATGAGAATGCTTGTCTAGGGGTTGTTTTCAAGCTTAAATGAGACAATGTGGACAACAGACATTCTTTCCTCTTCCACCTCCACTCCACCCTTGCCCCTGCCTTTGATCTCTGCATGCTACCTCGATGTACTGGGCAGAAATGCTCAGTCTTAAAACACATGTACTCTGATCATCCCAGAAGCTGTGTCACAACAGGATGTACTAACATCCTGGCACACCTAAGAACACAGTGTGCTCAGCAAACCCACACGGATAATAAAACCCCATGCTCTGGGCCACTTACTGATCATCTGCAAAGATGAAGACTCTTGGACCCTGGGAAGGAGTGGACCTTTATCTGACTCTCAGGACTTGGAGGGCTAACATGAAGGGCTTTGTTCTTCCAAACATCAAAATTCAAGCCCAGCCACTGCCAGAGGCAGCACACTGAGCTTAATGAAGCAGCGGGATGAACTAATATGGCAAATCGTATAGCTCTTACTCCCAATATGCCCCACATCACGCTGAATTATAGCACCTGATGTGATTGGACACACATCGCAAAAGGAGAACGGTAGGAATTTTCAATGCCATATAGTAAGAATCTCTAGAGCCAGCTCTTAGGAGAGATGTCTGTGGCTTTAAATGTTCTTTCTCTTTGTGCAAATCATTCTCTCCCACCCTTTATGAATAATTACTTCAATGAACATTATTGAGTACCTATCATGATGAGTGTTGTGCTAGGAACTCATAATTAATGGTAGAGAAGAGAAATAAGCAAAAAAACAAAAAAAAAACAATTATAGAAAACAAAATGTAGCAGGTGTGATGATTTGAGTGAGTACAGGATGCTACAGGAGCCCTCACAAATCCAGTCAGGTGAGGCTTTTTACCGCAACTTCATTCATTCGCTCACTTACTCATTCAACAAACATGGCTGCATGCCTACATGTTCCAACATTGTGCTCAGGGATAGAAGTGAAGTGGTTAACAAGCCAGACACAGTCCCACCCTACTGCGTGATAAAGAAGAACAAAAATATAATTAAAATAATGTATTATGATGCGCACAATGAGGTGCTTTGAAAGCACTCTTACCAGTCATGACCCATGACTGGGGGTCATGTACACTGGGTGGGCTGCAATGGGTCCCCAGAGCAATTCTGGGGAAAGTAATATCTACCTTGAAACTAAAGCAAGAGTAGAGTTGGCTTTGAAGAGAATTTTTTTTTAAAAAGTATTCTTCAGAGAAGGAAAGACATTTGCAAAATTCCAAACGTGAAAAGTAACACTGTAGGCTCAGGGGACAAAAATTAATTCAGTTGAGTCAGGGAGCAGAGTATCATGCTGGAAGAGTGGTGAGGGATGTGACTGGAAAGATAAGGAGGGATCAGACCATCCAGGGCCTCCTTAAAGCCCCAATAAACCCAACAAAGTTCCAGATAAAGTGGATTTTATCCTCAGGGCACTGGGAGCTGTTCAAGGAAGGATTTGGGGCAAAGGTCGAACCTGATCAAATCTTCCCATCAATGAGTAATGTCAAGTATGGCTCGGAGACGGATGATTCTGAGAACCTGAATACCGCTCAGGAGGGTGCTGGGATGATCTGGATGACAGGTGAAGGGGGCCTGAATCGTCCTCAGGAAAGGGGCAGAGGGGCAGAAGAATGGGTGGATCTGAGAGATATTTAGGAGGTTGCAGGGGCTACCATTCATTCAGTGATTAATTCATCGAGGGCGTTGGGAAGCTTGAAATGTCCAGGCAGATGGTCCTGTCAAATGGCTTATGGGTTCTGAAGGATGACCAGGAGTTAGCCCAGTAAACAGGTGAGAAAGATGACCTGAGAGAGGGAGCAGGACACACGAAAGTCACAGAGGTGTGTCCTGAGACCTGAGCTCAGGATGGTGCTGGGTATGGGGATGCAACGGGACAGAAAAAGAGGCAGGAACCAGATTTCAGAAGGCTGGCTTGGTGAGTGTCCTCTGTGACAGGCTGCTGCCGGGTTACAGAATATGTCCAAGGAGGAAAGAGGGTATGAAGGAGGGTTTGAAAAAGCCTGACTCCTTGTAAGGGAGCCAGTTAGAATGAAGCCCTGAACTAAGTCACCAGTGGAATCTGAAGTGAGTTTGTCTTCAGGGAATGACCACTGTGAGTGAGGTGTCCCGTAGTAAGTTCAAGGCCACGTGCTCAGGGAGAGCGCAGAAGTCTCTCCCCACCACACATCACATGATCCGGTAGTCTCACCATAAAAACTAGGCTTCTTGACCCAAAACAATCTTCCCTCCCTCTCCAACCTTTCAGCTCAAGAGCTTTGCGGATCAACCCCAGAGAAATTTATGTAGTCTTGCCATCAAATCCTTGATTCTTAAATTTCCAAAGCCTGCAAGTCACAGATTTAGTAGAGAGCCATGAACTCACCAAGATCAAAAACCCCAACAAGACAGAATGGTATCATACACTGACATGATGTGGCTGATCTGGTTCTGTGCCCACCCCCTGCACAAAAGAGCGTAGCCCCTGTAATTTTTTCACATCAAGGCACAGGGGCGAACCCATGGCCTGCACTCAGGGAAGATGGTACCAGTTTTCACACCGGACAAGCTTAGTGCTTTCCATGTAGACAAGCTATGTGACCTGGGGCAAGTCTCTTGATCTCTCCGGGCATTATCTTATGTGTTCCATGGGGTGATACAAGATTTGGGCTCATAGGGGACAATGCATCTAAAGTGACTGGCATGCAGAAAGCACGTAATAAGTGATGGCTATTAACGAATGTGTGTAGCTTGACAACGTGGTCTATTTTCCTTTGTATTTCCTGTCCACCTTCCCAGTTATCCTTAGAACAAGCATCCTTTCAAAGATGGACCAGTCCTTTTTCTTCATTGCCTGATTACCCCATGTACCTCTGGGGAAAAGGGCACCCTCTACCTCTCTTTATATCCTCTGGCACTAAGAGAAGGGCTGCCTTTCGGGGCTGGTTGGACTCCAGAAGGGAAAGGGAAAGTTTCCTCATCTTGAGTCCATATACAGAGAATTGTGCCAGGTGTTTTATACTGTTGACTCAAGTACTCCTCCCTGCGATACTCTCAGATAGGTACTAACACCTCTATTTTACAGACAAAGGAGCCGAGGCTCAGAGAGCTTACGTAGTGAGCCTGAGATATACAAGCAGAAAACGTGCCGAGTCTTGACTCAAACTTTGGTCCATCTCATTCCAAAGCATGAGCTCTTCCAGGAGTCTTCCACGTAAAGAGGAGGGAGCAAACATATCAAGAGCTTCATCTCAAGGAGGTATGTTGTCGAAAATCTAGAAGCTGAAGCAACACCATCCAGGAAGTCATTCCTGGGTTCCAGCTCTGCTCTGCCACTGGCCAATGGAGTGATCGTAGGCAGGTCATCCTTCTCTTAAGATCTCATTTCGAAGAAAAGGCTCTTCCAGCCCCCAAACACCAATTCCTTCTAACCTTTTATGGACTTCAACATCTAAAAAGTGAGTCACATTTCAGTGTAGACAGACATGCACAGTGTTGTGTTCCTTGGATTCATAAAGCTGAAAACTCACTTGCTTTCGGTCAGGAAAGCAATGAAAATAGTTTTTGTAAGAATTGTCTTTATTATGATGAAAGGCAGTATGTTAATTAACAAATATAAATTTATATTAAATGGAACACAAAATTGATGAATAGTAATAGACCAGAAAGAATAAAAGTAGCAAAGTGGAAAAAATACGTCTCTTTCAGGGAAGGATGAGACCGATACAAATCAGAAGAGCGTCCCTTCAAGCGGAAGTCCTTGGACCACATGAACTGATGAGGGTCAGAACCTCCTTCCCTGGGGTTTCTCTCTCTCCAGAACATGGAACCCCAGCAAGGCACACAACTGGGGCTGGATAAACATTTGTGGACAAAGTAATTAATTAAATAATGGATGCCTCCTTCTACTTTTCACATCTGGCCGAGCAAGTGTAAGTTCTACATCCACTTGGTGTCTAAGGAAACCGGAGCTCGCAGAGTGGAGATGACTTGGCTGGAGTTGAAACACGAGAGAGTGGTGGGCCTGGGGCATGAACCCAAATCCAGGGTCTGCATGACCCCAAGGCTGCCTCCCTTGCAGGAAGCAGCAGATAGAAATAGTGAAACAGCAGCTCCCTCTGCACCAAAGGCCTGGTAAAAAGATTTTTTTTTTAAATTAATCTTCCAGGGTCCTAAGGACGCTACAGGATATGACAGCAATTTATCAGCTCCTAAGTAGCAAGCCAGTTATTACTAACAGAGTTCTTCCCCAGGGCTAACTGACCAGGTGAGGGACCAGGACCCTGAGCCCGTTTGCGTAAGTGTCATCAGACAGGTTTCCTTTAAGAGCATCAAATCCTCATTCCTGAAACCATTCCTTAACCACAATTCCCCAGAATTTTCTAAGAAACCTCCCAGAAGTTTGCACAGCTACTGAGGCACATAGCCAGGGTTCAAACTCAGTCCGATGTGGCTCCAAAGCTAAGGTGCCCACCATGTGACCACCAGCTTCTCCTGCATCCCATCAGGGCCTTGATTCTGGGAGCCAAGTCTTTCCGGGAGGAAATAATCAGCTAGCCTGTCGTTGCTGCTGTTAACTAATGACCCTTGGCTAAAGGGCCAATACAAATATAAGGAAAGTGAGCGAGTTTATTTCCAGGTACTTCTAGAAAGTTAGGAGAAAATACTGAACTGTGATCTTAGAAGGAAGAAGACAGAAAAGCTAACAATGACCACGCCACTGCCACGCTGCAGGTCCCAAGAGGCTCCTTTACCCAAGATAATCTTCTTCCCTCGCCTTTCTGATAACAAGCAGTATTATTAACACACACACACACACACACACACACACACACACACACACACACACACACACCACCCTTATAGACAAGGGTCAAAGACGCTAAAAAACCCATCTCTGGTCATCCAGCAGATAAGAACAAGGGTTAAAAATTAAAAACCAGGTCTGCTGACTCCAAAGTTAGTCATTTTTCCACTACACTAAGCTGCCAGATGGTACTGACTGTAAAGCTCCAGGCACTACCCCCAGAAAAGTCTGCATCTGCTCATCTTGGGACCCATTCCTGGACCACAGACTTCTACTGGGTGTCTTAATGCCAGGATCACCACAAATTGTGTCAATTGATTTTTCCCCCCTTTGATGGCAGGTAATGAACCTGAAAATATACATTCTCATCCTCCAGTCCTCCATCAAATTCCTCTCCTGGAATAGGCACTGTTTGACAAGCAGTATGTGTAGTGATACAATCCAATAAAAATGAAATGAAAAAACAACTTCATTTCTCACGACTTCCATCCCCTCCTTATTTGAATTGTGAATACTCAAGTTACGTCTCACACGTGGCCTGTCTAGAAACTCATTTTGTGGTGAAATATGCTCCCGTGTGACTTGTTTTTGAATCTGTCTGACTTGCTTTCAACAGCCTAGGTTAAAGAACTGGGGTGATGGGTTTCTGAGAAATGATCAAGGGTTTCTAAACTTTCTTTATGCCACTCTTCCTCATGATAGATGCCCCACACTGCCAGGTATTCTTTTTTAGGAAATAAAATATCTGCCCCAGGAACCACCTAAATCTTGCCATGAGAAGCAAAAACTTTTTTGTACTGTAATGTTATATATGAGAAATCTACTGATGATATACTGTGAAAGAACAAGGTAACATTGTATGAACGGTATAATCTCAAGCACATATTATCCCAGAAAGTCAGTCCAGAAGGAAGCAACTTAGAATGTTAATAGCTGTTATTTCTAATTCATAGGATTCTGCACACTTACTTTTTCTTTTCTAATTTTCAGTAATAACCATATAAAACTTAAAAAATCTAATGAAATTACTTAAAAGAGAAAAAAATGTATTTTTCATAAGGAGGTCTAAAATTACTCAGTGTTTCCTTACCACCAAAATCATCACATGAGGGTATTAACTTTGACTAATATCAGGCACAAAGATTATAGGCTCGAGAAAATTATATACTAATCTTGCTGATACAGATAGCAAAATACTAAGTAAAATATAAAAAGATCAAATCCACAGGGTATAGAAAACATCATATACCACTAGAATTTATCTTCAGTAAAAACTTAAATATCACACAGGTAACAGAAGGCATTTCCATTAATTTAGGAGAAATTTAAGGATACCTACTCTCTACTAAATACTGTACTGACAGACCCAGCCGATGCAATAGGATAAGAAAAAGAACAAGTACTTTAGGATTGGAGAGGAAGCCAGAAACTTATCTATGAGGTTATATATTGCCTCTCTAGAAAATCAAAAAGGAATTAGAGAAAGTATGAGTAAAAGAGCTAGTAACACTATTATATTCAAGATCAACATCCAAACTGCTTATTTCCTTTTAAAGTACTACTTATTTTGGCTTAGTTAGCAACATCTTTTTAATGGAATACCTACTATTTCACAGTCAAAACTGAAAACAGGAAATTAACTGATCCTGTTACCAGCACATTCTTGTTCTCTCTTTTTAATGTATGTGTGTGTTTTCCTGGGACCTTGGTCCAGACAAGTGTATCAGCAATAACAACTGTGTCTCGCTGTGGCATGATTGCAGACAATCGTGTAGTCTTGCTCTGAGACAAATCAACTATATACTTTTTAAGATCCCCCTGGGTAAGAGAAAACAATGTAATAATTCTGATGAAGATGAAGAAGAGGAAAGGAAGGAGAAGGGAGTGAAAAATGGAAAAGATAAAAGGAAAAAGAAGAGGAGGGGAGTGGGAAAAGGTGACAGGAAAGCAAGGGGGGAATAGAGATATAAACTTTGTTGAGTTTTTAATATAAGCCAAGTACTAAGTGTTTCATTTGCCTTACTTCAATTAATCTTCCTAGTGAGCCTTTAAGCTTTGTACTAGTATATTTTAATTTTACAGGAGAGGATACTGAGGCTCAGAGAGGTGAAGTGACATTCTAAGGTCACACAGTTTGGAAGCGATATAGCCAGAATCTGACCCCAAGTCTGCCCGCCCAGACTCCACAGCATTAGTGACTCTCTAGAGGATGCTCCCTGCATAGGTACTTTGCTGATATCAGAGCTACTAAAGATGTGAACGTGAGGAGGAGCTAAAAAGGTCACCTTCAAGCTCCCACTCTAAATCCTCACCCACGCCAATGTGCTGAAAACCTGAATCCTCTCTTTAGAATGTTTCCAGTTCTGCATGTTAAAATTAAGAGTGAAAAGATATGCACCACGTACAATTTTTAATGCATTAAGCATTCAAGAGCACAAGTTTCGTGGAAAGGTTAAATCTGAAGGAAAATATAACTTGTCAGTTTCCAGTAAAAAAGCATTTGAATTCTAGGACATATTGGGCTCTGTGATCTTTTTTGTTTTTTTCCAAGCAGCAGTTCTCCCAAGACCTGTTCTCTCACCCACTTGCCTTCTTTCTATTATTCCTAGACCATGGCGCATAACAAGCAAGGTTTACATTAGGTTTTAGGGGATAAAATAGACTGCTTCCAAAATACTGGTGTTTCAAACAAACATTTAAAGCAAAATTTATAGTCCTTCCTGGGGTTGCTTCTGTCCAAGAGCTGTACGTGTATTACATTTATGTCCCTTGCTTCCCATGGAGTGTCAGACAAATGCCACCAGGAAACACGACTGGGCAGGCACAGTGATGTCTCAAACAAATCACTGCCTACACACAGCAAGCAGCAGCATCCGGTCTGCAGGCCCACACTGAGAGATTTCAAGACCTGAAAGAGAGCTCTATTCATCCTCTCCCCTGCAGCTCTGAAGACAGGGAAGGAAAGAGCTGAAACTTCACGGTGAAAACACACACCCATGCACCACACCACACCACACCACACAGACACACACGCACGCACGCACAAAGCAAAAAGTTGCTTCCATCTAATCACAGTAACAGGACAAACCTTCTGAAAGGCATGATCAGAAAGCCGTAGGACCAAATTCTCTTAAAAAACATGAACAGTGGGGGAGGGTATAGCTCAAGTGGCAGCGCGCCTGCTTGGCAGGCATGAGGTCCTGGGTTCAGTCCCCAGTACCTCCTCTAAAAATAAAATAAACCTAGTTACCTCCCCCCACCAAAATAAAATAATTAAATAATACAATAATAAATAAAACATAAACGCTATTTAAAAAGAAAACACGAACAGTGGTAGAATTATTTTCTTATCACACTGCACATCCAGTCTTCATTCCCAGATACCTATGTGCCTCTTCTGTGTCAAGCTCTTTCTAAGTGTTGGGAGCAAAAAGGATGAATGAGAGATCCCGCTCCGAAGGACTGTATGGTATCGCTGACAAAAACACAGGGCGTTTTTAATAAAGGTTCATACTAACAAAGTGCTAGTGAAACAAAACAAACAAAAGCGAGCAGCCCAATTTGAGAGGTAAGGAAAAGCCCCCCAGGAGGCCTCACTGAGCTCAGACCTGAAGAGTAAGTAGGGGTCAGTCTAGAAAAAAGGGGAGAGCAACAAAGGATGAACTCAGAGTCCAGCGGTTTTCAAAATCCCGGGAACCACCAGCAGCAGCAGCATCTGGGAACATCTTACAAATGCATCTTGGACTCCACCCCAGACCTAGTGAACCAAAAGCTTTAGGCATGAGACTCAGCAAGCTGTGTTTTAACAAGCCTTTCAGGCGGGCGATTCTGGCTGGAGTTGGAGAATCACTGGTATCTGCAAAGGATGAACTACAAGACACAAGACACGGGGGGGGGGGGGGGGCCTGGAGGGTGAACAAGGTTGGATGGGGGTGGAGCGCGGACTGGGGCAGAGATGTTGCTGGAGGGATGGGCAGAAGGCGTGTCAAGAAGTGTTCTGTATATCGTGAAAAGAATTTTGGATCTTACCCAGAGAATAATGGAGTGCCATGAAAATATTATACTATGAGTACCAAAAAAACACCAAATAATGTTGAGGATTATTTAAAATACATGCAGGGATCGGGGTATGGTACAGCTCAGCAGTAGAGTGTGTGCTTAGCATCACAAGGTCCTGGGTTCAATCCCCAGTACCTCCCTCCGTTAAAAATAAATACATAAATACAAACAAATAAACCTAAATACTCCCCCCTAACCAAACAATTTTTTAAAAAAATAAAATACATGCAATCAAAAAGACAGTGCCAAATACCATTCTAGAGACAAAAAATTCTTTCTTGGACAGTAAGTAGCAATGAGGAAAGGAAGAGATTCAGCCCTACCTTTCTTTCTGGAGTCTTTCTTGGCGCTGGTTTTCACAGCTACTTGAAGTTCTGTCTCAGTTGACATCCTACTAAATCCTTAGTCCACTTCACACAGATCCCGGGCCTCGGCCAGGCTCATTGAGGACTCCTCTCCAAGGAAATGACTCCTCCCTTCAGAAATGACACCCCGAGCTGCGCATTTCACTCACTCCTGTCGAGCGCTGCAAAGCAAGGGAGGAGGACATTCAGAACGACCATCTTGTTGAAGTCAGAACTGAGGGGAAAGAAATGAACCATGCAACATACAAAACCAGGAAAACCTTGGTCTCCATGTACAAACTGCTCACGTGGCGTCATTTAGCCATTGACAGAGTTGAGACAGCAAAGAGAATTGGAGTCCATATGTGCAAAACTAGGTAATGCAAAAGAGATCTTTAAAACTCCACATCTTCAACAAAAGCAGAACTCAATTCTTTATTCTCCATGTTTCTCATGGTCAAGCACCAGAGGCCACCCAGATAACAGAGCTCAAGCGGCCCCGTAGAAACATTTCCAACAACGGGGCTCCCATTCATCAGCCAAGCTTGACCACAGCCTTGGCAGCTACAGCAGACCATAGGGAAGTGACCTGTGGTCTGGCCCTCCCTGGCAGGTGTCAGAGGGGACACCGAGTTGACACACAATTGGGCTTCGAGGGTAAGATGACAAATGGAGCTGAGAAACTTTCCAGCAAGCCAATTTTGATGTCAGTTTTTTCCCCCAGCTCTAAGAGCAGACAAGCATTGAATGGGAGGAAGAAAAGAAAAGAAGCTGGCAGACACACATTTCATCCCTTCTTTCTTTAATAAATATGCACTGCACACTACCAGGTACCATTAAGTTCAGACACTGCGCTGGGAAGATAATAATGATAATAACACCACTTCAATTACAGCTAGTATTTACTATACATTTACTATATACTATGCCCTCAGCCTCTGCTTCACATACATTATCTCGTTTGATTTCATTTAAATTGAATGAACGTATTCCTAGTGTCGAGTCAACAATCTTTCCGGGGGACTGTGTCTCTGATAGCCGTATCCGAGAGCTGGGTTGAAAATAAACATTTCAGAAGTTATCCATTTTTAAAGAATATTAAGATAAAGCACCTGGAGATGATTCTTCCAACTGTGCAGCCAATTCGTAGCTCGTCCCACCGATCTAGAAAGGTTCAGTCTGAAAAGGCGGACCCTGAGCGTCACTTTCAACTCAAAAAGAGTAATTACCTAAACCTCTTCATCATACCAATTACAGGCGGCTCAACTAAAAGGTCTAATGGAACTGACGCTTAAATTCATACCTTATCCAAAGATATCTGATTTGTTTGTTTGTTTTTAACAAGCTATTTCTTTTTTAGGATACTAAGCCCTGAATGAAGGTGCTTAAACTAAAGGATCCAAGGCTACAATTAAGGAAAACGAAAAATCATCTTCCTAGAATGGGGTCCATGAAATCACATGTAGAAAACAATTTCTTGTAATGAGCTGTAAGAGAAAAGAATCTGAAAATAATATATGTATATATGTTTAACTGAATCACTTTGCTGCACGCATGAAACTAACATTGCAAACTGACTACACATCAATAAAAAAATTAGAATTAAAAAAACGAGAACCTTTCCTGCCACTTTTGCCCCATCTATCTGCACCACGTCACTAGCCCTCACCTCCCTCCTAACCGCGTGCTCCTCAAAGACAACATTCTATAAGGGATGATGGAGTCTCAAAACTTGGTTGTATAAGGACATAATTAATTTTATGAATAATACTAACCGTTTCATTGCAACAAATATCCACTAAAAACAACGGGCCAGGTGCCAGTGCTGACTCACTGATGAAAACAGACATGGACTGCACAGTCACACAGGCCGAGTACAGAGTCAAAGCCTGATTACTGTTGTCACAGAAGCTCAGTCTAGCGGAGGTGTCATGTAAGGGACATGATCGGAATGAAAACAAATACTGGGTATACTGGGGCACAGAGGAGCAAGCTGTCACCTTTGCTTGAAGGAGCCCATAAAGCTTCACAGAGAAGCAGCTCTCCACTGTGTGATCCTGAAGAATGATGCTCTTATCACGTGGATGATGACAGGAAGGACCAATGGGCACTCAATAAATGCATGTATAATAAATGAATAAGTGGTTGTTTCGGGCAGAAGGATCAGCATGCCCAAGAATGCTTGAAATTAACAAGCAGAATAATACAAGGATGCGGAAGTCTAGTAGGGAGGTGATTACTCTCCCATCTTCCCAGTGTTCCCTTGTACTACTACCTTTCTATGGAATTTTTCTTTTCAAGTCTGCCTTGATGTGCTCAAGGTTCAGTCAAAGAGGCATCTTAGGCAAAAAGATTTTCTGATTCCTCCATTAAACGGACTCTCTCCTTACTTATGTTATGACCCAATTCTTGGCCAACTTCACAGTCTGAGACAGTTACAAGCAATGTGATATTGAGGAAGTCACTTGCCCTCACTTTGCCTCAGTTTTTCTACCCATAGAAGGAGGTTAACAGTATCAAACTTCATGCAGCAGCAGTGGAAATTAAGTAGGATCACACATGTAACATGCTTGGAGGAGTGTCTGGCACATTTCCTGATAAGCACTTAATAAATACTAGGCACTAACAATTTCCTGTGTTATTCAACACAGGAATACAAGGTCAAACACAGACTCAAGGTCTCATGGATGGTATGTGACCACAAGTTTATATTACTATGCTCCTTTCACAGAGGGAGAAACTAAGGCAGGTTAAGTCTGCTTTCTAAGGACAAATTGCAGGAAATAGAAAAATCTAAGCCATTTCCAAGGAAAGATACAGCTCAGTGGTAGAGTGCACGTTTAGCACGCACAAGGTCCTGGGTCCAATCCCCCAGTACCCCCATTAAAAGAATACAAATAAATTAAATAAAGGTATTTCCATCACTTTGGTCTTGGCACACAGTAGGTACCTAATCCATTAATACCAAAATGAACTGAAATATATGGTTTTAACACAATTTCAAGCACTCTTAAAAATCAAAGGATAAATTACTGGATTGGATTTGGGCTCTTTCCTCCCCTTTGACTTTGTAAAAACCACAATACAGCATCTCTTCCTCTTGTGTGGGCATCGCCAGTGTCACTTGTTTGACAAAATGTGCTTGTGTTTGAGTGTTACAGGCATTACTTGTGAATTCCTGAAGCACGGCCCCGTATCAGTAATGAAAAGAAAGCAGCTTCATTTCGAATAAAAACTCACATAAGGAAGCTACAGGACAGGGAGAAGGTTCCACGGCCGGGACCCTGGCATCCCCTTTAATCTTCCAAGAGCCAGAGGTTGAGCGAACACTGTGAAGTAGCTCCGAATTATTTAGGAAATTCGTTTCTTTGTAATTAAGGAGATTAAAGTCCTCGAGGGCCCGAAGCCATGTGACAACTCAAATCGTTTTTCCCCAGTAAAAGCTGTGAAACCCTATCAGTTAAATTCAGGCTTGCCGAGAATTTTCAAATGCTTCAATAATGTTTCTTTGCTCCACACAATCTGCAGTAATTTAATATTCCTGAAGTGTGTCAGGTTTTTTATAATGAGCTCTTCAAATCTAAATGTGAATTATGTAACATTCCACTACAGACGTTCTGTCTACTAAACGGCTTCTAAATGTAAAATCCCATGTTCAGTGACGGGGCGGAGGTGGGTGAGGGGGGCGCCAAACACACGGCACCACAACGCAGGGAAAACAGATAGCCCTGTCTTTTAAACAAAGCGCAAAGGTCTGAGCAGCTACAAGCACACAAACACACACCACAACACCTACTGTAACCCAAGTTTGTGTCCTCTCTCCTCCCCACCCACCCCGCCCCTCATACAATCCTACCGTAAAATAGCTCGTTATGCGGTCCCACTAGTAGCCAGGTACTACACTAAGAGCTTCTCATACAGGATCATACCCAATCCTTCAACCACTTGAACAGGTAGATATTATTATTATGTTCATTTGACACGTGAGGAAAATAAGGCACAAGCCACTTGAGTGGCTTGTTCCTGGTCATGTATCTAGGAAGAAGCACAGGGCAAGGTAGCTGCTCTCCCCGACAACTTCACTCAAAACCCTCCTGGGTGTCCATCAGCTGGGGGACGGATAAACCAAATGTGGTGTATCCCATGCACCCAATGTTCACAGCTGCAGTGTTTACAATAGTCAAGCCATGGAAGCAGCCTAAATGTCCACGGACAGATGACTGGATAAAGAAGTTATGGTATACACACACACACACAGTGGAATACTACTCAGCCATAAAGAAGAATGAAATAATGCCATTTTGCAGCAACATGGATGGACCTAGAGGTTCTCATATTGAGTGAAGTAAGTCAGACAGAGAAAGACAAATATCATATGACATCACTTATATACAGAATCTAAAAAAATGACAAAAATGAACTTATTTACAAAACAGAAATGGACTCACAGATATAGAAAACAAACTTATGGTTACCAAAGAGGAAAGGGGGGATAAATTAGGAATTTGAGATTAGCAGATACAAACCACTATATACCAAATAGATAAACAACAAAGTCCTACTGTATAGCACATGGAACTATATACAATAGCTTGTAATAACCTGTAACAAAAAAGAATATGAAAAAGAATATACATATATATGTACAACAGAATCACTTTGCTGTATACCAACGACTAACACAACATTGTAAATCAACTATACTTCAATTTTTTTAAATGTGGTATATCAATACAATGGAATATTATCCAACCGTAAAAAGGAATTAAGTAAGTATTGATACGATACACACTATAACATGGATGAACCTCCAAAGCAATATAGCAAGTGAAAGAAGTTAGACACAAAACGGTTACCTATTGTATGATTCCATTTATATCCAAAATATCCCAAATAGATAAATCTACAAAGACAAAGCAGATCAGTGGTTGCCAGGTGCTGGGAGAAACAGAGGAGGGCGAGTGTCTCCTTAATGGTTACAGGGTCTCCTGTAGATTAAAATGTTTTGAAACTAGACAGAAGTGATGGTTGAAAAACATCATGAATAGAATAAATAAATACCACTGAATTATAGACATTAAAATGCCCAAATTTATGTTATGTGAATTTCACCAGAATTTAAAAAATAAAATACAAAACATCAAAAACAATCCTCCCAGCCTGGTCCTACCCCCTGATTTAAGCCTTATGTGTTATGTTAAGGACACTGCAAATTCCAATCTAAAAGGACAATCCAACCTTAAAAACCAGATGAAGAGGCAAATTTCCTGGAAGTGGTGGCAATTATATGGATTAAAAATTACATATGCTACCACTGCATGTTCTGTGATTTGGGGCATCTCAATCAGCTTCATCCAAACCATAAAGCACTGAAAAGAGGCCATTTGTCACCAAGGCACAGAGGTGTGCAACCGTACAGATGAAGTTTCGCCATCAGTAAAATGGGAAGACCACTACCAAGTGTGTAAGATTTGGAAGATCAATGAGGGGTAGCTCAAAGTTGAGCTCAATCCACAGCACCCTAGTTTTTGTGTAAGAAAGGAGGAGACTTAACTCTGCTTATCTTTACAAAAAGAAGCACAGGCCAAACTGACCAGAAGACAGCGAAGCTGCTTTTACTACATGGGGAGATCCTGGGTGGTGGAGTGATGGGTGACCAGGCAGAAGGATGTGGCAGAGGGCGATACTTCTCAGCATATAGCTTTTTGCTTAATTTCCACATATGGAAGCATATTAATGCTCTATATATTTGAAAAAAATAAAATAAAATTAATTTAACGGGGATGGCAAGTGGGGAAGAGGCTAAAAAGGGAAGTGGACTGAAACTAATGAATCCAATTGTATTTCAAAGGACCATCATAAACAGTTGCTGAAGGGGTGAGAGAGAAAGAACCAGGACAAGTAACTTTACAAACACGGAATTTGATTGTTTACACTCAGTCTTGAACAGGGTCAGGGCAAGGGGAGCTGCAAACAAACCTCAAATTCTTTTTAGTAGGCTTTTTTGGGTAGCGTTACGGGCAAATTACTTAACAATTTTAATGTACTATAGGATTGAGCAAAGGAGTAAACATTCTGATGTTCCTGGGAACCGAGATTCTCAGTACACAAAAAGAGACATTAAAATACGGAAAGGGGAAAGGAAGGAAAGAGCGCTGTGGAGACACAGAGTGGAAATCGGACATCTCAGGGTAAATTCATGGTTAATAAAATATACATGCATCTGTATGTGGGTGTACATATACCCATGTTTACATGCATAGAATTTCCTGGTTCTGATAGGACCAGGACCAAAGATACCCCAGTGACAACGTGATACCTTAATACCTAGATTTTTGTTTCTACTACCATTCTCCAGTAAAAGGAACCAGGGTTTCATAGAGAAATGGGTGATTTTGGAGCTGAAGCAGGGTAGGTACAAGATGAGCCTGAAATATCTCGCTTCAGAAAGTAAGGAAGTGCTCAAAACAAACACCAATGATGCGGGAGTGTCACAAGGATACAGACGCCATCGCGGAGGAGCTCCCACTGGCCCAATCTGGAACAACTGAAACACCAATATAATTTAAGGATGGTACTAAATAATAAACCACTGAAAAAAGAGGAATCCATACTGAAAACAGACAGATAAACAAAGAGGGAAAGAGGGGAAGGCTTAGGGCAGAACAGGTACTGTCTGGAAAACACAGAGGGGGTACAGGAGAATAAAATCACATTTTGCAGCCAGCTGAGTAAGGCTTAGTCAGGCCAGAATGAATACATGCTAAATCTGGAGAAATGTTTCGATGGGAAGCAAAACATTTGTAGGTCTTAAAGTGTCTCCTCACTTACTGTTGCAAGAGGAAAATTTGTGATGCTATAATGGAGAAATTGAACAATTAATTTCTTAATTAATATTAACAGAGATGAACAGATGGGTATCAGGTGACACTCTGAGAAGAACTGATCACTACCACGCAGTATCCTGGCTAGGAATCTAATCCAAACATGAACTTATGATGTGCAGAAAAGTCTATTCTTCAGAAATGTCGCAGCAAAAGACAAAGATAGGCTGTGGAAATATTTTAGATTAAAAGAAACCAAACAGGTACAACAACTAAATGCAATGTGTGTATAGGATCCTCCTTTATTGGAGAAAAAGAAATGCTACAAAAGAGGCCAGTCAGGGGGGAAAAAAAGTCAGTGGGCCAATTGACAAATTTGAATATGAATGGCAAATTCAGTAAGAATATTATATCAGCGTTAAATTTATTTAATGTGATAAATTTCCTACGGCTACGTAAAAGAACATTACCTGTTCTTTGGGAATACACACCAAATACTTAGGAATAAAGGGCTAAGATATGTGCACCATCGAAATGATTCAGGAGAAACAAATCGTATACATGTATGCATATATGCATAGACATAGAGCAAATACACAAATGATAAAGCAAACGGGATAAAATATTAGCAACAGGTCAACGTAAGTAATGGGTATAGGATATTTTTAATATGTTCTTATTACACCTTTTCCTATAATTTTGAAATTATTTCCATATTTTAAAAAATAATTTTTAAAGCCTAGCTCAGACCCTAAGACACAGAGGTACGCAACCAAAACAATTCTGGCCTCGCTCTTTTTAAAAGAGTTCAGACCCATTCCAGCTCCCTGGATGGCATGCTTTCCAATTCCCAAGGCTAGCTGAGTTTCAAACTAGTTGATAGCTGTCGATTCTTACTATAGATTCCAACTTCATCCTGTATCGATCCAGAGTGCTGGACTTGGCACAAGCGCCTGGACCAAGGTTGTTTCAAGCAGGTCTCTTCTTCCTGAGCCCTGGATTCCCCGCCAGACTCTGCCTCCACGCCAAGAACGGCCATTGAGACTTTCCATCTACCTGCCCCATGGATCACTATGAGCTCCTTTAATCATGTAGCCAAAGTTGGGCTTTGCTGGACCATCTCCCTCTCCATCTCTGGGACTACAACTTTAATCTGTCAACTCTCTTTTTATTTCTCTCTTTTTTTAAAATTATGCCAAGGGTAACCAATCTCATCTAGCCCAGTTGGAAAATGCCTAAAATTCGCTCATTCTGTACATTTGTTCTTTCCAGGGACCAGAAAATAGGAACCTAGAGCAAGGTTTTGCGGGAGCCCAACGGCAACACTTATTTAATTCTGCTGAGGGTGTCAGAAGCACTATATAATCTTAAGCAAAATGACATTCAAAGGTACTACACCTCTCTCTACTGACAAAATACCACCGTCCTCATAAACGAAGAGCCATCATTTGCCTTGACCAAACCCTTCAAGAAAAATCCTACATTGATAGAACATATCCCTGGCTTTAAAGCTCTGAAGACCACAAAGTCCAGATTAACAACCTCACTACAGACCCAATCAAGGCTGTTTCGCCACAAATGGGTGTGTCAAGAAAGGAAAGAAAAATCACAGATGTAGGAGACATCTCTTGGCCTGAGACTTCACGTCCATTGTGCTGCTTGTTGGTTCTGTTTACCTGACATGAAAAAAATAAAAAATAAGAAGAATTCAGGGCAGCTGACAGAAAGTTTTATAAAAAGTCTTTATAACAGTCTAAAATTATTAAATGAGGAAAACTGGAGTAAAGAGGAACGAAGGATTGGAAACGAAGGCTAAGGCAGAAGCAAAGATAAACCACCAAAAAGATCTGTACATTTGCAGAAGACAGGCTGGAAATTTATGAGATTCCTAGAGGCCAAAGCAAAGAAGGAAATATGACCAGTTACAGGTTTTAGAAAGTCCATGCTCAAATAACCTTGAACCAGAAATAAAGAATGAAAAGGGCCTGTAGGCTTTCATAAAATCAATGCTGTATGATACCATGAATGTTAACATCAGCAATGTCTACATAAATAATCCACAGGGAATTTTCAATGTCCCCTAACTTATCCTGAGAACATAATACTAAGGCATGATAGCAATAATACTATTTTTCAAAGATTTTTTTTTAATTGAAGTATAGTCAATTTACAATGCTGTGTCAATTTCTAGTGTTTTCCACAAAGGCTCAAAACAATGTGAATCAAGTTATTTTAAATTCTCTCTGAACAAAGCATGCTTTTTTTTTTTTTTAACTAAATTGAAAAAAAAATAATTGGGATCTTGCTACACAGCTATCTGGTGGGCTGGCTTTTCTAGGGCAAATCTAGAATTAAAAAACTAAGTGGTTTATCAGTTTACTCAACTGTAAAATGGGATAATGTTGGATATAACTTATGGGATTAAACGAATGGGAATAAATGCAAATTATGTGGAAGTACTTTGGAGAAAATAAAATCCTCTGTTCCAGAAGGTAGGCACTGTTATTACTCAGCTATCAGTGAGCCCTCAGCAAGGCGACAAAAGGAGGAACCAAACGTGTTTCTTTAATCAAACTCAAAGCTAACAAAAGTCAGAACCAGATTTCAGCCATATTAAAGGAATTTATGTGACAGCACCATGGCATACTCAGGAACATTTCATTTAACTAATGGATCACAGAATTCCACTGAGTATTCATTGCACCGTGAAAATTCATTACACAATCTACTAGAGTATCAGGAAAAACAAGTGTATAAGGTTAAAATGATTCCATTAGTGTTTTCAATACCTGGGGCCCTACTTCTACCCACCCTTCTAAAACCTTCACCTCTGATTTTACAAAAATGTATCAGTAGAGGGCAGAACCCAAAGCAGTGAGCTGTCTGAACAGGCTAGGCTGGAATCCTGCCTGCCTCTCCCACCGACTGCCTATGTAACTTCAGACACATAAGCTACTCAATCATTCTGAGCCTCAGTTTCTTCATCTTTAAAATGGGGATCTTTTTCAAACCAAGGAGCAGGCAGCCCAGGCAATACTCAAGAAAACCCACCGGAGTGAAGATATCAACCTCTGAATTATCCACTTTTAATTATTTTTATCTAAAAAAAAAGGTTTCTTACTTTAACATGCAGGTTTACAATAGCACAGGTATATAAATTTGTATCTAAAAATTCATACGCTGCTGCCAGGTGCGGACTTCAAAAATTATTCATTGATGGGTGGTAACTATAGCAGGTGATGGAGGCCACCACAGGGATTTAACAGGGGAGTGGCTGGCACAGTTTGGGTCCTTTCCAGATGATGCTTGCTCAGGAATTACCCTGGGACTGGAGACCAGCAAAACTGGGGACAAGGAGGCCAACTGGGAGACTGCTGCATCGAAGGAGATACTGAGTTTAAAAACTTAAGCTCTTCAATTTTTCTTTCCAAAGACGTCCTAAATAAATAAATTTTCAGGGAAAAAATAGTATTAAAAAAAAATCAAATATCCCCAACTCCTTCAGCACATAGCCATTAACTTCCAGGTTCTGTAAACCAGATCAGTTCAACATTCATTGCCAAGCACTGACTCTGCACACAGCAGACCTCGGGCTCATGCTGAAGGTACGGAGAGAGATGAATCATGGCCTGATGGCTGCGACACCCTCCCAAGGGTGGGGACCGGCCTCAGGTGACCTTCATACCTGTTCCCCAGCACTACTGCGAAAAAGGAGCCTCCCTCATCACCTGGCCTTTTAGCTGATGCTGGTCCTCATTTTAACCCCACCCGCCACCGGAGGAGGCAGAGCTCACAGGTCTGTTTGCTCTTCGCAAGTGAACGCCCTCTACCATCCTGTTCCCTCTGTGATGTGTCTGAGTAACATGGAACTTACTGCTATTCCCTGGGGTCTCGCAAGAAGACCAGACAAGTATTTAATGAAGTCCTCCCAGTGAAGGGGATTTTAAATCGACAAACACTGTATTTGGCAGCTTCACCTGCTGATTTACGTAAAATATATACCGCTGTTATTTACTCTCCTTTCCACAAGCTGCATTTCATTATCTTCAAAGTTGACAATGGGAAAGAGACCCACAGAGGCCAACACCTGTAAGCGGCGAGCAGACCCAGTAAGCAACAGATGTCCCCAAGCTGCCTGGTCCCCAGGGTGGCCCTGGGCGTGGGCTCATCCCAAGGTGGTGCACATCCCAGTGCCTGTCCGGATCACGGGGGCACCTGCAACAGCCCTTCCTATTGGCCCCACTCGAGGGAGGCCTCTGCCAAGAGATGCCCCCTGTCCCCGCCCAGAGAGCGGGGAGATGGGCATGCATGCTCTCTCCCTTCACTGACATCCTACTTTCTTTCTATTCTCTCTTCTCAAACATCGAATTTTTTCCACCTTCCTTTTGAAAAGAGGGCCCGTCATCTCCCTTTGCTGCGCTAATGATCCGCTAGTCCCATCTCAATTACTGTAAAATGGGATACACGGATGGCTCAGATTTTCTCCACAAAAGCACCCGCACTTGACGGGAAGCAACCCAATTTGCACAATTATCTCCCTCACAAAGATTATCCACAACAGTGATAACCGGGGGCTGTGTTTTGCTGGAGCCGTAAATGGGGACGGGTGCTCCGACAAAAGAGCTCTTGTTTTCCGTTGTTTCCTGATTTGCGAATGCATTTATTCCTAACCGCCTCACGGAAACCTACAAATTCAATCACACTTGGCAAATACTGAGCACATCACCAGCAAGGAAAGCCGTCTCCTCTCCACAAAACGCCCCGCTCCCTGCTAAAGCAGACAAGCGCCTCCCAGTCTCAGTTCAAGCTCCCCTCTGCAGGGAAGGCTTTCCCGACCACGCGCACCCTTCCCGGGGCACACCCGCCTCTAGTGATGAGTAAGGCAGACTCCCACGCTGTGCCACACACAGGAATCACCTGAGGAGCTGGAAAGACTATTTAAAAAAAATTTTTTTTATTGAAGTATAGTCAGTTTATAATGTTCTCATTAGTTTCCGGCATACAGCATAGTGATTCAATTACACACACACACACTATATACACACACATTCATTTTCATATTCTTTTTCATTATAGGTTACTACAAGATATTGAATATAGTTCCCTGTGCTATACAGAAGAAACCTGTTTATCAGTTGTATATGTAGTAGTATCTGCAAGTCTCGAACTCCCAATTTATCCCTTCCCACCCCTTTCCCCCTCTGGTAACCACAAGTTTGTTTTGTGTGTCTGTGAGTCTGTTTCTGTTTTTGTAAATAAGTCCGTTTGTCTATCTGCGCTTGTCTCCCACCCTGGGATTCTGATGTAACTGATCTGAAGTGGGACCTGGGCATTGGGATGCTTAAAAATCTCAGGTGATTTGAATACGCAGCAACATATTTAGGAAACACAGGCGTAACTGTTACTGCACCCTTTCCAGATTCATGGACAGCAATACCATAGACATGTATATTGCTTCCACGGGACGTTCAGGCAAGCAAAGCTTTTTCTTAGAAGAGATAGCTTGTGCACAAGGGAAAAAGTGAGGGAAAAAAATGCCAGCTCCCCAAGTAGAAGGGGTGAGTTAACCAAAGGGAGAGGTTTCTCTTGTGATCACAGATAATTTCCAGAAATGGTCAAACTTCGCTGATCATGAGCAGCAGGTGGCCCCACGGTGGCCATGAGGAGTAGGGCGGGCTTCTGTGAGGGGAGAGGGGTGCGTGAGAACTGTCTGCAAGGACGCACCGAAACAGAGAAGGTTAAAATGTGCAGTTGGGCTTCTTGTCTTGTGGCAGCTAGGGACACTCCCTAGTGTAACAGAAACAACGTTAATCTTTTAAGCCTGTTATTTTTCTTCTTCTTCTTCTAGGACTTAGGACCCCCGGACCTTTGTTCTTGAGCCTACAAGGCCTGCCTGTTTTGCCCAAGGCAGTTCCCTGGTCCTGTTTCCAAGATGGTGACCCTCCTGCCTGCCTCCTAATGGTTAGGAAAGCACAGCCCACCCTCTAGTCCCCTATGGCTGGGCCTGTTACTGAACTGCCCTGAGCCTGAATGCGCTCACTGCAAAATACAATGGCTCTGAGAAGAGACACCAGATACGGTGAGTTTATTAAATGACATAATGTATATCAAATGCTTATCACATGGTGGTAAGCGTTGGTGGTTGGCAGGAAAAAATGTGCCGCCCACCCCAAGATGCCCATGCTCTAATCATCAGAATATGATTTAGGTAATTTAGATAAGGAGAATCTGGACTTCTGAATCATCCAGATCAGAGGGAGACCCTGTGTGTATTTTGTGTTAGGGCTGATGTGAATCTTTCAGGGCCAGAAGGTGAACTATCATAGACAGAAAATGGCCCCGCAGAGACGTCCACTCCCAAGGTCCAGCTGATTGCACCAAGAGTCAGTTCCTTACCCAAGGACTGTTCACTGGCTGACCGGCAGCTACAACCTGGCCTGGAAGGAAGGGTTAGATCCAGACCGGATATACGGAAAGATATGCATGTTCTCTCTCAAGAGTTTGAACTCGTTAATACAGATCTGGTCCAGGAGTCGTGGGGCCTGAAGGGAAAAGATGCACATGGAGAAGCGCAGAGGCAGCAAGGGGCTGACTGAGCGGAAGTTACGAGTCAGAAGTAAAGACTGAAGACGAGCAAAGGCCACCAGGCAGAGAAAAGGCCACCAGACAGAGAAACAGATACACAGTTACAGGAGAGAGATCATTTTCAGTAGAAGTAGAAACCGAGGGTACCCCGCGGCAGGGCATGAACAAAGTCCTGCACAACGAGAACAGCAAGACGAGGACCTGGTCCTGAGAGACATCCAGGATCCCTCCTGTTAGGAAATCGTACCCCAGTCTCTACGATGCCAGGCTGCACAGCTATTTCCGAGATTCTGGAGAAACTCTTCCTGCAGAAGTTCCTGCCTGGAGCAGCCTAACAGTGTCACATCTTTCCTTCCCAGGCGGAGAGGGGCTGTGCCAACAAGCCTGAGGCTCACACACCCGGCTGTACTTCTCTGTCCCTCTCATCTGAACGCTCAACTACATCACTGTTCATATCTTGCAGCTGGTAAAGACGAAAAAAACATGGGCATCTGTCTCCCAGACTAGCCTTGCGTTTTCAAATCATGGCTCCACTTATGTGAGTCCCAGTTATGTGACCTTTGGCAAGTTCCTTGAAGTCTCTGAGCCTCATTTTCTACTGGGAAGTTGGTACCTTGCCCCTAATGGCTGCTGAAAAGAATAAATAAGATGATATATGCAAATTGCCTGGTACTACAGGAGAGATTCACTGCATAGTGTTTGCCTTTCCTTCCCTCTATTTCGTCTGCAAATAATTCTTCAGAAGGAAGAGGGAGAAATTTTGGATATTTATTCCCTATACCATATACCTATTAGCTTTCCAATATACACCTGTCAAAATGAATCAGGAAACCATTACCAAGAATGATTTCCGCTATGATACAAAATCTGATACGTCAATCTGACCTGCAACCTCCAGTGTAGCCCACCTCCCCAGACTCACAGCTCAGTCCGAAATAACTCCTACCACCATACTGGGTTGGTCAGAGACCCCCAGAGCATACCTAGGTTATCCAATGCCACACTTCATCCCCTGTTCAAACTCAGCCCACCCTTTGAGGTTCCATCAGGAAACAGGAAACAGACAACAAACTCAAAATAGGATTATTCCAGAAGAGTTAATACAGGGATTACTTCCAGAACGGTGGGCTGTGTTGAAGGGAAACCCTGAAAGCCAGGCCAGGGCCCCAGGACAGAAGAGCAGAACTGCTGCCTCTCCCAGGCCTAAATGGGGGAGGGAAGGGCAGCTGCGACCAGCACTGCGAGGGAACCCAGTAGAGAAAGTTACCTCAAAAGGAACAGTGGCCTTCAGTCTAGCCAAGGCAACCCAGCCAGGAAGAAGCCTGGAAGCCAGTCAAAACACAGAAACTTCCCTCCCCTTCCTGCCCCTCCTTCAGCCTCCTGCTAGAACTCAGCATCGGCCAATTCCAAGAAGAGGCCAAGAGGCCAGGAAGCCCACAGAAGCAGTCTACACAGGCTGGCCTTCCTTCTGGAGGCGGGAAAGGGGGATGGAGAAAAGCAGAGTGCATCTTGGAAGGGAAGCAGAAGACGGCCAAGCTCAAGGTCCAAGTGAAACTCCCCCTCCGTGGAAACCTTCTGTCCTGGCCCCGCGTCTTCAACATTCCTAAGGACTTCAAGACTACGTGTCTCCTTGTGACAGAGCATAAACAGAAGGAGGAAGCAAAGAAAGGAAAACGCAAGTACATTCGTGATCACACCACCACGTGCCGCGTTCTGTGCTAAACGTCCTACACACCACATCTCATCTCTACAACCTGGGAAGGTTTAAGTATTATTGTCTCCGTTTTGCGGCTGTGAAAACTGAGGCACCAAATTGATGAAATATCAACCCCCAGGTGGATCCAGATTTAGGACCCCAAAGCATCTGACTACAAACACAACGTTCCTATAAATCCATCTTGCTTTGCATACATCGTCATTTTTTTTTTGGCATGCGGGGGCGGGGCGGGGGAGGTTAGGTTTGTTTGTTTATTTACTTAATGGAGGTACTGGGGATTGAACCCAGGACCTTGTGCATGCTAAGCATGAACTCTACCACTGAGCTACACCCTCCGCCCCTTACACTGCCATTTTTTATCTGCCTGTACCTTGTCCCCTGATGAGCATGAAGACCATCTGCAGGCACAGACAGTCTTCAATTCCTTTGCCCTGTGATAATGAGATACGAGAGAGTCCTACACAGAGCTGAATTTAAAAAAAAAAAAAAAGTCACAGAAATCTTTGAAACCTCCACAAACCTATTTTTCTTCAGTTTAAAAATAACCTGTTTTGCCAAATAGTCAGAAACTTCTCTTCCCTCTTCAAACAGACCCTCTTTTTTTTTTTTTTTAAACACACATCTTATATTGGGATTCACAACTCATCACTCCCACAAGAAATACCCCCAGGCTCCCTGTCTATTCAGGCAAGCACTTGGTAAATTTGGAAAGCAGTTTGGATGAATTTCTGCCTGCCAAGTACAAGGATTCTGGGTAAACTTCTCTTATACAAAATTTTGAAAGAAATATTATGCTCATTTCCTCAAGTATTTCCAACAACAGTTTTTAAATGGACTCTGGTTAAAGTCTTTATTAGTTATATATTTTTTAAAAACCAAACGATTAACAATACCGCCATGCAGCTCTGTACTGCGGACATTACATGTGCATAATGCTACCCGGCAAGAGTTTCTCAAAGCCCTCAAGTGCCTGTCTGACATTTCATCATTCACTCCATTTGCCTTCTCTGCACAGGAGCACAGGTGAGCTGGTTTGAGTGCCATGTGGAGGCTGAGGGCTGAAGTCCAAACCGCTCCCTTCCTCCATCCCACACTGGGCTCCCGTTTTCATTTGATGGCAAGACAGCAAGCCTTGTCAGAACACAGCAACAGGGCAAGGAAAAGGGCTCCAACTTCTCTTAGGAGGGTGCCCTCCGGTCTTGCCTTCGTCTCTGCTCTCATTGACACTTCCTTTCTGAAGACTGCCACGGCTGGCTGACTACTCTCCTGACCTCATGCTCATTTCATCTCCATGACAACTCAGGACGGTCAGTTCTGCCTATTTTCCCAGGTTTGGACAAGAAAAAGAAATGGGCCAGAGGTTTCCCAGCTGGGATGTGTTGCAAACAGGACTGGAATCCATGTCCTCTGGATTCCAAGATCTTTTTTGTACCTTGACCCCTAGGTCTATATTACGCTTTCTTTTTTCTTTTTAAAATTTTTTTATTCAAGTGCAGTTGATTTACAATGTTAGTTTCAGGTGTACAGCAAAGTGATTCAGTTATACATATACATACATATATATATTTTCTTTCCAGATTCTTTTCCATTATGTTATTACAAGAAATTGAATATAGTTCTCGGTGGTATATAGTAGGTCCCTGTTGTTTGTCTATTTTATATACAGTAATGTCTGTCTGTTAATCCCCAACCCCTAATTTATTCCTCCCCACCCTCTGCCCTTTGGTAACCAGTTTGTTTTCTATGTCCATGAGCCTGTTCTTGTTTTGTAAATAGAATTTATATCATATTTTTTAGATTCCACATATAAATGATATAATAGGATATTTGTCTTTCCCTGTCTGACTGACTTCTCTTAGTATGATAATCTCCAGGTCCATCTGTGTTGCTACAAATGGCATTATTCCATTCTTTTCTATGGCTGACTAATATTCCATTGTGTAAATATATAACATCTTCCTTATCCAGTCATCTACTGATGGACATTTAGGTTGTTTCTACTTCTTGGCTACTGTAAATACTGCTGCTATGAACACTGGGGTGTATATTATGCTTTCTTATCGATTATCTAGAGTTGAAATTAATACCATGGGGATGGGGCGGGGGCCAGGGTGGGGTGACAGTAGGAGGGCAGGGTCTATGGCTAGTATGTCAGCTGGTCACAGCCGTCCTCTCTCAGCCCCAGCTGGTAAGGCCACACCTCCCTTATTTGCTGCCTCTAGACCACACCTCCTCCCTTGTCTGATAAATCTGTACCTTTGTACAACAACCTGGGCCAAGCCCTGTGCAGCCACTAACCCCAATAAAATGATACCTTCTCCCTCTCTGGAGGGAACTCCAGCCTTTAGTCATTATAATTCACAGTCTAAATTAGGAGTATCCTTTAGGGATTAAAAACATTCAAGATAACAATTCTAATACTTAATGGCTTCCCAGAAACAGTGCTCTATTGTCCTTGTATTTCTCACCTAAGTAAAACCTGGTAGATACTCTCTAAGTATGTGTTGAATGAATGAATAAACAAGTACATTTATAAATAAATCAACCAACCATCAAACAAACAGAAAAATATTAAATGACTTCCAATAGCCAAATCAGTAACTGAATTACTACAGATTTTTAATTAGGCTTGTCTCTAAAAAGTGAGCCAGTCTTGATTAGGTGTCCTTTAACTGGAAATTTCCAGAAAGCAGTCAGCTAGTCCTGCGGAAAGACATTCCTTCAACATTTGTGATTCTCTAGGTATTATCAGCTTATATCTGCCCACGGAGGAAGGGATGTATGATCAGAAGCAGCATGAAAAGATCGATTCCCTCAGGAATTCCAGGAAACATGCACAAAAAATCAGTTTAAAAATGGGACTATTACATACTCCTTTTGAAAAATGTCATGAAAGCTATGAATGCCTTCCCCAAGCTCAAGTCAAGAACTTAAGATGGGGATTTTAAAATAAAAGTCAAGAGTGAAACATAAAACCCATATATCTTAAAAGCACAATTTAAAAAACTGTCCATATGGTGGGCAATGACTTTTCATCTCGTAACTTGTATCCAGCCATTTTTTTGGCACCTTGCCATGAAATCACAATAAAATAAGGAGTTGCTTCTAATAACACCAGGATTCTACAGCTAAAAAGTCTGTTCACATCTGTGTGTCCAAATGAAATTAATGCCCTTACAAAAACACAAACTAGGAACCTTGACCATCATTTTTAAAGACTGAGAAATGGAGCTCTGAGGAAGAAGGTCATTTACCCAGAGCTCCAGGATTAGTAAGTGGCTGTATCCACATGAGGACTGAAGTCTTTAAGCTTCCAGTCCGGAGTCTTAAAGCTAGAAAGGGTCTTGGAGCTCAGAGACCAACGGCCTAAAGTCCTCATTTTTCAAGTGAAGAGTTGTGTCTCAGAGAGGCTGAGTGGCTTCCCCACAGTCACCCAATTAGCATGTTACATAGAACAACTAGCCAGGTCCCCTGAATCCTAGTCCATTCCCCACAACACTATGATCCAACGTGCACACCATGCACATCAGCCGCAGAAAGCACTTCCACGTGATTTCATATGATCAGACAATTTACAACATCATTCACTTTTATAAAATCCCTGCTCCATGAACAAGGGATTTTTGAATCATTTCAGAACACATAGAAAACACCTTTAAAAGAATTAAAGGAGAGTGGGACTTCTGCCCACATTATACAAGGGGCCCTCTGCTCAGAACACAATGTACAAAACTCAGCCTCACAGAGTGACGTTCCAGAAAGCCTTTCCCTAGAACCCCAGGCACAGGAGAGAAACTCCCTCGCACCCAGCATACCTCAGCATGCTAGAAGGAAACAAAACCCAACAACCTGAGCAAACTCATTTCTAGTAAAGAGCTCTACATAGAGATTTTTTAAAAAATTAAATTAAATATTACATTACCCATGTGATCACACTGCAAAGCACAGCTTACGGAGAGATAGCTGTCCTGGCCCTTCTGCGAGCCCAGAGCCACCCCACAAAGAACAAAGGGCAAAGTGCACAGCTGGGCTCACCCTTGGGAGTTTCGGTGATTACCAAAGGAGTCTGGCAAGGTGTGATCACGTGGGAGGAGCAGTTAAGTGTTCTGCCCCGAACATCATCAGGGCAAAGGGCATTCAAACACAGCCCCCCCCACCCAAAACATATTTCTTTACTCACGCAATCAACACAGCTGAATTTACTGACTGGAGGCTGTTTGACATGCGTTGTTCAGTTGTGATGCTGCAACGTATGTCTTAGTGGAGAAAGAGAGACAGTAACAAATGAGTAAGTCCAGGACAGGCAGACCTGGGAGACGCTGCAGGTCCTCTTCCAGACCACCTCAGTACAGTGAGTATCACAACACAGCGAGTCTCACCAATTTTTTGGCTTCCCAGTGCCTGTAAAAGTTGTGTTCCCACTAGAATGCAGTCTGTTCAGTGTGCAGTAGCACTAGGGCTAAAAAACAATACACACACCTTAATTTAAAAATACTTTATGGCTAAAAAATGCTAACTATCATCTGAGCCTTCAGTGAGTCATAATCTTTTTGCTGGTGGAAGGTTTGAAATACTGAGAGAATGACCAAAACACAGAAACACCAAGTGAGCAAATGTATCCACATGTATCACTCTTGCCCGACGCAGGGTTTCCACAGACCTTCCGTTTGTAAAAACGCAGCATCTGAGACGCGCAATCAAGTGAAACACAATTAAACAAGACGTGCCTGTATGCAATATGTCAGACGGTGGGAAGTGCCGGGAAGAAAAGTAAGGGCGGGCAGGGAGTGAGGACTGCTAGAAAGGGGGCTGCGCTCTGGTGAGAGGTCAGGGAAGGCCTCCCTGAGACGACACTGAGCAAAACTTCTAAGAAGGTAAAGGCGATACCACACGGACGTGGGCAAAGAGAGGATGGCAAGCCCCAAATCCCTCGGCATTAATAAGGATAGTAAACCGAGCATTTTGAAAGAGCTGTGAGGAGGCTAGTGTGGGCCAGAGGGGAGAGAATTAGCAGTGTGAGGCCTGGAGGCGAGGACAGGGCCAGGCCCTTAAGGAACTAATGGTCTAGTAACAAGGCTGGGTTTTTCAGGGCTCGCTCCACAATCCACTAGCCACGCAGCCCTAGGAAAGGAAAACCTCTGTGCAATAAGAGTAACTGTAACCTCATCTCATCCATCCCGCGGATCCTTCTCCCATCACAGTAGTGAGATGAAGTCAAGACACTAGACTCTGTCTGCCATCTCTCTTCCTCCTGGTGCAGAACCACCACGTGGGTCTGTCTAATGTTTTAATCTCTATGTCATTGATAAAAAAAAAAAAAACTTAGACACAGAAAGCTTAGTTCTAGCTAAAGAAAAGACAGGTCGTGTCAGAACTAGGATCCAGACACAGGTCTTTACAACGTCAAAGACCACAGCACTGAGTTGCTTGTGTGATGGCGTCAGAAAAATGATGGCTGGAAGTGACATGCAGCGGGGAAGTGCCACACAGCCTCGTGATGGCTGCGGCTGTCCTAGTGACATGGTGTGTTACGTGAGACAGTGGAACAAAGTGTTCTCTCCCGTCGTGAGAGGTGGGCAGACCCACGTGGGGATGCCCCCAACCCACTGCAGGAAGATGAAACCTGTCCGGCTTCTCTTGTTAAGTCTGGGTTCCAGAAGCCTGTCACGTTGGTTGGGAAACTGAGGCAGCTGCCCGGTCATCAGGGTTAGGAAGGCAAGCTTGAAAAGAGACACAGACAGGCATGTCTCAGGATGACGGGGTTTCTTCCTCTACAGAAGGAAGGCTTCCTGCCTTCAGCCCATGTAAAGGAGAGGAAAGAAAAATCAGTTCTGCTGATCAGCACTTGTTTGTGGTACTGGACTTTGCTCCCAATAAGTCAAGATTCAGTGTAACTCACAGAAGAAGTGAACACGTTCTGACTGCTCTTCTCTATTGAATGCCGCACACCTTTGATTCCCAACAGACGCTATATCCAGGCAAAGGCCTTCGGTGGACACCTCAAGCTAGAGCCAGTTTTACCCAACATGACTGTGTTAGCGCGTTGTCCACACATACACGTCTTTCCTCTCGACTTCTCCAACTGACTGTGAAACCATGGCAACAGGTGATAAAGATAAACAGCAGCCAGGAGGTGAAGTCAGTCCCAGGCTTAAGTCCCGGCTCTGAACTTTACTCTTTCTTAACCTCTCCAAGCCTAAATTCCTCATCTCTGAAATATGAACAGCAAAATTTATCTTGCAATTTTATTATTACAGGCAACAAAAAGTATGCAAAATTCCGGGTCCACAGTGGTTCCATGAGTAACTGAGAGGAACTCAGTAATTGTTACTCTCCATTAAAAGTGAATATGATTTACAGGGTGAATATGATTTACTTTATCCATAATCTCAGTTGAGCCCCCAAACAAATCCCCAACCCTTAATTTGGGGTCTGTCACTTAGGAGTTGCTCAAAAAAACAGAATTCAGAGCTAGAAGAGAGTTTTGAAATCATCTACTCCTCTCGTTTGACCAATGGGGAAACTGAGGCTCAAACAGGGGACACCTACTTTTATCTAAGCAATCGCCTTCTGTAATAATTTAGAAAACTCTTCTTGATGATAAATTCAGCCAAAGACAGCATGGCCTCGGAAGCTAAATGCCGTGGGGAACATCACCAGGGCACGAGTGAAGCCATCCAGGGTCAAATGTAGTTGTTGTGATACCCAGAATCACCCAAAGGCTTTATTAAAACTGTTTTACACAGCAGCGTAGAAGAAAGTGTGCCTTGAATGCAAACTGGCCCCTGTTTACACTGGACTCTTGCTCAGGGAAATGAAGGCCAAACTTGTCAAAGGTTCTAACTTGTACAACAGTGGCTGGTGGGCAGCAGGGCTGCGTGCAAAACCACAACACTGTTGTTTTCCACCTGCTTCTCCACTCACCCGTCATCCCAGGGCTCTGGAAGGCCGTTTCCATGCTCTGTCTAAATGAACAGGGGACGCTTCTATGGGACTGAATTGTCTGTCTGGACAAAGCAGGGCCAGCAGAGTCCGACTCGTGATGCTACTTGCTCTCATCAGGACCCTAGATGGGCCGGTGCCTCTGTCCAGGAAGGCTGAGATGAAGCCCTCTGCAAAAAGGTTCTGTGCCTTTCTGTCTCATTCTCCTGGAGCACAAAAGGTGCTACAATTAAAGAGGCGGAGCCCCAGCTTTCAGGCACTTAGTATTTCTGTGGAAAGAAGGCTTAGGCTCAACATGAGAGACAGCGGGGTAAAGGGAACTGAGAACGAGGCCTCGGGGACAGAGTTGGGACTGTCTGTCTGCGTCTTCCTCCCCGTGTGGCTTTGAGCAAGTGGCAACTCTCTGGAGCCCTCATGTGGTCCCTACATTATGACTTCAGAGGTCCCAAGGACTTCTTCCTCCAAGGCCCCTTCCTCCTTAAAAGAAATGTTAAAAATTCCATTCTCCGACTGTGTTGGTCTCAAGACAATTGTAATCTTCACCCTCAAGGTTCATTTCCTTCTTCTGATTTTAAAAGAAATGAAAACATTTATTGTGAGCTCCTCAAAATACGGTGGGACCCGAGGCACTGTGCTGCTGCTGTAATGGCTAAATCAGCCACGGTTTCCTTAATTTACAAATGGAATTGATGGTACCTTACCCTCAAAGCATTGGGAGCATCGGTGGTTTAATCTGTAATTCATCCAGCACCATGCCTGGTACCCAGCAGACGCTCAATGGCTCTTAATATTACATTATTGTTATTACTGAGAAAATGGAACTTAGCCATTCTTCAAAGAAAGCAGGACTGGGGGCCTTTTGGAAGGAGAGAGGCATGAGTTTGTTCCCTGTGTGATTTACTCATTTATCAACTCCTCAAAATCTCCCCGTAGCTGTGAGGATGTGGCCATTACTCAAGAGAGGCACATATTGATTAACGACAGTAAGTTTGAAAGGAAACATTTTCCCTCCAAAGAGAAACTACCCAAACTGCCTTTATTGGCTATTAATTTTTCAAAAATATAAAAATACCAAAGCACTTAAGAAAGAAGAGAAAAAGGAAAAGAAAAAAGAAAAGAAAAGAAAAGAAAAGAAAAGAAAAGAAAAGAAAAGAAAAGAAGAAAAACAAGGTCTGAGGCTCTGTGGGCTGAAAGGAAGCCACAGCAGGGGGGCTGGATTTTCTTTGTTAAAGAAACCAGATTTACCTTTATGACCAGTAATTCCATAATCTGTTTAAGCAAGTGTTTTCCCGGGCAGGACTATACACATCCCATCTGATCTGGGACATGCCCAGCGTCCTGGCCATCCTTCTGTTCTTTCTGCGTCACCATCTTCTCAGTTATTGGTCCTTCCTTGATTCCTTCTTATCTGACAGTTCTCCCCTCAGATGCCACTCTTTAAAGTGGACTTTCTCAGGTCACTTAACCTGCAGGAGCCTCCGCCTGTCCCTCCAACCAATCATTATCATTTCAACCTCTGTTTATGTTGTAGTTGTTAATTTCATCTAAAGTCTACCCATACTGTCTTGCCTATCTAATCCCTTGAGGGCAGGCAGTCTGCCTGACTTCTTCGTCTTTATAGCCGCTGCAAGGAGAACAGCATTGTCAGAAAGCATATGTCTATAAATATTGGCTGGATCAGTGGATGGGTGCATGGCTGGATGGTGACATGCGTAGGTGAGTGACTGGATGGATGGGCGGGTGAAATATAACTGTTCTACGCTCTGTAGGAAATGCCTTTAGCCTTCGGCCTTAGTTTCCCCATTCCTGTTGAAGGACTTAATATTTAAAGCTCTCTCCCAGGGCTGTTACTGTAAGTATAGAATCAATAAAGCCACCATCTATTAAGTTATTTACTACGTGGTAAGGAACCCACCATCTATTATTTACTGGGCAGCAAGGAACCTTTCCTGGTGTTATTTTGTTTAACTCGATCCTTAAAAGAACTCCATGAGAGAAGTGTTTACTACCCAATTTAATGATGAGCAAACTGCAGACGAAACCTGTATCCCCTAGTGGTACATGGTTGAGTCCATCTCCTGAGCCTACAGCCCAGTCCTAAGCCAGTGCTGTTTCTACTACATTATGAATCTCTAAGCCAGAAGGAAACAGTGGCACTCTCTGCTGCAGAAGAAATAGGTCTGCAAAAGGAACAGGAGTGAGGGGACAGGTGAAGTATTTCGCACATAATTCAATTCACAGTGTATTATTAGTCTGTGCCTGGAAAATCAGAAGCCTTTCCTGAGTCAGTAGATTTGTAAAAAGCCTAACTTTAGATCTATACAAATGTCTTCTATTTTCTAATAAAATCTTCCGCATTTTATTTGCAGCACTTGTGCTAAATCATCTCTCTACTTGACAATCGGGCACCATCCACAGTCCCCCCACGTGAAGAGTTTATTTTCTCTTGGAGAGCAATTACCAGACAAATGCCAGGCTCCAGAAGGTGTTTCTCCAGCAGCAGCATCTGTCTCCTTGGCAGTCTCCTCAGGCAGCGCTGAAATGGCCAGAGGGTCAGTCAGAGCTCAGCTGCCCAGCAGCTCTCAGGTGGCCTCCCAGCCTCGGCCCGAATGTCTCCAAAAAGAAGCAGACTAGGATGGAACCCACCTCCAAAGAGGAAGATTGGCCAGAGCCAACTCTAGCTCAGTCAGAGCCATAATCCTGGATTCCTTTGGGAGCCAAGAAATTCCCATGATCCTCTTGGCTAAACGAGTTGGCAAAAACAACCACCTGGTTGAGCACATAAGACACCCAGGTTTTGGAGGCAACGCAGAGGCATGCTGCGGTAGGCAGCCTCTAAAACGGCCCCCAGCCATCCTTGCCTCATGGTGTTTGTGCCTTGGGTCATCCCCTCCCCTCTGAGTATGAGTTGGACTTGGCGGCTCATTTCTAATCATTAGAATATGGCAAAAGTGATGAGACGTCACATAATAAATTAGGTTACAGAAAGGCTCTGGCTTCCTTCTTGATGGCCATCCCTTGCCCTCCTCTCTGCTGGCTCTGATGGAAGCTGTCTTATTGGTGGTGATCTGCTTTATGGGAAGACCCACATGGCAAGGAACTGAAGGAGGCCCCTGGCCACTGGCCGGAGAGCAACTGAGGCCTGCCAATGGCCGTGAGAGTGAGCATGGAAACAGATCGCAGGCAATACCTGAGATGAAGGCAGCTGCTCTGGCCAACACCCTGACTGCAGCCTTGGGAGAGACTGTGAGCAAGAGCACCCAGCTAAGGCCAGCTGCCAAGACCATGGACTCATCAATGCTTGTTGCTCTAAGACGAGAAGTTTGGGGTTGTTCGTTATGCTGCAATAGTTAACTAATAGGTGTTCTTAAAACAGAAAAATTTATACACACACACACACACATATTTTAATCATGTCAAAACAATTATCTCTTTCAAGTCTGTTCAAACATCACCTCCATGGACTATCCTAATCACCCTAATGAAAGTTACAACCCCCTTCTACCCCCATTTCCACGCCACCATATACTGCACCAGCTTTTCATGTTTCCTCAATTCTTAAACATTATCTTTGAACACGCTGCTACTCAAAGTGTGGTCTTTGAACCAGCAGAAGCAGTATCACATGGAAGCTTGTTAGAAATGCAAATCTTAAGGACCATTCCAGACCTACAGAGATAGGATATCTGCATGATAGGAAATCCCCAGCTGATTTACAGGAACATCAGTGTTTGAGAAACACTATTCTAACATTCTATAAGGTTGTCTTATTTATGAAATTTTGGGGGTTTTTTCCTGTCTCCTACCCTTCCCCCGACCCCAATGAGAAGTGAGATAGGGAAGTCATTACTGAGCCTGCTTTCCACCATTTGGAAGAACCTAGTCTGCTTTTGCAAAGGTAAACACAGAAATAAGAGCCATAGAGGAACTATGCTTATGTAAATTTCACAATCAATGCCACTTTGATCTAAACTCATTTGAGCTGGGTTTCCTTCTCTTGTGGCCAGGAGTATTTCCAAATGGCGGGGTCAAAGCCATCAACAAATCCCACACCTTACTCTTAGTTTGTCACTAGTGATGAGCTGACCGAAATCTCTCCCCCAGCTGCAGCTTAAAAAAACCCCAAGGAGGATTTTGCTTGGTCCTGGTGTACCGTTTGCATACTCCCAGACCAGTCCCCTGTGTCTGCGGAGCTAGGGCTGAATGCCAGCACCAATCCAGCCACACGACTGAGGTTTCACACATTTCTTTTCAGAAAGAGAAAGTAAGATTTTCTTCCTGATTTTCTTTCCAAATGGTGGAAACCAGGCTATTCTCCACCTGAAATACCTGTGTCAAAGCCCTGGTATCTCCACTACCTCCGTGTACCTCCGTAAGCCCAACACGCTCCTACTCAGACTTCCACAATCAGTTCAAGAGTTCCCTCCTTTCTGAGGCTCTCCCGAATTCCCAGGGGAGATGTAGAAATTTCTTCACTGCTCCGACTGTATTCATCCACTCCACTAGAGAAAACAATTATTACAGTACTTTAGGGCATTTTGATTCAGTATGATAAATACATTATTAAACATTCAACCTTTTATTTACCAACAAATATGCAAAAAAAAAAAAAAAAAAGAATGTTCATCTAATTCCTGAGCCTCTGGATTAAAGATGGAAGATACAGAGCAAGGCTGGGGCTCTGTGTCGTGTTTTCACATCTTGCATGTTTATTCGGACATGACTGCACCATCACAGTTCAATGGATTCTCTGCCTACCCCTTAGGGCAGCACGATTTGTCAAGGTCACATATAAAAATAGATTCTTCCATCAACAACAGACAGGCAGACTCCACGGCCACCTGTTTTGCTTTTGTCCCACATGCCCCCCCCCCATCCCCTGCATGTCCTCTAACAACTGCAGGTTAAAGGCCTCCTTGTCATTAGCACTGGAGAGCCCCACCTGTCTCTCCATCTGGGAAACTCTCAGGGGTAGTGACAGATCTGACTGAATCACCTTGTCTTTTTAGAAGTGCTGCAAGGCCCCGGGGCTGCTGCTAATTACCAGCCCTGTTACTACTGTATGTGGTGCTCTCCTTCCCCAGGAACAGCTTATTTGGAGGGTCGGGGCGGGGGAGGCCCACAGAGACGGGCATCTGCAACCTGGCAGAGCTCACGGTCCGGCTCCCAGGAGCTAGTATCAGCTGCTGAGGACCAGCGGAGGGCAGGTGTGGGTCAACATCAGCAGATGCAAACAAGAGTAACTGGCTGACTCTTCTGAGACAGTTTTTCAACTCGTATATTCGGAATCGGGGCACTTCCTCTCTATTACTCACGGATGGACGATGCCTGCTGAGGGTAAAGCATCCTGAAGGCATTTAAAGCCTCCCTGATCCCCCAGCTCCCTTCTCTAGATGCTGTCCATTTCTTACCAGACAACTGCCCACCCCCAGTGCTCAAATGCTTCGTGTGACCTCCCTGTGGCACATCTCCTCACGTTTCCTTTGGTACATTAATGACAGAAAGCTCTTTAACCTACACCACCTCTTCCACTTAGAGATGCTGAAAAAAAGAGATACTTGCCTTCTGGCTGGAAGTGGTAATAGGAGGCAGTCTGGCAAATAAAGAATAAGCAGAGGTGGAGGTATCTTGCTTTTTGAGAGTTACTTCTGGGGCGTTTGTTTGATTGTGTGTTTTTTAACCTCTGGTAAGAGAAAGTAGACAAATAAAGAAAGCTCCGTCACACCGTCCTGACTGCCCTGGCTTCTTTCTGTTTTCAGTGAAGTTATGCAAGGATGTGATACTTGTTTCTGTGGCCACTGTCCTGGGACCATGAGGCAAGTAATTTAAAGACGACACAGACCAGAAAGCCATGAACCCCTGATAACGTCTTTGAACTACTGCGCCAGCCTCGAGACCGCCCACCTCTGATGCTTTGTTCGATGAGATAACAAAATGACTTGATTCCCAAAGTCACCCTTAGCTGGGTTTTCAGCTTGCTCTTAAGAAGAGTCTCATGTTCCACTTCAAGCCTCTTATGCTAACACTTCTTAAACTTTATAAGGTCACAGTGAGAGGAATGAAAGCATAGATCCTCCCCAGATAAACATGCGAACCCCTATGTCTTGCCTACAATTTCAGCAGCATCACAGATCCCTCCCCCCAAGCCCACCCATGGAATCCCCCAATCCATGCATCTCTTGCTTATAGAGAAAGCTATCCATAGATTATGCACACGCACTATAGGACTGTATAAGCAACATCGACGCGCAGAACAAGGGCCCTGACGCATTTTAAATCCCATAGTCCTGCAAAATACATGTATCACCATCATCATCGGCTGAGTGCCTACTGTGTTGAAGATCCCTGGGTACCTTCCTAAACCCTCTCTATACATAATCCAGTTCAACCTCTAAGCCCCCTAGGAGGTAGATACTACTATCAGCTCCATTTTATTCGAAAGAAACCGAGGCTTTGACACACTAATTGCCCCAGATGGCAGGACTAGTAAACAGCAAAGTTAAAATCTGAACTCAGTCTGACCACACAGTCCTTCTTTCAACTTCAACTTTGTGCTGCCTCAACTCTGCACAGCAGATCATGCGTTACAGTGAGGAAGCAGATTCATATAGTTTAGAAACTGCAAAAAAGGGACTGAAATAGGAAGCTGAAATGTTTGATTAACTAAGAGTATCAGCTGTGCATTTGTGTTTTTTTTTTTTTCATGTAAACTGAATTCTCATAGCGTGGCTCGATCTGAATAAAACAGACCAGAGGGTCTTAAGGAAACTACTCCATTTGTGGGACTTGACAGTTTACTGCGATTTAATGATAAATCAGAATATAAACACCAAGTGCTTTCCCTGTGTCAGCCACTGTGTATGCACTTTATGTGTATTATTTCACTTAAGCTTCAGGATGAACCCGTGGGGTAGGTGGTGTTACCATCCCCATTCGACAGAGGATGAAACTGAGGCACAGGAAGGTGAAGTGTGGAGGGACACAGAGCTGGGAGCAGCAGTGTTCCAATATCATGGTGGAAGCTTTACCCTGAGTCGCTGAATTATACTGACTCCAATTTCAGCACGACTTGCACAGTCTCAAACTAGAATCTGAACACTTATAGATGTATTTGCATTTTACTGAGGTTTAAAAATCAAGTTTCCAACCTGCAGAACAGTCCACTCCCTACTCTGAAAGCAGGGCTCACAGCTACTCCCATGGCTTTGAGGTTCCAACAGCACACACGGAGGAGTCAGCCCGCCCTGACCTCTCTCCCCTCCGCAGTCACCACCTTGGGAATCTTACCAACCCCATGGCATCAACCCTCACCTCTTGGTAGAGTATGCTCAAGTCCCCATCGGCCATCCTGACCACCGTCTCAGTTCCCAAGCCTTCATGGCCAGCTCTTCATTGGGCCTTTCCCACATAGAAGCCAAAAGGTCACTTCAAATCCAGTGTCTAAAAACACCAGAAATTATAGAATTCTAGAGATGGAAGGGACCACAAAAGGCAGGTGGTAGATTTATAAGATTATGGTTTGGTGATCAGAAAGCCCAGGGTTCAAATCCTAGCTCTGAGCCCATTTTTTCTGTACAATGGAAATAGTAACTATCACTTTCATTAGGGCTTTAGAAGGATTCAAGATGCTAATGGACATAAACTTGCCTAGCACACAGTACCTGGCACATGCCAGGGGCACTCAGTATACAGAGTCACATTTACTACTATTATCATCATCAACAAAATTTTGTTCATCCACCGCATGCGTGCATCTTTCCACAATACCCACGACAGATGGCCATTCAGGCTCTGCTAGAACATTTCCAAAGATAGAGAGCTCGCTCATTGCACCATCTCCCCAGGCAGCCAGTTCTATTATTGGACAGCTCTCCCTGGCACAAAGTCTTTCCGATGTTGAGCCAAAATCTGCCTCCGTGAATTCCATTGGCCCCATCTCTGCCCCGCGGAGCAGCACAGCACAATTCTGCTCACATGACAGGCAGTCCTCTGGAAAAAAGCAATCGTGTCCTCGCCACGCCCCCTCTTCTCTGGGGATGCATTCCCACACGCCCCCTCCCATGACATGACTTCTCTATTACCCACAAGGCTCACGACTTTCTCAAAGCATGGTACCCAAAGGAGATACAGCTGTTCAATACCTTGTATGAGTGAATACTGTATTTCCATGAATGCATTTGAAAATCGTACAGTGATTTTTCTTAGTGACCAGCTCAGTCATCACTGTAGCATCATCCAGGGCTTGAACTGAACAAAACCTGGAAGTCCCCTCGCTTCCTAGCTAAAGACGACATGCTGTGTCTTCCCCACCCCATCCCACTCCCATGAAATCTGGGCACCCACACCTTGACCTATCCTGTCATCTTTGACTTGGGCCCCCTGAGAACACTCTGAATTCTTTTTGTGCCATCAATGTTAATAACTATGCCTTAATTCTTCCTCCAAGCTATTGATGGTACTTTTGAGTAAATCTGCTCCAATGCTGTCCTCAGATTCAAAACTAAAGGTTTATTTCCACTCACTTTAAGAAACAATTATTCAGTGACAGATATTAGATTAGAGTCTCAGGATGTATGAGTCCCTACCCTTAAGAGGCAAGGAAGGCAGACAGAAATGGTGTGCGCTGACAGGAGACAGCACTGGGAAACACGAGCCCGGAGGTGGCGCACGTGTGTGGCTGCACATCAGCAACACCTGGGCAGCTTTTAACTGGTCACACCCCAACCACGTGTATCGGAAGCTCGGAGGGGGACCCAAGCAGCAGGACTTTACAAAGACCCCCCCAGGTGGTTCCGATGCACAGCCAAGTTTGAGAAGCAAGAGCCTAGACCAGCCCAGCTCTCCTCAAGCTTTGACGTGCCTACGAACCACTGGGATCTGTTAAAACTCAGGTGCTGCGTCTGCAGGTCTGAGGTGCAGCCTGAGATTCATTAATTCACTGCCGTGGACCACACACCGAAAAGCACAGGCCTGGGACACACCACCTCATTCTCCCCAAATTCCCTCTCCTGTCTTGCCTCCCTCTATGTTGCAAGTTGAACCCTTCACCCCAGCTGACTGAAGGAGACAAGTAAATGGTAAGGTAAACACAGTGACGGTTTGTTTCTGACAGGAGCGGAGAGAGCCCAGAAGAGGGCACCGAAAGAGACAACGGGGTGGTGGTGGCCGAGGAAGCCTTCCCAGAAAAGGGTAGGATGTCCCTGAATTATAACAGAGGGAAGTTATTCCAGGTCCAGCAAAGAACTGGACATAGCCTTAGACTCATGGGAGGAAAAAAACAGAAACAAAACACAGAGCACGTTCGGGAAACCTCAGTATTTCTTAGTCCCCATGGATTCCATCACTCATGTGACCAAGTATCTGGCCTGGGATCTCTCCTTCAGTACTGATTTGAGCCATGACTTAACTTCCCATACATTTAAGCCATATCTCCAGACCCAGACCATGACCTCCTCAGGCACAGAACCAGGTTCAACTACACTGAACACCTCAGTACCAGCTTTCAGAGTATGCCTGTAAGATAATTAAGAACTACATTTCTTAAAACCGATTTTTCAGTTCCAGTCTTTTTTTCTGAAGCACAGGCCAGTGTAAGGAGTTAAAGGAAGTCGCTGAGATCTCGGAAATAACATAAAGCAGTGAGACTGGGGTGGAGAAATGTTACCCAGGGTAATTAGAAAAAAGGACCGTTCGGAGAGAGGTGTCAGGCGGTGCAGTCGCCGTGAGGGTGACGCGTGTGTCTATCTGCAGACGGGCAGACGGTCGGCAGGGTTCTCTAATCTGAGAGCAACACAGCCCGACCTGTTCAGATGATTGGCACAGGAGGGGAGAAAAGTGACCCGGGTTGGGGGAAGAGGAGACCGCAAAGGGCCTAGAGACAGAGGGGAAATCAGCCTAATTCAATCAGACACCATCGTCAGCCCTGGTTAATGTGAGACAATTAATACAATCCATTTTTATGCAGATTAAAACATTTCAAATTAACAGGTCAATAGCACTCATATGTTCTGAATTTGGGCCTCGCCAGAGCCAGGTGAACCGTTACGTGAACCAATCTAAACTTCATTACGGAGGAGGGCTCCGACTCTCAGAAATTCACACTAAACTCAATTTGGAGTTAATCGCTCACATTTTTTCTCTCATCCACCAGATATCCTAATTTAAAGACAGATCTGCTAGGCTCTCTTTTATGACAAAAGACAGAGAGAACATGAATTATTCATGAGTAGTGAAGGTATCATTTCATCTGTTTATTTTCCAATTAGGTGAAGTCAGATAAAGACACAGTCAATAAAACCAAGAGATTTTCCCCCATTGTAGGGAATTAAAAGTAGACAGTGTTAATGTGGGTCTTGGAGTCCATAAAAAAAATTCAATTAGCAGCGTGTATTGGAAAGGAGAACGAATGCTAAGATGGAAACTGCTCATGGTCTAAATGCCTTCATGTGGCGGGGCTCTGAAGGTCCTCCCGGTTGGTCCCCACCTGCCTTTCCTCCTCCTGTATCCTCAAGCTGCATCACCAGCCAGCCTCTCCTCCCCAGCATCCATCCTCCTTCTCAGCGTCTGCCCAAGCCCTGCCCTGGTTTAGCCATCTCCTCTCTGCTCCCAGTAACCTCCCAACTGTTCTTGAAGGCACCGCTCCCTGCTCTGCATCCCGTGAAAAACTGGCATGGTCCTCTTCTGTCTCCCACCGCCCTCCATGCCTGCACAACACAGAGCAGCTCCCCTCCTCCGTGCTCCATCACTCTGTGTTTAGCTCTGTTTGGGTTTCAACTGATCCCTTTACAACTACTCGAGGGCTGGGGCTGAGGTTGTCTCCTCTTTGTGTCTTTAGTGCCCTGCACAGAGTGGGCGCTCAACAAACGTTCACCCCATTCCCAAAAAAGCCATGCAGGTGACCTAGGTCGCGGAATCCGCCACAGCTATCTCCTTCCTGGCCTTTCACTTTTACTTTCAGTGAAGCCACTAGACTTCCCTGGGCTTCAACTGCAAGTTCCTTCCGGGCCAGCCTGGGGCAGAATGTCGGCAAACAAGGCGGAGAAAGAGCAGCTCCCAGTCCTCGGCACCCGATGTACACCTCGCTGAATCCCCAGAACAAATCACCCGCCCCTCCTCCGGGCTCTCAGACCCGGCGTTGTTCCTGCAGCTAGAGGAGGTCCCTCTGCTTCGTAAGCACGCATCACACAACGGAGCAGAGTGGGATACAGGGCGAGGGTCAGAACCCAGCCCGGCCACCTTCGGCAGATCACGTAACCTTTCTGACTCGTTTTCCCCACCTGCAAAAAGGTAATAAACCTCAGCTGCATGTAGGTTTGGTGCGAGGACTAATGAAACACTATATACACAGCGCCTAAGGATACCTGGTGCGGAGGAGGTGCTGTTACTATAACCAGGTGTTTACATGTTTTACTACCTACTAGGCTGTGAGCTTCTGAAGGACTGAGACTATGTCTTATTTGTCACTCTCCCCCCTAGAGCTCTGGAGCCAAGCTGCTATAGACTCAATGTTCGTGTCCCCCCAGAATTCATATGTTGAAATCTTAAGGCCCAATGTGATGGTACTAGGAGGTGGGGGCCTCTGGGAGATGACTGGGTCATGAGGGTGGAGCCCTCACAAATGGGATGAACGCCCTTATATAAACGGCCCCAGAGAACTTGCCCGGCCCTTCTGCCGTATGAGAACACAGAGACGTCAGCAGTTTACAATCCCAGAGAGGTTCCTTGCCAGGACCTGACCATGTGACACCCTGATCCCAGACTTCCAGCCTCTAGAACTGTGAGAAATAAACTTCTGCTGTTTATAAGCCACCTAGTCTATGGTACTTCATTACAGCAGCCCAAACTAAGACACAAGTCAGTCATTGTAAGCAGGTAACAATAGCTGTTGAAGTGAATGACTAAAGGTTAACAGAGATAAGGGGAAACATACCATCCCCACAACACACCAACTCAGAGAACATACTCCTTTCCCTAGAATCCACCTCTAGAATCATAAAATTCGTGATTTCAAGAAATCAAGAACTAACTGATTCTCATCATTCTTTTTTAAATTTGCAACATCAGGGCCATTTCACCAGCCCACTAATGGTCTTCAACTGGATACATTTTCTCTCTGACTCTTGGTTTCCTTGTTTCTAAACAAATTTGGACCAATTACTTGGTTTCTTTCTTTGGCATTAAAGGTTTAGGAATCTATTAAACACCTACAAGTGATTTCATTTATTCAACAAACATTTACCAGAGATTTCTCCAGGCTCCACATGTTTGCTAGGCATGGGCCTAACGAACAGGATACACTCTCTGCTCTCAAGGAGCTTACAGTCCAGCAGCTAAATGCTTGGGGATAATTAACACTGCACCATAAACTGACCACTCCAGCCCTTTCCATAATTTTCCCTTATATTCAAAGTGCCAGGTCATACTCTGTCCACCTTGTTCTTCTCAGCTCCTAAACTGGCCAAACCATACACAGACATGAACCTGGGACACTTAGGTTCAAGATCAAACAAAAAGGCAATGCTCATGTTCTGCCTGCTCCAAGCATACATTCTAAAGGAAGCAGGAAGCAAGGGAGGGCAAACTATGACCTAATTCAGCTCTTCCGAAAGTGACCTCTGAGGAAAAGTAGGACACAGAAGTGTTTTGAAAATGGGTTTCATAAACAGGTGCATATGGGAAGCACGTGTTAATCTCATTCTCCACTGCAGGACTTCTCAGAGCCTTTGATGCTACCGTGTACACTGTGATTCTCTGCTGGGAAAGGCAGTCTCATGCATAAAGTCCTTCCACCTTAGCTCAGCCACATAAGAATGGGCTCCGGGCCTGGAAAACTTCCTTAGCAACAGCTCAAGAGTCCACAAGGTCTGTGCTGGGCTTATCGCCTGGTATGGAAATATTTTTCCGTTTCAGACCCAGTGTCTTCTCCTTATTCAGTTTAGAGGTATGCATCAATGGCCTGCAGGTGCGCACCCAACTTCCAGTCTTTTGACTCCATGGTGGGGGTTTGTAGGTCAAATTGCTTTGCTTTGGCTACCAGCCACGGGGGAACAACTTCCACTATTGGGGCTGACCTTGCTCTAGGTCTTCTCCGTGTAAATAAAGCACTGTTCCATCCAGCGCCTGACTATGTTGTTTTCCTCGGTGATTCTGATACCAAGATGTGGGGTGCGGAAGTGTTTGGACTTCTCGCCCCAGCAGCTGGCAATGTGATGATCTTTGCTCTCCTTCACAGAGTTGGAGTCCTCCCCTGGCACTGGTAACTGGTGCATGGTGCTCTGCTCAACGTTCTCCAAGACGATGTTGGACCAGGCAGCATCTTAGTTAGCTCAGGCTGCCCTAACAGAATACCAGAGACTGGGGGACTTAATACATCCCTTTCTCACAGTTCTGCAGGCTGGGAAGTCCAAGATCAAAGTGCCAGCAGATTTAGTTTCTGGTGAGAGCTCACCCTCTGTTGGCAACCCTACGTACACCTCGCTGAGTCCCCAGAACAGATCACCTGCCGCTCCTCTGGGCTCTCTTCCTAGCCTGCAGCTGGTGCCTTCCTGCTGTGTCTTCACATGGGGTGGGGGAGAGTGAGAGCAAGTTTGCTGGTGTCTCTTCTTACAAGGGCACTAACCCCATCATGGGGGCGCCACCCTCACGACCTCATCTAACCCAACTGCTTCCCAAAAGCCCCACCTACAAATACCATCATGGGGGTTAGGGTTTCACAAACAGCTCATGTAACAGGCAGAGCTCCCTATCTTTTTCCACAGACAGCCCTTTTTACAAGAACACAGGGTGGGGCTCCCTGCCCAGGACCACACTCGGAGACCTGCTGACATAATGCAGAGGAGGAGCCATCAGAGAAGAGAGAGCAGCTCAGTCCTCCTCCCCACGCACCACTCGCCCCTCTGCAGCGCCAGGTGCCTCACACACAAGAGTGGGGTAGTAATTCTGAGCGTGTGACCGCATCTCTGCATGACCCGTGGGGAAACCATCTTCCCATCCTCCAGAGCTGCAGATGGGGCTCTTTAGAGAGGCTGCCAAATCTGGCAATCAAGCAGCCCCAAATGGTCTGTTCTGCCATGGAGGATGTCAGGGGGAAAAGAAGGTTAAGAGATCACCAAGATGCCAGCACATGTCAGAACACCCCTCTGTGCCTTGGCAGGAGAGGGGAGATGCAAATACTAAGACAAATGGCACTGAGCTTGCCAGGGAACCAAACCAGAACGGGAAGGGAAGGATTCCCATCCTAGGGCTGGGGGGCTCCAAGGTGGCCCCTCAGGATGTGAGTGGCCAAATCACTGACTCTGCCAGAGTCACTCTTCCTCAAAGCCAAAGAGATTAAAAAGTTAGAAAGCATGAGCATGGGGATTGACTGATCTGGCGTTCAGGTCCTGAGTACCTTTAGATGCTTCAAATCAACCTTCAGTGGTATTTTTTAGCTGACGTCTCTAAGAACCCCATAGGTCAGATTTGGGGGAAGGAATCGAATCATTTACAGACCATGAGTTACTGAGTCTCTTGGTTCTAAAAATGCTCATCTCTTGACCTGACCAGGCTGTTTGCTCACCAGGACCCTGATGCATCCTGCAGGGTCACGTTTCTCACAGCCACCACCTAACCAGCGGCACAGAGCACCTCGACCTGCGGGGGGTGGGTCGTGCGCCCAACAACAGGGCCAGGGCAGGGACGGCAGGTGAGTGTTCATCTCTCTCTCCAGGTGTGATCAACTAGTACGTGGCAGCCTGGAGTGTTGTTCTGAAAAGAATCGTGAGGCTACACATGGACTCAAGGAAAAGAATGCCATAAAAGACGAGAAATATCCACTGTGGAGTGAGTGGTGGTCTCCAAGACGCCAGGTGCCTAGCACCCCTAGGCCAGCAGCCTCCTACCCATTTCCATGTATTTCCCAGTAGAGAGTACTTTCATACACCTTATTGAACTTTATGCCTGTGTCATTTTCTTGGTCATGTTTATTTCAAACTGTTTAAAAATATGGACACTAAGACTTTTATGAAGTTTAGATGATTTGACTAAGGTCACAAAACTAATGATTAGAAAGGCCAGGATTCAATGTTAGCTCTTCTGACCCCCAATTCTCTCTCTGTCCACACCTGAAGGCCAAGGTGGGATTCCCGTTTCCCTCAATGACTTTTAAAATTATCATGGAGAAAAACAGACACCTGCTCAAACTAACGTCTGCCCACATGGGATATGAGATGAAATAATATAGCTAAATATCCCATGGCAAATTATAAATCACTAGATAAACTCTGGCTATTAGTACTAAAATTATCAGTAGGAGGATTAATATACGGAGGGTGCTGACAAGTTGACATGGAAAAATTATTACCATTGACAACACTTTGAGAAACAAATTTCAACCTGATCTGCCTGCGTGGGAAAATTTCTGTCATCCCAGTATCCCACCTTCCTGTAATTCTATAATTCATAGGCTGTATTTGTATCGCAACCCTCATACAGCCTAGAACAACAGTCCACAAAGCTGCGGGAGTCCAGGGTAAGGAGAGCTAGTCTCCGGTCAAGAGATTTGGCTTAGCAGGCCAATGAATCCAAGTGTCCCAGAACTCACTGGTGTCATGAGAGAAGTGGATGCCAGGTGGTCTGCCTTCCAATTCCATCTTCCTTCCTCCCTGCAGAGCCCATGAGACGTCATGGGAACACTCAGACTGTCCTACAACACAAGTTAATGGACGCGATTCCGTATTGCCTTCTATTTCTTGGTTACAAAGTCAGAGACAGAGGGCTACTCCTCACAGTTGATACTGGCACTGGTTTTGTAACCCATTCTCCCTTTCCAGGGTTGCCTCTCTGCTTTCTGCATATTTAAACAGCAATTCTAATTGTCTCGGCTCAATGATCTACCTCTTTGAAACCTTCCTCCCATGTCATCTGCAGTTTGATTCTCTGTTACATTTAGGTTTAGCAAAGTTACTTATGCACCACATTCATTAATTCCAGAAAGGTCTGCAATGTGTCTCTTCCAAAAAGAAAAACAAAAATACACACACACATACACACACACGTCTCTATCTGCAGAGGACACTTCTAATGGCAAAAGAAGGTGCTTGAGTCTCAGAATTAAATCTTCGGAAGAGTGAAAAATCTACTATTAAATAATCTGGAAGAGGTCAATCAATAAAAATAACTAAATAATTGATGCTGTTATATTAGGTTAAAGTATAACATACGATCTTCATTAACCCGTCAAGGAATACTGCTTGAGTTAAACCACATCTCTCAAATAAGCATTTCTGGTGTTAATTCAAAAGGCAATAGCAGTCACCCAGGAGATGTTTTTAATGTTTTATGCTTTCACTGAGGTGGTGTTTATAGAAGGGTGAGCAGGGCAATAAGGATCATATTTAGGAAGGCGGCTCAGTGACAGCTAAGGCATTGAACAACAATCAAGTCATCTGCCTTCACTTAAGCAACCTGGACAGCTCCACTCCGGCTAATCATCCTGGCACAGGGGAAACTGACAAGCTTGTGGAAATTTACAGTAGGAGTAAAGGGCTTTCCTTTCCTTAAAATAAGATACAAAATAAAAAATCCCAGGACTGGGTGTTTATATTGCACTTGGCTCTGAAGTGCTCTTGGATATCACTGCATTGTAACACCAGGGGTGGTGCACTGTGCCTGTGTGTGCCACCACCCAGGTTTCCAGAAGCAGTGCAGAAAGCAGAGTGCACAGATTCTGCAGTCAGAATACTTGCTGTACCCCTGACCAGCTGGAGAGTCTGCACAACTCATTTAATCTTACCGAGTCTTGGTTTCCCCACCTGTAAAAGGGAGCGAATAATGATGACCTGGAAGTTCCAGGAGACAACGTCCACAAAACCTTGAATCTGGCACAGAGCGGACAGTTAACAAAACTTAGGTGTTGTCCATTTTTCTGCCCTATTTAACATAGGAGAATACAGAGTGTCAGTGGGATGTGTTTCTTGAGAGCAAGGCTGTCCCGCGTTCCTCACTGTGTCCCCAGGGCCCAGGGGAGGGCCTGGGGTAAAGAAGACACTCAGGAATTTTGCTCACCCCCATACTATTTTTAAATTTTTAAAAAACTTTTTAAATATTTATTTTTTTATTGAAGTATAATCACAAACTCAAAGAAAAATAGCATATGACATATATCATTTATATGTGGAATCTAAAAAAAAAGGACACAAATGAACTTATTTACAAAACAGACAGACTTACAGACATAGAGAACAAACTTATGGTTACTAGGGGAAGAGGGGGTGGGAAGAGATAAATTGGGAGTTCAGTATTTATAGATACTAACCACACTACTTTTCAGCCTGTTGGAAATACCTGTGCTTCCCCCCACAGGCTGTGCAGTATGACCCTTCTGTGGCTTTGCACCTGCTAAGCATATGCTGTTCCCTCTGTCAGGAATCATCTTCCCTCTCATCTTCCTAGTGAGGCCAGTCTCATCTTTTTTTGCCACCTAAAGAACATTTCTGTAAACACTCATCCTTTCATCCCTGACTCCCTCACTTCAGCCATCTCTTCCCATTCACCTCTAAGGAAACTCAATCCCTCCCTTGTCCGTGCTACTGCGGCCCCTCCCTCCCATCAATGAATTTAACCTTGTAAATGATCATTTATGAGCAAGTCTGAACAACTGAGCGCCTACAAAGCAAAGGTTGCGTTGTATTTTGTTTGACTTTCTGTAACCATAAATACTGACACAGAACTGTCTGCTAACTATAAGAATAAAAAAGAACGACTAACATATACATACTTACGAGGTATCATGGATTCGGTTCCAGACCATCACAATAAAGCAAGTATCACAATAAAGAGAGCCACACAAATGTTTTGGTTTCCCAGTGCATATAAAAGTTATGTTTAAGTATCTGTCTCCTCAGGCAAAAGAAGCAGAAGTAAAAATAAACAATGGGACCTAATAAAACTTCAAAGCTTCTGTACAGCAAAGGAAGCCATAGACAGAACAAAAAGACAATATACTGAATGGGAGAAAATATTTCCAAATGATGTGTCTGGTAAGGTGTTAATATCAAAAATATACATAAACAGCTCATACGACTCAGTATCAAAAAACCAAACCAAATAAAAAATGGGCAGAAGACCTGAATAGACATTTTTTTTAAAGAAGACATGCAGATGGCCAACAGGCACATGTAAGATGCTCAGCACCCCTAATCATCAAGGTTGTGTAAATCAAAACCACAGTGAGATACCACCTCGCACCTGTTAGAATGGCTGTTATCAAAAAGGGACACAACTAACAAATGGTGAAGATGTGGACAGAAAGGAACCCTTTACACAGCTGGTAAAAATGTAAACTGCTGCAGCCACTGCAGAAAACAGTATGGAGGTTCCTCACAAAACTAAAAATGGAACTACATACAGTCCAGTAATTCCACTTCTGGGTAAAGAAAACAAAAACACTAATCTGAAAAGATACACACATCCCAATGCTCATAGCGACATTATTTACAACAGCCAAGATATGGAAGCAACCTAAGTTGCTTGACTGGATAAAGAAGTTGTGGTACATGTAGATACAAATACAAATATAGATACATAAACACAGACACACACAAAACAGAGTAATTACTCAGCCATCAGAAGAATCAAACTTTGCCATTTGCAACAACCTAGATGAACCTTAGCGAAATAAGTCAGAGAAAGACTAATACTGTATGTTTTCACTTATAGGTAGAATCTTTTTAAAAAAAGACAAATAAATGAATATAACAGAACAGAGACAGACTCACAGATATAGAGAACAAACCAGTGGTTACCAGGAGGGAGGGAAGGGGGGAGGGGCAAGATAGGGGGATGAGGTCAAGAGCTGCAAAATATTATGTATAAAATAAGTAAGATAAAAGGATATACTGTACAGCACAGGGAATACAGCCAATGTTTTATAATAACTTTAAATGGAGTAAAATCTATATAAAAGTATGAAATCACTATGTGGTACACCTCAACTAATACAGTAAATCAATTAGATTTTAATTTAAAAAGTCATCTTTACACTACACTGTAGTATATTAAGCACACATTATGTCTAAAGACACAAAGTACAAACTTCAATTAAAAAACACTTTATTGCTAAAAATGCTAACTGTCGTCCCTAAAGAGCGAGTTGCAGTAGTAACGTCAAAGGTCACTGATCACAGGTCACCGTAGCAAATATGACAATAATGAAAAACTGAAATATGGCAAGAGTTACCACAATGTGACACAGAGACATGAAGTGGGCAAATGCTGCCGGAAAAATGGTGCCAAGAGACTTGCTCCATGCAGGGTAGCCACAAACCTTCAGTTTGTAAAAAAAAAAAAACAACACAGCATCTGTGACGTGCAGTCAAGTGAGGCACAGAAAACACAGGACGCCTGTATTTGGTGTGCACTTACTACACGCCAGACACTGTGGTAGCTGCTTTATGACTCTTTTGTTTTATCCTCCCAATAACCCAATTATTTAAATACTCTTTCTTCAGAAGAAATGATTAAATATATTTTTCTTGATTTGAACATCAGACTTTACATTCATAAAGCATAGGTTTCACTATAACAGAAATTGACTTCTTTTTAAAAATCAGATTTCTACTTTGTTTCTAAGAAAAACTATTCAGAATGACACCAGTTTCTTTTTTCACTAAAATTGTATTGTTTAAAAGACTCTCATTACTCCTCTTTTCCAAATAAAAATACATTGGCATGGAGAGGTTAAACACCTGGTCCAAGATTTCCAAGCCTCTCCCCAGTAGGGAGACACTAGGGCACTGTGGTCAAAGATACGCCACCTGGAGTCAAAATGACTGGGCTGAAATATGCCTCGCCACTTCCCAGCAGTGTGACTGGGGCCCGGCTCACCGGCACACTTTCTGACAGCTTTCTCTGTCCTACTCAACTATCAAGTGAAATTCCAAACTTCTGCTTCCACTTGAGCTAGGGTTGGTCATGTAACCCAGGTGGAGGCAAATGAGACGTAGATAAATGTTCTTATAAAACAGAAACTGACTCATAGACAGAAAACAATCTTATGGTTACAGGGGGCGGGGGATGGGAGAGAGGGGGTGAGAAGGGATAAACTGGGAGTTCAAGATTTGCAGATATTAACTACTCTATATAAAATAGATTAACAAGTTTATACTCTATAGCACGGGAAATTATACTCAATATTTTGTAGTAACCTATAATGAAAAAGTATGAAAGTTATGTACGTATATGTATGATTGAATATATGTATGTATGACTAAACTATTATGCTGTACACCAGAAACTGATACACTGTAAACTGACTACACTTCAATTAAAAAGAAAAGAAAGAAAGAAAATAAATAAATAAAAGTTTGAAAAAAAAATGTTTCCCTTTCCCCTAAAAGGCAAAGCTTCACAGGTCGAAGGCTTTTACCCTCCCCACAATGACTCTTCTCCTTCATCTCCTATGGTTTGTCCCCTTCCTCCTGACTTGGCACTGAGATAAGAAAACTGGAGCTACAGCAGCTACTTTGCTCTCATGAGGAACAAACACTGCACACTAAGGATGATGGATCAGAAAGGAGGGGATCTTGGGTTCTGGATGACTTTCTTAGCAGATTTACTGGCACGAGTTTACTCTCACTCTTTTAATATAATACGATAAAAATAACATCTTACTCTTCAGGCCACTTGTTGAGTTTTCTGTTATTCCACAACTAAATACATGGAAACAGAGACTTAATCTCATTGTGCCTCAGCCCCACAACTGTCAAATGAAGGCAATAACAGTATCTATGTGTTATGTAGTGATGTGAGGATAAAATAACAACGCATTTAAAAAGCAGAGCTCAGTTTGCAGCATACAGTAAGAGCTCACTGAATACTTACTCTTATGATACCATCATTATTGTCACCTCTACTACCGTGACTACTACTGCAAGCCAGTGAGAGACTTCTCACCCAGGAAACTCCACCGCTTAGCTTCCTTTTTAAAGAAATCTGTCTTCTAAGACTCTTCTCTTTACAAGGAGAAATACATCAGGTAAATTAGCCATCGTTCTCTGTGGTTTCTGAAGAACGCCGCTAGATTTCCTCCTGTCATCTGATGTTCAAACAACCCCTGAGATGGACGTAGGGCACGGATGATTGCCTGCTTCTAACAGATTAAAACACTGCAGACTCAGAGCTATAAAGGGATGGCTCAAGGTCACAGGGCTAATTTTATTCTAAGTCTTATGGACAATGGCATGAAGTCCCGACTTCTTACCCTGTTCCTCAAGGCCCTGCCCGATCTGCCCGCTGCCTGCCTTCCCCCAGGTGCCACCGCCCTTCTTTCTGTCCCTCGAATATCCCATGCTCTCTTCCGCTCCAGAGCCACTGTCCCTGCTGTTCCTTCTGCCTGGCACTTTCTTTGCCTTGCTCTTTGCATGGCTGTCTTCTTCCCATCCTCTGGACCCCAGAGACAACCTCCCTGTGGCCCTGGCAAAGTGCCTGCTTCCTCGATCTGGGGCTGTCTCACCTCCCTCCCATCAATCTGATACACATCTGCAGTGACCTGCTTATTTGTTTACTGCCCAAATCCTGAACTAGAATGAAGGCCTCTTTAAGGCAGGCCCCTTGTCTGTTTTGTTTACTACTGTAGTCTTAAAACTAGAGGGAGGAATTTAAACCCCGGCAAAAGTCTGAGCTTCACAGCTGGACAGCTCTGGGCTTGAATCCTGGCTCTGCCAGGTAACAGTGTGCAACAAAGGAACCACTTAGCAGCTCCAGGTCTCAGCGACCTCATCTCTAACAGGAGAATGAGCATAGCCATGTTAGGCCACTGTTCTCCACACGGCATATGGTAACGGGTAAACGACGGAGCCCGAAGCCCGGCCCATAGGTGCCCAATAAACCCTTTTCCCTTTTATTCTTCCACTCTCGTGTCTCACCTACAACATCCTGGTGCCAGGTAAATTGTGCTCAACCAGCCAATTATCACAGAGCAGAAGAAACGAGCAGAATTCAAAGGCTGAAGGGTCTGCTAGTCCCACTCCTTACAAAGTCACCCCACTCCCTGCACTCTGGCCTGTTGACTCGTCCGCAGGTTGCGGATGGCATTAGGACGTATCGCCTACGTTGCCGTGAGGGTTAGATAAATTCATATGTAACTGCTGCCTACAACAGTTACATGCCTAGGACAGGTCTGGCACATAGTAAACTCTCTGTAAATGTTTGGTATATTATATTCTGTGTCTTTGTGGACCAATGAAACCACATTGGATACTTTCAATGACCAGTGAATGACAAACTAGAAGCCATCACTGCCATCATCTGTCCTAATCCCTTTCATTGCTGATGTGTGTTGCACTGAGGATAATGGGATAGAGATGGAGCTGGAGGAGGTGATGGGGGAGGATACAGCTGGAGCAGGTGTTTAGGGGGAGGAAGAAACCCGAGATAGGCCCCCAGGCCTTGGACTCCTGCTGTCTCACAGCTGGACAACCAGGCCAAGTGGAAGTTCCCCTGAGGGGTGTGAGCAGGGCAGTGTTGTCCAGCCCAGGCCACCACAGCGACCACGGAGGCCAGACGAAGCTGCAGAGCCCTGTGTGCGAGGGAAGAGCCTGGAACACTGTCCGGAGGGGACTCCAAGCTCAGGACTGCGGGGCCTGAGCCCAGGGCTGAGAAAGCAGAGATGTGAAACAGAACCTGCGTGGGTCAGAATGCCCTGCTCGCAAGTCCTGACAGCTGCTCACTAGCGGGCTCAGTGGTTTAACCTCTCATAGTCTTTTTCCTTATCTGTAAAGGGAAGTCAGTAAGTCCCTCTCAAGTTGCTACAAGCATTTCGAACACAATGCCTTAAATCCAGCCACCACTTAATAAACGGTAGCCAACTAAAAATAAAACAGTAGCAAACACTTAGATGACTTACTACCTGCTAGGGTTTGTCGTAAGTACTTTGCAAATATAAACTCATTTAATCCACACAATGACCTTGTGTGGCAATGCTATCAATATTAAGAATGATGACAATAATAAGAAGCATAATTAGCCCTCCTCACAGGCCAGGCGTTGTTGGAAGCTTTCCACACATTAGCTCTTCCTCACAACAACCCTGTGGAGTTAAGTACGATCACTCTCCCCACTACGCAGACGAGGAAACTGAGGCAGCGATTGGTGAACCCGCGTGAGGTCATCTGGCATAAAAATGGAGATGGGCTTCTCAGCCAGCTTAGCTACGGTTCCTCTCAAGGAATAAAAGCTCAAGAAAAATCCAAAAGAAAGAGAAAAGACATTGTCCCCCCGCTCCTGTTTTTATATAAGGAATCGAAGGCTCAGAGAAGTGAGGCATCACATGGAAAACTATCCATTTCTTTCTGGTAATGATACCCAAACCGTAGCCTTTTGACCTGTGGTCCAGAACTACTTCTGTCTCACCACAGTCTTTTTAATAATCAAATACATTAGTAGAAATACGTTCTACCTATTCTTCGAAGCTGGGCTGAAATCTGTAAATGTGGAAACAAGAATTTAAGAGCCTTCTGGCTTTCTTCTAGAGACAAGCGAATATAGCTAGGTGGGACCTGGACAGTGAGGGGAAAAAAAAACAATGTTAAAAAGCAACTTTATGTACCCTGATAATTAAGAAGAACAAAATACATCTGACCTAAAATGGGATGTAGTTTGAACCAAACTAGGTCTTCAATCACTTGGAAATGTTAACACACCGACTGCCTGATTAAACACAATTTGTATTGTCAATAAAAAATGCAAATGACTATTTTACTGGCAAATACAGCATTAGAGTCTGCTTGATATGAGGATTAAATTGCATTTCAAGAACAATTCAGGAGGTCAAATTATAAATGAACATCCCCTTCCACCGTACTCAGGTTCTGGAGGCCAGGACAGGAAATACAATAACAAAAATAATTGCCTGCCACTGTGTGCCATTTCAGTTAAAATAAAATCCATGCCAGTTCTGCGTCGCCGAGAATAATGTTTAAGCCCCCAAATGGGCACTGTAATTTAGCGCATAATTCCTTGAAATTTACATGGCACATTCCCACTCATCTGAATCAACTGATAAACTCTCTTTTATTTGTATTAAAGAAAATGGGGATTAAAAGGTCGAGAATCCACATCGTGTAGATACCGGGAGCCCAGGCCCCATTTTAAAACCTTTTAGTCAGTCTGGCCCAGAGCTAAATCAAGTACACAGGGATTACGTTTGACTGCAAACATCCCCTGGTTACAGATAGGAGTAAGACATGCATTCTGAATCCCGCAGAAAAATATGGAATCGCAGATGTTGCTTTTGAGCATCTTTATTTCTGAAATTACAAATAATCATTGTTGGCATCTGCGAGTGGAAAAACTAAAAAAAGCAAAGAAATACCTCATCACTGCATTATGATGTGATAAAACCTCAGGATGGCACGCAGCCGGCGAGGCATTAACGCCGTTGTGCATTTCACATTCAGAGAGGCACATGTCATTTTGGTTAAACATCATTGCCCAATTTTCCAAATTTCCCCTTTTTATTTGTTTCTCCACATTTTTCACATTAACTTCAAGCAAGACAAGTTTACACTGCCTCTAATACCTTCTTATAGCTATTGTCATTCGCTTTCTGGAAGCTGGAATGTATTTTTAGAGCTGTTGGTAAACACGACGAAACCAAGAAGAAATTAAAGAGACACTCTGCATGGGATGAGCAAACAGAACCAAACACAAGGATTTGGTTTCTTTGGAATTGTTTGGCCATTTAGGTAAAATTTGGATTCAGAAAACAATGAAATTTTTTAAATATACTGGAAATCGGTACAGTGCAGCTCAAATATGTGAACAATCTGAGGATTTTCGCACAACTTCCTTGGAACTCACAGCGACACTCAGGACTAGTCTGGATTGCCGTATGTTAGATGCCTGTTAACCTGGCAGGCAGGTATCACCTTTTCCATTGTACAAGTGAGGCATGGAGGGATTAAGTGATTTGCCTCGATCACATGGTCAATAAAGGGTTGTAGGAAGTCTGGCTTCTGGATCGGGTTCTTAACCAGAACATTATTCAGCTACTTACAAGTCCCTGGATGTAATTACCTCTCTGTATCTACCCTATTTATAAAGACGATTTCCCTAAGCAATTTGTTTTTGTTATTTATATGCATAGTTAGTATACAAGTAGATATCACTTTTCTCTCTTACAGATAAGAAAACAGACTTGGAGGTTAAATGGTTGCTGCTCTAGGTGCCCCTCCCAGCACGTGGCAGGGCAGGATTGGATCCCTAATGCCTCATCTCGTTCTCCCACACAGCACAGCCTCCCCTACCCCAGCAGCATTCTCTCTGGAGAGCATCCTCAGATTTTCACAGTTCTCAACTCACTCCTGAAGGGCACTGATGGTCAGCTATTCAGTGCCCTGCACCTCAGTGCCTGGCCAGCAAAGCACAAACTCAATAAGCACTTGAAAGACTCCGTCTAGAATGCAAACTGCTCACCAACTGCTCAGTTGATGCTCTGCTACAAACTCCTTGGCCACCTTCTCCCCTCCTTGCCCTGTTCCAGGCACACTGGCCACTCTGCGATTCCTCCCACCTGCACGGCACGCTCCTGCCTTTGCACCTGCCGCTCTCTCTGCCCCAGCTGGCACAGCAGAAGGACCCCCAACCTCTTTCAAGTCCCTCTTTCTTAGGAAAGCGTTCCATGATTTCCCTGTTTACAATTACAAAACCTATATACTCTGTGCTCTCAATCCACCTCCTTTGCTATATTCTCCTCCAAAGCAGTTTCCGATACACCGCGTTAACTGCATGCTCATGGTGTCTGCTGTGCAAATCCCCCAACTGTAATGTAACCCTCCATGGCGGAGACCTTGTGATTCACTGCTGCATCTTTAGCACCGAGGACACTGCGTGTCACGTGAGCAGGCGCTAATGACCAAGGGAGTGAGTGAGCAGAGGAAGAAGGAAGAGCATCCTCACGTTTCTGGGGTTTCCAGGAGTGCCCACAACAGACCAGAGGCACCGAGGCTCCCTTCGGAACTTCTGGAATTCTAAGGTCTTTCTGTTCCCACTTTTCCCTCCCTTTCCATCCCCCTTCCCTACATGCATTCCTTGTGTCCAAATTCAGAAGAACAGTTTTCCCTAAAAAAAAATCATGTAATGTCATCAGGCACCACACAGACCCCTTGCTCATTTTAGATGGTGGCTGTGACCTGGGTCCTTCTTTGCCATTTCAGTCCCTTCCTTGCACTGGCCCTTCTCAATACTGAGCTGGTAGCCTGAACCCAAGCATCTGGATATAAAGACTCAGTATTTTGAAAATTTCTTTTCCAAAACTGTTAACACACTGACATCTAATATAACCTTATAAAGGTAAAGGGACCTGGTTAAACACATATACGGTGTCTATTTCTGCTTAGCATCTTACAGTAAGATGGAAGCCCCCCCCCCAAAGCCTGCAACCCTTCACATAATTATTGCTCAGTGTACAACAGTGCAACATTGTTCAAGTGCAGTCTCTGAGGTCCAGGGTCCTGTGTACTAGTCAAGGCCCCATCCCTGAGAGGCTCAGGGGCCTTGGACAAGTCATTCCTGCTCTGTTACCTCAACCATAAAGTTACTAAGAATTCCCACTTCCTAAGTTTACTGCAAGGAACAAACAAGATGTCTCTTTGCAAGGAGTTGATCAATTCTAAGTGTCTAAAAGCTACGTGATCTTAGCCAAGTTACCTTGTTTAAGCCTCAGTTCTCCGTCTATAAAACAGGGATACCAAATAGTTGACTGGTGAGTGAAGCTCAGGTGAGCAGTCACATAAGAAAGCCCGACACACCGTCCCTCCTCAGAACCTGTCTGTCACCATCACATCTCTGTCCACCTCCTTCTTACTGACTTAGGAAAACATAGGACTTCTTTTTCTAATAAACCGTTTTCAAAGCCTTTAACACAGTGCTGTTACATTCTTATTACTAAATTGTCATTTTGAAAGGCACACTCAAGAAAGGAAAGTGGGAATGAGAAGTGATTACAGACCAACGATTTCAGGCTGACACCTGAATTGAGCTGGTATGTTTCAGGTCCTTATGGTCTCATTTCTTAAGTCACCTTTTAATCAAAATCCCACCCATCTTTGCTGAACATAAACTAGTGCACTCTATCATATTAGATGACATAAGAGTTTTCAAGGATTTATAATTAGAAATACGCATGGAATTAAAAAAAGAAGCTATGATCCCTTACAATCAATCAAGCTGTGACAAAAATTTAGCACCAGAAAGTTCGGCATCAACAAAAGGTTGTCACATTTAAGCAACAGACAGGTTATTCTGAACCAGCACTTCATTAATTTCCCAGTGAACACCAGGAAGGCAACAGTCTGGGGCTTTGTGGGGATGGTAGTAACAGAGCAGGGTTTAAAATACTTTGGATTCATTCAACGGATTTGTCCAGCAATGGGAATATCTGAGGCTGGTAACTCAGACTGGTTTGGAAGATGCCAGAGAACAAAAGATAAACCCTTCCAGTTACCCCCAAGTAGAAAGGAATTTGCATAGTACCTCTTACTGCAATCCTACCCTGCCTCGTTAGACTGATCTGAAAAGAGGAAGCAGAGGTAAGACACCACTTCTGTGCTTTAAGCCCCTGTCCGGAAAGAGGAGATCCCCCAAAAAAACCACCTGCCACAAAACTCTGGGAATCCTGACACTGAACTAAGGCAAATTCATGCTTGCACACAAACTCATTCTCCTTGAGTACGTTTAAAAGCATGCACCGGCTGTCAGTCCGCATGTGTTCCGTTTTGGAAAATAAGCACCCTGGGTCTAATGAGGAGCAAACCGAGAAAACCCATCCTGCTGCTGCGGCTCAGGGCAAACCTCAAATCCACCCTCCGCATCTATGTGCCGTGGTCCGTGACGTCTGCCTATCAGATACACTGTACTTGAATTGATCCGGCAGCCATCCGTATTGATTTCTGCGGCCACCGTGGAAATGCAGCCACTGGAACCATTTGCGGGCGACAGGGAGACACAGTCTATACCTGCTTCAATTCCTTCAGAGGCCGCAGTACGCAGGCCCTGTCTGGCCAGCCCAGCTCAGGACAGAACAATAGATAACACTTCTTGAGCCTCGGACTCTGGCCCGGCCTCGTGTTAAGTGCACGCGCTGCGCGTTTTGTGCCGCACGAGCACCCAGTGCGCATGCTCTGAGGAACCAGGCGCACAGGGGCTTCGCAGCCAGTAAGCAGGTCTGTCGGACACCAGCACCAGAACTCTGCACTAGAAGAAGGGTCATATTCTGCCCACCCGTTCAACTTACCTCTTTTAATCCTCCCAACAGTTCTAGGCAATGGGCATGAGGATCTCAGGAAACAGGCTCAGAGTTGCTGACTCATTTGCGTGGGAAGAGGAGACCTGGGCTCCGGCCGGCAGCCGGCACGGCCACAGCCCTCCCCACACCCACGTGCTGATGGAGGAGCTTCGCACAGTAACGCTCAGGAGGTGACTACTGCTCTTCACTCCCATTGTACAGACGAGGAAATCGGGGCTCACGGAAATCAGTAACTTGCCTGAGGTTACAGTGAGCGGCCAAGCAGAGAGACTGTGTGGGAGTCTGATCTCAGAGAGTGTGCTCTTAACTCCCAGGCTGCACCTCTGATCTGGGGCCCCTACATCCAGGAATCCCCATCCTCCCCTCCACCCCCAGTTCCTCCCTACATGCAGATCAATGCAGTCTGCCTGGTTCACCCCTGTGGCTGGGAAGAAGCTGGGAGATTACCTGGCACCAAATCTTTGTTTTAGTGCTAAGCAAACAAGCCTTGAGACGTAGTTCTGTGCCCTGTGGATTTTTCAATAGTCCTCTGCACACCATGCCTTAGACACCTGTACAACAAAACTGTCACCTTGACACGGATACCAGGAACATATTTAAATAAATATGGGAAGATTCTGTCTAAACCTTCAGGTCCTAACTCCTCTGAACGTGGGTTCTTATTCAAATGCCAGGTACTGGTGGGGGTGTGTCTGTGTATCAAACAAGGGATCCCTAAACAAAAAGAAAGAAAACACTCTTTGAATCTTCTCTTTCTCTCTTTTCAACTGTTAGACTCTGAACCAGGTTAATTTCTTTTAGAAAAAGAACACAGACCTTCCCTGCTGCATCCAACCATAGCATTTCCCAAACCTTAGAGCACACAGGTCCCGAGAAGACATTATGACCAAGAATTCACTAAAGAGAAGTGTTCTCCATCCCTCTAATGGTCACACCACCAGAGAGTACCACCTGCAAGAAGGCCCTCACGATGACACACAACACCCACTGGCGTCATGGCAGCCCTGAGATGCTCTTAGGTAGCAGCATCTATGGAACCCTGTTCACCCTACTTATCCTCCACTGAGAACTAAGATCCCCTGGAGATAAAATATTCATTTTATCCTGACAACAGCCCTAAGAGGCAGGTCCTATCATTATTTTACAGGTGGGGAAATGGAGGCAGATTAATATACTGGCTCATATATAGTTCTCACCAACCATTTGGAAGCACCCAGAAATTCCCTGAGTGGACCTTACTTCTTCTCAGCTCTCTGCCTTTACTGTGGGCTATTTTGTCTGCCAGGAACTCCCTTTCAACCCCCTCACCTGGCTGATTCTACATAGCTTTTGAAACTCGGCTTCACTCCAAGGCTTTCTACTGCCACTCCCTCCAAAGTGGGTCAGAAGCTCCCTCCCTGCACCCCCACGGCATTTACCATGCCTTATCTCTGGTGCTGGGCACAGCACTTGGCACATACCAGATGCTCAATAAATGTCTCCTAAGGAAAAAAAAAATTCCTTACCTAAGACAGTGAATGCTATTTGCAGGAAAACAGAAGTTCAAGCGAACACTAAGAACAACAGCTCAGACTGACTGAGGTTGCTCTGGTGTCAGTGCCAAACCAACACAGAGCACGTATCATTTTACCCTCACCGGAGCCTTGACATATTTGGAAATATTCTTCTCATTTTACAACGAGACAAACTGAGGCTAAAGAAGGGTAATTGATCTGTCCCAATTCGCATAACCAGTATACAAGGACAAACTGCTGCAAAACGCAGCACAACCAAGATGCAAACCCAGGACCATCCAATGCCTAAGTTCCTGCCCTTCACACGTCCTGCCCATGTGTTATTTGCAGATCTGATTCTTTTAGTAACTGGAGCACAGAGGTCTCTCCTAGAACGTCATTCTCCTAAGAACACTGTCTCTGCTCAGCCTCTCTAACTGTTGACGGAAATGAGCTAGGATAGCCTTCAGCTATGCCACCGTGGTGGTGGTGGTGGTGGTAGTGGTTGGAAAAATTAATCCTGTGCTGTTTTGCATTTGCTGCCTGTGAATCAAACTGTGAAAGCTAATTTAAAAACTTTCACACTTGGTTTGAATGAGGGCTGTCAGCGCTTGGGGAATGCTAAATTGTACACAATTAGCTCCAAAGGCGTGAGCAGAGGCATACTGAGCAGCCTCTCAAAGGAGAAGGCTCCCACGGTCACCCCGATGAACCAAGGGGAAAGCGGGGGAAGGCTCTAGCAAAAAGAAGCACCGCGGAGTCTAGGCGGTTTGTGAGGGAACCGGGCACTGGTAACATCTGTCCCAGTTTGTAATCCCGTTAAGAGCTCCCTCCCAGGAACTCTGCAGTGAGATCGGGTTAGACTCCCAGCTGCGCTGCCCACGAGCTACCTGGCCCGCGGTGAGTTATGTAAGACCCGGAAGCCTTTGTTTTGTCACCTGTAAAACAGGGATGACACTACAGTCATGATCAAGCTTTGCTCGGATTTCACGTGCGTGGAACCCCCTCCACACGGTGCCTCCCAGGTCAGAAGCCTGGTGATGCCTGCTGTGTTACTACACCTGTCACGTGCCCCGTGGGCGGAGACACACAGCAGGCCTGCGGGCCTTGATGGTCCTGGAACGTCTGTATGACCTTACAGCCCAGTCCTCTTCAGGATGGTTATCATCACCATCATTAGTAATAATGCAGTTTGAACTCAGAGGGTCCTAAGTCCCTGGTGAAGTGAAATGGAAGGAGCACGGGGCTGGACCGGGGGACCCGTGTTCCCATCCTGGACCGGCCTTCCCTACCTGCCAGGGGCGCCTGCACAGACTGGTCCCCGGCACTGCACCTCACACACAGCACGCCACCGGTAAATGGTTGTGGACAAGCAAATAGTAACATACTTGGGCCTCTCTTTTCTCGTCTGAAAAATAATAATGATGATGACTGCCTCAGAGAAAACGGACCTGGGGATACTCTGTAAAGGGGAATGAGAGCACCACATCAGGACAAGGGTGGAGAGGAGCGAGCAGGAGCCAGCACAGACGACAGGGGAGCCTGCCTCCTCTCCAGGCTCCAGGGTTACCAGCAAGTCCCTGGTCAGCAACCTCATCTTCTTGGACCTATTCCTGCACCTAAATAATGAGAGCTTATCTCTGAGTGTCGTTTAGTGCCCAGTTATCTGCTCAGAAATTCTACAATCTTTCAGAACTACAGAAGGAAAAAAAAAAAAGACTTAATAAAAGCATTTTAATAAGAGCAGTTCAATTTTAAGGCAAAAATAACTGTAATTACTTGGAGCCTTCATAACATCTAAAATCTGATTAAAATGTACCAGCATTTATGAGCCGAGATGAGATGGTTAGCATGTATCACGGCCCTGCAATTATCACTGGCGCCTGTGCCCAGAAAAAGCTTTGGACTCCTTCTTTTTCACACTTGCATTATACTCTAATCCCTCAATAACAAGGGTGATTTTAATGCACAATGGATACAAAAGGGGAAAGAAATTAACATTTGTTGCACTACTGTTGCAGGTCAGGAACTGGGAGGCACGTTAGAAACATGGCTAATGTAGATATTATCATCATTGAAAGAAGAAAAACCCCAGAGCTGGGAAGGTCACAGAGCTGGGAAACGGAAGAGGTGAGTGAGGTTCGAACCAAATCTGCTCTTCCCATCACAACGGGGCTTAGCTGGGCTGAGCACCATCCACATCATGGCTTCGCTGTGGTCAGCTCCAGTGTGGCAGTTCCGATCCATTTCAGAGGAGGAGGGAGAAGGCAGAGGGGGGATCCACATGCCAGGTACTATTTCAGCTTCAACTTGATTTCACAAGTAGGAGCTTGGAAGCCTTCTATGCATCTCACTTCAAGAATGCTACTTCCCAGATTTTTTTTCACTTTTTTAATTGAAATATAGTCAGTTTACCATGTTATGTCGATTTCTAGTGTACAGCTCAATTCTTCAATCATACATGAACGTACGTTTATTCGTTTTCACATTCTTTTTCACCATAAGCTACTAAAAGATACCGAGTATAGTTCCCTGTGCTATACAGTATAAACTTGTTTATCTATTTTATATATACCAGTCAGTATCTGCAAATCTCAAACTCCCAATTTATCCCTTCCCACCCACTTCCTGCCTGGTAACCGTAAGTTGGTTTTCTATATCTGTGAGTCTGTTTCTGTCTTATAAATAAGTTTGTCCTTAATTTTTTTTAGATTCCACACTTCCCAGATGTTTTGATGCATAAACAACTCGTATTTTAAACCGTGCATCCTTCCGACAAACAATTAACAACTGCATGCTCATTCATCAAATATGAAATGTCAATTCTCAGGGAGACTTTCCAGGCCACCCCATGTAGGATGGAAACCCCAGGCTTATCTCTGTCTTGCTTGTTTATTCATATTTTAATTCTTATAGTACATATACAGATGCAGATTATAAGTTTACTTATGAATTCTATTACTTAAACTTACTGTCATCTCAATTACCAAAAAAAAAAAAAAAAAAAAGGAAAGAAAAGAAAGCTCCCCTTTGAGAGCCATTTCAAATGTGTTCTGCAACTGCGGTTTCCAAACACCCGGAACAGTGTCTAGAACACAGGAACCTAATTGACTCTGAAATATTTGTTCAATGAATGAATTACTGAAAGCTGCAGTCACAGCAGAGCAAATGGATAGGCTACTTTCTGACCCATATATCAAGTTCTGAAAATATAATGAGGTTTTATTTTTTTAAGTCTCTTTACTTCAGACTATCTGAATTTGCCATCTACCTCTTTAATGATCCATTCAATCACTTATCAAGTATTTACTGAGTAGCTATGGTGTGGCGGGAACTGTTTTGGATGCCTGGATTCTAGCTGTGAACCAAACAGATGAAGTCCATGAAGCTTATATTCTGGCCGACAAAATCAATGGATAAAAGAAAAATATACCTTCTATAACGTAAGGTGGTAATCAGAACAGTAACATCACACAGGGCAAGGAGAGGGAGTGACAGAGAAAGGCAGGATGGGGCAGGGCTGATCGAGTTGAAGATCAAGAAAGGCCCAACAGAAACAAAAGCAAGAATAAACAAATGGGACCCAATGAAACTTACAAGCTTCTGCACAGCAAAAGAAACAATAAACAAAACAAAACGACAAACTACGGAATGGGAGAAAATTTTTGCAAACGATGAAACCGACAAAGGCTTGATCTCCAGAATATATAAGCAGCTCGTATGACTTAATAAGAAAAAAACAAACAACCCAATCCAAAAATGGGCAGAAGACCTAAACAAGCAATTCTCCAAGGAAGACATACAAATGATCAATAGGCACATGAAAAAATGCTCAGTATCACTAATTATCAGAGAAATGCAAATCAAAACTACAATGAGATATCACCTCACACCAGCCAGAAAGGCCATCATTCAAAAGTCCACAAATGACAAATGCTGGAGAGGCTGTGGAGAAAAGGGAACCCTCCTACACTGCTGGTGGGAATGCAGTTTGGTGCAGCCACTGTGGAAAACAGTATGGAGAGTCCTCAAAAGACTAGGAATAGACTTACCATAGGACCCAGGAATCCCACTCCTGGGCATATATCCAGAAGGAACCCTACTTCAAAATGACACCTACACCCCAATGTTCACAGCAGCACTATTTACAATAGCCAAGACATGGAAACAGCCTAAATGTCCAGTGACAGATGACTGGATAAAGAAGATGTGGTACATTTATACAATGGAATACTATTCAGCCATAAAACTGACAACATAACGCCATTTGCAGCAACATGGATGCTCCTGGAGAATGTCATTCTAAGCGAAGTAAGCCAGAAAGAGGAAGAAAAATACTATATGAGATTACTCATATGTGGAATCTTTAAAAAAATAAATAAATAAATAAATACAAAACAGAAACAGAAACAGAAACAGACTCATAGACATAGAATACAAACTTGTGGTTGCCAAGGGGGAGGAGGGTGGGAAGGGACAGACTGGGAGTTTGAAATTTGTAGATACTAACAGACATATGTAGAATAGATAAACAAGATTATACCATATAACACAGGGAAATGTATACAAGATCTTGTGGTAGCTCACAGAGAAAAAGAATGTGACAATGAATACACGTACGTTCATGTATAACTGAAAAACTGTGCTCTACACTGGAATTTGACACAACATTGTAAACTGACTAACTCAATTTAAAAAAATGTAAAAAAGATGAATGAACAAATGAATGAATGAATGAAGAAAGAAGATCAAGGAAGGTCCCTCTGAGCAGGTACACTGTCAGTAACAGCAGGTTGTTCAAAATATGGCAGGACTTGGGGTCAGCAGGGCAGCGTCAAAGTCCCACTCCACTGTATTAAAAGGGCTCACACCCAAATGTTAACCACTATATATAAAAAATAGATTAAAAAACAAATTTGTAGAGCATAGGGAACTATATTCAATATCTTGTAAAAACTTTTAAAGAAAAAGAATTAAAAAAATGAATATATTGCATGACTGGGACAGTGTGCTGTACACTGGAAGCTGATACACTGTAACTGACTATACTTCAATTTAATTTAAAAAAAAGGGGGGGGTGCCAAACATTCACCACCAATCCTTGGCTTCTAGTAATGCTTGCCCTGCCTACCTAGCAAGATAGGCTTGCTGGGACCATCAGACAGGATATGCCAGTTCCCTGGGCAGCAGGCGGGGGAGGGAGGGAGAGGGCAAGATGGGAGAAGATAGTCAAATGGTACAAACCTCCAGTTACAAGATAAGTCGGTCCTGGGATGTAATGTACAGCATGTGACTACAGTTAACCATACTGTAGGGTACGTTTGAAAGTTGCCCAAAGAGTTGACCTTAAAAGTTCTCACCATAAGAAAAAAAAAAAAAAAACTGTAACTATGTGATGACTATTAACTAAAGTGACTACAGTGATCAGTTCCCTAATATATACATAAAGCAAATCACTGTGCTGTACACCTGAAACTAGTATGATGTTCTGTGTCAATTATAGCTTCATAAAAGAAGTAATTCCTTGTTGCTTTTTATAAGTATTTAGTGCTTAGATTTAAAATGTCCAGGCCCAGAAAGGGGAACCCTCCTACACTGCTGGTGGGAATGCAGTTTGGTGCAGCCACTATGGAAAACAGTGTGGAGATTCCTCAAAAGACTATGAATAGACTTACCATATGACCCAGGAATCCCACTCCTGGGCTTGTATCCAGAAGGAACCCTACTTCAGGATGACACCTGCACCCCAATGTTCATAGCAGCACTATTTACAATAGCCAAAACATGGAAACAGCCTAAATGTCCATCAACAGGTGACTGGATAAAGAAGAGGTGGTATATTTATACAATGGAATACTACTCAGCCATAAAAACCGACAACATAATGCCATTTGCAGCAACATGGATGTCCCTGGAGAATGTCATTCTAAGTGAAGTAAGCCAGAAAGAGAAAGAAAAATACCATATGAGATCGCTCATATGTGGAATCTAAAAAACAAAAACAAAAACAAACAAACAAACAAAAACAAAGCGTAAATACAGGACAGAAATAGACTCACAGACAGAGAATACAGACTTGTGGTTACCAGGGGGGTGGAGGGTGGGAAGGGATAGATTGGGAATTCAAAATTGTAGAACAGATAAACAAGATTACACTGTATAGCACAGGGAAATATACACAAAATGTTATGATAACTCACAGAGAAAAAAATGTGACAATGAGTGTGTATATGTCCATGAATGACTGAAAAGTTGTGCTGAACACTGGAATTCGACACAACATTGTAAAATGATTATAAATCAATAAAAAATGTTAAAAATAAATAAATAAATAAATAAATAAATAAATAAATAAATAAATAAATAAATAAATAAATAAATAAAATGTCCAGGCCCAAAATGATGCATAAGGAACAACTATAAAAAAAAATAAGACTATCCAAGTAAGGCTATTTTGAAGTAATAGTCATTCTAACTGTTCATGCATTTTGAAGTGATTTTAAAGCAGTGGGGGGAAAAAAATCCCATTTCCCTCATCTGTGAGATGAAGGGGCTGCATGACAACTTGACCACTGTGATCCCTTCCGGTTCTAATTGGCTAAGATTCTACTGATACGAAAGAGGCTTATAAGCTCTAATGTGCTGCACAAATGTATAAGAGAATGGTCATCACAATGCTTTTTATCATTACTCCAATGCTCCACTTTGGTTGTGGAGTTCAGAACCCCCAGGATCAAGGCGCTGTTCAGACTCATTTCAGTGATTTCAAGATCTCACTGAAAATGTAAGTTGAATAGTAATTTCATTCCTCGAGATGTTTTGTTGTCTCAGCCATAATTTAAATGCCCATCCTTAATTTTGCTAATTATCAGCACTAATGAGAGATGAAAATGGCACAGCTAATCCAAAAGGTCCATTGCGATTTGGTTTTCGGCTGTATTTTTGGGGTTTTCTTTAAGTGTCAGGTCCACCTTCCCAGTCCTACTGTGGCTAAGATGCCGCTAAAAACAGAGTTCCAAGTAAGCAAGGGCTGAAGGGGAAATGAGGGCGTCACCACACTGCTGGGTGCGGATGAGCTCTGGGGCTCCCCTGACACTGCAGCATAACTTCTTTGTTTTCACTCAAACCTCAAGAAAACGAACTCCTCCTGAAAACTTTCAGGTTCCTCCTAGATGGAGCGCTGGCTGTCTGATCACCACCGCCCTGGAGCAATCAGGGAGAGTATTTGGGGAGGCACAGAAATAGAAATGCACCTCAAATGACACAGCAACACGAGCCTGAAAAAGACAAGCTGACATACACAAAATTTCCTGAGGGTTTCCTCTGTGGCAGGCAAGGCGCTGAGAGAAGGGGGCACAGGCACACCTCAGAGATCCTGGGGGTTCGCTTCCAGACTACGGCAGTAAAGCAAGTCACCCGGATTTCCTGGTTTCCCAGTGCATATTAAAGCTATGTTTACAATACACGGGTAGTCATTAAGTGTGTGCAACAGCATTTATGTCTAAAAATACAGTTACATACCTCAATTAAAAAATACTTTTTTCATAGACCAAGAAATTAAAATTAAAATACAATTGTCTTTTTGAAAAAATACTTTTTGCTGAAACAATGCTAACCATTATCTGAGCCTTCAGCGAGTTGCAATAACGAAGGTCACTGATCACAAGTCGCCATAACAAATAAAACAATTATGGAAAAATGTGAAATATGGCAAGAATTACCACAATGCAACACAGCGGCATGAAGTGAGCAAATGCTGTTGGAAAAATGGTACCAACAGACTCAGTGCAGGATTGCCACAAACCTTCCATTTGCACACACACACGCACACACACACCCTGCAGTATCTGCAAAGGCAGTAAAGCGAAGCACAAGAAAACGATGCCGTGCGTGCCCATACAGAGAAGAGCAGGCTTTCTGTCCCCCAGAAGCTCCCAGTCCACTGCAGAAAACAGACCACCGATCAATGAAGAAGTCTGCTACACTGCCACAAGGACTACAGCTGAAGGCAGCGGTGGGAAACCCAAAGAGAGGGGGGCAGTTGTGTCCAGGCTTAGAAAGTGAAAATCTTCATGAAGGAGGTGACCCTTGATCTACGGCTCGCAATATAAATAAAAGGCTGCAAAATTCATGAAGGGTGGCTGAGAAGCAGGAACTAATATGAGTCAGGCTGGGCACCATATATATATATGCACATATATATGCACACACACATATATACACACACATATATGACATACATACACTATATTATATAAATACTACATATTTTATATATTATGTTATGTATTAAATCTATGACAGGTTAACATAAATTACATATATTTACATATGTCTTGCAACTGTTGCCTCATTTAAGTTCTCAAGTGCTGGTGACACAGGCCTCATCACCCCACCATATAGGCACAGAAAGGGGACAAAACTCTCCCTACGTCACTCTCCTTGCCAGAGTCAGGAATGAAAACCACTCTACCCTCAAGGAAGCCAACCAGGACGCTTTTCTCCCGCCTACAAGTACCCCCCGGATGCCAGCTCAGTAACTGACCGCGGCCAACCCTCTCCTGCCTGACTTGAACCAACTACGTGAAGCCTGAGCCCTGTCACTTGGCTTGGCCCCTCTAGAAACGCCTCTCGTGTTTGTCCCTCGATCTCTGGTTTGGGTTCTGTTCTCCCTCCAGTAAGACTCTAGGGTTCTCCAGGGGAAAAGCCGTAACCGCCCTTGGCCTAGCCCCTTCATTCTTCCCAGACACAGTGTTCCGCCCACAGAGGTAAGAGGTAGGCCCAGCCAGGTGGAGGGGAGGCCATGGGAGCCAACACACAACTCGGACCCATTTCCTTCCCACCTGGGAGCAGGAAACCTAGGGCCCCTCAAGATCTGAGCAAGTGACCCTGGGCCTGCCCGCTATTCTCAGGAGTGTGGACTGTCTTCATCTGCGACCCTGGGACCTTCGACACAGCCCCCCTCTGTTCCATATTCCTTTACTTTTCTCTCTCCTTTATGCTCTAACTGGGATATTTTCCATCACAAACCACCAGGCATTGGAAGAACTCCCGAACGCTTCTCTAACCCTTACCTTGCTTTTGTAAAATCACCACAACACTTTGGGCAAAAGGAGTTTTGTTGTTTTGTTTTGTTTTGTTTTTAACCCCGTTATGCATCAGGGATCTGTGTAGCATCCACACCACACATTCTGTGTTGAATTTTCTGACATGAAGCTTCCTTCACAAGACTTAAAGCCGTATTTCTAAATCATGGAAACCTGTGGTAGCTTTTCTCTAAGTGGGTAAGGGGGGGGAGGAAAAAAGGAAGTTCCCTGAAGAGGGTCCTCAGGGTTTTGAAATGTTTGAAAATAATCTCTTTTCCATTAATGCACAGAGTAACATATTTCCCCTGCTGTTAAATGACACCTTTCAGGACTGATGATTAACACAGAGTCCTACCACTTAGACACCTCCAAGGAAAAGCGACAATGCATTAGTTCAGTGGCTGCAGAGGAATTCTGCATCAGGTGCATGAATTTCACATGATGGGGAGAACGTTCCCTCCTAAGGGAAAAATACACACAAAATAAAGACATGGGCAAAAAGATGAATTACACTCATCTGCAGCGTGTCCCAGAGTCACTACAAAAGAATATATTTTTGTATGACTGAAATAGTGATTGTAGCCTCTTCTCCTTAACGATGATGGGTGCACAATCTCACCATCATGTGGCTACCCTGAGAGAGACACATTTATTCATGGGCAAGAAAGGACAGACCTGAGCTACTTCATGTCTACCCAAGAAAACTGTTGCAAGGGGCACAGACATTTGAAAATGGACCTGACTCCTTAAACAACCACACTGGCAAGCATTCTTCTCCTAGCCCACGCTGGCTCGACATCCTGAATTGCTGATCTGATTCAGAATTCTTCTGCTATATTTTATTCAGAATTTACCCTGTGTGATAAGCTACACATCCATCAAGTCATTTGGCTTTCATGTTTATAAGGCAGGCACTATTTTTATCCTTCCTCCTCCTTTTTTTATTTTTTTATTTTTTTGAGGACACTGAGGCACAGAGAGCTTAAGGAACTGGTCTTGGTCCCACCAGCTTCTAAGTGGCACAGCCAGGATTTGAACACAGGTCTGCTTGACTTCATCAGTCTCTACTACTTCCTTCCTAGCTGTTACCCTCCACCAATAGAGTTGACCACCCCTGCAGGTTCAAAGCTGTGTCGTACCAAACCACATGCTAATGTCTGATCCTGTTAAATGTTCCGTGAAAGGTACACAGGAAAAGCACAATGCAGCTCCCACCTGGCCCCGAGAACCGAACAGAAGTGCTCAGATCAACCTGTACTCAGATCAACCTGGTAGGATGCTTCTTAGGGAGAGAAGCATTCATTAGAAGTCCCTGCCTGGTGGAGCCAATCAAAGGCACACCTATACTTCTGACTGGTGCCTTTTAAAAAAGGGACAATGACCTTGGGCATGAAAGGGAAGTAAATCCCAAAGTCCAGGTGACTCCACTTCAAGTCAAAACATCCTGCATCAGGTGCCTTCAAAGAAAAACAGCTGCTCCAATCACATCCAATCCCCAGACACCGAGGGAAAATGAAGGTCCCCTTAGTGAAAGATTATGGTAAACTTTGCAAACCACAGCCTGTGGGTTTTGTCAGATGATCCTATGGATTCAGGTCACACAGAATTTACTAGAGAATTACTGAGCAGGCTGTGCTTGGAGCTGGAGATACACAACAAATCGGACAAGGGCCCTGACCTCAAAGAGGATCAAATGAAACAAAAGAAAAAGACACAGTAAGGCAACCCCACCAGCACCCCACTTCCTGTATGCTCACCATGGCACATGCACAGCGCTCCTTGCTTTGTGTGTATTACCTCCTTAAAGCTACGAAGAGACGCGCTATTACCTGCAGTCTACAAATGAGAAAGCTGTAGTCCAGAAAGGCAGAGTCGCTTGTTCAAGTTTCCACAATGAGTGAAGAGCCGATCTGGGGCTCATATCTAGGTTCTTCGTACTCCAAAGACTTTGATCTCCACAACTAAGTTACACTGGCTCCATGCTCAGAAGTAATTATATTGCAGCATCGTAAGGAGAACAGAAATATACACAAGCCCAAGAGGAGCCACGAAAAAGAAAGGAATTCACTTGGAGGCACAAAGGGCGGGGCATCCTTCAGGGAGCTGACGTAATCAGGTTTTGAAGCATACCAAGGAGTTCATCAGGCAGATAAAGGAGGGAGTGGAACGTTCAAGGAAAGGAGAATTCAGGAGCCTGCAGGGCACGGAAGATCACAGCCCACTAAGGAGTTACAAGGAATTCTTTGCAGCAATTAGATCAAGTGGTACCAGGGAGGGAGATGACAAGGACAACAAGTTGGCTGCAAATGCAGGCAGGGGACAGGCCAAAGGGTCACACATACACAGGTGTGCATGAACGTGAAACAGACACACACTTCTTTGCATGTGAGTTTCCCCGAGCAGGGACGACTGGAGCTTGCCTGGACCCCCAGTGTGAGTGAAAGCAAGCAGAACTCAGCTGAGGCCATCACTGACTTCCACGGGGCCATTCAGCTGCAGAGAGCCCAGTCTGGTGACACTGCACTGCTATAAAGCACCCACACATGTTTATCTATCATTTCTCCCTGTTCGGAAATAACTACTAGGCTACGTAGCACATAAAACAGGGTGTGTTTTGCACCTGTCATGCTCCAGGGGGCCTTCTTACGGTCAAAAGGGAAGCAAAGCAAAGCAGAGAATGAATCAAAACAAAATGTAAAATGAGCGCCTATCATCCCTTTCTGTGCAAAGGGAACTTTCAAATCTGAACTCCCCAAATGACTGGATTTCCAAATGCAAAGACGCAGAAAGGGCAGGCCCAGGGGCCTTTGTCCTGACAACACCCAGGCATCAGATGGAAAATGAACTCCAGACCAAGAGCCAAGAGAACTCCGACGGAGACCCGACATGACCTGGTGTGCACCATTTAACCCTCTAAGCCTCAGCTTACCATCTGGAAATGGGCACAAGAATGTACCTACTGCCACGTTCCTGATAAAGATTATATCAGAAAATACACATAAAGTACTTAAACACAACGATGACACACAACCTTTAGAAGGCAATGTGAAAATTCAATCTAATCTACAAATATTTTTGCTTAAAATACATGTTTAAAACAGAAGTAGACCTTAAGCTTGAAGAGAGTGTGTCCATAAGTATTTCTAATATTACCAGTATCAGCAGCTCTGGCGCATGGAGTTTTCACCGTAATGCCTCATATTGTCTCTGCTGAGTAGGAACAGTCATTAGCTCCATTTTACAGGCAGAGCAACCAAGGCACAGAAATGAAATAATCCGCCCACAGATAACACAGACAGAAGCTGAGGGAGTCAGATTTCAACTCAGACATTCGAGTCATTTAGAGCCTTTCCTGATGCATCTGTTTAGAATTCATTACTGCTAGGGTGAAATGGTTAATTTTCTGTGTCAACTTGGAGGCTGTTTTGGATGAGAAAGAAATTTAAATTGGTGAATGCTGAGTAAGCAGATTGCCCTTCATAATGTGGGTGGGCCTCGTCCAATCAGTTAAAGGTTTAGTTAGAGTGAAAAGACCAGCCTCTCCAAACAGGAGAGCCTTCTCTAGCAAATGGCCCTCAGACATCATCTGCACTGTTAGCCCTCTTGGGTCTCTAGCCGGCTGGCCTCTGGTGCAGATTTTGGAGTGGCCAGATTCCATAACTGCATGGGCTAACTCCTTAAAATAAATCTCTTTCTATAGATACACACTGCCAAGTAATTCTGCTTCTTGGGAGAATGCTGACTAATACACAGTGTTGTTTTTTGGGTTTGTTTTTGTTTTTTTTATTTTACCTCCTAATCCCATTCCTTACCTTTTCAATTCAGTGTATTCAGCACATATTTTCTGAGAGCTCCCATGAACCCACCACGGCACTAGGCTTGATAACAAGGTGGAGAAGATACTCTCTGTTCAGTCCTCTTCCGCCCCTACTCTTCCATCCCTTGGTAGTCCACCCACCTCCTCCCTGGATTACAAGATCCTTAAGATCTGTGACCAGTCTTTGTAGAACATCAAGCAGACAACAGAGTCTATTCAAATAGACAACAGAGTAAATGCCCATCCGTGTCGGTAGAATGAATACTATTTTTGCTTGCCGTTGTGTTGTTTACCATTTTCTGAGTGTGTGCAAGGCGCTCTGCTAGATGCTTAGCATTCATTTCTATCTCATTTTGTCCCAATTTTAAGGAACAGAAAAGGAGACACCAAGAGGTTAGGTTACTTGCCTCATTTATTCACATTTACGTCTGTCTGAACCCAAAGCCAGTGGACTTCTCACCCCTGATTCTGCTACGGTTCCCCACTCCTCCCTCTCCCAAACTGCAAATAGCAGATGGGGCCCGGGATGAACGAGCAGTGCCAGAGCTCTGGGGCCTGCAGCCAAACTTCACAAACGTACAACTTCATAGCCTACAAGAGGCGAAGTATAAAAATGAAGGCAAAGGCATGTTATCTATAAACACCTCAAAGCGTCTTTTCCTTTCACTTAAACATTCCCCAGTAATTGTTTTTACTGCAGTTAATCATAAAAATGGATCACCTGAAGTTTTTGAAAGAAATTCTCCTTCAAAATATGTCAACTTCGTGTCATGAATTCATTTATAACGAGACCACGTGATGCCTCCGAGTACCACATTTTATTTAAACGTGACATTTTTTTTCATTCTGTTTTGATTCCACATCTGAAAATCGCTTCTATCAATCTTTCATTGGAGCCATACATAACTGTTTTGCTCACTGAAACATTAAACACAGACTCAGGCTCCTAGAATCAAATTAAAAATAAAATAAACTAGTATCCAGCTGACGTTCAGAGCATCATATGCAGGGAGACCACAGATTTCAGAACTGCTGTGAACCCACTTCCAAGAGCAAAATCAATCAACCCTAATCCTTTTGGATCTCAGATCACTTCAAAAGTCCAAAGACTTCACGGAGGGTTGATTTTTCTTTTTGAGATTCAATTTGAGAAACCGTTTACTATTCTGATTCTGAAAGGGGTATGACATCGCCAATGAAATCTCCAGACTCAGGTGAGGGCACTGATTGTGATCAATGATTTTCTGCATCAGTTGCTGCCGGGTTGAGGGCGGGGGGTTGGGATGCACACCACCTACACACTTTCCCCGTAATGCATCATTCTCTTTCTAAACGGTGGCAGCAAACAGGCACATCTAATATTGTATTCCTCCCTTCTTTCATTCAGGACGATGTCCCACATGGGCCCTGAGTGTCTGAAAAAAGAAGCATTTCCCAGGTTCTAAGGAGGAAGGGAACCCTGGCCAATTCATCATGCTTTGTCCACTAATGATAGACTCCTGCATAAGAGCTCCCATAACTAGGGAGAGGCAGCCGGCATGAAACGGAGTGAATCAGCTGTCAACGGCTGGGGTCTGGAGGTCGGCAAAGCTGTGATTAGAATTTTCAATCAGGATTCATCAAGCTTCGGGAGTGGCAAGAGACTTCTGCAGAGGCATATTCCCCCATCAGCCCTATCTTCCGTCCTTCTATCATCAGAGTGAAGTCCTCAGGGCCATGGAAAACTCAGTGTATCGTTGACCCAAAGGACAAAACTTAAAAAGCTGTCAAAGAGGGGCAGGCGTGGCAGAGTTAAATGACTTCCTCTCCACAATGCCCAGATGAGATGTCCCTAAAGACAAGGCTGATCTTGCCCTGCCTGATCAAACCCTCTGATTCCAGCTCAGGATTTGCAGGTACACACTACTTACTATACAGAAAACAGACAAACAACAAGGTCCTACTGAACAACACAGGGAACTATATTCAATACCTTGAAACAGCCTATAATGAAAAAGAATGTGAAAAGGAATATATATAACTGAATCACTACGCTGTACACCAGAAACTAACACAACATTGTAAATAGACTATAATTAAAAAAAAAAAAACTGATCTCTTTCTTTCTTCCTCCTCTTTTTTCCGTCTTTCCTTCCTTCCTTCCTTCCTCCTTTCAGGCTTATCTTCCTGTCTCTCCCTCCTTCTTTCTTACCTTCCTCCTTGTCTATGTACGTTCCTTCGTTCTACATGCATTAAGCACTTACAAAGGACAATCATTTCCTAATGGAAGAATTCGAAGTCTGCTGGGAGAGGGACACCCACACACAGGCAACCCTGACAAGAGAGTGAAATCCATCACCGGGGGGATGGAATACAGTGGAACTGGGGGAAGAAGGGGAGCGACGTCCAGAAAAGCTTCCTAGACACAGTGAGAACATGTTGCCGGCAGAGGAAACAGCCCACACAAATGCCCAAGGACAAAAGGGTGTGGTATTTTCAAGGGAATGAAGCTGTTAACAGTGACGCTGGGGCAGTTTATGGGGGCGTGATACGGAATGAGAGGCAGACAAGGCCCTGTTAAAGCTTTATACGTAAGGCTTTTATGAAAGCAATGGAGAGAAAACAAGAGGCCCTAAGCAGAAGTGATGGTGGTGACTCAATTTTTAATTAAACCTCAATAAATACACACACACACACATACACACACACACACAGATCCTCTCTGAGTATGCTATTTACAACTGCAACCTAACTCGCTAGTTATCCCCTTTCTGTTTTTTATTTTTCTCCATCACTCTCATCACCATCTAGTACCAGATCGACTTTTATTGTCTATCTGCCTCCACTAAAATGTAAGCTCCTTTTTGAGAGCAGGGTTTTTTGGTTTTGTCCACGGCTGTATCCTTTGGACCTAGAATACTGTTTAGCATGTGGTTGATAGCCCCCGAATATTGTTGAATATTCTCTGAGATGGTAAAACTCATCTCAACATTTTATTTGGAGAAAAGACTTTGACTTTGCAGTGGACACACCACTTAAACTCGCTCAGTCTCCATGCCCTGCAGAATGCAGCTGAAACATCTATTTTAAAAGTAGTGATAGTGGAAAGTTGTGCAAAGAACTTAGAACATTAACAGACCTGTGGTCAGCCCTCAATAAGCTTCAACGACCATCTTCTGTTTTTGTTGACATCCCCTAATGTTCACTGCCCAGGAAACTCTTGAGGAAAAGACCGGGGTAGGGGTGGTCTCAGTCATCCAGCACATACGGGGGGCTCAATGAATGGCTTCTGAGACCATCAACCCAAGGGATTCTCTCTTTAGATCAGAAGGTAAGTCATTTCCTTAGCATATTCTCAAAATCACAATTAGCTCTTTTCAAAGACAAAGAAGTCTTGGAAATGTAATGTGCTTTTCTTTTCAACCAGGCAGTTTCAAGTGCAAAGCTCAGCTGTAGCCAGTGAGGGTCCTAGAACCATGTATCCATGCTCCCTGGGAGGACTGCCAGTCATGCTCCATGACACCATCATACAGCCGGCATAGCCCTTCGTAATATTGCTTTGAAATTCTGACTGCTTCCCACAGGAGAGCAGGAGCCTCTTAACAGAACAATTCCACTGATGGAAAAGCAGTAAGGTACAGAATTAAGGGCCTGGAATCTAGTGCCCAACTTCTGGGTTTGAATCCCAACTCTGCCACTTTCTAGCTGTGTGACCTTTAGAAAGTGATTTAACCTCTCTGTCCCTCAACTACATGTTGGGAACAATAATGACCCTACCTCCCAGGGTCACTGCATGGATGAACTAAGTCAACCATGTGAAGCACTTAGAAGAGTACCTGGCACACAGTACACGTTCAAAAAATGTTACATTTTCTCATCAATACATCTTAGAACCGAACAAGGTTATCCAAACAATGCTTATTAAATGGTCAGTGTAACATCAACACTTTCAAATTTCCTTCGTTGCCCACTGAAAATGATAGGAAAGCGGCTTAGGCACAACTCCATTCTGATCCCTGCTCAGAGAAATGTTTAAAAACTATTAATAACTCAAAAGGTTCTGCCCCTTTCTGGTTGCAAGACTTGAGGCACACCCTAACTTAACTGCAGAAGCTCAATTTCTTCACCTGTGAAACTCACCTGTCTCCCAGAGTTCCTCCGTGGCCTGATGAGGAAACATCCAATGTTTTACAAACACAAGAGCACCATAAAATACTAAGCTGGTATCACAAACAGAAAAGCTCCAGTCACTCAGCAAAAGAGAGGGTTAAAAAAAAAAAAGGCACATCCAACTACTTTGTCTTCTTACATTTGTGCAAAATTAAAATGACTCTTTGCAGAATCCAATTTGGATAAGCCCATGTCAATACTACTAATACAAGCCATCACTAATGACAAGATTGATGGCTCAGGAGGGCGAGTCATTTCATGTTCGTTGTGCATCATGTTTAATTCGCCAAAAGGAGTTTGTGTGTATAATTAATGTGCTTTTCTTCCTGGCTTCATTTGGAAACATATAAAGGGTCTTGAGGGAATTCTGTAAGTTAGAAACAATTAATAAAATAAAACCACTTCATTTAAGAGAATAATTGGAGCTTATTTTAGACCAGAAGACGAGGGGTAAAAATCACTTCGGAAACACGCTGTATAAAAATTGCTGAGTTTTGAAAGAAAGACGGATCTGCAGCTAGAACAGAACACATGTAAGTCAGGATGGTGGACCGATTCCCTAAGCCCTTTGTTCTGGAATGATTTAAATCCAACCAACTTGACCTGTACATGAAATGCAAGGTTACTGACCCATGATGACAAGTATTGCTCTTATGCAGGAAACCTTTACTTATTCATCATCTCGATGCACACGGAAAGCCCCTTTCAGCCCAGGGGTGGAAAGCAGCCCCTCTCCCTCTGCCTTCCAGAGACTCTCAGTCAGTCTAGTTAGGGGAAGAGGGAAGTCCACACACAACTAAAATGCAGAGGAACACACGCAGAGGCCAGAGAGGGCCCCCAACCCCACCTGGGAGAAGGAAGCTGCGCTTTCAGAGTTCCTGGGTATTCAGGTAAAAATGAGCACTTACCAACAGAGCAACGGAAATTGCAATTACAGACATATCATTATACACTTAGTCCCAGACTATGAATGTACACATTGCTTTGGTAAATTACATAAAACCCAGTATGTCCCAAGAATAGAGTACACGTTTCAGAGCAGAAAGAGATGAAGTTGGAAACCAGATGGGGAAAGAGCATGTTCACTGAATTAGAAAAACTAGTCCAAATCAAATAATTACGTAATCCTGCGTGTCCGTAACATCTCCAGGCTTCAGCTTTCTCCTGAATAAAAGTGGAGGTCCAGGATCACGCAGATGGTGGCACCCTATATGATGGTCCCCAATTATCTGTGCCCTTTCCAGGGAGAGGTTTGTTCATCCAGGCCCTCTGTCATGCGACTGCCAGCACCTCAAAGGAGATGGAGGACATGCCCTACCCCCTTGTCAGGTTTGGCCTTGTGACCAGTTTGGCCAATGGGATACGAGTGGGTATAACACTGTACTGAGCAGAAACTTTGAAAGCACTTACGTTGTTCAGTTCAGACTTCTGTATTTCTGCCCCCTGTTGTGAGAACGACAGAGCCTGGGTTCCTGGAAAAACAAGAACCTTGGAACTGAGCTGAGCAGAGCTGCGGCTGACCCAACGACTACTGAAATTCCGTGAATCAAGATAGCAAAAGATCACCAATACGGAGATGAACGACCAGCTCGTAGGCTAAGAGGAAGTCAAACAGGCAATGATACAAGAATGAGAAAAGCGCCAGGATAAATACACCCATGGTGCTGTACTGAGGAACTAATAACACAGGGAGACACTTGTCCCATAGCAGGCATTTAACCAATGTCTGATTCCTTCACCTTAGACCTTTTGGGAGGAGGCAAAAGTCTCAGAGTTAAGGAATTATGATGAAGGTCATGCCAAAGAGCGACTACGTTAATTTGCTCCATCTTAGACACCTGCCGTCAGAATTGACTGGACCTACCCCAGCCTGGCTCTCAGATCTACCTTGGGCAAGTCCTTCAGCTCGTTGCGCCTCAAGTTTCTCATCTGGGAAATAAACAAAGTTGCTCTGTATCTTCTTCAAACAGCAGTCATGATCACCATATTCATTAATCCATGCGGAGTCCTAAAAAGAAAGCCTGATGCAGTATGTGCTCAATAAATGCAAACCATTGTTAGTATCGATTACTATTACCGTTCAATAACCAGTACCTGCTGCAGTCTCCTAAGAGGGGATCACTCCTGTACGTACTCAGCTACAAAACACATTTTAGGTTTTACTTTTAACTATAAACTGATGACCCACCCAAAATATAGGTATGCACACACACACACACACACACATACATGTGCACGTGCACAACCCTTTACAGGGTCAGAAATTTTACTGTTTAGAACTGTTACTGTTAGAACGTTTGTCATCATTTTTTGGTGATAAAAAATTGTTTTTCAATTTCTTTGAAAACGTTTAGTGAAAAGATACAGCAGTGAACCATTTGGACTAAGTATAGTTTAACTACTTTGGTATTAGTAACTACCTATTTCTTAGGTAAATTCCTTACAGTGAATTTCCATTGTAACTACACAACTCCAAATGCCTGGGCAGATTATTAAAAAAACAACCAATAAAAGTCTTTGAAAGTTTATTCATTCATAGGAAAAATGAATCTATTTCCTTGTCCTCCATGGTTGAAGGCAGTGGTTTATTGTCTCAGTGACTTTAAAATTGAAGTCAGTGGCTCTTAAACTTCGGGGGGGGGGGGGACAGATCCCTGTGAGAGGGACAAAAACCTTGCACACACTCTCCAGACAAATGCAAATCAGGAATTCAGAATCCCAGCCACATTCTTTACCACAGTTCCACAGCTGACAGATGGTATGATGGCCCGGAGGTCAGATGTAAAAGAGGGGTAAGGGATGGGGGACACCTATAACATAAACTAGTTCCCATTCCAAGTACGAGGGACAGAGGCCCAAATAGATCTCTTCCAGGACAATTTCCAAATCCCCTGTTTCATGGAGATCGCTGGGCTAACTGAGTCTCAATGTTTGTGCTCCATTTCCTCATTATAAAACGGAGATGATAATAGTTCTTATCTCATGGAGCTGTTGCAAAAATTCAGTAAGGTGGTCCACACAAGGTGCTTGGCACATTACAAGCTCTTAACAAATACTAGCTACTATTCCCATGAACGGGATGCAAGGCACGGAGGGCCAGAAAGGGAAAGAATTTGCCCAAGGTCGCACAGCTCCTGGGTAGCAGAGTGGGGTGGGATACCGACGGGCTCCAAGAAGAGAGCTTACAAATGAGCCGAACGCTGGATTTGACAAACCAGAGCATCTAGAAATAAGAAGTGCTCGAATCAGCTGCTGTTTGTTTGTGGCTCAGCTGTTCCACCACACCAGCTGCTCCAACACTCAGGCGCGTCTTAGCGCAGCACAGAATCACCCCGTCCTATGTTCGTCCCCTCAGCCTCAAACCTAATTTCAGCCCTAGAGAGTTTTTTTTTTTTAATGGAGACCTAAAATTGACTATCCATTCCTATTTATAGTAAAGGGATGTTTCCTATGAAAACGTCTTGCAAGGATTCAGATGCCTCCTTCCTCAGCAGCTTCCCCCCTGGCCATTTTGGGTCTATTTGGATTCCTCCCGATTGAAACACGTCTCAGAGGCTCTCACTGCTGAAGGGGCAGGAGCTGATGACAGGTCCACAGCCGTAGGGGATGCCCAGGGCCAGCACTGATGAGACAGAACCCAAGACGAGCCGGTGCGACCCCCACTTTGGAGCTGGGGGAGAAACCATCTGAACAGGAAAAGCCAGCGGATTTCCAGGGGAGTGTTAAAGAGCTAGCTAGCCCAATCCAAAATTCCAAAATCAGAACATCAAGAACATGGGAAATTGTTTAAATAAAAAGACAAACTATCAGGCACGTGGCCTCGTCACAGCAGTGAGCCAAACTAGGACAAGGGATCAGGGCCACTGACCCCACACTGCTGTCAACAAGCTGTCGAAACCCTGGGACTCGCCCAGCTCTCTTGGGCCTCAGCTGCCTTACATGCCAAACAACCAGGCAGAGGCAAGACAGAAGGCTAAGCTGCCCACAAAGTTCTTCTGTGTTTTGGAGTCAAAGGGAGAGAAAAATATTTATAGCAACATGTTCCATAATAGTAAAAATGTAGACACGAGCCAAACACCTCCATCACTAGATGAGATAAAGAAAGGGATACTCCGAGAATGGAGTATTATACAGCAGTGAAAATGAATGGACTATATCTACATGCATCAACATCAAGAAATCTTGAAAATATAATGAGAACCAAAGTCACGAGAGTATTTTACAATGATAGTTATATTTATGTGAAGCTCAAAAGCAGGCAAAATGAAATCCAATAATAAACTGTCTCTGGATACCTGTGAAAAGACATCAAGGAAATGATCAACATGAAGTTCAGGCTAGAAGTTACCTGAGAAGCAGACAGGGGAATGCTATCAAGGAGGAGACCTTAGGAAGCTTCCAGAGACTCATGGCATTCTGTTTCGAGGCCTGAGGAGTAGGCATCTGGGTTTTTAAATTTTTTTTTATTTTACTGTTGTTCATTAACTGTCCACAGATGTGGTCACAGACTCTTTTGTACATATTCTTCATTTCATAATAAAAAAACAGGTCCTGACATTTTAATTTAAAAGGACTACTACATTCCAACTGAATGCATGGTACACAACTAAACCCCACACCAGCTTTGCGACACAGCTAATACTGTCTTCATTTAGCAGATTAAGACACTGGGGTTCTGAGCCGTTCAGTAAAGAGGACAGACTCCAGGTCAAGTGGGGTCTCTCTGCCTGCAAAGCTCATGTGCACTCTGCACTGTACCAGGTTGTGGGTAGGCAGGCCAAGTGTCATTCTTTCCCCCATGCTACTGAGAAGGAAAGAGCCTCAGAAAGATGTCATGATTTGCTCAAGGCTGCCCAGGAATTTATAATTAAAAGAGCAGGAGTCCTAATCTGATCCTAAAGTCCAGGTTCTTTCCAGCATGCGTGGCTAAATCCTGTAAACTGCAGGCAAGCAGAAACGGGTATTTACGTGCGAGTTCCAAACGACAGGAAATAGACTAAGCCTCTCCAGTTTATCCCCTTTTGATCTGGTTTGCATGAGGTCCGGGACTTTATCTCCGATACGTGCATCAGTGGAAAGGTGTGCGGAAAGATAGGACTATGCTAATATGGTGATCCGAATATAATTTTCATATCCAAATGTGTCCTGCTCATTGCAGGACCAACTTTCCCCAAGGACACTGTGTGCAAATATGTGCAAATATGTTCGTGCCTCCTCCTCACAGCCCCAAATAGCAAAATGGCATTACTCCATCTTCTCATGTCCCTGGATTTTCTAATTTAAATAGTGCTATTGTCTGTCTTGTTTATGAGTTTGTTTCCCACCTCGGGAAATTTCAACCCACATGCAAGCTACAAATGTGCTTCCTTCCATTTTTTCCCATTACTCTTAATTAGGTAGTAAAATACAATCCACCTACGTGAACAAGATGGGTAAAAGAAAGTAATAGCTAAATGCATTTTTCATTTCACACAGAACAATTTGTAAGCAGAGTCAGAACGTCCCCTGAAGCTAACCACACCGCGCTTCCACCAGTGAGGGCGGGTTTGGCAGTTTTCATCCGTCACTGAACGTCAGCGCTGCAAGGGACACCAGGAATCCACCCCATTATCTAGCACAGTGTTCGGCACACGGCAGTGGCTTATTAAATGTTTGAAAGGTAAATAATAATCGTCAATAATTATAGCAGCTAATACATATAGAAAAAGCTTATTCCATCTCGGATACTGTTGCAAACATTACGTCTACAGGAATTAACTTACTTCACCTTCACGATGTATCAAAAGGTTGGTATTGTTATTATCCTCACCTCAAAGACAGGAAACTTAAGGCTCCAAATGACTTTGGAACTCGTCCAACATCACACAGCTGGGGAGCAAGAGAACTGGAATCCAAGCTGTTGACTCTAATGCCTGTGTTCTTAATCCCCACGGTTATTCTGAACATCTCTTCAAAGAAAGAAGAATGAAGTGCAGGAACATAAAATGACTATACAAAGCTTGCATAAAATGGTACCCTGGGAAAAAAACAGAGCCTTGGAGTGTGGAAGACAGTTTCCAGTCAGAGCTAGGTGCCTTATCTGTTTGGGGGTCTTACTGTTGTCCAGCAGAATGCAGTGAGAATCAAGTCAGGAAGACAACAAATGCTCCCCAAATGGCAATGACCCAAAGAAACCCTGTAATTCAAGTTTCAGTCTCACGCCATGCACAGGTCTTCCCACTGCGTATGGGTACCCTCATCTAAGAAGGATTTTTACCTCTCACCTCCCAAAACTCGCAAGAGGCTGCTATCAGAAACACACTAAGGACAAGGTCACACGCTAAGGTAGGGGAGAGCTGGGCAGGGTTTGAAAGGAAGTAGCTTAGGACTCTAGGAAAGTGAGTATTACATCTGCTCCATCATGATGCCCAAAAAAACGCCCGAAAGAAGTTAAGTCACATCAATAGGACAGGCAGTACTGCTTCACGGTCAACGGGGATAATGGAAGTAGACAGATCCCGGGTTGTATCCGGCCCCCTGTGCTTGCTAGCAGCAAGTCAGGCGGCCTCTCCAGGTCTTCTCCTCATTCCTGCTACAAATGCTGTGGTGACTTATCACAACGGCTGGTACAGATTAAGAGTTGAATCCATGGGAGTAAAAACTCAATTTTTTGAGAGAGGAGCAGGAAAGAGATTCAACCCCTCCCCTGGGCTTGGTGCCTGTGCAGTATCAGGATAATGTAGAGTCAAAGGACTATCTAACAAGAAGGAATTAAAAAGTCAGGGAAAATATTTTTCCCCTATAGGACTAAGAACTTGATGCTCTATTAATAAGCATTTTCCTTTTCTGTATGTTATTCATCCACCATGTACAGAAAATTTGTGGATAAAAAACACAAGTGATGCATACACATGTCCCAAGCAAGGGCCTACAAAGTGGACATGGAGGAGATTTTATTATATAGAACAATGAACATTTGTACATTTGTTTTCTTCCCTGTAATGGTTATCAGCCCAATGAATTCTCAAACCAGTCTTATCCTCCCAGAGGAAGGAGAGGTTCTAAGCTTGGGTTCTGAGTTGAGGCCTGAGATGAAATCATGGCTCTACTCTAGACCCACTAGGAAACTTCCTTCTCTGGGCCATGGGGGTACCTCGTGTGGTCATGATGAGTATCCAAGCAGGACCCGAAACTCAAAAATGTATATGAGTGAGTGTAATTAAAGTAAGGGTCATTATTAATGATCCTCCTCATTATGCTGAATGAGGAGGACAGCAATGAACAACTAATGAACGACTGAACAAACATCACCATCACCCAGCTAAGACATCGAGGAGCCGGGTCTGGAACCAGGGCCTGTGTTCCTGCCTGGTGACATGCTAATCAGCCCTCCTTCCAGGCTTTCTTTTGGGCTCAGCATTTCCTCTCAGCCCCTGTGACAAATAACATTCCTCCTATAACGATTGCCACGTTCACCAATGTCACCTCTGACAGGAACCTTCACTGGCAGCCCCCAAATGTAGCCTTCTTACCTCTAAGACTGTGTTCATTTCATTATGTTCAGTATGTTCAAGTGTCTGCTTGTTCTCGGTCTCCTCCCCAAAATGTGAGCTCCTAAAGGCAGAGACCATGTCCTGCCGACCACGGTGTCTTATGCTGCCCAGGAAACAGTAGCTGACAAATGATGGCCATAAGGAGAGTGCAAAATAAGGTCACAAGAAAGCATGTGTTTTGCAAAAGGGTCACTCAACAGAGAAAACACCTAGATTCAAGTTGCAGCTTTGTTAGTTAACTGCCTTTTTTTTCCTTCTAATTTTAACAGCGTAATTCCCCTTCTCTGGACCTCTGTGTACTCATAAAGTAAAAGCAAATAGTTACACTTGAACATTTCTAAGTTATATCTAAGTCCAATGTTTTAGCAGTCTAGGAAAACCACTGTTTATTAGCACATGTGAATCACAGTCTAATTTTATTGGAAGGGGGTGGAAGAAGAGTGAGATACAGTTAAAAGGAGAGTGAAAAAAGAAAAAATCCGTGCCCTTGGACAAGTCATCTCAAATCCCAGTGACTTCCAGTTTCCTCATCTGTAAATCACAAAGGGTTGAACCAGGTCGTCTCTACCATCTTTTCTGATTTTAACTCAAGTGCCTTTTAATTCCACTTTCCTCCTCAAGCCTTAAGTCCTGACCTAGAAATCCACTGTACCTTGTAAATGGTTTTTACAGTCTCTTAAAAATCACACCATTATAGTGGTCAAGCCTACAGAATGAATTTAAATCTAAAGTTTAAAAAGTGACTTCAAATGCCTTCCAATAACCCTAAACTTCTGTGTGATTTCAGCACTCATCTTGGGAAGGGTCGCAATCCTCTGACTTTAATCACTTTAAATGCAGGCCTTGGAAAAAGCGTCACCGTGGAGACTGGCTACAGCCCTGGAAGGGCAGCCAGGGGAGTTCTGGGAATCAGAAGCCACTTATATGCACAGCTGAGATGACCTGGGAATATAAAATAAAATAATTCGTCCCCATCCCGAACCAGAACATTCTTGTTCTTGTCAGTGTGGATTCAAAAAGACTCAAGAGGCTTCCCTGGACGTGGGTCCCCAAGACACTGAGTGAAGTTCAAAGGAGGCAAAGTGTTCAGGCCTTTCGGGGGCCCATCTGTGAAGTATCCAACATCAGACTGCTGTAACCGCCCCAAGAACGCATCCCTGGTGGCACGTGACCGTGGATGTTTTGTTAATTCATCCTTTTAATGTCCCTGTGACATGCCGGGTGGCCATTCACCAATACTGACTGAACACCTGCTATGTGCTGGTTGTTCAGATGCTGGGATGAGGAAAAATACTGAAGAGTCCCAGTTGAGTTTTTTATGGAAATACATAAAAACATACTTACGCACATACGTACAGACACATAAAAACATACATTTCTGTAAGCTAAACACATACTGAGTGACAAGTAATTGGTTTCTCTTATTCCTCCAGCAAATATTTCCTGGGGGCACATTACGTCCCAGGCCAAGAAAATACAAACGCTCACAGCCCCGCCCTTAGGGCTCTGATGCTAGAGCAGAAGTCAACATATGAACAAGCGTTTAGAACCCTGGGCTTTGTGTTTGTCTCTCCTTTTAAACTCTCAGAGATGTCACTTCATTCTGTATTTAGAATGCTGAAGGGCCTTGACTGGACACCATGTTAAGGGAGTGATTCTCAACCACAGGCTCTTTTACACTCTTCCCACTGCCCCCCAACAGGGGACAACAACTGAAGACAGTCTGGGTTGTCACAACTGGTGGGAGGAGATGCTACTGACATCTGCTGAGTAGAGACTGGGGATGCAGCAAACCAACTTCTAATGTACAGTGAAAAATCATCTGGCACAACATATCAATGGTACTGGGACTGAGAAATCCTGATTAACGTATGTTTGGCCAGTCTAAAGATGTTAGGGTTAAATTTGAAAACTCAGCAATATTTAGAGAATTGAAAAATTTAGGAAAGATGCCTGTGGTTAAGTTAAAAAAAAAAATCTAAAGAATCGAAGAAAAACTATTCAATTGGATTTGCATGGAAATAATAAACATTTGCAGAATGCATTAATGTCTGCCTTACCCGAGAGGAAATGCAGGGACATTTACAAATTATGACAATTTCTCTTATACATGCCATAAAATGGTGTGTTTAATACCTCTTGATTCACCAGGGAGAGAACAGTGCCCCAGACTGCCTTTGGTTTCCCACCTCGTGGGGCCTACCGTTTAAGACCTTACATCTCTCAGTTACAAGAACTTATCTCCAGAAAGACACATGGGCCCTGAGGCCCACTTCAAGATTTGAAGAAGGCTGTAATTCAGGCATCAGACAATCAATATTCCAATTTGGAATTTAGCGCTTTGGAGCCAGAATGCTCAGAAATACACATAAAGGGTCTGCTTATGATTGAGGCCCAACGCATATTTATAATATAATCACCTAATAAAAACGGTAATGACCTCTGGCTGACTTAACACAGCATGCTTTGGCACACAAACTCCGTGAAAGGATTTTCACAGACCTTGCCTTCAGGAAAATACATCCAAGTTTTGGGGTTTTTTTTCTTTCTTTCTTTCTTTCTTTCTTTTTTTTTTTTTTTTTCTATGCAGGCTGAAAAGCCCAGACAAAAAAAAATATCATTTTGCTTTCAGAGTGTCGACATGCACAGTATGTATGGGAGATTATCTCGTAATAATATGATACTGTCCTCCAGAACTCTCTCTGCTTAGACGTGTGACCTTTAAGACAAATGTGTAATACACTTCTCAGTTCATCCCCTTTACAAGCAAAATTCAATCTCTCTCCCTTTCCACAGCCAACCTAAAAATAAATCACGATGCCCACTGACGGATGTACTTAGCTGTGGGTGTGTTTGCTCCATCCCTCTGCCTCCTCTGCCCAGCTTCCACGACCCCTTAATGACACTCAACAGTGATAACGTTTCAACAACACAGGGCTGGACTGATAAGCCAAGAGAGCAGTTAAGAGCATATAAAGTTCCCTGGAAGAGAGAAAGAGAGAGTGTCTGCTGGTGTGTGTGCTTGTAGGTGTGTTTAACAGAAACAGTCCTGGTACAACCCGGCTACCCCTCCAGGCCTAGCTGAAAGCGTTTATATTTAATGGAAGATAAAAGAGAACAGCCCACAGCAGCTACAAGTGCAAAACGGGGTGGGATGGCGTGAAGCGGTCTCAACTCTACCGGTTTATCTACGTCCCAAATTGCCTGTGCTCTACTGTTTCCACATCTGAAAATTACTTCCAGAATCTATTAGAGAAGTGGCTAAAAAGAAATCAGCAGTCACAAATTCTGGTCCAAGCAGAATAAATCCAGGGGTGGGGAGGGGTGGCTCCCCTCACCACCAGCAAAGGCATGAAGATATTTATTTCAAGAACATAATTGCTAGGTTCTCATAAAATTCAAGTTCATTTTCTCCCACTGCAAATTTTAGATCTGGGGCACCATTCTGAAACGCCTACCAGAAGATACTTAAAGGATTATTAAAGAAGAATCAGATATAATTTTTCCAGCCTATTTCAGACCCCTCCAGGAAGCACATCACAAAGGGAGGGAAAAAAGTATGTGCTTCTTTTCTACAGCCAGGAAAATCCTTGCTCACAAACCCTTCTCTGGCACGCCCAGGGAGACTGGTCCTTTTGCTTGAATTTGAATCTGTTGACTGAGGCATGCTAAGTGTACTTGTGACAAATTAACACACGGAAACCAACCAACCAACAAAAAATTTTGTTTTAACAGTAAACATTTGTTGAATGAGTGAACAAATGAGTTATTTTATGATCGATGATAAAGCTCAATGTTTTGGCAGAAAAGTAAACAAGAAAAGAATAAACTAAAAAGTGCTAAGAATAGATAAGCATTTTTGTCAAAGCCATATAATATCGATTACCTAAAAGAACAAAGTTTTGTCATTTCGACTCCTAATTGACTAATACAGAAGAACATGTAAACCTTTACTAATTTATTTTAAATGTCTATATCAAGAAAAATATTATTTCTTGATATGAATTCTGGTTACAAACCAAAAAAAGACTCACGGACATAGAAAACTATGTGGTAGCCAAAGGGAAAAGGGTGGGGAGAAATAAATTAGCGGTTGGAAATTGACAGACACACATTACTATATACAAAATAGATAAACAACAAGGACCTACTGTGTAGTACAGGGAACTATATTAAATTTTCTATAATAACATATAATGGAAAAGAATCTGAAAAGAAAAATATATATATATATATATAACTGAATCACTTTGCTGTACAACTGAAACTAACATTATAAATCAATAACACTTCAATACAAAATTTTAAAAAAATATTGTTTCTTCCCTGGAAAGCTAACTTCGGATGGAAGTAAATGTTACAAATTATTACCATTCTGCCAATACTGGACATAAAAAGAAATGCATCCCAGAGTAAATCACCTTTCCAATTATACTGAATAAATTCAGAGCTGCATTATTTGCAAATTTTAAAAATGAAGTGTTTAAGCTGCAAAAGCTTTATGCTGTCCCAGAGACCTGGCCGATTCTTTCCTCTTCCTCTGCTCTCCTCTCAAACAGGACAACTTGGCCCCACCTGAAGGGTCTGCCTGGGTAGCTCGCAACACTGATGACACATTACAATCACTTCTGGATCTTTTATAAAATACCTGGGTTGCACTGCCCCCCGCTACCCCCAGACGATGATGTAACTGCTTTGGAACTGGCCCATGCATAGGTATTTATTAAAGAAGATTTAATAATGTGCAGCCGGTGCTTGGGGACTCTGTCTCATCCCAGGAGGGTGGCTGAAGCCCACCCTGTAGGGCCGGAAGGCTGAAAGTCCCTCCCCTGAACTCTCACTGGGCTCAGTGTCCTGTCTCCTAGCGGCTGGTCCTGCCATGACCTGCCACTCTGTCCCAGGCCTCAGGGTTCCTCCTGTTCCGAGACACTAACCCTCAGTGCAGGTGCCTCCCTTTAGGGCTTGTTCCGCCACCCTGATGCACAGGTCTTGACCCCTCCGCCTGTCCCTGGCTGTGTCACAGCTGGCACAGGGGAGCGGCTGATGGGGACAGAGGGCTCCCATGGGCTTGGTCCCCCGAGCTCACCCTAGAAGCAGCCCTCTATGCAAGCAGGTGGCCGTCCCCTCTCCCACCATCTCCTCCACCACAGCCACGGAGTCCTTAGTACCGCGCCACATGCCTGCCCTACAGGCCCTTGCTGACCTCTCAGAACTGTCCCCAACGTCGGGAAACACTGTGAGCACCACTTCAGTAGTGACAGAAACCGCAGTGATGCCCCTGCCTCCGGTCACAGAGCCAGGAAGGAGCAGAGGTGACACGTGAATCCAACTGTGATGACAGAAGCCACTGTCCTCCTCTGTTGGAGCTGCTAGAACACACTACCACAGACTGGTGGCTGAAACAACAGAAATCTGTCACAGTTCTGGAAGCTGGAAAGTCCAGCCTCAAGGCACTGGCAGATCTGGTGTCTGGTGGGACCCATTTCCTCATTCATAGGCAGCCGTCTTTTGACTGCATCCTCACCTGGCAGAAGAGGAAAGCATCTCACGGGGCCTCTTTGATACGGGCACTAACCTCATTGGTAAGCGCTCCATGCTCATGACCTTAGCACCTTCCAAAGCCCCACCTCCAAATACCATCAACATCAGGGGGGTTAGGTTTCAACACAGGAATCTGAGGGGGATGCAAACATGCAGTCTGCAGCAGGCACGCCTCCAACCACCCTCTGTGCCTGCTCTGTCCCAGGCACTGTGCTGAGCTCTTTACAGACATTAACACGTTTAATCCTGCCAGACCCCTACGAGGCCAGTCAAGGAGACTGCAGCACAGACAAGACATGCCATGCGCCCAAGGTCACAGCGCTAGCAAAAATCCGAGGCAGAAACTGAATCCAAGCTGCCTGACTCTTGAGTCCCAGCTCTGGACCACTTGGCCCCACTCCCTTCTCAACCACCACCCTGGGCTGTCACAGAGGTGACACGGCCGCTGCCGTGACCCTCTGTCGTTACTCTCAGCACACTTCCCATGTGCACGTGGCTGCATCGCCCACAAGCTGAAGCCACCTGAATGTAAGAACAGTCTCACTCAATTCCACCTCCTTCAAATCGAATACAGTACCTGGCATACAGCAGGCACATAAAAAGGAGCTGTTCAACCCAAGCATTTATTCCTTCATTCAACTGACATCTTGTATATTGCCTTCTGCGAGCTTCCAGGGATAGAACTGACCACGGTCCCTGTCTTCAGTGTGTAAGTGCAGAGGCAGGGACACAGCTAACTGTCACATACCATGCTGAGTGTGCTAACAGAGATACAAACAAGGGGCTGGGATGTGTTACCGGTGATTCAACACACAGCCTGAAGTTCCCCTCATGGCTCCACTGTCCTGTCTTCCATGACCACCCAACCAAGACAGTGTGATGGATTTCTTCTTTTTTTTTTTATTGAAGTGTAGTCGGTTTACAATGTTGTGTTAATTTCTGGGGTACAGCATAGTGATTCAGCTATATATATATATATATATATATATATATATATATATATATATATATATATATGTATTCCTTTTCATATTCCTTTACATTATAGGCTATTACAAGGTACTGAGTAGCTCCCTGTGCTCTACAGTAGGACCTTGTCGTTTATCCATTTTATATACAGTAGCATGTGTCTGCCAATCCCGAACTCCGAATGTTCCCAAAGCAAACAGCTGTGCCGAAGCTGATGACAAAGCACTGCAGCTTTGAAGTGTGCAGCCCATGGCTGAACCCCTTCTACTCCCAGCCCCGGGTTTCCCTAATCTGTCCTCATATATTTACAACGATTGGCTCAGTGGGCAAGGAATTGCGCTCCTTCAGTCTCGTCGAGTCTCACACGTTGCTGGGAACTGTCACAGCGAAGCCGGTGCTGCCTGGCAGAGTAATTCCCACGCTGCTCTGGCTTGTAAAGGTCCGTTAGCCTCCCACAGGTAGATGGAAAAATTCCACCCTTTGTTTCTGACCATACTGCTTGCTACTAGAGGGCTGGTAAGAACTGTGAGAGTTTTAGCGCCCTGAACGCAGGGATACGTGGCTGTTTTATTCACCACTGAATCCCCAGCGCCCGGAAGAGTCCCTGGAAAATATTGAATGCTCAATAAATACTAGTTGTATAAATAAATGAATACCTATTTGTTTACACGTTTGTATCCAGCTACTTGTGAGCTTCTTGGGGACAAGGATGGCTTTTAATGTCCAGTACCTAGCAAAGTGCCTGGCCCATAGGAGATGCTGAATAAATGTCTCATGAATGAGCAGATGAATGGACAGGTGGATGGAGAAACAGAAAACAGTTCTAAGATAAAGAGACACATTAAAACACAAAGCCTACTGAGAAATTAGCATCATCAACTAATTTTATGAGGGGAAAAAATAAGGTAGTATCTTGCTCCAGGGTTCTTTTCAACAAAATTTCCCTTGTTAAGCACACACAGGCATGCACACATGCAAGTACACAGAACCTTAAAGAACTGTGTTAAGTCTACCTGGAAGACATGAATTTGATTATGGAGTCTGACAAAGTTAAAAGGCCGAACACTGATAAGCAGTCTATTGGTATAAAGCAGTGTTTATCAAAGGTGGTCTAGGGTCTACCTACATCATACTCTTCTGTGGATCCTGTTAGAAATAGACGTCCTAGCCCGACTCCTTGTCTGCAGTATCAGAGTCTTTGCAGAGTGGCACCCAGTAACTGACAACTTTGACAAGTTTCCCAGGCGATTTATATCCAATAAAATTTGAGAATCACAGGCACATGCACCTAGTCTTCAACTTTAGCTACTGCCAAGGGTATACTGGAAAGTCAGACAAACGGAAATACGTGTAAGATAATGCAGAGGATGTTTTTCCAGGGAGACCTCCCTCTGAGTGACTCAAAGACTCATAATGTAAGGCATTATAGTTGATGCTATGTTACCTAAGAAACCTCTATCAGTCAGGGCCCAGCAAGATCAAGATGGCATCCTCAAACCAGGTGACCTCAGCAGAGTGCGCTAAAAAAAGGACTATGTGCAAAGGTGCAGGCAGGGTTACATGGTAGCCACACGGGGGAGGGCGGGATGCAGGGCTAGGGATCACGGGGAGCCACTCCTGGGGAGCTGCTGTCACCGCGAGGCCTGAAGAGATGGGGGAAGGAGCGCTTACTAGAACTTAACACTGAGAAGTTGGGTGGAGAAGGCCATTCTGTGGGTCTGTGGCCTCTGGGGAAGCAAAGCAGCCAGCCGGCAGTGGCCCTGAAATCAGAGAGATGGAGAACAAACTCCCCATCTTCGCCCAGGGCCCCCCATCAGCCTGTTGCCAGTGTTCCCACCACCCAAAGAAATCAGAAGCCAGAGAGGACAAGCATGCTAATGGAATTACAGAGGTTGCCCTCCCAGGACCCACAGCAGGATGGAGGCGAGACCTAAAGAGACAAACGGAAGATGTCCAGCACAAACCTGCAGATCTCTGAAGAGAAGTCAATACTGACACTCTGCATCCGTGATTCCTTTCACCGGAGGGAAAGTGCCTCCAAATTAACAACTGGAATAGCCACTGTATTATCACTCACAGTCCCAAGGCTAGTTTGGCAATAAAACTAACTGCTAACATTCCACCTCTGTCTAAAAACGAGACGGAGGCTGTCAGCAAAGAAAGGAGTTTGAGAGTTGAAGACGTAGTTTAAAATCCTATGGCACTTGAGCCTCAAATGGGAATGTCTTTCTTAGCTACGAAATGGGCATAAATGAAGCCACCTAACTCTGTCCACCTTGGAACGTCTCCCTTAATCATCTTCTAAGATACTGCATATTAAGTGTCTTCCTGAAATTGCCAAGCCCTGTAAAATGTAAGTTATAATCGCCCCACTGAGTACAGTACAGATGTGCAAAATCTGTGCATGAGGAGGAGGGAGCAGCCGATTTTGTTTTCACACTTGGCTGATCTGTGCCCAAATCAAAGGCGAACCACAACATATGTTTCTGTGCGAGTTTTCGTATTTTTAGCAGCACATTAGGGAGGAGGAGTCACTGGGATGTACTGAATTTGGCAATGTGGCACAGCGTGTCTCAGCAACTTGGAGGGGGGTTAAGAACATATGTTTAATAGCCTTTTCCATGAACCCAAAAGGAGCACAGTGAGGACGTCACCGTCTGCGAAAACTGTCGCTGCTTTACGCATTGTCTACTTTTGATTAGCTTCACGTTTAAAGTAAATTAATGGCGGTGGGATGAAACAAGCCCTGGAAGAAATGCCAAGAGACCCAGCTTCATGATGCTGCCTGTCACCAGCCAATCTACACACCTTGGGGGTTGAAGCTACTCTGAAGCTTCCAAACTGTGGGTGGCCCTCAGGTGATTTTTTTTTTTTATGGTTGTCTCAGGACCAAACAGGAGGGTCCCTGAAGGTGAGGACAAGGAGGTGATGAGATGGGACTGCCCGCTGAGCGCCCCTTCCCAAGTTTTTACCAGTTTCATACAGTGGAGGTACAGGTGGAATCTCAAACAGGCTCCCACTGCTTAATACACCAAACAAACAAAGGAAAAGAAAACACTTTGAAGGCGACGACCTTAAGCTCCCTTAAAATGTAATCTGAGCTGGATTTATGAGCTCAGCCATGTCTTATTGCATTTGGAATTGTGAAGCCAAGAGTTTTTGCCCAAATTTCCCTTCCGGTCTAAAGCATGACCCAACCTACTTAATGAAGCTACAACGTAAGAATCGTTGACTTGGTGAAATTAACACTATGGCTCGCAGGCAGGTTTGTAATGAGTATTTTTTTAGAGTAAAGGTAGGCTGGGTCTTCAGCCGCCGGAACGGTTTAGCTGCTTTAGTGATGGTCTGATCACTACATGTTAGCAACTGCCTATGGTTGGAAACAGGCAAGTCAACCTCCCTCATTCAACCAAGCAAAGCCCCCAGGGAAGCACAATGCTGTCTGCTTGTTCACCAGCTGGAACAGCTACCTCCCAAATTACACAAATGAGGACAAATTCACCATCACGCATTGGATACAGTTTAATCTCCAAGTCACACAGAGACTATGATTTACCATTCTCTGCATTCTGCAGACAGGGAAACTGAGACATGGGAGCAAGAAATCTAGCCTTTGTGTTGAAGGTCAAGGACTTGCTTTAGAACTCCATCACTCAAGAATGGCTGACTCCGGGTAAGTTATTTCACCTTTTTGCTCCCAGTTTTTCCAACTGCCAAATGGAAATGATGGCATTAGTTCACGTGTAAGTCCACACAAAGCTCTTAGAAAAGTGCCTGGTACATAGTAAACACTCAGGTGATGCTAGCTACTGCTTTTACTATTTTATTTGTCAATAAGTGACTGTGTGCCAAGAACTTTGCAAAGGTTGAACAGACCATTCAACAAACATTTATTGAACACCTATAAGGTGCTAGACACTGTTCACTATTTCACTTAATCCCACAACACTCTGAAGTAGGTAGTGTATCTCCATCATACAGATATGAGAACTGACACAGAGAAGTTAGTAACAACCAGCTAACAAGTAAAACTGACCCAAAGCTACGAGGCTTTATCTTTCCTTCAGGCTGCTGCAAAAGCTGATCTGGTATCATAAAAATAAGTCACCTAGCCCAGAGTAGGTCCCAAGAAATAGTGGCTACTACCATTAACATAATCATTTATGTTAAAGACCTGTTTAGCACCCTGTTTGTCAAATAGCAATCATATACTATCCTTGTACTTTTAACACCTGTGTCTTCACCTCCTGTACATTTTTAAATAAGTGATCGGCATTTTAGATAATTCAGATAAACTGCTTGGCATAAAGCCTGGAACACAGTGATGATGATAATGATAATAATAATAGTAATAACAATAGTGTATTCACTACTCTTATTACTGCATGCCAGCACGAGGGATACAAGGGTGAAACAGCAAAGCTCTCTCTGATCATACCGGGCTAAGTCTAGCAGGGAGACACATAAGCCAGTGCCAAGCAGACTAAGGAACATTTTACAGCAGGAGCTAAGATCTGTATCTGTTGAGAAAAATCAAGGAAGCCTTCACGGAGGAGGCAGCCTTTGGTTTATGACATGCAGGATAAAGAGGAGTTTGTCAAATACACAATTAAGGGGCATTCCCGGCAGAAAGGCTGTGTCTAAATCCTCCTCAAAACCCCAGCCCTAGCACAATATGCTGATCACATTAGATAATCACTGACAATTATGAGTCTCCAATACCTCTTCTAAGCACATGTCTCTCTCCTCTCCCAAAATATTTTTGTTACAGAGACTTTCAGAGAGAGGAGAGTGAGGAGAAAGAAAATCTCTTGGGTAATCTGCTTTTTGTGTAGAAACACAACCTCAAGTTCCTTTATCATTCCCAAAGGGATGCTTCTACGCGACAGGCTAATCACCTGCAAAATCACCGCGAGGAGCTGGCTCTTGGTTACGTACAAGCAGAACGGCACTGACAGCATCTTCACGTGGCTGGTTTTATAACTCAAGAAAGGCTGCTCTGATTTAGCTTATTTTTCCAATTCAAACTTGGAAGATAATGGAACAAACGGATACCAGTACCTGTCAAATGAATGGGAAACAGACATGCAGGAAACAAGCCTTGGGTAGTCAGTCCCAGCTCTGTACATCTAGGCGTGGAGCTAGTGTTATCATTTTGGAGGCCAGAGCATAAAGCATAAGGCTCTGGAGTATTTTTATATAGAAGATGTTCCCCTTACACTACTGACAAGGTGTCAGTGTCTCTAGGTTAGGCACGGCCTTGCATCGCAGGGTTGGACACATCACTCGAGTAGATGGTTTGCTGTGTTCTTGCTTATTCTCTGTATTTTCAGGTCCGGCAAGCATCCCCAACACTGTCCAGCAAAGCTTGTAATGGAAATTTTTTATGCGGAAACCAGTTTCCCCGCTATTTTCTCCCGCACACACCATCTGCCTTGGCTCGCCTGCCATGCACAGAGGCTCCAAAACCCACTGAAATAAATCGGGGGGGGGGGGGGGGTCTGTGCAACCAATTCTCAAAGAATATGACTTTATAGCTCCTCAGTCCATACCAACCCCTTAATAGTAACGACGGGGCATTACTGCTTTCAACATTTATCTCGGAACTGATGCTATGAAATTCAGTTTTAGCTCACTGCTTTCCCTGGTCTAACGACAGCCCCCGGTCCTGGGATGCCCTGAACCTAAGAGTTTCCGAATCTGGCTCCCAAGATGAGATGCTGAAGGCAGATGCGGCTGCTTCTCGTAGGTCACAGTGAAGCAGCTGCTGGACGACACTTTCATCTGTGTGTACATAAGAACTGAGTGTGTGCTTTGAGGCTGAAGTTTTTAATTCTGTCTCTAAGATATACAGAATGTAATAATACTTTCATCCATTCTCCTTCTCCTGTCTCAGCTGAGAGACACACCCACGCTGCTGCCCGCGTTACCTGAGGATGAGCCAACAGGAGACTCGCTGTGTGAGGCTGGGAGGATGGGCACCAAATCGACACCCTCTCACACAACAGCACGAGGAAACCCAGGGAGAGGGCTGAGCACCCAATCAGAGGCCTGGCTCTGCTTATCACCTACTCTGAGCCACTGGCCAAGTGGCTTCATCTTGCTGAGTCTGTTCCCTCTTTTTTTTTTTTTTTTGTTTGTCACTGAAGTATAGGTATTTACAATGTTGTGTTAATTTCTGCTGTACAGCGCAGTGATTCAATTATACATAGATTATTGTTTTTCATATTCGTTTTCATTATAGGTTATCACAAGCTATTGAATATAGTACCCTGCGCTGTACAGGGACCTTGTTGTTGATCTATTTTATATCTAGGAGTTTGTATCTGTTCCCTCTTAATGAGGATGAGTCCTTACCTCTCAAGGTGGATGAGAGGCTCATTCATTCATTCTCTCAACAAATACTTATCAAGTGCTCTATGAGTTGTTTTTACTGCTACCCTAACAAATGACCACAAACTTAGTGGCTTAAAACAATGCAATTTTACTCTGTTCAGTGCTGTGGAAGTCCAACCAAAGTCTCACTGGGCTAAAATCAACTGTCAAGCGGGCTGCATTCCCTTCTGGAGCTCCTAATGGAAAACCCATTTTCTGGCCCTTTCTAGCTTCAAGAGGCCACTGATTCCTTGGCTCGTGCCCCCACCCCCGCCCTCCCCGGAGCCAGCAACGGCAGGCTGAGACCTCTCATGCTGCTCTGTCGCTGGTTCCCCACAACTGGGAAAGCCCTCAGATGTTAAGGACATGTGTGATTAGACTGGGCCCCCCTAGATAATCCAGGATCACTTCTCATCTCAAGGTCCTAACCTTCATCCTTTCCACAGAGTTCTTTTGCCATGTAAGGTGACATATTCTCAGGCCCTGGAGCACGGAAATCTTTGGGGCCAGTGTTCTACACAGCCCACCACACACACACATTCTATACAGCAGTGACCAAAAGGGACATCCCTGCTTGAGGGAGTGAACATGCTAGTGGGTGCAGGCAGACAGTAATCATTTAAAAAGAAGCAAAGTCTTCAGTCTGTTAGAAGGTAGGCATGCTGTGGGAAAGATAGAAGTAGAAGAAGGTGACGGGGGACAGGAGTGCCAGGCTCGGGGACAGACTGTAGTATTAAAGATGGTGGTAGTATACATCACAGACAGACCCTCTGCCGAGCAGAGGGTGGAATGCACGAAGTTGAGATCACGAGTGCATTGCAGTTACTGGATCATTAATTTTCTAAAATGGAGTTAGACAGAGGGCCTAACACATACTATTTCTTTCTCCCCTTCCAACAGTGATGATTTTCCCATGAAGAACCCTGGTTCAAGTTTGGCCCTCTGATTCATAGGTACCTTGGGGTACCCTGGCCCAGGATGCAGCAAGCTTTGTAGCACAGTGTAGAGTGCGGAGGCCCAGCTCTGCAGTTTACTGCCTGGGAGACCTGGAAACATTACTTTTCCTCTCTGGACCTCAAAGTCTTCCTAGATCGATTGGCACCCGCCTCTGGAACCTCAAGCTATGTGGAAAATACAGAGTAGTACGTGTGATCAAAACAGTGTGGTGATGTCACATAGACAGATCTATAGACCAAAAAAAAAAAAAAAAAAATGAGGGGGTAAGGGAGAGGGAGATAACAGAAAGCCCAGAAATCAACCATCACGTATACAGTCAAATCCTTGTGGACAAGCGTGCCAAGACCACTCAATAAGGGAAAAGACATTTTCTTCAACAAACACTGTTGGGAAGACTAGATATCCACAGGCAAAAGAATGAGGTTAGACCCTTACCTTACCAGATACTCAAAAATTATCTCAAAATGGATCAAAGACCTAAAAGTAAAACTTTAAAACTATAAAAACTCTTAGAAGAAAACATAAGGGAAAAGCTTCATGACACTGGATTTGGTAATGGTTTCTTGGATATGACACCAAAAGTACAGGCCATGAAAGAAAAAAACAGGTTTTTTTTTGAGACAGCATTAAAATGTAAAACTTCTGTGTATCAAAGGGCACAACAAACAGAGTAAAACTGCATGGGAGGAAACAGTTACAAAACATATATTGACAAGGAGTTAATACCCAGAATATATTAAGAACTCCTATAACTCAACAACAGCAAAATAAACAGCTGGATTAAAACTGGGCAGAGGACTTCAGACATTTTTTTCCAAAGAAGACACACAAATAGCCAGCAAGCATATAAAAAGATGTTCAACATCACTAATCATGAAAGAAATGCCAATCAAAACCACAATGAGCTATCACCTCACATCCATTAGAATGGCTACTAGCAAAAAAACAAGTATTGGCCTGGATCTAGAGAAACTCGAACCCTTGAGCACTACTGCTGGAAGTATAAAATGTTTCTGTTACTAAGTATGGCAAACAAAAAATTAAAAATAAAAATCACCATATTATCCAGTAATTTCGATTCTGGGTAGATATTCAAAAAACTGAAACCAGAGTCTTGAGAGATCTGCACACTCACACTCATCACAGCATTATTCACAATAGCCAAGTGCTGGAAGCAACCCAAGGGTCTAACGATGGATCAATGGATAAGCAAAACATGGCATATACATAGAATGGACTATCATTCAGCCATAAAAAAGAAGGAAACTCTGACATATGCTACAACACAGATGAAACTTGAGGACATTAAGCTAAGTGAAATAAACTAGTCACCAAAAAGCAAACACTGTATGATTCCACTCATATGAGCTATCCAGGGTAGTCAAGTTCATGGAAACGGAAAATAAAATGATGGTTGCCAGGGAATACGGGGTGAGAGAAATAGGGAATTGTTTAATGGACAGAGAGTTTCAGCTTTGCAAGGGAAAAAGTTTTATAGAGACTGGTTGCACAACACTGTGAATAGACAACACTTAAAAAGGTTAGGATGGTCAATTTTACAGCGTGTGTATTTCACCATAATAAAAGATTTTAATTAAAAAAAAATGTAAGATCAATAAGGGAGTATGGGTAGGATGTTTGCAAAGGACGTTAGAAACGTAAGCACCGCCCGCAGGCTAGACATGCTCTTTGAGGAGAAGTGATGGGTTACGCAGAAGCACACCCCCACCCCCAGATCTTCCACAATGAACAGCACACAGAATGGGATGTCTGCCCACGGTCCACAGCAGACACAGGACAACAGGAGAAAATCACCTCTGGGTTCATCTGTAACACATTCATTCAACAAACATTTACTTCGCAACCACCATATGCCAGCCCTTGGCCAGGTAAATGAGACACTGCCTATGCCTTCCAGGAGACTCACTGGAATTGAGGAGTCAGTCAAAAACTGGTAATTACTTTTCAAGGTGTGCAGAATCCAGAGGCAAGAGACAGCAGGATGTACTCAGAGAAAGAGTAAATAGTTCAGTAAGGGTGGAATTCAGGCTTCAAGGCAGGAGCTAAGAAGTTACTGGGTTAGAACACAGCACAATTTAACTCCAGCCATATGGCAGTGTTTCCCGTTAAAGATGTCCCCGAAATGGCAAGGTGCCATGGAGACGGCCAATTGGTGCTTCACTCATCGCTGATTTTATTTGGCTTCCAAAGAAATGGATGGTTCACTGAGCACTCCCCTGGGGAGGCATTTACCAGTGTCCTCAGCCTCCTCTGAGACACGTGTTCCGGAGAGTTAAGAGCCAGGGTTAGCATCAGCAACAGTCAAGGTTTTGATCTGAACCGTCTGTCACCCCTTAGCCGTGAGACCTTTGGTGAGTGACTGAACTGCCCAGTGTCTCTACACACAGTGTAACAAGGGACAAAAGAATGGCTCCTACGTCCCTGGGCAGGTGTGTGGCTTCAGGGAGGAAATCAGTGCCAAGTGCTTAGCCCATAGCAAGCACTGTGTACATGACATGGTTGGTGTTCATTGATTTCTTCATTCTTTCGCCACTCAAGAGGCACTGTTCCAGACACTGGGGGTTTAAAGCTAAATAAAGCACAGTCATCACTCCTTAAAAAGCCCCCCTCCCCAGGCTAGCGGGTCAAGCAGACACATTATTCATCAGGACAACAGAATCTCAACCTGTTTTCTGTCTCCACCGCTCAGGTCCCTTGAAAGAAGGGTTCTGTCTAGTTTATCTCCATAAGGAGGATGGGACAGAGGTCCTTTCAGTTTTGCTGGAGTCTGCAGGAACTCAGGGACAGGCTTGGAACACTGGTGACAAAAGAACCCAAGAATGACTAGAACCTGCTCTAGGTTCTCTATTCTAGAAGAGAGTCTGTTAGAACTAGAAAGGTCCGTGGAGACCGAACGGATCAACTGTCCACTTTGCAGATGGACAAACCGAGGCTCCCCAAACCACAGGTGTCACCTATGGTCAGCTCGGTGGCTGTTCCTGAGACAGTGCACTCTCCCCTCTTCACAGATGCAGCCTCATTTCTCATCAAAACCAACAACCATCTGCTAATTCCCTCCCTTTCTGCTGTCTAAAACCTGAAGCCCGCATAGCACGAACCTGCATAGCAGTCCTGCTTCCTCTTCCTTCAGGAGCAAGTCTGAGGGCTGCCCTTGGATCACCTGGGCTCTATCGCTCCTGGAGACCAGAGAAAATTTCCCAGGGCCCGGCTTGGGGATGGGGGAGGCCCTGGGGGCTAAGCCACGGGGATCTTGGTGGCAGCATGAGCATGATCAGTCTAACCCTATTTTCTTAAGATACTACCCAGCTCTCCACTTTTCCCCTGCTTTCAGCTTAGCAGCAAGGCTTTGAATTTAGTCAGACAAGGGCTCTTGAGTCTGGCTCCTCCAATGACGGGGTGAGACACCTGGGGCAAGTCACTAAACCTCTCCATGCCTCCGTTACCTTGTGTAGAAAATGGGTTTAATACCACCCACCTTGGTAAGTCATGATGAGGAATGACCAGGACGCTGTGCACAAAGGAGCAGCTTGGGGCTGGGCCAAGGGCAACATCTAAATACCGGCAGCTGAGAAGAGGAAGAGGAGGAGGTGGCTGCAGTGTTAGCAGGCATTACCAGAATTCTGTCTTATCCGGGATGTACAGAGGAAATCCTCACTGGTCCATCCTTGACTTTTGAACTTCATGCCTTTGTACTGAATGATAAAACGTCCTCCTGCCAAATCACGTGCGGTGTGTATGGGTGCGCACACACGTCATCATCTTCATCCCTCTTCTAAACACCCTGGTAACACTGTAAAGCCTCCGGGGAAGCTAAGGACCAGAGACCAAATGCCTGGCACCAGGTCACTCCACTAGGAAAGCAAGAAAACAGATTTAAAAGATGGTGTCTGCAACTAAGCCCACGATCCGTCACCCCGTCCTCTTCCTCACATCACACACAAGATTCTAAACAAAAGCTTCAAAGGTTTACCTGCTGTCCATCTCCAGGTACACCAATTAACTGCTAGAGCCCCCTCCCAACCATGTAGCGAAGCCTGTCTAGCTGTGCCTACATCTTCCCTTCCACCTTTCTCCTTCTGGGACACGTGCTTTCAAAAATGGAATGATCTCCCCTTCGAAGTAAAGAAATCTTGAGGTCCAACGTCTTTCAAAAAAGATGTCCCTTCACGTATCCTCCCGAAGTTTGTTAAACAGTCCTGTCCTGAGATGTTGCTTCTCCCCCTGATGAGCCCTGCAGCCCCGATTCACCCGGAACACTTCTATCATCCTCCATGGCCTTGATCCTTGTGCTAAAATGGTAACAGGTTCTCCTCTGCCCGAGCCCTGCAGGCTTTTGGTATCTCATGCTGTTAGTGCCTCCCGGTCCGCCCGGGTGTTGGCTTGCTTTCCCACAGTGATGTCATCTCCTAGACCTCCTCCAGACTCCTCTGTATCCCTCTTCTTTCTTGGGCCGCCTCTGACTGCCTGCCAGCTCTGTCCCAAGCTCCAGGCTCCCTCCCTGTGCCTATGTCTCTCCACCTTCCCCACCTTGTGTCCCACCTACAGTTGGCCAGTCATCTCCATCTGCTTTAAGGCTCTGCTTCCATCTCTCTCTGAAAGCGCCTCTCCCCACACCTTTCTTTCTCCTCTGTGCACTTCCGACAAAGCGCTTTCCGATGTTGACAAGTGAGCCCCGCTTCCTAGACACATAGCTCATTCCCCTCCTGCCTGTCTTCACCTCTTGTTTCTCCCTCATTACTTTATCACGTTCCTTCTCTGTGACCCTAAATCTCTCATCTCCACCAAATACCACTCCTGCTCACAATTTCTCTTACCCATCCTGAAGACACAACGACACTATTTCAAAACGTGTTATCGGCTCTGCATGGCCTCCTTTTTCCATCAGGGCCCTTGAAGCTGTTCCAGCTGGGCCATTCTTTTTAGAAACATGTTCAAAGACATTCTCTTCTCTACCGCAAAGGTGACAGTCAATTCATGCCTCAACCCTTCATCTTATTTTAAAGAGGAGACATGGTTGGAACCGTGTTTTGTGCACCCCTAAACACACACATCCTCTACCCGCCATTCCTGTTGTCACTATCTTGGCTCTGGTCCTAATTATTTCTCTCCTACACCCCTAAGCCACATCTCTGACTTACTTCTTGTCAATTTCCATCTGCCTTTCACACCTCTTTCCCTAGACTGATTCCAAATAGGAAATTGGATCAATTAATTCCCCAGATTACAAGGCTCCACTGGTTTTCCATGATGTTCAACAGAGTCTAAACTCTCCAGCATGGAATGCAAGGCATTCCAATCCTTCTTCTCACCACCATCCAAGCTCACTGGAGACAGTAACATGGGACCACTTTGCACATATGTGGGTGTAACCAGGGGAAACATATCATGGTAGTTCATGCTGCTATGCCTCTAATATGATGTTCTTGTGTTGGGAATGCCCATTCCACCTCATTTTCGATAGAGAGATAGACAGATAAACTCCTATTATATTTTTTTTAATTTTGAAAAAACTTTATTGTGGTATAATCTCTGTACAGTAAACCACATATTTCAGAAGGACAATTTGATGAATTTTGATAGATGTCTACACTATGAAACCACCACCACAATCAAGATACCTAACATTTCCATCACTCCCCCAGAGGTGCAAATTTCGAATTCCCAATTTATCCCTTCCCATCCTGTTTACCCTCTGGTAACCAGAAGTTTGTTCTCTATGTCTGTGAGTCTATTTCTGTTTTGTAAATAAATTCCTTTGTGTCTTTTTTTTAGATTCCACACACGAGTGATATGGCATTTTTCTTTCTCTTTCTGGCTTACGTCACTTAGAATGGCAATCTCCAGGTCCACCCATGTTGCTGCTGCAAATGGCATTATTTTATTCTTTTTATGTCTGAGTAGTAGAAAAATATAATTTGAAAATATACATGCACCCCATTTTTCATAGCAGCACTATTTACAATAGCCAAGATGTGGAAACAGCCTAAATGTCCATCGACAGATGATTGGATACAGAAATTGTGGTATACATACACACACACACACACACACATATATATACATACACATATATACATACATACATACTATTCAGCCTATCAATTTTTATCTTTGATACCATTATCCTTCTAGCCTAGAGTCAACAAAAAAAAGAGGAGGAACAGATGGGGGGAGAGACAACCTAAGGAGGGAGAGAGCCAACAACTGCAGACTACTCAGATAATTTCTTGACCAATAGATAATTTCTAACCCTGTACCAATTATAACTAAATTGTTCATCAAACGAAGTGTAAGGCAGGTAACAAGCCCTATACGTCCCTTGATAGTCAACTGGCTACCCAGTTGTCCTAACATAAACCAGCATGATAACAACAACAATAAAAATAGTAACTAATATATCACACTCCAGAAAAGTTCTGTGTTCTTTACAAACATTAACTCAGTTATGCCTCAGTAGGTGGTGAGAAGACACAAACATGTTCATTAATCTGCTCAAAGCCATACAGCTTTTAGTGGAGGGTCAGCGAGCAAACCCCAAGGCCAGTGCTCTCACCTTCTACAGCAACACTGCGTCTGCAGTCTGGTATTTTAAGTAGTACTATGAACACATGCCACACCTTCTTCAGTAAGTCCTCAGCATCTCACATGCTTATGATCTTCCTCACAGACAACGAAGGCTTTGGCCCTGCACGGCCCTCTTAAATAGACCAGAACACTCTTTCAGAAGCCTGTCACAGTGAAAAGGATAGAGTTTGAATCAGAAGGCCTGATGGGATTCAAGCTCTACCTCTGTTCGTCAGTAGTTCTGTGCCCTTAAGGCAAATCACTTAACTCGGTCCTCAATTTCTGCCCGTAATGGAGATATTAACACCTACCCCCACAGGGATGCTCCAAAGTACAAAAGAGATAAAAATACATTGCAAAGGTACTCATCTTAATTCTAGCAGTTCTCGTCAGACACCAAAATAACCATTTTTATTGTCCTGATTTGAACAGCACCTGGAGCTCCTTAATTCCTGGACACCGAAACACTGTGGGCAAGTGCCCCGAGTTTATCCCCGTGGTGTAAATAATCAGAGCCCTGGCATGTAACCCTTTTCTGGACGGTAAGCCTTATCCTGTAGAAAGCCTCTTCTCCTTTCAAGTCTTACCCTGAAAGGGGCCTGCGGAGATGATTTCAGCTTCCCCCCAAGAATGAGATAAGGAGAAATCAAGGAGAAAGAGAAAGCCAGCTTTGGTCTTATTCATTTCATTTTTCAACCTATTGTGACCTCCATAATTTTTATTCCATTTTTTGCTATTTTTCCTCTTCTCCCAACTTCTTGTTCATAAACTTGACCAGGCTTACCATGGTCCTAGCTAGTGCTGTGGAGGAAATCTGCCTTCAGGATGTCCAAACTCCCAGCCTCCCTCCTCCAGCTGTGGCTAGTTTTCCTTCCATGTCTCCGTGCCCTTAGCTCACATAACCATCTCCACGGCATCCTTCTAACCTCTAAGGACCCACAGGACCACTTCCTGTGAATAGTTCAAGTCCTTCAGCCATGCTCCCGGTGACCATGCTTTTCCTCCAGCTCTGCAGGAGAAAAACCAGTCGATCCTGACCCCAGCCAGCCTGTGACAGAGCTGGGATCTGAAGCTAGGTTCCCTGCCCACAACCAAAGCTCATTCCAAAACAATACACTAGCTCATTCATTCACCAATGTTTAACAGACCAGTATTACGGGGATACTCTGAGAGGCAAGAGGGATACAGAATATACTCAGAGACGTATGAACAAAGAAGAGGCTGCAACAGAGGCATCTGTTACTTCAGCACATATTTTGCTGAAAGGATGCAGCGCTAATGAATAGTAACGCACAGGTGTTTATTGCAGAATCTATCATACGGAAGATAATCAAAAGGCACAATCAAGTCATGTTGTTAGCGGCTGCATCGCCAAGATCTAGCTCCCTGCTTGGCATATGGGAGGCATACTAAAAATACCAATTAATTAATGCTTCCATGTACTTAGTTAAGCTTGAATCTCTAAGAGCATGGGTCCTAAGTGTTTCGTGGTTCATTCATTTACTTAACAACCAACATTGACTGAACATTTACTATGTTGGGAAACAGTTCGTGACCCCAGAGATGTCTTGACACTATCAGGTAAAAATAACTTCATGTAAGACACGTGAAGCCTTGATCTATCAGTGCATTCTGCACAGGCAGATGAATAAACATGCATGCGTACGCACAGAGGACGCAACTTTATGTTGCTGGAAAATTGCATTTTTAAAGTGAAACACAGCCAGAAATAACTCTGATCATAATTCTTATCGTTTGCTTCTCCTCCATGAGTTTAGTTTTTGGATCAGGCTCTTGGAACAAAAAGAAGGGAGGAATTCACTCTGCACAGAGGAGTTTGAGAAAACAGAGGAGGAGATATTTTGCAAGTAGTGAAGAAGGTGCAGAAGGCAGGGAGAATGGACTTCCTTTACAGGGAACCACATTTCCAAACCCTGATGTCTGAGAGGGTCTGGCATGTGCCCGAAACAGCCAGAAGTTTGGCGTGGTTCAAGAAAAACCTGCATGTGCGCCTGAGAAGATGAAGATGAAGCCAGCAGGGCATTTGTGAAGTCCAGGGAGCGCTGCGCTATCTGTAAACCAGGGAGACTGGCTTTTACCAACATTCCCCGAGACAGTATGCTGTTGGGGGAAGGGTGATGTCCCCCCCGGGCTGTACATTCAGGACTGCCCTCTTCCTCCCGCCCACATGACCTCCAGCAGGCTAACTCCTCAGCCTCAGCTTCTTAGGCAACATTCAGATAATAATAATAGTGCCTAAACTCACGGGGTTGTTCTGACAGCTAAATGAGCATTTAGAGTTTAATTTTTTTTTAATTGAAGTATAGTTGATTTACAATGTTGTGTTTGTTTCTGGTGTACAGAATAATGATTAAATTATACATATTATATATATATATATATATATATATATATATTCTTTTTCATCGTAGGCTATTACAAGGTATTAAATATAGTTCCCCATGCTAAACAGTAGGTCCCTGTTGTTTATCTGTTATATATAGTAGTGTATATATGTTAATTCCAAACTCCTAATTTATCCCACCTGCCTTCCCCTTTTGGTCACCGTAAGTTTGTTTTCTATGCCTGTGAACAATTAGAATGATGCCTGATCCCTGGGTATTAACAGTGATGATCCATCTATAGCAAAGCCATCACTGCCAGCGATTCACTGAAAGGATTCTTCGTTCTCTCAAAGCTCCACTTCAGCGTAAGGATGTGATTCAGCCAAGCATTTCGGAAACTGCCGGTAACTGGTGTTTCTACTGATGATCAAAGAGATAGACCAGGGGTCAGCAAACTCCGGCCTGTGGGCCAAATCTGGCTTGCTGCCTGTTTTTGTAGGTTTTATTGGAGCACATTCATTCATGTATTGTCCACGGCTACTTTTGAGCTTGTAGCTTGTGGCATCGTTGAGTAGTTGCGACAAAGACCACATGGCCTGCCAGGCCAAAAATACTTACTATCTGGTTCTTTTCAGAAAAACTTTGTTGGCCCCTGAGAGAGACGACAATGATACACAAAGAGATGACATACATATATACATGCATATGAGAGAGAAACATACACATGGATCCAGAATCCAGGACCTTGATTCAAGAATTTGCTCCTTATCCTTTCCTGCCTTGGCTGTTAGCTTAACGAGCAGTTCTCAGTGTCCCACCATCTTGTGATTTGCTTATATGAGTAGGCTTAGCTGTCAGCCTCTATCACACGTGGTGCAGAGAGAGAAGAAAATTGAGACCACTGCCTTAGATCTTACCAGATTACTGAAGCCAACCCAGGTAGGGCTTTATTCAAAGCAATCATTTCATTTACACAGGTTGAATTACTTTCCCCTTTTCCTATCAGACCAACGTCAGACCCAATGGGCGTTCTGCTGCAAAGACAAACTGCTGAAGGCAGCGAGCTTCGCAAACCCATGGAAACACACAGTTACATGAGCCTCTAGTCTCTAAGTACAAAAACAGCCTTTGTGGTGGTCTGAAATACAAGAGATCTCAATTGCTGTTTACTGAACCTTAAACCTTGACAAAACAGGTTACTTTCAGGTCCTGAACTAGCTTCAGACTTACCCTTTTCTTAAGGAACTACAAAAGAGACTGAGCTGTGTGCACCACGTCCCTTTGTTATATTAGAATTAGGGATTAGAGCAGAAGGAAATGCTTTACAATGAACCTTCCCTGCAGATGCCCCCGGAAAACAGCAGTGGACTATGCGTGTCAAGAGGAGTACGTTCAGAAATGGTTCCTGTGGACACTATATAAACAGGTGTTCTGTACGAACAGGGAGGGGTTCCATGTGCATTTAAAAGCTCAAAACATGGAGTTTCAGAATGCTGGACATACTTCTTTCCAGCAGGACTCCTCCAAGTCTTTAACTTGTCCATTATCAGTCTCCAAGAGGGAGAAAGCATGCAGTTTCCCAAACTTATTTGATCAAAGAAAGCCTTTAAGGGTCTGATTTTTCTTAGAACGTGGCTTAGGAAATGTGGTCTTTCGATTAAGAAAAAGTTTCCTGAGAGATGAGACCTACTTTTATGTAATCTCTTAGAAAGCATCTGCTCATTAAAAATTTGGTTTACTGGTTTTGGGTTTTTTGTTTTTTGTTTTCTTGTTTTTTGTTTTTTGCCATTCTGCCTGTTAAAGGAGCAAACAATTACAAACATACATGTCAACCCTGTTATCACTCGGCACCCAGAGAGACAAGTGTTCTGGAGGCAGGCTTTGCAAACCTCAGCCTTAGGCACTGGCTCTAAGCTATCAAGGTGGATGTCACATATCGTGGGTAACTTACAGAAGGAATAAACGTCCCTCGAGCCACTACTGCAAGTCAAGAGCTGCGTGACACATGACGTTGCATTTAATCTGCAGAACAACCCTGCAATGCAAATATTTAGTATTCCCATTTTGCAGAGAAGGAAATGAGAGGCCAGAAAGTAACCTTCCTAACTACGTAACAACCAGCCTTGAACCCACGTCCGTCTGGTTCTCTGGTTCGAGCTGTACTCGGGTCTCAACACCACAGAGTCATCCAAGCACTTACGCAGTGCAGTCCAAGAGAACGCTCTGTGGTGATGGAAGCAATCACAGCCTCTGTGCCACCTGCTTGCCCTACTAAGGTAGCCACTGGCCGCATGAGTGGACTGAGCACTAGAAATGTGGCTAGTGTGACTGAGGAACTGGATTTTCTCTTTTCTTTTAATGAATTTACACTTAAATAGCTGCAGGTCTTCCCCTGGCTACCGCACTGAAGAGTGTAGCCCTATCTACCATTCCTTTCTTAAGTACCGAGGCTCTCTGACTCAATTTTCAGAAACACTAAGTTTGTTATCAGCCTCTGGTTTTACCTTATACCCCTAAATCAGGAGCCAACAGATCCTGGACAGCCAAGGACAGGGGTCAGAAGGTGTGGGGGAGAGGACTGGCAAATAGAATAGAGAAAAAATGTGAAAGTAGAAAATATGGGTACGACAGAACACAAGATAAAGGAAGATACGGGCCAGGGACATTCTTTGTCAGGCCAAACCACCTGAAGCATGTGAATAAGCCAGGAGGGAGGCCAGGCAAATAACACAGCAAGAACAATGCGCCCTGAGGTCTGGGGTAACTTGGAAAATGTCCAGTGCACTTGAGTGGGCTCTCAGACACCATCTTCTGCTTCCCTCATTCTATTTGGCGTCACTGAAGCACAAGAAAAGTTTGGACACTCAAAATGCTAGACGCAGGTTTGGGAAAAGTCCATGTAAACTAGCATCTCCATGCCGATCAAGCCCGGTGAGTGAAGCAGAACCGTGTCATGAAGCAGTTTCAGGGGTCAGGTGCCAGGTTTTCTGGGGCCCTCGGGGAAGTTGTACTTTTTTCCAACTCTTGCTAACCTTTGACATAAATCATAGATTCTATATTTGGGGGGACAAAGCAGCTTTCATTGTTACATTTTGTATCTTGATCATCTGAATGGTGGATAGCAAAACGAACAGTTGGTTGCTCTGTCTGACTTTACGTTTTTAACAATGTGTCGTCAGGGACACCACGCCGACCACAGAAACACAAGCCAGCACTGAGCTGCCGAACATGAGCTTTGAAATCACACCGTCTGGTTCAAACACTGGTTCTGCCACTTCATGGCTGTGTGACCCTGACTGTGTACTAGTACTTAACCTCGCTATGCCTCAGTCACTTCATCAACAAAATGGGGACAAAAATGGAATCTGACTCGTAGGGCAAACACTTGTTAGTCGGTGTGTTAGTTGTGTTAGTGCTCATCAGTGCTGTTAGCTAGGACCTAGCTCCTCTAACTCCCTGAACAAGCCACTTGTCCACACCAAGCAAGCAGGGCTGTTAATCTACAGAATGACAGTAACAATCTTTCCCCTATACGTGTGTATCTTGATTACAGTGTTCACTTGAGATTATGTAAGTAAACTTGCTTTAAAGGTGAAGCAACATAACATTTAGTTCATCATTTTTTTGGTCATTTTCTCTGATCCAACTTTTTTTTTTTTTTTTAGTTTGTATGTATATATTTTTATTGAAGTATAGTCCATTTACAATGTTGTGTCAGTTTCTGGTGTACAGCACAATGCCCCAGTCATATATGAACATACATATATTCATGTTCAAATTCTTTTTCACCATAAGTTACTACAAGATATTGAATATAGTTCCCTGTGCTATATTGTATGAACTTATTGTTTATCTATTATATATATAATAGACAAACATATATATATATATATTAGTTAGTATCTGCAAATCTTGAACTCCCAGTTTATCCCTTCCCACCACCAATAACAGTTTATCTTATATTAACACACTAAATTTTTTCTGGGGTCAAGAAGGACTGTTTATTCAACAGAAATCATAAAATGTTAAAATTAGAAGGATCCAGAAATCCTTTTTTGCAATTTTTGCATTTCCCCTATCCAATATATGGCAGTCTTCTACAGTACCCTATTCCCTCAATTTTTTCAGCCTACAAAATTTGGGACAGGGAGCAAGGACATTATTGTATATAAACCATTCCGTACTTAAGACAATTCCTTGAGTCAAAACTTGCTTTTTCTAACCTCCACTTCTTTGATGGTCAACAGAAAAACTCCAGTTCCCCTTCTACACAGCAGTTTTTCAAATATTTAAAGATAGTGATTATGCTCCGCACTTCCCCCATACACCTATCCCTGCCAACAAATGAATGCATGTTTCAAAGTACAAATCCTCTGGTTACTTCTCTAACTTTTCTAATTCTTTGAGGAACTTTGGGGGGGGGGCATTCAACAGTCTTCCTCCAGACACACTCTGATTAGATCGATTCCCATTCCACTCGCGTTTACCTAACCTAGCACATCCTGTGCCAGTGCTGGGCTCTGGGAAAAGGAGTCAAGACTGGAAGACACCCAGTCACATTCATAGAGTCATCGCCTGGTATGGGAGGCAGATGTGTCTCATTTACTTACTTGAACTTCCGACTGGCCCACCAGAGAACAGAGACAGGAATCCACAATCAGCTTCTTCGGGTACAAAATACTTCTTTCTACTCATCTACCCCAAGAGCGATCAGGCATCTCAAGTAGCCTCTTGGTGACAGGTACTTACTGAAATCAATTCCACGTCCCCCTTCTCCTTAAGGACAGCTGGACAGCCACTGCATTTTATTTTGCTCTTAATATTAATGCTTTGCGCCTAAGTGCAAGACATTGCATTGAGCGCTTTCAGATCTTACCTTGTTTGACTCAATCAACCCTTCTCATGTCTGAGCATCTGGCTTCAGCTTGTTACGCTGGCCCTGTGGCCTCTGTATCATCCACGAGTCAGACGGTGTATTTGGTCCACTTTCTCCCAATCCCTGAGGAAGCTGTTCACACTAAAAAGACTTCCACGTGACTGCCTCCATTTACCAGAGACACTGGGGATCTGAGGTTTTCCATTCATTCCCTGAGTCATCATTATGGAGGGCTCTCTTTGAGCAAGGCCCAGAGGCAGGGGAGAAGATTATAAAGAGACAGAGACACAGTCATTGCACTTGGGACACATGAGTCTAACAGAGGCGACTGCCATGTACAGGAACGACTAGAACATGGGGCTGAATGCTGGTGCCATGAAGCATAATCAGGAGGGCCATTCCTTCTGAATGAGAGGACCTAGGAAGGCCTGCCAGAGGGGAGGGCAATGAACTGGGGCTTTGATGGATAAGGAGGAGTTCAGCAGGGGAGGAGTTCAGCAGGCAGTGGTGGGGAAAGAGATGACAGAAATTGGTAGGACATGGGTTTTTAAATGATGCAAGTGACAGAACTGTTTTTTGTTTGTTTGTTTTGGAATGTTGTTCTCCTTTCTGGAAACCTTCCTGAAAAATAGTCAGTATGGTAATTGTCATCTCACAAACTTCTCAACCACAAGTGGTCCATTCCACTCCCAACCTGTGATTTGGGAGTTTATAATAAAATTTATTTCTATCTTAAAATGCAAAGCAAAAACATTCAAGCTTACAAGTCAAAAGCAAACTCTTCTAGCTTCTGTTTCACAACTCTAATGTCTTACCAACATATATGCTTGCTACTGTCAGGAAGGCAGGAGATGCTGGCTCCAGGCCTGGGGACCGGCCACACTGAGGCCTTTCAAGGCTTCCTGGGTGCTGACCCCACCCCACGGGGTGCCCAATTACATCTCATTTTCTGTGTGGCCTTTTACTTCCTTTGAACACTGACTTGAAGGTTGGATTTTAGTTTTGAATGTGCTCATCCAACACTGAAGTCCTTCATCCCGGGAAATGCTGTCCGACTCCTAGTGGGGCTTTTGTATCTAAACAGGCTTCTTCACAGTTCTTCCCTCTGATTCTCTAGTTTAAGCTTGAAATGATTAAAGACGTTAGCAGGGGCCGGAGTTGAGGAATCTTTCTCCTCCTTCTTTTCTACTGGGATTATCAACTCGCCATAAACCTCATTCTAGCCACACAGAACCCAAAAGGCAATGCAATTAAGAGCGACTGGTTTGTACTGCAAGGTTCTTTCTCCTTTGTGGAGGATGCAGAGAGATTTGCAGACAGGGGCTGTTATCTTATCCTTCTTTGTTTTCTTAGCACTGGGAATAGCACCAGGCACACAGCAGGTGCTTAATATTAATAAATGCTGAATAAGAGAATAACATGATAAATGGATGGATGGCACAGTTTCCTGCTCTCCAAATGGGACTGTCCTAATTAAATAACATTTTAATATTAATTCAAGCCTGAAATTCTAGCCTTCTATCATTCTGTGAAATAAATCAGGACACTGACAGGCATATTTACTTGGATAATATGCATATGCTTTAGAAGGTAGGCAAGTGGGAGAATCCCAGTAGCCTACAGAGTACATCTGATACAAAAGCCTCTCACCAGCTCGCTGGTCTAGCAAGCACAGCGCTAAGTCCCAGAATCCTAGCTATGGATCCAGAATGTTAAAGGCACAATGTCCCCATTTTACAGATAAGAAAAGTGAGGCTGACAATCTACCCTACACAGAAAAGATAAACAACAAGGTCCTACTGTAAAGCACAGGGAACTATATTCAATGTCTTATAATAATCTACAGTGAAAAAGAATATGAAAACAAATATATATATGTATGACTGAACTATTATGCTGTACGCTAGAAATTGACACTTTGTAAGCTGACTATACTTCAATAAAAAAAAGAATATATATATGTAAAACTGAATCACTATGCTGTACACCAGAAACTAACACAATATTGTAAATCAACTACACTTCAATAAAAAAAAGGAAAAGGAAAAGTGAGACTGAGAGAAGTAACTTGCCCAAGGTCACCTAGCTAGTAAGCTGCATGGCTTGGACCGAATTTACCGTTGCTTCCCCATGAAAACTGATCATTGATCAAGGTAGAAAAATAATGCGTACCAGCTCCAGCATAATAGACCTAATGGACTCAATTAACTCGAAGGTTCCTGCCTCACCATGAAGACCCAGCAAGTCTAAGGCGTCAGGAGCCAGAGTTGATGTGAAAAAAATAACTGCTCTAAAGCGGACAGTGCCGAATTATAACAACCTTTCCTACTTACCTCCCCAGTCCTTGGGGTACTTGCTGACCAACCCCGCCCCCGTGGCTGCCTTTGCTTAGCACTCACTGGATGAGTAGCTTCCAAAGGATTCGGTGAGAAGAGAGCCCTTGGAATTAGCATTTAAATTTCTTTGAAATTTAAAATAGCACTAGTGTTGGACAGCTCCAAGGGCCCATCCCCAGGAGAGCTCACCTCCCTGCAGGGACCGCTGGAGATCTGAAACACCCCCTCTGACTGTCTGCAAGTCTGTGCAAGAAATGAACAGGGGATTGGTACTGGAGCATTTACTTTTCAGGTTGGGCTTTTTTTAAGGCTGTTATTTCTCTAATTTCTAATTTTTTCTTCATTCTTTTCCCTTAACGGAGGCACTGGGGATTGAACCCAGGACCTCGTGCATGCCAAGCATGAGCTCTACCCCTAAGCTATACCTCCCACCCTCTTCAGGTTAGTTTTTAAAGCCTGATGTGAAGAGAATGAAAAAAAAAAAATAGTAGGTTTTCAGTCTGCAGAGCTATTCCTATCGGAACATCCCACCCCCATCCCACCACCCCCTGCACCTAAAATGGTGCTTGGCACACAACAGGCGTTATCTTTCAAGTGGCTGAATGAACAAAAAGTAATGCAAGATCACCTGACCTACCCATGGACTTCCCAGCTGGAAGGAGCAAACCAGAAATTCTGTCCACAAACATGGTCAACTTACACGTGACTCTGTACAAAACAAGGTGATTGAGGTACTTCAGGTCAATATCAATCTTAAAAAAAAAAAAAAGCCATAGAGAGTATTTTTCTCATTGTCTCTGGTTACCAGTCACCTCTTATACTGGTCCACAGAGACCTCCTGAGGGTGGGCCCTAAATTATCTCATGCAGCCTGGGCTGTTCATTGAGACACTGCTCACATGAAGCCACTGCATATTACCATTTAGCAACGCCGAGGAGAGAGAGGCAATCATTGCTCGTGCCTATCTAGACACATTACACAATTCATACACGGTGCAATCATGAAATGGGATTTATTCAGTCTCAGGCACTGACGTTGATGTGGCTCAAACCTAATTTTCTAGAGGACGGCACAATTCTCATTGATTTGGGGAGATGTATTCACATTGTCTCGCTGTGCAGACTCGCGGCCCCCAGAGTCCATGCAAAAACAATCTTGAGACATCAAACCCCAGTGAGGGCGGTGGGAGCTCTCTTTTCTTTCTTAAAAGCACAGGAATGAACTTACTGCCAAAAAGGCCACATTCTGACATGATGGGAAATAACATAGCAGGGCGCCCACCATAAGGCGCTGAATAATCGGAAATGTACAAAAGGATTCCGTTATGTGCATGAAATGATTTACCTCTTCATTCAACTGCAAAAATTTGGCATTTCATAATACATTAAAAAGAAATCTCCCTGAGAAACTACTGAATTTACTTTACGTGGCGTAAGTACCTAAGTAATTTCGCAACCATCGAGTCCCTCGCCTTTTCAGACACATCTATATTTGCATTTGTTTTCATCTTTCCCTGTAAGGTCTCTGAAATACAGCTGCACAATATTTATCGACTGTCTCATTGCAAAATACTTTGCAAAATACTTTCCATAACCGAGAAGGCATCTGCCCTCATGGAGCTCACAGCCTCGTGGGGAAGACAAGGTGCATAAAGATGCCCGCTCTGATATACAATCTCACGTGTTAAAAATACAGTAAGAACAGAGAAGGACAGAGTCTTGGTCAAGAGAAACTGGGAAAGCTTACGAGAGAGAAGACTGTTGCATATAACCTTGAACTATAATACTAGTCGTTAGGTATTATGGCACATGAACAAAATTCAGGATGCCTAAAATCAAAAGGGTACAGTGGGCAGGCATCTTAGAAATGGGTCATCCAAAGCCTCCTTTCCTTCTCAGCTGAGAGGATGTAGGTCCAGAGGAGCCAAGTAAGCAGCGCCAGGACACCAGATCATCTAACTGACCCGGTAACATAACCCACGTGCTCCATCCCGTCCCAGGACGCCTCTGCTACACAGCCCGTGAGTGCTTCATTACTTTTACCTGCACAGGTAACTCAATTCAGCACAGGTTAACTCAGCAGAGGTGCACACAGGGTTTCACTGAGACTGGGCTCCATGCTTTCAGTCCCTTCTGCATATAGAGAGCTTACCTGTGATTCTACCTGGAATAAAAGAGCACTAAAAAAAAAAAGTGAGATATGTTCTTGACACTGCCCATATCTTTATACAATAATGACTGACTAATTAAAAGCTGATAATATATTACGGTGACACAATATCTGGATTGAGGTCCCTACCACCACTCTTGCCACAATGAAAATGAAGTAAAAATATATAGACAGATAAAGAGAAGACTCCTAATTTCACGGTACAGTAGATGTTAGGACAAGAAATGAACTTCTACCTATGAGGTCAATCCCATCTCACAGGCAGGGAATATTAATTTACTGATAGTCTTTATGCTGGAGAGTTAAAGGAAAATTGGTATGAATGGTGCAACAAAATTTCAACCTCTCTGATGAGGCTGAGCACGAGCAGTAAAAAGGAAACAATTCTGGTCACTGTATTTTATTACATAATAATAGGCTGAATCAGAAAATTGGAGTATTAATCAAATATTTTCTACCTAGACTTTGCTGATAAAGTAAATAGCTTCATGCTTTTATGAAGATCTGGTATGTTACAGTCACGTTTAAGGGCAGTGAGTTCCTTTTTGTAATTACTAATAGAGATGGTTTAATTACATCCATAAGTCCCAAGATACTGCTGCAATACACCAGCTGGGGGCTGAAGTGCCCACTCTCTACCAGGTTCCTAGATTATATGGAGTCTGACATGCAAATCCCATCAGCTCTGAATCAGATACTTCTAGGAAGGGGCTTAGGCAATAAATCTTTTGCCTTATTCATAAAGAAAAATAATCACAATAGATGCATCGATTTACTTACCTTGTTAACTCTCTGGGGCATAGTTACCTACTTCCTAGAGAGGAAAAATTAACTTGTGAGCATACTGTTATAAACACAGGCAGAGAAAGACCAGAGAGAATCCAAACATCCCAACGCTTGCATAATTGGAAGACACATCCAAGAACCCTCTGTCGATAGGGAATGGTCCCATTAAATGATAGAAGCCTGCTATGTGAATTGACAGCAATTCACAGGACAGAAAATCTTCCCTATTTCCCAATGAACTGGCTTCCCTAAGAAGAAAACTGGAGGAACAAAAAATGCTTCAAAGATACAGTGCAGTGAGCATCCACCGTGTAGCACGTGCCTGCCTGCATTTCCCACCCTGATTTTCCTTTGAGGGGAAAGGAATCATCCTCTTATCCCAATGGCACAAGTCTATACGGTCTGGTGGGGCTAATCTCACCCCCTGGCTCCATGGGTGGGCCTCAGCCCAGCACCAGCCAATGGGCAGAAATTCTGCCTCCAACCCTGATCACAGAGACTGATTCAGAATCGGAACAAGTCCACTGAGAGACAGCCCTAGGCCATTCAGTGACTCAACTGGGGAAAAGCTTTCTTCCCTTCTGCCAGGGCTGCTAAGCTGGCAGGACATGAGCCTGGATGCTGGTGGCCGTCTTTGCCACTGCTTGGGCACAGCCTTCTAGCAAGGCCAACACAGAGAGCACAAAGCTGGCGTGTGGAGACATAGCTGACTGGGCCCTCGGCTCTAACCACACCTGCAGCCAGACTACACCTACCCTTAGTGACGTGAGCAGAGAAGTTCCCTTTTAGACTGAAGTCACGCTAAGCCATATTCTTGTCACTGGCAACCTGAAGAGCCTCCACAGAGCCAACATCTTCAACTCAGACTCCTAACTTCACATGGCAGCAGGCATGTGAGGCATCATCTACCAACCCTCTGTTCAAATAAAATAGAAATACACAGAAAGGGAAGATTATCTTGAAACTGTACCAGAAAGTACAAGAAATGACCAGAGGAAAAAGCTAAATGTTCAATGGATATACCTGTATGAAAAACCAATCCCAGCTTAAGTCCACTCTACATTTTGAACCAGAATAGTTTAAGCCCACACTGTCTATTATGGCAGCCACCAGCCATAGAAGATTAAACTAAAATTAGAATATGTTAAAAAAAATTTTTTAATTCAGTTTCTCAGTCACACTAGCTACATTTCAAATGCTCAGTAGCCACATATGCTTTGTGGCTACTATACCGGACACCACAGAGACCACCTCCTTCATCACTAAAAGTTCCCATGGAGAATGCTGGCATTCTACTGCCATTTCCAGATGTGGGATGCAATGGAGCTGCCACAAAAAAATTCATGAATGAAGATATTCATCAAAGAATTATTTATAACAAAAAAGAATGAGCAACCACTTACACATACAAGGGGAAATGCTAAATGTTGATACAAGCATGTTAATGAACTTAAAAAGGACATTTAGAGAGTTTTTCTTTAAAGAGATACGGGAACATCAGCTTTTTTAACAGAGTTTTGACAACTATTTTCAATGAACTCCACAAGACAAAATGTTTATAGCAAAAAGAATAGGTATTTATACAATGGAATAATACTCAGCCATAAAAAATTTAAAAAATAATGCCGTTTGAAGCAACATGGATGGACCTGGAGAACATCATTCTAAGTAAGCCAGAACAAGAAAGAAAAAGACATAGGATATCGCTTATATGTGGAATATGGAAAAAAAAAAAAGAAAAAAGAGGACCTAATGAATTCATCTACAGAACAGAAACAGACTCGAAGACATAGTAAACAATCTTAAGGTTACTGGGGGAAAGGGGGTGGGAAGGGATAAATTTGGAATTTGCACATATTAGCCACTACATATAAAAACAGATAAAAAAACAGATTTCTTCTGTATAGCACAGGGAATATATTTAATATGTGTAATAACCTTTAATGAAAAAGAACATGAAGAAAAATATATGTGTGTGTGTGTGTATGTATATATATACACACATGGCTGGGATATTGTGCTGTACACCAGAAATTGACAGTATGCATTATCTGGTTTAATAAGCAACATTATCAGAGAAAATAGATATTATTTTTATTTCTATTTCACAGATGAGGAAAATAAGACATGCCAAGATTAAATACATAGAGGCACCTGGACTAAAACTCATGTTGCTCTGACCTCAGCTCAGAACCTCTTCATCTCTACAATTCGGAACATTAACAGTGATTGCCCCTGGGTAGAAAAATGATAAGTGACTTCTTTTCTCTTTTACATGTTTTTGTGTTTTCCAAATTCAATAAACGGGTTGTTTCTTTGCAACAAACAAATGCTGAAACATTCATGAAATCTGACTACAGTCACTATCTGGTTAAAAGGAGACTGCTGGATGCAGTGGATGCTCGCTGAAAACGGGTTAATTATGAACACCAGGAGCTTTCATATTCTCCTGAAGCTTCGGTTCAAATCTAATTTCTCAAAGTATATTGCGAGACGCTAATGAAAACCCAAAGAGACACAGGCATTGAGGAGACGTATAGCCAATGAATTTTCTGTTGTTTGTGTAGTGAACAACTTTTTTATATCCTAGCATTTTTATGCCGGCTATGAAAAAAGATAAATAAATATTTATGACACTCACTCAAATCCACAGTAACTACTAAGTCGCTCGTGTTCTCACTCTGGTTTAAAAATGTGCATATGTTAGTGGCTGGGGGTCTCATCCCTCAATGAGAATGCCACAGAACACTGTCATTTACAGACCCTAAAACTACTCATTTGACTCACTACAGGGATCTGCCTTGGTAGCAGCAGGTAACAAACTTAATTAAGGCAACTGGAGCCTCAGACAAACAAACTTCAGTGCTGCCCAGTAAATAGCTAAGAACACACCAGAAACGCCACGGAAGCTGGTTTTACGGAAGCTTTACCATGGATCAGAAGCATCTGATCAAGAACAGCAAACATGGTGATTGAGGAAACAGAGAAATAAGTGAGAACTGATTTCCACCATTCAACTGTCTTGCAGAAACTTTCCCTTACCCAAAACGGCCCAATTTACCCCTCAGCATATTGACCAAACTTCCACTTGAGGGAGAGTTATGCTGTCATAACATACTAATTATAAAGAAACAGCCAAAATTCACTACTGGGTAGTTAAAGCCCACCGGCCAGCTATCTTTCACCTACAAATATTTTTTTTTGTTTGTTGTTTGTTTTAACTGATTTAGTGCCAAATTTTTAAACAGAGGGATTTCACCTTAAAAAACAAAACCAAACCAAGATTTCTAGCTTTTCTTGGAAAAGCTGAAAACCTGGCTTTGCTGGTCCAGCACTCTCTTATTGCAATCATCAGTTGGAGCTAAACAGTGGCTTCTCCTGCGCCCCCCTTTCCTGACTCCAGACTGTTTCACCCACTAATGTCAACTGCATGGCCCTCGTAGGCACCTGGGCTTGCAATTCTCATAATAAGAGTCACCTGAAAGGCTATTAAAATGCACCACACCTGACACACACTGCTCATTTCACCTAAATAAACATAGTCATATTTCTCCATAGACTGCTCTTTGAATCCAGGCAATAGGAGAGCTGAGGAAATTGCAGAGAAGGCTACACAAAGTAAAGGCTGTTCTGCCACCATCTACCCAACCACAACCTCACGGCTAACACTTGGTGAGAAGCTGCTCCAGGAACTGGCCCTGTTTACCTGCCCAGCCCCACTTCCCCAGCTCCTGCCACCCCACCACTCTGTGATCCATTCCTTCCAAATTACAAGGGCTCCCTGTGCATGGAAGTGCCCATCTCACGTCCACCATGGTCCCCTGACCCAGAATGTGCCTCCTCCTGCCTTGATTGCGTTTTCCCCGTGGGCTGTGTACACAATACAGGCAACTAGAGTTTCTGTCCCACTCACCCTATGAGCCCAGCACGGCACCCAGAGCAGATTCACGGAATCAAAGACTCACCGGCAAATTCCAAGTCACCTTCAGAACGCCTAGCTTAGATGCTGACCATTCCCTACCCTGGCAAAAGTCATCCTGTCTTATTTTTCTCTGCTAACACTTTTTTTGGCTATACTCAGCCATATTAGTATCTGTTTATTTGTGCTTCCTGGACTAATCCTGGATCTTGAGGAGGAAATCTGTCTTTTTCATGGCAAAAAAAAAAAAAAAAAAAAAAGGAATCCACCACTGTGCCAGGACCCCGCAGGGAATCAAAAGAGGCTGAGTAAATGAAGTGATAGAGAAACCAAGTCCTTTCCCATAAATCATTACTCCTGGCCATGGATACATTGTTGTCATCCTCCTCCTCATCACCATCACCATCACCACTGCCGCCAGCACCACCTCTCCAACGGACACTCAGCAGAAACCCAGTGCAGGCAGCAGAGGTGCCAGGGCTCACAAACATGCCTGTGTCCAGTGCGGCTGAAGTGCCACCAAAGGGACAGAAAGGACCGCACCCCGAGGACTGTGATTTGTCTACGTGTTGCCACCTCCTCTTTCACACCCGCCCAATTTGAAAATAAAAGGAAACAACTGCTTGTTTTAGATCACGTCCAAGACCAAGTCTCCATCCCATCAGCAACCTGAATGACTAACGCAGGCGTGGTCCACTTTCAGGGGCGGCACACAGCCGTCTTCGCCTACAGAACGTATCTCACGTCTTCTTCCTCTGGAGTTTCCTGTAAGTTATGGATTAATAAAACTTTCCCTGAGAGTGCTGCTTTATTAATCTTTGTGAAATACTCAGAAAGAAGAAAATATTTTATCATGCCCCTCTAAAATGAATCATGATAAATGCCGTCCCCTGTGTGCTGATGAGAAATAAAGTTGCTTTCTGCAGTCAACTGTGTTTGCAGGCGCTGTTTTTCCTCTCCAGTCAGGTGGGGAGGAAACAAAATGTCAAATTGTCTCCTGACCTGGAAAGACCACAGGGGCCGCCAAAGGCACCGCAAACCAAGACCGATTTCTGAGGATGCCTCACTTCAAGCCCCTCCTCTCCTTTCAGAGCCGAAAGGAGCGAAGCAGCACAGACCGAAGAGGTCTGTTATCATTCACCTACTGAACCCCCTTCATTATACTGAAGCAAGTCCCTTTCAAAGGGGATGACTGTGTGGCTGTGCCATCATTTTACGTGTCGAGGGGAGGGGGACTCCTGCTTGTGGCATGTCAACAGGCACCGCAGGCCTCACTTCTTTTGATTCACAAAACAGCCCCAGAAGAACCTATTTTTCAAGCAAGGCTCAGAGAGCTGAGGTCTTGCCCACAGCCACAGAGTTCATTATTGGTTTGACCATCTGTAAAGTGGGGACAGTAATGCCCTTCCTGTCTATCTGATAGGACTGTTCTGAAGCCCAAAAGAGAAGATACCTCATAGTGTGTGTGTGCGCGCGTGTGTGTGTGTTGATGGACCTATATATCTCACTTGCTGGCTTCTTTGGTTCCATCTAAATGTCAAGTATTTCACAATGTTGGAAGTAACCAAAGAATCAGACCTAAAAGTCACTCGTTAAAGACTTTCACCTAAAATTCCTTCTTTGCAAAGGGGTGATGAATGATTTCAGCTCCACTGTTCACCCCTTGGTAACTCTGAGACACACCTGCCAGGTCTCCAACCTAAGCAAAAGACATCTCATCTACAGAATGAGTGGGTGGTCCTGCCAGGCTCCAGGGGCACATCCGGCCTGAATTCCATTCCATGATCCAGAGTGGCTGGGATGTGTACCCTCAGGGCTGCCCTAGAACTGCATGTTACTGGGTGCCATTTCTGTTCATTCTTCCTTTCACGTTGCAATACGGGGTCACAATCCCTTATCCAAACACCCTGGGGCCTCTGTGTTCAAAATGTAGGTTTTATTTTGCATTTCAGACAGGCCACCTTTACTATGACCTCTGGCTCCTCGTTTGCAAGTGGGAATAATCTTCACTGACCTGAGGGATGCCTGAAAAGTCGAACAAGATGGTAGCTACTGGTCAAACTGTGTCCTTCAATTCAGGCAGCCAGATGGCAGGCCTGAAATGCCAGACCAGTGTGTCAGGAGCCAGACTCCAGCCCCCAGGCCTCAGATCATGTTACCACCAGAGACAAGGGGCCCAGGAGGGAGTTCTGCCATCCTTTGCAAGTCCCCTCACTCTCCAGGGGTATAAAAGAGACATCTTTCGAAGACTTCTGCCACCTGAATGAGGTGAGTAGCTGCTCCTGCGTGTGGTCAGCCCTCATTCACCCCACTCCTCATCCACATTCTCACTGACCCACCCGGACAAAGGAAACCCCTGCAGTGTCAGTCTGTGGGGGACGGCAGTGAGCCAGCCAAGGGCGGTGCTAAGCCACCCAGAGCCCTTCTCTTGAGGCTGTTCTGGTATCAAAGCACAGTATGGAAGGAACCTAGTGCTTCAGTAAGCTCCCCCCAGCCCCCACCATCCAGAAGAAGAAATATAGGCGGAGTACGATCAACACTAACACGTAACCAGGAATTACATTTTAAAGATGGCATTTACAGTAGCAACTACAAAAATATAAAGCACCTGGAAATAAATCTAACAAAAGATAGGTACCTTTATGAAGAAAAGGATAATCTTTATTTTAAAAGCGCCTAAGTAGATGCAGATACTAAGTTTATGAGTAGAAAGGCTCAATCATAATGATGTCATTTCCCTGAATTAACCTATAAATTCAAGTAGTAACGCCAATCTCATCTCAAGTATTTTAGTGTTAAGTTTAAAAGATAATTATAAAATGCATATGGGAAACAAAAGGCCAAGAAAGGCCAAGTTGCTTTTGAAGAAGGACATTGTCAGGGATTTGTCCTGCCAAATACCAAGGCTTATTATAAAGCTATAATAATAAAGAAGTGTTGTTTGAGCAAAAGCGTGGAGAAAATATATGCCTAAAACTAATCCTAAAAGCCAGGAGGATTTTTCTCCACATGGAAGAAAATTAGCATAAACAGAACAAATGCCTACCTCACACCACACAGACCACACACACACACACACACACACACACACACACACACACACACACGTCCCATGGATTATAGAACCGAAATGTAAAAGGCAAAACAATAAAGCTTTTAGAAGATAATAAAGGAGAATATCTTTATGACATCAGGGTTTAAAAAAGGCTTTCTTAAACAAGACATAAAAAGTACTAACCACAGAAGAAAAGATTGATAAATTCCACTGCATTAAAATTAAGAAGTTAGATAGAAGAAGGTTGGCAAGAATCCAATTTCTATGTGGCCTACAAATCTACTCAGTTTCCCAAAGGAATAAATTACAGTAACCTTTTTGCATTCATTGGAACTCTGTTCTAATACATGCCATAGCTCAGATTCAGCATATGGCTGGCCTCATCTTTGACTTCACCACACAACTGGATTACCCGCAATTCTGGTCTAACTTGAGTCTGTCTGAATGGTTGTGTTTTATATTTAGAACTTTTGTGAGCATCCACGTAGTGCTGCTCAAAATAATGTGTCCTGGGACTGAAAAGAAGCACCACCATGTGCCATGGTCAGAGTGTGCTGGCATCGCTGGGTGATCACAAGGGAACAGCATCACATGGCTTCTCTTCCTTACTGTCTGGGCTGCGTCTGCGTCACTTATGATCATTCACACCCAAAGCTGACTCTCATTTCTGCTGCCTGCTGGGATTTTACTTTTACTCCCAAGACTACGAGGAAAAAAATCTGCACCAGCCAAGGCAAAGACAGAACATCCTACAGGTGGATGCTTAGCTATAACCAACATTGATCCCATGGGAGAAGCTAATCTACTGTCTCCCATATGACCATGATTTAGTACAGAAAGCCTCTCCCTCTTTCTTTCTCCTCCCATTCTTTCCACCACGCATCCCCCAGAAATACTCTAACATTCACTCTACCTGTTGATATGTACACAGTAATATATGAATATAGGCTAGGATAATAAAAAGGAAAATGTCACCCAGATATGACATATGTTTTAGAGAATGTGAGCATTTTTCTAGAGAATGCCCCTTACATACATCAAAAGAGATGCCTGTGTTGGCAAGACAGTGCCTAATTATAAAGCTTTGTTACTAAAAATAAGTTCTCTTGAGGACCCCCATAAGCCTTCAGAGTACTTAGTGTCCAGGTACTGAGTAATTAATTCACATTAATTTGTAATTTTCCTTTTTGATTGGAAGCATGTATAGTTATCATCTTTCCTGTAATGGAAATGGATAGTTCTACTGAATCAGTTATTTTAATAGGACAAATTTGAGTAAGTTGTTATTGTTAATGCTTGCAAAAGATGTCAAGAAAACAGAGAGATGACTTTCAATAGCTGACTGTTACTATTCATTTCCAAATCCAGATTACAAAGTAAAGAACTGCCACCAAAAAGAAGTGTTTTCGAGATCATTCATCACAAAGAATTTCAATATCATCAATGGAAAACAATTTACCCCGATCTTTTTATCCAGATGAGCTTAATGGACCACATGAAAGTGCACATACTTAATTCAATTCAATCCAGCAGAAACTTACTGAGCATCTACTACATTCCAGGCACTGTCGTTAAAAAGAAAAGCCACATTTCCTCCTCTCCCCTACAAAGAGCTTATAAATGTCCTTACCTGGACATTTATTGGAAAAAATACTATTTCTTTTTTATTATCTCTGTAGTTACTAGCTAGAAACTGGATGAGAATTTAATGGAATTCTTTTTAAGCTTGTTCTTCTGAAAAGTATATTCAAAAGAATTATACAGAATGATGAACACTCAATGTGGAAGAGTGGTTATCCCTGGCAGGAGGAAAGGAGATCTGATTGGGGAGAGGTTACTAAGAGGCTTCAACTGTATTTACATGGCTTTCTTTCTTAAGCTGAGTCTCAGGCTCAGTTTCCCAAAGTGTTGTTATTTACACTTTCTGTATGTCTAAATATACAACATTTCAAATCAAACACATTACTTTTTCGATAAAATTAACTGTTCTGCTTAAAAATCTTGTGCTTACCTACAAACCTCTTCTCCAATCTCTCTCATAAGACACTGAGAGGGGATCCTTGAAATCAAACATTCTATAGCAAGTAAGTTTGGAAAACTCGTAATGAGGTAAATGAGTTTACTACAGGAACTCTCTGAAGCTTTAATATATCAGTAAATAACCGTGTCTTACTAAGATATATAATTCAAGTCTTCCCAAATATTTCTGAGTATGGGACGTTTTTCCCTCTGAACACTTTCTGTTGAAATACTCATAACTGTAATAGGGTAGAACAAATCTGACTCCATGTTAGTCCTGTTCCTTTGACTCTAACCCTGTGCTCTGTTTCCTGTGTTGGTTTCTGTCATGCTGGTTCTGTACCCTTTCTAAAAGAATGTTGCCTAGAGCCTGAAATACACAGGAGAGCCCATTCTCAAGGCTCTGACCTTTAAAGGTATAACACTTTTCCATTCAAATAGAGATAAAAAGTTGCAGAACAGAGAGTAACATTTGTCTTGTAGGTACAAAAACATTGTGACCTGATCTACTGGACAGCAGGAAGAACAAAGGATTCTGACATCAAGAAATTTGCACCAACCAACCACACCCTCTCTCCTCTTTAGCATAAAAGGAGCCTGAATTCTGACTTGGAGATGGTTCTTTAGGACATTCGTCCCGGATCTTCTCCGTCTGTCGGCTTTCTAAACAGTCTTTGTTCCTTGCCCCAACATCTCATCTTCTGATTTACTGGCCCGTTGTGCGACAAGCAGAACGAGTTTGGACTCGGAAACATAACCATCCTGGGGGACATAGTGTTCTCTAGAACATAGTTTGGAAAATATTCTATAAAATAATCCATTTCAGCCATATACACTACATTAGAGCCACTTTCAACAGGATGCCCATCCCCAAACCAGTGATGAACCTTCCTGCTCGCCTGTCTTTGCCCATATAGTTCTTTCAGTCTGGAATGCCCCCATCCCTGAGAAACTCCTAGTCAACCTTCAGCTTCCAGCTGAAATGAAATCTCTTCCGCAAAGTCTTCTCCACCTTTTCCTTTCTCAAGGTAGAAATAATTCCTCCTCTGGAAGCTTCCAGTGCTATACGGATACTCTCTGTACCACATCTCATGCTAGAGCCATATTTATGCATGAGACCTGGTGCCAGATGACAGAGACTGCACCTCTGCACCTCGGAACTGTCCACAGTTTCTAGCACAGACCAGAGCCAGGTACCAAGTAGATGCTGGGAAGATGTGTAATGGACACAGGAGTGATGTCTATACCCAGGACCTGAGTGACCTAACTTCCCAGACACTCTTCATGCATATTCATAATTTTCAGGTGTATCTGTCAATCACAACACTAACGAGAATAGGAATAAACAAATGTAAAGACTGAAAGAGACAAAAAGACTCAGATGAACACAAGAACAGACAAAGAAAGAGAGGGCTTAACTGATGAAGACTGAACAGACAGAGCCAGTTGAGACAGAGAGACTGACCAACAAAAAGAATCAGAAATTGGTATGAAGCTCATAGCTGATACACAGGGTTGGTAATTTTCCAACTCACTGCAGGAGGTCAACACCGCTGACTTGGGTTCACTCTGACCTTGATACATCTGTCTGAGAGGGCCCGCCTCCAATTTTATCCCCTAAGCCAAACAACCCATCTTCCCTACCACAAAACTTTTATCATTTTAGCTGTGAGTTGGCCTATTCAGGACAATTTTATTTCTGTTTTCTCTTCTCTTTATGAGAATCCCCCACTGGCACTGTAGATTGGTTATATGTCAGGTTAAAAGAAAAGGAAATAATAATAATAAAAGCAAGCTGGCAATTTCTTTCCAATAGAATATGCTGCATATTTCATGAAATAGAAGCCAGAGGAGTTTTATGATTCCTGAACCAAAACCTTCCCGTATCTCGGGACTAAATGGAAGAAAAATACAAAGAGCATCTCAAAGAAAAAGAAACCTGATCATTTGCTCTCCAACCTAAGGGATGTGTTTAAGTGATTAATTGAGTTAATGTCTTTTTTCTTTTCTTTTTTTTTAAACACAGGTTCATATCCTGATGCACATTTCACAGATTGAGTTCAGTGCTAGTTTTCACGGCTATAACCCAAGAGGAGGGGTTTTCTTTTCCTCTTGGACACTTTTTTTCCAGCACAGAACCTCTGGCTGGCTTCTGCTCTTAGCCTGGCAATACTCACCCCACCCCACCATCCCTTCCTGCTCAAGTTCTGTACCTATTTCAGGCCTCTACTCTCTCCTGGTATAGGAAACAGTCTGGTCTAGAAGGGGCACAAGACAAAGAATTCCGGGTTCTGATGGTGACACTCAGCCATACAGTTACGTGTCACCCCAAGCCTGCTTTGTGTTCCAATCTGTAAATTGAGAGAGTTAACTACTTCTAGAATTTAATCAATCCAACAGTCATTTTATTTCCTTGAAAAAAAAACTGCTGAAAAGTGCAATGGCGTGGGGATTTTAGCATTATGTGTACCTTACCCTTCCCTTCCCCAAGAGAGGGAGATGTTCAGGAAATATTGCCAATAAGCTAACCAAAACAAAACCTTTGCCTGAAATCCTTAAGTATCTCTCTTCCTCTCTGCCTCCTGGTTGGAAAAAAAGAAAAACAAGCCAGATACTTTTAGGATATTTAAGCCTTAGGGTATCAGTGACAAACAAGAAACTTTTTATTATCAAGGGGAAGGATTTTTATCTCATTTGAAGGATAACGTTAACAGTTAAATAGCATTCCGTGCTGGATACTCTTCTAAGTACTTTGCGTTAATTCCTCACAATCCTCACAACAATCTTATGTAGCAGGTACTGTTACTTCATCATAGAGAAAACTGAAGCACGGAAAAGTTGGATAAGCTGGTCAAGGCTGCACAGCAGGCGAGGCTGGGGAAACTGAGGTCTGAACCCAGGCGGTCTAGTACTCAAGTCCAGAATTCTAAACACCTGTTATACCACCTTTTAATTTTGAGAATCTCTGTTTACCCCTTGTTGGTTACCAACAAGAGCAGTAATGCAACCCCCTCATACCCAGTTACTGAATATGTTAACAAAGTCAACAGACGTGAACCAACCCGTCACAACATCCAAGTGTTCAAAATGTCCACCGTCAACCTAATGCCCTGTTGGCAACAGAGCAACATCCATTTTATGTTGTCAGCATCTGAAATTGAAAACAACCTGTAGTTTGCTCCCACAGGAAGTCTAACTATTCCATTATTCCCCATTAAATGTGACAACAACCCTGGGAGACAGCTGAGATCATCTCACCACTCAGAGGTAGCGTAACACAGTTGTTAGCACAGACCCTGGAACCTGAATGCTTGGATTCAAATTGAAGGTCTGTATCTTAGATGCTGTGTGACCTTGGGGACCAGTTACCAACTCTCTCTGTGCCCCACTTTCCTTATCAATCAAATCAGAATAAGAATACAAGTATCCACCACCTAGAGTTATTGAAGAATGAAATAAATTATTGCCTGAGAAGTGCTTAAAAGGGTATCTGATCCTTAGTAAGTACTCCACAAAGATTAGTTATTCCTACCTTTATTATAAGAGAGATAATTTGCCAATCTAGTACCTGGATTCCACCTTGACCTTCCAATTCCAAATACCATCCTCTCTCCTTAGCAGAATTCCATGCTAAAGTTACCATTCTCCTGAAATCGTATGTGCCAAAGCACCAAATAAGACATTTTTCCCCATAAAACTCCCCACAAAGTATGTATTATTCCTGCTTTGCAAATGAAGAAACTGCAGTTCCGAGAGGTCAAGTGATTTATCCTCACTTAACCAGTGAACTTTTTTTGTTACAGTTAGTCCTAAGTAACAAAGTTCCTGACAACAGCCTTCAATTTATGCAATTTTTTAAGTGCAATCTAAAAGACATAAACTGTGATCTTCTTGCTTTGATAGCTTTATTAGTTTGAGAGAGGGATTAAATCCCAGCAAAAACAAAATGTTTGACTTGAGTGAATTATCAAAATGAAATGCTTCCTCAATTAGATGCTTCCTCTGCCTGCAGGGTGGCTCCAAGCACCCAAAATCAACCAAATGCAATTTTTAAGATGGGTACTATCAGGTACCAAGCCAAACGCCTACCCATTTAAGAAAAATGACTTTGGAGGGCAAATGGGGAGCAGGAGCACCATATTCCTCCCTGGCTTCGGGAGAAAATGAACAGTAAGTGATGCCATCTCTTCCCGGCTGCCTCACACAATAGTCTGTCTTGCAAATGAAACATACTGTGAAACAGCTTGTGAGAGGAGCTTCATCAACAATAAGTAATTTTTATTTTTATTCAGATTTTATTGTTGAATACAATGAACATGATTAAATGTTTCAGATATGCCCATTCAGACCTTAAGCAAACCACCACCCAAAAGAAAAAAAAAAAACTCTCCTAAAAATCGCCTTCTAAAATTGCTGTAGAAGAGATTTAATTGCCAACTTGATGTGTAGAACTGAATTCCCACTTGACAGCGGGCACTTCCCAAGTAGATACTAACAACTCCCCACCGTCGGCCTCTCCTCTCCTCCCTGCCGATCCTCCAGCGTCGCCAAATAGTTACAATGTCAGTCTTTCAAATCACAGCATTTTGAACTTCCTAAACCTTTAAGAGGGCCTCTGTGCACGGAAAAGAACAATAGCGCTTCAAAAGCCGTTTCTCCGAGTTTTTCAATACTCTATTTGAAAGCGGGGATTTCAATCAAGGACATCAGCAGACGATTTCTGATTGCTAAGAAGTTGACTTTTATACAGCTTTGATTAGGTCGCCCTCCTCAATAGGAAATCAGGAAAATCTTTGATCCCTTTCAGATTCCAGAATTGTCACCAAGCCTTGTCAGGACAGGGAGTGAAAGAGATGGGGGTGGGGGAGTTGCGAAGCGTTCCTACTCCATCCAACCTCTCCACTTCCCCCTCCTCATCTATCTTGCCCGTGCAATTCAGGGTTCCATCCAGAATCACTCATCGTTGAGATAATAAAAACAATGGGTGCTAATTCAGGGGGTGGGGATGGTTTATAATTTTATGGATTTCCCGAAGACCTATAATTGGCACATAAATGTACAAACGTGAACCGGATAATTAGGGGGTTCTGAACGCAAGCCACCTTTAATTTATATGATTACTAGAAAACATGTTAAGTGTGATGAAGTGTCAGAGGAACCCCCACAAGGCCTTTATTCAAAACCATCAACATTTTGAAAGTGCGTTCAACGGGCCAGCAGGAGGTAGCGAGAAGCGACAGCAGCGGATCCTTGCTCGGGTCCCCGCCGGCACACTACGAGCTGTATTGTAGCATCCTTCTTGGAAGGCTCGCCCGTCCGCCCAGCTCCGGGCATCAAAAGACAGACTCGCTTTCACAACCTCTCCACTCGCCCCTCTATCTAAAGGGAGTAAGCCCGGGCTTCCAAACGCACATGCACACACCGACCCACGCGGGCATGCACCCCACCCTAGGAGACACGTGCCGAAGCGCAGATGCCCACGCCGCGGCGCTCTCCACGCCGGCCGCCGCCGCCGCCGAGCAAGCGGGTGGGAGCCAGACCTCGGCCGCCCAGCGCCCCCGGCCTCCCCACCCCCACCCAATTCCTCCAGATTCTCCCAGCCCAGGCGGAAGTGCCCAGGCAGACCCCCAACAATGAGGACTTCTGTGCAGCAGTTGGGGGTGGAGGATAGTTAACAGGGAGTGAAACACACAGTCTCGCGGGTCCCGGAGGGAACGACGGGTCAGCCTCGTCCAGCAACCTGCCCTCATGCCCCTACCCCTCACCCTCTCCAGGACCACATTAAAAAAAAAAAATCCGTTTTAAAAGTGCACAGAGTACACGCGCCCTCCCACCAGGGGTCACAACAATACTCCGCGGGACAAGCCAGCGTGGGCAGGAGAGCCCTGGCTGCAGCAACCACGGTTTTAAAATTTACTTAGTACACTTAGCCAACAGCCTCTTTCCGACGCCACGACACAATCTCCCCTATCCTTGACTCCCTGACTCCAAGGTCTGGGCGGTTGAGTCCTCCTTTTATGGCTCCTTTATGAACCAAACCACGCGGATTTTAAAGTTTCCCCAGTAAGGTTAAAAAAACACACAATTGAGCTCTGCAGTTGAGGCAAAGCGCGGAGTCCGGAGCAGAGAGAAGCAAGAGGGGCGGGCTGGAGAGGAGAGAAACAGGAGTGGGGGCGCCTGGGGAATGGAATGCAGGGGGCGGCAGCAGACAACCGAGTCGACGCAGGACTGGGAAAGAGACGGGTTCCGAGGAGACGCAGAGTCCAGTTCTGACGGTGTTTGCGAAAGGGTAGGGGTTACTGGGATAGATCTGGTTTTTCGACAGGTCAGGGTAGAACCGCAGCGCTGCCGAGGAGTAGGGAAGTGAAAACAGTGTTTTGCGGAGGAGGAAAGAGGGTCCGACCAGGAGTTGACGGGGGCGGGGAGGGAGGGGGACGCCGCAAGCATGGCTGGGGAAGGGCTCCCGAGTACCGGGTAGGTTCTAGAGTGGGAAAAAGAAGGTCTATGGGCGGACAGAGCCGGGCCGCAGGAGTGAGGAGGATGCAGAGGGTCGGAGAGAGAAGAGTGTACTGGGTGAGCAGGTCTGGAAAGAGAACCGCGCGTGGTCAGAAGTAGGGAGACTGGGGTGGGGTGGGGTGGAGAGAAACCCAAAAGGAAGGAGCAGAGTCGGCTTTTCCCCCAGCAAGTGGAGGACGAGAGCGGAAAACTGCAGTCGCCATCCCCGCCGCACTCCCAAGCCAAACTCCCGAGAGGTGCGCCACAGGAGCCCTCCTCCGCGCCTGGGAACCCAGCGGAGGCGTCCAGGCGCCGAGTCTCCGCTAGGCGCCCGCCCGCGCTGAACTCCCGGGCGGCCGCGAACCCCCGCAGCACCTCACCTCGGCTCGCCGCGACCATCCTCCTCCACTGCCGCAGCCGCCCAGGAAGCGGCTCCCCATGCCCGGCGGGCGGCGGCACTCAGGCGCGCTCTCCAGCCCGGGGAAGCCCGGGCGAGCGCCGAGCTGGGTCCATCCTCCCCGGGAGCCACGGGCCCCGCGTCAGAGCAGGGGGAGGAGACCGCCCCGCGAGCAGACCCGCCTCCTCACGCGCCCCCGCCCCGTCGGCCCCGCGCCCGCTTGGCGCCCGGCGGCGCCGCTCACCTGCTCGTATCCCGCAGCCGCCGCTGCCGCCGCCTGGCCGCCCGCCCCGTGCCCCTGGCCCCCGCCTCGCGGATCCCGCTCCCGCTCTCGCTCCCGCCCGGGCGTTCTCTGCGCCGCCCGAGCGCACTCCGAGAGCTTAGCCGAGTCGCGGTGGCGACGAGGAGGACGAGCAGGAGGAAGAGCGGGCGAGCGGGGGCGCCGCGGTTCGCAGTCGCGCCTCCGGAGCCCTGGCGCTCGCTCCCCATCCCGGCGTGGAAGAGGGAGAGCTGAGCCCGGAGCACCGGGTCCCCGCCCCGGCTGCTTGGGCGGGGAGGGGATGAGCGCGAGATGGGGTGAAAGCCGCCAGACCCGGGTTTTTCACAAAGTATCCAGTGTTTCTGCCACCACCGCCACCGTTCGCCCCCGCCGGGGCTCCCTCATTTTTCTCTAGGGTCTGCCCTTTTTTATCCAAGCTTCCAAACACACGCACACCCAAACGTAAAGAGTGCCGGTACGCGAAAGAAAACTCGAGGGCTAGTCGCGCGCGGGCGTGTTGCCCCCCTAACTCCCCAACGCAGGAGGGGGCGCTAGTTCCCAGAGGCCAACCCTGTCGCCAAGGCTTCCCAAGCAAAGTTGGGAGAGGGAGAAGACGTGCTTCTGTCACGCTTTCGTGAGTCCTAGGGAAGGTCTCAGGTCCCTGAAGGTGTGCAGACCCCAGTTAAATGCTTTCCCTCCCGTCCATCCTCTCAACGCCGGTTCTCAGAATGCCCAGGAGTAAACAATTCCCAGATTAGAACGCTCGGGAGAAGGCCCCAGCCTGAACGCAATCAGTTGCTCCCCACTTCTGATCTTAGTTTACAAAGATCCGCCAAATCGCAGAAAATATTGTGCCAGCCTGAAAATTCTTCTGCCCTGATACTGGTTTCAACTCCAGTAAATGCCTGAGGTGACACACCCATCTCCAGAGTCCCGAATACCAGGTGTAGAAGGGGAGAAATAAAATCAAGTCCTGCGCTGTTGGAGCAGGGTGCAGGATAGGAAAGGAAGAGACGGGCAACAGTTCCCTAAAAAGTTTATTTTTATTCTTTGTAGGGGCCACACTCTTGTCCTCCAGCTGGGTAATAATAAAGCTAATGTGGCAGATTTGGTGGGGTCTTTTTTTTCCCCTCGTGGCTTCTATCACTCACCCATGAAAATTTAATGAAGCATTTAGGGTTATTACCTCTAGAGTCAATAGGCTAAAAATATTTAGCCTAATGCACTCCTTGTGGAGCCAGTAGGTCCATGGCTGGTAGTACAGAGTCGTGGAAAGACCCTCCCCGTCTCCACAAAATTCACGACCCATTAAACTTATTCCATAATAACAGCTTCTGTACAAATGGAGGCCCCAGCAAACGGAGGCTGTCACGCACCTCCTGAAAAGATAGCAATTTACATAGAGACAAGAAAAATTTGTGAGGTCATTGGCAGGATGCAATCTTGGGAGAATAGCTGATGCGAGGAAACTCTCAACAAGGTGGGAGGGAGGTACCACTATGGATGCTACTGTGTCTGTTTACTTCCAGGTGTGACCCGAGAGCCTACTGGTGAGGACCAGGGAAAGTGGCTCGTCTCTCCAACTTTTTTAAAGTTCTAGAAAGTGGCAAGAGTTGCTACAGAACACTTAAGATATATTTAGTAGGAAGTTCAAGCTCACCAGGCAAATCTATTATGATTAATGAAACAGTTCAGTTTCCTCATCTATAAAGACAGAACTCTGGAGTCTGAACTCAATACAAAGGAAACCAGGGGACAGAGACAAATCACAGAAGACCTCACTGAAATAGGGGACGGGAGTACAGAAATCTGTTACACACTTTAAAGCGACCAGGACAAATGCCAAATCAGGTGACTGAACATAGATCTAACTTTCTGTTCACTCTACCAAAAAACACTGAAGTTACTCGATACTTGAGACAGCTGTGGAACATCAAAACCATTTACAAACATTTTGAGGCCCTGCATGTGAGAGTTGTTGCCTTCAGCTACCCCCCCCCCAACCTCCACCCATTTCCACCTTCTTCTATTTTTAAGTGAGGTTATGATTACAGTCTTGGAAGGAAATGCCGACCCTGAGTGGCCGAGTAACAGAAATGGAAGACACTCATGTAAACTCTGTCTCTATTCAGTGCTGACAAGGTTCACCACAGAAACAGCAAATTCCCATTAAATCCGGCAGGGGCAACAAGCTACAGCTGTTTCCAGCTCCAGGCTGGAAGGAAGACTTCTGCAGATTCTAATTGCATGCACGCTGCCCACCAAGGACCTAACAATACTCCTCAGGGTTAAACCAAACTAAATCTGAAAGTACCACTTTAAGTTATTATGCTAAACGTGTCAAGAAGCAACTCATGTAAATACTAGGGTGTTTTTTGTTTCTTTTCTCTTTTAAATAACAATATCATTTGTATTATGTGTGGCATAAAGAAAAAATATCACACATTCCTTTATCATCCACTGTGAGAAACAGTGTAGTAAGAGCAGCAAAGATGTATGTACTGCTGATTATGTTCCAGGCACTGTTCTGGGTACTTTCCATTCATTAACTCATTTAACCTGCATGATGGCCCAGGTAGAGAAGTACTCCTATTGGTGTGTATTGGATAAAATGTGGACTTTGGAATCTGGTGGGTCTGAGTCATTTTTGACACGTTACTTACCTCTCTGAGCTTCAAAATTCTCAGTTCTACAACAGTGACAACCTGTTTCATGAGATTGCATAAGCCTTAAAAGAGAAACTATATTGAACATGGCTAGCACCGAATAAATCACCCAGAAAACAATGGTTCTCTTTCCAGAATCCTTCCAAAATAGTTGGCTTTAAATCAACGAGCATTTACGGAGTCTATTTTATATATCAGGCATCGTGCTAGGCATTGGAAATAACGACGGTAAATCAGAAACAGATCCTGCCTTTGAGGAGCTCTGAGTCAATTGAATAAAAAAACACGGGCATGAGAAGCATGCAGATGGGCAGAAAGGAGTTTTATTAAACTTCACATAATTCATCTCAATGCACATGATTCTTAAGGCACCCAGAGGGACAGGCTATGTAAGTGCCGTTTGAAACTGACCTACAATTGAAAGCAAAACCAAATGTCAGAAATCATAAATCCAGCTAGCAGTAATTACTCCTCCAAAGAAAGGGATGAAAAGTAGCTCATTTTGTGTATCATATATTATTTAAAGTTCTGTTATTCCTACAATCGTTTCAAATATACCTCTCATTGGATAGAGCATAATAAAATGAATTTGAGCTGTAAGCTCTGGGGATTTCAAACACAAATTATTACATAGCCACTGTTTATTAAAGAATTTGTAGTGCTTGCATATGCCAGGAATATGCTAATATTTCTACACACATAAAGCGCTCAAATTAATAAAATTTTGAACAGTGCTCAGTAGGAACATTTCTACCAAGCTTGTTAGAGTCATCATGTGTTCAAAGTATGCTAACACAGAGAACGCACAAAGGTTAATACCAAAGGTATAGACGCCTCTCATGGTCCCTCTCATTCAAGTTCATGTTCACATTCAGATTCTATTCATTTATTCAAAAATGTTTACTGATTGCTTACTCTATACTAGACACTATGTGGAGCATTGCAGAGAAAGAAAACAAGCAAAACACCTTGCTCTTAAAGTCACAGGCCCCTGAAGGGAGCACATCATCACATCACATTGCAATAAATGCTATGATAGTGCTAAGTACAGGATGCTGGGAGAGCATCCCGTCGGGGCATTTAACCCAGAGTAGGATGTCAAGTCTTCGTGAAGGAAGTGGCATCATCTTGAAAGCTAACTGAGTAGCCAGATGAAACAGGGAAGGGTATTTCAGGCAAAGAAAAGAGAATTTACAAAGATACAGAAGAGATTCTTTTCTGGATTTGGCTGGAGTTGACCCTAGAGAAGCAACATCAACACATTGCAAAGGGTCTTGTTTGTCATGTGCAGGACTTTGGAATTTAGTGTGAAAGTAAAGAAGTCCACTTTAAAAAAAACAAAAAGCAGAAAAAATATTTTTGTAAAACCTTTCATTAACCACGTTTCGGATACTTTTCTTGTATGCCCTGGACACACGAGTAAAATATCCACTTACTGTTTCTCTTCTGAAATCCAAAAAGCAATGAAAAAAAATTTCTATATGGCTTCATCAAAACAGAACTTCCCTTCTTTCGTAATAGTGGTCTTGCTTGATTCCAGGGAAAGATTGTGCAGCAGTATTACTAAACTTGACTCTGGTTTGCAGCTGCTATAAATAGTACTCCTTTTATTTTTTTCCAATGAGGAGGTGGAGAAGAGCAGCAACACTGCAATTGTATTTATGCCACCAGTCTGCTCTTTTTAGCTAAATGCACCGTAGAAACAAAGTGGAGAGCTAAAGTGATTGTCAAAGGGCTCTTAAGTTCCAATCCAAACCCCCAATTTTTTTTCACTCATAAAGTGGAGCTTAAGGTGATATTAGTGCTTGAAAACAGAAGTAGACTAAAAGCTATCAGAAAAACGACCAAGTTTCTGATGCCTAGAGTTTCAGAAGCAGTGAAGAATCCACATACCACACGCTACAGCTGCCGTGTATTTTGTGGCTACTATGTTAAAGGTATGACAAATATTTGTTGTTTGCCTCTCTGGGGCCATTCCTCCTCTTTCTATAAACAACACTCGGCTTTCGTTAGGGAGGCATCCCCCCAACTCAGTAATATTTTTTTCCGTTGAGTTCTGCTAGAGCTGATTCCGCCCCCAGCTCCAGGGATGGACAGCTACAACACGCTTCTTGGCGACAATTAGGGGTGGTCACATGGTTGATCTGTGTACTTTTGATAGATCAACTGGGAAGAATGCTTTCTCTTTACCGCTGGACTGGACACTGGAAAGTCTGGAGCTGCAGGAACACATTCCATAAGAAAAGCCTTCGGAGAATGAAACTACAGGAGAAGAAAACAGGACTAAGAGATGAGAAAATAGAGATTTCTGAGGGCATTGTTGAAGGGCTTTGGTTTAGCCATGCCTGAGCCAACTACTATTCCCCTACCCAGATTTTCAGTTATATACATCAAAATATTCCCTCTATTGCTTCAACCAGCTTGAGTTGGTTTTTTTTTTTTCACTTTTTACCAAAAGAATTTTGCCTAATATACCAAGTATTGCATAATGAGCTTTCTAAGTTTTCCTATTTAATACTAAAAGAGCTCCAAAAAGCTATTTATATATGTTTATACTTGGCCTTATTCTAAGGATAACATGAACTCACATTTTGCAGGTTAGAAATAAATTCAGCGAGCTTAAATACCTTACCCAGAGTTATGCAGCTAGTCAGGAAGCTGAAAAATGAAAAATTTAAATGCCATTTACAATAGCACATCACAAAATACTTAGAAATAGACTAAACAAAAGCTGTGCAAGTTTTCTGCCCAAAACTTACAAAATGTTGATGAAAACCATTACAGAAGACCCAAATAAATGGAGATGCATACAATGTTCATGGTTTGGAAAACTCAGTGTTGATGTCACTTCTCCCCAGACTGAACTATGAATTTAGCACAATTCCAATAGAAAGCTCAAAACGCTTTTTCAAGAAATTGACAAACTAATTATAAAATGTGTATGGGAATGCAAACAGACTTAGAATAGCCAAAACAATCCTGACAAAGAAGAGCAAAATTAGAAAGCTTATCCTACCTGATTTCAGGACTTATTATAAAGCTACAATAATCAAAACAGTATGGTATTGGCACCAAGGCTAGATAAATTAATCAATGGAACAGATTAGAGAATCCAAAAACTGACCCACACATATGCAGTCAATTGATTTTTTTTTATACAAAAGTGCCAATGCAATTCATTTAGGAAAGAAAAGTCTTAAAACAGTATTGTAAAAACTGGATAAATATATGGAAAAAAATTAACCTCAACCCCTCCTCACACCATACAGAGACTAAAATGTAATTGCTAAGATGGTAAAAGTTCTAGAGGAGAACTTTAGAGAATATCTTCATGATTTGGAGGGATGCACAGATTTCTTAGAGAGGACACAGAAATCACTGAACACAAAAAAATGATAAATTGGACTTTACCAAAATTTAAAACATGCTGATCAAAAGACAACAATTGAGAAAATTAACAGTAAACCACAAACTTGGAGAAAAAAACTCACATATATCTGACAAGAGACTTAAATTCAGGAAATACAAATAACTTCTATTAATTAATAATAAAAGATAAACAGCCTAATTAAAATGGACAGAAGACATTTTACAAAAGACACATTGAATATCCAATAAGCATATGAAAAGGTGCATAACATCACTGATCATAAGGAACATGCAAAGAAGACCATGCTAAGAGATCACTTCACACCCACTAAAATGGCTAAAATTTCAAAGTCTCATCACCTTAACTACTGGTGAGGATGTAAAGCTCTCATACATATCTGTGAAAGTGTAAAATGTGATCACAATTTTGAAAAACTGCCTGGCACACTTTTATAATGTTAAGGGTACATCTATTCTGGGCACCTGTGGGCTTTCTACTCCTAGGTATTTACCCAAGAGAAGTAAAACATGTGTGCAGGCCCACGCATGCATGCGCACACACACACACACACACACACGAAAGTTTATAACAGCTTTATTCATAGCAAGTCAAACTGGAAACAACACAAATCTCTTTCCACAGTAGAATGGACCAACGAACTGCAGGCTATCCACATAGTGGAATACTACTGAGCAAGAAACAAAACGAACCACTGAGAGGTACAGCAACATGGATAAATCTTTAAAAAAAAATACTGAGTGAAAGAAGTCAGACTCAAAAAGGACATTACTATGATTCCATCCATATGAACATCAAAAACAGGCAAAATAAATCTATAAGAAAAATGAGAACACTAGTTGCTTTTGTGGAGGGAGATTGCCCAGAAAGGGCATGAGGTACTTTCTGGAATGAAGGAATATGCTGTATGTTTAATGTAGCCCTGGTTTATATAGGCAAATATATTTGTCAAAACTAATCAAACTACTATTAAGATCTATGCATTTCAATCTATGTCTATGTTATCTTAATTTAAACAATTTTAAAAACAGTAGGCACAAAAAAAGTGGAGCAGCCAGCCAGACCCCACATCTTTACGGGGACTACTCTCTCATGGCCCAACGCAGGTATCCGTGCTAATATTACAAGTCCTGAATCAAACGTTATACTCTCAATATAAAAAGAGTGCTGTATATTGTGCATAGTACTGCCAAAGCACTGAATGTGTTAAAAAAAAATAAAAATAAAAAGGATCCTTTAAAGTACGTTAGTGCAAGAATAGTTAGACTAAAATGAAGCACCTGCCACAAAATGAAAGCACTGTCCAGTGATGATGTGGGTGTCACCAGAAGGTAAATCACTTCCTGGCACAGAAGTTAATCAAATACAGGTTGGATGATGGCTTGGCAGGAATTTGATGGAGAAACTCAAGCTTCAGATGGAGGAAGTGAATGGGGGAAAGAAGTCTTGGCAATAAGGCAATGAGACCTTTAAATTCCCCTTCAAAACCCTAATATTCTATGATACCTTGAAGAGTTCTTGTCAAAACTCTGAAACCACAGTCACACTTCAAATGGTTCTCTCTTCTGTCCCCAGAAGCCAATGAAAGGCTGTAACTCTGTATGGAAAGATAGAGGCTGCATGGCTGAATTTGTATGAAAACCTCACAAGGGAAAAGTCGCCCCTCTTTCCTCAAAACATATTGATGCAAATCACACTTTATAAAATATTTTTTTAAATAAAAAAAGAATGTAATTGCTCGCTGAATTGTAATATGCATGCAAATTAACCTACTGTAATTATACTGTGCAATTTTCTACTTTAAAAACTTAGAAAATGGAAGAGACCTGATAAGTAATTTGAACTTAATTCTTCATTGTGTTCCCTCATTATGCAATGGTTACCATAAGCAATGTGCTCTGTTTTAATGTGAAATGTTTTCAGTTCATACCTTTACAACGGCAGGACTCAAATGAGACCATTCAATATATACAGATACAGATACTTGCCCCACCCCCCACAAATGCATTGTAGAAATAATGACGATAAAATACAGCACAAGGGAATTTGTGAAAGATTCTTAATATATTTTCATTTTGGAACCTTTAGCACATGAAGTGTCTCTATCCTAAGCCCTCAATATGTTTTAAGTAGTCAAGGAATTCCTACCCAAATGGGAGTCAGATGGATCAGCATTCATGATTTAATGGCAAGACTTTGGTACAGAAGCAAAGAAAATACATTCTCGTCCCAGCTCTGCCACTAATTAATTATGTGACCTTCCCCATTCATGCCCTCATTTTGCTCATATGTAAATTAAAAGGTCGGGCTAGGTGATTTCCAGCTTCTGTCCCAGCCCTTCCAGTCTGAAATTGCTCTGCACTCCCTCTTTGCTTTGCATTGTTTAAGCAATGTGAGTGACAGTAAATGAATTTCTTATTTAGAATTAATGACCGTCTGAATGAACCGCAAGCCCTCTGGTTCAGTCATTCACTGCTAAAGAATGTCGAACACAAAGATCATCTGTGATCATTGTGATGATGCAAATGTGAAAAATAATAATTACCCGTTTTCATGCTAATAATAATTTGCATGTGTGGTTCCCTCAATGTAGATCCCGTTAAGTGTGAGGCAAAGAAGCAGAGAGCTGGGGATCTCATTAAGCAGCAGCACCGTGTCGTGGAAAGAGAGTGGGTAAGGCTGCGAATCGCAAGTCTTTGGTTTGGTATTTCCTGTGGCTAATCACCTCAGTAATTTCATCTCTTAGGCTACATGATCTCAGTTACTTTCCTGGAAGTTGTAAAAACGAAACACATCAAGAATGGAAAAGCATTGGTTCACTTGTATTTGTAAATGTCTCATTTAATCCTCTCAACAACCTGTGAAGTAGGTGCTTCTTATTATCTCTATTTTCCAGCACCTCCCCCTCCAAAAAAAAAACCAAAAAACTGAAGGTAAGACAAGTTTAATAACTTGTTCAGAGTCACAGCCCACAGCACTGGTCAGTCCTGTCTGTCCAGAGGGGATAGTAACATCCTTTCACTTTCTGAATTCCCATCATCACATATTTAGATGTTTTTTTCTCTCAACATACATAGTCTTCTTAAAGAAAGGTAACTATTTCACCTTTGTGCAACTAACAGTCCTAGAATGTCCACTCCTTAGCTATACAATGACAATAAAAGTACCTATATTTCTCTAAAGAATAGTCTTCATTTTTTTCCAGTGGAGGTACTAGGGATTGAACCCAGGATCTTGTGCATACTAAGCGGTACTCTACCATTGAGCTGTACCCCGCCCCCTCAAGAATACTGTTTAATTCCCATTTTAGCGTTCATCCCACCCACGCCCACTCCATTTCTCCTTTCCTAAAATCCCCAATTCCCATTTGAGGAAATACGTGATTTCTCAGAAGCTGACTTCAGCTCTGTTTTGGAGCACGTGACTTAAGCTAAGCCTGTCAACACACCCCATCACACTCCAGCCCTTTGACCAAAGTGGTTGATTCAAGGGCTGGCAGAGAACTTCACCTTGTCCATTCAGACTTCTGCTGGAAATATTGACACAAAGATAGCCTGGAGCCCAAGAAGCAACAGTGTGGGCTCCTAAAGGAAACAGTTCTTATGACAAAGTTAGACCCAATGAGGTCAAAGCAAAGCAAAGAAAGTAAAAGAAGCCATGTTCTGTCCCATCACCGAGTCACTGCCTAAAGCCAGCATTACCTTAACAGTAACACAAGGCAATATATCCTTTTTATTGTATTAGCCAGCATAATTCACAGTTTTCATTACTTTCCACAAAAACCATGCCATCAACTCAATGAAGAGGTATTAAGGATGTAATGAAGTCATGAATGACAACTTGTAAAAAGCTACATAATCATAAAGCTTAATAATGGTGATTATGACAACAATGAAAATGATGATGGAAGCGAAGAAGGAAATGAGTGCCTTTCAACAAATAGGGTGCCAAAATTTCCTGTGGATCAGACATTCCCTTCAGTGACTGAAAAAAACAGTTCATTCCTCTATGTTCCCACAATTCATCGTATAATATTCCAGCAGCATGCTCTTAGCTATCCCTGATCAAACCACAGTGGATGATGGATCTTTTCCTGACCACACCTCCTGCGTGTCTACCTCCATCACTTTGCTCCTCCAGGATTGCCCTTTCCCATTCCCATTTATTGAAATCCTTCCCAGTCTGCAGGACCCAGTTTACATGAAGCCCATCCCCTCCCCCACCATTCTCTCCTTTTGCTTCCTTTATATGTTGTGCCTGCTTATAATCCTGATCCCTGCCATGTGCTGGAGCCATTTTTCACATGTCCAGATCCCCCCTCTAGAGGCTGTAATCTCTTAGAGTAGATGCTAAGCTCCTTATAAACAGCAGAGAGAAAGAGATGTATGCGACATCTGTCACTGCACTAATGTCGAGGGTGATTCAGCCGATGTGGTTGTAATTCCACCGTTGAGCAGTCATCAATCAAAAGCATACAAGGAGCACCTTGTGAAGAGATGGAAACACCCTACAATTAAGAATGCTTAGATCGCAGTCTTACTGGGAGCTGGGACTAAAGACAGGCGAGTGGATGACAGGGGAAGGCAGGCAGGCAGGCAGGCAGGCAGAGAGGAGTATGGCTTGTGGAATGTTGTCAAAGGATGCCAAGGCAAAGTTCTCCATAGCTTTCCTGTGCTTACGGAGATAAAACATAGTCAGAGGCTCTAACAAACCATTGTTATTCTCTAAGGGGTATTTCCAGGGTAACTAGAAATACAGAGTCTCTTCTATATGTGTCCCAGGTAGCAGTATTATTGTATGTTTATAAATACAGAATAAAACCTGAACAGTGATAAATAGCATACAGTTTTAAACTACACCTGCATTTCTAATGTAAGTTCTGACACTAAGCAGGTGTGAATTTGGGTGAGTACTTTAACGCTCAGCTGCACTTACCTCTTCTGTAAAATGGGGATAATGATACATGATTCTAGTGGTTATTAATTATTAAATAGAATAATGTTTGTAAGCATTTGTGATACTGCTTGGTATATGGTAAGAAACAATAAATACATCGGTGGTTATCAGCAGTAGAGGTTGCAGAAGTAATCATTAATTTGCAGACGGCTGTCTCTGGTTCACTCAGACATCTCTAGAAAAGTGACCCTTGGAATAATAAGCACCCATATTCTAGAGTATAGCCGTGAAAAACTTTGGTAGCACCACTGCCACTTCCAGTATTTAGACTGCCTTAAAAAATGCCCTAGTCACACTAAGCATGATACCCATTAAGGCCCTGACAGATATTTTTTGTTCTGTAGGTGAGTTGCTTTCCCCAAAAACCAACAGTCATTGATCGTAAAATTCTCCATATTTGCAAACATTTACTTGGGTGGTGTATTATAGCCCATCAGATTCAAGGTTATCCCTGTAAAAAGGTTACTCTCATGCTCTTGCGTTCCCATATGCTTTCCTAAGTGGGAGATAAAGGGTAGGGATACAGTTGGCATGCCCAGAAGTGTCAATGACCCTGGTTATTATCCCCTGGAAGAACGTTGCCCCTGTGAATACCATTTGCCACATGTGCATCAATGGAAACTATTTTGGAAACTGCTGATACAAATGAATGGAAACTATCAAAAGGCTTGGAGCATTTGAGGGACAGGCTTACATTTTTGAGGTAGACACAGCATACTGACAGCAGAAAGAAGGTTGAGTAATGTGTCCAACCCACCCTTACTTCAGGTATTTCCTTCCACTCCATCCCCTACTTTTTGCTGCATCACATCCTTACCCAGCCACCACGACTCATGTACACCAAGAATAGAAGAGCTTGAAATCTTGAGTATTCACTTAAAAATAAAAATTAAACAAGTCTATCTCGGGCACACAACGTTACTTCCAGAAGGAATTAACATGTCCTGCCAAATTCTAAAAAAAGACACTGTCCTTGGGCATCTTCCATATCTGGAATAACTAATCATAAAGTTTATGCAGTTTTAGGGACATACGAGTCTGTAGTTCCTGGTTGAGTGGGAGGATTGGAGATAGCCACATTCAGTTCAAATGGGTTTATGGTAGAAAGGTCAGGTCATAGGAAGAATCAAGATATTACTGTGCCCAAATGACCATGATAAACAGGACCACTAAAAAGAAATGCTGTTGGGAACACAAAGATGTAGTTGAGTGTTTCCCTTCAAAGGGTCCTCCTGGCTCCCTGACCACACCATCATCCTTCATGTTGCTGGATGTTTTTCCGCGCGCTTCTCCCTCTGTATGAAATGCTCTTCTCCACCACTTTACCTCCCTAGCGTTCTCATTCAAATCATTTGCTGTGTTGCTTCTGTCTTTAAAGACTCCAGAATTCATTGTCATAAAACTAGTTAGTGTGTGTACATCTGCACTGATAATGGAATAAATATTGAACTAACTCCCAAGAACTGTAAGGCAAAAAAGTGTATCCATTCAAATTCCAAGGAATCCAAGAGGGAATCACAGCATAGACATTTACTATTATATTTTACTTGATTTAAATATGATTTCATTACTGGTATTCAAATATCTGAGCAGCTTATCAGGCATTCTCTCTTCATTTAAGAATTGACCCCAACATATATTAAAACGCAAAGAATAAACCAACACACTTCAGAACAAGGTCTTTCCCACTTCCTTTCTGACTTAGGGATGATTCCACTTGAGGGGGTCTCTGATGATGATGGTTTAAACTGAATGCTCTGTAAGTTTATCCATTATGTCCCTAAGTATCCTTGGAACTGCAGCCTTCAAAATCTCCCTTGAAAGCCATTCCTCTGAACAACTATGTCTGCTTCCATGTATAGAGTCCATATACTTTAAATCATTCATATGTTCATTTATTCAAAAAAAACTTCCCGAGCCGTCTCCTTGTGAAGGATGCACTGGGCTAGGCACTGATGATAAAGAAAGGAAAGACGAGTTCTGATTCAGAGTAACTCACAGAATAATTGGAAAGAAAGGTAAGTAAACAGGTAGTTTTGTAAAATAGTGTCCTAAGTGCTGTCACACAGGTGACTAGTAAGTGTGTTAAATGCCCCTCCCCCCCACTTCTCCAAAGAAAGGTATTTGGTGCGGGATCACCAAAGCTTTGAAAGAAGGGGACTTTGTGAGTCTATTAGGACTAAGGTCATCCCATGCCTCAGCCACTCACCTACCAGACTCTTTACTACTCAAAGGGTCTCTTCAACTAATTCCTTTCCAGTGACACCCGTCACCCTGTTAAAATTCTCACAGAAGTTCCAAAGAGAGAACTCTCTGTGAAGATTTGTCTCTCTCTGAGCAACAACGTGGCCACTGCCCAGATGAGATATAACCGTCCTACCTTTGTGCCCACACTTGCACACAGTTTGTTACTGCCTCAATATATTGCATAGTTTTTAGAGGAAGATTTACTCCTTCTACAGGCTTTATTTTCAGAAAGGTCAATAAAGAACCAGATTCCCAGAGAAAAATACTGTATGATGGTTCCATAATGTGAAACCCAAATCTGATTATACCATGCCCTTATTTAAAATAATTTAACAGCTCCCCAGTGGCTGCAGGATAAAATCCAGTGTCTTTAATCTGTCGTCCGGACCTCCCTGGCGAGCACTTGCCCCACTCTGCAACAACGTCTTATCAAGAGTCCCTCACATGTTGGAAGCCACCAGGCAGAACTCTTTTAGGCTGTGGACAGAGGAGTCGTTGGAGGGCTGAGTGGAGAAGTGATAAGAGCAGGGCTACATTTTCAGAAGCCTGCTCAACTTTCCCTGAATGAAGCAACTGAAGTTCCATATATAACTCCACTTGCATCCTCAATACCCTTTGGAAATGAGGCAGACCATAAATTAGGAAGCAAAACACCAAGGAAGAAAATAAGCAACAAGAATGTTCACATACCCCTTTATGAAAAATGCAACTGTAAAGGATCTCCATGGTATTTATTATTACTGCTGTAAAAACGCTGATCTGCCGCCAGCCTTCTTGACTCATGCCAGTGACCATCCATTATGTATTCTCAGATGACTGGGAATCTTGACAAATCCTGAATTGCCCAATAGTACGGAAAAATAGCCCTCGGTATGTCCCATTGTGCACAGGTGCATGGGGCTGTATACATGAATTATGGTTGGGTGTTTAGTTATTGTCATATTTTCTGCACCCATTTATGAAATGTGCCTCAAATTCAGATGTTGACTTTGCTTTTTTTTCCTTTATAAAAAAATAAAATATAAAGAACTCAAACCAGTTAAAAAATATACAACTGCCCTTCTCTATTAGGCAATAAACTAGTTACAGGAAAAAACCTCTCCAGCAACTTGAAAAGTTAGATTTAAAATAACCCAAACTGTAACTAATAACATTTGAGTGTTGGTATTATTATACTGAACGAATAATCACTGAATGTGTCTCCTTGGATGGATTAATTAATTCAATAAATATTTATTGAGCAGCTATTAGACATACAAAAAACCAAATTGTTGTCCAAGATACTATCCTTGCCTTTAAGGAGCAGAGTATTTCCATTTATTTTGAGTTCTCAGTATCAAGAAATCAAAACCAATACAGGACACAATTTTATATGCTCTGTTCCTTCATGCTGTCAAGCCCACACCTACACACACACACAAACACACACACTCCTCTCTGAAAACAATGATTAGGAATCGGCCATATAGCACAGGGAACTATATTCAATATCTTGTAGTCACCTATAATGAAAAAGAATATGAAAATGAATGTATGTATATGTATGACAAGCATCGTGCTGTGCACCAGAAACTGACACATTGTAACTGATTATACTTCAATTAAAAAAAAAAAAAAGAATTGGTTTTATGCTGTTGTTGGCCCCCTTCTAAATCACTAAACCTCATCCACTTTATTCTCCAAATGTTGGTAGGTCCTTACCTTCTGACTTTAAGGCTCATTTTTAAATAGCAACTTTTATTCACCCTTCTGTATTTTTTTCTTTTTCTTTTTCTTTTTTCTAGCTCAACTTCCAACTAGGATGTTGATTCCTTCCAAGACATACCAGTTCAGCTTGTCTTGGATAAACATTTTGCCTCCGGATCTGAGAGCCAGAGGCTACTGCTGAGTTCAGGAGGAGAGGGACAACTTCCCAACCCACCTACCATGTTACAAGTCCACACCTGACATTCCAGCATTACAACCCCACATTTCAAAGGAGAAATGTGTAAATGTGAGAAATACAATAGACCATGAAACCCAAGTCAGGATTCTACTTGCTCTATGGCAGTATAAAAATACAGGCATATTCCATTAAAATAGTGACTAAACACAAAGAAACTCTAGGCGTGCCGTCTTGTGAAGATCTCTATGGCCATCATATCAGCCGGAGTCCCACCTACCCCCGCCAGCCTACCATTTTAGTCTCTTTTGGATCTGATTCCATCAGTGGTTGCTAGGCAGGGGGTGGATGATTTAGGTGCCTTACGAGACTCTTTTCCAATCTTACCAATGGCTGTGAAACTTTTCAAATATGTCATTTAGCGTCTTTTTCCCCCAGCTTATGAAAATGTGGCATATTTGACATGACTTGCTGTAACTGTTAGGTTGATTTTATTTATTCTGGAATGATTTAGAGGGTTGAATATATAACAGGCTCTGTCTCCAAACACCGGGGAGATGATAGCCAAAAGGACAACTGTATTCAATATCTTGTAGTAACTTATGGTGAAAAGAATATGAAAATGAATATAGGTACGTTCATGTATGACTGAAGCATGGTCCTGTACACCAGAAACTGACACAACACTGTAAACTCACTATACTTCAATAAAAATACATACATACAAAAGACAACTGTGATCCCTTCCTTCAGGGAGTTCACAGTCCTGTGTTAAAAGACATTTTACATCTTAGGGTCACAGCTATATTGCAGGTTGCATTTTACCAGGGGCTTCTAATAAAAGTCCTTAAATGAAAACTACTGGATCAATTTATGCTCCTGGAATTATTTTAATAGGAGAAATAGCCCTGCTATTATTCAACTGGAAGATAATGACTGAAATGTAAAAGGCGAAGGGACAGAGACCACTTTGACTTAAATTCACACTAAAGTGTAAACAACTGGCATTGGATATTATTTTATGAATAAAGCTCTGGATAGGGGAGGGCCAAAGAGGAAGGTACACCAGGTTCTGAATTAGGGGACTCATGGCAGATAGAAAACTGATGTTATGAGGGGAGAAATTGCCTACCAAATAATTTAGCTTGTGGAGGGTCCTTTGTAATATTTTTTTTTGCTGAAAATACTCAGTTTAGAATCAGAAGTTCTGGGTTCTTGTTTAGGCTCTACTGCTTCATTTTGTGGCTCTGCAAAATCTCTCTGGGGCTGAAGTTACTTATTATAAAAATGAATGAGATATTCTGCCCTACAACCTCACAAATTTATTGGGAAGGTAATTTTTTTAACTTTTTTTTTTATTGATTTATAATAATTTTACAATGTTGTGTCAAATTCCAGTGTAGAGCACAATTTTTCAATTATACATGAACATATATATATTCATTGTCACATTCCTTTCTCTGTGAGCTACCGTAAGATCTTGTATATATTTCCCTGTGCTATATTGATAGTAGACTACACACACGTAAGGTATTAATATGGAAGGAACACCGTTACATCACAGTGGATGCCTCAAATTATTTCCAAAATATGAATGAGACCAGTGTAAGCTGGGGACACTGTTTTATAATTAATTACACACACATAAATCTTTGCTGATCCAATTACAAAGTTCTACTTTCAAACTTTGAAACAATGAACTTCAATTTACCTAAAGCCATGCTTTCAGATTACAGTAAGAGATGATTCCTTCGTGCCTTTCAAAGGAACTGTTGTGCCACAGGGCTCAGCTCTCATTTTTGAAATGAATGTGTTCCAGTAGGATTGGCTGGTTTCTGTTATCCAGTCATCCTACAGTTAACATATGTGATATGTATTTCAGTCAAAGGATCATAATGCTTTTAAAAGAGTTTTGTTTTCCTAAGAAGACATGTTTCTTGTTTTATATTAGCCGTGATTTAACTGCAGGTCATGAAACCCAATGGGCAAAAGTCCTTGGGGCCAGCATTCATTACATATCTCCTTGCCTTGCGAAGGGTGGGCTAATTCTAGACTCCAGACTCCACCAGGACCCCCAGCTTCCAGACACACCTCTGCATTTCTCACACTTTGGTAACTCTCCCCACTTCCCCTCTTGACAGTCCTTGCTGAGAGGCTAATTTACTGAGGTTCAAAGAAGGTAAGCTTCCGTCCACAGACATGAGAAAAAAAGATGAATCTCTAAGATTTGAACTCAGGTTTCTAAGTCACCAAAGCCCATATTTCTTCCTCCTACCATGTCCTGCTGATCTGTAGAATATCCAATTTCTCCACAGTGAGACTCTTTTTCAGTGGGAGAGACCTGGGTTATAGTATTCTATTTTAAAAAAAATCACTATGTTAAAAGATGTTTTGTGATGTGTAGGACAAAGAGGGCTGTTGAAATTGAAATCATTTTCCTGGTATCCAAGATCTCTAAATCTCATGCACATTAAGTTTGAATTAACACTAACAAGAGTCTAACAGCTTTGATGCTGTGTTCTTAGATAATTAAATTCTTAGAAAATCATTCCGCATTTGAGGGAGAAGCGAAGGACACGGAGAGTTCAGTCTTAATTCAAAGTCACTTACACATCGTTACCTGCTGTTTCTAGGCCTTCGCGGAATCAGCAGGGAGGATTTGATATTGAAAATGAGGGTTTCTCTCTCGCTCTCTCTCTTTTTTTTTTTTTTTTTGGCCAAATCCTCCGGGCGAAGGGTGGGGGATGGGGGAACTGCCCACTGGAACTCGTCCTAAGCCATCACCTTACTTTAGCATCTGTCACATCCTAGAAGATCCAGGCCATTTTGGATGCTGAAGCTGCATCCCCTATCAGCAGTCCTCCTTTCTTTACAACCACACCTCCCCTTATATGTACTTATAATATACTTTATAGTTTACAAAGTCCTTTCCATTCATGATTGCATGGGACCCTCAGAGCCACCTGCAGAACTTTGAAAGATGGCACAGTCTTGCATGTCATCACCTGGAGAGAAAGTGGCAGGCTGCCAACAGGCCTCATCAGGCGGCCCTTCCCTCGGGTGACACCTTGTATTCTAAGCTAACACTTGACCCTGAGACTTAAAGTCATAAAATAAATATTGTCATATTTTCAAAGTGAGCAGCCTTGGGAACAGTAACTCATAATAACACACCTCACAAGAGGCTGGTGAGTACAATTCAGTTCCAGCTCAGGATTTGAGGATGTGGGGGAGGGTATAGCTCAGTGGCAGAACACATGCTTAGCATCCATGAGGTCCTGGGTTCAATCTTTTTTATTGAAAAAAGAAAATTTAAATAAGCCTAATTACCTACCCACAGAAAAATAAAGGAAAAGAAAAAGAAAGAAAAGAAAGAAAGAAAGAAAGAAAGAAAGAAAGAAAGAAAGAAAGAAAGAAAGAAAGAAAGAAAGAAAGAAAGAAAGAAAGAAAGAAAGAAAGAAAAGAAAGGAAGGAAGGAAGGAAGGAAGGAAGGAAGGAAGAAGGAAGGAAGAAGGAAGGAAGAAGGAAGGAAGAAGGAAAGGGAAGGGAGGAAGGGAAGGGAAGGGAAGGGAAGGGAAGAGAAGAGAAGAGAAGAGAAGAGAAGAGAAGAAAAGAGATATGAGGATGCGACATAGCACTGCCTGCGGGTGGTAATCATTTAAATCAGCATAATCAGGACATTTTGCTCCAGGACAGCCAAGTCATCAGAAAGTAATTTGGTTTTCAAGATGAGAAAGCTAAAGCTCAGAAAGATGAAATAAGTTGCCATAAACAATCTAGCTGGTAAGTGGAGACAACAACTGGAAGCCTCCATCTCTGCCCCCCCAGGAGAGAACAAGCGCCAGGACCGAAGCAGGGCGGGCGAGCTGGTGGCCCTTGAGCGAGGCCCTGTCTGCCCGCTGGCTAGTGCTCAGGTGGGCACCACGCCTGCCTGTACTCCCGCCTCTGTCTTCAGTGTCTTTCTTTGACTGGTCCCCGCCTTGAATTAGTAAAGTGTGACTTCAGCTTTGTTCTAGTGGGAGGCAGGGTTCTGTCACTCTAAGGCAACTTGATGTATTTCTGCTTTGACCTGATACGTGTCGGTTTAGAATTGGACCCTCAGACAGTCGCCTTACTTGCTCAGCTAAGATGGTACCCTACAGGTCTGTCTCCTGGCACATAACTCTTTCCAGTAGGTGCAGCAGGAAATATTATCCCCGTTTTTTTTCTTGGAGGAACTGGAGACTGAGAGAATTTCGATGACTCCGTGAGATCACACAGCTTTGTAAGTAGAGGTCCCAGGTTGGAGTCCACACTTGGGGCTTCAAGTCCCATGCCTTTCCTACTGTATCATAATGCCTGTGGACAACAATAATCATCATATTCATTCACCACTGTTCTAAGTATTTCAAATGTACTAATTCCTTTGATCATCGCAGCAGCTCTATAAAGCAGCTCTCACGGTTATTATGTCTATGTTATCGATGATAAAATGGTGGCACAGAGAAACCAACCAACTAGTTCAAGGGCACATAGTGAGTAAGTAACAGAGCCAGAATTTAGAGTCAGTCTGGCCCCAGAATCTGTGCAAGATCTTAATCATATCCTCACAAGAAGAAAGAAGACTGCTCTGGTGTGGGGTTTCAGGGCATGCCAGAAGCGTCTTGGCTTGGCCAAATGTCCCTTGCCCATCTGTTGACCAATGCTTAAATCCTGGCACTGGGGACTCATTCTGGTTTCTAGGAGGGTTGTCTAACTTCTAAAAACGCAAATAGTGACTCTTATTAATTACTCACAACAGTGGAGTGGAACATCTGAGGAGATGCAGGTTTTATGAGTGCAGATGATACCACACCAAGACCCTGCAGAGCAAGGAGAGGAGGCTCAGCCTCTGAATCAAGGCTTCCAAACAAGAAGGAGAAAAACGAGTATCTCCTTTCTGGGATTTCCACATTCTTCCAGCCTAGTCATTGCTGATAACTCAGACAGCAAAGTAACGTTTGCAACACTGCACAGCTTGCAGTGGAGAAACAAGAAGGCAAACTCTGCCCTGTCTGGCTCCAAAACCAGTGCTCTTTCTAACATAGCATGATTGTTCCCAGGACATAAATGTTTCATTGAGGTCACAATCTCGACCCCTCACTCCCAACTCCCACCTTCTGAAGGCATCACTTTACTAGATGTCAAGATTTGAAATCTGTAACAGAACCAGCCTATCAAATGCCAGGATAATCTGTGTTTAGCAAACAAAACGTGGGGACCATTTCAAGAAAGAGTTTTCTAAGTGTTTGTTTTTGAAACGTCATTCTCGTGAAGCCCTTAGTTCAATTACTTCTGGCTACAACACTGAGCTGATAGCTCAGGAGCCAGCGCGGGCAGTTACTGTTAATAGAGGAAGCCCAGATAGGGGTTCCCTGCTTTGGAAAGATGCTGTCAGCTGGCAGGAAGAGGAGGGAGAAAGGAGGTTCAGGACTGAGCATTTCCCTCTCTGTGATGGGCTAAGCACATTCATAATCCCCCAGAATCCTCTCAACAGCCCTGCCAGGTGAGCACGACCGCCTTTTTCTACAGATGAGGAAATTGAAGACAGTGAAGCAGCAAGCATGAAGCCACACAGCTGTAAACAGGTTTTCAGAGCGATGCAACCCTTTCCTATGGACCCAGCAAGCACATCCTCTCTTGACTTAGCTTGTTCATGTCCACTTTCAGGCACATAAAACCCCCATAAAGGTTGGAAAGGTTAAAGGATGTAGCCACCATTTCTAGCCACTCCTCTTTCTGCTTTTAAACTCTTACTAGCCTACATTCCAGCTCTATCCGGTACCAAGTGCACATGTCATTGCGTTTCCCAAGAAAATACAAAATGTAAAGGATGAGATAATAAGCATCTTGTGACTAGAGACCATATCTTGTCTGTTCTAGGCGTCATTGTATTCAACGCCTGGCTCAGCGTGGCTACTCAGTAAACATGGAAGACAGGGAGGGAGGGAGGAAGGAAGGAAAGAAGGAAGAAAGGCAAGATGGAAGGAAATATTGAGAAAAGTAAATTGGTAGAAATTGGGAGTTGATTACATGCGAAGGAGTTAGAAGGGAGAGAAACCAAGAAGATGCAGACCTGGACCATCAAGAATCTCATTGTCTAGGAGATGAAAGTTATGTCTGTGAATATTTATCATCAGTTTATAGAGTGTGTTCTTTTAATAAATGAGGCTGTTCCAATTATTTTTGTTATTCTGAAGTTTATATTCAGTTCCACTACTTGAATTTCAAGCAAGGAAAAGATTTAACCACATACATACTTTCTGTATTCATATCTGAGAAAATCTGCTGGAAAACCTTTTGAATAAGACTCGAGAAAATGCCCTAGCCAATAAGCCATAAAAAAAAAAAAAACTATTCTGGTTAGTCAGTGAATCATCCATATATTCTGGAGCTACAAGAGCCTCGTGTTTTTTATTGAAACTTGTCCCACAATGTATTACCAGAAAGCATCGTGTAGTTCTGCGGGTCAGCTGATCTGTAAAAAGAAGGTCAAAGAGTGAAACAAACGTCTTGAACCACAACTCCAACTTTGTAATCTAATTTCTTTAAGTCCTCAGACATGTTCTTACTGAAAACATAACCCCCCCCCCAAAAAAAACAAAAAAAAGTATAGCAACAGAAATCAATTTTCTCATTTAATCAGCTTCTTTGTGAATTCAGTCATAAATTATGTGCTGGAGGAGTCTAATCACATTGTATACGAATCTGGCATAATTTGCATTAATTACAACCTAAGATGTAAGTGTATTATGTGGTATTGTATGTATTTTTAGTTTATCTCATTAAACAAAAAAGTTATAGCTGCTTATGGTAGACATGACTTCTTTATTTCTCCAAACATATAAAAGAAGAAAACCAAAATCCTACTGATTAGTTTAGGAAGTGGTGTCTTTTGGAAGAAGATAATCTTTTTAACTCTGCTAGTTCTTGAATCATTGCTAAAGCAGCGCCTCCCAGACTCTTGTACGTGTCCCCCTCCACATCTCGTCTCCCTGGCAGCCTAGATGAGAGCATGCCCCTGGACCCCGTTACCTTAATGACTTCAAACCTCTGGCAGGGCACTTCTGGGTTAGGTTTCCTGTGTCCAGTCTTAACCACTATTCTTCAGACCCCAGGTGACTGATAGCAAATGTGTTCCCTATTCCTTCCCATCTTACAGTCACAGAGCTAATTCCCAACTGTCTTGAAAGTACAGTTATAAGGAGGAATGAGGTAACTGTCCATAAACCAAGATGATCATTTGGTGAGGATGCCAGATAGCTGTCGAGATGGGGCAAAAGTTACTTTTATGGCTAGAGATTCCAGAACATGACACTCTGTTTACTCTTTCATTCATGCAACAGACCTCTACCGTATGCCTGTCATGCACTAAGAATTAGGTTGAGTGCTGGGAATTCTGAAATGAGCAAACAAAACTTCTCTGTCTTCAAAGAGATCAGTCTGGTAGTGAAGGCAGAGTATAATCAAATTATGTCAATATTGTGCTGCAAGTATTTTAGTGAAGATATGTGAAAGGAACAGAAATTGGGACGAAGGAGAGAGATGACAGCTTGATCTAGTAGGGAGGGGACAAACGGAAAGAGGAGGAGGAGACGCAGAGCTGGGTCTTGAAAGATCAAAAGAGATGACAATCCAGAAGAAGCAAGATTTCAGGTAGAGGGAACAGCATGTTCCAAGATAAGGACCCTTGTTTGGTATGTAGAGGGGACTATAAATAGTTTCTAAGGGGGTGGCAGTGATAAGCTTGGATAGGAAGAGACGGGTTAGTTTATGGAGGAGCCGAGTATGTGTGTGTATCAGGTGCTTCCACTTCTCTATGTATCTATCTATCTTGTGTGTGTATGGTATAATTTAATTTTCATAAGTCCTAGGTGGTAATGTTTCTTATCCCAAATTTACAGATAAGGGAGCTGAGACACATCGGGCTATCCAAGGCCACAGAGCTGGGAATTAACAGCATTTAAACTTATGGAGTCAGATCCTAGAGCCATGTCTCTTCCTCATTACACGAGAGTTTGCACTTTACCCTTAGGGTATGGTGAAGAGCTTCAACGGGTGGAATGCTATGTTAAGGGTAGGTTTTCCAGAGACCCCCCCAAACCACAGTGTGGATAATGGACTAGAGAAGGGTGTCTCTAGGCAGAAAAGCGCTTAGCAGACAAGTGTTAATCATCAAGACAGTATAACACTGCAGCCCAGTCAAGTGATTCACCCCAAGTGACATCACCAGCTAAGCTGGGACTAGAACACAGGGTCTAGACTCAGCTCCACCATCCTGCATCATTCACGATCTTGTTAAATATGGAATTAAGAGAAAAGACCCTCTGTTCTACTCTGCAGGTAGAGTTACAGAACTTCGAGGTGGGAAGGTCTTAGGTTGATTCAGTCCATCTGTCTTCTCCAGTCAGGAATGCCTTATAGAACATCACTGTCAGGTGGTGACCCATTCTGTGCCTGGATTCACTTCCAGAAGATGTCTTTCACATGATTAACAACATTTATCCAATAAACGTTTATTGAGCATCTATTGTGCTTAAGGCTGTAGAAAAAATGAATAAAATCCAGCAGGATCCTTCAGGAACCTACAATTTAACACTAAAAGTTAATATCTACTTATTGTCACTAATGTTGTTCCCAAGAACCCCACATAGTAAGCTTATTGTCTTATGCATGGCAGGCATTTCAAATACTGAAAAATTTGAAATCTTTCAAGTATTTCTTTGTTTTTCTCTTTTCCAAGCTAAACATTCAGTTTCTTCAACAGTTTTACTTCTAAGGCAGTCAAATCTGCTAATGCTTGGTTTGTAATGAAGAAACTGCCAAACATTACTGAAAAAAAAATACAGCATCTCTCACTATTAGCAGAGACCAAGACGGAAACATAAATCAAATCAGTTATAATTAGAAATATTACAGATGTTGGTGGCTTTCAGGTAGCTGATCACCAGGTTAAGATAGGGTGCGGTATTAGAATTCAAATCACAGAGTAAATTTAAAATAAAAATGCCTTAATATATTTGCACTTATGCTTAAGATCAAATGAAGTTAATCTGTGAACCTTAATAATCAGAGGCTTCTGGTTTACAACAGTATTAGAAAAGTAGATGGAGATAGCTTCTATCAATCTTCCAATAAAGACAGAAAATCCAAAAAACTCATAAAAACACAGCAATAACCAGTGTCAAGATAGTGACAGATTATTCAAGAATTGCTCATTAACTACAAGCATTGAACTGTTAAAAACTGTATTCAATGTTCCAACCATATCATGCCCATCTGATCCTTAAATGATGATTCTTCAGCCCTTCCCAGCTATTTCCACTCTGATTCCAAAAAGGAAAATCTGTTCCAACTTGAAAACTGGGCAAACATTCTTCTCCTAATGGGTTCCACTTTTGAAAGAGAAAAGTAGAACCCAGAGTGACCTTCCTAACTTTCCATATTCGAATACTCTTTTTATAACCACTCCAAAATGTAATGCCCAGAATTAAAAAGACAAACCAAATTAGAATTAGGAAGAAAGACAAAATGTTTATGGTAGTGCAATGAATCCAAGGAGGTAGGATTTCCACAAGTAAAAGTGTAAAATTGCCAGAGATGAGAGACGAGGAGACGCGGAGTCCTGTAGCTGTGAACCGGCGGACTGTGGTTTATACATACTTCATCTGATGAAAATGTCAGGGATTGTGGAAAGGAGGGCAAACAGGAAAAAGTCTGTCTCAGCTCAGCACTGAACAAATGTGCGGTAAACACAAGAATGGTACTAAGAACTCTGTGCATCAATCTGCCATCCACGGCAGATCTGTTAAAGGAATTTGCCCAGCATGTCAGTGGACAGAAATTGGGGTCAAGGGTAATCCACACATCACATTTGTTGGCAAACACTGGGTCTGAATAGATCTCTTCTGTTAAAGGATGACCAAATGGAAAACAACAGTATTAACATGGGGACTGAAAAAAAAAAAGTGCTATAGATTAAAGGAAAAGGAACTGCATATTCAGAGGACTTCAGAAAATTATCTCCTGCAGGACTGCTAGAAGAAATCATTTTGGAAATCTATATGGCATCCTCAGTGTATGCAGGAAGGTCTGTCTTCATCAAACAAGAACCAAAAGCCACAAGAGAGAAGGACAGAAGTAAACTAAAAATGTTCAAATGAAAGCCTGCATTAAAAATGGTAAAGAACAGAATAGACCCTGAGGAAAATGGGATTTGTGATGAAGAGAACAAACCTGAAAATTTTCCAGGAGAAAAAGGGCAAACACTGATTAAAATAATTAGAAGCTAAAAAAAAAAGGGAGGACAGTAAAGAAAATCCAGTCTAAGAATTTATCGGACTGTCTGAGGAGCAAATGGGAACAAAGGAAACACAAGCAATAATTTAAGATATAACTGAGGAAAACTTTCCTGAGAGAAAGACAGAGAGCAAAATGACAACCAATTTGAGCCTGCAAATAACAAAAGCTTGCTGCATTTTAGGTAAAATAAGTTAGCAACAGACTCACATCTGTGTAGAACCTGGAAAGAATGGTGGTTTACACTGTTTCACTAGTAAATTGTGGTAAGTAGTTTAGTGTTTGTGCACGTATGTGTGTTCTTCTCCCAGTAAGATATTTAACATATAAATATATATGTATGAAGTGTATACACATTTATATGTAGCACGTACATACACATAATGTACATATTCATTGGTAGCTTTCTTTTTTCAAATAACAATTTGTTACATTTTCTAGTGTCCTTAAAGATTCAAAAATATTTTTACAGTAGTCCATCACACCATGAGTTATTTAACTAATGCCTTATTGTTGGCCATTTAAGTCATTCTGATTTTTCATGATTATAAATACAACTGTATTATAACTTTACTACAAACAACTACATTTCTGTTTAATTCCTATGATGCAAATACATCAAACTTAATCTGCTAGATGAAACGATACAGATAATAATTTTGAGGTATAAATTTAAAAATCCCAAGTATTCCCTAACCAAACAGAAAATTCCAGTTTCCTTCGAGATGACCACGGGCAGGTCAGCCTCAGACATCTCCTCAATACTTCGACCAGAAGACAGTCGAGAAGAGCTCAAAGTCTTCTCAGGATAAAATGTCGCAACTCAAGGTATTTATGCCCAGCTAAGCTGTCTTAATGTGTAAAGGGAAAAGGAAGATGTGCAAGGACTCAAGTAAGATGCCACTTGTGTACCCCTATTTAAAAACATCCTTGAAGACTAAGCCTTACTGACCTCAAAATATATGGACTGTGGAGTCCAGGAGTGAGAAGTTTGGGTTTAAAAGAAAAGGCACAGACTTCCCCATTCTAGGACTGCATTATAAGCAAAGAAACCAAGATTTGCATACCGATTTATACATTATAGAGACCATTTTGGGATTATTTAGGAAAATACTGGAAATAATCTAAGTATCTAGGAGAGTTAGAATTAAATGATATTAAATAATACATTGTGTGTTTATAACACGTTTTAATGACATGGAAAAATAATAACATAAAATCAAATAATAAAAAAGAAAACATAATTTAGATTTATATAGCAAATGACCTACCCATGTAAAGGAAAACCAAAATCAATGTTTAAAGGAGTAGAAAAAGACCAGAATCTTAAAATAGGTTGCCTCCGATGACTGGAATTTGAATGCTTTTTCTGTTCCTTATACTTTTTTTAAAATTCCAGAGTTTATATAAGGAGCATTACTTTTATAATCACAAGGGAAATATGTAAGTCAAAAAGTTGTGATGAAATACTTTCAACTGAGCAAAGTGATAGTGAGATTTTAAGTTTTTAAAATTAATCTTTGTAAACTACTCATTGACCTATTCCTAAAGTACACTATTTTATATTGTGTTCTCTCTCAATCTATTTAGATAAATTTAGGTAAGTTTTTATACTTGTAATATAGTTTACATACAGTGTTCAATTCCTTATTTTGTACTTCATTTTATTTCATAAACACATGTGCATATTTCTACCTGGAGAGGCATCACATTTGGGATGTCATGATGGTACACCTCCCATCACACATATACCCTCTGATTTACACAACCATTCTCCTATTGTGGGGCATTTAGGTGTTAGCAGTTTGTCATGATGACAAATGCCACAACTTTGTACTCAGAGCCCTTTTCTTCTTTTTATAATTTTCTTGGAGAGTCTCCAGAATCATAATCATTGTGCATAAGGGAATGCATGAACATTTTTATGATTTTTGGTGTGTGTTGCCAGATCACCCTCCAAAATCTATGAAGTTTATGTATCCTTAATAGTCTCTTACAGGAAAAAAAAAAAAACTGAGCCAAAGGAAAAGCCCATTGGGCTTCTCAGACATTCAACTAGGAGGGACACTGGAGATCAGCGAATGAGGCCATTCTGATTTCAGAGGAAGAAGCAGGAATTCACTGGCTCTAGGACCCAAAGCAAGTGTCATACAGAACAAAGACCAAACTCAGATCTCTTGGCTACAGAGCTCCTCTCGTGTCACTGTGCCAGCGTATTCTCTCTCTCCCTCCTCAGTCCTCCTCCTGGAGCCAGAGATGAGGGAAGAAAACCGTGCTTATTTTAGTTCAAGGCAGCAGAGGAAGTAAAAATTTGCTTCAGATCAAATCTTTGCTCTGCCACCTGTAACTCTCACCAGGTTGCTTAAAGTTTCTGGCCCTCAGTTTCTGATCTGTAATATGGAGACCCTAACACCATGCCCACTTCACAAGGTTGTTGTAAGGGTTAGCGATAGTATTTGTGGAGCCATCAATAACTCATATGGCACTTGGTGAGGGTTAGGAAACAATCACTCCCTCTGAAAAGGTGTGCAGAGGCTAGAATGCACCATTTCTTGAGCAGACAGTACCTCTATGCCAGTAGAAAAAGGTGTTCCTTCTCCAGGGGGTGCAGCCCATGCAGGGCACACAGTGTGGGGAGAGGAACACAGGACGCTGTCAGCTGTCATTCACCCCTTTGCTCTGGAGGCTTCGTGTTGAACCACACAGGGAGTCCCATCATTCCAGTTCGTATTCTCATCATTATTTGGGGAGAGAAGACAATTTCCTTAGGACACTCACGCCATCCATCTTAGCCCCACAAAGGTGAAGGCAGAGAGTACTTCTTGGCAAGCAAGAGTTAACAGGGGGCTGAATCCCACTGCTTTGAAGGCCGTTAAGGCCAAATGTGAGCACTGACCTTCATTAATTCAAGCTTTGTACTTCTGCTAAGGGACTGCAGTTTGCGTGATGCATCTGCTCTTCCTCATTTGGCCTGTTTGGGTAACAAAGCTCCCAGTGATCATCTAAACCTCATCTGATGCACCTGTGAACAATTCATTATATTAATATAACAGCAGGGGAGGAGCAGAGACACTAATAAATAGACTTTAGCTGCCAGGACTCCTTGTCGCAGTCCCGGAGCTCCTTCCCACCTCTCTCCTTCTGCTCTTCAGCCCCAGACTCACTGGGAAGACCCTGCAGACCACAGGGAGGATGGGTCTCACAGTGGCAGGTCACCCACATCTGGCCAGAGTTAAGTACATCAATTAATTATCTCTTCTCAAGCTCTGTAGAATTTTCACCCTATCTGCTTTGAAAAATGTGTCCTCGGGTAGAAATGGAGCACAAGTGTTGCTAACTAAGGTCACTTTGAACAGGACTTGGGACCGCTCCTCCTGGCTGAATCTCCATTTGTCAAAGCAGATCTCTACCACAGCAACACACAGAGCGATTGGTCAATGTCTTCATTTTGTTGACTCTCAGCACTTCTGCGCTGGCCTGATGTTGGAGAGAATTTTCCTTTTCCTGTCACTTTAGAAGATACCAGCATACGTTTGGTAATGCTCGATTTTACTGCTACTTCAAAAAAAAAAAAAAAAAAACCCCAAAAAACCCGCAGGTTTTCTTTCTTCCTGCAAATATACCCCACTCAACTTCAAACTAAAATATGTAGCTGTGGAAACCAAAATCAACCCATCCACAGATGTACCAACATGGGACGCATCATGTCCCCAGTACGTGACCTCTGACTTCCTCTCCAGCCCTGTCCTGCCCCAAATCAAGGCCAAATGTGAACACTGATCTTCATTCATTCAAGTTCTGTACTTCCTGTCTAGTGCTTCATGCCCTAATAGGAAAAGGAAACTGCTGGCTGTTCCTCACGGATGCCATGCTATTCCCTGCCCTCGTGTGTTTGCCCAACCTGTGCCCTCTGCCGGGATGCCCCCCCCGCCCCCGCCGGCTCAGTGTGCCTTGTTACCTCTTACTCATCCTTCACCTTTTACTCAAGAGGATTAATTATCCCTCATCTGTGCTCCCTGCACATACCTCTATCATTACAACAATTCTCTCCTATTGTAATGATCTGTTATGTTTCTATCCCCTCCACGTCCCCAACCAGGAGTGTGAGCTCCAGAAATGTAGAGGCTGGTCTTAGACATATTTAGATCTTCAGTGGATGACTGAAACCATTCACAGCTTTTTGCTGGGGAACAGGGAGATGGGAGTAGAGGAGAAAGAAATACTTAAAGATAACTGACAGTAAGACATGGTCTTGTGTGGTGGTGAGAACGCTGGCCCAAGGCCAGAACACCCTGCCGATTACTGGCTGTGTGAGCTTAGACAAGTCACTTCACTTGCCTAGGCCTTTGTTTTTATTCCATAAAAAAATGTTGAGTGATCTTTGGAGCTCAAGGGATTCTGGTGGGGTGAGGGTTGCCCACAAAGCAGATGCATAAAACAAGTGGAACACCAGTACCTTCTTTCCTTAGATTCAGATTTATTTGCAGAATGAGTTCTATGTCTGTAACTGTTGGCCGAAGAAAGTAGTTAACAACTACTGAAAACTCCAAGATGCTTGACATGTATTAACTCATTTCCTCCTTACAATAACTCTAGGAGAGTAGTACCGTTCCCATTTTTTAAAAGAGAAACTGAAGCACAGAGAAATTAAATAACATGCAGACGGACACACAGCTCGAGTGATGGAGCTAAGATTTGAACGCAGAGTGAGGGGTATTTCAGGACTAGTATTTGGTGGATTTATTATTGAGCTGAGGATCCAGCATGTAAATAAATGGCATAGCTATGTATGTAATGTAGTATTTGCAAAGCACTAAGCCAGCGATGCAAACCTGATGGCCAAACAGCAGGGCCCAGAGGAGCCTGCAATCCGTCTGATTTGGCATATTCAAGAAGGGTGCTTGGAGGAGGAAAATCTTTAGCTGAACCCCCAGATGACAGGAGGATTCATATAAATGGACAAGTGAGGGAGAACCACTAGATTTAGGAGAAAGAGAATATAATGTAATATAATATAAAACATAAAATAAACATGTTTACCAAACCCAAAGGTAGCAAGGGCTTCCTACTATACCTTTAAAAGGCACCCATTCCCTCTTTTGTGGCTTCCTTTTTTTATTTTTTTATTTTATTTTATTTTAGGGTGAGAGGTAATTAGGTTTATTTATTTTTTTATTTTGATGGAGGTACTGAGATTGAACCCAGGACCTCATGCATGCTAGGCATGCATTCTATCACTGAGCTACACCCTCCCCCATGGCTTCCTTTTTTTAAAATTGAAGTGTAGCCAGTTACAATGTGTCAGTTTCTGGTGTACAGCATAATATATCAGTCATGCATATGTGTGTGTATATATATACACACACACAAATATATTCATTTTCATATTCTTTTTCATTAAAGGTTATTACAAGATATTGAATATAGTTCCCTGTGCCATACAGGAGATATTTGTCTTTTTAATCTATTTTTTATATAGTGGTTAACATTTGCAAATCTCAAACTCCCAAATTTATCCCTTTCCACCCACTTTCCCTAGCAACCATAAGATTGTTTCCTATGTCTGCGAGTCTGTTTCTGTTTTGTAGATGAGTTCATTAGTGTCCTCTTTTTTCTTTTCTTTTCTTTTTTTTTTTTTTTGATTCCACATATGAGTGACATCATATGGGATTTTTCTTTCTCTTTCTGGCTTACTTCACTTAGAATGATGACCTCCAGGTCTATCCATGTTGCTGCAAATGGCATTATTTTATTCTTTTTCATGGCCGAGTAGTATTCCATTATATAAATATACCACAACTTCTTTATCCAGTCATCTGTTGATGGACATGTAGATTGCTTCTATGTGTTGGCTATTGTATATAGTGCTGCTATGAACATTGGGGTGTATATATCTTTTTGAATTAGAGTTCCCTCTGGATATATGCCAGAGAATATTATGAACAACTATATGGAAACAAATTGGACCACTTAGAAGAAATGGACAAGTTTCTGGAACTACAGTCCAAAAAAAATGAATCAAGAAGAAACAGACTACTTGAACAGACTGACCACCAGAAATGAAATAGAATCAGCAATAAAATACCTCCCTACAGAAAAAAGTCCAGGACCAGATGGCTTCACTGGGGAATTCTACCAAACATACAAAGAAAAACTCATACCAATCCTTCTCAAACTCTTCCAAAAGATTGAAAAGGAGGGAATACTCCCACACTCATTCTATGAAGCCACCATCACCCTGACACCAAAACCAGACAAAGACACTACCAAAAAGGAAAATTACAGGCCAATTATCATTGATGAACATAGATGCAAAAATCCTTAACAAAATATTAGCAAACAGAATCCAACAACACATAAAGAAGATCATACACAATTCCCTCCTGTCACTGCACAGGCAGGCCCTAGTAAGGGTCCACGTACCCGCTGTACCACTTACCAACTGCACTACCCTGGATAGCTCCCTTGACTACAGCGAGCCTCGGTCTTCCCAGGGTTAAGGATAGGGGATGCTATGTGATAGGATATGTAGCTTATAATAAAGTTCAAAGGCACCAAGATTATTGCTATCTTTGGGCATATTTTAAATATTTTCAATATCCATATTATAAAAATTGTGTACATATAATTCTTGAAATAACAACATAATAAGGATTTCTATTTTGGAGGGCTTAGATTTTTATTACCATGTAATACACTTTAGCTGCATATTTTTGTCTCAAGGGAGGCACAGAGAAGAAATGTAGTGCCCAAAATGAATTCTCAGAGGGAAGAGGAGAGATCTCTAGGATGAATGTGCTTTTCACATTCCTGCTGTTCCAAATTTTTGGTGGCCCAGAGCAGCAGAGTTTTCTGAAAGCCATTGCAAAGTAAATATCTTAGTGACAGTTAAAGAGCTACTCTTCTCTGAATCTCCTGCAACACTTAACTCAGTACCAAGATTCAGTGGGATTCTATTCTATTCAGCACTACTCTGTGTTATGTACTCTCTTCTATGTTATTGTCCCTCTTCTCTTCTATCTATTCACTCGCACATGAAACATTTATTGAGAAACTATTTTGTGCCAGGCACTATATTATGTGTGTTGGCATGAAATAAAATAAGACATAGCACTTGTCTGCAAAGAAGTGACAATTCTGGGTCAGATACAGACACAGAAACAACAAATGCTTGCTACCTCTCTACATTGGAGAGCTTCTTACTTACAACACAGGCTACAATCCAGCTGTAGAGGAAGCCTGGTGCACGCGATTGGGAGAAATCACAAGGAAGCCCAGCCATCCTGATCTTGAGTTTTTCTTGAGTCCTCAACAAGTGAATAAATACTAGCTAACATTTCATAAGTACCTACTAATACGCACTGAATTAAATGTTTTAATGGACTATCCAGTTAACTCTTCAATGCTGTGATATGAGTTTTATCATTATCCCCATTTTAAAGACGAGGAAACTGAGGCTTAGAGAAATTAAGCAACTCGCCGTGCTCTCTTTCACCTCTGAACCCTTTTTTATGAACTGTACCCTCTCTTTGGAAATGCCATCTCCCTATTTTTTCACTGTTCCCCCCTCACACACCCCTCCTCAAATGGCTAGATAACTCCTAACTCCCACCTAGCCTTCCCGTTTTAGTTTAAATATCACTTTCTCAAAATACCTGTCTTTGATCTCCTACACCACTTCTCATAGCACGTGTACTCTGCAATCTTGGCTTATCATCATGTACCGGCGTCGCTTGTAGAATCTTCCTCTCCTCCATCAGACATAATCTCCATGAAGGCCTTTCTGCTTTGGGTTTGTTTCATTCATCAGGATTTCCCAAGAGGCCAACAAAGGGCTTGGCACATAGAAGGTTTCAATAAATAGTTCTCAAATGAAAGAAGAGGGAAGAGATATGTGAACATTTCAAGCAGCCATCAAGTTCAGAAGATCTCCAAGCACTTAATAAGAAATGCTTCCTGGGTCTTATCATACTGTTTCCATAGATAGGAAAAGGACGGTCGAGTGGTGAATTGCACCAGTTATCTTGGGCAAGTTGACATTTGTTGTACTGCAGGGAATTTCTCTTCGCACAATATTTCCTGGGAGGAGCAGGTAAATATTGAGACAAGATACACATCAAGTTTTTTTTTTTTCTGCAAACCACTGTACAATAATCAATTCCGGAGATAACAAAGGCATTTGTTAACAGCTCCTTCTCCTCTTTCAAAGCTCAGTTCTCAGTCTGGCAGCGTTACAAAGCTCAAGAAAAGAAGTGTTGTTAGCAGATGCCAACCACTTGTCAGAGGAAAAATCCAAAAGGCCCTATGCAATACCTCAGCTTTTTTACATACAGATAGGCTTTCTGTCCCCCAGTTCATCAAAATTCCTGACGGAGCAGCTGGAGAAGTGGAAAGTGAGGGTTTTACAAGCAGATTAAAGACGAAAGAAACTCAGCCCAGCAGAAAAACGCCCTTGCACAGTCCTCTGGTTTGGGGGCTATACTTCCACAAACAAGGATTTGTGAAATGTAGGAGTCCCTCTATTAGAATCCTTGGCACATTAAATGTGTTATTATTATTACTATTTTTGGTCACCTGTGCTGGATTTTGAGGGCAAAACTTTCTTTCACCTTTGTACCTTTGCCTCCTTGGGTAGCTTATTGAAGGTCCCCGATGTATAATCATTGAGCAAATGAATGAATGATAAGAACGAACATTCAGTGAGTGAAGCCAGCGCAGCCCCTATCCTTGGAAGAGCTGCATAAATTATTCTTGGATGGATTTCTGTAGAATTTCTATTACATACTTTCAGAACTTGCTATGCAAACAGATTAGCAGAATGAAAACTCTTTTCAAAAGAGAGGATCAGAATTGGGGATAGGTTTTTCTTTTCATTCTTTCTGAAGAGAAGATGCTTTCTGCTTCGAGCTTAAACTCAGGTCTGATAAAACCCAGTAGTCTCTGCATCCCACTGGACACACCAGCAGGTGCTTAACACACATGTGTGGGCAGGATGGATGGGTGAGGGAACGGATGGGCCCTCCTGTCATCTTGGCTTCCCTTAGTCAGTGTCTGAGAGAGCAGAGAAAAAAGCTGAATGGAAAGACCAGGTTGAAACAAGCACCCATTACACGTCATACCTTTGGCAGGAGTGTCTTCTGATTCAATAGTCAGAGGACAGAGCTTCATTGAGTCTCAACGTTTTATATCCCAGCCATCATCACCACGCTCTAATTTCTCTTCTTGGAAGATGATAACACACCACCAAGGCCTTACCTAAATGTTCTCTTTATCTCCAGTGAACCAGGAGGATATAAGATCCTGGTCAGGGGCTGAGTCCTGCCATTGGTTCCTGGTCTCCTGACACACTGATTATGTTGCCAACTTTCAGAGCCACTGTCACCTCCAGTCCATGAACTGTGGCTATATTAAGAACATCCTAACCCTCCTTTATCTGTTCAAACCATTCAGCTGTCTTATACAGAGAGAGCAGATTGGAATTTGCAACTTCTGTGGGCACATTAAAGAAAGAAGACTCATTTTTTTCCATGTCTGTGGACTGGGATCTTTCTTCTTCAGCTTCATCCAGTCTCCTCTCCATTTTCTATATGCCTGAATTTTTTTTCTTTTGAGAGTTAGGGAACTTTGCAGAAAAAAGAACATATATTATATATATTCTTTTAGATATATTCTTTTACATATACATATATATGTATGTATATGTATGTGTGTGTGTATATATATACACACATTTTCAAATTATGGTTCTGCCATTAGGTGTGGGACTGAGGAAAAAGAAGATAAGCCCTGAGTCTTCCTGATCATCATAACATGGGGATAATAATACTTACGGGAATTTGACACAACATTGTAAAGTGATTATAAATCAATAAAAAATGTTAAAAACAAAAACCAAAAAAAAAAATACTTACGTATCAGAGCTCAAGGGAGGATTGTATTATGTAACACAGTCACTGCCAAATCAGAATGTTTATGCGTTAGTTTTCAACTGCTGCATAACAAGTAACCACACATGTACTAGCTTCAAACCCCGCCCATTTATCTGCTCACAGTTCTGCAGGGGAGAAGTCTGAGGCAGGCCCGGCTGGGTTCTCTGCCTGGGGCCTCACAAGGCCAAGGTCAGGGTGTCAGCCAGACTGGGCTCTTATCTGGAGGCTCTGGGGAAGAATCGGCTTCCAGGCCCATTCAGGTCACTGGCAGAGCCAGCTCCTCGTGGCTGTAGGACTGAGTGCCCTGTTTCCTTGCTGGATGTCAGCCCCTAAGGCTGCCTGCCATCCTTCTCCCATGACCCTGTCCACTGTCTGGTCAGCCATGTGGTGCATTAACGTCTCACTGTTGAAACCTCTCCAACTTCTTTTGCCACAAACTAGAGAAAACTCTGCTTTTAAAGAGCTTGTGTGGTTAGATTAGACTCACCAGGCAATCTATCTTTTGCTATACAGTGTGACGTATTCATGAGAGTGGCACTCTTCATAGTCACAGGTTCCAACCACACTCAAAGGGGAGGAAATTACGCAAGGGCAAGGCCTCTGAAAGCCATTCTCAGGATTCTGACTACCACAGTGTATCAGCATCACTTTGGAGCTTTTGAAAAATTCTTGATTTTTCACTACCATAGGTGCTCGGAATCAGAATGTCTGAAAGTGGGTCTCAATAATTTGTATATTAAAAAAATTCTTCATATCATTTGCATGTAATCAGTCTGTGAATGTAATGTGAAAACCATTGAGTTAATGTATTTGAAGAACCTTATACAGTGCCTGACATAGAACATGAACTCAACTTGTGTTATTTTCTGTTCCTCTTTCCTCTAATATTTTGCTACGGAAAGTGTGGTCCATGGGCCAGTATCACTACCACTTAGGAGCATCTTAAAAACAAAGAACCACAGGTATCACCTCAGAGACTCAGAACATGTATCATAAAAAGATGTCCAGGTCATTTGTAACACTGCCTTCGGAAGCTCTCCTAAGGTAGACCCATGTTATAAACCTTAAAATGCTATTCAAACTTAACTATTTCCAAATGGATATGCATTTATAAATATTTCAATTCCATTAGAATCAATTCAACAGAATCCCAGATCGTTTCCCCACATTTATTGTCTACCCAGTCCAGTAATAGGTGGTATACAAAAAAAAAAAAAAAAAAAAAGAATTCTAAGTTATGATCTGGGTTTACTAATGCTCACTGTTGTTGGAGGCATAAAATACGGAACAATTCAAGGCAGCAAGTTTGTTAAAACATTTCGAGAATTGTAAGAGCATTTTATTTCAGAGTAGACAGGAGAAGACCTTGAGCTAGTTTTTGAAGGACAGAGGTAGACATTCTTTAAAACCTAGCTCAAATGTTCATTCATGCGTTCACTCATTCATTCATTCATTCAGCAAGTATTTGCTGGGCTCCCACAATGTGCTGGGCACTTGGAATGGACACTGTCCCTGAACTCCGGGGGCTCCCTGGCTCCGCACTGTGGCCTTATGCCCTTCCTGCAGCGTTCAGCACACTGCGCTGTATGTGCTTGCTGTGTCAGGTTCCTGAGAAATGTCTTGCACTTAACAGAGGCCAGGCTACATTCTTCTTGGTATCTGCTTCAGAACAACAGTGCTTGACTTATGAGCTCAGTGAGTGAGTGAATGGACGAGTAGATGAAGTGAATTCAAGAAAGAGAAAGGGCATTTCTGTTGGGGACATGCACGGATAAAGGTGTGGAGGGAAGAATGACCACAACATCTTCCAAAGTGAACTCCAACCCGATCTGATGTGGGGGCTCATTCTAGAATAGTTGGCAGAGTAAGGGCCACTGGAGCTAGAGTATAAAAAAATTGTAATTTCGGGATAAAAATTGTACTTTCCAATTAAATTCAACAGGTATGTATCAAGCTGATGGGCATCAGGGATCTACTATCAGATTTTGAAGGGAACTAAAGAGGTTGGCATATGGTTTGGTAATCTTTAGTACCTTATAAAGGTTAATTTACAGATCCTAAACAGAAAGGATTAATATGGCAGAGATGGAGGCAGGTGTGTGCACACACATATGTGTGTATTTGGGGGTTGTAAGGAGAGAGGTATCACAGCCATCCATGAAAAAAGGCACGAGCAGATGCTCAATATGGAAAAATTCCCATTTCAAACAAGCCAGAACATTCAAAAATAGATTGATAGGCCAACTCTGTCCCAATAGAGCTCTGAGAAAATGTCCTTGGAATGCTGATACATGGCTCACTCACTCATGCATTCATTCTTGCCTTCATTCAACAAATGTTAACTCAGTGCTGGGCACTGTGCTAAGGTTTGGGATTAAAGAGATGAATAAAATAAGGTCTCCTGCTCCTGCAAGAGAAAAAAACCCTCCAAATTAAAGTTATTCACTCTGTTAGAGGATTAATCGTGTTAGCGATAAGATGAAATTGCCCGAAATTGAAGATGAAAAACTTCTCCTGCAAGTTCTTTAAGCTTTCATTGAAAGTCTGATATTTTCTGGCTCAGCAATGCGGTTAAATGGAAGGCAGACAGATAAACCTGGTGTTGAATCCATCTCTCACTAGCTGCATGAGTTTATATCAACTTCCTCATTTGTAAATGGGCATGATTCTTACGTTTTAGGATTGTTGCTAACTTTAAGGACATGATCAATATATGTGAAGTGCCTAGGTCAGTGCACGGCACACCTCTGGGTCTGAGGCTGAAACTAGAAACTGCAACAGCTGGGCTACATTGTGGCTGGCTTCCAGTCACATTTGGCCAATGGCGGGGCAAAAACAGAATCAGAGGGGAAAAGGAAAAAGAACTTGGGCTATGTTTTCCCCATTTCTTTCCTACCTCCTCCCTTCTTCATCACTGTGTCCCTGGCATAAGCCACATCCCTCTGAGATGCCAGGTCCCTCCAACAGCCCCAGCCCCACTCTGGAGTTTGCACTGGGCTCCTTCCCTTGCTTCTTCAGGGCGGTGATAATGCTTCCTGCACTGCTTACCCCTACCTGGGTGCTTCACCATCCTTTATTGGTTTCCTTAACTCTGCCCAGGTCTCTGTAAGCCCCTTTGTTAGTCTTGTCCTCTGAACCATCTAGATTGAATTATAATTCCTATCAGTACCTTGACTGGTACAAAGATATTAAATTTTACCAGCAAGGCCACAACTTCTCAAAGTGTCTTCCATGAGTTATTCTGTGGAAAAGAGGTTTCTATGGTCAAATAAGTTTGGGAAATGCTGGATATGTGATTTCCCTATTTCAGAGCCACAATATATATTAACGTATTAGAGGTTCAGAGAAGCCTGAAATGAAGAAATGTGTTTAATTTTATTTAACAGCATTTTCTATACTCATTTGACCATGAAACTATTATTTCATGTAACACCTATTAACATCCCACACTTGAGGAAATGCTGAACTAGGCTAAACTAATACGATAATTTGTCACATTTATAGCAGTTTGAGGGCAAAAGAACATTGGATTTGGAATCAAGATTTGCTACTTCTTGTCCTAAATCTGCCACTAACTCATGGAAGACCTTGGGCAGATATCTCACCCCACTGGAACTCCGTCTCCATGGAGGAGCTGGAGAAATGATCTGTTTTCCCTCCTACAAATCTGACTCCAGTGCACACTCATAATATTTTCATCAACATGAGCAGTCTTGGCAGTTGGGGTAGACGTATCTCAGGAATGTTTTGCTTTGTTTCTTTTGCAACTGCAGCTTTTCACCCCCAGAATTTTACTTTTTCACAGTTTTCATATCAGTCAAGACTCCAGGATTTCAAAAGCACTTGTGCTGAACTACACAGAAATGTTTATAAAGCAGCCTTCTACCATTTTTAATGTTTGCCACGCGATCATACCACAGTTTCTGCAGGAGTGAGGTATCTCCAGACTTACATTTTTATGATGAACCGAATGTGCTACTTTTCATTGGGCTATTTATGCATCACAGAGAGATCTGCCCCCCAAAGAGTCAGTCGAAACCAGTCTTGTAAGGTAGCGGGTCAGAATCCCTCATTCTCAGAAGGCCTAATCCAGAAAAACAAAGCCTGAACACATTTAAACTCTTAATGATTATTTGAATGATGCAGATGAGTCCAAGCTATTGAATAGCCATTGAATGGAGCCCTAAACCCTAGAAAAACCATCAAGAAAGAGCTATGCCAATAGCCATCAGAACAACCCCACAGACATTTGACTCTGCTTGGCTGATATTATTCCACACAGAAAGCACAGTCCAGATATTTCTCTCCACAAGGCAAATTGTAGCTCACAGGAAATGGAATTGAATACAGATTTCAGTTCTCAGAGTTGTAGATAAAAATGTAAATGAGGAGCAAGACAGTAATTAAACAAATCATTCACAGGAATTTTTATGGCCTACTTAAAATCCATCAGCACAATTCGAGACCCAGCAAGAAATTCTGAGTCCTCAAAATAATTGATCTGCGACAAGGCAAACACTCATCTAATCACCATACAAAGGCTGAATCAAAGCAGCAGCGAGTTTCCTCATGCTTTTACTTTCTTTTTTTCTGCTGCTTCTAGATATTTGAGGAGAAGGTGATGCATCAAATTCTAAAGGCAGATCAGTAAGATAGTCTAATATTACCTACTGTTTTGATCTGTCACCCAACATCAGTGCTAGTTGAGATGGGGATGACTAAAATTATGTATAAAACAAACCCATCCTTTCCAAATGGGGATGAGGAGGAGGAGGCACTCTGTGAAATGACTATTTTCTGTGCAATTAAAAAACAGAAGTGTCCTGTCCAAAGATGAAGTTAAAAATTCCTTAATGCACAAATCAAAATGTCAGACGCACTTCACAGCTGCTGAACGATGTTTGGAATTAGAATTGTGATACACGTGTTTGACTGGTTACCTCCGGCATCATCACAGATCTGTACTATATAGCTGGAACATAGCTAAAAGCCATTTTAGTAAATGCAGATGTTTGTCAAGGTTAATGGATGAGAAATGTTAACTATGGCTAAACAGGGCCTAGAGTGTAGGCCTGGGAAACAGAGTCACAGAGAAGAGAAAATCTAAATTGCAGAGAAAAAGGAAGGATGATGGCAGTTAAAACCAGAGGAAGCAGGAGATCAGGGAAGGTAGTGTTTCCTTTCTGCAAATGAAACTGTGAGGCCCAGAGACACATGTTGTCTAAGTCCCCTGGTGAGTAAGTGGCAGAGCCAGGATGACAACTAATAATGGACGCCTAGAAAATATTTGCAAATGATGAGACTGACAAGGGCTTAACTTCCAGAACATACAAACAGCTCCTACAATTCAAAAGCAAAACAAAACAGAACAGCCCAATCAAAAAATGGGCAGAAGACCTAAACAGACATTTCTCCAATGAAGACATACAGATGAACAATAGGCACATGAAAAGATGCTCAGTATCACTAATTATCAGAGAAATGCACATCAAAACTACAATGAGGCATCACCTCACACCAGTCAGAATGGCCACCATTAAAAAGTCCACAAACAGTAAATGCTGGAGAGGGTATGGAGAAAAGGGAACCCTCCTACACTGTTGGTAAGAATATAATTTGGTGCAGCCACTATGGAAAATAGTATGGAGATTTCTTAAAAACTAAAACTAGAGTTACCACATGATCCAGCAATCCCACTCCTGGGCATGTATGTGGAGAAAACTTTAATTTGAAAAGATATATGTACCCCAGTGTTCATAGCAGCACTATTTACAATAGCCAAGACATGGAAGCAACCTAAATATCCATCGACAAGTAACTGGATAAAGAAGTTGTGGTATACATATGCAAAGAAATACTACTCAGCTATAAAAAAGAATGAAATAATGCCATTTGCAGCAACATGGATGGATGTAGAGATTGTTATACTAAGGAAGTAAGTCAGACAAAGACAAATATCATATGATCTCACAGAAAATGATACAGATGAATTTATTTACAAAACAGAGACTCACAGACATAGAAAATAAACTTATGGTTACCAGGGGGAAAAGGGCGGGGGAGGGGGATAAATTAGGAGTTTGGGACTAGCAGATACAAACTACTATATACTAAATAAACAACAAGGTCCTACTGTGCAGAACAGAGAACTATATTTAATAGCTTGTAATAGCCTATAATGAATAAGAATATATACATACATATGTATAACTGAATCACCATGCTGTACCAGACTAACACAACATTGTAAATCAACTACACTTCAATTAAAAAAAAAGAATGCAGTCCTAGTCTGGTTATCGTCCCTGCACACTTTCCTGGCCCCCAGCCAGATTCTGGCCTGTGCAGTTTCAAGACAGGTCAGCTATAGGTAAAACGGCATTTGCCTCTTAACTCCTAAGACCCATAGAATGTCATTCTAGGGGAAGAGAGGTCAGACTGTTACCAGCTTGATTTAACTTGGAACATATTTTTACTTAGAAGCAATACTCTACTCGTATCATTCTGTTTAGCATGTTCATATCTTTATATTTATGGTGCACAAAGGAAATGGATTCTGCAGCAAAAACTATACTAAAATCCTTCTTCTTTGCCTCTGGGTTTAAAAACACAGGGAGCAGGGAGGGTTTGCTTTGTTTCTCCACATAGCACCAAAGTCCTTGACCTCTCTGGGAAATTCATCACACTCTCCTCTGTGTTACTCGTGGACTCTGCACAGGACTTTGGTTAGAAGCTACTACCTCGATTGCACTTAGAGTGGAGGCAAAGTGATCAACAGCTTGTAGTCAAACAAATCTGGGTTCAAATCCCAGTCTGTTAAAAGTGACTCTGGACTCAAACAATATGTGCAGTAATTTCCTCATTAAAAAAAAAATGGGGCAATAGCTCCCCCAAAGAGTGTGTATAGATGCTGTTGGTGCCTGAGCTGGGTACCACCCCCCAGCTGCCCTGAATGCTCACTGGGCACACCCTGAATCAATCACTTTCAGAAGAATCCCCTTTTAAGCCTCTGATTCTAGGGAACCAACTAAAGACAGAATTGTAAAGATTAAATGATAAATCAGTTTGCACACTGCCCAGCATGGGTGAAACAGTCCCAAATAGTGACTATTATCACATGATTAGCCATATATCTGGAACCCTTAGCACAATTCTTGGCACTTTGAAGTGCTCAATAAATTAAGGCTCACAAAGTGAGGCCCCATGAAATCACGTTTTGCCATCAACGCATCTGATCTGAGTAGCTTTGGATATCTGTGGAGGTGTCTGCATTGACCACTACCTCTATCATCTCCAGATAACACTTCCAACTCTATCCCTTTCTGTATAATTTCCTTTAGCAATAATAGCCATAAAAATGTCTACTGCATTCCTAAGGACAAGATGTCCATAGTGGAGAGAGAAAAAAATAGTTTCTATTCTCAAGAAGTATAAATGTATTCTCAGATTTACTGTCGACATAAAATAAAAGAACAATGCGTATCATTAGATTTCAGGAAGTATTTAGGGAAAACCCATTAAGCTGTTTATACTTACGTAGTTTTATAAGTAACCACATTAATGGGATATTGATATATTTGAAGTACTTACTTGCTTTTTCTACTCTTTAAAATGCTGGAGTAATGATAATACTGAGTATATGATCTGAGGAATTCAAATAGCTGAACTTGGATTTTTAAAATTTATAATTCCCCTGTGAAGCAGAGAGCAGGCTATTACAAATACGCAAATACGTAATAAAATTAAACAAGATTCTCACACTTGATGACTCAGATGTCATGACTCGTGGGATACTTTTGCTAGGAAAATTAGTGGCGCTTCTGGGTTGCTTTCATTTTTACAACCATGAAAACCAGTCCATCTCCTTTCATTCTACTGCCCCCCCCCACATGTCTGCCAAATGGACCAAACCTTATTTAATCCAAAAAGAGGAAAAACACATGGGACTAATTTGATGAATACGGGTTCACTTTTTGCTTCCATCGGGAAGTACGAACTTACATTTCCCATGGTTTGTTCCAGAGGGCTCAGGTTGGGAGGGTTAGGGAGAAGTTTAGCTTTGTGGCTCTGTAGAAATTTAGCCAGAAAGATACATCCTATTATAAGAGATAAAAGTATTCGTATTTATGATGAAATTCAATAGTTGGGCAAAAGAAAGGCACTCTTACAAAAAGAAGGGCACCTTCTAACAGAATTATTCTTCTTCAGAAACCTCAGTGTTTGAGGTAGATAAAAACACAGGGACCCTAGGGTGCATTTGGGAATATCAGCTAAGAGGTACTATGACATGAAAATATCCTTCACTATGTATTATAATAATGCTAGATGCTCTGAAACCTGGATATGTTGGGGTGCCAAGAGGGGATGCATTGGGTCCAGGAGAAGGGGGGTGGTGGCCTGTACTCAGTAGGGAAATGAAAGCTAAGTAAGGAGGACGTGGACTTGTGTCCCCAACCTAGGAAGCAAACTGGCATCACAAGATGGTACAGCCTGCCTCTTATTCCATGGAGAATAGCCAAGGAATAGTAATTAGCATTCCGATTCATAGGCTTAATCTTTGGCTAAGGAAATCATGACAGAGAGAGGAACGTCAAAGAACCTGCCGGGGGTCACACATATAAAAACGTTATTGTGGGTTATCAAGCAGCAGTTTCTGTTTATAGAGTGCCATGTGCTTTGTGCATGTTATCTGACAGCAGTTCTATGAGATGAGGCACTGAGGCTCGGAGACGCTAACAACTCCAGTACTCAAGGTGTTTCCAGTCCTCAGTGGTGGAGTCCAGCTAAGAGTCTGGGACAGACTGGCTGCTCAGTTCTGGCCCTTAACTGCTGGGTAACATTGGCCAACATGGTATTACAATCACCCTTCTGTTCACTCAGCTCCATCACAGACTGTGAGCTCCTTGAAGGAAGGAACTCTGTCTTACTATCCCTATATTCCAGGACAAACCACGGGGCTTGGCTCAAAAATATCTGTTGAATGAATGAATGAGTGAATGGCCTAGATGAAATAGTATCCAGGATAAACGTGGTTCTTAGGCTTGCCTACAAACAGTGCGATCATGAGTGGAACATGAAAAAAAACCCTCACATTTTAATATTATGTGTACCATTTCCCATAGTGTCTTTAACTATCTGTAAAATTTCTTGTGTTTCTGTGAAGCTCTCCCTGACCTTCATCCCAAGGGATCGCCCCTTTTACTGAACTTTGTTAACGCATTTGTTACAATAGAAAGAGGACAAAGAGAACAAGAGGCCAGCCTTCCTCTTAGATAAATATCAGTTTCTTCCTCTGTGAAATGGGGATATTTCCTCCCACTGGCACTTATTTATTTAATGTGTATCAAGTGATTTCTGGCATATATGTGCATGGTCCTAAAGCAAAAGAAAGGAGCAGTAATAGATAAAAAAAACAAGGTCCTACTGTACAGCCCAGGGAACTATATTTAATAACTTGTAGTAACCTATAATGAAAAGGAGTATGAAGACGAACATATGTGTGTTCATGTATGACTGAAGCATTGGGCTGCACATCAGAAATTGACACAACATTGTAAACTGACTATACTTCAATTACAAAAATAAGAGAGAGAGAGAGTTCATGTTCTCACAGATTTAATAACTTAGTGTGGGAGACAGACAGGGGAACAGATAACCACAACACAGTGTTGAAATCACCCTCTTTAAGACTTGAACTATGTGCCAGGGGCACAAAAGAAAACTGCTGGGCTTGGCCCTGGGGTGTTAGGGGGAAATGGTTCAATGTAAAGACACAGGCTCTGGATTTGAAGGCTTGGGTTCAAATCCCAGCTTGACCACTTATCACATATGTGACTTGAGGCAATTTACGTATTGCACCTGTCACTTCCCATTTCCCTGTCTGTAAAATGGGAATAACATTAGCTCCAACCTCGTGAGTTTGTTCTGCAGATGAAAATGGTAAATAACATCTTAAATTGAGCTCCGTGCCTGACACATATTAAGTCTGACAAAGGCTTCAGAGGAGTTGTGTCCTGAACCATGAGTTGGAATTTGTCGGAGAGACAAAGAAAGGTATTGCAGGGGGAAGGCCTTCCATGTAGAACAAACAGAATGCAAAATGGTTGAGATGTGTGAGGTTGTCGATGTTTTGATTTTAAAGCCCACTGTAAAAAATACTCTTGGCACCACAATTTGATAAACACACACATAACTAAAACCCAAGACTAATCAAATAACACTTAGGATTGCTGTGTGTAATCTACTCTGTTTTATTCCATTCCATTCCATTCCGTTCTAACTTTTAAAAAGTGCTGGTTGAAGTCCACTGAGTTGATTTCACGACCCCTTAGTGGGTTAAGATCCACAATTTGTAAAACACTTATTTCAGAACACAGTAAGTGCTGGGGTTTTTCATAGCTGCAGCGTTGGGTGTAAAAGGAACAAAACCTAATTGTGCTTGGTCCTGGGTCCAGCATAAATGAGAATGATTAGAGAAGAAGCAGAAAAGAAAATCAGGATCCTTATCCTAAAGACCCTCATAAACCATGTCACCGAGTTCCCGCTTGATGCAGGCACGGAGGAACCACTGTGGAATTCTGCCTTGATCTGTTTTAAGGGTCTGGGTGATCACTCTGGCAGTGGTCTGCAGGATGGCTTAGCAGGGGCCAGGACTAGAGGGATGTCACGGAGTTACCCTTTGATGAGTGCTCTGACCGACTGCTAGATTCTATTATGATAAACATTGCAGTAAATTACACACCTCATCCGAAGATTCAGTGCCTTTCCCAGAACATTGGGCCCTCCATCCTACCCAGGGCTGTACAAGGATTTGACTGGGACCAGAGAAAGCCCAGGGTCCCAGGGCTGCATTAACAGGTCTGCTTTCCAAGGGTAAGAGCATTCAGTAGTTATAGTATTAGAGAGCCTTGTCATGATGAATTTTATATTTAGCAAGAGAGTTGAAAATATTATGCACCTGATTTGAACTCTAACCTGTGGGAAATGATTTTTCATAAATAGAAATGTAATACGTTTTCTGAAATGGTATGAAATTTAGGTGGTCTTCAAAGGCAACTTTGTTCAAATTAATCTTCTGGTACTTGGTGTCAGAGACTATTTGCAAGCAAAGTTTATAGCAAATTAGGATTGAATGGTTAAAGAAACTAACAGTTAACGAGTGCCTACTGAATGCACGTACTTTTATACACATTATGATAGATGCTCCCATAACCAACTTTTATTTTTAAACAGATTATTAGATTAACAGGGTTCCCATTCTTTTGCTCAATCTATTGACCAGTATCTGTAACTTTAAAGAACATGAGTGGCTAGTAGGCTTTTCTTGAGAACACCTGTGTACTTCTGTTCACATGGGCTGATCTATATGGTCACCATGTATTTGTTTATTCAAATTATACTTGTTACTTTTATCCTGTAAACTAAGTTACATGTACATGGATGCAATATATTCACAAAAAGAAATATTTATTTTTATGAAATCTAAGTTGAATGCTTTGGAAAGACTTGATAAAATAAATGAACTGCCTAATAAAATGATGAATTAAGTTGGAATAGGACAACTATAAAGGATAAAGGGAAGTGGTAAACATTTTTAAGTGTTGTTAAGCACTTATTGTATTTTAAAGAAACTGACATGGAAAATCATTAAAAAATGCTTTATACATATGGTTCATGCCAAGGGTCTGGTCAATGGGCCATATTCTCCAAGAAAAGTCCTTGGCTCTAGATCAGAAGGCTGCAAAATAAAAGAATTTTTATATTTAATTTAAAATAAGCTATTTAATGTTTGTATACATTATGTTTTCTTACTCACTGATATTCTGGTTACCTACTGCAGCAAAGTGAAACATTCAAAATTTAGTGGCTTCCAGTAGCAATAATATTCATTTTGCTAATGAATCTTGCTTTTGGGGCAGTGCTGGGTGGGACAGCTTGCCTCTGCTCTGCTCCGTGTAAGCCGGGGCAGCTCAAAGGCCGGAGGCTGGGGTCGTGGGTAGGATAGCGCACTCACACATCTGGCAGGTGATGCTGGAAAGACTCACACAGCCTCGGGCTGGCACAACAGGGGCTCCTTGGGTATCTCTTTCTATCTCTACATGGTCTCTCCAGCATGGAGGTTCAGGGGAGTCAGGCAAGTCAGTCCTGGTCTCCCAAGGCACAAATGACAAGAGACAGTGAGCCAGGTAAAAGCTGTATTGCCTTTTATGATCAAACCTCATAAGTCTCCCTTTCACTATAACCTCCCTATCAGGGCATTATAAGCAACCAGGTTCAAGGGGAAGAAGCAGCGACACTGCCCTAGATAGAAGAGCGCCAATATCACATGACAAGAAGACCACATGGGTAAGAGGGGTTTTGGCCATCTTTGGAAAACTCTATCTGCTATGCCTGCTTTAACTTAATTGTTTTTTTCTGATAACTGGCTAAAGATTCTGGTATCATTGGATGAAAGGAATCTCATCGTAATTAATTCTTACAACAAACCTACTAGACAGGCATCAAAATGACCGTGCTGGGGACCCAGAAGTTGAGGCCCAGAGAAGCCGTGTGGCTAACGCCTGTCCTCTTCCCATTAGAACCCGCTGCCTTTCTTCTTCTGATAGAATTTGAGGCTTGCATTTTCTGTATGTAAACATTATGTGTAGCCCAAGACTGATAAACTGGCACAACCCACCGGGACATCAAGAAGCAGTGATGGACACAACAGAATGGGGGTTATTTCAGTTCCACTGCACGTCCGACCGCACCTATTTTAGTGGATCCAAACCTTTGCTACATATTAGAGTCAACTGGGAAAGCTTTAAAAAACTTCCTGATGCCCCAGGTTGCACCCTATACCGATTAAATCACAACATCCGGGGGTAGAAGCCAGGCACTGGTAATATTTAGACTCCCAGATGATCCCAGAGTGAAGCAAAATTAGGGAGCCCTGCCCTGGATTCTCCCCAGTCTCATCCCTCTCCACTCTAGGTCTCTGAGTCTTACCTCTCTGTCTCTGTCACTCTCACCTTTGCTATTGTACTTGGCATCTCCAGTTCTTCCCCCAACTGCTTCCCCCAGGGATTTTACTCCTGCGGTATCCTCAGGCCAAACCTCAGCCCTCAGCTGTAGCAGAGAGCCGTCTAATCAGTGTCCATACTGTTCTGCATCTCAGTTTTCTCATCCACATTGTAGGGAAGTGATGGTGACAATAATAATACCTACATTGCCGTGTTATTACGAGGACTAAAAGAGACAATGTGGGACGTATTCAATAAGCTTGTTAAAATATTTGTTGAATGAATGAAAACATTTGAGTCATTGCATAAATTCCTTTTACGACCAAAGAAATGAAGTCAACATGAATCTGGTTTCAGGTATTAAACAGATGAAATACTCATTTTACGACACATTTGTTTTAAATTTAACACATTGGTCCATGAATAACACTATAAAGAATCCATTCTTTAAAATATTAATATAAATATCCATGCACAAAGGGGGGAATAATTGGGGAATTTTATCTCCTCTGACAAAGGGGAAAAAAGGCCATTTAAAAATATTACTCTCTCCCCTTCAGACAGAGAATGGAGGTGAGCCACAAGAAATCCAAGTTCACATGAAAGGGCCATGATAAAAAATGCAGGTGCTGTTAAACATTTATAAGGGCCGAGTGTTAAGGCAGTATGTAGGCTGAAATCTGAAATGACATTTTGGCATAAAACAGATCTCCCATAGGCAGATTTGAAACTTCCAGAAAAGTCTTAAAATGACATCTTTCAAAATGAACAATCATCAAATATGCCCAAGTCATTACCTCAAAGTACTTGGCTAATGAGACAGGCTGAAGAAATGGCTAAAAATAATTGACCCCAGTTTTACAGCTGAAAGTTGTAAAAAAAAAAATAAAAAAAAAAAAAAGCTATTGCAGGGTACGAACGTAGAATTAGACATTGGCAACTGTTTAGCATATTAAATACAAACACTAGGACATGTCTGGCTCAGTACAGAATGATTGCCAATAGCTTTTTATTCACAAATTTCAAATTGCTTTACAAATTACTTGATGTCATATTTTCTCCTGTAAATTGTATCCCATGTGTACAGTGCTATGGTTTAACAAAAGACATTCGCCCCCATATCTAATGAGATCTTTGCTCCAATGTCTTGTTTGCTCCCTGCACAATGCTCTAAATTAGGCAAGGCAGGTTTTATTGTTCCCATTTTGTAGATAAAGACACTGAGGTCTGGAGAGGTTAATAACTTGCTTGCATCTTTCAAAGTCTTTCAAATGTACAGCTCTGTCTCAGCTAAATAGAAACCATAGGACAGAGTGGGTACCTGTATAAGTGTTTTTCAGAAAGGAAATCAAGATAGGAAGAAGGAAATTAATGTCTATTGAGCACATATTATGTGAACTACTGGACACAATGTGGAGAATGGCTTCTGGTTTGTTAAACACAACAAGCTGAATATAAATTGGATGTAAGTAATAATCTTGACATTAAAATGTACATAGGAAAAAGACAGGAAGAAAACATACCAAAATGTTGATTTTTTAAAATCCCATTATTTCTTAATTTTCTGTCATAAGCATGTATTGTTTTTACAATAGAAAAGAATAATTTACTAATTCAACTTTTCTATGGAGTATATACCAGGCACTGTCCTAGACACTGTGATTTGGCAGAGGAAAAGACAGACAGAATCCTGGTCCTCATACAGCATATATGCTAGAGATGAAATGGACAATAAAGAGGAGAATCAGTCAATCCATCAATCAAAAACATTTCACGTGGCGATAGTGCTACGGGGACTGTAAGAACAAGATGATGTAAATTCACAAGATGGGAGTTGGGAGAGAAAGGCAAATTTGAACATAAACCCGAAGGATGTGTAAGAACACACAAGATCTTGGAAAGAAGCCTGTCAGGGCAGGAAACACTGAGAATAAAAGCCTGAGGAATGACCTTCAAGTGCTGGAAGAACAGCCTAAAGGTCAGTGTCATGGAGCAGAGCCGGAGACGAGGGGGCAGAGGGGACAGAAAATCAGGGGCCAGATCATGTTGGGCCTGGGGGCCATGGATGTTGTCTGGGCTTTACTTAAATGTGATGAGTAACATTGGAGCTTCTTGAAAACAGGAGTCCTCCCTCATTCTCGGGAGGTGTGCTCCAAGACCCCAGTGGATGCCTGAAACCGCAGACAGTACCACAATACCAAACCCTCGTGTGCTGTGTTGTCTCCTATACATACGCACCTGTGGTGAAGTTTAATTTATACTTTAGGCACAGTAAGAGATCACCAGCAATAACTAATAATAAAATGGAACAGTTATAAGAATATACTGCAATAAAAGTTACGTGAATGTGGTCCTTCCCTCAGAATATCTTATGGTACAGATTTAATGCCTTTTCCATCTTAACTAAGCAGTTACCACACACTGTGGCTGTAACTTTTGCACGCTGAGGTGTGACAGCAAAACTAGCACGAATTTCTGTTTCCTCCTTCCCAATTTCATGATTAGACGATTCAATCTTAGCAATCTCAGCATACAATTTTTTTTTCTTTCCATATCAAGGAAATTAAAGGAAACATTTTGTGGCTTTTCTTTGGCATATCTGAATTGCCAGCAACACTTCTCCTTTGCTTTGGGGACATTATTAAGTAGAGTAAGGCTGACTTGGACACAAGCACTGAGATACCAGGACAGCTGACCTGGCAATGAGGGCGGCTACTAAGTGACTAATGGACAAAGGGATGATTCGTGTCCTGGGTGGCATGAATTGGGATGGCACAACATTTAATCACGCTACTCAGTGTGGCATGCAATTTAAAACTTATCAATTGTTTATTTCTGGAATTTTCCACTTAATATTTTTGGACCGTGGTTGGCTGTGGGTGACTAAGACCATGGTAAGTGAAACCGCAGATAAGGGGGTACTAGTGGATGTGTTTTAGGTAGGGGAATCATAAATGATCTGATTTACATGTTGCAAATACCCATCTGGCTGCATGTGGAAAACAGCTTGTAAGGAAGAGGCAAACCAAGGGGACCAGATAGTAGCTAGTAGAAATTGTCTACACTGTGCAGTCCAAGTAAGAAAAGACAATGGCTTTGTGAGTCAAGCAGGCCTAGAGGTGGTGAGAAGTAATTTGATTCAAGATTTTTTTTTAGCCTGAGTTCAGATGTTGCTTCAATTTACGAGGTGGGGAAGACCAGGGAAAAAGCATGTTTGGGAGAAGACTGAAAGGTTCTGCTTAGGACACACTAGATTTCTAAGTGCAGACATGGCGTTGGGAGTCTGGAGCTTAGGGGAGCGGTCAGGGCTGCAGACGCATATTTGGGAGTCATGGGAATATAAATGCTGTTTAAAGCCATGTGGCTACCTAAGATCGCCCAGGAAAAAAGCAGTTGGAGAAAAGGGCTCAGAACTGAGCTCCGGACTTCTCCAGCATTTAACGGTCTGAAAGGGGAGGAGCTGGCAGCCAATAGTGAGAGAAAGAATTGGTTCTAGAGGTTGGTGTCATAGACACAAAATGCCTCTATGCTGCTGGTAAACAAATTGTCTAAAAAAAAATTTTTTTTATAACATTTCTTGGAAAATCACAAGAAGAGTCTAAGAAAAGGGTGCTGACTATGGAGGCAGAGAGACTGAATTTGAAATAAAGTCCTGACCATTGCCTCTTATCATTTCTCTTGACTTGAACACATCAAAACTGTAGGCAGCTGGGCATTCTATTCTGTGAAACAGGGATGACAGAGGCCAACTATAAACCTATGGCCTTAGCAGAGCACCCCTGCTCGGCACTGCCATCTTCCTGTGACTCCTCCGCCTGCGCTGCGTTGGACTGAAACACGCTGCTTCCAGGCCAGGTCTGACTCTGCTTCTAGGCAGTGAGCTCCCCGAGGCCAGAACACCATTTTATATATGCTGGGTCCCAAGCAATGCCTGGTGCATGGAATAGAGAAGGAGTTAAGATCTGGCTCTTTCTGGGGGAGCGTATGGTTCAGTGGTAGAGCACATGCTTAGCATGCATGAGGTCCTGGGTTCAATCCTCAGTGCCTCCTTTAAAAATAAATAAATAAATAAATGTAATTATCTCCCCCCACAACAAGAATTTTAAAAAAATCTGGCTCTTTGGATGAAACTCTTCCCATTTTTACTAGCAGTGTAACCCTGGACGCAACCCATACCCTCTCTGGTCCTCAGCTTCCTGATGGTTAAATGGGAATCGACACCTGTTAGCAGAAGGAGATGATGTATGTAAAGTACTCAGTGCAGTGCCTGGCATTGGCTAGCAGGGAGTACATTATTGGGACAGGCATACCTCATTTCATCGTGCTTTATTTTGTTACACTTCAGATACCGCATTTTTTTTTTTAACAAGTTGAAGGTTTGTGGCAACCCTGCATTGAGCAAGTCTACCAGTACCATTTTTCCAACAGCTTGTACTCACTTTGCATCCCTGTGTCACATTTTGGCAATTCTCACAATATTTCAGACTTTTCCATTGTTACTATATCTGTTATGGTGGTCTGTGGTCAGTGATCTTTGATGTTATTATTGTAATTGATTTGGGGCACCACAAACTCCGCCCATATAACATAGCAAACTTCATTGTGTGTGTTCTGACTGCTCCACCAACTTGCCTGCACCCACCCCACCCCCACCCCAGCTCTCTCCCTCTCCTCAGGCCTCCATGATCCCAGAGACACAACATTAAAATCAGGCCAGTTAATAACCCTACAATGCTTCCTAAGTGTTTAAGTGAAGGCAAGAGTCACACATCTCTCACTTTAAATCAAAAAACTAGAAATGATCAAGCTTAGTGAGGAAGGCATGTCAAAAGCCCAAGACAGACCAAAAACTAGGCCTCCTGTGCCAAACAAGCAAGTTGTGAATGCGAAGGAAAAATTCTTGAAGGAAATTAAACTGACTACTCCAGCAAACACACAAATGATAAGAAAGTGAAACAGCCTAACTGCTGGTAGGGAGAAAGTCTGAGTGGTCTGGATAGATCAAACCCGCCACAGCATTTCCTTAAGCCAAAGCCTTATCTGGAGCAAGGTCCTAATTCTTTTCAGTTCTGTGAAAGGCTGAGAGGGGTGACGAAGCTGCAGAAGAAAAGTCTGAAGCTAGCAGAGATCGGTCCATAAGGTTGAAGGAAAGAAACCATCTCCAGAACATAAAAGTACAAGGTAAAGCAGCAAGCGCAGAAGCTGCAGTACATTCTCCAGAAGATCTAGCTGAGGTCATTAATGAAGTGGCCACACTAAACATCAGATTTTCAGTGTAGACAAAGCAGCCGTATACTGAAAGAAGACGCCACCCAGGACTTCCATAGCTGGTGAGGAGAAGCCAATGCCTGGCTTCAAGGCTGCAAAGGACAGGCTGACTCTCTTGTTCGGGGCTAATGCAGCTGACTTCTAGATGAAGCCAATGCACATTTACCTTTGAGAAAATCCTAGGGTCCTAAGACTTATGCTAAATCTACTCTGCCTGTGCTGCACACAGAACAACAAAGCCGGGATGACAGCCCATCTGTTGAAAACATGGTTTACTGAATATTTTAAGCCCACAATTGAGACATACTGCTCAGAAAAAAAGATTCCTTTCAAAATATTACTGCTCATTGACAATGCACCTGGTCACCTGAGAGCTCCGATGGCGATGTACAAGGAGAGTCATGCTGTTTCCATGCCTGCTAACACAATATCCATCTTGTAGCCCATGGATCAAGGAGTCATTTCAACTTTCAAGTCTTATTATGTAAGAAATACATTTCATAAGGCTACAGCTGCCATAGTGATTCCTCTGATGGATCTGGGCAAAGTAAATTGAAAACCCTCTGGGAAAGAGTCACCATTCTAGATGCCACTTAGAACATTCGAGATTCATGGGAAGATGTTAAAATATTAACATTAACGGAGTTTGGAAGAAGTTGATTCCAATCCTCATGGATGAGTTTGTGGGGCTCAAGACCTCACTGGAGAAAGTAACTGCAAATGTGGTGGAAGTAGCAAGAGAACTAGAATTCGAAGTGGAGCCTGAAGATGTGACTGAATTGCTGCAGTCTCATGATAAAACTTTAATGCGTAAGGAGTTGCTTTTTACAGATGAGCAAAGAAAGGGGTTTCTTGCGATGAAATCTACTCCTGCTGAAGATGCTGTGAAGACTGTTGAAATGACAACATAGGATTTAGAATTTACCATAAACTTAGTGGACAAATCAGTGGCAGGGTTTGAGAGGACTGACTCCAACTCTGAAAGTTCTACTGTGGGTAAACTGCTATCAAACAGCATTGCTTGCGACAGAGAAACGGTCCATGAAAGGCAGAGTCAGTCAATGCAGCGAACTCCATTGTTACCTTATTTTAAGCAATTGCTGCAGCCACCCCAACCTTCAGCAACCACCACCTGCATCAGTCAGCAGCCATCTAACATCCAGGCAAGATTCTTCATTAGCAGAAAGATTATGACTCATTGAAGACTCAGATGATGGTTAGCAATTTTTAGCAATAAAGTGTTTTAAAACTAAGGTATGTACTTTTGCTTTTTTAGACATAATCTTATCACACACTCAATAGACTATAGTGTAAACATAATTTTTATATGCATTGGGAAGCCAGAAATTTCATGTCTCATTTTATTGTGATAGTCACTTTATTGCAGTGGTCTAGACCCTAGCCTGCAGTATCTCCAAGGTTTGGCTGTATTTGTGTTGCCACACATTTGTGATCCACTGTCTGCCCTTCTCCATCCTGCTGTAGCCCCAGGAGGATGATATGACTAGAACTACAAGGTCAGGTAGACCTGAATTTAGATCTACACTCTTCTGTTTACCAGTTGACTTGGACACAATATGTGTGACTTTTAACACCCTGAGCTTTGGTTTCCTCTTCCGGAAAGAGGGGATCGTAACGCCAAGCCCCATGAGCTGTTGGTAGGATAACTGTGAAAATGTGATTAAGTCCTTAGCACTGGTGGACTGTGTGTACTCAGTAAATCCTCACTGTTGTCATCATCACTGTAATGCGCAAGAAAGCCCTTGTACACAGCAAATGATTATATAACCACAAGAGATGTTTTAATTGTTATTCACAGGAAGGTTCACTGCTGCCAGCTAGAAGGCTGCCCTTCACTGAACTGCTGCATTTCTCCTCTCTGTCTTTTACAGGGATCTGTGATCCCCGTCTCCTCTAAGATTTGGCCCTGGCTCACCCCCTCCAGGAAGCCTTCCTAATTAATTGTACTTTGTCTAGTCTTTTATTCTCCAAATACTTGATCTGTGGAAGTAAATTCGGATTTACAAAACAGATGAATGAGGGTTAATTAGTTGTGGCACTAGAGGATTCCTCAGGATTGTTTTTAATCATGCCCTCCCAAAGCACAGTTCAAGCCCATGCAATTTACAAACATTTGATTAACACTCAGGGGCTCTGGGATGTCACTATTGCCCAAATTGAGGTCCACATTTAGTTTGGACTCCTTAGTGCATGCATGTTAAATGTTGCTTTGCTGGTCTTCAGAGTTGGCATTGCCTCATCTAGGATTTACTATTAAATGTCCAATGAAGGGGACCCTGATTTTAATTTTTATTATTTTCAGGGAGGAAATACACCAAAAGGGTGTTGCAGGTGGGATTCAGAGGCAGGCAGGCTGCCAAGCTGATTTTTGACAAGCAAAATGGTTCATACTTTTTGTACTCTCTTCATTGCCTCTCTGTATGGACGGTGTGAACTTCCTAGAATAGTAGCAAGTTGTGGGCCAAAAGTGGGGGCCTGAGGGGGATTTTAGAAGCAAGGGACTGTAGAACTAAAGACCAAGATAATAGTTTTAGAATTGTTTTTTCCCTAATATGTTCCTCTGTTACTCTCCTGATCAATTATGGTAAAATCCTTCAAAGACGTAAGCCAGTGGGCCTGCTTCAGGTGCAACAATGAAGGGGATGCAGAGGGAATGCCTTACTTCTCAGCAGTCTTGGGAAAGGAAGAGCCTGGGGGACAGAGATGACATATCTTCATGTGATAGTATCGAAGATAAATATAAAACAGGCACATTACTCTATATAACATAGATAAACAACAAGGATCTGCTGTCTAGCACAGGGAACTATGTTCAGTTTCTTGTAATAAGCTATAATGGAAAAGAATCTGAAAACATATGTGTGTATGTGTGTGTGTATATATGTGTGTGTGTGTGTGTGTGTGTGTGTGTGTATAGATATCTGAATTGCTTTGCTGTACAACTGAAACTAACACTGTAAATCGACTACACTTCAGTAAAGAATAACATAAAATAAAATAAAAACAGGCTGAGTCCAAGCCACTTATAGGAAGGAAGGAAAAAGCAGAAGACAGGGCCCTCTGCACTCTGGGGTTCCACAAATGTCAGGCCCCCAAGGAAGGGTGCAGAGACCTGAACAACCAGAAGGCTCCGAAAAATCAGATTTCCTCCAGAGGGGCACAGAAGAGCAAACTGGATGGTGGCCCAGTATCCCAGTGGGCTCAAGTCTGGACACAGCTTTTAGGGATGATGGGAGGCACCCAGACAGAAAAGACCTGGGGTGGAGTGCAGATGCTGGTTCTCGTACATCTCTCCAGCCTGGGAGGCTCGAGATGAACCCTCGTCAGCAGTCCCCGGCTTCAGCTGTGGGCTGCCAGCAGGGCCGTGGCAACCGTGCCAGACCTTCCCACCATTTCCTGTCCTGCCCTTGCTCTGCACAGACCCCCTCTCGCTCCAGACTATGCCTCTGTCTCAGGTAAGATCTGCTCTAGTTCTAGGACTTGGCTTCTGTATTTGGTGTCTCTGGCTCTCAGCCCCTGGTTGTCCTCCCAAGGACCCAGGCCTGGTCACATTTTCTCCCATCCATCCCACGTAAACAGTAGTAACAGTCTGCTATTCATCTCCTCCACTTCCTTATCTAGGTCTCTTTTAAATACATATATATTTATATATATACATTTTATTATATACATATAATTTTACAATATACATATATATTTTTACAAAATACATATATTTTACAAAATACATGTATCTATTTTACAAAAAAAGGATGACAACATATTCCTTGCTCTGCAACTTATTTTTCCTCCTTCTTAACAGTATATCATGAATATTTCTCTCTCTATATATAGAATCAACACATCCTTTTAATGGCTGAATAATATTCCATAACAGAAACCGTCATGATGTATTTAATCATTACTACACTGAAGAACATTGATGTTATATCCTTTCTTTTACCATTTAAAATAATACTGTAATAAGCATCTTTATACTCATGTACTCACAGGCTACAACTTTTATTTCTATTGAAGATATCTAGTTATTCTAATGGGTCTGTGGGTGCATGGGTATAATTATTAATCTGACTTAGAATGAATCGCTGGGTCACTTGGTATGCACACAAAATTCTATAGGTGCTACACTGCAAGATGTTATAAGTGAGAAAAATTTATAGCTGGACTCACTTGCCACTCACTAGCTGTTGATTTGTATCAAATCATTTAGGTTTCTGAACTTTAACTTCCTCATTTACAAAATGGAAATAATATATTTTTGAAGCATAAAGGTAATAAATGTATGCCACAATCTAGATGCTTAATAAGTTCAACTCTTATTATTTTGCTTGTTACTAAAAGGCAAATCCTAAATTTACAAATTTAGCAGAAAAATAAAACCAAAGTCATGGCCAGAAGACTCATGCTAATCTCAGCTCTCCCATTATTTGGTGTCATATTGGGCAAATTGTTTGAATCTTCAGGGTCTCCAAATCCACCATTATTGGAAGTGGGGGCAGAAGAAGCTGCTTCTAGGTTCTTCCGTAGTTTCATGATTCCTATAATTGGTTATTTTATTTCCAGGGTATTACCAGGAAGAAGCTATGGGCCTTTCAGATCTACACAGATGATTGCACTGAGGCAGAGGCAAGGTTGCAAAATAAAACAAGCAAATAATCATCCCAGGCTGGTCCCTTAAATATGTGGTAGAGAAACACAGTTGGCCCCTAAAAGAGAGCACCTCCCTCTCTCTGATCCCGGCTGCCAGCTGATCAAAGCTGCAGGTCTGCATCTCCTAGCTTCTCAAGCTTTCTCATTACAAAGAGGGACATCAAACCATCTCTGGGGGGACTGGAAAGGAGGAAATAGGTTGCCCTCTCAGGCACTTTTCAGAAAGGCCAGTCAGTCACAATTCCCCCATCCTCCAGGCCAGCTCCATCCTTCCCCACCAAGCTCCCGAAGCCTCCATCGACTGACCAGGACCCCACAGTCCGTTCTGTGGTCCAACTACACGTGTGTCTAAACTCAACAATCGGCCTTCACATCTAACTGATTGTCGTTGTCCCGAGGTGTCCAGCCCAGGGTCTCTCTCTGGCCTAGCAGAGGACCCAGAAACTTTTGCTGAGTGCAATGAAATCTGTGTATGTAGTTAAGCTGATTAAATACTGTAATTTAAGATACAAGCCTCTTTCCTTACTCAAAATGCTTTTTCTGGGAAATGTAACTAAACTGAAAGTATGACTCATAAACCATGAGCGTGGGAGAAATTTGAGAGAGTCTCTCTCCCAATACCTGCGTTTTTTACTTGACTTATTTACTCAACCCACGTTATGTATTGTGTCTAGAAGAGGAGACTGAAGGCTGAGCTAAGTGACAGTGTCACAGGTGCACATCGAGCTGGCGGAAGAGCTGAGACCCACACTTGGGCTTTCTGGCTCCTGACTTAGTGCTCACTGTGTTTGCCATGTTGCAGCAATAATCATCAATTTAGTGACCATAATTCCATGCACCATAGTTTTTTTTTTAAATTGGATATAGTTGATTTACAATAGTGTGTTAGTTTCTGGTGTACAGCACAGTGATTCAATTATACATATATATATTCTTTTTTATTATAGGTTTTTATAAGCTATTAAATATAGTTCCCTGTGCCACACAGTAGGTCCCTGTTGTTTATCTCACACACCGTAGTTTTCTGTGATAACATCTGCAATGTATAGACATGGTTGGGTTTCTTAAAATTTTAGTTCTCTAGGATTTTTATGAAAAAAAATCACAATGCATAAATTTCCCTTGTGACTGTTTTCTCCTAAACCAGCAGGTTATCTAGCAGAACATTTGTTTCAGTTTCGGTCTACAAACTAGAGAATCCATTAATAATGACTGGAGAAGCTACTGTGTTTCTGATAGAAAATGTAATTCATTTAACAAAAAGTCAAAATCCATAACCACTGCTATTTGGATGGTGTCTAAACAATGAGTTACGGAGTTTCTTCAAACCAAGGCAACAGCTTTGAACGGTATGTTCCTCCCGCCTTCCCTCCCCCATATTTTCTAAAATCTGATGCCACATCCAAGGTGGAGAGTTGATATAACAGAGTTTTGGAGCAATAAGTGTAACAGATTCTTATGTAGTGTATGTTGACTATAATTTACAGGTAGGAGTTTTTCAGGGCCAAGAAGGACACAACTTGTGTGTACTCACTGTAACAACCTGAACTGTCTACCTAAATGCAGGGAAGGCTTCTGATTAGACACACCATGTTAACACACAGGCTTTGGAGCCAGGTGGACCTGGGTTCAAATTCTGACCCTGTCACGTCACATCTTTGTGAATTAGAAACTAATCCGTCAGCACTGAGCCTCAGTTACCTCTTGGGTAAAATAGGGGTAATGATACCTTCCTCACAGGGTTGTAGGATGACAACATATCCAAAAAATACAGCTGTGCCCAGTACAATGGTTGGCACATAGCAGGTGGAGCCAGAATCAAGTAAAACGTGGATGAAATGAATTCAGTAAGTGGAGTTGAAAACAGCTCCTAAGAGGGGTCCAGACGTGAACCAGTGGTCCATCAAGATGAGGACTGTGGTCCATGGGAGGTCCTACGGGGCCAATGCCATGTAGAAAGAGAATAAAGAATGGCCTCTTTGTTGAAGCAGAGAAATAGTTTTCCAGGAAGCAACACATGAGATGCTTCCTGGCAAGAGAGGAACAGGAGCCCTTTGCAGCCCAGGTTGAGACTGATCAAGTAAGGTTCTCTGCGGGAGGTGAGTCGTGAATGTGGAGGCTCCAGTAGGCAGAAGGAGAGGGTGGGAGTCCAGCAAGGAGCCTCAGAGACAGCAAAGTCTCAAGGGCTGGAATGTGACTGGTATACTCCATACCTGGAGCAGGGGAGAGTACTGAAAAAGAGGAAAAGGAAGAAGAAGAAACTGCACAGTGTATTTATTCTAATTTATGGAAGGCCTTGGTCGTTAAACTAAGGGATCAGTGCTCTCTCCAGTTGGCAAAGAAAAGCCGTGGGCATGATCTCCTGGAAAGCAGTCTTTGAGGATAAATAATCTCAAGGCTGAGCAGGCTATGGATTAATGGGTTAACGCAGGGTGTCCCAGGGCTGGGATTTTACATTCCAACATCACTGCTTGTAGCTGTGAAACTGCTGATGAGGTAATCAGATTCCCTAAGCTGCAGCATCCTTTTCTACAAAATGGGAATGCTAATACCAAGATTGGGTGTGACGTTCACACACACAAATAAATTAATAGGTAGAGAATCTGTAAACTCTATGGCAGTGCTGTTCAACTGAACTTTCTGTGATGATGGAAATGTTGTATACTTGTGCTGGCCATACTGGTGGTCACTAGCCACACTTGAAATGTCACAGCCACACTTGAAATGTCGTTAGCTTTCTCTGAAATGTGGCTAGTGTGACTGAGTAATGGAATTATTAATTTACGTGAATTAAATTTAAAGTAAGTAGCCGCCATGTTGGACAGCACGACTCTAGAGCCTAGGACAGTGGTAGGAGAAATAATTTTTAAAACAGAAAGACCCAGGTTTCAACCATGTTTTTGACCCAATGAACTCTCCAGGAGGAAGAGGAGCAGACAGATTGTCAGAGTAGCTAGATGTCCTGGAACTCCAGGCTCTAGCCACCGAGGACTGTGGTTCTCTGCTTGCAGCTCTCTCTGCATGGAATGACCATCCACCTTTGTCCCTAGACTTTCCTTGTAGGAATCAGAGTTTCATTCAGACTTAATCCAGGCGCCTGCCACACATCATTCAGGAGTCATTCCGAGCCTCGGTGTGGATTCGTAGGCCGTCCTGGGAGCCTCACTATCACAGCGCATGTCCCGTATCAGCCTGCAGTCTGCCTGCCTCCAGGAGGCTGTTAGTACGGAGTGAGCCCTCACTGAAGGTTTAGGGATCAAACTTTTTTTCTGGCAAACTATACATAGCATAAAATGTACTATTTTAACCATTTAAAAATATTCAGTTCAGTGGCATTAAGTATATTCACATTGTCGTGCAACTATCACCAGCATCCATGACCATAACTTGCTCATCTTCCCCAAACTCAAACTCTATGACCCCATTCCCTACTCCCCTAGCTCCTGGTAATCACTATTCTACTTTCTGTCTCTATGGATTTGACTACTCTAAGTACCTCATATAAGTGGAATCATGGAGTATTTGCCCTTCTGTGACCGCTGCCCCACCTCACCTACCATAATGTCCTCAAGATTCATCCATATTGTAGCATGTGTCAGAATTTCCATCCTTTTAAAGGCTGAATGATATTCCATTGTGTGTGTGTATCTATCTACCAATCTATCTACATGTGTGTGTGTGTGTGTGTGTGTGTGTACACACACATATACACATTTTGTTTATCCATTCATCCGTTAATGGACACTTGACTTGCTTCCACCTTTTGGTGGAATCATTATTGTAAATAATGCTGCTACAAACATGGATGTATGGAATCAAATTTTGTTATCACATTTTTCCGTGTCTCCAACTCACAGGGTGTAAAATGATAAAAGATGTTTTATTCATCACAGGATGCAGAAAGCATTCCAGAGCCGAGTACTGTTCCTGGAAATACAGGAGCTATCCAGTAAAAGGAGATATGAGTAGAAAGAAGTAAGAACAGGAGAGATGAAAGAGAAAAAGAAGAGAGGGAGGGGAAGAGGCAGGCTGATTAACTCACAGCTCCGACACACACGCAGATTGACTGCGGCTTTCCCACTGAGGATGTCCATCACAGTGGAAAAGCCCGTCTCAAACTTCACCTGAAAGATGTTCCTTCTCTTTCATTTTCTTTCTTTTCTTTCCCTCCTTCCCCCCATCCTTCCTTCTTTCATTCCTTCCTTTCCCTTATTTTCCTTCTTTCTCTAATATTTTTTAAAACCTGGTCTCAGAATCAGAAGCCCTATGTATATTTCTGCCACTCAGCTAAGTCACACCCCTGAACTGCAACGTCTTCATTTTTACAGCGAGACAAGCTTATCCTCCCAGGTTAGTGAGTCTGGTGTGAGGATTAAATATCAGTATACTCTGCGAACTCTAAAGAACTGTATGAACTATAGAGATTTCAGTTCTTCTCCACAACTTTTCTTTCTTCTGTGTTTTAATTATAATAAATCAATTAAAATCCATAATGGAAAAAAGAGACTAGAGACTTAGGGAGAGTTTCATTTTAAATTCCATTTCTAAACCTAGAGGCGAGGAGTGTCAAATTGTCAAAATTTTTTTTTTACATTCTAATCACTTTCTGACTCTATTGAAGTTTCAAGTGTTCTATTTGGGCTTGACACAGTGAGGGAAAATATTAAGGCACCAAAAAGTGCTAACACAAAACTCCAGTAAGCCACAGGCGACATTTAAAGAATCCCCAGCTACAAAATCACATTAACATTTAATGTGCCCAAGTTCTGCTAAAATATGTTCCCTGTCTTCTGCATCTCCTTCCTGAAGCAAAAATGCCAGCGGGACTTGAGAATTCGATTTGTGTCCTCTGATGGGTCCCCCACAAAAGGGAGTCCTCCAGACCCCTTTCCCACACAGACAGCTCCTCGAGGTAAACACAGCTTATGCACGTGGGCAAACATCCTATATCATCTTCCACCCTTTATAGGTCAGCCAGTTTGAGCTGAAGACACAGGAGAGTTCCTGCAGAAAATTCATTACTGCCACTCATCCTGGCTCTCTATCTCAATATAATTAAGCTTGGCTAATTGTCTATCATGATTAAAATCATGCCAATAACAACCTTGTTCTCACGTTTGGCTCGGCTCCAAACTTGTTAATCACTCTTGTTTTAGAGTAGGTCATGCTGTACCTCACTTCGGCCATGAAATTCCTTATACAGAACATGCTTAGGTAGTAAGATCATCCTTGGGTGACCAGGAGCCGTCAACAGGGATGACACAGGCTGTGGCTCACGGAGGGGAAAACTAACACAACTTGAGACCTCCTCCACAGCCTGGAACACCAAGCTGATTGATGTTCACGCAGCAACATCTCACTAGGGGAAAACGTCCATTTCTTTTTTTGCACGTGAATGTAGGTGCAGAGAATGAACTGCATAGGACTAGGATGGCAGGAGTTCCCAAAACAGGCTGGGTTCTACAAAATGGGCCCAAAGTTCAAGGTGAATCAACACGCTTTTAAAAACACAAGTTATGCCTGGCTTCATTGAAATTCAACATCTCATATGATCTAAGAGGTATTCAGTGATAAGGGGTGCTATTACTTTATGTACCACTAAGAAACAAGAGATGCTGCCAATTAACAGTTCTGATGACACTTTCTTGTCATTTAGAATTTGTATTTTATATTGAGTGAGAAATCTCTCCGACGCATGTGTATCCTCTATCCTGAGGCTCTGTTTCCATGCTTTCCTGAGTAGAAACAACTTTTCACTTCAAAGTTGAATCAGAGTATATATAATCTTTGTGAAGACCCTATACCAGTCAGTGGAACTCAGCACATGTAGTAACAGCAATGTGCATGACTCAGCGGACGTGACGGAGGGACGCACGCTAACCAAGCCCATGAGCAGAGGTGAGGATGACTTCCTGCTGGCCAGCAGTGATCCTAGGAGGTCAGCAGTTCTAGGATGTGGCCGCATTTCCCAGGTATTAAAACGTGGAATAAATAGGTATGTTAGGGTTTCTGCAGTACGGGATAGGGTCCAAAGCAAGGGAGACGATAACCCTGCTCTCCTTAACGCTGGTGAGTTCTGTACCTTAGGGAAGAATCTGAACTCTGAGCACCATTTCCTGTGCGAGGCACTTCCTGATTGACCTACGGTTTCCCCTCAGCTCTCACTGAACATCGCACAGGGCTCTGCTCGCACCAGCCGTCACAGAGCTACGTCATTTTTATTCCCACGTGCACTTTAGAAACTCTGTGGTCCAGGAGGTCAAAGGAGCCTTCCTCATTGCTGTCCCTTTAGCAACTAGGTGAACTAGTAGGTGCTCAACAGATGAAAGAAGAAATGAAAGAAGGAGTGACTGTTGTTCCGGGACACACTCGGGCTCACGTAACAGTCTTCTCTCATAAGAGTCTGGAAAACGTTATTGTGATGAAATGATGTTCAAGCAGTCTTTAAAGATTTTTTTTAATTGAAAAAAATTTTTTAGTTGAATTATAGTCAGTTTATAATGTGTCGATTTCTGGTGTACAGCATTGTGTGTCAGTCATACATATACACACATATATTCCTTTTCATTATAAGTTACCCAAGATATTGAATATAGTTCTCTGTGCTATACAGTAGAAACGTGTTGTTTATGTTATTTTATATGTATATATGGTATATACAAGCAGTCTTATTTAGTAGAACACAAATATGGCATCAGTGTTAAGGAAATTTCCTTTGCATCAACAATGCTCCTGGGACTGAATTTCAAACAGCCCCTCACCTCCCCACCCCACCTCTGCACGCATGGGCATAGACCCTGTGTTCTAATGAGGAGCCCCCGAGACTTGATGCCACCAGATCTGGGTGCAAAACTAACCCTGCCCCTTAACTTAACTGTTTGGGAACTTGAGACTTTTACTGTCTCTTGGTCTCAGTTAGAGAGCTCGGCCCCCGAGATTGCTGTGAGGGTGAAATGCCACATACACGGCACCTCCAACCGTGCCTGCTGTACTGTAACGTTTAGCTGCAGGCTTAGAAAGCGTGTTATAATGCACAGGGCTTTAGCTCCTATGCTGTCTTTTGGCTGGCATGATGATCCTGAGAGGAGGCTCTTCTATTTCTATTTTTCGAATGGCAAAATTAAGGCTCAGAAAAAATCAGCTTGCACAAAACCACAGCAGCAGACCAAGACCTTTAGCTCGGTTCTTCTTATCAAATGATGCTCTTTTCAAAAAAATGGATTTTCGATCTGGAGAGAAGATTAGAGATGCTCTAGTCTCAAACTCTTATTTATCACATACGGAAATGAGGACCAGAGAGAGACCATGACTGGCTGTCCGCACCACTCAGCTGCTGGTGGCAGCACCGGGATCGGAGCCCACAGATCTGGACTCTGAACTAATGCTTGTTTCAGTATTTTTCACTTAACGTGGCGTCCAGCTCTGAGGAGGGAACCCTCAGATGGGAACACTGTCTGTGCTATGTGGTCTGCCCCCACCTCCTCTCCAACCCCGTTTCCTACTGAGGTGACTCTGCTCTCTCACTTCACACTGTCTGTTTAGTTATCCCCTCTGTCCTCGCTTCCTGCCGGAAAGCCCTTCTCTGCTCCTTTCCTTGTCTGCTTTGTCACGAATTCCAGTCTCTGCTCAAACGTCACCACTTTATAGAGGAAGTCTCTATCCAGATTAGCCTGCTAGACCCTAAACAAAAGAGCCCCCACTCCACCGGCATCTAACATTCTCCATCCCCCGCTCTGCTTTCTTTACAGCACTTTATGCTTCCTAATGTTATGTGTTTATTTACTTACTTAGTGTCACGTCTCTTCTACTATGATGTACGATTCATGAAGGCAGTGACTACGTTTGTTTAGTCCATCACTGTGTTACCACCAACTCAGTGCCTGCATGTGCTCAACGAAAACATCTGTTGAACATCTACTATGACCCAAGCCCTGGGCTGGGCACTGGGGAAAACAGCTGGGAGCCAAAAAGACACTCCCTCTGCCCTCGTGTACTTACTAGTTTCATGATGGACATAGACACTAATTAAATAATTACATAAGTTTATTCCAGATTCAGGTTGTTCCAGATGCATGTGATGAAAAATCAGTTAAAGACTGTGACGAGGGTGTTACAGACATCATGTTGAACAATGAACGTGTTTATTGTTACATTTCCTGGTTGGGTGGGAGACATTTTCTCTTTCATGCATTCTTATTCTGAGTCCTTTTTTTAGGTGAGGTTTTATGCTTACCCAGGTCAGTCTGGCTCACATCCACCCTTTGACTGTGAGCTGCTTTAAAGGAAGGGGCTAGAACTAACTCGTATCTGCAGTTCCAATGCCTAGCTAGGTATTTTTCACATTGCAGATGCCGATAAATGGTAACTAAATACCTCGTATAAATTGATGCGTGTGAAGGACCTTTAGACAGGGCAATGACCAACAAGCTATTTATCCATTCTCTAATAATAAAAATAATAATCATCACCATCTTTGACACCGATTTATGGTTTGCTTCTCAAAATAAAACACACAGAGTGAGCTAAAACCAGACTAAGTTCAGAAGGGGAGATGTGGTCATTATTTTTTCAGCTCTGTTTGCTAAGGAGATGTTATTTCTCCCCCTTTCAGAGAAATGGGAAAAAAGAGGAAGGAATCTGACTAGATCGCTTTAAAATTCTTCATTAGCATCCACACTGAATACATTGCAACGGCAGGAGTCTCAACACAGCTCTTGCTGTATCTGATGCACGGAAAACGAAGCCCGCCAATCTTGCAACATGTCTTGAGATGAAGAAGGTCAACATATCAGAAAATAAAATCAGTGGCAGAGATTTCAAAGAAATTCATCCCAAGAGTTCTTCTCAATGAATGCAGTGCAAGATTGAAGAATTCAATTACATGAAAAAGAGCCCTTTTTTTTTTTAATACCATGCCCAGCTATTCGTTTTTTCTTTTCTTTTTTTTTTTTTTGTCATTGCTAACATGAAGGCATATTGTTAGCCATCAGGAAATCTCAACAAATTCATACATTCAAATCACAAGGGATTTGTTTGGTAGATGGATCTGAAATTTGGTCTGCCTCCAACGCCTCACCCAAGATTTCATTTATGCCAAGGAGAGCGTTATCCGTAATCAGACAGAGAAAAAATCTAACTCGTTGCCACTCAGCCGCTTTATTCCTTTAGAATAGAATCCTGCCTTTAATTCTGATGGAACATTATAATTAACTTTTTTTTTAAATTTGGGGTTGACCAATTGAATTCCTTCCCTCTTGGAAAACAGAGACGGTGAAGGGTTATCTAAGTACATTCAGGAAAGCAGTAGCCTTTGTATGAAAAGCCTTAAAAATGCATCTTATCTTTTTCCTAACAAATCAAAATCTAGGGGTTGATTCAAAGGAAATAATATTTTAGACTCTAAAACATATAATTTATAGAAATGTTCATTGCAGCACATCGTGTACTAATCTCTTGTGGTAGATTAACGGCCATAAATCCCTTACATCCTGGCATACATGTTCCTTCATAAAGTGACTCAAGGCTCCTACTATTCCCAGGTAGAATCTATTTTTCTAGCCCTTGATTTGGGGCCGGTCTTGTGACTTGTCTTGACCAAACAAATGAGGTAGGAGGGAAGTTTTACTAGTTTCAAAACCCAGACCTCAAGAAGTCTTGGAGTTTCCTTGGCCCTCTTGGCATGCCATCTTGAGGCTTCCATGTAAGGAAGTCAGTCTAGCTTCCAAGAGGACAAGGAGCATTGAGGAAAACGGAGGGACCCCAGTGCTCAGCCAGCACCACTGCCAGGCCATCCTGGACCTTCAAACTCAGTGGACCCTCTAGCTGATAGCAACTGCTTGAGACAGTCCTGTTCTGTCGGAACTCCTCCTCTCACAGCTCTTCTCTCTCTGCAGTACCAGTGGGGAACGTGGGTCTCAAAATGAAAGGAGACCACTAGGGAGGGCAGTCACTCGCAGAAAATGTAATCTGGCCAAAACAGTTAAAGCAGGATCAATTAAAGAATTTGTTGCAGGGTAGGCATATTCTAGTCTGGCTTCTTCATAGAACTTAGCTTTCTTTGATGTCAGGTTTTATGTCTATCTGTGTTTCTTTGTTCATCTCTCCAACTAGAATGTTAAGTTCAGGAAGTGGCAGTTTTTATCTATCTGGTTTCTGCTATGTCCTGATCATATCATGATATTTGCCATAAAACAGTACTTTAAATAAATATTCATTAAATGAATAAACAACGTTAACTGACCAAAGACTGGCTTCCTAGTCAGCAAGTCTTTGTCAGATGAAAACGTAGTGGAGAGAATCCTGGTCTTGGAGTCCAAAAACCCATTCTAGAAGCTCTTTAATTCTGGGCAAATCTTCTCAATTCTCTGTGCCTAAATTTTTTGCTATGAAGAGGGAATGCCAAAATTTACCCTCAAAAGGCAGCTGAGAGATTAAGTAAAATTGATGAGAAAGTAAACAATAAATCCAGGACAATTTTAAACGAATAATACTAGGTTGCACCTGACTATGTGTCGAGAGCATTACATGCATTAACTCGTGTCCTTACGGCTATAGGATGGAGGTGTCACTAGGTCTCCCACTTTATAGATGAGGAAACCAAGCCTCACAGAGACTGAGGCAAGACAGTCCAGCTAAGAAGAGGAGGTAGAATTCAACCTTGGTACAGTTTCATGTCTGAGTCCAAATCACACACTCCTTCTAATTTAATAATAACTGCATTTGATAACTGTTGCAGATGAATGCTGCCTCAGTGATACAAGAATGTTAAGGTTCTTCTATCTTTGCTCTTTTTCTGACAAACTCGAATTCCCAAGACTGACAACACAGGATGCTCCAGTCAAGTTCGTGAACTTCTCCTTAGCGCACTCTCCTTGGATTCCCTTCTCTCTTAACGCCCTGGGACTCAAGACTGTCCATTCTAGAAAGAAAAGAAATGCAAGAGCCATGTTGTTCCTCAACCTCCAGGTCCTGCCAACTTAATACGCATTCACTTCACTCATTTGAACTGCCACTGCCCTGGCTGTGGCCCCTAAAGCCTCTCCCCTGGACCTTTGCTGTTACCTCCTGAGTCTCTTTGCCTCTGGTCGCATCTCCCCCCGTCATCTGCACTATGTCAAAATGACTCAACTCAGGTCTATAAGGTCTGTAACTCAGACCTTACCATGTCACTCCCTCTTTCCTGTCATTTACAAGGAAGTCCAAGCAACCTAGCAGAATACGTGCGATGCTCTACGACAGAGTCTCTTGTCTTCCTCGTCAGTCCCACACTACTCCTGCCCTGCCTGGCAAAATCTCACTGAGTGCTTACCGTCCCCCCGGCATGGGGCTATTTCCCTTCCTGCTGTGTCTACGCAGGATTATCACAAATTCTACTCACAATTCCTTTCTAGCCCCCAGGACTCAGTGCAGGTGTCACCCCGTCCAGGAAGTTCTCCCTAATTCCACAGCTGAATTGGGCGCCGCTCTTTCCTCCTCTTAATATTCTCTGCCTGTCTGTTTTGTCTTCCAAAAGGTGAGTCCCAGGATAGCAAAAAATCTTCTTACCGTCCATGAAGTGAGAATGATACTGGGACCTACACTCTGTAGGACTGCTATAAGGGTTAAAAGACTTAACACTTGTAAAGTGCTTAGAAAAGTGCATACAGCAGCAGTACTGCAGGGAACCACTCAGCAAGTGCTCGGCATCATCTTAGTATTTTTGGAAACCGGTACCACATCTGACACACAGGAGGCACTAAAGTAAATATTTGCTGACTTTGAGGCACCAAATTGTCTATACTGTCAATGTTGTTTAACAATTTCATAACGAATTCTTAGCATCTTCATTGTGTGTCCTTAAAATAAGAAAACAAGTAACATTAACTCCTACATATAAAATAAATAACCAAGTCCCACTGTACAGCACAGGGAACTATACTCAATACCCTGTAACAGCCTATAATGAAAAAGAAAATATATATAAATGAATCACTACGCTGTACACCAGAAATTAACACAACATTATAAATCAACTATACTTCAATTTAAAAAAAAATGATTCATTTCAATGAAGGGAATCAGGATGTCTCAGAGGAATAGCTAATTTCAGTCCGGGGCAGACAATGTACGAGACGAGCCCGAGGCTTGTTACAGGGCCAGAACTGAGGAGGTGCTTAAACCAAACAACACACGCACACTGATGGAGTAGCAACAGGACAGAAACGCCGGCTGAAAGGGCTTCCACGGGTCGAAACCACACAAGCTGAGCGACAAAACAAAAGAGTATTAGATTGTAACACAAAATGTAAAATACATATCCATGGATCCATACTGATAGAAACAAGCGACTGAATACAAAAATAAATGAGAGAGATTAGATACATTTCTTGTACGGAAGAATTTCAAATAATAAAGCCTTGGCCCTCAAAGCGGTGGAGCAAAACTCCATACGCCTCAAGTCTGGGCTGGGCGTGGTGATTTCCTTCCAAAGAGCACATTATGGGAACGGAGCAAACAAGAAGGACTTCGGAGCGTTAACTGAGCAGGACCCTGGGGCCTTCCCAGGACAGACCCCTGCCCCATATCCTCTGCTGTAGCTTCTCTGACGTACCCAGATAATAGTATCTCATGTATATCACCTGAGTTTTTCAGATGCTAAAAAACCACCACCAAAGGGAAGAAATTAACTACTTGAGAGCAAGGAGTCCCCAGAACTTCTGGCGCCTAGGGGTTGACAGTGTTAACAGCCCTATTATCTCGATGTCAACCGGAGAATTATGCAAGAGCGGATCACGTACCCTATGACCCCCGTCCCTCACCCGGCCTTTAAATATGCTTTCATGAAACCCTTTGAGGAGTTCGGGGTTTTCTTGGGCATGAGCCACCCCGTCCTCCTTGGCTGGCCCTGCAATATACCTTTCTCTCCTCCAAACTGCGACGGTTCGGTTTCTTTAGCCTCACAGTGCATCAGGCACACGAACTTACATTTGGTAACAAGAGCGGAGAAGCCTGACAAACACCATCTCAGCCTGGTGATCAAGGTCCACATCAATATTATGTGCCTTTGACATGATGTGATGAAAATGGTACTTTATGGTCTCCCTCCCCAAAACCTACAACCTGGGTGTAATCATGAGAAAAATATCAGACAAAGCCTAGCTGAGGGACCAAGAGACATTCTACAAAAAGTATGACCAGTACTCCTCCACACTGCTAAGGCCACCAAAAACCACGGAAAGTCAGAGGGAACTGTCATAGCTGAGGGGATGTGCGACCTGAGGACTAAATGTTATGTGGAATCCTGGACAGGATTCTGGAATGGAAAAAGGACATTAGGTAAACACTACTGATGTCTGAATAAAGTATGGACTTTGTTAATAATAGTGTATGAATATTGGTTCATTTATTGTGATGAGTGCACCATACTAATTAATGCAAGATGCTAATGATAGAAGAAACAGGGTTTGTGTTATATGGGAACTCTCTGTACAGTCTTTCTGTACATATAAAACTATTCCAAAATAAAAGAAGTGTATTTTTTAAAAGTGTCTGTTACATGGCAGGCACTCTGTAAGGTGTATTTCACTCATTGGCTAATTTAAGTCTTACAGCAACAGGGGAGACTATTGAGTATCAAAGAAACTAAGAGATTTGCTTAAGGTCACACAGCTAATGAACCTCTGAGCCAAGATTTGAGCCTGGGAGCCCTCGCCTCCAAACCTCATGATCATGTGATGACCATTTGATGATCTACAGAGACCAAGAAGGCAGTGGGTGTCATCCTGCAAGACGGGGATTGGGCTGTGTTTAGCAGACCATAGATGACCAATACTTTTGAATTTGTCCATAATTTTTCCACTTCTAGGTTTCTTGGCTAATATTCTTATTTCAATGCTTTTGCTTCAGAAATGACTACTTAATTTCCTAAGCAACTTCCTCGTCCACTCAAAGAAATACGTTTTGGAACGATATTTCATTTACCATTCTTATCTTCCCTACAGAAGGCTTTCATTGCATTTTTGGCTTGGTAACTTTTGCTTAGGGGAAGCACTTCTTGGTATGCCAGAATCCTCCTGAGCCCAGCAGGGCTTCTGAAATTGTTTGATTTAGCATTGCACTGTCAAGAAACAGAGTAAGAAAAAAAACGGAAGTGGGAAAATTTTCCATCAATAGCCATCTTCACTTATACTCTTTCCACTGAAGCATCGATCTTTCTTTCTTAAGTATTTAAAAATGAAACTTTGAACAAGCAATTAATTTCAAATAAGTTTTGATTATTCTTTCCTGGTGCAGTCACACTGTTTTATCATCAGGGTGTTTTTCCATTTTACATTTTCTGGGCTTCTGGCATGAGATTTACCACATGGGGTGATTCGAACAAAACTAGTCTCTATACATACATGTAATCCAAGATTTTCTTCCCAGTATATATTATTGAATCAGGATATGACTCTGTATGTGTGCGAATGTGTGAGTAAAGAGAGACTGACACTGAGAACAGCAACACACAATTGATTTACCATGTTGAGTCCAATCAATAGCCTTACGTTCAACCACAAAGGAAGGGAACTCCTGCCCATGCCCACCTGCCCCCTACTGCACCCCCACCCCTGGAGTTCCTACCTTTTTACTACCTACTCTGCTGACCCTCTTGCATTTTAAACTGATAGGATCCACACCTTCCCTACTCGTCTCTCCCTGTTCTCCCACTTTCTATAAATCGCACCAACGTCCCCACGGTTATCCAGGCGCGAAACTTCCCCATGGTCTTGGACCCTTCCCCTGGGCACACTCCATTTCTCTGTCCAATTGCAAACTCCGCCTTCTCCTCCTCTCCATTCCCACTGCATCCACCTAATCCAAGGGCCTCATTAGTTCTCACCTGAGCCTTTTCAATAAACTTCTAATTAGTTTCCTCACCTCCAGGCTCCCCTGGCCGTAACCCATCTCCCATCCTCTCACTGGTTTAATTTTCCTAAAGTGCAGCTCTAGGCCTGTAACCCCACTGCTAAAAAAAGTTAAATGGCTCCCCACTGCCTCCAGGAATAAAGCCAAAATCCTTAGCTTGGCATTCAAGGCCTTTCCCCATCTGGCCCTAAACAACCTTTCCAGACTTATCTCCTATTACTGCCCTGCATGAATTTTCTGTTCCAGCCAAATTGATCCTCTCATTACTGCATGCATGTGCTGTCTCTGATTATGGGCCTCTCTGCTCAAGTGATTTCTGCTATTTGGCTAGACTCATTCATTCCTCTCTGTTTGCCATTGAAGGTTATGTCCCATCTAACCCACAAGGTTATTCCTGGCTGGACAGCCCCACCTAATTACCTGTGCCGTTAATTCAGCCTTTTATGTTTACTATTTCAGACATGTTCTATGTTTCCACCTCATCCATGGACCTCTAAAGGACAGCCACAGTGATGGGGTGAACACTTTCAGTGAGACTTGCAGAGAAAGGCATGAGGGCCCGAATTGTGAGATGAATCTGGCAGCTGTCCTCACGGCGCACTCGGCAGTGTCCTTTCCCTCTGGTAAGTGGGGGTCTGCATCCGCCAAGTGCTTCTCTTTTCTCCCGTCCCTAAGGTTCAGCTCTCCTCCAGGAAGCTTCACAGTCTCCTTTGTAACCAGGCTTCTGCATCGACAAGTGACCTTATCAATTGCTTTCTGAGATGTACTCAGAGAAGTCTGAATTCCAGTGGAAGATTCTAAGTTGTTCTGTATGCGGGGGGTGTCTTCATCCCTTGCCCACCTCCTCCCCTCTGCTGACACCCCACTGCAACACACACACACGCACACATACACACACTCCTGAGTCTGATTTCAATGAACTCCTATCACAGCAATTCAAGAATACAGTGAGCCAAAGAACCATCTGAAGAACTTGTTAAATATGCAGATTCCTGCATCCGACCCCTGGATTCGGTAGGTCTGGGCTGCGGCCCGAGGACATGTATTTTTGACAAGCTCCCTAGGTGGTTCTCATGATGGTGTGAGAACCGCACTTTGAAAATCACTATTTTACATTCTGACCTTTCATTCCTGCCTGCCTTCCGTCCTTGGGGTCAATGTGGACTGCTTTCTATTTCTGAAACTTTCCCTGGACATTGCTCCAGTTGTGCCTCAACAGCACTGACTTTCCTTCTAGCCCCGTCTTTCAAAATCCTACCCATCCACAGGAACACATGGCTCACGAGGGCAGGACGTTTACATATATCTCAGCACCTAGAACACTGCCTGGCATATAGGAGATGCTACAAAATCTTTGTTGAACAAAGGAACGAATCTGTCAAAAGGGAATTCAATTGTCCCTGCTTCCCCGAGCAGTTCTTGATCACTTCCAAAAGAAACGGTTGCACATTCTCAATATTAGCACCTTTTTCCTTGTACTTATCCCCTGGGTTGGCAAACTCTTTTCTATAAAGGGTCAGATACATACTTTAGGCTTCGCAGGGCACAGAGATACTGATGCAACTGCTCAGCTCTGCAGCTATAATACAGAAGCAGCCTCAAACAACAGGTACACACATGGGCGTGGTAGTGTTCCAATAAAACTTTATTTATAAAAAACAGGTAGTGGGCTGGATTTGGGAGCTGACCCCTGCTCTCTTCATTTGTGCACAAAATTTCTCTCTTTGTCTTAATTCCTAGATTATAAATTCCTTGAGATGGGGACAGAACTTCATTAGAAAATAAATGTATATATATCTGCATGTGTGCATGCATGCATGCGTGTGTGCATGAATGTTTACATATGTATATACACATTTATATATGTAGAGACACATACAAAACTTGTAAACACATGCGCACACTGAGTGGTTTTGAACATATTATTTAGCTTCTTTGAGCCTCACTTTTTACATCACTAAAACGTCATTAAAAAAACAAATTTATTCTGTATAGCACAGGGAACTATATATTGTAATATATATCTTATATTAACCTTTAATGAAAAAGAATATGAAAACAAATATATGTATGTATATGCATGACTGAGATATTGTGCTATATACCTGAATTTGACACATTATGACTACACTTCAATTAAAATATATTTTTTATATACACACACACACACACACACACACACACACACACATATACTGTCTAACTTAACTTATACAACCACACCAGGAGATGGGAATTACACCCTCCAAGACACAGATGATGAAACTGAGTCCCACAGAATTTAAGCAACTTGTCCAAGGTCACAAAATAAAGTGGAACCAGGGATTCAAACCCAAGTCTGTCTAATTCCAAAAGTCATATTCTTCAGCACTGGGCTGTAGCTCATATCTCATTGCTTTGCAGTCTCGTGTGTAGCTGTTTCTCCCATGCTTCCTGAGGGCAGGGGGTTTCCTACAGCTCTAACACCCCCAGGATCTAGCACCCTACTAGGCACAGCATTGGTGTTTACAAAATACTTGTGGAACAAATAAAACTGTCATCCAGAAGTACCTGAACACTTTCTGAATTTAATAATACATATTAACAGCCAGGAAGGAAAAGAGCAAAAGAAAGAAATTGAGTTGGATGGTTCCAAGAAGCAGGTCCACAAATTAGCTAACTGGGCAAAGTGAGCGGAGTCCCAGACTGGATGTTTTTCACACCAAAGACAATACCAAGGTCACTGCCAAAGAAGACAGACATTATGTAATTAGGGACATAGTGCCAGCAATGACTCCAGAAGCTTTTTCAAATTGAAACACGCTGAGTGTTTGCTCATGTCCCTGTTCACACAAACAAAAGGCCTACATCTTGGAAACTGCTTTTCTTTGTTTGTTTGTAACAGCTCAAGGCGCCCTTCACTTGACAGCCAGTGGCAGGATCTTGCTGGAAGCACCACCTGGACCCCAGCTTGCCCTGAGGACTGTTGGAAGCCAATGAGAAGGTCAATGAGATGCCTAGTTTACACCTGGGGGCATGTTTGGACAGCATCATGAGACAATGGAGCGCTGCCTTCTGCGGGCTCCTGCCTTCCGGGGTGCAACCCATTTTGGTGGATGGCAAAACAAAGGCTATCCGTGGACACTGTGTGGGAACCCCCCTCCCCCAACAAAGACAGGACAGCCCAGGGCTGCACCTCCCAGCTCTCTGCTGGGCTTGTGATACTTCCTCCTTTGTTCCCGACAGCAGCATGGTATTCCCATTGTGCAGATGAGAAAACCACAGCTCAATGGTATTCATAACTTGTCAAGATGACACAGCCAGTGGCTGAACTCAGGTGCCAGCACTGGTCTGTCTGACTATGGCACCTGTGCTCATTTTTCCATCCTCTTATCCATGAAGCTCTCACCGTGCTCCTGCCACATCGCACACCTGCTATCCCTTGACCCTCTCACAGCCCTGCCCTGGAACGTTCATACTCGCTCTCACTTATGCCTGACTCTCTCTCCCCTCAGATTCTGCACGTCCCACCCCACGACTACCTCCCAGTCCTAATGCAACGTCACTTTCTCAGTAAGGCCCTTCCCGACAGCGCCACGGGCACTCCCCATCTTCTTTCTGTCTTTGTTTTTCTCCACCTAACTTATTACCATGGACCTAATATAGATCTCCATTAGCTCTTGTTATTTTTGCTTATTGTCTTTTTCCCCAAAACTAGAATGGAAACTCCATGGAATCAGTGCGTCTGTCATTTGCTCACTGATATATATCTGAAGCCTAAAGTGGTGTCTGGCACAGAGTGTTTGATAAATATGCATTGAATAAAGGAATAATTTGAACTTCCAAACACTTCGGACATAAGCAGACTAAGTACATCCGCATGAAGTTAAAGCTTCTGGGGGAAAGTTACTGAGACGACCAAAGTCAGATCAAAGAGCTGGCAATAATGAAGAGTATAGAGAAGGGCATGCTGTTTGGAAAATAGTTATGAGTAAAGTATTTTTCACATAGGGCGGTTTTAAGGATCAACCACTTATTATGTATAAGGTATTTAAAACAGCGCCTGGCACATCGTAAGTGTTATATAATTACTTGCTTTTATTATCATTATCCAGTTAACTATCAGTTCCCTTGAAGCATCACGCTGTAAAATTTTCCCATGAAAAGACGTAAACCAAGGTATATCTCTCTTCAGGCACCGAGAAAATCACCCAACCATGCTGCGATTATTGTGAGAAGGGAAGGAAAAACGCAAAACAAAATAAAGCAGAAAACAACCGAAACCAAACCCAAAATTCAACTTTCTTATCAGCCCTGGGTTAAAAATCAAGCCCTGCAGCAATACGTTCGGACACTTAGAAATTGATGTTAAGAGGCAACTTAGAATCTTCCTGATAATATTTAAAGGGTAGGAAATTATAGGGCAATGATACTGGAATAATTTGCCTTTTTAGGGAAAGTGGTGAGCTTTGTTGGTTCATTACCATCGTGGCTATCCCTTCATTTCCTCAGAATGAAGGACATGGCTCTGTTTAAACCTCAAAGCAACACATAATATTTGAAGCAAAGTATTGGTACCAGCTGGATCCTGAAGGTCAATGGTCCTCTCCTTGAAGGCAGGGAGAGCTGGGTAATTCACCAGATTGCTCCTGGGAAGTGTCCAGCCTGTTGCTTACGATGCCTGACGCTTGCACCTGAACAGGATGACATGTTGCCATTCATTCACATTCATCCACTCCTTTGCTCTTTCCTTCAACAAATATTCATGGATCGTCTTCATGGTGCCAGGCCCTGAGCTAAGTACTGGGGTCACAGAGGTGACGAGGAGGACATGGTTCCTGTTCTTATGGGGATTTACAGTCTAACAGGCTCTCATGCTGACTGAAATGATGGGCAGGGGTTCTGTACTTGGCTTTCTACCAGGAAGTGTAATTCTCTCCCTCTCTCGCTCTCTTTCCTTCCATCCCTACCTTTCATCTAATCGTCCATCTGCCCAATGATGACTTGCTGAACACACATGCCAGGCCGTGCTGCTGGGGGCTACGGATTACAGTTGATTGTATACGTTCTTTCACTGATATGGACTCTGCCTTGCTCCACAAAAGATGGAGGAGGAGGAGAAGCCACACAAATGGATACATGCATTAAAGTGTCACAGTTCACACAGGCGTGGGCCTTTGGGATGGGGCACATGGAAGAGAACTGTGTTTTAAGAGAAAAGGAGGCTTCAGGAAAACACTGGAGACTGGATATTGGGACCAATGAGGATGACTTCTCATCAGATATGGTGTGAGGTTAGGCTTTCCCCAGAGGACAGTTTAGGATGTACACATTAACACCTGAGTCTAAAAGACTTAAAAAAAATAAAGAAAAACTGCCTAGGGCATGATAGAAAAGGAGAGAAAAAGAGATTATATTGGTGATATTAGGAGACATAAGACTTTCTTGAACCTCCACATTCACAAACACATAAATGCGTATTCAGACTCCTGCAAGGTAACTGCTGTTTCAACTTTCTCTAAAACTTGATCTCTCACTAGCTGGTCCTTTAATCACTAATGACAGCTACTGCTTACACAACGACAAGCAGGGAACAATAAAGCCATACTCCTCTGATCTCGCCATCTGATTGCTCAAAAACTTCTAAGCGCTGCCAATCTCCTACAGAATGGAGTTCAGACTCTTCGCCATAATTCTCCAAGTCCCTCAGGAAGGTTCCAACCTTCCTTATGCTCTTTCTCCCGCTGCTCCTTTCATGCAGCTAATAAAGCACCACACTGGACCATTTGGGCTGCTGTAAAGGCCAACTTCTATTTCTGCAGCACGTCTGATCCTTTGCTCACTGAGGAGTTTTTATCAGAATGCTTTTCGTAGCACCTCGCCCTATTGAAATGCTACTCCCAGTTGGAGCCCATCTCAAATGTGACTCAGTTATTCAACTATCTATTCAAGAATTGTTTACTGAGAACCCTACTAAGTGTCAGCCCTTGGAAACAGCAAGATGAATGAGAAATGATTTCTTGCCCAAGGAGTTTGCAGCCTTAGTCAAAGATGGAGAAGGGAAGGAAGTTAAATACAAGTATGATTCGTTATTTCTCTGATTTCTCCAGGTTGTCAAAATAAATCTCCTTTGCTTCCAAAGTCCCAGGCACAGGGGCAGACATAGAGTAAGGGCCATTTACTTCTTTGCTTGTCTGCTAAATTATTTTGTTGTTTATTTGTATCTCTATTATCACACTTAACAGTTTTGCATTCATGTACCATTTTTTTTTCTTTATGCCCATGTGCTCTAGTAGAGGGCAAAGGTCTTGACTTAACTGCTTCTGGATACTTCTGTTCACAGTGCCTTCCATGCAGGACGTATCCTAAATGTTTGCAGAATATAAGTGAATTGAAAAAGGGAAAAGAAAAGGCACAAGGTGAGGGAAAGAAAAGCTGAGATGCCAAAGTTGTCCATTAATTTCTGTGAGTATCTTAGACCCGATGGTTTCCTCCAGGTTACTAAAGCAAATTTATCTGAGCAAATAAGCTCTCATATTTGCATCTCTTTGAACCTTAATTTGACATGCAAATAAGCCACTAACTAGAGCTGGGCTTCAGTCGGCAGTGTTTAAACAGAAATCCCCATAGCTATTCAGAGATCTGCTCTTAGAAAGAAGCCAGCATTAGGAATCTGTTGCATTTCTTTACACTAACAATGAAATATTAGAAAAGGAAAGAAAAAAAAATCCCTTTTAAAATTGCACCAAAAATAAAATGCTTAGGAATGAATAAATCTGACCAAGGACATGAAAGACTTATACACAAAGAACCGTAAAACAACAATAAAGGAAATTGAAGATGATTTAAAGAAATGGAAAGATATCCCATGCTCTTCGATTAGAAGAATTAATAGTGTTAAAATGGCCATACTACCCAAAGCAATCTACAAATTTAATGCAATCACTATCCAATTACCCATGACATTTTTCAGAGAACTAGAAGAAATACTCCTAAAATTTATATGGAATCACAAAAGACCCAGACTTGCCAAAGCAATACTGAAGAAAAAGAATGAAGCTGGAGGCATGACCCTACCAGACTTTAGATAATACTACAAAGCTACAGTAATCAAAACAGCATGGTACTGGCACAAAAACAGACACATGGATCAATGGAACAGATGAGAGAGCCCCCAAATAAACCCACAGACTTAGGGTCAGTTAACCTTAGACAAAGGAGGCAAGACTATATAACAGAGGACAGTCTCTTTGGCAAGTGGTGTTGGGAAAACTGGATAGCCATGTAAATCAATGAAATTGGAACACTCCCTTATACCATGCACAAAAATAAACTCAAAGTGGCTTAAAGACTTAAGCATAAGACAGAACACCATAAAACTCCCAGAAGAGAAGATAGGCGAAACACTCTCTGACATAAATTGTAGCAAAGTTTTCCTAGGTCAGTCTCCTAAGGCAATAGAAATAAAAGCAAAGATAAACAAATGGGACCTAATCAAACTTATAAGCTTTTGCACAGCAAAAAAACCATGCACAAAACATAAAGAAAATCTATAGAATGGGAGAAAATGTTTGCAAACAATGCAACTGACAATAGATTAATTTCTAAAATACACAAACAGCTCATACAGTTTAATACCAAAAAAAAAACCCAATCAAGAAATAGACAGAAGACCTAAATATATATTTCTCCAAAGAAAACATACAGATGACCAATAAGCACTAGAAAAGATGCTCAGTATCGCTACTTGTCATGCAAATGCAAATCAAAACTACAATGAAGTATCGCATCACATTGGTCAGAATGGCCATCATTAAAAAGTCCGCAGACAATAAATGCTGGAGAAGGTGTGGAGAAAAGGGAACCTTCCTACACAGTTGGTGGGAATATTAATTGGTGCAGGCACTATGGAAAACAGTATGGAGATTCCTTAAAAAACTAAAAAATAGAGTTACCATGTAATCCAGCCCTCCCACTCCTGGGCATATATCCAGAGAAAACTCTAATTTTAAAAGATACATGCATCTCAATGTTCATAACAAAACTATTTACAATAGCCAAGATATTGAAGCAGTCTAACTGTCCATTGACAGATGACTGGATAAAGATGTGTGTGTGTATATACACACAATGGAATACTACTCAGCTGCAAAAAAGAATGAAATAATGCTATCTGCAGCACCATGGATGACCCAGAGGTTGTCATACTAAGTGAAGTAAATCTGAGAAAGATAAATGTCATGTATCACTCATATGTGGAATCTAAAAAAATGAAACAAATGAATTTATTTACATAACAGAAAGAGATCACAGACATGGAAAACAAACTTATGGCTACCAAGGGGAAGGAGTGGGGGGATAAATTAGGAGCTTGGAATTAGCAGGTACAAACTAGTATACATAAAATAGAGAAACAACAAGGTCTTATTGTATAGCTTAGGGAACTATATTCAATGTCTTGTAATAACTTATAATGGAAAAGGATATGAAAAAGAATATATATATATGTGTGTGTGTGTGTGTAACTGAATCACTTTGGTGTACACCAGAAACTAACACAACATTGTAAATCACCTATACTTCAATAAAAAAAATATTCAGTGAAGGAAGGTGGATCAATCAGTAACAATGCATAGAAAACATTTAGGTCCTCACCTACCACCATACAATAAAGACTGTGGGTGGATGAGTTGGTTGGTTGATTGGTTTTGGAAACTTTGAACAGCAGTTCCCAACTGAGGGTTGGAATTAGAACCTTCTCTGAAACTGTGTCCATATACATATGCTTAGGCACTGGACAACTGTAAAGGACAAGTCATCTAATGGACAATGGGATTAAGTCATCTTACTTGCAGGACCCCTTCCCCTACTGAGGTGCACTTGTAACGGGAAAAGCTAGGAGACATACAAAACTGAATTCAAATCCTAGTTCTGTTACTTACTAGGTGAAGACATTGACTTGGTTCATTTGATCCTCTGTTTCCCCAATTATCAACTGACAAAGATAGTAACTGTTAAAATGTTATTTTGAGGATTAAATAAAATAATTTATGTTAAAAAAGAAAGAATGAAGCCAGCATTAGCTGGTGTAGATACCAATGACAGAAGAGAATACTTTCTCCACGTTCTTTTCTGAAGTTTCCTGTCCACCTCTTTCAGGGCCTCTATCTCTGTAAGATCGGACCCTGAGAGCTGACATCAACACAACGGCCTTACAGGTCTAGCCCTCCCGGCCACTCAGATGGCATCCCCTCTGCTAGGGGCATTCAGCTGTCTTGACACACCACCAGCAACAGAGAGTGCAGTACCTATTAAAGATGCTCTCACTGTCCACAAAGATGTTCTTATATTGAATGCAAGAAACTCATTTCCTGGTAGCTTCACTCCTGTCCGAGCCAAACAGTTTGCTCTCTTCCAGGAAACAGCCTTTCAGACATTTGAATACAGCAATTGGAATCTTCTGGCTAAACATAGTGGTAGTCATCCTGATCATCCCCATCATCATCGCCCGGTCTGATTCTCAGCTATCTCACACCTTCTCTTGCACTGTCCTCTCTCTGCACTTGGCTCTGCTTAGCCCTCTTTCCCTCCAGGACTTCTGCATGCCACGCCCTTCAGAGTGCTTTTGATCTTACCACTCAGAACTCAAGTCAGATGCCCCCTCTTCAGAGATGCTGTGTCTGACCTTCCTACGTGAAACAGAGTTACCCTCACGCCACCTAACCCTACCTACTCCAGACAGTCTTCACCACATTAACCTACGTTTCAAAAACGGAACTTACAACTGTCTTAAATTGCCTGGTGTCTGACCCCATCTTTTCATGTTTGCTGACAACTTTTAAGCCTCACTCCTCCCTCTTCTTCCCCGCCTCTGGGCAAGCTGACGAGAAAGCCTGGGTGTGCCCTCCTTTGGCGTTGCTGAAAGGTTCAAACCATTAAGTCTCTACCTGTGTGCAGAGACCCTCACCCCATGCCTACTCCCTATCCACTCTGTAAACTTCAACCCAATCTCATTTCCTGACTGTCTCAAGCCATTTCAGACCAGCTTGGGAGGTCTGCCCTAATCTGCCTGGGAAGACTGATTACATGAATAATACATTGTTTCACACCTTGTTAGTGAAGACATGATATTACCAGATTCAATATCAGAATCAAATTTTGGATGGGAGTCCGTTCTGTTTCCCAAGAAGGGCCACAACCTCTGGTTTATTTATCTGTTAGTTGTTCATCTCTCTAGTATCTTTCTCTCTCACTGAAATGGAAGCTCTGATTTTCTACCATCTCTGTGAGGCACAGAAGGGAGCCTGCCTGAAGTCAGGGCTCAGTAAATAGACACTGAATGAAGAAATGATTCTGGAGTTCTGACACTAGTTCCCATTGTAATGGCCGCAAATAATGGCTCCTATTACTGTTACTTCTATAGTTACTACCAGCGAACTAAGTGCCAGACACTGTTCTTAGCGCTTTATTTGAATTCTTTCCTTTATTCTGTATACCAACTCTATAAATATGTATCCCCATTTTACAGATGAGGAAGCTGAGGCACGGGGAAGTTAAGTAATTTGCTCAAGGCCCTATGACAAGCAGCAGAGCTGGAATTAGCATGCTGGTGATGGAGCCCCAGACATGCTCCAAGCATCTTGCTGGACCATCTCCCACTGCTGCCACTGCTGCTCTGCTGTTGCTCATCTATCATGTGCTGGACCCATTATCATCTTCCCCAGTCCTCCCACAGGCTTCGAGGTGAGTGTCCCTACCTCCCTTTGCACATGAGGAAACTGTAGGTCAGAGGGTTGGAAGACCCTCCTGGACAAGACAGGTTGGCTGTAGATTTCTCTGTTACCCTATATCAAAGCCCCCAGAGGGTTTCGAGGGCATGAAATTAGAAGCAAGGCAAACAGGCATCTGTGCTGAGAAACAGGTTATCTAGGAGGCTTGTTTGATAACTAATAGCCAGGATTTGGGGAAATCGTGAGACCTATATCCTACTGCACATTAATCAAAAATAAGGACCCTTCTAATTAACACTTAGCCGTTCAAAGGAATATAATCCCCTGGCACTTCTATTGATCTAAGAGAATTGCTTTTTTTAAAAAAAAACGTAATTTTTAATTGTAAAAGTAATACATGCTCACTGTAGAAAACTGAGAAAGCTATGAGAAGACTATAAATAACTCATATTTCTATCATCCAGTTATAACTACTTATTAGAGAGAACATTTTTTAAAAAAAGATATAACAGTTGGAAAGGGCAATTTTTTAAAGCGTGCCATGGCTTTAGGTTAAATTCTGATTCGGCTTTTAACTACCCATATGCTTTTAGGAAATTATTTTATCTCCTTGAGTCTTGGTTTCTTTGCAAGAAAGGGCTAAATTAAACTACCTGTCAAGATGATTTTAGGTCAAAGAGTAGGCATATAGGGAAGCACTTAGCATGATGACTGGAGCATCGTAGCCCCCCAGTGAGGGTTAAGTTTATTTTTTATTTCCTTTCTTCCTAACTCAGAGTCCCACACTTCATTTAAAGAGTAAAGTCAGCGGATATCTCCCCTCTCTCGTTCTGCACATGTTCACCACGAATCTACCAGATTCTATTCTGATATGGTTCCTGAACTGGTAGAGAATAAACTTCCTTGATCTGAGGGTTAAGATGTTTCTTCTATAACTTCATATTAGTACTTTATTCTAGAAAAGTCTGTGTGTGTATTTCAAAATCTATTATTCTTAAGTTGTATTAAAATATCAGGAAAAATAAGTGAAAATTATACCAAAGTCAATTTTTAGAGTTAACGCTCACATGGGAAAGAATACTCAGAATAAGGCTATTATTTAGAAAGTGTATTAGATCTTGTTTCACTGCTACCAACTAAACGCCGGCAGCAGGTTCCCTTGATGGGCTTAGTTTTTCCCTTTCTGTATATAGTGAGGAAACAAAGTCGAAGTAACTGTAGTTCCTGTTATTAAGGAGCTCACAATCAAGAAAGAAGAGTAAATTAATAATTCTGGCAAGTTTTGGTAATGAACGTTATGATAGAAAGATGCTCAGAAGAAGATGTCTAAGCAGGCTGGAAATTCAAGGAAAGCTTTCTAAAACGGGCCCTTGAGCTGAGCTTTGGCCACACGCACAGGAATCATCTAGCCGATAAAAAGGGGAGAGGGACATTCAGGCAGAAGAAAAACACTGTGAGTACATGTCGGCGTGAAATGTATTGCTGTTTGTTTTCCAGAAACTGGAAGAAGTCACCATCATTCAGTGAGGCGAGAATGAGTAACAGCTGCTCACACAGATCCCGTCCTAACGATGGCTGTGCCCCACTCTGAGCAGGGAATTTATTACAGGGACACTTAGAGGCCCAAGAACCAAAGGACAGAAGCAGAGATAGGACTCGGAAGTGAACGAGAACCAGAGAATCAGGACTCTCATTAGGAACATCTTTCCGTCTCTCTCTCTCCAGACAAGTTTTCTCTGCTTGGCAGATCTACAGAATACACAGTGTAGCTACAACGGGGCCTGGGTTTTGCATGTTCTCAAAATGTGTGGGGACTGGATTTGCTGGCCCTGCTTAAGTCAGTCAGCAGTAAAGAGGGAACAAGGTCAACTTTAGGAAAAATACACATCTGCTTGCAACTGTGCTGATGGGAATATTGCACAGAAAAGCAAGTTCACAGAAGAAGGTGGCAGATAGACAATCCCACTGGCCTCATCCATGCAAGCAACTGGTGATAACTCTTGAGAGGCAAGCAGGTATCTTATCATGAAGTTTTTTTTTTTTTTCTTTTTTCTGGTGAGCTAAACCATATTCATCTTATACTGAAAGGCACAAGCAGGCTCTGAAGGACCTGGAGCACAGGAATGACATGAGAGTCAAATCTTCATTTTAGAAAATTACTCTGGTAGAGGTTTTCAGGTAAACCTAATGGACCAAATATGGGTGCATTTATTTCCATTCCCTCCCAAAACACCATCCCAAAATGACAACCATGGTATATACAAAAAAACAAACTTACACAGAGGAAGAGAACAGGAGAGGAGGAAGTAGCTGATACAGGGAATATCACCATTTTTCTGGAAGATGGATTAGAAATGAGCTAACAGGGCAGAAACTGAACCCTGAGTGCCTCCAGAAGGGATCCCAGAGCATCCTAGGAAGGACAGGGATTTGGCGGCCTGGGGTCCCAAGAGAGGCAAGAATGAAGCTCCACGCTGAAAAGGGATCTGGCCAACACTGTACAGAACAGATAGACAGCCAGAGCCCCTCCTCTGCCTTGTGTAGTCAGGCGACCCTTGTCGGACTCAAAGGTCTATTTGGCAAAGCAGTTGCACCCTAGAAGCTCTAAACTTGGGGACAGCAGGTATAGGGAAAAGCAGGGGTGTAAAGGAAAAGCCAGGCTGGGCCTACTCGCAAATCTAAGCGTAACAAGTGTCGGATTACTGATCTGAGTTCTGCTGGGCTAACCCGTGAATCTAAGTTAATATGTGTCGGTTTGCTGATTCCCTGCTCATGTTGTTTTGCTAGCCAGCTGGATTTTCAGAGAAACATACCTGGCCTTGAAATGTTGGTTTGCTGCCTCCCTGCCTTTACTTTTGTGATAATGATGCTGCTAAAGCTGTTCCATGCCTATTGGCCAAATACCCCAAGCCTGTAATTAACCCTATAAAACCTCATGCACACGTCTTGGAGGTGCTCAGAGCTTCGGAGCAGAAGCCCCTCTGAGCCCGCCAGCGTAATACATCTGAGTACTCCAACCCTCCGAGTGGTGCTTGTTTCTTGGCTGGCCTGTCATTTCCGTAACAGGGGGAGATGCTCTACTGGAAACAGGGGACTAAGTAAAATTTGGGTCCTAAAGTGCTAGACTCCACCCCTAACTCCCACTCCCTGTCTGTTCTGAGAATACACCAACTGGACCCCTGGCTCTTCCCAGGCAAGAGGTTCGAGAATCTTCTATGGAGGAACAGATTGGTTCCAGAGAAAACAACAGTATTCGGGAGAAGGGAGAGAGGTGTATTACTTCCAGGGCAAGAGTGAAGTCTGTTTGTTGATAAGCTTCTCAACTCAACTCCAACTCAACCCACATGGTTTCCAATCAGCTTTTTATTGCCTAGCCATTATATATGAACAAAGAGCCAATGAGCACCAGACAATGAAGAAAGCCTTCAACAGGAAATTCTCAGTCCACTATAAACAGAAAATATACTCATAAAAAGTAAACATATTGCAGGGAGCATAAGAAAATATTAATTTAAAAAGGATCCTTATTATATGCTTGGATGAGAAGACACTGTATCTATAGAAAAAACAGAACTATAGAAAAAGAAAAAGTTCTATGACTTGAAAGTGTATGATCACTGAAGTTTTAAAAATTATCATTAAGAAAGTTTAAAGGTGAAGTTTAGGAATCATCACACGAAAAACCAAAGAGCAAAGGAATGGTCACAGGAGAGAGAAGATTAAAAATTAGACAATGAATTCAGGAGATAAAAAACAAAAGATCTGACTGAAAGAACTTCTTGGTGGGGGGACAGGAGGGGAGAGAATGAAAGAGAGAGAAAACACAGAAGGAGGATGATCCACACAATTATGGAGAAAATTTCCCAGAATTAAAGACATCAGTTTCTAAATTAAAAGTACCCAGTGAGTATCCAATACAATGACTTTAGGGGAAAAAAGAGTTGCACCAAAGCATATTATTGTTCAATTTCAGAATAACAGGAGTGAGGAGTAGAACTTAAAAACTTAACAGAGATAAATAATAAAACAAAATAAGCAAAAACTAACCAACCAACCAGATTAAAATTTCTCATATATAAAGCATACAGAAAGCAAATGGCCTTAGACTTGGAAAGCAACACTAAAAGCTAGAGTCAATGAAGCAATACTTCGAGAAAAAAATTTTCAACCCAGAGTCTACACCCAGCCAAATCATCAGTGAAGTATACAGGTAGAATAAAGAAATGTCTAAACATTCAAGGACTCAAAAACTTTACCTCCTGTGAAGACAAACTTTGAAAGAGACAAGAGTATACGCTTCTGCAAAATGTGAAGAGAAAACCAAGAAACAGGACTATATAGAATCAAGGAAACAGAAAATTCTGCAGAGAAGAGTGGTAATGGGAAATTCCAGAACATCAGCCACGCACCAGGCCTAGTAATCAACTGGTCTGTACTGGAGCAGGAGAAAGGAGGGTTGCAGGAGTGAGGTCAACAGCAGATCAAACAGCTGAAGGAAAGTTTGCAGCTGCAAGCAATCATTTGGAAAAATTATTTAGTACTTGAGAGATCTGTTGAAGCATTTGGGAAAAAAAAAAGAGATAGACAGAGTAAGTACATGAGAAAAGGAGTCAATATTAAATACAGAAAAAAGAAAATTCATAAGAGAAAGGAAATACAATCATGATACACCATTCGGTTCTGAGGTAAACAACAATTGCAACCCAGCTATAATAATGTAAAACAATTGTTATAACTCAAAACTGTAAAACACAGTTATTGAGAGGATAGAGAAGACGAAATAGAAACGATGATGGATGAAAACTAAATCTTCAACAACAAAAACAAGATGTAAATAGATAATTTCAAAAATGTCAAACCAAAAAATAATAGTATAAGCATAATATTGGGGCACATGAAAATATATACCAGAAAAAAAAAAACACCTCACAGAGTAAAAATACGTTGTATTGGATGAGTAAAACTTTGGTGGGGGGTCAGATGGGGGAAGGGACTCTGTATTTCATTGAAAGCTATTTCATACAGCTAATTGTTTTGAACCATAAATATGGAATTATACTGAGTAAGTTTTTTTAAATAACTTTTTTTTTAAGAAAGATAAAAGACACTCTGGTCTTACCTAGTGTTATGCACTGTTTATAAACAGTCCACTGAGGAAATGTGTTTATTTTTTAAGATTTTGGAAAATGCAAAAAATCAAAAACTGAAGTATTTGAGAGGGCTGCACTAAAGGATGCTGTCAGATTGGACTTTCTAGCAGAAAAATAGGTTTTTAGATTTTCAGAATCTATCCAATAAAGTTTGTTTCTTCAAATTAATTTTTATTTAAATTTTGCACCAAATTAAGCATCAATATTATACACAGAGAACTTGGAAAAACTTCCAAAGCATCATAACTCTGAGGAAAACCCAAACAGGCAGGAACATTGTAACTTAAGTGATTCTTTGATTGATCAGCAAATATTTGTTGACCATCTACTATTGTAGAAATGGTAAATAAGAAAGATAAAGTTCCTGCTTTTCCAAAGCTTGATTTATAATTTCTGTGGGAGAGAATAAGACAGGGAAAAGAAAACGAATTACTAGCTGAAACATTTTCTAAATTTGATTTTTTAAAAGGCAAACCACTGGTCTAAGAAGCTCAGTGAATCCCAAGTAAAATAAATATAAAGAAAACTACACCAATTTTTGGATTGGGTTGTTTATTTTTTTCTTATTGAGTCGTATGAGCTGCTTATATATTCTGGAGACCTAGCAAGCAATTCTCCAAGGAAGACATACAAATGATCAAAAGGCACATGAAAAAATGCTCAATATCACTAATTATCAGAGAAATGCAAATCAAAACTACAATGAGGTATCACCTCACACCAGTCAGAATGGCCGTCATTCAAAAATCCACAAATGACAAATGCTGGGGAGGCTGTGGAGAAAAGGGAACCCTCCTACACTGCTGGTGGGAATGCAGTTTGGTGCAGCCACTATGGAAAACAGTGTGGAGATTCCTCAAAAGACTAGGAATAGACTTACCATATGACCCAGGAATCCCACTCCTGGGCTTGTATCCAGAAGGAACCCTACTTCAGGATGACACCTGCACCCCAATGTTCATAGCAGCACTATTTACAATAGCCAAAACATGGAAACAGCCTAAATGTCCATCAACAGGTGACTGGATAAAGAAGAGGTGGTATATTTATACAATGGAATACTACTCAGCCATAAAAACCGACAACATAATGCCATTTGCAGCAACATGGATGCTACTGGAGAATGTCATTGTAAGTGAAGTAAGCCAGAAAGAGAAAGAAAAATACCATATGAGATCGCTTATATGTGGAATCTAAAAAAACAAAAACAAAAACAAACAAACAAACAAAAACAAAGCATAAATACAGGACAGAAATAGACTCATAGACAGAGAATACAGACTTGTGGTTGCCAGGGGGGCGGAGAGCGGGAAGGGATAGACTGGGATTTCAAAATTGTAGAATAGATAAACAAGATTATACTGTATAGCACTGGGAAATATACACAAAATGTTATGGTAGCTCACAGAGAACAAATATGACAATGAGTGTGTATATGTCCATGTATAACTGAAAAACTGTGCTGAACACTGGAATTTGACACAACATTGTAAAATGATTATAAAGCAATAAAAAAAATCAATCAAAAAAAGAAAAAGAAAAAGAAAACTACACCTAGGCAGTCTTAGCTAAATTCTTGAAAACCAGATAAAGAGAAAATCGTAAAAAATAGCAGCAGATGGGAGGAAAAAAAGAAAACACTACAGTAAATATAAGGAAAATATAATAAGATTAACAGCATACTTCATAAAGGGACCATGAGAGATCAGAAGGCAATGGAATACTTTTAAGTGCATAAAGACAAAAAAAAAAAAAAAAGTCAACCTAAAATTCTACAACCAGTCAAAATATTTTTCAAAAATGAAGCAAAATAAATACAGCTTAAAATAAATATAAAGAGACAGCTTGTAGCCAGTAGAATCACACAATAAGAAGTGCTAAAGAAAGTTCTTCAGGTTGAAGGGAACTTCTATTAAATAGGTAACATATTAAAAATATACATATACAACTTCTTTAAAGAATAACTGATATCGTAAATGAAAAATAATGAGAGCATATTGTAGATTCTATAACATATGTAGAAGTAAAATATATGGTCAAGAGCACAAAGGACAAGCGGGGCAAATAGAATTATTCAATTGTAAGTTCTTATGTTATTGACAAGAGCATCATATAAGTCGTATAATATTACTTGAAAGCAGCATGTGACAAGTCAAGGTGCATAGGTAATTTCTACAGCAAGTTCTAAAAATTAACACAAAAGTACAGCTAAAATCAATGGAAGAGATAAAATGAAATACTCAAAGAGTACTCAGTTAACCCAAAGGAAGTCATTCTAGGAGAAATGGAGGAACAATGAATAAACAGAACAATAGGAAACAAATACCAAGATGACAGATTTAAATCCAACTTTACCTTAATTACATTAAATACAATCAGACTAAATATCATGTAAAAAGCAAAAATTGTCTGACTGGATAATGAGACAAGACCTAACTACCTGTCATTTCCAGAAATGCACTTTGCATATAGTGACACAGACAAGTGGGAAGTGGAAGGATGGAAACAAGATGTACAATACAAAGACCAAACATAAGAAACTTGTTGTGACTGTAGTTAACATCTGATAAAACAGACTTCCAGGCAAACAGTCTTACCAGAGACCAAGAGGTATCTCATAATAGTAATAAAAAGTTCAACTTTTTTCAGGAAGATAAAACAATAAACATGCATGTGCTTAATAGCAAACCCAGACAGACTGACTGGAGTTGAACCCACTCCCCTGTAAAATCCAACCACCAAATAAACAACCAGAAGCTGCATTTGCGATTGTAACCCTCACTTCTCGTCGTTGTACACTCACTGAGAGATAAACACATTTCTACAGATCCATGTTTGGGGCATCTCTAGCTCCATTCCCTCATGTCTTTTTCTAGGAAACAGATACACAATTATCTACTCGGTCACACGTATTAAGAGCTTTTCTGACAGATGAGTATACAGACCATCTATTTTATGCCATGCGCTCCGTCAGCTGCTAGGGAAGCAGTGGGTAATTAACACAGTCCCTTATCATTAAAGCATTCATAGCTGAGTAGAGAATCCAGAGTAAATCTATGATATTATACTCTTTAAGATGTATACAATAATGGGATATGCACAAATATTTTGGCACAAACTGCTTGGAAAGCAGCACAATATTGAGTGCTATTAAGGGTATGACTATTAAAATTTACTCTCATAAAAATTCAATGTGCAACATTTGCTGTATCAGCCTCTCTGGGTGTCAGCGTTCTTATGTGCTAAAAGAAGAAATCAGGGGTCCGTGTTCCTTTTTGCCCACCCTCCCTATGCTGTGACATGTAAATTGTGACATGTAGGGGACCCGTTACCTCCAGGACCCATACTGCATATCACCACGTTGGGGGCATGTGAACAACACGGATTGTACGGACAGAACGTAGGCCATCTGCACGTTTAAGCGAAAGGATTTGTGGGAATTTAGCTTATGACGGAACTCAGTGAGATCCTGCACTCTTTAATACATGGTAGAATGCAATAGCAAGAAATTACATATGGTATAAGTGGAGAGCCGTTCAGTTAACTTGTTCTATCCTTGGGAAGACAGTCCACCACGACTAGATGGAGAGAGACAGAAATATTACTTGTGGAAACAAGCAGTTGTATTGTGAAGAGCGTGAGAAAAATAGGTATTTTTATTTCTTCATTCACCCTCCCAATTTCTATCCAACAAATGACTTTCTTGGCAAACAATGACATACAGAATGTTCATTAAGAGAGAGCCTGGCAGCTTGTGCTTGAATTCTTTTCAAATGTTTAGTGCGCTGCAATCCAATTAAATAATTCAAGGAAGGCATTAAAAAGCACTAAAGAGTACCATGGAGAGTGCCTTGGTGACAGGAAACAGCAAAGGCAGGGGCCTGAGGCCCAGGTTCAAGCTTGGGCTCCCATAGTTTCTTGATGACCAGGGGACCTTTCATTGACCTCCAAGTTTAGCCTGAATATCAGTAGGGGTCCAGGTAACATTCTCCTTCAGTTAGGTTTGCTTCTCTGGGCTAGGGATGGGGTAGGAGGAAAGTGGGATAGTGCTATGGACCAACCTACATTATAGTCCTCTTGCTCCAAATCATATTTCAGAAGTCAGATTTCCACCCGCCTCGTGTAGAAACCTCACCATTCATTAGGCTTCTCATTCAGGATCTGTAGATTCTTACATAAACCTTATGCCCCTATGACACTTGGCATAATATTTTCTAAATGAAGTCAGACAGGTTTAATTACTTTTTTTTTTCACATCCTATTGCTTTTCAAAAAGATTTTTGGATAACTTAAAACATTTACAGTAAAATAAATGGAACAGAATGAAGATTCATAATTGGGGCCAGGAATATGTGAGTATAGATAGTCAACAGAAATAGAAAAATAAGAGTATATTTTAAAATTACACATATCTATATGTATATATAGATATAAACAAACTATAAGGGTCATATAATTGTTATGACTGACCTTTAAAAAACATATATCTTTATATCTATCTATCTACATACCTACCTACCTACCTACCAATCTGTCTTTCACCTTCCTGGCAACTCAAGTGAAAAAGATGCATGTGCAATAACAAAAAACCTCACTACCCATTCAAAAAGAGGGAGAATAGAAATCCCAGTAGATCCTCTGGTGGATGGGATTCTACATATGGCACAGAGCAAGAAGAGATGAAATGGTCAGTGTCTTTAAAACAGCCCTAGATCAAATGCAGTTTCAGATATAATTCTAATGCTTCACATGACCCTTTTGAGCAATGTCAAATATTGAGGGGACCAGCCATCCCATCTTTGCCTCGGAGTGGGAACATAAAGAATGCCTCAGTCTTTATTTCCTTTTCTCCTGGGGACCTCTCCATTGTTACTTCCTTCCTGCCTGATATATTATTTTGAGATGGAGGAGAAGGTGGAATGTCCTCTCTGTCCTCATGGTTGAACCATTCATTCTGCAATAATGTCCAGATTTGGATAATATAACCATCCAGGAGTGCTCTGAAATGAAATTATAGGACTGGCCTGGACTGGAGTTTCTCAGAAGAAGTGGGTCTGCACTGAAAATTACTTGCTGCCCTTTGCAATGGTGGCAGTTAAATAACTCAACAAGAGGTCCCTCAGAGAAAAATCAATACACACCAAATTGCAAAAATGTGGCTGCAATTTGTGGGGAAAGTGGATTTGATGGGAGGCTGTGTTGGCTGCCAGCACGGAGTCACTCTCAAGGTGGATTAAAGTGCATTGCAGCATTAGGTTCCAAGGGCTGGGCTGGCCGCCTTCTTGCCCTGCAGACCCCCTTCTCCCCAGGGCTTCAGACAAGCTGACCTCAGCTCAACCCTGTTTCAGGCTATGGGACCAATTCTGCTCTGAAGTGGAGACCTGATGTGGCTTCTGCCATAGCTGATCATGGGCATCAAGCCCGCTGCCTGGCTTATAATGGTGAGCTCAGCCTAGCGTAGATTTATCCTTGTGCTTCACCAGGGGTCCTGGTTCTAAGGATGGGAATCCTGTTGTGTCCTCATTTCTAGAGTCTCTGGCTTGGTAACCCGACCACACGAGTCTCTGGGAACAGGTTCTGCTTGCCCTTGCTCTCCTCCCAATGCCACGTGCTGAGTCAAGGAGCTTTTTAAAAGTGTAAATGAGATAACACGACTCCCTTCCCCAAATTTCTCAATGGCTTCTCAGTGCATATACAGAATACTTCGGCCTGGCTCCTCTCTGTGCCCCAAACCCATCTTACACAAACACTCTATTCAGACCTTTACACCATATTCTCAGTTGCTCCAACAGGTACTTACGCCAACCGTGCTCTCTACCTGGAATGTTGTTTCCCAAGCTCTCTGCGCAACTGACGTCTTCAAACCCCTCAGGGATCAGCTGAAGGGCACTTCTTCAGCCAGGACTTTCCGAATCACCCTTTTGAAGATAGCGCTCCTCCCCCAGCATTTCTGTCACATTAATTTCCCAACCTCAAGCCCTAATAAGTGTGCTCATTTATTTGTGTTTATGTTTATTGTCTGTCTCCCCTGCAAAAACAGAAATAACATGAGGGCAGGGAATACAACTACTTCATTCACAGCTGTATTCCCAGCGTCAAGCATTGTCTTTAGGTCATAAGAGGTGAAAAATAAATATTCGTGGAAAGAATGAATGACTGAATGAATCATGAACTAATGAATGTTATAGATCTGAGCTACCGACCAGTTGCCTGAAGTCACCACTGCAGAATCTACTGTCTTAACGAGAGTCTACCATTATATACCAGACGTTCCTGATGACAACACTTAACCATAATGCTACCTGTGGTCTACATAGTGGGTTTTTTTTTTTTAAGTTTTTGGGGATGTGGTGGGGCTCTTTTATTATTTTTAAACATAATCTTGTGATGAAATCCAAAAGATAAAACTGATCAAAATGCATCTACTCTGCTTGACTTAGGAGCGAGAAGACTCAAGCTTTCCCAGCTTACCTTCAGTTAGGACTGAAAAATCTAGTCTTCTGCAGCATGGCTTGGCTACTTACAATTAAGCAGTTGCTACCTCAGCTCTGGGGTTTGCCTTCAAGGTCAGATTTCCCTTGGCAAACAGCTGGGTCTGTCCACCTCTGATCACCCAGCACAAGCACCACTCTAGCCTGTGGTTTTACAGTGCCATGCTTCAGCACTGCCGTTAATTGTCCCGCATCCCACCACACCACGAAATGTACCACCAAGACCCTGGATTGGAACAGTTGGTCTCTGAACTTGATGGGAGCCAGTGACAAATCCCGTAGCAAACTTGATCCGTCTGCTAGTGCCAAGAAAGCAGGACAGATTTCTGAACAAGGATTCTAACAGATGGGATAATTCAAATCAGTTTTATTATTGTCTTAAAATGTATCTAATGCGCCCACAGTGAGGTTTCTAAGGACCCTGACAAAATCTGAAGTCGAAATTAAACTGAAAAAAAAAAACATATGCTCACCAGATTCTCAGAATCGGCTAAGTCTCCCCTAATTACTGCTCTGGTTCAAAACAAAAAGATGCCCACTTAGTCACCCTGCCCTGAGGCATGTCTCAATAAGCCAATAAACCTAATCCTCTGTCCTGGAGCCCCGGGAGCTCTGATCTCCCAGGAAAAAAACAGATAACTGAGTGAATTTGAAGTGCTTTCTGTTTACCTTTAAAGCCTGGTGGTAGGCTCATAAGACAGAAACCCCAGCCAGGGCGTGAGAAAGCCATAGGCCACAGCTGAGGAGACCCAAGCTCCTTAAGATGTCCTGCGAGGCTTCTCTTTCTGGAGCTGGGCCCTGCCTCCCTCCTCAGCCTCATTTCCTGCACCACTTGCTTCTCTCTGACATCCCCCTCCCCACTCCTCATCACAATGTTCTGTGTCTCTGTGCCTCTGTTATGCTTGGTTTCCATTGTTTGAAATTCAGAGACCCGGCCCAGGTCCCAGAGCAGTGCCTCTTCCAGGTCGGGCCTGGCACGAGGTATTGGAGAGGCAGAGACGAACCACACACAGTCCTGCCTGTGGCAAGTGGGCAGTGTGATCCGGAGCTCTAAGTGTCAAAAACACACCGGACTTCAGAGACCTCAGATGAAATAAATAAATAAATAAAAAGAAGGCAAAGAAGCAAGCACTAGTTTTGCTTGTTTGTTTGTTTGTTTGTTTTAGCCCATGGTGTTGGGCTGCTCCCCACAGGCCTACAAGGCCATAACTGCCCATCCTCGAGACTGAAGAAAGAGCCCAGAGACAGACATCAATGGTTTAAGAGACGGGGGATCTTACACGTCTGAAGCAAATGGGTCCTGGAGCCACACCCCTCCATGGACAGCAGGCAGCAGGCAGGATAAGGCAGCAGTCTTCGGTATCGAGGGAGGTTACCAGTTATAGGGGGAATTGACGTCAGGTTGGTTACTAGGGCAACCATCACTGCCTCTTTGGTAAGCTCTCATAGTGGAGATGTTCTGATCTGAGGATTAGAACAATCATTAGCTGGGGCCAGGGGCAAGTATGTAAGTGTTTACTGATTAGGCACTAAGATTAAGAAGGAAGGTCAGTTGGGTGAGTAGGGTGTAGGTGAGGCAGGGACTGGTGGAGCAGGGGATGCACAGAGCAAGACAACAGCCATCTTGGGTGGCCTGATCATGCACATGGTGAAATGATAATATTTTGAATATATTGTGTTAAATAAAATATATTATTAAAATTTATTTTACTTACTTATTTTTTCTTTTTAATGGAGCCACTAGAGAACGTACAATTAAACATATGTGGCTCATATGCTATTTCTATTGGACAAGGTTAATTTATCAGTATGATTCCCAGACCCACCCGGTCATCTGAACCATCTTAGAAGCTTTTCCAAAAGAGAGATTCCAGGTCTCCATTCTCTGGCAATTCTGATTTAGGAGGTCCTTATGGGGTCCTAAAATCTATTTTTATGATGCTTTCCAGATTATTCAATGGCTATGATCATCCCAGTTTGAGACAGTGGTCCCCCTATTACCCTGGGCTTCTCTCTGTTGCAGTGATGGCCACCCTTCACTGTATATCAGAATCACACGGGTAGATTTGGAAAAAAACAAAATGTGAATGTCCCATCTTTAAGATTTAGATTCAATTGCATAGAACCCAAGCATTCTGCTTTTTTAAAAAAAGCTCCCAGGTGATTCTCAAGTGCAGCCAAGGTTGGAAACCATTGCTCAGCTCCAGCACTGACCACGTACATTGTGGCTTTCTATGTACGTCTCTGTCTCCTTCAGGAGACTGTGGGCTCCCTGAAGGCATCTTCTTTGTCACCATATCTCTTATGCCTGTAGTAGTGGCCACAGGAGTGGCTGAATAAATCCTTTACGATTTGACACTTTGGCAATGGCTTTTCCGTCCTGTCTGGGCTCCAGTTTCTACCTCTGGCTTTTATGTTGTTTCTTCTTTGGTTCCATGTCCCTTTCTGAGCAACTGACATCCCCAGCTTTGTGTCTCCCTGCAATTTTTGTACAGTAGTGAGGATTGGGCCTCCCTGATTCCCCCTCCTGAGTTCACAATCCTCACCATCACCTCCTTTTATTATTAAACTTGAAGAAAAAGAAAGAGTGGATGAAAATGTCCTTGGTCACCTCCTCTGACTTGAGCCCAAGTCCCAGTACTCAGTACACTAGGACAGAGAGCAGCCTGTCCCATGCCCAGAGCACTGGGCCACAGTCAGGAGATCAGTGTGCTAATGTGGCCACTGAGTGCCTTGGGGGTGTAACGTCCCCTCTCTGACCTCCCATTATTCATCTACAATTGAGGAGGGCAGACCAGCAAACAAGAAACGTCTATGTTTACGATGAGGATGGAATTTGTTTTGGCCCCTCCAACCCTCCATCACAAACAAAAACCCAAGAAGCATCTGCTATATGCAGGCAACAAGCTCAGGATACAGCAGAGAACAAGGGGAAAATGTCTTTTGTGCAGGTCCTACTTCAAAATTGCAGCCTTAGCATCTCAATTGTGATACCTTTGTGAATGAACAATACTGTCCGCCATATCAGTAAACAAAGAATGCTGTGGCCATCAGGTCATCAGCTGCTACCGCCACCCCCACCCCACCCCACAGCAGTGAGCAGAGGGAACTCAGGATGCAGACAAGCAGGAAACCCTGGGCTCTGCAGCCACCTCCAACCGTGTACCCTGAGGGGACTCAAAATGGGAAAGAACAGGACACTGGCCCTGGAAAACCAGGTGCATATCAAAGACGTGATCTCGTGGAGCGCAGACCTTTGCACCTTCCTGTGCACAGAAAAGCACTGAATTTCTTGAGTTATTTGGTTTTCTTTAATTAACAGTAATCTTTGAGGTTCAAACGACCTGGTCTTTGTTGCAAACAAAACAAAAACAGAAACTCATATATCCTGGCTTCTCCCTTGCCTAGGTGGAGAAGCACCTAGAGCGATCTGAGAGGTGGCCTCGCAGGCTTGAGTCCTCAGAAAGTCCACCGAATAAACCATAACTCTCAACTTTTAGGTTGTGCATTTTATTTCAGTTGACACCTTCCTTCCTTCAAGAACTTCCCAAACCTCCCTTCTCCCAAGCTGGTTTTTCAGACCTCAGCCAAGCTGTGCCGGGAATATATCTGCTTTTTTGGGAAGCAGACATTGGAGAGTCAGCATTAGTTCAGCTTACATAGACTATCTAACTAATGACCAGAATGCTGATTGTCAAAAAAAAAAAAAAATTTTAGAACGAACATTTCACCATTTCATTGTTGCCTTGGGTGATTAGATGAATTGGAAAAATAAATGAATAAAAATCAGTGAAAAGCTTTAAAATAACAAAATCTAAAACAGGAGGGGGCTGGCTTTCTAGATTTGAAGTAGGGGACTTAACTGTAATCCTGAAAGAACTGAGTAGCTGATTCAAGCACTTATTTCATAAAGACTACTTCCTGCTACTATTCAAAGCTGCGGCCAAAATAATAATATACGATTTCAAATTATTTTGAGTCACTGCGTGTGTAACTGACAAGGAAGGGGGCAAAAGCGAGTATCTTTTGTTAACTCAGAAATTACCTTTCTCCTCTAAATTCTCTGAGAAACCAGAGCACAGAGCACTGAACTGACTGATTCTGATGGGAACAGAAACGTTTTGAGCTACTTTGTAAAATGACTTGTTTTTTTCTGCCAAAGGGGGGAGGGGGACATCTGCTTCCCAATGAATGAGTGGGTAATTGAAAATACGACAGGATTATAGAAGACAATAAAAATAAATGTAATTAAAAAAGGCCAAAGATCATCTCCGAGTTGTACATAAATAATGAAGCTACGTGAGGTGAGCAATGAGGAGTCTCCACGGCGAACTTGGGCCCACTGACAGGCGGGCCCAGCGCTTCCAGGGACAGAGAAGACACAAACCCGAACAGGCGAGACCCAGGCCTCATTAGGTTTCTGGTGTGGAGCCTAATTAGTGAGGCTGTCCCCTAATAAACGGATGACACGTGTAGGTGGCCCTGGTGTGATTGTGCAAAAACCAGGAGGCCCAAACTATGGACAAGCACACGTGCAACGTGTGTGTCCTAGAAAGGGCTTAAAACACACGTCAAACGTCCACTACGTGCCAAGTCCTGGCCTAGGGACTCTTCTTTTAAGTCCTGGTATTACATCAGCTAATCCTCTCAGGCAGAGTTAATTTTTCCCATTTTATGGATAGAAAAACTGAGGCTTGGAGAAGTTTGGACCAGCCCATCTCTGCAGCGCCACTGTGACAAGGGTGACTTCGCTGAGACCCACATCGAGATTAGTAGGGCCTGATGCACACCCTTTTCCCCTCAGTGATGCTTTTGCTTCTGAGACACGGGGTTATATTTTTATTTTTTTAAATGGGCACCATGATGGGGGGAAGGGAGATGTAATAGAATGGCTTCTGGGTGGAGGGGATGGGGAAGTATTTAGGTCTATGTTTGCTTTGGGCCTGAAAGAAGGGAAGAAAGGGAATGACCATTTATGGAGCCCTACGAGGTGTCAGACACCATCCTAGGGACCCCTGACCACCGCGGTCTGCTTCAGCACGTCAACAGCACTTGCTGTGGTTGTTGGATACTGCCGTGCTCTGGCCTCAGAAAAGCTAAGGAAGTTTCTAAGGTTGTCCAGCTGGGAAGGCGCAGAGATGGGATTAGGTCCCAGGGGGCTGTGTAAGGATGAACACACAGAGATGGAGCGGAGAGCATCCCAGGGCGAGAGTGGCTGTGTGCAAGGCCCAGATGATGGACATGCCCAGGGCGTGTTTGGGAAATATTCTCATATTACTAATGAGGTAACTAAGATCCAAGCAGATACCATCACTTGCCCAAATGGAAACAGGTACGTGATGAAACAGGATAATGTCCGAGAAAGTGCCTGAGGCAGCAGCTGGCTCTCTGGGAATTTAATCAGTGTTAGTTCTTTCCCTTTCTCCTGAAGTCACTCAGTTCAGATAGGAGCCAGGTCTTCAATCTGAGTCAAACTAGAGTTCTTTTAAAAAAAAAAAAAAACCCAAAGGGAATTCTTCTTGTGCCGCACAGTGTGGAAGGAGGTGGTTCATTCTGAGTCTGTGTGCAGGGGACACGCCCCCAGGGAAGAAACCCTCGCAGGAGGCAGGACGGGGGGATGGGTGGAAGTGTGAAGAGCTTCCTAGGCAGGCCACTCGGGAAAGGAAGGGCGTCCCAAGCAGAGGGAACAGCGGGGACAAAATTCGGGAGACCGAAGCATTTGATAGAGTTGGAGATTCAAGTACGAAGAAGGAAGGAAAGAAGGATGTGGCCAAAGATTAGGCCCGAGCCAGACTTTCAGACCTAGACTTTCATTCTAAACAGTCATGGGGCAACTCTTCTCCCTGTTTGCGGCAGTCAGCCTCCCAGATGGTCCCCAGAGATGCCTGCCTCCTAGTGTTCACAGCCCCGTGTGATCCTCTCCCACAAGGTGCCAGCGGAACATAAGAGACGGCAAGTCACTTCTGAGATTAGGTTACAACAAACCCTGTGACTTCTGTCTCCGTCTCTGTCTCTCAGATCACTTGCTTTGGATCAAGCCAGCCGTCATGTCCGGAGCAGCCCTATGGAGATGCCCACGTGGAAGGGAACAAAATCTCCTGCCAGCACCCCTACCAGTGAGCCCAGAGGCAGGTCCTCTGGCCTCCTCGAGCTTTTAAGTGAAGATGAGCCCTGGGGTATCTTTTCTGCAACCAGAGAGCCCTGAAATCAGAACCACCCAGCTAAGCTGCTCCCAGATTCCTGGCCCTCAGGAACTGTATGAAACCGTAAGTGACTGTTGCTTAACGCTCAGTTTCAGGGTAGTTCTCTGTGCAGCTAGAGATAACTGATCTGTTGCTTAAAGATGACGACACCAATTCAGACCAATGAACTGACTTAGGCAGCACCACACAGCTTGTAAACCGCATTCTCAGCTGTCTGCGGACTCTAGCAGCTACAGCATGCTGTTTCTGGTTGCTTTAGCGTTACGTCGGGACTGGGTTCTAAACACCATTATCCCAAGCCCAGTTTACTGGGAATTTCCTATGCCATGTGCCGGGGGCTTAGTGGTGCAGTGAGCAGCACACCCTTGTAAGATCCGAGGTGAATGAAACCCTGCCTCTGCCTTCGATTTTCCTTAATTTTTTTTTATTTAAAAAGTAGGCATATAAAAATTATAATAAAAGGCTATTGTAAGGGTGGAGGGTATAGCTCAGCGGTACAGCACATGCTTAGCATGCACAATGTCCTGGGTTCAATTCCCAGTTCCTCCTCTAAATATAAATAAATAAACCTAACTACCTCCCCCCCGAAATAAATTTTTTAAAAATTAAAAAAAAAAGTTATCATAAAAGGCAAACCAGTGAGGTGGTCACCCTACTGCTGTTCCCCTTCAAATGTGGGGGTTCAACACTCTGACTCCTGGGTGATCCAGCATGAGAACTAAACACAAAGTCTTACGGCAATAACGAGAAGGCAGCAACTGACTCTGCTTTGGTAAAAGACCTAGGGAAGGTGCCACGGGGAAGGAGACTTTGGGTCAAGTGGAACAGGTTAGGGGGTGGAAAGACTGGCATCCCTGAGTAGAGGGACCATAGGAGCGAAGATGAAGCAGCGCAAAACTGCGAAGCATATTTAGGAAATTGTTAACATGTTTGATTCCAATCAGAAGAGCCTCAGCCTACACTGATAGGACTAGAAGAACATGACCAATGGCAGGGAACATGCGTTTCTCTGAATAATCACTCAGATTTCCGTGTGGCTAGTCACCGGCTTTAAGAATCAGATTAGCGATTTAACATTTGAATTCCTGTGGCATTCTGGTGTTTTCATCATAGGACGGTAGGCACTTTGCTAGTCACCTTCTACACATAATTTAATTTAACTTGCACAATTTGTTAATCCCCACTTCATTGATAAGAAGATTAAAGGCTAATGAAAATAAGTAATTTGCACTAGCAATGACTGGGTGGATGTTAAGCCTTGGCTTGTCTGAGGTCCCTGCACTTTCTGATTCATAGCTTGTCCCTTTCTTGGATTATTGCAGGAGCTTCCTAATTAGCTTCCTGTTTCCACCTTCCCTCTGCTCTCTTTCCACACAGCAGCCACACTGGTCCTTGTAAATACATATTCAGTGATGTCGCTTCTCCCCTCAAACCTTCCAACATTCTGTCTCTCTTGGAATGACACCCAAGGGGCTTGCCCCTGTGGGATCTGGCTCCTGGCCACCCTCTGATCCCATCCCTGGCTCCTTGCCCCCTCCCGCACTATGCTTGAGCTGCACTTGCCTGGGATGTTTCTGCTCAGGTATCCACATGACTCTCTCCCAACGCTCCTGTCTCTGGTTGGCCTTCCCCAATGACTCAGTGTCATGTGGGCCACTCCCCAAGCCCTAGCCTTCCAGTCCCTCTCCATCCTCTCACTCTGCCTTCTTTTCTCCATTGTACGTATCCACCTGACGGCACATCCTTTTATTCCTTTACTAGTTTCCAATCTGTCTCTCTTCTCAGATGTAAACTCCCTAAGGGCAATAAGTTTTGTCTGTATTGCTCATTGCTATTTAGGGTGATTGGCTTGTCCCAGTTCTCCTGGGGTTTAGCAGTGGTTTGAGCAGTGAAAGACTCATGTCCTGAGAACTCCCTTCAGTCCTGGGCAAACCAGTATAGTTGGTCACCCTACTGCTGTTTTCCTTCAAATATCAGGCTCAGAGCCCTGACTCCTGGTGATCCAGCATCTCAGACCATCATATATGCGAACTTGCTCAAGGCAGAACAAGTACATGACAATTAGTCATTTGGCTCTTCCTTTGGAAACATTCTTCAAGCCTTCCAATCAAATTTCCTAACTGCCTTCTCTCGGCCTTCACTTCATGTTATCAGTATCTTCATTGTACTAATAGTTTACATTCCGGTTAGTCCTGCTTGCCTCTCGGTCACCTACTAGGACTGTACCCTTCCAAAGGAGAGGAGCTGTGCTTTTGGGTCCCTCGAATACTTTGTAAATAGTGGATGTCCAAGAAATGTTTGTTGAAATGAGTACCTGGGTCAACCTAGATGAAGAGTCCACAGTGAAACTTTCATAATAAAGTCATCATTCTCCACTAATGGAACCATCGGAGGAGGCGTGTGGCTAGGAGCACTATGGATGCTTCCACAGCAAAGGACTGGACCAGGCTGGGAGCTGAGAGTGGAGGCGTGTGTGTGTGCCTGTGTTGTGTGCACGTGTATGTGTTTGTAGACGTAGGTGGCAGATGTGGGGAGAGAGGAAGAAGATGCTAAGACTGAGAAGCAGAAGGAAAGCTGACCAAAGGAGTCATGGAAACAGGAAAAGATGGAGTAAACAATTCAAGATGGGTCCTGTGACTGGGGTTAAGGATGTGTCCAACCTTATACACAGTGCTCCAGGAGACATCATGTATTTTAACTAAAGAGATACGCAATAAAATGATAGACGGTGTGGTATCTATCACCAGGGCTAACAGTGTTCTGGAGTCTGACTCTCCCAACCCCAGCTAGTCGATCTTAGGCAAGGCACTTACTCTCAGCCTTCATTTCCTCATCTGTAAAATGCAGATAATAATAGTACCCCTTCATGGGACATTCTGAGGATGAACTGACTTGTTATGGGCACAGATGTTACATATTGTTATCACTATATGAGCCTATTTAGAGAGACTATGTATGTGTATTTTAGAAAACAAAATGTAAGGATATCAGTATTGATAGGACTGTGGATAATTTCAATTTGCTCCTTTATGCTTATCTGCAGGTTCTACATTTTTCCAACAAATGTGAATTGATGGTATCGTTTTGTATAAAAACAAAAATAAACAAAACAAGAAAAAGGAATTGAGGTGGGTATCAGGATTTGGAGTATGAAGTCAGGAAATTGAAGAACCAGAACAGAGACCAAGGGATAAAGGACAAGAGAAGGAAGGTGGGGGAGGGGGAAGCAGCAAGGTCCAGACCAGAGGTGGCCGGGTACCCACACCTGGCTTCTCTGAGCTTACTCTGGGGGTGCTGACCACAAGGATAGAGGCAGAACAGACAGAAGCTGTCGAGCTGAAGCACCACCTCAGAAACATTAAGCACGTATGTTGGATACTGAGGATTCTTTGAACTGGTTCAACAATCTGTTTTTATAATCTGGCTTAATTTTTTTACATTATTTTTTTAAAAGAGTACCTGAAATGTGAAGCTTCTTTTAATTTGAATCTCATACTACTAAACTGAGATACTTAACTCTTCCATAAAGAAAACCTTTTAAAGCTACAGTTTAGCTTAATATAGTCATTCCATTTACAGAACCAAGTGTCAGTTGCAGAGCTGATTTCCTGCCAAGAGAGTAACTACTGAGAACTTTGCGTAAAGCCCACAGCTGATGTTACCAAAGCACAAAGTTCTCACTTCACTGCGGTCTGCTCAGAGGAACTCTAGAGAGGAGCTGACTTTCCCCACTGTGAATGCATTTATTTTTCAACAAACAAATATGCACATAAAAAATATATGGAAGCTAAATGCAATGTGGTGTCCTGGAATGGATCCTGGAACAGAAAAAGGACATAAGTGGAAAAACTGGTAAAATCTAAATAAAGCCTGTAGTTAAGTGTTGAGAAATGCCCCATGGTTACGTAAGACGTTAACATCTGGGGAAACAGGGTGAAGGGTATGTGGGGATTCTCTGCACTATCTTTACATTTCTGTGAATCTAAACTTACCGAAAAGTTAAAGTTTATTTAAACATATTTGGATGGAAAGACAGCTATAGTAATAATGACTGAGTTCCTATTATGTGCTCAGTGTTCTCAGTGTTTCTTTATCTTGTTTCAGCTGATCCTGTGCTGTGTTTAGGCAGCTATTCCCCTGCAGCGTCTCCTCTAATGCCTCATCAGTCCCTCTTCCCAAATCATTTCAAATCCTTCTTGTCCAGTCTCTCTGGTTCCAATTCTCCTACAACATCTTCTCCTTCAGAGGAATCAGATTAAGAGCTGATCTGCTCTCTCCCAGCTCTAAAACCTGCTTCACCTCCTCAGTGCCTAGAGCAGGGTTTCTCAGCCTCAGCACTGTTAACATTTTGGACCAGATAATTTTTTTTTGGCGGGGGTCTGTCCTGCATACCCCAGCATCCCTGGCCTCTACCCACTAGAATCCAGTAGCACCCCCTCCAGTGGTGACAACCATGAATGTCTCGAGACATTATCAGATGTCCTCCTGTGGGGGCAAAATCACCCTGGCTGAGAACCACGGGCCAAGAGAATGAAGTCTAATCGCTGGGCCTGGCGGTCCGGTGTTTCTGCTTCCCCACTCTTCCGCTTTTTCCGTTCACCTTACTTTCCTCCCATGACGGCAGCCTTACCTTTTCCTGGACATTTCATTTACTCTCTAACAGGCGTGCTGTTGTCTCTTTAGGGAATCCTGTTTCCTCAACAAGCAGATCAACCCCTATGCTCCAGCAGAGTGGCCAGCACACAGAAGACTATTAAATGTGTTCAATGAAAGAATAAATACACGATAGCAAAAGCTTTTTATCCATTTGTCTGCAACCATGTAAGGCAACCTTACCTCCTCAAGCATACTTTCTGTCTGTTTTTCCTTCTCCCATAGTCTTCTGTGTTTATCTCTCATACATTATATGTGTACAACATAGTTATAATCAGAGTTATTATGCACCCATCTGTCTCTCTCCCTCTCCTCTCATCAGACTGTGAGTTTATAGGATATTAATAAGCACTCAGTGCTAACTTGGTATATATTATATTCTAGATTCTGTGGCAAACAACTTAAAAACATCACCTCCCTTACTTCCCACAACCACACTCCGTGACAAGTAGTTTTATTATCATCTCATTTTATAGATGAGGAATTTTAAGCTCAGTGAATTTAAGTTATTTTCTCAAGGTCACACCTCTAGAAGGTGGCAGAGCTGAGATTTAAACTGAAATCACATCGGGGAGTTCAAGTTCTCAACCCCACGCTAGCTTTAGGCTTAGCGTACGAAGGTTTTCTAGCATTCCGTCTTCTCAGCAACAGCAGCTAACATTAACATGCACATTTACTAAGCGCTAGCCTCTATTCTAAGTGTCTTATGTGCATTAATTTATTAAATCAATCTTCATAATAGCCCAGTGAGATAGGTACTATTTTTCTGCTTTACTATTAAAGAGACCGAGTCACACAGAGAGCTGAAAGAACATGCCCAAGTGGTGTGGCCCCCAAGCCTTTATCCTTAACCAATATCTTGTGTTGATATTCAGAGAAATAGACTGTTTTGTGGAGTACTGAGGACCCTGTGACTGGAGGTATTCAAATAGAGGTTAAAATTCGTAGTATTGTGGATGTTGTAGAGAACACTGCTGCACTGGCCATGTTCCTACATCACTCTGTTCAGATGATTACAATAGCAGTGGTCATCTCCTATGAGATACAGCTATTAAATAGCCTGTTGTTCTTTTTTTCCATGCAACTGTGAATTTCTTCAGGGCAAGAAATGGGTCTTAGCTTTGCATCCTCAGTGTCTTCCCCCATGTCTGAGATGTTGTAGGTTTGCAATAAACATTTGCTGGATTTGTTGGTTAACTCAGGGCTTGACCACAAAGCTCTGCAAAGGAACTTATGAAGAATGGCTGCATTCTCAAATCCCTCTAAGTCAAAGGCATTTTGCTCTCTGGAGCTTTGTTTGGCAAATGTGATGACATCATCTACTGCCTTCTCAGTCCTGAAGGTCAGATGGCATGACTCCTGGACAGGTTCCCTAGCTGGTCTCCAGGCAGGCTCTGAGTCCATCAAGGACAGTCTTTGAGAGTTTGATAAATCAAGCTATAATGACTCAACCACGCTCAGTCGGTTGAATCCCTTGAATAGCGAAAGACACTAATACATCTTTGGGAAGGGAGACATTGGATTGTGCAATGTGACAGGTAACAGAACTTTTTTTCAGGTCAGCATGAATGAGAGCAGCAGCAAGCCTTTAAAATTTCTTTTAGCTTTGAATAATTCTTCCTAATTTAAAGAAAGAACAAAGAAAGAATATGTGAAACAGAATTTAAACAGAAATGAGATTTACAGTGGGTGGTTCTAAGTACTAGACACCGAAACAGAAAAGAAAAGAAAAAAGAAAAGAAAAGAAAAGAAAAAGGTAATGAGTTCTGCAGGCATTAGGAAGTGGGCAGGACCATTCTTTCTTGTGAGGAGAGGGGAGAGTTCTCAGGATGAACAAGACTGACACCTAAGGAGCTGTCCCCTGCACGAACAGATACATGCTAGACACTAGGCAGACTCAGTGGGCCTGGGCGTCCTAAAGACCTGGTGTGGATTCTGCGTCCTTTAGGTATCTGTAAGATTTGAGCACCTCAGTTTGTTCTTCTATAAAATGAGGATAATAACATCTTCCTCAAGGGCACTTGAGAGGTTTTGAGTTAACGTACAGAAAAAGCATGGTACTTAGGGGACTGTCAATAAATGGTATTGCCTGCCATCCAGAGTGGTGGATGGGAAGTGGTAAAGTCCTAGCTCTCACAGAGCCAGACCACTCGCGCTGGGATGCTATTAACAGGGCTCCTACGTGGACCAGGAACTGGGTTAGTTGATAGCTCAGACACAGGATCCTTTGATTCTGCACCACTTATGGCTAAATTACTGTTCCAACTGTATCTCTCTTACTATTATTTGTATACCTTCTATACAGACAGACCTAACCACTCTCCATTGAGTATTCATGCCTTTAGGCCTTTTGATAAACCATTTACCCACTCATCCGCCTAATAATAACAGGAGTCCTTCTAACACAAGTCCTTTTTTGTCTATCTGCCTAGATCAATCAATCCATCTGGTTATCAATTTATCAGTTTATCTGTCTTTCCAACACTCCATCCATCCATCCACCAGACCATCTATCTAGCTCATCAGTCTTTTATTGTTCTAGCTCCTCCCCACAGCTTTATCTTTACTCCTCCTGCTCACATCACTCCTTCTGAAGCTCCCCGAGGGTGTTACTTTCTTGGTGTTTAAGATAGATTGTCCTTTATTTTTAATTTAAGAATCTAGTAAGATGTTTGAAAGCACAGGACTTGGCATCTTAGTCATCTCTGTATGCCTCAAAGGGGCTAAAATTGTGGTGTTGAGGAGAACTGGGTAACATTTATAAAGCACTGACTTGGTACCAAGCACTGTGCTGGGTACTTTACATACATTAGTTCACAGACTCTTTAGGAACAACCCTGTAAGTTTCCATTATTCTCACTTTACAGCTGAGGAGTCTGCAGCTCAGAGGACTTAAAAGTCTTTTCCAAAGTCACATAAAATGGTAGGGCAAAATGTGATTACCCTAAGACCATGCATTTCCACATATCATACTCCCTCCATCTACACTAGGAATAGCAAAGGTATCTTAATTTGCATGCTACTAACATTACCTTCCAAGAACGAGCACTGTGGGAATGAGTCCAGGAGGTGTGCCATCCATTTGCCACCCTTGATCTCCACCAATCAGTAAATGCAAATTGTTTGCTTTACCATCTCATCCTCACCTCATGAAGATGTCTATAAGCATTGCCTGGAAAGAAGCAGAGCCAAGACACCAGCCCCTCCCTTTGTAGAGTCCTGCCCTTTGGGGACTACTGGTTCTGTGGCACAGAGCAGGTGCATGATAGCAATGGTGATGGATGAATAAATGAATGGATGATTAAATGCATTACATGGACACTGAGTCAAGTCTAATGCATTCAGATTCATTGAAGCCTTCTATGAAATGAAGAGGGAGAATTAGCAAACAGAGTTCAGGCAACTTAACAGACCACTTGAGCTTCTCTGTTAGTGTGCGGACACGAGGGCCTCGAGGGAACGACAGACCTGAGATCCCACTGCTGCCTGCGCCAACATCATTCTATATGCAAATGTGAGCCTGCCATGTAAAGAGCTCTGCTCCTGAACTCATTAGGGCGTCCAAACTCAGACTCAAGCCTCCAGGAGTTTGCATAAGTGGTGTGAATCCCTTAAGAGCGGGGAGGAAACACCGTCTTCTTGATGGATTAATTTATAGGCAAAAAATGACAGAGATATGATTGCAAGGAACTTCTTTTCCCAAGATTTGAAACAGGCACCCCTAATTATTAACCAGGGGGCCAGATGCTGAGGTCATGTTCCCAGGCAGAGTTTGGACTAGCAATGGGTGAGTTTTTGAAGAGAAAATATGTTACAGTTTCAAAGAGCACACAGGAAGGACGCAGAGCAGTTGAGAAGACCCACTTCTCTCTCCAATGAGGAAGCCTTCTCCTGGACACTTCCCTTCCACTTTCCCCGGGGACTCTGAGTCAAGGCAGAGCGCTGTATTCTGCCTTCACAATGGACACTGCCACAGCCCGCCGGGGTCAGGAGAGGTTTTTCTCATAATTAGGATATCCCCAAATTAGCACAGCTTCTGACCCTACTGAAGTGCCTGCCATGGATGAATTTTCATTCTAAAAACCCCAGTTTAGAGTTAACTCAACAAATCCAATGGAGGTCAACAAAAATTCACCCAGCCCCTACTCAGTGGTAAACAGCTTGCTAAACAGTGGAGATTCAGAAATGAACAAGGCAGGATTCCTGATTTCAATGAACTTGGGCAAGAAGAGAAATCATTATGAAACAGTAGGTTGGGTGTGGTGGTGGAGGGGAATGCTGATGCTATCAGAGTATAAGGGAAGGGCTCCTAGCCCCCTTTGGGGCAAGTTTGGTTATAGTTCCTGGAAGATAGGATTGCTGAGAACTGAACTGGAGAATGAGTGAGTTTCAGACTGGAGGGGATAGCACTCCAGGTAGAGGAAACTGTGAGCAAAGGCGTGGCCTTGTGAACCAGAGTCTGGGGTGCAGACCACTTCCATCATGTCATAGTTATTAAAGAGTCACTCTGGAGGATCATGGTGGGAAGTGATGAGGCTGGAGACTTAGGGCAGAGATAAGACACAGGTGGGTCTTCTTGGCCAATGAGCAGGTCATTTAGAGCTCTAAAGGGTTTTACATGGGGAAGTTAAGTATTCAGATTTTTGTTTCATTCTTAGAGGCACGATGGAGGAAGGGCTGGAGCTGGTGAAAGAGGAGGTGGGGAGACTGCTCTGTGACGATGATCTAGGAAGCAGATGATGGAACCATTACATTAGAGATGGAGAGGAAGTGACACACTGGGGACAGATGAGTGGGGCTCATTGTATGAGGCCAGTGGGGAAAGGGAGAGGGAGGAGACTGGGATGATTTCTGACTCCAGCTTGGATATGCAGGTGGCTGATGGTGTTGTCCATCGAAATAGAGATGAAGAGAGGAGGGCTAGGGAGAGCACGGGAAGGTTGTGAGGGTAGGGAGTAAGGAGCGGAGGTCTGCTTCTCTGCTGTGCCTGTGGGCCATTAATCTGGAGCTGCCCTGCAGATTGTTAGGACTAGGAACACAGACTCTGGAGTTTTTCAGTGAGGAAAAAAATGGTTGTTAAAACAGTGTGTGAATGAAGTTAATCTGAGGGAATGCTTACAGTGATAAAGAACTGTGAGAACAGGAACCAATTCAGTAAAAATAAAGGAAAAGGCAGAAGTCAGACTGCCAGGTAGACAACTGAAAAGCCAATGCTGATCACAGAAGGTTCGAGAAGTAGAGAGGGCCTGAGGTCAAATGCAGCAGGCAGGAGCAAGGTGAGGACTGTGGTTGCTCACAGGGGCTGGCATCAGAGCTGTCATTAGACACCAGAGTCCTAATGGAAACCAGATGACAGGGTGAGAGGCACTGATGGAGGGTAATAGGAGGGACAGTGTCAAGAATCTCGGGGGACAAGGGCGGGAGGGAGAGAGAGCACCCGCCAACAGAGGCAAAAGTCCAAAGGGAAGTTTCATTTGTTGTTTGTTTAGGATGAAAGAGACCTGAGCAGATTTATAGGCTGAGAAGGAATCAGTTAAAGAAAAAACTGAAAGAGATATTTGGTGGAGTAGACTCCTAAGGAGGCAAAAGGGGAAGGGACTGAGAGTTGGGGTGGTGGAGGGGATGCTGGGAAGAAAGGCTTTCAACAGGGAAAATACCTTTTCTTCTGAGCCGGAGGAAAGGAAGTGAGAATCTTACAAAATGCAATCATCTCAGAGAAGGGTTTAAAATATGAGTCAGACCAACATGGCTCCTCCCTACTCAGCCACTTAGCAGCCTTGTGAGCTGGGAAAGCCACTTAACTTCCCTAGCTTTGTTTTCCTTACCTGTCATTGGGCTAATGGTACCTCCCTGGCAGGTTATCAGTGCATCAGTTCAGGTAATGGAAAGCACTTAGCACAGTCCTAGCACATAGGAAGTCCTCAATCAATTAACGTGTTTGTACTGATTTTATCACTGTACAGTTTGATTAGGGATTCAATAAGCTTTTGTGGTTTCTAACCAGTGCACCTAACCACCTTTGCCTTTGTTAGCATAGAAAATGTCTTGAATTCCAAATAACTTTCTTAAACTCTTCTGGAACAAAACTGTTTTCTTAAATAAGGACTGTATCCTATGGAATATATTACATAATATATATGTATATAACATGATATGTATAATATATGTGTTATATACATGTATATTATATGCATGTATTATACGGGTATAATATACATATACATGCATTATGTATCTATAATAGACATATATCAGACAAAAAATATATATTAAATAGTGCTGAGGTATTTTCTTGTCATTTTCTTTTTTGTAGACTTTCTAGTTCTTTCAGTCTTAAAAGTTTGGGGTTTTTAAGGAAACACTGCACCACAAGGATTTTGACGGTGTTCCTCTTGCATTTATTTTGAAACTGACTGAAAAGCTTCCAGAAAGGTTCCTCAAAATGGAACATGTTCAAATGTGGAAATTCACCGATGAGGTTATAGGTCAGAGCAGAGCATTTTGTGGGGCTGGTTTCACCTCATTCAGTGGAGTCACGGCATTATGGGTGAGTCAGGCGAGGTGCAGATTACATTATGCAAAGGACGCATATTGGAGCCTTCGATTTTTGGCATTTTTTTCTTTGGCTTCTTTCTTCCTCTCTGTCTGTCTGTCTGGTTTCCTTCCTTCCTTCCTTACTTCTTCCCTCCCTTCCTTTTTTCTTTCAGTGGCAAATAAAAAAGGAGATTACAACACTGTACTTATGCAAATTAAACAATGAACATGTCAGTAATCACCTCTGAAAAGGTCTTTGGAGTTCACCAAGGTCATTCATTTTTCAAGTTGCTGATCACTAGTCAGCAATGGGCATTTCACTCCAACTTGGGGTCAGGTACTATACTCATCCTGGGCTCAGATTCAGGAAAAGACATCTTTCTTTCTCTTGAAAGATCCCCAATGACAAGAGCATTGGGATTTAGGACAAGGTGTGTCCAGTGTCAGTGCTAGTAAGGGTGGGAATTGCGACTTGAATATAGGGTTTCTGGTCCAAATGCTGAGTCATTTCCGTACACTCATGCTGATTCTTAGCGAGAAACCAGGTCTTTTCAATGGGATTTTACAAATGTTGGCAAGCAGGGTATGAAATCCATTCTCTTTCATTCCTTTACATTCTACTTAGAAATAACCCTCGTCCTCATTTCCACTCCCAGTTAAGCTATTTGGTTTGCCTATCAGCTACTTATCCATGCATTTTGAGCCATGATGTCTTGGTTACAGGTCCCACACTTTTATTTGGGGGTGGAGAGGAGTGAGGATTCCAACACAAATTGAGAAAGGATGACACGCAGAACAAGACAAGCTCTAAGGAAGTAGCATGATGTTTCACAGTAGCTGAACAGCAGGAATAGAAGTATCTTAACGCTGTACTCCAGCCGCTGACGGCTCTCCCTTCCTCTGGTGTCATTCTTACCAAACATTTTGCAGATGGCAAAACTAAGGTCTGTGTACACCGTCTTATACTCATTGTAAATAAGTTGCACACAGCACGGCTTTGTACCCAGCCATTGAGAAATGAGGTTAAGAATGCATAGACCAGTTATTTTAAACTGTGTTTCCAAGTACGCTGGGAATTTGAGGGAGGTACATTAAAGTCTTTCCAAGAAGTGACAGCCATCAAGTTTAGGGTCCTCCTCCCAGCTGGAAAAGTGCCTTTGGGCTAGAAGATGACAAACAAGTATCTGTTCCTAATTTGAAAGTGATAAAGGCATTAAGAGATGGGAAAAATTCTACTTACAAGTACTGGACAAAATTCGAGAAGAAACCTGAGGTTGGATCATTTTTCCAACACATGGAAAGGAAGCAATCAGGAAACTCAGCATCGCTAAAGGCAATCAGCAACTTGGGTTCCAGCCCCATCTCCGCTGAGAGAGCAATGTGACCTCAGGGAAAAAAGAGCTCCACCCTCAAATTCTGGCTTCCTCTTTTTTTTTTGTTTTTAAATTGAAGTATAGTCAGTTTCCAATGTTGTGTCAGTTTCTGGTGTACAGCATAATGCTTCATTCATACATATACATACATCTATTCCTTTTCATATTCTTTTTCATCATAGGTTACTATAAGATATTGAATAGAGTTCCCTGTGCTGTAAAATAGAAACTTCTTGTTTAGCTATTTTATACATAGGAGTTAGCATCTGCAAGTCTCCAACTCCCAATTCTTCAGTGTGAAGGAGCTGCCAATCTCTGCCCTTTGGATCATCATCGGATCATTCAGAGAACCAAGTGAATTACCCATGGGAAGTGCTTTGGAAGACATAGTTTTAAGTGCTAAAGAAATATTCCTATGTTTCCAGAATGGAAAGCCATGGCAAATCCTAGAGGGGAAAGAATGGTCAACTGGGGGTGACATTAGAAGGAAGGAGTGAGGGAATACATCTGTTTCCTGTATCATGTCCTTTTGTGATAAACTGGTAAACGTTAGAAGAAAAAGAAAAGAAGAAGTCAGGGAATAAACTGACTTACTCTTAGGACTCAGAGGTCCTGTGAGACCCTGGTATTGGCTCTAGAAAACCAAGGTGGAAAACAAAAGGCTGCAGCTGTGGGTGAGACTGGGGCCAAGGCCACATCAGGGAAGCTCTATCTCAGGGCAGCCAAGCTGACTCTAGAAAGACATCCTGCATTTAAGTCCCCACCCCAACACCCCATCACTTACTTGCTTTGGGGTCTTGAGTGACTCGTTAGGCTTTTGTTTTCTCATCGGTAAAATGGGAATAATCATACTTCCCTCACAGAGTTGCAGGGAAGATTGAATAAGTCAATCTTTGTGAGGCACCCAGTGCAAACATGGACTCAATTTAAGAGTGTGGGTTCCAGAGCCAGAACGCCTGCTCCAGGCCTCGCTCTGCTGTTATCCAGCCTTTGAGGTTCTCAGGCCTCACTTCCCCATCTATACCAAGGCTGTCAGTCCCGGAGGGAGGGAAGTAGCTCAGGGGTAGAGCGTGTACTCAGCACGCACGAGGTCCTGGGTTCAATTCCCAGTCCTTCCATCAAAAAAAAAGAAAAAAGGAAAAAAAAAAAAAAGCATCAGTCACCTCACTCATAGGGCTATTGTGAGGACCAAAGGAGTCAGTCTGTATAAATGCTTAGTGCCTGGCATACAAGAACCCCTCAGTAAATGGGAGCTTTTCACATAATCAGACTTACTGTAATTAATTTGCATGTACACTGAGTCTGAGTCAGAATCCTCAAACATTTCCTGACCTGAATAAAGTCTCGAAGGGGCGACAACCCCCAGGACCCACCTAGCACTTTGCTCTCTGACACTCTGAGTGTATATAATGGCTCCTGAACAAACAGAATCTGTCTCTGGGTTTGGACATCAGTGGACTTGAAACACACATTAGGATAATCTCTTAACCATGTCCTATAAATATTCATTGTGGTTTAAACCCCTGTCACGATGAAGGAGCCCAGCAAAGATCCCCGGGGCTGCTGAACCTCCCTGTGTCAGAGCAGCCAACACAGGCGTGGGAGGGTCGGGGAGTGGGGACACTGCAGGAAGGAGTCAGGGCCTCACCTGGCTGGGCTCGGCCGTCCTCCCACCCCTACCCCCGTCCTGCCACCCCTACCCCCGTCCTCCACACACAATCACTCCTTTCCTCCTGCAGGGAGCGCGGCCACAGCCTCATTCATTTGGCCTCTGCAGCACCTAACACAGATCCCGGCATAGTTTGCTCTGCAAAGATTTGTTGAATAAATGAGGACGCATGAGCAGAATGACTGAATGAGCAGTAACAGTTCTCCTGACTACTGGGGTGGGGAGAAGGAGGTCTCGCAGTCCTCGGCTTGGATGTGGGTCATCTCTGGTGTTCAGTGATGGCCAGAAAGAAAGAGAGGAGCGACTGTGGAAAGACAGGGACTGGAGATGTCAAAGCCTGTAGGGTAGTGTCCTAAGGATTTGTCCAAACTTGGTTCTGACTCAGGTGGTTTCTGATTCACAGAGTGAGATGGACCCAGAAGCAGAGGTCCCTCTGGAAAGAGCCATGCTCCCAATCAGGTAACAACAGCACTTTCATTTTCCCAGAACTCCCACCACTGCCTGGGGCACGGGATGGAGCGGGCAGGATCGGAGGATTTGTAGCTGGCACAGAGGAGGGAGCTCCTGGCACCTGTCAGGGCTGCTGCCCCAGGGGATGTGAATTAGGGCAGGCTCTGCTTCGGGTGGACACTGGAAAGCTAGTTAGCAAGCATTTGTTGAATTCCCACTTGGTGCTAAGAACTAAGTGCTAATGACACATTATCTCATTTAATCTTTTTTGAGGGAGTGGGTAATTATGTTTGATTGATTGATTGATTGATTTTAATGGCGGAAGTGGGGCTTGAACCCAGGACCTCATGCATGCTAGGCATGTACTCTACCAGTGAGCTGTACCCTCCCCCTCATTTAATCCTCATACTCATTGAATCTCCATGTTATAGATGAAGAAAACAACTTCAAAGAGGTTAAGCATTTGTAGATTACACACCTTCAAACTGACCAAGATTCAAATGCAGGTTCACTTGATTTCAAAGGCCAGGAGATTTGGGGGACCCTTTGCTCCCCTCCAGGCTGCTGTCCTGGGTCAGCAAGGTAGGCAGGGATTAGGAGGGGAGGCTGCAGCCGGGCAGATAGTCCAGGCAGATATCTAGACCAGAGTCCCAGGCAGGGCAACAGAACAGATGGATGCTAGGTCCCGGCTGCTGGTGGGGTCCTCCTACTGGGTCCTGTCCCCTGGGTTGGCCAGACTCAGGGCCTGGGCTCGGATGAAACCACAGGTGACAGGGATCAGGGACGAACAAACAGCACCTAGAAAACCAATCCTGCAGCCCTAGATCAGGACTGGTAGGCAGGGCCTGTCTTATTTTCTGGCCGTTCGTTCACTCTCTACCCCCTCATCTATAAAAAGACACATTACAGGGAAGAAGGGGAGGGGGAGGGAGTAAACAGACTAACGAGAGGCTGTCAGACAACCCCTTCCAGTATTTATACAAATGAAGGAAGCCGCTGCCTTCATTACTGGGTCGCCCTCATGTGATCACAAGGCTGGCAGAACAGGGGCGGAGTAAAGGATGCGCAAGGAAGCTCTTTGAACCTGATGAAGAGGCAACATTAATGTTGAACGCCTTGAATTAATAGCACTCTGAAACCGATAATAAGAATTCTACATCTAGCTCCCAAAACGCTTTCACATACATGGCCCTAGCTGTGGTTAGGTTGGGTGGTGCTATTCAACCCCATTCTACAGACTGGAAAACCAAGACTCGGAGAGGATACATTTTGTTCAAGGTCAACAAGTTGAAAAGAGGTGAAACCGGATGTTGGAACTGGTGTCACGAGATGGAGACAATGCATATGGAGCCAGATACAGCCATAGCCTAAGAACAGTTCAACGAAAAGGATAACGCTGAGACGTGTTGCTATGTCTGTCATAGAAATGAAGACGCAAAGCTGCAGAGGCTGAGAAACCAGCACAAGAACAGAGCACTGTGGCTGAGATATGCCCGTCTAACCCCCAAAAGCCTTATATTCAGTCCTCAGGTCCCAGGCCGCAGACTTGAGCCATTCTTTAAAGAGTCATTATTGACCCTGATTGATCTAGACACTGAGGAAACAAAGGGCAGAATCCTTGCTCTCATGAAGCTTATATTCTGATCAATAAACAAAGAAGAAAAGCTGTATGTTTGGTTGGATTATGTGTTGGATTGTGTCCTCCCAAAAAGATAAAATTTTTTTCTTTCTTTTTGTGGTGGGGGGAAGGTAATTAGGTTTGTTTGTTTATTTATTTGATGGAGGTACTGGGATCGAACCCAGGACCCTGTGGGTGCTAGGCACGCACTCTACCACTGAGCTATATCCCCCCACCCGACCAAAAAAACAGATAATCTGAATTCTTAACTCCTGCTGCCTCAGAATGTGACCTCATTTGGACCTAGGGTCATTTCAGATGTAATTAAGTTCAGCTGAGGTCATACTGGAGTAGGGTGAACCCTTACTCCAATGCGACTGCAGCCCTTACAAGAAGAGGACAGAGACACACAGGGCAGCGGACTGAGGTTTGCAGTGGTGCATTTACAAGCTGGGGCACACCGAGTTTGCTGGCAAATACCGGGAGCTAGGAAGAGGCCAGGAAGGATTCTCCCCTACAGGTGTCAGAGAGAGCACAGCCCTGTCCACACCTTGAATTTGGATTTCTGACCTCTAAACTGTGAGACAATACACTTCTGTGGTTTTAAGTCACTCAGTTGGTGACACATTGTTTACATTAGCCCTCCATCTGTAGAGATGGAGACCTAAGTTAACTAGAACAATGAAACAAACAATAAACATTTAAAAATTCAAAAAGCCAAGGTACTTTTGGAGCTGGGTGAGGACTGCCAAGGGCACAGACCTGGTGACTTTCCACCTCCAAGTGAGCCATATGTGTGCTGGACCCACCTGCCACATGCTGCCCTATGGTGCCCCTTCCACACAAGGCAGGCTTGGCTCCTGGGGCTACTTCCCAGCTCACCTCCCCCACGAACTTGACTCGAAAGGGTTTACCAAGCAAATTAATAATGTAAAGGAGACTGCAGCTAGCTCCTTCCATGCAGGGGCGGTGGTGAAGCCCTACCACACAGTAATTGTTTGCATACAAATGGATGCTGCAGCTGAAAATGAGTCTGTGATGCTCGGGAAAGCAGGCCATCTGGGAGGCTGATGGGGGACACTTTGGGACCTCCTGGAGCCTTCTTGCTATTACACAAATAAGAGAAAATCTGCAAAGCATTGTCTGCCTCAAGCTGCATGTTTCAGAGGATGCTTTTCATTTCCTCCTCACAACAACCCGGGATGGCGGGTGTTGAGAAGGTTCCCATTATATAGATGAGGAAGCTGGAGCTTTGAGAGGTGGGGAAACTAGTCAGGGACTCAGAGGACACCATCATGGGACCTCAAACCCACAGCATCTGCCCTCAGATTCAGTGAGTGGCTGGAATCTTCCCACAAAACAGAACAAACTGTCTGCCTAAAATTCAACTGTTTATACGCCTTTTTAAATAATATCTGACCTTTAACTGATTACTGAACACTAAGGAAACATTAGATCCTCTAGTTCTCATGTAACCTGTCAAGTTGGTATTGTTATTCTCACGAAGAAATGGGCTTTTCTAAGACCACGTGACGGGTGGTTGGACCCGTATTCAAGTCGAGCCTGGTTGAACACAGAGTCCAGCTTTCATCCACCCATATCTTAATTCACTCTGAGGGTAGGAGTGGCTGCTAAAAACCCAGACCCTGAGCTCCACCAGGACCTGCTGGATCAGGATTTGTGAAGGCAGACTCTGGAGTCTGTAAACTCTCTCATGGTTCTGCTGCTGCCGTTCTCTGGGGAATGCCATCTCGCCTCTCCTTTAGTTCTGATAAGGGCTCCTTAACATTTGCTTCCTTAGTCTCCTTGGGCAAATGTCCCCCAGAGGGCAGAGGAAACGCCTACCAGCTGGTTCTGTGAGGGCGTCTTCAGTTGGGTTCTGCAGAGATGTCACCTCCCACTGCCACTCCCCGGCATCCAGGGGCTGGGGGTACCTGTGAGGGAGGGGAGAGAGCCCTGCAGTCCCCCATTCCAGCACCTCCTTTATCATGCAAATGCAAGGAAGGAAATTAGGTCACGTCAGGGACTTGCACATCAAAATTGTGCCAGACGATTCTTCCATGGCCAGAGTGGGGAGCTATGCTGAGGGTTCTTCAGATGCTTTTACTTTTGAATTTCCTAACAAATCAAGGAGCTCCTGGTGCCGTCCCTGGATATGCAGTGAAGATTCGCAGCTAGACCTCAACCTCTGGCTCTGCTGAATCCAGACCATCGACCACCAAGGGCTCACCCTATGAGTTCAACGAAAGAAATTGCACGACCTTGGAGTTAGAGACCTGCCTGGATTAGATCTGATGCTGTCAGGGCGCTGTTCCAGGCTGGACGCTTACCTTCATAGAACTCGTCTTCCAGGGAGCTCATACCTGAGCCCTGCCACTTAGGAATTAGGGGACATGAGGCCAGTCCCTCAGCCGTCTGAGCCCTTCTCACTATGCCTGATGCCCAGTATATCCCGCATCGGCTTGGAGAAGTCAACTCCTCAAGTTTGCCAATGGGCGGTGCGTTAGGGATGCTCACAAAGAGGCAGAGGTCGACTTACAATACTTCACTTGTTAATTGCATGGCGCACCCATTTGCTACACATGCACTTGCTTCTGGTAGGAGGCCTTGTGTGGGTTTGCACCTGTCCTTTCCCTTGAGCCTGGGACTCAACTTCTGACTCCATTCTTAATTCTCGGAGGCGAGACAGTCCAGTCCTTGGCACACAGGCAGCATTTGCTATCCTCTGCTGAATCACTTCCCGAATAAATGCATCATTTGCCATGGAAAGAGCTGGTCTTTATTCAAAGCTCAGCTCCCTTTGATGGGTTGGATTTGCCAGAGTAAAGAGCAGCTCAGCAGTCCCAAGGGGCGGGGAGGGAGTGGCTAGACACGAGGACCACCACGTTCAACCATCTCACAGCGTTTTAGAAATGACCTTGGGGTTAGACCCACCTCAGTCCTTGAGCCACACAGCTACTCTCCCCAACCACATCAGTAAGAAAGAGTTAGGTGTTTAATAAATCCAACGAAGCCAGTGACTAAGAGGGAGCTGAAATTCAGATTATTTGTTTTATTTTTAGCAGGTTTGTTCTCTTTTCTTTATTTGTAATGTTGGTGGCCCCTTAAATGCTGGTTTCCTTAGTCTGTGGTAGGAAGATATTGAGCTTTGAAAAGAGACTCATCAGAGTTCAGATCCTCACCTTCTCACTTCCCGGCCTTCTTAGCCCGGAGGGTCTCTCGGGTTCCCTGGTAATGAGGTGACGGAACACTACCCACTCCACAAGGCTGCTGGGAGGGGCGGCCGAGGGCGAGGCTATGGAAGCACTTTGTAAACCATAGCTCTATACAGATCTAGATAACAGGACTATTTTTGTCCCTTTAGTTATTTCTATTTTCTCTCTTACTACAGAATCTTGGGTTTGGAGGAGTGCAGATCCAGGGGCCTCCTTGTCAGAATCAATTGGAGAGCTGGTTCAAGGACAGACTCCCCCGGGGCCACTGGATCAGACCTGGGGGCCGGGGGTGGGGGCAGGAGACCTGGTCTACAGCATAGCCAGGTTTGAGAAACACTCATCTAGTCCCTTAACACAGGCAGCCTCTACCACATCCCCGTGAAGAGATGTTCTCATCATTATTACTGATGTGGATCTAGAGAGACCTGGACAACTGAGAGGTCTCTGGGGAGAAGACAGCACACCACGTGGAGTCACTCAGGGAAAGCATCAGGGTCGGTCATGAGACCAAGAGATGGGGGGTGTGGGAAGGGCCTTCATGGTGGTTTCTGTCAGAACAAAAGGGTGAGGCAGGGCAAAGAGGCTTAGGATTGGCTAGTGCAAATAATTTCAGTTGGCTCTGTGACATGTTGTCAGGTACCTGGCCCTGTGATGACTAAGGCAAGTGGACAGCAGCCCAGAGGGGGAGAACTCAGCAGGAGAAGCAGTTGGAGGTGTGGACTTAGTTGGCTACTAAAGAGAAAGAACTGATGGGCCTCAGCCAAGCCCTCAAACCTAGGTCACCATGACACCTTCCACCCTTTAGGATGGGTGCTACCGAAAACCAGAATAAAACAAAACGATAAACAAACTCCCCCCAAACCAAACAACAGTAAGTATTGACAAGGATGTGGAGAAATTAGAATCCTCATGCACTACTGGTAGGAACACAGAATGGTACAGCCACTCTGGAAAACAGTATGGTGGTTCCTCAAAAAATTAAAAATAGAATTACTCTATGATTTAGCAATTCCACTGGGCATATACCCAGAAGAATTAAAAGGAGTCTCAAAGAGATATTTACATACCCATGTTGATAGCAGAATTATTCACCAATAGTCAAAAGGTGGAAGCAACCCAAGAATCCATTGACAGATGAATGGATAAGCAAAATGTGGTATATACATACAATGGAATATTATTTGGCCCTAAACAAGAAGGAGTTTCTGGGACATGTTACAGCATGCATGAGCCTTGAGGACATTGTGCTCAGTGAAATGAGCCAGTAGCTAAAAGACAATACTGTATGACAAATTGTGTTTACATGAGGCCCTAGAGCAGTCAAATTCATAGAGACAAAAAGTAGAATGGTGGGTGCCAGGAGCTAGGAGGAGGGGGCAATGGGGAGGTGTTTAATGGGTATAGAGCTTTAGTTTTGCAGGGTGAAAAATGTTCCGGAGATTGGTTATACAACAATGTTAACGTACTTAACATTATCAGCTATACACTTAAAAATGGCTAAGATGATAAGTGTTATGTGTATTTTACCACAATTTTAAAAATCTGGGTCAAGAAAGCACACGCACAAACAAAACTATATGACAAGTGGTCACGCATCTCTGCTTGTGTATCTCCAAGGAGACACAGCCTCATCAGGCAGCCCATCCATCGCCAGCCTTCTGACTGTGAGAACCTTCTCCCTGATTCTTACCTAACACCTATTTTCCTTCTACTCTTTGGCCAGAGTTTCCCTGTGGATCCACATAAACTAAGTCTTAGTCTTCTGCCACATGATGCCAACTATTCCAACATTTGAAGCCAGGATCATCTCCCCTTTTGAGTTTTCCAATCGGTCTTTACTTGACAGGGGTTCAAATCCCCTCTCCTCCTTTCACCTCTGTCTGATCTCCCTTGTCCAAGCAGGAAAGTGTAGCAGCATGAGAAGATGCTCAGAGTGTACAGGAAGTTCGCTGTGAGACCTGGACCAGTGATAGTAACCACGGCTGAGCATGCCAAGCATTACACTGCTGCTTTACAGTCAACTCATGGCATGCACATAACAATCCTATGATGTGGGTATGACTGTGCCCCGGTTACAGATGGGCGGAGGCTCAGAGAAGTGAAGATACTTGCCCAGAGTCACTCAGTCAGTACCCCAGGAGCTGGCACTGGAACACAAGGCTGCCTGAAGGAATTCAGATCAAGGTGCTTTCATTTCCTGACCCAGCCACCCTGGGCCATAACTGAGAAATTGAGATTCTGAGCCAAAACAGGAGAGGTGTCTACCAGCCTACAGAGCTCTCCCTGGGCCTCGTCTGCAGAGATGCCGCAGGGACTCGAGTGCCTGCTGGTTGTATCTGGGAGGCTGGCTGAATGCCTTGTCAAACACCCAAGCATATTTTTGTCACTTTAAGAAATCAAGGCAATTTCTGCTCTTGATAAAGGTAAAATCTTTGAAAGCTTTGGAGGATTGGGAAAGGGAATAAAAAAAGACATTAATAGAATGACATATTTTTAGCGTAACACTTCAGAGAAAACTCTAGGGGAAAAAAATAAAATGAACGACCTAAATATGTTTTTTTTTTTTTTTTTTTTTTTACAGTAGGAGCTTCAAAGGAGTGGGTTGTGCTGGATTTTTGAGTGCCCCAAATCTGTAAAGGATTTGAAAACAATGGGAACTCTCCTGAACGAAGTCTCTGCTTTAGTCTGTAAACTGCACCAGCCTGAGTGCTAGGTTGACTGCTTCCTAGCTGAGTGACTATGGGTGAAATGCTAAACCTTCTCAGGGTCCTAATCTGTAGAACAGGATGGTGGCACTAACCTCACGGAATTGGGGTGAGATTTATATGAAACCGATGTATATTAAAATTTTACTAAATATTTATTGTATTTAATATAATAAGTTTATATAACATATAATATGATGACTATATTACATTTAGTATTTATATTAAATCTTTTATATCTGATTAAATGAATGGAAAGCATGATCTGTGACAGGCATGTTCCCAAAGAAAATGGAAATGTTTTCCTTTGATTTATTGGCAGGGCTTTTATTTGAAAATTGGACAAACAGCTTGTTTAAGATTATTAAATGGAAAAGAATATGAAAAGGAATGTGTATATGGCTAATTGAATCACCATGCTATATACCAGAAATTAACACAACACCGTAAACGGACTATAGTTCAATAAAAAAGATTATTAAAATGTCTTCTGCTACTTTTGCTAAGTTCCTGAGAACCCAGCAAGTATCAATTCCACAATCAATTGAGAGTATTATAAGTTGACAGAAGCCCTCTCCCACCTTGTGGGTGCTGGGTGTGAGAGCCTGGCCCCGGGATCAGGGGTGTCAGGAGGTGTGGACCTGCTTCTAGCTTTATCACAGGGGCAGGCACCATCCTAATAGTCACGTTATCCCTGCCTTCCTGCCTTTGTTTAGATAACTGGTGGCAGCTTGCTCAGGGAAGGTGGGCTCGGACCCCAAATGGTGAATCAGGACTAACCAAAGCCGACCACAGCAATCTCATTCCGTTTTGTAGGTGACTGGTTTAACAATGGGTCCATGACCCAATTCCAGCCATTGAGACAGAATCTCACCATTCTGTTGAAATCCCTTTTCCTTCCCGCCTCTGCACGCTGGCATGTGAGGGTGTGATGCCTGAAGCGGGGCAGCCTTCTTGTGACCATGAAGGGGAAAAACCAAGACGTTTGGAAAAGTGAACTCAGTGCTGAAATGATTCGGTCGCTGAGTTAACAGACCTTAGAACTGCCTGCCCTGTAATTCAAGTTATGTGACCTAGGAAACCTCAATGTTTTCAGCTACTTTTATCCAGGTTATCTGTTACCAAAAGCATTTTGAAGGATACAAACACATAATCATCCTGTGACCCTAGACACTTGCCCTTTCTGGACCTCAGTTTCTTCTTACATTCAATGGTGGGGTTGGATTAGATTCATGCTGGCTAATGAGTAGCCTATGGACCAGATTCAGCCTGGCAGCTGTGTGTGGGTTTCTCTGTGCATCATACAAATCAAACATACTAAGAAAATGGGACTCTGGTATTTGCTAAAACTCTTCTCACTGCCCTTATGAGCCTCCAGCCTCACCGGATAGTGGTGAAAAATGGAATCTTGTCAGTTAATCCTACCTCCATCTCTTCTGAAATGAAGAGTCTCTTTGGACTCCTTGGCTCTGCTCTGTACATGCTCATGGCCAGGGTTCGAAGAGGGGCGGGGCTTCCATGCTCCTGTGGCTTTAGAGCTGTGGTTTTTCTCTAGAGCTGCTACAGGACGGCAGAGCTGGATGTGGCCCTAGACCCTGCATAGCATCTACTCAGACGTAGAAGGTCTTTCTGGTTCTTTGGAATATTGTGCTGCGGAAATCTTTGTCCCTAGACATAGCGCTTGTATTTTATAAGCCAGGTCTCAACCAGCTGCCTGTGCTAGACGTGCCCTCCCTGGGATATCCAGGGTCTGGACAGGTACTGGGAAGCAGGAATTGTACCGAGAGCTGTTCTTGAAGACACCTCTATACACACGTGTATTATTATGCTCTCCAGTGGGACGTGTTACCAAGGCGAATGCTGAGCTTTCCTGCCGTCTCCCCTTGCACACCCAGAGGAGTGGGCTCTGGCTTCCTGTGTCCTCGAGTCCCTCATCCCTGTCGGGACACCTCCATCACTAGTTCCCCTACCCCTTGTCAAGACCTGGCTACGCAAGAGGAGGTAGAGAAGAGAGATTAGCAGGAATCCTGCTATCTGATTTCCTCACCAACTTCCTCCTTTCTACACTCCCCTCCCAGGACAAATGGCCCAAGTTCTTCTGTCCTTTTTCCTGACTGGAAGGGACTTACTCTGAAACGAGTCCTCCTCTATCAGGACTCACGACTGACCGGCAGGCAGGTAAGAGAAACTTCTAGCCCAGAGACAATGCAAATTGAAGAGAATTTTAAAAATTCTACCATTACACTATATTTAAAATCATTTTTTAGTTTGTTGCCAACATTTTACAAAATTACCAGATTCTATATATAAATCTAGATTTTTTATCTTCTCTTGAAAGCTTAACAGCTCTGGCAACATGGAACTCACACTTCTGCAGCACAAGAATTGGCTCAAGCCGAGCAAGGTGTTTCGCCCTTCCATGGTGCCTGTCGTACCTGGTTCTTCCCACTCTGGACCCTCCCCTTTGCCTTGGACCTTGAATGCATCCAATTTTTCCATCTATGTTCTCTCTCTTGCCCTTCAGGCATTTAATTTTCTAAGATCACCCCACTTACACAGTTGGGACCCTATGATCAATACCTCTCCCTGTCCCCACCCCACGTCCAGCACCCTGCTAAGTGCAGTCAAGAAATATAACATATTACAGCCTGATGAACATATGATTAGCACATGAATATATAATGTATTACAGGCAATGATAACCTGGTTAAGTACGTACAACTAACACTTCTGTTAAAATAACAAGAAAGGGTTCATAAAACCTAACAGCATTTGAACACGTCACTTCATTTCCGTTCTTTGAACCAGCCGTGGGACTCTGGGTAGGCTACTTGGGCCAACTGGACTCCTATGTCCTCAACTGTGGAGTGAGGCGACCAGGACTAATTCCAGGGCTCTGAAATTTCTTGAGTTCGGCCCAACAAGACTACATCCTAGGATCAGGAGGGCTGACCCAAGGAATGTACAATAGATCCTCACCTTTAGGGAGTTTATGATCTAGTTGGGGGGAAAAAGCAAAAGTGCACAACATGGAAAGCATCACAAAGCACAGAGGGCTCACTGGGTTCCAGGATTCAGTGCTCAGAATCACGTGAGCTTAGAATTAGGAGGAGCTGTAGAACCTCTTCTCTCCCCATCAATATCTTCACCTAATTACCTCCTCTTCCCTGAAAATACAATTCAGCATCACCCCTGCCCCTCCTGAAGCCCCACATCTGGGTAAGTTAGTACCTTCCATAGCTGCCCTGCAGGCCTGCACAGGTGCTGTTTATCTGTCTGTCCCCCATTGGGCTGGTACTCTTGAGAGCCAGGAATGTAATCAATATCTGTCTGTCCTTTTTTTTTTTTTTTTTTTTTTTTTTTTTAGCTTTCCCAGAATTTCCCTTCCATTATCTTGGTAACGACACTCACTTCTCCTTGAGTATACTATGGCAAAATCTCATTCCATGCGGTCCTGATGAAATGGCTGATAAAGATTTCCATCACATACACACATCCTCCCTCTGGTGGGCAAGTGAAAGTAGGCCAGATTCTTTCTCCAGAGAATTTGAATCCTAAGGGAAGTGACATGCTGTGACACCGTGACAGAATATTGAGAGAATCTGAACCAAATCATTCTTTCTGTACAGTCCATTGGGCTTCCACTTCTGTGAGCCACTGAACTGTCCTTGTTCCTTCTCTCCTCTGTTGGATATTCAATCTTTCCTTAATTCTGCAATTTTTATGATACTTCCTCTCTACTTTTTTTTTTTTTAAGTTAGACAAAACCATTGCTGTCTGTTGCTTATAACCAAGGATCTTAACTGATTCTGGGATCAAATCTTGTTCAACTTTGGTGACTATCAGAATCTGACATATGGTGAGCTCTAGGGACAAACCATTAAGTGTTAGGTGAATAAATTCCTCACCAATGCCACCATCCACTCGATGGCATCCTTGACAGATGACCATCTCTCTTCTTTCTATTAGAACTTGGCCAATGAGGGAGAGCTCAGTCTCTCACTAGGCAGCTAAGGCTATTTGGAAAATTTCCCCTAATGAATTCTATTGCACATCCAAAATCGTTAGAAAGTTCTTCTCAAATTAGTTAAAATCTTACTCACATTACCTTCCCCCAGCTAGTCCTTGTTCTTTGCTGGGACCATGAGAAATCTTCCATGAGGTAATTTCGGAGTCAGTGCTAGCCACACCTACAGGGCTTCCGGGGCTGTGAGGAGGTCTCTAAGGGATCATAATATCTCACGTTTGAAAGGCAAATAATGTCGAGAAGGTTTTCACAGCTTTCCCAACCACGAGGTAATTTATTCTCACAAAAACTCTGCGACACAGATTGCTGTGGGACCCCCAGTCTCCATCTCACCTGTCAGGAGACTCTCTCCCTGGAAGATCACCTCATTCTTTTTTCCAGGTCACACAGCACAGAAAGGGCAGAGTTGAGAATCAGTGCCTAATGGTGATGGCTTAATTCTTCCACCTTTTCCATTTTACCATGAGTCCCTCACAAGATCAGAATCATCATCTCAGTGATGAAGACATAGTTTTAAAGGATATACTCTACTTCAGCTACCCTGCGGGTCAGTTTTAAAATATTTTCTCTAATTCTTCTACCATCCAAGACATACGTGACTATTTCTGTATCCATGGTTGAGGAAACTGGGGTTCAGTGCAGACAGGAGACTTGCCCAAGATCACTAGGTAATAAATACGAAAGCTGACATTTGAACTCTGAATACACACATCAGACATATAGGAAGTTGGCTCACGCTAGTGCGAGCACCTAGCTCTGTGCCAAAGAAGTCGCTGTCAAGTACTGGTTGATTCCCTGACTGGGAGTTTTTGGACCCAGGCTCTCAGCAAGGTCAACAGCCATTCCCTTATTCACTGTCCCTGTGATTTCTGGGGCCACTTTGTTGCCCTCCTCTTCCACACTCGGAAGTCCTCCTCCATCCTCCCCCCCAGCTATTTGCATTACACGGTTCACAAAGTCCTATCAGGAGCTTCTGTTGTTGAGTGATACACAGGGGAAGAGGGGAGACTGGTTACACACCTGGGAAGCAGCCAGGTCATTTTTATTTCTGCATCTGCAGGCAGCGTCAAACTAACGTGGAAAGTGTTTCCCACAGCTGCACTAGGGCCAATAAGAAACATCTGCATTCTGTTACTCTGCTTCTCCCCACACCCTTCCCCAGAGGAACAGTGTTTCCTTAAAGTTCATCGGCAAGGTTCTATTCCCAGCACTGATAACACTATAAAATAATGGTAAAGCTAATTACTGGCAAATTAAAATGGAAGTGCTATCTAAATTCTTAGGACATTCACATTACAATCAAATGAGTTTACTGTGATTAAAATGATTTATGGCATTCCAGTAAATACCAGAGAATTAAAATCCCGAATACAAAGAAGGTTAAAGTCTTATCACCATTAGAGCACCTCAAGGAAAAAACGTGGGTGTTCTCTTTATCTGCTTACACTGGGGAAAGAGACCCGGAGCAAATAAAGGAAATCACTAGAATCTTCACAAATATGAAAATCTAGGGGCTCACATTCTTATTTTTGTAGCATTTGGAACCAACATATCTTGTACAGGAGGAGAAACAATAGCCCACATGCAATTTGAACAAAATAAACAGACCAATGGAACAGAATTGAAAGGACAAAAAATAGATCCAAACATTATTATACCATTGTAGCATATATTCAAGAGGACATTTTAAAACTGGAGAAAGGCTGGATTATTAAATAACTGTATTGGGGCAGCTGGTTCATCACTGATCGAAGGGTGATGACCACCTTACATGTTACCACTAGATAGATTCCAGAACAAAATAACTAGATAAAAATGCATGTGAATATTTCTCTATTTCTACAGTGTTGAGGCAGGCAAGACAGTAGAAGCATCATTCCAAAAGGAGAAACCAGAAGAGAAGAAATTAATAGATTTGATAAGATACAAGTTAAACTAAATCAAAAAGAAAATAATAACCTGGAGGGAATATCCGCATTATATTTGAAAGCTAAAAGGATATCATTGATATTATTGTTTAAGATATAAAGTATACCTTTTATATATAAATATCTTCTACAAATAAATAAGAAAATGTCAAGTTTCTGATATAAAAATGAGCAAAAGACTTAAAAGAGGGTATAAAGGCAGCCAATACAACTATAACGTTGAAGACATTCCCCCCTCAGTAGGAGGGAAATGATGCAAAATAAAAGAAAGATTTGAAAAGTTTTATAGTAAGCACCTTGTGAGCTTACAGAAAGATAGATGGAACTGCTTAGATTTTGCTGCAAGAGTGTGAATTGGCCCAAATTTTATGGAAAGTAATTTGAAGGAAAAAAAAAAAACCCTGTACACTGTGTTAGTTTGTTAGACTGTCATAATGAAACCAAGTTCCCCTAAACCTGAGTTCCCCTGCTGAGTTTATGATTAATCTCTACATCCAGAACTTTATTCTCTTTCTTGTGCCCCGCTGTTCCCCTCAGAATTGAGGAGTATCAAAGAAAAAGAGAGTCTGAAACTGAGCAGGACCCTGTGGGGCCCTTCCAGGTACAGAAGCCCCTCCTTGTCCCCTATTTCTTACTTGTAGAAAAAGGATTTAGTCTTGTAGGCTGCCCCTGGGTTCCAAAAAGAAGACTGATGCAGTTACTAATTAGGGAAGTGAGGGAATGCAGGAACAAAGGAAAAGCAGCTGTGAGAAACTTAACGACAGCTTAAACAACCATAAGCCATAAAACAGAGTCCTGGTTCCTCATCAAGGGATCTAGATAACAATCTGACACATATCTTTGAGTTGTTCTGCAGATATTAAGACCCTAGGTAGGGGATGGTGAATACAGGGTGGCCACAACCAGGTAAATCCCAGACTGGTTGGAACCAGAAGATTGATAAGATTAAGATTTCTGAACCGTCACATCACCCTGTTACCGCCCTACCAACTACTCAGAATAGAGTCCACAAGCTGATCATGCCCCTTGCAACCCTCACCCAAACAGTGCCTTTAAAAACTCTTCTCTGAAAGCCATCAGAGAGGCTGAGTCTTTTGAGCAGAAGCTGCCCATTGTCCTTGCTTGGCGCCTGCAATAAGCACCTTGCTTGCCTTCACCACAACTCAGCGTCATTGACTTTGCTGTGTGGTGCTCAAGTGAACCCACGTTCAGTTCAGTAACAATAACAAAGTACCACAGACAGGATGGTTAAACAACAAAAACTTATGTTCTCACAGTTCTGGGGGCTAGAAGTCCAAGATAAGTCTGTCCAAGACAGACTAATGGAACAGAATTGAAAGGACAAAAAATAGATCCAAATATATTATACCATTGTAGCATATCTTCAAGAGGACATTTTAAAACTGGAGAAGGGCTGGATTATTAAATAACTGTATTGGGGCAGCTGGTTCATCATTGATCGAAGGGTGATGACCATCTTACACGTTACCACTAAATAGATTCCAGAACAAAATAACTAGATAAAAATGCATGTGAATTAGGGTTAGTTCCTCCTGAGGCTTCTCTCCTTGGCTCTGGATGCCTCACCACAGCACCCTTCCTCTGCGCATAGACACCTCTGCTGTCTCTTCCTCTTTGTAAAAGGACACTACTCTTATTGGATTGGGGCCCCACACTTATGTCCTCATTTAACCTTAATTGCTTCTTTAAAGGCCCCATCTCCAAATGTAGTCACATCTGGGGTTAGAGCTTCAGTATGTGAATTTGGGGTGGACAGAGTTCAGTCTATAACACACATGGAAAGTGTGTTATGAATACATACACACACACACACACACACACACACTCTCCTCATAAAAATATTCTTACCCTTTGGCCCAGTAATTTTAGATCTAGGCTATTTCCCTAAAAAGCATACAAAACAAACAGAAACCTTACTGATCCTAAAGCAGACATACCTCTCATCGTACATCCTGCTTCCTAATCTTATTTTCCACTTAGGTAGACTTGGTGGTAGACAACTGAATCAGATTCTTCTCAGATAGGGTCCATTCATTCATTCATTGATTCATTTATTGTTACGACTTTTTAAAAGAGTAGTTTTAGGTTCACAGCAAAATTGGAAAGGTGCAAAGATTTCCCACATACAATCTTGTCCCCCAGTATGCATCCCCCCCAATTATCGACACCCTGCATCAGAGTGCTACATTTTTTTTAATAACTGAAGAACCCACACTGATATATCATAATCACCCAAAGTCCATAGTTTACTTCAGGGTTCATTCTTGATGTTGTATAATTGATGGATTTGGACAAATGTATAATGACATGTATCTATCACTTTAACATCATACAGAGTAGTTTCACTGCCCTAAGAATGTTCTGTGTTCTACCTTTTCATCCCTCTCCCCTACTGTAACCCCTGAATTCTTTTTAAAAATTAAATTCCTTAGTGGTTCTCTTATGCAGCCAAGTGATGGTGGAATCACTTTGTAAATGAATACGAAAAATGTGAGACATTATTGTCTGTACCGCCGTCCCCCCCAACCCCGGCAAGGCTGCATCACCCCCTGAATGGAGTGGATTCTTGGCCAAGAGCAGCATGGAGGAGTACAGGGCATCTCTGCTGTGGAGTGTGGCAGAACCAGCTGGCCGGAATTCACTGTTCTTTAGTGACCACGAGACCCTGGGCAAATCCATTACCGTCTCTGAGCCTCAGTCTTTGTTAGCTGTATAATGAGGGAAATAACACCTACTTACAAAGTGGGATGAGGCTTGGAGACCACTTAGGAAAAGCATCTGGGGGGCGGCTCCTGTTAGATGTTCAGGAGATGGATGGTGCACCACCACGATCATCACCGCAACCACGTTCAGGAGTGAATGAACAACACTCACAAAGGTGGGACCAACGTGTGGGACTATCCAGGTGAAAGTTATCTTATAAAAGGTGAAATTCTGAATTAAGACAGTGCGTTCTAGAGGAAATGGCATATATTTCGGAGGCATATAGATCTGGATTCAAATCCTGACTCTGCCAAATGACAAGCTAAATCAATCCAAGTGAGTTGCTTGTACTTAACAGGCCTCTGTTTCTTCATCTGTAAAATGAGGTTGATAGGTTTACTTCACCGTGTTCCTAGCAGGCATAAAGGAAAGAACCCAGTATTACACTTTGTACTGGCCGGCGCATAGCACACGCTCAGTAAGTGGACTGGATTTGTTGCTACTGCCGGTACACACCTGCCTCAGACAGGTTGCCAGTGTCGGGGGCTCTGGGGGAACCACCCAGAGCAAAAGCTCCGATGAGTAGGTGTAGCAGAGTTTTTCGTTCTTTAAAGAATCCTGAGAAGGAAGAGGACCAATAAATTATTTCATCTCTTACCTTCTGGCTTGAGGATCCCTGGCTACAAACACTCTGTGATGTTTTTCTCAGATAAGGTACAAACAAACCCCAACTTGCCTTGAAAGGATTTCTGCCATCTAACAGGCTGGAGTGTTAGTCCTGATACTGTGAAATCCCTTTAGCGGGAAGCCCCCGGGGCTGTCAGTGGGGCTGGGCCCTTCCTGAGTGCTGGCACTAAAAGAGACAGATAAGGGAAGATTTCCAAATAGGAACATCTGGAGATGGAGTGAGGAGGCTCTGAGGAGAGGGAACACTCATTATTCAAGGCTGCCTTAGGCGATGTCTTCCTGGAGAGGATGCCCCGGAATGGAAACCAAGGATGTGAGGGCCAACACCCGGGATTTTAACAAATAAAGCCATGAGGTCTGTTTCTGGGCCATCCTTGGGTCTCTTCTTTCCCCAAGAAATTGAGAACCAGATCGAGAGGCCAGCCAGTGTGCCGATATACAGAAAATAGCAAGACTTCACTGGAAATCTTGGAAGTATTGTGCCAATTAACACCAGAGGCCACATAGGATTTTTTTTTTTTAATGCAATGGATGAAGTTAACTTGGTTGCCATATTAATGAGGAGACTCTGGGTGATACAGAATAGAAAACCAAGGCAAACTAGATTTTAAAAAAACAATTGTGGTAAAACACGGATAACATATAATTTACCATCTGTATGTGGAACTAAGAATGCCGTCTGCCACATCAGTAAACAAAGGGCGCTGTGGCCACTGTGCCATCAGCCTCTACCACTGCCCCTAGGCGGGTACCCGGAGGGAACTCAGGATGGAAAAGAACAGGATCCTGACCCTAGATGGCTAGGTGCACATCAAAGGAGTGGTTTCAATGAGCCTGGACCTTTGCGCCTGCCCACACATGGAAAAGTGCTAAATTCCTTAACTTGAGACATTCAGTTTTCCTTAATTAATAACAATCTTTTGATGTTCTGACTACCTGGTCTTTGTTGCAAAAACTCCTATATATCCTGGTTCCTCCCCTGCTTCTTTGGGGCAGTTTCTTAGAGTGATCTGAGAGGCCGCATCCTGGGCTTAAGTCCTCAGAAATGTCCGCCGAATAAAACATAACTCTCAACTTTTAGGTTGTGCATTGTTTTTTTTTTTTCAGTCAACATGTATTAGCTCTCACTGCCTAATATCGTGTCATATGACAAAATATCACAGATTGGTGCGTTAAACAACAGAAACTTATTTTTTCACAGTTCTGGAGGCTAAAGTCCAAGTTCAAGGTGCTGGCATAGTCAGCTTCCAGTGAGGCCTCCTTTCTTGGCTCAGAGGTGGCCACCTTCTTGCTGCGTCCTCATACAGCCTTTCCTCTGTGCAGGGATGGAGAGAGAGCTTGGTGCATCTATCTCTCCTTATAGGGGTGCCAGTGCTCTTGGATTAGAGCCCCACTCACAATCTCACTTAACCTCAATTACCTATTTAAAGCCCTATCTCCAAATACAATCACATTGAGGGTTAGAGCTTCAATATATGGATTGTGGAAGAACACAGTTCAGTCTATAATACCACCTTAACCATTTTTCAGCATACAGTTCAGTGGCATTAAGTATATTTACACTGTTGTACAACCATCACCACCATCTATCTCCAGAACTCTTCATTTGTAGAACCAAAATTCTGTACCCATGACACAGTAATTTCTCATTCCTCCATCCCCTCAGCCCCTGACAACCAACATTCTACTTCCTGTCTCTATGAACTTGACTACCCTAAGTATCTCACATGATTGAACTCTTGCAACACTTGTCCTTCTGTTCCTGGCTTATTTCCTTTTTAAGGCTGAGCAATACCCCATTGTAAGTACGTACCACCTTGTGTTTACCCATTCCTAATGCTTCTGTGAACGTGAGCGTAACAAGTACACATGGATGTTCAGTATCGTGATTGTGATGATGGCTTCCAGGGTGTACACAATGTCAAAATTCATCCAGTTGTACACTTCAAATGTGTATAGGTTATGGCATGGCAACTATTTTTCAATATAGCTACACAAAGCATACAGGAAAAGAAATATTTACTGGAACGTGTGACTGGGAAGTTCAGGAGAGCAGCTAACTCCAGAAAGGCTCGAATTGTATCCCCAGGATTTCAAATAATGGCAGTGAGCACCCTCTACCTTCTCCTCTCTCAGGCTGGCTTGTGCTAAGCGGTGGCAAAGATGGTAAGTCTTAGTTAACACTGTCTTTACAGCTAGGAATCCTAGAGAGGAGAGAGCGCTGCTTTCCTACAAGTTCCATCAAAAGTTTCAGCTATCATTCTGATTGGGGAACATCTGAACCAATTATTTTGATAAGGGGAAAAGTGGTGGTCAAGCTTGGGTCTTTTGCCCAGCCATATGATGGAGAGGAAGGATTTATATCATAAACTACAAGGAATAGGTTCCCATCAAAAAAGAGGGTAATAGGGAAGAATAAATCTGCCTGCATATTAGATCTGCTCTTTAGCTCCAGCCCTGTGCTCGGTTTCCCGGGCTTAGTCATGCTGGTTCTGCACCTTTTGTAAAAGAATGTTGCCCAGAGCCTGAAATACACAGAATAGCCTGTTCTCAAGGCTCTGACCTTTAAGGGTGTAACACTTTTCTATTCGTATAGAGATAAAACGTTGCAGAACAGAGGATAACATCTGTCTTGTTAGAGGTTTACAGGAACATCATGAACTGACCTATGTGACAGCTGCAAGAACAAAGCATTCAGACACCAAGAAGTTTGTAACAACCAACCACACCTCCTCCCCTTTTTAGTATAAAAGGAGCCTGAGTTCTCATTTGGGGAAGATGGTTCTCCAAGACATTAGTCTGCCATCTTCCTGGTCTGCTGGATTTCCGAATCAAGTTGTTATTCCTTGCCCCAACACCTCTTCTCCCGATTTATTGGCCTGTTGTGCAGTGAGCAGAGTAAGTCTGGACCCTGTACCATTACCAGAAGAGGAGAGGCAGACAGAAACTCCAGATGAGAATTGATGCCCTGCTCTCCTGAAGGAAACTGCCCTTATAGAAATAAAAATACACAATTCACCAATGACCCCCTGTGTCATAGGGGGTTCTTGTAATCTGCATATGAAGGCAACTCCCTGTGTCTTTGAACCTCACCACCAGCCTCCACCAACCCCATCCAGCCAGCTAGGCAGGAGCCGCCTGAAGTCAGCAGCCAAAAAATCAACTGAAATTTTGAAACTGAATAATCCATAGTGTAATGCTGTCTACCTAGGAAATAATAATTTATCTTATTCTATTACCTAAATTTTAAACCCAAGAAATTTGGGGATTCAGAAAAATCATAATTCTAACACAAATCCAAGTCGTCCAAATATGATATTTTGAATATATTTGCTAATTATAAAGATAACAGTTTCTCCCCACCTTCATTAAGGAAATTATCAACGAATACTTCAGAATGGTAATTTTGGAAAGACACGATTTTGAGTGCCTCCCTCCAACATCTCAGTCTAACCGTGGTATGGTGCTACCTCTAGACACAAAGCTACAGAAGGAAAGTGAGCACCTCTATATGGTAAACACCAAAGCCCTTCCTACCCAGAATCACTCAGACTCTCCACCTCTGGAGACTTACAGACACTCAGCGATTTGTCCAGGGTCATAGACAACATGACTGAGTGGCTGTTCGGAGGTTCAACTACAGGTTCTTCTGACTCCAAACGCCACGTCTTGAATTTTGTTTTTGTTTTTGTTTTTTGTTTGTTTTCTAGTGCAAGACCTTCACTTTCATTATCCTTTAGTGGGTTCTCAGCCCTGCCTTCGGCTGATACTACAGATACTGCCGGGAGGCCTGGTCCCTCATGCGTAAGGCCAAGGGATACACCGTCTGCACGTTCTCCTGAGAGCCCGCTGTGTGCCCCACCGCACACAGTTGTTGTTAGCAAGCTCAGTATTGATTCCAAAATCTTAAACGTGACCTAAAATCCTGGATATAATCTGGCGCCTGCTTACCCTCTGACCTCATCTCACTTCCCCTTCCCATCTACTTAACACCTGCAGGGTGGCAGGTGTCTCCGCACCTCAGTGGTACCAAGCTACTTCCCCTCAGTGCCTTCGCACGGACTGTCTTCACCTCCCTGGGCCAGCGTTCCCCAAGCTCTTCTATCTAACTGTTCCTCACCTTTAGATGTCATTTTAAATGTCATTTTTTGGAGGGAGACACCTCTGGATCCCTTGAGAGGGTTAAGTCACCCTGTTCTGTTTTCTTAGGGAACCCTGCACCATGCATCTGTCTCAGCACTTAAGACAACTGGTACTTAATCACTCATGTCATTGTTTAACAGCCGTCTCTATTTACGCACCTGTTCGCAGATCTTTTTTGAGAGCCTACTCTGTGCCTACCGGTGCTTGCTGTCTGAGGCACCGCAGCTAGAGCAGGGTGGGAATATGAGCTCTGGGAGAACTGGGATTTGCTCTGTTTTCCTCCACATATGTCCTCCAGCCCAGTCCTGTGTTCCACCCAGAGCAGGAATTGAAAGACTGAATAAATGAGGAAAGGAAAGAACACTGTTAATTATTCATGTTAAAGCCACACTTCATCCCCTTCATTTGCAGAGTGACTCCAACCCACCCTATTATCTCCGAGTCCCCAGCACCTAGCCTGGTGCCTGGATGGAACAGGAGCAAAAAAAAAAAAAAATTCTATTTAATGAATCAGTGAATGATTCAAGCAATCAATTTAATTTGGCATATGCCTTCCTCGTAGGTGTGCCCATTAATTACCAATTACCAGTGTTTACATTCCAGTGCTTAACCATTTTTTGCTGGCTTCTATAAACTCTCTGGGATGAGAGAATTGGCTTCTCAAACGACTTCCTGCATAAATTAGCCCTGTCTGAAAGTGAGTGTTTATCCCGGGCTCTTTGAAATTCACATCATTCGCACCAACACCCCGCTCAGACGGGTTCTTTAATTCCAGTCACCTGGGATTTCTTCCTACCTTTGTTGCCAGCTCTAGCCTAACGCCACTTATCTTATCCACCTGGATTTACATATAAGAAAGGTCTAATCAAAGCCTGCCTGATTGTCACATCCATCCCGGTTACAAATCTGCCATCTAATCAAGAAGCCATACAGCAAATCAACATGCACTTCTTTCTGAAATCTTTTTGCAGAAAAATGGGAGAGCAGGAGTCGGGGCAGGGAACAAGAGCAGCAAGAGGCAACCAGGGGAAATCCCCTCCCTAGCTGGGTAACGCTGGGAAGACAGGGACAAGGCAAAGTGCTTTGTCTGCAGTGTGATACAACAGAGGGTGTGGAAGGAAAACGAATGACCACAAGGTAACTTATTTCTAACCAAGGGAGCCTAATAATGTTTCTAACCCTACTGCTCTTAGGACCGACGAGGCTACAAAGTTAGAAACAGATCCTCTAGTCCAGGGATCTCCCTTCTATACTTTATGAGCTAAGTCAGGTCAGAGAGGGGAAGAGCTAATGATAATACTAACTTCCATTGTGCTCTTAGAAGGGGCAGGCTTTGCAGACATGATCTCTTTGGACCCTCACAATTCCTCTTTCGTATTCTTTTATTCTTCCCTTAATACAGAAAAGGAAAATGAGGCTTAGCAATGTCATTTTTCCCATCCACAGAGCAAGTTAAGCATGGAAGGCAAGACTCAAACTTGATCTTTGGTCCATTCCGGGAACATTTTGTTCCATTTTACTGGATCCGTGCTTCCTAAACTTTAAGGTTCACATGAGTCACTTGGAGATTTTATTGAAATTCAGATTCTGATTCTGTAGGTCCGGGGTGGGGATCTACGTTTCCAACAAGCTCCCGGGTGACACTGTCAGTGCACAGAACACAGATAATCCTGACTCCAACACTCTGTTGCTGTGTGACCTTCGGCAAATTGCTTAATTTCTCTGAGCCTCAGTTTCTTCAGCTATAAAATAGAAATAACAGTACCTATCTTATAGGTGTGTTTCAAGGACTGCGATGGGCGGTGAGAGAGGGCTTGGAAGTTCAGAAGACAGCTTCCTGCCTCGGCAAGGAATCAGAGAACACTTCCAAGGGACGATGCCTTTTTCCGCCACCCTCAGTGCACACCAGAGGAAGAAATCAAGGTAAGTGGCTGACTGGGGTGTGGTCCCTGCAGGCGGCTGCAGCAGGGGAGTTTCTCCTCCAGGGGCAGAGCTGCCTTTAGGGGCTGATGCCTGCCATCTGAGGGGATCACTGCAGAAGGATTCCCTAGTGCTCTGGGTTCCCTCTTCCTGGACCCGGAATCCAGCCATCTGGTTTCAGTCAAGACTCAAAATGGAGATATAACTCCTTTATTTATTAATACAACTCTAAACCGTTCTCCTGTGTCCTTTTAGGCATGTTTTTCCTTTCACCCTTCGCGCTTTCTAAATTCCATCCCGTCCCCAAGACCTACCACATTTTTCACACCTGCTAAAAGTGATGAAGGCTGCTTGAGTTTAAATCCTTCGTTTGTTATTAGAGCTGAAGCTTCCACTGAGGTTCTTTCTTCCTGATAATTTGAGGTCTTCTTTTTCTAAGGGCATAGTTGAACAATTCTTTCTAGAACTGAGAAGACAGAAGCAGCAGCGAAATGACCTGAGCCCGTGGCAGCGCCCCGACTAGAGGTGGGCTCCTGATGTAGAACACTCCTACAACAACCCTCCCTTAGAGCAGTAACTTTCTTTTCTTTTTTATTTTCTTTTCTTTTTTTGTTTTGCTTTTATAGTTTTTTTTTTTTTAAATTGAAGTGTAGTTGATTTACAATGTTCGTTTCAGGTGTACAGCAAAGTGATTCAGTTATACACATACATACATATACACATTTCAGATTCTTTTCCATTATAGGCTATCACAAAAAGTTGAATGTAGCAGTAACTTTAAAAAGCACAGGTGGGCATACACACCCCACCGTCCCTTCCCTAAGGAATCTCGGAAAGCTGCTAATGCATTTGGCAGCCTCCCCGGAAGTGCTGGAAATAGCCTTGCACGGGGCAGGTTCTGGCCTCTGACTTGCACAGCTCTGCCCACCTGGACCCGAGTAGGCTCCATCACTGACAAGCCGCAGTGAGGTGCTTGAGCACGTGACAAAATACTGCTGAGCCTCCGTGTTCTAAAAAGTGACCCAGAAATACGAGTACCTGCTGACAGGTTTCTGGTGATGATCCGGTATGATAATGTGTGTCAAACACCTGGTTAGTAGGCATTCAACAGGTAGGGGGGCACTTCAAGGGTTTTAAGCAAAGTCACTCATTCCCCAGTAAAAACCGTTTGGCTGGCTGGCTGCTTGTGGCCCTGAGACTACACACAGCATGTGGTCCTTAGCCTGGGGGAATATGCATCCCACGTTCCTCCCCAGTCTTCAGCCTCCACTCCCATGACGGCTCCTCCTGACCCTCTAGCCCACTCTTCACTCCTGCAAAGTGACTTCTAGTTCCTGGAGCCCTGCCACCCTCACTTTAGACCACAGTGTTACCAGGAGTGTTGACGAATTCTCTCTCCCCACCCCCACTAGCGCACATCCTGTGACACACTGAGGCTCATCCTTCCATGTTTAATCAGGACTCACATTTGAGACCTTCTTGGGAAGCCTCCCTCCACGGACTGCCAAGCCCAGGCAGAGTCTGTGTCCTCCTGTAACATTCACACTCTCTCCTGGAGCCGGTCACGGAGAACTGTGACTATCTACTCCTTCACCAGGTCCACATCCCCCAGGAGGAGGTAAGCTCAGTGCAGGCAGGAGCTGCATCTGGCTAGCCTTGTTTGCCATCCTCTCTCACCCCAGTCAGGGTCTGGCACAGAGTGGGACGTCAATAATAGCTTAAACTATTATTATTCCTTTGATAACCATGCAAGTTTAAAAAGCTAAAGCTCTAAACATTCTTAGAAACAATGAATAGTACATATATATACATTAAAAAATATATGTGCAGTGAAAAAAAAAGAGCTATCAAGGCATGGAAGACATGGAAGAAACTTAAAACACATATTACTAAATGAAAGAAGCCAGTCTGAAAAGGCTACAAACTGTATGATTCCAACCAAGTGACATTCTGGAAAAGGCACAGCCACAGAAACAATGAAAAAAATAGTAGTTTCCAGGGGTTTGGGGACAGGGAGGGAGGGAGGAATGAATAGATGGAGCCAAGGGATTTTTAGGGCGATGAAATTATTCTGTATGATACAATAGTAGTGGCTACATGTCGTTATGCATTTGTCAAAGCCCATAGAATGTACAACATCAAGAGTGAACCCTAATGTAAGCTATGGAATTTGGTTGATAACAATGTGCCCATGTTAGTTCATCGATTGTACCAAATATGCCCCACTGACGAGGGATGTTGAGGATAGAGGAGTATATATGTGTGGGTGGGGAGGGCTATGTGCCAACTCTGTATTTTCTGCTCAATTCTGCTGTAAACCTGAAACTGCTCTAAAAAAATGAAGTCTATTAAAAAAATAAAAGCACATTAAAAAAAATAGTAGCTGTAAACTGAACGGATCAGAGTAACAGGGAGAGAATTGAAAAAAATAAAGAATGTCATCATTGCAGGGTGAGCAAGACAAATGCGCTTGTCTCATTGTTGAGACAAACCTTTACACCAATAATTTCATTTCTAGCCTTTCTAGAACAAAGCAGGATTTAAAACAGAATACAACGCAATACAATCAAATACGCCCACTAGCAAGTGACTGGGAACGCGGGGAACAGCCATGCTGCTGGTCTGTCAGGAAACCCCCAGACAATCCAGGCTCGTCGATGCAAGGTGCTTGGAGCCGGCTGTAGGCAGGGCCTCCCAGAACCGAAGAGAGAAAGCCACCCTCTAAATCCCCGTCGCTGAAAAGCCGGGGCTCCCCTTTCCCTGCACCTATAGAATCTCATTAGCATAAGCATTGTCATGTAATGAGTTGTCAGGCTGAAGATGTAATTATTGCAAAGCAGAGAAAAATTTCAAAAGTTGAGCTTTAATGGAAAAATGAGATGGGAGCTCTAGCGTTCAAGTATAAAACAAACTTTTTAATATTCATTCCTCCTGCACTCTTTGAAATTCACCTTCAGAGCTCCAAGGTGAACAGGGGGGGAAAAAGTTCAATAATTTTCAAATCCTAATTATAATTCATCACAGATGATTAAACAAGGCTGTGGGTATTTGTTGCTCACCAGGTTTTTTTTCTCCTTACAGTGGACATTTAATTTTAATTAAAAAGGGAGGTTTTTTTTTTTGTAATGATGCTTGGTTACCTGTGCTTCTGTTTCTCTTTCCCTGCATAAAGACTCAAATCCTCCGTCCTCCACTGCTACTAGATACAAAGTACTGCATACATATTAATCCCTTCTATTTTGATGGGGAGCCTGTCAGTTTATCCATCTTCAGGGTCCCTGTCCTTCCTGGGGGAGCCCAACCAAACTCCACAGGCTGCCTTTCCAGGTCCCCATAATTTGGCCAGCACAGTCTCTTAAATTTCTGAGCTGCAATTTCTTTATCTGAAAAATGGGGATGATGATGATGAGATCTATTTTGCTACCCAACGTAGGACCCCTGGGAAAATGAGATCATTTCTTCTCCAAGGACAGATGCTCACCATGACATCAAGGAACCTAGTAAATGCTCTCCAAGTGTTGACTGTTGTTTCTGTTACTGATAATTATTTGTTCATTCATTCACTCAACATACTGAATTCCTTTTGTGTACTAGGCACTCTGCTAATTTCTAGGGTTTAAAAAGAGAAAACGAACCATAGGCCTTCTTTTACCCTGAGGGTTGAACCCAGTTTAAATACGGAGACAGACGTGAGAACAAATAGTTTTGATTCCATCCGATCCTCAAAGAAATGCTCTGCAGGTACATGGGGATGGGATGAGGAGTAAGTCTTGTGTAGTTTTGTAGCTGTGTGACCTTTAGTATTTTGGGGCTCAAAATTCATTGCATAAAAAACAGGGTCAACAGTATTGTTTCTACTGTGAACGAAAAATACTGCAAACCATATCAGTAAACAAAGAAGGCTGAAGCCATCAAGTCATCAGCTGCCGCCGCCTCCTCCCCACCCCCAGTGAAGACAAGCCTGCAGCCCAGCCTCTGCAGCCACTCACAATAGTGCCCTCTGACGGGACTCAGAATAAGAAAGGACAGGATACTGGCCCTAGATAGCTCAGGGCTTGTCAAAGGAAATGAATTCAATGAGCCCAAAAGTTTGCTTCCTCCCATACATAGAAAAGCGCTAAATTCTTTAACTTGAGATGCCTGGTTTTCTTTAGATAACAAATAATCTTTTATTGTTCCAACTACCTGGTCTTTGTTGTAAAGCTCCTATAGATCCTAGCTCCTCCCCTGCCTCTTCGGAGCAGCACCTCAGAGTGATCTGAGAGGCTATCACCCCGGCTCGAGTCCTCCCGCCAAATAAAACTTTCAGGCTGCGCATTTATTTCAGTCGACACTACCAAGCTTTGAATACTGTATAAAGGTTATCTTCCCAGATTTTCCATCTTCTCTTCTCTCAAGCTCTTATGCTCCAATCACATTTCCTGTCCTTTATGCCTGTAGATTTCCCCTGCCTAGGCACTTTTCTCTTTTATGTCTGGTGTCCCTATATTCACCCTTTGAAAGTTAGGGTAGATGCCATGACCCCTGTGAAGGTTTCTCACACCCCTCAGGAGAATTCCGTTTGCTTGATTCTATTCCAATAATCCTTTCCTGTTCTCGTCCTGATTTCAGCCCAGATCCTGTAGTAAACAGTGAGCCATAGACGACTTGTTTTCCCTCAGATGGTGAGCTCCCTGAGGACAGCATCCTAATCATGTGTTTGCGCCAGGCCTGCAAGAGGTGCTGAAGGGACAGTCAACGAGTAGATCAGGGTGTGTGTGTGTTAGGACGGCTTGGTTGTAAGCAATAGAAATGGAATTTGGGCTAAATTAAATGGAAAGGTAAATTGACTGAGCGGATACCAGGTAATTAAAAACTTGGCAGTGAGATGGAGGATTAGGCTCATGGATGGATGGGAAGTAGAACAGAGACCTAAGAAGCAAGAACTGATGGATCACAGCCAGAGGAATCCACCCCACCCTCCCCCCATCATTGCTGCATGCCTTTCCAGATTTGAATGCTGTGAGATTCTGACTGGATAAGGAGAACACAGCATCTTGAATGTTAGTCCTTCTGACTACTCTTGTGACAGGGAAGAACACAGCTGGCTCCACACTGGGTCTGTTTCTTTTACTTTAACCTTTGCATTCTATTGCTTTTACTACAAGTTAATCACTAAAGGGATGTTGCCTATAAACTTAAATTACATAATGGCCCATCTCTGGGAGCCCTGCCTCCCAGGTAATGAGCGTTAAGCTAAAATACCTTTGTTTAGCTCACAGGAAACATGCTGACCAGCCCACCTGTGAATGGCTGCAGGAAGGAAGAAATTAAGACATCCCTCCCGAGGCTGACCGGAACCAGGTCTGACTTTACTCCCTCCCCTTTTAGTATAAAAGAAGCCTGAATTCTAACTCAAGCAAGATAGTTCTTTGGGACACTCATCTACCACCTTCTCAGTCTGCTGACTTTCCAAATAGAGTCATTATTCCCTGCCCCAATAACTCATCCCTCGGTGTATTGGCCTGCCATGTGGTAAACAGCGTGAGCTTGAGCCTGGTGACACTCTGAAGGGAAAGGCTGACCCCCAAAAGGAATTGTGGGTGCTGTTTCCACAAGAAGGGATTAAGAGTGCTGTGCATCCCAAGTAACACACGTCCACTGCAGACTCAGTGAATAAATGAGTGCCTAGAACTTTGTGACTTGCTTCCGAATCCCAGTACTTGGCTCAGTGACTGTCAATAAGTGGTATTCTTTATTCATACTTAAATTTGAGGTCTGGCCTGGCATTCTTTTTTAAGAGACAGCCTTCCTTCTCCTCTGCCACTGGAGAGACTGAACAGTCCGACTCAGCCTCTTCTATAAAGGTAGAGGTTTCTGCCAGACTATGTGAGGCTTGATCTAATCACTCTGACCATCTTCACAATTATCAGTCCTCTTGTTTAATAAATCAATGGAGAGCCAACCACATCAGCCATGAAGATGCCCCAGAGCAGTCATCCCGGATGGGCAGGCACAATTGAAGTACCCTTATTCTGTTGTCCTTTAATAGCGCAAATTTCCACTTGTGTCTCGTGCCGCTTCCTATTTTGTATTGGTTTCTGAAGCTTCATTCTCCATTAAGATCAAGTTTACACAAGAGGCTCTAAGCAGAGCAAACTCAAGTCAGGCGGTTTTGGATGGAACCCAAAGCCCCTGATAATTCACAGGTGAAGAGGATTAATTTCATTACCGTGCTCCTGACACACCCCTTTCAAAGTGGTTTAACACTGCTGTTTAGTAAATGTTATTCGCCTCCTGTGTCTGGTTCCAGCCATATTTGCATATTCATCAGAAACGTGTGCACAGTATTAAACCCGGCAGTTTCTGCTCTCCTCATTCCGGATTCCCTCCCTGAATGCTGATACCTCTCCCTCTAGCTGGAGCCATAATTTTCTCAAGGGCAGCATTGGCCAGCATCTCCCCCGGGAACAGGGAGCCTCCACTGCCCTGAACAAGCCACGTGCTGCTGCTTTCTGCATGCTCACTGGGTGTGACTCCGTGTGGCTTCCGTGGGTAAGACGGGAAGGGGTGTAGACGGAAGGCACGCATGTGGGGTGAGCACTGGAAGTGGACACACAGGAGCTGGTTCAAGTCTAGGCTCCAGCACCTGCCTCGATGCTCATTGCTTCCAGCCACTGAGCCTCAACATCCTCGTTTGTGAATGCGACCAAGTTCCCTCCGCCATGGCACTGACTGCTGGAGATCATGCTGGTGAAGGCACTTTGGCAACTACAAAGCTACAATGGAAAAGCATCAAGTTTTTGTATTTGTTTCTCATCCTTTTTGAAAATAAGGACAGGGAGCCCATGCTAGTCCATCCCATGGAGGGATGGGGGCAGGAGACGGAAACAGATGGACAGATACTGTTTCCCGGCTGGCCTTCAGCTGTTACCACAGCTGAGACCTCAGGCATCATCACCTGGTAGATATGAGCCTATCTTGATGCACCCTGTATAGATTACTGGTCCACAGAATCACAGAATGTGGTAATAATACGTGGGTTTTAGCCACTAGGTTTTGGGGTAGCTGGTGATGCCTCAGTAGGTCACTGCAACATATCCAACCTCTCCGGGTGTTCAACTGAAGCAGCACTTACTAGTGTCCATCCCTTTGCACAAATCCTGTTCCACTTTTCCCCACTATTTTAAGTTTATTATATATACATATATATACGGTATAAATCTCTGGTTACATTTCTTCATCTGAAAAGTAAGGTCACCTCCAGCTCTCACAATCTACGATTCTCACTCCTATGTGCAAATTTATATCTGTTCTCTTATCATTAAACTAACCTGCTGAGTAGGTGTTAAAAAAAAAATGAAATGGAATGCACTGCCCCCTCGGGCTTGGGCTTCCTTACTAATAGAATCCTGGAGGAATTTAACAGCAAAGCATTTGAATCTAAGGGCATTGTCAGACACAGGAGAAGACATATATTTAGAACAGACGTGAGTTGTTCTCCTGTTTATTAATAATACCATTAAATTAACTACTATTCAGTCAATGCTTGTGATAGGCCAGGTGTTTGGCTAAATACTTACAGAAATGATCGCATTTGGTATTCAAACAACTTGTCAAAGTGAATGTTACCATTCCCATTACACAGAAGGGGAAACTGAGGCTCAGTGAAGGTGAGCAACTTCACAACCCCAGGGAACTGAGCAAGTTGCAAAAGCAAGTTTCTATGCCACGACTCCAGACGCCAAAACATGTGTTCTTAATGTTACCCTACATTCTCCAACTAGTGGTTAAGCTCTTCCATTAGCTTCCAGTCAATTGTCCTGTGCCTCAGTTTCCTTACCTATCAGATGGGAGAAATCCCTGACTTCTAATGCCCTTGTAAGATATTGAACTTAATTCTGCCTTGATAAAAGTCTATGTGTCATAAAAATGCAAGTTGTAAATACAAACTGCAGTTTGAATGCCTTTGAGTATTCAGTTCAGCAAAGCCCAGCTCCCTGTGAATTTACACCAAGCCTATTTGTACCTCCCGTTCCCTGCTTGGAGGAGCCTGTAGGCAGTTATATGTGCAGTCCCTGGACCAGAGGCTGGAAGCTTAGGAAACATTAAATACACTTTAAAGAGCCAAAGGAACAGTTCATTAGAAAATGTTCTTCCACACATTTCCTTTTCTGGCCCTTGGCCTACAGAAATGGATGCTGGATTCCCCCTCTAGACATTCAGGATAGTCACTAGGTTTTTGTGAATCTTAAATACTCCAAATTCTAAGGCAGAAGAAATGTAAAGTACTATTTTAACAAATAACATATTTTGCAAAAGTTTGAGCATTATGTCAAAAGATAAACATAGAAACACAGGCTCCGCCGTTTTTTTACACTCCAGATGTTAAAACATCTTGTGTAGTCACTTCTGCATACATCTCAAACTTCAGATCAGTTTGTTTGAAACACAAGTCTTGTATTTTAAAAATAACAGTCTGCACAAACAGAATTCTGGACAGGAGCAAAGTTGGCACGATGTTTGCAAATGGATGCAGGAATGAGGTACCCACTGGGCATCTATGAGGTGCATGGCACTGGTTCCAGAATCCTCCTGATATGCTCCCCTCGAAGGGGCTCCCTGTGTGTCCTCAGTTCTTGATTCTCAGAGCCCTTTATTTGCTCATAGCACTTTGTGACCATGGACCTGCCCTCCCTCCTGGACTGAGACCTCTGAGCTTACAGACTTGTGAGTTATCTTTATACACATACGTAATTGAAGTATCATCAGTTTCCAATGCTGTGTCAGTTTCTGATGTACAGCATAATGTTTCAGTCACACATACACATACATATATCCATTTTCATATTCTTTCTCATTATAGGTTATTACAAGATATTGAATACAGTTCCCTGTGCTATACAGGAGGATCTTGTTTATCTGTTTTATATATAGTAGTATGTATCTACAAATCTGGAACCCCTGAGTTATCTTTCCATTCTAAGCACCCAGTAGCCTTGAAAGACACTTGTTAAATTCATGTTTTCAGCCACTGAGTCTGTGGTATTGTGTTACAGCGGCCCCAGGAACCCAGTACAGCGGCCCCCGACCTCCCACTAGAATGTAACTTTCATGAAGACAAGCGGTCTGTACCTAGCATGGTACTCTGATGATAGGGGGCATTCCAAACCATTTGTAGAATCAATGAATAAGAACAAGAACGATCTGTTTGCTTGCGTCTTCCATAGCGGACCAGGCGTGGCTTGAGGGCAAGGGTACTCTGCCTTCGCACACCCATTCGTGCCGGTCACACGGCAAACTCAGCTCCCCGAACTGAAGGAAGTAACAGTGCGTTTGTCAAGACGAATGATCTGGAAAGCGCTGACAAAGTCACAGTTAAATCTGCTTCCTGTGTACACAGTCTTTTACATGAGAAGTGGACTGTGTGTGGTGGAGCACAGCAGGAGGGGGGATGTTTTGTTTTTCTGTATCTGGCTGGAAGCTCTCAGCATGCAGCACAGAGTAAAAAAAAAAAACGTCCAGGTGTAACTGAAGAGAGGCCCAAAGACACGCACAGGTTTTATTTTCAAGCCATTTCAGAAAACTGTGTCTCTGATTAAAAGACTCGGCGCCTCCTGATGATGCTCTGAGGACCCTCCCCCACGAGGCTCTGGGAGCATAGGGAGGGTGGGAGGCTTTGAACCTCCCCCCGCAGCTGCCCCGGGAACCCGGCTCTGCCGGTTGTACTGGCCCCACGTGCAGAAGCCGCTTCCCAGAATGCCGTTTGGCTTCTGCACTCCACGGATTAGCCAGGGCCGATTAGGTAACCAATTTATGTTCTCAGAGCTGTTTAAATGCATGCTGTGTCTGCATGATAGATGGCGGTGGCCTCCTCTGAACCATCCTGCCTTCCCCGGGATTTTGTTCTCCCTCAAAAATAAATATAAAAAGGAGTCTACAATCATACTGTGAGGGAAACAGGAAATACACGTTTGTTTCTTAGCTAATTCTAATGAAGCCTTCTGACCCAGATGGCATGAATAATTCTACCTATGTGAGGGCTGACAGAGATGTGGGTCACAGGCCCCCTCTGGAAGGTTGGATGGGACGACAGAATGCACACAGAGCCGGGGGGCCTGGGTCCAAATTCCAGATGGGCAGCTATTAACACTTGGATCTTGGGCAAGTCGCCCCACCTCTCTGTTCCTTGATCTTGGAAAATGGGGAGATAATGTTTGGCTTTCAGGTTGAAATGAAGTGCAGAAGGACATACGCAAATACCTGCATGTGAGTAGCTCTAATTTGGACTCACCAGCTCAGATTTCCACAGGGGCCTGGCAGGTAGCATAAAGGCGAGGCACTGGCCAGGTGGGACCTGTAATGAATTGGCACACGCCCGCCCCATCTAGAGGGGCAGATGCTACAGAGTGCCATCCAGCTGGGGGTGATCATGTGGAAACGAGGGCCCTGTGCCAGAGCTTCCCACTTTTCAAGAGAAGCATTAATTCAGATTTTTTTTAAAATGTGAAATCTCTTAAACCTTAGATGTTGACAACAAATTCAAAAAAAATTTTTAAAGTACTGATTAAGTCAAAGATATCATGAATAGAATCTGGCTCAAAGTTCATCAGTTAATGGTTTGTGCTCTAACTAAATGGTCATGATTATTGTAGCTTCGGGGCGGCTTTTAGAAACAGGAAATAGCGGACTGTCTTTAAGAAATGCCTTCAGGTTGGGGCATCATTTAATAACACTGGTCTGTGATGACATTTTTTGCTGCCTTGTTGTGAAACAAGGCAAATGAGTTTACCGTACCTCCTCACCCACAGCTAAATTTACTCCATTTAAAATATCTTTAAAGATCTTGTTTTTGTGTGTGTGACAAAGTCTTTCTTTATGAGATGATGATGGTGGTGGTGGGTAGTAAGTTTCAGTGGTCTTTTTAATGTCCTCACGAGGAAAAATTAAAAGTTGAGAACACTGTTTTGGACTCCCTACCTTTTTAAATTTAGTTTTACTTTTTTTTTTTTTTTTTTAATATCCTAGACCTAGCAATCACTGGTCTGGGCATTTCCAGTAATGTGAATTTTGTTCCATGAGTTGTGTCCATGCTGGGCATAGAACAGGCTACTGATGGCTCCTCATTATCTCTTTCTCCTTCTTGCTTACTAAGAGAATATTCCACCGCACAGATGAGCACCAAGAGTAAAGACTGCGTTTTACAGCCTTCTTGTGGCAATATGGCCGTGTGGCTAAGTCCTGCCCAAAAGTAAGCAGGAGTATATTGAGAAAGGCTCTTGCAACTTTCTGCAAAAAATAATTAGCACGCACCCTTTGCCTTCTCTTCCCTTCTTTCTCCATCCTGCTACTTGGAAAGCAGGTGTAGTGCCTGGAGAGCCGCCTTGGATGGTCGAATTTCCAGGGAACTGAGAACTTCCCAGAATAAAATTGCCAAATTGGCTCCACGGATGGTTGACTTCAGACTATTCCATGAGAGAGAAATAGTCTTCTGTCTTCTATCTTGTTTAAACCATCACTATTGTGGGTCTCCGTCACTCGCAGCTGTACCTGATCCTTACTGACGCACTGAGAAGTGTTTCTAACTGGGCGCCATCATTTGTACTACTTGTTTTTGATTAATTTCTTACATTAATAAAATAGAGAGTGAGAACTGAATCAAGGAAAAATTGTCCTTTGCAGACATTCTTCGGTTTAAAAATAACCTGCAAGCATTTCTTGTTGATATTGCAGACACAGTTTGCAAGCGTTAGCAATGGAAAAGCATCAGAGGGGTCTACAGTGGAATCACAATGACTTCAGGTCATCTGCAACCCTCCTGTGAGATGGAGAGGCATCACCAATGGTTTACCTGAAAGTACACATGGATGGACCTACGCTGAGACTGTAAGATCTTACCGGGCACCTCTAAGAACCCGAATAACCTGAGATGACGTAGCATGATCCTACACGCACTGCACAGTGAAACACTGCCATCACTGCTGACTTTTGAGGGTGCCTGTAAGGACTGAAACAGGACCCTAAATACCCATAGGTGATGTGTGGTGTTACTTATTATTACTGTCTACAAGTGCTCATGGGAAATGGAGTGTGAGTTTCTTGAGGGAAGACACTGCCTTTTCTTTCTGTATTCCTAGTACTTGCTCAGTTATTTTGTTTGTTTTTGTTTTTGTTTTTTAAACCACTCTCTCCCTTGCTCACTCCTCATTCCCTGGACGCCCTGACACTTTCTTTGTTCCTCAGTTGTGTCAGGCTCATTCCTGCCTCTGGGTTATTACAGTGATTGTGTCTTCTGCCTGGAAGGCTCCTTTCTCACAACTTCTTCTTTCTCACAGTTCCGATCTCAGCTCAAATGTTGCCTCCTCAGAGAAGACTTTCCTTGACCTATGAATTTCGAGTCTTTGCCCCAATCACTCTCACCGGCACTTAATGCCACCTGGAATTATGTATTCGTTCTCTGTATATTGGCAGCCTTTATTCTGCTTAGAATAAGGGCAGGGACCTCGTCAGTTTTGGTCACCTGCTTTCTCCACAACATGGCCCGGCATAGAGTCAGCACACAGCGGATCGCGGAGTGGGTGACTACCGAACATGGCACAGTGGTCACAGGCGATCCACGAGATTCTACAAGAAATCTATAATGTTCTTTAAGTACTTACAGGAGATTCACAGTGGCAGAGCAGGCATTATAGATAATCTATGGACTCCGGCAGGTCACTTGCTCTGAGACTGCAAATGCTTTCAGATTGGTTTTAAAGGGACGAAACACCCTGTAGGTAATCTGTGTTGGACCTACCATTCCAAATGGGGTGAAATGGGGCTTCAAGTTTTATAATTGTTTGCTAGAGAAGAAAGGAGAGGTATTTTGCAGGCTGCCACAGAAGGAGAAGCACGAGGAAAGGCAGGGCAACAAGAGAAGGGGAAGCAGGCAGAGGCAGGGCAGGAACGTCAGTCATGCTCCGAACACGGCCGATGACTAGAGGTGGTGTAGGGTCAAACCATGGAAGACTCTAGGGTGTGGAAGGGAGTTTTGACTTCTGCTTTTCTCCCTGGGCACCGGATTCCTCACCTGTAAAATGAGCTGGCTGTGCCATGTTAAGGATGCTAACTAGCCACTGGACCATTATTCTCTCGCTCTGTGACAGTAGAGGGTGTTCTTGGTGCTCTGCCCAGACCCCCTTTCCTGGGCTGATGCACTCACCTCCCAGCTGCTATGAGTGTTGGCTGCTAAGGACTCACAGCTGGTCCCTTATCCCAACAGTAGCTGCCTGCTGAGGAGAACCACCAGGCTGGGAGGCTGACGCCATCACCACCCTCACTGGCCACAGCCAATGACTAACCGCCAGCATAGAGTCCCCCGGCCTCAACTCATGCTCCAGTGGGCAGGCTAGCCCTCAGTGGAGCCCACATCCTTGCTGAGCTGTCTCCCCCTGCTCCAGCCTGCTCTTCCCTCTCCTTCCTTCCTGAGAGCCTTCTCTCAATAGATCACTTCCCCATAACCCCTGTTTCAAGCTTAACATCTAAGGAACCCAAACTAAGACCAGTCCCTATGAGACAGGAGGGAAGGGGGGCAGCGCACAGCCATTAAAAGAATGACACAGCAATCAGCACCAAGATGGGGGAAGATTCAACCCCCAGTAGACCTTGAACTTCAATACGCTCATTGAAACACAATAGCGTGTTAAATGGCACTCCCACAGGTGCCAGGACAGTTTCAAGGCTGATCATAAAAGGTCAAAGGGTGGGTGATGGCCCAATTCCTGGGAATCCCAGCCCCTTCCCCGAAGTAGTTGGAATAATCCTCCCGCTTGCTAGCATATGAAGTTACCGAGCCCATAAAAACCAAGAACCCTGCACCTCCTCGTGGCTTTTTCTCTTGCCTTTCTGTTGCATGTTTGAGCCGGCCCACACTCTGTCTCTGGAGTGTGCATCTCTCTGAATAAATCTACCTTCACTCTACCATGGCTCGCTCTTGAATTCTGTCCTGTGCAAAGCCAAGGACCCTTGACTTGACTGAGACCTGGGACATGGCTATCCTCTCACGCCCCTCATTTCCCTGTATTGCTAGACACACAAGACTAAAGGGATCACAATATCCTTGCCCTTTATGCTCAGATTGAGTCTTAAAAGCATCACCACGGCAGCTCATGCAGCATTTCCAATCCACTGCTATTGGTCTTGGAGAGAAAAACCCGTTTGCCAACCCTGAGCTGGAATATCTCTGAGGTCCTTTCCTTTGGTGACATCTTCCTAAAAGTGACATTGTTTTAGGAGGCTTGAATTTGTGCTGTGACTTGAGGTGGGGAAGCAGAGTCAGAGGTACTCATATTGGAGAAATTTCAAAGTCTGATTTTCCCAAGACACCTTTTGTGCTCCGTTCATGGATGTCCCCTGCCGTGAAAGAGACCAAGGACAGGATTCCATTCTCCCAGCACAAAGCTGGGCACCCGGACGTGCTCTCTAAACATCTGGTGATTCCCACCTGAGCCCAACTTCTCATTTTTACTTGGAAAGGCACTTGCTGCTGGTTGGACACAGGGGATACGAGTATGGTGCTGACAGCAGAGATGCTGAGAGGACCAGCTGAAGGAGTTCTCTGCTGGAACAGAGAACTCCAGGGATGAGATCAGCATCCTCAGGAAAAGGGGAGTAAAATCCACCACCCTGTAAACCTCACTGAAACAGGAAAGAACACCATGCTAAAGAAGTGGCAGCCTGGCTGGGAAGGCTCCCCGTGGGGAAATGTTTCCGTAAAGGAGAGGTAAGGATGGGGCTCCTGTGGGTTCTGGTTCTTTCTTTCTCCCAGTAGAGGAGCCGTGTCTAAAGCGATGCAGCTGCCACTGGGGCAGCTTGGATGGTACTGGGTTTGGTGGTGCAACCAAGTGATGGAGATGGCAGAGAAACGGTATCAGAAGAGAACCTCAGGCAGTCTTAAAGTCTATCTTCTGGAATTAACGTTTAGTGGAGTACTAACAGCTATTATTTGAATAATATTATTATTTTAAATTGCAGGACTGATACATACATGTACACACGTGGGTGTTTTAAACTGGAGAGGCAGCTGAGCGGAGTGATGAGTTTGGAATCTGGAGGCAGGCTGCACTCCAGTCCTGGCTCTACAACCATTATTAGGACTTCACTGCTGTGTGCCATGGTCCCATCATCTTTTAAAATGAGGGTAACAAGAACACTTCTTATGGAGTGGTTATGAGAAGTAAATGAGCCAGACTTTGTAAAGCATGCATAGAATGTGCTAGGTAAGCGTTTGCTCAATAAACAGCTTGTTCATCTTGTCAAGTGTAATGGAGAAAAAATGGGTTGAACTGATTTATTTAACGCAGGACTCCTCAGAATCTGAAGGGTTAATATCCCTGAGGACAGGAACATGATGTATAGCAGTTCCAGACACTTTTTTTTTTAATCTTGGAGCAGGACGAGCATCTATGCAACAGCAAAACACAGGCTGAGAGGGACAGTCCTACCAGGTGAGGGAGAAGGGAGTGAATTCACTTTTACTGAGTACCTGATACGTGCAGTGCAGTGCTGGGAGCACCGTTTACCTCAACCCCGTCCATCTAACTACAACCTTATGAGGCTGTTAAGCCCCCCTTTTATAGACAAAGAACCAGATCTTCAGTAACCTGGCCAAAGCCTCTCACGAGGCATTTCAGGACCAGAGGGATAACCCCAGTTTTATCAGACAGCCAAGCATCCTCCTTCGAAAAGGGAGGTAAGGGGGCACTTCAGGGAGGGAGGGGCCCAGAGCCAGGTCCAGAGCAGTGTGGGATTCTGACCTGGGCTGGAGAATTAGTGAGCTCCACCCTGAGACACAGAACAAGAAGGCAAGCCTGCCGGACATCACCATGAGCTGGTGACGGGGACAATGGCTGGAAAGGTGGACAGATCCCAGAATCCTTGTGTTCCCTTCACTTGTTGCTTTGTTACTGTCTGCTTCCAAGAGGGACCAGTGGTCATTCCCTTAACGGCAGGTTTGCCGACTTGTCTTCAAGGTTATCAGTCAAGGGGATGCAGAGAGAGGCTGTTTCTCTGTCCTGCGCCTGATGAGCGAGAGAGAGCAATGCGGGGTGGGGATTTACAGAAGAAGTGCCAGGGCTGGAAAAGGAGCTGGGCTTTTCACACAAGGCTCTTCCGTTCCCCAACAGATGGTGAGTTTGCATGTCCCAGTCCCCACTCTTATATAGACATACATGCGGTGAGGAGGGAGGGATCTCTTCTCTCAATCAATATTTACAGGATCGAACAAGAAAGACAGGTCCCTCTCCTCCAGACTTGTTTCCAGGACTCCAAGGCATATGCTAGTTTTGTATGAGGTTAATGCTACAAAATTACTTATGCAACAAAGGACTGATTTACTGAGCCAGGCTTTGCCAGTAGGCACAGAAAAAGAGGATTTCCCAAAAGGGGAAAGACACCCCCCAAATCTGTTAGCAGAACCAGGGAGTGAGAGCAAAGGGTTGGTTTAAAGGGCTCTGAGCCAAGATAAGCTTTGAAACAAGCTGTGAAGTGGGAGAGCTTTATTACAGACCACCCCCTCCCTTCTCCCCCCGACCCCCACCAGGCTACTCTCATCTTCACTTTTGGCATCTCCCTTCTCTCCTCCTGGAATATCTTATGGAGAGGTCTAGACGAGGCTTTGGGGACAGGCAGGTCTGGAACAGGATCCAAGCTTTACCACAAGTGGAGTTGTCTGGTGAAATTCTCTGACCTGAGTCCTGGTTTCCTCATCTGTAAAATGGAGCTAAGGATACAGTCTTCATGGGTTTGTCCTGGGGATGAAACGCTGGACCTCAAGTGTGCCCCCAAAGTGGACGCCCAGCAGGTGTGCTCTCCACCCTCCTTCCCCCTCCATCCCTCCTGCAGCATCTGGGGCGGGTAAAGGGACCCAATCAGAGGGGAGAGGGCCAATCAGAGGGGAGAGAGCCAGACAGGAGCCACAGAATGCAGCAGCTGCCATGCCACAGGGTCTAGGGCTAGGAACGGGGAGTGAGGCTGGCTCAGCGGACACACCTGCTGCTCTAAGTCGTTAGCGACAGCAGACGGCAGGGCTTTTGTCGGCACTGCCTTCTGCTTCAGGTCGTTGGTCCCTCGCTGACAAGACAATGTGCACACTGTCCTAGTTTCTCATACCCACCTTCTGTCTGGGGTTCAGAGGCTCGCTTGTGTGTGTGTGTGTGTGTGCGCGCGCGCGTGGGTTAAGTGTGGGGCTGCATTGGCCTGAAAAAGTGATAACCTTCCTTTAGCTCAACAGCTTTATTGCCCTTGTAAGGGAGTGACCTGCTGGTAGTCTTAACCGAAGAGCCTCCTGCCCTCACTGTTACTTCTTAAATTTCAGAACAAGGGTGGGGCTTACCCAGGAGTTCCAATTCCTGCTAAGAGCTGGTTTTCCCTAAGGGGGTTTTGGCTGAGGACTCCCAGAATAGGATTCCACGTCTGCTCCGAGGAAGGTTCACGTGTGATCGTCACTACCTGTCCCCCTGTACCTGGCAGGCAGCCTCACCCTGGTCGGTGCTCAGAAAATGCTTATTAAATGCAGAACGGTTGCAGCTCTTTGGTGTTAAGTGAGCCTCTCAGGGCTGACGGCGACAGCGGTGGACTTGCCGTGGGAGGCGAGCACCAGCCATTTCCCGGGTGGGAGCGCTTCCCTCACTGTGCAGGGTTTCACTGCCAAGTTCACTGCCTGACACGTAGTAGGCCCTCAAATACTGCTTTACTGAGATGTCTGTTGAACCAACCGGTTGTCTGACCACACTCAATCTCCTGAACACTTTCCCTGAGCTATTTGTGTGTAAAGACACAGACATGGAAGAAAACTTGAGCTGAAGTCCACCAGCAGGCTTTGGCCACGGAGTCCAAAGGCAAATGCCTTTAGCAGTCCTGGAAGTAACCCAAATGTGTGAGGCAAAAAAGTACTTGATGAAAATTAGGAGACGGGGAGGGCAGGCATTCGTGCTCGAGTATCTTTTTAAAAACGCACAGCAGCAGAATCAAAGACACAGAACAAAGATGAGTGTGCATGTTGATAATCAATTTCTGAAATAATTCTCCTGTATCTTTAATGATACAGTTTGAGGTTGTTAAATTTTTCTACTAATTAGGAGGAGGCAGCTGGCACGGAAGGAAGGAGGCGGCTCCTTCCCTCTGGTTTGGAAAAAGGAAGGTACCTGGGCAAGGCATGTCTTCCTCAGTAAATCCTGCCCTGCAGACCTTGGCAGTGCCCACCTACAGTGGAAACCTGGCGGTCTAGGCAGAGGCCGGGGAGGCGAGCAGAGGTACGGGTTTGAATCTGTACTACTGGCTTTGCGCCTGCAGATGAGACACTAAACTTTGATATGCGTGTGTTTTTTCATGTGTCCAGTGTGGGTAAATACCTCACCTCATGATAACATGCAGGGTATTTTCTGTGCTAAGTATTTATCACATTTTTTCAATTTATCCTCTACAACAACAAATCTCTGTACTGGCTACTATCCTTCTGTTTTATGGACTAGGGGGATGGGGCTCAGAAAGATTAAGTAATCTGGTCAAGATCACCCAGCTGAGGTCTGAATGAGGGCTACCTGATTCCAAGTCCAACGTTGTTAAGCAGTTTGCTGCTCTGTCCCTGCCCTTGTGTCATTTTATGAGGACCAGATGGAATTTCCTCCATGGAGTGTGTCACAGAACGCCCCACCGAGCACACAGACATTGCCTGTCAGGGTTACCCTCAGCTACCCTTCTTTGGGCTATTTATTAGAAGTTCCCACCCAGTGTAAAAAAGTAGAATGACTCTCACTTCCGGTGTCTCACACTCCAGAGAAGCAGCACACAGGGCTGCACTAACGGTTGTCATCATTCCGGGGAGCCTCACTACTGGACCCCCGGGATTCAGGCTGCTGGGATTACTCAAAGTTGTCCTAAGGCCACCTAGGGGTTGTGCGGCCGCGATGCTGAAATTAACCCTTGTTGTCTTCATGTCTGAAGAAGCAAGGTTTCTCAATAATCAGGCAGGGTGATTTATGTAAGGGCCATTTGTCTTCATAATAAATTTATTAAACGATCATTGCTGCTTTTTTTCCTTTCATATTTGTCATCGGCGGCGGCGTGGTAATTGGTGTTTGAAGCCCGAGCTGGCTTGTCATCAAAGGAGCCTGCTGTTCTGACGCAGGGAAGGAGCAGGAAGAGCAGACGGGAAGCAGGAAGGCACCGGCTGCAGGCAGGGAGAGCTTCCCACGGAGGAAGTGGCCCCAGGCTTTCGGGTCCAAGATTAACTCATACACCGCTGCCTCTTCTTCAGCACCAAGGCATGAAGGTCTCCATCGAATCTGTTCATCTCCTCAAACAAGCATGGGTTAAATACACACGCTGGGGCCAGTGGGCTAGCACTTCATTACCACATGTTAATTACCATCACCTCCAACGGCAATTAATAACAATTAAGGGCCTTGTAATAACATGAGCACCGTGTGTAGCTGCTTTAGAAGCTGCAGGAAAGCAGAATGGATGGCTCTGGAATACTCAGGTTGGCATGATCAATGGCGTTATGTTAAAATAAGAGTATCAAAGAGCTGGCATGCTCTGTGACTTGAGTACACTCTGCGAGCCACATCCCTCCCGGTCCCTCTAAGCAAGGCTAAGGACCCGACCCAGGGGACCAAACAAGGCCCACAGACAGGCTTATATGGCCAGGGAGCTGTTCTGAAAAAAATCAGAATTCAAATGCCCTTAGGCGGGACCTGCATTCTCCAGTTCCAGCCTGCTCCCAAATCTTGTCTTATTAGACCTGCCTGTGCCCTGAAGTCAAATCCATCTCTGCTCTAGGGTGATACAAGAGTCCAGGAGCGGTCTGAGGCAGCCAGCATCCTTCCAGGTCTGTTGTGAGGAGTAAATGAAAGAATTCCTGCCATGCGCTCAACTCAAAAAACACTGTCTGGCTCGAAACAAGTATTCAACGGAGTTCAGCCTCTCACACAATCACAAGAAAACAACCGTTCTCTTCTCCAGTGAGGCGGACTCTGAAGATTGTGAGCTTTCGTATCTCATTATGGAGCTTGACTATCTGGAGAGGACATTTGGGGACCCCAAGCAAGCTGTGTGACCTCTTGGGAGTTTCTCAGTGGTCGAAGGGATAAATATCCAAATATTCCTATAGCACAGGGGTGTTGTCAGAGCTAAATGAGAAGATACGTCGAATAAATGACAGTGACCTTCACTCTCCTATCTTTTCAGTGTTTAAGCCTAGAGGCCAGTGGGTCAGTCGGTCTCCACCCAGGTTAATAGCAACACAGGTTTTAAGTCTTTGTCAAATCAGGAAGAGCATTTTGGTCCACGGGATTTTGGTGTCAGATACTTGGATGAAACTCAGCTTGGCCATTTACCAGCTAGTTGACTTTTCCTAGTGATTTGAATTTGTGTATTCTAGTTGCCATATGGATGGAATGGAAATAATGAAAGGAACATGATGTGGTTGAGGAAACTCAATGAAGCAGGAGTGCCAAGCTCTTAAGAAGCACTCTGTATGCAGCAGTGGTTAAGATGGTTAGACCCAGCTTTCATGAAATGAGAGCTCACCTTTTATCCAAGGGCTTCCTTAACTGCGCATGGATTGTTGTCTCCCACCAGCAAACTGAGTTTAAAATGTTCATTTTTACTCACTTTTTTAAAACCAAAACTTTAAAAATGGACATTATGGACTTTAAAAAAAAGTTGTAATTTTATGAAATTAAGATGCATTCTGGAAAGCCACATTAACAAAAGCATATATATTTCCACCCCCAAAATCCTTTTAAAATTGGAGCTGAGCGAGTCAAGATGCATCCTTCTGAAATTTACTTGGGAGTTTTCATACAGATAGTAACAGAAACTATGTTCTGGAATAAAATATTTTTGCTACAGCAGCAAATGCTTTCTTTCTTTAATGAATTGCCAATTTTCTAAGGTTAAATACATTGTCTAAAGCATTTTCATTTTTTTTTAAAGAAGATTTTTCTATTTATCTTGGGAAATTGCAGAGATGATGAAAATCTAAAGATAATTTAATGCAAATGTATTCCAATAATTATAGGATGAAAAATGGGCAACAAGTCAGAGCCCCCTGCGTGTGTTAAAGACAGATGATGGCAAGGCAGGCGTTTCTGCCTTGAGAAGGTTGGTTTGTTGTGTTCAACAGCAGTGGAGGTAGAGAATCCAGGTGTGTCAGACAGAAATCGTTTGCTGACAAGCAGCCATGTTTCTCCTACCATCCCTTCCTCCCTCCTTACCTCCCTCCTCTGCGCATTTCTTCATTCTTTCCCACATCATATCTCATTTCCCTTCTTCTCCCCCTACCCTTTCCCCTCTACCTCTTTCTTTCTTTTTATTTCTCAATTTCTTTGCTCACTGTGTGTCTTTCTATCCCTGGGTATGTCTGTCTTTCCTCTCTCTCTGTGTCTCTTTGGCTCCATTCTGTGCTTGTGTTTCCCTGTCTCTTTGTTTTCCTCACTCCTCCTGTACTAGGGAAGCACAATTCTGACTCCATATTAGATCTGTTCCTTTAGCGCTAACCCTATGCTTTGTTTCCTGGGCTTAGTCATGCTGGCTCTGCACCTTTTGTAAAAGAATGTTGCCCAGAGCCTGAAATATACAGGATAGCCCATTCTCAAGGCTCTGACCTTTAAAGGGTGTAACACTTTTCCATTCGTATAGAGGTAAAATGTTGCAGAAAAAAAGGATAACATTTGTCTTGTTGGAGGTTTACAGGAACATCATGACCTGGCCTATGGGAAAGCTGCCAAGAACAAAGGATTCCAACACCAAGAAGTTTGCACCAACCAACCACATCCCCTCCCCTTCTTAGTATAAAAGGAGCCTGAGTTCTGACTTGGGGAAGACATTAGTCTGCCATCTTCTTGGTCTGCCAGCTTCCCAAACAAAGTCATTATTTGTTGCCCCAACACCTCATCTCCCAATTTACTGACCTGTCATTTGGCAAGCAGGAGTTGGACTGGGTAACATTCCTCCCCCTGCATCCGTCTCTTTCCCTCTGTCTCATCCACTTGGTCCACAGTGACAGGCAGGCCAGCCACTGGGGGGCTCAGCACAAGGAATGGATAAAACGAAGGCCAGGGCTCCATCTCAGCCCTCTGGGACTCAAAGTCTCATGGGAGGGGCAAATAGAGAAATAACCTCCCTGCTGAGAAAGGGGAAATGTCAGCCAGCACCCTGGGAGAACAGTGTTTAGCACTGTCTTGGAGAGTGGGGGGAAGTTAAATAGAAAGTGAAGCTTTAAGGAATATCTGGCAGGGTGAAAAGTTGTCCAGGCAGAGGGACAGGCAGCACTGATCTGAAGATGTACACGATCACAGAGCTTAAGAAATGACAAGATTGTCAGGTGCTGCTAGGTGAGAGGGGAAAGGAAGACGGGGTCGGGGTGGGTGTCAGGATAGACCTTATAGTTGTACCTCAGTCCTTGTTGCTGCAACTGGATTGCACAGTCCAGTTAAAAAAAAAAAAAAAAACAACTCGGTGAAGCTCTTTGTTTTGTTAAATAGGGACATTTACACAAAAAAATACCAATAATGAGCATCATAATTTTACAACGCTAATGACATACAGCACTGAAACTAGTAGAATAAATAATCAGAATAAAGGCTATTGATTTAAAACGGATAATTCAGATGTACATGTAGCTCACTCGAAGGTCCTTTTTCTCTTGAGGGAAAACTGTATTGTAATCTGTCAGGATCAGGGCTCTTCCACGGAGCTGTGCTTGGGAAGCGATAGTGGTGTGAGGTGTCAAGGAGGTTGCACTTGCACCTGGGAAGCAGTGAGGAGCTCGGGAAGGTTTCTAAGGAGATGAGGCAGCTCCCTTCTAGCTTGTTGTGTTTTGTGAGTCACAAACCATGGTGGCTTAAATTTCCATATCTATTATTAAGGGATGACCATACTCACCACAGTGGATCTTGGTGGTAATGACAGTTACTGATGAATGTGAAGGCATTTAGAGATACATGGAGAGCCAACTGGAAGGATCATTAATATTAGAATCTAATCTTAAAATTTGATGCCAGGTGCAAACAGGTGGTGATAGGACCACCCGGAGCCACAGAGGGGGTTGAGTGGTCAGACTGAACTTCCCCATGTTTCTCAAGCACCTGTATTTTGCTACCATTGCCAGAGCCATTTCAATGTGCCAGGCACCTGCTAAAAGCTTCGCTTCATTATCCGTTTAACTTAATTCCTTGCAATAACTTTCATGTGTTCAATGGATATAAAATGACATACTTGTTTAGTATTAGACAACTAGTGATGGGGAAAGCAATGCGTTTCTTTCTTTCTTTCTTTTTTTTTAATGCGTTTCTTTTTTAAACCACTATATACCCAGAACCAAGTCACTAAATGGCAAACAGGAAGTGTTCAATACATGGCTTTAGTAGAAAAGAAGATTTCTTGAAGATCTCACGATGACTAAGGGGCACAGGTAGGATTCTAACCAAAGCCTGACTTCACGGCCCACACCTGTAACCACTGTACCCCAGTGCCTAGCTCTCCCTCCCCAAGTAGATCCCCGAGGTCATCACTCCTTCCACTAGTGACTGGCTAACTGGTAGAAGAAGATGTTAAGTACTTACGCTTCAAGACCCAGTTCAACTGTTACCTCCCAGGGAAGGTTCTACAACACCCCTCAAAGTTGTGGCCTCCTCTGTGTACCATGGCTGGTGGTCAAGTGAAAAGAACACCTGCTTTTTTTTTTTTTAATTGAAGTGTAGTCAGCTTACAACGTTGTGTTAATTTCTGGTGTATAGCATAGTGATTTAGTTATACATACATATATGTATGTATAAAATATATATATATTCCTTTTCATATTCTTTTTCATTATAGGCTAGTATAAGGTATTGAATATAGTTCCCTGTGCTATACAATTGGAACTTTCTTTTTATCTATTTACATATAGTAGATATTATCTGCTAATCCCGAACTCCCAGTTTATCCCTCCACCTCCCTGCCCTTTCTCCCCTGGTACCCACAAGTTTGTTTTCTATGTCTGTGAGTCTGTGTCTGTTTTGTAAATAAATTCATTTATGTCATTGTTTTAGATACCATGTATAAGTGATATGCTATAGATATTTTTCTTTTCCTTTCTGGCTTACTTCACCTAGTATGACAATATCCCAGTCCATCCTTGTTGCTGCAAATGGCATCATTTTATTCTTTTTTATGGTTGAGTAGTATTTCATTATATATGTATATATGTACATATATACATATACATACATATATATATACACACACATACATATACATACATACATATATATATATATATAGATATACACACACACACACACATACACATACATACATACATCTCACAACTTCTTTATCCAATCATCTGTCAGTAGACATTTAGGTTGCTTCCATGTCTTAGCTGTTGTAAGTAGTGCTGCTATGAACAATGGGGAGAACACCTGCTTTGGATTGAGATGATTCGTAGCTGACTCCTGACTTGGGCTAATATAAGCTGTGTGACCTTGAGCAAGTCACAGCCTCTCAGGGCTTCTGGTTCCTCATTTGTACAAGGGGATATAACTCTCACTTTGGCTAACATCCCAGGGGTGTTTTAAGAGCAAAGTCAACGAGTTGACATGTAAGAAACATTTATAAACTGTAATGTGCTTCAAAAGTGTCAACTCAATTAAGAGGTCAGGTTGAAGTCACAGCTGGGAGACACAAAGAAATGGGCAGTTCAGAGACGGACTAGAACATGGCAGATACTGTGGCCAACTTAGCGCCTCCCCACTCCTTTCCTGTCACCCCCGAATCTTAGTCCATCATTCACTCATCCCTTCCTCCACTCACCACACACTCACCGAGTGGTCCCTCAGGATCAGGTACTCGACCCTGAGAATCCCCAGATGAGTAAGGTAAGGTCCAATCTCTTCCCCTAAGAAGCTCATCTCATGTTGGGGAGACAGGTAAACTGAGAACAGCAAACCCCTGTCTCACGTATGACTAAATAAGTCACTTTGTATGAGTCACTCAAAAAAATCTGTTCCCCTTATTATCAAATATCTGATCGCAGTGCTCACACTCGCAACCTGTCTTTCCGATTTTCTTACCACACGTGAGAGCTTACTGATGATTTTATCTGGCACTTTTATCAAATTAGTGTTACCAATTTTAACTCTTCTCATTTCCAGTTTTTATTCTATTTCTTCAATATTTTCGGAGGGTCTCTGTGTTTGGAGAGTTTCCGTTTTGTCTCAAAGCAGTAATTACGCCTAACACTTCGATTGTGCTTACTGCGTACCCAGCGCTACCCGGAGACTGAACGTACATTTGCCTAATTAGAGTCTATTTGATCTCTCCTCACGTGTCTCCACAGTATTTTTCTAGTTTCACAGAGTTCTTACGGTTCCTACCAATTTTAAACCTTTGATTAAAAACATAAACGTGTAAAATTGCATAAAATTATATAAGTAATTAAATCCTCAGAAACATGTGCAATTCTTATGAACAGTTCTCTGCTCGGTATTGTGTTTCACAAAAGCGACACATTCACTGTTATGCGTTGTAGAAATTCAGAGCTTGTTTTAGAAAAGATTACAGAAAACACACCAGAAGCACCATACACTTCCTATAAATGGCCAGGAGCTCTTTGTGTCCTGCCAGCATCAATATTTATAAACTAATGTGGACTTCATGTGACCACTGGCTGGAGAATTCATATGAAAAACCTACCTACATATCACTCATTACAGAAACATGCCCAGGTCCTTTAAATCACTTCAGAGGTAGGCAATGGGGAGCAGGTCGGGGGGGGGGGCGGTGACAGGTGTTAGCAGAATACTGTTAAGGAGCTAAAATCAAGGAAGGAGGAGGAGGAGGAGTTTTGGAAGGTTGTATTTGCTGAGGCTGACATAACAGAATATCACGGACTGGGTGGCTGAAACAACCAAATGTATTTCTCACAGTTCTGGCAGCTGGAAGTCCAAGATCAAGGTGTTGGTAGGTTTGATTTCTCCTGAGGCTTCTGTCTTTGGCTTGCAGATGGCCACCTTCTCCCTGGGTCCTCACATGGTCTTTTCTATATGCATGTGCATCCCTGGTGTCTCTCTGTGTCCAAATTTCCTCCTCTCACAAGGACAAAAGATTGGATTAGGGTCCACCCATTAGACTCCATTTAACCTTGATTACGTCTCTAAAAGTTCTACCTCCACATGTAGTCATATTGGAAGTTAGGGCTTTGACATACGCATTTTAGGGGAACACACATCAGTTCAAACATCTTCAAAACTTGGCTCCAATATCACCCCTTCCAGAAAGCCTTCTGAGATTTTCCCAGGCAAGGTTAAGAGTAGGGATTCCCTTATCACACTGTCTATTCCTCTTTTTTGCCACATGCTGCATTGTGTTGTAATGATCTTTTCTCCAGGCTGTCCTCATCCCCTCCCAACTGAGAGGCTCTCTTTTTAAATCCCCATCACCCAGCAGTGGGTCGGTTGGAACAGTGGGGACAGCAGGCCTATAAAATGACTGAGCATTGAATTGAGGATGGATGTGTCAGGGTTCCTCAAAAACAAACAAACAAACAAACAAACAAACAAACAAACAAACAGATCACCTTTAAGCCCAGTGAACAGAATACTGGCAGGTTACCAAGCTAAAGGAAAGATTTGACCAAGTTTAAGTCTAGATCGAGAATCCAGGCAAAGAGATATGAGATGCGGGACTGAGGGTCCCTGGCCAGGAGCAGAAGTGCTGAGACAATGTGCTAAGTGAGAAGGGCCTGAGAGCAGGAACCAGAAGGCCTCGATTCACATCCCAGTTTCTCACTTACTGGCTGGATGCCGAGGCTGGTCATTCCACTGCCCTGTATTATAGCTGGCTTAACAGTCAAATGGGATCATGCTAACTGGTGGGAGTGTCTGGGGTGAATGAAGAAACCGGGGTAAAGGGCCCACTGTAGGATCTGCTACACAGCAGGTAACTGACAAATGATGGAACTTCCACAGCCAGTCTCAAATCTTTTGAAATCCTGTCTAGGTGGTCAGATCTTGGTTCTCCAGACAACTCAAGGACCCAAAAAAAAAGCCGAACTGATTTGGAAACATTTGACCTGCCAGAGGGAGGCCTTCTAGATCCACTGTGGCAGAGAGAAATTGTCATAGCATTACTAATGGGGTTTTCCTAAAAAAAATTACATTAAGCCTCCTTGGAGTTCAAATGAAATGCATTCCCATGGTAATACTCAGAGCTTAATGTTCATAACATTTCAGAATAAAAAAATCAGTTCTGTGTTTACTTTGTGCTTATTAAACAGAAAAAAAGATGAAGGGAGCAAATAGAGGAAAGACAACCAAGATTATTTCCAATTTCTCAAGATATCCCTTCCACCTGGATGCTCTGATAAGGGCCTGGCAGAGAACAAGGTCTGGGGTTACGTTGAGTCAGAGGGAAAAAGTCAGTCAGTTCTGTCATCCAGATGTTTCATTTGTAAGGTAACAAAAAAAAAAAAGGACCAAATATCGGGGGATCTGACTTCAGATTTACATTGTCTTAATTTTTACGGGCCTGCAGAATCAGAGAACTGTAACATGGGGAAGACCTTGAGAGGTCATCTGGAGCCTGCGTGAATTTTAAAACGCGTCTCGATGAGTTTTGAGAATGATGGGAGAGGATGCTGTATAACCTGCCACAAGAGCCCATTCTGCTGTTCCACAGCCCTCACCTCAGGAAAATGCCTCCATGTTAAGCTAAGGGGTTGTGTCTGCTGAGGAGAACTGTCAGTCATTTGTTTCACCCAAAGGGTAGACAGCATGGAGCTTATTTACATAAAAGGGACCAGGTAACTTACTGAGTAAGAAAGAGTAAGGGCTGGTCTGGTTTTAGAGTCCGAAGAACTGGGTTCAAATCTCAGTGCTGGAGCTTGCCAGCTGTGTGCCTTCACTGACCTGAGCACCATTGCCCTTGTTTGTAAGAGAGCCCTGGCCTCAAAGCTCACGGGGTACCCCGAACAACGAGGAGGGAGCAGTGATCACCAAGTTGGGCTATTACAGTATACTGTGCTATTTTTAAGTACTGAAATATCCATGTATTTCTTGGTGTGCTTTTTTTTTTTTAAATCTGAAATTTGAGTGATTAATATCTGGAGAGCAAGATCAATGGTTCAATTATTCAAATTACGTGAAACGACAAACTGAGTCAAAATCTACAAGTCTAGGCAGCTCCAGGCCCGTTGGAATAGCAGTAAGCAGCTAAACCGGGGTCTTGCAAAGCTCCTATTGAAGGACTAATGATTGTACTTCCGGGGATTTCTGGAAAAGTAGAATATGAATGTGATAGTACGGGAATTGTTCCAGATACTTCTGCATCAGATTTAACAAATATCTATGACGGAAATGCAGAAGATGAAGACAAATCAAATGTCTTCCTTGACAAGGGTTTGGAGGTGGAGTGGAAAATACAGCTCCCTACCCTTTAGAAACCTACATCCTTTGTTGGAATGGGCATGGGAGGAGGAGTTGTTCAAACAAGAACTCTTCATAACTATCAAATAAGAGAGAAAACTATTTGAAGATGAAATTTGGAGGAAAATATTTCAGGGTAACGCCTAACTATCTCCTCACCGCTCTTTTGACTGGCCAGAAGATCACCAGAAAGAGCTTTCTCCACAGCGAGAAAAGCTTGCACAAAAGTATTTTTGCAACCCGGTGTTACTGACACACTAATTTTTTTAACTTGCACATTTTTAAAACAGAGCAAATAACATTCTCATTTTCAACGTCTGTATTGGATTAGATTTTCCTAAGTGATGTGCTTTTTAGCTTATATTTAGAATACTGATTGTCGTGAATTTTTATCTGCCAATAATTTATATTATAGTTAACAACATTTATCTTTTGTAAATTTACATTTCCCCAGTGTTTGTAACATATTTATGTTTTGGAATTTTAAGTATATTAAATAATATAGGGTTTTTTTGGACTTTTTATTTTACAAAATCTCTGCAGTTTCAAAAGAAAATAGTATGTAAAATAAAAATTGAAATAACAAAATTGTTACCTTGCAGCATTATAATCACCAAAATGGAGTCGGCCAAATTGAAATTAATATGAGATTGGGCAGGGAAATGTACCAGGACCCAAAGGAGGGGTCAGCAGCCCAAATCAGCAGAAGCAAAGAAGTCTGACTTTTCTCTCGCATAAGGCTGGTACCTTCCCCACTCAATGGTACCAGGATATGGGGCTTTCTGGTAGACCATAGCAGGCATTTGCATCATGAGAAATGTTAGATTTATTGAGGAGGGAATTGGGTCAGCGTGAAGTCAGGGACAAGCATTTCACTGTGGATTTCAGAGGGAAAAGCCTGTGGGCAGTAGGAGATTATGTTCTGGGAGCATATGGGATTTAGGAAGCCCAGGCACCTTAGTTGCAGAATTGCTGTATGGATTAAATATTAAGTAGTCTTTGGACTCCTTAATAAGAACTCCACATTATACATAAGGGGTTATTGTAAGATGTGGTTTGATGCAGTGCTGCAATAGCTATGGAACTTGGGGCAAGTTATTTAACCTTGCTGTGACTCAGTTTCTACATCTGAAAAATGGTGTTAAAACAGTGTAAATTTAACATTTACCATTTGCTACAATGGTAGAGAGAATTATGTGATTTAACCATGTAAAGGGTTTAGAATAATCTCTAGTACATGGTAAGAGTTCAGGATGCTATATGCCTCTAAAGCAAAGTGATTATTAGTGTCATCATTTTAAACCTGAGAACTCAGCACATCCCAAGTGAGAGAGTGGTAAAATGAGAATTTAAAAAATTGCAACATTTAACCTGCATTTCAAATACAAAAGTTTATCACCACAATACAAAACATCAATTTGCAAATGTTAATTTATAAAAATATAATAAAAATGAAGCACTATCCTAGTATAAATTATTAGCAGCTAAGTTACTAAAAATGAAGTGTTATTTAAAAAAAAACAGAAAAGTAAATCTTCTCTTTATTGGTATTTGTGTGAAGCTTGGTGTGATTTAACATGGGATTGACCACAAAAGCTGGGAGATTTCGATGTATTCTATAAGCCTAAAAGCAGAAGGAAAAGTGGTAGATACTTAGCAGAGCGGCAGGAGTTAAGACCCAAGTGTCTAGGATAGGATGGGTAGGGGGCTTGGGTGCCAACAATAACCTTGCCAATTCACCGGGAATTCACTGCTTTAAAAAAAAAAAAAAGAAAGAAACAGGATGATGGAGGTGGAGCTGAAACAGTAGAGAGAGTTGTGTAAGGATTGTGAGAGGAAGGGAAACTAAATTCTCAACTGCAACAGGAGGAAGTCAAGACACAATGCCTGAAACTGACAGATCAAGACATAGCACTGTAAGTGTGCTGTTTAGACATGCGGAGTCAAATAGCCAAAGAAATTAAAATGGTGATAGTCTCCGAGCGGTGGGTGTATAGAAAGTAGGGGACGGCTATTTTTCAATAGGGCTTGTAGCACTACTTACATAAACGCATTAAAAAATAAAGCAAATAGAATATACACAATTAAATGGTAGTTATTATTATGGTCTTTTAGATAAGAGCAAAGATATGATCAAAATGAGAAAGGTTAGTAATGTGCTTTCCCTAAAGCAGACAACAATTACTCAGTAAAATTGCCTTCTCTGTGTGTTTTACAGTTTAAAATGTTGTTCCTTAAACCAGGCTCAAAACCACATACCACGCATGTCAAGAATTGAGGCCCCCAGTTGAGCTCTCTGTCACTTCAGCCGTGGCTGTAACCAAGGAGCAAGATCTAAAGCAGCTGTGTCCTTGTCCTCAAGCACCCACAGGCTTGTGAGGAGCGGCCAACAGGGGGTGGGGGTGGGGGTGAAGTGACTCCTCTAATCCAGTGATGGTCAAATCTGAGCCTCCATCAGAATCACCTGGAAGGTGGGTGAAAACAGGTGGGGTGCTTGGTTCCCCAAGCAGAGTTTCTGATTCAGAGGGTCTGGGGCAGAGCCCAAGAATTTGCATCTCTAATCACTTCTTAGGGGAAGCAGCCTGTTCCTGGGAAGGTGTTTGAATAGGCTTTGTGCTGCAAGGGGAGGGACTGATCAGGAATCTAGGTGCCCTATATATTTTCCAAGGCTGGCATTGTGATGTCTTTTAATAATCTTCCTGGCTCAGCCGAACGGTCTCTACTTTAAAGAAATGTCTGGTTCTCACAGTTCTAGTATGTGCCCAGAATAGAGCCCACCAATGAAAGTCTTAAAAAATAGATTCAATTATCCTTCTCTGCTATTGAACCCAAGCTATGCCATTAGAGGCAGTGAGAGGCTCAGCAAATCACACGTACATTTTCCCAGGTATCTGAGAATCTGAGAAGAAAGAGAACAGGTTCAAAAGAGCAGACCTAACCTGGAAAAGCCCGAACAGGGATACGATGCCTTCTTTTAAAAATGATTAAGAATCTTTTTTTTTTTTGGCAGGGGGAGGGAGGTAATTAGATTTAATTTACTTTTAGAGGAGGGACGGGGGATTGAACCCAGGACCTCGTGCATGCTAGGCATGAGCTCTACCACTTTGAGCTATACCCTCCCCTACAAAACAATTAAGAGTCTTGAAAAATGTTATATGACCTAGTCGACCTATTAATTTGCTTTATCAGCCAAAGCCCTCTGTCTCACAGGGTTAGCTGAGATCAGAATGGCAAATATAAACTTAAAAGTGTGTCATGATTGGGCATCCTGGACCCGGGGGTTCGTTTAGGTGGTCAGGGTATAAAGACAGGGAAATGGAAAGTAAGAAGGGCTCGGTTCAAGACCTGGCTCTTGGAGGGAGATGGCTAGCACCTGCCAGGCAGACTCTTAGGTCAGCGACTTGTGACCTTGGACACATTAGCATCTCTGAGCTTCAGTTATGTCATCTGCAACGTGAAGATAATAGTGGTCCACACTTCACAGAGTGATCGTTAAGATTTAGCATCGTCCCTGGCACGTGGTGCTGTGCTCAAAGTATGTGAACTCTAATAATAGATAAAAACAAGCTCTTTGAAGTCAGATTAGGGTTCATATCTAGGCTGTCACCGAGTAGCGATTCCCTTGGGCAAGTTACTGAACCTTTCTAAGGTGTAAGTAATTGTGTTAAAATAGGGATAATAATGTATAATCTTTCAGGATTACTCCAAGGATTAAATGAAAGCGAGTGTGATAGTACGCATATCTCTTGGCAATATTAGGTACTCAACAAATGAAATTATCGCTACATATATGAAATCAAACTCTTAGGAATATTACTTTTCCTCATCTGAAAAAATAGAATATCTGCCCCACCCTCTTCCAAGTTTGGTTTGAGGCTGAAATAAGATAATGAATACGTAAGAAAGTTCTATTCATGCATCCTTCATTCATTCATTCATTCACTCATTTGAACACTTATTGTGCCTCTCTTGTGTACCAGGACTTCTCTCAATGCCAGTAATATACTTGTCAACCAAAGAGGCTATAATTTCTGTTCTCATGGAGCTCACTTACATTTCTACCACTTGAGTGGAGTGGGGGAGGGATGAATAAATAAATACATGAAGTCAGGTAACAGGAATGCTTTAGAGAAAAGCAAAACAAAGTAAAGAGGGTAGGGCTGAGACGGAGCAGTTGTGCTATGTTATAAAAGGTGGCCAAGGAGGAAATAGCCAATAAATCGCATTTGAGAAGAGACCTGCAGGACACGAGGGGGTGAGCCAGGCAGATGTTTGGACAGTCCAGGTGGAGGGACAGTCCAGTGGGTCTAATACTCTTGGGATGGGAGCAGGATTGGTGCGTTCAAGGAGCTGTAAGGAGCCCCGTTTGGCTGGAACAGATGAGGGAGGTGGGGGTAGCAAGCCCCAGATCACACGGGAATTTATAGGTCATTGTTATGGCTTCAGCTGTATCCCATCAAATCATATGTTGAATTCCCAACCCCCAGTGCGGGTATTAGGAGATAGGGCCTTTCTGGAGGTAATTAAGGTTAAATAAGGCCATTAAAGTGGAGCCCTAGTGCAACTGGACTCATGTCCTTGTAAGATGAGCTCCCCTCCCACCTCGCCACCCCCCGCCGCACACACATAGAGGAAGTGCCACCTGAGAGAACAGCAAGAAGCCATCTTTAGTGTGTCAGGAAGAGAGCTCTCAGCGGAAACCGAGTCGCTGGCACCTTGATCTTGGACTTCTAGCCTCTAAAATGGTAAGAATGTAAATGTCTTTTTAAGCCACACCGTCGGTGGTATTTTGTTACGGCTGCCCAAGCAGACTGACACACCACGTGAAGACTTGGAGACAGGCACTCAGTCGCTAGAAGGCTTTAAGCAAGGACGGGACACTTGACAGGACACTTTTACTTTTGTGTATAAAACACGGGGACAAGGTGGAAAGCTAAGAAATTAATTATAAGAGGTTACTGCAGTAATCGAGGAAGATGGTGATAAGCTGCTCAGACCAGGGTGACAGCCACAGGTGATGTGGTGAGAAGTGGCTGAATTCTGAGCTAGTCTGAAGGCAGTGCCAGCACAGTGTGCTTGCGGATGGGACATGGGGTAGGAAGGAAGGGGGATCAAAGGTGACTCCCGGGTTTTTGGCTGAGCCCCTGGAAGACTGGATTTGCTGTTCACTAAGATGGGGAAGGTGGAGGAAGGAGTAGCTGGGGGGATAAGCAGAGCTTGGTTCTGGATTGCTGAGGTGTGAATCACCCAGCAGACAGCCAACGGAAACGTCTCGGGACGCAGATGGAGTCCTGACTTCAGAGGAGTGGTGGGACTGGAGAAAAAAATGTGGAAAATCATAAGCATATGAATGGCATTTAAAACCAGGAGACCGCATGAGTGACATTTCTAAATAATAAAATGTTCCACACGTATATGTGCACAGTCCGTTGGGGGCCTTCGTACCCTTCACTCTTCAGTTTCATTACAGAAATCCCACGTACAGTCTTTCTCCTCTTGGTGCCTTACTAGTCATACAGCACGCTGTTTAAAAATGGGATAACAAGAGACATCTACTCTCTGTCAATACTTTGCAAACAGAATATCTTACTCTTTCCATAACATATTACAGGGATATCCCAGTTGCCAAAAATCGATAGGTTTGCTCAGCAGCTATTCCACACTTAACTATGTGTTGAATCCTGTGCTAGCTGCTGGGGAAACAATGAAAAAGATACATTCCCAGCCTCAGTGAGTCATGTGTTTTCAACAGAGGGTGGTAAGTGTGATGACAGAGATCCACACAGGAATCACAGACTCCCAGGGGAAGGGTGCCTAAATCATCTTGCTGGAGCCACCTAAGGCTTCCCAAAGGAGGTGCCATCTGGTATGAGTCTGAGCTAAAGGGCTGGTATACTCAGGGGTGGGTGAGGTCACAGGACCAGCCTGAGCACCGGCACAGGGCTGAAAGCACAGAGGCAGGTCAGGGCGCTGGGGGCGCCATGAGATGCAGGGGGTGATGAAGATACGATGCTGGGACCTAGGCAAGGGCCTGGGTATGTAGGTTTCCAAACTCCTTATTAAAGAGCTGAGGGATTAACAACCTACCTTGGAAGGAGAAAGGGTCCAAGGGGGCATTGAATGTTTTAATAGGGGAAGTGTTTACAACTTAGTAATAAGTGTCAGTCATTTTAAGTAAATAATCTCCCAAAGTAGGAAATCTTTGTATATGAACGTATCTTCATAAATTACTAACAAAAGTAAAATAATGCAAGGAAACCATTATTCAACAATAGGGAAAAGACTAAATGGATTATGGTGGATCTACCCAATAATAGTCCCTTTACTCAATGGAACGTTAGTCATTTAAAGCAATTGCTAGTAACAGTATCTAGCATCGCAGGAAAACGCTTATGGTATGGGTGTAACCAACCAACCAGCTTTATGTGTATACTCTGATAACAGTCATATATAATACGTCCATTAGACCGTGAGAAATACGCCCAAATGATGGATCATGGTTATTTTTTCTTTCTCTAATTTCTAAACTCCATGAAATATGTTTAGATTGGTTTTAAAATTAAAATTCATGAATACATAAACAATCAAAAAGTTGCTCATGAAATAAGCATGACATTTTTGTTCCTTTTCATTAATACAAACAATAAATCATGTGTGGTAACTTTATTAGAGTTAAATGAGGAGATAAAAATCAGTGGGTTTTTTTTTTAACGCAGTACATATTTTCAGCAGTACCGGGTGAAGTGTGGGGGAGCACGCGGCTGGGGCCTGTTTGGAAAGCACATTCTCTGAAAGGGTGAGTCAACCACCGCCCTTCTCCAGACCGTGGCACACAAACCATTCTTCTCCTGGTGCTCTTGGTTTAGATCTGGTGCAAATGCTCTCCTCATTACAACTCAGCTTGGTTTTAACCTCATCTAAGTATCAGCATTGCTGGAGGCAGAGGGCAACCGTTCAGGACCACTCAGGTTCCTCAACTGTCAAAAAGGAAATTGAACTAGATGATTTCAGAGATCGCTTAGAGTCCTAGAGGGTCCCAATCCTTTTTTTTTTTCTTTCAGTTTCGAATTGAATGGTAAGTTTCCAGAGATGTCATCCACTCCTGTTCACATTTTATATTTAAATATATTCTACTAACTTCCATTTCTATAACCACTTATACGTTACCCAGTATTTTCACGTATGTGTTACTATTTGCTCTTTACAATCTCCTCTGATTCCCATTTTTACAGGTGGGGGAACTGACGCCAAATGATCATGAGAGAAGGAGACACAAGAAACCAAGGACACACAGCCAACAAGTGGCAAAGTGAAGGGGAAGTCAGGTTTTTCGTTCCAAAGTGGGCCTTCTATCCACTTCAAAAGAGCTCCCCGCACTCATCTGAGAGCCTTTTCCGCTGTTCTAATCAATCCATGTTCAGCATTTAACAACTGAAATAGGATATTAGTTAAGTTAAATGGGTTCAGCACCAAGGACTCACTGAAAGAGAAGAATGACTACATTTTACTGAACCTAATTTGTGAGCCATCTGGGAGCATTACCTTCAATGGGACACCCAGGACTAGTGTCCCCAGCTGAGAGACACTGATGAATAGAGACACCAGCGTTAGAGTAACATTAGAGCTGTGTGTTAAACACAGAAAGGTGAAAAATTCAGGGGCACGCGAGCTCTGGACTGTCTTTGTGTTTCCCCTGGTAATGCTCACAGGAAGAGACGTGCTTGGCTTAAACAAAGCTGGCCACCGGAGAAAATTTCTGTAGAAATCTCTTTTGGAAGAATCGTCTTGCAGCAAATTGGACACTCCCACGGTATTTGGGGCCTGGGTTGCTTACTCCTGGTAACTTGTATTCAAACTCACTCCAGACATCAGTGACAAAGCTCTTACTTGGAGTCTTAATTTTCTCATTCCTAAAACATAGTAATGATAATTTCTTCTCAGGTTGCTATGCAGACAAAATGCGCAAACTGAGGCCTGGAGGTGCAGGCGTAGGTGGGGTGAGGTTCCTTTATGACAGAAGAGCCAGCCAGCAGAGTTTTCTGCTTTACCCAAAACTTTAGTCCTTTTCCCAACTTCGATCTGATGTGCTTGCACTTGACTTCGGCTAAGTTCATGCCTTCTCCATGGATGAATCCTGAAGTTTATTGGTAGCACCCTCTCCCAGTTCCCTCTCTTTGTGGTTCAGTCTGCCCGGCATGATCTCTGGGTAATACTTGTCTCGAGCACATTTGTCTGTGACCTGTTCAGAACAGATCTTCTGAAACTCTGGCTATTTGTATTCAAATCATCTCTGCCCTTTATTATCTATCATCCCTCTTTCCCTCCCTCCATCCTTCCAAGAAGTCTTCGGGGAGCACCTACTCAATTATAGGCTTGGAGGCTTAGGGCAACAGTGGCTAAATCACAGATTTCATCCGGACAGGTCAGGGTTCAAGCACTAGTGGCAGCCATTCACCAGTGGCAGGACTTCGAGCGCACAGCTTTACTTCTCTGATCCTCTGCTTATTCACTTAAACCTGTCAATAACAATTGCTTCCTTACATGTCTGTGGTACAGTGTATCATTATTAGCTCAGTGATTTTGAAAAAATCTCTCAGAGATAGATGATCAAAATAAAAGATGCAAACAATAAATGCTGGAGAGGCTGTGGAGAAAAGGGACCCCTCCTACACTGCTGGTGGGAATGTAGTTTGGTGCAGCCATTAAGGAAAACAGTATGGAGATTCCTCAAAAGACTAAAAATAGACTTACCCCATGATCCAGCAATCCCACTCCTGGGCTTACATCCAGAGGGAATGCTAATTTGAAAATACATGCACCCCAATGTTCATAGCAGCACTATATACAATAGCCAAGACATGGAAGCAATCTAAATGTCCATCGACAGATGACTGGCTAAAGAAGTTGTGGTATATTTATACAAAGGAATACTACTCAGCCATAAAAAATAATAAAATAATGCCATGTGCAGCAACATGGATGGACCTGGAGATCATCATTCTAAGTGAAATAAACCAGAAAGAGAAAGAAAAATACCATATGATATCACTCATATGTAGACTCTTAAAAAAAGAGAGAAAAAAAGGACATTATGACACTAATGAACTAATCTACAAAGGAAACAAGACTCACCAACACAGTAATCTTATGGTTACTGGGGAAAGAGAATGGGAAGGGATAAATTTGGGAGTTTGATATTTACAAATGTTAACCACTATATATTTAAATAGATAAAAAAAAATTTCTTCTGTGTAGCACAGGGAACTATATTCAATATCTTATAATAACCTTTAATGAAAAAATATGAAAACAAATATATGTATATATATATGCATGACTGGGACATTATGCTGTACACCAGAAATTGACACATTATAACTGACTATACTTCAATAAAAAAGAAAGAAAGAAAGAAAGAAAGAAAGAAAGAAAGAGAGAGAAAGAAAGAAAGAAAGAAAAAATGTAGAAAAACTGAAAAAAACAAACAGAAAACATGTTCCTGGAACTACAGGAGAACATTAAGAGTGAGAGAAAAACATAAACAGACACAACATACCGTGTTAAGTGATTTAATAAAGAATCTCCTTGTTCCCTAAAGGATGCAGACATACCCACACAGGAGGGTTGCTGGTCTCCTTCACCCATGGGAAGCTGGTCCCCTAACCCTCAGGTGCCTATTCTGATGTAGTTTGTCCCAAGAAGCAGGGGCTTGATTTGACCAGATGCCCCAGCAGACCTCATTATGCTTTCTGGCACCACTCTGAAATAACAAGAGCCCCTCCCACGGGCCCCTCCTCCCTCTATTCTAGTTCTTTGCTCAGGCTTCTTGGTCTGAACTCATTATATACCCATCCCCTCCCTCAAGCCCCAATCTTTTCTTATCAACCCTAGGTGTCTCTTGGTTCAAATTCATTTTCTCCCCAACACTAAAAATAAGAATCCTCATGTTACAACTCCATCCGTTGCCTGGAGATAACATTCAGCTCTTCACACGCAGGCAGACCTCCTCCAGCTGTGCCAATTTAAACCTGTTCTGTTGCTTCGTTCATTGTGAATAGGATGCCGTTGGCAGGTGAGGTGTTATGAACATCAACATGTTAAATCTTCAGTAAAGTCATTCTCCTGGGTCGGTTTTTTCCCCCCACTTCATTTTGTCCAGGACACTGTCATAATGTCCACTGGTATCTCTAGACTTTTCCTTGAGTTCCTTGACAATTCATTAATCTGTGTACCCATCCAACAGACGTCTATCTGAAGACCTACCATGTGCCAGGCATTATGTTACAGACCTCCTCTGATCATTGGGAGATAGGCAGGGTGTGCATGCATGTGTGTGTGTGTGTGTGTGTGCACGTGCACATGCACGTAGGGACGGGAGGGTAAGCCTGTTATTTCTTCAACCTTGGCTGTTGTTCAATGATAAACGTGTGCAGTGGAGCAGGGTGAGGCTCAGCTACAGATGTAGATTTCAGCTGTCACCTGTGTCCTCCACATCATCTAGGAGCCACACACCTGCCAATTACAGACTTTTCTAACCAGGCTTGTGAGCTTGTAATTGGTTGTCTGTGTCACACTTAAGAACAGGATGTTTCCGTAGTCACCTCTTCTGCTCACACGGAGACCTTCCTCTGCCAGACAGGACAGAGGCTCTTTTCTCTGAAGGGACACTGATATCAACCATTCTTAATGGTTTCATTTGTATACACTTAATTTGATCACTAGGCTGTGTCACTTTTGAAAAGTCCCTGTGTCATGGCTGTTAATTCCTTTCTGTAGTCAGCGCTATAATAGATTGTTTTGTCATGTTCTACCCCCTTTTTTTTTGGTTAGTTTTAAACTTTGGTTCAGGTAAGATAATTTATAGTCATTCTTTCATATTTCAGTGTTTTGACCTTTTTTGGTCAGCTCTGTAATATTTTTGATTTACAAGCAATTTTGAGACATATACTATCTTAAAAGGAAAAACTGTACATTCAGTTTCTTCAACCTAAATCCTCTTTAAGAAATAACTTAGGCAAAATATTACTATGGAAGATGTTGAATAAGAATTTAGGTTGTTGCTGTTTCAAGGTATTTCTTATTATTAAAAACTAAGAGTGTCATGGTTTGCTACTCCAATACAATTCTCAAGTCCAACATTTGATCCTAATTGTTATCTTCCCACCTAGGTGTGAGCTAATCTGAGGCTAGAGACAGGTACAAGTACAAGGTTCTCAAACACCTACAGTGGCTCAGGTGCTATTGCACTCAGACAGCCTGGGCATAGGCAGGCTGGCCATTAGTAGAACCATTTTACAGCTGAGGAAACTGAGGCCTTCAGAAACTAACAAACAGAGGCAGTCAGCACTCCATGGTGGCAGGACACAAACACAGGGGATCTGATTCTAAATTCTACACGTCCTCCCCCACCCACACTGTATCACATCATATCTTGTAAGCATTCAGAATCAAAGTACAGTCTTCAAAAGGCATGGGGTGGGGGATAAAGAGCGGATAGGTCTGGGGAAATGGAATGGCTGGAAGGGCCTCTGTAGCATCTTCACACTTACAGGGTTAATTTCCCTAAGAGTCTGATTCTGAAGCACCAAAAACTGAGCAACCAGAAAGAAAAAACTTTAACCGGTGAGGGCACAGCAGTGAGAGGCTGTGAAAGGATTTAGGGTTGAGAGGGACAGAAGTCCTAAGGAGAAAGGGGGATATGCCCTGCACTGGAAAACCACACTTTTGGATTACAAGTTTAATTTCTTTTTTGCTACATCACAGAAAGGGAAATGGTAGAGGGGAGGTCGCAAATGGGCTGCCTTAGGAAGTAGAGAGTTTCCCATTAGAAAACGCTTATGATTCTCTGTATCAGTCAAGGTCAACCAGAGAGACAAAAACAAGCACTAATAGACTGTGTGTGTGTGTGTGTGTGTGTGTGTTTGTGTTGGCACATACATGTGTATATATTTATGTGTGTACATGTATATATACATGTACACACATATAATCTCCCAGTGGTTGGTTCTGTTCCTTTAATAAATAAATGAATACATTATATATATGTATATATATTACATATACATAGTTAAATATATTTAATAAATATATGTGTATTATTTATTTAGTAGAGGGATTTGGCCTTATGCAATTGTGGGAACTGGTTAAGCAGTCTGTTAAGTCTGTGTTATTACATCTGATGCTGGAGCTTGAAGTCCACTGGGCAGGCAGCCAGGAAGGAAAGAGGGCTACTAAATAATGAGGAAAATCAGGAGCACCCTGGAATCACAAGCATGAGCTGAAACTCTGTGAGAACTAAGGGGAACCTTGGTTTTCACTGCTTCCCAGCTTGCTGATGTGGATGACCTGCTGGGACCAGGACCTTTTCTCAAGTAGGAAGCACACACATCTGGATGGGGAGTTGGAGAGGCTGGAGGAGGATCTGGGGAAAGGGAGAGCAGGTGCAGACCCAGCTGCTGCTTCATGCTGACGAGGTAAGTCAGCAGATTAGTAACAGTAAAAGGGCACAAAGTGGCTGCTGCATCCCTGCCATCCTCCAGATCTCCCGAGCATTTCCCCTGTGGCCCACCCCAACTGGAAACACACAGGAAACTGAATTCTCAGTAATGTAATTCAATCTAGCCAAGCTGGCATATTACAAAGCCACCATCTTATCTGGGAAAGAATACTGTGACTGGGGGAGGGCTGATTTAGATGCTGTCCACAGGCCCAGCAGAAACTCAGGGAACCCAGCAGGCCTTCTGAATCTTTAGCACCTGGGTCACTCTCCAGCCCTGGGGGGCTCCCTGGGCACCCACAGATTCGGCTGCTTTCAGTGCCTTAGTCACTAGGGATTTCCATTTCCTAAGACCTGCCAAAGAGTGGGAAGGGTCCTCCTAGCTTCTACCTTCCTTGTTAGCAAAGATCAACACAGCTGCCTTTCGCATTTTAAGGGTTTATAATAGTATCATTACTGTAAGCAACAATAATTGCAAACATTATTCACTGAGAACATGTAACGTGACAGACACCCATTCACATGAACTCTCTCATTAAATTCTAACAACAATCTTATATGAAAAGTATTATTGTTACCTTAATTTTACTGACGTAAACATTGAAGCTTAAAGAGATTGATTTGTTCAGTGATCGCTGTTATGTTTTGGAGCAGAAATTCAATCAAAGCCGAGGCATTCAGCTTTGGAAGCCACATCACCACATCACCAAAAATAACAGATAAGGGAAATTACCACGTGGTTAGGAACCCTCTCAAAGTTTTTACAGTTAAGCCTCTGGTACCTAGAATCTCCTACTTCTTTTCAAGTTGGAGGGTATGTGATTCTGTCAGAAGAAAGGGAAAGTAAAAGGGTAAATAGAATTTGAGAAAATAAAAACCAAAAAAAAAAAAAAAAAAAAAAAGGCAGCAAAGGGATCAGTTCAAGAAGGGGAAAAAGGAGGAAGATAACAAGAAAAGTATTTTCCTGTCTTATTACTACTCCACATGGGAAGGCATGATTTCTCACCTATGATGGCTGTAAATGATTACAAATGAATAAAAGGAAGGCACATCTCATCAACGCAATAAACCGCCAACAGCTCAGTTATGCCAATTGATGACTTTGAAGCAATTTTAAAAGGTAACCGGCAAAAAAGCTCTAAGGAGTGGGGATGGTGGCTTTAGTAATTATTCAGAATTGGGTCCCCGGAGACGCCTTCTGAGCACTCTCAGGATGGGTCAGACCCTAGGCCACTACAGAGCTGGCTAATGAGGACAGGCAGGCCGTCCTTCAAGTCTGCTTCCAGGAAGCAGCAACAGACGGAAGCTCTGAAAATCACCGAGTCACGCTAGTATATAAAACTGGTGGATGAAGACATGTAACAGGCCAAGCGTATGGCTCTCAAACCAGCATTTTCACCGTGTGGGTGCGCAGCTGTGGCTCAGCACTGCTGAGCAGCTGGTCTATGGACTGTCTTGTCTCGAGCCCCTTCTCACCTAGCACAGAGCTGCTTGTCCTGGGAGGTCCAGCTCGGTAGCATCCTCCGTCTCAACACAGTTCCCAGCACTGCTCTTCTGGGCTTAATTCTGTCTGTTCTGTACGATAATTAATTGTTTACCTCTCCGAGCTCCTTGTATCCTGTATTTTCCCACATTTCCATTAATGACATTACAAGTGCCTCGGGAACACGCCACAGCTTAGAGTCACTGCACTGCTTCTTCCAAGGGCACACCACCCTGACTACTTAAAAGCCTGGAATTCCTCCCTTTCCCAGGCTTCTCAAAGTTCTCTTTTCTTCTCCATCCTGCCCCCTCGACCCCACCCTTGTTTACTTCATCATTATCTCTTTCTAGGAATAAATGAATAATCTTCAAACATCTCCTTCACCAGTGCATGATTTGTCTCCACTTCAAAGGGATAGGATTTTTTCAAACTGAAGAAGTGGTACTAAGGATTCTCCCAGAGGTAAACATCCAGGGCTCCACCTCCCTCCAAAGCGATGCTTCTCAATTTTTTTTTTCCCCAAAGCATGTGAACAGTCTCTCCCAAAAGCAGTCCTCAGGGCAACATTTGTTCTTCCTTCTTTGTCTTGTTGATTTACCCTTGCTAATTGAACAAGATGGGAGAACGCTGCAGAGCCCCTTAATTTTGCTCCAATTAAGAACACAGACCACCGAGTTACTGCCTCAGTGTTTAAAAACCACGACTTTTAAAACAGAATATACCCATAGTTGACAAGGCTCCCATGTACCTGATATTTCCACCCTTCAGAGCTTTTCGGGGTACATTGATCTTAATCACAAAAGATAGATATTTATTATTTCCACTTTATAAATCACACAATAGAGGCTCAGAGCACTGGGGTGGCTTGTGTAGGATCTCACAGCTGCTTTGCGGCAGAATTCAGAAAAAAACCCTTGAATTCCAAAGTCTAGGTAAGGCACACGTCTGAGAAAGCTTTTACTCCATTCCTCTGGATGCTTACTGATTTTAGACTTTTAAGTCATTACATGTCTATATATTTTCAACCTCTGTCTATAGGCAGAATGCATTAGAGAGATTTATTAGACAGGCAATCTGGAAAAGATGACTGTTTTCAGAAGCTACTGCTCCCCAGCCCTCCTTAGGTAGAAAACTTTAGTTTGTCTTCCCAAATTCACTCCACCTCAGAGAATAGCTTTGTGGATGGAAAAGTAATAATAAAAGACCAGACTCCGTCCAGCTGCAAATGATCAGCCTCGGCGCCCCATCGTGGTAATTTACAAGCTTCCCCTAGGTCGGGCGGTTACTGACGTGCCTGGTGAGCAGGCTGAATAACCCACCCAGCTACAGAGGACAGCGCCCCCCCCCCAACATCAACCCCCTATTTCTCATTTAACTCTACTCATTAGAGGAGGCTGTGGTGCAAGCCTGGTTGACATGTCAATAAGTCACCAAGGAAATGCAAAAATTGACAGCTGAGGAATCCCAGCTCCCAGCCTTCTTCCACTAAAGAAACCCTCAGAAAACAGGTTTCTCAACCTCTCCGCCAGGTCCCTTAAATGAGTAGTGACATTTGAGTCCCTCTGAGTAGTTAATTTCCTCTGTCTCCAATAGCTCCTCATATTTTTAATGATTTTTTTTTTTTTTTTTTTTTTTACAAATCTCAGATCCTCCGGCCTCCCAGCTCCCTCTGCAGCCCCGCTGTTCCCTAAGGTCCCAGAACACAGAGCCCCCACTTGCATCTGCCTTGCAAACTCATATAAACTGGAAATGATAAATACATTATCTGGGCTTTTTAACGGACCATTGTTAAATTTTCTATGCTTGTCTGGCTGGGGAAGAGATGAATATTACCTTGTGGAGAATAAGATTTCTATTCCATTTAAAGGAGGGGGTAGGGGTAATCTACGGCAGGAATGCAGCACTCTGCGCATCCTAACAGGCAGTGCGCTAATTAAAAGTGTTAGGAAGGGGCATCCATCCACCAGCCTGTGACTCATTCAGCATTATCCCTGGTAAACAAGAAACAGATATTGGAATGAATGCTTCTAATTTGTCAAAAGAATGGGCGTTTTCAATTGTGCCTTCCTGGCTCCCTGTATGAAGTACATTAATTCAGTGTTGCCATCATTTAAAAGTTTAGGACCTCAAAATAATAGCACCTTCCCCTTAAGCTCGTAAATCTCCAGGTCTGTTTCCCATATAGAAACATTTATCTTACGTATAGTTTGACTTCAGTTTCCAGGTGAGAACGGTTCCTTCTGTTGGTAAATATGTTGAAATGGGGCATTGGAGAAAAGACTTCACACAGTTGTACTTAAACATCAAACCAATGTGAGATGGTTGTTAGGAGAGGCTAAAATCGGGGCAGGAAAACGTAAGGCTTTTCATGACATCTGCTGGGTACGTAAAAGAAGACAGAGAATCAATACTCTCTTTCTCTAACCAGACACCCAAGGTAGACCAGAGAAAAGCCACCCTAAGCACCAATTCCCCAAGGTCCATAAATTCTCTAAGGTGTTTTCAGGAGGAACACAAAGCACAGAAGCCATCACTTCAAGAGGACCCCGAGACATCTGTGAGCGTTTTCCCAGAGAGGCAGGTTTTCCTCCTGCCAGCAAGACGACCAGCCTCAACTATTCACTTACCTTTGTGTTGTCCAAGAGTGTCAGTCATGAAGACGCAGAGTCAGGGCTCACCACCATGTCCTGCTGAATGCTGAAAACAAATAAAATGTGGTATTAAAGGAGGTAAACAGTAACTATTTAATGGTCTTGTTTCATTTCCCTCTCTTTCATTCAAGAAGCATTTACTAAGTTCCTACCATACAGCAGGCCCTGGAAATAGAGATGGATAAAACAAAAACCCCCCCAACAGAAAATCAACAAATAACAGCCGATTTTAAGGACTGGATAAGAAGCGGTCCATGAGGAGGCCTCTTAGGTAGGAGGGAGTCAGGATGTGTGTGTGTGTGTGTGTGTGTGTGTGTGTATCTATGGGTGTCACTTCCTGAGACACTTGGGTGTGCATACACTCATACAAATCTACCCATACACAGAAGTGTGGAAGAATTTTTGAAGAAATTCCCCATATTTGCAATTTGTCTGACTCTCTAAAGGCTTGAGCTCCGGCTTTGAGATCACTAAAGAGGTGGGCACTGGAGAAAATGTCAAGAGTCTTAAAAGTGATCATACTCTTCGTAATTCACCTTCAAGAGTCCTCCTTAAGGAAACAATCACAAAAGCAGGACAATACTGATACACAGAGATTGTCATCACAACGTTATTTGTAAGAGGGAAACAACCAATAGAGAAATGACAAAGTGAATGTTAGTATTTACACAGAGAATACTATTATGCACAGGTACAAATAATTTTAAAACATTTTCAGGATATGGGAAAATATATGTAACATAATGCAATTATTTACAAAGTCTGAGCTTTTCCATGTTGAAGTTAGTCTGAAAACATGCTGACTGTTAACAGTAGTTACCTCTTTGTAGTATGGTCATAGGTTATTTTTCTCTTGTTTCTTTAGGTTTTCCAAATTTTTCTACAAAGATCATGCATATTTCCAGACAGAAAATAAACATACAATTAGAAGTTTCAGCTGCAACATCCATTTCTGCACCACTTCCCCCTCACCCGGTTATTTAACTGGGACTCCATGTTCCATGCTCCCCTAGAAGTAACTCCAGTCTGAAGGTGACATCACACTAGAATTGTCCAGTTCATCTCTGCCTCTTTCCAGTCGTGAGCTCCTCTGAGGAAGTTATTATGCCTTATTAACCCTTGCCTCCTATGAACCTAGTCCAGAGACAAACTCAGAATTGTCACCCAAGCCATGTTTGCTGCATAAAAGAAGGAAAGAGTAAATGAATGAATGTAAGACTTAATAAATGGAACTGACCTAACAGAAACGCATTAAGAGAACAGTTAATTCAAAATAATTAGTGACAATAAAAAGCGAAGTTCCATTTGGATTCACAGAAGATAGAAGATGGAAATCAGAGAGAGAGAGAGCAATTTTTCAGCCAAGACACTGAAACTGATCAAAAAAAGAGCCCATGGTTAAAATCCACATACACACAACTCAACATAATGGAATATCACAGCCTACTGATCTTCCAATATATTCTGAGACTGAGAATCTGCTTGAGGCTGGACTATTTATCTAGTAACAACATCCCATTAAAGCAACTCAGTTATTTTACACGTTTGGAGTTACATATACATAAACTAAGTAGATACTTAGTTTAATCAGCAATGGCTGGTTGACTCCCTACTGAAAGAAAGACAAAAAAAAAAAAAAGCTACAAGATAGATGATTGCAATGTTTCATACAAATTCAATTTAGTTCATTCCTAAAACTAGTGAAATACAGTCAGGATATTCTTTGCAGTTATATTTCTCTGAAAGTAGATCTGGTTTGTATCCCATCTTGTCTTTTAAGAGCTGGGTGATCCTGGGCAAGCCATTTAACCTTTCCACGGTTCGGTTTTCTAACATACAACATGAGATAGTAACAACATGAACCAGATATGGTCATTGTTAAAAAAAAAAAGCTAATAAAATGGGAGAAAGCATGACATTCAAAACAGGCTTCAAGCTCCCTCCTGTTTACACCAAGACCTGGAGCTCTTCTTGTACATTAACCCATTTTCCTATTTATTGTGTGCCACGAAGTATGCTAAACACTCCAAATATCATCTCAGCTCATCCTCATATTATTTGTTATGAGGAGATACTGATTTTCCACTTTATAAGCCCTTTTATTTCTGTAATATCGGTAGTAATGTCCCCTCTTTCATTTCTGACTTTGAGTTGAGTCTTCCCTCCCTTCTTAATCAATCTAACTAAAGGTTTGGACATTTTGTTGATCTTTTTGAAGAACCAACTCTTGTATGTTTTTGTTGATTGTCTCTTTTCTATTTTATTTTTCCATTTTAAAGATGAGGAAACTGAGGCCCCATTTTCAAGTTATGAACTGTCTGTCTGAGTCAAGAGTCAAAACGAGACTGTCTGGTTCCAAAGCCTCATCCTATTAATTGTTTCGAAAGGAAGGCACCAAATCTGGGTTTGCACCCAATGTTGGCTCACAAGAAGATTCAGTTTATGATTTTGCTGTATCATACAATATTATTTGATATGCTATGGCTTGAACTTTATTCCCTGGCAGTCACATTAAGTACCCTCCTATTTCTTTTCTGATTAAATACTTCAAGCATGAAGCTGAGTATAGATATAATTATAACCAAAAAGCTATGTACTACCCACCTGGGTCAGATAGTAAAATTCTCTTACTTGCTTCAGATCTTTTTATTTTAAAACAAAACATTATAGACATAAGCAGATTATCCTATGAATTCCTTCCTAATTCCACAAAGATAACTATTCTCTTACATTTCCATGCATGTTTTTCTGCCTCTAAAACATGTTAGCACCTATAAACAATAATACAGCTTTGTTTTGCCTGTTTTAAACCTTTGTTTAAATGGTATCCCACTGTAGGCATCTATCTGAAGTCTGCTATCTTGTTAGATATGTTTTAAAGATTTTTCCATTTTAATAGAAGTTGTTTAAATTCTTTCATTTAAACATTTAGATAGTATTTTATAATATGTTTACATTCTGACTTATTCATATTGATGGACATTTGGGCTGCTTTCAAATTGTGCTAATACAAATAATGTGGCAACAGACATTGTCATACTGTTCGGCCACATATTGTGAGATTTCTCTATGGACTTGCTGGACCAAAGAGTATATGCATCCTCAAAGTTATTAGATGCAACAAACTGCTCAACAAAGTGGCAGTAGGAATTCATATCAAACCAGCGTTGGTTGACATCATTACCAATATTTGGTATTGCCAGACTTCTAAATTTTTTCAATCTGTTGGGTATAAAATATTTCATCCTGTAACACGCATTTCTCTAATTACGAGTGAGATCAAACATTCTTTTATTTTTTTACTTTATATGAGTCTTTTCCTTTTGTTTTTTTATATGCCTGTTTTTCCACTGAGTTGTTATAGGAAGGAAACAATGCACACTAAACAAGTAAGAAAGCAAAATACCTAGTGTGTCAGACGGTCATTCATGCTGTGGGAAAACCAGAAGAAGAGCAGCCCTGCGGGTAAAGAGTGCTGGGGTGGGAGTTCTATCTTAAATAGAGTGTTTTGGAAAGACCTTACCAGAAAGGTGACATTTAGCAAAGTCCTAAAATCTGTGTGGGCACAAGCTATGGGAAGAAAGAGTAAAATGGTAAAATTATAACATTTGCTCAAGATATGTAGCGGTCCATAGGAATTTGTTACAATTATCTTCTATACTAATTGGTGTGCTTTGGGTAAAATCCTTTTCAGTTATATATGTTGCAACTATTTTTCCTACCCCATAGCTTTTCTTTTTATTTTGTTTATAGTGATACATAAAGTTTTTAAAAATTTTAATGTAGTAAATATATTAGTACTTCCCTTTAAGGGAGGTGCTTTTTTGTTTGTTTGTTTTATTCAGTAAATCCTTTCCTACCCCTGGGTCATAAAAATATTCTCCTCTAGTACCTTTTAAAGGTTTTAAAGTGATGCCTTTTGCATTTAATCCACGTGGAATTGATATTCTTTGTATGATGTCAAGTTAGAATTGAATAAATTTTCTGTATAAATAGGTACTGTCCTTGTACCATTTATATCTTCGTCTATGATTTCCGCATGGATTTATAATGATGTATCTATCATGTATAAAGTTTGTAATCGGTGCAGTCTATTCTTAGGCTCTAAATTCCATTCCATTCATCTAGTTTTCTATTCCTGTGCAAATAAATACCCTTACTACCTTAATTACTGTAACTGCATCTTAAATTTTCACAGTTGGTCTGCCCATCTATCCATCCATTCATTCGTATCTACATATATCCATCCATCCATTATTATTATTCGTAAATCCTTGTTGAGAACCTATGTTCAATACTGATTTAGTCACTGGGGAGTGAATAACAAACTAAACAGATATTCCTGCTCTCATGGAGCTTACCTTCTAGGGGATGGAGACAGACACTGAACAAATAAGTGATAAAGAGCGAGGACGCCGGATGGTGATAAGTGCCCCGGAGACACATGAAGCAGGGCCAGCACATGTGAACACCTGATATAATGTAGGAAATGAAAAACCTAATGGGACAAAAATGAACTTCTTTAAAATACACACTAGACCTTTAGAGTTGGCAATAAAAATTTAAGAATGCTTATGCTTGGAATCTAGCAAGTTTACATCTTTTGGTGAAGAACCTCTACTCCACAGGATGGTATATGAAGATGCAACGTGTCCTTGCCAGGCTGTAACTATGTGGGAAAGTTGATTCTAGTCACCTGGAAGGGGAGGGCTGGGCACATATGCATTCTATCTGGTCCTTTACTTGGCCTGACTCAAGACACTGGTCGTGGACCAGAATGAGATGGCAGTTTATCATCTGGACAGTGTGGAAGCCTGGAAAAGTTTCTTTCTTGGGGGAGCTGGGAAGAAGCCGAGTTCTCAAACACAGCTCCCGCAAAACACCAACGTTTTGCAAGCTGTCTGGAGGTGCTGCATGATTAAAATTGAACAAATCCTACCTTTGCCACTTTCCTCAATTAATAGAGTAAAAAAGCCAATAGAGAGTTGTTTTTTTAAGTTTATTTATTTGTTTTTACCCCAGTTTTCACATCTTTGGCAGTTATCAATTACTCTGTATGAAATTTAGTATATTTTCTTTTTAACACTCTGTATAAATCTAGACAAGTTCTTTCACCTTTCTGAACTTCAATTTCCTCACTTTAAAACAGGATAATAATATCTAATTGCAGGCTTGTTGTGACCATTAAGTCCTGTATTGAAAGACCTCAGCAGAGTGACTGGTATGGAATAATCACCTACTCATGGAATAAACGGCAGACCTCATCATTAGAATTGTTATACCAATAATGCTAGGTATTTTCCAGCGATCTCCAAGACATGCCCATGTTCTGGTATCTGCCTGGGTCTAGAACTCCAGCCTCTCTGGGGCAGTTCCTGTCTGAGCAGAGAGAAGGTAAGTATATGAATTAGGACAACAGTTCCAGCCCCAGCACTTTATCATCACCAGCATGTGAGGACTGCCTGTCCCAGTGAGAAACACAAATAAACAGCATCAACATGTTAGGGTTGCCTCATTTGCATATCCTCCCAAAATCGATGGCCTATTGGGTTGGGGTTGCGGAGCTGGCATGGACACCAATCATATCTAGGCCCAACACGTTAGGGTTTGTGAATTTGCATACGTCCAATCACAGCACAGGTAACACCCCTAGAGGAGCCAGTCACACTGGGGGAGTTCCCACTTACAGAGTGAGGATTCTGAGTTTGCACATCTCCGCTGTGGGGGCACACTGACCCTCCCCTCTCCTAACTCTCCAGCCAGTCTCTGGAACTTGTTCCGACAAGACCCTGATGCTAGATCAACTCCACAGTGACAGTTTACCAGCAGCCAGGACAGTGACAGCGTCCATATTCACAGGGCAACTACTGGGCCAGCAGAGGCACCATCTAAAGGTTAGAGTACCATGGCCTTTTACCTCTACCCAAGATGAGTGTGTGTGTGTGTGTGTGTGTGTGTGTGTGTGTGTGTGTGTGTGTGTGTGTATGCGTGCGTGCGTGCTGTTAATAAGTATTAATAAGATGGAAGGTTTAGTCAAGAGAGGCTAAATATTTTAATGTTGGAATAATTCTATAATAAATATCAGTCATTGAAAAAGGTTATCTCTAGTTGAGTTCTGCTTGTTACATCAAAAACAGCAGATAAACATAGCAGAGTTCATAGGTCTTAGACCTTCAGTAGCCAGCAGACTGATTTACCTATTCATTCATCCAAATATCCATCCATCCATCCAACCATCCATCTATCCATCTATCCACCCATTCTTTCATTCAATGTTTATTGAACCCTATTAAAGTCCAGACACAGTTCTAGGCTCTGGTGATATAATGGTGCTCACAGTCAAATGGGGATAGTCAAGTACACACTGACAACAGATCATGATTAATTCTAAGACAGAGAGAAGCACCATCTGTTAAGAGAGCACAGATGGGATCCACCTTAGAGGGAAGTCCGTGCACTTCACTTCAAAGCCAGTTTAAAAAAAAAAAAAAAACAATGTTGGCACTATTGCCGGTTTATTCCAGTCACTCTGGGTCTTCTAGCATCTCTCCTAGCCTTGCTTCTTCATTTTCCCATGTTCTCATGTCTGCTTTCTGTATGTCAGTCTCCCTGTCTTGCTTCTTGCTTTGCTCTTGGTCTTCATGGACTAAGGGCCTCTTCAGTTGTGACTTTCAACACTTCTATACACATAGCCTTCCTTCATTCTCTGGAAATTCTTGTTCTGGGTATTTCAGGTAATGAACTGGCCCAGTTCTGTTCTCCGGGAGCCCAACACCCACCCTTTTAAGCCTAATAGAGCAGTTTGTCCTTTGAATTCTGGGGAGGATCCTGGGTGAAAGTTCCTTTGCGCTACAACCTGACATCTCCAGATGCCCCCTGGAGGCACAAGTACCCAGCACAGGGCTGCCTGCCATGTGTGTCTGATGGCTAAAATTAAGAGCAGCAGGGCAGAAAGTGGATGTGCTGACACCACATTTAGACAAGCTTGCACTGAGGCTGTAAAACACCCTTGGCGGAGCACACTAGTAAATTGTCCCACTAATTAGTTTATTATTTCATTTGAGAGATCAAATAAAGAAATAAAATTAATAAACCCTGCAAAATAAGTGCATTGCTGGAAATAAAAGTATTTCTCAGGTCACTGCCTTAAACACAGACATTACATGCTAGAATAATGTTAACACAAGAAAGGCAAATCATGCTGCCTTGCAGGCTAGAACTGAACCCACAGCAGCTGGAGGTTACAGGAGGGAGTGGGTGATGAGCCTGGAGGTGGGTCTGAAAACACGGATGGTGTTCCTCGTTCTGTCACTGCTTACAGTGCAACCTTGAGCAAATCAGTTCCCCCCTCCCCCACCCCCACCAATGAGCTCGTTTACTTATGCGGAACATAGGGGGTTGGACTAGACCAGCTATGACATTTCACGATCATGGGCATCAGATGAGAGCCAAACCAGGATTATTATGATCTTAGTCAGTAAATAATGTGTAATGAAAATGAAATAAAATCTGAGAATCTATTACAATATTCCAGCATAGACTTAGAATTTGGAGAGTTCTCAGACAATATCTAACCCAAAAGTCACCCAAAGATGACCCATCGATGACCCATCGATGAAGGGAAAAGGGAACAGTGCTTGAATTCTTTGAGGGTCTATTAGATACCAGAAACCATGCTAAGGACTGTCGTATCAACCCTAAGAACATAAACTCAGAGATCAAATAAAATGTGGCCAAATTCACACAAAGAACAGCACAACGAGCTTTCCAACTTCCTGGACAAAGGCTTTTCCAACAAACTGTGTTTGACTGTCCAGTCTCTTACTGGGACCCCAGGCTGGGTTGCTTACTGCCTAGCAGCACCAGACTCTTGAGAGATACCATGGGTTGTGGGCCCTGTGAGGTGCTCCTTTGGAACATCAGTCATACAAGTTCAGATGACAGAAGGAATAGGGCAGTAGAGATGGACGGCTCAGCTCACATGGCTGCTCCCAGCCACCAAAGGACATGATGTGTGTACAGATCCCCGCTTTAGGACTAAGGCACTCACTCCCCAGGGGCTGGGAGTGTTGAGCTCTGACCACTTGGAGCTGAGTACCTGCTTTCCCACTACCCTTGGCTGAAGACCATCGCCTCTCGCAAGAGCACTGCCCCTTCCTGGCGTCAGCCTGCATCCAATGACTGGCAGTGAGGGGTGGATACAAAAGCCTGGCCTCCTTGCTTCAGTTTGGTACCACCCTGCAGGGCCATCCCAGTTTTGGAGCTTCTGACTGGAACTGATGGAGGCATTTGTTGTGACTGTATCATTGCTTAAATCCCCCTTCCCCCGACCAATCCTGATTCTTTCACTCCCCAGTAAATTTCCTATCATTCAAATCTGTTTCAAGGTGGGCTTCCTGAGAAAGTCGACGGACCATACTGTGAAACCTTCAGAAAGTCCAATACAAACAAACAATTCGACTTAGGTAAAAAGTAGTAAGAAATGATGGTGAATTTGTATAGAATAAGAAACTTGGAAGCAAATCATTGCTCAGAATGAGACTTCTGGGCTGGAGAGTCTGGGCAAACGTCAGGTGTAGGTAAAAAAAAAAACCATCTCACTCTGTGTCAATGTGCCCCCTGTTAGGGGAGATTGAGTCCCAAGGGATCAGTGAAGACAGGGAGGCAGGCTGCCCTACAGCAGGTAGGAGGCACTCTCGTACAGGGGAGAGGGCAGGAGCTTCGGAGCCAGAATAGCTGCAGTCAGATATTGGCTCTCTGCAACCTTGGCCGTGATACTAAATCTCAACAAGCCTCAGTTTCCTTAAGTATAAAATGGGGATAAGCTCATCTTGCATGACTTTTCTGACCTGTTATGACCTGTCTGGACACTGTGGACACTGAATTCTAAAACTGCACACAGAGAGAAGGCGCTGCAGCTTTGCAGGATGATGGTTTCGCCCAAGGGCCCTGAAACTCTCTCTTGTGCAGCCTTTGGTTTGTCTCTGCCTCACTAGGACACAGAACAGTGGGCTTCTGGCGAATCATAATCAATAAAAAGGTCCTGGTGGATTTTATCCTCAAGAATGGAAGAAATGATGGGACTTAAGGGCAATGGTAAACATGAAACTCCCTGAGGTTTGGATCTGCCATAACCTAACAGCCAAACTCCTAGAGGGAAGTCAGAGGGATTTCTGGCATCTCAGGGGTTTGGTTTGGTTTGGTTTTTGTGCTCTCTACTCCCCCCACTTTTTTGAATTAAAGCAAAACAGATCTATGGGCTAGAAAAAGCTCTGTCTGGAAATTGTTACACTACTCATTACATAGGTACACAAACATGTGGGGCAATCAGACAACCACTCTTTAGAATCATGTACAAAGTATTTTGGAAGCAGAGTGGAAGGGACGTTTAACCTTAGGTGGCAGACCTGGGGCAGAGAGACAGAGATGGCTTTCTTGAGCTGAATTTTATAGGCTGTCAGATGAGAAAGAGACTAGTGCAGTCCAGATGGGAAAAGGAAGTGCAGCCAAGACGGAGAGACAAGCTCAGGGTGATTGCACTCAGGGGTCAAAGGATATGGTATGTGTACAAATAATCTACAGGAAATGCAAGATTGGAGGAAAATCATTTGATATTCGTTGGTGACCATTATATTGACATTTCAAATTCTGTTTTTCCTCTGCTAGTATTTTAACATCAGTTTGCAATTTGCACTACCATGTTTGGTATTGACTTCAACCCTTCCAAACAGGTGAAGAAACTGTCATTATATCTTAAGGGCATATATACTGAAGCTCAGAGGTAAGAAGGAACTTGTCCAAAGTCATCTTTCAATAAGAGGTCAAGATGAGATTCAAAAGACTTCTGACCCCAGATCATCAGTTTTTTTCTATTAAACATTAATAACTTAAACATTTATGACTCATTTGTTTTGGTCTCACTACACAGTACAATACCCTTCTTTGTTAATTACTTTTTTTTTTTGGTTAATTACATATTTTAAAGTATCTATGGTAATGGGAGCTGAATACCTTTCCCTCCCAATATAATCTACCATCTGGTTTGAAAAGCTGTTCAATGTTGAAGAAAAGGCATATTAAGACATATCTCAGGTCATATAAACAACCACCCCTAAGGTTAATTTATATTATTTCATAGTGTGCACATGATTAATCCTCATTAATATGAAATTCTTTGTTGGGATGCAACATACAATTTTTAAATGGCTAATTAAAATAAACAAGAGCAGAGAGAGATCAAAGGCTGCAACCAGGATTTGTGTTCAAGTCTCAAAGGTCAATTTTCAATATACATGTAAATGGAAGTGTGAGTTGGTAGGATGCGGTGGTGGGTAGAAGTAAAATCAATGCTGAAGTCTTAGAGTCCATGAGGAGGCAACATGGAGTTGTGAAAAATGTACTCTTTTGGAGGGAGATAGGGATCAGTTCTGCAAATTCTTCTGTGTAAATTAGAACGAGCCCCTCAACCATTCTGCAGCTTGGTTCGCTCTTCCACCAACTGAGGCTATTCTGGGATTAAATAAAAGGATGGATGTCAGCAAGCACTTGGTACATGGAAGCATTTGGTAGAACTATTATTAGTCTTCTGGGCCACTGCCTCCACATCTTTAACTGATCTGGAAAATATGGTCTTGTGGGAGCAAAGACAAGTTGATGTAGACAAAGCAAAGAGCCATTTCTTCCAAACTAAATTTTCTCTAGTATATTTAGGAAAGAAGCCATAGATATGAATTTAAGTAACTCTAAGACTTACAAATTGTGAGCTTTCTGCTCTGGAAATGTGCGCTCCTGGGATTTTGCAGATATATTTGTCTTTCCCTTCCAACACATGCATAGCTAGGTAAATTGCCCCTTTTAAATTATTTCAAGTACTGTGTAAACATTTACAACTTGAAGCCAAAATAAATCCCATGCCATAAACTTAAGACACAGCTTTGAAGGGCAATTTGGCAATATAGAACAACAGCCTTAAAATTTGGTTAAACCTATGACCCACTTTTAGAAATTCATCCTAAATAAATAATTATGGATGTGCCCAAAGATTCAGCCATCAAACTGTCTATGCAACTTTACAACAGTGAAATATTAGAAATAAAGAGATGCACCAGCAGTGGTCTAGATAAATAAACTTTGCCTTTCTGTATTATGAGACCATTAAAATGATAATAAAGAAGAATATTTAATGCCATGAAAATAAATTCTTAACATTCTAAGTGGAAAAAATATAGGACAGCAGAATGTACATGAAACTACTTTTGCAAAAAGTACTTAATGTATAAGAAAAAGATGAAAGAAAATGCCCCAAATGTTATGAATAATTATCATAAGCATGTGGGAGAATTTTATTTCCTTCTTGCTTATTTGTATTTACTAAAAGCTCTATCATAAATATTTATTTTTATTTTAGAGGGTACTGATCTTCTCAAATTTATATTAAAATCCATGCCATAAACAACTGGAAAACAAACAATATTCCGGAAAAATATGTTTGTATAGAAGTATTTGACAAATACAGAATGTTTATTCTATTAAAAGTTAGGCAAACTGATAAGAAGAATATTTTAATATCCTCACAGATAAATGAAGAAATGCCATGAATAAAATATTTAATACACTGAATTAACATGTATGTGGAAATATTCAAGTTTAGAGGTAATCAAATGCATGCAAATTAATAAAATTTAGTGATTTTAAACCTATTAAATTAGCATAGTTTAAATAAAACGACCATAGTTTAAATAATAATCAGTGCTAGTGGGGGAAGAAATAGGTTTTTGCATATATTATAGGTAGATGTTTAAAATGGTACAATTTTTTGTAAAAAACAGCAATGTGTATCAGATGCCTTGAATATTGGCAATTTTTGACTGACTGAATGATTCTACTTTTGGGAATCTGGGAATGATCCTACTTTGGGGAGTGATTTAGAAATCAGTCTAAACATAGAATCTATATTATGAACAAAAATGTTCCGTGTAGCTTTATTTATGATAGGATAATTGGAAACAAATGCCCATCAGAGGGAGAGAGAGTGACATTTTCATTCCAGAATAGTTTATAGCTATTAAAGCAATAGTTAAGAATGCTACATAGTAAAATGAAATGTGTATTTTTTAAAGTGAAAAAGCATGACTCAAAACAAATTTGTGTGTGCACACTCACACACACACACACATATTTACTCACTCAAGTATAGAGCTACAACCTGTAAGAAAATACACCAAGAATTTTTAAAGATGTTATGTTTGGATTGTATAATTGACTTTTTTTCCTTCTGTCTTTTTTTTTTCCCTAAACATGTGCATATATATGTGTGTGTGAGTGTGTGTCTATTTCTTTGAGTGTTTCAAATTTCCTTTAATCAACATTCATTAGTTTTAGAATGTGGGAAACTCCCTCTATGAAATAAAAATAGAAAACATTTTGACCTTCTTGTGCTTTAGGAAAGTCTAGAGGATCTAGCCTTCGATGTAGAGAGAGCTAAAGGAATAGTTGCCCATTCACCTATTTAAGGTAAGAACGTCGCTAAAGAAAACAACAAAGCAAGAGAAGCTGTAGGTAGTTTGCAATCAATTTAAAGGCTAGTACATCTCTTAAATCAATTTTATGGGGAGCATATTAAACTGTAGAAAACCATGCAAAGAAATAGGAAGATAAGTGGTATTTCTTTATTTTTTGAATGCATGTTTAGGGGAAAAAAAGAGAGGTGATCATAATGAACAGAAAGGGCATGAAAATCGAATACCAAAGCAGGCAGGCATAATATAATTCATCGTTGTTCTTCCCTCGACTAGTTTAGATTTGTAAAACAAATAGGGGCCATGTGTATGGGGTGAAAAGAGTTGGACTTGGTCACTGAGCTTCCTGTGAAAAAGACCTTGGTTTGGATGGAAGCTTGTCTGCCAGACAAAAGAAACTGGAGAGATGGAAGGCTGGTCAGTGATACTTGGAAAATATTTGTGCAACCAGTACATCTGAGGTCTAATTCCACTTGTCCCTAAATCATCACCAACATCCTTGGGACTAAGTCTCCTGATCTACACAAAAAGTGTTCATTTATTCATTAAATATGGATTCGGTGTTCAGTGGCTGGGGGAGCAGGATGCACCTGTGAACAAGACAGACCGTTGTCTCTTCTCTTACATGCTAGTGGGGGAAACCCGACAGCAGAACAATGTGAAGCGTGGCTGCTGGAAAAAGATGATCTAGTTCTACCTTTAAAGCTCCTGCTTTAAACACTCTCATCACTTGACCTCTGGAAGAGCACTTCGTCTTGCTTGTTTTCTGCCTCACCTGTTTGTCCTCCACAATCCTTTGCTGGTCTCCCCTTGTGATCTGTATCCCTAAGTGTCAGTGTCCCTGAGCCTCCATCCCTGGCATCTCTGCATTTCTTACTTCTTGCCCTTAGGCTGATCTACACCAATCTTGTGACTGTAAATACCATTTTATATACTGATAATTTCTGGGTTCCTATCTTCAGCTTTGATATATCACTTTAACTTCAGACTCAACATTCCACTTGGTTATTTAACAGTCATTTCCAACTTTAACTGTCCAAGAAATGAGTCTGGATTTGGGCTCACCCCCAGTAAAAACCCTGTTTTCCTAAACTCTCTCCCTGTCAGAAAATGGCTATTCCATTCAACAAGTGACTCTGGTTAAACTATTTGGAGTTATCTTTGGCTCTTCTCTTTTAAAAAAAAAACCTCACATCAAATCCATCAGCATAACCTATTGACTCTACCTTCAAAATATATTCAGACTCCAACCTCCAGCATTTCTCCTGCTGTGACCCTATTCTGAACAACCGTCATCTTTCACCTTGATTATTGCAATAGTGTGCTCATCGGTTCCCTGCAACTTATCACTTCCTTTCAGTGTAGTCTCAACAAAGCAGATAGGCAAATTATTTTTTAACAAATGAGAGAGGGAGAAGGATGGAGAGGGAGAAAGAGACACAGAGAGACAAAGACTGATTGATTGATTCATATCTTACTCAGTGTAAATGCCAAAGAACTCAGTATGGCCAGCAAGCCCCGACCTTGTTCCAGCTTCTGACTTAGCATCTGACTTAATCTTCTACTTCACGTCCCCTCGTTCAATATGCTGTTCCTACACTGGCTCCCTTGGTTGTTCCTCCAACATGCCGGGCACCCTTCTTGCCTCAGGGCTTTTGCACTGGCTATTCTTCTTGACTGAAAAATACTTCTTCCAAATATCATATGGCTGCAGCCTCACTACCTTCACATCTTTGCTAACATGATCTTTCATTATTGGTGAGCTTTCCCTGATTACTCTCCATAAGGTTCCAGTCCATATTCTCAGGGCTATTGCTTTGCAAAACTCCAGGGAGTGCGTTCACATCATAGTGTGAATTGTGCCCCTTGGAGCTGGGCAGCACGGCCTGAAGAGCTGTACACAGTAGCCCTGTCCCTCATCAGGTCTCCTTCTGCTTTGCTCTTCTTTGCAGTATTGTATGCTTCTTGAAAGAGTATTTTAGTTAATTGTTTACTTACTATAATGAAACTTCACCAGGTAGTGATTTTTGTCTGCTTTGTTTACTGTTGTGTCTCCAGAGATTAGAACAGCACCTGTCTTGTAATAAATACTCATTAAATATTTACTGAGTAAATGTATGAATGACCTATGGCCCGTTTCTTAGCATCTTGGTTTGTGCTATCCAGTACGGTAGCTACCAGCGAAATGAGCTCATCGAGCAGTTAAAATACAGCTAGTGTGACTAAGTAACTAAATTTTAAAATTTTAAATTCATTAGTTAAAATTAAAATGTAAAAATGAAAGCAGTGCAAAAATGTCTCCATTAAACTGAACTTCACTGTTTTTAATAGGACTACATTTCACTTTAATCATTGCATTATGTAAGATATTTAAATTGAATTCTTTTTACTTTTTTAATGTGGATACTAAAAATTTAAAATTACATGTGCGGCATGCACTGTACTTCTATGGAACAGCACTGTTCTAGTTTCTTCATCTATAAAAGGATAATAATGGTACACACCTCATCGGGGTGTTGTGAAATTTGAATGAGGTAACACAGGTAAAGCACCTGGTGAGTGCCTGGTAATAATAACTGCTAGAAATGCTAGCCATTATTATATCATTGTTACGATTATTATTATTGAATATAGAATATATATGTATGTATAATAGGGACTAGCTCTTACCTGTGAGTTGAAGAAAGGCTTCATTTTGAAACATGTTTGAGCTCAGTTTTAAAGGAGGATTATGGGTAGATTAAGTGTATTTTTAGAGTGAAAGCTGGCAGGATATGCACTGGCCAACACATTCCCAAAGCAAAGGACAGAGCTGCAACTCAAATTCAAGACTTTCTGACCCCCAAACCTGTGCTCTGAACCATCATAAGATATTGCCTCTTAAAAAACCTGTTATCACTTGAACTGAAATTTAAGACTTACAAAGAGAATCTCCAGATCCTGAAAAGGGTCCATTTAATCTTGAGATTGGCAACTTTGAAATTTGATTTGATTTAGTACTTCTCAAACTCCATGCCTAAAGATCCCTGGAGCATTCTTTGGACTTATTATTTGGTATGTGAGAGCCCTATATAACAATTCAAAATTCTCTTTGCATATTTTATAATCCTAAGCATTGACATACGCAATTGTAAACCACATATATGGACACTTCATAAATGGGCAAAGCTATGAGCTTTCTATGCCAGCTTCTGTGATTGCCTTTATGATTTCACTGGTTCTGATGAGTACCTAGCATGATGGCAGTGCCGAACCTTTAACTCAATGATCCTCAAACCAGGGATCAAGGACCACAGGGGCCAATCAAAGGCCTACAGGATTTTATCTTATATATTTATATTTAAAGGAGTCAATGCAGAATACTTGGTCTATCCAACCCTATCTCAGTAGAATTAGTGCTAAGAGAGGGAGAAGAGGAGAGAGGAAGAGAGGTACTTTTGATCGGCAGAATCCAATTCAATTTTAGTCAAATGCTTTGGATTGCTCCAGAAAACACATACTATGTTCTGTAAACTGATATATTCCTAAGAATTTATGATTTTCCTTCATTACTATTCATATAGATACACACACACACACACACACACACACACATATATATATATATCAAGTTGTCATAAACATGCTTTACATGATAACTTGCCATGACACTTGAAAAATATTCCTTACAGGACTTTGGGCATTATCAAATCATTTGGACCCTCCCCCTCCCCAATGAAAAGTGTTCTTAACTCACTGGGGCACCTGGTGGGACCATCCTAATTGGCCTTGCAATATACCCAAGTGTTAAATTAATTTATGGGAACCTCACAGCTGGACAGCTGCCCAGCACTATATACTAGCAGCTGTTTGACACAATAAACCAAGAATCAGATTTTCTTGCAGCAAAAATAAATTTTTAACAATGTCGCCCATTTCCACAGAGGCAAAACACACGATATGATTTCTGTATGAGATGATTGTGATAGAAGCCTCCTTGGAGGAAGGGTGTCATTTTCTAAGTTAAGGCCCTGTCCTGCCACATTATTTAAGCACAACATGACATGGAAATATATTTAATAGGATTTGGCTACAGGCAAGAAGTCTGAAAGAAAGTACTGGGATACGAAGAACTTGCTATTGAGTTATGCATGGAATTCAGAATTTGCTAGAATTGAAATCTTTCAGACACTCTTTGGCTCATAACAAAACCAAACAAAACAAAAATTCCTCTCAAGTGTAACTATACTGGTATGCTCATTATGATAATAGCCGTCATACTCCCAGAATCATGACGAAGATCAAAAATGCATCTTTATATTTGTTTCACACTTCAGCTCCACTGGAACTATTTTTATTCAGCACATACCAAATAACTGGCACTTCACCAGACCCTCTGCAATTACCCGCTTCTTGGTAATAACAGACAGCCGCAGCACTTGCCCGGGTGCATTCCACGCCTATAATTTTGTAACAGGATCGCGAGGTTGGTATTATTAGGCTCTCACCATCTTTGATCCAAGTGTTTGGAACACAACGTGGTGGGGAGTCATCTTGCACCATTCAGAAAAGGGCAACCTGTAAGGAAGGAGGAACCACAAGACAGAAAAAGTCTGGATCCCTGCAACACATTATGGAGCAGAGCCATCATTCCAGCTCCAACCAGTTACCCAAGGACTATTATGTGAAGAGGAGAAATATGCTTTACTTTGTTTACACCACTGTTGTTTTGGTACCTCTTTATGTATGGGTCAATAATCTACAGTCCTGCTAATGTAGACCCTGCACAAAATGGCAATATAGGACACTTAGAAAAGGCAGAAATTCTTATTTTCAGGCAAGAAAATAGATACCAGTAGGATTGTTGGGTAACTGCCGGGAAGAAAAGGAAAAAGTGGAAAAGCATAAAACTCCCATAATTTAATTAATAATTTTCATACTAAGGCAAAAGAGAATATAAAGTATATGTTAAAAAAAACAAAGAATACATGGAAGGTGAATCCTGGTGATGAATCCTGAGCCTGTTACCTAAAGCAAAAGTGAGGCTGGACAAGAAAGAATGTTTTCAGGGAGAAAGACAATTCCAGACACACCATAGGAACAAAGCAACTATCTGTAGAATTTAATGGACATATTAGCCTTTTAATCAAAATATTATGAGTTTAATATTAATCATTTAGACTAGTGGTCAGCAACATTTTTCTTTAAGAGTCAAATAATAGCAATAACAATAATAATATTAATATATATTTTACACTTTGTGGTCAAGGGGTGAAATCAAGTATATTATGTCATTATTTGCATAACCACTTAAAATGTAACCATTTAAAAAAATTGTTAGCTCGAGCCTCAGACCAGATTTGGTCTGCAGGCTGTTTGCCCACCTCTGATTTAGACCAAGGAGGCAACAGAGTACAGTCATCCCTCTGTATCTATGAAGGGTTAGTTTCAGTTACACCTATCCCTTCTTCCCCATTAGATAGGAAAATTAGAGGATGCTCAATTCCCTTAAATAAAATGGTACTGTATTTACAAATAACTTACGCTCATCCTCCCTCATACTTCAAATCATCTCTAAATTACTTATAATAACTAATATAATGAAAATGCTATGTAAATAATTGCTGGCATGTGACAAATTCAAGTTTTCTTTTTGGAAATTTCTGGGTTTTTTAAAATAATATTTTTCATCTGCCATTAGTTGAATCTGAGGATGTGGAACGCACGAATATAGAGGGCCAACTGTACTAAGGAATGTGACTCAGTAAAAGACCTGAAGTCTAAAAAATTTAAAAATAAGTATGCAGTAAGGCAATTTGACAAGTTTCTATTTATTGGAAGCCCAGATTTTCTCATGTGACTTTTCACAAAGTGGCCCCAGGTTGCATTCTCGGTATCATCTATAGATCAGTCAGACTGCTCATTATTTTCTAATCACATACACCATCAGGCCTATGATCTTGCTTCTTCCTTTGCCTTCTCTTGCCTTGCTTGCTTAGATAACTCACCTGTACATTAAATCCAGCTAACATATTACCTCTTCTGCCTAGCTGTCTCTAGATCCTACCCCTGCCTCACATTCTAAGCCAATACCGCTCCTTCTGTGCTCTGATATGACTTCATTCATGCCACTACTATATACTTTTCATCTGTATAAGATACGGTGATTTATCTATCTCTCCTAGACCGTAAGCAGGGACTAGGTTTTTCATCAGCACCTTGGACAGCGTGTACCCCCCAGACATATTCATTAAAAATGATGCTGTTTATTGAGTCTCTCTTGTGTCCGGTACTGTGCTAAGCTCTTACATTCATTATCTTATATAATTCTCACAACTTCCATACGAGATAAGCTTTAACCTCCTCATTTTTCAGATGAAGAGTTAAATAAATTGCTCATTGCCTCACAGCCAGTAAAGTGACAAAGCTTGAACTGAAACCCAGTTGTGACAGACCCCAAAGCCCATGCTCTTGACCTGTTAGGTTGCCTCACTGATTGTAGAATAAGTGAATGAAATATGTATTAGACTGATACATGTATTAGACTGGCATCTTTCCCTGCTGGAGCATTTCTAGGATCTGTTTTATTATTTCCTAAAAATGAGAATGTTTTGTAGTTACTATCCTAAGTATTCAGAGGTGGAGAGAACCTAAGAGATCAACTGGTCCAGCTCCCTTCTTTCTCATGTAATAAAACAGTAGCCATGAGAAAGTATTTATTTTTAACTCAAGATCACACAACTTAAACCTTGACCCCCTGCTGTCTAGTCTAGGACTTTCTGGGTCATCTCTTGTCATCTTTAGCATGTTCATAAGGCTGTCACCTATAATCAACCTTGCTCCCCATCACTGAATTGGGAGACACAATGTTAATTTTTAAAATAAATGTTGAAAATGAGGTCTTTACAGTAAGTTGAAATTGGATTTTATTCTTCCAATTGCACACAAATTAATAAAATAAACAAAACTGCCTTCAGCTTCAGTTTGGAAAATACCTTCGAGTGGGCTTGATGGCCGTCTTCAAGACTCTTCCAATCCTCTGCCACTAGGCTTACTCTTAACTTAGGACTTATCACGATGCACTGTCTTTGGCTCCTTATTTATCTGTCTCTCGCACTAGATTCCGAGCTCCCCAAGGACACAGAGCAAGTTTATATTTCTATTACCTAGCTTAGTTTTTGTCACAGAGTTGGTGAATATCAGTGAAGATTTACTGACTTAATGAAGTTGGACGTAGGAAATACAGCTGAAGGAGATCAGTCAGGTGGCTCTTTGAGGGTGTGTGTTATTTGGAAGTTACTAAAGTCACCATCATTGCATATTTCCCTGTTTCACAAAGCTTTTTCCTTGAAAAATTGTTAGAAAATGCCTGTGAGTGAGACATTGGCAGTTTTTTTTTCTCTAAGCCTGAAAATATTAGGAGAACCCAGGTGGTCAAATTCAGTGTAATCAGTGTTTCTCAGGGAACACTGTGGCTGGATGAATGCAAGCTGATTATACAGTAAATATTTAATTTTAGATTCTGATTATTTCATATTGACATTTCAGAGCAGTAAATATTTTTATGCTAGATTCAGCTTACACCATGAAAATAACTCCCTCAATGGCAGAGTCTACACATGTAATTGTATAATTTAATACTTTCATTTAAAATATTTCTACTTTTAAAAATCTTTTAGATTTTTAAAAAGTAATTTCTTATCTGAGTAGACTCGACCTTAGACTTTCTGAGCCAGAGACTAATTAGTCTTTCACGAGGAAAATGGAAAGTTCACTTTTCTGAAAATGACTATTTTTATTTGGGTATTTTCCATTCTCTAGTGCTAATCAAATCCACATGGAAACAGTCAAGAAAGAGTTAAAACAGAAACCTCTGTGGAGAGACATTAAATGGATAGCTTTTGCTTTTGCTGGAAAAGGCTAGTTTCAGACATTTACTGTTAGGAACAGGAACAACCCTAGAGGTTTGTTGAGGAAATGCATGTTGAGTAATAAGTGGGCAGGTTTTTGGAAAGAATCAGCTCAGAAGATTTTTTAAATTATGGGCACGTTGTGGGTGAGGAATGTGTTTAAAGCCACGTGGTTTTATAAACTTCTAAGTAATTCCATCTCAAGTATTCATGAGCATTTTATAGGAGGCATTTGAAGAACTCTTCCCCATTATAAGTCCATCACATCTCTTAACTCCTAGCACTTGGAAAAGACCCAAGAAGAGAAACTGCAAGATAGTATCATGGCCATTTTATTGATGAGCAATTGAGGGTCAGAGAGACTGACCTGAATGACACAATTAATTAGAGTTAATGAGAAGCTCTTTCCTTCACACTTTCTTTAGGAGCTCATTTAGTGTTTTTCTAATTTCTTTACTTATAATAACTCCCAGAGAGGTGAGATGACTTACCCAATTGGTAGGTAGGTGAAGAGTAGGTAGGCATACTCTGTTCATCCCCACTTTTCCTCCTCCTCTCTTGGGAGCCAGTAGTCTTGCAGAAGGCATGAGTTCTCCTCTGTTCTACCATGCCATCAGTTTTACCTGGTCCAGGAGTTGGCCTAATTCTGGGATCCCACCAATGGGACCACATGGCTAATAGAATAACGCAACATCCTACAACCTGTCATTAATGTAGATGATAGTCTGGCCTTCATCTTTATTCTTCTACTTTATTGCTTAATAAGCTCAGAACTCAGCAGGGAAGAGGGGTGCTACTTATTGTGCCCTCCCCTTGGAGACTCCAAAAGTAACTAACAGAGAATCAGGATGCAAATTCTTCAAAGCTGCTCTAAAGTCCCTACTCTGGGGGCAGCGACAAACAATCCATAGGCTCGCCTGTATTTCTCCACCTTCCTTGTAATTAGTTTGAGGCTCTGTTACAAGTTCTGACTCACTAGCCTGTGAGCAAAAATAACATGTGTCATTTTGGGGTAGCGAAAGTCCACTGCATCCCATGCTGAGATGGTGGCATCACCATCTCCTTACAAGAAGTAAAGAGCCCAGAGATTCTGGATCCTCAAGTGACCACACGGAGCAGCCTGTGTTCTCGAACCATCCTGGGCTTCATATGAGCAAGAAAACAAACTTTTGGTATGTCAATCCCCTCATCCAGAGATTTGGGAGTTATTTTGTTTCCACAACATAGCATAGTCCCACTTCACCAGGAACTGACTTAAGAAATAAAGGCCATCGTAGGTTCTAGATATGGACAAGCTGGACACAAGGTTAACACAGAAACAGCACAGCGAATAAGGAAGCTCAGCAGAGTCATGAAAAAGCAACGGTGTCAGCCTAATTGTCCCTCAATAAAGGTGTTCCTACTACCTTAGCTATTACCATGTGTCTGTCTTACTTATCCACTAAAGTCTAATCTCTCTGAGGACAAGGATGATATCATAGCCACCTCTAGGCCCTCAACACCAAGCACACATCCTGGGCATGTCAGATTGTCAGTATCGGACTGTGGAGCAGAAGCAAAACGAAGCACTGGTAATGAATGCCAGAGCTGCAGTGGCGTTATTTTGTCTTTGTATTATTTGTAATTATCATTAGCATAAATTATACATCTATTCAGCATAAATACATACATATATTTATGTTTAAGTTAACTATTTAGTAAACTGAATATAGTTCATTATATAATAATCAGCCTTTTCTTTTAAACAGGCATTTGTGTTTCAGAGGTCAGGCCCCATCAATGCAATTAATTCAGATCGCCCAAGTGAAGGAGAGAAATAGAAGCTTTGTGCTTTGAAAATTATTAACAAAAATATCCAAAGACTCAAGAGGAGACAGAATTTAAAGGTGGAAGGGACAGACGGCCAAGCCAGTAGCAGAACAGCATCTAGAGGTGGAGAACATGGCTTTAGAAAGTAACAATTCTGTGTCTCTGTAAGGTCCAAGAGCTAAGGACTGGAGCCAGGGTTACCCCTGAGGGCGGAACAGAGCATTTAAAGAGTGGAGTGGAGCTTGCTGTGCTGGGAGACAAGCCAGCAAACATAGCAGCATAAGCCAGGGAGACACTGCTGTGGATAGGGAGGCAGTGTGGACAGACAAAGGAGAAGCAGAGCTGTTCCCATGCTGACCCCCACCCTGGAGAGTAATGCTGTATTTCATGCCAACATGCAGGAAGGAGGTTCCAGCCGGCTTTAATTCAAATTGAACAAATGAAAAAGACATGATAGCTCTTATATGCCAAGGTTATATAGAGCAATTCATTCCCGTTACATTCTTAAGGCAGTATGCTCGGCTCAGGGGTGGATTTGCCAAATAACATTTGGCAATACCCTTTCCTTCAAGAATCCAACAAGTTAGCTGGGAAAAGAAGAGCTAAAAGATAACTACAGGCACAGGAATCCTTTAACCCAAGGGAAAAATCCAAGGATCTCAGCTTGGTAGCCTTGACTATTAATGATATATATCCCCAAACTACATCTCTTGTATTTTCTACCATGAACCTTGCTCTTGCCAACTGCAAGTTCTGGTGAGAACTGGTGAAGTTTTCACTAATCTCAAAATATGCTATGTCTTTTTTTAAAAGACTGGAACCACTGTTTCCTCTGCTTGGAATACCTTTGTTCACCTAAGACACCCCTACTCTACCTACAAGATAACATCGAGTTGTGATTTCTCTTCCCTGAGCTTTTCTGATTCTCTCAAGAGAAACTGAGATAGATAGATAGATAGATAGATAGATAGATAGATAGATAGATAGATAGATAGATTAGATAGACAGACAGACAGAGATATAGAGATAAATAGCTCTTCTACGTATAGATTATCTATCTATCCATCTATTGAGAGAGAATATTAATATTATTGAACTCATATGTGCTTGCTGCTATGGTCTGAATTGTGTCCCCAGCAAATTCATACATTGAAGCCCTAGCCCCCAGCATGACTATATTTGGAGACAGGTACTACAAGGAGATGTTTAAGGTTAAATGAGGTCATTAGGGTGGGGCCCTGGTATGACAGGATTAGTGGCCTTATAAGAAGAGGCCCCAGAGAGCTTGCTCTTACACTGTGAGGACACAGCAAAGGTGGGCACTCACAAGCCAGGAAGAGGGCTCTCACCAGAACCCAATGATGTTGGCATCCTGATATTGGACCTCCCAGTTTCCAGAATTGTGAGAAAAAAAACTCTGTTGTTTACGCCACTCAGGCAGTGGTCTTTTGTCGCGGTTGCTGAGCTGACTAGGGCAGTCGGCGTTTCCTGTCCTACACTGTGGCTCTCAGTGACTCTAACCACCACAGGAGTAGGTATCACGTCCCCCCCTTTCACAAAATGGAGACCAGAGCTCTGGGGGGTGAAATCATGTGCCTGCAGTCACACAGTAGAGTGGAGATTTGAACCCGCACCTGTGTGACTGGAAGGCCTGTGCCCTTTCTATCCCACACCCCTGCATCCCAGGCCCTCCTCTGGACTGCCATGCAGTACCTAGTACACCCCCGGGTGATAGCAGTCTTCTGTTTTCCCTGCTAAACAGTGTGATAAAATTACACTTAAATAGTAGAATGATTTACCTCAGAGAATCTGAACCACCAAACTGATAGACCATTTTAATTATTATTATTATTTAAGAGGTATTCACATCAACTGTTACAGAAACCAGAGTCATGGGGACATCCTTCGGGCTGGGTAGGGTATACTTCCAGCCAGAAAAAGAAACACATCTGAAGTGCTCCTTCTTTGCCAGGTACTGTTATTCACTGGGAACAAAGAACAAGAGATCGTACTGGACCTTGAGGAACTCACAGCTGGGTAGAAGGAGACATTAAATATTAATTTTCTATTCTCATGTGTCATTTGATCGGGGTATGGTTGGCTGTGTAGAAGGCAGCTTGGGCCACATTGGAATCATCTAGGAAACTTTAGTAGACCCTGATGCCTGGGACCCACTTCCGGAGACCTTTATTTCATTGGTCTAGGGTATGGTCTGACTATCAAGGGAATTAAAAGGCTCCCCTAGTGATTCTGATGTGCAGCCAAGATTGAAAATCAGTGTCCTCGCACCTAGGAGGAGGAGGATTCCAGGTTGAACAGAGAGAAGGAGGGGGCGGGGAGGGCAGGAGCAAAGCAGAGGCACACAGCAGCAGCCTTCATGACCATTCTGCATCCAGTGGCACTTAACAAGTGCCCATATCGTAAAAAGCATGGCAGAGGACCTATGAATACAATTGAGAGGGTATGCATTAAGAACTAAAACAAACAACACAATCAAATACTGCTGTTTATTTAGTGCATGTCTTTCAAAAAGCTGTAAGTACTAGAAAGACATTATCTTAATAAGCTCCCATCATCTCTGCCAGGTAGGGGGCAGGTTAGGCTTTTATTAAATGATGCTGTATTGAAGTACCTTCTTTGCTTAAATCAGAAACTAATGTAATATAAACTATGGGGAACAGCTACACACTTAGCATCATGAGGATTCTAACTCAGCATAACAGGAATGTTGCCAGGTATGGGGTCTCAGGAGACAGGCTGGGAATAGAGATCTGAAGAGAGGCTGAAGGAATGAAGAAGCAATAAAGTAGTAATAATATTGTTGTTACTATCACTATTATTCAGGCTTACAATGCCAGGCATCTTGTTCAGTGTTTCCCAAGTATCATCTCTAGTATGTACCCCGTGAGGCAGGCATCCCCATTTTATAGAGGAAGAACACGGTACACGGAGAAGTTAAGAAACTTGCTCAAAGGCAAACATCTCCCGAGTGGCCACGTTCGGTTCTGAATCTATAGGTGTGATCTGAATGAGACTCTAGATCCAGTTCTCTTAATCTTAGGCGTTTTTTAGGGGATGATGAGGTGGGGTTACCAGTTGGTGAGGATGAGGTAAAGGAACTAAAATCTCCCTTCATATCTTGAAATCAAAGCAGATTCCGTAAGTGGTTGATGGGGATTGTTTTAAGGATGAGTAGGAAACCGATAGCTAAAATCACCTAGACTACAGACTTCAGAATGAGGGCTGTGGAAGGGATCGCTGGTGGGAGGGTGGGGCTTGGGGCACTTTACCATCCTCGGCCATCCCAAGAGCACTGCCGACAGTCCGCAGGTCATGGCCGTGGGAGGGGAAGAGGGAGAGAAGAGTGGTTACCAAGCACTAACCACTGAATTGAAGTTTGTGTTTTAATTATATGAACTTCTTCATCTAACACCATGCTAATAGTACTTGTGAGCCACGTGTTGGGTTCAACACACACACACACACACACACACACACACACCCCAGTTTGGTATGCCAGGATAACGTATATATTACTATACATACAAAACAAAGTGAGACAGTCAGATCATTTTCACTTGAAGCCTTTGGGAATAGCAACAGGCAGTAATATCTAGGGTAAACCCAACAGCAGCCCATTCCTTCACTTTGCAAGTTTAAGGTACTATTTACTGTGCACTAACCGTGGGCCAGGTACTGTGCTAAGTGCCTTAAATACCTCATCTCATTTGGACACCACAATAACCCCATGAGGTTGGTACTGTTACTAGCTTTGATTTACTGATGAAAAAAACTGAAGCTTCAAGAGATAAAGTGGCTGACTCAAGGTCACATGGTTAGTACGTAATTGAATGGGGATCAGAACCCAGCTCTTTCTCTCTCCAAGGTCTATGGCAACATGGTAAAAGTCACCTCTCCATGGGTGTTATAGCTGATGCCTTTTCATTTTCTGCAAATTCAGTGTGCGAAAATAGCCTCTGGTGGCAACTACAAAAGCAAATGCTGACTTTACAGTTAGATTAAGTTCTGGGACAGGAAAGAGAAGCATTCCGAGGCATTCAGCAATGGCTAGTTCCCACCTGGGGTTTTATGCTTTAGCTCTGACCCTGTATTTTCAGAGACATGGTGTATAGGTTTCCTAAAGCTGCTGTAACAAATGACCCAACATTTATTGGCTTAAAACAATACAAATTTATTCTCTCACAGCTCTGCAGGTCAGAAGTCTGACACCCACTGAGCAAATATCAAGGTATCAGGAGGGCTTCATTCCCTTCTGAAGGCTCCAGAAAGAATCAGATCCTTGCCTTTTCCAGCATCTAGAGACCATCCACGTTTCTTGGCTGTGTCCTCCTTCCACCAGCTTCAAAGTAGCACCCATGGTTGAGTCCTCATAGCACATCACTCCAGGGACCTGGTTCTGACTGATCATATCTCTTTCTCTGACTCACCTCATGCCTCCCTTTTTCACTTTAAAGAGCTCTTGTGATTATATTGGGCTGAGCATTATCTCCCTATTTTAAGGTTGGCTGATTAGCAATCTTAATTCTCTCTTGAACCTACGTTCCCCTTTGCCATGTAAGGTAAATACATACAGGTTCCGGGGTAAGGACACGGACATATTTGGCGTGGGGGGACTACTATTCTGCCTGCCACAGATGTTGACAAATTAGGTCACAAGTCACAATGGTGCCTAGGGAGGTAAGAAGATTGCTGAAAACAACGCCAAGTACAGAAGGGATTATAATGAAAAGCAACAGTCCTCTGTCTGCTTCCTAGCCCCAGTGTCACTTTCCAGAGGTAACTAGTTTCAAACCTTTTTTTAGGGGGGGCTTATTTCTGCAGCTGACCTCTGTATTTCTTAACTGCATGCTTATCAAGCTCTTATTTGCTGTATCTATTCACATATGTTTTCTGGGGCCACCATAACAAAGTACCATAAAACTAGATCGCTTAAGACAATAGAAATTTATTGTCCCACATTCTGGAGGTTAGGAGTCCAAAATCAAGATGTTGGCGGGACCACGCTCCCTCTTAAACTTATAAAAGAGAATCCTTCCTTGACTTCTGGTGCTTCTTACAGTTTTCAGGCAATCCTTGGTGTCCCTTAGCTTGCAGCTACATAACTCCAATTTCTGCCTTTGTCACCATATTGTATTCTCCCTATGTGTCTCTGTGTCTTCAGATGGCTGTCTTTTTAAGGACACAAGTCATATTGGATTAAGGGACTACCCTACTTCAGTCTGGCCTCATCGTAACTAATTACATGTGCAACCACCCTGCTACCAAAAAGGTCACATTCTAAGGTATTGGGAAATAGGACTTCAACGTGGCTTATTGGTGGGGGGACACACTTCAACCCATAACACTGGATTTCTGCAGTGGCCACTGAAGAAATTAAAAAAATAGATGGAGCAACCAGGGATATTTATTTGCACATAAATAAATAAAAGGAGAGGCATCTGGTCCAAGATGGCTGGAGAAAAACACGGACTAGTACTGCATTAAAAATATGACAAAGACATTGTAAAATGATTATAAATCAATAAAAAATGTTTTAAAAATATGACAAAGAAATGAGAAGAGTATGAATCTGAAACTATGTCAAACACAGAAAGGGAACCATCAGTGGATGAGAGATTTCAAAAAGTTTCTGGGAAACAGATGATAGAGACTGATTACTGATGAGGGAAGAGAGCCCACCTGCACTACTGAATTCCCGAGAATTTCCGTACTTGGAAAAGTAAGTGTGATGGAAGACGTGGGGTGAGATGTGAAGATGAAAGCAAGGAGATTGTCTAGAAGCCAGTAGATGGAGCCGTCAGTCCTATACCCCCAATGCACTAACTAGAGAGTCGACAGGCATCTGCCCAAGACTGGACCCTGCTTGGTCATTTCAGCAACACCTACCAGCCTACAAGCGCCACCTCCTCAGAGCTCTTATTTGGCTTCATAATATCTCATTCTGAAACAAGAGCAGACAGACAAGGATGCTCAGCTACCTGAGGAACACTGGCAACATAATGGAAAAAAATCATGATAAAAATCTCACTAGTTTCTTTTAAAACATTCGAGAAGATATTGTAATTATAAAGAAAAAGACATACTTTTCTGAAAAAATAAAAATAAAAACAAACTCTTGGAAATTAAAACTGTGATTGCCAATGAAACAATAAAAGAAAAGGAAAACCTATAGTAAAGTAAGAAAATAAGGTTAAAGAAGTAAGGTTAAGAACAAAGTAAAATATTCTGAGGGTTAAGAGTCCTAACTTAAAATTCCCTGCACATTAAAAATGAGTGTAGGGGAGGGTGTAGCTCAAGTGGTAGAGTGCATGCTTAGCACGCACAAGGTCTGGGGTTCAATCCCCAGGACACCCTCTCAAAATAAATAAATAAACCTAATTATCCACCCCACCCCCAGACTTAGAATAGGCAGGGAATCAGGAAGTCCACCTTTTTTAGGGAATTATTTTGCAGAATAAGGTAGTAAACCAAGAGAGAGGATGCTATGAGACCCATATGACCAACAGCCTACCCAAGAAAGCCATAGGACAACAGCTGGAAGGTTAGAAGCATCCAGAGTGACTCAGGAGCCCAGCCTGGGAAAGGAGGTCACAGGTAAGACCAGGTGGAGGCAGAGGTGGAGGTGGTGATGGGATTTGAAGGATCCAATGGTATCATCTAGGAGCTGAGAAATGCTGGTACTTAAGAAAGGCAACAGACTGCGTGTGAAAAAAGGAGATTCCATTTAAACTTTTTGCTGAAGTTTCTTGTTCTTCTGAGTGCTGCAAGAATTGAGACTTAGGATCTGAAGAGAAGGAGACCTAAGCTGGGCATGATACTTGACTCTGCTGTGAACACTTTTACGTAGTGACAATAATTCAAGTTTCATGATTTATTTTTAAGTTTTGGAATAAAGCTACCAAGAATTTACTGGAGACAGTCATGGTTGCAGGGAAAACAAATGCTATCAATTTGGGATGTAGGGGAGAATTATGGGTAGAAGGGTGAGCTCTGTATCTGTGAGTCTGTTTCTTTTGTTTATATTCTTTTGTATATATTTCTTTGTTATAGTCACTAGTGTGTTCTATTTTTAAGATTCCACATATAAGCGAGACCATACAGTATTTGTCTTCCTCTGTCTGACTTATTTCACTGAGCATAACACCCTCCAAGTCCATCCATGTTGTTGCAAATAGCAAAATTTCATTCTTTCTTATGGCTGAGTAGTATTACATTGTGTGTGTGTATATATATATATATCTCATTGTATATAGAAATATATAAGCATTTCTATGAGTATGAGAAAAATGTAGAACCCCCATTATTCAGCTTCTCATTCTGATCAATGGACAATTCACTGCCAGTCTTGTTAGATCTATATCCCTATTCATTTCCACCAGCCCCCATATTATTTTGAAGCAAACCCTCCATATTATATTATCTCGTTCCTCACATTTCAGTATGTATGTCTAAAATACAAAAATTATTTTTAACTTAAGCATAAACTATTACCATACCTTTAAAAAATTCCTTAATATTAACAAAATATCTGATAAATGCTCAAATTTCCATTATCTCCTATCTTAAAAAAATAATTTTAATGTGTAAATCATATTTTTGTTTTCATATAAATAAAAGACTTGGCTTAAAAAAGAAGGAACCAATTCAGTATTTATGATTACAGAGAACAGAACAAGAGGAAAAGTTCCAGTCAAATGTAAGAACTTCTCAATTAGGAGAACTGTTGGAATGTGCTGCTTTGGGAGGTCACAAATCCATGTCCATCTAAATAGGCAAATAGAGCCCAGATGACCAGCTGTCTTAGGAGGGAGATAGATTTAGATATATATATATTCCGCCCCACCATGGTCCCTAATCACCCTATACTCTTTAATTCTAAAGACATTATGAATTCATAGAGAAACCATACACCCAAAAATCATTTGCCTGATGAGCACAATTTTAGACAATGTACTCAAAAGTCTTTTTCCTCTTCTCCTCCCCTTTTTTCTTTCATTCATATATTTCATAGGTTTAACAGTTTTCCAAGCCTCTGTGTTGCCTTTAGAAGCCCTGACTTCCCTTGAAAACTGTAAATCCTTTGAGGTTAAAGACCTTATCTGTCTGAATCCGCCAAATTGATGCTTGTTTTCGACCTGGTTCCTGGGGAACAGATCTGAGACCCCGAGGTCTGCAGACAGGAGGTTTGCCAAGGACTGTTCTCTGAAACAGTATCGGAGCAGACATGGTAAGTAGGGCTGGGAGAGGCGTGAGTTGAACTGTGCTGTACTGGAAGAGAAACTTAAGCCGATTTTACCAGGAGCTGTGGGGCTGGGATGACTCCTCATAATTGTCCCAAATCTAGGCAAGGGGTAGGGTCACTGTGCCCCATCCTATCAACTAGTCATTGAATACAAGCTGCCTCTTAAGGCAGAGGCTTACCCTTGGGCAAAACAACTCTTTTATGCCAAGGGCAGTACCTAGACAGACACTCAGGAGTGACAGCTGCCAACACTCCCAGCACCCAGGGGAATATGAATACCTCAGCCCTAAAGGGGGGCTCTGGGCAGAGTACCCCTACAGTGCTCAATTAGTGTTTGTCTAAGTGAACTGCACAGCCAGAGCTATTGCCTGCCACCATCCTCCAGGCACCCTACATTTCGGTAAGATCTTGCATCCTTCTTGGAACATGTGATTGATTCCTTTTACCTTCTTTAGGTGTTTACATAATTCATGCCACCTGACTGGCATTCCTTGCCTTTCTTTTAGCCTGGATTTTCCAGAGTGCAATTCCTGGTCTTGGTTCTTGAATTTCCTAGTTAATTTATCATTATGATACTGCACGTCCTCTTCTTTAGAGACACTTGATAAAGTCTTGCAAATTCACCAGGTAGAGACAAATAGCAAAAATAAAATTCAAAGAAAGAAGTTCCTCCTTGCATTTTGAAGACCCCATCCCATAGTTACCTTCTCTGTGAAATCTGATTGTGCTCTCATAGGCAGAGCTGATCTTGGCCCACTGTAGTATTTACATATTTTAGGCAATTTACCCTGTAATGGGTCTGTCTTTCTTACTACGCTGCAAATTCCTCAAATCACAGCATGTTCATTTGCTTTCCCAGGGCTGAACACAGTTCTGGCACATAATAGATGTCCAATAAAAGCTCTATCAGATGAATGAATGAATGAATCAAAGTTTGGGATTTTTCTCATGGCACAAATTCAGTTATTCCTACTGTTTTCCTGACATTTCACAATTGTAGCTAATGCAATTCACATGCAAAACTGGGAAATAAACACCCAGATAAAAAGCCTACCTTGCGCAGTTCACCAAATCAGCAAAACAAGCTCATGTTTTAAACAAAAAAAGGGGGGGGTACAATTGCAGCTAAAGCTTCAGCACAATCAATTTTAATTAGCATTGCTCATTGTGAGAAATGATAAGGTATCAGTCATTGTAATTGCCAGTGTTGACAATTAGTTCAAGTCGTTAACATCTCAAGACCTAAGATAACACAGACAGTGAATCTGAAAGATTTGAAGGAAAGGTAGGGAGGAGTTGCTAGGAAATTCCGTCAAGTTTTGCACAGGCTCAACAAATGCACCCTGTGAATGACACTTTCAGGTTTTCTTGGGGAACTGAAGAGGGAGCCTAAGAACTGCCACTGGCCTGTCCTCCTTCGTCCTCATCCACAGGAAGTGCTGCCAGGAAGATTCTTCTAAACATGCAAGCTGCGGTGTGTCACGCAGATACCTCCCAGGAAAGAGCCCAGTCTCCTTAGCACTGGATTCCAAGCTCCTGATTTCCAGCTCTGTCTCTTACGTGTTCCTCCATTCTCCTTGGGCTCACCTCTCACACTAACTCACTGCCAGACAATTCCTCAAAACCCTTTTGCTTTTTTGTGCCTCTGACTGTGCACAGATAGGTCTCCTTGTTTTAAATACTCTACCCCTTTTTTATTTTTGCCGGACAAACTTCTCTTCTTTTAAAGACCCAACTCAAATGACTTCTGACCTCAGGAAAAACAATTTATTCCTTTGTGTTCCCTATGAATTTTTTTGGGGAGGGGCACCCATGTAGCACTTACCACATGATCCCATAATTACTTATTTATTCATCTATATTTCCAACAAGCCTATGTCTTCTGGGAGTTCTTAATGTCAAGCCCAGTGCCTGGCAAATAGTAGACCTACAACTGTCTGTTGAATGAGCAAATCAATGCGGAGATGGAGAGATAAGTAATTAAAAATGAGCAAGGTAATGAATGAATGAATGAATATGTTCATCAGCGCATGGTTCCCTTAGCAGAGATGTCTGGATAGCCAGACCATGAGCCATATTTCTTTGGCACTAGAGTTTCTTTCTCCCTTCTCAGAAGGGAATGAATGGAATGTGATATCTTCAAAATTCTAATTTAGTATCTACAACTGAGCAACGGAGACAAAGAAAAGTTCAGAAAGTTGCCTTAGATCACCTAACTAGAAAGTGGTTCTTTCTCCAGGATCACTTTTACAGGCCCCAATATAAACAAGACTCACCACACTGAGCTGGAGAACACCCATTTTCTGAACAACCTTGATGTCCCCAACAGAGGCTGCACACACATAATCAAGAGGTCTTAGGGTGGAGTGTTGGGACGATACGGATGCAAAACAAAATGGAGAGATGTTATGTCATAGAAGTTATCTTAATTTAAAAAAAACAATCAAGATGGGGAGGGTATAGCTCAGTGATAGAGTGCATGCATAGCATGCATGAGGTCCTGGGTTCAATTCCCAGTACTGCTATTTAAAAAAATAATAAACCTAATTACCTCCCTCTCCCCGCCCCTCCCCCCAAAAACAATCAAAGGAAAGGACCCATGAGTCGAAGTTATAAGGAAATATACTACTGTAAAATTCAAAGATGACATTTTAATATTAGTGTCCCTCTGCACCATTTTCCTGTCTCCTCGTCTCCTAAATTTCTGCTGCTTACTTTTCTAACTTGTTGGCAGCATCCTCGGTCACTCAATTTCCCATTTAATTTGCCTTCTCCCTCTCCTTGTCTCTTAGGTGCAACTGGTCATTCAAACATGTCTAAACTCTGTCTCTGTCCCCTGGTCATTACCTGAGTTCAGATCTTGGTTTCCCAACTCCAGTTTAATATTCCTAATTCGTGCTCTTAGTTACCAACCTTTTATTTTTTGCCTAGTATTGTAGTTATATCTTACAGTTAAATCCACAGATTAATGATCCATTGTTTATCGTATCTCTCTCCTACTAGAAATATGACACTGATGCGTATCTTTTTACAATGGTGCTTCTTAATACGGAGTACTTAATACATACTTTTGGACTGAATAAAGAAATGAGCTTCATTCACACATTGATCAGTATCTTATTCCTCATTTCTTCTTGCATCTTCTTCCATGGTTTATGTTATTTTTTCCAGAAATATACTAAAGTATACAGCTTAAATTTGTCAGTAAACATTCTTAGCTCTGTCTGCAAACCTTTTTTCATCCACACTTTGAATGATAACTTAGCTGGGTATAGAATTCTAAATTGATAGTTATTTCTTCTCAGAACGCTGAAGGTACTATTTTACTGCCTTCTGATTCCTAATATTAGTTTTGGTAACTTTGCTGTTTGTCATTTTTTCCATAGATAATTTTCCCTCAGGTCCCTTTTTAGATCTTTTCTTTGTCTGCAGTGTTCTTTCCCCCTAGTAATTTATTTTGAAATAGTTATAGATTCACTGAGTTACAGAATAGTACAGAGGGTCATCCTGTGCCCTTTATTCAGCTTCCCATAATACTTACACCTTACATTACTATGGTCCATTACCAAAACCAGAAAATTGTCATTGGTGAAATGTTTATATACAGTCATATACCATTTTATCACATGTATGGATTTATGTTCTAAGCACTCCAACAAAGATACAGAACTATTTTATCACCACAAAGATCTTCTTTGTGCCTCCTCCACTTCCCCTGCACTGCCTTCTTTAATTCCTGGCAGCTACTAATGTGTTCTCATCTCTATAATTTTGTCATTTTGAGATTTTTATATAAATGAAATCATACTGTATGTGACATTTTGAAATTGGATTTTTCCATTCAGAGTAACGCTGCTGAGATCCATTCAAATCCATTCAAATTATGGCATCTATCAGTAGTTCATACCCTTTTTTTTACTGCTGCATAGCATTTCATAGTGTGGATATACTGCAGTTTAACTAGTAAACTATTGAAAAACATTTTGGTTGTTTCCAGGTTTTGGCTATCAAACTGAAGCTATTATAAATATCCATGTACATTTTTTTGTGTGTAGATCAGAGTTTTCATCTCTCTTAGGATGAATGTCCAGGAGTATGTTTTATGAATGAGTATATGTTTAGTCTCACATGAAGTTGCATAACTATTTTCCAAAACTGCTGTACCATTTTACATTAACAAGGACATGTATCCAAGTATAGATTTATATGTTTTATATATTTATATGTGTTATGATTCAGAGAATTCATGTAGTTTCATTGATTCTGAAAAAACTTTGAGCTATTAACTCTTGGGAGTATTTTTATTCTTCATTTTCTTTCTATTTTATGCTCTTGGAAACCCCATTAAATTATAAGTTGGAAATTTTTGTCCTATTCTCCATATTTTTTAACCTCTTAATTTCCTCTTTGTGCATTGCAGGTATTTCTGTACTCCAGTTAACTAGTTATATTTTCAACTATGTGTACAGTACTGTTTAACCCATTTATTGAGTTTGTTTATTTTAATGACCTTATCTTTCATTTGTAGAAATTCTCTTAGATAGTTCCTAAGATTTTCATTTTCTTTTTTCATGTGTCCTTACTAGTTTTTTGTATTTCCAATTCCCTTATATGATTTTATTAAACATCCCTCTTTGATAATCTCTATTCAACCTTTATATCACCTGAAGTTCTTGAGTATTTAATCTTGTTGCTTGGTGCCTGCTGACTCTCATGCATAGTAATACGTTTTCTTGTACGTTTTTGCAAGTCTGGATTTTGATTTCATCATCACATTTCTCTGTGGGAATCCTAGGAAGCCTGTGTTGAAGGTGTATCCCTTCAGAAGTTTTCTATTTACTTCTGTCAAGTATCCCAGGGTCAGTTTCGCTTTTGGCCCACAGTTTCAAACTATGAGGTAGTATACATTTAAGGTCTCCAGTCTAATTCTATGCAAATTGAAGCAAAAATTTTTCACCATCCATAACCCAAAGCAAGATTTACAAACCTCACTATTGTCTTTCCATGCTGATAGGTTAATAGATTTTACTTAATTCATTCTTCTTATAAAGTCAGGCTTTATGAAGGTTTTCTCAGTTTAAACATAAGTAGGTCTAAGGGCTTGTCCCTTTTCACATGGTGGACTTAAAACCTCCGCTCTGTGTTATTGGTACTGCCAGTTTACCTCTCTGTCCTATGGTTTTGTTGTCACCATCCCAACTTGTTGGTTTTAATGTTTGGTTCATTCTTTGTTTTAGGACTCTTGTAGTTTCCCTCTATTTCTTGTAAGCTCACTCTTATGTTTACAGAGTTTATCCAGGTATTTGATAGTGTAAAAGCTCTTCAAGTTATCTGGGCCACCATATTGTTAGAGATGGTCATTTTTACACCTAAGGTTTATATTAAACTTTAACGGTCCTTTGGCAATTTTCATCTTAATCTCTTCCCTTTATTATTTAAATTTTAATAGCCACCATACTATAAACTTTTATAGTATGTTTTATTCCCCAGCAGATAAATATTTCACAGTGAGACATTCCAAAACACGACTAATGATCTGCTTTAGTCAAGTACTATGTATCTTCAGTCCTTAAAAAGGATTCCTTCTTATTTTCAAATTATGATAGTATTAACTCATTTTAGAAACATTGCTTTGGCTTAACATGCCAACATAACAATCAGGAAGTTACTACTGCCACAAGAAATTCTCCAAGGGACAACGCCCCTTGGTGGAAGAATGCCCACCAAAGTGAGGACTACCTACAAGAATTTATTCCTTGTTATTTCTATTCCAAATGGTTAAAGACTCAAGGTTGTGGACTCTTCCCTACTGGCACCTTGATTAACTTACAGAAACATAGAACAATAGCATTGAAAGGAACTGTTAAAATGGAATTTTAGGACACACTTTCTGGGAATTGTGTAGGAAATCACCTTTTAAAAATTAATAATGATGTACCCAAGCTTCCAAATTATTTGACTTTTAATTTTTAAAATAAATTAGACAAGACAGGATTCAAGGTCATATCTTGAAATGTCAGTCTTACTCAGATGCTTTTTGATGTGCTTGAGCAGGAGGAAAGGGGGGAGTTATAACCAGTACATGGGTAATTGTGCACAACCGTGGGGCTGCCTGTGGGAGTGCGTGAGTATCGTTTGTCATTTGTTTCATGAAAGAAAAACGACTGAAAACCATTAGTCTAGCGCAGCACATTCATTTTACAGATGCAGAAACTAAGGCCCAGTGAGATTTCACAGCATAAGTTAATGGCTGAGATGAGATCTGAATTCAGGTCCTCTAAGTTACAGTTAGTATACTTTCTCCTATACCACACATGGAAAGGGAGCATTTTAATAGCACCTAAATGGGAAACAGAGTGCTACTGGGTTATTTTAGGAGTTCACATTTTTCGCACTGCACTGAAGCGTGCTCTCTTTCGATCAGATTAAAGCTGACAGAGATGAAACAGTTTTGGGCAGATATCCTTGGGTTGGCTCCAGGGCCTCTAATCTGAATTTCATCATGATACAAGCACATGTTTCCATCATCGGTACACCCGTCTGCATCAGCCGGGATGTTAATCACATGCTAACCCAATTTCCTCTATGAATTTATTACTTGCTCCTCATTTAGGTTCATGAAACCTAACAGAGCCCCAGATAAGCATAACAACCTTAACAAGAAGATCTTGACTCAAGAACCATGCCCACTAGGCAACAGAACCCAAAGATGAAGCCTTAGGAGCAGTGGGGGGAAAAATCAGTCTTGCAACAATACCTTGGGGACTCTCTTCAAAAGATAATTGTAATGAAAAATTTTGTTAGATTACATGGTCGAAGTTGAAATATATGAGCAAGTCATGATTTGGCAATAAAATACAATTCTTTTTTAACTTGGTGCAGCTCAGTTGTACTTAATTGAACCATGATTTCCAAAATTAGAGGTGTGACCTTTAGAACAGAGTGGAAGATACTGGAGTATGTGGAGGGCAAATGGAGGCTATGATGGGAAGGCATTTTGGAAGCCGAGTCCAAATGCAAATTGGTTGTTAGAGAAACTATTCAGATCCATCTGGTAGCTGCATGTGATGAATACTAGAAATCCCATCAATGGATATTCATTTTGGCAGTGGCAAAGGAAAGTAAAATAGAACAAGGCAGGACACCAGAGTGTGGATGTTGGACTCAAACCCTCTTGCAAATGTGCAGCAAACACTCATCTCGTGTTTTAGCTAGTAAACATGAAATGAGGGGAGCTTTTTTAGTTTAAAAAAAAAAAGCATGAAGAAGTGTCAGGGACATCATAACTGCATGATGTAACTGAGGGAGGAAAATGTCTCTTTGCTCGCTGAACGTCCAGATTGCCTGTCTACATGGATTGATTCATTCATTCCACCTACATCTGTTCCTGAGCACCTGTTATATGCCAGGCACAGTACCGGGCACTCAAGATAAAAAGATGAGAGAACTTCATTCCAGCCCTCAAGGAACCCTCACTTCCAGTGGAGGAAGTAGAACCTAAAGAGATACAATAAAGTTAAACAGATAAGAACCAAGCTGTATCAACTGCTAGTTATGTGCTTACTACCTGCCAGCTACTGCTTTAAGTGCTTTATATATACACTGTCCCATTTAATTCTTCCAGTACCCTATCAGGTAATTGTAATTATTTCTCCCATTTTACAATGGGCAAATCAAGCACAGAGTCACAGAGCTAGCAAATGGCAGAGCTGGGAAGTGAACCCAGGGAATCTAACTCTAGGACCCAAGCTCTTTTTTTTTTTGGATTTTGTTTTCATCATTTTATTTATTTATTTATTTATTTATTTATTTATTTATTTATTTATTTATTTATTTATTTATTTTATTGAAGTATAGTCAGATACAATGTGTCAGTTTCTGGCATACAGCACACGGTCCCAGTCATATATATATATATACACATACACACACATATATTTGTTTTCATATTCTTTTTCATTAAAGCTTATTATGAGATATTGACTATAGTCTCCTGTGCCATACAGAAGAAATTTTTTTATCTATTTTTATATATGGTAGTTAACATTTGCAAATTTCAAACTCCCAAATTTATCTCTTCCCAACCCCTTTCCCCCAGTAACCATAAGATTGTTTATTATGTCTGTCAGTCTGTTTCTTTCCAAACTCTCTTTTGAACTAAGAAGATAGTGTGAAACATCAGAGGAGAAAGCCACTTGATCTACAGTGTGGATGGAAGGGCGTCAGTGTGATAGTAGTGCTGATGATAAAACAGGGAAGGCTTTGCCGAGAAGAAGCCCCCAAAGCTGGGTCTTGAAGAAGAGAGTTTGGACAAGTATGGCATGGGGCAACTGGGCAGAAGAGGGGCTTGAACAAAGTCACTGAAGCTTGAAATGGAATCATATATTTGTTCCTGGAAACCCAGCAAGCTCCACATGACTGCAACATTGATCTGAAAAGTTTAGTTAACTGAGGATGATATTGGAAAATGAATTAGGGGGAAAGGGAGCCAGATCATATACGAAGGATTCTGTGTGTACATCTCAAGAATTCTAAGTTTATCCCCAGGACAAGGGAGAGCCACTATAGGGTATTAAGTTAAGACCGTCCAAATTAAATGTGCCTTTACATAAAAGAACTCAACCACCTGCGATTGGGCAGGTGGTGAGCAGCAAGTAACGAGAACAGTTTCAGGACCTTAAGAAATAGCCTAGGATGGTGGGGGTAGGGGAGGTGGAGATAAAGATGGATGGTGTAATACTAACTGGGAAGGAATACAGGAAGATGATTAAATTTTAGGATAACTGTCAAACTTCCATTCTACTTTGCTTTGAATTTATAAACTCTATTGTAGTCTGGGAGAACTGTTTTTGTAGACCAAAACAAACAAACAAACAAATAAAAGAAAGAAAAAAAAGCAATTTTGAAGAAACTGACAAGGTTTTCTGGGAATCTTTCTTATTCTGCTCACCATCTTGAATGGACGCAGTAATCAGCTGTGTTTGGGCTGATTAACTTTTACCTAAAAGACACTTTGTAATCAATAGTTAAAGTAAACAGAAACCAGGCTTAATGCAATTGGATTATTAAAGGCATCGTTGTTTTATACCAAAAACACTTCAAAATGTTATCAATATACCCAGCCCTAGCTCTATGCAGTCTTAAGTAGGAAATGACTCAAATCTCCCACATTTTTTGTGATTGAAATATTCAATCAGATACCATCAGGGTGAAAATAATGAAGCCTTGAGAGGATGTGTTTCATCAAGTAGAAAGTAATTTTAAAGTCATTCTTAAGGATGCAAAAATGACTGTGAAAAAATACTGACTTCCTGCCAAAGAAAGGATTATTCCAGCTCTCCAGAAAGAGAAGGAAAAAATAAAAAGACACCTGTTGGCAGTTTAATGCTAATATCAATTCTGTTTTCAGGCTGGAAATTATGCATCAACAAAAATATAAATATAATTTTTTTTCACAGCTGTGTAAGTGAAAAAAAATATGTTGAGAAATTAGAGATGACTATTATCTATTATTCAAAATTTCCACGGCCACTGAGTGAATCCAGTGTTGGAATTAGAAATGTACAGTGTTTCTTAATTAATTTAATTTACATTGTTGGCTGATAAAATGCCACAAAAAAACCACAACATTGAAAACTCTTCCCTGTTCTCCATCAAAACCACTCTGCTGTTACAGGGACCAAAACGGCTGATAATGTCCTGTCTTCCCCTAGAGAAAAGTGAAGCAGGGTTTGTGGAGTTGCAAGAGAAGCCACAAGCCGGAAGCAGGAGGGCCAAGACCATCACAAACACTTCCCTCAGATTCAGATGAGGCCTCCTAACAAGAGTCACAACCAGTCTGTGAATGAGAAGTACCATACAGATTACTCTGAGCTTAAAGGACACTGAGAAAGCAGAATTAGCTGAATAAGTGTTTCTTAAAGACTATTTTCTATAGACCTAGAAGTTTCATAGGTGTTATTGAGAAAGGAGGGAAGGGGGAAGGGCACAGCCATTAAAAGAATGACATAAGGAACTATATTCAATACCTTATAATGGCCTATAATGAAAAAGAATATGAAACAGAATATAAATATATATAAATGAATCACTATGCTGTACACCAGAGACTACCACAACATTGTAAATTGACTATGATTCAATTTAAAAAAATAGAAATGTTACATATGGGGGAAAAAAAAAAAAGAATGACACAGCTATTGAGAATAGGATATAAACTGGTTAAAACCAACTAGGCCCAAGATGGTGGAAGTTTGGCTTCAGTAGACCTTCAGCCTCATGATATGCTCACTGTAATATATTAATGTGCTAAATGACACTCCCACCAGCACCATGACAGTTCCCAGGCTGACCATAAAAGGCCAAAAAGTGGGTGGGGGTCCAATTCCTGGAAATCCCCTCCCCTTCCCCAAAACAGTTGGAATAATCCTCCCACTTGTTAGCCTATAAAATTACCCAGCGCATAAAAACTAACCACCACCACACCCTGGGGCTGCTTTCCCTTTTGAGATGGACCCGCATTCTGTCTATGGAATGCATATCTCCCTAAATAAACTTACTTTCACTTTACCATGGCTCACTCTTGAATTCTTTCCTGTGCAAGACAAGAACCTGCTCTCCAGTAACATAATGATACAGGAGGTGTCACCTATCATTCTACATGACCTTGGACAAATGACTTCCCTTTTTTGAGATTAGTTTTTCCCATCCGTAGAATGCAAGGTTGGAATTGAATGGCTCTTCTGAGTTTCTCTCTGGATCTAAAACCTCGGTGAGTCTCCAATTTTGACTCACAGTCCCCAAGGAGCTCAGAGTTATCCAAAGTCGATATGGCTAGCACACCAAAGATGATTAACTAAATCAATGATAAAAATAATAAAACTGAAAATACCAAGAGGAAGGATATTCTGTTTATGGGGCTCTGTACCTTGCAGTCGTGTTTATTACCTCACACACTGCCATTCCATTATTTCATTCCATCATCAAAGCGATTCTATGGTGCAAATTCCCTCCCACAGAGGAAAGACTCTGCTCTGAGAATGAGGGACAGTTCAGATTGAGAGGTACCAAGCAGTCAAGGTGAGAACTGAAACTAGGTCTTGCTGATTCTGGCACCCCAGCTTTTAACCACTGCCCCATCATGCCAAGAACAACAGGGACATGATCCTGAGGTTTCTTTTTATCCCACGAAGGCAGTGAGGTGTAAGAGAAAGATCATGAGGCTTGGAGTCAGATGGTCCTGGGTATTTATCATAATACTGCCCCATGGTACCTGTGTAGTGTTGGGCTCTCCAGGCCTGGTTCCTCATGTGTAAAATGGGGATATCAACATTCACCCCATAGGGTTGTGCTGAGGCATAAAGAAGCCAATATTAAGTGCCTGGCCGAAAGCCAGCCACATAGAACATGCATATGAGATATTTTCCTTCCTCTCATCCTCTTCTGTTTCACTGTCTCATTTTTTTCAGGCTCTGATCATTCCCCCGACCCCCAGTTTTCTGCTTGTCCTATTCATGTGCATGGTTTGTCTATAGAGATTCCAAACACTTAGAGGCCATCGTTTGCTTAGAGTAAGATCAGCCTCCCATCCTCAGAGTACCGTCTCGTATGCAGCACTGCACGGCTCCTGGGTCAGGCTCAGATGGTCCTGATTAACATATGCTGTCTTCCTTGAAAGGAGAGAGCGTGAGATGGGCGTCTGCAAATTGCAGTCCTTCATTAGCCTGTCTGCTCATATTGACGTTACAATTTTGTAGTCAACTTTTCACCCACCCAGACTTCCTTCAGCATCTCACTCCTGACCCGCAGACACCCTCTCTTCTCAACCAACCTCCTTGAGGAGCTCCACCTTGTCAAATGTGGCCAGTGATGCTACAAGCAAAGCATGTGTTCACTGAGGGGGAGGACAATGGTTGAGCGATTAACCAGAATCCTGTCAGTTGGAGACCACGTCCTACAATTGATGCAGTTGCCTGGAGCTGAAACGTAACATCTCTGGATGTGTACCTTTCTTCAGAACCAAGAAGCAAATTATAAAAAAACATTGAACTTGGACTCGGAAAGGTGGATCTAATATACAAGAATCTATACGAGAAAAAAAGCATACAATGTGCATATGTGAACTGCATAAACATGGATAAAAGATGTACCAATAATTAGGTAAGAAGATGAGCTGATAGACATACAACAGGCGTTGCATTTTTTATCAGCACAATGCATAGTAGTGTTGATCATCAGACCTTAAGTGACTAAACACGGCCTGAATTTTTTTCTTAGAGCATATTCCATAGCAGTGTCTTAACTGTCATAAAAAACGTAGTGGTTAACACTAAGTATGCACTAAGTACTATTTTGAGTGCTTTTAAAAGATTGGCTCATTTAATCCTTACAACCACCCTATGAGATAGACATGATTCACTTCTTCATTTTACCAATGAGGACACCGAACACAGAGAGGTTAAACAATCTGTTCAAGGTCACACAGCTACTAAGGGACAGAGGCAGGACCTGAACACAGGCAGTCTAGGTTCTGAATCCAGGCTCTCAGCCATCACACTGTGTTAATCTTAGCACAGAGAGAGCAAGAAGTTCTTAGAAACCGGGACCAGTAGCTGGTCATGTGCGGCAGAAGCGAGTGGATATACTAGGGGGTAGCCTGTAGCCACCAGCAGTCAGCATGCTGCGGGCATCCCTCAGTACGATGCACAGAAGGAAAGAAGAGAGTTGATTAATCTGGCCAGTTGGTTAAGGAAGTAGACTGTTAAAATGTGGTCTTCTGTATTATTATTATAATTATTTTCCCCATTCCATAGAGGAAGAAACCAAACACAGAGTGGATACATAACTTGTCCAAGGAAAGATTTTAGGCTGAGGATTCCTACAGCCCATCCTCTTCTGAAGGTTCTCCGTGGTATGAAGTCTCCCCAAACTAGATCTGTCTTTATATGCAGAATTTCTAGAACCAACTTTGCCTTCTTAAGACATAAAAGCTGTCACCATTTCTCAGTATTGTCTCAGAAGAATCAGTGTAACATCCAGAAGCAGCAAGTAATTTGCATTTTATGGGGAGCCCAGAGTAAAGAAGATGCTGTGCACAGAACAAGTGCTTCAAGGACACATGCTGAGTTCTGGTGAACACTCTAGCTCCCGGATAGAGCCTGGAAAGCTGCAGCCTCAGGAATGGAAAAGAACTCCAGAGAGCCAGAGGGCACACTTCGCTTATTCCAGTAGCCAAATAATGGCAAATACTTGGTATGCACGCTATCACCCCCATCCCCTATACCCTCTGGAGGCTTGCCTAGCCAACCAAGTACTGCCAACATTCCTTGAGCAGAGTGCCCACTCAGACTTCTCAACATGGTCTTTCTGGCAGTGACGACCCACTGACCAGGCATGTGGGTGTGAAACTGATTTTCCACCCCGAATAACCCGAGAAGTGGACCCAGGAAGTTTATACCATCTCAGGTCCAATGTGATGCAATCAATAATATCGTGCATTCTTCCACACTGACATTTGCTATATGCCTTTCCAACTGAGGAAGCTTGAGAGCTCATGTGTGACTCATGGGCAAGAAAGAGTCCTCTACAAGGTTAAAGGGCAGAGCCACAAACCTGTAAACTGACCTGTCATATGTGACATCGTTACACAGAGGCAAAATGTTGGGTTTGATGCTCCTTTGAGTAGGAGGAGACTTAAACCCGTGGGACTCAGCCCACCTGAGTTATCCTTCCCAAACTGTAAATCTCTCCACCTGAGAGAAGCACTGGTAATTCCTCCCTCTCCAAAGCATCAAAGGCAGCCTTGTTGGAGGGATCATTTCAAGGCACTCTTGTGACTGTGTCACTCCCACCCTCAAAAGCCTTCAATGGCTCCCTATGGCCTGCTAGATCAACACCAAACTCCCTGATCTGCCAGGGATATTACAATCTTGATTCTCCTACTCTCAATTCACAGGCTTTACAAATTTAATTCAACTCATTTAAATTCCATAGTTAAAGTGAACTCTTTGTAGCTTCACAAACGAGCTGTCTGACCATGAGGCAGTTTCCTTAAACTCTCCATGCTTCGCTCACTTCACTTCGAAAAACCCCTGGCACAGAGAAAGCACTCAATACATGTCAGCGACTGTGTGTATTTTTGGTGGGGTGTGTTTTTCTGCCATGTCTGTTGCGTATCTGTTTCACAGCATTCTGTGGCTTAGCCCTACTTCTCTGCTTCTGCCTCTGGGTCCTTCTCTTAAATTCTCGGACCCCATCTCCAAGCCCAGAAAGGATATTTTGCCCTTCTGAAAGAAGTCTCTGGGTGTGCAGGGCTGAGCCCTCTCCCAGGCTGGCTCGGTTAGTACAAAGCTTTTCGTGCACACACAGTGTATCTTCTGCATCCACGGAATGACATCTAGAGAGAGACAGGCTGTGCTCATAAAAGCAGGGTTTTTGCTTCCCAAGCTCTCGTCTCTGACTTCTTTCATCTTAACCTGTGTTCCTACATGCAGGTACGTGGGGCCCCCAGTTAGCCAATTGTGGCTATCTTTTCTCAGGGGGACAAGCCTTTCTGTTCCTACTGCTCTCAGGGTTCCCTTAGGAAGGTTGCTGATTGGCCCTTTCTGATTTCCAGCCTGGGGGAGTTTGTTAAATTGGCAGAGGACTGAAGCAAATGCCACTGGGGGCTGCATTCTGTCTCAACCAGTAGCATTTCATATTCAAGAAAAGAATTTGGAATGAAAAAGCCTGGGGACAGATGGTGTTGGTGATTGTGCAACAAAGTAAATATACTTAATACCACAGAACCGTACACTTAAAAAGGGTGAAAAGGATAAATTTTATGTTATATGTATTAGCATGATTAAAAAAATGAACATACATCAATGACTAGATGGATGAATATAGTTAAGTGCTCTTCTTACAGTTTTGGGTTTTTTTTCTATTCCATCTCCCTCTCATTTCCTTAGGCTGGAATGTATACATGTTTGAGAATTATCTTCGCTTCTTGATAATCATATGGGCCTGGGCAGGGAACCGACTGCCTTCCAGCACCTCCCATCAGGTGATTGGAGAATAAGGGCATTAGTGGGGAGGTGCCTTCTGGAATAAGAATCCTGTAGTCAAGTCCTTTCAGAGGAAGTCAGCAGGGTGTCCCAGGGAGATGCACATAGAATAAACCAACACTGGGAAACACAGTGGTGTTGGAGTCAGAAGGTCTGGTTGGAAATCGCAGTACAATGACTGTGGGGTATCGTGTGTGCAAGTCATGTCACTTCTAGAACTTCAGTGTCATCATCTCTGAGAGGCAGGGTAGGCAAGGGTGGTGGAGGAAAAGGATAAACTCTGAAGTGCTGTGCTCCTATAAGGCAACTCCATCAGAGCCAGCAGCCTAGTCTAGTACTGGGCGCAGCATGGAGGGACTGGATTGCTCAGTGTCTGGACGGGGCAGGAGCCTGAGCAGGTCAGAGGCTCATCAGCATTGAAAATTAATGCTATGGTTTCTTAGGTAAATGGCATCACTGCACAGAGTACTGTGAAATAAATCCTCAAATCTTCCATCTGCTTTTATTCCCTTGCCATGGAATCCGGAGAAAATAAACTCCCTGTGCAGAAAAGTTCACTGATTCCTAAGGACAGTTGCTGATTTTTTGTTGTTGTTGTTTTATTGGCTTTTTTTTTTTTTAATTGAAGTACAGTCAGTTTACAATGTTGTGTCACTTTCTGGTGTACAGCTCAATGCTTCAGTCACACATGAACATACATATACTCATTTTCATATTCTTTTTCACCATAATCTACTACAAGGTATCAAATGTAGTTCCCTGTGGTATACAGTATAAACTTGTTTATCTATTTTATATATATATATAAGTCAGTATCTGCAAATCTCAATCTCCCAATTTATCCCTTCCCCTCTGGTAACCATAAGTTTGTTTTCTATGTGAGTCTGTTTCCATTTTGTAAATAAGTTTGTTTGTCACTTTTTTTTTTAGATTCCACATATGAGTGATATTATATGGTATTTTTCTTTTTCTTTCTGGATTATTTCACTTAGAATGACATTCTCCAGGGACATCCATGTTGCTGCAAATGGCATTATTTTATTCTTTTTTATGGCTGAGTAGTATTCCATTGTATAAATATTTCACAACTTCTTTATCCAGTCATCTGTCGGTGGACATTTAGGTTGCTTCCATGTCTTAGCTATTCTAAATAGTGCTGCTATGAAAATTGGGGTGCATGTATCTTTTTGAATTAAGGTTCCCTCTGGATGTATGTCCAGGAGTGGGATTGCTGGATCATACGGTGAGTCTATTTTTAGTCTTTTGAGGAATCTCCATACTGTTTTCCACAATAACTGCACCAAGCTACAGTTGCTGACTTTAAAAAATCCATCAGTGTCTGTGTGTCAGGTTAGCTGGCTGCAGGGTCAGAGAAGGGGTGGGGTCAGCCCCTAGAAGATGGTGGGGAACAAGGCTGACTCCTGGTCTAGGACAGGGCACAGATCCAAAGCAGGTGGGGCGGTCCACAGATCAGAGGAAGGAAAGAGTGGACATGACTCAATGCAATTTCAGTCATGACAGGACAGACCTCTATAGGCCACAAGAGCCCCTTCATATATGTGTGACCAGGACAAGAGGGCCTATATTTGGTTTAATGTTCTCCTGTTGCTATCTTGAAATCTGTTATTTTTTTAACAAGAGGCCCTGATTTTCATTTTGCATTGGGTCCTGATTCATGTTCCCAGTTCTGCAGACAGGACAATATGACTACATGCCTAGGTCATCTAGTATGTTCTAACCTGTCATGGAGTCAAGAGGTATAGAAGAAGAACATGGATTGAGGAACAAGAGAAGGAGAGGGAGAGAGAAAAAAAAATGAAGATAAGGAAGTGAATGATTAAACTCAAATGTTACTTCTTCCACAGGACTGCCTAAGACCACCCTATTTAAAATTGCAACCTCCTCTCTGCCAAGCCCTGTCCTGATTCCCATTTCTCAGCTCAACTTCAAAAAGTTTTCAATAATGTTTCCTACCCGCTTGATTTATTTAGTGCATTTATGCTCTTTGTCTCATCCTCCTAGAACGTAGGTTCCAAGAGGAATTTTTAGCTGTTTTGTTCACTGAATGTATCCAATGTGCCTAACCTCCCCTTGGCATTCTGTGAGCCCTCAATGGATTTTCTGTAGATAGAAGAATGAATCAAGCACCTCACATGGGCTAAAATCTGTGCCAGGCCAGTTACATGGTTTATCTCATTGAATCCTTATAAGATTTGGTCATTTATCTATGATGTGTAGTAGCCATGTTGGGTCCTTTGGGCACAAATCAAAATGTCAGGGGATCCACCCTCAATGTAGGAATTAGTAATTTAGAGATACTCCTTTACAATGAGGAACCTGACACTCAGAGAGGTCGAGTCATTTGTTAAATGTTAATATAGAGAAAACCCATGCTTTTCTGGAAGTGGATCAGCATCCAAAGGAGATGTGAAGCAGAGAGTGAGGAAGAGGAAGCAGGGGAGATGGCTGATGGGGGATGATGGGGAAGAGAAAGCACACCCTGAGCTCTAGGGGGCTTGTTTGGGAAGAGGAGGCTCAGGGAAGGGAAGTGAACAGGAAGGGTCCCAGAGGTGACCTTAGGAATTCACAAACTCTGAGCACTTCCTTGAGGCTCAGCCGTACATCTGGAGGAAGTGACTTCCCACTGACCCAGAATGACCTTCCCCCAGCCCCCTAATGATCCAGGACGTATTGCCTACTTGACGTCTCTAAACCAGGAAGCTGTGCTTGAACTTAGGCGCTTGGATCCAAGTCCTGCCACTCAACGTGTGGCCTTGGGCGAATCCATCACCTCAGTGCTCTGAACCCTGCCATTCAAATGGGGGTTGCGCTTTTACAAGTATCACGTTGTGGTGTCCGCCTGATAAACACTGCACAACCATCAGAGCAGCCCTTGAGGAGGGCTGGAGAAAGCTTTCAACCCAGAGCCAAATGTATCTCCTCCTTTCCCCCAACTCATTGAGAGCTGTGTGACCCTAGGCAAACCTCTCAACCTCTCTGAGCCTCAGTGTCTTTGCCAGTAGGCCACAAAGCCTTAAGATAAGAGATAGCTAGCTAATATGGAGAGGAAAATGGCTAGCATATGGCTTGAATGTATAACCTCAACCCCGTTAGCACAAGATCTTAGCCATCTCTGCAAATGTCACTCCCAATCAGCCTGGACTTACAGAGGCTCAAATCTCACAACCAAAGCATGTAATCAGTTCTGCATTTTTTCATAAAAAAACTTTTGCCGTTGAAAGTTGCAGAATTTGCCTGATCTGAAGTCCCAGCTTGGCTTACTTTTGGCTGACTCTTTTTGCCCAGAGAGTATATATCACTGAGGTAGGGTAGAAAGTGAGGTCCACAGGGGACCTGATACACTTTCCCGAATTTCAAGAGGCAGTTTAGTTCTCTGTATATAAAAAGTAGTCAAATTATTGCAAATGTCTAGTCAATTCCAAATGTCACCAGCTACCAGTAAACAACAAAAAGCCAGCTACAGTCAGCACTGGATCATTTAAAACATGATTATAATAAATGATTTAAAGGAGCTCTTTTAATTACCACTACGTATCAAAGCCTCAGGAAGGCATTCCAGAAGAATTGTTTTCTATTGTAACTGCATAAATTTAAATGCCATTAACTTCATATCTGTCATTCACTTCTCTTCTACTGCATTGATCTCTGTATCAGGGAATTCAATGCTTTCCCTTTCATTTGGGAACTTCATGGTTTCGACTGGAAGAGCTTTGTTTTCAGTCCTTTGGTTCACAAATGCCATTTGCACTCCACTCCATCTCCAGTTCCCAAATCATATTTCCACTGTGTAATGTGGTAGACTAAAGGCAAAAACAAAGGAAAAGAAGTGAGACCTGGTTAAGGAACCGGGAGAACCAATGGGCTTGTCATTAAAAGACCAAGTTTTCACTACCAGCTCTTCTACTAACTTGCTGTGTGACCTTGGGCAGGACCCATTACCTATCTGGGGCTCAGTTTCGGCATTTTTAAAATAGGAGTAAGAAGAACCCCTACCCCTGCTTACCTCACTGGGGTTTTTGAAGGTGAAATGCAAAATAGAAAGGGGTTTGTAAACTATTCATTCATTTAACCCGTCAATCACTCAGTAATTATTTAATGGACACTGACTATATGCTAGGCAGCATGCTAGCAGCGAGGACAGAAAACCGGTAAAGATAAATCACCTCTCTGGTCGGAAGCTGCTGTGGAATGGAGGAGACGAGTGAGCAGGTGCACCTCTCCGGGCTGCGTGTGCTCTTTCCTGTTCTGCTCAGTTGTTTCCCTTTTAGTTAGAAAGTTCCTGATTTTAGAGTGTCAGTAGGATTGAGACAACGGCTTGGCTTAGTCCAAAAAAATAAAAACAAAACCAAAAACCCATTCAATCTGGTATCTTGAACCTTTGTTCACATAAATAGCTGCCTACATGGTTCATTTTTTGGTCATTTTGTTTAGAATGTTGAATATTCACAGACATAATCATAAATTTTCCTCCTGGCAGGAAAAAAAAATGTGGTTTCTTAACAACAGGTATTTCCAGTCCACTTTCAAGGCGCTGTCTGGGCCCAGGATTAATGGACTTCCAGGAGAATGAACTCAATGGGATGTGGAGAAGGGATGGCCTTTTGGATTCTCAAATAAACATTTCTCAGAGGGACCTTTCAGATCCTCAGGGGATTTCATGGTGATACATTCAAATGCCACCCATCTGTTCAAATAGCAATATCTAAGTTTAAAAAAAAAAAAGACCTACATTTTTCAAAGTGGGCCATCAGAAAGTACATTAGTGCCTCCGACATTGACTGCTATGTGCTGCTTATAAAAATGGTTTCGGGGCTACCTTGGGAGACTGGGATGAAAGCAACCCACAGAGAACCAATACATTTTTCTGCATCGAGATGTGTTCGTCCCCCTTCCGAAGATCAAACTAAGACTGGAGTTCAGGGGAGCCAGAGTGATGTGAAGGAACGGAAATCAAGTTCCCCCACCATGACCAAAGCCATTGCGAAGAGAGAGAGACCTTCCTCGAAGTTGGTTCTGACTTCCTGAGTATCCAATCATTGTCGGGAAGGAAACAGCCAATGCTCAGAAACTGCAGCTTGAGAAAGGAAACTAGGCTGGATTTGGAATCAGAAGTGCTGGGCTGAGTCAAAGCTTAGCTACTCCACTGCTATGTGAACTGAGACAAAGTATTTCACCTCTTTGAGGATCAGTTTTGTCGACTGTCAAGTGGGCGTGATAATACACATGCTAAAGATGAAATCGCACTTGATAAGGCATATGACCCGAGGGAAGAAGAGGAAGTGTCCCAGGTGAAGCGAGGTGGACTGGTGTTCTGCATTTCTCTAATAAGGGCCTCTAATTCTCCTCTCCCTGTCTTTCCACCCTTCCCTCCCTCCCTCCCGCTCCCTTTCTTCTTTTCTCTCTCCAACATGTATTTATTAAGTGCTAACCTTGTGCAAACAACGCTGCTAGAGACAGTCTTATCAGTCAGGGTCCCAGTATGAAGCAGGTGTTTCATTCAGGTGAAGTGGCCGAGGGGAGCTGAAGGAGGAGGCTGTTCACAGAGGTGTGGCCAGGCGGAAGGGAAACTTACACGGGACGGTGACGCTAAGGGTAGCAGGGAGACCTTACTTCCATTAAGCCTGGGGGGCCCGAGGGGAGGAGCATTTCCCGAAGCCAGGAGAGAGCTGTAGGTGTAGCTGTAGTAGCCGGAGCGGGCTGTCAACAGGGGCCGTGGCCTCAGGCAGAGGAACCCATGGCGCTGACAGGGAAGGAGCCAGGAGGCTAACTGCCCTGACCCATCTTCTTCCATCTGATGTCTGCTGATGCTTCTACTGGCCAGACCCAACCGCAAGCCAGAGGACAAGGGGGCCCGTTGACGCAGTCCGCCGACAGCTCTGTGGACAAGGGTGGAGCTGGAGCTGAAGAGGCAAGCGTGGACTGCTCAGCACCGGAGGACATGGGTTCTCGAGCCCCTGGGCCTCTGTTTGATTGAATCCTTGTTCCCTGCACCGTGGCACCTTGGGTGGGGCACTTACTCTTTCCGTGTCTAAATTTTCTCATCGTTACCTACCAGGTATAATAAAAGTATCTACCTGTCAGTTCCTGGGAGGATTAAATGAATTAATATTCATAACCACTTAGAGCAGTGCCTGGCACATCCTAAGTGCTAAACTGAGCATCAGCTTGTACTGTTTTACATGAGATAACACAGTGAACAAGAAAGAGGCGTGAGCAAAAGTCTCTCTGAGCGTCTTGAACTGCAGCTCACTCTGGACCACCTCCTTGATGACTCCTTCCTGCTCTCAGATACCGCCTGTGACGGGCATTCTGTGAAGGTGCTGTAATGCAGAAAGACTAGCGAGGAAGCGGAATGTTGTCTTTCCATTGTATTTTCCCCTCACGTAGTCCTACAATTTTTGTCTTCAGGATATCAGGACCCATGAGCCAGGTTTCTGTCAGTTACAAACATCTGCCCCATCTGTCTCCATCCCTGACAAAATGTGGAACCAGGGAGGAGAAGCAGGTCACCCCAAGGAACGGGCAGAAAGTCCTACTCAGTCCCAGGCCCCGCTCAGTCCCAGGCCCTGAGTTCTGCTTTGGAACATCATGGGTCCTCAGCCAGTGACTGTTCTCCCCATCACCTCACCTTCCTGCCTCTGGAAGAGACACACTAATGGCAGAGGAGTTTGAGAAAGGAGACCCAGACCAGGAGTCTGAGGACCTGTGTTCAAATTCTAGCTCTATCCTGTCTGAGCTATGTGACCCTGACCAAATGACAGTTCCTTTTTTAGTTGTAGTTTCCTTAGATAGAAAGCAGACTTGAGTCCTGAAGGTTCTTTTGAATGTAGAAAGGAGAACTCTAATTTGAAAAGACATATGCACCCCAATATTCTTAACAGCACTCTTTACAACAACCAAGACATGGAAGCAAACTTAATGTCCATCAGCAGATGAACAGATTAAAAAGATGTGGTATCTATCTATCTATCCATCTATCCACACACACACAATGGAATACTACTCAGCCATAAAAAAGAATGAAATAATTTCATTTGCAGAAAACATGAATGAAACTAGAGGTTATCATACTAAGTGAAATAAGTCAGACAAAGACAAATGTCATATGGTATCACTTATATGTGGAACCCCCCAAAAAATGATACAAATGAACTTACTTACAAAACAGAAAGAGACTCATAGACATATAAAACAAACTTACGGTTACCAAAGGGGAAAGGGGGTGGGAGGGATAAACTAGGAGTTTGGGATTAACATATACACACTACTATATATAAAATAGAAAAACAACAAGGACCTACTGTATAGCACAGGGAACTATATTCAATATCTTGTAATAACCTATAATGGAAAAGAGTCTGAAAAAGAATATATACATAACTGAAACACTTTGCTTTACACCTGAAACTAACACAACATTGTAAATCAGCTATACTTGAATAAAATTTTTTTTCTAATTTTAAAATAAAAAAAGAAACGGCACAACAACCAAGGGTGGGGGGAGCCAGCTAATAACAGTAAACTGAGCAATGGACAAGGAGTTAAAAAAAAAATCTATGCTACAGTTTCAATTCTTGTACTGACTAGCACTGTGATTGGGGACAAGTCAGGTCATGTTACTGGCTTAGTTTTTCCATGTGCAAAATACCTAACAGGCTTATTGCTAGATACAGCTAGATGTGAAAGTTTGCAAATTACTATATATATTTGAGGAATGTATTATTACAGCTATGCTCTGACCTCAAATGCTAATCATACTAATTGAGAGCCAGTGTTCATACGCTTCCCCCTCCCCACACCACCCACCCACATCCCCACCCACACCTTACAGCCAAGGACCTATTTACCAACTGCACACAGCCAGGGGCAGCGGGATAAATGCCAGGGACTGGCATCTTTGCTGTCCGTTACTTTAACCCACACCCTGGCAGCACTGAGCGCGTCTCTTTCATTATTTATACTTAAGAAACTCCATATAATCGTTCAAGTTCAAAATTTGAATAGATTGCCAGGCAGCTTGTTGAATTATTAATTTTCACAGGCTTATTTCTGTCTTGGGTAATTTCTTCCACATGCTTTCACTCTATCAATAACAGAATGCGATTATTGATTTTTCTGAAGCCATTAGGTTCAATGAATTGTTCAATTAGTTTTACGGTTTCAAATAGAGAAAGAAATCAAGATTATCACTCTCGGCGGTTAGAAACAACTTTCTAAAAGGAGGCTAATGCCCTCATTTGTAAAATGCACAGGTGAATGGTGGAGGCGGGCTCCGCCTGGCACACACACATCACAGATTGCTTCATCGTGGTCCTGGTCTTACTGCACGGCTTCCTGAGCGCTAAGCTTAGGGGGCTATCAGCTAACTCATTTTTGCAATTGTGTTTACCCACTGATATTGTCAAGCTATGATAAATCCAGGTAGATAGTAAACCCACAGTGACTTCGAAAGATAAATATTAATAGACAATGTCATGTCTGCTTCTGGTCCTAAATCTTTAAAGGTCCCTCATTTTCTATAAAGTTCAAAGGTCCAGGCAGACAAATGCAGACAATACCCTGTGTGAAACTGGCAAACATTTTCTTGACTTCATCCCTTTGCTCGCACTATTTTCACAACCTGAAGGTTCTCACATCTCTTTCTATTACTGTCCATTTCGTCTGTCGCGGAGGCAGGGGAGCGGAACACAGAGCTTCCCCAACTTCTGTCATGAATGCACCAATTCTCATATCCCCAACCCAACGGTATTATCCCGCACTTAACAGATTTTCAAATGCCACGCTCTAACTCCTACACATCTACACCAGCCTCGTTCTACGCATTTGCAACTATAAAATCATGGTTTTAAGGTTGTTGTCCTATCATTTGTTTTACACATTAAAACATGTAACTATTAAACCATGAACCACATAAAAATCATCTCACATACTGCTAGGGATTCCTGAATCCCATTACAGAAAATATTGGGATAATTGATAGGATTTCAGGCTCTGGCAACAGGCTTGGATTTAAACTCCAGCCACTTACTAACTTTACTTCCATGGACAAGGTACATGCACATGCGAGGCCTCAGTTTACACTTTTATAATATGAAGATCAGAACAGGACTCACATCAGACTATGGCTGTAAAAATTAAAGAACGTGATACCTGTCAGTTGCCCACAACTTGATGGCCATTATTATGTCCACTTCAGCAAACAACGTGTGGAGAGTTATTACATCATGGTTAGGAGCAAGGGTTCTGGGGTCAGACTGCCTGGGTCCAAATCCTGGTATTGAGTAATCTTGGGCAAATCTCTAAACTGCTCAGTGTCTCAGCATCCTCAGAGAGTTGCCAGGAAGTTAAGTAAGTTGATGGAAATACAGTACTTAGAGGCGTGCCTATAAACAGTAAGCGCGTCCTAGGTGCCAGCAATTGTGGTGATCTTTGCTGTGTTCCAGACACCAGACTCTGGGCTAGTGATGCATCAAACCAACAGAGAAGTTAAAAATCTCCACTTTTTGGTGCATATTATATGCAAGTGTGTCAGCATAGACAAAGTACAGAAATTGAACAGAGGAGAAAGAGGTTAACTACATAATGGGCAGTGGGAAGAGAATAAAGGAGGGCTTCATGGAGGAGGTGATATTAGGCTTGGTTTTAAAGATTGAGATGGGGTATTGATGGTTGAAATTGATTCCTCTAGACCTATTAATGGACACTTCCTCTGAGAAGCCTTCCCTGGTCCCACAGGTACAGTTAAAGGCTACTTCTTATTGTGGGAGGGGCAGAGAATGGTGCTGGATGTTGAGTTTTTGGATATCAAGGGACTGACCTATGGTGAGTACTTGCTAAATGTTTATGGAGGGTATGAAGTCACCTCTCCTCACCTAGCTTCATTTCCTTATTCATAAAATAAACATTCTTTCTGTTGCCTCTCTGCTATTCCATTATTCCACAGACAGATACTAATTAATATTAACAATAATGAAAACTAACATATATTGAATGCTTCCTATATGCTATACAACTTATATATTTCACTTTATCCTTATAACAATCCTATTAGGTGGGCATTGTTATTAGTCCCATTTTATGGATAAGAAAGCTGAGGCTTAGAAAGTTCAGGTAACCTTTTCAAAATCGATCACTAGCCTAAAACACAGCTCATTTCCCCCAAGAATGTGTACACAACCACTATGCCATGCTGTGTCTCAAAACATCTAAAATAAATTTGCTTCACAAGGAAGTGATGTCAACTCACTGGATGGGCTCATTTCCTGAATAATGCACAGCCATTTCTCAGATGAATGAGGGAAGAGGGTGAAAGCAAACTGTTTCTGAGACCTGGCATTGGCTAGGTCTGTGCAAATCCGCAGGGTATGCAAATAGTTTACAGCAACAGAGACAAGGTTCCCAGAATGAATCATTTTGCTTCCTCTGCCGATGGAGAAATATTGTGATGATGGTTCAGTCCGGCACGAGCTCAGCTGGACAAGGCTAATTAGGACTGAAGAGACCCAGGACCTCAGTTGAACTCCTTGGTAATCAGAGAATTATGAAGTTAATATACAAGTGTCATCTGTAATAAGATGAAGTGAAGGCAAAGAGATTCTAATCACTGTTAACTTTCCCGTGTACGGGTTTCATCAAGTAATGCGTATCGGGTGTCCACGGGAGCAGTAATCTTTTATCAGGCCCAGGGGGGTGGGGGTTTAACCACCTGGAGCAGGTTGGAAGGGGAAAAAGTAAGTAGGGCAATGGAATCTTGGTGCACAATAAACAGTGTTCATTCAAGCTGCTAATATGGTCCTTAGACGATAAGCACTTAAAATAAGGGAGTATTTCTTTTGGCTCTTCAACACACTAAGGGGACAATTCCCAGATGCAGAACATTATCCTTGGAAGGACCCAGCTTTTTTATTATACAGATGGGGAAACCAAGGCCCAGGGAGAAGTAGGTGGTGGGATGTAAAATAAAAATAGAAAAATAGACTGCATGGTATTTTAGAAACCAGGTTAACAGTGAATTCAGGGAAAACAGTTTTCTATCAGAGTGTGGGGTCGACAGGACAGGGGATAGTGAAAAACCAGACAGGTCACCCTAACCGTGGCTGGCAACAGGGAGGCACAGTGGGAGAGGACCATGCAGCTGGGATTTTCCAGAGGATAATGACGTGATAGGGAAAGTCCACACCTGATCCTGTCCTGGGGCAGGAGGCCTGTGGGACTGCCCTGAGGGCACGACCTGATGCTGGGTAAAAATATCAATACAGGCCCACGAGCTTGAGAAACTCCTGGGCTCTCCCCAGGCCTGTGGCTCCTCCTCCTGCACAGACAATGACAATAGTTAGCCATGTGATACGTAATGTCACAGAATGAGAAAGAGGGGCTCTCTGGGAGTATGTGTGGGAACAACCGAATCTAGAGGTGGAAGGGACAGGATGGCCTCCCAAAGGAATGAGACGGAGGCTGACCTCTGAGGAGCAGTAGGGTTTGGACGAGGATAGCGGGATGGGAAGCCAAAGCGACCCAGGATGGTACATGCGCAGAGAGAGCCACCGTATGAAGGTGCAGGAGCAAGGGCAGCATCGGCGTCAGGCAGACATGCTGAGTGGAGAGGGATGACCTAAAGCACGCTACAGCCATGGCCCTGGGTGCACGAGGATGGACGCGAGGGTGCTTGTGGGTGCACGTAGCAGCTATCTGGGACGTGTAAATAACTCACCACGTTTGCAGCTATGTTTGTTCACAACTGCTTCTATAGTTGTTCCTGTGCTATCCCGAGTTAAAAGAGTCTCTAAGGGTATTGTTAAGAAGGGTACCTTGTCCCACTCCTGGGCACATATCTGGAGAAAACTCTAATTTGAAAAGACACATGCACCCCAATGTTCACAGCAGCACTATTTACAATGACAAAGACATGGAAACAACCTAAAAGTCCATTAAAAGGTGACTGAATAAAGATGTGGTATGTATGTGTATATACACACACACACACACAAACTTATATATACATATAATGAAATATTACTCAGTCATGAAAAAGAATGAAATGCCATTTGCAGCAACATGGATGGACCTAGAGATTATCACATTAAGTGACATAAGTCAGACAGAGAAAAACAAATATGATACCACTTACATGTGGAATCTAAAAAGAAAGATACAAATTCTATTTACAAACCAAAAACAGATACACAGATAGAAAACAAATTACAGTTATCAAAGGGGAAAGGGCAGGGGAGGGATAAAATAGGAGTTTGGGATTAACAGAGTGATACATTACTATATACAAAATAGACAAATAACAAGGACCTACTATACAGCACAGGGAACATATACAATTTTTTGCAATAACATATAATAGGAAATAATACGAAAATAAAAAATACATATATGCATGTATAACTAAATTGCTTTGCTTAAAAAAAAAAAAAAAGAAGAGTGCCTTGACTGAGGTCCTCCAGGTATCGCCCCTGAAGAAAGTATATGAATGGTGCCTGCAAGTGTGGGGCTGGTCCACGCCTGACTCAGAGAACAGGCAAGACCACTGGGCAGCTCTGGAAGACTGCTGTCAGACGACTAGGATATCAATCGAGGGATAGTTGGTCAAGGCTCACAGGTACTCTTTAGCCTAAAAACACTTCTGATGACCAGAGAGCCACTTCCTAGAATATTCTGTAACCTCTCCGAGTCTCCTCTGTAAAACAAGTTTTAGGAATTTTCCTTTGTACATCACAGGCCTGCCTTGAAGATCAAGAGAGACCATTTGAAAAATCTTCAACTATTACTTTGTTATCCAGCAGATTCTGTTCATTTAGCTCCCTAAATAAATCGGTGATCTCAGAACGGGCGCCACTTTCAACTCGTGAGATTGAAGGATCAGACAGTTCATTCTGGCTAAAGTCACAAAGGAAGCGGAAAGACACCGTGACATCGGGAGTCTGCATCCTCTGTCCTATGACCTTCAGCATCTTGCTCCTCGAACTCTGCATGGTAGGGTGGGGGGTGGGGGTGGGGGAGGGGGTTGCCCTCTGAGCCAAGAGCTAAGTAGGTGCTCACAGACCTCCCTGATGATGATTCTTCGATTTGTCGCTGGCAGGTGCAAGGAGCACCCAAGGAAGGCTCACCACTCCCCACCCCTGATCTGAGCGTCCACGCCCTCAGCACAAAGCAAACCACAGCGATGACATGGTTCCTGCCCAGTGGGAACGAAAGCTAAGTGGTAGGGAGGCCGGCCATCCAAAGTCCATTAGTTCCACCTACAATTTTATTTCTCAGTTTCAAGGACAAAAGCAAAGGTTGGCAAGTTTTGCTTTTCACAGAACACTGTGCATCTCCAAAGAGCATTCATCTCACTTCTTTTCAAACAGCCAATGTCTGCTCTAGCAATGTGGAAACTCATGCCAGAAATCTGAGAAAATGTGGCCATTTGCTAATTGGCAATGACCCTGGGATGGCTTACTCTCAATATAGTACTTTGTAGATTGAGGACAGTAATGCCCAATTCTCAGGATTTTTGTAGGGAATCATGACAAAGGCAGACCCGGAGGACAAATGTGGAGGTAAGGGTAGGTACCCAGTAAAAGGCAGCTTTGGTGTTCTACTCGCAAGGAAGCGGTTTATCTAGGTGTCTTTCCCACCCAGCACATTGCCTACCACAGGGGAAGGTACTCACCAATGTTTGCTGAAAGTTTTATAAAATGAGTTTGAATACACAAATGTGGAATTTGCTTTTGCTTAATATTTTACAGTTGAGTTTTAGCAAAAATAAAAATGCTGTCGGTTCCTGTGTAGGTTGTAATCCTATGATCAGAAATCACTCGGTTGGTTGTGTTACTTTTCTCTTCCATGAGCTGGAGCTTGGTTTAGCCCAGGGCCATCCTCAAGAAGAAACCTGGAAAAACTCGCCTGCATCCCCTCCCCCACCCATCAATCAGATATGACTTCCCAAGCAGCTCCTATTCTCCTGGGATCGTACTTAGATTTTGGAGGCATTTACGAGAGCAACAAAAATGACTACGATTTAGGAAACAAACATCCATGGACCCATCACCAATGATGGATCGTTGTGGACATTTTGGTCACAGTTGCTTTAAACCTTTTTCTGATAAACAAGTCAAACATTTCAGAGAAAATTAAAGTCCTCCCTGATTCTCATTGTCAATCTCATTGCTGCTTCTGTCTCCAGTGATCACTACCTTCATGAGTGACATGTATGTCTTTTCCAGCCTATTTTTTTACAATTTTATTGTATGAACAACAGTGTTGTTTTATATTTATGTAGATTTTTAAAAAGATTTCCACAAATGATTTCATACTGCACATGCACTAAAATCATCCTGTATATTTTTCCCCTTAAATTATGTGTTTCAGAGCTCACCATTACTTTGTTCACTTAAGTATCCCATTCTACACGTACTTCAATCGTCCATTTCCCAAATAGTGGACATGCAGATGATTGACTTTTTTTCTATTATAAATAGAACTGCAATGAATTTTCTGGTGCATCCTCTTTGTGCATGTGTTTGTAATATTCTCTACAGGGTGTGTGTGTGTGTGTAAGTGTATGGATATGTGTTCATATGTATATACATAAAAGAAGAATTATGGGGTCATAGGGAATGCCTCTGCCCTCAGCAGGCGAAAAATTGCTCTTTGCAGGTATAGTATCAATGTGTATTTCTCCAGCAGTTCATGACAATTTTCCCTTCTTTATCCCCTCAGCAACACTTGATCTTGTCACACCTTTATATGTTTGCCTGTCGGATGAGTGAGAAATTCTCTTCCTCATTATTATTTGTTTGAATTCCCCAGACTGCTAAGGTTGGGGATATGTTTATCAGGCTTTTAAGATTTCTCTTACATGAATTGCCTGTACATTTCCTTTCCTCCTTTTTCTATATATTTTTATCTTTTACTTACTGATGTAGTGTTTCCCTGGATACTCGTCCTTTGTAGAATATGATGAAAGTATCTTTGAATCTGTGGGTGATCTCACCACCAACATGTTTTGTTACACACCAGCTTTTGTGTTTTTCTTTTCTGATATACACTTGGTTTACATTTTGAAGTGGTGAAATTTACCAGTCTTATCTTTTATATGTTATGCTTTTTTGTCATATTTATGAATATCCCTATAACCATTTTAAGAGCAGATAGATTTTTCTCCCATGAGTTCATATAATGGTTTTAAGGTTTGGCTTTTGACATTTAGGCTCTTCCAGGGTTCTAAACCATACATTTTCTTCCCCTCCTTCCCTTCCCTCTCTTACTCAAAAATGGTTTACGCCGCACTCTGCCCTGGGTAGAGGTGTCCTTCCTTCTCGTGGCCCCCTTTTCCTCTTTTCATAAGGGCGGACCTTTTGTCTTAGTTCATGTGCGTATCCTCAGTTCCTAGTGTTGCACCTGGAACAGGATCAGTACTGAAGAGAGAAGCGCATTAGCACAGGATTAGCTGCAATGAGGGGAGCAGAGCCCTGAACCCACAATAACAACACTGTGTTCTAAGCGAGGTGAGACAGTCCTGAAACACCCTTCACACTAAAATCGACAGGACAATGGAGAGCTTCCGCAGAAGGAAGTGTGAGAAGTGAGTGCAAAGAGGGCTTTTGGAGAGTCTTCCATGGAAGGAAGGATGAAAGGCCTGGCAACGCATTGCCTGGAGTCTTGATAAACATCATTTACTCAACAAAAACCCATGGTATGTCTCCTCCTTGCCAGGTACTGCTCTCAAGTTTACAGAGATTTGAGTCCCACGACCTCTGAGACTTGGCCTAGCCCTCATTTAAAGGTCTAGGGAACAGCTTGCCCAAGTTTGCTCTGGGAAGGAGTGGCAGAGTCAGGATGTAAATCTGGCTCTGGTCCTGCACCCCAGACCTCAGTGCGGGTCCTCCGTCATGGAGCGGCAGGGGAATGTAGCCGTAAGCACATAGGCTCTGAGGCCAGGCTGCCTGGTCCTCCTTCCTGCCTTGCCCACTCACAAGGCATGAGACCTTGGGCATGCCTTCAATCGCTCTGTCTTAAGTTTCCTCATTTTAAAAATGAGAATGCTTTCTTATTACCCACTTTATAGAGTTTCTATGAATGTTAAATAAGTAAATATATGTAAAACATTGAGCGCTGTCCTGACATGTACATTTTCGTTATGATGATTTCATGGGATGTCATGTTGTGCTGTGAGTAAACTTCCTCTCAGTATTGCAGGAGGGTAGATCTGAACCAATGGGTACCAGCTGCTGACATTCAGATTTAAATTCGATACAAGGAAGATATTTCAGATAACTGGAGTGGCCAGGCCAGGGCAAGCTTCCCAGAATAAAGAGCCCCCCATCACCTTATGGAGATGTTTAAGCTGCATCCAAAGGACCATTGTGTGGAAGGCTGGACTAGAAGGCCTCCTCTGAGAATTCTTGGATTCTTTGAGTCCACGGCAATAGCCTCCCAAGTTCCAGGCCAGTGACATCATTTGGCATGCTAATGCATGGAAATATTTTCACGCAGGCTGGCCGATTCAAGCCATGCGAACGATGAAAAGGGCAAATCTTTTCATGTGAAATTGTGCATGAATAGAGACTCATTGCCCACGTAAAATGCATTTGGGGAAAATGGCTTTCAACAAAGCAGGATAGAAATACACTGTGAGATCTTGTGATACAATCACGCGCAGGAGGAACTCAGGCTCGTGTTGCAGACGCCATCGGTCTTCTAATAGACTGAATATTCCTCTTTGGAGTCAGAAATATACATGATTAAAACAGCATGGTCATGGGATGGAGTGCAAGGAAGGGGAAGGAATTACTGTCTCTGGTGTACTACTCCGAGTGAGACAGTGAGCTTGGCACTTCGTGTGCCATCATTACTACTACTTGATAGTCATGAGACTAAGGCTCGAGAAGTTAAGAGGCAGGCTCAGAGGCACACAGTGAGAAGCACCGAGGCTAGGATCTCAACTGTATTTCTTACTGTAGATCAGTGGTCAGAAGCTAGCGGCCCATGGGTCATTACCAGCCGGAAAGAATTTGTAAAAGAATTGAGCTAACAGATTACACTAAAAAAAAATCAAAGTATTTCATAAAAGATAAATCTAGATTTCCAGGTCCTTTTAAAAGTTGGAAGAGTTGGCAACACTGGGTCCACAGTCTAATACGGCAATAGTTAGGTGGGGCTGAGCAGCTGCTGTTTTATGGCTTGGGCATGCCCTTTCCAGTTGGGCAGTCTTCTCCATCCCATATTGTATTACACCCTAATTTTAGCAGCCTGTTGACCTACGTAACAGTTTGAGTAGTGATCCTTACTCTATATACTATGTTATAAAAATACAGGGCAAGAAATAGAGGGGGATGGAAGAAAACAGGACAGGGAAAGGGAGGGAACAGGGAATGGGATGGAGAGGAGAGGAGGGAGATGCAGAAAACCAAGACCAAGACGGGAACTTGAAGCACCACAACTGGAGACGCTATCCTGCCTGAGTGCTCTGCTCAGCTGACCCACAGAGCCTTCTTATTTTGCAGAAGCTAGTAGCTCAGTTCTCATTTTAGCCTGAATGCTGTAATTTCAGGAAAGACTGCAAACGTAGCCTGGGGGAAAATCAATATGCGTGATATTTCCAACAGCTCTTTGGTCAGCAGAGGTCTTTCACGTTAAGGAGAACAAGGCCATAATGTCTCATTAGTGCACTGAGCAGGCCTGTCTCACCGCCCTGCCTGAGTCTCTCTCCTCTTTGTTGCTAAGTCATCCTATTCACCTGTGAAATGGATCTTTCCCCCTAGATATTCAAAAGTCCTCAGTGAAGACGTCTTTGGTATCGATCACCTGGAAGACATGCACCCTACCTCCCTTTCTGTGTCTCCATCACATTCCTTTCTTAGCCAGTTTCTCAAAAATGGCCCTCCTGTCGCTCTCTTTCTAGCTACACAGTATCTGCTCTCCCAAGGAGCAGGAAGGAATCACGCTAGTGAGCGCTGGATGCTTTTCTTGGAGATATTTTGATGCCACGCCTACAGTTTCTAACACTGCCTCTGTCTGCAACACTGACGTCACAGGAGATCTTCTTTCATGTCTCTCCTATCTACCTGTGTGACCTTGAGCGACTCAATGAACTTCTTTGATATTCAAGTCTCTCCTCCGGATAAAGCATACTCCATGCCATTGTAATAAGAGTTAAGTGAAATAATATTCTATATATATAAAAAACATATTATATATTTAATACAAGGTAATTGAAACAAAATCTCTACCTATAACTAGCTGTGTGGCCCTAGGCAAGTCTGTTAACCTCTCAGAGCTTCCACTTCCTGACATGGGAAACAGAACGTGTTGGACTAGGTCTCTAAGATGTCTTGTAGCCTAATGTTCTATGTTTGCTGTGCTGCAGGGACCCTCAGCTTGCCTCTCCTACCCCTATGAGAGTCTCGGATGCGAAGGTCATGTTGTTTTACCTTTGAACCCACAGTGCCTAGCATGAACCCTGCAGCGCAATAAAATATCTGACCAACTCGGCAGCTCCAGCCACACAACACTTTTTATTTACAGGTGTTAGGACTGTAGGGATGCTCTTAACAATTTATCATTCCACTTGTCCCATCCCAGGCTCCTCTGAAACAAAAATGCACCCCCTCAAGCTCCTGCTTAAAGGGATTGCTGTAGGTGGCTGATTGATGTGTTCCCTGAGCTTACCACTCAGCCTCAGGAGACTGGATAGAGATGATGAACCATGGTCCTGTAGCAGCCAATTCAAAGACTGACCAGACCTGGGAGGAGCCAGGTAGGAGAGGGTGAGTGGAAAGAAGCTGAGAGAGTACCAGAGAGGGGATCTGGGGCAATGGGATGATTAATTTTATGTATCCATTTGAGTAAAGCAGATTGCCCTCCTAATGTGGGTGGGCCTCATCCAATCAGTTGAAGGCCTGAATAGAACAAAAAGGCTAAGAGGGAACTCCTCCTGTCTGACTGCCTAGACCTGGGGCATCCATTGTCTTCCTGCTTTCAGACTCAAATCAAAACATCAGCTCTCCCCAGGTATCCAGCTTACCAACTGCAGATCTTGAGACTTAGCCTACGTTGCCCTACATTGAGTTAATGCCTTAGAATAAATCTCCGTGTGTGCATTCTTTCTTTCCTTTCCTCTTTTTCTTTTTCTTTTTCTTTTTCTTTTTCTTTTTCTTTTTCTTTTTCTTTCTTTCTTTCTTTCTCTCTCTCTCTCTCTCTCTCTCTCTCTTTCTTTCTCTTTCTTTCTATCTATCTATCTATCTATCTATCTATCTATCTATCTATCTATCCTCTCTACATTTATGCCTACATATCCTATTGGTTCTGTTTCTCTGGAGAATCTTAAAACAGGCAATCAGATTCCTTGCTGGGGATCTGAACTAGGAACTACAAAGGTCATGATGTAGCTAGAAGCAGGAGCTAAAAATGAAAGGAAGTAGAGAGAAAAGTGAGGAGGAGGCTGGGTCATGAAGAAGGGTCACACCCTTGAGGGATCACAGCAAGTCCAAGTTCAAGGGAGAAGCAGGTGCTGAGACATGGCTGCGTCTGGAAGGAGAGAGCACAGGGGTCCTGAGTGGCAGATGGAGGAGGTTCCTGTCCTCAGCTATGCACCCTCGGTCCCGACCTCTCTCTGGTTCCAGTCCTTACGACACATCAATTTATTGGCAGCACTTTGAGTACGACTTGGTGACTTTTAACCAGAAGAGGCTGACCACATCAGAGGCTTAAAATCTGTTGCAAAAGATTAGGGTGAGGAAGAAAGAGTAAAGAGAAAAAGGAAAAAGAAGTGGAAGAAAAGCATGGGAGAAGCAAGATGAAGAGGAACAGGAAGGGTGGGGTGGGGGCAGCTGGGTCCAGGCTGAGGGCCAGTCACTCGTGGGTTTTCTTGCCTTCCTCAACCATGACAATCAAGATAAGAGAACTCCCCTCTCCATTTCTTGTTCTTTATTTTATAAAGAAATTAATAAATAAGACAAACCTGCCTATTTCCTCCCTGGAGAACTGAATGCGATCAGTTCTGGCCATAAAGCCCCCCTGGAGAAATTCACGGTGTTCAGGAAACATTAAGAGGCTGAAAGAGAGATGGTTTCTAAATCTCAGAGGAAGAAGCTCCGCAGTGAAGTCTTGGACCTAATCATTTTATCCCTCCCCTCGGCCTGGTCACACTGCCAACTCCCCCAGCAACAGCAATCACTCACAAAGGAAGAATCTCAGCACCCAGGCGCCGATTCAAACCCACAATCAAATAGAAGCTCGAGTTCTCCGCTCATATAATTTCTGGTAAACACTGTCAATTTCAGACTTCCAAATGGGGAGTATATTTTTATTCATTTTAAGTTAGCCTCTCTTTCATTTTCTTGGGAAATGGGACAATTGGGGAACCTGAGGGATTTGATTTCCTATACTTATTTATATTTTTCCACATATATATTTGTTGACGGTATATACACCTGTCAAGGCATAAACTGCTTTGATGGTGAGACAAAGGAAGACGCATTCTGCGTGTCCCAGGTCGGATATTCAAAGACGTGGGGTGTGGGAACATCCTTGCTTTCAAGCTGTGTGACAGATTTAAAGCAGAACTGGCTCAGGTTTAGCAAATGAATGAATTCTTCTCTGTTTACAAAACAAATGAGCTTTGCATTGGCTGGGCTAGCCATCCACTTCCATCGCGGGCCATTAATAAGTGAAACTCTATTTGGTTTTTACAGGCATATTTTTCATCAGTGTCACACCGGTGGGCAGGCTGGTGTTGTGGAGGGAGTTAGACTTTGGAGTCAGAAAACCAGCGATTCTGATCCTCGACTCCAGCATGCACTAAATCTGTACACCTGGTACATTTTAAAAAATCCTAAGGGAGCCTTCCTTTCAACATCTGATAAACTGAAGTGACAGAATCTCGTACGTAGAATTCTTGTAAGGGTTAAGTAAAAATCATCCATGCAAAGTGAGTGGCACTATGTCTGGCACTTGGTAGGCATTCAATAAATCTCCCCGCCTTCCATAAAGGAAACTTCATCATTTAAACAACTGAAAGCCAGAATAGCCCTGCCCTAGGCAATGTAATATTTCACCTCTGCAACTGGATTACAAGCAAAAGGGCAATTCAGGAAGTTGCTGACCTGTGTTCCCCGGGGCCAGAGCAGCATGTTGGTTTCAAAGAGAACAGAGGTGATCCCTTTCAGCAGCTGTGCTCTGCCCGAGTCAGACGCGAGTGCAGCCGGGGTCCCTGGCCTTCTCCTGCCCGTGTCCAAGAACTGTAGGTCTCAGGCTGTCGGCCTCGACCTGACATTTAAGACAGCGGGTGCAGAGAAAGCCCTCAATCTTGCTCTGTACAAACATGGCTGATACCTCATCTACAGGAATCTAAGCCCTGCCTGACTGTTGGTTGGAAATGTGGCCGCTGTTTTTCACTTCCTCTGATCCCCCTGTACATGGCCCCTGACCTGTGACGACGGCTAGGCTCTGGCACTAGGCGTGGCTGTGTCTGGTGCATGAGAGGGAGCCACAGGCAGGGAAGTAAGTGCACAGGCCTTGGAATCAGGAGGAGGAGATTTCAATCCCTGGGTCTACTATCTGAAATCTCAGTCTTCTCCTCTGTAAAATGACAATAGCAGGGCCTACACCCCAGGAAAGTTGGATTTCCCAATAACATAACTATTGGGTATTCAGGATGCGGTAGACCAGTTATCCACCTCTCTCCCTGCTGCTGCCTAGTTTACAAAACACTTTCACAGCCAGTTCCCGCACTTGTCATCCGAGCTCTGTAAAGGAAGATATAATTATTCCTCCTTCATATTTTGGTGATAAAAGCTGAAGTGCAGTGAGGTTCTGGAACATTCTCAAGTGGCATTTAGTAAGTAGTAGAGCTGGGCTGTGAACCTTGGTCTTCTGATTCTAGAAGTGAGATTCTCTCACTTCTAATTCAAGGAGGGCCACCACGAGTTAGAGTCACGGACAGGCATTTTAGAATCTAAGAGCAACAATCACCCTTAGAGAATCCAATCTTCCCATTTTACAGGTGGGAAACTGAGACCCTAAGAGTGAAATAACTTGCTTGGTCACATGATGGTCTGAGGGAGGACTTGAGCTAGAGTTCATCTCTCTGCCCCTCTTTTGACCCCTGAGCCAAGTTCTTCACTCTTGAGCTGAAATTGCAGGCTAGGGGTGTGTGTCTTGGCTGCACCCCAGTTTCATGCTCACTCAGTTTGCCGTAATTCCCCCTCCCCGTCGTCTTCTCTACAGATGCGACACATATGTGCATTATCCACCTGGCCCCGTGCAGACATTTGAGTCTGCAGCCCCTTCTTGACAGAAAGTAATTTCTAACTTGAATAAACAGCTGCTTTAAAAGCAGCTGAATACAGCCCAACAATGATTTTTTATTTTCCAAGTTAGGTTTTTATTAATTGAATCTGACAGATTAAGAAATTGAGACTCAGAGAAGTTCGGCAACTAACCCAAGGTCTCCCAGCTCCTGAAGGCGGAGCCGGGGTCCAGCATGGTGCGCCCGACCCCTGCTCTTTTGCCTGCCCTGGGCTACAGCTCACAGCGCCCCTTCACTTTCATTCAGATTAACCCCTCAGTATACAGCGACTCTAGACGTTTGCCAAAAATCGGCTCCCTGAATGACCAGCTCGCAAAACCACAAACACTAAACCAAAAATATTTCTCAAAATTACATAGAGCTTCAGAGTAAATTTTGATATCTATTAAAGCAAATCAGTTCTCTTTCTTTTCCAGCTCCTCCTCTTTCAAAAACACTCGGCTATCCCTGGCCCTTTAGTCTTCCTCGTGAATTTTAGGTTCAGCGTATCAATTTCCTGAAAAACCCTGTTAAGGTTTTGATTGGAATAGCTGCTTTGAATCTATGGATTAACTTGGGGAGAAGTGGCATCTTTATGACACCGAGTTTTCCTATCCATGAATAGGGTAGTGTATTCTCCATTTATTTAGGTTTTCTTTTATGCTCTTTAATAAAGGTTATATCTTTTTCTTCTATGAATTTCTCACACAGGAAATTCATTCAACAAGCATCTACTGAGCACAACATGACATGCAAGACCAAAACGGGCCCATCCCATGTGAATAAAATTTCCTACTTCTCCAAACTTTAGCCACCTTTTTTATTCATGTGCCAATTCCACAGGTGGCTCATGAGCCTTCATTTTGTATTTCTAACTACTGCATTTTAAACCTTGAGCATTTCTGATTGCTGACAATGTGCAGGAGGGGTGGGCTCCTGGGACTTATGGATCCATCCTCTGTCAGAATGCCTCCTCCCTGTTAGCTTTGGGTTTGTTATTTCAACTTCTCTCAGAGTAAAAAAGCTACTTTTAAGCCCCAAAGACTCTCCAAACCTCACTGTGTGTCTTCCATCCTCACACAGCCATATACAGAGCTCTGAGCCTTAATACTGGTGGTACTGGATTCTGTTAATTAGCCATTTTTCTTTCTTAAATGCAAGCATCTGATTAGCGATTAGATCGCACAGGCCTTACTTTAAGCAGTTAGGAGTAAATACTTGAGCTTTGCTCAACGAGGCGGGATCTAGGAGGCTTCACCATGTGGGAAAGAACAAAGAAAGTTCAGAAAGAACACACTGGTTGTTGCGTGCTTACTGTACAACTGGCACCTAATCTGCAAAACAGCAGTGGGGTTTTAAAATAAATGTTTCTTAAAGAGAAGGCACAATGCTGGCCTGCAAACCGGGTCATCTCCCAATTTCTTTGATCTGTTCAGCAACTCTGTGTTGAGAACTTACTAGGTACCAACACTGGGCTAAGCACTGGGATACAAGCATCACAAAGGGAGCCGTGGTCCTTGCCTCCACACTCACGTAGTCCAGTGAGGTGTATGGACAAATCAACGGTTATCAAGCAATTAATAGAAAGCTTGATTAATATCATGATAAAGAAAAGCACAGAGAAGACACACTTAACATACAGAAGTTCAGGGAACGGAGCAGTGGTATAGGAAAAGGTATAGGAAAAATCCTGAAAGAGGTGATTGCTAGCTTGAGAAAGCAAGGCAAGGCTGTATACCTAGAGAATAAATAAGAAAGTGGGGGTGGGGAGTGGCAAGAGAGATGAGATGGGAGATACAGGTGAGGGCAGATCACGCGAGGAACGTGAGTGAGCCGTGCGCAGGAACTCAGACTTAATCTAGGGGCAGGGAAGCCGCGGGGGCTTTTAATTAGGGAAATGACATGATCGGATCTGCTATTTGGAGACCATCAAGGATGCAATGAGGAGAGTAAGACTGAGACTGGTGTGGGGAGGTGGGAAGTCCACGTATGTGGTCACTTCAGTGGTCCACGCAAAAGATGGTGGGAGTGGCTTCTACAAGAGTAATGGCACCAGGGACAGACGAGAAAGCTGAAGTTCAGAAAGCACAAGGGACTCGCCCTCTCATACACCTACGGGATGGTGAAGTGGGATTTTGGAACAAGTTCAGTAGGGTCCAAAGCCTGTCTTTTTACTGCACCCAGTTTTCCTACCACGTGTGAGGGACAAAGTTAATCTTGGGAGATTAAGGAAGGCTTCTGAGTGGAGTGGAAAATGGACAAGAAGAACATACTAGAAACAGAAAGACCCACTAGGAGACTTTTGCAACAGCACACAAGAGAGAAGCTACAGAAAAAAAGAGAAGGAAATGAATTTTGGTTGATCACTATGGAAGGCAGTCTAGGCAGTGCTTCTCAAACTTTAAAGTGCATGAGAATTCCCTAGAGATCTTGTTAAAATGCAGATTCTTATTCAGTAGATCTTCTTTGGGGCCAGAGTTTCTTCCACTTCTAGCAAGCTCCCTGGCCAGGCCCCTCTGAGTAGCAACGGTAGAACAGGGGTTAACAGCCCAGTGTTTCAGTCAGGCTGACCAGGCACTGAATCCCAACGCTGGGACTTTTTAACAGCGTGACCTGAAGGAATGTATTAGATTCCGGGGGCTGCTGTAACGAAGTCCCCCAAACTAGGTGGCTGAAACCTGCAGAAAGATGTTATCTCACAGTTCCAAAGGTTAGAAGCTGGAAGTCCAGGCGTCGGCAGGGCCATGCTCTCTCTGCCGGCCCTAGGGGTGAATATTCCGGGCCTCTTCCTGCTTCTGGGGTCGCCGGCAGTCCTGGCAGCCCCTGACTTAACGGAGGTAGCACTCCAGCCTCGGGACTGTCTTCTCCCTCGGCGTCTTCACGCTGTCTTCCCTCCGTGCACGTCTGTCTCTGGATCTCAGTTTCTCCTTTTTTATAAGGACACCAGTCATGTTGGATTAGGGCCCACCCCAATGATCTCATTTGAACTGATTATCTCTGGCAAGACCCTGTCTCGAAATAAGGTCACATTCTGAGGTGCTGGGAGTTAGGACTTCACTGCATCTTTTTGGGGGGGGACAAAATTCAACCCGTAACAGGCAAGTTATTCTACCACTCTGAGTCTCTGAGTCTTCGTTTCTTTATCTGTACAATAAGAGAGAGTTATTTTTACTTAATAGGGTTAAATTCAGTGGAATCATAGAGGTAAAGTGCCAGCACACAGTAAGGGCTCAAACCGTTATAGTTAAGAATTACAAGGCACTGGGCACTTAAAATACATGTCACTTAAACATCACAACTGCTGCCCTGTGATGCCGGCACCATCATTTCTCACTGGAGACCGGAAGAGACCGAGTCTCAGTGAGGATAAGAAACTTACACAAAGTCACACTATTATTAAGATTTAAAATCTAGTTTTTTTCCAAAGCCCATGACATTTGTTTCCACTCCAAAGGGACTGACTAGGGGTTGCGGCTGTGGAGGTGAAGTTAAAAAAAAATCTCTCCTACAGAGGCAACAGCCGAGAAAGATGATTATTATTTTTATTTAATCCTGTGGTGACATGTGCCGAATACAGATTCTGCTTTCAAAGTGCCCAGAATCACAGATGAGGCGTTCAGAAGGCTCAGGGATTGGAGGAAGGAGGGAGCAAAGGAGAGATGATATATGAAGTCCAGTAGATTCATCATGTTCACCAGCTTTTGTCATGTTTTTTCATGTTGCGGGGCTGCATCGGCATTTTTTAATAGGCCATAGAAATTCACAATCAAAATTTCAAAGCTAAAAATACCTCCATGCCATCCTGGAAAATAGAAAATAATTTTTTTTTTCTGAAAATCAAAACACCTGAGTGTTTTTCCAGCCCACAAAGAGAGCAATGTGTAGGCTGTGATGAGTAATTGAACCTCCTTTTGTCTGTTTGCAATAAACATTTGCAAAACACATTATCCTTTTGACATTTCCGTCAGGATTGCTCATACTCTATTTTCTGCGAAATGCCTTCCATCTTTACTGGGTTCCTGTAATTACCTCTTTGGAAGAAGACCATCTCAGGCCTTCAGAGACATCATCAATTTTAAACAGTTGATTCCTAGTTTTTGTTGATGTGGCTATTACACTCAGCTATCTCTGGAGGGAGAAGCAGCAATGGCCATTTAAGAAACTATAGAAAGATACGCATAGCCCGATATCCAGCCAGAAAACTGATAGTGATGGAGAAGCGGGTGGCGGGCAGAACATAGTCTGTCCCTTTTTGGCCAATTCTCTGCTCATTGTCGGGCCCAGTAAGGGTAAGGAAGTGACACTGCCTGAGCTTTGTCATTTTCAAGCTGTGTGGCCTTGGAGAGATGCTTCCTTCTCTGTAAAACTAGGGTAATGACAGTGTGTAGCTCATAGACTTGTTGGGAGGATTAAAAACATTTAATGTGTAAAGAGCTTAATTATGGGTATATTGCAGTGTGCACTCAGTAAATGGTGAGTATGATTGCGGTTATGATCGTTTGGCATGAAGAATGACAGAATGAAGTCAGAAGATGTTGCCACTGACTGTAGAATCTCCTTGGTTTCATCTGAAAAATGGACATATGCAGTGTCTACATCCTGAGGAATATTATAAGCCACGGTAACAAGTCTTTTTTTTTTTTTCCCCAAATTGTGATGGCTGTACCTGAGGTGCCCTTTAGCAGGGGAGTTAAGTGATCATATCAGCATTTTATAAGATTAGTCCAACTACTCCTTGGGGAATAGACAGGGTGAAGGTGATGCTAAGAAACCAGATATGTGAGATTTGACAGTCTCTGGTGGGCGGGGAGCTAAGGGGGCAGAATGGACTCAACATGTAAACTGCAGACAGACTCCACAGACTCAGTCATGCAAGGGGGATGTGAAGGATGACTCCTGGGTTTCAGGACAACTAGACAGAAGGGCAACGTGATGAAACGTATGCAGGTACCTACACATACTCTACAGCAAAAGCAGAGGCCCCCAAAGGAAAGGAAAAGAAATGTCTGATGGGAAAAAAAGAGGAAAGAAAGGAAGACAAAGAACCCAGATTGGGAGAGAACCTTGACGCTCCCCAGGGTGTTGAAGAATGGCACTGCAGGCTGAGGGGATACATGATCACGGCTCGACAGGAGAGGACACTGTCATATTTGAGGAACACTGTGCTTGTCACTTATGCACAGAACAATACAGCTTTGAACTGGTGCTCAGTCACATTATGCAGGGGTGGCCTCGCCACCAAAATACATGATAATGTCCTACGGCACAAAAATGACTTCTTTAGTATCCCCAGGTATATTTAGCCCCATCACACATGTATAACAGAGTTCTCAATAAGTGCTTCTTGAATTTAGAAAGTCGTTGGGTAAAAGACAAAGCATTTATTTGTCATCAACAATTTGGATGCAACTGACAAGGGCTTAATTTCCAGAATATGTAAACAGCTCATATAACTCAATAACAAAAAAATAAACAACCCAATCAAAAAATGGGCAGAAGACCTAAACAAACATGTCACCAATGAAGACATACATATGCCCAATAGGTACATGAAAAAATGCTCAATACCACTATTAGAGAAATGCAAATCAAAGCTACAATGAGATATCACCTCACACCAGTCAGAATGGCCATCATTCAAAAGTCCACAAATGATAAATGTTGGCGAGGCTGTGGAGAAAAGAGAACCTTCCTACATAGTTGGTGGGAATGTAGTTTGGTGCAGCCATTATGGAAAACAGTATTGAGATCCCTTAAACAACTAAAAATAGAGTTACCATAAGGTCCAGCAATCCCACTCCTGGGCATATATCTGGAGGAAACTAATTTGAAAAGATGTATGTACCCCAATGTTCATAGCAGCACTGTATACAATAGCCAAGACATGGAAACAACCTAAATGCCCATCAACAGATGACTGGATAAAGAAGTTGTGGTATATTTATACAAAGGAATACTACTCAGCCATAAAAAAGAGTAAAATAATGCCATTTGCAGCAACATGGATGGACCTGGAGATCGTCATACTAAGTGAAGTAAGCCAGAAAGAGAAAGAAAATATCACATGGTATCACTCATATGTGGAATCTAAAAAAATGACACAAATGAACTTATTCACAGAGACAAACTAACAGACATAGAAAACTTATGGTTACCATGGGGGAATGGCATGGAGGGATAAATTGTGAGTTGGGGATTTGCAGATACTAACTACTGTATATAAAATAGATAAATAGGAAGGTCTCACTATATAGCACAGGGAACTACAGTCAATACCTCATAATAGCCTATAATGAAAAAGCATATAAAAATGAATATATATGTACACATACATACATATCTATATATCTATATCTATATCTATATATATATCTGAACACTACGCTGTATGTCAGAAATTAATGCAACATTGTAAACTGACTGTACTTCAATAAAAAAAAATGTTTTAAATGTTGAGAGCCTGTGCAAGGCTTTGGGAATATAGAAGATGAATGAGATATAGCCTGTGCCCCGAAGGTCATAGATCTTCCCTACCCACATGTCCTTTCCTTTGTTCTACCCCCTCCTCTCTTCTCTTGCCTTCTCTTCTTCCCCTACCTCTTTCTTTCTTAATTCCTGCCTGCTGAATCTCTCTCACACATACATGCGTATGTACACATACTCCCCATACCGCACCAAAAAAGGGGGATCAGCAGCCTGGAGTCCAAATCTGAATTTTTTCTGATAGATCCAGGTCTGCTCAAGTGTCTCCATCCTCCTTAGATCGATAAGATAACCATGGCATAGCCTCCTCATGGTGATGGCAAAGAGCAAGAAAGCAAGCCCAGCTCTATGAACCAAGCGGAAGCCTCTACCGACACATTTGCTAACATCTCATTGGCCAGAGCAAGGCACAAAGGCAGAGTCCAAAGTCACGGTGTAGGCATGTATAATCTGCCTTCAGCAAGAGAAGCTATAAAATTAGTTGACAAATGGCATGAGTAGAAGGATGGATACAGAACCATGGTTACCTTGGATAAGTCTCCAATCTCCAGGTATCGTTTAACTGTGTGAAATGCAATCCCGTAGTAACACACTTAATGATTTTAGGTGGCACATGAAATTTAGTGAATTTGTGGATGTGGTATTCATTAGTATTAAGCACATAGAGGAATGATGATTCACTTTTGAATATGCTTTCAATGTGGCTGCTACATCAAGGAGAAGGTCTGAGTTCACGCCTTTAACAAGCCCACGACCCTCGCTGACTTCCCACGTTAACAATGAGCAAGGAAATCACAGTGTCAAGCTAGAATTTCAAAAAATGGCTTTGTTTTCATTTTATTTGACTATATCATATTTACGGCAAGTGACGCTTCTATTTAGTTACTTATATAAAGTTCCTTTAAAAATGCACGCATTTAAATTAAAATGTGAGCCTATTTAAGAAAGTATCAAGTAAATTATTGGTGGCACGTGGATAGCAAAAACAAATTATGGCTAGGGGTCTGGAATCACTGAAGTCGGGGAAATTCTGGATTTGATGATCTTTATGGTTCTGAGATCTTGTGATTACTGCCAACTTCACTGCCCCAGCTGGGGTCTCCACTTTTACCGCAAGGCTTCTGCAGAGGAATATGAGCAGGAAGGGGGTTGCCCTTCTCTGCTGAAGGTTTCTAAGACCTTTCATTCCCCCTCCTCTCTAAATTCCAGGGGCCCAGCTGCTAATATGACTGCCCAGACAGATGTATTTGATTGACACACTCATCCTCACACAACAGCCAGAGTCAGTCTCCCCGGGGCTGTCCCTGCCCTTCGCACTGTGACACGTGGGCTCAGATTCCAAATGTCATGTCACATCTCCTCATGGCACCAAAGCACCCTTGTGAGCAGGAAACCCTAACAGATGGCTGAAATGCCTTCAAAAAGACTCCCCCAGACAGCCTGGGAGATGCATGAAGCCCTGTCGGTGGTGATGGGTTGCAACATATGCTCAGCAAAAAATGCCAAAGGGAAGAGTGGTTCCTGCACCCAGCGCATCCACAGAATAATGGTTCAAATGTAACTTACCAGCAGCCTTCGACAGCGTGCCATTTGCTCTTCTAAAATATCTATTAAATCCCTCATCTCTAGCCTTGGTTCCCTGGATTTTTAATGGTCCTAAAAGGGTGTAATGGAAAACTTTTTATTGACACTGAATATTTCATTAAAGAGCAAATAAATAGGAAAAGGCCATGTTCTCACAATAAGTGTTGCTCCCTCTGGTTCAGGAATTCCTAACATGGATTTTGTGGACCCTTAAAAAGCCCATGGTTGCTCTTAAAGAGGTCTGTGAACATTCCAAAATTACCTGCAAATGTCTGAGTGTGTGTACATAATGAGATTTTTTTCTGGAGAAAGGGTCTAAAACTTTAGTTCAGATTATGAAATGGTCCATGTCTCATTATAAACCACTGCTCTAACAGTAAACCTTAGAGAGAGGACAGGGGTGGAAAAATGTCAAAAATAAATTAAAATAAAGTAAACTAGGAGTCAATGTAAAGTAGTAAGTTTTCCCATCTAACAGTAACATGAGTAAAACCATTTCCCATATATCATCACCATAATTTCATAAAGGTTATTTCAATGAAAAAATGCAGGGAGGCTGTAAACTCAGATTTAAAACATTATTTTTGTTTTAATAAAATAAAAAAAAAAACACTCCATTGCTCATTTTCATTTCACTGGTGACCAGCTCTAGCACCACTCTGTGGACCAGGATTTGAGAACCACTGTTCTTAGAGTGGGAAATTCCTATTCAGCCTGCAAATTTTGGGGAAACCATGGTCTTCTCTGTGATTTCCCGAAGCTGGGTCCATGCTCTGCACACTACCCTTCCTGACCTTTGTTCCCGGACCACGCTAAGAGAAGCCCTGTATCTCTGATCCCACAGTGCTGTGACACCTGGTGTTATGCCCCAGTGCAAGGATGCTGGAGTCGAAGCAACAAGTCATTCCAACAGCTACTGACTACACTCCTCACATGGGCCAGGCAGACACGCAGAAGTGAAAGGTACTAGTCCTTCCCTTAAGGTGCTCAAATTGTAGTGGAAGAGACGACAGAAATGATGTAAGTGGGCACCGCCACCCATGCTATACTCCCTCCCCCATTGCCACATAGGCAAAGGGGATGATGAATAATACTACGCAGGCTGTATCACATAATCCATCTTCCTAGTCAATACAGGGGACCCCAAATGGGATTAAATCATTGAATTCACCTGCCGAAAGCTTCCCTTTACAAGTGTGTGACACAGAACGCAGGGTGTAGAAAGAGGCCACTTAGAAAGCAGACCTCCCAGTAGAGGGTCGAGCTTCTTGAGCCAGGCCACGGTCAGACTCAGTTGTTCAAATGCATTTTCAACATTTGCTTATGCAAAGGCTGCAGCCTCGCTGACTCCTGCGCTAAGAGCCTAAAGGCAGCAATCCGTGTCACAGCACACACAGAAGAGGGACAGCACGAGACAACAGGAGGCAGCCAGCAGAATCTGGGCAGCGATGGAGACCATGCCAGAACAGAAATGGTTCAGAGTGAGGGGAAACTGGGCGTTGATTTCAGAACCCACGGTACAGTATGCAGAGTCGTAGACAAATTTAGGAAGGCTTGCAGTCTTGATGGTGTGTTTGGTTTTCATTTAATTTCTTTGTTGTTTCCATAAAGTCCTGAGGTTAAGAGAATCTGGATGGCTATTTTTGCACAGCCAAGTCGGAATTGAGTGGATAGTCCCAGGTAACTAACTACAATTAGCAGTTATCTTTCAGGTAGGTAGACAGGTAAGTGGTAGTAACTGCTCCTGTGGAGGACAAGGACTATCACATCTGTTCTCCCAACACATGTGATGGTGATATTCCCTTTTTAGTTGAGAAGTCAAAGCACAGAGAGGTTAATTACCTTGAGCAAGTACACAAAGCCAGGGATGGGTACCTGGGACTTTGCTTTTGCTGAGAGTATTCAGAGCTCAAAGGAAGCAACCAGTCCCAGAGCACTGGGAAGCAACCAGTTCTAGTCCTAGAGTGTTCGAGACCCCAGGGATCAGCTGTCATTCTGAGTCCAGTCTTGAGTTTTTGACACATCAAGACTGAATGCTGTTCTCCATCATTTATCATTACCTGAAGCAACAGAAAGTTCGTAAAGAAGATGGAATGGTTGGAAAATATCCCTTATTCCTTTTGCAAAGGGGAATTGTCATGAGTAGAAGGAATGGATGGCTGACATAAATTAGGAACTTGGGAACATAAATGAATTTCAGAAGGGATCAGAAGGTGTAAAATATAGAAGGTAATTCAGAAGTTATCCTGCCAAACTAGATGGAAATAATGATGGTTCACAGGGATGTAATGATACAATTATTTTTGCACAACAAATTAGTAACAGGAAATAGATTAGAATTCACTTCTCCCATGCCCTAGCATAATGTTCATACCAGCCACACCTGGCATTCAGAGGATGCTCCACCAACAAGTGAAGAAGACTAAGAATGTGTAGAAGAAATTTTCATCAGAGAAAGAAAGAATCATTTTTTTTCCAGAGTCCAGACTTTTAAGGACACTGCACTTTGTTGTCAAGGAGTGCTGGGGGGACAGAGTCCCTGGGTAAATATCTAAAGGAGATTCTTTAGCTGGAATCTTAGCAGAGCACCAGAATAAGCCCAACGACTGGTCCACCTCATTTCCTTGAGCAAGATCTGTGACTCCAACATTTCAAGCCCTAGATGACAACTTTAATACTATTCCCAAGTTCAAAGGGTTCACTTTCTTATTTGCTGCTTCTGAAGCCCTGGGCCTTTGAGGTTTGGTTTTCTAAGGACAAGACTCAGGCCTCTGAGGAGTGTGAAAGCAGATTCCATTTCCACACGGATGACAGCCTCATGTGATAGCATACCCAGGGGTCACAATTTTCTCTTAAACCCACTCCAATCAGACATCCCCCAACTCCACCATACCAAAGCAGCTCTTGTCAAGGTCACCAGTGACCTCTGTGGTGCTTAATCCAGTAGTCAGTTCTCAGTCTTTACTGACCACCAGCAACGCACTGCACAGCTGGTCACCCTCTTCCCTGAAGCGCACTCTTCACTTGACTTCTGTGATGCCACTCCCCCTTGGTTTTTCTTTCTTCCCTGGCCACCCTATCGTATTCTCATTCGCTGGTCCCTCCCACCTCCTCGACCTCTAAACATCAGTTTCCCAGGTATCCATCCTTGAACACTTTTCCTTCTCTACCTAGACTCACTCTGCTTCCCGAACACGGCCTCTGTATCCCGCTTACCAAACGGAGACTCGAGGACAGAGTTTTGGATAGAGTACAAAAAGCAACTTTATTTCTTTGCCAGGCAAAGGAGGTCACAGTGGGCTGCTGTCTCTAAGACTGTGAACCTGCTGGGGAGAGAAGGCAGGAGGTTCTATAGTAAAAGTTCAAGAGTTCAAGGGGCAGAGCTCCATAGGGAGTGTATACAGGGTAACACATTGTTCTTGTTTTTGCTGAAGCAGTGGTCCCCTTCCCTCTGCTGGGTATGAAGTTCACCTCTGGCTTCGGGATTATTTTAATATTCTTGTACCTAGAACAAAGTATGCATAGGAAGTAGCTCTGTGGAAAAGAGGTCTAGAGAAAAATTTGTGCAGTTTAAAGTCAAGTTGATAAATGCTTTGAGCCTTTTAAGCAGGCTGAGGCCTGGGACCTCCTCCTGCAGGCTAAGGCCTGCAGCTCGAACAACAGGATACAAGGGAACCACAAAGGGCCAAAAACAACTGCTGACATGTGCAGTTGGGCCAAGTTATGAACAACAAGATGCACAAAACACCCAACTGCTGTTTCTGAGGTGTTGGGGTCAAAAAGACGGCATCAGGGGCAAAAGCAGGGCCCTGAGCATGAGCCCCACATGTATCACCACATGGGGCTGGGCAGACCACCCAAGCCTCCCTCCTCTCCAGCCCAACCCTGGTCAGCAAGAGCGTGAGGAAAACCCTTTAAACCATCATACAGTTAAGGAGTTACAAACACTATTACAGATACCAGATGGTCACTGATGACAACACGGTCCTGCTTGTAACAACTCCTTAGGTGATCTCAGCCAGTTTTACGGCTTAAATGTCACCTATAGGGTGACAGCTTCCAAATTTAGTTAGCTCTACCTTCAGAATACAGCCTAACCACTTTACCTCCACCACTATCGCCATAATCTTTTATGGATTATTGTGATAGTTGCCTTGCTTCCCTCCCTGTGCCCACCTGCATCCACTTAGAGTTGACTTTTTTCACCCAGCAGCCAGAGTAATCTTTTCAAAACATGAAGATTTTGAAAGAAACTATTCCTTCATGCCTCTGCCTAGACATGGCCAGTGGTTTCTTATCTCAGAGTAAAAACTACAGTCTCCATTAAATCTCTCATCCCCTATGTTACCCTAAACACACTGGTCTGCCCTCTACTCCCTGCACATGCCAAGCACAAGTGAACCGCATGCCTTTCCCACCTGCCCTTTTTTCTACCTGCAGTGCTGTTTACTGGATACTGCAAGCCTGCTCCCTTACCTCCTTCAGGTCTCTGTTCCAAGGTCATCTTGTCAGTAACCTTTCCCTGGACCACCCTGTGTTATACGGCAGCTCTCCTCCCTCCTCTGTACTCTCACTATGTCCCTTGTTTCCCTAGAAGTTATCAAGGTTGTACAAACCATCAATTCACACTTCTGTTGTCCTCCCCAGTAGAACAGAAACTCCATAATGACTGGGATTTTGCTCATTTTGTCCACTGCTCTTTCTCTACCACCTCAAATAATTTCTGGCACAGAATAGCTACTCAATAAATGGTTACTGAATGAAAGAAACAAATGAGCAAATCTTGTCCATGATCTACAGTCAAATTGAGGAAGCAGCCCACTTAAAGCCACCACTGAAGGCGCGACTGCTCCAGAATCCAAGCCTCCTTGTTTCTTCCATACACACTCTAGGTTCCCTGAAGGATTTAATTCCTTATAAAAATATTAAAAATAAATCATATCTTACATAATAGGCATAGAAGTTAAGAGTTGAGGTGCTCGATCTAGGCTGCCTAGATTCAAATCCCAGCTCGAGCTCTTATTCACTGTATGTCCTTGGGTGTGTAATCTAACTTCTGGGTGTCTCAGATCCTTCTCTGCAAAACAGTGATAATGTTACTACTTATTTCATGAAGCTACTATAAAGATTAAAGAAGACGTATCACATTTAAAGGTACTTAGAAAAGGATCTGGTACTTAGTAAGTACTTAAGTGTTAACACATGTTATGACATTAACAACATATTGTCTAAATAATCCTCCTTTTTGTTCCCTAAGAAGTTTGTTTCAGGAGGATCTACATTTATACCCCATAAATGTATACACAGTTAGATTTATAGATATGTGTGTATGTATATATATTTATTTTATACATACATATATATACACACACATACTGTGCTTATTTAAATTCCATTCCATATTGGCTGTCTTTTTTTCTGTGTCCAGCCTCTTGTTTTCCACATAAACCCTGAAGCAGGGCTCAGCATCTTCAAAGATAATCTACTTCACCAAATATTAATGAGCAATATTAAAGAGAGGGCGTATATCACACATCACACCAAAATGATGTAAAAGATCTTCACTGGATAGTTCTCTTCTCCACCGAGATTGTCCTCTGGCCACATAATCAACCAGCTTCTCCCTCCCCACTTCCCCATGTGGTTCTCTGCTGCTTCCTCCAGGATAACTTGGCCCCTTCATCTGAGCTCACATTGCCCTTCCCCCACCCAGTCTTTATGATTGTCACCCCCTTTCAGCAGGAGCTGTATTTTACTTGTATCTTACTCTTGTATCCTCATATCCTTGACACCTAGCAGAGGACCTGCTATGTAGTACATGCTCTGTGGGATATCAAGAGAATGAATAAACGAAAGAATATTATATACAAATCCATTTTCTTTTATGGAGAGGAAACTGAGATGAAAGCATGGGAAGGGCCCTGTGGAACAGTTAAAAAGAAACCTGGGTTTCCTGCCTCCTCTGCCCCCATCCATGACAAAGACCAAGCACCTCCAATAGCAGGCTTTCCATCAAAACCTGGAATGGTTCTGACCGTCATGTCTATTCTGAAGATGTGTTACTCCAGGAGACAGTCTTGGGCTACGCAGAGAGCAAGCTTTTGCAGTGGCTGCTGCCTTTCTTTCATTCCCTACTGGGAAAAACTAATCAAACACGTAGGAAGCTCAAGAATATTCCAAAGAGATCTGCTTGTTCACTGGTGGCCAGTTTCAAGATACACATGTTGATGAACGCAAACCCTATCCCCCACTGCCTCCCTGCACAGGCTCCATCCAGCCTGAGCAGGAACATGGGTCTGATGGAGAGTGGCTACAGGAAACCAGTCCTTGTTTTCTCCATTTATCCAAAAAAGAAGCCCAGCCAGTGTGTGCGTGGATTGTGATTCTCTTTCTTCTCTATGACTTCTGTAAAATCATTTTTGTCAAAGTGAAGAACAACTCAGCACTGATGGAAAAAGGGTTATTTTTGGGGGGTGTTTTAGCAAGGACTTTCCCTTCCTCATTCTCACGGAGAAATCAAAGCTAGCCTCGATTCTCTGCTTAAGTGGCACAGCATAGTACCCTTTCCCCTGCGTCCCAGCAAGGCAGATCCTTTCCTTCTCAGTGGCACATCTCCATCCTGTTCATGTGTCCTGGTCTGTCACTGTATCTTCAGTATGTATCATGGTCACTGCTTTCCAGTTGCAGGATGCACACCCCCACAGACAACGAGCTTAAGGGCAGCATCACATGATGCCTGGTACACAATCCGGAGTCAATAAATTCAGTGAAATACATAAACAAATGGGAAACACAAGCAGGTGCACATTCCAGCTCTGATCTGAATACCTTTTTAACTAGATAAGCCTTGGTGTAGGAATCCGTACAGGAGATATGATACTCCCCTCACTGACCTCACAAGATGGTTGAGATAATTCAATGAGCTAATAGATAGGAAAAGGCTCTGGAAAGGTAAAATGCCATACACATACAAAGAGTTATCGCTGAGGAATATCATACTCCATTTAATTTTGGATAATGCAAAAATCAGTGCAGGAATTGTTTTTTAAATACCATCCAACACAAATTTAATAATAAAAGCTTAAATAGGAAAAGAGCTGAATGAATTCATTCAATAGTACAAATGACTTTATTAGCTGAGAAAATAAACATGCGCTGGCATTTGTAGTATGTTACTCCAAGTATAGAAGGAGACATCAAATTCATGATGGGAGAGGACAGGATAAGGAGGATGGATAGAAAAAGGGTAGGTTGTGATAGGATAGAAGAGAGGAGAGGGCAGATAAGGGAGCTGGAAACACACAAAGATGCGCACGGCAGGAGGGGGAAGCCTTATTGGCCAATGCATCCTGAGTAGACTAGTGGGTGATCTCACTTAATCCTTACAACCACCCTGTGAAGAAGGTATTACAATCTCATCTGTAAAATGGCAAAATTCAGAAATTTGGAGAGTGTAAGTAAAGTGAAGCATCGGGCCGTAAGCTCCACCAGGTCAGGTGCATATACCCTTAATACACACGCTCACGCCTGGGGAAATACCTGGCGCATCACAGTCACCTTATATACACGTTCAACGCAGGAATGAAGGAATGAATGTTGCACAGCTGGCATGCGGCAAGGCTGGCATTTCAACCACAGGCTGATTGGGTCTGAAGCTCTTTCCACTATACCACGACACCACAATCAAGTTTATACTAAGAGTCTGTCATTTATAAAAGCTACAAGACCAGCAGAATTCAGAAAACGATGTAATTGTTCACATCTGTGAAATAGAATAATTAGCACTGAATGAACATAAATACAAATATTAACACTGTGTCATAGGTCCTAAAACTTCCTAACAGGAAACAACTCTGGGTGGATACAGGCTGGTAGTAGGTGTTGTTCTCTTTAGTTATAACTGCCTGGCTTAAATGAGAATTAGAGAGAAGTCTCACTCCAATAATAGATGCTTCTATTTTAAAAATCACCTTAATTGATGCATAGTTTGTGTGAAATAAAATGAACCTATTTCATTACACCCATTAGTAATTTTAAGCAAATGTTTACACTTGTGTAACCACCACTGTAATCAAGACACAGGACATTTCTGTCACCCTCAAAGTTACTTTCTAGTGTTTTTCAGTAAATCTCCTTACTCAAGGACATACTGATCTGATTCGTCATTATAGATTAGTTTTTTCTAGTCTAGAAATTCATATAAATGTGATCGTACTGTATGTAGCATTTGGTCTCTGACTTCTTGTACTAATTTTGAGATGCATCTGAGTCATTACATGCATCCTTACTTTATTCCTTCTTATTGCTGCTATTCCACTGTATGGATTTATTACAATCTGTTTATCCATTCGCTTGTTAGTAGACATTTGGGTTGTTTGCAGTTTTGGGTGATTGTAAATAAAGCTACTATCAACACTGAAGTGTAGGACTTTGTATGAACATATGTCTTCATTCATTTTAGATTAAAAACTAGCAGTAGGGTTGCTAGGCCTAGGATGATAATCTTTAACTTACAAGAAATTGGCTGTTTTTCCAAAGTGTCTATACCATTTTACCACCTACCAGCTTTATATGAGAAATCTATTTGCGCTACATTGTTGTCAACACTTAATATTGTCAGATTTTTTTTTTAAATGTAACCATTGTAGTAGGCATTCTCATTTTAGTTTTAATTTGCAACTCCCTGATGATGTTGAGAAATCTGTTGTGGGTTGAACTGTGTTTCCCAGAGAGAAATGTTGAATTTCTGATTCCCAGTATTTGTGAATATGACCTTATTTGGTAGTAGGGTCTTTGCAGATGTAATCAAGTTAAGATGAAGTCAGACTGGATTCTGGTGGGCCCTAAATCCAATGGCTCATGTCCTGAGAAGAAGGTCATATTGATATATACATGCACAAACATAGAGGTGAATACCAAGTGAAGACATAGGCAGAAACTGGAATGAGGTATCTACAGATCTGGGAATGCCAAGGATTGCCAGCAACCACCAGAAGCTAAGAAAGAGTCATGGCACAGACTGTTCCCTAGAGCCCTCAGAAGGAGCATGGCCCTACTGAGCCCTTGACTTTAGACTTCTAGCCTGCAAACTTGTGAGAGAATAAATTTCTGTTGTTTTAAGTCACCCGGTTAATGGTACTTTGAAGAGACCTAGGAAACTAACACAGCATCTTTTCATGTACTGATCGGCCAATTTTGTATCTTCTTTTGTGAAGCAAATTTTCAAACCTTTTACCCATTTTTCAACTGAGTTGTTTATCTTCTTGTTATTGAGTTGTATACACACATACACATGCACATATATACACACATACAGAATGCCAGACACAAAATAGTTGTCCAAATAATCCTTATTATTAGGTTTGCTTCTCATCCCACGTGCATACACACATTCTGGATGCCAGTCATTTGTCTGGTATGTAGTTTAAAAATATTTTCTCTCAATCTATGGTTTGGTTTTCATTCTCTTAAAAGTGTCTTTCAAGAGCAAAAGCTTTTAATTTTGGTCAAGTAAAATTTTTCTATTTTTCCTTTTATGTCTCATGCTTTATATTTACTCCAAGGTAATGAATATTTTTTCTTCTAGAAGTTTTTTAGTTTCAGACTTTCTGTTTGGGCCTATTATCCATTTCACTGATTTTACTGTATGGTGCGAAATAAGAATCAAGTACTTTTGTCTCCAGATGAATATTCAGTTATTCTGCTACTATTTGGTAAATGATCCTCCCTCCTCCCTCCCTCCCCTCTCCTTCCTTCCTGCACTCCTCCTTCCCTCTACATACCTTGAGAGTGAAGAGATCTGGTGCTCACCCAAGAGCTCAAACTTAGCATCTCCAAGGGTGAGACAACCTGACAACAGGGGCCACTGATGTGACACAATAGGAAGTACACACCATCTACATGCTGCTCTTGCCAAAATGTTTAGCCAGAATCTGCTCATGAGGAAACAAGACAAATCCAAAAAGTGGAACATTCTTCAAGACAGAAGTTCTAACTTGGAGGTATTACGCTAAGTGAAATAAGTCAGACAGAGAAAGACAAATACTGTGTGTCATCACGTATATGTGGAATCTAAAAAATAAAACCAATTAATGAATATAACAAAAAGAAACAGATACAGAGAACAAACTAGCAGTTACCAGTAGGGAGATGGAAGAGGGGAGGGACAGGATCAGGGTAGGGGATTAAGAGGTACAAAGTACTATATATAAAGCAAAGAAGCTACAAGGATATACTGGGAATACAGCCAATATTTTATAGTAACTATAAACGGAGTATAATCCTTAAATTTGTTAATCACTAGGTTGTACACCTGAAATACGTAATATTGTAAATCAGCTATGCCTTAATTAAAATGAAAAAAAAAAAAAAAGAATCACAGAAAGGAGTAGGTCTGAGACTACCAAGACCATTTTATATACATATAAAAATTTTTTTTTATTTTTATATAACAGTTCTAATCTCTCTATCCTACTTACTAAAGATTAATCCTGAGATAGAAGAATGATGCTTTAAGTTATAAAAGGAAAGTCATACCTAATGAAATGGATTTTAGCTTGAGGAATGGGCAGAGCTAGATAATCCCCTGGAGGTCACGGGGGGAAACCAGGGCTCTATACCAAGTATCCTGTTAGAAAAACCAAAAGTGGAGTCACAGGGACTCTGAACATCTGGAATTTCCAGTTTTTAAATTAAAACACACACACACAGACACAGACACACACACACACACACACACACACACTCTCTCTCTCTCTCACATTATGTCAATCACAGGCCAGTTATATTCCTCATACTTTAACATGTTGATCTGTGCTGTTCTCAACTGTACATAATGTAGACATTTAAATTAAATATAGTTACACCAAGGAGAAGACAAAGGCGAGAAGCAAGTACCTGAAGTAGGTTGTGAGAAAATGTGATATTTGTCTAACTAAAACTGGTGACTAGGTATCATAGTCCTGTCAGAGGTGAGCATTGTCATAGGAATTTCTTCTGTGTCCAGAACGTCTTTAATGATATAGGCTTCTTCTTCACTATGCATTTAAATGGATGGGTTTTTTTCTGTCTTGTAATATGTTTAATATATGCTCATTGTTTAAAAGAACAGAAAAATTTGAAAAGTGGGAGGTACAAAAAATTTTTAAAATTACCCATATTTTGAAAAGTAGAAAAAGGAAAAAAAAGATGACCCTGTCCCCACCACCACCTACTTTACCCTTATGCACTGTCTCCTTCCCATCCTTTGTTCTATGCATATTTTATAAATTTCATTTTACACTATATACATATAGTGTATAGCTATATATATGTAAAAATATATATACATGTATGTGTGTGTGTGCGTGTATACATATATAGCTGCCTAATTACTGTTTTCATGTGATTTATAACATAATGCCATATTACTGGATTATTGTTATAGCTGGATCATTTTCTATCACATAGGTATAATTGTTCTCCATGGTCAGAATTAAAACAGGGTGCTTAATTTAGGCTACCTCCATTTAAGCTATTTGAAGAATCCAGTATTATAGCCAATGGCATGAGATATAGTGAGAGAACAGCTCTCGGAAACCCCGTCCCCACTTCGCTGGGGTGGGAAGCAAACGTAACAATAGGCAGTATTTGGGAACACCTACTTTATGCCTGGCATTCTGCTAAAGGCTTTACCTGCCTGATCACTTTACACCTCAAAACAAAGCAAAACAAAAACCTATAAAGCAAGGACATTCTCATTTTACAGAGAGAGAGAAATTGAGCCTCCCAGAAAACAAGCAGTTTGCCTAAATCATACAGCTGTGTAAATAGCAGAAATGAGCTTTCAACATAGGCCGGTATGACTCGAAAGTTTTTTACCAGATCTCAATATGGAGCAGTTATCAAGCTCGGTCTTTGGATCTGGTTAAAAGAATTGAGAGAGAAAAAGTACAGTAGATGATGTGGTGCTGATCAAATTGGACAAATTTTATATATGGAAAATAATGGATAGTTTGTTCCCTTGAAGACAGTAAAACAGATTTGAGTTTTCCCTTTCCCACGGTAGATTTATGATCCAAACATCTTCAGGGCACAGTTTTCCTTACTATGTCAAGATACAGTTTCTGAGAGGTTTAACTAGATAGTAGATCCAAAGAGGAAAGCAACTAACTTTTAAAATACTTTAAATATTCTAGAAGTTTGAAAAACATTAAGTCACTAATTCTATACACTGCAAAGCAAATATCATTAACCTTATTTCACAGATGAGAAAACACTCTTCCATGTTAATTCATATAGCCTATGATGGAGACATTTGCTACCTTGGAGGTTATTCACATCACTCTTAACCAAATAGTATTTAGGTTAATTATATACCTTTTCAGGTAGACCCCCTTTCTTCCACTATAAGTGCAAGAAGCTTGAAGCCAGAGAACGCATCTTAAAACCAGAGAATAAAATCTGAATCATTAAGTTCTAATCAACCTCATTACACTGGCCTATATATTTTACAGATGAAGAAGATGAAAAACATTGGGCAAATGCCTGGCCAAAGACACACAGCTTTATAAATCTCACTGCAGAGCTAGACATTCAAACCCGCGGCTTAAATCATGATCCACTCTTCCCTGTTGTATATCATTGATTTATGATTTCCGGTATCATCCCGGGTGCCTAGATCTGTGCAGACACATGCTTACAGGCGCAAACAGGCTAATTTCCCTAGAGATTATGTTACTATCCCTGCCGACGGCATGCCACAGCCCAAACGCTCAACCAGTGCTTAGGTCTACCAGAACCACCTAACTCTCTCTTGCCCAACATCAGCAAATTGGCAAAGGTTTTCGTTTTTGTTTTTTAAATAGGAGATGAGTTAGGGATAAATGGTATTATCCTGGGTGCTTTTTAATTTTCCTGGGTGAGAAGGTCATGCTTTGGAGCTACACGCATTGAACGCCTAATGTCACATTGCTATCCAGTATCGGCAGCTCCAGCTTTCCTAATGACGGTGGTAATTGGGTGTACATAACTAGAAGTCATTACAATAAATAGATTGATTTTAGGTTGAAGCTTGACCACTACCATCTGCGATGAGTTTAGAAACGGTGCAGGGGGAGGGGCAGTTCTCTGGACGACCCAAGAAAACCACTTAGCATGGATGGTGGAAAAAATCAGTTTTCGATAAATCAGTCTGCACACCACCTAAATATTCTAGCAGCCACTTCTACAACTTTTGAATTTCCCCTACAAGCTCTTCTGCAAGGCTAGGAGTCATTGTTCAGAAGGTATTTTATTTTTAAATATTCACTTGTTTAATGTCAATGTATGTCAGATGCCATACTAATAAAGACACTGCTAATAGCTAGTATTAATAAAACCAATAGCTACGATTAATAATAGCTATTTATAAGGGCCTATGTGCCAGGCACTGTGCTCTATGCTTTCAATGTTTTATTTTAATTTAATCCTCAACACAATCCTACTATTATTGTCCCTAATTTATAAATGTGGAGATGGAAGCTGATTGAAATTGGGTTGCCCAAGATCCCTCAACTAGTAAGAAATACCAAAAGCTAACATGTTTTGAGTTGTGACTATGTGCTTGACATAGCTTTACACTGTTTAATCCTTTTAACAACCCTAATAAATAGGTATTATTATGATGTCCATTTTACAGATGAGAAAACTGAACCCTAGAGAATGCAGTGTTATAAAGCTAGCAAGAGGTAGAGTGAGACTTCAAACCCAGGCAGTCTGACTCTAGAATCTGAGTTCTTCAACACTGCCCTGTAATGCTTCCCCAAACTGGTGATTCTGGGGTCAGACATAGCTTTGTCTGATATCAAAGCCCTTACCTTAACCATTCTAGGGCATGGCGTGGTTCCTGGAAAAGTGTGATGGGTAAAACACCATTACTAATTTTTTCAATACCTAATCCTCCGCAATAACATAAAAAAAACCCATGACATACTTAGGGATAAATCTAATAAAATAATGCAAATTTTTAGCAGCAAATTGTATGCTGCTACCATAAAAAGAACTGAGATAATTTAGGGAAACCTAAACAAATAGAAAGATAAACCATGTGAGTGAGTTAGAAAACTCAGCATTATTAACAAATCAATTATCCCCAAATTGATCTAGAGATTCAAAGCAATTTCCATCCAAAATTCTACAAGGCACTTTTTAAAAAGAAATTGACAGCTAATTATACAAATTATATGAAAATATAATGACCTAAAATGCCTAAAATAATTCTCAAAAAAAAAAAAAAAAAGAACAAAATTGGCAGACTTAAGACTATCTGATTTTAAGACTTATTATAAAACTACCATAATCAGGACAGGGTGGTACTGGTATAAGGGTAGGCAAATACATCAGTGGGACAAAATGGAGAGTCTGAAAAATATCTCCCCAGTATACAGTCAATTGATTTTTTGACAAGGTGCGATGATAACATAATAGAGAAAGGATAGTGTTTTCAGCAAATGGTGCTGGAACAATTAGATGCCTATATGCAAAGGAAAAAAAAAACCCTCTCACACCATATACAGAAATTAATTCAAAATGAATCACAGGCCTAAACTAAAAATCTAGAATTGTAAAACTTCTTAGAGAAAGCAAAGGAGGAAATCTTTGTAAGGTTAGGAAAATAAATGCTTAATAGGACAAAAAAAAAGCATGTACTATAAAAGAGAAACATTGATTAATTGAACCTCATCAAAATTAAGACTTCAGCTCTTCAAAAAAAAAAAAAACCTGTTAAGATTATAAAAGACAAACCACAGAGTGGGAGAAAATAATTGTTAAACACATATCTGCTAAAGGACATGTATATAGATTATATAAAGACTTCTTACAACTCAATAAGAAGACAATACCATTTTAAAAACAGGAAGAGATTTTAAATAGGTATTTTATCAAAGAAGAGATGTAAATGACAAATAAACATAAGAAAAGATTCTCAGCATCACTCATCATCAGGGGAATAAAAATTAAACCATAATTAGATACCACTAAACACCTATTAGAATGGCTATGTTAACGAAAACAAAAACCTAATAATACCAAGTGATTGAGAGATTATAGCAAGTGAAACTCTCCTATGTGGAGAAGCAAATGTTACCGTCACTTTGGAAAACAGTTCAGCAGTTTCTTATAAAGCTAAACATATATTTACCTGTGATGCAGCAATAGGTGTTTACCCAAAGGAAATGAAAACATATGTTCACACAAAGACTCATACAGGAATATTTCCAGTAGCTGTATTCACAGAAGTCCCAAACTGGAAACAACACAAGGGTCCATTACTTGATGCATGAATAAAAAATCTTGGGTCCATTTATACCTGGGAACACCAGTCAGCAACAAGAAGGAGCAAGCTACTAATAGAAAGGAGTGAAGTACCGAAATGAGTAACAACATAGATCATTCGCAAAGCATCGTGCTAAGTCAGAAAAGCCAGACATGAAAAGCTACATAGTGTACGTGACATTTACACCGCCCTCTACAAAAGGCAAACTGGCGACAGAAATCAGATTGGCGTTTGCCAGGGACTGGAGGTGACGGGGAGTGCTGACGACAGAGGAGTATGAGGGAACTTCGCGGGGAGATGGAAACATTCTACATGTTGATTTTGGTGTCAGTTACAAAACTGTACCTATTTATTACAACTAATCAAGGTTTACATTATAAGGCAAACTGCTTTCTGGATGTAAATTATACCCTGGTAAACCTGACTTACACCTAACAGAAAAGAATCACCTGTAGGGCTTATAGAAACGGATTGCTGGGCCTCAGCCCCAGGGTCTCCGTCTTAGGTCTGGGGAGTGGGAGCAGACGAGACTGCATCTCTAACAAGTACCCAGGTGATAACGGAGGTTGTTGGTTGGAGACTCTGCTTTGAGAACCCAGCATCCCAACGAGTATCAGGGGGAAGTGCTCTGTACTCAGGACCTGGAATAGGCTCTCTCGCTGTGGGCCGGTTGCCATTAAAAACACACTAGTCACATGCATGTCACTTGGGGCTTCTCCATTCAGCCAATGATGGCCACCAGAGGCAGTCACCCAGGGCCTCTGCCTTGGCTCCTTGAGGCTTTTGGTCCAATAATCTAGGAGGGGAACAGCTTTCCCTGCTATGCTGGTGAAAGAGAGTCTTGCAAACAACAGGACCAGAGAATACAGGGTCCCTTTAAAGGCCCATCTTTAATGGCTATGGCCCTGGGGGAGGGCTGCCCTGTTGCTGTCAGACCCCTTGGTCTAGTGGACACCTTGCCAGCTGGGAGCAGCCCACCGGAGAGCTCATCTTTTGCCTCCTGTCATGATTCCCTGCATCTCCCACTCATGTCTCTCCGCCTATTTCCCATCTCTGCTTAGGAGAGCATCTCTTTGCTGCTATGGGTGTGGACATTGATGTCAGGCAGACAAAAGATCCACACCTAAAAGACACCATCAACAAATGAGGCTGGTCACCTCCCTTAGTACTTATTACAAAGCACCAAAATGGACGGTGCTGTGCCCATCCCTCCCACCCCACCCCCACACCATGACCGCTGTCTCCTCTCTTTCATTTATAATGAAAGAAGCAAACCAAAATCTGGGAGGAGAGGCTCAGGAAGAGTCATTGGAGGCCTTGGGAGAGGAGACAGCTTAGGGCAGAGGCTCACCCTTCACCTGCCAGAGCCTTCACCTGGCCATCCCTAAGGCAAGGCATATATACCAAGAAGATCCCTCACAGACTAGGGGCCTGCAAGGGAGAAAGCCAGGCATTCTCTGTTTGGATAACTTACCTACACAGAGGACTGGCTGAGCTGCTTCTGCGCTCACAGGAAAAGAAGGAAAAGAGACTGGGGAGAAATGATGGGGAGAAAGACGGCGTGGTACTGAGTCAGCCATGACTACCGTGACTGGATGTGGCAAGGATGAGTGGTGCCCTGGGAGTCAAAGGTCATGGAAGTTGGCGGGGCTTGAGCTGTCTTGATTGCTGGGCGGGCAAGCGGTCCCCAAAGCAAGAGGCTTTGATGCAGCCTGGCAGGGTAGGCAGTGACAGAGGTCAAACAGTGCTGTCTACAGCAATGGGGCCTCTCAAGATCCCCATGTATCTTCAGCACTTGGATATGTGCCTTACAGAAGGTGATGACGGGCAGGGAGTCCTTATGAAGCAGCCACCAACCAACCAGTAGTGAAGGACAGTTATCACGGGCCAGTAAGAAAGCAACGTTCGCCCCACCAGCTCCCAACACCAGAGGAGATAAGCACTGGAAAGGGAGGGAGACATATGCCAGAAGCAGCCCCAAGCACCTTTTTCCCACCATGACCCCAAGCCACAATTCTGGTCGGTACGCAGGAGGGGCAGATGTGAAATCCAGTGTGAGACTAGAGTTGGATAAACGTTTAATACCAGAAAATGATTGGAAGGTTACAGATTCTGCCCAGGATATCATTAAGGAATGAGAAAAGGAGATTTTATGAGCATGTTGCAAGCAGTGAATGGAGAAAAAAAAAATCAAGGTTATATACTGCTGAGTTTGAGTTCCTCAATAAGCTGGTTATATATCTATATAAAGCACCTGGTACATTACACAACATATACACACGTGTGCATATGTGTATGTATTTAAAGCATAGCAGATGAGCTATTAGGGATGATGAAAATAACAATAGTAATTGTAAAGAGAAATATGGCATTTTAATATTATAAAGTCCTGATCTGCATTCAGAGTACTTGCCCGCATCCAGTAAACCCTGACTGGTGTCCTTTATGTGAGAAATACAGAGATTAATTATCGCCTATCAGAGGTGTTCGATCGTACAGAAATCATACAGAGAAGTCTGATACAAGGACCAAAGAAGGACCTCCCAGTTTGTGAATTCCCAGTATGCTGCTGGCCCTGTGATGGAACCTGACATATTTTATCCTGTTTCTCACAACCATCCATTCAGATAAATATTATGATCCTTTTACATATACCGCCCCCCTTTACCCTTGCTAGTCCTAGTTCTATTTTTACTAGCTACCATTATTTGAGCTCCTACTAGCTACTAGGCTTGACATATCCGTTATGAAAATGTAAAAAGATATGACTATTTCATTGAAATGTAGTGAAAAAAGCCTATAGATTTTACAATCAGATAGACTGGAGTTCAAATCCTGAGTCTGTTATGTACCATGTGAACCTGGACAGGTTATTTAACCTCTCTGACCCTCAGTTTTCTTATAATAACAGCTACCTTGCAGGGTATGATAAGAAATCAATGAGACAATGTACTTTAAGTGCCCAGCATGTAATTTGTTTTCAGCACTCACTCACTCCCCACCTCCTGGACATCCAAAGGGAAGCAGCTCGTTGAGTGCATGAGACCTGGGCTCCAACTCTCATCTCTCCATCCCCCGTTCCCCGACTGAACGTCCAGGGGATGCTCAGACATCCAATCTAGGATGTGCTGTTGAAGACTCTCCAATCAGTCACTCCAGGCTTGACCAGTCTCTCCCTCTCTGAGCACACTGACTTCTTAATCAACCTCCTCTTGTCAGCATCCACCTTTATCTCTTCCAAGGGCTACTCTCTCCTCTGGAAGGGAATTTATGCTCACTTCCAGCATCCATCTCCCAACCTCTGCTGTTAACAGTCACCGAGGCAAAGAATTAATTTTTTAAAGGAATGTCTACTTTTCCTTGTCAATAAATCACACTGGGCGAGTGTCTGAGGCCCTGCCAACCCCTCCTTTGCGGACTTACTGGACATGTACTTGAAAAGCAGGTTATTTATCTCTGTCCCTACTGTCGCCTTCCCCTCTGCTCTCCTCTTGGCGTTCCCTTAACAATTTGCTTTTGTCTCTTAAAATCACTCTAATCTCACCAGGCTTTGTGAATGACTCGGACAATGGGCAGATTCCTGTTATCTTCAATGACTTTTCCTTTTGCTTCCCCTTGCTCTTGCCAGATGCATGTATTTATTTTTATGCCTTATTGACTGCTCGATGGCAGGCTGTCCAGGTGCACATCCCTATATCTTTGAGGACCTTCTCTTTCTAGTTGTCCTTTTATATCATCTCCTTACAGCTCTTCTTCCACTGGGCAGCTCCTAAAACTCTACTTGCTGAAGTTTTTTAGACTCCAACACAGTGAAAAGAAAGTGAGGATGTCTTTTTCTAGAAGCAGCCAAAGAGCAAATTCATCAGCCAGTTTCATTAACTCACAGGTCAATTCTCCTTCCCCCGCCGCGTGGCCACCTTCGCTGTAAGTTTTCTTAAGACACCTGGGCCTGGGTAACAACTCTCTTGTCTCCGCTCTTGTGAAACCTCATTCATGTTTTCCCTATAATTCCTCTCACATCATGTTGGAACTTTTTTTTTTTTTTTAATCCGTCTATCTCCTCCAATATATCAATACTTGCCTAGACAGCAGGGATGATTTCTTTTACCTCATGTACTATGAGCTTCCAGCATGGTGCCTTTGCACATCAGAGGTGCTCAATAAATATGTTTAAATAATTGATTTCTTTGAAAATAATATGTTGCCAACTGGCTAGTTCGGGAATTTCTTAGCAGAACCATTAAAGCTTATGATACCTCCAGTTTCATCATCTGTAAAATGGGCATGAATTACACTGCTGAAAGGGATTTTAAAGAGCACAGAGTGAATCTCCTTGCTTGGTTGATGGGGAACCTCAGACTCCAAGTGGAAAGGGTCTTACCTACAGTCAAGTTTTAGGTCCACCGTCCGGAATGAGTGGCATTTCGTAGGGATTTGGTGATCCAAATGCAACGCCTAGGCCAGAGCCCCAAGGGAGAGAAGAGAGTGCACAGCTTCAGGCAGGCGGAGCAAGTAAATGAACAGGGTATCTTTCCTAGGTGGGGATCTTGGAGTCCCCAGGTGGGTGAACTTTTTTCTCTATGACCTTTCCTCAGATATCTGAATAAATGGAAATAGAAATGAATGCTCCTCACAGGAATGGCTGGGGATCGTAGAGATAAATTCTTCCTGATGTACTGAGTTCCACAAAAAAAAAAAAAAAAGGCATCATAAAAGCATTGAACCTGACCGTACTGGATGAGTGAACACGGGGAGTGAACAGAAGGCCTCGCAGGAGAGACAAGTGGGCCTTGAGTGGCAATGCCAGGAGACGTGGCGGGCCGTGACTTGCTCCAGTCCTGTGATGCTACCGGCATTGAGGGGCTTCAAGACCTTTGGCCAGCATGGACCAAGGCAGCAGAGAGGCACAGAGTTAGAACAGGAAGCCAGTGCGGGCTGGTGGCTGAGCTGTGCTGTACTTCGGAGACAGGCAGACCAGGGATCAAGTCCTGGCTTGACGACTCACTCCCTGTGTGTACTTGCACGAACTTCACTAAGCCTCGAAACTTCCTTTCCTCTGAAACCATGAGAGTAAAGGCACCTTCTGGGGTTGTGAGCATTAAATGAGATAATGATTGTAAATCACTCAGTGTTTACCAAGAAGGCTCAGCCCCCAAAGGAGGTGGCCTCTAAAATGAGTCACCCAGCCCTCTGTGTGTCCCATGATCAGCGGTCCAATTCTGAATCCACGGAGTGTTGCCTAGCAGAGAAGCCTCAGCGTCCGTCTTGGTGTCCTGATTAGTTTTGGACGCCCTGACAAAACTGGGGCACAGCCTAGATTTTGGTGCTAGGCTGGGATCCTGATACCCCTCACTGACTTTGCTCCATTGTGCTAGACCCTCCTGGAACTCCAAGCCTTGTCTCTGGCCCGGAAGAGTCCTGCCCCTGTATTCGGAAAGTCAGAGGGGTCCCCTTGGACTGACTGAATCCGAGCTCCTCTCATCCCCAGGAACCTGGGACTTCAGCTGCCGGTTGCTCCTGCCACAATCCAACTTTTTGTCAACATTAGCAGAGAAGGAGATCGGAACCGTCTAGCAAAGTAGCAGACAGATCCTCATTACCAACAGGGTAAAGTCCAAACCCCTTAGTGTGGGCACCGGGCCCATCATGATCTGGCTTCTCTCTGTCTTCCTGGCATCCGCTTCTCCAGTGTATTCTTCAGTTTCTGTATCTCATCCATGTTGTACCACTTGTTTTCTAACAGTGCCATGTTTTATCAGACCTCCCTACTTGAATACATGCTTTTCTCTCTTCTTGGGATGCTCACCAGGCAAAGACACTACCCAGTCTATAAGCCCCAGCCTGGGCACGACTTCCTCTTCAGAGCTTTCCCTGACCCTCCTGGGCAGATCAGGGCACTCCTTGCCCCAAGCCTCCGCTGTATCAGAGCACGTATGTCTTCTCTAACACCATATTGGGTAACTATTTTAGTCTCTGTATCTGTCATTTCCCAATCTTCTCTCCCGTCCCAGATTGTAAGTCCTTGGAGAACGGTGACTATGCTTTATTTATCACTGTATCCCTCGCCCACAGCACGCTATCTGGCTTCTAGTAGGTGTTCAAAAATATCTACTGCTTTAATGAATAAGATTAATTTCCATGGCACGGTTCTCACCTAGATCCGGTTTCCTCCCAGCATGACTCATGGCTACAGAGATCTGAATTAGGGCAAGCAGCGCTCAAGCAGAAATCAGGATCTTAGGGGACCACAGGCACTTGACCTAATAATGGTCCTCATGGGAAGGTCGCGCTGTCTGCTGGAGCATGGAGCGCTGGGATGTAACCATCCATCCATCCAGTCAGCCGAATCAACCCTAATGGCCAATGGAGTGACCCATATCATAGCTCGACTCTCTCCCATCCATCAGAGTTATTGATTAAGGTGGCAGTGGAAACATGTGCGTTAAAGACCACAAGCAACACAGGAGACCACTGACAAAAATGGTTCCACGGTCAGATAAGTGGGAAATGCAATGTATTTTCTCTCCCTCTAGGAGTCATAAGCTCTATTCATCACATCCAAGGTCTGGAAAAAATTTGTAGGTAAAGACATCTATTTAATTTGTTAGCCCAGTGTTTTCAAAACTTATTTTACCATTAGAAATCATTTTTCTTGTTACACATTTTTACATCCCAGGGAGCTAGTGTTCCATAAAACAGGCTTCGGAAAATGCTGGATTAAGAAATCCCCCTGGATATAGGGGGAGCATCTTCAAGGAGAGGGGCTTTTTAGACACAAGAGCACAGCCATAGATATACAGGTAGGGAACAGGTCATAGGAGGATATTAAATACAAAGTTTAATTGGTATACATTTTTTCTACATTTTCCTCATTTTTCAAAACTCTGGTAGCAGAATTCTCAACAAACCCTGAATGGCTTTTTCTCCTACACATAGCCTAAATGACTTTTTGTTTTACTCACACTGTTTAAAAAATAACTACTCCTGAAACAGAATGCTTGGATGACTATAAATATGCATTTCAGCAAATGATACAGTGAGGGAAATGCTGATTTCAGATTAAGAATATAAGTAAATCCAATCCTTCCTTACGACGTGAGTAAGCGGTAATCCTGGGTATGAGATAATTTGCCTTCCCTAATCCTCAGTTGCTAAGTCAGTGTAATGGGGAAGGTAACTCACGCCTTGCCAAAGTCACAGAATCCGATATCACTGATACATAAAGTGCTTTAAAACTGTAAAGAGCTCTATAAAATAAGGTGTCATGGCACATACATACGCTTGTGGTAAATTTAGCTCGCTCCAGAACTCATGTGTTCGGATAAAATGTAATTGATTTATTATTTTCCAAGCCTGATCTGGGCTTCCCCTCAAACTCTTCTGTAATGATTGGCAGGGAAAATACAATCTAAATGAAACTAAATGCCTAATTCAGTTGAAATTTATCCCAACTCAATAATTTTAACCCCTTTTAGGTGCTACTCAGTGTCACTCATTTCAATAAAATAATAATGTTCCATTTGGGGCCTGGTTTCTCCCTTCCTCTGTTCCTCCCTCAGTGTAGTATCCAGATGTGCTCGGGGAGGCCTGTCTGAGAAGCCCTTGAGAAGGCAAAGGGGACCTAGGATTGTCAGTGGAGCATCCTCTGCCTATTTGGGTCTCTGGGGTCATGACCCTTGACCTCTTGGTTCTGTGTGCCCTCCTATCCCCATGGTGTGAGTCATAGTCTTGTCTCTCCCTCAGCGTGGTCTCAGTCTGGCTGCCCCGTCCTCAGTGCCGCTGGCTGCAGACCCCCAGGTCTCTGTGATTCCCCACATCCAGCCTGATGTGGGGTTCATGGTCTGCCGGGCCCTGGAATCAGCATTCTCACTTACCCTCCTGCAGCTCTCTCCTGACCACATTGCACCCCACTGCAGAGTCGTGTAGGGTGGCCCCAAGGGTTTTTTTCCTCTTTCTAGAGTCCTGTGGATGAACAGGAATAAAAATACTTCACCCTCAGTATCACCCATAGTTACCCACTGCAGCTCCATTTGGCTTAGAGGAAAAAAATATCAGAACCCATCTGCCCACCCTATTTCTCTCGCTCTGCCTTCTGAACAACCCTCCAGGGTAAAGAAAGGCTTTTTGCTTACTTCTCCTGAGTTAACTCCTCCTACCAACAGCAGCTGCCCCTGTGCCTTTTCTATCAGACGCTCAGAACTGCGTCCTCGAGAATCAGTCTCATATAGGTTAAAGGGGGAGAAAGAAGGCATCTGGGAATGTCACTCTGAGGACAACAGTCTGGTCTGCAAGCCTGTTGTCTTGCTGTATAACCCTCCTCTGCAAGTCAGGACATTCAGAATACCTTGCCTCTTTCTTGTCACATTACTCTGTAACACACTGAATCTAATCTTGGCTTAAACAGATGTATGTCTTGGCCACTTAGATATCATGCTATCCTCACCTTTATTTCATTGGAAGCCTCAAAACATTTTAAACTTAATATAAAAGCAAATAGGAGAAAACCTACAGACACCAGAAAATGATGAAAACCAGAAATCCCTGGTTCTTCTTTCAGTGACAGTAATCATTCTTTACATGTATAAAAGACTACAGTTTTCAAACCATAGAGAGAACACAGAAAAGAGGGCTTCGTTCAAATCAATAACATACACTAACAATTTGTGTGGCCCAGGACAGGTGTCTTCAACCTCTCCGACTCTTAGATTTCTTATCCGAATTGGGAATAAAGATACCTACAACAATGCATGGGGTTTTCATGAAGATTAAATGTTACTGGTTCCTACAGAAAATTATGCAGTCATATACGCATTAGTTATTATTCTCTAAATAGAACCTCACAGAAGACTACGAAAATTACAATCATCATTTATTTATGTTTAATTTTTTATTGACGTATAGCTGACTTACAATGTTGTGTTAGTTTCCAACGTACAGCAAAATGATTCAGTTTTACGTATATATATATAATTTTTTTCATATTCTTTTCCATTGTAGCTTATTACAGGATACTGAATACAGTTCCCTGTGGATATAACAGGACCTTGTTGTTTATCTATTTTATACATAGTAGTTTGTATCTGCTAATTCCAAACTCTAAATTTATCCCTTCCCACTCCCTTCCCTCCTGGAAACTATGTTCTCTGTGTCTGTGAGTCTGTTTCTGTTTTGTAAATAAGTTCACTCGTATCATTTTAGATTCCATATGTAAGTGATATCATAAGGTATTTGTCTTTCTCTTTCTGACTGGCTTCACTTAGTACAATCATCATCTATTATGGTTTATCACACACCAGGAACGTGTTAAGAGCTCAAAGTAGATTAAGTTATTATATCCTGGCAATACCATGTGAGGCAGGGACTATTACTATTATTCCCATTTTGCAGATGAGGACATCAAGGCACAGGGAGCATAAATAACAGGCCCCAAGGCCTTCAGCAATAATGATAGCTCCAACATGCAAACCCAAATGGCTTGCCTTCACAGTTCAAGCTCTTAACCCCCATGCCGCAGGGCCTCCTGGCCTGCAGGGAAGGCCCGGGCTGTAACGCTGGTGATACCCATACCGCTGCCCAGGAAAACAAAGCAGGGACCGAGGTGATGCACAAAATCACACAGCAGGTAAGGGCAAGCCCGAGTGAAGGATGAGGGTGCCTGATTTCTGGTCTCGGGGGAGCTTTCCACCGCACCTGGCTGCCTGCTTTGACAGGGGTCAGGGAGCCAAAGACAGCCAGCCTCGGGCACGTTGTCTCCTCCGCTTGCTCTGCCGTCTTCTGAGCAGAGGTCTTCTCAGAAGTCTCAAGGTCCAGGGGAGAGAGATGTGAGCGCGCCACACCTCTTCCCACCAACGTGCCGATTCAGCTCGAATGAGTCTCGTTAAAGGAAGTTGACCACTTCCTGTCACAGCGCGTTATATTTATGTGGTCTCACCTCTCTCGGCTGGAAAATGAGGCAACGAATTCATTTTAGCAGCTTCTCCCCTTCTGCCTGAAACATGTCCTCTGCTGATGGTAACGCAGGGAGCTGGGAAGTGTTTTCCTGTGCTCGGTCCTTCGCTGTGGATTAGTATACATTCAAAGCAGCAGTCCTTCCAGCTCTGGGCTCACTTTCAAGACTGTCTGTGCAGATTATGGAACAGTATGGCTTTGCAATGCTAAATAAGGTATTTTATGTTCCTCCTGTTATCCCTGAATTTGACAGAAAGGGGAAACGTAACTCCGGGGGAAGGTATTACATATGCCTCTACACAGTCATGCACATCATGGAACGTTTATTTTTGTCAGGGGAAGACGCTCCTCTCAGAAGGTCACCAGCTGTCAAGCAAGAAAAGCATCAATGGAATGGAATGGTTAAGGGGACGGGCTCCCCCACTCTTGCTGCACGAGTTCAAGTTCTGGATCGACCACTTACTAGCTGTGTGACCCTGGGCCAGGTATATAACCTCGCTGTGAGTAAGCTTCCTTGATTGCAAAGTGAAATAATTTTCATCATCAGGTCTTTGTGAGGATGAGATGAGACTGAGTGAACGGAAAGTCATCGGTTCAGAGGAGCAAGTCAGGGAGAGTAGTTTCGGGAGCAGAGAGTGAGGGGTTTCCTCGGCCCCCCAGACCCCAAGGCTATGAACGGACTCCTGTTCTAGAGAAGACAGGCTGTGGTCCTAACAGCATCTTCCTAGAGCCTTTTGGGTTTCCTCAGTCCTTTCTGTTATATGTAAATTAAGTTCACAAACCTTTAAAAAGAATACAGCTCTTTAGGAGTGAGACATATAAACCTGGGAAGACCCAATTTAGGAATGATAAATGGAGAGGTTTGGGCAGTGACAGGGAAGTTACTGGGGCCATGACCCATGACCTCAAAGTGCTTTCAAGGCCAAACTGAACAGTTTTGATTTTAGGCAATATAGATACAGAGTCACTGAAGATTTTGAGAAGAAGAAATGTAAGCTCCAAGGGGTCTTCAGGAAGACTGAGCTGACCATTGAGTATATAATATATCAGAACCAGGGTCAGCAAGTGATCGCCCATAGACAGCATCTGACTGGCCATCTGTTTAGTCTGCTAGCTAACAATGCTTTTTACGTTTTTATTATTTTTATTTTAAAATTTTTAAAATTTTATTTGTGAGGGGATACTTTGGTTTAATTATTTATTTATCTGTTTAATGGAGGTGCTGGGGATTGAACCTAGGACCTTGTGCATGCTAAGCATGCACTCTACCACTAAGCTATACCCTTCCCATTCATTTTTATTAATTTTAAATTAATTAATATTTAAAGATTGAGGCATAGATTAGCTTCGCATGTACAACATAATGATTCAATATTTGTATATGCTGAGAGATGATCACCACAATCAATCTAGCTAACAGCTGTCACAATACATACTTACACAATTTTGTTTCTCTCATTACAATGAGAACTTTTAAGACTTCCTCTCTTAGCAACTTTCAAATATGTACAGTATGATTAACTGTAGTCACCATGCTGTACATGACATCCCCATGCCTTGTTTATTTCATAGCTGAAAGTTTGTACCTTTTGATTTCTACTTATTTCATCCGTCCAGTTTTTACATTTTTAGAGGACTGAAAAAAATCGAGTATTTTAACATGGGAAAATTATATAAAATTCGTATTTCAGAGTTCATAAAGCTTTATCGGAACACAGCCACGTTTGTTGACTTAGTGGTTACTTTTCCTACAATGGTGGAATTGCATAGTTACAACAGAGACCTTACGTCCTGAAAAGCCTAACATACTCACTATCTGGTATTTTACAGAAAATGTTCGCTTGTCCCTGGACAGAGTGATTGGACAGTATATAGGGGCTAGACTGGGATGCTAATGCTACCATAAAAACTACCATGAAGTATACATTTACTATCTGACATGCATTTTGTTTGTATAAACATAGTTAATACTCAGGACAACCCTATACCAGCATCTAAGTAACTTGGCCAGGGTTATGTAGGGAGGACAAGGCAGAGGTGGACCAAAGGACCTGTGTCCTTAATCACTATGTACATTGTCTTTAACAGTCAACGTGAATGATGATGAAGAGTGGAGGAAAGGGAGGAAGTTAAGAGATGCTGGAGGTACCATCAGCAGGGCTCAGAGGCCTTTTGAATGGGAGGCATCAAGATAAAGTGAGAGAAGAAAATATCCCAAGGTCTGGATGCCTGGGACCAGCTGGAGCTCCACGTTGCTTGCAAGGGTCCAAGTTTGAGCATCCTCAGTTAAAACTCAGCTTCACATGACTTCTTCCTGCTAATATTCTGCCATCGCTCTTGATCTGGTAATTGTGCCACTTGGGCTCCCAAGCACTAAAATTAAATCTAGAAATTTGTCATACACTGTCCCCATGCATTGGTAACACAGAAGGTGGGAGCTCCAACAGTCAGAATGAATTACTCAGCGAGCTCATTTGTCACCAGGAGGTAATTGGGATTTAAGCTACAGTCTCAGAAAGAAATATATCACATCGCATGATCACTTGGTTTAATGGCAACCTACATCTAGTTTTATCCCCACCCAATCCCTTGTCATCAGATCCAGTGATCTGCTACAAGCAGTATAATTTGGCTTTTTTCAGGTCCTGCTGCCCACCTGAAATATCAAGCATCAGATGAGACAAGAACCACACTTAAAATCAGGATGATGAATGTGACTGCCCTAGCTTGGAGCTGCCAGTATTAGGGATTTTTACAAATTCATGTATTCATTTATTTATTCACCCACAGACAAGCATTTACTGAGAACCTATTCTATGCCAGGCCTGAAACTGATGCTAGAAGTCCAAAGGAGAATAAACCATATTCCTACAGATAAAGTGGTGATTCTAGCCTATGACTCTGAACAGGAGCCAAAGATCCCACGTGTATCATCAAAACACAACCCCTCACTCCCTCTGTCACAAAGGCGTGACACTCCTCTTCACCTTCTACTTACCTGCATCTGAATATGCTGCCACTTTGGATGGGTGAATCTATAAGAAAGTACCAGACTGGACTATAAGTAATGGAGAGAGCCACATTTATTCCTGGCTCTGGTGTGAATCGTTGAGAGACCCTGAACAAGTTACTTGTCTTATCTGGACCTTTGGTTTCTCATCTGTAAGATGACGGACCAGATTAGCCGTAGCTATGTACAGAAAATGAAGGTGGAGGTGCTTGGCTGAATTGGGGAGGGGCAGGGAGAGGGGCTGGCTTGGAGACCTAGAGCCTCTCCTTCCCCCCATCCTTTCCTTTTCACAAAGGGGAAATTCACAAGCCCTGTAGAATACAGTGTCATGAAAAAAAAAAAAAAAAAGGAAAATATACTTATATTTGGAATGTACTTTTAGGGAAGGAAATTGGATAAAGTCATTCACAGCTGTGTCTTCCTCTTTAACTGTGCTAAGCCTCAGTGTTAAGCAAGACAAAGCAGCTGCACACTAAGGGGTGAGCCTCTATGTCTGATGTACCCAGAAGGTGCCCTCCCTCCTCAGAATGCGGGTCTGGGGAATTGTGGTACAGATCTTTCTGGTTCAGATAGTGATTTGAGTTGCTTCCTTAAATTCACTCTTGAACAAGCTGAGGAGATTGGGTTCTAGCAGAAAGCAAGCCATGGAGCAGAAAGAGTAAAAATGTTTAACATCGGGACACTCACTGAGAGACACATCCCTTCCACAGGACAAGTGTCCAACTCCTTCTCTGCCTTGATTCTAAGAGTGGGAGGCCAGACAGGACAGGTGGGTGAGGCTGTTCCTCATTTTGTTATTGTCCTTTTGACAGAAAAACCAATAAGGAGACATATCTGCTTCTAAAATGGGTCCCCTATAACCCTGAGTATCAGTTAGTTTCCTGTAACAGACAGCGTTTTCTAGAGGAAGATGAAGAGACACAGTTAGGGTACGAGATTTTAAATAGAGACCAAGAGTTAAAAAGGAAAGAGAATGAGCAGGATTGAGCAGAGAGGGAAGCTGTACTGTGAGTGGTCCCAGCAAAGCCTATCTACCCCGGCGGGAGCTCTAAAGTGAATACTGTCTGTCCAGGTTGTCCTATATCAGGCTCAATGGCCTGGCCTTTCTATGCCTGCTGGCTTACTTCTCTCAGTCACCGTGTAATCGGGCAGAACAAATCTGACTCCGTATTGGATCTTTCTTTTATTTTAACTTTTGTATTCTATTACTTATGCTACAAGTTTTTAAATGTTGCCTATCGCCTGAAATATACAAGAGAGCCCATTCTCAAGGCTCTGACCTTTAAAGGTATAACACTTTCACATTCATACAGAGATAAACAGTTTCAGAACAGAGGGTAACATATGTCTTGCTGGAGGTTTACAGGAACATCATGACCTGACTTAAGTGGACAGCTGCAAGAACAAAGGATTCTGATACCAAGAAGTTTGCAACAACCAACCACACCCCCACCTCCCTTTTAGTATAAAAGAAGCCTGAATTCTAACTCTGGCAAGATGGTTCTTTGGGACAACAGTCCACCACCTTGTTGGTGAGCTCGCTTTCTGAAAAAAGTTGCTATTCCTTGTCCCAACACCTTGTCTCTAGATTTATTGGCCTGTCATGCAGCAAGCAGTATGAGCTTGGACTTGGTAACAACCAGATGAGGCTGCCAGGAAGAGCACGACTAGGGCAGGGTGGTCTTTAACACTGAGGCAGGCCCCAAAGGAGCTGACCACTGCTGACCTCACTCCACACAGCCAGGCAGCACATCCTCCTTAAGGGATGTCTAAGTTGTCCACCACCAGACACAACATGAAATTGACAGCACAGATGGATGACTGAGGAGCGTGTAGAGAAGCTACAATTAACAAGGGTGCTACACTATTCCCTGTAAACTGCACTGAACTACACCCATAAACCTCAAGGACAAAGGAAGGTAGCAGATGACATAACCTCAAGAGAGGACTGCAGCAGTGACCAGAACTCCAGGAGTGAGCTGGGGCCTTAGGTGGGGGAACAGGTATCAAGTATCAACCTGTAGCCTGGGAAGGAGGGAACTGAGGAAAGAGTTTCTGACCTCTTTCTCCTGCTTTCCTTTCCCCTGCTTGTTCCTACCAGTAGGGAACCCCAACAAAAGCCAGAGGGCAAACAATGTCCACTGATGCAGTCTCCCTGGTGCAGAGCCGGGGGAAGGGTAGACTACAGATGTGAAGGGGCAAACAACAAATATCCAGCACTCTGTGCTACCAGATCTAGGACTTAAATAGTTGTGAGGTGATCTGGGAAGGTCAAGATCACGGAGATAGCGTCTGGGCAGAATTAAGAGCCCACAGAGGAATCCTGTAGCCCCTTCAATGTCAGTTTTAGTGCATTAGGCTTGGTCCCTGGACTAGCACTAGATCTTGGAAGAGGCTACAGAAAAAAAGGCTGTATGTGCCGCTCACTTGGCTTGGCTCTATTTTCTCTCGAGGCAGGTCACCCATCCACATCTTCATTGATCCTTAAGACTCAAAACCCAGAGACCTCCTTGCTTCTTCCAGTAGCTCAGTTTTTTTTTCAAACTATGCATTACAATTCATTAGCAGGCTATGCAATCAAATAGTCACAGCCAAGGCTTTAAAAAAAAATGGCACAGGACAGATTCTATCAGAGTGCATGGCATGTTAAAAAAAAAAAAAGGTAATTATTGTCCTATGAAATGTTGATTTGGTTGTGTGTATGTGCTGAGTGAAAATGTAAAGTATATTTATGTGAGTCCCAATAAAAAGGCTGAAACCACTATCCTAGTCGATGTGAGATCATAGAAAATAATTATGAAAAACATGTATTGCAGGTATCCCCGGCCCATTTCTACAGTGGGTAGGGATGGGGGTGCAGGGATGAGGAGCAGGAATGATGGGACGTTCAAGGTTGTAAAGCCAGGACAGATAATTGTTGGTTTTCTTAGGGTCACAACATGTTCAAATTGTCCAAAAACTTAGCTCAAAATTCCTCCTTTTCCTCTTTGGTTCTTCCTACTCTAGACTACTTCCAGTAATCACCATTTCCAACCTAAAGGTCACCTGAAGGCCTCATTCTAAGCTCAGCAAAGTACACAGAGGCTCAGGTGGAGCTCTGGCCCCAGGCAAAGGGAGGAATTCGATCCAGAGAGCAGCGCCCTCCCTGTGAGGTGCCTGCAGGTCGGTATCTCCAGAACTGCTGTCCGCTGCCTTCTGCAAAAGCAGGAATTTGCTTTCTCAAACCAGATGTGCAAGAGCTCACACAATTGGTTGCCAGCTTCTTCCTCCTAAACAGCACCCTGACATCTGGCTCTACCATCATCACTATATTAACAATTCAGCAGCCATTGGTACGTAGGTTAGAACCATGTGCATTTAATTGCCTTGGATGATTAAGAGTTAACACTGCTGACCTGCCCAGAGGGAAATTGCAAGGAATATCCAATTAGAGGCAACCAGCCTCTTCGAAAATACCCAGTGTTCCAGGAATGTTTAATAGTAATCAGGACAATCATAACAATCCTGAATATATATATACAGATTTTTAAAGAGGTGGGCCATTTCTCACCCATGGAGACTTCATTTGCAAGAAAGCAGATCCTTGCAATTATTCAAATAGGAGATTTGTATTTTGTTGTTGTCATTCCCCACTGGCTTCTCTGGTGGAGGAAGGACAGAGGAAGCCATCCCAGAGGGGAACAGAATCAATCCCAGCTGCTCATTAAAAGGTAAACTGTCAATAATCTTTGTCAGGCCTTTTTATCTTGGGCTTTAGTACATGATGATCCCTAAGGCAGCATGTGGTATTGAGATTTAGACGGGCTTCTGCTTTGCACATCCCCAGTGGCGCGAGATTAACCCTCTGCATGCCACGGTGGACTCTCCCTGAACCACTTCTGAACCCTGGATGGGCAAGGGGTATGAGACTGCTATATGCATGTGCAGGGGGGCATGGGATTTCCCTAGGAAATAGATAAATAGCTCAAGGTGCTCTGGGACCAAAGCCAGCCGTAAGGGTGGAGTAGCAAGAGATAAAATTTCAGAGAGCAGTCACCAAGGTTTGACTAATCTCAAACACAACTCGTATCATGGGTGTTTATTGAAGCCCTTTATATTAATCCCTTATATTTGGATTTCAGTTGACCCTCACTGTAATGGTGTGAGGGCAGGGTTATGATTCTTATTGTGCATGAAAAACTCGGAGAAGGTAACTTACTGCTAAAGACACCCCCATGTTGCGTTTTAAAATAGCATCCACATACCGATGACTTCCAAATCTCTATCTCCAGTCTCAGCTGTTCTGAAACTACAGATTTGCAGATCCAACAGGGTCCCCAACATATCCATTTGGGTATCCCGGCAGCATCTCAAACTTCACGTGTGTGCAGCTGAGCTCCTGATACACTGCCGTAAACCTGGAGTCTACTACAAATCCATCCATCCATCGTTCAGGCTCTGAGCCCTGCGATCATCCTTCATCCCTCGCCCCTCATCTGATTCATCAGCTAATCCTCAGATCCAGAATCCGGCCATTTCTCACTAGCTCTGCCATTGTTATTCTGGCCCCACTACCGTGATCTCTCCCTCAGGTTGCTGAGTCACTTCCTGTGTCTTCTCATTGTCCCTCACCCCTTTCAGTGTATTCCTAACACATTAGCTACTGCAATCCTAGAAAAATGTAAGGCAGGTTATCGTGTTCCTGCCCTAACAGTCCAGTAGCTTCCCATTTTCCACAGAGGAAAAGCCGACATTCTCCCCATAGCCTAAAGAGCCTACCCGACCTGGGCCCCTTCTCTCTCTGACCTCACCTCCTAGAATTTCTTCTTTCCTCTGCTCACTCTGCTTCAGTCACACAGTCTCTATGCTTGACCGCCTCATGCCTTGGGACCTGTTACGGGTTGAATTGTGTCTTCCCGCCAAAAAAATATGTTGGAGTCCTAACCCCCAGGACCTCAGCATGTGCCCTTATTTGGAGACAGGGTCTTTCAAGAGGTAATAAAAAAAAAATGAGGTCATTTGGTGGGTGCTAATCCAGTAAGACTTGTGTCTTTACAAAAGGGGGCATTTGGACATAGCGACATGCATACTGGGAAACCACCATGTGAAGATAAAGGCAGAGCCCGAGGTGATGTGTCTGCAAGCCAAAGAATTCCACAGATCACCAGGAAACCACCAGAAGCTAGGAGAGAGGCCTGGAACAGGTCCTTTCCTCACGATGCTCAGAAGGAACCAACCCTACAAACACCTGGATCTTGGACTTCTTGCCTCCAGAATTGAGAGACAATAAATCTGTTGCTTAAACCTCCCAGTTTGTGAAGCTTGTTGCAGAAGCCTCAGGACACCAATGCAAGGCCTTTGTCCTTGCTCTTCCACCGTTCTAGAACATTCTTCCTGCAGGAGTCCTATGTCCTTTAGCACCTTATTTGGTAAACCATTCTCTGGGTCCTTTACCCCAAATTAACACATATTCGTTAATATAGCCTCTCTCCTCTCCCTCCTTTATATTTATTCTTTAAAACATGTTTCACATACCTGACTTGTTTCTGTTCCCCCACTACAATCTCAACTCTGGAGGGCAATATTTTGGGGGAGGAGTTTGTCTTGTTTCTTGCTGCATTCCCAGCACACTTGGATACAGTAGGCACTCAGTAAATGTCGGTTGAATGGTTGTATGAATGAATGAATCTCTCCCTATTCTCCCCTGTCATTCCCACTGCCACTGCCCTAGTCTAGGCAATCATTTCTCCCCACCCCAGGGCACCAGGTCTTAACTGACCTCCCTGCTGCTGGGCCCATCTTCTCCAATCCATGCTCCAAACTGCTTCCAGGAGTTAGCCTTCTAAAAATGTATGGCCTCTTTTTTGCCCCCTAGTCGAAATCTCCGTCAGTGGTTGCCAAGTTCTCTGTGGCATGGTGGACTCATTGTTCTGTAGACTGTCTGCATCAGGGCCGCTAATGAGTCCTCCTGTCCTTGCACACTCATCCTTATACACTGTTCATGGAGTTTGTTACCCTTTACCTTGAACCTGGAAGGGCCCTCTAACCTGTCTGACAAATGGAATGTGATGTAAGTGATGCTATATGCCTATGGAGCCTAGGCCAACATCAGTTAAAGCAGAGACAAACTTGTCCCCAGACCCTGACTCATGAGTAACTCAATGGTTTTTTGTTTCTAGCACCTAGTTTCGGGGCGTCTTGTTATGCAGCAGTAGATGATTGAAACTTCTTTAGCTTCATCCCAGACAGATGACTACTTATTTTTGGCTGCAAATAATGATTGTATTACATCTCATGATTGCATTCGTTGCCTGGGCTCAGCACCATGGCTCTTCTGCTCCATGCGAGGTTGGCTGGGGCTGCAGTCCTCTGGGGGCCAGGCTGGTCTGGACCACCAAGATGACTTGTTCCCATGGTAGCAGCAGAGAGTGGAGCTGGGGCTGTCAACTGGAGTGCCTACAGGTGGCCTAGCTATGCAGCTTGGGCTTCTCAAGGCATGGTGGCTGGACTCCAAGGAGCACCCCAAGAGACGTGTCCCAAGAGGGAAGGAGCAGAAGATGCCTGTCCTGGCACAGGCTGTATCCTCAAAGCAGCCACAGCCCCAGCCAAACAGTTCTCCTGCTTCCACTTACTATGTCTGCCATACTGAATGACTGCAGTTCCACAAATGGATTAATGGATGGTGTGTGCATGCCCTCTCTCTTCTCTCTCTCTCTCTCTCACACACACACACACACCCACCCCTGAGCTTTTCCAGATGCTACTGTTACCATCCAGAATTCCTCTCATTGTTTTCACCTGGTTAACTGCAGCCTCATCCTTCCCGCCCTGGCCCACCCATCCTGAAACCCCTATATCATGGCACTAGGCACCTTGTCTTCTAGTCATCTCTTGACTGTCTCTCCACCAGAGAGAAAGCTCATTGAGGGTAGGAAACGCATCTAATGCACTGATTTGGCTACAGTACTCAGCTCTGTGCCTGGCACATGGTAAGCATTCAGTAAATGGTTTTGAAAAAATGGATTGTACTAAATGACTAAATGCTTACTGCTGCTTATAATTTACTGGGGATAGAGGGATGAGATTAAAATGCATGCAACAATTAGAGCACAAAGCAAAATGGTATAAAACTAAATAGCAAGTGGGTACCAAATGTTCACAACTTCAGAAATACTCTTATCTTGATAATTGGTTCATGCTATATTAGGTTCTTCATATTAGTAGTAATTAGAATAATAATGATCCATTACAATGAAAACTTTAGTTTTCAAAATGCTTTCACATGCATTATCTCATTTGACTTGACTCTAATTATTTAGGGACAAAGAAGTCGTAGGATCATTTACGCCAAATTATTTTACATGAGCAGGTTTCTCGTCATTTATTTTTTGCTGAATTCGGTTGCTTGTGAACCAGACTGCTACTCAAATGCTTGTGTGAGGTTTAGGATAAGGTACACCTTCTCTGTATAAATGTAATGAAATGCAGGGTTAGTGTTCCCAAGGACCAATGCTGTTTCACAGACTTAAAGCTCTTTTTTTTTTAATTGGCTAAAAACACCCAATAAAATAACAAAAACTGAAAATACAAACAGAGGGGCATTTAGCAAATGCAACATAATGCCCTCAAATTGAAAAACTCTGATGGACACATTCTACATAGAGATAGCTGTCCATTTGCAGATTGGCAGTTCTATTTCGAAATACTCAAAAGTTTCTCTACCCAAAAGCAGAGAAACATCATTCAAAACCAACAGGATGATTGGCTGTAAATTGAGTTAAACCTGACCAGAAGAGTATTTTGTCCATTTTAGCTTCCTTATTACTAAAAAATGCTATTTATTTATTTTTTAATTGAAGTATAGTTGATTTAAAATGTTGTGTTAGTTTCAGGTGCACAGCAAAGTGATTCAGTTCTATGTTACTATACGTGTGTGTGTGTGTATATATATATATATTCTTTTTCATAATAGGTTATTACAAGATATTGAATATGGGTGTGCTATACAGTAGGTCGTTATTGTTTATTTCATATATAGTAGTGTGTTAATCCCAAATTCTTAATTTATCCTCCTGCCCTCCTTACTTCCTTAGTAACCACTGTTTGTCTTCTATGTCTGTGAGTCTATTTCTGGCTTGTAAATAAGTTCATTCAAAAGACACTATTAATTAAACAGCTATTCTGAGCCAAGTATTTTATTAGGCACTGTATTAAGTTCTTTATCTTCATTATCTGTAATCTTTAGGCATTCCTAAGATGCAGGTATCATTCCCATTTCACAGATGGGAACACTGATGCTCAAAGAGGTATAGTGATGTTACACCACAGCATAGCTGTTAATTGGCTGCAAGGATTCAAACTGACATCTTTCTGTCTTCAAAGTCAGTGCTCCCTCTACCTTAAAAAGATTTGCTAAGGTTCCCAGTAATCTTAGGGCCCTGTCATTTCAACTGTTTCTCATTATTGTTCCCAATGAAAACATGAATAATTAATTGAGGACTGCCAGTCGCCTCCTGACACAAAGCACTCCGAGCTGCAGATGGGTCCTCCCTACATGACCGCATAGCAACCAGCTGAAAATGGAAAGGAGAGGAAGGGAAAGGAGAGGAAAGGAAAGGAGAAAAAAGGAGAGGAGGAGGGAGGAGAGGGGAGAAGGGAGAATGGGAATCTTCCCTGATCACACAGTTGTTTGCTTTCATTCTCGGAGGAGAAAGAAATAATTAGCCTGCCTTTCTCTGTCTGACTTACTTTACTTAGTATGCTAATCTTTAGGTCTGTCCATGTTGTTGCACATGGCATTATTTCATTCTTTTTTATGGCTGAGTAATATTTCATTGTATGTGTGTGTATACCACATATAAACTAATGCAACATTGTAAATCAACCATACTTCAATTACAAAAACTCTTAAAAATAAATAAAGTAATATATATCCTAAAAAAAAAAAAAAAGAGAAGGAATTAGCCGGATTTCTTACTCTTAGGTGTTAGCTACAAGCAGAACACCTGTATCTCCCACGTGCCTCTCCTTACAGGATCTCAATGCCTGCTAGCAGCACCCAAAACTGAAATGCCACCTGACCTGGAGGAACCACCTAACTGGGGAGGCTTTATGGAGCTTTCAAAACCTCCTGTTGGAAGACATCTGTACCAAGAACCTTAACTCACCAGCACAAGGGGATTTGCTGGGAGATCTTAAAAACTTTCTTGATAGGTTTCCAACCCAGCTGTCATTGCTAGAAGGTTCTCTCTGCTGACGGCTTCCCTCTCTACATTTGGTCCTTTTAGAGTCCCAGGGAGAAAAGGGAGGTAAGGTAGCAGCAAGGGCCACCAATGAATCCTGCTCAGGGATTTCCCTAACACATCACTTCTATGGTTTCAGAGCTTCGATAAACAGGAGTGGGGCCTCCTGAAGCGGGCCTGATGCTGAAGGCTCCAGAGAAGGAAGGGGGATAACGAGGGGAGGGAATATTGGAGCAATCTTGAATAATGAATAGAAATTCACCAGGTGGAGAAAGTAAGAAGTGGGCATACGTGATGTGCGGGGGTGTGTGTATTTGTGTGAGGGGTAGGCTGGGAGGGTGGGGAAGAAAAGGGCAAAGGAACTAGCCTGTGCAGGGCATGTAAAGGTGTGCAGTGGGAAGGTACACTCCGCACACACAGTTTGCTCTACCTGCAACCACCTGACCTGGCCTGGCCTCCCTCATCAGATTAACAGCTCATGCTCAGCTTTCAAGTGGCAGCTGAAATGTCACCTCCTCCAGGAAGCCTTCCCTCATATCCCAATTCCTGGGTAAGTCTTCTGCTTTGCATTTCAAAAAACTCCCCAAAACCCTGTACTTCCCTAAAAGTAGTGCTTCTAATATCGAATGGTAATTTCCCACTTACAACTCGATTTTAAGGTCTGAATTTGTTTCCTATTTCCTAGGAAACTATATAACAAAAACTATAACAAATTACCATAAAATTAGTGGTTTAAAGTAGAAGAAATGTACTCTTTTACAACTCTGCAGGCCAGAAGTCTGAACTGAGCCTTAGTGAACTATAATAAGTGTCAGGAGGGCTAGTTCCTTCTGGAGGCTCCAGGGTAAGATCCATTTCTTGCCTCTTCTAGCTTCTAGGGGATGCTGGCATGCCTTGGCTTGTGGCTACATCACTCCAAGCTCTGTTTCCATGGTCACAGTGCCTTCTCCTCTTCTGTTGTTAAGTCTCCCCCTGTTTCCCATTTATGGGGACAGTTGTGATTACATTTAGGGACCACTGATAATCCAAGCTCAAGATTCTTTTTTTTTTAATTGAGGTATTGTCAATTTACAATGTTGTGTCAATTTCTGGTGCACAACATAATGTTCCAGTAATACATACACATGCATATATTCTTTTCCTATTCTTTTTCATTATGGGCTATTACAAGATATTGAATATAGTTCCCTGTGGTAGAGTAGGACCTTGTGGTTTATCTATTTTTATATATACTAGTTAGTGTCTGCAAATCCTGAACTCCCCATCCCCTTTCCCTGCTGGTAACCATAAGTTTGTTTTCTATGTCTGTGGGTCTCTCTCGGTTTTGAAAATAACTTCATTTGTGTCCTTTTTTCTGATTCCACATATGAGTAATATCATATGTATTTTTCTTTCTCTTTCTGGCTTATTTCAGTTAGAATGATGATCTCCAGGTCCATCCATGTTGCTGCAAATGGCATTGTTTTATTCTTGTTTATGGCCGAGTAGTATGCCATTGTGTATAGATACCACAACTTCTTTATCTAGTCTCACTTAATCACATCTGCAGAGTCCTTTTACCATATAAGGTGACAGTCACAGATTCTAGGAATTAGGACTCGGATGTCTTCAGGGACTATTATTCAGTGTACCGCAAAGTTTTTACTGTCATGGGCACCATTTATTCCTCACTCTGTTCCTATTGCCCACATAGGATCCAACCCATAGTAGGAACTCAGCAGATATGTGTTGAAAGAATGAATTAAATCAACGGGTGGATGGACAAACGGATGCTCCAGGTAACCCAAGCCATGTGGGTGTGACTACTGACAAGGCTAGACACAAAGAGGGAGGAAGATGGAAAGGGCAGAGGTAGAGGGCAGGTAAAGAAAGGGAATAGAGACCAAGGAATTTTACAGGTGGGTCCTGCAGCTGCCAAGCAAGTGAGGATATGTTCAGAATTTGAAGGAAATGCACAGGCAGTGCCAGCACTGCTCTCAGAACCACGGCCTGGTGCCAGGAACCTTTGAAAGTACATTTTTTCTCACTCACGTTCCCAGTCAATAGCATTAGCAAACCCAATCTTGTCTTAAACACAACTCATTGGACATTTTCTGATCATTTACATTAATTCAACCAGCACAGGGTTTTCCCATTCACCATCCCATTCGAGACTCACACCAACTCCTTTGAGGGAAGCATGGAAACTCTCACGATGAAGAAACAGAGGAAGAAACAGAGGTTCAGAGAGGACACGGGTTTCGGCTCACAGTCACATACTGAGTTAATCTAGGTGGACTGTTCCAACTTCTGCTAGACTGTGCTGTCTGTGCTACCACCACTCACATAAGACTCAGTCTTCAAGCTAGTCAAAAGGATCATATCACATACTACACACATGGAGACATTTTTGTGTGTATTTATACCCACATGCACCCATTTAGATATACACATATACATATTTATATAATATCATTATATATCCTACACAGTGACATGTTTATATGCACCTATAACAAATAGGTTTAATAGGAAAGCACCTGAGATAGCAATGAGAGTATATAAAGGGAAAATTATTATGTTCAAATGAAATAATGGCAGGGAAGTCCTTCTTTACTCTTAATAACTAAAGGAATGGGAAATGAGGACAAATTCTTAAAGGCCAATATAGAGAGAGCACTTGGGTATTTTTTGGATTGAAAGGCTACATGCTAATTAGGATCTGTGTCTTACACCTCCAGAGCAAGGACTCATTCATTGTCATATTCTCAAGTATCTCAAATATCAAGACATTTCCATGTGGTAAGAATGTTGGGACACAAAGGCAAATTAAGATGTAGTCCCTGCCTTCAAGGAGCTCACAGCAGAGGGACAGGCAGACATGGAAACCTAGCAATTACCCTACAATGTGACAAGAGTTTGCCCTTGCGAACACAGAGCCGGGGCAACTAAGTCAGGCTTAGGTCATAGGAGACTCTCCGGCAGAGCTGAAGTGAGAGCACTGTGCAGGAGCTGGCTAGATGAAAAGTGTTCAATAAATGTTTATTGAATCAACCTGTGGATGAAAAACGGACCAAGGAGGACTCCAGCTTCCCTCCATGGGTCTGATCCCTTCCCCGGCAACCCCGCCAGCTCTCCACCCTCTTTACAGAGTCAAGGATGAGAATTTATTGCGTCGAAGCCTTAAGAATTCATAGATAATTCATAGACTGCTGAGGTAGCGGTTGTCATACTCAATAAACAAAGAAACCCACAACTTGGGGAAAGAGAAAGGAAGAGCAGAAGTGCCTAATAAAAGAAAAGAAACATCTGGGCTCTCTTCACTTGGTGCTATCCCACCCTCTCCCCTTGCTAGTGAACTTTTTGGATGTCCAATTATCAGGCAGCCTGGAAACAAGTTTCTCTTCTTAAGATAAACAGCCAACAACTGAAGCACAATTTATATCTATTATTTTTTCATCAGGCTCCCGTCTCAGTCTGGGCAAGGCTAAATAAGAAGAACTGTTAGGAAAATCGGAGGCGAGGACTCAAATGAAGGTTTTACCTTTGGCATTTAGATGCGGATCTGATCCTGAACCATGTGTGTCTTCCTATGTGACATTTCCAGCACCGAACTGGAAAATAGGAGTCTAAATACAGATACGGCCTATAATGAATCCATCTGGCCACACACCAAATTTTTAAATATTTACAATTACGGCCCTGGCCTTATTAAACGTGCAGGAAAACAGCAGCAGCAGGGTTTACACATGAGGCCTGTGAAGCCTCCCTCAGCCGACGCCACCAGAGCAACTGTCTGAAATTTCTAGAAAAAAAAAATATATCCTTGCCAGACTCTTGAGATCAGGAAATGGTATGAAAACACCAGGCAAACGGCTTCCTGGGATTTCTCAAACTGCATCCGGCGCACAGCAGAGAGCATGTATGTGTACCAAGTCCATGTTTAAATCCATTCCCGTCACGAAAAGTCTATTCCATGCTGATTATCCAAGAAGGGGCAAATCCAGCAGATAAATGGGAACAAGTAATAAATACAGGGAAATAAAGAACTCTCTGCTATCAGGGGCAATGCAAAAACCAAGATTTGAGTAAGAGTTGGAACTCAGTCTTAACAGTATTTTCTAGAAGGCAACATGGTTTCCTTAAAGAACCATGTGGTCAGGGCACCAGGAGATTCTGGTTCCAGTCTGGACCTACCACTCACTCATCATATGAGGGCTAGCAAATCCCTTAATTTCCGAGAGTCCATTTTCTCATGAGTAAAACGGGGAACACAATCTCTCCCTGCCTCACAGGGTTGTCTGAGGCTCCAATGCTGTCGCAGTGGTTTTCCAACTGTACTTTGAGTCATTAGTGGGTCTGGAAATTAGTTTAGCGTATTATAACTACTACTTTTAAACAGAATGAAATTGGAATAGAATAAAATGGAATGGAAGAGAGACTAGCTCACACAGCATGAGTTCAGCTCACATATGTAAGAGCGAGTACAGTTTGTAAAATTTTTGTTCCATTTACATGTGTGTATGTATGCGCTCGGTTGTTATGTGAAATGCATGTGTTTTTGCAAATTAAGGCTATATTATATGAAAGAGCTTTATAAAATGCAAAGGGAGGTATCCAGGGAAAGCTACTAGCCTAGCAATCACAGGTGTGTTTTGTTTTGCTTACAGAATTTTCAATTTTTAAAAAATAGACTTTAGTTTTTAGAGGAATTTTTGGTTTACAGCAAAATTGAGCAGAAGGTACAGAGGTTTCCCATATACTTCCTGCCTCCATGAATGCACAGCCTCCCCTATTATCAGTCAGTCCACATGGAGTAATACATTTGTTACAAATGGTGAACCTATAGACCATCCATAACACCCCAAGTCTTCAGTTTATGCTAAGGTTCACTCTTGCTGTTGTACATTCTATGGGTTTGGACAAATGTATGACATGTATTCACCATAATAATATACAGAGTAGTTTCACTGCCCTAAAAATCATCAGTGCTCCATGTATTCATCCCCCCACCCTGCCCCCCCATCTAACCCCTGCCAATCACTGATCTTTTTACTGCCACCATAGTTTTGCCTTTTCTAGAACGTCATACATACTTAGAATTATACAGTATGTAGCCTTTTCAGACTGGCTTCTTCACTTAGTAATATGCACGTCTTTTCATGACTTGACAGCTCATTTCTTTTGAGTGCTGGATAATATTCCATCGTTTGGATGTACCACAGTTTGTTTATTCATTCACCTACTGAAGGACATCTTGGTCACTTCAAAGTTTGGGCAATTATGAATAAAGCTGCTATAAACACATACATGCAGGTTTTTGCATGGACGTAAGTTTTCAACTCCTTTGGGTAAATTTCAAGAAGCATGATTGTTGGATGGTATAAGAGTTATGTTTGGGTTTATAGGAAACTACCCAACTATACTCCAAAGTAATTGTGCTATTTTGCATTCCCTTTAGTAATGAATGAGAGTTCCTGTTGCTCCGTACCTGCACTAGTATTTAATGCAGTCCAATGTTTTCTGGGTTTTGGCCATTTAATAGTGTAGTGGTATCTCATTATTACTTCAATTTGCAGTTCCATGATGACATACAGTGTGGAGCATCTATCTTTTCACATATTATATTATTTGCCATCTGTGTATCTTTTTTGCTGAGGTATCAGATAAAATCTTTGGCCCATTTTTAATTGGGTTGTTTGTTTTCTTCTTGTTGCATTTTAAGAGGTCTTTGTATATTTAGGTAACAGTCCCTTATCAGATGTGTTTTTGCACACATTTGTTCCCTGTCTGTGGCCAGTCTTTTTATTCTTTTGATAGTGTCTTTCACAGAGTGGCAATTTTTAATTTTAATGAAGTCCAGCTTATTGACTCTTTCTTTCATGGATCATACCTTTGGCATTGTATCTAAAAGGTCATCACCAGACCCAAGTTCATCTAGATTTTCTCCAATGTTATCTTCTAGGAGTTTTATAGTTTTGCATTTTACATTTAGGTCTGTGATCTATTTTGAGTGAATATTTACAAAGTGTGCAAGGTCTATGTAGAGATTCATTTTTGTGCATGTGGATGTCCAGTTCAAGCATCATTTGTTGAAAAGACTCTCTCTTCTCTATTGTATTGCCTTTGCTTCTCTGTCAAAGATCAATTGACTGTATTTATGTGGGTCTGCTTCTGGGCTCTCCATTCTGTTCCACTTATTGATTTGTCCATTCTTCCACCAATGCGACTCTGTCTTGATCACTGTAGCTTTATACTAAGTCATGAAGTTGAAGTGTCAATCCTGCACTTTATCTTTTTCCTTCAATCCCGTGTTGGCTGGTCTTTCTGTCTTTCCTTATAAACTTTAGAATAAGTTTGTCAACATCCACCCAGTAACTTGCTGGGATTCCACTGAATCTACAGATCAAGTTGAGAAGAACTGACAGCTTGACTATCTTCCTACCCATGAACATGAAGTCTCTGTCTGACCTCTTTCATCAGAGTTCTGTAGTTTTCCTTATGTAAACCTTGTACATAATTTGTTAGAGTTATACCGAAGTATTTTATTTTAGGGATGCTAATGTAAATATTGCTTTTAATTTAAAATTCCGTGTGCTCATTGCTGGTATATAAGAAAGAGATTGCCTTTTGTATTCTAACCTTGCATCCTGCAAACTTGTTATAATTGCTTATTAGTTCCAGGAGATTTTTTTGTTGTTGATTCTTTCAGATTTTCTACATAGACAATCGTTTCATCTACAAACAAAGACAGTTTTATGTCTTCCTTCCTAATCCATATACCTCTCATTTCCTTGTCTTGTCTCACTGCATTAACGAGGACTTCCAGTATGATATTGAAACATAGTGGTGAAAGGGCACAACCTTACTCTGTTCCTGAGCTTAGTGGGAAAGCTTTGAGATTCTTACCATTAAGTGTAATGTCAGCTGTGGGGTTTTTTGATAAATATTCTTTATCAAGTTGAGGTTTTCAAGTTAAAAAAAAATTGAATGTACTCAGCTGACATTCATGTCCTAGTTCTTTCAATTGCCATCGTAGTTTATTTTCAGCATGTTTCATTCTTGTTACCTGCTTGACTCATGAAAGCTTCTGAATTTGTGATACGTGGTTAAACCACAGTATGTACATAGCTCTAGTTTTACACTTTTCACCCTGAATTAGCATTGTCTTTGCAATTGTTCTTGACGTTCTTAGGAAGAGGAATTTGATCTTTCAATGTATCCTACAAGCTGGCAGTATCCTTTACATAGTAGCTGCTCAACAGTATTTCTTAAACAAAAGAAATTACTGGTGGATGAAAAGCAGAGTCATGATTTCTGGATCCCTGTCTGGGCTCAGACATTGCCACTGGCCACCTGGGTTATACCGAGGGATTCACTTCTCTGCTCTGTGTCCATGTTTCCCTCACTAATAAAAATGAGAATATTGGACTCAAACCAGTGTTTTTCATGCATGTGCGTGCTCTGGGAAATCCACAACAATAAAAAGTGCCTGTCTGCCAAATGATGAAGATTTTAACTGCCAGAGGAACCCATTTGTTGCTTTTCCTGCTTTATTATTCAGGTTCTACCTTAAGATGTCATTTGACTAGATGATTAGATGATATCTAAGATTCTATGTAACTCTGCCATTCAAAGACTCCACTCCCCCCCACCCCACCCCCGGTGTGGTGCTCTCCCACCTTCATTAAGCTGTTGTGTTCTTTCTTCAAAGCCTGCTAAGCTATCGGTGACTGAGGCGGTCGCTGATATGAATAGAACATTTGACAACACAAGCTGGGGGATTCATTTGTTATCTGGCTTTCAAACAGAGTCCAGGCAAATGGTCCCATCTTCCTTTTGACTCCTGCAATTCCTGATGACTAACTGCATTCGTCTCCTCTGATATGTGGCTACTCCCATAGATCTTGCTGGGAACTTTCTGTTTCAGGGGTTCATCTATCAGCCAGTGTGGATTAGGAGGACATTTAATGGAGAATTCATTATGATGAGAAATCTGTGAGTTGCAGTCATAAAATTTGCTCTCACTTTTATAGAAAGCTTCATCATTCACCCACTCTTCCTGAAAACGACTGGTACCAGCTAACCCTCCTCCCTCTGGCTTCCTGCTTTGTTTTGCAATGTTTGTACTGTTCACCCAAATATGTTATTTGATTCATTTCAACCTAGATTTACTGAGTGCCTGTTATGCACCAGGCCCTGTGCTAACCACGACCAGTAAACTAAGGTGTGCTTTACACACCTCTGTCCTTGATTCCCATTCTCTTCCTTACCTCTCAAGATTAAATGCACTCATAAGTTTTATTATCCCTTTTCTGACCCACCCTTCATCAACTAACTCATACTACTTTGTGCTTCCATACCTCAATTTCTCTTTTGATCACCTGTTTTACCTTGTGTCTCTGTTTTCTTAGCTTGTTGGAAAGATGAGATGACTAAAGAGAGGCAAAGCACTTGAATTGTGCCAGCTACATGACAGGTATTAGATAAACATGAGCTATGTTTATTGTTATACTTGCAATTGGCATCTCTATCTATTTCATCTGAGCAGACAAAATAGAGCAGAAAGGATGCAAGAGGGCTGGGCATTAGGGTGTATCATTCAAAGGGAGGAAGAAAAGATCCAGGGGGCTAGGGATGTGTGGATTCCTGGTCCAGGTGTGGAAAGGGAAAGAGATGGTTTTGGAATGAAATTGACAATGCTCAAATCACTGCTTTAGATGTCGGGTCCAAGCGCTGACCAGCTGCTTATGAAGGGTCTGCCATCACGAGCATCCTCCCTCTCTACCATCCCACCACCCTGCAGCTTTGGAAGGAATTTTCTGTACTGCCCTTTCAAGAGGAGCTGCCTCAGGCTTTCAACAACGGCTGCCAAAGTCGCGGGAGAGAGGGTCACACTTCTCGGCAGCCGAGGGTGAAGGGCTCCTCCGGCAACACTTGATCTGCCGGCTGCTTCTCTGGCAGCCCACTCAAAATTATTGATTTGAGTATGTGGATTAGAAATGAGGGCTGGAGCTGCAAAGGGTCCGCTACTCATCCCTCATAGAACTGGTCTAATTGGAGAGACTCTCTACACCCTCTCGAGGATCTCAGTCCGTACTTTTCTTGAGGCCAGGAAAACATCATCTACATCTCAGGCCAGAGCCCTGAGTCCAACAGGTCTCAATGCTCTGTTCACCTGCCTCCCTGCAAGCTGGCCAATGCAAAGCGTATATGCACTCATATTATCACATGATCGCAGGGGGTGCTTAGCTGCTTCCTTAGAATTTTTAATTGAAATATAGTTGATTTACAATATTTCATTAATTTCAGGTGTACAACAGTGATTCAATATTTTTCTAGATTTTACTCCATTTAAAGTTATAAAATATTGGATATATTCTCTGGGCTAGATACAATATATCCTTGTAGCCTGTTTTAAATTAATTAATTAATTAATTAATTTATTAATTTATTTATTTATTTTTAATTGAAGTATAGTCCATTTACAATGTTGTGTCAGTTTCTGCTGTCTTGTCGCTTATTTTATACATAGAAGTTTGTATTTGACCCTCCCCTTTTCCCTCTCACCACTGGAGAAACTAGTTTTAATGAGAATTTTTATTCATTTGTTTGTTCATTACTTGGTCCATTTATTCATCAAACAAACACTCAGCCTCTTAAACCCCGGAAACAGTACCTGATATTTAAATAAATAAGTTAAAAAATAACAATACACAATCTCTGCTCTTTATTGATCACAGGCTAATCATTAGAGAAAGAGAGCTAAACAAGAGAACAGAGTGTGATGAGTGTTATAATAATGGTCAGTCAAGGCATGGGCAAGGCTGCTGAAAACTGAAATAGCAAAAGGATCGAGTCAAATATAAAAATGCTGTTTTAAAACACAAACGAATGTGTGTAATAGACATGCAGTCTCCCTCCACCACTGAGCCCCCTCCTGACTCTGAGTCTCAGCCCATCTCTGACACCCGCTGTCCCTAAACATCCCTCAACCTCGGAGGTCTCCCCAAGAGGGGCTCAGCGTCAGAGACCTCAAGATGTTTGTCATACCTGTCACATGGTAGGGAAATTTGTTTCTTTGTTTTACGGACTAAAGAAAAAGTTCAAAATACTCTATAATATTCACAATAATGATAATAATAATAATTGCTGACACTTACTGGGTTCTTCCCATATGCTGCCTAGTTGGCTCAGGACTTCACATCCATCCCCTACCCAGTCCTTATAAAGCCTTTGCGTGTGGGGATTTATCGCTCTTCATTTTACAAAAGATAACATGGAAGCTCATGGAAGTTGCCCCAAATCACCCAGTTAGTATGCGATGGAGCTTAAACTTGAACCCGTAGCTGATTCTTAAACCAATCTTCCTCATCATTGCATTGTATCGTTTTAACAGTGGGGGCTTTGGATGCATAACAGGGCAATGAGAAGTGCTTCACAGAAGTATTGAATGCCAAAGGACAAACAGGAATTGAAAAGTCTGTCTTAACTCATCAGCTAGCCTCTTTGGTCCACGGGGCTATGAAGTTTATTTTATTTTAATTTAATGAACTGATAAAGAGACAGCAACTCAGTGCCTGAAATTTGGTAAATATATTAAAAAATTCTACTTTCTTTCTCTTCATCCTCCCTGTCTTTTATCCTCATGAGCCTAGCAGAGTGCTAGACACATATTTGACTGTTGACTGATGGATGGAGACAAAACCCGAGATTTGGACCCCCTCCCAGGTCATCAGTCATGACGCAGGGCTTGAAGGTGACAGTTACATATCCCCAGCCGCGGTTGGTACAAAAACAACATTTTATTTCAAGGCACAGTTGAAAGCATCTCCTTTGCTTTGAGAGTGTTAATTATTTCTGAAGCATAAGAAAGTGAATCCAGACAGGGGGTAGAAATATCCAGACCTTTTGCTACTCATTTCTAAAAACAGATTCTATTCCTTTACAGAAGATACCTTGGTTAATCAAACGTTTCATTTGCCTTGTTAGTTTCCATCTGCATCTCTTCTGTTGTTCCACAATCATTTTCAGACACGTGGGGAGTGGGTGAGGAAAGGGGGACTGTTTTAATAAGCCAAGAACAGTAAACAGAGCTAATTTTCCTTTATGCTTTTGGAAACAGAAAGCCCCAAGAACAAGTTAAGAGATATCTTTCTTGGCTGGCAAATTCATTTTCCACAACGAGAGGCGGTCATCTTTCCTGAGGAGTCTGAAATTCTAAGATAAAGATGAAAAGATGGTGTTTTATCATAATGACACGGATCTGCATCCCCATTTATTTTGTGCTCCAGCAGCAGAATATACGGGGGACTGTCATTCTGCTTTGCAAAGTGGGAAAATATTTAAGCCATTTAAATAATTCGAAAATGAAAAGAGGTACCAAAGGGAAATAGCACAGAATAATAGCTTTACAGTCTCCCTTGGAAAAAAAATTCAAACCACTGACCCAGATAGTCAGAATTTATAACTCGCCTCCTAAACTCCGCCTGTAGCTGGAGCTCTCTAGGACAGAGTATTTCTTTGGCTGTTCCTTAATAATAATAATCATTCTTTACCCTCCTATAGCACTTTAGATTTCTCCCAGAGTTCTTCCACATCCATTATCTCATTTGGTCCTCTGAGTAGCCCTGCGAAGTACCCAGGGCTGGGATGATCACCTCCATTAGCAGAAAACAGTCTGTTCAGAAGCCTCACCCTAGCCCTGGTGGTAGTTAAAAGCAAGGAAACCACAACCACATGCTCTGGTCCAAAGGCCACATTTCTTCTCTTAAAAACCTAGTCTTTCCTTTCTGGGAGGGTGCGCCAAGGTCAGCAGCTCTCAAAGTTACAGATTTCACCATCTTCAAAACAATCAATTTCAAGGGCTGACTCTCAGCCAACCCTACGGACACGACAGGTCTGCTCCGGAAGACAGAAGCTGATCGGATCTCTCCCCTACCCTTCTTTGTTATACTTGGCTCCAAGAATATTTGGAATAACCTCTGGTGAAAAGCTTAATCACTAAAAATAAATAAAAGAAAATGCAGAGGCTGTAGTTGAGAGCTCCTTCCTTTCCCTCACATCATATGTGTTTTAGTCGTATCATGGTGGTGCCTAATTCTACCGCTATTTTAAACCTACAGCTGGGTTATATTTTCACCTTCTGGTTTAAATACATTTCGAATGTGTCAGTATCATTGCTTCTACTCCAGATTAATAGGATCAGCCAAAAGGATGGCTGACATTTTTGTTGCTATAGAAACTGGTCCTGATGTTACACAGCTTGCCTTTCCCCTATTTGCCATACATCTATCCAGCTATTGAACACAGACATCTTTTTGTTTCACAAGGAATTATATTTAAAAAAAATTAAGCCATAATTTTATCCTGGGTTAGTCCCCATTCTGTCGAAAAGAGTGTTAAATAATATTAAGAGGCATCTGAAAGAAAGTGGGATTTGGTGATAACACTGCTTGATAGCTTAGCCTCCCAGATATAAAGGGAACACAAGCGGAGGAAATTATCCCACATCCGAAATCCGTGTTCTTTCCTGCTTGAGTTCAGTACTTCAAGGCTCTTCCTTAGCAAACCTCTAAGCCAAGACAATTCATTCCTCCGTAGCCTGGGGGCAACCAAAGCAAGCCAACTGCTCCCCTCCCTCCTGCTCACCCACCCATCCCCACACACATACACAAAACAGTTTTAGGACAGCTGTTTCCTTAAATATGTCATCAACACCCTCCAACATATCACCTCCATTGTATACTGAGATTCTTTCTCCACAGATGCACCATCGCCCCCAGAGAAAACCTCTCACACGGAATTAAGATGTAAAGACTCAGCACTTAATGATGCAGCCACCCCGTATGGCTGGTGCCGGAAGGGAGACTCAAGAAGGAAGAGATAGAGGGGATGAAAAAAAAAAAAGCACCCCAGGAAATGACCGGGAAACACAGTTTCTCCAACCCCGATAATGACGGATGTGTATCAAAAGCAGGGACAATGAGCAGCTCTCTAATTGGCAGGATCTAAACTGTCAGATGTCCCGTTCGTCACAGCCATGACGGTAGCAGCAGTTTATGCGTTAGAGTGAATCTCTCCCTTTCCCATTACAGGTTTAAATAAAGCTTTCACAACCACTTAGGAGGCACAGATGACCAAAAGGGACAGATTCCTTAGGCAGCTCTCCAGGTTATCAAGCTTACCTGTAACTGTCATGGAAACTTGAGGGATGTATCTGCTGTGGGAAGCAGGGGGATTTACGAGTAATACATTGACAGCGAGAACATTTAAGCAAGGCGTTCTCACTTGACGGAATATGGAACTCACCCTACAGGTTAGATACGGAGGACTCTAATGAGGTCAAGGCTATTTTGTTATTTCTTACCAAGAGCCAAGGAAGAAACGGAAGGGCCAGCAGCCTTTCCTTCGTAAGTTAAAAGGCCAAGAGCATATGCCACCGGTTTCCTGTGTTTTAGAGGGTGAATCTGCATTTAAGCAAGGACAACAGAAAAAGTGTTAACTGAGCCTCTGGTATATGGCGGTACTCTGAAGGGGACTTAGTAACTGTGGTCTTATTAAATGCTCACAGTTTCTGTGAGGTAGAGGTTATCCTCAAATCCGCTTGACAGACGAGGCAGCTGAGGTTCAGCGGGGGCTAAATCCTGTCCCTAACACCAGGCTTCTTTCACGTGGCTGAACTGGCAAGTGGAATGGCCAACCGTTGACAGAGTGCGCATCTGTCCATTTATGTAGTTTGCATATGTCATCGGCACAGAACACAGCGTGAGCTAATCGGAGGATAAAGCCTGTGGACTAGCTTCCCCCCAGCCCTCACCTCCAAGGAAATGTTTCCTGTGCTGGGCAGGAGGTATGCTGTCCGTGGTAATCAGCAACAGAGGACTGTTTTTAGTTGAGAAGCCAAGTAGGAAGTGTCTCTTCTTGCCAACAAGGAGTGCCGATGAGGCAGGCAGATCACAGTAAAGACCGCAGGAAGAAAAGGGTCGGTCTGGACAGAATAGAGAACCTAGACAAAGCCACACCAGGTAAGGGTTCTGAGAGAAGGATCTGCAGAGTGACCTAACAGCTCCAGGTGCATCTTTTCAAAGTAGGGTGACAGTATAATTGATCATTATAGGACTCTTTTGATAATGAAAGAGGAGACACTAACAATTTATAGATGCACACCAAGCATAAACTGGGACTTCTTCCTTGGGCAAATCTAGAAACATGGTCATGCTACGTGTAAGGTAGTTACATGTAAGCACATATATTAAATTAAATATTGTCCTATGCACAGGCTAAAAGCTCTCCTTCTCAAAGGATTATTTAGTTATTCAAGTAAAGTTCTGATTTTAAAAGTTTGCTGATACTATTCCAGATCACTGCTGTCCAAACTGAAATGATGTAAGCCACAGAGGTAAATTTAACTTTTCCTGTAGCCAAATTTAAAAAGGAAGAAGAAACTGGTGAAATGCATCTTAATATTTGATTTAGCCCAGTCTACCTAAATCAATATCACTTCAACACATAATCAATACCAAAAAAAGATTAATATAATATTTGCATTCTTTTTTTTCAAACTAGACCTTAGAGAATAGGGAAGTTTTGAATGGGCTGAGATAGAGGGCTCCCCAGAGAAGAAGAGAGAAAGAACTCTCCAAACTTGCCACACAAAATGAAGAAAATGATGCCAGAAAACAAATGGCCAATAGGCATGGGGAAAAAATGCTCAATATCACTAGTTAGAGAAACGCAAATCAAAATTACAATGAGGTATCAACTCACATCAGTCAGAATGGCCATAATTAAAAAGTCCACAAATGATAAATGCTGGAGAGGCTATGCAGAAAAGGAAACCCTCCTACACTGCTGGTGGGAATGTATGGGAAACAGTATGGAGATAACTTAAAAAACTAAAAATAGACACCATATGATCCAGCAATCCTACACCTGGGCATATATTCGGAGGAAACTCTAATTTGAAAAGAAACATGCACCCCAACGTTCACAGCAGCACTATTTACCATAGCCAAGACATGGAAACAACTTAAATGTCCACTGACAGATGACTAGATAAAGAAGTTGTGGTATATATAAAAATATACAATGGAATACTACTCAGCCATAAAAAAGAATAAAATAATGCCATTTGCAGCAACATGGATGGACCTAAAGATTGTCATACTAAGTGAAGGAAGCCAGAAAGAGAAAAAAAATACCGTATGATATCACTTACATGTAGAATCTAAAAAAAAAGAAAAAGATACAAATGAACTTATTTACAAAACAGAGACAGATCCACAGACACAAAAAACTTATGGTTACTAGAGGGGGAAGGGAGGGTAGGGAGGGATAAATTAGGAGTTCTAGATTTGTAGATACTATTATACATAAAACAGATTTTAAAAAAAGGTCCTATTGTATAGCACAGGGACTACATTCAATGCCTCGTAATGGCCTATAATGAAAAATATATGAAAAGGTATACATATAAATGAATCTATGCTTTACACCAGAAATTAATACAACATTTTAAATCAACTATACTTCAATAAAAGAAAATTCATGGAGCAAAGCTGAAAAAAAAAATGAGAACCACATTTTCCCCAGCTTTATTGAGATATATTGACATATAAGAACCAACTGGTTTTAATCACGTGGAAGATATTCTAAACCTGAGTTGGATGAAAAGGCAGTGAGTGGAGAGGTGGGACTCAGAAGAAGAGAGGAGAGAGAAGATACCCCACGGACCCCGGGGAGTAAGTGTGAGGTTCCAGAAAGCAAGTCTGGGCCATCTGTAAGAGAAGGAGCGGGTTATGTACCTACAGAAGACAGGGGAATACATCTTACACTTCTATGCAAGAAATAGAGGCTCCAACAGGATCTGGATGAGACTATTAGCCCCCTGAGGTCCGAGTACGTGATTAATCTTTGCATCCCCAGCACCCAGCATGGTGCCCAGTGCAGAGTCGTAGCTTTATCGCTGTCTGCCTGGGATGAAGGGAGGGTAACTACCATTGGTGGACAGCCTCCAGGTTTTAGCACCACATGAACTGTGCCATCGAATACAATGACACTGAGGTAGAAAACACTGGTCCCGCTTTAAGGATGAGGAAGCAGGGACCCAAACTGGTCCTTTACCTTGCCAAAGGCCTTTCCAGCTAGTAACCATCAAAGCTGGGATTTGAACTTAGGCCCATTGGGTTATGAAGCCTATGTTCTTTCTATGACGCCATTGCTGTCTAGCCAGTCGGTGACTGCCTTTTGAAAGGGCTAATAATAGTAATAATAGTGGTGATGATGCTGCTCACAGCTAATATATACATACTACTTGCTAAGTTGTCCAGACAGTTGCAAGCACTTACTCTATGTTAACTCATTTAGTCCACATGATCACCCCAGGAGGTAGGTGTTTTTGTGACTTCCATGTTATAGAGGAAGCTGAGGCACAGAGAATTTAAGCTACTTGGCAAAGATCACACAGCAGGTAAGCGTCTTAGATCTGAGGCTTCGTTGTTTGGTTCCAGAGCCCACCGCTTTAATCCATTCCCAACCCCTGCCCCCTGCCACCCCAGTGCCTATCAGGGAAAGCTCTGCATTGTACACTATGAATGTGGGCCAGCTGTAGGACAATGACAGGAATTTGCCTCAGACACTGAAGCACAAGGTTTTGTTCCTGGGACTCTGGGTGATCCCTTTCCAAAATTGACTGATTGCTCTTCCAGGGTGTGACTTAAGAGGAAGAGGCCATCCAAGATGTGTTACCTCCAAATGGCTTGAGAGCTTCATTACTGACAGGGGTGCAACCCATGTGGACATTCTGAGTACAAGATTTACATCTGACTCAACAACAGCATGTCTAGAGACAGACAGATGTCAGATATTCAGTAGCAATTTTACCCGAAGCCAACAGTAGGATATGCCTCTTAACCAACATCATGGCATAACCTCTCAGAAAAAACAAATATTTATTCCCTGTGTCAGTCATTTGTTGCCACAGCTAATATTTATGGCTTTCATCCCCAGCACTAGCCAGCAGAGAGGGCTTTGTCGAGCTTCAGGGATTTGAGCAGCAGCTAGGCAGGAGAGCGTTAAAGTTTTCAGGAAAAATCCCCAACCTCAGGGCACGGAGAAGCTGCAGAGAGGTGACCTTCTTGGGGAAGAACATGGATGACCTCAGGCTGATGAGTGGCCTCCAGGGGTACCATCCCCCTATTAGAGAATCAGCTGTCAACTAGGATGAACTGGGAAAAGGCCTCCTAGGCCGAAGCCGGAGTGGAGAATAGAGAGAGACTTTACTCTTCATTCATTCACTCATTTATTATAGTACAATTATTGAGGTCCTCAATGAATATTTGTTGACTGAATAAGTGACCATTTGGTCCCCAATAGGCAAAAATTTCCTTATTAGGCATTTTGCTCCTAGGACCCAGTGTCTAGTAAAGGCATGATTGCCCTTCGTTGATGGGGGAACGTGGTTCAAGTTGGGTCTCTCAAGTGAATGAGGTCATGGGGAAAGGGTGAAGAAATACCATCTTGAGAAACCCGGTACTATTTCTGATTTGCTGGGTCTGACTCCCTCTTGGAATAATTTCACATGCCCAGCTGCATCAGTACGTTGAGTTATACAAGGTGGCAAGCTGTCGCACTGTAACAGGCATGACGTATCCTCCCATCGATGCATGAAATTAAAAAGATGTGGTTTGCTAGAGATACAGCAGATAAACCAAACTTGCTTCTCAGTCCATCTACTTTTATTCACAAGTGAAAATCTCAGAAGAAGAAAACGAAGGACCAGTCAGTCTGATTAACTACCCAGAGATTGGTTTCAATAAACAGTTTCATGCCATCCATAGTTAATTGAGTTCCTACTATGTGCTTGGCATGCTAGCAAGTGCAATATAAAGAGGAGTAAACAGAACCTGCAGAATACCAAAGAAGGTATTATCCAAGTCGAAAATGTTAGGGAAAGCTTCTTGGTGGAGGTAATGCCTCATCTGAATCTTGAAGAGAAACTATGGAAGAAAGGGAAAAAGCAGGGGCAGGTATGCAGAGGTGGCTGGTGGGGGGTTGGGGTGGGGTCGGGGAGGAGCAAGTTTCTCCACTTTGTGCCCCAGGATGGAACATCTGCTGTAGACACAGCTGCCCAGGGCTCCGGCACGGACAGGGAATTTCTGCCAGAAGGTGAAAAGATACAGTGAGCAGGCGTCGGAGCAGATGTGGCAAGTGCATGGGGTTAATCAAGCATTCTGCAGCCAGCAAGACAAATAAATGCCCCCAGAGCAATTCTGGCAGCAGCTGGCAGGAGATGGCACCAACTCAAGCTTTGTCCTCCTGGAATAAGAGGCACTCTGCCACTCGGAAAACTGAAGGCACTCGCCCAGTGCTCCTTTCTGGACCCTCCTTGTTCACACAGAGGGCAATAGAAAGGGGAAGGGAAAAAAAATTAGTAATGAGATCACTGACCCACAATAAGGAAAGTAATCAATAATCATTCTATGAAGGGAAAAGAGAGATGAAGAAGACCGCTATTTGGTAATTTGATGGTTTCTATTTGCTTCTCTGGCTTGGATTTTAGAGTTGGGAAGGATGTGAGTATTATTACATGGCAATAAGGTTGCTATGGTAACTCCTTATTGTTTAATATAAGACTAGCTAAATCTTAGATAAGTTTACTGGGAGAAAAATTAATGCTGCCAAAGGCCAGATCCAGTTTTTGATTCTTTGTGTGTGTGTAACATTTCTGCCTGTTTCCCCTTCATAATCTGCCCGTCTCCTATAGGACATCAAACACACATCAGGATGAAGGGTGGCTTCAGTCACTGTTGAAGGGATCCTATACTACAGAAAAGCAACCAGGGCCCAGTGGCCAAGGGACCAAAAGTCAACACAAGGGGTGGGTGTCTATATCCAGGGGAATTCAAGAGGTGGCTCAACCCTAGCTCAGCAGTCCAAACACCTGTGCTTAAATTCCAGCTTGGCTGTCAAGCCATACTGTGACCCTGGGCAGTGACACCTTCTGGACCTATTTCTTAATCTTTAAAAATAAGGAAAACAGTGACATCCATCTCTCCGAGTTTTGTTGGGAAAAATAAATCAGAGGCGGCTTTGAAGTATTAGCAGAGTGCCAGGCAATATTTAGTGCTCGATTAATGAGCAGCTATCTTTTTCTTTTCTTCCTCCAATTGTGATAATGATGATGATGATGACAATGGCAATGACTATTGTCTTTTTAATACTTTAAGGTCCAGTTCAAAAGCCAAGACTTCCATCCTTTCTGAGTGTCCCCAAAACATACAACGCTTGCTTCGAGCTGCACTCCCTTAAGTCTGCCTGTAGGTATCACAGGGCGGCATTAGGTTGGGGGTAAGGGTCAGAGTAGAGAAGGGCGAGCCACTGACAAGTCTGGAGAGCTTGCTTTGCTCCAGGTCCTGTGCCAGGCCCCCACTTACATTATCTTTTTATGTTACAAAATACCAGTGATGTGGATGTGGTTATCCCCATTATACGGAGGAAGAAACTGAAGCTCAGAGAGGTTCATTACTTTGCTAAAGTTCCCACAGCTTGTAAATGGTAGATCTGTGGACATTTGGTTTCAGAACCCATGCTTTTTCACAGCACCACAAAGTCATTCTGAGCATCCATTCTTACAGATTTTTTTTTTCTGATGCATTTCTGTCTTATCTCCCGTCTGCCCATCAATCTTGGGTATCAGAGGTGAGCCTCTGTTCCTTCTTCCTTGTGTTCTGCCCCATCTCCCGTCCCAGGGATAGCACAAAGGATATACTCAACAAAAGCCTGTTGATTGAGGTATTGGAATCAAGTCCAAGAAAAAAATGTGAGACAAGAAAAATGAATACAGCAATGTCTGCAGGCAGAGACTGAGTCAGCTAATGGATTGAGTTTTAGATTTCAATTGACAGCAAGGATATACAAAGACGAAAACATATCAAACTTCTGACATAAGTGACAATCGGGAAAAAAAGGCTCTGAAAATAGTGGTTAAAATAAAGCAGGTGGAATCTGCAGAAAACTGATTAACTTTCCAATTATGTCAGAAGTTGTAAATTATAAGTTTTTGCACTGTTAGAAAGAAGACTGAAGGGAAAGAATGACAAACCAGACGTTTCGATATCACCGAAGAACACGTAACTTTCATTAATAGGCAGCTCTGGCGGTAATATTATAAAAAGCATTCTGGTTTCCTGAAATTCCCTTGTAATGAATGGCTTCTCAATTCAATAATTTTATTTCAGTTAATCTATCACCTTGAAAGCACATACTAAGGAAACTTAGTAGAGCGCTCTTTTGGATAATTTAATAAATGTTTCATTTCTTCCCACCCCACCTCCCCTCAAGTTATAACCTTGTTAGGGTGACAGCCTTCAACTACAGACAAGAGGTCCACATCTGATGTCTGCCCTGAGGCGCCTTCTCTTGGCAAGGTGCGTGGAAACTTTCAGAGGTGAATTATGAGACTGTGTTTGGTGACTGACTATTAAAAGTTTCAGAATTCCACTTAAGAAAAATGAAGTCTAAAAACAATAAGACAATTTTAGCATTCGATGGTTCACAGTGTCTTGGGGCTTTAAAGCATCACGGAGCTAAGCTTGGATTCTGGCTCTGTCCCCTGTCTGCTTTCTGACTCTGAGCTCACGGGACCTCCATTTTCTCATCTGCGTAAGATGGGGCGAACAACGCAGACCTCCTTCGACTGCCATCATGCCGTGAAAAAATAGTGCACGAAGGGCTTGGTAGATTGTAGGCACTCAATCAATGGTTCTTTCATGTGTAATAATACCTTCAGGTGATAGGATTCATTTTTTCATCGACAAACATTGACTGAGAGCTTCCTGCCAGATAACAGACGCTGAGCTAGGTGCCAGAGACCCTATATGAAAAGTCCCCAGTTCCCCTCTAGGTTTTGGGAACTCACAGTCTGGTGGGGGCACATCTAGCTTGCTCTCTCTCTTTCTTTCTCTCTCTCTCTCTGCCATCTCTTTGCTCAGTCTGCCCTCTTCCACCTGGAAATTCCCACTCCAGCTAAAGTTCCGTTAAGTCCTTGGTAAGATTTATTTACAGTATAACTACTACAGCCCCAAACTGGCTTTGTCTGGTAATAATACATCCTTTACATGGGTAAATACAGAACATTCTTACGCGGATGATCTCATGGGAACATAAGTACAGTGCTGGTAATAATAACAGTTTACACTTCAGATATATGATACTGTGATTGGGAGGCTGAGGTGCAGACAGATGCCCAGATATATTTAACTCCACAAGTCAAGTGATTCCCCACGATTAAACCCCACACTCTCTCCTGCTCCACTATGGCAAATGGCCAGACAAGGACTGGTATCCTAATTGTGAAGATGAGGAAACTGAGATGAGGGAGAAGAACTTACATGCCGTTAATGATGCTGTAAGTGACTGGCGGAGACAATATCCGAACCCAGGTGCTTTGTCATTTGCAGAGTCACTCAGTCACTCAACTTACAGGCACTGAACTTAGAGAGACCATTAACCATTGGAAAACCCCTAAATAATAATGATGACAATAATGATGACACCATCCATCAGTTAACGTGCACTTAGTCCCTATCGAGCACTGCTGAATTTGCGACAATCCTGTAACATAGGTCTATTAGTTTCCACATTTTTTCACATGAGTAAAGGGCATAGATAGGTCAAGAAACATTCCCAAAGCAGTAAGTTTAGCCAGGATTTAAATCCAGGCAGGTGGATGCCAAAGTTGGCTCTCTGAACTGCTTCACCAGTCTCTCCCACCCAGGTGTTGATTCATGTGCATACGCAGATGTGAGAGTGCATGTCTCCCCACACACCTGAAAGAAATGAAGATGTAGTCCTCTGTGCAGGAAGGAACGAACACACAGGCTGGAAGCTGCCGTCTTTGGAAGGATCTGCTTCCAAGATTGGTCCGTGGCTGATGACTGGGAACTCGATTGTGAAAATGGACCCTATCTGATAAGACCAGTCCACTGTACCTGGACTATTGATGCAGATGACTTGGTTTATGCCAAACACCCACTTTCCTTCTTGGAGACTGGAATTTTGCAGTTGGCAGGCAGAGGGTGCAGTTGTGACCAATCCCCAATGAAGCCCTCCGGCACTAAATCGCAAATGGGCTTCCTTGAGGCAGAAACATCTTACAAATGTTGCTGCTAGGGGCAGAATGCATGCTGTGTGACCCCGCATGGGAAAGAGAGACTAGGAAGCCTAGAGATGGACCCCTCCAGACTCCACTTCAGTTTTGCCCTTACTGATCCAGTTGTATATCTTTGCTTAACCTTGGTGAGAAATCTCAGCTGTGAGTGTGACTGTAGTCCTCTCAGTGAATTAATGAATATGTGTGTGGTCTGGGGACCTGTAAGACATTGCCTCATTCCTAGGCTATGGGAAAAAAATTCCTCCGATTAACCAATTGGTAAATATTTCTTTTTTTGTTTTTAGACTCCCGAATTTTTATTTGCCTTCCAGTTTTCTTCAGATATAACTGACCTACAATATGGCATTAGTTGTAGGTGTACGACGTGATGATTTAATTATTATGCAAAATTATTAATGCACTAAACGTGGATTGTATCTATCATTTCCCATAGTTACAAACTTGTTTTTCTTGCGATAAAAACTTCTAAGGTTTACTCTCTTATCAGCTTTCAAATACATGATACAGTCGTCTTCATTATCAGTCATTACGCTGTTATATTTTATCTCCCCAGAACTTCTTCATCTTACACCTGGAAGTTTGCATACTTTAACTACCTTCTTTTATTCTTTTTATTTTGACAGTATTTGTCTGTGGTCCAATCATTCAATCAATAAATTCTCATCAAGAATTTATTTTGTGCCAGGGATTGTGCTAGGGAATAAATTTTATAGTCCAGCAGAGGAGACACACCTTCACCACACAATGGGACAAACGCACACTACTGCTAAGATCATACACATACACACATGGAGGATAAACTGAGACACAAAGGGGAAGCACTAAAAGCAGCAGCAGACGACGGCAGGCCTGTTTGATTTAGGTGGATTTATCACCGAAGACCCCCTCTAAGGAAACGACATTCCAACTGAAGTGTTAACAAGTCAAGTCAAGTAGGTGAATGAAGCGTGGGGAACAGAAGAGCAGGACTGTGGGGGATACCTCTCAGCTCTCCTCCAAGTTTTAAAACCTGGGCCAATAAATAAAAGGGAAAAAAAATTACACCACCGACTAGCCATTCTTGCCATGGGGACAGTTGTGAGAGCCATCAGTGGGGCCTTACTGAGGTGTCAGGAAAGAGGAATCTTTCGGAATGTTCTGCAGGAATGTTCGGCAGGCCCTTTTGGAGCAATTTTGTCGCTGCACTGTGAATGACTTATGAGAATGGCAAACAACTGTGCTCTCCATCGCTGTGTGACTTTAGGTCAGATGCTTCTCTCCCGCGTTGCTGACAGAGGACGGTCACGCCTGGGTCATCTCAGCCAGCCCCGGATCTTCCACGGTGGAAACCAGGGCATGCTGTCATTGAGTAACTGCAGCTTGCCTGCTGAAATGCAGATGTGCAGTCAATGGAGAGGATTCAATTTGTGGAGGGGCAAAGAGGGAAAAGACAGGGCGTCAAAGCAGCGGCAGACCTACTCCTTGTTCTCTCCCGAGCCTTTGGTTTCTCAGAGGGCTGGAGCAAAGTGTGTATGTTTCAAAGGGAATTGAGCTCAGATGCTGGGCTATTTGTGAAGGGGAGAGGGTAGAATGGGATAGGCGCTAGAGATGGCCTGGGGTCCATCCAAAACTGGCCTTAGGGAGTCACTGTGGGGTTGGGAGAGAGGGATGAAGAAATATAAAGATCCCCCATCTGCTTTTCCTTCTCCACTGTGAACCCTGTTGCTACATACCTGACCCTGAATTCACGTGAGGTCATCCTGGGAGGAGGGCAGCTCTCCAGGTCAGGGTAAAACGCAAACAAGTGAGCCTGGGAAGGACTTTCTAAGCAGCAGTGGCTGGGACCAGAGAAGAGCTGTGCTCAGGGTCCTCTTCCAGGATATGTGAAAGTCAGGATTTGGTAAATCTGCCCCTGATGGGTTTAATTGGTCACTGAAATTTGGTATTATGGGTGGTAAATCCTACTATCTTTCTTTAGAAACGAGATCAAATTAATTACCTATTATATGCAAGGCACTCTGCTATGCTAATGGCATGTTATTTAATTCTGAAAACAAATCTATGTGTTTAGTTCCTATTTTATACATTTGGAAATGGGCTCATTTATGCATTTTCCCAGTGAGTGCTGCGTGTCTTAACACTGCATCATGCACTTCACAGCTTTATTTCACTTCATTTTTATAAGGAACTCTTCACTATATAAAAGAGAAAACGCACCCGTCCCTCCTGCTGTCCTCTATGCACCCATTCTAAGATCCAGGCGCTGTCCAGCACTCTAGTCTGGCAGGTTTGCCCAGAACCGCACAGCTTACAGCTTGGGAAAGAGTGTGGCAGGACAGAAAGATTAATGCTGGGAGCATAGAGCCAGATGTACCGTTGAATAAATAAATGAATGAGTGAGTGGGTTTGGTGAATTAATAAATAAATAGAATGGTTGGTGAATTGAGGAGCCGGCTAAAAGTAGAAACAGCAATATATTCTCATGAGGAGAGCTGAATATTTTCAAACTCATTTCTAGCCCAGCCTAACCACATGAAACCCAAAACGTCATTTGGCACGAGCGACAAAAAGTCATCTAACTAGGAGAGGCCAGTAAAAGGAGGAAAGAAACTCATTTTGTTCAGACTTGTTGTAGCTATGGTTTAACGCAGTTTAGGACCACGGCCATAAAGCCCTCAGGAACAATCTAATGTGCTTGAAAGTATCATATTAAATTACATTTCATTACATTTTTTTGCCCAAACAGCATAGCAATATCTGTGTACAATATTTGTAACAGAATGCAAAAATGCGCCTCGTATTTGCATCCTATTAACCTATTTAAAATCCCAAGCAGAAGAAGATGAATTGGAATCTTTTGCAGTCTAATGCATTAGAACACAAAATGTGGAAATATAAAGTAGCATTAAACAACAGCAAATATAATAATAAGCCCTGTAATCGTGATGCCATGATTTCAGATTGCAGTCAGTTCCCATCGTGTTGTCTGCAATATCACACTGGGGGAAGGAATGCCTGCTTGAGGTACACAATGGAGCCTTAAGGAAATATAAATTTTGCTGCCCATACTCTCACTATCCCATTCAGAATCAATTAACCTCATTTTGAAGATAAAATACACACGGCGAAATCACACGAAGAGATGCTTCATGTGGATGGCCTCCCTGGCATAATAGATGCTCAGTGAATAATTACTGTGGAATTAGAGACATATTTCATTCATTCTCCAAATATTTATTACACTCATTATACCTACCATGTACCAGGCACTAGGTTATTCATAAAAAGGAACAAAGGGGATACATACAGGAGAGAAGAAACAGAAAGGTGGCCAAGTGCATTTTCTAGGGCTGAGGCCAATCCCCATCCTCCCATGTGATCGACAGACATGTATTCAGGCAACAGGAGAACCCATGCACGCCTTCTCAAGTCTGTATTCCCCATTCTTTGTTAAATTTGAGGGGTCTGGGTTCATTTTCACTAAACGGGCCATCAGATCTCCTTAGAGAGGGTTCAAAATTTCATTTGCGCTCAGTCTGGAAGAATGAGTGAAGGAGGGGCATTCTTTGGCAAATGGATCAGTATGTGCAGAAGCACCTATGAGAAACTCACGTGCTAGCGTGAGGGGGGAGAGCAATACACCTGTCACGCTGGGTAAGGATGACTGCTGACATGATTTTAGATTCTGTGCTCAGACTAAACAGTAGTGGCCCTGTAATTGAGCACGGATATAAAGCAATATTATGACTAAGGGGTAGAAAGGCATCTGACATTTGTTGAGTGCTTATTACCTGCTAGGAATCATGTCTAGGACTTTATAATCAGCATCCCAGCCAAGTTTTAGAACCACTGTTTATGGCAGCTACCACCATCCCTGCTTTCAGATGAGGAAACTAAGCCATGGAGAAACTGAACAATTTTTCTAACGTCATGTAACAAAGAAGCCTACCTATATTCCCCAAGCAGCAATTATCATTATAAACCAAAGAAAGTCTCTGGACATTCAGGATCAGGCAATGGGGTCTACAGAGTCCAGGTGACTTGCCCAAGGTCGCCCAGTGGTTGGCCAAGCCTGGACAGGAACCCAAGTCTCCAGATTCCCGTTCTAGTGTTCCCCCAACACATCAGGATCTCCAGACTCTCATCTCTCCAGTTACAGCCTGTGCAAACAAGGGAGACGGAGCCGTGATAGATGGTGCCTAAGAGCTATTTTAATAGCCCTGCTGTTTTGCTGGAGAAACACAGATGCTGCGATTTGCTCCCCCGCCGAAGCCTGCAGCCGGGTTACTGCTCCGGCAGCCACCAGATGCTGCTGTTTCCAAAAGACACCGGAGAGCAGCCAAGCTTCCGAGGACACACGCGGGGAGGACGCCTGGACTAGCAAAGCCCCACGACGTGCACTAGTAGCCGCCCTGATCCTTTGCTGATATAGACACTCTACCCACTTGGGTTAAAGCCTGAGGGAAAACAGGTGATTCGTGATTTCAGATATGAGGACTCCCCATTTTCAATGAGGCTCACTTGAACCCCAGTTCAAGGCCAGCCCTGCCTTCTGGCCAAGTGTGACTCTATAAAGCAGGGAAAGAAAAGAATGCGGAGAAGGGAAGAAATTAACATTTACTACATGACCACCATTGCATCTGGTGTCTAACGATTGGTGTCTAATGGATGTCAAGTTTTACAACGACTCTGAGAAGTTATTATGATCCCTATTTTCCAGATGAGCAAATCAAAGCTAGAAAAGTGAAAAAAAATGCATCAAAATGTAATATTGTTAATTTTGGGTGAAGAAGGGTTGACCACTGGACTGAAGGGTTCCATGACTGTTCTCTTTCAAGGAAAATGGCAGCAAAGATGACTTTCAATACTTAGCATGTCATGCCCCTTCAGATAAAACAAATGACTCTACAATCCATGAGTGAGTCACTCTTTACCCTACCCCTCTCTCCTATAGTACCCATCTTTTCAAAATGCCTCTCTGCCTCCCAGCACTCTGGCTCAAAAGCATCCATGCTCCCTCTTATGAGGATGAGGGAAGGAGACATGGAGGGAGGCAGGGGCTGAGATTTATCCAGAATTCATTTTCATAAATGAGAACCTTTTCGCAGTGAAACAAATTTCCCACCTATGGTATCTCTGCATCTCATTCAACATCCCCCATCTCTTGATTATCACTGTGGGTTGTAATGTACACTCTATTAAATGGGCAATAAACACAGCAAGGGTTATTGCCGCACATAATAGCTAACAGAGATCTTGTCTTTTACCCTATTTCAGAACCTTCCACACCTTCCTCCTACACCCTTCCCATCTCTGTACTAAAAAAGAAAAGCCAGAAGTATGCCTTGATCCATGGCATAAAGTCTCAGCATTCATTCAACAAACTTAACAGTTCATCACTGCCCCCCACAAAACGTGATCTCCCTCCAGTGTCCTCATCTCAGAAAATGCATCTCCATTCACTTAACAACTCAAGCCAGAAACCTAGGGGTAATCCCTTGCTCCAACCTCTTTCATTGCTCCTATCAAAATCTATCTCCTGAATAATTTTTCAAATTCATCTTTACTGCCACCACCCAAACTAACAGTGTTTCTCTCTACCCACCTTCCCTCCTCCCCCTACAACCATCCCCCATCTATTATCCGTTCATCTTTGAAAAAACACAAATCTGATGGTTCCACTTTCCTGTTCTTCACGCCATTCGGTGTGCACTAGCGTGGACATGGGGCCAGGTGTTTTACACTGATTATCCATTAAAGTGTCCACAGACCTCATTTTTGTAGGTGGAACAGCTCCTACCCTTATTCATCTCTCTACCCTTATGCCATGTTCTCCAGTCCTCACATCATCCTGCTTGACCTGCCCAAGGTAGCTTCCAGGCTGTGTTCCTTTGGCCTGAAACATTGCTATTCTTTGCTCCAAATCAGATCTGACCTTAGATGTATGTAGAGTGGGCAGATGCCCAGATGGTGGGATTGCAGGGATTCCTGTCCTAAAATATCTCCCTCATTCCAAACTGGATCATATCCACCACCAACACACCATCACCACCAGGGAAGACTTGTTAGGTGTTTGCTCTGTGTCAGGCGCTCTGCTAAGTCTTTACATATTCTGTCACATCAAGCATCACAAGGTCAACTGACTGATAACGACAAGAGTTGGATTTGAACCAAGGCACCATAACTCCCGAGCCTAGAACGCTATCATTCCCTTCCTTTATTACCAGCAGCTCCCGGAAGGATGCTTTCTCCCTGCCTTCTGTGCCCCGCTCCCCCATGAACTCCTATGCAATTGTAAAATAATATTTTTCAAGGAGCATCAATGACATCAAATGATGCTGTTAAAAAAAAAAAAGATACCAAAGGGTCATAAAATATAATCCAATATAACATTACATTTACATGGAATAGAATCCTCAAACAAAATGAAAACAGAAAGTTGGCAGTGATTTATTCAGATGGTAGAATTATGGGTGACTTGAATTTCCATTTTAAGACTTAAAAAAGACCTAAAATTTAGATAGTGAGTATATATTACCCATGTGCAAAGAGAAAAAAAAAACTGGTATGATTGAGAGATGTAGAAAGTACAGAAATATATTCTTTCAAAGGGTTGAAAGAATCTCCCCCTCCCTGCCCCACAAAGGGCACAGGGGGAAAAAAAGCGATGTAGTAAGATTTGGGGAAGAGAGCAAGGGCTTTCGAGTTCCACAGTTGGCTCTGTGGCTCTGCCATTAACCAACTATGATGCCTCAGGCGAAATATTTCATCTCCCTGTATCTCAGGTTTCCCATCAGGAAAAAAAAAAAAAAAAAGAGAGAGATAACCTGGCTCATTGCAGAAGCTTAAGAAAGAAAGCATGAACTCCTTTTCTTAAGAACAAGTCTGTTTTCAAGATCCTCTGGGGGTTTTCCGTGCAATTCTCCCCAATGCAAAGCAAGCATTGGAAACATAAGAACTTGAAAACGAGTAAGTTAAAAAAAAAAAAAAAAAAGTGGGTGACTTAGGCCCCAGACTCTTGCTCCATTCCCACAGGATGGAAATGAAACCCAGCATTTCACTAAGTGCCTTTAACAGTTCTCAGCCACGACACCAGGGGAAGAGACCCGTGTCCACACCACCGTCTCCAGTGACCGGAAGGGCCCCGGTCTCCTATCCTTCTCTGATCCCCCGTCCCGATGGAAGGACAGGGGAGCAGCTGCATTTATAATCAGTATTTTTGTCATTTAAAGTTCACTAGATTTGTGGTCAATTATTGGCTAAAAAACATTTATTATTTGCAATATATTATTAGTTTATTATGGCTCATTGCTCTAAAATACTTCGTTTAATCCTTTGCAGGTCCTTAAACACAAATACGGCAGCTATTAGCAACCTCTTCAGTCAGGCATAAAATTGTACCCAAAGGCCTCATAAACAATAGAGTGCTTTGCAAAGATTAAATCAGTGTACACAGCTGTGAAGGAGGCCATTAGGAAATGCATTATCATTCTGTTTTACTGTTACTTTGTGCGCCCCTCTGCTCCTGCCGATCCATCAGCTCGCCCGGCCCCTGCCCTGTAAGTGGAAGGGCCTCTGCACCTTACCAGGGAAGAGGCAGCTACCAGGAGCCTCAGGGCCCCAGCTTCTCCTTGTGAGGTTAAGGAGACCTGAGAGCTGCTGTGCAGCCCAAAGTACATCACAGTGCTCACCTCCTTCATGGAGTGAGGCTGTCCTTGTTACCAGGCTTCCTGGAAGATGCTAATTTCCAATAAAATAGTTGTTTTCCTGCTGGCCTTTGCGTCTTTATTAAAAATGTCTGTTGCCTCCAGAAAAAAAGAGGGAGAAAAAAAGGGAAACCATTATTTATGGAGCCTCTGTTATGCTGCGGGCTCTCTCAGATGGCCATTTATTCATCCAACAGGACATACTTTGTGGCTGAAGCCACACGGGAGAGTGAGACTGGGGCTCAGCGTTGGGTGGGGGAGGCAAACACACAGTCAATGCATGTTCAGTGTTACATGAGAAGGGTAGGGCTTCCTAGCAGAAGGATTATCTAACCTGAGTTTAGAAAGATAAAGGGCAAACATAGACAACAAGAGCTCTGGGGAGCTGGGCGGATGGGAGACGGACACTCCAGGCCACGCGATCAGCAGGTGGGAAGGCACAGACGAATGAAGCAAGAGGGTATCTTTCTTCATGAAGTCCTCCCAACAGCCTTGCTAGGTGGATGGCGTCCCTTTGCAAAAGAAAAGCCTCTTTCTGCCCCAACCCTCCTACCCCAGACTGTGACAGCCTGCGCTGTCCTTTAGCGGCAAACAAAGCGCAGTGGCAAGAATGCGGGCTTTGGGTTCATGTCTGGTTAAGTCTGAACTCAAGTTTGGCGATTATCTATTTGGGTGATCTGGGACAAGTCACTTCTCTGAGCCTCAGCTTCTGATCCACAAAATGGGGTTAGTAATACCCATCTCATAGGATGACCGTCAACTTATCTAAAGCAATATAGAAAAAGCACCCAGGATGTTGTTTGTCACATAGCAGAGCCTGGAGAAAAAAGTGTTGGTTTCCTTCCTTCTATAATTAGGTTATCAGTTCAAATTTTGTCTCTCCCAGGAAGCCTTCTAAGAGTCACCAATTTAGAAACGTTCCTTCCTAAGGGAAGGAACATAGCCTATGTTGGTATTTTCCAGAAACATTGTGCACACCGACAGCTTTGGAGAAAGATCAGCCAAACCGAACTCACTTGGCTTTGTAGTCTGCTCACCTAAGAGCCTCCCCAGTGAATTTTCAAGCTCTTTTGCTCCCATAGGTGGACACCCTGGGCCCCGGGACACCCTCCCTTTCTGCTTTCTCTTAGGAGGCGGTGGGAGGAAACAGGCAGGGACAGCAGGGTGTGACCTTCGGGGAAACATTTGTTTCTGACTTAGCATATTGGAAGGAGCAAGAATTTGACCAGGGGTGACCATCCCAGGCAGCTCTTCAGCCCTATAACCCACTACGCTGCCTGTGACCATTGTTCCAGCCACAATTACCTTCAGCTGTTCCCTGAATACACCATCTCTTTCTAATTTTATGCAACATGACATTGGCCATGCCGTCCTTCAGGAATAGTCCTGCGCCCTCGTGCCACCCTCCAACTCCAATTCATCCTTTAAGACCCAAGCCTCACGTTTCTAAATTCTCTCAGGGAGGGTTCCTCACTCTACCTGCGATCCCAGAGCCCAGCATTCACACTTTCATCTTACACCTGCAACCCTGAGATAACCGATTCCTGTGTCTGGGTCCCTGCACGTCCTGTGATGCACTAAAGGACAGGTGTCCTTCCTTGCTCATCTTGGCATTCCCGTATTTAGAATAAGGGATGGCACACTGTAGATTTCTGGCGAATGAATGAATGAATGCTAACATCCAGGAGTAATCCCAGGAGAGACTCAGACACACTGAAACCAGCCTGGCACACTCAGCAGGGGCTGCAGTATGGGTGGCAACTGCCTCCAGAAGACATCATTACAGAATTCTCGAACCCCTTCCTTTCTGAAAGTGGGCCCTGAGAAGCAGAGCCTCTGACATGGTGATTCAGTGTGGACTTTCCCCCTAATTTCAGCCCACCAGACCACTTATCCCATCTCCCCCCATGAGCTGGTTGTTTTCTGTTTGGTCCCTGCCCTGTTCTCTCTCCCTTGCTTTGTTCCGGGAGACTGACGCCTGTCGACAACTTTGCAGGAGGTTCTTTGACCCACAGCTCTCAGCAGGGCTCTGCCAATGGGAAGCTCTGACTGGAGGTCAAGGGGCGGGCAAAGAGGCTGGAGTATTTCTTCCCCTCTCCCGCTCTCCTTCAGAGCCTCCTCTGCAGCCGCTGTGCCCACCCAGGAGCACTCTGAGAAGCGGTCTGACAACGTTCACGGTCCGATGGTTAGATCCGTGAAGTGTCTAATTTGGTGCTGTGTATTGGGGCTGGTGTGGGGGTTGGCAGAGATGGATGGACAGACAGGAGGAAGGGAAGAGAGAAAGAACAATGCGGGGGGAGAAGTAGGCTGATGGATTCTTCAGTCTTGCATCCAATTTCTCGCGGCCATGCAGATCTGATCCTCTATTCTTTTTGGCAGACAGCACAAGTGGAAAGCAAACGAGGTCTGCAGAGAACAGAGAGGCTTGAGTTTAAGCCAGACTCAATCACATGCTGGCTGTCTTTCAGCCAGGGGAAGTGACAACCTCTCTGAGCCTCAGTCTTTGATATCTATGTAATGGGATAATGTGCCTCCTTACACAGTAGAGAAAAGGCCATGATGTTAACGTATGTAAGAGAGCCGACCACAGTATCCCAGACAGAGTGAGAGACAATTCAAAGGCAGTTTTCTCTTTTCTGGCTCCTGAGTGATGAAGAGATTGCTGGGTGAATGAATGAAAAAGCAAATCCTCTTTCAACAAACCTTTTGTTCTACCTTAGGTTGAGCTAAAAGCTGCCCCCTATAACTTTTGCCCAGTGGACTTAGACCTGCCTTCTGGAGGCAAGCAGAATAAATCAACTTGCTCTTCTAAATGAAAACCCTTCAAATATTCCTGTTTAATAAATTGAATAAATAGACTCCACTTTAATAAATTTTCCCTAGGCCTGCGGGCCTTTGCAAGGCAGGCAATATAAATGAAGATGATGTCTGCACATGAAATGCTTCTGTGGACCACATGACTGCCACTCTGTCCAGAGATGGAGGAGACAGACGTAGGGGAGGCTCATGTAAAATGAACCAGTGATGGTGGTTAAATATATAAGCGTTGGCCTTTCTAAAGAAAGCTTAGACATCATGCACTTTGGTTTTTAAAAAGGACATTGTGCATATTTAAAAATCAATCTTCTCTCTCTCCCTTGTGTATTTCTTCCTTCCTCTGTTCTATTTCAAATACACAGAACACCTACTCTGTTCCATGTACTCTGATAAGCTCTCCCTATGCTTCTCTCATTATTTTGTTCAGTCCTTACTCAAAGAGAGACATATTGTCAGCATCCCCATTGTACAGATGATGGAACTTTGGCTCTAAGTCAAAAATTGTATCCAGGGCAGACAGAGTTACAAGGAACAGAGCTGTAACTCAAAGCCAGGTAGGTCTGTCCAGTGAGTTCTGCTGCATGATTGTGTCTATGGAAGAATGAGGCGTAGAACAAAAATGCAACACATACACACACACTGCATTGCATTAGGCCTTGAAGGGTGTTTTCAGGCAAAGAGGAAGCAGCCTGAACCAAGGTGTGAAGATATATGTGAGTCTGTCTGCTTTAGGGGATGGTTAGCAGTTTGATGTGCCTGAAGCCCATGGTGCTCAGCTAAGGCTTGCAGGAGATCGGGCCACATAGGTAGGCTGAGACCCAAGTGTGAAGCACAGGAATATGACACAGATTTAAGGGGCCTAGGCTTTATTCAGCTGTGATAAGGGGGCTCAGGGACCAGCCTTCACCATTCCTCCGAGGTTCAGGACCAATTTTATTAACTTGCACGCTCAGTGTCCTGGCTCCTCACCCACCATTACACTTCTGTCACTATTGGAGCTCAAGCAGCTTTCTTTTTTAGGTTCACCCAAGACTGGCTAAAAATATTCAGCTTTTAAATCACTAGAAGAGGGGCAAAAAGTGGGAAGATGAGATAGCTCCTATAAAAAAAAGAGACAGGAAACAAAGGAAGCCCCAAGAAAGTATAAAGAAGAGAAATCATAAAACAAAAAGACAGGAATAAGACCAAACTTATCAGTTATGACAGTAAATATAAATGGTTTAAGTCTCCCCTAATAAAAGATAAAGTCTTTCAGATTGAGTTAAAAGCAAAATCCAACCGTACGCTGCTTACAAGACATGAACAGTACAACAAAAACAAGAAAGAAAAGGGGGGAAAAGCTGGGCCAATATTTATCAAGTATAGAAAGCAAACAGCGAGAAAGCAGCAATTGGCAACATTTCAAAGTAGAATTCAGGGCAAAAAGCATTCTATGAGACAAAGGAGGTTATTTTATACTGATAAAAGGCTCATTTTACAACACAGCAATAAAAGATGTGCTGTTCCATAATGGCAAAGGAAATAAAGCAAAAACTCTTAGAAATTTAAGGAGATGGTGAGGAAATGAACTTTCTGAAATTGACTTTAACAAGAAACACAAAACTAAAATACTATTTTTATTTTTATGTATACAAGTCTAAATATTGCTAAAAACCAAACTTAGAACTGAGTACTTACAATGTTCCAGGCACTGTTCTAAATATTTACACAAATTATCATCTCATTTAATCCTCACAATAACCCTGTGATTTAGAAACTATTATCCCTTTATTAAAGATGAGAAAAATGAAGCACAAAGGTGGCTAACTAATCTACCCAAGATTATAAGACAACTGCATCGTCAGAAGGGACTGAGCCTGGCTCTAGACTGAGGCAGGCATTCCCAGAGCCCGCCCTTGTAGCTATTATGCTAAACAATCTCCAAGAAAAAAATGCACGGCCTTTTAAAGCAAACTAGGACACTGACCATCCAAAGTCATCATATCCAGGAAGAAAACTTCAAAAACATCAGAATGGACAGAAAGTACAGTCCAAATAATCTGACATAACAATATGACATAATGTAGTAAATCAAGACATGATCACACCCACACCTAATAAAGACAGAACGTGTGTATGTGCACTGCACGCACATACACACACTCGCGTGCGCACACACAAAACACCATGCAGATTAATCATAGGAATGTGGTACCAGAATTCGACATCAAACATTTATAAACCTATTTCACCCACTTCCTAAAGAATCGTCATGACCAAATGAGATTTTTCCTGGACTACAGGGATAAATATATGAATATAACGCCTCTTGCCAGTAATTCAAAGGAGAAAACCACATGGCCGTGTTGATAGATGACTCGTTCCTACTGAGTTGTAGCCTTATGAAGTCTGGGGCAGGGCTGGAGCTGTTAAGAGGTCCAGACCAGACAGAAGGGGCTGCTGCATCACGTGAGTTACAAAAACAATCACTCAAACACAAGCAACAGCGCAGAAGTGATCAGGAGTGTCCAAGCCAGACTAATAGCAAAACAACCTAAGGTTGAAGGAACCTTCTCAGTTGGTTTTGAACGGTCCGAAATCAAGGTGCGGCCACGATCTTACTCTGGATCTGAACCTGTACGTGGTCATCACGGGCAGGGTGGTCCTGCTGGGTGTGCTGGTGTGTGTGTGGGTGGCTGGGGGTAACCATATGACCCCAGTTTTATGAACAGGGTGCCCATGAGGTTAAACACTTAACAGGGCCTGGAAATCCAGGGAGGGCTCACTCCAAGACGTAATCCTCACACCTGAAGGAAGGAAAGGCCACATCAAGATGGGAGGTCATCTGTGAAGAGATTCCTAGAAACTAAGAGGTTATGTCAAGGGAATCTTTGCATCTTCTACCAAAGGGGCTTCTGTTTCTACAACATTGTACATTTGAGCTGCTCTTCTCCTGAAAATGGGCTTGCTTCTCATGCAGCTAAAACTTTGGACAGGCTGATTGAGATGGTCGGAGGAATTCATGCTGCTCTCAAATAGCAGTCCTGGAGGACCATGTCACCAGGAGTGTCATCACAGGGACAGGACACCGGCGGTATGAGCAGAGTTGAAACTCAGGTTAACTGACTTCCCAGGCGAATACAATCATATTTTTTTTATCATGTTTACTTTTTCCCATTAAAAATAATACATCCTCTGTGGACCGTTTTGGAAAATCTCAACAATGCCTAGAATTAACATCTGGTAACATTTTGGCTTTTTTCCTTCCAGTGATTTCTTCTCTCAGAACACAGAGATGTGTATGTAGGCATGTGTACATAATTACAAAAGCAAAAGGTAAAACGTAATTCATGTTTTCTACCCTAGTTTGTTATTTCTTTACCCTGTGTGTGGAGGAGGGGCATTTTATGGAAGAAATGAGCACTGAAGGTGAGATACAGACCTGACACTGGATTTAGCTAGAAGGTCCCTGTTGCTCAGGAGGGCATCACAGACGGAGCAGATGATACCCAGGACAGTATGGGGCGGGGGAGAGGCCACAGCCCCTGGGGACACACATCTCCAGGAGCTTTACTGAAGAAAAGGAGAGACCTAGGGTGGAGGGCAGGGGGATTAAGGTGGAAATGGATGATGGAAAGAACAGGGGCTTGGGCCCAGGCACTGCGGTTTGTACCTCAGCCCAACCACTTACAGAGCACAGGGCCCCACAGGAACGTGCTCAGAGCCAAGGTGGTTTAGCTCCTTTCTGCCTTCACACCCCACTGGATGTGCGCTATCGAATCTGGTAAAGAAACTGAGGCTCCGGGACGTGAAAGTCACGAGGTACAAAGGGGTAGGGCTGGGATTTAAGTTCAGTATCAACTAACTCCAGATAATGAAGGTGTTTTTCAGTAAGAAAATGAAACCAATTATTATAAAGTACAGTTTGATAGCTTACACAATTAGTGCTTTTCAGTTGAAGTAGAGCCGATTTACAATGTTAATTTCTGATGTACAGCAGTCATTTGGTTATACGTGTGTGTATATATAAATACTCCTTTTCATGTTCTTTTTCATTATAGGTTACTACAAAATATTGAATATAGTCCCCTGTGCTATCCAGTAGGACCTTGTTGCTTATCTGTTTTATATATAGTAGTGTGTATGTGCAAATCCTGAACAAGAGAAGACATACATGATAGCTGAAATCCTTTGTTTTTCATCATCAGGCACCCTGGCCCCTTCCCAGGTGCTAAAGTCTGAACTTAGGGCTTTGTGTGGAGCCAGTGGACTGGCCCGCGAGGACTGGGCCCGTCCTCATCAGTCTAAGGCAACTGTGCATTCAGTGTGATGCACTCCCACACAAGGATGCCTGCCGCCCTCTGTATCTCACACAATCTTGCTTCCCAACATCACTTTTTTCCCATTTGACTGAGTGGTCTGACCTAGAACGGCTCTGCGTGACTTGAAATTTAAGCATTCCTCTTTCAACTCTCCGGTAAGAATCTTTTCCCTTTAATAATGCTCCCAGTGGTTCCTCGCCCATTCCTTTTCATTTCTGCTAGGTGCTTTTAAGTTTGGCTTTCCTTCCACCCTCTGCAAACTCCCCAAGGCTTAGCTTCAGAGACGGGGCTCTCTCAAGACCCAATCAATTCCAACATTCAATTAAGCTAATTAAGTTCAGGTTGCCATCAATATATTTCTTAATTATGGCTTAAACACAGGTAAAACCTAGAATTGTTCATCAACAGCCCTTAGCCTCAGCTGAAAGCTAGCCTCTACCGTTAAAATTCCCATGGGTCAGATCGAGGTTCTGGCAATAGTTAGAAAGACCACATGTGTATTTGCATAGGATTTGCATATATCTACATAGGTTAGTCTCTTCGCAGTAGATTTCCAATTAAAATGTTATTATTTCAGCCTTGAAGTTGTTTCCTGAGTCTCCTATTCTCTAGTACCATTAGCAACACCTGTTCACGTTGACGTTGATTTTTGCATGAGGACAAGAGGACAGTGAAGGGCACCTACCGTGATCTACCGCCAGCAGTGAAAGCCTTGAATATTAGTGTGCACCTCTGAGGCGGGCTGACCCGAGCAAATGGGAGATTTTGTCTGGTGGAGAGAAGACCCCCAGGCAAGTCGGAATAATTGCTGGGATTGTTCTGGATGGCTGGGCTGGTCTCCACCTTTCCTTCCCTACTACCTCTGCCCTTGCTCCTGGCTGAAGCATTTTTTCCCTCCCAAGAAGTCTTTGCTCCTGCAAAACATGGATACCAGAAGAGTCTCTGAAACACCAGAACTGGTCATTGGAATGTTTCCCCAGTCCTAGAGGTGTGAAAGCTACCATCCAAGCATGACATGCAAATTCCCTCATGATGGCCTTTCTCTCCCATTGCAGCTCTTGACTCCACTTTGCATCCTGGGCTCCAGCCAAGGTGAACCACCTGCAGTTTTTCAAACCTACCAGATGCCTTCACCCCTGCAGGTCTTTGCAGGTACTGCTCTCTCTGGCCGTCAGAATTTATTCTGCTCTGACGTCCCACAAATGGCTAACTTCTGCGCTGTCTCTTACTTTGAGGGGTCCTTCCTGATTGCCTCCTCCCATTTCTATGTTCCAAATACTTTTCACATGTATTTCCGTAGCTCCTCACATTTCCCTCTTTCCTCCAATGGTAAAACTCCGGAGAGATCCTAGGACCTCTGTGAGACCTCTTCACCAGCCCTCGTATCACCACTGGCAGGAAAATGAGAGATGGCTCACCCCAGGACCTCACTTCCCCCTCCCTCCATCACTCAGCAGCTCACCACTGCCATCTTGCTTTGAGGCCATCAGAACTAGTATCACACACACACACAAATATACCCAACACTCCACACCATGCCTCAAGCAAATTCTCATCACCACATGGCTTTATGGCTAATGAGATAAGCCCAGCCTCTCTTTCTGCCCCCTCCCCCAAAACTATCCCTCTTTACTTCTCTTCATTGCATTTATGATATTTATTGTCATCTGACACACTTCTGCATTTTTTACCGGTTTATTTTTTAATCAGTCTATCTCCCTCCTCCAGAATGTAAGCTTCATGAGAGCAGTAAAATGTTTTGTTCATTTTAGCATCCCTAGCACCTAGAAAAGTGACTGAAACATAGAATGTGCTCAATATTTATTGAATGGGCAGGCTACCTGCAGGAACTCTTGCATGGCTGGTTGGGATCATGGATGTGGCAGAAGCTTTCAAAAGGATTATTAGATCACAGTATACATGCAAGCACTTGGGGCTACCTAAAGAAAAGCCATTTTGAATAACAAATGAAGGAAAAAGAGAGACAAAAAGCCAGGCAGCTGGCAGGATGGGGTGATGACTTGAGCTGCTGATTTACTGAATCATAGGTTTAGGAAAGTATTGTGACAGGGAAGACCAAATCTGGCTCCATACTGGGTCTGTTTCTTTTACTTTAACCTTTGCATTCTATTGCTTTTGCTAAAGTTAATCACTAAAGGGATATTGCCTCTAAGCTTAAATTACACATAATGGCCCATCTCTGGGAGCCCTGCCTCCCAGGTAAGCTAAGCGTTAAGCTAAAATACCTTTGTTTAGCTAGCAGGAAACATGCTGACCAGGCCCACCTGTGAATGACTGCCGGAAGGAAGAAATTAACATATCCCCCTGGAGGCTGACCGGAACTAGGAAATGTTTGACTTTACTCCCTCCTCTTTTAGTAAAAAAAGAAGCCTGAATTCAAACTCAGGCAAGGTGGTTCTTTAGGATATTGGTCCACTATCTTCTTGGTCTGCTGGCTTTCCAAATAAAGCCATTATCCCTTGCCCCAACGACTCGTTCCTTGATTTACTGGCCTGTCATCCCGCAAGCAGTATGAGCTCGGACTCCATAACAGTAGGTGTTTGGAAAGCAGGTTTTAAGCAGTTCTAACTGCATATTGTGTGATGGGAATCTCCCTTTGCTCAAGAAAACCTTCAGTAAAAATCCACATTGATTCTTATTGAACGTGACGCATAGGAAGAAAGAATTTAAAACGGAAAAGGAAAGGCCATCGGTATATCCCAATAGTGAAGCTTCAGGCAAGACACAGAATTGACACTCAATACGTGTAATGGATGAATGGATGGATGAATGAATGAAATGAAATGAACCACAACCAACAGGTAGAAACTTAAAGGTATAGATTCTGTCTCAATATGAAAAACTTCTTAAAATCCCTCTTGTCCAGAACTAGAATGAAGTGTTCCCTTTATCTTTTTTCCAAGGAGCACCACGATAATTATCTCATCAGAAATGCTGCAGCAGATATGTCTATAATGGAAAGAGCATTATACCAGATTAGTGGTTTCCAAACTTACAAAGTACAGAAGATTCTGGGGGTCATGCATCAAAGGTGATTTCCTGGGATGAGAGAGGGCCCAGAATGCAGGCTTCTGAGACCTCAACGTTTTAACCAGAGCAGCTATTTTTAATTGTATTAAACCTTCATTCATTCACTCAACATGCATGTTAACATTAAATGCCTACTACATGCCGAATACTGCGGTGGTCCTCTTCAACTCTGTTTTTGAAAATAGTTTTCACCTTGGAGAACATTTCAAATGATATTGTGTGACTGATGCTTCCACGAGCTGGGTAAACACCATTACACAGGGTGCTACTGTAGGGTGTCCACAGGGTCTCATGACTAGGACTGTGGCCCTTTTTCTGCAAAAGGAGGGCCAGTCACCACTGTCCGAGGAAGAGCCCAGCATGGAAAGGAGAGGTATGCATTTGTCAGGTCCTTCTGAACGATGTAATTTTTGAATGATTAGTTTTTCTCATCTTTGTAGCAACCTTGAGGAGGATATTTTACAGAAAATGAAATGACATTAAAGGGATTCATCCAAAATCACAAACACGATAGGCTTGGATTGGAACCCAAGTCTCTGCGGCCAGTGGTCTTTTCTTTCTACCACACTTGGGAACAGTCATGTGTTTGGAGGCGGGTGGCCTGGTTTCCTCTCCATCCCTAACGTGCAGGCTCCATTTGGTGTGTGAGTGAGTGCAGTGAGCTCTAGTAAAGATGGGAGCAGAAGAATGATGTGTGGGGATATGGAGAGACATCCGGCTAGGGCGGACATGATGCCCGAGACCAGGAATTTGCACAATAAGACCCTGAAAATGGCCGTTCGTGTGAATTCTTCATGTGGGATAGTTATGTTCAAGCCTTGGAGACAAATCTCCAAAGACGTGAAGAAATGAAAGAAAAGTCAATGACTTAACTCATTGTAAAATATAATGGTCACTACATTTTTCTCTACCTTTTTTTTTTCTTCCTTTTCCCCCTCCTCATACTCAGAGGAATAAAAGTCATGGCCTCAATAAAAGAGAGGAGGAGGGGATTTCTGAGGGAATAAGCCTGAGAAGAGGAGTAACAAGAGGCTGGATTTTGATTATTTTCTCATGAAATAGAAAGGAGGTCGCCTCCGCAGGGCTGGGGGTGGGCTGACCAAAAGGGGACACAGGGGGGTGAAGTGGGGTAGTATCAAGAAGCAACCTGTGCTATAATCAAAACTTGAAGCTGGCATTTGACAAATAAGCTCTTACTCAATCTTCATTCACGTATTCATTTAATAAATCCTCCTTGCATGACCATATGCCATAACTTCCTGGAGACACAGGAAGAAGCAAGGCTGGCAATGTCCCTGTCCTCATGGAGCTTACATTCTGGTTGAGGGGATATTTCATAAACAAATAAACAGCGATGGCACTGTCTGACAAAGAGAGATGCCACGAAGAGTATGAAAGCGGAGGATGTCATGGAACATGACGGGGATACCTGTCCAGGGAGGTAACAGGATCTGGGAAAGTGACAAGGGTGCAGAGAGTGAAATGGAGGGAAGGGGGACTAGGTAAATATGTGGAAGGGGTGTGAGGGAGTAAGGGAGAAAAGGTCTTCACCGCAGAGAGGGGACGTAGGAATCGGAAGCTCAGAGTGACCAAGGAGAAAAGGGGTAGGTGGAGGCCAGATCACGGGGGTCTTTAGGGCTTTCCCAGCATGTCGGGTTCTGTCCTGAGCATACTGTGGAGACCACAAGGAAGTCTGAGGAGGGGATGATGCGATCTGACTTTGGCTGTGAAGTCATCACTCTGACTGCTGTGTAGAGAGCTGACTGGTGGTGGGCAGGGAGAGAGAACGGAGACCCCAGAGGGATGGTGAGAGTCTCATGAAGACGGACGTGCGTTCAGCACACACAGGGCAAGGAATCAGGGCTTACCCCGAAAGCAGAGTTGGCAGGATTTGCTGTTGGAGGGACACGTGGTGCGAAAGGAGCAGAAACATGGAGAATGGCTACAAAGACTTGGGCTCAATATGGGGCTGTTGTGGAGTCACCCACGGAGGGCTGGCACCTGCAGCCATGGGCCTGCGTGAGCTCCCCTACACAGTAAGTGTAGCCAGAGACGAGAAAAGATCGGAGGGTTGCCTCACAAGGATCTGAAGAGGTACGATTACGTCTAATTTATCAGTGAAAGAAGGTGACCTCAGCTAAGCAGGATGCTTTTCAGTCACAAAAAGAATTTCTCCAGAAGCCAGTTGTACCTCGAGACGCTGACCATGGCATGCTGCAACCTTTCACAAATCTGCCCCCACCCCACGAGATGAAGGGCTACTCAAGAGCAACAAGCATGCCGTACGCAGTTTTTATTCCTAGCACCCAGCCCCTCCCAGTGTGTACATACAAAAAGCTTATTACCAACATCTATAGAGAGCAATTATTATACCTCTCAGAGAAGGGTATCAGTGGAGACGTGTTCGACAGATAATGGCCTCTGAGGGGCTGTGGATGATACACTCAGGGTAGGAAGCTAATGGTCAGTACTTAACAGAACCTGCACACAGAAGGTGCTCGATAAATGCACTTCCACCAACTGAATGAAAGCTGCTATGGTAACGGGACCCATGCAGATATTGGATGGGAGCTCCACTCAGCTAAAACCCAAGCATCTCTAACAGGGCTCACTGGTGTCAATGGTGTTGCCTCAGAAATTAGAGGGAATAAGGAAGGGCCTGGTCCAAGCCAAAGAAAGAAGTTGGTAAGAGCACGGGAGGCACGAGAAACTCGAGAGTTAAACAACTAGGTGACTCTGTCATTGGGAATAATTTATGAAAAGCAAGAAAGGCAAGCAGGCATTACTAGACAAGGACAAGTTCACTTCCAAAAGTACTGAGAAGAAAAGATTAGGTTTAATTCTTACTATGGCCAAAGAGAGTTAACTGTACAAATGCAACACTGACCACATCATCACGAGGAAGTCTCAGGGAAGTAACATCTGGATAACTCAATGACAGTGACATCTGGAGGCGGGTTCTGAAGACTTCCTTGTTGTATGAGGAAAAATAGAATAAGCAGTGATGATGGTGATGATGATGACAGTTAACACTTACACAGGGCTCTGTGTGCTAAGCACTGTGGTCACAAGCCCTTGATGTGTATAACAACTCACTTTACCCTCATAATAGCTCTCTTCGAGAGAGGTACTATTAGGACCTCCACTGTATAGAGGGTGAGTCTGAGCCCCAGAGCGAAGCAATCTTGTAATAGTCATACAGCTAGAAAATTAAAGTAAACGGAAAATAAAAGATGGATGTAGGTGGGAGTTATCCATTTACCCACCTACCACTTACTAAGTGCTAGCCACACTAAGTAGTGGCACTACGCTCGAAGTTGGATCTGGGCTTTAGAAAGAAATGTTTACAGTTTGACAAAGTTATGATCACTAGTCAAGATCAAAGTATTTAAGAATTGCAAGTTCATCAACATGGAGTCACAGAAGTTCATGTAGCAAAAGATTTTAGACTAGCCAAAAAAGATTTTATCTAGTCCAAGGTTCTTATGTTACCAGTGGGGAAGCTGAAGCCCAGAGAGCGAGGGTGGGGTGACGTACTCACTGACACACAGCTCATTAGTGACAGAATGAGAACAAGGTTCTAGACGTATTAGCTCTTATTCATGTTACCCTCCAAAGTAAGCAGAACAAATGAAACATACTGTGTTCTGAGGGAGTTGAACATAGGCTGCTTTTATGGAAGCGTCAAGATCTGTCACTGGTCCATCCATTCAAGTCTGGTTGACAAGTACTTCACTTGGAAGTGTATATATATATGTGTGTGTGTGTGTGTGTGTGTGTGTGTGTGTGTGTGTGTATAATTTTTTAGACTCTAAGAGAGCTTTAAAAATTATTTGTTTACATGCCTATGTAAAATATTGAGAAACTATGGCTCAAAGTGTTTAAATAACCTGCCCTGGTTTCCCGGTAGTTCAGAGAATTTCCATTCCCATAGTGGATTCAATACCCTGCCTGACTTTGCAGCACTAAAAAAACAACTATTTGTGTAGATTCCAAACCACTTTCTTAGACCAGCTATTGCGAGTAAGGTACCTAGCGTGCAGTACTGGTCTTAGCTGCTCTGTGAGCTCCCTAAGCTCTGTGATGTGGACAGGTGATAATGAGGGCTCAGATGTAACAGAAGAAACCCATTCTCTTTGATCCATTCACTGGCACAGATCTCCAGCTCCAGCTGCTGGACCTAACCTCTGCCAGGACAGGACGACGGGGGTGCTGGCTGGGGTATCCAACTCAGCTGGGAAGCTGAGAGGCTTCGGATTGAATATCTGACGGAATTCATTTCAAGTTCTCTCTCTCTTTGCTTCCAGCAACTCCTTCCAGTCGGGTTCCCTGAGGTAAGAAGTCAGGGAGATGATGGCCGAAAGGCATCTTAGGTGTGTGAGATTTCACCTGATTAAGGATAAACTGAATTTGAGGAAACTGTTCACTCCACTCACCTGAGGGGTACTGAGTCACCTGGGCAATTCTTAAGGGAAAACCCACTCCCTGACAGTCAAGAGTTACGATCCCAAGCACGGAATGCAGACTTGTCACTGGTCAGAACTCTCTGCCCGGAGCATCCCAGCCTCCCCTCTTGCTAACAACCTATATTCCATCAGGCACTTCTGCAGGGGGTTGTCATTTGAGTCCTGATGGAGAAAGAGACGGCCTGTAAAGGCAAAGACATGAGGACAACACTTCCCTAAGTGGCTGACACGTTCGTCCTGCTCTGTTTCATTTCGCTGGGACTCTAAAACTTGGACTTACTTCCTGGCCCAGACTCCAAATTATGTGTCTCCATCAATTTGCCAACTGATGTATTTCTCATCTCTGTGCCTCTTGACCCCCACATTTATTTTCTATTAACTGTTCAGATTCCCTACTTAGACCAAACACTTGGAACCATTCCTCTGCTTGGGCTCTCTTTTCCTTCTCAATTATAATTATTATTGCCATAATTAATAGTGTATTTAATATGTATCATATATTGAGGGCAGTCTATGTGCCAGCCAACTTAATAGGCACTTAGTGTTCACTGCTCTCATCCTTTTGACAATCCTGCAAGGTAAGCTGTTATCAACCCACTTTACAGATGAGAAAACTGAGGCTTGTGGGGTAAATGATTTAATCAAGTCGTCAGAGCTAGAAAGTGGTAGACCAAGAGGACTTCAAGCTGTGTCTACTTTGCTCCAAAATCTGAGAATTTTGCATGAAGATGCATAATTCACATTCATCCTCTGGGTCATTTTGCCCTTGGTCCCTCCAACCTAACTAGTATAACTCCATCCCCTGAACGCTTTTACCTGTGCTGGCGACGAGCTCTCTTGGAATTAGACATGGGACACATTTTCTGAAACCAATGTAGAGCTTAAAGTGAAAATAAATCAGGGAGGTGAGGTTAGGTAGATACGCTTCAACAAGATTTCAAATACCTGTTTCACCAATATGGCTATCAGGGCCATACCTGGATGAAGGTAAAAGCTACCATTAAATAAAGTCCCTGGTTAGCCTCTTAGTGCTGCTAACCTCCCTTCAATGAAATACATTTACTTTACCTCTTGCGTTTATATTCTGACATTCAGAGCTTTTTCATATCCCCAGTTTCAAGGGGGCTCCTGAACAACACTTATTATCATCCCCATAATCTGGATACAGAAAATATTTCAAAAGGAAGTTAAGAGGCCTCCTTGAGGACACAGATTTACTGTGTAGTAAAGGGTAGAAGTAACTAGATCCTGGTCCTTCTGATGCTCAGATTTATGTTTTAATCAAAAGTAGCTCAGAAAAAAAAATGTATTTTGAAGGAAACTAGTATTTGTTGAATACCTACTTAACATAAACATCATCCTGTATATTTTATTTCCATATATTACATTCATCCATTATGTTCACAGCATTGGCACACAACAGGTACTATTATGGCTCTTCATTCTCTAGGTCAAGAAACTGGGGCCCAGAAAGTTCCAGAATCTTGCCCAAGGTCATAGGAGTCACATAGTCAGGGTTGCACAAAGGAGTGTCTGCCTCAAAAGCTGTTCCCTCAAGGTGACCTCATGTCATGCTTTTATTCTCCTTTGTATCCAAGATGCCTAAAGAATTGCACACCACGTTTAGAACCCAAGGGCGCACCCCTATGGCTCCCGCTGGTTGCTAGGTAACATTAGGTAATGTCTGACGCAATCTGGTGAACACTGACATAGTTCTCTCGCCAACAGGAGTAGGTCAATAGGATGCTGATGAGGCAGGCACTTGTTTTCAGAAGACTGGGCCTGGCTTTTCAGAGCCCCAGAAGTACCTTTGGATGATCTGGATCCAGGGTCCAACCACTTTGCAATGACAGCATAAATATTGCAGGCTGAATGGACAAGCACCAAATGGGGATATTCCCTACTGCCGTGCGAGAAAGCTGCCACTTCTGAGGACTTCCAAAATAAACAAACACTCCATGTGCCAGAAAGGAAAGCACAGGGAAGGCCCGTTCCAACTGGAGATAGTGAGTGTCACCCCCAAGGAAGCCGTCAGTGCCTGGTCGGGGGCAAGTCAGGGGGGCGCCCTCAGGCCTGGCTGCCCTGCTCCTGGTCGGTGGCCACTTCCCTGGGTGACCTGCTGAGCTCACAGAGGAGGAAGCTGTGGTCCAAGACTTGGATGCTAACTCCCACCGGCTCAGGGACATGCTGCAGTGGGGGGGTGGGGGGAAGAGGGGAGACACGGTGTCGGGGAACCATTTGTTTCAGCAGTGCGTATCCCTAGGCAATGACTAAGCAGGAGGAAGCTGACCACAGCCTGGGCGGCAAGCATGGACTTAAACGTGACTGCACTCAAACATCTGCTCTTCTAAGCTGTGCGTTATCGGGCAAGTTATTTACCCTGTCTGAGCCCATCTTCTCATCTATCGAATAGAGAGAGAGATGATGTTCCCTCTTACCCTGGGTGGTGGTTGTGAGATTAAACAATACTTTCTAAGTGCTTAGCACAACAGCACATCCTTAATAGTAATTTACTATAAATCATGTATAATACACATTATATATTCTATATTATATACCACATATTGTAAGGATTATATTATGCATTATAGTGTGTTATATAGACTATAAAAATATATATAATAACATGTTATTATTATCATCATCACTTACCAGGAGCCAAACTTTTTGAGAAAGAGAGGAGTCACATTAAGTCTAGTATTCTTCTCAAGGTAGCAACCATCTCTTCTAGAACTTAACCAAATGGTTATTCTCCTTCTGCTTAAATCCTAATATATATGCTTATTCTATGCCTCATATCAGTTGAAGAAATGTATTCATATTCACTCACCGAATTCTGACAACAATCCCCTGAATTAGATAATGTTATCTTGATTCTACAGATTGGTAAATCGATGGAACAGTCACTTTTCGTGTGCTTGGCTTCAATTATGTAAAGTTAGCACTTGTTTCAATCATGGAACTGGAATTTACTGAGCATTTTCAATACGTCAGAGTGCTGCATTCTAGTTTCCAGCAATATGGAAGGGAATGGAACAAAACTGCTCCCCTCAGGGAACCTGGAGAGGAGACTGAACAGGCAAGTCACAGACTGGAAGGAAATATCTGTGTAAGGTTTATCCGACAAAGACTTTGAAGCTGGAATATATATAAAAAATTCCTACAACTCAAAAATAAGGTAACCCCATAAACTCCACCAAAGAAAAGGTAAAGATGACAAACACACAAAGAGATGCTAAAAATCATTATTAGGGAGCTGCCAGTGGAAAGCACCATAAGATACCATTATAACCCACTAAACCAAGAGTGAACAGACCAAACGTACCAAGTCTTGGCAAGAAAAAAAGAACAAGTGGGCATCGCATACACTGCTGGCAGGAACACCACGTGGCACAACCACTTTGGAAAAGAGTTCACCAATTTCTTTACAAGTTAAACATAGACCTATCAAAAAACCCAGCAATCCCACTTCTAGGTATTTGTCCAAGGGAAATGAAAACACACGCCTACTCAAAGACATTACACGAATGTTTACGTAACTTTGTGTTCTAACCAGAAACTAGAAACTGCCCAAATAAGCGTCCAACCGTTGTGTGGATGAACGGACCTGGTAAATCTCTACAATGGAAAACTAATCGACAATAAAGGGGAGCCAACTATTGATACACTAGACAGCACGAATGAATGTCAAGATAACTACAGCGAAAGATTCCGGAGATTTTATACTGTAGGAGTCCACTTACAAAAATTCTAGAAAATGCAAAGTTACTGGAGTGACAGATACCAAACCCGTAGTTGCCTGGGGGTGGGGTGGGGTGGGGGATGTGTGTGGGGGGGGATAGATTATAAAGGAGCATAAGGAACGTTTGGGCTTTGATTGAAATGTTTATTATCTTAATTGTGGTGATGGTTTCACAGGTGTGTGCATACATCAAAACTCATCAAACCGTATGCTTTAAATATGTCTATTTATTATATGCCAATTAAACCTCAATAAAACAGGTAATATTTTGGGGGAGGGGAAGCATGTGATCACGTAACAAGATGGCCCTGTGGTCCAGTGCAGTTTTCTGAGCCATAATTCCAATCTGTAGGCTCTGATAGCTTGGATGGTGTGGAAGTATGCAAATTCTACACTGAATGCCACAGAGAACTTCTGGGCACTGAAGACAGGGTCCGTCACCCCTTCTGGGAAGGCTGCAGATCCTTTGTCTCAGGGATGGAGTTTCTATGGAAGCAGATTAGGAACTGGAGATGGGGGATGGGTAGCTTTTAGAGAAGAGAAAAGAACAAATTTGTACACAGTCTTTGGATTGATAAACGATCCACTGTAGAGGAAAGAAGAAACAGGAAGATCCAAAGTAAAGCTAAGGCTTGGAACAGAGCACCCATGTGATAAAATCATCATTTATTCTTCTGTGCATTCATCAAATGTGGACTGGGCTCCTCCTCTATGGCAGCCATTCTTATAGATGCTGGAGATACAGCTGCTAGCAAGAGATAAAAATCCCTGCTTTCCACAGAGCTCTCATTCCAGTGGAATGAGGTGGAACATCAATACGTCAAGGAGGACGTGTATTATGTCAGGAGCGATGTGTGCTAGGGAGAAAACGGAGGGTGGGACAGGGAGGCGGTGGCGGTGCAGAGCACTGCCTGAGATCCATAGTCCATGGAAGCCCTCTGCTTCTATTTAAGGTAGAAACCAGAGTGAGCCAGCTGGAGGCTGAGGACGAAGACTCCTGCCTGGAGGAGAAGGTCTAAGGGCTATTAATAAGACACCAGAGGAGAAGGTGGGGCTGGGTAAGTCTTTCCATAATGGAATAGTGGTGACACTAACACACCAACCACATCTGCTTATCGAGTCTTCCCTCTGCACCATGATCTTGACTAAGAGCTTTCATCCTGCTGGCAACCCCATGAGGCAGGTGCGAGCATCCTTTTCACTGTGCTGCCGGTAACACTGAGGCTGAGGCTTGTGGCAAGCTGCAGAAAACACAGGGATAATGGTGAGCTGGTCAGGGCCACGAGATCTGTCTGATCTTCGGTCCTGAGCTCATCACCACCCAGCCGGTAAGTCAGGGTGCCTCAGTTTGTAAAGCCCGAGCAGTGGGATTTGGGTAAGTTATCTGTCTTCACAGTTACCTGCCCTGTATCTGAGTCCTTCCTTGCTTCTTTTTAATGGAATAATGTAATTGTTTCATGTAACACTGTTTTCATGGGAATCCTACATCATACACAAAGATAAAATACCTAGAAGTACTCCAAAAAAATTGAATTTGACTTTTTTTTCAAGTCACTCCCTCTGTTGAATGTACCATCAGACTGGAGGATTTAAAGAAGTCTTGCAGTGGAGCCCATGACTGTTTGACTCTTAGAAGTGGCCTAAGCTACCATCACTGCCCTGGACCACGGGTCTTTCCACCTCTTCTGGCTCTTCTCCTTTTTTTTATACTGTGCCAGAATAATCCCTTTAAAGCACAAATCAAGTCCCTGTAATTAGGTAACCTCACTATCTACTGTACCAAATAAAGTTCAACAGTTCGGGGGCTTAAGCCTGCAGAAGTTTATTTCTTATTCACAGAAATGCTACCTGCGTGGAGCTGTGTGCCATGTGGTGAGACAGGGACCCAGGCACCTTCCACCTTGCGGCTCTGCTGTTACCTTGGGTCTCAGAGTTGCCTTCTTCTAAGAAGTAGAAACCTAAAAAGAGCCCCTCAGAGAAGACATCCCTGTCTCTTCAAAACCCCAGCCTGGATGGGATATGCACCACTTCCATCCACATTCCTTGACAAGAAGTAATCATGCACCCGCATCTCGAAAGCAACAGAGTAGGGCCAAAAAGGCAGTCCTTGTTAAGACAGCTGCCCACAGGGACAAGCCTATATGACGGGATGAGGACCACACATTTTCGGTGGCTAACTAGCTGTCTCTTAACACAGTCCCTCTCGCTTGTGCTTAGACCTGTATGATGAAATTGAAAAAGCTTTAACACAGTCTACTAAGCCTTATGTGAGTTGGCTCCTGACCCACATACCCAGCCTTATACCAGGCCAATCCCCTTGGTCTCCATGCTCCAGTGACAGTGGTCTCCACAGGCCTAAAGAGTGTCATGCTCTTCAAGGCTCACTGGGCATGAGAAACTCCCCGTCCTCCTCCTCAGGCCCCATCGTAACGTGGCTTGCTTTCACTCTCCTTCACTCTTGGCTCCCTCCTCTCACCCCAGATGCGGCTAGTCCCCCTGTTCTAAGCACTCTTCACCTCCCTACCTCCATCCGGTCCCCACCACGCTCTCGGGAAATCTCAACACGCTTGCAATGACTCGTTCAGTTTCTAAAAGCACAGGCCGAATCGGACCGTGTGCTTCCGAAGCACCGGTCTGCTACCAACAGGCGGCCTAACACCTGGCCAGGTTATCTATAACTTTCTTAGCCACCATTTCCTTGTTTGAAATATGCGGATCATGCCAACACATTCTTCCTTGGCTAAGGTGGATTAAACGAGATCCGGTAGGTATAACCCTTCGCGTCGCGGCGCAAGGTGTGTGATAACCCGTAACTCGCGGCTGTCCTCGTTCCTGCCGTCAGCGTGAGCTCCAGAGCCACCCATCTTACTCGCTTTCTAGTCTCAGAACCTCCCCAGGGCCTGGCCACAGTGGGTACTCCATGAATTTAACTGTGAAACAAAGTAATGCTCCCTTTTTCCTTACGTATGGCGGGCTCTCTCAAAGAAACACGGCTCTGTGGCCTGTCACTCCTCGTGCGCTGGCCCACGTGCACCCGCGAGGAGACTGGGCTGCAGGACGGCAGAGGGCTGAAGCACACACTCCGGGGGGAGCCTGCAGGGCCCGCGGCTTGGTTGGTGCCCAGCTGTTGAACCCAGAGGAATTTACCTTGTTTCTGCACCTCGGTTTCCCTGACTGTAAACTGGAGATAATCACAGGGCGTGCCCGGTAGAGCTCCTAGGAGGGGTGCCCAGCCCCTGATGCAGAGGAAGCACCCCAGAATTGATAGCTGCTATCGAGAACAATGACTTGTGGATTATGAAACAACCTGCTTTGACAACAGAAGATGAGCCCAGGATTTACATAACATGCCACGCCCTTCTTTCCCTCCAGTGGATTTTCAAGCCGTGGTATTTGCGGACTCCCAGGGTTGGAATGCTCCTTTGAAAGGATGCAGCTGAGAGCAGGCAAAAGCTCCTGGACCCTATTAATTTGAGGTCATGAAATAGCCCCTGATGTGTCCCCGTCTCTGACTCCCTTTGGCCTCTCCCAGGCCTTGCCTTCCCTTCCCATCGGGTGTAGGGCAGGGTATGGGGGCGGCAACGGAGGAGCAACCACGTCTACTCCAAAAGAAGGCATCTACCTAATTGCAAAGGAATATATCCTGGCCACAGACAATAAATGGTGTATGATGCTTCCATGAAGTGAGATGGATGGAGCTCTCTGTTGCTAACCGGCCTGTAACCAGGGTCATTAATCACATGCGGCACACTCATTGCCAGTAATGGACTTCACCCCGGAAAACTCCAACTCATGGTGCCAGTGGGTTAAAGGGAGGGTCTCACCTGTTATGGAAATACAGATCTCCCATTGGGATTACCCCTGGGCACTTGCCACCCCTCGTTCCCTGAAAGGCCCTTTTAATTGATTTTCTTTCTTCTTCTCTCTGACCTGTCTGGCGAAATGCTTACCTGCCAGCCTCTGCCTGGACCCAGAGACGTGGCCTGAACTCTGTGAATTGCCAAGAAGCCTCTAGCCCACCAGAAACCGCCCCGTCTTCTGCCTTTGACAAGAAAAGTAACTAAACCTCAATAGCAGATCCTCGTTTTTTGCTAGACCCCACATCCCTGCAGACAGATCTGGGTGGGAAAACGACCTGACATCATCAGTCACAATTTACTGAGGGCTTGCTCTGGGGCAGGCCTGGGGCCCTATGCCCATTTCCTCACCACAATTATCCTCATAACAATCCTGAGAGGCATCTGGTTCTCCATGTTCCCTGGTAAAGGACTAGGGTTCAGAGAGGTTAAAAGACTTGTCCTCAGTTGCACAGTAAAAGGCAAAGCTGATATCTAAACGGGCACATCCCACCTTACAGTGCCTGATCGTTCTCTTGCCTTTCGTGGACTGACATCTGAAGTGCCCCCAAAGCTGCAACTGAATCCCTGTTTTCCTCTTGACCAGCATCAGAAAAGCAGACTAGCACTGGATGCTGGAGATAATCATGAAAAGTAGACTTTCATTTTAAAAGGCAGCTCCGTTCCACCATATTGATACTTATAAGCTAGGTCCAGTAAATATTGTTTAATTTAATAAATCGGCTCTGCCTTAGCTCCGGTCCTTCAAAATGCTCAGGGTGGAGAGGGTGAGACACAGCTTAGTGTATTTCCTTTTCATGGGAGAACCACGAGAATCAGGTCATTTATAACAAATTCCTCAGCTGTGCAGAGTTTCGGCCAAGACATTATTTACTTAATCTGATTAAGAAGGAAGAAGCCATCCCTTTCTGTTGGGCCGTATATTCTCATCAGCCCCGAGTGGTTCTGAACCCGAGATGGTGGTATTGCATTTTCAGGTCATCCCAGGCCTGTAATAAAATAGCTGAGGCAACTGGAAGGATGTCTTTTGTTCTGGGAGGTCATTTGCAACAGAAAGGGTTTGCTATTGTCATTTCTGCTGTTACGTTTGGTTGCACCTGATCTGGAAAAGGCCCCGGGCAGATTCTTTGGCCTGGCCTGCAAGCTTCCCTGTGAACTGGCTCCAGCTTGTCATTCCACTAGAGCCACTGACATTTTAAAAGGGCTGGTAATTATTCACTTGTGTGCGTGGGGGGGTCTGTCCCATGCAAACACCCCCCAGCTTCTACACACTAGATGCCAGTAGCACCCCACCCCAGGTGTCACAAACAAAACTATCTCCAACCATTGCCAAATGTCACGTGGGAGCAAAAGTACCCTCAGTTGAGAACCACTGCACTGGAGTACTGGAATTTGTCTTGTTCACCGGGTTACTCTCAGAGGCTGTAACTGTGCCTGACACATAGTAGGCACTCAGTTAACAATTTGTCATTGAGCGAAGGCAGCATGCGACCCAGTCTCACGATCCATTAGGCTCCCTTTCATACAAAATACTCTTCTTCCTCCATGACCACTCTTTTTCCTTCCTACCCCTATGTCTTGATTCTTCCACCTACAATGTTTTTCCTCCTCCCTCTTGCTATATTAAAAACCCATCTTTTCCTTCAAGATTCCAAACACCATCCTGACTAAAGCTATTCTTGAACACCCACATGGACCGTATCTCACCATCCCACGGCCTCCCTATGAACTGCTATCTCTGTTTCTTTTATAGCTTCCAACACTTTCTGGGAGAGATGATCTAATCTAGTGGCCAGGCTCTGAACTGAAATGAGAGTCCCATTCATACTAGCCGTGAAAGCGTGGAACAGTGACAACGTCTCTGAGACTATTTCTCCATCCATAAAATACAGATAACGATAGTACCTCAAAGGTCTCTTGCAGGGATTAAATAACGTATTTGATGGGCACGGCCAAGTCCCTGGCCCAGAGGAATAAGCAGTGGTTATTGTTATTATTCTCTCTACTAGAATGAGAGTTCCTGGAAGACAGAGACCAGTTCTTCCTCATCTTTACACCCCCAGTCTCTAGGTCAGTGCCTGGTAAACAGTGGATACTCGAGTCACTCTACTGAACACACAAAGCAAATGGGGTGCTTCCAGCTGGGAAATCCTCCACAATAGTAGCTTCATGGACTCTTACTATGTAAGAGAAGAAAGTATCCAGTCTGAGCTCCTTATTTTATAAGAGGGAAAAAATGAAGGCCAGCGGGTACAAATAGCTTGTGTGCAGCAGCACAAGATCACACGGAACTGGAAATCGTGTGTCAGACCTGCTGCCTCCATCCGCCTCCAGACCCCTTTTCTTAGGAGAAGTCCCAGCAGAGCCCTTCTCTCCCCAGTTCGCAAAGGGCCAACAGGAGAGACTTGCTTCATGGGCCGGAAAGCTAATTAGAGCTAATTTAGTATTTTTTCCCGAGAACTAGGATGCCGGGTGGAAACTTCTGGAGGTCTCTGCTGCCAAAAGAAATGCTTTTGATTATATTTACACATCTGATTTGAGGAGTACTTGGAAACCTAATCATAACTGTGATAACATGCTCGTTGGCCCTCCATAGACTTATCTTGGCTGTGTGACATCTTTTTTCTTTTAATTGAAGTATAGTCAGTTTATAATGTGTTAATTTCTAGTGTACAGCATACTGATTCAGTTACACATACATATGTATATTCCTTTTCATACTTTTTTCATTATAGGCTATTACATGATATTGAACAGAATTTCTTGCACTATACAGCAGGACCTTGTTGTTTATCTACTTTATTTATAGTAGTTGGTATCTGCAATTCCTGAGCTCCCAATTTTATCCCTCCACTCCCCCTTCCCTCCGGTAACCAGGTTTGTTTACTATGTCTGTGAATTTGTTTCTGTTTTATAATTAAGTTCATTTACGTCATTTTTTTTTAAGACTCCACATATAAGTGATCTCATATGGTGTTTTTCTTTCTCCTTCTGGCTTACTTCACTTAGTATGACAATCTGCAGGTGGATACATTTTTCCAAGGTGCAGGTCAGGCTTCATCTTTTCCATCAAGTTTTCCTGGACAGTGTTCTGTATAATTCAAACCCTCTCGGAGGCATCTGAGAGAGTAAATAGTGCTTTGGAGTCAGGCAGAGTGAATGGCTTTGGGAAAGGTACTTCTCCTTTCTTAGCCTGTTTCCTCCTCTGTAAAATGGGGCAATAGTATCAACCTTGGAAGTCTGACATGAGGCTGAAATGTAACACTGTATGTAAATGACATGCTCAATGCCAGATGCACATACAAGGTGCTCGGTAAACATTAGCTTACACCTATATAAGTCTGGGCATTTGCCGTAGCAAATTCTGGCCCTGCCTGTGAGTGCTGACACATCTTCAGCCTCAGTTCTCAACCCTGCACTTGGTCTAGAAAGAGCTTGAGGCCCAGCATAATGGGAAGATTACTGGAGTACAGCTGAGAGGCTGTCTTGTAGGAGAAAGATGGAGGACCCACTGTGAAATGATGGAGAGACCATGGGCTTAGACATTACACAGACTTGTGTTTGAATCTCAGCTTGGGCACTTTCCAGCTGCAGGACTGGGAAATTCACTCAACCTCCCTGAGCTCAGTTTTCTCATCAGCAACGCAGGCAAGAGCCCCTCTCTCATGTGGCAATTGTGAAGATGAATTTATATCACATAGATAGAAATGCGTAGCACGTAGTAAGAACAGAATCACTGAGTATGCAGCAGAGCTGGTCCAAGACTCTACGGCTCTTAGCACATGCTCAGGAAATGTGCTAAGTGAGTAAACGATTTGGATGGAGCTCCTTATAATGTAGGATGTCTGGGGAAAGGAAACAGAGCACTGGATTAGGAGACAGAACCATATTAGTTTATATCCCAGCTTTTCCAACTGAGCAAAGCCCTGTTTTCCCGATTTGCAATCTTTCTCATCTATCAAAGGGAGGTCCCGGGGCAGATCAAAGAGCTGATAGTGGTGGAAAGGGTTTACAGACTGTAAAGTGGCATCGCGTGGTATTTGGAAAGCATTTAGTATGGCACCAGCAAACAGCAGACCGTTCGATAAATGGCTGACAACACCATTAACAAGTGAGTATAAAGCACCTACTGAGTGCCAGCCATGGGGATCCCGTTGTGAAGAAGATACACCCTGCCTCGGAGGAGGCGCCTCGGCAGTATCCGGCCCTCCTCCTCGTCCTCCCTGACGGAGAGGCTGGAAGGTGAGGGAAGGTAGCAGCGATCTGGCTTCCGATGACAGAAAGCAGTGTGCGTGCAAAATACACGTGTTTGCATGTAGGGAAGTCTGTGCTTTAAATGCCCTCATTTGCCCTCCACTGAAGGTTTTTTTTTTTTTTTCATCTTACAGATTTTCATGTTTTGTCTTTTGTCATTTTTCCCTTTTTTGGTTGCCAGGGGACCTGTCTCTAGAAACAGTCGCATCTCCCAAGCATTCCTCTGATTTCTTGTGAGACGCCTCTGCGAACACTTGGTGAGAATGTCGTAGAAAATGAGGATCCGGTTCTGAAGGGAGGGCCTGAGGGCTCTTCTGAGAGTAGCACACGGGCGTCAGTGGTTGAAATCACAGGTGTCTATTCTGCCCCCTTACTGCCTACTGACACCAACCCAGAGGCACAGCCGTGTCACCTCTCCTGTTCATGCTGTGGCAGTCTATCCCTCTATGGCCCCGAATGAGCCACTCCTCCTCCATTTATACCTCTACTTCGCTCCCTCTACAGCCCCTCAATCTGGGCTTGTTCTATGACTTTAACCAAGAGATGATGATGGCAGTGATGATGTGCTAGTTCTGAGCCTAAGCTTTAGACATCTAGGTGCTTCGCAAACGTGTTAATCATTTAATTCACACCACATCCCTCTGAAGTAGATACAGTCATCTAAGAGTGAATCATAGTGTCCTGGGTGTCAGGTACGATTTTAAATGCTTCAGATGAACTGATGTATTTTATTCTCACATCACTTTATGAGGAAAATGACACTATAACCATTGTACAGGTGGGAAGACTGAAGCGCAGAGACATGAAGTATCTTTCCCAAGATCCCACAGCTAGTGAGCTTAGAGCCAGGCCGTCTGACGCTAGAACCCACACACGAATCACCACGTGTAACTTCAGAGAGTTGCCTGTCTCACCCAAAGTCACACAGAGGCCATGACGAGGCCGGGATTCAAACGGGCTCCGTGGACGCCAGAGTCTGATGCTTCCGGCCTACAGACATCTAAAAGACTATTCTGGGTCTGCTAGGAAATTCACTGAAGCCCAAAGGCAGCTGCTACAAAAAAATAGAAACATAGAGCTTACATCCAGTGGTCATTTTATCAGAGTGTCAGATTTTCATAGAATCCTTCTCTGATTTCCTTTTCCATGTGTGCATGCATGTGTACGTGTGTGTGCACATGTGTACGTGTGTGTGTGAGTGACTATGTATGGGAGTGAAAACACTTCTAGATCCTTTCTTTACTCCAAACTCTAGATGTAAGTTCACTGTGCCTTCTACATCAAAGGATGTAGAAGGATGGTGGTTACAGAACCTCCACTCGTCCAATCTACAGGGTTCTATCAAGTGCCTTCAGTGTCACAGTGCGAGGTGCTGGGGCAACAGCGATGAGCAGAGACCAAGCTGACTCCACCCTGACATCCCAGACAGCAGGTCCATGTGGGATGTAGCCCGGCTCTGCTGCGGAGGGGTGGGTGACCTGGGGCAGGTACTGCACACTCTCTCAGCCTTAGTTTCTCATCTGGAAACTGGAGTTATTATAGTTCCTATGTCATCATCTACATTAGAAGATTCTTACGATGGAAAAATATAATAAATGTAATAAAACAAGTGAAATGCTTAGCAGAACGTCAGCTACAGATGATGATCAGACTTTCAAAGTTATTATTGCTAACAATAGTTAGATAATAATAGGAGTCTCTTATATACCAGGCACTGTGCTAGGTCTTCAAATGCAGCAAGAATAAGGTCTGTTCCTCACCTTCGGTGGAGGGGGGGGTCTGCAGTCAGGAGAACAAATGTGCAAATGGACAGCTGGGCTTGGAGTCGTAGGTGCTGTCACAGGGGTGTGACCAGTGTCACTGGAGCACAGCAGAAGAACAGGCCGATTCCTCGCCGGCGAGAGTGTGGGGAAGGAGATGGCTGGGGCAGCTCCAGAGAGGAGGGATGTTGAAACCTGGCCTAGGTGTTTGGAAAGGACTCAGGTGAGGAGATTTGTAAGAAGGGAAAGGTGAAAAGGGAACTTGAAGCAGAGAAAAAACAGGCTGAGCTAAAACGCTGCGTTGTGATTGTGCTTGGATGGTTTCTAATGAGGAAACGTTTTCTGGGAGGTGGGGTCTAGAGTGGGTGGTGAACAGGAAGCAAGAACTGGTAGGCGATAAGCCTGGAAAGGTACCTGAGGCCAGATCATGGAGGATCTTAAATGTCAGGCTAAGGAGGTGAACATGATCATATGAAGAGGCAGGAGAAATTGACTGGCGAAAAAACCTAGTATCAATGGATTGAACAACAGACAAAGAGACAAATATAGGTTTATATAGTTTATAGATATATGTATATATATACAGATGTCTCTGGAAGTCATGCTGTCTTTCTATCTTCTGGCTTATTTGTCTTTTTTCAAAAATAAACAGGATGAGAGCAGGGTCTGCTTGCTCTTTGCTCACCATTGCAGCCACAGCATCTAGCGCAGGAACATGAAAGGCACTTGATAAAACTTGTTGAATGAATGAATGAATGGGCTGTAACCGCTACTTCTGATGTTTGTCAAATGAACAAATGTATTTATGTCTTGAATGTGGAGGAAGGTGGGTGGTTTCAGAAAGCAGTTGACATTTAATCTTAGCACTGTCAATGATTATAATTTAGCTTTGCCAAAACCGGCCATTCCTGAGAACCCAAGTATAGACAGCATCACCACCCAGTGTATAGTCTGGTGGTAAAGAGCACAGATTTGGGAGCCAGGGTTCAAGTCCTAGCTCTGCCACTAACAGCTGGGGGCCCTAGACCATGTTCCTTAACTTTCTGTGTCTCAGTTTCCTCATCTGTAAAATGGGGACAATAAAAGTATTTCCCTTACAGGATTACTGTGAAGATAAAAGGTGCTTATTACCACAATGTCTGGCACACAAGAAGTTCTCCATAAATGCTCGCTGTTATTAGTCGTTTGACTGTTGAACCCTGAATGCAATCAGCAGACTGAACACTCTAGAGTCCTATCACACAGGAATGGGTTCTTTCTTCATATATTATAACTGAACAGTCTACATGAGTCTCTTTGACATGAATCTCTTTGGTACAGATGAAAACCAGACAGCCTGGGAGTCACTTCTGAAATAATGAGTGAGAGACTATAAACAGAAAGAAATGAGGGGAAAAAGAACATATCTAATGCCAAGATTCAGAAGGGACTGTTGCAAGATATTAATGAGCAGAGAGATCTGGAGAAGCCATGCCAAAGCTTTCTGAGAGAGTGAGTGAGAACAATACCTGGGGAATGGCAGAGAGAGAGATGATAAAGGAAGGATGACAGCTCCCTGCAGGCCTGGACCAAGTACGACACAGAATAAGCAACACGGCCAGAGGAAAGCAGTGTGTCTTGTTAAGTTCCTTTGAGAGGCTTTAAATCAGCAGTGGCTTCCTGGCACCATTACAGGTTACCCAGAAGCCACCAGAGAAAAATGGGGAAGGAAAGCCTTGAAGAATGAGCCTGGTCCCCGATGTGATGTGGTTACCATAGAGACCATTCTCGATGGTAGCCAGGAAGGGCAGTGCCTGTCCTCGGAACAGTTAACAAGCTATTAGACCAAACATGAAGATGCCAGCAGGTGAGTAGAATGAAGCCGCTCTATCACAGCTGTCTGTTTGCTCAGATCAAACATGGGAAGAAATGGCCATAAATCAGCCAGGCCACCGGGGCCACTGAGTCAAGTTCAAGGGAGCATGACGAGATCTCTAACCTGAGTCAAAGCCCAAGGACCACGTCCCAGAGGTCCACGCTCAGAAGAGTAATGCCTAAGCTTCCTCAGACTGGCTCGAGGATCCAAACAAGATAGAAACAAAAGAAAACAAAATGGCAACACCAGTGAACATGAAGACAGTATCCAAAGATGTGGAAAAGACAAGCTGAGAAAACTACAGGAAGGCAGCAAACAGCGGCAGGGTTCACACTGTGTTGTCCGATGTTCAGTCAGAACTGTAGTTACAGGCGGGCTCTGCAGCCAGCAGGGCATCTGTCCGGTGCTGGAGGGCAGGAGCAGCATTTGAAACTAGGTCTTTCTCAGAGCAGGGTCTACTGGGCTGTTCCTCTCCAGGAAAAGTGTCCAAAGGAGGTGAGCCCATGGGCAACTATCTCCTTTACGTATGATTTCCTCTCTACACACAGAAACTAATGTATTGGGATGAGGCGTTCATTGTGTGATAAGACTTGCCCTCTAAAGGTGTGCCAGGTCTCCTGGGTCCACTCTGCCTTCTGTGAGTAGGTCTATTTGCAAAGGTGGTGGCTCAACACCCAAGGTCCTAATGCCTAGTTCTTGACTCCCTGGAGCCCACCTTCTGCTTCCCTTCACATCTAGATTATATCTGTAACATAACAGCTTCCTGTCTGGGCACTTGCTGTTCCCACAATGCATGGGCACCATATCCAACCCCCCTTACTTCCTTTTCCATTTCTACATCTCTTCAAATCTCAGCTCGAGGGCCGTCTCATTAACTCACTCACTCATTCATTCCATCAACAGGAGCGAAATACTCACCAGGTGCACAAGATGCCTCTGTGATTCCTTCCTCACTGCTTCCACATACCCTGCGCTTACGTCTAACAAAACGTATCACGCTTAGACCAGGCTTGTTTCTCGATGTGTCTGTCCAGCTCATTAGATTTTAGAGTCCTTGAGGGCAGACTGGGTCTTCCTCACAGTCTAGTGGAGTTTCCAAAATTGAGCACGCAGCAGGGATGAATAAAAGAATAAATAAACAAATTGCATTTCTAATGCTATCCAGGTTGCTGTATTCTGAAGGGAATTCTCCAAGCCATCAAGTTGGCCTGGGATGAAATGTTTTTTGTGCACATTACTTAATAAAAAGGGCTCCGGGTCAATTGAAAAATTTAGTCAATATGAAATTGATCCTCATCAGCACTTTCTCCTCCAAACATATAGACAAAAGGACATTTCTGAAACATATGTATTAGTGTTGCATTTTCTGCTCCAGAGACTCAGTGATCGTTGTCACCTCCAAGTCCAGCCCTCATTAATTTATGGGGCATCCAGCACAATCAGCAACAGGCTTCTTGGCAGCACAAATCAGATATCAGTCTAGAATTTGGTGGAGTCGCTAATCTACAAACAGAACAATTTCCTCCCAGGCTCTTTTCTCTTAAAAGTCACTGGTTGCCATTTATATTAAGCTGAAATTTCAGGGGTACGCCAGGATCATCAGCAAACCGGTCTCTTTCAACTGTGCAAGGAAAGAGGGTGTAGACACCCCAAATAACACATCCCATAGCATCTCCTCAGAAATTCCTGTCCCATTTTGCTCAGTTTAGTAGCCATACAAATAAAGATGTGCCCAGGAAGGGGAAAAAGCCACCAGCAGAGGAGAAAAACAAGACTCTTCTTGCTGGAAGAAACACAATCCATGACAGAGCCAGATGTACTGGGTATGACAACAGTTGGGCACCGTATCTGGCATACAGATGTATTTATCACCCCAAGGAGATGGTTGTGATGATCTCTGTGGACTGGCTTCAGACAGAACTGGGAAAATGATTCAGGACCTCCTGCTTCAGCAGCAGGGAAGCTGATATGGACTGCATGCTTGAATGGATATGTTGAAATCCTAATCCTTCATGTGATGGTTTTACGAGGTGGGGCCTCTGGGAGGTAATTTGAGGCTGGAACCCTCCTGAATGGGATTAGTGCCCTTAAAATAAGAGACAGGAAAGCTGGTTTCCTCTCTCTGCCATGTGAGGATACAGGAAGAGGGATGGCTGCCTACAAACCAGGAACTGGGCCCTCAGACACTGGATCTGCCAGCGCACTGATCGTGGACTTCCCAGCCTCCAGAACTGGGAGGAAGAAATGTCTGTTGGTTAAGCCAGCCAGTCTGCAGTGGTTTTGTTCCAGTGGTCTGAGCCAAGATGAAGGTGAAGCCACAGCTTCTGGGGCTGACTTTCCCCTCCTCTGATTCTGGGGTCTGGTGCAGCATCACAGCCTGAGTGCCCCCTTACTCAGAATCATCTGGGGAGAACGTCTAATGTCTTGGAACATTTTGTTCAGGACTTCACCTTTCTCCTAGTTAGTATGCAGGCTGGACATGGAGTGGGCCTTGACTGCCTGGATGCCAAGCTGACCATGCAAAGAAAAGATGGAGGAGATGTCCCAGGATGAACACCCCCAAATTTCAGGTGAGGGTCACAGTGACAGACTCCTCCAGACTAAGGCTCCAGGTGGTCCTGGTGATGGTTCTGTGGGGGTAGGGATGGAGGTGGGGAACGAGGGCTGGAGAGGATTATGGAAACTTGTAATGAGGAAGGAGATTTATCCCCAAGTGTGCCCCTTTGAACTGGGTGGGAGGACCCAGGCTTGAGCTTCCCTAGTGTCACAGATAATCTTCCCCAAGCTTCTGTGGGCCAGGCTAGATTCTGTCTCTTCCGCTTCCCCAGATGCCAAAAGGATCCCAGCTAATGAAAGGTGTTGGTCAACACCATTAATAATGCCATCAGGAACACTATGCCACAATTCCATCCTTACTGTGTTTTCTACTTATTTAAAGAGAGTGTGTTCATAGGCCTAACCACTGAAGTCCCTCCTTTAGACCCCTGGGCCCTACTTGGTGCGCGCGCGCGCACACACACACACACACACACTCTTGAAAATATCACATTTAATGTCACAGCAATACCCTAAAAAAGGTGATATTATTTCCATTCTGAAAATGAGGTTCATGGTGGTTCAGACGCAGGCCCAAAGTCACACAGCTAGTAAGCAGTAGAGCCAGGACTTAAACTCACTGTCCTAATCTTGAATTTTTAAATTTTTTAAATGGAGGTACTGGGGACTGAACCCAGGACCTCATGCTTGCTAAGCATGCGTTCTACCACTGAGCTATACCCTCCCCCAACTTGAATTTTTAAATAAATTCAGATTTCCTATTTTGAAAACAAGTTAGAGCTGCGATTTATACTCACTAGTCCAGTTGAGAAAATTGCTGTGGGCTCCTTAGTTTGCATAAAGCCTGACTTCTGGGATGTCCTCTGGTCCCCAGCCCAAGGCTCCCCATCTGGACTTGCGCAGTTCTAGAGCATGGCTTGCACGTACCGTTTGGCTCTTCTTTCTTGATATACCTGGGATAATTCTCCCCCACCTGAGTCAACCCTGATCCAAAACCATTTCTCTTTCCACCTCACTTTAGAAATGTTTTTAATGATTAATTTTTTATATTTATAAAAGCTAAGACATGAAAGCAACCTAAATGTCCATCAACAGATGACTGGATAAAGAAGTTGTGATATAGTTACACAATGGAATACTACTCAGCCATAAAGAAGAATGAAATAATGCCATTTACAGCAACATGGATAGACCTGGAGATTGTCATTCTAAGTGAAGTAAGCCAGAAAGAGAAAGAAAAATACCATATGATACCACTCATATGTGGAATCTAAAAAGAGAAAAAAAAAAAGAGGATGCTAATGAACTCATCTACAAAACAGAAACAGACTTGCAGACATAGTAAACAACCTTATGGTTACCAGGGGAAAGGAGGTGGAAAGGGATAAATTGGGGAGTTTGAGATTTGCAAATGTTAACCACTATATTTAAAAATAGATTAAAAAAAAACAAATTTCTTCTCTGTAGCACAGAGAACTATATTCAGTGTCTTTTAATAACCTTTAATGAAAAAGAATATGAAAATGAACATATGTATATATATATATATCCATGACTGGGACATTGTGCTGTGTACCAGAAACTGACACACTGTAACTTGACTATACTTCAATTTGAAAAAAAGCTATGCATACTTAATCATAGTATCAGATTTAGAAGGAAAATATAAAGTGGGAAATAAAAGCCCTCCTTATCCTATTATGCAGAGAAATTCACTCCTAATATCTTAATGCCCTCTCTTCAGCCTTTTTGGGGGGTCTATGTCTACACACCTAGACATACAATTTTGTTTGCAACAAAACTGGAATCATGTTGTATATAAAGCTCTGAAGCTTACCTTCATGTCCATATGCCATTAAGAGCAATAAAAACTCCTTAGAATATGTTTTCTTTAATGACTACATTATTTGAATGTGAAAAATTTTAGTGAAGCAGTTTCCTCATTTTTGGAAATTTTTATTATTTGCCCTTTTTCAAACTAAAAGTAGTGTGGAAATAAACCTGCTTGTTCATACATCTCTGTAATTTCCATTTTTAGCACAGAACACTGGAAGAGGAATTCCGAGGTCAAAAGTTAGGAAGTCATTTCAGGCTCTTACAAGTGATTTATATTAATTAAATTCTTACTGGTAGAGTTTCCATTCTATACTGGAAAATCATTTTTCCTGGAAGGTACCCTCAAAGTGGCCCTGAAGGGCAATCTTTAAGACAATCTTGTATTTGAGTAGGAACTGAGTTTAAGGGAATGTGCGAAGACAGTGTGTTTACCTAGGCTGGGGGTGGTTTTGGTTAATGCAGCTAGCATTACTTATCCTAAGTAACCCACGGGGACTGTCTGATTTACTCAGTGATCCCCAAACCAAAAAGCCTCAGCGGGTTCTTTGTGCATCCAGCCATGAATCTGCCTTGGACCAGCATGGCTTCTCACAGAGGCATGTGAGATCTGTAGCCCTGAGCATCTAACCTAGTGCTCAGCATATAGGAAGGCTTACCTGGGTGTGGGTTCACATGTGCTCGTGGAATGAATGAAATCATACGTGAGCCTCATAATTCCAACTGGCTGACACTTAAGCAAGGCACACTCTGCCGACTGAAGTGGATCTTCAACTGGCCTCTAGGTAAGTGCCTCGCCCCCAGAGTAAGCCCATTGCAACTACACAGGGCATCCGTACACTGCCTCCTCACAAGAGCTGAGGCTGGGGACCACCTTCAGAACAGAGGTTGCTGTGCAGAGGGAATTGGTGTTTCCCAATGCAGTTGTTTCTATTCTGCTGACATTAATTACAGTTTGCTAAATGTAAACAGGGGAAACATCTCACCCACCCAAAGGAGTTCCCTAGATGGGCCTGTTGTCTTCACAGGAATCTGGGAACAGAAGCATCTTCCTCCTGAGACAGGAGGGAAGAGAGCAGGGCACAACCATTAAGAGAATGACACAGCCTTTAAGGATATGACATAACTGGTTAGAACCAACTAGTCTCAAGATGGTGGAAGATTTGACTTCCAGAAGAACTGAGCCTCATTATACACTCATTGTAATATATTAACATGCTAAATGACACACCCACAGGTGCCATGACAGTTCCCAGGCTGACCACAAAAGGCCAAAAAAGTGGTCAGGAGGCTGGTGCTCAATTCCTGGAAGTCCCCGCCCCTTCCCCCAAATAGGTGGAACAGTCCTCCCACTTGTTAGCATATGAAATTACCCAGCCCATAAAAACTAACCACCCCTGCATCCCAGGGCTGCTCTCCTTTCAGAGACGGATCACATCCTGTCAGTAGAATGTGTTTCTCTCTAAATCAACATGCTTTTACTTTACTGTGGCTCACTCTTGAATTTTTTCTGCACAAGACAAGACCCTACTCTCCAGTAACACTTCTAGGTCTTTAGTCTTTTTTCCGCCCCATACAACACAGAGAGGTAAACACAGAGTTCTGCTCATGGACAAAGTGAGTTTGAAATTGCAAATCTTCTCAACCTCAAGGCCTTTCTTTTGGTCTCTTGATCTAATGCGAAGTTGGGGCATGAAGCAGAGGCGTGAGGAAGACACCGCCTGGCTGGCGGGGCGTTTAATTACACACGAGTGTGACACTATGGTGACAGCCTGGCAATGCAATTCCACAACTAATTATATTGAAACAACAAACTCAAGCTTCCTTGAAGGGCCCCTGCCCATGGGACCACCATATTGTTGTTCTGCCACACAATTGTTCCTTTCTTCCATTTTAAAATTACTTGTTGAATTATCTCCCTCTATTAAAAATCCTCCTTCTTCCTTTCAGGACATCATCAAGAGTCACCACCTCAGTGCAGCCCTCCCTGATTTATGTCAGTCATCTCCACATGAACATACTGATCTTTCCTCTCTGTTATCATAACACATCATGTGTGTTACACTATTTCCAGTGTCTGCACCCCCACTGTCAAATCTGGAAAACAAGACTGATGGGCTGCTAAGGTCTTTTCAAGCTTTTCTTTTCAAAACTTTATTTTTTGCATTCTTAGGAATAATAATCAAATGGTTTAAAAATCATGTAGTATAGTGGAGAGATTGTGGCTTTGGCACCAGAAGAACAGTGTTGGAGCATCAACCAAGTTGCTTCTAGCTGAATGACCTGGACAGGGCTTATCATGTCTTTGGGCCTCAGTTGTCCCATCTGTAAAAGGGCAGCAGTGCGGATATTACACCACAAAGCTGAAGAGCAGATTAAATCAGTTTCTGCAGGTCAAAGCCCTTTATAAATTGATAATAAAATACAGCGTTTGTACTATTTTAATAAAAAGCCCTGAGTGGCTCTCTCCCCACTCTAAGGAAAGTACCACCACTGCTGGATTAAACATTTTAAGACATAACATCTCAGATTCTTAGAATCATGCCCAATAATCTCCACTGTCTCTGTTTCTAGAATAAAGATTCTTCATTAAGCACTCCCAGGAACCTTAAAATTCAGTCTGAACAACTTTGGGGGCCCTTTCACAGGTGCCTATTTTGTGTTAAGCATTTAATAGGCTTTTGCCACATAAACTGAATGAAAGAATCAGAGAGACTCAGTGTAGGGTCAAGTCCCAGACTTGCCAATGAATATTTGTGTGATCTGTGAAAACTGCTTCGCTTTTTGAACCTTCGTTTCCCGTCTATAAATCAGCTGTGCTGGTGCCCACACCCACTGTAAAAGATTGTTGTGAAAATGACCATGAGACAACCATCCCAAAGCACACAGACATGACGCCTGGCACGTAGCAGGCACTCCACACAAACCAGTTCCTTTCTCCTACCGCCCTTCCCCTTTGAGCACCAAGATTCTCCAATTCCACAGTATTAAAACATCCAACACCTAGATGTGGCGTAGACGAGGGGTGGTCTCCAGGGGAGTGATGTCAGAGCAAGACTGTACCAGACACTCCATCCCAGGATCACAACTGGGCCCCCGCTTAAGCCTTTCACCCACTGTGCTCATCACCACAATATTTTACAGTGAGCATTTAAATTTTTTTTTAACAAAAAGAAAGATTATTCTCAGTGACGTATGTGATAAATATGCCGGCTTTAAACCTTTTAGAAATATTAAAGGTTTTACAGCTCAATGTTTGACAGACTTGATTAATCCCTTCCGCCGAGAAATCTTTAGGAGGAGAGCTGTAGTTGGGTTTTAAAGCTCCTGGAGTGTTCTTTGATAAAGGTAAAGAAAAGGTAAAGAGCTTTTAAAAAGAGAGAGAGGTTCCTGCACCGCACGGAAGAGACAAAGAACACGAAGGCCCAGGAGGCTGCACAGGAGGGTGGAGAGTTGGAAGCAGGGGTTGGGGGTGAGGAGAGAACAGTGTTTTAAAAGCTCACTCCTTGGAGGGAGTTTTCAAATGAAGGGCATGCATCCTGCCTGACCATCGGCCATTCGTCTAAGAGTTTTCTTCTCTGCTGGGTACCAAAGTGGATGATGTTGGAGAGGGTGGGGGATAGGGCAGACCAAGGGCAGAACAAACTTCAGAGAGGAATGAAATGGAATTTACTACTGTCCCTTTTCACAGTTCTGGACGACTCAACAGCACCCTGCTTGCTTTTTCAGTCGCCAAGGCTATTTCCCGCACTGACTTCTCCAATCTCCAACTGGATTTTGAACTCCTCTAAAAGATAGGAAATACTTTTTGGCTATTTTTCTCCCCCTTGGTGCCTACCTTAGCTTTTGCACATAATAAGTGACTCATAAACATTTGTTAAATGAACAGAGTTGGTGTTTAATAAATCCTTGACAAACGGTCTAATGATGGAAGTGGGAATAAAAACCCCTACTTAAGAATGATGCTTTAAAAATTACTAACAGATTCCGATGAACTTACAAAACAGAGACAGACTCACAGACAGAAAACAAATTTACGGTTACCGGGTTCGGGGGAAAGCAGGTGGGAAGGGATAAATTGGGAGTTTGGAATTTGCAGATTCTAACTACTATATATAAAATAGAAAAACAACAAGTTTCTACTGTATAGCTCTGGGAACTATGTTCAATATCTTACAGTAACTAGTAATGGAAAAGAATATGAGAACACATATATATATGTATATGACTGAAACATTAAAGCTGTACACTAGAAATTGACACATTGTAAACTGACTATGCTTCAATAAAAAAAATTAAAAAAAATCCTTGTCCTCAAAGATAACTAGTATTAATACTTTTGTTGTTTTATTAAAGAGAGAAATCTGAATTATACAAAAAAAACTTCTAACAGATTCTACCTCTTTCTGATTCCAATTCTCCAAAAGAAAATAGAGTTTAGAAACTGAACCACTGAGCCTTCCAAATAAAGCCTGGAAGAATACTTACTGAGCGCGACCACCATGCTAGGTGAGTTGGACACAGCTCCTAGCTGAGCCACACTGCCTGGAAAAGGAGCCTTGGCATCACTGTGGGAGGTGCTGTGATTGAAGGGCATATGGGAAAACATGCAGAACAAAGGAAGGGACAGCAGATCCAGAATTTCTGTTCATGGGAGATGTTAAAAAAAAAGCTTGAGAATGAGTGGTAGACTTTTTGTTTTAGTTTGTTTATTTATTTATTTTTATTGATGTATAGTCAGTTACAATGTGTCAATTTTTTGATGTACAGCACAATGTCCCAGTCATGCATCTCTCCCTCTCTCTCTCTCTCTATATATATATTCTTTTTCATATTCTTTTTCATTAAAGGTTATTACAAGATATTGAATACAGTTCCCTGTGCTATACAAAATAAATTTGCTTTTGATCTATTTTTATATATAGTGGTTAATATTTGCAAATCTCAAAGACTCTCGAGATACAATTGAAGGATAACTCAGAAGGAGATGGGGGCAACCTACTTCTCCATATCACGTATCCAGTTTGATCTGTGAACTTCCATTTAAACTCCAGGTGGAACGCTTGCCGCCCCCACAAAACCTTCAAGTGTCAGTCCGCTTGGCTCTGAGGTTTTCTTTGACACCCAGGTCCACACCTCCAACCCCAACCCCTACTCTTTCTTTATGGAAGCATTTTCCCAGCCCGACACACCCACATACTTGCCGCCAGATATTACGGGGGCAAAGGTCTAATTCAATTATGTGACTGAATCGGTTCAAATGGCTGACATACAAGGATCTCCGGATGCCACCCAGCTTTCAACTGAAGGCGAATAATTGTTCCATAATTTCTTAATTCTCCCGCAAGACAGTTTAAATTAAAGGATGTCAATTTGCAAAGCCAGACCGCATTGTGTTCTTAAATTGGGCCTGAAAGACCCACAAGATGCCGGGTAATAAGGCAGAGAGCGGAGCCCAGAGTGCCTGGTGCCGTGCAGAGTTGTTTAATACGGTCAGACCTTTCATCTTCCTATCTACTGATGCAGAAAGCGGCATATTTCTGTCACTTACGATAAGAAACATTACTTTTTAAATTCCTTGGTGAGGCCTGCAGATCTTATAGGCAGCCAAGATAGCAGGAATCTCTCTTTCTGTGTCTGTGAACGATTCTTTTTTGCCTTAAATTGGTTTTATTCTAATCCATTTAGTCTCCAATCTAAGTCAGAGACAAGTAACCCAGAATGGAACCACACAGAACAAAGGCTTCCTCCTTTCAGTTCTCAGATTCTACTGGTTACCAGCTCCTTGAATAAGTCAGTGATTAAACCAATAATGAACCAGAGGATATTAACTAGAGGACAGGCAGTTAGTCCCAGAAAGGGAGAGAATTGGAACAGCAACGGAGAGAAACAGAACCATGCTCCAAAGTGGAGGATGCGACAGGGGGTGGGGATGATCTGAATTATTTTCATGGAAGAAGCATTTTACTCACGTGTGTCCTAGAAAATGGTTCCGTTGATGCGTCCAGGCGGGGTGCAGGTGACGCTGGGGAAAAGGGAGGCTCCGAGATCTGGACTGAAGAAACTGGATGATGTCTTCCCAAGACTGCCAGGGCCAAGAGTCAGGAATTGTCATTGAGAGAAACCAAGGACATAGCTGTAACGAAAAGAAGTTATGTGCCAATTTTGAAAGCAACCCAATGGAGAGTGGAGGATGGAGGGCAAAGTTAGCGGTCAGGATGGCATTTAGAGTGAGTGGTTCATGGTGAAGTGTATGTGGCACACGTGTGTGGGCCTGGGGCACAGAGACCTGCAGGAATTGTGCCTGGCTAAACGGAAGGGATTCTTCAGTGTCCCTGCACCTAGCGTTGGACCAGACTGTGTGGAGGGTACCAAGTAGAACACAGTCGTCAATCTGTATTTTTAAAATCTGGAGTATTATTCAAAAGGACAACCTCCCCCCTCCACCACCAACGGTGCCTTCATAGTTCTTTATCTGGGGAGACACAAGATACAAGGCATCATCATGGCAATTAATAATGCTAATAGTTAATAAATGACCACAGCCTTTGTAAGTACAGCTTTTAGTCTTTATGTGTACTAATCCGTTTATTCCTAGATAACGCACGGACATAGGTACCATTACTGCCGTCATTAAATAGTGAAGGAAACAGAGAACGTAAGAATCTTGTTCTTGACCACAGTGATGAAGGGTGGAGCTGGAGTTCCAGCCTGGCACCTGGCAGGGCTTCAAAGCCCAAACTCTTATGCATCAGCTCTTATTCCAGGAGGCAGGATGTTACCTCTGGTGTGTGTTGTAACAGGTACACACAACTAGGCAACCTGAGTGGGGGTGGTATATGCACAGGGAACAGGCAGACCAGTCCTTTCCATGTTAATGGAAATAGACCCAGGCTTTTAACTGGGAAAATGTGGGGATATTTGTGGCTGATAAGTAAAACTCTAAGAAGAACACGTTGGAACGTTTTTCTTACTTTTTCCCTTACTCTTTTCACTAGAAAAATTACTCTATTGATATTCATGATGTGTAGAAAGTTCAGAGCTACAGAAATGAAAGTGTGATGTGATCAAATGAGCAGGGCACTTTATGTAACATAGACCTGGGTTCAAGTTCTACCACTTTTTAGCTGGATGACTGTAAGCAAGCTTAGTAACTTCTCTGAACCTCATTTTCTTCAAAAGAAAACAATGAGTCCATCGCCCCAAGAAAATTTTTATGACTAAATAATACAAAATACAAACAGTGCCAAACATTCAACAAATGTCATTAGTTATAAGCAGTTTCTAGCTGCCTGTTTGATCTTTTCCTGTTTCTCTTTATAGACCCTCCACTTTCACCGAATTAGTTTATTTACTTTTCTAGGATTTTCCAGTCTCCTTGCATTTCTTCCTCTCTTGCTGAAATACTTCCCTGTCCCCAGTTCTACCACTGAGCCGTCCAGGTGTACATCAAATGCCACCAACTCCACAGTGTCTCCTGTCCAGTGCCCTCTGAAGTAAACTGACCCTGGGTGATTTTTATTCCTAAGTACGATTGAGTTCCTAAGTATTACTGGGCTCTGCTACTTTTAAGGCATTAACCATATCTTTACTTTGTACCAGGCACTTTTCTAAGCACTTTCTCTCACTTCATCCTCTGCACCGGTGACAGGTACTGTAATTAGCCCCACGCAGACACAGGCACGAATGGCAGCCACTATCAGCACGCCTTATCTGCACAGCTGGACCGGAGGCTCCAGAGGGTAGAGAGGCCACAAGCATCACACTTCCACATGTAGGCTCTGGAGTCAAAGAACTTGGGTTCCAGCCTCGGTCCTGATCGTATCAGCTGTGTGATACTGAGCAAATTACCGAATCTCTCCAGGCACTGGTTTGAATTTGTAAGGGGATGCTGATAATACCAACTTCAAAGAGTCATTATAAGGCTTAATTGAGTTTGTAGATACAGGAATTTGAAACATAAGGTGGCATAAGGTGAGTACTTAAGTATCAGCTCATATTATGATTATTTCAATAGGATGTAGTTGGTTTCCAACAAAAGGCCCCCTTTTCAACTAGGCATCTGATGTTCCCTCAGCCTTCACTGCCTTTTCCCACCCTTACCCATCATCTCACTGCCAACCTGAAGAACTCATGGCCCAGGGCTCCAGGATCTCGCTCTAGCATCTCCTGCTCAGTAAAGCCCTCCTTGATGGCCCCTCTGCCGAGGGACAGCTCCCTCTATGACCCTGTGCCCCGCTCACCTGTACCACTCATCCCACCCGCCGTGCTGCAAGTCCTGTTGCCTATCCTGCTCAAAACAAGGAGCTCCCTGAAGATGAGGATGATGCCTTATTTTTAATCCCTAATATTTAGCACAATACTTGCATAACTGGGTGCTCACTAAGTGTCTATTAAGTGAAGAAATAAGACAAATTAAAAATAAATACCTGAATGATGAGAGGGAAAGTTACCCATTCTTAACTCACTGCTATATAATTCACAGCAAAGTCACTCAATCTCCAGATCAAAGCATAGAAAAGAAGCCCTACTAAAAGTAAAGGTTTTGTAAAAATAGATGAGAGGGTTCTATAAAGGACCCACTGCATTCCATCAGCCCCATCTTCCCTCACCCCACTGCCAAGCTATTGATGTTTGAATGATAGACACGGCAGAATGAGAGATTCAGCAGCAATTCATAAACCCAAGACACTAACAGACACACGGTTTGGCTGCTCAGATACAAGCAGAGCATGATGGAAGGAAAATAATAATTAACTCAGAAGAAGAGGGGCAAGTAAACATTCTATTAAAAGAGGGGAAAAAAATCCCAAATGAATATAATCTCTTTCCATTACATTATGAGCATTAAAATTAATGGTGTTGGTTTTTCCGTGGTCTGGATAGTCATTGTATTTAACAAGCCGAAGTTAACTTCACAGCGAAAAAAATAAATTAAATGTGCCGGTGTCTCAGGAAACTTCATTTTCTGAGTGAATAGCCAAGTTGATGCACATCACCAGAATGGCTGACAATCGATTTTCCATACTGGTGTGTTCTAAATGGGAAAGGAAACCAACTCTTCATTTAAATTATATTGCAAATCACTTCTTGCCTGCTGAATGGCAGTCAGCTACAGTAGGTAGCTTTCACGTAGGGCCCAAAGTACAACATCGGCTGATTAATGCTAATTTCAGATGTTTTCTTGCGGGGATGGGGTGGAGGGGGGATGGGCATGCTATCTTGGTGCACGTGATGCTGGGGAAATTTTACGGTGGGTGACTGGCTCAAAGGCGGACGGCATGTTTGCCATCAGATAAAAATGCACCTTCACAAACATACCAAGACAAGTCAATTATTCCCTGATTCACTATTCCCTGGGTCCCTCTGTGCAAAGAAAACTATTTATACTCCCCATCAGATGGGTACACAGAATCATAGTAAACAAGCCCTCGGTTCCACTATTCTATATTGTATTTCCCAGGGCACCTTCCATCGTGGAAGTCATTAGTTTCGGTCTTTTCGTTCCCGATTTATCAAAACAGACATTTTGCTGGTGAGCTCAGTTTTACTCCCAGATGCAAAACAGTTAGGAGACACAATTTTTGACCTGCCGAAAGAAAGAAACAAAACATGCTTTGTAGTCTTCTGGCGAAGCTGACTAGAAATTTGTACTCCCCTACCTTAATGACGGGTATGTAGGTAAATAATAAAATCACATCTCAAAAGCTTATGATTCTTTCCTCCTTCTCCAGCTTAACAGTTCAAGGAAACAAACCAACCCATCCTTGTCTTCTGAATTACTCCCAATAAAATGCACTTGAGTCAGATCATTCAAAATTAAGGAAACTGATCAGAACCAACACCTGAAAAGAAAATGAACATGAGCCATAATATTCCACTTGTCAGATCAACAATACTCTTCAAAAATAATCCTCAGTTTGGGCAAGGGCTCTGGGGACAGACTTTCCTGCACTGGGGAAAGTCCTGCTCCTGGGTGCCGGGTCACACAGCATCCTTCCAGCACACTGTTGTCACTGATGATCAGGAACATGGGATGCAGAGATGGGAGTGTTTTTGCTCAGATGATTGGGCACAGATTCCCACCTCCAGCACTTGTAACTATTCTAGCTAAATTCCCCCTTCTCTTTATGAGCCTGAGTTTCCCATCTGCAGGGCTGTTGAGGATTGAGGTAAACAAAATACCTCACAGTGCAGTGCCTGTCATAAAGTAGACGCTCCATCAATGAGAGCTATAATTGCCATAGCCTTAAAACAGAATCCATTTCTTCATTTACGAGTGTTTCTCACCATACAACCGGGATCATCAGTGAGTACCTGAGATACCAGGATGGGTACAAAGACTGCACTAATTTATAGATGCGTAAATAGCCAGCGTGCCCTGAGACCACATTTTCTGTTGTGTAAAAGTCAGTGTATTTCAGCAGTTGAAAGCTCATTTCCATGTGGGTCTTTGACCTTTACAATTACTGAATACAGTCCTCTGAAGTGATAGGATCTTTTCTGTACCTGACACTGATTTGCAAAATTAGATGTCTGGAAGGCTAAAACATAATTTTTTTAAGAACAAGACAATAGTGTAACAAGGCTGGGACTATCTCATTAAACCTGACTTCAGCAAAGTCTTGGTGACCATTAAGGCACGTGGTTTCTGCCATCACAGGATCTTTAGGCCAGGGAGCTACTTCAGGCCTTTATGAGAAGGTTCCAGAGCCCCTGTGAGTGTATAAGGCATCCTGCACGTAGAATGAAGCAGTGTTTCTCAAACTACATATTAGAGTCACCTGGGGAACCTTACAAATTCCTGAAGTTCAGGCTCCACCCAACCTAGGGAATCACAGTCTTCAGGGGGTGGAGCCTGCACACAAGAAAATTTTTTACAAGCTTTCCAGTTTATTGTAATGTGGAGCCCAGTTTCCAAAAATTCACTGGAGTAAAGAAATGTTCGAGTTGGCTGATTGTCTTTAAAATCAATGGTCTTTCTTTATATAAAGAAGGCTGAAAAATGTGGCACTATTTACAATAGCCAAGACATGGAAGCAGCCTAAATGTCCATGAACAGATGACTGGATAAAGAAGATGTGGTATATTTCTACAGTGGAATATTATTCAGCCATAAAAAAGAATATGCCATTTGCAGTAACATGGATGGACCTGGCGATGGTTATACTAAGTGAAGTAAACCAGAAAGAAAAATACCATATGATATCACTTATCTGTGGAATATCAAAAAAAAAAAAAGGACATAGATCAACTTATTTACAAAATCAAGACAGACTCACACACATACTAAACAAACTTATGGTTACCAGGGAGAAAGGAGGTGGAAAAGGATAAATTGGGAGTTAAGGATTTGCAGATACACACTACTATATATAAAACAGATAAATAACAAGGTCTTACTGTACAGCACAGGGAACTATATTCAATATTTTGTAATAACCTATAATGAAAAAGATGAAAAGGAATATATATGTATAAATGAATCTATGCTATATCCCAAAAACTAATACAACACTGTAAATCGACCATAATTCAATTAAAAAACTAAATAAGTAAACAAATAAAACAAAGGTGTTCAAATTGTTTAACAGGGTCCAAGGTATGTGTGGAGGACTCTCAGGGAAGAAATTATGGAAAATTACAAAGCAAGTGCCTGGGACTTGGCCTGCTCCTTGCTTCTTTAAAGTAATTCAATTCTATGTGAAAACTAATGCATTAAAATATATCTTCAAAACCAGTACAGTAGTATAAATAACATTTTCCACACATAAAAGCTTAGTTCTCAGCTACTGGAAAACTTTGCTCAAATGGAGTGATTCATCCTGTAAGGGACCTGGGGAACTGAAGTTTTGTTATAACTGAGAAGACGGCGAGAGACATTAGACAAAGATGGAAGAATCCACCATCAGTCCTGAGATCTCACAGGACCTTTAGTCCCCAAACCCCAACATGGCAGGTAGCAATACCAGATGCTTGCTGAGTACGTGGCAAGAAATCCCCAGGTGGATTCAAATAGAAGATTCTGCACTGGGCAGTCTTTGGGAAACTGAACTAGAGAGAAACCCTTGAAAGGAGTTATGAAGAATAACTTCCAAAGAGTAGCTTTGTCAGCTTAGGCCTGTGAGTTCAAAGCCTGAGTCACGCTTGGCTCCTCTGCCTTCCTCAGTTCCCATGCTTGGTCCTGCTCGCCTGAGCCATCTTCTAATAACCTCAACCTCGCTTCCTCCTCTCCCCCTTCACTGCCTCTGAGTCTCAGCTCTTCTTTCAGGGCAGTTTGAAGGCCCTCCTCCCCCCAGCCCTTCCCAAATTAAAAGTGACAGCAGTCCTGGCCTCACTGCTGCAAACCTGCCCCTGGGGGACGTCCAGCCCTGCTGCGGTGGCCTTGCTCGTGTCCGCCTCCTCTCCTCTCCCACCACCGCCTGTCCCGCGACACAGACCTGCAAGGGTTTCTGCCCGTGATGCACTGCCTTTGCCTCTATGCTCCCTTTCAAATATGTGCAGCCAGGGCTCAGAATCACTATGCTACACAGTGGTTCTCAATTTTAAAAATTTGCTTCAAAAACTTACCTGGCACGCTTGTTAAAATGCAGGTTCTGATACAGGAGGTCCGGAGTGGGGCCTGAAATTCCGCATTCCTAGCAAGCCCCGGGATGCTGTGGACACTGCCGGTGGAGAGGGCACACTTGAGCAGCGAGATCTAACAAGTACAGTGGAAACTTCCTTAAATAACCTCCCCTCACTTGCCTGCCCTAATGATTAGGTACATCTGATAGCCTTTGCAGCCAGATGATGACAATAATATTGATGAGGAATACTTGCTGAGAACTCACTATAAACCAGGCACTGTTCTAAATGTGTAACAGAGGAGAACAAATCTGACTCCAAATTGGATCTGTTCCTTTAATTTTAACCACTATGCCGTTTTCTAGGCTTAGTCTTGCTAGCTCTGCACCTTTTGTAAAACAATGTTGCCTTTAGCCTGAAATATACAGGAGGACCTCTTCTCCGGGCTCTGACCTTTAAGGATGTTAACACTTCTGCATTTATGTAGAGATGGCAAGTTGCAAAATACAGAATAACTTTGTTTTGTTGGAGATTTACAGGGATACCCCTGCCTGACCCACAAGGACAGCTGCAAAAACAAAGAATTCCTACAGCAAGAAGTTTGCAACAGCGAACCACACCCCTTAAACCACACCTGTGTGTTTTTTGGGGTTTTTTTTTTTTTTTTTTTGTATGAAAGGAGCCTGTATTCTGACTGAAGCAGGGTGGCTCTCTAAGACATTAGTCGGCCATCTTCTCAGTCTGCTGGCTTTCCGAATAAAGTCGCTTTTCCTTGCTCCAGCATCTCGTCTCCCGTTTTATTGGCCTGTCGTGCAGCGAGCAGAATGAGTTTGGACTCGGTAACAAATGCTTTTCATTTATTAACTCATTTAATCAGCACAACAACCCTATGAAGTAGGTTACTATTGGTATTATCACTTTCGTGCCCAAAATAGGAAACTGAAGCACAGAGAGGTTAAGTAACTGACCCAGAGTCACACAGCTGGTAAATAATGGAGGTTAGCTTAAACTCAGGCCAGTCATCTCTGGAGCCCACACTTTTTTACCTTTCTCCTCTGCTATTCTCCACTGACAGAGCGTCCTGCTTGGGCTTCCTCAGCTCTACCTACTTTCCTTTCTCCCAACACGCACAATAATATACTGCAAGAGACAGCTTTCTTGCCATTCTCTCTAGGTCAGTGAGTTCCTCAAGACCAGGGCCCTTTCTGATGTAACTCAATCCCAGGCACCCCAGACAATCCCTGGCATACAATAGGTGTTGATTACATATTTCTAAACTGTTGAGCTGCATAAACAGTCATAGAAGGTAGCAACTTTACTATCCCTCTCTGACAAAGGTTACTTTATTTCACTAGTTCTCAAAGTTAGCATCAGAAACACCTGGAAGGCGTGTTAAAATGAGACAGGAGGGAAGGGGGCAGGGCACAACCATTAAAAGAATGACCCAGCCATTAGCACAGAGATGGCGGAAGATTCAACTTCCAACAGACCTTAAGCTTAGTTATACGCTCATTGTCATGTATTAGCATGGAGAATGACACACCCCCAGGCACCATGACAGCGCCAAGCTGGCCATAAAAGGTCAAAAAGTGGGCGGGGTCCCAGTTCCTGGGAATCCCAGCCCCTTCCCCAAGGTAGTTGGAATAATCCTCCCGCTTGTTAGCATATGAAGTTACTGAGCCCAGAAGAACTAACCATCCCCCTCACCTTGTGGCCTTTCTCTGGCCTCTGAGCTAGCCCACACTCTGTCTATGGAGTATGTATCTCTCTGAATAAATCTGCCTTCGCTCTATTATGGCTCATTCTTGAATTCTCTCCTGCGCGGAGCCAAGGACCCCCACTTGACAGGATGCATCCCAGGGACTCACCCGAGACCTGGGACACAACCATCCTCCTGTGCCCCATTTTTCCTGTATTGAAAACACTAATGGCTGGGGCCCACTCCGGGGCCCAGTTTGGAGTTTGCTCCAATAGGTTTAGGGTGGCAGCTGAAATTTGCACTTCTAACTAGTTCCCAGGTGATGCTGCTGCTGCCGGTCTGAGGACCACACTCTCAAAACCACTGTTTAATTTACTCCTCATAGACTCTCTGTTTTCTCCCACAAAAGATCCTAAAGCTCTCAAAAGGGGGCCCTATTTCAGAGACAGATATGGAAGACTCTGGGGTCAAAGGGAATTTTTACCTTTTGTATTCAGGAGCATGAAGGAAATATAAAATAAATATCATAGCAGTTTACTAACAACTCAGCCAGGAACTGGTTTTATTTTCTATTGGGGAAAAAAAAAAAGAAATCAGGTGAATTAGCAAGTGACATTTAAAGCAGAAGCCAAAAGCAAATGGAAGATTTGGTTTTTAGACACTCCAGAGGCAACTGAGTCAACTTTGGTGCACTATGTAATTTTGACTTGGATTCTCTGTGCCAGGCATTCAGGATGCAGTGAGAACCAGGCAGGCCTGGTCCCTGCCCTCGGGAAGTCTAGCAGGAAAGGCAGCAAGAAATAAGCAAGCATATAAAGAAATGAAATAATGACAGATTAGGAAACGTGCTAGTAAGGAAATAAGCCTTACTCGCTAAGAGAATAAAGTGGGGGGAGGGCAGTGCTCACTTTAGGTAGGGTGGTTGTACAGTGTGAAGGAAACATATTGCCAGCCATGTCAGTAAACAAATGATGCTGTGGCCATGTCGCCAGCCCCTACTGCCACCCCTGACAGTGAGGGGAGGGAACTTAGGTTAGGGACAAGCAGGCAGCCTGGCCTCTGCTGCCACCCCTAACAGGGCACCCTAAGGGAACTCAGGATGTGGAGGAACGGGATACTGGCCCTAGATAGCTAGGTGCACATCAAAGGAATGATTTCAAAATGAACCCAGATCTTTGCACCTTCCCATGCATAGAAAAGCACGAAATTCCTTGAGATATCTGGTTTTCTTTACTGGATAGTCATGTTTTGATGTTCCAACTACCTGGTCTTTGTCACAAAAACCCCTGTATATGCTGACTCCTCCCTTGCCTGGGCAGAACAATCTCTTAGAGCGATCTGAGGGGCTGTGTCCCAGGCTCGAGCCCTCGAAAAGTCTGCCAGATAAAAACATAACTCTCAACTTTTAGGTTGTGCATTTTATTTCAGTCGACAAGAGGAAGTGATCTCTTAAATTGAGTCCATTGAGAATGAGAAAATCCAGCCTTGTGAAGAGTCAGGAAAGAATATTCCAGACAGAGGGAATCATAAAGGTAAATACCCTGGTGTCCAAAGGGGCTCAGCATGTTTTAGAAAAATGAGGCCAGGGTTCCCTGAGCCTAAGTGTGAGGGGGCCTTGAACTGCAGGGAGGAGTCAGGATGGCATTCTCAGCGCAGTAGGAAGAAGCTGCAAGGGTTTCAGCAAGCAGAAGAGTGTCATATCTGATTTGCATTTGAAAAAGATCACTCTGGCTGCCCTGTGGAGACAGGTTTGTAAGGGGCAACAGCAAAAGGGAAAGAATCAGTCAGGAGTTAATTTTTCCAGGCAACGTGCTGCATGAAACACCTAACCGCTGGCGGGGGTGAGAGCGGGGTTGGGGGGGGGAGGTTTATCAGCTGCCCCAATATGAAACTTTACAGCCTGTTCAAAGAATCCATTTGCGCTGCACTGTTTAAAGACAACATACAAAACTGGTCTGGGCTAATTGTACCAAGCTGCCGCAATGCAGACCTCCAGCTTGCTGGTCAAGTCCATGGAAGACTTGCTTTGAGAGCATCCTTACCAGAATAGCTGTGTATAATCCCCCGAAGGGAAGATTTAAAGAACAGAGTGGCCCTTTGAGAGCTGAAAAAAGCAGTCAATTAAGTGCTATTTTCCTTTCTTACAAAATAAGTCCTTTTCAAATTATAGTGAAATTCAAGTCTACGGATAAATGTCAGTAACAATGGCCAACATTTACATAGTGCTCGTGCACCAAGCACTATTGTTCTAAGTGATGATGCATATTTACACGTTCAGTCTACCCAGGAGGTAGCCACTGTGAGTCCGTTCTCCTCATTTGACAGATTGAAAGCTGAGGCACAGAATGGGTAAGTAATTTGCCCAAGGTCACACAGCTGGTAAGTATTCAAGTGCTGACACCAGTCAGCCTGCTTTGAGAGTTGTGACCTTAACCATCATACTATTGCTTCCAGCGAATTTGCAAAATCCGCAGGTGTAACTGTAGTCGTTGAGAGGGAGACCCCACATTTTAAATTTTGTTATATTCCCAGCATAATGCCTGACACAGAATAATCTAGTTCTGCAGATGAGCTGAGCCTGAATACTGAGCTTCACTGCCCACGATCATAGCGTAAAAGCAAAGACACAGAATCAGACAGGAACTGAGTTCTGACATAACATCCTCACACCAGTGACACAAGCAAATACAAAGATGCGTACCGATGTTTTTCAAAGACTCTGTAGAAACTCAACAAAATTATGGATAACTTTAGATCCTGTGGAAGAGTTACCAAGACCCAGTTTTCCTAAAATAAGGGAAAGAGTATTTCCCTTAAGGGAAGGCATGCATGCATCTGCACCAACTACTGAGCCCAACAGGCCTAACTCATGTGAGTATTGCCAGAGCCAAGAACAGTGCCTGGCCGGGACTACGTGGGGTAAAACTGGCTGAGCGGGATGGACATACCCCTTGAAGTCCCTGCTGTCCAGTTGACTCGCTGTGAAATTGGCCATGTCATGAGCCCTTCTGGGCCTCAGTTTAAACCAAAGATGGTATTAGCTGCCTTGTATGTTTATCATGTATAGGAGGGAAGGGGCAGGATGGAAGTGATGATCTTAGCTACATGGTCGGTTAGTGGTAACCACTGCTAATAGTAGCAGTAGTAGTAGTGGTGCTTCTATGATTATTATTACCTGCTTAAAGACTTGCAGTAAAGCCAAACAACTTAGAAAAAAAAGCTTTAACATAAAAGCATGGTTGTAGTCAGTTTTTTGAGAACTATTTTACAGGAAATGTAGTCAGTTAATAGAAAATATTGGACCAAAATGACTTTATGGAGAAATCTAAGAGAGTATAGTGGTTAAAGAGATAGACTCTAGACCAAACCCCAGTTTCACCACTTACTTGCTGTGTGACCCTGGCCAAGTTACTAACATCTCTGGGCCTCAGTTCACTCATCTATAAGATGGAAGTGTTAATAGTAAACTGCTTCAGGAAGGGAGGGTACAGCTCAGTGGTAGGGTGCCTGCTTAGCATGCATGAGGTCCTGGGTTCAATCCCAGTACCTTCATTACAAAGTAAATAAATCAGCCTCATTACTTCTCCCCCTCAAATTGAAAAAATAAAATAAATTGTACAAAAAAAGGGGGAGTGGGGTGGGGTATAGCTCAGTGGTAGAGTGTGTGCTTAGCATGCATGAGATCCTGGGTTCAATCCTCAGTACCTCCATTAAATAAATAAATAAATAAGCCTAATTACCCACCCCATTTCCCAGCCCCCCAAATAGTAAACTGCTTCATGGAACTATTGTGAGTGTTAAATGAGGTAGTACACATAAAGCATCTAGAATGCCTAACAGTCTGTGGACGCTCAATAAGTGTGAACTACTGTGATTATCATGTTGTTGTTTTTACTTTGTGGGTGTTGAAGGCAAAATCAGGAAGCTAGGTGACAGCATGAAACACCGGGCTCATGGCTTGTGTCTGCATGTGGCGTGCAATGAAACCGACTCCAAAGGAAAGAGAGGCGTCACCACTCATTACAGCCCAGCACTGGGGCGATGCAGAGATGCTGGCGGGCAATCCTAATAGCTGCAGGCTGGCGATTTAATGACTTACAAAGACAACAAGAAAGAAGTAGCGTTATTTGATGCCTAAAAGTTACAGCAAATCAAAGAGACAGTTGGGGTTTGTGAAAAAGTATTGTTTCATTCCTTAAGGCAATTAGCGTAATCAGGACACAGACAGCAGAGCGCACTGGCGTATCCAGAAACTCCTTTTTCTCTTCTATCAAAGGATAATATATATTTTCACCTTCAGAAAGGTTAGGTAATTATAAATGTATTCTCCTTACTCATAATATTTTAAGCAAGTAATTGTTGCCCATGGGAAAATGTTTAATTATTTCTGATGAACAGTTGTGGCACTGAAACAAGAGAACATGACAGGCAGAGGGTAGAGACCGCAGCCCAGTTCTTAATTGTGTGGGAATCTTGTCTTTGCATCGTGGAAAAAAAAATCCCATATTGATTTTCCTCTCAATTGATTTCACAAAATTTTCAGTTTAGCAACACTGAGTCTCTCCAATTATAGCATCTTCTCAATTCCCTAGGCTAGAGGCTGCCTCGTGCTGTCGTGATGGAAACCTCCCACTGCCCAGCTAGTGCCCCTTCCCGGACAATACAGCCTCACAACTGTCCCCACTCCTCCCCTAGGCCCGCCGACTTATTGAAGCATAGTTGATTTACAATATTGTGTTAGTTTCAGGTGTACAGCAAAGTTATACATACATATATATATTTTCAGATGTTTTCCCATAAGTTATCACAAGATAATGAATACAGTTCCTTGTGCTGTATAGTAGGTCCTTGTTGTTTACCTATTTTATATATAGTAGTACACATCTCATCCCATACTCCTAACTTATCCCCCCACCCCCTTTTCCCCTTTGGTAACCGTAACTTAGTTTTCTATATCTGTGAGTCTGTTTCTGTTCTGTAAATAAATTCACTTGTATTATTTTTTAGCTTCCACACATAAGTGATATTATATGATATTTGTCTTTCTCTGTCTGACTTACTTCACTTAGTATGATAATCTCTAGGTCTATCTATGTTGCTGCAAATGGGCAATATTTCATACATTTTTATGGCTGAGTAATATTCCATTGTGTATATATGGAATATGTTATTCATGTATTGTATATATTATATATGTGTGTGTGTGTATCTCACATCTTCTTTATCCAGTCATCTGTCAATGGAAATTTAGGTGTTTCCATGTCTTGGCTATTGTAAATAGTGCTGCTATGAACATCGGGGTGCATGTATCTTTTCCAATTAGAGTCTTCCTTTTTTCCAGACATATGCCCAGGAGTAGAGTAATAACTCTAGTTTTTAGTTTTTAAAGGAAATTCCATACTGTTCTCTATAGTGGCTGCAACAATTTATATTCCCACCAACAGTGTAGGAGGGTTCCCTTTTCTTCACATCCTTTCCAGCATTTATTATTTGTAGACTTTTTGACGATGGCCATCCTGATAGGAGTGAAGTGGTACCTCACTGTAGTTATGATTCTTATTTCTCTAATAATTAGAGATGGTGAGCATCTTTTCATATACCCTAGACCAACATTTTTAAGGAGAGTAGGGGATGGCGAGGGAGTGTAGCTTTGGGATTGCATGTAGAGATGGAGGAGCCGTTCCTCACTCCTCCTCCTGGTGTAGGATGAGGGAACATTAGAGGAGGCAGGGCTTTGTGTCCCCTGTTACGGATGCTTCATGTTATGCATGGGAAACCCAAGACCCAGCCGGGGAAGTGGCTTGCCAGAAGCGACCCAGCAAAATCAGGTCTTAATCTGAAGTCTTTCTACTCCAAATCCAGTTTGTTTGGGAAGAAAAAGAGAAGCAAGTTGAACAGGGAAGATTCCCATGTTGTTGACATGATAATCTGAGAATCGGCCCTGTGGAAGAGTGTTTTCCGGGGAAACTGGTAGATGAAAGAGGCAGAAGGGGTAACTAGGAAGGGCTGCAGACAGGCCCCATGAGGCTCTCTTCCCTGCAGTTGGTACCTACTGCCCCTCCACGCAGGGTGGCATGGAGTGGCTAACAGCTAGCAACTCTGGAATCAGACAAACCCGACTTCACATCTGCCTTTTCTCAACAATGCAATGAAGCAGGCATCGCTACCCGCTTTTACATGTTTAGGAAACTGTGGCCCAGACAAGTTAAGGAACTTTCCCAAGCTGGAGTTTGACTGGGACTTTGACCAAGTGTCCTTTTCAAGCCTCCCGTCACCAATGGCTGGGATATTTACATAAAAGATTTCTTTACACTTACAAAGTGATTTTAACTCTAAAATCCCTAGTTTTATCCCTTACATTTTAATTCACTTGCACATTGGAAACTGCCTAGAGACAAGTATGGTGTTAGTCAACTTTCCTTAAATGAAATTTTTATTGAGGTAATTATTGATTCACATGAAATTGTAAGAAATAATAGTAAAGTCTCAAGTATATGATAGTCAACTTTTTGATGAAGGTTTATATCAGATATGAAAGACTCTGGACCAAAGGGACTTAATAAAAAGAAAAACAATGTCAGGTAGCCAATAACGTGGTCTAGATTTATAAGACCCTATAGGTCTTTACAAGTCTGACATTTCTAAGCGGTCTATATTGTTTTAATTCTTAAAGCTCTGTTGCGTGGGTCCAAATCCAGCACTACCACTTCTCAACTTTATGATCCCCAGTGAGTTACCGGGTCTCTCTGTTTTCACATTTTTGAAAAAAGGATGCTCATAGCTACCTTGCTTATAGGATCACTGTGGGATTAAATGGGTTAATGCACATAAAGTGCTTAGAACATAACCAGCTGATCGTTGGTATTCATGGCATGTGTCTACATTTTTTTTTTCTCTTTTTGCCTGTTTACTAACTAGGGAAACAAACAATCTTTTCCCACCTACTCCTTGCCCTTTGGGGGTAGGGCAAGGGGTAGGCATTGGTTTGTTTTGGAGATTGGGAATAAGGGTGCAGCTTTTTTGTTTAAACCTATACAACATCTACTTAATGATTTTATTCATCCATATCCTCAACAAATGTTTTCTTTCATACATGGAAAATTCCATTTTTTTAATATACCAGATTTCCCTGCTTGTGGGAAGATATTCAAACACACCAGCAGTTTCTTGCAAACGTGTGAATTTTATTCCTTTCTTTCATTTGTGAAGTCTTGAATAGAGACTACATGATTTTTTTAAAAAATCCTCATAAAATAGAAGCTATTTTCTAACCTCCTCTATGTGCACAGTTGACTCATTCTAAATGAACAGGGATGGGGATTTCTTCTGGATCCTGAAGGCAAGATGAAAAGTGTATGGATCTGATCCCATTGTTAGGTGTGGAAGTCCTTAGAAAATTCTCTTATTTTGTCCTGTTCAAGAAACAGCTCTCTAAAGAACACAAGCGGTGTTTATATCTATTTGATAGACTGGTAAGTAACTAGGTTCAGCAGAATAAAAGTCAAAGCAATTGAAGGTGTCTTAGCGTTACTGGGCTCAAGTCCCCACACTCCAACCCCTTCTCTAACCCCAAACTGCTCGTGTGCACAGACCATCAGCACCGCCATCATACCACCACCTCCATCATTGCCACCAGTACCAAAGTCCATAAAATGGGCCATTATTTGACGATTTGCACAAAGCCACCCACGGAGTGAATGACAGGCAAAAGGTTTTTGCAGAACCCTCATGATACTTTCATCCAACCTTTATTGCCCAATAATAAATCCAACCTCCAACCTCTTGGTTGGCTACAACATCCAACCTCTCACACAACGCACGGCATCTGTTCCACAGTCCTGCTCCCCGACCAGACTAGAAGTATCTTCACCTCTGAATGCTCCACGCCTGCCTCTGAGTTTCTCTCTCTGTGGCTGCTCAGGAAATACATTCCCAATGGAACTGAATGCAAACTTCCCATCTCCTGACACACTCTCTATCCTAGACTAGCCTTCCAGCTTCCAGAAGTCCTGTTTTTCAAGGCGAGTATTGTAAAAGAGACAGTTGAGCTGGAACTGGGGACAAATATTACAAGGGTCATGCGGTGCAGGCTCATGGCAGAGTTAGGGAAAACTGCAGGCACTGGGCTAGCCGGATGGGGGCAAGTCTCCACGGAGGCTGTGCCCTGTGGGATGTTGGGGGGACCTGGCAAGACCCCACTTCCCTCCTGCTGCTTTACTTGGGAGGAGGAGGAATGATCTGGCCACTTAGGGAAAGCTTGAACTTTGTTATCAGAAGTCAGCCTCACAAGAATGAGGAATACCCCGTTCTAGGATGCTAGCCGGTGCCCAGGGAGTCTGCACAGCAGACAAGGTGAGGCAAGCTTAGCAAGATGGGAGGGGTCCCTCTGAGGACACACTGGCTGGTCTTTCCTCAGTGGGGAAATATAATTGACATCCATCCACCACCGGGTTTCAGACCTTTGTCCATCTGGCCAACCTAGGTCACCGTTTAAGTCCCTGACCCTGCTCCATGGGGAAGGACAGTAGTATCACTGTTTCTGATGGATCTCCTTAATGATATTCCTTCCTTCAGGAGGCCTTCCCTGACTTCCCAGGCCCATCTAATTTATGCAGCCTATCGGAACAGCTGCTGGTGTGTCTCAGCGCATTCGTAATCCCTTGGTCAGTGCCTCTTCCTTGCTAGATCACTAGTTCTATGGGGGCAGGGACACAATTTTCCAGTTCACTGCCATATTCTTTGAACCTAGCACCACGCCTGGTACATAGTAGGTGCTTAACAAACACTTTTAAGATGAATGACAAGAAAAAACGGTAGTATACAGCTGTGGGGAGCTCACAAAGTACTTTTTATTCGTATTAACTATGTTGTTCAGTTCTCACACAGTCTAGATGAAAAAAAGTATTATTCTAATTTTTACCAAAGAGGAAAACGAAAGATTAAAGATGTTCAACTGCCCAGGAGCAAGGCTGAGAGGCAGGCAAGTTGGGACCACCCACTCTGGTTCCTTCCCCTTGCTCTAGAAATTCTCTCTAGTCACCTAACCCCCAAAGATAAACTTAGAATCCCCAGTGCCTCCCATCCCCCATGCCTGCTGTGGGATCCCAATTAATAACTGCATAAAACATTTGCCATTGTTCCGAGGAGCTGGGAAATCAATGTGTTCATTAGCGAGCTCCCCCTCCCTGCAATCCGCCAGGAAGACGAGGTGCTGGGGTCTGTTCTCTGTGTTTCTCCTCCACCATCTGTGACTAAAAATGTTCTTTGAAATGCACTCTTCCCCAATTCTCACAGCTATAATTTCATCTGATGTTCAACTCTTCCCTACCCTGACACCCCCACCCCTGAAAATAAACCCCCTAGAGCCCCACCCCACCCTGATGGTCTGTTCCTCTTTCCCAGACCCTCCCTCGTCAGCAGGAAAGGGGCCAAGTTCCAGTAGGCAGCCTGCGGTCTCCATTTTTGTTGAAAAGGAAAGCCGCTTTCATCCTTAGTGGGGCTCCGTCTGCCAGGCGCTGTACGCACGGCTTGTTAGGTCAGACCCTCCAAAGAGAAGGCAGATGATGTAAGGTTCAGACAGAGGCTAAATCTGAGCCCGCAGAACCCCGGCTCCCCTGTCCCTTCTGCTCAGAGCCAACCCCATTTCCTGGGGTGCAGGCTGATGGGCCAGTGGCCAGACTGAGCTGAATCCCAAATGATGGGAGTTTGGGGAATCCACTGTCTACACTGAGCTTTATTTATGCAGTAGGATCAGCCATCAGGGATAGTAAAACCCTCTTTTAAAACAAAATTTAGGGGGTGGAGGTATAGCTCAGTGATAGAGTGCGCTGGCATGCACAAGGTCCTGGGTTCAATTCCCTGCGCCTCCATTAAGGGTAAAAAATAAATAAATAAAAAATTTAAACCTACTTAAAAGTTAAGGTTATAACACAAGGAATACCTGAATATCCTTTACCTGGATCAGTGACTCAATATTTTGCCACATTTGTTTTCTCTCTTTCCCTGTATACTTAATTTTTTCCCTTATACCATTTGAGAATAAGTTGGCAATATTATGAACCTTTACCTCTAAATTCCTTAGCACATATCTTTTCAAGAACAAGGGCATATTCCTGCATAACCACAATACTCAGATCTCACTCAGTATGTTATCTAATACACAGTACATACTCAGATGTCCCCAGTTGTCCCAATAATGTCCTTTGAACATTTCTCTCCTATGCAGGGTCCAATCAGGGATCACGTGCTGCATTAATTATCATTTCTTGTTCACCTGTAACATGAAACTGGTCCTCACCTTTTTTTTTTTTTAAATGCCATTGACACTTTTGAACAGCATAAGCCAGTTTTTTTTTTCAGAACAATCTTCAACTTGAGTCACATGATCCCAGTTCACCCCATCATTGGAGACATTAAATTTATCATATGATTAATACCATGCATATCAGATTTCTTCATTGTAAGGGTACCGTTTCCCTGTTGTTAAAAACAAGAAAACAGACCCAACATGGAGTCACTTAGGCTAAGCCCCACATTACCAAATGGAGGCTTGACTTAATTACAGTTTCAGCTCTCTCAGAAATGGAATCTTAAAACCAGTCAATCAGGAATCGCCTGATCAGCACTAGCTGGGTAATCCACCTGATAGACCCCTGCCGTCCCCTAAAGGACAGTAACCTTGCAACAATCAATCCATTTTTTTTTTGCCTCGCATAATTTCCTGGTTCCTGCTCCCTTCTGCCTATAAAAGTCTCTCATTTTGTACAGCTCCTCTGAGCTCCTTTCTATCTGCCAGATTGGGTGCTGCCTGATTCATGAATCATTGAATAAAGCCAATAAGATCTTTAAAATTTACTCCGTTGAATTTTCTTTTTTTTTACTGTGTGTAATTAACCAGGACTCTGTGGGAAGCTGTTTGACAGCATAGGAGTAGACTTTTCCCTTATGACTTCTAGTGTGATGGCTCAAGCACCCTTTGATAACACTTAACTGAATCAATTAGTGTGACAGTGGTTGCAAAAAAGTGATATTCTGATGCTATCATTCCTCATCCATTAGTTTTTTTTTCTGTAAAAAGAATTTTCCCTCTCCCTCTTCAATTTTCAGTATCACTCTAGACTCCTGGATTCTTTTTTGTATTATTCAGTGTATTAGGATCCCTTGTTGTCATCTTCTCTCTGTTGTTCTAATTGAGTATCTTGAAGGAGAAAATATAAAGTTTTCTAGCTCCCTCACATCCTCTTTCTCCCCAGTCTCAGTCACATAGGGTTCCCTTTCTGACCCCTCCTATTCTCACTGAGCTTTATTCCCCACGGGGAAATCTGATTGGTCACAAGAAGGATCTGGAACTGTACGGTGACGCCCACTTCCATGCTGAGCTCCTTGAGGGGTGGAGTCACATCTCCTGTGTCCCCAGCACCCAGCACGGTGTCTGGCAGGTAGCAGGCGCTCACTGATGGCTGTGAAGGCAGCCCAGGGGTGATCGCCTCAACTAAGTACAAAGCAGCAGCTCAAAATCTCAGACAATCTTTATCAGAGGACAGGGAGGGAAAACTCACCTTTACAGAATACTTCGAATGTGCCAGGCCCCTGCTCAACTTAGCAAAACGCTGCCACGTTAGCTTAGACTTTTACGCAACAAGTGAACAAACTTCTCTGGTGTTTTTAAGCCACTGTCGTTCTGGGTCTGTCACATGCAGCTGAACTTAATATCCAAGATAACACATTCCCCTTTATACTTTGTACTCTAGCCATGATGGTTATTTCTGGTTCCCAGAACACACTACTCCAGTGCTTCTCAAAGGAATCACCTAGGAGTCTTGCTAAAATGCAGATTCTGATTCAGTGGGTCTGGGCTGGGGACTAAGATTCTGCATTTGGGGCAAGCTCCCCACTGACGCCAGTGCTGCTGATCTGAGGACCATGCTGCCCTTTTGTAACAGCAAGGCACTGCTCTCTGCTTCAAATCTGTATGCGTTTGCAAATGCTGTTCTCTTTGCCTCAAATCTTCGCCTCTCCTTGTGTATCTGGAAAATTCCTATTTATTCTTTAAAATCCTGTTCAAGGGTCAGCTCTTCTATGCCACTTGGTGTGGGAGCACCTATCACGGGCCAATCACTGGGTTAAGTCCTGGGATCCACGAGTCTGTCCTCTCAGAAACCCCACACTGTAATAGAGAGAAGGACTCTATGATAAGCAAACATGTACACTAACAAGGAAACTGACAATGGTGCTAAGCACCATGGGAAATGTAGAGGGAGCATGGTTACGGAGGGGCTGTCCTTCAGGCACGTGGTCCGGGAGGAGAGTTCAGAGGGGAAAAATAATTGAGGTGAGATCTGGAAAAAGAGGAGAGTTGACCCGACAAACAGCTGGAGGGAGGGAAGAGCATGCCGGGTAGTGGAAGGAACAAGAGCAGGGCCCCAGCGCTTGAAATGCTAAAGGACCTAAAGTAAAGCAAGTGTAGCTTAAAGACAGTGAGTGTTGGGGACGGAGCTACAAGCAGAGATGGGAGGAGACAAAGGCTAGGTGATGGAAGATCTCTGGCTACGGTAATGTTAGAATTTCATTGCAACTAAAATGGGAAATCACTGGAGAATTTTAAGCATAGGAACGATAGAGTTTCATTTATGTTTTTAAAAGATCACCCTGGCTGCTCCATGAAAAATGTATTGTAATAACAGCTAATGATAATAGCTAACATTTACTGATTGTGCTTATTCTGTACCAGGCATTGCTCTGAGTGTTTACCTATATTAACTCATTTAGTGCTCTCAATAACCTTGTAAGATAGGTACTATTATTATTCTCACTGATGAAGAAATTGAGACCTGAAAAAAGTTAGTAAACTTGTCCAAGTCACACAGCTAGTATACATGCTGGTGTTAAGATATGAACCCAGGCGATCTGTCCAGAGCTGTGGCACTGCACCACTTCACTCTACCACAGGAAAAAGTGGGCACATAGGGAGACTCATTAGGATGGATCTGCAAGCAGTAAAGGTAGGGGAAGTTGCTGGCTTGGACCAGAGCAGTGATCACCACGGTGGAAAGAGGGAGACAGATGTAAAAATTATTTGGAGGTTGCAAATGGGAGTCGGAGGGACGTAAAAGACCAGAAGCCATGAAGGATGGCTTCTGAAGTGTTGGAGTTTAAGCAGCTCGGTGGCGTGGCCGTGTGCTGAGATGAGGAAGTCTAGGAGAGAAACATACTTGATGGGAAATCAAGAGTTACACTTTATGATGTAAATTTGGAGATGGCTATTCACTAAACAAGTAGGGAGGAGATGCAAGGTTCAGAGCAGAAATGTGGGTTAGAGACGGGAATTTGGGAATCACCAGCATGAGTGGGGTGTGGACCACCATGACAGTGAGTATAGCTGGGGAATGGAGAACGGTTCACTAGGAAAACTGGGGCTCACTAACTTACAGAGATTGGGAAGAAGGAGAGAAGACTGCAAAATAGGTGGGAAAAAAGTAGCCAGAGAAGTAGAAGGTAAACCAAGAGAGTGTGGTATCAGAAGCCAAGACAGCCAAGTTCCTGGGCAGTTAAGTGAGAAGTGGGCAGAGAAGAATCCATTCAGTGTGGCCTTGTGGATATAACAGAGTCTCCCATTGCCTATAGATATGTCTGTCTTCTTCCTCAGTAACAGTATCCCCACTGGGGTTCAATACTGTTTGGGATAAAGATCTCATTTCCCAGTCTCTCTTACAGCTAAGTATGTCCATGAAGCCAGGTTCTGTAAATAGGAGTGTTGTGAGAACTTCGGGGAAAGATCCTTAAAGGAACTGACTCAACAGGCAGAAGCCCCATTTCCTTCCTGCTGCCTGGATTGTGGTTTAGATGACTGGAGCCCCAGCAGCCACTGTGTATGTGGAAGAGTTTGTACAACCATGTAGACTGCCTGACAATAATAATGATGAACACATATCTACTCAGGTGCTGCTCTAAATGCCTTATATATTTTGAATTCTTTAATCCTTAAAACAATCCTGTGGGATAAAGATTATTATCCCTGTTTTACATGAGAAAAATAAGGCACAGAGAGGTTAAGTAATTTTCCCAGAGTCCCACAGCTGGGACAGACCTAGCACACGAACCCAGGCAATGTGCCTTAGTTCCTATCTCTACTGCTATGCTCCTCGAGTTGGAGGTCTGTGGGCACAACATATAATCAGGCTGCCCAAGTGTGTGCTCTTATCCAGTTACCTGCAGCTTCTCTGGTGAGGGCAGAGGGGCAGATAGCTAGGCTCCCCAGAACCGTGGTCTGAACAGCCCAGCAGGACAGAGAGGGAGAGGGCAAGCTACTGCTACACTGACTATATTGATGGACAGTGAACTCTACCTGAAGACAGGCAAGGTAGGGATCCAGGAGGAGGGCAGGCCTCCTCACATTAAGATCCCAGGTTCCTCTTCTCTAAGTTGAGAGCCCTGAATAGCATGACTGCCTAAGTCCCTTCTAGCTGTAAAATTCTGTAACTCACTTGGTGCTCAATAAATATATGGTGAATGAATAAATGAATAGATGTGGATGCAAGTAGGTAATACACATTTTCTTAGCAAACATACATGTAAAAATAAGAATATAATACACGTTATCTATTTGCTAAGCAAATGAATTTTGTAGGCAAAGAAAATACCTACATCATTGGGAAATGGAAGGTGAAAACATATACAGACATATATCAGTAGCATTATTTTATAATAACGTCACATAAAGCAAAAACTGCTGCATATCACTGAAGATTCTGTATCCAAATTACTGAGGCTTTGTAGAATGCTTTATCAGGACATAAGCAGGGCTCTCAGTCCTGCCACACTGGTACACATACATATGCAGGAGGCTGCACATAGCACAGATATCTGGGACCACAATTCCTCACACCCCCATGCCAAAAAGAAGGGAGAAAGGTGGTGAAGACAGAACTGACCACGCAGTAATTAGAAACTGGTAGGTCGCCTGACCTGACCATGAAGGATCTGAATGGAATTGAACTGAAATTTACTAGCACACAAGCACCTCTGTGCCTGGTACGTTATGTATTTTACCCTAATTCATAGTATTTAACCAGTGCTCACTTTAAGAACAGTGATTATATGCCAAACATTGCAGTGGGCATTGTTGTGTATTATTAGCTCATTTCGGCCTCTCAACCACTCTGTGAGCAAAATGCTCTTTGTAGCCCCACGGCAACGATGGGAAAGTTGAGGTTCAGAGAACTTTATCCTTCACCCCAGGTGACAAATATTAGGGCAGCAGCATAGCAGGACCTCAAGCTGCATGAAATCTGAGCCCTCTATTCCTCCCCACCATCTGTTGGCATGCGGTTCCCAGACATAAAGCATTACATTCTTCTTCCTGTAACAGTTGCCCAGGGAAGAGCTTTCCTGGGACTTCTCTCCCAGAAACCCAGGGCCTCCAAAGTGCATCTGCGTGCCCTCCGCTCTGATGACTCTCTCTCTGAGACCTCCAGCCTCCTGCCTTGGGCTGTGATGCCTGATCAGGTTACGCATCCTTATACCCATACATTAGCTAAACCCATTAACCTGACACGACTCCACTGACATCCTTTTCAACAAGCAGCCCCACAGCCGATTTAACCGATATAGATTTATTGCTTAACGTGAGAGAGGAGGGAACCAGGAGGGAGGGCAGGCGCTAGCATGCCTCCCCCTCTTCCGGGTGCTGATGGGCAGCCAGCGGTCCTCTCCTCCAGCAATTACTGACACTAATTAGCAGCCTACTACAGATCCGAGGGAAGAGACTGACACCGCGCAATCCCTGCCGACCACATCCCGAGTCTTTGGGAAGGGCCCTCGTCAAGAACCTGTCTGGGAAGAACTTGGCAGCTCAGAAACCCAGCAGATTGGAAGGGGTGGAAGGAGAATCTAGAAAATGGCCTCATAACCAGGGGCCGTTCTGTTTCCCGCTCCCAGCTTCGATCTGGCCACTGTGACTGTCAGCTGAGACCCTGGGCTTCTAGCGTGAACGGCTCTCTGGTCACAGGCACGCAGCTGGCTGCAAACCAGGGAAGCATGTGGCTCAGATTCCTGAAGCCAAGTCATTAGCCCTCTGACCCGATTATATGGATTATCACAAAGAACGAAGCCATGGGGCTTCAGCCATCACATTGCACTTCACTTTAGGGCTGGGAGCGGGGAACCAGGTCTTTGCCATCTTCCCCCACACATGCCTACGTTAACACGATACAGAGGCATTTCCAAGTTTAGAAGACAGAATTGATGAAGGAGGCTGAGGCTTCTTGTAGGTAAAGGGCAGATATTTCTTAAAGGGAAGCAGCTGGAATAGTAGAAAACAAGCTAGACTGGTCAAGGGTTGTGAGTTTTAGTCTTGGTTCTGTGTTGTGTGACCTTGGATGAGTTGCATTTCCACTCTGAAACTCAGGGACCCAGGCTGTCCTCGCAAGATGAGGAGACCCCTTCATGATCCTTGACGTCTCTCCCAGAGTGCCTATTCTGGTTTGATCACGACATTATGGTCCCATCACAGTGGTGAAAAATTTAGTGAAATAAGCTCATAAAGTAATATTAATTTCTAAACAAAATACCCTATTTTATAACAGATTTCTGTGCAAGAGAAACATGAACATGTTTTCTTTGCTTTATGTTTTAATGTCAAATTGAACTAAGAAAAAGATCTGATACCCTTGAATCTAAAAAAATGAACAAAATCAACTCTATGACTTTGTATTCTTTGGTTAGAGAAGCAAAGAAAAAAAGTGGGGGCGGGGAGTAGTATGAAATTGTGATTGCCCATTGCAGCTAGCTAGTGGGTAATAAACGTTGCTGAATCTGTGTCATTTAGCAGAAAATACTGCGAAGAAAAAATATTACAGGTTTAGTATCTTCATTATGTAGATTTTACATTCAATGAACTCTTGCCAAAATAAATTGCGTATATTATCTGAAAAGCAAATGTTAATTAAAACTGTATCTTGATAGCATGCGTGGTTCACAAGACATTCTGAGCGTGTGAGATTATACAGCACACATTAGCTACAATCAACTCAGACTGAAGGTTCTGGTCATTTCAATGACTCACGTGAAGCCAGACAGCATTAGCTGGTACTGGCGACTGACAGCGGTGCCTCACATAGTTGTATAGAAGATGTGGCCTGATCCCAACTTATTTCTCCAGATGGGCACAGTGTCTCTCTGCCTGCTCCAGAGTCACCTAAACAGGGTAACTGACTTGAGTTGCCAGCGGCTGTTTAACACAAAGCTACCCAGTGATCACTGCATCCAGGGTCCAAAAATAAAATTCCCAGCAAGGAAGTGAGACTGGGGTACAGACAGAGAATTGGAGGTCACCATATTCCTCACTTGTCTCTTTTCCTCTGCTACCCTGAGCTTGGATGTCCCCCAAGACGAGACCGTCATCTATTCATCCTGATAGGTGGGTAATTGCATTCTGGAGTCACAGCATTTGGTCTTTTTTGAACATCTTCACTGCTGAGCAGTGTATACAAAGAATGAGATCCAAATGCTGCAGAATTGATTCTTCCGCCCTCTCCAAGAGGCACCGCTCCAAAGCTAGTTTAATTATAGGTGTTTAGACATACTGAGATGAATACCTAGGGAACGGCCGTTCCACAGCACTGCTCTGGCAAGCATGTACTTTCTCTTCTGTTTTTTCCCCCCACTTTTCATTTTAACAAACAGTCAACTGTGTGCTGCACACAAGTGATCTGTAATCAACGGAAAAATAAAATGCCAAGTGTTAGGAAAAGGTCAGGGGAGGGTTTTCAGACAGGCACCTGAAGCCACATCATGGTCTCCCATGGCAAGACTGTCATTTCCATTGGAATTCCAGGGTCGGTTAGCTTGTAGGCTATTACCAATATACCTCCATGGAAAGTCAGGGGTGCTCAACAAGCCACTCTCCACTGGCCTCTAGAGATCACCGAGGAGCGGCCTTTAATGCAGGCCGACATTGCAGATGTTTCTAAAGGAGGGGCAGCTGTGGAGGGCAACAGACCTGGATCTGGAGCTCATCACTACCTAGGAGATGGGTGATGGTGAGCACGTCGGTTCACTCCTTGGAGCTACGGTCTCACTGCCAGGTAGGATTGACAATGCCCACCTATAGGGGCAGGTGTGAGAGTTGATAGAAAGAACGAATGTAGGCACCCAGCGTAGCACCAGATTCTTAGCGATGTCTAGAAGCAGCTACGATTCATTCACTCGTCATCCATCCATACAGCCAGCTTTTACACAGTGTTGACTTCAATTATTCAGAACCAGATTTATTCACAAAGACATTTGGAAAAGAAAGGTTTTTGTTTTTTTTTTTTTTTTGAGAATAGTGGAGCCATGGAATGGATAACCACTGAACTGGTTTAATTCCACCTCTCCCTGAGAAGCTGTGCACAAGGTCGCGGAGGAAGGGGGACCAGCAAAAGTGCATCTCCTTTAACGGTGTGCTGGCCATATGCCTGTTTAGTCTCAGGTCCCATTTCTGCCCTTCTCTGCTTAGGATCCCCAAACCTGCTTTTCTCATGTTCTCTTGCCTGGGGACTTTTGTTTCAGTTTTATCAATAGGGAGATCTGCTAGGACATTGTAAGGCAGGAGGAAGGGAGAGGCACTCACTTCCTGCTTCCAGATTCTGCCAGCATTCCTCCAGCAGCAGTGGACAGTTAGGATCTCCAATATCTTTTGGCAGTTTCCTCCCTTATCATGCAAAACCTCTTCCTGGATCCTGGGGCCAGAACCTAGCAGGTCCTCCACAATCTCAGCACCAGCCACGCAGTGTTAGCTCAGCATCCTCATCACCAGCGTATGGGGTTCTTCTGCAGTTCAGCACCCAGACATCCCAACACAAGCCCTGCTGTGCTTCTCTTTGGTTCCAGCCTCAGCAATCCCTTCCCACTGATTCCTGCACAGGCTGGTCCCCCAGCCCCTTGGCAGTGCAGCTCAGTAGGAGAGGACTGCCTGGCACTGGCAACATCACAACTTTCCTTACATTCACTCAGCCCTAGGTGTGTAATTGCTTTCTGTACTTACTAATCTCTGACCTGCCTCACCTTTCCCTTTGGTTCTTTCAACTCTTCAAAGTGTCTATAATCCCCTGTATCATGGAGATTCCTTTAAAAACAGAGTTACCTTGCATGATCCAGCTATCCCACTCCTGGGAATAAAACCAGAGAAAACTAATTCGAAAAGATACATGCACCCCAATGTTCATAGCAGCATTACTTACAATAGCCAAGACATGGAAACAACCTAAAATACCCAACTCCAGATGATTGGATAAAGATGTTGTGATACACACACACACACACACACACACACACACACACACACACACACACACAGGAATATTACTCAGCCATAAAAAAGAATGAACTAATGCCATTTGCTGCAACACAGATGAACTTAGAGATTGATACACACACACACACACACACACACACACACACACAGGAATATTACTCAGCCATAAAAAAGAATGAACTAATGCCATTTGCTGCAACACAGATGAACTTAGAGATGATCATACCAGTGAAGTAAATCAGAGAAAGACAAATATCATATGATATCACTTATACATGGAATCTAAAAAATGATACAAATGAGCTTATTTACAAAACAGACACAGACGCACAGACAAAGAAACAAACTTATTGTTACCAAAGGGATTAGCAGATACAAACAATTATGTATAAAATAAATAAAACAACAAGGTCGTACTGTATAGCACAAGGGACTATATTCAATATTTTGTGACAACCAATAATGAAAAAGAATATGAAAAAGAATACATATGCATGTCTAACTGAATCACTGTGCTGTACACCAGAAACTAACACAACATTGTAAATCAGCTATACTGCAATAAAAAAGTCAATACCCTTTAATCCAACAATTCTACTTTGCAAATCTTAAAACTGGCATTAGCTCACTCCTGTTCTCCCCTCGAGCTTCACTTACATGTCACCTCCTCAGAGAGGCTTTTTTGGCCCCTGAGTCTAAATTCCTTGTCTCGCCATAGCTGTCTTGATTGTTCTTTCACAGTATTCATCATGATTTGCAAGAATCTAATTTTGTGATTCCATCTGTCTTTCTCTCCATCAGGCAAAATCTCAATAAGACTTTGGTCACTGGTCTTCCCAGCACCTGGGAAGGCTTACCTTGTATAGGTGCTCAGAAAATGGCTGTTGAATGAATGAATAAATGAATTTCCAAAGATGTTCATTGCAGCATTGTCTATACTTAATGAAAAGCAATGAGCGCCCTACATACCTACTATGATGAAAATGGATAAATGTATGAAAATCCACTCAGTAGACCAACATAATCACGATATTTAGCCTGATGTAAAGGTTTCTCAACGTGTGGTCCACAAGCCACATGCCTCAAAATTGCCATGAATGATTGTTAAAATTCCAATTTCCAAGTACCACCTCCACATTTCCTAAGCTCTTCAGGTCATTTTCATGCCCCCTGACTCCTGGGGATCCCTGGACCAACAAGAATTAATGTAAATTGCAGAGATCTTGCCCTTACTTGAAAAATGTATTTTATCATGTTGGTTGGACAAAACAAAAATAAAATTAACCAGTCAAATAAACAAACAAAAAAGGACAAGCATATAATTCAATGAGATAAACATAAGTAGATAGCTAAGTAGATAGGTAGGAAAGTAAACAGATTTAAAAAAAATCATAGAAAAAGAACTGTAAGAAAATACACAATGTTTTTCTTTGGGGAATGGCAAAAATCACTATTTTCTCTTTTTCTATCTGATTTTCCATATTTTCTGAATATCTGATAATAATCATGTGTTTTGCAATGGAACAACACCAAACCAAATTATCTCTAAAAAGAAAAAATAGAGAGAAAGAGAGCGATTTTCAGCCAATCACCCAAGCAGCTGAAAATGCCAGCTCAGGCTCTCTGACCTCTCCTCCCCTGGGTTCCTTAGGCTGTCCCCCATCATTACTTGTCCCCCACAGGGCATGTGATGTGATCATTTCCTTAAATCTTACCCTGTCTGCACTAAAACCAGAGCTTGGCAGCGGGTAAGCCGTCAAAATTTCATACTTAAGACATCAAAGCTGGCAGCCTTGCTTTCAATTCCCCCCAGCTCATCTTCTTAGGAGAAAATATTTCTTAAAAGCACTTGATCCCTTGAAGTTATTGGGCACCACATTTAGCCAAAGCCCCGCTCAGACTACAGAGGCAAAGTCGCGGAGAACCCGCGCACCATATATTAAAGGCTTGGGTAGGCGCGGGATGTGGAGGGGAGAAAAGAAGGCAAGCAGCCCATCAGCTCAGAGCCCCTTGAGTCCAGTTCCCAACAGACAGCACAGTGACTGTCACGGGACCAAGAAAGGAGACAGCAAGTGTTGCAGGAGTTAATCTTGGGAGAGAACTCTCCTTGCAGCCGAGAGCCTGGAACCTACCATTACCCGGAAACAGCATAATGGCATGCTGTTAAGCTGTCTCCCGGGAGGGGGGTTTTAGGTGAGCCCTCCGACATCTTTCAAATAGAGTCCAGCTCAGCTGAGCTGCTCGTTAGGGACGACGTTTCCAGCCCGATGCCAGGCTTTGAGCTGGCGACACTGTGCAGAGACCCCAGGCCTTCTTTCTCAGTGCTCCATAAAGACAGTCACTTTCCCAGGCAGGTGAAAGAAAATTTGATCCTGATCTCGTATGAAGTAATGGGCAGAAGTGCTCCCTGACAGTGGAATCTGGGCCCGGAACAGCCACACCACCATCCCAGCGCAGACGCTTTGACAGGCACTGACAAAGCCCCAGCCGGCCCACCTCGCTCCCAGACAGTGAAATTACCAGAAAGACCTTGGCAGCAGCCCCTTCACTGGTCTCTCAACTCCAGTTTTCCTATTACTTTCATCCATTCTATCATAGGTAAATCTCCCCAAAGCCCAGATTTCGTTGGGTTTAAAAACCAAGAGCTATAGAATTGAGAAAGAATTTTACAACTTGGCATCTGAATCCTTTAATATTCTCGCTCCAATCAATACTTTTAAGGTATAATCAGAAACCTTTCTAGATTGCTCACTGTGTACTAGGCAATAGTCTTAGGGCTTTAAAAGAAAAAGTGGTTCATTTAGTTCTCAAAATTACCCCATGAGAAAACAAGCCCCATTTTACAGGTGAGGAAACTGAGGCACAGATAGATTAAATAAGCCAAGGAACTCACCTGAGGTTATAAAGCCAATAAGTGGGAGAACTCAAGCTGAAACCGGCAATGCGCCTCCACACACAGCCCACACGTGCACACCTGTACCCACTAAGCATCCGGTTACCGTTAGAAGGAATGGTCCCTCGTCCCTGCCAGCCAGGGTGGTCTGAACATTTTTCTCTAATCATGCCTGCTTTACTCTCCTTGTTCTCACCTGTGTTCCCTTTCCCCACCTTGAGTAGGTGTGATGTGTTGGTCCCAGGCCCATGGCCAGATCTGAGCATAGGGCAGCCTTGGATGGAGGGAAGTGCCCTCAAGGATGCCCAGAGAGGCCTGGGTTTGGCTGACTGTGCTTCAGGGCCATGGGCTCAGAGTCTTGAAAGAGGAGGGTTCACTCAGGCCCCTCATTTATAAAATGAGAACAGCCCAGCCTCATACAGTTGGGATGAAGGTTCAGTGAGAGAAAGGTGAAAAGGGCTTTGAAGACCTGTGCGATCACATCTTCCTTTGGACTCCCACAGCATGCTTTCCTAATCTCGCTTCTTCCCTTCGCTATACCCAGTAGCATGCTCCTTTCCTCCCCAGGCCCCCCACCCCCAAGCTGGACTTTAATTAAAAAGGCAGGTACATCAGTAAGTGGGCTGTTTGGGTTTATTTCCCTCAAAGAGGGGAGGCCCCGGGCGCTCCAAAGTTAGCCATCCAGGTACTTCTGGGAACTCGTCTGCTGTTGTCCTTAAAGTGTTTCGGGTGAAAGGCTGGGCTGGGGCTGACTGTCAGGCCCCCTGCCACTTCCTCCCCTCCACCCTCCGCCCCTGTTCAGCCCTGCCCATGCGCACAGGGGACGAGGCTTCAGCTCCAGACGCTCACAGAGACAATTTCCTACTCCCCTCCTGTCCTGTAAGGATGGGATACAATTTTTAAAAACTGGATCTACACTTTTAAAAAATTTATTTTTTATTGAAGTGTAGTTGATTCACAGTGTTAGTTTCAGGTGACTAGCAAAGTGATTCAGTTATACGTATACATACACATATTTGCATATATTTTCAGATTCTTTTCCATTATCGCTTATTACAAGAAATTGGGTAGAGTTCCCTATACTATACACAATTGGTCCCCGTTTTTTTCTCTTTTATATATAGTGGTGTGTGTCTGTTAATCCCAAACTCCTAATTTATCCAATAAATTAAATTGAATTTACCCTTTAAATGAGTGAATAGTATGTTATGTAAATTATATCTCAATAAAACTGTTTTAAAATAAGAGAAAGCAGCCACAGACTACACGTAAACAAGCTGGCATGACTGTGTTCCAATAAAGTGCTCTGCAAAAACCACCTGATTTCAGACTCATGCTCATCTCAGGGCGTGGTTGCCGGGGTGACGGTACGGCGGCATGAGCCCGGGTCTCGGAGTAAGATGGACCTTGTATCCTGGGTCCTTCGGTTCACTGTGTATCCCTGGACATGTTACTCTGCTCCCAAGTCTCAACTTTATCTTCCAGGAAACAGTGGTAAGGCCGCTTCCTTTTGTTGGGAAGGTTAAAGTTCAAGACGTTCATAACACGCCTGACACAGATAGGCACTCAAAACTGCCAGGTCCTTCCTTCCCCAGCAGGGTGGCTTAGGAAATGAGGTGGCCAGCATCCCTGCCTTCAGGGAGCCACGCAGTCTGCTGGAGCTTAGGGAAATGGATGCTGTGTACAGATACAGCAGCCAGGTCAGGTAAGCAGGTCTAGCGAAGCTTGTGAGGGGGCGCCAAACACAACACGGGATGAGGGGCAGTCAGGGGTGTCTTCCCAGAGCCCAGAGGGTGTAACACTTCAGCTAAGTGCCGGCAGGTGAAAGGACACAGACTCCACATCCGACAACCTGGTTCTCATGCCTGCTCTGCCCTGATCTGCTGTGCGACCTATACAGAGACACCTCACCTCTCTGAGTTTTGGTGTCTGTCCTATCTGAAAAAGGAGGTAATAATAATAACGCTTACCTTGCTGGACTGTTGGGAAATTGACAGGAGGTAATGAAGAAATATGTTTTAATGGCTCAGCTTAGGGACTGAGCTGGATGTCAGATTAGGGGGAGACTTACAAATAAAAACGAGGAGATCCGTGTATCTCTAATGATGTGCTAGGGAGTCGGGAGACGTAGCTCGGCGCGTGCGCATGAGCACATGTACATACTTACATTTGTATTTAAAGCCAATCCATTTTCAAGGGAACTTAATGAAGGCCCAGGGGAGGCCAGGTGGCCTGAACAGTTCTGTGTCACTGCATCCACCCTCCTCCCCAGCTGAACACTGATTTATAGAGTTCATTTTTCTTCAGTTGCTCTGAGGGCTTCAGGTGTGCTGTCTAGTTTGCCTTTATGATATCCTGCTGCAGTTAGAGACAGGCAGTATTATTTCCATCTTATCGATGCAGCTATTAAGGCTGAGAGGAGAGCTCGCTCTGTCCATGGAGCCCGTGGGGCCGAAAGGGACCCTGAAGGTCATTTAGTCAGACCCTCACGCTGGGGCTAGAATGCCTTCAACAGCATTCTTGCCAAGGCCTTACCCAGCTAATGTCCGAACACTTCCATGGACAGAGGTTCAGTCTGTTAAGAGAGAGGAGTCTAAGCGTGGGCTTAGGAAAACCTTTTCCTGGCAAGGCTGAATTGGAGGCAATCTGGGCTTTGGTGTCTGAAAGATTTGCATTCAAATCCTAGCCCCACCGTTCCCTAGCTAGGCAAATGATCAATCTCTCCAAGCCTCCATATCCTCACGTATAAAACCAAAATACAAAACACCTACTTTCTAGTGTTGGTTTGGTGACTAAACAAATGAGAGATATCAAGGCACTCCGGCAAATATAAAGGAGGGCACACTTGTAAGTTATTGTTAGTTTCATTATTACCATAAAGGCTTTCAACTTGACAGGTATCAGCATGCAGTGTTGCTGGACTAGAAATTGGCACAACCCCTTTGATGGACACAGTGGCCCTGTCTACTAACATTTAAATGTATACATTCCTTTTGAGCCACAGAGTCTACTTCTAAGGGATTTATTCTACAGATCCGCTTCTACATGTGTTTAAGGCGTATGTTCAAAGTTATTATCCATCACCTCCTCATTAGTAATTTAAAAACACTGGAGCCTATCTTAATGCCCTTCAGCAGGGAATTAATTAAACACATTATAATATGGCAATACAATGGAAGACCCTGTTGTACTGTTAAGAGAAATAATTTTTTCTATCTGTATTGGTATGGACTAATCTCTGAGATATATTATTTAGTGGAAAAAGTAAGCTACAGTACAGGGTATATGGTCTTAACCACTGTATTAGAAAAGAAAAGTGAACATAATACATTCACATGCAGAGATGTGTACTCAGAGTTTGTCTGGAAAAAACACAAGAGGTTGGTAATAGGGTTGCCTCTTGGAAAGGAAATCAGGGAACTGACTTAACTGGATGCCTTTTATACTGTTTTAATTGTTTTTTGCCAGTTTATGTGTTCCTTTTATAGAAACAGAAGTAGAAGTACTATAAAGATGCTGACTCTCTAAGCAGACATCAAGTCAAGGAGGCAGAAGGACACCGCTGTCCTTATCTCCAAAAAACAGCCACCCTATGCCAATCCTCAGAGCCATCCTGTCTCTTCTCTCTCTCGTATCTAATTATCAACAGCTTCTATCTGCTGCACTTTTCTTGTGGATCCAGAATCAGATCGCTTCCTGCCATAGGTCTCTCGGCTTCCATTCCCAGTCTCTGTGGTCTCTTCCCCACTAAACTTCTTTAGAACCTTAACAGATCGGGTCAACTCTCTGCTCAAAACCCCAAACAGTGCACATGTCCCTACCAGGGCCCCTGAGGACCCACATGGCTATGGCCCCAGCCATCCCTCTGACCCCATCTCCTAACCTCGTGCCCTTCTCATTCTGCTCCAGCCCCACCAGCCTCTTCGTGTTTCTCGAAATTTCTCCCACCTTTGCACCAGCTTTTCCCTCGGCTGGGAAGGTCCTCCCCATGTAGATCCTAGATCCGTATGCCTGGCTCTCACTTCCTTAAATGTCACCCTCTCCCTTCCTTCCCCACTTGCACACAACAGCCCCCCTGCTAGTCTCCCTTCCCTCCTCTGCTTTGTTCTTCTCCATGACAATACTCCCCTCCTGGTACTATTGTTCACTGGTGTGTGCAGTTTCGGCTCCCCCATTAGGGGGCACTTCAACGTCATTCTCAGCACAAAGCACACGGAGTCACCATAAACGCCCATTGACTTCAGCTGGGCCATTTATTAGTGTAATAAAATGAGAACGGGACCAGAAAAAGGAGACCTGAACCCTGAACTCCTGTTCTTGCTCAATTATGCCCGATGACATCAGCTGACCTCTTCACTTCTCTAAACCTCAAATGGTAGTAATGGCTCTCAGCCCAGTGCTTCAGGGCCCCTGCTGGTTTCAGAAGGTTTTCACAGGGCACCATTTTCAGTATTTCAAAGTGTCAGGAAGATCTTCCTAAAGCGCGTGCTGGGGAACACTACTATATGCTGTATACTAATATATGCTCCTCGACCAAAAATGAGCTCCAAGGTGAAAAACTTCTTTCAGTCTTTAATGTGCCAATGGCCTTTTTTTCCAAATTTATTTTTTCTCAGACACGCACACATACATGTGTTTGCATCCATGTGTGAGTGCACACGTGTGATTCATCTCACAAGACTGGTGTTCACCAGAGTACATATTGGAAAGGCTGGACTAGTACGATTCGCAGCCATGACACGGTCAGGGGGTAATGCTGATTTTTTCAGGTGGACCTAAGGCAGGTAGAAGAGTTTTGATTTATGATACAGGGAGAAAGGGCGTGATCACTGCTTCAAATGTGAAACCTGAGGTTCACGCCATGCTTCCCATGTCATCACCGCTCCACTGCTCCATCCATACTCCGAACGCTACACTCCAGCCAAATTTGCAGTTTTCCAGATATTTCAGGCTGTTCTATGACCCATGATTTCTCATTTTTTGTTTCCATTGATGGAAATGAACTTCCCTCTTTTTCTGTTAATACCCTCTACTCCTTTCTCAAGACTGAGCTCAAAAATTATCTCCTTTGATCCCTTCTTACTCCTCTGCTCTATCTTCACACTGCCCTACACTTTCCTCCATGACAACCCCCAAAACAATGTCCACCATGAGCTCCTTACATATCTGTCTCCCTTGTTGTCTATGAGCTCCCCAAAGTCATAGGCTTGGTGTCAATCACGAGTCTCTGCAGCAGATGCTATAGACCTGCTGTTAAAGATGGGGAATGAAGGAGAGGAAGAGGGAGGGAGGGAGAGAGGAAGGAAAGATGGAAGAAAAGGAGGGAGGTTGGGAGGAAGGAAGGAAGGAAGAAAGGAGTTTGGGAATCAATGAAAAAAGAGAGAGAAAGGAATTAAAGACAGAAAACAGGCTGAGTAGAGTGCACAGCCTGAGAGCCTGACAGCTAAGGCAGCTTTGTCCTGAAGAACCACCATCCCAGGAAACGGTCCCATTTGTTCATGAAAGAATTTTCATGGACAAATAAGTTGAGAAATGCACATCATGATTAAACCCCTTGCGGGAATATAGGCGCCCCACCCACAAGCTCAATAAAAGTTTTGAGAAGTTTTATAGTTAAGGGTCCTGTTATCTTTGAGTTCCCAAACTTTCTTTCGACTATAACATTTCTTCCTTTATTTTCATTCCTCCCTCCCTTCCTTCCCTCCTTCCTTCCTTTTTCTTCCTTCCTTCCTTCCTTCCTTCCTTCCTTCCTTCCTTCCTTCCTTCCTTCCTTCCTTCCTTCCTCTCTCTCTCTCTCTCTCTCTCTCCCCATCTTTCTTATCTGAATGCAAAGAGAAAAGACTATTTAGAGAACAGAGACCGAGAGCAGAGACTCAGGCTGAAACCTGAGACTAATCCCATGCCCAATAAGTCACCGTCTCCTGACGCTTTTAGCCTGACCTCTTGAAGACGTGGAGCAGAAGAACAAGGGGAAGAGAGGTTTGCAGACCCCCACCAGTCCTGCAGACAGGAGCTGAAACAGGCACGTCCTGCTGTTATCGAACACAAGTGGGAAACGATTTTGCCTGAAGATCAGGCTGGAGCGAGGAGGAGTCTCCCAGCCACGCGTGGGTTGGCCACGTGTGATCAAACACCCAGGAGCCAGTTCATGAGACCTGGAGGACAACCAAATGGATGGCCCCAGGCTGGCAACACACATGTCTCCATTTTAGTGCCCACGACCCGGGGACACCAAGAGTCACAAACATCAGGCCACATCACGTGTGGAGTCCTGGATCTACAACTGGCAACTGGCAATTCATGAGGCAAGGGAAAAACTGCTCCCTCACTGAACTCTAAGCTGCCCTCACCAAAGTCCTTCAGGGCAGAGACGAAATCTAAAGTGACATCATACTCTGGACCCCAGTACAGTCGCAGAGGTCTACTGGATGAATGAACAAAGGAATGAACAATCCGAGGGAATGAATCTGAGTCTCAGGGTCATCCTGTGTATAATGGATGTATAAACCACCAACCTCACAGGGTTATTATGAGGATTTTGTAAGTTGTTACTTGTTAAACCCTTCTGTTTTCTCAGATAGAGCATTAATAATAAATGTCTCCCAAACAAGGAATGTCATTTCAGTAGAATGGAGAAAGGGCAAACACAGGCCATAATTTTCACTTCCAAATTACTCACAGATGCTAATCAAATACAATCCAAGTGAGGCAAAAGAATTAGACAGAAACATTCGTAGCAGACAAACATTTGGGCATTAAAGTCATCAGACTAACAAGCAGCTTTCTTTCTATGGATATCTTGCAAGTTCAAAATGTCTGAAACCAGGCTGAGGACAAATTTGAAACTTCAAAAAAGAAATAAATCACTTGCGATAGTACCTTGACTCTCCACAAGGCAGTTTCTTCTGATTCTCTCCATTAATCGATGTATTTTTTCATAAAAGAATTCATGAGCACTGTTTACGACTCCTCCACTCTGAAGGGGACCCAGATGGACCACACACTTCCAGGAGCTGACTGATGCAAGAGAACATTTGAAACTTATCTCGCATGATTTTTGTAACTGCCTGTAAGAATGCTCAGACATCACAATCTCAGTTTTACAGTCTAATCACCCTGAGGGATAGAGATTTACTAACTGAGAACTCCAACATTGGAGTCACACAGACAGGAGAGTGAATCCCTGCACTTGCCACCTTCAACCTGGGGGACCTGGGTGAATGAGTGACAGATTCTCTGTGCCTCAGTTTACTCATCTGGTGGACGGTAATAAATAGTCCTCCTTCAAATGGAGTAAATGAGTACATATGAGATTAGAAAATGTTAACAAAGCCTGTGACATGCTCCTGAATAAATGCCAGTTATCATATTAATAGCATCATAAGTTTCATTAATGCTATTATTAAGGGTTCTAACAAGGATGGACCTAGAGATCATCATTCTAAGTGAAGTAAGACAGAAAGAAAAAGAAAAAGACCATATGATATCACTCACATGTGGAATCTAAAAAAAGAAAAAAAGAGGACACTGATGACCTCATCTACAAAACAGAGACAGACTTGCAGACATAGTTAACAATCTTATAGTTACCGGGGGAAAAGGAGTGGGAAGGGATAAATTTGGGAGTTTGAGATTTGCATATGTTAGCCATTATATATAAAAATAGATTAAAATAACCAGATTTCTTCTGTACAGCACAGGGAACTATATTCAATGTCTTGTAATAACCTTTAATGAAAAAGAATATGAAAATAAGTATATGTATATAAATGCATGGCAGGGACACCAGAAATTGACACAGTGTAACTGACTATACTTCAATTAAAAAAATCAATACAATAAAATGGGCTATCTTGACAAAGAAAGCTATTACTACATTATCACTTTTAAAAAGGAATAATGAAAATAAATGAATTAAGCATTCAAGAAGGAAAAAAAAGAGTTCTAGTATTTGATTTACCTAAGGTCAGATGATTAATACGTTTCAGAATGGGATTCAAAGCCATATCCTCTAAGACAAATATCTCTATTCTTTCTGCGTGAAAAAGGTAGGTTGATAAACATAGAATCATGGGCCTGGAAGGAAACTCAGTGGCCATCAACTTCAGTTTTCCTTCTAGTGACTACTGATCATCCTGCCTCTCATCAAGATCTTTACCCCTCACTTTAAAAATGAACCCTTAATACCTCTCACAATTAGAAAAGTATGCCTTGAGTTGAGTCCCAGTGTTGCTCTCAGTCACTCTTCAGACCTCTAGAGGATTCCAGAGAAAGTCTTGGCTTTCTGTGTCATGAGAACCTCCTGGAGCCAGTGATTATATCCTGACAGGTCTCTGGGATGATGACCAAGCAGGGTTTCCAGCAGGAGACGGGTCACACTTGAAATACACACAAGCAATGTGCAGAATTCATGGACACATTGCCACCCTAAGCAAAGGGGCTGCGCCGTTTTTATTCACTCCCTCCACATCCATCAAGCAGCCCTGACGTGTCAGGAGCTGGGCAAAACGCCGGGGCCACAGAGAACAGAACATGGTCCTTGCTCTCTGAGAAAAACGCTCACGAGTTCTCTGGGTTACACCTTTCTTCATGGTTCTAAGGAATAAGGAATGACTCCTCTCTTCCCCAGGGAGTCAAATGAGTCCCCTAAAATGTCAAGTGATTTCACCCAAGGTCACAGAGTAAGTTAACAGCAGGCGTGATGAGATGTCTTAAGCACAGGCATGATCATCAAAAATACAAATGCTCGGAGGCTGATGATGTAAAGAGGGCTAGGATTTCTCTGGGGCCTACCCCGACTTCCTTCTGACCTTGGACATGGGGCTGATGAGTCTCCAGGCTGTCGTAGGGGATGCCCATTTCTGCTCCTTGACAAGAGCTCTTTGGGGGATTTAAAAATACATTCCACGATGTGCTAGCTGGAGCTTATTCTCATGGGTGGTTACACGGAGTCACGGTTCCACTCCTCACTCTGCCACTGAGACAGCGTGATGGACGACCTGGGTGTCTGTGACCCTGGGCCAGATCTCTTAATGTTCTTCCCTCCTCCACAGATTGGCGAGGACGATGGGAGTTCCCAGACCCGCTGGCCCATTGTCAGGATGGATTGTTTCTCCAGTCCCATAAAACTCTGAGTCTGCTGAGAAAGGCGAGATGATTATGATCCCTTTGAGGATTCCCCTTCCTTTGTAACCAACGTGAAATTGTCCTTTATCTCATTAGCTGCACATTAGTTATGTATTGGTCACCCAGCAAGAGCTTGCAAGATTTCACATGCAAATTAGCCTGGGTCTAGAGGCCTGGAGCCAAAGTGGGCTAAAAAGTGGGAAGGCGTGAGGCAGAGAACTAGGTCTCAGGAGTGTCACCTTGGCTCTGACCCTGGCCGGCTGTGTGGCCCTGGGCAAACTTCTGGACCTCTCTCCTGGTCTCCCTGACCCTCATCAAATGGAGATAACATCCCCATCCTTGTTTTCCACCTTGCAGTGTGGCCACGAGGCTCACACGAGAACACAGACATGAAGGTACTTGGCAAACAGCAAAGGCAGGTATGAGCATCAGATGTGACTATGACATAAGCTGGTCTTGAGCTTATGGAAAACTTGTCCCCCAAATTTGTAAGTCATGGGCTGAAATCTTGGGACACCAACTCTCCTCAAAACAATGTCATGCATAGGGGTTAGGTTCCCTGGCAAGCTTAGAGAACCCCACCTAGCCCCAGATTGCAAAAAAGACAAACAAAGCAACACAAAAACCCAAACAGGAGTTAAGGCACAATTTCCATGATACCTAATCACCTTCAATAATATATTTTCTCGGGAAAAATTCATTCTGGATTCTAGGTCCCTCAGAAGACATCTTCCTTCTCAATAGCCTTAAGTGAAAGTGGACACAACTTTGGGAACCAGGAAGACTGAGTTCAAGTCCCACCTTTGCTACTCCCTAGTTATGTGACTACAGGCAAATGAATTAACCTCTCTGATCTCGGTCTCATCCGTGAAATTTAATTAGTGATGAACACCTTGTGGCCATTCAAGGAGGCTCAGAGTAAGTACTACATCCACCCGGGAGAGTTCTGCTCTCTGAAGAACTTGCTAACTCTTTTCATTTCCATTAAGAAGACAAATTTCTACAGCAAACTCTCCCCAAAAGTCCAAGTGTCGGGGACGGAGATTAGCTGCCCCCTGGGATGAAAGTTCCAGCCTCAGTCCCCCTCCGTGACTCTACATATGGGTAAGTGAATAGTAACCGTCAGGCTTAAAGATCCCAGCCACAGCCACCAGTGTCCCCTCCTCGTTCAATGGAGCAAACTATGGCAAAAGCTTGTCTGGCGCAGTGAACTGCTCTGTATGGCACTGTGATGCTGGCTACAGGTCACTGCACACTTGTCCAAACCCACAGAATGTTCAACACCAAGAATGAACCTTAATGTAAACTATGACTTTGGGTAATAATGATGTGTCCATGTAGGTTGTTGAATGTAATAAATGCACCACTCTGGCGAGTAACATTGATAACGGGGAGGTTATGCATGTGTGGGGCAGGCTTACACGGGAGATCTCTGTATCTACCACTCAATTTTGCTGTGAACCTAAAACGACTTAAAAAAAAAAAAAACTCTTAAAAAAACTCGCTAGCAGCACTAGAATGCAAGATTGTGAATTGTCAATTCAATTCATTCACTAAGTCACATTTCATTCTGATCCTAAGTGCCTTGTAAATCAGGGCTTGCCAGCTTAAAACTTAACAAACCCGAAAGTACATTCCTTAAAATGATGCAAGTGTTTTAGGCTTTCAATATGATCATCAGAATTATCTATTTGGAAGCCTAGTAAATGTTTAAGGAATTTTTTTTTTCTTTTTCCCCAACATTATGCCAACTTTGAAACATACAAAATAATTTTATAATGAATACCCATATACCTACCATCTAACATTTTACTGTAATTATCACATTATCTAGTCATCTACCCATCTTTATTGCCATCCACCTATATTATTTTTGATGCATTTTAAATTGAAGACAGCTGTATACTTTCTCCCTAAATACTTCAGTGTGAGTATCAGTAACTAGAGCTTCATATTTGCTGGAGGTAAAAGTTAGATGCAATGAAGTGCCCAAATCTTATGTGAATATTCTCCCTAAGTTCTGACAATGCATATATTTGTATAACCAAAACCCTTATTTTTTGTTGTAGTTGTTGTTGGGAGGAGGCAATAGGGTTTATTTATTTATTTTTAATGGAGGTATTGGGGATTGAACCCTGGACCTTGTGCATGCCTAGCATGCACTCTACCACTGAGCTATACCCTCCCCTCTGTCCTTACTTAAGTATGAAATGCTGCCAGCACCCAGAAACCCATCCTTGTTCAGAGTCCAGAGGCAACCGCTGTTCCTCTTCTTTTTCATGGTAGGTTTCTCGCCTGTTCTAGAACTTCATATAAATAGGATGTACTCTGTGGTGCAAGGCTTCTTTCACTCAGCATAATGTTTTTGAGATCCCTCTGTGATATTGTATGTGTCCAGAAGCTGTTCCTTTTTATTGCTGATCAGTTTCCACTTGTATACAAGTATCATAGAACCAACCCTCCTAGCACCTCGATCTTATACGTCCAGCCTCCAGAACTGTGAGAAAATACATTTCTGTTGTGTAATCCACCCAGTCCGTGACATTCTGTTATGGCAGCCCTTGCAGAGCACACTGATGCAGCGATACAACGCCTTTGCTGGATGCTGTGGGACAGCAGTGGTGTATGGTAAGCTTATATACACGGTATCACAGTGTATAAAAATATCTCACTGCTTGCTTATCCATGCTTTCATTGATGGACACCTGTTATGTTTCTAATTTGGGACTAGAATGAACAAGTCTGCTCTGAATACTCATAAAAGTCTTTTACAGATGTGTGTTTTCCTTCTTTTTGGTAAATGGCAGGTTGCAGATCTGCTGGGCCACAGGTGAGGTCTATGCTCAGTTTTATAAGAAACTAACAAATTGTGGGCCATTTATGCAATGGAATACTAGTCAGCAATAAAAAAGAATAAAATAATGCCTTTTGAAGCAACATGGATGAGATCGTCATTCTAAGTGAAGTAAGCCAGAAAGAGAAAAACAAAGACTATACGATGTCACTCACATATGGAATCTGAAAAAAAAAAAAAAAAAGAGGACACTATGAACTCATCTACAAAACAGAAACAGACTTGCAGACATAGTAGACAATCTTCTGGTGACAGGGTGGGGGGAAAGAGGATGGGAAGGGATAAATTTGGGAGTTTGAGATTTGCACATGTTAACCACTATATATAAAAATAGGTAACAAGTTTCTACTGTATAGCACAGGGAACTATATTCGATATCTTGTAATAACCTTTCATGAAAAAGAATATATATATATGTTTGGGACACATGATTGGGACATTATGCTGTACACCAGAAATGGACACATTGTAACTGACTGTCCTTAAATAATAATTAAAAATTTGACAATAAGAAAATAACAAGCCCTTTTTCCTGTTTTTCCTCTTGAAGAGCCTATGCCACTTTCTCCTGCCGCCAATGAGCAGCATTGGTGCACACCCTTGCCCCCGTTTGGCGTGGTCAGTCGTTTTAATTTCAGTCATTTGGGTGGGTGTGTCGTGGTACGGTATGAGAAAACGGATTTTTAAAAGACTTAAAATGATCTAAAAATAAATGAGACATCTTTGAGGCACAGAAATTTTCAGGGAGTTTTATCTCTAGTGGTATTATTTTTGTATGGATGGAACTAGTGTTAAAAGGGGAAAAAATCGTGTTGTGTCAATGCCAAAAGCACCAAGAGAATAAGAAGCATAGCTGATATAATATGCTTACGTCCCAGGAACACCCTGCTAAGCTCTTTACATGCATAAACCCCCAGTAACGAGCATGTACTGAGTGATTACTATGTGCTAAGCACCTAGCTCTTTACTTGATCTAACTTAATCTTCTCTACAACTTTACCAAGTCAGTGTTGAATGCCGTTTTCAACAGATCAAGAGTCCGGCTTGGGCAAGATCCGTAAACAATGCGGCCAGGATCGGAACCCATGACCATCTAACCCTAAGACCCATGACTGGGACACGGTGCTGCACTGTCTCCTGGGCCTTGGGATCACCCTGAGATGGAGGCCCCTGTGCCTGGTTCCTTCTCTTTGTTCAAAATTCCAAGCTCCTCTAAAGTTTCCATCTCAGCCAACTGTAAGGTGGGAGTGGGGGTGGGGGTGGGGGTAAGGCTTCTGACTCAGCGCTCTGTCGGAGAGAGGAAACAAAATTTCTGTGACCCAAGAAGCAAGTCTCCCCTAAGGCAAGTCATTTCTGGCTGTTTCAATTTCATTCACTTAGCAACTTCTGAGACTCAATCTCCTGTTTCGTCTCCGGAAGTTAAACTCAGCGTCTAATTGAGACATACATCTCCTGCCACCAGCTTCAGGCCCTATGCTGACTGATGTCTCCACAGAGGATAATTAGCCAGGCAACCTGGCACTTATGACAGCACAGATAGTCTCCCAGGGGAGGCAGGAGGGCCCAATGGTTAGGAGCATCTCTTCTGGAGTCAGAGGGACCTGCCCTTGATTCCTGACTCTATCACATTCTTGCTGTGAACTTCTGGTAAGCTGTGATATCTTGCTGAGCCTCACTTTCTACACCTGTAAAATGGGCACAATAATCCTAATCTATATCTCATGAAGCTCCTCTGAGGATTAATCGGGGTAATGACTCAAATATTCATCACAGTTCATGGCCTAGTGCTAAAGAAATGTTGAATTATTTTGATGCTTGTTTGATGGTGTCTGTCTTCATTTGAGATTATTTAACAAATAAAAATGAGTGTCCCTGCTGGGTAGTGGGTGGCCCACAGGTCAATGTTAGGAGAAGAAAGAATTAGCATTTATTCAATACCAGTTAAATGCTGGATTAACTAATATTCATATTTATAGTAATTCTGGGAAGGAAGATTAGTATTCCCATTTTACAGATGAGGAAAACAAGTCACAAAGTGTTTAAGTAACATTACCAAGGGCAATAGTGGGTCAGTCAGGATCACCATCAGGAAAAAAAAAGACACATAAAAAACTGGCAGATGTAGTTTCAGGCTGTCCATGGCCTCTGGAAATGCTGAGAATTAACTCTGACTTAGCAGTTGGAGTGGGAATTTTAAAACCGATCTCAAGTTTTGCAGTGGATGAAGTGTAATGTTAAAGAAAGTTGTAGAATGCAAAGGGTGGGCTCAATCATTGAAAAGATCTGCTTTTAATTTCAGGCTTCATCTTTCCTGAAGGGTGACCTTGGGGCAGTTAATCATTCTGAACCTTGATTTTCTTATCTAGAAAGTGGGTACATTTTTTTGGAGGATCCCAAAGGCAACTATATAGCAAAATATAAAGCCCTACCGGCAGGTTATTCCAAAGAAGACAGCAGTCCTTAAACAAGTAGTCAGCCTTGAGTAGGACAGGCTTGCACAGCTGTAACCCCCTCTTGCTAAATGATTGGCTGTCTGTGGTCACTGGCTGAAGCCTGGGCCTCAGTCACATTTAACTCAGACTATATTCTGAATGGGTCCATTCCTCTGCCTCTCTCAGTCCAAGCCACCACCAGTTCTTGCCCAGGTCACTGATTTAGGCCCCAACCTGTCTTCCTGCTTCTACTTTGCCTCTTCATTCCACTACAATCCTTTACACTTTTAAACAAATAAGGTTGATCGTGTCACCCATCTGCTTGGAGAGTATTAGTGGTTTCCAGTTGCTTTTATACTTAAATCCAAACTCTCTTCAAAGGCCTAAACCACCATCATGTTCAGGGCCCTGCTGACCCCACCAACCTCATCCGACATCCTTCTTTCTGTGGCTGATTCCCTTTGCTCCAGCCACACTCTTTAAGCCTCCTTCTCTTTAAGACATAGCCAGTCTCGTTCCCACCTCAGGACCTTTGCACCAGCTCTTCCCGCCATCCATGATATACTCTCTGTCAGTTTTCACATGGCTGCCCCTTCTTGTTTTTAGTCTTGGCCCAAATAATTTCTTCTTAGAAAGGGCCTCCCTGCCTGACACTAATTAGTCTGCCAGCTCACTCCTTACTCCATCACCCTAATTCATTCTTCACGGTCACTCTTTGATACTGTTTGGGTTAGTCATTCTTTCCTTTTACTTTCCGATGGCTGTCTTGCCTCACTACGGTGTAAGTTTCAGGACAGCAGAGGCCTTTGCCTTGTGCATTTCAGTACTTCTGTGCTTAAAACTGGGCCTGGCACATAGTTGGTGCTTAGAAAATATTTATAGTAGGTACATATAAATATTACTAATCTTGGAGCCACGTGATGGTAGGGGGCAGCTACATGGGAAAGGAGCCCAACATGACTTTCCTGGCAGATCGCTCGCTCTCTGGTTGCCCAAAGAGGGCATGGCGGCGGGCAGGGTGGGGGTGGTGAGGGGTGGGAATGGGGTGAGGACTTGCCTGAAATCAATTTTTTCAGTTATGCCTGCCAATCCAGTCCAGCCTGGAGCCTTTTACTCAGCAGCCCACTAGTACGAAAAGACAAATGCAAAACTGTGCTGGTGAGAGATGGCAGAGGCTGAGCTAGAGTTGCATGTCCATAACAGGCCATCAGAGTCCACAGCAACCGTGGTGACCCCTGGGAATCCAGACAGCAAGGGAGGCAGAGAGGAGGCTGGAGGGAGGAAGCTGGGAGGTGGTCTGGAGAAATAACAGGACAAGGGCTGGCACTTAGGGGTAGAGTTTTTGTAAGTCCCCTGGCCACTGAAAGTGCTCAGAGTAAAACAGCATTCCCAACCTAAAACACCAACGGCTTCAACACCTACTGCTGATCATGCAGAAGCACCCAGGCCAGGTCAGCGGGCTGAGGGATTCAGGTCTTCCCTTCCTGCTCCTTAGTGGCCATTCCTTCCTGGCTTCCTGAGCAGCTGATGTCACGGAGCCGGCCCTGCTTCATGCTTTCCAGTCTGGTACACTTCCTGGGTACCCTTCTCTCTCGGGAAAAGGAGGACACTGGGGCCCTCCCTACTGCTGGGATGCCTCAAGGTCAGCTGGTTCAATGGCCATGGGACCTGTGCATGACATTGCCCGCAGGCAGAGATGGGCTCCTGTTCAGATGGTCCCAAAGTGAAGGCCAGCTGACTGCCCTGTCCAGGGAACACTCTGGGCCTCGGGCTGTGAGTAAGCAGAATTAATCAGCTCCTCCCACCATGGAAACCCCTTTTTATGTGATGCTCTGGACTGGGAGTTAGAGATATATGGGCTTCACCCCTTGCTGGCTGTGCAGCTCTGAGCAAGGCACAGGACATTTCTGAACTTCCATTACTTGTACAATCAGGATGGCGACATTTCGCACCCCTGTATCCCATGGTGCTCATGAGATGGGAAGTGTTCTGTCATTGAGTATGTCACCAAGATGTCTGTTCTCAAATTTGTCTTCTCTGTTGGGTTATGAGCTTCTTGAGGGCAGGAGCAATTTTTCAGGACAGTGGGTGGTATCTGAGTCATGCTCAGTACAAGGATTTAAATGCATAAATATAGTTACAATCAGGACAGGTTTCCAGGCAGTAAGTGTTGGTAGGATCACACTAGTTCTTACAATATTGAAATATTTCTGTACCTTTCCATAGCCATTGACCCAAGTCCCTTCTCAGCCCCGCAGTGACCACGGGGCAGCTGCTGTCCCTCCCCAGGACTTCACATCTAGGGACCAAGGGGTGAACATCTGCCTCAGGGAGGCGGAGGGCCAGGTCCTTGCTCTGGCACCTCCTGCTTCCCTTGGCTTGCTCAGTGCTGGGCTTAATAACAAACCACTTGTTATTAAATATTGTCCGTGTCTTCTAATTACTCATTACTTTTCAGTATTCAAACAGTAGTATTCAAATACATTTCTAATAAGGGGAATGTCTCCATTTGGGTTGCTATACCAGAATGCCACAGACTGGGTGACGTAAACAACAAATTTATTTCTCATAGCCTAGAGGCTGGAAGCCTGAGATCAGTGTGCTAGCATGGTTGAGGTTTGGACGAAGGGCCTCTCCTGGGTTTACAGATGACCGTCTTCTCTTGTATCCTCACACGGCAGAGAGAGCCCTGGTCTCTTTATCCCCTTATGAGGGCACTGATCCCATGCATGAGGGCTCCACCCTCAGGACTGAATTACTTTCCATCGGCCACACCTCCCGGACTAGTACATTGGGGATTTAGGCTTCAACATATGAATTTGTTGGGCCACAAACATGCAACCCACAGCAGTCAGTGCCCCATAAGAACCATCTACCAAGGCAGGTGTGTGTTTAGGTACTTGGCTCTACTCAACCCACCGCATTTTTAGTCATCTTCAAACTTTGAGATGCTGATTGTCCTTCTAAGAAAAAGCCTCCCTTCTACCCCACCTGCTCTCCAGTCTTGCCTTCATCTCATCAACTCTTCCTTGTCCTTGGGGCCTCAGCCTAGAGGTCATTTCTTCTACGAAACCTTGAAACCACAGGGCAGGGGAAGCTGAATCCATAGTCTTGTTCCCCACCTGGACTTGTCTCCTCAAAGGTGTTGAGTGAATCTATGATGTTTTCCATAAAGCGTTATCATCCTCTTTTACAGATGTGGCAGCCAGCAAGGCCACACAAGACCAGGGACCATGCCCAGTGTATGTCTGCGAAATATTGATGCCAGGTTTCCCAGTGGTCTGGGACCAGGTTTGTGCCTTCCCACTGCACTGTCCCATCCACCTGGCACTGTGTCTAGAGCGCACATTAGGGCTCCAATAAATGTTGGATGAACAAGTAGCCTCACAACCTATTTTAAGAAACTTCATTCACCTTATGCAAATCTAACATGGCACCATGGACGTTTGGACAACCCCTATTATTTATATAGAAGGCCAGTCCCGCAGTAGGATGAGGACAAATATTGAAAGAACACAGAAGGAATCAAACCTCCAGGAAAGGCAAAACGTTTAGACTCACTGCACCCATCCCCATACCTGGGGGCCCCCGGCACAAACTTTGGAGATTCTGGGCTTTGCTTCAGTGAGGAAGGCAGGTCCTTCTAAGTCCAGGGCAGCAAATTTCAGGGGACTGAGGGTCGTGCTGCATGCTGCACACCAATACTCAGTAAATAATTGATTGGATGAGTAACTTTTCCAAAAAGAAAAGGTCTTGGAGATTTCAAGGAAGATGGAGCATTTGCTGATATTTACTACATTGGATTTGTGAGGAGATCACCTCCTTGAAATCAAACCCAGAACCTCTAAGGTCTGCACCTTACCTTCTCACTTTACAGAAAAAGTGGCTACAGAGGTCCAGAGAGGGTAAGTGTCTCACCCAAGGTTGCACAGCCAGTGGGAGGCAGAATAGAGGATGAGAACCTCGATCTCCTAGCCCAGGGCTTCTCAAACTTACTCTGCAAAGGAATCACCTGGGAACCTTGTTAATAGGCAGATTCTAATCCTGTGGGTCTAGGGTAGAGCCTACCATTTTGCCTTTCTATCCTCTAGCTCCCAGGGGACACCAGTGCCACTGTCCCCGGGACCACATTTGAGTAGCAATTATTCACAATTATGTTCTTCCTCACCCTGCTTCTTCTAGTGTAAAAACCAAAGGCAAATGAAGAATAGAAGGATGGAGCCCCTGCAACGCTCAATTCAAGAAGCCCTTATGGGAGTGTGAAACTGTCAACAGTTGTCTGCCCCCCTTCCTGTGAGGACATGATAGCTTGTCATCTCCCCTGTGCTAGTTTTCAGTTCTAGAATCACCATGTGATGGGAAGAGAAAACCCTAGCAGAGATACCCCAAGCTTACTTCCAAACCCTCCACTTACTGGCAGTAAAGTTCCAAGGACGCAGTGAGCACCTGATGATTGTGAGTGGAGGAAAAATGCAGCTCCTGTGGTTTGGCATAACAATGAGTATTCATGGAGCTGGAGCAATTCCCTCCTTCCGGGACTCTGAGGCGGGATACAGGACAGCTCCCTTCCCCAACAACACCTCAGGATTACCTCAAGGGGCTATCGTTAAAATATACTGCAGGGTTTCCAAGTAGTGGGCTCAAGTTGGCAATAACACATCAGTAACAGTTCCTCACTCTGGGGATGCTCCTCCGTCTACAAGGCACTTGGGTATTTATCATTTTATCTGCAGAAAAGGGGCCGGCCAAGACTGGGACACAATTAATTCGGGGTTCTAGCATCTCGCTTATTGGCAAAGAATATTTTATCACCTCTCCGGCTCTCTGTTTCCTTACCTGTTAAAGAGAGATATTACTAAAAACACGATCTCAACAGCTGGCTATAAAGATTAAATGACATCATGGCTTTTAAAAAATTGGTGGAAACTATAGAGAGCAAAACCCTTGCTATTAGTAACATTATTTTTTATCTCATATAAGAGATCTCAGGGGGTGGTGAGAAGGGTACCGACGACTTTGAAGAACTGAATAGTGATTTTAGTGATGCAATAATTCTTTAGGTAACTTTGGGCAAGTCACTTAACAATTTACAATCTCAGTTTTCTTATCTGTAAAATGGAATAGGGCAAGTGTTTTCATTTTCGCTTTTTTTTTTTTTTTTTTTTTCATTTCTGGGAAGAGGCAATAGAGTAGACAGATGTTACCCTGATGCTCAATATATAACCAGGAGCTAGTTGGCAGCTGGGGTCCTCTGGGCTGGGGTATGCTAAGTCCAGGGTGGACCCATGGTGCAGTCAATGCACACCCCGCATCAGTCCTGACAAACCATGCTGTGGGCCAACTTCCCATCCATCTCAGGGCATACTGTAATCCATCAGTTAGTCAGTCAGTCAACACTGAGCAGCTGCAAGGGGTCAGACCCCATGTTAAGCTCAGCAGGACACCCAAAGAGGATAAGTAAGATCCAAACCCTAAAGAAGCTTTTAATCTGGAGAAGAGATAAGACAGATATATTTGAGACTACAACTAACTATATGAGATAGAACTCTGTCTTCAGATAGAGTTAAGACTTCCAAATGGAAGTATTGATAGGTATATGGGACAGAGGGTATTAATCACCTCCATACCCCCTTTTCTCTTGTATTTTCTAATACGATCTCCCAAGTTTCAGCTGGGCATAAAACTACCCAGCAGAAGACTCCATGCTCAGCCATGTTGCAGCTCAGTATGGTCATGAGACTAAGTTCCAGTAAAGAAGTGGAAATGATGTATGCATCTTCCAGAGCTCATTCTTTAAAAAAAAAAAAAAAAAAAAAAGCTCTTGGCCTTCCACTTTTTCTTTCTTCTTTGCTGTGTGCTGGAACCTAGATCTGGTAGTGATGAGACAACTCGACTATTCAGAAGAGAACATTACCATGGGGAATGGTCGAGCAACAAGATGGAAGGAATAATGGTCCCAAATGACACAGAACAAAGTGATCTACTGTCTTGAACTGCCTGTTTACTCTGGTTAGGTGAGGGAGAAAGTTCTGCCTTGCTTGAGTCATTGTTCTTTGGGCTTAGCTGTGCCCTAACATAATTTGTTATATATTAAGGTATAGATGGCTTGCGATCAGGCCCATCCATTCATTCACTCCTTCATTAAACATTTACTGGGCATCTATAAAGTATCATGTGCTGTGCAAGACTCTCACATGCTTTGACACAGTTAATTGTTAGAACAATACAAAGCCAAAGGTGACTGCCATCCTCATTATACAGATGAGGAGATGGTTGGCTAAGAGGCATTCAGTAACCTGCTGGAGGTCACACAGCTGATCAGGGACCAGAAGGAGAACCTGCTGACTGTCTGAAAAAAAGTTACTCTCCTTCCACTATATTTACATAGCACCAAACAAGAGCTAGAGATATTGAATTATAAGACACTGTCCCCATCTTGAAAAATAATGCTGTGATTAAAATCAAGGAACAAAGACAATATAATGCAAGTGGAAACCCCATTGCACAGTTAATTATGTGGTAAAAATCAACACAAGCATTTATGATTTGAGCCGTTACAGCTGAACCATCTTGAAGTAGGTTGGCATGTGTTGGAAGGCAACGAGTTCCTGAGCACCCCCCCCCAACCCCCAAGAGGCCCCTATTCCACTGGAAGAAGCAGCACAAATCCTGTCCCTGCCCCTTATTGGCGCTGCCCTCTAAATAAAGAGTCATGATAAATTGGCCCTCATCATTCAACATTTATTATACATATGAGTACAGCCTATAGAAATGGAAATAATAGTCATTAACCATCAGGAACATTCACCAGCAGGAAAGCAGAGAATTTACAGGCAGCAGCCATGAGAATGCTCCCACTCATCCAGAATGGCCATAAATTGCATAAGGAGATACACAGATATCAATTCTTCAGACTTGAGAAAGGCAAGAGCCATTTTATGTTATGCAATTACCCAAACTCGCCATCCACCACACTCACACCCGAGATTTATGGTAACAAGGGAGCCATGCGTGGGCCCCGGAGCATTTTCTCCTGATTTATAAGGAGACATACACAACGGGAGAAAGGGCGAGGGAGAGTTCTGCTGTGGAAACACCCTCCGTGTTACTCTGCTACCCGCTGGCCAGCAGGTGCTTCTCTACCTGTGTGTGGGGCGGGCACCTTGAGGGCAGAGACTCAGTGTAATGTGGAAAGCATAGGCTTTGGAGTGATTCCACCTTGAATGCAAATCTAAAGTCCAACATCCAACAGCTTCAAAACCTTGGACAAGTTGCTTAACCTGTTTCCTGTAAATGTAACATTACTATGATCTCCATCTTGCAAGGTTAATATCCTGATTAAAACAGATAATGATTATTAAGTGCTTTTCATTCAATAACTGTTAGCTCGATCCTGCCTCCTCTTCACGCCTGTATCTCTAAATGCTTGGTACAGTTTTCTGCCACACGATATGTGCTCAATACCTATCCAATGAGTGAATAAATCAATATTCATCTGTAATTTGGAATTCCTGATGTAAAGATGTTTTAAAGATATTACTTATCATTGGCTCCGGCCCTTGGAACTAGGGGACCTCCAGGAAGAGAAGCTTCCATGGAACCCAGCCTTGGAATCTTGGTCAGAGTCAAGGTTATCCAGTGGCTTGGAAGTATCTAATAACATCTGGTTGTGTTAGTGTAAACAACTTGTCCACGTGGACACACCCATGAGCTCAACAAGATGCTCTGAACAGTGCTATCTCATCTATCTCCCTGTCCCTTGTCAACCACCCACCTCCCCAGCTTGTTACAGTATCTCACTTAACACGCAGTCAGGCTACTTCACACGTGAGGCAGAACAAGCACAGAATACAAACATTTCGTCTCTCTCCACCATGGTCGCCATCATCTTTACATGCTATCCTGGTGAGATACTGAACCCTAAGAGCTGGAAGAGACCTTGCAGGTCACTGACTTCAATATACAATGTCCTGCAAGTTATCTTTCAGCATCTCCTTAACTGTGTCAGGCCCTCCCAATCAACTTCCTGACATCTCTGATGATTGGAAAGTTATTTATTATATGAAGCTGATATCTTCTTCCTACAGCTTTTAGCCTCAAGCCCAAATTCTTCCAGCTAGGGCTGCAAAGAGGTGACTATGGAGTCATCCTCTAATGGCCTTTTCTCAACACTGAATACTGTCTGGGCTTTTTGTTTATTTGTTTTATTGCTCTCCCATCAAATCTGAGGTTTATAACTTTGCACTCTCAGGAACTCTCCTCTTAAAGTTCTCCCTCAGTGATTCTTAACTTGGGGAACCTAATGAAATCTTTCTAGAAAAATGCATGTACATACATAACATATATAAAAATGTCTGCATTCAATTTCAAGACTCTGCAAAGCCAACCTATCAATCCCAGGATAGAGACTCTTATTCTGGACGGTGATTTCCTTAAAAGTTTGGGGCCTTACCTTGGTCACCATGATCCTACTCCAAGCCCCAGCACAAGGTTGGCACCCAGGAACTGCTCATTGGATAAATGTTAAATTTGAGCATCACAAGGTATCAGGGACTGGACTACACTCTTTCAAGCCCTCCTAATCCAAAAAACAGGCTTGTCAACTAGAGACTGCTACCCCACTTTACAGGTGAAAAAACTGAGTCCCAGAGATCACAAAGCCAGCAAGTGATAAAGCCAGAAGTGGGACACGAGTCACCAGGGTTCCACCAAGTCATGCTGCTTCCCAGAGCAGCCACCACCACTTCCCCCTTTTCAGTGCGGGGATTCCCTGTGCCTTTCTCTTCCCTGATGCAGGCATTACTCAGAGAAGGCACAGAAGCCTTTATGAGAGCAGAGCTGTGTTTCCCCCTGCGTCTGCGGAGCAAGACGCACTCAGAATGGGGCAGACGGTCATGAGTGGTGCTGGCTCATCTCTGTGAAGCACTTAAGAACTAACAAGTTGTCATCACACCCAAACCCCAGACTGCTGCTGCTCCACAGACCCTAAGACTGTGCTGTAACGGATATTTTCTTTGCCTCTTCAGATCCACTCTCCCCACCTTCTCACCAGGATCCAGCGTCCTCAGAAACTGACATAACAGCTGCATCAACAGGCTTTCTGCCCTCTGGCTTCCTGTTAGAGTCATACAGTGAGAGGCACCAGCAAGAGATGGAGAAGGAGGAAGGAGAGGAAGCCTGAAGTTTATTCCCTGACTCTCTCACCTGCTTCCTAAGCTTGCCGAAAGCCTACATTTACTTAGAGACTGAGCTCAGGCATATCTCTGGAAACCCTTGCGTGGGCAGGAGGCTCTCTTCCATGCTCTTATAATAATTTTTATATATATTATATATATATATAACATGCATGTTACATATATGTATGTGTGTACTTTCCCCCCCATGACTACTCACTCAGTATATTATGCATTTTAGCTTGAGGACAAGGCCTGTGATAATCTTCAGCACTCTAAGAATTTTCATTTCTCTCTATAAAGAAATGCAATAGGAATTTCAAATTGCCAGCATCCTCCAAGGGGGAGGAAGGAAAAAGAGACTAGTATTTGAGAACTGTTTTCTAAGTTTCAGACCCTGTGGTAGCCACTGGATGTACACTGTCCCTTAAATCCTCAGAAAAATTCTAGAAAGTGTGTATGATTATCTCCATGTCACAGATGAGGACATAGATTATCATGCTTTTGAGGTTACTGAGCTACTCAAGTTCAGGGATGTTCTGTTCATCCTCTTCCTAATCCACTGCCAGACAGCTCTAATGACCTTCAAAGAGAAACTTAGAAAGTCTAATATTTCAATAAGAAAATCAAATGAAAGCATTCCCTTCAGTGCTTAAGAGACAAGGCTGTGAGCTTGGACCAGGTTCATATCCTGGTTCTGCCGTTTCTTAGCTGAGTTCAATATCTAGGTTTCCTCACCCGTAAAATAGGGGCAATAATAGTATCTATTTCCTTGGAGTGTTGAGAGGATGAAAGAAGTTACTACACCAAAGAATACAGAACAGTGCCTGGCACGTAGTAAATCCTCAATATGTCAGCTGTTGCCCTGTATCCAGTCTCCAGCTTTACTTCCCACACATCACACACTTACATTTCATCATCTCTCATCTATGATCTTTGCAACTGCTTTCTCCCAGGTCTCGCTGATGTCTCCAAGACCTTCTGACATTGCCAGGTGGGGTATTTATAAAACATAGATGTGGTCATTTCACTCTCCTACTTCAAACTTCCTGCTTCACCCCAGTGTTCACAGCAGCACTGTTTACAATAGCCAAGACATGGAAACAATTTAATGTCCGTCAACAGAAGACTGGATAAAGAAGCTGTGGTATATTTATACAAAAGAATACTATTCAGCCATAAAAAGAATAAAATAATGCCATTTGCAGCAACATGGATGGACCTGGAGATGGTCATTCTAAGTGAAGTAAGCCAGAGAAAGAAAAATACCATATGATATCACTTATATGTGGAATCTTGAAAAAAAAAAGAGAAATGAACTTATTTACAAAACAGAAACAGACTCACAGACATAGAGAACAAACTTATGGTTACCAGCAGGGGAAGGGAGTGGGAAGGGATTCACTGGGAGTTTGAGATTTACAGATACTAACTACTATATATAAAAAAAAACAAGTTTATACTGTATAGGACAGGCAGCTACATTCAATATCTTGTAGTAACTTATAATGAAAAAGAATATGAAAATGAATATACGTATGTATATGTATAACTAAACTATTATGCTGTACACCAGAAAATGACACAACATTGCAAATTGACTATACTCCAATTAAAAAAAAAACACCTCCCTGCTTTAATCAAATAAGATTCTTAAATTGATATGATCAATTTATACTGCAAAATTCTTTATCTGCTTCTGGTTCCCCAGCAACATGATGTGTTTCGTGCCTCCTTGTCTTTGCATATTTTGTTCCCCTTGCCTGGAGTCATGTTCTCTCCTGCATCTGATGACATCCTATGTTTCAAAATTCAGCTCAGACATTACCTCCCCTCCTCATTTCTACTCAGAGGCCAACCTCTCTCTTTTAAACCAGCAGCACCTTGGGTAAATCTCTCGGCACTATGGTTATTTGTTTCTCTATGTTGCTCTCTCCCTGTAGACTCTTACCTCCCTGAGGGCAAGGCTTGTGTTCTCTCCACTTCTGTTCTGCAATTCTTAGTGTCTAACCAGGCACCTTGTGGTATCAAGAATGTTGAATTGACGGCAGATGAAGTCCTCAGCTGTTCTGGGTTAAGGAACTAACAAATACAGAGGCTCGAATTATGCTACCCTGATCAGAATGATTTCAATTCCCCTGCAGACTAGGGAGCTGGCATATTAGCACATAATTTATTAGACCTTGGCACAAGTTCATTTTTATAGGGAGAGCATCTATTTTAATGGTTACACATATAACCACAGTTTTCAATCTGCTCCTTTTCCCCAAGAGAAAATCATGGAAGAAATTAAGAAAAGATGGAAAAAGAGGAGGGGAAGTAAGCCCTCTGTATCAGAGGGAAGGAGAAGCCTGATTCACAACATACATACTTGCCTGGAAAGTTACATGATCACAATGGACAAATTGGCTAGAATGTTTTGCCTTGTGTATCATGTTCAAATGACCTGTCTGACCAATGTATTAGCTCTGAGTTCACCAGCTGTTCAAGTTCTGGGAAGCTTCCCTAGTGCAAAACTCTTTACAGAAAAGTTGCAGTGGGATGAAAGGAGCAGCAAACCTTGGAGTCAGAAGGTTTGATGTTTGAATTCTGAATCTGGCACTTCCTGAGCTGGAGACTTTTGGGAAAACAGCTTCACAGAGTGTTAGTTTCCTCATCTGGCAGTTGACAAGAGTACCTAATTCATAGGGCAATTGTGATGACTGAGTGAGGTCATGCTCATAACACAGTCAGCGGATCACCTGACACTTGGTAGGTGCCAAGAAATGTTAGCTTGCAATATCATTCCTCACCTTTACCGAACCGGAGACAATGACAAAGGTGACAAAGGTGCTGGTGGTGGTGGTGGTGGGGTTGGCACTTGAACTAACTCTTCATGTATTCCTTGGGTACAGGCATGACATTCAGCCTGGGTCCCTTCAAGGGGCCTGCTGAAGACAGTCTTGAAGGATGGTTTTCTTGGGGAGGCTTTAAGAGGGGGCAGGTTTAAACTGGTATTTGAAAGATGATGAACTTTGGTTTCATAGAGAGCAAAAGGAGGACATTCTGGCTAGCAAATATATCCTGAATGTGCTACCAGGCTCCCAACCTCCATTTATTCCAACTTCCTTTTACTCATACACTTTTTAAAAATATAACTGGGCAAGTGATCGTCCTAGAAACTCTGCTTCCAGCCTTCCCTCTGACTAGGCATGACCACGTGAGTGAGTTCTGAATGACAGGACATGACAAGAAGTTGCTGTGGACCACTTCCCAAGATGAATTTGCTTGTACTGCCGGTCTTCTTCCTCCTTTGTGAGAACTGGCGTGGGGGCGTGGGAGGAGAGTCCTCTTTGATCATGCAGACAACGAAGGATGGTAAAGCAATAGGACAGAAGGAAGCGGGTTCCTGGTGATCTTGTGGAACACAGCCACCCTACCCATTTGGACAGCCCAACGGCTCCAATTTTACATGCAAGAACAGTGCATCTTTCTTCTTCTTAAGTCACCACCATTGATCTCTGTTATTACAACCAGACCAACATGCTAACTCACCACACTCTGGGATACATGTGGAGGTAGAAATGAGCCTGAATGTGTGGGGACAGAGGAGACTAGCCTCGCGGAGAAGAGGGTGAGTATTGGAGAGGAATGGGTCGGTGTGTGGAGAGGATATTTCTAGATTCTTGATGGGGGGAAGGGTAGGGATTTTGAATTGAGGGTGAAATAAAGCCTCCCTACACAAATGCTACCAAAAAAGAATGAAATAAAATTAAAGATAATCCAGGAAAAAGAGCCAAGCAGATACATTCATCTCATTCCAATTCAACTCAGCATCAGCTCAATTCATAGAGTAGGAGGGGGACTCAGAGGACAGAGTCCAACACGTCCTCACCAAGGGGCAGTTCACTCGCTGTTAATGGACCATCTGCACAGATGGGAAACCAGGACAAAGAGAGGCCACCCAGTCCATTCTGAAGGGCCCTCTGCAAGCTCTGACTTGCACTGACCATAATCACCCCATTGTTCCAGCTCCACCTCGTGGGCTGCAAGAAGCCAGCAGAATCCTTGCATAATCCGTGCTTCCATGTGTGAAGGCGGCGCCCATCTAACGGACACCAACAACTCTTTCATCCACTCCTCCTATTTATATATTCCTATTTTTGTCTGTGCACACAGACAGAATTCCCACCAAGGCTGTGCAGCCATGAGCAGACAGGCTTTCCTTTTTAGGCCCAGTTTCTCTTCCTGAAAAATGAAGAAATTTGACTTTTCTGATCATAGCTCCTTGAATCAAATACTTTAGGAAGCATGAACATGTCCAGGGGCAGGCCGTAGGACAATGGGGAACGATGATGACGGTGGCAAATTGGAAAGTGCATCCTTAACTTTAGGATGCTAGTGTTAAGATTTCAGCTTTTTTGCTTATTGTTTTCTTGGTTTTGGCTTCGGTTTTGAAGCTGTGTCAGACAGGCAAAGCACATCTGAAGGCTAGACATACATGAATTTGTGACTTCTGGTTTGAATGAGCCTAAGGGCCCTTCTAGCCCTAAAATCCCACGATTCTTTAAAGTGTCCCATTTTACAGAGTGGACTTTAACTAGGCCTTTCTTTGGGGCCAAAGGGGCACAGATGTATCCTTGCGCTGTGTAACCTCCGAATGCCCCTCCAGATCCCCTTTCCGCCCCTTTCCACCTTGCCCTGGGAATCTGTTAAGGACTGGGTCAAGCTGAGCACCTTGACTTCTAGCTGGGACTGGCCAATGAGGGGTGAGCACAGTATGGAATCAGTAGGTGGAAGGAGAGAAAGGCTGTTGTATTCCCTGCTTCTTCCCAATTGGTCTTCCAGTTGCAGTGGCTGGTCCCTGTGCGGAAGACCACAGCTCCTGTCTCTGGGCCCTTCCCTACAGCTTCCTGTCTCAGGGGGTTCAGATACCCCTCCTCTGACCCTTTGCCTTTCAGGCCAAAGAACAAAAATGGCACCCCACTGGTGGTAGCCTTTGGATACTTCACCATCCCTTTTTGGTTTTTCTTAGCCCTTCTCACACCTCTGTAAAATGGTCCCTTCTCTAAAGCTTCCTCAGATCCTTCTTCTGACTGTACTATGTGTTTTGTGAGGACTGTGGCTAATTCACTGTCAGTTCTCTTTCTGGGAAGAGAATTCTTTGGGAGAGGGGTCCATCCTAAAACCTCCAGATGTTTAAGTCTTCAAAACTTAGTCTATAGGATGTAATGTTAATTAGATGCTTGTAGTGGTTGTTGATTTTTCTGTCCTTTTAGCACCTTCCCTTCCAGGAAGAGTTGAACAATAGCTTCTGCTTTGATCCAACATATGTAGAAGTACCAATCATAGTCCTCTTGCCCCTTGTCATAGAATGGACATATGACCCAAGCCAGCAAAAATTCTCTCAGGATTTTTCAAAATGAAAATGAGGGAAGAAGGTCCATTCCTTTTGGATGGTGATGCTGAGAAGTGGCAGGTTTGGGAGTGGCAGTGACCAGGTTTCAGCCTCAAGGAGAAAGCTGGGCTGTGATAGGACCATAGGAAGAAGTACTGAGTCCACAAGGACCAAGGTTAATTTGTGTTTGAAGACTGGGCGCCTCTCTTCCGGAAAGCCCTGCACACAGCAACCTTCCTGCAGTTGACTTTGGTTGATTTTTTTGCTTTTTTTTTTTTTTTTTGTGAGTGTAGTTTCTCTTCTCTCCGGATTAATGCATTCCTCATGGAGACGGAGTTCAGGATTGGTCTAACTCCAGCCGATCAGGTACAGGACCTCTTAGAGAAGACCTTGGCTCTACACAGTGAAATGTCTGCAGGACACTTACCTGTGTGTAGTGCTTTGTGGCTTATAAATGCTTTTTTGTCACCTATTATCACATTTTATCATTGCAACAGTCCTGGGTGACAAACAGCGCAGGGAGGTGTTTTTCCCTATTAACTGACATGAGTTCTAGGGCTCAGAAAGGCAAATGTCGCAAAGATAAAGCCACTTCCAGTTTTGGTCTTTGACTTGGGGGAACCATGCCAAGCTCCCCCTTAGAGTGGCACACTGACTGCGTTCAGACTTCCTGGATAGACCTTGCTTATATCCACACTTTATTTTACCTCTGCTCTTCTCATGTTTGAATCTATTTTTCATGCTCTTAACCTTAGGACACACTATCTGGTCTATAAAAGCATCCAGCTTGAACTCTAGCACCCAGTAGTGCAGCTTTTAGCCTCTCTGATGTGCTATTTATCTTGAGGCTCATGGCTGGCTTTCTCCCTCCTGATTTAACCTCTCCTGCTCCACCCCAGTCATCTCTCTCTAAACCACCCCTATGATCTGGCCTAATGGGCACCACTCGCTATAAATAAGACTCCAGACCCAGAAGGTCAAGTAGCTGGCGGGGAATTGGGGATCCAAGTTAACCTGACTTGGTCCCGTGTTCTTTTTACAGTGTCTCCACTGAGTGCAAGTCAAGGCTTTGCCTGAGAACAGAGAAAGACCCTTCTATTCAGAAATTGATGCACTTAGATTTTCCCTAATTACCGTGCCTTTTTGTACACATGCCCTGCAATCAACGAGTCTGAGGGTGGAATGGATTTTCTAGTCTCACTTTCAGTCATGATGTAGAGTCTCATAAAGAAGCGTGTAGAAGTTGGAACAATACAGTATGCTCTTTACAAATGAGACAAAGGACTGAAATAGAGGATACAGCTCAAATTAGCACCAGAGCAACTCCCACTGATGAGGAAATTATCTGACTGCAAATTATACACTGTGCTGTTCCACAAACTCCACTGAAGTTTAAGGTATTACATTAATCAAAATGAAGCAGGAAAAGTAAAAACTGGAAAAACAAATGCACCAAGGTGAAGAGGAAGGAATATGAATTAATATTCGCAAAGTGCCTACTATGCACCAGTCTATCTCACTCATCTAAATCTCAATTCTAAAATGTTCAAGATCTGATGGGAAGTGAAATGCCGAGAAGTTAAGGCACCTGGCTATTGTCTAAGCCAAGATGACAAGATGGGTCAGTTTGGCCTTAGCACCCCACCCCCTCAAAGGCGAGATGGACTTTTCCCTTGTTCGGTTGAGTAGTATGAATCAGAAAAAGAATCTGTTGTGTCAAAGGGAGGGAATATATCAGGTCTGATTACTGCAGATAAAAATGTATTAATTCAGGGAAACATTTACAGATCACCAGGTGTATCTGTCAGGTCCCAGCAAGAAACGGGGGCACACTCAAATGAGAGTAGCTCAGTGAGGGACTAATTATAAGGGTGCAGGCAAGGGAAGAGAACCCTAAGGAGTGGGGAAGTAACCCAAAGCTGATAATAGTGGAGGAGGTTGACACCCCCAGGCTGGAAGGGAAGAGGTGGGAGAGAGCTATTATCAGAACTTAATGAGAGAGTGTTCTGGACAGCAGCCCCCTTGAAAGGATTAGCAACATCTGGGACACAGCCGACCCAAGGTGGCCTCACACAGAGGAAACCAGGAGAAAAAACACCCTGACCTCACTCTCCTCTCTCCACACTTCATACAGAAGCCGTACTGGAGCCCACTGATGTGCCTCGTGGAGGTCAGTCTCCAGGGGCAGGGGACAGAATAGGGAAGGATCAAGAGACAACTTAGTTAAGAGAAGACATCCAGTACACCAAGAAGTTCAGAAAAACAGACAAGGTAAGGAGGAGACGGCAACTTATTTACCTTCTTGCAACCATAAGAAGGAGGTAAGCCTCATTCGCATGAAGTTTGACCCAAATAGATGAGAGGCTATAAGGACATTTGTGCTGTTCCAGGTTGGCTACTCCTCCTGTTAGCGTTATGGGGAGTCTAAACGTCACATGCAGATGGAGTGGGTACTTTAATGAGATGTGGAGCAACCTGTGATCTAGTCAACCCTATCTTGGGGGAGAGCCTGGGAAGATGCTGGGAAGCACTGGCACAGTGAATGTGGAGAAGAGCTTGTTTATCCACAGGATTAAACTGAGATTACTCCCTCAGAAAAATCACAGGTCCACCAGATGCTCATTTCTTTGCAAACTTGATCATAGTCGATGCAAATAAGATGGAACGTGATCCAGTGAACGAGAAAATAAAGTCCAAGAGGTAGTAGGGAGAGAAATCACTTAGCGTTGTTGGAAGATTTTGGATAGAGGAATATGTGGCTTGACTTGGATTTGAATAGTATTGCCCAGAAAAATGTGTGGAGAAAAGATTATATGGGGACGTGAATGGATGCCAGAAGACCAGTTAAGAAGCTATGCAATCATCCAGGCAAAGAAGATGGTGGTACTAGTGGAAGTGACAATAAGTGGCCGTGGCCAGACTCCTAATACTTTTTCTAAATAATACCAGTGAGATTCGCTGAATGATGGGATATCAGGTGTGAGAGAAGAGGAGGAGTCCAGGAAGACTCGAGGTTTTCAGCCTGACCAATAGGAAGGATAAAGCTGCCATTTGTTAAGATGGGAAACCCCACGTCGTAGGGGAAGTAGTATTTTATTTGAAGTGTGGGGTGAAGTCAGGAGTAGTTTGGTTTTGAACATACTGACTTTTGGACACATATTAGACACCCAAGTGGGAATATTAAGTAGGTCTCTGGCTATACCAGCGTGGAGTTCAGTGTAGAAACCTAGGCAGGTGGTATACCTTTGGGGAATCTCCGCGCATACATAGAATTTAAAGCCACAAGACAGGATGGGGCCATGAAAAGAGTGAGTGTAGACAGGAGCAAAATCCTGGAGCACTCTAGAGTTTAGAATCTGGAAAAACAAGGAGAATCAGTTAAGGAAAACAACAGAGGAGCTGATGAGGTAGAAGGAAAAACATCTGATGGCATTGCTACATGGGCAAAACCAGAGAAGAAGGAAGGTAGGAGAGACCATGGTTTCCAAATATAAATAACAATTAGGACCTTAGAGTTTTGTACCTGATAGTTTATAAAAAAACCAGACTTCCAAGGAATTTGTTTGAAACGGGTTCATAATTGGATCTGACTGTTGGAAGAATATCTGAATACAAAGTATGGAATGCTTTGTTATGACAGTTACCATGAGTTGTTGGAACTCTTGTTCCAATGCAATGTGCTTTTTTTTTGTTGCTTTAAATCATCTTAGACTAGTTGCAACGGTCTGGGTAAGCTGGTAGAAAGAATGTTCACTCATTCGTTCACTAAATACCAGTTTGTGACATGCCAGGCACTGATATAAATGCTGGGGACACAGCAGTGAACAAAGCCAAGAGAAATCCCAGGCTCCCCCAGGAGCTTGCTTTCTGGCAATCCATATGCTGGAGTGGAAGGGGGAAAGGCGTGAAAATCTCAGCAATCGTGCCGCCTTGAGCAAGTCACCTTGGTCTCTTCCTTTTGCGGTGCCTTATCCAGAAAAGGGGGTTGAGAATCTGTATTAGTTTGCTAGCAGTCCCGTAACAAAGGGTCACCACCTGGGTGACTTAGACAACAGCAATGTGTCATCTTAAAATTCTGGATACTAGAAGTTCAAAATCAAAGTGTTAGCAAGGTCAGTTCCTTCTGAGGGCTGTGAGGGGAGGATTTGTCCCAGACCTCTCCACCTGACTTGTAGATGGCCGTCTTCTCCCCGTGTCTCTTTCCTCTCTGCGTATCTGTCTTTGTGTCCAAATGTCCCCCTGTAAGGCCACAAGTCACATTGGATAAGGGCTACCTTAATGACCTCATTTTAATTTGATTATCTCTGTAAAGACCTGATTTCCAAATAAGGGCATACTCGGAGGTACTGGGCAGGGGTTAGCGCTTCAACACATCTTTGTTGTGGCAGGGGACATAATTCAACCCATCCTAGAATCTCTGTCCTTGCGCCAGCTCTTTGGATGGCTATGGGGCTCCCAACACACCGCAGAGCGGTTAACGCTCACAGCCGGGACCGACCTGTCCACTCTGGAACAATCTTTGAGTGCTGATGCTGCTTCTTACGACCTGGGTTTTATTACTAAACCATTCTGGGCTCTCACTTCAATTGAAAAATGGAGGGTGGGGGAGGGATCTATCTTATAGGATCATTGCAAGGCTAAATACAGCAAAATAGGGAACTGGCTTATTCTAAGTACTTGATAAGCGACAGCCATTAGTCCATACGTATTATACATGCTCGCAAAACAAATTAATGTGCAAAAAGAGGTAAGTGAAGGGCTTTTTAAAAAATCAAAACGTGCTCTACAAAACCCAATATTCTTATTTCTAAATGGTTTTAAGATTTACAGGATATTTTTCACATCCTCACAACAACCCACTTTGATGAGTAGTATTATTTCCATTTTACAGATGAGAACACTGAGGCTTAGAGAGGGATGTAAAATGATAGGCAAGGGATTAGAGTGGCTGCAGGTCTCAGCTCACCCAAGCATGGTGATCCCTTTTTTATTTTTATTCATTTTATTTATTATTATTATTTCTTTTTATTTCTCTCCTTTGTCATCCTATAGCCCTTAAGCCGACACACCGAACGTGTCACAATATGAACAATCTGGACAAGAAGCCGTCCGAAGGAATTCAGAGTATCTTATACTCCTTGCTGAATAATCAGAATCTTCAACACACTCAGGCTGGGATTGATTTCGTAAACGCTTTCACACTTTGGAAACTGGAGAGCTTGACTCCTCGGGGACTTTTCTGTTTCTTTCCAAACCCAAAGCAATGGACTTGAAAATCTAAATCCAAAAAGCTAGCAGAGACCTTATTAATTGTGGCTGCTTTATAAACAATTTTTTTTCACTCTTTTTCCCCTCTCTCTAGGCAACCCTTGCATAAAAATATCCATTCACCAACTGTTCACCAACTGTTCTTCCTCTCGCTGGCATACCTTGTGCCACATTCTAAGATGCCAGAGCGCGTTTTTGCTGCAGCCTTCCACACTGCCCGGGCTTGCTGCCATCAGGTCCTGCTACAGAGGAGGCGTGTGGGAGAGGAGGGAGGGCATGTCTCTGGCAGAGGAAGCCTGGGCCATGTGGCACTGTGGGCTAAGGTGGGCACATCAGAGCCCATGTCATGGGCTTGGGAGCCAGAAAGACCTGGGTTTGATTCCCAGCTCTGCCATGTTCTTGCTGTGTGGTATCATTCAAATTAGGTGACTCTCTGAGCCCAAACTGGCTCTCCTGCAAACAGCAGATAATAACTGTTTCTAAGAAGAGTCATGAAGATCAAATAAACTCATATATGTGACTGCCTTGAGATAGTGCCCGGCATGTTGCACAAGCTCCACAAACGTGAATTTCCTTTAGCTCCCTTTAACTACTGAGACGCTCTTGATTCACTAAGAGAAACAAGCAAACTCACCAAAAGGGAAACCCACACAAGTGTTAAATACGGCAATGCAAAGGATGACACTGGGCAGCATCTGGTGACTTACTCAGAAAGGGCAAATGGTGCTGGGTTTCAGAGGAGAGGGAGATTTGGGGAAACTGAACAGAGATCCTCACGCTCTGCTTAGGGAGTCCAGCTCTAGTCCAGGTCTGCCACTTAACATCCGTTTATTCCTTCATTCGCTCCATAAACTTATTCACAGGTGCGGACACTGGTGACAGCTAAGGCTTGGAGGCAAAAATGAGGAGATGCCAGACGTGACTTTCAGGAACTCACAGAGGAGCCGGCTCACAGAAAAACCTGTTGACGGAGCTACGTGTAAACAGGCAGTGACAGGTGACAGTGTCAGAATCACATGGCTGTTAATGGAACAGGCCTGGAGGAACTGGGCAGACTGGGGACTATACGCTGGCTCACCTGGTAACTCACACTGTGGCTTTGGCAAATGCCTTAAGTTCTCTGAGGCTTGTTGTCCCCGTGAGAAAAACTATAATAAAAACAATTACTTCCTCAGGTGGCTGTGAAGGTGAAATGACGTAATGCTTAAGGACACAAAGCGTAGTATTGGTACGAAAGAGTCAATAAAGGTTAGCTGGTATAATTCAAGGTAAACATGTATGTGCATATATTCATGTATTTTAATTATGATAATATATGCATGTATATATAATGTGTATTTGTATATATGCCTATATCTATTATCTATATGTGTGCATATGTAATATATATTTTGAGTATGTATGTATATTTGTGTGTATAATGTATACACACGTGTAATTCTTACAAAGTACTGCGGAGAGCCCTTAACTCCTAAAGTTCTCTATTTCCTTTTTTAAAAAATTATCATTTGGGCAGCCCCCTCCCCGTGATACATCGGCTTCCCATGATCGGACTCACCTGCTTCCAGTACCACCTCTGACCAGCTGAATCCCCCACCCTACTTTCCGGCTGAACCACCATAGACCTGAATGTTTACAAGAATTGCTTCCTGAAACTCTTCCAAGTCTCCAAACCACAAGGGTGGGTATGACAGCAAACACATCAAAGTCCATAAAGAACTGGCACTAAGACCCAAACTATTTTCCTGCAAGGTCCATAGATGGGCAGGATGTAGTCTTTGTTCAATGCTGAGTTCCTAGGCTTAGATTTAAGTCCAGACAGTGAAGGACTCAGTCTGTTGTGGCTGTCTTAAAGCCTGGTTCAGCAACTTGGTAATTAGAGTGGATTCGGAAGTCAGATGACCTCAAATCAAATCCTGGCTCTGCCTCTGTGTGGCTGGATGACCTTGAACAAGCCGCTTAACCTCACCAGATCGCCTACTTACCTCATCTTTAAGTGGGCTCTTCCTACCTTACGGTTTTGTCACGATATTGAATGTGAAAGCACACGGAAACCGATTACCACTGTACCTTTCTGGTATATAATAATTTCTCCAAAAACACTAGCTGTTACTACTATTCCTCTTATTTCTCCATGGGTATGAATGTATGTTTAATGGGATGTTCGTTTGGAACACCATTGTCTAGCTATTTCCTCCAATAAGCTTCATCAACTGGGCAATGGATATGTTCCTTCCTATTGTCATCTCACCACTTAGAGAAGAATTTCTTAAATATTCTTTAGCCAAACTCTTCTCATGTGGTTTGTTCAAGAGACACACTATGCTTTTCCTGCCTAGCTCATCACCAAAATGTTTGTCTCGTCTCCCATCTGCCTCCCAAATTACATCTCCATCAAGTCCAGAGTTTCTTGTGTGTTTCCTCCTAGACATTGTCAGTGATGTTTGGCCTCCAAAGATGTAAGTGTTTGCCTTACTAAAGAGAATGTGAATAATACAGTTAAGAATCTCAAGAGTCCACTCTTCTTGGCCTTCCTCCTAATGGTGTCCTGCCCTTGTCTTCCATCCTTTTAGATACTTTTACAAATGCTTCATGCCCCTGCCTTTGGCCCACCTTTGCCCTCGCCCTCTTTGCCTAGCTTGTGTCTCCCATGCCTTTCAAGTTTAAGCTCACCTATGACAGTATCTACTCATTCAACCACAAACATTACTGTGGCACCTACTATGTGCCAGATATGGTGCGAGGTGCTGGAGACACAAGGTAAGCAAAATAAATGAGGTCCCTGCCTTCATGGGGCTTAGCATCTAGAAGCCAGATAGGCACTGATGAAATGATCACACACACAACTAACTTTAGATCAGGACAAACACCGTGAAGGAAATGCCCAGGATGCCATGAGAGCACATAACACAGTGACCTGGTCACATAGAAGGGGTCTGGGGAGGCATCTCAGAACAAGTGACGTGAGGCTGGTTGAGGCGTCCTCCTCTGCAGTTTGCTACACTTAGCTTATAGCTATGATTGCATTTATCATGGGCTGTTGTTATTCTCTCTCTTTGTTTGTTTCTCTGTCCTACCAACCTGTGAACTTTTTGAAAGCTGGCAAAGCATCTTATTCCCAGAGGCTGTTACGAGCCTGGCATTTAGTAGGGGCTCAAGAATTGATTACTAACTGATTTTGCTGTTACTGCTGCTAAAAGAAGAGCTATCTTTAAGGACCTTTTGAGCGCCAATATTTTTCTCTCAACCTAGCCCAGAATCAGTCCAGAAAATTCTAGACACCCTGCTACACGCCCATGCTGCTGCCCACTTCCCCTTTCCCCCTTAATCATCCCACAGGAAGAGGTGCTATAACTCCAAATTAGCCCCAGGGCAGCTCTCATCTGCTCTGCTGCCAAACTCATGTGGCATTACGTTTAATACATGTGTATAATGAACGCCGCACACATTTGGCAGTGCTTCTGTGCACCATGTCATTATAAGCTGTATTGATAGCAAACAAGTCACATAGTCTCCCTGTGAACACTACAGGAAAAAAGAACATATAATTTTGTTGTTGTTTGTACCATTTTTTCCAAGTCACATTGGACACCATTTGCCTTTCATTAGAAACACCATGCTGACAGTAAAATCACATATCCCCAACACACAAAGAGGAGAAAAACAAGCTGTTTGGGCCCCCTGTGAAGGGAAGGAGTAGCGGCATGACCTTTGGGAGGGGGTGAGGGTAGCAGAAGAGGGTGTTTTCCTGGGTTTTAGTGGCTCAGAGCCCCTAGGAAGGGAAATGATGCTCTCTTGCCCTACAGGGTCTGTCTTTGTCATCACGTCCTGAAGTTTTACTCAAGTCTTGCCTCATCCATTCATTCATCCATCCACCCATCTTTCTGTCCATCCATCCACCCTTCCGTCCATCCATCCACCCAACAATGTATTTTGAATTGTTACACATATTCTTTCTGAATTTAAGTTAGGGAGGAGTTTAGAATGTTAAGATATATTGAGCTCTTACTATAGGCATTTGCTACATATTTAATTTTCAGAGAAACCCCAGCAGGTCAGTATTATAGATTGTTTCACATACTTGATATCTGAGCTGAAAGACAGTTTCTTCAGCAAGTGGTGTTGGGAAAACTGGATAGCCGCACGTAAATCAGTGAAGTTAGAACACTCCCTCACTGCATACACAAAACTAAACTCAAAATGGCTTCAAGATTTAAACATAAGACAAGACACTATAAATGTCTTAGAAGAAAACATAGGCAAAATATTTTCTGACATAAATCTTTGCAATGATCTCCTAGGGCAGTCTACCCAGGCAATAGAAATGAGAGCAAAAATAAACAAGTGAGACCTAATTAAACTTATAAGCTTTTGCACAGCAAAGGAAACCATAAACAAAACAAAAAGACAACCTATGGAATGGGAGAAAATATTTGCAAATGATGAGACTGACAAGGGCTGAATTTCCAGAATATATAAACAGCTCATACAACTTAATAACAAAACAAAACAAAAAACCTGATCCAAAAATGAGCAGAAGACCTCAGCAAGCAATTCTCCAAGGAAGACATACACATGGTCAATAGGCACATGAAAAATGCTTAATATCACTAACTATCAGAGAAATGCAAATCAAAACTACAATGAGGTATCACCTCACATCAGTCAAAATGACCATCATTCAAAAGTCCATGAACGATAAATGCTGGAGAGGGTGTGGAGAAAAGGAAACACTCCTACACTGTTGGTGGGAATGCAGTTTGGCGCAGCCATTATTGAAAACAGTCTGGAGATTCCTAAAAACACTAAAAATGGCTGTATGCCAGAAATTGACACTCTGTAATTGACTGTACTTCAATTAAAAATAAGAAACTAAAAACAGACTTACCATACGACACAGTAATCCCACTCCTGGGCATATATCCAGAGGGAACTCTAATTCAAAAAGATAAATGCATCCCAATGTTCATACCATCACAATTTACAATAGCCAAGACATGGAAGCAACCTAAATGTCCATCGACAGATGACTGGATAAAGAAGCTGTGGTATATTTATACAATGGAATGCTACTCAGCCATAAAAAGGATAAAATAATGCCATTTGCAGCAACATGGATGGACTTGGAGATTGTCATTCTAAGTGAAGTAAGCCAGAAAGAGAAAGAAAAATACCATATGATATTCACATGTGGAATCCAAAAAAAAAAAAAATAAAAAGACACAAATGAACTTATTTACAAAACAGAAGTAGACTTACAGACATAGAAAACAAACTTGTGGTTACCAGGGGAAAAGGGAGTGGGAAAGGATAAATTGGAAGTTTGAGATTTGCAGATACTAACTACTATCTAAAAAATAGATAAACAACAAATTTCTTCTGTTTAGCACAGAGAACTATATTTAATATCTTGCAGTAACCTATAATGAAAAAGAATATGAAAATGGATATATGCATATATATATGACTGAAACATGATGCTATACACCAGAAATTGACACAACATAGTAAACTTGCTATACTACAATTAAAATAAAGAAAGTTAAAGTGACTTGCTCAGAGTTACCAAGAGAGTAAAAATAGGATTTGAACATGGGCCTATCTCATTACAAAGAGTAAATAAATGAATAAATGTTTACAAAGTGTCTGGATTGTGAGGCACAGCCATATTTCTAGCATAGACTTAATATTGTAATTGTTTACACCCCTGACTTCATCCCTAGGCAAGCTCCTTCCTTCCTTTTTCTTTCTTTTGTACTCAATGGTTTCTCTGTAAGTTTCCTGAGAGTAGGATTGACATCTTAGTTATTTCTATAGTCCTAGGCTATGGCATAGTGCCTGGGATGGAGCAGAATATAAAATCTATTGGAAAATACAGAGGAAGGGAGGAAAGATGGAGGCAGGAAGGAATAACTTGTCTAGTGGAAGACAGGCATGTAAACATGAACTGGGATGAAGTTGGGCTAAATAAATGTATGCATTATTTGTTAGGAGAAACATTGACAAGTAGGTGGCTAATGGCAACTAGAGGAATAAAAAGAATATTTTACCAAAGAAGAGTCACTTTAGCTACCCATAAAGACTAAGAATTTCAGTGTATGAATAATGGAGGGAACATTGTCAGCAAAGGCAAAGAGATATGGTTGTAGAGACCAGGTCAAAGGAAGAGTGAGTAATAGGGTACAAACACAGAATATACAGATAGGCAGAGTAGGAAATAAGGCTGGAAGGGCAGTTTGGGGCCAGATCATAGAGAGTCTTGAGTTCCCTTCTATTTTATTTAGTAGGGGATGGAGAGGTTTATCTCATATAAATTTCCTTTCACATAAACATGTAAACGTCTCTTCTAGGAAATAATGGAGAAAGGCAACAGGATTGGGTGAAGCGAATAATCCAGTCACCAAGAATATGGCCTTAGGAGTCAGACTGCCCTGAATTCAAGTTCTAATAGCTGTACCACTTTGGGCAATCAAAATCTATTCTCTAACCCCTTGGCTCCTCATATGTAAAATCAAGAAGATAGTACCTACCTCAGAGGTGGTGAGAATATATGAAATAAATATGTCATAATTCTTAATAGTTTCTGGTATGTAATACATTTTTGATAAATGTTGTTGATTATTATTTCCATCATATTATTCTCAGCCACATGGGCTCAGATAATGTAAACAGGAGACACTCATAGAGGAAAGAACAAAACATCCACAATTTGGAAGTCCAGTCACCTCTCCATCCAACATTTACTGAGAACCTACAAACCATCCCCAACAGCATCCTATGAACTGGTAATGCACAAAGGAGAAATAAATACACAGTCTCATCCTCAGGAAACTCACAGTCTTTAGGGGAGGTAGACAGGTAAATAGAAAACTGCAATCCAGCAGACTAAGTGCAAATGATAAATAGCCTACTAAAATGGAAGACTGCCCTGTGCTGACTGTGTATTGGGCAAATTTCTTCATCTTTCTGAGATTCAGTGTCTTCACCTTTAAATGGAGGTGGAGGGGAATGTTAAAATCTGATAGATTCTTTTAATAACTTGATGAGCTAATGTAGAATTTAAAAAAATCTGGCACCTTGCCTGGCTCACAAATGATCTTCAGTAATTGCTTATACAATGCACAAATGGATTAGTATTATAATAGAGGTACATACAAAACACAGCAGTGCTATATGGAGAATGTGTTAAGGTGGGACTGTATTGAAGGATCAGGGGACAACTTTGCTACTACTCATTGTGGTCTATCTTGAGCAGTTAAGGAGGCTGTGATGAAATAAAGATGGCTGCAAATTCTTTGCACATTATTTCATGAAGAGGTGGAGTCAATTTTCTGACGTCCTGAATCTCTGATGGGCTTGCCACTAGAATGGACTTTGACTATCAATTAGAATGTGGGAGCTGAATTTTCGTGAGTCCTGGAGACTAGGTCTCAGAAAGAGGAGTGATAAAATCACCACCATGTAAGGAAGCTGGTGTGGCTTACTGTAGGACAAGAAACCACATGGAGGAGAAATGAGGCAGCCCAACCAACTTCCAGCATCAACTGCTAGACATGTGACTGCAGCCATTCTGAACCTTCAGCTCTGTGACCCTCCAGCTGAATGCAGCTGCGTGAACGAGCCCGAGGAAACCAGGAACTCACAAAAAGTCAGTTCTCCCACATTCTAATTGTCAGGGTCCATTCCAGTGGCAAAGTCATCACAGATTCAGGTCAGAAAATTGACTCCACTTCTTAACGAAGTAAGGTGCAAAGAACTGCTCAGCCAACCCGCAAAATAATGAGAAATAATACACTGTTTTAGATCACTGTATACACAAAGAAGGTGAATAACCACTGTTTGAAGTCTAGGGCAAGAATGGGAAGAACTTGAAAAGTTCCAGCTTTAGGGCAGGTCCAGTCGCACAGCAGAGAGCTGCCAACTATGGTTCAGCATTGTCTGGGAGCCAGTGTTCTCTGGAGCTGTCCCAGGTGCTGATTGTGTTGTCCATTTCTGGTTAATGAGTACTGTCTTAGGCATGCACCACCTATATATAGGTGGTTATTCGGTCACACTGCTAAATCACATTAAACTATGTCTTGCTTTGCTAAACAACAAGGGACCCAGATGACCTTCTAGTGCTCACTTGTTTGGTCCTGAACAGTACCTACTACTGTCCACTATATTGCCCACTGTTAAGGCTGTGATGAATACTGTCGTAATAGCTGGGGAGATGTTAATGTAGGTATACCTGAATTGGATCATATTCTCCCCGTTCCCATGAGGCTTCTGAAAGTCCTCTCAGTCCTGAAAGCCCTAGAGACGCAAGGTGTAGAGTTGGAACGTACCTGGTTTGGATTCAGAGAGAGCAGTCTGAGTAAGAGTGAAGCTTCTGGAATTAAACTAGCCTGGTTACCACCTGCACCACCTTGGGAAAATTGGGGGATAATAATAATACCTACTTCACAAGATTTTTGTGAGGAGTAAACTGTTAAATACATATACAGTATGTTTAAATAAATTAATATATTCAAAGTATTTAGAAGGGAGTTCAATCCATAATATAGGTGCCCAATAAATGTTAGGCATTTTAATGAAGATGGTGAATGATAATTATAATGCCTGATTATAATGATGATGATAAAGTTATGGTTTTGAATTCCAGCTCTGACACTTATCAGCTACGTGATCTTAACTTCACAAATTTTGGTATTTTCTTACATAAAATGGGGACACATGCTTGTTGTGGTGATTAAATGAGGAAGTAAAAGAGAAAACATAGTAAGACATACAATAAATTTATAATAGAAATGTTATTTTATTCTCTCCCTGCACTCCCTGTTTTCCTAAGACTCAGCAGATCCTGGAATATTATCTGAAAGAATATGTGTGTGTGTGTGTGTGTGTATGTGTGATGTATTGTGAGTGTACCTGTGTTGTGTGTGTCTGAATCTGTAACAACAAAAGTTATAGAAGTCACTTAATGAAATAATAGTGGGTTCATGGAAATCACTTTAGGGTCTCCTGTGCCCTCTCTGTCAGAGAGAACTCTCTCTGTTGCCTTTCTGTTAAGAAGCTTTTCAGATAGATTAAAACAATAGCATCAGCAGAGGTATAATTTTCTTCCATCCCTCTTTAATTAGCTGTGAACCTCAGGGCTTTCCAAGTAGTAAGAGAATCAGAGAAGGCAGGAGGAGCAGAAACCCACCATCTGAGTTCACAGGATAAAGTAGTACTTACTGGAAATCATTCTAAGAATCTGGATAAAAGATACTGCAAGTTTTTCCCTCATCTCTTTTAAAAACAAACCTCTGTCGGCCCATTGCAATTACAGCCCAGAAAATTGGCATCAGAGTATAAATTTTAGAATTGTGGTAGAACACAGATGCATGAGTCAAGAAGTCTGTGTTCTGACCTATCACAAACTAGGTTTTTTGTGTCTTTTAAGTCTCAATCTTTGTTACCCTTAATTTTCTTATCTATAAAATGGAGTTTGGATTAGAATATAGCTACTATTTGTCAAATGCCTATGATATGTAGAGCCTTACAATGTCTTGACGTAGGTATTTTATACCCAAATTTCTAATCAGTAAACTGAGACTTAGAAAGCTCAATTTCCTCAAAGATGCACAGTTTGGAAAAAATGGAACCCAACCAGATTTGGATCTAAGTCTTTCTGAATTCTTCTACTCCATTCTTCTACTGAATTTATCTTTAACGCTCCTTTCAGTGCCATAAATGTTGTGTCATTGTCATTCTGTTGAATTGTTGGCTGCTCAGAGGCAAAGAAATGCCACATATAATTAACCTTGTCTCCATCATTCTTGATTATCTGGGATAATTGAGGAATAAACTGGATAACCTGCTTATGTAATATTGTACATATTTTATATGGATGTTCACTTTTCAGAGTTAGCAAAACTAATTCAAGAATTCAGTATTTCTCAACCAGTTGGCAACAGAGCCCAGAAGTCATGACATTTGTACAGGGAGTTCAAGAATCTGAATATCCATCAAATATTTTTGTAAGTTAAAAAAATAACATCTTGGCAACATATAAATCAGTATTTTTCAAATGTGTGTGCAAAGCTCCATGAGTGTTAATGTGTGCATGTTTCTTTATCTAATACTTGTATCTACTTAACATCTGAGTTCATTTAAAAATGGCACCATACTATTCATTGTAGCTTTTAGTCATCATGTCCTTTCTCATCTAATCGATACCAAGTAGTTACCATGCATCACAAAACTTCTTGATGTTAAAAGCAGTCCTCAGTCTAAGATGGGTTAGAAGCTGCTTGTTTACATACAAGGTCACAGGTACATAAAAATACGTTGTCTCATTTAATTCTTGCAATCCAAATCAATAGTCATGAAGCACCTCTGAGAGTAAGATTCTTCCTGGTTCCCTCCCTGTTTGGTTGGCCTCTGGAAAAAATGGGAATTTACTACCTTTCTATTTTAGATCAGTTTTGTGCTTTGGGATCTTAGACAATCCTGAGAGTGCTAACAAAAATAGAGCTTTGCTTCAGAAGTAGTCAAAAAAAGCACGGGCAGAGAATGTCACAGCCTCTCACGTGTCTGTCTTTCAGAGGTTTAGCTTAGTCAGTCAGATTACCCACAAACCTGTGCAACACACAGAAAATTCTACCGTGGTTCTCACTGATTTTCCCAAGGCTCCTTGCTGAGATGTCCTGAAGCCACAATCAAATCTAGAAACCAGAGTGTGAAAAAAAGAATATCCATCGCACTTGAGGAAAAGTGTCATTTCTGGATACCTGTCACCTTTGGAGAGCTTTTCAGCTAAAATCAATAGACTACCAAGAAGATACTGGAGCTACTCAATGCAAGGAAGAATTACAGTCCTTTCAAACCCGAAGTGCATAGTCACCGCTACAGACTGAACGTTTGTGTCATTGTATGTTGCAGCCTCGTTCCCATCTTGATGGTATTCAGAGGTGGGGCCTTTGGGTGGCAAGTCATGAAGGCACAGCTCTCATGGATAGCAGGTGTACCATATAAAAGAGGTCACAGAGAGATTCTTCAGATTTGTGAGGACACAGTGAGATAAACCATCTGTGAGCCAGGAAGTTGCCTTCACCAGAACTGAATCTGCCAGTGCCTTGACCTTAAACTGCCCAGCCTCCAGAACTATGAGAAATGAAGTTTTGTTGTTCAAGCCCCCCAGCCTCTGGTCATTTGTTATAGCAGCTTGAATGGACTAAGACAGTTGTTCAATTTCAAATCCAGCCTCCCAGAATCTAACTGCTGAAAGTAAATATTTACAATCTTTTATCCATCAAGAACTTGGATATATGAGATGTCTGGCCAAGTGGTCTTTAGGGAAATTCACTATGCAATTTTCAAATTATTCGTATCCTTGAGGTCTGTCAGATAGATCCAGGGCTTTCCAAGAAATCCACAATTTTCTATGAGAGACAAGAAAAACTTCAGTAACTATGTAGAAAATTAATTCCCCATGGAGGAAAAAAAAAGTTACCTGAAAGCCTCCTGGGCTTCAGACCATGGAGTTACTATTCACTGCACTACTTTCAGAACATCTTCGCCTCCGTGACTCTGTTTGATCCTCATGATGGCAACCCAAGGAATTGGGTAGTATAAGATCATCTCTATTTAAAGATGAAAACCTAAACAGAACAGATGCTCTGAGAGGTGATTTTGTCTAGTCACAAGCAAGCAAAGGCTTAGATTCTCTGGCTTCTTCAATTGTATCTTTTTTCAACTACTCTTTGCTCTCTGTCTTCAGCAGTCTCTGATTTTCTCTTGGCTTGGATAGAATTCTTCTATTGTTTATAAACGTCCTTATCTGTTTCCTGGTACATTACCTACCCCCCACTTAAGAGTGTCTTGAATGGAAATCGAGCAAATTTCTTCCCTTGGTTTTTTGAAGGTCAGCTGTTTACTTCTGTTTCCCCAGATTTGATTGTGATGGCTAGCCTCTGGCAGTCACAGCTGGTGTCTAGAGTTCAGGCAAACTACAGGGAGGACAGGGTAGTGTGAGGAAAAGAGGACATCTTTCTAGGAGTCAAGAGACCTAGATTCCAGCCCCAGCAATTCTGCTTACCTGGATGACACTGGACAAGGTGTTAAAACACCACTGAGTCTCAATTAACTCATCTTAAGACAGGAATGATATTACCTCATCTCTATCACAAGGTGGTTGGGGGGGGGCACGCATTATAAAGCTGAAATGAGGTCAGAGATGTTGAATTGTACCAATTCTCGATAGCTGCATTCTGTCAAAGGCGCAAATCATTTCATATCAGGAATTGCAAGTCAAATGTCTTCAAGGGCGATGCAGGTTATAAAGGAGTGGAGCAGGCAGGTTTAGTAAAATTGTGAGTGGTGGGACCAGGAGGCTGCAGGTCCCACCAAAGACATTATGCTTTAATTACTCAGTAATAATAATCTGCTAGCCAGCCCAAACACATCTGCTGGGCAAATTGGGTATGTGGGACATCAGTTTGTGTATCCCATTTCCTCTATAATATCTCCCAATTGTGGGCTACAGATCTCCCAAGGGTTTTTAGAGTTATTTCAGTGAAACTTGAATATATATATATACACACACCAAACATTACCTATCACCTGTAAATACTATGCACAACCAAATAGCATTTTAAAATGTAGGTAGATGCCATTAATTACTAAAGTATACCTTTACTCAAAAGCATAAGCAAATTCTTACTAACTTTCTGTTAGTGTACAGTTCTCAGTCGACACTAAGCACATATGACTATTCTTAGGGCAGTAAGGGGCAGGCGTGTCACTTTTTATTTTAAAGGCGGGGGGGCGGGCTTTGTAAGCTTAGATTTTAAGAAACAACTCTAAAACACTTTCAAAATTAAATTAGACATCCAAAGATGATGAGTAGCATAACCAGTTATATAGACAAAAGAGAAGGCTTCCTCTTGGGACGGCCTCAGGAGCTAATGCTAACCTGGATCTGCAGGGAAAGCAAGAAAGACCTATGTCATTTATAAACACTTTCTCAGCAGCAACCAAGTGACTGGCAGAGTCTCTTGGATGTGGGGACATAGGAGAGGAAAGATGCATACAACACAAAGAGGCCCACACGTTCACATGCAGCCCTAGACAGGCACGTGCACATGGGACCTGTGTGTGCATGCACACACACACACACACACACACACACACACACACACACACACACACACACACAGAGACACCACTGAGCTATAAACTGCACTCTTCTCTGTATGGCATGAACCCCAACGCACACAGGCCTAAAATCCTGGAATCTATGAATGTTTCCTTTATTTTGTAAAAGGGTCTTTGCAGATGTGATTGAGTGAAAGATTCTGAGAAGGGGAGATTATTCTGCATTATCCACGTGGGCCCTAAATGCAATCACATAAATTCTAATAAGAGGAAGTCAGAGGGAGATTACACACGCGCACACACACACACACACGGGAGAAGGTAATGTGAAGACAGAGCAGAGAGAGATTTGAAGATGCTGGTCTTGAAAACTGGAATGATGCAGCCGCAAGCCAAGGAGTGCCAGCAGCCATGAGAAGCTGGAAGAGGCCAGGAACACATTCTCCCCTGGAGCCTCCAGAGGGACTGCAGCCCTGCCAGCACCCTGATCCCCACCCATTGAAACTGATTTCAGACTTTTGGCCTTGAAATCCGTTGAGAGAATACATTTCTGTGGTTTTAAAGCCACCAAGTTTGTAGCAACTTGTTACAGCAGCTGCAGGAAACTAGCACAATATATCTCTCCTCATGTATAATCTACACGTGTACATTACACAGGTGTGTCAAACATACATCAACTTTCAATGCACAAAGCCCTCATATGCGGTAAACACATTTCCCTGAAAACCTCCCTTATAAATGCCCTAGAAAATGGCATCACCATTCACCTAGTTTTTCAAAAAACGGGTGTTAAACTCAATTTCTCATTTTCCCTTGAACCTGCTTACTCTGTCAACAAGTCCTGCCAGGTCTACCTCTAAAATTTCCCTGTCCATTCACTTCTCTCCGCTTCCCCTACAGCCATCCTCCTCAAGCCACTACTATATCATCCCCAGACTACTAGATTAGCCTCCAGTCTCTCTGCTGCCTCTCTTGCCTCCCTATGACTCCTGCAGACAAGACCCAGAGTCGTCCTTTAAAACACTTAACAGGATTGTTTCCCCATCTTCCTTTAGCCACCCCCCCAACATGGTTTCTCAATTATTCCCAATAAATCTCCTTTTCATTTCCTATAACACCTTGTATGATCTAAAGTGTATATCAAAAGGACAGAAGTTATCTAGGTGGGGAGGAGGGAATGAAAGGAGGACAAGTACTTGAGGATAAGGAAACCAAATGTACACAAGAGCAGAGTTACAGCGTTTGCATAGGGACCTGCATGTTACTCAGTTTATCTGTTTATTTAACAGAAAAAAGGAAATAATGGGGCTGAAGGAATAGAGGCCAAGCTAGCCAGGTCATACAACTGCAAATATGGACAAGCTTAAAGACTCCAGAGACACCTGGCATTTCATTCCTAACTGCTAGTGATACCCAGGGATAGTTCTGAGAACTATCGTGCTATTCACATCATGGATGCCTTTGCTTCAGTTGCATCACTGTCCATTGAATTCCTGACCTGGCTACTTCTTGGCCAAGTCAAAGAGCACCAAGCCCCCAGATGGAGGTTCTTACAGTCTCAGAGCTGGAGCCCCCAGACCCTGGGGTCTGGGTTGACGAGGTCATAGGGACCCAGGGACTTCTCTCATTTTTCACTCCCCTGGACTGTACTCTAGAACGCGGGACAGAAGCAGCCCAACTGCCTGCCAGCACTTGGGTCACCCAGCATCATCGAAACCACAGAAATCAGCAGCCACTGCCAACCAGTCCAGGAGTAAAGGGTTCACCTCCCCCGTCTCCTTCATTTGAGGGGAAATCTTGCCTGAGGCACGAGCAAAGCTTCAAATTGATGTAATTTGAAATTTCAAACTGCCGGATGCAGCTTTGCTTCCGACTGCCATCTGCTTTTCCAACGTGCAATGACACCGAGCCTGTTTTTATTGTGTTTGCTCGACCTAGTCCACCAGTAAAATATTAATAATCTCCCCAGTGCCTGGGCGGCTTGCGTGCTTGGGATGATATCCAAACATTCATCAAGCTCATCAAAGTTATGAGCAAAATAATTTTTCTTCTTAAGCGGGGAGGAGAGGGGAAGAATCTGGGTTTTTATTACTCGTGCATATCACAAAGTGACACTTTTAGCTTCTCTGCTCAGGGAAAAGAAAACAAGCGTATTGCTCCTGGCCCCAACGTGAGAGCCACTTTCTCTATAGAGATATAGTTTTTCAGCCAAGCAATAAAACAAGTAATCTGTGGATCCCAGTAAGATAAGAGCAATAAGATCGAAAGTCGGCTGCTGTCCCTAGTACCTCTTCGCCTCACTCTTTTTTTTTTTAATTAAAATACAGTCAGTTTCCAATGTTGTGTCAATTTCTGGTGTACAGCATAATGCTTCAGCCATACATATACATACATATATTCGTTTTTATGTTCTTTTCCATTATTTTCACTCTTCACATGCAATTTGACACCAAGTCCTATTGAGTCTTGAGTTCATCCCCTTTTCTCCAATCCCACCACCACTGTTTCAGTCTGGGCCCTTTCCAGGTACTCTGGATTATCAGTCAGCCGCCTATGTTTTCCTAGCCCTCCCTAATCAACCTCCCTTTCTTCTCCCAAATGGTCACCGGAGATGAACATGACATGAACTCAGTACTGAGCAAATGAACCTCGTTGATTGAAAAGGAAGTATTGTCCTCATCTGTAAAATGGGGACAATGTATGGCATGGGTTTTTGGTAAAGATTACATGAGGCATTTTATCGAAGATGCCCAGGGTGGAGCCTAAAACAGAATATGGTTCAATAAATAGGAATTTCCTTTCCCTTGCCTCACTTACTTTTCTGCTTTATTTTAAAATGCCCAAACTGGTTGGCAATAAAAGAAATGGCTCTGAGAGCCCATTCTGTCACTGGCCTCTCCAGAACAGCTAACCACATAGTGCATTTGGAGCAACTGTCAGTAGGGTTTTGGTGATAAAAACACTGGTCCACTGAGAAAGGCCACTGACTCACTCCATGTTGGCCACCATGGCTTTGTGAGATCTCTACCCAGAGGAGGGTGGGGTACAAGTTCTACCACCTGCTCCTCGATAGTTCTCCAGTGCCCTTCTATGACAGCTACCTCCGGCATTCAGATCAAAATCCAATCCCGAGAATTAATTATGGTCTATGGAAAATCCTCTTCCTTCTGTGATAGGAAGTCAACCTTCCTTTCTTGTCCCTGAGCTCTGGATGATTGTGCTGTGCCCCACCTACCAGGAAGCACTTCTAGGTAATAAAAAAGTTCATTTCAGGACGTAGAGTTTGGCTCTTTGCTCAGGTGAGGTGTGGGTTTATCCCGGTGGCCAACTTAAGTTAGATTTCACTGTCCCTTCGTTTACTTACTGAGCACCGAAGTGCACCACATGTTGGGGATGCAAAGGTAAGCTGCCCTTTAGTCCAGAACCTGTTTGGGGTAAAGCACTGAGATTAAGCAAAATGAACAACCACGTGGTTCACTTAAGTGACTGTTGGGCTCTCCTAGCCTGTATTTAGAACAGGTGGAATAGGAGTGGTGGCTTTAGAAAGAAACCACTCAAGCCCACACTCTGTTCCTTCTTAGATGTTAGACTTTGTGTCTATTTCTTCACAAAACGCGACACCAAGCTGGTGTCAGGATTGAGCTAGTCTACGTCAGGCAGCAAGCCCGAGGTCTGACTCAATACGCAGGGTCATGCTATTATCTTCATTGTGCTTTTAGTATCTTTAAGACACATTGTAACTGATTATACTTCAATTAAAAAAGAAAAGAAAAGAAAAGAAACCCTACTGCAGACAGGAAGGAGGTATACACCTCATCTCCCCCAAAGCTGCCTTTAAGAGCAAAATTCTCTGCCTTCATGAAGTCAGATGGCTCCCCACTTTCTCTTTACAAGCATTGCCTTCTGCTACTGGTGACTGATTTTAGTTTCTCTTCTATGACTTCGATTCTGGCACCTCCTCCGTCAAAGAGGATGGGACAGAGTATAGGATGGAAATTGACTTTTCTTGGGAGCCTTGTGTACGCCAGGCACTGTCTTCATAACTTTTACCAACATTTTCTCATTTCATTTCCATGGCTGGGCTTGAGGTAGGTGTGATGGCCCTGCTTTGCCAAGATTTGGAGACGGAGGCTCAGAGATAGAGAGGGTCCTGAGGTCACAGACCTCTTAAGTTATAAAGCTGATTCGCAGCCAGGTCTGTCTGAATCCCAATCCCAGCTCTCCCAGTGTGCCCCGAAGTCTCTCACGCATTCTCACTACTCAGTTCAGTCACTGGGTTTTCTTCCTTGGGAAAGTACAACACAGAGATTTTAGCCTTTGGATGCTCCATCTCTTGGAGTCAGATTTCTGACACACGAGATGTACGCACTCACTACAACCGGTAGCTGAGAGGAAGGAGCCTTGACCTTTAACATATTAACAAAAACAGAAGCCTTGAGGGCTTAAATAACTAGTTCAAACCCATACAAAAAGCTTGTGGTGGAGTGACAACCAGAAACGGTCTCTTCCCAAGCACAGGAGCAATCTCCTTATTTAAAGCCACATCGGAAGATTCAGGGGGTGAGGCAATCTGGCCAGTTTACTCTGGGCATTGAACGATGGGAATCCCAAGCGGCCAATGAGCTCACTGGGCAGAGCAGGAAAAAAAAAAATGCAGCCTGGGCACAGACCTACCTTGGAAGTAGGAAGTAGGAATGTGAATACTAAACAGCTCTCCAGCAGCCAGGACCCCAAGCATAAGGGAGGCGCCCAGGCAATGAAAGAGTGAGGCCGTGAGGCCGCAGCTGAACAGGTCCTACCAAAATAAGAGTCACCAAGGAGGACCCCAGACCCACTGTTCTGGCGGAAGGGCTGTCACCATCACTCATCAGCGGCAAGTGGAGGCTTTTGCTCACACAGAAACTTGAAAATAGAACGACTCTCCTAAGCATTTTCTTCAAGTTCTCCTCGCAGAAGCCTCCTGATTATTTCATAATCACCTCCAAGCCATCCCCCGTCAAGTACTAAAGTAAATTCAAAGCAATTAGAGAATCTGTCTACAGTGAGCCCAAAACGTGGTTGTGGTGGTTCCCTGGGAAATGGCTCAGCGGATGTTTTCCCTGAATAGTGTTATTTATGTAAGGAAGATGCTGCTCTTTCCCAAAGTATAAAAATACACACACACACACACACACACACACACACACACACACACACACGGGCGCGCAGGCGCACACATACACACGCATTTACTATGACAAATGGATGCACATCTCAAGAGTGAAATATTGTGTTGTGGGTTACATGCCAAAGCAAGGCAGCGCCGCTCCAGTGAGCACTTATAAATTGTTGCAAACAATATCAAGAAATAGGAGCTCGCTCTGGTAAAACAACAGCTGCAGGATTTCAGGTTCAGGACTAGCTTTAGAAAAGAAAGAAAGAAAAAAAACCAAAACCACTAAATCCATTGCTTCAAATATTCTGCTGGTCCTCCAGGGTGGTCCTGTGTTTCTAATTAATATTTCCCACTAATTACGTTCATGATGGTAGTGTCCTAAGCACAAACTCAGTCTTTTTTTCAGCACCCAGCTCCGGCAGGGAGAGGAGGAAGGTGCTCAAGGAGGAAGGCTGGGCAGCTTCATTGTGATGCAGAAGAATGCAACAATTAAGAACATAATTTTGGAAGATGTCAGCAGCCTAATTACTCATAGGGCTTCCAGCAAATTAAGCAGTAGGTGAATTAGCTCATTTAATGAGATCTTAGAGTTTAGAGGCAAAGTATTTCTGCTTTGCATTTCCCTACTACATGTTAATAATTTGGGCACCCCAACATGCTGGTAGCTCAACAGGTTTTGTGAAAAGCATGAAGGTCAGTTGCTTAAAACTGTCTGTAAGTCAGTAAAATTGCATCTCTCTGTGTTTTGTCTACTCTCTCCCTCCCTCTTTTTCTTTCCTTCCCAAATGCGATTGTCCGACTCAGCATATAGTTCAGGAAAGAGGCTTTGGAAACTCTAGCTTTCAGGGCAGAGTTAGAGGCACAGTAGAAATTGGATTGACAACTCACTTTAGCATCTTTATACCTCTCTGTCTTGGTTCTGCATCTGTAACATGGCAATGACAACATCCATGTTACAATTTGTGTGTTTACCAGCTGAATTCCTTTATAGGATGGTATTCCTTGCAGACTGGGGATATGCGATATTTATCTCTGTATTCTACTGTCTGCTGTTGTGCCTGGAATATATGTACTTTATAAGTATCCTAAACAGAAAGTAATAATTTCAAGAGTAAGTGAATGAATGGTTGATGTGTGGATTCAGTGAAAAAAAATATGTATATAAAGTTTTGAATGTGGTTCCAGACCCACAGTAGACCCCTCCAAAATGGAAAAAAAAAAAAAAAAGAAAAAAGAAAAAAATGGAGGTGAGGATTAGCTATACTGGGACTTGTGAGGTCTTGGAAGAAGGAAGAGTCAAAACTTCCTGGACAAAGTTGTCCACTGACCAGATAGGGGAGAACACGGAGAGACAGGCTTGTGGCTGGTGTCCTTCATGTGCTGCACCAGCAAAGACTCAGATGCTGTCTGCACCCCGGGGGCTCAGTGCACTCAGCCTGGTAATCAGCCACAGAGAGGGCCTGCCCTGGGGGCCTCCCATCTAACCGCATGTTGTCTCCTAATGACGCTGCAAGGTAGGGGTTGTTATCCCTTCTTTTTATAGATGAAGAAACTGAAGCTAAGAGATTAACCGACTTGGTCAAACTGACACCCAGCTGATCATGCATATTTCTGGGCAGTACCCCCTCGTGCTTGGGACCGAGACCAGCAGAGGACGTACCAGGCTGTACTCTGACTGGGGCGCAGCATCCTGGGCAGCCTGGGAGCTGAAACGCAGGGAAGGGAAGGGACCCTCTAGCCTGCCTTCCACTCAGTCTCCTCTCCAGTCTCCCTGACAGAGGGCTAGCCACGTGTCCTCTGCCGCATCACCTTCTATTCTAGGGTGGAACAGGGCCCACAGAGGTGAGACACTCCAATTCTGAAAATTTCTATTTGTGACTCCATCAGGATGCTGTCTTCTAAAGCCATCTCCTGAAAGGCCTATTATTATTATTCATAGTGTAATTAACTACCATTTATTGAATATTTACTATATGCTGGGCCCTGGGCTTTACATGCCTGGACTCATTTAATTCTCATCCAAAAAAAAAAAAAAAAAAACAACCCCAAAACCCCATAACAACAAAACAAACAAACAAAAAAACCCCTCATGAGATAGTTACCATTAATATCTCTAACTCATAGATAAGGATACTGAGGGTCAGAGAGTTTAAATAAATCATCCAAGGCCACTCGGCTTGTAGAGGGTAGAGCTGAGATTCCACGTCACAGACTATTCAGTATTGCCTGAATCGGATGGCTCTGGTTGTTAATCAAATATTTTGTTAACAGAACTAATATCTGTCTTTCTGGAACTTCCATTGACTTGCTGTGGTTCTCCCTCTGGCCCCACACAGAAGAAGTTGGCTCTTTTTAGAGGATGCTCTTCAGATCATGGGAACTCCAGCTCCCTACCCAGCAGCAGCCCCTCCAGCACATAATTCCACCCAGCCACACAAACATACCTGGATTCTATTTTCTATAATGGTAACTCACAGTTACATTTGCTTTTTGTGATTTTGCTTTACCATTTACCTGACACATTTCACTGACTTGATCCATTCAACTCCACCACCACGTTACGAGGGTGGTATTGGTTCCCTAGTTACAGAAACTGGGGCTCAGAAAGGTGAAGTCTGTTGTTCAAAGGCAAAAGATCAGTCAAATAGCAGAGCTGAAAACCCCAGGATTCCAACTGGGATGTGTCTAAAGACAAGGCATGTTTCTTCCACTGCACTATGAAACCTTTCTGAATGAATGAATCAGTGAATGAATCAGTGAATGAATGAATGAACCATACATGGCAGAAGGTGATAAGCTCCTTAAGAAAGGTCCAAGCAAGTGCTAACGGTACTCAGTTCAGAAAAAGAGATGCTGTGTCTTTCCTACCAGGTCTTTTGTGAGGCTGCACTAATTACCATTTATATAAGATGCCCGCTGCCTCTGCTGGTGCTGAGAGAGAAGTTTTAATTTGCTGGTGAAGGAGCTGGGGGAGGGAATGGAGAATGCTGTGAAGTGTCCTCTCCAAAGCGGAGTGATTTCTGTACAGAGAAACACTGAGGTTACTAATGGGGAGGAAAAAAAAAAAGCAACAAAGATGACAAGTATACTTGGGATGCGACCGCACGCCTGGAGCATCTGGCGGGTGCAATTTGCTTGTCCTTTAGTTCCTGAGATTGCAATTAAGTAGCTAATATGAGAGAAAACTGACTACTGGGTTATCCCACTGAGCTTGGCGCCAGGTGAATACTTACAAATCCAGTCCCTCCCAGAAGAGACTCATCTGTACAAAAATGAAGATGTCCTAGAGGGGGGTCAATATGGGAGGCGACTGGTCCATTTCAGTTTCACAGGCAGAACAGTGAGAAAACCAAAAGCTTGCCCCCATCTGGACTGAGCTTGCCAGGGAAGAAGAGCCCTGAGGTTACCCGAGGAGAGGCAGGACGCAGGCGCGGAAAGCTCAGTGCGCTCGCCATCACACAAGCCTGGGTTCCCGTTCTGAATCCTCACTCTGTGGCTGTGTCATCTTGGGCAAGTCATTTAGCCTCTCTGAGCTTCATTTCCTTCAAATGAAATGCATCTTGGGTGGAGGATCTGAGAATTACAGATGACCATGTACATCAAATTCCTGGCACGTGGGAGGAATTCAAGAAACTTGACTTCCTTTCTCTTGGGAGAAGCCCCTGCATACTGAGCTAGGACAGGTTCATGTCACCAAGACTCATTTTCCCCTCGAGTCCTCCTTGGCCTCCAATGGGGTCGAATCCTTGGGGCCTATCACCCGCTATGAATGGAATTCAAGCCCAGCACGGGGCTGATGCTGGAGTTCACAGGTTTCCTGGTGGAAAATTCAAGGGTGGAGTGGAAGAGAATTGAGAGAGATGGAGTCAGGGACCTCAGACAGCCCACATTCCTGAGACTCCCAACTGCTTAATAGCCTGGAGGCTCTTTGCAAAGTTAAACATATATAAATACAATTTTAGAATCACCAGGCATTCCCAATATTGGCTTCTGCTCAGGGCAGCTGAGAAGCAGAGCAGAACTCCACAGCCTCAGTTTGGGGCCCTTCCACCTCCACACTTCTCAACAGCCTGGCTTCCTTAGCTCGAAGAAACCTTTTCAGAGGTTATCTGAAGTCCACAGGCCCCCGTCTGGGAGGGGAACACAGATTCTGGAGTCAGATGGGCCTGGCTCCAAATCTTAACTCTGCTACTTTTTGGTTATGTGACCTTGGGCAAGTTACCTCAATTTTCTGTGCCTCAGTTTCCCCCTATATAAAAATGAGATAACGATGCTAATAGTTCATAGCACAGACATATGAGTGTAACAGGGAAGAACACATCTGACTCCTTATTAGATCTGCTCCTTTAGCTCTAACCCTGAGCTCTGTTTCCCGGGCTTAGTCATGCTGGCTCTGCACCTTTTGTAAAAGAATGTTGCCTAGAGCCTGAAATATACAGGATAGCCTATTCTGAAGGCTCTGACCTTTAAGGGTATAACACTTTTCCATTCATATTGAGATAAAAAGTTGCAGAACGGAGAATAACATTTGTATTGTTGGAGGTTTATGGGACCATCATGACCTGACCTACATGGACAGCTGCTAGAACAAAGGATGCTGACACTAAGAAGTTTGCAACCACACCCCCCCTTCCCCTTTTAGGATAAAAGGAGCCTGAATTCCGACTTGGGGAAGATGGTTCTCCAGAACGTTAGCCTGCCATCTTCTTGGTCTACTGGCTTTCCGAATAAAGTCGTCATTCCTTGTCCCAACACCTCATCTCCCGATTTACTGGCCTGTTGTACAGCAAGCAGAATGAGTTTGGACTCGGTAATGTGAGGATGAAATGGGTTAATATAAGCAAAGTGCTTAGAACAGCTCCGGACATGCAGCTGTGCTCTTATCCCTCCTCTGGTTAGACCCCCATGCCCCGGGGTACCTCCCAACATACCTCATTCACCTTGGACAGACAGGAAGCACTTTAACAAGCATATGAGGTACAAATGACAAAACCCACAAATGGGCAGGCGTAAGTAAACCCATCTTTCTTTTGACTCAGACAAGTGGTGTGTCCTGCCCTTGGTCATACAGCTAATCAAGGATGAAGCCAGGACTCCAGGCTTAATGCTGACTCGTAGGGTAGATGTCACTCCATCACACCAGGATGCCCCCCGTCATCTCTGACTTTCTTCTTATTCCATTTCTTTAAATGGAAAGATCTTGATGGACCCACTAACAACATATCTGAATTTCGAAGCAAATCTCCATGTTTAATGTGGGAAGGAACACATTAGGATGTCAAACTCGGGGCAGCTAAATGAGCATCTGTAGCCCACACATGGGGCACTGGGGACTGGAGGCTCAGGGAAGTAATTGCCACAAACAAGACTCAACTGGACATTGATTTATTCGGCCTGTTTGCTTGATTTCCACTTTGAGCTCGTTCCGTTAGCTATTCTTCTTTGTTGTTCCTTTCCAGGAACATGACCCCAGCTCATTTGGATGGAAATGTGCTCACCCATTACCTCATTAATTTCTGGGACTTTACATTGTCATTTACACCCTCCTTCTCTACCTACTTCCCCCTCAAATTGGGGGAATGAGACAATGAGGCACCGTTTCTCCATAATGCGTCAGGACGTATATCTGTCATTTGTAACCTTGATGGTTAAAATTCAACCAAGCCAGACTGCAGTGCACCCTGGGAACTCACCAATATGAGGGTGCAGAAAGGAGGAAGCCAAGGCCCAGAATGGGGAGCTGGTCGGATGGCAGAGGTGTCTTATCATCTCCCAGAGCTGGTGTCTGAGGGATGGTAAACTGGGACTTCATGAGAATCCAAAATAATGATGATACTGATGTGAAGACAGCACTTATTAAACTCTTCCTACGTACATATGTCATCACGTTTATCTTTATAACAACCCTACAAGGTGGACTTAGAGAAGATAAGTGACTTGCCCAAGACTGCATAGCTGGTAAATGACAGAAATGGGATTCAACCTCATGTATGTTTCCTTACAAATCCCACGCTCTTTACCACTCCCAAAGCCCTCTTTTGTTTAATGTCCCTGAAGCATAACAACATCTATTTGTTAGGTCTTCTTCTGGTTCAACTCTAAGTGTTTTACACACATACACTGTTTCTATTCTTACAATAAGCCTGCAGGACCATGCACAGAGCTTCATTTACAGAGGAGGAAACTGGGATTAGGGAGGCTAATCCACTCACTGAAGGGTACCCAGCCTTAAGAGGCAGAGGAAGGGCCTGAACACAGGTCTTTTTGAGCATGAAGTGACGTTCCATATTTGAGTTGGGTTATAGATATCATTGCTATCTTGCTTTGATTCAACGAATTAAGTTCAACAAGCCTTGACTAATATATACCCTTCATTGGGTACAAGGCTGGGGACACAGAACAAAATATGGCTCCTGCCCCTGAGTCATCCCTTGTGGGTGAAGTGGACTCGTGACAGTCAGGGCACCACAGTGCGAGCAGCACGGTGACGGCAGAAGCAAGCATAGGAGCTGTGGGAGGGAGGCGCAGAGGACATGTTGCCAAAACTTGGTCTCTGTACCCTGATTACCAAATTGAGACTCGAGGACAGAGTTTTGTATGAAGTAGAAAAGGCAGTTTTATCTTTGCCAGGCAAAGGAGGTCACAGTGGGCTAATGCCCCCAAGACTGTGAGCCTGCTGGAGAGAGAAGGTAGAGGATTTTATAGTAAAATTTCAAGGGGGTGGCGCTGGTTTCCATAAAGACGGATAAACTGTTGCAATGTTGTTCTTGTTTCTACAGATGCAGTGGTCCCCTTCCTTGGGCTGGGGATGTTGTTCATTTCTGGCTTTGGGACTCCCCTAATAGTCCTATGCCTAGAACAAAGGGTGTTTAGGAAGTGGGTCTATGGAAAAGTGCTCTAAAGAAAAACTTGTACAGCTTAAAGTCAGGTTGATAAATGTTTCTAGTACAGAGGCAGGCTGAGACCTGGGACCTGGGACTTCTTGTAGCAGCACCTGCACAGGCTGGGACCTGCACCTTGAGAAACAAAATACAAAGAAACCACAAGGGACTAAAAATAATTGCATGCATGCACAGTTGGGGCTTCAGAAAACAGAACCCCAATTCCCATTTCTGAAGTGTAGTTGGCAAGTTCAGGCACTGTACATGATCCACGAGGGGGCTGGGCAGGCCTCCCCAGTTACCCTCCTCTGCAGCCCAGCTCTGGGCTGCAAGAGCATGAGAAGAGCCATCTAAACTATTATACGGTGAAGCAGATGGTCACTGATGATGGAGAGAGGCACGGACCGGGCTCTATAGGTCAGAGAGAGCTCTCTGGAGGGGGTGATGGCTAGAGGGAGACTTGGACGCCCAAGGATTAAGAAGATAAAATTGGGAAGGGCATGCCAGGTAGAGAGACACACAGGTAGAAAAGCCCAGAGGTACTGTAAAGAGTGGGGGTCTATAAGCGGTCAGCCCAAGGCCCCTGCACATGGTCACTGTCCCTTTTACAGAGTGAGAATAGATTTTTTTATTGGAAAGATAAGATTTTAAAATTGATGCATAGTTGACGTGTAATGCTATATAAATCACAGGTGTACAATATAGTGATGTACAATTTTTAAAGGTTATACCCCATTTGTAGTCATGATAAAATAATTTGTTGCATTCCCTGTGTTGTAAAATATACCTTTGTAGCTCACTTTATACATAATAGTTTGTATCCCTTAATCCCCTACCTGTATATTGCCCCTCCCCCTTCCCTCTCCCCACTGGTAACCGCTAGTGTGTTATATCTGTGAGTCTGCTGGCAGGGTGCTAGGCAGGGCTTCAGGAATGCTCTACTTCTTAATCTGCATGCTGGTTGCAAGGGTATGTTCATGAGAAAAAATTCCATCCAGTTTTATAGATACGATTTGTGCACTTTTCTGGATGTATGTGTAATACTTCAAAATAAAGCTTACATCAAAAAAGGAATGCAAGATTATTGAAAAATAATCTAGGCAACGCAGATAAAGATGAAGTAGAAAGTACAATTTGACTACCCGGGAATAACAAAGAGAATATTTTGTTCCCAGTGCTTCTCAGTCTGGCCCAGAGAAGGGTGGTGAGAACCAGCATCTGAGTTTAGTGATTTGCTCCCAAATAGTTTCCCTCATGAGGAGGAGAATCATGGTCTTCAGGGAGAGGACAGGTTCCTTTGGGTAGATTCTCCCACTTCTGGTCCTAACCTCTCCCAGAGAGAGCGCAGCTCCCCTTTGTTGGTGCAGAAACCCTGCTTAGATAGATGTGCGCCTGGCAGGTTGAAGGAGCAGTAGGGAGGCCTCTGACAGGAACCAGATGAGGGCAGGGAGGGAGTGGAGACTTGGCAGGTGAGGTGGGCCTGAGATGCCCTGGGAAGGAGTTTAGATTTCCTTTTAAGTATAATGAGAAATCATTGTAGGCTTTTGAGCAGAGAAATGACATAAATGGATTGATGTTTTAAAAAGATCATCTTGGCTGTTGTGAAGACAGCTGTAGGGGGAACACAAGTGAGGAAGCAGAGGGACAACTTAGGGTACAACCACAGTGGTCCAGGAGAATGGTCAAGGTGGCTTGAATTGAGGTGGAACCAAAAGAGATAGAGAGGGTGACGCAGATTCAACACAGTGGCTTGGACTAGCTGGTGGACTGGATATCGGAGATGAGGGATGGGGAAGAATCGTTAAGTAACTAAGCAGATTACAGTGGGAAGGCTGAGCGAAAACTCACTGTGTGTGGGAATTCGGAAATCAGTTTTGAACATGCTAATATGAGATACTTGGGAGACAGCCACGTAGAACCGGGCAGAAGGCAGCTGGGAGTCCAAATCCAAAGACCAGAGGAAACGCTCCAGAATGGAGAGAAGTAATGTAAGTTTTACTGTGTACAAAGCACTTCCACATTCGCCACTCCACCTCTCTCTTACCACCCCTTTGTTATCACTGGGAAGTCTGTTTCCCCCAGATAAAGAAATCGAGGTTCAGAAGGGCTGAGTGCCTTACACCAAGCCACGTGAAGTGTAAGAAACACTTGATGCTCAGAACAGAACCACACTGACTATATTTATTTCCATTTGCTTTGAAACCAACCCAAATAGTTTAAACCTGATAGGTCTTTGTCATGAATGTGAATTACTGTGTTCTGGGAGAGGCACTCTGGGGCCACGAGGATATGTCGGATATTCTAAGTGGCCAACCCTCCTATGGTCATAGGTCCTGTGTCTGCTTATTATAGTTTGTCTGTTACATCCCTCACAGTCAAATTGACATCAGACAGGTGCTCCTTCCTACTGTTACAATAGAGTACACTCTTCCAGCAACCCTTCTATATTTCTTTGCAGAGACTCATCTGGATAAAGGCTCAGCCCTTGCCCTGTTCTGTGCGCTCCAGCACGCTTCACTTTCCTTCAAGGCTCTTAAGGCATTTAACTATTTCTGCAATGTTCTGTTTAATGTCTACGGTTCCTACTAGATCATTATGTACTTACCACTGTAGCCCGAGTGCCTCATATTTTGCTTGGCATACTATAGCTTCCCCATTTCATACTCGTTGAATGAGACTCACAACTGAGCAGATGACAGACACAAATGAACATGCTTCAGTGCAAAGGCTGTTGCTGGACACTTTAGGCCTCTGTCCCCACCTTGAGAAATTCACCAGTCTCCCAGTGGTTGACAAACTGTCTTTGAACCACCCACAATCTCCTGGTGCAAGGTACTTTCTAGAACTCCCACCAGTATCAGTTCCTTTAGAGTAAGATGCCACAATGATGTGTACCGCAGGATGCAAACAGAGGCAGAAAGTGATCGGTGGTAGGCTTCATCCCCTGTAGGACACACATCGTGGCCATTGTGTTAACCTTACAAAATGCAACAACACATCTTACACAGAAGTGTTAGACTGCCCTTGGATCCTTATAATGGTATTTTACTGTATTTCTAGATGCTGTGTTCTCCTTGTTAGACTGGCCTTCCTCCTATTTAATCCAGCTGGGTCCGTGTCCCTACTATGGACCCTGCAGTCACTAGGGTCCCCAGCCCTGACAAAGTGGCCTATGAGAGAAGGGGCTGCTTATATATTGAACTGACACCACGTGCCAGAAGTATTCCATCATCATCACAACCATACTGCCAGGTAAGCCTCAGTTTACCTTTTTACATATAAGGAAAAAACCCAAGGATTACAGAAGTGAAGTAACGTATCCAAGATCCTACACCCAAGATTGGACCCTTAAGTTTCCCTACGGACACTCAATTAACACGTGACAATCACTCTTGCCCTAAAACACAACACAGTTAGGGTGCTTGTTACTCTCCTTCCAGCTGCTCCAATATTCTTTCATAGGCTCAAAGAATTGATGGATATTTCCGAGAGGGTCAAAAATCTCTGACCACTCTCCCAGATAATTCAATTTGTTACTCCATTAAAAAAAAAAAAAGACACAATAATAATAATACCACTGGCCATGTCCTGGAGGGGAGGGACCCGCCGGGGTCTTTCCAGTGAGCAGATAACATATTTAAATGCAGTCCATCAGTCAGTAATCTGCTGCCACCCCATCCTCGGAGAGCCGCTTTATTGAATGCTGTAATTGCCTGGATGCTGTAATTCATTTCTGTAGCTGTTGCTATTAATTAAATATTTTTGTTGAAAGCTCCCCGTGACATTTCTTGCCGCATTCTTGAATATCTGATAAGATACACAGCCAGTACACTGGTACCCGCTGCATTTGGCTGATAGTCTTGTCCTAGTTTCTAACCCTCAAAACGCTAAAGAAATGACACAGTTTTAGTGGAATGAGGACTTCTATTGTTACAGGATTTGGGGGGACAGGGGGAGTGCGAGATTCTTAGTGAAATAGACGCAAATGTCACATTTCAGAGCTCATTGTGCTGGTGCAAGCTGGAAACTGGACTAAGACCTTTATTCAAAGGCTTAGCCCGTTCCTTAGGTCAAAGAAAGCTTGTCTGGACTGACTCCTGCAATCCCCATCCCAGTGGAAATTGAGATTTAGTCACTCATTCAATCATATTTAACTGGTATCACTGGAAGTCCCTACTGTGTACCAGGCCCTCTGCTAAGTGCTGAAGTTACAGAATTTAAATAATAAAAATATTAAAACCAAAGCAATCTCTGCCTATAAAAAAAAAAAAATCACGGTTTGTTGGGGGAACAGAGGCGAGCCTACCACTGGAGGAGGTGTGCTTTAATTCCGGGTGTGAACTAACGATTGTAACAGCTGAGGCTGCCGGGGCCTCTGACTATTAAGGAAATACTGGCAGCAAAAGGCGCAGGGTAACGGGACTGAAGTGCACGCAGAGCAAGCTGTCCCAGCTCAGACGAAACTGATGCGCAGTTGGTCTGTACGTGGAGGCTGATGGGCTGAAGATTCCTCTGGCCATCCATTTATCTGTTTAATAAGTACGAGAACTTTTTAAAAAATTGAAGTATGGTTGTTGTACAATATTATATAAGTTACAGGTGTACAATGTAGTGCTCCATAATTTTTTAAGGTTATGCTCCATTTATGGTTATTATAAAATATTGGCTAAATTCCCCGTGTTGTACAATATATCCTTGTAGGTTATTTTATGCCTAATACTTTGTACCTCTTGCCTCCCTCCCCCTATACTGCCCTTTCTCCCTCCCCTCTCCCCACTGGGAACCACTAGTTGGTTCTCTAGATCTGTAAAAACTTGTATTTTATTTTTTTCTTGAAAGAGGAAGGAATCTGAGACTGGAACCTGTGGGGTGAAGAGGAGGACAGCAGTGGGAGAGGATGGTATCTGTCCCACACTTAATTTCCAGCCTGGGTTGTAGCCCCTGTGGGCAGAAAAGGGGGACCAGAAGCAGAAGCAGTTGTGTCCATAACAGACTGTGAGACGTGAAACACAGGCTAAGCTGCCTTGGAGCCCAGATGCTCAGAGCACTGTGGGAGTTGGGTACCAGACCTTGCTCCTTCCTTCACAGATGCCTGGCTTGTCCCGGCATCTCTGGGACCAGCAGATTTGGGGCATGGGGAGAAGCAACTCTGCACGGACACTGTCCTCCTAGTGGGCATGACTGTGCTGGCTGCAGACAGGTCCCTTCAGAGGGCTTTAAGACTGGAGAGCAACAAGGTGGGGTTTGGACCAGGGGGAAAAGGGGGCCAGACATGACATGTGTAGCAGGCAGACTGGTTTTATGAGACTAGGTGAGTGCCCTTTAGGCATACCTGGAGAGTCGCAGGGTGGGTCAACTCTTAAAGGTGATGGACTTTGGGGAAGAGGAGCTTTCAGCCTGAAAAATTTGAATGTAACTGTTAACAAGTTACTTGTTATTTGGGTTGTTTAAGTGACTTTTTTTTTTAAGAAAGAAAGAAAAGAAAAGAAAAAAAAGAAAGAACTCAGAAGAGAGATGCAAATGGATGAGACCCTTGGTCCAAGCAGAGAATATGCCAGAACTACTGGAACCGAGCACTGTGGAAAGAACGCGGCGGGTCAGGGGACCTTGCTTTGCTGGTAACTGTCTGTGTGACATGCAGCAAGTTGCCGCCCCTCTCTGGACCTCAGTTACCTTGGCTATCAATGAGAGGCAAGATCGTTTCAACAGTACTTCTCTGCTCCTCTGAGTCCATGATTTCAGATGAGTTACTTACAGGTACTCAAGCTTGTAAATACAGGAACCCCCTAACGCCAGGTGAGGGTTGCAGATGTAACTGTAACAGTGAGAGAAAGGCATAAAGTTAAGGTTCTCATGGCAACTGGATTCACAGCAGCTGCACATTGTTAAAGGGGCTTCTGACAGGCTGATGAATAATCCCCAAGTCTACCTACTGTGCAGGAATTCTCAGGGACTCTTTTGGGAGGTCAGGGGGTGGGGCGCAAAGGCAAGATTAGACAAACATTTTAATGAGATTTGTAATCAACCCAAACATTTTTGGCAACACTTTCAAGGAAGGTGCCCAAATTAAAAAAAAAAAAAAAGCATTTATATTTAATGAGGCATTCTGTCTATTTATTATTTATGCAATAATAAATGCCAGTTGGTTATTAATAAAATATTGCTCAGTCATTAATCCTCGATAAATACTGTTAGAGTAATTAGTATGAAAGCGACACAGAATACTTCATAATGAGAAGGTAATTTTCTCGATGTTAATGGATTATTCAAACAAACCTAACTTGTGGTTATCAAAATCAAGACCCTCTAGGGAAAGAGACTAGGGAGTTAGAGTGTAACCTTGAAAACTTTGAAGTTTAAAGACTTGAAAATGAGGCCAGTTAAGTGTCCTCAAACTGTTCTTAAGAGTCTCAGGTTTTTCAGGGAAAAAAAAGTACAGAAGCCTAAGTAGGCACATGGAAGATCTGGGAGATAAGCTAGAATTTAACCGCATCTAAGTAGTGTGACCTTGGCAAGGTCACTGAGTTTCTACATGCCCTAGTGCCTTTCTTTGAAAAATGAGGCTAACGTTATCTCTCGTTCGGAGTTGTGGTGAGAATTAAATGAGATTATGTATTTTTTAAAAACCTAGGGCCATTCCTAGCACATAATAGTTGTTTGATAAATGGTAGTTCACACTAAATCCCATAAATAACAAAGTGTATTCCATTAGTGTAGCCAAGGAATCCTGTCTTGTTTCCTAAAGAGCCCCAATTTCGGAACCTTTATTTCACCTGTTGGGTTGAAATTCATGTTCCTCACCTTTACTCAAAATTATGACTCTCACCTATGTGCCCTAACATTGGTCCTTTCTGGTTGGGCCAAGCTGTTTTCAGAGATGTCAAATCACCTTGACAGCATCTTACTTCTGACTGTGACAAAAATAACACAGAAGAGTGGAAAATGGTACATCTGAGAATCAAGAAAAGTGCATTTCTGTTCCAGATCTGCATAACCTTCAGTCAATCATTCATGTCACTGGGCTTCAGTCTTACCGCCAGTTGGGACAAATGATTTCTATGAGTCTCTCTGTGTTTGGCATATAAGTATTTTATGACTCTTTCTTTAAAAAGTGGGTTCTTAGAATTTTCCCTTCTTTACAGATGTGTTTTAAAGCCAAGCCATTCTTGGGGAGAAAAGTGCTACTGGTGACCCTGGAGGGTTCAACGAATCGTGGTTGGGGAAGGGGCCCCCCAAGTGATTAGCTTAATGCAACTCAACTTAGAGAAATATTGCTGAGCTGGGAGTGAGGGCTGGGGAGAGCAGAGCTGGGGGCTGAGGGCAGGTGGAGGTGGGAATTTCCAGACAGCAGAAAACTCTAACCCTGAGAGCACTGACTGAATGAAGAATCCTGGTCATGTAGTTCCCAGATAAGGACCTCACGGTAAAGGCGATCGGGGCCAGAAGAGAAACAAGATGGTATCTTTACAAAACCCTCTCTTTTGTCTGCCTTGTGAAGAATAAAGGTAGGAGGGAAACGAAAGCCCTTCGTAGACTCCCTTAGAAAGTTCTTGCCGATTTTGAGCTGCCTTTTTATAACTCCTCCCTGGCACTTGTAGAAATTCTATGTTCACTGCCAGAGGTAGTGCAGTGTAAAGGTATTTAGGTACAGGATGGTACAGGACCTGGAGCCAGCACAGGCTGGGTTCAGATTTGATTCCACCATTTCCTAGCCTTGCATGTGACCTTGAAAAATTTACTTAACACCCGGAGTTTCAGTTTCTTCAGCTATAAAATTTGGGATAAAAGTAGTGCCACCTTTACGGTGTATTTGTGAATTTCAAATACGTTTCTATGTTTAAAACACTTAGAACAGTGCCTAGAATACAACACGCACTCAATAAATGGCAGGAAATATCGTTATTAACACTCTACCCATTTTCCCCAACCTGCCACCTCTGATTCTCCGCTGGAGAAGCATCTGGATTGTATGCTCTAAATCAGGTGCTAAGTGGTATATTGAAAGGAGCCTGGGTTTCCAAGACAGTTGGACACAAGTTTGAATTTGCCACCTAGCGGTTATGTGCCTGGTGGGCGTTTTTCAATCTGTCTTAACTTCAATTCCCTCATCTATTAAAAACAACAAAATGAGATGGGATCGGGGGAAAAACATAGTATCCACCTAGCAGGACTGAAAACGTTTGGGTTAAACAGATTGAGAGTTTTTGTTTTGATTCAGTTTTGGTTTTGGTTTCTCCTGCAGGATTTATTTATAACTTTATATACATTCATGGATTTCCAGGAAGGGCACAGAACATTTAGGGTTTTCCCAGCTCTCTTAAGCACAGAACTCTTTTTGATGGCCTACTTATGGACATTTGCTGAGAACTAGCATTCTCTAGAAAACTCTTTGGAAACAGTTTAATCTAATCTAAATTCTTCCTTTTTCACAGACAAGGAATATACATTGTTTGGGGGAGTGTATTAGTCTGCCTGGTCTGCCATAACAGAAATTTCCCTTTTTCACAGTACGGCAGGCTAGCGTCCCAGATCAAGGTGCTAGCAGGTTCCACTCCTGGTGAGGGCTCCCTTCCTGGCTTGCAGATAGCCGCCTTCTGGCTGTGTCCTCACAGGACCTTAATTCTATGTATACAAGGAAGGAGATCGCTGTCTCTGTCTCTCCTCCCCTCTCTCTTCCTTGTATGATAAGGCCACCAGTCCTATCAGATCTGGCCCTGCCTTTATGACTGGGACTTCATTTAACCAGAATTATGTAGAGACCCCCATCTACAAATACATTTGTACTGAATGTTGGGGCTTCCGCATGTAGATCGGTGGGGGAGACACAATTCAGGGAGGGAAAGTGACTTCTTCACTAAGGCTGCGCACAAACTTGGGAAATTGAGACCAGAGCCCAGAAGTCCTGACATACAATCTGACGTTGCTTCAGTGACATTTCTTGACTGATTGACTCTCTGATTGACTGGACGGTCCTTTATTCATTCATTTACCCTCCAGCACCCATGCTGGTTCCGTGCACTTCACTGTGCTAGGCCAGGCTCCAGGATTACAGAGACGAGAGCAGACCCATGGCTCTCAAAAAGGGAACTAAAACTCTAACTAGAGAAACAGGCCTGAGAGCAGAGTTTCAGCACACTGAGCTGACAGCATTCTGAACTGCAAGCTGTGCCTGTGCCTGGCGGCCCCGGGCAGCGTCCAGGCAGCAGCCGCGTGGAGCAGCGGGGCAGTCCTGGCACTGCATTTGCTGGCTAGATGGCAGCAGGCAAATCACATGACCTCTCTCTGAGCCCCAATTTCTGAATGTAACCGATAAGGACAAAACTTGCTAGAGGAGTTTGAGAAACAAATCCGCATATATGTATAATCTAGCATATTGCCCAGCATGTAGTGGACGCAAGAAAGATGAATACCCTTTCATCCGGGGAGAGGAAATCAGAGGGATTTTAGGTAACAGTACCCACAGGTACTTCTTCTTCTTGGACATTACTAACAGAATTGGTGCCTGGACTTAACATGTATGCACATGGGTATATCAGTTTTAGATTCCCAGGATCTAAGGTGCAAGGCTGGCTTCCATCATTTAATCTTCCATCTCTGCAGGGGAGTGATCCCACTGAGAGAGATTTATTAATGAGCTCACGTGCTTTGTTGCTAAAAAGCCATTGAATCTCTTTTTTAAAAAATGGATAACATTTGTGTACTGCTGTGAATATCTCCATACGCATGTTTAATCCACAGTCCCCGTCAAAGACCAGCCCTCCCTTAAGAAGACTTTCTTTATGAGCTACCGTCTATTCCTCACTTAGCGTGAACCAGGATCTTGTGCTAGGTATCTTAAGACCCATTATTTCTCTCAATCTGTAGAACCAGCCGGAGAGGGAAGCCTTATTGACTCCATATTTTGGTGGAGATACTGAAGATCAGCTAGGTTAGAGGCAGGGCATTGGTTCTCAAAGTGCAGTCCTGGACCAGCAGCAGTGGCACCTGGGCACATGTTAGAAATGCACATTCTCAGGTCCCAGACCAGACCTACTGCATCAGCAGCTCCAGCGGTGGGGTCCCACACTCTGTTTTAACCAGCCCTGCAGGAGATTCTGTTGCATTGGAAAGTCTGATAGATTTGTGTATGGTCAGCCGGGAAGTGGTGGGAGTGGGATTGGAGCTCGGATCTGACTACACAATAGGATCTTTCTCCACTAGTGATGATTTTGCACCCCCCCCCCCACCTACCCACCTGGCAGACACTGGTGAGGTCTGGTGACATTTTTGGTTGTCACAACTAGGGGATGGGGGTGCTACTGGCATCTAAGGGTAGAGGCCATGGATGCTGCTAAAATCCTTCAGTGCACAGGACAGCCCTCACAACAAAGAATTAACCAGCACAAAAAGTCAGTAGTCCCTGGGTTGAGAAACCCTAGCCTACAGTTTCATGCTGCCTTGTGAAAAGACACTTAAAGTGGGGCGGGGAAGTAAGGGAGAGAAGGAAGAGAGAGAAACAAAGAGAGGCAAAGTGAGAGAGAAAGGAAGGGGAGAGAGGGAGGGAGGGATGGAGGAGGGAGAGAGGGCACTAAATGACTGATTGGGAGAGCAGCCAGTGGGAAGGCCGGTCCTGCCCTTCGATGTCAGGAAACCAGTGATCAAAATGGCCATTTTAAAATCATCGTGCTGGAGCCTGGGAGCGACCCAAAATGGAAACTAAATAAGTCTTCAGTATATCACACTTAGTGGAACTTTTGGATGTGAAATGTACTTACAAAATAATGTGGCATTTCAAAAGCATGTTGTCCTCTGATAAGCCAGGGTCTGGAACCAGAAAGAAAATATCTGTATGGGCAATTACCAGACTGTAACAGCCGATGAATGTGATTTGTAACTTGCAGCTGCTGTATTTATTTCAGCACATTAACATCGAGACGTTGGTCACCTTATCACCTGCCTTTAATCTTTTCTTTCCCAGCGTGAGCTTGAGTCGAGGTTTTTCTCTCCTGTCTCTGCCTTCTCCATCTCACACCCTCAGTCTCTTTCCTCCCACAGTGCTTCTCTCCTCTCCTGTTTATTGCCTTTCTATCTTCCTTGTGTCTCTCTTCCCTCCCTGGTTTTAGTCTTCTTCCCTCCCTGCCTCTTTGGGGGAGCAGGGGTACTCCCCAAATGTGAAGGAATAAAGATTGGAGATTATCCCTCTGCTGCCTACGAGCACCACGGCCTCGTTTCTGACTGTGGTGGGCAGAATAATGACCCCCAAAGATACCAGGTCCTAATCTCTGGGATTGCAAATGTTATCTTATAAAGAAAAAGTGGCCTTTCAGATCTGATTAAGTTAAGGACTTGGCGCTAGGGAGATGATCCTGATGGGTCCTAAATGCAATCGTGTGTCTGTGTAAGAGGGAGGCGGAGAGAGATGGACGCACACAGAGAGGAGAAGGAAGATGGAGGCAGAGATTAAAGTGACGTGGCCATGAGCCCAGGAATGTGGGCCACCACCAGGAGCTAGAAGATGCAGTGCAGGGAAGAGATTCTCCTTGGCAGTCTCTAGAAAGAGTGCAGCCCTGCCCACACCTGGATGTCTACCCAGTGATACCAGTTTCAGACTTCTGGCCTCCAGAACTGTAAGAGAATAAACAATTGTTGTTTTAAGCCACCAAATTTGTGGCTGTTTGTTGCAGCAAGCACAGGAAACGAATACGCTGACCTTGAGTCTCCAGCCATCCAAAACATGGGGGACTGTCTCTTTTTTTCTATGAGTCTGTGGCTCCCTCCTTAGCTGATTAATTGACAGGGCCCTGTGCTACGATCTTAGAAGAATTTTTTCTTTTAAACTTGTGAATACTTTGTGTAGTTTGGTATCTGTAGGTCATGAATTAATTCTACAGTTCTTAAAAATAGCTACATTTCTAAACCTACCTATTTTCAGCCACTTTATAAATATCCATCAGTCTGAAACCCACATTCTTTTCTTCCCTGGTCTACTAGGATGTAGAAACAACATGAGCTCTGAGTCTGACAGACATGGCGTGTGGCTCACCATCTATGAGGTTTGCATGATTATTACACCTCTGAGTCTCTGAATCACTATCCATAAAGCAGGGTAACAGCTTCCCTTTAGGTACCCGAGGCAAAGAAGTCAGCAGATAGAATACAAGGCATATTACAAAGAGGGACCCACAACATCTTAAATAAATGAATGTCTTGATACCAAACAACACAGAGAACATTAGAGAGCATATATCTAGCAAACAAACAAATACGAAATAAGGGAGTTCAGACCCAGACAGACCTGGGTTTGAATCCTAGCTCAGCCACTTGCCAGTTCTCTAAATCTGGGCTAGTTATTTATCCTTTGAACCCTCTTCCTTATCTGTAAAATGGGGATAATACTATCTAGTGTCTTGGTTTATTGTTGTCAGGATTAATTAAGACGCATGGAAGGGCTCATGACCATGTCTTCATGTGGTGTGTGTTATGGTTATGAGAATTATTAGCAAACCTCAGCATATTTGTGTTCATTTTATTACCTGTATCTTCTGGGAAAAATCACTTAAAACTGTTGGAGCCTCAAGCGCCCTGTGATACAGGGGTACCTGTCCCTCCATCACGGGGTAATTGTGAGGGTGTGACAAACTCCTGCCCGTGGCAGTGGCTGGCATCGCGACCACAGCACGGTAGGCATCACGTAGCTCCTTCGTCCTTCTGACTATGAAATATGTAGTGCTCCTCTTCACTTCACTGATGAAACAAACCTCAAAGAAGAAACCCAATTTTAACGGTTTCTGTTTCCTGACATGTTTTAGATAGTTGGCCCTCAATTTTATGGAAATCCAACCGACGTTGCTTAAAATGTGCATTGTGGACTGGAGAGATGTCATTTTACCAAACAATTTCTCCATTTAGCCAAAGTGCTCAAGAATTTCTTTAAACATGCAATTCCCTACTTTCTTCTAAAATAGGATTCAAATGAGGAAACTGTCATTAAGCCAATATGTTGGGGCCCTTTGATTACATAAATTACACCCGTGTGGGTCAGGGCTGCTCTGCTCTCTGTCCGCGGCTTCAGCGTTCACTGCCTCTCCCACACCCTGGGTCCATGTCAGTGCCTTCAACTTAGATTGAAATTCCACTGGGTCATTGCTTTCTGACTGGCATCTGTGGATGCTTCCCGTGCAGGGTGGCCACGGGGGAGATGTTGCTGGTCATCACTGTCAGATGACTGCTCAGAGCACCTGTTGGCCTTGAAGTTTACAAACAGGAAGCAGAAACTGACACGGCCCCTTCTCACAGTCCCTGTCCAGTTTTGCTCTGCCTGGTTCTAAGTCCATCTCTCTTTTATGCCAGCCTCTGCCTTCTAAGGCAACCCCCACCTCAAGGCTGAAAGATGGAAGGTAGGGGGGAGGGTCAAAAGATCAGGGAATTAAATTAGTCTGTGTAATTCATCCAAGACCTAGTGCTAGGCCACCTGAACCCTGCTTTTGAGACGGCAATAACAGACTCCAGCCAAGGTGAAGTTGCTACAAGAGGAATCCAGACCAAGTGGCTGGGATAAACAGGCAGGGTAGACCAGAAGGAACCGTTCAGGTTACGCGCAATTCCCAGTGTTCTGAAAGGCTCTCTTCCTTACACCCTTGCATTCATTCTTCCCAGTCAGCCCAGAGAGGTCGGAAGTAACATGCACTCTTTCATACATTATACATAGATATGTGTCTATGCATGCATATTATACAAATACATGTATATTATCCAGTTGTAGAAATTGAGGCTAAGTGCCCTGGCTGAGGTCACACAGCTAGTTGGTGGCACAGCTGGGATTCAAATGCAGCTCTGACTCCAGGGCAGGCCAGGGCTGGGACTACCATGCCGCTTGCTACTGGAAGTGCTTGGTTTGGCTGAAAGTCCCCGGCCTCAATCCCTGGGCTGGCGGAAGGACACAGGTGGGGCTCACCGGACACAGAGTGGGAAGCAGAGGACCCAGTGGTTTCTGTATGGAGCATCTTACTAATATGGGTTGAGGGTCTTGGAGCAAGCCCAGAGAAGGGAACAACTGAGATGCCATCAGAGTGAGCCCAGGCAGCTTCCACTGGCTGGGACAATGCTCAGGGGAGAGTCAGCGATGTAGAGGGAGCCAGATGGCTGGGATTCACCTCTTGGTTTTTGTATTGACAAGCTCTGCAAGCTACTTAACCTCTCTCTACCTCAGTGTCCTCATCTGTATAATGGGGGCAACAATAATCATAATAAAAGAGTACTATCCTCGTAGAGTTGTTTGTGTAACAGGACTTCAAATCTCGTTGAAGATTTAGAGGAACATAATGACCTGACCTACGTGGACAGCTGCAAGAACAAAGGTTTCCAACACCAGGAAGTTTGCAACAACCAACCACACTCCCTCCGTTTTTTCGTATAAAACGAGCCTGAATTCTGACTTGGGGAAGATGGTTCTCCCCCATCTTCTAGGTGTGCTGGCTTTCCGAATCAAGTCATTATTCCTTGCCCCCAGTACTTCATCTCCCAATTTACTGGCCTGTCATGTGGTGAGCAGAATAAGTTTGGACCCGGTAACGTTAGGATAATTAAACCAAATAACCTATATAAAGTTCTTAGAACAGTGCCTGCAGCGGGTCAGCTCTGCTCGCGCCAAGCTGGATTTTTACACACGATTTCATTTTTTCAGGCAGAGCTGCCATCCTGCAGTCCACACGGGAACTGCTCCTGGGGTGCAAGCATGGCAGCCAGCATGAGGGTGCTCCCGGGAACAGGCACCCACTCCCCAGGGGGGCAGTCAGTCCAAGCCACCACTCACCACACTTTTCTTTAGTTGGTGACGCACTCCTGGGCAGGGGACCAAATAGCAAGACTGAGGCAGTGGTTCTGAAACCTGAGTATACATCCGGTATCTGAGCCCCATCGCCAGAGTTCCTGATCCACCAGGTCTAGGTGGGGCCTGAGTGTCTGTGTTTTGCACAGGAGCCCTGCTGGGGCCCCACCCACTGGGGGAGGGCAGAAAGGCCTGAGAAGCCTGTCTCCGCCTCCTCCCAGCCAGGTGTCACTGCTTACCCTCTGAGCCTCAGTTTCCCCATCTGTAAAAGGGTGGAAGGTTCCTGACAGAGCTGTTGTGAGACTTGAATGAGATTATCTAGGAAAAAAACTTTTACTAGTGCCTGAAGCTGAGTGAACATTCAAACATATTCATGCAGATGGCCGTCGTTACCGTTTCACAGACTGTGAGGAGGGCCGCGCAGCCAGGGCCTGCTGCAAGGAGGGGCTCACAAGAGGTCTCTTTAAAATCGCCACATATAGCAGTGGGGTTACAGCTCGATGGTAGAGTGTGTGCTTAGCACGCACAAGATCCTGGGTTCAATCCCCAGTACTTCCATTAAAAAAATTAAGTTAAATTTTAAAAAAGCTACATGTATTTCAAACCTAAAGGCATCTCCCTGAGGAGTGGAAAATAAACACGTTCACACTGACTCTCCCCCCGGCTCCAAACCCCCGGCTTTTTTTTTCCTACTAACACAGTTACATTTTTTCTCATCGACAATAAAATTTCTTTCAGCCCCCGCAGCCACCAGCAAGCCACTGGCTGCAAGGAATCCCTGTTTTCTGGACGAGGAGACTGAGATTTTTGTCAGACTCAAGAGCGCCCCAGCATCCCCAAACACACGCCCACGTTTTTGCTTATAACTTGGTCACAGTCTATTTTATATATGACAGACTTCCCCCATTTCAATGGCACCCTTCATTGACTTTTAGTCCATTTGTCCAACTGTGGAACCACCACCGTAAATCAGTTTTAGAACACTGGCATCACCCGCAGAGGATCTCTCATGCCCTCGCCCCTCTAACCCGGCAGGCCCGGGGGACAGGGGCTGGCATCATAAGCAGGGGAGCGATACGTGAGTCTGTCCAAATACCCAAGCCAGAGATGGAAGCTCAGGGCTCAGGGCTGGTGTCTGGGGAGTGGAGTGGGTAATCGTCATTCAGAACAATGAATGACCCCACCCCTTCCCGGTGCTGAGCACCTGGTGAGTGTGTGGCCAGAGCACATGGAGATTCTGCTACAGCTGCAGCTTCCAGGGAGGCTGCTCTGAAGAGGTATCAGCAAACATGCTGCATCCTCATGGGGATTCTCAGTCCCGAAGCCCAGACAGCTGGCTGTGGCCAGGAGGGGCTCTGTGTGCCTGGCCTTGGTAAAAAAGACCAAAATGACAAAAAAATCAATGCCTCAAGATCCAAGGCCAGATAAGAATACTGAATAAGACACAAATAGCTGATCTCTTTTGCTCCTCCAGCTGGAGCTCGCTGAGTGCCAGCTATATTGGTTGATTAATAATAATACTAGCTACCATTGTAGAGAAATTAATTTGTAGCAAGGCACTGTGCTCGGAAATGAATTCTTATGATATCATTTAATTCTTACAACAACTCTTGGAGACAGGAACACTTAGTGTTCTGATTTTTTTTCCCATGAGAAAACTAAGGCTCAGAGAGATTGAGAGACTTGCCTAAGTACATACACTAAAGCAGACGACTGAGTCAGAATTCAAAACCAGATCGTCTTGGTTCCAAAAGCCTGTGTTCTCCCCAACGGAACACAGCAGTGGTGAAACAGCCACAGGGGAGCATGAAGCTAGCACGTTAGTGTTTTTGGAGCGTGTCCCATCTATCATCTCCGTTAACCCCTCTGGGAGGCCCCTAAAGGCAGGGACCATGTTCTCCTGTGGACACCACTGAGTCCCCAGAGCCCGGCGCAGTGCCTGACACTCAGAGGTGCCAATAAGTATGGACCAATTTGACACTGCTGAGCTGCCGTCACGAGAGGTAAAAACACACTGAAACATGCACCCCAATGGTCACAGCAGCACTATTTACAATGGCCAAGACATGGACACAACCTAAATGTCCATCGACAAATGACTGAATAAAGAAGTTGTGGTATATTTATACAATGGAATATTACTCTGCCATAAAAAAGAATAAAATAATGCGATTTGCAGCAACATGGTTGGACCTACCTGGAGATTATCATTCTAAGTGAAGTAAGCCAGAAAGAGAAAGAAAAAGACCATGTGAAATCACTCATATGTGGAATCTTAAAAAAAGACATAAAAGACACTGAAACATCCTGGCTTTGTCACTGAGAGGTTGAGTGAGAGGCAGATGACTTCTTTGTGTCTCAGTTTCCTTTTATGTGGAAAAAAAAAAAAAAGAAAGGAAAGAGAATCATCAGCTTCAGAGGATTGCAGGGAGTATGAAACACGCTTAATATTTTACATCACCACGTCAGCACTCCGCTCACTCTTAGAAATATTACAGTATCCCTGTCCCAGAGATGAGGAGACGCCAGTTTACAAGGGTGAATCACTTAGCAAAGAGTCAAAAGGAGAACATGGCTGAGGCAGGAGGTGGGTTCCTATCTCAGGACTCCAAGGCTTTTCCTCAACCTTACAAGGCTCAAGAAATGTTTGTTGACCGACAGACCTGCTGGGAGGCTAACTCTGAGCCAGAAGAGTTGTACCAGTACAAACCAAGTCCCAGAGCACCCAGGACCCCTGTAACCAAGCAAGACCCTGTGGGGCCTTCCATGGTCAGACCCTTCCCCTACATCCTCTGCTGTAGCTTCTCTCAAGTACCCAGATAATAGTATCTCATGTGTATTTCCTGAGTTTTTCAGATGCTAAAAACCATCACCAAAGGGAAGAAATTAACTACTTGATGATCAAGAGCATGTAGTCCCCAGACCTTCTGGCGCCTGGGGGTTGATAGTGTTGAATCCCTATTACCTCAACATCAGCCAATCAGAGAATTGTGCACGAGCTGATCATGTACCCTGAGACCCCACCTTTCTCACCTGGCCTTTAAATATGCTTTGCTGAAACCCTTCGAGGAGTTCTAGGTTTTCCTGGGTATGAGCCCTGTCCTTGCTCAGCCCTGCAATAAACCTTTTTCTGCTCCAAACCTCGACATTTCAGTTTGTTTGGCCTCACAGTGTGTCAGGCACACGGACTTGCCTTCAGTAACGCTCCCACAGGAGAGACCGTGTGGGCAGCTCAGTGGGTCCAGGACACAGGGGACTTGTCACCTACCCCATGAATCCCAAGCCTCCAGAAAAGATGCTCTCCTTGACTGAATCCCTTTTGCAAGCACCTCGTCTCTGCCTCTCTTCCCTCAGGAATGTTCTTGTGAAGGTGAAACATGTGAATTCTGAAAGGGAACAGTGAATAGTTGCTCTTGTGCATTGTTATGCAAATGCTACACAAATTGGAGTCTTAAATCTGGCCCTAATGATGCCATCCTGCTTTGTCTTCCTGCCTCCCTGACACCCATTCTGAGATGCACTGTACAGATGTTAGTTTATTATGTACACCAATAACTCACTCTGCATCTTTGCGAGGTGGGCTGTTGGCAGCCACCATCGCAGCCCTGATTGCAACGGAATGCGCCCCCGTGAAAGATGTGATTTAAGCTCTTCGCAGCCCACAATTCAAGAGCTTTCTTTTATCAGGGCCCAAGAGGCAGCTAACCGTGTGACAGAGTGATGGCAAATCCAGAAACAACGCTGCAGATCCCACGAAGAGGCTGATTAAAAGCTTACTCGAAATTTGGAAAATAATAATTTTTAAAAATGATAACATTAAAAAAAAAATCTCAAGATGCACAAAGAAAACCAATTTAGTTCGAGCCAATCCTTCATCCACAGAAGGATTAGAAGAAAGGTTCTGCTTTATACTAAATGTGGAGACGGCTTTGCAGCCAAACCATATAACGTCCTGCTAATTACTCTTTCAAGCTTCAACATGTACTTTATTAATCTTTTTCCCACTTTAACAGCCACAGATGTAGACTTAATTCAGTGCGTAAGCAACAGAACTTGTTTAAGTTCAGTGCGTCAGCTGCATCTTTGGTGTTCGCCACTCAAGGGCAGGAACGGTGTTGGCAGCGCTCAGAAATAGAAGTCATGTTAATCACGTTTGGCATCATCCTTCCAGGAGATAAACCTGTCATTAGCACATCCTAGCTGATGTACTCAAGACAGAATGGTGTGGAGTCTTTGGAACGTTGCTCAAAGAGAAAGACAGCTGAAGGAGGAATAAAAGCAGTGATGAATCATAACACCCTCTCCTGCCCAAGGATCTGGGAGATGTTCGTTCCTCAAGATGGATCCAAAAGAAAACTAGTAAAATAATACCGTAAAACAGCAATTACCTGAAAGTGAAACACTTTCAAAGTTCAGAATTCTGTGTATGTTTTGGGGGCCACATTCTGCTTCCACTCTTTCATGTATCTGCCCATCCGTTTATGCATTTTCTAATTGAATAAATTATTTTATAATTATAATACCTACATAGTAGGTATTGAGTACCTCCTCTGTGTCAAGCACTGTGTATGGGACTTAGGCAAGTCACATACAAACGTCCTATACTTCAGGAGAGGGAAGAAGAATCACTACGTACTTGGTGCCTACTGTATGTCAAACTGAGACCGGAAGGGTAGGGGCAGAGCACAATCATTAGAAGAATGACAGAGCCATTGAGAAAAAAACAGGATGCGACAAAAACTAGTTACAACCAACTAGGCCCAAGATGGTGGAAGATTTGGGTCCAGTGGATCTTGAGCCTCATCATACACTCGTTGTAATACATTAGCTGCTAAACGACACACCCACAGGCACCATGACAGTTCCTAGGCTGACCATAAAAGGCCAAAAAGTGGGCAGTGGCCCAATTTCTGAAAATCCCTGCTCCTTCCCCCAAAGTAGTTAGAATATTCTTCCCATCTATTAGAGAATGAAATTACCCAGCCCATAAAAACTAACCATCTCCATCACCACAGGTTGCTCTTGCCTTCTAAGGGGATGGCATTCTATATGTGAAATGTGTATCCCTCTAAATAAAATCCCTTTCACTTTGCTATTACTGGCGCTTGAAATCTTTCCTGTATGAAGCCAAGGACCGTCACTTGGTGGCCCATCCCAGACCATCCTCTCCCTCTCCCACTTCTCCTTCAACAAAACACTGCAGAGAACACTCAGTAACCCCCATGCCCTGAGAGGTAGATATTATCTCCATTTGCAGATAAGAAATCTGAAGCTCAGAGAGTTTGACTAACTTGCCCACGATCACACAGCTAGGCTATAGTGGAATGGGATTCAAATGCAGAACTGCTATTATCTGAATTCAGGATTCTTTTCAATCCCAAATTGTAAATTCTTAGGAGTTATGGATCATGTGATAAATAATTATAATGTGAAGTGAAGATGAAATTTGCTCAAAAAGCAAGTGGACAAAGCATTTGGAAGCTTAGAGTAAACAGAGAATACAACCAGCTTATGAACATGGGGGGATTGTTGGCGAAGGATCTCTAGAAGACAAAACAGTTGACCTAGCTCTTAAAAGGGTTAAACATTTAGTGATTAACATTAAAAAGGACATTTATAGGATGGGGAACAGCCAGAGCAAACACTTGCAGGATGGAAAGCACGGATTATATTCAGGGAAATCTAAGTAGTTTACAAAGTGAATAAAGACAGATAAAAATTAAGGGTATTATGATCATTTTAACAATATTGATTCTTCCAACCCAAGAACACAGTATATCTTTCTATCCATTTGTGTCATCATCAGTTTCTTTCATCAGTATCTTATAAGTTTTGGAGTACAAGTCTTTTGCCTCCTTATGTAGGTTTATTCCTGGGTATTTTATTCTTTTTGATGCAATGGTAAATGGGATTGTTTCCTCAATTTTTCTTTCTGATATTTTGTTGTTAGTGTATAGAAATGGAACAGATTTCTACATATTAATTTTTTGTCCTGCAACTTTATTGAATTCATTGATTGTTCTCTGAGGGTGCCTTTAGGATTTTCTATAGATAGTATCATGTCATTTGCAAACAGTGACAGTTTTACTTCTTCCTTTCCAATTTGGATTTCTTTTATTTTCTTTTCTTCTCTGATTGCTGTAGCTAGGATTTCAAAAACTATGTTGAATAAAAGTGGCGAGAGTGGGCACCCTTGTCTTGTTCCTGATATTAGAGGAAATGCTTTCAGCTTTTCACCATTGAGTATGATGTTAGCTGTGGGCCTGTTATATGTGGCCTTAATTATGTTTAGGTATGTTCCTTCCATACTCACTTTCTGGAGAATTTTTATCATAAATGAGTGTTGGATTTTAACAAAAGTTTTTTCTGCATCTATTGAGATCATATGGTTTATATTCTTCAGTTTGCTAAATGTGGTGTATTGTATCACATTGATTGATTTGCAGATATTGAAAAATTCTTGCACCCCTGGAATTAATCCCACTTGATCACAGCATATGATCCTTTTAATGTATTGTTGGAGTTGGTTTGCTAGTATTTTGTTGAGGATTTTTGCATCTATGACAATCTGGTATTAGCCTGTAATTTTCTTTTTTGTAATATCTTTGTCTGTGTTTGGTATCCTGGTGATGCTGGCCTCATAGAATGAGTTCGGAAGTGTTTCTTTCTCTGCAACTTTTAAAAACCGTTTCAGAAGGAAGGTATTAACTCTTCTCTGAATATTTGGTAGAATTTACCTGTGCTGCCATCTGGTCATGGACTTCTGTTCATTGGGAATTTTAAAATTACTGATTCAATTTCAACACTGGTAATTGGTCTGTTTATACTTTCTATTTCTTCCTGGCTCAGTCTTAGGAGATTGTACCTTTCTAAAAATTTGTCCATTTCTTCTAAGTTGTCCATTTTATCAGCTTGTAGTCATCTCTTATTATCTTTCGTATTTCTAAGGTGTTGGTTGTAACTTCTCCTTTTTCATTCCTGATTTTATTGATTTGGGTCCTCTTCTTTTTATTCTTGATGAGTCTGGCTAAAGGGTTATCAATTTTGTTTATCTTTTCAAAGAACTGGCTTTTAGTTTCATTGATCTTTTTCCTTTCTTTATTTCTTTTTTTTTTAAGTCATATATTTCTGCTCTGATCTTAATGATTTATTTCCTTCTACTAACTTTGGGTTTTGTAGGTTCTTCTTTCTCTACTTTAGGTGTAAGGTTAGGTTGTTTATTTGAGATATTTCTTGTTTCTTGAGGGAAGCTTATATGGCTATAAACTTCTCTCTTAGAACTGCTTGCTGCATCCTATATGCTTTGGATTGTCGTGTTTTTGTTTTCATTTGTCTCCAGGTATATTTTGATTTCCTCTTTGATTTCTTCAGTGATCCATTGGTTGCTTAGCATCCATATGTTTGTGTTCTTTGCATTTTTTTTTTCTTGTAGTTGGCTTCTAATCTCACAGCCTTGTGGTCAGAAAAGATGTTTAATATAATTTCAATTTTAAAAAATTTACCAAGACTTGTGCTCTATCCTGGAGGGTGTTCCATGTGCACTTAAAGAAAATAAATATTCCCCTGCTTTCAGGTGGAATGCTCTGTAAATATCAATTATGTCCATTTGGTTTAATGTGCTATTTAAGGTCTGGTTTTCCTTATTGATTTTCTGTTTGGATGATCTGTCTTTTGATGTAAGTAGGGTGTTAAAATCTCCTACTATTATTGTGTTACTGTCCATTTTTCCTTTTTTGTCTGTTAATATTTGCCTTATATATTGAGGTGTTCCTATGTTGAGTGCATATATAATTATAATTGTTATATTTTCATCTTGGATTGATTCCTGGATCATTATATAGTGTCCTTCTTTATCTTTTGTGATTCAGTGCAATCCTTATCAAATTACCAATGGCATTTTTCAAAGAACTGGAACAAAAAGAATTAAACATTTTGTATGGAAACACTAAGACCCTGAATAGCCGAAACAATTTTGAGAAAGAAGAATGGAGCTGGAAGAATCATGGTTCCTAGCTTCAGACTATACTACAAAGATACAGTAATCAAAACAGTATGATACTGGCACAAAAACAGACACAGATGTTTTTCAACAGAACAGGATAGAGAGCCCAGAAACAAACTCATGCACTTATGGTCAATTAATTACAACAAAGAAGGCAAGACTATACAATAGAGAAAAGATAGTCTCTTCAGTAAGTGGTGCTGGGAAAACATGTAAAAGAGTGAAATTAGAACATTCTCTAACATACAAAAATAAACTCAAAATGGCTAAATGTAAAACCGGGTACTATAAAACTCCTAAAGGAAAACAGAGGCAGAACAGTTTTTGGCATAAATTGCAGCAATTTATTTTTTTGGATCTGTCTCCTAGAGTAATGGGAATAAAATAAAAAATAAACAAATGGGACCTAATTAAATTTAAAATCTTTTGCACAGCAAAAGAAACAATAAACAAAACAAAAAGGCAACCTACAGATTGGGAGAAATTATTTGCACTTGAGGCAACTGAAAAGGGCTTAATTTCCAAAATATACAAACAGTTCATACAGTTCAATATCAAAAAGAAACAATCCAATCAAAAAATGGGTAGAATACTGAAACAAAAAGTTCTCCAAAGAAGACATATAGATGGCCAAGAAGCACATGAAAAGATGCTCAGTATCGCTAATTACTAGAGAAATGCACATCAGAACTGTAATAAAGTATCACCTCACTCTGTTCAGAATGACCATCATCAACAAGTCTACAAATAACAAACACTGGAGAGGGTGTGGAGAGAAGGGAACCCTTCTACACCCTTGGTGGGAATGTAAATTGGTGTAGCCACTATGGAGAACATTATGGAGGTTCCTTAAAAAACTAAAAATAGAGTTACTATATGATCCAGCAATCCCACTTCTGGACATATAGATAAAGATAAAGATAAAGATAAAAACTAGTTGGAAAATATACATCTGCCACAGTGTTCATAGCAGCACTATTTACAACAGCCAAGACGTAGAAGCAATCCAATTGTCCATTGGCAGATGACTGGATAAAAAAGATGTGGTATATATATAATGGAATTTTACTCAGCCATAGAAAATAATGAAATAATGCCATTTTCAGCAACATGAACAGAACTAGAGATTACTATACTAAATAAAGTAAGTCAGACAGAGAAAGACAAATATCATATGATGTCACTTATATGTGGAACCTAAAAAATGATACAAATTAACTTACAAACAGAGATAGACTCACAAGCATAGAAAACAAAGTTATGGTTACCAAATGAGAAAGGGGATGAGGGAGGGATAAATTAGGAGTTTGGGATTAATAGATACACACCACTATATATAAAATAGAGAAACAACAAGGACCTACTGTATAGCACAGGGGACTCTATTCAATATCTTGTAATAACTTAGAAAAGAATCTGAAAAACTGAATCACTTTGCTCTGCACCTAAAACACTGTAAATCAATTATCTGTCAATAAAAACATATGATCAAGACAAATAAAGTCTTGGTAATCATAAAAAAAGGGTAGAAATTAATTAAGGGATCAGACTGCAGAACTTCCGAAATTGGTTCCATCTTTCACCTGTAGTAAACTTGGAGAAATGCTTGGTTTTTTAATCAATCCGAGAGATATTAATGCAGCTAAAACCAAATCTCCTTGTTGAATATATTCAAGTCCCAGCATAGCATCTGGGATCAGAAGACCTGAATTCAAGTTCCACTTCTTGAGCTCATCAACCCAACGACCCCAAACACATCACCTTATTTCATTGCAGCCATGTGGTGGTGCTTGATGATTTACATTCTTCTTAAAGACTCGACAACCCTAAGGGTTGATCAGGTAAGCATCATGTGTCAAACACACAGTAGGACAATTAATGGGAATACTTATAATATACATTTTATATTTATTTATCCACACACATTTCAGAAACAATGTGCACACACCTACAAACACAGGCTAAGCCCATAAACATACACAAAAATCCTCTCATTTCAACCCCAGAACAACTCTGAAAGCTAGCTAGCATTATTCCACTTCACAGATGAGGAAACTGAGATCCCCAGAATTTGACAGCTAAGTCCAAGATCATATTTCCAGAAAGTGGAAAAACACAATTATCCTAAATCTAGTGTTCTTTCCAATATATCACCAATAACTTACTGCTACAGCTATTTAAATTGCTGGTGGTTCTCAATGTGTGTGCTGTGGAACATTTCAGAAGTGTCCAGCTAAACAACGTCCCAACTTCATTCTTGTTATCCACTCCAAACTGTCAGAGAGGGGCTCAAATAAGGGCACTGTGCAGGGTACGACTTGCTGGGAATCACCTATCACTGGGATTCATCCCACCTCCCTTATAGGATATATAATTGTTTATAGGATACAGGGTTGTTAGGAAGATAAAATGAGACAATGCATGTGAAGCCCTTTGGGTAATAGAAAGAATTGCAAGAAAAAGGCTCTGTTCCCCTTTCAGAGGAAAAGTTAAAAAAAAAAATATTTCTTTAAGATCATTAGTTTTTGTATACTTGTTCTCTGCTTCCCATTACTATGATATAAACTCCCTGACAGTGAAAGTGTGTTCTACTTGTCTTTGACACCACCAGGGCACCCAGAGTGGCACATGATATTTCAAAGAAACTCAGAAGTTCACTGAATTAAATTTTAATCCATGGTGTTTAACAAGAGGGATGATGACGTTGAGCACTTAACCACGTGCCAGGCATCATGTTAAATGTTTGATACCAATTTTTTATTTATTTTTTATTGAAGTACAGTGGATTTGCAATGTTGTGTTAGTTTCAGGTGTACAGCATAGTGATTCAGTTATACATCTCTATATACATATTCTTTTTCACTACAGGCCATTACAAGTTATTACATATAGTTCCCTGTGCTGTATGGTAGGACCTTGTTGTGTATCTACATGTTTGGTATTCATTAATCCTTGCGATTTCTATAACAAGCCTTGGAGGTAGCTACCATAACTTTCCCCATTTTCAAATAAGGTAACAGACAGAGAGGGGTGAAATGGATTCCTAGTCAGTGGCTGGATTGTGATTCAGCTCTGGAAGTCTGGCATGTGTCCCTGTTGCTACACTCTGTTAACAACTCTTATGCAGAATGTGTGAACTAACTCATTCATAAGCTCCATCACATCCATTCCCTCGTCTGATCCTCAAAACAACCCTGTAACGTAGGCAGGATTATTCCCACTTTAGAGATGAAAACACCAAAGCTCGAGGCCACACACTTGATTAGAAAGCAGCTGTATTCTTTTATTACAGAAAGAAGCATTATGTTTTGCCTTCACTCAGGAAAAAAACAAAAACAAAAACAAAAACACATATCTGAAAAATTCCAGGAATTCTCAGAGCAATTACAGAGCCTCTTGCTACAAACACAACAGAATCTTCTTCAAAGTGCCACGCATGCTTGGAAGAGCACACACATAAAAGCGTAATTTGAACACTTGTCGGTTTTACCCCCTTGTTGCAAGAGAAGAAGAATGTTTATGCACCAAAAAAAAAAAAAAAAAAAATCTAGCCGCATTTCCCAGTTTAATTAGTTTTGTCAAGTGCCTGCAATGTGATTTCCATGTTAATTTCCCCATATCCCATTTCAGTTTCTTTATATTCCACTTCAATTATTTGCTTAAAAATTGAGAGAGGCACAATGACTGTGTTCAAATTCCACTCTACTCAACTAACATTTACTGATGTTCCAGCCTGCCCTAGCCCTGCAGTGCCCTCGGCAACACAGCCCCTGCGCTGCCCGGCCCCTCCTGTGTGCCCAGCACCGACTCCCTCACCGACTGGTGCTCCTTCCCCCACCACACACCCAGCCTGGGAAGGGGACTCCTCAGCATCTTTCTCAGCAGGGCTTTTCAGGCAACCACGACCAGCTGATTGAAGTGCACAGGGGAAAATAAAAACTATTTGCCACCCTAATGTTTGACTTTTTTTTTTTTTTTTTTTTTGCAAATTTCCTTCTCCTCTAATTCTCACGAAGTAAAGAATCTCATCTCCATTTCTACACAAGAGGTAACTCACTCACCTACCCAAATGCTAGGGATGGAGCAGAAGCTGGCAGGGAGAGAAAGTCCTGGTCCCCAAGAAAGGCAGGGAGAACAGAACAGAAGAAGAAAGAAGGGGACACGGGACAGGGAAGCACTGGTCACCAGAGAACAACTCAGCCTCTTTTTGGCCTTTGCCTGTGCTCAGCTCAGCCCTCACAAACCTATTGTGAATTTGATGCTTTTTAATGAACAGAACTGCAGGTTCCTTTTGTGAATCTGGCAAGGGAGCCAGAGTCAAACAAGAGGGAGTGGGGACATGGCTGCCCACTGGTAGCCTGGCCTCAGCTCTGCTGGCCTGAACAAGGCCAAATGGAGCCCAGGGGCCTGAGAGAGAGAGACACGTGTCCTGGCCATTCTGGTCCAGCCCCGTCCCTTTGACTGTAGAACAACTGTCTTTCCTCTTCAAAGCCCCCTGGTGTCACATCTGGACTCTGGCCCCCCCTGTGGTTCACATCACCCTGAACGTCTCTCCATCACCCTCTTTCCCCCTCCTCACCGCCACACTCTTGGCTCATTTTCCTATTTCTTGTTTCCATCATGTCCCCTGGACCTGCTCCTTAATTCTGTTTCTTGGCTCTGAAGTCTGGCTTTACTCCTCGGTCACACTTTATACCTCTGACTATGCTGACTTTGGCCTTAACTGGACTAACATCGCGTCTAGTCCAGCCCAGCTGCCAAGGCTACTCCTGACAAGTCTGCCCTGACAAGGATCCAGCCTCCACGGCTCCTATTTTTCCTCCATGGAGATTGTGTTGCTTGTGACTTCTGTGTTCCCAACACATATTCCTCCCCAAAATGATTTGTCTCAGGCAGTACTCGCTGTGTCCTTGATGCACCTTAAAAATCACCCAGGATGCTTTTTAAAAAATCCAATCTCTGGGCTTGCTGCAGAGTCTCTTTTTAAAAGTCTCAGGGGTCATTTAATGTATGGCTGGCACTGAGAATCACTGGTCTAAGCCAGAGTGTTAATCCCATTTCCCTTGCAAGAGAAGGGGCCGGAGACTAAACCCTGGAGCGGGAGACAGGAGGAGAAGAGGAGGGCGGAGTGCAGACTTCTACAAGAAAGATACAAGAAAGAGACGTGGTCCTTCCTCAGCATCAGGATGTGTCATTTCCAGATGGAAAGCAGGGACCTGCTGCTGCCCTCTTGCAACGATGAAGACAGACAGCTTGGCAGAGCTGACACACCGAGGATGGAGAGTGAGATGCAAACTGGACGCTGAGATGGACACTGAGTCCAGAGAGATGGAAAGACCCTGGGTCCCCATCACATCCTTGAACCAAGGAACCTCCCTGACCTTAAGCCTTATTATTTAACGAGATAACATACTTCTTCATTGTTTAAGTCAGAAGTCTGCACATTTTTTTTCCTGTAAAGGGCCAAAGAGTAAATATGTTTGGTTGTTTCATAGTCTCTGAAACAGCTGCTTTGCCCTCGTAACATGAAAGCAGCCACAACAACATATAAAGAAGTGGCCGTAGCTGTGTTGCAGGAAATCATGTGTTCTACAAACAGGTAGTGGACTGGACATAGTCTGTGGGCTATAGTTTGTCCATCCCTAATTGAAGTCATCCTGAGTTAGTATGTTTTGTTCTTTGCAGCTTAAGATGTCTTAAGTGATACAGGATGATTTCCCAAAGGTAAGGCTGCATTACTGACCGCCTCCACCCAGCTGAACCCCATATGCACACTTTTATGCATCTGTCAGTCAAATCCTCCTCGATGCCCCGCAGACACAGACTCAAAACTGAGCTCAGCTGCCCCACGTCCATCTCTAGGTCTGCTTTTCCTCTTGATTTCCCCACTTAGCAAATGGCAGCATCACCTTGAGCTGCTCAGACCGAAACCCCCTAAGTCATCTTTATTGCCTCGGTCATCATCCAGTCAACCAGCTGCCATGTTCCACCAATCCTACCTACAAAATATTTTTCAACCCTCTACCCATCCAAAACTATTTATACTATGTGCCAGGTGCAATGCTGGGAAGCGAGAACGTAACAGGACACAAAGCAGATGTGGTCCCTGCCCTCACAGAGCTTAAGATAGGATTCTTGACGTACAGTAATAATAGCTGGTACCTGCCATTACTCGGAACCTCCTACGTCCCAGGCTCTGCACTGGGCATTTTGCAGCAAGAGTTCTGATCATCAAGGCATACCTGTGCGCACAGTGTTTTCTTTTATTCATAAAGAGATCGAGGCTAAGAAAGATAGAATCACTTGCCGTGGTCACAGTGGCACAATGTGGCAGCACCAGAATAGGAGGGACATCCGTCCCCACACTAAAGCCCAGGACCACCTCACTAGCCCTGTCCCCTGCTTGTCCATCCTTGGACTGGGTGGCTTTCTGGACCACGATGTCACTTTGGGAATTCTTGATCAGTGAGTACCTAGGATGACACCTGGATCTCACTTTGGCAAAAAGCCCATGACAAACACCTCATCAGCACAAGAGCCGCACAATTACGCACAGGCTGTTAAATCACCCGCTCTGGAAGTCAGCCGCTGTCTGTTCTCTGCCAAATAGGACTGCCACCTGTGCCTAGGCGGAGATCTCTCCCAGAACACAATGAAGATCCAAGTGCCGGGGTGGGGCTGGGGGGCTGGACGTTCTCAGCAAGATGCTCTTTCCAAAGTCACGCTGTGGCTGTTCTTGCCCTGCCATATTCCTTGTCACGCAGCCAATTTGATGGTGGGAGGCTGACTGAAGAAATGCAGCCCTGGAGCTGGGCAGACCTGGATTTAAGTCCTGCTGAGGCCTCAGGCAAGGCACCAAATCTCCCCTTGCTCCTGCCTCACCTCTAAACTGGAATCATGCTACCTGCCTGCCTGTGTGACGCAGGGCGTAGAAGGCAACGAGGTTTGTGAAGAACAGAGAACGTGGGGTGGACCTGAGCTGGGCTCAGTGAGTGGCCCCGTCTTCCCTGCTGTGGTCGCCAGGGTAACAGGCTCCTGACTGGAGGCTCCCAGGTGGGGACCACGTGGAGGTTACGCACATGGAGGACCAAGTAGCAGCTCACGAGTTTAGCCCAATGAGGACGGAGCCCCAGCCCTCCTCCGGGCGGCTGCCTTCTCTGTTTCAGATACTCTGCTAACTACTTCACAGGCATATTACCTTGAATTATCATTGCCCTACAGGGTAATGATCCCCGCCTTACAGGTCAAGAACCTGAAGCTCAGAGGGATAAATAACACCCTACAAATAGCCAGTCGTGGAGTCAGGACTTACCAGGCTTTCAGGCCCCAGAGTTTAAGCATTTAACCATACCATCACTCTGGTTTCCACCTCCAAACCCTGCCCTGCTTCTTATCAGCAGTTATACCAGCAGGAGTAGTCCTTGACTTACGCCATCTGTCCCCCTAACCTGATTAATTCACCCCAGGTTTGGGGCTCTCCCTCACTCTTGTCAGCAGCGCCCCCTCCCCAGCCAATGTCTGTCTGTTCACCTGTTTAGCTAAAACTTAGAAGACTCCTATTTATGGGACAGCTAATAGTCAGGCCCTGTGCTCGGCACTTTGAGATGACTTACCTTACTTACTTTCCATAGTGTTGCCTGGCTGGGTGGCAATAAGCCCCTTTTCAGATGGCTCGGAAATGACAGCTGCTAAGCGCGCAAGTGGAACTCAGAGGGAAGATTGATGCCCAGCTGCCTCCGTTCCGAGAGCTCTCATCCCCCAGCTCAGCGCTCATATTCTCTCCCTCTGTCTCTCCCTTTCTCTCCTTTCCTCCTCCCCTCCCCGACTTCCCCCTCCCTCCTTCTCTCTCTCTTTCTGGCTCCCCTGCAGTAGTAAGGGCTCCTCTCTAGCTGCCAGCATTTCTGGCTCTAGCCTGTCCTAATGTCCACAGATCTCAGAGCGCTGAGTTCCCAAACCTTGGCTGCCTAGCAACAAGCCCAACCTCCCTAGCCCCTCCCACGGCCCTCAGGCCCCCAACTCTCGCCCCAGGCTGTTTGCAGTAGACTTCCGGTCACTTCTGTTACCCTTCAAGGATGCCCATTTTAACCAATGCATTTAGTGTAAGATCACCGGCCACTGGAGTCAGGGACTCAGAAGAGGCATTTGCCCAAGGCTGAGACCTCAGAGATACAACTCGCAAGAAAAGGCTTGGGGGCCAGCTGACCTGGTATTTCCAGGACCAGGAATTTAATTCACAAATGCTCACTGGGTGGGGAGGGTATGGCTCAGTGGTAGAGCACCTGCTTAGCATGCATGAGGTCCTTGGTTCAACCCCCAGCACTTCCATTAAAAATGATAATAATAAAAAATAATAATCATTTTTTAAAAAGGCTCACTGGGAGTTTAGACTCCAATCATCATGTACATCTGTAGCTCCCCCAAGGAGCACTCCTCTGTGGGTTTTGTGATATGGTGCCCTCTGCCTGCCTGGGCCCATCCCACCCTCCCCACAATCCAACTTTTGTTTTGGTCTGGCAAACTCTCACTCTTGGTCCTTCATTCCATAAGAAACTCTGACCGGCTCCATGCCCTATCTCAGGTGTTTCTGCCCTTATCCATTAACTAACTTCCATCAGCTACTCATCAGACAGTACTGGAATCTTCCATGTGCATGGCCGTCTCCTCTATAAGCCTATACGTCTGGCAAGGGCCAGTACTGTGGATTCCACAGATCCTAGAGCAAAACATGGAACCCAATGAGTGTTTTTAGATAGAAAGGCAATAGAGAAGAAGAATTAAGAGAGAGAAGGAATAGAAAAGGGGAACAGAGAGGGAAGGAGGGGGAAAAAAAGAAAGAGGAAAGAAGTTAGAGAAGAAGGGCAAGAATGAGGGAGAGGAGGAGGATGAGAAAAATAAAGCAGAGGGAAGAACTGCACGCAGTCTCCTGGCCTAGGTCTTAGGAAGGGGCAGAGAGGTGAATAAAACCAAGTCCTTATTCTAAGAGAGTTCACAGTCTGCTCAGAGAGACATAGTCAGGGAGTGATGGAGAGAGTTTGGAGAGCAGGTAAGGCAGTGCTGTGAGCTGGAAAAACCATCACAAATTCCAGTTTGGGACACTATGCCTATGTACAGTAGGAGCCAGTTGATGGTAGCATCAGCTGCATCTTCTTTTGGACTTGGTGTCAGTGATGGGGTGAGAGCTAGGCTAAATGTGGCTTAAGTAGGTTAAACTCTTCTTTCCTACAGTGTTATCCAGAAAGCCTGAAATCAATGCCTAGCACACTGCCCGGCACACAATAGATGCTGAATATTTATGGAAAAAGATGAAGGCATAAAATGATTAAGGAACCCGGGACCTTATTTCAAGCCTCCCACAGGCACATTACATGATTGTTGAATGACTAAATGAATGAGTACAGTGTGATTCCTGATACGTACTCCAGTGCCTGGCACATAGTAGGTAAACACGCATTGAATGAACACATTTCAACAGGGTCTTCGTCATCACCTCAAAGTGTCATTCTAATCCCCCATCCCTTGCCTGGGTCTGAAAGCAAATGGAGGCACCTTTTAAACATTCCTCAACAAGCTGGCTTTTGCTGTGTTGCACACAGACTAGCAAGGTCGCAGGTTGCTGTGGGTAAATGACCCTGAGTTTGAAGCTTCACCATATAGTTGTTTGTTTCTCCAAGAGATGGAAACATGTTCCAGAATATCTGAGTCAATGTATCTTTGCAAACATGTTAGTACTCATTTCACTTGACCTTCAATCCCTATTTAAATTCTTCTTAATCACTGTTCTGGAATCCAAAGGTGTTAATTGGTTTCATCATCACTTCCAGTTTCCAAACCCCTACTCACATGTCTCCCTCCTCCAGACCCTTTCTAACTTCCCCCAAGAAACCTAAACAGTCCTGAGTTGTCAAATTCCTATGGGCAAGCGTCAGGGTAAGAGATGATGCACAAAGGTGGAAAATTCCAGTTGTGTAACAACTGCCTTGGAGACTGGGGGGTAAGGTGTCATCTGAAAATATGCTTATTCTAGGGCAAGGCAACGTGATACAAGGGAAAGTCCATGGGATTCTGAATTTAAAATACTTCTATTTAAATCTCAGTTTCCCCATGTCCTGGTTGTGTGACCTTGAACGAGTCATGATCTATCTGGGCCTCAGTTTCTTCGTCTATACAATGAACGGTCTGGCTGTAATCACCTCTGAGATGACTCCCAGCTCTACCATTCTGTGATGTTAAAATGGCTCAGGACACATTCCGATGACCAAAAATGTGGGGTGATTCATACTACTAGAGTGCAATTCATATTTTATTTATTTTTAAATTATGGAAACGTTCCTTTGGCCAGCTATAGAGGCCCCGTTCACTGCTGGAATAAATGCCCATGACTTCAAAGCTATAACATTAGGTATTAAATTTAGAAAATAGAAAGGGAATAAAAGTGTGCTTTCCTGTTTATAGCCTTATTAACAACTTTTACGTCATCAGTAATGGGGTCCATTTTTCAACCCCAGAAGGCAAGAAAATATTTAGCACAGGAAGAAGAGAACAAATAAAATTTATTGCCTACCTACTATTAATTACTATTTATTCGGTACCTACCATAAGCTAGACGTGAGGTCAGGGAGATTTCTTCTGTTTTCTCATTTCATATCTACAGTTGCACCATGAGACAGGCATTGCTTTCCCCATTTGACAGATGCGACATCTGAGACCCAATAGGATGAGACTTTCCCAATATAATATAACCAGTAAGGTAAATTTGAACCCAGGTCTGGCTGATTGACCAATATTTTTCCATTGTATCACTTCTGAAATTTTCCAACTAAGTAGAGAGCTCCCCATTGGTGGGACTAACCCAGCACCAGTTAGAGATGCTGTAAGAGAGATCACTTACTGGAGTCGATCCTGAGCTGTTAAATTGAACAACCTCTCAAGTCCTTTCTAATCTGAGTCAATGATTCTATGACCTTAAGTCACTGCAAGCAGAGTTATAAGAAGCACATATCACTAAGCCCCCTTTTGCCAGAAAAGCTACAATGTGTGGTGTCTTCCTTTTTAATATTACTACAACCAGCTTTCTTCCAAGAAGAATAACATCTTTCTCAGATTCGGCAAAGTCCCACAACCTATCCCCTGGCAAATGTTCTCATTGTTCCATTCTTCTGATGATTCACTAAAACCGTAGAATTATTATCCTGCATTAAGTCTCGTCTGTATAATCCCAGGAGGTGGAAGGAGGAATGTGAAATTTAACTCAATAGCATAGGAATATCCGCCTGTAATCTCAGGCAGCATGGATCTGGGCTACCCTGCTTGATAATGAGCTCCCTCTTTCTCACTGGAAGTGTTCAAGAAAGTGCTTAAATACCACTTCTACATGAAGCCTGGCCACTAATCACCTAAAATAACTCTTTCTTCTGCTTTTTATAGCCATTATCTCTAGAATTCTTGTAAAGAGCTCTGAATATATTTGAGCTTCCTCACTAGACAATAAACTGCGGACGGAGATTATGTCTCCGTGTAAAGAACTTTGGGTAACAGTGTGCTTCATGAAATAAACTCATCAGCCTCATCTTCATCATTGTTAGTATTTAATCAAGAGAAATTCCAGCTATTTCTCTAGCAAACGGATAACTTCAGTTTAAGATTTCCATGAATGATTCCTCCAAGAGAAAGTGTATAGCAGGCCCTGTAGACAAAGACTTCCTCTCCTATTAAGAAATTGGGTAAAATTACTGAGTGCAAGGGGTCTCCTGAGAAGAAAAGACCAAGATACTGCTAATTCCCAAGTGATTCAAAGCAAGTGGTGCAGAAGAGCAGTTACCATAGGAAAAAGATCATTTGAGCTTCTGACCCAGGCTCAGATCCATAGCGTGGAGGCTTAAGGGAAAAACTGGTTGGAACGTAGCACATGCTGGAGACTGAGTGCCTCCAGGCTTAATCACCATAGTGTGGTTGTCACACATTGGGCACAAGTGCTGAGCATGTATGTATAACTTACATGGCCATTTACTATGTGTTAGTCACTGCTTTAAATGTGTTTCATACACTGATGCTCTGCCCTGTGAGGTAGTTACTTATTACACCATCTTACAGATGAGGAAACTGAAGAGAGAGAGTTAAGTAATTTGCCCAGGTTCCCGTGGCTAATAAGTGGTAGAGCCAGGATAGAGCTCTGGATATTCCAGATAAAACTATCGGGATGGAGACTTCTAAAGGAAAATACGAATAAAATTACTACCAATAAGAACAGATGGGGACCCAGGAATTAAGTGGAAAAAACAAGAGGGATGTGAGTATATGATGCCCATCACTGGAAAATGGGAAAAGCATGGAATGTGGCTAAAAGGCCAAAACAGAAGAGGGCAATTTGTGTTGTCAGAGCAGAACTGGCCAAAGAGAATGGAAGTTTGGAGGAGTGGGCACAGTGGGAAGATGGGAAAATCAGGTGAAATGAAAGCAGGGAGCTGTGGATCTGAGGGAGCAACAGGGGGTGATCTGGGTCAGTTCTAAGCAATATGAAACATCCAGTCAAACTGAGCTGCTGTGAACTCCAGAGCTGAGGCTGCCATTATGTTCAGAAGCAGTGAAGGGGCTGGGGACCTGGGGAATCAAACAGTTGGTTTGGATCATCTTCCTTCTCCTCTTAACAAGCAAAGCTACTCCTGTCAGGGAAAGATGGCTTCCTGGTGGTTGACAGAAAGGCTCATTTTGCTAGAGAATCCAGGCTATCAGTTGACCTCTCTGAGGAACCTAGAGAGGGTCCATGGCAAAACCCTTAATAAAACCCTTCCTCACAAGCCAGCTCTCTAACCTCAAAGCACCCAGCTGCCTCGAGGTTCTGCTTGCTCTTGACTTGTCCCTAAAGCGTCACTCAAGGGCTCTCCAAGACTTAAAAAGCCAAACTATTGCCCTATGCAGACCTCCCAATTTAAAGTGCTGGTAAAATTACAACTGATATTATTAAAAAATGTTTCTCTTTGATTCTCAGCTTGCCGGACAGAAATGCAAAGGGGATGCCTTGGAGATGCTAGAGAGATGCAGCTGAGGCCCTTGGGAAGCCAAGCTCAAATCTCTCCAAGTGAGATTCAAGTTTAATGAAGGTGGACCTGGGTTTTGAGTCACGGACCTGCCTCTAGGGACTCCAGGCAAGTCCCTTTCCCACTGCGAGCTTCAACAAGAAGATGCAACTGAAGTCCCTGCAGGTTGTCTGTTACAGTTATTACTATTGATACCAGTGTGCAAACAGGCATGATACATTTGAAATACACTCACGTTTTAATATCCTGCTGTCCCCTTAAAATAAAATCAGTTATGTTAAGAGCAAAATCCTTATCCTCTATATACCGAAGTAGTTATAGGTATAATAATATAATGTCTGGGATTTGTTCTGAAATACTTGAGTCACTTCCCCCACTCTCCAAACAGGGATAATGGATAAAATAGAACTGGCAAAATGTTGAGACTGTTGAATCTGTGTAATGGGTAAATGGGAGTTTATTATATAATTCTCTCCACCTCAATTCATGCTTTAAATTTTCACAAGAAAGAGTTAAGAAAGAAATAATAGAATAGAAAACAACTATATTCGATGAGGGCAGCCTTTCCGTGAATCTGGATTAAAACTCCGTGACTTCCCTGCTGACTCTTAGGTAACAGACAGTTCCACCGGACCTTTAAGTCACAAATGCCGATTCCATCCAGAAATGAGAAGGTCTGGTCCAAGGTATAAACCAAACCCGGACCACGATGTAGTGCCAATCTTAACATCTCTCCATTCTGGCCGTTTGAGGATGGAGACTCACAGAGGGAAAGGCAGAGGGCATGACTGGCTGAAGTGCCCTTCGATTTCTCTGATCTGCCTCTGCTTGTAAGTAAATATGGCTTCTCTCGCCCTCCCCCTCCTCCCCAGGGGTGGCAGGTGAGAAGGGAGGAGGGACAGGAGGCAGGAAAGCTCTCACTTGGACTTACCAGGGTAAGGCAAACTGGCCTTAGGGGTTCTGGGGCTTACATATGTTGATGGCTGCCTCTCGGTCTAATGAGCAATTCTGGGGACTTTAGAGCAGTGCTGTCCAACAGAAATGCAATACAGGCCACGTATGCCAGCCACATATGGCATTTTCAATTTTCTAGTAGCCACGTAGTAAACAGTAAAAAGAAACAGGTGACATTAACTTAAATAATATATTGTATTTAACCTAATGTATCTAAAATATTGTCATTCCAACCTGTAATCAATATAAAATATTTGAGATATTTCATACTCTTTCATACTAAGTCTTTAGTATGAAACTGAGGCATATTTTACACTTTCAGGACATCTCAATTTGGACACTAAATTTAAAGGGCCCAATAGCCACGGGTGGCCAGTGGCTACCACACTGGACAGCATGATTTAGGGGCCCCCACGCCTGGAGACTTCTGGCTTATAGTTCCTTTGCCCATATACTTGGTGATCTGACTAGACACCCCAGTCTGCCTGGGGAGTCCTGGTTTCGTCCTGTTGCCCTGGCTTTATCCTTCATTAAGTGACTCAGTTCCTAGTGCCTCCTTTCAGTCTCCTGAGCATCCCTGGCTGGATGGTAAATTACATGGTCACCCCGCCTGTACCTCTCTGTCCTGGATGGGAGCTGGTGGCTTCTTCCCCATTCTTGTTTCCAGGTGCCCTCCTCAAAGGGTCAGGCCATTTCTCTCCTAGATCAAGGGTCAGCAAACTACAGCCCACAAAGCTAAGAATGGTTTTTACATTTTGGAAAGATGGAAAAAACAAAGAATACGTGACAGAGACAATATTGTCTCCTGCAAAGCCTAGTTTACTACCTGGTCCCTTACAAAGTAAGTTCGCTCATGTAGTTCATTCAATAAGTCCTCTATTCTCTATCTCCTGGGGAGAAAGGAGGTCAGACCCCAGTTCACAAAGCTCCCCGCACCAGCCATTCCCACTGGGACTGAGGTGGGGAGGCAGATCCTTCACTGCCCTCCTGGTTTGACTGTAGGAGGCAGACCACTGCTCCCACTCCTCCTCCCTTACTGTAGAGTGCAGACTCTGCAGGAACATTCTTAAAGGATAGCTCATCACTCAGCTCCCTTTCCACTCTCTCAACCTTGGACCATTTCCACTAAACCTCTGCAGTAATACAATTTGGCACTTTGCTTTTAAAGTTCATTTCTATTATATCTTAGTATCTATTCGAAGTTTCCATGTTAAGCTCTGGTTACCGTATTACCATCATCATAATCACCACGGCATCACCAACATCATCATTCCTAATGTGTTTCCTTGAATAGCCTATGAGGTTGTTTGAGGGGTAGGGTCTCTTTTCTCTTATTTTTGAATCCCTGGCAGCACTTAAGACAATGTCTCAGACAGCAGGATCCCCAGTAAACCTTGTTGGAATGAAGGAATTAATGACAATTGATTCATACACATATCATGTCAGCCCAACTGAACAACCCAAGATTCTCTGAAGACACAGACCTCTTTTCCCCAAATGCCTTTGCGTGTACTTCCTGGTATTCTTTCCCCCTTCCCTCCTCACCTACACTCTCCAAGATTCAGCTCAAATAATGCAATAATAAAATTGTATGAAAAATTAGGAAGAAATCTCTTGGATGCCCTCAAATATAAAATCACAGCCCCAGGAAGACCATTCCAGATCCTCCCTAGAAGAATTTGGCACTCCTATCCCACAGCCGGTTACGCACATCCTTCTTCCTGTACTTAAAACAGGGCTCCTTATCTCAGCAGATCTGGGTTCCACATGTTCCAATCACCCACGAAGACTCTAAAATATGCTGATGCCTGGGCTCCATACCAGACCAAGGGAATCAAAATCTCCAGGTTAGGGTCTGGGCATCAGTGTTTTATAAATGCTCTTCGGTGACCTAATATTCAACCAGAGTTAAGAACCACTGTACAAAATAGTGAGCTCCTGGAAGGCAAGGACTATAATTTGTCTCTGCAACTCTAGTTATTAGCAAAAATTACCATGGAAGAAATAGTTGTCACATGAAGGAACTATGAAGCATAATAGAAATATTAAGAATAATTATGTGAAGTTTATTCACAGGAGTTTGTTAGAAACTGTTGTGAGATAAACAACTATATATTAATATAACGACTTGTAGTTAATTGGACAGGTTTATTTAACCATGTGAAACACATAAAAGGACTAGAACCTCAACTAAGCAGTTTTCCCAACTGTGGTGAAACTTGACCTCAAAAGAAATATACATGGGTCCTGCAAAAAGATGAACGTGCCTGCATGGCCTCTAACCAAGTACAGAAGACAGACCTCCAAAGACCCCTCGCATAATGTAGATATATTTCAAGGTTGTTATCCTACCACTGTCAAACCCAGCCTCTCTTCGCCTTCTGCTGTGTAATTTGTACTTGAGACTGGCACGAGAGGTTTTTTTTTTTTTATTAATTTGTTTGCCAAGCAACACTCATGTAATTATGCTGCCTGTTAGTAGCATTAAGTACCAACATATCTCTTGGTTTTCCCTTGTTAATTTGTGCCTCTCCAACATTTAGAGCTAGTAATAGATGTAGCCGTAAGATCATAAAATTGCTGGTGGTCAGGGGAGAAGACATGAAGGTCTGCGTGCCTTTGCCGGGAATTAACCCACCACGAGCTAGTGTCGTATGGTGGCAAGATCACAAAAAAAGCTCTGGGTTTGAGTTGGCCCCTGTCACTTACTCTGTGTCTTTGGACAAGTAAGCTCCCCTCTTTGTAACTTGCACAACCCCTCTCAAAAATGGAAGGTAACAATGAAAACTATTTCAAATGACCAGCAGAATTATGTGGGTGAAATAAAATAATGGGTGAGACAGACACTTAAACTGTGAGCATCCGTGCTAATATGCTTGCTTCATTCATTCACTTGCAAACCCTGGCTATACGCCTAATGAAGCAGGTACTAAAGGAACACAAATAATAATGATTCTTGCTCTTCTTGTTATTAAAGGGGTCACACTATTACCATGAAGTCCTTCTGGAATCTTTTGATGGTTAATTTTGTGTCAACTTGACTTGGCCATTGGATGCCCAGATATTTGGTCAAACATTATTCTGGGTATGCCTGGGAAGGCGTTTCTAGACAAAAGTAACACTGGAATAGGTAGTGAGTTAAGTAGATATTGCCCTCCCTAATGTGGGTGGGCCTCATCCAATCAGGTGAAGATTTGAGTAGAACAAATAGAACAAAAAGGCCAAGTAAGAGGAAATTTCTCTCTGCCTGGCTTCACTGAGCTTGGACATCATTTTTTGTTTGTTTTGCTTTGTTTTGTTTTGTTTTTCCCCCCTTCAGACTTGAACTGAAGCATCAGCTCTTCCTGGGGCTGGAGCCCACCAGCGCTCAGACTAGAACCATACCATCAGTTCTCCTGGGACTCTAGCTTGCCGCCTGCAGATCTTGAGACTTATCAGCTTCCATAATTGTGTGACCCAAATCCTTATAATAAATCTCTTTGTATATACAAATAAAAATAAATATCTATTTATATATAAATAGATATAAAAATAAAAAATAAATTCCTTTGAATATGTAAACAAAACCAGTAGGATGTGTGTGTGAGAGTATACACATCCTATTGGTTTTGTTTATACGTACAGATTTAAATATATATACACATACACACACACTCATACATCCTATTGGCTTCCCTAGAGGACCCTGACTAATGCACATCTCTAGCAATATAAATCCTTTTGGGAGGGGGCTTCAGAGATAATCCTCTTTAAATAAAATCCCTTACATTGACAGAAGTGTTTTCAGTGCATCCTTTCAGTGCATCCTTTCAGTCCATCCATTAGAAGTAGATCTGGTCCTGGGACTGGGAACCAAACTTAGCACCTCAAAGGAGCAGAGCCCAGGAATGAGGATTTCTAACTGTCTTCCCAGTAGTTCAACTGACCCAACCCATCTGGGAACCTCCCATCTAAGCGGCTTGACTGAGGGCACTAGGAACTGTGGGTCTGCCCTGTTGCCTGAAATTCCATCACCTCAGGTTCACAGATTTTGTTTTTCTCTCTTGTCTCTTGTTAAATGCAGGTGAGATAGAGAGATAATGCATAAGGCCTTTAACCATAAATGAAAAATAAAGTTATCCTGAACTCAGCTCTGATAATGCTCCTCCTGGGCCCCAACACCTTTGGGGTCTCCCCATTGCTTACATAATAATATCCAATCCCCCTTGCAAGTGCCTCCAGAATGTGTTCCCGGGATAACATTGTAGATGCAGCAGCATCCTCCACGACCATCAGCCCCACGCATCTCACAGTCCAACTACCACAAAGCTCCCGGGGGTCGCTTTCTGACGCCATGCATGGCGCCCACTCTCACCTCCACCCGGAGGCACGGCTACACCTAACTCTTACCCTCCAAGTGTTAGCTCAAATGGCACTTCATTCCTGCAACAACTCTGCCACCTCTCCTGCAGCCTGCTTTGTATCACAGCCACCGTGTGCACGCCTTCCTCAGACAGCAGGTGCTTCTTAAAAGCAGAGGCCTGCTCTTCACGTCTGTGTCCCCAGACCTCTGATCTAGCACACAGTGAGACTCACAGGTGTTCACTGAGTTGAGCCAGGCTGTTTTCCTACATGGTTACCAAGAGGGACAAATTAAAAGTTGGAGCCTTAGTTGTAAAATTTGGAAATGTTACACAAAGAGAGCATAGGAGGTAGGCCAGGTGGCCCAACGTATCAGTTAGAAGCGGGAGCTTTGCAGAGACATGCTTGGCCTCAATTCACACCACTCCTGCTTATCAGTAACAAGGTGGGTCGTTATCTCACCTTCAGGGTCTTGGTTTCTTCATCTGGAAGTGAGGCTGATGATGGTGCTAATTCACTAGGCCGTCATGAGGATGAAATAGGCTAAGAATTTAGCACGTCGTCACAGTGCATCCCATTTCCTTACTAAGCTGCACTTGTGATTAGCTCTTTCTTATTATTTTATCGATGTTTGAGCAAGCGAGCACAGGCCTGGACAATGGGAGGTTCCCAATTTACGGGTGAGTAGAAGAGTGGGGGAGTCCTCCAGCTACCTTAGCTCATGGGACATTTCCATTTCTGAAGGTTATCCACCTCAGGGGCAAAGAAAAGCCTGAGAGTTATGCCCTCGTCTTCCACGAGTTGCCTCTCTACCCTGCTGAATTTCCTTAAGGAATATAGGTCCACAGGAGATTTATGTGTGTGCTCTGTTTCCCAACAGTTAAAGCAACTTATTTGCCACCGCTAAGCATTCATTCTTTTCCTGGAGGTCAACTCACAAGGTGCCTGCTCCCATCAAGGGCAAGACTGATAGACCAGGGCTGCTGACTTGACAGCCAGTGCACGTGAGAGAGGCTGGCCTCTTCTCTGTCTCTGCGCTGGAAGGAGGAATGGGCCAAACTCTCAAGCCATCCTTGGAACTGAAGAGTGATCTTAAATACCTTTTGATCCAAGCCAGCGCCCTGGATATGTGACAAGGCTCCCAGGTCTAGATCAGGGAAAACAACTTAGAATAAAGCACAGAGCTGCGGTTGCCAAAGGACACGTGTCTGTGATGAAGAAAGCTCTGCTCTGGATAAAATGAGAAAAAGAAGGACAACATTGGGAGGTTCACATGAAGGTGGATAAAGGTGAATGGGCTGGGTTTTCTAAATCCAAGGTTAAGTTCTTTATACTTTTATGATATTAAGATTACTTTCCTTTTTATAATGATGGCAGGCAATGCCAACTTCCTTGTTTAATGTCCTTTCCTGTAAATAAAAGTTGACAACTCTAGGTGCTTTCCCACTTTGTTTGTTTGTGTTACTGGTCTATAAAATCCCCAAGAGTTTGGGACTCCCTGATACCAAGATGGAGAATGAAGCCTCTGGGATCAGAAAGATCCCAATATCTTTGCTCTTTTTCCAAGTTGTGTAACTTGGAGGAATTTACATAACTTCTCCATGTCTCAAAAATGGTAACAATAACAATAATGCCTACCTTACAGGACCATTTTGTGATGCAGGGAGATACCAGATGGCATGTGGTTAGCATTGGGCCTGGCACAAAGACGGGATTGGGGGGTGGTTAAATAGGTTTTCAAGAATTCAATCATGTAGATAAAACATTTAAATGAAGAGCAAACTCCAGAAGGAACTAAGAAGCTTTTAATTCCCCATGTGGGATTCTTCCTAGATGCAGCCAGTATGCTTTGAGGACTGCTGCTCTTGGATTCAGACAGACTGGGTTTATATGCTACTAATTCGAGCCATTTTCTGGTCTAATAATTTTAAATAAAGCAGCTAACTTCTCAGAGCCTCTGCTTCTTCATCTGGTAGACTACAATCTCCCGTTTTAGAACACTGAGACACCAGGCATTTTACACACATCCTTACTTAACGTACACAGCAACCCCCTAAAAGAGATATAGTTGATTACCATTATTTGCAATAGCAAGGTTCTCTAAAGCTGTGTGAATCCTGAACTATTGCTCCTAAGGAAACACAGGGTTAGGTTCCTGTGAGCCCCCAGTCATAACATCTTCATCAACGGAGCAATACACACCTTGTCTCATGTGTATTTCTGTTTAAAGACACTTTATTTAATATATAGTGTTGATTCATTGACGTTGAACTCACAGCCTCGACAGTACTATAACTCACTCCCAAATGAAACTTCTCTCACACATGTATTTTCTCCTTAAAGCCCATCACAGCCTTCTCGTGCTGAGGAACACTTGACAGCACTTCAGCACTACACTTGGGGACCATGTTAAACAGTGCAATCACCAGCAAAACACACAGAAATGTGAAACACGTGGTACGAAACAGACCTCGCAAAGGACCCTTCTTTGACAGTATGAGAGCTAAAATGAAAATGCAGAGACCCTCGCCTTGTTGGACCTCAGCTGGAGATACAGGTGTTGGGCAACTCAAATTTTTGTTGCTCTGCACATGTCTGCAAATGACCACCAAAGTGCCACAAGCACTGATCTGGGGGTTACAAATATATTTAAGTGAGCAGTTGTGCTCATAAATAAGGAATCTGCAAAAAAAAAATCAACTATCAATTTCCCTTCACAGATGAGGAAACTGACACTCCAAAGAATTTATGTCATACAACTAGTTAGTGTCTGAGTTGATTTGAAATTGGTTACATACCTCCCCAAAGACCCACGTTCTCCCCTTACTAACCCCAGCATCTAGTACTGCCTGTGTCCTGGTTACTCCATCTGTGAAACGGGAGTGATGTGAATAGCTACCTCACAGAAAGACTGTGAAGATGAAATTGCCTGATGCCCTGGAAGGTGCTTTGTAAACTGTGGAGCATTCTACAAATGTGAGAGGATTTCATAAGCAGCTTCAATTAAAGTGAAGTTACACTAACAGTCATTAAGGTCGACTATAATGAACTCCTTGCAACGATTCTCCCACAGTAGAAAGAGTCCAGGAAGAGAAGCAGGACCTTGAGCGGTCCATGGCTGGGTAGCCCTCACCCCGGTAAGCCATGAAAAGCTGGTGATTCAAGCTAATTCAATGCAGCCTCAGTGGTACCTCTCTTCCAGGGTTCTGAGAGCAAAGGAAGTACTTACAGTTTACTTTAGTTAAAAGATCAAAATGCAGATTGGATGCACTAAAAAAAAAAAAAGGATTTCTGATGTCAAGTTCGCTTAGAGATGCCAGTATGAAAATCCATCACCCAGGACCACAAAACAAATCAACAGCAGAAGCATTCACCAGCATTTGCAGATACTGATGAATGGGGGTTTTGTCTCAAAAACCATCTTCAAGCTACTTGCTGTGCCTTAATGAGGGAGGGGGCTTAGAGCCTACAGACTTCATGTTAATTACAAAAGGGTGTTTAATAATTGAGGACAGACTCATCCAAAGAAGATCAAAATAATTAACCATCTCTGATAAAAAAAGAATTGGTAAGTGGAAGAGAAAGGATTTTAAAATGTTCATACCCTTTAACTCACTAAGTCCACCTCAAGAATGCTAATAAAATGGTCAGATAAGGAAAAATATTGATACACAAAGATGTTCATAGTGTACTTGTTTCTAATTTTTAGCTTTTATAAATAATAGGGAAATGGTTTTAAAATTATGATATATCCATATAATAAAATACTAAATATAATTTAAAATCATTTTTAAGAATTTTTAACAACATGCAAAAAGTATACAGTAAGTGCAAATTAAGTAAAAATAAAAGTAAAAGCAGGGCATAAAAAATATGACTTAAACTGTGTTTGTGTATGCGTGTATTCCTAAAAACAAAACAAACAAAAAACTGAAAGGAAATATACCCAATGTTAACTATCATTGATTATTTGTTTGTGGAAATTATGAATGGTTTTTATTCATTTTTTTAAATCTCCAGGGTTTCTGCCATAAATATATACTATGATTATTTTTAAGATGGGAAGGCAACAGCACAATGAAAGTACAACCCAATTTGCTGTCACACTCCACACCAAAAGACTGCTTTGATGAACAGAAGCACAGATTAAACAAGATTTAGCCTGTTCATCTAACAGGTCACTGATCTGTAAAAATATCAGATGTTTTCAGATTTTTCAAATCATTTATTATTAAGCAACTAGTTGGAGTGTAGCCAACTTAATTAAACAGAGAACATAAGATGGCCCCATCCCCAGAAAAGCCCCTTGAGGGGGAGCAGAACTCTCCTCTCTTCACCTTTGTTCTGCCAGAACCTTGTGCCTGCAACAGAGCAGGAGCCCAAGAAGTATGTATTGAAAGAATAAATACATGGGGAAGTATGTTGTCATAAAATCACAGATCAGAAGCCATCTGTCTTCTCTCTCATTCATTCACGTACTCATTCAAAGTTTCATTTAAAAAAAATATATATATATACACACACGTATGGCTAGGCATGGACAGACTTCAAGACACGCAATGACCTGTGATAGATAGTCCTACCACACAAACAAGTAAAGAACATCGTGCAATAAAAAAAGTTATGGGTGAAATGCTAAGGGAGCTCAGAAGAGAGAAGAATTTCTTCAGGTAGGAAATTCAGGGAAGGCTCCCTGGAGAGAGTAGGATTCGAGCTGGGTGAGGACTGGACGTGAGCGAGGTAAGTGAGGAGAAGGCATCTCACTGAAGGGATGACATGAGCAAAGTCTTAAAGGTGGCAATTTACAAGGCTTAGAGGAAGCAAGCAATGCTTTAGTTTGGCTAGAGCATGAAGACCTCAGCAAGGCAGTGGAGGAGAGGTTGAACCCCGTATTTTAGAACCTGGTTGTATACGGAGGGTTTTGAGGTCATGTTGAGATCTGCTTTCTCTCATAGATAAAGCATAACAACGGAAAGCCGCTGGTAGCAGAGTGACCCGTGCAGAGAAATGCTTTGAGAAGATACGTGGGCAGCAGTGAGTAAAATGGATGGGAAAGGGAGGGGGCAGGATCTGAAGAAGGGCAAAACTCCCCATGGTGAAGATCTCCTGTGAAGGGCTGGGGACACCCAACCAGCTCAGCAGCTGAAAACTCCAGCTCTCTGCTGCTGGATTTCCTTCACGTTGAGATGCTAAGGACCAAGCTTTAGAGAGACGCTTAAACCCTAGGCTCAACCACCAGATCCCACCCCTCCTCCCCCTCAGAAGCAGCTGAATTGCCTTGCAAATATATGCAGATACATACGAATAACAAAGCCATTAACATGTGCCCTAAGCCTCAAAGGGAAAGGTTTGCTTTGATCAAAGCTCATAATGGGATATATCCAACGGGCAGAAAAACAATATCTTGCTCAGCCCAGACAAGGGAAGGCTTAGATTCTGGAGCAGAATGCCAGGCTTTAGTAGCTGTTGTTCAGTGAAATATTAGGGCACATAGTTTTCCCTTCTGCTTCCTGTCTTCTAAAGTTGGAATTGCTATGAAAGACTTTCCCTCTGCTTCAATTTATCATGGCTGCAAGTACTGGTAAAAAACATGTTGGAACCGAGCAGAACCCTGCAGGGCACCCCACCCCACCCCAAGTACAAAGGCCCCTCTATATCCCCTTGTCTCTTGTTTGAAGTCTCCCAGGCCTTCCCAAGTCACAAAAGAGTAGGCTCATGCAGCTAATGATGAGGACAATAGAGTCACAGACTCAGGGTCTGATGCACACTCTCCAGTTGTTTTACAGACACTGTGACTGCCACCAGAGGGGAAAAGCTAACTGCATGATGACCAGACTGCAGCCATGACATGAGCGGCTCCATCTTGAGCAGTGCTGAGTCTGTGGCTAACACAAGTCCAAGAACTGGCCCTCAGAGAATCGGATTAACACTACTGCTCATACTAATCTCTGTCTTCATGGGCATCAAAATAATTGCAGCTTGTTCTGCCCATATATGTAAGCAGGCAACTAAAATTGTCAGCAGAGAGATGCTACAGACCCATGTCAACACCTTCCACTTTAAGAATACAGCACCCTAGGTCAGCACGGAGTTACAGAAGATGGGCCTTCACCCCTAAACCTACAGAAATGGAATGACTTCCGGCCAGTGGGGGGTTTGTAAGCAGCTCTTTAATCTCTTTCCTGTTTGTCTATTTCTGTTCCCCTTAAACTTTAATTATAAAAATGAGATCACTAGGTAACATGTAACCTCACTCCTGACTTCTGCTTTACTAAATGCACACAATGCCTTGTCTAACCTGTTCATTCTTTCTCTAGATCAGAATAAGCAGGAATAAAGAATCAAGTAGTTAAAGAATGACTACCTCTCTACCTGCCACCATCCTACAGGCAGACCACGCGGGCAACATCTGAAGAAAGATCGTGAGGAGTCAGTCGGCCGGCACACAATGGACCATGACACAGAATCCCACCTTCTGCCTCAAAAACTACCTGAGATAATTTCCCTGTTTTCCCTTTAAAAGCTTTCATGGCTGAGCAGAATCTTCAGAGTTGGCTTCTGGGGACATGAGTCCGCCTTTTCCAGATTGCTGGCTTTCTGATTAAAGCAACCAACACTGGGCTTTTCTTTCTACCAACATTTGGCTCTCGAATATTGCCTTTTGAGTAGAGGGCAGCTGAACTTGAATTCGGTAACAATGGTGTGTGTGTGTGTGTGTGTGTTTGTGTGTGTGTGTGTGTGTGTGTCTGTGTGTTGAATCTAACCCTGTAAACTCTGCTTCTTAAAGTATGGTCTGCAGACCAGCAGCATCCACATTATCTGGGAGACCGTTAGGAACGCAGAATCACTAGCCAGACTCCAGTACTGGTGAGTCTGAATCTGCAATTTAAGAAGATGCCAGCTGGGTAATTCGTGTGTACGTTACAATGCGAGGAGCACTGATCTAAGTGACCTAAGCGTCCATAATTATGATGTCCTAAAGGCCAGGACTGTTTCCTTCTTACCTTCACATCCACCAGGCACGGTGCTTGGGACACAGCTGGTAATCAAAATAGGCCCGTCTTTCCTCTTCTGTGAAATGAGATAATCTCTATCTCAAGAGCTATTGCATGGAGCGAAGAGACTATTAAATGCAGCACATTCAGGCACAGTGCCTGGCGTGAAGGGGGTGCCCAAAGTTCTGATTCCCCCTCGTTCTCATTCCCTGTTAAGCGCAGTCGTTGAACTGTGTACTAATAACTTACGTAGAGCAGCCTGGATTTTCTGAAACGTCTGTCTCCTCTAACCCTCACGTTCAGGCAGCAGGAGCTGCCGGCTGTGTGTCACCAACCAGAAAAGCAGGACCCAGGGAACAGGACGGTGCAAAGCCGTCAGGCAGTAGGGGCAGAGACAGGCTGGGAACCAGGGCCCTTCCAACCCACCCTTCACCCCGCAGCCACCCTGTCCATGGTGCACGGCAGATCACACACGCGCCCTCCTAAAAACTCTTCTACTACCTTCAGGGTAGAGTCTAAGCTCTTGTGCGCCCCTCAGCAGGCGGCAGTGCCATCGATCTATATTGTGGAAGATGCCATCTGACCGCAGGGCGGGCATGGACTGGCGTGGGGGCGTCAGGTAGGACAACGTTGCAAAAAAAAAAACCCAGGGAAGACCGCCACGATCTGATCTCTGCCTGCTTCTCTGGCCTCAACTCCCTTTATCCTCTTGTTTCAGGTCACATCTGTCAGTCCAAAGTCGTCAAGACATTTCACGTCTCCCTCAGTTCACTCTCGTCCCTTTCTCTGGAATGGGTCTGTCTAACTCTGTGGTGGCAGATAGATTCCAATGGCCCCTCCAGACCCAGTCTTCCCACTCCGCCCTGTGCCCCTGGAAGCAGATCTGTCTGGGATCCCACGGTGAGGGTTTCCGGCTGGCTTGGGCAGGCATAAAGGGAAAGAGGGGAAGGATGCTGGAGTATATGTGCCCTTGGCTCTTTTCTACAAGGTTGGTGAGAGCAGGGTTCCAGAAGACTCTCCTCCCTCAAGCAGACCACAGCTATAGGACTTCTACTTTCCCGATTCTGGTAGCTGCAGTCTCCTCTCATCTCATGGGATCTGGGTGGAGGCAGCTAAGCACCACATGCCTCCACTATTCCTTCTGGTTTCCTTGCACCCTCACCTTGAGAATAAATCCGCCTTCAATGGTCCTATTTTAATGTGACGCCTGTTTCCAGGAGAAGCATTCTTCACGCAGTCAACTCCTATTCATCCTTCAGAACAGCCAACATCACCGTCTCTGATTCCGGGACGCCTCGGGCTTCCCTCTCACACCACTTTTACGTGGAATTACTTGTGTACATGCTCCCATCTGACTCCTTCAAGGACAGGGATGGTACTTTTATTCTACTTTGTAGCCCCAGCATCTAGAAAGTACTTGATAGATATGTGTTGAATAAATTAACTACGAATGACAAAGTTAATTTTTTTTAAACGAATGAATTTCCACTGATTTTTTTATATGTAAGCATTGTTATTTTGTGCTTAGGGTGACTTAAAAAAAATCACTTAACCTGGGCCTATTCCAGGCAAACGGAAACACAGTCACCCTGATTATAACCCAGGCATGCTGGTGTGAGGTCTAGGGATGGGGTGAGACACGAAGACTCTAAAACTGCTCGAAGGAGTGATGGTGGTCGGAATCCTTGGAGGCCCACTGAGACCCCTGCCTCCTGGCAGGCACGCCTCTGTGTAATTCCCTTCCCTTGAGTGTAGCCTGGCCCTGGTAACTGCTTCTAACAAACACAATACAGCAAAGGTGAAAGAATGTCGCTCTGGAGATTTGGTTCCAAAAGAATGTGACTTCGGTCTTGCTGGCAGTCACCCACTACCCCTGGCTCTCTTGCTTGTTTGCTCTGATGAAGCCAGCTACCCTCTGGACAGGCCCACACGGTAAGGAATGAGGGCATTCCCCGCCCATCAACTGGAGGAACTGAGCCCTCGGCCTTACTGGCTGCTAGGACCTGAATAACCACCGAGTGAACTTGAAAATGAGTCCTGCCTCTGCCACACCTGGACACGACTGCAGCCCCGACTGAAAATGCAGCCTGAACCGGAACCCGGAACCCAGAACCCAGAGAACCCGGCTAAGCCAGCCCAGACTTCTGATCTACAGACATTTTGTGAGATAGTAAATGTTGTTACTTTAAGCCACTGAGTTTTGGGATAATTTGCTATGCGATAATAGACAACTAATAAAGGAGTTTCTCCAACTTAAATCTCAGTGACATGGTTCTAGTCCTCGTCTGCCAGATCCTGCAGTTAGAATGGGGAAGTCAGAAGGGAAATAGAGAAAAGCATCAAATGTTTGTAAATTCCAGTTTTTTCTAGCAGCACTCAGCCCAGAAATAACGTCCTCCCAGCGCAAACAAGGAACCCAATGACATCACTCTATCTCTCTGGAGATAAAAGGGGCTTTGCAGCCCCTGGACCTCCTCCCCTATATGAATCCAAAACCAATGAAAATGAAGCTGCCACTTACTAAGCATGATAGATTATCTGCTAAATGGTCCCAGCGATCCCTTCCATCCCTGTATATGCATGCTGCTTCTCCCACGTTCCCTTGAACCTCATGTCTTGCTCTGACCAACAGAACGTGGCAGAAGTAACACCGTGCCAATGCCAGGTCTAGACCTTAAGAGGCGTGGTGGTATTTATTTTTGCATTCTTGGGTGCTCTGAGACACCATGTTAAGAAATCTGATTACCCTGCTGAAGAGGGGAGAGGGAGGGCACATTGAGAGGCAAAGTCTGCAGTAGATGAGAGGCTACACTGAGAGAGAGAGAGAAAGAGAGAGAGCCACCAACCATTCTAACCACCCAGCTGCTGTCCCCAGTGAGCACTGGCTTGATTGCAGAATCACAAGTAAATAAATGGTCCTTTCCGTTTTAAGTCACTAAGTGTTACAGTGATTTGTCACATGGTAATTGACAACCAGGACTCTGAGAAACTGCGATGCTGTTGAGCACTTAGCTGGACTTTTCACCTATACTCCCCACAGTCCTTACGACACCAGCTCTGATGGGTATCGCCACCCCCTTAAAGATGAAGAAACTGAGGCCCAGAGAGGCTTGGTTACCCATACAAGGTGGTTTATAATTTATAAAAAGGTCGCACGAATCTTAAGTGAGAGCTAGAATTCACAACTGAATCGTTATGACCCTAAACATGTGTACTTTACATCCAACACTGAGATTGCAAAGTAGTGCCTGGTTCAGGGCTGCCATCGTGGTCTATGGGAATGGTGCCTCCTGGAGTTGTGAGATGCACAATCAAAGACAGCACCAGTCCCCAGAGGACTGGGAGGATGGAAGAAAAGCAAACGCGGGTCCAATGGGGAGACTTGAATCCTGTTCTCAAGGAACAGATGTGCTAAGGGAAACGGCAGCTTTGGGAAAAGATGTGGGCGTCACCTCAGGTTCCATGGCTGCTCACAGCTGGGTCTCAGGTTCTTTGATGTAAGTTCTGCCCAGTGACAAGGAAGATGCCCATATTTCATGTTAAACAGGAGCTTGCTCTTATTTGGTACCTCCAAATATCCCTTAGCCTGAAGCGGGGCTGCAGGAAGTAGAGGGAAAAAAGTTGCTAACAGGAGAGTGTCCTTCAGAATCGCACCCCAGTGAGAGGGCAGGGAAGTTGGGGAGAAGGCAGTCTGCATAGCCCAAGGGCCCCTAACACTAATGACAGTAGTTATGAAGTGCTTAAGTCTTTCTACTGTATTAACCCAATTAACCTTCCCAACAATTCCATGAACTAGGAATAATTATCAGCCTTGCCTTACAGATGAGGAAAGCGAAGCATATGCAGGTTAACTAACTTGCCCAAGGTCATGCGACTTACTAGCTGGTAACCAGAGCCGGCCCAGGGTGGGGGCCCTGCGTGTGCAGCAGTTAGAACTGCATTCTGGTATCTAAGGGGCCATCTGCGGCAGGAGACCTGTGTTCCTTCTGCTTCCTGGGCACACAGCTGCACCACGCTTCCCAGCATCCCTTGAAGTTAGATACGGCCATGCACCTGAGTTCTAGCCGGTGGACTGTAGCAGAAGTGATGTGACTCACGTCTGAGTGTGGCCCATTTAAGATTCCCCTGCCTGCTCCTTCCCACTGGCAGGAAGCCCCGAGGATGCCTTTGTGTAGCAGCTGCGATCAGGGCTCCAGCCACCTCCCCTGGCATCCCTTTATCATTTTCCTGTGCACCAACTCCAGGTGTTCCATCTCTCCCAAAAGCCAGCACCTGCGTCTCCTCATCAGTGCACTGCCCTTGGGGCTCAGAACCCCCTTTGCCTGCACCCACAGATTGCTAGGAGGACCTGGGAAGGTATGTCTCATCAGAGGCAGCCCTCAACCAATGAATGGCAGGCACAAGCTCAAATGCTCCAGCATCCTTCTCCTGATGGGACACCGTGGAGGTGGGGTCTCCTCCAACTTCAGAGCTCCCCTTGTGGGGTTAGGCTAAAGTTATCACCCTCATCCTTTACTTGACATCACGCCCTTGCTTAATTTCCTTCCCTTCCTCAACCCACTTCCTCATTTCTATCAGTTTTTTCAGGAAAATGTCATAATAGGTCACTTTCATATGACTCCTCAGTTCAGGGTCTGCTTCCTGGAAGTCCAGCTGAGGATATCTTTGAAGCTATGTGTTAACAAGCCCTAAATGACTCCTTAGAGTGGGGCTGCCCTACTGATGTAGTCACTCATCCAGGGCGTAACTACGGTAGATGAGCTGCTGTATGTATTTTTGGATCCCTTTGCTACCACAGCCCGCCTACCCTAATTACACTGTGTAAACTTCCAGTTATAAGATAAATAAATACTAGGGATGTAATGTACAACATGATTAATATAATTAACACTGCCGTATGTTATATGTGAGAGTTGTTAAGAGAGTAAGTTCTAAGAATTCTTCTCACAAGGGAAATTTTTTTCTCTTTTTCTTTTATTTTGTATCAATATGAGATGGTGGATTTCATTAAACCTACTGTGACTCATTTCATGATGTAGGTAAGTCAGATTATTATTCTGTAGACTTTATACAGTGCCGTATGTCCATTGTATCTCAATAAAATTGGAAGAGAACATAAGAATATATGGCCCTCCTATGGAAAATAGATTGGAGGGTGTGAGAGGCAAAATGAAGACACCCATGGAAAGGTTCTTGTAAAAGTATAGGAGACGACTGCTTGTGGCATCTCAGACTTGGGCAGGGGCGTGGGACTGTGGACATTCAGGAACCCACTTTGGAGATGGAAATGGGGTTGGCTGCTAATGAACTGGACGTGAGGATGGAAGAGTGGAAGGAGTCCAGAAGGACTCCTAGGTTCTGAACTGGCGATTAAAAAGCCTACACAAGTGGCATAGAGATCATCTCATTATCCAAGTATGTGTACAGCAAGCCTGTACTTGGTCCCCTGTTGCGCTAGCTCGGCTCCTGTTATGTACGTTTTCTCGCCTTTCTAAAGTAAAGGAAAAAACAAAGAGGCAAATGTGAAGCAGGGGTTACCAATCAAGCCTCATCCATGATGCTAAATCCTCACCTGGATTTCCTCTCACCTGGGCTAGGAGGTGGCCTCTTACCAAAAGCATAGTTTGCAAATGGCACTTGAAGAGAGACTTAGCCTGACGCGGTGTTACTGAGGAATCAGGATTTACCAACCAGGGTCCTTCCATTCCGGGAGAGCAAGTCTCACACCAGAATCTGGAGGGTGTGCAAGGATGGTCAAGACTGGGTCTCTGCTTCCAAGGAGAAAGTGTCCAGCTGAAAAAATGTCCCATATCTCCCCCCACCTCAAACTTTAATAGCATATTAAGTTAAAGATGCATTATGAATAATATCAGAAGACAGAAAGATACTTGGAGCCTTAATTTCAGCATCTCCAATTCCCTTCCTCCTTCTGGGCATCACAAAGGCTTTTCTTACTGGTCCTTCCTCGACATCCTCCTTCCCGCCTGGGCATCCTTTGTGGTCCTCCCACAGCAGCTCCCACTGAGCCCTTGCTCTATTAACCCTGTCTTGTTTTCAGTATTTCTGATGCTTTGACAGAAAGTAGGGTCTTGGTAAAGCAGGGACTAATCTCCCAGGGTTAGCTAATCCTAGAGATAGTGAACAGCTCTCCAAGAAGTGCACCTTTCAAATGTAGACCAACCAGTCCAGATCTCATCCCCCCAACCTCTAACACTCCAGGCCCCTATCTACCTGCCCTAACCACCCCAAGGCCAGCTACCAGACAAACAGGGACAGCCCCGAGGCCCCAGAACAGAACCTGCTGAAATTATTCATACTAACCAATTCTAAACCTGTTCACCCAGCTTCTTGTTCCTTCCCGTGGAAGCCACAATAAAAACCTTTTGCCCACAGTTCCCCATCTCTCCCTCTGCCTCCTGACCAAGCCTGGACCTTCCTGTAAAGACCCCTGGTGGGGTGTGTCCCCCTCTTATTGGGATCTGTGGGAACAAACTATTAATGACAACTGTCTTCTGATCTGGTGACTTTGCTGTACCTAAGTCATAATAAGATCCATATTATTAAATCTATAATAAAATCTCTATTTTAAAACAAGCGCCCCCAACTCAGAGCCCTGTATCCCCTCCCAGGTCCCCCACAGCCTACAGGAGTTTGGCATCTGAGACTCCTAACCCCATCCTGGTCTCTTCGCTGGAACCTGTAAGAGACAGCACAGCACGGCAGTGAAGGGCACAGATTTTGGAGTGAGAATGTCTTGGTGACCTGGGGAAGGTTCTTTCATCTCTCTGTGCCTCCGCTTCCTCTTCCTCAGATAGGGGTGATAAAGTTACCCATCTCAAAAAAGTACTGTGAGGACTGAAGGAGGCAGTGAAGGTAAAGTGCTTGGAACAGTGCCTGGCACGCAGAAAAAAATCCAATAACTGTTAGTCATCCCCATTACCAATATTATTAGGGAGCAAAGAGTGCTAGCAGAATTAGCAAAAGAATCTAAAATTTTACATATTGCTTTCCCAATGCCGTCCACAGAGAATAAGGGGCGGGCAGCAGGGAGGAATGATTGCATATTCATAAGCACCTACAACCAAATTAATTGATAGGGTACGATAGTAATAAAGAGAATTAATTTCCATTTTAATAACTTCACACGCTACATGTTAAGTATAGGCCTGTATTACCAGTGGTCACACAATTTCCCCTTTGCATCTGTTCCATGTTGATTATGATGTCAGGAAAGCAAAAGTTAAATTCCTTTTTAAAGAAGAAAAAAAAATCTAATTTAATAACAGTGCAATCCTGTTGAAAGCAGGATTAAATCTTAATAAGGGGGGGGAAGGATGTTGTGTTTCATGTCTACTCCTCTTGAAGCCCCGGCAACTTGTTCAGGGATGGAGACCGGGTTGTCAAAAGACTTCACAGCCCAGTTCCGGCCTCGTCTTGCAGCATCCGGACTCAGCCGAAATCTCTGATGGTGCTGACACATCCATTTTCACTTTCCCCTTCCTGGTGATTTTTCTCATTAAAGCAGCTTGGCTCTGTAATTTCTACCAGTACAGATGAAGATAAAATGACTCCCAACTTTTATCTTGCCCTTATAAAACTATGTAATTGGTCCAGAACCTTCAGGCTAAATGAGTTTCCTTTGCATTGAGAACTTGGGTCACGAGAATCGTTAAGTTAAAAAATAGACCACGTGGCCAAACAGAATTAGTTCGAAAATCAAGATTCCATTTGAATGTATGGAAACTCAGTTCTAACACCAATCTCGTGGAAGTTTAGTTTTTGATGTATTCATTCTTTTCCTCTTAAAAGTGAACATAATAGCTCAAAGTGCAACAAAAGACCTCCAGCTCAATTCTCTTCTCTTTCACGGCATCTCATGACTCTCAGGAATTCCGCATCACCCAGAGAAACTGTGTCCAAGCTCCTAGGGGTGGCATCTGGGGCCCTTGACTGATTGCCCCACTTCACCTGTTCCTTTGTCACGTCTATGTACTAATTATACAGCACAGTTCCCCAAACAGGCCATGCTAGGCCCTGGCTCTGAATCTACGCACACGCCGTACTGCCTGTCTGCAACATCCTCCCTACTAATCCTTCTGCCACACTCCCGCTCCACCTTTAAGAGTCAGCGCCAATGTCCTGGTATCTTCTCCCCTGTGTAGCCCCAAGCCCTCCCCCGATGATCCTGGCCAGATGCTCTGTGATTTCATGGAATCTCTTGCAAGGCTGCATTTTACAGTCATCGAACTTTCCTGCACTGATCTGCTTCCTTCTCACTCATTCTTTGTAGGCTGAGCATACTGAGGCTGGAAGAGCATCGTTTCATCTGTTCTCCTGCACGGCATCTAGAACAATACTTGGCATACAGCAGGCTCTCAGCATATGCTGAGTCAAATGTAGACAGTGTTTATGATACAGCAGGCCCAGCTCTAGACACTGCAACACCTCTATCCACCCATCCAAAACCGCCAGCACCCAAGACACTCCCATCATCGTCTTCATGTTGCAGTCACAGAACCTGGGGCACTGAGGGGTCTAGCAACCTTGGTCTAAGGTCACGCAGCTAACAAGCGTCAGATCGCAGAGTACAGAATGTGGATCCAAGTCCAGGGGGTCTGGCTGCAGAGCATAGACCCTTAATTACTACCCCATGCTGCTCACAAAGAGGGGCACCTTTGACAGCGCCCCAGGGTTGGCAGCTAAGTTTCCTTTAAAGGGCTGGGAACGGGCTGGCTCCCTGGTGTGCTCCAGACCATGGAGGACTTAGAGGCTATGTCAAGGCTGGTGGGGAAAGGATGTTGTGACCAGTGGGCCACTCCCAGGAGAGGCAGAGCAAGACCATGGCCCTGAGGACTGCTGGATGGTCAGCCAGGCACCTCTGCTAAGGAACTTGTGCCCCACGCCCACCCCCAGCTGCGGCAGTTTAAATGCCCACATAGTTGGATCTTTGGATGGCTGACAAATAGTAGAAGGGACAAATATTCATCCTCATCTGCCAAGACTCTTCCTTACTGTCTGTCATGGGCCAGGCCAGCTCTGCCCCAGGGCCCACGTGGGGCCTTGTCACAGCGGGCTGCTGGGCCAAAGGGCACAGGGAGTGGAACAAAATTACAGGGCCATGGATGAAGAGATGCTGGCTTCTTCAATGTCCCTCTGACAAAAACACACCAGGCGTCTTACCAGCTACCACGCTGGTGCCCGTATCTGGCCCTGCTGAGGCACATCCAGACAAACGGTAGTCTTTTCATGGTACCATATTGAACAAATGGAGGCTTTAAAAATGTTTCATTTTACTTTTATTTTTAAAACTTCAATTCTCAGAATATTCAACAAATATTTATCTAATGCCTATTGTGTCCCAAACACTGCATTAGGTACTAGGAAGCCGGAAATAAATAAAACAAGGCAATAACAACAACCCCGTGCCCCACAACAGCCACCACCTACTGGTTTCTACTATGTGTTGGGCCTTCTATGCAATTGTACACAACCCCAAACTACCAATACTAAGGGCTAGTTCTATGCTGGCAACGTAAGCATGACGCACTGAAAACACACACACAAAGGAAAGGGGTGGTGGGCAGGGAGAAATCCCCTTAGGAAGCAACAGACATCGTCAGAGACAGAAGCTGGGGAAGCGTATTCCAGTGGGAGTGCATGTGCAAAGACCATTCGCATGGAAGCACGAAATACCACAGTTTGCAGTTCAATATACCTGGAATTCAGAGTTCAAGGGTGGAGGGGAGTTGGGTGATTTAAGGGGAAGCTAAGATATTCTAAGGAGCTTAGATTTATCTTGAAAGCATGGGGTACCACTGAGGGATTTTAAGTAAGGAGGAGGAAGGCATTATTATAATCAGATTTGCATTTGCAAATGAGCACTGCATCCACCATGGAGTGGGGTGACTGGAACCAGGAGAAATTAGAGGTAGGCATTCTAAGAGGAAGGGAGTCACGTGCTGACAGCTGAAATGTGGCGTGTGATATCAGTAGCAAGTTTTACCCATCAAACTCAAGACAAAGTTGTGTATAATGGAAATCTGTGTGGATCGAACATCCGGACAACATATCCTAGAAATAACAGATCTCTGTAACGTTCACGTAGAGCCACTGTGTTGCAGTTTCCAGCTGTTAACACATCGGCAGTAAGAAAGAAGATGAGAGACCAGAATTCTCTGTCCCTTGTGGGCAGATCTTGTTAGCAACATTTTCCCCATCGACGTATCAATTTCTCCATCAACACGAAAAGACACCATAGAGCCAGTGTAAACAGGGGTCCAGGGATCTAATTCAGTATTAGAAAGTGGCTCCCTTAAGGTGCTATGAAAACAATATAGATTATATATCTCTTCAATTTCCAGTAAAATTTCAAGGTTAAGAAAAAGCTAAAGTTGGCAGGAAATACAGAGACCGCACAGCCCCATCTGACTCCTCAGTTTGTGGAATACCCATTTATTCACCTATTCTATCCTCCTGGAGAACCTTTCTAAACCAAACCATCTGATGAAATCTTGCTTGTCTGTAACTCATGGCATCCTCAAAGCCCCTCCCATTCTGAAGACTTCTTTGAATCCCATAGAATTCATCATTCCGTCTGTGGATCTCTAGTAGTGCTCACTGGCTGATCTTTGCTTTTCTCATCTATAAAATGGGGTCACTACTGTGCCATGGATTGAGCGCTTGGCAGTGTCAAAGAGAGAGGATAATCCCAGCCTTCCCACTTCATAGGATTGTTCCATGTGCCAAGCACTTGCCTATTTCCTTTTAGATCTCGTCCATGTCCTTCATTGTCAAGCCAGCCAGGAAATGGCATTTCCCCAGCTCCCTTGCTTTGGGTTGCTGAGTATGTGTGATCAATCTGACGATCTACACTATGGGGTGATTAGAGGGGGTGGGGGAGGGAAGAGGCCAGGGTATTTGTACCACCACTTCCCCTGGCTTTGGTTGGCATCTCCTCCATGGTTCCTTTGTGGTTCAAACTTTTGAAGGTGACCTTGGTTTCTGGGATTTGCTGGCCCCATTTTCTCCCTCTGCTTCTCTAGCCTAAGCCTTACAATGCCTCTCTCCCACCACTAATCTCTGCCTTGCCTCGATGTCCCCCTATGGCTTCTCAGCTCTTCCATCGCCCATGCAACCAGCTCCTGTATTGAATTCCCTCTGTTTTGATACCTGGGGAAATTTCGATTTTACGGCTGAATCCTAACTATTGTACAAGTCAAAGAGAAAAGGAGTGGAGAAAATAAGTAGTATTGCTGACAAAGGGCGTCAGGCTCTGGCTCTGGGTGTTAGGTTCATGATTTCAGTAGAGCGTCATGGTCAAGGTTACAGACTTTGTCAGAGAGACCAGGCCCCGGGTCCCAGTCCCAGTTCTGACATGTGCTAAGTCAACCCCAGACTCAGTTGTCACTTGTGTAAATTGGGGAGAAAGGCAACTTCTACATGTAGAGTTATGAGCATTAGTGATAATACATATGAAGCAGTTAACACAGAACCCAGCACACAGTACCCAAAGCTAGCTGTGATTATTAGTAACAAATAAACAATAATCTAAATAAACTAGGAGGCTGGTATTATTATTCCTCATGAAGTGCGAGGAACGGAAGTTCACAAACGTGAAATAACATGCCCAAGATTAGAGCTAATAGAGAGAGTTACCAGGATTAAAATTCCGAGTCCAGGTCTTTGCTTCTTCCACTGGATAGAGCGGGTTCACCGATGGAAACAGATGACTGGGAACTATAAAGGATGCTACCAACGCAAAGTAGGAGCTCCCTGGCTCCCCAGTTGTTGACATGCATTCGTGTTGGGGAGGAGCCAGAATCCTGACAATCACTCCCCTGCAGGCAGACCAAGGGCACTGCAGGGAGAGTCAGGGTCAAGGGCCGCAGCAGGACGTGCCTGCCTTGGAGGGGGCCGCTCTCCCACCCCATGATCCGCTGGCAGGGGGCCGTGGGGTGGGCCTCCCTTTTTCATTACTTCCCTGCTGAGGGAGTAAGGGCTAATGGACTGTCAGTCCAGGGGGAGAGTCCGCGGCTCCACACAGCTCACGCCTCAGCCTCCAGTCCTGAACTGTGACCTGAGCCCCTCGCACAAGGCCATCACCCACCCCTGAGACGGCTGGCATTAAGATTCCCTCATTACTGGCCATGCAGAGTGTTCCCTGCGATAATGAGATGGCAAGAGAGGAGACTGTCCTGGGGGAGCTTCTAAGAGCCAAGCCTTCGACAGTGGCTGAGTTCCTCACCTGCCGTTTTAGAAAATTTCTCTCTAAATTACCAGGAATAATTTTCTCCAGGGAAACTCTGACCCTTCTCTTTGTCTTTCTTCCTAGACTACGTACCCAAAGACACTTAACTTGGTACATACTCACCCCTTCCTTCCCGCCATCTCTGTTTTTCTCTCCACCCCTCCCTGCATCCTTCTCTTCTTTCCCCCTGTGTTTTCTCTTTTTTTCCTCCTTTATTCTTCTGCTTCTTCACATGACATAGTAGCACATGCTTTGGAGCCAGATACATTAGGGGCTCAAATCCAGCTCTGGTCCCTGGTAGCCAAGGATTGGGGCACATTTCTTAACCCTTTGGAGCTTCTGTTTTCTTATCTGCAAATTGAGACTCAGAGTCTCAGGATTTTGAGATTATTAAATGAGTTCATTTATATGAAGAGGCTTGTAAAGTACGTGGGCACATAACTGGCAGAGAATAAATGTGGTGACCTTCTGGTGGTCAGCAAAGCTTTATTAGAGTTGAGTCTTTGTCAGGCAAACACTGGGGGACAAAATAAAACTTGGTTTCCTCTCCCAAGGAACTTTCTCATTTTGATACTGAAGAAAAGCCAGGGAATTTTGGATTTTTTAAAACTAAATAAAGATAATAGTTTTGTCCAGTGTATATCAAGTATTTAACGGGATATAACTTTTTTTCTAAAGCCAAGCAAATGGGGGTAAAGGACACCATGAGAACTGAAATGGTCATATAGTCCAAACCACTTACATGGGCTGAAGCCTTGCCCCCTGCATGGAACACATTCGCAGAAAGGGTAAATGAGATTTTTTTCTATTGATTTTATTTTCTATTGATTTTTTTTCTAAAGCAGACTTATGAACTACTTTAAATCCCTCTGACACTAGAAAGAATATGAATAAGGTAACAAACATCAGAGTTTTATTTGCATTTTTAAAATTACTAGTGAGGTTGAACATATTTCCATATTAGCTTTCAGCTCTGCTCTGCCAGTACCTGTTTTATGACTTTAACTGGTTACTCTCCATCTGGTATCTTCTCCTCCACACTGTGAGCTTCCAGAGAACAGAACCTGAGCATTATTTATCTTTGCATCCTTTGTGCAGTATGGTAAAGTATGTCAGACTGAGTGGGTGTCGCATAAAAGTGCATCTGCCATTCGCCAGGCAAGGATGCTGGGGACGGAGAGGTGGGAGGCTCCCAAGGATACATTCTAAGTCCTGTGATGCCTGTACTGTATGGACCACTCACTGAATGAAGGCAACTGATTTGGTGCTGGCAGCCTTGGTTCCAAGCCCAACTCCGTCACTTATTGGCTGTGTGGCCTTGGGCAAAGTTGCTGCATTTCTCTGGGTCTGTTTCTTTAGCTATAAAGACATTCTCAATAAGCACAAACAACACTCCTAATTCTTACCATGACATGCTATCTATGCAACATATTTGTAGGCTGAAAGATTATATTCAAATGTTAGCTTTTTTTGAACATTTTGCTATATTACTCTGTGGATTGTATCGAGCAGTGCAGTCCAATAGAAATATAAAGCGAGGCATGAATGAGCACCACGTGTATAATCTTAAACTTTCCAGGAGCCACATTTAAGCGAGTAAAAAGAAAGAGGCGAAATTAATTTAAACAATATATTTTCTATAACTGAATATAACCATACATCATCATTTTAACACATAGCCCTAATTACACTGCAAGCACGCAATAGCCATGGTGGCCCACTGGCTACCATGTGGGACAGTGTGGCCTGGGGGAAGCCAGCCTTTCTTGCTCCTGATGCCCACTGCTGGCTGTACAAATGAGTGCATCTCATAGACTGGGTGGGATGGTACAACGAAGCCCCCAGCCTGGGGGTCCTGCTAACCATGATTACATATCCAAATCTGAAGACGCTCATGACATTCCATTCATGTGAGAAATACAGCCTCTTCCACTGACACTGTCTCAGGCCAGGAAGTCAACCAGGTCGCATCTCTGTCTGAGTTGAAAGTTGAGTCAAAGACTGCCAGCATCCAGAAAAAAGAAAACACAAATGATCCACACTACTTCCGCACTTCTTCCCGATGATAATTATGCTCAGAGGCATTCAGCAGCCACGATGAAAGACTCTCCAGGGCCTTTCGAGTCATTAGGGAGAAAACTGATTGTCTGGTGCATTTTGCAAATTAGTACCAAGCATTTGACATATGCTGGGACCTCCTAGTAAGAACAACACTCAATTTGCTAAAAGAAAACTCATTGTGGAACAGTGGGAAGAACATGGATTTTGGAGTCACACTTGGATTTGACTCTTAAATATGTCATTTGCTATGTGACTTTGAGTTTGAAACTTAATCTCTTGGGACTCAGCTTCCACATCTGAAAAGTATAAATAATCACTCTTAGTTTGCAGGATATTCTTAGTATTAAATGATGATTATTTACTCAATGAATATTTAATAAGTACATATTCCATGCCAAGCATTACAGAAGGTGCCATATATACAACAGTAAACAAGACAGAATCCATCTATTCCTTCATGGGGCTTCTAGGGTGGTGGGAAAAACAATATTTTAAAAAACCATTAGTGTTTAAAAGACAACATGGAAACATGAAGTTGGAAACCTTGTGGGGTTGTTCTCAGGCAGGGCCTCCGGAAGAAGTGATATCAAATAGAGATCATAACAATGAGTAGAAATCACCTGGACCAAGGATTGCACGGAGAGGTGTGGAGGGGGGACAGGGCAGCGTTCCAGGCAGAACGCACATGTGCAAAGACCCCGAGGCAAGAGAGAGCATGATTCATTCAAGGACCTAAAAGCAGTTCAGCCCAGAACAGAAAGAGGAAACCAACGGGGCTAGAGATTAATTGACCAGGTCCAGCAGCCTCTCATGAGCCTGAAAGGGTTTAAGCCTATATTAAAAAAACAAAACAAAACAAAACAAAACAAAAAAACCCAGGGAGCTACTGACAGATATAAAATAGGAGAGTCATTATTGTATTTTCTGAAACTCTTTCTGGCCATGCTGTAAGGCGTGGATTCAGTGATGGTGTGAAGGACAAGGTGAAGGCTATGGCGGGAACAAGGGTGAAATCTGAGGGGTTTTAGATACGACACGCGCTAGATGTGTGATGAAGAGGAGGGGATTAAGCTAAGTAACATTTTGGGGAAGAAAAGAGAATTAACTGGATCGCTTTATCTACTTGAATTGCTCAGTGGCATGTGGCTGATGGGTTTTGCCTGGCTCTGTGCTGTCCTGAAACAGCCACAGTCCATTCAGGAATGACTTCCTGATGCCCTACTACATGCCACGTGTTGACCTAGGTGCTGAGATACCACGGCAACAAATTCCAGAATTCCAGCCCTCATGGAACTTATAGTCTCTCAGAAATAGGGTCAGGATAATACATACAAGTAGCTGCCACGTGGCAGGCACCAAAGAGAATTGACTCCCTCTCCTCTTCCCTTTCCTAATGGTGATGGAAAGAAACCTAATTCCTGTATTTACATTTCCATCACTCTCTATGAAATCACTATAAGCTACAGCAACACTGCGATTCCATGTGAAAGCTGGAGAGTCCCATGGTGTCCACCACACTCCGTGGGGAGCACTAGGTTTGAATCCTCCTTCCCTTTGTCTCACCTAAGCCCTGGTCCCACATGCTGCCTGTGGTCATTTTCACCGGGACATTAACACTGAAGGGAAAAAAGACAGGGTCGAAATTAGGCAGGAAGAATAAAGCTGGTCACTGTGAACTCATCTACAAAACAGAAACAGGCCCACAGACATAGTAAACAATCTTACGGTTACCAGGGGAATGCGGATGGGAAGGGATAAATTTGGGAGTTTGATATTTACAAATGTTAGTCACTATATATAAAATAGATTAAAAAAAACTTTCTGCTGAATAGCAAAGAGAACTGTATTCAATATCTTATAATAACCTTTAGTGAAAAAATATGAAAACGAATATATGTATGTATATGCATGACTGGGACATTGTGCTATACACAAGAAATTAACACATTATAACTGATGGTACTTTAATTAAAATAAAAAAGGAATGAAGCCAGAACTAGAAGTCAGGGCTTTCTTCTTGCCAAACATGAACTACACACCAGCACCACGCTGGTCCTTTAAACCACAAATCCCCAGGTATGGCATTATCATCCCCATTTGATGGATGAACACACTGAGTCAGTCCTACAAAGCTTTCTGGGATGAGAGGCTGGTCTGTCTGACTTGACGTGGCTAACCTGTGTTTCCACCTTCACTCAGATACGCGTCAACTGGGAAGGCTCTTAATCCTGAATCTCTTTTCACATCATTTTTACAATCAGGGTTAAAATGTCAATTTTTCCAGTTTTTCTTTTTTCTTTTTTTTGTAGATCAAAACCCATGATATATGTAAAGTGCTTGGGGCACTGAATAATTATCAGTAAATTTTAGCTGCCTTTGCTCCTTCTATTTCCCTATTAAGAGATAACAGAGCAGCTCCTAAATCTACAAAAAACAAACAAACAAACAAAAAACAAAAAACATTACTCCTGGCTTAAAGATTCTACCGGTGCAAAGTATTCTTTCCACTGCTCCATCCGTTTTCATAATCTCATGCCATTCATTCTTGGTCCAGGTTTTTTGGCCTCAGTTCTGTAAGGCCTCTCGGATCCCATGCTTCTGTCGGCAGACGTTCATGGGGAGCCCAGTTTCTCTATTTACAAGCACAGGCCAAGCATTGATGAGAAGTATTTACACGCTACGGGTTGAGAAACCCACAAGTCCTGACTGCAATGCAGAAAGGGCTGCCTGCAAGGCTGCTGGTTACAGCTGGACATAAAACCCATTATCAGCTCATTGGCTGTTTGGACATAAAACTGCTTGGTCCTGCAAAGATATTTCCCCACTGAGGGGATAAGTTTAATACGAACCACAGATGACAGTAAAAAGCACATTTATTCCCTATAACCTACAGAAAGTCTTTATTGCATATAGGATAAATAACAGGGCTCTGTGAATCATTGGTCGGCAATTCCACAGAGGAGGTTTGGGGGCATAGAACACAGTGGGGAGAAACAGCTGTTTGAAAATCCAGGCCCCAGAGCTGAAGAGGCAAAGGGAGAAGATGAGCTTTTCTGTGAAAGAGACGACAACCCGCTGTCAGGCAATGGTCCAGCACGGCCACACACTCGAGGCATGGGCAGTCTTTCTACTCAGTGGCAGGTGGCCAAAGGCAAGATTACCAAGCAATGAGAACATCATCTTGTCTAATCATTATTTTCAAAACGACGTCATAACCCATCTTTCTACTGCACCCTTACAATCACATGGGAGAAACACAATGGGGATTCTTATCCCCATTTTACAGATGGGGAGACAACATTAACATCAGATGTCCAGCAGGACGTGCTGCTGTGTCATGCAGAACATGGTCCTTTAAAGACCATGGGCTCTGTGGACCTGGCTCCTGTCACCCCTCTGACCTCAGTTCCCATGGTGCTGCCTCCTTGCTGTTTCCCCAATGCGGCCGTGGGCTCTGGCCTCAAGGCCTCCACCCTTGTTCTTTCCTCCACCTGGAACCATCCTGCAGGCATCAGAATGGCTTCCTCCCTCAACTCCATTCAGATCTCTGCTCCAGTATCACCTTCTCAATGATCCTTCTTGCCTCTGTATTTTTATACTTGAAGTATAGTCGATTTACAGTGTTTTGGTAGTCTCTGGTGTACACCATAGTGATTGAGTTACACACACACACACACACACACACATATATATCTATATTCCTTTTCATATTCTTTTTCATTACAGGTTACTACAGGTATTGAATATAGTTCCCTGTGCTAAACAGTTGGACCTTGTTGTTTATCGATTTTATATGTCTACAAATCTCAAATTCCCAATTTATCCCTCCCTGCCTTTCCCCCATGGTAACCATACATTTGTTTTCTATGTCTGTGAATCTGTCTTTGTTTTGTAAATAAGTTCATTTGTGTCCTTTTTTTTTTTCAAGATTCTACATATAAGTAATATCATATGGTATTTTTCTTTCTCTGTCTGGCCTACTTCACGTAGTCTGATAATCTCTAGGTCCATCCATATTGCTGCAAATGGCATTATTTCATTCCTTTTTTACAGCTAAATAGTATTCCATTGTGATATAGATATATATCACAACTTCTTTATCCAGTCATCTGTTGATGGACATCATTTAGGTTGCTTCCATGTCTTGGCTATTGCAACTAGTGCTGCTATGAACATTGGGGGTGGGGGGTGCATATATCTTTTCAAATTAGAGTTTTCTCCAGATATACTCCCAGGAGTGGGATTTCTGGATCATAGGGTATGGTTTACTGTTAGTTTTCTAAGGGATTTTCATACTGTTTTTCATAGTGGCTGCTGTATTTCAACTTGCAACCCCCTCCCAAGTATTCCCTCTCTCTCCTTTCTGCTTTGTTTTATCCACATCACTGATCATTTCCCGACAGTCTATTTTCCTCATCTGTTTGTTATTGTCTATTTTCCCCATCAGAATGTAAGCTCCACAAGGGCAGAGTTTTGTTTGCTTTGTTGGCCACTCCCAGCTAGACCAATGATGGGCACATACTAGATAGTCACAAATGCACGTTGAACGGGTCAATGAACGAATGAATGAATTATTGCTGTACGGAGTGACTGGCCAAGGCCTTCAAGAGAGGCCCCACTGCAACAGATTGCTGTTCAGTGCTGTTCATAATAACAGCAGTAGTAGTGGGTGCTGCTTACTGAGTATTTATCACAAGCGCCACACACGGTGTTAAGCACTTAAGTTGTACTGGTCCGTATAAGCTTCTCAATAACCTCACAAGGAGGCAGGTGCTCAGAGTCACACAGCTGGTTGGAGACACAGTGAGTTAGTGATGTGAATGCAAGCCTATCTCACCCCAGATCCTGCTCATTCTTAATGTTAGGTTATATCGTCTTTCTCACTACAATCTAATGTGCCTGTTTTCTGTCTCTTAGGCTCTGCCTTTTCATTCATGTTCTAGTGCAAGATGCTGTCTGTCTGTCTCTCCACATCCACTCTCCAGTCCTCTGTGCTCAGCTCAACACCCCACGAGGCTGCGGGCTATGTCAATGGGCCCTCTTGTCCTCTGGGGTCCAGTCAGGGCACTCACCTGGGGCCTCAGCAAGAGGCCAGAGGGAAGAAGGACTCAAGGCATCTATTCTCCTGGCTGCCTCCGTCTGTGGTCGCCCTGGGCTGGCGGCCGCCCTCAGCCAAAGGCCACAGTTCCTCTCAAGGTGGCCTTCTTCACACTATGTCCTGGTCTGGGTTTCAGTACCTGCTCCCTGTCTACACCTTTCAGACCCATGGCTGGTAACAGCCCGGTACCCTGCTCTGTCTCACATGGTTTCCCCATGCCGTGCTCACACCTCGGTAAACAGTCCCTTCAATAAACCTTCCTTGAACTAATCCCAACCAGGCCTGCCATCTGCTTCCTGCTGGAACCCTGTCTGATGACACACTCAGTGAACTCTGGGCTCTGAGTTTCCCCTCTGGTCTCACTCAATCTCATTCTCCCTGCTTCAAAGGGAGTCTGCATCTTATACATGCATACATCTTACACAGTCCTCCATACACTAATTGCTCGTGAGTGTTGGCTTGTGATTATTCCTTATTACTAATCCTTTCATAATCAGGGTCCTACCTTGGTTTCATTCTTGTTCGTTTCCACTCCCCTTGGTCACCCTCACTGCCCTGGGCTGAATAGTGTTCCCTCAAAATTCATTTCTACCCAGAACCTCAGAAGGTGACCTTATTAGGAAACAGGGTCCTTGCAAATGTCATTATTTAAGTTAAAATGGAGTCAGACTGGATAGGGGGGCCCTCATCCAATGCCACGTGTCCTTATAAGAAGCGAAAACAGAGACACACGCAGAGGGAAGACAGCCATGTGAAGACAGAGGCGGAAATCGGAGGGATGCAGCCGGAAGAAGCCAGGTTATGTTCTTCCCCAAAACCTTCAGAGAGGGCATGGCCCAGATAGCACCTTGGTTTTGGACTTGGAACCTTTAGAACTGTGAGAAAATACATTTCTATGGTTTGAAGACACTCAGTATGTGATATTCTGTCACAGCAGCCCTAGGAAACTAGTACCCCTACCGACTGCACTTCCTGGCTCGCCTGTACTCTGAATTCCCACGGTGGACATGCTCTGTCTCTAAGTTTGTCATAAGCACTGCTACTCCCTGAGATTCGAAGCATCCTCTCCCAGATCTCCACTTGGCAACCTCCCGCCTGTCAATTTCTCCCATCAAGGCACGTCATCTATGAGGTCTGCCCAACCCTCTAAGTCCAGCTTGGGGAAACCTCTCCTCTGAGTTGCACAATGTCCTGAATTGTCACCGTCATGGCACCCATCACATCACGCAACAGCTGTGAGCCTGGCTGTTCATACACTGTCAGATTTGTGAGGACGCTATGACCCTGTCTCTTCTTAGCTGTACGCGTGGTACCTAGCATGTTTCAATGCTGACTAACGCTCACTGAGTGCTTACTACATGCTGGGCACTGTGCTAAGCACTTCATTTGTGTTAACTCATTTACTCCTCCTTGCTACCCTGTGAGGTAGGTCCCATTAATTTCCCCATTTTATAGTTGGCTGCGATGGAAAGCATGGGCTGAGACAGCCAGGGGCCCATCTGCATTATTCTTGGCATTTTTCCAGGTGTACTTTGCAATTTCACCAGCAAAACTCATCATATGATTTCGGTTTCCAAGTGCAAATCCATCTTTGCCTTAAACTCATTTATGCCGCCCGCTCCCACTCTATCACCCGTGCTCGATCATTGCGTGGTGCGATAACTCTCTGCCGGCCTCTGAACGGTTTTCCCAGTAATCAAGGAGGCGCAATTGATTCCAAGTGTTAATATTTGCTCACCACTGAGACCATCCGGGGGCTTCATCATTCATAGCAATGCTACCGCCTGGAGCTCCGGGCACGCGGGACTCTCGGAAGCTGCCGTGCAAGCCAGTGATGGAAGACACAAAAGCTTATCATGTAAAGATGTGCACCCTCTCCCCTAAGCTGGGCTTTCCAGCATACAGATGAGAAGAGGTTTAAAGTAACATAAGTGGAAACTGGATACCTGTGCAAGCCACTGAATCCTGGACTTCCTGATTCCCCATTCATTTACTCGACTGTCATGTATTAAATAAGTACTCTGTGTCAGGCGTTCTGCTAGACGCTAAAAACACATGCAAAACAAAAGGCAGGAGTCATTTTACTGTCTTCCTGGCCTCAGGTAGGACCACATGGGCTGCCTGATGGCCACTTGCTCTATCTCAGTGCCTTTAAGAAAACTGGACTGACTTACAGAGGAAAGTGAGGAATTCATCAGGGCCATTTGCAGTGAAAGTTTCAACCCCACCTGCTTGCTCCAAACACAGCCCAGTCCCACCCTGCCTCCCTCACTCCGTCCTGTCTCTCAGCATGAGTTGCTGTTTTAGGATCCTCTTCTTTCTTCCCTGGGCTGTTCAATGCCATCACGCCTTCCCTGTAAGTATCATAATGGAGTGGCCATGAACGTGGATGCTGGAGGCAGGCGGCTGGGCTGAGTCCAGCTCAGCTACACTCCAGTTATAGAGGCTGTGGGAAGTCACTGAAACTCCAGGTGCTTCGGTTTTTTCATCCATAAAATGGTGATGAAAATGACAGTAACAATTGCTTTGGAGAGTTGTTGAGACAACTGAATGAGTTGCCAGGCAAAGTGTTTAAAACCTTGCCTGACCCATAGTAATCACTTAATAGACAGGTGCTAATTCTATTATTAATAATGTTGCTGCTACCTGATTGGTGCTGGAATCACACAGGAGAGTGCCACTGTAAATCTGGTCACCTCCTTCTATTTATTTGTTTAACAAGTACACATCAGTCAGGCACTAGGTCCTATGTTGAGATTGATGGGAGGTTTGGAGGCAAATAAGACAGAGTCCTGGCCTTCAAGGAGCACACAGTCTAATGGGTAGACAAGCAAGGAAGAATGATGGATAGCTCAATGTATGCAGTGGAGTCCTTTACATGTCCATCATTTTTAATCTTTCCAATAGCCCCATGGAGCAAGCCCTCATGATTGTCATCCCCATTTAACAGATGAGAAAATGGAGTCAGAGTGAGGTTAAGCAATTTCCCCAAGGTTACATGGCGAGGAAGTGGCAGAGAGAGGATGCAACCCAGGCAGGTGACTCCAGCACTGATGCTTACAGCCCACGGGCTGTGCTGCTGTCCCAACGCTGAGGACTGTGATGGGAAAACTTCCTGGGAGCGTCTGGGAAGGCTGCACCAAGGAGATGGATGTTGGGCATGTGAGAAGGGTTTTTCGTGCAGCGCAGGGGCGGGCACACTGAGCCAGAGCAGAGAAGAGAGGGCGCAAAGGTGTTCAGGGGAAGTTGGTTTGTCTAGGGATGGCAGAAGCCAGCGTCCCTGTGCTGGGGGACAGTGGCAGTGGGTGGTGGGGGTGTGGGAAAGGAGCTGAGGGTTAGGTGGAGTCCAGGTTAAGGAGTCCGGACTTTTTCTTGAAGCCAGTTGGGACTTACTTGCTAAAAGACATGGTTAGACCTTGAATTTAGAGGAAAATAAATAAAACCAATGTTCAAACAGTCTCTGAGAGGGCCCTCTAACCTGAGGAGCAGGTAGAGAAGAGAGCCAGGTTGGTGACCCTGATTCTCTGCATTATGGTACGTGCTGCGACAGAAAGGGCATAGCGATTTGTTGAGACAGACCAGCGTTTTGTTTCTTTTTATTGAAGTATACTTGATTCACAATGTTGCCTTAGCTTTAGGTGTACAGAAAAGTGATTCAGTTATACATATATATACACATTCTCTTTCAAGTTCTTTTCCACTCTAAGTTATCACAAGATAATGAATAAAATTCCCTGTGCTATACAGTAGGTCCTTGTTGTTTATCTATTTTATATATAGTAGTGTGTAATTGTTAATCCCTCCCTCCCCTCCTTTCCCCTTTGGTAACCGTAGTTTGTTTTCTATGTCAAGACAGACCAGTTTCTAAATCCTAGGTTTCCTTCTCCCGATTGTGTACCCTTGGAAAACCCTCTTCACCTTTCTAAGCCCGCTTTCTCCCCTGGGTGGAGGGGGACTGGTTAGGACCACCTTGCAGACAACAAAGGTAGAGGGACAAAGAAGAGTGGGAAAGGACAGGTGCCCAGGCACGGATGGCTTCCTTCTCAGGGTTCTTCCCTCATGACCCTTCCCACCCTCCGGGGAGCTTGTGAGTGAGGGTGTGGAAGGGGGCAGCTGCCTGAGTGCCCACTGAGTTCTGACCACCAACAGGAACGCTCGCCTCGGGTTTCATTAGTGAGTGCTCGCAAGTCCTGGGGTGAACTGCCAGTTCTCAGCCGCCTTGGCCAGGAGCCACAGGCTGTTAGACAGAAGGCGACACCAGCCCGAGCAGCTTCTCCCTGATTACCTTTGCTCGCACGCCCGCTCCTGCCATGACATCGCATTCCAACATGGGGCATCTGGTTCCTCGGCAGGAGAATGCCACATTCTGACTGCGGGAGGCCACTGTATGGGGAAGCCAGCCAAGCCAGGGGCTGTTGGCCTCCCGGGTGCCTCCTCCGGTGCTGCCAGCAAGAAGGAAGAGGAAGAAGGACGGGCTCCCAATCCATAGCGACCCCATCACCTTTCCTTAAGCAGGGCAGAGGACCGGTGGTGGCTGGCGGAAGAGGATGCTCAGAGTCTGAGATGAACTCCAGAACATCCTCACTGGACTCATTCCAGGGTAGGGAGGGTGAGTGCAACCACAGGTATATGGGCTTTGGAATGAAACAGACCTGGATCGGAGCACTAGCTTCACAACCCCGAGAACGTGGTTCGGCCTCTCTGTTAGTTTCCTTGGGGCTGCCATAAATGGGTACCACAAGCTGGGTGGCTCAAACCATGGCATTCATCATCACCCAGTTCTGGAAGCCAGAAATCCCAGATCCAGATATTGATAGGGTTGGTTCCTTGTGAGGGCTATGAGGTGAATGTGTTCCAGGCCTCCCCGCTAGCTTCTGGTGGTTCGCAGGCAATCCCTTGTATTCTGTGCATCACTGTGAACTCTGCCTTCATCTTCAACTGGCGGTCTCCCTGTGTGTGTGTGCACGCACGCACACTCACGTGTGTGTCCAAATCCCCTTCCCTTTTTTAAACTTTTTTTTTCTAGTGATTTTTTTTCAGGGGGGAGGTAATTAGGGTTTTTTTTTAATTATTATTTTTTAATGTAGGTACTGAAGGTTGACCCCAGGACCTTATGCATGCTACCTAAGCACACACTCTACCACTGAGCTATAACCCCCCAGATTTCCCCTTTTTATAAGGACACCAGTCCGACTGGATTGGGGCCCCTCCTAATAATCTTATCTTAACTAACTACATCAGCAATCTGAGGCACCGGAGGTTAGGATTCCACGTATGAATTTGGAGAGGGAGGGGACAATTCAACCCATAACTGCCTGAAGCTGTTTCTCTCTTGGTGGAACGAGGACAGTAAAGCCTGTCCCCTAGGGCCATGTGACAGTAATGAGGTAGGGGAGGGAAGCACCCGACACAGGGCAGTCAGGAGTCAGCAAATGTGATTTCCTTTCCTCAAAACAGGCAGAGAACTCTCTTCCAGGGAGCTAATCTGCTACCCATCAATTAACCAAATTGAGTACCCTAACACACCCCAAGTAGGAATTTAAAAACCATTTAATCTAACTTTCATTTCAGAGAGTGAGGAAACTGAGGCCAGCAAAAGCAAAATCATCTTCCTGATTTAATGACTAGCCTTGGGCTCGAACTAATTTTTTTCCTTAGAATAAGAAGCCATCTTATCCAGGGAAACATCCACTCTATTAAAATATCCTATTTCCAGCTCCTCACTTCCCTACAATAACACTAAAATGTGTGTTGTGTAGCACAAGTTGTCTTTCTCAAACCTCTTCCACAGCCATCAGTTTGTTCAAACTTTACGACAACACAAGAAAATAACCCAGGGCAAGGATAACTTGCCCCCACTAGACGGATTAGGAAACTGAGGCTTAGATAGCTACAAAGCATGTCAAAGGTCACAGGCCTAATCAGTGATGAGGTGAGGACGAGAACTCAAGCCTCATGAGTCCTTGCCCAGGGGTTTCTCATCTACTGCATGGTTTTTCACGTGGCTCAGTCACTCAAATGGGAGAATGTTACACAATCCAGGGAGGGCTTCTGCCTCCGTGATTCCAGCAGCCTTTGGCAAAGACCTTCCACACAGCTCTTCCAGATTTCTTTTTGAAACACCCATCTTTCCTTCTGCGACTCTACTGCTCAGCAACAAAGACTCTACTACCACATGGGAAATCACACCAGGGTCTCCAGGTTCTGTGCCCAGCGCAGGCTGGAAACATTCACCGTGGCACCAGGAATCCCAGCCTCCACACCTGGTTGGGTGGGGCAGATGACAGAAGGCCAGCCTGGGCACCCAGGTGACTTTCTGCTTTGAGAAAGTCTCTCAGCCCTTTGCAACTTACAACCCCAAGACGAGTAGAAACCATGCCACAGAAGCCATGCTTTCTCCTCACTGTTCCACGGATGGCCCGGGAGCACCGGCACGGGAGCTGGGTGAGCCGTCTGCAGCACACACACAGAGACCGCTGCACATGGGCATGGCTGAGAGGAGAGCTACAGTCATTTAAGGCCAGAATCCAACATCTTAGCACGCGCACTAATAGCCTTGGTTTATTGATCAACTGATTGGCCCGTCCACCATGCAGCCAGCTGTCCAGCAGTTAGCTGGACAACACGGTCCCCGGCCTCCAGGCCGATGCTGCTTCTTGACAGCAGAATACCAGAAGAGGCCCGTAACTGGAAAGGTTTTAGAGGTAGAACAGAACAAAATCATTACAGAAAGTAAAGCAAGCAGCCACCCTGTGGCTGCTCTGGGGTCACCAGGCTGTAAATAAGATCCGGTTGAAATGGCCCGGGGGTCCAATAATTGAGAAAGGGTACAAGTCACCTTGTCATGTGAGGGGGAAAAAATGACACCTTTACAATGACTGAAAATTAACCTCGTGATAGGAAAAAAATCAGGAAATGTTTCGTGGGAGCAAGTCTCCCAGCACATAATCACCCTTCAGAGCATGCACGCTGCAGATCAGAAGCCCTGTCATCTAAAGTCCATTGCAAAGCCCAGAGCCCCACCTGCAGCACACACTCAGCCCCTGGTAGCTGCTATTAAAGGTCTATTCAGGAGCCAGAGAACTTGAAGTCTAAACTTTTGTCAAGCCCATTACTAACTGGAGACCTCAGAGGTCTTAGTTTCCATCTGTGAAATGGGTATATTCACAACAAAAACCTTGAGAGACCCTAGGTGGACTCTCTGTTTTCCCTGCATGATCTCATTGAGGCCACAATGTAATCCTGTAAATCAGGTCCCAAGTTATTATGATATTTCATATTGGGAACATGACACATGAAAGACTCAAGCCAGTTGCCATTTACACAGCTACTAAGTGGAAGAGATGATTTGCGCTCCATAGCCTGAGTTCTTAGCACCTTTAAAATAATAACCGCTACCCAGGGATGAAGGGAGGAATAAATGATACTGCATTCATGAAAGAATTTTTCAAAAATCACCAAGTAGTACATAACTGTGTGGGGGTTCATTATTTCTTCCTTCCCTGGGCATGAGCAGACTTCTAATAAGCCAAGAAAATTCCATTTCACATCCTACTCTTCCTTTATTCTTCAACTCTTACAGTAAAATCAGGACCCGTGGACTTGGGGAAAGAGTCTGGAGCCAAGGAACCAACTCTAGAGACAGGAGACGGGAGAGGAAGAACCACGGGGCCGCCTTGTACACACGATTTGTAAACTGATGTGCACATTATTTGCAGGGGACCAATGACTCTCCTCTTAATTAATGAACACGCGACCCACAACCTGTCTGAGACATGCGAAAAAATATGGCACGTGTCTGCAGGTTGCAAGCGTGCCAGCCCCCGGATCTAGAAGTCCCCCTCCTCAGACTGCTGGACTGGGAGTCGCCATGGAGACCACGTTTGAGCAACGGGGATGACACTGAAATTTAGTTCAAACCACCTCTCTGAGGTGCTTGTGTGAAGCGTTGGCAGTGTGGCTGGCACTGGGCCCAGCAGGGTGGAGTTCTCAGAGTAAAGGCAGGTGGCTCTCTGCCCTGCAGGGCTGGGAGGGGAGGATGGCTCACTAACTGGCCAGCCTTTATTTTACACCTCCTGTGTGCTTACTCAGTATGATGCCTGGTGCTGCAGGGGACTCTGCAGCAGCTGAGGCTGAGGACACAGACTTGCTTTCCAGTGACTTGGTGTAGACAATTGCTGATGCCAACAGATAAATTTATTGAGTGCTTTCTCTGAGCCAGGCGCCATGCTAAGTAAGCCATTTGCACGCATTATCTCATTTAATCCTTGCAACAACTCCGTGAATGAATTGACCCTTTACTGCTAAGATTTGTTGAGTATTTACTCTGTGCTAGACATTCTGGAGGCCTAGCATCTATTTGCAGATATAAACTATTATATATAAAATAGATAAACAACAAAGTTCTACTGTATATCTTGTAATAACCTATAATGAAAAAGAATATGAAAAATAATATATATTCGTGTAACTAGATCGCTGTCCTGTACACCAGAAATTAACACAATGTTGTAAATCAACTATACTTCAATTAAAAAATAAATAAAATTTTAAAAGCAGAAATAAATTGTATCAGCGTACATGAAAGTAGAAAATTAAATATAAAATGATACAAGTCAAAAAAAAAATACTTCACAGAATCCTGGGGAAAAAAATTAAAAGCTTGTGCAAGATCACTGGCTGGTAAGTGTCACAGCCACGATTTGAACCTAGAAAGCATAGCTTCAAATGCTGAATGAACTTAACCATGATATTATACTATATTCATTCACCTGCTATTTGTTAAGTGCCTTCGAGGCAGATAAGAACCTTATGTTTTTGGAAAGGGAACTGGGAGAAAACAAGCAATAAACAAATCCAGTTCGTGATAGACTCTGTTCGTGCTGTAAAGAAACTGTACCTGGTGAGCGTGGGGCGAGGTGGTGTCAGGGAACGGGCGGAGCCACAAGTTGGTGACTCCCCCCGAGGCCAGCTCTGAGACTGTAGCGTGCAGGATGATAGAATGCGCGGTGGTCCTGGGGTCCCTGCCTGCGGAGGAGGGACGGGAAGCAGGGGTCCCTAGAGGGAGACATCGGGCTGCAATGCAACCCCACGCAGGATCTCAGCCAACCCTGGGGCCTTCCTGGAGCTGGAACCCCCAGGCAGAGCTCTCCGATTTGGGACTTCATCTCTCCACATCAACAAGTCACCGGATGGGTGCTGTCCAGGGGCGAACCTGACCTTGGACCAGGCAGTTCTTCTGCATCTGAGCGATCCTAGGAAGAGTTGGCAAGCAGAAGCTGTCTTCCCACTGCTGTCCCAGCAGCTTGGCTGGCAAATCCCTCCTTGAAAGGGGACCTGGGCAGCTCTGCACAGTGTCCCCCGCAAGGGGTAAGGGAGGGGGCTCTCTGCAGCAAAATCTTGAATAAGACGGAAACCAGAAAGTGATGGGTGGGAAAGGCAAAAGCAACCCAAGCAGGGAGAATGCACTTCCGGTTGGGGAGAAAAGGCCTCCTGAGCAGGATGCTGTGAGAGAGAACAGGAAGTGCACAAGCAGCTCCCGGTTCAAACAACCACCCAGGGTGAAACCCCACTCGCAAGCAGTGGACGCATCCAGCAGGACCTGCAGTGTTTAGTTGGGAAGACAGACTCATTTGTTAGGCTTCAGACTCTCATCAAGTCTTTCTTACGTTACAAGGCTCTTACGGATTTAATTAACCACCATTGCTTTCAATCAACAGTTTGTGTGGCCATTATAAAACTAACAATAATTACAAGATAGCATTTAGCATGTGCCAGGCGCCATTCTATGTGCTTTGTGTATATTCAGTCACAGAATCTCACAGTTCTTCAAACTCAGGCATCTGGGCTTCCTGGTGGGGCTCTGGACCACAACAGTGTGTGGCCTCCCCAGGAGTGATCCCTGCTGTGTTAAGGTGTGAAAGTCCTGCTCATCAGATACCACTGGACATTGTAATCACCTTTTTGTCACCTGTCCATTTTCCACCCTGCAGTCAGAGTGATCTTTTAAAAAAATAATAAAATATTATCTATTTTCAAAGGCTGAGCTTCTCACCCATATGGCTCTGGAGAGTCCCCTGGGCCTGTCTCTCCAGCCTAGTATGTGTACCCCAACACCACCTCAGGGCCTTTGCACATGCTATTCCCTCTGCCTGGAGGGTTCCCTCCCCACCTCTCTGCTCCCTCTTGGACTAGTTCATTCCTTCTCATCTGACAGTCTTAGATCCCTTTTGTTATTCCTTCTTACTACATATTTCACTTTTCCTCCAGAGCATTAAATACAATATTAATTCTTTATGTAAGTGATTAACATCACAATGTAAACTAAATAGGCAATTGTGTAATTCATTGTTTAATGCCTATTCTCCTACACTGGGTAAGTGACAGGAGGAGAGGGACTCTGTCTTGTCTGTCACCGTGTATGGTGCCCAGCACAAGGGCTGGCAGAGAGAAGGGGCTCATCTGACGTTGTGGAATACTGTTGTGAATGTGTGAGCTTCACCCAGGACGCCGGAGAGGGAGGTCAAACCAAATACTGGCTTCTGACACCTGAGGTCCCTCTCCTGTAAACAACGAGATCTCCCTCCTCTTCTCGCGAGGACAAGAGCTAATGTATATAAAACACCTAGTGGTGTCCGGCAATTAGCAGCCCATCAATAATTAGTACCTCTAATAATACCATTTCTATTATTTTATTAGTAACATTACAAAAGGGAGAGATATGGACTAAGAGTTCGGAGTGCAGACTCCACAGCCAACAAACACCCTCGAATCAGATCCCAGCTGTGTCCTTACTCGCTGTTCTGGGCCTCACCTACCTCTTCTGTACAATTAGGGTAAGAGTTCCATACTCACGGGCTGTGGGGAGGATTGAAAATGAACTATATAAGGCATTTAGGACAGAGGTGTGGCACATAATTAGCTTTATCTCAACAAACTTCATATATTATTATTGCCAACAATAAAAAAAGCAAGAACAATTTAAAGACAGGCTTGGCTCGAAGAATACCTTGTAATAGCCTATAATGAAAAAGCCAGGAAAAGGAACATACATATATATGTATAACTGAATCACTATGCTGTATGCCAGAAATGAACACAACATTCTAAACTGACTATATTTCAATTAAAAAAAAAAAAGAAGCTAATGGGCCAAGAGCACTATTCTCAAACACTTGAAGCAGGGTGACTTCAACAGCAGTCACAGAAGAGAGACAAGGTTTCTGCGGTGAAACTCCAGAGGGCAGAACTAGAATCAAGGAGGTGAAACAGGGCAGGCAGACACTGGCTGAGCAGATGAGACGATGAATAGAATAGCAAGTGTCTCATCTCTGGAAGTATGCACAGAGGCCGGCCACCTGCCACGGGTGACGTAAGAGAAACCGGACGGGAGGGTGTGTGGTGGAAGCCCTGACCAAGAAGTCTGTAAGACTCTGAGACAGTAAGATTCTTTAATGCTTTCAAACTCCACGCAAAAGTGTTTTCTTTCATTAATTCAGCTCCCTTTAGAACCAAGGGGACATATTTGTTCGCCATTGGTCAGGAACATAGCAAAGCTTAAAAAAAGTTGTCTGCACAGATTTCTGGAACATTCTAGAACCTCAAAAGGAATGTTGTGGGTTACACCAGCACGAACCTCTGGCTCTTGGGTTCAGTGTTCTTCCAAACAGGACTGCACGAGAATGAGTGGGAGTGGAGGGAAGCAAAGGCACCTCCGGTGTGTTTATTACAGACACCAGGGTCGCCAGGCGCTTCACAGGCAGCCGTGGCCCTGCCCCCGCAGGCTGGGCGTGGGAACCACATCGCTGCTGCATGAAACGAGCTCACGAAGACATGGAAGAGGGTGCTCACAGCAGGAGATGGCAGGAGAAAGCTAGGCAGGCTGCAGGACTGATCCTCTGTATAACACATTTCCTTCCACGAGCTTCCCTCACAGCATGTAATGTACTTTCTCATTCCACCTCGAAACAGCCCCATGAAATAACTTTTACTGTTCATTCACTCATTAATTTATTCAATGTACATTTACTGAGCACTTACTCTGTTTCTGTTTATTGCACTCTTGCTGTATACCAGCTCCTATTTTAGGCGCCCATCAAACTCATCCTTTTCATCTTATATTTGAGGAAACAGACATACAGATTAAGCGATTCACCCACAGCTCCCAGCTGGGCTATGCTCCTCTAAGAACAGTATTCCTCATTGTCATGATTTAATTAAGATAAATAATTATAGCCACCATCATTAGCATGAGCAACAAAAGTAGTAACTATTGTTAGTACTTAACAGTTTACCAAGAACATAATACACAACTCACCCTATGAAGTGTGAGGGCAGTTATTCCTGTTTTAAAAATAAATATACTAAGACGGAGAAAGGATAATTAACACATTCACCCAGTTCTCCAGACAGGAAGTAAAAACGAAAGTCTGCTATGAGAGTACCACTTTGTGGCCCTGAATGTCTTTTCAGCAGAGCACACTTAATATTGAGATTTTGTGTCTCCATTTTGAAATTCTAGCTTATGTAATTCATCCACTATTTAATTTGATTTTTCCAAGAACCCAGTGAGAAAAAGAGCATTATCCTCATTTCAGAGCCAAGGAAACGGAGGCTCAGAAAGTTTAGGTAACTTAGAGTAGGTACACAGCAGGAAGGGTTTGAGCCAGGACTGAAACCCACATCTTCTGATTCCAACACCCTTGATTTTCTCACTAACCTCCACTGCCAAGTACCCGTCTAAAAGGCCTCCTGTGGAGAGAGGGAAAGGTGCTGGATGTCGCCCACAGCACCAGTCCCCCAGGCGTTCCCTTCTGTTTTTCCCTTCCAGCCATCCTAGGCAGGGGCCCGGGGTTCTTGGGGGAGCGGTGTAGAGAAAAGCATATGCCTTCCTCGGTACTAGGCCAGGCGCTCAGGAACTGATCCATCAGGGAGCTGACACAGTTTCAAATGCTTGCTGCCCTAATTACTTGATGATCCGTCATCACAGAGATGGCGTGGGGGAGGGGCGGGAGGATGGCATTCAGCTTGTGCCTCAGCGAAGAAAAGGCAGGTAGAAATGTTTCAGGCTTGGTTTGTAGGAGAACAGTGTCCACCGAAGTCCATGCCCAATTGTAAACGTTGGTTCAGGAAGAGGGCAGGAAGGGGATGGGCATTGAGCATCTAATACGTGCCCGGCACCGTGCTGACCAATGACAGATGTTACCTGGACTAGCTCGTTTCACCCCCATTATGACCCTACGAGAGGGATTACTATACACAATTTGTAGATGAAGAAAGTAGGGATCATGGTGACAGATGGGCCAGAGAGCTAGGTCAAGGCCAGATCAAGAAGCTTAGACTCACTCCCGCAGGAGGCACAGAGAGTGTTAACCAGGAGAGTGATATGGTTGCAACTGTGTTCTAGAAAAATCACTCTGTTGCCATGAACTGAATGTATCTGAGAAAACAAAACCTGAAGGCAAAAGGTTTCAAAGTATGTATTCAAGATACAATAAGGAGGGCCTGTACTAGGATCTACACATGAGGAGTGGCTAGACTTATAAGGCATCAGGATGCTGAATCCACATCTCCAGGAGACCATCTGGAGGCCAGGCGGTGGGAAGGGAGTGAGTTCTGAGAAACACAGGTTTCTGGCCTGGGCAGCTAGATGAAGGGGGCTGTCATTCCCTGAAACAAGAACGCAGGCTTACGTACACACGCGATGCCTTACGTGTGAACCTGCTGATGTTAAAGTAAGCTGGTTTAAATGAATAAATAATGCTGGAGGGTTGCGATTTTAACTAGATTCACCAGCATGAGCTCGTTTTGCAGTAGCCTTGGTGAACCATCTCCCCTCCCTGCATTTGCCTGCATACCCATTAGCTAATTTGATCCTTGTTAAAAACGTGAAAAAGCCAAATGTCATCATCCTCATCAGAGCTGATTCAGCGATGATTTATTTCTGGACCAGTCATGGTGCCGATTGGTTCGCAAGCACTCCCTCATTTTCTCTTCACACTAATATGAAGCTGGTTGCTATCATTATCCCATTTTAAAGATTAAAACACACACATACAGAAGTAAAACACCCAAGCTCTCCCAGGCCTAGGCTTGAAGTCTATGATGCGTGGGTTACTTAACTTCTCCAAACCTCAGTTTCCACATATGCAAAATGGGAATGACAAGGCCTACTTCACAGAGTTGGTGTGAGAATTAAAAGACACAAACATGTGAGAAGGTAGGAGTCATACCAGATAGATCTGTGTGATTCCAAAGTACCAGCCTTGAAGCACAAGCTATTCTGACCTGGTTTCTGAGCTGAGGAGATCGCTAAGCGGCAGCCATGATAGTCATGGTCAGATGGCCCCATTGACAGGATCCTGCAAAATGTCCCTGACTCAGCAGGCCAGACCGTCACTGCAGAGAACAATGACATTCTTTCTAGTTCTCAGACCTCGAGTTTCTGCCAGGGCTGAAACCAAAAAGAAAGCAAGACTATCTTATGTATAACATCGAATTTCCCCAAGGTTCTCATCTACTTTCCAGATTTGGTTTCTTCCAAATAGATAAGTAGGTGCCCCCACCCCGCCCCTAACAGCCCTGGCCGTGGTGATAGTCACCCACGCTTTTACGGTGTTTCCGTGATGGAGCGTAATCTGAGTACTTTACCCATAATAGCTCCTTCAATCCTCACCAACAGTCTTAATGAGGTAGTTACCATTATTATCAGACTTATTTTATATGGGGGAAGCTAAAGCCCAGAGAGGTCACCTAACTTACCCATCACATGGCCACCAAATGCTAGAACTGGTGTGTGATCCCAGGCATTCTAGATTCCACATATAAATGATATCAGATGGTGTTTTTCTTTCTCTTTCTGGCTTACTTCACTTAGAACAATGATCTGCAGGTCCATGTATGTTGCTGCAAATGCCATTATTTTATTCTTTTTTATGGCCAAGTAGTATTCCATTGCATATATATACCACATCCTCCTTATCCAGTCATCTGTTGATGGACACTTGGCTATTGTAAATAGTGCTGCTATGAACACTGGGGTGCATGCATCTCTTTGATCCCAGGCATTCTAATATCAGAGTCCACACTCTTGACCCTATGCTCTACTGAATGAATTGCATTATCCAAATCGCCAAGTTTTCTCCCACTGTTTTGTGTTCACACATACTATTGCTCTGTCTGGAATACCATTCTTTCCTCCCCTCTCCTTCCACATTCTTAACTAATCAAATCCAAGTGTCCCCTCACAATTCTGCTCAGGATCATTTTCCCTGCAAAGCCCTCTCTGACCCCACCCACCTCCACCTTCCATAGTGAGTGTCCTCTCCTCTTCTCTGGGCTCATACAGCACTGTGTGCTTATCTCTATTGTCAGACCTGAACAGATGCTCCAAAGCTTCTTTTTGTGTCCTCCTCTAACCTCACACCCAGTAGGTTTAATTAAGCCTAAGATTATATCTGGTAGAATACCTGGAACCTCACAGGTCCTCCATAAATACTTTTTGAGTATATAGACATGGTTTAGTGTTGACGGCATTAGGTGTATTGATGGTTGCAGCCCCAGCATACATACTTGTGTGGATCCTTTCCTTCAGATTTGAAAATTCCAACTAGGGAATTTCAAACTAGGAAATTTAGGTAGGGTTTGAGGGCAGAGAGAGGGGGCTGACTGATCTAAGTCAACTTGTCTCTATGACTTCTTCAGGAATGCACACATAACCCAAGCTTAAGGCATTCAGTACAGCCCGCTACATGAGTCAGAGTAATCTAGAGTGGACAACTCACTTATAAAGGTATAATCAGAGAAAGCTTGGAAATTAGTGCAAAAGTTGAATGAATAGAAATGTTACTTTGCTCCCCAATGGAAGCAGGAGGTGTGCGGTCCCTGGGGATATTATCAGCTATCTTGAGAACTCAAGGAATGAAATTGACTCCATAAAAGTTAGATCAAAGGGACAGAATATCACTTTGTGATACTGATGAGCCACAAGATCAAACCAATCTTGAGTTCTCCCATACCTGTGGACTTCTCAAATGCACAAGCCAATACATCCCACCATCATTTAAGTCCCTTTGAGTTGGGTTTTCTATTACTTGCATCCAAATGCATTCTAAGTATTTTTCTGTCCAGCTGATTGCAGAGGTTGGAGATGTGAGGAAGAATACAGCATGAAGGAATGATATGGGCAAAAGCAAGAAGCGGGGAAGTACAAAACATCAAGGGAGATGCTACTGAAATTGTACCTGAACTTCACCTTGTGGTCATTAGGGACCCACTGGTACTTTTAGAGCAGAGGAGAGCCAGTTTCAAGTTATGTCTTAGAAATTCAACTCTGTATCACTAGACTTCAACTACTATTCTACACCTATATCTCTTTAGTTTTACAGGTAACTATTCATAAGGAAAGAATAATAATATCATAAGATTTCCACTAATAGGTAAAAAAAAATGTATGTCTGAAGTTAAGTGGAAAATGATATTCTCAGGGAAGATTCCAGGAAAAAAAAATGTTTTTGAGAAGCAGATGGAATCTCAGAGCCTCAAGTCTGTTGGCTTATAACACCAAGGCAACGAACTTTATGCCAACAATTAAACTAGTCTTTCCAGTAAAATGGCAAACCCCTCAATCACATGGCTCTCAATGATACTGCCAGTATGAAGTGTTTAGATTCCCCAGGGGAAAATAAGAAAACTTTGCAGCAGCAGTAACTAAAAAGAGAAGATTATTGTGTAAGGAGATACTTCCTCCACAGCTCATCGGTGCCAGCGATGTGCTAGGTGCTTCCTATTGTCAGCTCACTCGGTCCCTAAAGAGCAGGGATGCAGACTCCAGCCTGCATGACCCCAGGGTCCACCACATCATGTGCGATTTTAAAGTTTCAAAGATTGGATCATGACAGTGCTAGGCAAATACTCCCTCTCCAAAGCCCAGCTCAAATACCACATCTTTCACCCACTTTTCATAACTCTATTCCCTCTTTGGTTTGCTCCTTCTCTGCGATCCAAAGCACGGACAGCTTGTCTCAGCCAACTTCACATCCAGTCACTTAGGGAGCTGAGAATTTCTTTTTTTTTTATCATTTCTGCTAGTTAGGAATTTTTATTTATTTGTTTTTTTAATAGAAAGCAATTCAGGGTGGATTGAAAAGAAAACAGAGTTTGGCAGTTATTAGAGGATGTTCAGAAATAGACTGGGTACCCTTTATTGTTGCATGATAAAGTTTTATCTCATTCCCTTAAGTGTGGTCATGTGACTTGGCTGGCCAATGGAATTGTCAATCTGCATCACTTGCAAGAGGCAGTTTCAGAGCCAGTGCACATTTGCTACGTTTACTTCCTACCAAAGTGATTGTGGAAGCATGTCAAGATAAAGACTGCATCCCTGAGTGAGGATGATAAGAATCTTCTTCCCAGTGAACATGTCAGTTGGCACATAGAGTGAGCAAAGCCTGTGTGGTACTAAACCACTGTGACTGGGGAGTGTTTGTTACAGCAGCATAAATTAGCCTATCTGGACTGATTCAGCAGGTTGTGTTATAATGACACAGAGGTGTCTTCTGGAACCCAAGGTTAGAAACACAGCTGGGCTTCAAGAAAGTACTAGAACCAGGGTCTATAAAGCTGTCCCACTCTCTCACCTGTGTTCCACTCTGCGTGTGTGCTTCAGTCTCTTCCTCTCTCCATCTCTGACTGCCCTTCTCTGTCTCTGTCTTCACCTTTCTTTGTGGGTCTCTCTTTTCCTCTTACTGCACCCCTAGACTTCCTGGTAGGAAGTAGGGTAAGATGTGTGTCCCAAACCTTTTGAGTGTATCTGTCACAAGTCCCTCTTTCTCCGTCTGTTTCTGTCTTACATACACACACATACACACATGCCATTACTTGGTTTCATACCCAAATTACCAAGGAAGGGACTCTGATCAGGTTAAGACCAGGGGATCACCCCTCGTGCAATCAAATACGGCCAGGGGGGTGAAAGAAAGAAAACGGCTGTCGATGAGGGAGGCATTTAAGGAGCGTTATTGTGAGTTGGACCTATAATAATAGTCGCTCACACTGAGACAAAGACTCCTCTGTGATGGTTATGGTTCTAAGAGCTTTATGTCTATTAACTCTCAAAATCCTCAGAAAATCTCTTAAGAGTTAGATTCTAATGTCACAAGCCCTATTTGACAGATGAGAAAATGGAGGCACATCGAGGTAGGTTCACTTGCCCAAGGTCACAGCTGATAAGCAGATCAGAGAGGTGAATCCTGGCAGTCTCACACTTACAGGAGTCCCTGTCCTTCACCCCAATGCTGTGCTGCCTTTTATACTGCAACTGGCAACTGCTCTAAACACCTTGTCTCTCCAGGCAGAGTAGAAATACCTGACAAATCTCCCCCACACCTATAAGAGGGCTTTAATAACGGAAGGAGCCAGCATTACAAGCCACTCGGTAGATGCATCCACGTCAAATGACGATTCTCACTGAATGGTAGGGGATGTCGTTCCAGAAGTTAAATGACTTGCCCAAGTTTTTATAATTAGTAAATGACAGAACCATGACTCAGACCAAGTGTTCTGCTTCCAAATCCAGCACTCTTTCAGAAATACCAGGGTATTTCTGCTGATGCCAAGAATCATGAACAAATCCTGTTCCCCTTCCGCTCGATGCCTTCAAATGACAGTATTGCTGATGGCTCTGAAGGCACTGACAGAGGTGCTGGGAAAGCTGAGAAGCCAACCTCCGGGCCGTCCCCAGCGACACTCTTCCAGCACCAGGCTTTTGTAGTATCATCTGTACCGCACACCAAAGAAGAAGGATCACTGAGCTCCGGAACTCAGAGCTCGAAGGAACCTGAGGTCTCACCAGGCTAGGGGTTCTGGGCTGGACTCCACCATTCCAGCAGGAAACTGGAGCGGGAACCAAGAACTTTGGAGCATGCCGGATGGCCAGAGTGGACACACACGGAGAGATCTGATGGGGAAGCTGCTGCCTGATGCTGTTTGACGGGGGACAGGGGATTTCCTCCTGGGCCATCTTCACCCTAGATAACCGCACATCTGACTTTTCTAGACTCTTTCTCTGGGCAGAGTTCCTAATACTTCATCAGGCTGTGTTCTTATCGGTTCAGGCCCTGAGAAGACAGAGCCTTAATGGGCAATGACCTTACCCCTAACCCTTCTCTAGAAGCAACAATAATAATTAATGATGATGACGATGATTACCACCTGTGGATCACTTGCCACGGGCCAATCTCAAGCACACTCATATGTTGATCCAACCCATATTTAACGAAGGGATGATGAAAGCTAAATGATTTGTCCAAGGTCATAAAGCAAATAAAGCCCCAAACTAGGATCTGAATTCCCATCTGTCTGAGTCCCCACACTTTCCTCCACACAATGCTGTGACCCCAGCGGACAGATGACCCGCAGCCAAGTCAGAGGATGGCCTTGAAAATGAGCAAATGGGCTCATTACTCCCAAGATGAAGAGGAGAGAGAAGGGAAAAGAGGAAGTCAGGAAAATGATAAGAATGAAGAAGACAGAAATCCAGATGGGTAGGAAGAGAGAAATAGCAGGAGGGAGAGACATGCCAGGAGAACAAAGCTTGCATTGACAATCGGGTGTAATTCCAACAGGTCCACAGGAGAGAAAGATGGAGAAGGATTACAGGCTGCGTAATTGTTCTTCTGACCTTACTTCCCCCAAGATCAATGGGTGTGCCAGCGGTCTAATTGACTAAGTACTCCTGCTATTCCTCAAAGCCAGCTGCTTTTCCAGGAGAAGAACAAGGGAAAGGAAAGAACAGCAGTTTCCAAAGGCTGGGGACCGAGTCCCCCAGTGCTGCTCCGGCGTCTGGGAATCCACACTCTGGCTCTCCATGCCCGGGGGTGCCTTGATTCTCAGAGGGCAGGGTGTAGGGAGCTGTCAATTACTGATGTGGGAGTTCTGAAACAAGCAACGCCGAGCTCCAAGCACTGCTATGCTCCGGAGTCTGAGAGTTTAAAGGCAGGCAGCTCCATTTTTTTTTTCTCTTTAATGATTCACTTTGTCTTTCTGTGGTGCCTTTCTCAAAGATCAGCAATTTGCAGCTGTCTGTGGACATGCTTGCCTGCCCCAGGGAAGGAGAGAGGAGGATCAGAGAAAGTAAGCGGAGCCCGAGTGACAAGACAAACCCCCTACGACGTGCCTTCCCACAGGAGAGCCTCCTCATCGGGGTGCAGGCTCTCTGCACCTCACCTGTTACTTTCGGGCTTTGGAGAGACACAACACTGAGAAGCTGGTCACCTATTTTCTTAACTTAAGTCCTTAGAGAACTCCAGCGCCACGTCCCTGAGTTCTTTCTTGTTCTGGGGGCGTGAGCTAGAGATTTCCTTGCAAATTAGCTCAGTGACCTTGCAGAAGTCACTTCAGGTTGCTGAACCTCAGTTTCCATAACTATAAAATGGGGGAGATCAACATACATGTATTATCATGTGTGAGGATCAAATCAGTTAATATACATGGAAGTGATTAGAACAGAGCCTGGCATTCTGTCGATGCGCAATCAAAGTTTCCAAGAAGAAGGACGAGAAAGAGTTTCTTTACCATGTCTTCTCCTTAAGCCTAACCTCAGATGTCAGCTCTCTGCAACCTTGGCTTGGATTGAACAGAATAGAGGGGAAGGGGGCAGCATCACTGGAAAAAGAGTGGGAAAGAAGAGGAAGAGAAGGGGAGGGCAGTAATATTTGCTGAGCATTGGTGGCATGCCAGGGATGTGCTTGAGGCTTCCGCATGTGTTGCTGTTATCCCTAATATTAATAAATACCATGATAGTGACATGATTACAGTGAACACAGTATCAAAGCACTGCGTGCAGGGCAAGTCCCATTAGAGGGCATGAAATGCACAAGCTCACTGAGTCCTGACAGTAACCAGAAAACACAGGTTCTGTTCATTATCCCTCTTGTGCAGATGAGGGAATCGGGCTCAGGGAAGTTGGGAGGCCTGGCGGCGGGATTCAAAGCCAAATCTGTGACTTCACATCTGCACCACGGAAACTGTGAGACTGTGATGAGGCTAGCCTTTTTGAGAACAGGCTGATGAGAATAATTCACAGGTCCAAGTTGGGAGAGCAAGGAAGCTCCTTCGAGAACAGTTTCTCTTTTTACTTCCACAATCAGAGGAAGTGAGCGGGCAGGGTATTAAACCCCGTCGAGGCAGGAAGAGACAAAAGCCCAGAGAAGTCACATGGCTCAACCAAGGCCACAAGGAGACAAGGAGACACAAGGGTTAGAGGCCCTCCCCGAGGCTCCCACAGGACGCAGTGCTTGTGACCTTGTGACCCTGTATCATCGCAGGGCTCTCCTCAAAGCATCACCTCCTCGGAGAACCCTTACCCAACCACCTGACCTGGAGCAGCACCCTCCATCACGCTCACCACCTACTGCACCTTATGCTTCCTGATGCTCATGATCACCTCTTACCACTGCGCCTGTTTTATTATCTGCCTACATCATCTAAAGATAAGCTTCAGGAGGGCAGAGATGTTGGTCTGTTTTGCTCATTGCTGTATTCCCAGCACCTAAAACAGTGCTTGGCATACAATCAGTGCTCAATAGTGTTGAATAAATGAGTTAATTATGAATGAGTGAATCACATCATATTGTAATTGCCTTGTCATGTTGTCAGATCTCCACTGCTTTAAAATGAGGTCAGGGATTGGATTACTGGTGTTTCTTCAGTGTCTCATACAATGCCCGGCACATAGTAGGTGCTCAATAATTGTTCTAGAATGAATGAATGAGGCAGAATTGAATTTCAAACTTGTACCCTGGTCTTTGTTTCTCTTCCCCAGGTGCTGGAAAGTGCACTGGAGAGAATGAGATGAGGACAGCCATGTGTAAGTGTGCCCTGGGGCAGGCATCCAGGGAAAGTAGAGTCTGTCCCTTAAGGTGCACTCAGGCCCCCAACCACTGCCCACACTTCAGTGACTTATTAGAGACCCTGAAATCATCTCCAGTGACTTTGAGATCCTGAACCTGAAGGACCTTGGGACACAGGTGGCACTCTCATCTTTTTTTTTTTATACAACTTTGACTCAATCAAGATTCTAAGGGTTTTTTTTTTTTTTTCAATACACAAAGGGTCTGTGACATCAGAGGGTGTGAAAACTCTTCCTCATATCTTGACAGAATGTTTCTCCATCTGAGGGAGGAAAAATAAGCCCAGTCAGGTAAGCACCCGGAATAACAGATGTGTTTTCCCAAGATGATGCCCAAGGGAGAAAAAATAAAGATTTTGCTGGATGCAGATGTCCTAAAAGCAGCAAGTTTATCCTGTAACCTTGCCAAGGCAGTGCCTGCTGTTCTCACTGCTAAGCCAGAGTCAGAGAAAGGAGAGAAATATTCAAAGAATAAATCAACTTGAAGCTCCAAGGCAAACACGAGCAGAATGCGGAGGCTCTCCACGTGGAAGTCGATCATTAAAACCAGGCTGTAACTCTCCTTCCTCACAGATGTAGGGTTTGAGCAGAGTGAGTTTCATCCTGGAAGCAGCGAGACATACTGGAAGGAACTGGAGAGGTCTGGGTTGGGACTGAGGCTCTGCTACTTACTGAGTAACCTCAGGCAAGTCGCTCAGGCTGTCTGGATGTGAGGATGTTGGGAGAGAAGACCCCACCCCAAAATATCTACCCACACTGCCACCGATGCTTGATATGATACCCTTAGCAGTAAGTGATCCCTACTATTAAGAATTTCCACACTCTGCAGTCTTGGTTGTATCAGAAGACCTAGGAGATCACATTCTAGCAACACAACACTAGACACTAAGGACACTACACTAATAATTGGCAGAGCCAGACTCAAGTTCATGTCTGCTTGACTCCAAAGCCTGTGGTCTTGTCACTATCCCATTTTATCTTCCAAAGATTGATGACAACCAGGACCCACGGGGTAAGCTCAAATGAAATCAAGTCTAACACCTAATACTAATCAGCTTGAAGTTAACAAATATTATTTCTGGAAGCTTACAATTCCTTGGCCAAAACTGGCTGGATGACGCCCCCAACCACCACAGTCCAGAAATTATTCTCCCACTCCGCTCTTAGAACAGGGAGCCAGAACCTTTCGGTGAATGGCACTGATGGCTACCTGGCTGCCCATATCAGCTACCTCAAAGGGATGCTGGTGAGATTAACTGAAAAAATATGTAGGAAATGAGAACTTGTGTAGGAAAAATACCATATAAAGAATAAATTCTACATTTTTGAGCCTTAAAAAGCAGTGAATAAATCATTCCTCATCTCCCTCCTCCCCCATTGAAATGCACCTTCTTCTGAGAAGTGTGACTGGCGGGGACTTCTTTGTTTATCTGCTGAGGGCGGAGGCCTGCATTTCTAGCCTAATAGCTCAGGATGCAGTAAAGGAACATACTTCTCACTACTACAAGATACTAAAATGCAGACTTTGAGCTCATGAAAAAGTGTGTAATCTGTGAGGAGTATCATGGAATTGTAGGATTTTAGGTCTACAAGGGATCCTGGCCATCTCAGCCCAGGTGCTCATTTTTTTCAGAGGAGGAAAGAGAAGCCCCGAGAAGGGCCACGACGAACCCAGACTCACACAGCACGATGGTGGCAGGGCCGAGACCAGAGTCCAGGTCTCCTGCCTCCCAGCCACACCATGCTGCAGGTTTCTTTTCTCCGGCTTTTCATTCTGATATGGAATGTTTATACCAATCCTGGACGGGTTTGCCAGTAGTCTGCTTATCCTTTAAGCAGTCTGAATCATTGATCTAGCTATACCTCAAAACCATTCCTCCATAATCAAGTATGGAAATAGTCATCTATAGGTCTTTAACCAGCCTGCAAAGACATTAACTATCTGGTCCTCAATAAAGACTTTATAAAAACAGTGATTTTTTTTTTAAAAGACAAAATTCCTGTCCTCAAAGAGCTTCCTGTTTAGTGAGGGAGGTGACGTGAGCACAGAGATGAATTAGAGCATCAGGATGGCCAAGTCAAAGGTACTCTGGGGGTGTTATGGGAGCCCAGAAGTGGGGCTGTGAGCAAGAGAAGGGGTGGGATGGGGTGCAGTCAGGGAAGGCTTCCTGGAGGAGGTTTCAGCTGAGCTGAGTCTTTAAAGAATGGTGAGGGTGGAGTGGGGGAGACAGGCAAAGAAGAAGAGAGGAAGGGCATTCCAGGCAGAAGGAGGGACCCAGACAGATAACTGAAAAGGGAAAAGAGCACAGCATAGCTGATTCAGGGGATGCTGGGTCCAGGCCTCCGGGCAGAAAGGACAGGACACACTAGCATGCTAGGCAGGGGCCAGTTCTCCAGGCCTTGGTGAGCTAAGGTGAGGAGCATGGGTATCCATAATTTGAAAGCTTGAAGGAGCAGGGATCACTGCTCCCACTGCGGCTACTGGTCTGTCAACTGTGGGACTGTGGGAAGACGGGCTCTTAAGGGGTTTGAAATTTACTCCTCTCTGGCAAAAACCAGTCAAGTTTAGAGGAGGAGATGAACCAACTTCAAGAGAGCTCTAAGTTGTGACTTTTTGGTAAGTGGCATTCTCAGGTGTCAACAACACAGCACAAGACCCTGCTTGCTTCTCTGCAGCTCCTGGAGGGGAAGGACACACATTTCCTTACATCTCTTGTCCCTTCCAGCCTCCAGGTGAGGGATGTTTCTGGTGAAAAAAAACTCTCATCAGCTGATCGTTTCTCTCTTTTTGGTTTCCTAATCACAGAATAAGAAAGCTGTTTTGAATAAGCAAAACAGTAAAAATATGTTCAGCGTTTCAGCCTGTCATGTTTTATCAAACTTTGCCTGACCTCCCAAAGCACCAGCATCTTCCACTATACCCTTGTCCTCAGTGATCTGAATAGGAGGTTCCATTGAACCCCTATCTTGTCCTTGTCCTAAAGGACAAAAGATAGATTTCATCTATTCAATAGGAGGCCTTGGGGATAGAGGCTACATCTTCCAGCTTGGGCAGCAATCTCCGTCACCCTGTGCTCCCGCACACCACAGCACTTTCATCTTTTTACTGGCTTTTCTCCTCCAGGCACTCCGTCCATGCCTCACAAAGCCTGGAGACGAAGCGGGTAGGGTTGAAGGGAGTCATTCAGCTCAGGAAGTGCTGATTGATGAAAAGGATGGATGAATCCATGTGACAAACCTCAGCCTGTACTTTGTGAATTTAGTTATGTGAAACTTCTCGCAATGAGATCAACCTGTGGTAACAATTGGTTGTGCATTTAACAAATCTTCATTTGACAGGTGTGTTCATCATGTGGCAGGCACTGCTGTAGGCTTTGTGGGGGGCACCAGTGAACAGAATAGACAATATCCTTGCTTATGACATTTATGTTCTAGAGGGAGAGCCCAGTGAGCAAACAGACCACGATGACAGGAAGGGTGACAACCCTGGAGAAAAAAAAATTAAGCCACATTAAAGGAATAGGGAGTAAGCAGAGGTGGTCAGGGAAGGTTTCCTGCAGAGGTGACACGGGACAGGGGGCCAGCATGCAGTAAGGGAGCGAGTTGTGAGGATCTGTTCAAGCAGAACAGTCCAGAAAGGGAGAACAGGCCCTGGTGAAGGCTGCCTACTTGCTGTTGCAAGAGCCGAAGGTTCACTGTGGCCAGAGGAAGGGCAGCAGCGGTGATGGTGAGGGGGACGAGGCCAGAGACATCCAGGGACCACAGGCGGGGTCTCCAAATTGCCTATTTTAAAACTACCTATTTAAAGCCTTTAAATAGCCTTTTTTAAAATCTTGAGTTTTTAAGCCTTGATGTCCTCATCTGTAAAATGGGAATAACTGTACCTCAGGATAGTTGAGAGGACCCGATGAGCTGTTCCTGGCACAAGATAAACTTCAGTAAATGTTACAGTATAGGTGAGCTCTTATTATTGTTGTCATTATTGTTACTGTCTGTCTGCTTTAGAATCGGGGTGGAGAGACTTATACGAAGCGCAGGGCTTCCTTCCTCTTCCTCTTCTGCTTTGTCTGTGTACGGCACTGGGTACCACTGTCTCCTCTGTGTGCCTCTCACGTCACTGGGTTCCACTGTCTCCTTTGTGTGCCTCCGTTTTCCTTTCTGCTCCAGGGAGGGAAGGAGAGTGGCCCAGGGTTGTTTTCAGGAACAATCTCGTTTTAAAGGGTGAATCACCGATGAAACACATCCAGGTGTGAAGAAACAAGAGCCTCCTGGTTGCGGTAAGGGCTGTGTAGTTCCAATCGCAAAACAGAAACTGGGCACTGGAACTGGGCCTCCACCTGAGTGCTGGTGGAAGCACTTTACAGCGGAGAAGCCTACCTTTCGTTTGTCAGAGACCTGTGTTCAAGCCCAAGGCCCGTCAGTTATCAGCCAGTGGGTCCCAGGGCAAGTCTGCCCTGCTTTTCTGAGCCTACGTTCCCTCCTCTACAAAAAATGGATAAATAAATACTTATCTCAGAGAGAGAAAAAAATATGCATATATTCATAGTTTTTAAGTTGCATAAACATGGGATTATCACAGGAACTGTGGAATAAATGAGTGACTACGTCAAGGAAAACATGCTTGAAAAATCACATACATATATAGGCCAGCATCACACAAGTGGGTTAACAGCATAGGTGCTGTTTGTGACATGACGGTGAGGATGCCTTTGGAAGCAGATGGGTAGAACACACTTGGGATTTTATATTAGGCATTTAACGAGGTCCAGTGAAATGAAAGAATGGCATTTGATCGGGAGGACAAAAATGACTCCTTTTTTATAGAGGATGTTCGCTTATGAAATTGCCTGTTACCCAGGAGCAGTGGGACAGGACAGCTGGAGGAATCGCGTCTCTCTCCACCTCCCCTGTGTGATCTGTTCTAGAATCCTCTGGGTTAAAAGTTCCTTTTCAAAAAGTCAGGCAAATACCATGAAGCTGCTGCCCTCTGTGTAGGCAAGTGATCCAGTGGCTCAAGGTCGTCTTCATATTTTTATTTCTCTTAATTGGAAAAGCTGTATAAAATCTCATTTGTTAAATACACTCGGTCTCCCTTAAAAAGTGTCAAAATCTCCTGGAAAAATGAAATTATTTTTTTCCTAAAGGCTCCAAACTCCCTCCACTTTTTTTTATTAGGGTGTTCTTACCTATTCCACTAAGGTTATTTAAATTTTTTAATTAGATGATGATAAGGCACTATTTTCCAAGTCTGCCCTGCATGGGGCAGAAATATCACTCTCATTATGTTCCATTTCAAACAGGGGGTCTGGAAAAAGAATTCATTAGCAGAGCCATTGGATGCTGTGGGGCCAGCCTCCCTTGATAATTCCACTGCCCAGAATCAAAGTTCCAGCTTGACGCCTTTAACTGCGTACAACATCACGACACGCATACATGCGCATGTGTATGTGCATATGTGTGTATATACAGTTGTTTAAAGGTCCCCCCTGCTTTGGAGTCTTCCACCGGTAGATGTACCAGGAGCGATTTAAAGCGCCCTGCTGAAACAGTTCCCCAGCTCGGACCCTTTCTCTCGTCCATTTGTCATGATGTGGATAGTTCCATCATTAGTCCCAGGCCCTGGGGAGGAGGCATCCTCCAGCCACTTGATCTGACAGTTGGAAGTCTTTTATGGTGTCTCATTAACCACAGTTTAAAGCTTTTAACTTCTAAGGCTCTAACCTATGTCTCCAGTCCTCTCTCTGGCTGCTGTCCCACACCTCTGTCCCCACTGCCTCAGCCACCTACACCCTGTTTCTTGCCCCCACAGAACTACTCATCACTCCTGAATACGGCATGCGAGTATCCCCGCGCCTCTGGGCTTTGGCTCCTGCTGTTTCTTCTGCTTGGCATTCTCGCCCCTTTGTTCTCTGGTCAGCAAAGCCCTAGTCACTCTTCAAAGCCCAATAAAACATCTTCCATTTGCTCTTCTGTCCCTTTGCTTCAACGAGGCTCGGCATCTAGCACTGCCATAGCACTGCCCACCAGACAGTGCCGTTATGCACCGTGAGGTCCTTGTGACATGACTGTTCATTAGAGTGCAAAGAGCCTGGGCTTTGGAATCAGACAATCACTGGTTCAAATTCTAGCTCAATGGCCTCCTGGCCCTGAGACCTTAGGCAAGATGTGCAACTTTTCCAAGATCCAGGTTCCTCAAATACATAATGGAAACAATCGTGTGGGAACAATGACTACACCTGTAGAGCATGACTGAGGTGAGAACTGAAAACCATAGAGTGTGTGTAAGGTGCTTAGTAGGCAGAAGGCACCAGAGGTGGTAGCTATTACTGTATCTCCGAGCTGTCATGGGGACCCCATAGCTATGTTCTGGGCCTTGTTATTACTCTCTAGGAACACCCGTTTAAAGGCAATTGACACTTCACGGAGCAGCACTTTAAGAAAGAAAACTTACCATGACTCGATTAAGCAGAACCTGAAAATAAAGGATTACCATCTTGTCATTGCCTGCGTATCAATTCTCATTATATGCCTGTTAGATCATGCTGATAAACACAGGCTTTTCAAAGAAGGCTCCAAAATTGGGAAGAATCTCGGCCTGGAGGAGCTCCACCTGACACAGGGGTGCAGTGAATGCCAATCGCACCTGCTGGGCCAGTCAGCCATGAATTAAGCGTGAGCCCCAGGCAGGAAACCAGCACTGAGCGGAGGAGCTTGAGTGTCGGTGGACCTGAGAGGAGTTCAATCCAGGGCCGGACAGGAATTTTGCTCTGGCAGGAAGTAGACTGGTATTTACCATTTGGAAAAAGGAAGTTGAGATGGAAAAAAGGACAGAGGAGAGAAGGAAGGAGAAGCTGGCACAAATTAGTCAAAGCCTAAGTGACAACATCTAAGGATGTTTCAACCTAGCCACGCCCTTCAATGTTTAGTTTGTTCATTCTTTTCTACACGCACCTATTCATTCTTTCCAGTGTTTACTGAACACTCACCGTGTTCCAGGTGAATTCCGGGGAAACATGAGTTAAGTCTGCTTGCTGCCTTCTTGGAGCTGACCTGCTGGGGAAGGCAAACATATGACTATTTCTACTCTGTTTGTTTCTATCAGCCATGTCATCCATGGTTCTCCACGCATGTGTAGTAAAGTTCTTTTTGTAAATGTCAGCCTGGTATCACTAAGCTAAGGGGATCAAGAGAGAAAGCTGGGTTCTTCCTACAGTTAAACCAGAGTTTAAAACAGAGAACACACAGCCCGGAAGTGAAAATTGAGGATTCCTATCTCTCCCCAAGTAGAAGTTCTTATTTTAGAGCTCTGGTCTTTAGAAGATGAAGGTATTGTTTGAACAAGAGCATTGCCTTGATAATTTTATGGAGAATATTTTGAAAGACATGGAATAAATGAGATGCAGGAAAGAGACATTTTGCCGAGAGGAATCAAGTGGCAGGGAAGGGTCAGTGTTCACTCAGCATCTGCTGTCTGCTCCGTGCTCTGGACATTCACTTCTGATGAACTAACGATCGAAGTCCTTTGGAGGCACTGTTCATATCTTCTTTAACAGAACCCTTTGGGAAATAGACATCAGGGAGGAATGCTGAGCATCCCGTTGACACCATCTTAGGACAGAGAACAGGAAAGCCAGACACCTATTCTAGGAATCGAGTGTGGTTCTGGTGTCCACTCTACCAGACATGATGGGAAATGACATTAACTATCACAATGGTGAGACAGTAGGTCGTTCAGCTATTTATTTATCCATTTCATTCATTCACTACATGTGTCTTGCACGCCATCCATGCAGCAATCATAGTTTCAGGTCCTGGGAGATGACATCAAATAAGACAGGATCTCCGCCCTCAAGAAGCTCACTGTCTGGAGGAGGTGACCACTGGTGACAGTGCCACGAGAGAAGTTAGCAAAAGCAGCTCCGACACGGCACAAGAGGGACTGCTTGTGACAAGAGAAAAGAGTCTGCATGAAGGGACCCAGGGCAGGAAAAGAAGGGTAGCCCAGAGGGGAGGATACTCCAGGCAGAGGGAAGAGGTACCAGATAACTTAGCAAGCAAGTGCTTTAGAAGCCACAGCTCAGCAAAATGGGGCCGGGGCCCCCTGCTCCACTACCTATCGTGCAGGTCATTGCTTTTGACTTGATTGTAACTTATGGACTTGGGAAAGCCCACACCGTATCCTAGGAAACACTCAGCCCAGAGCATCTAGAGAAACGATGGCTCGAATCCTGGCTTTGCCTCTGTCTTACTGAGTAATTTTGGCTGGGAGGCATTTAGTGCCTCTGAGTCTCAGCATCCCCGTGTGCAAGACAGCCAAAACAGCTGCCCAGCAGAGTTGCCGCAAGGTTCAACGAGGCCTCGCGCACGTGGCGCCTAGGACTGGGCCTGTAACGTGTTTGCAGGTGCGCGGCATTTTTTCTGCTACTATTATTACCACTACTACTACTGTTATTATCCTGAACAAAGATTAAGGTTTTAAGTTAATGTCTTTGATGGCAACTGTTTCTGGGAGGAGATATGTATTAGAAGTTAGATTGCCCCTCGATAAAAAGGTTTTCAATGTTCTCTGTTAGGAATCATGAGCAATCTGACCTTGTAAAAAATAAAATGGCCTGAATTCTTTACCTCCTGGCTTGGTTCCTAAAGGCAGCTAAAGTGACACGAGAGACAAAGAAAAACATGGCAGGGAAGGCGGTCGCCTTAATTTACAAGGTGAATCAGATGGATAGCCCCAGCGCCCAGCGGTAAACCTCTTAGTATTTATGAAACTGAAATTACACTATTCCAATAAAAGGGGAAGTTAAAGAAGGGTGCACTCTACATAATGGCCTCTCGTTAGGCCTCCCTGATTACCTGGGCTCTGTTTTCCTGAAAACCCCCAGCCCTGCCGTGTTTCGGGGCCACCATCCAACAGGGGCAGACAGGAACTGTTTATTAAGCCAAATGAAAATTTCCACTTAAATAAAAAAGACCAGTGGCGTTTGGGTTGGAGAAACAATTACCTAGACTCCGCATCGCAGCTGCAAATTGCAACGGCAGTAAAAGCAAGTTGGGGGCATGGATTACGGTGCGGCTGGCTGACATCAAAGGCAGCCAGTCTTGCTCCTTCATCTGCGGTTTGAACATTATTTCTCTTTGATCTTGGACACCAAGAACCAGCGTGGGGGAGGCAGGGAGGAGAGGAGGTGCGGGTGATGCAGTGAACAACATGTTGCCACTGATGTTGCCTGGCTGAAATGCCAAGCGGGGTCAGAAAAACACCATTTAAACAAGTGGCTGAAATCCAGAAAAAGAATCAAGATGATGTGGTTCCATTCAATCACTCATCAACAAGTCTTTCTGGAGAGGCAGCCACCTGCCTGGCCTTGTGCAGACCCCTGGAGGGAAGGGGAAGGGGAGGGTGAGGGGGCCAGAGTGCTGCATGCCTTAGAGCCAGAGACCTGGCTTCAAGCCCACTTTTGGCCCTACTGCCTGTGGATCTTGGACATAGGGTGTTAATTTTTTTTAAATTTCAGAGTTACTTATTTTTTTTTAGTTGAAGTACAGTCAGTTTACAATGTTGTGTCAATCTCTGATGTACAGCACATATCAGTCATACACATATATACACGTATTCCTTTTCATACTCTTTTTCATTATAGGTTACTACAACATACTGAATAGAGTTCCCTGTGCTATACAGAAGAAATCTGTGGTTTATCTATTTTATATCTAGTAGTTAGTATCCGCAAATCTCCAACTCCCACTTTATCCCTCCACCTCATCTGATCAGGCCTCTATTCCGTTTTGTTTACCACTGAGCTTCTTGGGGTTTAAATTTAGTCTTCAGAATTTGGGCTCTAACCCATCCCCATCTCTCTTCCTCTTGCCTTTAACCCAAACCACAGCTTTCCTAGGGTGTACATCCTGTCTTGCTTTTAGCCCTTACGTCCACCAGTTCCTACCTCTGAATTCTCAGGCTGGTATCTCAAAAATTTTACCCACTGCTCATTCAGAGGGACAGTTGAGACAAATGCAAAGTGCTTTGCTGGTCTACACAGATAAATTAGACCCAGCCCAGCTCAGAGTCAGGTGGGCAGCCAGGCTAGCAAGGGAACAATTTTTCGGGCAGATGGGGCACAGAGATAGGACACTGGGGGGCTGGTCAAGGAAGCCTTCCTGGAGGAGGCAGCACATGGGCAATGTGCTGAAGGATGAAGGCATTCTCTAGCTAAGAGACTTTTTAGTTGAAGAAGCTGATTCAGTGCTACACACCTGTATTAACCCCTGCTCCTTCAAAAGTGCTCCTCTCGAATTTCTCACGCTCTGTGGCACCCTCTCCACATCCATTGTCCTGAGTGCTTTCTGTCCAGATCAGCAACGTCCAAGCTACTTCCCACAGTGAACCACAGACTCCTTGGGGCCCCTTTCAGGAGTTACTAAGGTGAGAGCAGGAGGGGAAATTGTTCTGGGCCTCTCCGTCCCTGCTTCTAATAAGGCAGCTCTTTATTTTTAAATCAGTTTTATTTATTTACTCTTTTGAATAAGCTTTCTTTTCAACAACAGCTTCTAAGCCTATGGGATGTTGGGCAACTGTAGGGCTAGACCCCAGTGGAGACTGTTGGCTTGAGCTTTCTGTCCCCAGGCTCTACTCTGCTAACCATGTCCCTGCCCTCCTGCCCGCTAAAACCTAGTGCAGCCCTCAGCCTATCCCCACCCAGAGCACCCCTCGTGTGTCCCGCTAAGTAATAACTATTATGCTTAGTTTATGTATACACTGCATTTCATCCTTATGTTGAACACCCTATGAGCTAGGCACGACTAGCCTTATTTTATTGATTAAGAAACTGAAGCTCAGAAAAGTTAAGCAACATGCCCATGTCACAGGATGGTAACTAACAGACCTGACATCCGTCCATGGGGCATAACGCAGGACATAACATACAACCACAACGTTCCACCCTCAGCTCACCCTAACCCCCCATACCTATCCTGTAAACCAACCAAACTTTTGCTTTTTCAAAACACATACGTTCTTATTCTCACCATTCTGTTAAAATCAACTCCTAAGGTTTTCATCTTAGTAACTAGTATGATCTTCTACCTAATGACCCAAGCTCAGAGCTAATGACTCATCTTACAGTCCTCTCTCTCCCCATCACCCACACCCAACAGGTCCACCAAGTCCTATGGCCTTCTAATTTTTGCCAGACCTGTTAAGATACTTTTGGCTGCAAGTTGTTTTGTTTTTGTTATTGAAAAAAAAGGACTACAAGTAGGTTAAACCTTAAGTGGTTTATGGTCTAATAGTACAGAGAGAGTTGGATCATTAAGAGACTCACTGGAAACAGTCTAACCCTATGATCCAGCGATCCCATTCCTGGGCATGTATCCGGGGGAAACTCTAATTTGAAAAGATACATGCACTCCAATGTTCATAGCAGCACTGTTTACAATAGCCAAGATGTGGAAGCAACCTAAATGTCCATCAACAGATGATTGGATAAAGAGGATAAAGATAAAATACTACTCAGCCATAAACAAGAGTAAAATAATGTCATTTGCAGCAACATGGATGGACCTGCAGATTGTCATACTAAGTGAAATAAGCTAGAAAGAAAAAGAAAAATACCATATGTTATCACTTTTATGTGGAATCTAAAAAAAAAAAAAGACACAAATGAAGTTATTTACAAAACAGAGGCAGATTCACAGACATAGAAAACAAATTTATGGTTACCAGGGTGGGAGAAAGGGGATGGGGAGGGATAAACTGGGAGTTTGGGATCGGCAGATACACACTACTGTATATAAAATAGATAAACAACAAGGTCCAACTGAACAGCACAGGGAACTATATTCAATACCTTGTAATAGCCTATAATGAAAAAGAATATGAAAAGGAAAATATATCGTATGTATAACTGAACCACTATGTTGTACACAGAAATTAACACAGCATTATAAATTGACTGTACTTCAATATTCTTAAAAAAGATGTTCAATGGTACTTTCAAGGCAAGTTCTTTGGTCCCCAGGGGGTTGGCTGGTCCCAGATCCGAGATGGCCAACACGCCGCCTATGCTGATTTCTTCCCTCAGTCACAACTAGAGGCAAAAAAGATGATTTTCTCCTTGTCAGTCTTTTCTTAAGAGTAAGAAGCTGCTTCCCTGAAGCCCCCTGTGCCCCCCAGTCTCCAGGAACATCCCAGTTCCTTTCATCAGTCAGGATTGTCTCACGTGTCCTTCTTCATCAGAACACTGGTAGAGGTGGGAGAGTGGCCGAGGCTGAACTCATCACAGGTCCCTCCCTGATCTGGCGGGGAGCCCGTGCTAGAGGGACGTCTGCATGAAGAGGAAGCACCTGAGTCAAATCAGGTCTCCCTCAGCAGAGAAGCGGGGATGGGGATGGATCTGGGGGACAGCGATCTGGCCTGCTGCAGACTCCCCCACCCTTCTCTTCCTCCTCCACCCCGATGTCCCGGAGACCATCAGCATCACCCCTTTGTCCCTCATCCAGATTCCCGCAACAGGTTTCTAACTGGGCTCTCAACTCGTGGTTTGAGTTCTTCTAATTCAACACCCATTCTGCAGCCAGAGTGAAGTTCGCATAATACAAATACAATTATATCTCATCCTATTTAAACATGTCAGTAACTCCCTACCACCTCTTTACGGGGGCATACAACCCCCTCACCCCAGGCCCTGAGCTTGACCCGCCTCCCATTTGACGCTATCTCACCTCTGTGGGAACATCAGAGCACCCTTTTCTTAAGAACTCTACTCACCGTCACTCAAGAACCTCTTCAAGAGCTTCTGTTCTTGCTCTTGGATAAATGGAGGCCCAAAGCACTGAATCCAGTTACTGGGCACGGGGGTGTGGTGAAACTGACCCAAAGGCGGCAGAGTGTGTAACGAGGCAGCTGAAAGCCAGTGCCTAGAGACAGAAGGGGGTTTGGGAATCTGACAGTCTAAATAAACGGTGCATCCAAGGGGGTAAAAGGAAAAAAGGAAACTAGAGACAAAGCACAAGAACAGCAATATGGGACAAGAAAGGAGTTTGGAGGGAATGCCTGAGACTCTGGAGAGGGGGCTTTGTGATGGCACCTGGGGCCTTTGGCTGGGCCGGGGAGGAGATTACAGGGCACCGGCAGGCCCTCCCCTGGCCCTTTGGCTCCTGGCTCCATTGCTCGCCCTCTGCTCGCCTGCGCTCTGCTGCAGAATCCTGAGCCCTGCAGGCCACGTGCATCTGGGCTCCTACCTTGGCTGACTTCTAGTAGCGGAGAAACCGAGGGCGAGAGGGGGAAGCTCATTGCTCCCCTCCTGCTCTGTCTTGAGCAGCATTTCCTGCAGCTCTGGGTCCCCATGGCCAGACCCACTGCAGGAGAGGCCCAGCGGGATTCCAGCTGCTCCCTGGTGACTTTGGCTGCCAGGCTGTAGTGACATCTCCCCCATTGCTTTGTCCCTCCTGCCTAAGCAGGGTAGCGGCTTCCTACTGTTGCTCGTCGTGGAATGCCTTCCAATCTTCTGATGGCTTTCCAGCTCCTCCGTCGCCGTGTAACCAGTTCTCTGAATTAAATTTCCTCTGTTTTACATTCTTTGAATGGATTTTGTTTTCCTGATTGGCCCCTGACTGATGTAGGCAACGAGCCAACATTTCTTGGTGAATTTCCTCCCTCCCCACTCCTCCCTCCATGTTGCTTTTAGGAAGCAGAACAACGGGATGCTGACGCGCAAACGGTGGCCCATCTGGGAGAACAGAATTCAAACTCCAGCTCGGCCACTCACCAACCGAAAGCGTTAGTTAAAATCTGCTAGTCTCTTTAAGTCAGGGTTTTTTTTCAACTGAGGTTAAAAGTATTATCTTCTTTTTAACCACTGTTAGGACTAATTAAGGAATTGCATGTAAAACATTGAGCCCGGCGCCTGACACAAAATCAGTGCTTAGGAAATGGTCCCTGATACTTGGCTCTAACGTCACGCTTTTTCACTGTGCTTCAGCAGGTGAGGTACCTCACTGTTCGCTCCCCAGGTAAGTTATGTAGGTGTCTCTGACTTCCACTAGAGCTGTGCTTGTTAAGCTGGACTGTGCATTCGAAGAACTCTGTGACTGCTTTCACATGCAGATTCTGATTCAGAAGATCTGGGGTGGGAGCTGAGATGCTGCATTCCTATCCCTGCCCCCGGCCAATGCTCACGCCGTGCACACTTAGAGCAGCAAGTCTCTACACTGAGGCTTGGAACACTTTTTCTGCAAAGAGCCACAGAGTATTCTCGGCTTTGAGAGCCCCGCAGACTCGGTTACAGCTGCTCCGCTCTGCCACAGGAACTTTATTTACAAAAACAGGTCCTGGGTGGGATTTGGTCCCAGGGCTGGAGTTTGCTGACCTCTGCTCAGCAAATTGTCTCAGGGCTGGGTCGCTTTAATTGACCTCATTCTCATCACCCAGCGCAGAGCGTGGCACAGAGTAGGCACTCAGTAAGTGTCTGATGTGTGGTTGAGTATATTCTGTGGATGCTCAGTCACTATTGTGCAATCGGAAACTCTAAAGCTAGTATTCACGAAGTGTTTACTGTGTCCCAGGAAATGTTCTAAGTACATTGTTTTCTAAGTACATCTTAAGAGGTAGGTATCATTCTGTTTATCCCCATGTTACAGATAAGGCACGCATGTTAGACATGTGTCCATAGGTCACAGGAAAGCCAGGTTTCAGGACAGATCTCCAAGTCCAGGCTCTCCATCTCTCAGCCATCAGCTTGCCTGGAGGCCCCTTCCCACCATTTTTTTCTGGGGTTATTATAATTTTCTGGAGAGCTGGAATCATATCGATCCTTTTCTCTTTTCCCCATCACTCTAAATTCCCATGGGCCACATGGGAAGCACTTACCAGAGTATTCCTGATTGATATTTTTAAATATCCCACCCTTAACACTTATTGCTGTGAATCTGGTTACAAGGAAAATGTCTTGAAGATTTCTGGGTCCTCAGCAAATTCGTAGTAGAAGTTGAGCCTGAAGGGACCAATTATCATATCTAAAAATGCCTAAAAATGTACTAATAATTTAGCAGTTACATTCATGCAGACAAACATTCCTGACAGTGTGTAAGTCCCTGGAGGTCACAAGCTCTGTGTCCAGTAGGGACCTGGCCATTTAAGGATGTTAACTATGAACATGTTGACCAATAAAAGGAGGAACAAAGTAATACAATTAGAACTACAGGGGACTGGAGGCTGCAACCCTGACTCAGCTCCAGGCTAGTTTTGTGTTTTCATTACCTTAAACTTTAAATTTCTCACCAGAAAAATAAGGGATTTGGACTAGAGCATCATTTGGATCTTTCTGGTTTTAAAATGGTAGTGCTTTAAAAAAATGGTGCCCTCAAAGAGATTTTGAAGAGTGTTTGCCCTTAAAGATGATGACCCCAGACTACCAGGATTTAAAAGTTAACATCACTTCTGTGTGATTGGGGTCCCCTTTTGTAGCAGTATAACCCCTTTTCCATTGCTTCCTTTGGGTCCACCATGCCAATCAATTTCTAATTTGTTTTGAACCAAGAAACCAGGTAATCAGGATTATTATAACTGTTTGTAAAGGAAGTATAAATTGACCATAAATAATGGTCTTAGAGATTTCTCTAATTAATGGAGATAAGATTTAGCACATGTGCTTTGTGACAGCTATTTCAGCTGTGGTGTGAGAATGTGTGTGTGAGCGTGTGTGTGTGCTCGTGCATGCTTGCGCACTTACTTACATATCTGTTCATCAGGTCATTAGACCCTGGGTAAAAGTAATCAATAAGACAGTGGTACTGTGTAACGGTGCCTACTTAATGCATGAGGAACCTGTAAATTGAGATGGTTGAACCACTTCTGCCAGGAAACACACCCAGAAGCTAGGACTCCTGATTTCTGGTCTCTACATGAAGGTGGGTTCTAAACAGAAAGAGAATTTGTGGTCTCCAAACGTTCCACAAGGTACCTACATCCTGAAGGCAACCACCGCAAACATCTCTGTTACCTCCTCTTCAAGACTTCCTTGTACCAAACGTGGGGGAGTCTAAGGTGTGTTCACAAACAGATTAACAGTCCACTCTCCTTCCACCCGGTAATCCTGCCAGGAGCCACAGGCGAGGCTGCTCACCTCTGAGACTCCGCTGTCTACGGAATGGTCGAGGGCACATTCCCCAGCAGAACTGTGCCATCAAGGAGCCTCCCTTGTCATGTGAATCTGAGAGTACCTGTCAAACCACAGAGACCACCCTGGAGGAAGCAGGCAGACCTCATCTTAGACTTGTCCTAGAATTCATTCTAAAGATATCTGTATCTGACCAACTGAGAATTCAGCAGCAAGTTGCTAACATTTCTCTGCCAGGCCCTGAAATGAGCACGTTACATTTATAAACACATTAAGTATTCACAATGACCCTAAAAAGTAGGTACTATTCATATCCCCATTTTACAATGGAGGAAACTGAGGCTTAGAGAGTAACACGCCCACATAGCTGGAAAGTGATGCACTGAACAGACACCTAGGCAATTGGCTTTTTTTAAAAAATTTTTTAAAAATTGAAGTATAGTCAATTTACAATGGTGTATTAATTTCTGGTGCACAGCATAGTGAGTCAGTTATACACTTTTCCTTTTCATATTCTTTTTTCATTATAGGCCATTACAAGGTATTGGATATAGTTCCCTGTGCTATACAGTAGGACCTTGTTGTTTACCTACCTTATATATAGTAGTTAGTATCTGCAAATCTTGAATTCCCAATTTATCCCTCCATCCTTTCTTCCCCCACTGGTAACCATAAGTTTGTTTTCTATGTCTGTGGATCTGCTTATTTTATAAATAAGTTCATGTGTGTCATTTTTTTTCAGATTCCACATATAAGTGATACCATATGGTATTTTTCTTTCTCTTTCTGGCTTCATTCACTTAGTATGACGATCTCCAGGGCCATCCATGTTGCTGCAGGCAGTCTTCTTTCTATCTCTCTCTCTCTCTCTCTCTATCTATCTATCTATCTATCTATCTATCTATCTTTAATTGAAGTATAGTCACTTTACAATGCTGAGTCAATTTCTGGTGCACAGTGCAATGTTTCAGCCATACATATACATATCCTTTTTCATTACAGGCTATTACAAGATATTAATTGGAGTTCCCTGTGCTATACAGTAGAAACTTGTTATCTATCTATTCTGTATAGAGTAGTTAGCATCCAGGCAGTCTGCTCTTATCAGCAATCATGACTGTTAGAAGGACACCACCCCTGCCCTCAGGGAGCTTCCTTATAATAGGAAACACAGAGGTAAACCATCAATTTTAAGTGAATGGTTTCATCACAGCTCTAATAATAATTTGAAGGGGAAGTTTCAGGAGGTTTAAAAACACACAATGGGGCAATCTGATCCTTGTGCAGAAGAGAGGTGTCAGGGAAGCTTCTCCTGGGGAAAAACTGCTGGCATTGAATTCCCAGGGGTAAGCTGGAGATTCCCAGGTTGGGAGAGTCTCCCAGACAGAGGGAAGGTGAGGCCAAGAAGAACACGAAGCATGGGAGGAATGGTAAGAATTCAGTGTGGTGTTCGGAGGGTGAGGGGTTGGAGGCACTAGATGAGGCTGGAGAGGTAGCCAGTGTCTGCACCCCAGTGGCCATAATGGGAGGAGACCAGGAGGCTGCCAGTGTCTCTTGTCTAGATGGGGAAACAGAAATGAATGCAAAGCCACCCAGCCAGGGGCCTATAAGGGACCCATCCAGTCCCCAGCACCTGACCCTGACTCTCTTTCTTTGCTGCTTCTGCTCAGTCAGCATTCCCACAGGGGTTTCCAAAATAAGGTTACAGCAGGGATTCTTTCTATTTAAGAAAGAAGATGAAACATTCATTGAGCATTTTCTCTCTCATTTAATGTAATGGAATCAACTCCTCACAACAAAATGTTGGAGGCTCCCCTTACAGTGGACAGTCTTGGAAGTGAAAGGATCAGAGCTAAAGGGCCCTGCCCACCACCACACCATGGGATGTGAGGGGTCACCCTTCAGTCCAGATCTTAGCTACTCAAATGCATCTGCTCCTTCCACGACATCACACTGACTCCGATTTAAGTAGACAAAGCATGCAGTCGAGGATGCCACAAAAAACACTGAGGAATCAGGATCTAAGAGAGACATAGAGGCCACCCCCTTTGCTCCCAAAGTTCACTACAAGCACTGGAATGAAATCCTTCCTCCCTGCGCTCTCCCATCACCCCGACTCCCTGCCCCAGCCAGGGCCTCAGCAGGAGACAGATGACAGACTGAACTGGGCAACTTGAGGAGCATTTAATAAAAGGCCTATTTATAAAGGTGTAGGGTGGGTAAAGGGAAATCACCAGGGAGCGTAACACTGGCTCCATCATCATCCTCATTCTGAAGGAGCAGGGGAAAGCACGGTCAGCCGATCCTGGAGGGAGAGCAGGGGGACATGTGGGCATGTGGACGGCTGCCCACAGGATCTGGGACGTTTAGTCCTCAGGGATACTGCAGGGCGACAACTAGAAGAATAATATCCCCACTCACTCCCCTCCACCCCCACGTCCTGTGGATGCTCCCCATGGGCCAAACCCAGCCAGAAGTCAGAGGGTGTCCTGGGCTGAACTGCAATTCCTAAGAATCGACATGTTGAAGTCCTGACCCCTAGTATTTCAGTATGTGTCTGTCTATGGAAATGGAGCTTGAAAGAGGTGATTAAATTAAAATGAGCTCAGGAGGGTGGGCCCGAATCCAACATGACTGGTGTTTTAACAAGAATGGGAAATTTGGACACAGACACGCACAGAAGGAAGACTGCGTGAGGGCAGGGAGAAGACGGCCGTCTATAAGACAAGGAGGGAAGGGCCTCGGAAGAAACCAACCCTGCTGATGCCTTGATCTCAGGCTTCTAGCCTTCAGGACTGTGAGAAAGTAAGTTTCTGTGACTGAAGGTACCCAGTCGTGGCACTTGGCTATGGCGTCCCCAGCCAGTTAACACAGGAGGCAAGGAATCTGGCTGATGTGGCCTCCCAGGGCACAGGTGGGGAAGGAAGGAACGAAGCTATGGAGGGGCCAAGGGAAGAGATCCAGCAGCCGTCCTACGTGGGCCCCTCCGAAATGGGCATTTCAGGATGTGCTAAAGCACCCTTTATAAGGCTGACAAAATTGCACTTGAGCAATGCTTGTCCACAGCTGTGCTCGCCCTTTCTGACCAAGCAGCGTCATCACATCACAGTACCTGTGCCTCCTTCCTTCCCTGGGCACCTACCCCACCCCGAGCCAGGCTGGGAGGACCCACGGGAGTCCCGATCCTCTGACAGGCCTTGCTGTGCACACAAGGCCACACGTCCTCTCTCCCTGAGTTCCCGGTGGGGGTGGGGGTGGGGGTGGGGGCGGGGGTTCTAAACCCTCACCTGCACGTTTTACTAGACTCTCTGGCGGTAAAATAACGAGCATTTTGAGAACAGGTACTATGTCTCATGTATTTCTGATGAATGAGAGAATGACCAATGGACTAAATGAAGAAAACAAACATTTCTTGATTACCATCAACATGCCAAGGACTATGTTCAGTGCTTTTGAGCATTTAAGCAGTTCCTGAATCAAAATTAAGAAACAGGAGAAAATTATCTATTCAGCATTTACCACGTGCCAGGCAGGTGTGATAGAAAAGTACTTAACAACCCATACAGGACAGGCACTGACAACATATCAGGGCAGATGCTGGCCATGAATTGAGAAACGGCTGGGCTCACACTGCTGAAGACCAGCCTGGTACCAGGCACTGTGCTGAGTGATCTCTTGCGCACTGTTTCACGGAATCCCCGTAACACTGACTCAGGTAGGTATTACTACCCCCATGATAAAACCCAGAAACTTGAGGCACAGAAGTTAAGATTATTGTACAAGGTCACGCAGAAAATAAGTGTGGAACTAGGACTCACACCCAGGATCTCAGCCTCACCACGCTCATCAGTTTCATCACACGGCCCCGGCATGGGGTGGGGGGAGGCGGCGGGGGGTCCCCTGCCTGGGGACACGCTTCCCCTAGAGAGTCACATGGCTTCCTTCTTCCAGTCTGTGCTCAAGTGTCATTGTCTCAGCAATTCCTCCCTTTTAAAATTAACCTCCCCACCATCACCCCAACACTACCTTTCTTTCAACCTTTATTTTCCTCTGTAACATTTTAAAAACATTTTTTATAGTGGTAAAATATACTTCACATGAAATTCACCACATTAACCTTTTTTAAAGTATATAATTCAGTGGCCTTTAAGTACACTTACCATGTTGAGACACCATCACCACTATCCATTTCTAGAACTTTCCATCACCTCAAACAGAAAGTCTGTACCCATTAAACAAGAATTCCCCCTTCCCTCCCTCTCCGACCCCTGGCAATCACCGTTCAACCTTCTGTCTCTATGAATTTGCCTACTTTAGCTGTCTCAGACAAGTGGAATCATACAGTATTTGTCCTTTTGTGTATGGCTTATTTCATTTAGCATGTCTTCAAGGTTCAACCATATTGTAGCACTTGTCAGAATTTCATTCCTTGTTAAGTTTGAAAAATATTCTTTTGTCTGTGTGTATATATACACACCACATTTGGTTTAACCATTCAGCTTTCAGTGGACATTTGAGTTGTTTCAACCTTTTGGCTGTTGTGAATGATACTGTTATGAACATGTGTGTACAAGTATCTGAGTCCCAGCTTTCAATTCTTTTGAGTATATACATAAAATTGAAATTGTTGAATCATATGGCAATTCTATTAACTTTTTGAGGAACCTGTTTTCCATCTCCCTAGCAGAACCATCTACCATACCACTCGTTTTACCAATTTACTTTTTATTTATTTATGTTTTGTTGACTCTACAAATAATGAATTTAAACCATCAAACAACTTGTGGGGCAGGAGCCATTTTTATCCCCATTTCACATATAAGGAAACTGAAGCAGAGAGAACTTATAGAAACTTTTGATTGTTGAATGTCACCACCCTTGAGGATGCAAGCTTCAGTGAAGGGAGGGATTTCTTTCTGATTGGTTCACTGCTGCATCACCCATACCCAGAACATCTCTGGCACAACATAGGTGCCCAATAAATATTCACTGAATGAATGAATGAATGAATGAATGAATGAATGAATGAATTGGGTGTGGTTCCTGGCCTTGAGGTCAAGGGTTCCAAGGACCAAAAGTCTGAGATGAGGTCTTTGCCCAGGGTATGCAAAACAATAACATCAATGGGGGAGAAAAACTGGGTGTCAGGGAGGGACATGAGAGATCAGAGCAGGGGACACGACAGTTAGTTCTGGGTCAGTGTGAGGCTGTAGAAGAGAAAACCAGTCACCAGATCACTGGCCGAGAGGATTGAATTGGCATGGGAAGCAGTATCCAGGAGGAAATGCGATGCACAATTCAGACCAGAGAGTGAGAACACATGAGGGTTCCTGGGAGGGGGGCTTCAAGCGGAGCTGGCTGAATAGTGGGTAAGGGGGCCTGGTTGACGCAAGAAACCACAGAGGATCCTCCATGATGCTTTGAACTTAAGGCCCAGTATGGTACCTGGCACATACAGAGCATTAATTAATTAAAATTATTATTTGTTAACTGATTGCTTTCTAATCCTAACTAATCACTAACTTGACATATGGCTGAAGGCAAGTCACTTCACTTCTGTGCAATTTATTTTTCTTTATCTGTAAATATAGTGGATATAAATAGATCAGTGAATTAAACATTTTTTTAAAATTATAGAAGCATTTTTCCCCTAACAGAATCCCAAACAGAAGAGTAAACACATGGGGGATTCCAAAGGGGGGCTGGAGGTCTAAAGACCATCCTTCAGCTGTCTACTTCCCAGTGGCTGAGAGTTGGTTTCTTCACACTCTGGGCACCTGCAAGCAAATGATGAAGATCCCCTGGCCACCTGCCCCGAGGTTCATTCCAGCTCTGACACGCATCCCCATCATGCCTACCACAAGCTCTTCCACACAGCAATGGCTGATATTCATTCTGTACTTACTGGATGACAAATGCTCTTCTGAGAGCTTTTCATGTATTCATTGGTTTAATCCCCAATTTAGAGAAGAGGCTATTGAGGCACAGAAAGGTTAAGTCACTTCCCCAAAGCTACACAGCTGGTTGGTTGGAGAGCCTGCAATCAAACCCACTTAGCAGGCTTCATTTTTACCCACAATTCCATCTGCCTCCCGCAATGGCGCACAGAATGCACTCGTGTGCTGTCAAAAGGGACCCGGAAAGGGATGGTTTAATGAAGAGAGGAAGCGGAGAGAAAAGATCATATAAAGAAGGAAGAAGAGCGTGTGATCAAGCTGGACCCCAGAAAGCCCTTGATGCTCTAGAGGGGAGGCAGCTGCAGAGCGACACTGCCAGCCAGGGCAGGGGGACCAGGAACCAACCCGCTGCCCTCTCCAAAATCCTGGAACTACCTCTGATCGCATGCCTTCTCCTTGCTCCCCATTTTCTAATCCAGGACTGGTCAAATCCTATTTTTAAAGCAAGGTCTTAGAGAAGGGCATTCTTTAAGAAGACTTTTCCAGAAAAACAGGAAATGTCAATTTACCAAAAAGACTTTTTTTTTTTACTGGAACAAGAAAAATCTTTGTTTTGTGAATAATAATAGGAAACAGCAAGCTGTGCACATTCCCGACGACTTTTTATTCCCTTTAATGAATTTAATGAATCAGAATACATACAACTCGATAAAAAAACAACTGAAAAGCCTGGTGAGCATCATTCAAAGCCTTTCAACCAGCCATTTTCATATTTCCTGAAGCCAGAATTTCCATTAAAGTGGTAAAACATTACTCCAAAAAAAAAAAAAAACAAAAAAAAACCAACCCCACAGAATTTTACCGTAACCTCAGGAAAAGGACAAGAAAATTGACAATAGACGGAGGCAAAGGACAGGCGCTACCTGCAGGGACACAGGGTCACCTGGCGTTTTTTCAGAGGCTCCATTGCCATCCAGGGAGGCATAATTCTTTCTTGAATGAAACGGTCTGCATATCATGGGATGTTCAGCAACCCACTACACTCCAGCAGAAACGTGAAGCCATTATAAACACCACTAAAACCACCCTCTACATTTCCAGATGCCAGTGGGGCAGGACTGACCGAAGCTAAGAACTACTGGTAGTCAATCCAGTAAATTCCAGAAACACTGACTGAATGCCTCGCCGCCCACGGACTCCCAAGCAGCCCACAGTCTAATAGGAAGGAAGGGGAGACGGGCTGCGAATGCACCAAGTTATCACCCAAGACCTTGTGGGGCACGTAATACGCTGTCAGCCTTCAGTTCAGGTTTATCTAATGCAACGTCCACAAAGCATAAGATGAACTCTCCTCCGAGACTAAGGTCCATCTTGCATCAAAAGTAACTAATTAAATCAACTGAAAACACAGGCTGCAACTATCAGAACCAGAAGGGAGCCCACTGATCATCTAGTCTAGGAGGTGGCAAACCTTTTTTGTCAAGGACCTGAGTGTAAATATTTAAAGTTTCCTGGGCCATATCGTCCCTGTTGCAACTACTCAAACTCTGTTCTGTGGCTCAAAGGCAGCCGTAGACGGTAGGTACACGGCTGTGCGTGGCTGTGGTCCAGTAAAACTACTTACAAAACAGTTTAAATAAGTGTTGAAATTTGGAAATGCTTAAATAGAGACAGGATCAATATCACTGAGGTTTTTTCTTTTGCCTCAGGCTCCAGTATGGCTCCACACCACCCGTTAACAATTTTGTCACCATGTCAATTTTTGATACTGTCATCATGGAACTTCTGGCATTAAGTGCGATTTTTAAAAATATTGCATTCAAGCATGACTTGTCTTGATTACTGAGTTCTTGGTGCTTTCTTAAACTTTGCACAGGGGGCTAGCACCTCGCCCACCTTGCCCTCGTTTGGGCCAAGCCTCATGCCTCCAAACCCACACCTCTGTCCCTGTTCTTCCTTGAACCAGTCCCTTTGTCCATCCACCTGACTGCCCCAGTCATTGTCAAGTTGAATCTCGGTGACGTGGCTGTGCATTTTCACCTGGAGCTCACGTCTTGGTGACTGCACCTTCTCGCTTTTCCTCCCGTTTGAGAACAACATTAAACCCCCTCCCCACATCTCATGCCAGGAAGGTCTCACTTTCAGATCCTCTAAAGGACCAGCTACTGCTTCCATAATTCTTACCTAGAAATATTCCCCATGCCGCAGATGTCTCCCTAAGAAGAATTTTCCAACAACGCTAAGAAAAGTTGTCTGTCTCCTCATATCCGTACATCAGTGCATTAGGCACAGAAAGGAAAATGCAACAGAGGAATCTCCCTCACTGGACTGTAGCCTCAGAGGAAGGACCTCCAGATCGCACCATCATGCACACAGCGACCCTCAGCATACACTTGCCAAATTAAAGTGAGCATGCCCTTTCATCTACGTTTTCAGAGTTTTGATGACTAGGACAGAAAGAGGGGAGCTCAGGAAAGACTGATTTCATGCTTTAAAAATGAAAGAAAGGCTGTACTATTTTGTGGATTTTATCAGTTGAAATGAAATAACTGGGAAAATTTGCCAAAATGGGCATTGCGAACGGCGCTGGACCCACGAAATAGTCATCAACGCTTGCACCTTAACTAGCTGGTCTGTTGCTGGAACATCCCTGTGTTTCACCCATTTCTGATTTCCAGTATGCTCCTGTTCCACAGGAAGCGACAGAGCCAACTCAGAAATAAATGATCGCTCTCAGCTCAACCCCTAGATCCCAAGTCCCAAGCCTTCCTTTAACCCATTTATTTAATTTCTCTTAACATATTTAAATCCATGGAAGGGAATTATGAGGGAGACAGACGAGACAGGTCACAAACATTGGTATGCACATTGAAATAAAGAAAATTAAATGAAAGATTAATAGGGCAGACAGGTAACTGTGCAGTGTGATTTCACTTTGAAGCAATTTATTTCCATTCAAACTGTGATAAATAACCACCAAGTGATATAATAATTACCCATTTCTTAGTGTCGGATGGGATGTGGAAATGATTCTCTGAAGTGAAAACATCCCATGGATTTTCAAAAGGGAATGTTCCACATTCAATAAAGCTACAAACCATGACCCCAAAAGAAATTGAATTGGCCTGTTTGTATTCCCATCGCTATGTCTGAAAAGTCTGTTCTTGCCCTCCGAGGCAAGCTTCTCTTTTCTGTTTGATAAAGTCTTGTGATTTGCGACCACAAAAACTCTGAGGACTCCATAAATTTTGTGCATTGGCACTCCCGCGTGAGCTCAAGCCTGGAAAAGATGGTAGCTGTGGAAGGCAGAGTCTTAAGGTCAAGGAACATTCTTAGTCTGAGTGGTTAGCAGTGGTCATTTCGAAATGCCCCCTAGGCTGAACAATAATTGAATGCATTTTCAGATTAGGTCTCCTTCCATTTCAAAGCAAGACCCCATCTGTAAACATTCATCAACACCCATCAGAAAGCTCTTCTTCGCTGGGGTTCTTTACGGCTCGTGAACACAGGGCCGCCACTGCTTTAGGGCTCACGACATGCTTGCTTGGTGTGTGCACCCACCACTTCTTTTCAGAAACACTGCCAATGGGAGTGGCCAGGAGGCAAGGAAACAAACTCTTTGGTGGAAAAAAACACTGCATTAAGGGTGAGAAGACTTGGGTTCTAGTCCTGGACTGGTCCCTTGCCAGCCATGCCAACTCGGGCAGTTCAATCAAACATCTCTGACCCTCAGTTTCTTCATCTACAAAATGGGGATGATGGTCTACACCTACCTCAAACCATTGGAAAATGGTGACCTGGTGAACAAATTCATCTCAAGCTCCTAAGTGTTTTTTAAGCACTAAGGTGTGCGAGGCACTGAGTCAGGAGTGGTGTGTGAGTTAGGGAACAGACCCCACCTCAAGGAAGTTTCCATGGAAAGAAAAGTAGCATGTGTGTACAACTCACCCCAGCAAGGCTATTCTGAGTCTCTCTTTCACTTCCTATTTAGGCCATCTAGTGCTCCAGACTTTCCCTAGCAATTCACTCAGTCAGTCATCCTTTGATACAATTGTTTATTTAGTCAATAAAACTTCATCCAGCGTTTTCCATGTGCCTGGCACTGGGGCACAGAGATGCACCACATCCAAGCCCCTGCCCTCAAGAAGCTCACAGCCTAGCAAAGGAGACCACCGCTTTGCAATTTGAAAAACACTCTAAATAAATAATTTATTATTTCATCCTCAAAACAACTATGTAGAGTAGATGCTATCAGCTCCATTTCAAATTCAGGGACACTGAGGACCCAGAAAAATGAAGTGACATGCCCACCTCCATGGAGCTTTCAGTGACAGGGGCAACACCAGTTGTGGCTTCACTACTTGAATCCAGTCCTCCTTCTCTGACGCCATGGGTGTCTTCTAGGAGAGAGGGCCTGCCGGGAACTAAGCCATCTTGCTGAGACCATGACTCCACCTACTTCTTGTAGTTCTTTTCTCTGTAGAGCTGGATCCTGGTCTCTGTCCCTGCCAGCACTGTCTATTATTTCACTTCCAGCTGAAATAAATGTTCTCCCTTCCTTTTTCTCAGGCATTTATCGAGCACTTGTCCTACTAGTCATGTGCTAGTCACTGTGCTGGGACTGGAAGACTAAAAAGTATTCAGGACCCAGTCCCGGCCTCTTGGAGCTCAATACCTACTGGGGGACACAGAAAAGTACCCAGATAATCTCAATATAGTGTGATAGGTGCTATGGCAGTAGAGATACAGGATTCAGCATATAGAGAGGAATCTAACCCAGCCTTTGAGGAGCCAGGGTGGGTTTCACAGAAGAATAACAGCCAAAAGGAAGCCTGAAAAGCATATGTCCAGGCAAGGGGTGGGGGCAGCATATTTGAGGCAGAGGGACCCAAACGAATAAACCTGGGAGAAGAGTGAGCTTGAGACTCTGGGAGACCCACAGTTTGTGCAGTGTGGCTGACAGCAGAAAGCAAGAGATGAAACAGAAAGTTGCTGTTAGAGAGAAATTCATGAATCAGACTGCAGAGTGCAGGAGAGAAGTTTAGACTTCATTCTAAAAGTGACGAGGAGTCATGGAGGGATTTTTCAGCAGAAGGTAATACTATCAGATCTGATTTTTTAAGTAAAATAGCTCTCACTGGTTTTTTTGAGAATAAACTCAAACAGGGAGACTGATGTCAAGGAAATCAGCTGGAGGAAGAGCGGTGGTAATGACACAGGTATGAGATGATAGTAAATCTGAACTAATGGAGTAGAGGTGGAGAATAGACAGAATTGAGAGATACCACCCTTATGGTCAGTTGTTGATTTCAACACCTACTTGAATTGGTACTGGATATGCTCATTGGAAATTACATCACAAAACTAACGATAATATTGGTTTTACTTATCAAGTCCTCATGATAAAGCCAGACACTAAGCTAAGAACTTTAAATAAAGTGCTGCATTTAAGAATGAAAATAAGTAAGTGATGTTCACACAGTTACCCTCCTATTTTACAAATACAGATTCCTAGGACCCACTGGAGCCATATGAAACCCAATTTTTCAGGAGTGGTGCCCAAAACTCTGCATTGAGATCCCACGATCTTACTGTGCACTAAATCTTCAGAGCCACTGCTGTGAACACCAAAGCATGTGACATTTTTATTCTGGGGAACAGTTTCAATTAATGAAAAAAAATATTTTCAATTCCAAAAATAACAATTTCAATTAACCTGGGCTGCCTTATGCTTAATGACATATAAACGCTCCAAATAGTATGAAATACCCCAGTGACAAGTACATAAAACATTTAGCTGAGAGTGAGATTGACAGGCTCTTTTAAGCAGAGGTACTGCTTTAGAGAAAGGTGTCTTTATGGGCCCCAAATGGAACAGGGTTGAGATAACAGAGAATGGTTCTGAGTTGAAGAAGGATGATGTGCTCAGGATTCAAGGAAGTCCTCACATGGGACTGGACTGCAGAACCTTAGTGCTGGAGACCACCTGAGCACCCTCAAGTGCAAAAGCTTTGAAACTGTGTTCCACAGCCATTAACGTTCCTTAAACGTCCCTAAGGAGGAAGATAGACGCCGAAACTTCAGGGCTTGGCTTTCCTCCACCCAAGAAGCCTAGCCTCTCTCTTAACTATCTTACATATCACATCTGACCTAGAATTCTCTTTGAAGGAAGGGGATGAGAGACATGGGGAGAAATAAAAGAAAGGAGTTTACACAGTTAACAAGTCCACCACATGTCTCCTGAGCATTTGTATGCCAGTATGAGCATGGAGGATATAACAGAAATAATGCTCAGCCTCTGCCTGCATCTACGAAAGATCTTTGGTTGCAAGCAACAGAAACCGATTCCACCTAACTTCGATGAGTAGTTGGATTCCCTAGAAGATCACTGAGAGTTGCTCTAAATTGGATCAGAGAACTGAATAATCAGACTTCAGGTGGGGCAAGAGCTATGAAGCTCTAGGGATCAAACTAGGGAGAGCTCATGAGCAGACTTCTTAAGACTGTCAACAGAATGATTCTGCTCTAACCCATGAGTCATTCCTCTTAAGAACCAAACACGCAGGAAGAAGCTAGAATCTGATTTGTCCAACTTGCATGATGCTCCCCTGGGCCAAAACTATGAGAATGTGGAAAGGCTGATGGCTGAGTTGATTCAAGACAGGGTGGGTTACACTCCCAGCCAAAGCACATGGGAAGGGATGGGGGGTTCTCCAAGGCCAAAGGGGGTACTGTTGACCCAAGAAGGTAGAATAGAGGGTGAAAAAGCCAAAAGGTAGCTGTCAACTAGATTTCCCACAGAGCTTAGTTTCAAAGGGGAGGTTTTGGAGACATACATTTTTTTTTGTTCTGCCCAACAGCTCTCATTCCTGAAGTGATCCTTCTCTTTCACTCTGTGATATGAGTAGGTGCTGGTATGTTCTCATAGGCTCATTCACCCTGGTCACAGTTGATTGGTCCTGGGGTGAGCACCTGACCCAATCTAAGTCAATCAGGAGCTCTCTCTGGGATATATAAACCTTAAACCCAAGCCTCCAGGATCACTGACAGCCATTCCTCTCCACTCTCAGGAGGCTGGTCACAGGGACTGAAGGAATTGCTGACAGACAGAGGGAAGGCTCACTTGAGCCTCAGGCTCTAGTTGTCCCTGAAACCAAACTACATCCTTGCCTTTATCACAATGACATAAGGTAACCTAATATTATCAACAACAAATAGGCCAAACATAATAATTTTTCTTTGGTCTAAGTTAGCTCAAAATGGGATTCTATCATTTGCAATCAAACATCTCTCCACCAGAATGTAGTTTGGTGCAGCCATTATGGCAGACAGTATGGAGATGCCTTAAAAAAATGAAAATAGACTTGCCCTATGATCCAGCAATCCCACTCCTGGGCATATATCTTGAGGAAACTCTAATCCTAAAGGATACATGCTCTTCAATGTTCATAGCAGCACTATTTACAATAGCCAAGGCATGGAAATAACCTAAATGTCCATAAACAGATGATAGAATAAAGAAGTTGTGATATATATATACACATACATACATACACACACACACATATACATACAATGGAATACTACTCAGCCATAAAAAAGAATAAAATAATGCCATCTGCAGCAATGTGGATGGACCTGGAGATCACTGTATTAAGTGAAGTAAGCCAGAAAGAGAAATAAAAATACCACGTGATATTTATATGTGGAATCCTAAAAAAAAAAATGAATTTATTTACAAAACAGAACAGACTCACAGACATAGAAAACAAACTTATGTTTACCAGCAGGGAAAGGGGATGAGGAGGGATAAATTGGGAGTTTGCCATATGTAAATACTAACTACTATATTTAAAATAGATTAAAAAAGTCCCATTGTATAGCACAGGGAACTATATTCAATATCTTGTATTAACCTATAATGAAAAAGAATATGAAAAGGAATATATATATATATATAAAATTGAATCACTATGCTGTACACCAGAAACTGACACATTGTAAACTGACTATACTTCAATAAAAATAAAGAAAAGTATCCCTGCCAATGTAAATGCATAAACAGCTAATACCAAGGCTATTCAGGACAAATGCCATCAGAATGATCCAATGTTTAGAAGAGGGAGAAACCACACCCATAATTCGACTAGCTCTCATTTACCATGCACCCAGTGAGCCGGGCATGCTAGGACTTCATATACATGTTTGATTTATGTTTTGCATCAGCTTTGTAAGGACATATTATCTCCGACTCATAGGTAAGTAACTGAGGCCAGAGAAGTTAAGCAACTCACACACAATTGCCCAGCTAGGAGATGGCAAAATCTGGATTAAAATCTGATGCTGAAACACACTTTCTCTGCTTGGCAGCCAGAAGCATAGAGGCCCTATCTTTATTCTTTCCAACAACAAACAGGTTCCCCAGGAGCTTACCCAGAATTGCAATCAAGTTGCATCTCCGTCTGCTTAAGATATAAAATCTTTTTTTTTTCTTTTTGGCTGTGTCTAGCTTCAGTGTTAATTATCATCCCATTATAGCCCACTGTTATTTAGGATGTTTCTGGGAAGTAGAGTTTGCAAACATATTTCAATAGTACCTTGACCCCTCAGGCCACCACCAGGACTGTTGCATTTCTCTCCACGTACAGTTTTTACAACTCTCTGTTGTTCATTATGGTAAGAATTTATAAGCCTGACATCTTGGCCAGGGAATGGTGCATCACTGTTTCTGAATTAGGGCCCTTCTGGGAGGGTGGAGTGTGGGGCAGAGTGCTTTGTTTGTGCAGGAGGCAGGGATGCCTGTTATTTGTAGTCAGGACCATATCAGTACAACAGCACAAGTCTTCTCTGCAGATGCAGATGGCACCCAGGGGTAGAAGCAGCGGTGTGTCTTTAATCAGAAGCTATGATTTCCACTGGGCTTTGCCTCTATCCAGCTGTGTGATCTTGAGCAGGTCACTTCCCCTCTCTGGGTCCCCATCTTGCTATGGATTAAATAAGAATGCTGTTCTAAGACCATCCAGTCCCATCAAACATTCTGGGTGGAATGCTGACACAGCACAAGATGTTCTGTGAAAAAGTTCTGGGATCCAGTAAACTTGAGAAAAGCCACATTGCAGTTAAATTGGTTTCATTACTAATGAATTTTCTAGAGCCTTTGAGACAGGAGGGAAGGGGGCAGGGCACAACCCTTAAAAGAATGACACAGCAATCAGCATCAAGATAGTGGAATATTCAACCCCCAGTAGACTTTGAGCTTCCATACACGCTCATCGTAATATAATAGCATGGCAAATGGCACTCCTACCTCTTACAGGTGCCAGGACAGTTTCAAGACTGACCATAAAAGGTCACAAAGTGGGTGGTGGCCCAGCTCCTGGGAATCCCAGCTTCTTCCCTAACGTAGTTGGAATAATCCTCCCACTTGTTAGCATATGAAGCTACCAAGCCCATAAAAACTAACAACACCGTGCCTCGTGGCCTTTCTCTTGCCTTCTGAGAAGGCTCACACTCTGTCTATGGGATGTGTATCTACTTTTACTTCTAACACCCACCCCCATGCCTCGTGGCCTCTCTGGCCTTCTAAGATGACTATACTCTGTCTATAGCATGTGTATCTCTCTGAATAAATCTACCCTCATTCTACCATGGTCGCTGTTGAATTCTTTCCTGCTTGAAGCCAAGGACCCTCACTTGGTGAGGCACATCCCAGGGGTGCGCCTGAATGAGACCTGGGACACGGCCATTCTGTTCCACCCCATTTTTCCCGTATTACCTTGAATACACCATTTGCTTACCTTCACTCTACCCCACTGATTGTTAATATTTTAAAAAACTGTATCCTAAGGATTGAGGCTAGAAAGGTAAATATTCACTTTCCCAAACTCCTTTAAAGTTAGAAGTGGCCAAGCGACACAGTTCTAAGCAACTTAAACAGAAGTAGAAATCCACTGAAAGAATTCTGGGAAAGTTTTACCTTTCGCTTTTCCCTTTTCTTCCTTCCTGGACAGTGATACGATGCCTGGCACCACAGCAGCCATCTTTTTAACAAGAGGTAGAAAGAGTCTAAGTCCCTGGAGGCATCTTTAAACAACTGAAGTAATGCTAACAACTGCCTATATCCAGACTTCTTCCTAGGTGAGGAATATTAAATTCCATTTGTTTAGGCCACTGTTATTTGGGAGCCATGATTTGGGGCTATACACATTCCTAACTAATGCAGTAGCCACGGGCCTCAAGTATTTCAAGTCCCATTAGCAAGGTCCTCCTTCTGGGAGATGGCTACATCAAGCTCTTCCAACGTACATCAGACTCATCTAACTCCCTTATCTGCTTCAGTGCTCGCCATGCAACTCTTGATTAGAACTTGCCTGATGAATGGGCTGTGAGTCAGAGACAGCAATTCTAGTCCTAGTTCTGCCACTGACTGGCCCTCAGCCCCTGAGCATCCTTCTAGCTCTTCCTAGATTTTCAATTTTTTCATCTATAAAATGAAAAAAGCTAGACTCCAGTCTCTACTCTTTCCTCCTGTTCTCTCATCCTGTAATTAAATTCTTTAATTCTAAAGCTGCATAAAGAAAGAGTAAGGTGACAAGGGCAAATGATCCTTAAAATAAGTAGAAGCTTCTTGGTGGTTGAGGGGGTGGGCGATGATGATGGTGCAACTCTCATTGTTTGTTAGAAGGAAAAGTAGAACCTTTTAAGGGGGGCAGTTCTTACTGATGCAAAATTAAAAATATAAAATTCGAAATTTATAAAGAAGGCAAAAGACCACCTAAAGAATAATGCCTTTACAGTGGGCTTCTAAGCCTTCTTTCCAGTAAGTCCCGAGAGAGCAGGGCCAGCACTAGAGCACTCCTTTATTCCTCAAGGACGGTCTGCTCATCTGTCAGTTTATATTAGTAACATGTATATTACAACATTCTTTTTCCACTAAGACAAAAACGATGTCTAACGTTTAATCAGCAATGCCAGTTACTAAGACACACCAGGTATTTCTATTTGTCTCTCCCAAAGCTCAGGGGCTTCTCTTGCTACCAGAAGAAAAATGTTGCCTGTACTAGTAAGTAACTTATGTGTGCTCAGGACTTTATAATTAACAGTGTTTTAATTTACTTTGCATTTGGTCTTCATGGCAATGTGTGAAGGAGACAGAACCAGAATAATTACCCCAGGTTACAAATGATGAAGCTGAGGCTCAAAAAGCTTAAGCAATGTGAGACGGTTGCCTAGGTTTGATTCAGGACTAAAACTGAACCCCATCCCGTTTGACTCCATGCCTGGAGGCCCTGCAGCGAACACTATCACCTCTCTCCACTCCAGGTGTTGCTCACGTCTACAGGCAGGCATGGCTGGCAGGTACCTCCCTCCAGGCTGATCCAGTGCCTTGCTGGGTGACTTTCAGGAAGCAGCTCCACTCTATTCCTGTTTCAACTGCTGTCAAACAGAATCAATGAAGCTTCAACATATTATCTCAAATATAGAGTCCTGACAGCAAGTTCGATGTCCTACAATAGCCTAGTTGGAGCTGATTTTTAAAAATTAAGATTAGAAACAGGAAAATGGAACAAAGTGGAAGTAAAAGATATGAATTGAGTCTTGGTCTGAGGAATCAATACAGGATAACCACGGTTCACTGCGGGTCTCTACGTCTGAGCCTGACCCTAAAGACCAGATTATCCCCCAGCTGTTCCTTGCTCTTGGTGTCCAGGTCACTGCTCTGTGACTCTCTCATTCAGTCATTCAATCAGCAACTCAGGAGAAGAGACAAACAAGACACTTGTCTGGAGAGGCAAGTGAAGCCTAAGAGCAGGGACTTGGGAGGCAGAGTTTAAACATCCTTCTGTGCCTTGACTGTCCCATCTCCAATTATCATCATAATAGATAAGACTTACTAGGCGAGAACTTCAAGCCAAGCATTGTTCTGGGTGCTTTACACGTGTGAACTCATTTAATCCTCACAATAACAAATGAAGTGTGCACTTTCCTTATCCCCTTTTTACAGATGAGGAAACTGAGATGCCAGGAAGTAAAGAAACTCGGCCGAGGTCACATAACTGGGAAATGGTGATGCAGGGCGGGATAGCTCCGGAATCCATGCTCATCACCACTTCCCTGTACAACATGCAGACCAGCGTTGTCCAGCAGAACCTCCTGCTCTGATAGAAATCTTCTGTGCTGCCCCACACGGTAGGCACCAGGCACACAGAGCTAGTCCATTAGCCACACGTGGCTATCAGGCGCTTGCTGGTATGACCGAGGAACTGAATTTTAATTTTCTTTAATTTAAATGAGTTCAAATTAATTTAATTAATTTAAATGTAAATAGCTGTACATGGCTAGTGCCTATTGATTGCCCAGCACAGCTCTACGCTGCAAAACGCAGATAGTAACGCTATAATCAACACACGCCCTGAGGCTCTTGGGCAATAAATGTCCGTAAACTGTTCAGTACAGTACCTGGCACATAACAGGCACTCAATCTCTGTGAGCTACTACCTTAGATGTAGTAGGCACTGAACAAACATCTATCGGCAATCTCTTACCCAAACTCCAAAATCCAAGAAGCTCTGAAAACCCAATTTTGTGTGTCTGTGTATGTGAGTGTGTGTATGCATGTGTGTGTGTGTGTGTGTGTGTGTGTGTGTGTGTGTGTGTGTGTGTGTAACTCATTTGGGCAGCATATCTAAGCTGATCTGAATCATTTGAGGATACAAACTGACCTGTGCTGACGGAAACCTGCTGACAGTGTTTGTTCATCCAACATTAATTTATGACTCATTTTACTGCAGGAATATTAACGTGTAGGACCATGGGTGCTGCCCCGAGCCTGGCAGGGGCTGTTGTACAATATGTAATATACATAACATGTTGTCTTTCTCAGGTCTGGAATAGTCTCAACGTCTGACGTCTATCTGGTCCCTAAGGTTCCTATTCAGGGATCAAGGACCTGCATTTGCGTTTTCATCCCGGGAGAGATGACAGACAGAGCAGAGAGAACTGGGCCTGGCCTGGAGGTTTGAGTCCGCACTAGTGCTGATGCTGGAGAGGAAAGCTCTTGTTCCCCAGACAAGCTGGAGCAGAGGTGGGGAGGGAGCTGCCCCGGTGGGGAGCAGACTGGCCCAACAACGGAACGAAGGAGCATCCATGGCACTGCTCGTCCTGGGGCAGCCGTGCTTCTGGTCACTGCTTTATGGATCTGCTCGATAAGTTTATTTAAATAGCCCTGAAGGGAAAGGGACACGGTGTTCTTATCCACTTAGTGAGTTAGTTATTACAGGTGTGCTTGTGCTCCAGGCTGCTGCCTCCTTGTGCAGAGCCAGCCTCCAGTCTCTTCTCCTTACCAGCCTCCCCAGCTTACTCATCTGTTCCAGAATTTCAGGGTTTCAGAAGAACAAGCCTGACTTACGTATAGCTCTCTCATACTGCTAGCTGGCCCCAGTACCAGAAACGTCCCTTACTGATCTCATCCTTTGAGATCAGGCATTTTATCCCGTAGAGAGCTCAACTTGAGAGCAACGTAGTGAGGTGTAGTGAGGTGGAATCCACACTGCATAACTGTGTGATTTGGGGTAAATCATTTAGATCCTTGGAGTCATAATTAACTCACTCAGACAAAGGAGCAAGTAAAAATCCTACAAAAGATCCTTATAGGAATAAAGAATGCATCTCAAAGTGTAAGTGGTGTCCGATGAATCTAAGTATCCTTTCCTCTCCATGGACCCTCTTTGCCTATAAATGGAGTCAGCATTTTTATTACAGTGGAAAAGGAAGTGCATAGGTTCCGAATAAGCCTGGTGAACTTTCTACAAGGCCTGCAACCCCTGTAAGCCTCAACTTTCACATCTGTACAAATGGGAATAATGCTTCCCTCTCCTGGTAACATCCTGAAAAAATCAGAGGGGCCCTAACACATCTCAAGAGCCCCACTCAGTGTCCATCCCACGGTGCTTGCCTCTCTGTCCTGGGCTACACTTCCCTTCTGCTAACAAGCCAACGGCACTAAAAAGACTGTGACATTTTCCTTTCAATTACAGCCGCCTAATAATTCCTAACTAAGAATGACGGAATTCAATACCAAAATCAATGAAGAAGAGCCACGTGGACCTTCTTTTTTTTTTTTTTTTATTGAAGTATAGTTGGTTTACAATGTTTTGTTAATTTCAGGTATACAGCGTAATGATTCAGTTATATATATATATATAATATATATATATTCATTTTCATAACAGGCTATTTACTAGGTATTGAATATAGTTCCCTGTGCTAAACAGTAGGCCCTTGTTGTTTATCTATTTTATATACAGTAGCCAGTATCTGTAAATCTCAGACTCCTGGTTTATCCCTTCCCACCCTCTTCCCCGACTGGTAACCATAAGTTTGTTTTCTGTCCGTGAGTCTGTTTCTGTTTTGTAAACAAATAAGTTCCTTTGTGGCATTTTTCTTTAGCTTCCACATGTAAGTGATACCATACAGTATTTGTCTTTCTCTTTCTGGCTTACTTTACTTAGTATGACGATCTCCAGATCCCTCCATGTTGTTGTAAATGGCATTGTTTTATTCTTTTTTATGTCTGAGGAGTATTCATCAAAACCCAAAATGATGAGGCTACCACCTGCAGCCACATCGGGGGAAGCGTCAGTGGGAGAGGAGGGAACAGAAGGGAGTGCTTTTCCAAGCCACCTTCTCAGAGAAGCGAGAGCCAGGCAGTCAGCCTCCGCCTTTAATGATAGGCTATAATTCCAATTTCACAACTTAATTATGAGTGGATGAAAAGGACAGTGTGAAAAACTAGGTGCAGGGTAGGGAGTTTCATCTCGTTAGGCTCACTGACACCTCATTAGGGACTTTGAAAAACATTCTGCTTCCAGGCAATTTTGCTACTATCTCGATTTTTTTCCACGTTTATCTAGCTCCATTTATTTGACTTGACACAAGTAGGAAAATGGGATCTTTGATTTTTTTTTTTCAGCTCATCAACTAGTACTTCTAGTCCTCCACTTCGAACTGCAGGATTCTTTGTGAGGTTACGATCATTGACACCGGAGGATCGGAACTGCCAGTGTAATCTTCCAAAAACATGAGCCAGATCGTGTCCTGTCCCTGCTCCAAATCTTAAGTGGGTTCCCAGTCGTCTGTGGGATCACATCCAAACACAACAGTAGGACATTCAAGTACCACCTACTTTTCAGACCTCATTTCCTACCTCCTTCTTTCCAAATATCCATTCTGATGGTAACAGGGCTACTTAACATTCCTGCCGGCCCAGCAGAAAGTATCATGATGTTCACAACGTTTCCATTTTCTTTCTCAATTCCCTGACTACCTCTAAAACATCACTCATCCCTAAAGATTCAATTCAGAGATTCAGTTTTCTATCAAAGTTTGCTTGTTTTTCCCTACCAGACACCTCCTCACTCCTGCTTTGCACTACCAGTACAAAGATTCTTAGTACTAGGATTTCGTGTCTTGAATGCTAGTCAATGGTCCATGTCTGCCTGCTCACGCCCCTGTGAGCTCCCTGAAGTTGGAGTCCTGCCGAAGTTAACTTTCTGCTCTCACTACTGCGACATGTGACACAGATGTGTCCTGGTGAGTTGTGAGATGTATCAGCAGCTTCCTCTTAGATACCAAACTTGGCAAAAAAAAACCCCCAAACTATTAAAAAGAAATGAAGATTTAGCTTTTTCTCCCAATAATGTCCTTCTCACTCCTTTCCTTGCTGTCTTGAGTAGAAGAAAAAAGGGTCAAGTTAAAGTTAGAACATGGGGAATAATGCAGATCCCTGAGTTCTCCCACAGGTGTGTGTCTTGTGTACGTTCAAAGAAAAATAAATGGGTTGGGAAGTGCCGTTCTGTAACACCAAGTCAATTCATGCAACAATACAGTCAGTATATGGAGGACAGATCGCTGTCCTTGATCACATTCTGAGGTCTGGGATTCTTTCACTTGACTTTGATGTGCAGCACTGTCCACCGTACCATGGCATCGCCAAAGGAGGAAAAGTCTGATGCCCGTGTGGAACCAAAGAGAACGCCTTAGTCTCCTAAGGACTATATATAGTTTATTTATTTGGAGATTCTGCCTCTATTGCACATTAAACCAGCTGTGGACCTGAATTAATTGTTGCAGCATGGTAAAGGGTTTTGGAGTTAAGGAGACGTGGGTTTTGTTTCCTGCAAACTGCTAACTGTTGTAAAATAGTAGGATGGCTTTTGACATGTCCCTTCTCTGAGCCTCCATTCCTCAACTACACAGCAATAAACTTTAAAACTGTTGCACAGTCCCCACCTTGCAGCTCTGTTATATGGATCAAATGAGATGATGTATTTGGAAAAGTGCTGTGTAAATCATAAAGCACTCTGTCAACGGGAGTTAGTAATTACTTATTGGAATCAGGAATTAGCTAAGGTAAAGTGCATTCCCATATCCAGATCCTTTCTTATAAAGAAGGCAGCTGCAGACCACAGTAGAGAGAATCAGCTTTGGAGGCTGACTTCCTATGCTCAAGAACCGGCCCCATCACATACTCACCAAGTGATTCAGAATAAGTCATGTAACATCTCTGAGGTTCATGACCTTGTCTTAAAAATGGGGATGATAGGATTTTTGTGATTGTTATTAAAGACAAATGCATTTCTGAAAGATAGAGACATATAAATAATTAATCACAGCAAAACTGCTCAAGTATCATACCAAATAGAACACAGAAATTGCAATGAGAGTGACAAAGAGGGAGCGAGGTTTTGGAGAATGAACAGGAGTTTTCTGGGCAAGTCAGATGGGGAAGTAATATTTCAGGAAGAAAGAACCAGTGCAGTGAAGGGCAGAAGTGAGAATGTCTTGAAATGTCTTGATGACTCTTCTTTCTGCTTTCCTATATACAAAATGAGATGAGAAAGGTCTGCCTTTCTCCTATATTGCTGAGATACTCTGGAGGGGAATGAGATGATGAATTCATAACACAATTCAGTCCAGGAAAGAAAGAAATATACACACTCAATATGGCCAACATGTCTCTCTAGGGCTGGCCTCTGATTGGTAACCACAAGAGGAAGTAATCTCTATGACAAAGGCCCATGGAGAAAGGATTCCATAAGGATGGGAAAGTGCCTTTCATTCTTCCATTGTCCTCACTGCATTTTCCCAAGAGGACTAGGACATGTCAAGACATTTGGAGAGGTACGGTACAGATAGAATATGTCTCCATTGTGTCTCAGAGCCTTCCTGGGGCTTGTTTTCTTAAGACCCTGCTCCATCTGAGAAAATCTTTCAAACCAGAGCCACAGATACAATGATAAACTATAACAGGATTTTCCAAGCAGAAGCAATTGGTGATGGGAGGGTGGAGGCAGAAGAGAGATGAATAATAGCAAAGTAGGTCAAAAGAAAAGTATTTTGGGAGCTCTCTTGTTCTTTTATCAAAACGGAAACCTTTTACCTTGACAAAGCTCACAGGTTTTAGGCAGCCTGGTAATTTACCCTCTATAGAAGATATATTTTCCCTTTGTTCTGTGAAATCACGTAGCGCTCGATGACAAGACCTGCTCAGAGACAAGGTGTGCCCCTCCTAGCTGTGTGATCTCAGATAAGGCCTTTAGCATCTCTGGTCCTCAAATTTCCCATCTGGCTAATAAAGGAATTGAACTAACAGATTGGTAAAGTCTCTTCTGGCTCTTAAAAGTCTTATTCAGCCCATGTCTGAAACCCTGTGCTAATTAAGCACTGAGGGAGGGGAAGGAGGGGGCCATTTGTAAGATGAAGGCTGCGTCAAGTTCATTTTGCAGTCAGACGTGGGAGGGGGATCTGACAGTCACCAAACATCTACTGCGTGTAACAAACTGTGCTAGATTCTTAATATCCCTGTTCTCGTTTTAAGCATGCCACCAGCTCTGGGAAGTGCTGGAATGTTAGGTAGTTACGACCACTCCCTGCCATGCCTCCAAGTCCAGAAGCAGTTGAGAAATCTACACGAAAATCAGACAGAAAGAGATCAAATACTCAGACTTAACGGCTGATGCAGCCGGATCAGAGAAGATGCCACCATGTGACCAGAATCTAGCTTCCTGTAACCTTCCCTTTCCCTAACTCCCTTGCAAGGGTACCTTCTGCACAAGGACAGGCAAAGACCACATACATGGCCTTTACACAAGCAGATTCAAAAGAGAACTCCAGACAAGGCGGAATCTCTGGGACCGTCCTTCACTCACACTCAGTAAGCAGGTGAGGCATTCCTGGTCCTCTGGGAGACATGGCGGAATGAGGAGAGAGAGAGTGAGCAGGGGTTTTCTGCTTCTACTTCTCCTTTTCAAGGTGGAATAAAAGCCTTTTCTTCTATGAAAATGGGGGCCATCATGCAGGAGAGGCCGCTCTTCCAAAGCTATGATCAACCATGTTTACAGGAGCTCAGTGGGGCTGAACTAGCTGCCCAAGATGACCCTCTAGTCAGGGGTAGGGCCATGGTCTGCACTCGGGTCTGCCAAATCCTCTCTCTTCCCACTCTACGACGTGAAGCCCTGTGCAAACACACACACAGCTCTGGTGAGTGACAGTATTGCGGGTGTCATGTGAATGGTAGAAATGCCAAAGAGTATCTTAAAATACGTAGTGTAAACATCTCGGTTTTCAGAGTAACCCGTCATCTCAGCATCTCAGTTACTGTGAAGATACATATGTATACAGCTGTGTGTGTACTTATATATACATATATGTGTGTGTGTGTCTTTTGTGGCATCATCTTGTAGCCCTGGGGCAATAAGCTTGGGGATGCATATAACCAGCACAGAGGAAGAAATGGTCGCTATGCTCTCGATTATATATATATAACCCCTTAGATTTCTATATAAAATACACACAAGACCTTATTTATCCAGACTCATGAATTCATACAGAAGTGAGCAATTATAGATCTAAGCACCAGCACTCTAAAAAGTTACCTTTAAAACAATAATGGTCTTTCTACAGTATCTTATTCTCATCCCTTCTTCCTTAAATATGGTTTAAGAATTCAAGACATCATTATCAACATCAGCTACTGGGCTGTACTTCAGTTATTAACTAGAGGCTGGGTCATGTTAGGGAGTTGGTGAGCACCTGTATCTACATGACTGTGCTTTGCCGGGGTGCATGTCTCCCTGAATAATATTGGGATATCTGCTCTTCTGAATTTGCCTATTTCTGATTAATTACAGGTAACGGACTAGAGATTAAGAACCATCAGATAAATAATTAAATGTTGGACACAGGATTCTCTTTGGCGTCTCCTCATATTTTATACAAGGAAGGTGTTTTTAGCATAGTAGTTTAATACTGTGGAGTCAGATGCCACCTGCCACTTGTTAGCTGTGTGTGCTTAGGCAAGTGTCTTTGCCTCTCTGAGCCTTATTTTTCCTATCCATAAAACAGGAGTAATAATGGCACCTTTATCATAGGAGAGCATTCTGAAGTTAAGTGAAGTCACTCATGTGAAGTAATTAGCAATATACCCAGCACATTCTAAGCACTTAGAAAGAACATGGTCACTATTGTATGAGGCAGACAATATAGTGATAATAAATCTGGTTTTAGATTCAATTTGTCACTGTTTATTATTACTATTACTATTACTACTATTATTATGTTTGAATCAAGGGAGATTCAAGATCTGGTTTTCTCATATTTCTAATGTACTAATGTGGTAACAAAAGATAGAAATTATAAACAGTATAGATTGAAGTATTTTCTTTGGGACTTGCATTGAATCAAATATTAGTTCCCTTAAGGTGCATTTAGGAGAAAATCCAGTGGTGCTGAAACAAACAGCACAAAGGTTCAGTACTAGTAGGCATGTGCTCATTGTGTTGAATAGGTTTTGCTTATTTGTTTGTCTGGTTTTTAATTAGTACAATCTCAGAAACATATGAAGTTTGAATAAGCCCATTTGACATCTAGCATATTTTATACTGGGCTTAATTCAGTTTCTAGTTTACTTCATTCTTTTAAGAAGTATCTATGAACAGATTACAAATGATAATGCTAGTAACAAAATAGTAATAATGCTTATATATCAATTTACACTTTTTATAGGACTTCAAGCACATTCTCTTCTGCTGAAATCCATGAGGCACTTGGGTCAGAGACACTCAGCACAGTGCATAGATGGGAACCCTAGGGGGGTGAAGGAATGAGGAGACATGAGGCAGTGATAATACAACTGACCTAAGCTGTGGGGGAGACCAGGAGACAATCTAAAATCTCTATTGTGGACCCCACAGGGAGAAGGGGATGGGCCACCACTATGGAGGAGTCAGAGGAAGGGAGTGGGCGTGCTCATGAAACAATGGACTTGATTATCTAAGACCCCTTCTACCCTCTAATATTCCATGTCTCAGTGAAAAAGAGCTTTCAAGCATCAAACTAATTTGGTCCTGGAATGAGGTCAGTCTGGCCTTTCCCACAGAACATGCTATATAAAAAGAAAAAGCCTCAAAGGACCCTCTTGGCATGGGTGCCCTGCTGCTCCCCTTCCCTAGACCAGGGCCAAGATTCCTATCGAGGTAACTAGAAGAAGGGAACACACCAGCTCTTTGATAATTCTGAGCCTCCCCAAACAAGCTAACCCCCCAGGACTCCCCACAGGCCAGGGGCAGGAGAGAGACCCTTTGAGGCTCAGCTTGAACCCGCAAGCCTTTCAGAACACCGAGGAAGTGAAACACAGCAGTTCCATGACTACTCATTTGGAAGGAGCCCATCTTTTCCAAAACATGGGTCTAAAAAGCTGACCATCTATTTTTGCTTTTGTTGCTTTTGTTTTTGGTGTCAAATCCAAAAAGCCATTGCCAAGGCTGATGTCAAGGAGATTTACCCTTATGTTTTCTCTTAGGAGTTTTCTGATTTCAGGTTTTTAAAAATTGCAAATAAAAAAATTAAGAGTTTGACATTAACACATATACACTACTAAATATAAAATAGTTAAAACAACAAGATCCTACGGTATAGCACAAGGAACTGCATTCGATATTGTGTAATAGACTATAATGAAAAAGAATCTGAAAAAGAATATAGTATGTATAACTGAATAAGTTTGCTGTACACCTGAAACTAACACAACATTGTAAATCAACTGTACTTCAATAAAAATAAAAAATGCAGGCTCAGAGATTCCCTTCCTAATGCCTAGTCTGACCTGCCTGATTGGGACACACTCTGAATTTTCCTTGATAACCTCTGTCACAGGTCTTACCCTATTGCCTACATGTCTTTCTCCCATCCTCGGCTCTAAGCTCCAGGAGGATGGGGACACCACTTTACTTCTGCCTTCCAGCAGACTTCTAGGGCCTGTGTATAGTAAGTGCTTTATACATTTTTTTCTTTTGTTGTTTAATTTATTTAGTAATTGAGCAATTCGTTGACTGATCCCTTTCAGTTGCTCAGAGACCTTTTATCCTCATTCAAGGCTCTCAAGTGTTTTTAGAGCAGACGAAGATGCTGGACAAATGAGGAGCCTCCAAGTAAGTGTAGGTCACTTTGTCAAGTTTCCAAGTGTTCTCCTTTGATGCATCTATACTTGGCAGCCAGGTACGGCAGAAGAACAGCCAGCTTGGTAGTTTCAGTAAATGCAATTACTCTTCACAGGGTTGGTAACAAGCAACATTGTCAGTTTCACACGCAGGGCCTGTCAATTCCCCTTCTTTTTCATGTTCTGCATTTCTTTCCAGGCTTACTTGTCCTTCCAAAATCACATGGGTCCCTCATCCTCAACTGGCTTCTCAGAACTTTGAGAAGCTCTGCTTCCTGCTCTATGACTAACTAGCTGTGTGACCTTGGACACATCACTTCTCCTCTCTGTGCCTCATTTTCCTTCTTTGTCAAATGAGGTAGGATGGAAAATGACAGTCCACCATCGAATCAAAGCCCAGGAGACAGACATTACCTGTTAGAAACTGGCTTAATGTAGATTGGAAACTGGGAAGTGGGGGACTGTGGGATGTGCTGTCTGAAACCCGTACTCCAATCTCACCTCCCATCTTCAGTTCTGTCAATTATCTAATTCCCTGGTTGGTTTTTTTTTTTTTTTTTTTTTGCCTAGGAAAATAGATGATCTCTCTGATAGAGCGGTTGTAAATCAAAAGGGTTAATAGGTGTGAAAGAGCTCTGGCAACTGTGAAGTTCTACAATTGCTATGATTTCTCTAAAGGAAACCCATAAATATCAAAGTGGGTGTTCCAAGACTTAAATCACATTCCCCAAAGTCCAAGTCCATTTCATGAACCTGGTTCTGTCTGTGAAGTATTTGGGAGTTAAAGGGTGAAGGGGTAGGAAAAGGGAGGTTCTGACAGAAAGACAAGTATCACATGATGTCACTTGTAAGTGGAATCTGAATAAATGACACAAATGAACTTATTTATAAAACAGAAAGAAACTCACAGACATAGAAAACAAATTTATGGTTACCAAAGAGGGAAGGAAGGGAGGGTTAAATTGAAAGTTTGGGATTAGCAGATACAAATACTATTTACAGAACAGATAAACAACAAGGTCTTACTGTATAGCACAGGGAAATATATTGAATAGCTTGCAATAACCTAAAATGAAAAAGTGTATATATATACACACACACACACACAAATACATACATATATATTAATCATTCTGCTGTACACTAGAAATTAACACATCATAAATCATCCACACTTCAATAAAAAGATTTGAAAAATTAAAAAAAGAAACAATGGGATGACAAAGTTAAACGAGGTTTCTTTACTGAGGACAGCCTTGCTTTGACTAGCTACCATACACTGTGAGTCTGAAAAGAAGAACATGTTTTTTGCAAGGTTTCTCAGTCCCTTTTGGCCACAGACCTCTTTTGCTTTATAGAGCATCAAATGAGCATATTTTGGGAAATGCTGCCCTAAACCAAAGAAATGACATGCTGTAGGAATCCTGGACAATGTTAAGGGATTTAGGGGAGTAGTTTGGGCAGATAAGAGGTGCTTTCAGCATGTTCCAGTTTCTACCCCATCCCTTTGGGAAGTCAGTCATCAGCTGTGGCATGCAGGCGAGGGTGGTTATAACTTGGAGTCAGGACCCCTGTTTTGCAACCCTACCTCTACCACCACCTCCTTGTGTAACCCTGGGCCATTCTCTGAGGCTCAGTTTGCTCATGTGTAAGATGCAGGGGCATCAGGACCACCGGAGACCAGTCAGATACGCCTGGATCACTGCAACAAAGCGTTTGCCGAGGGGAGAGAAGAGGCAGAACAAGGCAGCATGCGTATTTGATGTCACAGGAAAACACAGCAATGCCCAGCTCTCAAATAATCAATTCAGGAGCAGGTCATCTGGAACATGAGGTTCCCTAGGAACAGGGTCCCAGACAGTAGAAACTGGGGTAAGCATACAAGCAGCCTTTGCGAGGAGATGGCTGGTGGGGAGGCGCTATCACCACTAGCTTCCCCATTTTATCTCTTAACACTTCAAGTGTGACTTAGACACCATTTACTCCAGGGCTACTTCAGTATTGTCTTATGTCCCCGACACTCCACACCCACCACTGGAGAGGTCAACGTCTGATGGCCTCCTAATACTCAGAGTTACATTAATATTGGGCCCACGGTCAAAAAGCTGAGCTCAATATTCACAGCCATGTTCTCGAAATACCAGATTTATGCTGTGTGGAAACCATTTCCAAAGTTTCACATTTGCATTTCCTACTCGGCTGGTGATAGATTGAAGGTATTAGCTGCAAAGCAAGTAAAACCCAGAGGCTGGAGGGAATTCAAATCCATTTCACTCAACAAGTGCCTTCTGAACATCCACTAGGCAACTGGTAGCTTCTCTGCGCAGAGCAGAGGGAAAGGGGGGTCTTCCATTTACCAGAGTTATCAAGATCTATTACCTTCCCGACAGAGCTGTTCTCTTTAATCCTCACTGTGAGGCATCTAGAGACACTATTCAACAGGTAAAGGGGCCTGAGAAGTAAGTAACTTGCTGAATTATCACAAATAAATAGAAAATCCAGAATTTGATCCTAATATCTGGCTGATTCTAAAGTCTGAGATATTTTCACTAAAACCAAGCTTCCTTACCAGTTATGGATGGAATAAGAAATCGTTGTGACCCTCAGGAGGTGATGACAGTCTGCAGAGATAACATAGGACAAATAGAGCAGAATGGTGGGAGGTACACTAAAGTGAGAATCCAGAACTGTGTGTGTATATCTGCTTCAATCTCTGAGAAAACAATAAAACAAAATGCTTGTATTCCTATATCTATTTTTAAGATCAGTTTAAAAATACAAGTATCAATCTATGTTCTACTTCACAGTCATAGAATTTCAGAATATGATCTTACAAGAGGCCATATAGATCACCTTATCTAAGTCCATTATTTTACAGATAAGAAAAGGAATTCTTAGACACCTTAAGTAACCTGCCTAGGGTCATACAGTAAGGCAACCATAAAAGTTGGCTTGGAACCTGGGTTCTTGCTTCCAAGTCTACTGCACACCCCATTACAATGCTTCTCAGCCTTTTAACTTAACTCAAGAGAGTGAATTTATCATTAACATTCATTCACTGAAGTCCACTCATCCATCCACAGTCCATCCAGCCATCCATACTCCATCCACCCATTCATCTAGCCAATCTCCATGTATCTATCCTCCATCCACCATCCATCCATCTAACCGTTCATCTTTCCATACACCCATTTACCTACCCACTATCTACCATCTCCATCCATCCATCCCCCAACCATCTACCCATCAAGCCTCCTTCCTTCTAGCCAACCCTAGTCAAGTACCTACTCTAAGCCGGATCCCAAACCAGATCTCAAAGAACTCCAAGCTCCCTGACTGCTCCAGTAGCATGTTTTTAATCTCTAGACCACAGTGTAAGAGTGAATATGGATGACAGTTCTTCTCCATGGTAGAAGGCTGCATATCCAAGTGTCACAAATAAAGACCATACCAGGTGAGCGGATGGTTCTCCAGGGCTTGTGCTTGCTACCATTTTCAGCCCTGAATGCCTCCACAGGCATTCTGATGCTTGAGCTGATGCCACATGCATGCATCTGAGCCAGGGATTGTGGGAAGGCAGTGGTCTGACATTTGGGAATTGGCTAAGACCTGTAGCTCTAGCCTAGAGCTGGCCTGAAAAAATATTTTCTCACAAAAATAATTTTATAATTTCATACAAAATATAATAGTGAATATTTGCAAATTTTTGCCTGATTATATTTACTCATTCACAAATATTTGTCCAGCACCAATGATGCATTTCATGTTTTTCACTTAATGCTCACAACAAAGTAGATATCAGTGTTTCCTCCAACTTCTCATTATGTGTGCAGAAATTGAGCTCAGAGAGGCACACACCTTTCTTATAATTACACAGATAGTAAGCAGAAGAGTCAAGATTTTAATCCAGGATTCTTGGACTTCAAAACTCATACTAAACTAAGCTGTCTCCAAAAACAGTTTGTACACCAAAGGAAGAAGGAATAGCTCCTTGTTATGGGGTTCAGAGAAAGGCTCACAGAGTAAAATTTTAACCAGAAAAGAGGTAGGGTTTTGGATGTGGAGAGAGATGAAAAGGTAACTTCCAGGAAGAGAAAAAGCTTTAGCAAAGGCACAATAACACGGAAGCATGAGCAGGGTTTAGGAAATAATAAGTGGGCTGTAGTGATGTAGCCATGAGCTGGGAAGAAGTAGGTGGGGGTCATGTTATACGTGATCTTAATCCCATGGATAATGAGGAGCCACTGAAGGTTTTTGAGTTGGAAGGTGATACAATAAATCCAAGCTTTCAAAACACTCAATCTAGTGGTGAAAATATGAAGCTTGAAGGAAGAGGTCCTTTAAGAGAATAATGTTTAAGAGGCTCCTCAAGAAAAGAGGGAATGGAAATGTAACCAAGGTAATGATGGCAAGAAAGAAAAGAGGAGAATAATGTAAAGATGCTAAAGAAGTTGAATAGATGGATGAATGGCTGGCTGGCTGAATGAATGGATGGATGGATGAATGGCTGGATGGGTGATTGAGTGGATGAATGGAGAGATGGATGGATGGGCGGATGGATGTCTGGATAGAGGGATGGTTACTTATGCTTGTGCTAGAATTTCTCTACAAGAACATATTTCCCTTCCTTTGAGCTCCACCAACAGTGTGTGTAATTTTGGGCTTTTCCCCTAGTGTGACCCCAGTAACAACCAGTAATTATAGACCTGGCAGCCTCTACTTCATTTCATTTTCGAAGTAGAAGGCCAGAACATGGAAGCCTCTCCACTCATACACTCTGCACATCACCCTGAGACTCTTCTGTCAAATCATGATTTCATCATGTCTCCCACTATTGTCAATGTGATTTTAAAAATATGTCTTCTGTTCTGTCATTCATGACATTTACTAAACACTGTACTGAGTGTATGATATGAAGTCTGTGAACAGCCTAAGCTTTGCCATCTAGCTTAATTTGATTTGATACTGACCAGACTACTTCTTAGATGTGTGACCTTGGACAAATGAGTTAATTGTATTCAAACATACCTATAAAATAGTGGTAACACCAATTTACAGGGGTGTAATGGGAATTAAATGAGCTCATACAAAAAGTGGCCAGTGCACAGCAGATGGTCAATAAATAGGACTATAAATAAGATCTTCTAACCCCTATGGTGGGGCTGTTTTTAACACCTCCCTGTTTTCTCAAGGATCATTGGGTGTCCAGTTTCCTTAAACAGAGACTGCTTCTGTAATGGCATATTTTTTGCATCTGGAAGATTAGGCCCTCCCACACCACCATCACTCTTTATCATAAGTCCACAAATTTAATGGCCCTTTTCTGGCATTTAACAATGGGTAGCTCTATCCCTCTAACTTCCCAGGTCTTTCTCAATCAAGGCAAATTCTCATTGTTTGGTTCCGATGTCACATGAGGCCTGATAGGAGAAATACCCTCTCTAGCTTTCCTAAGTGTCCTGCCATGCAATGTCTTTAGCAGTGGCATCAAAGCAGAGCTTGCAAGAGGCAGGGCTATGATTAGGTATCAAAGGACTGGTGTTTGCAGCATTTGTCTCCCTCCGTCATCTTCAACAAAATCACAGTAGTGAAAAGGATGGAAAAAAATCCTTAAAAGCATGGAAATAGAAAGGCACCATGGACCAAGTCAAACTGTTTTCCTTTGCTCATGCTCTTCCTTCTGACCAGATGCCTTTCCTCAGGCTTCTCCACTGCCCCTCTTCAGTAGCTCACAGGAGAACTGAGAAAAAGTTAATTATATACCCATTTTGGTATTCTCCTATTTAAGTCCCATCTCTCCTGCTGAACTATGAGTCTATGAAGGAGGAAACTATGTTTATTTTGTTTGTCCCACATCCCCAAGGTCTAGCAGAATTTCTGGGATACAGCCAAGTCCTCAGTATGGATTTGTTATGAATAAATAAATAATTGGCTGCATGAATGAAAAAATGATTGGTGAAGACATCAGTAAATAGATAAATTCAATGTTACGTACTATGCTGGAAGGAAGTATAAGGCACAATAGGAGCCCGGCAGAGGGGTATTGGAATGGTAGGCAATGGTAGTGGAAGGGTATTCTAGGTAGATGTAACAGCTTGTGCAAAGGTGCAGAGGTGTGATATATGTAACTTGGCACATTCAGAGAATTACGAGTAATTCATCTGAATTAGATAAAGTATCTTCCAACTTCTTTCCCTAGTTGACTTTCCTACTTGATTTTATGCAACGCCACTCGGTCCTCAAAACATGACTGGCTCTAGCCAACCACCATATCTTTGCTCATGCTGGTTCCCCGACCCTTCTCTGCCTGTCTAAAGCTTAGCCAACTTTTCCAAGCCAACATCATTGCCATTCCTTCAGGAGCCTCCTCTGTTGGCTCCATCTCTGGACGAGGTGGCCACAGATTCCCCCATCACACAGCCAGCTGGTCCACAGCAGGGAGGGCCCATGCTCTCATCCTCTTCATCTCTCCTGCCGAGCTCCCGCCACACCTCATTTATCCCCCTCCCACTTGGCTGCCCTTTGTCCTGCAGTCAGATATGGATGAAACAGGAATACGATACCAGGAACGTTAAGCTGGTGTTTCAGAAACAGTTTTCATGGAACAGTGAGCTAAGCATATGATTTTTAAAAAGAGGGTTTCCAGATGAACTGTTAATTCCATTTTTAATTCCTTTGAGGTTCCCTGGGGGACTGAGTGACGGTGTTTTTGTTTCTGTAGGAAATAGCATTTTTTCATCCTTGATCTCGGGGAGATGGGCTCCGCCATTAAAACTGCAGCTCATTCCTGGCCCGCATGAGAGCAGAAATTGGAGCTTTTTTTTTTTTCAATTGAAGTGTAGTCAGTTACAATGTGTCCATTTCTGGTGTACAGCATAATGTCTCAGTCATGAACATATATACATAATTGGAGCTTTTAAATATAAAGGGAAAGATTTCTTTGAATCTAACCCTTGTACCCTTTTGTTCCTCAGGGTCAGGGAAGAAAAAGAAGAGTAGCATCTTTTTCTGTCCCTCTAACTTGCTATATTTCAGAGAAAGTTCCTTCTACGCCTTCTACCACCTGCCTAATGCCTGCTCAGGCTCCCACCTGTTGCCACGTTTCCTGATTGCCCCACAGTGCATGAATCGCTCCCTTCTCTCTGCAACCAGAGCCTTTTCTTTCTGCCTCCATCTTAACACTTCTCACAGTCTGATTTTTATATGAATCCATTGTCTGCACTTCTCAGCAGGAGAAGTGCCATGACTTCTTTAAGACAGTGGTTCTCAAAGTGGTCCTGGGACCTGTAGCGTCAGCATCACCTCCTACCGTGTTGGAAATGCAAATTCTTTTTTTTTTTTTTTAACATTTTTTATTGATTTATAATCATTTTAAAGAAATGCAAATTCTTGCCATTCTCCCTTCTCAAATAGCCCCCAACCATGTAAGCAGCTCTTTGCAGGAAAACGCCCTCAGCAGAAAACCCCGTTTGCCTTGTCACTAACCTTAAACCACGGACCCCCAGCACTCTAGTCATCTCTGGCCTTAGCACACCTTGCAAATCTTCTGGTCACACAGTACCTTGCCTGACCTGTTGGTTCTTTCCGTAGATCAAAGAAGCAGGAATGAAGAGTAAGTAATTAACAGATGACCAGACATCTTCCTTAGCTTCCCCTTCAGTAATCTCGCAAACAGACTGAACAAGACAGCATCCAAATAAAGAGCATGAGGAGTCAACAAGCCTGCAAGCAGCGCGGGGTGGCGACGACTCTGATCCCTCATCCCAATGATTAATTGAGATCACGTCCCCTTTTCCCTTTGAAATGTTCATGGGTGACAGAATCTTCAAAGATGGTTTTTGGGGGATGCTGAATCCACCATCTCCCCAGATTGCTGGCATTCTGACTAAAAGCAACTTCCCTTTCCACGATCATTTGCCTCTCTCGAGTACTGATTTTTGAGCTGCGAGTAGCCAGACCTGAGTTCGGTAGCAACCAGACCTACTGAGTCAGCAACTCGGAGGGTAAGCCCAGCAATCTGAGCTTTAACACGGCTCCCAGGAGATTCTAAAGCACGCTGAAGTTTAAGGACCACTGCTGTAAGGGCAGGAACAGGAATGGTTAGCACCTGGAGTACTCCCCCACCCCGAAACACACACAGTGGGCTCTCAGTACATGTCCTGCTGAATGGAACTCTTTAATGATACCACCCCTAACATGCTGCTAATTATAATCGATAAAGGACAAGAAGACACCTGAAGAAGCATTCACACAAGAACAGAGATGAGCTATACACATGCACCTGGCCAGCTCTCCACCCCACACGTACATCTTAAACCAGCGTCAAATGTTTTGAAAGATGATTCCAGATAAAAGCGGGTGTTCATTCCCAATCAGTTGATAACTGCTTTGTGTCTAAGACATTACTGGAATGTTTATTGCCAGGAGTTCTTCATTATGAAGGATGGTATTTGGTTGGACCGTTTTGAAACCTCTGTTTATACCAGAGCTGTTTCATAGTCTTAGAGTGTGGTGCCTACAGCTCTGGGGAGCCCTGGCAAAGGAGCGGGCACTAAAAGTGCTTATTACTGTATGGATTTGATATAAAGCAGGTTAAAATCCTGTTCCCTGGAACACAAAAACTACCTGGAATAAGAACCTGAAACAACACAGCTGTCCTATAAGCTACCATTATTTTCCTCCAGTATCATCATTGCAAAGGGTTTCACGTTACTGACTTTCCCCAAGACTCCCAGCTTTAAAGCAAAAGGTAACAGTCCCAAGACCCAGATCCTTTCTGCCACAGGATTTCCCACCCCCCACAGTAATGTATGCCTATACATGTATTTTTTCCGCACAATCAGATTTTAATGACACAAATAGAATGACGTCTTGCTGGAGCATTTTTAACTGTTTTTTTCCCCCATGTAATTACTTCCATCCATTTAGTTGCACTTTACTTCTTTAAGGAAGGTCAGTGTATTTTAATCACAACGTGCACTGGCTTGCTGGAGCTATTGATGAAAGAATTCAAAGCTCAGTTCATTTAGATGTGAACTACCAAGTTCAATGAGAGAAGCAAAGGGTAAAATGAAATTACACAGCCTTTTGGCTGATTTCCCATTTCTGTGTATATAAAGGCATGGGATGGCCTTTGATGCCCCAGATTCTGGAACAATAATGCCCTGGAAGGAGTTCATATAATATTAATAGCATCTTATTGAGGGAGATAAATATAAAACCCAAATTAAAAAAAAAAAAGAACTGACTTGGCAAGTAAAGATTAGCAAAAGTTTTTTCTCTCTTATTTCCAAATCACAACCATCACCAAAATAATAACTAACACTTGCACAGTGCTTTGCAGTTAATAAAATGCTCTTATAACCATTAAGTCAGTTAACCAGCCTGGTCATTACTAATAGCTAAGATTTATCTTGAGCTTCCGATATACCAGGCATGGTGCCAAGCACCTCACATGGAGTATGTGGCTTAATCTTCGTAACAATCTTCATGTATATCCTTATTTACATAAGCAAAAACTGAGGTTCAGTGACTGGCACTCGGTCACACAGCTAATAAGTGGCAAATCTAAGACGTAAGCCAGGCTCTCTGATTTTACTAGTATCTGCTAGTATCTACTAGTGTCTAGATTCTACCCAGTAGCATCTTGGAGGAAAAAAATTCAGGCTCAGCTAGGTTAGGTGACACGCCTAACGGTCCCACCCAGCAGTAAGCAGCAGAGCCTGAATGAGAACCCACGTGTCCCAACTCCCAGTCCGGAGGCAGCCCCTGCGACCTCTTCACAGTGTCCACAAACGGGCCCAAGCAAGACAAGGCCCCTTGCCGCGGTTCCAGCCCACTGCCTCTGCAGACAGAGCTCCTTGTGTCTAGCTGAACTTTCCTTCTCTAATTAACACAGAAAAAAAAAAATGAGGAAAAATCGGGAAGAATGAGAAATAAGAGCTACTGGGGAAGAACACAGACAGAAGCAAAGCCATCGTCAGTGAGGGGGTGGGGGCTCAGAGCGGAGCACGAGCATGCAGGCGCGAGATGGGGACCTTTTGTACTTGCTAAATTCAGAAAGGCCACATTGTACTGCAGGACAGAACCAGCCCAAACTCGTTTCACGTGCCAAGGAATGCCACTGCAGACATCGCCTCCTCGGGGACGTGTCCTCCTGCGGGAGGATGCAGGAATGACCAGACTCTTTCATGGCTCCCCTGACTTCTAGACGGTGGGCTTTCGGAGGGCAAGGTCCCGGCCTGTAGCTGCAGTGCCTTGCAAAATGCCTGGCATATTTGGAACTCCCAAAGGGTTTTATGGAATCTGGCTGCTATTATCAGAGAGACACAATGCTTCCACTTCTCTGTCTCAGTTTCTCATCTATAAAATGGGGACAATAAGTGGGCCAACTTCACAAGACTTCCCCAAAGAATATATATGACATGTATAAAAGGCACGTTGTCTGGGCTCCTGGGGGTATTCCATAACTGATGGCGGTTGCTGTTAAAGTTAATCCTGGCATCAGATGATGTCAAGTCACTATCTACTATCATTATTTAGACTGTCTAGCCCAGTTTCCTCATTTTACAGATGAGGGATTGAGGCCCAGGGAGGGAGAGGAGCTTATCCAAAGTTACTCAGCACTGAGCAAGGAGGGGGGAAATAGAAAACCAAGTTGACCTACTGCCTGTTGGTGCAGAGTTTGTTTCTGATGATTTGTGGCTCACTGACATAAGGGACAGAGTTGAAATAGGCACACCTGGCCTCCAATCCCAGTCTGGGAATGTGGAGGGTTGAAGGTGATGAATCAGAGTCAGAGGCAAATAACTTACCTTGAAAACCTACTATGTGCTAGATACTTTCACACATGCTATCTCCTTTGAGGCATAAGCAGAAGCCTGTAAGAAACAGGCATTATTGTTAAGTCTATTTTTGCAGCGGAGGAACTAAGGATAGGCGATATTAATTAAAAAGCTCCTCAGTCCACCATCTACTAAGTGTGGGAGCAAGGATTCCAGTCCAGACCTCTCTCACTCTGAAGCCCACTGATCTTTCACTAAGAACCACCATAGCCTGGAGACAAAAAAGCCAAGTCTAAAGTCCTTAAGAAAGCCACTATGACCTTTGCTCCCAAAGACAAGTAGTGTTCAATGTTCAGGAAGCCAGGGAAGGTAGTATGGGGTTATCCAGTCACTAAAATGCCCTTGCCAGCATGGGTAAGACTCCTGATTCTAGGGCCAAGCTTGTGTGCAGTCTGACCTGCCATCTGTCACCGCCCTACCACCATCACCAGCCACACACGCCTTAGTCCAGTTGGCAATTGCCTTTGGCCGGGACTACTGCCCTTCCCCTAACTGGTCTCCTTCTTCCAATCTCTCCCATCCTTAGAGAGTACAGTTAGCCCTCTGTACCTGCGGGTTCCGCATCTGCAGATTCAACCCACTACGGATCAAATATATTTGAAAAAAATTCCAGAACGTTCCAAAAAGCAAAACTTGAATTTGTGTCGTACTGGCAGCTATTTACATTGTATTTAAAATTTTTTACATATCATTTGCCTTGTATGAGATCTTATAAGTGATCTAGAGATGATTTAAAGTATACAAAAGAATAAATAAAAGATTAAACAAAAAATAAAAATAAAAAACACTGTGTAAGCTTTAAGATAGACTATTAGACAAAGATTATAAGACAAAAAACAAAGTATACAAAAGGATATGTATAGGTTATATGAAAATACTACCCCATTTTATAGAAAGGACTCGAGCATCTGTGGACTTCGGTACCCACAGAGGTCCTTGAGTCAGTCCCCTGAGGATAGTGAAGGATGACTATATGCTCTACGTGGCAGAATGATCTCTTCAAAACATACTTCAAAACGATACTACTTCCCTGCTTAAAACTGCCCATGGCTTCCTGCTCTCTCAGGATCCATTCTGAAGTCTTTACCACAGCCTTCAAGGTCCTACATGATTTGGCTGCAACCTGCCTCTCTGACTTCATCGGCTACCCCTTTCTCCCTTGTGCTTGGCACTTAGAACCCAGCCTTCCTTCAGCCCATGTCTCCCCTGTCTCAAGGCACCAGGAATGCCCCTCCCCGTCACTTCTTGGCTTGGCTACTTCTTCTTGTCATTTAGGTCTGGACTCAAATGTCCCTTCCACAGACAGTTCTTCCCTGACCACCCTTCGACAGCAGCAGCCTCTAGCCATCTCTCTGTTACCTCACCTCATATTTTCTTCATAGCACTTCTCATTAACTAAAAGTATCTTGTCTGTGTGTCTACTTATTTATTCTCTCTCTGTCTCTGAGCAGCAGATAGCAAGCACTCAGAGTTGAAAGTTTTATGAATAAATGGATGTAAACAAGAGATTCTAACAGGGGCTGCCTCCAAGGAGGAGGACGAACATAGGTCCTGATTATCATCACATAATCATGGTGAAGGGACCTGAGGACAGCTACCCACAGAGAGAAGAAAGACTCTCTTCTCTCTGTCTTGCAAATGGGTGATGATGGGGGAGGGTGCTATTTTTAGAACTGTTTAGGAGAGACACATAGCGGGAAGGAAGCCGTCAACTGTCTACCCTTGGTGATAGTTGCCCTGACAGCAGCTGCTATGGATACATTTCCTGAATACTAAAGTGCGTTCATATAGGGCTTGGGATCCCAAATTTGACAAGAGTCATACTCGGGCCCTGAACCATCAACCTGACACAGCTCCAGCAGTACCCCAGGGCAAAACAGCACTTGTGGAACCTGAAGCTGACAACAGAGTGTTGAAACCAACGGCTGCGTGCATGCATATGTATCCTGCTACAGGTAGGAGGTGATTTGTACCGATGAGAGTTTTCACAAAGCCTACTCCTCTGCTCCCCTTCCCACTCCACCCCCACTGTTATTTTTGCAGGTTTTTAACCAATAAATATGGGTTTAATCTTTTGCATAATTTTATTTTTTATTGAAGTGTAATTGATTTACAGTGTTAGTTTCAGGTGCACAGCAAAGTGATTTAGTTATACATATACACACACACATATATTTTCAGAATCTTTTCCATTATAGCCAATTACAAGAAATAGAATAGAGTTCCCTGTGCTATTCAGTAGGTCCTTATCTTTTATCTATTTTACATACAATAGTGTGTATCTGTTAATCCCAAACTCCTGACTTATCCCTCTCCCCTCCTCTCCCCTTGGGGTTTAGCCTTAACATGCCACACTTTCATTTTGAATTTAAGGTAGCTAATATAAAGGACGAAATAGAAACGACTCCTTTTAGGCTGGATCTAAGTCCACTGCTCACTGGTCATGCTTTCAGCCACAAAGAAAGTTCAAATTCTCTTCAGGGCAAATTTTCATGATTACTCAAAAACAAGGGGAGAGAGCCAATAACCAGATACCTTCCATTCATTGAAGGCTGTCTATGGACTGCACATTTTCAAACGCATCATCTCTAAATCTTACACATCCCTGCAAAATAAGTGATGAGGGAGAGAACCTCAGAGAGGCGAATACACTTCCCCATGCCTAAGAGCCGGGGTGTTACAGAGCCAAGATTTCAACCCAGGCATGCCTGGCTCCAAGGCCCGTGGGTTTTCTGTTATGACCCTGCCTTAGTCCTTCGGGGCTGCTGTAACAAAACACCACAGACAGAGGAGCTTATCAACCACACATTTATTTCTCACAATGCTGGAGGCTGGAAGTCCATGGTCAGGGTGCAGGTGTGGTCAGGTGAGGGCGCTCTTCTTGACCTTAGACTTCCTGTGTGTCCTCACCTGGTGGAAGGGGCGAGGAAGCTCGCTGGAGCCTTCTGTATAAAGGCACCAATCCTATTCATGAGAGTGGAACCATCCTGACTTAAGCTACTCCCAAAGGGCCCTACCTACTAATCTCACCACCTTTAGAGGTTAGGATTTCAACATATGAATTTTAGGGGGAACACAAACATTCAGACCATAGCACCTCCAAACCTCTAAGGGCCCAGACCTTACATTCAGAGCCTCTGTGATCCTACAAAACCCAAGAGCAATGGCGGAAGTAGAGAAGGCAGCAGCTAAGTACATCCTTTGTGTGAGCAAGGCGCCTTCACAGCTCTCTTCCATTTGCTATTCACAGCCAGGCTTCTCCCCCAGAGCAGTACTTTACCAAAAATAACTCCATGACAGGCTAAAATAGAAAAAGGAGCACAGATAAAATGTGGCAAATTGCCCAAAGGGATTTCCTCCTGGACGCACACTCTCCAAGGCAGTGAATTTGCCTTCAGGTAAAATACAAAGATATGTAAAGTTAAGGAAAAGGGGGAACCAAGGTGGGAGACCTGCTTTGCTGCATCAAACAGGCCCAGGGTTAAGTACTACCAGCTCCTGAATAAGAAGACCACACTTTTGGCTAAGCATTGCTCTCTAAGTCGATCAAAAAGTATCAATTGTCTTAATAATTTGTATGGAAGAAAATGAAATTGCCTAGAAGGCCATCAGAGCGGTGGTTGCCCTGAGTCTACACACCTGGCCAGACAGAAGACCTCATTCCATCACTTACTCATTCCTACGGCCAATGGTTGCTGAAGGCCTACCATGCAAAAAGCACCTGCCAGAGTCTTGAGTATAAAGATGAAAATAATTTACAACTCCTCCCCCAGAGAGCTCACTCCAGCTAGGAAGACAGACAGGCAAACAGAGCATTAAATATAGCTGGAGAAGCTGTAAAAGGAGGGGTATTGGAAGAACAGGTGGAAAAAGAAGGAAACAACCAACTCTGCGGGGAAATGGCTTCTTAAGCCGAGTTCTACGTAACTAGGTCTTCAGCAGAGATGCGAGAAGCAGCATATCCCTGGGAGAGAGAACAGGGCATGCAGAGGTATAGGAACCAGGAACAGAGTTGACTCCAGGGCACAAATGTCTCCAAGTGTGAGAGGGCTGGGGGCGGGGGAGACGGTCAGATGCATCAGGTGAACATAGGGTGCAATCAGTCCTTTTTTATCCATTTCTGCGTTACCCAGTGATGCACTTAAGAGGATGAGCGTGGGAAGGGAAATTCTCACAAGCCCACAGAGGGACAAACTCCCCCCACACTCCGCAAGGTGGATGCTCGTTATCCCTGGATCCTGTCTGTGTATGTGAGGGACTGATTCTTGGGCAGACATTTGCCTAATGAGATGCTCCAGTCCACCACTGCCTCATCGGAGAGAAAGGTAAGAGAACTGTCGTAGTGAATCTGTCTCCGAAACAAAGCCGTCCGTAAAGGGAAAGGGAGGTGGGGTCTGAACAATGATATGGTCAGTCAGGCACAAGATTTCCTCTTGGGCAGCTCCGGACTCCTCTAAGTACCATCTGTATAGCTTGAGAAGTGTATGAAAGTCTCTGCCTCTCAGTCTCCTCACCTGTAAAATGGGGAGAACGATGCTTCTGGCACAAGGTTATCATAACAGAGTTATGTTAATGCCTGTGGCAGTGTTTGCCAGTTCCTTGTTATACGCATTCGTTTTCATTCTCTGCTTAAAGAAACCACCATTCATGATAACATCCAGGAAAGAAAACATTGCCAATTTCTCCTATTATTCTTAACAAATGATCCACAACATATGTGCAGTATGTCACAGATTTAAAAGCACACTACCATCTGTTAGCTGACTGGGTGATCTCAGTAACCTTCCAAGTTCGATGGGAGGATTTATGTCAATGGTACAAGTGAGGAAACAAGTGATGTGCCCAGATTCACACAGGTGTCGTGCGGCAGAGGGTAAGCTTGCGGGCTCATTCTTTATCTCCAAAGCCCAATTCCTTTCAACAACATGGCAGTGCGTCTCCAAGTACTCTTCCAGAAAAACCTAAAATGTTAACTTGGCAGCCATTTGCAACAAAGCTCACCTTACTAAACGTAAGGTTAGTAACAACCCCTTATGAATTATGGAATTTTCTCTTATTGAGACAGGAAGGAAGGGGGGGCAGGGCACAGCCACTCAAGGAGTGACACAGAGATTAACACCAATGTGGTGGAAACTTCAACTCCCAACAGACCTTGAGGTCCAAGATGGTGGGAGATTTGACTTCCAGTAGACCTTGAGCTTCATTATACATTTATTGTAATATATTTGCATGGTACATGGCACTCCCACAGGCACTATGACAGTTCCGAGGCTAAATATCAAAGGTCAAAAAGTGGGCAGTGGCCCAGTTCCTGGGAATCCCAGCCCCTTCCCCAAAAGTAGTTGGAATAATCCTCCCACTTGTTAGCATATGAAGCTACCCAGTTCATAAAAACTAGCAACACCACGCCTCAAGGCCTCTCACTCCCTCGCCTTCCAAGATGGCCCGCGCTCTGTCTATGGAGCGTGTATCTACTTTTACTTTGAACTAAGCACCCAACCCCCACATCTTATGGTCTTGCCTTCTAAGACAGCCTGCACTCTGTCTATGGAGTATGTATCTCTCTGATTAAATCTACTGTTACTCAGCTGTGGCTCACTCTTAACTTCTTTCCTGAATGAAGCCAAGGACCCACACTCAGCAGGGCACATCCCAGGGACTCAACCAAGACCTGGGACACGGCCATCCTCTTGCCCCACATTTTCCTGTATCACTATGGAATGGCAAGTATCTTTGCCAAAGCTTGTTGGTTCTTCTAGAGATTCGAAAGACAGAGACTGTGTCTCATTGGTGCCTGCACCCCCACGTGTCTGCCGCCATTCCTGTCATATCAGACAAACTCAGTACATGTTTGCTGGATGAATGGATGGATTTTGTAGGCAGTTAATGATTTACAAACTATTTCTACATCCTTCACCTTAATTGATTTTCCCGAAAGCTCTGAAACATAAAGGAAAGCTGGTATCATTATCTGCATTTCATAGATGATGCTATGCAGGTCACATTCAGGCTACTACTGTTTTCTTTCTTTGAAGAATTATAATAGACTCATGCTTCTTCTTGGAGCAGAATCCAGCTGAATCTCACACATGGCTGTTGCCCTGCCACACAAGTCTGCTTAAAAGCCAAGATAGACACTGTTTTGATATTATATCTCATAGCTTACAAAATACATTAAATTCTGAAAATCTCTGTGATAATTAGACCAAAAAAAAAAAAAAAAAAAAAAGCTGAAGCTGAATCATTCAACCTGGGATAATTGTTACATTCCTATTCTTTCCCTTTCTCACCTTCTGGCCTCTATTGTCTCTGGCATGGAGTATTCATCCTCCTCCACAAACAGAATCCACTTCCTACAGGACAGAACTGTCAGGTTGAGGGAGATTTGCTCTCAGTGTTAACCCTTCCTGCTGGGTTGTACAGCACACAGCTTTTTCTGAATGGCCTCCACCACCAGTTCCTCTTCTAGCACCAAAAGTGGAGTCTGGTGTTCCACTGCCTTTACACCAGGACCACTGCACTTACCCAACAAATGCTGCTCACATTGCTTAACCTAGTTCGTATCCAAAATTCACACCCTATTGACCTCTGCCGCCTCATCTCCCCAATATCTTCTCTATAAGCTCTGCATTCTACCAGACTAGGATAGTCAACGTTTCCCTAAACAAGGTCTCTGCATTTCCCCACCCCGTCCTCACCCCTTCACCGCTACCAAGGATGAAGGCTCCACTTCTAAAACCCCTCCCCATCCTTCAAGGGCTTTTCCTTGAAACCTCCCCTCATTTCCTTCAACAAGTCATTCAACGAATATTTATTAAGGAATTTCTTTAGGCCCAACAAACCCCATCCTCAAGGAGCTTCATATCTACTGAACAAAAGAGCCCCAACTAAGAGAAACTCAGTGAGGGTGCTATAATGGTTTCACTGCAAAGAAATGGACCAGCCACTGGAGAGGGATGTGGGAGAGTCCATCCCGACCCTCGCTGAGACTGCTGGGCAGAAAGTGAGGAAGGGGAAGACATGGCACCAGGCAAAAGTCCTGTGTCATACAGACCTTCCTCTTTCCCTCCTTCCTTCATTTATTCACTCAAAAGACATTTAATAGGACTGAATGTGTGCTAAGAAAGAAGAAATGACTGTTATGTACTTCCTGCCCTTAGCAGTTCAGAAGCTAGTAGGAGAGACAGACATAGGTAGACAGGGTTCTACCATAGGTGAGACGCCCCTTACCAAGTAGTGGGGGACTAGGGGAGAGTGACAGATTCTGCCTACCGGAGTCCAGGAAAGCTCCAGAAAGGGTGATATTAGTCAGAGCTCTAAAAGGAATAAAATTCACCAAGTAGAGAAGAAGAAAAAATAAGGGAAGGGAAGGGAAAAGGAAGGGAAGAGAGAAAGAACATTGTGTCAATCAGTCCAGTTTGAGAAAATAACTATCTTAATTATTTTAGCACAGACACTGTGATTTTTAAAAATGCTAAGCAGTTGCAAAATTATTAACCAAGTAACTGGGAGATTAACAAGAATTCTTAAGGCATCATGAAAGTAGCAGCTGCAAGAAACAACTGAGAAACAAAGGAAAAAACTTAGAAGCTTAGAGGAGGAAGCCCAATGGTGCGTGGTGGTGTGAAACTCAGATCTCCTAGAAGGGCACTCCTGAGTTGGGGCTGGTGTCTCTGAGCTCAGAAGAGGGCCCCATGGGCCCACATCTCTGAGGACAGGCACCAGCCAGCTGGCGCCAGTGTCTCCTGAATATGACAAAGCTGGGTCTGCAAGTGTTGGAAAAAGTGCAGCCTGGGTTCAGCTGTTGCTACAGGAAAGGATTGCAGCTGCCGAGGTGAAGAAGCATCTGTACGTAGACTGTAGGTCAGTGGTTCTAAACCAGGGGCAGTTTTGTGCTCCAAGGGACATTTGGCAATGTCCAGAGACACTCTTAATTGTCACAACTGAGGGGTTGCTACGGGAATTTAGTAGGTAGAGGACAGGAATGGTGCTAAACATCCTACGATGCTCAAGAAGTGCCACATCCCCAGCAAAGAATTACCAAGTCCACAATGTCAATAGGGCCAAAGTTGAGAGAACTGTTCTGGGTTAACACTGAGAGGAACAGGAAGCAAACAAGAAGGAGCAAGTCCCAGCTTGCCCCGTTCAGCCATGGTGTCTCCCTCTAGCATCCCCTACTGACAGAGCCAAAAGGGAGCTAGTGGGCAAAGGGGAAATTTGTCCCAGCCCTAGAATCACAAAGTTGAGTCAAGAAGGATGGATTTGTAGCTGAGTTCCAGGAAGCTAATAACAGGCACCAACATTTCAGGCCAGCTTCTCCGAATAAACAAAACCATGCCAGCAGATCCAGGAGTGACATTTGAGGGCTAGAGGCATGAGTGCTCACAGCAATGCCAAGTGCATTGCAGGTGCTCAGCACAGATGGGGATTCAGAAAGCATTTGCTCAGTGAATGACTTCAAGATAAAAGGTTCCTAAGCAGTACTTCTTCCGAACCAACACTCCTGGTGGTCTTTGAAATTCTTCAGCTTGAGAGTGAACATAATGCCTTATGATAGTGTCTGTTCTTCTGTCCCTGAATTGGCATTTTGCTTCCTGTTTGTCTTACAAGGAATACAGAATGCCCTGACCCTTAGATCTTGGAGTCTGCCAAAAGTGCTAGAGTCCTTTTTGTTTTCACAACCACTTTTTATACAAACAAGAGCATGTGACTTTCACTCATCAGCAGTGCCTTGGAGATTTTTGCATAAGTATTAATGAGTATTTGCTTAGTGCTAGTTATGCCTCACAATACACTTTTTCGCTCTGAACTCACTTTATCTGGCACCTTCTTCCCCATTTTTGGATAAGAAAACTGAGGCTCAAATGAAGTGAAGTAGCACCTTCCATGGAAGAATGAAATTGGAACCTGCACAGGTGACAGAAAAGAGGCTTATAAGTTCTTTGAGATGGTTATATGATGCAGCCATGCCACTCCTGGGCATATATCTGGAAGAGACAAAAACTGTAATTCAAAAAGACACATGCTCTCCAAGGTTCATAGCAGCACTATCCACTATAGCAAAGACATGGAAACAACCTAAATGTTCATCAACAGATGAATTTTTTTTTCCACAAAAATAAACAATAAATGCATTTATTTGAGGCCATAGACTAGACATATAGTTTATCTTGGTTTAATAGCAAAAGATTATTTCAAATTTTAGTAAATTATAAGTTACCTTTTACTTAACCTAGAGATTATCATACTAAGTGAAGTAAGTCAGGCAGAGAAAGACAAATATTATATAATGTCACTTATATGTGGAAACTAAAAAAAAATACAGATCAACTTGTTCACAAAACAGAAACAGACTTACAGACATAGGAAACAAACTTACGGTTACCAAAGGGGAAATGGGTGGGGGGGATAAATTAGGAGTTTGGGATTAATAATTACACACCACTATATATAAAATAAAAAACAAGGATTTACTGTATAGCACACGGAACAATATTCAATATCTTGTAATAACCTATAATGGAAAAGAATCAGAAAGTGTACACCTGAAACTAACACAATATTGTAAATCAACTATAGTTTAATTTAAAAAAAACAAGTTTTTTTGGAGATGGTGATGTTTCTGTGTCCCTTAGGCCTTCCCAATCTGGGCATGTTTCAAGCAGGTACTTAGGGTATGCTAAACCTTTTACTTTTTCCTCCCATGCTTACTATCCCCACTCCTTTGCAGAACCAATGGAACAATTCAGGATTTTAGTTTTCCACCAAAGAACCATAATTTAGGAAAAAGACAGAAGAGTTACTGCACAGACTCAGGGAGCAGGATATCATATAGACAGGGGAGAGAACCCAGTCCTGAGAAGTCAGGGAGGCCCTTCTGTATGAGGTGAGACCTGCAGGACAGGGAAGAAATAGATGGAGAGGGCAGGCTGGACAGGAAAGGAGCAGCATGTGCAAAGTGCAGAGGAGAGAAGGATCATGAAACATGAAGGGTCTGCCAGTGGACTGTGGAAGGAGTTTAGACTGACAATAAAACAATGTTGCAAGAGGAGACTGACGTGATGAGCAGGAACCAGAACAAGGGATTGGTAAACTATGCAAAGAAATTTGGCACTTTATAATGTTACTAGTTAATTACGTGAGCACAGCCATTTATCTTGTGTGAGTTTCGGTCTCCTCTGTGTAAAATCGTAGTAACAGCATCACTCTGCCCACCAAATGAGGTCTGAATTGTTCAAACAAAACACTCACAGACACAGACACACACACGCAGACTCACATGGACATTGGCTTATGAAGCTGTCACACATTATCACAACAGTATTCCAAGTCAGTTTCAAAAAAAAAAAAAAACAAAACCAGAAGCAGCAGTCTTCTCTTTCCTCCCATTTCCCTCAACCCCTGTGGAGGAAAATGTCCCCTTTGGAAAAAGAAAGACTCTCCCTAGTCCTTTGCCCAAAGCTTTCTCAAGCAATAATCCATAATGCAATCTTCACTGAAATTGTATTTCAGCCCCCCTCTGCTAGAAATATAAATACATGTGACTTTAGCCCCGGAATGGCCTTTGTGCCTTCCTGCCCCTGGTGTGCGCCTTCCTAAGTAGCTGTCCTCGCTGCGGGTGCCAGCCTGTGTGATAACATTCTAATTTTGTGTACATTGTGCTCTCAGAGGCCATGCTGAGGCCAGCACGAGGAAATGGCAATTGACAGCAGGCCCGGTCTCCTTGGTGAAGATCTGTGGCTTCCTCCTCCGTGGGTTCACTGGGTTAGAGCCACTGGATTTCTGTGGCTGGCCCCAGGAGGTGCAGGTATATGCACCGCCAGGCCTCTCATCTGAGTGCTTTGTGAAAAAGGAGGCAGCTGCGATGGAGGGTGGCCCAGGCACAGAGGATGGCTTGGGGAGGAAGGCAGACAACAGACCCAGAACGGTTACCTGGACCACATGAGATGCTGGAATCCAGAGCCCAATGTGGCAGGACCTCAAAAATCACCAGGGCTAATGGTTTGCATCATTTATTTTTTTACCACCTGCTGCATTGCAGCAGCTCCCCACCCAAATAACTTTTATACTGCTAGCGAACAACTCTGCGAATGCTTGATAAATATTTATTAAATGCCTATTCTGAGCTAACCCTCGTGGGCATTGGGGATACAGTGAAGAACAAGGCACAACTTACCGCGCATGGAATCACACCAGGTAAGGAATCGACTGACTGTGTGATCAGTGCAAAACGCTGATCTTTCCTGACTAAGGGACATTGCTAAAGGACAACAGCCCACAAGGGGTTAAGTGAAAAGCCATATGCCGCCTGCCCTAGTGACTCTAATGCCAGTATTCAGAAAGGTTCCACCTCCGCCCCTTTTTGCCTTTACTTATTCTCTGCATCTGTACAGAGAAAGGAGAGCCAAAGCCTCTTACCAATTACCCCACGCGCTGAGCCGCAGACCCAAACAGAGCTCAGATGATCTACTTAATGCTCCAGCCTGCAACGGGGCATTTACCTATTGTCTATGTCTTAGCTGGACGTAATGGATTAGTTCAGAGCCCGGGGTGGGGGAGGCATGCTGTGTTTAGAAGGAAAGCTATATAGAGCACAGATATGAATTCAAAGGATGAATTTATAAAAGAGAAAAGTCTAATGAGTTTATAGACAACCCCTCTGAGTCCAGGGGTCAGGCCCATGCTATCCAGAGTCACAATTCTCAGTCCACATCTCCAATGATCCCCTGTGCTCTGCCAAAGGCTGCCCCACCCCTAAGCTCACCCCAGACCAGGGCCATCTATCACCATGGGGATAAGGTGGGGCTTGAGGGTGGGAGGAGAGCTAGTCAGGCGACATCAGACAGAGAGAAAAATCTACTTCAGCTGTGTTTCCCTAGAAACCCCCACAAGCTGAGAGTGGGAACGTAGCCACACAGTCAGACAGCACTACCCTAGACTCCTTCATCAAAGATCACATCCTGGAAGGAGGGGAAAGGCATTGTTAGGCAGCTTAATCTTTGAGGCAAGGCAGCCTCCTACAGAGGCTCGAAGAAGCAGCCAGACTTCTTGGGTCCAGAAGCGATGCAACCACAGGCAGGGGAAGCAAGTCAAATCTCCAAATGCACGTGTGAGAAGCCCTGACGATTAAGCAAGGGAGACAAAATATTCTGATGGAATACGCTGATGAAATGAGAGTTCCCATAGAGACCCCTTTGTGAATAATCACGAAGTAATCACACGGCCTTCACTTTAAACTGGGAACAAATCTGACTGAATCGAATTCTGAAAGCTGGTCAAGCTCTTGCCGTTCCTAGCGAGCTCCAGCTTCGGAACCAGAACTGAGTCTCCACCACTTAATGGCTCGGCGACTTGCGGCAAGGGGCTTGACTTCTCTGAGCCCTACCTGTGAAAGGAAGATAACAGTCCCTACCTCAGGGCAGGGTAAAGAGCTGAGTGAGAAAATATGTGTCAAACACAACAGTGTGCGGCTCACTCTAAGAACTCCTTTAAGTCAGCAAGGAAGAAGGAACAATGACACACGCACAAGCTGGAATGAATCCCGTAGACACCATCTTGACCAAAGGAAGCCAGAAACAGAGAGAACATGCTGTATCATCCCATTTACACGAGGTTCAAGAAGAGGCACGACTCACTGATGATCAGAATAGCACCTCTAGGGGTGCTGGCTTGGAAGGGTGAAAACCCCTTCTGTGAGTGAAACTGCTGGGATTCAGGAAACGGTCTATACGTTGATACGGTGGTTATATGAGGACACACATATAAAGCTTCTCATGCTGTATACTTAATATCAATGCACTTTAAGGGCCCTACTGGTTTTATGTCACCCTTCAATTTTTCTTTTTCTTTTTAAAAAAGAATATGTGAATAAGCCTGCAGAGTACCTAGCACAATGTCTGGCCCAGAGGAAGTTTCCCCTAAGTGTTAATCTCACTGGAAAAAAAAAAAAAAAGAGTCAAAAGATTGCATCATCATTACTATCACCATCACCATCAGTAGCAGCAGCATGACAGAGCCTAGGGGTCACCAGTCCTCTCATGGCTCATCAACTTATGTGACAGCGACTAAAGGGAGCGAGGATATTGGGCTGAATTTAAGGAGTGTGTTGGCCGATGCCTTCTGCAATGCGTTGTATCTGGAGACTGACTATTAAAACCCTGATTCTTTCAAATAGGACTCAGGCTAACTCATCCTGTGAGTGAGGCAGGAAATGCACTCCTATCCCTAAGGCTCAGCTGAGGAGCTCAGGGTGGCAAAGCCTCGGGTGGGGAGGTCATTTGTCCATGAATACAGCTGGTGAAGGCAGAGCCAAGGACAGAAGGCAAGTCTTCACACTCCAAGATATTTCAGTCTGTTCAGAGAACTTATTTCAAGCTACTTAGAGACTAAATCTCTAGTTCTGAAGGAAGAAATTAAAACAGGCTTTTTTTTTTTTTCTAAAAAGTTCTTTTACAGAGAAGCAGACCTTCCAAATATGAGCGAACAAAACTAATGGCTGCACCAAACTGCATTCCCACCAGCAGTGTAGGAGGGTTCCCCTTTCTCCACAGCCTCTCCAGCATTTGTCATTTGTGGAGTTTTGAATGATGGCCATGGTGACTGGTGTGAGGTGATATCTCATTGTAGTTTTGATTTGCATTTCTCTGATAATTAGCGATATTGAGCATTTTTTCACGTGCCTATTGGCCATTTGTATGTCTTCCTTGGAGAATTGCTTGTTGAGGTCTTCTGTCTGTTTTTAGATTGGTTTGTTTGTTTGTTTTGTTATTAAGTTGTATGACCTGTTTATATATTCTGGAAATTAAGCTGTTATCGGTCTCATCTTTTGCAAATATTTTCTTCCATTCTGTAGGTTGTCTTTTTGTTTTGCTTATGGTTTCTTTTTCTGTGCACAAGCTTATAAGTTTAATTAGGTCACATTTGTTTATTTTTGCTTTTATTTCTATCACCTGGGTAAACTGCCCTAGGAGAATATTGCTGATATTTATGTCAGATAATGTTTTGCCTATATTTTCTTCTAAGAGGTTTATAGTGTTTGTCTTATGTTTATGTCTTTGAGCCATTTTGAGTTTATTTTTGTGTATGGTGTTAGGGAGTATTCTAACTTCATTGATTTACATGCAGCTGTCCAGTTTTCCCAACATCATTTGCTGAAGAGACTATCTTTACTCCATTGTATGTTCTTCCCTCCTTTGTGAAAGATTAATTGACTAAAAGTTTGTGTATTTATTTTTGGGCTCGGACTTACTTTTTGGGGAAAAAAAATGAGCTGGCTGCAATACAGAGAATGGGATTCAAGTGGACAGAACCATGGTGGCCAATTAGGAGGCCTGACAATGGTACAGAGAATCAGGGTTGAGGATCTGATAGTAGGAGGGATCAGTGGGTACTGGGGATGAGGGATAGGCTATTTAAGGGGAAGAGGTGATGGCACCTGGTGACAGACAGGATGTAGGAGAGAAGGAGATGTAAAGGATGATTCTTCAAAGTGCAGATTCAGCCTTGACAGGCAGATCCTGTCCTTCAAGTAATGAGAAAAGAGGACAGTTTTACAATGGCAAAGAACAGAATTACAGGAGATTGACAATGTTCTTGCTAAGTCTCTGAGCCCAGGTGTGTGAATTCAGAAGGCTGATATAAATTACAACCATCCTTAAGCAGGCTGTCAGCCTCACAAGGATACTGCTATCTTTCTTTCTTCATTCTTCTTTTTTCCTTCCCTCCTTTTCCTTCTATTTTCTCCCTTCCTTCCTTCCTTCCTTTTCTCCTTCCCTCTCTCCCTCCCTCCTTTTCTTCTTTCCTTTCCTTCCTTCTAATAAGAACAAACATGTTGGGTTGTTTTTATTGCAAAATGACAGATGCACATTCAGAAAATTTAAGCTATATGAAAAATACAAAAAAATATAAAAGTTGCCTGAAATCTCACCACCATGAACACGTTGGTGAAGGGCTTTCCAGGCATTCATGACTGCATGGCACATGCACAGACACACAGTCACATAGTCACACATGTTGCAACTCTTCTTTTTATTTTGGAAACCTGTCTTTTTCACTTATACTATCATGGAAATACTGAAAGTCAATGTGTATGGAGTGGAGTCATCTTTTTCAGTGCCTAGGTGGTATTTTATGGCCTGTATATACCATAGTCTATTATGAATTCCAACAATGGCCAAGTGAGAAGATGGGCAAATTCTCTCCCTTCAAAACATCTATAAAGCTGGACAGAATTAACAAATGAACCATTTCAAGCAGCCTGGAAATTGACCAAAAGCATATAATAATTTGAGAAACACTGATGCTTGAACATCTGCTGAACTTTGGGTCATAACAGTGGGAATCTGTTGCATTCTTGCCTGGAATGCCTCCATTCCCATCACCCCTCCAGGCTCAGTTGTCATGAAGTTCTCAGACGATAGGGCAAACCTCAAAGACGAGCAGCTTCTCCACCAGGTAGAAATGGGCTCACTGGATTTTAGGGGTGGGAGAGTCCCACTCTCAGGTGTGTTTTCAGTGGAAGTGATGACCCTTGAGGTGGCCAGCGAGGACAGCCAATGGCTCCACTAGTCTGAGGCTGCAAGTCATGGTTGAGATAAGCGTGTTCCTGGCTGAGACTGCTCAGGTGTCCACACTTCCTGGCTAATCTTGAGACTGAGCACATACACATAGGTCACAGGAAAAGGCACAGCAGAAAGTCAGAGCCAAGGCAGCTGGATTTGACTTAAAAATAAAAAGAAGAATAAAAACAAACAGGAAACAAGCATAGAGCTCAATGCTGTACACTGAGAGAGGAGGAGGCAGAGCTCACAGTTGAGCTCACGTGGGCTACTAAACAAAGAAGCAACCAGACAGACGAAAAGTAACAGCGATAGTAACATTCAGAATTCAAAGTTGCTAAAATACAGTAACTAAAATGTCCAGATTTCAACTCAAAAATTATGAGACAAGCAAAGCAGCAGGAAAGTAGAACCCAGACTTGGAGGGATAAAGCAGTCAGTAGAAACCGTCTTTGAGTGTCCCAGATGTTGGATTAAGCAGAACAGGTCTTCAAAGCAGCAATTATAAATGGTCCAAGAACTAACAAATTTCAAAACTTTGCAACACATCTCTAAGCCACAGTGGATAGAAATAACTAATTATTTCCACTTAATTTCTTCTCTGTTTTGCAAAGTTGGCTTGGAAGGGATTGAATTTGGTGATGAATGTGTATAAGCAACATGGGAAAGAGAGAAAGGGCAGAACTATTTGAAAAAAATACTGGCCCAAATTTTCCCACATCAGTGGAAACATACAAACTTTACATGTTAGAAGCTTAATCTACAAACTTCAAGAAGCTGAATGAACCACAAAGTAAGATAATACAAAGAGATCCACACCTACACATATCATAGTCAAACTGCTGAATGGCAAAAACAAAGAGAAAAGTCTTAGTAGCAAGAGAAATCCGAGTCCCCTACATGCTGGACATGTGTCTAATATTTTGTTGTCAGAAGTAATGCTGGAATGAACGTTTGTCTAATTATCTCCCAAGGATAAATTCCTTGAGGTAGACATGTTGCACCAAAGAATGGCTTCATTAAATAATTCTGCTTGCCCTCTGACCCAGGGTTAGCCCTCTTAGTGGTACTTGCCATTCTATTTAATTTTTCTTTGAAGTTTAAGAAGCATACTGTTCCCTCTTCTTGGAACTCTCCATCGCATCCAATCTTCCATAGCTAATGAGTGCTAGTCCTTCAATTCTCAGCTTAAATATTTTCCTGGAGAAAACTTCCATGATCACTCAACCAAGAGCAGAGCCCACCCACCCAGTCCTATTTTTCTCTCTCATAAAACCCCAGTTATTTCCTTTATAGCATTTGCTGCATTTTGTAATTGTAGTCAATTAACATTGTGAAATGCCACTAGTGACATCACCTGTTAGGGACAACCAAGTGTGGTTCAGCCTTGAGCCAGGATGCTACTCCTTGTCCTCTGATATCATAGGAAAAGAAAAAGGAAGGAGCCTCAGTAATCATCTAGCCCACCCTTTACTAAATGCAGGAGTCCCTCCACTACATCCTCCTAGGTTCCCTCACCTTCTCTTTGAACCCCTGTAACGGATGCCAGAAGATTCCTTCAAAATAGAGGTTAGACCTGGGGTCATGTCCAGCTGATAGATAATTTTTTAGTGTTTTTTCATTGTTAGTAAGATTTAAAAATTAGGTGATTTTGCACAAAAACATGGTTGCCTAACTTCTTTTAAGGAAACATAATTCTGGCCCCTCTGGGCCCCATTCACACATGGAAATAACAGAATGGGGCTAATGAACAGATGTTCCCTTGGAAAGGAGCACCAACCCTCTTGTTTACCACAGTCCCCACCACTCCCTAATGTCAACTGGACCACATTCATCACCACACTTGCACTGTTGTTTTTCTTATGGTGAAGAAAAACACGTGTCCTCAGACCTCTCTGGAGAATGAAAGAGCATCTTGAAAGAGCTCTGGTTTCTTATATTAAGATTACTCACTCCAGTGAGAACCGCCCCACTCTATGAGAAGAGCTGAAGGGCCCCCTGTCCTGTCAATCACCTCTCTTCATCAGTTTGCCAATTCTCGCATCAGTTTTTCAATCTGCAAAAAGAGGCTCTCTTCTGGCTCCTCGTTCCCTCTACCTGACAGGAGGGCTGTAGAAGCCATTTGATAATGTCTGTAATAAGGCGATGAACTTCCCGGATGCAAGTACATACAACGGAGAGTGCTTATTAGCGTGCTGAGTATTAGCACTGCTTATCTACGTCCAAGTGGCATTCATAGAAGTGGTGAGCAACCCATGGCCAAATAATGCTAAGCAGTACTTCCAGCCCAGACTCTACTGCAGTCCTACAAACTGACTAAATTCTGTAGAGAAAATCCCGGGGTTGTGGGGAAGAGGAATAGAGAGGAACTCTGTTATAATCATGGTTGCAAAAGACAGGCGATGAGGGGAGAGGAGGTGATAAATCTGGAAAACAATGTTGCTATCATTCATTGTGGGCTTACTATATGTTACACATCTTATATGTGTGATCTCATAATTCTTTTTAAAAAAATCTCTATAGCTATTATTATTTTTAGTTTGCAAATGGGGAGCCTGAGCCTCAGAGAAGTTAAGTAATGTTTCCAAAGACACACAGCTAGTAAGTAAGTAAAAGGCCAGAGTTCAATCTTAGGACCTGAATTCTTTTTTTTTTTTTTAATTGGAGTACAGTCATTTACAATGTATCAATTTCTGGTGTACAGCACAATGTCCCAGTCTTGCATATACATACATATATTTGCTTTCATATTTTTTTCCATTAAAGGTTATTACAAGATTGAGCATAGTTCCCTGTGCTATACAAAAGAAACCTTTTAAAAATCTATTGTTATATATAGTAGCTAACATTTGTAAATGTCAAACTCCCAAATTTATCCCCTCCAACCCCCCTTTCCCTGGTACCCATAAGATTGTTTGACAAATCTGAGAGTCTGTTTCTGTTTTATAGGAGATTTCATAGTGTCCTTTCTTTTTTTTTTTTAGGTTCCACATATGAGTGATATCATATGGTAGTTTTCTTTCTCTTTCTGACTTACTTCACTTAGAATGACAATCTCTAGGTCCATCCATGTTGCTGCAAATGACATTATTTTATTTTTAATGACGGAGTAGTATTCCATTGTATAAATACACCACAACTTCTTTATACAGTCATCTGTTGATGGACATTTAGATTGCTTCCATGTCTTGGCTATTGTATATAGTGCAGCTATGAACATTGGGGTGCATGTACCTTTTCTCATTAGAGTTCCTTCTGGATATATATAACCAGAAGTAGGATTGGTGGATCATATGGTAAGTCTATTTTTAGTTTTTTGAGGAATCTCCACACTGTTTTCCATAATGGTTGCACCAAACTACGTTCCCATCAACAGTTAGGAAGGTTCCCTTTTCTCCACGCCCTCTCCAGCATTTATCATTTATGGACTTTTGAATGATGGCCATTCTGACTGGTGTAAGGTGATCCCTCATTGTAGTTTTGATTTGCATTTCTCTGATAATTAGTGATATTGAGCATTTTTTCATATGTCTATTTTAGGTCCTGAATTTTTCATTGCAATGCAATTTTAATTCTCTGTACTTAAAGGGTAATAGAAGTTGCATTTATTAAGTAAATATTATTTGCTAGGCTAGGGTTTCTTTTTTACAAAAAAAAATGTTGAGGAATAATTTATACACTATAAAATTACCAGTTTTAAGTGCACAGTTCCAAGATTTTTAGTATATTTCCAAAATGCCACAGTCTAGCTTTAGAACATTCCCATTACCCTGAAAGTTGCATTGTGTCTATATGTAGTCAGTCCTTGTTCCTAACCTCTGCTACAGGCAAGGACTAATCTACTTTCTTCATCTATAGATTTGCTTTTCGGGATAGTTCTTAGAATTATATAATATGTGATCTTTTGCATCTGGCTTATTTTACTGGGCATATTTTTAGTGTCCATCCATGTTTTAGCATCTCATTACTTTTTATTCCATCATATGGATATGCAGCATTTTGTATGCCCTTCTACCAGTCAATGAAAATTTGAATTGATTTTTGGGGAGTTTTATAAGTAACACTGCTATGAGAATTTCCAAGCAAGTCTTCTGGGCACACATGTTTTCATGGGGATAGATGCCTATGAGTGGAATTCTGGGTTGTATGATAAATTCCTGTTTAACATTTTGAGAAATTGTCAAATTTGTTTTCCAAACTGGCTATACCATTACACATTTTCCCTGGCAACAAAAGAAACAATGTTTACCCCAGTTTTCCCACATCCTCACCAACATTTGTTGTTATTTGACTTTTTGATTATAGACATCCTGTTCCAGGTAGGGTAGTATCTCATGGTTTTAATTTGCATTTCTCTAATGTCTAGTGATGTTGAGAGTCTTTTCATGCTCTTATTAACCATTTACATATTTTCTTTGATGAAGTACCTATTCAAAACTTTTGCCCATTTTTGAAGTTGTGTTTCTTGTGCTAGGTTTTACATATAATCTTTCTCACTACTACACTGGTTAGCGTTAATGTTATCCTTACTTTTGCAGAGGAAGTAACTGAGTTGGATAGAGGTTAGATAATCTGCTTAAGGTCATTCATCCAGCTAATAATGGCCACAGTCTTCTGGCTCCAAAGCCTGAGATTCTTTTTCCTATTAAAGTTACAATCTGGTGGTCAGTGGCTGATTACAGCTCAAATACATGTTAATATGGTCTACACCATGAAAAAAAAAATACAGCAAAGACTTAAAAATTGGAAATCCCTAACACAAAGAAATCCAGATTTCTGGCTTCTTGTGAAACAAGAGCACACCCAGGAGCACTGGGTCCATATTCCTGAGAAGAATCCTGCAGTAAGAGCTGTGTAGCAGGTGTCAGCTTCAGACAGACCAGGGAGCCACATACAGCCCAACTTCTGCTTTATTCACCTACATCCCTGGTCCTGTAGGCATTCAACTCTGCAGTAATTACCCTGCACTGGGGTATACTCTGTGCCCTTGTAGGAAACTTCTTCATACATTTCAAGAAAACCCAGCTGTACCAGAATATATGCCTTTAAAAACTGGATAGTCTGTGGGAAAAAAAAAGTCTGTAATTTAGGACAGCATTCACTATAAGAACAAAGTTCCCCTGGGGCAGTTATATAAAGAAAAAGGCTTCAAGCTCATCTCTCCATATCCAATATGTAAAACAATGTTGTAAAATTGGAGCTGTTTCGAATAAAAGAAGGTTTGAGTTGTGTTATTAATCCTCTTTCATAGAAGAAGAAACTGGATCTCAGAGAAGTTCAGTAATTAGCCCAGAGTCACACAGCTGGTGAGGAAATAGTCCAGTTAGCACTCAACCCAAAGTCCTTAGGAACTGAGGTGAATAAGGGCCCTATGTGCACCGGTGTGGCCCACAGAGGGCCATTCTCCTCACTTAGAATAAATCTGCCTAGTTCATTCTGGGCTTCCAGTGCCAAGCATAATATCTGACACTCAGAAAATGCTCTGTAAATATCTGTTTAAATGAATAAAAATGCTCCATAAATATCTGTGATTAAAAAATGTGACATTTTAATTTAGCAACATGGAGTTTCAGGTGAGAGGAAGACAAATAAAATAAATTCAGTATAACCATCTTAATGTAGCTGAATATTCAAGTGTTATTGGAAGAAAAAAGATCATACATTCCCTGAGTGCTTTCTACATACAACTGTCGTGTTTGTTGCTGTAAGATTTGATGGAATGTCATACAGTGCCTGATGCACACTGGGTTTAGAAAGCCACTGGGGATGGAAACAGATTTATTAAGTACCTGGCTTCCCCACTTATCCTGTTTCCTTTAAGCCCCACAACAACCCTAAAACCCATATATAAGCATTCCCATCTCATATCCAAAAGTGACCAGCTCTTGGGGACGGTAATAGCTCAGTGTGTGCTTAGATTAGGATGCATACTGAAATCCTTTAAATACCACTAAGAAAACAACTCAAAGGATAGAGTAAAAAAATCCAACTAGGAACTAAAATGGTACACTAGAAAATACCTGTTTTACATCAGAGAAGTAGCATAGGAGGAGCATAAAAGTCATGACACATATAGAAAACATGTTTCAAAATACAGATGCGAATCCAACCATATCAATAATTACATTAAATATAAATATCACAGTAAATATAAACAGTATTCTCATTAAATGTGAATAGCATTCCTATCAAAAAGCAGAATGTCAGACTAGACAACAAAAGAACATCCACCTATATGCTGTTTATGTGCGTATGCACCTGAATCTATCAGAATATACTTCAGATTAATACCAACTTAACTCCAAGAAAATATAGAAACTTTGTTCCAGTATCTGTGCATTTCCTTTCTTCTCCTTTATTCTGTTATAGTCATATATATTACATTATTATATGTTATAAGCCCCAAAATAGTTTTATAATTATTGTTCGATACAATTGTCTCTTCAGTCAGTCAAGAGAAAAAATGCATATATTTACTGTCTTTTGTATTTACCTACATAATTAATTACAAGTGCTCTCTATTTATTCATGTGAATTCAAATTATCAGCTGCTGTCATTTCCTTCCAGGACCCAAACTCTCTTTACTAATTCTTACAAGGCTGGTCTGCTGGCAACAAGTTCCCCTCAGCCTTGTTTATCTGAGAATATCTTTGTTTCACTTTCCTTTGTGAAAAATAGTTTTGCTGGATAGAGAATTCTTGGTTGATAGGTTTTTCTCTTACAGCATTTTGAATATGTCATCATACTGCCTTCTGGCCTCGGTTGCTTCTGATGAGAAGTTTGCTATTAACCTTATTGTGGTTCCACTGTGTGCAATTAGTTGCTTTACTTTTGTGGCTCTTAGGATTGTCCCTTTGTGTTTAGCTTTCAATCATTTGACTATTGTCTGTCTAGTCATAGATTTCTTTGTGTTTGTCTTACTTGTAGTTCATTGATGTTCTTGGATGTGCATATTAATTTTAAATTAAGCTTGGAAGTTCTGGGCCATAATTTATTCAAATATTTTTTTCTTCCCCTTTCTCTCATCTCCTACTGGGACTCCCATTAAACGTATGTTGATATGCTTCATGGTGACCCACAGGTCTCTGAGATGCAGTTGATTTTCTTCATTCTTTTTTCCTTCTATTCTTCAAACTGGATAAATGTTATGGCTATATCTTAAAGTTCACCAATTCTCTCTTCTGACATCTTGAATTTGCTCATGAGCCCCTCTAATGAATTTTTCATTTCAGTTATCAAACTTTTCAACTCCAGAATTTCCATTTGGTTCTTCTTTTATAATTTCTAGATCTTTATCCTCAATTTAATGAGTCATTATCAGCATATTTTCCTTATTTCTTGAACATGATTTCTTTTAAATTTAACATATTTGAGATAACTGCTTTGAAGTCACTTTCTACTAAGTCTAAATCTATTAAGTCTAAATTTTTCCTGAATGTGGGTCACACTTTGCTGCTCCTTTGCATGCTACATTTTTTTGTTGTTGTTGAAAAAATTGACATTTAAGATAATATATTGAAGGAATTCTGGATTCTGATTCCCTCTAGAGGTTGCTTTTGTTTTCAGAGTTTTTGTTGTTTATTTGTTTAGTGACTCTACTGGACTAATTCTATAGAATATGTCTCCCTCAAACTGTTCAGCTGCTATTATTTATGCTCAGTCTTTTTTTCTTTTATTCTTGTTTTAATTTTATCCCTGGCTTCCTAGGGTTTGCCCTAGCTTGGCAGTCAGAAGTAGTAGTTAAACACCTTGATTTAGTAACATATCTGCCCTTTCTTGATGGACCTGTATGTGGGTTGGAGAATATATTAAAAATTCAAGCAGTTTAAAATCTGCCCAGTTTACTTTCAGATGGGCCTTCTTGCATCTCCTCTTGAGTTCACTAGGACTCACAGTCAGTCATAGATGAACAGTTAGTGAGGGCCCTCCCTGGTGTCTCCTGAGTATGCATGCAGTCTTCCATGTATGTGTAGCCTTCCAGACCAACCCAAAGGAGATATGTGGCAGCTTTCAGGGTCCAGTACGGCTATCTCATTCTCTGGATCTCCCTGTTAAATTTCTGATTTAATCTGTTGACGTGTGTTTTGTCCCAACCAGTATCTGCAAGTTGGCTTTCCAAGTGCTTGCCACTCGGACTGCTATTGCTGTTAACAATGCCACTGGGTATACATACGGCTCCAAAGCAACCCAGTCTCCTTAGTGGCAGAGCTGCTGACTTTCATTTGTTTGTTTTTTGGAAGGGAGGTAATTAGGTTTATTTATTTATTTTTAATATATTTCTTTAACAGAGGTACTGGGGATTGAACCCAGGGCCTCAAGCATGCTAAGCACACACTTTGCCACTGCTCTATATCCTCCCTCCAGAGCTACCAGCTTTCAGTTTGCTCTGACATCATAGAACTGCCCTATACATTTTATAGGGCTAGTGTTTGCTCTTATGGGAACAGGGAAGACCTGCCCTGGTCTGGTACTGCCTAAAATTATAGAGAGAAAGTCTTATTCTTTAATCTGATGTTAAGAAAACTACTTGCCTACAGATAAAACCACATTCACCAACATCAGTTTTATCACAAAGAAAGAATTTTTTAAAAATATAACATGTTCTTTTTCTACACAAAATAATCTCAGGATTGATTCGATTGCATGTTATATAGAGAAGCATTCCCAATACTTGGGACTAGAATTCCAGGACCCTGAATTCTGGATTGAGCTTTTTCAAGGAGAACACTCTACTTTTTAAACATCTCATTTTAAATGGTAACAACAAACAAAATGGAAAAAATGAGGGCTTTGTGGTCTCCAAGCCCACCATCCAAATACATAGAAAAGCTACTTGTATAAGCTGCTTAGAATCACAGTAACACCAGCTAAAAATGATGCTCTGTCCTTTAATTCAATTTCATGTTCATTCCAATTGGCTGGAGCATGAATTCTAAGAAATCACCAGTTGTTCACAGCAAGTGCTGAGGTGAGCTCATGTTCTGGGGAAAGCCATGTTTTCTCTGGCTAACAGATGTTTTGCTAGCTGACATTTAGAAATAAGTCAAAGTTGTCCTTTGTTATTATGCATAATGGATCTCAAAGAATAAATGAAAAGCCTCTTACTCTAATTCAGAATGCATTTTGCCTCTCTGAAGGCTACATGGGCTGAGTTCTTAAAAGCGCAGGCATGGGGACACACAGAAGAGAATGATATGACGGCGTCTGTGTCTATGGGAACAGTCAGAGACCAGTCAAATTTAGCACAAAGAAAAGGCTGCTGCACCCAAACCAGCCTGTTATACCAAGACACGGGAAAGGCTCCTTATTGCCTTCTCAGCTGGGTAAGTGCTCTTATCCCATATTCTGAGAAAAAGTCAGTTATCTTTTCTAGTCCCCAGTTATAACGTAGGAGAAACCACTGCAGGTTTGATGAGAATTACTGCTTAATCAGCATATTCCAGTCCTGGTCCAACTCATCAATATCAAAGCTAACCCATCCAACGGACCTGAGAAATAGGTGGGAACCAGTAGAAGAGGATGGGTGAAGTGCCATGGGTGGATAGTCTCATTATCTGTAGGAATCTGTGGTGTTCAGTTGTGCGCTGAGGAGACGTGCCCAAATGGGACCCCAACTGGTATTTTCCTGATGTATCTCTGGGGCCTGCAGCAAATACACGCTGGGAAAGCGACCTGCCGCCACATCTTGTGGCAGTCACCCAGACTGAATCCCTCCAGCCTGAAGCCTCACTGACAATTCGGGAGCCTAGAATGCTTTTCTAATTGTACAACTAGCCTGGCTATAAGGCTTGGTTTCATGCTAGTTCCTGAAAACTATCATAGCTTTTTTGAAAAATCTGAATCTCTGATGTATGATTTCCCTCTGCCAAGACTTCTGGCAAAGTGGCTTCGTGCTGGAAGTGCAGCAGCCTCCTCGGAGCTCAGACCAAGTCAGCGACGACCCTCACTTCCCCAGCCAGCAGCATTCACTGCATCTAGATTGGGCCATCCTCCAATAGATGGGGAAAGCTGTTCTATTACAGAAAGAACAGAGCTCTATCAGATATGTGTTCAGATGCTGCTGCCCTTCAAAACCTATATGACTTTGGGAAAGTCACTGAATTCCTCTGAAACTCAGGTTGCTCATCTGTGAAGTGTACATCCCAGAATTTGTGTGGCAGAAACTGCGGTGCACCTCACTCAGCATCCATTGAATCCCCTTTGAGCATGCATTCTGGTCTATAAGCAAAACTACATTTCCCGGACTCTCTTCCAGAAAGGGTACAGTCGTGTGACATAGTTTCCTCCATTTATACACAGCCACACAAGATGTCCACACAGATATAGTGCAACACGAGGCAGTGGCCACACAGGGCAAGCAAACCGTCTGGCAATCCAAGTGACAGAGACATCTGGTTCTTCTGAAGCAGCCAACGTAGAGTTTCTGGTTTCAGGTCTGAGTGACATAGGAGTCAAAGGGCAAGCCTGAAGGGCAATATATTTTCTACCAAAATTGGACCGTAGAGTGACTAGAAGCTTTTCCTGGCCGTGGTGTCTTGACATCCAAGCCTTGTTATCTTCCTCTTTTTAGATATTGTGAGCTATATAATACTCTTTTTTTTATTGAAGTTTAGTTGATTTCCAATTTTGTGTTAGTTTCTGGTGTTCAGCATAGCGAGTCAGTTATATATATATGTATTCTTTCTCATTATAGGTTATTACAAACTAGTGAATATAGTTCCCTGTGCTATACAGTAGGTCCTTGTTGTTTATCTATTCTGCATATAGTAATTTGTATCTTCTAGTCCCAAACTCCTAATTTACCCCTGCCCCCCTTCCCTTTTGGTAACCGTAAGTTTGTTTTCTATGTCTGTGAGTCAGTTTCTGTTTTGGAAATAAGTTCATTTGTGTCATTTTAAATTTTTTATTGAAGTATAGTTGAATTTACAATGTTGTGTTAGTTTCTGGTGTACAGCATAGTGATTTAGTTATACATACATAATATGTTTCAATCAATTTTTTCTGCTTAAGTCAATTGGAGTGGATTCTGTTATCTGCAACCAAAAAGCCTGAAGATAGCCATTGTTATAAGAGTTAAAGGAATAAACAGAAATTAAAATATCTTGTAAACTACATGGGTTAGACAAATGGTAGACAGTTACATTTTATAACTTTTTGTTTTCTTTTTAAATACACATTGCATAAAATCTAGAGAAGGGAGTTGTGATTTCATTTTCAGAACAATTCTGTGGGTAGGCATTTGTATCAGTTCTCTATATCTGCAAGAATGCTAAATAGCAAACCACTCTAAACTCAGTAAATTATGCAGTTCAAGAATCATGTAGGTGGTTCTTCTGATTTAGCCTGGATGTCCTCAAATGTTAGAGAGTTAATTGGCTTTTAGATAATCTAGGGTGGCTCTGGCTGGGGCAATTTAGCTGACTTTCCTTGTCTCCATGTCTCTCATCTTCCAACAGGTTAGTCCAAGCATGTTTTCATGATGATGGCAGAAGAGCAAGGGCACAAGTGGAAACCCACTAGCATCACTTACGCCTCTGCCTTTATCGCATTTGCTAACGTCCCATGTTGTACAAGTCAGAGCAAGGGAGCACTGCAGTTACATGGCAAGAGGTGTGGATGCAAAAAGAAAGGGTGAAGAATTGGGACCAACATTGCAATCTGCTGTGGCATATACATCTCAATTTTATAGACTGTTAAGGAGGCTCAAAGAGATTAGGTAAATTGTGTTACCTCCCAAAGACAGTAAGTGGTGGTAATGAAAGGTTAACCCAGTTTAATCTGACTCCAAAGCATCCAGAAACATTCTGTTACACTATATATACAAATGTATGTGTGGAGATAACTATATTTTATACATTTATTAAATATACATGCTAGCATATATATGCATATAGACACATCTCTATATTTGTAAATACGTGTGTGTGTGTGCATATATATATGTGTGTGTGTGTGTGTGTGTGTGTGTGTGTGTGTGGTTATTAGATATACAGATCAAGAGCTCACAGGCCAAACCCAGCTAGAAACCTGATTTTAAATCATCTGTGAGATAAAAATGGTTTTTACATTTTTAAACTTTGTAAAGTAAAACAAATAAACAAACAAAAAACCCAAAGAATATGCAACAGAGGCCACATGTAGCTGGCCTGAAAAACCTAAAATATTTATTATATGGCCTCTCATAGAAACAATTTGCTAGAGAATGGATTCAGTGTATGACTTGTAGATGCAGAGGCACCACATTGGACCAATGTGTAGAACTTGTAAGAAACTCTCTATGAATGACAATTCTCTCCAAATAGAAGGGGCTGAGTCTCTAGGTGCTAAGTTTCTCAATACCACAAATATTCATGAGGAAAGTGAACATTCATCAGAAATCAGACATTTCTACTTTGACTAGGAGCAAAACCAGGTAACTGCAAAGACCTGGCTAGTGCTAAGACCCCATGACTACCTGGTTTTGGTGCAAAAACTCATATATCCTGGCTCCTCCTCTGCCTCTTCAGAGCAACCTCTCAGAAATGTTTGCAGAATAAAACATAACTCTCAACTTTTAGGTTGTGCTTTTTTTTCTCAGTTGACACCTGTCAGCCTCAAAGACTAGGAAAGGTGTTAACTCACTGATTTTGCTTTTCCCTGTAGACATGTGCATGACCAAAGCTGCAGATAACTGAGCCTTCAGTAAATGAAACTTTGTGTACCTGAATTTCATGGGTCTTGAATGTTCCACAAGGGAACCAAGCACAGCAAAAGGATTTATACACTAGGACCACTAGTCAGGGTTTAATTAGCCTTATAATTAGAAGGATAAGCAGAAGTACAATTCCCAGATTGCTCATTGCTTTTTTTTAACATGTCTATGGAGCGCTATTTTATTTGCCTTTGCACCTCCCAGCATTTGAGCACAAAATTAATCATTAAAATTTGTTAAATATTGAATGAATTGCTTACTTGCTTTCTACAAAATTCAGCTTTATCATATTTGCTTAATTACAACGTCCAAGTGTATCAACTATAAGTGTATTCAGCTCTGTAGTTGTTACTGAGAGAGGAAAAGGATGTTTTTATTCCTAGTCATCCTGCGATTGCTCTGGTGCAAAACCGAGATGCAGATTCCTATGGATTGTCATCATGTAAGTAGTTTTTTCCATGAGGTTTATTTAGTTTTAACTTCAGTAAAGTGGGTTTAAGTGTCCTGCTTGTCATTTTCCAAGAGAAGAAACTGTCACACAGAGGAGTTAAATAGTTTGTTGTAGGTCATTCAGTTCAGGACAAGGTTTTGCAAAGTAGAAGCCCCAAACCACCCTGATCAGTATCATTTAGGGTCTGTAGCAGACACCTTGCACGTACCACTTGGCTTTGCCTCTCTCTAGGGCCTTCGGCCACCCGTTTGACCTCGGGCATCCCCAGGTCCTTACTCACTTCCCATGAGTAACTTGACAGCATCTTGCTTACGCCCATACCTTCCTCTCTCGCTTTTACTTCCCTATCTGAGGCATAAGATATCACAAGAGCCACTTGGAACCCAGGCATTTTCAATTCAGAAGTAAAGAGGAGTTCATGTTCCATGGGCAAGCCTTTAACCCACGGGAATGGGTGATAGGTCTACCCCCTTCTACCCTGGCCTGACCATCCTGAGACACAGAGGTTCCAGAAGCTATTGGGAGATAGTCTTGTTAAGAATTTGGTTCCACCTGGCACGAGCTGGTAGCCAGCTCAATCAGGTACCATCTACTGGTACTGCTCTCTTCCCTTCCTCACTCCCTTTTACCTTCCTGGTACTTTTCTGGGATTCTGGCTCCCAATAAAGTGGTAAGATATTAGCTTTTGCCTCGGCTTTGCCCTCTAGGACCCAAGCCAGCTATCACTGAGTTAGAGTACTTGGGACTGGGGCATTTTCTAAGCTCCCCACATGATTGCCAGCTACCTACAATCTGAGGACCACCAACTCTACAATGTAAACTTAGTGCAAAGGACTCTAACTTCAGTGATCTTTCCACCCTGATATATGCTGGATAAAAGGAAGACAAGCCCATTGTTCCTATGCTGGACTAAGGAGAGAGAGAAAAACCCCTGACTGACTGCACCACATCCATTCCATGCTTCAAAGGGCTGCTGAGTGGTTCCTGACACCTGACAGCACCTGCTCCCACACGGTGCACCAGCTCACCTACTCATCTGGGCACCCCGTCCAGCCTGTCATGCCTGCACTGATCTGTGATGTCAGGTAGGCTCCACTCTGTCTCATTTCCTGGCTCACAATCAGCCAGACAGACTTCCTAAGTATGCTGTCTTACTCTCTCTTTTCTTTTCATTCTTTTTCCTTTCCTCCCTCCCTTTCTTTCTTCCTTCCTTCCTTCCTTCCTCCCTCCCTTCCTTTTTCTTTCTTCCTTTCTTTCTTTCCCTTCCTTCCTTCCTCGCTCTCTCTCTCTCTCCCTCTCTTTCACAAACCACTCCAACCCTAAAGACCCTGATTACCATCTATTGCCTCTTTGCTGGGAAAATACCATGTTGAAAATATAAATAAATGAAGTATAGTACTCCCTGCCCCAACACCTCAAGTGATCAGGGGACAGAGCCTTCTGGTGCTTTGTTTTTGCTGTTTTCACCCTGAGTGTCGTATCTTTGAAGCTGAATTAAAAAGGATACTGCCAGCAAACATCTTTGGAAATGCTATAAATAGCAAATCGGCAAGATCGGGGAACAAAAGAGAAGCTCAGCCAGTGTAATTAGCGCACTTACTGAGAAAGTTGACTACTCTGAGGTTGAGAGCTGCGTTCCAGCTGATGAGACTGTGGGATGGGGTGGAAAGGAAAACCAACTTCCCGCGCAGGCTGAGAGAAGGACATGTGTGACACCCACACCCCACTGGGCTTTCACAGTCCCCATCCCAGGGTATATGCAGTAGCCTACAGAAGTACAGAGAGGCAGGAGTCCAGGAACTGAGATATGGGACACATGAGAAGGCATCCAAGGAGCCTGATGCTGGAAAGCAAACAGAAATACAGGACACAGGGAAGACAATGCAGGACCCAGGTCATCACAGGAAGGAACTGAGAAATCTTCTTGTCCAGTGCTTTCCAGAATAACAGTGATCATAATAACGTTAGTTAATATTTATTGAGTATTTACTGTGATATAAGCACATTGAGTCTTCCCAAGAATTCCCTTAAGTTAAGTCCTGTTATAATCTCCTTTTTATAGAAGAAGACACCGAGGTGCAGAAAAACTAGGTTCTTTGTAGAAGGTTACACCTCTAATAGCAAACTTCATAAAGCAATGGGATGTTTTCCTTTTTTCACTCAGAATCTCATAAATGCAAACAAATGAAAGGTAAGCGATGGAAGAAAGTGTCCCGTACCACAGAAACACAGCAGCTGGGATTCTAGAAAACCATTCTCTGAGCACAAGCAGAGGACCAGAGAGGGAAACCGTCCAAGGTCACTAGGGCCAGAAAACAGTGAAGCTGGAGCCTACCACACTGCTCCTTCCAGCACTGTACTTCATAGTCAAAGGGCATCCTCATGAAAAGTTCATCTCCCCTGTGAACCACCACTGGACTGAGAACTTGCTTCTCAGCACCTACTACACCTTCTACCGCCTAACTCATTTATGAGGTGCTTGAGAGCAAAGACTGTGTGTTTTATCTTTGTAGCTCCTCCATGAACTTAGTGTGGAGACTGGCACACAGCTGCAACTCAGTAAATGAATTAGATGAATGAATGGTCTGAAGGACACATGCCTCACATCATCTTTAATTTTCAAGACCAACTGAGAAGGACTTCAAGCACCTGAAGGAAAGTTTTATTTTCCAAGAACACACAGCTAGGAAGTACAGGAATCAAGACTGAACTGAGGTCTTCCAGCTCTTAAAAGTAAATAGCTAAGGACAGATGAGGTACTGAGAGTAGTCAAATTCATGGAAACATAAAGTAGAAGAGTGGTTGCCAGGGGATGGGGTGGGGGAATGGGAGCCATAGTTTAATGGGTGCAGAGTTTGTTTTGCGAAAGGAAAAGAGCTCTGTGGATGGACGGTGGTGATGGTCGCACAGTAATGTGAATGAACTTAATCCCATTCAACCATATGCATCAAAATGGTTATGGTGGTAAATTTTGTTATTTGTATTTTACCACAATTAAATTAAAAAAAAATCAGTAGCTAACATTTATTATGCATTTGCTATGTGCCAGCACCGTCTTCAAAACATCATGTTCTTTGCTCCTCACAACAACCTGATGAGGTAAATACTATAATCATCTCTATTTACAAATGAGAAAATTGAGTTACAAAGAGGTGAAGTATCTCAGTCAAAGTCACATGTCTAGTAACCCAAGAGCCAAACCCATGGAATCTACCTCCAGTCATAAATGAACCAAAGGGAAGACAATTTGATAAGGAATTTGCTGCCAGCGGAGAAGTTGCACATTAGGCATACATACTTACCTCTGCCTAAATCTGTCTCTGCATTCAGTACCTCACCATCTTCAGTAAGCTGGGGCATCTGAAGAATGTGTTTTTATTTAAATTCACTTATCAGACTGAAAGAGAGCAATCTAGTTAAGGGAGGCATATACAGGCAAACAGTAGTGACTCTGTATTCAGATAGGACCTGAGTTCAAATCCTGATTCCAGCACTGTTTGCCTAAGTGATAGTTGACATTTCATGTGACCTTTCTGAACCTATAAAATAGAGATTATGGTGTTTTTGTGAAAATAGGTATTGTAAACACTAAATGAGATAATATGCGTAAAACAATGGCCCCCATGCTTGGTTCAGCAAATATTAGTTCTCTTTCTCATGAAAAAAAAATGTTGAGGAATAAAAATATCTTGTCCTCAATTCTTAACACTTATCTAGTACACTTTTCAGCCTCAGGGTATGAAGATGTTCTAACAATTCTGGGAAGATTAATAGTTGTACTACTTTTTAAGATCTATATAGTAAGATTCCTCTGCAAGTCACGATATGGTCATATGAAAGAAAATCTTTTACTTCTAACCTAAATGCTCTCTACTGCTGATGGATGCCTGATCCTCCCTGTCCATTTGTAGGTTCTGGGTATCTTCTCCCTGCAGCTCTTCATTCTTCAAGTTGAATTATTCCAATTCCATCTATCCATCTCCACTTTCTACACCATCACTGTAAGCCATGGTGTTGGTGCAAACAGAGTCCTAAGGGTCTGGATGGGGCTGAAAGGAATCAGAAGATTAAATTGAACCCAAATCCTGGCCTGATAATTGCCCAAACACAGCCCACAATGCTATTCAACCTGTGGCCCATACTTGTCCCAAGATTATTTTCTGCTTTTGCTGTTCTCAGTCATTCCTCTGATATAGTAAGAAATTCCATTCTCAGTAAATAAGAAGAAATAATTTAGTTGTTTCTGTGTCTTTGTCTATCACTTGGCTGTTGAATACACTAAATGTAAGACATCAGAGATATAAAATAGATAAGCAACAAGGAACCACTGTATAGCACAGGGAACTATAGTCAATATTTTGTAATAACCTACAATGGAAAAGAATCTGAAAAAGAATATATATGTGTGTACATTTATTTAAAAAATGGAATCATTTTGTTATATACCTGAAACTATCACAACATTGTAAATCAACTATACTTCAATTTAAAAGAAGACGTCAGGGAGAATAAAATTAGGAATTACACTTGAATCCTGTCCCCTAGGAGCCTATATTCTAGTAGTAGAGACAGACAAGGCTATAAATAGCTGTAGGAGAGAGTGACCATGAACTTCTTACCTTAGTGCCTACCATATTGTAAGTGCACACAAAGCATGGTGGCTTTTGTATTTGTGAAGCCCAAAACGTAAAACAATAAAAGATACTTTTGGCTGGCAGCGGGTGGGGAAAATCAAGAAAACCTCCAGAAGAAAGACAATTGACTTAAGGATGAGCAGAATTTGCTACCAGAGATAGAAGAATGAAATTCAAGGGATTGGCACAGTGAGTGCAAAGACACAGAGGTACAGAAACAGAGAGATGTAGGGGAAAGAGGCTTTCATAGCAACAGAGTCTAGAGAAAATTACAGAAAGAAGAAAAGATAGAGCAAAAGGGAAGAAGGAAGTTGGGACAAACACAGGACAAAGAACCCACCTGCTATTTCACCAGGAGTTCTATGGAGATATTTTCCCCCCAAAATATAAAGAGGTAACTTTTGGGGAACAATGGCATAAGTCACTCATTCATTCATTAATTCATTCATTCAACAATATATTCTAAGCACCTGATTCAGTACTTGAGTATATCAAAGACAAAGTGAAAGATATAATATCTGTCTTTAAGTCACTTAGAGCCTACAACATGAGATAGATACAGAACAACAAAAGCAACATTAAGATCTAACATTTATTGAGTGTTTATTATGCTCCAAGTACAATGATCCTAACACTAAGCATTGCAGTTATTTCTATTCATGCACGCAAACAAAAGCTTAGAGACGTTCAGTAACTTACCCAAGCTCAGCGCTAGCATGGAGTAAAGCTGAGTTCAGATTCAAACCCAGAAACTGAATCCTTTGCTCTTAAGAGTGTGCAGTCATGCTCCTAAACAGTATTTTGCTCTTTACAGACAAAAGGGAAGAACAAAAGCATGAGTGCTCACTTCAGGGAGCACTGTAAAATGTTTCACAGGGAACTTAACTGAATATGGAAAGATACAGATGGCCATTCAACCAGCAGATGGAAAAGAGTGATTGCATTTTTTAAAAATATCTTCTTGCTTGAAGTGGTGGGTTCTTCAGTGGCAATGAGTAAATGAATGTGTTTCCATTCAGCAAATCTAGCACTTTAACCCAAGAAACCAAGCCCCATTAGTACATTTACCTGCTGACACATGTAACCAAAACATGAGGTTTCTTAACCAATAACTAGCCCAATTCAAAGGTAAGAAGCAGCATGTGCAAATGCAGGATGTGAAAAAGCAGTCTTGTGTCTTCTGGGACCATAAGAAATTGAGAAGAGTTGGAGCACCAGGTGTAAAGGAGGGCCCTATGGAAAACAGGCTGCAGAAATAAGGCAAGCTCTTGTGTTCTGTGTGCCCTCCTAGATAACTTGGGTTTTCTTTTATAAGCATACGGCAAGTACTAAAACAGCTGGAGACCAACAAGGTGACAAGTATATTTTAGATACCTCTTGTGACAAATGTGGCCAGAGTGTAGACTAATAAGAGACCATTTAGTTTGGAGGTAACTGCAATATTCCAAGTGTGGCAAAGAAGTTTCCTTTTCTCCTGGGCATGGCTAGACTACACTTACATCCTCCCTCTACATGAAGCCCAGTGACTGAGTCCTAATATAATGAGGATGGGAATGATGCACATTACTTCCAGGTCTGGTCCCTGAAAACCTCCCATGAGATGCCCCTGTTGTCCCTTCCCCATCCCCTAGCTACATGCAGAGAAGAACAAGGCCCTAGATGGTGGTGGAGTCACATGATGGAAGAGGAGCCTGGGTCCCTGAATGACTCTATGGAGCAGAGTGCCTCTGCCACCCATACTTACCTATGACATGAGGAGGAAGTAAGGTTTTACTATATTAAGCCACAATAAACCATGACAAGATCTGTTGAAGGCAGTGAGAATTGGAAAAGAGCAGAGGGGAAGGATATAACAGACATGCAAAGGTAAAATAAACCTGACTTGGCCATAGACTAGATCTGAGCTATCTTGTTCTCTTTATGGCCTTCTGAAGGAAAAAAGTTCAGTAGAATCACCCACCTTTTGAAGACAGAGAGGGACATACAAAAAAAGGCATGATCAAGGGCCTAGCAAAATTCAACACTACATTTGAGCTCTACCTCTTCCTTAATTTCTACTTAACAGCTTCTGAGAAAATAACTGTGTGGCAAAATCTCACTTGGAAATTAAATCCCAGGCACAGTGTTAGTTCAACATGAGTGCAGTCATGCTGCTTTGTGCTTGAAAGCTGTAAATGTAAATCCATCCCCATCGTCACAAGTTTGATTGAGATTCCCAAGTACAGTAGTTCACACTGCATCGTATTTTCAGTTCCAATACTACCAGCCATGAAGTGACTCTTCAAAGAAGGATTTGTCAGTTTCATATCATGGTAGACAGGACTAATCAGCAATGCCAACATTTCGCTGAATTCTCTATTCTTGCTGATAGAGTTAATCAAGAAATGGTGAGAACTGCATCCAGGGGAGAGAAAGCCAAAGGAGAAGCAGCTGTCCCAACACTCAAAGAAGCATTTCTCTTGAGAAACTCGAAGCTGCTTTCAACAGCAAACAATAATTGCTTATTCAACTTCACAACAGGGTAAGGGGTGCTTCACAGGCTCTGGAAATACCCAGTGGGAAGAGTCTAAGATGCAGAGCCAGAAGACATGGGTTCAAGTCTCAATCATATAATATTCATTCATTTCTTCATTCAAAAAAGTGGCTTTACAAGTGTCACTCTACCAGGTGGTGAAGATGCAAAGGTGAATAACACAGATTCATTACACGTAGATTATTTCATTGAGTTCATTAGCTGTGTGGCTTCAGGCAAGTCTGTTAACTTCTTTGGACCTGGGGTTCCCTACAAAGGCCATTCACTGTATTTTGGCAGTCCAACGTCCATGCCTTCTTTTAGTAACACATTTTTCTCTTGTAACCAACCCCTTCTACATTCTCAGTATTGCACTTCTGGTAGAATTGACTCAGGCTTCTGGTTCTGAGTTTGAACATGGGATTCAGCCTGGCAGTCAGGGTATTAGAGTCCCTCAGCTACATTGACTGGTTCAAGATCAACTGCAGGACCCAAATCAACAAGGGGCAGGGCTTTTGTTTTCACTGTAGGGAAGTTAGGAGCTCTCTCATCTCTCCTAGCTTGGAAGAACTAGCCAATATAAGGCTGGAATTGCCAGTAGTCATATCAATCTCACAAGAAGTTTTGTAAAAAAGCCAACCCAAAGAAGAAATGAGCCAAGAGTGTGGGAAAGACTGGTCCTGGTGATGTCTTTTGAGGTCCCGGCTTGAACAGCACCTAAAGGCAGAGAGCGCAACTTCCAGGCTTTTTTGTTATGTGAATCCTTCATTACTGTTTTGGCTTAAGTCAACTTGAGTCAGAGTTCTTATAATTCCCAGTAAAAAGGGTCCTAATTGATACATTTCTTATTCATATATTTACAGAAATAACAGTGTCCTGCATAACTTCCTAAGACTCTAGTAAGATAGGCTTTGGGTCTGCACTAGCTGTGTGGCCTTGGAAAAGTGTTTTAGCTTCCTTCTCTGGGTTTTAGTTCCCTTACTTGTAAAATGGGGATAATAAGAGAACCAGCTTATAGAGTGGTTCTGAGGATTAAATGAGTTAAAAATGTGTCAAGTTCTTAGAACACTGCACAAATGCCATTTTATAATTTACTATAATGATAATACAACTAACAATATATTAACAACAACATTGTAAACCAACTGTGCTTCAAGTTTTTAAAATTAAAAAAATTAGCAATATATTACATAAATTATATTTAGTGGCAAATAATAATACAGATATAAGAAAGGAACTTACCAGTAATTAGAGTTGCCTTTCAAAGTAGTGGAACTTTGCATCTCCTTACATTAATCAGGGTTGGCTGCTATAATACACAACACCAAATTTTCAGTGGGTTCACACCACAAAATACTATTTCCTGCTTATGTTGCAATACAATGGGAATCTGTTGGAAGGGGGGAACTCAGCTTCCTTTAATCATGCAGAGACCCAGGCTCCTTCCATCTTATGGCTCTGTGCTCCCCTAAGTCCTTGAGGTGCTTTTCATCCAGCCAAATGATGGGGAAAGATAGCAAGGGTGAGGTGGAGGTTTTGATGGGCCAGGCCTGGAAGATGTATACCATTCTCTTCATAGTCCATTGGTCAGGACCTAGAGTCATGGCTACATAAGGAGATTGAGAAATTAAGTCTAGCTGTGTGCCTGAGTGCAAAGACCTGGATGCAAAGACCACAGATACCGGAGCACACTAGTGACTCCTGCCACATCTGGGAAGTAACCAAGGAGTGGCTGGATGAGCATCTCTAACGGTACATGTTGCTGGCAGTCAAAATTACGAGAGAAGAAAAGCCCCTTAGAGACTGTCAAATCCAATCAGCTCCTTATATGAACTTGTCCAAGGTCACCCAGCTAGATACAGGCAGAGCTGTAACTAGAACCCACTTCTAACATGAACGTCTTTCCTTTGTCCACCCAATCATCTCTTCTGTAAGTTATCCTTGCCAAATCTAATATATTAGTCCCTTTTTGCTCACTGGTTGAGCTAGCTATTTGTCTTTAAGAGATAATTTACTACTCTTTTCACATAGATTTCTTATCCAGGGACATTATTGCTTTACGCCATCTGCCTCTGTCCATAAAACATGGATGGGTTTGAAAGTGAGGAGGACAGAGGTCACTGTGCATACATTTACCATCATAGTGACTCTGTAGGTGGCACAAAGTAAAATGCTGACTCCCTGTAGCAATGAAAACATTTGACATATATGGAAACATAGTTCTCTTGACCATTTTTTTCCCCACATCTTCTTGCTTTAAGTGGCGGGTTCTTCAGTGGCAATGAGTAAATGAATTGTTTCCACTCAGCAAGTCTAGCACTTCACCCAAGTAACCAAGCCCCACTAATACATTCGCCTGCTGATGTGTACAAACAAAACCTGAGGTCTATTAAAATTAACTAATAATTAGCACAACTCAAAGAACTATCAACAGAGCTGTAATTGAGAATGTTGTCAATGTCCTTTGCAATTAGCTGGTTTAGCCCTTACTAGATGCATGGCCTTCATCAGTACCAATCCTGTTTTATTTTATTAATTAATTCAGTTGTCTCTCCAGGAAATTCAGGCAGCAAACTAGAAATGCCACTTGACAGGTGCTCTTTAGAACACGATTCACTGGACATGGTGATCTTTCCGAGCTTTTGCCTGTGCTTGCTGGACGCCAAAGGCCCATAGACAGAATCGACAAATAATTCAACCACCTCCGCATCTCAGTACTCCTCATCCCATGGGAAGAAAATACTGCAGAACCCTTTCAAGGATGTCTATAGTTCTGGAAGCTGACAAAGGTGCACTTAAAACGAGATGAAGAACCCTAACTCTCAGGGTTTCAGAGAGAAAACTGTCCAATATTCTGTGCTCACTGTTAGCTCTAGGCCCAGGGAAGGTTTTCCAGAAAGAGGAAATCACCCCTCAGAGAGCAGAGAGGGGCTCCTAGCAGAGGTCTATGAGGACCCTGAGCAAATAAATAGCTGATCTCCTGCTTTCTCAAAATTTCTCATTTTTAAAAGTTTCTTCGTATTTCTTGGGGGGTATCCAAATTTACTCTATTTTAAAATCTGGAACAAATTGAGATTTAATTATTTATTTTCAAGGAAGGTTCCCGTGCCCTGCAATGGAAGGAGCGACTTGATGTACAGGTAATGTGACCTGATAGGCTGCAGAGTACGAGAGCAAAGAACACAGCATCTGGACCAGCATGCCAAACTCTACTTCTACCGTTCACTTGAGCAAGCTCTTCAACCCCTTTATGCCTTAGTTTATGCAACTGTGAAATGGGAATGACAATAATCCCACCAACCTCATAGGGCTGTTGTGAGGGTTAAACAAGTTCATAAATGTAAGACCATAAAAGAGTGTTTGGCATATAGTAAATGCCTTACAAGTATTAGCTTTAAAGGAAAAAAATCAACCTGGAAATTAGACAGCATTTTTGAACACTCCACTGGAGTCAAAGATCTTACTTAAGCCTGGCCTTCTTACTTTTATTGCTTGTCTTTCCATGTAGCCAGGTATTATGATCTGGTTGTTCCCTTCTTCAAATGAATCAAATGATTTCCCCATTATAACTGATAATAATGGCCACCATCTAAGGACCTACTGTCACCATATGATGTCAGGATTATCTGCATTTTATAGATGAAACTGAGGCTCAGAGAGGTGAAGTACCAAGGCCATTGCAGTAGATTAAAGATGGCACAAATCCTTTGACATCCTCCCATTGAGAGGTAGGGCTTATCTCTCCTCCTCTTGAAGCTGCGCTGGTCTGGGACTTCTTTGCCCAACCAAGCACAGCAGAAGTGATGGTCTACTGGCTCCAGCCATAGCTTCTCCCACCTGAGAAATAAGAATCCTAACAACACCTGCCAGGCCTGCTTCATGAAGTTGTGAGGATCAGGTAAGTTAACAGATGTGAATGTGTCTTGTAAAGCAGAAAGCACCATACAAGCATTAAGAATCACTATCATTTGTACAAGCTAATTATACTCTCTATTATTATATAATACTGAACATCACCTGCACTATAGGGTTGCTCTGTCCATATGTGTAATTTAGACTCTGGAGACCCTGAGGAAAAACACGCAACATCTACACCTCCAAATTGTTCTCCACAGACTGGCTATGCCCCCACGGCAGCAAAACATCTGTTTGGTTCAATTAGCCATTTCACTTAGTCACCTAAACCAGTGGCTTAGGGGCCTGTGAGCCAAAAGAAAAGGAAACAGACAGACCTGCCTTGCACCATTTGTTTCTGGGAAATCAAATCAACAAATACGTGATGAGCACCTATGCACTGAGCATTGTGCTCAGGTCCTGTTGATGTGAAAAAGGAAAATCAAGTCAAGAAGGTCCTGCTCGCAAGAGGTTCAAAATCGTGATGGGGGAGCATGGGAAATGGGGCAGCCTGTTTGATGGGACCCTTGGTGGATCCTTTGGTAAAACAAAAGTTCTTCTGTCATGTCAAAAGGTATTCCTTAAAGTTTCCATGCCATGATTATAAATTGTTAAATAATGATTTGTCTTTAATTAAGACACAACTGTGATAAAACACTTAACCTGGTTTTGATCTGCGATTAGGAAGGGCTGGACTTTGAATTAGTAAGGTCATCTCAGGATGGATTTGCACCACGGCCAGTCATTGCCAATACCCTCATTCTGTTCCTTCAAGACTTAGCTCAGGGTTCACCTAATCTAGGAAGACTTCCTTGATTTAGCTTCCTATATACACCCAACTCTCTCCACACACATATATACACACTCAGATACACCCAGATCTTTCTCTCTTCTGCCAGAAAATTCTCCACTTCTGTATGTTACGGTGGTTCTCAAACTCTAGGAAGCATCTCAAAATCTAGGAACACACAGATTGCTGACACCCAGCCAGAATTTCTGATGCAGCAAGCCTGAAAGAGTGGGGCCAGAAAACGTGCATGACCAAGGTCTCGGCTGATGCCGATGCTGCAGGTCTGAGGAATACACAATGAGTTTCTTGTTGGGTCACGTATCATTGGTCACACTGCACTGAAATGATCTCTTTGCACTTCTCAGTCTATAAAGATATATTGTCTCCTGTGTCTCCCAGTAGACCATGTTGAACTGTTTCAAGTGGCATTTGCCATCTTTACATTTGTAAGCCCAGAGCCGGCTTAGTGTTTGTTGAATGAATGACTGAATGAATGTTACACCTTGAGGTCAAAGGCATGCACACATGCATTTAAGAAAGACTCAGGGTTTAGCCAGTGGATACAGAGAATGGCCACACACCTGGTATACCTAAGGATTTAAGACATTGACTGCAACAGTTAGCACACTATCCAGCCTCAGAGCGAGCACCAACTTTCTTACTGGGCTGGGATTCAAACTGCCACCGTTTGAGTGTGTTGTGTGACTACACACTCCAGGATGAGGAGCAAACCTGAAACCAAGTCATAAGAGGACATTTTTAAAGAATTAGAAATGAAGCTTTTGGAGAAGATAAGACCAAAGGTGGGAGATTGGCCAGGAAGACATGGAGTTAAAGTGAGGTTGACACAAAGAACTGTCATGAGAAAAACAGAATCAACTTATTGCTGTAGTCTCAGAGGGTGGAACTTAAACTTCCATCAGTAAACGTTTATCTCTGCCTCAGGATCGAAGTACTAGCATCCAGAAATGAATCAGACACAGTCCCTGCTGTCTTATGAGACAAAGATTTAAATGCAAGTGGTTTACTTGAGAGGCAGCACCCAGAAGCACCAGTAGGGGAGGGAAGACATGAGAAATGGAAGGAAGGAAGCCAGTACCAGGGGTGACAGTACACAGATGATCTCTGTGGGCAACAGCAGCTCAGTCTCCTTGGGGACCTCTAGAAGATGACAAAGACTGTGTTTCAGTGCTTGCCACCCCAGGAATGAGAAAGCAGAGGTATTTACCCACCACCTCCCCTTTATAGGTGGTTGATGGCTGCTCCTGGGGACATGAATTCCTGGTTACTTCCAACCTGCTGCATTGGTAGGCAGGTGCACCACGAAGCCTCCAGCAGAAGGGTGAGCACCAGTGGGTATGGGTGGGGCATTGAAAGCATGTATTACACCTACCCACAAAAAGTGCCTGTAAACAAGGAGGAAGTGAACATACACCATCATCTGTGATGTAATTCCAACTAAGTACCAAGGGACCCTAAGAACCATGAGATTCTAAGGTTCACTGTGATTAACAGCTAACTTCAGCACAGAGTATATATGTGATATTCTTAGCCTGCCAGCAGCCCTACAGTAAGAGGCACAACTATGATAATATCACCTACGTAACCCATGAGAGGACTGAAGCCAAGATTGCTGAAGCGACTTGTCCAAGGTCACACAGCAAGCTGGAAGCAGAACCAGAGCGACACAGGAACCCGTGTGGCCCCCATGGGAGGCTCTCTGCTCTATAACCCAGCAGCACACGTTAGGCATCCTGAATTCACAGCCCACACAGGACATCCATCTGAGTAGGGATCCTTCTGGACAACTCCTTCTGGCAAGACTTATTCTTTCTCTCACAGGCTCTGGTCTAATAATAGTCCCATTCTGTTCCGCAGAGACTGCCTGAGCTTAATTCATCTGCCTTCCCCAGATCGCCACCCTCCCAGGCGTTTTCACTCCATAGCTTATGACCTGGTTTATTTCCACATGCACAGAGAACTCCAGTGTTCCCCCGAAAGGGGGTGTGATTTTCAGACAACATGCGCTTCTAAAACTGCAGCTTGCTGCTACTCTTTGTCTGAGGTCTTCTCACCCACGGCCCCAAGAGGCCCCGAGACCCTGTTTGTGCTAGTTAAGTATATAAAGTGGCCCTAAAGTAGGTTTTAATTAATTCAGCTGTTTAGCTCATTGAACTAAAAAAATATCAAATTAAATGTTTCCCTTCTAGCCTAGTGTTTTTGTTTTCCCTGTTTTCCACTTCATCAGCTCTTTGGGTCCAAACCATGTGATTTCCCCAATGCTGTCATTAAAATTTATTAATTGAATAATGAATGTGTCAGCAAACCTGATGAGCACTGGTCATGAGAAGGAGCATGGAAACACCAAGATGATATAGCGACTGAATGAGCTCTCCCTTTCTCGGTGCTCTGGAACCTCTCTCTGATGCTTCCTCCTTCTCTAATGCAGAGCTGACCCTGTTTGTCCCAGAGAGGCAAGGTCAAGTTCATATGCCTGTCTGGTGTCAATCTGTGAAGTGTTCTAAAACTGACCAGCTGAGTATTGTCCCAACCATTTAGGGCTTTATTTGTATGTGTTACTTTCCAGAAAGAACACTTCACTGCTGAATTAATACTGGGCTATAAACTCCCACAAATGATTCACCTACCGGCTGCACAACATTCTCTTCATGCCTAGACACTGTTATTCCCCAGATTTTGCTGCTTTATGTGACTCATCATGTCTCCTCTGAGCTGAAATGTTTACTGAGCATCAGCTTTGTGTTAGGTCAGTAGTTGTGGCAGACCGTGCTGTAAAATGACCATAATCCTTGCACTTGACTGTGTATTTATGCCCTTTGCTCTGTGATTTTTGCCGCTCAATTGGTGGCATCCATTTTCCTTCCCTTTAAGTCGGGGCTGGCATTGGGCCTTGAATTCGGCCAACAGAATGCAGCAGAAGTGATGGTGAGCCTATTCCCTGCCCAGATCCTAAAGGCTTTATACACTTCTGCTCCCTCTTGGGACCCTGCTTCCACCACGTGAACAAGCTTGGACTAGTCTATGGGAAGAGGAAGGGGCCACATAAAGCAGAGCTGAGTTAGCCAGTTCACCCAGATGGAGCCCCGAACATGTGCGAGAAAGCAGCCAAGATAAGAAGAGCCTCAGCTGACTTGCCGACGCGCCCCGCAGACCCATGAGGAAAGCCGTCTTACAGCTTCAAGGCCCCCAGCTGGCTTACAGACTCGTGAGCTAATTGAATACTTGCTGAGATAAGCCACTGAGTTTTGGAGTGGCTTCTTAGTCCGCAATAATTGATTGATACAGCAGGTTTTAGATGTGGTGCAGATGGAGGTTAGGGTGGTACTGCAGACTGAATGTTTGTGCCCCCTCTAGTAACTCATATGTTGAAGACCTAACCCCCATCGTGGCTGTATTAGAAATGGGGCTCCTACAGACTCATAGTTATAGAGAACAGACTCATAGTTGTAGAGAACAACCTAGTGGTTACCAGTGGGGTGAGGGGATGAAGAGGTACAAACTATTAGGTATAAAATAAGCTACCAGAATATATTGTACAACACAGGGAATATAGCCAATATTTTATTGACTATAAATGGAATATAACCTTTAAAAATTGACTATATTGTACAACTTCAACTTATGTAATAAAAAATAAAATTTAATTTTAAAAAGTAAGAAAGTAATTAAAGTTAAATGAGGTCATAATAATGGGGCCCTGATCCAATAGGATTAATGTCCTTATAAGAAGAGACACCAGAGAGTTTGCTCTTTATCTCCCTGTGCACACACTGAGAAAAGGCCATGGCAGATTCAGTGAGAAGGTAGCCACGCGCAAGCAAGCAGAGAGCTCTCATCAGAAACTAACTCATCTGGATCCTTGATCTTGGACATCTAGCGTCCAGACAGCAAGAAAATAAATTTCTATTGATTACCCCTCCATTCTACAATATATTGTTATGGTAACTTGCACAGACTTCTACAAGTAGAAAGTATGAAAGAATCTACAGAGTATGGAAACATATATGCATGGTTGGAAAAAGTGAGAAAGCTTCCATTCACCCTACTCCTGCTGCTCCTTAAAAAGCAATGTGGTCAGTGCTAGGAATACAGAGGTTAAAGTCTCTCCCTCCAAGTTATATACAGTCCAGTGAGGGTGACTGTGGGCAGCCTTCCTGGCTTCCTGGGACCATCTTGGTTTTAACACTGAAAGTCCCATATTTCAGGACCCCCTCCCCTCCCAGTTCTGGGCAACTTGAGATGGTTGGTTGCTCTAGATTCAGTAGGAGAGGCAGATTCCTAAACAGACAGGTTTAACGTGGCATGTAAGTGCTTTGATATAGGTAGTTGTAGTCCTATTAATAGTAGTAGTATTACTCGTAAAATCATGCCCAGAATATATTGAATGCTTCTTCCATGTAATGCACTATGTAAAGTGCTTGATATAGAGTTCCTTGTTAACAGTCACATCTGTTCTGTAAAGTCATCTCATTTTACGGAAGAAAATGGAATCTCAGAGAAAGTCAGTAACTTGGCCAAGAACACAAAATTAGTAAATTGCAGAACTTCAATTCAGCCTCAGGCTAACTCCAGAGCTTATTTTCTTAAACATTAAGCTGAACTTCCCCCACCACATATACGCTCCAATGAATGCAAAGAACAGGGCTGGGGAAGAGAATAATCGGGAGGAAGCCAAACCAGACTGGGTCATTCAAAGAAGGCTCCCTGGAGGAAGTGATAACTGAAATGAACCTCAAGAGATAAGTTGGAGTTTGTCGGAAGGTAAGTGGGGTGAGACACTTCAAGTGGAGAGAACAGCCTGGACAAAAGTACAGAAGCATGAAACCACATGGGATATGTGGGAAACTGTAGTCTGATTTGCTTTACTGCAGTGTAGAGCATGAGTTGGGGTTTTCCATGAAATGAGGCAAAAGAGTCAGTTATAGGTTGGAATTCTAGTAGTTATAGCCAACCAGATCCAATGAGAGATGAGCTTCTTTATATTTCAAAACATTTACACAAGGAAAACAATTAATCCTCTTTGTTGTAAAACATTTTCCATGTGACAAACTGATTTGGGAACTAACACCACTACACTTGCAAATCTGAAGCAAAAACATTGTAGTACCACATGCTGAGAACCTGAGGCTAACAAAAAAAAAAAAAAAGGAAAAAGTATACCTTATGAAAAGTCATTGGCAAATGTGCTAAGTAGCTATTTTCCAATGCAAATAGAATAAAATAAAGACACCATTGAGCCATTGCATAATGTTTTGGTTTTTTTTTTCAGACCAGGAATGCTAACACTGTGTAGACCTCTCAGCAGAAAGACTAAATATGTTTGATTGATATATAAGCAAGGCATGTGAACAAATTAAAGAGCCAATAAAAACGTCTGGTCCAACTGCTCTACTGAATGTATTTTTCCTTTCTGGCTTAGGATTAATTCATTTATTCCTTCATTGAAAGATGTTCATCAAGCACCTACTACTATATTCTGGTACTGTCCTTGGTACTGAAAACACATTTGGGGACTATTTGAACCATGCCTTTAAGGTCATTACAATCCGATGGGCAAGTGAAAACGCAGACAACTAGAAAATGATGCAACGTGTGCTATATCAGAGGTGTATATAAAGTGCAGTGAGAAAATTCCCTTTAGTCTGACCAGGAGAATCAGAAAAGTCTTCGAATGACCTTTGATCTAACTCTTAACAAGAAGAGTTTTCTGGAAAGATGTAACAACAACAACAGCACTTAAGTACCACTCAGAGCAATAAACCTTTTATATATATTATCAAATTCAACCCTCACAACAGTTCTACAAGGCAAATATTATCATCCCAATTTTTTTTTAATGGGAAAACTGAGACATAGCAACATAAGTAGTACAACCAGGATTTGGATCTGTGTATGCTTGGCTAGAGAGCTGGAGTTCTTGACCTCACGTCGCATGCTTTCTCACTGGGGATAGGCATTCCAGGGCGTAGGGGGAAGAGCACAAGCAAAGGCACAGAGGCTGGAATTGGCACGTCATGCTCATGAAACTGTCAGCAGAAATGCATGGTAAAGCACAGGCTGTGAATGGAGAATGGTCATGGATGATCCAAAAGCCACATTGTGGAGCATTTGGCAGGTCATGAGAAATAGTCTGGACTTTATCCCACCAAAGAATGAGCTAATAGGTAAAGATAATTCGGAGCATTCTTCCTGATCAATGTTTTCTTTCTGAGCTGAGATGTACTGTAATCCACATCCAGATCATTCCCATTGCCAGGGCGAAGATGAGTAACCTCAGAACCCTCTAGTCCAAAAGGCTTTTGTTGGAGAAGCTGTGTTGCTGTAAAGAATTCATGTATTCATTTATTCAGTATTGGTTTTTATTACAGTTGTTTTTTAGCACCTGCCATGTTCAGGTCTTGTACTAGGTACATGGAATTGTTGGTGAGCATAAGGAATATGGCCTCTGTTCCCAGGGAGCTCATCTGTGGGCCAGATAGAAAATAAACAATGACCAAATACTTAATCACAAGGTGAGACAGGTTCCAGGAAGGTAAGGATGCTGTGAGGAGTTAAGCCCAGATTTGACACTTTCTCTGAGGAAACGTTATTTCAGATGAGTTCTGAAAAGTAAATAGCAATTAACCAGGTGAAGTTAGGGAAGAGAGCATTCTAGGCAGAGGGAACCAATTTTGCAACTGTCCTGAGGAAGAAGTTACCATGGCGTGGTGGGCAAATAGACAAAAGCTTAGAGCAGAGTGTAAGGCGGGGAGTACAGGCATACCTCGTTTTTATTGTGCTTTACTTTATTATCACGAATTACGTTTTTCACAAATCGAAGGTCTATGGCAACCCTGCCTCCAGCAAGCGTATCGGCACCATTTTTCCAACAGCATTTGCTTACTTCCTGTCTGTGTCACTGACAGATAAAGCAGTGGCAGTTTCAGAAGATTGGACTCCAATTTCCAAAGAAGTTCTACTGTGGTAAAAATGCTATCAAATAGTGTTGCATGCTACAGAGAAATTGTTCATGAAGGGAAGAGTCGATGGGTGAAAGCAACTGCACTGTTGTCTTGTTTTAAGAAATTGCCACAGCCACCCTGACCTTACACAACCACCACGTTGATCAGTCAGCAGCCATAAAGGTAAGACACTCCACCAACAAAAAGGTTACCACTCACTGAAGGCTCAGATAATGCTTAGCATTCTTTTTTGCAGTAAAGTATTTATAATTAAGGTATGTACATAGCTTTTTTTAGAAGTAATGCTATTGCACACTTACAGTGTAACATAAACATAACTTTTTTATGCACTAGGAAGCCAAAAATTTCATATAACTCACTTTATCTCAGTATTTGCTTTATTGTGGTGGTCTGGAACTGAACCCACAATATATTTGAGGCATGCCTGTTCTAGAGATGAAGTCAGAAAGTCAGGTGGATACCAAATCATGTAAGGTCTCATAAGCCATGGTAAGGATACTGCACTGGTATCTGGAGCCTTGTAAAAACTTCTTGAGAGCTATTTCCACATTTAAGGTTTGTCCTAAAAAAAAACCCTCTACGATCTGACATAGTTATGTATATAACTTCTAAAATCTCTCTCTTTTGTCCTAGTTGCCTAAAAAAAAATCGAAGCTAAAATTATTTTAGACATCTCATTCAAATCGATATGGTGATATGTGGGTCTATTCAGTTCTTCCAGAAATTTCCTGTGAAGTGATATTGATTTTTCACATTCAGAAATTCATTCTAATGAAATAACTTATTCTGAAGATCATGTTGTACCTGCTCTTTGCTTGGTGAGTTTTGCAACGGATTTTAGCAAAAGCATGAGTAGTTGACAATCTCTAGAAATAAATCATACATCTACTATTCTAATCAAACAAATGGAGGAGAAATAGAAGGCTAGTACAAGGAAGTGAGAAAAGGCACACATTTAAATTGCTACAATCATAAAATTATAACACTCCTATTCCCTAGGATTTTAAGGTTTAAAAAAAATATTCTTAAAGGGCTTTGTCCTGTATTTTCCCTCACAGTAACTCATGGTTCTCCCCATTTTTTGGATAAGGAAACCGAGGCAGTAAGAGAGAAAACAGCTCACATGTGGTCTCACTGTTAGTTATGGCAGAAACAGAATTCACAGTCAGGTCTAAGACTTCAAAATCAATGCTCTTTACTCTATGCCTCACTACCTGCAATGAACACAAGGAGTGATTTTCGGATGCTCTGTCCTTAGGGTTGATCAGTGCAGACACAGTGAATACACAATCCTTTCTGGCATTTCACAGCTGGTCTACCTTACAAAGTAGCTGTGCTCTCCTGCCCCCAGATCCCACCAAACCCTTTCCCTCCCACTGGGTTAAGCATCATCTCACTGTGCAGCTTGATAAAGGAAACCCTGGGAAATTAATGGCCTTGTTACCACCACTGGTGCTTAATGGCCCTGCAGTTTCCTGTGGAGTGTATTCTCCCTGGGCCAGTTGTTAATGAACCACTTCCTCATACTCTGGTTCCAATGTAAGTCTCCTATAGCAGCATCACATTTGGAAGCCAGAAGAGGACGGATTGAACACCCACTAGGTACAAAGCAATAGACTAAGTGCTTTGTATGCACGACCTTGTTGACAGCTCATTGAATCTGAAAATGATCCTGTGGTGCAGCCATAATGATCCCCATTTTACAGCTGAGCAAAGCGAGTCACAGAAAAGTTAGTTAACATATAAAGACCATGCACCTGATAAGCAGTAGTGCCAGGATTGGAATTCATGGACATGTACTTCAAGGTTCACATTCTTAACACCAATATGGACTCTCTCAGGCAATTCTGCCTGAAGCTCTGACTTTGGGGCCATCTAATTGGTTTGCTTTGGGAAGGGTGTACAAACCTTACTACATTTATTGCCTCTTCTCTTGGGTACATTAAGGGTTACAGAAAAACCATCCCCCTGCTCTTGGAGTTCCCTGAAATTAAGATAAATGCAGCTGGTGGGCAGAAACTTAAACACATCCCATCTTATATTAACTTAATGGAGTACAACATCTCAAGGCTTTTATTTCTTCCCAACATCCCCTTAAAATTAGGAAGAAAACTCCATGAAGCTAGAAGGAGTGAACCAAGGTACGTTTCATTGGAATGATTTGTAATTTCTTCTGATTCAAGTTCCATTTAGGTACAAATCAGCTGGATGTTGAAACTTATAGTTAAATGAGAAAAATCAGAGCTGGGTGGAGGTGGTAGGGTCATCAGTGTGCCAGATCCAATATAGTTAAGAAACCCCTAAACCTCCTTCACCTGGTATTTTGTTGCTTTTGAATGCTGGTTCTAGAGTCAATTACATTAAAAAATGCTAAAAACACAGACACACACACACACATAACACTAAAGCTGTTATTTTCAATATCAGTATCTTCAGGTAAGTACCTGACGTTGAGAAAGAAAGACTTGCAGTGATCTGATCATTCTTAGAGGTCAGATTTCACATGATAAGGAATGAGAGTGAAGAGCTTTGGGCAACTTACCCTTTGGTGGGCCTCAGTTTCCACATCTCTTTTTTTTAAAAACAACTTTATTGTAGTACAACTTCTGCACAGTAACTACATATATTTCAGATGCACTATCTGATGAATTTTGATATATGTAGACACCTATGAAACCACCACCACAGTCAGGTTACCTAACATTTCCATCACTCCTCAAGAGATGCAAATCTCAAACTCCCAATTTATCCCTTCCTATCCCTTTAACCCCCTGGTAACCAGAAGTTTGTTCTCTATGTCTGTGAGTCTGTTTCTGTTTTGAGTTTCCACATCTGTAACAAGAGGAATTTAAAGAATCACTGAGGTCTTTTCCAGCCTAGGCATTTCATATAGAGAAATTTTAAGTCTGAAAGTCAAAGGGAAAAGTCATATAAGTTTGGCTAAAACCAAGTTACTTTGTTGAACTGCTGAAGGGGCTATATTCTAGAATCTACCTCTTCATGTTTTTCTAAATCAGGAGTTTAATATCTGCTCTCCTCATCCAATCTCTGTATCTGATGATTTTGCCTCCAAAATGGCTTCTCATGTCCATCTACTGGGATCCATCTACTCCTCTCCATTTCTGTTGCCAACAGTTTAGGCCAAGCCACTACCATCTCTTACTTGGATTTTCCAAGAGCCTTTCAATTTTACCCATTTAATTCCATCCTTTACATTGTAGCCACAAGAATCATTCTAAAATGCAAAACATGTCATTCCCTAGTTTGAAGCATTTCAGTGTTTTATTGTAGTCTACAGAAGAAAAAGAATGAAAGAGGAAAAGAAAGATCTTCCCAACCAACTTCTGCTTACACTTCCACAGCCTCGTTTTTCACTGTCTTCCATCATAAATTTCGTGCTCTAAGAGCGCCAGGTTCTGCAATGCCATGTCATGCCATTCAGTCCTCGGAGCTTTTGCCTTGGCTGTTCTGTCAGGAGTGCACTGCCCTCCTCTTTCAGATCAGTACCTCTTATTCAGGAACCTCTGGGCTAGATGACTTCTTGAACCCTGTTTGGAATAATGTTGTGTGCTTCCAGAATACCCAATTCATACTTTTTGCTCATCACTGGCTGAATCATCTTTAAGCTGTAAGGAATATCAGCATTTAGAGGATACACTTAGGATTAAAAGCTGGTGAAGGAGACTCAGAAGGATAAACCATGGAGGACACATATACCAGGAGGGTGTGGCAGCAGAAACGCCAAAATAAAAAGGAATTTTAAAAAAGATGGGAATATAGAGAGAACTCCTAAAACTCAACAACACTAAAACAAACTACCCAGTTCAAAAACGAACAAAGAAACTGAATAGACGTTTTTCCAAAGATATACAAATGGCCAATAAGCATATGAAAAGATGTTCAACCTCACTCATCATTAGGGAAATCCAAATCAAAACTACAATGAGATAGCCTCTCACATCTGTTAGAATGGTTACTATCAAAGAAAAAAAAAAAAAAACCCAGAAAATAACAAGCATTGATGAGAAAAGATGTGGAGAAATTGGAATCCTTGTACACTGTTTCTGGGAATGTAAAATGGTATAGCTGCTGTAGGAAACAGTATGGCAGTGCCTGAAAAAATTAAGAATAGAATTACTATATGATCTGGCAATTCCACTTCTGGTATATAACCAAAAGAATTAAAAACAGGGACTCAAACAGATATTGTTCACAGCAGGATTATTCACAACAGCTGAAACATCAATCCAATCTAAGTGTCCATTGACAGGTAAATGGATTTTTAAAAATGTGGTCTATACTCACAATGGAATATTATTCAGCCTTAAAAAAGAAGGAAATTCTGACACTTGCTACAACATGGATGAACTTTAAGGACATTATGCTAAATAGAATAAGCCAGTTACAAAACGACTATTACTGTATGATTCCTGTTACACAAAGTACCTAGAGTAGTCAGTTACAGGGATACAAAGTGGAATGATGGTCGCCAGGAACTGGGGGAAGGGAAAAATGGGGAGTTATTGTTTAACGGATACAGAGTTTCAGTTTTACAAGCTGAAAAGAGTTTTGGAGATGGATGGTGGTGATGGTTATACAATAATATGCATGTACTTAATATCCCTGAACTGTACACTAAAAAATGCTTAAAATGGAACATTTTATGTTCTGTATATTTTACCATAACAAAACAATTGGATAAAAAATAAACGTGGATTTGATCTCCTACATAAAATTCTGCTTAGACATCTGGTGAAATGAGTTCTGAAAAGTGATCACTGAACTGAGCAATATAGAAGTCCCTGGTGATCTCAGAAAAGGCTTTTCGGATTTGTTGACTAATAAAAGAACACACTGATTTCTTTGTTTACTGACCTCAATTCTTGCTAGATGGTTTGCAGAAGCAAAAGGTTTGTAGGAGCAACATTTTTGCAACTTTGTTTTAAAAATGGGATTACGCCTTAATGTTGGAGCAAGGCTAAGTTTTTGGCTGAGATCACTCTCTCCAGGCAAGAGGATTCCAAGTGAGTGCTCTTGAGGGCAGGTCACCGTGGCCTCTACAGGGCTCCTTTGTCTTCTAGCTGGAGTGAGCAATCTTGGAAAATCTAATCACAACAGGTAGGAGTCAGAGCTCAGGTTTTCCTTCCAGCAGTGGGATTTTTCAGCCCCGGCAGGTTTCAGAGAGCCTCTGTCAGAGAAGTCAATGTATCAAAGGCCATTTGGAGAGACAGATGCTCTGTTTCCCTCTCTGCCTTGATGCGGCTGCAGAAACGGGCCTCACCTAGGCTATTAGCATAAAAACCACGTGCCCCTACTGTGGTCTACAAGGCTGACTGCTGGGCTCTCCTCACCTCCCCACCTCCTTCCTGGCTCCCTAGACTATGACCCTCCTAGCCCACCTTAAACACCCTAAAGCATTCCATATGCTGAAAATTCTTCTCTAAGATCCATGCAACTCTGGCTCCTTCTTGTCTTCTGGCATCAGCTCAAATGTCCCCCACCTCAGAGAGGCCTTCTGTAACCACCATGGTCATGGTAGTTCTCAACCCCAGTCGGCCTCTGGCCCATTCTCTGACAATATTTTCTTTGCAGCACTAATATCTCCAAGAGATAGCTTTACTGATCTGTGTGCCTGGGTGGTCACTGCCTGTCTCTCTTTATTAGATTGCTAGCCTCCTGAAGACAGGGGGCCCATCAGCCCTTGCACTGATATATCTTTATTAAACAAATAGCACCCAGTGCAGATTAGGCACCTGTTATATGAATGCATAAATGAAGGTTTTCAAATGGCCACAAATGTTCAGTCATAAGCCAAGTTCTGCACATTTCCAAATACTGCACCCCAATTACCCCTTGAGGCTCCCTAAAAAGCCAGTCTGTGTTCCTTGTAAGGATATTGGTCCAGTGAGTGGTTCTCAAGTGTAGGCTGCATTAGAACTACTGGGGTTTGGTTTAAAATGTAGGTTTTGGGCCGTACCTCCAGAGATTCTGTTTCAGTGGGTTGGAGTGGGGTTCTGCCCTCTGCAGGAGATCCTAATGCCACCAGCAGACTGCTCTTGGAGAATGCGATTCAATAATTTAGCCCCTGGACCTCTCATACCTCATAGACCAAACTGTGGAAACTCCAACCTTAGTGTATGCCTGAATGGATGGATGGAAAGATGGATGATTGGATGGATGGATGGATGGATGGTTGGATGGATGGATGCATGGATGTAACTCTCACAGGCCAACCAATCCAAAAGGAAGGCAATGGACTCTGATGCTTTTTCCAGGCAGAGACTGCAGGAGAAATTGAGGCTGAAGAGATATTTGGGATGACCGATGGAGAGAAAAATCAGAAGCCTTGATTGTTGTGACTTAGAGATGCCTCTAAAACACAGCACAAAGGGGTCTGAATTTAGATGGATTCTCTCAGGGCTCCTGGAACTGGGGTTCAATTCTGGATCACTAGAACTGAAGCGTGATCTAGGCAGTTTTATTCTGGCTTGAGTTTTCTAATAAGCACATAATAATTAGAATGAGCATCTTTTATGTTTCAGTACTCCTACACATTAACTCTAATTCTTGAAACAACCCTAGATGTTCTTGTCTGCATTTCACTAATTAAAAAAAGGGGGGGAGCTGAGACAGGATAAGCAGCTTGTCCAAGTCAAGGTGATGGGCAGGGATCTGACTTCAGGTCTCCTTGGCTCCAAAGCCCATGCTCCTTCTACTCCACAGCCCAGATGAGGCATGTTTTGCTTCCTAAAGGTCAAAGTTTTAGGTGTTTGGTGTCTGCATATGTATGTGCAGGAGAGTGAAGAGGTCAGTGGCTGCCTGCGTGAGTGTGAGTACGTGAGTGTGTGCCTATTACATACAGGCACATAAAGCCTGCACATGCTTTGGACCATGGGTGCCTGTATCTGTTGGTTCCTCTGTCCTGGACCCGGGTTTGAATCCCTGGGTCAGTACCTGTGTGTTGCCTGTGTCAGGTTGCTGGAAGATAAGAAAGGAGAACAAATCAATGAAGCGGAGTATTTAAATAAAATACTCAGCGACCACAATCTCTGCATCTTTCCTAGAGGAGGCTTTTGCACATGGCTTTTTACATACAGAGAGGGAAAAAAAAGTCCATCTCCCCAATTTCCCAAAGTGGAACACTTCCCACAAGGAGATTCTTACAACATCGGGTGCTTAAGATCCTCCTTTTAGATTGTGGGTGCTCTTTAAAAAGGGATTGAAGATGAGGTTTACACGTTCTCTAAGTGCTTTTCTAAGGAGTAAAACTCCCTCAATCTTGGCCATTTCATTTACAGTTAGATGTGTGATAGTTTCTCTCTGCTTCAATTTAAAATAAATACACGCTATTCTTCAGAACAGAGTGATAGGAGCGCTAGAGTAAAGAGAGATGGGCTCTGAACCCGCAGCTCCTCCTCTGGGTTTCTGTCCATTCGGGGTCCCTCCCCTCCTCACACAGGATTCTCCCACTGGAATTGACTGATGCGCTGTTTCTGGCTGTGGCTCACCCCTCAGAGCATGCCTACAAAGGAAGGGCGGAAGGAAATGCTTTGTGCAGGTAGAAAGGCAGGAAGCGATGGGATAGTGGAAGAAGGCCCGTCCTCTGGCCACACCTCTCCTGTGGTTCATAACCTTCAAAGGCTTCTCTTGGCCTGAGTGGGTGGACTGGGCGGGGCCTGCCCACCCTCCGCTGCAGCCAACCTCTGGAATCCCTCTCCCAGTGTTGGGGACATGTCGGCCACCTTCCAGTCCCTTCAAAGCATTGAGCCCTTTCCTGCCTTGTGACCTTCCACACACAGTAGCCTCCCTCACTGCACCACCCCTTCCTTGGTCAATTCCTCCCTGTCCTTCAGGGCCCAGCTCAGAGGGGTGCTCCGCGTAAGAAGCCTTCCCTGGTCTCCCTGCACCCACACGAGGCCAGATCCACCTTCTGCAAACCATCAGTGCACCTGTGGTTAGCTAGCTGTGTGATCTGGGTTTTTGATGATTGACTTCCCCAGATAAAGAAAAGTCCCAGAGGGCCAGGACCAAGCCTGTCTTGTTCATCTGTGCATGTCCAGTGCTTATAACAGGCTTTTCACCAAGCAGGTATAAATGGAGTAAACATTTGTTGAATGAAAAGAATAAATGAGCCTCAGGTTCCTCATCTGTAGAGATAATAATAAAAGTCCGATGAGGATTAAATGAGATAACAGAAGTGGCACTGCTTGACCTGCAACAAGGTTTTGTTTTGTTTTCTTGGTTGTTCATTCCCTAAATAGAAGAGCTCAAAAATGAAATCAGCTGCCTCCTAGGACTGTAAACTTTCCACCGCTGCGGGCCTTGGAACACAAGGTGCATAATGATTTTGCAGGGATATTGTAGAAGGATGGTCAGTGAGTCCCCAGATGAGTGGTTCTCAATCTTGGATGCACATTAGAATCAAATGGAGAGTTTAAAAAAAAAAAAAAGCCACTGATGACTCCAAAGATTCGGATTTAATTGTTCTGGAATGGGATCGAGGCGGGAATTTTTTTAACCCAGGTGATTCTGACGTGAACCATGGTTATGAACCACTGGTCTAAAACAGATGATCTTTAAATTTTCTTCTAGCCACGAGAGGCTGTCACTGCAGGAAAGCAAAGATGACTTGTTCCTTCTGGGAAAGAGGAAGAGAGGGAGAAAAAGGAGGGGGAGGAGGGAGGGAGAAAGAAACGAAAAGAACCCTTCAGCACAGCCATGTTTTTCCTTAATTAAAAAAATGAAAACCTATAGAAGTGTAGCTCTAGAGTCAGCCATGTAGAAATTTAGAGAGCACTGGGTTTGGAGTTTCAGATCTTCTCTACTGAAGACCCGTAAGTCCTTTCAGCTGCGCAGCGTGGGGTAAGGCGCTTTTCCTCACTGGACCCACTTCCCCGGTCTAAAGTGGCGATAACGAGATCGGGGGAGGCGCAGCTCAATGGCAGAGCGCGTGCTTAGCATGCACGGGGTCATCAGGTCAAACCCCGGCACCTCCATTCAATAAAGAAAGGAACAAACCTAAATTATCTCCTCCCCCCACAAAAAATAAATAAAATGGAGATAATGATAATCATGCCATAGAGATTCGGGGAGAATTCAATAAAACGAGATATAAAAGGGGTCCAGTAAGTGTTAGGACTAGGTAAGTCCTGAGCAATGAATAATTAATATATTTATTATTATTATCAATGTGAATACATTTTACAAGCCTAAGTTATAGTTATAAGGCATTATCATTGTGACTCCTGGACAGCCCAGGTTGAAAGCTATGAAACTGATTTTTTTTTTTAACCCTAGAAACATTCTTAGAGAGCTATGGTTTTCTCTCACGTTCTGCTGTTGATTAAGTTTTCTTAAAAATATGCACACCCCCTCACACACATACAAATGTATACACACGCATGAACATAGACATATTTCTCTCTTTTTCCAAGCGTCCACCGAACGACAGCATGCCTGAGAAAATATGAATCACAATTTATCGGGCTGTGCCGCTTCCTCCCCGGTGACGCGGTCACATACATATTGCTAGAAATGATCTGCCCACTCATTGCTCACAGGGTCCTCATACAACTCAACACTTGACCCCCAACAATGGGGACGATTCAAGGGACTGCGTCGCAAAGAATGGAAGTTTAAGCAGATTCTCAGCATCAGCTGGTAACGTGATGGCAGCTCCCAAGCATGTCCCGTTTGAAACAGCCACTGGCACAGGCAAGCAATCCATGTCACATCCACCCACAGTGACACAGCTCCCTGGGCAGGAAGCATGCCTGGCACACGGTGGACAGGGAGCCTCCCCATCAGATGAACGTGGCTGCATCCTCACCCACTGCGACCACCTAACCTCTCTGGAACCCTTCACTTCATATGTAAAACAGGGCAACAATACGTGCTCTGGCGACTGGGTAGCGCTGCCGGAGGCTCACTGGCTTAGTGTGTGGGCAAGCGGAGAGCTGTGCAAACGCAATGTGGCATCACTAGCACAGGGCTGTGCCCATGACTGCGCAGCTCAGGGTCTTACAGAAACTTCAGTTCCACCAGGACTCTTAAAAGCCTGGTTTGTTCTTGGAGAGGTCCCAGTTCTGATGGTCCTAGAGGTTCCATAGCCTTATAATTCAAACAACCAATGTTCCAGGTTTTAAAACTGCCCAGCTTGTGGGATACTGGCTGGATACACCGAATAGACTGATAGAGATGGAGGCCAAATATGAAGGCTGAGTGTTTAATCCACTGGAACACCATTTAGGCATCAGGACAGGCTAATGGGCTAAAGTGACAATGATAAGAGGTAGAATGATGTGGGTTTAGCACCAAGTGGACTTTTCAACGCTCTTGGAAACTGCAGAACTCAACTTTAGGGAAATGGCAGGGGGCAGTATCAGCTTTTTATAAATGCAAATCACCAGTGTTCATTGCAGATTCTGATATAGTTGGGGTAATCAGTGGGATGGGGAGGAAGAGGACTGGGAATATGTACACAAATGTTTCGGAAACAATTTCCTGGATAATTGTTATGCGGTCTCTCTCCTCCCATCCCACCATGGTTGAGAACTTCTGCTTAACATCATATCCTACAGATAGACACTCATTACACCAAGCCCGGGGCTTATTCAATCACCAGTTCACCTCCTGGGAACCCAACACCCTCTCGTCTTTAGAGCTGACTTTTTCACATCATTTAAACCTATAGTTATAAGGATAACATAGGGCCCTTCCCATTTAACTGTTTGATTTGATCCTCCCGACCTTATTGCCCTCAGACAGAAAGGAGCCTGAGGCTCAGAGGAGTGAAGTGACTTCCCTAAGGTCACACAGCTAAGAAGGGACTTGAGTCAAATGCTGATCTCTCAGATCTTTATCCACAGTTCTCTCCAGATCTCTCATACAAATAAAAAAGACTACATAACTGAATCACTATGCTGTACATCAGAAACTAACACAACATTGTAAACTGAATATACTGCAATTAAAAAGGAGTATTAGTGGTATTATTCAGCCCCTTTGTCTCTTTTAAATAACACTAGTTATTACGTAGTAGACACAGGGCTAAGGATTTTACAGATAGTATATAGCTGATTTCGTCAAACAGCCCTTCCATGTGGGTATTACTGCCCACTTCACAGCTAAGGACACTGAGGCTTACAGCAGAGGAGACCAACCCAAGGATGCAGCAGCTTAGCCATCCTCTCCTCCAAGTGCCTGCTCAGAGCTGCATGACTGGGCCAAGGGCCTGCTTTGTGACCCCTTGGCACTTACCATGTTCTGTTCAGACATGTCTTCTATCCACGAGATCGTGGTCTCTCCAAATGCAGGGCCATGTCTTAATGTCACGGTCCCCTGTACCGGTTCCAGGGCTGGCACATACTGCATGTATGTATACACATCAGAGCACACGGTGCATAAACACAGAACTGGATTTGAACATCAATCTCTCTGAGCCCCGACCAACTTATTTGGTTCTGTCAAAAGTGGCCCACAAACAGGCCAGGCAGAGACCAGGGTTCTGTCCAGAGAAAATTCTCCTTCTCCCTCAAATGATTCTAGCCATCTCTCCCAGCCAGAACCAAAGGTGTCATTGGGTTTCTGAGGAAAGAATGCCAACCTTGTCCCCAAAGATCACAGCGCCTGGGTGAGACCAGAGCTGGCTGGGCATAATTAGCCAATTCTTCCTCCAGTCTCTGCCTAAGGAAGATGAAGTTCCAATTATAAATTTCCCGAGAAAATTGCTACTCAATTGCACAAGGCTGCTTTTCAAGGCATTGACACCTCCTTGGTTGGCTTGATTATTAAATACAAAGGTTGGGGAGAATGGAGGAGTATTTAAAAGCTAGTTTTCAGACCAATGCATCTGAAGAAATTCTCTTTATTGGTCTGCAAGAGGAGGTGGGGGTGGGGGCGGCAGTACCAGATCTGATAAAGGAGATTAAATGGCCTTATACATCTGACAGCAAAGAACAGTCCCCATGGGAATCCCAAATCCTGCAGGTGCTAATAAAGTGCACGATATTACTCTGGTAATATAGTGTACAATATTAGGCGTCCAGATGCTGGGGCCAGAGCCACGACCTACATCTTCCACAAACCAATTTTCTGCTGGGTTGGATGTGTAAAAAAGAATCCAAATACAGATGATTTTTTTTTTCCTTTGAAAGAAGGATTGCTTCTCTGGCTTTTTTTTTTTTTTACCTTGGCCTATCTGCTCCTCCCACCCCCTGCGTTCTCAAAGTGGGAATTACTTCTAATCCACTCACAGGAGAAATCACTGCCTCACTCAACTGTGGGCTATTACAGGACAATTGGGCCGCTTGTTGGCTTCCCAGTGGTGGCGGGGTATGGGAAACAAGCATAGAATTTGCAATCAGACAAACTAGGTTCAAACCCTCATTCTTCCATTTGTAAGATGCGTGCCCTTGAGCAAGTTTCCTCTTGCTTCTGTGAGCCTAGGTTCCGCACCTGCCTCACAGCAGAAGTGCCCTGAGTGCTAAAAATACTGCACAGTAAGAGCCTATCACAAGGGTTTACAATACAGGAGGTGTTTAATACGCAATAGCAATTAGCAGCAGTAGTAGGGGCGGTAGTAGCTTCAACTAGTAAAGCTTAAAAGGCCACCTCATTAGAGGAACAGCACTTTTTTTTTAGCAAGGAGTTTAGGGGGTGAAAGAGTGAAGCTTATTAATAATATGAGCAGCAACCATGCTCTATTTATCTATTTCCAGCTATTGAGCATCTGCTGAATGTGATCTTATGAGCATTGTTTAAGCATTGAGGAAACATGGACAACAGTTGCTCCCTTCCAAAATCTTGCACACCAGCGGGGAAACTGGGAAATGTCACAGCACACGTTACATGCTCCAATGTCCCTAGTAATTTAACATCGGCCATCTCATTTGACCTTCACAGAACCTTCAAGACTTGTTGTCTACCCACTTGGTAGATTAAAAAAAAAAAAAAAAAAAAAAAAAAAAGCCGAGACCCAGAGAGATGAAATGGCTTGGCTAAATTCACGTGGGTGGCAGAGCCAGGATGGGGTGGACCTTCAAACTGCTCACCCTCAGTTCTTGATTGCTTTGGGCTTCAACCATTCTAGGATGGCCCGATTGGAGCACTAACTCAGGCCATCTCAGAATGCAAGGCATTTCAACTGACTACAGTTATTCTATTCAAAAAATGTTGGCCAGTATCTCTATTAAAAAAAAATGTTGGAGACTTCCTCAGACCCAACCCACAGTGGCACACGAGCAATGCTACGCTAATGTCGCTTGGTTGATTATAATAAGAGTAATAGCAGCAGATACAGGTAACTTTCCTTTGTAGCACACGTATCAGTTCACAAAGTGCTTTCACGTATGCTGGTACTAGGTTTTGGGGGTTTTTGTTGTTTGGGGTTTTTTTCACCATTAAAGGTAGATGTTATTATCCTGTTTCAACAGCTGTTAAAAAAGGAGGCTTAAAGAGGTTCACTTTCTGAAAGCCACAAAATAAGTAAGGCACAGAGGCTGGGTTTAAGGTGGGTGTACAGAAATTCTTGCTAACTTGTAGTCATCTGACTCATCAAAGGCATGATGACAGACGGGGCCACAGTTCCCTCATCAGAGCAGCTGGAAGGCAGTGGAACTGTTAAGAAAATGAAAGAAAATACCATCCACCTCCTCAAAAATAGTGGACATTTGCTGAGAGCTTGCTTAGTGCAAGGCACTTTACCAAGTGCTTTCCATGGTTAATTTTGTATCACCCCCTATGAGGTAGGTCCCCTGATTGTCTTTATTTCACACAGGAGGAAACTGAAGTTTAGAGAGGTGAAGCAGCTAGCTCTGGGCACAGGATGATAGATTTTGGATGTGAACCCAGGCGTTATGACCCCACAGACCCTAATGATACCACCCTTTGTTTAATCCTTGGCACAATCTCCTACCAAAGTCTTCTAGAGAAGCCCAGTGTTTATTGATGGTATCTGTTGAGTGCTACTCAGCGCCAGACGCAGCCCTCCATGATAGTTATCCTGACTCATTTCATTCTCACAGGCACTCCAAAAGATAGCCATTGCTACCCCATTTTATGGAGGAGGAAACTGTGGCTAAGAGATTTTGACTGTCCAAGATTGCAGAACTTTCTAAAAGCAGAATCATTTGAAAACATAGAACTATCTAGGGAAAAGTTCATTCTTCCTTCAACAACTTTGGAATCTTTTAAAAGTAAGTGATCTGAAATACACAAAGGAAAAAGGTACAAGGAGGGAAGCTGGAGGCAATGGAGCCACGTGGCCCTCTGTTCTAATCCCAAAGCTATCCAAAATCAGAGAGGGTGGATTCTGCCAAAGGATGGATTCGTCTGGGGAGGCTTTATGGAGGGACAAAACTCCATGTGGGCCTTGAAGACGGGAAGAAACTTGGATGGATAGGGTATTCCAGGCAGAGGGACAGCAGATTCAAATTAAAGTGAGGTCTAGAAACAGACTCGAGTAGCAAAGGAGAGCCCAGGTAAGACAGCACGTGGTTGAGGGAGATCTGCTTAGTAAATTACAGCTTGCGCGCAGCAGTGTCTTCAAGCCCCGCACCAACGGCATTGGGACCACTCAGGTAGCCCATCAGGAGCCTAAGCGACAATGGGCAAAGGCACAGAGAGAAAACAAATGAGGAGGGGAAGGACACCACATGCAGCTCACACAAGGCCTTCTGGAAGGGAGGGAGAAGCTGGGTGTGGTGGGAGAGAAGAGCACCGATTTGCCCACAGTGCAAGGCGGACTCGACTCTTCCTCTGCCCCTTTCTCCCCATTCCTTCTCCTTCCCTCCCCAGTATCTTGCTTGCAGCAGCAAATGTATGAATGCTTGGATGGCTTGGCAAAACACTCTCTGAGATTTATTCCTGTTGGACAATCTTGCATTCCTTTTGTCCCCCTGCTGACAACTCTGTCAACAGCAGTCTCCTCCAGGAGGCTGTGAATTTGGAAGTCATGTACCTGGTGCAGACACTGTTGCTTAGAAACCAGACAAGCAGCCTAAACTGGCCCATGACCTGGGAGTCACTGAGACCTCAGAGCTTGATGAAAAGACCATCTGGGGTGGAGGACAGGGCAGTAGTCCTGCGAATATGGTCAGTTCCAGGCAAGGATGTGTTACCTGCAGATGGTTCCAGTAGTTCAAAAACTAAATCTATTTGGATAAAATCCAGCTGTGGCCTTGAATTATTTTGAAACTCAAGTGTTGGTAAACCACTCAGTAGTAGGGTACTAAGTAACAAGTGTGAAAACTGTTCTGTCAAGTATCAATTTTTATACCAATGTAAAGGATTATAATTACTACCTCTTTGGAAAGGAAGAAAACTGTATTTGGGGGGTCTGTTTTTGGAAATTAGGTACCAGTAAAGGCAAATAAACTCAGCAGCATAGAATTTCAGAACCGAGAAGAAATTCATTCCATCAACAAGCATTTAGAGACCGCACCTGGGGATCAGGTCCAGGGCAGGCTCTGAGGAGCTGGGGAGGAAGTGGACTCAGGTTCCCAAGGTCCCCACAGAGAGGGAGAAGTCCCCTAGGGGTGATGAGAGCACCAGGACAGCGGGGTTGGGGTGCGTCTCAATCAGTCTGGGCATCAAGAAAGATTTTGCACTCGAAGGGCAGTTAGAGCTGAATTCCAAAGGAGGAACATGGCGTAGGCAGGCAAAAATGTAGGGATCAGGGTGGAAAAGGGTGATGGGGGCGTTCTAAGGGCAGAGTAAGCAAAGGTGCGGCCTCCAAGACCTTCATCCTACAGATGTGAAAACTGAGGCTCGAGAGATAAGTAACTTACCCAAATCACCCAGGTGGGAAGTGGTGCAAATAGGATTTACTCCGAAGTTCGCTTTTAACCATTTTACTGTATTGTTCACAGGCTAAACACAGAATATAACACCTTCAAAGGTGTTAGAGACTTCAAAGGGATCAGAAACTTACCAACGATCACAGAGACAGTTAGTGGCAGACTTGAGGTGAGAACTGAGGCCTTCCCGCTCCCAGCCCAGTGCCCATCCCATTCCTACTGTGTCACACAGAGCCGACCGACCTCCCGTCCCACTGAGTCCTGAATCCCCTGCCACATCCTTGCTCCTGGACCTCTCCCATGGCTTCCTCACTAGACAACTCAGTCATTAAGACTGATGCCTTCATTTCTTTTTCATTAAGTCGACACAGAGAATGAGGTCACTCTTCCTTCCCGTGGCCTTTTCCACCCTTGAAAACTCCCGAGGTCAGGAAGCCACGAGGCATTCTCACTTCTAAGCCATCCTTTTAAAGGCCAGCTGGTCTGGGAATAAAACACCTCTGTGTCGGGCATTTAATTTTTAAAGAGAGAGCAAAATGATGAGGAGACCTTAAAAACTGCTCTCAGCTTTGTGTGTCATCGCCAGCAGGCTGGAGGTCACCCCCAATCCCCACATCTCTCGAGATTTTCCGGCTTAGAGAAGCAGGAGGACTATTTGTTCCCGGAGCCAGAGAAAATTGCAGACCTGACCTCACCTTCCCTGTGCTCAAGGAGGACCCACCTCTACCACACAGCTCAGTTCCTTATTTAATGTCATTCTTTCCAACGGCTTGACCACCAACAAAGAACCCATACAAAAGACACAGTGCGAGGGTTCCTAGGAAGGTCCTGGTGTATTGCTCATGACATCCCAGCTTTGTAAAAAGACAACAGCTCCAGATAAATGCCTGGTCCTGAAAATCAAAGCTTAATCAGAAGCAGACATATGGCCAAAAGCAGCAATAAAATAAGTGTTTATTAAACCTAGGCTGTGCAAAGCTCCAAGGAGATACAACATAATAATAGTAATACTGACTGAACAGCCAAAACATCGTAGATATTCTCTATTTAGTCTCCCTGCACCTCACAACAGCTCTGCAAGGTAAGAGGTATAGCATCATGGTTGGCAGGGTGAAGTGATGGTTAAGACTGTGGGCTACAGAGCCAGACAGACTGGGTTAGACTCCCACCTCTCTCTTATTAACTGTGGGACCTTCAGCAAGTTACTCAACCTCTCTGTGCCTCTGTGTCCTCAGCTGTGCAATGCGGATGATGAGGATGCCAATTTCATAGGATGACTCTGAGTAAATAAGTTAATGGATGTAAAGTAATAAATACTAAGAATACCCGGCACAGGGCAAGGTTCACCACGTGTGCCCTGCTGCGTCAGTCACCATCTCTGCCGTACACGCGAAGAGCCTGAGTCCAGGGGCAGTGAGTGCATTGCTGAAAGTCACCTGGCCAGGAAGTAGAGGAGCCAGAAATGAAACTCAGGACAAGGAACTCACCTTTTTGGAGGACTGACTATGCTGAACGTTCACATAATTTCCATCTCCCTAACAACTTGATGAGTGGGCATCATGATCCCCAACTAATGGTGAGAAAATGCTGGATGCACGGGATTTACTCAAAGTCTCCCAGCTGGTGAGTGAAGTAGCAGGGCTAGGGTTTGCAGGCAGGTCTGCCTGATCCCCAGGGCCTGCAAAGCGACCACACAGAGCTCCCTCTGGGGGCCCACCTACAATGAGATGCCTGGGGAATCTGCACGCAGTGTGCGGCTCAGCTGCTTCCCAAGGTTCTGTTCTCACTTAGGTCTTCTCATTATCTCCCTAATTCTCATCATCGTCTCTGGTGCAAAGTTCTCACAGCCCCTTTAACTGTCTCAGGAAATATACCCAGAAACTGACTAAATTATATCAAGTTCTCTCGGCTGGAGAAGTGGGTGGGGAAGCAATGGACTCAAACCTGGGGTCCAGGAGGCCTGACTTCCAAACCTGTGACCTTCCCCCACAAGCAACTCTGAGCCACGGAGCATTGGAATTTGAAACCGCAAAAGAAATCTACATTTCAGCTCCTGGAACACATGGCAGTTTCTCACCCCAGATTGTTCTCAGCTCAGTATGAAAACATATAACAGGGTATGAATGCCTGAGTGAAAGAAAGACCTAAACTTAAATTATTCCAGAACGGCGAGCTATTGTCAGTGATTGACAACCAGTCTCGCCTCTCACCAGTGACAGCCACACACAAAGTAAGCCTTCAAAAAGAGCTTGGTTCTCTTCAATTAGCAGAGCTGAAATGAAACCACTTAGAAAATTATACTATCGGGCAACTGGTGGGTTTTAAACATAATGAGAAAAATAAAGGCTAGGCCCGATGTTTAGCATCAGCTGCGCAAAAGACGTCAGATGAGCCAGGACTGGGGACCACACATTCTCCTGGACGCATGCCTGTCTGCCTCTCTGCCACTGCTCCAACCCTGGATCTGTTCATTTTTTCAGTCCTTCAGCAAATATTTATTGGTTCCCTACTGCCAAGGACGGAAGCTACATTGTGGGGCAAAATAGATGTGGTCTGTGCTTCCTGGAGCTCCCAGACAGGCAAAGAGGACGGTGATCCCTTGTGATGGGTGACATCATGGGGACGCGCAGGGTGCTCAGAGGCAGAGCAGAGAGAGAGTCCGGCAAAAACATATTTTCACATTGAGTGGAAGACAGTCCCATGGACAAAAAACCTGCCCAGCAGGCAGTGTGCTCTCCATTGGGAGCAAGATAAGGGTGGCCAAGGCAAAGGACAGGCAGCTGTGGAAAGGGTGGGCCTTCCCCCTGCTGCTCCCTAGTCCCCAGGAATTCTGTCCTGGGAGTTCTGGAGACACAGCTCTGGAAAGCTGGAAGAGCTTCGAGTCACTCAGCACCATATGTCTAATAAACCATGTCCCAGCACATGTGAAGGCTCAGGAAAGAACGCGAGTGTGGCACACACGGGTGCCCGCAAGTGATTCCCTAGGACTGGGCTGCCCAAGCCAGGAGACGGAGGGTCAGCCATGGGAAGGACTTGGGCTCGGTCCTGAGGCAATAGGGAGCCACTGAAGGCTGGAGGCAGAGGAAGTAACACCCTCAGATTTGGGATTTGCCAGACAACACTCAGAGAGTGAGACTGAAAGGCCAGGCTCTGAGCTCTGAATGACTAACTCCAGCACCTGTGACCTTTACCCAGCCCCATGTTGGTCGGATTCCTAGAATCTGAAGGGGCCTGACCAAGGAGACATGGACAAGAGAAAGCAGAAAGACAGGTGTGTATCTGGTTGAAGGACAACTCAAGGGTAGACTTGAGTCTCAGATCTGGGTCCCAGTGGAACAGGATACAGTGAAGATTAGATTCTATACCTGCCTCTGTCTGTCATTAGCTGTTTAACACTGGACAAGTCAACGCCTGTGGCCTCCCCCCCACCGCCCCCGAGCCTCAGTATCCTCGTCTGTGTGATGGGTGGAGGGTTAGGGATCTAAATGAAAATGATCATCACTAAGATTCGATGAACTCTTACTCTGAGCCCAGTGCTGTATCTCATATCATGCCTACAAGCACCCTGTACAGTAGATCCAATTATTAACATCCCTATTTAACAGCATGAAAACTGAGATTCAGAGAAGTTAAATAGCTTGATGAAAGTCAGATATTAAGTAAGTGTAGAACCAGGATTTGAATCCAGTATTCAAATGTTTTAACCATGAAAACTTCCTATTTTGAAGCCCTCGGAAATTAATTCCACAAGGATTTCCTGAGCACTTGGGTTATGAGGGTAAAAAGACGAAGAAGCAGGGTTCCCCCAGGGCAGAAGACAGACACACACTCTCCTTCAGGTTGGGAGCCCCGAATTCTAGTCCTGGTGACGTCGCAAGTTCAGGTTGCCTGGATGGAGAGTGAGTGTGAGGTGTGTACAGGGGAAGTGGGGAGGATGTGGTTGTGAAATAATCTCTCTGGGTCTCTCTCCTGTACTTTGGGCTCATGTTGTCAACAGGATGTCATGAGAGACCCAGGACTGGGAGGACCAACACCCGGTACAACTGTAACCACAGCATCATTGCAGTGCACTGAACGCCCGAACTGACCAGGGCTGACCTGGCAGCGTGGTCTGTGCTGAGAAGATCCAGCCACCACAGTCCGGATAGAAGCTGTCCCAAGTCCATTCACGGTGGACAGAGCCCAGAGGGCCCAGTCTGCAGGAGAGAGGTCTCTCTGTGGTCAGTTGTGAGATTAGGTCAGGCCCGGGGCCAAATAAGGGAAAGATGCCCCTGGCGGCAAGCTTAGATAAGCCGCCCAAACCACAGGCAGCAAGGCACCATCCAATTAGAGCTAATTAGCCACCTGCAGGGCAGGGGCGGCAGACAGGCCAGAAAGAGGCTGGGGAGAGCCCTGCGCCTCCCCTTGGTCCCCGAGCCCGCTGGCAGCACCCGTGCGAACCCAGGCCTACAGACCTGCCCACTGGTGACCCACCCTGCTCTGCCTAATGAGCCGAGGCCAGCGACGGAGGACGCAACCTGCAGAGAAATGTTTTCTCCCTTCTGATAAACTTTTTCCTGAGATCCACGGCTGGGTTCTCCCATGAATACAGCCCCAGGTGTTGGGGGAGGAGGGGCAGAGGCGCACAGTAACAGTTCATTTAGCAGGGAACAAATGGTCTCCTTTCAGGCCAACAAATAAAACATTATGCACTCAGACAAGCACATGGGCCCAAGTCCGGTTGGAAAGACATGCAGAGGACACAGCATTGGCTCCTTGGAGAAATCCCCTGACTGCTTCCAGGAGGGGAAAAAAAAAAAGACAAACCCACAAAAGCCAAAAGGAGATGCTCCCATCAAACAACACAGAAGGTAAAATGTGGAATCTTCGATTGAAATAAAACATCGAAATCAAAATGATTATGAACAGCAATCATAGACTGGATGCGTGTGTGCAATCCCTTGTCATTCACAATTCACTTTCACGTGCATCGTCTCTTTGCTTCACTACGACTTGATGCAGCAGGAAAGGAGAGGAGCAGTGTCCCCCTTTTAGAGAGAAGGGCGGCTGAGAGGTTCAGCTCGACATCACACAAGCCAAGCGTCAATGCCACAGTCCAAAACAACCTTAGAATTCCAAAGCCACTGCACCTTCCACGTAGGGCATCAGATCCAACCTTTGTTATATTCCTTTTACATTTCTTTTGAATCATAATATGTGAGGGCTGAAAAGGTTCTTTTCCCCCTTGATGTTAAGGTTATATGTTTTATTTATTTATTTTTAATTTTTTATTGACGTGTAGTTGATTTACAATGTTAGTTCAGATGTACAGCAAAGTGATTCAGTTATACATATACATCTATATATATTTTTTCTTTTCAGATTCTTTTCCATTATATGTTATTAGAAGAAACTGAACATAGTTCCCTGTGCCATACAGTAGGTCCCTGAAAAGGTTCTTAATAATTAGGGGAAACCTAGAACCCAGAGATGTTACACAATATGCCCAAATTAACACACATAAGGACTGGGTCCTCGGTCTTCATACTCCCTCCAGGTCAATATTCTGCCCACGCTCCTTCCGTTCAGTCCCCAATAACAAGGAACTCTTTCTACAGACACCAGTAATAAAAACACTTTTATGTTGTCCCCTTAAAAACAGTAGATGCCAGCAACTCACGTATTTGTTTTTTGACATGAGCTTTTACTTCTAATAAAGCAGTAGCCTTAATGTGGTAGGAGGAACAAGCAGAGAAGAAAAGAATCAGTAGTGTTCCCTACAGGCAGTAGGGGTTCTATAAATGTTTGCTGAATTGAATGTAGTGAAATCAGCATGGACCCACAGGGAAAAGAGAAAAAAGAGAAGGTATTTTGCACATACATGGATGGAAACGCATCTACTCTGGGTAAGACACTGTGCTGGGAGTTTGGCACAAAGAAGACATTTGCCACGTTCCAAGCTGGTTTTCGACATCAGCTTAAAGCTCCCACTGTCTTTACATTGCACGCTCGCAGAGAGAACACAGCGGGAAGTGTGCTTCCAGGCAATCCCTTGGAAAATGTTTGACCTTCACTGAAGTTTTGACACTGGTTTCAGTGTCACCTCAGCGTCAAATTTTTTTTTTTTAGGGAAAAATTCTGAAGTCAAGAAAGAAGTATGTAAAGGAGGCAGAACTGTTAGTAAAATCCTGGTGACAGTGCAATTACTGTAACCTGATGTCAGGAGGCATCTCTCACACTGTCTCTGAGCTTGCTCTGTTAAGGGTTTTGCCTGATGGTGACTCCTGTCAATTTCTGTCTATTTTCACTCCTCCCTTCAATCCACTGGTGGCTTCAAAGTATTGGGGGGTGGGAGGGGTAAGTCCTACAGGAGGTAGGAAATGTCACAGGTCACCATGTTACACTTTGGTCTAGAAAATGTTCCAGTGGTCACTACTGTTTATTGAGCACCTGCAATGACAATGATTATCTTATAATCAAAAGCACAGCTAACTTTTATTGTATGTTTGCTATGTGTTCTATGCTAAGCACTTGACATGCATAATTTTTTTTAGCCTTCACACAACAACCCTCTGATGTTCAACTTGCCCCAAGCTATATAACTACATGGTGGCAAAGTCAGATTCCAAATTTAAAACCCATGTTCTTTACGAGTACTCTCTCATTCATTCTTTTATTCGTTTGTACAACTGTTGCCAATGACTACATTCTTGTCCCATTGCAGAAAGAATTCAGAGACGAGACACGGAGGTCAAGAAAGTATAGTTAGGGTTTATTAAGGGATGCATAGCACACTCTCAAGGAGAGAGCAGGCAGGCTCAGGTGAGCAGCTGCCCTGAGTTTCTTTGCCAGTTTGGTTACATAGAGCGTGAAAATGAATGGGCGGAATATTCATTGGTGAGGGAAGGATTTGGGGTCATACTCCCCGGTTTTCATCCCAACTCCACCTTCCCGAGGGGAGGAGGGATTTTTGTCCTTATTTAGTCTGGATCAGAAGTGTCATGGCGTTGGTGCATGATGGGTACTTCTAATCTGAAAGTCTAATTTTATTGAAATGAGGGCATAATGAGCAAAAGGTCTTACTTTCAGACACTGGAGATTCCTGCCTTTTCCCACTTTTCTTTGTTGGCCTTCAGGCCACTTGTCACCCCAAAATGTGTGACTGTTTATCAGCCAGGGGTTCCTGCTTTTCTTTCTCCGCCCATGGACCCATGGTGTTTACATGATGTAAGGTTTCCTGCATTTGGCCCTTGCCCCTCCTTTTTGCCCAATTCCTGCCATTTGGTCTGCACCCCCCTTTCTCTGCTCATATCCAGCCACCTGCCCACTCTAACACAACCACGGTGTACCAGACATTGTGCTAGCTGCTGGGATACAGAGATAAAAAATAAACACTGTGCCCTCAGGAAGTACACAGTAACTTGAGCGGTCGGATAAACTCAAGGGCACATATTACGTGTGAAGTGCAGTCCCAGAAAGGATTGTTGGGTTCTTTGGGCATATCCAGGAGGGACATGCCTAAGTCAGTGTAGGAGGGGCTGAAGAAGATTGCCAGAGGAAATGATGCCTCGGTCTGGAAGGGTCAGTAGAAGTTTGTCGCGTGAAGGAGGGCGTGGGGGGCAGTTCACACAAGGTGGGAGGAGTGGGGGGCAGAAGGGACAGAGACAAGGAGGCGTGGGAGAGCACAGGCACGTTCAAGGTCTTCCAAGTAGCTCAGAGAGTTCTGCACCCAGAGGAGAGAGGCAGACAGTGAATGGAAAGAAGACTGGAGGGGAACAAGGCTGAAAAACAGGATAGAAACAAAGGAGAGGCTTTCTGCCATGCTAAGGAGTCTGAGTTTTATCCTGAAACCCACAGTGGCCTGTAAGGTTTGTAAGCCAATGTGTGATGTTCAAGGGAAAGGCTTCCTGGCTACTTCCTCTCCACTCCCCAGGAGGGAAGAGCAGGGCAGCAGGGCGTCCATCCTCACTCCTCAAAGGAAAGGGACTGATTTCTCTTTTGGGGGAATTCAGAAGAGAGCAAACACGTGTGGCTAGAGCAGATATGCTCTGGGCTCTCCCAGCACCATGCCAGCTCCATATTTGCATTTTTTTATCCTTCTGCGGAAGATCCATAAGTGACTGCAAGGTGCTCTGGGGACCAGGCAGACAGCTTGCACGAGGTTTGGAGGGAGGGAAAGAAAGGAAGGCGACATTTGCTGGGTGTGCGGAGAACTCTGCCGGGGCAGCTCAGATGAAGATCCTCCTATCTGCCTCGAGCAAACAGTGTCATCTCCACCATTCCATGGTGTCTGGGTAACCGTGCTGATGTCCAAGCTTGGATCCCAGGCCCCTCCTGGAATGCAACTGGCTACCCAACACCCATGAATAAATCCCTTTCTGCTTAATTTATTGCATCTGCAACTAAGAACCTAATTGATACAACAGAACAGTTTTTTCTCTTCCCTTGTTCGTGGCTCTCTGACTTCAGAAGATCCTCATTCATTGCTCACCCACGAAGTAAGCCTGTGAGACCACTTTTGCTCCTACGGGGGAAGGGAAACATGTAGATATCCAACCCAGGCCAACGTAAAGAGAAAGTTCGAGAGGTCCGATGGAGCTGCACAAGCTAAATTCTCCAGTCAAGCCTCAACACATATCAGACCCACGTTTCATCTTTTTCTAACTCCCGTATTTATCTCCCCCTTGGCTTTTAACTTGGAGAGAGACAGGGCGTGAGTAAGTCTCATCCCTCAAAATCCTCCCCCAACTAAAAAAATAAAATAACAAGATCACATTTGTGCTTTGGAAGCAGAGAGACCAGTTAGAATCAGCCACTTGGCTGGAGTAAACCCAATTCCAGAGTCCGTCTGGAGTGAGGGAAGGGATGCTTCTGTATCAATCAGATCAATCAGAAAGGCAATGGGAGCCCATGGGGTGCAGAAACTTCTGCTCAGAAATGCAATCTGCTGATTACCAGGAAACCCTTGTTTTGCAAAAGACGTCATAATCTCCAACTCTCAGCTCACTTGTATTATTTGCAGGGGGTTGATTTCCCGCTTGACACTCACAGAATTGCCCAAGGCACCTGCTTCCAAAGCATGTGGTCTCCACACCTGAACCTCTTAGAGCTGAAAATGAAGGCTGAATAAGAAATAGGAATAACTAACCCTGTGTGGAGCCATAAAGGACGAGACAGGACATGGGCTAAATGAAAGAAGTATCAGCCAGGAAGCCCAAACGTTTCTAGTCCCTGAGCCTCATGTTACTGGCAAGCTCAATTCTCCCCCCTGCTCAACATTCCCCTCACCAAAACAAGGAGAGAACGATTGTAAATAAAGCTTTCTTTGTTGAGTAACTAATTTACATTCTATACAACAAGGGGAGGTGGGGAGCAAAACTATAGGCAATCGCACTCAAGGGCTGGCCACCCTTCAAGAAAGCTGAGAGGACACCAGGAATGATGGGAGTAGGAGGACAGAGACCTCGAATGTGTCCCCCAACGTCCATTCTCCCCATCTTCCATTCTCCCCATCTTCGCACCCAATTCCAACACATGGCAACAAAGGCAATGCTCTTTACAAATGATGTCACTTATATGTGGAATCTAAAAAAACAAAAGATACAAATTTTATTTACAAACCAGAAATAGACTCACGGACAGAGAAAACAAACTGTGGTTACCAGGCAGGTCAAGCGGGGAGGGATAGACTGGGAGTTTGGGACTGACGAATACACATCACTGTATGTGAAGTGGATAAATAGCAAGGACCTCCTGTATAGCACAGGGAACTATATTCAGTTTCTTGTAATGAGCCATAACGGAAAAGAAACTGAATATATATATATATATATATGTATATGTACAACTGAATTGCTTTGCTGTGCCCCTGAAACTAACATTGTCAATCGACTACAATTCAATAAAAAATAAGAATAAAAAAGCCACAGGGTAAATTTTTAAAAAGAATAGAAATCTAGGTGTAAATAAGCAAATATACATAAGTTTTAAAAAACTTGTTATAAAAGAGTGCTGTTTAGTCTCCCTTCTGTTAGGAGTGGCCAGTTGACTTCGCACTGGCCAACGAGGATCTAAAAAACTATGGGTCCAACTTCTAGCCGTGTCCTTAAAAGAAATAGGGAGGCCCTCCTCTGACCTCTTTCCCCTCTCCCAGCCGTCTAGCTTGAATGCGGAGGTGGTGACGTACCATCGTGAAGATGTCAACAAAGTCCAAGGGATGGAGAACAGCAAGCTGGAAGGAGGCTGGACCCTGAATGACTTCACAGCTGGGAGCTGCCCTGTGCACTCAGACTTTTACAAGACTGAGCATGTATTTCTACCATTTTAAAGACACATTTTAAACTGCTTTATTTGGTGTCTTGGCTACATGCAGTTGGGTTTATATCCTAATTAATTCAGATGGCACGCCAGCCCATCACTTACCTAGAAACCTCAGCTTTCCAGAAAAGTTGTAAACAAAGATAAAAACAAAAAAAAAACCCAAAAAGCTGACTTATATTTTCACTGGAGGCTGATGCACTTTATTCATAGAAGTGGTACCCTGGCCAGGACTTGGGTGGTGATTATTGACCCTTATCAGAGCCATGTCTCCAGTGAGCATGGTTCCCGAAATATATTAGCCCAAAGCCAACACAAGGATGAAGAGAAAGGGAAGAAGACTGCTTTTAGAGGCAGGAAAACTGACAGTAGCAAGACATGATAGTGCAATTCAACAGTGAGGGAAGAGGCTACAAAGGTATGAAAAATAGAAGGAGAATTTAAAATTCATACCTCCACAGGTTGAGAGCCACTCATCTATAAAGGCAAGTGGTCCTGCATCTCTAAATAGCCCTTAGGAATACCAAATATATAGCTTGACAGAATTGTTGATGTTCAAAATGATATTCCTGAGTCATGATCTATTTTTAAAAAGCAGGGAAGGATATAATTCACTTACAAATTTTCAAAACATTGGTCATGTTGAAACTTGGCTTATTTGAAATACCTCTGTGTGGTGCCACAGTTATAAATTATTTCATGCAAGTCAATGTTCAACGGAATACACTTGGATATCATACATGTAGTCAGTGTTAAAACCATTCATTCTGAACCTACACTTTCTCAGGCTTTGCTCTAGATGTGATGTCCTAAAAATGGCTCAGACACATCACTGCTGTCTGGTAACTCCTGGTCTAGTTTTGACATAGATAAATAAAGAAGTTATTATAACACCAGCTCAAGCCTCTAAGGAAGGAAAATCAGATGCAATGTAGATAAAAGAAAAAAAGATTGCTATCTATAATATAAAAGAAACCCTTACAAAGTGATAAGAAAAAGAAAAACCATCCAAAAAAAGGGCAAAGACAATGAATTAGCTATCCAGCCAGAAGCAAATCCAAACGCCCCATGAATGTGAAATGACGCTCCTCATTGGCAGCATCAAGAAAATACAGGGGGCGGGGGCTGGGCCCCAGAGCGACGGCCTCCACCTCGGTAGTGCTGCATCAGCTGCCACCGTACCTCCCCTTCCGCCCTCCCTCACCCCAGATCTGGACACTTCCCTCTGACACCGTGGCGCTGACCGCCCACTTCCTCGGACCTCACCCCCAGGCGAGCCAAGACATCCCTCCCTGCCGTGGTACTGACCTCTGACACCTCTTGTTTTCTTCTAGATCCAGTTCCGGGGCTGCCATGATTGAAGCGGTAGCAGGGCCAGCAGAGGTCCTGTGTTTCTGGCGGGGGAGGTGCTGGAGCGTGTGGTGACCGTCACCAATCCCCTACCTCCCACAGCCACTTCTGCGTCCAGTGAGGCTCTGGCCTGGGCCGGTGCCCAAATCTACTGCCTCCCCCAGACTCCAGTCAGCCAGATGTCCAGCCTGAGGGCCAGACTGTCTTTCTACTGCACCAAGGTGAGAGGGGTCAGTGTATCCTTTCCACTCCACCAAAAATCCTGTTCTGTGACCTGAGGCTAGACCCTGGAGAGCCCAAATCATACTCCAACAGCCAAGTGCATCCTATAGAGGGACCACCTTCCTTTTGGGGTCAGTCAGTCAAGTATGTCTAACTGACCAGTGGCTGCCAGCCCGTCAACTCACCCATCAGTTTACTCAGGGTCTCTCTGAGGGTTCTTGTGCTGATCAGCCTTCAAGATGTCCAACTTCTCCAGGATAAGGCTGTAGCCCCATCCAGTCCATTCTGGAGGAGGATGAAGGTGGGAAGAAGGCTCATGGCTCGCTGAGGTGGCTGGGGAGAACCTCGTGGCTGCCACATCCTGCCACAGCCTCCATCTCTACAATATCAGTGATGCCTGAGGAAAAGTTGGGACATTTGGCAGCTTCAAATCTGTATATAGACTTGGCGAGGACGTGGTGGGGACCTTAAACTTAGGGGAAGGAACTGTAGCTTGTTTGCAGTTTTCAGTAAGCTTACAGATCGAGGAGCATGTACAGCCTGAGTACCAGTGGCGTCGCAGGGCAGAGGGGTGGACCCTCTGTGTCTCATGTCACTCATGCCCGGAGCCAGGAGTCCTGCCTCCATACAGCCAGAACCAGCTTCTCCCTCCCCATCGCTCTCAGCTCCACCCCAGGCTTCTGCACAGCCATTGTGTCCCTGCAGTGGGATTGGCATTTTGAGTGAACCAGGTTTGGTGCTCCTATCTCCCATGGAAGAGCCCAAGCCTGCCACCTGGACAGGGCCTGAGCAAATGCCCACAGAAACCTTCAGCCGGGTCCTCCCCATCATGGGGCTGCCTGCAAGCCCTTCCCTCACCTCGCGTGCAGCCCCAGGCCCCAGCACCATAACCATCCGAAACTGGCCCACCTTGGCACTGCTTTCTTCAGGATGCTGAGACCTCTCAGCACCTGGACTCTAGTAGGGCCCACTTCTTCCACCTGGGGTCCAATGGCACAGACAATGGGAGGCAGCTTTCAGCTGTAATATTAACTTATTTATTCAGAATAAATTGGCAGCTGCTAGTGGTTAACAACAACAAAAAAAGAAAGAAAATACAAAGTAAATAGCAGTGAGATACCACTCGTTACATATGAGGGTAGCAAAAGTAAAAGAGAATGATAGTATGTGCTGCTGGCAAAGATAAAATAAGGAAATGTTGCTGCATCCATGCTAATGGAAGTGAGGGAATTACTATATTCTCTTCAGAAAGATACACGGTGCCATCTACTACAACTTTAAAAAGCACACGTCCTTTGACTCTGAAGTGTTAGGTTTGGGGATCTACTCATAAAACTTAAAGCATCAACAGATACTGATAAATGTACCAGGATGCTTATTTCAGCATTGTTTATAAAAATTAGTGGAACAAAAGTAAATGCCCATCAGCAGAGAAGTGGTTAAAAAAATCTGTGGTATATTCATACCACTGAAACTTATACAGCCATTGAAAAGAGTGACATCTATACCAACTGACTGATGGAGAGCTAGAATGGGGTAGTTTTCTAGTGTTTAAAGTGATAAAAAGCAATATGCCAAGGAATGTATATATGATCTCATGTTTTAAGCCAATAACAAAAATCCTTACATTTGCATATATGTGTGTATGAACATATGTGTGTGTGTGTGTGTGTGGACATATATGTGTAAATGTTATAAGGAGCTTAGAGGAAGATATGGAAGGCATCCTGGTTGTTAGATTAGCTTGAAGGGCAAGGGAGAGTAAATAAACAAAAAGCTATATTAAAAAAATTGCTGTCCAGGGTAAACAAACAGAAAATGGTTTGCATAATGAGGCAGAATCAGTAAAATTATATCTACATTTTTTAGTATACGTGTCTAAAGAGATAAATGAAAAGATGGTCACCAAATTATAAGCAAGACAACTGGAATTTCAAATGACTTTTTACAAGCTTCTTATACTTTTCAATACTTGCTCATTCTTTACAATTAATTTGGTTTACTTATATGATTGAAAAATTCATAAAGTGAGAAAAACAACCAATGTCAGTGCTGGTCAATATTGCATGGAGTTAACTAAGAAGACTTCATGCAGGACATGGTATCTGAACTTGACTTTAAGATTCTATTAGACTGGGAGGAGATCTGAAAAAGGAGGGTGTTCACTGTAGAGTCAGAAGCATGGCAGTGGAAAACGTGGGGCTACCACCAGGCATCCATCTCATCTGGAACAGAAGATAAAGAATATGCAAACAGCTGCAGTTCCGGGACCAAAGTAAAACCAAAGAGATAAGAAGTAGGAATGGCCACCATAATGCATATACAAAAAAAAATGTGATTTTTAGAGTTAACATTAACAAACGAAAGCAGCTTGGTTTCTTCAAGTTTTACAAATTGACAAATATTTTGAGTTCTTAGGACTCTGTCCATGGTGACACCATGTGTTTCACTCAGATGTAAACTTCAGTTGGGTAACATTTTCACTTTAAACCCTCCTTCCTGTCAGTTTCCAACTCGGCTGTAAATATTTGCTTGCAGAAAAAATGTCACTAAAGATCTAAGCTCAAGCTTCCAAAAAAAAAAAAAATGGTCATTTTGAAACAAGAAGAAGTCACATTCTGCATGTTAATTAAACAAGAAGTCTCAAGACCTAGGGCTCAGAGCTCATTTCAAAAAAAAAAGATTCTTATTTATTAAAAGCCTATGAATACAAATGAATTCTTTATTTGGTATTCATTCTTATTTAATTCTGCCCCCTTTGAGACAGGAACTGCATGTGCTCTGCTAGATAAATTGAAAGTGTGTCTGATGTCACTGGGTCTCTTGTCATCCACAGTATGGCTGTTTTAAGTCACAAGTGTACATACTAACTGTGTAGGATTCCTCCACTGTCACCAAAGAGCCTGAGTGATGGTCGTTTTTTCGGCTCAAGCTAATCAGTGTCATAGAGCAGCCCAAGGTAGCCGTTTTCAACCTGAAAAATACTCCCTTCTCTCTTTCACAAGATGCTTCTTGTTCTCTAAGTGGAAGGTAAACTCACAAGGGCCCCAACTTTCCTATTCCCATCACCATATTAGGAAACATGGCAGGTAACATTGTTATTCCATTTCCAGGGAATTGAAAGACACACAGGAACCCTCAGGTAACCCCTCGTCCACCTGACGGCAAAACAGGAGGAAAAACTCAGGTCCCTGAAGGGTAAAGCCTGTGTCTTTTTGGACAGTGATCCTCTGAGCATTGGGCTAACAATGAAGAGCCAGCCAAGAAAAATTTCATCATTTTGTGCTTTGCTGGGTTTTAAGAACAGCAACGAGGATCAGTGAAAAAAAAAAAGAGTCTGGAGAATGAAAATGAGAACAGATAAGATCAAACACGAAGGGTCACAACCCCAGTTCTGCACTGACTGGCCACGAAAATCTCAGCACTTATTTAAGCTCATTGTGCCTCAGCTTCCTTCTAGAGGAACATGAGCTTGTTTGAGAATTAACGGGATTACTATGAAAAGTGCCCATCAGCACAAAATTGGACTCAGTAGAGATCATTGCTATGAAGGCAGCAACAGTGACAGTGATAATGACAAAGGTGGTGATGACAATGATGATGATGATGGCAACGGTTCTACTGCCAAGTAACTCCAGGATCTTAAACAGGTCCCAGAATCTCATCAACTTGAATAGCAAAGAGCACAGACTACCAGTGCTCAAATCCCATTTCTACCACTTCACTGCCTCTCATATTCCTTATCTGTCAAATGTGAAGATAAATCCATCTAAAGTGCTCAGAGCAGCACCTTTTCTCGTAGGCAATTTTTGCCTCTCTTAAACAAGGCAGCTGGATAAAAGGATCTACAAGCTCAAGTTCTACGCACCGTCACCCGGTCAGGATTTTCAGTGCAGAAGAAGCACAGTGCGGTGAAAGAGTGCAGCCTCCAGAGTCAGAATGACTTGAGTTCAGACCCTAGTGAAATGCACCAGCTAGGACTCAGTGTCTCAGATCCATGATTTCCTCCTCCATTCATTAAAAACTCAGCAAATTTTTTTTTTATATTTTTTATTGACCAGGCACTGTTCTAGGTGAGGATCGTAACGCCACTCCTAGGACTGTTAGAAGGACTGAGTGAGAGAATACAGGCAGTACGCCCAGCCCAGTGCCCGACATACATCAAGCATTCACTAGCAAGAGCTGTATCCCACCTGGAGCCAGGTGCTACCAATGCCGAGCTCTGGAGGCCTCCAGCCCCTACTGCCTCACTGACAAAATATCCCCACACCAACGTTTCAAACCACTCCATTAGGTTTTGTAGCATACCTACGAAACCACGGAACCACAAACTATGTCCACAGTTGCTCACCAAGGTCTCAAGCAAGTAACTCCATCCATGGTTCTAGTTCAAGAAGGCTTCAGACATGCAGATGAGCAGAGCGGGGGATGAAAGGAGTTTCTAAGGCAACAGTCCCAGGAAATGTGGACCCTGCCAGTGCTGAAGTCCCCAGACATAGTGCCAGCAAAGCCCCGCCCCTTTTCAGGAAGCAGCCCCTCCAGCCAGACTTCTTCCATCTCACTGAGTCACGTACTAACATGAAAGTAGAAGTTTCTCTGTTTCTTTCTGGAATCAATTCCTACATCAAAGAAGAGGGAATGAGCTTTGGGCCCAAGTTCTGGGTTCAATACCTTCTACTTCTTCCTTGCTTGAGGCGCTCAGCCAGGTCACATTAACGTCTTACATGTGTCTCCCTTTCTCACCTGTAAAAGGATAATGCCACCTGTGAAGGTGTGGGTTAAGGGCTCCATAGTCTTAGCTCTGAGCAAGTATTGGGCACAGAAATCTGAGTTAGATGCTCTGTCTCTAGGTGCCCACAAATCCACCTAGGAGGTAGAGTGGAAAGAGCAGAGGCCATAAAATGAAGGAGGTCTGGGTTGAATCTGGACCCCATCACTCTTTCCCTGTCTGATCTGGCCAAGTCATATAACCTCTTGGAGCTGAGCTCTCTTTCTCTGTAAAATAAGGATTAGAACAGTAATTACAAAAGGCTACTGTGAAGATTAGTGAAGCAATTTATTTAATGGAATTAAAAAATAAACCAAAATAGTATGTATTCATTTGCTCCATATTTGTTGGGCACTTGTGTGTACAACTCTGCATTAGGCATTATTAGCATATATAGATGTACATGACAGGATCCCTGCATGTTGTCTAGTTAGGAACATGTGATAAAACAAAGGGCAAGAAGAAATGCAATATATGCACAATGGACTACTACTCAGCCATAAAAAGGAATGAAATAACGCCATCTGCAGCAACAGGGATGGACCTGGAGATGGTCACACTAAGTGAAGCCAGAAAGAGAAAGAAAAATACCATATGATAGCACTTATATGTGGAATCTTATAAAAGGACACAAATGAACTTATTTACAAAACAGAGACAGACTCATAGACATAGAAAATAAACTTATGGTTATCAAGAGAAAAGGAGGTGGCAAGGGATAAATTGGGAGTTCTGGGTTTGCAGATGCTAACTACTGTCAGTAAAATAGATAAACAACAAGGTCCTACTGTACAGCACAGGGAACTATATTCAATACCTTGTAATAGCTTATAATGAAAAAATATGAAAAGGCATGTGTGTATATATATATATGAATCATTATGCTTTATGCCAGAAATTAACACATCATAAATCTACTATACTTCAATAAAAAAAGAAATGCAAGTGTTTAATAACTTGTACATTAAAAATAAGGGGGAAGGATTGTCACATTTTATATGCTGCTGTATCATTTGAATTTTTCAAAGCTTTTAGTATTTTTGTATTCAAAATAAAGAAAAAATATAAAAATAATGAGTGTAAGATAAAATAAGAACTAAATGAAAAGATGTTATGAATATTAATCACTCTTTCGAAGCTCTTAAAAGGAATGTATTCATTGAACATCACTCATGCACCTTTGTGCCCATCACTGTGGTGTGTGTGTATGTGTGTGTGTGTGTGTGTATATATATATACATATATATATATATGTATATATATATATATCTTGAGATTAAAGAGGTGGATAAATTATCCCCACTTGGAAGGAATTTACAATTTCCTGGGAGAGACAAACACATGGATCATAACACAGTACTCCAAAAGAAGTGTGTTAAGAGTGCTGGGGAAACAGAGCTTACTGAAGTAAAGAGATCTGAGTGGATGTCACTTTTGAGATGGGTCCTAAAGGATGAATAGACTTCACCAGGTAAAGGAGTAGGAGGTATTTTCCAGGCAAGGAAAGAAAGGTATACAAAGGTATAAAAGCCATGTGTGTGGTGTGCACATGTGATGGGAGTGGAGTGTATGAGTGTGTGTGTGAGTGTGTGTGTGTGTGTGTGGTGATTCTGTGTGTGAGGGTGTGAGTTGGTATATGAGTGTATGAGTCTATACGTGTGATGGTGTGTGTTTGTGTATATGTGTGTGTGTGACAGTGTGTGTGATGCTGTGTATGGGTTTGTGAGGCCCATTAAGAGGGAGCAAGAAGGCCAGGCTATGAAAGGCCTTAAAGTCTAGGGCCAGTGATTTGAATCCCGTGCTTTAAGCCCTAGGGAAACGTCTCTGTGTTTTTATCTGGAAAGTAACACAATCGAAGCTATGTTTTAAAAAGATCATGTCACAACTGCGGAGAGGCACCATACTGGAGACCAGGAGATGAGCTGGGAGGCTCTGAGAATGGTGTGGACCGGGGACAAGGAAGCTAGAGAAGAGAAAACAAATTGGAATAATTTCTCCATCACTCTTAGTTTTAGGTGGCAGATAAGAGTTTACTATACTATCCTTCATTCTTCTTTTTGCCCCTAAGGTTAAATGAATTTACAATGCACTGTTTTTAAAAAGTTGTCAACTCTATGGAAGACAGATATAAAACAAAGGAATACCCACCTCTCCAAAGTTGTTCCAACACCCAGCCTGTCCAAATGAAGTGCCCCAACTTGACCCAAACAAGAGTATGCTTTTGGGGCTATGAAAGCACAAGCTAACAGCCCTCCTTCCAAGCTCTGACCCCACACCAATAACTGGAGTCCCCAACCACGAAAACAAACAAGAAATGGAGTTGATGGCTTTCTGGGGCCACAATGTTTATTTTATAACTAAGTTATCTGATTATGTTGACACTGAGGTCCAAGCCAGTCTATCTGCAATGAGTCTTCCACAGTTTGGGGCTTTCCCTTATATTGAAAAAAAGCCGTATGATAAAACAAAACTTTGCTTTCATGTTTCGTTCCTGCCCTCTCTGTACTAGAATTCCTCCTCTCTGAATTTCCTCCCTACCTGTGTGTCTCCCTTTTCTTCCTCCACTTCTCCCCCCTCCCCCTAATTCTCCATCTCTCCTACCTCTTTCCCTCTGTCTGGCTGTATTTGAAGTCTTAAGCTGTCTCTGTCTCTCTCTCACTACTGCCCCCCTCCCCCGCCTCTTTCCCTTCCTCTCTCCCTCCCTTCTCCCTCCATATTCCTTCCCACGATATAAAAAAAGCTTCAGTTTTAGGAAAGAAGCAAGGCCTTTGCTAGCAAAAGAGTCAGACCAACAAATATGGTCACAGTAAGGTGACTAGCTGAGTCCAGCTTCAAGAAAAAAAAAAAAATTGGAAAAGAGAGAGGGTTGAATGGTGGCCCTTTATTCTGAGGAAGGCAGGTGGAGACTATGGTTCCCAGTTGTCCCTGGACACCAGTGTCTCCAGGCAGCCTTCCAGCTGGGCAATTTCTATTTGCTAATAAGCCCCAACCAGTCCCCATCCCTTCCTACCGGGACCGAGGTGGCACTGCTGCTGCCACATTGCTCAGCCACTCCTCTGGATCAGCTCAGAAAGGAAGAAAAGCCATAAAATTCAGAACAAGCTAAGGTCAGCATTGCAGGGGATCTCAAAGACCACCCGGTCCAACCTGGCCAGGTCACTGGAGGGGAGACCGGGTCCCCAGTTGGCTAAATGCCAGGGGGACCCATTATTAGAAAACCCAGACCTGGGACCTGTTGCAAAAAATCCCTCTACACTGGGAACACCTCTAGGGTTTTGCCTTCTAAATAGAAATCTACTACAGAGTCCAGATGTATAAACAGAGAATAGAGGATTAAAATAGAAACAGAACGGGGTTAAAATGCACACGGGTGCATGCCAGAAATCCCCTGCACGCTGCCCGCAAGAAGGATGTGAGCAGCCAAGTCTGTTGAAGATGGGGCTGCAGTGGTGGAGAGGGCTCCAAGCTCTGAGGACCTTTTTAATATGGCTGTATTGTAATACTGCAGTGCCAAATCCCTCTAGCCATTCCCCCGAAAAGAAGGGAAGCCCTGCTCAGCAGGAGAACTTCCCAGCCCTGGAAATAGATCGCCTCCCTTTTGCACCCATTTAATAACCGCTTTATGGAACAGGAGCAGGGGAAAGGTGCCTCCTCGGAAGGCACGGCACAGGAACCTCTTCCGCAACGACGCGATTTCTCGGACATGAAACTAAAATGCATTCATCTTAACTCAGCCTCCCAAAGCATCAGAAAGCCACTGTGAGGCGATTCCCAGGCGAGAGTCCCTCAGAGACGAGGGGGATGGGGAAGGCAACCGGGGGACACACCTTTTCTGAGCCGTTTGAAACATGCTGCCTGCAAAGTCCACCCAGACCGTGCTGCCAAGGGTTAATTTCCTCGGCAAAAACTGATACTCTCCCTCTCTCACACACACACAGCCAGCCAGACAGACAGACAGACATACACCCCTACCGCACCCCCACCCCCTCAACCTCTGCCACCACCACACATTTGAATCTCTTTAATCTTAAATTCAGAAATTCCCTGATCAGCCCTATCTTTCCGGAACATCCCCTCCACCTGGGCTGAATTCCCACTTCATCACCAGTGAAAGCCCACAGAGCTGGGCATAATTATTTTCCTACAAGGTTATGCCTAATTGGCCACTAACCTAATTGATTAATCATCTCATTTTTCAAGGCAGCATCAAAGAGCCAAGCTGATGGAAAAACATGCGTCCGGGTGGCGCGTGGGGTAAAATTATAGAGGGAAAGTCCCGCGCCCCCCCCCGCCCCCGCCGGCCAGCTTGCCTGGTTTCTGGACGCAGAGGTGGACAGAAAAGAACAGAAAACCCAGAACGTGCTGGGCAATGCGCAAGACCACAGAAGGACTGAGCTGGGAGCCTCGACGCCACCCCGCCAGCCTGAGTCCAGCCGCCTCCGACGAGGATGAAGTTGTTTCCCCCGTGCCGGGAAGGGTTAAATGGCTGCGCGCCAACCCAGCCCAGGCTGGCATCAGGGGAGCAAAAGCCGCTAGTCCTAGTGTCCTCGAGTCCGCGTGGGGGCTCCCGGGGGTCGCCCCCCGACTGCGGCCACAACTTGCGCGGCTCTGCGCTGCGCCGGGCCCTCGCCCGCGCCTTTGCGCGCCACCCAAAACTTTGCGCACACTGCAGCCGCCGCCTCCCGCCTCGCAGCCAGCCGCGCGCCGCCAAGTGCCGCGGGCAGCTCCTCCGCAGCTGCCGCTGCCCGGCTTCGGCTCCGGACTTTTCCCCCGCTGCCTCTGACGCCCACCCTGGAGGCTCCCTCGCGGCTACGGGAGCTCGGCGCCCGCCCTGCGCTGAGCTGGCGGTGCGGGCGCGGCGTTCCAGATGACCACCCCGCCCGGCCGGGCAGCGCCCGCGGGACAGACTGGCCCCCTCGGGCACCCTCGCCCCGGCCCGCCCATCCCGAGCGTCCCACGCCGGGGCGGGCGAGCGCCAACACCTTCTCCTACCTTCCCCGCCGGCCGCTGAGGACCACACTCTCCGCTCAGCCCTCTCGACTCATCCTCCGGCTGCAGGAAAGGGCGAGTGGGCTCCGCTTTTGTTCCCTGGGGCTGGCAGGTCCGTGTGGGGCCAGGGCGCACAGGAGATGCCGCGGAGCTGGGTATCCCGGACAGGGGATGCTCACTCCCAGCAGCTCTGCCGGCAGCAGTAGCAGCGGCAGCGGCAGCAGCAGTAGAGATAGTGCCGGCTCTCTGCAGGCCACATCTTTCATACCTTATACATCACTACCGCATTCCCCCGAATAGGGGAGCCCCACAGCATTTCGCCACCTAGTGCAAAATCCAGGAGCCCGTAGCAGTGGCGAGACCAGACCCACCAGGACTTAAGCACCGCGAGGGGAGAAGGAGCTCAGTACCCACTCGCAGGTTCCCTCCCTACCCCGATCGCAGCGAGGCCTATAACTTGAAGCCATTCCGCAGTCCTCACCTTCTGAGACTCTCTGCTCCCCAAAGAGGTCTGGTCTTAAGACCAAGTAATGAAGATTTATAACCGGGAGCCCCCTCTGAGCTGCCGCTGGAGTCTGGGCCTGCCCGTGCTTTTACACAACCGCGTGCTAACTGGAGTCTTCACACACACGAGGTTTTGCATCAGCAGACACACACTCTCTCGCACGTGCAGAATTCCCAGAGACACATTTCTGAGCTCCGGGTGATCTAGTGTGTGGGCCCAGGAGCAGGCAGACAAGGGTCTCAGGTCCACTGTGTGACTTTAAGCAAATTGCCAAATGATGGAGCCTCCATTTCTTCATCTGCAAAATGGGAATCAGATGATCTGTCTCGCAGGATTGTTGTGAGAAGCAAATGAGATAAATGCAAAGCCTGACACAGGTTAAGTGAGAGCAGATGATAGGACTTGCCCATCATTCAGGGCAGAAGATAATACAACATCAACAACAATTCACTTATTCACTAAGAATTGATTGTCTGCTTACTGTGTGCCAATCTCTATTTTATGATGTGGGGTAAGACTTTCAAAAAGATAAATAATCCTTTCTCTCTTGAACTTGCTCTCCAGTATGAGGATGCAGAATAAAAAACAAGTCAATGAATAAGAAGCTGGCAGATTGTAATAACTACTATGACAACAATTTGAACAGATGGTGATGTGTGATAGGAAACAATTGAGCAGGACATCAGGCTAGGGGTTGGACAAGGACTCTCTGAGAAGATGAAAATTGACTGGAGACCTGGAAGCATTAAAGGCAGCAGGAACAGTAATTGCAAAGGCCCCGAGGCAGGAATAAGTTGAATGTATTTGAAGAGCAGAAGGAAACCAATTGTGGCTGAAATGTAGCAAAAGTGGTGAATAGTGGTATGAGGTGGGGATGTCAGAGAGAGAGAGGCTGGTCTTTTGGGAGGAATTCAGTAGGCAATTTGTTTGGAGTTAGCAGAGCAGGGATTGTTAGGGGATTGGCAATGACATTTTTTGCATTTGTAAAAGCCCACTCCAGCTCTCCTGCAGAGGATGGACTGGAGGGGGCTTGGGTGGAAGCAGGGGAAACAATAAGAGGGTCCCTTAGTGCTGAATAAAAGTCCCTTTCCATTCCCGGGCCTTCACAACCACAGGGACCACCCTTCTTCCACTACGTCTGCAAGGGGGAGAGGCCACTTGACAGGAACCCCAGGAGCCTGGGTGTGGACTTCTCCCACCGCTCTCTGAGCATCCTTTTCCTTAACTGGCAAATGTAAATAATATATATTCTCATAAAATTATTGCAAGGATTAAATGAGACAGTAAAGGCATCAGAGGTACTAAATAACCATTCACTGCATCTTCACCACACCCCCCACTTCAATTTTCCCAGGAACCTCCGGAGTGCTCCTACCATACCTCTGAACCCATCTATGAGAAGGGAGGGTTAATCATTCCTCTCCAGGAACTGCCCAGCCCAGGGCCTGTCAGGATAACCTACTGGATTCAGTAAGAGTTGGTTCATCCCTACACCTGGGGAAAAGCTTGCATTGCTAATGCCAACCTCTGCACCCATCTGTCATTTTCTCAAGCAAGAAACAGATTTTCATTTTGTTTAGGTCCTTTTTATTTATTTTTCCCTGTCTGCCATCCCCATCTAGTCTGAAGCATGCAGGACATGGTCATATGAAGGACTCAAGGTATAAAAATAGAAGGGGAAAAAAAATGTCTGGTGGGGGTGGGGTGGGGTGGGGTGGAGGGCCAGAGATGGCAGGAGAGGGAAACAGGCAGTCCTTTCTCTCTTAGCAACAGGAGGAAAGGTTCTCAGCTGAGACACATGATCATTCCCTTACATCTGTGCAGTGTAAGAGATTCCAGAGGCCTTCAGAATTCTTTCCCCCATTAATACCACAGAAACCCAATAAGGTGAAACACGTATGTTAGGATATTGTCCCCCTCTGACAGGTGAGGCAGCTGAGCCCCTGCTAGGTGAAGCAGCAGAGTTGGCACTTGAACTCAGGTGCACTTGACTTTTTGGCCTCTCCATGCATGATGTGGTCCCAGCCAATGGAATTGCCTAACTTCCAAGACCCTGAAACCTTTATCGATTTGAGACCCAGAACTGTGGGTCTCAAAGATACTCAACTCATTCCCTGGTACCCAGCTCAATGGATTGCACTCTTCCCCATCTTTCTCTGAGTCAGGTTTATTTAGAAACTAAGATACCGAAGTCCAAACAGCGATCTTACATTTTAAGCGGCCCTAGAAAGGGACTCAGTATCTCACTGTTGCTGGGCTGGAGATCAAGGAAAGGACAAGCGCTACTGGGTGCATCTCGGGGGGCCGCATGGTTATCAGAGAGAACGTGAGATCTGACTTTGAGTCCCTGCTCTGTCATTTATTGTGTGTTCTTGAGCAAGTTATCGATCTTGAATTTCGTTTACCCCATCTGTAAAACAGGATCAGCATCTGCATGAGGACTGAAGGAGATGCTCCGAGGGTGCACCTTACCGACGAGTGTCCTTTTCTTCTCCTCGCCTCCCCTCCCCACCACAGCTGATATGCTGGTTAACAACTGACTCGCAAGGGAGGGAAAAATTGTGATATTTGCCAATTTCCCTGGTGTAAATATTCTCACAATGGCTGATTTTAAGTTACACACGACAACGTGATGTCACTGAGTGTGGAGTTGGGAGGAGGCATGCACTACAGCTCTCGTGAGCCTAGCCGAGCTGGACCCAGCATCCCATGGCCCATCACTCAGAAAAATCAACCCCGAGCAAGTGAGCAGTATCTTAGAGCTCATAAAACCCTTGATTCTATATCCTCTCCTGTGATAGTCAAAAGAATTCTTGAAGGAAAATACCTTCCCTATATCTGACAGAAGGGGAAATCAAGACTGGAAGAGACTGAGTGATTTGCCCCAAGTCAGAGAGCTAGTAAGTAAAAGAGCCAGGACTCAAGCCCGGGCCGTGTGGCCCCAGATCCAGGGACCCTCCCACCTCTGTATCACCCAACCCCTATGAGATCACTGCAGAAGCCTTGCCCATGTCTTTCTCTTTCGGTGCCAAGAGTCCAGGGCCTGAGCCTCTGTTTTTCAATCTGACAGGCAGGAATAGTAATCCCAGCCCTGCCTCCTTCACAGATGCTCTGAGAATCTAATGAGATAATGCAGATGAAAGTGCTTTGCAAAGCACAATGCACCCTATGAGGAGAAAAATATGACTATTCCAGTCAGTGGCTGAAGGGAAAATGGGAAGCAACAAACCCCAGGCCCTGGGGGGGCTTACCAACCACAGGGGTGGCAGGACCACCCTGAGCACCCTCACTTCAGATCTGCACTCAAAGGAAAACAGGCAACAAGATATACATTCATTCCCCGGTTAAACACTCATTGGTACAAAGACAATTGGAGTCTGAAGCACGGAACAATGTAGTTGTAATTACAGGCAAAGACAGTCAGAATTGTTCCTCAGAAGCCTTGCTGTTTTTCCCGCTTGCTGTCTATAGAAATATGGTCATTCCTTACTCTGATGCTGCCCTTCGCCCCGCTCACCTCTGTCTGAGAGGCCAGGATCACCAGCTTACGGCAAGGGGGATTTATTAGCTGGTGTCACTTGGCAGTCCAGGGTGAAGCCAGCCTAGTCTTCACGGATTCCAGTGATGTCATCATGTCTGTATCTACCTCTCTTTCTCTCTCTCCCCATCGTCTCTCTCCCTCTCCCTCCCTCCGTCTCTCCCTCCCTCCGTCTCTCCCTCCCTCCTTTGCTTTCCTCTCTTCCTGCACACTCTCCACTGCAGGAAGCTTCCCTCCTGTAGGAATAGTGGGGGATGGGGATATGGCCACCGACAGCTCTACACTTTTCTCATCTTAAGAAAGAGATATTCAGGGGGGAGGGTACAGCTCAGTGGTAGAGTGTGTGTTTAGCATGTATGAGGTTCTGGGTTCAATCCCAGTACCGCCATTTAAATAAATAAATAAGTAAATAAACCTAATTACCTCCCCCCAAAATAAATAAATAAATCTAATTATCTTCCCTCAAAACAAAAAATAAAAATATTTTTACAACAAAAAAGAAAGGGATATTCTCTCTCCCACTTTGAAATATATGAATCCTACCAAAATACAAAAAAAAAAAAAGTTCTCCCTGTCCCAGGTTGGGTCAAATGCTCAGCTAACCTCTACTCTGGCCAAGGGTAAAGGAGCTCCATGACTGGCCACGCCTGACACAGACGTGGTTCTGTAGCCAAACTCCATGGACTGGGGGAGAGGAAGGCCCCCTACCCCAAGCAGACCCTGCATCTAGATGACAGTGTGTAAGGTTTGCAAGCCAAGAGCCACGTCTGCCTTACTCCTCAGTACAGAGCACGTTTTGGGCACTTGGTTAATGTTTACTGAATGAATGAAAACACCACTGGGTTGAGAGGGGAATGGAAGGATTCTGAGTCCCAGTCAGAGATCAACAGAAAAGAAAGGTGGGATTGATTACTGATGGAGGCCGTAGTGGACTGGATGGGGCCTGAATTCGCTACATATTTGCTGACTCTGCCTTGTAACCAAGGCCCAGCTTGGCAGAATTACCACTCTCCCTAAGCTGGAGACTCCCTTGATAGTGTTACTGCTTAATACCGAGTGCCAAATATTCCTTAGAATACGGCATTTCCAATCATGCTGGAGAACAGTGTCCAGTTCATACCGGCCTGGTGGTACTGACCCGCCTCTAAGAAGGCACCATTGTGGACCTCATACAGGGTCTGCCTTGGGCCACCACACTCTCTCAGACTTTTCTTCTTCATGACCGATGGCAAGCACTGGCAGGCGGATACTCCACAAAAAGAAGGGCTGGAGGGAGCGGGAACGGGGAGATTGCCACATCGGGAGTCAGAAGACAAGGGCGGCCCTAGTTCAGTTTGGGCCGGTCACTTGCTCAGGGATCTTGGAAACAGTATCTGGGCCTCTGTTTTGCACTCAACTAATGTTCACCCAGTGCCTATTCTACTTTCATTCTCACAGCAAGCCTGCGAGGTAGGAATTATTAGGTCCATTTTGCAAAGAGGGAAACGGACACTCAAAGAGATTGAACTAATGTGTCTAAGCTCCCCTGTTCTGGGGTTAACACAGCCAGAATTCGATTCCAGGACGTCTTGGCTCCACTGACTCTGCTCTCCCTACTCCATCACAGCGGCTTCTCCAGGGCCTTTGGTCACAGAGCTTGAAGATGGTGTCTGTGCAATGATGGTGTCCCTTCCAGCTCAGCCCATCTCTGAGGGAGAGAGGGGACTGGGAGCCATGTGCTACCTTTTCGAAAAGGTATTTTTCTCCCTCTTCAGTGCCAGTTTAAAAAGAGAACACTCTTCATGATCATTGGCATTGTTGCCAAAGAATCTATGGGTGCACGGTTGCCAGGGTGATTAGAGTGACTGCAAAAAGGATGGACTAGGCAGGAAAGGCTCCAGTGAAGCTCTGGCGTGGGCCTCCCTGGCAGATGCCAGCCGCTCGTTTCCATTCTTATGTGTCATCCCCTCACTCTCCAAGGTTCCAGCAGGTAGGCAGTGCCATGCCCTTAAAGGCTGCTGGCATGTTTAAGGAAAGAGGGAGCGAGATGGGGAGGAGAAAAGATGGGAGCTTTAGCAACTTAATAGATGTTGCATGGTGGAGATTCATTCAGAAATGTGCTGGGATGGTAATCCGAGGTGTCGATTACAATGCTGCAATTTACGGCACACCTACTGTGTGCACTAGCCCACTGAACCTTCGCCTTTGTCTCCACGGTACATTATTTTGGCATCATATATTTTTATATTTTTAATTGAAGTATAGTTGATTTACAACATCGTGTTAGTCAGCAAAGTGATTCAGTTATATATATGTATGTATACATATATATTCTTTTCCAGATTCTTTTCCGTTATAGATTATTGTACGATATTGAATATAGTTCCCTGTGCTATACAGTAGGTCCTTATTGTTTATTTATTTTATATATAGTAGGGTATCATATTTACATTGTCTTTTTGCCTAACCACGGTCCCCCACGAGCCTGCCAGCTCCTTGAGGCTGTGAGCTTTGTGCTGTTCACATCCGCATGCCCAGAGTCTAGTGGATGGGCTGGTACCAACAGGGGCCTGAGAAATATTTGATGAAAGAATCAATGTGCTGTGTAAGTGGATGAACAAGCCCCCATGCAGGCTTTCTGACTGTGAGCCCGCCAACTGATCTCCACCCCTCCTCCCCCTTTCTGAACTCCTATAAAACTTATTGCCTCCCTGGAAATTAATTTGACACTCATATGCGGACTTGTGCCATCTCTTGAGCTGTGGTACTGAGCTATAATCTGAACATTTTATTGTTACTAAACATTTCACAGGGGGATTTATGTCTTGTTTTCACAACTCATTCATTCATGTGATAAGCACTAACTGAATTTTGCACCAAGCATTGGTGCATGAGTCGCCTCCTTGAATCCTCCCTCCTTCCCATAACAGTCTTCGTTCAGACCCTACTGTGTGTCACAGGCGCTGTGCTCAGGGTGGGATAGCATCGGTCCTAAAAGAGCTCGAACTCGAGGGCCTTTAAGGGCTGCATTAGTCAGCTGGACGAGTGGAGCAGTTGATTGCTTACAGGGAGCGAGTGTGTTTGCACAGGTGTCCACATGTGGCTGTGGAGCTTGTGCACCTGCAAAGGGGCCTGGAGGAGGTGAGGATGGGCTGCAATCCAGCCCGCTCTGTGCTCACCGAACCACAAACCAGGGCACAGAGCAAGGTCTAGCTGCAGGTAGGAATGACTTATCTTTCACAGGAAGGCACTTTGGCTTGCCAACAGCTACTTTTTTCTAACACGCACAAGGTCACTGCATGTACTCAGGGAGGGCCTTTTATTTATGGTGTGTGTTGGGGACAGGCAGGACATAACTTTAGGGAGCTCACCTGCCCCCTCCCCCCACCCAGAGGCATTAAAAGTCAATGAAACACATTGCTGCACAAATGAAATCCTTCTGTAAAACATATCATTCTTGGAGCCACCCCTGGTTTCTAACAGATTCCTTAAACAACCCTACAAAATAGGCATGAGCCATCCAACCGTACAGGTGGGACAGTTAAGTTCAATCTCAGAGAGCTGCAGTGACACCTGTGAGGTTGCAGTTTATGATGTGAGACTCAAACAGGCGAAGTAAATGCTAGAGCGGGGACTAGAACACGGTTTCTTTAGAGTAACAGGTCCTCGGCCTCCTCCTCTCGAGCACTGGGCTTCTGCAAGGCTCCAAGTATCCAGTGTGGCACTTGGTCGGGGCCCAGGGAAGAGTTACTGATTTGGGTTGACTTGGGTTTTAAGCGTGTGCTGTCGTCCCAGGAAGGCCCCACCTCTACACACCGCCCCCACCCCGTGCACATACACGGATAACGCAGGGCTTCCCCAGGCCAGGCGCCTGTGAGCTCTTCTGGCCCGGTGTCGCCACGCGGGTCTGTTCACACCCCAGGAGGAGTCTGAGAACCCCGCGCAGGCGCGTCTGCGTCTGTCAGCCTCCCAGGCAGTGACGAGTCGCTGCAGACAACAGACATGCTGGGGGCACCAAGGACCCATTCTGTTTACTCTGCCTCCCTACTGCTCAGTTGTTCAGTCCAATCTGTTTCAGGAGTTCAGTCAGTGAAAAGAGCAGAAAAGAAAATCCTTTAAACCAACTGGCCAAGATATTTTGCAGGTCTAGCTGGGGCTTCCTGGCAAAATGAACAGTATGTGATTTCCAAGGCTCCCAACTGAATGAGGGCTCTGCTTCTGGCTCTGCCATTAAATCATTGTATGGCTTTGGCTCAGGCACTTGCCCTTTCTGGGCACAGGTTCTTCTTTATAAAAATGGTGCATTGGACTAGATGGGGTCCGAGGCTCCTGGCAGTTCCGTGGGCTGTGGTTTAAAGACCCTTGGCAAACCTGGACATGGGGTGAATACTAGGTGTTGAAGGGAGACTGGTCACTTGGTAGAGAGGGAGATTTGGTGTTTAGATGAGGAGCCCAGCCCTCCAACACTGTCAACACTGATGACATTAATTTAATTTCCTGTTTAGTACCCTTATAGGGCCAGCGATTAATGCGAGTTGGTAGGTGTTGGCGGGATCTATAGAAAGGACTTTGCCCTTAGGGATCTGACCCTCCAGATAGAGAAGCAGCAGTGTCCTGTGTTATAAGGCCTTTGAAATCAAAGTGTCCTGGGTTCAATTCCTGGTTTTTGCCCCTAATACTCAATAGATAGTTATGGAATAAACAAGTTTACTGTGTGTCCTTGGAAAAATTGCTTAACTTCTCTGAGCTGTGACTGCCTCTACTGTTAAACGGGACAATAATAGTGCCAATTTTACAGAGTTGTACGATTGAATGAGGTTATATAATAAGCCCATAGTAGGCATCAAAAGGAGTACTTTTCATCCCCTTTTCTTTCCTTGAAGAGGCACGACCTGAAACAGCATAAAGCTTAAGCAGCCTAGAACAGAGACAAAGGATCCAGAGACAGAGGCAGAGCAGTGTGTGAGCGTCTACCCACATGGGATTTGGTGGGTTGGGAGAGAGGGCAGGATTTTATGGGAACCTTCTTACTCAGAATCCTCTAAGAGATGCTCCGAAGTTTGGAACATTCTGTCTGACTTTCTTTTGCCTTCTCTCCCAGTGCTCAGGTCTGTCAATATCCTACCCATCATTCAGGGCTCAGTTTAGAAACCACCTCCTCTTTGAAGACTCCCGTGAAGCTTGAGCTATATTGCAACCTCTTCCCCTCTGGATGCCCCAGTCCCCCCTGTGCATCTATCCCTTTTAGACCTGTGTTACAGCTATTTGCCTCTGAGTCTTACATCCCCCGTAGACAACGAGCTTCTGCAGGTTAGAAACCAGGTGGGTCTCACTTATCTTCATTACATCTCAAAGAGATGCAGGCCTGGCACAGGTGTCTAGTCAATGTGTGTGAAATAATTAACCAGGCTTCCTAAGAGGAAATGAGAGAAGGGATGGGAGAAGATCCATGACTTTAAAGGGCTTTTTCCAAACCCAGTTTGAGATTTCGAGTTCTCTGCCCAAACCACAAGAAAGTTTGTAAGATACAGATTTTGTCCTGAAAGAATGGTCTTGTTAGAAGCAAGGCCAGCCTAAATGAAACAATAAAGTTATGATCATTATAGAGAACATGTTACAGCTGTTACAAGGTCCAGGCAATGCTTTAAGCTCACACATATTAACCCCTTTAACCCCCTCAATAACCCTATGAGGTAGGACTATTATGAAACCCATTTTGCAGATGAGGAAACTGAAGCCCAGAGACTTCAATAATATGCCCACGGACCCTCGGCTGGTAAGTAAGAGCTGGGACAGGAACCCAGGAACTCCTACTCCAGAATCCACATGACACTCCCTAAATCCAGCAGGAAAAAATTGCCTATGATTCAGAAAAGTTTGAGGTTATAACCTCGAGGACCTCTGGCAGGTCACTAATCATCACTGGGTTCTAACCCCCATCAGAAGAGGGTTTCAAAGTCACTCTTCTCACCCTCATGGGCCCTTTACACAAAGAAACGCACCTGCTGAAGGTACCAGCTTGGGGGAAGGAATAGGAAAGAGGCTAGAACTACAGCCGATCTGTCTAGAGGGGGCTCCGGGCCCCTTTCCTGCTCCTTTCAGGTGATCCTGTTGGCCTCCCCTGCACAGAGAGACACTGACTGGACGTTCTCACTGCCATTACCTCTTCTCCCAGCCTTTGGACTGACAATGATGCAACATACACATGATGTGACCTGTCCACATTCTCACTCTGCTCAACACTGCCCTTACTGCTTAATTATAAGCCTTATGTAATGAGCTCTGTGTGAGCTGGCTGAGGTCTACCTCCTCAACCCCACTTCTGGCCACTCTCCAGCCAGCACCCTCCATCCAGCCAAACCAAATCCCTGCAGATCCTCGAAAGAGCCTTCTGTCTCAGGCCTTGTACTTTTGTGTATGCTGTTTCTCTAGTCCTTCGTATTTCCTTCCCTTCATTCTCCCCCTCTAACTCTCACTGATCTTTCAAGAATTAGTTCAGGCATCATCTTCTCTAAGACTAGTCCTTGAGGCTCAACCCCTGCCCCATCCTACCCCATAGCCTAATCTGTGGCCCCTGATCTGTGATGACAGTAGTACCATTATCCCTTTGCTCCGCTGGCTTCCTGGGGTGGACGGGGGGGGGGGTGCTCTGTAAGACCTGAGGGTAGGGACAGCTTCTTTTATCTCTGTATTCCCCGATGCTGAGATAGAGGTGTTTAATAAATATTGCCACATAAATAATAAAACAGTGCAAAATTGCAATGTATGTGGCACTTGATATTTCTCTCAAGCTTATGAGGAGAATAGGATAGAGAATTGTGAATATTTGTAATCCCACATCAGAAATAAAATTTCGACCAAACTCACAAAGCTAAGAAATAACAAAGTAGAGGCTGAAGCTCAAGTCCTACATCTCTGAAGTTCGTTCTATGAACCGCTAAGAATAGCACTCTTTCCTGGCCTAGGTTTGAACAAGTTGAGAAACAAATCATTGTAATGATGCAGGCCAAAGTGTCAACTGTATTACTGATGGAGGCCAATTTGGAGGACATGGCTTGGGTGTCTCAGCCTAGGTGACTTACAAATACTTAACCAACACACTGGGCAGAACATGCCCACCCAGTCCTAAATTCACAATCAGAAAAATTACTTTAATTCTCCAAGAAAAGGGCAAATAAAGGCCAGGAGTATGAAAAGAGAAAATCTCTCCTCTTAGAAAACAAGAGTGGGGGAAAAATAACTTGTCTGACTCTAAGAACAATCCAGAAGACAAGCTTTCAAACCCAATTTGAAGGAAAGTTCAATTCCCCCCAAATCCTCAAGATGACATTGAACAAGCCCACCCATGGACTCATAACGTTTCCCAAAGTTTTGAGTTTGAGACCCCTGTGAAACACTCGAGCAACGATGCCATAGCTCCAGAGCTAGGTCTGGGCTTAAGTGAACATTGTAGTCATTATCAATCTGTAAAGGTATTAAAGATATGGGAAGTGATGAGACTCCTCAGAGAGTGGGTAGAGTGGAATGGAAAAGAGTCTAAAACTCACTCCTCTAGAACACCACAAGTTAAGGGATAGAAAAAGAGGGAGAGGCTGGAGCAGTTACTGAGGAGTGGCTGGAGATGTAGGAGGAAGAGATTGGCTTTGTGAACCAAAGGGAAGGGAGGTTTAAGGATGAGGAAGTGGTCATCTGTGCCACATATTGTTGAGGAATCAAGATTCAAGTAATAAATGAAAGAAAGAAAAAAAACCAAACAGTTGGATTTGAAGTATGTAGGTCAGTAAAGAATCATTTCAGTGAAATGGTAAGGGCAGAATCCAGAATGCAGGGGATGACTGGGAGGTGAGCAAAACTTGTAGATAACTTCTTAAATAGTGTGGTGGGGAGAGAAGGTGGAGAAGTAGGGCAGTGGTTGGATATACAGATTAAGTGGGAGAAGAAAATCTTTCTCCCATTTGAAATATGAAGATATTTAAGTATGCTGTTGGGAAGAAGGAGCCAGTGGAGAAGGGAAAGGTGAATATAGAGATGGTACCTGGTGGAGGCGGGAAGGTGAGACCCACAGTACAGGTGGAAAGTTTAGGAACATGGCTTTGAAATCAGGTAGATTAAATGCAAATCTGCTTACTAGTGGTCAAACCTCAACAAGTTATATAGCATTCCACCCCCTCCCCAAACTCAGTTTCCTCATCTGCAAACTGGGTAAGATAAATTGTATCTTTCTAAAGTCAGTAGGACTATAAACAAATGTTTGGTTCTCTCATTCTGGGCACATGTTAAGATCAGACTTCCTTGTCCCAATCAAGCTTTGGCAAGGATATCAGAATTGCTTTATCCAGTGAAATATGGACAAAAGGGATGTATGTCACTTCCAGGTGGTAGATTTGGGAGCCAGTGTGCGCTTCACCATATTTTCTTTTCCCTCTGCCATAACAACCTCAGTGTTCACAGTGGCTGCCCTACCTATCACTGCTCTGAGTCTCAGAGTCAAAACACACGTACCATTGAGTAGACTCACCAGCCAACCTCTGATGGACATGCAGCATGAACAACAAATAAATCTTTGCTCTTCTAAGCCACCTAGATTTGGGGTGAGCTTGTTACTGAGGCATAACTTAACCTATCCTGACTGATGTACTAGCTTGTCAAATTGAGAGTTACATGAGACAATATGAAACATGACATACAGCATAAGATCATAGGGAAAACAGAAACTATTTAATAAATAATAATTCATTTCCCTTATTGGGGGTTGTAAACAGAATCTCTCAGTAGATAAGAAGTATGTGAAGTTGTTTATAGGATGCAAAAATTGTCTTAGTAGTAATGATGATAAATAACATTTGTTGAACAATTACTACAAGCCAGATTCTGGATAGAGAAAAAGTCCTTGCTTTTGTTTGTCCTTTTCTCTGTCAGTTATTTTCTCTCCCCACTAATCACTTCTGGTTATGCTTGTCAATCAACTAGATACTGTACAACTTGACTCTTGGTGCAGAAAGGGACCCCAGAAATCATCCAGCACAATCTCTATCCAATGTCAGGACTTCCTGTACAATTTCTGTGGTATAGAGGCATCCAAATTTTGCTGAATCACTCTTTGTGACAAGTTGCTTGCTACCTCATGTATAGCTGCTAGACCGTAAGTTCTAACACATCAGGTCACAAGTTTGCCTTGTTCACTTTGGAATTCTTTCCATGGCAATATAGTAGAAAGTCAATTGATGTGTATTAAAGGAAAAATGACCATACAGACAAACTTTTGGATAGCTCTACTTTTAGCTTTCTTGTCTATAAAATAGAGATATCAATACCGACCTCAGAAAACTTCAAATGAAATGACATGAATGTACCTGGTACATTGTAGAAACTCTGTGAGTGTTGCTTCTCATTCATTATCTCATTTCTCCTTCTTAAACAGAAACAAAAATAGACTAATGCTGCAATACAAGTTGAGCTATTCTTTTAAATAATTTCCCATATCCAAACGTGAGCAATTTCTGGAGCAAAGGTGCAAGGTGTACGGTATGCACCTAAAATCATGGACTCGCAGATATGGGGAGGCAGTATAACTCACTGGTGAGGAATTCAGGCTCTGGAGTCTGACAGATTTGAATGCAAATCTACTCTTTGTGGATTGTCTGACCTTGCAAGTTTCTTATATTCGCCAGCAGTCATCAACCTTCTTATCTTTAAATGAGACTATCTCAGGGTTGTTGTAAGGTCTGAAGAAGAAAATTGATGTAAAGTGCTTAGCACTGGGCCTGGAACATAGAAACTACTTAGTAGATATAAGATATTGGTGTTATTAGTTTAGGGTATCAAGAGACATTAGAGGCCATCTAGACTAACCCCCAATCAATTCACAACTGCTAGGTAATTAGATCCTGTCAGCAATGTGTTGGCTTTTATTACCTCACTTCCATACATAGATACAATCTATCGTCTTAAACTGTTTTGATGTATTAGGGTAACATTGGCTGCTGTAACAAAGAAATCTAAAGTGTATATGGATCAGATATGATAGGAGTTTATTTCTTATCCAAGTTCTAAACTGGTTTTCCTGATTAGTGAGTGGCTTTTCTTCAAGAGGTGAGTTAAGGGTATAGGTTCCTCTATCTTTAACACCTGGCTTCCAAGAAAAACCAAGCTGGTTTACATCAAGCCATTAAAAGAAGAAACCATATCTGCTTGTTGACTCTCTTGAGGTGGAAGTGACAAACTTCTTCTGATATGCCATTGATAAGAATTAATCACACAGCACCTCCTAAAATGCAGGGGGTGCTGGCAAATATAATAGCTACCTGGCTTGGTAGCGATTTCCCAGTGGCCACTCTGTTCTACTTTTATGAAAGGGGGAGCTTGCATTTTAATGGTCAGCTAGCTATATCTTTCATAATTGATAAATCTGCTGTCATCTGTATTTTCTTTGCTGTGATTTGCACAGTCCTAGAAGAAAGGTTTTGATTTAAACATGGGCAGCCCTAAGGTATTACATACCATGTGGCATAACTCATAAAAATTTCAAATGAATTTTATGATGGAGGCAAAAAATAGAATGCAGAATGTGTTGGGAAATTGAAGAAGAGAGTAACAGAGGAAAATAAAGTTAGAACTCAGTAGAGCTGGGAGAGGACAATTTACACATAGAATATATCACATAATTCTCACAAGAACTCTGTAGGGGTAACATATCTCCCCATTCAATAAACAAGGAAACTGAAACTCAAAGCGATGGCATGGCTTGCTGAATGTCACTAATGTAAAACTACAGAGCTCAGTCTCAAACCTGAATTGGTTGAACTATAAAGCCAGTGTTCTCTCTTTCTCCAGATGTGAATGTAAGAGGAGTCTCTCAGTTTAACTATCTCAGTCCTCCCCACTGCCCTGCTCTCTCCTCCAGTTAGTCAAACTTTCACCAATTCCTTCTCTTCCAGGGAGAGTAATCTTGCAAGTGGTTTTAATTCTCACTTCCACTAGCATTGCATTGTACATCTCACCCACAGGCAAAATTACAAGCATGTCTACTGCTTGTCCACTTCCATTGACTCCCCTAATCAAAATCATTTTTCCGTGTGGCACAAAGGGATTTTAAAAACTCCCTTTACATTGGAATCTATGAATATGACTCTTAAAATATCCCAGCATCTACCTTCTTTCAGCCGAATCCCATCCACATCTTGCCAGCAATGTCCCTGCCATTTTGGATAGGAAAGAAAGGTGCAGGATCAGAATTACTGGAATTGGGGTGTGAAATTCCACATCGGGCTTGGATTTGCCTCTTCAACCCAGCATGAGATCCCAGCTTTGAGGGGTAATAAAAAAAATATTAGCTTCATTTGCTCCAGGAGATTTCCTCATAAATGATTCATATTTGTCTAATAACTTGTATCCACCCCTCTCATCCAGGAGGCACCCATCAGCCACAAAGAGCCAACTACTGAATTTGACACTGGCAGATGCTTACTTTTGATCACTCCGGTTTAGAGGAATCTGTCTCTGTCTCCACACACACACACACACGAGAATCTGGTATAATTCATGGGGAGCATTAATTAGTGCATATCAAATGTGAGCTTGACAGGGCTATGATTTAAATACAAAGATGCCTGAAGAATTATGATTCAATATTTGAGCTCCATGCTAGTCTGATACTATTGTATCCACCTGAACAAATACGGCCTGGCAGCCTACCTTCTCCACAGCTGTTTCACTCTCTCCCTATAGGCTGGTGGGTATGAAGGGGCCTCTTCTGTGAGGGAAAAGGGTAGGGTTCTACACGTTGCTCGGCAAGTGGAAGACAGCTGGAGCTAAGGGGTGGGCTTCTCTGCCCTTCCGTCTGCTGGCAGGAATTGTGGTTCCATGAGTGGAACAAGAACACCCAATCAGCTGGGTATCCTGTGGAAGCTTTCATCCACGATCTGACACATTAACTGTGGAACACCTGTTGCTATTTTTTTTAATTCTGCTGAGCCTCATTTTCCTCATCCATAAAGTAGAAACAATAATCCCTACCCCTTGCAAAGTTGTTGTGTATTTATAAGCACTTACATGCTTAGGGCAATTGCTTATGCCAGGGTCTGATCTACCATTTGTGTGCAATTTATCATCCACTTCTAACAAGAAGCCTATGAATCCATGGATGAAAAGGAAACGGAGGAACAAAGAATTAGGAGATTTGCCCGAGGGTACCCAACTGGTAAGCAATGGAGTAAGAATTCAAGCAGTAGTCCATACTCTTATTCATCCCATCCTGTGGGTTCTCTTTTGGATTTAAATGGACAATGTTGAGTTTAAATCAACTTAAGTAGAAGAGGGAATTTATTGGTTCTCTCAGCTAAAATGTTTAAGAAGTATCTAGTACCTGGTCTGGCTGTATAGACACTCAAACAATGGTCTAGACACCCTTGTTGAAAATCATTTGACCATATACGTAAGGGTTTATTTCTAGGCTTCTATGCACCAAAGGGCACAATCAACAGAGTGAAAAATCAAACTTTGGGGACAGAAAAGTTTTCAAATCGTTTATCTGATAAGGGGTCAATATCCAGAACATATAAAGAACTCTACAAACCAACAACAAAACCTCCCAAAATGGCCCAATTAAAAACTGGGCAAAGGGCTCCAAATAAGATATACAAATGGTCAATGAGCATAGGAAAAAACGCCCAACATCATTAATCATTAGGGAAATGTACATTAAAGTCACAGTGAGATATCACCTCACACCCCCTAGGATGGCTTCTAGCAAGATGAATAAACAAACAGAAAATGACAAAGTGTTGGCAAAGATGTGGAGTATATGGAACCCTTGTGCACTGTTGATGAGAATGTAACGTGGTCCAGCTGCTAGGGAAAACAGTATGGCAGTTCTTCAAAAAAATAAAAAATATAATTACCATATGATACAACAGCATCACTTCTGGGTATATATCAAAAACTTGAAAGTAGAGTCTCAAAGAGATATCTGTACACCTATGTTTATGGCTTCATTATTCATAGTAGCCAAAAGGTGAAAGCAAGCCAAATGTCCACTGACTAATGAATGGATAAACAAAATGTGTTACACATATGTAAGGGAATACTATTCAGCCTTTGAAAGGAAGGAAATTCTGACACGTGTTGTAACACAGATGAACCTTGAGGACACTATGCTAAATGAAATAAGCCATCCCCCAAAGGTAAATACTGTATAATTCTACTATATGAGTTATCTAGAGTAGTCAAATTTGTAGAAATAGAAGGTAGAATGGTGATTGCCAGGCACAAGAAGGAGAGGGAAGTGAGAAGTTGTTATTTAATGGGTACAGAGTTTTAATTTTGCAACATGAAAAAGTTCTGGTGATTGTTTGCACAACAATGTGAATACATGTAACGCTACTGAACTACACACTTAAAAATGGTTAAGATGAGGAGAGGAGGGATAAATTATGAGTAAGGGGTTAACAGATACACACCACTATATATAAAATAGATAAACAACAAGGACTTACTGTATAGCACAGGGAACTATATTCAATATTTTGTAATAACCTATAATGGAAAAGAATCTGAATACATACATATATATGTGTGTGTATATATATATATATATATATATATGAATATAAAATCTATATGTATAATAGATTCACTTTGCTATATGCCTGAAACTAACATAGTATTGCAAGTCAACTGTACTTCAATTTAAAAAATGTTTTAATGTTTAAGATGGTAAATTTTATGTCATGTGTATTTTGTCACAACTAAAATTTTTTTAAATTAGAAAACAACAACAACAAAAATAATTTGCTTCCTAATGCAAATTTCCTTCCTCTCTGTTCCTAGCAGAGTGCCTTTCACAAAAAAAAAGGATAAAATTTGGTCGGGAAGTTCTGGAAAAACTACACCGAGGAGATACTTTAACTGTAACACAAAGGACCAGACAGACAGCTCCAGGCAGAGACTAAGCAGTGTGTGTGAAGTGGCGGTGGGGGGATAGTCTGAGCTCCAGATGTGAGCTGAGAAGTGTGATGGTCAATGAGGCTCCGAAAGAGGCAAGGATTGCCTGTCCTGGTAAGGGGTCTGGACTTTCACCTGGAGGCACCAAGAGACTTATTACTCACAGGATGGATTGGTGTCATCAAAACTGTCGTGTCTCCATGACTTGAGACCTGACTACCTGGTATGTAAATTACCCAAGTCCTGTCATTTCCTCTATGCTGCTTTCTTCTTTCATTTCAATGATCATCAACATCATAAATATCACAGAACTAAAGAATGTTAGAGATTATGTAAATCATGAGCTCTGACTTGGTGGCAGGAGCAGGGGAATGTTACACAGAGTGAACTTCGGGTATGAACTCTCTCTGTTCCATGAGGGTGACTTCTGTGCCCTGTCCAGTTTGTAATGACCAGGTATATGCAGGAGGCACTCTCTAACTACTAGTAGAATATGGGAGAAAATGGTACAGAGGCTGAAAGCCTTTCCCTTAATCTAGTATCACTTTGCCTGGATACAATCTTAGTTGCAACTGGGGGTTAAGGTTGAGCTCCACAGGAACCTTCTGGCCATGGCAGAAAATTCCTGCACTGGGAAATTCCTATTGCCTCTGATGCTCAATTCCCAGTACACGGAGCAGGCAAGATCATCCTCAGAAGCATCTGAATTCAATCCTTCCTTCTGTCATTCACTTGGTGCCTCCTAAGGTTAGGGCACCGTTCTGAGAATTCAGAGATGAATACAGCTTGATCCCTGCCCTAAAAGACCTCATGGCCTAAAAGAGGAAGACAAATAAATTAACAAATGATGCTCTTCTCTACTTTTACCGACATTATGTAAGGTACAGTTCCAGACCTACCCCCTCCTCCATGAAGCCTTCTTGACTCTTAGTGGTAGCCTGTGTGGTCGAGCTCCGAGAGCACTTCATTCTCTACACCACACACCAGGACCCTGCCAAGCCCAGCCCCCTTGTGCCGTGGTTGTATATTCAATTCACCACCTGGATTGTGTTCTCCTTGACAGCAAGGACTTTCTCAGAGAGACACCACTCATCTCACCTTCTCACACTTCCATGTGTTTGCTCCTGTAGCTCTTTTTGCCTGGAAAATCTCCCCAGCCCTCATCCGTCACCTGCTGGTGAACTCCTGTTCGGCTCTGAAAGCCCAGCTCAAATGTTCCGGGCAGTAACTCTTTGTGCCCATAGCATTGTCTTACTACTTCTGTAGCATTTACTGCTCTGTTTTGAAATGTATTCATTTACATGTCTACCTGCCCCACTAGACAGGACTGGAAAAAGGTTTCACCTTTTATCAGGGGTACAGAATCAGGCGGAGCACTAGTCACGGTAAGGCAGTGTTCTAACAGGTAACACCTAAAATCTCAATGTCCAGTACATGTAAATTCCAATCAGATTTTCCTGATTAGTGGCCATGGCGGGCGGGCGGGGGGGGGGGGGATGTCGTGCTCAATGCCATTTTGACTGACCTTCTGCCATTTTCACAGGTTCCAAGATCTCCCTGGTGTCCTCATTAAGCCACCAGATGGATGAAAAAATAGTGGAGAAGGCACACCCACTTTCTAACCACCTTGAGCCTGAAAGGACACTCATGTCCTCTGTTCACATCCTCCTGGATGTGAGGGGACTAGAAACTGTATGCCCTGGCAAGGCAGCCACTTCCCAGAAGTAATTCTACACTACAGAAGGGGAGCAGGGGGCTTTGGAGGTCAGTTGGCCATCTCTGCATGGATGATAAAAAATGGACCATTTAAACACATACCCCATCCTACTCAGGAAATACGAGAACTTTCAGCTTTCAGGGAGGTTCAGCATTCAGCCACTGAAAGAGAAAGTTGATGTGGGAAAAATTCTCAGATTCCTAAAAGGAATTTGACAAAGAAAGCCTACAAACAGTATGAGACAATGAAATATAATGCCATTTAATTTGGTCCTGTAATTATAGTTACTTCTTCCCAAAGAGCTGAGAATAAACACTCTAATTACTCTACAGGTTATATAGAGATTAATAAACCTGACTCCTTCAAATCTCTCCCTGCAGAAACACATAGCTCATAAAAACAAAAAATCAGGGCTAGACCTGATCGGTTATTGGACCCATCTCCCTGGGTAGAGGAAGAAAGGGATTATAAGGTGAGCATCTAATTTGCTCCATGAATTGTAACAAGCTTTTTTTATGAATCACTTGAACTAATTCTCAGAGCAAATCCTTGACTTGGGTATTATTGTCCCCATTTGCATGTGAGGAAACTGAATTTCAGAGAGGTGGAGATACTTTCCCAAAGTTGCACAGCTGGGATTTGAATCCAGGGCACCAGAGCCCACACCCTTTCTACTGCACCAGGTTCTTCTCAGGGAAACCTCCAAAGCCTATACAAGGTTTCTCTTCTCAGAACTCTGCCCACAGAAGATCGCTTGGTTGTAAATATGCACCTTCCATACTTAGTTGCCCAAAGGGCAGATGCTGTCACCTCAGATTAAGCCCCTGCAGTATCCCAGTGACTGTGGTGAAGAAGCTTCCTGGAGAAGCTTGACTTTCAAATGCCTCCTTCCAGCCCATCAGTCAGAGCCGTTGCCGTGACTTTGTAGATGGGCTCCACTGAGCTCTCACAGAAATGAGCACCTGGAATTGGACTCCCTCATGCATTTATATTGGCCTCATCAACAGGATGACTCCAGGAGATCAGGATCAACCATCTGCACACCCTGAGCGGAGGCTCCAGGAAGAAAAGAAATACCTTGAGCCAAATGGCAGGAGACAGAGGCTGCCAGGGTATGGATAAGAGGAAGGGATGAAGGAGAGGTCTTCTTCAGGTAAGGGCATCTGTAATGTGAGCTCAAGAGAGGAGAAATGTCTCTGTCTATAGGCAACCTCCTCCAATGCAGAAGGGTCCCACTTCTCATGAAGAGCCACCATGTCCACCTTCCCTCTTCCACACTCTCCCTCCCAGCCACGCCACATGTTCCCCCTTCTCTGAACTCCTGTCTCTTTCTGGGCACTTCACAGAACGGCTGCAGCCCGGTGTGGGAAAAAGAATAGGGACAGCATAAACTGGGAATGAAAAGAATGCACCTTGGCAGTGGAAAGACCTGTGTTCTAGTCCCGGTTTAACCACCTCAGACCTTGGGCAAATTATTCCATTTCTCTGAGCTTTGGTTTCTTCATTTGCAGAATGAGGATAATAGCAATGCCTACTTCACAGGATTCTCATAAAGGCAATCAAACTGCTGAGCTTCGTACCGGGCATGGAGTCATTACCCAATTTCTGGGAGATTTTTTTTTAAAAGCCAACAAACGCAAGACAAGGGATTTGGAATTTCAAAATCCTACCTGGCACTCTCCAGCCAACATCACATTGGGCAAGTCACTTAGATTCTCTCAGTCCCAACTCCTTCAACAGTAAAAGAGGAGGAGGAGGAGGAGGAGAAGGCCTGCCTTTAGATCTTGTGGAATTGATGAGAGTTTCAAACGATGTAACATTCATGAAACCCCTGGGGCAGGGGGTGGGAATGGCCGTCAAGAAGCTCACTGTTTAGACACAGAAGCAAGACCAAGAAAGAGATCTGACAACCTGTCAGTGGTCTTACTGTGGGCACCAGAGACAGCAAGAGCCAAAGAGGCACAGAGAGGAGAGATCCATAAGGACTGCAAGGGGAGGTAGGATGCACCATGTCTTAATGCATGAGTGGGGTTGGCAGAGATGAGAGGGGCATCCCTTTAGTGGTGAAATGAGCGCGGCCTGTGGGTTTGGGAAGGAAGACAAGCTGGGGCAGGTAAGCAGGGATGACAATCCTCTGACTAAATCATTATCAGGTGAAAAGGACCATAACTTGACATAAGTAGGATGGGACCCCACCAAGGAAGGGAGTTGGGGAGGGGTGAAGGAGGGAGACGGGTATTTCATTTCTGACTTTTGATGTAAGTATCTGTTGTCTTTGCCTACCCAGCATCCATTTACCCTGATTGTCCTGTGGGGAGGCCCCAACCCGCACCCAACTCCAGGGACCATTCACACAGGTTATGAACCCTGAAACCTGGCATTTATCTTTGACTACCTTCCAAACTAGACAGCTCTCGGGTCCTATAGATTGTAGCTCCTCAATAACTCTCTGATCCACCCATTTCTCTCCATCTTCACTGACATTACCTACCCCCCAAATCCAAGTCATCCTCACCTCTCATCTGGGCACTTGCATTCACCTTCTACCTGGTATCCTTGCCTCCGCTCCCCTTTTCTCTAATCCATTCTACTTCCTGCAGCAAAAGCAACATTTTTCAAAAGCGCAGATATCCCCATTCTATAATACCTTTCGGTGGCTTCACATTACCCAGAGGATAAACTCCAAACTCTTTACTGTGGCAGGTTCCTGTTTATCTGGCTTAGACTCTAGATCTAGGCTGTTTACATGCTTGCTTTGTCATCTTGGGCAAGTTATGTGACTTCTCCGTTCCTCACTTTCCTTATTTGTAAAATGGATATAATAATAATACATGCTTTAAAAGTTGTCATGAAGATTAAATAAATTCATATATGTGAATCACTTAGAACAATGCTTGGAGCATTGTAAATGCTTTTTAATTGTTGCCATTATCACCATCACCTCCACCAATATCATCATCATCATCACCTTTGTATCTCATCATCTATCCCTCTCTCTCTACCACAGCTAGACTCAGACTCAATTCCTCCTAACATACTATCTCTCCTTAGAATCTTCATATTTGTCGACCCCTAGATCCACATACTTTTTACCTTAAGCCTCTCTTCCTCAGAAAAGACTACCCTGACTGGCTCAGGTGGGACTAAGATGTCTGTTATGCTGTCCCATGGTACCCACCCCCCAACTTTGTAATATTCATCACACTAGCAATTACTTATTCAATATCTCTCTTACCTATTGAATTATAAACTCCCTAAGGGCAAGAACCAAGGAAGTCTCAGTCACCACTACTCCACCTGCCCCACTCACCACTCCACAAACTCCCACATAAAAGGTGTCACCATGTTTCGTACCATTTCCTTTCCCCGTGCCTCTCGTTTTCGTAAGTGGAAAGCATTCCTCCTAGTGGAAATGAGTTTCCCACTTATTTATAGCACTCTTATATTTAAAATTATTTTTAAAGAAAACCAACCAGAAGATCACATTTTAACCCAACCAGCTAAGTTATTTAAAATACTAATATAGGCCATTTTCAACCTTTGTTCTAAAAAAAGGGGGTGGGGTAGAGAGCAGACTACAGAAGCCCTGCATGATTTAGAATTAGCAGTGCTGAAGCTCTGAAGGACCAGCAAAAGCTGCCACTTTGCCCACTTGAAAGATGCTTCCCAAAATAAAAGACATGCCATCCACTGACACTTGCATAGTCTTGAAACCATGCGTGTTCAGCCTTATGCCAAAAGAGTTTGGGAGAAGAGGGAGCGGCTGCTCCTAGCTCTGTCAGCAGCCGCTTCTGAAGCTACCATAGCAACAAGTTTAGACTAAAAGCGATCCTTCCATATTAGGTGTGAACTGACTCCAGACAAGGAAAATAGCTTGCAGAGAAGAAGCCAACTTCACTGGGAAACTCACAGGGAGTAATCCGCAGGTGACCCATCCCCCTGCTTTCTTCCTCCCAAACCACCATGTTAGGATTAAAAACTAGTAATAGTGAAACAATAAATAAATTAAAATTTCCATTCCTTCAAATACCCAGACATACAACGTTGCTTGATAAAATTGCACTGGAGTCCTCCCCCACCCCCAAAATCCCAGCACCCTCCCCTCTTGTTCGGATTCTCAGCTGCTTCTGTAGTCCATCCATCTGTCAGTGCACATATGGGTAAAAGAGGCAAGCCAGGAAGCAGGGAGGAGAAGGATTTTATTTCATAAGCATGTTCTCAGCAGAGTAGAAAATGCCTTCTACCAAAACCGAGAAGAGGGTGGTGGTGGTGAGTCTGGGGTAGTGTCTTCTCAGCTTGGAATGACCCTTCAAATGTAGCTGCTACTCTGCCATTTGGGTTCCAGTAGCAGAATGTGCCTCTCTTCCCACTGCATCTCCTTACACTGACTCCCATCCACTTCCAAACACTCATCCACTCCCTACTAATAACAAGACTGTATGGCACACTGAGTCCCAGCCACTCCTTATGTCCTTGTCTGTCTTTTTCCAGGTTCTCCTTTTCAGCACTAAACCAGCTCAGGTCAGAACTCTGACACATGGCGACTGTGCAACCTTGCAGGAGTCCCTTCCTATCTGAGCATCAGTTTCCTCAGCTATAAAGCAGGGCTAATCATATTGCCAAACTTATGGGAAAATTGTGCAGACTAAATAAGATAATGGTGTAACGCTCTTATCACAGCGTGTGGCTCACAATAAATGATCAGCAAATATTAGTTTTTTCCACCCATAAACCTCATCTTCCAGCTCACCTTGGAGCTGCCCACAGTATCTAGTTTTGGCAGCTTTTGTCCTTGGGGCAAAGACCATGTTGCCTTATTCATCTTTTCTTACTGATTTGTCTATAGTCCCAGTTACCTAATACACAGTGTCTAGCTCAATGTGACTGTTTAATACATGTTAGTTATAGAAATGCACAAATTGATGGATGGGTGGATGAATGGATGACTAGATGGATGGCTGCATGGATAATAAAGGGGGGAAATGCACCTTTTTCTTGCCACATTGAATCAGGGACAATCTGCTTCCCTGACAAGCCATCCAACAGAGACAAGTTGCCCAGGTGGGTTCACAGACTTGCCTGATCATCAGGCCTTTTCTGACCAGGGGCTGTTGCATGGAGTTGGCTGAATGTTTCCTTCTCCATCCATATGGGAACTTGGGAATTTGGCTAAAGTGCTGGTATTTTGTTTTGTTTCTCTTTCTTGTCTTGACACTGAGGCTCCTTTTCTTCCACTCCTTGAGTGCCAGCACAGATGCCAGCTGGCCCCTTGGCTCAGTTAACCCCTTCCAGCCTGCCCTTGGATGGCTCTGCCAATGCTCCATATTGCTTGGCATTGCTGTGAACCCACATGGCTCCCTGTCTCATGATGTTTACACTGCTACTCTGCCTCTCTCTCAGTTCCCCCAGCCTGGCTTCTTCCATTGAACAAAGCCACATCTGAAGAGAGCTGGAACTAAGCACAGACTTGGAAGGAAGGCAGTGTGTAAGGCTGTCAGGTGCTTCCCTTTGTGCCCATGGCACAGCTACAACGATTTTATAAATGAGGAAGCTGAAGCTCATAGGGGTGAAGTCACACAGCTGGGAAGATACGGATCCAGAACTCAAAGCCAGGCCTCCTGACCCCAGAGCTTGTGCTCATATCACCACGCTAGAAATTCTCATTATCCTTCCAGTGAGTTGGAAGGAATTTTTCCTGTCTTTCTTTCTGTCCCAGCTCCACAGCCTATAAGGTTCCTTGCCTCCTCATCACCTCTAATTTTATGTAGGGATAAACTCAGGCTTAGAAGTAGTGAAGGATCTATGCAATCATAAAGTCTCATTATTGGAAAAGAAACAGAGATGATGGAATCCACCCAGATGGCAGAATCCTGGCCAACCCCATATAAACAAAAGCAGAAGAGCTAGTACGAGAGTGGACGTGTTCTGACCCCTTGAGGTCTGAGCTAACTCCGTAGCATCTTCTGCTTACACTGCAGTGGCATTTACAACATATGTTGAGATCAAATGTTTATACATCTGCTGCCCATTCTCTGACTGAGACTGTCTTTATGACAGTATTCTGGATATTTAGTGCTGTGTAACAAACAACCTCAAAATGTACAAGCTTAAGCCATCCTTTTTGTTGTCTTGTACAGTTCTACAGCTAACTGGGCTCAGCCAGGCAGTTCTTACCTGGGGTCTCTCATGTGGTTACAGTCAGTGAATGAAGCCGGAATCACTTATTAACTCACTGGGTTGGATGCTCAAGATGGCTCATTCACACAACTGGGTGGGAACCACTGGGGGCTGTCAACCAGAGCATCTATTCATGGGACTTGGGTTTTGTTTAGCATGGCAACTGGGTTCCGAAAGTAAGTGCTTTGAGAAGCCCAATCCGAAATCCCACTATGTCCCCTGCCACATCCTGTTAGTCAAGAAAGTCACTAAAGTCAGCCAAAGTTCAAATGAAGAGCAAAAAGTTGCTGCCATCTTTGATATGCCACAGAAAGAGAGGGTCTTTTAATCCCCTCTGTGGTCTCAACACCTTAAATAGCATCTGGCATACACAAAGAATAAATACTTACTGACCAGACTCAAACTGACAAATTGTGAGTGGAGAAAAGACTGTCCTGAGAACAAATTTAGTGACTGCCATCTACTCCCTTGAAATCTCCTGGTGTCTTTAACTTCAAATAACATAAATGCATTTAAAAATGTATCTTTTCCAGCTTCTTCATGGATCTCTTTAGGAATCAGGACATAAGCACAGTAGTAGCACAAGATGGAGAATTTTCCAGCTGGGCTGATTATGTATATGGACTCTGGAGTCATACTGCTTAAGTTTTGTTCCTAGCTTTACCCCTTTTTAGCATATACGTTTAGGCTAAACTTCTTATGTCTCGATTCCCTACCCATATAATAGGATAATAAAAGCATCTACCTCTAGGGTAATTGTGAAAAGTTCATCACTTAGTATAGTGCCTAGTATGTAATAAGTGCTTAATAAACATTAGCTATCCTTTCCAGGCATTCTTCCCCTTTCTTATAACTGCATTGAATAAGCAAATATCTCCTTAGCGTCTGTCACCCACTTTTCCTTCCTTTTCTCTTTTTAACTACCAGTTCCTACTTTTCTGGGTATCACCTGTGTTATTATGCTTGGAACTGTATAGAATTTTACACTTTTCAAAGTACTCTTGCATCCATTTAGCACATCTCTTTAGGATCTTTAATAAAGGTGACAGGATTGTTGCAATTATTACCATTTTATAGATGATTGAACAGAGGCTAAAAAATGTGAAGTATCTTGCTCAAGATCGTCAACATAATAAATTATCAGAGCAGAAACAATTTCAGTGTCATGGTTTAGATTCTAGTCATTTCCCTAATAACTGTGTGATCTCTAGTGAGGTCATTGAGAGTCAGATAACATGTGACTTCAAAGTCTGAGGGAAGTCATTAGAGTCTGGACTTTCATGGACCTCAAATTAAAAGTGAATGTTTACTCCTTCTGAATTATCAAAATTGACTTAGGCTTCTAGAACAATTTCAAAGGCAATTAATTTTCCTAAAATAAGTGCAGCTGTTCTTGCCAATGGATATTAAATAGGAATTTTGTGATGATTTAGAATTTGCTAAGGATTCTTAGAAGCCAGACCATGATAATTTTTTAGCTAATTCATGGAGGCAGGTGCACTCTCCCCTCTGGATCTAATTCATGGCTTATGTGAATTCTCTGGTTTGGAGGGAATCTATGACAAAAACAATAAGACAATCATCCTGATATGAATCCAGCATGCTCAAAGGATGACCTACAGCAAACTGAGTAATCCCTACAAGTATGTGGCATTAGCAAATGAAGGTATTCATGGAAGTAGCCAACACAAAACCTTTCCAACAAGTTACAGAGAGCACAATGTGAAAAGAGAGCACTGGACTGGAAATGAGAAAAGAACTTACGTGATTTAAGTCCCTATCATGTTCAATTCAAAACAACAAACATTGAGCACCCACTTGGTTACATGTATTGTGCTAGAGATGATGACATATGGCCTCTTCTTTCAAAGAACTTATAATCTAGTAAGTCAGAGGCACCAAAATATCCATAATCATGTGGTAGGTGTCTTGATAGGGAGATACGTAAAATGATACACACAGAATGCCATAAGAGCACCTGGAAGGACATCTAGTCCCCATTGGAGGAGGGGCAAGGAAGGGCAGAGGAGGCTTTCTGAGGGAGATGTCAGCTGATCTGAATTGTGAGCAAAGTGTGGGTGTTATAAAGACAGAGAAGAAATTGTAAGGGTAACATAGCAGAAAGAATAGTATGAGCAAGGCATATAGCAGCGTGGTGCAGAAGGGGAGACCATAAATCACTCCACAGTACTCAAGCAAAACGTGTCAGGCAGGAAGCAGCAGGAGGCAGGGGTAGGGAAGTAGGCATAAGACAGATAATGGACTAAGGACTTAGTATCACATTATCTAATCTATACGTCACAGTACTTGTTAAAAATTTTTAACATTCCCCCATTTTACAGATAAGGAAAATGAGGATTTAGGAAATTAAAGAATTTTCTTAACTTGTCTCTGAAGCTCTAAATATGTCTCAAGAAAAGCTGTATTCTGATCTCACAAGAGATGCATACCCATTCTTATGGAAATCACTCTGCATTTCTGTGTCTCTTGTCCCTTTTTGCTGAAATGGAAAGGACGAGACAAGATACCTTCTCAGGCCGCTGCCTGCGGCTGCGTGTTCCGATTCTACAGGCTCCTTTGGCGGCTGCTGCAGAGCTAGAACCACGTGCTTGTTTTCAGCACCATGGAGAGGTGCCGCAATGCTGAGAGCTGCAGACCCGAGGGTCAGCCAATGTAGAGGAAACCAGGAGATCCACAAATCTTCTTTTAAATAGGACAGCAACAAAGACAGAAGGGCAAGGAGAAGGAATATCAAGAGAGGAGGGAGAAAGAGAAATTGTCCATCACCAGTGTTTTCTCCAACAGCCTCTGAGTGATATGCTGAGTGAGACAAAGTGAACTAAATAAAGGGAATAAATTGCAGCAGCAACATGTCCTCGACATCATAATACAGATGCTGTAATCATACAAGGCTAATAGTCTGAGTCACTCCACAGCCATCGAGAACAAAAAATTGATGGGACATTCCTTGTGGCTGCTCACAAAAACCAATAAATTAAACTTGCTGACCATGGCCTGAAGACAGGGGGAGGCACAGTAAAATTATGTAACTGGTGGTTAATTTCCTGAATCACACAGCTTTCTTTTCTTTTTCTCTTTCTTACATTCAAGACAGGTGGTCTATGGCCTCATGTGTCTCTGTACCACAATCAAAACTTCCTCTCCAGAAAAGGTCCACTATCTGACTTACACTAAAGTGTAAGTGGTGCCAAAACTTAAAGAACTCTCATAGGTAAATCAGAAATTATTCACCATGATTTAAGTTCCACAAGAACAGAATAGTTTTCTTTCTTTTTCACAGCACCTATAATATGTGTCTAATATATGATCAATAGCAATAATAGCAAAAATATTAACTAATATATATTAAGTGCTTACTATGTGACAAATGCCTTTTTGTTTTCTCTTTTAATTCTCATAACACTTGTGTGAGATAAGTAGTTTATTATCTTACTTTTCATAGAGGAACCTGGGACATAGATAGGTTATTAACTTCCCAGTGTCACATAGCTAGGAAATGCAGAGGCAAGAGGCCCAGCCAGGAAATCTAAATCCAGAATCCATGTTCTTAACCATTGTACTATAATGATCAGAAGGAAAGATGGAAAGATGCACAGAGAAACCAAAAAGAGACACAGTGATACACACAATAGTGAAAGTTGACTCAAAACTTTAAAAGAATTATTACAGCCTACAAGGTCTCACAGTGAGGGTTGAGGGAAGAATAATAATTCATCAATTCCATTTAATACAGAGACACTGTGCTGAGCACTGAGAAGGCAGAAATAAAAAAGAGCCTACCTGGAGAGAGTCTGGAGAAAAGGGAACCATCCTATACTGTTGGTGGGAAAGTAAATTGGTACAGCCACTATGGAGAACAGTATGGAGTTTCCTTAAAAAACTAAAAATAGAGTTATCATATGAACCAGCAATCCTACTCCTGAGCATATATCCAGAGAAAACTCTTAATTCAAAAAGATAACATGCACCCCAATGTTCACAGCAGCACTATTTATGATAGCCAAGACATGGATGCAAACTAAATGTCCATTGACAGATGACTAGATAAAGAAGGTGTATATATGATGGACTACTACTCAGCCATAAAAAACAATGAAACAATACCATTGCAGCAACAGGGATGAACCTAGAGATTATCATACTAAGTGAAGTAAGTCAGATGAGAAAGACAATTATCATATGATATCACTTACATATAGATCTTAAAAAATGGAACAGATGAACTTATTTACAAAGCAGAAATAGACTCACAGACATAGGCAACAACCTTATGGTTACCAAAGGGTAAAGGAGCAGGGGAGGGATAAATACAGAGTTTGGGATTAACAGATACACACTACAGTATATAAAATATACAACACAAAGATAACAACAATATAAGATAAACAAAAAGGCCTATTGTATAGCACAGGGAGCTATATAATGGAAAAGAATCTGAAAAAGAATAAATAAATATATCTGAATCACTTTGCTGTACACTTGAAACTAACACAACATTGTAAATCAACTATACTTCAATTAAAAGACAAACACACACAACACACACACACACAAACTTACCGTTAATATGTTCATAACTACTGATGGGCAAGGACAAGTAAAAAGACAATAGGAAAAGATGGTATAATGAGTGTTTAGAGAAAGGTTCCTGTGGGTGTTATAGAAATTCAGATAAATTCACCTTCTCAGAGTTAGGGCATTGGATTATTTATTACCTATGATATGTGTTCTGTGCATAGATTCTAGAAACCCCACTGCTTAGTAATTAATGGGGCACAGAGGTCAAGAGGTGGAAGGAATTCTCAAGTGAGGACGTGAAAAGATTGATAGGCCATGTCAGAACATTAGAGATTGTGTAGTCTAACCTAGCACACTCTGCAATCTGTTTACTCAACATTATTCTGAGCACCAAATAGGTGTCAGGCTCTGTGCTTAGCACTAGGGATGTAAAGATGAACAAGCAGACATGTTTTCTGCCTTCACTGAGATCACATTCTAAAATCTACCCTTGGGAGTGGTGAAATGGAGGCTCAGAGAGTTAGAGTGTCCTGCATAAGATTGGACAATGAGGTGACAGTAAAGCACAGACTCAAAGCCAAGGCTCCAGTCCATTGCTGCCTCTCAGGAAGTGCTCATTGAGTGAATGAGGGAGTAGTGAACAAGGATGTATTGTAAAACTGCTTGGTAAGCAAAGAAACAAGTTGTTAGTTTGGTAATTAGGCAGAAGTGATGGCTTGCGTCTAGCTGAACTACTCAGATACCAGCAGGACTTCAACTGGTGACCAGAACAGCCAGGAATGCCTGAGTCCAAAACCTTTACCTTGACTTTCAGCTTTTCCGCCCCTGCTTTCAGCAGCCCCCTGTATTCCACTGAGTTTGTGCATTTTTGTTTCCATTTGTTTTTTGCTTCTGCAAATCCTCAGCCAAGCCAAGGAAAATCAAAATCAAAAATATAACTTACTGAAGCAGCCTCAGAAAGCCCCTGGAGAGATGGCAGCAGTCAGAAGAGGAGAAAATAACCCAGCAGAGTATAAATAAAGCCTGCACAGTGATGGAGAAGCTAATTCGCATAATCCCGCCCCCCATCCACCCTGGAAAACCACAGGAGAGCCTGGCACTGGCAGGGTAACCTTTAGATAACCGAGCTGCTCATGGCATGGCCCAGCTCTCCAAATGCAGGAGAGCACCCACAGCTTGAGTCTGATACCAAGGAGGGTTGTTTGGAGGAACCAGATAGGCCAATAGGTAGAAGCCATTATAAGTATCATTCTTTTTGCTGAACTGCCTCATTTTCCCCCCAAGGTGGTCAATCTAAAAAAGGTTCCAGATGAAACATCTCCAGAATGTCCCAGTGTGAAGTAATCAATGGATATTTGATAACATCTGCTTAGAAGGAGTCCTTGGGGCAGGACTGGCTCTCAGCCTACCACTCAGAGAGCCCCCTTTGAGCTTATGGTTATTTGAGCCCTGACAGTACATCTTGGTGACAGTGGAGCCCATGCCCATAGGTCCCTGGACCTTCTGTAACTGCTGGTTTACTTCTGATATTGTTCAGCCTTCCTTCTTTCTCCTTCTCACTCATGGCTGAGTCCTTTAATGTTTTCTGTCTTGCCAGATGCTAGGATCTAGTCTAAACCCTGTAAACTCTAGCAGCTGACAGCCTCCTAATTCATCCAAATTCTACCAACAGATAAATGATATCATACTAGAGAGATGAGATGGAATTTCGTCAGATAAGACTTAACCATATTTGACTATGGGAAAACTTCTCAGCTGCCTGATGCAATTTGAACTTCTGGAAAAATTACTCATCTATATAAACCCTATAAAAATTAATTCTTAAAATATCCATTCATAGCATCTTAAGTAGGAAATAGCTGACAGGAAATTGTAATGCAATCCCTACATGCTTAATTCCATTCAAGTCAATTCAATCTGAGCTAAGAAATATTTGTTAAAGCCTGCTTTGTGTCAGGTACTGTGTATGGTCTTAAGGATATGGAGGTGAAAGAAACACAGGTCCATCTTTGAGGAACTTACATCTAGTAAGTTAGTCACAGAAAATATAAATCCAATTCCGGAAAGAATGTACCATAACCATGATACAGGCTGCACTGGGAGCTTAGAAGAGAGAGCTTAATTGCAACCAGGGCAGAGAGGGTATGGCTTCTGGGAAGTGTAAGGTTAGCTGTGATGGACAGGACTTGGCAGATATACATAGGGAGAACACATTCTAGGTAGAGAATACAACAGAACCAAAAGCTGGCATGCTGGATGCACTGTTCTAAGGAGTGAAATACCATGCTTTGCCCGGAACATTGTGTGTGTGTGTGTGTGTGTGTGTGTGTGTGTGTGTGTGTGTGCACGTGCGTGTGTGAAATAAGTGGTGATGAGAAAGTGAGGACCCGAGTTAGTTCTACTCATTGGTAAAGCACTTTATAGCTACCACTGGATGCTCAAAGATGGTGTTCTTTGGAAATCTCCCCCGACCCCTGTTGCTGGTTTCTGAACAACTGAGATTTGGGGTTATAATTTTCCATTTCCCCTTGCCTTTTCCCCTAGACTGTGAGCCACTTGAGGGCAATGACTGCCTTACTCATTAAACTGCCATGCTGACAGAGCTCCTGGCATATCGTAGATACTCAGAAGAAATTTGCTGAATTAATGAATTATACTTGCCTTTTGTGCCTTGGATGCAGGCACACAGGTTTGGAGAAATTAAATAATTGGTTTCAGTCACAAGGCCGGTCATGGCAAAATTTATTTCCAGATTTTCTTATTTCATAGGATGGCAATGTGTGTGTGTGGGGGGGCATGTTTGCAGCCCTCTGTCAACTCTAGAACTAGAGAGACCACAATGGCTTTTGGAGTTATTGATCAGAATCTCCCAGAGAAGCCATTCTTGACCACCTCCACTCTCCTCATTCTCTATATCCTTAAGCCATGTTTTCTCAACATGACTTACATTATATATCCATTTTCGTTTGTTTGTTGCCATTCTTTCCTCTCTAAAAGGAGAGTAGATGAGATATTTTTGTCTGTTTCACTTATTGGTGTATACCCAGCACCAAAGGACATGCCTAGCCTATACTAGTGTTGAATAACTAAGACAACAAACACAATGGATGCAAGGGGCAGAGGTGCAACCGGCAGAAATGTGGACATCAAAGAAGAGAGACAATCTACAAGTCCTATTAGTGTATTCACAGTGGTATAGAGCCTTCTGGTGGACACTCAGCCAGAGAGGAGTGGTTAGCAGTGGGCCTGCCTAAGGGACTTGGTAATCTGACCAGTCCACAGAGGTTTTGCCAAGAAACATCAGTATGGCACCAATTGTCCTGTGGAGGTAGGCAGCTGCAAGGGTGGTGAAGGGTGAGTCAAGAACAGCTGAAGGGGGTTCATGAAGATTTCCAGAGGGCTGGAAACCAGGAATGCAGCAGGAAGCATGAGAACCAAGTGAACTGTAGACATTGCAAACATTAACATTAACAACTAAGAGCTCCAATGGCATGTCCTGCTAGAGGCTCATGTATACGCCATCTCCTGTCTTTGTGCTTTTGCATATGCTGTTCCCTTCACATGATGTGCTGCTCCCCAAGGGTTGCTTAATTAGCACCCAAACCTCAAGATTATGCTCAGACCATTATCTTTCACAGGAAGCCTTTCTTCCAGTTCATTTCTCTTGTATGCACTCAGAACATATCTTTATGATAACCCCTGTTATGTTGGAGTGTAGCTTTAATAAGAGGCAAAACTGTTGCATGTTTAAAAACTCAGGGTGGAGCCAGACTACTTGGGTTCCAATACCAATCCACCTCCATTGATCTGTGTTTACACTGGGCAAGTTACTAAACTCTGTTTCATCTCCCAAATGGAGATAATAATTAGTGCCAACTCATGGGGTTGTTTGGGAGAGGAAATTAGTTAAATATGTAAGGGACTTTGGGTAGTGTTTGACAAATAGTATGAATTCAGTAAAAAGTTAGTTCCTGGGGAGTGAAACCCACAACTCTGAAGCAACTTCTCTAGGTCAAGTAGTGTGGTAAGACATTCTGTATGTGCCATATGCCATTTCATTTTCCTTAACAACTTTGCAAGGTAAGTAGTCTCTAACCAGTTTTTCACTTGAAGAAATTACAACCTAATAGGATTTTTTAAAGGTGAGCATTTAAGCTTCTTTATTTGTAGAACAGAGTTAATAATGACTATCTCAGAGTTGTGAGAATTAAGAGATAATATATGATTTAGTAGAGGAATTGGAAGCTAAGATGAGTGTTTTAACTGACCTGTCACTTTATGTTACTTGGGTAGATTCTTCAAATTCAAATCAACATCAGAGTCTGAAGGTGTGATGACGAGCACAAACACCCCCTGCTCTTGCAGAGCCCACGCTTAGTAGGCTGTTTCAATAGCCTGTGGACAATAACTGGGTCTTTCTCATCTCAGGACTCCCCCAAACTGTGAGTGCCCAGTGATGCGCTCTTGCATTGCTTCCAGACTCTGATTCCAAGAGGCCTTTTCTCCACTTTCCTTGGGTTCAGAAGACATAGAGAGTAAAGGGAATTGGGACATGTTTAATGGATACTCTCATATACACCTTGGCTCCAGGTGGGTTATAATAAATGTTAAAATGGAAATCCTAGCAGAGGAATATAGAAGCATGGTGGGGAAGAAAGTGAATCTGACTGGTTCAGATCAGAGAAGGCTTCCTAAGAAAGCAAGATCTGAACCGGGTTTTAAAAGGATGGTGTGATTTCAAAAAAAAGATGTTTGAGGAAGTAGGAACAGGTTGAACAACGTTTTAAGACTGAGCCAGGCTATTTGAAAATGTTCAAGTGTGGTTGAATCGGGTTCTTTAGGGGAGAAGGTAGAGCTGATAAAGAATGTTGCTATTGCGAGAGATGGAGGAAAACTGCCATCTCTTGAGGCAGAGCTTCCCCCATTGTCAGGTAGAACAGATCCCCTCAAAGTGACTTCAGGTGAGATATTTTGATTAAATAAATATTACACATGGACAGATCTTACAGAGTCTTATGGATTACTAGTTACTGCAAGGGTGTTGAGGCTGTCACTCACTCCATCATGCCGTGGACACTTTACATCTTCACGACAGTTCTAAACTGTATTTCTTGGCAACCAGTTCAACTTTCAAATAGATATTCAAATGGCATGAATATTATAAAACTAGTATTTGTTTCCCTATTTGCGCTGGTTACTAAGAAGCTCAGAGTCAAACTTACGGCCGCTTGTTTCAGCTGTGCTGGACCATATGTTAAATAGTTTGCTTGCTGATACTACCACTGTATTCATCTTATTTTTCTATGCTTGTTTCTTTGTCCATCTTTGCTCATTTATCTCATCTTTTGACTTGTATTGTTTATATCGATTGAAGACACTTCAAGTCCTGTTTTACAGTGAGGTCGGGTACAAATAAATTACCAACACTAACTCTTCAGTGTAGCCCAAGGCCGTCAGCAGAACAACTACGGACCTGGCCTGCAGAAGGGGCCAGTGCCTCCTCAGCACCTCTGTCACCACTCCAAGCCCGTTGCAGCTGGTGGGACAGGCGCTCTGCAAGTCCAGGTGAGACTTGTCACCGCACATGTGCCAGGGATGGTAAGGGAAGTTGGAAAGAGACTGAAGACTCAGACAGCTAGGGCTGAGCCAAATAAATGCTTAGATAGGGGGCACGGCCCAAGCCAAAGCCTGACCCTGAGTGAGACAAGCCTGGAATAGACAAAGACCAATGCCTGGCATCACGCTTCCCAGGAAACTGCCCAGCCTGAAGTAGGTGCCCCTCCCCTGGGCTCCCAAACCTTCAGAGTCCATCCCTCTTTGTAGCACTGTTCATTACACTACATGGTACTATGTCACTGCATCTGTTTACTGCTCTGATTACCTGTCTCATTTTATTTACATACAAATCACTAGGGAATGTGTAAAAGGCAGACTCCCTGGTTCCATTCTGAAAGACTTTGATTTTATGTTTAGAGTGAGGCTCAGGAATCAACATCTTCAACCAGATTTTCAAGTTATCCAAAGTTAGTTGTCATACCATATGATATCACTTATATGTGGAATCGAAGGAAAAATGATCCAAATGAACTTTTCGCAAATCAGAGATAGGCTCACAAACATAGAAAACAAACTATGGTTATCAAAGGGGAGAAGGGGAGGGAGGGATAGAGTGGGAGTTTGGGGTTGATGTAAGCACATTGCTATATATAGAATGGATGAGCAGTGGGGACCTACTAGATGAGCACAGGGAACTATTGTCAGTATCTTGTAGTGACCTTAATAGAAAAGAATTCTAAAAGAAAAAAACATATATATATCTGAATCACTTTGCTGTACACCTGAAACTAGCACAACATTGTAAATCAACTATATTTCAATTGAAAAATAAAATTAAATTTAAAAAAAGTTAGTTGTCACAGATCCTGGGAAATTCTGCCTGGATTGAACTCCTGACAAAGGAGCCTGTACCCTACCTCTAAATCCATAGCATCTAAGACAGGGTCTGACTCAAGGCATCATACCTCATTTTATAGACAAGCAAACTGAGGCCCAATCAGTTACATCACTTATCTAAACTCTCCTAGGCGTGAATTGGTGAAGCTAGAATTAGAATTCAGGTCTAACTGATTCCTAAGGGTATGTCCTTCCCACAGTCCCAAGCAAGAAGGTGATATGGTTTATCTCAGCGATATCTAAGTAAGCCATATACTCCCCAGGAGGTGTGCAAGATATTGACTGGGGTGTGGGAAGAGTATATTGGAACTTCATTCATCTTTATTTTAATATAACCTGTCTCATTTTTATTTTCATACATCTAGGACATTAAATGTAAGTATAGAGATACATGTACACAATGCATGTATAAATAAACATGTTTTTGTGGGGTACTTGTTCAGAAACACCTTACTGATGGGGTGCACATTCAACAACTTGGGAAGTCATTGGTTTAGCTGCCTTTAACCTGTGATAGTAACACGATGGTCCCCAAGCCCACGTACCTTAAAAATGCTGGACATGGCAAGTGACACACCCTGCTGAGACTTCTCAGAGGGCAGAGCAAGAGATGGATGAGCATAATTACTGCAGGAGGATTACACACCACCACTCAGAATTTCTAGGGACTGTGCATTTGTCTTCTTGCCCACCAAAGACTAATTGTGATATACTGGGCTTGCTGGGACCGCCTCCGCCTGCCACATAACTAGGGCCCATCCAGCCATGTGCTTCCCAGAGGCAGCAGCAAGCAGCTCTCTGCAGGGCAGAGGGGCGTGAGTGCATAGGCTCAAGGATGAGATAAGAGCACTCCTGCCTCTCCCCGGCATTCTGCTTCATTCATGGCCCAACCTCATAGGGCTGCTGGAAGGAAGGACATTTAGAAACAAAATTTATTGAGCATACAAGGCTGGTTTAGGCAAAGAAGTGACTACTCTGATGACTCATGGTTATGGAGAAAAATGGGCTGGGGTGAGCCCTGCTCAGAAGGAAGAGGAGGATATAGAACATATTTTTCAAGGCCTGAGCATGGTGGGAAAGCGAAGTTGTTAGAACTGAGCTTTAGAAAGGTAGTGTGACTTTAAGAGACTGGCAAAGAGAGGAAGCCAGGAAGTGGGCCTGGGGTCATGGAGATGGCAGAGGTGAGGCTAAGGCATCCAATTCTGCACGCTGTGCCCTGCATAAGCGGGGCGTCTAGGGCCCAAGGAGGGGCTAAAATCCAGCCCACTTGCACTCTGCTTGCCAAGCTGGGGTCTGGGTGTGGCTCTGTATTGGCAAAGAAAGGAAGAAGGGGCAGATTTTCCTCATTTGTCTGCCCAGAGAGGATCCTTTTTCTAATTGGTCCCAGGGATCTGTGGGATGGGAAAGCTTTTTCTAATTTGCACCAATGTGCACTACTGGCGCCAGGGGGCCATGGATAAAAAGCCTCACTCCTCATGCCTGATCCAGGAACTAGCATCTGGAGAGAGAAGAAGACAGACAGGGGTACCCTGAGCTGTGTCTGACCAAGAAAACTGCCCATGCACTTTTATTTTCCAAGGGTAGGGGAAATCAATCAAAGCTAGAAATTCCAATATTTTTTCCCAGAAAGTGATAAATGCTGTGAATATCTCTTTTATTATTTAAAAGGATTTTTCATTGTAGTTGGTCCACAGTGTTGTGTTACTTTCTAGTGTATAGCATATTTTCAATGTCGTCTATGTGCCAGCATTGTGCTCCTAGTCTATATGCATTATGTCATTTAATCATCACAGCAGTGAAACACGTAATATTATTAGTTCTTCCAAAATAAAGAAGTTGACAACTAGAGAAATTGTTCAGTATTTTGCAAAGTCAAATAGCTACTTGGTAGGGCATAGGACTTTAGACTTAGGTAGGATGGCATGGGGCCCTTGAGCCAGGATGCCTATGCTCAAGTCTGGACTCAGCCATTTCCTAGCTGTGTAGCCCAGAGAAAACTATTGAGCCTTCCTGAGACTCCACTTCCTCACCTGTAGAGTCAGATGACGATAACAGAAAGTCCTTCATAAAGCTATTGTGAGTATTAATCAAATGTGTATATGTGCCCATGAGAAGATGCTCAGCATTGCTAATCATCAGGGAAATGAAGATCAAAACCACAAGATGACACCTCACACCTGTCAGAATGGCTATCATCAAAAAACACACAAATAACAAGTGGTGAAGATATGGAGAAAAGGGAACTTTTGTACACTGTCCATGGGAATGTATTTTGGTACAGCCACTGTGGAAAACAGTACAGAGATTTCTCAAAAAACTAAAAAGATAAATACCAGATGACTGCACAATTCCACTACTGGGTTTATATCCGAAACAAAAACACTAATTTGAAAAGATACATACAATCCAAGGTTCATAGCAGCACTATTTACAATTGCCAAAATATGAAAGCAACTTAAGTGTCCATCAACAGATGAACGGATAAAGAAAATGTGATGTATATATACATATGCATATATATGTATACACACAATGGAATACTACTCAGCCATAAAAAGAATGAAATTTTGCAATCTGCAACAACATGGATGGACTTGGAGGATGTTATTCTAAGTGAAATAAGTCAAACAGAGAAAGATAAATACTGTACGATATTACTTATATGTGTAATCTAAAAAGTACAACAAACTGATGAATATAATAAAAAAGAAATAGACTCATAGATATAGAGAACAAACTAGTGGTTACCAGTGGAAAGAAGGGGAGGAGAAGGGGCAATGTAGGTGTAGAGGATTAAGAGGTACCAACTATTATGTATAAAACAATACAAGGCTATATTGTACAACAAGGGGAATATAGTCAATATTTTATTAAAACTATAAGTGGATTATAACCTTTAAAATTGTGAATCACTATATTGTACACCTGTAAGTTATATGTTGTACATCATACGCTTGAACATATAAAGTACTTAGAACAGAAAGTGACCACAGAAAGGAACTAATTAATATAAGCTGTTGTTATTTTTATTATTTTTTATTACTATTTTTATCCTTGCCCTAGAGGACTTTGGTGTCACCCAGTTCTGAATTAGAACTCACATCTTACCAATTCTAGTTTCTTAGTTATTGTACCCAGATCTGCCCCCAACCTTTCCCCTGTTCTGCTCTTATCAGTGGGGTAGTAATCCTGTAAATTATATTCACAAGGAGCTGAATTCGGCCAACAAGAAGTATAGGCTACAGACTGGAGGGCAGGAAGAGGTGGCCCTGCCCCCTCCAGGACTCCATCTCTCACCTGATGTCTTCACACTCAGTGGCCTCACTTCCCTCCAAGCAGCCTCCATCCTGGGTTCCATTTCCCACTGAATGGTCCCTGCTCCTGGGCTCTGGGAACTGCACCTCCTCCTCCTTTCATCAGCCTATCCCAAGTTTGGTAGCTGCTTCCTGCTGGTGCTAATCTCTGGGTTGCCTCACTTGGCTCCATTTGGCTTTTCAGTTCTTACAGCACTTTTGTAACCAGTTCATCATACAGAATTCCTGCCTATACATGGGCTGCTTAGACCCTGGCTGACATAAGCATAGTTTTTTGGAGATGAGCAGAACACCTGGGTGAACACAATCAGGCCTGATCCCAAACAGATTAGCAGGACAAGGACTCAGACACTCCAGAGGCCAACACAGGAGTCTTATCATCATGATCAAAACCCCAAAGATGAAGTCCAAACCAGAGCAAGGTGACGTGACACCTACACATGGAGCATGGATGGACTCCTTCATCAAGGGAGGTCAGTGCTCAGACCCCAGGGCAGGACTGAACCTCCAGGTAGAGATCAAGAGGTTTGGTCTAGGAGAAGAGGGAACTAGACAAGGCCTGAGTGACTATGGAGGGCTGGGTGTTAACCACATTCTGGTTAATTTAATTACACTGTAGGAGAGCTCACAATCTAAAGGAGCCCTGTGGGGAGGCTTTTTGTTCTGCAAGTAATTATCCCCCTAATTTATTTGCTTATGTTTGGATTTTCCTATATTGGGTTTGTTTATTTATTTATTTATTTTTACCCAGGAACAATAGGGCCCAACTCAGCTGGGGATGAACAGTTGCTTTGAATTAGGCACTGTTTGGAATAAACCACAATCAGTTTAGTAAAATTTTGATTATATTAGCCTTGCAAATAGGCTTGCCCAGGGTGAGTAGCAGTGTATTCTGGGTAAGTAAGGGGAAAAAAAGAACTCATGATTTCAGGACATATCAAAGCTGGAAAGACTCTAAAGCGGTCAGGAATAATCTCAAAGATCTGGTACTCAGGCCTTGTTTAAAACGCCCTGCCCAAGCGAGTACGAAGTGTAGCTTTGAAAGCCATCATTCGTCTAATGGTAATTTCCACTCACTGGTCATGGTTTTACCTGCTGGGACCACGGGAAACAAATTTGCTCCCCAAGACTCAGTCTGTCTATTTTTAGATACCTTTGCTCTTAAAATGAAAATTTCTAATTTCTTCAGCCACCCCTCCCGTGACACTTCTTCCGGAGCAGAGGGCTGGTTAATGAGTTACGGTGCGCACACTAGGCAGACTGACGTGTAACCACTGAAATCATCCTTCTGAAGTGGGAGGGCAAACTCTTCATGCTAAAAGACAAGAGCAGGTTACAAAATTGGAAGGGGGCCATTTCCACATTGTTGAACACTTCGACTCCTATGTGCTTCTGTGTTTTCTAACTGTAAAAATAATTTGGCAACAGCACCAAACACTTAGGATGTAGAAAAAAGAACTCCAAGTCCACAAACGTCAGTGGCTGCCCGGTGCCGCCCTATGGATAAACTCGATTGGAATCACTGGAAGCTGATCAAAGTTAGAGACCCCACCACTCCACCTGACTTACTGAATCTGTGAGGATAGCACCTGGGACCCTGTGTTTTTCACTTCTTCCGCAGGGAGCTCTTATGTGAAGCTGTATGTGGGAGCCATTGCCTATTTATCACAACAAACAACGATCACTTCTGTATTCCCTTCCAGTCTTTTATCACATGCATATGTTTACACAATTGTAAAAACACTCAGTTTTGGACACAAATATTTTTATGTAACTTTGAAAAGTATTCTTTGAACTGAAGTGTCTGTTCAATATAAAAATACAGGGGAGTCAAGGGAAGGAAAAACTTCCTCAAGTCATAGCACCCTTAGGCAACCACCATTAATATCTTGATATAAAATTCTTATCTTTTTTCTAGGCATCATTTTTAATTGGTTTATTTTCACTGAGATGACTGTGCCTACACGTAGTATTGAAATCTGAGTTTTTCTGAACATTGTGATAGCACGATTCTTTCCACACTATTACAAACTCTTTATAGTGTTTGACTACTGCTCTATTGTTAGTCATTGTTACACTTACAAATAATTTCATGACAAACATCTCTGTGTGTAAAGCACCTTATATGGGAGTGCTTCCTTATAACACATGCCAAGAAATTAAGTTATTGGATCAAAGCATATGAATATTTAAGACTTTTCTTTTTCAAGAAAAGATCAAATCATCATAATTACCTAAAAAATTCTATCTAATTATCTATCAAGTAGGTCAGTTCATTCTCTAAATATCTCTGTTTCTGGAATATTTAATTCCATTCTACAAAACCAAAACTGATTTTGCTAGGGGAAACATCTCAAAGACACAAAGAATTCCTTGAACAATCTACATAGAAGCATCATTATAAAGCTGAAAATCTAAAGGGTCCCTGCCATGGAGCTGACATGCAGGGGAACGCTACCTAATGGGACCTTTCTAGATTTCTAGAACCGGGTAGGGAGGGTCTGTGGCAGGAGCCCCCCTGCCATGGTACTGTCTCTGTGGAGGAAAGAACCATCCCTCCCAGGGTGTCCACACACAGGTCAGGGCTCCCCTGTGTGGGTGCTGGGATGGGAAAGGGACGATTCTTTGACAGAGACAGAGAAGAACTCCGAGTTAGGGCTCGTTACTGGAGGTCTCGGATTCTCCTGGAGAAATAATGAGTGCCACCAGCGCTCTGCGGACTCCTCAAGGGCCCTGCAGGAGCAAACAAGCTGGGTTTGATGAGCTAATTCAACTACCGTCCACCAAGGGGAGGAGAGGGGAGGAAACAAAGACCTGGAAGGGGCAGAGGGAAGTTATGAAGAAGATGCTGAAGCGTAAAGAAATAGTATATTCTAAATACTCGATCTTTAATAAAATGTGTTAAGTTGATAGAGCATCGACCCTTCTAAGAATTCGGCTGATAATCTCAGGACACTAGGAGTTGGTGGAGAGACGCTGTTCATGCTCCCCCTTGCTTCTCCTCAGCCCACCTGAGACCACCTATATCTGTGGGGATGGGTTTCTGGCATATTGACAGCTTCCTATGTCAGTTTCCCGCATGTCACTGCTCCTCTGTCTGAAGGTTTCCCCAGCACCTAATGGAGTGTGCTTGGTTGCAGAACTAGGAGGAAATTAACTCCCCAAAGACAACCTTCAACCAGTGGGGAATGAGGGTAATGGAGCAACACCCCCGGCTTCCACCTCTTCTCTAGAGACAGTTCTGAGGCACATGCTACAGGGCTTTTCAGGATGTCTCCAGTGGGGTTGGACCCACCCTGTCCACTGCCGCAACACATCACTGATGCCCATGGTACTGACTTACCTCTCTTGCCTGTCTCACTTTCCCTGCTCCCTCACTTGTGCTTCCCAAGACCACCTCCCAGATAAACTACATAACCCAAGCCCTTGTCCAGGAGCCTACTTATGGGGGAGCTAAACTAAGATGGCAGCAAATTTTTATACTCATTTGGCAGATTAGAAGACTGAGTTTCAAAGAGCCCCACTGATTTTCCCAAGGTCACCAGTTGCCATGTGGCAACCTCAGAACCAGAAGCTGACCCTTCAGCCAGTGTTCTCTCTACTCTACAAGGTAGTTTATTTTCCAAATCAAATAAGAAAATGTATTGAGTACCTATTAGGCACTATGTAGGGTATTGGGAGCCCCAAATCAGTGAAAGAGAAAGAAATTTACCATAATGCAATGTCTTAAGAGAAACAATCATCTAGTTCAATTCCATTATTTATTATTGAGCATTTATTTAGGGCCTTCTGCATGCCATACCAGGCACTTTCCTAGACACTGGGAGCCCTAGAGATGAATGAAGCCTGGCCCCTGCCCTCAAGAAAGTCAGAGTCTAGTGATGGGGGAGAAAAAGGGAAGCTAGACATAGACACAGACACTTTCCAATATACGGTGGTAACTGAAAATGTAGTCCAGGATGATACAGGAGCAGAGAGGACTGACACCTAACTCAGAGCAAGAGGATGAGCATCAGAGAAAATGTTTCCTGAAGGAGACTCATTCATTCATGCATGCAGCCAGAATTCCCTGAGTTTCTACTACATTCCAGGTGGCAGACTAGGAGTTTGCATTACACTGGTGAATCACACAGCTGTAGTCCCTGCCTCAGGCCAGAGATAGTCTTGGGAGATACCTGAAAGCCAGCCAGAAAGAGAGAGGAGTGGGGAAAGGCCTTCCAGAAGGAGGGAGCAGTAGCTGCAGAGCCAGGGAAGTGTGAAGCAGCCCTGGGGGGTGAGGTGTTTTGCTGTGTGTGTGTTGGGCAGGGCTGGAGGCTCTACTGATAGAGCATCAATGAGAGAAGAGATTGCCAAGAAATAGGCTGCAGAGTTGGCCAGGGACCACTTCAGCGTGGGACCTAAGCAAGGGAGTCACTACAGGGACACAAAGAAAGGAGGGGGGTGGTTGATTTTGTGAGGGATGGAGGAGGGCATCAGGAGAGCTTCAAAGAGGCCCCAGCATGTGAGCTGGGCTTTGAAAAACAGAACGGATGTAGCCCCATATAGAAGGAGAAAAAGAAACTAGGAAGATTTGACTCCTTCTATGCTGCAAATCCTATTCCCTGCAGACGGAATGGCAATCTAGCAAATTTTATTCCAGGAAACACATTCCTTCAGGGTGAGATTCAGGATGCCACAAATAGTTGCGCAGAGCCCAACCTACACAGCTAAAAATAGTGGCCTCAGCATGGTTTGCTGGGAAAGCCGTGACCTCGAGGGATCTCCCTCATCCTTTTATCCAAGCATCTGAAAGGCATCCAATTGGATATTCATTCCTTTGGATTGAACTACTTGCTCTTCAATAAACCTTTTTAATTGCATATATGCTGGCTGGAGAGGAAGCCATGACATTTGACATCAGGACACTGACTGAGTCAACTGGAGGCCTAGAACTAGCAGACCCAACTTATGTCTTAATATTCTCCTCTCTCCTTCCACAACTGAGGCACCTAACCACTTCTGCCCCCCACTCAAAACGCACAGCTCCTAGAATGCATCTGAGTCCCAGGCAGGAGGGATCTAAGCAGACACACTCAGCATCTAGTCACCCTGACAACCTCTGAGGATTCTTTTTTGGATAACCAGGCTTCAAGTTGCTGTGAGTAACTGTCCTCAAATTACTGGGCTTAGCAACCTGCTAATTAGCCCTGGACCACTGCTGCTACCACTTTACCATCTCTCTGTGCAGAAACCTCTAGACCGCTTGGCTGTGGGTCTTGCCCAGTGGGAAACATCCTCTTTTGCTATCTATAGCTGGACAAGGACCCAATTCCTAAAATGAATCTGAGCCATTCCCCACATTTGGAGGTCTGCCTGGTCAAATTTCTAGATAGAAAGGCAGCATTTATTCCTTCACTTATTTCATGAGAACTTATTGAATGCCTACTGTGTGCACATCCCCAAAGAGTGCTTCAGGGGTCAGGTGAGTGACTGAATAATTGTCATGCACTGTGAAATGGGAGAAACTGGAACTGAAACTCAAGAAGGGTGATACTAGGAAAAGGCTTAGGCTCAGAGTTTTCTTAGCTGTGAAATGGAGATGAAATTGTGTCTTTGCAGGGTTGCTGTTGGGATTTGATAATGTTACCTAAAGCATGCTGCAGATACAGATGTTCCATACACGATGGATCTTGTGTTGTTTCTAGGTGGAATGAGACAATTGAAGGGCATATAGGGACCATATAAGCTTCACTTTGGGGGCCTGAAATGTTTGGTGGAGCGTATCACCCCTCCCACGGAGTGCCTGCATTTTGATAGAGCAGCTCTTCCCAACTATATCTCTACAAATGCTTTACAGGTGTGCCCAGATACTGATTCCCTCCTTTCTGTGGATGACTGGAAGGGTCGGAGCTGGGAATGGGGGGGGCTTAAGCCTTACTCCCAACCTTTCTTTGTTTGTTATAAATAAAGGATCTAAAGCAGGTCCAGTAATTATGTCGTGGGTTATGGCATATATTCAAACCCAGGTCTTCCAACTACGAGTCCACTACTCTCCCTTTCCCTTGCTTCTTTCCTATTCTAGGCAGGTCCATTCGTTAATCTTGGAACGGAGTGAAGCGAGCATTACCCTGCAGTGGGCTTCTTTCCCAATGATAATGAAGCCCCTAGAATTGACCCAGAAGCACTAACATCTGCCTCAATAAATGCTCTAAGCATCGTCACAGATCTGTGTGCAAATGGGCAGGAGCAGACCTAGAACTGCCAGGAGAGGTAATGTACTTCAAAGTTGCCAGCTCAGCAGAAGTGGGGAAAGGAAATCTCACAATAGAGACTTATAAAGAAAGTAGGCTTTTAAGATTGGCAGACAGCTGTAGGTATGTTCATCTTGATGGTTCCTGTCCAGATCTTGCTTAACTATTTCCAATACCTTGATTTCAAAAATAATGTGCTTTCCCTCCAGCCCCCACCCAAGACAGTTCTGATCAAGGCAGTTAGTCATATGACTACCTGGCTGATCACTATCAATCTATTCTCACACACACACATGCACACACACACACAATCCAAAGAGAATGTGGCACAGGGCAGGAATCAGAACTGTGGTATCTAATTTCTGATTCTGTCATGCACTTATTCTTTGGCTTTGGGGAAAGACCTGTGCCCTCAATGAACATGTTTATCTGTGTATAAATTGAGGGTGAATTTGCAAAAAAAATGTTTGCTTTCATACAACTGGACATAGAAGAGTATTCAGAGTAAAGCTGGGGTGTAAAGGATGCTATTCCAAGAAACTTCTGTGGGAATTTAAGATGGTCCTCAGAGAACAACATTAAACAAGGTACAATGTGTGTAGATTTTTCAATATTCTGAATTATTTGCTGGAAAGGAGTTAAACTTAGAATTAAAACATTGGACATTAGAGCTTTGGCTTTCTCTTGACTCAACAAAGCCTTCGCCTAAATACCTCCTTAGGACGTATTGTATGGTCTCTACTCAAACATATGACTTCAGGTGTCCTATGTACACAGACTGCCCAGTTGTTCAAACCTCAGTCCCGTGAGGACTCTGCTTTTTGCAAATTGAGAGGCTCAGGAGGCTCACTAACCAGCTTCCGACAGGTGTCATCTACACATACCATGTGCTGGTCCTGACCATCTTGTTCAGTCTAGTAAGTCTATTCCTTACACAAACTGATATTTACTCATAATCATTCCATAAGCCTTTACTGGGTCTTGCTGTGCATCAGGCACTGTGTGAGAGGCGGAGGTTGGGTGTAAAGATGGCCCAGGTATGCTTCCTGCCCAAGGTATCCCTCATCTAGGAGAAATGATAGGTGGCAAAGACTCTCCGTGTCCAAACTTTAGTCAGGCTCCTCTGAGCCCTCTTCTCTACTAGGAGCCTTGGGTCTCATCCTTGGCTTGCCAAGCCAAGTTTTAGCAAAGAGCCCTGGAAAGTCAGTTTAGCAAGAATCCCCCACCCTTGTTACCTGATCAAGTTCCTCATCCACCACCCTTGATATCTAAGTCCTTGACGTCTCTTTAGCAAAAATCCTATTAAACTAATTTGGTAAGAATTCCTCTAACCTTGATGTCTAATTAAGTTTCTCTTAGTAATTTTTCATCCACCAACCTCCGCATTCTGCTTGTTAGCTATAAATCTTCAGCTATCTTTGCTATATTCAGAATTGAGCCCAATCCTTTAAAGAGCTCCCCTTCCCCTACTGCAGTAGCTCAAATAAAATCTGTCTTGCCATTTTAAACAAGTGTCCAGTGAATACTTTCTATTTAACCCAAGCATGCACACAACTAAACATAGTGCAATGAATAAAAACACTTATTTCCATTCCTTAGGCTCCTAATAAAAGTAATGGTCCCAATAGCTAACATTTATTGAGTATTACTTGGGGCCAGGCACTGTGCTAAGAACCTTACATACTTTGGCAGCCATATTCCTTGGCAGCTCTAATCAAAGACTGAGCACAGTGGGGATACTAGAGCCTGGCCGTTTCTGCCCAATGCAAAAATCCTCTATGGGCAGTCTTGGTGTCAGAACTCCCTGTCAGCCTGACCAAGACTGACTCAGAGCTGAACCATAGTCTGGAGCTCTTTCTACCCAACCCTGCTTCCTTCCTCCTCTCTTTTCACATGTGTCAGAACCACATTGCAGTCTGCAGCTCTCCCTGATGACGCCTGTTCCCTTCCCCCTTTATATTCCACAGGCATTACCCCCAATAAGTCTCTTGCACGTCTAACTCTGTATTGATATCTGCTTCCTGGTGGATTTGAGCTCATAAGTATATATTATCTCATTTAATCTTCACCACAATCATGTGAAGTGGATACTGCTATTATAATGATTTTTTGACATACAGTTGATTTACAAAGTTATGTTAGATTCAGGTGTACAGTAAAGTGACTTAGTTATACATACATGTGTATGCATATATACATTCTTTTCAGATTCTTATCCATTAGAGGTTATTACAAGACATTTAATATAGTTTCCTGTGCTATACAATAGGTCCTTGTTGTTGATCTGTTTTATATATAGTGGTGTGTATCTGTTAATCCCAAACTCCTAATTTACCCCTCCTCCCCACTTTCCCCCTTTGGTAATCATAAGTTTGTTTTCTATGTCTGTGAGTCTGTTTCTACAATAGTCAAGACATGGAAGCAACCTAACTGTCCATCAACAGACGAATGGATAAAGAAGTTGTGGCATATATATACAATGGACTGTTACTCAGCCATAAAAAAGAATAAAATAATGCCATTTGCAGCAACATGGATGGGTGAGATTATCATGCTAAGTGAAGTAAGTCAGATAAAGATAAATATCATATGATACCACACATGTGGAATCTAAAAAATGATATAAATGAACTTTAAAAAACAGAAAGACCCACAGAATAACAATTTTATAGATAAAGAAATTGAGACACACAGAGGTCAGGCAAGCCATGCACAGTTAAATGACAAAGTAGAGATTCGAACCCACGTCTGACTTACTTTAATAAAAGCATTAGCATCTAACCCTTTCCCTAACTAATGTGAGATAAAGAAAGTGAGTGAATGCCCCCATCAGACCCTGTGATCACTAATTGAGAAAGCTATGGGACTTGCAGATGAGGTCTACCCAGCAGGCAAAATTCCTGCTCTGTGTGTGGCTCTAAGAAAGGAATATGGCCTATGAGTGATGGGACATGCAAAAAGGCAGTCCTGGTACTACCACAGTGATGGGTTCCAATAAAAAAAGAATATGTAAAGAGAAGAATATAGTTTTCCTGGATACTCTCTAATAAGCCCCCAAATTTAAAGGATATGTCAAAAGACATTCATTCATTCACTAAAATGTTTATCATGTTACTATCACAAAGCAGGCACTGGGATATGGCAGTGAAAAAGACAGGCACTGTCTTGCCTTGTAGGAACTTTCAAGGATTATGAGATAGAATAGAAAAGCTTAGAGGAGCTGGGCTTAAGGTCAGCCTCCACCATTGGTCAGCTATAGGATCTTGGAATGGATGTTCAACCTTTTGCTAAATCTAAAGCACTTTGGAACCTGCGAAAACTGAGTCATAAACATGAGGTTCAGAATGTTCTAAAGCTTACCAAAGTGCTAAAGTCAACGCAAAGGGTTTAGCAATTTTCAGACTAACAAGGAGAATAAGGGAGGAACACGCTCAATACCTGGAAATGAATAACGAATGTTTTTGGAGAGTGAAGGGCTGGTACTTAGGACCACGGACCCTGGGATGAGACTACGCGGCTTCAGATCCAACGGCAGCCGCTTACTAGCTGTGTGATTCCAGCAAGTTATCTGACCTCCCTCAGTCTCCTCGTTTTGTAAAACAGTGGTGGCAGCCCTGCCTACTTAACAGTGTCATTCTGAGGGTTAAAGGGGTTCACAGATACACTGCACTGAGAACAGTGCCTGCCATACACTAAGTGCAATGTTAAGTATCAGCCTCTTCTTTTTTTTTAATTGAAGTATAGTTGATTTATAAGGTTGTGTTAGTTTCTGGTGTGCAGCATAGTGATTCAGATATATGTGTGTGTGTGTGTGCGTGTGTGTGTGTGAGTGTGTGTATTCCTTCTTATATTCTTTTTCATTATGGTTTATTACAAGATATTGAATATAGTTCCCTGTGTTACACAGTGGGACCTTGTTGTTTGTCTATTTTATATATAGTAGTATCTGCAAATCCTGAACTCCCAATTTATCCCTCCCTTCCTTTCCCCTATGGTAATCCTAAGTTTGTTTTTTATGTCTGTGAGTCTGTTTCTGTTTTACAAATAAGTTCACTTGTAGAATTCAGAAATATATAAATTAGCTTCTTTTTCTAACCTCTGGGATCTATCCTGGTCATCACCCAGGACCCCAGCATGACTACAAGTCTTGACTCCAGCCTGCCTTACTCTCTTCTTTGGATCTGCCAGCACTGTCTCTTTAAATTAGGCTGACCCGTCCATAGTTTATGAAAAAGAACCCAGTAAGATAGAGCTTTGGACAAAAGCCCTGGAGTGCCTAGTTGGGTTCCAGCAGAAAACAGATGGCATACTCGATTAGGATAATAGGATTATTTTGCAAAGTTGTGGGCAGTATATAGGGAAACCACAGGGGATAGCGTGGCACCTTGGGGCTAGTAACAGGTGGGGTCCCTGACATCTCTAGGTCTGAAGGGGGAAGGGGAAGGAGTGGTTAAGAGAACCAGAGAGCATAAAAGGCACAAAGACCTCTGGCTAAGGGATGCAGACATCCCAAAGTGACCTGAAGAAAGGAATCTGGGGCAACAAATCCCTTGACCTCCCTCCCCCTCCTCCCCACCCTCCTTCCTGTCCCCTGCCTGTCTTCCCCACTGGCTGTACTCATTCAGAAACCAGATGATAAGAGATTCATTTACTCTCAGTGTTGGTCTGCCTCCAGGGGCACAGAACAGGATGAAGAATGGTAGCGAGCAGATCTGAAAAAGCTAACAGAAGTTATCCAGCATAAATTCTAGCCTTGTAGCATAAATTATTCTTTGCTTTGTGCTCTTTTCTTAATTGTTCTTGGTTCTTGAACTGGTGACTTTAATGCCCAGCTTTAATGTCACTCCATGAACCCCATTATAGATTGAGCTCTCTGACTGTGTTCTTAATAATCTCTCTTGGAAGTCGTGTCTGTTCTAACCCATCCCCTCGAAATTTGCCTCATGTCCACACATGTCTCGGTATGTACTTAAAGCCGGCCAAAATCTCTGCTGCCTATTCTGTTCTAGTTCTTACCCACCTGATTCCAAAAGCCTGGTTCTATTCTTTGGCTTTGACATCTTCCATCAGTCCTTCTGATGTGCTCCTCTTTTGGGTCAGTTGGCCATGCATCTGACATTACATTTTGGCTTCCCTGGTAGTTCCTGAGGCTTGCTGGACCCCTCAGCTTTTGTGCCTCCCCTCCCTGCCTTGGGTGGAAGCTCCTGCTACCTTCAGTCTCCTCACTGCTGGGACAGTCCGCAACACCGAGCCTCAAGATCCAGAAACATGATATTTTACACTTAACTTTGAGTTGTATTTATTTACTGTCCCAGCAAGTGACCATCTCTCTGATCAATTGGATCTTCAAAACAATCAGAGGAGGCGTGTGTTATTTTTGCTCCATTTTTAGTAAATTCTCGGTAAAGTTAAGTGACCTGCCAAATGACACACAGCTAGTAACTAATAGGCACAAGGCCACCTTCTTTCTATAGATCATCTCTCCACAATCTAAGCTCCATGACAACAGTGATTTTTGTCTGTTTTGTTCACTACTGTTTCTCCAGTGCTTAAAGGAGTATCTCTCATAACAGGGGTTCAATAAATGCTTACTGAATGAATATTGAGTGAAGCTTGCATTGGAGACTCGCTACAATCCCATGAGGGAAGTATTGCTATTTCCCTCATTTTACAGATGAGAAAACTTAGGAGGCTGAAAGAGTTAAGTAACTTCCTCCAAATCACATCTTGTTAGACTCTAAAGGCCAAGGCCATGCTCTAAAAGGGTGCTACTCTCGGTGTGATTCAGAGAGCACGGCTGGACTATGAATCATTCGTTTCTAGCTTGTGATAAACACAGAAATTGAAGATGAGCTTTCAGAAATTCTTATAATAGCAATTTGACATTGCTGTGATTTTCCAGCATGTGACCAATGTCTTGTCTCACTGACTACGATACCAACCAGGGTGCTGTTGAATTCACAGAGACAAGTTACTGGTTGCACAAAGCACACGCCAGTAGTAGAACCACGTATCAATCCTCAGTTGATTAGAAATAAAAGAGGATTCTAGGTTTTCCCCACAGGTAGTTGGATAGGCAATGCCCTCATTTACTCCATGTATGCCAAATGCCAACACACCGTTCTCGTTTCCGACTCAGCCCTATTGCTAAACACAAGGGGAATGTATGTTTTCATCCAACAAACATTCACTAATCAATTTCCTTGTGGCAGGTCCTGTGGTGGGTGCTTGGGTGCAGAATGGATAAAACAGAGCCTTGCCTGGAGAGCTGACCCTTGGAGTTGACACACACTTGGTGTGTCTGCGTGTTCATGGTCCTCTCCTGGATAACAATGAAATGATTTAAGGAGAAGTCTTATCGATGGAGAGTGAGCTGGTGATGTCAGGCAGGCTCTCTGTGGTGCCCTGGGAAAGGACTATTTCTTTCATTGTCACAATGATGGGACTGCAGCCTTGGGGTGGGGATTCAGAAGACACAGGGCACAAGCTGACTGACACTGAGAAACCGATCTTTTGTTCTGTTAGATCAGGGCAACATCACTGTGAACTGGTTTATGCTATTTGTATCTAAAATACCAAGATTCTGACTTTCTCCTGAACATTTTTAAAGGGTATCAGAGACAGTGACCCCATGGATTCTAACACGGGATGTCACTCCAAAAGAAAACGAACAGTTTAATGAAGATGACTGGTCAAAGCACTGAATCTTCCCCAAAGAGCCTAGGGTTGGAATCAAACAGACTGTGGGTGAAGTCTCCAGTCTGCTGCACGGTGGCTTGTGGCCCACAGGCAAGTGACTTACCCTCCCTGAGAGGCGGAATTCTTACCTCTGAAATGAAGGTAATAATTCTTGCTCCCCAGGGCTGTTGCAGGAATTTGTGCTATAAATTCACTACAGGAGCTGTGTTATCGTACTCGTGAGTGGCTGTGGTGACTGTTTCTGTTCCCTGGTTGTTGTTAGCCGTAACAGACACGAAGCTAGGCAGGAAGGTCTGAAGCTGTGCACTTACCTGTGTCAAGTGCGACAGACTGTCTGGGTTTGCGTCTTGGCTCCGCTGCCTACTTACTGGCACGTAACAGGTGTTAGGCAAATGTTTATCTAAAATAAACTAAACTAAAATGGTGAGTTTGATCCAAAAGAGAAACCAAAGTCTAAACTAAGAGCTCATTGATTCAACATAGATTTACTGATGGCTTCCATGACCCAGGCATGGTGCTGAGCGCTGCGGACAAATAGTGACTAGGCTAAAGTCTTTGCCCTTGTGTGGTCAAATCCAGGGGAGAAGGCAGGCAAGACTATAAGGAATTAAGAGAGAGAGAGAGCAAGAGAGAGAGTGTGAGAGAGAGAAAGAGAGAGAGAGAGAGAGAGAGAGAGAGAGAGAATGAAGAGGAATGGGGATTGGAGAGGAATGTCAGCCTAAAGAAGGATACTTCTGCTTCTGCTCAGTCTTTAGACACAAGAAGGAAACACCCTTCCAAAGACCAGACAGGTGAACAGGGTGACCCCTGACCACTGCAGCACACAGCATACTTGTTACAGCTGCCCCTCTGCTCTTCTGCCTCCCCACACTGAACAGTAAACCCCATGAAGTCAGCATCATCTACTTTGCTCTGCACTGTCTTCCCAGGACCTCACAACAGCACTTGGTTTGTCCTTCATAAATATTTGTGAAATGACTGAAGAAATATCCCAGATCTATTTGCAAGAGATTTCCTATTTTGAGTTGTCTAATAACAATAACTAGTACAGAGTAACCAGTTAGTTTGTTCCAAGCACTGTTCTAGTTACTTTCTGAGTATTATTTAATCATTATAACAACCTGTAACCAATCAGCAAATTTGTCAAGAAAATGTTGCTGAAAACCTTCAATGTGCACCGCGATGGGTGAGAAGCTGGGGTGGAAGGAGAGTATTGAGCTTGCCACAGTGCTCTTCCATTTGTCTTTTTCAAAGAGCTCCCTTCATTCTCTTTCTCTCCCTGCGTAAGTCTAAGTCATCCTCCAAAAATCCAATCAGGCAACTCCTCTGTGAAAGACTTTCCCATGAGTTGTGGGAGTTAGGGTGTTTGTTCCCACTCACTGTGTGCTCCCTAACATCCTCTACACCCCTTGTGGCAGGAAGAATTTCTTGGAATGGCCCTGAAGGTCCCATACCCTAAGCCCTGGAATCTGTGACTGTGATGAGATAGCATTCCTGTCACTGCGTTGCAAGGCACAGCTGGGTTTTAAAAAGGGCATGTAACCAGATGAGCCAGATCTCATCACCAAGAGCCTGTAAAAGTATAATGCTTTCTCAGGCTGGCGGCAGAAGAGAAAGGTAGGGAGATGTGGCAGAAGAGAAAAGCAGAGAGTCAAAGCATGAGAAGGACTCCATCCTCTACTGGCTTGGAGAGGGAGGGAAGGGACTGAGTGAGAATAACATACTTGACCTCTAAGAAGAGGGAGTGGCCCCTAGCTTGACAGTTAGCAAAGAAACAAGAAACTCAGACCTACAACCTCAAGAAACTGGAATCTGCCACCAATCTGAATGAGCTTGGAAGTGGATTCTTCTCCTGATCCTCCACATAAGAGCCTAATCCAGCTGACACCCTGGTTTTGGTCTTGTGGGACCCTGAGCAGAGAACCCATCCGAGCCCATTGAGATGCTGACCTACAAACTGTGAGCTAAGACATGGGTGTGATTTTCAGCTGCTAAATCTGCAGTCCTTTGTTACACACACACAAAAAGAAAATGAATACATCCTTCTATCCTACAACTGTCTATGCAAACATCTGTTACTTGTCTGTATCCCTCTCTAGACAATGAGATCTTCAAAGGCAGAGACTATGCCTTGTGTCTCTTTATCTTCAACGAGCAGCACTATGCCTGGCAGAGAGTAGGTTCCCAATAAAATATTTGCCCTTGAACTTGAATGAATTCAAGCAAGGTTAGGGACCTGAACTGAGTATACATAAAAAAAATGAGGGAGCATTTCAAGAGATGATGTGACCTAGGGCTGGACTGTACTCTCATAACTGTCATGGGAGAATTGAGGTCAGCGTGGGTTGGAACATTCGGGGAAGACTTTAGCTTGTTCCTTATTCAGTTAAATACCTCCTCACTTCTCATCTCCTGCTGGTTACACATCATTCCTACTAATGCAGGGTGAGTCTGAGCTGGTGTTGGAGGAGATAGCTACTCCTGAAAGCTCCAGCTGGACCTCTGTAGCACCACTGAAAAGTCTTTGCTGAGAATGCATCCTTCCTGAGTGGACAACCCGTAGATCTGTAGCCTCCAGTGATTTCAATGAAACCAAGGAGAGACCCCTTCAAGTCTGTTTACAAGCCTGGTCTATGGAGCTGCCCAAGAATGGGGCCATCCTCGGGGATTGTGACCCAGACCTAGAGCCATGTTCCTGCCCTCCAAGGCATATCTAGACACAGAATCATCAAACGTGAGCCCTCTATGCACTAACTCCTGTAGATGACAAATGAGGAAACTGAGGAGCAGAGAAAGGATATTAGTATTACATGTCTTAAAGAGCAGATTAGTATGAGAGCTGGGTCCACAGCCCAGGGTTTCTGATTCCCTCGTTCACCTCATCACTGCCTCCCAGCATCCATTTGATTAATGGCCTCAAGCTCTTATTCTTCCCCAGGGGATCTCCATCTTTACTCGTCTCGAAATTTAAGACCTGAAAGGCAGAAAGAGTAAATTTTTTAGCTAATCCAAGCATGCATCGTAAATCTTTGTCTTCTTTCTGATGTGTTGAACGTAGCCCTCTCTGCAGCTAACAGACATTTGACATCTTTCCATGGTGATAGTGTTGGTTCTAGAAGAACAATTTTCTCACAGCCAGAGAGCTCATCACTGTAAAACAGCAAATTTGCAAAAGAAGGTTTTGGAATCAGGGAAACGTGTGCTGGGTGTTCATGTAGATCGGGGCTATTTGGGGGTGGAATTGGAAAGAGCACATCCCTAGGATTATTAACTGATTATTTCTTTTCAGCTACAGAGATGACAGGGAGAGAGACATGCACTTTCTTTAGGGACCTCTTCATTTAACACAGGCTGATCCATTTGACTTCCTTCTGCAGAAACTTGCAAAGCCTCCACATTGCTTACAGAATAAAATACAAAGGTTATATATCAGCAACCGTGGCTACGGATATTTTAATCTTGAATAACTTTTCTGCCTCATATTCCACTTTAACATCCCTTTTAGATTAGAATGTTTTCGTTTGCACATAACAGGAACCAAACTTGAACTAACATAAACAAAAAGGGGGCTTTATAATAAAACTTTTATTGTGTTTCATGGACTCCGTGGACAGAAATGTGACAGGGATGATCTGAACTGGGAATTAAAACACTCTTAGGACTCCTATCTCTCCTCTCCACTCTTCTGTGCATAATTACTTGACTCTTTTCTCCATCTGCAGAATGACAGCTCTTTATATCACAAGGAGAAAAAAGTATGGCTGCCAATTGCTTCTGAGTATAATGTCTTACATCTTCAGTCACTGATAAGTTACTGACTTCTCTATACATTTCTGTTTTAAAATTCCAAGCGATCAAAACTGATTTGCCCCATTTGGATCCTGTATCCTCCATGGGCGCAACAAACTGAGGACAGTGCCCAGAGGGTCTTTATACAAACATGGCAGCACCCATGGTCACTTTTTCTAGGAGAGAAGTGCTTATCTGACATCTAATAGATGTCCACTATCTTCCTCCCAACTTGTTCTAGCCAACTCCAATATTCCATTCATTTTTTTCTCCCATGCGCTCCTCACCGGATGATCATAGACTCATTACATTGTTCAGGACTGGCTTAGAAACCAGGCAAAGATGCAATAATGAAGAGGGAGCTAGAGAAGGCAGAAGATTGTGTGAGTGAAAGATACCAATCATTTATTCATTCATTCAGCAAGCATTTGCAGAACTCATGTTCTTTGCCAAGTACGATGCTAGGTATGATATGGAGAGAGCAATCCATACTCTATCTGGATGGAGCTCACATTTTAGTAAAGGAAACAGAATATAAACAGATAATTCTAAGAAGACATGAAATGTGCCTGGATAGAAGCACATCCAGAGTGCCTTAGGGATACACAAGAAGGACACTCTGAAAAATGACATTTAAATTGAATCTTGAAAGCCAAGCAGGTTCTACTGAAAGTGGTAGCCGAATAAGTGTGAAGTAGTCGCCAACGATTGATAATAAGCTGAGGCGGCCAGGGACTCAGCTTTTCTAACGTGTCAGGCACTGTGCTATGCGTTCTGTGTTCATTTTCTCACTTTATCTTCACAACGGCTCTCAGAAGCAGGTACTATCATTACCATTTTAGAGATGGGGAAACTGAGGCTCAGAGAAGTGGGGTGATTTGTCCAAGTTCCCAGCATGGCTTCAGTGGCAGTGCTGGGATTTAAGCCTAAATCTGTTTATAACCAAATCATATTCTCAAAGCACCTTATAAATGATCAGGAGCCCAGGTATTTTCTATGAATGAAATTGTGTAAAAAAAAAAACAAAAACAGAAACAAAACAAACATCAGCTTCTCCAGGATCCTTACAACACTCGTGACTCAAAGCCCGGGACAAGCTGAGCACATACACCAGATTCCTATCTGTACTTGTGCCAGTCCTGGGTCCTTCACCCTCAGATCCATCTTTACTTTTCCTCTGCTCATCGCCATTTCCCAGAAGGGCTGAGACCTGACACTGGGCTTCCCAGATTCCCGCATCAGCTGATTTCAACTGAGTTCTGCCAAAAGGAGGTAAGAGATTAGAGAGTGAGGGAGGGAAAAGCCAGTTTTTTCTCCCCTTCCCTCTCTCCTTAGGGAAACATCACTGGCGACACTTGCATCCCCAACGTAGCTCTAGCCCCCACCTGGCACGGGCATGCTAGGGTTTCGGCTCCCCCTCCCTGACCCCTGTGACCCCAGGTCTAGCAATACCGCGTCCTCCCTCGAGTTCAGAAGTTGTAGTGGTTTCCTGATGTTGCCTATCTCTAAGTTGCTCTCCATCCTCTTTTGCCTTCTCAGATCCTCCATTACTTATGGACCTAATTGCCTACATTAAATGTCCTATAACTGATATCCTTAGAATGGCTCCTGTTTTCCAGTTTGGACCCTGACTGATATGGCTTCCTCCTCCTCCTTGCTAGAGCAGTGTGTAGCCAGAACCCTCACATATCCATCATTCTCCTTGCCCTTTGTTACTATTTGGTGGCAGGGTAAAGATCATGATTTCCCTCCGGGGGGTTTTGGATGACTTACAATTTTCTCTTGCCAAAATTGTCAATGGTCTGCCTCTATCCCTGTGCTCCTTTTAGTATTCTAAGTTTTACCTGTGCATTTAGGCAGATCACCAGGAAGCTATATAGTTGGTTTAAATTAGCAAGGACACTCACCAAAGGCTTCCCCAACAGAAATCATAATACCAGTCTGCCTTGAATAGCCATTCCCAGCCTCCACATCCCTTTCAACCAGCGTATCAATAGAATAAATTCAACAAACACCTTTTTATTACACATCTAGTACATGCCACGTACTTTTCCAGGTGACTAAGATCTTCAAATAAACACGACTTGGTCACTGCCCTTAGGAAGCTGCCCATCCAAGTTCTTTTGGAAATCAGCATAGCAAAAAGTTTACACTTTCAAGTTTTCTTATTTTATCTGGTAGTGCAAACATGCACCCATCAAAATCTCCATCTTACCTGTCTGCCAGGAAGCTCAGAGCTAATCTTAATCATGAATCATAGTAACCCCATTAGCCTATATAATTAGTGAGTTTGCCTCTGCCTTCTTCCACATATGTTGTCTAATTCTATCTTAACAGTCTTATTTTCTACATATCTTTGATGGTAGGGCCCCTCAAATACCTTCCACACGTAGACTGAGTACATAGTAGAAATAATACATAATCCTCGTTGTGGGACCATCTAGTATGTAACTATATAGTAGATGTTCAGTTAAAACTGATTGAGTTATTGACAAAGTCAGATGATAATCCAGACCATAACCTAATGCAATTGCTAATCTATTCATAACAATTTCTTGTGCCAATATCATCAGGCCTCAGCTCTTTGAGTTTTTTTCTCATCATATTAAAAAAAGAGAGAGCTCTTGTTTCCTGGTGCCAATTAAGCCATCTTGATAGCTTCTTGAGAAGACTAATTGTCTCACTTTTTATGTCCAACATGGTACTCAGCAATTGGACCCCTATCAGGCCATCCCCAGTTGAGTGGGTATAATTTGAATCACCCTCATCATGCTTGGAAAAGTAGCCACTCTCTGGTCTCTTAATATTCAATCTGGGAGAAAAAAAGTTCAATCCAAAGGGTTTTATTTTTCTTCCTGTGCTATTCCATTCCAAGACACCTACCTCTGGGTTGATCACGTCTAAATATTAAAATGAAGCATCTGGAAGTCCCTTGAAGAAAAGGGATGTGGTTAACTGCTGGGTGTGCAGCATGTGCGTGCTGGGGACTCGTACAGAATTCAGTTGTTTCGACTTGAGTTTCAATAGAATATATCCTCCTACATGCATTCACTGTGCAAAGAAAAACTAGAGGAAGAGCTGGAATAATCAGAATGTAAGACAAACACGGCCAATGCCTGGCACATATGTCACCATGCACTGTTCTGTCACCGCCATGGACACCACCAACCAACCTGTCCCTCTCTCTTAATGAGCCCTAATACACCTCCGAACCTTTCGCAACCCAAAACGTCCGGCAGCCACTACCAGTGGGTCAGATTCAGTCTTTGAGAGATTATGTGTTGTCCTCTCCTGATTGTATCTCTCATCTGGAGTCTTGGATTAGGGACCTGAATCCTGGGGCACCTGGTGATGAACCCCAGGCTTAAGGGAGTCAATTTATGGAGACAGGGGAACAGATTGTAGACATTGCATTTCAACCAAGTCTCCTACTTGAAGAGGACTATTCGCCCCATGTGAAAGTTCACACAAGGGCTGCGTGCTCTTTAGATTTTAGCTTTTATTATCAGAGCTAATATTTCTTTGTAATTATTTTCTCTGTTCTCACTTAACCTTTCTTGTATATTTCAGAGTTGCTCACATGCTACCTGGGGGCATTGGGTAAATCTCTTTACCTCTCTAAGCCAGGGTTTCCTCATCTCTTAGAACATAACACCTCCCATGGGCTTCTTGAGACTGAATAAAAAACATAACTTATAGTATAAGAATTAGCAGCACAAAATTTAGAACCAGAAGTGTGTTAAATATATTAAGCTCTGATCCACCGACTTCTACCTGTGACACTTTAGGAAAGTTCTTAAACCCGCAGAGCTCAGTTTTCTCATCCAAAAAAAAAAAAAAAAAAAAGTACTGAACTCCTAGGGCCATTCTAAGGATCAAATTGGTGCCGTATGTAAAGGGCTCGCACATAGCTACATGGGAAGTAACGGGAAGGACTCTGTAGGCTCTGATTATTTTGACAACTGGCGCCTAGCAAGAATGCACCAAATGTTAGTTCTCCTTTGTTCAATTCCTTTCTGAAATAATCTCATCTCCTCTTTTACCTCCCAGAATCAGAGAGGTGAAGCTCTGTTGATCCGAGTAGGAGTGAAAACCTTCTGTCAGAGAGGAGGCGGGACCACCAAGGAGGCTGCGGATGTCTTGCCCTCGGAGGGTTCAGATATGGACTTTGCCACTCAGTCGCCCTACCTGCCCGCACTCCCACCCACCCTCCGGCCAGCGACAGGTCTCTTTGGCTAGGGAATGCTCCTTCCCGAGTCTCCAGGATACAATGTATTCAGCTTCGTAATTACATGCTTCTCCCCAATCACGTAGCATTATCCCCCACATCACCACGCTGCCGGAAAAAAAAAAAAAAAAAAAAAAAAAAAAACCCAAAAGCTAATTAGTCCTCAAATTATCATTGATTTGATTTGATGTTGAATAAGCTTTGCCGTTTATATTTAGGCAAGAACTTTAGATTCAACATGCTCTCTCTCAGATCGGGATTTTAAATAACTCTGTGGGGCCTGTCTTGCTTGTTCAGTGGTGTGTTTATGTCAAGAAATCAGCCTGGCTGCTCTCCCTGGCTGCAGATGAATGCCAGGCTGATTGAGTGCAAGGTAGGAATTATCCTCTCGGCCAGTACTCCACATCCAAAGCTCCTGGGAGCCCCTGAAGGCAGAAATCCCCATCTCACAGGAGAATGGATGGGAGGAGGAGAAAGATGAGAGGAGGAAAGAGGCTGTCTTGAATTGTAAATGCCTGAAATGGAGGAAATGTGTTTCTGATTCCTATTCAGATGGTGCGTCTTAGGTACCTGCGGGAGCCGGTCTCCTTCATAGACACCACTTCCTTTAATTCTGACAACAATCCGATGACACGGGCATTTGCGGTTGTGGAAAATGAGGCTCAGAAGCACAAGGTGATCTCACTCATCACACAGCCAGTGGGCGAGAGAAGCAGACACTTATCTCCAGGTCCCCTGTCCAAGCCTGGGAGAGATGGGCTCATGCCTTCTCCCTCTTCACTGTTTGTCTCTTGGGTCCCCCATTCCCATCCCCAAATCCCCCAGCATTTTTCTCCTCCCTAGATACTCTGCCAGCTCCCAATTAAGAGAAAACATTACCAAAAAAATCACTCAATGGCTTTGTTTTAGAAAATACTAAATGTGTTTGGGTGCTTTCAATTTTTCCTTCCATGAACCATGCTTTAAAGAGATCATTATCACTTCAAATAAAGGGGAACGAACAATATTTAATGACAATCTATGAACACAAACATTTGCCATTACTAACTAGTGTCAATTCTTGTTATTTGACTCAAATTATCTATAACTCCTCTGGATAACCTTTTTGAAACATGGCTTTAAAAATCTGTGCTTGGGCACAACTTCCCTGAAGTCTGTATTTATGTTATTAATCCCCATGTTGGACTTTGTTTAATAAATCAATGTGTACTCTGTTGACTTTGACTTTCCTTCCTATGGTAATGAATAGTGTATGAGAAAAAATGAAAGGGAGGGAGGGAGGGGGAGGGGTGGGCAGAGGGAAGTAAGAAGGCAGGCGACATCCAGTCCACCCACGGCCCTCATCACAATTCCCTCTCCCCCAACACTCTCAGTGACAGCCAGGTGGGCCAATGGTTAAGTGCGCTAAAGCCAAAGTCTGGGGATGGAAATTTTAACTCTACTGCTTACGAGCTGAATGAGCAGATTTCTTGATTTCTTTGTGCATCTTCTCCATTTGTCAAATGGGATGATAGTAGTGACTGCTTCATAGGATTGTGTGAAGATGAGAGGGACAGTGTCATACTAGCACGCAGTCTACAGCTCTTAGCGCCCATAGACACAGAGATGCGCAGCCCAGACCCAGCTGTCAGCATCTTCAGGGTCCAAGTGCAGATAGCTCCGTCACCTGAGGTCGCAGCCTTTCTGGGGCTGCCATAGCCCACGAGTGAGTGGTGCGGGGGTAATAAGGCATGGCCATTTGGGTCCAATGCCGTACAGCTCTGATGAGCAATCCTCACTCCCGGGCTCCTGCAACTTGGGCTAGGGCTTTGTCAGGCCTGCATGGCAATCTCCCTCTGTCCATCCTTAGTCCTCATCCCTTCCTTTCACGTGTGTGGATCCCTAATAAACATCTTGTACCCCAAAACCATCTCAAAGGTCTGCTTCTGGAGCACCCAGCCTGCAACAGCTAACACTATTGTTATTAAACTCTTACCAATTTCTCTTCCTAAATAACTCTCAGATGCAGACCTGCTTCTCCAATCCTACCGTTTTCCTGATTCAGGTCTTCACCCTTTCCACACCTGGACTTTCAGCCTCCTCACTGATCCCATCAGCCTCTGAGGCATGCTCTCCATCTGTGTCTGAGCAATGGTTCTCTAGAAAGACTTGCTTAATTCTCTGCTCTTTCTCCATTGCCTGCACTGCAGAACAATGTGCTAGTCCCAAATGGGCATCAGGTGTCTTTTGCTCCATTAGCCACCCTCCCTCTGCTCCTTCCCTTCTGTCCCCAGACTGCTTAAAATTTCTTGAGTATTTCATGGACTTCCCTATTTTATGCTTGTTTTCTCACCTTCTTAGCCAGACCAGTTCTTGCTCATTTTTCAGTCTAACTGAAATACATCTTCCTCTAAGAAGTCTCCCCAGTCCCACCAGGCAGATACAATTACTCTCTACTCATATACATTCTTGTCTTTGGATTTTGTAAGTAGTTTTGTATGCGCTTGGTTGTTTAGCCTACCATTTCTTCTATTAGTTGGTGACCAACTTCAAGATCAACATTACATCTATTTTTAGATCTGACTGATCTTTGTGCATGTTCTTACTATAAAAGTAGCAGAAGTTAAATGCAGACAATTTAGAATGCAGATAAGCAAAAGAATAAAATGAAAGCTGCACATAAATCTCAACATTACTATTAATCACTGTTTGTATTTTTCCGTGTATTCTTCTAGACTTTTTACTATGCATACATGTCTATTTTAATGTATACAGTAAAAACTGGGCTATATGGATGTGCTGGTTTTTCAGCCTGATTCTTTGAAGTTAATATTCCAACAGATTTTATTATTTAAATAGTCCTTTTACAGCATCATTTTTAGGGCTGCTAGTTTTCCATTTTATGGACTAGCCATAATTTATTTAATCTTGCTTGTGTTTTATTCATCTTTTTATTCCAGCACGTAACAGAGCACCTGAAATATAATACAAACTCAGTAAATGTTTATTGATGGTGTTTCTTCCATATTAAGAAAGGGAAAAACATTAAAGCTCTTCCTCAAAGAAGGTATTGACACTGATCTTATTTCTTGCCTTTTCTTTACTGTCAAATCTCCTAATACTCCTTATACTCACAGTCCGAACTTCCTCAGCTCCCCCTTACTCCCTAATTCATGTTGGCTGGCTTCTACATCCACCTTTCCTCTGTACATGCGTTATACTGAGGTCATCAATGACCTTCTTGTGATGAAATCTGCTATTTTTTGTTCCCGTACTGCCAATTCTCTCAGAAGGCTGAGTCACCACTACAGATTACCCTTCCTGCTCAAAACCCTCCTAAGTCACTCCTAACTGCTTCTCTGCCAGGGCACCCCTTCCCTGCCCATCTGTGAAATACTTATTTTTGTTCCCCTTCAGGATCTCTTTTTTCCAAGGATAGTTTTTTTTAAATGCCATTATACCCCAAAGAATGACTTGCTTGCAAGAAGCAGAAATGCAACTTAAACTATCTTTGCCCCCTAAAAGTGGGGAATTAATTATTCACAGGGTCCAAGAAAGGGATGAATAATCAGATGTAATCAGGACAGAGATACAGCTGGACATCAAGAACAGTCGGACACTTGAAAGCTGCCCGTAACAGCATGTGCTGGTGTCCTTTCTCTGACTCTCCAGTGAGTCAGCTTTGTTTTCCCTCATTTGGGCTGTCTTCCTTCGCAAGAGAGGAAGCATGCATGCAGACCTAAACATCACCCATTTTATTCCTCCAGAGAAGGGAATTGATGCATTCTCCAAATCCTGGTTTTAAAATATAAAGCAAGAGCTCCTACTGGCCAGGCTGAGAGCAGATGCCAACCTATGAACCAATCAACAGTGGTTGGAGGAGGAGTCATGTAAGAAGCCGGTGGTTCCTGCAGATAACATAGTTGTAGTAGGGGGAGGGGGAAGGAACAGTTCTCAGAAGGGGAAAAAAGTCTCTTCCCAGAAAAATGAGAGGAGTGTTATTGAATGAATAAAATTGTAGTTGTCCACTAAAACCTTGATAAAAGATGTTAGCTGAAGTCTAATACATGAAGTCCAGATGAAAAGATTAAAAAAAACATGAAGATGTCAGGGCATCTACAACCTTGAGTGTGAGTTTGAGAGTGTGTGTGTGTGTGTGTGTGTGTCAGAGAGAGAGAGAGAGAGGTTATATGTGAGGGCTATAACTAATCTGTTCGTTTGGCTAACTCAATATTGTAAATCAACTACACTTCAATTTAAAAAAAAGAGTCTCTTCATGTGCCTATTGATCATTTGTATTTCTTCCTTAGAAAATTGCTTGTTTAGGTCTTCTGCCCATTTTTGGATTGGGTTGTTTGTTTTTTTCGTATTAAGTCGTATGAGCTGCTTACATATTCTGGAGATCAAGACTTTGGCAGTTTCATCTTTTGCAAAAATTTTCTCCCATTCTGTAGGTTGTCGTTTTGTTTTATTTATGGTTTCCTTTGCTGTGTAGAAGCTTGTAAGCTTAATTAGGTCCCATTTGTTTATTCTTGCTTATATTTCTATTGCTTGGGTAGACTGCTCTAGGAGAACATTTTTGAGATCTATGTGAGATAATGTTTTGCCTATATTTTCTTCTAGGAGGTTTATTGTATCTTGTCTTACGTTTAAGTCTTTGATCCATTTTAAGTTTATTTTTCTGTATGGTGTAAGGGACTGTCATTGATTTACATGCTGCTGTCCAGTTTTCCCAACACCATTTGCTGATTATCAGAGAAATGCAAATCAAAACTGCAATGAGGTATCACCTCACACCAGTCAGAATGGCCATCATTCAAAAGTCCACAAATGACAAATGTTGGAGAGATTCTGGAGAAAAGGGAAACCTCCTGCACTGCTGGTGGGAATGCAGGTTGGTACAGCCACTGTGGAAAACTGTATGGAGATTCCTCAAAAGACTAGGAATAGACTTACCATATGACCCAGGAATCCTGCTCCTGGGCATATATCCAGAAGAAACCCTACTTCAAAATGACACCTGCACCCCAATGTTCATAGAAGCACTATTTACAACAGCCAAGACATGGAAACAGCCTAAATGTCCATCAACAGATGACTGGATAAAGAAGATGTGGTATATTTATACAATGGAATACTATTCAGCCATAAAAATGACAACATAATGCCATTTGCAGCAACATGGATGTCCCTGGAGAATGTCATTCTAAGTGAAGTAAGCCAGAAAGAGAAAGAAAAATACCATATGAGATTGCTCATATGTGGAATCTAAAAAAAAGAAGAACAAGAACATAAATACAAAACAGAAACAGACTCAGACGTAGAATACAAACTTGTGGTTGCCAAGAGGGAGAGGGGTGGGAAGGGACACACTGGGAGTTTGAAATTTGTAGATATGACAGGCATATGTAGAATAGATAAGCAAGATTATACTGTATAGCACAGGGAAATATATACAAGATCTTGTGGTAGCTCACAGTGAAAAAAAATGCGACAATGAATATATGTATGTTTATGTATAACTGAAAAATTGTGCTCTACACTAGAAATTGACACAACATTGTAAAACGACTATAACTCAATAAAAAATGTTTAAAAAAATTCCATTTGAACTAAAGAATAAAGTAACTGAACAGTAAAAACAAAACAAAACAAAACAAAACAAAAAAGTCAATGCCTGGATGAGAACTCTGATGAGACAGGCTAATTCCCTTCATTCTAATGCCTGTTCATCAAGGCTAATTTAGTTTCCTTGGATTCAAGAGGAAAATATCTTCTGGACAGTGTACCAGAGATTTTGGCTGCTAAAAAATGTATAGCTCCAATTGTAAATAAACAATTTAACAGCTGGTTTTCACAAACTCTTTTGTGAAGTTCACATCATTTCCCTAGTGTCTACCACAGAGTAAGATCTCAAAGTCTTCACAGAGTGAATGCGTGAAAGAACGCATAAGTGAAGTCCCTCTGAAGCCATTCACTGCTGGTGGAAATAATAATATTGTCAAGCTAAATTTCCCAATGTAAAGACAGAACAGACCCTAAACTACGAAGACACCTCCCCTGCAAGGATATCTAGAGGGAGCTTTTGTTATTTTTGCCCCATAGACTCCATTTTTTAAAATATCCTCTTTTTTTTGTGATAGATTGGGGTTAATTTTCTGAACTGTTCTCTGTTTCTCCATCATAGGACTATGTATTCCCACCGATTGGCATGTGATGTGCCTGCCTAAACTGAGGGAGGAATATGCATTCCTGCCTCATTGACTTTGAGTCTGGCCATGTGACATACTTTGACCAAGGGGATATCAGGGATATGTGACACTTGCCATGTCCAGTCAGGAGCTTTAAATGTGCCTGCCTGGTTTGGCTGGATCCCTCCCCCTCCCACCTCAACCATGGAAAGAGCATTTCCCAGATAGTGGCCACTCCTTTGGTTTGGATTGCAGGATGAGAAGACACATGAGTTAAGCTGAACCCAACTTATCCATGGCCTTCATGTAACATGAACAAGAAATAAATACTTGTTGTCATGAGCCTCTGAGATATTGGAGATGTTTATTATTGCACCAAATCTTACTAATATACTACATATAAATAAACTCTACACATTGTCATAATTAAATCATTTCCCATTATTTATTTCATCACTTGCCATGTAGAACCACTAGTCAGCATGGGTTAGGTAGGTGATAATTTGCTAGAGTGGAAAGTTCATGGGTAATGAAGCCCATCAGACTGATACCTTATGTAGCCCAGATTCTTCCTCTCCACACAACCCTGTTAACTTGTAAAAATGAAGATCACATTATCATGAGGATGAAAGGAAATGATGTATGTGAGATGCTAACACAGCATAGTTTATTAGTTAATGACTGTTCAATGAAGGAAGGAATACATGAACAAATGAATAAATTTCATATTCCATTCATTCAGTCTCTGAATATTTACTGAACACTTATCATTCCCTTCCTGGTATATGGTGTTTAAACAAAATGGGAAAAAAATCCCTACCTTCATGAAGATTAAATGCTCATGGGAGAGTCAGATAACAACCAAATAAATAAGTAAATATATCATACAAGGTAGAATAAGTTCTATAAAGAAAAATAAAGCAAGGTAAAATAATATCACATTAAATTATGGGAAGATCAAGAAAGCCCTCTCTGAGAAGGAACTTTGAGCAAAGACTTGATTTAAATGAGGGTACATACCATGAAAATACCTGTAGGAAGAATGCCCCAGAGAGAGAGACCTGCAAGGCCAAAGGCCCTGAGAGAAATGTACTTGAGATGGTCAAGGAAAGACAAGCAGACTTGTATGACCAGAGGACAGTGAGAGAGTGGAAGAGAAATAAATGAGGTGGTGTGGCCTGGAGCCAGATTCTGTGGCATCTTATAGAACTTCAGACTTTACTCTAGGTGTAAAAGTCTGTCCTGAGGAGTTCTGAGCAGAGCAGTGATAGGCTTTGATTTAAATTTGAAAATTCTGCTCCATGGACAGTAGACTGAAAGAAAGCAAGTAAAGTCACTGCATTGCATGACTCCAGGCATGTCCTCACACTACGCGGATGTTGTCCCTAGAGTTGTGCTGTGCACCATATATATGGTCATGGGCGTTGGCCTGGAGACAAGGGCAGAAGTAGGGGGTTTGGTCAAGTTAGTGCAATAGACCAGGCAAAATATTGGTGTTTGGGGCTAGGTTGGTAGTGGAGGGGGGTCAATAAGACGTGGTTGGATTGGGATTAAATTCTGAAGGTGAAGCTGATGATATTTGCTGATACATTGGATATATGATGTGAAAGAAAGGCAAAGGTCATAGATTACTCCAACTTGGACTAAGTAATTGAACGAATTATGGTACCATTTACTGAAATGTGGTATACTGGAGAAAGGGCAGGTTTATGGCAGGTGGGAAGAGAATATATCAACAGTTCTGTTTCAGCCCCATTATCTTTGAGATGCTTCACATCTAAGTGAACATGGAAAATAGGCAAATGGAGTTGAGTCTGAAGATCAAGAGTAGAGAGTGGGACTGAAGAAACAAATTGGTAATCATCAGCAAATAATGCATTTTAAGCCATGAAATTGAGTAAAACTCCTCCCAGGAGTATGGACCGAGAAGAGATCCAAGGCTCAGCCCATTTGCTTTTGTGTTTCCCATGGTGACTGGCACAGGACCAGGCATGTAGTGAATATTCAACAAGTGATCATTAAATTGGATGTAAAAGCTTTGGACCAGAAGGAAGACAAAGATGCAGATACAAACATCCATGATGTAAAAATGATCTCGGTATTTTGTAGTCTAGGCTATAAGATGCATCTTGTTAATTGTCATTGCCATGTTCTGGTCTAGTTTTTAAGGGTTATCTGAGGTCTAATCCCAAAAAAATAGAACTCTATGCTCAGCTGGCATTCACCTTGGGTGTCTTCTCTGAGGATCTAGATCTCTTGATCTGTGAGATTGAGTCTTTTTTTAATTTGAAATGATAATATTCATAATAATAACAGTAGTTTCTATTCATTAAGCCCTTATTATATCTTAGGATCTTTATAAATATCCTCACAAAAATTCAGTGAATTAGATATTATCATCCCCTTTTACAATGAGGAAACCAAATCCATACTGCTTGTAACTGGCAGAAAGGGGATTGGGACTTAATTCAATTTGGCTTCAAATTCTGGACTCTTTCCATACTTCTAGCTGCAAGAATTCAGTCCTTTACTAAAAATAGGTTCAACTGGATAAAATATTCATTTTTTATATTTAGGATAATAATAATATCTCCCATTTGTTAAGTGCTTGCTTTGGGCCAGGGAAATATGCTGGGAATATATGCAGGGAATAGATGAGATAATGCATCAAAACTGATGCATTATCTTATCTAGTCCTCATTAGGACAATATGAGGTAGCTATTATTGTAATCACCGTTTTACAGATGGACCCTTTGAAACTTAAGATCAATGACTTCTCCAAGGTCATACAACTAATTTAGTAGCAAATCCAGGATTCAAGCCCAAATTTGGCTCCAACACCTTAGATCTTATCCAATGCAGTGGCTAAAACTTGCAAATTAATAATACTCAGAACGATAAATAAAAGCTAAATAAGAAAAATGTTTTAGATCAGAGGGACTGGTTAAGAGAAAAAAGCAACTTATATGATGGAAATTTTTAGGTATTTTGAACCAGATGATAAAATTTATTTATAAATAATTTTCTTTTTTCCAAGCAACCCAGAAATGCTAGTCACTCTTTGATGTTATTTGGAATGAATCATTGTATCATAACACATTGGGAAAGACCATGCCTTCAAAAACCATCTTCAAATCTTAGCTCTACCATTCACTGGCTCTATAACCTTGGATAAACTATTTATCTTCTCTTGACTTTAGTTTCCTCATTTGTAAAATTAAAATAATAACAGTTTGGGAGAGGCCCAAATAATAGGATAAATAGGAAGTACCTAATAAGGTATACAGTACTTATAAGGAAATATAAGGAAAGTACCTTATAAACTGTGAAACACTACAAAAATGCATGCATAATTATTATTAGCGTATGTAAATGAACACAGAGTCCCCAGATGTAAATGAATGAAGGGGCAAATTACCCAGAGAGACAATGGTTTCCTTTTATTTCAGGCACACAGTAGGTGTCCAGTAAATGCTTATTTAAGTTCAATGAGTATAGAGTTTCAATCAGGCAAAAAGAAAAGATTCCAGAGATCTGTTGTCTAACACCCTGCATGGAGTTAACAATACTGTAATGCACGTTCAATGACTGTTAAAAAAGGAAAAAGTGTAAATTTGTTATGTGTTTTGTTATTCCAATTAAAAAAAAAAACAGTGACTACAATGTGAGGACAATTCTCCATTTCAAAAGTCTATTCTAAAAGCCAAAGTCACTCTTGAACACCTGGGGAACACCTTCAGAATACCACACAAAAGCAAATCTTTATTTCAGAGATAAACTTTGATGTTTAAAAATGGAAGACAAAAAGCTGTTTCTTAGGGGCAAAGAAGACTTCTCTCAACTTCTCTCAGCTTGAGAGGCATATTGTAACCTGAGAAGTGCCCCATGTCCTTCATCTCTGAGCTCCCCTGCCCTCTGCTCCCCCGTCTCAGCCCTCTGTAGACCCTACCTTCCCCCATGCTATCCAGCTCTGTCTGCTGCTTCCTCTCCCTGGCCCCATTAAATTCTTCATTCCTCTCCTTGACCCCCCCTCCCCCTCCCCTCTCCTGCAGCTAGCCTTTATGTGGAATTAAGATATAGGCATTTTTTTTATTTCTGTGGCATGCTTGAAGTTTTTAAAGCTGTTGTATCCTGTTATTTAGGAAATTCCAATCATTCCCTTTCAATCAAAAATTCAGGAGAACTGGACATTTTGTATTCAAGTCATTCATTGAACAAATATTTTCTAGGCCACAGCTCTGTCTGGGAGTATACTTGTGAACAAGACAGACTGGATCCCTGCCCTTATGGAGTCCACGATTTTTGTAGGGGAGACAAATTAGAAAGGAAGCAATCAAAATATGGTGTGAACAAATTGTTGCACAGGACTATTCGTAGCAACACTATTCACAATAGCCCAAAGGTAGAAACAACCCAAATGTCCACTGATCAACCGGTAAAGAAAATGTTGCATATACACGGGACGGAATATCACTCAGGCTTAAAAAGGAATGAAGATCTGATGCATACTATACTACTGATGAACCTTGAAAACATTGTGCTAGCTGAAAGAACCCAGATACAAAAGATCACACACTGCATCATCCCACTTAGATGAAATGCTCAGAATAGGTAAATTTGTAGCACAGGATGTAGATTGGTGGTTGCCAGGTGCTAAGGGGTAGGAGGAAATGGGCAGTGATTGCTTAATGGCTACAGAATTTTCTTTTGGACTGATGAAGATGTTTTGGAAATAGACAGAGGGAGTGTTTGCACAGCATTGTGAATGTGCTGAATCCACTAACATTGTGAATGCACCACTGAACTGTGCACTTTTAAATGGTTAAGTTTATGTTACATGAATTTCACATAAATTTTTTTCTAATTTATGGTGTGAAAAATGCTACTATGGAGTAAGTACAAGATAAAACCTGTTTAGGGTTGGTTTCATGGAGGCGATGCCCTACGAGGTGGGATTTTCATCGGTTCTGCAAATATTTATTAAGGCTGCTCTGCAGGGTGGACCTGTCCTAGGTGCTGAGGATACAACTGTGATGACAACAGGCAACCTCCCTGTCCTCGTGAAGCTTATATCTGGCAGAGGGGGGCATGGGAGAGGCAAACAAAAATAATTCATATTATGTCAGGAGGGGATAAGTGCTGTGGAAAAATATAGTAGAGTCAGGGGCTTAGGGAGCTCCAGAGAACACTGAATGAAACACAGCAGAATTATCCAGACAAAAGGAAAAATGTTCAAAGGCCCAGCAGAAAGAGAGTCTGACATTTTCACTAAACCTTATAAAATTTCTTTCTACTTGTATGTGGACAACTCCTGAATTTTCCCCATCCTGAGCCAGCTTAATCTTTCTCTTTTATTTTTCACTTCAGTTAATGTTATCTGTCAAGCTAAAACTTCAGTGTTATTTTTAGCATGTTCCTGTTCTGTAAGATCTTAAGATAATTTTCCAAACAGAAATATTTTAGTTTCTGTTCACCAAAGATTTTGCAGTGCTATTAATTCTAAAACTGCTATTTAAAATTTTAAATGCAAGATTTTATAGTCTATCTTGCAATTTAAAGAATGATTTTGTGGTATCCTAGGATAATATTTTTTCCCACTGAATATTTCTCCAATTTTATAATTAGAATTAAGAAGGAGGAATAGGATTTCCTTTTAGAAATTCTAATCACAGCTAAGTTTTTTGAGAATATTTCTCCTCCATGAAACAAACAAACATTGATTTTTATTAACTACGTGGTAAAAGCTGTGAAAAGAAATAAGGAAAGACCTGATCAGTTAAAGAAAGATATCTGTGACCAAATACATTCTGGTGCTTTTCTCTAGAGGCTGCTGCTTTTATGTAATGTTAGAGAATCTTAGAGTTTCCTGCTTTCTGCCATAACCATCCTCTCTCTGTTCTTCCCCCAACCCACCCACAAAGCCTATTGTTCTTTATTAGGTGCTAGAGACATCCATCCCCAATTTTTCTAGGACAATAATAAAAGAGCAGGAAGAGGGATAAAGAGGGAAAGATATGTCACCCTAATGAGCCAGGCTCCTTGAACCAAAAGTCTTTTCAGCTCAGGAATCTCTGGTGTTCAGCTTGTATTGAAGTTGGTTTCCTTTGGTTCCCATTACCAAATCTCAACCCATTCCCCGACTCCAATCCCTGTGAAAGGATGCATGAGTACATCAGAAAAATAATACAATTTCAGAGCCCCAGATTCAAGAGGGGCAGCAGCTGGGTTAAGGTGGAGCTGTGCCTTTTAATCACCATAGTCTCTCATCTAGAAAGGATACAAGAGCCTTGACTGAAAGGAGTGTGGGGCTTCTCAACTTCCCAAGTCACAAAATCACTCCAGATGGAAACAGAAATAAAATTCTAGGGAAAAATGGACTAAATTTGACATTGGAAGTTGTGTTGGAGTCCACATGTGCCCTTACTTCTTAGTGTAACCTCTATCTTTACCATGAAGCTGAGCTTCCTCATCTGTGAAACGGAACATCTACTTCTCAGGGTTGTCTTCTACAGCTGGGAAAAAATTGGCATATAGTAGGTACTGGAAATAGATGAATCTCAACAGATGTTTGTTGAAATTTCCATCTTGTTGCAAATTGCAGATCCAAAATTTTGTACATTTGAGAGCTGTGTTGATAAAACATCTGGGTACACCAGTATCTTTTTCTCAATGTATGTCCAGATGTTCTGGGCCCTATGCAGATCTAGCTAATGTTAATGCATTACCCACATAAGTATCATTTATTGGATAAAAACAATGTGCAGAAACTTGACACACAGAAATTAAGAGTCAAGGGAAAGGAGGAAGTTTATCATACGACAGCCAAGCTTAATTTTTACAAGTCTTTCCTTATGATATCCAAAAATAAGGCCCATTTCACTTACAACAGTCCATCAGTTAAAAAGAAGGGAACTCAGAGATTACATAACCTGAACCACAACTGAAGGGTGGAAAAACTGTGGCCCAAAAAAGTCACAATTGCCTCAGACTGCCAGCTACTTAGGACAAAAGCTTGGATTAAAACCAATAATGCTAATTCACAGTCTTATGCTCTTCCACTTGAATCCCCAGCCTCCCACAGCAGAAAGCAATTAGAGACTATGAATTGGAAAGAACCTTGGAGTTAAAACATGAATATTAGTGTCATGTATTAAACACAGCATGCCCTATGAAGTAGGGATTATCTGCTGTTTACAGATGAGTGGAACTTAATGCTCAGATGGGGTGAGTAACTTATCCTAGGTCACAGAGGTAAGAAATAAGGAGTTGAGATCTGAACCCAGGTAATCTGAATTTGACTCATACCCCTACCTGCTCCTCAACCATGAATGAAACAAATTCTATTGCCTATTAATGATGGAGGCAAATGATGTATTGGAAAGGACTTGGAATTAGGGTTAGACAAAGATGGTATCAAAATCCTTGCTCTGCTACACACTGCTACTCACCAAGAGTTTATATATACAGTGGGGAAGGATATCCAATCTTAACTTAGTTATCACTTCCTCTAGGCTGTGTGATAGGGCCCTCGTTAGCAGTGTTTATCTTCCTCCTGGCAGACTAAAAACTCACTAAAACAGAGCAGAATCCACGTCTTTCAGCTTCACCATTATATTTCCAGCATCTAGAAGAGTGCTGGGCATATGGTATGTGCTCAGTAAACAAACATTTTATTGAGTGAAGGGAGCCTCAGTAAGTCATGTTCTCTGCTTTGACCTCATATTTTCCTTTGATAAAATGGAAAATTCGTACTTTTCTGTAAGAGAAATTTCTAGCTGTGAATTCTCTCAATATTTCATCCTGGGATGGCCAGAGAGATAATGTGAGTTGCATCTTTTGGAACGACCATACATATAAAACTAGTTAAAGGCAGTAGCACTTGAGTTTTTAGCAAAATAAGGCCAAGAAAATTAGATATTTGTAAGTGGAAGAGGCCACAACTCAGGAAGAAGCTGAGAAACTCTGGAGATGGCTAGTATTGGAAGAATCCAAAAGATTAAAAAGTGTCTCAGTGGTCAGCTTGGATTTATGACCTCAGGCTGTAAGGATTTACCATCAATAGGCAGTGCCTGTGGGCTCCAGTAATCAACAACAACCTAATGAGAATGTGGATGAATCAATAATTAGGGTCTGGGCCAGATGAGCATAACATAGCAGCACAACAGATTTTCATTCAATGTTCATTGTATGTTATCTTTTCTTCTGACTCCAAATCTGTAAACTTAACTGCTCACTGGACATTTCCACATGAATGTCACACTAACATCTCAAACTCAATATATCAAATCTATTGTCAACATTTTTAGCTCTTAATTTCATTATTTCTCCAGTATACTTTAAATCAAAGTCCATAGCCCAAACAAAAGTCCGAAAGGCATCCTAGACCTCCCTCAGTCTCCTTCCATTAAAACGCATGGAGTACATCTCCTTATTATCTCTCATACTTTCCCCTATCTCTCATTCCCCAACCACATATACCCAGCTCACGTCCTCATAACTGTTTACTCAAACTGTTGCAGCTTTCTCCTAAGTGATCTGTGTTCTAACACTGGATGTTCAAATATGGTCTCCACACAACACCCAGAGTGTTCTTTCTAAGATTAAAATCTGGTCATGCCACTCCCTGCATAAAGCCTGTCCCTGCATCCTTTACTTACAGGCTTATGTCTAAACTCATCTTGCCGTCAGGACTTGGCTCTTGCATACCTCTTTAGATTCATCCATCAATAATCTCCCATTTGCTTAATATGTTGCAGCCCCAGCTCTTGCCCTTTTCCAGAAGCTTGGCATCACTGTAATGCTGGTGTGGCTGTCCATGGTACTGAATCAACTAGCAAAGGCTGTTGGAGTTCTCTCTACTACTAGGATGCTGGACACTTTTCTCCAAATGCTCCTAGAACTCTAAGGGTTTTTGTTTGTTTGTTTTGTTTTGTTTTGTTTTTATGTATTGATAAAATCTTCAAAATTTGTTGCACAACAAAAAATAGACCTTTTCCATGTTTACATATTTGTTTTAAGCAGTTCAATTTTTCTTTTCTGTTTTTAGTGTTTGGAAAATAAAATGGTGAGAAAAATTTATGTATCTAGTACTAATATGTTTTAGTTGGTTTCTATAAACTTTTATTGATTATATATCAAGATACTGGTATCACTGGGTCAGGCATTAGGCAAAAGAAAGGAGGAAAGAGTCTGTACCCTCTAAGAGATCATAGTTAAGGGAAGATGCAGATATGCAAATAAGTAATTAGAATGCAGTGTAAGGGATAGAAGAGGTATACAAATGAGTTAATGGGGGAAATTGCGGTAGTGGGACATATATCAAAGTCTGTATTAAATGTTTGATATACAGTATCTCATTCAGTTCTTACATCAACAACTACCTATGATAGATATGTTTTTTGTCTTTTATTTTTAAATTTAGAAAATTAAAGCTTAGAGTGTGTAAATAATTTCTCCAAAGTCACATGGCTGCTACATGGTGTAACCTGGATTTGAACTAGGTCTCAAGGCTCTAGAAACATTACTTAACTCCTTCCAACTCTATCTGGCTTTTGCCCTAGGGCTCTAATTATGCCTAAGGATTAGGTAATAAAAGCTGTCAAAGGAAAGACTAGGGATCATTGGTAAGCTCAATTCCATTTACTTCCATTTAAGAGAATCATGGAATCATAAAATCTTTGGGTTGATGGTTGAATTGAGACCCAAAGAGGTTTCGTTATTTACTCAGAGTCACACGATCATCAAACACGAAGTTCATATGTACAACCAGTTTTCCCACCTTTGAGGCTGTTACTCTTTCCATCTCGCTCCGTGGGTAATACATCCCAAAGATGGAGGAAAAAGTAGCTAGAGAGTGAGATCAAAGCAAGAACAGGGATTGGTAGGGTAAAATACTGTGTGTGTGTGTGTGTGTGTGTGTTCCACACTGGCCAAATTCCTGATAATTATTAATATTCAGTAAATTTTTTAAAATGAATAAACTAAATGTAAGCTGGATCAACCAATCCCATCTAGGATCGAAGTTCAGTTAAATTTTGATAAGGAATACATGTTAAGTAATAAGCACCATTTTTCCCTCCCTTTCTAGTATGTGCTCCATTAAAAAAAAAAAAAGACTAACTGTTTACTGAGCAGTTACCAAATGTCAGTCAATATGTTAAGTGCTTTACACTTATCATCACATTTAATTTTTCAACAATTTTTAACAACCATATGAGTTAAGCATGTTAATATGTTGTCCTCATTATGATGAGGAAAGTAAGAACTGGAGAGGTTAAAAGTAACTCAAGATCAGAAGCTATGAGAGAGATAGGGGGAATTTAAATCCATGCAGTCTGACTTCAGAATTCATGAGTTTATTAACCACGGTACCATTCTCTATGCCAACCTCTCTTCAGTGGAGGTAAGAAAACCTGTCCTTGGGATAGTTACGAAGATGGCGGAGTAGGACGCTTGCAGGTCACCCTCTCCCACAAATACACCAAGACCCACATCTACAGACCCACTCAGCCAACCAGAGCACCTGTGGAACTCCGACAGAACATCGCCCTCTTCAAAAGATAAAGACGCCAAAAATCTGGTAGGAGAAAAGGAAAAAAGAAAGAACAAAAGGCAAAGCAGCGAGGGACGGGTCCCGCGGGGAGGGAGCGGCAAAGGAGGACTGGCGCTCGCTCGCTGGGTCTCCCCTCTCCAACTGAGAGGCCAGCGGGACGGAGGGGGAGCCTCCGAGGCTCGGATCTGTACAGAGCAGCCCTTGACTAACAGAACTAAGTTAAAGGGGCATAGAGCGTCCCCCCGACACCCAGCCTGAGACGCGGGCCGGCAGCCGCGGGCAGGGCCAGGCTGCACAAGCCGGGCGGAGGACGGAAGCGGCTGCACGGAGGCAGCCCCGGGGGAACGCAAGGGGCTGCGCGCGTGGCTGTGGGTGCACAGGGCAGAACATCCTGGGCCCTCCATAAAACAGCAAGGTTGATGTGCTCTCGGGGGTAGGGTGCACACCCCCATCTCTGAAAACCCGCGGAAAGTTTTCGGGGGAAGAGAGGCGGGGCTCAGGCGCAGCCGCCATATCCTCTGCGCTGAGCACTCAGGCGGGGGCGGGGGCGAAACCTGCATCCGCACCGAAGGGCTTAGCAGCCTCAAAGGCCAGACTGAGACTGGCCTGCAGCCCGGGGCAGATAGGATCCTTCCATCCTGGTCCCTCAGAGAACTTGCTCCACAAAGACAAACAAGGAGCTGGGTTTTGGCTCTGAGCAGGGACAGGGCTGTCCCTTGGTCTTCCCCGAGCCCACCCGCGGAGCGCCCAGGGCGGAGCGCCGACCAGGGCGGAGCGCGCAGCCACACAGAGCAGCGGAACTACCGGCGGCGCAGGTAGAGGGAGAGCGGCCCGCCCGCCTTTCGGGCAGGAACACAGCCCCTGACCGAGGTGCTGGGAGGGGGCACGACCCGCCCTCCTACCCGGCCAGTCTGCAACATCTGACTGCGGCATCCGGAGGGGCAGCGACCCGCCCGCCCACAGCAGAGAGCTGCACCTGACCCAGTGTTAGGAGGAGGTGCGATCTGTTTGCCGACAGGTGCTGGGAGCAGCACAGAAGAGGGCGCCAACGGAGGGCCTCTGAAAACAGCAAGCTGAGCTTCCAAAACAGGACGAAGACAAAGACTTCACATTAAAAGCACACAGACTCCAGGAGAACACCGACAACACCCCCCCCCCCTTTTTTAAAATCTGTTTTTACCTGTTCTATTTTCTATTACTCTCTTAATCTTTACTTCTTAATTCATTTCTATGTCTCTTGGGTTTTGATGTCCTGTTATTGATTAGACACAGGTTTCAAATACATCTATTCATCTCCCCCCCCCCTTTTTTTGTAAAGGTTTCAAAAGGACATCTCAACCCGATTAATACTCTGCTTCAACTCACTCTTCTATTATTCATTATACACTGTTTTCAAACCCTCTTTCTCCCTTCTTTTAAAATTCTTTCTCTCTCTCTCTTATTTTTTTTTCTTTTTTTCCTAAGTTCTATTCCTAAATAGGCATCAGATAGATAAAATCCTTAAGGACCAAAATAAACAACTGATACTCCATAAACCACAGTGCCAAAGATGTATGAGCAAGATGAAGAAGCAGAAAAACCTTTCCCAATTAAAAGAACAAGAGAAATCCCCTGAAAGAAAGATCAACGAAATAGACATCGATAGCCTACTAGATCGAGATTTCAAAAAAGGAGTGATTGAATTGCTGAAGGAATTAAAAGAGATAGTGTTTAGAGATATAAAATATGTCAAAAATGAAATTGAAGCTATAAAGAAGAGCCAAGTAGAATGGGTAAACTCGTTGACAGAGATGAGGAATGATCTAATAGCTGTGCAAAGCCGACTAGATAATGCAGAGGAACGAATTAGTGATCTAGAAGACAGGGCAATAGAAAGCACCCATTCAGAAGAACTACAAGAGAAGCAAATAAAAAATAATGAAAATAGCACAAGGGACCTATGGGATAATATAAAGCATCCCAATCTTCGCATAATAGGGGTCCCAGAAGGAGAAGAAAGATCAAAGGGAATTGAAAAGGTTTTTGAAGAAATCATGACTGAAAACCTCCCAAACTTAAAGAAGGAATCAGATATCCAAGTACAGGAAGCTCAGAAGGTCCCAAACAGGAAGAACCCAAATAGACCCACACCAAGACATATCATAATCAAGACGGCCAGAGTCAAGGATAAAGAAATGATTCTAAAGGCAGCAAGAGAAAAGCAAAGAGTAAGTTACAAGGGAACCCCCATAAGGCTCTCAGCTGATTTCTCTACACAAACACTACAGGCCAGAAGGGAGTGGCAAGATATATTCAAAGCCCTGAATGAAAAAAAGATGCAGCCTAGGATCCTTTATCCAGCAAGGCTATCCTTGAGGATAGAAGGAGAAATAAAGAGTTTCACAGACAAAAAAAAGCTGCAGGAGTTTAGCAACACTAAACCCATGCTAAAAGAAATATTGAAAGAGCTATTCTAAATGGAAAAGCAGCAGGATGCTACAGAAATGAGAAACACACAACTGGAAAGGTGATAACTCATGAATTACAAATAAAGTAAACATGAAATTATAAAAGAAGACAAACAAATCACTGAGAGTGGGAGAGGGAGGCAGGGAAATATAGAATATTTTTTTCTTTCTTTTTTAAATTTTTTTAACACTAGGATGGGTTTGAGATCATGTTACTATCAGTTTAATAAAAACAGTTATAGTAATGGGTTGACAGATTTACAAAAAAGGGTAACCACAAGCCAAAAATTTACAAAGGAGTCACAAAAATTAAATAAAATCCATGATAATACAAAGGAAAATTACCAAACCACAAAAGGAAGAAGAAAGGAACAAAGAGGATATACCAATTCAACTGCAAAGATAAGTTCAAAATGGCAATAAACACACATCTATCATTAATTACTGTAAATGTTAATGGACTAAATGCTCCAGTCAAAAGACACAGAGTGGCAGACTGGATAATAAAGCAAGAACCTTCAATATGCTGCATACAAGAGACCCACTTTAGGGAGAAGGACACATATAGATTGAGAGTGAAAGGATGGAAAAGGATATTCCATGCAAATGGAAAAGCCAAAAAAGCAGGTGTTGCAGTACTGATTTCAGACAAAATAGACTTTAAAACAAAGGCCATAAAGAAAGATAAAGAAGGACATTTTATAATGATTAAAGGAGTGATGCAAGATGAGGATATTACACTCGTTAATATAAATGCACCCAATATAGGAGCACCTAAGTACATACAAGAATTACTAACAGAGATAAAGGGGGATATTGATGGGAATACAATCATAGTTGGAGATTTTAACACTGCATTAACATCACTAGACAGATCTTCCAGACAGAAAATAAACGAGGCAACAGAGAAATTAAATACTACAATAGAAAAACTAGATTTGGTGGATATTTTCAGAGCATTACACCCCCCAAAAAATAGGATATACATTCTTTTCAAGTGCACATGGAACATTTTCCAGGATCGATCACGTACTTGGGCACAAAAGAAACCTCAACAATTTTAAGAAGATAGAAATTATCTCAAGCATCTTTACTGACCACAATGCCATGAAACTGGAAATCAACAACAGAGAAACAAAGGAGAAAAAAAGGAAAGCATGGAGATTAAACAATATGTTATTGAAAAAACAATGGATCAATGAGGAAATCAAAGCTGAAATTAAAAAATACCTTGAGACAAATGATAATGAAAGCACAACCACTCAAAACCTATGGGACACAGCAAAGGCAGTGCTAAGAGGGAAGTTTATAGCGATACAGGCCTTCCTCAAAAAAGAAGAACAATCTCAAATAAACAATTTAACCCACCACCTGAATGAATTAGAAAAAGAAGAACAAAAAGCCCCAAAAAAGCAGCAGAAGGAAGGAAATAATAAAGATCAGAGAGGAATTAAATACAGTAGAGATTAACAAGACCATAGAAAAAATCAACCAAACCAAAAGCTGGTTTTTTGAAAAAGTAAATAAAATCGACAAACCTCTGGCCAAACTCACAAAGAAGAAAAAAGAGAGAGCACAAATTAGCAAAATAAGAAAGGAAAATGGAGAAATTACAACAAACAAAATAGAAATACAGAATATCATATGAGAATATTATGAAAAACTATATGGAACCAAACTGGATAACCTAGAGGAGATGGACAAGTTTCTGGAAACATACTGTCCACCAAAACTGAATCAAGAAGAATCTGAACACTTGAACAATCCGATCACTAGAAAGGAAATAGAAATAGCAATTAAAAACCTCCCTACAAATAAAAGTCCAGGACTGGACGGCTTCACCGGGGAATTCTACCAAACATACAAAGAAGAACTCATACCAGTCCTTCTCAAACTCTTCCAGACGATTGAAAAGGAGGGAATACTCCCAAACTCATTCTATGAAGCCACCATCACCCTGATACCAAAACCAGGCAAAGACACTACAAAAAAAGAGAATTATAGGCCAATATCACTGATGAACATAGACGCCAAAATCCTCACCAAAATTTTAGCAAATAGAATCCAACAACACATAAAAAAGATTATACATCATGACCAAGTGGGGTTCATCCCAGGGACACAAGGCTGGTTCAACATACGCAAATCAATCAGTGTAATACATCACATCAACAAGAGAAAGGACAAAAACCACATGATCATCTCAATCGATGCAGAAAAAGCATTTGATAAAATTCAACACCCATTTATGATAAAAACTCTCGCCAAAGTGGGTATAGAGGGAACATATCTCAACATAATAAAAGCTATATATGACAAACCTACAGCCAGCATAGTACTCAACGGTGAAAAACTCAAAAGCTTCCCACTAAAATCTGGGACAAGACAAGGATGCCCACTATCACCACTCCTATTCAACATAGTCCTGGAAGTCCTAGCCACAGCAGTCAGGCAAGAGAAAGAAATAAAAGGGATCCAAATTGGAAAAGAAGAGGTAAAAGTGTCATTATATGCTGATGACATGTTACTATATATAGAAAACCCTAAAAGGTCCACACAAAAGCTACTAGAGCTGATTGAAGAATTCAGCAAGGTAGCAGGTTACAAAATTAACGTTCAAAAATCAGTTGCATTTCTTTACACTAATGATAAATCAACAGAAGAAGAAAGTAAAGAAACAATCCCCTTTAAAATAGCACCCAAAGTAATAAAATATCTGGGAATAAATCTAACCAAGGAGGTGAGAAAATTATACACAGAAAACTATAAACCATTGATGAAGGAAGTTAAAGAAGACTTTAAAAAATGGAAAGATATTCCATGCTCTTGGATTGGAAGAATCAATATTGTTAAAATGGTCACACTGCCCAAGGCAATCTACAGATTTAATGCAATCCCTATCCAATTACCCAGGACATATTTCACAGAACTAGAAAAAATCATAATAAAATTCATATGGAACCATCAAAGACCTAGAATTGCCAAAGCATTACTGAAGAGAAAGAAAGAGGCTGGAGGAATAACTCTCCCAGACTTCAGACAATACTATAGAGCTACAGTCATCAAGACAGCATGGTATTGGTACCAAAACAGATATATAGACCAATGGAACAGAATAGAGAGCCCAGAAATGAACCCACAAACTTTTGGTCAACTCATCTTCGACAAAGGAGGCAAGAATATACATTGGAATAAAGACAGTCTCTTCAGCAAATGGCGTTGGGAAAACTGGACAGCAGCATGTAAAACAATGAAGCTAGAACACTCCCTTACACCATATACAAAAATCAACTCAAAATGGATTAAAGACTTAAACATAAGACAAGATACAATAAACCTCCTAGAGGAAAACATAGGCAAAACATTATCTGACATACATTTAAAAAATTTTCTCCTAGAAGAAATAAAAGCAAGAATAAACAAATGGGACCTAATGAAACTTACAAGCTTCTTGCACAGCAAAGGAAACCAGAAATAAAACAAGAAGAAAACCTACGGAATGGGAGAAAATTTTTGCAAGTGAAACCAACAAAGGCTTGATCTCCAGAATATATAAGCAGCTCATATGACTCAATAAGAAAAAATAAACAACCCAATCCAAAAATGGGCAGAAGACCTAAACAAGCAATTCTCCAAGGAAGACATACAAATGATCAAAAAGCACATGAAAAAATGCTCAATATCACTCATTATCAGAGAAATGCAAATCAAAACTACAATGAGGTATCACCTCACACCAGTCAGAATGGCCGTCATTCAAAAATCCACAAATGACAAATGCTGGAGAGGCTGTGGAGAAAGGGGAACCCTCCTACACTGCTGGTGGGAATGCAGTTTGGTGCAGCCACTATGGAAAACAGTGTGGAGATTCCTCAAAAGACTAGGAATAGACTTACCATAGGACCCAGGAATCCCACTCCTGGGCTTGTATCCAGAAGGAAATCTACTTCAGGATGACACCTGCACCCCAATGTTCATAGCAGCACTATTTACAATAGCCAAAACATGGAAACAGCCTAAATGTCCATCAACAGGTGACTGGATAAAGAAGAGGTGGTATATTTATACAATGGAATACTACTCAGCCATAAAAACCGACAACATAATGCCATTTGCAGCAACATGGATGTCCCTGGAGAATGTCATTCTAAGTGAAGTAAGCCAGAAAGAGAAAGAAAAATACCATATGAGATCACTCATATGTGGAATCTAAAAAACAAAAACAAAAACAAAAACAAACAAAAACAAAGCGTAAATAAAGGACAGAAATAGACTCACAGACAGAGAATACAGACTTGTGGTTACCAAGGGGGTGGAGGGTGGGAAGGGATAGACTGGGATTTCAAAACTGTAGAATAGACTACACTGTATAGCACAGGGAAATATACACAAAATGTTATGATAACTCACAGAGAAAAAAATGTGACAATGAGTGTGTATATGTCCATGAATAACTGAAAATTTGTGCTGAACACTGGAATTTGACACAACATTGTAAAATGATTATAAATCAATAAAAAATGTTAAAAAAAGAAAAAAGAAAAGAAAAGAAAACCTGTCCTTTCTCTACCCTGGGTAGAAAGGAGGATTCTTTGGTCCACATGGGCCAAAGTGGTAATATCAATTTGGAAAAATGGAGGGAGGGAACTGCATTTAGGCTGAATGAAGGAGGAGAAAGCACTAGTAGAGGTGGGCTGGGGAGAGTCCAGTGTGTCCTGATCTCAATATAGCCCCTTTCCTCCCAGGTCTGCCTCCCAAAGGGTCAGAGAGAGTGAGAAATCAATTTCCTCCTGGCCAAGCTTACATGATCTGAGGAAAGGTGGATTCCACCAGATGAGATCACTTTGCCACTGCATATGCCCCATCTTGTATCATACCCTTTTCCCAGGACACTCATGATCTCTGACGAGAATCATTCTAGAGTCCCATTTCATGAAACCAGCTGAGGCTCGCTCATTTCTGGAGCTACAATATGTAAGACTGGAAAAGCACTTACCATTCTCTTGGTCAGACTTTCAAACTGTGCCTCACAGAGCCCAGGATCCAAGGGAACATCTTTGGGGAGAAGCCAAGATGGAGGTGGGAGGGTTAGGGCTCCTGACTTCAACCTCAACCAGATTACCTGTCTGCTGCCCTCGAGAGAAGGATTATTGTGTAAGGCTGAAGAGCAGGGGTGCTTAAATCAGATGGGCTAGGTCTGACTCCAGCTCCGCTACTTACTGTCTGCGGAACTAGGGCAAGTTACTTAACCACCCTGAGCCTTGAGTCCCTTGTCTTTAATATTTAGATAATAAATATTTATTATTATCTTATAGGGTTGTTGGGAGATTAAAGTTGTTGTATATAAAGCACTTAAAACAATTCCCAGCATGATATAAGCATTCGATAAATGTTACCATTACTATTTTGTCTTTCTTCCATAGTGGTTTCTATGTCACTTTAAAATTCTATAACTGCTAATATTTTTTTGAGAAAACCAAGAGTTGCAATGAAAAAGTTAGTTTTGCATGTTTCCACAACTTAGTGTGAAGCTAAACTCAGAGCCCAGGCTTCCTGATTCCTTTCCAATGCTCATTTCCCTTATATCATGCAGTGTTATCCTTACTATCACTGTCCTCAGCGATCATGAGAAGGGGCTTTAAACAATCCTGTCTTTCATCATCTTCTCTATAAAATGGGGGTGGGTCAGCAAGAATCTTTGCACTTTTTCCTGTTAAGAATATTGGGAGAGTCAAATGTCTACTTAATTCAGCGAGTCAATAGTGCAAGTGGATAGAAGACTATGCAATTCCTGCTCCTTCTGCCTAGAAGATCGTCTCCCCAGATCTTGAAAGAGCTGGTTGCAGTTCAGATATCCCTCAGTCCAAAAGGCCTTCCCTGACCAAACTAAAGCATCATTCTGCAGTCACTCTCTACCTGATCATTTTACTTTATTTTATTCACTGCAATAACCACTATCTGAAATTCTGAGATGTTTTCTTACATTCTGTCTGCCCCACTATAATATCTGTAAGAATAATAAAGTTGTATTTCTTGATCTCCGCTATGTTCCTAGTGATTAGAACAGTGTCCAATATGTACTAGGTTCTCAGTATCTGTTTAGTGGATGGATGTATGGATAATAGGAAGGGAGGGAGGAAGGAAACCTAAAATGGAAAGGAGGGAGGAAAAGAAGGAAGACAAAAAGGAGAAGGAGGGCAGATGGAAGGATAGATGGATGGATGGTTGAAAAAAATGGATGGATGTATAAATGGGTGGATGGATGGATACAGAAAAAGAGAATGAGGGAGAGCTTTGTGCACTATAGGACCTGCTTTAGTTCCTTAGACTTGCACCTTGAAATGGAGCAGAATGGTTTTCAGGGTTCATTCAAATCACCCAAAATTTAAAGGGGAGAAAGGGCCACATAAGGAATCACAGATCTGAAAGTATGAATATGGACAACTTGATTTAGAGTGAGGAAGAACATGATGTCAGCTGACAGCTATAGGAGAGACCACAGATAAAGTATCAGCAGAGGTAAAAAGAAGAGTCATGTTTTGCTGACCAAAAGTTGGGAGGAGAAAGAATCCATGTTGTGCTATGTGGAGAGCTGTGGGCAAGAAGTCAGCCTACACTACCAGGTGTGTGTCTTTACAGAATTCACCCAACCTCTGAGAGTCTGTTTACTCTAGTTCCTGTATTGTCTTCTGTACGGGAAGAGAGAAATGGAAATGATGTGCTCCCTATAGGGTTGTTGTGAGGGCGTACTAAGATACACTATACGAAGTGCTTTGTGAACCCTCAAGTGCTGTGGACACAAGTGCTCTGTCCATTATTAAGGACAGAAATAGAAACATTGCTGTTTAACCCCTGTCCTTCCTTTTGGATTCAGGGAGGGCACAGGCTGAATCTCTCAGCTTTGGTGCAAGACTCTAGGGCTTGTCACTGTACTTGGCATGCAGTGGGCACTCTGAAATGTTTGCTTAATAATAAATGGCATAAAAACAGGAGGAATGCCCCTTCTCATGAAGGAGGCTTTGGAATGAGACCAGCCTGAGTCTGAATTCTGCTGTGTCACTTCCTAGTGGTGCAATGTACACAAATTATTTAACTTCTTTGAGCTCCAGTTTTCTCAACTGTCAAAACAATGCTGCTTACACTATTTATAATAGCCAAGACATGGAAGCAACCTAAGTGTTCACTGACAGATGAATGGATAAAGAATATGTGGTGTATTGAAACCAACACTTTAAATCAACTACACTTCAATAAAAAATTTTTTTAGAAAAATGTGGGGGTGTGTGTGTGTATACACACAATGGACTATTACTCAGCCATGGAGGAGAATGAAACAATGCCATTTGCAGCAACATGGATGGACCTAGAAATTATACCAAGTGAAGTAAGTCAGATAGAGAGAGACAAATATCATATGATATTACTTATATGTGGAATCTAAAAAATTATACAATTGAACTCATATACAAAACAGAAATAGGATCATAGACATAGAAAACAAACTTACGGTTACCAAAGGCAAAAGGAGGGGAAGATAAATTAGGAATTTGAGATTAACAGATACACATTATTAAATATAAAATAGATAAACGACAAGGACCTACTGCATAGTATAGAGAAGTATATTCAATATCTCATAATAACCTATAATCAAAAAGAATCTGAAAAAGAGTAGATATATATGTATGTATAACTGAATCACTTTGCTATACACCTGAAACTAACATAACACTGTAAGTCAACTGTACTTCAATTTTAAAAAGAACTATAGAATAATATGAATAAGCAAAAAAAAAATCATTCTGCTCAGTTCATAAAGTTGTAAGAATTAAGCTAATTGATGTTATAGAAGGGAGCTCCTAAGCACACAGTAGGTGATTTAAAGAAAGTGCATCTTGTGATAAAGATGAAAGAAGATCACTGACTTTCAAAAGTGATGAGAGATGACACTGGCATCCCAGTAGGGTGGAAAAAGTGGGATGGGATTCCTGACAATCACTTCATCTTGAACTGATTTGGAACATAATTGCTGCAAGTCAATTTCCTGCCTGTGGGGAGTGTAGTGTGAGCTTCAGATGAGAAGACTTCTCACACTGACAGCTGAGAATGAGAAGCCATTTGGCAGAATAGAGAGGACACAGATCTGAGCCATCTCTGCATCTACTCCCTGCCTCAGTCTTCCCTTCTCTAAAATGGGGAAGGGGAAACTAGGTAATCTAACAAGCTGCTTCTGGATGTAAAACCCCATGTCTCAAGAGGAAAAATGATGGCAAGCTGAGGTGAGAGAATTGAAGAGAAAGATTTTCTCTTCTCTTGGCAGAGGAAACTGTGTTTTGGTTAAAGTCATGTTGAGAGGTTAATTAACATCACTAAGCCTGTTTCTTCATCTGTAAAAGGAAATGTTAATACTTATCTTGCAGGATGGTTGCAAGGGGAAAATGAGGTGATATGTGCTGGGCACAAGGTAGGCTCTCATTAAATACTCAAAATATTATCATTCTCTACCACCTTCTCACCGTCCTTCCCCAGTCAGGCTAGGGCTCTTAACCTCTCCCTTAACGCTACTGCTGCGACTGGCTCCTGAGTGCCTCCCTCCCTGACGTCCAATAGATGCATCTGGTCATCAATGAAGTGAAAATGGAAAAAAGCCCTCACTTGGCCCCTTCAGCCCACCTTCTACTGGGCTGTCAGGATTATTCTCAGAAGCATAGCTCTGATCTTGTCACTCCTTTGCTCAAAAGACGTCCGTTGCTCTCTCCATCACCCTGAAACAAGGACCACAGTGCTTACCCTATCTCAATGGTTTCAATTCACCACCACGTGGAACAACCCATTTCCCAGCCAAACCAAACTCAACTGCAGGCTCCTGTTTTTCCACAACCCCTGTGCCACCTACAACATCTAGCAAAGGAAAAGAATTATGTCTGCTTTTGGAAACTGAAAGCCACGTGGGGATAGCCCCCCTGGTGCAGTCCACATCAGAATCTGCTGCATTGAAGTGGGAGAATTTCTGCATTATTTGTTTTTCTCATGAAAACAGTTCTTCCTCAGTAATGAATTCAGCAGGGGCTCCTCCACCCCCTAGTCTCGGGGGTTCCCCTAACAGAACAATGCTTAATTTCCTCCATTTCTCCTCCTCTAATGGGGGCTGTCAACTACCCTCCTCCCGGCATCGTGGCAAAGGATGCATAAATCCAACTGGAAGCTTGGCATGACTGTCACATTTCCGTTCTAATCAGCAGCCCCTTCCCCCACCTCCTCTTTACTCAAGAGACCAGAGGTACTCCCATCTCCCTTCCAAGCTCCCCCCCCACCCCGAGCTTAACAGGACCTCTGGCCTCCCCTCCCCATCCTTCCTCCATCCCAGGAGATTGCAGCCTCTCATTATCCAAGGAGGCTCCGGCTCTGAGGTTCATTTCATCTATCAGTTCTGAGCTTCACCTGTGACCTGAGCCTTCCTTGGGGGTCACAATCTGCCCTTCCTCCCTCCCCATCCTGGGTCAATTCCATAGATTTTTGCTGTTGCCAAGAGCAGCTTCTAGGGAGCTGGGGAGGGGATGTGGGAGAGATTGCCTGTCTCAGCTCTGAGTAAGACACTGAGGAGAAATTAGAATTTTAACCACTGCAGCTCAGTGATGAGAAAGTGATGGGGCCCCACCACCATCACTCAGACCCACCCCCAAGCCCTTTGCACTTAGCAGGTGAAATGGAAAACATTTTGATTAGGCCTAACTGGATGATAAATACGGGAGTCCAGCCCATACAAACGCTAAATCCATTTCCTGCCGCAGATGAATGGGCAGGCGGCCTGCAGCCTGATCAAAATTTTCTTGGCTAGAAGCGGAAATGAAGGCCCCTGTGCCATCACCCACTGAACTCGCGATAGCTGTCTATTCAGCTTTTGTGAGAGGACCCCGTCCTCCACATAGGGCCCCCATATTGCTGTTTCAACAGCAATGCATGTTGGCATTCATAATTTCATGGCATCGTATAATCAGAGCTTGAAAAAAAAAAAAAAAAACTTTGAAGACCATCTAGCCAGTAGAGTCAACTTGCTTTTGTTTTAAAGCATTGAAACCTTTTTTTTTTTTTTTGCAAGTAATATCTTACATGGTATCCCCATATGGGAAATAGAGAAAAATGGAGCTTCTCTGAATTAATAATCTTCTTCAGAAACTTGGGGTTCCAGAGAAAGCCCTTTGAAATACAGTGATTCATTCCAATCATCAAACATACATAGGCACCTGTCCTACCATATTCCTGCATGCGACCGCTAGCTTGAATAGCCCTAATGATGAAAAGCTTGCTGGGTTACAAAGAACGTTGTTTCTGCCCTAGAACCTCTTACTAATGAATTATGCGACAACAGGCAAGTCATGTAACCTCACTAGGCCTCGGTACTCTCACATAAAAATGAGGGAAAATAAGAACAACTGCCTGTTAGAAGGAAAGGATGAAATATCATGGGTGGAAACATTTAAAACTCAAGAATTCAGTTGGGACAGACAGCAATCTATGGGTGAAAGAACCAAACTTGGAGTCAGTCTGCAAGTCACTCCTGAGTCTGCCCCCTATTAACTATTTGACTTTGGGCAACTTACTTAACCTGACTGTGCTTTAATTTCATCATCTGTTTCACCATATGATTCACTGAGTTGTCTGAAGATTAAGTACGTGTTTATACAACACAGGGGATGATGATAATGATGATTATGATGATTGCTGTGAAAAGGGGGCACACTGGAAGCCAGCCCCAGCCACCCTGACCTTAGTAGGGAGTTGACAGTTACCATGTTCAAACCAAAAAAATCTTTGAGCCAGCTAGTCAGGATAATCCTCTGAGGCTCAATGAGGTGTCTTGGAGCACAGTAATTGTGTCAAAGTGGGAGGAGAATCACAATTTTTGTGTGAAGATGCTGAGGACTAGTGGGATTAAATGACTTGCTCGTTGTCACATACCTCATTAGAAAGAGGATCTAGGACAGGAATGATACTATTTGTAACCCAATTCAGTGAGCTTCTTATCATTAGAGCTAATCAACCTGGTGGTCACATGCCAGGATATGGCAGGACAGGTGCCGATGCATGCTCGATGACTGGAACGAATCACTGCATTTCAAAGGGCATTCTCTAAAACTCTAAGTTTCTTAAGAAGGTCATTCATTCAGAGAAGCTCCATTTTTCTCTATTTCCTGTGCGGAGATACCATGTAAGAGGTCATTTGCAAAAAAAAAAAAAAAAAAAAAAAAAAAAAAGTAAAAACCTTTGTGCACAATGGTAGGTACTTTATATGAAGGATCTGTTTGCTCCCAGATCCATTCTTACCCTTCCCCAGTCCACTCTCTGTCACAGGGAGGCTAATCCCTGCCAACTACAGGTCCAAGGCTCCCTTGCCAAAAGGCAAGCTTTAGCTAATTGGAGGCAATGGAGGGAGATAAAAGGAAGGGAGGAAAAGAGAAGTCAGAGCATTTCTCACCTCACCCCCTTTGCTTTAGGCAGAGTCTCCAGCAGTGGCTGCAGCTCCAAAGTCTGTCCTTTAAACCATGATCTGAGCTCCTGCCAGGCAGCCTCTTCAGAACCTCCAGGCCCTGAATGACTGCCCCAGGAATGGCCATGGGCCAAGGTCCTGCCTCCCACTGGGCTCCGCCACCAGGGCGCTGACAGCATTGCCTTCAGTGCAGTCGTTTCCGACCCTTTCGATTCCAGGTTGCTGTGCTGGTCCTTCTGTCAGTCTGGGACCAATTCGTATTAAATTCTACTTATTGAACCGCCCAACACGAGTTCTATTTTCCACAAAATCCTGACGAGTACTCCCTCTAACAACTCGACGAGGTTATTACTTTCCTCCATTTACCTTGGAATGAGCCACGTCTCAGAGAAGTTAAATAATGTACTCGAGATTACAAAATTGAGTGGCTGAACTGAATCCAAACTCAGTCTCATGAGATTTCTAAGGAAGTCTGTGTTCTTTCCTCCAAACCACAAGCCTTCCCTTGAAATCAGCAAAATCACATGGGGCTAGAAGTCTCTAAATGCTGGAGAAATCCATGTCAAGAGTTATCCTAAAACCCTCCTGATTTTTTTTTTTTTTAGGCTTTCATTTTTTTGGTATTGATAGCAGATGCTCTATTGTTTGAGGCTCAACTTTGCTTTAAAAAAGCAGACAGTGACATCGTAAAAAGAAAATTGAAGATTAAGTGGGCTTCAAATTGAAGATCATGAGACTGCCCCTAACTTAGTTTGAGACCTCAGGTGACATCCTTGTCCTCTTGGGCCCCCAGTTTCCCCATCTTTAAAATGAGGTGTTTGGATTCAATTATCCAGCATTTTGATTCTGTAATTCTAATGGTATGGTTATACAGTGATTTTTTACTTCACACTACAATGAGACTTTACACATGTTGGAATGCTTTTTGGCACAAGAAACCCTAAATTAAAGTGAGTAAATGAAGTCTTTGGCATGCCACTTCTGAAAGGTTTTCAGACCCTGAATTAGAATGAACAGAGGAAGCTTTGGTAGGATCTTTCAGAAAGGTGGCTGACCTTGATTTAGATCGTCAAGATGTCATTAGGGAGACTGGAGTGCTTGAGCAGCTGCAGCTCATCTGGGGAAGTTTCATGAAAAAGATGCATTCAGAACAGAGTTCTGAGTGACAAGAATATCTTGCTCCCACCCCGCAGGCTTCTTCACTTCCAAGGGGTCATCTTGTACTCTACCTGCAGTAAATTCCCCACCCAGATCTTTGGAAATTTACACTATTCCTACTCAGCAGAAATTTGTGAGCCCAGGACCTTAATGGCACACGGCACTAGGATGCTGATCATAGTGGGTCTTGGTCTTAGTTCGAGTATCTGAGCTCTTTCACCTAAGCCCCTGCTTTTCCCTTGACTCCATGAAGTGGTACCCAGTGCCCGAGTCATCGCTCTGGTGCCCGGACGTGAGTGACGTTCCCACATCCCAGGATGCAAGCTAACAGACCTGTGCCAGTGTCCATGGGGAAGACCGTTGTCAGTAGCAACTGTCAGCACTAGCTAAGACCTGTCCAAAGAGAAGTTCTCTAATTCAACATCTGGACCTGACTGCTACGAGGGAACAAGTATTCTTTTAAAGAAAGGGATGAACACCTTAAGCTTAAGCAGGGTTCTTGCACAAGCCCACACATGATCATGGCCCCTACCTTTAGAGTCCAATACGAGAAATAGCTGAGAAAGATCAAAGGTGGGTCATAGGATAAAATAACGTTTGGCCTTCTCATTCTTATCTGCAACAGCTCTGAGAGCAGGGGCCACAACAGACAACCGAAGCCCTGCTAGAAGAAAGAGAATTTTAGATGAAACAGAATGCTTGTTAAGTGGAGCACCGTACAAGGCAGGAAGGTCAATTTTTATCTTCTCGGGAAGGGGTGGGGGCTGTTTAGATTTGTAAAGGGACTGCTAGAGTCTTGCTGGATGAACAGTTCTAAAGGGGGTGAATCTGGGTAACAGCAGAGCTCTTCCTGGAGGTGGGAAAGTGAGTGAGAAAGACAGTAGGGGCAGGGGGAAGGCGTGCAAATGAAGGGTCAGAGGGAAACTACTCCATTGTTCAGAAAAAACAAGGAACAAATGGCCACGCCCATCACTGGTTCTCCTCTGCTCCTTCTCCTGGTAGCACCAGCCTCACCTTTAAAGCCATCAGTTTGAAGGGATGTCTTGTTGTTGGCCTGTCCGGGGCACCCACTTATCCTAGACATGTCTCAGTCTGGCCTGACCTGCAGTGTTACCGGGATAGCCCGTGCAAGGCGTGTCCTCCAGTGGACGCACACAGGAGGCACTGACTTCCCCTCCAGAAACCTTCATTTTCCCTCTTGCACCCAGATACCTCCCCTGCCTCCTCTAACTTCATTTGTGCTGGGGGAGCAATGTAAGGAAATGGTGGTTCACGTGTACATGCTGATGTCATCTTCACAGTGCTGTGCTGGAAATTGAGTCTGCAACCCAACTCTCCTACTAGCAATAGTAATAAACGGTTATTGAAGACTGAAAAATTCTGATGAAGAAGTAGAATTAGTCACCTGCCAGTGTGCTCAGACTCTGAGTAAACAGACAACAGGTGTGCTTTTAACATTCGTAGAACAAGAAACCACCACTTAGGGATGAAGAAACTTAGAGTTTAGAGTCTCAATCAAGGGTCACAACTAATGGATTGTCAGTCCTAACTCTCTAAACTCTGCTCTTCCTACCTCGTTCCAGCACAGGAACAAGAGACTATCAGGAAAAAAGTGAGTCTAACCAAGACCGACACATTACACAATTCCAGGAGGCACCATTCACATTGTACCCTATGTAACACCACTGCCTGGAGTTACTCAACACTGTGACACTGGATGCATCCTAGGAAACCCCAGTGCCTCTTTTTCCAAAGGCCCTTTCTTTATTCATGCTCTGTCCATGAATTCCATGTTTTGAAATCCTTAGCAGATAAACTTCACTTTTAAGATGTAAGGAAATCATATGCCCATTGTTTTAATGATTAAAAATACAATATAACAGCTATTGAGGTTTTGATCACCAAGTGATAACCAAGGTCACAATTTCAGGTTGATTTCATTCCAGCCAAACACATAGATCTGACATTTGAGTTAGCACGCGAAACCTTAAAACAGGTAAACATTTCGTTTCCTTTAGGCCTCCTGACACATTAAAAATAACTAGAGAACCCCACTGCCACCTCGATAATAGTGCCTTCACGACTTGAGTTGTCTGCAAGATCCTGCTTTAGGAGCCCTAGACTTCTCTGTACCAAAATAACAAGGCTGGCCAAGTGATTGTTGAGTTGGAAATTCGCGGATGGGAAGAACAACAACAAAACCAGAAGTCAAAGCCTTTGTAGACAATACCGCAAAACTCACACATGAAAAGATTTTCCATACTTTAATTATATTGGTTAACACGCGCAGAGCAGAATGACCAGTAAGAAAATACTAACCATTCTACTTTCTTCTTTGTTAGTCAGAAAGAAAGAAGTGCAGGGAATTGGCATTATAATGCATTTTTAAGTATTATGTGCCAGAAACTGCAATCATTACAAGTATTACCCTTGTTTAATAAAAAAGAAAACTGAATTTCATTTAATGAAATAAACTGCCACTCACCTAGAAAGTGGAAAAAAACTTCGGATTTGAATTCAAGATTTCTGGGCTTAAAGTCTATGTGTATTTGTCCTTCATTATGCTGCTTTATCTCTTTAAAACAATTCAACAGGCAATTATCGAGCTCTTGTTTTTTGTGTCAGTCATTCATTTTCACTCATTCAACAAATATTTATTGAGCCTTTAGTATATACACACTGTACCTGTTCTAACAGGAGAGACAAGAAAGCAGCTCGTGGGGAAACTGATAGAAATGCAGTGGTAATAAACTGATGTAGGGGTGGTGACAAGGGACCTTACTTAGCTGTTTTTTTTTTTTTTTTTCTTTTCTCAATGTGATTATCTCAGTGCTCCCAGGTCTAAAAGAAAGCGTGGTCAAGGTATTGGCCCTATTCAAATCCAGCCCAAGGATAACACCTGAGACACATCAACACAGGCGGAGATCCCTCTTCTTGTAACATATTATAAAACATGGAGCACGTAAACTTGCCCCATCAGGGGAACCAGTGTAATTGGCCCACCTTCTTTCGTAGCATTTAAAGTGTTATCTCTATAAATACAGTGCATTTTGCTTTAATAAAAAGTGAATTTTCCAGAACAGTGACAGTATTGACCTTACATATTATCCAAATAGAAATTGTAATGAAACAAGTCGAACAGTGAGTAGGTTATAATAGATATGCAAATATTGGTCTTTTCTTAAAGGTCTTTCGGCCTGCTCACACGTGTCTCTTCTGTGTCTGAGAGGGTGGATTCAGCCTGCATTTTTAATCTAGGAGGACACAGACGAGGAAGAAGAAAGAGGGAGGAGGGAATGTTTGTCCAACAATCGTGGCGAGTCAAGTCCGAGAAGATTGTGCTTGAGTCTACAGCCTCAAAGACACATTTTGGGATCACAGCTGTGTGCTTGCTGCATTCGTGTGTGCTACCCATTTGATCCACACAACAACCGGTGACACAGGAATAGTTATTTTATGGGTGGGAAGACCAAGTCTCAGAAGATTGTGTAACTTCCCCAAATGCATACAGCTGGGGCATAGCTTCCACTGGAGGATCCATGTTCTAACCTTCCTGCCCTCACATAGTTGATTTTTCACCTGAAACTCACCTGGTCAAAGTCTAGCTATAACAATTAAACTGAATTGATCGATTCATTTCCTGATTAATTCAATGGATAGTTACCGAGTGTCTCATGTGTGCCAGGTCATTTCCTGGGTGTTACAAGAAGTTATGAAATAATTAAGAAGTGGCTTCTGATTTAAAGTGTCCCAAGGTTGTTGGAAGATGTCATACAGACTTCAGAGAAACTTAAAAAGGAAACAGAATCAAACACACAACTTAGCTTTCCTTACTACAACCCTCCCAAGAGCCATCAGCCAAATTTACCAGCCAGTCCCCTTCTGTAAAGTGTAACAGTTCTATTTCAGGGTTTCCATACAAAGGCAGTTGTGAATGAGAAGACTGGGTCAATTCTTAATTATCTCTAGATAGATCGTATACTTCGTGGTCTATCAATGGAAACTCACAGCTAGTTTATTGACCAGATTGAACTTGGAGGGATGCAACCACGGAAGAGTTTTATTCTTCTCCCATCACTCTTTTCCCTCTAGCTCTGATGAATCTATCCCTTAACAACATGTCTGTCAGACCTCCGACCTTTCCAGTTACTTTCATAAATTAATATGTCCAGCCCAGATTGGATCAGTTATCTCATCCCAGTGTGATATTCACTTCTTCCTCTCACTCCTGCACTAGGCAGGCTGAGGTATGAAGGCTTGTACCTCCTCTTCCCCCCCATGTCCTTCCTCCTCTGGGATGGTGGGGTACAGAAAGAGATGGCAAGTGTAAGTGTCTCATACCTAGGGCTGTTTTGCTCTTTTCTTGACTAACTCTGGTTGCCATTAATACCTCTTGTGTTGTAAGAAACCAAGTGATGCCTCTATCTTAGGCAAATGCAAAGTCTTAAGGGCACACTGTTTGGATAGGCAGGGCTCAGATCAGCCAGTCTACTGTATTACTAAACAGCATAATCAAAACTGAGATACCCATCTCCCTCTTGAAAGCACTATAAGTACTAGTCTCTGCAAGTACTTCTTTTGGAAATCTCTTCACTTAGCTGGAAGGAACATCCATTGAGGAAAAAAAAAAAAGACCACAGTAACCCTCCCAAGGTAACAACTCTGGACCCTGACCATCCTCCTCTCCTCCTCAATCTCTGTCTATTCAAGCTTTGTGGTAATAGATGAGATGAGAACTGGGCTGACGGCTGAGGTTTCTAGAGTCCTCAGAATAGTGTCTGCCCTCATTCATTCACTGATTTCCCTTTGACCTGAGCTTTGGGTTCTAATCGCCAATCCTAGGCAACTGGAAAAGTTCTATCCAATTGTCTGCATGTAGAATGATAGTATTGGCCTATATGTTGTCTAAAATCTGCAGGAACCTTACCTGTTTGTGCACCATAAGACTACGGCTATATTATGGATGTTAGACAAGTAAGGTCTGCTTAAAAGGAGCTTACATTCTAATGAAAAAAGACAAAAAAAACCCCATACATATGCATGTATATGTAACCACCAACAATATAAAATCAGTGACAAATACTATGCAGATTATTATCGTGGAAAGTAACTGAAGCAAATTTAGATTACATGATCAGAAAGTTTCTCCTAAAACAGGTGACATTTGGGCTGTGATTTAAGTTAACAAGGAAAGAACAAGGATGGTAAGATCAAGAAAGGACATTTATGACAATGAGGATGGCTCATGCAAAAGCCCTGAGGTGAAGACCTGTGTGGGTGGAGCCCAGTAGAAAGTGGGCAAATGGTACAAGTTTGAGTCAGAGAAGTAGGTTAGGCCATGGATCTCACAGGATTTTTCCACTAAAGTAAACTTTTTTTTTTTTAATCGTATCCTAGATGAAAAGAGAAGACCCTGGAATATGTTACTCAGTAAAGTGACGAGATACATGTTTTTAAAAGATTTCTTCAGCAGCTTTTTGGTAAATGGGTTGTATGGGGCAAAAGTGCAAGTGAATAGTAATTCAAACCAAAAAACGATGGGTAGTTTGGGCCAGGTCTATGGCAGTGAGAATAGAGAGAAGTGGAGGAACTGAACACAACGCCTAGAAGAATAAAGCACAAGACCAGCTGATACACTGAATGCTTGAAGTGAGGAGGAGAGAGATCAAAAGTAACATGCATTAAAAAAAAAAAAGTAACTTGCACATTTTTGGCTTGAGGAACTTTGTGAGTGGCAGTGTCATTCCTGGAGGAGAGGAAAAATAGAAGAGAAGTCATTCTGAGGGTCAAGAGTTGTCTTTCAGTTACCTAAAGTTTGACATGACTCCATGCTGGTTTCAAGTAAGAAAATCCAGTAGGCAGTAGGCATTTAGAGACATGAGTCTGGAGTTCCTCAGAGCATCAGAGTTAAAGAAATGTATTTAGAAGTCACCAGCAAACACATATTTGAAGCTATAAGACTAGATACATTAGTGGGCATTCAAACCTTGTTAAAATACAGATTCTGATTTAATGGGTCTAGGATAGGGCCTCGTGGTATACATAGCTAACAAGCTCCTGGTAATGCAGGGGCAGACCTCATTTTGAGTAGCAGGAGTCTAGAGAGAATGGGGATTTACAGAAGGTGGACCAGGACAGAGACCTACAAAATCCTAGATCTATATGAGGTAAAGAAAGAGTCGGTAAAGGAGATGTCCCTCGTCCTCTCCCCTCAACTCTTTCCATCCTCCCTCCCTTCCTTCACCCATAAACACTCGTGAGACCAATTAGGTGTCAGGAGCTGTGCTGAACAGTTTCTTATGCTCCTCTGTCAACTGAAGGTTGCCAAGCCTTAGTTTAGTCTTTTATTCTGCAGGTAAATTTCCCACCCCTTGCTGCTAAGACCTTTCCACTGAACTCAGAGGTTCTGTTTGCCTGTTTCCAGAAATACCCAGATTAGAAACTTAAGAATGTAAACACCTGTTTGAAAGGATCCCCTCTGGAGCCTTAACTACTTCTGTGCATATGAAACAGAGGGAGGAAGAAAACCTGGGGATAGAAAGGTTTGGCTAAGCTTGACCTTGGGGATGAGAACAGCTGGGGATTTGGAAGTTTAGCCATCATCCAAATGCAGCCAAGTGTGGAATACCCCCTTCTAACTTCACGGCAGAAGACAAAGACTGTTTCCTTCAAAGTCAGGCCTGTGTTCCATCAGAACCAATACTGACTGTGCTTGACAGAGAAAAAAGAAAAGAAAAGAAGGAAAGAAACATAACAAGAAAAAAAGTCACCACCAACATCTAGTTAAGGGAAAACAACTCAGACTGAACATGACTCCTCTGAAAGCAAACAAGTCAATTAAACCAAGGATGTCTCTGAAGCAACCCAGTCTCCCTCCAGCCCAGCTCCTAAATTGCTTCTTGCTTGCTTCTCAGCTCAAAGACAGAAAGGAAACAGAAGGTGGGGACGCAGACTGGATTTATGCATGAAGAAAACTATGGTGATAAAAGACAGGGCTTTGAAAAGCAATCAGAGCTGCCAGCCTCCCAACTGAGAACTGTTTAAAATAGCACCATCAAATAAGAGCTGCATGTGCACAAGTCAAATCCTCAGATCCCCTTTGGACATGCTTTCCAGAATTCCAGAATAATATGACTAGTCTCCTTGTCTTTTTTCTTTCCCTCTCTCTCTTTCACACACTGACACAAACACAGACACACACGCACACACGTGTGCACACGCATACACATGCACACACACACAAAGGAAGGTGGAATCTAGGATGCCTCTAAAGAGAGGAAAGTGAACTTAAAATCCATGATTTAGCAAAGTATTAGGTGGAGTGGCAAGAGGATAGATCGTTTTCATTAGCCCATGACTCTATTCCCTCTGTTTTTAATAACATGAATGTCTTGCCCATGCAGAAGACTACCCAGAGTGAAAGCAATTCCACATACATGATCCTATATAAGCCTTCATACCACACCTGAAAAGGAAGTCAGAAATATTACCTCTCTCGTTTTCATATAAGAAGTAACTAAGAGATGCAGAGATATAATGGGGATTTGTCCGAAATTATTTAGCAAACCAGTGAAAAAAGGAGATAAACCAAGGGTTTTGGCTCTCAAATTCAGGTTTCTTCCCACTCTACCACACTAACTTTAAACTTTTTGTTGGAGATCTGAAAAGTGACAGCTTTGTCCTCAGGATACGGTCAAGCTGTATAGCCTCTTCCCTGAAGTGTGCTCAGTTCTCAGCTAGGGGGCATTTTCTCATTCTGGGATGGGAAGGCCAACAAATCAATGAGTCTATTGTTGAGTGCTGATAGACTGAACTGTGTTAGCTGCCACAGGAGAGACCAAGGAACATAAGATGTGCTGGCATGCTTCAGTAGACAATGCATGCGTATGACAGGATGTATGAGAGAAGGGTTATGTTAGGTAGCAAGAGAGGGAAAGTGATAATGATGACAGTAGTGCATTTATTCATTCAACTAGTATTTCTTATGCTCCAGGTCCAACGCTGTCACTAGGAAGATGGTGATGATGGTGACGGTGGTGATAATGGAGATGGCTGTCCATCACAGAGTTGAAAGGACGCAGGTTTGAAACTAACCTAGGTTCAAATACCTCCTTTGTCACTTACAACCTGAGGGATTTTGGGCAAGGTGACCCATCCATCTCTGAACTTTAGTTTACTCCTCTCTCAAACAGAGGTGACATTAACTGCCTTGCTTACCTTTACATCATGTCTACCAAGTTGACCACCTACTCTGTGCCAAGCAGGCTGCTAAATGCTGAATACACACAGATGAACAAGTCTCCACTTCTGCCCGTGAAGAGGCCATGTTCTAGTGGAGGAAACAGAGCTATATTCCAGTACTTACTGTAAGCTACCCATGAAAAATGGCAGGTCTGTGCAGGGGGCTCTGGGAGCACAGAGGAAGGTGTGACTGATTCTGCCTGGATTAAAAAGAGGGCTTCAAGGAGGAGGTACTTCAGAGGAACCATGTAGAATTTTTACAGGTGGAGGAGAGAGAACAGTGAATGCAAAGGCAGAGGAACTTAAAATAGTGGCTCATTGTGGGAATGGCAAGCTTCTGTTGTGACTATAAAACATGTTTGTGGATGTGAAGGCATTCTGAACTCCATAAAGCACCATCTCTGTGCACTTAGGGGCACGTTTTATTTATATAGATCCATGATCCGTGTGAAGCACCGAGGCTACATTTCGTCTTGCAGCCTTTCCATCTTTATATCTGCCTTTACCTCGCTTAACACTACAGTTTCTGCAATAACACAGCCTCCCTTCCGCAGCCATGGGGCGGGACTCTTCCACACAAAGAAGACGGAGAGCATAAGATTTTGTGAAAGGATGCACTCAGAGACACACTGCAAGAGGGCGGGCTGTCAAGTGACCAACAGGAGCAACCGAGTGCACTTGCAGAAAGTCAGATACGGAGCTGAGAGGACTTCAGGCTTCAGAACAACCACATTAGGGACTATCACAACTTATTTTCTAGTTCTAAGAATAATACGTACCCCTTATGGAATGTTTGGAAATATAAAAAGAACACTCAAAATCTCATCACTCAAAACCTTTGATGCTTTCCCCCCTTTTTTCCAAAGTTGGAATTATTCTAAAGACATTGCTTTGTAACCAGGCTTATTCCAATTTAAATTATTTGGTGAATATTTTCTCATGTCAGGAAATTCCTCTGCCACAGGATTTCTTTTAACTTTGAAAGATTTCAGATATTTAAAAAAATGGTTCAGAAAACATACTGGATGCCCATGGACCTACATCCCAGCCCCCAAAGTGAAATACTGCAGACACTGTTGAAGCCCTGAGTCCACCATGATTGCTTTGGCTGCTGGTCTTCAAGGACACGGGCCACGGCTCTCTCTGCCAGACCACAGCCTCCACCCTCCCGCTTGCTTCCTCAATACGGGGCGGCCCTCAGGCTGGCATAGCCAAGGTTATGGGGCTAAAGAGAAATAACTCCATGGTTTGCCTCAACAAGCTAGGTCTCGGGGTGTCCCCACTGGATGCTTTCGCTCTCCTGCAGATCAGACCACCAAGGAAAAGCTTTCATTCTGTCTGCAAAACCCCCCTAATGCAATGACCCGTGTGCTTGTTTGTATCCTTACTGGGCTGTTTCTGCGAGGTAGAGCCCTTGTCTTTGCTGTTCATCCCAGCACCTACAATAGTGCCTAGTAAGTCTTTGTGAAAAAACAGTGGCACGAACTTTCTAGGTCTGGGGCATAATAACCTAGAGGTTAAGACCATGAGCTATAAAGTCAGACTCCCTATGTTTCAGTCTCAGCTCTACCACTGTATTGTTATTGAACTCTTTAAGCCTCAGCTGCATATTAATAAAATTGAGAGAATCATGGTTCCCACCTGCCCCTCTGCAATTCTCAGTCTTTAAGGCCAACAGGTCCATTCTTGTAGCCCCTTCATTGTGGCCTAAAATCTCACCATTAAAAATTCATCCATTTATGATGATCACATTCCTTTGGAATGTTGAACCAGTACATACATGCTCCCTCCCACTGGGGGTTGCCCTGCCCCAGGCTTCATGGATACTAAGTGAGACTTGGTTTTTAAACTCCTCTGACTCCTAGCTGATGGGCACAAAGGTGGCACCTGAACCAAGCTTAGCTAAGAATTCTCTTTTCTGTTCTGGGCTTTTTGAGATACAAGCCCAGCATGCCAAGGTTGGTCCCTCCTAGTGGCAGATGCTGTCAGATGTAAAACTCAAGAAGTTTCCTGTATGTCTCTCATCCTTTGGGGAGGGGGAACTGACCTGTAGTGAGAGTGAAGTTAACACGTAGGGAAGAGCAGAAGTGAGCAATAGGTCATCCTGGTGTTTGAACCCACATTCTAGAGTTCCTGAGATCCAGTTGCATCCCTGCCCTTCCTGAATGTTGGTAGTCAGATCATTCCTAGGATTCTGTGGACCAATATATCCCTCTTTTGTTTATATTCAAGTTTGATTGTATCACTTATAGCTGAGAGAGACGAAGACAACGACGACGATGATGACGACGACAACGACGACGAAGGAGGAGGAGGAGGGAGGAGGAGGAGAAGGATGAGGGACAGGGGAGAAGGAGGAGAGGGGGAGGAAGAGAAAGGGGAGGAAAGGGAGAGGGAAGGGAAAGGAAAGGAAAGGAGAGGGAGAGAAGAGAAGGCTATTATTTCAGTTCTTTGATTGAAAGTATCCCTAGAAGGGGCAATGTATTCCATAAGTAATATCTAAGAGTAAATTAGAATCAGAATTTGAAATGTGGAAAGGTCCTTAAATCTACTTTAGTTGAATCCAAACTCCTCATTTACCAGTGCGGCAACTGCAGTGCAAGGAGACACAGCTTGCCCAGATCACTCTTAACTCAGTAACTTAACTCAGGCTGTCAAAACAAAATGCCATAGACTGGGTGGCTTAAACAACAGGAATTAATTTTCTCCCAGTTCTAGATGGGAGAAGTCCAAGATCAAGGTCCAGTAGGGTTTAGTTTCATGTGCGGGTCTGTCTGACTTATAGAGGGCTACCTTATTGCTGTGTTCTCACACGACACAGAGAGAGAGAGAGAGAGAGAGAGAGAGAGAGAGAGAGAGAGAGAGAAAGAATTCTCTGGTGTCTCTTATTATAAGAGCACCAATCCCATCGTATCAGGCACCCACCTTCATTATCCCATCTAACCATAATTACCTCCTAAAGGCCCCGTTTCCAAATGCCATAACACTGGAGGTTAGGACTTCGACGTATGAATTTTGAGGGGATACAATTTAGTCCATAATATACAGCTTTAGAATGTAGAGGGCTGGAACAATTTTTAAAGATTATTAGTCCAAATTCCTTGTTTGCAAGTGGGGAAATTAAGGTCCAAGCAAAGAGAGAGATTTTCCAAGGGCCCAGCATGCCCTCCTGGCAGATTTTACCCACCAGACTATTCTCTGAAAGGCTAAGAAAAATCTAAAGGCATCAAGAAGTATATGAGGACACCAGGAGGCTACTAACATGTCCTGGTAATGGATGAGAGTAAGGGAAAATAAGTAGAGACATTTGAATTAAGCCAATTCTGCAAACCTCACAATTCTGTTGGGGAGGGGGATCAGACAGGTTAGTACACAGGCTAGAGGTCATTGCAAGGCTTTCCTGTTTTTCCTTACTCCTGTGGCCAACCACCAGGCAGTAATCATTCATTCACTCTACAGCCCTGAGTATTTGGATATGCAAATCAGCTGTGTCCATGCATAATTAAGACAGACACTGTGGAAAGTTTCATTTTCCAGGGGAAAGCCTGCCAGACAGCTTGAAAGAAAGGTGAGTGTGGACCACCAGCTCACTTTCTTGCCTCAGACTAGGGGTAGAGGGGGATGGTGTGCAGCCTTCTCCCACCTTTTTGTTTTCTGTTGCTGCATTGAGGAGCCTCAGAGGGTAGCCCTTGTCTCCTTCCTAGGCCTGGAGAAACCCTGTGGCTTTCCACAAAACCATGCAGGACAGAGTATTTTCTGCCTCCAGGAAGAGCAGAGGCAGGTAGCTATACGCCTAGAGGCAGAAGTTCACCCTCTTTCTAGAGTCAGCAGGCTCACTTTATGACCCAAGAGGAAGGAGTTATTTCTGAAGGACAAACACTTGGGGAATGTATTCATAAGTAGAATGCACAGGTTATTAAACCACTGCCTCCCAACTCCAAAGATACCTCTAATACACTGCTCTGTGATGTAGGAACCAGGATTCAGACCCCTGGGGAGCAGAGCATGGTCATTCTAGACTTGGTACCTCTGAGGAAAGGTGAAGAGGCTGGCTCCGGAAGTGCGAAGAGAGATTGGAAGCTGAAATCATCTGTTACTGGAACCAACTACTGCTCTCAGGGTAATGAGCTATTCTGGGCTAATAGCGACAGGAATAGCAAACAAACTGCAGGCAGGAAGGCTTTCTCCCTCTTTCAACCTTCCAGTCTTGCAGAAACTAACAGAAAGCCAGCTAACAGAGAAATGCATTTTTATAGTCCCATTCCCAGCGCTGCAAAAAAGAGCAAGAGATGGTAGGCTTGGAGCTGAAAGACAATGATAACTTAATAACCTGCACAGTCCACCCCTTTGGCTACTCAGCATTCACACCCATCTTTCTATATATATTTAAATTTCTCAAACATAATCACAGCTACTCCTGAATATTCTGTAAACTAAACACCATATTGCAATGTTAATTGCCAACATCAATCCTTATGTGAAATAATGAGGGGAAAGGGGATAGAGGAGAAAAAGAAAATAGTGTGTGTGCGTATATATGTGTGTGTGTGTGTGTGTATATATATATACACACACACACACACACATATGCATGAGTGTGTGTATGAGTATGTGTACGTATTCATAGCAAACAAGGAAGAGAATCCTAACAGCTGCTATCATTTTTGTTTCTTTAACTGGTCAACGGCCATAGTTGGTACTTAAAATTCTTTCTTCTCTATTATTCCTTGTTTCCTTTATCCTCATCCAGGACCTCAAGTGATTGGGTTCTTTACCTGACAGTGTGACAGTTTACATTCTTGAGGAGCCAGAATCATTTTCCCGTCTTACTTTGGTTGCTGTCATTTTCCATTCACTTTTCCTATTGGATATGCCATTACCTACAGGCCTGTCATGCTGGCCCACTGTATGGATAACCTCATGTCAATCAAAACTCCAGAGCAGAAAGTGGCCAGTCACCTGGATGCCTTCATATGACACACACACAACAGAGGGTGGGAAATAGACCTTACAAAGATTCCACGCCTGCTACGTAGCTGAAGTTTTTAGAGATATAGTCAGGTCTTTTATAATGCTTCTTTTGAAAACATCAATTTGTTCCAATGTGACTGACACAGCAGGGACAATTTGGGCATAACAGGAATTTTATGTTTGCCTGTGAGTATTTTTGTCTTTCAGGAAATACTGAATGAACTAGAACGCCTCGGTGAACCAAGCCACGTGAGAATAAAGAGAATGTACACGTGGACACATTTCAAATATGTACCAGCTACCTCATTGCACTGCATGTTACGAGCCACACCCATCCATACTTTGTGTAAAACTTTGCATCCAGTTTCAAATAGTCCTCCATCTACCACTTCACAATAATTTACAAGCTGCAACTTTCTAATGGCCACATCCATAAGCAAACGTCCCATCTTTTCTAAGGCGAAGTTTCACATTTATTGTAGTAATTATGTCACCTACCTCTGTTACATCAATACTTCTTCCTCAGTCCATATCTTTGGCTTTTCTGGGGAATCCCTATTACCCGCAGAGAAGGTAAAACCCCAGGACTATTCAGAATGAGTCAACTTCATATACCGGTACAGACTTCAGATATACTGCTTCTGCACATCATCTCTGATTGGATGTCTCATATCAATCACCACAAGAAAGCATCCACCAGAGAAAATGCACTAAACAACCAATTGGATAGTACAATTCTCCCGAGCAGGGAAGCCACCTTCTGTCCTCTGCCACCCCAGTGCTTTCCCAATGGACTCAAAAACCAAGTATCTATGTGTCAGGGGTGGAAGCCTTGCCCCCAGCATTGGTCCCTCTCACCAAGACTGACTTGGCTACTCCTGCTGCTAAGTGTCCAACCTACAGACAGCAGAGAACAAATATGAGCATTCCGTATGGTACCAGCTCTTGAGTAGACTAACCAGCTACTTGGTGGCAAGTTAATTATTAGAAGTCCTCTTCCATCCTGGAGAAGGAAGTGATTTGTTCTAATTAGGATTGAGACATATTCCAGGCATATGTTTGCTTTTTCTCTCCAGTTTTTCAGCCAGCACCACTACCCAGGGGATCCACAAGGTTCTGCACAATGAAATCCTGGAACCAAAAACCCAGTTTATGTCAACAGATGTAAGACAATGGTCATGTCACATGACTATGAGCTCCACTGATGGGGCTATATGTCACACCATCCAGAGCTGCTGGCTTGATCAAACGTTGGAATGGTTCTTAAAGGCATAGCTAAAGCACCAGCTTTGGGATGACACCTTGCAGTGTTAAGAGTGCTGGCCTGCTAGATGTAGTTTATACTTTGAACCAATGCCCATTTAAAGTGATGTATGCCTGACAGGTAGAATACATGGATCCAAGAGCAAAAGTATGGAAGAAATGGCCTTTGTCATCATCAGTCCCAGAGACACCCTTGAGGAATTGTGCAAAATGTTTGCTCTCTTGATATTTTGAACTCCTCATGCCAGCAGATAAGCAGACTTTAAAAAGGAGTTAAAACCACAATGAAGTGTCACCTCACCCTGGTCAGAGTGGCCAACATCTAAAAGTCTACAAAAAATAAATGCTGGACAGGGTGTGGAGAGGGGGCCCTCCTGCACTGTTGGTGGGAATGTGGATTGGTGTGGTCACTGTGGAGAGCAGTGTGGATGTTCCTTAAAGAACTAAAAATAGAGTCATCATGTAGACCAGCGATCCCCCTGGGTGTATATTGGAGGGGACGAAGGCTCTGATTCAGGGAGGGGTGCGTGCACCACAATGTTCATAGTGGTACTATTTTCTATAGCCAAGACATGGAAGCAACCTGGGTGTCCGTTGATGGATGGATAGTGAAGATGTGGTGTGTGGAGTGGTGCTCAGCCATAGGAAAGAATGGCATAATGCCATTTGCAGCAACATGGATGGACCTAGAGATTATCATGCTGGGTGGGGTAAGTCAGACAGAGAAAGACAAATATTACATGATGTCACTTATTTGTGGACTGTAAAGAACAGTACGAATGAACTTATTTACAAAGGAAGGACAGACTCACAAACATGGGGGGCAGACTTGTGGTTGCCAGTGGGGAAGGGTCGGGAGAGATGAACTGGGAGTATGGGATGAGCAGATGCACACTACCGTGTATAAAACAGATGAACAACCAGGATCTCCTGTCTAGCATAGGAAACTATATTTAATACCTTGGAATAAACTATAATTTAAAAAGGAATAGAAAAAAGGAGATATATATATAATGTATTTATAACCAAATCACTTTGCTGTGGGCCTGAAACTAACAAAATATTGTGGATCAACTATACTTCACTTCAAAAAAAAAGAAGAGTATCCAGCCAGCGGTGAGTGACTGTGAGTGACTATTGCTATCATAAGGAGATACAGTTGGTGCTGTACGTTAGAGGCGTGGAGGAGTACACCTGGAACACAGAGGATTTACAGGAACATCTTTTAGTACATCTATGCCGAATGATAACAATGAATTAGCAATTGCAGCAACATCAGCCTGAGAAAAGCACGGTGACTAAGAGTTCTGACACCTCAGGGATAAGAAGCTGGATTACCCCACTGGGCAAGCGCTGTAAACTAGAAGTGCTAGCCAGGGGTAAGCGAAATTTAGAGTGAAAGCAGGAAATGATGGTTATCCATATGGCCTTAATGACAACTGCAGTAACAGAGCTGATATCCCATTGAACCTCCTGTTGTAGAGCTGTGTTTGTTCATTTGTTTGGTTTTAGGATTATGGCAGGCCACGCACTTGCAGAATCAGTGAGAAGTTGGGCAGAAGAGGACCTGGGCAGCCCAAGGGATGGGCTACAGCATACAGTATTGGCGTCCTACGCTTATTGCCTCAGCCTTACCATTTCCACTGAAACCGGCCCACCGTCCAAATGCCAGCACCTGCAGCTTTGCTGACAGTTCCTTTGGCCACGGGAAACTTCTCTGTTCGCGCATAGGGCAAGCAGAAGTGCCAGGGAATTAACAAGCTCCCTCAAAGCAGCCCTCAAGCAAGGGCTAACGGAAGTTGGCGCATAAGTGTCCCAGCTCCCTTACACCTTGGATGGAGTCACTCTCGGGGGTAGGTATTCAACACTGGCTCCTAGAATCTCCCAGTGGGATTATGCTCCGTTTTCCCACAAGATGATGTATTTGCACCTTTGTGAAAGCACCCTTTCTTGGCTGTCTTTCCTTCCCTGTTTCACATTCCCTCTCCCCTACCAGTGTGTCCTGTATTGCCTCCCAAAGTAAGTATCACCATCCAAATCTTTGTCTCAGGGTTTACTTCCGGGAGACTCAAAACAAAGACAATGCCATATCCGATTGATTTTAAGGCCCAGATTTTAAACTCCTGTGAATAGTACTGTATCTCCCTGAATCCTTCCCAATACCCACACTGAACTCCTTGGACCCCAAAATAGTGACATAAACTGGGTGTTTAATATATCACAGGCCCTGTATGAATCACTGTACAAGAATGACTCCCTTTTCTGGCTTGTATACCTTTGATGACATCCTTCCTTTTTGAATGTTCTCTACCAATACCATTTTCTTCATCTAATAAAAGTGATGAAAAGAATACCTAACACGCAGTGTTGCTGGGTGCACTGCCCAGTGCCATACGTTCGTTGTCTAGCACAGTGCTGACGCATCATGCTCACTAATACTGTTATTACTGTTAACAACTACGGCCTGTTAAAATGCTCGTCCATTTTTCAACCCCAGCTTGAATATCTTCTCCGAGGCTTCCCTGACTCCATGCTTACATCCACCTCCAGGTTAAAATCAGTCTTCCCCCTTTCTGTGCTTTCACAACAATGGGTTTATAGCACTTGTGTCGTGTCTTCCTTTACAAGTACTCTTGCATATGTATGCCTCCCCACTAGCCTCCCACTGACCCCACTAAAGTACCTAGTATGTACTGGTTGAACGTGTGGAGATCACATTCTCTACCTTTTTCTTTTGCAAATCCATCACCCTCACCACATTGCCAAGACCTCCTGAAGAGATTACGTTCTCTCCAAAGCCAAGACTAGTCCTCTCAGCAACAGAAGGGTTTTTGTTAAATACGTGGTAACACGAATCATTGCTATCTGATAGCACTTTACAAGTTATATAAGAGGTCTTCACTTCCATTATACATGTGATCATTTTTTTTTTTTTTGGCCAAGTATCATTCCCTTGTGCCAAGGAGGCAAAGAGGGAAAACAGTCATGCCAGCTGTAGAGTGTTGCTCTGCTGCTCAGGCCTGAACCAATGGAGAAAAAGACAAGGAGGTCCAGTGCAGATCAAAGTCCCCATATTACTGCTTGCAGAGCTGCAGGTGAACACTGCTGGGGTCACACGTCAGCGGTCACTCCTCAACCACTTCCTGCCCCTACCACCAAGGATAGCCCTTGAGATTTGGCCAAGGAAAATGTCTATGGAACACACACTTACTTGGCCAACTATGTCAAGAATAGCACTTGCCTTGCACCCAGAGGTACAGTTTTTAACACATTAACTCTACCCAATCAATAAGAATTTCATCTATACCACTAAACAAAAATCAAAAGGAAGGGAGGGAAAAAGGAAGGGAGAGAACAAGAAAGGGAGGAAAGGAGGAAGTTCTCCTTTGTAGGGTGGGGTGATTTAGCAGTAAACAGTTAGAAGTGTTACTCAAGCGTTCTTTCCTCCTAGGAAATGAAGTGGAAATCCTAGTGAAAAATGAGACCTAAGAAATAGGTTCCCTCAAAACTTGCCCTCAGGGACCTCTCAGAATAATGGGGATTAGGTATCCCTTGTGCATTGGGAAAAGGTGCAAACAGTTTGATACATTCTATACTCCAGGTTAATGAGAAATGGTAAATTGGAAGAAAGATACCGACTTGCTTTGGAGATGATGAGGAAAACGTCGTAGAGTCCATACAATGTTCACTGTCATTTCTGCTGAGCACCTTAGACATGCAGGTACCGGGGGTCACTGATGTCCCACAACAACCTGGTGAGGTTGGGGCGGTCGTTATTGCTCTTCAGTGGGTGGACGACAGGCAGAGAGGACAAGTGACTTACCTGAAGCCAACGCGGGTCCCAGGACACTGACTCCGTTCCAGGTTTCATCGCTTACGTGTTCTAGGACTTGGGGCAAGTCACTTAACCCCTTTGAGCCTCAGCTTCCTCTTTTGTAAAATGGGAAATACTGATATCAGACCTGCATGACCCCTGGTAATTCACACCCTATCTACTTTAAAAGGTTTTCATGGAGGGAGACTACAAGGGATAATGCACGTGAAAGTGTTTTTGGAAAATTAAAAGCAAGCCTGGATCAATGTAAGGGATTATTGAGGTCGTTAATACACAGCCTAGTACAAATTGGTGGCAAATACCACTAGCTCTTCCCTGTAACCACTCTCCTTCCTTCCTTATGTGAACAGAACCCTGACTCTATTTCAGCAGGCCATGTACCTAGTTAGAAATAGTCACAGCCCAGATTCCCTTAGAGCTACACGTAGGTGACCATTTCCAGCTAATTAGATGTAAGCTAAATTCTATTGAGTGGAGTTTCCAGAAAAGTTATTGTTCTTCTGATAGAAAGAGACAGACTCTACTGCCGTGTGGTTTTTACCCTTTACGCTTTGTCCTGCCTGGAGTGCAGACCTGATGCGTAGAGACAAGACATCCATCTTGCAGCCACAAAGACGAAAGCCATATATTTAGAGTGTCAGAGCAGAAAGCAAGAGAGAGCCTGGTCCTGGAGTATTTGCTAGAGCAGTTGCACTGGCTCTGGATCATCTATCTGACTCCTGCTCTCTCAGAAGAATAAAGCTATATTGTTTAAGCCACCGTAGTCAGGTTTGTATTACATGCAGCCAAGCACAGTCCTCATTGACAACAGGTGTTAATCACAGCCACAAGAGAAGTGTTGAGATGCCTTCTCAGGCTCTTTACTACAATTTTTTTTTTTCTTCAGTCATTAAAGAATGGGATGCAGTATGACACAGTAGGAAGAGCCAGATAATTTTGAAGTGACTTTTAGCCCTGGAGAAGCCCAGCTGTGGAGTCTGCAACTGTTATTAACTAGCTGTGTAATCCCATAAGGGACTTTTAACTGTAAGACGATAATAGTGATCTCTGTTTCACAGTAAGTTTGACACGAGAAGGGTACATTGCGTATGAAGCATTCAACAAAGGGTTATGGGGCTTTTGGTGGGGGCAGAGGAGACCCTACCAGCATTTCAAGGTTCCGATCTACACTGGAGGGTCATGAGTCCTTAGTGAAGGCATGTGCTTTCTGGTGGTTTGGTCAGACCCTGTTTGGATGCAGTACTATCAGACAGTAAAGGTTGCCTATTAAGCCACAAAGCCAGAACTTCAGCATCTAAACTAGCATCCGCAACTTCAGAGGCAGCGTGGCAAAGGATCACAAGTTCTGGCTTTGGGACCCCATCCCTCCAAGTCTGACTGCTGGTGCCACCTCCTCCTACCGATACAACCCGGGCTGGGTGACATCGTCACTCTGAGATTCCATTTCTTCCTCGTCTGGTACACTTGCCTGGCGGAGGCTGTCCAGAGGCTCCGGTGGGCTCTAACCTGGGGAAATGTGCTCAAACTGTGCAGTCTCTTAATCTTGATGTTTGTATTCTCCACTCTGGTAGAGCGGTAAGCCCAGTGCTGGGAGGGGAGGGAGGAGAGGGCTGGGGAGGGAAGAGTTGGTTACTGCTATAAATTGAATTCCAAATACACAGAATCACTGGTCTGCAAAGAACCACGGTTGGAGGCTGTGTAGGTCAATGCTTGCCTCGAAGCAGACCTGATCAGTTAGTTTGTGAGATGGTAGCTGCCTGCCAGGCAGCAGCATTTGGGAGGCCGGAGGGAAGGGGCCAGCAGCGGGGTTCAGAGTCCTACGCTGCTCCCTGGTTCTTCTCCACTGTAACCATCTCCCGGAGGGCCCAGGAGAGCTAAAAATATTCTTGGCCTCCAACACAGCTCAATATATTTGGGGCTGAGAAGGGGCTAGGGGAGGGAGAGCCTAGATGAATGCTGCCTGTTGGTGACAGAAGCGTCCAGAACACATACAGCTCCTCTTGAGGAATCTGCCCAGGCAGAGACTCGCCCTCCCCTGGCCAGCAGCTGCCCTCCTCTGTCCACCTCCAGTTGCCCCTTTACTAGCCAAGGCTTCTCAGGGCACTGATTACTGGGATCAAGTCCACCCTGTTCTTAGGGCTCTGCATCAGTGGCACTTGGATTTAAACATAGATGCTGTACCAGGGAGGGGGAAGGGGAGTAAAAAAGCCAGAGCTGTTCTGGCAGCAGTCGCTGCTGCTGTGGTCCTGGGTCTGCACGGTTGGGCATCCTTAACACAGGCAAAGGGGCAGGGGACAGAGCGCAACTCCAGGGTCAGGGGGACCTGGGATCACGTCTTATAACCTACTGTCTCTGAACTCTGAGCAATCATATAACCTCTCTGATCAGTTTCCTTGAGCTTTTTGGGAAATATTCATTTTAAAAAGCAAGAATAACAGCTAAAACTTATCATAAATAGAGCTAACACTTAGACTCAGCAGTTAACATGCGCCAGACTCTGTTCTAAGCTTTTTACACGCAGCATCTCATCCCATTCTTCCAGTAACCCCATGGGGTAGACACTTGTCCCCAGGATTCCCCATCTATTTTATTGGTGAGGAAACTGGGGCATATAGAGGTGAAGTAAGTCACCCAGGGGCACACGTGAGAGTAAGAAGATGTATAAAACGAGAAGGCTGGCACGCGGTGGGACGCGCTCAGGGCAGCGCACAGGGAGGTGCGCCTGCATTCATAGTGCAGCTCTTGTTTGCTCTCCCACCCTTGGACTGGCCTCTTTCTTAAAACGCTACAAGGGTATACGGTACAACGTGAGGAAGATAACCAATGTTTTATAGTAAATATAAATGGAATATAACCTTCAAAAATTGTGGATCACTACATTGTACACCTATAATTATATAATATTATACAGAAGCTTCACTTCAATTTTTTAAGAGGCCAGAGTTCTGAATTCCTGCCTGCGTGTCTCACTGCCTTTTCTCTTCATCCTCACGACATCCGAGGGTCATGGGCAGGGAGGAGGAAAACAAAGAAAGGAAGACTGAGCTGGCCAGGAAGGACGAAGATCTACAGTCCCGCCTGGAGCTCATGCCTTGGGAAGTCAGGGTTCCGCCTCTGAAGCCAGCCGGGTACTCCAGGTCTAGAAGCGGGTAGCCCCATTCATTTGCCGAACACTTATGGCGCCCCGACTGTCTACAATACCACATGTGCTTATTAAGCGCCTCTTGTGAGCCTGGTGCTAGGACTCGGCAGTCAAAAAGACAGATGTGACCCAGGCAGTGGGAGTGTAAGTGGGGGAGGCACTGATCAGAATTATTTTTCAAAAAGGAAACTGGCTGCTTTGCCCAGAATGGATCACAAGTATACATCTCCCTGATGTTACATGTAAAGAAATTGGGGCTTAGAAGGATTAAAAGTTTTGCTCCAGCTAGAGACTGAGTCTTAACCAACCGTACAACCAATGCTGGCTCCAATCTAGGAACTGTCCATTATGGGGTCTCTTTCTATTCATGATATTCGTGCAGCAGTTCCAAGGGGGAGGAGGGCCGGGGAGCAGGGGGAGGAGGTGATGGAAATGAGGCACCCCCGGGTCAGGATGTGCTGGGCTCACACTTCAAGTCGCTCTACTGTGATACACTCTGTTTGAGCCTGGTCGAGGGGCCAGGTGGTCCCAGGGGCTCCGGTCAGAGGAAACTGCCGGCTGCCGCTGCCCAACAAAGATGTCTCGTTGCATCTTGTTCCTATCGATTACCCACCAAAGTATCTCTCATTGTTAGACATTCCCCAGGGGCAAGCGGGAGAAAAGGAGCCCTTTCTCCTTTTTTTGCTTTTAATGACATCCAATCCTACCCAGTGATCTATGCCCTCTTCCTAGAGGCAGGAGGGGGGATGGAGGACGGAAAGGAGAGAAAGAAAGCACGGAGGTGGTGAGGAGGAGGGTAGGCGCAGACACAAAGACGAGAGGTGGAGAGAGACAAAGGGAGAGACACAGAGACAGACATAAAGAGAGATGGAGGGAGAGAGAGAAACAGGCACACAGACCAAAAGAAGCAGCGGAAAGACTCAGAGCCTGAGGGAGAGAAAGACGGAGAGACCGAACAAGAGGAGGACAGAGCCAGGCAGAAACAAAGCAGCGGGGACACCAGGAACAAATGACAAGAGAGACACAGGTAAAGAGAAAGAAAGGGAGGGAGAGGACGAGATGAGAGGAAGCTGGTTGCACTAGAGGTCCAGGGGCTGAGAGGACTCATGAGGGACCCGCGTGGAGCCCCAGACACAGCCCAGGCACGAGATTCCCGTCCCCCAAATGTATGGGGACTGGTTGTTCTGCTATTTCACCTGTGAACTGAGTCGATCCCCTACAAGTGGAACTGGGAGCTCCTCAGAGGCACGCAGGCAGCCAGACCCTGCACCCCCCCGCCCCCGGCACTTTAGGTCCAGGCACTGAGACCAGAACAGGCTTTGGACTTGGGAGAGTCTGCAAAGGTCCACATGCCCAGGACTCAGGCCACACATCCCTTACCACCCCTCACATTTCCCGGAGAAGCTTCTCTCTCTCCTTCGGCTTCATGACTTCTGAAATAACACTGAAGCCCAAACCTCCACATCCAGCACAGTCCTGAGCTCCGCATACCAATGCTCCAATGTACCGATCCGTTGATGTCCCACTGCCTCTTACGCAAGCCTCAGGTGCCTTCAACACAGGTACCACTCAGCTCCTCGTCTTCCCACCTCCTCCAACCTGCTCCTCTGCCGAGATGCTTGGGCTCCCAGCCCGCCATCCCAGCCAGAAATCGGAGGGTCACCCCCACTGCGCCGCACACCAAGTCATGCGCCACACCCTGTGGGCTTTGCCTCCTTCATGCTTCCTCATCTCTCTGTGCCTCCATCTCTGCCTCTGAAACACGGAGGTAACAATAGTACGGACCCATTGGGTTGCTGAGGTAATTAAATGAGCTAACATATGCAAAGCACGTGCAACAGGGAATTACTAGCCTATAGTAAATCCTCAGTTAATATCAGCCAGTGGCTGGTAGTCATCGAAGCCGTTCCCTCCTGTGCATTCCCCTGCCTCCCTCAGCCCAGCATCAGCTCTCAGCCACAGCCATCCCTGACTGAGCTCCCCAGGCACATGGATTCCAGTCCATCCTTCACAGCCATCAGGATGACCTCCCAGCAGGACCACTGTCTTTCTACCTCCCCATCAAAAGCATGCAGGGAGTCCACGTGGACACAGGATCGGGTTCAAGCACCTCTACTGGTACAAAGGGTCCTCCGTGCTTGGACTTTTTCACATCTCTCCTCTTCGTCCCTGCCATGCCCCATCCCTCTAAAGACACATCTGTGCACACTAGGCTGTTCTCAACCTCCCTTCTATTGTTTCCGCTGCTCCTCCCTCCGGGAAAACCTTTCCTCCTCCCAGTGCCCCAAGTGCACCACTGCTTAAGTGTCCACATGCGCCAAGCACTTTATGCGTGTCTTCCATTTCTAATCTTCCCAAGATAGGCTTTGTCGCCTCCCCTGCACAGAAGGAAGGGAGGCTGCATGGTCTCAGTAACACAGTTGTGAGAGGCAGAGCCTGGACTTAACCCCAAGGGGCCTCTGCTCCCATGTCTGCACCCACTGGCCACATGCCAACAGGTGGTACAAAAATAACAGCCCACACTTATACAGCCGTTACCATGTCTCTCCTGTTAAGCATCATGTGCATTACCTTGTTTAATCCTTCCTCCCAGTCACCCAAAGGGGAAGGTGCTATTTTGAAGCAATTCCTATTCTTCTTCTTTTGGAGAAACCAGGGCACAGAGGGGTTGAGTAACTTGCCCAAATTACCAAGTAGGGAGCTGGGATAGAAAATACAGGCAGGCTGACCCCAGACTGCACGTGCCGACCTGCTGAGAGGGGTGAAAGGAGAATGGGTTTCCAGTTCTAAACCTGCCACTGCTGTGCAATCTTGTTGGGTCACTTAGTATCTCAGAGCCTCAACTTCCTCATCTGCAAAACGGAGATAACTCCATGTGGCCTTAACCCCAAGACCAGGCTGAAGACCAAATAGGAAAAAAAAAAAAAGGCAGTGGACAGCTTTATAAAACCCAAGGATGGGAAGACCCCCATGTATTGGGCTACAACTAAGCGCCGGGCACTGGAATTGTGCTTTCATACATTCTGGCAGTTCAGCCTAACCATAACTATACGATGTGAGCATTATTAGTCCCATTCTATAGATGAGAAAAGTGAGGTCTGCATGGGGAGATATACATTCATCCGAATATTCAAAAAGTATTTAATTTGCATTCATGAAGCACTTTCCATACAAGATGATACATTTTGTTTCTTCTGGATCCTTGACAACCTGGGGAAGCAAGCAGAACAGAGATTCAATCTGTTTTTGCAGATGACCACTTTCCCAACTCCAGTTCACGGAGATGTGGTGACTTGCTCAAGGTTACACAGGCAGGGACAGAAACAGGGCCTTCCATGTCTTAGGCCAATTCGGCTACTTGAGAGTCAGAATAGCTAGGTCTATTTGCTTTCAGCACCAAAGATGGGAAAAGGACAATTGTCTCCCTTTTCAGATGGGGAAGCTGAGTCTTTTTATAAGTCAGGTAGCTTGCCCAAGCTCATGTAGCTAGTAAACGGTGAGTCTGGGAACCAAACTCCTGTAGTCAGACTCTGGAGCCCAAGTTCTAACTGCTTGTATCCCATCCAGGTCAACCTTGGGGCAAGGAGGTGGGTGAGAATCATCTGTCTTTTCATTGATTTCATAACATGCATTAATAGCAACTTCCAGTTACTGAACAATGAACAATACATGCCAAGGCCTTTACTCTAATCCTACAACTACCCTCAGGAAGGCTTTACTATCCCTATTTCACAGATGAGGAAGCAGGCTCAGAGTGGTGACGTAATTTGCCAAGGTAAGCTGCAGAGCCAGGACTTGAACCTGGGTCTGTAAGATACCAAAGCCAAGCTTTGCTCATGAGTGAGATACTGTGTTAGGGCCTGGGGTGATACAAGGGAACTAGACACAGGATTATTTAGGACTCTTTGGTTGTAAGTAACAGAAATAAACAATACTTCAATTTAAAAAAAGAAAGAAAGAAACCAACTCAAGGCAGCTTAAGCAAAGAAGAGGAATTAATTGTAAGAATATAGCATGTTTTTTGAAACCTAAAGTATAGTCAGCTTTTTGAAAGGCTGAAACAAGGGAATAGAGGTCTGTCGGCAACCCAGACAGGGCTTTCTCTTGTCCCTAGTATAGGTATTTCTCTCTACCTTGTTTTTCCCTCTGCAAACAAGCCACATGGCAGGCAGAAAGTGACCATTTAAATGTTCTTGAGTTCACATCTCTGACAAGGGTCCAATCTAGACAGAGCCAGAATCTCTGAGTTCCAGAGGATTATTTGAATAGCCCTGCTTGGATCAGCACCCATCCCTGGTCCAAATAACAGTGGCCACTAGAATGAGTACATCTTATTCAAACATGACAGTGAGTGGGTGGGGCGCAGCCCTTAGAGTAAGGAAAATGAACCATCTCCCTTACATCAGAGAAAGGGAGAGGAAATGACACTCCAAAGGTGCTCACTGCCAATGAGATCCTGGCCCCTAAAGAACTAGAGTTGGCAAGGGAAACAGGCAAATACACACATAATCCCTGTCCAGCCGTGTCCAGGCCCTAAGAGAAGTGTGTGTGTAGTGCTGAGACAGCTCAGGAGGAAAGCAATCAGCTTTGCCAAGGAAAAGCAAGAAAGGCAACGCTTTTAACTGTTGCACACACATGCAAAAAACACACACATCAGAATTTCAGAGGTAATAAGGTTTTAAACGATGCATGTTTTGCATTTATGTATAACAAAGGCTGTAAAGCCAATTTTACTATAATTTTAATTTTAGATTATGAAATATATATACAATTCTTTGACATACAGAACTGAAGGTTATTATTTAGGTGTTTTGGAGAGAATTACGTTAATGTTTTGCTATAAAATTAACATATAAAATGTAAAAGACTGATCAGGTGGATTTGTACGTTTTAGCCACAACTAAATATGAGGACCAGGACTAGGGAGGCAGGGTGTCCCGATGGAAAGACCACTGTTCTCAGAGACATGTGCATTTGAAACCCAGCTCTGAAACTGACTAGCAGTGTGACACTGAGAAAGCTGTGCACCTTCAGCACCAAACGGGGCCAATGATACCAGACTCTTAGGATCCTTGAGAATACTGACTGGCATAGCTGATGTGAGTCAAATTATGTCACTCCTCTGCTCAAAGGCCTTCAAGTAAAGGCCAAAGTCCTCCTCATGCCCTGCAAGGTCCAGCGTGATCTTCCCGTCAGCTGTGCCATTACATGCCTGACCTCATCTTCTGTTCTCCCTCATTCCGTTGTTGACTCACCTCCAGTCACACTGGCGTCCTTACTGTCTCTCAAACATGCCACACAGGCTCCCACACTGGGGTTGACACCTGCTGTTCCCCCTGCCTGGGAGCCCTTCCCCCGACATCGTTAAGACTCACCTCTCACCTTCAATCAAGGCTTTGCTCAAAAGTCACCTCCTGTGACCACCCTGTATAAAACTGCAGCCCCCACCCCAGCACACCCTATCCCCGCCTCCTGCTTTCACTCTAAGTATCTCCTTTAACTGACTGTATAACTTATGTATTTATTTTGCTTATGGTCTGCCTTTCCCCACCAGACCATAGTCTTGGTAAAGGTATGGATTTTTGCCTGTTCAGTTCACTGCAGTATCTTAGCATCTGAAACATAGAGTAGGCAACTCGAGAGATATTTATGGAATGAATAAATGAATGAATGAATACATGAAAGCACCTAGGACAAAACTCAGCAGAGAGCAGGCACTCCACATCCCTTCCTTCCTTCCACATCATCTAAGATGAATGCTTTCCCTCAGATCTAAGGTAGATGTTAGTTGTAGCTGATGTTGTCTTTGAACACACTCATACTCCGCACTCAGGCTGCTCATATGTCAGAGGTCTTTCTCACCTCTGTATTTCTATCCTTGCCCTTTTTCACATGTTGCATGCACACAGAAGGTGCTCCATGAATATTTGCTGAGTTGACTTACTTATCCAAGCCCTAGGAAATAAAATAAAGGTTTTATCTACAGCTGGCAACACTTGTGATGATCAATTCTTGACAGAGTCTTGATTTCACGGAGAAATCCATATGCAGAGAAAAGGTGGAGGTGAGTTAGCCTCTGGCATCAGGGCATGAGAAGGGCCCTGAATTCACATGCTTCTGGAGTGGGCATCTGCTGTTTTTGTTTGTCCAACTCCCTTAGAAGAGTTACTATTCTCTACTCCAGTCAGATTACTGTAGTAGAGCAGCCAATCTTAGGACCAGTCCAGCCTCTTGCCCTCCACTATGGGACCTAGACCATCCATTTACTGGGTCCCTTTCCTCTGGTCAATAAATAACCCTATAGTGTCCCAATCAATCTTCTCTCCCCTACCCACTTTCCCCAAAAATGTTTAACTAGCAGGGTAAGGTTCTTGCTTTTTCTTTATTATTAATTTAATGGAGGTACTGGGGATTGCACCCAGGACCTCATGCATATTAAGCATGTGTTCTACCCCTGAGCTGTACCCACCCATCCAGGTTCTTGATTTTTTTTAACGTAATGAAGATGGAAGGATTTATATCAGGGGCTACAGGTAACCATCTTTTCTGCTGCATTAAGAAAGTCTGCAATGGCAGAGAAAGAGAGAAACAAAGAGAGAGACAGTATGAACAGAAGCAAAATCTGCTGTATCCCAACACTTGGAACAGTTGCGGACACATAGTAGGCTCTCAATAAAGAATGGTGAATGAATTACTGATGGGGAGGAGAAGAGAGGACTGATGACTTCACTTGTATAGAGACCCAAACACTAATTTTTTCTCGCACTTCTTTACGGAGTTAGTACCGTATGTTAGGTTCCACCCTAGGCGCTGATACTGAAATAGTGAACAAGCTGACATGCTTCCTGCCCTAAAGGAGCTTACATTTTAGTGGAAAATATGAAACGATTTATGACTTGCTATAAGTCTGTGAGTATTGCCTTGGAATACTCCCCAGAACTCTGGGGGACAAACCGCCCAGCTATAATATCTGCCCAGCCCTGCAACCTGCCTGCAGTTCTCAGGATGTGTTCCTAGCGGTGATGTCTCTCCCATGTGACTTCACACCTTGGCCAAGCTGGGCTATCTCTCTAGCAAGAACTGGAAATTTTGACCTGAGGCGCAGAGGCTGGGATTCACGGCAGCTGAGTTGTATTGGAGTCAAACTTTTAGAATAAACTTTTAGAATTTAGTCTCTGCTGAGGGGCAGAGACTAGCCCTGGTCTTGCCCTTTCTAGGGCTTAGTTAGCTGATTCTTTTGGGTCCTATAAGCTTTCCTGGGACCCATATATACATTTCCCTTTCTGTTTAAGATAACCAAAATTGGGATCTCTTTTTGTAACCAAAAGAAACTTCATGAAAACAAGAGCATTTCCTCAACTCTCTGGAGAATGAAGACAAACAGAATGAAAAGTAGAAGTCTAGAGTGCTTTGGGATTTTCATAAAACTTTCTCCTATACCACCTTTTTTAAACATCCCAGCATCCAGGAAGAAGGCATCATTTTTCACTCTCATCTACAGATGCAGAATCCTACCCTCTGCAATGTTAACTGTAGTGTCAGACTTTTGAGATCAGAGAGAGTTCATTTTAAAACTCAAGCACTGTCACTAGCTGTGTGATCTGAGCAAGCTGTGTATCGTCTCTGAGTCTCACATTCCTCGGGGATAAAATGGAAAGAGGTGGTTATGTCACTCTCATAGGGTTGTGAGGATGAAATCGGACCTTGGGTGGGAAGCTCTGACCATTGAGTTGGCCCTGGATAGCGTCCCAGGTGCTCAGGCTCCCCTGCCACCACCCTCCTACCCTGATATAGGTTTGCAAATGTTAATTCACATGCACGCGCACTCATACACACACACACACACTCACACGAGTGACTGAAACAGGGTTTGAATCTTGGTCTCTTGTCCCCAGAATCTTCCCTCTTTTTATTCCCCCCAAGTTCCAAAGAGGATGGTAGGGAGATTCAAGCCTACATTACGGAAAAACTTGGACTTACTTGGTCTGGAGAAGGTTCTAAATAACACTTGAAGGATTATCATAGGGACTAGAGACCAGACTTGCTCTGTGAATTCTCAGAAGCAGAACTAAGGCCAACAAGTGATAGTTTCCAGGTTTCTGCTTAGTGTAAAGAACTTTCTCAGAGCCAACATGTGCAAGCTTCCAGAGAGGTGATGAGACCCCCATCACTGGCACTGAGCAATCAAATGAGTGACCTACATGGAAGGCTTGTCAACAGAAGGCAGGAATGAGACGTAAGCTCCTCCAGCCCTGAGATCCTAAGATCTCTTCTGGGGACTCATATTGGTTACAAATGAGACGTCCGAGATTGTCAGACAAGTGTTTATGTCTTGGGCGTCAGATTTCATAAGCAGTAAGCTCCTGTTGAAAGGCAGAGCCCTTAGAGGCCTGTGACAAGAGGAAGTGGAGAGGCTGGGCCATTTGTTGTCCTTGATGTGAGTCCTGGGTTCCTCACGTCTCACTTATGATAATCGGGACCAGTAATGTGATCATTACACAGTCCCCGAGGCAGCTGGGACCAGCAGAACCATTGTCCCTTATCAGCCCCCAGGGCCACCTGGATTAAGTCTGTCTCCTTCGTAGAGTACCTAGAAGAGGGCCTGACCCAGGCAGACTGTAGGAAAAGCCGACCCCTCTGACTGAAACATGGCTTTGAAGTGGGAAGCAGTGCGTTGCAAAACTGCAGGCCCACTCTTAGAGATCCCAAGAATCTAGGTTCAAAATCAATTCTGCCTATGACCTGAGCATCACTCAACCTCTCCATGGTTAAGTTCCTCATCTGTGATACCCAGAGTGGCTGGGAAGATGAAATGGGAAAAAACACTCTCAGCACAAAGCCCGGGGACCAGTGGGTGCCCACGGAGCAGCAGCCCATCCACCGCCCTCCCTGTTCTCCTCCCTCCTCATCCCTCCCTGTTCTCCTCCCTCCTCATCCCTCCCTGTTTACTTTTCCTCTTCCTCCGGTTTCCAAGACCCTTCAGCCCTTATCAGTCTTCCAATTGGGCGGTGGTCCCAGCTGGGTCTAGCAGACTCTCTCACCAGAATGATCATCCTGACTCCCCGTGGTCAGCACTTTACTGTTTGTAAAGCACAATTCACACCACTGATTGCATTTAATGCTCCTGGATCCTTTCCCATTACTGCCCCTCCTGCTTCCTCACTCCCCTCCTGATAATACCCACCAACAGACGTTCCTCAAACACACCAACTCTTTTCATCACCTGGAGTCTTTGCACTTGCTCTTGCCTCAGCCTGGAATCTATCCCCAGCCCCTTTCGTCTCTGAGCTGCCCCCTCATCATGGCGCTCCCTCAGACGCCGCCCCTCAAAGAGGCCTTCCCTGACCACCCTGTTTAAAGCTGTTTCCTCCTCCAGGGCATCATCCTCTCATCCTATTTCAATTCTCTCAGAGCACTAATCTTAATCAACACATTCATTCCATGTTTGTTTATTGTAAGGCTGCTCTCTCAGAGTGGAAACTCCATGGAGGCCTGGCATCTCTCTTTTTCACTCTGCATCCCAGAGCCTGGCAGAGTGAGTACACTTGGAGCATGATGAATGAATGAATGCGTGAATGAACAAATGAATGGTATCATTACCGCCCCTTTTTATGGCTGCGGAAACTGACGCTCAGAGGAGAACTGCCCCATCTCTCCCAGGACTGGGTGGCTCTCTTCCCACCAGCCCTGTGCTTCGCTCTAGGAGGGAAGGGATAGGCCAGCTCTCACGAGAGCATCCCTGGCCCAAAGCCTTAAGAACACAGGATTTTTTCCACGCCACCAAGTCCCAGGCACTGTGATATGTGCTGGATGTGCATGATATCACTTCATCCCCCCAAAGCCACCCTCTATTTGTCTCAGAAAAGGACAACGAGGCACAAAGAGGTCAAGTGCCTTGTGTGATGTCGCGGCAGAGGCAGGCTTGCAAACCCGAGACCACCTGACCCCTACGTCGGGAACCATGGGGCAATGCTGCCTCCTCTCTCCAATGCCGGGTGCCTCCTTTGCCCTCGCTCAACTCTCGCTCTCATGACCCGTGGGCCTACGACAGACCCTACAAGACCCAGGATTGTCTTTGAGCTTAAACGGAGCCGGAAGTCTTAGAATCTCTGAAAGCTAAGAGAAGGTGCCCACCTGTAATTGGCACGGCCCAGTCGCATCTCCCTCAATTTGTCAGGAGGCAGAAATCCTGCTGAAGTCCTGTGAAGGCCGTCCCTGCTTAACGAGGACACGATCCAGCCCTGGGCGGTTCCAGCCGCTTTCAAAGCCACAGCCCAGAGCCAGTTTTAATGATCACGGAAGGAACTTCTGAGAGAGTTGTAAGAAGACGACAGGATAATTGCACTAGAAATATATGCCACCGCCGACAATGGCCCGCTGGCCCAGGGCTCTTCAGGAGACGTGGCCTTCAAGGTCAGCTCCTCTGGCACCTGCTCTGATTCTCTCCAACTCTCCACTCCAAGATAATTATGAAAGAAAGATCGGATAATTCCCCCCGCCCCTCCACCATCATCTCACAGACCTCCACCTCCCACCCCAGCAAAGCTGAAGAAAAGAATGATTCTTTGTGGCTGAGTTTAATGAAAATCTTGTTTTTTATTTGGGATGGGGAAGCTGGGTCCTGCTTCTCACAAGCTGTGTGACCTTAAACAAGCTCCTTAGCCCCTCTGGACCCATTTTCTCAGCTGGAGAAAAAAATATAAACAAAATGTTAACCACTATATATAAAAATAGATTAAAAAAACAAATTTCTTCTGTATAGCACAGGGAACAATATTCAATATCTTGTAATAACCTTTAATTAAAAAGAATGTGAAATGAATATGTGTGTGTGTGTGTGTGTGTATACACATATGCATGACTGTGACATTGTGCTGTACATCAGAAATGACACGTTGTAACTGATATTATACTTCAATTAAAAAATAATAATAATACCTGTCCAATAATCCGTCCAGAATGTCAGCACCAGTGCCTGGGTGTGCTGATGATACCACTGTGACTAGCGGGGAAACAGAGCTGTGACATCTGAATTAATGTTGTTATGTATTTCCAGTCTCCAAAAGTTCATTCATGCCTGTGTGACAAAATTAATACCTAAGTGTTCCTATCTTCTCCCTGCTCTCCTCTCCCACCTCCCCTGCATCCCCTACCTGTTAAAACGCTATCTTTGTACCTCCAGCTTTGCCCTGGCCCCACCCCCCCAGGGAGACGTCCGTCCTTGTCAGATTTCTGTGCTTCGGATCTGAGGATCTGAGACAATGGTTAGTGCTCAGACACTGCTGCCTCCCTGAGCCCTTGAGCCACCTTCCGTCTCTTCCGTCTCTCCCAGATACGCAAACTCCAGAACGGCAGGGACTTGGTTTGTTTTGTTCGCGGTCGTATCCTGACCTCTACTACAATCCCAGCACACAGACATTTGTTAGTATCGATAGGTATGTGTTGAATAAATGAAAGCAAGATGAATGAATCCATGACACCAGTGGTTTCTCCACCAGGGGTGATTTTGCTTCTTCCCCCAGAGGGAATTTGGCTGTGTCTGAAAATATTTTTGGAGGTCACACCTGGGAGGGGTTGCTCCTGGCCTCAAGTGAGTAAAGACCAGGGATGCTGCTAAGTATCCTGGAACGCACAAAACAGAATTATCCCACAGCCGAGAATTCTCCAGCCCCAAATGTCCACGGTGTCAAGGCTGAGAAGCCCTGCCCCACTCCCAGCACAGTCAGCTCTCCATCCAACATCTGCCCTGTGACCATCCTGGGGCCAAGACTGTCATTTTTCACTTGTTCCCCTGCAACATCCACCTATCAGATGCTCCCACTCTTGTCAGCTGAAATCTACTCTCCATGGAGCAGCCAAAGGAACATTTGAAAAATCAAGTCAGTTTCCAACTAAGAATCTCCAGAAAACCTACGGCTTCCCACTACCCTCTGAAGAGAATCCAGCGCCCTGTGTTTTACAAAGCCCTGTGGGATCTGGCTTTCAGCTGCTTCTCTATCCTTGATTCCTTCCACCTGCCTCCTCACTTGCTCGGCTCCGTTCACACTGACTTTGTTTCTCTAATTAGTGGTCCCCAAAGTGTGGTCCTTGGTCCAGCACCACCTAAAACTGGTTAGACATGCAAATTCTCTAGCCCTACCCTAGACCCACTGAACAATGAGGCTACCAATCTGTGGTTTAACAAGCCTTCCATGTGATTCTGATGCATTCTCAAGTTTGAGACCCAGTGACCTAACAGAGAGGATCATCTCTACCTCAGGACCCTTGCACTTGCCCTTCTCTTTGTCCAGAATATTCTTCCCCCAGATCTTATGATTAAATCCTATTCAAGCTTCAACTCAACTGACACTTCCTTACACACGCCCTCCCTGAACACTCTATCTAGTGTCCTCTGACCAAGGTAATATCACATTACTTCATTATAGGCATTATGTTATTAAATTGTAACAGTCACTCATTTTTATTTACTTTCTCTCTCTTCTACTATCATGTAAGATTTACTGCAGAGCAGGAACCTTATCTGACTTATTCGTCTCTTTATCCCTAGTGCTCAGAGCAGTGCCTGTCAAAATATTTATTAAAGGAATGAGTAAGTAAGTGGAAAATCTAATTAATGGGGAGCAGAAGAGAAACTTAAAGAGAAACAAAAGAGGGTATCAATTGATATTATAATGAGAAGTGAGGGCAGGGAAAGAAAGAAAGATAAAATACTCAAATGAGGGTACTGAAGACAATTTTGTCTTCGAAGAATTAAAAGGAATGGAAGTTTGAGAAGGCAGAAAGAGAGTTTTGAGAAGTGTTGCTGTGGGTGCTATACGACACACAGCAGGGACTCAATTCCCCCAGAGCTGCTGACCTGTCCTCGGTTGAACGTGACCTCATGCAGAGGTTATGTGGGGCCCTGGGATTGAAGAGGTTTACACATGAACTTCCTGCATTCATTCTTTTTAGAGACTTGACTTTTAGAGAACACAGAAGAACTTGACATGAATCCTGTCTTCAAGAAGCTTGATGATTAATCTTGTAGCTAAGATATGCACAGAAGTCATCATGTACAAAGATACACAAAACTAAGAAAGGAAACATATTTATTATCTTCTCTAAGTGAAGCATCTCCTTGGTGCTTTACATAAAACATCTCGTGTGATACCCACAGGAACTCTTACAGATGATAATAAAAATAATAATAATTGTTGAGGTTCTGGCCTGTTTTAAGCTAACTGCTAAGAATTCTCATTGAGTTTTCACCACATTCCTAGAAGGAATGAACTATCAGAGGCCTTTTTGCACAAATGAGAAAATTCACCCTCAGAGAGCTGAAGTGATTTGCATAAGGTGATAGAGAACCTTTGCTCAAGAAACAAACAAACAAACAAACAACAAAAACAAAAACTCTAGGAACCCCAGTTTCTACTGGATATTAAGCAGAAACCATTCTCAGCTTCATAAAAGTAAGAATTTGTCAACCAGCATGGCTGCCAGCTGATGCAATGAGTCGTCTCATGAGATGGTGAGCTTTCTGGTCCTGTGTGCATCCAACCGGAAATCAGACAATCATTTGTCTGGGATAATGTAGTGGCTTCTGTGAAGGGAGAGATGTTAAACTGACAACTTCTAAGTTTCTGGATATACGATCCCATGATTTCATTCCTGGATACATGGCTTTGGGACAGTCCTTCTCTCTGGATCTTATTTTTGTGTCATGAGATTATGTGACCATGAAAGTTCCTTCCAGATCGTGCACTCCAAGGTTCTCAGCTTTAAAGGGTGGACAAAGAGGCCAGGATCACTGAGCTCTAGCCAGGCTTTTGGCAATCCTCAGTGGGGTTCTGTTTAGCCAAGGGACCTGGGAGCCTTGAAATTAACTTCCTTCCTATTTTTGCCTCTAGCTGCCCACAAGTAAATCCATATGGTGGAAAATTCCAGGCAGCAAAAATACTGATGTGATGACAAAGTCTTTTGGAGCCATGCCCATCGCTGGCTTGGGAACCTGTATTTCCTCACACACCACCTCCATCCCCACACCACCCGTCAAAAAACTCGGTTTTATTAGAATTCCAATTATGCTCCAGTGATCTCAAATCCCCAGAATTCCTTTATCCCAAGGCAAAAGTAATTGGATTTTTCTCCTTTTAAGCCTCAGCCACCTCTCCACTTCATCAGCATGCTGGGCTCTGGGCCCACCGGCTCTGTGAAGGAATTGAAAAGAGGCCATGCAGCTTTATAAAATCATATATGAGATCTTTAAGGATGCTCTCTGCAGTGGAGGGGGTTTTTTTATTTTTTGCGAAATCACTTCCAGTCTTCAGATAACAAGTTTACAGGCTGTTTAGGTCCTGAGATAGAATTTATGATTCTGGATAATTGCTCCTTCTTCTTAACAGGGCCCTTTCTTTTGCCTTTCCCCTGCAACTTTCTTCTTGGAGGATCCAGTAAACGGAGCAGGCAGAGAGGGAGCTGAACTGATTACCTCTACTACCTAATGCAGACAGTTCCTCCACACACACTGCCCCTTCATACCTATAAAGCACTTTAATATCCATCATGTCATTTCCATCCTCATGAAGAGGCTAGAAATAGGCTGAGCAGGTATTATTGGTCTCATTTTCCAGAAGAGGATACTGAGGCTCCAACTGAACAGGATTCAAACTCACTTCTTCTGATTTCCATTCCAAGGCTCTTTCCAACATGCCATGATGTCCCCCTAATTATCATGTGGCCTCATTTCTATTCCCGAGTTCAGAACAGGACCCAGGTTGGAAGGGTTGAACTTCTAAAGTTATAGGCCAAGGATTAAAAGGTAACTGTCACGTGATCAGAAAGGAGACCTGCCCTCCTTCCCAGTCCCGCAGCCACCAGCAGACCAAGGTGGTAAATGCAGCAGCCAAACATCTGCAACCCTCTTTAATCCACCTTACGTGCCATTGCCAGAGTGCCCTCCTCCAAGGGTGAGGATGATGGGCCACTTGATTGCTCAAAAGACTTCAGTGTCTTTCTTAACTAGAGTGAAAAACTATAGAGTGTGAAGGAAACTTGGAAATCACCTAACCCAACACTCCAAACCACACACCTAACCCAACACTCCAAACCACACAATAATGTGCTCTACCACACTGACCTCCCTCAGACCCCGGCTTGAATAACTCCAGTGATGGGGATCTCATTAGCCTTTCTTACTCCATTCATTCTTTCACGCACTTGCTTTTTTTTTTTTTTTTCTTTTCTTTTCTTTTCTTATCTATACAACAGACATTTACTGAACAGGCATGGAGTTAAGCTTGGGAATGAAATCCTGACTAGGACATACTCAAAGAGGAGTGGTTAAGAGCAAGTTCTGAAGGCCGGCTGCCTGGGTTTAGATTCCAGCTCCATCTAGTTGCTGTATAACCTCGGGCGATTACTTACCCTCTCTTTGGCTCAATCTCCCTGTATATAAAATCAGGATAAGAATGTTATCAACCTGGCACATTGTGAGCACTGAATACATGGGAGTAAGTAACATAGATAAGTAAATGGGCATATACAGTACCATGAAGTATGTGTACAGAGATCAGTGGGAGCTTCTAATCCATCAGGGATGGTGACCAGGGAAGGCTTCCTGGAGGCCGTGACTGCTAAGTGAGATATCCAGGCAGGAGTTGTACAAGCAAAGACAGTGAAAACAATTTCAGGAAGAGGACATGGAACTGCAGGCACTGTCCTGGAATAGATAGAAGGCATGGAGTGTTCAAAGACTTCTAAGAGCTCAGCGAACCTGGGGCAGAGAGGGCAGAACAAGGCTGTGAGCTAACCATTTCCTTTTTAGTGAGCTCGATGAGGAGAAAATCCTTTTTACGTCTGAATCCCTGGCATGACACTCACAGACTTCTGCAGTTTGGCCCTCACTTAACTTTTGCAAATTATCTCTCAAACTTTTACTATTCATATGTCAATCAACACCCAGGCCTTTGCTCATTTCTCTTCCCAGGAATGGTTCCCAGGATGGGCATTTGGGGTTTGAATTCTTAGGACCACTTCATGCCATCTTTTGCTAACAGAATGCCTCTTCCTTGCGGCCCAGCCACTCCATGTGATTCAGGCAGGCTTATCCTGATCTAACCCCTCCTCCGGACTATATATCCCACCAAGAATAACACTCTCTCTGGCCATAACGGTGGCTTCAGGGATGGACACACAACCCAAGCCACGCCATCCAGAGTCCTCCTTTGACTTTCCCACTGGAGTTACCATCCCCTTGGTGTCGCTCAACTGGGAGGACACGTGTTTTGGAGCTGCCAGACCACCTTGCCTCCCTCTCAAAAGGAATGATTCTGGGGAATAATATCAAGTAGGGAGAAGAAGAGCCGTGGAAAAAGAAGAGCAAGAGAGACAGAGGCAAGATTGTATCACTTGAGCCCTTTGATTGATACCTGCCTAGAACCAGCTTCCCTCTTGGACTTCCTGGTTACGTCGGCCAAATAATTCTTTTCCTCCCTCTCTCTCTCTTTTGGAAAACTGCTTTGAATTAGGTTTTTGTCACTTCTAACCAAAATGGTCTAATTCACTTCCTGACCCCTCTGTCACCTGTCTCGGTTTTGCCCACTCTGCCATGATCGTCTCAGTCAGAAGCCAAGCTCACCTTCCCCTCCATCCCACCACAGTCTTTTTACTTATGGAACACTCAGGTTTGCAGTAGCCAACTGGCACTTATCATATCATACAGTCCGTGTTACAATTTGAAATTTATCCTATTTAGCATCTGAGAGGAAAGCTCCTAGTAGGCAGACTGTCTTTTATCCCCATGGTGTGTATTATACTGTCCACTACCGAGCAGTTGCTCAACAAATGTTTGTGAAGAAAAAGAAAAGGAATATGATGGAAGAGCATTAGACATGAGGACTCAAATTCCAGCTCTAATATTTCCTAAATTGGTATCCTTGGAAAAGCCACTCATCTTCCCTAGACTCAGTTTCTACACTTTTACTTCATCTGTAATAGGGATACTATTTATTAGAGTCATTTCAGGATGGACTGAAAGAATGCATGTTACATATTCATAACTACCAAAACTTGGAAGCAACCAAGATGTCCTTCAGCAGGTGAATGGAGACATCATCAACTATGGCACATCCAGACAATGGATTATTATTCAGTGCTGAGGAGAAATGTGTTATCAGTCCAATGAAAAGACATGAGTGAAACTTAAGTGTATTTTGCTTAGTGAGAAAAGCCAATCTGAAAAAGCTACACACTGTCCGATGCCAACCATATGACAATCTGAAAAAGGCAAAATTATGGAGACAGTAAAAAGATCAGTGGTTCGGCCGAGATGGGGAGGGTGGGGGAAGGAAGGAGAGTCAAGAGATGAACAGGTGGAGCACAGAGGGGTTTTGGGGAGGGGGGAGCAGTGAAAGTACTCTGTATGATATCACAATGATGGACTTACGTCCTTATACATTTGTCCAAACCCATAAATGTACAACCAAGAGTGAGTCCTAAGGTAAACTCTGAACTTTGGGTGATTATGATATGTCAGTGTAGGGTCAGCCTTGTTAAGAAAGGCACCGTTCTGGTGAGTAAAGTCAGCAATGGGTGACGTTATACGTGTGTGGGGTCAGGCAGTATATGGAAAACTCTCTGTTCTCTCCTCTTAATTTTTGTTGTAAACCTATAACTTCCCTAGAAATACTCTTTAGAAGTTGAAATAATAAAATATTAAATGCTATTTAAACATAAAATAAAAGGCATGCCACAAGCTGTGTTAAATGTAGAGACACTTTGTTAATTAAGTTAAAGCTTTGGTCCCGAGTGCTATTCAAGGAATAGTCCTGAACTCTGAGTGCAAGACATCGCTGAGACTAGTGGTCTATGTGACAAGCTGGTTATACTTTCTGGGCCTCAGTTTACGCATTTATAAAATGTGAGTAATGGGGAGAGGATCAGGTGGGTTTTAGAAATGTTCTATGATTCTGAGATATGGTGACATCATTCCTACCAGCTTAGCACTTGACATATTAGAATCTCCTCCATGTCAATGGAGGCACGATGTTAGTCCAGGAGTCTGAAGACAAGCAGGGTCCCCTTTGTCATTCCTACCCATCAGTATAATCTTTTATTGGCAGCTACCATGCTAGGTAATTATCATCCATTATCTCACTTACACTTAAAAATAACTGTGAGGTAGGATCTAGTCTCTTCTTTCCGAAAACAGAAAAACGGAGGCACAGAAACATTAAGTAGTTAGCCGGAGCCCCACAGCTAGTGGTAAGGTCGTCATTCAAACCTGGGGAGCCTGCTTCCAAAGCCCACGTTCTTAACCATCACACTGCACGGCCTCCCTATGATTCCCACTGTGTCACTTGACAAAGGCTGAGAAAGACAGACCTGTATCTGCTCTAGGTGGCCTCTGCAGTCCCCTCCATGCAAGCAGTCCAGGGTGCTGGGGGCTTGCGTTGAGTGGGAATGCCATGCTGCTAATGGAAGAAAATGTAATTATAGAGCATAATTACAGTGTATCATATTCTGTAATTACACTGACAGTATTTAATATAGAACATATTCTGAAACTAAATGGAATGGAAACATCTCCCCAAACAGAACAGACTCAGAGCTGCTAACATTAGGGAATCACAGGACCTCTAGTTCATGCCCTCCATCTTCCTAGAAAATACCATCGTCCACCCATGGTCCATGCCCCAAACTCGATGCTCTCCAGCCTTCATCCCCACATTTCACAGACTTTACCTCTCAAATCTGTCCCGTCCTCTCCAACTCCACTGCCTCTTTCCTATTTCAGAAACTGTCATCTCTCCCCTACCCTACTTTTACAACTTCCAACTGGTCTTTTTGCTTCCTGAGATGCTCCATGGGTCATCCCTGACACTGTAGGCAAGGCAATCATCCCAGGGTGTAAATATGACCATGTCACTTCCTTACTTAAAACTTCTTAGTGGCTGCCCATTGCTGGGTCCAAACACCGTCGCTCGGCACTCTGGGCCTTAGCGATCTGGCCCCTGATCCCCGCCCTGACCTCACCTCCTCATACCTGACTCATACTCCTGCGCTCCAGCCATTCTCAACTATCCGTGCAGATTCCGGAACCTCTCATTTCTCCCAGTTGTCAGTGATAGTCTCTGCCTGAAATGCTTTCTTTTCACATTGCCTCTAACTCATACTCATCCTTCAGGAGCAGCTCACGTGTTGTCATAGCCTAAAAGACGTCCCTGACCCCAGGCTGGGGTGGGCACCACCGATGCATGCTTCTACGGCTTCTTTCAGCAGAAAGCTCACCCCACTGCATTGTCTGCTTTCTTCTCAGTCTCCCCATCAAGACTAGGGACAACCCGAGGGCAAAGACCGGGCTTTGTCTTGTTTTTATTTTGTTTTTGTTTCTATATTCTCCATACCTAGAATGATGCCGGGCCATGTTTCTTGAATGAATGAGTGAATGAATGACATATGCAAAGAATCACATGCAAGCAGTCATGTTTTATTTCTGTGACTATCTATAAGGAAATACGTGGAATTACAGAGGGCCACAAATTCAGAAGCCTTTCAGATTTTCATTTTATTTTAAAGATGAGAGGAAAAGAGCACCAAAGAAGAGAAAAACCTTACCAAAGATCACACAGCTAGTATACAGCAAGTCTAGGAAAGAAAAGAGGCTTTTCAATTCCAAGTTTAGCACTGTTCCATAGTATGGTAAAATATTTACCTATATATATATATCCAAAGATCTAGGCTATGGGGAAAGGGTGTCTGAAAAACTTCAAAATGTTAATAAGAGAAAATATTCAGGTACAAAATTTACCACAAGTTTGTGTGTGTTGTAATACCCGCCATCACAACCTTTATGATTTTCTTTATCTAGGTTTCAGAAAAGAAAAGAAATCCACTTTCCACTTAGACGTGGGCTCCACTGGGCTTTCTCAGTCATGGGCTGCCTTTGGGGCACATGTGTGTGCTAGAGAGAAGATGAAAACAAAGGAAGCAGATGCAGAAATCATATCTCCACTTCATCTGAAAATATGAATGCATTCAGGAATCTATTTAGAACACCAGATACTTATTTACGCTTGTGAAACACCCTGGAGACCACAAAATTCAAGAACTAAATTTGCACAACATTGGGCTCTCCCTTCCTCCCCATCTATTCGTTTATTCATTCAACAGTTATTGAGTACCGACTGTATACCACGCACCAGGATCACAGCAATGAACAGAACAGGATCCCTGCCCTCACTGAGCCTCCAATTCAGAGGCTGTGTTGCCTGCGGATTAAGCACCTGCCACAACAGCCAGCCGGCCAGGGGACTCAGCTCTGCCACCAACTGGCTGTTGACTTTGGGCAAGTTGCTAGGTTTCAGTTTCTCACCTATTACAAGGGGATATAATTAGACCCTGCCTCACAGTGCTATTGTAAGGACCAAATGAGGCATTTAAATGAAGTGCTTATCACTATGTATGGCATGGGGTCAGCCTCAATAAACAGCGATTTCTATTACATTCTGTTTTTCACCCATATGCCCTCAGAGAGAGGTAGGATTTTAAGGCAGCAAGGAGTCTTGGGGAGGATGTAATCCCACCCTCTTATTTTACAGACAGGGAAATGGCATCTCAGAAGACAAGCAGTGTGTTGCAGGTCATCCAGCATATTGGTGGTGTCAGAGCTTGAGCTGTACATCCCTATGTGGATGACCCAAAAGACTCTGGCTGGCACTGCTAGTCACACAGACCTGGGTTCAGGCTCTGAACTTAACCCTTCCCAGCTCTGTTGCCCTCAGAAATTTATTTAATTTCTTTGAACCTCCATTTTCCCATCTGGAGAATGGATACGACAATGCTGCTGATGATGTTAGTATTAATAATAGTAATAATTCTTCCCTCACAGAAGGGAGGTTTTCATGAGACATGTTGTGATAAAGGAGCAGTAACTATAAAGGATTACACTGTCCAGTACAGTAGCCACTAACTACCGGTAGCTATGAGCACTTAAAATGTGGCTAGTGTGCGTGCCATGGAAGCAACCTAAATGTCCATCAACAGATAATTGGATAAAGAAGATATGGTATATATACGTAATGAAACTATTAACTATAAAAAAGAATTTAAAATGTCATTTGCAGCAACGTGGATGGACTTAGAGATTATCATACTAAGTGAAGTAAGTCAGAAAGAGACAAATACCATATCATATCACTTATATGTGAAATCTAAAAATAATGACACAACTGAACTTATTTACAAAACAGAAACAGACTCACAGACATAGAAAACAAACTTCTGGTTACTGGGGGGAAAAGGTGGGTGGAGGAATAAATTGGGAGTTTGGGATTTGCAGATACTAACAACCATATATAAAATAGATAAACAACAAGGTCCTACTGTACATCACAGGAAACTATATTCAATACCTTGTAATGCCTAAAATGAAAAACAGTATGAAAAGGAATATACATACATATATATACACATATATATGAATATATATATGTGTATATATATATATATATATATATATATATATATATCTCTCTGAATCACTATGCTATACACCAGAAATTAACACAACATTGTAAACCAACTATACTTCAATAAAAAAAATGTGGCTAGTGTGACGTAGGAAATGAATCTTTAACTTTAATTACATTTAAATATAAAAACTAATATTCAATTCAGTTATTGGAAAACTTCAAAGTATTCACAATTTGGGTATGTGAATCTACTTTTTCAACTATTTTATGAAATCTTAATACAGAGCAAGTGGTTCTGATGAAAATAGAGCATCCAAACTGAAATGTTAAAGTATAAAATATATATAGGATTTTAAATACTTAGTATAAAAAATAAAGTATCTCAATAATTTTTATACTGGTTGCATATTTAAATTATAATCTTTTGAGTATATTGAGTTAACAGTTATTTTTAAAATAAATTTCATCTGTTTCTTTGTACTTTTTTGATGTGGCTATTAAGAAATTTTTAATATTGCAATTGTCTCACACGATGTGTCTATTGAACATCATTAGTAAAGGGCCACACACGTGGGAGGAGTTATTTTCCTTCTTCTCCTTACCTTCTGGCTGTTCTTAAGAGTACTGGATGGGAAAGTGGACCATTTAAGATCCTTTGGTCACAGCCAGTAAAAATCAGCTCTGGTTATCTTAACCAAATAGAGAAAGAGATGAGAATACTCATAGGCTCTAAGGAAATGCTGAAGCAGCAAGCCTGGGAAAAGATGCAGGGCGGGACCAGGGGAGCAGGATGCAAAGGTGGTTCCCACCTCCTGGACACAGGTCTCTATTTTCAATCTGCAGGTCATAACATTCCAAATTCCAGGGAAAGAGAATCTAATTGCCTAAGTCTGACTCATTTGCCAGCCCCTTGGCTGTGGACAGTAGGGAGATAGGAAGGCACTTTGATTGACAGACCCACTAAGATAGTGTCTAGTGGAGAAGAAGCAGTTCCCCAAAGGAGAATCAGGGTACCAGAGGAAAAAGACAATGGATCCTGTGCAAGCAATTGTCACAGATGTTACTTAGCACAGTGGCCTGGGTGCAAGTAAACCCTTAAGTGCTGTAACAAGGAGCGGGTGAGTCTCGGCTCTGACACTGAATCACCGTGGCTTTGGATGAGTAACTCTGTCTCTTTAAGCCAGCACTTCCTCAACTAGAAAACGGGAGAAGAGTGAAGATGCTGAATTCCCTCCTGCTGTGAAACTGTCACAATTGTTTCAACTCTTGATCTTGCTTTTCTTAGGGCTGGACCCCACCTGAAACTAGGTGGGCTCTGGACCATGTTGGAAAGGAAAGGCTCAGTTCTGGCTGTGGCCCTTCCTCCCTCCTACTCCCACCCCGGACCACGGCACTGCAATTCTACTGCTCACCCTCTGCTACATCCTTGCTCTCTTACCCTCTCTCATAGCTTTGCTGCAAAATTAAAAAAAAAAAAAAAAATCAAGAGCTGGCATGCTTAGAGAAAACCCTTTAGTCTAACTGATCAGGAATTGCTAATTCAGCAAAACTAAAGTCTTGGGAATAGAACTTACTTCCCTGCATGATCTCTCCTATTAAAAGAAAAAGAAAAAATGATTTAGAGCTTTATAAAAAGCCATCCTACTGTTACTGGAGAATAGGCTCTTGTCTCGCACAGGAAAGAATTCAAGAGCGAGACACAGTAAAGTGAAAGTCAGTTTAGTCAGAGAAATACACATTCCACAGACAGAATGTGGTCCTTCTTACTCAGAAGGGAGAGCTGGCCACAAGGTGTGGTGGTGGTTAGTTTTTATGGGTCAGGTAATTTCATATGCTTATGAGTGGGAGGATTATTCCAACTATGTTGGGGAAGGGGTGAGGATTTCCAGGAATTGGGTCCCCATGTCCATTTTTTGCCCTTTTAAGATCAGCCTGGGAACTGTCACGGTGCCTGTGGGTGTGCCTTGAGGCTCAAGGTCCAGGGGAAGTCAAATCTTCCACTATCTTGGTGTTAGTTGCTGCGTCATCCTTTTAATGGTTGTGCCCTGCCCCCTTCCCTCCTGTCTCACTCCCATCCCCAATTACACTGTTACCAATAGCTTCTTCATCCGCTCGCCAAACTGCTGCTTTGAAAGAGAGCAGTGGTAAGAAGGACCCAGGAGAACTGGGTTTGAGTCTCAGTTATGTATGCATGCATTCATTCAGCACAAAGTAGGGAGATGATTAAGACCTAGTCCTTGTCATCAGGTAGCTCGCAGTCTCCTAGGGTCTACTACAGATCTACAAGTGAGAAAATAACCACACAGCAACACAACAGAGGCAAGCGCAAATCATTATAGGAGCTAGAGGAGGAACAAACTAACTCAACCTGGGAAAGTTCTCTGAGGGAGACTCTCATTCCAGGCAGAGGAAACGGCCAGTGCAAAGTGTGCACATGTCAATAGTTTGGAGAGTGGAGATAAGTTTAGCCGAAGCAGGAGTTGCAAGAAGGGATGAGGGATGCTAAGTGATGAGCTCCAAGTTAAGCCACTTCATCTTTCTATGATTCTGTTTCACCGCTCGTCCCCCAGCCTCCCCACCTCTGGGGATTGTTGGGAAAATGAAATGTAATTCTCTATGAACATCTTTTGAAAACTGCAATGGACTGCAGAGGTAGGGGTTCGAGTGAGTTCTCAAGAGCACCCTCATGGCCCTATGTAAATGACAAGGGCACGTCAACCTTGCACAGAACATCCTTTGGCTGAATGGCAGCGTTCATTTGTCTTTGCTAGCTCTGCTTCCAGCCTTCTGCTGCAAATTCAGGGACCCCTGGATTTTGGCATCTCTTCCTTCCTTCCCATGAGCTCTTTGGGTTTGGAGTAAAATATATCTGGGGTCAAATTCTGGTCTGAAATCTACCAAGTATGAAACTGTAAGACTCTTCTAGCCCCACCTTAGTTTGTTTCCTCATTTATAAAATAGAACTAGTATTGTCTATCACCAGATTTGTAAGGATTCAATGAAATATTTCATAAGAAAGTTCTTGGTAAACCTTCTCATAAAATATGAGAAATGCCCGACTATTTCTAAGATCATCATTTTCACCACCATTATTTCCCTCTTCTCAATGAGAATCACTCATGATGAATAAGTCACACTTTCATCTCAATACACAACACACTGTATTGGAAGTCAGGAAACCTGAATTCTATTCCCAGTTCTGTCCTTTTCCTTTAGATCTCTCCCCTAGCCCTTTCTGTGCTCCTTTCTATATGTCAGGAACTGTATTTTCTGGGCTCCTACTGGCTTTGAGGTGCTTTGTAGAAGACGGGAGGGTGGGGGAACGGGAAAAGTGAGAGCATTTCTTCTCTTGCTCTGTCTCAGGTGTACAGCTGCTGTGTATCCACCATAGCTCCAGATCTTGCTGCGTTCCAAGAGTTCCAAGTTTCCCAGGTTCTAGCTCCTACCAGATGGGCTTGACTTCTGACCTCTGATAACTTTGCCTCCTCCTGTTGGCCCATTAGCCCTCAGGAAAGTAACAGCTATCTGCTTTTAACAGTCTCTAGGTTGTCTCTCCATCCCAGTAATTTTTCCTATTCCTAGAGTGGTTTTACTGTTGGAACCCTGACTGATGACCTCGGTGAGTTATTTCACTAGAAAAATGAGGCCAGTGGACAATTTTATCTCTAAGACATCTTCCGCTTTTAACATTCAAGGAATTTTTTGTTCAAGGCATTTCACAGTAACATCTCCCTCTCCTGCTAAGTTCTTTCTCCCTCAAGGCACAGCCATCTCTCTGGCTCCATTAATTTGCTCCAAATCAGAATTAACATGCAACCTTACCCCCAATACTTAAAACCTGACTATATAAAACTGACATGCTCCCTCCCCAGGCCTGAATCATTAAGTAAAAGATTTAATCGTATCATTCTCTTTGTTCTGTGTTGGCCCATCTGATCTTTCTCTCATCCTTCCAGAAAAATATAGTAAGCACCTTGGGTAGGTGTGTTTGTAGAGTCTGTTGAAATCACATAGCCCAGAGCAAGGGCTCACAGAAAGTACTTGCCAAGAGTTTGGAGAATAATACTTGAATAAATACACAGCACATCACAGGTCTGTTTGGGTCTAAACTTTTAGAGTGCCCTAACTTGAACTTTCTATGAAGCATTGTCAGACAAACTGAATTCAAATCCTGGTTCTATCATTTATTACGGTGTGAACTTGGGCGACTCTAATGTCTGTCAGATGTTGCCTACTCTCCGTATCTAGGGGACTGGCACCTACCTCCCAGGGTTGCTGTAAGGACAGATGGAGCTGAGGGCTGTTTTCATCCTCCTTCCCTGAACCCTGACCTCCTTGCAGGTTATATCTGGCTAAACCACCGGCCCCTCTCCTGTTTCATGTCCAGATTTGGCCCCTCTCCTCCACTGTGATTTGGAATGATAAACTCACTGCCCTAGTATACCAAACACCTTCCTGATGGTTCCCCAGTCCACACTCCATTTCTACTGATTTACCCTAGTCCATGGAAGAAAACCAGAGGCCTCTCTTTCAAGGGCTACAAAGTAAGACAGCAAGATGTTAATGCTGATTTTCAGACCACACAATCCCCAGGCCACATCTAACATACCCAGTCAAGCCAGCCACTCAGATTCCAAAGACACTGACATTTCTCTCCACAATTTGCAAGCAAAGCAATAATGCTCTAATTATGTGTCTATTATCGTCATCATCATAATGCACCCACATGGACGGTGGCAGCAAGGCTGGGTTAATATATTCATTAGGAACAGGCACGAACAACATGACATTAATACCGCTAATAATACCTAATTGAGCTTAATTACAATGTGATGCCTAAAATATTGTGATGAATTTATTCTCAAAGTATTTACATATTTGTAGTTAAGTAATTAGCATTCTGCCCATAAATAACTCCTCAAAAGTCCACTCCAGCTCTGGAGCCGAAGAGAGACTGAACACAACCTCCTACTTGGAACGGCCTGGCAAAGAAAGCTCTTAATTTGTGTGGAAATGTATATGTCACGTCTTCCTCAAAGGCAAAGGGAACTGGTCCCACTGGGAAGGCTTCTGTGGGAAGATGGCGGCAGAAGAGAGGTTTGCTCCTCTCAACTTCAAGAGTCTGACTGAGATTAAGAGCTTTCATGGTGGGGCTTTGCTGTGCTTGTCAGACCACACAGAGAGCTCTGTGATCTGTCCTGGGTGACAGACTTGAAGAGGGACATTCACAAACTGGGGGAGGGGAATCCAGGTGGAGAGATCCCATAGGGGTACTGCTGGAAGTATTCTCAGTGTGTTTAACTTGCAGAGAAGAGTCACTGAGATATGAGAGCTGTCTTCTCGGACTTGAAGGGCTGTCATGGGATGGCAGAAACAGACTCTGAAGTGGACAATAGCATAGATTTTCAAGTCAAGGAGACATGTTTGAACCCCAGCTTGGCCACTTATTAGCCACATGACCTTGGGCCAAATACACAGTGTCCCTCGGCCTCTGTTTCCCCTTTGGATTGTCTTAATTCTATCTTCAAAACAGGAGATGATGCCTGAGCTCTACAATCCCAGAATCCTCAGCGTACCTGCCTCCTGGAACAAAGGTTCAACAGCCCAGGCACTGGAAGTCATTGCATGCCTGTTCTCACCGCTTAAAATCTGGTGATGGGGGCAAATTATCGGATCTCTGTAGAACTCAGATTTCTCACCTATAAGATGAAGATTAATATCACACCTAACAAAGGATTGTTGTAAGAACTGAATGAATAAAATCATTCATGTAAGTTGATGAGGGCGCTCGGCACACAGTACACACTTAATGTTCACTAGTATTCTTATTATTACTAGGGCTGCTGCTTTTGCTTGAGGTTTAGCTTCAGAGGAAAATAGCCACCCTAACTAGTTGGGACAGAAATGGAAATTTATTACTGTGATTAAATATCAAAGAGGGTTATTGAGTGCTGAAGACAAGCTCAAGGTTGAATTTTTCAGGAATAAACTCCCAAAACCGTGCCACAGCTTCCCCAAGAGCTGCTGCCTCTACCATCTGGAAGCCATCAGCAACAAATCCGTCTTCATGGCCAGAGGGAGGAAGCCACTGTGATCGGGAAACCGCTGCGACTAAGAGGCTACGACCACTGCTGCCAGCCGCAGAATCGCGCGGTGCCTACCGCGCTCTCCACCAGCTGCAGCGCCGCAGTCACCCTGCGTCTCGACACCCGTGAGGCTGGTCTGTGGACAATGGAGCCTCTGCTAATGCAGCTGCAGAAAAAAAAAAAAAAAAATCCAGACTCTGCCATTAGAGTTTCCAACCGAAGCAGTAGAAGCAAGACCTCCCTCACGTCTAAATCTCACACAAGTCAATCTGATTGGCCAAACTCCCGAGACATCTAGTACCCCAGCTGTAGGGGAGTCTGGGAAAAGGGTCTTGAAAATGCTGCAGTGCAGAAAAGCACGCTAGAAGGTGGATGTTGAATTCTAATGCACCTTATCTGTCCGCCACCTCTGCACTGTCCCAAGGTGAACAGACAACCTTTTAGGAAAACACACTGTCTACTATTAGCCAGGACTTCAGCTCCAGAGCGTTCCTCTCTGGTTGTCCATACAAAGCCTGAAAAAACCTCTTTTGCTCCTTCGGCTTAAGAACCAGTCAGGAATTGGGGAAATAAATTCCTGGGCCTTTTCCTTGACCATATGCCAATCTTAGACCTCTAGATGTTATCGCTTCCACAGCAGGAAGAACCTCTCCAAATCCAACCACAAAAGAGACAGCGCTTCTCCCTAAAGCACGGAGCTGCTCCCCTGAGCCAAACGTCAGATCCAGCCTCTGCCTCTCCTCTGCCACAAGGCTGACCCGCAAGGACAGCATCGCCAGAGCTCCTTATCTTTAAGTTTTCAGTTGAATTTTCCCAATGGGAAGTCTTGGCAGAAAACCCAAGGCAAGAGGAGAGAGAGGAGGCACTGGTTCCCCACTTCCTCCAGGTATCGACACTGACGTTCTGGCAGTGTCTGCGTCGCTCTGTGGCTACAGCTCCTGCCAGGTAACTCCTGGGCTCCAGACACACCTTCTTCCCTTTCGCCTTAAGTCCTAGGGGAAGTAATGGCTCTCTGCTGCTGCTAGCCCCTGGGTACATCCACATCACCTGCTGCATCATTTAGCCCTGCCCATAATTCTATTCAGTTCTATCATTAAATTCTCTTCAGTTAAACACGATTTTTTGTAGGCTCCTGACTAATACAGGCCACAAGGAAAGGCTTTCTAAGGCAGAGCATTTCCCCTTTTCTCAAAACTTAGTTTATTCATATTCCTTTTACTCCTCCCACTAAATCCCCCAACCCTTCCTAAAGAAGCTCTAACATGCTCTTGGGCCACATCAGAGGTCTTTTCCCCCTAGCAGAGAAGTGAAAGGTCAGGAGGGTGCCTTAGCTTCCCTTAGACGTTAGAGTGTGCAGGCACCACGTGGTTACAGGAATAACGTTGAGGCGGCACACGTGACAGCCTATGCAGAGGGCTGGCACCCAGCCGGTGCCCAGCTGTGTGGTCAGGCCATTCAGGATGGCTGTTCTCTGGCTCTCTGTGCATCCCCTGCTCAACCAGTCCCTGCTTCACTCACATAACTATCCAGTCCTCTTAATTAAAGGCTTAACTAGTCCCTAGTAACTGATGAGCCCACCTGACATCAATTCTCCCTATAAAGAATAGCCTCCTTCTCCCCCACGTAGGGAAGGTTGCTGCCACGTCCTGCCCACTGTCTGCCATAAATGGTGGAGGGTCACTCCAGGACCTTCTGCTTAAGATCCCCTGTCCAGTAAACCACCGATGCCTCTGTCGCTGCTCCGGGCTCTTTCCTCGGTCTCAAGGCTGAGCAGTGACAGGGCTTGCAGTTCTGCGGGGTGCAGCCCAGCACCAGCATGGGATGGTTCCCGGCCCTCTCTCATTCCTTCCCTTGTCCCCCAGTTCAGACACCAAACAAGCACAGGCAGGATGACATAACACTTAAACACTGAACTCTGTAACCAAGTGATCTGAGTCCAGATCCAAGCTCTGGAGTCTGTGATGTTGGGCAAACAATTTAGCCATTCTGTGCCTCAATTTCCCCACCTGAAAATAGTGGTGATAACAGTAATAACTATCTCTTGGGCCACATTAGGTTGTTATGAGAATTGAGTGAATAAATGTTTATAAAGAATTTTGAATGGTGCTTGGCCATAATAAGTAAGCTCAATAAATTGTTGTTTAATTTGAACACAGTAAATGATAAGACAAAAGGTATTCTAAAGCCCACATTTTGGGGAAGGATGCTTATCAGGTTTTGATGCTCCATGCACAATTTTGTCTTTAATAGAAAAGTAGGATCTACTTAGTCCAGGAATTGATTAGAGAGCAGTTCCTAAAAAAAGGGGTTTTTTTTAATCCAAAACTTTCAAAAGATGAGAAAAGGATGAGTTGAGAAAAAAGCAAACCCCCAGCTGGAGAGAGCACTGCACACCTGTGTATATAAGGAGACACAGTGGACACCAGCATCAGTCTCCACGCCCATCCTGATAAGGAAGGGGTCAAGGATGGCCTGGACTTAAACCTCATTCTGCCATTTGGTAGCCGTTGACCCTATGCAAGTTACAGAACTACTTGGAGCGCTCAGTTTCCCCATCTTTCAAAAATGTGGACAGTCCCCGTGGAAGGGGCCTATGAGTCTCCCCTTTGAGGAAAATAGATTCTTCTTACTTGGCACCAGCAGAATCCATACACAGCAGCCCAACGACACGCTCCTTGGGCATCATTATTGAACAAATCTCTGGAAGCATTAATGAGCATGGCTGCTAACCCATCCCAGTCCAACATCACGTAGGTCTCACCAGGCCCGTAGAAGGAAGTTAAAAGGAGGCTGCCCGTCCAAAGTGTAACAACCACCTATTATTAGCATTCTTTGTGGAATAGCCACCTATTATTAGGGTTCTTTGTGTTCTGTTGTGCCTGCACTCTGCCCAGCCTCCTCGCCACAGAGTGAGCTCCTCTAGAAGAACTGGGGAAAGGATGCTCTAAGGCAAACATGCGATCTCTACCACTGGATTTATTCCCTGAGTCACACTGCCTTTGTTTAAATCATCTAGAGAAAAACCTAGAGTGGTTGCTATTTTCTGGCTGGACCCTGATTGTTACAGGGAGCAAGACTGGTTAGGAGCTGGGGCAATTGTCTTGAGATGAAAGGATGGGGGTTTCAAAACTAAGATAGTAGCAGTGGGGATGAAGGAGAGAGACAGGGAATCAAGAAACATTTTAGAACTAGAACAACAGGACTTGGTGACCAGTCTAATATTCAATGTGGGGGAGAAAGGGGCAGTTATAGTAAATCCTAAACCTCTTGGCTTGAGGAGCACCGTGAAGATGATGGTGTCATTCAGTGAGGCAGAGTGTGAGTGGTGGACACAGGTTTGGAGGTGTCATTAGTAGGATGTCTAGTAGACAACGAAGCATATGGCTCTGTTATGACCATTTATTATTTTGTATCCCAGAGCCCTTTCCTGACGGGAACAGCAGCCCCTTCTGGATTCAGATATTGTTCTAAATAATCAACCCAAATGGAAGATGGTATCTTTGTCTGAGATTCTGCTGACTAGAATAAGTTAGTTCCTGAAGAGGTATGTCTTTGAATCTGGGATAACCAATCTGGATTCTTTACCAGGATTTTCTAACCAGGGCAAAGGAGGCTCTTTTCCTCCCTTTTTGTAAAGATTGTGAGTTAGAGATAGCGGTGACCAGATCGAAGAGAGTGAAGCCAATCAAAGAGCATGGAGCCAACCTGAAAGGCAAAACACAACCAAGTATGGTCATGACCATCCTGTATGTGGTTGTGAGAGCAAAACCACATGAAAAGCCTAGCACCTTGCACGGCACCTCGTCGTTATTCAGTAAGTTGTCTTGACTGAGGGTACCAACAGTGAGCTTTGAATGGGCAGAGAAAGGACCAGATGATCTCAACCCAGAGAAGGGATGGCATTTGAAGGATGGGTTGGATTCCCCAACTGGGAGGGCTGGATTTTAGGAACTCTCTGGTTACAGGAGTGCCCTGGGACCACGGAGAGTCAGGAACAAGAGCTGCCCGGAGAGAGCCTGACAGGCACTGGCCTGTCGGGGAAGTCCTCGTCTCCAGAGGAGGGTTTGCGGGAGAAGCCTGCCCACCACACAGCCGTGACCTGGCTGGGCCCTGTGATAAGCGCAGAGCCCACAATTATTAACCTTGCCACTTGTTCCTGTAGTTTATTGTGACAAGACAATGCAATAAGGAGGGAGGTAATCAAAAAGCAATTTTGTAGCAGTAAGCTTAAAGTGACAAACCTTGCTCTTCTTAAATAAATCACCATTATTCCCATATGGCTCAGGACTGACAACTTGGGTTTCCTTAGTAACTGAGAACTTAGCTAAACTTGTGGCCCAGCGTGAGTGAGAGCAGGCAGCATCTGGAGAGAACTAGGTGCCCCGACTTTCCCAGAGGCCCCCTCTTCCCTGCAGGTGAGTGTCCTGGCCATTAGCATTCCAGCTGTCTCATCCTCCGCACGCACTGTTCTCTGGGGATCTCTGAGGCCTATGACACGTAGTAATTTGTCATTTTTGCAGCATCATTAATTTGGTTTTTGAGAGCCATTTGTTTGGCTAGTGAGTGGGTTTGAGAACCCCACCATTCATGTCTCAGCATGGCTTTTGAGGTTTATAAGGTAATGTTCAGGAACTGAATTATAAAAAATGTACAAACAATGGTTTTTCTGTGAATCATAGTTCTAAAAAGGAAATCCAAGAGTTAATGCTGGTGATGGGAGGGAAGAAAAAGTCATGAAGACCGGGGAAGCAATGGCTCTTAGAAAGGGAAAGTTTTGTGGCAAAAATAATATATTCTGCATTTTGCAAGTAGTATCTGGATTTACCAGAGGGTTGAAATATATCATTTGTGAGGGTTAAATATCTACACTGCTTTTTAAAACTAGCTTCTTTCTTCCTTCTTCCCATTCTGTTTTCCTCCCTTCTGTGTACACATTCATTGAGCACCTACCTGGTCTAAGCCATGGGCTCTATACACAGAGGCTGCACACTAGGGTGAAGGTTAGGGTTAGGGTTAGACCTGACAGCCTGGCTGGGGACATAGGGTGACAGTGACCATCCTGGGCCTGCAGGCTCTTGGGAAGAGCCACAGAGGGAGTGATATTTGAGCCTGGCCCTGAAGGACAAGTGGGATTTGACGGGCAGGAGCATGAGCCAGTGGCCTGAGGCGTGATCTGGAGCTTAGTGGGGCTTGAGCATCAAGTCCTTAGAGGATCTGGTTGGGCGGGCTTGGGGCAGATGCGGAAGGGCCTGCAGTCACACTCAGAGCCCTGTGGTGCCCAGATGCCTCCTCTAGGCTGCCCCCTGCCTACCCTCCGATTCCCCGGCTCTTCCTGCCTCAGGGCCTCTGCTAGAATGGGCTCTCCCACCCAACTCCTCGCTCCGTCAGCATCCTACTGCTCTTGCTTGAAACTTCTCTTCCTTGGGAATGAACACTCCATCTAAAGTTTCTGCTAGTATTCTTCGTGGCCTTTAACAACAACAAAAAACAATTTTACGCTTGTTTGTTCAGTTACTTGTATATCTATCTTTTCTCCTAGATTCTTAAGTTCCTGGAAATCATAGGACATTTTTTTTTTTTGGTTCATGACCGCACCCTCGTTCCTAGCACAGTGCGTTTTTGCACATGGCCGATCCTTAGCTAGTGAGGGCTGGCTGAAGGAAGGAATGAGCGCGCAAATAAAAGAATGAACGAGTTAAGACTCAGTTTGGAGGTCACTTCCTCCATCAGCCATCCCTCCAAGTCTGGCCCATGTGTCCCTGTCCCATGTACACATCCTAGTGCCTGTGCTTACCTGATCGGAGCTCCCCCTGAGAACACAGAACTGAAAGCTTGTACTTGCCTGCTCTCACTGCCCCGACTGAGATCTCCGTAAAGGCAGATCAGTCTCCCTCACTCAGTGCCCGGAGGAGATGATTGTTAAACTGACACTTTACCCCCTCTCCAATAACAGGAGCATTTTCCTGGGTGGCAGGAGGAGGCTGGACACTTTCTGGGAGCCCTAAATTGCCACCACTCTCCCCACCCCGTGGGAGGAGAGACTGGATGAAATGGGCTTCCCTTGGGGTTCCGTGGCTGGGGTTCCTCCTCTGTGGTTCCAGCCCCCTTCCTGCTGATGACATCAGGAAAACAGGGCTGGCCCCTCCCGCTGGCTGCCTGGCAGCTTCCTGTCTGCCTCACAGATGCTTCTCTTTGCAAGCTGACTGTTACCCTGAGGCGATTGCCTGTGCGCCTGCGTGTGGATAATGAGGTTGTAGGCTTTGTGAGAACGCAGAGTTTGAGCAGCCAAGAGGGGCGTCTCACCCCCTACCCTCCATCCTCGCCTTTTTCATTTGCACCCAAGTGGCCAGCCAGACTGGAGGGCTTCTCTCAGGAATGCGCTGGATTGCACATTTGGCAGGCCCTTCACATGGGTGGTCTCAACTACTCCTCTTAACAAATAGCCTTATGAGTAAAAAGGGCAGAGCATAACGTGGGTCCATAGTGTGGCAGCTTGGATACGTTGTGGTTTTAAAGAGGGTGGATGGGTACTCACTGAGAAGGTGACATTTGATAAGGGATTTCAAGGAAGGGAGGGTATTACCACATGAATACCTGGTGGAAGAATATTTCAGGTAGAAGCCAGGGTGCAAAAGCCCAAGGTGGGGGCTTCCTAGAGTGTTTGGACAGCCAGGAGGTGAGTGAGACTGGACTGGAGTAAGTGTGGTCAGGAGTAGGAGGAGGTCAGAGGAAAAGCTGGGTGGACAGATCATGTCAGCCACCGAAGGACCTTGGCTTTGATTGAGTGAAAGGGGGTCCCTGGTGGGGTTCTGAGCAGAAGAGAGACATAATCTGACTTGCATTTTAAAGGCCGCTCTTGTTGCTGGGTGAGAACAGACTGCAAGGGGGCAAGGAAAAGCAGAACTAGTGGGGAAGGTGTTTGAATGACTCAAGCAAGGGCAGCACAGATGATGGCTTGGACGAGGGTGACAGAATTGGAGAAGGTGACAAGGAGCAGCTTCCTGGATACGGAAGGAAGGTAGAGCCAACAAGCATTTCCTGAAGTATTGGAAGTGGGATATGAGAGAAAGATAAAAAAAAAGAAAAACACCAAACATGGATGATTCCATGGTTTTGCAAGAGAACAAGAGAAAAAATAAAGATGCTGTGCACTGAGATGGAAGAAGCTGTGAATGGAACAGATTGAGAAGGAGGGAAAATTAAGCTCCATTTTCACCCTCCTACACTGTTGGTGGAAATGTAAACTGGTGCAGCCACTATGGGGAACAGTGTGGAGGTTCCCTGAAAAACTAAAAATAGAGTTACCATATGATCCAGCAGTCCCACTCCTGAGTATATATATGGAAAAGATGAAGACTCTAATCTGAAAAGATACATGCACCCAATGTTCACAGCAGCACTATTTACAATAGGCAAGATATGGACACAACCTAAATGTCCACCGACAGATGACTAGATAAAGAAGATGTGGTATATATCTACAATGGAATATTACTCAGCCATTAAAATGAAGGAAATAAAGCCATTCACAGCAACATGAATGGACTTTGAGATTTTCATACAAAATGAAGTAAGCCAGACAGAAAAAGACAAGTATCATATTACTTAGATGTGGAATCTAAAAAAAAAATGATACAAACAAACTTATTTACAAAACAGAAGTAGACTCAAAGATATAGAAAACAAACTTATGGTTATAAAAGGGGAAAAGAAGGAGGGATAAATTAGGAGTTTGGGATTAGCAGATACAAACTACTATATATAAAATAGATAAACAACAAGGCCCTACTGTATAGCACAGGGAGCTATATTCAGTATCTTGTAATAATATACAATGGAGAGATTCTGAAAAAGAATACATATGTATATCCAAGTCATTTTGTTATATCAACTGTTCTTCGATTTTAAAAGAGTATATGTATTATATATAAAAATAGATAAACAACAAGTTACAGCACAGGGAACTATATTCAATATTTTGTAGTAACCTATAATGAAAAAGAATATGAAAATGAATATATGTATATGTATGACTGAACTATTGTGCTGTACACCAGAAACTGACACAACATTGTAAACTGACTATACTTCAATAAAGAAAGAGTACATAGCAAATAAACATCATTGGCTATATACCCTGAATTTTCGGTTTAGGAAAACGCTTATTGATTTTATGAGAAAACGCAAACAGCATGTTTTCATCTGTCTATGAAAAGAAAAACTAACTAACAGTCAGAATGACACAAAATTAAAAAAAAAAAAAGATGACAATGTTGTGTCCCCAGCCCCTCCCCCACACTTCCTTTGAGGAGGAACATCATCCCTTCAAGTCATGTGACTCTGAGGGACCTGTCAGTGCAGTGCCCGCATTCCGCTGAGCTGGCTGAGCACGTGACCAAAACCCGGCTGATCACGGTGGTCCAGCTCCATGTCCCCTGTGGCAATAGTTCTAAGGGTGGGCTCATGGTTCACGCAGGTTGACTGGTGTCTTTTCCGACAGTTATGGGGATGTGGATGTGAAGACATCAATGACCACCTTCCCTCCACATCTGCAGTAGCAGAAAAGGAAGCCAAGCAGAAACAAGCAGAATTTAGCGAGGAGGAGAGAGGAGCCTGGCTACGTGGAGGCTTCAGGCCCAAGTCTTGAGGCCTTGGTGGCCGGAGTCAGTCTGTCCTTTCACTCTTCACACCCTTTCCAGCTGCAGAAGCCACTCCCCAATTTTTGTTTCAACTAGTTTGAGTTGTTTTCCCACCACCTGCAAATGACAGACTTCGGCCTAATACATGGGAACCAATTACATATCTAGTTAAGTACAATTTGTTATGAAGCACTTGGAAGGAAAATGTAGGCTGTGTTGAGAACAAACAATTGGTGGGTCCAACACAATCTTTTTAAAATTTTTCATACAATTTTAACGGTTACTTTCCATTTATAGTTATTACAAAATATTGGCTCTACTCCCTGTGTTGTACAATACATCCTTGAACCTGTCTTACACCCAGTAGTTTATACTCCTGTCCCCTCCGACCCTTAATACTGTCCCTTCCCCTCCTCTCCACTGGTAACTGCTACTTTGTTCTCTCTATCTGTGAGTCTGTTTCTTTTCTGCTATACTCACTAGTTTGTCATAATTTTTATATCTCACCAACCCAGCCTTGAGGGTCTGACTGCTTCTCTAAGGAGTGGCATTTAGCTGTGGTCTTAAGGGTGAGAGGAATTAGCCAGATGAAGTAGGGGAGAGGGGTCTCTGGGCAGTGGAGCATCGGGCACAAAGGACCTCAGACAGCAGGAGATAGCTGGGGGCAATCAGGATACCAAAAGCAGGCTGGTGTAATGGACCATTGGTCCCCACCCCTGTCTTCATGCCCCGGCATCTCTTCGGTTTCTCTGTGAGTTGCTGCTAATAGCTCACCTTCAGAGGCCAGAGACACCTCACCTGTGAGAAGAGCCAGTGTCTCAGGAAGTCTACATCCTCCTCAGTGGGCAGCACTGATGTCTGACTGGGTGTGGAAGAATCAAAACTACACAAACGCTAGTGAATGTAACAAAAAAGAAGCCAACTCACAGATACAGAGGACTAGGATAGAGAGACAGAAAACGGGAGGTATGGAGAACAAACTAGTACGGGGAGGGGGAGTAAGAGGAACAAACTATTAGGTACAAAATAAGCTACAAGGATATATTGTAAAACACGGGGAATAGAGCCAATATTTTATAATAACTATAAATGGAATATGACCTTTACAAATTGTGAATCACTATATGGTACACCTGTAACTTATATAATATTGTAAAGCAACTGCACTTAAACTGGAAAAAAAAAAACTTTAAAAAATTTAAACTGAGTATAAATTACACCTCACTCCAGAGGTATAACCTACACTCAGCGCTTCCTGTGGGGTCAGGAACCGTCTGGAACTACACCTGAAATCACACTTCCTTAGCTCCTTCCTGTTCCCTGTCTTGCTTCTCCTGCTTCCTTATGGGTTCCTCCTGGGAACACTCGGAGAAGAAACCGCCTACATCTGAATCTTTGGCTCAGCATCCGCTGTGGGGAGAACCAGACTGAGACAGCCAAGTGTGGCTAAAGCAGAATGAGGCGGAGTGGGCTGAGGGGTGGGGTGGCAGGAGCCGGGATTTAAAAGGGGAGGGGCCAGGGCATGAGACTTTCGGGTTCTGTATAGAATCCTGTTCTATATCCCCGGAGCAGAGGGGTACTACTGAGGGATTTTGAACAACAGAGTAACCCTTCCCCACTCCCCCACTCAGTGCTGTAGACCTCAAACTTTTCAACGTTTCTCAGACGGCCCTTTCATAGCCCATTTGTCAGCTTTGGCCCAGGTCTTCCCTCTGCCTAGAAAGCCCTCTGCTACCTTCTCTATTCAGTTAACTCTGCTGTGTCCCTCACTTCAAGTATTGCCTCCTCCAGGAAGCCTTCCCTGACCTCCATCAGTCACAGTCACTGCCCTGACCCAGGGCTAGACTGGATGCCTCTTTTCTGTGCTTCCCTCATCATCTTCTTCTTACTTTTATCATTCAGCTCCCTTCAACATATGCACATGTACCAAGGGAACCTGATCAAACATTTCATTTTAGATGGGGCAAGTGATCAAAAAAGTTTAGTGACCTCAACCCTAGATCATCTTGAGCTGTCTGAGAGCTCAAACTGTCTGCCCTTTATTCCTTAAAATCTTATTCAGTGCCTAGTAAAAACTAAGCAAGTTGCCTACTTGCTTACTATGTGTCAGGCTACTGTCCCAAGCATTTCATATGCTTTTTTATTTATGACAATCCCGTGAGGAAGGTACGTGTTATCCCTGTTTTATAAATAAAACAAGTGAGGCACAGAGAGACTAAATAATTCACCCAAGATCGCACAGCTAGTAAAAAGGATTCACACTCAGGTGATACCGACTCCAGAACCTGGACTCTGAAACAATGTGCTGAGGCCAACACACAGCTCAGGCCCTCAGAGAGCGGGTGTGATGGTCATTACTACTATCGTTACAAGATCCCTGCATTTCTAGACTCATTTTTGTCTCCTGCTTCCCTGCTGGACATCATTCTGGTCATGCCAATCCATTTTTCATCTCCTGTCTGTTTTTTCTCATTCTTCTTAACAGTCCTTGTTTTTGTTTTGTTTTGTTTGGTTATTTATATTTTTAATTGACCTACAGTAGGTTTGCAATGTTGTGTTAATTTCTGGCATACAGTATAGTGAGTCAGATATAGATATAGATATATAGATATATAGATATATCCCTTTTCATATTCTTTTTCATTATAGGCTATTACAAGATACTGAATCCAGTTTCCTGTGCTGTACAGTCCTTGGAAGCTTCTGTGGCTCCGGCAAGATCGCACAATGGGACGATTCCTAGGATTAGATTCTCACTTACCTCTGTGTGGTACCATATGAGATCTTTGTCACCCAACAAGATTTTAGGGAGGACCAGATGCCTTGATGAAATTTCAGAACCACCCCCTAGAGGCCTGTCAACTACATTTAACAAATCCTCTCTGCAGCAGGAATGGGAGAAGAGAATTTCCTGGGAAGAGTTCCAAGATGCTTTCATTTGAAATCTGAAGACCGTGAGACCCACACACAGACTGCTGCCCTGAAGTTTATGCGGGGGCGGGGGGGGGGGCTGTTCCCTGCCTTGTTTCCTGCTGCCTCATTCAGCATTCACTAGAAGCCTGCTACGTGCAGGGCACCAGGCTGGATGCTGAGTTTACAGAGATGCCTGAGGCAAGGTCACAGGCCTCAAGGAGCTCAAAGCCTAGGTGGCAAGTCTGACCAGCCAGAAAACCATTTTAATACACTGGGGCAAACGCCTTGATGAGAAGCAGTAGGAGCACAAGAGGAAGGACCCTTGACTTGCCACAGATTGGGAGTATCAGGGAAAACCTCCTGGAAGAGGCAAAAGATAGAAGGAACTTCAAAGATGGACTTGTGTTAGGATCTTGACATTATTCCTTATTAAGCTGCATGACTTTGGGAAAATTACTTAACCTCTGTAAGCCTGAATTCTCTTATTTGTATAATGGGGGTAATTGTGCGTCCAGCATGGAATTAATGAGAGAATTAATGAGATAAGGATTTATCAGCCACATAGCTATCTGTTGAATTTTCACAAAAGGTCAGGCACTGTACTTTGCATTTTTAGCCCATTTAACCCTCACATAAACTCGAAATTATCATTAACAACATTTTATAGATGAGAAGGTTGAGGTGCTGTCTTAGCTTGAATGAACAAACCAGATGCACATTGTGAGACAGGGATCTGACTGCAAATAGTTTATAGAGTGATGCAAAGAACACAGGGACCAGTGGGGAAAAGGAAGGCAACAAAAACAGGTGCATTATGAAGCCAGCTGCTATAGTGGGTGAACAGAGCTTAATTCTGCAGGGAACTCTGGAAAATAGGACAAAAGACATGCATGAAAATTAACCCAGACAAGAGGCAAGGGAGCTGGGGCATTTATACCCCCAAATCTGTCAGTCATCAGTCAAAGGCTGCCCCTCGAAGACTCTGGGCCTGTGATGCACATTGACAGATCGGGTTCTGGAGGCCCAAGGATAGCTCTCTCCAACAAAGATGCAGACGCTGGTGATGGAAAGTTGGGCAGGAGTGAATGGGAATATGAAGGGGATGTGAAGGGACAGGCACCAAGAACTAACAATGCCTGCTGTAGGCCCCAGAGCTATTAAGTAGCCAAGGCCACATAGCTATTAAGTAACAGAACTGGGATTTGAACCCAGGCAACCTGGCTCCAGAGCCCTTTCTATTAACTCCAAACTAAACCACCCCTCCTACACTGTAGCTCTTATAGTGGTTGTCATTGCCATCATGATTATCATTCTCTGGTTCTGCCTTTAGAAATTAAACCCAAGGGCAAGTAGTCAAGTCATTCATTTTACCATGTGTTGTCTTGAAAAGAGCAAGTTTGGGAACTGGGGCTCCTTAGTTCAAGCCCTAACTCTGCCCTGCAGATCATTTCTCCTCTCCAGCCTGAATCTCCTCATTTATAAAAGGAGGTGTCACATTGGATGCTCTCTAAGGAAGTTTCCTCTCTGACAGTCTTTGCTTCTTTTGTGTGGCTCTTCCACCAAAGTGCAGGGTGCCCTCCTGGTCAGCCCAGGTCAGTGGGTGTCTCTGGCTTGACCGTCTCCGCCCCGTCAGACAGCAAGCTCCTGATTAACCAGGACTGACAGTAATTTATGTACTTACAAAATCCTCCTCATTGGGAACAAGAGAAAATTAAATTGCTCACTGGAGTCGGTAACAGATGGTTGGCTCCATCTTCTTCTGACTGGGACCCCCCCAGAGAGAGTAATTGAGGGCATCCTGTCATATGAAAGGGACTGAGGGGGTGAGGGAGGCTGAAGGATGGCCAGGACTCCTCTCTTTGGCACATAAGTCACTCTGATGTCTCCCCATTTCTCAGTGAAGGAGAAAATCAAATACAACCCAGAAGGAACTAAAGCAGTTTGTAAATAGGGCACGCTAGGGTGCCTCTAGCTTTTTTATTCCACGTTATTTATTTTGTTTTGATGTGTGTGTGTGTGCGTGCACATGTGTGTAAACCCCCAAAGCCAAGTTGGAGGTTTCCCAAGCATCTGGCCCGGGAAAGTCAATGTGGCCAGTCCCAAGGGAACCGCTGGATGGATCTGGAGGCTGACTGGGCCCTGCTCATTCATGCCAATGCTGGCCCCCTTCCCAAAACTCCAAAATGCAAGGTTTAACCAAGAGCTGACACAAGATTCCTTATTATTACTCAACTGAGGACAAGAAGAGGGAGAGGGTGACATCTACGGCAGGTGATGGTTTACATCCGGCAACCTGCTGACCACATTCACACACACGTACAGCCCCACCGTACCCCCTGAAGCTTCCGTCGCCCTTCCTTCGGCATCCCTTCAGGCCCCTGAGCAAGTGCTCATCAGAACAGAAGGGTCCTGCTTTGATGCCAAACTCTAAAGAGGCTTTTTTGAGAGGATGTCAAAGAAGCACGATAGTGTCACATAGACCTAAGTTCTCATCCTTACTCTGCCACGGACAAGCTGTGTGTCCTTGGGCAAGTCACTTAGCATCTCTAACCTCACTCTTTTGATCTCTAAAATGGGAATGAGGACATCTTATTTTGAGGATTACAGGAAACAGCACAGGTAAAGCAGACAACAGAGGGCCTGGCACATTATACTTAATACATCTTTGTTCAAAGAATCACAGAAGCTCAAGCTAAAAACAAAAACAAAAAACCTTTGAAGTCACTCTACTAGATTTATCAGCCACTGGTTATGGACCCACAAGGTAGAATTTAAATGCACCAGCCCCTCCCTCTTCCTGCCCCTCCTTGTAACAATGGTGGCTCAGTTCCCCATCACCTGTCCTCGCCGCGACACACACACACACGTGCTTCTCCATTACCCCATGTGGGAGAAGATCATTTAAGGACTTACTTTTCCGATCCATAACCTAGTTTGTGTTCAACGATGCCAACTGCCCAAAGTATGGGCGCCTTCCTGTAATAACTTCTCCCAGACAGTAAATGTAACAAGAGTGTTAAAGTTTTTAACACACACACAAAAATCACCTTTAATTCTACTGTCCGAATATCAAATCCTTATTCCATTAGCAAACAAGCTTTCCTGTCGTGTCCAAGGCTTTTCTTCACTTAAAAATTCAGTAAGCCCTGGATTGGATCATAGAAAAGACAAGTAACATTAGTGGAAAAACTGATGAAATCTGAAAAAAAAAGAAGTGTAGAGTTTAGCTAATAGTAATGCACCCATAGTTTTGACAAATGTGCCACATGTTAAAATCAGGGAAAACTGGGTGAAGGGTATGTGGGAATTCCCTGTACTGTCTTTGCAAGCTTTCTTTGAGCTAAAGTTATTCCAAAACAGAGTTCATTTTTTTTAAGGCAAAGGTTTAGAATAGGAGATGTCGTGTGTAATGCTGTGTAAATAATTGAGCAAACATGTTTGCTCTTCCAAAAAAAGACTTAATAACGAACACTTTTCATCATTTAAACACAGTAAGCATAGTTATCAGCTTGTGTTGCTAAATAACAGTTCAGCTCAAAATATCTCATTTCTATTTTCTTCTGACTCGGCCACCACTTACTAGCTGTGAAACGTGATTTCACCTCTCCTGCCTCTGTTTCCACACCTGTAAAATCGGGACTATAATCATTTCCAGATGTTACTGTGCAGATGGAATGGGATCATGCAGCACCTGGCAGATATGAAGAGCTGATTAATGTTACTATCACTCCCCCATATTGGTTCTTCATCCACCTCCAGCATCGAAGACCCGTGTGATGCGGAAAACACCATTAAGTATCGCTGGACTTTGGTTCCTCATTTGTTACGCAAACCATATTCTGTGACAGCATTAGCATCACTGGCATGAGCTGTCAAATGACGCTAGAGGCAGAGTAAAGCAGGAGAAATAAAAATAGCCAACCACAGAGCTTCTTGCCTGCCAGACTGTTATAAGAGTCTTGCACGTATTACTCATTGAATCCTCACATCACTCCCTATGATGTAGTGAGTCTCCTTGTAAAGACAAGGAAACTAGGCTCAGAGAAGTTAAGTGAGTACCCAGGGTCATTCCTGGTTGAGTTGGGCTTGAACCAGGTGGTCTGGCTTCAGATTTGGTCCTCTTAGCCCCACTGAGCAAGGACAGCTGTGAGCCCCTGGCACTCCAACTCTCACAGCAGCTGGGGGGTGAGTGTGCCAGCCAGCAAAAGGGACCTGGGAGAGGTACCACCAGCACCCACTGCAAGGAAGATGCAGCACTGCACACTCATTCTTGCATGGTTCTGCCCTGAAGTGATGCATATCACTTCCAATCTCATTCCATTGGTCCAAACAAAGTCATAACCGAACATCAAAAGTTATAAGCCCAGAAGAAGGAAAACTACAAATACTGGTGAGTAGCACAAATGTCTGGTGAGCATTATTAAAATAAAAGAGTTTTCTTCAAAGGCTACAAGCACTTGGTTTATCTTGAAATGGAAGTTGATTTAATAATGATTATTACTTTATTATTATATAATAAAATATAATTATATCAATAGTTTGTGTTGTTATAATTTTTGTTAACAGTTTAACAAATAATCGTCTTCCTCAAATATTTACAAGCTCCATCACTTACTAATTATGTGACGTTCTAACATGACTTAACTATTCCAGGCTGCCTGTGACTGAGAATTTCCAAAAACACGGGACTCCTAGTGCTAAAACTAGAACAACCCCAGGCAAACCAGGACAGTTGGTCACCTACATTTGACAAAGCCCTCAACCTCTCTAAGCCCAGTTTTTACATTCGTAATGTGGAGGATAATAATAAAATCTCCTTGTGGGGATTAAATGTATATGTCAACACAATACAATTCTTTTTGCATGGTAAATTCATCATTCTCATGATATCGTCGTCGTCGTCGTCGTCGTCGTCGTTGTTGTTGTTAAATTCCCAATAACTTACTTCCACTCTACGATGAAGACCTTGAAACCCTGGCAAGTGATGAGAATCACCCAAGGTGCACAGGTCCACGTGCAAGGTTGTTCTTTGGGCTGCAAAGACCTGGCACTGCCCTCAGCCCCGCCCCGTGCAATGCTATTGGGCTTAGGCCCTCTCGGGCCTGGAGAAAGTGTTCCGTGCAGCATCCGGAAGGTACCCCCTCCTGATTTACACCGCCCATGGTGAGCCTGCGCATGTGCTTCTGTTCTTGCTCCTGTGGAAAGTGCCGCTTGCTGTTAGACTTAGACACCCGGATGTGCGGCTAGTGACGCTCTCAGGAAAACCTGCCCTGGAGGAATGGGGACTTCCCTCCGGAGGAGGGTGCAGAGGAATGAATTGCAGTTCCCCTGAAGGAACAGTAACCCCTTGTCCTTTGGATGCCCCTTATACCTGGCAAAGGTTACACAGCAATTATCCCTCTTTCCCTGCCCAACAGCCTGTGAGACGGGAGAAAAGCCATCACCTCCTTCATTCCTCAGATGGGGAAAGTCAGGTCCAGGGAAGTAAAGCAGGTCCAGAAGACAGCTCTCCACCCTACCAGAGTTCTCCCTGCCATAGTAAGGTCCTCAGAGGGCGCCTCAGAAGGCACATTCTGCTAAAGTGACCAACCATCCTGAGACTGTCCCAATTTTGGCTGTAAAGTCACGCATCACAGGACACTCCCAGTCCCAGGCAAAGCAGGATGCTTGGTCTATGGCTTCCCTGATTGCTTCCCAAACCACCTCCCCTATCCTGTTGTATACATTTATGTGTATCCTATGCTTCTCTTTCGTGGCACTCATCACGGCTGTAATTAAGCAGTCACTTGTGAAATTTTTCTGTAATTTTGTCCACTAGACTAAAGCTTTAGGCAGGCAATGGTCAAATCTGCATCCCTTGCTCCTGGCCTTTTACATTATGCAGAGGAGTCTCTCAATAGATCATCCCCAAGTAAATGAATGATTACATGAATGAATGAATGAATGAATGAATGAATGAATTGCTCAGTAAATGTTTATTATGAGAATACCTAGGAACCACCTTTGCTCAGATTGGCATTTCCCAAAATGTCTTCCTTCCAGGAGTTGTTAATATTAGTTACAAAAAAATAAGCGTTTCCATGGTGAAATAAGCCCCAGATCTCTGGGTTAAACAAAGTCAGTCAGGTTTCTTTGCTTTACAGGGACTCTGTGTTTACAGAGTCAAGCATATAATATGTTTTACAAACAGTTTAACCATGAACTCTTTTTTAGAAAAAAGCATTTGGGGGAACTTCTGCTCCGAAAAACTCTTTTGAGAAATGTCGGACTGGGTAACTAAACATGTGTCCTGGCTGCCAATACCATCTCCAGCCTCCTCTGAGGCCGCAGTTATTACTGCTGTTATTGGTGCCCTTTCGTTGTTCTTGTTAATGGATAAGAGAAAGCTGAGGATGAGCTCTGCCGCCCCCACAACAGGCTCTGACTCTCCAAACTCCCATGCCTTCACCTTCCAAGGCAAACAAATGCTTCCTAAAAATAAATCACCATGACATGCTGGCTTGTTTCCCCGAAATATTCCTGAGGGACCACAAGCTATTCCAGCTGTTGTTCCAAAAGCCGCCATGTCTCCCGGCAATCACGGGCCCCATGATCGTTACTGGATGGTGAGAGGCAGCTCTTTGGGCATCCCATTAGATTGCAGTTGGTCACAAAACTTCCTTCATTTCAGTAGTGAAGAGCTGAGTGCTTAGTGGTGAGGTAGCTAGACTCCTACAAGGCTCAGCAACCTCCCTGGTCATTATTTACAAGTAATGACTGATCAGTCTCCTAGAGCCTGCAGAAGAAAAATCAAAGAAGGGGTCTGCTTAGCTGTCATGAACGCTAACAGAACAGTAGTGAGAGGGGATTGGGAGGCATAAATAGCACCTGCTCCTGAGGGGATGAAATAATGGTGCATTTCAAAGTAAATTTAAACCTGTTTTGAAATAGATCAGCCAATGACGGGGTACAAAGTCATTTGTCAAGAAAAAAATAAGAAGAGTTGATCAACTTTTCAGTCTCAGAAAGGGCATGAGGGTAGACTTTCCTGCTATGCCAGCTCTTTTCTACATACGATCATGTACTAACTCATTCTTTTATTCAACAGATATTTATTGAGGGTCGATTATATGTTGGGCACTGTGCTAGTAGCCACGGGAGACTCAATGGTCAGCAAAAGCAACACCGCCTCTGCCTTCACAGAATTTATAGGTCAATGAGGGAGAGTGTAAATAATCAGGTAGGCAAACTGTGACAAGTGCGATCAAAGAAGAGAAGGAAAGCTATATGGTGCTAGTGACTGAAGTACGACAGGATGATATGACCTAGTATAAGCAATCAGGGGATGCCTCCTTGAGGAGGAGACATTTGGGCTGAGCAGGAAGTCTCTCACTTGAACTTTGTAAGATGAGCATTCTAATGCCACACAGCAGGATGTTTTTGGCTGTGAGTAGCAGCAAGTTTAACTAAAAATGACTTAAGTGAAAGGAAATTTATCTTGAACAAAAAGAAGACTGGAGGAAGCCCAGTTTCTGGGTTGCTCAATTAAGTGGCTTAACAATGTCATCCAGAAGGAGATTTTTTCCATCTTTCCACCCTGCTGTCTTCCTTGTGGTGTGGGCTTGTCCTTTTGGTCCGCACCGTGCAGCCTCATGCAATGGCTCCAGCAATCACATGCGGGACAGCATTCCGAGGCAGAATTGTGAGTGTTTCCTCCCCTGAGGCTTGTTTCCAGTGAGGAAATCCTTCCCTAAGTCCCCCAGCTGACATCCGCCTCATGCCTCATTGCCCAGAATTTCATCCGATGCCCTTTCCTAAACCGATCACTGGCAAGAAGAAAGGAATTATCACCATAATCAGCTTAGATCAAGACTTCAACTCCACCCACCAAGAAGTGTGTGATTGCTTAATATCTAAACAAAGACAGGGTTTTATTAGCAAGGAAGAAGACAGGAGTCTCGCCCACAATCAATTTTCCATTTAGAAAATTGGTATCAGAGAGTTAAACAACTTGTCTCAGACAACTTTAGATTAAAGCATGGATGAATCTGACCCCGAATTCATGCTTTCTTCTCCATCTAAGCATGCAATAAGGAATGGACCAGATCCAAGGAGGTTTCATGCGGTGCTCCAAGTTCTAGGGGTGGTCCTGCTACTGAGTCTGCAGGTGAAGGAGCCCCGCTGTGGGAGGAGACAAGAGGCTGAAAGCAGAGAGGACCCAACACATTTTCAAGGGAGAAACCTGGAGCCAGGGACCATGAGCAGAAGAAGCATCTGTAACTAGAGATCCCATCAGGGTCTCAGAAATGGGGCAGTGATCACAGCTACGAGAACTGAAGCGCTAGCAGCTGAGCGCAGTGACTGAGTAAAACCCCTGTGAACGTCCCCGGTCTCAGCGCTGGATTGCACAGCCACCTCAGCTGTGAGGACAGCTGGGCCAGAGGAGGGTGGGGCAGGGCAGATCACAAAAACTATTCAAAGGTGAGCCATCCACACGTGTAGAGAAAGAAAGGGGATCCATTAAAATAAGAGGGAGGAATGGTCAGGGAGGTAGAAAAGCAAGGGAAATAATGCAGAAGGCAGAACAAGACTTGCATAGGAAAAGAAGTGTCAAACCGAGGCCTGGCGTGGAGTATGAGTGGATTACACTTGGATGCATCCGTGCATGTGTGACTGCATACACGACTGATTGGACAAATGAGCAACTACAGGGAAATGCAGGTGCAGGCACTATACATATAAGGAGATGAACAGGGGGAGCCTGAGCTCCCAGGGTTTGGGATCCAGGAGACAAGGGGTGGGTGGGAGGAGTTTATCGAAGATGACTGAGAAATCTCAGGACTTGACACCTCTTGGATCTGAACATCAGCAGGAGTCAGGTTACCCCCTAACACATACATGTTTTCCAGATGCAGCTGTAAAGGCGGGCTCTGTTGCTTCTCTGCTCTCTACAGATGACATGTGAACCCTCTGACAGACCAGACAGGCTCCTTGGAGCAAAGTGTACATTTTTGCAATTGACAGAATATGAAGCAGATGGAACCCACCAGGATGGGTATGAACAGGAAAGAAGAGATCACCAAATACCGATTTTCTAAATTCAAGGATTATCTGGGAGGAGTCCTTATGTTCTACTCTGTGATTATTTTCAGTCACATCCCTGTCCCGAAATCCTAGGAATGCCAAGGTCAAAAACAAGAGACATCACTTCTTCAGACAGGCCCCTTTTGATTTCCCAATCCCATGCTTTATATCCATGTTGTACTTTTAAAGTGGAGTGCCTGCTTACCCCCCAAATTTACACGTCTCCCAGAGACAACTTCCTGAAGCCAGGCCGCCTTCTTAAGGATCCCTTCATTTAAGGCAGTTGATCGCTCCCACAGTATCATAGCACTCATTCCACTATATTTATACTTATTTGATAATTAATCTCCTTTCTCTCTAGCCCAGGATTATTCTGAGATGGGAAGAACTAAATCTATTTCATGTCTGTATCTGCAGTGACTAACATAATACCTGATGAACACAAAGTGCTCAGAGCAGGTATATTGATTAAAACATACATGATTTATGAGCCAATAAGTAATAACAAATAAAAGAAATAACAAATGAAGGATAAATGAATGAGTGAATGGGAGTGAGTGAAAGAATTAGTGGAAAAAAAGTGAATGAGCGTTTTCTGGTTTTAGTCAAGTTGGAGTCAAGACACCCTCCACTGTCTTATCCCTGCTGAAAGCAAATAAAAACACTGGAAAGAAAGCATGGGGGCAGCTCTCTGAGGACTCTGAAAAGCAAATGGTAGCAAAAGAAACAGAACTTCAAGTGACATCGAACTAGTGGTGAGTTTCCTATTGATTTTTTTTCTCCAGTATTTCCCATCCTGGACTCAAAGGTAGGCTGGAATCTAGACATAGAAGAAGCTCCTTCTAATTATGGTTCAATGTGTGGTTTCTCACTCCAGGAGATGAAGCATAATTCCTCTCCCACTGAGAGTGGGCTGGAGTTAGTGACTCACTTGCAAAAAACAGAGTATGGAAATGAAAAAATAGTAACTTGACAGTGGAGAAATTTGGCAGACAGTACTATAACCAACTGATTAAGGTTAACATCCGTAGTGACAAGTCATGTGGATGTCAGGTATCCCAATATAATACAATGAGAAGGACACTCTACCTGTGCAACTCTGGTCTACTAGAAGAAAACATCAGAGAAACCCCAAATGAGAGATATTTTACAAAATACTTGAGCAGTACTGATCAAAATTGTTAAAGTCATAAAAAACAAGAAAAGCCCAACAAACTGTTACAAACTGAGGAACTCAAGAAGACATGACAGCTGAATGTACTGTGGAATCCTGAATTGGATCCCAGAACAGAAAAAAAGACATTAGTGGAGAAACTGCTGAATCCAAATAAAGCCTGTAATTTAGCTAATAGTATTTACCAATGTTAATCTCTTGGTTTTGACAAATGGACCATGGAAATGTAAGATGTCAACATTAGAGGAAGCTGAGTGAAGGGTATACGAGAAACTTTGAATATCTAAAATTATTCCAAAATAAAAAGTAATATTTTAAAAAGTAAAGGGATGAAAAAAGACGTATCATACAAATGCTATCATAAGAAAGCCAGAAGGGCTAGATTACTATCAAATAAGAAAAATGACCAGAGACAGAGGCAGTTAATGATAAAAGGGGCCACAATAAACAAAGGACAAGCTAAAGGCTGGAATAAAGTATGTGTACATCACATGTCCAGCAAAGGACCTGTATTCAGAATGTATAAAGACGTCTCAAATCTCAACAGGAAGGAAACCGAATTTTAAAAAAATGAACAAAAGATTGAATCAGAGTGGTAGCTTTCAACACCAAGAGTCAACCCTATGGTAGACTATGGACTTTGAGTGATTTTTATGTCAATGTAGGTTCATCCTTGGCAAAAAATGTACCATTCTGGTGAGTGATGTTGATCATACAGGAGGCTATACACGTGCGGGGGAAGGGATTATATAAGAAATCTCTAAACTTTCCTCTCAATTTTATTGTAAACCTAAAATTGCTCTAAAAATATAAAATCCTTAAAATGTATTTGTGTGTGTATATATACATATACGCTCCATATGGGAAATTAAGCCAAGTGAGGTCTCTTTTATTAGGGCATAAATCTCATTCATGAAGGCACTGCCCTGATGACCTAACTCAGCTCCCAAAATCCTTCCCTACCACTAACATCACATTGGCTATTAGGATTTCCACATACGAATTTTGCAGGGAGTAGGGGGGAAGGAAACAAACATTCAGACCACAGTAAATGGCTAAAATTTTGTTTTTAAATGAATGACAAAACCAAGTGTTGATAAGGGTATGGAGCAACTAGAACTTTCATTCATCGCTGCTGGAAATGCAAAATGGCACAGCCGTTCCACAAAACAGCCTGCAGTTTCCTATACAGTTAAACCTGTGCTTACCACATGACCCAGCTGTCACCCCGCCCCCACCCCAGGTACTCACTGTGGAGAAATAAAGACATCTTCACACAAAGCCCCGGATGTAAACGTTATAGCAGCTCTATCGGATGTTACCCAAAATAGGAAACCGTGTGGCTTGGGTAAACAAACTGTGGTACATCCAGACAATGGGATGCCATTCAGTAACAACAGATAGCAACGGGGCGGATGTCAAAGGTGTTATGCCAAGTAAAAGAACGTGGTCTCAGAAGGTTCCATACTGTACATTCCATTTATATGACAGCTGGAAAGTGGAGAACAGCCAGTGGTGGCCAGGGGTCAGAGGTGGGAGGAAGGTGTCACCACCCTGGGGGCAGGAGGGTGTTCTGTGTTCTGATTGTGATGGTGATGACACAAATCTGTACATGTATTAAAACTCCTGGGACTGTAGACCCAGAAAAGGTCAGTCAATTTGGCTGTATATAACTTTATAATAATAATAACCATAATAATAATAATAATAGTGAATGAGTGTATTCATATTCCCATGTCTGTGCTCACACTGTTCCCACCAGGAAAGGATTTTCTTCCCTCCTCTCAGCCTGTATGAACCTATGGCAATCTCCACTAATTACCTGGAATCCCACCTCTCAAGATGCCGCTCCTTTTGCATCTCAGCTGTCCCTTGGAGCCTGAGGCAGGCTGCCAAGACCTCGGGAAGACCTGATACGGTAAGCCACTCTGCAGTCAGCCTCACTAGCATGCTGGTGGGAGTCCGGCCTCGCCCCCTCAGGGCGCCCTCCAGGGCTGCTGCTCGTCTGTGTAGCAGCTAGCCCTGGCTTCTGTCTCCATCAAGGCTCTTGACCTGATGGAAGAGAAACCCCCTGGAGCTAGCCTGGGGGAAAGACCTTTACCGTAGGGCTTCTCCGAGGCCTTGCAGAACCTGCGGGAGGGGACTAGGCAGAGCCAGTCCCCAGGGGGACTGCGACATGGCCGCTCTCTCTCAGGGCCTGCGGCGCTCTGCTTCTCTCCGTGGGTCTGCTCCACCCTCTGGACTCTCCCTGCTCGATTCCGCTTACGTACCGGCTTGTATGTGGCTCCCCAGTTCCTCCAGCTCCTGGTCCATGTAAACTTCCCGCTCCAGGGCCTCCCATACACTGGCAGCAGTCTCTTCAGCTTCCAGTTCCAAACTTTGGGGAGAGAAATTAATGGGCTCAGCCCAACCTCTTCAGTCTGCCGCACAATTCTAGGCTTGGGTTGTGTGTCCACCTCTGACGCAGTGAGCGACTGGCTGAAGTACAGGACCAAATGCCCGCTAGCTGCTCCTCCCAGGAGTGTGGCAAAGGCAGGCACTTCAGAAAGGGCTGCTCAGATGAATTCGCTGGGAGGTCAGACTCTAGACACACAAGTCCCCCTCCCACACAAAGTTAGCACCACACGCCCAGCTGGGGGCAACTGCAGTGTGTGGGTAGCAAACGAAGCCTCAGTATTAAGATACTTGTCCAGCTGCTTGCCTGGTGATGGGAAATTCCTTGCAGACGAGCCAGAGTAAGAGGACTCAGAGACACTGAGGTCAGGAGATGTGCGGACGCAGAAGGCCTGGAGCAGTCGCTGACCTGGACTCCATGTTCACCTTGAGCAGACACAACACGGAACAGCGCTGCTGACAGATGCAGGGGCCGGCTGGGGGAGGGTGCGGGAGGCGTAGCTGTGACGGGCAGGCAGATGCCAGGGCGCTGGAGGATGAGACGAGGGGAAACGGACGTCCTAGGGGCACACCGCCTTGCTTTCTGAGTGCCAGCCTCTTCCTCCCCTCTACCTGGAAAACCCCCCTCTTCACCCAAAATTTGATGGAGAGGTGACCACTTGGTCACCTCTGTTACAGAACTTCCCAGACTTCCTCAGCATCGCCTGCTCCCAGACACAATCCCCCAGACCCAGCTTGTGACAGTACGGGGCTGCCCTCCTTTCTGAGGAGAGGAAAGATTTCGTCACGTACTCTTCCTACCTTTAAATATTGATTTATTCTGTGAAACTCAATTCTTCTCCTCCTCTCCCACCTCAGAAGCCCAGCTGACCGGCCTGCCCTTGGTGTCTCCTGCCACAACTCCGCCGTGACTTGTAACATCCTGAACTGTATTTGTAGCCTGTCTTCTCCCTCAGGGTTCACGAGCTCCTCAAAGATAATGCACCTTTTCCCTCTGTTTCCTCACCACCTTGCACAATTCTAAGTAGGGTCTGCATCTGGGTTCCTGCAGAAGCGATGCTGCAATATGGATGTGAGAACAGTAGTTCATTTGGGAGGGGATCCCAGGAAACACCTGCGGGGATGTGGAAGTAAGAGAGGGAAGGAAGGGGAGGCAGCCAATGGAAGTGCCCATTAAAACTCAGCCACCACTGGGGACAACTGGAGCTTGGTCCCACTGGGAAAACTCTGGGCGGGCAGCATATGCATCTCAGAGTCACCCCACCAGGGGGTCAGGGAGCTGGTCCTGATACACCAACACCTGTCAGTCATTGGGCCGGGGCTGCTTCAAGGGGAACCTAATTTTCTGGGGTGACAGCCCACCACTAGGACAGGCAGAACAGGCTTTGGCAGTCAGAGAAAGCCAGAGACATGCAGGCCGGTGGAACTTGGTACAACTGAAAATAAAGTCGCAAGGAAGTGAGGACGTGGATGAGGCAGCACAGCTAAACAAACAGCTCCTGCACTCCACCCGATCAGGTTCTCTCAGAGGAGTCTGGGGTTATCTCTGTCTCACTGCAGAGCGAGATACCAAAGAAGGAATGAATGCTATTATATGTAATTCTCCACATTTAAGTCTTGCCAGGGGATCACAGGCTGGTTACTTGAGTGTTCTATTCCCTCCTAACCATCCTTACTCAAAAAATGAAACAAACAAAAAAGTCGCAAATGTATCCCTTAATTTGACATATGTCATCCCACGGGCAGATGTGTCAGAAACTGTGTTTGAGCATCTGTGGATGAGTGTCTCCTTCCTCCCCATCTCCATGCCCCCAGCATCCCTCCCGGAGCTCTGAAGTCAATCAAAGCAGAGAAAATATCCCCCGAAGGACGGCCCCCCTTCCATCAGAGGTGCACTGACCCTGGAGTCAGACAGGCTCGGGCAGGACCCTGGCGTCAGACAGGCTTGGGCAGGACCCTGGCTCTACCTCTACTCACTGCATGACTTTGCTTAAACAACTTTTCTGTGCCTTATTTTTGTCATCTATTAAATGGGCATATCTACCTCACTTACTTTTGAGAGGATGAAATGACATAAGGTTTGGAAAACAAACACTGCTCAATACTTTATTTCTCAGTTTTCTTTCCTTCCCCTAGTACAAGGTAACTTGCAAGAGGTCAAATAGGGGAGAATAACTGATTTAAAACAAAGATTGGGTTCTTTGGGATCCCCAGTAAGCAGATGACGGTACTGAGCACAGAGAGGTTAAGAAAAATATCCAAGGTCACACAGCTAATAAAGGGCTCAGCTGGGATTAGAGCCCAGTCAGTGTGGCCCCAGAGTCTGTGCTCATAATCATGATGTTTTCCTGGTTTATCTGAGAATAAATACTAGAAGCAGGAAGACAATAGGCTACTGAAAGCATCCAGAAGCACGATAATGACGGATGGTCCAGAGCAGAGCAGGCATGGGCGGGAGGGGAATGGAGGAATGGATAGGAAAGACATGGCAATGGAGGAGTTATGAGGTCTAGGAAAAGGAGAAGGAAGGAGGAATGAGTATTTGTATTTTGCAAGCCTGGGGCTATTTTTTGGCACGTGTAACCTAGAGCCAGAGAGCCAGATTTGGGGAAAGGGGATGACACAAATGATCTTAAAAATATCCAGTGAGTCACCAAACACTCATTAAGCTTTTGCTAAACATGAAAATCTTAAATATGATTCAGAAGCACTTGAGAAGCTTATTTTTTTTAACTCCCAGTGCTTAGACCTCACCAAAGACAATTAAGTCAGTATCTCTGGGGCTGAGGCTGTAAGTGTTGGTATTTTTTAATACCAGGTGGTTCTAATATGCAGCCAGGGCTGAGACCACTGGAATTCATGATCTCATTTAATCCTCATAGCACCCCTACGAGGTTCTCTTATTATTGTCTCAGAGATGCTAAGTAGCTTCTAAGAAAGAGCAGGGCCAGGATTCAAACTTTAGCTTATTTAACTGCAAAGTCCACACTTTTAACCACTATGCAAGTTTAGAGGCTTAAATAGGTCTTAAAGATCACCTTGTCCAGTACCATTTCAGAGAGTAGAAAACTGAAGTCCCGAGAGGGAAAGTGAGTTGCCAGAGGTGACCCACACCAGTCGTGTCAGGGTCTAGACCCATGCCTGGATCTCCAGACCCCCAGCCCAGAACTCACTGCTCCCAGCCATGCCACATTCTGTTTTAGACTGGAATATTGGTGCAGAGAAGCAGCAGCAAGGAAAATCACCTGAGTGCTGGGTCAGAGTGTCAAAGGATGCTCCCTCCCTCTAAAGTCTGGTAAGACAGACCCCATATCACAGGGACATGGTGAGAAAGGGAGCCCCAGCAGGCTGCCCTCACCCTGCCACCTCCCCACGTCTACATAATAGCTCCTGCTCAGTGACAGCCCAAACCCTTATTAAGCAGCCTGTGCCATCTCATCTCCTGCCCTCGCTGAACTTACACCGCTCGTGTTGTAGGGATTAGGGGAAAAAAAATCCCTCCACCCCGAGGCAGAGCAATAACAACACGGATCCTGACTGGGAAGGCAGTTCGTCGTGTTGGCTTGAAAAATAACGAAGGTGACATTTAGGGGGCTGCTCTGGCCTCCCTGTCACCGAGCCTCATCATTAATTTAACCATCTCTGTTACAGACAAACTTTCTAGTCAGCCTTGGAGGGACAAGGAGGGGGCTTCCTGTCCTCTGTGGCCCATTAGAGATGTAGGGGGCTTCTCTCCCTTTTCCCCCAGTCACCTGAAATCCAGTCTCTGTCCAATTCCTGGCACAAATGACATTTCTGCAGGAGAGCATAATTGGCTGCTGTGGACAAGGGGAGAAAAGGCAATAAAATGCACGAGCAGGAGGGGTCTGCTAAACATCACTGCTCTGCCCAGCTGATAGATGCTACTTACCAAATGCCCACAATGGGCCACTCATTCGTGTATACATTCTTCCATTCAACAGTTAATTACAGGTGCCTCTTTGGTGTCAGGAACTGTGCTGAGTGCTGAAAATACACTGGTGAGCCAAACAGGCACAGCCCCTTCCTTCCTGGGGCTTCCGCTCTAGCTCTATGCTATCCAATATGGTGGCCACTAGCTACAAGTGGCTACTTAAATTTAAATTGATTTAAATTAAGTGCAATAAAAAAAAAATTCAGGCCTCCTTTGCACTAGCCACATTTCAGGTGCTCAATAGCCACATGTGGCTAGTGGCTACCACGCTGGATAGAGAGGAAACATTTCCATCTTCACTGGAAGTTCAGTTGAACAGCACTGGTCTAGCGGGACAAGCAGACACTTTCTGTATATTCCTTCATATATCCGTCATAGAACCTTTGAGATGCATGCTGTTTCCCCTGCTTTAGAGAGGAGGGAACAGTGACCACCTGGTCAGTTGTGAAACCATGATTTGAAGCCAGGTTTCCCCACTCCAAAACCTACACCTGAAAGGAAATGGGGTCAAAGCCATGGGTAGAATGGCAGTGGTTCAGAGCCTGCAGCTTGCAGTATGACCTATTAAAGTTTAATTACCAATTTGCACCAGGTTTTCTTTTAACCTCTCTGAGCCTCAGTTTATTCATCATGTGGGGATAATCGTAGGGTCACTTTACATTCTCAGAGAGATGAGTTCTGAGATAATGCATATGTTCACATCCCTGGAACGGGATAGATGCTCAATATATGGTAGTTGTTGTTAGTTTGGATGAGAAAGCTGAGCTCTAAGTAGTGGAAGCTACAATAGTGATTTAGAACCAGAAATAAAAGAGAAACTCAGAAATCATTTGTCTTGGAAAACTCAAGAAGGGAAAAATTAAAATCAGTCTGGAACAAGGAAGATGAGCCCAGGATTTTGAGCGTTATATCATTTGTCTACTGCTGTGTAACAAATTATCCAAACACCTAATGCCTTAAAACAACGAACATGCATTATCTCATAGTTTCTGAGGGTCACAGATCTGGAAGCAATTCAGACAAGTGGCTCCAGCTCAGGGTCCCTTACAAGGTTGCAGTCACATTGTTGGTTGGGGCTGCATTATCTGAAGGCTTCACTGGGGCAAGAGAATCAGCTTGCAAGAGGATTTAGTCACAAGACTGTTGGCTGGGGGCCTGGGTTTCTCTCTGGCTGCTGTTGGGTCATCTCAATCTTCATCACATGAGCCTCCACACAAGTTCCTCTGAGTGTTCTTAAGACATGGAAGCTGGCTTTCCCAAGAGAAAATGACCCAAGGGGGAGAGAAAGTGACAGAGAGAATCCATAGTCTTTTTACAATCTAATCTCAATAATAATACACCACCAGTTTTGCCATATTCTATTCATTAGAAGCAAGTCACTAAATCCAGCCCACATTGGGCTGAGAGAGGAATTAAGCTGCACATCTTCTAAGTAGGAGCATCAAAGAATTTGTGGAGATATGTTAAAACTACCACAAGCGTGAACGGGGATGAGTGCCCAAGGCTCCCTTTGAGCAGAGTGCATGGATGGATCAACAAAAGCCAAAGACAGAAAGTCTAGTCACATAAACATCACTTTACCATCCAGGAGCCTGCATCAGATCTAGGAGGACAGATGAAGAAACTGGCACCATTGGGACATACCAGTGATACATATGCATATGTGTGGGGCCAGGAAGGAAGGGCACATCACCTGTATTGTATCAGGATATTAACTTACTGTGCATGAAGTCCTTCCTCCTAACTGGGGCTTTGTGTCTGGGGAGAGGAGCACCAGAAACATTTACTCAGAAACACTGCCAAAATTGCATGGTCTTATTTCTGGTCTGAACATCTTCTCTGAATCCTTCTCCCTTCCTTTACTTGGCCTCAGGTTGAACGGTGGAGAAGGGGATGGAAGGAATTAGTATTTAATGAACAATTATGCCATTTTATTTATTTCTCACAACTTTGTTATCAGATAGGTGCCAAAGACAGATGATTAAAAATGGTGTCCTCCCATTTGTGTGTGTGTGGCTGTCCGTAGTCCTGAATCTCACTGTTCTCTGAGTGGTCTCCAAAATAAGGCTGACCTACCCAGACATTATGCTTAATGATTCATAGGAGCCGTGGGGGAAAACATATTAGCCCTCAATTTATATATTTAAACTCAAAATAAGTAAAATCTTAAGGTTTACTAAGATGTAATAAACAGATGGGCCCTGATACTCTTACTAGGTCTATTTGTCACCAACTCTCTGTGAGGGATCCTGAGGAAAGTGTAAGTGTCCCACAGTACAGAAGGGCTACCCATAGAGTCCTCATTCAATTTTCGGTGTTCTACATTTCATGATTCATTGTAGTTGACATGTGCACAGTTAGGTGGCCTTACAGATTGTAGTATCTGAAAGACCGAGTTGGGTCAAGATGGTGAAAATCTTCTACACCAAATAGAGCTTCACTAGTTATCCCAGAGCTGAGTGCTTAAAGAGTTGTCTCGAATAAAGATGAGATAGGAAATTGTTTTTCAAAAAGACAAAGGTTTGCAATTCACTGATGTTTTCCGGGATGAAACCAGCTGTTGGCGGTCCCTTAACAGCTAAGACAATGATTAAATTCAACATCTGATATAAATTGAACTTTGGACTAAACTTTCAAATAACTGTTTCAGAAAGTGTTAAAACAAGGTTTTCAAAACCATGATATTTTAGTGTGAGCAGGTAATAAATTATTTCAAAATTATTATTTATTTATCTCATGCTCTTAAAAAATCCCCATCTTAAAAATCCCCAGTTGTGTATGTCTTACACATAAAATATTAGTGCATATGTAACTATACAATTTGTCAATAAAGAAATTTGCATACATTGGTACTGGATGCTCAAAATTTCCAACGCCAATAGAGGCTCATGATCGAAAAGGATGGACCTAAAGCCCAGCTGTTTCTCTTAACGTGGTTGAGATTTGTGCTCATTCTCTGGAAATATTTCCAAGCGAGGGAAAGGCAGGATGGGGGAGAAAGGAGAGAGCAAAGATGGAGACACACAAGAGATGGAGGCTTTGGAGAGTCAGAGCTACTATTGCCAAGGAGAAAGCAAGATTTGTTCTGCAGTTGATTTCATACAAGCACAGTACAAACCAAGGACAAAACCACGACTGACCCCAGCTAAACTACTAAAGAGCTATAAAAGGAAAAAAAAAATTCAAAAGGTGTACATCAAGGGATACAGAGGCAGGCAAGCATCGAGATGAACAATGGTCGTCCTGTGGGTGCCCCAGCAGAGCACCCATGAAGGGAATGCACTTTCTCTGCAGCTGAGTTATTCCAAAGGGCTCCTAGTTTTTCTCCGCTTTTGTTTTCTATCTTGATGAGAAATGTGCTGGTTTCCACCGTGTCTCGGGACAAATAGAACTCTGACATATAGTTCACAATTTACATAACTGATTTCATTTACTTCTGCCGGCTGTAGCGTGTTTCTGACGATTACAAATACTTCTTCCCTCATTCTGTAGTGTGGGCATCCACAATCACCCTGCTGTGTCCTTGATGCTGCAGTGATGGGTGCTAATTTTTTCCAGCCAATACTGCAAGGAGGCAAACTGAGGCTCGGGTGGATGTGTGACTTGTTCAAGGGCATTTGGGGTAACTGGCAGATTTGGACTCAGGTCAATGGGAGGAAGCACCTTTATGAAATTCTTTTCCACATCTCAGTGTCTTCAGCCTGGATCCTCTCAATCCCAAGGCATCTCTGTCTGGAGCACTGTTTTACAGGTTCAGGGTACCCCAAGCTATTCTCAAAACTTCAAAAAGTCTCACAAAATGGCATAAGACAGGCTACTTCTTAATAAATAGAGTGTTTGTATTGTCTGTCAAGTGTAGACTTGACATATGGAAATCATATCTATAGTCATTGGTGGTCAGAATATGGGGAAGTCATTGCTTTAGATTTTCACCCAAAAGACAAACACCCTGAGTCAAGCCCTTCTAACTTCATATAGAATCTGATGAAGCCAGATGGGTTGTTCAGTGAGTGACCTCAGGCTGTCAATAAGACCTGACTGTGTTCAGTTTTCTCAACTGTAATATAGGGGTGGAGACAGACCTACCTCTAAGTGTTATTGTGGGGACTTTTAAAAATCATAACATGCAAAGTACTTAAAACAGTGCCTGACACGTAGTGGGAAGTCAGTGACAGCTATTGTTGTTGTTGGTTTTGCCTCAGTTTCCTCATCAGTAAAATGGGTGAGTTCACATACTACCTCCCCCATAGGCTTATGGTGAGACTCAAATGAAATGGTACAAAAGTGCTTTACAAGCTACAGTGTTCTCTGAAGATGAGAAAGTATGCTGTACTCTTCACTCTCCTGACTCACACATGAAACAAGTCTAAGAACAGCACATTCCAGCCGGGAAATTAAAAGCTTTGTTCCTTTGGAGACAGAGTATGTCCCTGTACAGATCAATGTTGCTGAAGTGAGAAGAGAGAGATTTAATTACCTCCAGCCTTAGCGCCTTCCCTGCTGAGACCAGAGAGCTCCTGGTGGGAGGGGGTGGCTGAGTGTGGAGGTGACAGGCTGTCCTGTGTGCACCTGGGGGATCCCAGACCCCCAGCTCTGGCTCTGTTCCCGGGGCCAGACAGCCTGACACAGGCAGAGCTAACCCCAAGAAGAAGGTGTGAACCTGTGTCTTCGAAAAGGCCATGAGCTGTGATGGAATCCTCCCTGGGGAGGCGGTGGCCGAGGCTGACTTCCTCGCCCTTGCATACGAGTGTGTGTCTCCGTGGAAGGGCACACGGCACTGAGTTTGCATATACTGGCACGCACGTACCGAGGGGCACGAGCACCACACACTTGGTCTCAAATGCATGAGGTCCCATGCACACTGTGTGTGTGTGCACCTGTCTACCTGGGCACCCCTCGCACGTGAAACCTGAGTGGGTTTGCGTGGGGGCCCTGTGTCTGCCCCTCTGGGCATAAAGGCATGTTTGAGCCTCTGCTTGCAGCTGGGGGGGAAATGCATCTGTGTGGCCACGTGGACCCATCTGTGTAAGTCCCTGACTTCACAGGCACATATCAGTCTGTACGTGCTCTTGCCGCGTGTCTCAGCAGCGCCTGGGGAATCTAAGACAGGGCAGGCTGCGGGGCTGCCGCCCACGGGAGATCTGTGGGGCTGGGGCTGGGAGACTCTGGGTGAAGCCCTCACAGCCAGGAGAGGGCAGGACGGTGCGGCTGGGAGAAGCTGAGCTCGCAGCTGGAGGGGCTAAGGAGAGCGCTCTGAAGGAGAGGAAATGTGCAGGCTGGGCTGAGGGGAGGAAAGACCAGGGCAGAACACGGGGCAGAAGTGCGAGGCAGAGCATTTGGCGGACAAGTCACTGGCCCTGGGCAGGCACAGGCAGGACAGCTTCTTATGTTTTACCAGCGATGTGTCCTTAAAGCGCCACACCAGCTGCCCCGCATGTACACACCGTGTCAGTCTGAGTACTGTCACGCATCCACGGGGTCTGTATTCACACAGGGGCTTGGCATATGATGTGACTGCGTCTCAAGCATGTTGGCTTTTACTCAGACAGCATTTAGACACTACCAACTGTATACATGAGGTGTTTAGGAGGAACCAGAATGAAGTGGGATCATGTCCTTTGAACATCAGGTTCTAAGTGGAGGAATGAAACGTGCAATGCAGAGAAAAATTATAAGCAATGTAAAGAAAGTGAGTAGGAATTCTATTTTCTAGATTTGTGTTCAAGTCTGAACTCTGTCTTTTACTAGCTCTGTGGTCTTGGGCGAGTTGTTTAACCTCTCTGAGTTTCACTTCCCTCATCTATCAGGTGAGATAATAACACCAGAGTCACTAGGTTATTGTGAGGATTAGCGGAAGTAAGATATACGCTGTCACCTGGTAAACTATAAAGTACAAAGCAAATGTGGTGGATTGGGGCTTGGTCAGGCGGGCTTCTTGGAGGAGGAGAAGGCAACCCATCAGGTGATGGACCCAGGAGAGGATGTGGGGGATCCGGAAATCCATGTGAGTCAGCTTTTGTCCTCACACCCTAGCAAGATCCAAACACCTTGAACCCTTGAATGTTAGGGCAGCAGAGGGCCTTAGAGAAACATGAATCCAACCTGCCACATTATAGAGGCAGAAACAGACTCAGAAGGGCTCATTCAAGATTTTCCAGAAGTTTCTGGAAGAAGGAGCTCACAGTGTGAGGCACTGTAGTGTGCTTTTGCACACATTCTAAGCCCTGCTGATTGGCAGAGCTGCTGTTAGCTGACAGCACCTTTTTCGAAGAAAAGGACCCTCCTCTGGGTAGGTGCAGACCCACAGTGCCCAGCGTGGTGAGCGGTTGGCAACTGGAGTGAATGCAGATGAGAACACAGTGCCTTCTCCAGGCAGACACATCACTCGTCTACACAGTGTGGCATCCAGAGCATGGGTGAGCCTGCACCCACGCTCCTCTCGGGAGGGTGCCCTGTGTGACTGTGCAGAGTGGCCTTGTGCCTGAGGCTTGCTAAGGTAGCAACGAGCCAGCATGCCAAGCAACCAGCCAGCATGCCAGGCTCTGAAGGCGCAGCAGTGAGCAGGACACTGTTCCCACCCCTCAGGAACTCTGCTTAGTGGAGGGAAGGGCAACAATGACAAAACTGCAAGCAATCATTGTGGACAATTCCAAGGGAGAAGGAGCTGGCAGGACCAGAGGAGGACGACAAATCAAGCCTCAGGGTGGGGAGAGCCTTCCTAGAAGGGCGGGCAGAGGGAGGCCCAATGTATCTGACACAGCGGTGGTTGGTCACAGGGTTTTACATTTGGATGCAGCCCTGTCAAAGTGATGCATTGAAATAGCCTCCGAATCAAAATGGTTCCATTAAAATCACAATGGAGAACATTTACTGAGCACTTGCCATGTGTTTCAATTCATTTAATCCTACAACAATCTGATGATATAGTGTTAGTATCCACATTTTCAGATGAGAAAACTGGGGGGCCAAGTAGCCTGACTACCATACTCAGCTGGTTAGTGTCCAAGCTGGGAGGACTGCTCCAAGCTGTCCCTTCATCACCTCTGGTCAGACGGGTTTCCCTCACTGGAACTCAGGAATAGAGGCCACGGGAGAGGCAGGGCTTTGGGGATGAACAAACCTAGGGCAGTGTGATGGCTACAAGAATGTGCCTTTAGGGTGTCCAACTTCCGGGAGTGTAACTGACCATTGGTTCCTACCAACCAATCTTTGAAGCCCAGTGTCACCTTTGTACCACACTGGTGGCAGAACCCAGCAGGGACACGCAGGCAGGGCCACTTCTGGGAGACTCAGGTCTTCTCTCAGAGCGACTTGGGCTCAGGGACTTCCAGACAGCTTTGCCAAACTTAGGATTGTCTAAGACATTTCCCGCCCACCTCTCGGCCTCCCCTCTCCCCCTCACTCAGGGTCACACCAGCTCCACACCCTACAGCTCCTCCAACTCTCCTGGCTTCCCCCTCATTTTCTCTCATGTTGCAGATCTCCTCATGTTTAATCCTGGCTCAGTTTCCAGTTTCTGCTTCCTCTGAGGACCTGGACTGACAAACTGGGTGAGTGTGAGGGGAAGCAGTGCTGGTGCCCAGCTGAAGTCCCTGAAGCCCTGGGTTCTGAATGTGGAAGGGAGAGGAAAGGGAGGGTGCCCAAGAGGTTGTCGCTTGAAGCCCCATCACTTTACCCTCCCTTCTTCAGGTCTTGGAGAGGCTGTTCTTTCTTGAAGGCACAATCTCCCTCCCCTGCCACACCCCTTCCTCTCTTCCCTTCACCTGGCTCCACCTGGGTCTCATCTGGAGGTCCATTCCCCCGGGAAGCCCTGACACCTTGACACTGGGTGATGTGCCACTGCCCTCTGACCTCCACCTATCACGAAACTCATCCCACGGCACTGGCACCTGTTCGTGCCTCTGAGCCTCTAGCTAGATGGGGAGCTCCTGGACAGGGGGTTTGAATCTGTGCTGTTTATCACTGTATTCTGGTGCCTGGAGCAGCAGTGCCCGGAATGTAGGTGTGATGATGAGTAAATGACTGAACACACTAACTGATGGATCAGTAGCCTCATAGCAGACAAACACATCACTTGCCTTGTGTAAAATACACACACCACCTAGAGGGAGAGCCCCGCAGTAGGCCACCGGGACCAGAAAGACGTGTGCGACCCTGGCTCTGCTGATTAGCAGCTGGGTGGCTCCGGAAGTTCTCAACTTTGCTGAGCCTCACTTTTCTTATCTGTAAAAAGGGGTCATAATGCCCAACTCTCCAAGTTGTGAAGATTGAAAATAAAGCACATGAAGCCTTTAATAAAGTGGCTGGCATGGGAGTAGGAACTCAAATGTCAGACCCTCTGACCTGGCCCCCGAGGGCCACCTCTGCTGACCCATCGCCCACATGCAGCAGTGCTCACAGGCAGAAGCTCTGCCTTCCTGGCTTTTGAAAAAGTTACCTGGCTTTCGAAAGAAGATGCTCTGCCCTCTGCCCTACCTGCCTTCTCCCTTCCCAGTCCCTAGTTCTTCCATCTCCTGATTATTAAAAACATAATAAACACATACTGTTCCTCTGCTACTGTGAAAACCACCGGGGATTCAGAAATAAGCAGACGAGAGTCTTCCTTTTTAGAGCTTATGGTCCAGGGAGGGTCAGGGAGAGAAAGAGAGTAGAAACCAGCATACAAATAAGGAATCGGTACCAGTGCAGGAAAAGCCACCGTAGACTAAGATGCAACTGCTGGCATGGGACAATGTAGATCTAAGATTTTCCAAAGCAGAGCCAATTTCAAATCATTTTCATATATTTTCAAAAGAGGCAATTTGTTGGGGATGATTTAATATGTATTAATTTTTTATCATGAACTACTTCAGGCATATAAAAAACGTAAATACAAGGAGCAACCGTGTACCAACCACCCAGCATAAAATAGAAAACCTGATCATGTTCTTCTTTCTTTCTCTCCCCAGTGGCAACCTCACTCCTAAAGTTGGTGCTTCTCACTCCCCAGTGTGTTTTTATACTTTTATTACATATGTACATACCTACAAATGATGCACTGCTTTGTTTTGCCTGCTTTAAAACTTCATATAAATGTTACATCCTGTATGTATCACTCTGCAACTTGTTTTGGTCAATATTGTATTTTTGAAACATATCCATGTTGAGACCTGTATCTCTAGCTCAGTCATTTTCACTGATCTATAGCATTCCACTGTATGACAGTATCACAGTATTGATCTGTTTTCCTGGTAATAGACATTTGAGTTGGGAAAAGAGAATCACAATGTCTGTCTACTAGAATTTTCCAAGAAGCAGACACCAAGATGAGATGTGCAAAAGATGTACTGGAGAAACATATGTGAATGATGAGAGTGGAGGAGCAGGAACGGGCAGGGAGTCTTCAGGCCCTGAGGCAGGTCTGACACATATGACAGGAGAGTGGGAAGGAAGGAGGCCTTAGCATGGTTCTAAGAAAGTCTCATCTAGGCCCCCAGGGAGTCCTCAAGCAAAGGCTCTCCATTACAGGTGCCTCCTGTGAGGCAGGAATGGCCCGGCCCAGCGCTAGCACCCCTGCCGTGCTCAGGCACTGGCTGGGAGCAGTCCAGGTGAAACATCACTGTGCATCTGAAGGTGTGACAGCTAGAGCATCGGTCGGCCATGCTCCTTACAGTAGATTCTCTCAAAGGAGGTGCTGAGTGGGTCCACATCCTCTGTGGCTGCCACACTGTGCGTGAGCAGAGAGGAGGCAGATTCCTACTCATTCATCCATTCACTCTCTATCTTATGAAAAAAAAAAGTGAGATATTTGAGAAGGTCATCACAGAGCAGTATCATTAAAGCTAGTCCTACATCCCAATGTTCACAGCAGCACTATTTACAACAGCCAAGACATGGCTGCAACCTTAATGTCCATCGATAGATGATTAGATAAAGATGTGGTGTATATATATGTGTATTTTATATATATATATATAATGGAATACTATTCAGCCATAAAAAAGAATGAAATATGACATTTGCAGCAACATGGATGGACCTATAGATTATCATACTATGTAAAGTCAGACAGAGAATGACAAACATCATACTTACATGTGCAATGTAAAAAATGATACAAATGAACTAATTTACAAAACAGAAACAGACTCAGACATAGAAAACAAACTATGGTTATCAAAGGGGAAAGGCTTGTGGGGGAGAGATAAATTAGGAGTTTGGGATTAGCAGATACAAACTACTATATATAAAACAGATAAACAACAAGGCCCTACTGTATAGCACAGGGAGCTATATTCAATATCTTATAACAGCCTATAATGGGAAAGAATACTTATGTATGTATAACTGAATCACTATGTTGCACACCAGCAACTAACACAACATCGTAAATCAACTACACTGCAATAAAAAAAAGTAACAACAACAACAAAAGCTGGGTCCCAGAGGACTGTTTCAGACATCACTCCTGGGGCCAGAAGTCTCAAGAAGCCACTTCCATGTTTGTCTCGGAGACTGCATGGAGCTCTGCTGCCAGGGATCTGCAGTCGAGGTCCCAAGAGTCTCCATGGTAAGGTTTAGGAGCCATACAGACCTGGATTTCATTCTCATCTTTGCCACTTGGTCATTTGTACTAGGCATTTCCCTGCTCTAGGTCTCAAAAATGAGGATAACCAGACCTATCTCATGGAGTTGTTGAGGAATTAAAGAGATGATGTAAATAGAGTGTCTGGTACACATCGTACGTGATTTAAAAAAACATGAGTTCCTTCCGCTGTCCTTCTAGGCCATTGTTTGGGGTACAGAAACCTATTCCTGGATGCAATAATTTTTCTCAGACTGAAAAATGGTACAAACTTCAAGCCCTAGCTCTGCACACTCCAGCTACCTATCGCAACTGGGGGGAATCGAAATGATCTCCACTGAACCTTCTTATTCACACCCATCACTCTTTCTAAAGCAGCATTTGTGATTAATCTCGCTCCAGGGCTAAATCGGTCCCAAGCGCTTCCAAGGCACTTGATAAAGAAGCTCTCTGATTTATAGCAAACACCATTATTGAGCGGTGGCAGAGAGAGGTCATTGGGGGATTTGTCTTGCTGGAAACTCTGTCCATTGGAGCCATTTCTTCTATTTTCATGGATAAGAGCTCAATTTATTTCAGAATAAATAAATGGGGTCCTTTTTTTATTCCCTTGGTGGGGTAAGAAGGAGAGAGAAGTTGGATAGTTTTTAAAAATAAAGAATAATACTTAACATGTTAAATTTGGGAAGCTGACACAGACATCAGGGTTCAGCAGAAGGCTAGACACATAGTAGGTCCTCAATAAGTGTTTGTGGATGTATACAATAATCTCATTTAATCCTCTCGGTGCCCCTGTGAAGTGTACCAAGTCCATTTTTCCCCTTCCACAAAGGAAAGGAGGACGTTGAGGTTCACAGGTAAGAAATGGCAGAGCTAAGGCCCCGATGTAGACTCAGATGTGACCTTGACCAGTCACCATGTCATTGCCCTTGGTGGTCAAGGAGCAGAGTCATCTCACCCATTCCTTGAGCACAGATGCCTGAGACACTGTCTCAGAGTGAAAACTTGGTTAGCCAAGGCTGCAACTTCATTTTACCTCATCTTTAGATCTTCCTGGTTCTGTTCCAAAACTCATTCACAGAACATTTGCCTCTCACTTGTAGTCCCTCTTCCTCACTTCTGCCTACTCAGAGCCAGACTCTCCTTTCCAACAAACCTTACGGATGGTATCCTTGTCTTTGCTTGAACATTTCCAGGAACTGAGTGCTCCCTCCGCAGAGGAGCTGACAGCTGAGAGCTCTCCTTATTTGGTTGGGCCAGCATGGAGCCCTTGGAACCTAATTCCCTGGACCTTAGACTTGGCCCCAGGCAGAACAGCAGCAGTGAAAAGCTTAAACTCAGGAAGACCTGGCTTGAAGCGTGGCCTTTGCACTTACTAGCTAGGTGACACTGGGAAAGTTAACTAATTTGCAAAACAAAACCAATAATATTTTATCACTAGGAATTCTTTCAGGTACAAGTAAGAGAATACTCAATTAACAGCGGCTTAAACAAAAAGGACATTCAATTATCTCACTTCATACAAAGTTTCAAGGGAGGCAGTGCCAGCACTGTTGGGGTTCTGGGCTGGTATCTCCATGATCCTCTCGGCCTTCCCTCAAGTTCATTAAAAGGCCGTGGCAGCAACAAGCATCACATCTTAAAACAACACTTGCGAAGCAGGGATAGAAGACGTAGGATTTTTTTCAAAAAACAAAATAAAAACAAAACTCCCAAACAACAACAAACACCCACCCTTTTCTGTGGCCTCTCTCTTATCAGGAAATATTTTCCACCCCTGGAAAATATTAGACTTTTCTCCATTTCTCATTGGCCAGATCAGGTCACATGCCTGCTCCTAGACCAATCACTGGCTTAGAGGCATAGCCATGGTCATGATTAACTTAGATGATCATGATGTATTCCCTGGGGCAGGGCACACTGCCACCTAAATGAAATGAAGCTTTGCTGAAGGGAGGAGGAAGAATGGTTGTTGGCTGGACAGCGATATTATGCTGGAGAGTAAAATGGGATGATATACACAAAGTGCTTAGTAGAGTTTCTGACATGCTTTACTTCTGAAGTGCTAACTATGACTATTACCTACGGTTATTATAACATAAATAAAAGTACCCAGGTTCTATCTAACCATCTCTTCCTCCACCTAGAAAGTCAGTTCACTCTTCACTATGTTCTACCTTGATGATCATGCTCCTTGACAGAAAGGATAAAAGCATCATAGGTAGGGCTGCCTTGCTGCGTAACTCTAGCAGGTGTTATTCGCACTGTAGTCTGCATTGATGGCGCCCTCTGGAGGTGTGCAGTATACAAAACTTCTGTGACCATTAGCCTCAGTCCTATTAGAAGTAAAATAGTTCTTTCTGTGTCATTGATCTTTACCATACTATCTTCTCCTAGAAGCGGTCCCCTCCTGTTCTTGGTGTAGCAGATCCTAACAAAACTAGTTTTAATTTTTGTTTCATTTCGTTTTTATCATTACTACTTTTCCTAAGTCTCACTTAGAAATTTAGCCCGGATCAGCATCTTATCAACATCTTGAGTAAAAATAGGGAGAGGCAATTCCTTTAAGGGAGAGAGTCAGTGATCAGCTGTGGTCATTGAACTTGACCCTGGGACTCTATCTGTCCTTCATATGTCAGTTGGGCTGGAGGTGATGTGTGAAATAGTTCAAAGAGAGAGACCCCACCAGCGGAGGGCAGAGAAACCAGGGCAGGCATTGCCTGAATATTACTTAATGTTATCTTGTATAGAAACCAAAAGCCCTAGTTGAAAAACCCTTCTTATATTTGTCTCTTGACATTCTCTGCCTTACAAAAGAATCTCTTAAGTAATATGTGGCCTGGCAAGAAGTGAATCTCCTCTCAGATTTTGGCCCCAAACTTTCCTCCATAAATCATCTTTGGAAGGAAGTGCTCTATAAGCCATAAGGTTGAAAGGGAAAGAGAAACAGCAAGCAGTGATCAGTTACCATGTGCATAAATAAACCCACCACCTTCTCATGGCTGCTCTGTGAAGCAGGTATTACCGAATATTTGGTAGGAGTGAAATTAGTCCTGAGAAAGTGAAGGAATCTGCCTAAGGTTTGTCTGATCCAAAAGACATTTTTCCACATCACACCGGATTTTTGTGCATTAGAAACCAGCCAGACAAACAGCCAACTTACCTACATCTAATGCCTCCAGATGGTGTTAAATCTGGGCCTACAAGCTTGGAGGATGGGGTAGTCCGAACGGTGAGGTCTGGGTCAAGTCCCTCAAGACCTCTAGGCTCTGATTTCTGCATTCATATATAAAGTGAGACAATCATACCCACCCCCACAGAATCGTTGCAGGAATCAAATCAGCTCCTGCATGTCAACTGTTTTCGGGGACCTGGCTTGTAAGAGGTGACTCATTATTCATTCACTAACGGATGGTGGCTTATTACAGTTCTGGTTACTGGCCTTATTGTCAATGACTGGATCTTGCTGAGCCCTAGTGACTGCTTTCCAGAACAATCCAACCTGAACATCCCCGGCAGAGTAAGGTGGAGCACTTCGGAGCAGGCTTCCTCAAAACCGGTTCATCTTCCCAGCCCGCGTTTCCTTCGCATTTTGACTCCTGGCAGATTTTTCTGTGTTCTGAACAAGGCTGCTGAGTGTTACTCTGCAATCTGTTCTGGCCGTTAAATACACTTCTCCTGCTCCTGGACGGACTGCCATGTATGTGTAGAAGCCACTTTATGCCTGGACTGTGATTTCCAAGTCAAAGTCCCCAATGGCATGGGTGGCTATTAGGGTCACTCCAGATCCAGGGCCTCTGAATCACAGATAATAGGTTCAAACTCCGAGGCTGCTCTGGGGACTGATTATGGGGTCTGAAAGAAGAATGACTAGCAGTTGTATTTGGGCATCTTATGGCTACTCTGGGCATCAGAGGATCACATTCCGTGTCATCATCATTAGAAGAGGTGGCATTAGGAAGGGACAATAAGCAACGTGTGCCCAATACTGCAGTTCCCAAAGCCCATTTACATCTGAGCGTTGACTCATTACTTTCTCAATGAGGTAAGGATTATGAGAACCGTGTGCTGTGTAACTATGGGCCAGTTACCACCTCTCAGTGTTGCCATCTGTTAAGTGGGGTTGTTTTGGGGATTCGATACTAACACTAGTACTCCTAACAATGATATTTGATAGCTAACGTCCCAGTCTGGGTTCCCCGAAAAGCAGGCCCGAAGATAGGCAGCAGGTCATGTAAGTAGGCAAAGGTCATTTATCTCAGGAAGCTCACGTAAGGAAGTGGACAAAGAGAGAGGGGGAGAGTAAAGCCAGTACTACATGCATTAAGGAGTGGGTCAAAGCTGTGGGCAACTGGGGCTCTGTCCCACAGGGGACCCTCCGACAGACTGGAACACAACCTAGAACCACCCCAAGAGGATGAGACATTGATCCACTGACTGACGCCCCACCAGTTGTGGGGTACACCAGGGAGTTACCCCCGCACCCCCTACTCTGGGTTTCCCCTGCTAGTGGCCAAGGGAAACCCTGTAGTGTCAGAGAAATCCCTCAGGAGAGAAGGAAGCAGGCAGGTGAGGAGAGCAGGGGACACTCTCCACTGCTACTCAGGGGGGCTGAGGGCACGGGGTGTGGCCTCACCAGTGACGCTGACATGCACTCCTGATGCTTCTTTTTTATTTTTAATTGAAGTATAGTCAGTTACAATGTGTCAATTTCTTGTATACAGAACAATGTCCCAGTCATGCATATATATACATATATTCATTTTCATATTCTTTTTCATTAAAGGTTATTACGAGGTATTGAGTAGAGAAGAAATTTGTTTTTATCTATTTAGAAAAAGAAAAAGAAAAGAGGACACTAATGAACTCATCTACAAAACAGAAACAGACTCGCAGACATAGTAAACAATTTTATGGTTACTGGGGAAAGGGGATGGGAGGGGATAAATTTGGGAGTTTGAGATTGATGCTTACTTCCTACTGCAGGGAAACGGCCCAGCACTGGACACACCTTTGGTCCTCAGGCCAACCCCCAGGAAGAAAACGGAGCCTTAGAGAGTGAAGTCACTCGCCCGGACCAAGCCAGCCTCAGATCCAGGTCTGTGCGGCTGCAGACGCTGAGCTATGAAGGGCAAACTTTAAGGCAAACATAAAAAGAAAACTAGCCTGTTTCACAGAAAGGTGGAGACTCCCACTGGGAGGAATCTGCCAAGAAAGACTTAAAAAATAATATTGGTTACTATTCTTTATGCTGATTTAGGAAACATGAATTGAGCAGAACTTTGGATTGAGGGTGGAAAAGAAGACTGTAACCGAGCCCCTGCCCTCGAACCCCTGCCCTCTGTGCGGTGGCAAAGCTCTTTCCGGCTCCACGATATACAGTGAGGACATGCTGAGGCCTGGAGAGGCAGGGGGACCTGTCCCATCACACAGCTGGGGAGGAAGCAGGATCTGAACCTGCATCTCTAGCCCTTGAATCCTGTGTTTCCTAAACTAGTTCCCTTAAGAGGACGAGTTAGCTCATTGTGATTCGCTCAGACCTACGCTAGTGACCCCAATGACCTTGAGTAGCCACAGAGTCCAAGAATTCTAACATTTCTGATGGAGAGAAATCCTATGAAGGAAAACGAAGCTGAGCGTAGGATGACTGAGTGATTAGAAGGTGTGTAACTGGTGAGATTTTTCTATACCCTGCCATGGAGTGCTTGCATTAGAACCAAGACTTACACAACTCTGGGGACTGGGAGGCGGTGGTGTAGACACACCCCTGGGTGCATGGGTGAGACTTTCCCTTCTTTATATTATAAATAAAGCTCACCCCAAAGCTGTTTCAAGCATTCAAATAACCCTTATCGCTTGCTTGTTTGGATACATCCCTTCATTCACTTGTTCATTCAACCCTTTGACTTGAATTCATTGAGCACCTGCTACACGCCAGGCTGTGCTCCTGAGGGCTGCTGGGCCTTTGTCGTGAACACTTTTCAGTTAGCTGGTTGGCTCATGGCAAGAGATGAGTGTTGAGAGGTGAGATCATGGCAAGTTTCAGGGACTACAGAGCAGGAGAAAAGCCCCGGGTGCCAGGACGAAGGAAGGCCCCCTGAATCAATGCTGCCCGTGTTGCCCTGACAACTGCTCTCATTTTCTGTGTGAGAGAGACAGCATGCGAAAGGCAGTGAGAGTGTGAGTCTCACAAACCCAGTTAAATCGCTGGACCATCTGTGTGACCTTGGCCAAGTTCCACAGTCCTGGGGCCCTGCCTTCCCTAATCGGTAAGTGGGGAGAATATCCCATGCCTTGAGAGCTGCTGCCAGGATTAAAAGGAGAAAAAAGGCTGCGGCCTCAGGAGGGCTCAGAAAACATCAGTTCCCGTCCTCCCAAGTCCACTATCTGGAGAATGGGCGGGGCTGGCCATTCCAGAAAGGGTTGACCTTATTTCTCAAGATGTAAGCATCAGAATGTAGAAGTGGATGGAAATCAGGGACACTGTCCAGACCGGAGTCACAGTAGGATTAACAGAATAACTAGGTTACATGCACACATACACATATAAATCAGACTGAAACAAAACATGCTACCGATAAGCTCCCCTTTCTCTCACATTTAGGTGAGAAGAGATCACCCTCGATTCTGGGTTGTATCAGATCAGGCAAATGGCCATCCTTTGGGAGATGACCGCTCCTAACGCATAATCTTACCACCCAGACTCAGACACTGCTAGAACATGAGGATCAGCCTGGGTGGAGCATTTTGGATGTTGTACAAAGCAGATACATGTTACTGTATTTAAACCCCATGTTAACCCTGGGAAGGAGGCAGGGCAAATGTCACTATCCCACTTTCCAAAGGAAAATTAAAACTAGTCATGTTACCCTTGATTTTTTTTTCAAGGTATTCTAACATCAGAGGGGAATGGTTGTGGAAAAAGTTAAATTCAACTTATTTGTTTTTCTGCAGAAATAATACATACTTTATAAACTATATTTTAAAATATAGAACAGAATCCTTAAGTAGGCCATCCATCATCCCTAATCTACAAAAACATGATTATACTTTGACATAGTGGTCAAAGTTAATACGTGTTAATTTTACTTTCTTTTATGAGAGAAAAAAGCAAATCTGACTGTAAACCCCTGCTGCCCAGGAAGAGGTCCCAGGCACCCTGTGGCCTGTGAAGATGGTATTGACATCTGCCAGCTATGCTTCATATTTCAGAGAACTTAACTAAAAAGTTTATCTTTTCTCTCACATAGTGAGGCCACTCAGACTAATTAAAATCACAAATCTTTCTTCTGGCTGGAATTTGGTAACACTGGAGATCACACGATGATCAGAAGTGCTGGATGGCCTTTGATGACACCATAGAAATTCTGAGACCTGGAGACAGGACCACACTGTGACTTACGCCCCACGCCCAACCATCTCAGCTCAACCGCCAGTGCAGCAAGAGACCCTGTCTACATGTGTCTAGACACTCCAGCCCGTCAATTCAGAGAGAACTTGGTGATAGAAAAGTCCATGCAGACAGAGCCAGGTTATGTAAAAGGAGTTCTTGGAAATTAAAAGGCTAGAGCCGCTGGCCTACCTTTGAGGGCTGTGGGTTTTCTGACGGAAATTAGGGGGCAAGGTGTAAAGCTGGGGGGCACTGATAGGGTTTTCCTTCCATAATAAAATGAGAGCTATTTCTTAATACAGATTCAGGAACTCTCTAGGTCTCAGTAAAAACATAAGACGACTACCAGGAATTTTTATCTTTCATGTATATGAATATATTTAAAATAGCTATTTTTCCATCTGCCATAGAGCATTAAAATGAGTGTTTTTAAGCAAGGGAAGGGAGGGTATTGGCCCTGCCATTCACAAGTGAGGGGTGAAAGGAAAGGAGGCTTTTTCACTCCCACTTCCTCTATGAGATTTGCTAACTGAAGTGGTAAATGGATGAAAAGCAGACTCTGGAGTCAGAAGATGAGGTTTGAGTCTCAGCTCTGCCGCTGCGCAATGCTGGGCGCACAGTTGCTTAATATCCTTGAGTTCAGTTTCCAGATAAAAAACCAGAGGTAACACCTCCCTCTCCAGAGGATGTGGCATTGCTGAAAGAGCAGAGGGTTACAAATCAGTGGGTCCTGTCCTTCCAATCCCACTTCAGCCATCTGCCTGAAGTGCGTACTCGGATGGCTTGCCTAACTCCGCCAAGCTTTACTTCTCTCCCCTGTGAGTAAATACCACTTGCTCTTCCAACTTCAGAGGATGGTTTTCAGGATCTGAGATAATTCAAGCAGGGGCAGGAAATCTTACAAACGGTAAAGCAAATACACCAATGCAAATTCACTGTCATATCAACGTAAAATTTGTGCTGCACTGTTTTTGGCTCGGACTGGTATCGTTTCAGACCATCTTCAAGGAATCATCTTGTTTCTTTGCCGGCTCAAGAGAGGACAAAGGTCAGGTCTTTATTCATTACTTAACAGATCCGGTGGTCGCACGCGGCCCTCTGGGCAACGCTGACTGCCGGTCTTCAGTCCAGCCAGTCAGGATAATCCCATCCCCCCGCCGTGGTGACTGCTTCGGCGGTGCTCTTCAGCACTTGGTGCTGAAAGCTTTGTTCAAATAGTAGCAAGATGTGTCAGTCTCCCCACCTGGATGTGAAGTGACCCTAGGAGCTGCCTGCTGCCATCCTGATGTCATCAGGGGAGAGTGAAGCCAGAGCTGAGAAAAGTCGCAGAGAGAAGCATGGCTCTGATGATACTGTGATCCTCTGGACTTAGCTGTGTCCATAGCTAGTGTACTTTCTGGACTTTTCTGTCAGGTGAAGCAATACATCTTTTGGATTGAGTTTGAGTTGGTTTTTCTGTTCTTGCAAGTAAAATAATCTTAAGAAATATACCATGTAACCTTGAGCAAGTTTCATTAACCCTCTAAACTTCAGTTTCCTGATCTATAATGGGGAATATTATAATACCTATCATATATAGAAATGCAGTGAGGTTCAACAGTGCTCGAAAAATGCTTAGCACAGTGCTTAGTACAAAATAAGAATTCAATAAATTGTGGCTATTTTTATTATGTTTGGAGCTCTAGACATTGTACTAAATACTTTCAGTACATCATTTCCCTTAATCATCATGTCAACCTATAAGGTAGGATTTATTATGCCCATTTTATAAATGAAGAAGTGAGGGTTAGAGAGTTTAAATGACTTGCCCAGGGTCCCATGGTTTCCAAGAGGCAGCGGTTTCACCAAGTATAATTGTTTCCTCTTCTTTTTTTTTTTTTTCTAATCCTTGGACCAGATGATGTTGAGTGTACCTTAACAATAAAATGCTAATGTGCCAAAAATGATTAGGTATCAGGGACATAGCAGTAAAGATACATGTTTTCTTTCAGCTGAGTTTTAGAGGATATAGTCGTACAACTATCTGGATTACAAGAGAGATGAGACTGAATTTGTGCCTCGGATTTACTAGCATTCATGCTCCTTAGAACTCAGCCAACCAGTCAGCAACATCTAAATCCTATGGGCATCTCAAAAGCATTGACAGTTATATAACGGAATGCAGAACAGACAGAGGTTCTTTCCATGTACAACTTAAAGTATACGTACATATATTACATTCCAACCGCTATTTAATTTCTCCTAAAACCCTGTGCTGAAATGGAACATTTCTTTCATCTTTATTGATTCCATGGGTTTAAAAAATCCTCTTCAAATGCACTATAAAGATATCATCTCTATGCATTCTCTGCTCTTTCTGACATGATGTCAACCTGTATGTTTTCTAGGAAGTCTGAACCATACAATTAGATGTGATCACGGGATGGATGAAGAAAAAAGACCAGAGCCTCCACGACACAGTTTTCGTAGGAAATCTACAGGGAAATCTAACGGTGTGTTTTACTGGTTACCTCTAGGTGACACTCTCCAAAGGTCCTTACATGTTATGGAGTGCCTGTGACAGAACACCAGTCACTGGAACGGAGAGAACAACTATGTGGAGAACAGTTAATCTGAACCTCTGCCTTCCAAGTGTCGTCTGGTGCGCCGATCAACAAATTCCTTACAAGCAATCTATGGTGAGCCTCGAAAAACATAAGTAGACTCTGAACTTGTCTTCTTAACAACTAGGTAAATACTTTGTCTAAGAAAATACAACTGTGTCAGGACACATCACAAAGGAGAAGTCGCAGGCGTTCACAGGCAGGGTGAGAGGTCTTATCTCCCATCCCGCCTACCTCACTCCAGGCTTTTCAAGGGAAGTTTGACAGAACGGTCTGAGAAGAGGATCTGGAAAACCGTCCTATAGATAATATAAATGATCACTGATTTTATACTTACGAGATTTTTAACTGTATCCAAGTCATACATGAGGAAGCTAACCAACAACTGAGAATAGAGTCTGTTCCTTTTCTCTTCACAGCTTAGTTTACAGATACCTGAGGGTGTGGAAGTGGACAGATTTACAGTCAGACAGATCTAGCTTTGCTCTTTCTAGGTGAGAGACATTGAGTCTATCATTTAACCTCTCCAAGCCTGTTTCTCAACATAAAATGAAAACAAAGGCAGACCTCGTTTTATTGTGCTTCAGTTTATTGCACTTTGCAAATATCCGGTTTTGTTTTGTTTGTTTGTTTTACAAATTAAAGGTATGTGGCAATCCTTTGTCAAGCAAGTCTATTGGTGACATTTTCCCAACAGCATTATTTTTCTTTTTTTTTCAACTGAAATATAGTCAGTTACAATGTGTCAACTTCTGGTGTACAGCACAATGTCCCAGTCATGCATATACATACATATATTCGTTTCCATATTCTTTTTCACTAAAGGTTGTTACAAGATGTTGAATATAGTTCCCTGTGCTGTACAGAAACTTGTTTTTTAAAATTATTTTTATATATAGTGCCAATATATTTGAGTACCAATCACAAACTCCCAAATCTATCCCTTCTGACCCCCTTTCCCCCAGTAACCGTAAGATTATTTACTATGTCTGCGAGTCTGTTTCTGTTTTGCAGATGAGTTCATTACAGTTCTTTTTTCTTTTTTTTGAATATTCCACATATGAGTGACATCATATGGTACTTTTCTTTCTCTTTCTGGCTTACATCACTTAGAGTGACAATCTCCAGGTCCATCCATGTTGCTGCAAATGGCATTATTTCATTCTTTTTTATGGTTGAGTAGTATTCTATTGTATAAATATACCAACTTCTTTATCCAGTCATCTGTCAACGGACATTTAGGTTGCTTCCATGTCTTGGCTATTGTATATAGTGCTGCTATGAACATTGGGATGCATGTATCATTTCGAATTAGAGTTCCCTCCAGATATATACCTAGGAGTGGGGCTGCTGGATCATGTGGTAAGTCTATTTTTAGTTTTTTGAGGAATCTCCATACTGTTTTCCACAGTGGCTGCACCAAACTGCATTCCCACCAGCAGTGTAGGAGGGGTCCCTTTTCTCCACACCCTCCCCAGCATATCATTTGTGAACTTTTGAATGATGGCCATTCTGACTGGTGTGAAGTTGACACCTCATTGTAGTTTTGATTTGCATTTCTCTGATAATTAGTGATACCAAGCATTTTTTCATGTGCCTATTGGCCCTTTGTATGTCTTCACTGGAGAACTGCTTGTTTAGGTCTTCTGCCAATATCATTGATGAACATAGATGCAAAAACCCTCATTTCTGGATTAGGTTGTTTGTTTTTTTCTTACTAAGTTGTATGAACTGTTTATATAGTCTGGAAATTAAACCTCTGTCAGTGGCATCAGTTGCAAATATTTTCTCTCATTCTGTAGGTTTTCATCTTGTTTTGCTTATGGTTTTCTTTGCTGTACAAAAGCTTGTAAGTTTAATTAGGTCCCATTTGTTTATTTTTGCTTTTATTTTTATTGCCTGGGTAGACTACCCTAGGAGAACATTGCTAAGATTTATGTCAGATAATGTTTTACCTATGTTTTCTTCTAGAAGATTTATCACGTCTTGTCTTATGTTTAAGTCTTTAAGCCATTTTGAGTTTATTTTTGTGTATGGAGTGAGGGAGTGTTCTAACCTCACTGATTTACATCTGATTTACGTGTTGCTGTCTGGTTTTCCCAACACCACTGGGTGAAAAGACTGTCTTTTCTCCACTGAATAGTTTTGCTTCCTTTATTGAAGATTAATTACCATAGGTCTGTGGGTTTATTTCTGGGCTTTCTATTCTGTTCCATTGATCTATGTCTGTTTTTATGCCAGTATCATGCTGTTTTGTTTACTGTAGCTCTGTAATATTGTCTGAGGTCTGGGAGGGTTATTCCTCCATTCTTTTTCTTCAGTATTGCTTTGGCAATTCTGGGTCTTTTGTGATTCCACCTAAATTTTAGGATTATTTGTTCTAGTTCTGTGGAAATTGCTATGGGTAATTTGATAAGGATCACATTAAATCTGTAGATTGCCTTGGGGAGTATGGCCATTTTAACAATATTGATTCTTACAATCCAAGAACATAGGATATCTTTTTATTTCTTTAAGTCATCTTTAAGTTCTTTAATCAATGTTTTGTAGTTCTCCATGTATGAGTCTTTCATCACCTTGGTCAGATTTATTCCTAAGTATTTCATTGTTTTGGATGCGATTTTAAAAGGGATTGTTTCTTTACTTTCTTCTCCTGCTATTTCATTGTTAGTGTAAAGAAATGCAACTGATTTCTGTATGTTAATCTTGTATCCTGCTACCTTGCTGAATTCTTTTATCAGTGCTAGTAGTTTTTGTGTGGAGCTTTTAGGGTTTTCTATATATAGTATCATGTCATCCTCATATAGTGACAATTCCACCTCTTCTCTTCCAATTTGGATCCCTTTTCTTTCTTTTTCTTCCCTGATTGCTGTGGCTATGTTGAATAGAAGTAGTCAGAGCGGACATCCTTGTCTTGTCCCAGATTTTAGTGGGAAGACTTTCAGTTTTTCACTGTTGAGCACTATGCTGGCTGTAGGTTTGTCATATATAGCTTTTATTATGTTGAGATATGGTCCCTCTATATCCACTTTGGTAAGAGTTTTTATCATAAATGGCTGTTGAATTTTATCATATGCTTTTTCTCCATCTATTGAGATGATCATGTGATTTTTGTCCTTCTGTTAATGTGGCGTATCATATTGATTGATTTGCGTATGTTGAACCATCCTTGTATCCCTGGGATGAATCCAGCTTAATCATGGTGTATGATCTTTTTTATGTGCTGTTGCATTCTGTTTGCTAGTATTTTCTTGAGGATTTTTGCATCTATGTTCATCAATGATATTGGCCTGTAATTTACTTTTCTCGTAGTGTCTTTGTCTGGTTTTGGTATCAGGGTGGTGGTGGCTTCATGGAATGAGTTTGGGAGTACTCCCTCCTTTTCAGTCTTTTGGAAGAATTTGAGGACCAATATGAGTTCATCTTTATATCTGGTAGAATTTCCCAGTAAAGCCATCTATCTGGTCCTGGACTTCTGTTTGTAGGGACTTTTTTTTTTATTGCTGATTCTATTTTATTTCTAGTGATCAGTCTATTCAAGTGGTCTATTTCTTCTTGATTCAGTCTTGGTGGTCTGTATGTTTCCAGAAACTTGTCCATGTCTTCTAGGTTGTCCAATTTGTTCCCATATAGTTGTTCATAGTATTCTCTTACAGTTTTTTGTATTTCTGTGGTATTGGTTGTAACTTCTCCATTTTTCTTTCTTATTTTATCTGTGTTGTCTATCTTTTCTTCTTGGTGAGCCTGGCCAGAGGTTTGTAAATTTTGTTTGCTCTTTCAAAAACACAGCTCTTGGTTTGATTGATTTTTTTCTATTATTTTTTAATCTCCATTTTATTTATTTCCTCTCTGATCTTTATTATTCCTTCCTTCTGCTGACTTGAGGTTTTGTTTGCTCTTCTTTTTTAAATTCTGTTAGGTGACAGGTTAGGTTGTTTACTTGAGATTGTTCTTGTTTTTTAAGGAAGGCCTGTATCACTATGAAGTTGCCTCTTAGCACTGGCTTTTGCTGCATCCCATAGATTTTGTGTGATTGTGTTTTCACTGTCATGCATCTCAAAATATTTTTTAATGTATTCTTTGATTTCATCATTGACCCATTGATTTTTTTTTTTTTTTTGGTAGCATGTTGTTTACTCTCCATGCTATCATTTTTTTGTTCTTTGTTTTTCTGTTGTTGATTTCTAGTTTCATGGCGTTGTGGTCAGAAAAGATGCCTGAAGTAATTTCTATTCTCTTAAATTCCAACAGCATTATTTTTTCAATTAAGGCATGTATATTGCTTTTTAGACATAATGTGAGACTGCACACTTAATAGACTGCAGTATAAGGATAACTTTCATATGCACTGGGAAACCAAGAATTCATGACTCACTTTATCACAGTGGTCTGGAAGCAAACTCGCAATATCTCTGAGATGTGTCTGTGAAAAAACCTACTTCACAGGATTGTGGAATAAATGGGCACAGCTCACAGTAGGAACTCAATAAATGGTGGTTTCTGTGAGAAACTATTTATTTGATATCATGTGTTTCAAGAAAAATGTCCCTCTTAGGAATATAACTTCAACATCACTAGACTTCATCAGTTTGGGAGTACAAATAATGTATAAATAATAATGCAATTTTGAAACCTATTTCCACACTTAGATAATACAGTAATTTGGCAGCGTCACTAGGGATGTCACCTGTGCCTCTCTCATCATCACCCAGCCCTTTGTCAATGTCTGCTGCCCAGGGAGACCAACTTGGGGGCAGTGCCTTGCTCCTGCCTCTGCAGGTGATACCTCAGTGAGAACAGGGTGGCTGCCTTCTCTGAGAACCCCAGAGGTATTCAAACTGTAATGCAATCAAGGAGCTAAAATGGCATGATTTCCTGTTAAGACTTCATGCACCAGAAGCACCTATGTCTGCAAGGACATGACCCTCTCTTCTCACTTCGTTTCTCACTTTGCCACTTGGACCACAAACAACACTACCTGTGCCTCCCTATGAAAAAAGCTTCTTCAGCTTCTTCTTAATCCCTCATCATCCATAAGTGAGGACCAGGAAACTTTCTATCCCAAGATCTCCTAGTCCACATAATCCCACCCTAAGGCAAACCAATTTCTGCATATTTTGGACTGGTAGTTTCCCAGTTCATCATAACTATTCAGACTCTAAAACCCAGTTTAGGCTCAGCTGGAATGCTCAACAATAACAACTACTGCACATTCTGATTTTTCATCCACCAGAGGTCTGCCTTCCAAATCAAAAGTATACGACAGAGTAAAATGTGTTATATAAATTTATTCTGTGACATTTTCCTCATTGAAGGTATTTTAAAATACATTAAAATACATCAATATTTCATGAAAAATAAATATCTAGTATAAGAGTTTAGATAATATCTGTAATATACATGATTTGAACTTGAGTATCCTTTTTTCACTTCAAACATCATTTTTAAAAAAGTAACGTAAAAATAATAAGGATTGTTGCATTCTTCATATATCCTATGTCTCATAAATTTTAATTCAACTGTCAGTTCTTTTCTCAACTATGTATGTTAATGGTATTTGATTCTGGTTTTGAATGGGAAGAGTATCCATTTTCTGTTTAACAGTGATATTCACATCTTCTTTCTCTGCTTCTTCAAGAAAATGCTTCATGCTGAGTTTGAATAGTAATCGAGGGTCTGGTCCAGAAAGTGGTGGGCAATTACAGGCCTCTCTAATTTTGAGAGCCTATAAAGAAAGAATACAATACAAAGTATATACACACATATAACTTTATTAAAGTTATCCCAGTAATTCCTAATATGCTCTATGCAAAACAATGAAATATAAGAATATATTCTGTATTTTTGGAATAAAACTTATCTTACAACATATGAAAAGAGAATTTTATATAAATTCAAGGTAAATAGTTACATTTTCATGATTTATTCATATAAGAAAATATTTTCAAAAAAACCCAACTGTATCTGCAGTTGTCCACTGTCCTGCTGGAGATAAACAAGACCTCTTAGAGGTATCTCTATAATTTGTCAAACCTGAGCCAACACTGAGAACAACATTCAGATTAGAGAAGATCTGAAGACTCAGATTTTTTTCAAGAAAAAGAAAACAACTGAAAATAGATGTGAATGCACTGAAAGAAGATATCCATAACTGGAACAGTCTGGGATAGAACTGATGTAATAACCGAGGAAAGCAAACAAATCAAAACCATGGCAATTTTTAATGCCAGGAAAAGTAAAATGCTGCAGGAAAAATAAAAGTAATCACAGTACACTACTGTGACTAGTGACCAATTTTTTAAAAATTGAATCTTTACCTAACCAAAATTACAACTTAACCATAATTGGAAGGGGGAGGGCTGGATATATGTGTGTGCATGCACAGGGTGTGACGCTGATAAGGGAGAGCATAATTCACGGGGAAAAATAAATAGATAATGCCTAGAACTCAAAAGTTAGGAAGTAGCAATATAAGCATGTTACATAGACATAGTGGGAAATAACAAAAGAATCATGTAAGAGAGCTGGAAATTATTACCCTTGAAACTGAGGGCAGGTAGGGACTTTCAGACATAAAAACTAAAATAGCAATTTTTAAAGGAAAAAAAGTCTTAATACCTAAAAGGTTTTAAAAGAAAGATGTTTAGGGCTAAAAGCTGGCTTGGTTTTTTACTATTTCTAATGTTTTGATAGTGAGGCATGTTAAGGGAAGTAAGCGGAGAAGGGGACAGTCGGCGTTTGGAGAAGTAGTAAAATTTTAGATATACAGGGTACACAAGGTCTCACTGATAAAACAAGGGCTTTGTCAGGGCAGGGGGGAGACCTAAAGGACAAGGACACGAGGGAAGAAGTCACATGGGTACCGAGAAGAAGAGAATTCCAAGCAGCAGCTGTGAGTGCCAGAACCTGCGACGGGAGTGTGGCTGGAGTGTTCCGGACGGTGAGGAAGCCAGTACAGCTGCAGCACAATGGGGTAGGAGGCAGGAGCAGATTACGTGGGATCGCACAGGTCTCAGTAAGGATTCTGGGTTTTACTCTGAGTGGGCCTGCCCCTGATGTTTGCGTGGTCCATGCCAAGAATGCAAACGGAGGCTCAGATACCATATGTTTAAACATCTAAAACAACTACAGGAAAAATGCTCTGTTCTGCTTTGAGGAACAGACATTCAAAATGGCCCTAATGGCCAGGGACAAAATTAGAATTCTTGAATTTTGGAGTGCATAAAGTTACAGGGAGCCGACCCCAGCTGCTGCCACTGGCCTGCTGTCCACTCCCTCCTCCTCCCAGCCCTGGCTTACCTGGCCCTGGGAGGGGCCTTGCGTACAGCCGTCCAAGGGAAGAGGTCCACACAGGCCCTGCAAGCAGGCTCAAAAGTGTTTGGATGAGGAATTCCATTATCCCAAATACCAGAGTGCCATGTGGTGGGGCACAGGTTCTTAGGGAATGTTCCCTCAGGCCCCACAGGACAGGGGGGCATACAACCAGAGGCAAACCAGAAAAGTCTTTTAAATGGCTGAGGCCAGGGCAGGAGCTTGGGTCTAGGAGACTTCTGACTCTGAAAGAGGCTATGAGTTACCCAAATAAACTAAAGAGGAAAAAGCATGCAAGTGAAATTCTTCGGTGACAGAGGCCTTGTCTGAACTTTCTTTGTATATCAAAATACAAGAGTAAAACGTATCTTAACGTCTATTAAGTTTAAGTAAATGTTCATCGAAGTAAACTGAACAGAAAAAACAAGAAAATGTTTCCCAACTATAGCACTGACGTAAAGAGAAAGTCAGACCCTCAGCTGAACGGTGACCTACTGTCCAAACCAGGATATCTTTGCGAGAGAAAGGAAATGCTATAAAAGAAGATTTACACTGAGACACCAGGCAGACTGAGACTGTCCTGGCCAAACTGGGACACAGAGTCGACTCTTGCTTTAACTCCTTTACAACTCCGTTGTTCTTTTCCACGTGAGAAGCCACCTCATGGCTGCTACAACACACGCCGAAGGCCTTCAGTGGTTTCAGGAAAGGGGCCCAGCGGGGAGTTCAGCAGGTAACAGCTGGCACAGCTGAGTGTGGCAGTGAGAGACGCAAAGTGGCAAACAAACCGAAGGGGAGTGCTGCCTCCTACAATCTTTCCTATTTAGTAAAAGCTCTTCTCTCTCCCTTAAGTTATCTTACCAGTATTTTTACATTCAGCGAATATTTAGAACACCAAACTGAGTAAGGTGCTAGGTATACACCGATCAGAACAGTCACGATCCCTGCCCTCATGCAGCTTATTTTTGCATTTCCCCACCACTGGGCATTTAAATTGTTTTCATGGTTTTGCTTTGTTTGGCTTTTATAAATTACCCTGCTACAAAAACGTTTGCTTAAAAAGAAAAGGTTATTTTAAAATCTCCATTTGAGTTTACTTGAAGGATATCCCCAAAATAGAATGATCTGAACAAAGAGTAAGAACAGAGTATAATTTTTGTTATATAGGACCAGACTGTTTACCACCAGAAAGTCTTTACCAACTTATCATGTTATCAGCATACGGGCATACATACCTGAGTTATTCATAATCAGTACAACGTAAGATTTGATTATTTTTCTGTCTAGATAACCACATCATTTTAAGACTCAGAATCCTTAGAAATCATCAGCTAAATTTTACAGTTGAGGAAATTGAGCCCTAGAGAGGTTAAGCTACTGGCAGGGAACAAAAAACTGCTTGGTGCTTGTTTATTAATTTATTTACTTGTAATTGCCCAAACCTGGAAGCAACCACAATGTCCTTTAGTTTAATGGATAAATAATCTGTGTTACAACCAGACAATGGAATATTATTCAGCAGTAAGAAGAAATAAGTTATCAAGCCTTAGAAGGACATAGAGGACTCTTAAATGCATGTTTTTAAGTTAAAAAAAAAATCTGAAAAGGCCACATAGTGTATGATTCCAGTTACATACATGACACTCTGGAAAAAGGCAAAACTATAAAGACACTAAAAAGATTCATGGTTGTCAGGGGTTAGGGGGAAGAGAGGGATAAACAGGCAGAGCATAGAGTATTTTTAGGGCAACGAAACTACTCTATGTGGCACTATAATGATAAAGACATGTCATTATACACTATACATACCCACAGAGTGTACAACACTGGAAGTGAACTCTAATGTAAACTATGGACTTTGGGCTGTAATGATAGGTCAATGAAGATTCATCTGTTGTAACAAATGCACCGCTCTGGTGCAGGATTTTGATAGTGGGGGGAGGCTGTATCTATATGAAAGCAAGAGGTACATGGGAAATTTCTGTACGTTCCACTCAATTTAGCTGTGAACCTGTAACTGCTCTTAAAAATAAAGTCTATTTTCTAAAAAACTAGCATGGAAGTAAAAAGGCTAGGAAAAAAGGGATAAGAACACACTTTTGTTTTTGTTTTTTAATGCTTTTGCATTACATGTGTTTATACTAATTTTTTTTGCACCACACTATATGTGTCTTGAGTAAATCTTTTACTGAATAAAATGTACTTTGGAGATATCTGAGCTATGTTTCCTTAATTGTTAGAAAAACTACATATTCTTTGTAAAAGTTTTCTATTGCTATTTCTTCATGTATGAACTGTTTTTCTCCTCTACTTATCACACAGAATCCTGTTACAGACCATACATATTTCCATCAAATCTTCACCTATTTTGCATAGTAAGATTTTATCACATATGGTGGTAAAATATTCTTTTTTTCACTTTCCTTTCCACATTTATTTTTATTACATTTCAGGGTGTCAACATCTTTTACTTTTATAAATTCAAATCCATCTTATTAAATATGCCTTCATCTCTTTAAAAGTAAACATTTTCCCACTGTACAGCTAGAATATGTCTTTCTATCTCCTTTATTTTGTTTTCTGTGTTTAACATCATGCACTGCACATAATAGGTACTTAATAAATGCATGCTGAACTCTAAACAAACATTTATAGAATGCAAGCTATGAATAAATCATTATGATAAATGTCATAGGAAAAACACTCTTAAGAGTTTACAGTCTATGAGAAAGCAGGAATGTACTCTAACAACAGGGATATATAGCTCTAAGAATCCCAAGGAAGATCTGGAGTTAAATATGGAATTAGCTACCTAAAGATTCCAACCAGGAGTGAAAAGAACTAACACTTACTGTCCATTTTCTATGTGCTTTACATTGTGCCTGGTATTTTAATGTTCTCTAAATGGGTGTTATTATGAACCACTTTTCAAATCTTGGGCTCAGTGTGAAATACTTACCATTAAAGTGTCTTATAAGGGAGGGAGGGAAGAAGAGAGGGAAAAAGGCAAGAGGGAAGGGCAGGATCTTACCCACACAAACATACAACTATATACATAAAACATTCAGGAGACATTGTTATCCCGGTGTTATAGATGAAGAAGGCTGAAGGTTAGATTAGATAACTTCCTCAAAGTCAGGTGGGTATGTCAGAATTTTAAACACAAAACTCCCTAGACCACTGCTATTTTTTCACTATTTCCTATAAGCACCCTCTTCCCACTACTAATTTGCTACATGCTACATTTCCATGAGAGAATGTAACTGCTATTCAATTGCACTGCCCAACTTTTCCATTTTTAACCTAATATTTTATTATTTGTCTTTCCTATTATTATCCATGATGCAGTAATTTAACAAATATTCACTAAACATCTCAGAAACTGTCCCAGGCACTAGGGAGACCGCACTGAACAGGGGCCTTCCATTCTAGGAGAGGAGATAGATAATAAACAAGTAAACAAGGTAGTTTTAGCTAAGTACAATAAAAAATTAAATAATAAACTGTGTTACAGAATGACTACACGGAAGGAAGGCTATTTGAAATTGGGGGACAGGAAAAGCCTCCCCAGGGACATGACATTTGTGCAAAGAGCTGAGAGAAGAACATTCCAGACAGAGAAGTCAGCAAGCAGAGGAGCTGTAAGCAGGAAACAAACTCCACATCAAATCGCGGGGATCGAGGGAAACCTGCGGAGGGCGCCGAGTGAAGAAGCTGGAGAAGCAGGCAGTGGCCAAATCACATGATTTAAAGACCCAGTAAGGAGTTTGGATTTTTATTCAAAGTTAAATGAGAAGCCAATGTAAGGGTTTAAGAAGCGAAATGACATTAAAAAGAGCATTCTGACTACTGTACTGAAAATAGGTTGTTAGGGACTGAGGTGAAGAGTGGAACAAGAAAATCAGAACAGGAGATGCTGTCGTTAACCTAGGGGAGAGAATACGGTGACTTTCACAAGGGTAGTGGAATGCTGACGGAGAAGGGAACGCATCTTATGGGGAGTCATTCTTACTCTTAACGTGTTTTTAAATTTTCTCCTTAGACCTTGGCAACTTGTAAGGGCCTGTCTTTGCAATGAAGATTGAACACTTGATAAATTTAACTATCCAGTGATCTTCACATCGGGCTCTCACGCATGATTCTTCTAAAAACCCATCTTGAGAAATGCTACCTAAATCAAAAAATGTGATACAGAAACCAAAGTCAAAGAAATGAAGGCATGAATGAATGTACTGGTCCTTACCACTGTCACATTCAGCTTGGATTACCTTGTGTCTTTTCAATATTCTTCTATTTTTAGACATTTTTAAAAGCTCTGGATGTTTTAATTTGGTTGTGCTATGCACCTCTATCTCCAGCATCAATGAGTCTTTGCTCTGAGGCATCCATTTTGCTCTTTACAGCCTCCAACGAAAATTTTCTGGCTTCTCTGCTGTACTCAAAAGTTTAGCAATTTTCTGAAATGGATGTATCTTACATTTGCAAAGTCATTCTTTCCTCCTCTGTCACTTTCAGTGTCGTTAAAGCAGCCTCATCATGACAGCTTCAGGTGCTGCTGCCTCTGCAGTTCTCGTCACCTGGGCTGTCCTCCCCAATGGAGTAAAACTTTTAAATTAGACCTGAGATTTGAGATTTGGTTTTGTTTTTTTGATTTTTCTACTCGATGAAGCTCATCTTGCTGGGGGGAAACGGGCATTTCAGAGGATTTGTTTTTTTGTTGTTATTGTTTGGATTTAGTTTAGATGAAGGTCCTTGTAGTGTCGTTAGTTAAAGACACTCAGACACTATATATAGTCTTTTCAACAGTTACCTATGATCATTTTTCCTTTCAACTCATATGCACTCATCATTCTGATTTTTTAAAAAATCTCTTACCCACCTTGTAAATCTACTCTTGAGTAGGATAAAAATGTGGCTGCAATATCTTTTATTCCATTAGAGTTGACTTGGCTGGTCTGAGTTCCTTCTTCATTGTTCTATATAGATTCCTCTTGAAGACACATTCCGGTTAGCCTTCTGAGACAGGAGGATGACATTTCCTCAATCAAAAACACTTCTCAGGTAGCTGAAGTACCGGATCTTTTGCACAGTGCTAAATCATCACTCCACAATCACTTGCACAAGGGGAAAAACTGCGTTTCCAAAGGAGGGGTTAGGCCACCACCATCCAAACCCCCTGATTGAATGTGGAATCACTGAATGTGGAGCAGCCAGATTAAGAGCAACCTGCTGTGAAGCAATATGAAGCATAGTTGTACCACCTATAAATATTCTTACCAAAATGTAACTTCCATTTATAGGTATACAGAGAAACAAGTTGGTCAACACCACAAAGAAGCAATCAGTTACATCTAGAATGTGAGAGTAGATTTATTCAACACATCAATGACACGTTTAAAAACAAACAAAACAAAGGGGAGGGGCACTGCTCTAAAGTCTGAGACATAAGGGACAGAGCAACCAAATACAATGTGTGGATCCTGATAGATCATGATTTGAACCAATTGTAAAATTCTATTTTGAGACAGAGAAATTAGAATATGCACAAGATAATTAATTTTATTAAGGAATTACTTAATTTTCTTAGCTATGATAATGGTATGATTATGGAAGAAGATGATACTACTTTCTAAAATGCATGTTGAACTAATTAGGAGGGAAAGCCCACAATGTCTAGGATTTGCACTAAAATACTTCTGGGGAAAGAAATAAGAGAAGGGGCAGATGAAGCAAGTGTATAAGAAGGTTGCTGCTACTGAATGTGAGTGAGTAAAAAAGGGGGGGGTTCATTACATTATTCAAATTAGTCTCTATCTTTAAGTGTTTTTAAAATTTCATATAAAAAGTAACACTAAAAAAAGTCCTTAAAAAAACTTTTTCCTCTCTATCCACCCTTCTCCTGTCATTTTTGCATTTCTGTAACTTCATTCTTGATTTTACAATGGTATCTTTAGTTCTAAATGGCTCATGAGACGTTTAAATGTTTCTCCTGAAAAATGAAACCAGTCCCTTTACACCCTCTCAATTTCCAACTCTCTCCCTTAATTTCTGAAGGCAAAAGACCTAGAATTTTAGCATTAATAACCTCAATGTAAAAACTCACTAGAAACAAATTTAACAGAAATTAATGAGACTTGCACGTTACCACTTTAAGAGACAGAAAATACAACAAAGGTAATGCCTATGTGGCTACTTAAAAATAACAAAGCAAAAATTCTGTGTGTTTATTAGTCTGACAGGATGATTTGATTTAGTATCTACTTGAAAAGCTAACTGAAGACAAAAGGAAATAAAAACAGAAAACTGTGAAAGAATCTGAAATGGACTTAAAGATCATTTGGTGTTCTATCAAGTGCATCCCTGGGTATTATCTCTGCCTTTCATGGCCTTAGAGCTATTTTACCACCGTGTAAGCTGCAGAAAACTTAAAACAATGCAAACGACACTCGTGGAAAAGGAAAAGAACTATGTCTGGTGGAATGCAATCGACTATTGCCTTATGAATGTGTCAGTTTTGCACCTATTTGTGAAGTCATCTGAGCTAGTTGTAACATTACTGGCTCCTTCATGAATAAGTTAAATAAAATCTCAGATACGGTTCATTTTATAAGTTATGATTTAACCTTTAAAAATATTTTCCTCTAACTCATTTCATTTCCTTTCATAAACTGCAGTGTAAATTAAAGTCTAATTTTTGAAGTTGTCTAAGAGAATTAAGTAAAAATAACTAAAAATTTTAAGTAAGTAAATATAAAAAATTAAAGTTAAGGCCACCTTGACACAGGTCAATTGTCCTCTTGAACGATAAAATAATATGGAAAAGTGTTCAAATAAAATTTTATAATCAACCACTCCTAACATAGGAGAATGCTGGATTAAGAAATGGCTGTATTTATTCCCCCAAACAACTGATATATTTATAAAACAACTACTGGTACACATGAGGATTCTTCTAGGTACCACACATCAAGTAAAATAGCAATTACTTATTCATTAAAAAAACTATAGTAAATTTTAAAAAGGAAAAAAGAAAAAAGCAGGGAAAAAAATAATGCCTAAGATGACTCCTGATTAAATTAAAAGCTTCCTTTGAAAACAGAAACCAAGACATTTCAAGGGAAAAAAGTCACCTCCGTTTTTTAAACATGTTTTTCTAAAAATACCATTACTTTTCTGCCCTTCCCCCTAAAAAGCAATTTTTCCCTAATAGCCCATTCATTCCAGCCTCAAGTAGATACACATTACATGTACCATAATATTTTTTTAAAGTTTTAGACAATGTTACTGTCAGGCTTCCTGGCTTTATATGATTCAGAGGCCAATTCAATTACAGTAGCTGCTATGATATTTGCCTTTTCCTCAACACTCTTCATGTCAGACAAAATGAAATTCTGCAAGGTGAACAGTGTGTGTTTGTGTACACTGGCCAACAACGACATTTCACTTCAATGTTAAACACTCTCATATTTTCTACTCATGAGATGTATATTAATGATTTATGCATTTACTCTGTCCAATTATAAATGCATAAGAATGATTTACACGAGTTAAAACGCTCAGCTTCCTGAAAGCTTAAAGAATTCAAAATAAAATGAGATTAAAAAGAATGCATTTACAGTCTGCCACTGAGTGATACTCATATCTAAAAATTAAATGCAGTAAATTTGAAACTCAAGATTTATAAAACAGTTTACAAATAAAGCTGACAAGGAAGGTTCTAAGAACATTAAAAAATAAATCCTATTCAAAATTATGATCACAATAACATAACCCCAGACAACTAGTAAGTCCAAATTAAATGTTTTTCCTACATATTCTATTATTCTCTAACCGCCCCCCCTCCACCAAGGAAAGAATGGCAGAGAGTTGGTAAGAGAAGAAAAAATAAAAAATTCAGTATAAATGCTTTCGGTTGTAAAATAAATCTTTCAAGTAAACTTCTACCTTGGGTTATCATAAAACTTCTCTTATTCACATCTATTTATATCGTATGACAATACTTACAGAAAAGAAAGTAAATAGGGTAAATCTCTTTCAAACACAATGTATGGCATATACAAATTTAAAATCTGAATATTATAATTTCAAAACTGTCATACTATTAAACATCAACAGGTTGGTTTAACATCTGCTCTTCAATTTTTCACCCAAGTTGTTATGGTAACCAAATATGTGGAGTATGTTTCCTAAATTTAACTGATTATCTCAAGTAAATAAAATTATAACATATTATTAACTACAAATATTATTATTATTACAACCCTGTATTTATCCTTTTTAAATGCTAGTGGATCAGAGGATTACATTTAACTAGGCATTTACACAAACTTTTATCTCAGAATTCATATTTAAAAAAAACAAGGGTATATTTTTTTCTAATTTGGGTGTGTTTTCTTGATTTAAAAACAAAACAAGAAAAGGAACTAGTCTATCTTCTGAACAGTATACTATACTAAAAATACTACAACATCAGGACTGCACTGCTTTGTAGGAGCTGTAGAGCACCTTCTTTTCAAACATAATTCAAATCCTGGTATTCCTTTAGTCCTCTGCTCAGAGCCCTCCACTGGTGTTCCATATCTGGGCTAAAGCCAAAGTCCTTTTTTTGTGGGGATACAAGGCCTGCACCCCCCACCTTCCCTTGCTCACCTCATCCAGCTCCACTGGTTCCTCTGCTGGCCCGCAGATACGCAGGCTCACTCCTGCCTCGGGAGCTCGTGCTGACTACTCCTTCTGCCTGCAAGGCTCTTCCTCCTAGGCAGCTACACGCCTCACTCACTCATTTCAAGTCTTCATTCAGATGCTATCTTTTCAGTGAGATCTTCTCTAACCAAGCCCATTTCAAACAGCTATTCCAGCACTATGACCATCTCTACTCACACATTACCTACCTGCTACAGAATGAACTGTGTCCTCCCCAAATTCCTATGTTGAATGAAGCTCTAATTCCCAATGTGATAGGTATTCGGAGATGGGGCCTTTGGGAGGTGCTTCGATTTAGATGAGGTCATGAGGGTAGGGACCTTACGATGGAATAGTGCCCTTATAAGAAGAAGAAGAGACACCAACGCAATCACTCTCTGCACCACGTGGGACGCAGCAAGAAGGCAGCTGTCTGCAAGCCACGAAGAGAGACCTCACCAGAAACTGAACTGGCTGAAACCTTGTTAGGACTGAAGGACTTCTAGCCTTCAGAACTGAGAGAAAATGAATGTCTGCTGCTTAAGCTACCCAGTCGATGGCATTTGTTGTGGCAGGTCCAAGCTAATACACCATTTCTCCACCTTTACTTTCCTCCCTAACACTTACTACCAATATACAACATATCGGTGTTTTATTCTGTACACTACAAATTTACTCTATTCACTGTCTGTTACCCTTTACTGCAGATTCACAGGGCAGGGTTCATTTGTCTATTTTGTTCACAGTATCTACTAATCTACAATCTGGCACATATCAGGTAATCAATAAATATTTGTTAAATGCATGAAGTACAGATTTAAAATATCTTACATGTTGATATGCTATGGTAAAGAATAATATATTTCTGAGATGATATTCAAGAAAAACAATAAGAAATAAAAATATACAACCTTTAGTAAGTTAAATTTTTTAAAAATCAAAATTACCAAGATTTGTATTCACACAGAACCCAAGAATCTTGCTTTCCTGATTTTCTTGATCTCTCCTCCTATGAAGCTGGTCTACTACAGGCTCTGTCTTCCTCCTACCAACTAAATGTGGAATCCACCTACTACTGTTAACTGTCCAGGATTGTGTTCTCTGCTTACTTCCTAAGTGAACTCACCTATTCTCACTGCTTCAACTATCACCTTTTTGGGTGACTGAAATCTTTACCTCTGGCCTAGACACCTCTGTACTCTGGTGCTATGTTCTCAACTACCTTTGAGACATACATCACTTCAGGCACACTCAGGAATGTCAGAGGACAGGAGCTTCAGGTAGAATATAACACCACCCACTGCCTCTAGGTAGAATATAACACTGCCCTCTACTTAAGTAGCAAAAAAACCATAGGAATAAAATCTAACCAAAAAAACAGTCTTTAGTAGCATACAGAATTCTCTGCATTCCCTGAGGAATCACTTTCTTTCATTACAGAAATTAGGCCTATGATGGTAGGGAATTTCAAGGTCTGAATTATGGCTATGTATTCTAATTAACAGTATACTCTTGCACTATCAGTTTCACTTCAACCACTGAATTATTCCCAATATCGTAGTAGAGTTTTATTACTTTCAAATTGAATTTAATCACTTGGGGGGAAAATACAAGAAATTATAGGAGGTTTTCAAATTAAGTTTCTGAAGTAGGATAGTTTATTTTTAGAAGAAAAATATCTCTCAATTTTTTCTTCATCACTGGCTCCCAAATAACTTACCTGTTTCTTGAACCATTTTTCTTCATACTCACTAATCAATTCATTATTATTCTAAGGACTTCTATAAAGAACATTTTTTTACTTCTCTAAAGATCCATAGTTGTCTGATGAAATGAAAACTCAGAATTTAGGACAGGCGCCAGATAAAATTCTTTATCCAGTTTAAGTAAACCATGTATTTTTAGAATTTCACTCAGCAAAAATAAAAAGAAAGGAAATTCTAAGAGAAAACCATGTGGTTATCATGGCTTTAGAGGCAGGTTAAGCCTCCCAAGGCAGTATGAGGTCCTGGGGCTTGGGTAGCACTAAGAAAACTCTTAGAGTCAGTGCTCTTCAATATAAAACGGTTACTAAGGAACCATGTTATCCTAGTCCTGTGTTGCCTTTTAAGATGAATGATTACTACACATTATGTATCAAAGAAATTTCACTGCTGTTTCTTTCTCACAAATTTTTTCTCTATATTAAGAGTACAAATGAAATACATCTAGGATAGGTATCAAGAACCCATGTCTGGCTGTCCCCAATTCTCAAAAAAGGCGCAAAGTATGCCCAAAATATCAACAAATCCTGTCACCATTCCTTTCAAAACATATCCAAAATCTGACCACTTCTCTCCCTCTCTTCTGCCTCCATAATCTCGTTCCAGAATTACTGCAAGAACCTCTTAAACAGTCTTCCTGATTCCACCCTTCCCCGACTACAGTCCACCCTCCACACAGGAGTCCCAGTGACCACTACAAAACACATGAGTCAGACCAAGTTACTCCTCTGCTCAAAACCTTCTCATGGCTTCCCACATCACTTGAAATAAAAGTCAAGCCCTTAAAACGGTTTAGAAGACCTTTCACAGTCTGGACCCTTTCACCTCAACCATCCTGCCCTCCCTTACTCCACTCTGCCCCAACATTTCCTTGCGGTTCCTTGAACACACCAGGCACATACGCTCACTTCAGGTCCTGCACACTTGCTGCTTTCTCAGCCTAAAAGACTCTCCCTCCACATACCCACAGGACTTGCTCCGCTGCTGCTTTCCAGCCCCTGTGAAGGGAGGCATTCCCTGACAAATGAACACACACTAGTACACCTCCACTGCCCAGCCCTCTCATCTACCTCTAACCTGTTTTTATTTTTCCCCAACATGCTCATCAATGCTTCACATAATGTATGTATGTTTATTATTTGCATTAGCTAACTAGAATGTTAGCTCCAAGAAAACAGACTCTTTTGTTCCTTGCTTATTCCCCGGCAATAGAACAAAGAATGGCAGATTAGCAATGAATATTAATAAATACTCTTCACATGAACAAATTAATTAATCTTGTGGTAGTTTCTTATTCCAAACTAGATGCAAGCTATTCTTCCTTCAAAAGGCATACTACTGTATTTCTACTTTTCTAATGATAAATCACATTCCTTGTATTAAGAATCATTTTGTATTTATTTAGCATCCTGAAAATATCAAGGCCATGTATCACTGCTTTTGGCTCCCATGTATCTAACATCCTTTTTTTTTTATAATAGGTACTCAGTGTGTGTTCATCTGAATTCGGAGTCATACTTAGAGATACGTGTACAATACACCTATGTCTGTTGTGCTATCCTTTAGCAAACAGCCCAAAACAAATTCTTTTTTTTTTTTTAACGTTAAGATTTTTTTTTTTTTTTTTTGGTGGGGCGATAATTAGATTTCTTTCTTTATTTTTAGAGAAGGTACTGGGGATTGAACCCAGGACCTTGCGCATGGTAAGCCTTCGCTCTACCATTCTTAAACTGCTAAAGAACATTCTGCCTTTATAATCAACCAGCAAACTAAATGCAAGTGAGACAGAAGAGGGCATGTAGCCTGGCTTAGAGATGTCTGACATTCAATTTGTACCTATGTGGAAACCACAGAAAACATTCTGAATGATGCTAAAGCAAAAGATTTTTAGAAGATAGTGATTACTGCTTGGGAGAAAGCTATTTCAGCTTGATCCATTAATAAATTCTACCAAAAAAAAAAGCCACACAGCACACAGTTTAAGAAATAACCAGAAAGCAAGATAATATGAAGGGGTTTTTCTCCCTAAAAAAAAAAAAAAAAAACTCCAGCATCACTTCTAGAATACCCAATTGACTCAACATTTTTACACAGCTCATTAACTGGTATTTTTAATGATAAGCTTAAATAACTAAAAAAAAAAAAGATTAAATTATGAACAATATGTTGAAAAATATGCCTTGAGGTTAAGTCTTTCACCAAATCACTCAAAATTAGAAAGTTCAATACGAAAAAGGTTAAGCCTTCATCATTAACAAAAGTCAACTATACACACCAATTTATTCTCCAAGACTAGCAGGATTTTACTTTTCAATCAAATCCTTTGAAAAGTGACAGCAATCAAAATAGCTGACAGGCTAGAACTCTCTTTTTCTAAGTACAAGAAGTAAGAGCATTAAAAATAAGTAATATAGTAAAAATAATGTCTTGCCTTACGCAATCTCCGCTCACCTGAGGTATGAGTCTATCCAAGGACTCGGCTCGATTTCCATGAGAAGGATGTGTAGATAACCATTCTGGCAACTTGGGATGACCATGGATGCTGTCTGCAAATTCCATCTGCTGCCAAAACACTGAACTGGCTCTGACGTCCACACAAGCCTAAACCCCCAATTAATAAAGCACAAAATGAGCTTAGTTATGAGGACAACTTTTTGAATAATTTACCTTTATGTCATTACATGTTTTAAAGACATTTTTAATCATCATTTTAATACAAGTAGAATATGCTCATTGCTTTTTTAAAAAAAAACCTCAAACAATATGGTATAATCGAACACAAAAAGAGCCTCCCCCCTTGCCCCTCCTACACAACATTTACAGTAATATCACTCCCAAAGAAATCCCACTCCCACTATTTTCAGTATGTTAGATATTAAGAACATGTATCAAGAGCAAAAATCTTCCACAGAAATTAAAATTTTTTGTTTTCATAAAAAGATTTTAAAATCTAACCTGTTATTAAACTGTACTAAAGAAGTTTTATTCTTAATCTATACCACTAGAATAATTAGAAGACTTCAAATAAATATAATGAAAAGACAGTTATATTTTTAACGTGCACATCAATTTGTCTACTTTTCCTTAATGTATTTGCCGAGGAACACATTTAAGTCACTCAAAATATCTTATAAAAGTGTTACTCTCTTTAAAAAAAAAATAGGGTACATAGGCATTGTGTGTATGTGTGTATGATTCCATCATACTCATACACATATATTTAGCTATGCACAGAACACTTCTGGAAGGCTATTTAAGAAACTGTTCATAGTTGCTGCCCTAAAAGTATAACCGGGGTATTTGATGGTGGAGGAGGAGCAGGACTTTTACTTCTGAACTATATTAAAGTATATTAATTTTATAAAATTTATTTCTAAATCCTACCTAAAGTGACTTAATAAATATTACTATAAGCCTGTTCAATTTTTTCACATTTCTTAACTTACTTTTTCTATAAAAAGCAACTGAGGAAAAAGTTGATTATATTTTATTTCCCAACTAGTTCTATTTTTGATTAGAACAATTAAGAAAAAAATTACACTGTATCAACTAGAATGTGTTATCAAAAGCCTTAATGTGCTATGAGCCTTAAAATAGTGCAACTGTGACACACAAAAAGGCAAAGAAAGAACATCATATGCCAACTTAGCCAGTCAACATCCATACCATATCATTTGTAAAAAAAACACCACTGAAACCATTTTCAAATACAGGGAACATGAAAAAAAATTAAACAATTTGAAATTCAGGTAAATTTTAGTCAATGTTTAAAGCAATACAATTCTTTTTAACTGTGGTAAAATACACATAACAAATTTTACCATCTTCACTATTTTTAAGCCTACAGCTCAGTAGTATTGTGTGCATTCACACTGTTGTGTAGCCATAACCACCGTCTATCCCCGTAACTCTTTTTATCTAGTAAAACTGAAACTCTATACCTATTGAACAATAATTCCCTATTTTAATTCCCCCCACCCTAGGCCCTAGCAACCACCATTGTAATTTCTGTCTTTATGACTCTGACTACTCTAAGTACCTCAAATAAATAGAATCACACAGTATTTGTCTTTTAGCAACTAGCTTGCATCACTTAGCATAAGGTCCTCAAGGTTCATCTGTGTAATAGCACAGCACAGAATTTTCTTTTTAAGGCTGAATGATATTTCAGTATATTTAGATACCACATTTTGCTTATCCATTCATCAGTCAATAGACACTTGGGTTGCTTCCACATTAGCTACTGTGAATAATGCTGCCATGAACATGGGTGTACAAACATCTTCTCAGCTTTCAGTTCTTTGGGGAATATATTCACAAGTAGAGTTGCTGGATCATAAGGTAATTTTTATTTTTTAACTTTTTGAGAAACCACCATACCATTTCTACAGTGGTTGCACCATTTCCATCAACAATGTACAAGAGTTTCAATTTCTCCACATCCTCGCCAATACTTGTTATTTTATGTTATTTTGATAGTAGCCATCCCAATGGGTGTGAGGTGGTATCTCACTGTAGTTTTGATTTGCATTCCCCTAGTGATTAGTGATGTTAGGCATCTTTTCATGTGCTTATTTCATATTTCTTCTTTGAAGAAATGCCTAGTCAAGTCCTTTGATCATTTTTGAATTAAGTTTTTTGTTGTTGTTGTTGAGTTTGAGAAGTTCTCTATATCAGATATACGATTTGCAAGTATTTCCTTCCATTCCATGAGCTGTCTCTTTTTACTCTGTGGATGGTGTCTTTTGATGCAAAAATATTTTTCTTAATTTTCATGAAGTTCAATTTGCCTATTTTTTTCTTTTGTTAACTCTGCCTTTGGAGTCATAGCAAAGAAATCATCATCAAGTCCAATGTTGTGAAGTTTTTCTCCTATGTTTTTTCCTAATAATGTTATTGTTTTAGGTCTTATACTTTGGTCTTTGATAAATTTTTGTATATGGCATTATATAAGGGTCCAACTTCACTCTTTTTGTATATGGATATCCTGTTTTCCTAGCATTATTTCTTGATTAGACTGTCCTTTACCCTTTCCCATCCTTGACAAAAAATCATTTGACCATATGTGTGAAGATTTATTTCTGGGCTATCTACTCTATTCTATTGGTCTATGTGTCTTTTATGATAACACCACAACATTTTGATTACTACAAATTTGTAGTAAGTTTTGAAATCAGAAAGTAAATCCTCTAGTTTTGTTTTTTCAAGATTGTTTTGGCTATTCAGGTTCTTTAAGACTGCATATGAATTTTAGGATGAGTTCTATTTCTGCAAAAAAAAAATGTTTTTGGAATTTTGATAGGTGTTACACTGAATCTGCAGATTGGTCTGGGTATTGATATTTTAACAATATTAAGTTTTCCAATCCATGAACACAGGATGTTTTTTCATTCATTTATGTCTTCTTTAATTTGTTTTGCAAATGTTTTATAGTTTTCATTGTACAAGTCTTTCACCTCCTTGGTTAATTTCCAAGTCTTTTATTCTTTGATGCTACTATTAATGGAATTATTTTTGTAATTTCCTTTTCAGATAGTTCACTGTTTACATATAGAAATATAATTGATTTGTGTGCGCTGACTTTATATCCTGTTACTTTGCTAAATTCATTTATTAGTTTAAACAGATTTTTTTTTTTTGGTAGAGTCTTTAGGGTTTTCTATATATATGATCTTATCATCTGCAAACAAAGATAATTTTACTTCTTCCTTTCCGATTTGGATGCCTTTTACTTCTTTTTCCTACTCTGGCTAGAAACTTTCAGTACCATGTTGAACAGAAGTTAAAGTGGGCATCCTTGCCTTGTTCCTAATCTTAAAGGAAAAGCTTTCAGTCTTTGCTGCTGTGGGTTTTTCATATATGGTTTTTATTGTGTTGACGTAGTTTCCTTCTACCTCTATTCTGTTGAGTGTTTCTTATCATCAAAAGGTGTTGAATTTTGTCAAATGCTTTTTCGTTTTTTTCTTTTTAATTGAAGTACCATCAGTTACAATGTGTCAATTTCTGGTGTAAGCACAATATCCCAGTCACACACATACATACATATATTTGTTTTCATATTCTTTTTCATTAAAGGTTATTACAATATATTGAACATAGTTCCCTGTGCTACACAGCAGACACTTTTTTTAAGATCTATTTTTATATATAGTGGCCAATTTTTCTGCATCAATTAAGATAATAATATGGCTTTTCCCCTTCATTTTGTTGATATGGTGTATGACTTTGATCAATTTTTGTATGTTGAACCATTCTTGCTTTCCAGGGATAAATCCCACTCGGTTATGGTGTATAGTTTTTTTTAACATGCTGCTGAATTCAATTTGCTAGTATTTTCTTGAGAATTTGTACATCAATGTTCATAAGGGATACTAGTCAGTAGCTTTCTTTTCTTGTAGTTTCTTTGTCTGGCCTTCGTATCAGAGTTATACTGGTTTCACAGAATGAGTTAGGAAGTGTTCCTTCCTCTTCATTGTTTCAGGAAAATTTGAGAAGGGCTGGTATTAATTTTTCTTTAAACACGTGGCAGAATGCCCTTGAGAAGAATGTGCATGCTGTTGTCTGGGGGCAGAGTGTTCTGTATGTCTGTTAGAGCTAGCTGGTATACTGTATTGTTTAACGCCTCTGTTTCCTTATTCATTTTCTGTCTGTCTGTTCAATCCATTATTGTAAGTGGGGTATTGAAGTGTCTATTATTGTAGAATTTTCTATTTCTTCCTTCAATTCTGTCAGCTTTTGCTTCATGTATTTTGATAGCCTGTCATGAGATGCATAAATCTTTATATCATTATACCTCCGTGCTATATGAAACTATTATTATTATATAAAGTCCTTCTTTGTCCCTTGTAATCTTTTTTGATCTAAAGCCTACTATATCTGATATTACTATAGCTACCCCTACTCTCTTTTGGTTACTATTTTCATGGAATATCTTTCTCTGTCCTTTTACTTTCAACCTGTATGTGTCTTTGGATCTCAAATTAGTTTCTTATAGACAGCATATAATTGGGTCATGTGTTTTTATCCATTCTGGCAATCTCTGTCGTTTGATTGAAGGGTTTAATCCACTTAAAATCAGAGTGATTACTGATAGGAGGCATTTACTTTTCTCACTGTGCTCATTTGTTTTCTGTATGTCCTATAACTTGTCTCTTATTTCCTGCATTACTGTCTTCTTTTGTGTTTGATTTTTTGTAGTGAAATGCTTAAATTCCTTTCTCATTTCCTTTTATAGCATATTCTGTAACTATTTCCTTTGTAGTTACCACGAGGATTACATTTAACAACCTGAAGTTATAGCACTCCAATTTGAATTTATATCAGCTTATCTCCAATAACATACAACAACTTTGTTCCTTTCCAGTTGTTGTTAACAAAATTATATCTTTATACATTCCAAGACTACAAATATAAACTAATAATTCTTTCAAATGCACTAGTCTCCTAAATTACATACAAAACAAGACTTGGAGTTACAAAGCAAGGTTACAGTAATACCAGCTTTTATACTAATAGCTGTTTTTTTCCTTCAAATGTCTGTCTCTTCAATCACGCAGAAAACAAACAAAAAAGTACAGTTACAAAGCACTGTTACAATAATACTTTTATACCTGCCCATGTTTTTAACCTTTAAGATCTTTATCTCTCCATACAGCTCTGAGTAGCTGTCTAGTACACATTCACCTCCCCTTGCAGGGCTCCTCTGCGCATTTCTTGTAGGGCAGGTCTAGCGGTCATGAACTCCCCCAAACTTTTGTTTAACTGGCAATTGTCTTCATTTCTCCCTCATTTTTGAAGAACAGTTTTGCAGGATATAGGATTCTTGGTTAACGGTGTTGTTGTTGTTGTTGTTGTTGTTGTTGTTGTTGTTGCGGCTGCTTTCCTTTTAGCACTCTGAACATATCGAGCACTGTCCTCTGGTTTCCAAAGTTTCTGGTGAGAAGTCTGCTGAAAATCTTATTAAGTGTTCCTTGAATGTGATGAATTGCTTCTGTCTTGCTGTTTTCAAGATTTGCTCTTTGTCTGTGCCTTTTAAAAGTTTGATTATATGTATCTCAATGCGGCTCTCCCTGGTTCACCTTACTTAGAATTCAATGAACTTCCTGGATGTTTATATTTATGTCTTTCTTCGTATTTCTTCTAATATTCTCTGTCCCTTTTCCTCTCTCTTACCCTTCTGGGATTCTCACAATGTGTATGTTGTCTTCTTGATGGTTCCCACAGGTCACTGAGGCTCTGTTTACTTCTCTTCAATCTTTTTTCTTTCTGTTCCTCAGCCTTAATAATTTCCATAGTCCTATTTTTAAAGTTCACTAATTCTTTCTTCTGCCTGCTCAAATCTGCCTTTGATTCATCTAGTGAATTTGACATTTTCATTACTGTGTTTTTCAGCTCCAGAATTTCTTGCTGACTTCTTTTTTAGGTTTTCCAACTCTATATGGATATTTCCATTTTGCTCACGGTCACTTTCTTGACTTTTTCCACAGCTTCCTTTAGTTCTCTGAGTATCTTTAAGACAATAGTTTTAAACTCTCTGTCCAATATATCTGCCATTAGGTTTTCTTAAGGGACAGTTCACATGAATTTATTTTTTTCCTTTGAATGGGCCATACTTTTCTGTTTCTTTGTATGCCTTGTGCTTTTTATTTAACACTGGACATTTGAATCTAATAATGTGATGACTCTGGAAATCAGATTTGACTCCTTCCTTAGGGCTCACTTTATTATTATTATTATTATTATTATTATTATTATTATTAAATTATTATTATTATTATTATAGGCTCTCTGTGTGCTGAGGATCCACCTGAGTGTAAATTTAACATCTTCTCAAGTTTTTTCTGAGCATATATGGTTGCTTTCTAAATTTATCCATATATGTATCTGTTTTTAAATGTCCTAGTCTTTAATATCTGGCCCTCAAAAGAAAAAACAAAAAAATGAAGGAGGGACGGGACTGGACATTTAAATCCCCTGGAAGTCACTTCAGTCAGATGGGAAGGGACTTGCAAAATGTGGGGAGGTGCAACAACAATGGCTGCCCACCTCTTTGCATCTGTGATCAAAAGCAGCATTCAGTGATCAGAGCAAAGATCCCTGGTATTTGCAGGACAGGGTTCTTTTTGCTCAGTTTCTCCCTAGGGAGGGAAAGAGTTAGACCACACATCCAATGTTCTAACTTTTCCAGGGCTGCCTGAGAATTGGCTTCTGTTTCATCTGTCTCAGAGCACTGACAAAACCCAGCATACACTAGATGCCTGGGAACCAGTAAAATCCAAGACGACAGCATGACCCAGCACATAAGCAGTCACCACAGCCCCTCCTCCCAGCTCAACACAGAGTAAGTAGGCAAAAAAATTCCCAGATTCCAGCTTCTCCTCCCTGGGGAGGGAGGGAGGTGAACCACACATCTCATGTTTCAACATTTCTGGGAGCTGCCCAAGGGACTGGCTACTGTTACACTGTCCCAGATCGTCAACAGGCTCTGACATACTTCAGATGCCTGGGGACCTCTAAGACCAAAGACAGGGGTTTGGACTAGCCTGAATATTTGAGAGGTTCCCCAAAACCCCTGGCTGAGCTGATTGGTAAGGATCTTCTCCAGTATGAGGCCAGTCCATGAAGATTGGAAAAGGTGGTTGTTTTTCCTAATGTGAAGCTACTAATATAAAAAGTTAAAAAAAAAAAAAAGGAAGAAACAAGGAAAAACATGGCAAATGAACAAGTTACATCTCCAGAAACCAACCCTAATGAAACAGATACACGATTTACCTGACAGAGAATTCAAACTAACCATCATAAAGTGGCTCACCCAGGTGAAGAAAACTGCACAAATTGCAACCAAGAGATAGAAAGTATTAAAGAGTACCAAACAGAAATCTTGGAGCTGAAGGATACAATAAACAAACTGAAAAATTCATTACAGGGGTTCAAAATCAGACTAGATTAAGAAAGGATCAGTGGACTCAAAGACAAGTCAATGGAAATTATCCAGTCAGAGGAGCAAAGAGAAAAAAAATTATGAAAGAATGCAGAAAGCTTAAGGAATTTATGGGATATAATCCTGCAGCAGAACAATATATACATTATAGGAGTCCCAGAAGGAGGAGAGAGAGAGAAATGGGGCAGAAAGCTTATTCAAAGAAACAATAGCTGAAAACTTCCCATTTCTGGGGAAAAAACAGACATCCAGATTCAGGAAGCCCAACACATTCCAAAAAGAAGATGAACTCCAAGAAATCAACACCTAGACACATTATAATCAAACTGTCATAAGTCAAAGACAAAGAAATAATTTTGAAACCACCAAGAGAAAGTGAATCAATATATAAAAGGGCACCCTATATGTAAAAGGACTGTCAGTGGTTTTGTTCAGCAGACATCTTGCAAGCCAGAAGGGAGTGGGATGATATAGTTAAAGGGCTGAAAGAAAAAAAAAAAAAAAGGCCAACTAAGAATACTATAGCAAAACAATCCTTCAAAAATGAAGTACAAAGATTTTTTTCAGACAATCAAAAACTGAAGTTCATCATCACTAAACTTGTCTTACAAGAAACACTAAAGAGTTCTTCAAGTTGAAGTGAAAGGACTATAAACAGGAAAATGAAAGCACTGAAAGTATGTAAGTCACTGGCAAAGGTAAATATATAGACAAATACAAAATACTATAATGTTGCAATAGTATCACTTTATATCTAGCATAAAATATCACTTCAAATCTAATATAAAAATCAGTAGGGTTAAACATAATGATAACTATAAGAATATGTTGATGGATATACAATTTAAGATATGTAAACTGTAACAATAATATAAAGTGTGTAGGGGGAGAAAAATTAGAAGTGTTGAGTTTTTACATGCATTTGAAGTTGTTATCAACTAGAAGATGTCTTATGTAAGCCCTACAATGACCACAAATACCTTAGAGAAGATATACAAAAGAAAAAGAGAAAGGAATCAAAGTACATCAATAAAAAGTATCAATGAAACAGGAAGACAGCAATAGAGGAAAAGGACAAAAGTACTTCAAGACAGAAAACAATTCACAAAATAGCAACAGTAAGTCTTTCTCTGTCAATAATTACTTTAAATGTAAATGCATTAAAGTCCTCACTCAAAACATAAAGAATGTCTGAAAGAATGTACAAACAAGATCCAAATATATGCTATCTATAAGAGTCACTTCAGATTTAAGGACCCAGATAGGCTGAAAGTGAAGCACTAGAAAAAAATATTCCATGAAAATGGTAACCAAAAGAGAGGGAGGGTGGATATACTTATTTCAGACAAAATAGGGTTTAAGACAAAAACTATCACAAGAGACAAAAAAGAGCATTATATAGTGATAAAAGGATCAATAAGCCAGGAAGTTATAACAATTTAAAATATATACACATGCAACATAAGAGCACTTAAATATATAAAGCAAATACTGATAGAACTGAAGGTAGAAACAGTAATACAATAGTGCAGGAGACTGTAAGACTATACTTTCAATAATGGATAGAACATGCAGAGAGAAAATCAATATGGAAACAGTGAATTGAACAAAATGACAGACCAAAATGATCCAACAGACAGATGCAAAATATTCCACCCAACATCAGAATACACATTTGTCTCAAGAACATGTGGAACATTCTCCAGGACAGAACATGTTAAGTCACAAAACAAGTATCTTTTCCGGCCACAATGAAATAAAACTAGAAATCAATAACTGGAAGGAAACTAAATATTCACAAATGTGTGCAAATTAAATAACACATTCTTGAACAACCAATGGGTAAAAGAAGAAATCAAAAGGTAAATTAGAAAATATCTTGAGACTAACAAAAACAAAAATACTACATACCAAATCCTACAGGATCCCACAAAAGGACTATTAAAAAGAAAGTTTATAGTAATAAACATCTACATTAAAAAAGAATATCTCAAATAAGTAACCTAATTTTACACCTCAAGGAACTATAAATAGAACAAACTAAGCCCAAAGTTAGCAGCAGTTAGAATATAATGAAGATTATAGTAGAAATAAACAATAGAGAAAAGAAAAGCAAGAGAAAAAAACCCAATGAATTCATCCAAGAGCTGATTTTTTTAAGATAAGCAAACTGAAAAACCATTTGCTAGACTAAGAAAAAAAGAAAGTCAAATAAAATCAGAAACTAAAGAGAAGACATTAAAATTGAAGCCACAGAAATAAAAATGATCCTAAGAGATCATTGTGAATAGTTATATGCCAATAAATTGGATAAATCAGATATGGATAAATCCTAGAAATATACAGCCTACAGAGACCAAATTATGAAGAAACAGAATATATGAACGGACCCAAAACCAGTAAGGAGATTGAATCAGTTAAAAAAAAAAACAACATCTCCCAGCAAAGAAAAGCTCAGGACCAGATGGTTCCACTGGTGAATTTTACCAAACATTTAAACAAGAATTAAAATGAGTCCTTCTCAAATTCATCCAAAAAACTGACAAGGGTATACTTCTAAACTAATTTTACAAGGTCAGCATTACCCTGATACCAAAGCCAGACAAAAAACACTTTAAGAAAACTACAGATCAATATTCATGATGAACACACATGCAAAACCCCTCAACAGAATACAAGCAAACCAAATTCAATAGCCCATTAAAAGAATAATATGCATCATGATCAAGTGGGATTTATCTCTGAGATGCAAGGGTTGTTCAACATACAAAAATCAGTTAATGTGATATAGTGCATTAACAGAATGAAAGATTAAAAATAACATGATCATCTCACTAGGTGCAGAAAAAGCACTTTAAAAAATTCAACACACTTTCATGAAGGAAAAATATCAACAAACTAGGAACAGAAAGAAATTATTTAATCACGATAAAAGCTATATATGAAAAAAAAAAAACAGTGAACATCATATTCAACAGTGAAAAACTGAAAACTTTTCCCCTAAGATCAGAACAAGACAAAGATGCCTACTCTGGACATACCTATTTAACACAGTACTGAAGTCCAAGCCAGAGCAATTATGGGGGGGGAAAAAAGAAAAGAAAAAAGGACATACAATCAGAAAGGAGGAAGTAAAATTATCTCTGCAGATGACATGATCTTACATGTGGAAAACCCTAAAGGTGCTATAAAACTTTCAGAATGAAATGAATTCACTAATGTTGCAGGATACAAGAATCATTTGTTTCTATATACTAATGACAAACTATCCAAACAGGAAATTTAAAAATAATCACGTTTATGATAGCATCAAAAACAATAAAATACTTAGGAGTAAACTTGATAAAGGAAGTCAAAGAATTATACAATAAAAAGTATAAAACACTGATCAAAGAAATTAAAGAAGATACAAATAAATGGAAAGACATCCCATGTTCATGGATTGGAAGACTTAACATTGCTAAAACCCCCATAGTACCCAAAGGAATCTACAGATTCAATATAATCCCTATCAAAATTCTAATGGCAATTTTTACAGAAATAGAAAAAACAATCTTAAAATTCATGCAGAACCACAATAGTCCCCAAATAGCCAAAACAAACTTGAGAAAAAGAACAGAGGTAGAGGCAACACACTTCCTGATTTCAAAATACATTATAAAACTACAGCAATCAGAATGGTATCGGCATAAAGACAACCATACGGAACAACTGAACAGAATAGAGAGTATAAAATAAATTCAGGCAAATCTAGTCAGATGATCTTCAACAAGGGTACCAAAAATAAGAATATATAAATGGGTAAATGATAATTTCTTCAACAAATGGTATTGGGAAAACTAGATATTCACATACAAGAATGAAATCGGACCCTTACCTTACACCATAGACAAAAATCAACTCAAAATAAATTAAAAACTTAAACATAAGACTTGAAACCATGAAACTCCTAGAAGAAAATATAAAGGAAAAGTTTCAAGACACTGGTCTTAACAATGATTTCCTGGATGTGACACCAAAATAGCAGGCAACAAAAGCAAAAACAGACGTGTGGAACTACCGCAAACTAAAAAGCTTCTGCACAATAAAGAAAATAATTAACAAATTAAAAGACAGTCTACAGAATGAGAGAAAATATTTAAAATCCACATATTTGATAAGGGATTAATACTTTTAAAAATTAGGAAATCCTACAGCAAAAAGTCAACAGCAAAAAACACACAAATAGCCTAATTTTAAAATAAAGGTTTAGCCTATCACAAGCATAGCTCACTAGCCTCATTAAAAATATGGGAAAGTAAGGAATCTGTGTTTATCAAGTGTCTAGAAGTACATAAAGAAAGAAAGGATGGGACACTTTCTAGACAACACTTCTTTTTCAAAATAGAACTAGTAATGGCCATAGCTGTCCAAGGGAAACATAAGAAAATATGTTTCAGTGAAATACACTGGTCCTGGAACACTCTGAGACACTATGCTGGGATAATGGGAAGAGCACAGGTTTCAGAACCAGAAAGACTGGGTTCAAAATACCAGTCATTTATTTTATTTAATTAATGATCACTTATATGACACTATGTGCCAGGTATTAACTCAATCTATTAACTCATTTAATTACCATAACAGCCTCATGAGGTAAGTTACTATTATTGCGCTCATTTTACAGATCAGATAAAGAAATGAGGGCCCACCAAAGTCAAGTAATTTGCTAAGGTAATATAGCCAGTAAGTGACAGAGCTACAATCTGAACCCAAGGAGACTGATACCAGAGTTTGTAACCTTGGGCCAATTATTTAGTCTCCAGGAGTCTCAGATCTATCTGTAAAAAAACGAAAATAAAGGAGTGGATCATTGGGATTAAATGTGGTAACTCTTGCAAAGTAGCCAGCCTGGAATCTAGGACACAGTAGACACTATTTTTACTCTTCCTTTCCCCTGGTGAGCAAGCAGAGGCCTATGATTATTGCAGGATGCTCAATTTGGTCATAAGTGATAAAGTCATGAATTTACAATTAAAAAAGAAACTAGCTTAATTCAGCCTATAGTATTAATATGCATAAATATGCATTAACAGATATATAATTGACAAAGAATTTACTACTATTCAATTAAAAACTCAGTGGGATATGATATTCACAAAAGTATAATAGTGTAAGAGCTGTTCTTACAATTTTAACATTTCCCAATGTCAAAACAATGCTAGAGATAGGTCTAGACCTAGTATACTCTACCTGTAGCCAAAATTTTCATTAGAAGTACAAAGATGAAAAGTTTCTCTGAATTTTGCTCTTTCTATTCACTTACACTCTCCAACCAAAGTCCTGGCAGCCATCACCCTCTCCAAGAGGCAAATTCTGACATTAGCAGTTCTGAATCTTTCCTCAGAATGCCATTAACACCCTACACTTGTCCCAGTCATTCTGGCATTCTCTCTTGTCTTCCATGTAGACATGTGGTAGATAAAAGAGCCATCTGAGATAATACTGCAAAGGACTGTGGCAGAAGGGTAACTGGACTCCCTGAGGTAGGTGAGTACACTGAGGCTATTTTAAAATGAGATCTAAAAGAACCAAAACAGTTATCAAAATGGTCATCTTAGGGGTAATACTACAGAAGGCCAAAATTGTTCCTAGCAGGTTAAAGTATTACAGAAAGTCCCTCTTCAGATAAGAACATACCTTTATTTGGGGGGCGGGGGGGCTTACGATCTGTGAGCCCTTGACAAGTTACTTGTTTTCTCTACCTCTCAAGCTTTATCTGTACAGTGAGGATAATAATCATACCTGCACTTCACAGGGTTGCTATGAAGGATAAAAGAGCGTATTTAAAACACTCAGAACACACGCAGCACATAAAGAAATGTTAACTATTGTTATTACCATTTTTGTCAAAATCATCCTCACTGTTATCAGCACTACTGTTACCACCGTCGTCGTCATCTACCAGGAAACTGGTTTACTGCCGTCTCTCACTTTCACAGGTTCATTTTCCCAACATGGCTGACAGCATCGGTTGTTAAAGCTCTCTTTACTTTATAACCCACTTCTTGTCTAAACATTTTTCCAGTCAATAATTTTTCCTCTATCCTGAAGTTTTATCGTAAGACTTAGCACTAGTACTGAAATCACAGCAACTAAAAAGTTAAAATGAATAAATGAATACAGAAAAGCTCATCTCATTTCTGTAGGTGAAAAACTGGTTCAAAAATGAGATGTAAAGCATAATACACGCATTGTGTAAGTTTACTTCCTAACACACCTAGTAAATGAGATGTTCTCCTCATTTATTATTTTTTCTTTCTTAAATGAATCACTAAACAAAGAACCTCAGATAGTAACCCAAACAGGACACAAAGTCAGTTTGCTATGATGAAGGCTCAGATGAGTCCTGAATTCTAGCCATGGCTCTTGCTACTAACTAGGTATATGTTATTGGACAAACTGTTGTTATCTATTTGGATCTGAATTTCCTAATCTGTAAAAGGAAAAGGTAGATTAGATTATCTCCAATTTTCCTTCCTGCACCAAAAGTTTGTGATTCTATAACCTACTATTTTATAGAAAGTTTAGAATTTTCAATTTTCTCTTATTTCTGCAGTGAAAGTAGATTTCGCTTATTACCCCTTTCTCTCACTAGATGGTGCTATCTGCACATTCATTCAGGCTACCGGAAGAAACCATCCAGCAGTGTCTCTCAAGGGGGGCACTGACAAGCTTTTGGGCCTGGACAGTTCCTCCCTCTGGAGGGCTCTCTAGGTCACTATGGGATATTTAACATCCCTGCCACCACCAGTAATGCCCACCTCTCCAGTCACTGTGACAATCAAAAACTGTCATATACAGTGCCCTACTAAGAGGCTGTCCCTCAGCGTAGAACCACTAAAAGAAACTTAGTTTTTTCATATTATAAAAAACAGATGCTCAAAAATAATTCATGATTTAGCTGTCTGTGAAGTCAAATAAACAAAAGTCATTCCTGTAAATGACTGTAAAGTGTCAAATTCTCCTTATAGTAACAAATGAATACACACACAACAAAATCAAACATTTCACAGGACATCTTTTTGTCAGCTGACAACTGGACAGCTAGTTGTTATTCAATGCTTAAGTCACACCTCAGTCCTACCAGCTTTTATATCTGTCATTGATTATTTACATAATGATAAATATAAATGAAAAATTAAAACAACTATAAGAATGTAAATATACAAAATAAACGCACTCACAGCCCACAGCAGAGCAGACGTAGAGTGCTCTAGAGAAGGCAAACTGTCTATTTTGAGAGAGGCCTCGTGAGTAACTTGATTTTAATAAATCTTCCATATTCTGTTTAGCCCTTGGCCTTAAAAGCCCATAAATCCAATGAGACAGCATATGAGCAATAGATCTGTCTCTCAGGAACAGCCCCCATTAAACAAGCTCACAAGACTGACATAAAATCAGAACGCCAACGTACTAGTTTACAGCAGTAAGTGTAACTACCCAAACTACAAGGGTACAGGGCACTTGTGTCCTCAAGTCAGTATGTTCTCTCCCTCAGGGGCATGGTACAGAGAATGCCAAGCTTAATCAAAAGGCTGCCTAATAAGGACAAAATTAGGAGTAAGAGAATTCTGTTATGTGATCTGAATACTAAATGGTAAGAAGTTAAGGGAGTCTGATGCATCAGTGTCCAAAAAGAGGACGCAAGCCACAAATAAGAATCAAGTGGATATCCAAATTAACCTCTGAAACAGGTACCATCATTATTCCCATTTTTCAGAGTAGAAAACAGACCTGAAGAGGTTAACTGATTGGCCTACAGTCATGCTGAGGAGACCAGAGCTCAAACCACAAAAAGTCCTTAAATCCTTAAAATTGCTAATGAGCAGTCTCTACCTACCTTCCAGTTTTATCACTTGACATCAGTGCCCTTGAAATCTATCTGCATTTCAGCCATACAGAATTTTCAACTCCTGGACTAGGCGATCATTTCTCTTGCCTTTGAACATTGCTGCCGCCATGCCAAAAACACCGCCATCAGCATCTTCACCAGGCTAATTATCACTTGTGTAAGTACTGTGATCGCTACTTTCCAGTAAATGGTAGGCACACACTAAATATATGTTGAACTAATAAATGAAAATCAACACAACAGATCAGAGAAAAGCTATGTACATCAATTTAAAGAGAGCAACACCTGGGCCTCAAAGATTGGTCTCCTAACTGCTTGTATTAACCAATATGAAAAAGAATTTGTCAATCAGAAGTAGGGGGTTAGTCAGTCCAGAAATGGAAGAATTTGGTGGCAGATGCTGGCCCATGTCCATCTAAGTCTTACCTTGATAAAGTGAGCATCATAGCTCACTGGACCTAACTCTTATTTGCAGCAGGGTAGAGGATAAAATCAGGCGAGGATGATTGAGTCAATGAAAACTACAGTGAGGTTGGTGCATAAGTCCATGTAAAAGATGCTGATAATAAAAATGAAAACATAATGAGATATACTTTATGGACAGAACTACCAGGACTTGGTGAAAGATTATGTGTAAATGATAAAGAAGAGGGAAGTACTAAGGAAGACTCCAGATTTTCTCCAAAAGCAACTGAACAGAAGGTGGTATAATTTTGGAAAAAGGGGGACTAGAAGAGAAATAGGTATAAGGAGAAATCAAAGATTTAACATTGAATATATTAAGTTTGAGATACTTGTGAAACAGAAAGAGTAACAGGCCAACATTTGAATACAAATGATTAGAAGATTCATGCTCTTAGGACTTTAACTGTGTGACTCTATGATATAGGCCCCATTATTGTTTCTTTCACACTGATGAGGATACCTGAAGTACAGAAAGGACAAACAACTTGCCCAAGGTCACAAAACTAGTACTCTCTCGGGCAGAGCAGATTCTCAACCTTAGGCAGTCTGGTTTTAGAGCTCACTCATTATCAGTACACTGTAGTGCTTCTTTGGCAGCTGATTAACAACACCCCAACACACACACACACACACACACACACTAAGGGGACTCCAGAAAGGTTCAGTACTTGGTTTCACAGACCTTGTGAAAAGTTTCTTAGTGCCTTCTTATAAAATAGGGACAGAAAATCATGAATCACAAATTTGGAAATCTGCACTCCCATCCATGAGAGTAACTAGTACTGGACCTGTCCTCCCAACATGAACAACTATAAAATTGAGCAGAATATATGAGGCACATGTTTTCAGGTACTAGACAAGAGGCAGGATAAGCCTGTGATCCCAGAGAGAAGAGAAACATGTAAGTGATCCCTAGATTTGCCCCTGCTCTCTGCCCGGGGGCAGTTGCCTGACCACAACACAGGGAGGTAGAACCCAAGCAGAGCATGATGAGCTTGGCTGAGCCAACATGTTAGAAGACAGAAGTTTAAGGCTGTAAGAGTGGCTGGAATTGGTCGGGCAAGGTATCAGAAAGCAGCTTGCCCCAGAAATTGGTGCAGAATTTACTCAGTGATTCTGCAAATTGCATTTTGTCAAAATTTAAAATGCTTACTCTGCAAAAATATCCCTGTTAATAAAAAGAAAAGATGAGCCACAGATGAAGAAAAACTATTTTCAAATTACATACCTAACAAATGACTATATACAGAATATGTAAAGAACACTCTAAAGACAACAGTAAGAAAACAGACTAAATATTTTATAAGAAATCAATAATGTCTAAACATAATGAATCAATAAAATACAAAATAAATGCATTATGTAGGAATATAGAGGTAAATATGAGCTAAAAGAAGTTATGATTTTCACCTCTGGGGTATAAGGCTGAGGGCAGTGAGGGCTGTTATTTTCTATTATGAGTTTATAACACTAAATGACTTTCTATGTTATAATTAAATGTGGACCTACACTCACAAATAGACACATATTTTTTAAAGGGGAGTACAGTTAATAGGATCAAATGCTACTAAGGGAAAGAAAAAGATAAAGGTGGCTAAGTAAGCATGGGATATGACAACATATAGGGAGACAAGCTGACCTTGAGAAATATAATTGTGGTAGAGGGGTCGCAAACTGGACTCCCTGTTGGATCCCATTGGCCTTTTATTTATCTTTGGGTAAATACCACATTGTCATTGCAGCTATGTAATAAGTCTTGATATGTGATAGTCTCTGTCTTCCAATGTTGTTCTGCAAGATTGACTTGGCTATTCTTGGTGCTTTGCTTTTTCATATCTATTTCAGAATCAGCTTGTAAAATCACCCATCTATACAAAAACATGCTTGGGATTTGATTGGAATTGTGTACACTGAATATAGATCAATCTGGCGTCAGCTGACTAATGTCAATAGCACAGAGTCTTACAATCCATGGATGGTGTATTTGTCCGTTTATTTAGATGTTCTTTAATTTCTTTTAGTGATGTTTCGAAATTTTTTTGTGTATAGAACTTACACATTTTTTTTAGATTTATTGCTAAGTGTTTGACATTTTTTTGGTGCTATTATAAAAGGTGTCATTGAAAAAATAAATTTGCTTATGTATAGAAATACAGTTTGTTTCTATAATTGACTTTATACCCAGCAACCTTACTAAATTCACTTAACTCTAATAGTGCATAGATTCTTTTAGGTTTAACATATACACAGTTGTCTGTGAATAATGACAGATTTATTGCTTCCTTTCCAATCTATATACTATTTTTTTTTTTTTTGGAATGGTCAGAAACAGACTAACACATAGCCTCCCACATTTATGATGAAGAGACACTGAAGTGTAGTGGAGAAAAGACAACTCTTCAATAAACAGTGCTGAGTCTATTACATATCCACATGGGAAAAAAATTATCTTGACCACTTTCTTACATTTTAATATGAAATTTTCTTTACATGTTCTTATTTTAACAAAATAAAACTTCTTGGAAATAAAACAGGAACATTTATTGAAATAAGTAAAGATTTCTTAACCAGAACACAGAATGCACTTACCTAAAGGGAAAATTTCATAGACTGTATAGTACATTAAAATTAGTTAATTCTTGATAGAGCCCATCTATGGCCCATTATCTGGAAACCTCTTAATCTATGCAGTCTGATAATTCACTTAATCCTGCTTATGTAATATTCAAATAGCACTGCTTTTGTGAATAAGTAATATCTTGATTTATGAAATTCAATACATAAATAACTCCATAATCCATAACTCATAATGAGAAATTCACATAACAGTAATTTTCAATAGTTAGGACTTTTAATAACTACTGAAAACTCAACAAAGAATCAAATACAATTTGAATTTAACATGTGAAGTGGCATTGTTTTCACTCATTTTTAAAAATGCAGTTTTACTTCTAATGTTAAATCCTACTAATAATACTCAGTTATCACAGGTGATTAAAAATAGCAGCCAGGCATGAAGCGCCCTAGTAAGTCGACACTAACAAAACCAGCCTAAACCAGGGCAGAGGCCGGGAGCTGCTCTCTGGGGCCAGCAGAAAGGAGCCATCGGCTGCAACAAAAATAATCTGAAAGATACAGAGTAATAAGCCTCTTCTACCGTTTATTTAAATGGTAAAACTTCAGTTTGCTCAGCCATGATTATAGCTACAATAGGATAAATCTTTCTCCAAGTGGGGAAAAACAGCTACACATCAACTTACTTACTCAAAAAGCCTCTTTAGATCAGCAAAACAAGTGGAAGTAGTAAAGCAAAGATAGCAATAGCTTCCACACGGCACAGACTTGAAAAGGCATTAATGAAAACTTGTTTACAGTCCAGCTCTCATTCACTGCCCATGCCAAACCTCATTAAGACGACTCACATTTATCTTTCACTATGTGAAGGACACTATATATTCTCAACTACTAAATATTTTACCTTTGCAGCAAGCTGTAGTCCAATTTCGTCAGCTTCGGCCTCCAGTGTTCTACTGTATGGTCTATCAAACATAAACTAAGAAGAAATAAGAAAGAAAAGTTCCATTAATGCTATTTATGTCATAACAAAAGGATTAACAAAATGAGATTTTTTTAATTAATTTCATGGAGCACTTAGGATACAGTTTTTATGCTCTCCATGATTAACATTTAAAGAAAACCATGGTATAAAACAAAGTGCAGCCTTTATTTCCTCCATCAGAGATTAATATTTTAAAAGTATGGAGAATAAAGGAAAAAAAAAACCATGCTTACAACCTTCTGGAGAGTCCACAAGCATATAGAGTATTTGTATTTTTCCAATTATAATCTCCACTCACTACATAAAGGATTCCCTAAGAAAGCTTACTGATGTAGGCTTTTAATATGGCCAAGGAACATTCTGATCTCACAGTTTTAAAAGAAAATTGAAAAAATATAGTTATGTAATAGCCAGTAACACTAGTAGAGGATTTATTTCAGTTAAAAAATTAACCATATAGCAGAATGTTCTTTTTTGATATACTATCTTAATTTCCTCTTTGTTTTTTCTAAATATTGATTAGTTAGGAAAACGAACTTTTCTTCCAACTTCAATAAAAAAAATACAAATAGATATTGTAACTTTAATTTTCCTAATTACTTGTATTTATGTGAATGCTTTCCAGTTAAATTCTAATTTTCATTAAGTACTAAAACTTTGTAGAAGATGGATCAATAGGCAGGACTTTTGAGAAAACAACTATTAATTGGGGAAGCAATTTTTCAGAAGTAGTTACATGTCAGTGATGGCTAGAAATAATATAACCAACCTAATCCACAGCATATGACCATTAGATATGACTTACTTCCTTCTCAGTCATGTCTGTTTTAGGTTGCTGAACTATATTACATAGTGTCTTCACTCTCCATGAGCAGTCTGCAGGTGTCCCAACAAATCTACTCGTAGTGTAACTGATTTAAAACATTGGTTTTAAAAGAAGAGAAACTTAAGTTCAAGCCCAAATGCTGATACTTATTAACGATTAGCTTTGGGCTAATTTTATCATTAGCATCATATGTAAAATGGAGCAGTAACAGTACCAAACTCCTAGAGTTGCAGAGAGGATAAAATGAGCAAATAATAATAATAGTAAGTCCTACTTTTTGAGTCCTTACTTTGTAACAGATACTGTGCTAAATGCTTTAAATCAGTGGTTCTCAACTGGATGCAATGTTGTCCCTCGGGGACATTTACAAATGTCTGGAGATATTTCTGATTGTCACAACTAGGGTTGAGAGGAAGGAAGGAGTGCTACTGGCATCCAGTGGGTAGAGGCCAGATGTGTAGAGGCATCTAAATGTTCAGAGGCTATTGAACATTCTGCAATGCAGAGGACAATTCTCCACAACAAAGAATTATCTAGTCCAACATGTCAACCGTGCTTATATTGAGAAATCCTGCTTTAAATGTATCATTAAACCCACAATAATGCTTTGAGTTAGCCACTATTATTATTCAAATTTACAGATAAAGAAACAGAAACAGAGACCTATAGTAAGTAATCTGCTGAAGTTTTATAGAATTTAGGTCTAATAGAGATAAAATTCAAACACAGATCCTTCTGATCAGAGCCTATATGTTTAATACCCGTATGAAATTAATCTATAGTATGTATCCTAGTGCCTAATATATAGTAAGTGCTCAAAAAATGTTAGCTGTTAAAATTATTACTAATAGCTCTCAAAATCTCACCTGATGACACACTATGAGGACTGCTACATTATACCCAAATCTTTCAGATTACAAAAGTAATTCCCCAATGGTTAAGTGAGGGCCCCTACTTCTTCTTTCCTCTCTTCCTTTCTCTGACCAAAAACAAAGTCAGCAATTCTTCATCCTTAATAACTTCACTATCAGCATTCCCCTCTGCTCTCCAATCACAATGAGAAAGGCTTCTAGAGAGAGAAATATGTCCGTGTCACCAAAATTATTTGGAGGAGGCCTTGATTTAGGGAAAAAGAGTTCAAATAGAAGTAATCCTTACTTTAAGTTTAATTATTAAAGAATTATACTCAAGTAGCAGGATCATCAAGTATTTCAAAGGAGAAACAGCTTCAAGTTATGACCTAATCTTCTGATTCCATTACAGAAAAAGCTATCTATTGATAAATGAGGGGGAAAAAAAACTACATTACCTTCTTTGACATCCCAGCACATCAATGATAAAAATAAAATTCAAAATATGAGATTCCCTAACCTAAGCAATAATCATTTTTTCTTTTTCCCTTTAAGAACCTTTATTTCAATATAAATGAAACCAAATGATACAGTAACACTGAATAAAAGACTTCGTTATTCAATTGCAGAGGCAATTTATCTCAAAGAATTCTACACATTAGATTCAAACAGCACCCAGATGGCACTCTGATGGGTGCTCCACAAATCACTGAATAAACAAATAACAGATTGTTCCTAATCAAACCTCCCAGGACAAGAGGAAATATTTGACAAAAGATGTAAAATAAAATAATTAATTATAGTTAACAAAGCAATTATCAAGACTGCAAGACCCACCTACTTCACTAGTATGCTGTTCTGAACAAAATGGAGGACTTAACAAATTTTATCAGATGACTATCATTACACATAAGTACTAAAAACAAAAGTTAACAAACACCTATTAATAATATCCTTTCAATATTGCCCAGGCAATATTAGTTTAACCAGGAGTGAGGAGGTGAGGGTAGTCAAGCAGCTTCTGTCAACCCTGTGCCCACGGAAGTTTACAGATTTTACGAGTTCCTCATCGATATACAAATATTTGAAAGAAGGGAGAGTCATCCCATGAGTACATCACTGTCACTACGACAGACAAAAGTGGAAAGTTTGAAGATAAAGGAACAGAAGGAAAGAAAGGGTTTGTGACTGCATTTTCTCTCTGTAAGAAAAATAACTATGCCCCCAAAAAAAAAAGTTAGCCAAAATTTGCTAAGCCCTTCTAACCCATCTATCTCCATCATTTGAGAGATGCAGTATTTTCTAATTTGAATGCTAATTATTAAGAATATCCTCTAAAAATGAGAAAACATAAAACACTAAAAGTTAGGACCCATATTTCATGATATGATTCATGCAAGATGTGAAAACATACCTAGCATTTTCTGCTTTATGGTAATACTAAAATATCCTCACCACAGGCCATTGCAAATTCAAGTTATTGTCTCAGACTTACCTCCTGCAATTTAGACTGTATCCACTGGCCCAAAAGTGCCAAACTATCTCGAGGACAAATGGCCCAGATCATTGTGAGAAAAATCAGACCTAGGAAATCCAATAAATGAGCCAAGCTAGCCTTTTCTACCTGAGAAAAATCAAAACAATGAAAATAACACTTAATAAATTCAGACAGTACATGCTTACATTTTCTAGTTTCATCTTGTGTAATCACATTAAAAATTACATGTGTTTAACTGAACTTCACCAAGTAAGATTGCAAGTTCTTTTCTTCTGTGTGCTTTATCCTGTCCCAGTCTGTTTTTCCTATCTCTTGCTTACATACTTATGTATTTATTCATTCATTCATTCATTCAGTCATTCAACTAATATCTACTTGAACCACTACCATCACTCAGATACACTGACAGGTTCATTAACCTACAGTTTCTTATATTAACAAGTATAAAAATTTTGTAAAATAGGTACAGTTGTTCCCTAGTTTATAAATAAACTATGATAAGAGAGGTTAAAAGAGTTGCCCAAATTCACACAGCTATTAGGAAAAGAACAAACCCAGCAGTTATAGTTTCTAATACAATCACTAAATCTTTTTTAATAATCAAATAAATGTGTTTATTATGGCTATACTTTTGGACAGAGACCAAATACTACCTAACAAATAAATCAGTTAAAGCAAGGAACAATTCAGAAAAATACTGGAAATTAATTTTAAATAGAAGTCTTTTGGATTTCATGAACTAATATATGAAGATTTATGCAAGTCTGCAACTTTATCAGCCTGGTATTTCCCACCAGGAAATTTAGTTATATGAATTTTTGTGTATACTCATAGCAGTAACCAAAAAAGTTTTCTTAAAATAGTTGTTTTGAGTAGTAATATCTAAATATAAGTTTAATGCACTGGATTGTTCATTGTTCTCCACTAAAGTTGATTAATAAATGGTATTGTAATGCTGATACTGATAACCACAGGAATCATTGCTTGAATGTATGAAGCATGGCTGACAAACTAAAAATAATCACCTAGAATACTTGTTAGTATCATCTGCCCTCACGAAGCATTCTTCACTTCTTTATAACAACTGTGAGCCATGAAAAATAATTATGGAATTATTTTAGCACTAAAGAGTGGAACTTCAAATGATGAAGTCATTATAGAAGAGAAAATCCTTGCAATTAATTATTAAAGTATATAACTGTTGTTATATAATCTTAGAAAACTAAAAAAAAAAAGTTTAAATCTGTATTTGTGGAATAATGAAAACAACATAAAAGGCTAGATCAAATAAAAATGGAGACTCCTAAAAGAGATAATACCTAAGATTTCTAACAAAAAAAAATTAATAACTATTTCCTATTTTTAAGGCTGCTGTTTCCTTTTTATGTCTCATTTAATTACTGTTCTTGCACCGAAGGATGACAACATTATGCTGAATAAGGCATTGCTCTAGGTGCCAGAAAAATTAATGTACTGAAATGAACACCTTTTAAATGCTAAAAATAGCCAAAATTGATTGATTTTGCAGTTATGATGCCATTTCTAGAAAGACAATGTATTTCAGCTGCTTAGATTTATTTTTGTATATATCTGTTTAAGGGAAAAATTTTTTTTAATGTTCCTATAACTCAGAAGAAATAAAGGAGATAATTACTCCAGAATAGCATGACTTAGGCCCACTGCATCTTATTAATTTTCTAAGGAACAGAATTTGAGACGACTTTTAGAGGATTAATAACATTCTCATTTCCACTTGAAGTTAATATTACTTGCATTTCTGATACAGCATTTCACAATCCTTTCACTATTTACCATCGTGTTTTCAATTAGAAAATATTTCTCTCTCTAATCATGTGGACAAATGAGCCATGCATATTTTTAATGAATAAAAATTAAAATGAGTAAATAAATATATAATTTTTCTACATTCATACCAAGCCAAACAGATGTGTATTCACAAGAGCAAGTCGACCTGATTTCTATGATCTGTAAGAAGAGTTAACCAGTTAACTGTGGTAAAAGGAAGCAGTACTGGACTTGCAAACAGAAGACTTTGGTTATAGTTCCAATTCTGCCAGTCTATCACTTTAGTCATGTTACCTAGGGTCTTTTTAAATATTAGAGTCCTCGTATATAATGTAAGGGATATTAAATACCTACCCCATGAGGATGGTGTTAAAATTACGAATGAGAAGGTACATATTAAAAAGCTCAGTAAACTGTAAAATGGCAAGGTATCATTAGTATTACTCTGCATTAATTATGTATGGCATATCATTCTAGACATTTTCAAAGATGCTCTAAGCTATCCTCTGAGAATGAATAAAAAGGCAAGAAAACTAATTTACTGCTTAAATAGTAATATCACTTTCCTACAGTTAATTTTCTGACTAGATTATAAGTATGTTAATAATTATGGAAAGTTTAAAATCTAATTTGAAGTACTTAGAGGTTGAGAATAATTACTTTTTAGCAAAAGAGACAGGTGATAAAAACAGCATTTAAGAGAAACACTAATTATTCAGTATCAAATACTAAAGACCACAAAAAATCTCAAAATTAGCCAATCATAATTTTTCAGGTAACAGAATAAGTCAATTACAAGAAAACTAAAATTCCATCATTTAAAAAAAAAAAAAAAGAACTGAAAAGAATCATTTCCCTGAAAGATTTAACTTGCTAGCTTCAAAGGAGTGTTTCAACAACAGATCCTTCATTGTAGGTACTTACAGCATGCCCAAGTACTGCATGTGCAATTTCATGGCCCAGAAGGAAGGAAAGCTGATGAATATCAGTCACACTATTTAAAAGCCCAGTGAAGATAAACACTTGTCCATTCTGCACCATAAAGAAAATAATGTAAGCAACTAGAACACCATAGAAAACAAGAACGTTAAATTTAACAATTAAGAATTAGGCTGGGTAACACTTGCTTACTGGAAGCACAAAGGCATTTATATCTGGGGAATCAACCACATGAATAATCCAATTGATCTCAGAGATCCCTGGAATATCTTTATTGCATTCAATTAAATGATGAACCACCTCTTTAACAGTCACATATCGGGCGTCTTTCTCAGGAAGCATATCATTTTTAAATTCTTCCATCCACTGAAAGATTAAAAAGAAAAGTAGTCTTTAAGAGAGCGTAAGCTCTACAATTTAATAAGATTTTTCATATAAATTGGTTGAAGTAAAAATTTCATTTATCTCTTCCATTAGCCTATAAACAAATAAAATGCTTAAATATTATTTCTACTTTTCCAAATATTTTAGAAAACAAAACATTGTCTAGAGAACATAAAGATATCGTATAAGAAAATAAAATACAGAAGAAAATTACTTTCATAACATACTGAATAAACACCCTATACTTAATAATAAAGTTAAACACCTACCAAAAAAAGGACAATATCTTATTAATTTTAAAGTGTTTTACCCACATAGACTGAAAGGAAATTGCTGAAATTTTAGAACAGAATGGCATATCATTTTCTCTATACTATGCTGACTTAGACTACCTACCATATGAAGACACTTTTTCTGAATCTATATTCATGAAGGACTCTTTCAAGTGTACTTAGAAAATTAAGGATATTCTAAAAATATTAAATTTCTGGAAAACCTATAATTTCTTACACATATGAATCAAGTTTGTAACCTTCTTCCTTGAGATGCATTAAAAATAGATGATTTTATAGAGTATGAATTTAAAAGTCTTCATATCAATTAGCATTTTTTAAAAGTACAAGTCACCAGTGTAAACTGTGTAAAACAAAACCACTGAAGTACATACAACAAAGGTTATATGTAACTACAGTACTTTATGATAATCCTGTGAGAACATGTATTTGAATTTTCATATCAAGCAGCTATTACACTTGCAGGACAAAAATAAGAAAAAAAGAAAATACATATGTACATGTATATAATTTTTTAAAGTGTCTTAGTGATATAAATAGTAGAAGACGCACTAACTTAACACTAGGCCTTTCTCAATCTTAACACTTTCCTCAAACATGCCTCTGACTAGACTATTCTAAAACACATCTCAAATCTCTGTAATAAACTCTGTATAGAAGAGATTGGTCTTGTCTTTATTAAGAACAATCTTAATTAAGACCATTGTTACTTTTTTGTAGTAACTTTCCATTGACAAACTCAGAAGCTCAATTGAAATAAAAATATATAACGATCCGACCGTGCCAAAACTGTCAAGTGAGCCTATAAGATTTCAATTCAACAAACATTAATTGAGCATATACAGGTATACCTAGGATGTACTGTGGGCTCCTGTCCAGACCACACAGTAAAGTGAGTATCTCAATAAAGGGAGTCACATGAATTTTTTGGTTCCCCAGTGCATATAAAAGCTACGTTTACACTATATTGCAGATAGTATGTGCAATAGCACTATGTCTAAAAAAATTATGTACATACCTTAAAGAATACTTTAATTTAGCTAAAAAATGCTAACCATCATCTGAGCCTTGAGCAAGTCATAATCTTTTTTAAAACAATAAAAGATCACAGATCATAGATCACTGTAACAAATATAATAATAATGAAAAAGTTTGAAATATTGCAAGAATTACTGAAACGTGACTCAGATATGAAGTAAGCAAATGCTGTTGGAAAAATGGCGCCGGTAAGACTTGCTCGACGCAGTGTTGCCACAAACCTCCAATTTTTCAAAAATGCAGTATCTGCAAAGTGTAATAACGTGAAGCACAATAAAATGAGGTCTGTCTATACTGTGTATGCGCTAAGCACAAGAGGTAGAAGATGATCTGCCCTCAAGGCACTCACTACTGGTATGAAATGGTTAACTACCTGAGTTATTATATTTTCCAAGTTAATTCCAACTTTATTTTGCATTCAGAAAATACAGTAAGTTGTGAAAATTGATGTTTGAGGGGAAAAAAAAGATCTTGTTCTACTTTATTTTCAAGGTGCAAAAATTCAGATTACAGATCTATTTATCCAAAAAATATATATAAAGCACTACTTTGTACAGTACTTAAGATAAAATGATAGATAAAACAGACAGGGTCTCTGTCCCCATGGAGCTAGTCTAGCAAGGGAGACAGATCAGCAAATAATTATGCAAATAATTATTAGGTTACCTTCATGATAAGCATTTTAGAAGAAAACTACAGTATGCAAAGAAAAAATAAAAGGAGGAGACCTAACCCCAATATAGCCAAGCACTAAGCACAATGACAAATGACTGATTCAAAACGCAGTCTCTGTGAAGGACACCCACTAGAGCCTAAGGCAGCCACCCTGCCTAACCCAGTCAGGATAATCCAAGAAGGCTTTCCTAAGAACGTGACATTCAAGGTGACATGTGATGAGCAGGAGTTAGCTGGGTTAACGGGAGGAAAAGCAATGCAGACAGCAGGAACACTAAGTATGAAAGGTCTGAGGCCTTTTGGAAAAAAATGCTAATTTCCTATCAAAGGTTAAAATAAAGTAGCACATCTTTCATATTTAAGAAACTTCCCTGCTTCGAGTACTTCATCAAGCAATCTAATTGAAAACAATTCTTACTACTTACTGCTTCATATTCCAGTTCTGATAAAAGTCTGAAATGTTCTTTCCCCAATAATAGTAGCTTGCGCCTTCCTGTGACTGGACTCACTTCCAGGTGAGTAAAATAAAACACTACAAAGAGCAATCCAGAACTACTCAAACCAAGGAATAACTTCCATTTATTCTTCCTTATACTTTCTTTAAATAGTTCCTTCTTGTTAGGAGGAAGTGCCTGCCACCATTTTCTTATGCCCCTAGAGCAAAAAGAAAAATTCAAAGTTCTGGTAATAGAATTAGTACATATCATTGAATCAACATAACACTTATGCTAAAATTTTGTCAAACACTTGAATTTTTATATTTCTCTGTATAGATGATTTTTTCAGTTTATAAAATTCTTAGCTAAATGATGAAAAAGTAATCAGTTATACAGAGCTATAGCTAAAAAACTATAGTTAAAAATTCTAATGTTCGGCTAAATTTTCTTCTGCAGTTATTTTAAAGGTAAGTGCTAAGTGAGAAGCTGTTTTACTACAACTACCACTAGTTAACATGTATTGACTGTTTAGCACATTCACAGTACTCTTCCCATTGCTATACAAATGTCATCTCATTTAATCTTCACAGTAACCCTGCTACGGAAGAGAAAATTGATACAGAGAAGTTAAACCATTTGTCCAAAGTCAGAAAGGTAACAAGAGGAAAGCCAGGCAAGAAAGGCAACGTGACAGCAGGGATGAATTGCCCAAGTAAACATCCGAGGGGGCCATGGTTCAGTAAAGCTATACCTTTAACTACCATTCCCCCTACTGCTCATCAGACATCAAGCATTTGGCACGATCTGCCAGTATGTCAGCAAGGTACAAGGGGAACTCTCAGTATTGGTTTTAGAAACAAATATTGCTCAGTCGCAGAAACTCCACGAACCCCTCAAGAACATGACAAAGGAGAGGTAATATGAAGAGCATAAGCACTGTAAATACAGAACTGAGAGATTTTATAGATAACATCAAGGCGATCCAATTCCACCAGGCAACAATGTACTCTCTGCTGCTTATCAGGGTTCAGAGACATTTTTGACAAGCAATGTTTCCAACACTGGGACAAAAACTGTTCCTTGTTGAGTTTACCTATGAAATTACAACCAAAATTTAAAATATATACATCATTCAAAATGTATTTTATGCAACAACTTCTTTAAGTTACCTTAGTTTTGTTAAGTGACACACCTAAAATGCCTTTAAAGTGTTTTAACCTAAAAAAGACTTAGATCAAACTATGAAGTATACTTATTTTCAATTTAAAACTTTATATGACATTAGTATTTATTTAAAATGTATGAAAGTATATCCTAAAAGAAAATGTTAGGTGATTTACAATAGTAACAACAACAAGACAGTTAAATAATTAAAAAGAATGAAAAAGAGCTATTGGCCCAAGCACCTGAGCTGAGTTGTGACAAAGATTCTCCCCTCCAGCAAACTCTACTCAGACCTGCCTGATCTCTTTTTCAAGTAGGCCTTGACTTTTGGACTCCTATGTTCATCTCAGCATTGTCCAACAGCAAGAATCCTGCTAGGTCAATTCAGCCAGAATCCCCGCTCCTCCAGATCTAATTACTTTTGATATCTAATCAGCTCCTTATTATTCATCACCACCCAGGGGATGTCTGCTCACCCTTGCTGCCTTCAGCAAGAGCCCTGGTAGATCAGTTAAGCTAGAATCTTGCCCTGACTCCTGATGTCTTCTGTCTGTAATTTTCCATCCACCAGCCCCCATCCTGCCCACTCACCCATGCTGTATTCAGAACTTACACTGATTCTATATAGAGGTCTGCCTTCTCCTACTGCAAAAGTCCTGAATAAAATCTGCTTTTGCTGCTTTAATTATTGTCTAGCTTTGGCTTAGCAATCATTATTTAAATTGAAAGCTAAATTAGCTGTATATTTTCTGGGCGTTAATGCCTCATCACAAAGAACACAATAAATTACAGAGTACAAGTCCTCGATTTTTGACAAAAAGAAAACTGGGTTGGTTAATACGGAAGTAAGGCTAGAAGGCACTTCATAGTTATCAAACGAAAGAAAGCTTTACAAGGAGATAATGCTTAAATTTATCGTTCTTCAATTTTCATGAAGCAAATAAGAGAAAACAGGATTAATTATGAGGGGGAGGTTCAAATTAAATATAAAGTACTATTTAGCTATCAAAACATTAATTATTATAAAGGACCACAAAGAGAAAATAAAGATTTGTTGGAAATAGAATAGAAAAACAAATACTAATTAAGAGCTGACTTGGCTAGGAATGAGCCCTTTCTCATATAAGTGAAGTTCTTCAGTTTCATGATCCATTGCCTCAAACTCCATGAACTAAAAAGTAATGTTTGTAAGTACTATTCTTACATATGAGCGAGCTGTAACAAACATTTCTGATTCTCGTAATCATAAATACAAGCTCTTTTAAATAGTGTCTACACAAAATATATAAGAAAAAATTTTAAAGATCACATTTCTATAATATGCAGTAAATGATTTCAAGATTATTAAGTCATACATAACAAAACTAGGTAGAACCAACTGTTCAGAAACTTAATTCTGAGCTAAATCTGGAAGGGAAATCAAACAAGTTTTCTTTCAAAGGGTAGTTCTGCAGATACTTTTTAACAGAAAAGTTTGTTTTTTAAAAAGCATTTTACCTGCCCACAATGATTGCAAGTAGTTTCTGCACTGGTTTAAGAATCATCAGCAAGAGAGGAACTGGAGCAGCTTGAAACCGTGGAGAAGTATGGAAACTCCTGAGGTCACTTACGGGCAAACAGTTTAGAGGACAAGATACTGAAAGAGGAGAAACTCCTGGAATTTCTTTCCTCAGATGCTGTCTAGAAAAAGAGTTATTCCAGGCAGTACATTTTTGGGAAACCATCCCAATTTCCTTAATGCTGGTGCTCAAGAAGCATCCTGTTCTTTTGCTATTAAAAGTCCTATAGAAATGATAGTTTTCAGGAAGAAAAGTCAGTCTATCACCCTGATTTAGTCCCAGGTCTTGAGACTTATTTACTGTACGGTTAATTTTCACTTGAGGATAGTCCAGTGAAGTTACAGCTAGTGTGTGACATTTTCTCCAGTTGGTCAGTAAACTGAAGCGGAAGAAAACACAGTTTCTAGCAGCAGACTGCAGTCCATGGATGAAGCTCATCTCTGTTTTGCTTGATTATCTGGAACACAAAATATAAACTATAAATATCCCTACAAAACACTTATTAACCAAACTGAGAATACAACACTTATGAAAAAGGCTTTCTTTTCTTTACTCATCTCTGACTAAATTACCTTGGGTTTCTACTCACCACCCCTGCATCAATGCCTCTTAGCAATAAAAATCAAACAGATATTATGTCTTTATTTTTTTTTTTTAACTCAAGAACCTGTACTTTCAAAACTTGGATTATTTTCCTTCCCTCTTTTCATTTTTCACTTTTATTTTGGGAAGTCTATTTCTATTTTAACAGATAAATTTGGGAAATAAGAAACGGATTAAACAAAAACAGCACTAAGTTTCAGCAAGTAACAGTAACTGGGGGAAAGAGTATTTAAGGGAATAGTAAAATCTAACATAAAATGTATTTTTAAAATACAAATTTTTTCCTTTCAAACATAATACTGGGACTTCTGATTCACATCAAGACAGAGTAAGAGGGACCAGTGACTTATCCTCTCATAAAAAAACTGAATATGAAGACCTAAACAAACATTTTTCCAAAGACATACAGATGAAAAGAAGCTCAAAATCGCTAATTACTAGAGAAATGCAAATCAAAACCACAATGAGGTATCACCCTACACTGGTCAGAATAGCTAACATCAAGAAGTCTACAAATAATAAATGCTAGAGAGTGTGGAGAAAAGGGAACCCTACTACACTATCTGTGGCAATGTAAATTGGTGCAGCCACTACAGGAAACAGTACGGAGGATCTCTTAAAAACTAAAAATATAGCTACTATATGATCCATCAATCCTATTCCTAGGCAAATAACCAAAAAAGATGAAAACTCTAATTCAAAAAGATACATGCACCCCAATGTTCACAGGAGCACTATTTACAATAGCCAATGGAAACAACCCAAGTCCCTATCAACAGACAATGAGCTTAAGAAGATGTGGTACACATATACAACAGAATACTACTCCGCCATAAAAAAGAATGAAAATAATGCCATTTGCAGCAAGATGGATGGACTTTAAAGACAAATATTATGATATCACATTACATAGAATTTTAAAAAAATACAAATGAGTCTATATACAAAACAACAGATTCACAGACATAGAAAACAAACTTATGGTTACCAAAGGGTAAGAGGGGGAGGATAATTAAAAGTATGGATTAACAGATACAAACTACTATATATAAAATAGATAAGCAACAATGATTTACTGTATAGTGCAAGGAATTATATTCAATATCTTGTAATAATGGAAAATAATCTGAAAATATATATATATATATAACTGATTCACTTTGCTGTACACCTGAAACTAACACAACATTGTAAATCAACTATACTTCAATAAAAGAAAAAAAAGAGTAAGTAAAACAATGGTTCCAACATACTGGACATCAGACAAGAACAGTCATTCCTGAGAGATGGAAAACAAATAAGGTGAGCCCTACGATTGCCCCAGTTATCCCTTAGAGAAAGTTTCCAGGCCCTATGCAGAGAGGGGAAACCTAGCACAGCCCAGTGGTCCCCCTACATTAAAGGGATGAAGCTAGGAATTCAAGTAGGCCACGGTGGCTGGAGCTCACAGAGCAGAGTACAAGAGAAGACAGAGCTGCACAGAGAAGTAACTCCAGATTGCTGCAGAAAATCCACCTTGTGTATTTAGCTGAGTCCTGATCAGGGCATACATGTGAGAATACTCCCCAAAGCTGGCAAAGACCAGCTGACATTAGAGGAACAATATACAGGACTCACACAGGGCAGAGCACAGTGCCTGCTCCCACGCTCCAAAGTAGAAAACCTTTTAATTGAAAGGCATTGGGTAAAGTACTCAGAAGGGTTTTTTGCCTCAATATGAGAGAAACATTAGTCCTAGACTAAAAGCTGCTCTGGTCCTACCTAACAGAGATTAAACACAACACCCCAAAAGATCAAACTGTTTCTAAGTAGCCTCATTCTAGAAGAAAATGTTCAAGAATATTTATAAGAATACAAAAATATCCAACACTTAACAAGGAACAATTTATAAATAAAAATTATCAGGCATGCTATGTGACCTGTGATTATGAGGAATATCAATCAATAGCAACTAACTCCTAGATAACACAAATTGCAGTATTAGTAGTATTAGTTATTATAACTATATCACATATGTTTAAGAAGCTAAAAGAAAGTCTGAGCATGTTACATAGAGCCATGGAATATATTCTTTTTCAAAGACCTACACTGAACTTCTGGATTAGAAAACTACAATGTCTTAGACGAAAATTACACTGGATGAGACTAACACTAGGTTAGACATTATAGAAATAAAGACGTATGAACATGACATATCAATAGAAACCATCCAAAATGACATGCAGAGAAAACAGGCTTTTAAAAATGCATAGAGCATCAATGAGGTGTGGGCTAACTCAAGTAACCGAATACACATGTAAATGGAGTCCCCCAAAAGGGGGAGGGATAATAGAAAAAAAACAACTTGAAAAAATCATGCCCCAAATTTTCCAAATTTGATAAAAACTGTAAAACCACAAATGCAAGAAGTTCAACAAGCCACACACACAGGAAACACAAAGGAAACTACTCCAAGATATATCATACAAATTTCTTAAAACCAATGAAAGAAAAAAATCTTAACTTTGACATCTTAGATTAAATGGATACATTCCTTGTAAAACATAAACTACCAGAGCTCACTCATGAAAAAAATAAATAACCTGAAGAGCCCTATACCCAATTTTTAAAAACTGAATTTATACTTAAAAACATTCCCACATAGAAAGCTCCAGGACCAAAGGCTTCACTTGGGAATTCTATCAAACATTTAAAGATAAATTAATAATTCTATATAAACTCTTTCAGGAAATTAAAAATGAATAGCTTTCAACTCATTCCATAAAACCAGCATTACCCTGACACCAAAGACAGAAAAAAAAATTTTTTTAAGAAGACTATAGAGTAATATCCCTCATGAACACAGACACAAAAATTCTTAACGGTATTTTAGAAAATCTAATTCAACAATATATTAAGAAGACAATAACATCATGACCAAGGGAGGTTCGTCCCAGGAATGCAAGGTTGAATAAAAATTCACAAATCAGTGTAATTCACCCTACTAACTGAAAAAAGAAACACCTGATCATCTCAAAAGACACAGTAAAGACATCTGATAAAATCCAACATCTAACCCTGATAAAAACTCTCAGTAAACTAGGACATCTATAGAAACCTAGAGCCAACAGCATTTTTATTGGTGAAAGACTATACTTTCCTCCTAAGATCAGGCAAGGATGTACGCTCTCCCCACTTCTATTCAACACTGTACTGGAGATCCTAGTCAGTGCAAAATGTACACACATACATACATAACTAAATAAATGACATCTAGACAAGAATAAGTAAGTAAAATGGTCTTCATTTGTAGATAACATGATTGTCTATCCAGAAAATCCAAAGAAATCTACCCAAAAAAAGCTATTAGAATGAGTTTAAGGTGGCAGGATACAAGAGTTAACACACAAAAACAATTTTATTTCTATATACTAGCAAGCAAGAGAAGACAGACTCACACAAAGGGAAAACATACACAGGAAAAAACACCAGTCTCCCACCAAAACCATACTCCACGATTCCAGCTCTAAAATATAATCTGTAGAAAATGCAAACTGATTTATAGTTACAGAGAAATTGGAGGATGGAGGGGTAAAGAGGGGCAAGGGAGGCATTACAAAGTTTTGGGGGCAGTTAAAATGTTCACTGTTCTGACTGTGGCATTGGTTCACAGATATACACATAATCAAAACATACACAGTTTAAATGTGTACAATTTATTGTATACCAACTATACAGCAAATAAGCTTTTTTTTTTTAAGTTAGTAAAAAGAGACAAATGCAACGTGTGCACTTTGATTAGATCCTAGTTTGAAAGAAGAAAAACTAGTTTAGAAGATAACTGGGACTATTGGGGTAATCTGAGTATGAATTTGCTTTTAGGTTACTTTAGGTAAGTATCACTTATTTTCTTATAATGATGTGGTTATGTAGGTGAATATTTTATACCTGAAATATTAGCTGAATTCTCTTCTTCATAATAAATAAAACTTTCAAATATTGTAATAAAAGTATATGCACATATACACACAGGACATAAAGACAATACAGTAAAATGCTAACAATCTTTATAGCTAAGTGGTAGTTATATATGTGCTCATTAAATTTTTTTTCAGTTGTTTTAATGTTCAAAACCTTCATAACAAAAGTTGGGGGAGAAATACATAAATCTTAACTCAACCTAGGCTAATACAATATTATCTGGGAAGATGCTTCAGAACATCAGTTTTCATATAAATAGTATTACCTACATATCAAACCATTAGAAAAGTACTCCAATTTTTTACATACTTCATACATTCTGCCTTTCCATTACTAACGTATAATGCGAATAAAGGGTATGCTAAATAAACATTAACTCCTAGTTAACCATTTTTTAATTACTACCAATTTTAAATCAGTAGAGTCCAAGCTGATATACAACAGTTTGTTAACAAGATACTTTCTAGTTTTCTTTTTCCTTTTTGAATCTAGCTGATAAGCGGTAAAATATCTGAAGCCTGGAAAGTATTTTAAAATTAGTATTTGAGTAGCTATTAAGATTCTTCACTGGCTAGGTGGCATGTGAGTTCCATGCCAAATTCAATCCCTCACCTCAGGTTATAATCTTGTTGAGGAGAAAAAAGTACTTCAGTAAGACTATTAGGAGACAGTAAAATACAGTTCTTTGTTAAGTGCTACGTACCGTACAAATTTTTTTTTAAAAAAGGGTATCAGGCAGCAGGATAGTTGAGGAAGGCAACTTTTACTTTTTATGCCATTTGGATAGATGCAGAAAAAAATACTTTTTTAAGATTTATTTCAAACAGGAAAGTGTACCTAAAATAATATAGAAAATCTACTAGAAGTCGAAACTGCAAAAAAAAAGACAGAAGCACACTTTCTTTCCATTCCTGTAGTAAACAAGGTTCAGACACTTAACCAACTACACTCCCTTTTTGTAAATGCATTCTACAGCCTCAGTTTAGGGGGCAGGACTAAATTGCCATGTTTGTCCCTACTGATACACAGACCCCGCTCAGTTTTTGACCTCTGAATAATGTTATTCATCCATTCATTAAATATTTCATAAATGCCTACTACACACCACACCACACACCCTTCTGGATGCTAGGGATACCACAGAAAACAAAACAGACAAAAATCTCTACCCAACGTGCAAGAATAGCAATGCTAGCACAAGCTAGTATATACAAATATAAATGAATCTGAAGGAATATACACAAACGTATTCACAGTGATTATTTTGGGTAGCAGGATGATGGTTGTAAGGGATTTAGTATTTCCACCTTATATATTTCTGTGCTGCTTAATTTTTTACAGGATGTATTATTACTTTATAAGCCCCCAAACCAATAAAGGCAAATATTTTTGTAATTTCCATTGGTTTCCATGGGCTTCAACAAACTGCTTCATATTGTAGACCAGACCTCTCATAAAACCACCTCTATTTCTCCAGGCACCTTCCCCACTCCTCCTTCACCCACTCCTAAGCTCCAGACCCACTGATTTACTTAGAGCTCTCAGAAAAGCTCTCACGTCTATGTCTATGCACATTTATTTACACTGCTTAGCTCTTGCTCACATGTCAAGCAAACTTCTCATCGTTCATGACTTCTGTGAAATTTTTTAAATTATTCTACTGACACAGAAGGTGTCAAAAGCAAAAGCCTCAAACACTATACACATATAAGTAAAAACACTATCATTATATCACTGACAATCAAGTGTCACCTAGAACAGAAACGGTGCCTGATATATTGTAATCCCTGGTTTATCCTTAAGAAAGGGTAAAGAATGGGAGAGGAAATCTATTTATACATCTTCAAAGAGCAAATCACTAGACTACACAGAGCAGACTAAAGAAATCAGGGCAGACACAGCCTCTTCAAAGAACTGTAGCAGGTCAACAAACATAGCTGGCAGACTTCTAGGATTACCAAATTAATGATGTGAGAAAATTAAACAATTTGGATTGTTAGCCTCTAAGAACATTTCAGATCCTTAATTCTTTAAGTACCATCTCAGAATGAGCAAGTACAGCACTCACGGGCACTCAGCTGAAGCCTGGAAGACAGTTTTAACAGCTCTGCTGAAAACCACTATTTCTTCTCTAGTTTCTATGGAAACAGCTGTCAGGTTGGCAAAAATAGTACACGTACTTTAACATAATTATTCCCACAAAGTACACACATGATGGAAGGCTTAAAAAAAATAATAAATTGGAAGGCAACAGACTTGGATCTTAAGCTTCCAAATGTCAGACTGTACCCCTTAACCATGGCTGAGAATGATGGAAATGAGCCTAAATCCTTTGAGTGAGGGTTACATGGCACTGGTCGGAGTCACTACAGTTGATCAATCCCTGGATTCCCAATGGGGTATTTTCATCTCCCTGGACTAAAATTTCTCACTGAGGACTGCAGGGCACAATACAACTGTTGCTCCATTTTACATAGACAAGCAACATTATTTATATAGCATAAAAAACGCTTTTTGTAGACAACTTCATGAAGAAATTAAATCCCCTACAACAGTTTAGACAAGGAATTTTCTACTTTTCATTGTAGGCGGTAGGTAGGAAAACTTCTATTTTCTCTACTTTAAGAGTGAGGAGGCAAAAGAGGGGGATTGAGTCGCAAGATGTCTTAAGCAGCTGCAAGCGGTTTTGCACAGGTGAAGGTATCACTGTGAGACGCACGATTCTGCGTTAACAAGAAACAATTTTTAAAAGGGGGCCGCTAAGGACAAGGAAAGGCTGGGAGGAGGCGGAGGCTATCTAACCAGGAAACGCAGCAACCTGCCAATTTGCAACTCCCGCGCAGCCAGGGCAGCATCCCGGGGTCCCTGCACTTCACGCAAAGAAGGGACAAGGGGGGAGAAAGAGGCCTTACTCCCACGTCCCCCTTTCCCACTCGCCCGGCTCCCCGACTCCAGCCAGACGCCCGGTTGTCTCTCCCTCACCACCCCCACCTCGCCACCCCACCCCCGCCGGGTCCGCACGAGCCCCAGCTCCTCGCCCTAGCGCCCCTCGAAGCTCTCCCCACCCAGCTCCAGTACTCTGGCCCCCACCCTGGGCCCAGCCCAACTCCTAAAGGCAGGGCAAAGGCGTCCCCACAAAGACAGACCCTAGCGGTGGCAAAAGCGAAGACTCCTCCGACCCGACCTTTGAGCACGCGCACACCCCGCCAGAGAAGCCCCGCCTCCTCACTTCCTGCCCTCGGCACTGACCTGGGCGCCTTCTGCTCCGCCCACACCGGTCAGTCAATACACCCGCCCAGAGTCGTTCTCCCTGCGGGCCCGGGAGCAGAAGTGGCTGTGGCGCTCTAGCGCCCTCGCCTGGTCGGAGGAGGGACGTGGCTGTGGGCTGGGCTGCTTGCCTGGAAACATCGCTTAACTCATGTCTTGGAACCCGACTTGGGTCCTCTAAAGAGTGATCCAGGCAAGGCTGAGCCCGCTGTAGACTCTCAGGCAGTGCTGGCGAAAAGGAAAGAGACTCGAGGGCTGCCAAAAGACTAAGGTTTCTTGGTTCTGAAGTTGCACTGATAGAAGTAGTCTTTGAAGTGTGAAAACTCTGCTTTCACATGGCTTCTGGAGTGGCACATTTGAAGGAAGATGAAGTATAACCTGAAGCACCTGGAAGTTAGTTAAAAATAGCTGGCTGCAGCCATGTGTATAGTACACTTCATTCATTCCACCAAAAAAAATATTTATTGAGCACTAAATGTATCCTAAGTGCCAGGGATACAGCGGAGAACATTTAAGAATTGGCTGTTGTTCATGTAACATTTCCCCTTCCTGACATTTGTCTTTCAACTTTAATTCATGTCTGCATATATACATAATTTTTAGAATTTTAATATAGACAGATCTATCCATCTTTTTCATCGCGGTTTTTGCCTTTGAGGTCATGTTTACAGTCTGTCTCAATCCCAAGATTACATGTTTACCAATATTTTCTTCTAGTATTTAATGACTGTCCTTTCGTAAATCTTTAGTCTACTAAGAATTTATTTCGGTGGAAAGTAAGGCAGAAAAATATAACTTATTTTCTGAATAATTAGGCCAATGGAGCTTTTATAAAAGACACATACATATGCCCTTCCCATGGTAGGGATCACCAGGGTAACTGCTGGTCCAACAATGTATTGAATAGCCCATCCTTTCCTGTCTCAGTCACTTTTATTATATACTAAATTCTCCTAGATACCCACATCTGTTATTGGACTTTCTTTTGTTCATTTGTCTGTTCTGGCACTGGTATATGATTCTGATTACATATTCTAAGTTTACAACATAGATTTTATTTTCAAATATTTTCTGACTCTCCTTAAACATTTGACCTTTAAGATGAACTTGAGAACTTTTTTCAAGTCCTCCCCACCAAAAATGCCTTGGGATTTTGATTTTGTTATTGCTATTGTTTTTAAACTTTGATTAATTTTGAGGAAATGTGTATCTTTGCAATACTGACTCTATCAATTCAGGAAACTGACATGTGTCTCCATTTATCCCAGTCTTTTTTTATGTCCCTCCATAAAGTTTTACAGTTTTCTTTTATGGGTCAAAGCAGTATATTTTTTAAAGGAACTATAAACTTTGACTTGTCATCGTAGAATTACAAAATCTCAGAGCTGAAAGGGACTTAAGAATCATCTCATCATCCCACCCAAGCTGTTGCTGAGTTTTCCTCGCAAACAACCAAAGATATGGAGTGTATTTTGGTGGGGTTTTTTGACATAATGACATTAACTTACATGTGTTTTCTGTGACTTCCAGTTTAGTACTTGAACAACAAGTCTTGGAGAAATTTCTGTATCAATGTATAGTGGTCAATTTAATCTATTTTAACCACTACATGGTGTTCTATGGAAATGGCATTGCATCATTTAATTTACTATTCCCCTGTTATGGACATTGAAATGATTTCTATTGTTTTGCTCTTACAAATGGCTTACAACCTTGAACCCTAACTAAAATCAAAGTCCCCAGAATTCCAGAGCACACACTAGCCTGCAAAATCTCCCTTCTCAAAATCACCACCCACCACGTGGCACAATGCCTGTTCAAAGAAAGGCTTTTCTTTTGCTTTCCACAGTATCTTCCAGTTCTATTCAAGAAACATTTATTGAATATGCGTTGTATAGTTAACACTGGAATTTTGTGGGATTTTTTGGGTTTTTTTTTTCTTTTATTGAAGTATAAGTTGGTTTACAATGTTGTGTTAATTTCTGGTGTACAGCATAGTGTTTCAGCTCTACATATATATTCCTTTTCATATTTTTTATTATAGGTTATTATAAGATATTGAATATAGTTCCTTGTGCTATATGGTGGAATCTTGTTGTTCCATCTATTTTGTATATCTTGAACTCCCAATTTATCCCTCCCTGGTAACCATAAGTTTGTTTTCTATGTCTATGAGTCTGTATCTGTTTTGTAAATAAGTTCAGTTGTGTCATATTTTTAGATTTCACATATAAATGATATCATATGGTATTTTTCTTTCTCTTTCTGGCTTACTTCACTTAGAATGATGATCTCCAGTTCCATCCATATTGTTGCATATGGCATTATTTTCTTCCTTTTTATGGTTGAGTAATATTCCAGTGTGTGTGTGTGTACCATAACTTCTTATCCAATCACCTATCTATGGACATTTAGTTTGCTTCCATGTCTTGCTTACTGCAAATCATCACTGAAATTCTGTAATATCCTAATTTCAACACAAAAAACAAGTTCATTAATTCAAAAAATGCTTATAGAGTGCACATATGTGCCAGGCACTCTGTAGGTCTGAGGGCTCCAGGGAAAATTAACAATCTCTAGCTATTCTTCTGGACTCCAACAATTCCCAAAATAAAATAGGGGTCATTACAACATGGTACCCATTTATTTCTAAGCCCGAGATAATTCTTTACCCATTAGATCAAGAGACCAGGCAGTAGATTCTCAAATAATTTGGATAATGCCTTAAATTTGTTGTGACATGTCCATGCTTAGGTTTCCATGTTCTTACACATGCTGTTCTTTCTTTGTGGTATGTTGTCTAAACTGCAATTCCCTCTGAAGGATATCCTGAGACAAGGAATCAAATGCAAGTAATTTATCTGGGAGGTGATCCCAGGATACACCGGTTGAGGAGCAGAGAAGTGAGAAAGGGAAGGGAAGGAAGCCAATAAATGACACATTAACAAACTAGTTACAGATGGGGTCAAATGGAGTGAAGTCTCCCTGATGAGTATAGAGAGACTATGTAACACTCAAGAGTTTTCCCAACTGAAGGATGAAGTTGCTTGGCTATTTATCTACCAACTCCAGCTAGTACTTTGTTCGGAGCTGTCCTGGAGGTGATTAATAATTCTCAGCACTTCTAGCCTCTTGCATGTGTTCCTGGGAGTCCAGAAGCCTCAAACAAAGAGATTCAGATGCTGGTTGTTGTAAGTAGAACCAGCATGTGCAGAAATACAGGTTAGGCACCAACAAGGGAGATATATGAGTGGGCACCACTGGTACCTGCTACAAATGCCTTTTCTACTATAACCCGGCTAATTTATTCTTCAAAACGCAGGGCAGAAATCACCCACTTGGGCAAGTCCTGAATGCATTTGCAGGTCTGGTGAGTTGCCCCACTTTTCTGTGCACCAGCAGCACTGTGTGCTTGTGTCTTTCCTACTACAAGATGTAAGTGGTGGCTCTGAGCCCCAAGTTGGCTCCTGACTTCCAATCTCAGGAATCTCAGGATGAAACCATTAACACACTCCCATAGGAGAGAGCCCCTTGGCTTGTAGATGCATAACTCCAACCTCTGCCTCTGTCTTCATGTTGCCATCTTCTCAGTTTCTCTGTCCTCTCTTCTTATAAGGACACCAGTCATTGGATTTAGGGCCCACCCTAAGTCAGGATGATCTCCTCTCAAGATCCTTAGCTTAATTAACATCTACAAAGACTATTTCCAGTGGAAATAGGAAGGAGAAAAAAATTCTTCTGTGTGGCTGTTAATTTAGTAGAATATGAGACTGGAGCTGCTATAGGCCATCTTACCCTGGATGAGGAGGAAATTATTCTAAAAACTGAAGCCAAGCCATGAGCAGGATAAATACATAAACAGAGACATGGAAACTTGCCATTATTTGAGCCCTTGGATACAGCCATGCCTGAAGCTAACACTTCCCCTTCACTTCTCAGTTACATGAGTCAAAGAATTTCTTTTGCTTAACTAGTATGAGTTGAGTCGCTAACACTGGCAACTGAAATAGTTCTTACTAATACAATCAAATATTGTACATCTGCTTCCTCCTGGATCGATCCATTTCCACTTCCTCTTCTTGTACCTGACAGGGTACTATTTATCCTCAGATCTCAGTTCAAACATAACTTTCTCAAATAGACTTTCCCTAAACTGATGCCTACCTCCACCCCAGATTCCATCAGTTCTACCTGATGGATGGTCTCATAGCCCTGATACCCTTATCGTAGCACTTATCCCACATGACGGTAATTAGCTGCTTAATTTAGTCCCATCCCGGCACCACCACTGCAATGAAATGTAAGATCTTTGAGGACAAAAAAAATTCTGTGTATTGCTATGTTCAAGTTCCTAGCGTAGTGATTAAAATTAGTAGGTGACTAATGTCTACTCCTTCACAACTTTGACTTTTCATTTGTTTTTCAAAAATATGGTGAAATAGTCTATGACCAAGTGTAAGTCATGGCTACTGTGTGTGTGTGTGGGGGGGGCTACTAGGCATTGTAATATGTCCTGATTGATTTTTAGTATAGAAGCTAGTAATTGCTTTTACTTAGGGATTTCTTAATAAAATTATAATAATAATTTTTGAAAACTCCCAGGCTGATCAAAGGGAATAATTTGAAGAGGATAATTATACTCACGGAGGATGAAGATTATTGCTTTTCTGGTATTAAGCAGTCTGATTAGACTAAAGAAAGGAAGAACTCAGTTTGCCAGTTCTTTAAGCATTTTCTGAAGATCTGGATTTAAGTCTAAATAATACATCACCTTGAACTCTCCTTGTTTTAAATAACTTTTGGGTTTTTTTTTATTATTGAAGCAAGTTATAACTGTCATAGAAAATTTGGAACACACATAAAAGTATAGTTGGAGAAAATAGAAAGCCCCGGACCCCCATCAGTGAATCTTTGCATCTTATTTCTGTGTTTCAGTAACCAGATGTCAGGTCAGATCCTGGCTCCTGCTACCAGGGACACTCCTGGCCTTACCTCCTCAGCGTTCCTCCTACAAGATTCCTGATTTCACTTCTCATAGGTGTCCCCTTTTTATTCCACAGAAACAAAGAGATACCTTTTCCCTGACTTCCACACTTGCAAAGCTGACTTATGCTGAAAATTTAGGGCTAAAGACAAAGAGAAAATTTACATCACAGTTCTATATTCTTCATTCGTTCATTCATTCATTCAGCAGGCCCAGACTTTAAAAGAAATGAAATATTAGAGTTTTCTTTTCTTAGTCAAATCCCTCACTAAGGGTCTGGATGGAGCTGTGTAGTATTCCCCTCAAAATTCATGCCCACCTGGATCCTGTAAATGTGACTTTATTTAGAAATAAAGTCTTCACAGATGTAATCAAGTTAAGACGAGGCCATACTATATGAAAGTGGTCCTAATCCAATGACTGGTGTCTTATAAGAAGAGGGGAATGGATACAGGCACACACAGAAGGAGGTCAGCCATTGAAGGAGGCAGAGATTGGAATTGCGCTGCCGCAGGCCAAGAAATGCCAAGGATTGCCTGCAAGCACCAGAAGCTGGAGGATGAGGATACAGGAAGGAAGCTTCCCAAGGGCCTTCAGAGAGCTCATGGCCCTGCTGACACCTTGATTTTAGACTTCTAGTCTCTAGACCTGTGAGAAATTATTTTCTGTTATTTTAAGCCACTATATTTGTTGTATGTAGTTATGGTGGCCCCAGGAAACTAATCCAGGGTTCTCCCCACCCCCACCCCACCCCGCTGAGTAATCCTGTATTTGCCCCACCCCATACTCCATCTTCCACCCAACTCCAAAAAAATTTCCTCTGAGTCCTTCATGCAAAGCAATTTAATCCCCCAAGCAAGGAGCTTCCCTTTCTATATCCAAAGGCTTATCCTTTGCTTCACCAAATAGGAGGTGGCTATGGAGGGGGTTTCCTTCCTCCTCCCTCAGCAGATCGTTCAAAGAAAACTGAGTTGGGTAATGACTGATTTCTACACGGATAAAAATGATACCATTCCACTTGAAGATTAAAAACAGAAAGAAGGGGGGAAAAAAAAGAAGAAGAAAACAAAAGCAGTTATGGCCAGTGTGGATTTAAACCTGTAAGTTTTGCACTTAAATTGACAAATGTATTCCCATTTTTCTCTTTTAAAACAGAGTGGGGTCATTATGTCATTTTGTTCCCCTCACTCCACCTTCACTTAACAGGATATTGTGAGCATTTTCCTGTATTAAAAAGTCTTCAAAGATTATACCATAATTTATACAGATCCACAACCCCCTCTCCACAAATTCAAACTGCTCTGAACACTGAAAACTGTTTTGAAAGCCTGGTGCCAACTCATGGGATGGAAAAGCTGACCTGAAGGGGCCTACAGCTATTTATGGTTTATTTATACCAATTAGTGTGGCTATTAATAAGTCTCATGACAGAAGTCTGGACGTGTTCATGATGTTGCTACAGACCCTACTGAGAGTGCGGAATAAGATCGGCACCAAATCGTTCTAAAATCTGAAAATTCTGGATCCTGAAACACCCTGGGTCTCAGGGAGTTGTGGACATGTATAATCACCCCCTTCTTGTTGGATATTTAGGCTGTTTTCACCTTTTTGCTGTTCTAAAATTGCTGCAGGGACTGTGTCTTTGTGAACCTCTGTTTGCGTCACAGTTCATTTCCTTAAAATAAATTCCTTGGCATGGAATTGGGAAGTCAAAGAAAAGGAACACTTCTAAGGTTCTCGGTGCATACTGCCAACTTGTTTCCCAGAAAGGTGTACCAGTTAGCACTTCCCTCACCAGCACTGAGTCATACCAGTTTTACTACTTTCGCGGAGGAAACGTTTTATCCCATTTTGCTTCGAACACATTTGATTACTGGTGATGTTAGATGTATTTTAAAAAGATGTTTATTATCATTTCTAGTTCCTTTTCCAGAATTGTCTATTCATGACTGTTGTCTGTTTTCTACTGAAGACTGGCCATCTCATAAGGTCATTCTATGTAAATGCTACACCAAGGCCAAGGGGGTGAGGTGGCCACAATCAAGTCTGATTTCAATCATTTCCCTGTGCACCTTCAGCTGTGGAGGGGCACACTTTTCTCCTTATAAAGGTACCCACCTACCCGTGTACTTGGCAAGCCTGCATCACAAGGCTGGGTCCAACTAGATGGGGTGCCTTTTTCTAATTTATCTGCCCGGAGTGGGGTACCCTTTCTAATTTGCACAAAGGTACCTCGCTGAAGCCATGATTAGATAATTGTTTTTCTAATCCATTTGTCTCAGTTCTCTATATAGTAAAGCTATTAACTTTTTGCATATTATATTGTGCTGCCTGTTTTCCTTGCTTATTGTTTTGTATTAGTTCCACTCATAAATTATTTAAATGTGTTCCACATTGCTTTGCTTTAAAAACAAAAAAAACCTTCAGGAAGTTCTAGGTAGCTTTCTTTTTCTTTCTTTTGCTTCTGAATATTATTCTGAGTGGTGAACTTGACCTCCTTGGATAGTTAAGCCCAGATGTCAAAGGGATATATTTGGCCCTGTTTAAACCCCCAGCCCAGAGCTAGCCCTTCGGGGAGATATCTGCACCCATCTCATCTGTCCAACCATTTAATCAGCATTAATTACTGAGCACCTGTTATGGTCCATGCACTGTGCAGAGGTGACTAAAGAGAAACAGCTGTCCCTCTTTGGAGCTTGCACTGGACACTGTGTATTCAGGTTGAAGATACCGATTAACGAGAGGTAACATTTACGAGTGCTCCCTGTGTGCCAGGCACTAGTCTAAGAAGAACTCACATAGTTACTTCTCTTACCAACCCTATGACGAGGTGGGTATATTAGAGTTCCCTTTTTACAAGTGAGGAAACCGAGGCATGAGGAGGGTGAATAACTTGATCCAAGGTCACATGCTGACCAGTAGCTTTGCCAGAAGCTACACCCAGACAATCTCGGCCCCCCACTTTCCCTCAACACTCTCACAGACTAGTCTCTTGAGCCGTCTACTCCCACTCTCTCCTTTTCCACCGATGGTGGTCCCCAAAAAGTAGGCGGCCAGTGGACGATAACCATAAGTGGCAGACACTCGGGTCTCTCTTTATCTGGGCTTTTGTTCCCCACAATGCTCCCCTCCCTAGCCTGTTCCCCACGACTTCTGACTCAGTCTCATCTTCTGGTGCCAGAGTGGGCTTGTCTTTTCGGCTCCATCCCTGGTTTTGACCCTTCTTGGTTGCTTTGGCGGCTCGTCCTCCTCTCTCTTGCCCTGAACTGCTGGAGTCTTTGAGGCCTGGAGCTAGTTCTCTTCCCTTTATAGGCACTTATCTTTCCCTAGGCACGTACATCCCTGTTAATGGCTTTTAAATCCTACCAAATTCCCATCTCCAGCCCACAATATCCCAGACATCTATGCCCAACTCCTGGCTGGACTCAACATGTCCAAAACCATACTCATCATTTCGCTCCCACCAAACACGTTCTCATTCCTGTGTTCTCTGTCACAGGTACTGTCACCACCAACCAGCCATGAAAGCCAGAAACCAGGGGACCCATTCTTGACACCTCCCTCTTCCTCACCACCCCCACAGAGAATACAGCCCCAAGTCCCGTTGATTTGATAACCTAGGTGTCTCTCGAATACACTCCTCTCCATCACCGTCACTACCCTCTACACCTGCTCTCAGTCTAACTACCTTTATCTCTTACCTGAGATTCTCCATCTGGTCTTCTGTATCCTTGCTCTTTTTCAGTCTGTTCTCCCTACTCCAGCCAGAGTGATCTTTTTAAAACACAATTAGATTTTGTCACCCTTTGTGTAAAAGTCCATATATACATGTTTGATGATTTTACTATGCTCTTTTTTTTTTAAATTGAAGTATGGTCAGTTACAATGTGTCAGTTTCTGGTGTATAACATAATGTTTCTAAGTGAAGTAAGCCAGAAAGAGAAAGAAAAATACCATATGATATCACTCAAAGGTGGAATCTAAACAAAAAGAAAGAAAAAAGAAGACACTAATGATTTTACTATACTCTTAAATGGTGTCAGGGCAAAGTTGTGTCAGCAGGTAGAAGGGAGCCCTTTTTTTTTTTCACACAAAGGTACCCACCAGCCCATTTGCCAAGCCCTGCACTATATAGTTAACTCCAACTAGATAGGATGCCTTTTTTCTGTGTGTCTGCACAGAGGGCATGCCCGTTGCTAGTTCACACAAAGGTCAAAATATTAGCTTGAAAGGCCTTCCATAGTCTGTCCTCAGCCCACTTCTCCAGCCCCACGAAACACCCCCTTCTTCTTGCTGTCATATTCCAGCCATGCTGGCCTGCTGCCAGATCCTCAGATAAACCACTCTCTGTGCTTCGGGATCCTTGCATATGCTGTTCTCTTCTACTAAAATGCTTCTTTTCCTGCATAAATAACATCTACTCATACCTTGAATCTCAGATCAAGCATCAATTGCTTAAAAAAGTAACTCCCCCCACGACTAGGTCAGAACTTCCACATAAGCTCCTTGTCTTCAGAACACTTACCTCATTTTTCAATTGTGCCCTTACTTTTATGATTATGTACTTAATGACTGTCTCTGCTTCTGGCCTTTCACTGCCACAAAGACAGGGATTCTACCAGTCAGATCTCTGGTTATAAGCAACAGAAACTGATTCTAGCTAAACTTAAGCATATGAGGAATTTGTTGGAGGATCTGGGATAAATTCACAGAATCAGAGTGAAGGCTGGAGAACCAGACTCAGGAAATGATCAGGAAGTTAGGTTGGCTGTGCTGAAGGAACGTGGCCCAGGTCGAGCGATGGGACAGTCTGATCAGGATGGCCCACTGGTGCTGGTGCCGCTGGACAGTCGACACCCATGGAGCAGTTGTGCTGTTGGCAAAGCTGACGCTGCTGTGACTAATTTATCAATTGTCCTGATGTATGGCTTCATGTCCTCTAGATCAGCATCCCAAGCAGGAGAGTTCAATTGGCTGAACCAGGTCACATGATCATGTTCCATCAGCCAGGAGCAGGACCAGCCAACCTCTCACCAAGACTCCTATCATGGGTGTGTTTCCTCATTGAGAAGGTTGTTGGGATGCCAGGTAGGCAAAAAAATATATAGACAGACAGACACCCCCCCCCCCAGAGAAACCATGTCTATTCAACAAATGATATATTCCCCAAACTAGTACAATATCTGGCATAAAATAAGACAAAAAGTATTTGAAGGAGTGAGTGAATGATAAACCCTTTGCATCCCTAAGGACACAGGTTGTCCCATTTGGGCAAGTTTCAGGGTAACCACCCACAGTTACTCACTTCAACTGTAGCCAGTACTGGTCAAACCAGCCTCTTGGTCATACTTACCTTAGTCCCATTGAGATGAGATTAGAAGACAAGAATGCTAAGAACCAGAGTGAGTGGATACTATTAGATCCATTTTACAATGTAAATGTGAGGCCCAGGGAGGTAAATGACCAGAGTCAAGGTCACACAGCTAAAAAGAGCCAGCCAAGACACCAAGCTTCATCTGCTGATCTAATTGAATCGATACGTTCTGTCTCAAGCTGTGTTTTGATAGCACGTGATAATGTGCTTCCCATCAAAATATTTGGGTGCAAGGACATTTCCTCCAACAGCACCAGCTAACAGGGGAGTTGAGGGTAGTGGGACCACCAAAGAGGCTGAGCCACATCCATTATGGAGAACATAAGGCTTCTAAAGGGTTAAACTGATCTGGTCAAGGGACTCTTGTCCCTGCCCTTCCAAGGAGACATGATGTGATGTGTTGGTAGGCTGAGCGGTCTGCTGTCACACCACTAGTTAATGTGTTCGGACTTTCACTCTGGGACATTTTTCTTTCCCTTCTTACCCTTCTGGGTCTGGCCTCCTTGTACAGCATGGACCTGAGAATTTCTGCTGAAACTGAGGCTACACGGCTTGCTGTGAAGTCGGGAGACACAGCTCTTCTGTGTTCAGTGTAATTCCTGAACAGTGAATGAACCTAAGTTCCCTACTCATCCCCACCCGCCCATCCACTCCTTCCCAGAGCTCATCATAAAAAGCAACAACGAAACCTCTGATGGTATTTAGCAATGACAGAGAATGGTTCCAGGAGGGAAATTACAACTGGAAGACGTCCACCAGGATTCACTACTGATTGGAGAAGAAATCTGTCAAGTTCCCAAGTGGTCCTTTGAGGGGTTCCACCGAGGTCCCTGAGAATAAGCCTCCCAACTTGCATCATCACCATTTGGCATGGAACATGGGTCTTCACCCTGCAACATTGTATAGTGATAAAAGCACAGACTGAGGAGGGTAGCCTGGATTTAAATTCAAGCTGTCTTCCCTTACCAGCTGTGCAATTTCTGGCAAGTCATTTATTAATGCCTTGGTTTCCTCATCAGGTAAAATGGGAACAATAGAAGAGCACACTCTGTGTTCATGGGGTAGTTGTGAAATCAATGAGATAGTCAGGGTGAAGCTTGTAGGACAGTGTTTGGTGCATCATATGTGTTAAATAAATGGCAGCCGTTGGTATCAGTTCAGTTCAACACACATTTCCTGAGTGCTTTTGGGTGCCAGGCACCCTGCATGACCCTGTGTGAGATACAGAAATAATTCTCCTAAGACTCCATTTTCCTATTTGGAAAGGCGTTGTTCAAAAAGGGATCGAGGAGAGAGTGATGGGGGAAAGAGTTCTTTAGTGACTAAATAAAAAGTGCCCTCTGGCCTGCAGTTTTAGAGGCAGTACAGTATCACAGTTAGGAGCATGGATTTGGGGGGGCCATTCTCTGTGGGTGGACAGAATAATGCCCTCCCCTGTCAAGGTGCCCAGAACTTAATCCCCAGAATTCGTGAATATGTTTTATTACATGGCAAAAGGGATTTTGTAGATATGATTAAGTTTAGAGAACTTGAGAGAGGATAATCTTATCCTGGATTATGTGGTTAGACTCAGCCTAATCCTGTGAGTCCTCACAAGTGGGAACTTCTCCCAGCTGTGGCCAGAAAGAGATGGGACAATGAGTGGAGAGAAATACAGTGTGAGGTCACCTTTATAAACAGGCAGCTTCAAAGGTTGCTCTCATTCCTCTAATAGCAGACACGGAGGAACAGAGATGTCCCCTTAAGGAAGTGCTGTTTGCATGGCATTGGAAAGAGTTCAGCCATGACTATTTGTTTCCCCTGGGTGTTGGGGACCTCGCTATGTCATTCTAACAAGAGTGATCATTTATTAAATACGTACTCAGTCTTTTCATATCTTATGTCTAATCTTTAAAACCAAGCATATTAAGACTCTATTTTACAAATAAGAAAATAGGGGTCTGAAGTGCCAGGTAACTTCAAAGCCCACACATTTTACACTTAACCAAAGTGATTTAAGTGATATTAAAAAGCTAAGGAACAGCTACACAATTTAAGAACAGAAATGACTGAGTGAAAATAAACAACCAGGAAGACAAGGGAACAGACACTAGACAAGACAGTGGTCAGGGTACTGGAGGTGACTGTAGGGTAGGGTCGCTCTCCTACTATCTGCCAGACAGGTAAATCCATTCTCCTCTCTGGGCCTCAGTTTCTTCATCTGTAAAATGGAGTCTTGGACTAAATGATCTTCTTTCCAGCTTTGACATCCTGTGATCCTATTTGAAAAAATAGTGAAGCCAAAGCTATGTTCGCAGGGAGAAATTACGTGATTCAAAGAATTGCTTCAATTAAGGAAATAACAAGAGTGGAGAAAGCCCTGAGGACCAAAACAAGGAAATCAGATCAGCCTCCCACAGGGCTCAGAAGACAAGCTGTGACCTGCTGGGTGAGTCACATCTGCTCCACACATTCCTTCCAAGGGCAGCCCCAGGCCTGCGCTCAAAACAGCAAATGTTAACTTTGGGGCAGGGTGGAGGAGGGGATCTGGAGATGGAGGCTAAACCCCTGGAGATAGCCGGTCCTGGATAGTGCTGTGATCGGCAGAGGCGAACTGAGTTACAGAACAGAGTATGAGGGGCTCTTCCTTGGAAGAAGTAAGAAAGGTGTCTCAACCTGCTTGGTGCATGGGGCAACCACCTGGACTAGGGAGCCAAAAACAAAGGCTCTCAACTCTGGCTTTGCCACATGCAGGATGTGTGGTCATGAGTTAGCCTATTTGGACCTCTGTTTTCTGACATGTGAAATGGATGTAATCCCCAGGAGAGAAGAAAATTTAAGATCATTCTAGGCATTTGTATCAATTGCCTCATCTAAGTTTTGCCATTGAGAGAAACGTCAGCAGATGAGGACACTGGGGGGAGTGAGGTGACTTAGACCCACAGTAGAGCAGGATTTGAACTCACGCTGGTCAACACTTGGGTCATTACCAATAAGACGATGCCTCAGTATGATAGGAGTGAACGTGCTTTTTGAACTATTGAGTGCAATAAAGGACAAGGGCTCCTTATCCAGAATGCAGAGATTATCCAGAAGCCACATTCTGATGGAGGAATGGGCTTTTTCAGGGCTTTTTCCTTTGTTCAACCACCCACTCAATCCTTAATCAGTTTATTTTCTGGGTAGTCAAGTGAGAGTTTTTTTGAAGTGACTCTTGAAACAATTACAGCGTGATGTACGGAAAATACTGGATTAGGATTCAAGAGACTTTCTAGTTTCAGCTGTACCACAGAAACATTACTCTGGAGAAGTCACTCACCCTTTCACCCATAAAGATGAGAGGTAGGTTAGAGGTGATTCCCAAGGTCCCTCTAGCTGAGGCACTTCATTGAGAGAAGGGGCCAGAAATGGAAAGTATGCGGGGTGCCTGAAAGTGGTCTCACTCTCACTGCTGAAGTTCCCATTCTAACCTCAGGCACTTCAGCCATCCTTCCCACCGCAGGGAAGCCAGCCCACATCAGCCTTCTCCCCTGGTTGAGCCTCATTTTAGCCTGAAAAGACTTCTGGAGTCTGATGGACATTCCTTACACACAGCGTGCCTACACACAGAGATCTCTGGTGATCGTAAAGTATCACTCCACCAGCACACACCAACCACAGTCCCAAGCTGCCAAGGCAGTGGCTGATGTTCTCTGGCCCCAGTTCTTCCTGGTGCTTCAGTCTTGAGAGGTAGCCAGAGACGACAGAGTAGAAGTGGGAGGAGGACCATGACAGATCCCAGGGGAAGAAGCTGAAGTCCTGGATCTAGCTGTTTGCTGTGGGCTATACCAACCACTCACTCCTGTGTCCATGCCCATTGTTGTAGCAATTTCCCAGCAACTCCAGCAACTTGTTTACCTGGAGGTTACCCCACAGTGACCTTCTAACACCTTGCTTCACATAATTGAATGTGAAAGCACATTACTAGTAAAATATTAGGAAAACAGCCTGTGTAGGCAAGTGTGCGCATGCGCACCCCCCCCCTACACACACAGCCAGAGCACAGAGCCCCCTACAGACCGGCTGCAACTAGATGGGGAAGTCTTAACTCAGAGCTGCAAAACTTTGGGATTACGTCATTTGCCAAGGGCTAAATGGGAAGGGCACTAGGTACTTCCCAGTAAGGAAGGGATTCAAAGGAGATGCAGCTCCAGAAACAAAGGTAGAATTTTCTTAAATAGAGATAACCCGAGGCTGGTTTCCCAACAATAGCAGCTAGTTCTAGCCTCTCCCCTCAGACCCGCCCTCCTGCAGTTAGAGGGAGGTTTCCAAATAATCTTATTCAGAAAGATGTGTGTTTACACCTGCCAGTTAAGGGATCTCAAGACACACAAGAGTGGGAACAGGAAATGCCTGATCCTGCTAAAAAGTATGAGTCATCGGAAATTAGACAGAGGGGCCCAAAGTGATATTAAATCTGAAGCAAATTTTCCCAAACTCCATCTTCTGGTTTGTGCCTTTTTCATTTTATTAAAATGGTGTTTTTTTTTTTTTAAAAAAAATCACAACCGTATTATCAAAGACAACGTATGTACAAACATTTTACAAAAGAAACATTACTAATATCCGCTGTAATAAGGGCAAGCTGAAGAAAAGACGCTGAGTTTCTGGGCCAGAGTCTGTCCTCAAAGACATCTGAAATGTGTTCAGGCAGCTGGAATAGGCTTCTTTCCCGGTGGCAAGCATAAGTGATCGGTAATACAAACGATGGTAAATGAGGCTACTACACGGGCCCAATTAGCGAACTCCTCATCAGGAAGGCCACAATTCAAGTGGAGCTAATCAAATAACTTAAACCCAAGACAGTAAAAGCGCCGTTTCCCATCCTAATGCATTTAAGCCTTCAGCATCGATTGTGTCCCTTTCAAACGATGCTGGATTGTCATGTAGACAGTTGATTCTTAACACATAACCCTATGCCAAAGTTCCCTTAAACTCTTCGAGTCAGGTGTTTAGTTGGACCAAAAGGGAATTTTTAGAAATGCTTCCTTTAAGACAGAAGTCAGAAAGGGAGGTGGTCCTGAGAACAGGATCTAGAATACTTTTGGTGGCGGTGGAGGGAGATAGAAATATGGGAGAAGAAATGTCTCCTTGGGCCAAGAATCAAGAAGCGTGACTCACTTGGACCTGGACCACGCCGAAATCCGATACCCCACCCCACCCCACCCCCGCGCCGCCGGTACCTACAAGCTCGGTTGCTTTCTCATCTCCCCCAGTTCCTTGATCTCCACCTTCTTGTACTTCCCCGACCTCCTCCTGTTGGTGATCACCAGGACGGCCACCCCGGCGACTAGGGCCACCACCACCACCACGATGACGGCGATGAGGCCTCCGGTGAGGCGCTTCATGGAGAACTGGGGGGGCTTCTCGTCCAGGTAGTAGATGAGCGTTCGCTCCACCAGCAGGGGCTCTCCGCGAACGCGCACGTCGAGGCCGCCTTGGCCGGGGAACAGCGACTCGCCCTTGACGTCCCTCTCGAAGTAGTAGGCGGCGTCGGCGATGTCCACATCGCCGGGGGCCTTCTGCGACGCGTTCTGCCGCAGCTCGATCTGGATGGTGGGGTGCTCGTAGTGCACGGCCGCTAGGAACCTGGGGGACAGCCGGTAGCGCTCCCGGAAGATCCGCCGCAGCTCGGCGTCCAGGTCCGAGTGGTTGAAGGCGCGGGTGGCCGGGCGGTGGCGCAGGTCGATGAGGATGTGGTAGGTGCGCACCAGCTCGTCGCAGCGCAGGCTCAGGTCGCCCTTGTCGGTGCGGCGCACGCCCACCGAGTTCACGCACCAGCACACAGACGTCTGGTTGCACTGGCGCGCCTTGAAGCGGCCCTGGTGGTCACAGTCGGGGTCGTACAGGCCGTCGTTGTCCAAGAGCGCGTACTCGCTCGGCCGCACCAGCGCGCGGCCGCTCTTGGGGGCGCTCATGCGGGCCTTGAGCAGGAGGCACTTGGACGTCAGCGTGGAGCAGTCGACCTCCAGGCCCGAGCCGAGCGCGCGGCACAGGCAGCGGCCGCCCGGGCCGCTCCAGTCGCACACGGTCATCTTGTTGGTGGGGCATGTGCAGTTATTCTGCGCGGCCGCGTGGCCCATCACCGCCACCAGCAGCAGGAGCAGCGGCAGCAGCGACGGCGATGGCAGCGCGAGGCCGGGGCCCCGGACCATGGTGGGCCGGAGGAGCGCGGATCGGGCGCGGGCTGGCGAGGGCCGGGGGACTCTGCTGGGCTCGGGCTCCGCCGTCTAGGATGGTCTCCTGGCGTCTGCCGCCTGCCGCTCCCTCCTGCTTTTATACTCCGCCGGACCTGCCCGGCTGGTTCGGCCGCCGACTCACCCGCTGGTATTTGGTTGACACATCCCGCCCCCTGTCCCGGTCCCCATCCCCGTCCCACGGAAGGCCCAGCCCGCCCTGCGCCACCCGCGATAGGATCAGGGGAGCGGAGCCTGCCCTGTCTATTCCGGACCGAAAGCCCCGGAAAGGAAAACCGATACTCACCTGTGGGCGGTGGGGACACGCCCCCGGCCCTCCCGGCCCCACCTGCAGAGGGACCCGCCCATGGCGCGTCCTCCAGCTGAGGACCTTGGGCGTCCCGGCTGCTCTCTGGGGCTGCAATTCTCAGAAATTGTACTGAGAAGTAAGGCGTGGGACTGTGACGCTTTTGTCCACTCCCCCTTTCTTTTTCTCTCTTCGTTTCCCAGCCTCCGTCCCTGCTTTAAGTTCGCTTCTTTCCGCAGTTCTCCTAATAGCGCACGTTGATACAGTTTACAGCTCCCAACATTATCTCATCCTCACGTCGTGTTCTGACAGGTATGGACTCTCTATAGGACCCATTTTATAGGTGATGCTGTTGAGGCTTAGAAACTTAAAAGTCGCCCAGCCATCATTGTCTTCAGATTCCTTGTAGGCATCTTTGGGATTCTCCCTGGCTGTTCTGAGACCTTAAATAAATGCTATGGAAACCGAGTGGTGCAGAATCTGAAGAAAGATTAGGGAGCAATTCTGTTACTCGCCTTACCATGGGTTAAACCCAGGTGTCTTGGAAGCCAGTGTATTAGGAGTTTTGTTGAACACTTTTTTTTTGCTCCTTCACACAGGCAAACCCATAATTTTTATGCATGTACTCAGTATAGAGAGATGGAAAGGAACAAATTCTTTAAAAAAAAAAAAAGCAAGACTATAAGGAATTCTTTGTACAGTTTGATTGCAAAAGCGCAAATCATTGCTTTTCTTTCTCTGTGTCCCATACAAGTAGCTGAACCACTGCAAATAATGAAAAGATGCAGCCTGTGGGAAACTGCTTCTCTGCCTCTGTGTGGCTACTTCAGTGGGATGAAGGGATTGCCATCTCTCTTTTGAATCATTGAGAAAGTCCATGGTTTCAAAGCTGTGGTAAAAATTAACAGTAATTAGCAAGCTATAATTATTCCTGGCTCTTCCGTCAAAGCGCATTTTATATGTTCAGCATTTAAAGAACACCAGCAGTGGTGCAAGGGTGTTGTTTAACACATGAAAGCCAGTCAGGCCTCTACCCCATTAATTTTCAAGCCATTCCTGAGGTGGGTAGGTGGATGTAAATTATTCTGCCTAGAGACGGCAGAGAAAGCAGAGAGACGTGGGGGGCAGATTTCTTACCCACAAGCACCAGGTGTTGTGGGACTACTCCTCTGCTCTCTACCCTCACTGTCTGCCCAGGTTTTTGAATTAGGAACCTAATCAGTTTTTCCCTCTCCAACACCCAGTCTACCCTGGATGAGAGAAGGCTTTCAAAATCACAAATCTGTGCCCATCTCCTCTCTGCTGAGAACCTTTCAAGCACAGAGTGGAAGATACCCCTTGGCTCTTAGGATAAAACTCATATTACTTAAGTTATCTGTCTCACAAGGTCTTATATGATCGTGGGCATACTTCTTAAGTTATGCTGTTTAACTCCTCTGTGCCTTAGTTTCCTCATATGTAAAATGGGATAATAAAAGCACCTACCTAACAAGGTAGGTGTGAGAATTAATGTAGATAAACCACTTAGAACAGTATCTGTTCTAGCAGTATCTCCACTTAAGAAGTGTAGAGAGGTGTTAGCTGTTGTCTTGGTCACCACCACCTTCATCAGCTCTATCTTGCTTCATCTTGCCTCTGCAGTTTTCACCATGTTTCCAAACCTTTGTAAAGTCATCTACTTGGACTCTCCCCTTCTTTACTTATTTAGAATATAATTTTGTGTTTTTCTGCTCAGCTCATGGGCCACCTCCAGGAAGCCTCCTCTGATTGATTCTCCCTATTGCACTCAGGGAAGTGCCCTTTCTCTGTGCTTTCCTAATTTCTGTAACATACCGGAATAACAACATCAATTTTTCTGAGCTTCTGACTAGGTAGCCACAATCCTCTATAACTGAGAGCCACCTGCTTGATATTCCAGTGGGTCCCAGGCTGGCAAAAGGAAAGCTGACGGAGAAGGTGTCTCAGGGCTAAGGGATGTATACAATGGTGTCCACTTAGCTTGGACAGCTCTAGTGCCTGGGCCTTGCTTGGGCCAGTGCTCTGAGATCTCCAAACCTCAGGCTTTTCCAGCCACGTGAAGTTTTGGGAGGAAGGGAATGAAAGGATCCTGTCCTCGGTATCTTCTACAGAAGATGGGAAAGAAGCAAAGATGACCCCTCCCCCCACACACACATTTTCTTTTTTTTTTTTAATCTAATTTCATTATATTTTCAATGGAGGTACTGGGGATTGAACCCAGGACCTCTTGCATGCTAAGCACATGCTCTACCACTAAGCTATACTGCCCTCCCCACACTTTCTTAAATTCTGTGGTTCTGGCAGACTTTCCCCAACAGTCACACACAAACACCAAGATAGGTTTATTAAGAGCAGCCCCAGCTCTGATTCTCCCTTCTTCCTTTGTCTGTTTCCTGCCTAGGTCTGCAAATATCCCATATTAGCTTTATCTCTGTTTTTTTTTTTTTTTCATTTTAAATTTTAACAAAAGCATTCCATGAACTCGGGTTTCTCGTGTGTATATCAAGGACAGGAACCACCGCTGAGCACTGTCCAGGCACCAGCGTATGGTAGGCATTCAGTCATGATTACTGGGCTAATTAACACTGATTTGTGCCCAGAATGTTGCAGTATCCATATATTCTCCTAGGAGTGTTCATGTTGACCATTTCAATACTTTTGTTCTAGTCTGATTCTCATCACCTACCTCAGCCACGAAACCTCTCTCCCGACCATAATCCACCTTCCAAACACCCAGTTTCAAGGAAGACGGGGTAATGAGTGTTATGTTTGCTTCTATGCATGATCCCAGACTGTTATCCACTGTCGGGAGAAAGAAGGCAGTCTGATGAGGGTAAGAGCAGACAGGGATTCTGGAGGCGAGCAGGGTAGTGTGGTTGAAAGAAAATGAGCTTTGAATCTAGTAAGACTGCCTCAGATTCGGGTTTTACATCTCTTATGCCTGTGTGTTACTTCACTTCCCTGAGTTTCAGTTTCCTTAATTAGGAAATGAGGGTGATAATGCCTGTTTTCCCCCAACATCTGTGAAAAGGATGATTTCCCACCTTGTTATGAAGAACATGCTTTTCCCTCCGTTGAACTTCATACTTCATCTATTTTTTCTTCCAATCCTTTCTTTTTTTTGAATTACAGTTGATTTGCCAGGTTTTGTTAGTTTTTGGTATACAGCATATTGATTCAGATATATATATATTATTCTTCATATCATTATCATTTTAGGTTATTAAAAGATATTGAATATAATTATCTGTGCTGTAGATATAGTAGGGGCTTGTTTATCAGTTTTAGATATAGTAGTGTGTATCTGCAAATCCCGAACTCCTAGTTTATCCCTCCCTTCCCACATCCCCCTGGGTACCATAAGTTTGTTTTCTATGTCTGTGAATCTGTTTCTGTTTTGTAAATAAATTTATTTGTGCCATTTTTAAGATTCCACATATAAGTGATACCATAGTTTTCCCCCTCTGTCTGACTTACTTCACTTAGTAAGATAATTTCTAGGTCCCTCTATGTTGCTACTGATGTCATTGTTTTATTCTTTTTTAAGGCTGAGTGGTATTCCCTTGTATCTGTCTGCCTCTATTTTTTTTATTATTGACATACTTCATCTATTCTTGAGCTTTATTTTCTAAACTGGTGTTTATTATCTGATTTTCCTTGTTATCAGACCAATACCAACACATCCATTTTTATATTTAAGGATGTGATTCACGAAAACAAAACACAAAAATAAAAGTACATTTGATTAATAAAAATAAAATACTTGCCATCCATAATTATCTTAATGATTCAAGATAAAGAACATAAACTATCCAACAGAGTGTTTGGCATATTCTAAGTGGAATTAATCTTAGCTATCCTTATCAGCCATCTCAGGGGTGTAAGGATGCTTTGAGATCATAAAATCACAAAGCTGGTGATTGTGGGGATTGCTGGAGATTAGGTCCAAGGAGCTGGGTGCTAGGAGGGGAGCTGCCCAGGACCACTTACCATCCCCGCCCTCCCCGGATACAGGGATATGGAGACAATCTAGAGGCAGACAGTGCTTCAGCACCTCTGCTCCCATTTTCTGTTGGAATACCTACAACACCCTTGCGGGTAGGCAGAGAAGATAGCATTATCCCTATTTGAGTGATGTGGAAACAGAGGCCTGAACAGGGGAAGAGAGGGACTTGTTCATGGTCACATGCTTATAAGTGGAGAGGTCAGGCCTAGAATCCAGGTCTCCTGACTGCTGACGTCCCTATAAATTAACAAAGTTGGGAGAGTATTGAAGGAGTGAAGAGGTTAGGGTTTCATCTCATGTTCCTTGGGTTGTCTTTTATTATTTTTCTTTTCCTTAATTGTAGGAATATTTTGTAGAAGGTTCTGTTTCTGTGATGAGCACAAGATAGCTAATTGTGTTCAATGCAGCAGTGAGTTCATACCTGCAAACACTAGGACTCATGCCGTTAACCACCGGTTCCTCCCACACCGGAGTAGAAGTGGTCCCTGGTAGCTCTACTTTGCTAAAAAAATTAAATGTGAATTCTGGGCAGCCAGGCTATGGGCAGTTTCTTCCCCTTGGTTTCCCTTTTCGTAGAAAAGGGGTAATGGTTACCTCTTAGAGATATTGTGGGGATTCAGCCGGGGAAGTTCTGGGAAGCTGCCTGGTGCCATGCTGGGAAGCGCCCTAACCCTTCTTTCTGGCCTGACCGCTGTCAGCTTCAGGTTCCCTAAGGAGCAGCCACTGAAATGGTAGATAGTGCCTGAAGGCTGGTCAATGTTTCCTTTCTTCCTTAGAGGAAGGTTGGATCCCTGGAGGAAGCAAGTGATCCTTCAACCAGAATACAGAAAATGCAGAAAGAGGTCGGCTGTGATGATCATTAGCTCAAGATAGAGGATGGAGGCCCCAAGAAACAAACCATAGAAAGAATAAGAGGTCAGCCCAGGGCCTGGGGACAAAGCTGCAGAGGCTCAAAACAGACAAGAGGTGCATGACTTCATCTTCCACGTTTCATTTCTTTAAAAATGGGACTCAGGGGGAGGTTATAGGTCAGTGGTAGAGCATATGCTTAGCATGCACAGAGTCCTGGGTTCAATCCCCAGTACCTCCATCAAAAATAAATGAACTTAATTATATGCCCCCCCAAAAAAAGTTTTTAAAAAGAAAAAAAAAAAACTAGTCAAAAAAAAAGCGACTGAAGTATTACAAACTAATAGAATTCAAAAGAGCCAGGCAATGGAAACACTGTCTATATTTTCCTATTTCCTATTATGAAAATGTTTATAATAAAAAATTTTAAATCAAGTTAACCCCTCAAATTAAGTTTTGGAGGAAGTATTTGGGTTAAAGTTTCTGTTTTTGCTTCTAACTGTCTTTTTTTCTATTTCCGTAGTTTCCCTTATTAATATGAACCTGCATTTATTCATCACCAGTGTTGTGCCAGGTACTTTATAAATAAATCCCGTATAATTCCCACAACAGCTCTAGACAATAAGTACTCTTGTCCTCAGTCACTTAATCGGGAAGCTGTGGCTTAAGGTCACTCAGCAAGGAATCAGCAGAGGAGGGACTTGAACCCAGGCTTGGTGACACGACCATCTCTCCATTTCTCCATGACACAGTTTGGTCTCTTGCTGAAGAGCCTTGAATGAGTGAGAGTCGTCTGAAGACGCTGGGATGGCAAAGGGGTTGTGTTTTGAGTCCCGGCTGCCTGGGGAATAGAATGTCTGATCTTTTCACTTTTCTGGAAAGACAACATATTTCTCTGTTTGCTCATTTGGGTGGGACTTCGCTTTATAGAAGAGGTTGGCTGTGACGTCTATGGGTCTGCTATGTTTTTGTAGTTCATCAATCTGTGTTCTTGCTTGAAAAGTGGTTTTGTTTCATTATCTCCCGTCTGTGTTCTTCTCTTCATGATCGTCTTGTCGTGATCTCCTTGCCACGAATTGCAAACCATAAGTGGCTGCCCTCTCATTCTGGTCTCTTCCTTTAGGGCTAATCTGTTTCTTTTCCCAGGGATTTACAATCAGGGAAAAGGCAATAAAACACCCAGTAACTTTGTAGTTAATCTCACTAGCTCTTGGGCCCCATTTCCGGGGAGATTTGGCAACAAATGAGGAGAGACTGGGAAATCTTGTCACAACATTCTTGAGGCAGCCATGTTTCTCCATCCCCATGTTTATGAGTCACGGTGCCGCCTTTCTCAGAACTGGCCAGGGGTTGTGTGGTACCCTGCATGGGGTGGGAACGGGTGGGCTGTTTCTTAGCACTTCCAGAGGTGAGGGCAGGCGGTGAGAGGTCTCAAATGTGCCACTGCCACCCCCAAACTAACCTGCAGGGCAGGCCTGGTCCAAGTGGTGCTCCTTAGAATTATTAAAAAACAAAAACAAAAACAAAAAAACCTCAGAGATCATTTATGCCAGTCTGCCACACAATGAGAGGAATCCCTTCTCCAAATCCTGAACAGGTGCTTAAGCATTTCCTGGGATGATGAAATATCTCCTTCCAATAACTCATTCCAGTCCAGAGCAGCTTTATAAGAAAATTCATCATAGTATTTGGGAAAATTCTATGCTCCTGTAATTTTCACAAACTGATCTGAATTTCCATTCTCAGAAAAATAAAGAGTAAGTGATTTTCACCTTCTACTCAATGGTTCCTTAGGTATCTATTTGAAGCCAACTGTCCTGTTCCCCAGTTCTCCTCCTCTCTCCTTCTGTCTCTTTCCTTGCCTTTGTCTAATAGGACACCCTATTCCCTCATCCTTCCTCCTGTGCCAAGCTCATACCCTGGGCTGTGGCGTTGTTTCCACCAGAGGCCCAGTTCAGCAAACTATGTTGTGTAACCGGGAAGTCTTGGGAGACGCCAGCAGAGGATCCCAGGGAAGCTGTGGGGGAGGGTTTTCTCCTGTAGTCTCACCTCTTTACTCCTTTGCCTAGAAGGTAGGTGTAATCCAAACTGTCCCTTACTTGGCTACTAATTTCCTCTTTTCTAGAAATAGATGGTTTCTGGGCAATACTTATAATATTTGCAATTTATGGAGAGCCAATGATGAGCCAGCTTCTCAACATGGGTTATCTGTATCCTTGCAACATCTAGTGAGGTAGGTTCTCTCTAAAGGAAACTCAGGCAAAAGGACACTTGCCCAAGAATACATAGACAGTGAATGGCAGAGCTGGACTTCACACTCGTCTTGTCTCTTTCTGTTACACCATGCTGCTGTAGACCAGGTGAATTTCATGAACCCGAAGGTTTTCAACTCCGCTGCACTTCGTGTACAAGTTCAAACTACATCCCAACCTTTCTTCTGCAGTTACCAGTTGAATCAAAGCATCAGAATCATCTCTTAACTGAATCTGTGTAATGCTATGGCTTCGATTCTTTGCCGACAACTTACAGTTTTGCTCTCTGACATCTTGGTTGAACTCACCCTTTTAGGGAGACAGACAAGGCACTATCAATACTGTGCAGATGAAGAAAGCCCAGCCTAGTGCAGGCTTGTCTAAAGCTAGGGAGCGGGACAGAACCCGCAGGTCTTCCCAGCAGCAGGCACTTTTCTTAGCTCCCATGCTGCCCTTTCTACAGGCACAGGCACCTAGCCCTCTCCTCTGTTGTTTGCACATCTGCTCTTCGCTGCCCCTGTGCCTATTCATCTTTTGAAAAAAAAATTTTAATTGAAATATAGTTGATACACAATATGTTAGTTTCAGGTGTACTTCATAATGATTTGGTATTTGCATACATTATGAAAGGATCACCACCATAAGCCTAGTAATCATCTGCTCCCATACAAAGTTATTACTGACCATATTTCTTATGCTGTATATTACATCCCCATGACTTATTTATTACATAACTAAAGGTTTGGACCTCTTAATCCCATTTACCTATTTCATCCACCTGTTCCCCTCCTTCACTTTCTGGCAACCACTTGTTTGCTCTCTGATTCTATGAATCTATTTTCATTTGTGTGTGTGGGTTTAGATTTCACATATAAGTGAGATTATGGGGTATTTGTCTTTATTTGGGTGACTTATTTCACTGCATCAAATACCCTATAGGTCCATCCATGTTATTGCAAGTGGCAAGATTTCATTCTTTTTTTACGGCTGAGTAGTATTCCATTGTGATACACATATATGGCTGAGTAGTATATATATATATATATATATATATATATATGCACATACTGTGTCTTCTTTATCCATTTGTCTATTGATGGACACTTGGGTTGCTTTTATATCTTGGCTATTATAAACAATGTTGCAATGAACATTGGAGTACATATCTTTTCAAATTAGTGTTTTTGCTTTCTTTGGTTAAATACCCAGAAGTGAAATTGCTGGATCATATGGTAGTTCTATTTTTAATTTTTTGAGGTAACTCCATGTAATTTTCCATAGTGGCTGCACCAGTTTAAAATCCCACCAAGAGTACGCAGGAGTGCTCTTTTCTCCACATCCTTGCCAACACTTGTCATCTTTTTGATGATATCCATTCTGACAGAGGTGAAGTGATGTCTTATTGTGGTTTTGATTTGAATTCCCTTGACAACTAGTGATGTTGAGCATCTCTTCATGTGCCTGATGGCCATCTGTGTGTCTTCTCTGGAAGAACGTCTATTCAGGTACTCTGCCCTTTTTTTTTTACATTTTTTTATTAATAGTCATTTTACAATGTTGTGTCAAATCTCTGCCTCTTTTTTAATTAGATTTTTTGTTTGTTTCTTTTTTTGATGTTGAGTTTCTTTGCGTATTTTGGATATATTAACCCCTTATCAGATATATAATTTGCAAATATCTTCTCCCAGTCACCGGATATGCTGAGGGCTTTGTGCTCCATTCTTACTCTCAGTGGTTGTGAGACACTAGACTCACACTGGGGATGGAAGTCGAGGAGAGGAGGAGTGGGAGAGAGGAAAAGTTCTGAAGTCTAGGGAGAATATGCAGGCGGGAGAGAGGGTAGTTCATTGTTCTCTAATGTGGGGATGTATGGATCCAAGACAAAAGGCCAGAAAGCCCTCGTTGTTCCTCTGGCCTAAGTAGGATGCAAGAAATTGGACTCATTTCTTTGGATTCATGTGGGCTCTGTCAGCTAAACTTCAGCTATAACCTTTCAAACCATGACTGATGGGAAAATGAGGACTGGTCTCAATGGCTTCTCCAAGAATGTGGAGGCTGCTGATCAGAAGGCAACCAGGAGCCATCAGAACCAACCCCCTCAGCACCCTGCACCTCCTTTCCCCACCCATGTGACCAATTTCTTGTACATCCATTCACCAACCATTCAGCCAGTCAGCCAGTCAGCCAGTCATCATGAATTCATTCCAAACCCTTCCTGAGTGCCTGCCGGGTGCTAGCCCTGTACCAGGCTGAGAAGATAAAAGGCAGATAGCACTTAAACCCTGACTCTCAGGAGCTCACAGTGCCCATAGTAATGGCTGCCTAGTTGGGTCTCAGTACAAATTTGTTGAATAAATACCATAGAGATATAAGAATAATTACAATGAAGGGTTATAAAGTACAGTTCCTGTCCTCCCTTCTAAGATGGATTAATCACCTTGAGTTGCAGAATACATCAGTAGAAAAACCTCAGTTGCTCTTAAGTTTGTATGTTTTTCTCATTTTTGTCAGCAATGAGTACCTGGTGCTTTGGGGGTGAGGAGAAAAACGTCACCCACTAGATAACATTTGCATAAAAAAGGCAAATAAAACACATAACATTTGAGCAGAAAAGACAACCCAAAGAGAGAACATTTGAAGGCTGAAAATGACAACCCAAATCAATAATATCAAAGAACGTAAAAGCTGGAGACGACTTTCCAAGAAAGCTGGTCTAGTAGTTCTGATCTGTTTTGAGTTATGGAACCCATTTCTGAGGAAAGTGATGGATTCTCTCCGCAAATAAAAGCAACTGTGTACAAACACTAAACTTTATACAGTTTCCAGGGGAGGTGTCACAGGGTCCCTGAAGTTTATTCATTTCCAAGACCCTCCCACTCCCAGTTTGGAATCTCTGATACAGTTCAGTGCCTTCACCTCACTTAACAGAGACAGCAGAATGACTTCTTCAAGGTCACGCAGGCAGTGAGTGAAAACATCAGGCAGTTTGGTTTTCAGAAGGAACTTAAAAAACAGCTGCCTGGGTTCAAATTCTGACTTGAGCACTTGGAGAGGAAATGTTGCCTGCCATTCCAGTAAACAACGAAGGATCCCTGCCTTCAAGCCCTCAGCTACTGCAGCTGTGCCCAACCCCCCCCCCGCCCCCCGCCCCCAAGGAGCGCCCTGAGGGGAATTCAGGATGGAAAAAACCAGGAAGCATTCTGGCCCTAGATAGTTAAGATGCATATCTAAGGAGTAATTTCAGTGGGCCCAGATTCTCGCATCTTCCCGTACAGAGAAGAGCCCTAAAATCATTAACCTGAAATGTCTGTTTTTGTGATTAGCAGCAATCTTTTAATGTTCAACTACATGTTTGTTTGTTTTTTTCCAGCAAAAACTCCTGTATCTCCCGTCTCCTCCTTTACCTCTTTGGAACAGTTCCTCAGAGCTACCTGAGAGGCTGTCTTCTGGGCTATAGTCCCCAGAAAGATCCCCAAATAAAACTTAACTGTCACCTTTTAGGTTGTGCATTTACCAGCTATTTGACTTTCAATAAGCCACTTAACTTCTCCATACCTTTGTCTTCTCACCTGCAAAATGGGGATAATAGTAACTTCCTTTACCAGGTTATTATGAGGAACAGGAGTTCATCCTTGCTAAAACTTTGAGCAGGGGTTAGCAAACTGTCTTTGTAAAAGGCTAGATAGTAAATATTTTGGACTTTGTGGACTAAGAAGCAAAACTCAAGGCTATTGTGGAGATATTTATAGAATTATTTAAAAAGGTCATGTATATTCTTAGTTCACAAACCGTACAAAAACAAGCCATCACACAAACATGGGGTTTGGCCCTCGAGTTTACAGTTGGCCATCCCTTAGCTGAGAGCAGCACCTGGTACACAGTAAGTGCTCATTAATGCTAGCTTCTGCTCTCCAAACCAGGGCTCTTGCAGCTGCCTGGGTCACTTCCATGTAGCATAAATAGCAACAGGAAACAAGGTGGGCTGATAAACTCCGCCAACCACTTTGTCACAAACATGCCAAGGGTACCAGGCTGTGTAGAGCCTCCCAGCCCCTCCCTGTTGAATAGGCCTTCCCACCCATGTCCACCTTAAGTAGGCAAAGTGGCCAAAGCTCTCTAATTATTTCCAGGGAAGACCCAAGTCAGGTGCCACGATGTGAGGCAGAGACAGGTGGGAGGAGCTAGCATGGGGACCGCAGGTCTTGGCTTCTGGGCAGTTCTGCCAGGTCAGCCACCTTCTGCCCACACCTGACCTCCCTTAGAGCAGCCCTGCCTAGGGCAGCTCCAGACACAAACTCTGCCATAGTCTGTGGGTTAGAAGGGACCCCATCATCTATTCCCAGTTGCTTCATTTTACCGATAGGGAAACTATGGCCCAGGCTGCGGACGTGACTTGCCCGAGATCAGGTAGCATCAAGCAGAGCTGCAATGGGATTAGAAACCTTGGTTCCGGCCTCCCAGGTCAGTGCTTTTCCCCTGCCTGCCTCAGTGCAGGTTTCTGTCTTTGGCACATAATGGAAACTACCCGAGCAGTTGCCCAGTCCAGTTTTTTGGTGCTCATCAGGGTGCAGCTGGGTTCATCCTGGATACAGGCCTTTGCAGAGTGCATTTATCACTGGTTTATCAGCATTTCCTGATCTCCTTCTATGGGCTAGGATCTGTGCTGGGTGCAAAAGATGGAAAAAGAGTGAATTTCTGCTTTCAAGGACTTCGACTTACAATTCAGTGTGATTATTGTTACGCATTAGCTGGTTTGTGCATCTGTTCATTCATCCAACAAACATTACTGAATGTACATATTGTAGCAGGCACTGCGGTAGATGCTGGGAATACAGAGTTAATAAAGGTGCCCCCTCGATGGAAATTCTAATCTAGTTGGGGAGAGAAACAATAAACAAATATCTGTACATAGTAGTGTGCTGGTAAGTGTTTAACAACAGATTCTCCAGGAAAAAAGAAAGAGAGACAATACCATAATTTGCAGCATTTGGTGATTTTCTTGGTGTAAATAAATATTCTCCCTATGGCTAATTTTAAGCCACCACCATGGCATCGCTGAACACCAGTTTGGGAGAGGTGCACAGTTGCTTCTTGCAAACTGGTGCCAGCCAACTCCAGCACAGCACTGTGCAGACACTGCTACAGATGATAAGTACCTTGAAAGGAAGGAAGCAGGTTGAGGGGATGGAGATTGAGGGAGGGCCTGCTATTTTAGATAGGCTGTTCAGGGCAGCTGAGGAGGTGAGACTTGAATGGAGACCTGAATGAGGCGAGGAAGCCAGTTATTTAGTGAATGTTTAGGAAATGAGAACCCCAGGCAGAGGGAACAGCATGTGCAAAGGCTCTGGGTAAGGACCGTGCTTGGCCTGCTGGGGGAAGGGCATGAAGGCCAGTCTGCAGTGAGCACCGGATTCCTGGGAGCTCAAAGAAGTGGTGCTTGAACCCAACAGGTATGGGGCCATAGTGGAGGGAAAGAGTTGGAGCAGTCTTCTTAGAGAAGATGACTTTAAAGGGAATCCTAAAAGTATGGATAATTATTACCAGAAAGGTGAGAGTTTGGGCAGAAGTGGAAAGGGAAGGAAGTTGTGGGGTGAAAGAACGGCGCAGGCCAGGGCACTGAGATAGTGAAGAGAGGGACAGAACAGTATGGCTGCAGTGTCTGGAGTACAGCCAGGGCCGCACAGGTGGGTGAGAGCCACACGGTGGAGGGCCTTGGGCACTAATGACAAGTTTCCACTAGGGGACAGACATAGATGCATTTTTGATTTGGAAAGATCACTGAGGCCAGTATTTATGAAGAACACATTTGATGGGGAGAGCAGGAGTCAGAGAGATGGCTCTGGAGGCTCCTGGTGCAGAGTAAAAAGGATGAGGGCCTGATTAAGGACAGAGAGGAAGGGATGGATTTGAAACAGCAATCTCATGTCTCTAGTGATTTACACTAAGCCTTTGGCATGTGCCATCTTTCCTGGTCTTCACAACAGCTCTGTGAGGGTGGGATATGGGGGGCGGGGAGTTAAAGATGGCAGCAGATCTTTGACACCCCTCCCATCTCTTCCCCTTGCATCTAGGCTGCCGTGTGTCCCACTTATAACCAATAGTATGTGGCAGAAGGGACACAGAGGGAAAAGGTGGATGAAAAGCACCTTTCCTTTTCTGCCTTGATCTCTGGAAGAAGCCAACTGCCCTGTGAGAGGCTGACTACCCTAAGACCACCGTGCTGTGAAGAAGCCCCAGCTAGCCATACAGGGAGGCCAAATGGCAAGAGAGGTGCCCAACCAGCCCCCAGCTATTCCAGCCTCCCAGCCCAGGTACTAGACATGTGAATGAAAAAGCCACCTTGGACATCCAGCCCCCCTGAGCCTTCAGATGACTCCAGCCCCTGCTGCCACCTGATTACAGCTGCGTGAGACCCCCAGCAGGAGCCGCCTAACTGAACCAAGTCAGCACAAAACCCCCAGAGGTAGTAGTTGCTGTTGTAAGCCATTATGTGTGGGGATGTTTTGTCATGCAACAATAGATAACCAGAACATGTGATATCATCCGTATTTGGATGGGGAATTGATGCTCAGAGGGATTAAGAGGGCTTAACCAAAGTCACATGGCTGATAAGTGGCAGAGCTGAGCTAAACCCAGGTGTGCTGACCTTTAGACCTGTTGTTTGAACTCTTTCCTGCTGTATCATTACCACCCCTCCCAAGCCCTGGGGCCAGAAAGGTCCGGGATGGAGGGGGCCAGCCATGTAAGTTTTTTTCCAGCCCAGCTAGGAGGTCCACTCATGGTGTTTATAGCAGCCCTGTTTTATGGCGAGTGAAAGAAGCATGCCCCCCAGAATCCTGATGCCCTGAGGTGCCTCTGCCTGGATTGTCCCCGTGTTTTCCCTCTCTCCATTCGAGCCCTGGAATGAAGGAACTCCTGTTTACCGAGCGTCATCGGGCTCAGCACCCTTAGTAGGGTTTGTTCATACAGTCCGCACAGCAAGCCTATGAGATAGGAGCAGCCACTACTGGTGGGGAGCTGGGGCTCACGGAGGGGAGAACCTGGCCCAGACTCACATGGCAAGTGAGTTTCAGAGCCTGGGTTCCGACCCAGGTCTGTCTACTCTACAATCCACACCCCTCTCACAGGGAAATGGAGTGAATGTTACACACAGCAGCGTGGGCTGTCACGTGGTTTGGTGGGCATGTCAGCACAGTGCCTGGTACATCGTGGGTGCTTAGTACATGCTACTTCCCCTTCCCTCTCTCTCCCTCCACCCCTGCTCCATCCCAGAGACGTGTGTAACCTACCAAAGGGCAAGAGGGGTCCTTGAGTAGGAAAATAAGACAATATTTATTGAAGCTCCGTGGGGTAGGCTCATGGATTATCTAATTCTCACGAATATGCTATGAAGTAGGCACCCTGATTAGCTCAGCTTTACAGATGATGAGGTCAAGGCTTAGACAGATAAGTAACTTGCTCAGGACCACGCAGCTGCTAAGTGACGATTCAGGATCCAAACCCTGGTCTATTTGACTTTGAAGTCCATGCTCTTAAATAGCAAAGGCTGCCTTCGCCCCTGAACTGGGCCTTTTACGCTGAGTGCATGCCTGGCAGGCTGCCTGATGGAGCAGGACTGGGCAGGCTGCTTACTGAGGGGACTGACCTGGGCAAGGAAGGAGGTCACATTCCAGGAGGCTGAGGCAAGGCAGTGCACGCTGCACTTCAAAAGACTCACTCTTTTGGAAAAATACTAGCAGGGTTGGATACCTATGTCAAATTAAAAACAACTGAATGCACAAAAGGGATAACAAGACCGAGCGAAGGACCTCAACTATCCAAAGCCAGAGGCGCAAAGAGGGCCAATCACCCAGCATCCCAGATGGCGGGGCCTGGAAGCAGATGCCCTGGGCATTGTCCTCCAAGAACTAACTCACATCCTGCTCCTTCCCGTTCCCAGAGAATCAACTGGCCTGTTCTTCGGGCTGTCACCCCTCTATGTATGTGCCTTAAGCACTTATCATTTTATTAATTCAAGTATCTTAGAAACCTTTTTGAGCACTGACTTTGTTCCAGGCCCCGTGCTAGGAGCAGTGAATATGGTGTTTATCACCTCCTTGGACCTTACAACCTGGTGAGGAAGCCAGACTTTAAACAAGAAATGAACATCATGATAGTGGGATACAGGGTGCTGTGGGAGCTAACGTCCCCCTTTCCTCCCACTCTCTGTCCCTCTCTTCTTCTCATCTTCCCTTCCTTCCACAAGTACGCATTAAGCACGTACTATGTCCCAGGTCTGGTCCTGGTGCTGAGGGTAAAGCAATGGACAAGACAGAGATGACCCCTGTACTTTTGGTTTACTTTGTTCAGATTTTCTTCCTCATCACGCTGTCTCTGGTATCTCCGTCTCAGATAGAAGCCTCTATGGCTTTAACCATTGTATTATTTAAGACTTAAATTGATTGCAAATAACAAAAAAAAAAACTCAACCAAGTTTTACAGTTAGCGGTTACACACACACACACACACACACACACACACACACAAGCCAAGAAGTCTAGAGTTGCTAATTCAGTGTTTCAAAAAGGTCAGGACCAAGGACTCCACAATTTTCTCACCACCTCTCTGGTGGTTGCAAGGTGGTTAGTATTGTTCCAGCCACTACACCTCCATTCCAGACAAGAAGTGGGAGAAAGGAAAAAAAGAGGAAGTAAGAGCATTCATTTTAGGAATGTGAACCTTTCCCCGAAATCACCACTAGTCTTTTGCTTATACCTCATTGGTCACAACTGCCAAATGGCCATCTCGACATGAGAGGCTGGGAAATACCTATCTGTCTGTCTATCTATCTATCTATCTATCTATCTATCTATCTATCTATCTGTCTATCTTAGTTGTGCATTTTGCTGCCCTAAATAAAACTGCAGTTGTGTTAGGGGAACATTGACTTAGGGTTGCCCATTAGCAGAGTTTGCTCTGTTTTTCTGTTCCCCTAGCCTGGGATGAAGTTTCTGCCTCTCCATGTAATTGAGATTCCATGAAAAGTACCCTCTTCCAGGAAGTCATCCTAGATTATCCCAGTGGGAATTTTCTTTAAATTCTTAAGTATGAGAAGCAATATCTTGGATGCCTGGTAACTGCCAGGTACCTCTAGGATCTATGGATAGAGATGAGTAAGATAGAATTGCTCAGTTTACTTTCAGCGTCTAAAAAGCAGACTCACATGGTTTTGTTTAGTGGGTCTAGAGTTTCTGTTTGGGGTCATAAAAAAAGTTTTGACAACAGAGCATGGGGATGGCTGCACAAAGCGTGAATGTAATACCACTGAAATGCACACTTCGAAATGGTTAAAATGGCAAATTTTATGTTACATATATTTGATGTACACACCCCATCGAAACCAAAAATGTCAACATGAGGTGGCAGATGCAAAGACAGAAGGAGGGACAGGGTGTTGGGTTGAACAGCCTCATCTACACTGCCTAGGCATCGGGTCCTGGCTCCGCCGCCATGTCTTGGGAAGCAGACGCTGAGATGCAGTTAGGACCATGAGGTTTCTGGAGGAGTAACCTTGTGAAAGGAAAGGGAGCGAGCAGGACTGGGCAGAGGAAGCTGCTAGACTGTGAAGCAGATTGGTACAGTCTGTTCACTCAAAGGGGAGCGCTGGGTGAGAGAACCCATTAGAGGGCTTCCACTTTGGGTGGAAATGCCAAGGTCCTTGTGCCACTAGCTTGCTCAGTCACTAGCTGGGGCCACCTTGAGAAGAGGTAAGGGCTTCAGCAAGAATAAACAAATGGAGACTGTCAACTCATCACCTCCTTGCCTCTTGGGTAGGGGTCCTTTCTTGAAGGAGAATAAATGTAGCCCATCTCTGTCTTCCGTGGGCTCTGTGAGTTATGTGATCTCGTGGTATTTATAACTTCTGTGCCTCAGTTTTCTCATTTGCAAAGTAAGTATAATAGTCATAACAATCTCACCCAGTCGTTGGGACAATATACAAGCTAGTGAATGAATAGTGCTTAGAAAAAGTCTGGTTCATAGTAGGTGCTCATTCAGCACTGGCTATTATTGTCAATATTTCTGTACTCATATAGAATGTACATTATGAAATAAACATGAGAAATAAATTACAAAGGACACGCTATAATAAAAGTAGACATTCTGCTATCTCTTGCACCTCAGTTGACTGAGATTTGGGCTGGAGATACAAGTTTGGGAGTTATTATCATAAGGATAGAGTTGAAGTTCATGGGAATTGACAAGATCCCTTGGAGGGAGAAGAGGGCCATTCTGCTCCTCCTCCCTCACATCCCAGATCCAATCAAGCTTTGGTTCCAGCCTCTGTCTTTGGACTGGACTCTTCTTCAGCCCAGTTTTGCTGCTTGGTCATCAGCTCTCACCTGGATGATTACATCAGCCTCCTTGGTTGGTCTTCCATGCCTTCGTTTTGCTCCTTCTCTCCCATACCACCCTCCTCTTCTTCTAATCCATCCTCCAAAATGCCCACCAATCATCTTCCCAAAACCCTAATCTGATCATGTCAATGCAATGCTCCCACTGCCCTCAAGATGGAGCCCAACTTTCCGGCTGAGTGAAGCCCTGTTTTGGCTGGGTCTTTTGTGTTCAGCCTCCAGCCTACCTCTCTAGCTCATTCCTTGATGACCTCTACTGTATACTCTACAGTCCAATCATACCCAATTATTTATAAGTCCCCAAATGCTCCCTACTATCTCAAGTCTTGAAACCTTGGTGGTTTTTCTTCACATTCAGAACAAAATTCAGACTCCTAATCATGGCTGTCTCTGAACTGGCCTGAGAACTTCCCAGCCTAATTTCCTGTCATTCTTTCCTTCCCTCTCTGCTCCAGCCACTGTGAACTAATGACTGTTCCTTCACTTGTGAAGGCAGCTCCAGACTTGGGGTTTTGCATTTCCTGTTCCTTCTGCCTCAAATGCTGTTCCTCTAGATGTCACTTGTTTAAGGCTCTCATTTCAAATGGAACTCCATTGAAATCTCACCTCATCGGAATCCTCCCCTCTCACCCTATTCAGAATATTCTCTGGCCCCTTTCTTACCTCCCGCTAGAGCCCCCCTCTATCTCTTTATTCAACTTTATTTGTTCTTATTGCATTTATAACTATTTGTTAATATATTACATATTTATTCTGTTGCTTTTGTTTCTCTCTCTCTCTTTCTCCTTCCATTAGAACATAAGTTTCACAAGGGCAGGGATCTCATCTGTTTTTTTCCCCTCTGTATCCACATTGCTTAGGTCAGTTTTTGAATTTACTAGGCACCCAATAAATATTAATTAAATGAATGAATGAATGAACACAGAAATGAGTGCCACCATTCCTATCTGTCCTTTTCCACATGGTCAGCTCCCACTCATCCTAAAGACTCAGGTCAGCCACCAACTTCTCCAGCTCGTCTTCCCTAATTGTCCACCCAGGCTGGGCTGAGGGCCCTTTGTTTTTCTTCTGGGCTGGGCTCTATTACAGCCCTTCCTACCCATCCCACTCACCCCAATCGCAACGATTCTTGAGATCAGAAAAATCCTTTTCACCTCTCAGCACCTGACAGTAAGTAAGTTCTCTGCAGATGTTTGTGGGATGAATAAAAGAATGAATAAATGAATTACAGCAAAAAATTAAAAAGTTGTGTACAACTCTGATGTGCAAAATAACATCATTTTGTTTGACGATAACTGATCTTATTTTGCTCTTGTATCCACGTTCCTAGTGATTGTAGAAAATAAACCTTAAATTTGCCAATTAAAGGCAACTCAGTTTGTTTTGGTTTTACTCCTTCTGCCAAATCCAGTCATTCTTAGATTGGTAATTTAAACTCAAGTCCTTTAACAGCACTGCTTCTCTCCTCGTTCAAAAGGCAACTCCTTTCCTTCTTTTCCAGAATGGTGTCTGGGTGCAGGCATGAGGTTAATGCACCTCCGTGGTCATGGAGGTGGCAGGGAAGAGAATGCACATGGGGAGGGACCCTGATCCAAGAGCTCCCATAATTCTCTGTGTAATCCAGAGGGCTGTCAGGTTTGGGCACTCTGAGTGGATGTCTATTCAGGAGTTCCTAAAAGCTGTGATGGTCTGGGTGTCATCCAAACATCCGTGACCCCTGATGTTAAATGCTTTGTCCCTGCTTTACTCTCTAGTTGTGAGGTCCCTCTCTAGTTGTGACATCTAGCTCCTCACCCCTGCCCTGGGGTCCAGGAATTCTCTCTTTCTCTGTCTACCCCTGCAGCCTCTGTGATACTGCCCTTAGACACCTCCTTAGCTATTACTGCTTATAATATAATGATAATGATGCCTGAATCCATGTTGTGTGGGACATGGTGCCATGATGAACCCAAGACTTGGAATTTCCCAGAGTTAGACACTGGGAAGCAAGGAGCAAACTATTCCGCCCTGTTGTCTCCAAACCTCTTTCACAAAACAGCTCTTGCTTCAGAGAGTTCAGCCCTCAGGATGGGCTTTCTTCTTTTCCCTGTGTGTTTATGTCCCCAAAGCCTGAGGCCAGAGGAGCTTTCCATCACCCGTTTGTTTCTGGACGGATATCCCTTTATTTCTAGTCTCCTTTCTTTCGTCCTCTACAGCCTTTTAGTTCCAGGTGTTTTCCTCTCTTATCTTACTTGGGTAATAATCAGCACCTCCCAAACATAAGATATAGGAATGTGGGCAATTCAAGAGAAAAGAAATAACTGTGGAGATAGTCTATTCAGATGCTGAATGGGTGGATGAATGAATGGATGGGTGGATGGTTCGATGGATGGATACTAGATGACGTGTCCCATATCATCAGGTGTTTACGTAGAGTCAAGAACTCCAAGCCAGATCTTCTGACCACTCTTTCCATTGTGTCCTTTGAATTGAAAATCCAGTTCCTCAACTTCCCAAATTTCCAAATTCCATTTACCCTGGAAAGCTTTCTCAGAGGGTAATTATGTGCCTTGGGAACGCTGAGCTGTTCAGATGTAAAGCTACACTTTCCAAAGTACACAGAGCAATAATTTGTCCTGTGGGTCTCCCAGTGCCCAGTGGTCTGTAGAACCAGTTAATTAACAGCCATATTGCAATTATAGAAAATGACAAGCAGCAGCTTGATCAGATTTTTACTGTGGAATTCTGTTTTATTTTCTACATTTTTGCCCAAAAGTTCTGTTTTCATATTTAATGCAATTCCCTCTCTTCTGAAATCTTAATGCCTGAATCCAAATGCTCAGTCAACACTTGGATGTCTCCTTGGCATGTCAAAATTAACATGTCCAAAATGAACTCCTGATTTCCAGCCCCATCCACAATCCTTTCCTGGTCTTCTCCATCTAGCAGAACATTCTTCCAAATCTTAGAATCATCCATGACTCTGCTCTTTCTCTCATACCTCACATTCACCCCACCAGCAAATCACAGCTCCTGTATCTTTGCAATGTCTCCTGAACCACCTGAGCTTCTCAATGCCTCTGTGAAAATTAATAAAGGGAAACTTCACTAAAAGGAAGTCTCAGGAGGTCAGAAGGGGGAACTCTCACAAACACACCACTTGAAGACAATACAGAACCCAACAGGAAGAGACATATCTTGCATCTCCGGCAGGAAGTGACACTACTTTATTACTGCCAGCAGGAGGAAGAAAGATTTTCTCTTTGCCTGGCAACAGCTCAGCCAGTGAGAGACTGTCACTGCTCAGCCAATGAAAAGCCACCCTACTTTGAACCCCCAGTTTCCAGATTCTTTGCTGCTCCCAAATAAACCTGGTTTGCTCATAAAATAACTGGCTGTTATATTGTTTTAGGTTAATACCTCCAAATCTACTACCTTTCTCCAAACCACCATTATCTTTGTTGGACTATTTTAAAATCATCTAACTGGTCTCTCTGCTTCCATTTTTGCTCACTGTATTAGTATTGAAGGAGAGCTGTTCATCACTCCAAACTACGCCTCTTTGGCATAAGGATTATTTTGGACTGGTTATTTTTAAGAAACTGCAGACACTGGAGAAGCTCTGAAAACCAAGCAAAATTTAGCCATTTTTGTTTTGTTTCCCATTTATAAGGGAAATCTCCATTTGTAAGGTGTCTCCCTCTCTGTACCTGGAAGAGAAGGATGACTCTAAATCACTAGAAACTCTTTGGCAGTGGAGAAAGTGAAAACTTAAATCTGCATGACAACCATATCCTGCTATGCCATATCCAACTATGCCTTTCCTGGTAACCTCCTGTGCCTGGCCCTCCCCTTCCCCCTAACATCTTTTGTCTTTATCTGAAAATGGTATTTATCTGATGGCTTGGGCCATTTTACTGAGTTTTACTCAGTTTTCCTGGGTCTTTCCCATGTATACAGGAGGTATACATGTTATTAAACTTTTTGTTTTTCTTCTGTTAATCTGTCTTTTATTACAGGGGGTGTCTCAGCCGAGAATCTAGAAAGGTAGGGAGAAAATTATTTTTTTCTCCCCTACAATCTATATATATGTGATATATATATATGTGAGATATGTATATATATAGTATATATATATAGTATATGGTACTATATATCATATTGTATATGATTAATATATGCACATATAATACATAGTTTATTTTTTTATTTTTATATATATATATAAATATATATTTATAAATAAAGAGAGAGAGAGAGAGAGTTGGATACTCTAACAGAGACCCAAATAAACAGTGGCTTAAGCAAGCCGGGGTTTTGTTTCTCATTCCTGTAGCAACTTGGGTGGAAGCAGTCCAGGACTGTGTGGCAGCCCCATGGTGTCAGGCTCCCTGTTTCTGTGGCCCCACCCTCCATAGGGTATTTCCTTCGCTCACATAACCTGATATTGCTCACCACCCTGTTCACATTCAGCTCCTCCAGTTGGGAGGAAGAAATGGAGAAGGGGAGGGCACACCCCTTTTCTTTAATTGCCTGACCCGCAAACTGTGCCCACTTCCATTTAAATGCATCGGTCAGAATTTAATCAAGCAGCCACACCTAGCTACCTGGGAGTCTGGGAAACATTGGCCTTGCTCTGTGCAGCCTGGTATTCAGCTAAAATCCGGCTCTGTTGCTACAGAAATAAGGTTGAGTGGATATTGGGGTTTCTGTCGTACATAAACCTCTATGGTCTGTTTTCCCTACAGCAGCCAAAGCGAGCGTGGTAGAGCAGCGGTTCCGGCAAGTCACTCAGCAAAGGACATGATGGCACTCAATAAATACTTGTTTGGTGCTCCACTTGATAAATCCCAATCAGGCCTGGAATCCTAGTCTGTAGCAGCTGGAAGGGACCTCAGATAATATTCAGCACAGTGATTTCCAAAATTATTTTGTAACAGGGAAGAACAAACCTGACTCCATATTGGATCTATGTCTTTTACTTTAATCTTCGTATTCTGTTACATTTGCTACAAGTTAATTACTAAAGGGATGTTGCCTATAAGCTTATATTACACATAATGGCCCAACTCTAGGAACCCTGCCTCCCAGGTAATGGGCATTAAGCTAAAATACCTTTGTTTAGCTCACAGGAAACATGCTGACCAGAGCCACCTGTGAATGACTGTAGGCAGGAAGAAATTAACACATCCCCTCTGCAGGCTGACCGGAACCAGGAAATGTTTGATTTTATTCCCTCTCCTTTTAGTATAAAAGAAGCCTGAATTCTAACTCGGGCAAGATAGTCCTTTGCTCTTCTTCTCACTCTGATGGCTTTCCGAATAAAGTCGTTATTCCTTGCCCCAACAACTCATCTCTTGATTTATTGGCCTGTCGTGTAGCAAACAGTGCAAGCTAGGACTTGGTAACAATTTTAGAACAAAAAGTTTTATATATATATGTATTTAGAGGAAGTCTCATGAGGAAGCTTGTATGTCAAATGGATGGAAAGCCCAGTGCTCTGGGTTGAAATCGAGGGCAGCACAGGGATCTGTTTGCTTTTTCTTTTCTGTCTCAGTCCAAACCCAGTGCAGATTCGGAGATTCAGACTGACGTCGCCAAATCTCTTTGGACCACAGTTTGTAAACAACTGATTCTGGCAGAACAGCTTCATTTTCCAGATGAGGAAACTGAGGCCCAGGGAACAACAGGAATTTCAGCTTCCTAAGTGTCTCCGTGTGTGGCAGAGAGCTGAGCGCTTCACACACGGAAGCTCATTTAACCACAGCAGTACTGCAAGTTGAGTGACAGCTGAGGCTGGAGGCCAAGGCTGCAGGAGGTTCCAGCTCAGGGATCCTCAGCTGGAGTGGTGAGAGCTCCCTGCCCTCAGGGCTGGCTGCTCTCCCAAAGGGGATTCCAGAAGATTGATACTTGTAATAACCTCATGTCCTCTTTTAAAGAAATATGTATTATACCCATGTCTCAGCACCTCCAAACTGGTGGTGCGGTTTTCTTTAGGGGAGAATAGGTGAAGATGTGGGAGTCTTGGGAGGGCTTCTTATCTTGATCTAAAGTAGCTCTGAAAACTTGGGCAAGTCTCTTATTGACTTAATCATAAAATCTACTTAAATACTTGCTGTGAAGCTCGGGATGAGATGGGGTCTGCAGACAGCAGTAGAGGGAGGTAAGGGGTGTCTTCTGCTGCATGGGCAGCAGCTATGCCGCCCTGAGGGGTTCACCAGCTGGGTGGAGACAGAACAAGAAAGAGCTCCAAGAATCCCAGGTTCCTGGCGAGGAACAATGTGAATTGTGGATGTTGCAGGAGCTCTCAGAGCTAAGGCAGCAAGGGAGGTGACAGTGACATATCCGCCAGTGATGGAACAAGAGAACCTGGGGTTAGAAGGAACTTTGGGGTAACCTACAAGTGGTGTAGGGCAAGACTTCTCCAATATAAAGGCATTTGAATTACCTGGGAATGTTGCTAAGCGGCAGATTCTGGCCCGGAGGCCTGGGGCGGGGTCTGAGATTTCTCCTTTTTAACAAACTTCCAGCTGAGGCTGGTAACACTTTGAGGAATAAGCATACAGGAAATGAGACCCCACTGGTGCAGGAGCCTGGCCAGCCTGCATTCCAGCCCCTCCTCCACCTCCCCCCAGCAGCAGCCGACCTCAGTCAGGGCCTCAGGCTCTTTATAAACAAGCACGTATTACCAGCTTTGCACTTAGACGTCCATCCTCTAAAATTGACCTCTTTCCTCCTTGTGGGACAGAAGACCGGACACACTTGGTGCAGAGTGGGTCTGGGCAGAGTGGGTAAGTGATGCCCTGACCCTTTCTCTCTCCTCCTCCTCCTCCTGCTCCATATCCTACTCAGTTTCTCCTGCCGCCTGTTTGGTTTGGCTTGGTTTCAGTATCCTCACCTCTTCTCTGAAAAGCAGAGATACTACTTGCCTTTCAGGTTTGTTGGGAGAATTAAGGGTGATATTCGGTGTTCTAGGAAGCAATTCCACCCCGCCCCAACCACCCTGTTGCCCTGCCCCTCTCCCAGCCTAGGGTTTGCCCTTTGCTCTCTATCACAGGACCTCAGTGTCACCCCCGCATGGACCCCCCCCACTCCCATCCCTCCTAAGAGAGGGATCCTGGGCATCCTGTCCAGGCTCGGACCTGGGCAAGGCTCTGGGCGGGGTCAAACACCGACAAAGGAACCAATCTCCCAAGGAGTGCAAATACACCATCAGCCTGCTTCCTGCCTAAGGCACGGGCTGCTATCGACTCATCCAAATCCTTAACCGGTGTGATGCTGTGCTAGTGGGGAGACTCACTTCTCCTGTGTCTGTCCATCTCTGTGATGGGGGAGTTATTATTTCCCCTTGGCAGGTGAGTAATCGATCTGGGGCCGTGGCTCAGAACCACACAGCAGACAAAGGGCAAGATTCAAACCCAGACCCTGGAGATTTTCTCTCTGGCCTAGAAATGAGCTTTTTGTCTAAGAAAGGATGCAGTGGTTTGGGGTAATTTGTGGATTTGCTTACGTAGTTTAGCTGAGGTAGGAATGGTCTGAGAGTCTGGAGGCAAACCAAGGCTTTGGAGGACAGATGCAAAACTGGTTTGAATCTCAGCCCTGAGATAGTGACCTCATCTACAAAATGGAATTTTAAGAAGTGCCTGCCACATAGGGTTGCTGTGAGGATTAGATGTGTTGTGTGATGTCCTTATCCCAGGGCCTGTCACATAATAAGCACCTAAACAAATCTCAGCCGTGATTACTAATAATACCATTGAATCCGGGCTCTCTCTCTACCACTTCCTTGATGTGCAATCTTGGGTAAGTGACTTGGCCAGTATGAACATCGGCTTCTTCTTCTGTAAAATGGGAATACTACCTACCTCTCTCTGCTTTGGTAAGGGATGAAAAAAATCCAACATAATCGAAAGGGTCTAGCAAAATGCTTGATACTGTCAATGAAAAAAATTAATCAATAGTCGATCTAAGAGAGAAATGGAAAATTGTATCTTCCAACCTGAGGATTATAACCCGGGAGACAATCTTTTAGAAAGCTCTGAGGACTGTTCCACCCATTAGAAGTCAAAGCAGAGTTATGTAAGTTTTGAAACAAAGGGTTATATGTCACAGTCCAGATCTGCACGTAAGAAGCAGGTAGTCAGTCATCATGACCCCTCGCCAGATGGATGTTATCTCCTGAGGGGTTACTGAGTAGGAGATCTTCCTGACCCTTTACAAGATTTAAGAAGAACGTTCTCTCCTAAGGAGGTCCGGTTAATGCAGATGCACAATACACACTCAAGGGGAGGGAATTTTATAGTTAAATTTTTCTTGTCTTGCCATAAAATGCGAATTTTATTTTGTCAGATATGGATACGACGTAGTTGATCATGAGGGACATTTCTGGCTGACGTCTTGTGTTTCCTTCCTGGGAAAGAGCCAAATTAGTGTATCTTCTATAACTGGGCTTCTTGTCCTCTTTTCACTCTCCTTGCCGCTGGGGAGGAAGGTGATGAGCTCCTGGTAACTTTGGGAGAATAACTGGGCATGCTCCGTCCAGCTCTGCCCACAGGAGCGTATACTCTGCTGTAACTCTCCCTACCCCCCTTCCTACTGGCCCCTGGTGGTCCCTCTCCTGGGTGGGCATCTCCCTAATGCTATGGATTCTTGACAGACTCATTTGGCCCTCAAACTAAGCTTCATCCTCCAACAGAGCATCTGGCACTACTAACGGTGATATTTGGCCTGTGTTTTTACTCTTGACTTATTTCTCATATTGTCCAGATGTGTTATTTATTGGGACTCTCTCTGGAAGGATCCCATGAAGAAAATGGTTGGTTATTCAGTCAGCCTTTAATTTAGCATTTATTGGAATCTATTACACACTGAAACTGAGCTAGAGATTAAGAAATAAATGAGAAAATGTCTGTCCCTTAGATACCTGTCATTTACTGTGGGGAAGGCGGGCATGGTGGCCACGATGGGCAGTGTGTGAAGTGCTGTGGGAGAGACGCTTACAGGATGCCAGCAGAGCATATAGGAGAGTTCCTAGCCGAGCCAGGAGAATCTGGAGAGACTGCCCAGAGGAGGTGATGTCTAAACTGAAATTAAAAGATGAATATCTGTATGTGTTAAATGCATACTATAGCATCACAATTCAGTATCATCATGTGCTTAATGTCCGTTTTCCCTGCTGGACTGTGAGCTCCGTCAAGGCAGAAGCAGCTGTTCACCACTTTGAGCAAGTGCCTGACCCATAGTAGGTACTTGGTAAACATTGTCGAATAAATAAAGACATGCATCAATCAACGAACAAGATATAATGAAATTAGAAGTCGGAGGGGCAGGGGGTAAAGGGAGCAGGGAGAGAGAACTGGAGGGTAAGTTGGGGTGCAGGGCTGCTGTCTCCACCTCTGGTCTGAGTTCCTGAGAGGTGTGGGGGATGGGCTCAGAGATAATATTGGCAGGGAGGGGAGGGGTGGTGCTTCTAGTGCCAGGGAAGAGTGGAGGATGGAGAGTCACAGGCATGGAGAGGGATGTGTGACATCATCAACACGGTGAGGGAGGGCAGAGGACATGATCGAATCTCCGAAGGGAGTTCAAAGGTCCTGAGGAGGCAGCTCAGGAATGAGCTCCTTGAGGGCGGACAGGACCGTATAGGTCCCCCACTTGTCTGCATCCAGCCTCCAGAGGAGGGCTTTGAAACTGACATAAGATTGAGGTTTTAAATGAATAGGATTTCTCTGGTTTTGTACATGTTGGAAAAGTTCCATTAAAAATTTTACAAACGAAAGGTCTGCCTCTCAAAAAAACTTGATTTTTAAATAAACAGAGTTGAGATTTTAAAAACAGAAGTAGCCAGTGCTGTAAGTCAAAAGTTGTTGAAAATTCAGTAATCTGGCCAAGAAGCCATTAAGGGAGCCGTTACCCAGTGAGGGCAGGGTAGCATAGTTTGGAAGCAACGCTTGGAAAAAATAAAATCATTTCACGTGTATCCCCAACAATTTGAAACTCCCTCTAAACCAGGTACAAACTGAATTTCAATGAGCAGAGAAATCAGCAAAGAAAAAAGCATGGTAAATAGAAACACAAAATAAGATGTAAGAAAGACAGCAGAATACCTCAGTATTCAGCCATGTGATTGATTTAAGTCCTCCATTAAAAGAAGAAGCACTTGATACAGTGACCATTTTAATTTCTTTTTTCTTTTTTTAAATTGAAATAGAGTTGATTTACCATCTTGTGTTAGTTTCAGGTGCATAGCGTAGTGTTTCAGTTATATATATTTATACATATTCTTTTTCATTGTAGGTTATTACAAGATATTGAATGTAGTTCCCTATGCTACACAGTAGGACCTTGTTGTTTGTCTATTTTGCATATAGTAATTTGTATCTGCTAATCCCAAACTCCTAGCTTATTCTTTCCCCCACTTCCCCTATGATGACCATCAGTTTGTTTTCTTTGTCTGTGAGTCTGTTTCTGTTTCTTAAATAAGTTCATTTGTGTTATTTTTTCAAGATTCCACATGTAAGAGATATCATATGATATTTGTCTTTCTCTGTCTGACTTCACTTAGTATGATAATCTCCAGGTCCATCCATATTGCTGCAAATGGCATTATTTTTTCTTTTCTATGGCTGAGTAGTATTTCATTATATAAATATACCACAACTTCTTGATCCAGTCATCTGTTGATGGACATTTAGGTTGCTTCCATGTCTTGGCTATTGTAAATAGTGCTGCTATGAATATAAGGGTGCATTCTTTTAGAATTAAAGTTTCCTCCAGATATATGCCCAAGAGTGGGATTGCTGGCATTTTCATATCTTAAAATGCTTTCTTTTCTGGGCTCCCACACCCACCCTCTCCTGGTGTTCTTCCCACCTCACTGGCTGCTTTCTCAGTGTCTTTCTCTCCATGCATCTCATCCTCCAGTTCTTGAGTTACTGCAGTTCCCCCATGGCTAATTCTCCTGTCTCTTCTATCTCATCTGTACCCTCTCTAGCCTCCTAGCTTTAAATAAAATCTGACAAGTCCAGATTTACATCTTTAGCTCACACCTCTTCCTTGAGTTTCAGACATATTTATCCATCTTACTTGATATGTGCACAGTTATCTAATAAGCCCATCAAAACTGGTAGAAACAGCCTCTTGAAAATTTGCACCTGTCCATGTTCTTCCCAAGTCTTCCCCACCCAATAGACTGCACCACCGTTTTCTCAGATGCTTAAGCCCAAAGCCATGCAGTCATTCTTAGCATCTCTCTTTTTCACTTATGATTCTAGTCCATGCCTACCCCTTAAACCCATTTCCTATGATTCTCTTATGATTCACCTTAGTCACCCCATTCCAGTCACATTGGTCTTCTTTCTGCTATTCCTAGAACATATCAAGCTTGTGTACACCTCAGGACCTTTGCACATGTTCCCCCCCTCTGCTTAGTGGCCTGCTCCCTCACTTCCTTCTCAGAGGGTTCTTGCCTGACTCCCGCAAATAAGACAGAGCTTTCCTCCCCATGCCACTCTCTATGCCTTCGCCCAGCTTTCACATTCCCTTAACGCTTTTCACAACCTCAAATGAAATTTCACGCATATCTGTTAACTGGTTTTTTAGTCATTTCTTCCAACGACAATGTAAGCTTCATGAAGGCTGGGACTTTGTCTTATTCGCTGTCAGCTCCTAAGTCACTGCAACAATGCCCGGCCCAGAGAAAATATGCCAGTCAGTGTTGTTCAGATGATGGATGCGTGGACAAATAAGTCAATAAATGAAAGGAGGCAGACCTGTTAGGAGCTGGAGAAATGGTCCAGGAGAGAAATAATAAGGGGCTCAATCAGGGCGGGGTAGCAGGGGTGGAGAAGGGAGGGAAGGTAAGGGAGATTAAGGCCCCTTGGGAGAAATCATTGACTCAAAGTGTCTGGCCTGGGTGATTGGGCATTGGTGCCATATTCCTAAACAGAAAGCTGTCTTGCAGGCAGTTGGGCTCATCCATTCCTTCATTTATGTGTATACCTGGACCAACCACCAGTTTCACACATAAGATGCCTAAAAGCCAAGCTGATGAGAGGATTTTCCTGGATGCACACAACAAATTGCTTAAATTTGAGGGTTCACTAAAAATACATATACAGCTCTGCTCGGGAATCCAGTTTTCTTGATTTCGCCATTGCCCTAAGAGTCAGTTTTCAAAGGATTCAGCATGTGAATATCAGTTAAGAAACTGCTCAGAGGCCTCCCAGTTCCTGGTGGTGAACCTCCCTTGTTGGTCCCCAGGGGGGTGAGGCCACGCTCTCTCTTCCCGGCTTTCCTGCTGCCTGACCTCGGTTTCTTCCCCAGGAGCAAATGGGCTGCGGAAGCTATGGGTGTGTTAGGATGTGTATCTCAATAATGACGGCCCAGAACTTTGGAAAAGCAAAAGGCTCAGTGAATTATTGTTATTAGTCCTTCTTCAGAAGTATGAAGAAAGGGATGCTATCTCACTGGGGAAGTGTGGGCTGCACCAGGTAGATTGTCAGAGATGCTGAGGTAAGCTCTATGTAGAAGTGATCGTTAGCAACTGACAAGCCCATTTCTTTAGTACGCAATTTACAAAGTGCTTGAAAATATATTGTGCATTGCGGCCCCCCAGCTATACTTTGAAGCAGACGTTTTTATCGTTCCAAATTTACAGAAAAACTGAATATGAGAGTCATTAAAATAACATCCCTAAATGCCATACCCAATAATTTACAGAGCTGAATTCAAATCTGTGTCTTCTGATTTCTAATCTTGGACACTTTTCTCTAGACCAGCAACCATCAGAACTGGGCTGTCTAAATAGGAATCACTTGTGGAGTTTGTTAAAAATACAGATTTCTAGGATCTACCCTTAAAAAGTTCTGATTCAATAGGTTTTTGAAGCCCCCAACTCAATGTTATTACACACCTATCTTAGTGAGCTCGGGCTGTTGCAACAAAATACCGTACACTGGGTGGCTGATAACAACATTTATTTTTCACAATTCTGGAGGTCGGGAAGTCCAAGTTCAAGGTGTCATTGGATTTGGTTCCTGGTGAGACCTCCTTCCTTGTAGACATGGCCTTTGTGCGTGTGTATGGAGAGAGAGATATCTGTCTTTTTCTTCTTATAAGGGCATTAATCCCCTCATGAGGCTCTGACTCTCATGACCTCATCTAAACTGAATTACCCCCCAAAGACCCCACCCTCAAAAACCATCATATTGATGATTAGACCCCAAGATATGAATCTGGGGAGTGGGGACAAATATTCAGCCCATAACAACATCCTATAAAAAGTCCTGCACAGCCAGAATGACAACCGATTCCCTACTATGTATAGTGCACTATGCCGGATAACAGGGCCACAACAAGGGACAAAACAGTACAGGGAACAGATCTGATGTGGTTTCTACCTTAGAGAACGTTTAGTTTCTTAGGTGAGACAAACATACACAGTAATCAAAAATAAATAGATATTTAAAAATTGATTAAAAACATAGGGACAGAATAAAAGGAGGTGATTAGAAAGTTAAAATACCTGACTTTGAGAGGGACAACAGGGAAATTTCTTGTAAGAAGAATGACACTTAAGAGGGGATCCAAGAGGTTGAGATGGATCTGCTCAGGGCAGAGAGAAGGTAATATGCCTGTGGCCTGAGGCAGAAAGAACGTAGTGTGTAGCAGAAATTGGAAGAAGACAAGTGTTGCTGAAGGCGATGGGCAAAGGGAACGAAACAAGGCAATCGCAGTGGGTGGAAACCAGGTAATCCAGGGCTTTGTGGACCATGGCAAGGGATTGAGACTTTCAAGTATAATGGGAAGCCCACTGAGGATTTCATGTAGGAAAATGCATTCTCATTTTTTAGGCCTAATTTTAGGAATTCTAAGAGTTCCCCAAGCTAGGTTAAGTCCTTTTTTTGGTGGTAGGGAGGGGTTGCTGTTTTAGTACCTTATGAAGTTATACTATTGATCACACTGAGTCATTGTCTGCTTATGCTTTTTCCCCCAAAACAACAACAAAAAATCTCGAGAGTAGAGTTCCTGCCTTACTGATTTCAGATCTTTGGACAGGGCCTTGGTTCCAATCCACATTTGTTAAATAAATGGATTAATATATAATCCTTTATTTATACTTGTTTAACTTCAGGGGTATGAAGTACCTTACTAGGAAGAAACCCATCCTACTACTTTTTTTCCCCCTTAATGGAGGTACTGGGGATTGAACCCAGGACCTCGTGCACACCAAGCATGCGCTGTAACCACTGAGCTATACTCTCCACCCCTCAAACCATCCTACTATTGGCCAAGTGAAGACATGCATGGCATCCAGAGGATAACGTAAAGAGGAAACTCACACCCTTTACTGCCAAGTTCCTTTTTTAAGGATGTGCTCCAGCAAAACTAGGGTGAGAAAAAGACATGAAAACCAGGCAATGGAGGATTTACCCAGGACAGCAGCAAGAGAACCCCCCAGGTGGCAGTTGTGTGCTTGGCCTCGAGAGCAACCATCTAGCATGGAGCAGGAGGACAGAAGCTCCCAGAGAGATGCTCCCACTTAGAAAGAGAAAGAAGTAATGAGAGAAATAGAGTATCCAATATGAGAATGTTTGAACAGAAGAATCAAAAAATAGGTAGATGGAAGATCCAATGAAGAGTTTAAGAAAATTACAGAACTGTTCACACAGTCATTACTATCTAAACCCTGATTTCCAATTTTACTTAAACTATGGGGCAGATGGGAGAAGGAGGGCGGTATTATAAGAATGCTAAGAGCTTGGATCATAATAGAAGGACAATAGATGTTTAAATTTGAAAAACGGGAAACAGTAAAATATTTGTTAAATAGTAAAATATATTAGTAAAATATATCTAGTAAAACAGTACAGTACTAGCAAAATATATATAAATAGTAAAAAATATTTGTTAAACAGTAAAAAAAAATACGGTAAAACATTGTTTAGAAATACAGAGGTAATGGTCTGGTAAATTAGCTTAATGAGTTATATGAGGTTTTCACTGGAATATGGAACCAAGGAAGAAGGGATTGCTGTGTTTCATTAGAAGCCTCATGGTGCTCTTTTTTTCCCCCACACATGATCTATCCTATTTTTCACTCATGATCTGTATTATCCCACAGTATAAATGACCTTAATTCATTTAATCTCTGTTATATTTCTACAGGGTCATTTATCATCATTGTATCGTTCTGATCCTGATAGCAACCCTTCTGGCAGAGCTATTATTATCGTGGCTTGTAGAGATGAAAAACAAGGGCTTAGGCAGTTAATTCTTTGGTATCAGCCAATAACCCTACAAGAGAGGCTTGACAGGAAGTACTCACTGTCCAGAAACATCACCCAAGACTCCAAATAGGGCTCCTCCCTGGGCCTTGCCCTTGGCCGTGGGGAGCTGCTCGCTGCTTCCCAAGGAGAGCAGGGAGCAATGCCTGGTGAGGCAGGGATACAAAGGCCCATCCCCTTTGCCTCAATCTGACGGCCTCACAGAGCCCTCCCCGTGGCAAGTTCTCCGGAGTGTCTACTGAGAGCTCAGAGGCAGTCCCGCTGAGGCTCGGCTCCTCTGCCAAGCCCTGCTGTCCTCCTTTTCTTCCAGGGATCTCTCCTGAGAGCACGTCCCTCTCAGTCCTCAGCACGCACTCAGGCTCACAGTGCGTCTCCAGGGAACTTAGACTACGATGCTCCTGTTTCGGAATTTAGATGCGTGCATTGTTTGAACGGTTCTCCCTACACGCTCTCTCTTTACCTTGTTACATAGCATTTACCAATATGTGATATATATTTATCTATCCATTACTTGCCTTCCTCTGTGCCCCAGAGCATAGGCTCCATGTAAACACAGACTTTGTTTTACTCCCTCTTGGCTTTCCAGCACCTCACACAGTGCCCACCACTATTTAATAATAAAGAACTGCTAAATTAATTGAATAAAGGAATCCTTTGAGAACTGTGGAGGCAGCAGAGAGAAGTGGATAAGATCACGCTGTTTGGTAGCAGACAGACTACTCTAGTTCAACCCAGTTACCAGGGGTAACTTTGGGCAAAATTCTTGACACAGCTTAGCCTTAAGTTCCTCATCTATAAAATAAGGCAAGTATGTAATAAGGCAGTAGGTGAGGCCCTCCCTCACAGGGTTTCTGAAACAATGCATGTAAAACCCTTAGAGTAGTGTCTGTACAAAAGTTAGCTGTCAAATCTGTTAGATAATGACAATTCTGAACTGACCTCTCAAAAAAAGATAATTACAAAAATCACAATTCTGAATTAAGACCATTGGGCTAAAATACTGGGGAAAAATACAATCAGGCAGTAATTACCTCTCTAACCTGCTACAGGAATATTTTGCCTAATTACAATGTAGATTTCCTTAGCTGGTTCTGCAACATTCAGTCCAGAGCCTAAGAAGCCCATTGGACAAATTACCACCTTGTGCTCACTGAGCACAGAGCCCTTCATCTGAGCAACCGGAGTGCTCAGGACATATCATCATCATTTGTAGCAGCCTGTAATGGCAGGTGTCATTTGGGAAACTTGGGGAGTTGAAGAACTGGTTTTAAAGATCAGAGGTGCAGAAGTAAGAATATGGAAAGAGGTTTAGATTTGAGCCATTGTTATTTCATCTGCTAGCTATGTCATCTTGAACAGGGGACTTATCCATCCATCCATTCATCCACCCATTCAATTTTTTTTTTATTATCTTTTTTTTTTTAATTTTGAAGGGAGGTAATTGGGCTTTTATTTATTACTTACTTTTTAATGGAGGTGCTGGGGATTGAACCCAGGACCTTGTGCTTGCTAGGCATGCACTCTACCACTTAGCTACACCCTCCCTCCCCCACTCAGTATTTAATAAGCACTTACTATGTGACATCCATTCTGCTAGACCCTACAGATAGGGCTGAGCAATTTCAGTCCTCAAGGAAGCACACCCTCTAGTGGCAAAGAGAGAAAACAACAATTCCTATCTGAGTAGCAAGCTTGGGGGCTCAGTCAAGCACGCTGTGTGTGGGACTTAGTCCTGTGTTGGGACCAGGGAAGTCAGGTGAAACTTGATGGAGAAGCCGATGCTAAGTCAGTCAGGTGGAAAGAGCAGGAACAAAATTCCAGGCAGAAAGAACAAAACACGAATAGGGATGGAGTCTGGAGAGCTGGGGCACATTAGTGAGCTCTGAATAGCTGAGTAAGACTGGGACACAGACTTCAAGTTAGAGAATGAGGAGCGGTAAGTCCAGAATGGAGAGCTGAGTTGAAAACAGAAGCAGCCATGATAAGCTAAGAAATTGGAAGTTGTCCTAATGATAATGGGGCATTGAATGGTTTAAAGGAAAACAGGGACACCATCAGATTGGTGTTTATGAAGACCATGGTGTCAGCACTGGGATGTGTGGTCTAGGAGGGAGGGAACTAGAGCTGGGTTGGAGTAGGAGTGAGATTGGCAAGACAGGAAGACGAAATAGCATCCAGGCTAAGATATTAGCCCAGGAGAGGCGATCAGGACCTGAACTAACACAGGAAGAGAGGTCTGAAGAAGAGGAGCTGAGAGACACAGCACTGGGAGGAAACTTCATAGATGGCGTGTGGGAAGGAGGGAGAGGAGGAATGTAGGCTGTCTTGCAAGTTTTTGCCTAGCCAACTAGGTAGGTGGTGGTGTCATGAACTGAGATGGGCAATTCTGAAGGATAAGTAGGTTCTGGTTTGGATCAATGGGGAATGGGAGCTCAGTGAGTTCCTTTTTGGATACGTGGGGTTTGGAACGTTCGTGGGTCATCCAGGCTGTCTGAAACATGGTTTGGAGGGCAGAAAAGCAGTTTGGACTAGAAATGTTTCCTCACCTACAAAAAGGAGAAACAATACTTTTCTTGTATGGTTACTCTGAGAAGTAAATGGCACAATGGATGTGAGAGTTTGTTGTAAATTAGAACTTTGCCATTGTACGAGATTAGATAGTTACTCACGGGCAACTCAGTTTTAACGGTCTCAGCTTCATATTTACTGAAAAGACATTTGCTGTGTGCCTGCCATGTACTAGGTACTGGGGTGGGGGGCACCATAAAATACAAAATTTTCTTTATCCAGGACCTCTCATAGTCTAGAAAAAGAGTTATGAATGATATTAACTGTAAAATGAAACAGATGAAAAACTGGCTATCATGGAGGTGTGAGAGTGTTTCTCCCAGCTCCAGGGGGAGTGTCCAGCAGCTTCTCCCTGCGCACAGAGACGTGAGAGCAAGGGCTCTCCCTGCTACGCCTCCTCTCCCCTGACAGGTGTCTGAGGTCCCACCCTAGGTCTCTGGGGCTTATATTTCTCCACACAGTAAATCCTCGTGTGCCCATAAAAGATGTACGGTCAACCCTTGTTATTAGTGGACTCCATATTTGGGAATTTTCCTGCTCACTATAATGTATTTGTAACTCCAAAAGCAACACTCCAGGTGCTTTTGGGTCATTTGCAGATACGCATAGAGCAGTGAAAAATTTGAGTCGCCCAAACCGCACGTTCTCAGCTGAGGTTGAACAAGGTGAGGCTCTGCCTTCTTGTTTCAGCTCATGTTATAAACAAGTGTCCCTTTTGTCGTCTACGTAGTGCCATATTGTTTATATTTCTGTGTTTGTTATGGGTGATTTTTGCTGTCCAAAATGGGCCCGGGTGTAGCGCTGTAGTACTGCAGTTTCCCTACGTGCAAGGAACTGCGACGTGCCTGACGGAGACAGTGCGTGTGCAAGATAAGCTCAGATCAGGCGTGAGCTACAGTCCTACAGGCTGTGCGTTCGCTGTTCATGAAGCAACTGTTTCTTTTAAATACTTTATTTAAAACAGAAACACATATACAACAGGGTTATGTATTGACTGGTTGATGAAGAGTTTGTGACCAGCGGCTTGTAGGAACCCAACCCTGCATTTCCCCGAGGAGCGATGGTTCAGCATCCGCTAATTCAGTGTTCATGGCAACTTTATACATCGTGACTCCTATGAATAATGGATTAATGGTACTGCTTATCCTCCACAAGGTGGAATCCAAGTCCTTGTCCCCAATTTCTTTCCCTGGGAGAGAAATTACTACCTGTGAAGCAGTATGTAACCGGGCGGTGACATTTTCTCAGGCTCCCTGAAGGTCTGAGTGATCCAAGACGTATGTGTACTTCTTGCTTTCTTTATCTGGTGCTGATCTGCACTGCCCAAGGCTCCCACTGAGTTGCCCCCACTTCTACTTCCTACCAGTCAAGGTTAGTAGGGTTGCACGTGGGTACTGAGACCCTGGGACACTGGGGTGTTTGCCCCCCAAGACTGCCACCTCCCACATCTTCACTGTCCCTCCTGATCTGCTTCCCTCTGTGCTCCAAGTGAGTGAGGATGACAAGTCCTCAACTTATGCTTGGGGGCTGTTCTGGCCTCAGCTTTGTCAGGACCCACCTGCATTCGATCACATGGGGGTCCTTCTGCCTATACGTTCTCCTGTGAGCATTCGGCTCATGTTGTGGGTCACCTCAGCTCCTTTTGCCTCCTTGCCCTCCAGAGGCATGAACCCCGGTGTGGTCCCTGTCCTCCCTTATGTGAAATGTGTGTCAAATTATTAAGCTCTTACGTGGTGGCTACCAGTTTTACATTGTGCTTTTCTCTCATGGAGGCGAGACTTAGCTTCCTCCTCTTCCCATTTCTTAAGTTTTAGCAATGGAAATAAGTTGGGCTTCTGTCTGATTAAGCCTAGATCAGAAGGTTCCAAAAAAAGAGTAGCCATTGGCCACACCGGGTCCAAGAGGAACTCATTCTCAAATTCTGGGTCTTGCATCCTTGCAAGATGGCATCCAAGGATGCCAATAGTCTCAATGTTTAATATTGGTTACTCTCAGTAATTGGAGGGGATTTCTTATGGTGACTTTAGAGAAGAGGCTTTCTTCTAGTCAGGTCAGGAAAAGTTTCTGACTCTGAACACCAGACTACCTACCACCTAGGGTGTCAGTCAGCGCTAGTCTAGATTTCTCCCTCGTTACCTACATTAACAAGGTTGTGATGGGTTCACAGAAAACTTTCCTTGGCCCCATCTCCAGCAACTCATAGGCTGCTGCATTAGAAGCAGTGACCTAGCATACCTCACATCTGTGTTACTCTAGAGATGAAGACTGGAGACCAAAGGAAGTTTCAATAGCTGCAGAAAACACACACACACGTGCACACACAAACACTCACACACACAATATTACTTTATAGCAGAATATTAAGACCAATTCTTTTCAAAAATAAGGTTTTCTGTTATTATCCCCTTTTGCCCTCAAAATTTTATTGAAGGTCCTAGCCAGCATGGTAAGATAAGTAAAGAAATAAGAGGTATAAGAATTAGAAAGAAAGAAAAAATTGTCACAATTTGAAGATGATATGATTTTCTAAAACCCAGGAAAATCTATAAATTATTAGAATTAATGAGAGAACTTATCAAGGTTTGCATATATAAATCCATATATGAAAGTCATAACTGCATTTGTGTACACCAGCATCAAACACTTGATTATAATTTAAAAATAAAATTTACAAAAATGTCAAAAATTAAGGTACTGAAGAAAGATATATTATTCACACATATTAGGACTAAAATGTATGTAAGATCTTTATGGATAAAAGTATAAAGCTTAATCATAATATTTTAACAAAACTGATATTAAGGTTGCTGTAATAAAGATAGGGACACACACCAACTTCATGTTTAAGAATACTTAATATTCTGAAGATGTCGATTCTCCTTAACATCTTCTGTAGATTCGAAGAAATTTCACTCAAACTCTGATAAGGTGGTTGTTATTTTTTCGTGAGACTTTTCAAGCTGATTCTAGGAATCACATGGTTTATTAGAGGATCAAGTTTAGCCAAGACAATTTTGGGGGAAAAAAAAAAAAGAGGAGAAGTAGAACTTGCTGCACCCACCGTCAGGAATTATAAAGATCTAAAACCAAAGTGGTGAGGAATTGTCACAGGGGTAGACCAACTAATGGAACAGAATAGTGAGCCCCCAACAGAGCCAGGCGTATGTGGGAGTTTGTACATGACAGAGGTGGCATTATGGATCAGTGGGAAGGTGGGGAGGGTATAGTGCCGAAGTGGAGCACACGCTTAGCATGCATGAGGTCCTGGGTTTGATCCCCAGCACCTCCATATAAATAAGTAAATTAAAAACTTAATTACCCCCTGAAAATTAAAACTAAAATTAAATTTAAAAAATCGTGGGGAAAGGATGGACCACTCAATAAACGGGGTGAGACAATTATCTATACATATGGAAAAAACGCTACACAAAAATATTTTCTTGTAGAAAACATAAGAATGTATTTTTATGGCCTCAGGGTAGGAAATCAGCTTTTTCCACCTAAACCGCATGTGATAAGGTAAATAATAAAATTATTTTCATTTTCATTGTAAGTGGCATATGCAAATTTGTATATGTAAAAGTTATAGATGTGAAGAAGGATAAGAAAATTAACAGAGAAACCGGAGAGGGAGGTGATTTTGCCATGCAGATGACCAACAAATGGTCTCTGCTTAGTCCATATGTAAAGAACTCCTACAAATCAATAAGAAAAGCCAGACAACCTCACAGGAGAATAGGCAAGAGATACGAGCAAGTAATTCCCAGGCAGGAATACGCCACCACCCTCCACAGAGACAAAAAGGTCCTCGAGTTCACTAGCCGCCGAAGAAATTATAATTAAAACAACAATGAAATGCCCTTTCCCTCCCACCCGACTGGCAACCATTGAAGAGTCTGGCAGTACCTGGGCAGGTGTGGAGGAGCAGGTGCTCTGATGCAAGGCAGGAGTGCCGAGGGGTAATACAACTTTGCAGAGAAGTTTGGTGACACCGCTAAGCGTGGAGCTGCCTGCACCTCTGACCCCACAGTTCCACCTCTCCAGGCACACACCCCAGAGACCCTCGCCTGTGCTCATGGAGATCTGTAAAAAGATATTTATAGAAGCACTGTTTAAAATAGCAAAAAATTGGCCGTGAACTACATATCTATAAAAAGAGAAGAATAAGTGTGGAATGTTTGTACAATGAGAGGCTGTTGAGATGGATAAAAATAAGTCAACACATCACACTATGGAAAAAATCTATAAACATCAATAGGAGAGTGTCCTAGTTCAGAGTCCCAGGAAAACAGACTCCAGTTCTCTGAGGTTTGTGTGTGGGAGGTTTACTGGGAAGTGCTCTGTGGACCGATACTTGGAGGGGTGAGGGGGGCATAGTTGATTGGAGACAGGAAATCTGCTCTGAGGACTTAGCCAGTCCCAGGAGCATCTCTGGAGCTGGCATGGCTCTACCGTGTGCTGTCTTGGTTGTCCAAGGGCTCTGGACATCTGTACTTCTGTATCTAGCAGTCTTGGATCCAGGCTGCCCCCAGGAAAGTGGTGTAGACTTGGGCCAGGAAGCTTCTTTCTGTAGAGGGCAATTCCTGTATGAGACTCACTTGTCCTATAGCTGGGGAGATTGGTGCCTCCAGTGTGAAGGGAAATCTGGCTGTGCACTATGGTATCCACAGGGGGAAAATCAGTTCACTAGTCAAGGAGAGGGGATATTATTAGAATTTTCAGATATTGATAGAGGTTTTCCAGGTGGGTGAGGGAGAGAAGGCTCTTCTGACAAGGATACAGCATACGCAACACACCAAGCTATGAAAAGCTTTTAGATGACCTGTTACAGTTAACTGTTTCAATCCTATTGTCTTTTTGAAAAAAAAACTTACTAAATGGAAGTGCTGGGGATTGAACCCAGGACCTCATGTGTGCTAAGCATGCGCCCTACCACTAAACTATACCCTCCCCCCACAACCCTACTGTCTTAAAGGAGCTCTTAATATACTATGGACATTAATCATTTATTTGAATTGCAAATATTTCCTTTCAAAGTTTTGCTTCCATTTTTAGTTTAGATTTTTGATTTGGTTGAACATGTCAGTCTTTCTTCTTTTGGCTTCTGGTTTCTGTGCTTTGCCTAAAAGGCGAGCATTATAAGAACATTCTCCTGTGTTTTCTTGGGCAGTATAGTTATACTCATAACCTAGACCCAGCTTCCTGGTGAAGACCAAGGTAGTGAGATCACCGTCTACTCCTACCTGAGTCCCTTCTTTATCCCCATCTGGTTGGATGGACCGAAATTGGGAACAACTGCCCCCTTCAGGTGAGGCTCCCTTTCTAGACAGAGGTGCCTTCTGCTGGATTGTGGACCGTCTCTCCCCGCTTCTGTTCCCAGCCCTTTTCCTCCCTGGAACAGTGGAGAGCTGACAGCTTAACCTCTCAGACTCTCGGAGTTCTGTGTGCTAGTTAGGCTCTGCCATTTAGGTGTTCTGGAGACCTGGCAGGTGAAAGTAAGGGGAAAGCCATCTCCCTGCATCTTCGGGGATGTTTTTGTTGCAAGTGTGGAGATGTATCTGCCTCCTAGTGTCCGTCCATGGCTGCCAAGGGCTCCTTCATTGGCTTCCTGATCCCTGGGTGGACCCTGCCATGGCCTCCCAGCCCTCAGAGGCAGCAGAAGCAGCAGTGGTGGGATTTTAATTCCAGCAGGTCCTAGCTGTGGCCTCAGAGGTCCTAGCAACCTTGACTAATCACCCAGTGGTCCTTCCTGAACACCTGGACTGGAACCCACACCGTCACCCCCTTTCTAGTGGTTTTGTAAGCATCTGATTTCCTGCGCCAAATCCCCTCTTGCACAAAACACCCACAGTGGTTTCTGTTTCCCCACACTGAAACTTGACTGATATGGCGTTTAAGGAATATTACATCACTAATAATCATAATAGGAATGATAAGAGCTAACATTTACCGAGCGCCTGCTTCATTCCAGGAACTATTCCAAGCGCTTTGCATGTATTAATTCATTTATTCCTTGCAACAACCTTAGGAGTTAGGCACTCTTAGTTCCTGAGATGCAGGATGCTTGCCCAGGGTCACACCCCTAGTGAGTGGTGGCGGTGGGTTTAAACCTGGGCAGTGCTGGCATGAAGCCACAGGAAGAGCCACAAGGTGTATCTTTCTTAGATGTCTTGTCTGTTTCTCCGACCTGACCCTAGGGTTCCCTGGCCCCTCACTGTCTTTAACATTTTAAAAGCACTTTATTTTAATGACTAATAGAGAACCAGCATGATCCATTAGACAATGTAATCTCACTATTATGGCTCATATCCAGTCTCCTCCGAATTTACACTGCAAAACTGGTTAAGCCAGCTTTCCATAGGGCCTCCCCCAAATCAGGTCCACACTGGGCAACAGGATGATGTGTCTGTTGCCATCAGGGAGACAGCATAAAGCTTTTAAGCGCCCTGGAAAGCTGACAGAAAGACAGGCCAGGTCTGGGCTTAGCCTAAGGGTGGATGTCCGTTTGAGGGTAAATCTGGGGCAGCTGTCTAGGTGAGACGTGCTTCTTCCTCTTCCTCCTGAGTCCTCACCTCAAGCCTCCCAAGGTGGAGATGATGCTGGCTCCTCAAACGTTGGTCATGAACGTGCCTGGGTAAAGCAGCACTTTGGTTCTGGATAGGAGGTGGTGGGGATCTCGAGAAATGCCACAGGGCCTATCAGAGATGATTGGCAGCAGTTAACAGGCATCTAGGTACCAGACGTGTGCTCTGGCTCGGATGTCAGGTGTTGGTGGAAGGCCCCAAAACATCTGGACCTGGAAGTGTGTCTAGGTCAGCTGGCGCCAGAGCACGGGACGTCCCATGTCTCACCCACCCCTATGGAGGTCAGATGAGCTCGCAGACACAGGGAGGGGCTGCGCCAGGGGGAGGGGCTGCGCCAGGGGGAGGGGCTGCGCCAGGGGGAGGGGCTGCGCCAGGGGGAGGGGCTGCGCCAGGGGGAGGGGCTGCGCCAGGGGGAGGGGCTGCGCCAGGGGGAGGGGCTGCGCCAGGGGGAGGGGCTGCGCCAGGGGGAGGGGCTGCGCCAGGGGGAGGGGCGGCACGGTGTCAAGTGTCTCCAGTTTCCAAGGTCAGGGGCACCTGGGGCCTTGGTCAGGCCCTGGTTACCCTGCACGCCCAACTGGTCACTCTGGAAATTCAGTCTTTCCTCTTGTGTCCCACGGTCATGGCTCAAATGTGAATCCCTCCCTTAAGAACGGAGCCACGTAAACTCTGGGTGATCAGCACTGAACCTGGTTCTGGTCTCTGACTGATTCCAGATCTCTGCCCATGTTCCCCCTGCCCTCCCATCTCTCTGAACTCCTGCCTCCCTCTCCAATCTGTTGACAGGTTGCAAGTTCTTTCAAATCCACCCCCAAAATGTTCCCCTTTTTCTCTCTTTCTTTCACAATTATAAAATTAATATGTGCTGATTGAAGGGGATTTAAGAAATATGGACAAGCATGGTGGACTCGGGGTTAAAGATGAAAGTTAGATATGCACGGTTAACCTCCAGTCCCTGCGGGAGCGTCGGGAAATCACAGCAAAGTGGTGGTGGTGGTGGGTTTGTACTGACAGATGTGGTGGAGTGGATAAATGGGAGATGCCTGACTTAGCGGACCCGGGAAAGTCAGGGGATGCAAGAACTGACTGTGTTGCCCTGTAGAACCTCTCCTACCCTTGAAGGCTCAGGAGTTTACAGCACCCAGCACATCTGGAAGTGTAGATGAAGATGGGGCTAGAAAGCTGAGGGCTGGGAAAACGTAGGTTTAAGGAGTAATCCATTCCGCCCTTCCCCAGTGCCTCCCTGCATCCTTGGCAGGAAGCTCCCCAACCCCACTGGGTCCCTGTCTGTTTGGTGTCTGGAGTGGGAAAAGCAGAACTTTACTGGACTGGGGGAAAACAGGAGAAGTAAGTGAAGGTTGACCCTCTTTCTTTTAGGACCCCCACTTTTTCTCCTACTTGGCTCCCCAGGGCTCTGGGAGTCAGGCTTGACAACGAGAGGTTGGAAGGGACCCTGGACATGACCAGGGAGCTGGGAGGGCCTGGAGCCCCAGTGGGCCTCCTCCCTTTACCACCTCAGTTCTGCTTTATCTGCTTTGTGTTTTGTTTTGTTCTATTTTTGAGACAAAATTCACATACCATAAAAGTCACCATTATAAAGTATGGCTTTGGGTATGTTCAGTGGCTTTTAGTATATTCACAGTCATTATCCTCGCTACCTAAGTCTAGAATATTGTCTTCATGCCAGAAAGAAGCCTGTATCCATTCCAGTCCCTCCCCATTCCTTCCTCCTCCAGCCCCTCGTGGTCACTCATCTACTTTCTTTCTCTGTTGTTTGCCTGCTCTGGACATCTCATATACGTGATTGGCTTCCTTCCCTGAGCACAATGTTTCCAAGGCTCAGCCATGTGGCAGCCTGTCACTACTTCGTTCCTTCTGACAGCTGGATATCATTCCATTGTACGCATAGACCATGTTTTGTTTATCCAGTTTCCAGCTGATGGCCAACTGGCTGTTTCTACTTTTTGGCTATTCTCTGTTTGAAAGATAATACGTGGTTTATCATCTGTCCTAACAGCTTGGTTTTTAGGTAAGCTTTTTTTTTAAACAGAGATCTCTAGCTAAATAAAAGCCTGAACATCACTGACTCAGTGGAAACTCTTCATTGTAGGATCCGAAGATGGCGGCTCTTGATGGCTTGAATCCCTTTTCATGAGGATCACAAATACACCTCTCTCTCAAATAGCACCTGGCACCCTCACAATCTGACCCCTCTCCCCCTTCTTGTGTCATCGTGTGTGTGCCCCCTCTCCCACAGCCCGTAGCAGCCTCATGGAAACCTTCGCTTCACCCCATGTGGGCACTGTCTTCTCTCATCACTCTAACTCTGCTCCGCCAGTACCTTCTGCCCAGAATGCCTTCCTCTGACTGTCCCAGTCCTGCTCTCCAATTTCCAGAGAAATCTTTTGCTTGGAAATCCAGGGCTCGCTCCTCCTACATGGCCTGGCCCCTCAGCAAAACTAAATAAACCCTGCCTGCTACACAGAGCCTTGTAAGATGCACAGCTGGGTTCTGCATCTGAGGGCCAGGAGAGAGGGCTGTTGCACACCTAAACCTTGGGGGCGGGGGGTGGGCGTGGCAGCATCCTTTTCCTTCTGCAACAATAAAAGCCCTTCAGTCTTGCAAAGATCTATTTTTTGTTTTTGTTATTCTGTCTTTTTTGTTGTAGTTGTTCTTTCTCCCAAGGAGGAGAGGACAGTCCATTCTGGGTCCAGGGAGTCAGATCAGCCCAGAGCACACTCTGCCCTCCCTTTGCCTCTGGGACTGTGCGGACTCCTTGGATGAAAAGATAGTGCCATTCTAGGGTGTCTCTCAAAGTGGAGGAAAGGCTTGGCTGTGAACTGGCACTGCCTCGCCAGCTCCACTTGGCCGGGTCTGAGGGTGATGCCCACAGGGTCCCTGTTTGCACGACAGAGAAACACCTCTTGCCCAAAGAATACGGAGCCTGTTTCACTGCCTGACTTCAAATTACCGAGGCCCCTTGGTCATCTTAAAACGGATGCTACTTCATTGCCTGCTGTTTCATTCCTAGTTGCTTTCTCCATGGGTAGGTGTCATGGAAGAGAACACAAGGTGATGGATCAAAATGTTTGAGCACCCTCACCCTGTGCGCACTTCCAGTGATGAAAACACTCAAGATGCAAGACAGGCTTCTGAAGCCCCCTAATTACCCTAGTCCTGTCGCACTTTTGATTGGAGAGTGCAATCAAGTGTGGAGTGTCATCATCTCACCTGCCTTTGTGTTTTTGAGGAAATTGCGGGAGGCTCCGTCTTCTGGAGCAAGCGGCCCTTGCTAATCAGTTGATTCAGGCCTCCAGAAGCTCTCACGGCACTTACGCTAATGAGGAGATGCTGCTTCTCCCAGGCTCTTGGCTTCCGCCCGGACTCTGAGGCTCATTTTTCAGAACAAACGGTTCTGCCTCAGTTCTTAGAGGAGGAACCAAGAACATCTGGCATCTGAGTGTGGAAGAACTGATTCCCCCTGCAAAGGATCTGCCTTCTGTTTTTCTCCTTTTTGTTTCCCTTCCTTCATTCAATCGTTTATTCATTCATCAAACTGCCATTTGGTGTCTTCTTAGTCTATGCTAAGCACGATAGCAGGCACAGGGAATACAAAGTTTAAAAAGTTAGGGTCCGTTTGATTCAGAAGCTCACAGTCCAGTGAGAATGTGGCAGAAAACTGAAGAGACAAAGAAAAGCCAGTGTGCCTGGGGCCGTGATAGAGGTAAGATCAGGCTGTTAGAGGGGCTCAACTGAAAGGCTTTGACTCCTTCTGGAGGGGAGAGTAGAGGAGTGACGAGCAGGCTTCTAGGTAGAAGTGATGCTTGAGTTTTGAAATTTGAATAAATGAAGGCAATGGTGGGACCAGGGGAGGAGTCCCACGCAGAGGGAAGGGTGTGTACAGGCCTGTGGGGTCGAGCTGCATGTGTCTAGATTCACCAAGCAGTTCACTATGACTAGAGCAAAGGCTGCAAGTGTGTGTGTGCTGGAAGCAGGAGGGTTGGTGAGAGGTGAGACTAGAGAATGGATTGGGGCACGTCACGAGGGTCTTCCAAGCTTCCATGTTGGATTTGGTGCAGAAAGCTTGGTGAGCCATTGGAGAATTTTAAGCAGAGAAATGACATGCTCAGATTTGTGCTTCATAAAAAAAGAAAATCCTTCTGGTTGTAGTATGGAGGATGGAGGGGACCTACTGGAGGCAGAGAGATGAGTTACTTTTGAAAATGCAAGGTGTTTTCATGAATTCACTTCTCCCAGGCTTGGCCATCATGGGAAAGACAGAACCATGTTGGAGTAAAATTTCTATCCATAAGGTCTGTTTCTTCTGTTGTCTAAGTAACAGACTAATAATCCCGTGGCTTTGTCTGCTGGGTTAGGTAGAGCGTGGTGCAGGATCTGTAATCTCTTTGGTTGCCCAGAGAAGGCAGGATTCCCATAAGGTGTGATCCACGAGCCCTGGGAATGGGAAGACCTCGACTTCCCAACCTGGCCTTGACTGGGTCTGTGACTTGGACAAATCACATCTCATCTTTGGGTATTAATTCTCCCATCCAAAAATGAGGAGGTGAAACTAAGCTGTTTCTTAGTTTTCTTCCAGCTGTGAAACCAGTCACATGGTTTGCTGAGCTGATTGTAGAATCGTATGGATCTCAGTTTGAATTGTTTTTGCTACATCTGACTGCATGACTTTGGATGACTTACTTAAAGACTCTAAGGCTAAGTTTAAAATAAAAATAATAAAACTTCTTGCAGGGTTGTTGTGGGGATTAAATGTGATACTGTTATGTACAGCATTTAGAACTGTGTCTATAAATTGTTGGATGCTTTTATTATAATACCTTCAAAATAAAATCTTCAAAAATGAAAATGGCTAACCTTAAGAGACCATGAAACAAGGAGACTCACCCAAAGTTCACACAGTGTCAAGGAACTAGGCAACTGAATGTTTTATGATGTTTTCAAAATCTCTTTGTAAGTGCAATCAACACTACTGCTCTGAGAGCACTGTGCTCATTGACTGTGATGGAGCGCCCTCTAGTGGTCTTTATATACAAACGTTTTCACTAAAAAACGTAGCTCTGTGGATTTATAAGCAAACAGCAAGGATTTGGGGTTCATTAATCTTAGAGAAAGCTAATAAAGTGCCATTAATTGTATCACTTCTAATAGTAATTCTTTAGTCACCTTTTCCATAAAAGTCACGTTCTGGGCATTTATTAGATCTTGCAGTCCTAAAAGATAAAATTATATTTTAAATTAAAACACAAATTATATTGAACATTTGAATTGTACATTAAATCTTCAGAGTAGTTCTTTATGCCATAAAATAAAAAATAATTTGGAATCACTCAAAAGGATGGTGCAATAGCAAAACTGGGTTTTTTCTAGAGGTAAACTTGCCTCAAACTTGACTGTGTGACTGGGCAAGTTGCTTCAAGGACCTAAGTTTCTATTAGAAATAGGATGACTCTAAGTCTAAACATTTCAAGGTCTTTTCAAACTTTAAGATTGATTTGAATAGGATATGTTCTCCATTTTCTTTTAATATTAGGGCTCTGGCACAGTTTAAAGACCATCTGAAGATGAATTCATAACATTTTATAAAACCAACCCTGGCCATCATACCAGAGATGGCTGGTCACTAACAAAGACTCATGTTCTCCTCCACATTGTAGAATCTTGTGAAGCCACTGCCCAGTCAGCAGCCCCTCTCTGCATACAGGTGAGACCGCATGACTAATTCTTGCCAAAGAAACGTGAGCAAAAATGATGCGTTGACTCTAAGCCAAGGGACACATCAAGTGTGTGATCGTCTGTCCTCTCTTTCACCTGTCCTCAAGTGGATGACACCTGGGCTACCTGGAGTCACGAGATGACAGAGCCACATGTGAAAGGAACCTAGGTACCTGAATTACCGACTGCAATCCAGCTGCCCAGGAGAGCCACCCAAGCAGAACACCTGCAGTGCACTCTGTGTGAGAAACAAACCTACCGTGTTAAGGCACTGATTGGGGATGTTTCATCACAGCAGCTAGCTTTAATTATCCTGACATACTCTCCAACTCCATGACGTTGCAATCTAATTGGAGATATTGCATAAAAGGAAGCTCTCCTTCTACCCACCTCTCCCTTTCTCTGGGGGTGGGCAAGGAGGATTAGGCCATTTATTGTTAATGTTTTGTGATTAGGGAGATAGTTCTGTTCTGAAAAAGGTCTTATCAAGACTTCCTTTAAACTGTTAAATTTTGTTACGCAAAGGGAATCTGATGTGGACAGTCTTCTGGTTATTGATGGTTGAAGATGTCACATTTACTGTTGAGTATATCAGGTGTTTTGGGGACAAAAGAAAGTTCAATAACCACTAATCTGTATACAATGAACTAAGCACTTGACTTGCTTTCAGAAAGTGTCCAATTCTCCTGCATTTTGAGGTGAACTTGTTAGTGGGGGAAGGTGGGAGAGGAATCGTTGATTATACCACTAACAGGTACCAGGGTTCTTAATTGATAAGGCTTGTTTTTGATAGCAGGAAATATATGGAAAGCAAAAGCAAGTTTTTTATTTAGCTGTATCTCTCTGCAAATACTAACAATATTTTACTGAAGTTACTTGCATTCTATGGGAAGATAATTGAGAATCAGTGACGCAGAAACACATCAGCAACAGTAAGAAAAACCATTATTACAGTACAAATAGGATTGTGGGACAGCGCTGCTTTGGAGCCATAGGCTGAGTATGATGCAGGCCACTATCAGAAAATTACAGCAAATGCTTAATTAGCAAGACTCCGTAACAGCTATACAGAGGAATAAAATTCCAATGAAATAAATGCCTCATGAAATTAGAACTCTTAGGATTTTATTATACTTTGCCACCTAAATTATTTTCATTTAGGAGCCTGAAATCAAATTGGTTCTGTAAACAAGATGATGAACGTGGCTGTACCATGAGGAAAATTAGCTTGTGAAAACTGAGTTTTTCCTGCAGATACTAACAAAATTTAAAGGGTACATAGATCTTGATCTAGCAATTCAGCGTCTAAGAATCTATTCAGAGAAGTATTAAGTGTGCAAAAAAAAATTTAAGTTCAGCAGTTGAAACCTGATCAAATTAATTACGGCAAATCTGTACTACAGAATGCTACACACCTCCTGCCAAGAATGAATAGATGTTTATGTGCTGACATGGAAAGAAGTCCTCAATGAATGAATAGAAATGGAAAGTCCATACAGAAGTCTGCCCCTTGTTCTGTGGTTTTTCAACTGATAAAGGTTTTGCATATGCTAGAAAACAAGGCCTGGAATGTTAAAGACCAGTTAATGAGTTAATCGTAAGGTAAGGTTTTTCTCTTAAGTTCTACCTTCTGTATTCTTAGTTGACTGAATGTGAATTACCTTCATAATTAACATCTTCGTATACTCTACCCTCTGGCCAAAGATTCACCATTCTCTCTTCTTCATTCCTCACCTCCGTGCCTATGCTAAGGTCACTTCTCTCTAGAACATTTTCCCCAAATGTCACTTAACCAAACCCTGTCGGTCTGTTTAAAGGCACTCTCTGTTGAGAATTATTGCTCATTAGTTGAAACACCTCTCACCTTGAAGTCTTACAGGCATTTATAATCAGTTCCATTTTGTATCTCAGTGTCTTAGCCACCTCTGTCAGGTTTTATGTGTTTCCCACTTATTAGGTAACAGGATTGTTGTGGAAAGAAACCAAGACATACTCATCTCTGTGCCCCTACAATGCTCAACAAGTGTTTGCTGAATTAATGGGGCACTGACTGCAATTCAATGTGTATGCTGCTAATCGTTTTTAGTAAGAGAACAAATGATTTACCACTTTATTTTCAAAATTTCATTTATACAGAATCTTCAGAATGTTTCCCTTTAATTTTCACAAGATAAAACCCAAAGCTTAAAATCTGGTATTTTATGTCACAGTTAAGAACAGGGAGGAGGGTTCAATCATTCTGAGGAAAAGCTTTCATAACTGTACAAACATTGATATTTACAGTATTTTTAATATGGATACAGACAACATGGAATCATATTTAAATGTACAAAATAGTCTAAATCATAATATTGTATCACAGAACATTCCAAAATTCAAACTAATAAAAGAAATCCATAAACACTGATAACATTTGGGGAAAACAGCAACAGTTTTACCAATAATCATAGTAAACTTATACATAAGACACAATTTACACATCAGAACTACAGATTTAAAGATATATATGACCTGTCTGAATCATGCTAGAATCTAAATACTACTTTGTAATTCATAGGTTGAAGCAAATGTTCTGTAGTAACCTCTGAAACAGGAATACAAACTATAAAATCATATTTGTCATACTTAATTGCTAAGAGAGTACTCCAGGAAACTCCGAGGACAGCAGATCAGGCTTCATTTTTTGTTTTTTGTCTTGGCTGAAATTAAAGTTCTTGTGAATATAGTCCTAAATATAGACAAAGGGATAAAATGAAACCACCCATCATCATGAGTTATTTTACCTTCTCAGACGTAGTTTGGTACAGAGGCCCTGGCAAGATCACAGCTTCTCTGGGGCAGTCACTTTCTCCTGATTTAGGGGGATAACATATTTATTCTTTGCCTTGTTCCAGAAAAGGATTTAAGGTAAGATTTAGAAAACATCAGAAAGCAAAAATTATAGGTTAAATGAAAAACAGAGTTTGAGGCAACAACACACACAAAATTATTTAAGAAAAAGTCAGGAATTAAGCAAAAACATATTACATTATTCTCCAGTGATTTTCCGGAAATATTGCAAAATATGGTATTAATTTGTAAGAAAACTATTAAACTACTAGTGCACCGGTGATGTAGATCACATTTCTTTCTTAAATTTTGTATTAACCCTGATGGAGCAGATGATGATACAAATGTATGTGCTTTGTTCTTTGTGCTTGTGTGAAAAAGGTTTTCCTAAATGTCATAATGTGTGACTCTAAATTTAGTTTCCAGCTATGGCCAGAGGAAAGTATAGGTTAAAAAAAAAAAAAAAAACCCAGCAAATTTGGGTACCCTGACTTAATTTCTATGAAGAAATTCATCAAATGGATGCCTGCTGGTGACCTGAGGATGGGCAGCTACCTTCCAGGTGGTCGGCTGTCACCTGGGGCATCCTGACTGCGTCAGTTCCTCCAGATCCCTCAGCTCACTTCATCAGGACCCAGCAAGAGAAACGGGAGAAGGTGAACTGAAGAGCAGGAGGCCCGCCCAGGTTGGCCTGCTGGGCCCCGGTCTCAGCTGCTGCCCAGATGGTCTGCAGCCACGGCCCTCACCCCACTCCTGGGGTGAGGCCAGTTATGGAGAGAAGGCTGGGGCAGCACGTCAGCTTCTGGGAAATATGAATGGGTCTGTTCATCTCTATTCTTCAGGCCCTGCTTTCAACGCATGACAGAATGAAGGACCTTGTACCTACATCCTGAGAGGTAAGAAGTGGAGGGAACGGGGATGAAGAAAAGGGCTTGAGGGAAATGAAACGCAGGAAGAAAAGGCGACAGGACACGTGGCATGTGTTTCAAAACTACAGATTAAGAATCAGAACAAAATATCTACCTGAACACTAAAAGCAGCCACTAAGGCCTCTTTCTTTTAGGGATGAATGGTCCCAAGTAATACTCCTGAATGTTGGTCAGGTCAGTAAAGAATGAAGTTCAAGTCTATGGATCTGAGGCTGCAGGAATCGCAGGGTTCCTGGCCAAGCCCCCAGGGTCTGAGGGAGGCTTCCAGGGGATAGGGCAGTGATGCCACTCCCCCAGCACCCCCTTCAGAGTATGGGCAGGGCCAGCTTGTCTGCTAGGCACCATGAGACCCACAATACTTTTAGAGACCCACAAAAACGTTTTAATTTTTTTTAAATTCATAAGAAAAAAACCCAAACTTTTAGAATGAAGTGTTTATATATAATATTAAATTCACTTTATATGAATGCAATTCTAACATGTTTTAAATTTTTATGGAAGAAGAGGCCCGAGAAGGCAAAAGTACCTAAGGCTCTTGAAAGTCATAATGCAGCTCTGAACACAGGGCCAGTGGGTCGGGGAGGGGGAAGGAGCATCTGGTCTTGTGGATCTTATTCCACTGATTTTTCTTTTTTTGAATGTTACTCTGAGGTTTGATTTTTAAAGAGAGTTAAGCCTGATGTTGGCGAATTGTGGCCATTCCCACTAGCTAAGATGGGGATGGGGGGAAGCAAACTCATTATTGTGCAATATAAGAACCAAATCAGGATGAAGAGATTTGGGTGTTTTCAAGTCCTATCTCCACCCTGTGAACATTAGCAGAGGCAGGCCTTCCTCTGAGACCCTGCCTACGGAGCTTTCTGCGTGACCCTGCCACTAGGTTTCCTCTGTCTCCTCCAACTGCCCCCAGCAGGCCAAGATCGGCAATGACAGGAATGTGGGCACCTGTTGCAAAAATGTTTTAAGAACATAAGAGAAAAGAAGAATGAATGAGGGAGAAGGGGAGGAAAACATCACAGATTTTAATGTACTAATATTACATGATCCAAAAAATGGGGAAGGACTTATACTAAAATGTTAACTGTGGTTTTCTAGATAGTAGGATAGAGATATTTTTGTTTTAAAAAAATTTTTATAAGATAAATGTACTTGCATCATCCAAAAAAAAAAAAAAAAAAAAGAAAAACCACTCAGCAAGTATTAATTTAAAAATTGTGCTCTCGAAGCTCTAAACCCTGAGCTCTCCCATCTGAGTTCCTCACAGTATGGCTTAGGTTAGTAAGTGTGGTTGACCACCAGCATGCAGAAGACCCAGATTTGAGAACAGAACTTTTAACAATTTCCTCTCTTTTCCATTCCCAAGTTCATCCATAATATAGGAAAATGTCAATCAAGAAAGCTAATTAATACTGTTTTCCAGGCTCTGTTTCCAACATACATGGAAGGCAGTTTGTCAAAAGGACATACAAAGGAGTACAAAGGAATGAATTACTACCTTTTGCAGAATCAGACTTTCTGCCCTTGAATTACAAGCGAAGAGCCTGAGGTCCAGAAGGTTAAGTGATTTTATCACTGTCACAACAAAGCTGGTAACAGAATCAGGGGAAAAACTCAGGTTTCCTGATTTTGGGTCTTACAGCATTTTTAACCCCAGTCTCAGAAGTAACTGCTTTGTAAGTTATGTTTCACTGTTTATCCTAAATGCATATGGAAAAATGGAAAATACTAACACTTTTCTTTAAAAACATTTGTAATTTGGGAAATGTACCATCTCAAAATATAAGTTTCAGGCGAGCAGTCCAACAGTTAAAATGAATCATAAGATTTTAGACTTGGAATGATGCTAGGAAGATAATTTAGATGCAGTTATACAAGAATTTAGGACCCCAGAAGGAAACTATATCCCCCCAAATCACAAGGTTGGACCAAGACCCAGGTCATCCAAAACTGGCTCACTGCTCCTTCCAATACTGACTTATTTTCCTTGATATTCATTAAACCAAAAAAGGTAGAAGTACAGAATTATACCAAGATTAGATGTAATAAAACTGTTATTAGTAAGAATGCGTGGAGAATGGATATTTGTCAATTCTATAGTTAATAAACTCAAATCTATCAGAATAAATCAGGTAGCATGAATGCTTTCATCTGAAAATGTACTTAAATGTAAATCAAAATTTTTAGTTTTATGATTGTTTGAAGCTGATGGAAGACCTTTCAGTATCTCCGGCTCATGCATTTGAAAATAAATTTTAAATGTCTGCAAGTCTCTGGAGCAGGGTTTAGAAGATAATGACCATCAACTTGTTTTTTGTGAGGCTCATGAGCTAAGAATGGTTTTATGTTTTTAAAGGGTTGCAAAAAAATACAGAGAAGAATGTCTGATAGAGACAGTATGTGGTCTGCAAAACCTCAGTTACTGACTAACTGCCCCTTTACACAGGAAGTTTGCTGACCTCTGCTCTGGATTCAGCAAGTATATGAAACTTGGCTGAGTATATATAATATATCCCGAAAGGATTTTTTTGTTTTTAAAATTAAATCTCTGATTTCTTTAAACTTTACTGTAATTTGCCTCTTTCCCCCAATAGCAGGTAGTAGGGAAAAAAAAAAAAAACTAGTTTAAGAGTTATGATTACCTGTGTTCTGGCTTTATCACACACAAACGTCAGTGGACACATAGTTCAGGCTCATTATTTTATGTATCTAAAACCCATACAAAATGTTTCAGACAGCTGAGAAAATGGTATATCCTATAGTAGTGCTGTTATAAACTAAAATGGAAGCAAATATCTGTAATTTAAAAATTGGTAATTTGATTCTCTCCTTTGGGTCTCTTCTCCATTAGGACTTTCTCCTGATGCCTCCGCTGGCCTCCCATAGCATGTTGTTACATTTATTAAACCAGCAGTTCTCAGCCATGTTAATCACCTCAGTGACCACTCACTCACATCTCATCTGCAACCATAAACAAGCCTCATCAAAACACATGAAAAGAATGGAAGTGCTCCTAACGAGACACGAGATACCCAAACTGAAATGACTAGTCTGGGGAGAAGTAAAAATTAGAGACACATTCCACGTATCCACCTTAAGACAGCAGTGAGGCCGCCGCTCTGCAGTCCCCGGGCCTGACTACTAGCCACAGCGGACCAGGCACTAGGGCAGACCCTGCTTCAGCACAACACTGATAACCACCACGTGCGAACAAGTCCATCTCCTTCTTGTCACATGGTATATGTGGCAAAGTTTGGATTTCGTGAACTAGCAAAAAAATGATAAAGCTGTGCCATTGTTAACTAACTTACAGTAATTTCAAGGCTATAATTTTGGAAGTAGGATCAACTGTGTCAAGATTAAAATGTCTTACTTTAAAATAATTACATTAACAATTCCTTTGGTCCCACAGTACAGTTCTCTTCGGCCACTCCATTCTCTGGCTTGCTTTTGTAATTGGAAAGGAATAAATTTTCTATTTGAGTCAAGAATTCTTCAGCAATGAAGCAATTGGTCACTTTGCTCAGAGTTTTCCTCAGACACTCCAAAAGCTAGTGGAAAAGAAAAGTTTTATATTTAAATACACAAAAAGTGTAAGAAGAGGGTCGGCATTACTATTATTATTTTAACCCTTTCCAAACCTCCCATTTTCTAATGCTCAAATGAGAAATGTCTTCCTTACATGTGGCTGAGGATAAATTTGTGTTCAGCGGAAACATAGGAAGCCACTCTGAGGAATGTTTAGGTTCCTTTCTGACTTTATCAACCTCTCAGATTGTATGGAGGATGCTTCTACTCTGGACAAGTTTGTGACTCTGCTTCTTTTTTTAGTAGTTTTATTTACAAAACGAAAGAATTCTAGAGGGTAAAAGTCTATTTATACATGAATACAGGACTCTACCATTTTAAAATCAGGATGCTAGAGGCTATTTCCTGGGAAATGTTCATATTAATCTTCTAACAGAACAAAGAAAAAGTGGCTATAACAGAAGGGGGTAAAAAATATCAAAAAAGAAACAATATATTTAGATTTTCTATTTCCAAATTGTTACCCCAAAAAAAGAAAAAAAAAAGAAAGACGAATGTTGCCAGTCTACTAGTCTTAATTCCTTATACTCATAGATATAAAACTAGAAGTGAAATAGAAGAATTCAAGACTCTTACTTCCTACCAGAAAGTTAAATAAAGTGACCATTTAAATTTAATTGTTAGATTTATACTACCATTCTCAAAAATGATCAATTGTGAAAGCTAAATGCAAACAGGGTGCTTTTGAATTTAATAAAATGAGAAAAGTGTTCTCCATTGTGTATAATAATAATCTAAGAAATTTTTCAGCCAGCACTGACAAATTTATTCTAAAATAGTATTATTCCTATATGCCAGCATGAGCAAAAAAACACATTACTAATTATCTCCTAGAAATTAATTTTAGAAAAGAAAAAGCAATAAAGGAAATACACAGAAAATGTATCCAAAAAGTGCTAGGCATCATGGGAAAACACATCCAGATGAACAGCTTTAGAATCTGTGAACAATGAAACCAATTAAAAAGAAGGCAGCTTACTTTCTGCAAACAAGTCAGGTCAGAATCCCGGTGAAAGATTTTATCCATGGGGACACTGCTGTGGGAAGCAACATGAAAACAACCCGATGAAACAAACAGTATAAATGAATCAGTTCTGTAATAAACTATCAGTGATGCCATACATCACGATTTTAGATTTGACTTGGGTTTTCTCTAAAACCAGTTTAATGAGAAACACTACAGATGTGCAACCACCTCAAACCACAGCTCATACCTCCGGGATAGCCTGTATTTTTCTATTATCCATCTTGTCTTTTCAAACACTAATCCCCACCGAGGTTCTTCTAACATCTGTTGTACTTCAAATTTGTAAGGTAAACCTAGAAAAGCAAAAAGAAGCACACTTTTACCGACTATTTCTTAAACCTCCAATCTCCCTTTAATTACTTAAAATTCCCTTCAGTGTTTTTAGTCGCAGCTTGGCACACCAGCTAAACAGCACTTTGAACATAGTGGGCATTTATTAAATATGCATTGCCTGGCTGAACTTGGTCCAACAAGCATATTAATGCCAAGCAATTAATAAAGAAAAATAAGAGTGCCATTTGCACGACAGTTCTATGCAAGTAACTGTGACAGGTAAGATGATCACATAATTTATCATTCAAACCAAGAGACTTCTTGAGTGGAAGTGGGCACTGTTAATAGTTGTGCAGAACCGCAGGCTGAAACTGGGACTGACCTAGGCAAACCAAGAAATATTCCATCTCATTGATTTTTTATTTTTCACACAGGTTATCAAGCTTACAGCAATGTTATAAGGTAGGCAGCGTTATTCCTATTTAACAGATAAAACGGGCTGACACAAGTTGAACCTGTTCCAGCTAGTAAAGTGGGAAGAGCTTGGATTTTAAACCCCAGCAGGCCTGCCTGACTTCTGAGCCCACATTCATTCCACCTCCCTATGCGTGGCTAACCTAAGATTAGACAAAGAAGAGGTTTAATTTGGGAAAGGCAGTAACTGCACTTGAGTCATGCTAAACTCTGGAGGAAATGAATCTAAGGGATGAATATCACCGTAAGTTAGAAGGAAAAAATACCGAAGGATGAGCTTACTTAGACATTTCTCACATATCCTTCAAAATCCCCATGTAAAATGGTATTTGCTGATTCATCACCAAAGGCCAATACCATAAGAATAATAGTAACACTTATATAATTCTTACTGCCAGGCTTAAGGTGCTTTTATATATGTAAGACCACTTACATGAACTAGCTACCAGTACAGTCCCCAGTTTTTTTTTGGATGAGGACACCCAGTCACAGAGAGGTTAAATAACCTGTTCTTGGACATATGGACACAACTAGTAAGAGGCTGAGCCGGGATCTGAAGCTAGACTGGCTGGCTCAAGTTTTTTTTTTTTTTTTTTAATTGAAGTACTGTCAGCTACAATGTGTCAATTTCTGGTGTACAGCACAATGTCCCAGTCATGTTGAGTTATGTTGTTAACCTTTACATTACACTGCCTCTCAATTGGGTTTCTGCCATCAAAAAGCTTTTTGAGAAAACAAAATGCCAGCAAATCATAAGGCATTAGGAAAAAAAAAATCCTAACTATACTTCCTCACAATGTAAGTGTAATTTGTCAATTTACTCTAAAAAGGATTCCCCCCCAATGTTTTTCAGATGTATGGAAGAAAGGGAGGGAACAGCAAGCCTGATCATAACTGATCTTTCTGCATTTCTCAATTCTCTATTTCATTTCCCCCCTCAAAGAACTTAAGAAGAGTGTCGCATTATGGTACACAGCTATTAAGCAAACTCCTTTTGTGATAATAATCATTTACTTGATATGTTTTGATTGCCTACTAAGCACAGACAACAGCCATAATCGTAACTACCTATTTTAGACCTATTATTTACTAAGCACTCGACATACGTTGCCAACAGTCTTTACAATCCCCCTGTAAGCAAGGTAATAATTTTCTCTCATTTTACAGATGTGGCAAAGGAGAACAAGAGGGTTAAGTAACCTGCCCAAGGTAAAATAAATAATGAATGTCAGAGCTGGGATCTGAGTCAGGCAAGGAACTCCTCCTAATAAAAGTAAAAAATGAGACTAAAAGAGTGGTAAATGCATTTTCAGTCTGCGCTTATAAAAAAAAACACGTTATATAGTTCTAAGAATATTTTCTAAGTTAAAAATATGGCACTAAACCAGTAAAAACTTCCTTTTGTACTGATTATTTTTATCTACTATAACATCAGAATATAACTAATCACTAAGTATATTTCCTGCTACAAGTAGAGAAAATAACCATTAGAGATGTTAGGTATGTAGGTTGGGTACATACCTAACAGAGGGGGGAAAAATGAATGAATAAATGAACAAAGGACTCAAAGTACTGTAACACAAGGTATCCCATGGCTTCTAGAAAATTTTAATTCTTGAGCCAGAGGGTTTCTAAGAGGAGCAAAGGGAAGAACCAAAGATTAAGACCTAATAAGCAGTGGTAAGGCCACACAAGGGGCAGCTCTGCCCGAGAGAGCTTTCTGCAATGATGACAGTGAAATACAGGTGTGCTGCCTGATGGTAGCTGATGCAAGCACCCAGCACTGTGCCTCTAAGCTTTTGAGTGAAATTTTCCCATTTGGGGTAGTTTCTTCACAAACATGTGCTAGTCTGTATCTTGCTAAATACTAAATTTGAACCTTCTACGAATCTCTGGAGTTTGTTATCTAAGCGGCTTTCTGCTCTCTGGTACTCTGTTTTGCAAATTTAGTTGCCCTGGTCTCCCTGGTCTCACCTCCTCCACCTCAACTCAGAGTCTACCAAGTTCTGGATGGGTTTCTTCTCCTTGTGCCACACCTGGCAGCTCTTTTAAGTCAATAAACTGGGGTAATCTGGGCTCATTTCATTTGTTTCCCATCTCTCAGCAATAGTATTTCTTCACTGCCTGAGGTTATATCCTAAGTACCATTGTTTTATATATTTTGTCCAGTTTTCTGGTAGTTTCAGACAGGTCTCTGTTATTTCATTTTGGCCAGAAGTGGGATTCTAGGAACTGAATTTTAAATTTCATTTAATTTAATCATTTGTAAGTAGCTACTTATGACCGTTTTAGTCAGCATCAGAGTAGAAGTTCACTCCTAAAATCTAGCAAACTGGTATTAGAACATGATTTAAATTGATAACAAATTAATTGTGATTCTGCCTTTTGTAACTTCCTGTAAAATTATACTGGGGTAAAGAATGATGTATATGTGCTATGTTCAAAATGGGCATTTTAGACTAAAGTTAATGTCAATACTATCCATCCGATAAAGACCTACAGAGCAATGACCATTTCCAAGGTACCAGGCAATTGATTAGGTGCTGCTGGGGATACAAAGTCAAGGAAGATAAAGCTTCTGCTCTTTGGGGCTCACAGTTTAGTGAGACAGGCTAAAGAGATAAATTACATTAAAAGACAAAAATGACCATGAAGGCAGGAAACAAGTGTTGCACAAAAGATAAAGCACGGAGTTCAAGGGGTCTATACCAAAGAGAGGGCATCTGAATGGCATTATTAAGAATGAGAAAGTAATTTATTAAACATTCATTTAGTACCTATTTTATGCCAGGCCCTGTGCTAGAAACTGAGGATACAAAAGTGAGTACAAGATAATATCTACTATCAAGGAGCTTATGAGCTAATGGGGAAGAGGATAACGTAGACAGTATCCAGAGAGGACAGTGAATTAGAGTGGCAGTCAGGATGGAGAGAGAACATCCTAGCGATGTAACTGTCTCCTCTAATCGTTTCCTTTCCATCCACACTCCCTTCTTACACTCCCCTCCTCTTCCTAGTCTACTTTTTCCTAGACTACTTTTCCTAGTTTGCTACACTAATTCCCTATCCTGCCAGAGTAGACTGGACCAGGTGGACATAAATCCCAAAGGAAGCAAGTCAGATGGTGAGTTAAACCAACCAATTCTCTCTTGAAGTAGAATAGAAACTAAGAGATATAAAAATAGTCAGGCATTGCTGAGCCGAAACTGGGAGGTCGTGGCGAGATGGTGGTAGGGTGGTCATCATTCTTTTTATTTATTTATTTTTTTCATTTGAATGCCATCGCAGAGAAAGCCAGTCTGCATTTATCAAAAATTTTCAAGAGAACAGTGACTTTGCCTATTTTGCTTACAGCAGTGTCTCCAGGACCTAACTTTCTCCAGGGTGTAATCCTTTTGCCTAGTGGCCCTGGTAACACAGTGGAGACTTAAAGCTAGAAGGAAATCATAGAAGTTGAAATAGGGTGGCTGCACTACATGGTATGCAAACAGTGACTCCCTAGTTGAGGACACAAACTTTTCTATCAAATTGTTTTGTGTAGGTATAAATTCTATGATTTATAGGATTCAAAAAAAAAAAAAAAAAAGGTAGAAATAGGAGGAAGTTGTGTTTGTTGAAAACTTACGATAAGAGCCATCTGGGCTAATTTCATCACTTATAACCAGGCAGGTAATCTGAGAATAAGGTAAAGGATTATTTCGATTATAAGGACTAACAATCATTCCAATGAACTTTGCACCACCTCTGGAGAAGTAACTCTACAATTAAAAAAAAAAGTATAATTAGTTTCAACTACATATATTTAAAAGTATTTACGCATACCAACATTTTAAACATCTAACAGAGGAAATGGGAATGCAAATCTGTGTTAAAAATTTTACATCTAAACAACAACTAAATTAAATGTCTTTTACATTCATTCAATACCCTAAATTTTTCAGGCCCAAACACATTCAATCCAACCCAAAAAGATCACCCAGCCTAGTTCTAGTTGTTCTCACCATCTTTAAAGGTGCTGGGAAGAATCATCACTGTTTCTTTGATGGTTTGTCTATATTAAGCAAAAGAGCTGATTTTCTAAATGTTTAAAGAAATATATATTACTCTTGTAATCACTTGCTAGAAATGGTAAAAGTATATTTATTTAATAGAAAACAGTGAGAGAGGAGAGAATGTGCAATTATGTACAGAATACACATACAAAGACCTATAAACACACCTGGTATTTGGCTTGAGTGTCAATATCTCGTAAGGAAGGATTAGGGTCAAAGGCAGGATGAGAATGATACCATCCAATAACACTGTAGCCCCTGACAGCCAAGGTCTCCGAGGCCTGTGTCTGTGAGACAGGGTCCATCTCACACTGCAGTCCTGTACTCAGGCTGTTGCACGGTTCTGCTGCACAGACCTGTAAAGGATTAATCCTTACATGATTACACTGAAATCCTGTTATTTCTATACTTCATTGTTTTAGTCCCTCATACACAGATACAGAAACTTTTTAAAGCCAAGCCTTTTATTTGCCTATGTGAGAGGCAGCCTTTAACCTGCAAATGAAGTACTCTCCAAAAGTGGGACTGCATGCTAGGAACTCAAAGTCTATTTTTCTACTCAAACAAGTTAAGTGTTAGTTTTCCAGGTCAGCCCATATAATATCTGTACTAACACAGTCTTTCCATGATGCCTATTATTTATGATAATAATTACTAGAGAATGGTGTACACCAAGTTTCAGCTGTAAGCACAGGTTTCCCGGCCCCTTAGGAGGTGAAGCTTTTTACTGGTGAAGGCAACGAGGCACCAAGGCCTGGCAGCATTCCCTCTTTCTCAGTGGTAAAAGGAAACAGGTGCTCAATATACGGAATGTTTAGTCACCTCTAGGAATATAGAACTTTCTACATTTGCATATTCTCACTAATATCATAAAGTCTATGTGTTAATTATATCCACTGAAATCTATAAAAATATTTGGTATGGCAGACTAAATAACTTAAAACATTTTAAGAGAGAACTTACTTCAACTATCTTATCAGGTTCTGAGTATCTTCCTCCTAAAAGACCAATCACTTCTGCCATAGAAACGTGAGCATGCTGAAAGGCAAACAAGGCAGACTTAGCCCAAACACACAAACCCACCTGACAAAAAACCAGGACAAAGGCCACTTATCAGAGGAGAGGCATTTCCAAGTGTGGTAATTATGCTTTTCTAAAATAAAGTAGCGTAGTAGAGGAGCCAGATGCCAGGCTCAGCACTTAGGGACTTAAGATTTTAGCTCCATCTTCACTGCCGGCTGAGAAGCTTTGGACCAAACATTCAAACACTCTAAGATGCCATTTTTTTACTTATAAAATTGAAGACACCATTTGCTCTCCCTACTGAGAAAAGGTATCATAAGGATAGAGTAAAAATCACACTGGGTCCACCACAGAAAAACACCATAAACGCGTGTACATACAACTACTGGAGGTCTTGGGAGCTTAGTGCAAAACAAGGAGCCTCCAAACTAAGAGTTGAGCTTTCCTGCAGTTATCTAGAAGGCAGCAGACAAGGATACCAGGAAATTAAAATAGGGTTAATGATATAAACAGTCTGCAAAAACTCACATTAATTTATTTTCTCTAAAATATGGAAACATGCAATTGTTTGGCTTTTCTCCAAAAGAAAAGACTTATTTTTAGATTCCTTGTAAAAGAGGATAGTTAAGATCCAAAATACACGTCTTCCATACTCTCTCTTATGCCTGCAATAAAAATACACAAGAATAGAAATCAGATAACTAAGTAACACAATATAATATCCTTACCAAATCCATTATTAAAAGTGCTTCTGAAGCCACTTTCACCTGAAATGGCTCCTGAAATATAAAAAAAAAAAAAGGGGGGGGGAGCATAAAAATAGAGATTTCGTTCTTCCCAATTGGAATGTCCACCCTTTCCTCCTTTACCCATCACACCAAGTTCCCACCACCAATCAAGGCTCAGCACAAACCAGACTTTAAAATAAACAAACAAACAAACAAATACATAAATACATAAATATTTATATATAAAATCAAAACCCAAGTATGAAGAAGTTCTTTCTCATTTTCGATCTATGTCACTCATCTGACCATTCGTGTACCTTGCCTTGTCCAACCTTTCATATATACATGCCTTGCATACACAGAAATAGAAGAAATGTTTCATGCCTTTGGGGAGGACAGGAGGACATTATTTGTGGTCATTCAGGGTACATAAGTAGTACCTGCTTTTCTTCACTGAAAACATTACAAGGTATCAGTTGGAAAGGATCGAATGAGCTGAAAAAGGAAAAAGAAAAAAAAATCATTCCTAATATAATCTCAATAACAAATAATCAAGAAAATGCATTTATTTACAAATTTGAAAATGGTTATCAATAATCTAAACCTAAATTCTGCCTGAGTGAGAAAAATATTAAAGAAGGAGAATTTCTTAGGATAGCCCATACAACCCTTTTGAAGGAAGCACTATTCTTTTGGACTTGATTAAAAATTAGGGAAATGACAGAGCTTTGGGAGAAACTAATTCTGTTGTCTTAATTTCTTTTAATACCCAAAGAGAACACTGAAAGCAGGTTTCAAAAGTTCAGTGAAAATGTAACCCTGACATAAGATAGGAAAGAAAGTTCAAGAAAGATGGAAGTTGCTCAAAAACACTCTGTCAGCACAAAAATGTGCTCAGCATAGAGCAGGGACTAAGTATTTGTTGAATGAATAAATGCCAAACAGTTCTGTTAGAGAAATTAATATATATCAAAAGTTCTATGATAAACTCATCTTTTAAAATGAAAAAGTATAAAAAGATGGAAGGAGGGACACCTAAACAAGGTTAGATATAAAAGCATGTGTAAATCTGAAAGAAATGTTAGAAAAGCTTTGACCAGTAAAGAATTGAGGTTTGAGAAAAAATATTTTAAAAGTGTTTTTAGGCTATGTTCAGAGAAAACAAACAAATGAGGAATATATTCATGTTAACAAACTGGGAAAGAGCAGAACTGTTTAGTTCCTATTCTACCAGAGACTTAGTGCTAGGAGAGCAGACACTTTGTTTTGCTGAAAACTATTCCCAGTGCCTGTAACAGTGCCTGACACTAGCAGGCTTTCAAAAAGTGTTTGCTGAATGAAGATCTTCAAGTTAGAAAGTGCTTAATCAATGCAAATAAAAAGAAACAAAAGGCCAAGATAGATGAGAAAATAAAAAGAGAGCATATGCATCCCAGAGCACTCTGAAGAGCCCGGATACGAAACCACTGTCAACCTTTCTGAGGAGCTGTAGAGAATGGGAAATTACTGGAGGACTAGGAATAGGCAATTATTGGGCCTGTGTTCAAAACACTCAAAAAGCAGCAGAGGAATTAAATGTTAAATATTGGAAACATTCTAGAAAATATTATTGAACAGCTGATTTGTGAACCTTTAGCAAGTGAAGAGGTGACTACTAAGAATAGTAATGGGTTCATGACAATATATGTCATGGTAAGTCCATTAAACTTCATTTTTGACAGGAATGATCTGCCAGAAACTGGCAGACTCATAAACTCAAATATACTGTTACTGAACGTAAGCAAGACATCTGCTATGATTACTCTTCTGCTTAAGATGAAGAAATATGGGTTAATTGTGGTAATACATAGCTGACTGAACAATGAAGTCTGAAGTTTACATTTACCTCAGTTAAACCTTTTAATCAGTAACCAATGATGGAAAAGGCAAGTTGACTGAAATGTTGATGATGCAAAGCTACGAAGGCTAATGTAAGACAAGTGGACGTGGACTCAAAAAAATCCCAACAAACTGGAAGAATGACTTGAAAATTACAATGTCTCACACTTAGACTCAGAAAATGGAACGTCTGGACACAAAATGAGGGGTCCTAGCTTATGGAAACTTTTTTTTTTTTATAGTTTATCTCATTTAATTTATCCTCACAACTGTAAGCTTTGATTTTTAGTTTAGAGAAGTGATATATAATGTAATGGTTAGGCATTTAAAGCCTTAATGCCTGGGTTAAATCACACCATCACCACTAACAAGTGTGGGCAAGTTACACAACCTCTTTGTGCCTCTGTTTCCTCATCTATAAAATGGGAATGATTATATTAACTTCTGCATACAACTGTTATGAGGATTACATGAGTTAATATATGTGAAACATAAATGACAGTGTTAACTATTATAATTACTTCATAAATGAGGACCCAAGGCTTATAAAGGCTTTGTGTAACTTACCCAAGGACACACAACTGGTTGAATGTCAGGGCACTTTTCAACTGAAACTAACCAAGTGTCATTCCTGGATATCTTGTTTTAAAAGGGACACTGACAAAACTATAGTCTATTTTGTGGGTCACATGCAGGAAGTGAGTGTCTAGAAAAATCAAGGCATTTAACTTACTTGGTGACCCTTAATGTTACAAGCTATAGATTTTAGATTATTTAAAAAAAAAAATCTTGCTAACCAGCTAAAGAGAAAGCTAGTCATTTCATGAGTTTACCTGTTCACAATGTCTAGGAAGTTAGATGTGGTCATAAACAAGGCACATTCCAACATATGTTGGATCCTATATTCACTGAATATAAACAAATTAAAACTTTTGTCCAAGGTCTCCCTTGGACAAAATGATTAATAATCATTGAAATAAAAACTTCAAAAAATTTCAGCAGTATTTGTAAACTTAATGTGAACAATATAATGTTGCAATATCAGATACTCCTTCCATATATTTTCTAATCATTTATGGTAAATTAAAAAAAAAATCACACTTATATAATCTAACACTATACCTTTTTGTTGGTCTTGGCACTTTTGAAGATTTACCAGGTTTACATTTTTCCTCTTCTCTTCTTCTTGCCAACTCCTCAGCAGAAAGATGCTGAAAAAAAAAACACCCGTTGATCAACCACTGAGAGGCAGAATTAATAAAGACACAACACAGCATAAAGATACAGAGCACAGATTCTGTAGAGAATGCCTAGCTCTGCTACTTACTAGCTGCGTCACCCTGGTCAATGTATTACTAAAGTTTACTGTGTTTCAGTTTTCCTCATCTTTAAAATGGGAACGATACTAGTAATAACAACGTCATGGTGTTATTGTGAAGATTAACTGAGTTAATGTTTGTAAAATACTGATAACAGTGCCCAACATAGTAAGTTCCATATAAATATAAAATGAGTCTCTTTCATTTCATTTCTACTACCAATCTCGCACTCTAGTCCAAATGAACTATATCTCTTTTCCAGAATATGTCTCATATTTTCCCATGTCTGTACCTTTGCTGATGCTACTCCTTCAGCCTGGCATTACCTCATCTACTTTTCCACATTTTGAGATTCTCCTGCTCATCTTTCAAGTCACAGATGAAACACCACAACTTTGAAAATTTTCCTGATCATACCCTTTTGGAGGACCTTATATTTCTTGGGACCAATCTCATGGAACTTACCACACAGGCTTTATCTTTCCTAGTAGAAATGTAAGTTCCCTCTAGGCAGGAACCATGTGTTACTAATTGTTGTGTCTAGAAGAATGCTCAGGTGTGAGGTTGGGGGCAGGGAATGGAGAAGAGAAAAATAAGAGAACTGACATTTATTGAGTAGCTGGTACATGCAAGGCTCATTGAGTACCGAGAATTAGGATCTTCATGTATTTTATTTCATTTATTTCACTTAATTCTCACAGTAATCTTTCAGGAAGGTATTATTATCCATGCTTTATAAATAAAAACCTAGGATTTGGTGCAGTTATGGAGGATAACAAACCCAGAAAGTACACATTCACATATTCTTTCCATCTGAGTGCAATGGCTGTTCACAAATCATATATACACAGAACGTGTGTGTGTGTGCATGCACGTGCGTGTGCACATGTGTGAACATGTACACACATACATTCACTGCCTATATTTCTTTTTAGGAACATAATTTTCATTAGTAGACATAATACTTTAATATTTGTAATTCAACTTATGTCAAATGCTTGGGACAATATTTTTAATTAGTGTATCAAAACATCATTCGATGACTGTTCACTGAAATCAAGAGGGTATACCAACTCTCTGGCACCATGGCCGATATTCTAGAGCCAGAGATCAGAATGTAGAGACAGATAATCAGAGTTCTGAAAATGAGCCCAAGTCCTAGCTAACTGCATCATCAATACCTTGTACTTTGTTGTTTACTGGTGATTTCTAGGCAAATTAACATGGGAAAGAGACACACACACACACACACGTATAATATATGTGACATTATGATATATGAACATACACTGACAAAACAACTTTCACTCTTGAGCCACTTGAAAGGCTCAAAGTTACCTCAAACGTCTGTCCTTCTAAGTCTTTTGCGTCACACCAATTTCCCCATGGATCTCGGACCCTACGTCTCCTCGTACGCTGCGATGAAATTAAAATAAAGCAAAAGGTAACAAGATTAGCTTGGAGAAATCACAGCACATTAATACACAAAACCAACCAAAATAATAATTTTCTAAATATCAATTTCTCCATTAAAATAGTGTAATCCCTGATCAGTGATGCTTGACTACATTTTATTAATTTATGTTCAATAGTTAGCACTCCACAGAAATAAATCAGTGATGATTTTCTAAATTTTATTTTGATTTCTTCTTTAATTTTCATTTCCTTTCACCACCTGGGAGTTATAACTCTAGGGCAAAAAATATTTTTTAAGAGCAAAAAGGACCACCAAGAAAATGACTGTGGTAGAAAACTTAAAGAACACACAGCAAGAGGTATAATATTGAAAACTAGAAACAAAATAATTATATCTCAGGCACAGAAAGGAAAAGATTGCCCAGTTAATACAAATAGTAAAAAATTATAAAGTTGGTTACTGGATTAGTAAAATCCAGTTTTACAAACATCAGTTCTGAAGCCTTTAAACTGTACTGGCTGCCAGAAGCCAGCGTATGACCAGCACCACTCCCAGCAACTACATATGAAAACATCCTTTCTTAATAAAGTAAACTAGGTAGAAATGGTTTTTCAGCCTAAATATTCTGAGATAAGTATCTACTCTATCATCTATACTTTTTTCCAGTATCGTACCTATTACCAATTTCACCTACTTTATTAGTAAAACCAGTAAGACCACAATATGACTCTGCCTTTTAGGAAACTTGTTGGATCACTTACTTTTAAAATAAGATGCATACATTTAAAAATCTTGTAAAACTCCCTAACCTCAAGAATTTAAAAATAAAGGCTAAAATATTTTGAGTTATTCCAAAAAGCTGAATCTTACAATAAACTTTAAGCAAACAAAAAACAAATGAAGGAGAAAAAAACAGCTCAATTGTTTAGTTTTAGAAGACACATTAGACATAGAAATCAAGACCAAGCAGTCTTGGGGGCGGGGTATGTACAGCTAAGTGGTAGAGTGCATGCTTAGCATACACGAGGTCCTTGGTTCAACCCCCAGAACCTCCATTTAAAACCAATAACAAAACCAAGCAGTCTAAGACCACTTTAGAGAAACATCATACTTCCGTGTAAAGTTTGTAAGTGAATTTTGAGGTTGTTTTGGGGTTTTTTGGTCTTATAAACCAAAATGAAACTGAATGGAAACCAGAAAAGTAAATGGCTCGGATGAAACACAAGAGAAGACATGTCCTTCCACTAAACGGCCATTTGTTAAACAGGTGAAAAGAAGCAGGCACGCCTTCCTTAGGAGGGGAGGGAGCACTCTGGTGAGACCATTTAGGGAGAGGTGGCGGCTTACCATAGACTGCAGACGCTGGGCGAGTTGGTACGCTTCTACCGCATCTTTTCTGTCTCTGATTCGTACTTTATCGACTGGTTGTGGCCTGTTGTATATGGCCTGTTCTATTGGAGTCCAAGAAAAACAAAACAATCCATTATTTTATGGAACTCATTTGTTAACAGAAAGACACATCTACACTGACTACTAATTGTAAGACAATTTCTAAGTTTTTTTTTATATCTGAGCTTCTCTCTTTTTCTACAATACACATTTGATGTGCTACTTGGTAGTTCTCACATAAAAGCTATTCTAACAAAGAAATCTCAATAAAACACTTAGGAAACAGGTCAGTTGCTTAATTTCTGATTAAATGTTAAGCCCACTTTGCTAATTTTGGAAGTCTAATACAGAAAACATGATTTCATTTTTCTTATAGTGGAGAAGGAAACGATGACTCCTTAGTTTCCCTGTAAAGCCAGGCTGACATACAATGCTTTGGGCGAAAAGACACCAAAATAAAGGACAGACCCCAGGGCAGGCTATAAATTCTATCTACCGCTACATGAAATGAAATAATCTCTGACAGGAAGTTTTCTGGTTGTCTTTTCATAGACACAGAATACAGAGTATACTTCTCTCAAACCATGGGTTGCAAGATTCTAATTACCTTATCACTTTGCAACTATAACTATTACCTTTCTTCAAAGTTCTCTGTCATGTTAATTCAATAAAAGGGGAGAATACATTTTAAATTATGCATATTCATTGACTTTAAATTTGAGAAAAACTAGGGTGAAAGAGATTTTCTATGATGAAAAATATTTTGGCACTTTTATTACACTTCAGTGTAGAGGCTTAGAATTTATTTTACTTAAAACATGGCTAGACAGTATTTCTAGCATTAATACAGTATTTCCAAATTAAATGGGCTTTGATTAGACTTTTCATAAAATTACTTTTCTTGACAAAGAACAGCATTCTTAAATCATTTCTACTACTTAGACTGAATGTTTTTCCTTTAAAATCATACCACCAATTTTCACAGTAGGTTAAAGGGAAATATCATTTAATCAACAGAAATCTGTTTTGCAACAAAATCTCAACAATACATTTATTCCATAATGTTACAGCATCTTTCTATATTCTGTATCTACCATTAAGTCTACTTGAATTCACAAAGGAATTAATGGGTGCTGTAAGGATAAAAAATGTCGAGTAAAAGATGTTGTTGGGTTTTTATTTTTACCACATCCAAAATTGATTGCTCCTATCAACTCGAGGTATGTATGAATCCGTCCAATACAATTAACATCCCCACAGTTCTTCAGGCCAGGACGCACTGAGGTCTTATTTAAGTATTTCGGTTTGCATATCTCCCTAATTAAGAGATGGAAGTACAATTATTTTGGATAAATAAAAACATGAAAGAAGATTTCTGGGGGAAATTTTTAATATCCGAAATATTTTTTAAATGTACACCCTCTCAATACATAAATGTGTAGTAAAGACAATACGAATACATAATACCGAATGTACTTTTTTCCTGAAGTATCTGTAAGCGAAACAGTAAATTACAAGTATCATTTCTCCCCCAATATTAAATTCAATAGATTCCAGTTATCACAGGACTTTGAAGTTAGAAGCTTATTTATCTATAGATCCAAGCGCAAGTCTGAATCTCTGAATGAAAAGGGCACTTTCCTCATATGTTGAAAGTATTTAGTATTAGACACTCCAGTTTTTAATACATTATTTAGGTTCTCCTACTTTTACTTTGTTGGACAGCATCTTTTAATTATGAGCTACCTTATAAATGCTTAAAAGTTTTATGTTAATTTTTAATCATTATACCAACAAATACTAAGTGCTTACTCTTAGCGGAAAACAAAAATAGATATTATAGAACATTCTAAAGGAATCAAAAAGTACCCAAAGACTATGAAAGGAATGAGAGGTTTACATAATAAATTAAACACATTATTTACTAAATATACTTAATGCACCATGCTAAATGGTACAACACAGAGTCTGAGTAAGAGAGAACTAAATAATAGTAACAAAGAATTACTGAGTGCTTATGCCAGATGCTGTACTAAGGTTACACATAACTCTACAAAGTAGATTTTATTATTCTTATTTTAGAGATGAGGAAACAAGAAGGTGAGAGGGATTAAAGCACTTACTTCGGGAAGTGACTGTATTCAAACACAGACCTTATAAACCAAGTATTCAGATATATCATATAACACAGGTATTTGTTAATCTTTATTTTATTCTACAAATATTTATTCTGTGTCCTACGCACCAGGCATTGTTCTAGGCACTGAGGATACAGAGATGAATCTCAGGTTCCCGAATGTACAGACCTTACAGTCTAACAGTCAGTAAATTAATGAGTAACACATACTCTATCGTCAGGTAGCAGTAAGTGCTAGGAAGACAAAGTAAGAAGGAAAAGGGGAGAGGGTAGGACAAAAAGGCACAGATTATTTTAGACAGGGTGTTTAGGGAAGGCCTAAGCAGAAACCAAATTTAAAATCATAAATTCTGTCAAAGTTCTGGGAGGTTAAAAAGTAATCTGAGATGCAGGAGAGTGTCAGAAGTTCCATTAAAAAGGTGAGTTTTAGTTGGTCTTGAGAGAAGAGGAAACAAACTGCAAATGAAGGCAAGAAAGCAGGAATGGGCATGATACAGCCGGCTACCAAAAAGCTGCAGGAATCAATAACCTGTATGATCTAATTCAAAATTACCCAAATCAAAAAGCTTTAAACAAAGAGTACTAGCACAGCATTGAGCAAATGGTAAGGCCTCTAGAAATATCTTTTCATAGCATAATGATTTATTCTTTCAATCTGCCTCTGTATTCCAAGCATTGTTCTAAGAGACACAACAATGCACTATATACTAGGGACATAACAATGAACAAACCAGACAAAAGTCTGCCCTCGTGGAGCTTACATTATCACGGGGGGTGGGGACAATACAAAAATAAACATATAACATTTTCAGTGGTAGTAACTTCTATACAATACATAAAATGCAGGGTAAGAGAATGAGTAGGTGGAGATATGTGAGCTACTTTAGGCACAGGGTAGTCAGAAAAGGCCTCTAATTTCCCTTGAGCAGAACTGAATGAGAAGAGGAAGCAAGATTCACCAAGAGCTGGTAGGCAGAGAAGCATCCAAGGCAGAGTGAAAAGTCAGTCAAGGCCGAGCTGGAAGCGTGAAAATAATGGGTCAAGACTACAGACTCAGGACTCCCCTTCACCTAATGTGACCTGGAACAGGTCCCTTCTCCTCTCTGAACCTCATTTTTCTCATCTGTAAAATGAGGACAAGGTTGTCAAGAAGACCAGAGATGATTTAAATATAAGGCATGGCATTGGTAAGCATTCAGTAATGATATTGGTTACTATTTTAATAAAGAATTCCGCTAATCAGGGAGTCAACTGCATGTGCTTTCATGGAAAGATCTTTTAGCTATGAACAAATCTAGTAAGACTTTTTTGTTTTAAACATTTAACTCTTCCTTTGTTTGTTTTTTATAACACCACCTCTAGTCTCCAAATACTGTCTTCTATCTCTGAAGAGAATAGATTTGAGCTCCTGCTCAAAACATTCCTTTTTGCTTTCACACTGTTCTGCTAAATCATTATATTGAAATAGCAATATTTAACTGGTTTCATGAACTAAGGCAAATGACATTAGGAAACTACTACCATATAATTTATGCCAGCTATATAAATTATTCTGCCTCATAAATCCAAAATTCAAAGCAATAAATGAAATTTGATTAAAGTAACATTAAGTAGTCATTGATGATTTATATAGGTATTTTTGAGTTAGTTATTATTTTGAAGCCTTTCAATTTTGGCATTCATGCTCTAATTTCTAAAAACAAAATTAGATTACCAATAGAGCTCTAATTTAATCTGTCTTTCTTAATAGTGTGAATTAGGCAATGTGTAATAATAGAGCGATTTATAGAGTCAAGACTTGCAATGAAGTCCTTCTTCTGTCAGTAGCTGGTTGTATAATCAAAGGCAGGTCCCTAAAGATCTCCTGACCTCAACATCATTCTATCAAATAAAAAATACCTGCCTATTTCATGAGATTGTTGTGAGGGATCAGATGAGATAAAAGAGCTCCCTGCAAACTGTAAAACAATTATGCAAATATCAGGAGTTGTTTCTCATAGGTATTTTTCACTTTGATACCACCCTTACCTAGAATTCTCCCAATCTCAACAATCTGCAAGCTAACCAAGAGTCAAGAACAAGAAAAAAAACCCTTTCTTTTAGAGTAGGGTTACCTTTAGATGTCAAAATACTTAATATTATGTGGGTAAAATGAAGGTTACTGATATAATAAGCCTGGTTATTTGTTTTCCTTTGGTAATCTTCCTAGGTTATAGCAGAGGCCCTCTGTAAAGATGGCTCTACACAATTCGGTAGCTCCTGAAGCAGTAACAATTACAAACGTTAATGATATCTTAATTAAACTATTAGGAAAAATTCAAATTACCTTCAGAGCACTCAGGCTAATAAGGTAGGAAATTTTTTTGGTTTGTTCCCCATCTGTTACTAAATAATTCAAATAAAAGGCACTAACAACTTGGAGGGTAAATTTCACGTATCAAAAAATTCCTATATCCTGATGAAGCTGGATGAACGAATTAGTAACACATTATGTCACAAGTTCAAAACATTTAAAGCAGATATTTGGAAAGATTTCTGAAATCTAGCCACGTTTAATCATACTATCCTTGCCACCAAAGTTTTCTGTCTGTGCACTTCAAAGTACATCATAAACTAGGAAAGACATTCTCCCCCTTTCCCAGGGCAGTAGTGTTTTCTGTATCTTCCTGACTTCGTCCTAAGAAGCTGCTTCTTGAGGCAATCCTCCACCCCTTTTCTTCCAGTACAAAGACTCTTAAAGGACAGACAGATGGGTTAAGATAGCTATAGATGACAATATTTACCAAAGCTTTCTAAAGGCTTCACCATGAGAAATTTTAAGCTTTGCCTATTGAAATATATTAACAAGTTAAAGCTCTCTGGAACACTCAATGTAAAACACTACATTCTGCACAGGCCTAATTAAATACTCTAGAGTATCATAAGTCTTAAAATGGCATATAAAATATACTTTCTCCTTACCACTGATCCAAAATATAATTCCTAATTTTCAAATAGCGTTCTGGTGTTTTAGCTTGGCGCCCCTCAAAAAACTCAGGAATGGCTTGTTTTTCTTCTTCTTGAATGATATTTCTATCTATTTCCACTTCTTGTTCTGGTGGTTTAAGCTCTTCTTCCTCATGGCTCTCCTCCATTTGGCAGGAATGAAAAAGCAATTCACTATCACTCAGGTCTTTCTGAACTCCACAAGGCTCTGGAGAAGGCAACTGCCTGGCATCATCTATTATTCCGTTTCCATCATGCTTATCACAGGTTTTTGTCAGTTCATTACATTTCTGATCATTTAATTCAACTGATTTTTGGTCACCGGTGCTCTGATTTTCAGTTCGAAATGTAACTTCTGAGCTTGAAAGTGTTTCCATTTCATTTTCTTTTATATTCTGAAGACATTCCTTGGAAGATTTAGAAATGGGCTCTTCCCGGCTGTCAGAAGCAATGAATTCTCCTTGACTGGTTTCATGACTTGTACTATTACGGATGTCTAAGAAGAGATCACTGCTAAGATTCTTTTGGGGAGTTTGAGAAGTCAACTCATCTGCCTCATCTGTGATGTCCACTTCTTCATCATCAGATAACTTTTCAATTTTTACAGCATTCAAGTTGGGATCAGCACGTCCCCATAAACCTGATTGTGTCCACGCTTTTGTGCCTTCACCTTCATTTTTCACCTGAAAATCACTGACGTGCTTCTGATTTGGTGTTTCCTTTTCTGGAACATCTAATTTTACCTTATTAAAAATCAAGATAAAACCCCCATAATATTAATATTTTAAAATTTAATCACTGGCACAAAAAATAGGATAAATACAGAGTTATTAAACTGAGTACATGTCAATGGTATATTACACCTTTACTGTGCTTTTCTTTAAAGGGTTTACAACTGCATTTTAAATGTAAAAAGATCATCATTGTATCTGAGGTTAACTGGCTTACTATGTAGAAGGGAAGTAAAGGGTAGCAGGAGAGAAAAGGAGTTTTGGACATTTAGCCTGAAATAGCCTTTACTAACCTTGCTATTTAAGTTTCCTGTTTTTATCTTAAAAATGTACATAAAATTTTGCATTATTTTATTATATTAATGTTTCTTTTAATATTAAAACGTACTCTTTCACCTCAAGTCTTTGAGTAAAACTGACACTCCAAGGTGCCCCGCATTTTCTGGTCTGAGAAGAATGGGAACAGGAATAACTAAGTTAAGCGTATTCTGTTCCATAATGCCTTCACCTTGGTGAGCTATCTTGAAAATATTTTTGCTGCTTAAAAGAGGGAGCAGATGATTGATCTATGATGAATCCATTCCATTACTTACTTCCTATGCCCAAATGACACTAAGTTAGATAAATCTTATATACAGGGTAAAACCCATTACAGTTGACCCTTGAACACTGCAGGAGTTGGGGCGTCAACTGTCCACACACTGGAAAATCTGCACAGAACCTATAGCTGGCCCTCCGTATACATGGCTCCTCAGTATCTGCAGTTCCCCCAATCTGCAATTCCACATCCACGAATTCTGCAGTACTGCAGTTATTTACTATTGAAAGAAATCTGCACATAAGTGGACCTGCTCAGTTCAAACCCATGTTGCTCAAAGGTCAACTGTATTTACATTAAAAGAAAACCCCAAATTTCACTTAAGACACTTAGAAATTCTACATCATTATGTTGCCAGAACTCAAGCAGAACATATTAGAATAATTCTAAATATCAAAACAACATGGTGTAAATATAGTACAAATACTTGAAAGACTAAAGAACTAGTCTATAAACCTTTCTGAACACTACAATTTATTAAAATTGTCAGATAATTCTTCACAACAATTGTACAAGTTATACTGCTATTGAAAATATTTTACAATCACATTAGCATTTATGGTCCCTAATCTCTAATCATTCTTAAAAGTTTAATATAAATATTTAAAATTTTCCAGGAAATAATGCCCTCTAAGGTTTTCTCCTTGGAATACTACTAGCTTTATAAGATGTTTGGGAACAATTAACATTTTGTCCTTATATTTAACTGCATGAAGTTACGCGGATTAATATAATACCTATTTAATAGTAATACCCAATACATTCAGGAAACACTTTGAGATTGCTGAAGACAAACATTTATAGGGTACTTTATTATGAGTATAAACTACTTTCTCTAGAAAAACTTTGAACATTAAGGCTTTAATGCCTGAATTAAAGAAGTATGTTTTGCTTACTAATTTTATTTATTTTAAATATTATCACTAGGATATTTACATTTTGCTTACCTTATTTTTAAAGTATTGTCTGGCATAACTCTTCACTTGTAAAACAGTGCGACTTCCAATCAGCTTTGCAATTTTGGTCCACCTTCGGCCAAACTTAGCCTATGTTATCAAAATGGAAAAGAAATTGCTTTTGATTAACTAAATATTCCAAACAACTACCACATTAAAAAAAAAAACAAAAACCATAACAACTCATCTTTATTTTCTAAAGCACACAATGAAGCCTCATATATGGTTAAGACTTAAAATCAAAGCCCACATTCTTCTTTTGGAATCTTGATTTCTAGAAACAGACCAAGATGAATTAGAAATTTGTTTTCTTTTTATAGCTATCTAAATGAAGACCCATCACTTCTATGCATGCCTAACAGTATGTATTAGTATCGAACATTATGATGTTCCAAATCTAAGAAAACTTAAAAAAAAAAAAGTGCCTGAAAGGCAGGCATATTTTCCAGTTACAGAATCAACTGAGTATGTTCTGACACTAATTTCAAAATATATTCCATCTGATTCCAGATTCCATCTGTTACAATATCCATTACGTGTTCCATAGCAGATACTTTTACACTATACAGATATCACTGACTTACAAAAGTGAATCACAAATGAAGCAATCCACAACTGACACCTCCCTATACCCCTCCACTGTCAAAGGCTGTGTACCTGCTATCACTGAAGCTATGGAGGGACAAACTGAGAACTTAAGGGAGCTCAGGTGTATTCTGAAGAAAAGAATGCAATATAATTTTAAAGCTAGATGGGATTTCCAGGTATCAAGTCTATTATTTGATACATGAGTCTCCTTTACATCTCCAACACAAGATACTATTCCTCACAGGAGTGCAACAATCCTAATTTTTTTTTAAGAATTCTTAAAACTATTGAAATAATGATTAAAAAAAAACCCACAATAACTCAGGGAAGTTGACCCCAGGGCCAGACTTACAGGCCAGGCAGTCATGACTTGTGGTAGCAAGTCTTCAAAGATCTGACCTAAATGATAAACCTTAATTTATACACTTACTTCTAGCAGTCATTAGAAACTCTTAAAACTGAAAGTACTTCTGGGAAAATTATTAGTAAATATAAATTAATTATTTAAGATTGCTCTTAACTAACACCTGGCTGAGATCAACTTACTTTAGAATTAGTTATCTGTGTTGTGTGATGAAAGAAAATAGGTAACCTGGTAGCATGAAGCACTTATGGAGACAGGAAAGATCTGGATGAAGTGTGACTAGTTAGGACAGCAGGGGCCTGGGCACTATGAAAACTGGAGAGGGGATACTGACAAGAGGAGCAAGGAAAACATTCACCAGTTTCAAAACAGAGCAAAGGGACAAGACAGAGAAGGAAAAATCTTCATCATTCAGTACTACGTTATTTCCTTCTCTCAAGCCTGAGAGAATTCAGTCTACAAGCAAATGATATCAACAGGTTATCAAGGGTGGGAACACAACCAACGGTTCCATGTATTTTTGTGGGGAAACATTCTAAGTATAAAATATCTGTTTACACATATAGAGATATCTACATATGTTCATACATAAATACACATTTGCTTTATACAGGGACAAAATATCTCTGGAAGGACACACAAGGAACAGATGACAATGGTTACCTCAAGGCAAAGAGAACTAAAGGCTGAGACAGGAGTCAAAGAGAGACAACACCCTAAAGTTTAGGTACCATTTGAATTTTGAACCATGCAGTTATAGTCCCTGTAACTACCAACAATGTCAACAACAATAACTGAAAAATTTACAACCCATTTATGTGTGTATGTACATTCTGGTCTTTGGTAAGGGATAAAAACCCAAAGTTGTCAGCAATCTTAAATAAATGACTGGTTAATTAGATTATATAAATGACAATCATGCAACAGAGCATCATTAATATACAAAACATCAACAATACAGGAGAAAAATCTCAAAGAGATAAAACCTTCAAGAGAGTTTATGTATTTATATAAAACACCACAAAACATAGTTTATTTCCTGTCATTTGTAAAAATATTAACAATGTTTCCATTTGCATCATGATTCCTATGTAAATATTACATAAATATTCTACATATGTAATATTCAAATATATAATTTCAAAATTAATTAGTGTAATACTGGGTAACATGTACCTTAGAAAAAAGACAGAATCTACTATTGACAGTTAAAAATTTGACTCCTTTATTATTGACTCCTACTGACTCCTTTACATTCAGGAGTACATTCATAATTAGAAACTGGCATCCATATTTTTTCCATTATGCAACTTGCAGCCATTTAAATAGATCTCTGTGAAACATTCATACAAAACAAATGTTTCTGGTCTTCAATTATATCCACTGAAATATTTAGACTGTGTGCACAATGCCAAATATCTAAATTTAAAAAAACTCAGCTGATCACCCAGACAGTTCCAAATATATGTTTTTTTCCAAGAAAAAAAATCAGGTAACTAAATAATTTTGCTTTTTAATCTGGGTAGTTGGTACCATGTATACAGATATAGCTCAATTTCTTGGGCTTTATTAATACCAAAAAAAAAAAAAAAAGGTAAAAAAAATCTAAAATATTGATCCAAATTTATTTTAGTAACTTAGATATGAGTTAAAAAGAATTCTCTTTTACTATACTACAAATATCACTCTAACCAGAAAAACTATAGGTGTGATCATTGTAATTAGAAAGAAATGTCTGGTCTCTATAAATTAATTTAACCTTATAATTCTATCAATATTTGCTTCCAGAATTATTTTACTATAAATTAAAAATTGCTCTATTTACCAGCCCTTGTTCAAACAGCTCTTTTTCTTCTATCGTCCACTTTACTGAGTAACTGGCTGGTTTTGTAGGAGAGTGTACCCTGAGGGGAAAAAGAGGAATTGCAAAAAAATTTCTGAAATGGAACATTCCATATTTACGCAGCTAAAGGTTATAGATAGCCATGGGCTAAATTCAATACTTTGAGTCTAAGAATTAAAAAGAAGAAGGAGAAGGCTGCAGCCTGGACCTGGGGGAACAGATTTACCCTGTCTTATATACTTATCTAGCTCAGGATAGGAGCCCCCAAATATATAATCCTTGGGTCTGAGTGAAGGTAACACTAAAAGACATCAAAGGAAGTCAATGTGGTAACAAATAAATAGGCTCCCTTAGACGGGAAACAAAGCAGCACATGTTAGTACATTTCTAAATCCTGAGAGGTATATAAGAGTTTAAAGTGGCTCCAGATGTATTATCTCTCTGATTCTTCCATGTAAATCTATGTAAATATCAAGCCAGAAAAGAAGTAAAAATACTACGGCATTACATTTACTGCTTTTGAAATGCAGGACTTCAAGAAATTAAAAATAAAATAGTGATGAAATTCAACAATTTAACTCAAGCAAACCGTTAATCTTTTCATTGACTTCATTTTTTGGTTGCTGTTGTTTGTTCAGCAAAATGCAAAAGCCAAAGTCTGCTTGGTGCTCAAACTCTTGGCAATTGTAAATCCGCAAATCTACTCTTTATGGGATTATAAACATGCCAAGTTTAGAAACAAGAAATAACATCAAATTTTCTTCAATTATAGGGAAAGGATGTTTATAAAACAGTTAATTCTTAATTTCTCTAGATCATTTTTGAAACAAATTCAAATTAAATTTTTGTTTTGAAATGGCTGAAAATTAACTGACAGGCCAATAGAAATCAAGTCAATTCCTAATATATTAGAGAGCAGCTTTAAAAAAATTTCCCCACAAATCACTAGAAAACCATCTTTTCCATAATCTAATGGAATTGACTATGTAAGGCCATAAAAAAATTCCAACAAATAAATAACATCATAAAATTACCTTGTAACATTCCAATATCTGTATAAGAAATAGTGATTTAAATTTCTGTATAACCCAAGGTCAAGAGGGCTCTTCCACAGGCCAACTATAACTTATTGCTTAATCTTCCCATAATTTTTAACTAACCAAGAAGATGTTGAAGTATAAAATGTAAGTACATACATGATTTTTGCTGTTTTCTGCAGACTGCACCACATGAAAAAAGAAAATAAGGAAGCTGGTGAAGAAGTTTTTAAAAATACAATTCAGACTTTTAAAAGTATTATAAATTGATTTTACCTCTTCATGTATTTTTTATCATCTTCCTTGTGATCAAGCCAGAATTTTTCTGGAAGTGACTTTTTGGATAAATAATACCTGTGTAACTATTAAAGAAATATTTAAAACAATAATAAAGTCATATAATTCTTATGTGACTTATATACAGTAGCATTCATATTCTTAAGAAAGTCACATTTGAATTCTAGCTGAACCAATTTCTCAAAAGACTTTTCAGGTCTGCGAAAATTATGATGAAAACCTTTACACCTCACAGGGTTGTTATATAGATTAAATATTACCTGTGAAGTCACACAAACACAGTGCCTTGCACAAAATGTGAGCTACATAAGTGCTAGTTTCTCTTATCTTCCCTATCAGAAGTGGCTAAGATATATCCTCAATGTCTTATTTAAATCTTTTTTTCCTAATACATATGGGGAATGTAACAGGTGAATCTGACTGATTGCCCAGGGAAATTTCAGAGTTTCAGTGGAAACAATACTCTGAATGCAGGGTTGTTCTCTACCCTAATAAAAATAACAGACACATAGGTCAAATCTATCAGGGAGCCATTCTCTAAGACTTCTTAACACTGGCCTATACTGCAATACTCTCAGATGAGTCTGAAGATATTCTTCACTTAACAAATATTGACTGTGTATCGTGTACACCAGGCACTATGCTAGGTGCTGGGTGCCGAGGACAAAGATACAAGAAAATATCATCCTTGTCCTCCAAGAGTTCACATAGCTTTTACTGTCATCATTTTGTTTCCAAATCCGGAAGTGAACCAGGGACAACCTAATAAGTATTCATTAACCTAGAACTGCACTGTTCAATACACTAGCCAATAGCCACATGTGTAGCTACTGAGTACTTGAAATGTGGTTAGTATAAACTGAAATGTACTGTAATATAAAATATATATTGAGATTCAAAGAGTATAAAACAAAGAATGCAAAATATCTCAATGTTTATATATCGATTAAATGTTGAAGTAAAATTTTAAATATACTGTTAAATAAAATTATTAAAATTATTTCACCTGTTTCAAATGTGGCTATTAGAAAACTAAGTAAGATCTATATGCCTTGCACTATTTTTCTATTTAAAAGCAATCATCTTGGCTATAACCGCAATGTTAGAGAATAAAAAAGCCTACAAAGGGTTAACCTGTGATAATTAAGGGTATAACGACACCCTGAAAACAACACAGCAATAACGAAGAATAAAGAGAACAGAAATTCTGGCTTAAAAAGGAGGTAAAACTCCACGAAGCACAGATGAGCTAAAAGTAAACCACTACTTATTAGACTAGTGTCAATAATCTTTATAAATCATAAAATCAGAAACATTTTGTTCAGTCTTTTCATTTTACATAGAAAAAAACAGAGTCCCAAAAAAGTTTAGAAAGTTAAAAATCACAAATAGATGAAAGTAATAAGGACAAGAAGCCAGTGGCTGAACTGTGAATAATGATCTACAATTTCTGGGGGGAAAAAATCTTCATTCTGTAGTTTTGTACTTTTTACTTAGATTCTTCCCACTGAACACCTGTAAAATGGTAGAAGAACTTTTACACATTCTACTTGTGTCCTTGGGCAAATTAACATCTCTGGGTTTCAGCTTATATAACTGCAAATGGAGGTTTGGACTAAATGATTTGAACTTGGACTAAAGATTCTAGCTGATTTAAAACAGTCTATAATTTCTACTCAATATTAAGATAGTATAAATAACTGGTTGACAACAGAAACTCAAAAACATTAAGTCAGATCTCAGACTCAGCAGTAAAACAGAATGGTAAGTAACACATTATATACTAGCAGTCTGGGGCCAGATAAAACTATCTAGTAACTAACAGTGGTCTCTTATAAGTTTTGCATTTATAGATTTTTAACCCTGAAATCTTTACTTTCTTCATAATCATTAAAGGATACTCTTCTTCCAACAACATTTTCTCAATGACAGCTCTGTTCTCTTCACTGATGGTGCTATCCAGAGTCCAAGGCTATTAAAAAAGGGAAGAATACATTTTTTTTTAATTTACTGATTTTGATATTATCATGTTTTGTTAAATGAAAATTCATAATACAATGATTACAAATAATAAAGCTACTATTTACTGAGCACAAAGACATTTCTTTGATTCCCATGATAATGCTACAATAGGCATGATTACTTCACAGATGCATCCACGATGCATTCACTAACGTTTCAAGTGGAAGAGACTCGAGCCTTGGATTCCAACACTCAGGCTCCTACCCATGATAAAGTAATGATGTCTATCATGTATGAGGAACTATTAGGTTATTAGGTATTTTGCTAGATACTGCATCCATTTCTAAAACTTACAATTCTTTTTGTTTTCTCCCTTAAGCCACAATTTCTTCTTAAATAATCAAACAAAACTTAAAATTTTTTAGCTCAGGTCTCTTCTCCCAGCTCTATCTAGACTGTTATAACCAACCACACACTCAGAATTTCCACCTGGATATCTAACAGGATTCTCAGACTTAACATACTCAAAACAGAACTCAGCATCACATACCTTCACCTGCTTCTTCCCCAGCCTTCCCAACTTTGTAAACAGCACTATTAGTCACCAAGCTATCCTGGCTAGAAACCCAGCAGTCATCTTGGTTCTATCCCTTTCCCTCAATCCCCACAGCCAATATACCAAGCAATTCTACCTCTAGCACATAATTCAAATCTGCCAACTTCTGCCACAACCTCAGGCCAAGCAACCAACAAATTCTGCTCAGGTTACTACCACTGTTTCCTAGCTAGTCTAATTACCCTCTTGCTTCCTACAAGTATGAGAGCTGTTTGTTGCCCTCCAACCTTGTCACAGGTGTCACCCCCACCCCCTCTCTCCCACTATATTCTAGACACTGGGTTTCAACCAGAGACTTTACGCTATTCTTTCTGCCTAAAATGTTTTTCCTCAACTCTTTACATATCTACTCTCCTCTATTACTTTCAACTTAAATGTCCCCTCCTTAGTTTCCCTCACTGACAAGTTTAAAGTCGGTTTCCCACCCTGTTACTCCTGGTCAGCATCGTGCTTATGTCCTTCATGATCTATAATTAGTCTACTTGTTTACCACCTGACTCCCTTTAGAATGTAAGCTTCCTGAGAGCAGGACCGTGTCTGTCTTGATTACAGCTGTATCCCCCAAGCTTGGCCTAGTGGCTGGCACATACTAAGTACTCAATAAATAATCACTAAATAAAGAAATGAACCATGCAACAATCCCCATTTTTTTAGATAAAGAAACTGAAGTTAACAATTTTGATAAGTAGAGCCCCAAGTCATACTTAAATCCAGCTGGCTCCAAAGCTGTTTCCCAAGAAGCCATTTTTCAAAGTCAAAAGAAGAATAAGCCCCTTCTATTTTTAAAGTAAGAAAAAGGTTTCAATATATTACCCCTGTGGCTGCTGAGAACTAGCACCAAGTTTGTTTGTTTGTTGGTTTGTTTTAAAAAAGAGGTACTCTGGGCAATAAGTAATATCTTAATGCACTGATGTTTTCATAAAATACTTACAATAAGACCATTCTCAGTTCTCCATGATGAATCAAGATAGTGATCTTGTAAAACAGATGCTGTATTTTCATCACTTCTGTAATAATTAAGAAAATGGGTATAAAAGTGAGATTATACCACTTAATGAATATCATTACACAGCATAGTGACTGGCAGGTTTCAGATGTTAAGCAAACATTTAGCTCCCTTCTCCTCTTAACAGATTTAATATTGCTGATGCCTGCTCTACCTCTGCTCTGTGAAATATATAGTGGCTTTAAGCCTCCCTATGGAAACTGCTAAACATTAAGTCTGTTCACTTCTTTTGTTTCCAAAGAGTAAACAATTTCACAAGGAAAAAAATACCCCAAAGCAGCAACCACAACATGCTCTGCGGCTATGAACCAACACTTCAGAGTTCTTTTGATGCATTTGGATGTGTACACAGGAATTCAATTTTACAATTAATTCTTTTAGTTACATCTAAAGGATAAAAGCCATCCTTCAATAGCACCACCCTTAAAAGGAAAAAAAAAACAAAACCCAAGAATAGATGGAAGAACCAAAAGAAAATACTCGGACGCTACAGTGAAGAGATAAGAAATCTGATGTTTTAATAACGCATATAAAAAAAACTTGGGTTATTTGGGGGGTTTTCTATGCCCACAGGGGATTAAACTTTGTTAATTCTCATTCCCTTCACTAATAATTAGAACTCTCTAAAATCACAATGTTCACTTCATATGCAAAAAGTTGAATAGTTAAGCTTGGGGAGGCTTAATCTATGATAAAATGAAATTTAATATTTGCTTCTGTATGTTTTGAAGTTAAAGTTTCTGAGTTATTGACTTTTCCTAGACCTAATTTAGTGGTAAGAATTTGTACCTCTTAGATTGCAAAAATCTATCCACAGGTTTACCTCCATATGGCATATATATATATATATATATATATATATATATATATATATATAAGAGGTTTACTGTGTGCCTCATCCAATAAGAATGTTAGTTCTATGAGAGTAAGAATTTAGTTTTGATAACTGCTATATACACAGGGCTTGGCATATAAAAGATAATCAACATTTGCTGAATCACTGAATGAACAAGGTAGATGGGACATGTATCACACAGGTCTCTAGGAGTTAAGGAATAAAGATTTTATCATAAAGCCAATTGAGGACTGAAGGGAATAACATGATCAGATCTGGATGTGAGAAAATACTGCTCTAACTTCAAAAAAGAATAGAAGGGAGCCAAGAAGACAAGGAGCAATTAAGAGGGAGTGTGATTATATAAATACTAGAGAGAGGTGACAGTAACTTAGACCTCAAGAACAAGCAGTGTGAACAGGAAGTGAACACATTTGAGAGGAAGTGAACACATTCGAGAGGATCCTCAGAATCAATACATTCTTGACAATTGATAAGAAGAGAGGTAAGGAAAAAAGGATAAAGTCTAGGTCTGTGCCTTGCATGACTGGTTGGATGGTGTCACTTACTGAACTAGGGAACCTGGAGAAGCAGGTTGGGTGGTGAAAGTTTATAAACTGAGAATGAAGTGCTTGTGGAACATCCAAGGGCAGATAGAGTCAGAGAACTGGATAAATGGATCTGAAGCTCAGGAGAGAGATTTGGGTTGGTAACGGATTTGGAAACATCAGCATGTATTAGGGAATTTAAAAACTAATTTTTATAGGTCAAAATGGCTAAACATTGGCAAAATCTCATATGGTCCAACCTAACAGACAGAAATTTAAGTCCTGAGAGACAGACTGTGTGGTCAGTGACAAGTCTTATGACAAAATCCCTTGGAACTATGACTTAAAGAACAAGCAGAAAGAGAATGAGAAAGAATGGTAGGAGAAGTAGAAGGGAAACCAAAACATTTCAATGCCATCTTCTAACTTTGGTAACTAGCATTGAGCAAGGACTTGAAAGTGTTTTCAGTTAATCCTCAAGGGTTCCACAAAGGTTATCATCAGTTGTAACTACACAATTCAGGGGGCACCTAAGTGTTTATTCACATTAAATTCCATGCGCTTAGAACCCCAACACCAGGGAGCAACGTTCACCAGAATATAAAGTTAATAATGTGCCTTGGAGCTGTGTAAGGCAATGGCTCTGACCATCAGGAACCAGTAATCTTTGTTATTAGTTGCATGAGACTAAGATGATCACAGGTGCCACCAACAGACCTAAGGCTCAAGCAGAAAAATTAAAGAGAAAGGAAAGGATAAAAAGGGAGAAAAATAAAATACAACCAGAAAATAAAGAAGAACCTATGGAAAAAGGATAGAGCCAATGCTCTGAGAAGATGACCTTAGTGCTTCTAAGGCCAACTCATTTCTCTCTGGACTGAAGAATCTCTCCCACTTAGTTTATAGACTTGTTGTGAAAGGTAAATTAAATCATGCATATAAAAGCACTTGGTCAAGATTAACTTAGTCTACACAAATGTGAACAATGACTGTTACTAAAGGCTTCCTATTCAACTGTATAACTTTGGACTGTTTTGCCCAAAGATCTGAGGGAGAATGTCTATATGAACTTAATTATTTCTCATTTTTCAGTGCTTCAGAGTTCAGGACAACTTTAAACCCATTATTTTAGCCCTTCGTAGGCAATGTTAGTACTCTTCTCCACTTCTCCCTATTGATAGATTGGACCATGTGAAATTGCTATTTTATAGGTCAAAAACCGTCTAAGATTGGCAATTTTACATGGTTCAACCTAGAAATTTCTAATGAAGTTCTTCATAGTTACAAGCAACATAGCTAGCTGAGTTTAGAACTGAGGTCTCCTGATTCCTGACCAGTCTAGGCCTGAAAGGAGATTCTGAAAGCATATTTTAAAAATAATATGTATTAATTTCTTTCTCCGTAAGCAAGGAGTCAAAGGGCTAGATCTCTCAAGCTAGAGGTTGCTGTTTAAAACCACACTGGCCTGCTCTGCTTAACTGGTACGAAAGAAACTGTGACGCCTCACTGGGTCCTCACAATACCATCCCTGAGGTTAACGGGATGGTAAAGAACACATTTACAGAGCACCTGCCTTATTCTAAAGCACATCCCATAATTATTTCATTAGATCTTCACTATAACTGCATGAGGTACAAAACATGACTGTCAGCATATACATGAGCTGCCTGAAGGTTAGACAAAGTAAACGTCTGGCCCAAGGTCACACTGCTAGTAACTGGTAGTGCCAGCCAACACATAAGGAGAACCCAGAGCTGTCCAACCCTAAAGTCCTGCTTTTTTAAGTCACGCTGCCTCTCGGCAAGTTTTTCACAACTACCCCTATGTGTCGGAGGAAACCAGTGGCTGGTAGGGATAAAACGACACGCCCAAGGTCACACAGCTTGCAAGTGATGGAAAAAGGAATCCGTAAGCTCGGGTCCCGTCCAGGGGCCGCCCTTGTTCTAGTTATTGTTGGGCGGCGGCAAGGGAGCGGATTCTAGGGTGGCAGTAATGCAAGAAGGAATCTAATTGCTAAAGAGTGTGGAATGTGCCAGGCGCGGCGGGCACCCCACAGCATCCCGGTAAAAGGTGAAGGAGCCCTCCGACACTGGCCTCTGGTACCCGCCCGCTGGGCTCAGGAGGGGCCGGCAGGCGGGATGGGCGCGGCGTCTCCCTGGCCGCCCGGAGACCTGGCCCAGCGGATGGTCTTCCGCTCCCTTGGCCCTTGCCAGAACCGCGGCCTTTCTAGGGTACTCTCCTCGCATCCGCGCCCATCCCCGTCTCTGCAAGACCCGGTCTCCACGCCTCACCCAGACTGTGCCGCCGCCGGCACCACGTCCCCTTCGACATCCACATCCGCCTCTTCAGCCGCCATGATAGGACCTGACCCGAGCCGTCCTCCCGAGAGATCCCGCGAGAGGTGGAGGCCCTGAAGGCGGGGCCGTGTGCGTCACGGGGCGGGGTTGAAGCGTCGGGCAGTCCCTCCCATGCCGGGAAGCGGGGCTTTCAGAGGAGAGATGTCAAGGAGGCCTGGGGCTTGGTCCTTTGACGTGTAAAGACCTTGGCAAGTGGCCCAGGCTTGGGTTTTGAAGAGATTATGCTCTTGGATAAATTCTTTGGTGCTTCACGTCTCTCACTTGTAAAATGGGGATAAAAGTGCTGAAAAGATCAAGCAAGACCTTCTTTGAACCGTAAAGGTTTCTTATCTGCTGGTTTGGTTCCTTCCTTCCTTCCTTCCTTCCTTCCTTCCTTCCTTCCTTCCTTCCTTCCTTCCTTCCTTCCTTCCCTCTCTCTTTCTCTAGAAAAGTGTTATTCAGCACTTATTGAAGTGCTGAACAATGTCTGTTTTAAAATTAAAGAAACATTAAGAACATAACTTACGATTGCACATTTTATTTTTTAGCAATCTTTACAATTAATTAAAAAAAAATTACTCTTATGCCCAAGGATCTTCACAATAACCCAGTGAGGTAAGCAGAATTGGTATCATGAGTCATGCTTTACAGATGAGGAAACTGAGTCTCAGAAAGCTGAAATGACTAACAAAAAGGATAGACAGCTAGTCAGAGACAGAGCTGGGACCAGAATCCAGGCCTTTTTGACTCCTTGCTGAAGTTCAGCCTCTACAAATCATGTTGTTAGGGACGGTGAATGATAAACACCATTTCTCTCAAAGAATTATGGCCTCTGAAGAAATTAGATATTGACCTTATGTATTCTTCTGCCTTAGCATTGATCACTCATGTTCCTGTAACTGTTCTTCACTTGTCTGCCTCCACTGGACTATGAATTCATTCAGCACAAAGACTGTATTTGCTGGTCCTTGCACTAGTCCTTATACTACCAGCATTCTACATGGTGTCCAGCACACAGTAGGTGCTCATAAATATTGAACTGATGAATTAATCAGTTAATGGAGCGAGTTCACTTCCCACACTATTCTGAGTTTATCCCATCTCACTTTTGTGCTCAAGCCATAAGGTGAGCTGTACTATGAATGTGATGGTAGAAGATAGAATGTTTTGTAGAGAGGGAGATCCAGTGCTCAGAAACTGAATGGTGCCCCATCCTTAGGGCATGCTGAGGGTGATTTTCCTGTTGCCAAAGGGCTTATCTAGTGACCAGTCCCAGTGGTAACTGACATGCCTGGCACAGAACAGGCATTCTAAGATATTTATTGGATGTAATTTACAGCAAGGTTAGAAAGATGAACATGGCTACATAGTCAAAAGAAATGTAGAATACAGATGACTTTCATGAATCTTTACATACCGTGCTGGATGGGAATCCTGATAGTGAGACAGGAAGGAAAGGGGCAGGGCAGAACCATTAAAAGAATAACACAGCAGTTAGCACCAAGATGGTAGAAAATTCAACTCCCAACAGACCTTGAGGCCCAGGATGGTGGGAGGTTTGCCTTCCAGGAGACCTTGAGCTTTATTATACACTCATTGTAATACATTTGCATGCTAAATAGCACTCCCACAGGCACCATGAGAGTTCAGAGGCTGACCATAAAAGGTAAAAAAGTGGGTGGTGGCCCAATTCCTGGGAATTCCCACCCCTTCCGCAAAGTAGTTGAAGTAATCCTCCCACTTGTTAGCGTGTGAATTTGCTGAGCCCATTAAAAACTACTCCACACCTTATGGCCACTCTCCCTTCTGAGTGAGATGGCCCGCACTCTGTCTATGGAGTGTGTATCTACTTTTATTTTAAACTAAGCATCCAACCCCACACCTTGTGGCCTTTCTCTTGCCTTCTGAGACAGCCTGCACTCTGTCTATGGAGTATGTATCTCTCCGAATAAATCTACTTTTACTCAACTGTGGCTTTCTCTTGAATTATTTCCTGCACAAAGCCAAGGATTCACACTTGGTGAGGCAGATCCCAGGGACTCACCTGAGACCTGGGACACGGCCATCCTCTCATCCCACATTTTCCTGTATCAGTAGTACTATCTGGATAAATGTGATATCAAATGCCTTCCAGACCATGACACAGAAGACCATGTGGACAGCACCTCCTGCAACACAGAACTGAAGGCTGTCTGGCTCAGTGCCAGCCATCAATAGCATTAAAATATATGCAGCAGGAAGGAAAGTCCTGTACAGAATTTGAATATACCTCAAAGCCTTAGATGTAAAGGCCTCCCTAAATAGGGGGACTAGTCTGAAGCTTCCCTATTCATACCCCACACTATGCTCCAGGTTTGCTGGCTTTATGTGAAACAAATTCCATACGAGTCTAGCCCAACCCTACTTGATGGGGCTATAATCCCACAGTTGGGTAGACTCTTGAGGCCTGGTCTACTATTCAAAACTCCCTGTTCTAGAGGTCTGCAACTCTTCAAATTGTCTAAAGACCCATTTTCTCACCAAGTAATTTGAAAGAAGAATGAAGAATTCAGAATTCCAAATTCACAAATACTTACATTCCTGCTGTGGTCGATATGGAAGAAATGACATTGAACAAGATGGACTCAGTCTCTGCTCTCATAAAATCTATCAAACATGCTATTTCAATATGCTGTAGTAAGTTCTATGATGGAGGGCTTACAAGTGCTGTGGGATCACAGAGGAGGGGCACTTATCCTAGGATAAATACTCTCCTGTACCACGTTTTTGAAGAGGATATTGATCAGTTAAAATTTGAGAGTAATGCTCTAGTCTCTGGGAAATACCAAATAGAAGACCCTGTGCCAAATGTGGAGAAAGAACCAATGGAAAAAGTTTACAAGAAATAGTGCTTGATACTTACTCAAAGCTTAAAGACAAGATCTGAAGTGGCCAAACTGTTTCCAAGTAAACTTAACTGCATACCGCTCCACAAAAAAAAAAAAAAAAAAAAGGAAAAAAGCTCAAGAGTGGTAACTACATCGTAAATATATAAGATTTTTTTCTTAGTATTTAGGTCTTTTTAAAAGAGAACTGACTGCTTACACAAAATTAATCACAATGTATTGTGAGATTTACAGCACATGTAAATGTGAAATATATGACAATAATAATATTGTTTCAGAAGAGAGAGATGCAAGAACAGGCATACCTCCAAGTTATCACAAGTTCTGTTCCAGACCACTGCAATAAAGCGAGTATCACAATAAAGTGAGCCACGTGAATGTTTTTATTTCCCAGTGCTTATAAAAGTTAACTTTGCACTATATTGTAGTCTGTTAAGTGTGCAATAGCTTTATGTCTCAAAAAACACAATGTACATAACTTCATTAAAAAATACTAAACAGAAAGACCCAATTACAATAGTAATATTACTGATTACTGATCACAGATCACCATGACAAATATTTAATAATACTGAAAAAGTTTGAAGTATCATAAGAATTACAAAAATGTGATAAAGAGACATGAAGTGAGTAAATGCTGTTGGAAAAATGGAGCTGATAGACTTGCAGGGTTGCAACAAGCCTTCAATTTGTGAAGAAATGCAACGTGCAAAGTGCAATAGAATGAAGTATATGCCTGTGTGTTCTAGTAAGATTATCATATAATGTGAAGTGGTGTAATGTCACTTGAACATTTCATCACTGTGTTATATTAAGGTTGTATAGTATAAACCCTGAAGTAATCACTACAATAACAAAGTTTGAAATGTTAACAATGAAACTTTGTTCGTGTGTTACTTGTATTATTATTTTTTAAAGTAATAAAAGGAGAGTGTTTGCTAACTTGCTAAGCAACGTAGAACTAGGAGCTAGGAATGAGTGGAGCAGGAATTAAAATCAAAACCAGCTTCAAATGTAGTATAATTTTTCCCACACCTGATTGTCTTTCTACAGATTTTCTTTGATTTACAATGTTTCGACTTAAGATTTTTTGACTTTACCATGGTGTGATAGTGACACACGTTCAGTAGGAACCATACTTGAAATTCTGAATTTTCATCTTTTCCTGGGCTAGCGATATGATGCGTGGTAAGATGTTCTCTCATCATGCTGGGCGGTGGTAACAAGCCACAGCTCCCAGTTGACCATGCAATTACAAGTGTAGACAACTGATACACTTAAAACCATTCTGCACCCAGACAACCATTCTGTTTTTCACTTTGAGTATGGTGTTCAGCAAATTACATGAGATAGTCAACTCTTTATTATCAAATCGACTTTGCGTTAGAAGAATTTTTGCCCAGCAGTAGGCTAATGTAAGTGTTCTGAGTACATGTAAGGTTGGTGAGGCTAGCTATGATGTTCAGTGGTTTAGGTGTGTTCAGCGCCTTCTCCACTTATGAAGGGTGTATCAGGAGGAAGCCCTATCATAAGTCAAGGAAGGTACGTAGTTTATGTAAGTGTCAGATGTGAATGTTTTCAGCTCTGGAGGCTCCAGAGATTTGCCCCTCAACTTGTAAGTAAAGAACATCAGACTGTCTTCAGAGTTAAATGGTGAGATTACCTCATCAGAGCAGAGATATCAAGTAAGTGTAAAGAAATGGAAGGAATTTCAGCCCTGGATGAATTTACACATTTAGATTTACAGTGGTAAACGCTGTTACTGCCTTTCCAAGCAGTGTCCAAGAAGAAGGAAGCTGGAGTATTATAGATTTCCAGTTTAAGTGCGGATGGGGAAAGAGTCTAGCGTTTTCCATCCCATTATCTAGACCACCTGTACTGTGATAAGGCAAGCACAAGAGGAGGGACTTGGTTTGTTTATTGCTTTATCCCTATGGCCCATGAGTGCTGGCTGCATAGCAGACACTCAAGAAATATCTGTTGAGTAAATGGTCACGAAAGGCCGTGACTACAGCATAAACTCATTCCATTGGAAACGTACTTAACTCTCCTTGTTCTGACTCTACACTCAGAAAGCAACCTTCATATTTTCTGAATTATCTTCCCACAGAAACAAGAGATTAGACTTATGATACATTGAAGTGTGCTCAAGACAGCCTTTTTACCTGTCCCGGGCAGCCATTCCACTGTCATACTTTTCCACATCACTTTCTTACTAATTTTGTACAATGAATAGAGGGTGAAATGACCAAATTTAACTGAGATATCTCTACATCTTCATATTATGTTGAAAGGAAAGCTTTCAGGTGATCATCTGTTTGGGCTTTTCCCATCAAAATAAACTCATATTGATTGGTAGTCCCTTTACAGTTTAATTATTTATTTAAAAATACATAATATCAATATAGGAAGGTTCATTTTAATTCATCACAATTCTCTGTCTTCCCGTAAACTGAGTGAGTGGCAGAGTAATTTTAGTTGGGAAGGGGAGGAAGATGAGTTCCAGACAGAGAGGGTGGATCAGAGCTAATATGATCACCTGTTATACCCCAGATACTGTATTAGGCAGGACCTCCCAGGAATCCTGGAGAATAAATATTATCTCTTTCATTTTAGAGGTGAGGAAACCAACAATCAGATACAGTTACATGGCTGAGTACCAGAGCTGGGATTCCAATCCAAGTCTTTCTCACTCTATACTTATCTATTATATTTTCATTTACAAGAGAAAGAATAGGGTATTTTGCAATACTATGTGAACTGATATTTTGTCATTTGGTTTATGAACAAATCACAATCAGGTATTTCTGATTTCTTTGAGGTGCTTAAGTCTAAAAATGAGTAGAAAGTATATTCTGAAGGCTGGGATCTTGTCTTGGGTTTACAAATTCCTCTTCTGTCCCCCATTAATAGGCTCTATTTCCTTTGCTAATCCTGAAACAGAATTAGCAGGAGGTGCCACACCTGTAAATCCTCCTAAATGTTGCTAGAGGAATAGTCAATTAAGTGTCTGTCTCGTATTTCAGCTACATTGTGTTTGAATTCATTGGAGACACAGTTTATTCATTTCGTTTCCCCCTATTTCTGGTGAAAAAAGATCACTGTATTTTTATTGAAAAAGCAAAGCATGATGGCAATATCAGTCTGCAAAAAGCTGGCATGTTAGGATTCATGCTAATTAGCTCAGATTTGTAAAGTGCTTTAGAAGCAGGAAGTGTCATACAACTGCTCACTAATGTTATTATTACATTATGATCCAAACTGTCAGCTAAATGATTGCCAGGGATTCAAAAGAGTCCCCATTTTAAAAATAAAATGGCCAGTGAGTGGGGAGGAAAACCACTTTATCTAAATAGAGGTGAGATAATAGATGAATGCAGACATAGAATTATAGGCTACACTTGGCAAGCATTGGGTATGACTTGAATTGTTCCAGGAAAGCAAGCTGCATTCTATTTTATTTTCCCTCCCCAATTCCCTGAAATCACATAAGGTAGCTACTGAAAAAGCTGTTCTCAATATGTTGTAAGGAAAGTCTGCCAATGTACTTCTTACATTTTAATTACAGTAATGCTACATCCATCTGACATTATTCGGAAGGGAAAGAAAAGATGCCAACATTAATGAGCTCCTACTGTGCGCCAGGCATTTTATGTACATTATTTCTTTACAGCCCTTTGAGATAAGGACTTGTTATTTCCATTTGCAGATGTGATAACTGAGGTTCAGAATAGTTCAGCACTTCACCCAAGGAAATGTAGCTTATCATCTTTTCATTACATCAGGATTTCTTAGATTGGGTACCTAGAAGAGCATCATTCAGAATTGCATCTTTCCTTCTTGGCAGCTCCCAGTGGAAAGATCATTGCCTTTTCCTCAACAGCTCCAGGATGAGTGTGGTTGGCCAGGCTTGGGTCACAGAAGCCAGGTGGACTGAGTTCCACCAGCACCACAAGGAATAAGGAGGAGTGGTGGTTCCCCAAGCAAAGTAAGAGTTCCTTTTCCAGAGAGAGGAGGAATGGCTGCTGGGTAGGTAAAATAGCAGATGCCCACTCTACTGTTCCAGGTTGCACTTCCCCTCTGTTCCCTCAAGACTTTGGTGCAGTCTGTCAACCACTAACCTCCTGTTAGTATTGCATTGAGACAATTACTCAGCCCCTCCTGACTCTTCCTTCTTCATTTGTAAAATGACCTAAGAAATAGTCTCTTCTGGGGTAAAATTCTTTGATCACGTCCTTGTTCATCTCACAGACGTTTAGTGAATATTGTTATGGGCAAAATGAGGGGATGGGAGTGTTGGAGTTTGCACGGGTTTGTATATGGTTGGCTGGTTAGTTAAATATGGGCCACAAACAAAATATGCCCTCTGCCTCAAATCCTCACCTTTTCCCCCATCACCAGCCCATCCACATGTTCAGGGACACCCTCCTTCCCTTCCCCCTTTCCCTCCCTCCATCCATCCCTCCTTCTCCTCCTCCCTCCCTCCCTCTCTCTGAGGGGCTGGTCCTGGCTGAGCTCTGGTCTTCTGCTGCCATTTTGAAACTCTGGCTCATGGTTGCCAGATCTGGTTTTTCTTTTAAGACAAGCTGGAAACTGAGATTAATTTGTGAAAATGAATTCAAATTTTTAAAAAACACTATTGAAGCAGGGGGAGGGTATAGCTCAGTGGTAAAGTGTGCGCTTGGCATTCATGAGGTCCTGAGTTCAAGCCCCAGTACCTCCATTAAAAAATGAATAAATAAACCTAATTACCGCCCCCCAAAAAACAAACAAACACTTTCCCAAACAAAAATTGGGAAACACTATTGAACCTCCGATTTGTGACCATTGCCCTAAAGCCTTCTCTCCTACGATATGTAATAGTTCAGTCTTCTTTTTTTTTTCCACAACTGCCTATCCTGCTATTAAAGGCTTCTTAAGGGCAGGGGAAATGCTTCTATTTTACTTCTTATCCACAACATCTAGCACAGTGCCTGGTACACAGTAAGCACCAGAGTTTTGTTTTAACTGAAAACAAAAAACTTATTTTATAAACACATGATCAATGGATATTTTAAATGTGAAATATACATAGCAAATGAATTACGCTCCTGGCCAAAATACACAACCCAATAGAGAGTGGGAAAATTATAAACCTAAATAGATTCCCGAAGCCCCTTTCCATTATTGCCTGCATGTTTATTTAGAGTCTATACTGTTGGGGGGAAATGAGGGGAGGCTGAAGACAAATAACTCAGTTGAGGAAAATAGTTCATTGTATAATGATTTTAAAGGACTATTTAAGATCAAATGTAACCTGGTGCTCTCATATCTGTAACTCCCACATGGTAGAATCCACGTGCACAAAATCCAGTCCAGTGTCCTTCCCTTCATTGTCCAGGTAGCTCCATTTCTGAAAAGTCAGCTTTAGTGTTATCTCCTCACTTAATATCTTCCTCACCATCCACATACAAACAGTCCCTCCTCGGCAACCCCTACAGCCATAGTGCACACTTGTGTCAGAGTGCCATCTCTCTGGCCTGTTGGTGACCCTGCCTGTGTCCACACTAGCCTGGGGCCTCTTTGAGGACTGGGATCACGTCTAAGCTATCCATGCCTAGCACTTAGTAGGTGCCCAGTCCATGTTTGGAGAATGTGTGAACAGCATGTCCTCGCCATTATAAAGCATGTTGTTACCTCTAGAGCTTCAAGATATTCAGTTCAATTCAGTAGGTGTTTATTGAGCACCTACTATGTGCCCAACACTGTTCTGAATACTTGGGATATGTCAATGAATAAAAAAGACAAAGTTCCCCACCTTGGAACTCACATCCTAACAGAGAAAGAGAGAAAATAAACATTAAACATAATAAATTCTTTGTGTATTTGTTAGAGGTGATTGAGCGCTACGGAAAAAGGACAAAAGCAGAGCAGGATAAGGGGCCCAAGAGTCCGGAGTGGTGGAGGGCTGCAGGATTAAACACGGGGCCTTGTTGGAAAGGTGGCAATTGACCAGAATCTTGCAAAACTGAGGGAGTTGCCCAGCTGCTGTTGGGAGAAAGGGTCCAGATGGAAGAAACTGCTGGTGCAAATGCTCCAGGTGGGAGTGTGCCTATGGAGGCCAGCGTGGAGGAAAGTGAACGAAGGGGAGAGTGGTGGGAGAGGAAGCCAGACAGGTAATAGGACCACATTTGTAGAGCTTTAGGTGCCATTATAGGACTATAATGAGAACTTACATATATAGGACTATATATAAGAACATTAGTTTTTATTCTTAGTGAATCTGGGAGTCATTGCAGGGATCTTGTGAGATTAAAGATAGATTTTAGCAATCTGAGTTCACTGAGATTTACTTAGGATTATACACTGAGTGGTTGATAATGTATTTAATGTTTCTTAAGAAACATGACATGTGTCAGATTTCTTAAGATGAAAATCCTACCGAATATAACCAATTCTTTTGTCAAAATAACTCCTTTTACCCAGGATCATAGATGGTCACATTTTTGTCTCTGCTGACTTTGTTTTCAGTCCACCTGACTTATTTTTCCTTTTTCACACTGCCTCCTAAGGTCTCATTTGAACAGTCATATCAACTGCTTGAGAAATAGACCAGTTGCCATAAAATTTCCTATTAATTTAAAATGTGTGTTTTTACTCCATTGAGGGGTCCTAAGTCTATATGCGGTATGCTGGTTACTCTGTTGGGTTCAGTAGCCACTGAGGTGAACAATATCTTGCCATCACTGATAAGAAGTTCATACTCAATATAGAAACAGATCATTGCAAAGCAACAGGACAAATGCTATGAGGCAGAGGTCTGTGCCTGGAACCATGGAGGTCCGATGGGGCAAGGCTAATTCTGTGCACACTAGGAAATTGACCTCTTCTGCACAGCCTCTCATTCTCTCAGCCCACCTTTTACTCGAGTTGTTTCCATGGCAACCAGCATCACACATGTATAACCGGATAGCACCTTGCATCTCTCACTTTCTGTACCAGGGCTTCTCTGACTCACGCACAGTCTGGGAAAGCAAGGATGTTAACATCCCATAAGGCAACTGGTGACCAGTGGGGAGCAGGAAGTGATGAATAAAGGCCCCTCTCTTCCATCCCACAGGTAACAGTTCTGAAGTGCATTCTGGGCAGATCCTCCAATGATCCTGTAGGCAGGAGCCCCCATTGCCCACAGGAGGGAACAAAGCCATAACTTACCCTTCTACTGACTTTCTCTTCTTCGCTGTTTAACTCTTTTCAGTCCTCCTTCATAGTCCTTGAGACTGCTTCTCAAGTAAATTACCCTCTTCCAGCCCTCGTCTCAAGCACTTTCTTTCTGGCGAAGCCCAAGCTAAGACAGTGGTGTTAGACCTGGGTTTTGAAAGTTGAGCATGAGTTTTCCAAGTTCCAGAGATGGGGAAAGTGCATTCCAGGCAAAAGGAGAAAGTAGGAAAAGAGACAAGGAGGCATGAACAGTACAAGCCACATCTTCCGATTTGCAGAAACCTGCTGTTGCTGAAGCAAGGGGTGTATGGAGGGTGTGAGGAGAAAATCACTAAGAGGAAGGTTTGCTGATTGAGAAATACCAATCTGACATACCAAGCTGAGTATATTGAAAAATGTTCCCCCATGTTTGTTTTTCATTCTAAGCATCTACATTATTCTTCATCTCTGGGGAATCAATGGCCCATGGACTGGATAATAACTTTCAACCATGCAATCAAGACAAAATTAAATATTTGAAAGAAAGACTAAATTCTGGAAAATAAAACTGCTCTTAGCATGCGTATTATCTACAGATATGTAAAACAATTTACAGGGATCTTATTGTGACCAAAAGAGGGGGATTCCCCCCAAATTTCAAGGAAGTACATGGAAATGAGTTGTGTAATATTCATTGTTACTAATTAAAGTTAGTAAAATGGCAGTTTACTTTCATTGTTTTATTATTATGAGCAAAAAGTTTATATAAGTGCTTCTGTGTAACCATTCCTACTTTATTTACTCTTTTTGTTGCTGTTGGAGGTACTGGGGATTGAACCCAGGACCTCCTGCATGCTAAGCCTACACTCTACTACTGAGCCATTGCCCTCCTCCCCATCTTACTTACTCATTAGGACTTAAATTCTTCAACTACAAATACTCTTCCAGGGAGGAGTGGTACATTTACATTTAAAAGGGAATTTTGAACCTCTTTATTTTAGTACTATCTATGTTCTGGTTTATACAGTAATTACCGTATTTCATCAAATCTTAACTTCATTATACTGGATAGTAAGTCATTCCCTTTTTTATGTGCCTTTAAGAAAATAGCGCTGCCAATTATGTGTTGACATGCTGTCAATTGTAAGATGCACTCCGATTTCAGAGATTTGAGAAAATAGGTGGCTTAAAATAGATACCTGCAATTTCATTTCCCCCACGTGATTGTGAGCTCTCAGGGAGGCGGGAATTTGATTTGTTCAGCTTCGACTCTTTCTCCCACTGGTAAAATTCTTGGTGCATGGATGGTTGATATGTGTTCACCACATGTTTGTCAAATTAAAATTTGACATTTATTTTCACTCATTTTGACACAGCTTTTAATATCCTACCTCAGAACAGGACATTTCATGAGAATTTCATCATCCATCTCAGAACCCTGCATAATATAATGAAACAGACTTACTGCTATTCAGCATCAACAAAAATATCATATTACCCGTCTTTGTGTTTATACCCGTTTGGGAACTTGAAGTGTGTGGATTTTCCACACTGTGTTTTCTGTATGCTTGTCTTCATGCCAAAGGTCATATTCCATCACACTTATAAGAAAACCAAGGCCTTCTTTTTTTTTTTTTACATCATTGTTTATAGGTAAATGTGTTAGTAAAAATAATTTTGAAAGTATGAGTGTTGTGTTATTTACAGGAGAGGGTGTGTTTGGAAGGCCACATGCGGTTCCTAACCCTTCTAACCCTTTGAAAGGATTTACTTGAGAAGAAAAAAAATGGACATAAAGGAATTATTCATACATATTTTCTGTGGTTTTCATTTAAGGCAGGAAAGGATTTTTTTCAAGGTTTTCCACGCTTTTATTTGATTTAATTTCATGCTCACTGAAGCCCGTTTCCATCACAGTCACCGACACCTTGAACTTGCTGTGATTTTCCTCTGTTAGGCAGTCCGGATGATATTTAGTAAGATTCTTGGCGTCCAAGTCCCATGTCTTGGAAACAGACCTCACTGCATTAGTGAAGATTCCAGGACATTCTTCTTACTGATCCGACTAAGCCTTTGAAAATATACTATGACCACTAGGATTTTTCAGCCTTAGTCTGGACCTGGCATAAAAGGAGCTGGACACCTTGGAAGGCTCTGATGCCTGGGGAGAAGTGATTACACCTCATTAGCCCCAGAGCAGGGGCTCCTTTCCCCTCCGTTCCCTTGTGGTCTGCATCTTCCCATCCCAGCCCAGGGCCAGACTGCCTGCGTCTCCGGAGGGCAGCATAGTCACCGGAGGTGCTCCCGGGAGAGCACAGACAGACGCACACCCACGCTCACACGCCCGCTGCAGGGATTTCGTCTTTATTTTTATTTTGTCTGTTCACGGCTTGTCCTGACTTAAGAGCTTAGGTGGGTTCTCTGAGTGGGAAAGGTGATGTTTGCCAGGTGAACAGTGAATGGAGGAGTGGAAGGTGAACAGGTGAGAATGATGGTTTTGCATTTACTCGTGTGGTGCATTGGAAAATACTCGTCCTTACTGAGTGTCAGTTTCATTATCTGGAAAGGTGGGAGAGAATCCCTACCTCTAGGGCTGTGGGAGGATGAGATGACGTGAAATAAAGTGAAATAAAGATCATGTAAATGGAAAGGCTTAGCCCAGGGTGTGGCGCATAGTAGGCACTTAACAAGTGTTATACTCCCTCCGGCAACAGTTGTTCTTGGTTTTGGCTGATCTGCAAACACACTGCGTCTGGTTTTGACCATAACGTCTGCTGTAGGTCTGTGTTCAAAAGAGCCCCTCCTTCAAATGGGCACTAGATTGCCTACGAGGTGCAGCTAAGAATATCACGGGGGACCTGGCCTTTGCTGCCTGCTCAGGGAGGAGAGCTCTGTGGTTTCTGGTCATCACGACCCTTTGCAGTCAGTTACAGCTTGAGATGACTATCGTGGTCTTGCCGTTCACTGTATTATATCTGAGATCATACAGCCCTGCTCACGTCTTCCCCGCTAAATGAGTAGGACAGACAGACTCTAAAGCTGCAGAGCTATTTAAACACAAAATCTGGGGTCTAGTCATTCCCATTCATGCAAGCAAGAAGATTTAAAATCACACAAGAGAGATTCAAGGGGGAAAAACACAGGCATTTCTGTCCTTGGCAAACACCGGTGGCTCATGCTCTGCTAGTCTGATTTTCTTGAATGATCTTTACTTCCAGAAGAATCCATTGCCGAGAGGGAGTATCTGGGTCAGGAATCTGTCAGTGCGAAAGTGCCTGGCAGCAGGTTTGGAGTTCAGACAGCTGAGAGCTCAAAGGCAGCCCTGATGTGTGCTTGTCTTGGAGAGACTGCCTCTACTATATCGCTGAGCTCCACCCCAGGACCTGGAAGGGAAGAAATCCCTGTAGGCATCTGTCTCCTTCCCTGCAGACAATATATCCCAGCAAAGCGGTAGGTCTCCGTTCATTACCCCGCATCTTCTCTCTTTCTTTATTTTCCCTCCCCTTTCTTTCCCCTTCTTCATCTTTCTCCTGACTCCCTTCATTGGATAAAATCTGAAGCGAAGTGTCAACTCAGAGGGCATAGTTCTCTGTCTTCAACTCTCTCTCTTTTTTTAAGTGAGAGCCTATTTCTTTCCTTTAAAATTTTTTTTTTATTAAAGTGTAGTTGATTTACAGTGTTAATTTCACGTGCACAGCAAAGTGATTCAGTTATACATATACATACATATATATCTGTCTTCAGCTCTTATGAACTGTGTGTCCTGGAAAAAGTCACTTACAGTTTTGAATCTTTTTTTGTTCCCTATCTTGAAAATGGGAGAACTGTATTTTTCACGTAGCCAATGAATTTGTAGATTTATTTATTAATCAGGTACTAAACACCTTTGGATGCTAGGCCTGGAACTGAAGATACAGGGGATGTGGATACAAAGATGATTAAAATATGGTCCTTAACGCTGGGTGTTCGCACTAGAATGGAGAAAGCTACTCGGCTCACAGTGTTTCAAGAATTCAACAAAATGACGCAGTTAAAAGTATTCTGTAAACTAAAGAGCTCAGTATGAAAAGTAAGGTATTAAGAAAAGTAAGGTATTGATGCTTCTGACTTTCTTTTAGTGAATTCTAAAAGGCTTGATTTCTGCCATCAAAATATCTTCCTTGGATTTGACCTCAATTTCAAGATAAAAGTCCTGTTGGAACTTGTGGGATGAAGAACACATAGCCGTTATCTTAGATATGATGGACATTTGATGTCTCCTGCAGAGACCTAAAGTAAAAGAGCTTAAATACTGCAGAAGTGTCTTTCTTTCTCGTGTAACAAGAAAGACCAGGGCTGATGTGGCAGCTCCTCCCTGGTCACTGGGCAATGCTCCCTAAGATACTGCCCTTCTTGGGGTCTTTCAGCACGGCAGCATCCAAAGTGGCTCCCAGCGTTACAGCTGAATGTCAGGAAGCAAGGCAGAGGTAAGAGGCAAAGAGCGGGGCACATCTTTTCCCTTTGAGAAGTTGCCCACTCCTTCTAAGTCTCGTGAACCAAAATTTAGAGTTAATTGACTTTGGCTACTTTCAGGGGAGGCTGGGAAATGAAGACTTTATCCTGGGCATCTGTCACATCCTAGATCCAATCTGTCAAATGTGTCCAGAATCCAGCCCCTTCTCACCATTTCCCTGCTCTCACTGTGGTCCAAGCCACCATCATTGTCCTTTGGATGACTGCAACAGCCGCCTGACTACCTTGCCTGCTTCGACTCTTGTCCTCCCAGAAGCCTTCGCTCGACACTTCTTTTAGAAGTCAGACTTTTAATTTCTTTCCTCAAAACTCTCCAGTGGTCAGTAAGGCGCTCCAGGATGAGATTCTTGTTACCTGTCACTTCTTCCCTCCTCCCTCACCCACTCCAGCCACACTTGCTCCCTTGCTGGTCCTTAGGACAGCAGGCACACTCTTGTTGATTACTCTTTTACTGGCCATTCCCTCAGCCTGGAAGGCTCTCCAGCTCAGATATTCACATGACTTATTCCCTCACCTCCTTCAAGACTGTGCTCTCAAGTTACCTTCTCATAGAGGTCTACCATCCATGACTACCTTATTTAAAATTGCAATCCCCATTTCCTTCCTCTGCATGTCTATTTTTCATATTAGGTACATTCAACTATTGGTATACTTGACTTACTTGTTATCTTTACTATTCTTGTGTATCTTGCTTTGCTAGAAAGACAGCTCCATGAACACAAGGATTTTTATCTTAAAAAAAAAAAAAAAAAACAGATACATCTCAGCACCTAGAACAGTGCCTGGTACCTAACAGATACTCAATCAGTATTTGTTGAATATAAAGTTGAACGAAGAGATGGAGTCAAACCCAGTTCTGAAATTTGAGTGCTGGACCCATGGCACCTGAAGCTAGATCAGTTCTTGACTTTTCAGTTCCACAGGTCAATAGATTCATTTTAAAAATTGATTTAAGAAGAACTCTTTAGTAAAAAAATAAATTTCTTCTGTATAGCACAGTGAACTATATTCAATACCTTGTAGTAACCTTTAATGAAAAAGAATATGAAAACAAATATATGTTATATATATGTATGACTGTGACATTATGCTGTACACCAGAAACTGACACATTGTAACTGACTACACTTCAATAAAAAGAAAAGAAAAGAAAAGAAAAACTGTTTATTTAACTAAATCAATTCCAGTTGGGTTTTGTTATTTATAAGAAAAGATCCCTGACCCCCAGAGGGAGCTAATATAAGGTGAGAAATCACGGAAGACTTCTCTGAGGAAGTGACATTTCAGCTGACTCTGGAAGGATGAATAGGAACTGGCCAAGCCAGGATCAGGAAAGGGAATGGGCAGTGCAGGGAGAGTTTTCCAGGCTGATAGGTGGTGGGAGCCCCGGGGGCAAGCAGACATTGAAAGCTGTGTATTGAGACTGAAATATGATGAGATGGAGGATGGTGTGAGATGGAACCAAGAGGTGGGCTGAGGCCAGATCATAGGAGGGCCTTGGAAGCATCAGGGAAGATTTTTAATGATATTCTGAGGGCAATTGAAAGCCATTTATGGGTTTTAAGCAGGAAAGTGACATGATCTAGCATATTTAGATCTAGATCACTTTTGGTATGGGATGGTTAATGGATTGTGTTATGCATGTGTATGTGTGTGTGTGTATGTGTGTATTTTGGGGAGAGTATTGTGAAAGTGGGGTAAAGCAGGGAATCCGGATGAGATATGATAGCTGTTTGGACATGAGCAGTAGCAATAGAGAGCAGCAGATAAAACTGAGATACATTTTGGATGTCTAATCAACAAGACTTGGTGACAGATTGGCTGTGGGGGTGAGGATGAGGGAGGCACCAGGAATAATCCCTAGGTTTTTGGCTTGAGCAATGCAAGGGAGGCAGGTGCCACTTGCTGAGATGTGAAGACTGGAGCTGGAGCAGGCTGAGGAAGAAGCCCGCAGTCAGAGGCAGCCTGGCCTGATGCAAGATGCTTCTTGGCTGAGTATTAACCATAATTTCTACCACAGTTAGACACTGATTTATTGTGAATATGTTGGGCAAGCAATTCATTGCAGCACATGAAAATTCCTTTTCTGTGTAGGAAAAGTGAGGACAGCACTATCTTTGCTCTGTTTTTCTCTGCAGATGCTGTGGTTGAGGTAAATGTCCTCAAAGCGAGAACATGGTCCCAGTCAAGAGGTGTGCCATGCGGGGATCATGGTGCTAGGGGCAGTGATGGCTCTTAGAGGTGTATTCCAGGAATAGTTAGTGCACCCCCTGCTGGGGAGGTTAAAGAAGGCCTCCAGCATCATATGGGGAATTGGATTAGATGTTCCTTGTGGTCTTTCCAGCCTGGGGATTCTGTGATTCAGTGGGTCAGCCAAGAGGGGTAACAGAAAGCAAAAGCTGGAAAGGATGAAGGAGGCCCCTGGGGTGAAACAAGTTACTAAATGGTTTCTAAGAATTCATTCACATCTTTAGAGCAAGGGATTTACTCCCTTAGGGCAGCCTGGACTTTTGAGCTGCCTCTGTAGACTTACTGTCTTCCCAGTATCAAAATAGGAATATGTAAATGGAGGTTACAATTTTGCAATAGTTAACATCTTTTTGGAGTCTAAATTTAGGGTGAGGGCAAGGAAGAATATAAAGGTTACAGCTTTTGGAACTCAAAAGTGGGAGTTGTAGAGCCAGACAGACTGAAGTTTGAACGTACTCTGTTATGTACAAGCTAATAACGCTGTAATCACCATGCTGTACATTAGCTCCCCGGAACTTGTTAATCTTATAACTGAAAGTTTGTACCTTTTGACCAATATCCCCCATTTCCCCCACCTCCACCCCCAGCCCCTGGGAACTACCATCCTACTCTCTGTTTCTCTGAGTTTGGCTTTTTCAGATTCCAGATATAAGTGATTTCATACAATACTTGTCCTTCTCTATCTGAGTTATTTCACTTAGTATAATGCCCTCAAGTTTCATCCAAGTTGTGGCAAATAGGAGGATTTCCTTATTTCTCATGGTTGAATAATATTTGTGTGTGTGTGTGTGTGTGTTTGTGTGTGTATCACACTTTCTTTATCCATTCATCTGTTGATGGACACTTAGGTTGTTTTCACATATTGGCTACTATGAATAATACTGCAATGAACGTAAGGGTGAAGACATCTCTTGGAGATCTTGCTTTCATTTCCTATATACCTAGAAGTTGGAATTGCTGAATTACATGGTAGTTCTACTTTTAATTTTTTTGAGGAATCTCCATACTGTCTTCCATAGTGGCTGCATCAGTTTATATTCCCACCAGCAGTGCACAAGGGTTCGCTTTTCCTCACATCCTCGCCAACACTTGAAATCTCTGTCTTTTTGATGCTAGCCATTCTAACAGGTGTGAGGTGATACCTCATTATGATTTGCATTTCTATGATGATTAGTGATGTTGAACACCTTTTCATGTACATGTTGGTCATTTGTATGTCTGTTTTGGAAAGATGTCTATTTAGTTTCTCTGCACATTTTTAAATTGGGTTGTTTATCTTTTTGCTATTGAGTTGTACGAGTTCTTTATGTATTTGGGTATTAAACCCTTATAAGACATATGATCTGAAAATATTCTCTTCTGTTCTGTAGGGTACCTTTTCATCTTGTTGATTATTTCTTCAGCTGGGCAGAGGTTTTTTAGTTTGATACAGTCCCACTTACCTATTTTTGCTTTTACTGTGTGTTGCGTGTTGCTCTTTGTGTCATGTCCAGGAAATTACTGCCAAGGGGTTTTTTTCTCTGTTTTCCTCCAGGAGTTCTACAGTTTCAGGTCTTATGCTTAACTCTTTAATCCATTTTGATTTCATTTTTGTGAGTGGTGTAAGTTAGGGGACCAATTTCATTCTTCGGTATGTGGTTATATCACTAATTTTCACACATTTTCTTCACTTCTAAAAGAAACCCCACACCCATCAACAGTCACTCTCCATTTACTCCCTTTTCTGAGCCCTGGGAAGCCACTAATCTACTTTCTATCTCTATAGATTTGCCTCTTCTGGGTATTTCATATATATGCAATCATACAATACATGGTCCTTTGTGATCGACTTCTTTCACTTAGCATGTTTTCAAAGTTCATCCATGTTGTAGCATGAATCGATACGTCATTCCTTTTTATTGCCAAATAATTTTCTATTGTATTAAAGTTCGTCTATTCATTCTTCAGCTGATGCACACTTGGGTTATTTCCATTTTTTTTGTTATTATGAAAGATGCTGCTATCAACATTTGTGTACAAGTTTGTCTCTATTATTCTAAATTCTGTGTGAATATATTTTTGCATAATATTCATGGACAATATAAACTAGGGTTTACCTAATGGTTTCCATATTTTGGAGCATTTAGGTTGTTTTCAGTGTTTTTTTTTCTGCTATTTGAAATATTTAAAGTCTAAAGTCTACTTTAATGGTTATGTCCTGGCTGTTATATTTGTATTTATGGTGTTCTCATGATTAATATAATTACATCCAGCAACTTACCAACCACGATCATAATTGCTTTAGCTTATTTGTAAGTTTGAGGAAATTAAACACATTATTAGCAATATGGACAGGAGTTCCATGTCAGCAAGGCAAGTTTGGAAGAGCAAGTTAGGAACCTCCTTAACACCTAATCATTTACTCTACTGAATGTCAGAGCTGTAAGGGAGCTTGGTCCCTCTGCAATGCCAGTCCCAACGTTCCCCACTATTGGTTCTGGACCAGCTGAGTCAAAGAGAAGGAGATGACAATGTCAGATCTGGACTGGAGAAAGTAGCCTTTACCTGAAGCCAAACTGGTTTTCTCTTACTTACTTACCCAATCACAGGTAAGATCAGCAAGGCAAGACCCCTGCCAAGAAATAGCCACTGACTTCACAGAGGAGAAGGAGAATGTTCACAGGTCACCAAAGGGGAAATAAGGGCAGGTCGTGTGTGAACAGTGACTCTGAGTACCTTACCCCTGGGCAGTACAGGATTGTAGGCTAATTAATGGAAATGAAACTATTGGCAAATCACCATCATTAATAAGTTAGTAAGGGACAAAAAGGCCAGAAATTTTACTCTAGCAGAATGTTCTGTTTATCTACTGATGCTTCACAAACCACCTTAAAATGAAGTGGCCAAGACAACAACATAGCATTTTTCTCTTAGAATTCTGCTGTTGACAGGCTATTGGAAGAACCAGAGAAATAAATAATAGGTTAACTTTTTTACCTTGAAAGTTTTATTATCAAGTGAAAATTTAGGGACAAGACTACCATCCCACTGAAATTGTCCTCAGCTCCAAAATTCCTCTCCAAGGCAGCTTCTCAGGAATTCTTGTCTTGCCTCAATGTGGATATCCAAATCTTGGAAACCATCCAAATCTCCAGTTCCTCATTCTGACTCTTGAACCAGCTTTCATCTTGAAATGTCCTGTGGGATGGGGAAAATGACTCTTCTTATGCCCGAGTTCAACATCTTTTCGAGCAACACTTGTGCCTCTCCTGAAGGAGGGTGGAGGGGACATGACGAGAAATTAATTGGTACATCTGTTCTCACGTCTGCTCCTGAGCAGCCTGTGATCACAAACAACTCATTTGGGGGCACGTCAATCTCTCCCTCAAGAGGTACCGCCCCCACACCATTTGTGGACCGCACACTCCGGTGTGTGAATCACCACCCAGGATGAGCGACTGTTGACTCACGGCTTCGAAGAGCTTCCTATTGAAACAGCATTTGCCCTAGAGCCTTGGAAAGAGAACAAAACAACCTCTGAAAGAAATGAACACCATCCCTTTGTCAACTGTGAGGCTGTTACAGCTGGAAATGGGCTCCGCTTCCTACAGGGAGCAGCATCCAAGTCTCTGCAGAGCTCCCAAGGTCCAGACCCACCGCAGTTTGCTGAATCTTCCCAGCAGTGCTACTCAGGGCGCTCTGAGACCTAATTATTGAGCAGAGACGTTTATTGAGCATTTATTATATGCCAGACCCTATACAAAATAATCCACATATACTGTTTTATTTTATTCTCAAAACAAACAATAATATAAAATAGATGCTATTATGATGTTCATTTTATAATTGATTTAAACTGAGGCATGGAGGGGTTAGGAACCTATCAAAAGTCAGAGAGCTGGGAAGTGGAAGAGTCAAGGCAATTTGGCCCCAGAGGCATTTGTGCTCACGTGCTGAGCCTTAGCAAACATTCAGCGTCAGGGCAGGACCTCATCATCCTGTGGGAGTGTCTTCTGACATTCATTGAATACCTGCTTTGGCCTCAGTTATTATACAGAGTGATGCAAAGATCCTGGCATCACACCTGGTGTAAGGTCCTCGACCTTTGATAGCATCTGTATGCTCATCTTGCGATGAGGACTGGATGTCTCCTTACAGAGTCTGGGGGAAGACCAGGGAGATAATGTATCGAAAGCACCTCATACAGGTTCGTGGTAGATACCCAACATACGGTATTCAGCCATCCTCCCCCAGTAAAACACATGAAAAACTCAAAGGATGTGTAGTTGTGTGAACAAGAGAGACACATAACAGACACTTACAGAGATTAGAATTCTAACGGAAGTGTTACCGAACCAGACGTGGGTCTGCTTGCCCGTGCTCAGTAAAGCCCATCTACTGACATCGCAGCAGAAAATGGGTGATTTTAGAGGATGCCTGGAAGTTGCAGACACCCAAAAAACCTTATGCCTTCCACCTGCCAAAGACCAAGACAATGGCTTCTGCTTCTCTTCTGTCTTTCAAATACATGTCTGCCTCTCACCCAGATTCTGTGCTATGGGCTGAACTGGGACTCTCCCCAAATTCCTATGTTGAAGTCCCCAGCCCTAGTACCTCAGAATGTGACTAATAGGAGATAGGGCCACTGAAGAGATACTGGAGGAAAAATGGGTAGGACTTCACCTAACACGACTGGTGCTCTTCTGTAAGAAGAGATTAAGACACAGACACACCCAACAGGAAGACCACGTGAAGACACAGGGAGAAAGTGGTCATCCAAATCCAAGGAGAGAGGCTTATTTTGATCTCAGACTCCAGCCTCCAGGCCTGTCAGAAGATAAATTTCTGTAATTTAAACCTCCCAGTCTATGGGACTTTGTTATGGTGGCCCTAGAAACCTAACACAATCTGGGAATAGGGATTTTATAAGACATAGTTGCTAGGCTTCCAGCCGCCCTGTTGTAACATGGAAAACTCAAAAGGGCAAGAATGGCACTGAGTTGCCAAGAGACTCTCTGGCACTGACCTCGATTGGCACCAAGTGCTTTGCACATTATCTCATTTAATTTAATCCTCGTATCTACCAACTTAATGTAATTTTCACAGCCACACTATGAGGCTCGGAGAAGTTACTTTCCCGAGGTCTTCCAGCGGGTCACTAGAGTGGGACCCTGGGTCTGACCCCTGAGGGGGCTCTCATCACTACATGCCTGGCTGCATATGCACTTCCCCTCACCAGTCCACACAGGGAACATCTACTGATCTTTAAATCTACATCACTTCCTCTGTTTCTTTTTATTAGCTCTCCTATTCCCCACCCAATGCCAACCTCCTTCCTCCCACAGGGCACACCGTTTCCTCCTTTATTCCCCGAAATCTATGTCTCGTATGGACTTCTACCACGGTACCAAAATAGTATCAAAAACTGGAAATGGCCAATGATAGGAGAATGAGTAAGTAAATGATGTTGTATTTACTCAGTATAATATTATAAAATTATAATTATACAATTCAATATATGATTATAGTGAAAAACTTGTATAAATTTTAAAGAAAGATTTCTTCTGAGTAATCTCAAGGGAAAAATCAAGATTTGGTGTAATTATATGTGCTTAAAGAAATAAAATAAAATCCTACACTGAAGGAAAAAAATGGAGGAAATACTCTTGACTGTGGTTATCTTTGGGTGATTATTTTCCCCCCTCAGTCTTATTGCTTATATTTTGCATCATAATTAACTACCAGGAAAATGAATTTGTCCTATAATGGACTTTTGAAAAATCTATGACCTGCACTAAAGATTTCTGCTTGTAACCCCTTATGTTCTGCTGAGGGACACAGTTCAGAAGAATTCTCTGTGACTGGGAGAGAAAAGGCCACAGTATCATTGAAGCATCAAGAAGATGGAGGCTCGGGAGAGAAAGCCAATGACCAAGGGACTTTAGTTCTTTGTTTTTCTCCTTTTATGGAGGACAGGATAAGAGGCAGTTCCTGGGGATCTTTCCAGAACAGATTGGCAATGTGGACACATCCATGAAGCCTAGCTAGGCTCGGAAGAAACGAAGGTGGCCAAATCCATCCCCATCTCCCGGAAGCCTTCTCACTCCTCTTGGATAAGCCTAGCAGTGAGGAGTTCACAGATTTGATCCAGCTGCCTCCAGCTGCCCCGTAGTCAGTGAGAGAGTTCGGCCCAAATCTAAATAAATCCGATCTCACAGCTCTGAGCCTGGGTGCATCCACGGTGACCACTGCTGGATGGGTTCCCCCGGAACAAGGCTAACTCTTCACATGATCCGCTCCACTACTATTTAACCATATGAATCTTTTCTCTAGATTCAACTTAGGAAGCCGGAAATGGTGTTTGTTTTGCTCCTGGCTGTATCCTGAGCACATGACACAGAGCAAACACTCAGTAAATATTGTAGAATAAGCGAACAATTGAATGAGCGAATAAATCAATCTTCACCCTCTGGTGTGGTTCCTGGACCTCTCATCACTTTTTTTTTGTTTGTTTCATCCAACATAGTAATGTTCCCATTCAAATGTAGAGCTCAGGAATCTACCACAATAGTGCTGGGATGGTGGGAGTGGGGCACCATTCACAGGAACCATAGAGTCCCTCATTGAGAATTTTCTATCTGTATGATGTAACTCAGGATCTTCAGAGCTGTTGACAAAGCCTCTTACGTTAAAAAAAAATCTGGGCTATGTTTTTAGGGTTTGGGGCCACTGTTATAAATCTCAGCAGCACTGTGGCCCCTATTTTGACCATTCAAGATGTTGTGCAATGTAATGGAAAAGGCATAGGACTAGGAGTTAAAAGACCTGGGTTTTGCATTCAATCCTTGTTGCAAACATGGTGTTTTTATCCCTGTTTTATGAATAGGGAAATTGAGGCTTAGAGGAGCTAAGCAACTGGCCTAAGCTTGTCTCTGTCATTTAATTGCCAAGGAGTTTCGAGCTGGTCACTCAGACTCTCTGTGCTTCATTTTCCTTATCTGTTGGATGAGGATAATAATACCTGCCTCGGAGAGTTATTGGGAGGATTTATTAAAAGACTGTGGTGAAAGTAACTATTAAAACTTATAAATTTACAATACATTATTGTAAAGGCTCTGATTTTCCAGAACACAGTCTGGAGACCTAGACTCCAATTTCCTCTCTTTTGTCTGTGCATTCCAGATTGCTGTCAGTTGATGTAACAAATGTTTTCTTCCTTTCTCTAATCCTGGACTTTTTTTATAGATTAAGAGTAATTACTCCCAAATGGATACATGAAAGCCCAATTTCTGCCTAACATACATCAAACCATCCATAAATATGCATTTAGATTTTATTTATTATTCTTCATTAAATCTATATCAAGCGAAAACAAACAAATCCAGGCTTTTCAAGTACTAAATGATCTCAGCACCAGAGGCGGATTTCTGCATTAGTCTTCCAGCAGGGGGCACTGTTTCTCTATAAAGTAGATGCTCCTCTTTCAAATACAGTCGTCAGATATTGGAGGGGGACCCCAGAAATAAATGCGTACCAAAGTACTAGGAATTAGTACTAGGGAAGATGCCATTTGGGTTTACTTCCTAAAGAGAATTTTCGGTTCGGGCAGAAATGCCAATGATGGTGTTCTGCCACATTGGGTCAGGCACCCTTGCTTAGAAATCACAGAAGGTGACAGCACGTCTTAGACCATTTAGTCCACAGGTCACAAAGAAGCAGCCTGTGGGCCAAATTCAGTTCAAACTCAGGTTTGTTTTTTCTGCATTATTATTATTGTTATTATTAGACTTAACATTAAGATTAAGTAGGAGATTGCACACAAAATAATGACTTCTTATCATTTCTTTAAAAATAAATCCGATCTCACAGCTCTGAGCCTGGGTGCATCCACGGTGACCACTGGCTGGAGTTCAATCAATTCTGACCCTTTTGGACACGGCATGGGCTTGCTACTTTCCCACGGTCCCCATCCAGCCTGCCCCATTGAGGGACATCCTCAACCTAGACCCCAGAGCACCTGCGTTTGTGACCCGCAGATTCTAGGGCACTTTTCTCATGTTACAGATGAGAAAAACAGGGTCTAGAAATAGGAAGTGCTTTGTTCAAGGTCACAGTGCAAGTGAGGCTCTGAGACCATGCTAGACTCCAGTCCTTCCAACATAGAGGGTTACAGGGTTTCTCAAAAATGAAGCTTGGTCCTGACTCCTGCCCATACTTTAAGCCGGAAGTTTCAGCCCTTTCCTCCTCTCTCAGGAGGCTGAGGTTCCCCAGCAGGTGGGAGGGGACACAGGGAGGTCCGAGACAGAGGAGGATGCAGGGAGAGGCTTTGGGGGACAGAAAGCGAGGCGCGGCCCAGTTTTGTTTCTCAGACTCCCGATTTCTTCTGCAGATGGACAGGCCTTGAAAGTACAGAGCCAGAGAGACTTAGTTCCTGAAAATTTCTGGGTCTTTGTTTCCTCTCCTGTAAAATGGAAGGGCTATTTGTGGAGGTTGTATGAAAGGTACTCATTCTATGAGCAGAGCACATGTGATCCATTCGATTGGGACTGCCTGCCGGATGTCAGCCCTGAGGGCACAGCTATGCCTGGAACACGGGGCATCCTCAGTAGATGGAGGCAATTACCGAGGAGAATCAGGAGAGACAGGATCTTTGTTACCCAGTCCAGACTGTGCCTGGAGGAGCCCCAACCCCTCCACATTCCAATAGCTCTCTTCCTAAACCAGTAGTTTTCACACTGGCTGCGCATTAAAATATCCTGGAGGCCTTTTTATACATCCTGATCCCCAGACTGCCTCCCAGACCAAGTGAACAGAATTTCTAGGGGTGGGATCCTGCCATCCATGCTGTTTAAAGGGTCCTACATCACTCAAATGTGCAGCACAGGTGAAAACTTCTGTCTTCAGTCCTCTCCCTGCCCTGGCTCAGCTGAACCTCTGCCTTAGCTGAGCAAGCCTTACCTGAGATCCACCCTGTGTATGCACGTGCCTACCCCTGCTCTTGGATTCAGGACAGGTTAATTAAACCCCTCTGGGCCTTGGTTGCCTTATTAGGATCACAGGGGTGTAGGGGAGACAGTCGATAGCCTACCAGCATCTATTATCTCCCTCTTCTCTCCAAGAAGAAGGTTATGTTTGGAAACTGACCAGCTCCAAGGGTAGCCCTGTTTGGCCCAAGGGCTATTCAGCTTTTGGTTTATGAATGAGTCTGCGGACCCGACTCTATTAAATAAGATGTGAGAGGAGACTTCTAGGAAAATTCTCTTGCTCCGGAGAAGAACACGAAGAGCGCTGGGTGGCATGTTGATCTGACACTTGGACCTGCTGTCACCATCTCATGGCAGCCTGAGGATGAAGGCAGCACAGGGGCACAGCACTGAAAGATAGATTTTGGTTAACTGGAGTTTTTAGAAGATGAAGTCACAAGGACGATGAGTAGAAAACTAACATTTACTGAGTCCCTGTCATGTAGGTTCCAGACCCTCTAGTTTGATGGGTTGATTCATGTAATTCTGACAAATGTGGGCTGGCATTATAAAGCACTCAGCCTGTGGAGTTAGATCTCTGGATTTTAATTTTAGATCCAACATTTAGACACATGCTTTGCACTGTCTAAAACTCAGTTTTCTCATCTGTGAAATGAGAATAATGGAATGAACACATCGTGGGATTGTTGGAGTGATTAAATGAAACAATGCATGCAGATAATCTAGGACAACATTAGGATGCTACGAAAACCAGGTGTTACATATTTTTTTAATCAATTCTGTTTGCAGAGTTATTATTATTATTAATCAACTCTGTAAGGCAGGTTATTATTATTATCATCATTATCATCATCCACTTCTTACATATGAATAAAATGAGAATAACAAAGCCCACTGATTTCCTCAAGATCCCACAACATATAAGTGGTAGATCTGGGGATGAAACCCAAGAACTCTTACTCCTAACCTACCACATGTGCCTTTCCTCTCCTCTCCTGCTTGCCATCCTCAGTTAAGGGAATCCCAATATTCCCCTGCAGTGAGTAGTGCACGTGGAATTCTTCCATGAACACAGATTTGCAAGCAAGCCCAGTGAAAAGGAGAAGCAGGACCTGCCTGGGGCATGGATACGACTGAGTAGCAGTGAAAGGCAAGGAACCACTTTCAGCAGGACACTTAATAGGTTTGCAAATTACTAATAACAAATCAAAATCGTAAGACCCTGGACTCTTGGGGTTCAAAGAATCCATTTGGAATCAGATCACCCAACCCCAGCAGATGCTGGAATTCCAGCTTGTCTACCCCTTGAGATAAGGGGCTTCCTACTTCCCAGAGTGGGCCAGTCCTCATTCTCAAAAGTTAAGACCATTTGTTGAGATGACATTTGCCTCCCTTGAACTTCCACGTATTGGTTCTAACTATAGTCTTTGGGGAAGAAGAGAACAACTCTCATTCTTTTGCTAGATGGGAGGCAGCCCTCTGGAAGCATGGCGATGACAGCTCATTTCACCTCGAGAGTTCTTCTCACCTCCAAGTTACCTGCTCCTCCAGGTTTCTCAACAGATCCTCAGACAAGACAGTTTCCAGTCCCAATACCACCCTGTTCCTTATTAATAGAGGGACACAGAAGTGGAATCAACACTTATGGAAGGATTTTCCAACAATCACAGCCGTTCAGCAATGGATAAGGGGTCGATTTAAAGATCATTGCTTATATGTAAATTATACCTAAAAAATGGGTTGGGGTGAACTATTACTTTACACAATGGGCATCTGTTGTTTTTATTTGTCCAACATCCATGCTATTTCCTTTGGGACTAGGATTAAAATTCACTTGGGTGAATGATCAAAGTCTTTTGAGTACAGACTGGCTAGAACAGTTAGCGAGGTGCCCTACTACCCTCTAGCCATGCAGAAACACGTCCCCTGCTGGGCTGACCAGACCTTCCCTTCCTAATTGGTCATGTGAGTGGTTTGAGCTCACAGGTTGTCACAGGGGCTTCTGGACCAGTTCCTGCAAAAACCTGTGGAACAGCTTTCTTCCTCTTCCTGTGTTTTGAAGCCTGGTTCCCAGTGTTCCTTTTGATATTTTGCATTCCCTCATATTTTTTCCCCAAATTCCTTTTGGTGTATGTTAACCAAATGCACTTTCTGTTGCTTACAAGTAAAGACTCCTGATTTACTTGGTAACATGATGGAATATTAATTTTAAAATTCTCAAAGCATAAAGAGGAAAATAAATGTAGACTTGACTTTACATTATTTTCCTTATTGTGTATGCTATATGTATTCTATATGTTATGTATGTAAGATGAATATTTTAAATTTTTTTTAAATTAAATATTTATTGTAAAATGACATGAGCACATTGTAGAAATTTTGGAAAAAAACAGAAAATTATGTATTACATATGTAAAATTATGGCTTGGCTGCTAGAAGTGTGAGTCTTTTCCCTGGGGCAGAATTGACACCATTCCACACTAGCCTGGCTTCTTGGTTACCTTTTGGTCTGTTTTTATTTCACTGGGAATGTGGGCCAGTGCTTATTTTCACAGCCAAATTAATTAATGAGAAAACCCTCAGACTTTCCATTTATCACTTCCAAACACCCACTTTGGATGAGTCAGCTGCCATTTGAACAATATAGGATAATTTTCAAATTAATTAAAACAAGGCAACAATACGCCCCATTTCTTACTCAAGTATCTCCAAGGGATTCTGACTTCATTAATCTTCGGACCACCACTCTCAAACAGAGCAAGGACATTAATCATGTCTCCCAGTGGGGGAGGGACAGAACCCAGAGAGTGGGTGGTTTGTCAGTTACAGAGAAGCGCTGGGGTAACTGGGACTGGATCCAGCCTGCAGACTTTCTCATTTTTCTTTATCTACCAGACAATCAATCAGCCATATTTACACATTTAGTGGATACCTATTATGTGCTAGTTGTTTTACAAGTACTTAGTGAAGGCGAAATACAAACAACTCTGGGAGCTAGCTCCCATCCCCTTACTGTCCAAGTAGCGAGGAGAGACATATACGTAAGGAAATAAACCCAGAGATAAGAGTGTGATGTTCATTAAGTATAAAGCAGCTGCTGATTTGTTCTCTGAACACAGTATGAAATCACATTTCTCAACATTTGTACCTTTTCTCTGCTTCTGCAAATGTGCTTAGTATCTGCTATGCACAAGGCATGTTCACATATGTCTCCCCTCTTAATGGTCACGACAACCCAGTGAAGGAGGCACTCACGTTCACCCTATAGATGAGGGTAGAAGGTCAGCTAGCCTGGAGCCCTTTCCTTTCTCTCTCTCCATGCTCTTCCGGGTTCTTTCTGGGCACTGCCATGGCCCAGTCAGCCCAGTGTTCATGTGTCCCATGTCTCTCTCTTAGCCCAGCTCTCTCTCCCTCTCCTGACCTTGAGAGTCAAATCCAAGTTACCTTGGGCATCTCCACTTAGATGACCTGTAGGCATGCGAAACTCAGCACAGCTGAGACCAAAGCCATCTCGTTTCCTCCCCAAACCTCTTCTGCCTATTTTGTTTCTAATCCAAGTTAGCGGTGCCATCCACTGACACCCCAGCCAGAATCCTGAGAATGAAGCTGGATGCCTCCCTCTGCTGCACAGACTCCTCTCATTCAATCAGCCATCGTTTCTACTGCCTACATTTATTTCAAAACTATCCCCATCTCTCCATCTCCATGACTTTGGCCCTGGTCCAGGCTCTCACCCTTTATCTTCTGCTTACTGCATCAGCCTGTGCCTTCTTCTCCAATATCTATCCTTCTCCAATCCATCTTCCATACTACAGCCAATGGGACTTTTACTATTTTTTTAAATTGAGGTATAGTCAGTTTACAATGTTTGTCAATTTCTATTGTACAGCACAGTGATTCAGTTATATATGTGTGTGTGTGTGTGTATTCCTTTTCATAGTCTTTTTCAGTACAGGCTATTACAAGGTATTGAATATAGTTTCCTGTGTTATACAATAAGACCTTGCTGTTTATCTATTTTATATACAGTAGTTAGTATTTTCAAACCCCTAATTCCCATTTTTTTTCCCTCCAGCCCACCTTCCCCATCCTGGTAACCAATGGGTTTTTTTTAATAAAGGCAAATATGATCATGCTCTTCAACTGGTTTGAAATTATTCAATGGCTCCCCAGTGCTCTGGATATAAAAGCCAGCTTTCTAACCATAATACAAAGGTCCCTGAGGATCTGATTTCAGCCTCCCTCCCAACTTCTTCCTTTTGCTCTGACTCTATTTTCAGCCTGAAGATTTTCACTCCCCTCTCACTAGCAAAGTTCCATTCATCAGTCAAGAGCCAACTCAAGGGTTATCTCCACTACAGGACACTTTCCCTGCCTGCTAAGGTGGGAAAATCTTGGGGTGGAGGAGAGTGAGATTAAGTATGTATTTCCCTGACACCTTCCCGGTTTGGTCACCCTGGTCTGGCTTTGACCCTCAACTGTCAGTCACTATTCCTTTCAAGGTGACCTTCTCTGCACAACTCTTCCCTTTCGGGCCCTTGTGGACAATTCCTTCCCTTATTCTTTTGGGCTCGGGGCGGTAACTGCAGCACCGCTGCTAGTCCTGGGTTCCTGCGCTGCCCCTGTGAGTCCCTGCGTCCCACCTGCTCCTTGTGAACAAAGGACCCCTTTGTAAATAAACTCCCCTTGAATTTTCCTGTTCTGTGTCCTCTAGGGACCCTCTCTGATCCACCAATATTTTGCAAACAGAATCATCTTTTCCTCTGTTACCACTTCAAAGCTGTATTATCTTCATTCTGATTGATCTTGCATTGGCCTTGGTTTGTAAGTCTCTAGCTTAAAGCTGGGGCGAACAGCTTTTCCATCGTATTTGTTAAGAGAGAAAAAAGTATAAAAGTCCACTATTTTGATTTCCAGTATATAGGTCTTATCACAAGAATCGTAACAAACTGCCTGTGTCCCTCTCTCTCCCCATTAGACTGTGAACTCCCTGGGGGCAGGGACTGGATTTTCTTCAGCAGCCTTCCCCAAAGCACAGCACGGGGCCTGGAATGTCTCAGACGCTCAGTAAATATTCAGTGAATGAATAAAGCACTGGGAAGTGCTTCATAAATATTCGTAGGATAAATGAACTGGGGAAAGAGCTGGTGCCCCACATTTCAAAGCCCCAGAGATTGCCGTTGTTAACAAATGAGCCCCTTTTCCCCTCTTGTCCTCGTGCCAGGAGACTGGACCGTTACTTTGCCAGGCTTGGGAATTTCCTGAAAGGAGTTAAAAATATCTTTCTGACCCAGAGCACCTTTGGAACACACACTCAGAAGGCAGATGCAGGAGGTGCACCACGGACCAAGCACTCACCCCCCCCACCCACCCCCGTTTCCCTCCCTTCCCATCACACTCCTTCAGATTCGACAACTCGGTAGGAAACCAATTTGCTGTTAATCGAGAGGGAGTTTTATTTACTCTGTTGAAAGAATTGAAAAGCAGTCATTTTTATGAGTCCCCCAGCTGCGTCTCCCATCGTGGAAGAAATACAATTAGGCGTCTTCCTATGGCTGAATGCAGACAGCTACAGCCTCATTATTCATTCTGGGAGGAAGCAGGCCCTTATAATGAGCAGAGGGGAAATGCACTGACCCCTCATTTGTAAAGGAAACAAATCTTAGTTTCTGGAATGACACCGGCACTGCCACCATCAAAACAAAAAGGCTTTTTAGTTTTCCTTGCTTACATAATAGGGGCGCTAGCTTTAGGGGCCTAGCAGGGGCAGTCATATGGTGTAGGGGCAAGAGCGTGGGCTGTGCTTCAGGCCAGCCTGGGTTCAAACCTGGCTCTGCTTCTTTTCAGCTGTGGACAGAGGGCATGTTCTTATCTGTAAATTGGAAATAGGCATAGAACAGCTTCTGGTAGTTAGGATTAGAGATGAAATGCCTACACATGGTGTACAGCACCCGTTGTGACATGTCTGGCCCCTGCCTACCTCACCGGCTACATCTCCCATCACCCCTCCTCCCCAACCCTCAAAGCTGACATCTCTGCTGCAGCCAGACTGAACTCTTAAAGGTTCCCTAGGACTTGCCACACTTCTCCCCGCTTCCCTGACTTCGTGCACATGTCCTCTTGGCCTGAGTCACGTGTCCTCTTGGCCTGAGTCACAGGCCCTCACTTCCCTCGATCATCCGGCACACATTTTTCCTTAGTAGCAATGGCTCCTCTGTGAAACCTGCCCCTCACTCCCTCCCCTGGGCAGACACATCATGGCCCCCGTTTCCACCACCCTTGGTGCATACCCCACTCTAGGATGTTGCCCTACACTGAGATGGCCGTGTCGGCTTAGGCATCTGTCCTAAGCATCAGTCCGTAAGCTCCTTAAAGAGCAAGAACTGGGGGCTATCACTTCTTTATGCCTAGTGATGGCACAGCGCTGGGCAGAGGTGATGATCAATCAATGATTTACTGAATGAATGAAGACTTAGTTAAAACATCTATCACCCTGTATGGATGTGGCGGAAGTGTTGACTGGTTAAAGTGAAAGCATTTTCAACCTTCCCCCAACTTGCCCACTCCCACTATAGAGACACCCGGCTGCTAGGGACTTTGGGAGAGCCCTGTCATCCAGTTTTGGCCAATGAGCGATTGGAGAAAGTCTGTTGGGGGTACTTTGTGTTTCTTTCACTTGTCTTTAGGCATCCTAATTGGATCTTGATACAGTGTGTTCAATTCTCAAGGCTGATTCCCCTTCACACAGCCTCGCACAAAGTATGGCTTTGGAAGTCAGACAAAGGAGGGCCTGGATTTAGTCTTCATTACTGTGTGTCCCAATACCAGCATGGTCTGATGGTGCAGAATACTGACCTGGGCGGTAGAGGGAAAGGACTCAAGTGCTTTTTAAAGTTGTTTGACCTTGAGCAAAAAAACCTAATCTTCCAGTGTCTTCGTTTCTTCATCTGTAACATCTACCTCATAGGGTGAAATGGGTTAATGAATATAAAGTACTTTGAATAAAGTATGACACATCCCTAGGACCGTATTGGTGTCAGCACTAGTTTAATTACAAATACCAGTTGTGTAACCTTAGGCAATTGCATGTGCTCTGAGATTTGCTGTGCACATCTCTACAATGGGGTTTAGAAATGCCAACTTTGCAGATTATGGTGAGGAAGGTAATTCACGGATGCAGAGCACCAGAGGAGGACCCTGGCATGAGGCCACAGCTGTGCAAAGGGAGAAGAAAGATTATGCTGAGCTCTGGAGCTGGGATGTCTGCGAATGCTGGCCGGATGGTGCTCTCACCCTCACTGCTTGGTACCCTCCTCCTTTCCTCCTGCCGCAGGAAAGTGGTCCCTCCTGGATGAAGCTGGTTGCTGCCCCTGAGCTCTGAACCCCTTTCCTTCTTCTCAGGGATCTTGTGCTATTGATTCAGCCCCTGTCCCTTCAGCCTTCCCCTCTCTAGTCACTCCTCTCCAAAAGCATTTAAATAGGCTCCAGTTTCTTCCACCTGAGAACAGATACCACATGGATAAAAGAAAAAAAATCAGCTTTAATCCAACTCTCACCCTAGTGCTGTTTCCGCTCCTTCCATTATTTCCCAGTCAAACTCTTCACAGTGTTTGTCTATACAGCCTATTTCTCCTTCCTCACCTCCTACTCACTCCTCCCGATGGTGCAGCCTTTAAAAAGTAGGTCGAGTATTTGGAGTCTGGAAAGAATAAGGTAAAAGATCCAAGGGCAAGGGAGATTTTCATCCTGAAAAGGGGTCCTGGAGAGAAGGGTTAGAAAGAAAAGGCAGTGATGGAGACTTGGGTGAACGAGCAATGGAGTTGCCCTGGCCCCTGTTGGCCTTCAGTGCCTGACTTACAATCGAGGATCATGGTGCGTCGGATTCCCTTGCCAGCTCCAATCACAGACAAAGAGACGGAGGTTCAGAGAGGATCAGGGTCAGTGCATCGACCATTTGCAGGAATTGCCGTGGTCCAGGCTGTGACCTGGCTGAGCAAATTGAAGACTTGGTCCTCATTATCACAGCCTTGTACACAGGTGTCATCGCCCTGTTTACAGATAAAAGCTTAGGACTTGGTAGAAACGAGGCTGGCTCTGCTGCCTCCTGATTCAACGGGTGACTTGGGTGACCTTCTTAAGCTCCCTGGGCTATAGTTTCCCGTCTATAAAATATCAGGGCTAGACTGAAAGGGCTAAAGGTTCATTCCAAACTGAACTCTCTTGGGCCTAATATTTGCTAGTCATCTTTTCCGAAATTCCAACCCTTAGTGTCAGCTCTGCATATTGGAGCAACAGAATACAGGTTATTTCAGTTTGAGGAGTGGAAATAAAGTGGGTGGAGAAGGAACTGGATGGTCTGTAACTGCCATTCTGTTCTCTTTTCCCTAGGTTGCTCTTGTGGGCCTTTTAAAATACTTTTCAGCTTCTTCAAAAATTTAAAACCTAGGACGCTGGAATCAGATGGAAGACCTGGCTCCAGTATGGTCGCAGCGTTTACTAGTTGTGTGATCTTGAGTTCCTCCCACTTCTGAGCCTCAGTTCTCTCATCTGTAGAAGGGGGTGCTCCCAGGACTGTTGAGACGAGTAAGCAGGAAGGAGTGTGTGGAGCCATTTGACACATAGTAGGTGCTCATACATGGCCATGATGATGATTTGTTTTAGAAAATGTTTGTTTAATCTGGTGCATGATCAAGTGACACAGAGAAGATGCTAGGAAATGCCTACAGGTGTTAAATTTGGGATTTGTAAGTGTTGCAAAGCATCGTCCTCATGGCATCCTTGTGCTCCTGTTAAAAGTCATGGCTTAGTCCAGTCTTCTGGTGTCCTGAACAGTCACAGGAGACAGCTCGGTGAAGGTAGGAGGATTTGGGGTGTGTCTTCAGCAACAAGTGAGGAGAGGTGCTGAGCGGGTAGTTTTGAGCAGTAGGCTCGAGGAGTGACAGCGGAGGGGGAGTGATGCCGAATGATAATATTAGAGTACACAGAATAAGTCACAGCTGCCAGGTCATGCAACTTGAGAACTGCTTCAGAACAGTCAACTCTTCCACGTTGTTGCTAAGAGACCGGGTGGGGGCGGTATTCATGCCTCTAATAAAAGGGAGGGGAAAAACCAAAGATATGAACTTCAGATTTTACAAATGATTTTATGGACTTGTATTCACTGAATGCTGGAGACTTTGAAGATGGTTCATGTGTTATAGCAGGATGTGTTGAGCCCCTACCGTGTGCCAGGAGGGCTCTCTGCCCTGGAGAGGCAGCGCAGACAAAGTCCTTGACCTCCTGAAGCTTCTGCTGGGTTCAGGCTTCTCCTTTACAGCTGCGGTTCCAGGAGGGGGCAACTGCCTGAGGGCTTGGGGCCACCTACTGGCAGACTGACCTTAAAATCTGGGCTTCCGTATCCTAGACCAGGACGTTTTCCATCCACTACATTTTACAAAAGAGATTCATCTGCAGAAGATTTTAATGTTAACTGAGACTTCGGCACTTCAGTTAGATACATAAAGATCTTCGCTGGAGAGATCTCTGGAAATGAATCCAAAAAAACTCATGTTTCCTTAATTTCAAGTGTCTCACTTAGAACTGTTATATGCATTCAGAGCCCCTGTCCTGCGTTATCACACTCAGTTGAATGAGACTAGAGGGTTTGAGTGGAAATGGTGGGGGAATAAAATGAGGAGGAAGATTTGGGCATCTCGTAACTGCTGAGAATTAGCAAGACATGGAAGTCCAGAGGTCTGGGTCCTGGCCTACCTATGACTTTCACCTCTCTGGGTTTCGGTTTTTCCACCTGTAAAATGAAAGATTGGATTAGAATGTCTCCAAATTCTTCTCCAGCTCTAAGTTCTATAATAAATCACCCAACAATGCCATGCAGGCCCAGAGGACCCAAGGTATGATTCCAGAAGGGGGCCGTGGTCCAAGGATGGAGTCTTGAGCATCAGTCAGCCCTCCTTCTGTGCCCGTGTCCTGAGCACGTGCCCTGAGGGCCAGTGACCAGCTGCTCCCATGTCCACACCGGAGATGTGTGCCTCTGGGAGGGCAGGGACTGTGTCCCATTCACATGTGCCTCTCTCTCCAGGACACAGCGATGTACCAGGCCATAGTAGGCATCTCACACATGTTTGTAGAAGTGACCTTTAGTTGAAGCAGGTTTGGAAAGGGATTTTGAAAAAAGCTGCGGAAGAGAAATGATTCCAAAGGCCGCTGTGACAGAGACCTGGACTTCGGTCATGATAGTAAGCGGCGGGTCTGATGTTCATGCCCAGGGCGGCCTGACTCCTAAGCCGGCATCACAGCCCCCGCTCCCATCCTAGTGCACATTCGAAACGGTGGCTCGGGGTCGTTGGAGGTTACGTGTACAAGCTCGGGAGTCAGGCTGTCTGGGCTCAGATCCCAGCTCTGCCACTTGACGCTCTGTAACAGGTATTTTAACCTTTTCGTACCTCTGTTTCTTCATCTGTAAAGCAGCGATCATAATGGTGCCTCGCTCCAAGGATTGCTGGAGGAAGATGTGTGAGACGGTGCATGTAAAGCCTGCAGCATAGAGGCTGGCATTTAACAAAAGCTCCCTGAACGCTGTGGTTGCTGCTGCTGTTGTTACTGGTGGTGGTGGTGGTGGTGGTGGTGGTGGTGGTAGTGGTGGTGGTAATCGTATAGTAGCAGTGGCAGTGGTACTGGCCACGCGTGGGGCTAGCAGCTGGGCGGCACGCAGACCCAGGCTTTGCTCCCGTGGAGGCCCCTGCCTATATTGCTGCAGTTCATTAGAGACCAGAGATGGGCTCTAACTCTCCAACCAAGGCAGTCGGAGAGGTCTTGGTGAGAGCAACTTTGTATATTAACCCAACTGGAGGAGAAACCATCCGGGACTGTGTGAAGAAGAGGCAGCAACACTGCCCAGCTGAAAAGTGTTAGGTGCTAAAGGGGCAACCATTGAGAAAATGATAAACTCTCCACTCTATCTCCACATGTGTGAAGAAAATCTGAGCCGGTGAGGATTTGATAACAAAAATTAGATTTTTACAGTAATCTGATTTCAGCCTCTCAACTGAAAGAGTAAATCATGTCAGAGGTGGAGGGGTCCTTAACTGCCTGGTAAGTCCGCTGTTTTACAGATGAGTAACTGGAGGCCAGAGTGGGCCTCGTGACCACCCAGAGGTCTCTGATCTGGTTGCTGGCGGAGTCGGGTCTAAACCGCACCCCCCTCCTCCTGCAGCTCCACAGGTCACAGGACCCCTGAGAGTGGGAGTTTATTCACGACTTGCTCAAGGTCACACAGTTGGGAAGCAACAAAGCTGAGAAGCCTTCCTCTCTCCCTTTCTTTCACTCAACACCTCCTGAGTTTATCTGGCCCCAAGCCGGACACAGCACACAGGTGGCTTTCAATGAAAACCTATTAGAACACAATGAATTTCGAAATAGCTAAGAGCATGGGAGTCTGACAGATGGGGGTTCCCATGCCACTGGACCACTGACTACTGGTGTGACCGCTGAAGCTTAGTTTGTGTAAGGTGGAGGAGATGACACCTCCCTCCCAGGCTGTTTCTGTGGGGGGTGATTTGAAGGTTTTCTGATGAACCTAAATTAGAGGCAGGATGGGAGTGTCCGACACACCAAAGTCTCTCATTGTCCCGCTTGATCTGCTGCTCCGAGCAACGTGCACTTTTCCTCCCTTTTCTTGGTTGAAATGCCATGCTTATCCTCGAGAACATACAGCCTTCTGACTGTACAGTGTGTGTTTGCATTCCCCACCAGATCTGTGGTATGTGTTTTGCAGCCTCCTGAATAGACAGGACAGTTCATTACACAAATCAGTCTGTGCCGGTTTGTATTTTTGCCCTTAGCGCTGCTGCAGCTGCCCTCAGGCAGGGTCCAATGCATGATGCTGCCTGCCAGCCCCACAGACCTTTCCTGGGGCTGGCACAAGTCTCAGTCAGCAGAGCCTGCACGGAGACACGGGGGAAAGGCTTCCGGTGCGAACTTGCTGTGAGTCACGGACACAGTGATGCACTGGATGGAGAGCCAGGAGATGCTGGCGTCAGAGGCCCCTCAGAAACTCAGGCTATTTTGCAGCCTGGAGCAAAGCTGGGAGTTTTGGGACCCTAGAGGCAGCATCTCTGCTTTCCGAAAAGGAAGCTGTAGTGCTGTGAGCTTCATCACGTGCACAGTGGCTGCCTCCAGACCCAATGCCCCTCTCATTACTCACCGGAAGTGAGTATGAACAGTTCAAACAGGAAGATGACTCGCTCCACCAACAAGAGGCAGAAAGCCTTTCCAAGGAAATGATTTGCAGTGTTTAAATATTCTATTTCTTAGTCTGCTCTTCCTCTGCTGTATCTGTTGCAAATTGACCCAGTGGTAGCATCCTCTGAATACCTGGGAGGATTTTTAATTGGTACCCACGCTGGTTACAAAACTTCATGTGCAACTCCTGGTCCCTTTAGGCTTCTGCGGCACTTGCTCTGGAGAAGATGAGTTTGTCACAGCAGTGGGAAGTAACACAACGAGCAGGCTGCTTTTATAATTGGGGATGAACAAACATAACAAAAAATAACAGCTCACAGTTGTCAGGGGTGGGGCTTGAGTACAAGGCATTGTGGATCCCTAGCTTGCCTGAATGAGCAGGCGGACGAAGCTGGGTGAAGGCAGGATGGGGGATGGACCTTGGCCCCACTCAAGTCAGCTTAGGAGCAGGGCAGCCTGGGAGACCCGACAGAGCAGCCAAGGGAGTGGGTTAGTTTGCTTCTCATTCTCAGAGGTAGGTTTGTCTGGAGTGGGGGGGGAACCAGGCAGGGATTTGTCACCTCTGTCCTCATACCACAGGTGTCCTACAGCAAAGACAGACTCCGGAACCCAGCCCCGAGGGAAGGGAGCTGAGACAGGTCAGCCCTGGTTCCAGGCCATCAACCTATGGGCTGGGTCAACAACAGGCACTGGGCTCAGGGAAGGAGCACTTAGCAGAAGCTCACCTGCCAGGATTGGGGAAGGCAGCACGGTGTCACCAGGAGCATATGACTTTGGACTTGGGGCGCTGTCAGATCGAATCTCAGGTTTGGTACGTACTAGCTGTGTGACCTTCAGGAGGTCACTTCACTTCTCGGGGCACATCTGCAAAACCATTCCTAGAGAGGCAGCAGAGTAACCGAGATCCTCGACAGACAGACTTGGATTCCAGGCCCATCACGTGGGAATCATAAGTTACTTAACTTCTGTGTTTATATTCTGAAAGTCTCAGTCTCTCCAGCTGTGGAAAGGAGTTAAGAGGACCTCCTCTTATCTGACAGATCTGGTGTGAGGATTAATCGAATCATGGCAGGTAAAATACTCAGCCTTAGGCTCAGAACACAGGAAGCACTCCAGGAATGGTAGCTATTAATTGGTCCTGGGGTGTCGGGTCCTGGTCGGATTGGCAGGGAAGGCACAGGAAATGAGGCTCTGTGGTATGTGTGTGGGCAGTGGTGACAGTTTAGGGGTGTCCTAGAGCTGACCATAGCTTTCCAGTCAGTCTGAGCTTGGAGTCATGCGCTAGATGAGGTGATGCTGGGTCCTGCCTACGATCCCCGATTCTGGCTCTCAGCACATCCTGTAAGCTCTGCTTGGTGGGCTGAGGAGGTGAATAAGGGCACGCTGAGGTGGGCTTGCCTCAAGGACTGGGGTCTGCGGACTGGGTGCGCAGGGCTGAGGCTCAGAAAGTACTTATCCCGAACACGGTCTCCTTTAACTGGAGTCCTGCTGCTCGCTCCACTGACACGCTCCCTACCTGAAGGAACAGAGGTCCCGAGAGGTTCCCTAAGTGGGAGCCAGTGCTGTGCAGGGCTCTGGTCATAAAGCAAAGCCACACTCCGTCCCTGCGACCACAGTGCTACAGAGCCCACCCCCATCCCAGCCATCACAGGGGTCTGCTGTGTCCAGCCCTGGAGGGGAGGCAAAAAGCACTGGCCCTGTTTCTGCCCTGACATGGGTGGTGACAGTAGTTCTGGGCATGTGATAACAGTGACTAGTACTGAATCCTCACTAAGGGTGCTAAGTGCTTTACACATCAATCTAGTTTTTCCAAAGAAAAACATTGTACATAGGATTTATTATGTCCATTTTACAGAGGAGAAAAGGAAGGGTTAGTGAGGTTGTTTAAGGACAGATACAGCTAGAGGAAGAGCTGGGATTTAAGTCCCTTATCGGCAGACTTTTCATTCTTCATGCCATCCCCGCTCCCTCCCTGCAGTGGTTTATCACGCAGTCAGCTTAAGCCTAATTACACACAGCAGACTAGGAACTGTGCACCGAAGGATCTGGGTATTAATTTCCTATTACAATCTCACTAAGCTACTGACGAACTCCTCAGTGGTTAGATGTGACTAATGGAATTGTTCCTGCTCTGGTGTGATTTGCATTTATCCCTTGATTACATAAAAACTCTAATGACCAGAGTGGATAATGGTATAAGCAGTGCTCTCTTCCAAACGCTACTGTAGCTAGCATTCAGTCTCTCACTCGTTCTTTCTTTCTTTCTTTCTTTTTTTTTTTGAATAGTTGTTTGTGCTCTTTGCCAATTTTTCTGTTGAGTTATAAGAACACTTCACATATTAAGGAAATTAGTCCTATTTACTTGTCATATACATTAGAAATATTTTTTCCTGTTTCACCAATGACCTACTGAGTGCCTATATAGTACTTGGTGGGGGGTGCATAAAATAGTTTTGTGTTATTTTTAGGAAAAGTGTTCTGACTCCAAGGGAAAAAGTAAATCATTTGTGTGTATGAATTTTATGGACCTTTTACTTTATTTTCTATTCTCTTCCACCAATTTGTTGTTCTAATATTTCCCAGTTCCAAACTGTAATATTTATAACTTTATCATTTGTTTTAATATCTGGTAGTGCGTATCTACCACTGTTGTCCTTTTTCAGCTTTTTCCTGTCTTCTCGTCCATATTTATTTTTTCTTTAAAAAATTATGCGTGCGACACACCCTTTTATAGAAAAATGAGAACAAGGACCTACTGTATAGCACAGGGAACTATATTCAATTTCTTGTATAATGTATAATGAAAAGGAATCTGAAAATATATGTATATATACATGTATGTATATGTATAACTGAATTGCTTTGCTGTACACCTGAAACTAGCATTGTAAATCAACTACACTTCAATAAAAAATTAGAATTAAAAATTAAATAGAATTTTAAAAACGCACTTCGTAAAACATAAACGTATCAAGAAACAATGATTGTTACATGGTAAAGAAAGCAATTAAAAGGAAGTTTAAAAAAAAGAAAAATGAGAAATATAGATAACTATAAAAATAAAATTAAGAAAATGAATAATAATACATCCAGAAGTTACTGACATTAATTTCTTGGAGTATCTCATTCCAATATTTTCCTATGTACAAACAGACATGCTCACACATCTTTTTTCTAACAAAATTCAGATCATGATCGAGTAGCAAATGTATTATCTGAAATCTGTATGTCCATTGACTGAGCAGTATGCTCATTGCTTAAAATACTATGTTTTATTTAACCATTCCTCTATTGTTGAGCATGCAAGTTATTTCTAATTTTTCACTCCAACTTTTCATGCTTATTTCTGTCTGGGTGTGAATCCTATGCACATTTCTCTAGCAAGATGATCAACAGCTGGTCTAAGATATTCTCCAGCACCTTGGGGTTGGGTTTGTGATGTCCACATCAGCTCATCAGTATCTGCTCCAAGACGCCCTCCTCCCCCAAAGTGCCATTCAGACTTGCTCTGGGTGTATAGGAAATACTCATTGTGGAGGAAGTTGGCACTGTGGTTAAGAACAAGAGCTTCAGAATCAGATGGAACCGTGTGAATTTGGAGAAGTTGCCTAAACTCTGAGTCTGTACAATGTGGACACCAATAGCTACTCTGAAGATTACAGTGGGGATTAAATGTGATTATACTTGTAAAGTCCTTAGCATTATGCCCAGCACACAGTAAGATGTTCAACAAACGACATCTATACAAACATTGGAGGGGTCCAACTACTCAACTGCATCTGCCCCCCCCCCCCCCCTTGTGAATTTTGCTGCTTGGCCGTCCGGGAATTGGGCTGCTGCTTAATGAGTCATATCTTTAGCAGCCTTGTTACGTAAGCTACATTTTCGGAACTAGGGGCATTTGCATCACCTGAGCGTCTCAGAATCTGCAGAAACCCAGGCCCCGCCCAAGACCTATTCAGTCAAAGTCTGCATTTTAAGAAGATGCCCAGGTGATATGCACGCCTACTAAAGTTCGAGAAGATATTGTTCTAGGTATCCAGGTAATTGTTGGTGGTTGGGATATGGGGAGGGCAGGGCACAGGAGCATTTGGCAACTCTAGTCTGAATTCTCTAGCCAGGAATTTGAATTCTTTTGCTCTCAAACCTATCGCTCAGTAGCAATGTGCTCTTCACAAAGCTCCAGTGACATTTACCACCATGGCGTGGTGGAGGTCACACCATCTTCAGATTTAGACAGAGTTTGGCTTCCATCCAGCTTTGTTATCTAGAGGGCTTATTATTAACCAGGAAACCTTGCGACAAATCATTTCAACTTTCTGAGCCCAGTTCTTCCGTCTGTAAAATGTTATTAGAGATAATGTGTTATTAGAGATAATGACCAATAAAGTATTTGAGAAGCCTGGCACATTGTCGGCGTATAAAAAGTATTTCGACTCCAAAGACCTGAGTTTGGATCTCAGCTCCACAACCCACTGGACCAGTCACTTCCTCTCTGGGATTTGAGTTCCATCACTTGAAAAATGGATGTTCAGTTCAAATGACCCCTGAGGTTTCTCTCTGCTCTAAAACTTGATAACTCCAAGGCATATCTCTGTACAATATTTGAATCCTAATGGTAACTCTTGGTTAGAAAAGAGACTCCCACCATCCTGACAAATCATCTAAACTGCCTTTCAATCAGGGGATCTGAAAAGAGGATGGGTTTTCTATGTATCGATGCATGTTTTCAGTCAGTTCAAAAAAGAGACTCAAGGAAAGTGCTGGCAGTTATTAAACTGAATTTCTGTATCATATGGACTTATTCCTAGATGATTATATGGTGGATACTGAGATGTCCCAGGCTGGATTTTGGAGTATTTGGGGCACATGTCTGAAACTGGAAGTTCTCTCATTTGAAATAGAAAGCTATTGAGATCATCTGAACTGAAAATGCTTGATAGGGGGAAGGGAAACAAAAACCTGACTTTTCACAATGGAATCTCAATAAATGATAGACAGTTAGTTAATTTAAAGTAACTGAAAATATCTTAAATAATCCCTTCCTCCAGCTTTTTTGAAGAAAATATAGGATTTGGAAAGTCAGAATACACTCAACCTAACAGTCTATACCCCTGAGCAGGAGAGAGAGAGAGAGAGAGAGAGAGCTGTTTCCAGCATGATTTATTATCCATTTGTGCTTTCATTCATTCGCCAAAATTTATTTGTGCACCGCTATAAATAAACACTGGGCTAGGTGTTGGGGGATGGGGAATCAGAGGAGAAATACTTTAGACAGTTACAGTGTGCTCTAAGAGATGAGACAGATACCCAGATATCTCTGGTGCAAGATAAAAACTATCATCAGAAAGAGACTTGGTGAAATGCTTTGAAGGTATAGGGAAGAGAGAGATTATTTCTGGAGACTGGCACACATGAGAAATGACTTCCTTGCAGATGTAGCATCTAATCTGGGCCTGAATGATTGGATGCTATCCATTGATTCAGCAATTATTTGCTAGGAACCCGTTAACCACAGTGCCTCATAGAAGATGCATTCAGAGCTGGCTAGTTATGAGCGAGCTGTTCGTCTTTACTAACTTGCTATGATTTGCTCTTCTGCCTCTTTGTTTTATGCCACCGGTGTGGGGAAGTTAGACTTGCAAATTTCTTGGGGGATTATCAGAACTGGTCATTGCTCAGTGTTGGTTTCTCCCAGCCAGACAGATGTGCACTCATTCAAACATATATTTATCAGCTAAAGACTGTGTGCCAGACACTGTGCTGAGGAGTTAGAAACACAATGATGAGCCCAGGCAGTGTGTTTGTTATGCACCTTGCAGCCTGGTTGGAGAGAGAGAGACAGTGCCAGATACATGTGGAATTGTAACTGATGAGAGCAGAGAAGGGAAGAGGGCCCCTGGTGCCGAGGGACTGATCATCAGGGTTGCTGGTCAGTATGGGGGATCATGGAAGAGCTTGCTGAGGTGTAATGCTTGACCCTTGACACACTTGAAGTGTGAATAGAGGGTAACAGGCATAAGGGAGAAGGACTAGGGCTCTAGGAAGCGGGAGCAGCAGAGGCACTGGAGAGGAAGGAGCTGAAAGGAAGCTGATGCGAGATGAAGCTGGAGGCACAGGGAGGCAATGGCTGGTATAGGAGGCCCAACCAAAGAATTTTTGTCTTTATCCTGATAATCATGAGAAGCCACTGAAAATTTCCAGGGGTTGGTCAAATTTATATTTCGAAAAGATTCTCAAATTTGCAAGCTCTCTGTGTCCACCTTGCTGAGTTTACATACCTTCTGGCTATGACAATGGGAATAAACAGAAGGCAGAGAGGAACAGATGCAGGAGGAGGCTGGTTAGGAAACCAGTGTCGCAGTTCAGAAGAAAGATGACTTAGGCGGGGTGGTGATGGAGAGACAGATAGGAGCTAAAGCAATGGTATGGTGGTTAGAACACGGGAGGTGAAGGTGAGAGAAGGGTCAAGGGTATCTCCTAGGTTCCTCCCTGGCGTGCATAATTGGATAGATGGAGTACCATTCACTGAAATAAATCAACAGTTGGCCTTGTCCCAGGGCTGCCATACATGGTCGTGCATGCACAGAGCATCCAGTTGAGTGGGGAAGGCAGGGGCTGAGAGTCCATGCTGCTTGCCAAGCCACGCATCCCTATTCAGGGCTACGTCTACCCAGGTTGGAGAAATACTTTAAGAATTTGTGACAAGGAGCCATTCATTCAGCAAGATTAAAAAATAATTAAACATTTTAACTCGGCCCTGCAGGCATCCAGGCAAGGTTGGGGTGCTAAGAGTTGGGGAGGCAGTTAGAGGTGGTAAAGCCAGGAGCAGAGGATCTGGATGGTGGAGGCAGGGGCTGGAGAAGCTGATGAGAAGCTGAGAGGGTGCAATGAACACTGAGTTCCGTTTATTTATCCTGGAGTGGCTGTCTCTGGCCTTTCCTGGACTACTGACCCACAGGGACGGATCCTGCCTATGGCTCACCCTTCCTGTTATTTTGAGGCTTTTGTTGGACGCCTTTGATGAAAGTAGATATGAAAACCAGAGCAGAAGTGGTTTAAGAACCATCTAGCTCTGCTCTCTCATTGTATAGATGAGAACACTAAGACCCAGGGAAATGGAATGCTTTGTCTCCTGTCCCCATGCTGGGACTAGATCCTCAGTTTCCTTACTCATCACATCTGGCTGATCTTCCCTCTAAAGAGAAATAAACTGGGCTTTTACAGGCAGCAAGGAACACCTGAAAGAGCACAGGTATTGGCTAGGATCAGCTGAGATTTCGGGCCCCACTTGCCATTTCTTTGCTGTGTGATCTTGGGCAAGTGACTTAATCTCTCTGAGCATCATTTTCTCTACCTGTAAGATGGAGATAAAAACACTTTGAAGTGGGGTTATGAGAATTCATGTAAAGCCTCTGGGACGGTATCTAATCACAAGCCATGCTCCAGACCTCATTCTTCACTTCTGATGTCTTCTCTGGCCCCTGTCTCTTCACCTCCCCCTTCTCTGTTCCTGAGAGTTTGGCGGGGATCTGCAGAAAACGTATTTCTTTGTAAGGTCTTTGTATAGCACTCCATAAATTCAGCTTATCAAATAAACACAATGTTGAGAAATGACTCTACATTTCCCCCCTAACTTTCATTTGGGGGTTCTGATCCCAAAGATGCAAATGGCAATTAAACCCTGGCCCCGAAACCAGCCTTATCCTTTTCCCCAACAATGAGTCTGCATGGATTTCAGGAAGCTGCATGTGAAAATAACACCTTGGAACCAGAAACAAAAGGAACTGGAAGGCTTCTGTAGGAAGCATAATATAAAAGCCAGTTTTGAAGAGGGTGGAGGGTGGGTGCTCAAAAAAAAAAAAAAAAAAAAAAAAAGCGATGTCAGGCAGGGTTTTGTTTTTTCTTTCAAAATGATTTTTGATGGCCCATGGTTACTTTCATTTGTTCCCTGACTTTGAGAGGCTGACAAATAGCAGTCTTATTTTGAATATCTATTGTTACTCCTGAGGTTTTATGCAGAGTAGAAAGGATTGTTTTGAACAACTTCTCCTGGACAAGTGGAAGCTGTACTCTCGCTACAAATGATTCATCTGGGAGAAACGGTGTATAAACAAGGCTGCCTGCTTGGAAAGCGGATGGGAGGGCAAGATATTTCAGCAGGGCTTTCAGTCCCATGCCAGCTAACCATCAAAGCTAGCTCTTAAAACAGCAGGGGTGCTGTGGAATGGAGACTTCAGAAAGTTTTAAAATCTGATATCTCCTCGTTAATATCAAAGAAAGCATTTCTTCAGTCTCTAAGACTAGTTACTCTCATGATGATGGTGTAGCAATAGGTTGATGCAATCTCAAACCTTGTTAGCATCAGGCTGAAGGGCTGCTGGCTCTGGAAGACAAGACAGCTGAGGGAGATAAGGCAAGAGAAGCACCCAGGGCGCACGATTTAAGGAGGCACCGACTCTCAGGGTCATACAGGTGCAGGGTCAGCACTTGCACGACCCAGAGAGTCGATGCCTCCTTAAATGATGCGCCCTGGGTCATTCTCCTGCCTCGTCCTAGTCCAGGCTCCAAGACTGAGTTAGAATCAAGGCTCCATCGTTTATTAGTGGTATAACCTCAGAGACTCAGTTTGGATTAGTCTGGCTCTCACAGAAAACCCCCAAACCACAGTGGCTTTAACAGATAGGAGCTTATAACTCTAGTACATAAAATTCTAGGACAATACAGGCCAGGGCTTGCATAATGTCTCTCTTCCATAAAGCCATCAGAACCGAAGTCTCTTCTAGCACATTGTCCTGCCATCCTGGGGTATGGTTCTCAGGATACAAAATGATAGTGTCCAAGGTCCGGGATGGAGACATTCGTGTTCCAGGAGGCAGGATGGAGGAAAGTGCATGAACCATGTGAATGTATTGATAATTTTTTTATTAAGTAAAATTATATTACAAAACTCTATTTTTAAAAACCCCAAATAATGCAAAAATAAAATCTTTCTTTTTTTGGATGCTAAATAACCTATCATTGTTACTTCTATCAATCCCACTCCATATTCCCAACTTGAGCATCAAGTTCATTACAATTGGGCCACAGTCTTGCTTCTTACAATGGAAATGTTTCCAGGAGGAAACATTCTTATGTATCTCCATGAAATGTCCCTAAAGCCACAGCTTTGGGAATGAGAGAACTATCCAGAGTGGAGAGGAAGAGAACGATTGTATTTGCCTGCCCCATATCCATTCTGGATTCTGGTAGTCAAACCCCAATTTTGCAGGTCCTATTGTTTGCAGATGTGATGAAAACTATCAGTTGGATGACAGGTATTGGGGGGTAGAAATGTAACTCAAGCTAGGACAATAGCATCTCTCTCTTTCAGAAATGTATCTCTTGAGTAGAGAGACAAAGCACAGAAACATGATTGGGGACCAAAAACTCCAACAGAGACATGGAGTTTCAGACAAAGTCCCTCGGCTGGTCTGGACTCTGTCCCGTCTGAAGCCTAACTCTTCAACAATTCCTTAAAATCTTGTTCGTGATGCCCCATATTCTTCCAGGAAACTTCTTCTACTTAAGTTATTGTCTGTTTCTGTTGCTTGCAACCAAGAAGCCTAATTGACATGAACAGTTGGCTATTCAGTTTTCTACCTAAAGATTTGGAATTTACAAGTTCATCTCCATTCTTGGTTAATCTAGCCGTTTCTTCTCCAGCATCTCCCAGATGGGGCCACTAATGCTTCTAGCCACAAGCTTAGCCCTGCCTGTTTCTGAGCCAGTACCAAAGTGGGAATCGAAGCATCTCAGTTTTCTACTGGGTGGGTTTTAGGGACTAAATAGGCCTGGTTTTGTCCTCAGGACTGAGACCAACAGGATAGTGAGTGAGTTGTATGCAGAATACCAGAGAGGAAGTCCCAGCAGTCCGGCAGGCTGAGGAATTACCTACAAGGCACCATTCCAAGGAGGAAAAAGGTCCCTGTGCCATGTAGATTTCACAAAACAAGGAGCGTTGCCTGTCTTATTCCCCATTATATCCCTAGGACTAAAAGCTATGTCTAGCCACGGTAAGTACTCAGTAAATATATGCTGAAGCAAGGAATGAAAATGCAATAGCATTAAGAAGGGCTGCGATTTGTGGTGGCAGGAACCAAGTGAAGGGGTGAGGACCTCTAAGAGATGGAAAGAGAAATCAGTGAATAGTGCATGCACACCCGGAGTTGAGAGTGCAGAGAGGCTGGATCCTAAAGCTGCCAACCAGAGCAGTCACTGTGATTCTTTTCGGCTTTCCACAAGTTTTTTTAAAGTTTGCCTCTTTGCTAATTATATTTCTTAACCAAAGGCAACCCAGGACAACCTGGAGCTACCACATTTGGCTTCTTCCTCCAACTCCAGTGTCCCAGCTCCCTGGGACCGAGCCAACCAGAGTGATATTCTGCCTTGCTTCCTCCCCTTGACTGCTGAGCATTTCCCTTGTCCTCATCCTTAACCCAGGGTCTCAGGTTCCAGTTCTCTGTTTTGCTCTTCCAAATCCTCCTCAGGAAGACTAGAGACTTGCTCCATTTTCTTGACAGGTCCTTGAGGTGCTGCCAGCAAAGATCAGGCTTCCTAAATGACAACCTGCTTAATAAAAACAGTAATGGCAATATCTAAAATGTACTGGACCTGTACATTGCATATTATTATTTTGGCATAGACAGCTAGCTGCCCACCCAGCATTCATCCTTGCATTCACAAATGTTAAGGCTACATTTTTCAGACTTCCTTGCAACTTGAAATGGCCAAATAAATATATATGGAAGTTGCTGGGTGAGCTTCTGAGAAAAGCTCTTTAAAGCTAATGGTGTGCCTTTTATTGCCCTGATCTTTTCCCCCTTCATCTTGGCTGGGATGTGGACTTGACAGCTGGAGAGCACCTTGTAACCATGGAGTGATTTTGAGGATGGAAGCCATATGCAAACAATGATGAAGCAGATAGGAAGGAGCCTATGCTTCTGAGGACAGAGAGCTGCCACACCACCTCTTTTCAGACTACGTGGACAACAGAGAAAATAAATGTCTAACATTTTTAAAGTGACTATTAGACTATTATCTGGCTGTTCTATTTCACACAATAGGATATAATCCTGATTGATTTAATTATTTTAATTATTACCCCACAAGGCAGGCATAGATGGTGTTCCCCAATTACCTATACGCTCCTCTGCATTTCTCAGTTTCCTTTGCAGTTGGCTTGGGGCTAGGCATCTAATTTTGACCAATAGGCTCTGGGTAGAAATGACATATTTCACTTTTGCACTAAGGCACTTAAGAGCCAGTTTGCCTTCTCCACTCTCTCTCTCCTGCCACAGTAACACTCAAAGCCACACAATGAGAAGGTGGTGTCACAAGATAGAAGGAAACGGGATCCTGAGTCACTGGGATGTAGACGAGCTTCTACTTTTAAAAAAATTTTAATTGAAGTGTGATTAATTTATAATGTTAGTTTCAGGTGTACAGCAAAGTGATTCAGCTACACACATACACACACATATATATATATACACATACATATATATTTTTTCTTTTCAGATTCTTTTCCAATATATGTTATTATAAGATATTGAATATAGTTCCCTGTGCTATACAGTAAGTCCTTGTAGTTTATCTACTTTATATATAGTTACATGTGGAAGAGCGCCTATTAACCTGCCTTTAGGTGAGACTTTGGGAACAGAGAAGTCAACTTTTGTTTCATGAAGTCACTGAGATTTCAGTGTTTATTTGTTACTACAGCATCGGTTAACCTATCTGGACAAATACACCTCATTTTATGAATGAAAAAATTTAATCTTTCAAACCTTTCAGCAATTAAATAACTTGCCCCAATCAAAGGGGCTACTTAGTGACCAAGTTTATCCAACTTTACAGTAGCTGAGCTCTGTGGTCTCCATCTTCTCCTTGGTATTAGCCACCATGGGCATCCCTCACCCTGCTGGCTCCCTGCCATTTGCTTCTACTCAGGTTATTCCTCCTGTCTGTCTGCATCTCTCGCTTTGGCCTGCACAAGCTACAATGCCGCATTGCCCAAGTCTTAAGCTATGATACTGAATCAGAGAATTACGTCTCATATTGTAATTCTGTCTTGGAATTTATTTTGAGTCTTGGCTGGTGGAGTTGGCCAATACTGAAAATGGCTGCTTAGCATCTAGCTTCTGTTTGGTCTTTGGCTAAAACAAAAGAATTCGAAATTAATTTCCATCACCAGGCTTGTAGTATTTTCTGTTTTCTTTCCTGAGCACAGTGAAGAAAAAAAAAAGTGAGATGTGACCGTAATACTGTATCTGAATCATTCAGCTTGGTGGGTAGGAGCAACTTGCTCAAAAGGAAAACTCATGTATTCAACAGATGTTATGCTGCAGGGGCCCTGATAGATTCTGGGAATGCAAAAAGAATTTTATAACATGGCCCTTACTTTAAAGGAGTCCCCAATCTAATGACCCCTATAAGTAAATAAGATGCAAAATAGTGTGATAAACCCAAGAGAATCAATGTGTATCAGATACAGTGATGACACAAATGAGAACGCCTGAAGTGGTCCGGATTCCCACGTGAATGGGTTTTAGTGTTACGGTTGGAAGACTTTTTCAGAGGTAGCTGAACATTGAAGGTCATGCTAACTGTTTTCCATAAATCAACTCTTCATACCTCCTTCCCTGCCATGCTTTACAACTGTTACGTCTATTCCAAGGATGAGTAAACTGTTGTTCAGTGAAGGAAAGAGACTTACCTAAGGTCACAAAGGTAGGATTTTAACCCATTTCTGTCCAACTCGAGAACATTGCATCTTCCCCAGTCTGGTCCCTCTGGGAAGACAGTGGGGTCTATTTCCACAACCTCCACTGCCTAATCAAATGAATTTCCCGAGCCAAGCCCTCCACCGCTCCATCGCAGCTTGGGCTTCTTGGAAATTCGGTGCTGGTCCTCAAGGCCTCCCAACCTGCTGAGCCTTATTCTTCATTCTGAAATTAGAGCTGCCCTGTAAACAGTATCTGGCCCTGGCTTCCTGGACTCCGGCTGGTGGGGCAAGAACTCTTCCAGCACACGTGCTTCCCTATTCTGTAAAAGATGTGTTTATACGGGGTCCCCTTGAAGGCGGACGACGCCCAAACTTTTGTCCCAGCCGAATTTGTTGTCTGGGCTCTTTCTAATCCTTTACACCCAGGGAAGCAGGGAGCACTGCGTGTGCCCTCTGGCGCCATCTACCGGCACTGTTGGAGCCTGATGGCGGCCCCCGGAGAGTTGTGATGGATTCCGCGATTAATTGAATGAATCCTGCTTCTTCATTAGCAGATTCTTTTTTTCTACACGGACTAGAGGGTGACCAATTAGTAAAGAGAATAAATGCAAATACATGATCTTACTTTAAAGAGGCCAGGGTCTCCTCTTTCTTTTCCCACCCCACCCATTGCGACATTCCATCGTCTTCCATTCTTTCTTCCTTCAAAAAAAAAAAAAAAATATATATATATATATATATATATACACATATATTTATATTTTATTATATAGCGATCAGGGCATGTGGCACACAGCCGCACACCTGAGTAAAAGGGCTGACTGATTTGCTGGCGTAATGAAAAACACTGTTTTCGAGCTCATTACTGTGATTCCACAATGGGCACCAAATCCCACTTAAGACCCACCCAGGAAGTCTTCAAAGGGACACTGTCCCAGGTCTGTGCCTGGCCAGCGTGCCGCCTCTCTGAGGCTTTGCAAAGGAATAACCCAAGTTCAGAGACCCAGACCTGTCAGATCAAAACCAGGCTTGGCCTCCAGACCTTGAAACAAGTCACAACAGTGAACCCGACTCATCCATTTTCATAATATGGCCTGTTCTCGTTACAAAATGGAGCAGAGCCTCTCAGACGGGCACTGGCTGCTACATTTGATATATTAGGGAGAATCCTGACTCCTTCCAGGTTTCTGTCGGTCTGTTTCAAATCCAAATGGCTTGGCTGAGTGTGGTTTTTAGTTATTTTTTCATTTGAAATGGAATTCAAAACAGCAGGGGCATAAAGCCCAGATATGAATAGGAAAGAAAATAAAAAGGTCCCTGGAGTTTTCTGCTCACCTTCCACGTTAAGGAAAAGGAATATGCAGGCATTGTAAACTGCACTGTCTGTCAAAATACCATGCAGGGAAGGGGAGACAGCTGAGCTGTTGGGATTTTACAGTATTTTCAATGCTTTTAGTTTTCTTTAGAGACTCTTTGATGGAGGAGTTAGGAGCTCAACTTTTGGAGCCAGATCTCGCTCCTGCCTCTTACAGTCATGGGGCTTAGCCATTTTCTGTAACCACTCCGAGTCTCAGTTTCCTTACCTGGGAGCAAGCCTGCGGTAGTTATATGATAGGGCTAGTGTGAGGTTGAAACAAGGTGATGCAGAAGGTATTTCCTACGGGCCTGGGCACATCCCCAAAGCTTCATAACCAGCTAATGTCAGGATCAGTCTCTCGCAGCCGGGAATCAGAGCTTCTGCCCTGAGAATGAAGTGTGTGACTTTCAGATAAAGCCTGGGTCCTCTCTGCTCACTGTCATCTAGCCTCTCGGATTAAGACTTGGAGTTAGGTGCTATATGCGGACATGCTGCATTAATTGCACCCCTTCTGACCCACCTGTCCACGGCCTCCTCCTCACCCCGCCCCTCCCACTGAGGGAACCGTGCATTCTAACCACACTGGTCTTCTCGCTACTTCTAACAGGTGCGTGCTCTTGCCCAAGACAGAAATGCTTTCCTCCCCACCCATCCCATGTGCCTGACTAATTCCTCCAGATCTCAGTTTAAAAGTCACTTCCTTGGGGAAACCTTCCCTGATGACCAGACTGAGGCCAGCCCCGCCCTGCCCCTCCACTAATGTTCTGGTCCTGACTTCCCAGTCTCTGCAGAGATACTGCTTGCACATCTTCTCTGCAGCACTTTGCAAAGGGCTGGGCTGATAAAGTGATTGTCGTCATCTATTTAATCATTTGTTTGGTGACTTTTCTCTTTGCCTGACAATAAATGGGCAGGAACTCTGTCCATTTTGTCCATGAATAGTTGATACTAGACTGATGAGCCCTGAGTCCTACTTACCTTATTCCCTGATGTCCTCTCTCCCTGGAACATCATCTCCCCATTTTTCTGTCAAATTCCCACTCATCTCCTTTTTTATTTTTATTTTTTTTTATCAAAGTATAGATGATCAACAATGTTGTGTTAGTTTCTGGTGTACAGCAGAATGATTCAGTTTTACATATATATTCTTTTTCATATTCTTTTCCATTATAGGCTATTACAAGATACTGAATGTAGCTCCCTGTGCTATGTAGTAGGACCTTGTTGTTTATCTATTTTATACATAGTAGTTTGTATCAGCTAATCCCAAACTCCTAATTTATCCCTCCTCCCTTCCCACTTTGGTAACCATAAATTTGTTTTCTATGTCTTTGAGTCTATTTCTGTTTTGTAAGTAAGTTCATTTGCATAATTTTTTTTAGATTCCACACTTAAGTGATATCATATAATATTTGTCTTTGTCTGATTTACTTCACTTAGTATGATAATCCCTAGGTCCATCCAGCTTGCTGCAAATGGTATTATTTCATTCTTTTTTATGGCTGAGTAGTATTCCATTGTGTGTGTGTGTGTGTGTGTGTGTGTGTGTGTGTGAGTGTGTGTGTGTGTGTGTATAATACATATATCACATCTTCTTTATCTAGTCATCTGTCGATGGACATTTAGGTTGCTTCCTAGTCTTGGTTATTGTAAATGGTGCTGCCATGAACACTGCAGTGCATGAATCTTTTTGAATTAGAGCTTCCTCCAGATACATGCCCAGGAGTGGGATTGCTGGATCATAGCACTCATCTCTTTCAGTATACAATTTCAAATCACTCCTTAGTGAAGCCATTGCTGAACTCCCTTAGGTGGGGGGTACTTGTTCCCAAAGTACGTTGTATTCACCTCTGTCATGGCAATTATATACTGAATGCTACCCACTTTTGATAGTAGGATCAATGTTCTACAAAGCTTCTCATCTTCAGTGCCTGGATAAAAGAGGTCTTCAGTAAACACAGGGTGAGCGAATAGAGTCACACTGCCTTTTGAAAGAGTGACAATCATTCAATCCCATATTGCTATCCTCGGGTGGGAAGATTTTAAGACTATTTATGCCAAGAATTGTTTAGTATGTTACCTCCTAGCCAGGTCTTAAGCCACTTGGTAGACATTCATCAGCCTTCCTTGCTATTTCATGCTTGTAACACTGGATTTATCATTCTCTTCTTATGCTCAGAATCAGTTCTAAGAATTTTCAGAGATCCTTCTCACATTCTGGTTCCTGGAGATAAAGATCTTTGGTTCATTGTAGGGAGAAAAAAGAATAATTGTATTTTGGAGTCTCCTTTTTCAAGACTCAAGCATGATAATAATCGATTTTAGGTTTTTTGCTACTTTTACTACTTCAACCATGTGGAAATCATGGTGTAGAAACTGATATTGATAAAGTGCAATGAGCAGGCGAGTAGAGAAAAACACGGACCAGAAGGAGATGTACTTGGTGGACTTCTTGATGTTTCAGAATCTTGCTTGGAGAATCTTTGACTCTATTTTAATTGGCTTTGATGAGTCAGGTATTTTACAGTAAAGATCACAGCAGCAAGGAATATTTATAAATAATTATTTTTAGGGAGTACTTTTACATATGTTATGTCATTGAATACATCCCTCCTGAGCATTTTCCACCCAAAGAAGTATATTTGTGATGATGTATACCTGGAGCCCCCAACTCATTAGAAGAGACCACATTGTGGATCATGACGGCCAACCTGGTTTTTGAAGGGGAGTAGATGGCCCTCTATTCCTGGTCTGGGAAATTTGATAATAATAACAACAGTAATCTGACCTCCAGCATCTACTCCATCACAGGTCCTGATAGTCCTTTGTGGATCTCCTTCTCCTTCACGCTCTTCTCTGGTCATGTGATTTGATGGGACTTCCCCAGACCTTGGTTTTAAAGGTGGGCACTCGACCAAACCTCATCCAGTCTAGTATGTCCCCTGTCATCCCTCAGGCATGGTGGCTGGCTCAGGGACATATATGAGACCTAATCAGATCAATGAGACTCCCTCCTGGGAGAATGTGAGGAACTGCTATAGGCATCTTATTCCTATGACAGAGGGTGGGAGCTGCTGGACACTCTTATGTGAAGACTGAAAATGATGCTAACTCTTCCCACAGCGAGCTGAGTGACGGAGACAAATCAAAGCCTGAGGACACCACTTGAGCCCTGTCTCCAGCAAGGTCTAGAGATACCTCTACTGATAGCTTTTCAATGATGTATTCCACTAAAATGCCTCTTTTATTGAACAGAATTTTCTGTAACTTGCAACCATAGAAATTCTGATATGTTTATGATTTGCCAGCACTGGGCACTGGGCTGAGCCCTTCTGAGTAGATTAGGTAATTTAATCCTTACAGCAACCCTAGGGGAGTAGGTATTGTTATCTGCATTTCATAGGTGATGAAATTGAGGCTTAGAGAAATTCGCCATCTCCCTACTCATGGGTGGGAGATGTTGGAGGTGGGATAAGGATTCAGGTCTTGGCTCTGCACTGCTTCCTGGACATAGGAACGTGGCCGGAGGGTACCATCCATCAGGCACCATGCACTTCTCGCCCTCCCCTCCCAACACTCCTCACCTGCTCCTTCATTTTGCCATCCTCCTTCTCTCTTCCCCTGCTCTCCCACACCTTAACTTCGAGGCTCCATGGAGATGAACATTAGCCCCTCCACCCAGCAAGTTCTGTGGGCCCAGGCTCAGCCATTCCCTGGTCCATGGCAGGGTACTGGCTGAGATGACCCCTGTGTAGCCCTTCTGGCTGCTTTGCTATGAAGTCATGGCTCTTCCCTGGGTGCCAGTGATTGCTTCTTCCTTTCCTGGCCCAGAGCCACTCTCGGAGGCTCATTTGACAGCACCCAGGGCAACCCAGGCTGAGAGGCACTCTGCTTGGATAAGGCATTTCACCGTTTGGGCATTCGTGTGCAGCTGGCTCGGTTGGAAACCCTGCCTCTCCCTGACTTCACTTCCTGAATGTGCTGACAGGCCTCTGAGCCAAGCCAAACAGGTTCCCAATGCCGTGCCTGCCGAGTATTCCCCTGCGAGTGCAGCTGGGGAAACAAAACTTTTCTCCAGCCTGCAGAGAGGACCTGCCAGCCCTTATATGACCAAGAAGCAGGTCCTGCGAGACCTCGTTGAATCTTAATGGGAAACGTTTTCATTTCAGCTGGGGTGTGTGTGTGTGTGTGTGTGTGTGTGTGTGTGTGTGTGTGCGCGTGCGCACATTTGCGGTGGCTTGGGCAGGGAGGTGGGATTCCTGATAATTTCTTCTTAAATTAACAATGTGCAGTGAAAAGTGGCCCATTATTGCTCTCCTGCGCTATACAGGGGTTTACCTATATGAACCTTCAGCCAACCTTCTGGGGTAGCTATGGCTGGGTTCAGTTTTACCAAGGATAAAAGAAGGAATTGAAACTTAGCAATATTAAGGGACTTAATCCACAGCCCCCCAGCTTTGAGATGCAGAGCCCAGGTTGAACCCCTGGGCACTTTACTCCAAAATCCCTGTGCCACCACTAACTTGCAATACCTCAGTGCCCTCCTCTAACTTGTAATATTGCGATTCTCCACGTGGTCAGAAGGATAGCAAGCAACAGTGGATAGGGCAGAGGCTCTGGTGTCTTCCCGGTTCCGTGAAGTTCTTTCTGCAAGTTAGTTTTCTTCTCTGAATCTCAGTTTCCTCATTTGCAAAATGGAATGATAGCAGGGCCTGTGGTAGGAAGGTTGAGAGACTCCACTGAGATATACGTTCACACGGCAGTACTGCTCAAGGGCAAGGTCATACGTGAGCAAAGCAAGCTCTTTGGAGTCAAGAAAGACCTGGACTCAGCTCAGGCCGAGTCCCCAGACACTTACTCTGTGAACTTGAATAAGATAGAAACCTCTATTTTCTCATGTATAAAATACAGCCTTAACATGCACCTCGTAAGTCCTAGCACAGTGCCTGCTACATAGTAGAAACTTAGTAAATGGTGTCTGTATTGAATTTTATACAGGAGTTTGTTTATTATACTTGGGGCAGACACTGTTGTTTCCTCCTGGAGCAGTTAGCAAAGGCTAGGTAATGCTACAGTAACAAGAAGCCCTCACATTTCTGTCTTAAAACAACAAAGGTTTAATCCTTGCTCCCGTTAAATGTCCATTTTAGATGTTGGGGCGGGAGGAGGGACTCTCATCCACATGTACATCACCATCACTGAAGGACCAGGTCAATGGATGTTCCATCTCTGTGCTTCACAGTTGCCAAGGCTGGGAAAAGGAAACATGGTGAATCTCACACTTGCCTTCAGGCAATGGCTGTGAGAGATGTCACCACCGCTGGCATTTCATTGGCTAACACGCATCACAATTCCTCTCACCCAACTTCCAGGAGGTAGAAGATAGGGAAGTACTACCCTACCTTGTACCTGAGAGAACTGGAAAGGTTTGGTGAAAAGCATCAATGGCTGTCCACCAACCCCAAAGCCATCCTCCATCTCACTTCTTTCTTGCTATCAGGGCCTTGATTTTTCTCTCTGTTTAAGATTTATTTTGGTGTTCATGCTCCCATGTGCTTACAAAAAGATGACCCCAAGGGGTGAATCAGGGCTGTGGGACAATCATGGGGGGCTCATTCCCTCCCCAGGGATGAGCCTGATTATAGCCATGGGGACTGCTCCTGGCCAGTGGGACATGAGAGGAGGCCTGCTAGCGTGGATGTAGGGTGCTTCTAGGAAAGGTTTCTCTTGGTAATAAAAATGAGAAAAAATTAAACATCTTTGCATTGCTAGTGATCATTGTGTTTACTTACGACGCCAGGAACTGCTGATGCTATCCTGAGTCCACACCAGGAACTTCTCTGACACACTGAGAAAGGTGAAGCCAAAAGACAGAAAGTCCACGATGATGTCACTGAGCCACTATATTGGCCCTGGAACTGTTTCATGTCTGGACTTCTTGTTTAAATTGTGTCTTCTGTTACTGGCCCTTGTGAGCATCCTCGCTGGTAGAGTGGTCATTTATATAAGAGCCCAGGTCCCTGCCTATCTTTTCTCAGGATTTGCCATAAAGTCAGGAAGTTCCTCCCTCTGAGCATGAACGTAGGATGAATCAATACACCCTTGAAGAGATTTACCATCAGCACAAGCTGATGGAAAGACAGTCCGGAGGAGATTTGGGAAATACCCAAATTCTGCCCAGGTAGTTAGTGAGTACCTATAGCCTAAGAAGGCAGTAAATAATCTGGTAACCCAATTTTTTGAAGCAATAATGAAGCAACCATCAGGCTTTTATGGATGTACGTGGAATGTCTTTTAGTGGATGTACACGGAAGGAGTTTGTATAGCAAGAAACTGTCAGGGCTTCTGAGCACTATGTATTCTGGTCCCTCCAGGGTGGGGGGCAAAGAGAGTTCATTAGGTGTTGCTGTGGCGTAGATGAAATATCCCAGGAGACTGTCTGATTACCTGTGCTCAGATGCTGTGCACATCAAAGAACCTTCCAGTGACTAATTCAGTTCCACAGGGTCCTTGATGTAGAATCAGGGGCGTATCCCAGGATCACCAGGGCATCTGGTTCCTGGAACAACGCACGAGAAGAATATGGTTCTTGATGGCTGGGGACCCGATCGTGGCCCCACCCCTCACTGGATGAGGGGCCTCAACCAAAGCTCTTAAAACTCACTGGGAGCCTCAGCTTCTGTTCTTGTGAGAAACAGCTACTCACCAGTGACACACGCAGGGCAGTGGTGAAAATAAAATGAGCTAGAAGAGATGAAAGCACGTTGGAAAAGACAAGCATATGAACTGCTGAGTACCAACCTCAGTGTTCATCGCTGCCCTCTCTGCTGACTCTGCTCCAGGAAGGCGTCTTTGAACTCCTAGGGTACCCCAGAATCTTTTCCAGGCTTTCCTTTGTGCTGACCCTCCATCTGGAATTCCCTAGTCCTCTGAAGTTCTTCACCTGATGAACTCTTAAGTCATCTACTAAGAGTTGGTTCAAATATTTCTCCAGAAAGACTGGGATTACAATCAAACTCTTAGCATGGAAGAGCTATTACTTCACAACCTGACCCTTAAACTTTCCTGCTGTTTCTCCTTCACTCCCTTCACACCTTCACTCCCAGCCTCTCCAAGCAGCTGACAAGTCCCTTGACACACCATATGCTCTGATACCCTGTGCTTTTGCACACAAGTCCCTCCCTCAATCTTTTCTGCCTGGTGACTGCCACCAGGATCAGCTCCAATGTCATCTCTCCCGTGAAGTCTTTCCTGATGGAGTCTCTTCCTCTGCACACTTGTCTTTCTGCTTCATCTGGGCACCCGCCAGACTGGGAGTTCCAGGAAAGCACAGGGACGTGTCTTTCTCATCACTGAATCCCCACGCTTAGCACAGGGCCTCAGTGAGCCCAGGCCCGGGGGAATGCTCTTCTCTAGGGTGTCAAAAGTCTAAAATACCTGGGCCCAGGTCCAGAGTTAGGAAGAGATAGTTTCACTTTCAGGGCCATGTCAGCTTCTAACCCTCTTCCCTTCTTCCATAACATTCCACTAGACCCATGTAGAAGTAGGTTGTGGGGGCAAGGGGCAGGTAAGACTAAAAGGCACTGTCTTTTTCCTTGGTTCAATCAGTGCACATCTTTTCTAACAATAAAAGGACATGGGGAATAGATACATTAGCATGATCCTTGTCTCCATCAAGCAAATACTGAGTACCAACTTCTAGACCCCTGAAATACATTAACTTGACAAACAGAAAGTCCTCTCTGCTGTTACCAATGAAGTAGTTGTTTTTAATAAAGCCACATCTGGAACTATTTTTTGTGCCTGTCTAATGATCACGTATTATCCTTTCCCATCTCCACCTCCAAACCTAATGCTTCAGGCAGACCTGTTTTATATAGGAAGATGCCCACTTGCATTAGTATAGGAGGGAAGGCTCCACTTCACATGGCCACAGCTCTGTGTGGCTGGAAGAATGAAGGCGCTAACAGCTTAGTTCTTTTAAGAGCACTCATCGAGAACTAGGCTTTAGGACCTGGAGATTGGCCAGGTTTGACTTTTCTGGGGGGTCTTCAGTCTATCTGGAGTTGTGCATCTGGAAATAAATGAGATATACTTCACTAGAAGAAATTAAGACCTGGAATTATTTTGGAGAAATATTTAAGTAAGACTGTCCGTTCGGTCAACGTAGATTTACATTATGAACATCTCCTATGTAAGCAGGCACTGTACTAGGAGTTTGGGGTCCACAGATGAGGAGGATCGATTCTGGCCAATAGACACAGAGATTCACAAGGATAATACTTTGATAAGTGCTATCATAAAAATTTTAATAAAATGTTATGGATGCTTAATGGGGAATATTCTTTCCACCTGAAGAGGGAGTTAGCAAGGAAGGCGTCACAGAGAAGATGCCACTTCTGCCAAGCCTTGGATAATGGGTAGGATTCAGCAGGCCAGAAGGAAAGGTAGCCCAGGCAGAAGGATGAGCACAAGAAGAACTGCGGAGGGGTGACAAGGCGTGAAAATTCAGATTCACACAAAGATATGTTTCTCATAGTGAGTGTTTAGAATTTATTAACTTCTTTTGAGGCATGGAACTTTTTGAGAACCAAATAAAATTAATAGCGTCTCTTCCCAGGGGAGTGTGTGTGTGTACATGCGCACACATATACACAAACACAATTTTATAGGCATTTTCATTGAGTTCATGAACCCTCTGCCCCAATGGACACAGAGTTAAGAATCTCTGAAATATACATGTGTAAAACAAATTAAAAGAGGATTCATGGTTTTACGTCCTACTAGCTTCATCTTCTCCAACTATCAGTGTTACCCAAACAATAACTCATCGAATGCCAAAATAACATTAACCTTTGAGTGTCTACAGTTATCTAATTTTCTGTCTCCAAAGTTTACAGGAGGTCATTGATGAATTTCTTTGACCACAATATTTCTTTTACCCCTTTTGTTAGAATGGTTAGAATTTCTGGGATACACATTCAGGATGATAGTTGAAACAAACATGTGTAGGGATAGGTCTGAGTGTCAGGCTTTTTTTTTTTTTTTTTTTTTTTAAGATAAGAGTCTAAAGCAAACTGGGGAGTGGCTTTTCCATGCTGCACTGCTGTCTGGGCTTAGTCTACCTTTGCAGGTAATTAATTCCCCAGCCTGCTTATTTTTTCTAGTTGGCTCTTGTTTAGCTTCCATAGAGCCCCACCCCAAAGTGCTTTATTGTCCCTCTGCTGACTATTCCTACATATGGTCAAAATCAACTCACCTTCCGGGTTGCTGACATCAGCAAATTCACTGTTTGGCAAACTCGCCTCTGCTCCCAGTAACCCTTTGTTAAAGAAGTGTTACTACAATGGAGTGGATCCCATAGCTAACAAGCCAGTCCAATCTATTCCACCCTTAGATATACTCCTAAGGAGAAACTCTGTGTCTTTGGATTTGCAGCCACAGGCGGATATTAGCACTCCCAGACCTGCTGGGTACTAGAGTACTGTTAATGAGCAAGCAGCCCTGCCTCAATTAGTGGTTTGTGAAATATTCCTGGATACCAAACTGCTTTCGCTGCTTGATAATCACACCCACTCTTGGGATGAAAAGCAACCAAGCAAAAATTGTTCCCTTGTTGAGTACTGCCTTGTTGAGCTCCTAAGTTATACCTGTAGACAGAATTTAAGCCTGCCATTTCCCCAGAGTGAAGATTTGATTTACATATGTAGTATTATGTTGGCGTTCATGTTTTCCCTTGCAAACCTTTTTATAGTATCTAGATTACTATCTTTTGAGACCGATCCTATAATTATTATTTGAACAAGGTTGACTATTTTAGAAACAAATTAAGAAACTATAGAATAATCTGAAATGTTAAAGTGCTATACTAGTAATTTGTCTAGGCATAGGTGTTTATTTCAGGAAGGTGGGGGTGTGGAAAGACAGGAGAGAGAGAGAGAGAGAGAGAATGAGAATGAATGAAGCTGGGAGAATGTTTCATCCAGATTGTTAACTTCTGTGTTGACTTTTCCTAAATTCTTTGCTTCTTAATTACCAAGTAACTTAATTACCAGTAATGTTAACTGCAGCAACTGAAAAGAAAAGCTTCAGAACAGAGCTTGGGAAGAAAAAAGTAGTAAAGGGAAAGGAATTCAAGATCTGTTATTGGTATTTAAATAGTTTATTGTGACAAGAATGCCGTCATAAATATTCATAAGCAAAGACCATCTCTTTTATCTAGGAATTATTAAAGATTCCAAATTGAAGGATACATCTTTTGTAAAAATCTGCCACCGTTCCTGTTTTGAGAATAAGCATCTATTGTTAAGATTTCTACTAACATTATAAATGGTCACAGCACATGCCACTTGATATCATTCAAACTTTAAAGTGTTTGACTTCCCAACGGACTGTCCCTCTCCACCACAACCTCCCTCCCCTCAGCCTCCTGAAATGCCACACTAGCCTTTGTAAGCAACTCTATATAGATTGTTGGGGAGGGAGGGAAGAGTATAACTTGGCGAGAGCATCAGCTAGTTATTTCTCAAGTCCAGCAGACGACAGTTTTTACTGCTTGACAGTAAGAAGCACTGGGTGATTTTAACTGACACTCAACTCTCTCAACTCCACCAGGATAAGTAATCCATAGATAATGCAGAAAAGAGGTTGGGGGAGGGGTAACTTTTTCAATATTTTATTGTATTTTCTTAAATATCCTTTCTGGAATTTTCAGAAACAAAACATAAAAAAATTAGATACTTTATTACAAATGGTAAACTCAGAGTGCTCCAGATCTCTTATTTACAAACAACACTGGGCAGGACACCCAAACAAACAAACATGAAATAACTTACAAAGGCATGAAGCTGTTTATTGACAGTAATCAGCTTTCATCAAATTAAAAAATATATATATGTACATACACAGTTATGGAAGGCAGGCCAGAAAGAGTTCATCTGCAGGCTCAGCCTCGCTCGCACAAACCTCCCTCCCGCCTCCCCTCCCCCACCCCCCCTTTGTGTTCTTAAAGAGTACTACAGAAGCAATCTACAGTCTCTATTGCAGTTTGCAACCCCTCCCCCTCCCCCCTTTAATACTGAATGAGATCGAATGTTAGGTCCATGCAGTTCTTGGTCAATGTTAAAAGTCTAACGTTCCATCTGCGCGGGGACAGCCCGTCCACAAAGCGGGGCCGCCCGCGGGCGGCCGCTCCCTGGCTCCACGCCAGGGGAAGGCGCGCCAAGTCCTTCCCACTCGTGCACGCTGGGGGCGCCGTCAGGACGCAACCCAGTCCAACTTGGATACCCTTGGATTTAGTCCTCGGACACTTCTTTTTCTCTTTCTCAGCTTGTGAAGTTCTCAAGTCTGTCTCTCCGTGTTGTTAATTTTTTTTTCTCCGTTGCCCCTCAGCCCCCGACAGTCTCGCTTCAAAACGTTTGCAACTGCTGCGTTAGCATGAGTTGGCACCCACTGTTAACGTGGTTCATGACTTTCTGTTTAAGCTGGGCCACCTGTTCCCTGAGCATGTTGGCCGTGGACGCCAGCTCCGAGTTCTGCGCTTTCAAGGTTTTCACTTTTTCCTCCAGCCGGGCGATCCTCTCCAGCTTCCTTTTCCGGCACTTGGAAGCGGCGATGCGGTTCCTCATGCGCTTCCTCTCCGCCTTGATCCGCTCCTGGGACTCCATGTCGATGGGGGACAGGGGCGGCGTTTCCCCGGGCATCTCGGGCACCGTCTGCGGCTCTTCCTTCAGGGCCTGCAAACGCGGGTGCTGCACGGGGATCTGCTGGGGCAGGTGGTGCGGCGGCTGTGGTGGCTGCTGCGGTGGCTGCTGGGGCTGCGCGGGAAAGGCCAGGCCGGCCGCGCCGTAGGAGGGCGCCCCGCCGCCGCTGCTCAGAGCGCCCGGGTTGAAGTTGCTGAGGTTGGCGTAGACCGGCGGCTCGCTGTGTAGGCTGGCGCTGAAGCCGCCGCTGCCGCTGCCGCCCGCCACCGAAGCCACCGCCGGAGCCACCAAGCCGGCCCCGCTGACCGGCTGCGCCGCCGACGTGACGCTGGGCAGCGTGTTCTGGCTGTGCAGTTCAGCCAGGGCGCGCACGAAGCCCTCGGCGAAGCCCTCCTGCTCGTCCGTCACGTTCTTGGGGCACAGGAACTGGGTGGGGGTCGGCGTGGTGGTTATGTGCCCGTTGCTGGACTGGATGATCAGGCGCTCCAGCTCGGGCGACGCCAGCTTGAGCAGCCCCACGTCGGGAGAGGTGAGGAGGTCGGAGTTCTTGGCCCGCAGGTGCGGCTTCAGGCTGCCCACCGGGTCTGCCAGGTTCAGGGTCATGCTCTGCTTCAGGATTTTGGGGTTACTGTAGCCGTAGGCGCCGCTCTCGGACTGGAGGAACGAGGCGTTGAGGGCATCGTCGTAGAAGGTCGTTTCCATCTTTGCAGTCATAGAACAGTCCGTCACTTCACGTGGGGTTACTTGGGGCTGCGCGCAGAAGTTTCGGGGTCGCAACAGCGCGCTGGCAAACGGGGGACCCTCGCGCCTCCCGGGGCCTTGGGCAAGGAAAGTCGCTCTAAGAGCGCGCGCCTCTGCCGGCTGGCCTCCCCACTGCGCCCTCCTCACCAGCTCGCTCCAGGGACCGCAGGGTTAAGGAGCCGCCCGCACTCTTCCTCGTCCGCTTGCGCGCGCCGCCCGCCTTTGAAAAATCGCGGTCACTCACGGAGCGCTCTCGGGCGCAGAGCTCCCTCGCAGCCGGCAGACGAACTCGCTTCCCGTTGGTGGCCGGCCGGGGGCGGATCTCCGCCGCCCCTACTCGGACGACTATCCCCTCCTCCGCTGCGAGGGGGAGGGGGCGCCCGGCAGCCGCGGCTCGCGCTCGCCCAAGTTCAGCAACCGGTGCTAGCGAAGCGGAGCGTCGCGTAGGTCTCCTTCTTTCTCTCCTCTCGCCGCCGCCTCCTTTTCTTTACCTCCGCCGCGGCAGCTTCGGGCGGAGGAAAAAAGCTTTGCAAAAGTTCGCTCCGGGACCCGGCGACCACTTGTCCCCTGTCCTCCCGGCCGGGAAAGTTCTTGCCGCTGCAGCCGCTCTCCGTGCTTCCCCGGGCGGGCGGACTGTGGCCGCTCTCCGAGCTGTCAGCAGCGCCCCGGCAGCGGGGCTCTCCTCCTGGGGGCGGCTGGAGAAGGGGCTCTCCTGGCGCTCCCCAAAACACTAACCCGGGAGCCACAGGCGCTAGCTCCGGGCCGTCGGAGTGAAAATGGAAAAGAAAATAGTATCTGCAGCTTGGACTCTACTGCTATCCCGACTGACTGTGTCTGTCTGCCTGAGTCCGCGAACCTCCACTCCCGCCTCGCCGCTTCAGCCACACTCAGTGCAACTCTGAGCCCTTATCCAGCCCGAGCTCAACACTTATCTGCTACCAGTCAACCCCTAAAAATAGCCCATGATGTCACCCCAAGGCCTTCCCATTGGCTCGCGTCGCTCTCAGGGGGGCGGGCCCGCCCGTCGCCATGGAGACCCCACCCTAGAAGATTCTTCTCTGGGCCCGCGGAGGCTCACGGGATGAGGTAATGCTCCGCTGCCCTCCTACAGTTGGGCCCTTCTTTCTCCTCCTCCCCTTCCCCCTCCGCGCGACTCGCGCCCCTCTCCTCCCGTCCCCTCCCTTCCCGGCGCGTCTTTCCCGGCCCGCCCGGTGCATTGTGGGCTGACGTCTTGGGGTTTGACTGTCTAGTGACGGTGGCTGCCGCGAGCCGGGCGGACATGGGCGCTCACAGCCTCTGAAGGAGGCGGGCTTAAGTTCAGGGCTCGGGCCGGGAAGGCAGGGGATGCAGTGACCCAGAAGGCTCGGGAAGCTGGCGAACTGTCTGGGGCCGAGGGCGGGGCTGGTGGTCTTTCCCTCCTTGGGGGGCTGGCTGTCTCCCGCGGGCACTTCCCCGCGGCGCTGGGCGGGCGGGCTGAGCGCCCGGGTCCTTGCCCCCCCGCACTTCCGGGGGGCGGGAGCACCGCCCTTAAGGTGGCTCTGCGAAGTCCCCGGTGGGGGCGAGTGAAAGTCGACTTCAGTTGAGGGGCGGTTCGCGAGAGTCGGCCCCCCACGTTGAGAACGTTCTTAAGTTTGTCTCCAGGTCAAGTTCACGAGCGACTGTCCGCGCCGCTGTCTGGCTGCCCCTGGAAGCCCAGTGATTTGCATTGCCTGAAACTGGGTGTTCAGCTAAGTTCCCGCTGCACCCCTACTTCACCCTTCCGACCGTGGGGGAAAGGGTGCGGGGGTTCACAGCTTCGTCTCGGAGAGGAGGTTTCTTACAGGGGATGGAATTAGAGGGGCAACTAGGCGTCCAGTTGGAAACGAGCATTTAGGGAATCTGAAACTCGGGGAACCCCGGTGATCGTCTACTCCCCGCCCCCGCACAACATGCAGAGGCACACCACACATCACACGTACATAAACACACATGCACACGCACACACCACTCCTCCCGCCCTGATTTGCTTCCGGGGAAAACAAGTCCGAGAGCAGAAGACACTTGCTAAAAGTCACGCAGCGAGTTAGGGAGAGAACCAAGATTTAAAATTTCTCCGCTCCCGGCCGGGTGGTGGGTTCATATCTTCGGTAGCCTCTAGGAAGCGCTAGACACATGTAAGTGGTTCCTTTCCTGTGGTTGTTATTTTATCCTCCCCCAGCCCCGCACCCCTTAGGGACAAAAGTGGATAGGGGAAAGAATACCAAAGTCGGGAATCGTGGCTGTCGTGGCCTGCGCTGCCACGGCGTGAAGTGAGCAAATCACAGAACTTCTTCGAGCTCCAGTTCCTTCATCTGCAAGAGGAGCGGGTGAGACCCACCACGCTGGGCTGAGTTAGTGCAGCGTCATCGCCTCCAGGGCTAGGAGGTGGTCTCCAACAGCCCCCTTCCCTGTCCTTACTCGGAGTTTCCCAGAACCTCCATGGATGCCAGGATGTAAGAGTGTGACTTGTCAGGACCAGGTGTACTTATTCTGTGAGGAGCGGTGAGGGCAGGAGGATGAGGGAGAAAAGGGTCAGAAGTCAGCTCCTTCCAGGGTTTTCTCCACGAGTGGGGCTTGAGGTTAGACCTGCAGCAGTTTATGTTCCTAGGTTCTAATTCTGGCTTTGCAGTTTCTGAACTTGGGGGAATTTAGCCTTGGGTTCATAGCCCAGAGGTTTAAGGTATTTGTGGCTTTGAAAGTTCAGCTTCAGCAGCCCAACAGCAGCTGGTGTCAGGGAAATCTTGACAACTTTTCTTTACTTCAGGCACTTGCCTCTCATTCCCTCATGCAGCAGAGGAAGACAGGCTACTGTGAGCCAGGCAGTCAGCTGGGGTGGTGGTAGGGGTACAGCGATGACAAGAACCAGTTACTTTCCTCAAGGAGGGAACATTCTCCTCTATACTGTTGCCCTAAATCATTTTCTTTTGTAATCAGGGTGCTGGTATTTTAGATAATTTTAATGATAACAGTAATAAAAATGAATGTCATGTATTAAACACCTATTATCAGCCAGACATTCACCTGAGCAATCTATGTAAGTTCTTTCTCCCCACACCTATCTTGGGCTGCATCTATTATCATCCGGATTTAATATTTAAGGCACCAGGACCAACAAGGTTAAGTGTCTTGTTCAGTCACACAGGCAGCTGGAAATTGATTTCAGGTGTGTGTTACATTCCCCTTTTATATCTTCTCTGCTCTGGGAGCCCTCCTTGTAAAGTATTGGTTGTCTTCAGAGGAAATGGTGCTTAGATGGTGGGATGGAAGACATTGTCTTACCCGATCCTCTGTAACTTCTTTCAGAGCCTCTTTTCAGAGCTTCTGTATTTAGAAACTTCAAGACTTAGGACTTTATATAAATATATATATTTTGCCTAAGGGTTCTGTGTGTTCCTCTGCCTTATGTGGTTTAGCAGGCTGATTTTCTCCTTATGTTGAGAAATAGCATTTTTCATCCAAAAAATAACAGATCTGTTCATGTTAACGCCCTTGCTTGGAAGCCTTCGTTGGCTTCCCCTTACAACCAGGAGAGGGTTCAGATGCCTCTGCGTGGGAGGAGGGGCCTTTTACAGCCTAGCTCCTGCTCTGCAGCCCTCTCTCTCACTTCTAGTATCGGTCAGGAAAGGCTGAACTGTGCTGCCCTAACAAACAACCCTACCATCTCAGCAGCTTACTCCAGGGAAGTTTATTTCTTGCTCATGCTACCTCCCCACTGTGGGTCTGCAGAGGAGTTCTGTTCACTGTGGACTTGGGCTGAAGGCTTCCTCTTGATGCATGTCTCATTATTGTCTTGGCTAAGGGGCTGAAGGGAGAGAAGGCGGCAGATCATTCACTGGCTCTCCAAGCATCCACCTGGAAGTGACACACGGCCCTCCTCCTCACACATCACCGGCCAGAGCAAGTCACTTGGCCATGCCTAACTTTAAGTCTCTGTAACCCTGCCAAATGTCTCGAAGGGAGAGAGCCAGGAATATTTGGGGGAACAACATGAGTAACTTGAACAGTCTTCCTTTCTGTTCACCAAATGTTTGGCTTACTGTCCTCCCATGGGCAGAATTCCCTCACCCTCTCCTCCAGGGGGATGACCCCAAAGATATCTAGTCACAGGATATCAAGCTCACTTTCCAGGTCCTAGGTGACACATAGTAGACTCTATATCAGCTCCAGATGTGGCTCTTCATCCAGATGCAAGATGTCTACCCTGCACACCCTCAGTAGATAACAGCGGGACAGAGGGAGGATAGCTGCGATGGACACACCGATTGGCAAGTGAGGAACAGGAAACCACAGTGGACACTAATCCACAGAGCAGACATGTTGAGGACCCACACCCTGATTAGAGCTAATTCTGCTCCCTGTGTGTAGCTGCCCTAGCCATTGTTTTCCGTGACCCCTGGCTTTGCCATCTGAGAGTGTCTTCCTTCTCTCCATCTAAAGCAGGCATAGGGAAATAGGCTTTAAAATCAGCTTTTAAAAATTAGAGTGGGGTGGGGGAACAGAGTGATATTAAATCTCAAGTGCAGTCTCCTGTAATCCAGGTTGATGTTCTTTTGGCAGTGCAGCTCTCCCCAGAATGCAGGCTTCTTATCTATTTGATCTGTTTGATTTTAGGTGGTCCAAGTGCCAACAGCCAGAGCCAATTCCTTTTTAGACATGCTTCTATGGTTTTCCATGTTTCTTTGCTTTCTTGCTCTCCTGCCCGCTATTCTCTCTCTCTCTCTTTCTTTCATTCATAGCATATTCTCTCCTTCTCTGTCCCGACTTGGTTTAGAGTGCTTTGGGCTTATTGGGCTTGGATGGGAGAGTCATACTTTTCCTCCCCTTTCCTGGATACCTCTTCAAAGCATATTCTGGGTAACATCTTGATTTATCCAGAGGTTTTAACAATAGTTTGCGGCTATACTTTTGACTGGAGCCATACTTCATAAGGCTGATTTTAATTGGCCTTTTCTTGCTGAAAACCTTTCATAATTTTATATTTTACTAGTTGAGATGGAGAAACAGTAGTCTCCTCTGACTCTGCATATCTCTGAATTTCTAGATTGTCCCACTCTCTTTCATTCCCGCTTTGCAAACTGGCCAGATCTTCTCTGACCTCATCTCTTTTTTGTGATAAGTTTCTAAATGCATCTGACAGCCACCAACACTTGCTGCGAGCATTTTGTTCTACAATCTCTTGCTTTAGTTCATTAGGTTCATGATATGCCTTCTAAATTGTCACAGGTGATATAATCACCAAATAGACCACCATCCCTTAATCTTCTGGTAACAGTGCTCTTAGTTACTGCCCTCTAAACAAATGTTTACTTTTATTGTTATTGTTATTACATTACCCCCTGTTTAGGTGCTGATTTTTGTATCAGTCAGGATATGCTAGGTTTACCATCATAACAATCTTAATATCTCAATGGCTTAACAAAAATACTTTGTTTCTTGTTCCTACTGCATCTCTGAGGTCAGAAGGGCTTTTCTCAATGTACTCACTTAGAGACAGAGTCCCAAGATTTCATCTTGAAATACGTGTGCTTCTACAATCATCCTAATCACCTTAATGGGGAAAAGAAAGCACGGTGAATTCCTATGGGCTTTAAAACTTTCTTCCCAGAAATGACAGGCACTATTTGTGCTTTCCTAGTATTGGTCAAAAACTTGTCGAATGACCACATCTAACTTCAAAGGTGCAGGAAAGTACAATCCTACTCTGTGCCTGGAAGTCAAGAGCTGGAAATGCACACCCCTGTATAGGGCAAGTTACACTAGGGTAGCAATCCAATAATGGTATTAAATGACAACCATGGAATTATTTCTCATTCATGCTGCATGCCCATTATGAGTTGGCTGTGTCTCTGCTTCACACATATCATCTTTATTCTGGGACCTTTTCTGAAATGTTGCTGATTGTCACAGTAGAGAGAAAAGAACGTGGTGCTTAAAGCTTCTGCTAAGAGCAGTTCATGTGGCCAAGCCTGTTGTTGGTGGGGAGGGGCAGCAAGTATTTGCAAATAGTAATACCATGTACCACACCCTACACTGCACATTCCTCCCATTCTTATGAGTCTCAGCTACCCTAGACATTTTCCATACCTCTGACATTTTCCTGTCTTTCCATTTACTTTCATCCTTAATCAAAACACAACCTGGCAAACTCCTACTCACCCTTCAAGACCCTGCTCAAATAATTGCTCCTTCTGAAGCTTTCTGCTACCCTGTCTTCCACCCTCACCCTCCCCTCAAACAGGTATTATCTTTGGATCTCATCACATGGTACATACCTGAAGCTAAGAATGTTCATCATGTGTTCTTGTAAATGTCTTCTTACAACTCTGACTCCAAATCCAGGAACTGTGTCTTATTCATTTCCATATTTCCGATGTTTAATGCAGTCCCTGGCATGAAGAAGGATAGAAGGTACTCAATAAATACTTGCTGTTGGATTTCTTAAAAATATCCTTTTCTTAAGTGGAATTTAAGGGGGTGTTTTAATAGTCAAATAGCAATAGTAACTTGTTTCAATACATAAAACTTGGAACACGTCATTCCCCTGCTGGACCTTCCCTAAGCACATCCTACTGGACTTGGGAGAAAACCCAAATCCTTTACTTCGCCTAGGAGATCTCACATGATCTGGGCTTTCCGACCTCACCAGTATGAAACAGCTCCTACTTCTCCCCTCACTGCTCTGTAGCCACGCTGGCTATGACTGTATCAGTTGGGAGAGCCTAGCTTATGCTACAGTGAAAAACCAACTCCAGATCTCAGGGACTTAAGACAATAAAGTTTTGGGTCTTGCTCCTGCTCAGTGTCCATCAAGGGTTGGCAGGGACTCTCATTACTTTGCCTTCCTCTGGGACCCAGCCTGTTGTAGCCCCCACTTTCGGGAGTATTACAGATCTCGTGGAAGAGGGAAACGGAGATCTGAAGGGTTTTAGCCGGGCAATTAGGTACCTTTGCCAGAGAATGTCACATGTCACTTCTCAAAGTGCATTAGCTAAAACTAGTCTCACGGCCCCACCCAGACACAAGCTGACCAGGACATGCAATCCTATTTGCCTGGAAGGCAGAGATCTGCAAGTTTTGGGGGACCAGTCCTAATGACCCCCACACTGGACTTCTTCAGTTCCTCAAATGAAATGAACTGTTTCTTGTCTGTAAACCTTTATATGAGCCCTCCCACATCTTCCTTTTTCCTTGGTCAATTTCTGTTTTTTTGGATGTTAGTTTCAGTGACACATAAAGAGGCTTGCTTTTGTACCACCCCACCCCCGTCTAAATTTAGTTCCCCTCTTCTACTTTTCCATAAGTACCTATGTTTTTTTCTTTATGGCAGTTGGGATTTTAGCAGGGTGATCAATAATACTTCTTTCTTTCCCTCTTGAGTTCAGAACCAGCTGAAAGTTAGACTCAGGAATCCACGAATGGGTATTACAAGATCAACCTGAGAGCTGGTATAGGATAGATTGGAAGGCATGGCAGACATAGGGCCACGATAGATTTCCTCATGTTTCCCCCTGAATTGAACTTACCCACTGGTCCCTGGCAAAGGTGGGCAATTGCAGGCCTTTTCCAAATGAACAGTGAGTGTATACACTCTGTGGACAGATTCATTATGAGAAGAGAGAGCAATTGTTTTTCACTTGTTTTGTTTTGTTTTTTTAAGATCTGTCTTGCCTACCAGAAGCCAAGCGTCAAGAGGGCAGGGTAGGCATATCTTTAGGTCTTTACTGTACCCACAGCATCTAGCATGGTGCTTGGCACCTACAGGGTGGTCAGTGAATCTTTCTTATACATCAGAGCCCCTGTGGAAGTCCCTCTCTTGAATCAAGTCTCCACAAAGTTAGTTCTCATTTGCTTGAGACTGGTTTTCAATTTTGGAGTATTCCAATGTCTTCCCCACTGCCGCCCAATTTTTTCTTTTCTTTCTTTCTTTTTTTTTAAGGTCATCGGCTTGGCTATATGTGTGCACATCACAAGTGGAGTAAACAAGCAGAGATAAAGAAAATTGAAATACAAGTAAGTAAGTGAATTGTGTTGCTGGAGAGCATGTATGGACTAGGTTCTTGTCAAGGAGATGTGTGTAATTGTTGTACACAGCACCCCCCCCCCCCCATGGTGACCTCTTTTTAACACTCAGAATGGCCACAAAACTAATGAGATCATAAAGTAAAAATGGTCCTTAGAAGTCATCTTCCAAGCCTTGTCCTCCCGATGCAGGAATCCTTTGGACAGCATTTTCACTACTAAAATGCTTCTAGTGGTTTTCAGAGCTGGGGAGTGACAACTCTACCGACTGCTGCTGGTTGGATCTCATTGGGAACATTGTGGACATGAAACTGTGGGAAGTAATTTTGATCAATCTGAGAGATCTCAGAGAAGGTCAGCCAAATGGTGAGGAACCCAAAGCTATGTCCCATGGAGAAGAATTGAAGGAACTGGGAATATATACCCAAGGGGGAAGAAAGACCATGACACCATGGATAGAAGTCTCCAAATAATTGTGCAACTGTCACATGGGAGAGTTCACTTATTCTGTAGGTTTTGAGATCACAGCTAGGATAATGGCTAGAAGTCAGAGAGGAGAACACTGCTATACTTAGGGAAGAACTTTCTGAAGTTAGTCATTTGTCAATGGGATAGTAGCCTTAAAAGTAGGAAGGAAATTCATCCATTCAATACATATTGTCTACTCTCTGTTAGACACTATATTGGGTTAGTTGTTGTTAATTCCTAGTGAGTCCATAGTAACTTGTACTATTCAAGTTACACTTTATTTTCGAAGTTCACAGAAGCCATTTTAAATATTCTCTTTTAGAATTTGTTTCAGGGTGGTCACCAACATTAGTGGGTTTGTTTCTCAATTCTGGCACTGACCATTTTTATTCTCTCAACATTTGAAAACCTGGGATGGTATTTTCTCATGGCCAGTGTTAGTTAGTTTGTGCCTTCTTCTCTCAAAACAAGTGTTTTCACTGTCCATAAGTCAAAATTAGCTGTTCTTGGGATCACTGAAGACTCGATACTTCCTTACCATTTGTGGCAGAAGAACTACTTGTTCCCCAAACTCCTTTTCTTTTCCTCCTGTGCATGCTGCTCAACTACATTTCCTGGCCTCCTTTGACCATGTGGCTGAGTTTTAGCCAGTGCAAAGGGGGTAAATGTGACATGTGCCACTTAAAAGCCTGGCTCATAAAACCATCTCTCTTCATCTTCTGGTTATATGTTAGGGACACAGAGAAGGGCAGAGCCACAGGTGGAAGGAGCCTGGACTCTGAATGACCATGTGGAAGATTGCCCACAGGCCGGAATTATTTGCGCTGGACTTTGCCTGAATGAGAAATCAACTTCACTGTTGAAACACTGAGATTTTGCAGTATATACAAGAAAGCTGCTAATGTCTTCTTATTCCAGCTGGTGCTGCAGGATACCCTCAAGGATAGAATAAATGTGAAACTGAAGTTAAGGATTTTGTTCTGCCCTTTCTCATTTGAAGAAGACTAGTGGAGGAGACAGAAGTGAAAGGCATGGCACTTAATGACACACCAATGCTTCCTTTTGTTTTCTTCCCAACTAATTTATAGACTTTATGAGATATGTTGCCATATCTTACATCCTTTTTTATATTTAATCTTTTGGGAGATATTTTTGAGCAATGCCAGGTTCTTTGGGGATTTCGGAAGAAATATAGGTGGCACATATTAAATGTGATTCATTTATTCAACAACTTTTGAGAGTTTACTCTGAGCCAGACACTGGTAAACACTGGTGAACAAAAGCTACCATACCTGCCCACGAGCTGGGGTCTCACAAGGAAAACAGAAATAAGGCAAGACTAGTTGAGTATGATAAAGCTATGAGAAAGAAGGACAGGATGCTCTGGGTACACAGGGAAGGGACATCTGACAAGGGCGGTGGAGAACTGTCCTCTATTAAGGGGATGAATAAACTGAGACCTCAAGGATGAGTAGAAGTAGCCAGAAGAAGAGGAGACAGTGGAAAGGGAGTCTTCTAGGAAGAGGGAGTGCATGTCCAAAGGCCTGAATATGGAGCTTGAAGATGGGGCCATATTTGGAGGGACCAGAAGGTAAGCTGGAAAGGAAGAATGAAGAAGATGCACATGGGAGGAGGAACTTGTAATATATATATGCACACACTTAATAAATGCATACAGAAGTCCTTGTACTAGAATATGTGCGTGCATTTACCTAGGAGGAAATGTGGCTGATTAACCATCCAGATGTCAACAGTTATGATACATGGGTAATTTCTGTTTTCTTTCTTATGCTTCTCTGTTTTAAAACTTTCTGCAATAAACATATTACACTTGGAATAAAAAAAAAATCAGAGTAAGTGTATATTCTTCTTAATTGTGACTGCACCTGCTGTGCTATCAGATCCTCCTAGAAGTCTTCTGAGCCAACTGAGGTCCAGAGCTGATACGCGGTGCAGCCAAAGTTAGCTTTCCTACGGTCCCATTCAGTCGGCTTCCTCTCCACTGCGCCTTCCCTGCAGTTTATGCAAGTACTATGACGGATTTTCCTGGGACTACTGACTTCGGTGCCGTGTCACGTGTTTGTGCATATGTTGTTTGCAACTTGGAGAAATTGGATCAATGTTCTCATCATCCTTACCTACCTAAGAGGCTTTCCATGTGCAAAAGATGGTCCTCAATCTACCGAACTGCGTCATTCGACTTCTTTTTTCTGAGATGCTGTTGTGTCCTTTGCCTTGTGATTTGGCAGTAGCAGAGAGGGCTACCGATAATTTTTAAAAATGAAGTTAGGGAGGAAATTGTTTCTCATTATTCTGTCAACCCACATCTTGATTGACTGGTATGTTGGTGCTTGGCCAAACCAGTGACAATGAACACCCAAACACTTGAAATTCTTGGAACACTGTATTCACTTTTTCTAAATTGTATTGGGGCAACAAACCAACCCCCACCCCCCAAATTTCAGCAGCTTAAAACAGCATCAGTTTAATTCATGTGCATGTTACATTTCCATCCTGATTTAGGGCTTAGCTCTTTACTCTGAGACCCTGGGTGAAGCAGTGGACATCGTGCCAGATATCACTGGTGTGTGTCACAGGGAAAAGAGAGAGAGATGACACCAGGGGATAGTTCTTAAAGCCTTGCCCACAGGTCACTTCTGCTCACCTGTGATTGGCTGAGAGTGTGTCACAGGGCTGATACGGAGAGGCTGCCCGTGTTTGGACGAACATCTTCTTAGTTCTCTGAATCTCAGCTTCTGTATCTATAAAATGGGAATAGGTAAAATACATTATGGAACATTGAAACCATGGAATATCATGTAGCCATCTTAAAAGATGAGTTAATTGCCCTTAAATAAATGAGTTGACCTGGAGAAAAAAGCCCACAATACAGTGTTATGTGAAGAAAACATGCTGCAAAATAATGTCTGTAGCTTGTTCTCATTTTTGCATAAACTAAAAAAACCTTATATCTGAGTATCTTTGTTTGGAAGTATTAACAAAAACAGCTAATGTTTAATGAATGCTTCTGTCGTATGACCGTTCTGTGCTAAGTGCCTTTTACATGCATTTTCTCATTTAATCCCTGCAAAAGCCAGAGAAAAGAGCAGAAAGTTATGTCAAACATTATTCTCAGCTATCTTTCATAGGGGTGGGATTAGAGAGGTTTTATTTACTTTGATACATGAATGATTTCTGTCAATTTTTACTTATCACAATAGGTGGATTCATCAGCTTTTTGTGTGTGTGAGAGAGAAACCACATCTGAGTGCTATGCAATGCTACGTTTTATTTTCTGCTTCTGGGTCTGCAGTCAGCTGAAGCAGCAGGGCCCTCTGAGGCTTGCCCTTCTTTTCTCCCCACTGCGTCTGCCTCCCCTGTAGTTTTCTGAGTGGTGATGATGGCTTTTCCCAGAACTGCTGACATTAGTGCTGTTTTGCGTGTGCTCAGGTGCAGCCCGGAGAAACAGGGCCAAGGGTCAGATTCAGGTCTGCTCCATGTGCCTCATTCCAGAACCCATCCTAGAGAGGCAGAACCTACCAGGCTCTGTTCTTTTCATGGCAGAGGTAGGGGCAAATGGAAACATGGGAAGCTTTTTGTTTGTTTGTTTGTTTGTTTTTATTTTTAATTGACGTAGAGTCAGTTCACAATATTGTGTCAATTTCTGGGCTACAGCATAATGTTTGAGGTATATGTATACACACATAAATTTGTTTTCATATTCTTTTTCATTATAGGTTACTACAAGATATTGAATATGGTTCCCTGTGCTATACAGTAGGACCTTGTTGTTTTATCTATTTTATATATAGTAGTTAGTATCTGCAAATCTCAAATTCCCAATTTATCCCTTCCCACCCCCTTCCCCCCTGGTAACCATAAGTTTGTTTTCTATATCTGTGAGTCTATTTCTGTTTTGTAAGTAAGTTCATTTGTGTCACCTTTTTAAGATTCCACATATAAGTGATATCATCATGTGTATTTTTTTCTCTCTCTTTCTCACTTACTTCGCTTAGTATAATAATCTCCAGGTCCATCCATGTTGCTACAGGTGGCATTATTTTATACTTCTTTGTGGCTGAGTAGTATTCCATTACACACACACACACACACACACACACACACACACACACACCACTACTTCTTTGTCCAGGCATCTGTTGATGGACATTTAGGTTGTTTCTATGTCTTAGCTGTTGTAAACAGTGGTGGTATGAACATGTGGTATGGGGTGCACATGTCTTTTCAAATTAGAGCTTTCTTCGGATATTGCCCAGGAGTGGGATTGCTGGATCATAGGGTAAGTCTATCTTTAGTTTTTTAAGGAATCTCCATACTGTTTTCCATAATGGCTGCACCAAGCTACATTCCCACCAGCAGTGTAGGAGGGGTCCCAACATGGAAAGCTTTTTAAGACCTAGGCTTAGAACTGATGTGTTGTCATTTTGGCCCACATTCTATTAGGTGAAGCAAGTCACATGGCCACGTCCAATATTGGTGGAGGTTTGGAAGGAGGGAGTGAGTATTTGTGCCATATACTACGAATATTTGTAACATACTACAATCGTCATTCATTGCTTCCTTAATTAAAAAATTTAACAATATAGTGAGGAAAAGAGAGTATTTACCAGGGATAGTTTAAATTGTGTTCAATATATTACAGAGTCACTTAGGCATTTCTTAAAAATACAAACTCCATCTCTACAATTGTAATAAGCACAGTGATATTAACATGGACATTTAATGAATCCGAGTACTCACTGCCTAGTAGGGCAGGTAGGAATTTACACCAGCTTGGCTTAGGCTGCCTGTGGTGTAACATTCTAAGCATAATTCAGAGACTGTTTAATGGCCCTTCGTATACATCACTGCAACTTGTGTGGCCACCTGCAATCCAAGGAACTTAAATCATGAATCGCAGACTCTCAGACCTGGAAGGCTCTGTGCCTCTGGTGGGCAGGTGCCTCTTAACTTACATGGACAGCTGCTTTTGCCAGTTATAGTCATTCTCGATTGGGTGTGTCTCACACTGAGGGAAAATGGTATGGAAATCAGAATTCCTTCTTTTAGCCAGTGGGGACAGTGAGACCCCTCAACTGTCACTTGCCTGAGTGGCCAAGATAAGATGGAAACCTAAGTGTCCCCAGTGGGTCCCGGGCCTCTTACTTTGTTTCTCTGTGTAACATGAACATCAAGCATCTGGATCATTTGGGAATATTCACTAGGCCTTGAAACTTCCATTACTCTCTTGAAGAAAATATATTAAGTCTGCTCTTCTACTGTTTCCTCTTCTTATAAGAACCCAAGTACTGCTTAGACCAAGTGCTTCTGAGTCCTGCAAAGAAACACCTTTGGCACAGACTCTGAAATAAAGAGGAGCGTGTTAAATTCCTTGAAATACTGGTCAGGGAATTAAACCTCTTTTAATTTCCTTTCTATTCTAGGTAATTTAGAAATATCTGCTGATATAGCTTATGGGAATTCATTGCATTAGGCAAATATTTTATGAAGGACTTTATTTGTTAGGATTAAAAATTGTACTCCTCAAGTTTCAGTCATTTACCCATCACTTTTTCCATTTTGCTATGTCTACTTACCTCTCTAAAATCAATTTACTTACTCCTTTTCTTTAAATAGATTCCTTTTTTAAAACTTAAAGTTTTTTAAATAGGAGATGATACATTTCTGTTATAAATGGATAAGAAGTATTACTTGTCATAGACAGACAACTGGAAAAGTAAATACAGAATCATTAAAATAGATAATTTGTCTCTTATGCTTCAAGGCGTTTTCCACTGATATTGTGGAAAGGTACAGTCTTTGGAATCAAGAAGACATGGGTTCAAATTTCAACATATTCTCTTCCCAGTAGTGTGATCTAAGGCAATTTTCTTAAATTGTTGAACATCAGTCTCTCAGCCATAAAATGGAACAGCAGCAGTTCCCAAAATAACTTAGTGATGGATTGACTACCATGAAAAAGCATTCATTGTCGTGCGTACAATGGAAACTGAGTGAATGGACTTGGAGTTGAAGACTTGGATTCAAGTCCTGTCTCATCTCCTTTAGATAAGTCATTTAACATCTCTGAGCCTCAGTTTCTTCATCTGAAAATGAGTGTGGTGATTGCAATTTATGCCTGCTTCAAAGGACTTCTGGAAGGAATGCATCATAACTAATGGGAAAGCCTTTGGTGCATGGAACAGGCGTTTCTGCTACAATGTGACATATACATTCCCCAAACCCTGTGTTCTGCAGAGTCGTACATTAAAAATAACATGGCTTTTCGCAGAAACAGAGTTGAGGCAGATCACTAAAAGCCTGTACAGTACTCTAACCATAATGCTAAGATAAAACTCTAAATATCCTCATAAAAATAATAGTGCTAAAAAGATTTGTTAAGCTTTGACTCAGTAAATAACCCCCCACCCACAGATATCTACTACAGCAAATGTAGGATTTTACCTTAAAACTAGCAAAGATAGCTCAATGGAAGACATAAGGAAGGGAAGGCTGCTGAAATTACAGAGGTGAGAGTAAACCCTCGAAGACGGGGGCACACCATGCAATAAGCTCTCAAGAAGGAGCACGCAGGCAACAGCCCGGCAGCAGGATGGAGGGTGAAAGGGCATTCTGCCCAGTACCCCCAGCACCAGACTCCTCTGAGGCAACCACACTCCACTCCATTAGTGTAGTTCCGGCTCAGCTGTTGCTCCTCAGTGGAACAAGACGTTAACATCCTGGGGAAAATCAGTGTGAAGCAAAGCAACTTGCAGGCTATACTGCTCATTCCTCTGGTTACCAGTCTTACCTTGTCTACCAGGCACACGTATCCCAGCATCATGTATGGTAGTGGAGCAGTCCACATATGCATGCTGGGGGGTGGGGTTTGCAGCTGTCAACCAGGAGCCCCCGCCCCAGTCCCAGGCTTCATGAGCAGAACAAGTAGAGACTCCCGGAGGTAGACCTCATTCAGAGACCTGAGTCCCTCCGTCTGTGCCTCCTTTTCTTCTCTGTCTGGCCTGTCCAGTTCCTTCTCCTCTCCTTGGTTTCAGGCTCCCTCTTCCTCAATAGCCCGTGAGCATCTCAAGAGGGGGCTCTGTCATATTCATTGCTGAGCTCTGAGGACCCACACAGGGGTCCTGGAGCAGAAGAGCTGCATTACAACTGAACATCCTTTTGTAGGCAGGGAAGAGCGTGGGACCGGACTGATGGAGGGGTCCCTGGGCTCATCTTGAGGGCATCGGAACCACTGAACCACCTTAACATGCAGACGGACGGAGGCACCCCCCCACCCACACTCCAGAACGGAGAGTGTCTCATTCAGCTCTAGGGCCAGCGTCCCTGTTGCTCCCAAGTGAGGCAGGGACTCCTTAGTGAGTCTCAGCCCTATTTCACCCACCAGGTCACCATGGGGCTAGCAGCACATCCTCCTCAGCCCTCCTCCCTCCCTCCCTTCCTTCCTTGTTTTCCTTTTGACAAATCTTTATTGGGCCCCTATCCCACACCAGGCACTATGCAAGGTCCTGAGGATGAAGTGTGGGCCAAAATGATATGGAATCTGCCCTCATGGTACTTCTGTATTGCCTAGAGGTTAAGCCCTTAACCTCTGGAGCGAGATTGCCCAGGCAATCTGGGATCTGGCTCTGTCCTTTACTCACTCTATGAACTTGGCCAAATTCCTCTCTGAATCTCTGTTTCCTTGCCTATAAAATAAGGCTCATAATAGAACCTATTTCAGAGCGTTGTTATGAATATTAAATGAATTTATATGTAAAGTACTTTGAATAGTACCTGACCCAGGAAGTGCCCAAGAAATATTAACTGTAATTACTAGTATTATAGTTGCTGTCTATAGATAATGGACACATTAATATGAAATCACAAGACGCAGTAAGTGTTAAGAATGAAAAGAACAGAGTCACCTGGACCTCTGATTTCCCTGTGGTGTAGCTAGTAAGACATACAAATGTTATCTGACAGGGGAGCAGGGGAATGATCGAGCCTGGGGACCTAAAACGTCTCTATATACTTCTAGCTTTAAAGAAGAGTCACAGTGGGAAACTTCTTAAGGAGGGTGATCTGAAAAGGCCTCTCTGCAGAGGGGCTGCAATACAAAGGACAGAAACGCTGACTCTGGCGGTGGGGGTTGCGGGGTGGGAGTGGGAGGGGCTTTCAGGGCAGAGAAATGGCAGGAAAGAGCCGCCCCCAATGGCCAGGTGTTGCAGAATTTCCCCTACGGGCTCTGCACGTGGCAATCTTGTTAGAAGACCGTTTGTTCCCAGTTGATCAGTTCAAGCATCTACTGTAAGGGGAGCCCTCAGCTGTGGCTTTCAGGTCCTGGTGCCTGAACACTGGTGCCATCCGTACCCTGAGGAGTCTAGGACTCCATGTCCTTTTGGGCTATTGCTATGACTCCCTCTACACAGCTGTGTGTTATTCCTTAGGCTACACTTGAGCAAATTAAAGAAAGGAAACACAATGAGCATGCATTTCTATGTTCTGTGGACTAAATTCACTCCCAGTCTCTACGTTTTAATTGGCTTATGTTACCAGCCACCTACAGTTCGCGTAGCCTTGATCGGTCATCTCATTTCCTATTCATTCACCAATACTCACTCAACAAATACCAGCTAAGCTAGAAGTGTGTGCCAGTGTCACGGGGCAGAGAGGTGGCCTGGGGCCTCAGCTTCTCCACCAATAGCTGAAGGCTTGGGTCAGATCGCTGGGTTTCGACTGCGGTATTCACTCCCAACTTCTATTTTATTAAACAAATTCGGGTGGCTTCAGGATTATTCCTTTACCAGGGTTAACCTTTCTCTTTGGTATGCTGAAAAGCTTTCTCAAGTGGGAGAGAAAACAGTGGATTGACGACGAACATTTTTGTCATTATCATTATTTGATTGTGGAGATTTTTATCATTATTACCCAGAGCTTAGTTTTTCTCTGCCTATATTGTGAGGACAGGTGAGCCTCACTTGCCCCAAGGACCCCATGGAAGGGTTATGAACTGCTGAACCGGGGGTTCTCTGAGGTCCTTTCTAGCTCTCGCATTCTGGATTTGGTGATTATTTTTCTTCTTTCTTTGTTCCTTTTCATTTAACACCATTTCATCTGTGTGTTCCCAAGAATCCAAGGGTCCCCTCCTTTGTCACCTTCAGGGGTTATGCTTCAGTTTTGCTTAGCACTTTTGGTATTGATCCTTCCCTCTTGATCACTCTATTTTACAGACCTTTTCAGAGCCTTCATTTCAGTGACTGATAATTGTGTGTGTGTGTGTTTCCCAACACTCAAAGCTGTTATTCCAGGCACCGGTAGGCACTCAGCAACTGTTGGATGAATTAGTGAATTCTTAATGATTATCAAGAACCTCGCCAGACACATCCATACATGTAATAACCTTTGGATCATTTGACTTCTTTTGTGAGGGTGTTCATTCTCAAGATGAAATTGCTAAATCCAAAGTTATAAGCTGGTTTTGTGCTTTCATTACCAGCTGCCAGATTGCTGTGGCTTTTGTTTTATGTAAGCAGTAGTATTGCTGCTAACACTTGTGGTAATTATTTATGACATTATCTTAAATAATTAATCAAATCAAAAAGTTCTTCCTCTCCCTCTGCCCCCCCCCCCTTTTTTTTTCTGGGTATTAATATCCTTTGTGTCCCAAACAACAATGGTTTTCCTGAAGCCACTGAGATCAATGCTACACGCTCTGAATTCAGCCAGAGAAAAGAGATGCGTTGCTCCAACTCTAGGTACCAGCAATATCTGTGTCTTCTTGGAACATACACCCTGCCGCCAGTTCAACTCCAGCCGGGTTTGGAGTTTTCTGCAATGATGATGGTGATGATGATGATGATAAAGATAATTATAACAATGCTGGGAGAATAGTAGCCCCATTTTATAGATAAGGAAACTAAGGCTCAGAGAAGTGACACAGTTTGCCCTTAGTCACACAGCTAGGAATTAGTAAAGACAGGATTTACATCTGTTTCCAAGAGAGTCAAGGCTGGTCTCTTCCCACCGAATTACACCACAGCACTCCCAGAATGGACTTACAGGGTCAGGAGCCTCGTGGGAGCAGCAGGTCTGTCAGGTTCTACTGGGCTGAGCTGTTTATCGCTGCAGAGGACACTCATCATTGCGCTAATTACATTAATTGCTGCCCAGTCTGCAGCTAGGTGGGTGGCTTAACAACACCTAGCAACCTGGTATGTTGCCTGGGCCTGCCTTTCTGCGTGAAAACATCTGACTGTGTTTTTTTGTTTTTTTTTTTTTTGAACTCCTTCCTGTGATGGCCAAAGATAGTAATTATAGGTTCTATTGGTTAGAAGTTAGTAACTCTCTCCCTTGTAGGGAAAAGGTCAAGACACTGAACTTTGCCCTCCCTCGGCATCAGCTATGTGCTTGACACTTTATTTAAGGGATCCTGTATAATCCTCATGATAAATGTAGATATTATATTATCCTTATTCTGTTTCTAAGGGAACCCAGTCACCTGCTTGGGGTCAATTAGCTGGAAACAGGCTTAGAACTCAGGACTGTTGGAGGACAAATTTAGTTTCCACACCTTTTCCCTACACCGTAGCACCTCTCAACAGGAGACTTTTTGCTTCTGATGCTTGGAAGTGAATTACACACCAGTGGGACTGAGTCTGTGTTTCCAGAGTGGAAGCAAGGCATTGGGAATCGGTGTTTTGCAGAGTCCTCCATTGCTCGGGGATGAATATTTGACATTTCAACTTTCCAACTCCCATCTCTTCCCCGAGATTCTCAAGGAAGTGTTAACTGAATTTTCCAGTTGACTTTTTAAGTAGTAAGTTGAAAACTACATCTGTGTACTTCTTGGGAGTGGACAAGGTGGCTTTGGCAATTCATCATAATTGGGTAAATGACTTAACTTCCCTGGAGACCCAGATAACAGAGGCTAATTTAGGAAGTAATTGAGTTTGGAATGTTGTATATGCATGTACTTTATGGGTGTGTCCATATTATCTGTCAATAAATGTGTGTGTGTGTGTGTGTGTGTGTTCTTCAGAAGTTTTGGTTACTGATGGATTTAGATGACTTGGTTCCTTTATTACTACTGTCTACCTGTAAATGCATTTGAAAATCTATTTCACTGATACTCAAAACGACGACATTGTATAATGACGCAGAGGCGTGGTGAAGGTCTCTGGAGCTGGACCAGGGCTTGAATCTTGGCTCTGCCACTCACTTGATGTTGTGACTTAGATAAGTCACTTAACCTCTCTGGGCTTCAGTTTCCTCATTTCTAAAAATAGAGGTTAAAACAATTCTAACCTCATGGGACTGTTGTAAGTCAGGGAGGTTTTCTGAGGGCAGGAACTATGTATACTCCTCCACACACAGCCAGAATGAGGTTAGGAAAGAGGATGCTTTGGATTTAGATAATCCCTCAGCTCTGATTTCTAGCTCTCCCATATTGGCTGTGTGACCTTGGAGAAATTACTGAACTCTTCTGGGCCTCAGATTCCTCATCTATGACCTAGGGGTTCATCATTCCTACCGCAAACGGTTGTCACGTGATAAGGTGGGACGGATGAAGACCTAGTACCTTGGAGAGCACACAAGTGGTACTGTTTTGCTTCTTCCCATCCCAGAGTCTGACATTCAAGGATGGATGACTGAGTGCTTGTTTGGTATGTCAAACACGTTCTTTTCTCTCACGCTCCATTTTTATTTTCTCCTCCCCACTTTTTTTCTTTATTTCCCTCCCATTCCCTTCCCTCCCCTTTCTTTCTCTTTTTTTTTTTTTTTTTTTCTTTTGGGCAGCCTCAACCTGCTGCGACTCACCCCCTCTGTCCAGGGTCATCTGGTCCTGGCAGCTCCCCCCTACCCCCCGGCCTCCTCCACCCTCCCCGCTGTCCGTCCCTCTGTGGTTGTCTCCTCCACACAGGTGTCCTTCCGCAACCTGACCCAGACCTTACTGCTCCTCTGCGCCACTCCCTCCAGTGGTTTCTCGTCACCCTGGGAGCAGTCTGTGGCCCTCATCGTGGCCCGCAAGGCCCTGTGCGAACTGTTTGCTGGCAAACTCTCTGACCTGGCGTCCTAGTGCTCTCTCTCTAACTCTGCTCCAGCCTCAAAGGCCTCCCGACTGTTACTGGAACTTTCCAAGCAGGTTCTAGCTTTGGGTTCTTGATCTGTGCTTTTCCCTCTCCCCTCAAATATCCGTAGAGTTCATTCTCACCTCCTCGGGCCTCTGCCCACGTGTCCCCTTGTCAGAAAGGCCTTCCTTGATGATCTACATAAAATAACCCCTGGGATCACTCTCAAGCCTCCATGTAATTCTTCTCACATCTCACTGACACATTGTGTATATTTTCCTTTACTTTTTGTGGTCCCTCTCCCCACAGTGGAAGGTAAGCTCTATGAGAGCAGACTTTGTTTTGTTTTCTGCTGTGTCCCCAGAGCCCAGCACACAGTAGGTACTCAATAAATATTTGCTGAATACATGAATGTGTGCAACCTCTGTATGAATCGGCAGGGAAGAACCTGCAGAGATGCTCCGGGTGACGCCAAGCCTGGCTGGTTCACAGGCCAGCATTTTTGGTACCCAAACCAAGGTGAAGAGCGGCGAGGAGAAGAATCAGGTGGTCTTTTGGGGGCCCAGCCTTCAAGACCAGCACTGTTTCATCTGTGTCAGGGACACGCCTGCTCTCACGCTGCGGCTCGTGCCGCAGTTGCAGTGTTGTCTAGAATTTCCATGGCAGTTCTGCACTGTGATTAATTTTGCTCATCTAAATAGGTATCGATCACAGATAAAGATCACTCTGGTTTATTTTTAGCACCTTCACCACAAATTGAAAGTTAAAGGTGTGATGCCTAATTGTTGCCAGACTATGAAAACAAAAACACAAAGTCTGCTAGCGTGGAATCCCTCTTCTCCACCTGGTCTCTCCTTTCCTCCACCCTCCCTGTCCTGATTCTCTTCCTGTCGTGAATATGGTAGCTTAGCGGAGGGGAGTGTCCCACTGGGCGTCCCAGGGTTCCAGTCCCAACACTGCCCCTTATTCATGGTGAGATCTCGAGCTGGTTCCCTCACTTTCCTGACCCTGTGTCCTCCTCTGCAAAGCGGACCCTGAGAACAGGTATTCCGTACTATGTGTCGAATGAAAGCCGGCAAAATGAGACTACTGGGTAGAGCGCTAGTCCCCGGTGAACACGCGGTGGTGTTAGTGCTTTTCACACTTACTGATTTACATGACTGTGAGGTCTGGATAACCTTTCTTTGGCTTTGGTCAACCTTTAGGATAGACAACCCAGCTAAACCTGGAGGTAAGGCCTTCTGAAATCAGTCCTTCTTAAGGCTTTCATGGAGGTCCTCCTGTTTGCAGGGCAGGGTGGCGGATTCTGGGGCGGGCAGGCAGGCAGGTGGGTGGGCTATCCAGGCAGTGAGAGGCACAGTCCTGCTCACGTGAGTTTCCTAGGGCTGTTAGCACAAATGCCACTAGCTTGATGGCTTCAAACGACAGAAATTTCTTCTTGCACAAAGCTAGAGACCCCGGAATCCAAACTCCAGGTGTCAGCAGGGCCGCACTCCCCTGAAGGCTCTAAGGGAGGATCCATTCTTTGCCTCTTCCAGCTTCCTGGGACCCCTGATAACACTTGGCTTGAGGCGGCATCGCTGGGTATGTTGCCACCTCCATCTTTGTATGGCCTTTCCCTCTGGGTATCTGTGTGTCTCAAAGCTCCCTCTCCTTTCTGCTATAAGGACATTAGTCATTGGACTTAGGTCTGACGTTAAATCCAAAATGATCGTTTCATGAGATCCTTAACTTAATTCCATATGCAAAACCCCTATTGCCAATAAAGTCACATTCCCAAATACTGGGGGCTGGACATACCTTTTGGGGGAACACAGTCCAACCCACGAAAGTGCCCTCCAGGAATTTCAGATTAGGCAAAGCGACAGAATATACATTGATGAGCAACCAGAGTTCCAAGTAAAGAGTAAGCCACACTCTCTCGGAAGGTGGGTAAGGGTTTGATTCATTCATTCTTTGATCCAGAAACAGTGCTGAACCCTTGCTGAGCTGGGTGCAGGCAAATAGAAATGATGAGGGGGGTCACTGGCTGGTGGGGGTGGGTGGGAAGGTACAGGCCTTTCCTTGGGCTTGGAGGAGGTGGGCCTGGTGTGGGGGCTTACAAGAAAGTTTGGCTTACAGCTCAGGAGGGGTAGTCTTCAGAGAAGGCTTCCTGAAGAAAGGATTTTCCCACGGGAAGCCCAAAGAACGAGGGAGTAGGAGCCAGCCTCGCCCAAAGGGGGAGGAGTTTTAGGAAGAAGGAAAAAAAGCCCCACCTCCCTGGGTCCTCCCCAGAGTAGTCAGGGGGTGAGCTGGGGAGGCTCAAGGGGTCCGACTGCACAGCATGCTGGCAGCTGCCCGTCCAGAGAGCAGTGGAGAGTCACAAACAGATTTCAAGAAGAGGAGTGACATGACCAGATCTGCATCTTAAAAATAAAACTTAGAGAGAGCCTGTAATGAAAAGTGATTTTCCAGTAGATTTAAAAATTGTGTTTATTATGTTGTGGTTTTGTTTTTTAAAGAAGTGTAACAGAGAAACAGAAAAGTGCACAGATCCTAAGAGTGCAGCTTGATGAATAAGTGACTAGCCCTGTGTGTACACCAGTTGGGTTGTTGGATTGTCAGAGTAGAGGCAGAACAGAGGAAAGTTTGAGATGGACACATGAGTCAATTCCTCTTCTTTGTCCTATGAAGAAATGACCCCCATAACAGGAAGAAGCTGGGATCTGGACTAGGAAGACTCAGTTTTGAGCCCCATATTTGGTATTTCCCTGCTGTGTGATCTCAGGCAATGGCTGTACTTCCCTTATCCTCAGTTTTACCATCTGTAGAATGGGTAACAGTATCTACCTCACCAAGATGATGTGAAGGTGAACTAGGACAAAACTGGGGCAAGCTCTCCACATTAGGCAAAAAACAAGTGCTAGTTTGATTCTGAAATTCTAATCTGTCTCAGGTCTGGATTTCTTTGCTTTACATTCTTCCTTCTCCACCTGACTGTTTCAGATGAATGAGGAGTGGAGGTGGGAGAGAGCTTCTCTTTTTGCAGCACTTTTTATTGTTTCCCATTCCAAAATAGCTCTTCTGGATCTAGACTGTCACTCTTTGACCGTTCCTGATCCCTGCCTTTCCTGCTCACTACTGTCCTTCTCACCCAACCAGGCTCCAAGAGGCAGAGGAAGGAGGGCAGGGAGTTAGGGCCATGGAAAGAGGTTTGAGGGTGAAAGTACATCGATGCTCCTTTCCCAGCCTTGCTGTCCCTGGCTCTGCACAGGGCATTTAGGATTGTGGATGGGAGGTGGGGAAACATGGAAGGAAACATGGCATTCACACTCAGTCTGCTGGCTTATTTGTTGAGGCAAAATAGAAACAGATCCATAACAGAGGAAAGCCAGCTAGGGTCAAGGTCTTACTGTTAAAAGGCAATAGCCCCTAAGGAGTTGAGAAACAGAAGACACCATTGGGTAAAACAGGTAAAGAAGGTGAGCTCAGCACTAGACTCTCCCTCTCTCCTCCCTTTTCAGATTCTTGGCATTTCTGCAATAAATTATCTTTAAGCATCTATTGCATAATAGACCATGCTTTTACATATATTGTCTTATATGATCCTTGCAACAAGACCACAAGCTCAGTGCTATAATTACCATGTTTCAGACGAGAGGGACTGAGCTGTCCAGTGACTTGCTCCAGATCATCCCACTATTAAAAGAAGGAAACAGCTTTGACCCCCCATTCACCCAGCTCCAAAGCTCCTGCTCTTCCACTCTGCTCTACTGTTTCACGGAACGCATGTGGAAGGGCACGCACGTTTTATCGGGCCGCATCGCGTTGCGTGCATTTTTACTATTTGCGTGTACATGTCAACAGGCAAGTTGACGTGCTTGTTGGGTGAGTCGTAATGATTGCATTTTGAGTGGCTAACTGCATTTTTGCTGCCCAGGCCTAGCTCAAGGAGAACAGGAAATGGGGGTGGGTGGCTGGGTATAGCTCAGCGGGAGAGCACATGCTTAGCACGCACAAGGTCCTGGGTTCAATCCCCAGTACCTCCATTAAAAAAAAAAAAAGAAAAAAAGAAGTCCAATGGACTGAAATTACCCCCCCCCCAAAAAAAAGAACAGGAAGGGAAGCACAGGAGCCCGCTGTGTAGGGGACTGTGTGGGGGCTGGTCCTTGAACAAACCAATGGGAAATGCCTCTGTTTAGTCCCGACTTTGCTGGGGGGGCCCCTGGGTTTTTCCATGACTTTTCTATTTCCAAAGCACAGTTCTTTCCCATTCTTTTTAAAAAGAGGAACTATTTGTTTAGCACTTACTGTGTGCCCAGCACTGTGCAAACAACAGACTCCACTGGCATTTTGAAGTGATTGGTGGTACATTTTATTTTTCAATAAATTTTGTAAAGGATCTCTAGTTCATGAACCAGGATGCTGTCATATTGACTCTGCCCCTGTTCTTTTAGAGAAAGAAATGCTTTATCTTTTCATCCCAGAGTAACTGGGCCGTTTTGTCTCAGAGATAAAAATCTTCACACCAGGTCCTTTGAATGTGATGTCACGGGGGTACAACTTGCTCATTTGGGCCCCTTTCTTCTTTTTCCCCTAATGCATCTGGCCTCCTTTCAAGACCTTCCGCCATCATCACCCTAGTTATGTGGCTGCTGAGGTAGCACCAGCCATCACCGGGAAGGCAGGACCTGTGGCCTGGACGAGCCTGTGGTCATAGAGACCTGATGTGCCCAGGGTCCGGAGGGACCTCTGAGATTTGTGATGGGTCTAATAGTCTCCCCAAACTCCCTGGTTCCCACTCACCAGTGCCCTGCATAGAAAGTAGAAGATGCCCTCAATATCACTTGAGAACATTTGACTTCCGAGACAAGAATTTGAGTACCAGCCCTCTTTAAGAGCAGATAAAATTTTGAATACCTGCATGGCCTTAATTTTTTGCACTGGGCAGACAGATTGACCAAATCTTCCAGAAGCAGGATAAATAATAAAGATGAAGTTCCTTGCAATCCTAGAGCCTGTCTTTTCAGATCTCTTTTAAAGGCTCATAGAAGCAGAGAGCAGTGAGGGGAGAGGATGGGGGAGAATGAGCTTTTAATATTTAGCTATTCAGTTGTTCAATAGATATCTATTAATATCTAGGTGCGCTAGGCGATGGTTATAGATTGACAAACAAAGCAGATGCAGCCCCTGCCCTCACGGAGCTTCTTGTCCCTTATGAGACAGTTTGGGGGCACTTCCTCATCCCAGGTGAATAGACGTGCCAGGGCTCCAAGGGGAACAGCGTTAGCTCAAAGAGCAACGTAATAGATGTCATAGATGGGCAAATCTTCACTGAACAAATAAATCCATGCATGCACAGTCGGGAAGCTCTTGGGGTGACCCTAGAGTTGAGAAAGGTTGTGGGTGCTCCGGCCAAGGGCGTGTGTAATTGCTAAACAGTTTGTTTGTTGAGACACCTGAGAGAGAGAGCAGGAGGATCTGCCCCTACCTGCCTGGTTCCCAAGGGGGCCATTGACTGGGAACGAGGAACAAGGACAGCTTCCCATGCCCTGGCGTTTCCCCAGAGGTGGAGCCAGCACGGATGCAGGAACCCCTGGGGAGAGGAGAAGAGTGGCCAGAGAAAAGTGCCAGCAAATTCAGTATGCCATGTGGGCCCAGTGCAGAGGGCCCTCTGAAGTTAGGGGATCTCATCTGTATCCCATCAAGAGAGAAATGGGACCCAGCTGGTGCAGAGGCCGCAAGAGACCTGGCCCTAGAGCCATGGGCAGGAGACTGAGGAGGTGGAAGGAACTGGGGCTTAGGAGTTAGAGACTGACTGACGTGGGTTTGAAGGTTGTAAAACTTTGGGCAAATCGCTTAACCTCTCTGAACTAGCTTCCTCATCTGTGAAATAGACATCATGGTGTTGACCTCTCTAAGATGTCATGAGGTATAATATGTCTCAGGCACTAAAATCAGTACCAGGGACTAACTATAGACTTGATGATTGGTGTTCATAAATACTACATTATCAGGACCCAGGATCTGTTTCAGTGCAGTATTGAAAGACAGTGCTAGGAACCACTTAGAAAGAGGTTGTATTATCTTCAACATAAGCAGTGAAACGGAGCAGATTTGGAGGGATTTAGCTTTAGCTTAAGTCACCCACACTAACCAGCTGTCTGAACTGAGATAGGTATCTTTGCCTTCTTTGAGACTTGATTTTCTCCTCTGTGAAATGGAGATAATTTTCGTGCTCAACCTTTTTTTCATCCATCCATTAAATATTTATTGAGTGCTTACTATGAGCCACACCATGCTTGGTGCTGAGGACACAGGAATAGGACATGGTCCCTGATCCTAAGGAGCTCATCATCTAGTGGGACAGACTGTTAAATATTTACAATAGAGTGTAGACAGGCCTAGCCCTGTCTGAGTGGACAAGGAAGACTTCCTGGAGGAGGTGACATCTAAAGCTGAGAGCTGAAGGATGAATGGTTTTTTTGCCTACGTAAAAGTAGGAAAGGAAGTAAGGAGCTGGAAAGGGCATTCCAGGAAAAAGAAACTGCATGCTCAACAGCCAGGAGATTAGTGGGCACAGCAGATGTGATTATGTGGCTAGCTGAGTCTGTCTTTCCTCAGTGTGGACTTTGTATAAAGGCAGTGGGGGACCACTGGGAGATTTTAAGCAAGAGAGTTGGAATAACATCATCACATTGGCACTTTAGAGAGAACACTCAGGGTTGTATGCGCATACATCAACTTTTATTATGGAGAGCAGTTGGGGTGGGTTTATTCTTTCCTCTTTCTCTTCCTGCTCTTCTCTCTTCTCCTTTCCCTGCCCTCATATGATGGCTCACAGGAGATAAAATAACCCTCATGAGCATACCTGGTGTAGGGTCTGGCACACAGTAGGTGTCCAATTATCAGATATTCCCCCCTTTAAAGAATAGTCTCTGAAAGAGCAATCCCCAGCACGAAGTGCAAGTTGGGGCAAGAATGCTTAAGGTGTGGCTGCATGCATTTTTCTGGCTGGTGTTGGGGTATAGCTGACAGGATCTAGGTCAAAGGAAGTTCCCCAGACAGTTCAGTCTCAACCAGTCATCTGGGGTTTGTTTCAGGAAGGGCAGGTGAAGGTCAGAATATCTCCCCTATTTCGGGAGGCCCCTCCTCCCCAGGGTGCTGCTCTTGAAAACTTACCAGACATGAGCAATTTTGCTAATTTGTCCAAATCAGCTTCCTCATCTGTAAAATGGGTATGAAGTTACCTGCGCTGCCAACCACATTGGGGGCTGGGAGTGGAGGGGGTGGTTGTCATGAAGATCAGAAGCAGTGTGTGAACCACAACAAAGTAATGTGGTAGATTCCACTCGTTAAAGCCTACTGTGGGCCAGGCCTTGTTTTATGAAACCAGGATTATCGTTCTCCCTGTTTTACAGATAAAGAAAGCCAAGTCCAGAGAAATGCAAATCATTCAGGGGCACAGAGTAGGTGGCTGTAGTCAGAGTCCCGATGTTTTAATCACTGCATCATAACACCATACCCTTTTGTCTCTGGAGAACCACCAACTGCTCCTTGAGCAATTAGCATGATGCAGCCACTGAAGAAATATGTGCAGAAAGGTGGAAGAAAGGAGGAAAAGGGTAGTGTTTGAAACCTTAGAAAGTCTTTCCTAATGCCTCCAGGCCCCACCCACAACCAACCATCTTCTCCCAGATGCACTCCAAAAAATGGTTCCTCACCCCAAATTAAAATGACCTGTTACCTGTCTGATTAGGCTGGGATAGGTGAGGGCAGGCTCTGTGTCTGAGTCATGGTGGTATCCCCAGGGCCTTGTACAGTGCCTGGCACTCAATAAATATGTATGAAGTTCTATCTGTCATTTGCCTGGATTTTCTGCCCAAGGTTTCTACTTGGCCAAGAGCTATAAAGCAAAGGAGCTGGGGCTTCTGGGAAAGTCCTCTAGGGTCATTTGGCGCATACTAATTGATGGAGGCCCAGTGACTGGTCAGTGTGCCACCCCCAGGCCAAACCTAACACTGGCCTTCCACACCTCCTTACTGCTGGATGGACCCAAAGGGCTGGGTGACTCATCTCATTCTGCCCATCTTCTCCTTGGAACCTGACACTGGCCCGCCTTGTGCAGAGCATGGGCCCCACCTGTCACATGAGGAACCCTAAGGGTTTGCTGTGTAGACCACGGTATACAAGACACTGTACGTGCTGAGTGGCTTGAGTTGGGTCCACCTGACTGATGGCTCGTCCACAAGTCTCCTGAGAACCAGAACAATCCTCAGGCACATTGAGCAACCAGCTTCCCTTCCTCGCCCCCGGCAGGAGCTGGGCCAGGGAAAGTGAAGAAACCTGTTCCGGGCCTCCGCGGGGTGAGCGTGGGCAGGCCCCTGCCGGGAAAGGGGCGGCTGAACCCGATTCCATTGCTCCCGGACCGGATGCAGCCCCGTGACTAGGGCGGAGGCCGGAGAAACGCGCGTCCTGGGCGCACCTGTGTGTCCTCCAGGGCAACGCTGGCTTTGGCAGTGATAAGACTAGGGGCTCTAGGTCAGCGATCACCCGGATTGCGACTTCCGGCTGCTAAATCAGGCGAGCGGGCGCGGCGGCCGCCAATCAGCTGACAAGTAGGACTGGAGGGGGCAGTGGACATCCAGTAGGTAGGTGAAGGACGATGAGGGAAGGGGCGGCGCCCAGAAACACCTGGGCCATCGCGCTGCTGTCCTGACGTCGCAACCGCGCATTTTGTGCTTTACCCCTGCGCCTCCGCCGGCAGCGCGGTTGGGTGGAAAGAGCCCGGGACCGAATTGTATTTGAATCCAGCTGTTCTACCTACCGGTGTTTGTGTCCTGGAGTAAGTGTGTTCGCTTGCCTACCTGAGCCAGCGTTTAGCCAGATGAAAAATGGGAATCCCTCCCTCAAAGCGCGGTGTGAGAAGGCAGTGAAATTACATAGGAACTATGCCTAGCACAAGAGTAAGGTGCCCAGAAAATGGAGTTCCCCTTTCTCTTCTTTATTTCAGACCCAGATCCCGCTCCCAGCCCTGAAGTCGCGCCCCCACAGGCGACCTCAGGAAGGCGGGGTTTGTAGGGCAGGCACTCTGGCTTGGTAATACTACAGAATGATTCGAGCTTCACTTTGCCAAACTATCTGATAGGATGGGACGTGTGGGAGGATTCAAAAGGCCTCCTTTGGGTCGTGTTTCTGTGATTCTAGGAGGTCATTTCAATGCATTCTTTGATTCACGTTGTTTATTCATAGATTCCTATCAGGCTAAGGCCGCTTCTTACAGCCTCCCCCGCCCCCGGCGACGTTCCGGCCCGCCAACGTTTCATCCATACAAGGCCAGCTTCCACCGGCTGCTTTTGTGTAAATAAAGCCTGGCCTTCTGCCCGCAGGTTGCCGCGGGTCCCGCCCCGGGAGCTGGCCGGTGGGGGAGGCGGGACCGGTGCCACCGCTGCAGCGGGGCCTCGGGAGGCTGGAAGCCGGCCCCGCCCAGCCCTTGCTCAGGGGCGGGCGCTCCGGGGCCACCGGAAGGAGCAGAGCGAAGAAATCCAGGCTCAGACCCTCAGAGTCCCCACCCACTAGCACCCTCGTCCATGGGTCATCCAGCGCAGGGCAGACCCTTAGCAAATACCATCCCGAATCCTCCCAGCAACGCTGCGAGTCTTCTCCCCATTTTATAGACGGGAGACTGAGGCTCAGCAAGTGTCAATGGCTTAACCGAGGTCCCACGGGCAAAAAAAAAAAAAAGGCAGACCAAGAACTTCTAACTGAATATTTTTAATGGTAAAACCCAGTCTTCCCCACCCCACTGGTCACCAGTGAGATTGTAAAGGTCTTACTGGGGAAGAATAAAAAATACCCACGACGAATCAGATTGACAGATGAAAGAGGGTTGAAAGGGCCTTCCAGGGCTTCCTCTGTGTCTCAAACAGAAGGACTCAAACCACTGTTTAAATCACAGACTATTTTTCCTGGGTGACAATTTTACCTCCTTTCACATTAAATATAATGTAGATTTATTAAAACAGATAACAATGGTGAAGAATATAACTTTCAGAATTATTGTAGCTGAAAACAGAAGACTTCAAAGAAAAGTCAGGCTGTTTCCACAACGTACACCTTTCTCTCGAATGTGCAGAAACACTGTCGACGTCAGTCACACAGATGGGCAAACTGAGGCCCCAACCCAGTCCCACTGAGAGTGAGAGGCAGAGCGAGAGGAGATTCGAGACTTCCGGGGCTCTCGGCCTGGGGTGCTTTCTGCTGGAGGCAGGGGTGCCCTCGAACAACCACTGCTGATCTTTGTCACTCAGCCAACAAAGTAGGGGCGATTCTGAGTAATCAGCGCGGCTGGGGCTAAAAGCGAAAGGAACGCGCGGGCTACGGGCCCCGGAGGGCTGCGGGTGGAGAGCCCCGGCGCCCGCGCAGGCGGGGCCCCAGCCGGGGTTCCCGCGGGGCAAGTGCGCGCAGGAGGCGTCCTGCCCGGGCAGCTCTCTGCAGTCCCGCCCCGCGCCGCAGACCCGCCCCTGCTCCAGGCCTCTCCGACCTATCTGCCACCAGAGAGTCCCCGGTCCTAAACCCCCAGTCCCAGGAGGGGCTGAGAAGATGAGCCGGGACATCTGGCCAGCCCACCCAACCTCAGGCACCGGGGACCGGTGGCACTCTCCTTTCGCGTGGGGACGAGTCAGGTTCCTAGGCTTAGTCTTGAATCCGCCCTTGATACTTGCTAACTCTAAGGTCTCGAGAAAATGACTTAAGCTCTCTCACTCTCAGTTTCTGCTTCCATCATATGGGGGTTAGCGGCTCTTACCTCATATAATTGTTGTGAGAAGTAAATGTGTGCCTATCTGTAAAGGCCTAGAACATTAAAACAAACAAACAAACAATTAAATATTGTTTTGCTGTTACTGTTAGGCGGGCCTGGGTAGGAATCTCAGGCCAGTTCAGAACTGGAAGATCTGGGCAGAGGTACTTCCTTCAGTTCTCCCACCTGGAAAAGGGAGCTTCATTACACTTTATGTTACAGGGTGGGGGTGAGGCCAGATGAGCTCCCCAGCCTGTAGCAAGTCCCCAGGTGGTTATGTTTGCAACTCTTATGGTTTGCCAGTGCTGTCTTAAGCACTTTGCACTTATGAGCTCATTTCATTCTACAATTACAATATGAGAGAGGTATTACTGTTTACCATTTCACAAGTAGGCAACTGAGGCACAGAGAGGTTGAATGATTATCTAAGGTCACACAGTGACTAAGTTGGATTGGCAGCCACAAAATCTGGCTTCATACTCCATATTCCTACCCTCTACCAGATATGCCAGGCACAGTGCTAGGCCTGGGGAATGCAGCCAGGAATAATGTCACACAGCCATCTCCTCAGCAAAGGGCTGGATCTTCTTTCTGAGTTTATCAGGCTTCCTTACATATGCTAAGCATTGCACACACTTTATCATATTTCATATGCATTGTGCACATCTTGGTATTCAACATTGTTAATTTCCCTCTTCCTGTATTTTTGAGGTCTAGTTACAAGTCTACGTGGAGGGTGGATTTTAGGTGATAGAACATTTGGTGTCTAGCAGGTGCTTCGAACACCTGAGTTCCTCCTTCCCTGAACTTAGTGATCTCCCAGTTAAACAGACTGAAAGTGCACATGCTTAAGGTTTAGACCTTTTAATAATAATAATTGCTTCTGCCTCTGAGAATTACTGTCAGTGCTGTGGGGTTCCCAGAACTGAGGATGAACTTACTGTATTTATCACTTAATCATTTCCAAAACAGCTTATGACTCGGACATCTTTAGTTAAAGGTGCAGAATTCTCTCTCTCCAGCCCTCCCTCTTTGGGGTGCCTGTGATAACTCTTGCTGTAAATGGCTAAAGCTATTAAATATAGAATGTAGATCTTCCTGCGATGCAAGTATAAGCTGTCGTTACATTCATTCCTTAAATGTTATGATCATCTCAAACTTGGCTTTTGCAATTGAATCCTTGAGTTAAATGTGGAAAGCAAGAAGAAAAAAACAGCGTAACGGTTGGAAATAAAAATGTGCAGTGGGTAGGTTTCCAGAGCCATAAAAAAAAAATAAAAAAGCTTTAAATTTTCAAAGATTTTAAGGCTGATCTGGTTCCAGACAGCATACCCTAAATTCCCATCATCCACCGTGGCTGTATTCTGAAGGTTAAACTGCTTTTAGACAATGCAATGAGCTCAATTGATGACCAACTATTAAATTGTGAGTTTTCCTCATATGTGAGACAGCCTGTGGAGAGTGTTTGGCACATGTTGGGCACTCCAGGGAAAGCCATTATGATTAGGGACCAGGATGCAGAGGGAGCATCACTCACCTGACATTTATTGAGCATCTAATATGTGGTAGTTGCTTGTAAGTCCATTATTTCAAATAAACCGATAAACCGCACAATAAGCCTGTGAAGGAAGTACCATGTTATAGAGAAAGAAATCGACACTTCAAGAAGTTCATTAACTTGCCGTTCTCTCCAGGGAGTAAGTTATACAGTCTGAGTTGAAATTTGGGTCTGCCTCCAAGTTCAGCAGTTGATTCTCTCTGCTTTTTCCTGTATGCCTGGCTGTCAGTCATCTTAGACCTGGAGGCTAAAATCAGAGGGGGCGTTAAGATCACCACAGCCAGGGTTTCTTTGGCCTTTTTTGTAATCCAGGTTGCCCTAGATAAACACAAAAACCTCACACCTTCTCCTAAGGAATTTCAAATTCAAAATAATTTAAATATCATGATTCAAAACCGATCAAAGCAGAGGGACAGCATTCTCAGTATTTTGATTTTAAGCAAAATAAGTGTTCCCATGGCCCCCTCTCTGGCTCCCCTACTCCTCACCAGTGGAGATCTGCTGACAGTGCCCCCACCCCCTGGTCATTTCCTTCCCAGGAGGGAAGTTGAGCCTGGAGAGGAGTGAATTGCCAGTGACATGATCCACACTTGAACTCAGGTCTGACTGACTGGCTCCAAATGTGGTATCTTTTGTCTAAACACCTCATTTACCTCTCAGTTCGGTCTCTCCTTGTGACTTAGCTCAGGGTTCACACTTCAAGTGGACTTCATCACCTGGAGTTCCAGAATGTGCCATCCTTCCAGGTCTTTGCTCAGCCAGTTCCTCTGCCTGGAATGCCATCCCTCCCTCTCTGCCTGTTTGCCTGGTCAACTCCTATTCATCAAGATTCAGCTGAGATGCAGCTCCCTCAGGAAGTTTTCTGGGCTTTCATCTGTATCCGAGTAAAGGGACTGATTCTTCCTTCCTGCCTGTGGAGAATGATCTCCTGGCATTTGTTCATACTTCAGTGTTGTTTGCAAGTCTCTCCCTCTTAATCACTTATGACCTCTCTGCTCATCCCACCCCCACCACTGCCAACCTTGTGGGGACTGGGATGGAACTACATCTTTGTAATTTTTTAGCAGAATGCCTGGCATATAGCAAGCACTCAGTAAATGTGTGTGAAGTAAAAATATGCATACACACTCACACTGAATGTCACTCACCCAGGCTATAAGCACTCATAGACAACTGTCCTTTTTTGAAGCAATAGGGAGCCACTGCAGGCTTTGGAGGTAGAGAGTTTCTTGATCCACAGGTAACACAGAGACTTGCTCATGGGATCGAAGCTATAGATCTCCCAGTTTCCAGACCTTTGCCTTTGTAATATTTCCCTGGAAAGGTTTTATTGGATAAACAAGAGGCTGAGGAAGAGAAGGTATATTCATTCATTCTTTGTCCATTCAAAGAATATTGCCTGCTCTCTCCACGTTGCAATTTTGGGCACCACAGAGATAGCAGTGAGCAAGGTAGACAAAATATCTCCTCTCATGTCATTTACATTTTCCTGGGGAAGAAAGACAATAAATAAGTAAAAATAACAAATGTCTCAGTTTGGATGGTAATAAATATTATGGAGAAAGAACAGGATCCCAAAAGACAGATGGAGTGGAGGATGGACAGATAATTTTAGGTGGGGAGGTCAAGAAAGATTCTTTGAGGAAGTGGCATTTGGCAGAGCCTGGAATACCATGAGGGAGGGAGCTAGATGAAATCTGGAGGAAGCATATTCCAAGCAGAAGTGGCAAGTGCAAAGGCCCTGAGGTGGGCTGGGATAGGTCCCGGGTTGTTTTCAATGGCAACTGGCAATTTAGTAGGTGAGATAAGATCAGCATGGCCATTTGTTCTGAGCTCAGCCCAGCTGTGGGTGAATGAATGAGTGAATGGATGAATGAAACATGGTCTGTCAGCCAGGAAATTGGGCTGAATACTCTGGACAGATTTTTTAAAAAATTTTTAGTCAACAACAAAATGATGGATTGTTGAGCAAAATATAAGAACAATATAATCTTTAAAATGAATTTAAATGATCAAAATAGAACAAAGTCAGAGTGAGTTTCTGAGTGTAAAATAGATGGCATTTTAGTGTTTATTCCTTAAAACGGAATCTGCCAAATACAACCCAGGGTTGTTTCAGTTGAAATGTAAAAGTTGCTTTCACTGAGATGCCACCTGCAGAGGGTAGCTTCAGCTCGATCCTGCTGGGGGACTCTGGAGTGTGAGTTACACCTCAGTTACTCCTACTCAAGGCTAGGGAGCTACAGCATTTGACCGTTCCCCCAAGAACAACACTTGCCATTGAAGTCACACCAGAGGTGGTCCCTCCCCATCTCCTCCAGTAAACAATGAAAAGGAATCCCACTGGAATCTGATTAGAACAATGACATTATCTGATACAGTAAGAGAGAATAAAAAAGGATGGTCTGGACCATGCATGTATCACTTATTATACATAATATTCATTATACGTAATGATTATAGGACCCAGGACAGTTATGGGAGAGCAGACTCCCAGGTCCCTAGGCACAGTTTACAACCCCTTGGTTTGCTTTTACTCAGCCTGGAGGTGGATAAACACACACTTTATTGCAAGAGGGCAGGGAGCAATGTGAAGACAAAAGGACTGGAATTCAGTTTGCATCCTTATTTCAACTCTGGAGTGCTGTGTGACTTTCAGCATGTTACTTAACCTCTCGGAACTTCCATTTTCTCTTCTAGAACACCTAAGGCCCAGCCAGACACCCCAGACCCAGACATTTCCTACCAACATTACCTTGTCATTCGGGGCCCCCTACGATGTGCCTACAATGTCTCTGAACAATGAAAATGATAATTTCTGTTTTTCAGGAACCAAACGAATTCTGGCTGGACTGTGCATAATTGATATTCTTGCTTTATAAGTCATGCAGCCTTGACTTTGCTTGTTTTATTGCTTGTAATTATAGGGTCTGGGTCCAGAAACTTGAAATACGTTGGCAGAGGAGAAATTTTATACCTTTGTTTGGAGCTAGAGGGAAACTTTAAAAAAGATCAGGGGAAAGGAAAATCAACTCAGGTTTATTGAAGATGCAGTGATGTTGGGGTTGGGGTCCACTGTTTGATCACTCTTTGACTTCTGTCAGCCAAGCTGACTTAAGGATCTTCAAGAGTTGCATTTTAATATCAAGATTTGGAGGTGGCAGTAGTGAGGAATCTCAGAGCTATTAGAGGCAGGGGGAACCTGGATGTCCTACATGCTGGTGGGACTTATCAGGGACAGGCCCGCTCCCAAGTGACTGGTACCCTGCTAAGTTTGGTGCTGAATGAGTAAGTGGATGATTTGCTCCATGTAGGATGATAGATCCTGCTCTCCAGTCCCAGTTCCACCTCTCAGGTAAGTCCTTTACCCTCTCGGGATTCCATTCCTTCCACTGTAAAGTGGGGCGCATCAGACTTGCCCAGCCTACCTCCTGGGGTTGTTTCAAGAGTCAGATGCTATGCAAATGTACCTGTCAATTACGTGTGATAATGCATGAAGCCAGCAGGATAAAGTGACTGTAGTCTCTCTGCAACTGATTAGGGTGACCTCGGGAAAGTATTACAACTTTACTAAAGCCTCCTTTTTTTTCATCTGCAAAATGAAGGTAATCCCTGTCCTGCCAAATTCATAGCGATCCCATGAGACAATGTATAAGAAAGCATCTTATAAACTGTAAAGTGCTGAAGGAAAAGTGAGGAATTATCATTTTCCTCTTCCTCATCCCCTTTGTCATTATTATATTCCCTCGTCCCTGAGAGGATCTCCAGTGAGGATGTGTTCACATCCTCCTCATTGGGCTGCTGCGCTCAGATCCCAGCCTTCCAAGTCAGAGAGGATTCTGCTCAATTCCCCACTCTATCAATTACTAGCTGCTGTGTGACCCTGGGTGAGTCACTAAACCTCTCTGAGCACTTCAGAGAATGCAGGACAATGAGACCTGCTTCAGAGGTGTTTGTGGCAAGACTCAAGCAAGAGAGCATGTGTGTATCCAAAACAGCATCTGGTATAATTTCAATCAGTGCCGATGACTTCTCTTATCCACTCCTCTTCCCCAACTGGGCTCTTCAGATTTAAATCCACAATCATGTGGCCATAGTCGGGGGTTGGTCTGGTTTATTCTTGAAACTACTTGTCACATGCGAAGCTGAATCATGGTGAATTGCATGAGTCCCCTTCTCCATTAGGCTGTGAACATCTAAGAAGGGCACGCGTCACTTGCGGTTCTAGCCCCCAGAATGGGGAGGACATGCTGTTCTAGGCATATATGTAGGGGGTGTTGGGAAGACTGGCTAGAATGCATGTAAAACCTTGCATTGTGGTACCTGGCACATGGGAGGCCTTGGTGATTAACCCCTGACTGACTAAAAGCTCTGGCCAGCATTGCAGTCTATCACTGACGCTGTTCTTTTCCTGGACAGAAGGAATTGGAGCAATTTCAGAGGAGTGGCATACCAAGGGGGATACCACTTGTCTCATACCATTTGCCCTGGAGAGGAAGTGTATTTTACTTCTGACATTATTCAAAATTGCTGGCACATGGTGATAATAAAAAAAGACTGACTCATTAAATTTCCTTTTTTAAGTGTGCACCCCCTTATTACCTGCACCCAGATTGGACTGTTCCTACCTCCCATCTTTGATTCATCACTGGCTCATAAAATTAAGAGGGAGATGGTGTGGTGTGAGGGTGGGGGTGGTTGGGGGCTAAGGGATGCTGTGATTACAAAGCGGTGAGATGATTGCATATGGAGGTGGGTGCGTGGCTCTGTAGGAGCACTGAGGTCAAAGCCACCCACCCACCCACCCACCCTGGTGCTGAGGCTGAAATCTGGGGACGACGCCAGGCAAGGCTCACAGCGGAGAAATCTCTAGGCTGGGCTGGCAGGAAGAGCAGGGCCATGCCAAGCAGGGAAGGGGAGGAAGGGCTGTCGGGTGTAAGTGGCAGTGCCTGCCAAGGCACAGAGTTTTCACACTGCATGCAATATTCTGGGAACCTCAAGTAGGAGGGTTTGCTTGGGGCAGATCCAACAGGACATATTACTTGCATTTAAAAACCTCCCAGGGAATAGTCTGAATTCCCGTTTTCTTGCAGATTCTGAGGAAGATTCTAGCCCGCTGCTCTATCGTTCTGTAAATGCAGAGGTTGGTGGAACCCTGTGTTGGCCCAGAGCCATCAGAATATTTCTCAGGGAAAGCCCTTGGGCCAAGACGTCTGTTTTTTCTTTTCTTTGGAAACTATGGTGCTCTTTGTGAAAACAAAGGAATTTGGATTCTGTTCAGGAAAAATGTAACCTACAAACAAATAGCCTTGGAAAATCTGTGCCTCACCCTGAGTGCCTGGGTCAGGCACCGGGAGCACCGCGCCCTTCTGCTGCTTTCTAGCAGGAGGCCACCTCCTTTTTCCTCTTCTGTATGTTGTCTCTGGCCGCCCAAAGGGCCGCACCTCCTTTCCAGGCTTCTTCCTTCCCTGATGCTCAGGGCCCAGGTCTTTTCAAGTGCCCTTGCTCTGCCTGGAATGTGCTTCCCCTTCCTGTCTGCAAGCCCTTCATCCGTCTTTAAGATCCAGTTCCCGCATCGCCCCCCAGTTCTGATTTCCCCTAGATAATTGGTTTCTCCTCTACTGTGTTGCTCTGGATAATTTAAAATTTAAATATTCTTTCCTTTTTTCTTCCTTTTTTTTCTTTCCCAGATAACAATCCCTGATTGTATTTTTTTAACTATATATAATAATAAAATAATGGCTGCCAACTTAAATTCTTGCTATGTGCCAGGCAGTATGATACATAATGTTACCCTAGATGCAAAGTGCTTGGGACAGAAATTGGCACATAGTAAGTTCTCAATAAATGTGACATTATTATCTTAATTCTCTCATGGCACTTGTAGCCAATACATTTATCATGCACATTATAATGCACATTACTGGTCTGTGAGCTCCTTGAAGGCAGGGACTGTATCTTCTTTCTCTAGTATCTCCAAGCATGTAGATTTCCAAGGGGTATTTGTTGAGTGAACATCTAGCCACTGAAACTTATGACTGAGTGCAGAGATTTATGCCATGAGTTCCCAAGTCAATTTAACGTAGCTGTACCTATAGAATTTAGGGTGGGAATCAGAGGGGCTGGGCTTAATTCTGTTTCACCTACCTACTAGCTTTGTGATCTTGAGTAAATTAGCCAATCTTTTCTGACCTCTAGACACCTATTTTCCAAAATGGGGATAATAGTCCTTAAATTGCCTTCCTCACAGGTTTTCCTTGAGCCTCGAGTGAGCTAATACATGGGAGAGTTTTGTGAATTGTATTTTATATATGTGATACATTATTGTTGGAATCATTCTGGACTCCACTGCCATCACCACCATAGCTGACAGATCATGAGTCCACAGGTAGCTCCAGTTGGCAAATTACCAGCATGCCGTTTTGGGTTTTCATGATGTCTAAAATGTAATATCTTGATGATTGGGATACTACTGTTTTTTCTCTTCAAAGCATGCATCCAAGGTGTTAATCTCAACCTTTCTAAAGGTTTTTGAATGGACTTTGATTTTACCACTTGATTTCTTTAAAATCTATGACCCTAAATTTCACAGTTACATTTCCTCTCAGGAAATGTTCTGAAAGGATTATAATCAAACAATCATAGTATTTATTGGAACTAGATACTAGGGATTATAAGAAGGAATGAAAAGAAGTGTAAGACATGGATTTCTTTACTCTCAAGGAGCTTACTATCTTATTTGGGAGCTTGGACTGAGTTCTAAGTTTGTGCACAAAGTATGCGATCTGAGGAAGGAGAGATCCCGCTGTGTTGAAGTGGCTTGTGAACCTTTCAGGGAGGAATTGGTCCTTAGGCTAAGCTTAAAAGGAGACCAATGTTTAGACTGAAACCCTGGGAATATAATTCATAAGACAACTCTAGGGACATTGCCTAGTGCTGCTAACACTTCCCTTTCAGCAGGGTTGTAGATTTCTTTAGTTCCTGGTGGATTTGGAAGAACACATGAGAACACTCTAGAAATGTACTCATTGATAAATGTCTGAATCCAAAAAGCTGCTGATATTTTGTGGCTGAAGCTTTCATGATGAGGAAATAAAAACTCTCTACTTTAACAAACAAAAAATAATGTTTAGTCACGATGTATGTGTCTGAAAGATGTTGGAGAGAAAGCTGTTTACAGAACATTGTAGCCCTCTAACTTCAGCATGATAATAGCAACAAGTGCTCGTGGATTAGTAAAGCCGGCACACACTGCTGAGTATAGGGTGATAGTAACAATAACCCAAAGAAGACAATTTTTTAAATACATAATTGTAAACAACTTAGGAGAAAAAGAAAATGAGAACGCTAGGTCTGAATGTGTATGTAATGCATCCAAAGCCACAGTCAGAGGTCAATGTATAGACTTCATGTTTTCACTTAAAAATATGAATAAATGAAAAGAAAGTAACTAAATGTCTAACCTAAAAATTTATAAAATGGGCAGCACAACAAAACTAAAAAAAGGACAAAAAAATTCAAGGATAGCAAGTGAATTAGAAAATCAACAAAATAGTAGAATTCATAAGTAAATTCATGAACTGGTTCTTCAGGGAGGAAAGTAAAATAAGCAAGCCTACAGGATCTCTACTTCAGAAAAAAGAAAAAATCAAATAGCCTATATCTGAAAAGTTTCTATAATTTGTAAAGCATTTTCCCTTTCCTTATTATTCTTGGTCCCTAAACTAATCGTATGTGTTATATATTTGTATCTCTACTTTGCTGGTGAGGACCAAAGAAGTGAGATTACTGAGGATCAAAGAAGCAAGATCACTTCTTAGGGTCACACAACTAGTGAGTGGTAAAACCATGATTTGAACCCAGGTCTTCTAGCCTTGTTTAATATTCTTCCAATAATCCCATAGCACTCTCTTGGGCTGAGTATAAGACAGGACAGGTAAAACATCTGATATGTCTGTTCGTTTCCTGTGGCTGCTGTAACAAATGGTCACAAACCAGGTGCCTTAGAGCAGTAGAAATTTATTCTGTCAGAGTTCTGGAGGCTAGAAGTCTGAAACTGAGGTGTCAGCAGGGCCATGCTCTTTCTGAGGCCTCTAAGGGAGAACCATTCTTTGTCTCTTCCTAGCTTCTGGTGGTTGCCAGCAGTGTTTAGTATTTTATGGCTTACAGCTACAGCTCCCTGCTCTTTGCCTGCATCTCCCTGTGGTCTTCTCCCTGTCTGTCTTCACATTGTCTTTTCTCTACGTATATGTCTCCTCTGTTTTCTCTTCTTATAAGATGTAGGGATTTGTTTTCCAAATCCAGAAATTATTTTTAGTATGACCTCATCTTAATCATTTAATTGTATCTGCAAAGATACTATTTCCAAATAAAGTCACATTCTGAGGTTCTAGGTAGACATAAATTTTAGGAGAGCACCATGCAACCCAATACAATGTCCTGACTTCTTATGATTGTGGTCTCAAAAATCCTTACTGGGCTCCATCCACATAACAAATCTGTACATGCAGCCAGCCAGACAGTCAGTGATCATTTACTGAGTGATTAAAATGTCCCAAGTACCTAATTAGATGGCCCACAACACATCAAGAAAAAGGCACTAAGGCACTTGGGATCTTAGGCCACATCATTGGGGTTTATTAAGCTAGGGACCGATGGGAATGATAGACCTAGTCCACTCGTTAGACCAGTTGGAGAGCTGTTCAGATGCACTTTAAGAAGGAGGTAAAGTGGGACAGGTTCAGAGGACAGTGACATAGATCCTAAAATCTTATTAGTCTGGCCACAGTGACTGTTAGAATACCTGGGAAAATCTCAGGTGTGTACACGGGTGGTGGGATGAAGTGAGAAAAGGCATAAGAATGCACTTCTGATACTTGAAGGGCTGCCGGCTCTAGGAGTCTAGGAAGCCACCTAGAAGTGGGTGACACCGGTACCTGCATCTGGGAGGTGTTCAGCCTTTAAGCTGCCAGAGCTGCTGAGGGACTCATCTGCTGAAGGAGCCAGAGGGAGATGAGGAGAGGAGGGGCTTGTTCGTGGATCTTATTCCAAGCTGGGTACTAGATACAGATCTCGGTTTAAAAATTGTAGAAACACATCCTCTAAAATTTCTTGCACGAAAGAATTTCTCAACATGAACACAGTGGTTTTCATAAAATGAAGATATTTTTATGTGTAAAAGACACAAGCCCCAACCTCCAGGGGCCCACAGTAGGGTGGGAGAGATCTAACACAAAAGAGAGGCAACCAGCTATAAAAATAGGCTCAATAAATATTTGAAGACTGAATGATTGAGTGGTTTTCTTCCAAGAATATTTTTGGTTGTAGTCACAGCATGGCCTTTATCGTTGGGTGAGCAACTGGCCCAATTTGCTGGGTTCTGGGAGGTTTCTTGGGACATAGTGCTTTTAGTGCTAGAACCAGGAGAGGCCCAAGTAAACTGAGATGAGCTGGTCATGCTATTTTACCGGCTTTTTAAAAAAGGAAGGAAGACATAAAAGCAATTATGGTGACAGCATCAACAGCGGTTATCAGAGCAGAGACAGGGGCGCACGTGGTCTTTAAGGGGGAGCCAGGCAAGGCTCAAAAGCTTCATCAGAGCGGAGACGATGCCTGTCTGGTCATTGCTATATTCCCTGCACCCAGCACAGTGTTTGGCACATAACTGGAGTTCAGTTGCTATTAGTCAAATACATGAATTCATTAACAGAAGTCAAAAAGCATTGAAGCCAAACCTGAAACGTTATGTAGCGTTCTGACCATAGGAGAAAGGGGTGTACAAAGAAGTTTCTAAAATAGAGTCTTTGGATATAGTAATTGGTAAATATAATGTTTAATGAAATCTAGTATTTTTCCTATGGCTATTAATATAGCTCTTGGGGAAAGCCCTTAAAACATACATTTCCTCCATTCTTTATTTTTTTTTTTCCATTCCTGCAGATCCTCCCCCGCCTTCCGTTTTTGCTTCCTTCCCTTTTTTCTGTTGGAAGAGATAATGCTCTTTGCAGAGAGGACACCACTAGAATCTCTTTCAGGGCAAGTCTAAGCGGCAAATAAACCAGGAAAGTGGTCTGCTCGGGAATGCACAGAGGTGCAGGCGGGGCAGGAAGGATGAGAAGGACGACAAGTCTGGATGGTTGGAGCAGCATGGGAGGAGGCAGGGGGTGGGAGCATCAGGGCTGGGGAAGGCGCGTGGGGCCACATGGTGAAAGGTCCAGCTGCAGGATCACCGCCCGCCGTGAACTCCCGCGCCTTGGGCCACACAGGTGTTTCCTACTGGATTCTTATTATGGAGACAAAGTGTGAGCATTACTCCTGTGAAAGAAAGAGAAACATGTATGGAACACCTGCTCTGCCAGGCACTGCTGGGTCCTTTTATATGCATGATCCATGCATGCATTTTGAAAGGATGTATTACTAACCCCCATTTCACAAATGAAGAAACTGAGGCTTCAAGAAATTTGGTGACTGGCCCAAGATGTAGTTGACTAGTTGAACTCGGGTCTGTCTGGCCTTACAACGGTGGTTTCCAACTTCCTATCTTCCTTTTAATAAAAGCAGAACCTTTTCCATCCTCCTCCCCCACCCTCTGCTTCCTGCCTCTTCTCAAAACCAGTGGAGCCTTCCTCACCAAATGCACCTTCCACTAAGCTCAGCCTGCTCTGTCCTCCTTAGAAACAAGTCCAGATCTTGGTATCTCTTTGACATTAAATACATTATTTCGACCTGGACAGAACCCTTAGATTTTGTGCTAGTCTTTAACTTTCATTACTCCTCAGGAATATTTCCAGCAAGCGTTACTGGCCCATAAAGATGTGCCTCTTAAAGGGGCATAGTTACCCACAGTAGGAAGCGATTGGGAATATTATGAACCCAAGCAGTCAAACTATCTCTTTGGGCTCATGGCCGTGACTGATTAGCAAACCAGAGAGAAAAACAAGAAACCCTGGGTTCCAGTCCAGGTACTGCCATTCACTAGCTATATGGGCTGAGTTCCTTTACATCTTTGGGCCTCAGTTATATTATTTACAAAAAGGATAAATTATACGTGCTTTGCTTACCCCACAAAACTATATTCAGAGATTACCTTGAGTGAAGTAATAAATCGTAAGTCAGAAAAATGTAAGGCAGAGGAAGGATGTTAGCTTTAACATTTGTGGGACAAAATGAACAAAAATAAAACATGAAATATTATTTTTATTTATTTATTTTACTGAGCTATAGTTGATTTACAATGTAGTGTTGATTTCTGGGGTACTGCATGGTGATTCAGTTATACGTGTATATATTCGTTTTCATATTCTTTCTTACTATTGGCCATTACAAGGTATTGAATATAGTTCCCTGTGCTATGCAGTAGGAACTTGTTGTTTATCTATTCTGTATAGAGTAGTTTGTATCTGCTAATCCCAAACTTCCAATTAATCCCTCCTCCCTTTCCCTTTTGGTAACCATAAGTTTTATTGTTTTTGTTTTTGTTTTTAAATGTCTGAGTCTCTGTTTTGTTTTATTTCTTGGTGGTTAGTCAGTGCAGGTAAAAGACACCCGAATTCAATCTAGCTTATGCCAAAAAGGGGACTTTATTTGCTTAGATAAATCAAGGGCAGGGGTGGAGCCCTGGGAATGGCTGCATCTGGGTCTCCAGTCCTGCCAGAACTCCTCTTGGACTCACTGTATATTTGCCTCCTTCTCTCCAGTTCTTCATGAGTGTCCTACGTGTGATGGGCACCACGACTGCCCAAGCTCCAGGCAACTTTTGTAGTCTTTTAAAATTCATGAAATATAACATACACTGAAATGTATATAATGATATATGTACAATTTAGGCTTCCATTTTTCCAAGCTTGTTATCAGAGAAGGAAGAGAGTTATCTCCCTCGAGCATGAGGTACAAAAATCCCACGGAAGCCCCATGATTGGCCTGGGTGGGTCATGTGCATGCCTTGGACAAACCACTGTGGCCAAGCATGGATACTACCAGCGACCCACCTCAGGTCTCTGGCCCACTTCGTGTAGCCAAGAGGCGGAGAAAACACAGACATGGCTACACCCACTTGTATTCGGAATTGAAACAATGAAAGATATGGGAAAGGGGATATTTCTGCAGGCTTCTGGTTTCTCTAGGATGCTCCAGCTCTGAGAGCACAGGCCTGCTAGGAGATGTAAGGTGGGAACTTTGCAATGATGGCACTTGGGATATCTAGCTGCTCCTTGCATGATATAAGTTTGGCTCAGTGTAATATGCAGATTAAGCACCTACTTGCTTCATCAAACTTAGTATAGAGAATGGAGTTAAATAAGCTGGCTCATGGATGAACTCTGACTGGTGCTCATTCAAATCCCATCATAGCAGGGAAGGCAAATATTGAGTAAATACCTGTGCTGCAAAAGTGAAGTCCAGAGCACCCAGCGGCACGTAACAGAGACCAAAAGAGGCACTGACATCAGCTCTGCTCAGTGTCATGGGTGAGAGGAAGTCCTTCTAGGGAAATAAGCTAGCACGTGCTTAGTCCTGGGATCGGAATGTGCGCACTGGAGGAAGTAAAAGAAGGCCAGATTGTCTTGATATAGAGAATGGGGTAGGGTGGGGTGAGGTGGGGGATGGCTCAAGATAAGGGAGGTAGAGGCCAGACAAAGCATCTGGAAAAATACTAAATGCTAGGTTCACAGTGTTCTCTCTCCATCTTTGGCCAGGGTTGCCCTGTGATCATTCCATGAGGCCTGTGGCCCAGTTCCCAAACCTGCCCCATCGTGTCATGGCATCCCCTCTAAGAGCAACATGAGCAATGGAAGGAAACTCAGCCTCTGGGAAATAGGTGCAGGGCCATTTCCCCCTTCAAAAAGGGCTAAGCTCTGCAGCTCATACTACTTATTATTCATGGTAATCATCACGTTGGACACCTCATTTGCCACAGAGCATGCTGACCTTCAAAGCAATAATTACTCCTCCCAGATTCCCTGTGAAACAGGCGACTAGAGGGTCTGAGCACAGGATGAGGAGCCATTAAAGTCCTGAAAATCGGACTCCTTCTCTACGGCCTGGGCAGAAAAGCGAATAGGCACAAAAGGCCCCTTTTGGCCCCTGATTGTAAAGCATGGAAGGCAGATGGGGGTAGAGAGGGAACTGTGGCCTCACAGGTGTGCTGGGACATTTAATTAGAAGGTAGGAGGTGCGCTTTCATGAGAGAAAGGGCTGTGGAGCCACGCTCTTCCAGACCGCGAATTCCCTTTAGGCAGAAGGAACACCAGGGCTCAGGTGGCAGGTGCCGGGATGAAGGAAGGGGATGGGGGACCGCGAGCAATTCGCATGAGATGGCACTTGTCTGGCGTGAAGGCCAGGCCGGGTCCAACTGCTTGGGTCCCTCAGGCCTGGTGCTACTGAGACAGGGAGGATCGAACCCTGACGTCATTCAGGTCCTCTCTCTTCCGGTGCCAAGATGCTCTCCGGGACTAGCTCCAAGAGGTCAGGTCATTGGCCAGCATCCCACAGCCCATCGGGAGTGAAGCTGGGATTTCTCCTAGCATGGGCTTAACTACCAGCCTCTCCATTCCATGCTACAACATGCTACTGGGTATGTAACTTGGTATTCACCTCTCAGTGCCAGGAGTGTAGCAGGAGCTTAGGAAAGGCTTGGCGGTCTGATTTAGTAATTTGTGTTCTCTTTCCAATTCATCTTTTTGTTCTCAGGGCTGGCTTGCAAAGGTGAGGGGAGAGAGTTTTGTCCCTGGTGTCCTGACCCCACAGGCACTAAAGAAACACCAGCCCCTGACTAGGCACCTGTTCTTTATTGCCACCTGGAACATCTCCAGTGAGGATAGAATGTTAAGATGTCAGAACATTGACTGCCCAAGGTGGATGCTTCCTTCCTGCCCCCTCCTCTCCAGGCCTGATAGATGCTAGGGGCAGCTGCCCCACAACCGAGAATAGCTCTGCCCATCAAAATATCCCTTCCCTTGGCCGGAGCTAGGGACACGCTGTCCCCATCTCCTGGGCCCCATTTTCCCAGCCTCCTTGAAGATCAGCACTCCCAGATCCATTTCATCACCTCTGTGTCTCTTAGGAATCGTGGCATGCTTTCTTATTTACCAGGGAATCTTCTGGTTGTCTTCATTTGATACCTGTCTTCTGGCCAGGCATCCATGGGTCTCTGGGAGCGTAGAGTTGAATGCAGCCTCTGCCCTCCAGTCATGCCCAGGCTCGGGGACCTTGAACGCTCTACCCAGAGTGAAACAGATGGATCCAAGGAAGTCCAGTGGCTTGCAGATTAGTGCAGGAGCAGCACCTGAGTGGGCAGGGAAGACTTTGCAGGGAGTGGTGCCTGGGCTTGGGCTTAAAGGATGCACAGGGACTTTCCAGGCAGAATGATGGAGGGGAGGAATTAGAAGGAGGGGGATGTTTATCCATTCCTTGGTCCATGTGCCCTCGATGAACCACACAGAAGCTGTATGAACTCTGTGGACACCCGCTGGCTACGGGAACAGCTTGCACACCATGCTGTGCATGTGGCTTAGTTCGTCATTCGTGACTACCTGTCATCCCTGACTAGTGTCGTGGTTTCCAGCTCCCTTCTCATCTTTGGGCACTTACCCTGAACTTGTTCCATTTGACAGCAGCCTTCAGAAAGTAGCAGCTAGCAGGGGCTTTAGAACAAAGCCTTTAGGGCTACACCAGGTCTACGTAGGAAGCACAGCTTTGCCACGTATCAGCTAGGAGAGCTGAGGCATGTTTCCCTGAGCCTTAGTTTCGTTATAGGTAAAACAAGAGTCTTAACACCTCCCCATCTGTTTGGACGTTGACACTGGATCATGACTATAAAGAGCTGACACGGGGCCTGACCCACAAGTGTACAATAATCACCAGCTATGGGCATATGCAAAGTGTGGAGCCCAGAACTCAGTGCAGGTTGACCCCGGGGAGCCCAGCTGGAGCTGGATTGCTGCCTCCTGGCCTGATGCTGGCCTTGTCATGCAGCTGGGGATCACGGTGGCCCTTTTGGCAGGTGCATCCCTGCTGACTCACTGCAGTGTACCCGGTCCCTGGAAGCCTTAGGCCTCATTCTCAAGGGCTGTACCGCTAACTCCCATCTCGCCAACCATTTGCTGGAGCCATTGGTGTTAAGTCTTGTCCAGGGCCTGACATTTAGGCTCATGAAATTCTACTCTACTGGGGGTACATTTAGTCCATCCATCAAGCCTGTCTTGGTTCTGCCTTCTAACATTTGCTAGCCTGTTTCCTAACAGGATTTCCTCCCTGCCCAGTCCTTCCAACAGACTGTGGCTAGAGAAGCTTCTTGAAAACACTATTTTCTTCCTATTCCCCTCCTGTTCAGAATCTTTCCATGACCGCAAACTGGGTGGAGCTTAAACTCTTCAGCCTGCCACTCCAGACCCTTCAGAGTCTAACACCAACCTACTTTGTGAACTCTTTCATTCTCTTTTTCCTGCCCCAGGAAGGGTGATAACCATTTCTATATCATAGGATTTTTATGAGGATTAGATTAGTTCATACGGGAAAAGCACTTGGAACAGGGCTTTCGAGAATTGCGAGGGATCCGCGTCTTTCACCATTTGCAAACTGATAGGCGCACTGGTACAATTCCATGGCTGCTGGGTCAGAGACAAGGATTTTATTACTCACAGCAATAGCAGTAGCCAGAGTACTAATGTTTTCTTTTTCCTTTCTTTTTTCCATTGAAGTATAGTTGACTTACAATATTATATTAGTTTCAGGTGTATAACATAGTGATTTGATATTTTTATAGATCACAGACCATACAAAGTTACTATAATATTATTGACTATATTCTCTGTGCTGTACATTATATCCTTGTGAGTTATTTATTTTATAACTGGAAGTTTGTACCTCTTAATCTCCTTCACCTGTCTCACCAGTCCTCCTACCACATCCCCTTCTGGCAACCACTAGTTTGTTCTCTCTGTATCTGTGAGTCTGTTTCTGTTTTGTTCCATTTGTTGGTTTTCTTTTTTAGAGTCCACATATAAGTGAAAACATACAGTATTTGTCCTTTTCTGTCTGACTTATTTCACTTAGCATAATACCCTCTAGGTCTAATCATATTGTCACAAATGGCAAGATTTCATTCATTTTTATCACTGAGTTATATTCCATTGTTTACACATACCACATATTTATCTGTTCATCTGTTGATGGGCACTTAGGTTGCTTCCATATGTTGGCTGTTGTAAATAATGCTGCAGTGAACATAGGGGTGTACATAGCTTTTTAAATTACTGTTTTCATTTTCTTTGCATAAATACAAGAGTGGTAATGCTGAATCTTATGGTAGTTAATTTTTTGAGGAACCTCCATACTGGTTTCCTCAATGGCTGCATCAATTACATCCCCACCAACAGTGCACGAGAGCTCCCTTTGCTCTTCATCCTTGTCAACACTTGATATCTCTTGTCTTTTTGATACTAGCCATTCTAACGGATGTGAGGTGATCACACTCACAATGAGTGTGATTTGATTTGCATTTCTCTGATGATTAGTGATGTTGAGCACCTTCTTACGTACTTGTTGGTCATTTGTATGTCTTCTTTGGAAAAATGTCTATCCTGCAATTTTACTGAATTCATTTATTTGTTCGAATAGTTTTTTTTAGTGAAGTCTTTTAGATTTTCTCTATAAAGTATCATGTCATCTGCAAACAGTAACAGTTTGCAAACATTCCAATTTGGATGATTTTTTATTTCTTTTCTTGTCTAATTGCTATGAGTAGGACTTCCAATACTAGGTTGAATGAAATTGTCAAGAGTGGGATCCTTGTCTTGTTCCTGATCTTAGAGAAAAAGCTTTCAGCTTTTACTTTGAGTATAATGTTTGAGTATAATCTTTTCTTTGAGTATAATCTTTGAGTATAATGTTAGCTGTGGGTTAGTCATAAATGGCTTTTATTTTGTTGAATTATGTTCCCTCTATACTAACTTTGTTGAGAACTTTTATCATGAATGAATATGGAGTTTTGTCAAATGCTTTTTCTGCACTTATTAAGATAATCATGTGATTTTTATCCTTTGTTTTGTTAATGTGGTGTATCATATTGATTGATTTCTAGATATTGAACCATCTTTGCATCCCTGAAATAAATCCCACTTGATCTTCATGCATGATCCTTTTAATATGTTGTTGAATTTGATTTGCTAATATTTTTTGAAGGATTTTTGCATCTATGTTCATAGGGATATTGGCCTGTAATTTTCTCTTTTTTGTAGTGTCTTTGTCTGGTTTAGTTTTCAGGGTAATATTGGCCTCCTAGAATAAGTTTGGAAGTGTCCCTTCCTCTTCAATTTTTTTAGAATAGTTTGAGAAGAATAAGATTAACTCTTCTGTAAATGTTTGGTAGAATTCCCCTGTGAAGCTTTCTGGTCCTGGATTTTTGTTTGTTGGGAGTTTTTTGATTACTGATTCACTTTCATTTCTAGTAATTGATCTGTTCAGATTTTCTCTTCTTCCTGACTCAGTCTTGGAATATTGTATGTTTCCAGGAGTTTATCCATTTCTTCTAGGTTGTCTAATTTGTTACATATAATTGTTCATAGTATTCTGTTATGTTTGTTTATATTTCTGTGAGTATCAGTGTTTTATTATGCCCATTCCCTGAGCCTCAGTTCCCATGGGTGTGGTGAAGAGGGCCAGATGACATCTGACATTTGTGGGTTGCATTATGGAGAGGAGCCTTGAGCTCAAGAAAACTGAATTTTTTTTTTTTGTGGGTTGTAAGTGAACCTGCCCTCTGCTGTAGAGTGGGACACTATCCCTAGCTTCTATTCCTATACAAGCATCCTTGAAAAGATGGTCTGAAACAAAGGTAGTCAGTGCCCCTGCTCACAAGACATCCAGAAATGTGAGAAACCCATGAAGAACTGCTTCCCAACAAGGGCCAGGTGTGTTGTAAATGCTATGTGGGTACTGCTCGTGATGAGGATGTTGGTGGTGGTGCGTGCATTTTGCTTCAGTATGGCAGGTCTTCTTGTTGACCCTTTAACACGACTTCTGCCCTTGGTGCCTTTAGTTATGCAGTTCCTCACATCTCCCCATCCTCTACTCCTGGCTTAATGCCCTGAATCCAGTTCTAGCATCTCCAACATATCTTTCCTGGCCACCCTAATTCAAATTGAGATCCCCTCTCTAAACTCTGACAGTGTCTTTTGCCCTATTCTCTCAGCACTTAGCAAATACTGTTTTCCTGTGCTCAAGATCTTTGCAAAGCTCTTTCCTCCACTTGGTATTCCTGCTTATCTCTCATCAGATTAACTCCACCTCATTCTTTATTCATCAGCTTAGATAATATTTCCTCCAGAAACCACTCTTGACCTCTCCACTATCCAGTCTACATTAGGGGCCTCCATTTCCTCCTGTGGCATCAATGGTGGCATTTCTTGCCTGGCTGCCCCTTGAGACTTAGAAGGTCTGGAGGATCCTTCTATGCCTAGCACCTGCTGTAGTGTCTGGCACCTAGAGGCATTTAATAACACTAACAAATGAATGAATAATTGTACAAATGTATGGATACTCATATCATATATTCATAAAAATTTAACAAACAAGTCTAACCACATTGGAAGCTCCTGGAATATGTCCATTGGTCAGACACATCAGTAGGTGTTTCATATCTGTGAATTGATTGATGAGACATGCAATTAGTTATTACACTCCTTTTTAGATGTGTCAATTTCATCTTGCTTTAAAGGACATATGTGAGGCCAAGTGGACCTCTATGTGAGAACATGTTACATATATTGTCAATGGTATTATTCACTCTGGTTTTATTCTAGTAAGCCTCCTCAAAACAATTTAAAATCCATTACTTCCATGTTCCTTTAACTTGGTAAACATCAAACTCATTTCATCCTTAATAGTTTACAAAAGCAACACCAGTATACACTAATGTTCTGTTTATAGCATTCACAGCAAGTTTCAAATTGCAAGTGCATTTTGACAGTGGCTTTTGAAGGCTCATATTGGAAAGAATAGCAGAATAGTCACCATCAAACCTGAAGCTGAGTTTGGGGCTAGCTCTCTGTTTTCCATAATGTGATTAGATTATACAAAGAACGGAAAACTTGGGAACTCAAACCAAAGAATGTGGACCCTCAAGACACTGAGGGAGGCAGAGACCACAGTGATGAAAAACTAGCCCTCTGGGGCAAATGAACCTGCATTTGAATCCTGCTTCTTTTAATGACTGAACCCCAGTTTCTTCATTTGTAAAAGCAGAAGACTATGACACACATCATAAGATTGTCATGAGAATTAAATGAGGTAACGTGTTAAAAAAAAACTTTGCACAGTATGCAGTACATAGTTAGCTGTTAACAGATGTTAGCTGTTATTACTATTAACATTATAGTCAGAAAGACCTGGGTTTGCATTCCCTGGATTTTGCATCCCGGGCAGAAACAACTATATGCGAGGCGTCTAAAACTGAGGGACATGAGAGTTACTTAACTTTCCTAAGCCTTCGTTTCCTCACCTATGATGTGAAGACAATAATACCTGTATCATAGGGTTGATGTGATGATAATTTAGCAGATGACATGTAATGTGCTTAAGAAATGTGTGGCATATGGTAAGCACTCAGTAACTGTTAGGTGGAAAAAGAGTGATAATGATTAGTCCCTGAATCTCTCTCCCTTTATTTATTTATTTATTTATTATTTGTAAATCTGGGAATGCAGATGTTGCCCTATGGTTGTAAAAGTTGGAAATAACGTTTACAAAGTAGCTAAGCTGATGGCAGGTACATATTAAGTAGGTACCCAAGAGGTGGAAGCCCTTGTTTCTGGCTCCTCTTCCTGCCTTTGCCTGATTTCCAGCTCTGGATCAGTGAATGCAGCAGTTCAGGTTCGGGGGCTTCTCTGACAGCAATGGCTGGCTGCGAGGGCACCAACTGGAAACCGCAACCTGGAAGTGAACTTCCCTAATCAGCGCCGCAGGATTCCAACAGCTGCTTCTACTTTGGAATCAATTGCAACCTCCTGGGCCCCTTGCTCTTTTTCTGCAAGGAGCAAATGCCATCCCACAGCTAAGATTTAGAAATTTGCCATGCCGTATCAGAAACAGATCCAGCCTCCGGCAAGGTCAATGCTCCCTGGGCCGAGGCGCTGGAGCCTCTGCAACCTTCCGGGTGGCCTTGGAGGCTCGGGCTCTGGCCTGAGGTCAGGGCTGCCTGTGGTACTGCCAACAAGCACTCCCCTCCGGTCTCTAGCCATTAGGAACCGCCACCCAAACTCCAAACTGTCCAGATTTCCATTTCAAACAGTGAGTCAAGTTCAGATGTGGAGAGCCCGTTAAACAACAATTTTTAGGATATGAGTGTTAGAGTGCAGCAGCAAGAATGCATCTGATTTGGAAAGGAACTGCTTTCTAAATGCCTGCCTTATAATTCCTTCCATCTGGCCACACGTCTGGTGGGCCCTCCAGAGTGGCCAGCGCTGGCCCCAGGTGCTGTCGGTACCAGAGGATGTTGATGAATGGCTGTTGTCACCACTGCCTGCGGCTCTATGAGTCATCAGGTAAATGAGCAGCAGGCTGAGTGGAGTCCTCACTCTGAGTTTACCAGCTGTGTGACCTCAGGAAAATCCCTTGCCTTCTCTGAGCTTTCGTTTCCCGGTTTGAAGAATAAGGACTGGGCTATATGCTCTTGAAACTCCCTTGCAGCATTTCTATTTTCTACTCCCAAGTGATCACAGGTGGTATAATTTCTCAAAGGACGAAAAATAGTAGCTACCATTAATTGAGTCATGTTAAGTGCTTTAATATATCATAGAATGAACTGAATACATGAACAAAAAGATCTAGTTTCTCTTTTGGAAAAGAGAGTAAAAAGGGCGAAATTCTGGTGTTTTGAGCACCTATTGTGGATTAGACTTTATGCTAGGTGACCTAATACCTCTTTTTGTCCCCTTTTCAAATTGGTGGGTAGTATTGTCACAATTCACAGAAGCTTAGAGGAGTCAAGTAACTTGCAACATAAGTACTACACCTAAGGATTTCAACCCAGTCTTGCGACTTGGAAAGGGCATATGGATCTGTCTTCTTCCTGGATTAGTCCCCTCCCTAAGTGTTGCTGATAAACAGGAAGTGTTCAGGCCCAAGGAAGTCGTGGGTACAGACTGGTTAAGTGGATGAAGCGAGCTCAGTGGTCCTCTTGGAGGGGAGCAGGCTCTGCCCAGGGTGCACAGTAGGTGGAGGGGATGGGACGTGGTAGAACCCAAGTGCCCGAGTCCCCCAACCATGGGGCAGCCCCTCGTACCTCTGACAGCCCACCGCACGCTTCTAGAGAAGCTTCGAGAGAAGCAGGAAGAAGTGACAGAAAAACAGAAAGGAGGAGTGGGGGACGGGAACAGGAGGCCGAAGACTAGGGCCGGGAGTCCCAGGAAGTATCGTTTCCTCTCAGTCAGGGCCCCCCGCCCCATTCTGTGTCATATACCTGTGCGGGTGGGTAAACCTGGCACCAGCCTCCAAAGCTCCCAAGACTCCCGGGACGAGGCCTTATGCCTACTTTATAAACTGGGAGATGGACACCCACTTGCCCTCACTGCTCCCCCACCCCGCCCTCTCTGTTCCCCCAGACTTTCCTCCCTGCAAACAAAGCCTCCAGAAACACAACAGACTTTACAGAACGATATGCCGCTAGTCTCAGGGGATATGTCCTGGTGAGAGCAGGAGGACGGGGAACCCAGGATTCCTGGCACCCACTCAAGAGATTTTCTGGCTGCAAGCATCTGAAATTTGGTTAGTCATGCTTTCATTTTTTTAACCATTGTTTGCCAGACTCTTACTTTGATCCTGGCATAGCTGGACACCAGATAGAAAACAGTGAACCAAACAGAATCTGTGACTGCCCTTGTGGCTCTTGCAGCCTAAGTGGAGGCTGGGGTAGCGGTGGGGGGCATGTTAGTTTCCTGTGGCTGCTATAACAAGTAGCCAATAACTGATGTCTTAAAATAACAGAAATGTTTATTCTTGCACAGTTCTGGAGGCCAGAAGTCCGAAATCGAGGTGTTGATGGAGGTGGTTCCTTCTATAGACTCTAAGGGGGAGTTCGTTCCAGGCCCCTCTCTTAGCCTCTGGTGGCTGCTGGCAATCCTCTGCATTCCTTGGCTTACAGACACATCGCTCCAAGCTCTTCTTCCATCTACCCACTATCTTTTCCTCTGCGTATTTCTCCTCTCCTCTTTTCCTATGAGGACATTTGTCACTGGATTTAGAGCCCACCCTGACCCAGGATGATCTCATTTCAAGATCCTTGTCTATATCTACAAAGACCCTTTTCTGAATAAGGCCACATTCACCAGGTCCCGGGTGAATCTGTCTTTTGGGGTGGGGGCGCTCCACTCAACCCACTGCAGAGGGCAAGAATAAAATTAAATCAACAAACAATGACATAATCGTACACGATGGTGAGTGGTGAGGTAGGAAAAGAAACCTGGGAAGTTGTGGAATGGAGAGCTAGTACATCTGCTGGATACTTAACTTCTCCGAAGTTTACATTCTTTATTTGGAAAAATGAGAATATTAATGCCTAACTCACAAAGGTGATGTAAGTGTTCTATTGCTTGAGAGTTACCTAGGTAGTTGTTGACTGAACAAGTGATGAAAGTCCCTGGCAAATAGTTGTGAATAGGATTTCTTCTTCCAATGGCCTCAAATGTTCCTTCTCCTCCTCATTCATTAATTCAGTACGTTTTCAGCCCCTATTCTGTACTAGGTTTTCTTCCCCTAGGCCCTGGGGATGCTACAGGAAACAAAATAGACAAAAATTTGTTTCCCTTATTGAGATTATTTTCATCATTGCAATGGTTAATTTTACTCTTTAACTTGACTGAGCCACAGGATGCCCAGCTCTTTGGTCAAATGTTATTCTGGGTTTGTCCAAATGTGAGGGTGTTTAAGGATGAGATTAACATTTAAATCAGTAGATAGGGTTAAACAGCTTGCTCTCCCTAGTGTGGGTGGGCCTCATCCAATCAGGTGAAGGCCTGAATAGAAGGAAAAAATTGACCTTCCTGAAAGTCAGGAAAGACTTCTTCCTACTTGATGGTCTTTGAACTGAGATGTGGGGTTTTTTTTCCTGCTTTATGACTCAAACTGGAACATTAGTTCTTCCTGGGTCTCCAGCCTGCCAACTTTCAGACTGGGACTTACACCACTGATTTTTCTCATTCTCAAGCCTTTGGACTCAGACTGGAACTAAACCATTGGCTCTCGGGGGTGTTCAGCTTACTGACTGCAGATATTGGAGCTAGTCAGCCTCCAAAATCTTGTGAACCAATTCCTTATGATTTCTCTCTCTTTCTCTCCCTTTAACTCTGTTTCTCTAGAGAACCCTACAATCACAATCATTTCCTTGTATTTGTCAAACACATTCTCCAACTGTTATCTCGTTTTATCCACCAATCATTGTGAAGTAGGCAGAGCAAGTGTGAAAATCCCCATTTTACAGAGGAGGAAACTGGGGTGGAGAGAGGATTTTCCTTAACTGCTATGCCCTGGGGCTGATCTCACTACAGGAGCAACATCCTCGTGTCCCTGCAGCCAGTGGATCTGTGAGAAGCTGGATGAAAAGGTGGTCCTCAAGTCAGGTTTTCTAAACCGCTTTAACAAAGGAGGCATCTTTTGATTATTATCATCATTTTTCTTTTTGTGCCCAGGGTGGAAAAACATTTACTCTCCTCTTTGATTTTTAATATACCATCAGTCATCAATTAGAAACCTCTTAAGATTCCCTCAGGGAGAAATAGGAGACTGCCAAAATGTGAGCTAGGCAAGTCTTGTGAAATAATATATATGCACGATCTTTTAGAAAAGCTTTAACTGGCCTTGAAAAAAGAAGTCTGGATGAGTCATGGAGACTCAAGTTTAAAGTGATTTTAGAATTTATCAATTCCAGTCCCTTCCTTACGCAGCAAGAACACTGAAGCCCAGAGAGGTCAATTGGCTTCCCAAGGCCCATAGATTAAAAGGTGCATATCGATCTTAATGCTCAGATGCCTCGACTTCCCATCAGTGCGCTGTCCATTATTTACTGCTCATGTTGTGAATGCAAAGACTCCCCTCCCTTCTCCTAGCTCTTAGGGCCATTGCATGCCAACCTGTGAAGTGGGAATAAAATGCTGGTGGAAAGAGTATTCACATCTTTAAAAATGCAGGTTAGCACTTGTGACCCTGCATTTGCAAGCAAAATATTTTGGAGTCAGTCAGACCTGGGTTTCAGTCCCAGCTCTGTTGCCTGCTAGCTGTGCAAACCTAGGTAAATTACATGACATTTCAGACCTCAGTTTCCTCATCCACCAACTAGATCTAATAACAGTATGTATCACGCTAATTTTTGCATGAAAAGGAAATGGGCTAATGCATGTAAAGCCCTCAGCACAGTGACCTACATAGTAAGTGCTTGATAAACACTACCAGTTATTACTAAGGTGAAATCCAGCATCAAGGGATGCTGAGTGGTGGGGAAGGAGGCCAAGCTCAAGGCTGCCTCCCCTGCGCACCGCAGTTAGCAGTGAATGCATCCTCCTCCGAATTCTAAAGTGATTCAGTCAGTGGGACCTTTCAAGGCACTGCCACGTGTATTGTCTTGCATTGTCGTTCCTGTGTCACCATGGGGGTGGGGTGGTTCCTTTCTTCTCTGGTCCAGTTTTTCATCAGTAGAGTGGGGAGTGGGGGGCAGGTAGGAATGCTGATCTCACAGGAGTTTTGAGAGATTTAAGTGAGTATGGGATTGCTTGGCAAACTGAGCAAAATGAAGCAAACTCTCGTCCATTCACATGTTTATCAGGGAAAAGCTGCTGTGTGATTGGTATCGTGCTTGGTGCTGAGAAAACATAGGTAAACGGACCTTGTCTCTGTCTTCTAGGACTTTACAGTTAAGTAATTTCTGGAAACTTCTGTGTGTGAGATGATGATGATGATTTTAATAATCATTGTCATCAGATTTCCTGGGCTGGATGAAAGCTTTTGGATGGCAGGGACCTTCGTGAATACTATCAACAAAACATGTCAAGGTTGAATCAGAAATGGCACAGATGGGGGAGGATATAGCTCAAGTGGCAGAGCACATGCTTAGCATGCATGAGGTCCTGGGTTCAAACCCAGTACCTCCTCTAAAAATAAACAAATAAACCTAATTACCCCCCCCCCCCAAAAAAGAAATGGCACAGATGAAACTTGCAGAATATGGTTGTGCCGTTCCCCTGCTTAAGACTCTTTGATGGCTTTGAGGATGAACTCCTGGCTTCTGGGCATTGCATTTTTCGAGGTCCTTCTTCACGTAGCTAATGCCTCTTTGCTCAGCCCTCTGTAAATCTCACTTTATACTCCAGCCACACAGAACTCCATTTCGATTCCTCATCCCACCATTCCTTTCCTCGCGCTGTTGCCTTTGCCAAGGATGAAATTTGTCTTCTCTTCTCTGCTTAATAAACCGTGTCTGTCCTGCAAGCCACAGCCTTTTCTCAGGACCCTCTAGGACCCTCTGTGTGCTCAGTGGTCTCTTGTGGCTGCCTCCATGAAAGTGGCAAATGCATTTTTGTCTGTGCCCTGATAGATGGAGCCCTCTTTATCCCAGCAATTCCTCGACACCCAGCATAGAACCAGAATAGAGAAGGGCTCAGTGAATATTGGTGGAGTGATTAAGTGGCAGTCATTCTTAGCCACCTCCTCGAGTCTTGGTTTTAATACATTAATCAACCATTCAGTCAAAGTGGGATGAGAAACAGAAATCATTTTTTCTGCCATGTCCTTGATGGGGAGTTTGGTTTTCACCCAGGGTCTCTCGGAACTGTCTAAATCTGTTGGCACCATCAATATAGGTGTGGATTCCAGGGAGATTTTGAGACTCCTCTTTCTTCCAAGGGGGCTCAGAAGTACTTCACAGTGTTGTCAACATCAGGAGAGGAGAGAACTACCCCATTTCACCAAGTGTTTGCCATCCTAGACTAAGAGCTTTCACCCTAGGGGCCAAGAAATACCTCCTTTAACTCAATTTTCTCTTGGGATCACTAAGGTATAATTTAGAGAATAAGTGCTGTGGGGAGGGGTCAGAAGGACAGGACTGGAATCCCAATTCTTCTGCTTTCTGGTTGCTTGTGTGATTCAGGGACTCTTCTGAGCCCTGGTCCCTCCTTTGTAAGATACCCGCCTCACGTCGTGGTAGACCAGATCCCGCAGGATGCCATCTGGACCACTAGCCCAGTGTCCTGTGCCTCATACACATCCAGTAAGTGTGAGTTCTCTTCCTTCCCTAGCACAGAAGCTCACTCTGAACATGTTTCCAACTGTCACCAATGAGTAGGCATGACTGAGCTTGGGAGGATGTTTCCTGAAACTGCGTAACAAGAACAGTGACACGCGTGCTCGCAGTATGGTGTGGTTACTGTGGGAACAGGCACTGCCCTAAGTGTTTACATGTAGGATTCTTTACAGTAGCCCTGTGGGGAGATACTATTGTTATCCAGTACTGTTATTTCCATCTTTCAGATGACAGACTGAGATACAGAGAGGATACAAGTCTCGCCAAAGACTATGCACCTGATGAGCAGGGAGCCAGGGATTCTGGCTCCTGGGCACCATGGTACTAATAGATCTGCTCCATTACCCACATCTTGGCCAACTGGAGATTTTGGTGAACAGTAGTTGACTAGTGCGGCCATACCACGCCACTACAATCTCAGCCTAAAGCAAAGAAACTTGATCCTCCAGGGACTTTGTGGAGGTTGCATTATTGACAAACGTAAGATTTTCCACACTTCTTGGATTATTGAAAACACTTCCAGGCACCCCTCTCTCACTGCCTCTGCCACCTTTCTGACTCTTTCAGTCCAGGTATCTGAGGTTAGAAACGCCCATGGAACCTAACCTTATGAAAAAGAACACAAAGAGGTTTTTTTTTTTTAATGGCCATTATAATCAAAATACTAATTAACAAATTTAGCGCCTTGCTTGAGTTTAACAGGTAATACATCTTATCAAAATTAACACCTTAAAATTTACCAATAACTTTCCATGTAATGACTCATTTGATGCTAATAATAATGGTAATAATAATAATAATCACAATTCATTGAGATCCTGCTTGATTGTAAGATACTTTTTGAGGCTGTTTAAAAATATTATCTACCCTTCACAACAGTGAGAGATGTCTGTTCTTTTCTCTGGCTTACAGATGAGGAAGCAGGTTCATACACTGCCTCATTTGATCTTTGTCATAATGTTTTGAGGTTGGTTCTCTTGTGATAACAGATGAGGAAACTAAAGTTCAGAGAGGCTAAGGAACTTGCCAGAGGTCACACAGCGAATTAGAGGCAGAGCTGGGTCTCAAACTCAGTTCTTCTGACTCAGAAGTCTGGGTTTTGAATCATTGCGTTGCAGTTCTCAAAAACCCTTAAGGTAAGCAGATATCATCCCCATTTTGCAGCGGGGAAACTGAGGTCATGGAAGGGGAAATGATCTACCTAATATTCTCCCAGCTTCACAATACTTTCTGGAGATCATCATGCTTCATAATTGCACTTAAGGGCCTTGGGGCTGCTGGCACTGAGCACAGAGCCAAGACCTGGCGAGCTATCAGTAAATGGTTGTCATTTGCAGTGTGGGAGTTCGGCAGCCCACAACCTTCAGCACAGACCTAGTATCTGCATCCTGGACTGTCTGCATTGTGTTTTGTGCCAGCTTGTGCTTAGGCCACAGAACTTTTCTCTCATTTCCATTTAATGCCCACTGATGACACATCACCCCAGTAAAAGCCTCCTGCGTCTCTTCCCTGCAAGGATGGCTCCCTTTGTGGGAGGTGTATCTGAATGGCTGTGGCCTGCTGGAGACCTTTGGAGCAGAGACCCAGCCCCTGACTCACACTGAGCTGTTCCCCAACCGGCTCGGGCTGGCTCAGGAGCCACCCCACTCTCTCAAACCCAAACCTGGCACTGTCTCCTTGGCACAGACCTCCAACTGCAGCCTTTGGACTCCAGGCTGTGGCATTACTCACTCACTGATTCTTCCTCCAGCATCTGCCAGCATCCAGGAAGAGGGCCGTGCAGTCTCTCTTTCTAACTCAGCTTTTTCCCTGCCTCCTTTATTATGGGTTGAATTGTTGGAGCCAAAGCTGAATTTCTCTTCCATTTCCTCCGAAGATCAGTATCCGGCAAGATTCATCTCTGCACTTGAGAGGCTGGGGAGAAGTCAACACGAGTTCTGGCTCTTTGCCTCTGGAGGAAGAGTTAGTCACTTAGTAACTGCTGGCTGAAATTGATCAGAGATGTCACGGGGAGGAAATGTGTCTCTTATGAGTTAGCAGAGCACGGACTTCAAAAAAAAATGGCCTTTTTATTGTACAGAGAAAGTTAGTGGCAAACAATTTCCTCTTCTGGGAGTTCTGACTGCAGTCCCCCAGGTGCTGCCATTAACTGTTCCTTTCCACTCCATGCACAGATGTCACGGGAGGCTTGTGACAAAAACATTGAGTTGGGGAGGAGGGAAATGAGACGTTTTACACACGTTGTCTCATTTTATCCCCACAACCACCTATGGTCATTATCCTCATTTTTCAAGGGTGAAAAATGTGAAACTCGGAGCGGTGTCTGAATTTGTCCTTGCCTGTCCCAGGTCACCAGTTAGTAACTGGCAGAGCTGACATAAGGACCCAAGTCTGTCCAATGCCAAAGCCTCAGCAGGGCAAGCAGTTCCTCCGTCTCTTTCTCCTCCTCTGTCTCTTCTTTTCTCTCTTTTTCCATTTGTCACCTCCTCCCACCCCCACCCTCCAAGGAGTCAGAGATTTTCCAAAGGATTAAATAAGGCAACACCCTGCCTCGCATACAGTAGGTGCTCCATAAGTACACATTGAATCTGAATTGCCGTGCTGTGCTTTTCAAAAAGTCTTCCTGGAAAAGATCATAGCTAATACCAACAACAAAATAGTGAACTTCTAGAGCAGGGAATCTTTACTGGGACATTTCTTCCCCCCTCTCTTCCCCTCCCCTCCCTTTCCTTCCTTCCTTTCTCTTTTCCTTCCTCTCTTCCCTTCTCTTCCCTTCCTATTCTCTCTCTCTCAGAACAAACACTGGCATTAACCTAAAGTTTTGTCAATATTTACTGATTTATCCTCATTACCACCATACGAGGTAGGTACTATTATTATTAGCAGCGTCCCATTTTGCAAATAAGTAAATGGGGCTCAGAGAGAGTGGCTTCGTTTTCTGAGTGGGAACACACAGCTTAGAATCAGCAGAGAGGAGTTTGAAGATGGGCAGCCAGGCTCTGTAACCACGGCCAGTGCACTGTTCTGCCTGTCAAGGCGGGGATAACTTCCTGGAGTCACTTCCATCCCTTAGACCCACCTGACATAGTACATTTCCCGAGATATGTTCACACGTCTCATTCCATTTGGTCCTCACCACCACCTGTGAGGTACGGGCCATTATTCCTATTTACCACAGAGGAAACCCAAGCTCTGAATATTGAAGTGACTTGCTCAAGGTCACACAACTGGTAAAGTGGCAGAACTTGGGGGACCAACCAATGTGTGGTACATTTATTTCCATGAATAAGGCTGGTGCTGAGAATTAGAGCTAACTGGAGAAAAGACAAAGCTTCAGGCAGGAGAAAAATGCTCAATATGTTCATTTTTTTTCCCTTGATTCTTGACACAAGAAGTGTGTGTGGTGTGTGTGTGTGTGTGTGTGTGTGTGTGTGTGTGTCTAATAGTCATGAAAGTATTCCTCAGAACTTGAGGTTTTAATAAAAAGTGAAAAAAAAATTTACCAGCACGCTCCCTTCCCTCCTGGTTCTTGGGCTCTGCAAAATTTAAGGAAATGTAATCCATATGTTTGATTATTCATACTTCCATCATCAAAAAATATTGTTGATTCTTTGAGGAGTGTTTGATGTTCTGGAAACCAATTTTTTCTGAGGGCAGTGAAGAAGAGAGGAGATTTTTTTTTAAACATCCTTCCTTTACCTACTATTTTATTTCTCTTGATAAACATTTTATGGTTCTTGACTGGGAGATGGACAAGTGGTCACTAGAATATTCTACTTTTTCTATAGATGTTTATTACAATGATGAGTTCAGGAATGCAGTTCTTGGCCTCAAGGCTCTTACATGGCAAGGAGGAGAATTAATATTTATAGAATTCCTACCCTGTGAAGCCACTCAGCTTACAAGGTCTTAGGTGGTATTCACAATGCCCCTGGGAGGAGGTACCACTTGCCTATTTTATAGGAGAGGGGAGTGAAGCTCCTAGGCCAGAGAGTGGTCCAGCTGGGATGCAAATCCAGCTTTGCCTGACCCCCAAGCTATTGTGCTCACACCTCCCAGTTCCTTCTAGAGAATACAAGGGTGTTTGCCATCCAATCAATCAATGATCAAATTCCATTCACATCATTGTCCTTATATTCCTAACCCACCTGTGCCCCTGAGCCATGTCCTCCCAGGAAAACTTGCCCCCATTTATCAAGTATCTGCTGCATGCTGATTGCAGAACTATATGCACGTAGGGAGAGACAGAGATGAACTAGAGAGTCCCCGGTCCTTTGGAGGACCAAATCAAGCTGGGGCAGCTGATGTGCACACACCACTGATGACCCTTCCAGGGCTGATATCACTGCAGCCTCAATGCCACCTCCTCAAAGAGGCCTTCCCCAGCCTCCCATCTAAAGAAACCCTCTACACTCTATGGCTTCAATCTATTGTAATTTGCAACATAGCACTGTTTTACAAGACGACTTATTTTTTTGTTATCTATTGCTTTTTTATTATCTATCTCTACTCCTCTACTCTTCCCACTAGAAGTAAAGAAGTCCCCGGCATATAGAAGGCACTTAAGAAATATCTGTTGAAGGCAAAGCTTATCTTTGTCAGTGTCCCTAGACTCTGAAACAGACTAGGTATTTAATAATACTATTCAGGACTTATTGAGCACTTATCATGTTCCAAGTAGTCTTTGAAGGATCCTACCTGTGTTATCTTGCTTGGTTCATCTCAGCCTTACAAGAAACCTCTGAGGTAGTTCCAATTATTATCCCCACTTTACAGCCGAGCAAACTGAGGCACAGCAAGGCCAAGATCCCACAGTGAGTGCAGCTGAGTTTCAAACCCCTGCAGTCTTGACCCCAGAGCTGGAGCTCTTAACCACAAATCTAGACATTTAGTGAAAACACCAATGGTCGAGAAAAGTACAGCTGAGCAGACTGTGGGGTTTGGAGGGCATTTGGAAATAATGTGCTCAGCGTAGAGAAGAGAATCAATGCATTGTAGCTGGCAGAATCAAACTTTTCATAGAGGTCGACGATTAAGTTGATAGTTTGGACGGGTAGGGTCTGAGCATGTGCATCCCAGAGTCCAGAGTTAGAACCATGGAGAGGACGGGGGAGAGGGTTAAGCACAGAGAAGGGAGACAGGGGTGAGGAGGAGTGGGAAATAAGGCTGAAAAGGGGGGAGGGGCCAGAAAGTGGAGGGCTTGTTGTGGGGTGGAGGTACCAGGGAAGGTTTGCACACGGGGAGGGGCTGTTTCAGAGCCTCTTGCTTTAGCCCATATTTAGCCTTGTGTTCCCACTCCAGTGCAGACTGCGTATCACATCTCAGTCAATCATCCCAGTCATCCCAGCAGGGCCAAATTACTATGCCCACTCTACAGGTGACCCTCTGGGTGATGCTCAGAGAGTTGAATTTGCCCAAGTTGATCACCTATGAAATAACAGAACGAAGGTTTTACCTCCAACCTGCCCAGGCTGTTTACTACCAGGTACGCATTCCCACGACTCCAGGGAGAAAGGAAGGGTACCCTGTGCCCTCCTGGGCTTCCCGAGGGTGAGGGAGAGAATTCCCTGCTCGCCTCTCCCTTCTCAACATGCGAGGCTGTTTCCAGGGGAGAGAGTTTCTGGTGTGGAGGGAGCAGGGAAGGGTAGGGATGGTGGGGTTGGCTGGGGCCTTAGTGGTGAGAGAGCCTTGTGGAGGAGGGGAAAATGAGAAGAGAGACAGCAAATTGTTTCTGGATGGAATTTTCCAGACAGGGCCTCAGTCAGAGAACAAACGGGCCTTCTGAATTTTCACTATAATTGTTATTGACCTTTAGTGCGATGAGCAAAATTACTCTCCCGTACCCCTCCACCCCCACCGCTTCTTACAAAATTGTTTTCCCTGACTTTTCAAAAATGAAGTTTGGCCAGCCCAGCCCTGACTGCCGACTGTGGGAAAACAAAGCATCTCCTTATGGCCCCAAACGGAGCATTCGCAATTAATCCATTGATCTCAGTAGAAAACCCTATTGTATCAGGGCCCGCCAGGAGAAAGCTGCATCCTGCCCCTCTCCCGCCCTGCACAGAATGTTCATTGAAGTCAGCCCCCAAATTGATGGCAGGATGTGGCCCTAAAAGCCTCCGAATTAAAGGGGCCCAGAAAATAATGTTGGTTGGGCAGCGGAAGCTGGGGCGGAGGAGGTGGGGGCAAAGGGGGAGGGGCTGGGTTTCCTCTGGAATCCGTGGGTAGGAGCAGAGTGGCAGGGCTCCTTAGAGTTTCTGGTTGCCCTTGACTCTGGGTTCTCCTTAGCTTGTTCTGCAGCTTCTGACCCTTAGCTGTCTAGTTTGCTGACTGGCTTTTGGTTGCTGCGGTTGCTGCTGATGAAATTGATGATGATGCTCACTGGCATCTATTGGGCATTGAAGACTAGGAACCACCAACCCCTCTGCCTCACCTCGTTTACTTCTCAAACAGCCCGTGGGGAGGGTGATGGGGATCATGATGATTACAACTATCTCTTAGTGAGTAGATCCCCCCTACTTTACATTCTTTTTCATTTAACCCTTCAAACCCTGGTGGTGAGCAGAACTGGCCAGTTAAATAGCCCAGGACACGGCAGCCCAGTCCCCCAGTCTTAACATCACTAGATCTGCACAACATCTCTTTCCCAGAGTACCTCCAAGGCAGAGTATGTGGGTGGAAGGAAGCGTTATATAGGCTGCCCAGGCTGAGGAGTGAGCTTCAAAAGGGCCGAAACTGTCTTCCAAGAGGATGGGTGAATGATTGCAGGGCTTGAGTATCTGGTGGGATGCAGCCACCCTGGGACACCACACACGCTTGCGAGTTTGTGCGCTGCTTACATATACCGCTGTGTCACGTGCACCATGTGTATGTACAGATAGGAGCCCCATTACCTATACCCTATACATACCGTGGACAACTCCACGTGGCAGGCCTGCATGGTCCCCCTTTTCAACTCTCCTCTCATCCAGTATGCACTCTCACGTCTACATAAATGCTGAACAAACAGTCAAATAATTTTAAGCCTTCAAAGAACACCTGCAGTACCCGTCTGGTCCCGTTGGTGCATATTATTCTCATTTTACAGGTGAAGAAATTGAGGCACCCCAAGATGGAATGACATGGATTATGTGTTTAAGGACACACAATTAAGGAGCTGATTCCGATCAACAAGAGCGTAAGCCCTAGGAAAACCAGAATACTTTTTGTCTCAGTCAGAGATGTAGTTCCAATATCTATAGACCTATATACCAACCATATCTAGTATGGTGTCTGGCATGTAGATGGTGCTTAAAAAATATTTGTTGCATAAGTGAAAAAGCTGTATTTTGCTCTTTTCTAGGATATTTGGGGGCCCTGATTCTTCTCTGCCTGCCCGGTTGCTACACTGCAATTTGTTTGGTCCTAATATTTTTCAATAATCCTCTACAAGGTTTTTCTGATAAATCCCCCATAAAGTTCAGTTACAGGAGGAAAGTGGGTTTCCTCATACAAATAAAAAAGGTATACCTCCTTTGATCAGAAAACGAGAGCCGTGACAGTCCTCAAATTTCCCTTTCTGTCTTGGCTTTCAAGGAGTTCAGAATTAAATTTGGTGCTCGATTTCATATTATTCTTGAGTTAGATTTTGAGTACAGTGGGTTTTTTTTTTTTAATGCATTCTGTGGTTTCAGTTCTCCTCCCCATCTCTCTTTGATGCCACCCCCTACTCCCCACCCCAGTCTGTAATTCAATTTTACATGTGTCTTTTTGATGTAGAGAAGACATAGTCTAATAATAATTGTGCCTGTAATGTCACCAGGGCTTTATGTTGTCCAAGACCTCTGCTCTGAATTCCTACCCAAACCCAGACTTTGCTGTAAACTTCACAGTTCATCTGCACCAGTAGTTCTTTATTGAGGCGGGGGTGGGAGTGGAGCGATTTTTCCCCTCAAGGAACCTTTGGCAATGTCTGGAGGTATCTTTGGTTGTCGTTGGTGTCAAGTGAGACGAGGCCAAGGGTGCTGCTGAATGTCCTGCAATGCACAGGACAGCGCCCCCCAGCAACAAAGAATCATCCAGCTCCAATGTCAATAGTGTCAAGGATTGAAGAACCTCCATCTATCCATGTCAACTATCGTGAAGCATCTCATGGAAATAACTTCAATTTCACCCCTTTTTGTCTTTTCTCGGCTGAAGTGCGCAAGGAAAGCCTTCAGCCAGGCTGGCCATATATTCTCTCCTGACCAGGCTTCCTGTCCGCATCCCCACCCCCGGCTTCTGTCTTGCTCACATACTAGAGGCGCCCAGACAAGTGAGGACCTCACCTTATTCATCTTCTGATCTTTGATTTTGGCACAGGTCTCAGCATGGAGACTTTTCTATTTAAGGTACGAGGTGATCTCCCATCTTGAGAGGAGAGAGAGAATTTCTGGATGAATTGATTTCCTTTTTCTGATTGCCTTTAATTACACAGTCCTAAAGAGGAAGTTAATAAAAATATAGCTCCCCAGAGCTCTGTAGTGACATATTTTGGACAGAGCTTGGATATTTTTGCTGTGTTAGCGTCATTGCAATAGAGGCATTCCCCAGGTCCACCTCTGCCATCCTGTGTTCTCTTAGTTGACCGTCAGTAGCATCAGCCCTTCGGGCCAAGGGACAACTTTACGGCCAGTAATCTAGATTCTGCTCTGTCTTGGAGCCCTCATAATCTCAAATTTTTCTCCCTTTCTTCTATAATTTTTCTTCCTCACATCAAGCTACTTAGTCTAAATTTCTGGATATCGGCCTCAATTTCCCTGCTTGACCCCTCAGGTTCTTCCTGGGATAAAGCTCAGAAATGAATGCAGGCCTCATGAGTTGCTACCAAGTCTCTTTTCCATGGTGAGGGCAGGGGGTGGGAAGGTACTGGGTCCTGCTTTTCTTACTCATCTTCAACCGACAGGGTCCTTCCTGCCATGAACCACGAATGTGATTTCCATGGCCCCACAGAGTCACCACCCACCTGATTTTGACATTATCCACAGCTGTGTCCTTGTGAGGGCCAGGAACCCCCTTGGTACTGTTATTGTGGGAGGTGAGCTCAGTCTCACTTAATCAATTAGATAACAATTCATTTGATAGCATTTAACATTTTGGGTAAAAGTACTGCATGGCAAGCACTGTGCTGGCTGTTGGGCTCACAAGATGAGTAAGAGACCCATCACTAGCTCACAAAGACACCAACTGGAAACATACAGCGCCCCGTGTATAAGTGCTATGATTGAAGTGAACACGGTGGGGGTGGGGGGTGCCTGGGGAATGTGGTCAGGGAAGCCTTCCTGGAGGAGGAGATGCCTGAGCCAGGTTTTAAAGAGCTTCTATTGGCTCAGCCAGCTCCTCTAGCCAGGCTGTTATCCCCAGCAACTACATCACGCTGGTTCTCTTGCTCCTCATTTTTCTCGGTGATCACTCCCAGCAACATCTGTGTTACTATACTTGTGGCAATTCTCTTTTCCTAGACCAAGAAATAAACAAAAATGAAGAAGAGAGAGGTAGGCTCATTGAATTGGGGAAACTTTCCATCTAAGAGGTTATACCCCAGCCTGTAAGTAAGCTGTGGGTCACGAAGGTTCAACATGGGGTGATTTCTGGCCAGTAGCCAGCGACTTCATGGTGCTCTCACAGTTTCCTGTTAGAGCCAGCTGCGGGGGTGAGGGTGGGGGTGGGGTGACCACACCTGCCAACCAGCTCCGGCCCTACCCCCACTCACACCCCAGTCCCACCCCCGCCCCCTGGAAGAGACCAGCTCTGAGCGGCCAAGCCGTGGGGCAGAGTATGTTTTGGATCGTCACGACAGCTCTGAGAGGGGGAGGTTATTGTCCCCATTGCCTTGATGAAGAAACTGAGAAACAGATGGACTGAGTCACTTGCTAATAAACATGGGAGGCAGGATGCAGAAGCAGGGCTTCCAGTCCAGATCTGCTTTCTTCACACCACCTCATTGTCTTTGCACAGCTGAGGCTCTGACCAGTGACGAGCCCTGCCCGATTTCCCTCAGGCTTGCTTTTGCGGAGTTGCTTTGGAGATGAAACAGAACCAGCACAGGGCTTGTGTGTTTTGCTAGGTCACACCTCTTTTTCCCAAGATTTCAAAGGCCTGGGTCCATTTATCTAGATACTCAAATTCTCAACAGGAGCGTTAGACAGAGGCTGGAGAGTGAAATATTGTTTTGGAAAGAATGAAACAGTCCTTGCAGTGTTTATATTCAATTCCGGAGACCTGGTTAGAAAAATATTTTTAAAAAACGGAAGGAAGAGTAACTAGGCACTCACAAAATGTGGGTTCCTCTTCACGGGGAACCTTTGCCCTTGGAGTCTGTTCCCAGGAGTGGACATGTGCCGCCCCGAACTGCCGTTAGGAGATGAAAGGGGATCTTTCAACATTTCCTCCTATTGTCTGAGCTTTCTCCCTGCGTTGTCACCACAGCGTTCTTTGTTGGAATTCCGTTAGTGTGGAGTTTTTTCCTTCCCCAGAAACAATCCAAAGAGAAGAGTTGGCAAAGCTGCTCAGGAAAGACCTCCTAAGTGAGTAACTGTCATGTGTCTTGGAATGGTTTGTTGCTGCCAGTTGAAGAAATTTGAGCTTAGAGAGGAAGACACACATGCATCCTATCTATTTGGCTGCTAGATGTGATTCAGACTCTGCAGTGAGGCCCTGGGAGGGCTGACTACCACCTAGGGACCGGAAGACCTAGGCTCAAATCCTGATTTCACTCTTTACCAGTCACATGACTTTGAGCGAAGTACTTGACTTCTCTGAACTTCATCAAGTTCATCAGAGAAAATAGGAATTCTGCTTATGTCATGTGCGCTTTTGTGAAAAGTAAATGAGTTGGGGATATGCAAGCACTTGGCACATGGTAGCTTTCAAATTCCTCTTTTTGTTTTTTTCTCTCTCTTGTCACATCCCTTCCACCTGCACAGGCTCCACCACGAAGCTTTTGAGTTAGCCAAGTAAAAGACACAGGGCACAGTCTAAACAGGAAACTTCAAGCACTGACAGCTTCATTTAATGAATGATAAACTAACTAACAACTTCAATTAACTAATACATTTGTATGGATGTGTTTTTGGAGCAGTAAGTTGTAAAAAAAAAACCTACTTGATTGAGGCTATCTGTCCATGTGGTTTCCATCATTGCTTTGAGTACTAATCAGTGCTATATATTTTATATATAGTATATTTGTACATTATATATTATATTTTCATATAACATATAAAACATAATACATAACTATATTATATATAATACTATATAGTGTATATTATATATAGTGTATATATTATACATACAGTATAGTGTATATATGTATATTTCTCTGTGCAAGATAAACTTATCGTTTATAAAGCACCTGGGTACTTTGTGAATATTATTTTGGTTAATCCTTATAATCATATTATGCAGTAGGAATTGTTATCCAAATGTCCACGTAGGAAGTTAAGGCTGACAGAGCTAGTCAGTAGTGGAGTTGGAATTTTTTTTTTAACATTTTTTATTGATTTATAATCATTTTACAATGTTGTGTCAAATTCCAGTGTTCAGCACAATTTTTCAGTTATTCATGGACATATACACACTCATTGTCACATTTTTTTCTCTGTGAGTTATCATAACATTTTGTGTATATTTCCCTGTGCTATACAGTGTAGTCTATTCTACAATTTTGAAATCCCAGTCTATCCCTTCCCACCCTCCACCCCCCTGGTAACCACAAGTCTGTATTCTCTGTCTGTGAGTCTATTTCTGTCCTTTATTTACGCTTTGTTTTTGTTTGTTTGTTTGTTTTTGTTTTTGTTTTTTAGATTCCACATATGAGCGATCTCATATGGTATTTTTCTTTCTCTTTCTGGCTTACTTCACTTAGAATGACATTCTCCAGGAGCATCCATGTTGCTGCAAATGGCATTATGTTGTTGGTTTTTATGGCTGAGTAGTATTCCATTCTATAAATATACCACATCTTCTTTATCCAGTCACCTGTTGATGGACATTTAGGCTGTTTCCATGGAATTTTTTTTTTAAGTCTTAGTTTTCTCAGAGTAGTTTTAGATTTACAACAGAACTGATAGGAAGGTACGGAGATTTCCCATATACCCCTGACCCCACACATGCATAGCCTCCTGCTTTATCAACATCACTCACCAGAATGGTACATTTTTTTACCAAGAATGAACCCACATGGACTCATCATTGTCACCCAAAGTCCATGGTTTACCTTAGGACTCACTCTTGGTGGTGTACCATCTAAGGGTTTGGGCAGATATATGACATTTATACATCATTATAATGTTGTAGAGTATTTTCACTGCCCTAAAAATCCTCTGTGCTCTGCCTACTCATCTCCTCTCCCTCCCCATCCTTGCCCCTCTTTTACTAGTCTCCATAGTTTTGCCTTTTCCAGAATGTCATATAGTTGGACTAGTACAGTATGTAGCCTTTTCACATTGGATTCTTTCACTTGGTAATATGCATTTAAGTTTCCTCCATGTCTTTTCATGGCTTCATAGCCCATTTCTTTTTAGCACTGAATAATATTCCATTGTCTGGATGTACCACAGTTTATTTGTCCATTCACTAACCAAAGACATCTTGGTTGCTTCCAAATTTTTGCAGTTATGAATAAAGCTGCTATGTGCATCCATCCACGTGCAGGCTTTTGTGTGGACATAAGTTTTCAACTCCTTTGGATAAATACCAAGGAGTGTGATTGCTGGATCATACAGTAAGAGTATGTTTAGTTTTGTAAGAAACTGTCAAATTATCTTCTGAAGTGACTCTACCATTTTGCATTCCCACCAGCAATGAATGAGAGTTCCTGTTGCTCCACATCCTCTTCAGCATTTGGTGTTGTTGGTGTTTCTGAGTTTGGTCATTCTCATAGGTGTGTGGTGGTATGTTATTATATTAATCTGCACTTCCTTGATGACATACAGTGTGGAGCATCTTTCCATGTACTTATTTGCCATATGGATATCTTCTTTGATGACCTGTCTGTTAAGGTCTTTCTGTTAAGGTCTTTGGCCCCATTTTTAAATTGGGTTTGTTTTCTTATTGTTTAGTTTTAAATGTTCTTTGTATATTTTATGTAATAGTCCTTCATCAAATGTGTCTTTTGCAAATATTTTCTCCCAGTCTGTGGCTCGTCTTCTCATTCTTTTAACATTGTCTTTTGCAGAGCAGAAGTTTTTCATTTTAATGAAGTTCAGCTTATCAACTATTTCTTTCATGGATTGTGTCTTTTGTGCTGTATCTAAAAAGGCATGACCATACCCAAAGTCACCTAGATTTTTCCTATGTATTTTCTAGAAGTTTTATGGTTTTATATGTTATATTACATCTATAATACATTTTGAGTTATTTTTTGTGAAGGATGTAAGGTTTGTGTCAAGATCTATTTTTTTTTTTTTTTGCATGTGGATGTCCAGTTGCCCCAGCATCATTGATTGAAAAGACTATCTGCTCCATTGTATTGCCTTTGCTCCTTTGTCAAAGATCAGTTGACAATATTTATGGAGATATATTTCTGGGATCTCTGTTCTGTTTCATTGATATGTTTTCAATTCTTTCACCAATGCCACACTGTTTCAATTACTGTGGCATTATAGTAAGTTTTGAAGTTGAGTAACATCAGTCCTCCAACTTTGTTCTCCTTCAGTACTGTGTTGGCTATTCTGGGTCTTCTGCCTTTCCAAACAAACTTTAGAATCAGTTTATTGATATCTATAAAATAACTTGCTGGGATTTTGACTGGGATTGCATTGACTCTATAGCTCAAGTTGGAAAGAACTGACATCTTGACAATGTTGAGTCTACCTGTATATGAATATGAAATACTCTCCACTTATTTAGTTCTTTATTTTATTCATCAGAGTTTTGTGGTTTTTCTCATATAGATCTTATCATATTGTGTTAGATTTTTTCACCTAAGTATTTCATTTTCTGGGGTGCTAATGTTTTTAACTTCAAATTCCACTTGTTCATTGTTGGTGTGTAGGAAAAGAACTGATTTTTACACATTAACTTTATATTGGGCATCCTTGCTATAATTGCTTATTAATTCCAGAAGATTTTTTAATTTTTTGGTCAATTCTTCTGGATTTTCTACTAAATGATCATGTCATCTTCAAACAAAGACAATTTTATGTCTTCCTTCCCAAACTGTATACCTTTTATTTCTTTTTCTTGTCTTACTGCATTAGTAAGGACTTCCAGTACAATGTCAAAAAGGTCATCCTTGCCTTATTACCTGATCTTAGCAGAGTAATGTTTCAGTTTCTTATCATTAAATGTGACGTAAGCCAAAGGCTTTTGTAGATAGTCTTTATCAGTTTGGAAAGTTCTGGTATATTCCTAGTTCCATCAGTTTTTATCATGAATGGGTTTTATGAGTTGGATTTTGTCAAATAATTTTCTGCACCTATTGATATGATTATGTGATTTTTCTTTTTTAGTCTGTTGATACAATGGATTACAGTAAATACTGAACCAGCCTTGTTTACCTGGAATAAATACCACTTGGTTGAATTAGAATTTTAATTCTGCTTTTTCTGATTTCAAAGCTACTCCTCCTAACACTGAATTTCAAAAACCCTTGTGACCCCTAAAGCTCATATTAGAATTTAACATGCACAATTTTGTATTCACTCATACATTCAATGAAGGAACTATCATTTGCTAGGCAATATTCTAAATAGAGAGATTCCAAGTTGTAGAAGATGGTCTTTACCAGTTATCTAAAATTTGTGAACTTCAGATATTTTTAAAATTTGTAAATGGAAATATTAATATTTACCTGAGGTTTGTTTGGGAGGATTATGTGAAAAATGTATGGAAAACATCTCAGAATGTGCTTGACATATGGTGAGTGCTCATCTAAGATTCTTAGCACACTCAAACCAGTCAATTTGAGGGGCATAATTATGTAAGGAATTACAGGCAGGGTTAAAGAAGGCAATGAAGCATAATGCTAGGCCCTAGGGCTGTCAACAGAAGAGAGATTTTACTATTCTCAGGCCTGAAAGGGTGAGAGGAACGACCAGTTATGGAACCAGAAGAGAGTAGCCATGTAGAAAAGGCCACCTTTCAGGAGCTGTGCCCTTTGGTAGAGGAATATCGTTAATTCACAGCAACCTGACACAGAAGGAGCCAGCGGAACCAATATCTCAGCCTCACGCTCCTCTCACTTTCTGATCTCCTGCTAGTGGTTTCCACTGGCCAGATCCAACTGGGAGCCAGAGGACAAGGGAGCCGATGGATTCCTTTATAAGGTCAGTCTCCTGGCCACAGAGTCAGACCAGAAGTGGGGAGAGTAGATCTGGATGGGCAAATGGAGACTATCCAGCAGAGCAGTCCATCAACATTGAATCCAAATCCCCCCTTTGAAATTGCTTACAGTCAAGTGGGGAAGACGAGACTTTTGCTCAAAATCTACAACACAAGATAGAGTGGGGTGAATCTGTCACAGTGGGTTTGAGCTGGTTGAGTTGCCACTTTATGTTTGTCAAAACCTGCAGTGGCTCCCCAGTATCTAACAAAACTTAGACCCTAAGCAGGCATTAAAGAGCTGCTATAATGGAACTCAGATCATGTCCAGTCCTCCTCTCACCTGATATGGTCACCAAACTGGATTGCTTATCATTGACAATCACTTAAGTCATAGCCCTGACATAACTCCATGCTTTGGTTGAACTGCTTCCTCAGCCCAGCAGGCCCTGGCCTCCTGCCTTCCCCCTTACTTTTCCAGCTCTTGGTTCACATCCCACTGCTCCCAGACAACTTCCACTCAGAATTTTAGAATTGTTTTCCTTGTGCTTCTGCAATGTGGTGCTTGCTTGTCATAGTAGGACAGACCTCATTCAACAAACATCGCGTTCAGCAGACACTGAATGCCTATTGAGTTCCTGGCCCTGTACGAGAAAGGAGCCACCTTGGGAATTAGGACTGGTTCTTGCCCTTAGGGAGCTCATGTTCTTCCTGGGATTAGAACTCTCCTATTACTTGGCCATCTTCCTTCTAGACTGTGGGTGTCCTGAGGACAGGGAACCTATTTAATTATCTTTGTGCTTCCAGTGCTTAGCAACCGTGTGGCACAGAAGTCTTTCAGAAAGTGTGAAGCTATGGAAGAAACAAAGATGGAGAGAAGGAGGAAGGAAGGGAAAAAATGAATTAATTTATTCCACAATGCTTTACTAAATATCTAAAATGTGCCAGGCCTGATATGCAATGAATAATAGCACAGGCTACACACATGCGGGGGTGTATGTGTGTGCGCATGTGTGTGTGTGTGCACGTGCACATGAAGCCTGAGGAATTGGTGATGAATGCCTGCAGAGCCCCGAGGACAAATCAGAGGATGCCCTCTGGACTAAAGCTTTCTGAATTGAAGCTTTCAGAATCCAGAGGAGAGGAGAGAAGGGATCTGTTTCGATGCCCAACTGAATTGTTGAGAAGTGGTTTGCGAGGACTCTTAAACAGTTTCTGAAAGCAGGTGATTTTTTGCAAATGAGGGCTTGTCGGCATATGGTATTTGGATGATATAATTTCTTTAATTGAAAGTGTTATCTTAACCAGAGAATTTTGCAAAACCCCAAAACAAAGACATCTGTTGCTGTTTTTGTTCTTTTCCCCAGCAAACAATGTGGTGGTGAAAAATAGGAACGACTAAATGGAACGCCAGGGAAAATTGTAGATTTGAAAAACAAGCCCCTATATCTTTAAAAGGGGGCAATTAATCAAGGTACAAAGTAGGCAGCTTCTGATCAGAGTCTTCTGTACATCTTGGGTCATTATAACTCTACCTTATGTCAATAACTATTAAGAAAGAACCAAAAAGATGAGTTTGTGGCAAGCTTAATGCATTTTTCTGTTGTCTATGGACCTTAACTCTGAGCTCTGTGCTGCTGAAGCCTTGGCTACATCTCCAGGCCAGACCTTCTGATGCCTGGTCTCCTGGGTTTCCCGGGCATCTCTTCTTGATATCTAACAGGCACCTTCAGCTCAGCTGTTCAGAACTGACCGCATCAGTCCATGAACCAGCTTCTCCTCCTGAATTCTCCGTTTTGGGGAGTGCCCTACCCCCATCTCAGTCCTCCAGGACTTTCCCTCTCATGGAGACCAGTGCTGACAAGCTGAAATCAGGACCCATGGCTTCCCCCTTGGAAAGATTCTCGACTCTGCTCCCCTTTCTTTGCCCCCAGTGTCACTGCATTCCTCTCTCAGATTCCTGCAATGGCCCGACCTCTCTCCAGGCCTGTATCTAACCTTGACCCCTGAATCAGTCAAGGTCATGGCAGAAAGCACAACTCACCTCACATGGCTCAAAGGAAGAGCCATGAATGAAGGGACAGAGAGGTGGGGGCCGGGATTACGGCACGTACAAGGGATGCGAGGCACCCAGAGACTAGCGACGGCTGGAAGCGGTTACCACCTCTAGGACTGAATGGACAAGGGGAAGAAATAAAGACACTGAAGCTCAGTGAAAAAGAGAACCATGAAGGAAGGGCTGCCCTGCGGAAAACAGCAGAAGAGCTGTTGCAGAAGCAGGGAGGGAACGGGGAAGAAAATACACAATGCTTCCTCTACCCACTTCCCTTCTTCTTGCTGAAGTTTCCCATTGCTTAAACCCAGAAGTCTGGTTCTAGGGAGCCTGGAAGGCACAGTCAGCAGCGGTCAGCATCCTGAGGCACAGAGCTGGCAGAGAAGGGCTAAGACGGGTCTGGAAACATGGAAGGGGAGGACAGAAGATGGTTATCCTCTCTCCCTTATCCATTCTGCACTCTGATACCCATGTGCCAGTTCCAAAACCCTGAAGTCTCTCCTTGCACTGAACCACGTTTTTTTTTTTTTTCCCTAGAGAGTCTTTTACTTCCAGTTTGGTCCACACAGAGAGCATTCAGCATCACACTGGTGACTGGGAGCCACCTCTCTAATTCACAGAACATGTCACTCTAGGTGGTCTCTGGTCTGAGACCTCTAATCTCATGCTGTACCATGAAACCATCCTGTCCTTCAAACCCTCTCTTTCTCCCTTCACACACTCCTCCCTGCCCCCCAAGATCGGAATCACTTTTGAAACTCCTCATTGCACTTGGAATAAACCAAAGTTCCTTAAGCTGGCATTGAATCTTCCTTTGACCTCTGCTGACCTCCCCAGTCCTCTCTCACCACTCCCGGTCCTTACTCAATACCCCATCTCTACTGCATTACTTCTAGACCCCTGAACACACCACTCTTTTCCAAGTCTCCATGCCTTTGTAAGTGTTCCTTTCTTTCCCTGGAATACCCTTCTTTCCCAGCCCAAACCTTCCCACCACCATCTGCCTAGTGAACTGCAAGTCTTTCTTCCAAACCTAGTTCAGATGTCACCTCCTCCAGGAAGACTTCTCTATCTGCCCACTCCCCCACCTGAATTAATTACCCCCATCCCTGAGCAATCTTCATTATATCTATTTTTAATTTTGCACTAATGACAAATTTTGTGAATTGTTCTTGAAACTCTATATCCTCCAGCCAGACTGGAAGCTCCTTGAAGGCGAGGATTGTGCATTATGCATCTTGGCATCCCAGTTGATTGTCACAGTGCTTGGAACATTAAATCTGTTCAGTAAACATTTAAAGAAAAAAAGGTAGAGAGCAAGAGAGGGAAGGAGGGTGGAAAGAAGGAAATCATTCCAACTGCTCAAAGCATTTTCAAGTGCCTTGATCCATCTGACCTTCTGAAGCAGTCTAAGTGCTGGGGTAGAGGTGGTTCCCTAGGATAAGGACACTAAATCTCAGAAAGGGTAGGAGGACACCCGGCACTGAGAAGAGCTGTGGATTGGGAATCAGTGGATTGGATTTGAGATCAAGGTCTCTAACTTATGAGATGTGAGTTCTTTTCTGAACTAAGAACTTCTCTGAGACTTTGCTTTACCTCTGTAAATTGGACGTTATAATGATATTTACCTCCCGGAGCTGGGGGCGAGGCAATGTGTGAAGATGTTTCATGTACTCTGCAGGGCTAGCCAAGTAAAAGGGACATTAGGGCCACTTTTCAGCACGCGTTGCCATTGTTAGTAGTTCTGATTGATTGACATCTTTCCAGCGGTCCTACATGACATACCCAGACTGACAGAAGGCTGAGGAGGCTCTTCCCACAGTGAGAAACTTGCTTCTTGGATTTTTGAAGTTGCAAAGGCAGATCTAGAAGACACCTGGAGACCACCCAGACCAATCTTTGGTCTGATGCTAGGGTTCCCCATTATAGGCACCCCCAGCAAGTGAGCACAGATTTTACACATGAGTGGCAGCTCAGGCTAGTCCAACCAGCCCCTTTCATCTTTGGAAGACTGGGGCAGCCAGAAACGTCTTCCTCTGAGCAGAAATCTCTCTCTCTAATTTTTTCATACTGGCTGTGGTTCTAGGCTTGGGGGCCACTCAGGAGAGGTCTGTGTGCATTTCCACTTAGCAGCTTTTCTGAAATGAAGGCAGCTTTGTTATCCTCCAAATAGTTTCTCCTCCAAGCCAAGTATCTCTCATCTTTCAGATGTTCCTCATCATGGAGTCTTTTAGGGTCTCATCAGAATTTTCCTACCTGCCAGTATTCCTCCTTCAAACCTGTGCCAAACCACTCAGTTGCCTCTCTTTAGGAATAGCGACACCATAGTAAGCCATCGTGCATCTAAAACAACAGCTCTGTGTTATGGCGGACATTGGTTTACTAAGTCATCCCTAACAGCAATCCTTTCTCAGTAGGTTGCTTTATGCCCACATTACAGATGAGGAAACTGAGGCTCAAAGGGAGATGCTATTGTTTGAACAAGGCCAACACCTGGACATTTGCTGAAGCAATAGTCTATCCCCTTTCCACTGTGCCAAACTGGTTATCTGTGTGCCCTGCAAAGCCCAATTCAGAAGTTACTCTTTAAGGAAAGCTTCTTTTGAGTCCCTTCCCCAGATAATGGCAATTTTTGTCTCCTCTAGACCTCCCCAACACTCTACCTGTATCGAGCTAATGGCTTTAGTGCTCGATGCCTTGAATCATGGTATTTTATGCATGTCTTGGAGCTCACCATTAGATACCAGTTCCTTGAGGGGCAACCAAGAGACCAGCCTCTACTGTGAGATGTTGGCACCTTTCCTCAGATTTTATGATATTTTCTTTACAAAATATAATTTAAGAATTGGCTCTATGTGGCTCATCTGTGAGAGTAAGATGGGATTCTGGTCCCAAATGAGATCCCAACAACAGTCTATGCATCCTGGAGTGATTTACTTTTTTTTTTTTACATTTACTTTTATTGTTTATTTTTATTTTTTATTGAAGTATAGTTGATTTACAATGTTGTGTTAGTTTCTGGTACAGCGTAGTGATTCAGTTATACATATTTATTTATATTTTTTATTAATGTTTCTTACAAGTTATTCAATATAGTTTCCTATGCTATACAGTAGGAACCTTGTTGTTTATCTTGATTTACTTTTAAATTCATCCTGCCTCAATATGATTGTTTGTTTCCTAAAAGTAACGTGGGCCTCACACGAGGAATGAGAGTTTGGGGTCGTGATTATAATTATATACAAATTTCCTCTAAGTATAATGGAATAATATCACTAAGAGTAATAAAAGTCAATGTTTTTGTAGCATTTTATAAATTAAAAACTACTTCACATCTATTCTGTTGTTTCATTCTCACAATGACCTTACAGGATAGATAGCCTCATACCTACTTTCCTTAAGAGGAAACGGAGGCCAAGAGTCATCCAAGGCACCCATTTACAGTCAGCAAGTGGCAGAGCCAACACTATCATCCATCTCCATATCAACACTGCTTTTAACAATATGACAAATGCTTCTGTGGCTACTGTTGTTATATTCATAACAGTGTCTACATGATGCAAACTCATTATAGCAATGTACTCCCTGTTGGCCAAGTATTTGATGGAAATCTGTTGTGGGGCCAGCGTTCCCCAGGTGATAACTCAGGTAGGTTTTTAAGATTAACAGGCAGGCAGCGGACACTATCAATCATATTTGCCCTGGAGGTAAATGAACTACAAAGATGAAGAGAGTGGAAAAATCCCTAAAGTAGGAGGTTCTGATACCTACTAGTGGATGGCCCAGAACAGGTCTTAAACATGCGCAGTGCCGTTGGTATCAATGAACCATGAGAAGGATCCTGCCCCACTGACCTGGCTGAGTGACTGTGAGGTCCAAAGGGTATGCACTGTATTTGTCCAGTGCTTAGAGAGCACTCTCAAGTGTGGACATCACTGGTCTCCTGGCTGTTTCCAACATCTGGTCTCCATCTTGGTCCTCACCTAACCCAGGCTCACTTGCAAGGGAAATTGGTTTCTACAGATGGTTCCAGGTGGCAAAGAATTCCCATTGGTGGGACAAGTCAGCTGGTGAGAAGCTTTTGAGCCAACAAAATTCCCTTGAGAACCCATGGGAGCTTATGCTTTTCTTTGTATGTGTCCCATTCAGCTATGCAATGGGAAACACTCAATTTCACCCTTCAGAGCCTGCTAGGAGGCTGCTTTCTTTAGGAAGCCTCCCCTGGTCCCTTTAGAGTTCAGCATTCTGTGCTCTTTCTTTGTACTCACCTCTACTGTTTTCATTTTATTCATCTCATGGTGTGGTGGAACTTGTTTACTTGGCAGTCTTCCCCACTAAACCATGAGCTCTCAAGGCTGGGAACTGGAAGTCCCCGGGGCTTACCAGGGGGCCTTGTACAGAGCATGTGTTCAGGTGAACAGAAGGACAGGTAAGTAAGTAATCGAATGACTTAGCATCAGAAGAGCCTAGATGGTAGTTCACCAGCTGTACAACTTGGGCACAGCAGAACTTCCTTGGGTCTGACTGTCTTTTCAGGCAAATGGACCCAAAATAATGCTTTTCTATTAGGTCAAAAGATGTAATGGATGTGGAAATGCTGTGAAACAGTAAAATTGTATAACACAAATTAATGTTTCAGCAACACGCAATGAGCAAACATTGTATAACTGATAGTTCTAGGCAAGTTGGTGGAGAAAGAAGTGAGTCTCAAAATGGCCTCCTGAAGGTGTGTTGATGTCCTCCTTTATTTTGATGAAAATGTGAGAGTGAGAATGGTTATCACTGATTCATCTAGCAGGAAACATTTAGTCTTCCAGTCTTGTACCTGAAGGCATTTGCAATGTTGACACCAAGGTCGACGCCATCCCAAGATGGGACGTTCACCCAGCACCAGTACACCCTGTGCAGTCGCACACCTTTGTTTGCTGTAACGCTATACTGCTGCCATCTTAAAGTCTTTGTAATTTTGAACAAGGAGGCCCACATTTTCATTTTGCGCTGGTTCCCACAAAAGTAGCAAATTCTGTACATACTTGGCTGGAGGCAGCTACCTCCCTCTTTGGACTAGGCTGATAGCGATGATGCTTTTCTATTTATTGAGCAGAATTCTCCCTCCCTGGTGCCCATTTATTCTAATTTGATCCTTGAAGCCTAAACTGGGAGAAAAAGTCCTCTTTCAGCCAACAATCCTAGTGATTTTAAGACAGCTATGGTTCTCCTAACCCACATCCTCTCTTCCCTTCCCCCTCCCATTGATCTGTGATAGCATTGTTATTATACAATCTATTTGTAAACAGGACCTATTTCTCATGTTTATTATATTCCATTTGTCTGCCTATGTTTTCTGTACTGGTATTATACTATTTTATTAATTATAGTCTTTTAATATGTTTTAAAATGTATCTAGAGTAGTTCTTCACTATTATTATTGTCCAAATCATCTTTGTGTTTCTCCTTGCTTTATTCATCAAGAGGAACTTTAGAATTATTGCACTCCTGGGATAAACCCTACTTAGCACAGTGGATTTTTTTTTTTTAATGCACTATTGAATTCAGCCCACTACCACCTTATTTAGAAATTTCACAGATATATTAATATGCGAGGTTGAACTGTAATTACTCATTTTGATATTATCTTTCACATTTTAGTATAAGGATTTATGACAGCTTTATAAAATAAGAGATAACTTTTCATATTTTCCTATGTTCTGGGAACTTCAGATAGCATGACAATCTCTTAAAGTCTAAAAGAATTTGCCACGTAAAGCTTGGAGGCTCTGAGGACAGACTGTGAGGCTGAGGGAGAGGGCGAGCCTGAAGATAGTTTTCTTGACTTGTTCCTTGGTTATTGAGATATACACACACACACGCACATATATGCAGCATATATATGGATTTCTTTACAAGTCAAGTCACTATATACACTATATACTCTATTTCTGCTTTCAAATTAATTAATTCTAGTCTTTATAGTTTTTTTCTGTTTCCCATCACTCTTTCTCTAGTGCAGAGAGTTCATTAAGAAAATCTTTTGGTCAAAATGTTTATTCATTCCATATTCTTATTTAAAAACATTAAATGATCTAAGTAGAGCTTTAGTGATTATATAAAATCTTCAACTCCTTTGGGTTATTTTTCAGAATTCCTGTTTTTTAGTTTTAGTGAGCTTGTTACTGTTATGTTCTCATTGGGGATTGTTAATTTTATCAATAAGAAATGGTTTTTGTTTCCTTTCACCATTTCGAAGTTGCTCTGTCTAATCTTTAACTTTTACTAGTTTCTCTTCATGTTTATGCAACTTACACGTTGCATACTTATTATTTTAAACTTTCTGTGACAGTTTGTGTACCAGTCTGATGTATTTAAAAAATCTACTGGTTTTTGTTTTAAAATCTAACTGGAGAGTTTTTATCTTTACAAGCTTATTTCTGTTTATTCATGTATGTTTTACAGCTCCCTCACCATCCTGGTTAATAGTAGGTTTATAAGAGCTTCATGTCTTTTTAAATTTAAACTTTTGTGGAATCTCATTTTATTACCTCCAAACCTCCATCCACCCCCTTCCGTTTTCAAATCTCTGCCTGTTTCCCCCCAAGAAACCTGCAAATTGGAGCAGGAACAATTCAATGATATGCTCATAGAAGAGTGGTGCTTCTCAGACTTCCACATCTAAGAAACTTAAAAACAAAATAGTATACTGATGGAATACCAAAGGGCCTTACAAATATAATGTACATTTGGATGCAAACAGACAGGAATAAAATGTATTCTGGATGATTTCTTTGTTGTAAGAAATGATTGCATTTTGATCCATATGTTTAAGGCACAACAAACATTGAGTAATATCAAATATATGGCACTCTTATAAGAAATGTACGTAGCAGAGACCGACAGTCATCCAAAAGGCGATATACATGAGTTGGCTGGAGCTGCCTGCGCGTCATACTGTCATGGGCTGTTCCAGGTTTGTGAGTCAGGAATTTCTCATGAGACCACCAGGCATTCTAATGTGGGGTGTGCTGTTTCTCCATTTCTTCTGACCAGAACTTCATGCATCACATGCTGTGTTAAAGAATACACACACACATACACACACACACACACACACACACACGCACACACACACCATTTCTTATGTATAAGTTAAACTACATTGTAGAAAAAAATTTCCAGGAATTAAAAAAAATTATTTATTAATTTTTCAGGACAACAGTTACCTTATGCACTACAAGACTTCACAGAACATAACTTGGGAAAACTTGCCTGGAACAACTGGGTTACAATCGTTCCAGTAAAGATTAAACCACACTGTGCTGATAGACTTGAAGAAGACATCATTCATCCATTCTGTCATTCGTTCATGCAGGAGATGCTCATGAAGCCCTTGCTCTGGGTCAGACATTGTGCTTACTTTCTAGAGCTGTGATGTTGAATAAGACCTACTCCCGGCCCTTGTGAAGATCTTCGTCTCTAGTGAATGGTCGTAAGAAGGTGTGATGGGTAATTGAGGGACTCACAGGGGATTAAGCAAGCTTGGAGAAGGGGTCTCACCTGGGTGGGAAGAGGGCAGGAGAGGACAGTCTTACAGAAAGCCTGAATGACTAGGAAACTGTTTCTATAGACGACAACACCAGAGCCACCACTGAAGCACGGAGAAGGAGATCCTCCAGCTGGGCATGGTCTGTGAGGTCACGCCTCACTGCACATGGACCAGAAGGCATGTGGGCTCAATGTTAGAGTGAGCATCACCCCCATCTCTGACGAACATCAGTGTCCCAGACTAACACTCGTGGAGAGGTTTCAAGAATTCGGGGTGTGGTGGGCCCCAGGGGCCTCAGGCAGATGGTGATATCTGGCATTCATGATTTCTATTCATTAAACTTCAAATCCAGTTGAAAAGGGCTGTCCAGTGGGTGGTATGGTGCTATTCAATGGGAATATATTTTCTGAGATACTGGGTGGGGCTTGACCCAAGTGAGGTGGAGAATCTCAGCTGCCTGAGATCCTTAATACCAAGGCGAGCTGACTTTTCTAAGCCCTACGGATTGAATACTAGTAGTTCTTAAGCTCATAAAAATAGCCTAATGATTCTGTCCACACAATTCCAAGCCCTTTAAAAAGAAATTCACTTTGTGAACTTAGACAGTTCAGCTCCCTTGGGCATCAGTTTTATTGTCAATAATTTGAGATTTACGAACAGGATCAGGGATGACAAATATGTGCCTGGGTGTGTTATGATTCTCCACTCACACACCCAGGACAGACGTCCTTAGCTGATCGCTGCGTGCCTTCTGGCTGAATCCAAACATGGCCTCAGACTCCTTCTCAACTCTGCTCTATACAGTCACCGCCAGCTAAAATCTCTCATATTTTCCCTGACTTCTGATGTTACTTTTGGCTTTAACACTTCGATTTAAAAGAAAAGATAGAAAAATAGTCAGTGCATGCAGTTTGTATGTGAACAAAGAAAAGTCAAACCATCATGACATGTTGAAGTCTTGAACGTAAGAAGGATTTAAGTTTCTGTACATTCTGCATGCATAAGGAACAATAGATATTTGTCTATTTGTTTGCTTAAAATTGCATTGTACAACTGTGGGACATTTTAGAACCCCCGGCCCCCGGTGTGTACCTGGTGTTTCCCGAGAGTGTCACATTCTTGAAATCTACATGTTTCGAGGTTGTGGGGTTGCTTGTCATTTAAAGAAAGGTTGTGGTGATTCTGTTTGCAAACAGACAGCTCCTCTGCGTTTCAGGGAAGCTCCTTGTGATTTTTCTGTGGTGTTTCTGAGGTTTATTTTTTTTTAAATGGCGCATACTGAGTATTAGCTGAATGAAGTTGGTTCCTCACTGAGAACAGAAATCTTTGGGTTCTCACCTTTTGATTTTCGAAAATAATCTAAAAAAGTTTTGTAACCCAGAAATATCAACTGTTGGTAATGATGTTGGAGGCCTGGCAAACTGGCATTTGTGTCTGAGGGCTCAGAACCTCCCTTCTCTGTAGAGACTGAGTTGCTCTCTGTCCTGCACAGTAATCCAAGGCCAGAACATTCCCCGAGTCACGGCAACTCCACTCAGCCAGGAAAACTGGATTGGACCAGCCCCAGTGCAGGAAACACCTGGCCCACCTGAGCCTTCTTGAAATCACACACTAAGTTTTCCTTAAAGAATTATTTCCAGGTTTCCAAAAGAATCCCAAAGGTGAGGGAAATCTGGAAAAAGAAAAAAAAAGAAGAAGAAAGAGTCCTTGTCTTCCATCCTTTGGCACCATACTACCCTTCTGACATCAACACTCTTCTCCTAGAGCCTGACTTACTCCAACTCTCAATGGGTGACACAGCTCTGTCCACAGGAAACCTAAAATCCACTCAGGGAAATTCATCCCTGTTAGGGGAAATTACAGTCATTTGTTTCTTCACTCAACATGTGTCTACTGAAGACCGCCTACGTTCCGGGCATGGAGAAAGGTATAGATGACTGAGTCGCACTCTGCTGTCCAGATCAGCCTAGGAGAGACAAGCAAACAAGCTTGTGGGTGCCAGGTCACAGAGGCTTGGAGTCCAATGGGAGCACGGGGGATCGGGGGCAGCCTCAGACAGGGCAAGATTCCTGGGGAGATGCTGACTGTCTGAGGTTGCTGGACTAGCTGGAGCCAGCTGCAGTGAGGACAGAGAAATTAAAATGCAGGTAGAGACTACCAGCCTCCAGACTGGCCTCTAGTCTTAAGAAACTTGCCGTCTTCTAGCGGTAGGGCTAGACTTCATTGTTCAGTTCAGATGGGTCAGAAACTTTTATGGAGCTCCTGTGAGGCACAGTCCTAGGGTGAAACTGGTAGATGATAACACGAAACAGAGTCTGATTAGATGTCCATTCCTGAGGTAACATTATATTCTAAATGGAGGGAAAAGGACCCTGTGGGGTTGGACATTTTTTCACCCCGAAGATGCAGGTCACTCATCCGCTCAGAAGAGCTAGCCAAGGCCGTATGGCTTATGGGGGGACCGCCCCATGATGAAATTCACACCCAGCTCAGATCACCACTTTTAGGGCAGCACTCCTGCATTGAGTTCATCTCTCCCACCTGTAGCCGGTTCTATGGTTCCAGGAGTCGCACTGTATGAAAGGTACTTATTCCAGCGTCTGCTTCTCCAGCAGTGAGTTCCTTGTCCCTCCTGGCACCTAGTGAGAGACCAGGGCAAGTGTAACAAGCAGGGACAAGTCAGTAAGTGCAAAGCGTTTTATGAACACAGGCCAATCCTAATTTGTATACATTACAAAGTTCAGACTTCCTCCTTGATGAAAACAACCACCATAATCATAAAAGCCAATAGCAGCAACAAAAGCGTTGCCAACAACAAGGAATGACACAGTAATTCAATTCCTATTGAGCTGGGTGAGCCTTTTGAAGGCACTTTTTGGAGAATTGTGTCAAGTCGGTCCCTGGATTCCTGCATCAAGCACCTGGCATCTGGAGAGGGCCAAACAGCACTGGATGTCAACCGAACCAGGAGTATGGAAATCAGGGGCACAAGGATACAAACTCTGGAGGTGCTTAACAGATTCGATAAGCAGACATTTACTGAGCATTTGCTGTGAGCTACAGGATACTACCTTTTTAAACCTTTAGAGGGTTTAAAAAGCAGCATATGTTTTGGTCTGCAAGGAGCTCATCATTTGTCAAGGGAGCTAGCACTTAACCGGGGGCTTCTGTGGGTATCAGACACTCTGAGGTTGCATTTCTACGTCTGTTTGCTCTTTTAAGGAGCCTAACAACCTATGTAAGAGAAGGTGGTGATGGAAGGTGAGCTCCCAGGGTATATGCAGGGCCAAAGACCTTTACTTTGGGGGGGGGGTAGGTAACTAGATTTATTTATTTATTTATTTAATGGAGGCACTGGGGATTGAACCCAGGCCCTCATGCATGCTAAGCATGTGCTCTACCTCTGAGGCATACCCTTCACCCCAGGACCTTTACTTTTGACTTTTGCTTTTTCCCCAAGGTGCTGAGGAAGGGTCCCGATGCACCAGCAGTAGGAGCTGGGCGTGACTGCAGACGGAGACTGAGAGAGGCAAAGGGCCGACAGAGCCTTGGGCTTCTACAGACATCATCTCACTTCATGCTCCCGGAATTCCCATCGCAGAGGTGAAGGCACGGAACCTCCCTGAGACTGGGAGACTCACCCAGAGTCGCTTTACTTCAAAAACGATACAATGCTCATCAAAGGTTAGTCTTTGTTCAGTCGTCCGTCTCCCATCCTGATAGAGATACGGCTCCCACTCCTCTCTCTGGGGAGAGCCAGGCCCTTGGTCTCTACGGCCCCACCTGTTCAGGCTGCAGCAGTGACCACACTGGGCGCTCAGCATCTCTGGGGTTCTGCTTAACCCTCAGCTGCACGGCTTTGAAAAAGTCACTCAACATTGTGGCTTGGAGAGGCTTCCTTATAAAACAGGAGTGATGAAGCCTGGATTCAGATCTTGGCTCTGTCTCCTGCTACCTTTGTTTCCTTGGATTTCAATTTCCTTGTCGATGAAATTTGATGAAATCATATCGGGTGGGTGGTTTGAGCAAAGGTGTATGACAGTACTCTGCCCACATCCTGGGACGTAGTTGGCACTCCTTAACTGTGCACATCTCCCCTGTTTCAGGCTACCTGGCTCTCAGAGAACTCAGCAGAACTTACAGGAAACATTTGAACTAAGGGTGTCTCTGTTTTCCCCTCCCTCTCATTCTGTCCCTCCCCTAACCTCTCCACTCCGAATGTCTTTGTTTCTTATCTCCACTGTAGGCACTGGCGTTGGTGGGGCAGGGGAGAGAGCAAGGCCATAAAGAGAGTCTTGAGGCCCCTGGGAGGCCGGGGGTGGGGGTAGGGAAGGGGGGGTGGGTGGGGGAAGGTCTCATTCTATTTGTACAGGTGCATTGTAAGGCTGCCTGTGGTGTGAACATTTTCCACTTCATTACTCCTGGCCCAGGCCCAGCCCCGTCTGCTCCCCTGGCCCCTGTCTTGGTTCAATTTCAGCGGTTCCTGGTCTTTGGAAGGCAGCAGCCACAGAAAGGAAAACAAATGAGGTCGCCGTAAACATTTCTACACGTTACCTGAGCAGGGCAGCTGGGGGCCTGTGTTGGAGCAGGAGGGGGGCCGGCTTGGCTGGGGCCACGGGTACCCCCCATCAAAGCACCTCAGTCCCCAAGGGCTTCTGTCTGTGGAGCCCAGTCTTTCTAAATGGAGTTGGCTGTGGTTTAATGTGAGAGTTATGGGCCATACAGATACCCAAAGGCCCGGGACGCAGTCGGTGCAGTTGCTAAGAGATGATTGAAGTACAGCCGACATTTCCTGAGCTCTTGCTATGTGCGAGATGCTGTCCTAAGCACTTTAGATGAATTTTAGGGTGAGGTATACCCTGCTATTACTTTAATTTTGCAGACGAGGAGACTGAGGCATGTAGTATAATTCTTAAGTAGCAGAGACAGATTTTGTCCCCGGCAGTCTGACCTCAGAATCTGCATGTTCACGTGCTGTGCTGTGACACCTCCTGCCACATCCCAGTCTACGTCTGTACACATTGTGACGATGAGACACCTTGAAGTACCTCATCAATTACACAGTTAGGGAATGATATAACTTGAACCCTTGGACTTCCAGGATTGAGTTGGACCATAGCCAATATAAAACCCGATGACCCTTAGCTGCTGAGATTCTCCGCAGACATTATCCATGCTCTGCTTACAAACCTCCACTGATGGGAAGCTCACTACTGCATGAAGCCTCCCATTCCATTCCGTGACTGTTTAACTCAATGGTAGTGCTGATGACTGTGTTGGTTATCTATAAAAGAGATCATTCATGTGACCGTGCCTAATGGAGTGCCTAGAACACTCTGGACACTCAATAAATCTTTATTCCTTTCCTCCTTTCTCCTTCGTCTTTCACAAGCACAAAAGAAAAGAAATCTCTTGCTAACTGTATATTTATAAAATAATACAAAGCACATGCTTCTTGTGAAAGGTGAGAGGTTTAGTAAGGCAGGAAGATCCAATTCTCATCTGTTTCCTTTTTATTTCTTCTTCTCCTTCCTTTCCCAATTAGATTGTGAATATGTACGTGCCACAAATTTCTAGTCATAGGGCTGCAGAGAGGAAAAGCGTACAGTCCCTGCCTTCGCGGTGTTCCATCTTCCGTGACCACATAAATACCCCGCAGTTAGAGCTGCGTACAAATGCTCGGGGAAGCCAGCAGGAAGAGCAGTGGCTAACCCACTGTGTTCAAGGCAGGGTCTCCAAGACCCCTGGGGCAATATTTTTTTCACCTCCTGGTAAGCCTATTCTATGCAATTGAAAAAAATTTGCATTTGAAAGCAGTTTAACAGTATCCCCAAAGGGGATAATGAGGGGGGTGTGTGTGTCATTAAAGTAGAAGACATACCGGGGATTAAAGCTGGTCCATCCCTCTCATCTACTCGAGGGCACTCTAGAACAATGTTGGCACCTAGTAGCTGCTCAAGAAATATTTTTGGAAAGAAGTTGGGAAATGAACATTCGAATCCCAGCTCTGCCTAATTCCCTCTGCGACCTGGGCACATCACTTCCCTTCCTGCTTTGGCACCTCCAATCTGGAGTGAAGACATCTTGCCCTTCCAAGTTCAGCAGATAGGAAAATTCAATGAGAGCTGGATGGTGAACGCATGTTGTAATGAAGACACGAGGCATAAAAATTAACGAAAGAGCAGTCCCCCACGCCACCCGCCAGTTATGTCCAGTCTGGTAAGTTATCTTGGATACGAGAAGCACGTTACGAAAGTACATGGGGTCTTGTTCATCTTTCAGGGCTTTGTTTGGAGTAGCCAGGATGAAGAAGGAAGGGAAATGAACTTTTATAGGATGACTGGTCCCCACTGGGAGCCAGGTAGTGGGCACGTGGTACGAGCCAACCTACTATTTAAGTAAAGCTCTGCTTGGTAGGCTATGTGAGCTCCCTGAGGCCATCATGTGTTTTTTCTTTAATTAAAAAAATTTTTTTTTATTGAAGTATAGTCAGTTTACAATGTTGTGTCAATTTCTGGTGTACAGCATGCTTCTGTCACACATAGACATATAATTTGTTTTCTTTCTTTTTTTTCATCATAGGTTACTATGCCATGTATTTTTAACGTTGTAATTCCAGCATCTAGTTCAGGAGAGGCATCGAAGATTTAGTGGATTGGGATTTTTTTTTCTTTTTTGCTAAGGAAAGGGCTTGGCGACTATAAGTGACTTGCCCAAGGGCACACAGGTGAGTGGTATGGCTGTCCTGCTCCAGAACCAGAGTCAGTACACCCTGCTCAAAGCTCTGCAGACAACACCAGGCGGCTTGATTTGCTGTAAGCCTCTTAAAACCCATCCTGAGCAATTGGTACAGCCTTCGCACACCCCAGTATTGTTAGAGCAGGCAGGAAGCTGGGTGCCGCCCGCACAATAGCTTCTCTTTCATGCCCTCTGAAAGGAGCCCAGAACACTCCAGTCAGACAGCGAGGGAAGGGTGCAGGAGGAAGCCTTCTCTCAGTCAGGCCAGGCCTTGCAGCGCCTCCCCTGTTTCGATGCGCAGTTTCAAGGTTTCACTTTGGCCAACGCGGTTGCTGTGGGGACGCAGCAACAAATATTGGGAGGCTGGTAACCCCTCCCCCAGCCCTCCCCCCAATCAAGCCTAGTAAAGAATGTTTGGGGCGAAGCCCCAGCCCATCAGGCTGCTGTATGCAGCTCAATGCAGCCTTTGTGACCGGCCTCCTGGCCTGCCACCAGGCTCCAAAGAGATGATTGGACTCAGATCTTTCTCAATTGTGTTTGTGTTTCAGTTGTCCACAAGGAGGGGGCGGGGGGACGCTCTACATAACTCTAAGGAAATTATACAGCCTGTGGCTGATTGTCAAGACAAAAATGATGCCAAGTCTTGCTTTGCAAATGGCATTCAGGAGAGCCTCGCAGGAACAAGGCAAGTCAGCTCTCCCTGAGAGTGGGACGTGGGACGTGCGGGGAGCTCCCTGCTCTCCCCGGGTCCTCACCCTGCACAGCCAGAGACGCCTGTGCAGTCGCTCCCAGCTCGCAGATGAGGAAGTCCATGCTCACAGACGGACCACGAGCTGCCTCAGGTCATCACGCTAGGTAGTGAGGCTGCTGAGGCTGACATGTCCCATCATTGTGAAGTTTATTAGTATTTCGGTAAAATGTCCTAGATTTCTGTTGCCATGGCGGGCGACTTTTCAGAGCCTCTCACCTCGTGCAGAGCCGAGTCAGTCTTGAAAGAAAACGAATACAGTGAACCAGAGAAATTAAGCCTCAGCTGGGAGTTAATTTTCTTGGTTCACGGGAACTTGGTATGCTTTCTTATCACTGCAGGCCAGGCGTTTGCGTGATCTTTCCAGAATGTGCCAGCCCGCGGATTACCATCTGGCTCCAGTTCTGTTTTGGGGGCAAGGAGGTGGGGAAGGAAACTTGACTTAACAGCAGGTGTTACTTTGAGGGCTAGAAAGCTACCATTGTCTCCTCTGCAATAAATGGCCTGGTTTTCACCTGCCAGCAAGGCGCAAATTCAGCCCCCATTAAAGTACCAAGTCATTACTTCATTAATTTAGTAAGTCTTTATTAAATGCCTACTGAGGGTCAGGCACTGGGCTGGGTACGGGGGACAGAGAAATGAATAATGTTTGTTTAACAAGGATTGATTGAATGTCTGCTCTGTGCTAGGTGCGGTGTTAGGCCCTGGGGACCCTACTCTTTTTGTCTCCTCAGGGAGCTGTTCGTGGATAAGGCGAGTAAACAGCCACTGGACGCGGGAAAGATGACTTGTTCACCTGTCAGTACAGGATGCGAGGGGAAGGACCAGAAAGGGCAGGTAAGTGAGCCTCTGTCTGTACTGCCCACCTCAGGAGCCTGCAGCCCCTTGAAATATGCCTGGTCTGAATTGAAATGATGTGTAAATATAAAACACACACTGGATTTTTAAAGCCTTCGTGTGAAAACAGAATGTAAAATATCTCATGAGTAACTTAAATTGATTACATGTTACCACGATAATACTGTGGAATTATTGGGTTCCATAAAATCCACTATTAAAATTAATTTCTCATGTTTCTCATGATGTTGTTTGAGCCGCCTGGCCACCCTCTGAAGTAAATGTTATTTTATTCTCATCTCCATGTAACTGATTCAGGCTTACAGCGGTCAAATGATTTGCCCAAGGTCATACAGCTTAGGGAGAGTAATTGACTTGCCCAGGAACGCACAACTGGACCCTCCCTCAGAGAAGGACCGTTGATCATTGGGTTTAGAAGTTGGTCTTTGATGAACAGGTGATTGTCCTCCCTCTGTGTGTATTAGCCTCCTCTGTAGAGGGCCCGAGGGTGTTTCTGAAGGATGACACATTTCCAATCATTAAGCAGCTTTAGCGAGAAGGGCAGAGACATTGTGAAAGAAAAACACTCAGACCTGTTTCAGGGGACAGCTGGTGGTCCCCACAGAGCTGCTCTCCCCTTTTCTCCTCAACAACAGAGCCCCTGGGTTTTAGCTGGGCGTGTGGCTGCTGGAAATCAAGGCGGTATTATCTGGCCTTCATTACAGCTGAGTGTTGCTGTGGAACTAAGTTCGGGTCCATGGGTTGTAAGCGGCGGAAGTGGTGTGTGAGACTTCTGGGGAGTGCTCTTAACTGCAGGACACATGCCCTCTATCCTGCTCGCCCTCTGTCTGGTTGGAAGGAGCAGCCACGCTGGGCCAGAGGATGGAAACCATGCGTGAAGGATGGCAGAGCAACAAGATGGAAGGAGCCTGGGTCTTAGCACCGTGGAGAGCTATCATCTCCCTCTAGGCTTCTTTTCTGAGTGAAAGAATTAAACCTCATGATTACTGTGAGTTTTCTGTCAAAAGCAGCTGCCCATAATCCTAACATCCCTGGAGTCAGAGAAGCCCAAGTCTAAATTCTTCTCGGGATGTGGGATTTTCAAAGATTTGTGTGGGTCTATATTTCAAACACACTAATTTCGTTTTTTATAAAGAAATACATTCAAATGATTAAAAAATAATTCAAACACAAATTTTAGATGATGAAAAATTATTAGCCTCTCTTTGCCTCTGTTTCTTGCTCTGTAAAATGGGACTAACAATACTTAAATGAATGTGTGTGTGTGTTGGAATAGCCATTAGCACAGGGCTACAAACAGTAAGTGCTCAATAACTCTTGCTTTCTGTCCTACATCCCAGTATGTGTCAGACACTACACCACCCAGAGAGCTAAAGGTGCACAAGAAAGAGTCCCTTGTCTTCTGGAAGATCACAGTAGAATTGAGTAGATAAGCTCTGTAGGAAAACACAACATCCAACACGATGAGTGCCCCAAAGAGGTGCAAAGAATTTGTTGGATAAGAACCAAAGTCACGGAGTGACTTTGGAGTCAAGCAGACTGATGTTGGAACTCTCACGAGGTGTGTGAGTGTGGACAGTTTAGCTCTCCTTTCTGAGTCTCAGTTTCCACGTCTATGAGAGAGGAATAATAGTATTCATGACCATGTAAGATTGTTGGAAGTATCAAATTAAAGGAAGCATGTTAAAGTACTCATCACTAAGCCTTGACAAAATAAATGATCAATAAACATAATTAGGATTATCATTTGGGGTTGAGGAGATCAGGGAACGCTTCCTAAAGGAAGTGGCTTTTAAGCTCAGATCGAAGAATGAGTAAAACAATGGGGAAGACTTCAATGTGAAAGAAAGTGTATTATCCAGGGCGAGGAGAGCAAAGGGTAAAAGGCAGCTCCAAGGAATAGCGACACATATATTGGGCTAAAGTGAAGAAACCCAGGGAGGACAGACAGGAAGAAGACTGGGAAGGTAGGCTGAAATGTAGTCAGTAGGGCCTTGCATGCTTGGCCAGGGATTTTGACTTTATTCTCTATGTACTAGGGAGCTTTTAAAGATTTTTTTAAAACATAAGCAGGACATAGTTTTCATGTGTGACAATGCATGTTACTTATTTTCTTAGAGGAAGGTCAATAAAGCAGGACTGGAATCCCAGTCAAGACAAGAGATGATGAGGGCAGAAGTCAAGGTGTTGGCACTGGGAATGGAGAGGCACAATGACAGGTTAGGTGTCGCCCTTCAGATACTCTTGTGAGAGAGGGGAGTGGACCGTGTGACGTCTCTGTATCCACCCCATCGTCACCCACCAGGAAGGATTTCCCAAGTGATATGTTTGGCTAGCCTGAGGGACCCCTGGGCACACCGGTCCAACAGGATAGCTCTGCTTTCTCTTCAAATCCCAGGTTCACCTCCACCCATGACTCAGTGTAAGAGGCTGATGGATTGACCTCAATGACCCATGGAGAAAGGTGAGTCATGTCCAGCAGAGCAGTGTCATCCAACCTGAGCCAGTGGCCTCTGTTGTGGAATCTAGAAGAAAGGTCATCAGAACAGGTCTGAAGTTGCCTGGTTCAGTCACTAATTGCCAGGCAACTGGTTGAACTCTGTACACTGTTTTTTCTGCATCTATAAAATGAATGTACCCCTCTGAGATTGGAGAAATAAAATGAGATAATAAATGCTTGCATCAATTCATTCAACCAATGTTGACCAGCACCTGCTGTGTGTCAATGTGCTGGGGAGAGAGGAATGAGTAAGACAGAGGCCTTCCCTCAAGAGGATTGACTTCTCATGGGGACATAGATAAGTAAATTAGGAGCATTAGCACAGAACTAAAGTTATAGTTTGACATTTACTAACTCACTTAAGTCATCTCATGTGAGGTCTAAACAAATTGCACCCATTTGACAGATAAGGAAACTGAGGGCCAAGCAGGAAAAGGGATTTGCCCTTCCTGGTATTCCTACATCACATTGGACATAATTCTATCACAGTTCTTAGCCTTCTCTTTTAGGGTTGGAAGTTCAAATGTTTATTGCCCCCCCACCCCCCTACCCCCGCCGAAACTTTAAACTCTCTACGTGAATCTGTTGACCACTAGCATCCAGCCCAAGCTTGGCACATAGTGGTAGAGGGCTGGCGGGCAGAGGGAGTGGTCAGGGGGACACAGCTAAAACTGATGGGGCGTTGGCCAAGTGCGGGCTTGGCTTCTTACCTTACCTTTGTTATTGGTTGATCTACTACAAAACCTTGGCGCTGTGGGTATTCACATATCCGTGCTATACGAAATGTGCCAGAGGCTGAGATGGGTTATGGGATTTGCCCAAGGTCACATTGAGAATAACCAGAGAAACTTCAACCTCAGAGATGGCCCAGGAGATCGTGTGTTGGGGCGCAGTGAAGTGGCTGGCATGTCTGGCTGTCCAAATCCAGAACCACAGCAGAGTTTCTGTAAAGCATTTGGCTGGTCCCCAGAGGCGCTTTTATCCGCTAGAGCTGGATCCTGCTCTCAGGCTTTTATTAGCATCTGTGTTCGTTTCACAGCACCCCCACAGAGTCTCGGTGAATATTTGCTGAATAAATTCTTGAATGGGAGAGCAAAGGCATGCAGAAATCATCCCAAATGCTGAACTCTCCCTTTGTGCCAATGCCCAGGGGTACAACATTTATTTCTGCTTTCTCTTTTCATCCTCTGAACATCACAATGAAGTAAGTACTATTACGCCCTCAGTTTTATAGAGCGAAATTGAGGCTTAAAAATGTTGGGACTTGGCCTGAGGTCACAAAGGTGAGAAGTGGCTTTGAGTCCAGGCCTGTCAGATTCCAAAGCCTGAACTACCAACCACACTACTTTAAAGTGAATCCATGCACGAATGGATTATGGCTCCCAGACCCTTTTGGAAGCGAGCCTCACATAGGAACATAGCAGAGCTCATCCCCTGGCCAAGGGTGTTTTCCCATCGCTTACTGATGTGACCCTGTATGAAATAGCCCTCTGTTAGCTGCTTCCCCCGCAGACTCAGAAAGCATTGCCCAGTCTCCCACTGGATCCAGCGATTTTGGGGAATTTGAAGGCCTACATTGGAGGGTATGGATTAGCCCCTATCCTGAGAGCTCCCCCAAGGTACCTGCTGAAGGAATCCCTCATGAGTCCCAGCATGATGACAACGAGAGAGACCTTAAGAAATCAGTCCAAGTAGAGGAAAGGGCAATAGACAGGAAGTCAGGACACGAGAGAGTTGTGAGTCAGCAGTGTGTGATGTCTGCCAAGAGAAAAAACGTAGACTTCGGTTGTATCACTAGGAGCATAGGAGGGTCAAAGGGTAAGGTGACACTGCACTTCCTCCTTGGTCAGACCGAAGCTGGAATATAGGGTTAAGATCTGGTTCCACATTCGGAACATGTCGCAAAGGGTGCAGAACTGGAACACAGAAGGGAATGACATCGTCATCGTGTAAAGGCTGAAGGACTTGCATTTTTTTCCTTAGGAAGAGAAGAGATGAGGAAGTTGGGAGAGCGGGCCTGCCAGCCCCCCACTGCTATGTGCCACGCTTGGAGATGCTTTCTTTCAGAGATTTCCCTATGAAATCATGAGGCAATAGATTTCTTCTGTCTGATCCAAAGAGGGAAATAGGATTCAAGCAAGGAAATAATAGAAAGCTAGATTTGGATTCATGCTGAATGGCCTTTCTATCAGTTAAAAACATAGCCAAAGAAGGAAATAATTTTGAAGGAAAAAAAAAGCAGTGAACTTTCTGTCTTTCCTTTGTGTGACCCTGCACACACTACCTAACTTTCCTGAGCCTCAGTCTCCCGTCTGGGAGATGCAGGTGGCGTGTGCGAGGGTCCACAGCATGCAGCCTATGGGAGCAGTGCCGTGCGGCAGTCTCACATGGCCCTGGACTGCTAGGACTTAAACCGCAGCTTAGGGTGGCCTTGTTGACTTCCTTTAACCTCTCACTGCCTCAGTGTCCTCATCTGCAAAATGGGGTTAATATGTGTAAGACACTCAGGACTGTACCTGTGGATGAACTTAGGCATCCTCATCCTCACTGTCACGCTATATGAAAGTGACTGTCACAGTATCAAGGACATAATAAGTGTTCAAAGAATGCTTCCTCTCTCTCTACCTCTCCCCTCCCCTCCCTCCAGGGAACTCTTTCTGGGTGTCTCTGGGATACCAGATTCTTCTTATCTCTAGACTTCCGGAGAATGTTTCCAAAAAGTACAGCATCTACTTACATAGATTCAAAGGCAGCTGCTGGCCTCCATCTAAATACCACTGTAGTGAAGAAGCAGAGGAAGAAGAAAAGCCAACCCCCCTTTTAGCAGTGTCCCGTTCTTAGCAGTGTGTTTTACGGATGACAGTGTCTTCTGCCACCATTACTTCCTCCCCTTACCAGTATGTGACCTGGCAGGCAGAGAGAACACTGATGAGGACACTGAGGTCCAGAGAGGTTCTCTGACTTACTCAGGACCACTAAAACCTGAGTAGGGGAGCCGGGACATGAATCCAAAGCTTTCTGACTCAAAACCACAGCATTCACATCAAGCGTACACAGCTCCTGGCCCCTGGACCTACGCATATTTCCGGCCTGGGATTTTGCATCAGGAAACATGATACAGTCACTCAGCCAAGGCCCCAAATCTTGAAACCAAATCCCCGCAGTAATGGAGAGGACCAAGGAGGAGGGATGAGCCTGGAACCTGGGCTGTCTCTGCCCAGAGTCTGAGCCGTTAAAGCTGGAGCCCTCACGTGGGCCAGCCCTCTGCTTTCAGGCGGCCAAGGTGGGCGAGACCCAGAACCAAGCAACCAACGTCAAGAGCCCAGTGTCCCCGCCAGCGCAGTCCAACAGAGCTTTCTGTGATAACCCTCTGCCTGCGCTGTCCAACAAAGGAGCCACCAGCAACGCGGGACTCCTGAGCACTTGCGACTGAGCTGACATTATCCCTGTTTTTTAGGTCATCAGGGAGTTTGTTGGCAAGTAGCATCACTGGAACTCGAACCATCTCGTCTTCCCCAGAGCCAAGCCCTTGCTTTGCCACCACACTAGCCTCCTGTCCCACTCCCCAGGGAGGGTCTGTGGCACCCTTCTGAACCCAGACAAGTGACTGGGTCATGGCTGCCTGCGCAGAGGGGCCTCCCTTCCTGCCCAGCTCCACCTGGACCCAACTCCAGAAGCCACCTGTGTTGTTCTACTGATAACAGTGTTTGCCCTTCCAAAGCCAGGGCTATAAACGGCGGCTTTCAAAGTCACTGCGGCAGAAATGTCAACATGAGGGGAGGCCAGTCATGCTTTCTGAAGTGGAATGTCACCTCTGGGCTGCCTCAAAGGCTGCCAGAAAGATCTTCGAAGTCCAGGAGCTGGGAGTCTAGACTGGCTTCTACCGTAAATCTGCTGGGCTGCTTTGGGCATGTTGCCTACTCTCTCTGGGCCTTGTTTGTCATCAGTGTAAGGTGAGGGTTGGACTTGAAGACTTTAATGGGCACTTCTGTCCCTAAAATGTTTAATGTCCCCTGCTCTGGATCCTGGGAGGGGGGAGTTGGGGGGGGCAACACCCGAATTCCCTGCAGAATGACTGTGAAATTCTTCATGTAACAACCTTCAGAGCAAAACCACCCCCTAAACCTGGATCTGGCTTTTTTTCAAAACCTCCAACAATGTCGCCATTGAAGCAGGAAAGCTACTCATTAATATCTTGTAAAAAGCGATTTTGTGATTTTCTTAATGTATGAAAGAAAGAAAAAAGCCCCCTGCTCCCGACGCTGGGCCCAGAGCCCCCAGAACAGAAACCACGGTCAGACCGCTAGGATGCTCCGTCTCTCAGGTGTTTGGACGAATCGCCCACACTTGAGAACACAAGGCGATTTTCTTAACTTTTAAAATGTTTTCTCCTCCCCCCGACCCTTTTCTGGGGTTTTCACCCTTGCTTGTAACTTAAACCACGAATAAAGCTTTAAGCCTCTGGCTGTGAGGAGCGGAGCAGTGGCTGCCAAGAACAGCGTGGTTCACGTGGGCTCTTTTCTGCGGCTCTGGAAAGCAGCTCTGCAGAGCAGAACATTTATTTTCTTTCTTCTCTAAAGGCAGAAGATAGAGCCTTTCGTATGGGATGGGGAAGGGGCAGATGGATATGTTGATTCGTGGCGGTTGCCGAGAGACTGGATGTTTTAGGAGAGTCAGAACCAAGCCATGGTAGCCCCCCACAATTCATGTGTTCCTTCCAGATGAAACCCCTGAGATGGGCTTCCATTTAATTCCTTTACTCTAGAACCGGGGACATACAGGTATTTGCTACATGTTTGTGGCAGAGTGAATGCACCTCTATGTTTTCTGTTTACTCTCAACTCTGGGATAAGTGTTCACATCCCCATTTTGTAGCTGAGGAAACCAAGACTTCAAGAGGCGAGCCAGTCCCATTCAGGGTCATTTCCAAGGTGACCGGGTAGGCCTGGTGCGTGAACCTGGGCTGGCACCAGATCGGACTCCTAAACCCAAGCTTCTTCTGTGTCTGCCTCTCGGATACACAAGCCAAAGATGCCCTGTGTTCTGAGCTCACAGGTGCAGCCCAGGCATGATGGACAAGGCTTGTGGAACTTGACTTCTCTTCTCCAAGCCCTCTCTCCCATGACTTCCAAAATTATCCCTGTGAGGATGACATTTACAGCAGAAAAGCCAGCTCAGTGCTCTTACCTGCTGCCCGCTGGACATCACTGCCTGGATTTACACTCAGTTCGCTGGACAGAGCGTGGCCCATAGTTGGTGCTTATTGTTAGTTAAATAAATAAGTCAATGATCGTCCACAGATACTACCCAAATCTGAACTCATTTTATCCACCATTGAGTCCCCAGTACCTAGAAAAAGCTTGACAATTAATTGTTTGGTGAATGAATGGGTTTTCCCTTCTTCCACCCCCTTCCCCACCAGTGGCTTATTTTCTGGATTGCCCACTTCTGCTAAAGACACCGCCATCCCCGTCCAATCTCTCAAGCCAAAAGCCTGGGACTTCCCCATGGATACCCCTTCTTTTACATGAAGCATCAGACGGGCTACCATGCTCTTTTAATTCTGCCCCTGATTTGTCTTCCATGCTTATCCCTTCCTCTCCAAATCTGAACTTATGACTTTCTTGCCTTCCTTGTTCAAAACTGTATGGGTTACAAGGAGCAAAATCCCAACTTGAACTTGCTTAAGCAAAAAGGGGAGGTAAATCAAAAGACTATAGGGACAATCACAGAATTGAAGGTAAAACCAAGCTACCAAACCCCAGGAAGTGCAGAATGGCCGGAACAGGGGGTTCTGGTGCTGACCGCTCTCGCTTGCTTCCTCCTCCCTTTCCTGAGTCCCTTGCTGTACTGGTTTCATTGTCTCTCAGCTGCTTTCGCCATATCTTAGGGATGTGGATGCCTAGAGACGCCCATCTATACAGCTTTTGGACCAGAGTAGAAGTCTCTTTCCCATCTGCTCCAATAGAATAATTCACCAAGGAGTCCAACGTCCCCAGCGTGGCACGTGGGCCCACCCCGGCTCAGTCCCTGGGGCTAGCAGCACACCGAGTGCCTCCGTGGAATCAGAAGAAGGCACCTCATCCTCTGGGTGGCTGCTGCTCCACAGGCACAGCAGGGCATTGGCTGGACTCCCCTTCTCCGAGATTTGTTTCTTCATTTTAAATCAGTAATTAAATTTAAAGCAGTTCTGACATTACTGACTTATAAGGAAGTCATGAAGTAGGGGCTATTGAAGGAGGTGTGAGTTTTGGAGCATCATTCTGCTGGGCAAGACCTCTTTTGTCCCCAAAGTCTTCTCTGACCCCTGCCCCTGAAGTGGGTGAGGCACCCACAACCCTCTGTGCTTGCTTGAGTCATGCACTCATTCACAGAGACTTCCTAAGTGAGCACCTGCTATGTGCTGGGAGTAGAGCCATGAACAAGACAAGCCCCTTGCCTTTTTGGAGTTTACATTCCTGTGGGAAGACAGAGCACAAGTAATGAAATAACAATATAACTTCAGGTTGGGAAGTGCCAGGGGGCTTGGGGGTGCAGCTCCTCAGTCCTTGCACAGTGTGCTGACATTGCCTGCTCCTGTGTCTGTCCCCTCCTCTGCCACGAGCTCCTGGAGGTCAGGGGCCCCTTTCACTCAGCTCGGTAGCTCAAGTACCCAGCACAGTACCTACTCTACTGTAAGACTCAGTCAAAGTTCATTCCTCTCCCCCATGATTGAATCCAATGATCACTATAACATTTGCAATTTTCTAATCACAATTTTTTCTTCAATAAATAGTCCCTAAAATCTTACTATGTTTTAGGCTCTGGTCTTTCACTAGCAAAGAGAGAAGACTGTATTGTAGTCTTGCTATCAAAGACCTCACAGAAAAGGGAACATTCCAGCCCAGCTGGGGAAGCACCATGTAGAGGTTTGCACAAGTGTTGTTCAGCGTCCAGGGGGACCACTTATTCAGGTTCTGGATCCTTCAGACAGCCTTCGAGCTGTCAGCTCTCACAGGGTGAACAGGCCTTGGCTTTTCCCAGAGGTGGACAGAATGGCAGGATTTTTTCATATCCAGGCTGCTGATCAAACAGCAACAGCCTGAAGATAAGATGTGTCCCCAATGAGCCCCTTTCCTGCTCCTCAGTCCTGCTTATGGGTCAGAACAGTCTTCCTGGCGTGCTGTCATTTCTCCACTGAAAATATGCCCCGTGTCTTAGAACCAAATTTCCTGGCCTGGGGTTCCAGGTCCTTCCTTCTGTGCCCAATCCAGGAGACCCTGCCTCTTCCCACCGCCCGCTCCCATCCATTCAGCTGTGCGGTCAATGCCCTGTGTGACTTGGGGCCGCAAACTCTCCCAGCTTTGATTCCCTCACCTGCAGAATAGGGACTGACTTAACTGACAGGTCTTCCCCATTTGTTTGCTTCCATCCTCCCATCCAATGAATATTTCCTGGATGCTCATCATCTGTCAGATGCTATGTCAGGTGCCAGAGACAGAGAAACCAACGAATCGAATAAAGGTCCCTGCCTTCATGGAGGTTATATTCTAGTGAGGGGAGACAGGCAATAAATGCATAAAAAATAAAAACCTATAGTATGTCAGATGGTGATAAGTGTGAAGAAGACAATCATGGTGGTTATGGAATTACAATTTCCAATATGGTGCTATGGAGGCTCTCACCAAGAATATGACAAAGATACAAAGGAGGAAGGCCGTGAATCTCAGCGATATCTTGAGAGTCCCAGGTGGAGGGAGGAGCAGATGCTCTTTGAAGGTCAAATTCCCTCCCTCCCTCCCTTTCCTTCCTTCCCTTTTGTCTTTATTTATTTCTTCATTTCAAAAAGATATTTTTAGGCATGTGCTACGTGCCATGCACTTTGAGGTAAAAAGAGGGTCCCTTGTGTTTAAGTTGACAGAGATGGACAAGGTAAATCAACACTTCCAGTGGAGAGTATTACAGGTTTCTGTCAAAGAAAGAGGAACTGTTTCACGGCAGGAAGCTCGCAGACCTCAATCTCAGAGTAACATTTTAAAAACATATAAAGTAAAATGTATATGATTGCAAAGGAAGTCAATTATTTTTTAAAATTTTCACAAAACATATATGAAAAATCAAATTGGGAATAATTTATGAGTGTTTTTACACATTAAATAGATCTATGGGTTTATTAACTATTGAAATTTCAAAATGTTGATGAGCATAGACAATTTGTGAGATAATCTAAACTGAAACTCTAAAGTGGTATGAACATTTATATGACTTCGTCGGTGATAAATCACAGGTACAGCAGATTATCACTGTGATTTGAGTCCATATTCATAAGCAAAGGAAATGTTAGACTGTCAGTAGAGGTTAGTGCAATTATTTTCACCCATGCAGGTTCAGTGTTCCTGATTCTGACCTTAGGTTAGAACCTCTGAGCCAGAGGTATACATATGGTGGGTTCCAAGGGCACAAAGCAGGGCTCAGAAGAAATGTTCTGGAGGAGGTGATGTCTTAGCTGTGTCCTGAGGAAGGGTAGGATTAGTCAGGGAAATAGGGGTGGAGGGGGACGCCGGGTAAAGGGAAGAACACCAGGCAGCATGAAATAGTATGCCTCATCGGGGAAGCTGAAGTGTAGTGTGGTGAGAACTTGGGGTTTGTGTTGGGTTTGGTGTGAAATGAGGCAGGAGAGGTAGGTGGTGGGCTCAGACCAGGGAGGGTCCTGGGTTCCAGGCTACAGAGTTGACCTGGAAGGTGGTAGGGAGCCCTTGATGGATTTAAGCAGAGTCACAATCAGATCTGCATGTCAGAAAGGTCATTTTGGCCACTTTGGGGAGGTGGGTGGATTAGAAGGAGGAGGGAACTGGAGGAAAGAACAGTTAGGAAGCTGTTTTAATTAGCCCAGCCAGAAAGGGCTGTGAGTTCCAGGCAGTGGTCATAGGGTGAGAGAAGAGAGGTCCTGGAGACCTCTAAGACCTGAAAACCTGCGGAACTTGATCATCTACGGCGGTGGGGGTCACGCGGGAGAGGGAGGGATGAAGCGGAGGAGCAGCTCATCAGCAGGTAGGCGGCTCCGTGCAGGGGAGGAGCTGCCGGGCTGCGCGCCTTCCTGCCTACACACACCTCTCTGCCATCGCAGGAGCTCCGTCCCTTTCCTGGGATTTCCGCTCCTCCTGAGTCGCCCCTCTTTCCTGGTTCAGATCTCCTCCCTCACTTCACCTCTTCATCTTGCAGGCAGGCCTTTGTAGAGGTGGTAGGTCATCTCTCAGCTGCAGCCTGAACGTCAGAAGCCAGCTTCTTACGTGTCCAGCTCTGTTGAGACACTTGAGATCCCTGTTCAGGCTGAGGCCCCTTGAGCCCCTCAGGGTTGTCGATATCAGTCACAGAGCCTGAGCAGGCTGGTCCCCGTGGGCAGCCAAGGCGGGACCTCAGGCAGGTCCGGAGAAGCGCCCTTCCATCCGCAAGCCAACAGCAGTCGCGGTGGAATCAACAAGGGAAACGGGAAGGGAGAGACCCAGCCTCCGCGGGGGCGCAGGCCCTGGGCCCCGGGCCAGTGTGAGCACGGCTTTCCGGGCCAGGATTTCCCCTCGTGGACTGGGAACGGCAGCTGAGTGTGGGGAGAGACTGGGAACTGCCCGTGCTTTCCAACCAACTTCCTTCCACAGGGCCTTACTCACTGCGGCTTCATAACAACCCTCGGGGCACGTGTGTACGCTCATGTGCGCACGCGCCGACACACACACACACACACACACACACACACACACACACACACACACACACACACACACACACACACACACACACACACACACACACACACACTCTTTCTCTGATTTACAGGTGAAGAAAATCAAGCCACAGAAAGCAGAAGGTGGATGAGGAAGGGCGTTGGGAACATGCACACCCTGGGAAGCGTTCAGGTTTATAAAGTCTGGGGGGCTTAGAAGGAAGGCTTAGGGGTGAAGGAGGTTCAAGGGGGCAAGAACTGTCCCTGTGTCCCGTGAGGTTTCCGCCCCACTACTCTCTCCCTCCTGCATCCCAGGCTGACATCCTCTCTGGCCGCCCCCAGTGCAGCACTGGAGGGTGACGGCTCCCAGCACCAGCTCCTGGAGTGACTGGTCCTGTCGCAGTTCTCCACCGGCTCGCCTGCCTGATGTTCTCCCATGCCGGCCCCCTACACTGCAGCCAACCGGGTAGCCTCAGCCGGCAGACATCACTACTCTTTCAGGCTTTTGCTTGTCCCATCAAACATGCTATTTCTTGTGCTTGGTGGTCAGAGGAGGGGGACATGCGTGGGGCACCTCTTTCTGTAATTACATTCTCCAGCGGTGGCACCTGTATGACAATAAAATGACACGAGAGAAATGTGACTACAGGATTTTGAGATAGTGGAGAAGGTGTTCAAAGTTGGCACCTTTTCATTTGTCTATCTTTATTTTTTTTTTTAATTTTGGTTTTCTTTTCATTTTTTAAAATATTTTTTTGGGGAAAGGAGGTAGTTTGGTTTATATATTTATTTATTTTAACAGAGGTACTAAGGATTGAACCCAGGACCCTGTGCTAAGCTCACACTCTACCACTGAGCTATACCCTCCCCCTGCAAAGGTGACATCATTTTAATATGCAACTTTCCCACCCAACCAGGAGGGCCACCGTGGCCCAAGCCCACCTGGTTAACTGGCCCATGGTGTTCTCACCTGGCCATGCCCCTGAGTGGCTGGCCCAGTGCCTGGCCATCTTTGTGGAAGATCTGGAGAAAGCAGAGCTATGAGGACCCAGAGAGGAGTCAATCCCGCCCCTCTCTGTGGGGACTTCCCCTCTTAGGAGTACAATCTGCTGTCACTTGGGTCAAAATCACAGCTGTGGGGAGGAGGAAGAGGAAGTGGAGGAGGGGGAAGGAAAAGGGCTGGTGAGGGGAAGTGGGAAACAGGAGGGGGATGGGGAGGGGAAGGCGGAGGCAGGAGGAGGAGGATGCTTGGCGGGAATTTAGGTGCCTCTAATAACAATCCCTGAACCTTTTTCAGCCACTAGAGAAGTCCAGCCTGCCCGCAGGACAGAGGAGGGAGGCACTTCCTCTGAGGTGCCTGGAGGCCTTACTGTAATCTTACACCCACATCCCGGGAAGCTCAGACGAGGGCTGGGCTGCCTGGGTCAGCTGCCCACCAGCCCTACCAGCTTGAGGTCAGACCCCTGGAAGACTGGTTTACCTGGGCCAGGGCCAGCCGCCGTGGGTCTGGATGACATGTCTTAAGAGCCAGTATGGGTGGTATGGGTGGGGGTACAAATGTGCAGATTGCCTGGAAAGCCACAGGACTATGACTCAGAGAAGGGGCTTCTAATGCTCTTGTAAGGCTCCTGAACCACAGGGGGACAGGTGTGCATGGCTGGGTGAGAAGGAATAAATACTTGATTTTTAAAAGTATATAGTTGGAGGGGAGATTTTATAGAGACTACGAGGTGAAAAAACCCTGAGCTACAAGAATGAAGGAAAGCTCTCCTTGTGGAGGACAGATTTGGTGCAGGACCCTCGATGCAGTAACATGCCAGAGACGTGGAATCATCGTCAATGGCCCTACCCAGTGCATGCCCACTGGGCTCACCGCACTGTCCTATTTAATACCCCCACCACCCCATGAGGGGGCCTAAGTAATCTTACCTGGTCACAGAGGAGGCTCAGAGATTCAGTCAGTGAACAGGGAGCCCCACCATTCAAGCCCTTCTCCCTCAATAGCTGCAGAAAGGGGGACTGGGAAAGGGGAGCAGCATGTCCCAAGTCAGAGCACCTGGGTACTCGGGGTAAGAGCTGGAGGCACACTCTGTGGCCTAGAAATCCGTCACACCCAACCTCTTGGAAGTTGTCAAGCCTTCGCTTTTAGAAGGCCCAGGGCAGTGAGGCTCCCAGACTGCCTCGGGGGAGAACCATCTATTTGCAAGATTTCTGGTCCCCTGCCAGCCACCAGCCCCACCTTCCCGATTGATAACATCTTGGTTTCTCCAGTGCCAGGTCACGGCTGCCCCTCTTCCAGGAGGTTTTCAGTACCATGGGCTGTGATTCTGCCCTGTCGTTCCCCCAAAGTGGCAATGACAGCACACCCATGCACTGAGCAGGCCCACGTGGTGACAGAGAGTGATACAGGAAAAATGGGGTGCGAGAAGATGGCCATCTCCCAGGTCCCAGGCCCCAGGCCCCAGGCGAGTCCTTGGGGTGCGTCCCATCAAGTGAGGGTCCTTGGGCTTCACGCAGAAAGGAATTCTAGAATGAGCCATAGTTGCGTAAAGGAACACTCCATGGACAGAGTGCAGGCCATCTCAGAAGGGCAGAGGGGCCAGGAGGCATGAAGGTGGTTAAAGCAAAGGTAGATTTACATACTCCAGAGACAGAGTGCTGCCTGAGGTGCCAGGTTGTTACCTTTTAAGGGCTCCACAACTTCATATGCTAACTAACGGGAGGATTATTTCAACTACTTTGGGGAAGGGGCTGGGATTCCCAGGAATTGGGCCATCACCCTCTTTTTGACTTTATACAGTCAGCCTTGAAATAGTCACGGCGCCTATGGAAGTACCATTTACCATGCTATTGTATTACAATGGGCGTATATTGAAGCTCAGGGTCTACTGGGAGTTGAATCTTCCACCATCTTGGTGCTAATTGCTGTGTCATTCTTTAAAGGGTTGTGCCCTGCCCCCTTCCCTGCTGTCTCTAGAGGACAGGAAGGGAGCAGCCAGGAGGAGGGAGGACTGGCCAAGCCCAGGCGGCAGGTGGGGCGGGCGGCCAGTGCGCCTCTGTAGAGAGAAGGACGGCTCAGGGGACCGGCTTCCTTGTAAACAGTGCAGCCAACTCTAAAAATACCCCTGCCCTAGACAGGCAGCTCGAGCTCCTCGGGTCTCCTCCAGAGCCTGGCAGGGCCCTCAGCCCCTTCCCTGAAAGGTCAAGGGGATGGGAGGAAAGTCGACTTGTAAAGAGTAGGATTTCCCTAGCAAGGGAATTAGAACAAGATTTCCTTCCTCTGCAAAACAGAAGGAGGACACACTGTGGGTTTTAGCAAGGACAACAGCAAAAGGCAAGCAGCAGCTTCCCCTGCTCCCCCCACTGGTTATCTGAGGCCTGGGTTCAGCTCAGGCTCAAGGCCTAGACGTGCCTTCACAGCCTGGCATCAGGGAGCCAGGAGAAGGGCCCGGGCTGGACTCTCCAGCTGTTCCCTTTACTAGAGGTGTGACCTATGACTCATCTACTTGATGCCTCAGTTTCCACAATTATAAAAGAGAGTAATAATAGTGTTTACTTCACTATTATTTGTGGAGAGGAGTGAAAGAGATGCCCTCTGTGAGGCTCCTAGCACATGGTGCCTGACAGGTGGCAAACACTCAGAAAATGCTTGTTATTACGGTACATGAGAGGATGTCACTATTCCTGGATCCTAATTAAGACCTAGTTTAACGGGAAATCTAGTCAAAAGGCAAAGAGAGTGGTATTGAAAAAAAAAAAAAGAAGCGGGAAGGGTCTGCCTCATAGAAAACTCAAATCTACTATTTGAAGGATGGGGAAACTGAGACCCAGGGAGAAGAAAGGAATCACCCCAGGCCAGATGTTGTATTATCAGCTGCCTACAGATTTAATATAAAATTACAGTGTGAGAAGACTGCTAAATGTCCTGGGTGATTTGAGGTCTGCCCCACAAGGAGTTAGGAGAATGAGGCCTTGCATTTATACAGCACTTTAGTGTCGGAGAGCCCTTCCCAAGGGGGAGACAGCCCTCAGCAGATCGCTGCGGGGTGGGGGGTCACTCCATCATGGGGGATGCCTTATGGGCATGTGCAAGGACATGAACTCATCCTTGGGGCTGGTGGCTGAGTTATGCATCTCCAGGCGGTGCCCTTGAACCCCAAGGGCCCTGGGGGAGAGGCACAGGCAGGAAGAGCTTAGCTGGGCCCCAAGAAGAATCTTCTAACCTTGCGCTGTCCAATCTGGTAGGCACTAGCCAGACGTGGCATTGAGCACTTGCAATGTGGCTAGTCTGGATTTTCAAGACATTTAAAGAAGAAAAGAAGATAAAATATCTCATTAGTCATTTTTTAATTGGTTCCATGTTGAAATGATATTTTTAGATCTGTTGGGTTAAATTATATATATTAGTACAATAAAATTTGCCGGTCCCTTTTTAGTTTTTCCCTGTAGCTTCTGGAAAATTGAAAGCCAAGCCTGTGGCTTGCAGTGTCTTCCTCTTGGGCAGTGCTCTTCCAAACACTGAGTTTGTACCACAATGCAGCAGGCTGTCTGACCAGGTAATGAGCCTCTCATTTCTGGTGATGTTAAAAAAAGATGTTGTTCGTGGAATTCTTATAGTTAGTTGGATGAACGCTGTAATCCCTTTAATTCTGCTTCAGCTGATTCCCAACTGTGAGTCTCTGAGGAGTCCTTAACTTGTTCCTTAGAATATGAATAGATGTCACAGGAAAAAAAGATGGGTGATCAATTTAATATGGAAAATCTTGGTTGAAAAAAAAATTAAGTTCCTCTAGTCCAGGACTTCTCAGAACCTTTTAGATGCAAAAATGCACTGTGGTCTTTATGGCAGGGCCACTGTAGGCAGCATTCCCCATATTAGATTGGTCACAGAGCATGATCGGGAAATAATTTATTATTAAGTTCAATCTTTGAGAATTGCTGTCCTCAAGTTCTCAGAAGAACACAGATTCTGTTGTCTGAATTAAAAATTCTGGCTCAAATCCTAGGTGACCTTGGACATGTTATTTCACATTCATCAACTGTAAAATGAGAGGAAGAATATTCCCCTCGCAGGATAGCTTTGAGGGTTACATTTAAAAAGCATGGAGAAAATGCAGTGTCGTGCCTGATGCCTAGTAGGTATTCAGCAAATAGTAGTAGCTCTGTTAACTACAGCCCCAGCGGGCAGTGGCATCACCAGGCTCATAGGAGAAAGGACAGTGCTTGACCTTGAATTGCCTGCTCTGGGTCCTTCCAGTTCACCTCATCTCTCTTTACGGATCAACAACAAATAGGAAACCCAGTTCTCCGAAGGAGGTCAGAAGTTTCCTCAAATCTGGTGTGATTTTATAGGTCAAGTCGGTTCTAAATGAGAGACAACTATTTCCTTCTCTCCCTCCTGCCTGTCCCCTCTGTGTCAGTCCCGGCCAGAGGAAGCCACAGCCAGTCCTGGCGGGCTCCCCCTCCCCTCCCCCCTCCTCCTGGTTCCTGTTCCTGTGGATCTTGGAGCCCCCAGCAGATGGGCTGCCCTTATCAGCCGGCTCCAGGCCAGAGGAGGAATCCTCCGGTCACATGAGGCTCTCTCTGGAGGGAGGGAGACCTTGTAAACAAACACAGAGGAAGGGCGGAGGGTCGCTGGAAAAGAATCCTTGACATTTTGGTAACTGGGCCAGGATTAAAGGCCACCAGGCATAGCCCTTATTGGCCATCTCTGCGAGGAATCGCCAATCCAGCCAGCTTCCCTGGGTTCAAGGCGGCCTTTAAATAGCCCTGGGAGCTGGGGCATTCCCAGTGCACTGCTGCCTTGATCCAGGCCTAATCCCTTGCCCAGGACTGACCTTTCACAGTTTACAGAGCACTTTATCTCCTGGCTCAGTGGAGTCTCACAGAGCTCTCCTGAGTGAAAGGATTTTATCCTCACCCGCAATTTTTAAATGAGGGAACTGAGGCTTGGATTCTGAGGTACTCACTCCCAGCTCTGCAGCCGGGAGTGGTTGAGTCTGGGCTGAGATCCACACCCATTCTGGCACCAAATCCAGAGGCCTGACCATCACACAAGTGTCCTCCATGATGGGTCTTTCTCTGTGCCCAGCATCGAGCTTCGTGCCCTGGCGGTACCTCCTTCGGGGGAAGCCCACATTCCAGGGAGGAGTGAAGGTCAAGTGGGTAAATCGGCAACATAGTTGTGCTCAAGGAATGAAGCCACTCAAAAAACCGTCCTACTATACCACTCCATTTATATTGAACTCTAGAAAATGCCAGCTGATCTACAGAGTCAGAAAGCAGATGGGTGGTTGTTTGGAGAGGGGAGGCAGGAGGGAAGAACACAAGGGGGCAGGAGGACACGTAGAGGTGATAGCATGTTCACTCCCCGGGGGTGGTGGTTGTACAGGTCGGTGCGTATAGAATTGGGCACTTCAGTTCATGCAGCTTATTACCCTCAATGACACCTCCATAAAGCTATTAACAAAGAGGAAGATAAGAGGGGGAAAAAGAAGGCAGGAGGTAGGCTGACATATAATTAAAGAACTCTGCGAGAAGTCTTAAATGGAGACACAGAGTTCCCCGGGCAGGTCGGGGAGAAGAGAGAGATTCAGGGAGGAATTCTGGAACAGGTGTCTGATGTGGCACTAGGTATGGACAGGGCGGTGTGAGGTTAAGAAAGATTAAGGTGGAAGATACAGGAAGGGTTTGTTTGGGGGATAGAGAGTGATGTACTCCCCCATCCCCGCCCCCCAAATTTCTTCCCAATCCTTGAAGTCCTGAGGTTGAAACTAACAGCTGCAATTCTCTCTTTTCTTCAGAAATTCAGATACACGCCTTACTTGGCAGGCAGCTGGTTTTGCTAATAAGATTCCTGCCCTTCTCCCTCCCTCCTTGTGCAACTCATCCCTTTAGGTCCAGCTGAGGCCCCTGCGGTCTCGGATTTCCTCTCTGAACTGAACTGCCAAATGCTTGCTGAGTGGCCACTGACAACCCCCGCTCCCAGGGCCCTGGGCACCCTCATTTCAGCCCCTTCCAAATCCCACTAAAAGGAGGTTTGGCGGGGACTTATGTAGGTATGTGATGGGATTCTAGATCCAAAATAAAAATACCTTTTTTTCTCTTCCATACCCTTTGGCTTAGTAATAGACGTGCGATCCCTGCAGAATTTTGAATAATGAGTTTATTCGAATATATTGTCAGAAAGCAGTAGGACATGCAAGAATTTTTACAATGCTGTGCACCAGTTAATTGGTTAATTTGCCCCAGAAACAATTCTGATCACTGCTCTTAACAGTTTGTAAAAAGTTAACTTGGTTTTGGGCAACCCTATTATTTGTGACTTTACATAAGGGACTCTTCCAGTGACAGACGAAACCCACACATGAAGTTGTGGGTTTGCTCTTGCTTTTCAGTTTCCTTGGCATGTTGGTTGATTTTCAACTGCTCCTTTTCAAAAGTTTCCTTATTAATTAAATAAACCAGCCAGCCACATTCCTTGCTTCTAATTCAGCACTCAAATGTAAGCTTAGTCTGGAGTCGGCTTTCTAACCCTGGCTTAAGGGACATTAGTCACTGGGAGCAAAATATGGCATCTGAACAGCTGTTTCGAGCATTCAGAGTCCAGGGCCTACAGGTTTGGAGAAGGTGGGGGGAGGGAACCAGTATTTATTTACCGAATACCTACCCTGTGCCAGGCTCCTTTATAAAACATTTTTATAATATTTTAATTCTCGGAACAGCCCATTAAATGATGACGTGTTCTTTTTTTGGATTCAGATCCAGCTTCTCCAGGCACAGCAAGGTTAAGAACTTATCAAAAATCACACAGCTCATGAGTAGTGGAGCTGGGATTTGAACACAAACAATTTGATTCTAGAGCTCAGACTCTTTAATTTTTTCTTTCCTTTTTCAGTTTTATCAGGTGGTATTATTACAGTTTGTCTGCACTAGAGCTCAGACTCTTGAACACCATCCTGTACTTCGCTTGTTTAACTCTTCCAGCTCCAAGTCATTATTGTCCACCATTATTATCACACCTGTTTTCCAGGTGAGAAACTAGCTTCTCAGAAAAGTAGTTTTCCCAACGCAAACACAGTGCAGGCCCATTTGAACTCCGTGGTCCTGGGCAGATCACTCCCCCCATCTACCCATCATCCATCCATCCGTTAATTCAACAGAATTGATGGCTAATGCTTATTCTGTCCCAGGGACTGTCTTGTCCCTGGAGATGAAAAGATGTATAAAATATGGCTCCTGCTCTTCAAGAACCCATAATCTAGTGAGGAGGGCAAACGTCTAAACCACAATGGAAAACACGAGGGTGATATGGGAGGTGCTGGAAGAGGTATATAAAAAAGAGCATAGGAACTTAGAGAAAAAGCATCAAATTGTTTGGTAAGGTAAAGCAAGGAAGGCTCTAGAAAGGAGGGGGCCACTGCACCAATAACCAGATGCTCCCCAGGTAGAGAAAGGGAAGGGTGGTCCAGGCAGTGAGAGCATCAGAGGCAGCAAGAGATGCTCTTATGGTGAGTGTCCATCAGCTGCTTTCAGTATCCTCTCTAGAATCCCCACCACAACTCTGTGAAGTAGGTACTGTTACTCAGACCACTTGACAGGAGAGGAAACCCAGGCACACAGAGGTCTTGCCTAGGTGCCTGTGACCACACGGCAGCTCACCCATGATCACACAGCCAGTATGGAATCGAGTTGGAATTCAACCCCGGCCAGCCTGGCTTCGGAGCCCACCCTCCCCGCCACTCTCTCTGGGACTTTAGGGGTGGGTGGCAGATGATGAGACTGGCCACTTAAGTAGGAATTAGGCCCAAACGGTCTTCCTTTCTTCACAAGGCCTTAGATGCTCTTGATCTAAAGACTCTAGACCTCATGGAATCCATAAAAGTGATAACGCCATGGTGTCCATGGTGTGTGTGTGTGTGTGTGTGTGTGTGTGTGTGTTGGTGAGGGGCACCCACCTTTCTGTATACTGAGGCCATAGAGAGGACTAGTGCATCAAATTATTTGCTTGTAACTGGAACTCTACCTGCTCACTGCAGGAGTATTGGGTATCTTATGCTCATTGGCAGTCTCTTGGCTTCAATGTCATATTTGAATCCTTGTTCCCTTCCTGCATTCCTTGCCAGACCAGAGAGGTCCTGAGGACAGAGCTCCCAGACCATCCCTCAATCCCTGACACAGTGCCGGGCGCATAGTTGTTACTCAATAAATATTTGTCGAATGAATGACCATCTGTTGAATGAACTCTGGGTCTCTGGTTAATAATTTATGTGGAGAGTAAATAAATTAATTATGAGTTAACAAATCTAGTTTGGTCAATAAAATCTTTCACGCTGAGCAATCGATGGGGTCAGAGGGACTAACAGGAGGGTCTTTTGAAGAGGAACCATGTAGGCGTTATTGGCCTAGATCAGTGGTTTACAAAAGGAAGCAAAGCCGTACTTCTAAAAAGCTTGCTTTCAGGGGTTTTGATTCAGTGGGTCTGAGATGGTCTGAGCTTCCCCGGTGGTTCTGAGATGACCAGGTCAGTAACCGGGTATGGCAAGTCTGCATCCCTTCTAGTCTAGTGTTTTCTTGTTTTTCCATCTCATTCAGCTTGTGCTTGACACTTTGAGTGATGGGAGCTTCCCACGTAGGACATCGATACAGGGACCACATACAGAGCATTTCTTTTGGATCAGAGGCACTGTATAGATGTTACTGATTCCAGAGACCGCGCTTTATTTATCCCCATGAAAGAAGCCGAAACTCAGAGGTGTACTGGTGTACTCAGTGTCTCAGAGGTGGTGAAGGGCGGGGCCAGATTCCAGCCACCCCAGCTGGTCGGCCCACGTGATTCCCCAGGGCCCCCAGCGGTCCCCGGGCGGGGCGGGTGGGGGTGACTCCTGGGAAGAGGGGCGGGAGAGCCTGGCCGCCACGTCGCCCTGCCCTGGCTGCGCACTCCGCTCCGCCCAGCCCTCCCGGGCCTCCCCATAGAAGGCAAACCCGGGCAGCATCCCACGAGGGCTGGCGGGGCCTGGCGTCCTGCTGGTTTCAGTTTCTGAAGAGCCCGGCCCTGAGCAAACACGGGCTGGGAGGAGGGGTCTGGAAGCCTTCCCAACAGATAGCAGATTAACTCACTGCTGCCTGGGGGCCACTGGCGCGGGGATGGGCTGGGTTACCAGCACAGGGCCTCCCTGGCAGGAGGACTGTCCCTGCCGTGACCTCCGTTCCAGTTCCAGTCCGGCTCTGTCCAGGACATCCAGGCTGTCCGGCCGCCCCAGCCCCACCCTCCAAATATGGACTGATCTTCCTGCTTCAGCCTGCCTCCTCCCTCCCTCTCTAGGGCGATCTTGTTCCAACGTGTTAGCAAAACTCTTAGAATGTTTGTTTTCTTTCTGTGAAAGAGGGTGAGGGACGTTGCCAAGACCAGCATGAACTCCAAACCCAGGGCATTCTCTGTCAGACATTTTTCTGACAGACAGACCTGGGTCTGAATACTGGTTCTGCAGCTTCCTAGCCAGGTGACCTTTGTGTGAATTTCTCCATCTCTCTGAGCTTCATTATCCTCATCTATAAAATGGGGATAATGATCCTTATCTTTAAGATATGTTCTAAGGAGTAGATTAGGTAAATACAGATTATACTTATTAAGTATTAATTGCCCTCAATGGCAATTAACATTATTATTAATTATATTGTTATTATGAATGACGAATAATGACATTTAGGATTATTACCAATGCTACTGGGAGGGTAAGTGTAAAAAAATAGGCTCAATTAAATTTTTTTACTGAGGGAAATAGTTTTATAAGAGGTAAATAAAGAAAGAGGAATAACACTGGGTCGGGAAATGTATACACATGACTTCATTTGATGTTCAGACAGCCTTGTAAGGCAGGCGTTATTAGTCCCATTATACAGATGAGAAAGTTGAGGCTCCTAAAGGTTAAGCAACTTGCCCTGTCACACACTGAGTTAGTCCCTGTGTCCTTGCCTCCTTCCTCCACGGTGCTCCTTAAGCCCCAGCTATTTCACTTCTGCCTGCCTCAGCAGAGGTACCTCCATCTACAGGGAACGCCTTCCCTCCCCCATGCTCACTGACTTGGAGGAAAACAAATCAGCTCTGGAAACTGGATAAAGGTCACCTCCTCCAGGCAGCTTTCTTAATTCTCTCCCTCCTCCCCTTCAGAGAACAGACTCTCCCTCTTTTGTTCTGGTGCCTGTAGCAAGTGACTGCCTATCCCTGTGGGCCATGCCTTGTCTCCAGGGAGTGTGCTTCTCGGAGGCAGACACTGGACACTTCCTTCACCTTGGGAAGATCAGAGTAGTACTGTAATAAAGTACAGGCGGAGAAGCCCAACCTCCTGGGCTCAAACCCTGGCTCAGATCTTGGCTTTGCTAGTTGGTGCCTGTGAAGCTCGAGTAATTTGTACTCTGCCTCACTTCCCTTATCCGTGCAATGGAACTTGACACTGAGATCAGCCTCATGGCCTTGCTGTAGCAGGCTGAGTGAAGGTCAATACCGATCTAGATCTGCTGCTGTGAGTCTCTTGAGTGACAGATGTCCAATGAATGAAGACAGGATCGCCGAGGTCCTGAATTTTGCTTGTTAATGGAAAGTGAAACATAAAAAGAATGTTGCTGGGCATGGGGTGTCAGGGGACCTAAGATCTGGTTCCGCATCTGTCTCTAACTTAATGGGTTGGCTTGAGCCTGTCTCTTCCTCTCTCTGAATTTATTTCTTCTGCAGAAAGAGATGTTTGGCTCCCACAGCTAGGTGGTCTTTGAAGGGTAATACTCAAGGGTATTAATGATCAGTTCTTTGCCGGTAGGACTTTACTTGCATAATGCTCCAAGTTAGAGGTCATAGCCAGAAATGAATGACCGGCTTACCACTGGAAGCGCTGGTAGGTGACTGTGCTAACAATGATTACGGCCGGCTTTTACTGAGCACATACTAGTGACTGGCATTGGGCCATCATTATCCTATTTATTTTTCTCAAGAACCTGGAAAGAGGCATTGCTATAGTCCCTGTTTTACAGCTGAGAAAACAGAAGCTCCGAGGTTATAAGTAATTGGACAGGGAGAAGAATCCTTGTTTATCAGACTCCAATTCCCTGCTGCCTGCAAGGATCTTCCCTAGAGCATGCCTGTTCCAATAGCTCTGAGGACAAGGGAACTATTCTCTTTGAAACCAGTCCATTATTAAGCATCCTGAATAGTAGAAAAGGGTAAAGCTGCCATTTTTACATTCGCTTCATGACTTTGGACTTGGACTCAAGGCAGACGTGGTTTGGGTAGAGGATTGAGGAAAGGGAGATTCTAAATTCTCCCCGGGAAAGACTTCGTGAGCCGTTGACAACAGAGTGCTCAGAAGACAGAAGCCTCTATTCTCACCTTTCTGGGCCTGATCCAGGCCCCTCATCCACAAAGTCCCACCTGGGGCTACAGCTGGAGATGCTGCAATATTCCAGCGCAGCCTAGGCTGGGATTGGGCTGAATGCAGAGCACCAGAAATCTGTGTCTGAAATCAGCAGTCAGTCGAGATCCTTTCCCTGGGAGGTGGTATTTGAGATGCAGTGGGTCAGGAAATACGTTAACAAAAAGTTCGGGGCAAATCAGGATTGCAACAGTGAAGGGAGAAATTGACTCCAGAATGACTGACTTTGCCTGGCTTTGTTCAATTTGCTCTTTTACCAAAACCAAATATCCTGCTCGAATAACTGAACAGACTCATCATTCCCAACAGGATGCAATCCAAACTGCGTGGTGGGGGCACTCAAGAACCTTCCCTATCGAGTCCCAACTCACCCTTTCTGCCTCTTCTCCCATCTTATTTCCAGTCTCATTCCCAGCCAGAGAATTCCACACAGTTCCCTAAATACTCCATGTTTTTCTCACCTCCATGCCTTTGTATATGCCACGCTTTCTACCTATGGTATGTCAACAGATGTCACAGCTAGATGACACCAATCCCATTTGAGAACATGGATTTCCTCTTCCAGTCCCAAGACTCTTCCAAGAAGTCCCGGAGGAGAGAGAATCTTGGCTGCCTTTTTGGAATTGCAACTAAACACACAAAGAAACAAATCAAGGAACATCCGGTGGAAGCATTGAGAGGGCATTAAGTGGGTCCCCAAAAGCATTATAGGAAAGTCAAACCACAGGGCTGCATATCAATGTGGTTTGGAAAATCTTGCATTACTATGAAGCTAATTTAAGGATGATACAAAAATGTGCTCCGCTTACAGGATTTGCTGTGTTGATGTTTGCTGAAGACTGACAACAGGACTAAAAATCATTGTCAGGGGAACTTCTGCAACTTGTTCAGGGAGTTAGCCAGGGTGAGGAAGCCTCCTCGGGGGCATTTTGAACATGTCATTTTCATCACAGGTTTCAGTGTGTACGGAGTAAGATTCAGAGCCCTGTTCCTCACAATAACAAAGTGTTAGCATGAAATAAGGTGGCCATCCGACCTTGTTTGTCCAGAGACTTCTGGTTTTTACCCAATGTCCTGACATATTTATCAGTAGTTCCTCTTTTATTATCAAGGGCCCTAGTGTGGAAGATAAATTGTATGCCACTCGAGCACTAGATAACCAAACGAGAACTTGTCTAGCTGGTTGCTTTTCTAAGGCTCTGTCATTGTTGGATGCCAGTCCCTTCTTTCAGACCCAGCCTTTGTCCCCTCCTCTGGGACAGATTAATAGCTCCACCTACACACTCTCAAGGTATTTACCTTCATTCGCTCTTTTATTTTTATTTTATTGAAGTATAGTTGATTTACAATGCTGTGTTCATTTCTGGTGTACAGCATAGTGATTCAGTTATACATATATATATTCTTTTTTGGGTTTTTTTCATTATTGATTATTATAAGTTATTGAATGTATTTCCCTGTGTTATACAGTAGGGCCTTGTTTATCTATTCTGTATATAGTAGTTTGTATCTGTTAATCCCAAACTCCCAATTTATCCCTCCCCACCTTTCCCCTTTGGTAACCTTAAGTTTGTTTTCTATATCTGTGATTCTATTTCTGTTTTATAAATAAGTTCATTTGTAAGGTTTTTGGGTTTTTTTGTTTGTTTGTTTTAGATTTCACATTTAAATGATATTATATGACATTTGTCTTTCTCTGTCTGACTTCACTTAGTATGATAATCTCCAGGTCCATCCATATTGCTGCAAATGGCATTATTTCATTCACTTTTTCTCCCACTGGGCATTGGGCCTCCTCACCAAGCCCCAGGCTGTATTCTGGGTATCAATTTGCACAAGTCTTGGACCCCGTAGGTTGTTAGCAAGAGGTTGTGAAGTGAATTATTTTGGAAAAAAAAAAACATTTCCCAAGAGGTTTTTGTTTTGGTTTACTTTATTTGCCATCATCAAAAGAATAAAAAATGCTTCCTAAGAACTTGTCTTTATACCTGAACACTGAAAAGTAGATATGAAATACAAAAATCTTCAAAAGGAAAGTCAAAAAATATTTTGGAAAATGACAAGAAGTGCCCAAACATGATTTTTCATTGTTGTTGTTAAATGTTAAATCTGTATCCAGCCTCTTTGATAGTCCTTTAAACTCATAATTTTGAATACTGACTGCATTTGCACTAAAAAGAATCAGACTTCTTTCTTTCTACTCTTCTGTACCCTTCTTAAAAAGCACTTACTACTTTTTCTTCTTTTCCTTGATCTGAGTATGTTTTTTCTTTAGTAAGTATGTATTACTCTTTAACTGGAAAAGCTTTTATTAGAAAAGATACAAACATTGAAACAAAGATCAGTTCTCTAAAACCTTTGAGAGATCACTTAGACAAATCTTTTAATTCTATGCTCCAGGGAGGGGGTAGTGTACATGCAAACTGAGAAACTATCCAGAGTAAACAAATGCTCCGACCCAAGCCTCACAGCCAGTAAGTGACAAAGTCAATACTTGGACCCAGTTCTCTGCATCCGTGTCTCTTGATCCCTGCACAACACCCCTCTAATTCCTCTGGATTGACAAGGGGCCTTTGAGCAGGGGCACTCTGATCTTGTCATACCAGGAGTTAGAATGTGAGTGGCGTGCCTCACTAAACTATGCACAGGCCTAAATTCAAAGGAGTTGAGGAGAAATATTGCGCGTGGATTAAGGTGTGCATCGTGAGCTTGGTGCCAGTACTGCTCTGCTTTAACAACGGTAGCTCTGTAGTATTGTCTGAAGTCTGGGAGGATTATGCCTCCAGCTTTGCTTTTTCTTCAGTATTGCTCTGGCAGTTCTGGGTCTTTTGTGATTCCATATAAATTTTAGGATTATTTATTCCAGTTCTATGAAAAATGCCCTGGGTAATTTGATAGGGATCACATTAAATCTGTAGATTGCTTTGGGTAGTATGGCCATTTTAACAATATTAATTCTTCCAATCTAAGAGCATGGGATACCTTTTGTTTCTTTCAATCATCTTTAATTTCCTTAATAAATAGTTTATAATTCTCAGCATATAAATCTTTCACTTCCTTTCTCAGGTTTATTCCTAAGTATTTTTTTTTGATGCAATTTTAAAAGGGATTTTTTTAACTTTCATTCTCTAGTACTTCATTGTTAGTGTAAAGAAATGCAACAGATTTCTGTATGTTAATCTTGTAACCTGCTACCTTGCTGAATTCATGTATCAGCTCCAGTAACTTCTGTGTGGAGTCGTTAGGGTTTTCTCTATATAGTATCATGTCATCTGTATATAGTGACAGTTTTACCTCTTCTCTTCCAATTTGGATCCTTTTATTTCTTTTTCTGGTCAGATTACTATGGTTAGGATTTCCAGTACTACACTGAACAGAGGTGTTGAGAGTGGGCTTCCTTGTCTTGTTCCAGATTTTCATGAGAAGGCTTTCAACTTTTCACTGTTGAGTATTATGTTGGGTTTGCCATAAATAGCTTTTATTATCTTTGCATCATGAACTTTGGAATCAGGCAAGTGGGGGTTCAGATCCTGATTTTCCACTTAATGCTGAGTGGCTTTGGTCAAGTTACTTAACCTCTCTGAGGCTTAGGTTACTTAATCTCTCTGAGGCTTAGTTTCCCTATCTCAAATGGGGAGAACAGTATGTTCCGTGTAAGATTTAGTGAGGTTTAAATGAACTATGTATAGCACTCACCAGTTTCGGGAAGTAGTGAACATTCAAAAAATTATAGGCATTAAGATAATTACATTATATCGATACATTAATATTACATATCATATATTACAATATATAATCATAATTTTATAATAGAATTGTTATAATTTTTACTACCCTACTCCCTAAGCTTGCACTGAAGGAGAGCTTATCAATTTCAGATAGGGACTCAGCAGATAATTCTTTCTGCCCTAACATTCAGATGCCAGTCCCACAAACAGCTTGACCTAAGAAACCTGTTTCTGAGGAGGTGGTGACTGACATAGGAATTTTATGTAGAGGAGCCTGTGTGGCTGGTTCCCTGTGTTCCTAGAGTCCTTGATATCACACCTTTTTTTTTGTTTTTTGTTTGGCTTGGGCTTTGTAAAACTTCCTGGTGAGTAGTCTCAGTCATCCTTCCTAGCAGTTTGCAAGAATATGTTATGAAGCTGGATATCATAAAACAAAATGTCCTGATATGTCAGAAAAAGGGAAAAAGAAAGAAGATGGTTCTTCATGTTCATTCATTTGAAATATTGGTGACTAGTTCTTCCTTCTTTAATCTTTCATGGTGACTTTCTTCTCTTCTTTCTCTTTTTCTTTTCTTTCTTTTCTTTTCCCCCCTATCTCTACAGACCTCTGCTTACCATTGAAAATAAAAGCAACTGATATCCTGGCATCCATCAAAAAAATCCATTCATTCAAGCATTCACCAATTCATCTGATATATATTATTAAATACCCACTGCCTTAGGTACTCTGCCAGGTGTAGACATGTAGGTTACATAAACTGTCTATGGAATATGAACAGAGCTGGGTTCCAATCTCAGCTTCATTGGTTCCTATAGATTTGACGCTGGACGGATGAGTCACTTACCCTCTGAATCAACTCCTTCTCTCAAACTCTCTGTCCCAGCCATGGCATCACTGTCCTCTTCCTGTCCCAGTACAAAGCCTGGGAATGATTTTATTCTCTTCATTAACCCTCTCCCTCATGTCCAATCAGTCCTCCAGGGATGCACAGTTTAACTCCTAAATAGTTCTTGAATCTGTCTTCACCATCACCTCCATTCCATTCAACCGATATTCCCTGACAGCCTGCTCTGTCCACGGCCCTCTGCTGGGCCCAAGGATACTTGTCCCCAAGGAACTCCCGGACTGGTCAGATACACCCATAAACACATAATTCCCCTCCAGCAAATGAGTGTGATGGTAATAAAAGCCCACTTTACTGCACACTCAATCACTTCTACACTGTTCTAAGTGCTTTAAACACATTAAATCATTTAATCATCACAACAACCTTAAGAGGTAGGTACTATTACTATCTTTATAGATAAGGAAATCTAGGCAACAGAGTGAATAAGCACCTTGCCCAAGGTCACACAGCTAGTCGGCAGGTGAGGCAGGATGCAGTGGCTTCAAAGCCAGCTAGAAATCCACTGCTGTCAACCCTCGCTGAACTCTGCTTCTGCTTAAGGACCCAGGAGAAGGCTTCAGGGCACCAGAGGAGGAGCTTCTAGGGAGGCTGGAGGTCCACTGAGCTGCTGACTGTGCTGAGCCTTCAAATGAGAGTAGAGGTGAGTTAGCCAGACGGATCCTCCCTACTCCCACTGCCACTCCCAGTGCGGGCCCTCACCTCCACCCACTTCTCCGTTAGTCCTCTCTTCCCATCTGCACCAGTGAACTTTCTAATGAAATCCAATCAGGCTCATAGTGAACAAACTAGTGGTTACCAACGGGGAGCGGGAAGTGGGGAGGGGCAAGATAGGAGCTGGAGGGTGAGGTAGAAACTACTATGTATAAAATAAAGAAGCTACAAGGCTATATTGTACAGCACAGAGAATAGGGCCACTATTTTATTGTAACTATAAATGGAGTATAACCTTTAAAAATTGTGAATCTCTATGTTGTACACTTGAAATGTATAAAATATTCTCAATCAACTATACCTCAATTAAAAAAAAAATCCAACCATCTTATCACTCTTCTGCTTTCGTTTTAGAATGTCTTTCCCTCATCTGCAGGAGAGTCTGAACTCCTCTGCAGAACCCCAGCCTCACTCTCAGCTTTGCTCCGTCCCCACCTGGCCTGAACCACCCTGAATCAGTTGGTTGTGGTCCTCTGTGTGCACCAGGCTCACCTCTGCCTCTGTCGTGTCAGGTGTCAGATCCCACTCCCGCAGCAGCGATGGACCTTTCCATACTCAGCTCCTTTCCAGGATGCCTCCCTGGATCGCACAGGCAACGTGAAGTCCTGTCAAGAGCATGCTCATCACACTCCAGACACCGTTATTTTAGCTTCTCCCCTTGAATGGGAGAGGCTGACTTCTGATTCTGTTCCCTTCATTACATGGTGAGCCCCTTGAGGAGTATTAGGTCCTCCTCACAGGGCCTGACACCTTGTGAACTCTTGGAATGCATGAATGAGTGAGTAAATGAATGAATGAGCGTTGAGAACAAGGACAACTTTTATGTCTTTTTATCTCTTGGAGCTCGTAGCAGAGTGCTGAGGGCATGGGCATGTCCAGTTAAACACTGATGCTCCTCTTACCCTTCTATGGGGGACAGTTAGAGCTATGAAAGGGTGATGCCATCCACGAGGTCAGAAACACATCACGGACAAGCACTGGACAAGTTGTTAGGAGATCTGGGATTGCTGTCTGGGCCCTTTCACCAGTTAGCTCTGTGGCCTGGGGTAAGACATTAATGTTTCTGAGCCTCCATTTCCTCAGCTAGCGCACTGTTGTGAAAAGTCCAAGAGGCCATGGATGTTGTAGAACTTGGTGAAGTGCTGGACTGGCCAGTGGGGGTCAAAGGCATGAGTCCTCCAGCTAATCTCCTAGCATCAGCCTGAGTTGGGTTTACCTAGTGCTACTGCAGGCCGTGGGGCAAACCTTTCCCACCCTTTCTTCTCCTCTTGGTCTGAGTCCAGGAAGATTTCCATCTGTACCTTGTCTGCCAGCCAGACTCTGTACCTAGAGTTTGGAAAAACAGGCAAATTATATTCGTCCAGGTGTATCCTGTCTATATACCGAGCTGTAAGGCCAAGTTTGTTCTTAGAATAAAGTGAGTGTGTGCGCATGTGCTTTCATTAGCAGGGCAAAGTTCAGGATAATAAAGGCAACTGTGGAGTAGTGTTGAGAGCTCTGAACTTGGCATCAGAATATTCAGGTCTTAATTCCCACCATTGTCACTTCTGCACTGGACGACTTTGGTTATATTCTTAACCTTTCGTAGCCTCCCTCCCTCATCTCTAATGTGAAGGTGATACATTTGCCACAGATTCATTGTAAAGCTTAAATGATATAAGGAATGTAAGGCAGCTGGCACAGAACCTGGAGTGTGGTACGTACAACACTGATGTTTGCTTGTTGATTCTTATTTGTACTAATGATGACGATGTCTAACATTTTCTAAGTGATTTCTATGCATCAGGCTTTATGCTAAGCTCTCCGTATGCAGTATATGGCTTACGTCTCATCACAACTTTACAAGATAGGTATTATTATCCCACCTTAAAGACTAGGAAACTGAGATTTTAACAAGTTAAGCAGCTACGCCAAGGTCCCACTGGAGTTGGTAATTAAGAGAGCCAGGGCTCAGATGTATATCTCTATGTCCTAAACTGCATTTGCGACTTCTAATGCAAACATGTCTGAGTCAACATTTTTCTACTAAGAAATTATACTAAAAACACAAGAAAGCGGAAAACAAGCTGAAATCTCAAGTAATTGAAATATAAGCTTAATTACATAAGTATCTATGCAAACATATACACTAAGATAGATAATGTTATTGACTGAAATTGGTTTGTTCAGAAGAAGAGGAAGACAAGCACACTGTGTCTTCACTTAGAGTAATGAACTAATAGATACTCTTCAAAAAAATAGAGAGAACAAAAGATGTCATATGAAGATATAATTAAAATGGTGACCACTAGAACATAAATACAAACCATCCTAAATAGCAGGAAAACTATGCAAAAATAACAAATCAAAACAGTTTATATAGTGAATGACATAAATACATAGACAAATAGTAAATAAAAGCTAACAATTTAACTTCTGATTCCAGCCCAGATGGATAAGAGGGGCTGAATTTACTCTCCCACCCAGAAACAACCAAGATCAGACAAAATATATGACACAATGTTTTTCAAGGCTGTAGACACCTGGAAGAGAAGAACAGTGATTGCTGAAAGACAGGAAACACATAAGGTGAGCCCTACACTGCCCTAGTTTACTATCTTGAGAGAGTTTCTAGTCATTGGCATGAGGAAGGAATCCAGGCAGAGTCTAGAAGACTCCCCAAGTTGAGGAGATGAAGCTGAAAGTTAGGAGAGACCAAGGCAGATAGAATTCACAGGACAGAATATTGGAGAAGGAAGACCCAGAAAGAGGGGACTTTGAAGATCTGCACAGGGTTTTGGTCAGCACACATGTGAGAAAGTTACCTGAGACCGGGAAAAGAACCCTCCAAAAGGATTAGCACCTTTGCATCTGTGACTAACTCATGAGTCAAAGCAGAAATCAAAGGGGAATTGTAAAGTATTTGGAACTTAATGAAAATAAAAATACTATATATTAAAACTTGTAGAATGCTGCTAAACCAGTACTTACTAGAAAATTTATAGCACTAAATGCTTATATTAGTAAAGAAGAAAGATCTCAAATCAATGACTTCAACTTTTGCCATAAGAAACTAGAAACAGAAGAGCAAATCAAACCCAAAATGAGCAGAAGAAAGGAAATGATAAAGATCAGAGCAGCAACTACGGAACAGAGAACAAAAAGCAGAGGAAAAAGTCAATAAAAACAAAAGCTAGTTCTTCAAGGAAATCAATAAAAGAACAAAACTTTAGTTGGAATAATCAGGAAAAAAAAAAAGAAAGCATACATTTTCTATATCAAGAATAAGAGGTGACATCATCACAGACATTGAAAGGATTATTAGGGAATACTAGGAACAACTCTATGCCAATAAATTTGAAAACGTAGTTGAAATGGACAAATTCCTTGCAAGATACAAACTGGCAAATCTCATTTAAGAAATAGAAAACCTGAACTTCCCTATATCAAAGAAATTAAGTTTGTAGTTGAAAACTTTCCCACATTTGTGGATTCAACCAACCCCGCATCATGCAGTACTGTAGCAAATGTTTATTGTGAAAAATCCCCATGTAAGTGGACGCACACAGTTCAAACTGATGTTGATCAAGGGTTCACTGTATATAAATAACTCTCAAAACTCAATAATAAGAATACAACTCAAAAGATTTGAACAGACACTTCACCAAAGAAAATGTATGGGTGGCAAATAAGCGTACGAAATAAGCTCAACGTCATTAGGGAAGCACAAATTCAAATCATAATTAAGTACCACCACATGTGTACTAGAATAAGGAAAGTTGGAAAGACTGACCATTTCAAATGCAGGCAAAGGCAAGGAACAAGCAGAACTCTCATACACTGATAGTAGGAACACAAAATGGTACAACTACCTTGGAAAATAGTTTGGAAGTGTCTTCAGTTGTTGAACATGCACCTACCTTGTCGTTCCACTTCTAGGTATTACCTAAGAGAAGAACTATTAATTTAGACAGAGAATTTTTTAAAACATTAGTATGAGTACCACAGCTTTATTTGTAATAGCTAAAAACTGGGAACAACACAAATGTCCCTCAACAGGAGACCGGGTAAATCAATTGCGGTATATTTACACAATACAATACTACTCAGCAATAAACAGGAATGGAGTATTATACATGTGGCAATAAGGAAGAATCTTAAAATTATGCTGTATGGCAGGTGAGAATTCTACCACTGAACCACCCATGCTAAAATTATGCTGTATGAATAAAAGTCAGACAAAAAAGAATATAGATTGTATGATTTAATTGATAGGAAAATCTAGAAAATGCAAACAAATCTATATAGTGATTGAATGCAGATCTGGGGTGGTTCCTGGGGGTGTGAGTGGGAAGTGGAGTAGGATGGGAGGGAGAGACTGCAAAGAGCAAGAGGAAAATTTGGCCATGATGAATATGTATACTATTTAGATTGTAGTGATGGTGGCATGGGTATATATATATGTCAAAACTTATCAAAGTGTACATTTTGAAAATAATCACTTTATCATATGAATATTACACTTCAATAAAGTTGGCACAAAAACACATTACTTTAAAAATAGAATGTATATAAAGCTGGGAATATAGCATAAAATTAGATGACAAAAATAAGAACCAAACATCTCTCTTTTATCAGTAAGTATAAATGGGTTTTAACTCACTTACTAAAAGAAAAGACTATCAGACTGAGTCACAAGGCAAAACCCAAAATAACCCAGAAAGGTTAAAAAGAGGGAAATAGGCAAATACAAACGGAAAGAAAGCTGAGATTGCCATTTCATATGAGAAAACATTGAACTCAGGTTAAAGAAAGTGCTAAACCAAACAAAGAAAGTATTTTACAATGATAAAAGGGTTACATTGACAATGGGGCTACAAGAATTTTGAAAATCAGTGCTCCAAATTACACAGAAGCAATAGTCATAAAGCAAAAATTATAAGAGATGTAAGAAGACATTTACAACAATAAAATCATGATATTGAAAGGTAATTTTTCCTTTCACATAGATTAACTGAATGGATAAATAAACAAATAAATATAATGAATATCTAAAAAACAGATTTAAAGCAAATCTAATTGATATATAGTTGTCTCTCAGTACCCATAGGGAATTGATTCCAGGACCCCTGTGGATACCAAAATCTGCAGATACTCAAATTCCTTCTATAAAATTATGTAGTATGCACATATAATCTATGAACATCCTCCCATATACTTTAAATTATCTCTAGACTATGTACAATACCTAATATAGTGAAAATAATGTGTAAATAGTTGTAAATACAATGTAAATGCTATGTTAAATAGTTGCTGGAATGTAGCAAATTCAAGTTTTTCTTTTAAGAACTTTCTGTCTCCCTTCAACTCCCAACCCCAAATATTTTTTATCTGTGGTTGATTGAATTTGTTGATGCAGAATCCATGTATGTGGAGAGCCAAATGTATTTCAAACTATGTACTATAAAAATGGAGACTACATCTTACATTTTTTCAAATCCCATTTATACTCACAAAAATTTATCATATAATAGGTGCCCAAATTAAAAAATTCCAAAATGCAGAAACACTTACAGCAAGAGTCTCTTCTTAAAAGCAACAAAAATAGACATTATAATGAAATTTAAATACAAATTTAGAGATTTATGTATTTCAGTTAAATAATTTTTAATTTACACAGAACTTTTTAACAATATTAATGAAAATATGATGTATTAAAACCATAGGATACTGCAAAAGCAATTTCAGAGGGAAATTTAGACCTCAATATTCATATCAATTAAAAAGTACAGGAACCAATGGGCCAAATATATGTCAAAAATTTGGAAAAAAAAGAATAGCTAAATAAATTGTTGGAAGGCAGAAGGAATAAATTAATAGAGAAAAATGTTTAAATGTTAGAAAATTGAAAAATCAGAATACATACATACATACAAACACTGGTTCTTTTTAAAAAGCTAATACAGTACAATACATGAAATATTAAGTCACCTAATCATTGTAAAAGCTGTGTGGAGGGGAGTTGTGGAGAAAGGTCAATTACTAAAAATTAGAAACGTGTGTAAAACCAAGAAACAATAAATTAAATAAATATATGACTCTCCTTTGAAAAAAATTTCTAAAAATCTGAATGAGATAATATTTGAGGAGAATGTAATATACCAAATCAGAGTCTAAAAGATACAGAGAATCTAAACAGACTGATTTGTAGAAAATTAAGTAATCAACGGTGTACTCTCTTTCCAAATTTCATGCCTAAAGAGTTTCACCAGAAAATCCTACAGAACCTTTAAAAGCAAATAATGATAGTTCTATTTAAATTGTGTCAGGCTGTAAAATAAAAAGAAAAAATTTCAAGTTTTCTTTTTTTTTTTTAAGAACTAAGAATTCACTGCTATCAAAATCTAACAAAGATTGCACAAAAGATGATTAGTCTTGATTCAAAAATCCTAAGTGAAATGTTAACAAACAGAACATAGAACTCAATTAGAAAAATAATACTTCATGACCAACTTGGGTTTGATCCAATGCAAGGATGGTTCAATATGATTCATGATATTAGTGGCTGTAAGAAGAAAAACAACATAATCATCTCCATAGATACCGAAGAAGCATTTCACGACATTCAAAACTATTTTTTTTAATTTTTAAAAAACCAGTGAAATAAGGATATTTGAATATTCCATGTGTTAAGTGTCTCAATCCAAAAGCTAACATTATGCTAAATGAGGAAATTCTAGTTCTGTGCTGTCCAATATGGTAATTACTATCCATAGGTAGCTATTTGAATTTAAATTAAGTAAAACTAATAAAATTCCTAGTCTCAAGAGCCGTATGTCAAGAATCCAAGAGCTCCACGTGACTAGATGCAATCCTTAGAGGCAGTCCCACTAAGAATGCCCACTGTTACCACTATACTCTCGGAGAGGTGTTATTTAATGAAAAAATGTTAATACATAATTTGAGGTATAAATATTAGGAAGAAAACTGGTGCTCTGAGGACCAGCAGAAGAGAGTGCAAAGTGGGGCGAGGAGGCAGAGGATGCAGGAGCAGAGGGGCTCTGAGGAATCTGGAGTGACATGATCAAATTTACATAGTATCAGGGTTGCTTTGGCTGTAGGACAGGGCAATGGTTGGGAGGGAGTCAAAGAGGCAGGAGACCAGGCAAAGATGTAGAGTAAGAAAATGGTGGCTGGCCTGGAGCCCTCTGCAGAAACCGCCTCTCCAGCGTCTACAGGGGAAACCACCCTCCTCCAATCGGGTTCAGTTCCAGAGGGGCACTCCCAGAAACCCACAGCAAACTTGAGACTCTCGAACTGATTATAAGCACAAGAAGGTAGTGAAGGAGTTCAAGACCAAGTGGAAGGGAAGACCCAAAGCACTGGGCTGTTTAACTTGAAGACTCAGGAACCAGACAGCATTGTAGCTGCCCTCACTCTGAGTTGGGTCCCAGAGGCTAGACCATCCCTGGAGAAGCTGGCAGGTTCCAAGGCAAAGGAGTGGAGGCTGAGGTTTCTGGGTTTTCCCAAGGAGTCAGCAAGATTTCTTTCTTTTGAAGAAGCACAGACCCTCTTGCTCCCTCCCCTCTTTTTGTAAAGGCATCCATCGTTTGAGTCACTTGGGAACAAAACTGTTTTCGTCGAGAAGATTTCCGTGGGCGCCTGAGTAGGTGTCAGGATGGCTGCTGTCAGGGAACGGGCGAACATATGGTGGTCTGTTGTGAATGCGATCTGTTTTTTGTGTTGTTGTTAAACTTCCTTTCGTTAGCATTGGGCCTGTTATGTAAGAGCTTGAGGGTCCATATGGTTTGTTGCATAAGACGCCAAAGAGGAACACGGTTTTCTGTTGCCCTGAAGCTGGTCCAATTGTGAGTTTGGGAAACTCGTGGCCACAGCATCACATTTGGCTAATGGAGTCAAGTACTCCTGGATTTGAATCTCAGTTCTACCTCTGGTTAGCTGTGTGATCTTGCATAAGTGCCCTAACCACTCTGAGATTTAAACTCTCTGAGACTTTATTTCCTTCTATGCAAAATGGAGAAAATAGTATCAACTTCATGGAGTTATTAAGAGGATACAGAATTAATAATACTAACCACAATTTATTGAGTATACAAAATTTTCAGTATTGCAAGTTTTATAAATATTCTTTCTTTTAAACCTTGTTGAACCCTCTGGACATAGCTATTATTGTCTTCATATTTCAGATGAGGCAACTGAGGAGAAAAGTGGTGGGATGGCTTCCTTCATGTAAAAAGAAGCCATGGAGCTAAGATTCAAACGTATGTTCCTGTACTGATCAGCCACACTGTGCTTCTCTGTCTCCAGGGCTGGTGAAGTACGAGGCATGTAACAGGCGACAGTAAATGTGACCCTGGACTATAAGCTCCCTGAGGGCGAGACATCTGAAAGATTGTATTCACTACTGAGTTCTCATACTGAAAGCAGAGCCTTGTGCAGAGCAGGCAGCCAGTAATGAGGCTAAATAAATAATGGATTTTGCATTTACAGTGTGGTTGCCAGCTCTGGAGGCAGACATGCTTGGGTTTTCCTCTCAGCTCTGCCACTTACTAGCTGTGACCAGAGGCAAGTCACTCAGCTGGTTTGCATTTCTGCACCGTATTCTCATCTCTACAGTGTGGTTAAAGGTCATTCTCCTTTACCTGTCTCCCTCCAGGCACACTGCTGAACCCTCTGTCCCAGGCTTATCGGTTGGTACTCTACATTATTTACAACAGAACAAAATCTAAAATATACAACTCCAGCAACAAATGGATCTGTGCTTTCTAGAGCTCCCATAAGACATTGTCCTGAGTGAGTCAAATATATACCAGGATTAATGTGTCATCTTCATCAGAGGGCATTGCATTTCAGCAAGTGCATTCTTGAAACATGGTAATTTAACCCATGCATAATTGCCTACGGGTAGAATTAGAGCCAAACTATAGGAAGTTCACACCAAAAGGGTTCTCGGGCATTGCCTCGCCTCAGTGGAAACAAAGACGTGGCCCATTAGTGCTCCCTGCATAGGTGTGGAAGGGGCTGTGGGGGCCTGAGTGCCATCTATGACTAAGCTGATCTTCCCAGATTTTACAGCTGGGGAAACTAAGGCCCCAAAAAGAAAAAATGACTTGTTGGAAATCAAGTAATTTACAGGCATCAGAGGCAGCATTCAAGTCCTTGTTGGTCTGATTCAGAGTCTAGCGCTTTTGCCCTAATTTTCTGATCTACAGGTTCAAAACAAAGTATCTCCCCCAACCAAAAAAAAAAAAAAAAAAAAAAAGAAAGAGAAGAGAGAAGAAGAGGGAAAGAGAATATTAGAACATTTACGGAGATTTATGGAGAACCTTTCCAGGGCTGGGCACTCTGTGAGACACTTAACAAACAGGTACTTCCTTGGATCCTCATTATAGCCTTATGGAGTGAGCAACATTATTCCCATTTTACAGATGAGGAAATAGAGTCTCAGAGCCATGATGTGATCCACTTAAGATCCCAGAGCTGGAGAGAGAAGCCTGTATCCTCATCCCCTCTCCGACTGATGATCTGAACCCACACTCCAGGGCTAAATAGTTGTCCACCCCACAGATTCAGGAGTTAAGTATCTGCCCTCTCACCTGCAGAGCCAGCTGTGAAGCCTCAGGCAGGGGACAGAAACCTTTCTGGGCCTTAGTTTTTTTCACTGTTAACTAAGAACAATCAGCATACATCCCTCAAAGAATCAGTTGTGAGGATCAAGTAAGTTCAAGTACATAACAATGAATACTGAGTGTGGCTCACAGTAAGTGCTTATCGAACATTAGTGAAAAACAAACCAATCCAGCTCACGCAGCCTCTCTCCTGCCCAGGGAGGGCAGAGGAGCCGGGCTGGCCCATGCAGGGCCCAGGGAGGCTGAAGCCACACTGGCCTCCAGGCGCCTTCCGCCTTCGCGCTGCGTTTGGCACCCGGCCCAGGACCGAGGAGTCCCCATTCCTCTCTTCTGTCAACTCAGCAGAACAGGCTGTTTCAAGAGAAGGTGGTTCCCCTTGAGAAAATGTTCTTGCACGCCCTGGAGGCTCCTGCCCTGCACGTCGTCGGCAGTGATCAGCCAGGACAGGGCCTGGGCCCCACCCTGCACAACCATCATTCTTTTCAAAGTCTGCATCCTGCCAAGTCATAAAACGGCAATGTGCCTTCTGAACAGCTGTCATCCTACAGCTCAGTCCCCTTTGGACTCTGATGGATTTTCACCAATTTCATCTCTCCATGCCTCGGCTTCACATCCTTGAAAATGGGCGGGTAATGTCTGGTCAACTATTGGAAAGGGGAGACAGCCTCCCCTGCCTCACTGTCCCTGCCTTCCTCAGATGTCTGCATCTGACCTCTGACCTCTGTCCCCTCCACTGCCACCACGCTGGCCAAGGTCCCTGTTGGAAGTCCAGACGGCTCTTGACCTCTCAGCAGCCGTGGGCGCACTCCCTTCCTCCTTGCTGGCTCCTTCCCACTGTGTTCTCTTGATTTGCTTCCTCTCTCTGCCCACTTCTGCTCATTCTCCTTCATGGGGTCTTTCCCTGCTCCAGTCTTTAAATGTTGCAGCTTCTCCAAGATTCAGTCCCCAACCTCTGTCCTCCACACTCCACACATCCTCAGGAAGCCCTGACCCCTGGTTGCAGGTCCAATCCTCGGATTTAGGACAGGACAGCCTCCATCCTGTAGCTCTGTCCTGCCCCCAGGCCATCTCCCCAGCTTCCCTCCAGGCCCCTCCTCCTGGTGGACTGACCGCGACCTCAAACTACTCAGCGTGCCCTGCACTGCGCTTGGATTCCTTGTCCTCACCACCCAGCCTCCCAGCCTATGATCTGAGTCTCAGGGAATCGTTCCACCGTCAGTTCATTAAACGTGCAAGGAGTAGCTTTGGGGTGCCAGGTACCTTCCAGGTGCAGAGGGGACAACAGACGACAGGTCAAAGTCCCTGCTCTCATGGCGTTTATGTCCCATCTACACGTGACCTGGGACTCGTCGCAGCTGCCTTCTCCTTCACCATCTACACGCCACTGGACACCAACTCAGTTCTGCTTTCATACTGTCACTTGAATTGGTCCCCCTATTTCCAGGCCATTCTTACTACCAAGACCTAGTTCAGGCAACTGCTTCTGACGTGGTCTACCAGCCCCCGGTCTTACCCTTCGAATCCACTTGACACTGAAGCCAGTGTGTTTTAGAAGCACAAACCTGTCTATGTTCCTCCTTTGCTCAAAGCCTCGTGGCCCCTTTCCACTGCCTTAAGGATGACGTCCACTTAGCTGGCTAGATGTCTGTCCATCAGTCAGCCAGTGATTGGTGAACCAGAGGAAGAGAGCCGGGAGGAGATTAGGAGCCTGTCTGTCTACCTGTCTACCTCTAACTCTCATCTAGAGGTTTATTTCAAAGAATTGGCTTCTGCGGTTGTGGGGTCTGGCTAAGCCAGTCCCAGATGTGCAGGTCAGGTCAGAGGCTCGAAACTCGCAGGCAGGTGCTGACACTGCAGTCCACGGGCAGAAGTTCTTCCTTCTCAGGGAAACCTCAGCTTTGTTCTCACAGCCTATCAATGGATTAGATGAGGCCCACCCAGATTACTGAGGATAATCTTTACATAAAGTCAACAGACTGTAGATGGTACCCGTATCTACAAAAGACCTTCACAGCAACACCCGGATTAGTGTTTGAATAACTGGGAACTGTGGCCTGGCCAAGTCGACGCACAAAAGTAAGCATCACAATATGATCCTCTTGGACCAGGTCCATCCTCGTATCCCTCACCTCTTTTCTTCCCTCTGTCCCCACCTCACACTCTGGGCTTGATCATCCCTGGACCTGTGCCAGCTGGCCACTTGCCACCGGTCCCTGAACAGACCTGGAATCTTACGCACCCCTTTTCTAGATGACTTCTGTTTATCTTTAAAACCTCTCAGGTGCCGCCTTCTTAGGAAGTACCCCCCTGACCCCAAGCCCTGTACAGACCCTCCAACTCTGAGCTAAGTGCATTGCCTCTGAGTTTGCAAAACCTCCACTATTTCCATGAGCTGCAGACTGCCTGTTGGCTGCATGGTCTGCCCCACCAGCATGGAACAGCTCTGGGACAAGAACTGAGTAACTGTCACTTTCTATCACATCACCCTGTGAAGGCCCCACACTGTGCAAATCCCACTCAGTGACTATCTTGTTTATTTACTTGTGTATAAGTCCCTCCACTCCAACCCCAAATTAGAAGGTGAGCTCCAAGGATTTGGGAAATTGTGCCTGTCTTATCAGTGCAGTGTCCCTAGGCCCGACCTGTGCCTGGTGTACAGCAGATGCTCAGTAAGTATTTTCTAAGCGCATGAATGAACATTTGCTGGGATGCATTGAACAATAAATCCTTAAGCTCTAGGCACTATCTGGGGGCAGGGGCCGGAAAAATAATTATTCATAAGAAAGGCAAGGGCCTGGTCTCATGATGCTTATATTCCAAGGAGGGGAGACAGACTGCAACTAAGTAAATATAATAATCAGGACGGGAAAACAAAAATGTAATATGACTGAATGAATAAGTGAAGGGGTGAATGAATGAGTAAATGAGTGGAAAAATACATAAATATATCTAGCTTCCTCCAGGGGAAGCACCACATTGGGAGAGGGGTGGGGAGTCGTGGAATGGGCACTGCACGTGGAGCAGGAATGAGAAGAGTCTGACTCTGTCCTTTGCTGCTGGTATGTATCTGGGTACATAACTTAGTCCCTTAGTATTTAAGGTTCCCAGTTTGTGACAAGGGGGCTATAGCAATTGCTTTGTTTCTCTCACAGGGCTACCTTATCACATGAGGCAACGAATTTAAGCGAATGTAGTAATTATGAAACTCTGTACAGAAGTTAGGGGTCGTTGCTGTTGACATTGTAATTGTGGCAAAGGGAGCCCTGAGTCCCACCAGTTAATTGCATCATGCAGTTGGAGAGAGGCAGAAAGGAATTTTGGCATGAAAACAGACACGGGTTTCCGTCCCATTTCAGCCACTGACTGGAGAGCCGTGTGACCTTGAACATGAATTATTTCACCTCTCTGAGTCGTGCTTTCCTGATCTGTGGACGTGGGGAGAACACTTAGACCCATCTCAGAAGGCCATTGCCAGGTTCAAATGAGACAATCTATTCCAAGTGCCTGGCATAAAGTTGAACCCCTATGAATGGCTCAGCTAATGTTAGCTATTAATAGTCCTCCTGTCAATCACTGGTGGCTGTTCATAAATGGAGCCATTCATGGTTCAATTTCTCAAGTCTCACATTTCTGCCAGGAAACTTCCCGAGTTCTTTATGCACCAAACACCTGTGATTATGCAAAACTCCTTTTAAAACAGCAATCGGCGTTCAGATCCAGCACATAAACAAATGGAGAATTAGATGCTCAGTCCCCTCCCTCCCAACTTTCCAAAAAAATATTTTCTGGAACATGGAGCGATGCCCTCTCTGTTTCTGTAGAAAACAAGAGTTCCTGGTTTTATGATCCTATAACCCTGCAACTGTGATGTTTTTTCATGTAAGGCATTTTAGGAGTCCCATAAAGGAGCCCTTGTCAAGAGAAAACACAGCTGGGGCCCAATTAGAGAGGTGATCGAGACTAATCGACCGGCAGGGCTCTTAATTAATCTGGACCCCGAGCTGCAGGAGGGACGGGATGGCGGCGGGGAAACTGACACGGCCCCACATGCTCTCGCAGAGGCAATGCCTGGGGAAGGCAGAGGTGTTCTTCAAGGTGCCAAGAGTCCGTCATTTGGGTGACACCTGAACTTAAGACTGAGGTCTGGCTCTGCAGCGGCTGACATCTGATTCTGGCTCACTCCTTTCCAGGAGAAGCCTCAAACCCTTCAATCTCTATTCAGGTATCAGCACCTGTCTTATTTGTCATCACTGGCCCTTGGGAAGTTTCCAGAAGGAGAATGGAGATCAGCTTCAGAAAGGCCTCCTGTGATGACCTGTCTGCACCTCTCTCCTGCACCATCATCTTCAGACAAGTGCAATCCTCTTTACCCACCCTGTATCCGCACCCCACTTTCGCCCATTCAGACCTATGGCTGCTGCCCTCTCTGCCCCCTCTCCCCACCCTGCCCTCTACAGCCCCTTGTTGTGCCAAATACTCTCCACTTAAAACCCGGCTGCTCTGTGTGCCTTGTCTCTGGATCTTAAGTGGAATACATACCCCTTGCTTTCTCTGTGGAGATGGTTTGTTTTTCCATATCCCACATACCTCAGGGCCGAGGGGCAGAATCAGGTTTCTTTTTTGTCTCCCAAGGCTACTTAAGCCATAATCCTCTGCCTCCTATTACACACACACACACACACCTGCTCCCAGGAATTTGGTAGGTGTGTTTGGAAAGAGATGCTGTACCTGCTGGGCCCTGAGTAGTTGCTGTGTGTCAGTTTGTGAGGCAGTAGGAAGTGTGGACTTGGGACTCACAGCCTGAGGATCACCTGGGACCTTCTTAGAAATAAGAATTCTCAGGCTCCACCCCAGACATCTAAGGGAGGGGCCCAACACTCTACTGTAACAAGCCCCCAGGTGACTCTGATGCTCACCCATGTTGGAGACCCACTCGTGTAGCATGTAAGTGCGTGGACTCTAAAGCCAGTTTGCCGGAGATCAAATCCACTTCTGACACACTAGTACGCAGCCTTGGCCAAGTTACGTTAACTCCTCCTGTGCTGGCAGTAAAAACGGTCCCTCCCTGAGGGTGACATGAGAAAACTGAAGCAGCTATACCTATAAAGTGTTTAGAACAGTGCTTGGCACATAATAAGCTCTCATGAACTGTTAACTTTTATTATTATTATCATTGAATGGGAATTTTAAGGGAACCCTGGTTTTGAATGTTTGCATCTCGAACCCCCATGGTTGTGGTCATCAAAGACTTCTCAGTGTCTCTTCTACATCTAGTGATCCTCCAACTTTCCACTGGAGAGGAGAGTGGGCTTCCACACACACCTTTCTTTGAGGTCTTATATTTTATATTTCCAGGTTTGACTATTAAAAACATCATCATTTCTAAACCTTATTTTCTGGTAAAATTTACAGCCCAGGGAGCTGCAATATACTTACCAGTGGCTTGTTGTATCCTACCATGGACCCCCATTCTCCCCCGGGAACAGAAGCATGGCTCCATCCATCAGAACCTTGACCTCTTCCTTTCCAGGGACCTTCACCTTTAAGCCACTCCAGCGACCCACACTCCGAGCCACACCTGGCTCTTATCTTGGCTGGCTACTGCTCCACCCCTGAAATCTCAGATAGCAGGGTCCCACTCCCAACCCCTCCCTTTTATCTTTCCAGAGCTTTCTCACTGCACTGGCTCTTTGACTGCCTCCCGAATTCTAGGCTCTGAAGTTCTCCCACCTTCCCTTCTAAGCCTTTTAGATTTCCATCTTGCTATGCCTCTTCTCCTGAACTGCTAATGGTGGACATATAATGAGAACAAGAAATAAATTTTTTGTGTTTGTAAGCCACTTAGAATGGTTCTTCTTGCTGTTTTTGTTAATTTCTGCAGGATGACCTGGGTCATCCTTACTTAGGCACCTGCTTCCCAGGTGAATGCGAAGATGAAAGGAAGTGGTGCATGTAGCACACCAGACCCAGTGTGGCTGCAATAACTGCTCTGGGAATATTAGCTATTACTCTTACCCCCTGAAATCAGAGGGCCCATAGCACTACCTCGTAATGTGTCTGCAAATCCCCGATCAATTCAGTCTCCCTTCTGCTCAACAGGAATTCCAAACTTCGTCCTTTATCTTCCCATCAGACCCATAGCCTTCATAGGGGCAATAGAAGTGATCCGGCAGAAACTTTCTCATGACTTTTTCTCCAGATCTTCAAGTTTCAATTTGCCTCCCATTTAGAGGCAGTTGGGTTCTATGTCCTGACCTCAGGGATTGGAGGGCAGAGTAGGAGTGACTCCTAAGACTGGGAAAGTTTAGACAGTCATTCATTCATTTATTCATCCATCCATTATCCAAACCTAGTAGGAAGGGATCTGGGGTCTGGAGAAATGTGATTTGAAGATGAGGGGAGATTGAGACCCAAGGGGATAGCCAGGCAAGACCTATTTTCCTTTCCCAAATCGGCACTCTCCGTGACATCTCTCGCCTACCCAGGTACATCCAGTGGCCAAAGCTAGGAAGCAGGAGACTGAACTGAAGCTCATGAATCAGGCCATCCTGTCACCGTCCTGGGCATGTGGAGGAAAGACCGAGAAGGCCAGTGAGGAATCTGTGAAAAAAGCTGGAGGAAGAAGGTGAAGTGGGGACGATCCTTCTGGAACCTCCATCCATCCCCAATGATGGCTTCATGAGCCATTGGCCCACAAAGAAAAACCACCTCTAGGCAGGTTTTCCTGGAACCCCAGACAGACAGACGGTGATGTTTCTTCTCTCCAGACAGCTTCCTCAGCAGCTGCCGCTGACTCAGCCTCCCCACCCTCCGTTCGGGTGGGGTAGGCCGGCAGCCCAGTCCCCAGGGTTGACGCTGTAGGTAGGTGGCACCAGGAGTAAAGTCACAGACATCTGCAGACACAGAGACCTTTGATTTTCTCCCAAACCTAGGGACATCTGCAACTCTGTGTCCTTCACTTGTCATTCAGCCCCAGCATCCAGATCCAAACCCAAACAGCTGTCAGCACCCTCTGTAGGAAACTGGGATGGAAAGTCCTTGGAGCCAAAGCAGGGTCCAGCTGAAAGGGCCTTAGAGATTGGCTAGTGCTCCCCTTGAAGAGAAGAGGACCACTCACCAATTCTAGGAAGACCCAGGTGTCCTGGCTGCAGCCCAGGACAGCTGGAAGAGCTGAGCATCTCTTACCCAGGGCGACGTACCTGCCAAGCGCAGCAGGCACAGCACCTCATGCCCACCTTGCTTTAGGTCAAAGAAAATGTGTCAGTATATAATATTAGTGTCTTTGCCTCCATACCAATGCAATTGTAAAGTATAATTATACACATATACGTGTATGTATATTCCATGCACATTTATGAAGAAAGGGGTCCATGAAGCTAAAAGTGCCTAAAGCCCATGAAAGTCATATTGCAGCTCTGCTCACATCACCTTCCAGGGTCTCAGTTTCCCCATCTGTAAAGTGGATATCATAATACCGTCTGCACTGTTCACCCCTGCAGTGCCTTGGTGTTCTCTCTGAACTGTCATGATGTTACCACTTCTGGATTCACAGTTTGGAAGCCTCCCCATGTTTATATCAGATGACATCCAAACCTCTTGACGTTGTATTTGAGGCCTTTCTCTGTTTTCCACTTTGAGCTCCTACTGCTCCCTGGGATACACAGCTCTCCTGCTAGAAGCACCATGCCTGGCACTGACTGTTTCCAAAACAAGCTAAGTGCCAAGTTTCAGCATGCCTTTGCACACTGAGGGCCCTTTTGCTACAAATATACCCCTTTTTCTCTGCCTGATTGTCTCCCCTTCATAGCACTGCAACGTAATCTGTGGGGTCCAGTGGAAAACGGAAATATGGGAATCTTTACTTAAAAATTAAAAACTTCAAGATGGCAAAGTGGAGCATTAAACCAACCACAGGGCTCTTCTGAGCACGGGGCCTTCTGTGACTGCACAGGTCACATTCCTGTGAAGCCAGCTCTGCCTCCTCCTCCTCCAAAGTCAGCTCAGCTCTCACCTGCTTTTTGAAGCCGTCCTTGATCCCCAAGACAAATAACAGGGAGTCACAAAATGAAGCACTTCCTATAGCCAGGGTCTCATTTAATCCTCAGAACTCCCCTACGAGGTAAGTAGGATTATGGTCCCCATTTTACAGATGGAGAAATGGAGGCTCAGCCAGCAGGTATCAGAGCTGACATTTAAAGCAAGGGCTGCCAGAACTCGTGCTCTTACAGCTAGGCTGTACTAACCCCTCTGACTCCACTGCCTTTTAATCTTGCTTCTACCACCTAATTTCTGAATCCCTGGCCCTCGCCCTGCTCCCTCAGTCCCCTGACATCCACCCTCTCAGTCCCTCTGGCCCTTCAAACTCACCAAGAAACCAATGTCCTTCTTTCTAGCTCAGAGTAGCTTCTGGTTTCCCAGGAGACATGTATTGAATTGAAATGTCTTTTCCCTGAGACACCTGAGAATTATCTGTCAGTGTTCCCACATTCCTCGTGACCCTGAGTTTAGTCCGTTTCAGCTGCATAAGGTCTTGGGAGTCCCATGCCTCACCTCCAGTGCCCCTGTTAGTACAGGCCCTCTTCATTCTTGCCACACTTCAACATCTCCCTCACTAGCCCGTCTCTCTCTCCAACCTATCTGACACCCTGCAGTCATCTTGTCTTTTAAAAAACGCAGACCTGATCATGTCTTTCCTCTCTAAGATCCTTCTGTGACTCCCCGTTTCCCTCAGTCCCATAGCACGGCACACAAGACACTGACGGCCCCTCCACTGGAACCCTCCCATGTGATCATCACTAATTATTTGAAATTCCCAGAAAGAGTCCTGCTTTCTCATGTTCCCATGACCGTGCACAGGATGCTTTCCTACCTGGAATGCCCTTCCCAGAACTCTTAGAAAACTCCTCCTGACAAGTTGAGATTCATTTAGCCTTACCTCCTCCAGGAAGCCTTCATACTGGCCCTTTCCAAGGCTGAGGTAAGGGCTTCTCCTCTGCCACCACTCCCTCCCATAACTCCCACAGCTCCCTTCTGGCTCAGCACTTACTTGTGTCTACTGCAGTGGGCTGAGACCCTTGTGGAGGCAGGGACCACATCTAATTCATCTCTGCATCACCAACCTCTGGTACTGGAACTCTTTGGGATCTAGAAAGAACATAATGGGTACTTTCTGAGTAAAATCTATAGTTGAGAGATGATTGGGCTAAGATGTATCTCACCCTGTTCATCTGTCTGGCCTTAGGGGCTCCAATGAAACACAGTTGGGCCGAGCTACCTCTGCAGCAGTTAAGAGAATAGGTGTCCAAGTTAGAGCAGGAGCACTGATGGTTCTGGAAGGAAGCAAGGTGGACAGAGGTATTGATTACCTAAAGGTACTTGAAGCTTCTAAGAAAAGACTTACATTTCCAGATGAACATGCTTAGAAAAAGCAGCAGATAGAATTAAAAAACAAAGACCTTAATTTCAGTAAAAAGAATAAATTGTATAAAAGCAGAAATTTAATCATAATATTATATGGCTCGGCCATGACCTTCAGGGCCACAATAATATAAACGTTCACTCTAACCAAAAATTGTGTTGTAACTAGGTTGGGAAGGTGGGGTAAGGTGAAGTGGCTTTGTAGCGAGGAGAGCTAGAAGTTTGTCTTTCGTTGTAGCAAGCCAAGAAGTCACATCTCAAAACCCATTATTTAGAAATACGGAGTTAAATATGGAAGAGATCCTGGTCAGTGGCTGCCTCTGGGCAGTAAGATTTGGGATGGAGGGGAATGGGGCTGGGGAGTGGGCCTTCTAGAACTGTCTGACTTTTTGTACTATGTACGTGAGTATGAGTGAAACACGTACAACACATACAACTGTTAAAACATCGCCTGTGGTTTGAAAGCAGGCAAGTCTCTCTGTCCAATCAGTCTGACTAATCCCCTGAAATGCCACTTGGGCAGTTCTTCCCAGCCTTCTCAGCCCTGGAACCGGACTGGGCTGGGCCGCCTCCCCTGCCCTTGGTGACCCGACCCCACCCTCCCATGTACGATGGTGCCCTTTGCTCCCAGACCGGCCTCCTCCCATTTCTCCTGCAGACACTCCTGCCCTCACCTCTTGGCTTTTGCTCAGGCTGTGCCCTCTGCCTCCACGTTAACACCTTCCCTCCCTCCTGCCTTCCGGCTCTTCCCTCTGACACTCAGGAGGTCTGGGATGAGCATGTGGCCTTTGGTCAGGACTGCAGACGTCTGAGGGGGCGGGTGTGTGTGGTGCCTCCTCCCCCAGGGACTTCACACCATCCCCGCTCTCTAGATTTGAACAGGAAGGCTGGAGAAGCCCCGTTCCAGGCCCACCCCTACCACTCCAGCCCAGGACCTCTCTGAGTCTGTTTCCTCACCTGGAAAATTGGGATCTTCAGGCCCCCTTGCCAGGATGCTCGTGAAGGTGGGCTGACCTGATGTGTGTGGGAAGGCCCATGCTGACTGCCTGATTTCCAGCCCCCTCTCCTCTAGACACATCCTGCCTAATGGTGCAACAAGAGCTCACATTTAGCAAGTGTTTACCAGGTGTTGGCGCTGCCCTAAATTGTGCATCATCTCATTTAAGCCCTATAGCACTTAACAGTATCCCCATTTCACAGATGAGGAAACTGGGACTTATCTGGGCTAACTTAGAAGTGAATCGACCTGTCATCCCCCACATTAGACCACAAACAGCTCCAAGGTGGAGAGAATTGTCCACCCATGTTCGTAGTGTTATTACAGTGGCCAAAAGGTCCACAACAGAAGAATGGATACACAACATATGGTCCTTACACCCAATGGAGTATTATTCAGCCTTATGAAGCAAAGGACTGCTGACACCTGCTACAACACAGACGAGCCTTGAAAACAGGATGCTCTAAGTGAAATAAGCTAGTCACGAAATGACAAATGTTACATAATTCCACTGCTGCGAGGTTCTTAGAGTCGTCAAGTTCATTGACCCAGAGTAGAACGTGGTTGTCAGGGGCTGGAGGAGAGAGGGTTAGTGTTAATGGTACAGAGTTTCAGTTTGGAGAAATGAAAACGTTCTGGAGATGGATGGTGATTGTGGTAATGGTTGCACAACAATGTAAATATACCTAATACCACTCATCGAACTATACACTTAAAAAATGGTTAAAATGTTACATTTTGTGTTGCGCATTTTACTACAAAAATTTTTTAAAATGTAAATAGAGACAGAAAATAGAATAGAGATTACTCTATTAGAAGAATCGAGAATTAGAGGAGTAGAGAATTAGAATAGAAGGAGGGGGAAGGGCGAACTATTTTTTAATGGGTACAGAGTTCTTGCTGGAGGTGATGAAGAAGTTCTGGATATAGAGAGTGGTGACGGTTACACCACACTGAGAATGTACTGAATGCCATTGCCTTGGACACTTATGAATAGTTAGAATGATAAATATTATTTTATGAATATTTTACCACACATATGCACCAAAAGCAGGGAGACCTTGTGCTTCTTTGATTTTTCTGGACCCAGAGTCTCAAGCAGGGTCTGGCATACAGAAGTCACTCAAGAGTGTTTGTTGATTTGAATAAGCTTCTGTTGAAAGGGAGCAGAAGCCTTCAGCCTGGGAGAGAGGAGAAGGAGCCGGATTCTGCCTGGAGTGAGTTCTGTGGCCAGTTCTAGCTTCCCTGTGGTTGAAAGTTCCATGGATGTGTGGAATCCCTCAAGACAGAGACAGAAACTGTAATAACATAATCAGAAGGCTGCTATTAATTGCTAGGCGTTTTACACACAGGTAATAAGAGCTAGCAATTACTGCGTGCTTATTCCATGCTAGATGCTGTGCTAAGACTTTTCATGCCTAACTATCCCCCTGAGGTTGCTAGGATTGTAATTCTCATTTTGTGGCTGAGGAAACTGAGACCCAGAGAAGTTAAATAACTTGTCAAAGGTCACACACCAAATCGCACCGAAGCCCAGACTTGCCCCTAGGCCGTCCGGTTTGCTTAATGACCATGGTTTGTGCTTCTGCATGGCACTGTGTGGTCCCTGGCATTTGTGCATTTCCTCAAACCCCAGCCAGGAGGGCATGGAGACTGCTTCAAAGGGAGGAGGGAATTCAGGAACAAGGCTTTGGAGGCAGGAGTGTGGGCTCCATGTTGGGTACCAGCCCAGGCTTGGGCATTACCCGGACTTGGTTCAAGACTGGCTCAGCTTTTATTGATTGCCTGGCTCTGGCTAAACTTCATCTCTCTAATCCCGTGTTCTCATCTGTAACATGGCTGTAAGCGACAGTATTGGTCTCTTGGGGTTTGTAGGGGTTACATACATTAGTAAGCATGCGCCTCTTAGGGAGCACGGTGCTGGGGCCGGGGAGGCGCCCAGGAGGTGGGAGGTGGGAGTTGGGATGGTGCTTGCTGACTTCCTGGAATGATCTTGGGCAACTTCGCTTCCTCCCTGAGCCCCACCGACCTCAGTTATGAATCAGAATTTCTAAAACCAACCCCACAGGTTTGTTGTAAGAATTAAACCAACACCACATTTTGTACTTACATCTATTTATAACTCTAACTCACTCTCCAAGAGTATTTAAGGCAGGTGGCAACAACCCACAATTATTTTTAACTAGAAAATGAAGAATTGGGGGCAAAGAGAAAGGAATGGCAAGAAAGAAAGAGGAAATAAGACAATTTTTAAAGGGCCTGACTGCTCTGGCATATATTAGGCATTTAATAAATATTTAGCGTTGTCTTCTGGTTGTAACCAGTGGTCCTGGTGAATCTGGCTTCTTGATGTAATTACAGCCTGGCTCAGTGTTGGAGGTGACGGGGACTCCAGAGGGCGTCCAACTGCTCTCCTCCTGGAATGGGGAAGCAGAGATGAGCTGGAAGGGTCATATTCTGTGTCTTACTTCAAAGAAGCTTATACTTTATTTGCATTACACATTGGGCTTTGAGTAAGAGCTCACTTGAAGAAAGAGTTTCACTTGCTAGAGAAAGAGAGAGAGACAGAGAGAGACAAAGAATAGGAATTTTTCTTTTTAAAGAAAAGCACTGATAACTAATGTTTTCATTTCAGAGACAAGGGAGACTCAGAGGAGGGCAGCTAAATGCAGCTGACTATTTATATCTTTTTCAAGACTTTTCCTGTGGAGAAATCCACCAATTACAAAATAAATCCACTGGAAACTAATGCAACATCATAAATCAACTGCACTTCAATCAAAATGTAAACAAATAAATAAAATGATAGGGAGAATAATAGTTGGTTTTGGAGTGAAACAGTGTCTTTTTCCTTAAAGAGATTTGTACATCTTTAAACAAGAGGGGAAGGAAAGAAAGCAATAATGTAATTGTTTCAGTATTCTTTAGATATCAAATCATTATATTAGTTTTGAAACCCATCATGTACCTTGTATAATGTGGTTTCCTCATAAAATTACCATGTTGGGAACATTTATACTAATTGACTAATTACATTTGTTCTTAAAGAGTAAAAAAAAAATCCTTTATTTTTTCACTTAATAATTTAATATAATTTAATTTAATCCATTTTAGTCCTTTATTCATATTCAATCCTTTATTCAGTCTCCATTTAGCAAGCGTTTCTTGAGCCCCTACCCTATTCATGCCATCCTGCTAGGAACTAAGCTATGGAGAAAACACATCCCTGCCCTCAAGGAGCTCCCGGTCTAGAAATGGAGTCAGAGGTCCATAGACCCAGAAGGAAAGGTGCTCCCTCAGGCTTGGGGCTCATTGACGGGAAAATCTGTCCAATCAGAGAGGTCCCAGACAGCTTCAGTGAAGAGGGGATGCTGACTTATGCCTCAGAGAAGAGTAGGGTTTTGTCCTGTAGTCAGTGTGAGGACAGGTTCACTGTTTCCTGATCTCAGATCTCCTCACACCCTACCCTTCCCCCTTCTTACTTAACTCTCTCCTCTGCCAAGTTCTCAGTAATCTGTGGGCAGGAAGGAGTCCCATCCATTTGTCCCATTGTATCCAATGTCCCCAGCACAGGGGAAGGAAAGAAGGAGGAAGTGGGGGATAGAAGGAATTCCAGGCATAAGGAAGAGCATGTTCAGAGCCAGAGGTGGGAAGGAATATGGTTCTAAGTACTTTGGGTTGTTTTGGATGGTTCTAGCCTCCTCAGAGTACTGGAGTTTGAGCAGACATTTTTGGATTTCATTTTGCAGACGATGAGAAATCACATGTCCTGAACTTGGGTTTAGAGAACAGGTAACTCTTTGGTTGTTGGTAGTGTTATGGCAGCAGATATAGTGTCTGAGAAACCTGGAATCTTGGATTTGAAGTGAACCTGAGGGCCCTTCAGGTGTACATGTTCACCCGACAGACCATGGACCTCATACGATGAACAGAAGACGTTGCTCCTGTTCTCCAGCAGTGCCGTTAACTGCAGGATGTGTTACAAGATACACCTCTGGCTTCTATGAGATAATATTTGTCCAAAGTTACTGAGTGTTCACTTTATGTGAGTTTTACATTCTATATTTCATGGACTCTAAAATGCGATCGATTACAGGACACACCCTCATTTTAGAGGTGCTAAAATCAGTATCTTAGGATCTATGAGCTATGTACAGGTATCCTTAAATTCTCCAGTAAATTTCAGTGATATTCACATTTACATTTCAGAAACTAAGGCTCAGAGAGGCTACATACTTTGTCCTCAATCTCAGGACTCATACTTGGCAGAGCCCTATGGCTCCAAAGACCCCTTCTCTCTTCCTGTTTCCTCCTACCCTCCCATTGCCACGCTGAGTATTCAGTAGGCCCTTTCCATCACCCTGCAAAACCTTTCTAAGATTTTATACTCAATTGTGCTGCAATAGGCAAAGTTCTGCTCCTTCCCTCTGCTGCCACCCAGCCTGGAAATCTGTGCTGTTGCTCTGTTTTTCCCTCCTTGCACTTTCTGAGTGAGCAGACCAGTGTGTGCCCGTCATTTCATAACTTTCCAAATTAGCCGAACGGTCTCATGTGACCCCCTCCTCCAGGCTGTCACCTGAGTCGGGTGCTCCTACCCAGACTTGGACAGGCCTCCAAGAAGTGCTGTAGGCTTGGGACCATCTTCTTCCCCTTCTTTGTTTTCTTTTCCCTGTTGCTGTTGCATTAACCAGAGAAGAGGCTGCGGGACCCACTTAACTTCTCTGCTTCTAGTGTAGAATACAGGGGATCTGGAGTCAGAGAATCAGGGCCCCCGTTCACCAGTGAAGAGATCCTGGACAAATCGCCGAACCCTTCGGACCCCATGTTCATTTGCCTGCCTGATGGGGATCTTAATTCCTGCCTTAGAGCCTTGTTGTCTGTTTTGAATGAAATATTGTGTGTAAATGTGCCCATTTTCATGTCCAATAAATGTCTGGAGAACGAAGGAAGCAATACAGCTCACATGTTTTGATCTCTCACTGTTTGCTAGGAAGCAGACCAAGAGCTTTATGGGCACTATATCGTCTCACACTCGCGGCAACCTGCGAGTTGGGGTCACTGATTCCTCCTTTTAGGAATTCAAGGAGGTTATAAGACTTGTCCAAGGCCGCCCAACTAGAGGCAGGGCCGGAATGCAGATTCAGGTGCTCTCACTCTAGAAATAGAACTCTTCCCTGCTATGTTGTTGTGTCACACATAACTCACACAGTCCTTTACACAACTCTTCGGGGATTTGATCTCCATCCCCTGACATCACACTGTAGAAAGATCACTGGCCCGAGAATGAGGAAAGTAACTCCTGGTTCCACTGCTGATGGCTGTGTGACAGGGGCAAGCCTTCTCCCATCTCTGGACTGAGAGGCCAGGACTCTGCATGGAGATGTGGGACCCACAGCAGGCTGCCGAGCACATCCATGTGACGTCCTAACAGAAGCAGCTGATGGTTTGGGAGCAGAGGAGGAGTCTGGCGTCTCCACAGTCCCAGCTGCTGGCCTCTGGCCCCACTGGGAGGGGCTCCCCGGGGCAGGCCCTCCTCCCCTCTCCTCCCCTTCAGCTCTGGGAGCTAGCACACACTTCCCAGGAGATGGGTGTGGGTGGCTATCTCTGGGCCACCGGGTGGCCGGGGGGGTGACAACTGCTTCCCGAGGGGGCGGGCTCTGCCCAGCAAGGGACGACCAGAGATGCATGACGTCGGTCTCCCTTTTCACTCCCAGTGCCTACCGTTACAGAGAAACACCAAAACGCAAGCAGACACCCAGAGCAATAACACGGGCTGGCCACGCAGATCTTTTATGGAGGCCTCTGTAGAGAGATGATTAACCCTACCTGCTGGCAGCATCAGAAACAACCGGAAGGCCAGGGACTGAAGTAGGTCAGAGGGAAGGAAACCCTCAAACCAGCTTTCTTCCTGGCAATGCAGGGCAGGGGTTAAGGGCGGGGGCTCCTAAGTCATCGCCTTTGCGTGCTGGTCCTCGGTCCGCCACCCATCGGCTGTGAACCTGGGCGTGTCGTCTGACTGCTGACCTGCGTGGTAAGTCTACACAAGGAGTGACTGCACACACAGGTAATGGCTGTCCCGTGACAATGTGCAGCGAACACGTGTCCTTGTTCGAGCCCGAGCTACCGCTCTGAGGCATTTGGTCTTCATCACATCCAGTTCCCCAAACTGTCCTGGCAGCTGTGAACTCACGGGTCGAGTTTGGGGCACCGGGTATCCAGGAATACAGAGGACAAAATGCTTGCCTCAAGGAATACACAGTCGAAAGGCTTAAAATCCTGCTGACCTTACCACCCATATACTAATAGCGATAATGATAATGATAATAATAATAACAAACACCTTAAGCCATTTACTGGACAACTAGGACAGGCAGGCTCAGTGCCGGACACTATATATACATTATATTTAATATTCATAACAACCGTTTGGGTGTGTATTACGATTGCCATCGAGGAGGGAGACCGAGGCTGGAGGGGTGAGGGTAATTCAGTCGCTTGCCAGAGGTCCTGCAGCCATAGTGGTAGAGCTGGGATTCCAACCCAGGTCCTTCAGGTTCTAATATAGCCCTCTCCTCCCTGGGCTGCCTCCACTGGACTTCACCACAGTCCTCCTCCCAGGCACAAAGCTTTACCGACAGCTGTCATTTCCCGAGGACCTCCTTTCATCCCCACAACCACCCAGAGAGGCAGGAGTCCTTATCACCAGAGCCATTTTCCAGGGGAGGGATCCGGGCACAGATGAAGTATTTGCCAACTGTAGCACAGCCAGTGAGTTATACAGACATCGCGTGGCTTAAGATCAAATAAAAAGGCAACTCTGAGGCTGCTGCTTGGTGAGAAGCCTTCTGCATAGGCGAAAAATATGTGCAAACAAAACCAACAGCTTTCTTTATGTTCCCCAAAGTTGCTAAAAATGCCTGCGGGTTTGCACACAAGCAGACGCCCGTGCTGACAGCGCTGCGTGGTTTCTGTCCTTGGCTCTGGCAAGCAGAGACCTGGCAGGTATTTCTCACGTCTTTGTTCAACACACACACCAGACAAGAGAAGGTGTTCCAAGGTAGTCCCGGGTTGTAGATGTCTGCCAAGTCTCCTTTTTATTTGTGCTTAAGTTAGGAAAAGAAAAAGACACCTCACGGATGAGCTGACGATCCTTTGAGGTGACTAGGGTGTGGTGAAAAAAAAATGCCTTCTCTGTGCTGGAGTCAGCTTGGCTTTGTGTCCTAATTTGGATTCTTTTACCTGCAAGCCCTGTGACTGTGACCAGATTGCTTAACCTCCCTTAAGCCAACCTCAGCCTGCCCATCTGTAAAATAGGTAAAATCTTCTATAGGAATTTAAGCTCGATGAAAGCAAGGACTTCTGTCTGTTCTGTTTGCCCCTGCATTCTGGTGCCTAAAACAACGCCTGACACAGGGTAAGTGCTCTTACTCAGTTGGATAAATGAATGAATGAGTGAGTGAGTGAATGAATGACTTGCTATCTTGTGAGGTCGTTGTAAGGTTGAAATAAGATCACGGATGCGAGATTGCTTTACAAACTGCAAATTGCTATACAAACGTGAGAATGTGTTATTACACAGAACGTGGTCTGGTTTCTATCAAATAAATGTATGCAGTCAATCAGTCAGTGATTGCTTAGTGAGCTTTCCTGGGGGTCTGACATTGGGATCCAAAGAAACGTGAGACCTGGTTCCTTCCTCCAAGTGCTCACAGTCGAGAAGGAAGATCTACAAACAAATCAAGTACTAAAATACAGTCGAGATAAGCGTAGGGTGCTGTGGGAACAGGTAGGAGAGATGGATCCACACTGGAGAGGAGTAGAGAAAAGTGTTCCTGAACATTCTGGATAAAATGTTTCAGGACAGTCCCAGTCTCAAAGCTGTTGTCAGACTTGCCAGCAAACTTGGGCCTTTGGGCCACTGGGCTTCCTTATAACACCCCTTTAACTCTCATATTGTCATTTTCATCATAGTCACTCCCTGACATACAGCTCCTCTTGGTCCCACGTGACTCATTACACTGCCGGGCGGAGCTCCACCCTGGTTCAAGGTGGCTCTTCACCGACCCTGCTGCCGCGCCTGCGCAGTTAACCACAGCCTGAGAAAAACATGCAGACAGGCTAATTGTTGCCTGGCCAGCTACCATGGTTTCCTTCTCCGGTTACCCTCCATTCTCAACTCTTCCAATTTTCTCCTCTATCCTCCAAACTCCTACACCTCCTTCCCCATCATCACTTCCAGCCAGAGACCTTGCTTCCCACCGCACCGAGAAGATAGAAGCCCTCAGTAGAGAAGTCCCACATGCTGCCACCACCTCCCACCAGCATGCGGCCCTGGTAGAAGCCGAGGGGATGCCTCTGGAGACATTCTCCAGGCAGACAGCTGGAGAAAGGACACTTGCTACCCAGGGAACCACCTCCGCCCCGTCTGGAGGCGTGAGAGAGAGTCCCTCCTGTTGACTCACTGGGAACCTGGTGGGGTGAGGCTGGAGATGGAAAGGTTCCTGAGGGTCAGAGAGAGCCTGCTGGGCCAGGAGGGGGCCTCACGGAGGAGGGTAAAGCTTCCAGATGGACATAGAAAGATGGTAGGTCCTGGGTCTGCGGGTGGGCAGGCAGTCCCCATGGGGGAGGAGAATAGAGGCACCTTCCTAAGCGGGAGCCCACACCCATGGCCTGACGGAGAAGTGTCTGAGAAGGATGCTGCTTCCTTGAAGAGCCCGGCTGATGCAGCCCAGACCAACCTCCATTGCTCCATTTTCTCTTCATTCCTCCGACAAATCCTCATGAGAGGCTGTGGCATGTCTCTTGGCTGGGACGAACGCACACATGAAGACGAAGATGAAGCCAACAGAACATTCATTCACTTATTAACTGTTGACTGCACGCTGACTATGTGTGGCTGGCAGTCAACAAAACTGTCCTCACTCCCTGCTGGCAAGGAGCTCACATTCCTGGGAGGGCTGACTGAGGGCCAAGGAGGGAGACCCCGTGGGTCAGGGAGGGGGAGCAGAGCAGGGGAAAGGGGGGTGAGGGGTGAATATGGGCACATCGAAGCGAGTGGTCAGGTAGGGCCTCACTGAGCAGGTGGCCTTGAAGCAAAGATGTGAAGGGAGCCAACCAGCCTGGGAACAGCCTCCAAAGACACAGGACACCAGGTCCAGGAGGGTCTCAGGAGCAGCAAGGAGTGACATGGAGGGGACAGAGGATGGGGACGGGTCCTGCAGGACCGTAGGGGCTGTTGTGCTGACTCTGCCTTTTATTCTGTTTGTAGTGGGGCCATTGGAGGGTTTTGAGCAGAGGAGTGATGCGATCTGCCTCTTGTGTTAACAGGATTTCTCTGGGGACTGTGTGGCAGATAGCAAAGGTGGACAAGGATGGAAGCTGGGAGACTCCTTGTGAAGACCTGATGACAACTCTGGTGAGAGGCCACGGTACTTGGGTGGCAGAGGTGGGAAGACGTGGTCAGACTCAGAACCTCTTTTGAGGGAAGAGCCAACAATACTTGCTGACAGACTGGAAAGGCCGTGTGAAAATGAGAGAGGAGTTGGACCGGAGCAAACGGAAAGATTGAGCTTTCATGAGCCAAGAGGAACGAAGGCGAGAGAACTGGTTTGGGGGTGTTCCAGGAGGTAGGAGTCAGGAAATTGATTTTTGTAAACATCAAGATGTTGTAGACACTGTGAGATGCCTAAATTTGTCCAAATGGAGGTGTTGAGCAGGCAGGGTAGAGGCTGGGCTGGAAGTAGATAGTTGGGGGCCAATAGTGTAGAAATGGTATCTGAAGCCAGGAGCCTCCAGGTGATGACAGAGGAGTGAATATTGTTACAGAAGGGAAGAGGACCAAGGACTCGCCTCCTGTAAGGTGTTTGGGAAGAGGCAGAGGAACCAGCAAAGCTGACCAAGGAGAAGCCACCCAGATGGAAGAGGAATCAAAAGACTGTTGGTCCTAAATGCCAAGGGCAGAAAGAGCTTCTGGGAGGAGGGAGTGAATAGTGTGTCACATGCTGCTGTCCAGATCATTAAGATCCAGACCGAGACTTGACCACTGGATGTGTTGTGAGGGGCCACTGTTGACTTTTACAAGAGCACTTTTGGAGGGGGTGGGGAGTGGAGCGAACCAGACCAGAGTGACTCCAAGAGCAAGAGAGAGGAGAGGATTTGGGGATAGGGCATGTATTCAACTTTTATGAGTATCTTTGCTATAAAGGGGAGCACAGTAGCAAGGTGGGAGCTGGAGGAAGATGTGGGCTCAAGAGGAGACTCGTGTGTGTGTGTGCGCTCATGTGTGCGAGTGTACATGCACGGGAGACATCACAGCATGTTTGAATGCTGATGAGAATTCTTAAGTCTAAAGGCAAAAGTTGATGGTGCGTTGAATCACCAGAGCACTGGCCTTGAGTGGATGAGAGGGGATGGGACCTGGTGCCCAGCGGAGGAGTGGGTGTTTGGCAGGAGCACTGGCACACATCCATAATAAGAGAGATCACAGTAGAGGGGCCAAAGAGAACTTGAGGTGTAGTCTCAGTGCCTAGCACAGAGTAATAGAAGCCCACCCTTCCATAGCACTTACTGTGTGTCAGGCACTGCTCTGAGCCATTTATATATATTCATTCAAATTCTCATAGCACCCTTCTGAGATAAATACTGTCCTTGTGCCCACTTTACATAAAGAGTACCAAGTGTAGTGATGTTACGAATTTTGCCCAAAGTCACACAAGCAGCAGATGGCATCCCTGGTCACTGACCACCACATGCTGTATCGTGTGAATGGGGAGATGACAGACGAGGGGGCGGTGGAAGGGAGGCCCCGGATTTGTGGTGAGCCCAGAGCTGGGGTGTGCTAATTGGTTTCTCCTTCCAAGACACCTGTTCATTTGCAAAGCACTTTTCCATCATTACCTACTGAGTCAGGAGCCAGGGGCAGCAGAGGGTGGGGGCTGGTTCAAGTTCCCCGCGTGGATTTGGTGCAGTCTGGAAGGAGAGTTTCCTCCCTGCCACCATACCCCTTCTGCTGGTTCCACAGGGAGCTATTGAGACATTTCCTCTCCTTTCTCTTTGGAGCCCCCACCTCCACACCCGGGATTCTGAGCACCTGGAGTGCCACAGTCCTCAGTCTTCCAGATGAAAGGGAGGGAGGGAGAAAGGCACTGGAGTGGCAGGCCACCTGGTCCTGATGCGGGCTGGCTGAGAGACCATAGCCAACTCACTTCCATCCTCAGGGCCTTGTCTATGACAGGCCGGAGAGGCTAAGCTGATTTCTTACTTCATGGACTCACGCGTCATCAGCACACATGTAGCGACTATGACGGTGTGGCAGACAGGTACCAGGCAGGTACAGGGAACTGACAATCACACAAGTATAAACCATGATGCCAGCTTTTAAGAACATTCTAGGGTGCTATGACAGTACACTTTCCTGAGCACTTTTGTACTTTGAAGGGAATCTGACTGAGGTTTGACCCCCAAGCAGAAACTGCCTTTGTTCATTGTTCATTCATTCACTTATTCGTTCCTTTAACAAATGATAATGAACACTTATCTTCTGGAGTAACAGCTTAGCATTTTGCATTCCCCAAGGAAAGTATAAATGAAAGCTGGCAGAAAGATATAACAGGAGATGGGCTTGAGAATCAGCATATTTGTTCAACCAAATTCAAGAGAAATTTGACATATGCTATTGTGTGCCAGGGACTAGGGACATGAGGGCATGGGGACAAGAAAGCAATGGTCCCGGTCCCCAGTGAATTCTCTGGGGTATCACGGGATCTAAGTACTGGGGGGTGGGGACCAAGGTGGACTAGGGTGAGACCACTGGGGTCTGAATTTGGCTTCACTGCACAAGGATATAAGACCTAAGGAGAATTTGGGAACATTCTGTAGCCTCCGTGTTCTCGTCTGAATATAAAATAAGAACACTCCTGAGTATTATGATACTGGGTGCTAAGCTCTGTATGTGCATCATTTCATAGAACAACCTTGTGAGGTAGCGTCTCTCCTGTCTCCAATTCACTGATGGAGAAACTGACACTCAGGGAGGACAAGGCTCTTTGGCATCACAAGGCTGCAGAGGGCTCTCCTGTATTCCCACAGACAGGACAGGTGGACAGGAACCTTAGAACTATCTGGCCGAGGGGTCTCCAAACTTTTCTGATTGCTTATTTCTCTCAGTAAGTGATATTAGACATAGCCTCATCCATCCTATTTGTTTAAAAGCACAGGTGTCTTCTACGATCCGTTGAAACAGCAAATGGTAGTAAAGATTAACTTCTTGTCTTGATTAAATTAAACGGACATAGATTAAGTATTAAAACGCATATAAATAAGATTGCTACCTGGCCCCCGCACCCCATAAGTTGCTGAGCCCTTGGAGACGGCTCTCCCAGCGTGTCCTGACAGGACGGTGGCCCCCAGAGAGGTCGTGCAGATCGCGCACGTGACTCCGCTGGGAGGAGACCGGTGGGGAGATTTTGCCCCCGGGAGACATTGGGCAACATCTGGAGAAATTTTGGGTTGTCATAATTGGTGTGTAGAGGGAAGGTGGGGGTGCTACTGGCAGCTGGTGGGCAGAGGCCAGGAATGCTGTCAAACACGCTTCCAGGCACAGGACAGCCGGCTCCAGTGTCAGTGGTGCCAAGGCCGAGAAACCCTGGCCTGGGCCCTAAAACTTGGACTGAAATGAGGTAACTGTATGGCTTTGCGTGTGAACCTGGGCTCTCCCACTAGCTGGCGACTCTGGGCACATTACTTAACCTCCGACCTGTTGTTTCCTCAACTGAAAAGGGGGTTAATAACATCACCATGGGGTGGCGGTGGCATTAAATGAGAGCCCTTCTGTATGAAAAGCCGAGGGTTAATTCTTGTCTTGTCCCAGTGATGCTCACTGATTCCCTAGGGTGACCAGGGAGGGTAGGCTGAGAGCTGTTGGAAGATTCTGAATGCTGAACATCCAGTCCAATAGGGTTGAAAAATTCCAATGCTGGGGTTCAATCATTTCAAGACCTGAAGCCAGAATCCAGGCCAGGGTGTGAGCTCTGTGTGTGTGTGTGTGTGTGTTTATGTGTGTAAGAGGGAAGTTTCCATCTGCCTACAGAATGACTCCTTCCTCCAGCCCCACCTCCTCCCTGAAACTTTCCTGTTCCACCTCCTAGGAATCTCTCTTTCCCTTTTTTATTCCTTCCTTCCAGTAAACAAACTTCAGACACTGTGACACAGACTCAGCACTGCCCTGGCCATCCCTGGCAAACAGATGTGTAAATAGACCCTTACAGCTGGTGTCCTGGGACAGAGGGGACACGAGGAAGGGAGCAGCCACTGCTGTCTGAGAATGGAGTGGGGTTTGGGATAAGGGTTTTTGGAGGGGGCAACTGGAGCTGCGGACACCCTCCCCTACTCTGTCCCTAACCAGGTTAGGTGTCTCTGCCACCAGGTAGTCAGTCGGCTGCAGGCATCCTGTGGTCAGGGACTTCTATTTTGCCTGCTGATGTAGCCTCAGTCTAGAACAGTGCCTGACACATTGTGGGCACTCAATACATATTTGTGGAATGATAAAGGGTGTTTTGAAAAGTGACTAGACATTTGCCAAGTCAGCCTGGGAGGGGAGGGAAGGGCATTCCCAGCACAGGGAACAGAATGAGCAAAGGCAGGTGCATGATGAGAATTATGAAGGATACAGGAGGGAGGAAATGATGGGGGCGGTTAGTCAGCTGAGCAGATGGGACCACACAGAGGCTGGTAGTAGAGGGCTTTGTATGTGCCTGATGAGGCATTTGGAGATATCTCAGGATGAGAGGATTTTTTTTTTTTTTTTGCAGGGAAAGGGTGGATGAAGATGGAAAGTGTCTGGAGAGAGCGTGATAACCACCTTCATTCAACAAAATTTATTAAGTCTCGGGGGGAGGGTGTAGCTCAAGTGGTAGAGTGCGTGCTTAGCGTGCAGGAGGTCCTGGGCTCAACCCCCAGTACGTCCTCTAAAAATAAATAAATAAATAAATAAATAAATAAATAAATAAATAAATAAATAAATAAACAAACAAACAAACAAACAAACAAACAAACAAACCTAATCACCTCCGTCCTGCAAAAAAAAAAAAAAAAAAAAAAGATTTACTAAGTCCCTATGAAATGCTGGCCTCTGGTTCTTGAGAAGGTTATTGAGCTACCCCAGAGGAGAGACAGAGGGGGCCAGAAAACAGTGGGGATGCAGTTCACGAGATAGGCTCACACGTCACTGAGTGCTTGCCAGCTGCCTGCACTGGGGGTGGGCCAGGAGCAGGGCTGTTAGGGAGAAGGACCAGTCAAAGAGGATTCTGGACTCTGGTTTTAAACCATGGGAAGTGACAGAGTGCTGGAGTCATCAATGAAAACAGAGGCTACAAAAGGAAGAGTTCGAGCAGAAAGGGCACTGCGGGTGACCTTGGGCCAATCCCTTCTGTGAGCCTCAGTTATTCTCTTTAATATTAACATCATCATGGTTACACACCAGGCATGTTCTAGGGGCTTTAGATATCCATCTCACATTTCATTTAATCCTTATAACAGTTTTGCAAAGGAGCTATTATCTCCCCCATTTTACAAATGAGGAAATTAAGGCACAGAAATGAAAGGATTTGCCCAAGGTCATAGAGCTAGTCAGGGGTGGGGGGAGGTGACTCCAAACCCACTCCTTTCTCCCTCCACCAGCCCAAAGGAGGAGACCTCAGGCACTGGCCCCCTGGCCACCAGACTTAATCCTGAGATGTCTAAACTGCCTCCTCGCAACCATCCAGGCTCCCTGGGCCTGAGCTGGGACAACGGGGCAGGAAGCCTGCACTGTTCTCAGGACTGGTTGATCCCCCACAGATCGTTCCCTCAATTGAGCCTTGACAAAAGGTTAATGCCAACTTTTGCACTTCAGTCAGGAGGTTCCATCTCAGTAAGTGTGACATTGTCACCTCAATGAGGTTGTACCAATCTCTGAAACAGAGGCGGTCAGAGACACATCTCAGCATCGGCAGTTGGACAGGGGAGCACCACACGCAGAGCACCTGCACTGTGTTTTCACGGTAAGCTCTATACACAGGGATGAGGCAGCGGAACAGGTGGTTGAGCTCTGAGGTTCCCTGGAGACAGTTCGCTTGCAATCAAGCCCCAGCTCCATCACCCAGTGTACTAGCTGTGAGATGTGGGGCAAGTCTTAACCTCTTAGTGCCTTGGTTTCTTCATCTGTAAAATGGGTATAATAACAGAATCTGCTATGCAGGGTAGTTGTAGAGATTAAATGAGTAAAGATTAAAGACGTAAAGCACTTAAAAAAATTAAAAATAAGTAAGTAAGTAAAAGGGAAGGTAGGATATAGCCCAGTGGTAGAGTGTGTGTTTAGAATGCACAAGATCCTGGGTTCAATCCCCAGTACTTCCACTGAAAGAAAAAAAAGAAAGAGAAAAATTTAATAAAAAATAAAGACATGACGCACTTAGAACACTGCCTCTGACCTCCCTCCCCACTGGAGGTCTGCATCTGATCAAGCAGAACCCACCCCCAGAACTCCCGCCTCAAGCTGTTCTCAGGAACCAGTACCTTTACAAGGAGGAATTGCTGAGAGCAGGTTTGGGTAAAGAGGAAGAGAATAGCATGGGAGGCGGCTTGGATTCGTTCTTCTCTCCAACATTTTACTGAGAGTTTAATTTGGACCACGTCAAACGCTGAGGTGCTAGGGACCTTCTGAGCTTCATCTCCCACAGCCTCTCCTGTCTTTCATTCCCAGTGACTCTGGGCATTTTCATTCCCTTGAACCTTTGCACATGCTATTCCTTATGCCTGGAACACCTTCCTCTTTCTTTTGTGTCCTCCGAAGCCTTCCTTGCGTGGATCTCAGCCCAGCAGCCCTTGCTCTGAGAGTCCCTCAATGAGGTCCTGGCTGCTCTCACCTCAGATCACAGGAGAGAGTCCCCCTCCTCCTTGCTCTGAAGCCCTGGGTGCAGCTCTCCATGTGGGGGCTGCAGTGTGCTCCAGGCTCTGAGTGTCTGGATTGGTGCCAGCATCCAACTGCCTGTGCCACATGGTACTGGGCACCCATTATCTGCTAGGCACTGGGCTGGGCTCTCTGGACACAGGGGTAAGCCAGACAGGTATGTGCCAGTCTTTTCAGAGCTGGCAGCCTCGTGGGGGAAAGAGGCCAATGCTTAGGATCATACGGAGGGCTAAGTACAGTAGGGTGTGGCGGGGGACAGGATGAGGGCTGTGACTCTGGACTTTTAGCAGGGCTTTGTGAAGCACACAATAGTAAACCAAGGTGGATTTTGTCAAGCTATGAGGGGATTGACTAATGGGGAATTGACAAAGAGGGAAGGCAGTGTCCCAGAAAAGGGAACAGCCTGTGCAAAGGCCCTGGGGCAAGAGAAAGCTGGGAGGGCTCAGGATGGCACAGGATTGGCAGGGCCAGGGCTGTAAGACCATTCTAGAAGTTGAGCTCTGACGGACCCCTTGACCAGGAAGGGCTGTATGAATCCTAACTCCTTCTCCCTCTTGTCTGTGGCTCCAAGAGGCTTCAGGAACAGTGCAGCATGATAGCTAACAGCCTGGCCTTGCAGCCAGCAAACCTGGACTTGACTTGAATGACCTCACCAATCTGCTTAACTGTCTGGGTCTTACTATCATCTTTCAAATGGGAACATTGATGATCACCACCTCCTAGAGTTTAGGAGACCATATAACGATAGAATGACACAATCTCCAGCACATAGGGAGAGCTTAATTGTGTGATTCTTACAGAGATAACAACATCTTGTTAACATATTGTATTACATATTGTTATCACTATTACGCTCATCATTATTTCCGTGGTTGGATCTGAATCATCTCTGCCTGTCTCATGGGTGGTACCAAATGCCCCTCTTGTCTTCCCAGGTCTCAGTCCCGGGGAAGAAGCAGGGAAGGTGGGCAAGGTCCAGGATCACAGGGCAACGACACTTTGCCCTCTGCAGCTGTGTGTGGGCCAAAGTATGAGATGTCTGTGGCCATGTGGACTATTCTGGCAGATGCGCTGGGTACAGGATCCTGATGCTATGTGAACACTGTGGCCTGGCTGGGAAAGCTGCCTGTCAGCCAGGTTCCCTCTTCCCCATATATGGAATTTTCTTTCTTGGGGAAGAGCTGGCCCTCTTAGGGTTGGCTGTTCTCATTGTCCCTGTAGGATCCGGGGTGCCTGCTGTGTTGCTAATTCGTTTTGGGGGTCACTCCCATCCAAGTCAATTTTTCTGCCCTCTCTGCTTGCTCTGAGCTCCAGAGGGCTAACCCCTAAGAACACTGTCACCTAGACTCCTTCAGGCTCTAATTCTGGCTGAATCTGGCCAAAAGGAATCTGCGACAGGAGAGAGGTAAGTAGGAGGAGGCAGAGGTCAGGTGTCCATCCCTCCTTCCGTCTGCTCCTTCCTTCCAGAGTCTGGCATTGGCTGTGACCCATAAAACCATAGCTCCCCTCCTTAGCACTCTCTGGCCTTTCAGTGCCCATGTTCCTTCTCTTCCTTTGACCCCTTGAGGGGTAAGAGCTTCCTGCTGCCTTACCCCCAGGGTGACTGGCCTCTCTTGCTGGTTTCTTTAGCCCTGCCCTCACCACTAAACAGAGTCTTGCCATCAGATTCTTTGCAGGTCAACCCTTTTGCTTCCTGCCATGAATCTGATCAATACTCCCATGGAGGCGCTCCAAGTTTCCTCAAAGAGATTTGCCCCAGCCAAGAGCTGGGCACTAGTCTGTCTCTCTCCTCATCCACTCTTAACCTAGGTGTCTTCCAAGGGAGCACCCATCCTGGAAGGACTGGAGCTACCTGGCTCCCAGAGGCCCCACAGGTCTACACGTGGGGTGGCAGAGGAAGCTGGGGCCCCATCAAGGAGGGCCTCAGGGGCCATAAGGGAAGATTGGGGATTTTGCTGTAAAAATAGTAAGTCATGGCGGATTTGGGGCTGGGGAGTACCATAATCAGATTTATAATTGTAGAGGATTTATCCTTGAGGTTCTAGAGGATCAAGTGTAGACCCTGAGAAGATATCTGGGAGGCTGGTGCAGTAGTCCCCATGTGATACGATGGCACTGCCACCCTCAGGGACACCTGCCACCTCCACTGTGAAGTCTCAGCTGATTGCGCCATGATGAATCAGTCTTCCTTCCATTGTGTGCACAAAACGTGGTTACATCCACGCTCACAGTTGGCCTCTATGACTTTCTCCTTCTCTTCAGGGTGAGTTCCTGGGCTCAGCACTCGCTTATTCCCAGAGTCCTAAGCCCAGAACAGAGCCCGGCACATGGTGGGTGAAAAAGGGCCTTCACACCGCTGAACTGGTTGGTACTTGCTAGTTCAAATGCAAGTGACTTCGAAGGTATATCCTCTTAATAAAATCATCAACGATTAATGGAGGTCTAAGATCAGATCAGATCAGCCTGCGTCATCTTATCAATCATGGAAGGAAAGTAAACATCAGAGGAACATCGACTGGGTGACTTTCCACGTGTGACACCTTGTTCCATCCAGACCCTGGCCTGGAGCAGGTACGACTGGGATGCATCCTGGCAGATTGGAAGCTCTGTTATGATAACCCAAACCACCACTGATTAATTTCCTACAAAGCGCTTGGACCATCACGTGCATGAGCTCATTGAATATTTACATTAGCCTGTGAGGTATGTGTAATCCCATTCACAGATGAGGAAACAGGGTTCAGGGAGTTAAGTTACTGGCCCAGGAGCAACTGGCGGAACCAGCATCTCAAACATGAGCTGTGTCTGGCTCCAGAGCGCACCAATAAGCCAGCTGTACCACCTCCCCGAGGACTCCATCTGGGTCACCCAACACAACTTAGTTTCTTTTGTTTTGTTTTCACATGCCTCAGTTTCCCCTCCAGGGTCCCTACCTCTTTGATGCTGGAAGTTGGCCAGTAGGTTAGGCCATCAGATATGGTCAGCTCTGGGACAGTGGAGGCCTGGCCTGGGTCCTTGTTCCCAAATTGCTTGGGTCCCTCCTCAGCATCCTTTTGTTTCCTTCTAGAAGGAATCGATCCTTTATCAGCTTGTTACTGGACCCTTGGATACATTTATGGATTCACATGGCCTGGGAGGGGTAAGCAGGTGACATGAGGCATGGCAGCTACAGCTGAGAGAAGGTTTCAGAAAGGTCTATGGCTTCAGTTTCAGGTCTGATGAAAGGGGGAAAAAAAAATCTAAACCCAACCCAGCAGGCTGCCTGCCAGGAGTCTGTGAAACACGGTACAGTGCAGGCCAAAGCCAGTGTCGGCCAAGAGGGAAATTACAGGCCTTAAATGGGAGACAAGTCTGCAGAAAGCTCCCAGTTGTGTTTGGCATAAGTTTGTTTGCAGGCGTATGTGTTTATGTAGACGTGGTTTTCAAAGTGCGTCTCTTTTTTATTTATGTATTTAGCCCTGAGACCCCTTTTGAAAACAATGTAGAAACTGTATGTCAAAATACTTTTACCCTGGATGATATTTGGGGCAATTCCATTTAGTTTAAAGTCAGCCAGTATTTTCTGAAAGCCTATTTTGTGCCAGGCACTGTGCTAGGCGCTGGGGTCTAGAGATGAGGAAGTTGCTACCATATCCTGAATCAGCTGAGTGGCCATCAGAAGAAAAAGACACGTGTAGAAGCAAAGATCCCAAAGTACCCACAGGGCCAAGGTCAGTCCAGTCAGGTGTAGCTGGGACCCAAAGGAGGGGAGATCTTAGCTCTTGGTGGAGAAGGATGTAGAAGGGTCCTTACAGGCAGACAAAGGCAGAGAGGGCCATTCCTGGCAAAGGGGAGAGACCTGGGGGAGTTCATCTGAATTGAATGTCAGAGACATGTGACTTGCCCAAGGTCACACAGCAGTCTGAGGATTTGAACCCAGATCTCTGATTCCTCTCCACCCCAGCAAAAAAAGCTGAACATTAAAGCTCTGTGACTTGCTTGGAAGACTGTGTCCAGCCTCTTTAAGTCATTGCCATCCCTTAAGGACTAGCTGAGTCTTACATGCTCCGGAAAGGCTACTTTAATACCCACCACCAAGTTCCTATATGCCTTGATATTGCTAGGTATCATTTAATGAAGCTATGCCTTTCTTTTCAACAGAAGTATAAACAGAAGTACTCATTTATTGATTTAATTCTTATAAAATAAGGATTTGTGATTTCTGTGCCATGACTGTGTTTGGCAAAGGAAGTAGAAGGAGCAACAAGCCTGTCTTTGAGAGATGATTTTAAATTCCTTTTTACATCCCATCCCATCTAGTAGGTACTTGAGAAATATTTGCAGAGCTGGCCTGGCTTGGCTGTGCTCTTTCACAGAGGTATATTAGTCAGATATTGCTACAATAATGCTATGTAACAAACTGTCCAAGATTCAGTTGCTTAAAACTATGAGTATCTTTTCTCATACATGGGCGAGGATTGGCTGGGTGGCTTGGGTTCTGGCTACAGGTTCAGTGGGGCTACAGGTCAGGTATGGGTTTGTTCCATTTGTCTCATTCTAGGGGCCAGGCCAGAATGTAGCCTCTGGTTGCTCTTCTCATGATAAATGAGTGACTAAACAGACAAGAATATGAGGAAAGAGATGATGCCTCTTGAAGTCTCAGCCCAGAACTACCATGATGTCATTTCCCCCTACATTCCTTTGCCTGTGATAAGGCAATGGTCAAGCCCAATATATTTGCCCACTCTGGTGGGCGGCCCTACAAAGTCAAATGCAAATGAGTTATTGCTTACCTGCCTTGGAGATTAGAGAAATCACTCAGCTCTTCTGAATCTCTATCCTGCTCACATACTGAGTGCTTACAATATGCCAGTCACCGAGCTAAGTATTTTGTGAATATAGCTGTATGTCAGGTAGGTACCGTAGGGATTCAGGCTCGATTTAATGGATGAGAAAACTGAGATTGAGGAAGGTAAAGGAAACTTGCCTAAAGTTACATGCATTCAGAGTTTCATGCCAGGTTTATCTGTGTCACCTCTTCTTAATTGAAAGGTGTGTGTACTGTTTGCCATGTAGAGGGTGCTTGTTTGGGGTGAATTTCTGTTTTTTTCCCCCCTATAGAGTCCTGGAAACTCCCAGGTCATTGGACTTTTACTTTCTGATGAACTTCACCCAAAGGATAACCAGCTGATGTGACTGCCTACCACCACCCAAGTTTCAAAGTTCATTGTGGATTAAAAAAAAAAAAAAAAAAAAAAGGGGCTATTATTAGCAGCGATCAGAGGGCAAACACACTTCCCAGTCACGAGTATTTGGGAGGAAGGACACTTGAAGCAGAGCCTGGATGGTGTTGGTGGTGTAATGTGTTTGGTGCAGAGGCGAATTTCATAATTGCCATGGCTGTCAGGTGATGCTGAGGCCTCTGCTCCCCAGATATCTTTCCACTCTCAGGCCAGCTGCTCTGACATTGCTGGGGAAGGACAGATGTCAACTCCTCTTTTGCAAGACTTGATTCATGTGGCGTGGAAGATACGAGCAAGAGCAAATCTTGGATCAGACAGACCTGATTTGAATCAAGGCTGTGCTTCTGACTGGCTAGGTGGCCTTGTCCTCGGCAATGCTTGCCCTCTGCTTGCATGACCCCTCCTTCTCTGGGCCAGCTCTCTGCCTACATGTCCCTTCTTCAGCCCGATGGTCCCTCAGCACTCTAGACACTCCCAAGCTCTCACATTATCCAGATTGCTTGCCTAATTGGCTTTCTGCTACTGGGATACCTGCTCTAAGGAAAGCCCTGTCTCTTGTTTCCCACTGAGATCCTCCTTCTTTTCTGGTGCCTCGGGTAGAGTAGCCACTCTATGAACATTTATTTATCTAATGAATTCAATAATAAATTACTAAAAGCAGGCTATTGCTTTGTAAACTTTCTGTGGTAGATTCAATATTGTCTGGGCTTTGGAAGCCACTTGGCTCTAAATCCTTGCTACCCAAAGTGTAGTCCTCGGACCTGAATCCACTGGGAACTTGCAATAAAATCAGCATCTCAAGACCTACCTTAGACCCACTGAATCAGAAGCTGCATTTTAACCAGATCTCAAGCTATTTGCATACACACTAAAGTTTGAGAAGCATTGCAGCTCTAAGTAGTTTTAGGCTACCTTTAGAAATCAAATCTAAGTGTGCGTTCTTGCTTTGGGATAGTCAAAGAGTGCCACAGTCTCTAAGGTCAACTCTAATAGTAGAAGTGGCCTGGTAGTTTTCAGTGTGTAGACCCTGAGGGAGACTACTGGGACAGGGCTGCCACTGTCGGGGTGGACAGGGGGTCTGTCTGTTAAGCAAGCAATGACTTGAGTCCTTCTAGTGACTAGTTTCAAGAGCATGTTGGATGCCCTATGAACCCTAGGTTGGCGGGGCGGGGGTGATTTTCCATTTCTCTAACAGGGATAAGGGGATGGGCCAGTATTTGGTGTCTAGTCTCACTCCAGGTCTGTGAGGCAGGTAGTATAATCTCCACTTTACATGAGAGGAGACTGAGATCCAGAGAATGTAAGTCACTTGTCCATGGCCACAGAGTCAGGAAAGAGGAGAGTAGAGATGTTCCCTTTGCTCCAGGCTGACTCTCCAAGGAAACTACCCTTCTAACTCTGACAGTAAAACCTCTGCCTTGTTCCACATTCTGTCCTTAACCCTTCTTCATGCAGGACTAACTATATTCTCTGAACCACATAAACTTACGTATGTCCATGGCTCTCTCTGTTCTAGTCACACTAGCTTGCTTTCTGTCTGTTGAACACACAAATGCTGGTGCACACCTCAGGACATTTGCACTTCTTTCTGCCTGCCACATGTCTCCCCAGATCTCTCTGCGTTTGCCTGTCTGCCTTCTTATCATCATTCAGGTCTTGCTCACATGTCACTTCTTCAGAGAGCCTTTCCCCAGCCACCTTGGGGAAAGACATCCTCTCCACCTGCTGCTCTACACCAACTAATAGTCACTCTCATTCTCATTATTTTATTTTTTTCATAGCGCTTAGTTTTTCCAAAATTACCATGGGCATTTATTCAGATGCTCCCCTTGCCACTCCAGCTTCTCTCTCTACTAGAGTGGAAGCTTACTAAGGGCAGGGTCCTTGTCCTGTTAGCTGCTGTATCCCCAGAGTGGAACAGTGCCTGACATGTAGCAGGATTCAATGATATTTGTTGAAGGTATGAACGTGGGGTCATATTGAAAGTAACAACACAGAGTAGATGAAGCCTGGGTTTTGCCATCTGGTAGACCTAGATTTGTAATCCTAATTTAATGTCATGACCTTTGGCAGTTCTCACCTAAACCACTGTGAGCCTCAGTTTCCACATCTGTGAAATGGAGATAACAACTCAACTCAGAGAGGTGGTAAGGATCACATAAAACTATATAAGAGATAGAGTTGGGCATAATTCAGATCCTCAGTGAATGCTAGGAAACATCTCATACCCGCTCTGCCCGTCACATCCTGCGCCTTAACCATGACTGAACCTCTTATCATCCCACTGAGCACATCAGCCTGGTTCTCACTTCCAGTTCTTTGTTCATGAGGTACCTTTGTCTGTACTGCCCTTACTTTATCTTTGACTGCCTGCAAAGTACCTAATCATCTTTCCAAACACTCAATACACTTTCCTGGTCCCCAGGAAGAACTGGTCCCTTCCATCCTATGCACCATGATAGGACCTCAGCCAAACATCTAATCAGAGCTCCTGTGATACTGCAGCACGATTCACACTTGGATGGGCTGGAGGGAGGGGTCTTCTCTCCTTCAGGCAGGTGGGAAGCCAATGCAAGTCCTGACATAAATTCAATGGAGAGGTAATCATCTTGTTAAAGAGGTGTATTACAATTACTCGTGGAATACACTTGACTTTAACCCTGCCCTTGAACCTAAACTCCACGAGGCAGGGGAGTGTCTGTTTTTCTTACTGCTAGCACATGTCACTTGCTCAACCCACTGGAAGGAGGCATCTGATAAGCATGTGTTTCTTCTCTGACTTGTCTGGGTCTCAATTGAAAATGAAAATGTTAACAATGGTAGGCATGACTTTTTGAACTTCTGTTTGCTTTGCTCTGTCTGAGTCAGGTATAAAAAGAAAAAAAAAGTGAACCAGAAAGGGGTGGAGGGAACCCTCATCCTTTTGTTGGAATATGTAAAAGCCCTAGCTTTGGGATGTCAATGTGGGGAAGCAATCTGATTCCTGGACTCAGAGTGAGTCTGATTTCTGCTTTTTATGAGAGCAAGGCCCATAGTCCATTTGGGCTGTAGCATTATTGAATTGCCCTGTTATAGCCACGTCATCCTTCTGCGGCAAGCCCACAGTGATGCAGAACCTTTCTAACCTTGGATAAGTTAGCCTATAGAGATGGGATCTGCAAACCAATCTCTGACTGCGGTCTGGTTTATAATAGACCTAAATGTTCTATAATAGACCTAGATAGTTCCCTAAGCGGTGTAGGGTCAGGCATGGTCCTGAAGCATTTCTTGGACAGTTTGATGCAGGCTGAGTGGACAGGAGCAGTGAGTTAGTCCCAATAGTTATGGAGGGCCTACTGTGCATGAGATACTTTGTCCACACGATCCTTAATTCTCACAATGACCTTTATTACACTATGCATTTTACTGAAGAGGAAGCTAAGCCCCAGAGGAGCTAGTGATTCCCCACTGGCCCACAGCCAGACTGATACTTGGTCTTCCAGTCCAGATTCAAGTTTAGAGCCAAGAAACTCTAGGTTGGATACCAAGTGACTTGACTGAGAAATGCCCCTGATAAGGGGCAGAACTGGGACCTGAACCTAGTCTGCTTCACTCCTAAACTCTAAGCTGCCTGCTTACCCTGCACCAGCTCCAATGCCCTCTTTGTCATAATGGGGGTCACATGGTGAATTAGGGGCCGTGTTACACTCACAGTTATCACTCCCTGGGACCATATGACCTGACTTCCCTCTGCACTGCCCTGGGGAAGGGCTGCTGCAAAATGGTCTCAAGGATGCCTTCTGATCCCCTGGTGACCCAGGCTTCTTATGAAGCCAAATGAGTCACTTTGGGGAGGTCTCTGCCTCCTCCTCTGAAGCACTGTTTTCTGTGTTTAGTCTGGTCTGCCTCCAGGGACAAGATGATGAGATGGAGGATTGCCTTGGACAGCTTCTGTCACTTGCATGCCAGTCTGTCCTTGTGCTTTCTTTTCTCCAGAGGGTCTTCAGAGCTGGGTGAAAACCCATGAGCTTGATACTGGAGGAAACGAGAAGTTATCTGCAATTCAAGTTGCAGAAGAATGGTCAAGGGGACGGGATGACTCCTCCAGAAAGCCAGGCTGAAAAGTCCCTCCAGTCTCTAAAATCAGGGAGTCAGGGTCCTGGAAAGATTCTTAGAAAGCCTAAGGAACTGCAGCTTAATGGCTGGAGTCAGGGCTACAAACAGTCTTGCTCAGCCTCTTCCCACTGCTTCCCATGCTAACTCAGGATTGCTGTGATTTTAAGATGAGATAATATGTCCTATGTCTGGTCCAGAGAAGACAAGAAATAAAGAGGAGTGTGTGTGTATATGTGTGTGTGTGTATTCCCTCACCCCTGTATGTCCTTATTTTATAGACAGAGACATGAGAGCTGGAGACAGAAGTCATGATGTGCACAGACACTTGGGAGTTAATCACAGAGCTGAGTGAGACCCTTGTCTCCAGCCTCCCAGACTGGCGTTCTTTACTTCACATCACAATCGTAAGGATGAAATTCATGAAACATACCCCTAAATTCTGGGCCATGGAAGCATAAAGAAAGATATTCAGACAGCATAGGGTGGTTATACTGAAATGAGTTTGTTCTTCAAGCATTCTGGCATCTAAAAATCCCTTTGATGAAGCATTCCTGTATAGTCAAGGCAGTGGGCAGGTGGCCAGATGGGATCCTTTTGACCCAAGGGACAATTAAGCTCAGCACTGTCCTCGCACCCACCTCTACTCCCAAGATCAAAGGGTTTCAGCCAGGTGTGGTCCAAGAGAAAGTCAAGGGCAGAATATGGACACATGGTGTATGGGCACTTTTATCTATGAGATAAGGGTTGTGAATGCACCTTATAAACCGTAAATTGACTTCAGTAATTCTATTCCTATTATGAAGGAATATTCCAGAAATGACCTTATCCCTCAAGGCACAGGGCCTTTTCACTCATCTCTGAGGCCCCGTTAGAGGATGATTCTTACATCACGTCACAATACAAGGATGTAATTTGTTAAACCTATTCTCAAATTCATCATTTGAGGGAAGTGACATTCATAAGTGAGAGTCAGAGACAGAGCTCCAGCATCCTTTGGTGCCTTCTGAACATCAATGAAATGCTCAAGTGCAGCTCTGGTCGTCTCATTGGCCCTCAGGTCTCCGTTCAAATGACCCCTTCTCAGTGTAGCCTTCCCCTGGCCGCTCTAACTAAAACTGCAAAGTCACCACCGACATCCTCTCTCTTCATCTCCTGATTCATCATTCACCTGTACACTTAATACAGTACAACGTCCTGTATATCTTACTTACTTTATTATTGCCTATGTCTCCCCACTACTTTTCTAACAGTACTCATGTACTCTCAATGCTTCATAGATATCAGCTCATTCAGTCCTCATAACAACCAGAAAGGGAGCTACTACCATTTGCCCCTCTAGACAGATGAAGAAACAGGTGCAGAGAGGGTAGGTAACATGTCCAAAGTCACACAGCTTGCAAGTGGTGGGATCAAGATGTGATCTCAGGAGTCTGGCTCCCGGGTCCTTGCTCACACCCACCACACTGTTCCACCCATAGGATGCGCATTACACAAGGGCAGGGAGTTAGCTGTTGATTCCCAGTGCCTACAACAATGCCGGGTACATCCCAGTACCCAGTAATTATCTGTTGGAGGAATAAATGGGTAAATGGAGCTTCTACTATTCCATTGCTTTGAAAGCCACTCTTCATGAACCAAATCTGTGGATCATAGGAAGGCAGTGGGGCAGGTGGAAAGATCATGGGCTTTGGTGTCAGGAAAAAAGGGGCCCACAATCCTCACTCTGTCAGTCACACATATAATACCACCTGAGCTCTATGACCTTAACAAAGGTGTAGCTAACCGCTCTGAGCCTTGGTTGCATTATCTTTTAAAATGGAAAGAACAGTGGGTTCCTCATAGGTTTAGGTGCTGTAGTCAAAGTTCAATGCAGATAAAGGGCCAAGCCCAGAGCAGGAAAATGTCAGTTCTCTCCTGCACCGGGACGGATGCAGGAAGGCGAAGTGAAACTCCATCATCCTTTTGCAGAGCAAGCTCTTATTTTTCCAGAATGACTATATTAGGGTCAGGGTATGGGGAAAGCAGAGAGGACCAGGAGAAGGGAAAATTTCACTTTTCCCTTCTACTGCAATGAAGACTGGAACAACTTCAGTCAAATCAGCTTCTCCGATAAAGCCGTACTGACGTCACTTTCTCTTCTCCTGTTACCTTATTAAATTTGGTTGCCTACAACATAAAACACTGGCTCCTCAGAAGTGGTTTCCACCGTATTATCAAGCAGGCAGGACGATTTCAATCTGTCTTCCACCAGAAAACAAAGTCTGCTTTAAATTAGAGAGAACAAAGTTGTACAGCTGACGCTCAAGTTTCCCGTTCTTCCTAATTTGTAGGCTGAGCTTTAAAAACTCTAAATATTTGTCTTACTTTTAAGACTGTTTTCTTCAAGCCTTAGGGACTCTGCTGTGAGACCAAGCAAGAGTCCCGGGCCCCAGCTAAGTTGGGTTGTGATGCTTGGAAGTGGCTTCGGCTGTCAGGATTTGGCAAGAACCTGGACATCAGATTGCACTGGAAACTTCCACAAACTATCAGACAGAGGTCTCTCCTCTGTCTGGGGAAGTCCAGGGTCCAAGAACATCCAGCATGTTCTCTTTTCTCTTTACCGGAAACTTTTGCTGCACATGGTGTGAATCCTGAACTGCAGCCATGTTGAATTAATTCTGAATCTCTGAACTGGCTTCACACATTCTGTTTCCTCTTCTTGGAACATCCTTCCCTCACTTTCTCTGAGCTCAGAGAGCTCCTACTTAATCCTCAAAACTCAGTGTGTTTCTTCCTTTGGGACAAGGCCCCCGAGGGGTCTGTGGTTGCAAGCTCTGTGTTCTTGTCCAGCAATTAGCCCTTTTCTTATCTTCTTTGAGTGTTCTTGCTTTTCATCTGGGAGCTCCTTCAGAGTAAGGGATATGTTATTCATTTAAATATCCTTCGGCTCTGGCATAGGGCCTGGTCTTCAGCAAGTACCCAATGAATGATAGCTTTAAAGAGCAGTACTAAAGTTTAAACTCTAGGAGCAAATGAACAGACAGCTGGGTCCTTAATGGAAAGAGGGGGAGGAGAAGGGATGTGTAGACTGCCCTTTGGGAGACCCCCTTGGGCCAATCTGGTCCAGCCCTCACTATTCTGCACATGAGAAAGTGGGAGCTTTAGCGACATCCCCATAGCTGTGTGTGTAACTGGCAGAGCCGAAATCGCCTGCCTCGGTCCAGTGCCCCGCCTGTGACACTAGCATATCCCTTGTCCTCATGAGAATGAGCTGCAGCAAAAACACGGCTGGGGAATGGGGAAGGGTATCCAGGACAAGATACCGGGTGTAATCAAACATCAAGGGCGTGTGGTCTGCTGTCTTGAGAGCAGGCTGCCTGGGGGCCTGGAGGATGCTAGTCAGAAGCATGCCACAGGGAGGATGTTGGGGGAGAGCTCTGGACTGGAAACTTGGGCTTTTCAGGCAAGACTCACCAGCTTGAGTCTGCACAGGAACCAGGAAAACTGCCACAGAGCTGTCCCCAAATCAAAGGCTTCTGGTTCTGGCTTCTGGCCAGACGTTAAGTAAAGGGGACATTGCAAAAAATCATTCATTGGAGGAAGTGGTTTGAGTTTCCTGTTTGAAGGAGGAGGCTTCATTTAAATAGAATTCAGTAGAATTATGTGGAAGAGGGAAGTATCCTGAGCCTTCTGCTTGGACCTTAAAATCTGCTTCTTGTAGAGAAGATGGATTCAGAAATAGCCTCCCAAGGACCAGAGGGAAGATTTTAGCAAAGACTCTCAACTAGTGTAGGAATGGATGTAACAGAATACAGTTCCATCTTTTGAGCACCTATTCTGTGCTAGGCACTTGCCTCAACTAGTCCTACTGACACTCTCTCCCAGTCCTGGTGGAAACTCAGGTTCTCAGAGAGGAAGGGATTTTCCGGAGAAGACCCAGCGAGGCAAAGCCTGCACTCAGACGCATCACATAGACTGCTGCTCTAACCAGATTTGCTCCCAAAGCCCGCTAGTGTTCCCTGGACCCTTTGGGCCTGGGTCTAAGTGAGCTCCTCTTGTCCCTGAGCCGACAGTGCCCAGGCCAGTCCCCTTCCCTGCTCTGCAAAGCTCACCCCCTTTAGGAGACTCTTGGGAGATTAGACTGTGAGCGCCTGAAGTCAGGCCCTGACTAAATTCAGCTGGTACCCACCCAAGGGCCAGGCACCCAGTAGAACCTCTAAAATAAGGGCTCCCTGTGCCAAGATCTTTCCTCGTATTAGCTCATTTCATTACGACCCCAAACCAGCAAGGTAAGTTTTATCATTTCCATGTTTGAGATGGGAAAGCTGAGGCTCATGAAGGGAAGTATGGTGTAGGTAAGATATGTCAGGACACCTCTGAGCAAGCAGTATCATGCTCATTTGTACAGGCACCCCTCGGTATCCACGGGAGATTGGTTCCAGGACTCTCATGGGTACCAAAATCTGCAGATGCTCAAGTCCCTCATATAAAATGGTGCAGCGTTTGCATATAACCAAGCACATCCTCCTGTACACATCTCCTAGGCAAGTAATCATCTCCAGATTACTTAGAATACCTAATACAGTGTAAATGCTATACAAATAGTTGTAAATGCAACGTAAATGCTCTGTATATAGTGGCCAACATGCAGCAAATTCAAGTTTTGCTCTTTGGAAGTTTTTTCTGGAATTTTTTCCCCCAAATTTTCATCTGCCATGGTTGGTTGAGTACCATAGATTTGGAACCCCTGGATATGGAAAGCTGACAGTATTTCTAAATCAAATCAATTTGGCTTGCCACCCCCCTACATTTGGCAGGAAATTTCATCTCAGCTCTATGAGGCAGAGGTTGCCCCAAACCCTGGAGGTTTGTAAGGAATGGAGTTTAGAGAAGAGTCTCTGGACTTCGGCTCCAAGATGTTCCAACTGCAAGGGTGACATTAATGAAGCTTCAGCCTCCTGGCCCCTTACTTGCACAGGCCTGTTCTGAGAAGGACCCTGATGTGTCCACAGGTTAGATATTATAAAATTGGCAAAAGTATGATGTTTTAACTCCAGTGGATGAAGATTGGTGCCTCCTTCCACCCATCTCCCATCTCCCATCTCCTCTATCACATTTCCCCTGCTGGGTAGGTTGAAGTGGCCATGGGCATTGAGTGTGTGTGTGTGTATATATATATATATATATATATATATATATATATATATATAATCTTAAAACCTATACCTGTTCCTTCTGTGACCTCTTGACGTGCCGTGGGCAGCTGGCCTTGCAGCTCCTGTAGCCATAACTCTTCCTGTTCAGTCTTTTGGCTTTTCACTTTCAGAGGTTCTGTCCTCCCCAGAGAGGAAAGGGTGCTACAGGGGAGTAAGATGCAGGTCCCCCTTTGCAAGCAGCAGCTACTACTTTATTTTGCCATCTTAGAAAACCCCTGCCAGGGTCAGGCCACTTCCACTTTGAACCAGACGACCGGCCTTGCCCACCGCACCCTCTCTGGAATGATTGATCCCTGTGTCCTTGCGAAGTAGGAAAGAGGATGTGTAGGACTGCTCGGCCTTTCTGAAAGGCAAGCGTAGCCTCCTGCTCTCTTGTGGGAAAAGGATTCCACAGTATGCGAGGAAGCAGACCAAAAGCTAGACATGTTTTTTTGGCCTCCAATCAGAATGCATGGGTTGATGAGGAGAAGGCTTCCTGGAAGAAGTGGCATTTGCGCTAAACGGTAGAGAACAGAAAGGTGTCTGTGAGGTGACAGAGTGCGGAAGCCCTGACTGGAACGGGTCCAAAAATACAGATGCTTTGCAAACAGAGCATCAGAGTCAAAGGACAGAGGAAGGGCCAGCAGTGAACCAGCAGGCCTGGTGGATATGCTTGTTTTTATTCTCTTAGATGAAGTTCAAAGCAAAGGTCTCTGATATCCCCTGAAGAGAGAACATTCAGGTTGTTTTCCCGCCCGGAGCAGAATAAACAGGATTGTTGGAACCCATGGTGACCTCAGCAGGACACGGCTGGCCGGCTGGCCCTGGGAGAGCAGGCAGGGTGGAAATGGCTGAGATTAGGCACCGCCCTGGCCTCTGGACTTGGATCCTTAGGGAAACGCCTCTGTTGGGACAACCTGTCTCAGACACTTTGAATCTGTATCTCAGGTCAGAAAGTATGCACAGACTTGGACCCAATTCCATTTATAGAAATACAGCAAGAAGAAATAGCTGCTGATGTGTGGAAAGAGATGTCTACAAGGATGTTCAATGTGGTACTGATTATAATAAAGAAAAACTGGAAGTAACAGATATCTAGCAACGAGGGTAAGTCAGGAAACAGAGTGCATCTATATTGTGGGAAAATATTGGTCAATATCAATCAATATGGAATATTCAGGATATTTTGCCAAATGAAAAGCTGGCTATAAAGCAGTATGTGCTGTCTACTCTCAATTATTTAATATGTATTACACTGGCATTCACTGAACACTTACTGTGGGCCAGGCATGGCTCTAAGCTTTTAAAATATATTTTTTATTTAATCATGCAACAAGCTCATGAAGATGATATTTTTATTATCTATATGTTGCACATAAGACACAGAGTGTTTAAGTCATTTGTCCAAAGTCACACAGCAGTAAGTGGCAGAACCTGAACGTGAATAAGGCAGCCGGCTCCAAAGCCCGTATGTAATCCACTGGGCTGGTGTATGCTCTTCCTGTGTGTATGTGCGCTCATACAGTTTTCTCTCTCTTGCATAGAAGATTTACCCCAAAATGTCAGCTATGTTTTAAGTGATCCTCTCCTACAACAAAATACGGTGGATATCTCTATGGTACGAGTGAATAGTGTAACTGTTTTACAGCTATTACTATATTGCTGCTGGTCTAGACCCAGGAGGACATCTAGACATTGAACATGGAGACCACAACATGTGTGTATTTGGATCCTCCACTGGCCGGACACAGCAATTCCCCGATTCACTGAGTCAGCAGAGATTAAGTGCCAGTCTGGTGCAGGCCTGTTCTAGGTTCTGAGGATTCAGCAGTGAACAAGGCAGGGCACACAAGGCCAATTCCCTCAGAAAACCAATATCCTAGTAGGGGAAGCAGGGAGATAACCAGTAAATAAATAGCTAAGACAAATCCCAGCTGGAGCTCAGCACTGTGAGAGCTGCCATCACAATGGTATGACAGGGACCATGAAATGGACAGAGAAGGGGACCAGAAGCAGCAGGATACATATCTATCTGTATCTGTCTCTCTCTCTCATCTGTCTCTAGCTGTCTACCTAATTTCAGAGAGATAAAGCAAACCCAGTAAGATGTTAACATTTGGGGAATCTGGGTGAAGAGTACATTAAAACATTTTGTAAAAACACTGTACAACATTGTAAAATAAATTTTGTAAAAGAATTTTGCAACATTCTTGTAAGTCAAAACTATTTTAAAATAAAAGGCTGAAAATGTATTAAAACAAAGGTGTAAGAAATAAAAATGATTGTTCTCCATCCAAGGAAGCAGTCAAGAGGGCTTGCTGTCGACTGGCATGTGGTGGGTGAGGAAATCAAGGGGTAGGTGGATGCTGGTGCCACTGACTCGAGTGAGGTTGAGATTGGGGACCAGGACTCAGCATTCCTCTTTGGCCCTGTTAAACTGAGATGCCTAATAGTCACTGTTTACAAACTACCATATATTCACCTTCTCATTGGGTCTTGCCCTGTATTTCTGTGAATTAGTTAGGCTTGGAATGATATGACTTTTCTGCCAAAGAAGAAATTGAGGCCAAGAGTGGGAAAATGATTGCACAAGGCCTCACAGTGAGTGATTAGCAGAGTTAGGGGCCAAAGACAGATCTACTAAATATAACACTTCCAAGGCTGAGTCATAAGAGGCTCTCCACAAGTATTTTCTGCTGCTTCTAAGACTGTATTGACATTGAACAGGCTGGCAAAAAAAAAAAATGTCCACGGGGGATGCACATAGTTCAAAATTAATAAGTGTCTGAGAGTAGCTGTCACAACACTCTTTCTTAGAAACTGCCAGGGATCTCCAGTGGCCCCTGAATCAGTTTAATCCCCAAGAGGTACAATGCTATGGGCTACAACTTGACTTCTCTTGGTGATAAATTACTATCGCATTTTTATTATTCGATAATAATTATTAAAGATGTAGGTAAAACCACCTGTCCCCATGCAGACAGGAGAATTAGCGTTCCAAGGAGATAGTGCAAATGGAAGGGCTTTGAGGTCTACAACTCTGCTGGACAGAACTCCTGACTGGGTCTTGGGCCATGTTCGTTGTCTCCAAGTGCTTACAGATGCTTCAAAGTGCCTTTGGAGCGCATGCCTTGTGACTGACTTGACTTCTGCCAATTTGGAGATCAATTTAAAGTTACAGGACATTAAAAAAAAAAAAAAGAAATAATACGCAGGAGCTTAGAGAAACAAAGATGACTTTATCACCAAAGTAGTACCTGCTAAGGCCCTGTTACCTCATTGAATGCCCCTAACAAACTTTTGAGGCACTTATGTTAGCCTGGTTTTATAGAAGAGGAAACTAAAGCTGAAGTCACAACATGACCCCACACCTGCTGTGAACCCATATATTCTGATGTCAAAGCCCTCACCTCATCCACCACACCACATGGCCAGGTGGACCCTCCCTGCTCCCAAAGATGAAAGCTAACTCAATCATAAGGCGCAAGAATGAGTTGCCTTGGAATCCACACTGTTTGCAGGTCTCCACCACCCTAAATCAACGACCTGCATTATTTCATTGGGATGGTATGCACGCCTGATTTGTGTTGGCACAGAGAAGCTATAAACTGTGCCCACGGACCCAGGGAAGCCTATTTTCACATTGGTGATGTTTATAGAAACAGGAAACATGGCCTCTGCATGAACATACTGGTCCTCTCTATGTCAACACCGTCATAAATAGACGTCTCCAGGATCTCTGCCTGGACTGTTTTCCATAGATACTTAGCAAGCCCACAAGGTGGGTCATGATTACCAAGGAGGAAGAAAGTGGCCCTTCCTTATGTCTAGAATTTATCCTGACAAGAGGTCCGCTCAACTGGGGCCCAATATAAAATGCCCCATCCCTGTTTCCCCTTCTCTGTTGCCAGCAGCTCAGTCTTGTCCCTCTTGGATGTCCCTCCCCTTTTTGCAGCTTTGATCTTCAGGCTTCTGACCTGGGAATCCAGCGCTGGAGAGCTGTTTTCTGCCCCTGGAGAAATGGGTCCACCTTGTGGACTCAGGACACCTCCACTTGCACTGCTCTTCCCAGTCTGCAAAGCTGTCCTGCCCTTTATCACGGGGCACTTCCCTGAGGCTCACATGAGAGGACTGCTTTTAATATCCCCATTTTGCAGGTAGGGAGAATGAGGCCCAGAGACAGAAGGGCTCATGATTTGGCTTTAAATTTCACACAAGACTTTAGCACGACACTTTGCCCCTCTTGAGGAACTTTATGGTGGTTGTTGATTATTACCACCATGGCCATCAGTATCTGTGTCCATGAGAGGGCTGCGAGAAAACAGCCAGCACATCTGTAAAGCGTTCAAATTAAATAGCACTTGTGAAGATGCTGTTGCAGTGGTGTGGACGGGGTTGGGGACTAGTACCTAGCAACTTGCAATAGTGGGGAGACCTTTCCACCTGTTATGGGCTGGATCTTGTCCCCCCCCCCCCCAAAACTCATATGTTGAAGTCATAACCCCATGTACTTCAGAATATGACTTTATTTGGAGATAGGGTCTTTACAGAGATCATTAAGTTAAAATGAGGTCATTAGTGTGGGCCTTAATCTGACTGGTGTTCTTACAAGAAGAGGACCTTTGGACACAGACACATACCAAGGGAAGACCATGGGAAGACCATGTGAAAACACAGGGAGAAGAAGGGTAATTACAAGCCAAGGAGAGAATTCTTAGAAGAAACCACTCTGCCAGAATCTTGATCTTGGACTTCCAGCCTCCAGGACCGTGAGAAAATTTATTTCTGTTAAGCCACCCAGTCTGGGGTACTTTGTTATGCCAACCCTAGCAGACTAGTCACTACCCTCGGAGCCTGAACGTGAGGCGGGGGCAGACAGCTCCCTGTTTGCCTCCCAGCCTCTGACCTCCTACTCGGGCCTCCAGTGGGCTGAACCCAACTGAAAACCAGATACGCGTATAATTAGTATATGATCACAGTGAGAGCTCTGGATAAGGGTTAAGCATATTCATTCATTTATTCAATAAATAGTCATCAAATACCTGCAAAGAACCAGGAGCTAGTCTGGGTGCCATGGATACAAAGATAAATAAGATACCATCCCCTGCCCCCTAGGGGCTCACAGTGTGGCAGAGAAGGCAGACCCCACTACATGTTCTCCTCTGTGAACAGCCCACCAGGGAGTGCAGTCTGCTAGCTGACACCTGCTGTGGGAGCAGGACCTACGGCAGCACAGGGAAGGCTCACTGGCTTAGCCAGGGGGTGGGAACAGTGCCCCAGGGGAGGGACGTTCTGCCTGGCCCTTGAAGGATGCATGAGGCTTTGCAGAGAGAGATGGGAGGAAAGTCATGCTGGGCTGAGCAGTGTGCAAAGACCCAGAGATCCCAAAAGGGGAGGACTCCTTTGGAAGGAGAGGCTGAGAGATGTAAACCCTATGTGGTTAGAATCACTTAACTGTGCTGCGTCACAACACTAAGGTCTATGTTTTGAGTACTTGTGGCCACATGGTACCATGGCAAGAACAGGGTCCTAGAGTCTTGTGTTCAAGCTCTGGTGCCAGCACCTGCTCCCCAGATGACCCTGGGCAAATCACCCAACCCTCTTAATCTTCTGTTTTCTCTCTGGTCAGTTGTTCTGCCAACCCTATTCGGTGCCTTCTCTGTTCAAAGCCTCAGAGCTGGAAGAGTGCCTGGTGCTGGCCCTGGGACCCCATCCTAGAGGGAGGGGCAGATCCTGTACTGAGTCCCCTCATGCATACAGAAAGGCTCCCAGCACTCTGCTCAAAGTGCTCTGGTAATACACAGGTTCACGCCCTGCCCTGCACACTTCCCAGGGACATGGAGTGAGTCTGGAGAAATAACAGAAGAGCAAATGCTTGTAAAGTGTTACTATGATTGGGTGGCAGTCGTGGCTGCTGGCATGTTATGTAAGGGTTCGTAGGCATTCTTATTGCACTCCCTCATCATCTTTACCTTCGCCCCCTGGCTCACACCATGTCCACCTCATGCCTTTGACTATTTAAATCCTACCTATCCTTCAAGGTCAAGGTCCAGATCCACCTTGTCCAGGAATCCTGCCCAGAATGCAGGCTGCAGAAGTATCACCCTCCTCTCTACCCTGTCACATCTATAGGCTCATTAGGCATTTATCCATTAGTAAAAGACAGCTGGGTGCTCTTTGAGGAGCAGTGTCTGGTCCAGAGCTGTCTGGATCAAAGAACACCAGGGCTGGAGGGGACCTTAAAAGGCCACCATCAAGCCTCCAGACTCACCCTTCCCAGCTCGTCCACCTGGCAGTCAGAGTGATTACTCAATGCAGCCTGGAGCATACCCCTCTCCTGCTTAAAACCAGGGGACTCTACAAGCTATTGACCAAACTGGGATACTTTAGAGGGCAAAAGGGAGTGCTGTGATTATAATGCTAGCACAACAGGCCTAAACCAGGGTGACACCAAGTCAGCTAGGGCAGACAGTCCCTGCGTGATCTGTCTACCTCTCCTGGACTCCAGCCAGCCTTCAGTGTCCCAGTCTCTACTGAGCAGCTGGTAGTGAACCAAACGTTCTTTGCTAGTTCTGGCCTATGTGCCTCAGACATGCTGTTCCCACTGCTTGAAATGCCATCCTTCTCACCCCATCCATTCACCCTTAATCTCAGGCTCAGGGTCACCTCCTATGTGAAATCTTCTGATGCCCTGGACAGAGGGAGTTGTTTCCAGCATACGTGTTCTGTCTCCTAGCACAGGGCTGGTCTCAGCCACGAGCCACTGGCCTCTCTCCACTCAACTCTGAGCTCTCAGAAGCCGTGTCTCAGGCACCCTTGTCTCCCCATCCATGGGTCCAGGGTCTGTGTCTGACCCCCAGGAAACGCTCAGTATGTATTACTATTATTTTGCAGATGGGATAGTTCACCTTTGCATGTGTTGCTCTGTGTTTGCACTTCATTCTCCTATTTAGCTTTTATGTATACTTTAGACATCCCTACGAGGGCAGACTTCTCAAACACATCACAACATAAAGACACGAAATTTACTTCATTGCTCCGGATTTTCCAGCAGCTTCAGAACCAGAGATATGGCTTCCTGTATCTCCTAGAGGGCAAATCCTCACCCTATACAGCGACACACATTGAGTAAAAGTTGCCAAAAGTCTTTCAGAGCCAAGTGAGGAAGACGAGTGAAGAAAACAACAGGTGTCCCAGTCCGAGCTGGCGGAATAAGTGAGTGAGAGAGGAGAGGAAGGAAGGGACGGGAGGAAGGAAAGACAAACTAATTTTCTTATTTGGCTTTTCAGCTAAACCTGGACGGGACTTTACAAAAGGGAGTTGGCAGAGTAAGGGGCAGACTCGTAAGAGAAGGGAAAGGAACCAGCTTTTACTGGGTGTTTGTGTTACAGTTAATGGACTAGGCATTTGGTTTGTGTGGTCTCATTTTAATTTCAGCGGGACAACACCACACCAGAGCAGGTACCACTATCTGGGTTTTACAGGGGAGAAAATTCAGACCCAGACACGTTGAAACATTTTCTCAAGGTCACACGGGTTTCAATTTGGGTTGAAGGGAATTTATATCAAGACCAGACTTAAATCCAGGTCAGTGTGGCTCTGTCGCCCCTGGTTTGTCTCCACGTTGGTGAGAAATCTAGAATCTCCCAGCAGGATTTTCAGAAGGGTTACATCTGTGTGGAAGCATCTCTTCTGGGTGATTTTGTTTTTAAAAAAATCAGTTTCCTTGTTTCATAGTCACAGCTTATTGATACCAGAAGGACAAGGCCATGTCTTGTGTGTCCCAAGAAATTATCACAATGCCTGTCCTCACAGGGGTTACTCAGTACGTATTTATTGATGTCTTAGAGCAGGTCCTTGGCTTTCCGTGGCACATCACCCCAGCAGGCCACCTTCTCTGAGCCTTTTGATCTCTTCCTCTCTTCTCTGTCCTGGTCTTTCTGGCTACTTCATGTGATTTCCTGTGAGATTCCCACGGCCAACCCTGCAGCATATTGGGACTATCTCCCAAGGTCCTGGGGTGGCTTAAACCCTGTGTCAGGGGAGAGTGTTTCTATGTCAATAAACCCTGTGTCCTCCCACTGGATCTGTTGCCCCTGGATCCAGCCCCACACACGTGCTTCTGGCAACTACCGACAGGTTGTCTGGGCCCTGCATTTCCTTCAGGGTGTGGCCCCTTTCCTGGAGGCCTCTCACATATCTGGTGGGATGAGGGTGTGACTTGATCCTCATTTTAGGTCTGGTGGCCTGGACGGCAAGTCCTGAAGCAAGTGTGTGCTACCTTGCCAGACTAAGTCCTCTGTGTCACCTCCAAGCAAGGGGAACGGGTCCATGATTGAAAAGATTGGCCCGCTTCTGCAGCCCCCAATGTCCAGGTAGAGCTGGAGTGTCACGGTTCTCAGGTTCTCAAGGGCTTCAACCCAGATGTCCTCACTTCACATCTGAGGGTCCTGCTCCTTCCCAATCAGGGTCCTGACCTTACTCATATCAGGGTGGAAAATTACAATTTTACTGAAACTCTGCTACCCTTCTAATTACGTTCGGGTCCCCATCCTCAGCTTTTTCTGCTCTCCAGCTATAGGGGATGAGAATCTCTTGACATGCTGCCAAGGAAGCCCTCTGACTTTCACACGTTGCCTTAAATGAGTGATTAATCACTCCGGCCTTTTCTTAACTTTCTCCAATACATCGATAGCGCTCAGTGGAGTCATCACATTCCATAGCCTTCATGATGACTACTTTCCCCCAGATTTCTCAAATGTCTGCTACATCACACCAGCCAGCACTTCTCCTTGTATTGTCATCCCACCCTAGCTCACCAAGAGTGGAAACCCTCCCAGTTTCAGGGCTTCAGGATGCCAAGTGCTATCAGTACCTTCCCTGCCCCAGTGATGGGATCCTATTTGCCAGCCAGCTGACAGGTGACCCCATTCTAAGATCCTAGAAAGAGCCACTCCTGCTACCAACAGCATTAGGTTGGGTGCCCTGCGAAACAGACTCTGAGATAGATATTTGTGTGCAGAAAGTTTATCAGTGAGTGCTTTGGGGAATAACACCCATGAGAGAGTAAGCAGAGCAGAACTGGGTAGAGGGAGAAGTTGAGCTTGGACGACCCTTCTAAGTTGTCACAGATAGAGGCAAGGGGGCTGGGTTCATGTCCCTTCCACCTCAATCCATTGATGGACATGTATTGCCGTAGGAAGCAGGCATGGCTTTGCTTGAGACAGCACCCTTCACCTGATGATCATTCTTGAAGAGGAAGTCAGCTGTGAACTGTCAGCAGCCCACACTCCTAGCAAGTGGGGAAATGGTCTTAAGGGGACATCTGGACAGTAGAGCACAGCATCCTCTACACTGAATGAATGATTGATGAAAGAACATTCTGCTTCTCTTTCTAACCACCTTGAAAATCCTTGAAAAAAAGGCTCTTCTATGCTGTGGCCTTTTTTGGAGGGGAGGGGTTGGGGTGGGTAATTAGGTTTGTTTGTTTGTTTGTTTGTTTAATGGAGCTGCTGGGGATTGAACTTAGGACCGTGTGCATGCTAAGCACACACCCTACCACTGAGCTATAACTCCCCCACCATGCCGTGGTCTTTTCAAATCCAGCAGCACTTGCTGCCGAAAATGATGCTGTATATTTTGTACCTTTGTGTTAGAAAGAACCTTTGAAAATGCCCTTCTAATTAATCCACTTATTTTTCATACGAGAAAACTAAGATCCAAAATGTGTTAACAACTTGCTTGAAGTCCCACAGTGAATTTGTGATTGAGCAGAAACATCGTAAGTGTTGTTTCAGCTTCAGAAACAGATGCCGAAACACACAGGATCATCTCTGACATACAAAAGGAGTCTGAAGGTCCAGGGTTGGTTTCAGGCTCCATTAGTTCTTAAGGACAATCTCCCCCCACATGGCTTCCATCCTCAAGGTCACCTTAAGGTCTGACATGGCTTCTTGAGTTTCATACATCACAGCTGGTTCTAGCCTGGCAGCAGAATAAATTGGAGGAATAAAAGGACACTCATTCTATTCCTTTTCAGGTGCCTTCTCTGAAGCCCCACTTGCCCCTTCTCGCTGTGTATCATTGGCTAGAACTTCATCCCATGGCCTCTCCAACTATCATGGAAGTCAGGGAATGCTTGCTGTCTTTATTCTAGCTGGCAGTTTGCCCAGCAGAGAGTAGAAGTTCGATATCTAAGTACAAAGGGGAAAATTGATATTTAGTAGGTAACTTACAGTCTTTGCTTCACTGGTTATGGGACTGTAAAAAAAAACTATGTATTTGTGGATTATACCTGGATTAGATGTAGGATGAGCTGAAAGTTATTTAACCTCTAGACTTTTAGTTTCTCCATGTATAAAACAGACCACAATCCCTAACCTTACAGATACATTGTGAACGATCATGTGGAAAGCACCCAGCATCATGCCAAGTCCATGAATTGGCAAGATGTCCACCCCTCCTTCTCCCAAGGACCAACTAACATGGTAAAACTTATAGCATTATACTTTGCTGTCTTGTTCAAAAAATCCCAAAGAACAGTTTACATGTTGCCCTTGGTTGAGACATGTGTCCGGCACTTCCCCAATTTGCTGGGGATAGTTTATGGGAGAAGAAAAGCCTGACACGGCACTTTCAACAGGCTCCTCCATGAGTTCAGCTGGCGGCAGACAGACATAAACCTAAAACAACCTCCAGAGCATCTTTGAAATGAAAACCTCTCTTCTCCATTTCCTCCTATTCAGGAGGCCAGATCCAGGCTCTAATTATTGCCACACACACCCCCTGGGCAGCTCCTCCCCCTGCAGCACAGTCCCCGCCTGCTCTCCACAGGCCTCTCTGCCCCTTTGAGTGCCTCGGCTCCTCGGACAGCTTCTGTTTATGGAGTCAGGCTCTGTGGGAGAAGCCGAGTTCTAGAGATGTGTAAGGTAAGGTCCCTGCTTTTGAGGAACCCCTGGTGGGGAGCAAATATGTAATATGATCATTTCACTTATGTTAGTTAAATGCTCCGTGAAAGTTGCTGAGGTTACAGACAAACATCTGCCCCAGCCTGGGGTGGGAAGTCACAGAGGGCTTCTCAGAGGTGGTGATGTTTGAGCTACCTCTGATAGGATGAGTAAGAGTCTCCTTAGATGAAGAAGAGGGCAAGGAACGGGGCGGGTCCCCAGGAAAGAGAACAGCAAGAACAAAGGCTCAGGGGGGATAATAATACAGTTTGGCAACTGCTGGACTGTAAAGGAAGAGAGAGAGAGAGGCCTTGTTATTGGAAGGGCCACGGGGTCTGACATTCAAAGTTCCAATGACTTGCCTCGACTCACCTCTCACTAAGAATAGGCTATTCTGAAAGCAGTGAACGCCCCGTCAGTGCCAGCATTCAAGAAGTGGTGAATGGTGGGGGAGCTAGAGTATTAAATCTGGCGTAATCATCCCGTAATTGATCATTGCTAGTCACTCCCAGTTTTAGGACCCTGTGATTCAGGGTGCTCCCGGAGTGTGTTTTTCATAGATGTGATCTGCCTGAAAACATCTGGCCTTTAAGTTTCTTTGTGTTTCCTTGGCAGACCCCGATTCTTTTTAAATAGAAAACACGCAAGAATAAAAATGAGCTGTTTGGAATACCTTCACTGGACTAAACAGCCACTTTTACACGCCGTCTTGCTTAAACCTCACAAGTAGTTGTGGGTAAAAATGAGGAGTCTAATTTTCTTTTAACAGATGAAGAGACAGGTCCAGAGGGTTTTACGTGGCATCCCTAAACTTACACAGGTAGCAAGGGAACGGGGAGGCCCACTAAGCCCACTTGACTCTGAAAAGCATGCAGATTCTTCTGCCGTCCTAAATGTCTTGACTTGGTTGGACAGAACTTTGTTTTACTCCCTTCCTTCCTTTCTTTCTCTCCTCAGCTTTAAATCCCTACTCTTTTGGACACCTTCCCTCCAGGATGACCCTGAAGTTGGGATAGTGGCCAATTATTCCAAAAAAGACTTCTAAGTTGGCCAAGGCTGGGTTTTCCCAAGGAGAATGGGCTTCTGTTATGATGGTTCATTCTTCTATTAGAAAGTTCTTACCACAGGTGGTTTGCAATGGCCCAGCATCATAGAAGGTTAGCGCTACAAGGGACCTCAGTCTACTGGAAATCCACCCCCACCACTGTTTTATAAGTGGCTCCAAATGGGGCAGTGGGTTGCACATGGCTGCTCAGGGAGGAAACAGGATTTAATGTAATTTCATGAGAATGTTGTGTTAGGATTCACCATCTCTCTTCTCTGAAGGGATTTTTGGCTTCAGGAAAAGAGACAGTCAGCCAGACATGGGCCTAGACACGCAGACCTGTGGCAGGAGTTTCTGTGCTAGTTCAGAGACTGGTGTAAAAACCTGAAAGAGCGTGGGAGAGGATCGTCAGGTTTCTGCTGACTTGGGACTATCATCAGAGAGTCGACTGTTCTCGGTGGAAAGCCCAGGACCATGTGGACACTGCAGAGAATTCTATGTCTCCAAGAGGGAAGGGAGCTTACAGATCATTGAGTAAAATCTTTTGTTTTACAAATAAGGAAACTGAGGCTCAGAATGGGGAAGTAAATTGCGTAAGCTTGTCATAAAGCAAGCAAATAACAAACCTAATCCTTATGAGCCAAAGACTGTGGGTCAATAATTAGAGGAACAGACCTTTGGGTTCAGCCTCTGAGTCCGCCACTTTCAGGTGTAGAAAGCATAGCTGTGTGTCTTTAGCAAGTCACTTAGCATCTCTGAGCAGCAACCTCCTCATTTGGAAAACGAGGTCGCTGGTCTGGCTTCAGGGTGTTGTGAGAATTCAGTGTGACTCTAACATGGGTGGAAGTGTCTGGCACACGGGAGCTCTTTTCCAGGCCAGCGCCTCCCACCTCATCTCTAAGCCTTGGTAATATTATGTTGAGGCTGGGGACAGAGGGAGATGTCACCATTACGTTAAATATAGAGGTGTCAGGGAGTCGGGTTGTGAAGGTGCAGGGTGTGCTGGGGAGAAAGGAGCAGCGCAGCAGCGCAGTGTCTGGAGCACAGATGCAGCCGATGACACAGGCGGATGGCGGAGCCAGTGGTGGCCGGGGCCTGAGAGCGCTTTGTTGCCGTCTGTCATGTGAGTAGCTTGCACTTACTCTTCTAGGCAAAGGGAAACCACTAAAGGTTTTTACCCCAGGACAATAGCATGGTCTGACTTGTATTCTTTAAAGCTCCCTGCAGGGACTGTGAATCTGGTGAGAATGGAAATGAGGGAACCCCTGGGAAACAAATGCAATTTTTTCTGGAGAGGGCTGGAGGGGTTGAGCCGGGGTAGGAGGGGCTCACGTCAGATGGGTGGCAGAGATAGGAGAGAAAAAGCCGCAGGGCAGGGAAACTGGTTCAATACAGAGGGGAAGGAGGAAGGAGGCAGTCACGGTGACTCTTTTGGCACTAAAATATAAAAATGTCCATCTACCAAAAGTCACTACAAACAACACAAGAAACACAAGAGACGGATGGATGGGGGAAAGCATTTGCTACCTAAGATAATAAACGCATACGAGTTGAGTAAGAATACCAATAAGAAAAGCAGAGAACTAATGTGAATAAAGAAATCACAGAAGAGGAAATATGAATGGGCAATAAACGTTTGAAAAGAAGTCTCATCTCACTAGTAATTGGAAGTAAAACGCTGAGGTACCATTTCATATGTATCAGATTGACAAAAACTTAAAAATCTGATAATACCAAAAGTCGATGAGGCTACGAAGCAGTGAGATGACTCAGTGTGCTGGTACAAGTCCAGCTGTTTCCGCCCTGGCATGCATTTTGGCACTTTCTAGTGCATTTGAGGATGGATATACTCTACATCTTAGCGATTTTACATATAGGTATATATTCCAGAGAATTTGTGCACACATTCACAGAGAATTTGAGAAAAGACCCTAATGTCTATTGATACAGAAAAGATAAAGAAATTATAGCATATTCATCCCATGGAATCCTATACAAATAGTATAAAAATAGATAAACTAGGCATTTCTGGTTTCACCTAAGAAGGAATGATGATACTTCAACCTGTTTTTCTCACTAATTACCACTGAAAGTCCTGGAGAGAATACATAAAGCAATAATCTGAGAACGCTGGAAAGTAAGCAGTCACACGGGGGTTGGGGAGGGAAATCAAAACTCAAAGAGCAACTGATACAGGTGTATTAGTCAGGACTCTCCAGAGAAACAGGACGAAGAAGATGCATCTAAATCAACAAAGAGATTTATTATTAGGGATCAGCTCATGCAGTCACGGAGGCGGACAAGGTCTAAGACCTGCAGTCGGCATGCTGAAGAACCAGGTTTGCTGATTGCATCATTCCAGTCCACAGGTTGTCAGGCTCAAGACATAAAGAGTCAGTGTTTAAGTCTGAGTCTAAAGGCATGGGAAAAAAAACAAAAACAAAAACAAACAAACAAAAAAAAACGGTTGTTGCAGCTCAAAGCAGTCAGACAGGAAGAATTCCCTTTTACTTGTGGGAGGGTTAGCCTTTTTGTTTTTTTCAGTCCTCAACTGATTGAATGAGGCACACCCACATTAGGGAAGGCAATCTGCTTTACTCAGTCTACCAATTCAAATATTAACTTTATCCAAAAACATCCTTGCAGACATACTCGGAATAATGTTTTAACCAAATGTCTGGGCAGCCCATGGCCCAGTTAAATGGACACATAAACTTAATCATCACAGACATCAAGTTTCCTGGGTATTTTTTTCCTCGTGTACCCCTTATTTTAGACACCAGGGCAGTCTGAGCCCTGGAACTGTGTAATATACAAGGACAGTCGAAACTCCAAGACAAACTCTTTCTCTGGCTAGAGGACTAGGAGGAGTGGGCCCTGAAGCACAAAAAGTGTTTATGTTGGAGGAAAGACAAAATCTCATTTTATTCTACTCTTTTTAGTCTCAGGGGTTGGCCCCAATGTGAGTCCTAGTCATGAATTACACTCCCACAGTGGCAGTGGTAGCTTCTTAGGCACAGAAAGATTCTTCCTCTGACCAGAAACTGGGAAAAGGGATCCCTGTGGTCTAAAGACTATTTGGGGGGAATACCTTTTCCCCCTCTTTTTTCTCTCACTGATTCATTCTCAGGGGGGACTCAGTTGTGAAAACTGTGTGATAGCATGAGGAAGCTGGAGTCCTGGCTTTCTATCCAGCACACCAGGAAAATAGGACTCTGGGTATGGGAGAGTGCAGGATATCCATGGAGAAGGAGCTCGAGAAAGGGGCCCCTTAAATTTGTGGATGAAATTCTGGGCTCACTTCTAGGCTGCACATATAAGGAACTGACCCAAAGTATCATAACAAAGCCAGTCGCTTAACTATGGAATGGAATACATTCCAAGTCCCAGACTGGCCCCGGGGAGGTTCATACATGGGGTCTACCCTGTTAGCACTGCAAAGGCCTTCAAAACTAAACTGGCATTACAACCACCGCCCAAAGAAGATAGGTTGGGACTTATGGTCTAAACCTAGCTATGTTAACTGCTTGCTTAAAAAAATTTAAAAAAACCCAACATTCTTCAGACTCTCTTAATAGGACCTAGAATTTCATAACATAATATTCAAAATATCCAAGATACAATTCAAAATTAATCAATGTACAAAGAACGAAGAATCAGGAAAATCTTAATATCTCTCAAAGGAAAAGACAACCAACTCCACACTGACCCACATGTGACACTACTAAGACAGAGCTTTAAAAGCAGTTATTATACCGTGCTGTATGAAGTAAAAGCCAACGTTACTGAAACAAATGGAAAGGCGGACGTTTTCCACAAGTAAATAGAAGCAACTGGGAAAAAAAGGAAATTTTATAAGTGAAAAATATACTCACAGAAATAAAAAGTTCACTGGCAGGGGGCGGGGAGGAAGCATAACATGATGGTGTCAGTAAACTTGAATCAGCAATTGGTTGCTCATCTTTCTCTGCAAAGGGATAGATGGTATATATTCTAGACCCTGCTGGCTATTTAGGCTCTACGGCACTTCTTCAGCTTTGCACTTGCAGCATGAAAGTTGCTGCAGACAACATATAATACACAGAGGTTATGTAACTAAGTCAGAAAACTAGTAAATGAGGAGCTGGGATGGAAGCCAGGCAGTCTGGTCACCGTGAGAACCACCCACTGCCCTTCTGAGCAGGGTACTGAAATGACCCCATCTCCACTTTAATTTCTCTGCTTGTGCCTGGAGAACCATTTAGACTTAGGTGAGGCTGGGGGCAGGAAGACAGAAGGTTTTCTCTTTTTTCTAATTGATTTCCTTACTGAATTTTTATATATTCTTAATACAGACCTTTGTTTTATATATTTAGCAATGGCTTTCACCAGTCATGGCTCATCATTTCCCTTTAGTTATGATGGCTCCTGTGATGTGGAGGTTTTTAATTTCCTCTGGAAAGTGGTACGTGAATTCGTGGCAAAAGCTAGGAGGAGAGAAATTCAAGAGAGGTCACGAAGGCAGCAGAAATGGCAGGACTGGTAAAGCTTCCTGCTTTCTCATCACCTAGAGATCAGGCCAGCCAACCTGCAAGGCACTTAATTCTCTCTGCTCTTTGCACATCAAACTCTCCCCTAAGTCCAACACACACTTGGCTTGGCATCTCCCACAGCACCTAGCTGAGGGCCTGCGATGCTGGAGCACTTGGTGTCTAGAAGCCAAGGATTGTCATGGTTTGAGGCCAAAGACTGGTCCTCGCTCCTGGGGTGGGGAAAGGAGAAAAGCACCGGCAGAGGAGTGAGGTTTTCAAAAAGCTAAGTTTATGCAGTTGAATAAACTTTGTTGTGTGTGTCTTTTTTTCCAAAGGGTATGTGGTTCAATTTCTTCCTATGTAAGAATAGTGACATTAGATGGTAAATTAATTGCTTTCCAATGTTCTTGCTTTGCCCAATAAAAAGTTGGCAACACTCTGCTGGTGCCTCAAAGTTATTTTTACATTTTTTCTGCTCAGTTAAATTTAAAAAATATTGGAGAAAACTGTCAGAAAGAGCATAGGCTTTTGAGTCTCAAAAACATATGTTTTCATTTCTGTCACATAGATTGTCTTTGTAAGCAGGAGGCCAGTCACCGAACTCTGGTGAATCTTAGTTTCTTCACTAAAATAGGTTAATTATACTCATCTTAGGGACAGTGTGAGGACTTAGTGAGGTAATATCTGTAGGCCTCGTACAGAACATGGCTCAATTCAGCTTTATTTTGTTGCTTTCTCTCTTCCTGGAGGGCAGGGACTAGACATTATTTGTATGTCCTACAATTATCTAGTTGAGACCTGGATCATAGGAGGTACTCAAACACTGCCTGTTAAAAACCATAGTGAGATGCCACCTCACACCCATTGCGATGGCTACTATTAAAATAAAAAAAATCCAAAACAGAAAATAACAAGTGATGGGGAGGATGTGGAAGATGTGGAAAAACCGGGACCTTTGTTCATTGCTGATGGGAACATAAAATAGCGCAGCTGCTATGGAAAACATTGTGGTGGTCCCTCAAAAAAAATTAAACATACAATTATCATAAGATTCAGCAATTCCACTTCTGGGTAATACGCAAAAGAAATGAAAGCAGGGACTTGAACAGATTTGTGTACACCATGTTCAGAGCAGCATCATTCACAACAGCCAAAAGGTGGAAGTAACAGACTTCCATTAACAGATGAATGGATCAACAAAGTGTGGTATAGACATGCATGGCATATTATTTAGCCTTAAAAAGCAAAGAAATTTGGCACATGCTACACTGTGGATGAACCTTAAGGACATTATGCTAAGCAAAATAAGCCAGTCACAAAGGACAAATTGTGTGAGTCCACTTATATGGGGTACCTAGAGTGGTCAAATACATAGAGGCAGAAAATGGAATGGTGGTTCCAGTGGGTGGGGGAAGTGGGAATGGAGAGTTCCTGTTTAATGGGTACAGAGTTTCAGTTTTCCAAGATGGAAAGCGTTCTGGAGAGGGACAGCGATGACAGTCACACAACAATGTAAGTATCCTTAATGCCACCGAATTGTACAGTTTGGAATGGTTAAGACTATTTGCATGGGTTCTTATTTTAACCATAATTAAAAATAAAAATTTTAAAGTTTAAAAATTGTTTGTTAAATGAAGAAACTGATACATGAATAAGGAGAATGAGGGAACTGCAAGGACGACTGAAGCAAGAGCTTTTTAGGCAAGGAAGTAGCAAGCGGGCTCACTCCATGGAGAACCAGCTCAGAGGCCTGCCCGCCTGCAGTGAGGACAGCGAGGGGGGGAGTGGAGGAAATGAGGGTGCAGGGGCAGCCAGGAGGCAGATCACCCGAGCTCTGCAGGCTCTTGCACTTAATTTTCACTGAATATGAACAGAAGTGATGGGAGGGAACAGATAGGAGCAGATGGAGGAAGGAGGGCATCCAGGGAGCCGGGAAGGATGGCAGGGCTGCTGTGGGCCTGTGGCGGAGTCTCTGGATCTCTCCTTCCCAAGCACACACCTGCCCCTGACACTGCGCGACCTGAGGAACACGCAGGCATTTCCTGGGGACTCATGGCATCGTCTGATCAGAACCCTCCACTCTTGAATGTCCCGATGTTGAGTCTGGCTAGGCAGGAGGAAGTGTGTGTCTTTCCTGAGACCACTGAATGCACATCACTGCTCTTGGTTTCTAATGTGAGAGGAGGAAGTGCGAAGGGTGGGGGAGCTGTTTCTTTTATCGCACAATTAGACGAGAAGGCGGGGCTGCTCAGGGCACTGGGCCCACCGGGGGAGCTGCCCTGCGGGTGAGTGGCCCAGGTTTGCCCTGAAGGGGCTTGAATCTTCTGGCTCTGACTTTAGTTCTTTATCTCCACCTTGCTTCTCTCAAAAATCCAAACCAGATTCCCCAGAGAATCAATGTGGGAATCAGACAAACAAACCTGAAATTATGCCATGTGTGTTAAGGACTATGGTATATAGGTAATAAAGAAATAAAAATAAACTGGCTAATACTTACTAAGTGCTTACTATCTACCAGGCACTATTCTAAGTGATCTGCATACATTGACTCATCTGACCCTCAGGAAAACCCTGTGAGATGGGTATGAGCATCACCCTGTTTTACAGATGCTGCAACTGAGGCACAGAGAGGTTAAGTGGCAAGAACACTGTGCCGCTAAGAAACGTTGTAGCCCAGAATGGCAAGCTGGGCAGAGCCTTAGAGCACTCTGCTGCCTCTGTCTGAGAACTTAGAGGAGTGTGGGTAAGGTGCATGGCCTAGAGGTGGTGGGTGCTGCCTGAGTGTTGTAGGATGACATGAAGTTGATGAAGCAGAGAAAACAGGGGTAGAGGATTTGTGAGGACTCTCACCAAATTTTCACCCATCAAAAATTTCAGGTGCATATTTGCAATAGCCAAAACATGGAAACAACTTAAAGGTCCATTAACAGATGACTGGATAAAGAAGTTGTGAGATACACACACACACACACACACACACACACACACACACTCGGAATACTACTCAGCCATAAAAAAGAATAAAATAATGCCACTTGCAGCAACATGGATGGACCTGAAATGATCATTCTAAGTGAAGTAAGCCAGAAAGAGAAAGAAAAATACCATAAGATATCACTTATATGTGGAATCTTAAAAAAAGATAAAAATGAACTTATTTACAATATAGAAACAGACTCAAAGACATAGAAAACAAACTCATGGTTACTAGAGGGGAAAGGAGGTGGAAAGGGATCAATTGGGAGTTTGGGATTTGTAGATACTATTATTTATAAAATAGATGAACAACAAATTTCTTCTCTATAGCACAGGGAACTGTATTCAGTGTCTTGTAGCAACCTATAATGAAAGAGTATGAAAAGGAATATATGTATGTACATGTATGACTGAAATGTTATGCTGTACACAGAAATTGACACATTGTAAACTGATTATACGACAATAAAAAAAAAATTCAAGTGCAAAGCAGAGAAACATGTCAGGATATAAGCATTCCAGAAAGTTCCAGGAGAGGAGAGGCAGGGTCTGGGACAGAGTCCCAGGGGTGGGGTTAGAGGGCTCATTTCTTTAGGTACTGGGAAACCATTGTATGGTTTTTTAGGTCTCAAGGGGTGTGATTACAATGGCCACTTTAGGATTTTTGCAGGAGATTTGCTTATGGTTTGGGTTGACTAACACTAGCCAATATGTAAGTCACAAAGAATTCCTCTTTCCAAACAGCCTAGTGATTCACCATGTGCACCCGCTTCCCAGCGAGCTTTACTCCCTGGCCTGCACTGTGCCCTGGGAGGCTGACCCCTAGGATAGCATCGGGGGACACCCTTGCCTCTGTCTTCAGCTGGTCTCGGCCAATGACAGGCATGACAAGGGATTAGAAGGGAGGAGCAGGAGATGCTGGGGCATTTCCCCTCAGCTCCCTCCATGATTCTCTGCCTCTGTCCATCAGTGGCTGTGGTCCTCTAAAACCATAGCTCCCGCCAGTGGCCCCTCTCCATGGCTCCCCCTCTGACCGGGCTCCAGCCACACCTGGCCCTCCTCTGGTCCCATCAGGTCTAGGGCTGGTGACAGCTCCCCACTGTTGCAGGTCTCTGGGTGCTTCAACATCCCTTAGCCCCACCCCATCTCTATAAGTTATCCCTTCATTAAATCCTCTTCCCAGAATCCCAGCAGAATGAGCCACCTTCTTCTTACTATAATTAATCCTGCCAAGAACTTGATAAAAAATGGCCATTTATTGAATATCTACTGTGTGCTTAGTGCTTTATATGCATTTTTTCCCATTTAATTCTCACAATAGCCCAAAAATTATAGATCATTTACAACCATTTTCAGGATGAATGAACTGAGATCACATACACAGATGTTAAGTACCTTGCGTAAGACTAGGTAAGCCTCTTGTCCAGAATCATACAGCTAGTGAGGAACAAAGTCAGAATTCAGTCCCGGGTTTGGACTCCAACACCTGCTGTCTTTTCCACTGCTCTGTCACTGAGTAAATCCTTGAGAATGCTTAATTTTCCAGGCTCTGGAAAATCAGTCAGGGCTGTACTAGTACAATCTCTAGGGGAAGTGGGAATGGGGTATTTCTTGGAGGGATGCATGTCTCTGAAGGAGCAGTGGATCTTTAATTAAAAGTTCCTGAATGTTGCCATTCCTACGTGGATGGAAAACACATCGGAGGATGATTACCCAAAATATCTCTGGCTACACAATGCACAGTTCAAACGGGGAACGGAGCCCTTAATGAATTCAAAAAGAAGAGGAAACTCATCCCTCCAGGACCCACAGCATAAAGCCTAAGGGTTTATTTATAGAGAAGAATTTTATTATTTTAAAAAATCACTGTGGGTTCCTACACAAAGCTTAGGAAAAGGCACATATTCATGGCCAGTGGTCAAGGGAAACCACCCTGTTTTCTTGGCAGTGCTGTGGCTGAAATGGCCCTTCCCAAAAACAATACATGGGGGAAGGAAACAGGAGGTTTTAAAATGCTGTGGTTTGCTTTTCAGTTTTTGTTTTTTTGTTTTTTTTTTGGTGTCTTTGGGGCTGGAGAAGGCAGTGGGTTGGAGTCTACATCTGGTCAAAAATGTAGTGCCCCTTGGCCTGAGAGTTTCTGGAGCTGTCTTGGCACGACTCATGCCTTCTCCGACCTCCCACTGCCTCTGGTCCCTGATCCAGGCCCTACTGCGAAGGTTTGCGATAATCACGCAGCAATGACATCGTCCCCACCTTAGAGTTTTGTAGCTCTCTCTGTTTCACAAACTCTTTCATATTGTAACAAAAATGGCTGCCTTTATCCTAAGCACTTGGCTTTTTGTCCCCATGGCTGGATTCCATTATGGAGACATTGTTTTTATCCTTATTTGACTTATATAATGAAGAAACTGAGGCTCAGGAAATTAAATACCATGCCCCCAGTCACCCAGCTAGTAAGGAAGAAGCTCAGAGTTAAACCCAGGCTCACAGCACAGCTGGTGTCTTCTGCTTCAGAACCGTTCTGGGAATTGTGTTCCCATTTTCCAGATGAGGAAAGTAGAGGAAATATTCCAGACCACAGGGTAAGCTGGGGATGAACTCGGCCCGAATGTGGAACTCAGGATGTCCCCCAGGTAGGGTTCTGTCCACAGGCACGTGGCTGTGTCTCATGAACAGTACCAGCTAGTCAGGTACCAGCGCCTGCCAGGCCACATCAGCCCATCACAAAGCTTTGGTTTCAGACCCAAACCAGCACCCACCTCGGCTCTGATCTATCGACAGCTTTGCCTTGTGATACCATCAGTTCTTATGCATATTTTTAAAGCAGAGACCTCAGAGCACTCCCCGACCCTCCCCACCCCCAACAAAAGTCAAGGGGTAGGTGGTGACTGAGTTGGATATAAAAGAGCCCAACCTCAAGGACAGACCTGGATTTGCCTCCCATTCAACTCCAAGAGGATCAGAGCTGGAGAAAGCACTCTTGCCTAGAACACCTCTCCACAGACTCTGGCGATCCTGTGTGCTTGGTGCCCTGAACTCTGATTTACTGTCACTCACTAGCTGTGTGTCCTCAGGCAAGTGACAGAACCTCTCCGAGGCTCATTTTCCTCAGGAGACTGATTTAGGTTTTCACAGTCAGGAGTTTATTCCTTTTAAAAACCTGACTGGCTGCGAGGGGACCCAGCCAGGCCTTCTGGGCCTACGGAGACGGGACTGGTGCTGAAGAGTGATGTGTGTGCTCACACTCCAAACTCTCCATCATCCCATCACAGTTTATTTTAAATGCAGGCAGTTTCATGCCATTGCAAAGAACAGTGAATATGTTTGGAGTTGTAAAATTCTGCCCTTCTTTCCCAGAATTTCAGAGTAGATAGGTTCATATGAGCCATCTTGTCTGCCAAGCCCCTCAGGGTATAAAGATTGAGGTCCAGGAGAGGGAAGCAGTGGATTAAGACCTCATGAGATTTTGAGCCAAAAAACCAGTGCTCTTTGCAATAGGTCCTACTGCCATTTTAACGAATTCTCTCATCTGCATACGGGAATAGTAACTGTTAACTCGCATCACTTTTTCTGAGGATAATAAGAATTAAGGAATATGCAGATGTTTTGTACACTAAAGCAGCCAGCATCTGACAGCTGTTATCATTCATCTTAGACAGAGTCGTACCTGTGATACTGAGGAAGCAGTAGGGAATGGGCTCATGGGGAGGTCTTGCTTGAAAACACAATTGTGCTTCGATTTGTTTTCATGCAGTATATTGACATTACCTAGAAGTTGTAATTAACATTGAAGGTAGAAGGTATCTGATTTTGTTTCTCAAAATGGGTGCCTGAGTGTGGAGAGAGGCTGTTTTTTTTGCTGTTGTGTGGTTTTTTTGTTTGTTTTTCTCTTTAACTGAAGTATAGTCAGTTATCATGTGTCAGTTTCTGGCGTACAGCACCATGTCCCAGTCATGCATATTCATACACACATCCGTTTTCATTAAAGGTTATTACAAAGGCTGTCATGACCTCTCCTGATCACAGGATGCCTTTCTCTCCCAAACTCCACTTGCCCTTTATGATTGGCATTTAGTGGACAATCCTTGGCATTCCCAGGTAACTTTCATATGTACATGATGCTTTGCCTCAATAAGGTCGTCAGCTCCCCAAAGGCACTTCTTTTCTCCTTTTCATGAGCTTAATTCCTTACATTTTACTTTTGACCTGGCACTGGCTTATGTCATGCTTTCTCACAACAATTGCATACGGGAGGGAACATGGTGGACTCTGTGGACTGAATACCCCAACATGGCAACTGGCCCATGAAGTTGGATAACTTCATGGAAAGAACTATATAAATGTATAGTGTTCATGGTCACCAAGGAGGCCAGGCAAGAGAATGAGGATGATCAAACTAACCCATTCCACTCCTGGAGAAATAATGCAAAGGACAATATTCAGGGGGAAAGCAAGACTGGTAGGCTGAAAAATGTCCCCCAAAGATACCAAGTTCTAGCCCCTGAAAACTGTGACTATTGCCTTACATGGAAAAAGATGTGATTAAGTCAAGGATCTTGAGTTGGAAGATTATCTTGGCCCAGATGGGTCCTAAATGCAATCACAAGTGTCCTCATAAGAGAGAGGCAGAGAGAGATTTGACATAGGCAGAAGAGTGAGAAGGCCAGGTGTGGATGGAGACAGAGCAAGAGGCCTGACTGCGATGGAAGAGAAGGCATGCATTGGAAGACGAGGGAAGCAGAATCAGAAGGAGAAGATGCCGCTCTGCTGGCTGTGAAGATGGAGGAGCCAGGAGCCCAGGAATGCAAGCAATGCAGCTGTAGATGCTGTGGACAAGGTGAGAAAGTGGATTCTCTCCCAGAGCTTCCGGAGGGCGCATGCCCTGCCAACAGCTTGATTTCAGCCCAGCGAGACCTTCAGAAATTATCAGCAAATCAATGTGTGTTGTTTCAAGCCACCACGTTTGCTGTAATTTGTTACAGCAGCCACAATCGAGCCAGCGAGGAAAGAAGCAGCAGAACGGAAAGAAGGATGGGATGTGGAACAAACATGAGGTGCTTGAAATAGTCTTTCAGGGAAATATCCACAGACTGGAGCGCTTGTCCCAGTCACATCATCAGGCAACATTGGCTTGGGCGCATCACGCAACCTGTTTGAGCCAGGATTTCCTCATCAGGAAAACAGGATAATATCCTACCTGTCATGTGGAGAAGCTCACAGTAGCCGGCTGCTATTGTCTTAATCTTAAAGAATGACAAAATACCATGACTAGGGGGTGGGGGTGGATTCCAGCCATCCCTCCATGGCACACAAGAACCTGGCTGAGCACCCTACCCCTGAAGTGGGATAGAAGCCCCTTTTACTCATCTCATAGGGAGAGAAAGGAGTCAAAAGGGATCTATTTTTTAAATTTTATGTTTTGTTCTCGGACTTTCATTTAGACCTTTGGCATCACCCAGAACCAGAAGTCAGTCAGGATGGCATCTGACCTGATGCAAAATTATACATTTAGTCATTTTAAGTTTTAAACAAAAAACCCGCAACATTCTGCCCATAGCGGGTAATCTGCAGAGAGCCCCAAGACCCTGAGGCTCAACATAAGAACCAGCCTTTGAACAACTGCTAGAACCTTGCTGAGGTCATTCTGCCACTTCCTGGTTAGGGGACCTTAGGGAAGCTCCTCGCCTTCTCTCAGACTCAGTTACCTCATCTATAAAATGGGGATGCCCCCTTCCTCCAAGGGTACTTTTGTTGGGTGGTTGAAATGCTATATGTAAAGTGCTTAGCCTGGGCATGGAAAGTGCTCAAAAACTGGCAGCTTCTTAGTGATATCATTTTTTCGTGGTGTGCAGCTCTTTATGAAGCTAATTAACTGTGCTCAAGTTCCATCCCCTGTGTTCTTCAGCTAGTTAACTACAGTTCTCACAAGAACCTTGTGTTAATGGAACAATAGATCTTAATGGTTAAGAGACAGGAAATCAGAGACCAACCTAAGTTTGTACCCTATTCACACCACTGTCTGTGTGGCTCCAGGCCAACCATGGGAACCTTTCGAGCCTCTGTTTACTTATCTGTAATATGGAAAGATTGTGCCGTTTCTCTCTTGGAATCGTGATGAGGATGAGGACTCTATAAGCTGATGCACTTCAAGGGCTTAGCCTAGCTGGCACGTAGTAGGTACTTAGTCAACATTCAGTGAAGACAAGTCCCTTGCTTTAATTTCCATTTAAGAATAGGCGAAAAAGAAGTCTGAAGGTCCAAGGCAATGAAAGGCTATTAACCAAAGGTGAAAACTGCAGCTTGGTGCCTGGCATTCGTGTCCTCAAAAAGGTATAGTTATTTCTAGGAGACGGACTTAACTGGAAATAGGGCCTCTGTCTTCCAGAAACCTGAGGTATTAGGCTGGAGAAAAATCCCTCAGCCAGGAGGGCTGTTCACTTGTGACCTTTCACAGGCAAATCTACCCCAAGCTGAGGGTGGCGGTGCGGGTAGCGAGGCCTGGGCGCTCCCCTTCCCAGGCGTGCAGCTGTGGGAATTTCCTCCTGGCCTTCCTGGGCCTACCCGGGCTGTGCCTGAGTGGGCTCCTTGTGGCTCTTGTCACCCCTGAAACTGCTGTGGAAAGTTCAGCTTGAGAAGAAGAGGGAACTAGGTTGTTTTGATTCCCCCCCACCTCTTTCTGTTTGAAAGTTGAATAAACCCACAACTTGATTTCAGAAACTTGAACGCAAACCAAAGACTCTTCTGTGACCACTCTGTGGAACACCCAGTATTTTGACATTGCAAAGACGGTGACACAGGGTGGGAGCCAGATCTCTTCAGAAATCAAACAGCACAGGTTCACACGCCACCAGGGACTGCTGGAATGTTGCTTTGTTTTGGACTCTGGATTTATAGTCCAACCCCTCCTTCCTTGTCCCCTGGAACTTGATTTATGATTGTGCAGACCCAATGGCTCCCCTCCAACTTTATTTCTTTCTTCAGAAGTAAACAAGGATTTTACAGCTCCATAACCTCCCCAAAGTTTGTTTGTTCTTTCCTCTGTACAGTGTGGGCCATGTTTGTTCCCTGGGAAAGTCTCTTCTCTAATTATTTTCACATTTCAACAGTTTTTGTTTCTTCTTCTTTCTCTGAGGTTTATAAAAATGCTGATGTCGGATTTGCTTCAGGCAAAGTTGTGCCGTAAACATGGTCTCCGAGGCACAAGGGAGCCTCAGAGACTGGAGGCCATGTTGCCTTTTCTTATTGTGTAACGTGGCAGAAGGAAATCCAAAAATCTTGAAGTGCTCCTTTGGATGGCTGGAGGAAAAAATATGTAATCTGGTAAAATGGGGGAAATTCTGCTCTTCTTGTACAAGGAGACTGACAACTCTGTGTTTGCAAGACTCAGCTGAGAAAAAGGTGGCCTTGAAGGTTGAATGTTCATTTTAAGTTGAGAGCTTTCTGCCTCCAAGCACAGATGGAAAGGTGGTGTATTTCAAGGATATGAGGATTTAGGAAAATCAAAGGCTGATATATCGTAGCAAAATCTTGGATTGGGGGAGAGGTAATGGCTTGTTCTCACCAAAAGGTGTGAATCTCATCTTGATGTTTGCATATCTAGTTTGAAGACTGAAGAATCTCTCTAACAATAGCAATCGTTGGTTCTGGGGTAAATTGAGGCTCAAGAGGATGGTGGGTTGTTTGTTCCCCTCATCCTTATATGGCCGTAAGGGTCTTTTTTTTTTTTTTTTTAAGTGGAGGTACTCGGGATTGAACTCAGGACCTCGTCCGTGCTAAGCATGTGCTCTACCACTGAGCTATACCTTCCCTTCCTTTTTTTGTTTGTTTTTTGGTGGAGGAGGTAATTAGGTTTGTTCATTAGTTTGTTCGTTCATTTTAATGGTGGTACTGGGATTGAACCCAAGACCTTGGTCATGCTAAGCACACACTTTACCACTGAGCTCTCAGATTCGCATGTCCAGTCAGCCACTGTTTGAAATTCCATATCTGCTCCAAAGTGTCTCTCCTCACATCCAACAGGAACCTCAAACCCGGCTGCTGAAACCAGAATTTGTGTCCTCACCTTCAGTCTGCACTCTCCTCCCGTTTCCCACCTTGTTGAGGGATACCACCATCCAGGAAGGCCCCTTGTGGGAAGCCTGGGGTCATCTGAACTCTCTCAGTCTCATCTGATCTGGCCTTGAGTCCTGGCCATTCTGCCTTTGCTCTTGAATTGGCTCATTTCTGTCCTTTCCCAGAGTCATTTGCCTCATTCAGACTCTTACTGCCTCTCACCTGGACCTTTACTATCGTGTCATTGTTGGGCTGTGCCATGGTCTGAATGTTTGTGTCCCTCCACATCCTCCAAATCATATTTTGAAATCCTAATGCCCAGTATGATGGTGTTAGGAGGGAAGGCTTTTGGGAAGTGCTTAGGTCCTGAAGATGGAACCCTCATGAATGGGATTAGTGCCTTTGTAAAGAAGGCTCCAGAGATCTCCCTAGCTCCTTCCTCCACGTAAGGACACAATGAGAAGTCCAAAGTCCGCAACCTAGAAGAGAGACTCTACCAGAATCTGATCATGTTGGCACTTTGGTCTTGAACTTCCAGCAACTAGAAGCATAAGAAATAAATTTCTTTTGTTTGTAAACTACCTGCCTAGTCTCTGGTGTTTTGTTATAGCAGCCTGAGTGGACTAAGACAGTCTCCCCACAAATCTCACTCCCCCACCCCCATTAACAGGATTGCCTCCTAAGCTCTGAGAGTGTTCTGACCACAGGATCATCGCCTCCCTGCTTAGACATCACCTATGTCTGTCTCACCCCATTGTCCACACAGGCTGGCCCAGGCCCACAGCACAGCCGGTTCCAGCCTTCTTCACAGGCTTGTTCTGCTGTTTGGTGCCTACATCCACCCACCCATCCACACGGCTAGCTAGTCTCCCAAATACACGCCACTCTCTCCCATGTTTCGTGCTGCTCCCTGACGTGGAGTGCTCTTCTGCCCCTTGTCTAGCTGGCAAAAATCTTAACTCTGAAGGCCCACCTCTGTGAAATCTTCCCAAGTTCCCCTAAGCAGTATCTGTTGTTCCTTCTTAAGTGTTTCCAGAGCAGCCTGGACACATCTTAACACTATAATTTCGCCTTGGCCTGTTCCCATCTATACTCCCAACCCAACCCACCCCCATCTCCTGCCCCTACCAGAACTATGAGTTCCTGGAGGGAAGGCTGTGAGTCCTTCCGACTTTTATACCCCTTCTATTAAACACAGAGTCTGCCCTACAGGAGGGACTGGGGACAGGTGTGGAAAGATGTCATGGACTAAATTGTTCCCCGCTCCCCCACCATCCAAACTTATATGCCAAAGCCCTAGTGATAGTACTTGGAGGTGGGGCCATAGGGAGGTAATTAAGTTTAGATGAGGTCACCAGGCCCTCATGATGGGACTTAGTGTGTGCTTAGAAGAAGGGACACCAGAGAGCTTGCTTGCTTTCTTTTTTCTCCACCATATGAGGACCCAGTGAGAAGGCGGCTGCCTGCAAACTAGGAAGAAAGCCCTCACTGCAGAACCTTGATCTTAGGATTCTAGCCACCAGAACTGTGAGAAATAAGTCCCTGCTGTTTAAGTGGTATTCTCTGTGGCAGCCTGAGATGACTATGGAGATGTTACTGAGTCCATTTCAGGGGAGATCCCTTCCCCTGGGATATACCTGTGGTGATAAGGGTGAAAACCTGCTCCTAGCATGGCTTGGAAGACATGGACAAAGCTTTGATCCAGGTCTAGGGGAGACTGAGGCTCTGAATGGCACGGGCAGAGGCTGCTGTCATAGGCTGCAGATTGTATCTCCCGCAGAGTTCTCCCTTCCAAATATAGGGGAAATCATCCTGGATCCCATCTAACTTCAGGTACCACACCCCGTCTAGAACCTCCTGCTGCCATATACCTCTACCCTCTCTCCTGCCCCAGGTTCCAAGCCTGAATTTGCCACTTCCCTAATGACACAGGGAATTGAACTGAACTGGGCTACCCTGGCTCAGGGTCCTGCCTCCCCCAGCTCTGACATCGCCCTGCCCTGGCTTCTGTCGCACATGAAGTCCCAGCATGCCTCAAGGGTGATCCCGCTTTTGACTGATGGCACATATTTTATCCAGCAATAAGGCAGCAAAGAGGCTATGAAGTTGAGAGTGGTGTCTCCTCTGCTATGACTTGAATGATACAAGAAAGATTCTAGGATCTGAGAAGTCTAAACTACAGACCTTATTCATTTATTCAACTCACTTTTCACAAAGCCTGTATGTGTCAGGGGTTGTAGCTAGGTGATGAGGATACAAAGATGAGTTATACAGCATCCTTGTCTTAGAAGACCGCATCTCTTGACTCCGTGTGGGAGGTTTCTTTCTAGGATCCGCCTAGTCCTAGGATCCGCCTAGTCCCAGCCTCCGCCTGAGGACAAGGAAATCTCCCGTGCTCAAAGTAGAGATGGGTAGAGACAGGCTAGGAGTAAGGAAGCGAGAGAACTAAAGGTTACTCTTAGGAAGGTCTGAGTCTTGCTATGATCTGGGGCCTTTACTCTCTCTGGGTCTTATTTCCCTTGTCTATAAAGGAGGGATCTGTATCCTTGCTTGTTCACAGTACGGGGTTGTAGGCACCTGCTATGTGGAACCCTGAGTCAAACCTAGGGATACAAACATGCACCCAGTACAGTGTCAGCCATACTATAAGGTGATTGATAAATATTGGCAGAATAAATGAATGGTTTTGGCTCTCAGCCTCAGAGGGAAAGGCCATTTATTTATGGAGTGCCTGCTGTGCATTACCTAGATCACAACATGGCCCATGCAACCACAGCTCACAGGACCAGGTAGCATGAGCTGAGGCCCCATGTGGGGCGAATGCCTTGCTTTCCTTCTCCACTGGAGGGAGGGGAGTTTCCATTCAGGGATGTGGGAGGGCTCTGTGGAGGAAGGGAGCTCAGAGCAGCCCTTCGATAAGATTGGATCGTATACTCTTGAACCTCCTTCCAGCCTCCTTGGAGGACTGTAGAGCTTCCAAGGAGGGTCTCCTTCCAACCCAGCCTCCTTCTTCCTGAGCATGGGAGACGCACAAGGATTGAACATCCTGGAGGCAAGACCCTTTTTAGGATTCTCTGCAGATGGAGAGGAGGTCTTTGTGGTAGGGAGACTCTTTGGCCCTTTCTTTCTCTGTTTCTAGATGTTTCATCACATCTATCTTCACCTGTGTCTTGGTGTGCTTGTATCATTTTTTTTTTTCTCTTGTGATGTCTTTTCTTCCTGCCCACCTTCACTATGGTTGAAGCTGTTTCTCTCTCTCTATCTCACCTCTCACCTCTTTCTGTGTGTCTGTCTCATCTTTTATTTTTCAAAATGAAACAATTTTGGGACTGACTGAGGTTGCTTTTAACCTGGAAGTTCTATGTCACAGGGCAGGAATCCACATCTGTTTGGTCACTGCCATGTACCTGACATCTAGCAGAGGGACTACACTCAGTAGGGACACCCAAATACTGTTGACTGAACACAGAGAGAAGGCATGTTTGCTTGGGAAGGCTGAGCAGGGTCAGAACAGGGCCTGAAAACTCCGAGCAGGGAAGCTATAGCTTGGATCAGGCTTCAGTCTAAGCTTTAAGGGAAAGGGCAGAAAACCATCTGCTGAACTGAGATAGTTCCAATGTCCAGCCCAGATTCCTATGTGAGAAATCTGACAGATTCTGAGTAGAAGCATCTCTTGGGAATAAAGAGGCTCTGTCCAGAAGAACATTCCCAGGGTTTTATCTCTCAGAAACATGAATACGCGAGGAGCAGGAAGTTCTCAGGAAGCCTGATGTTACAGAAGCACATAATGCAGAGTCCCTGCCCGCAAGTCACCTCATAAAGACCCTAATTGCAGCAGTGGTCCCCATTCCAGTCCCATCTCAGGACAGCCGTATGCACCTATACAAGTGGCCCACTCATTGACCCTGTCCCACCTGTAAAGTGAAGTGTGTGGACCAGGTGATCCCCAAGGGCTTTGCCAGGTTCCACTGTTCTTGGATTAGTGGTAAGGGATGGGCTGGTGATTCAAACAGGATTCCCTATCAGAAGCTGTTACACTCACAGGAAAGATGAGAAACAATTACTTGATTGATCTGCTCATCGCTGGCAGCACTGAATGTGCCTCTGAGTTGCATGCTGTCTTATACAGGCCTTTCTAGAAGAGCAGCCCAGTCCAGGCAGGATGCTACCTTCACTGTGAATGTAGTAACCCTCACATGTGAGTGTAGAGCCTGGAAATCCAGGTCTCTGGAGCACACGTATCCCATGGCAGATTAACTAAATATTTCACAACTTGAATTGTCAGGAAAATAGTACTTAGCTGCCTGGTTCATCTTTATATTTCCCACTTTGGGTGGTCCTTCTACTTCCCAACACACACACACACACACACACACACACACACACACACATATACACAACTACAGCAAATGAGGTCAGGTAGTGTATCCCCCCGAACCACACACATGAACACCCAGCATACATACATGTGTCACACATACAGACATATGCCTCAGACACACATAGAGAGTCTACATGTTCCACAAACACACACACCCACCTGCATACTGAGATTGTCTATTTTTGCCCTTGGACCAGCATTGCCCTTGGACACACAGTGTGGCTGGCAGAATAATGGCTTCCCAAAGATGCCCACATCCTATTCCCTAGAACCTGCGAGTGTGTTACATTACACGGCAAAGGGAATTGAGGTTGCAGATGGAATTAAGGTTACTAATAAGCTGACCTTAAGATAGAAGCATTATCCTGGACCGTCCAGGTGGGCCCAGTATAATCACAAGTGTCCTTAAAAGATAGAAGAAGAGGCAAAAGAGTCAATGTCAGAGTGATGCAATATGAGGATGACTCCATCTGCCATCGATGGCCGTGAAGATGGAGGAAGGGGCCATCAGCCAAGGGATGCAGGCAGCTTCTAGTTGGGAAAGGCAAGAAAACAGACTCTTCCCTAGAGCCTCTAGAAAGGAATGCAGACTCCACACACTGATTTTAGCCCAGGGAGGGCTGTTTTGGACTTTGGAACTCTAGAACCCATAAAACCATTCATTTGGATTGCTTTAAGCCACCAAGTTTGTGTCTCCCACAGAGACAGATGTCGTCCCACCACCATGGAGCCTGCGGTCTAGTAGAGGAGACAGGCACAGAACCAGGGAGCTAGAATGCAGAGTGAAAAGGCTACAACAGGATTAGCCCAAGCTGCCAAGAAAACACCCAAGAGAAAGAAACCCCCAACACAGACTTGGGCATGAAAAGAAGGTTTCCTCGTAGAAAGTGCATGAGGGAGGGACCAACGCTGAGCAATGTCAGCACACCCACCACTGTGCCTGCATGCAGGGTCCAATAAGTATGTGTTGGAGGGAGAAAGAGGGAGGGGGAGAGGAGAGAAAGATGAAAGAAAAGACAAAACTAAGATCTGATAGATAAATAGGGTTTAAGATGGGTGAATAGAAAGCAGAGGAAAGTGTTTCAGGCAGAAGGGACAACTTGGAACAACAGGACTTGAGGGCTATTTAGAGAACGAAATAAAATGTAGTTTGGCTGGGACACAGTGCCCCATGGGGAATGGCGAAAGATGAGTCGGGGCAAGGTACAGATAGATCATAGGGGCTTTATCAGCTATAATTAGACATTTGGCCTGGACCCTATATGCAGTTGGCTCTCTCTCTCTCTCTCTCACTCTCTGTTTCTCTCTCTCTTTCTCTGTTATTCAGTTTCTCTCTCTCTCTTTTCTCTTTGTTTCTACTTCAGTATCTCTTAAATGGAGCATGTATATTCAATCTCACTTAAGTCAAATAAAACTCATGGAAAAATCTCATCCTTGTCTTGCAGGTTATATTTCTGTCACTCCCTCCAGTTTAGCAATGCTTTATGACCTAACTCATCAGTTTCCACTTTGGATAAGATGGGATGGTCCAGTAGACAAAGAACACTGGATAGGTAATCAAGGCCATCAGGTTCAAGTCCACATTCCTCTATTTATAAGCTACCATCTCTGTATTCTCTACTTTCCCAGTCTATAAAATGGGGCCAGGATAGTGCTCATGGGCTTGCTGTGAGAATCAAATGAGCTCGTCCATGAAAGTGCTTTCAAAAGGCTAAGTATATACCAAGTAGTCAATGGTGGCACCACTCTTTGTATGGCTATTCTCAACCAGTCATAACCATAGTGTTGGTAAGGGTCCATGTCCCTCCAGGTCACTCTTACCCTTCTGCATCCCACGAGGCTGACCTGCATTGACCACATCAGTGATCTCCCTTGTCCTCTAGTTTCCAGTTGAGTCCAGCCTATGGGAAGCATCAGCAAGAGGTCCAGAGAATGAGACTGGGGTATTCTCCCCAGCTCCTTCCTTTCAGGGCTTCTGGAGCTTGGTTGATTTCCTTTATTAAAGGTGTCTTCTTCTCAGGAGGCCCTGTCCCTACAACTATCCTCTTTTGGTTCCAGGAACTTCTCCCTCTTTTTTTCCCCTTTAAGACTCAGTGATGGTCAAGGCTCCTGACTTTGTAAGCCCCAAGGGTTCCTTCATACTACTTCCTGTTGGTTTCCTTTGCACCTAAGTAATGGCCCTTTCATGAAATGTTCCCCAATGACCCCATTTGAGCATGCCTTCCATCCCTGTTGGAACACTGACTGAAACAACCTTCTTTTAGGTATTGGGGCTGCTGGCTAACAGGTGAACAAGACCTCATCCTGTTAAGGAAGCCCTTGTCCCTCTGGTCAGCTGTGGAACCTTCACTGAGGTGACCACATTGTCACAAGACCACTTCTTTTTCATTCTGCAAAGGCTTGGAAAGTATCAAGGAAATCGGTAAGCTTAATATACATGATGATCATACTCTGTGCCAGAAAATGAAACCAAAACCAAGTGACCCAGGCAGAAAGCTGGGTTGCTGTGGGTTTCCAGTGGCCAAAGCATCATGAGTCAGAGTGACTGGAGTGAGGTCATGAGGGGAAGTAGGTCAGTGGATCTAGGGACCACTGTCGTCACCCTGCTGTCCTGAGCCACCTCCAGGGCTGTGTGGTCCCTTCAACCATATGCTTCTCCAGCCCTGCCTTGAGCAGGCTCTCTCCTGCCGGCCACATAACTGAAATGGAATTTCCAAGTGGCCTTCTCCCACTACAGCCCTGGTGTGACACTGAAGAACTAGAAGTTCAGTCACGTCTATATGCACCCTCATCCAGGTGTGTGGGACTCAGCGCTGGCACAGCCCTTCCCCTTCTGCGCCTCTCCTCTACCCCATACCGTGGTTCCTTTCTTGTTCAAACCAGATCTCCCTTTTTAGACTGAGAGTCTGTTGTGGTCAGGGAATGAGGCTTTGTATCCTCGGTACCCAGCTCAGAGCCTGCCTTTTAGAGTCCTGAGTCTAGCTTGGGGGTTAGGAACATAGGCCTTGGAAGCAAAGAGATGAATCTTGGTTCTCCTAGTCTTTTATCCAATCACTTCTCAAATTATCCTCTTAGCATCTTCTGATTCTAGTCTTGATACCACTGATGTTAGGTAAGATATTTCATCTTCCTGAGTTATATTTTCCTCCTGCATAAAATGGAGATAAAATTACCCTCCTCATAGGGTTGTTACGGGAATTAAGTGAGATTAGCATATACAAAGGCCTTACTGTATTAGCAAACACAGAAACTATTATTGTTTCTGGTGAATAAAACTTTCTGGAATTAGAGACCCACTTGCCTGCTTGTCTATAATTTCAAAATAGACAAGGAAATAAAAGAAACATCAGAAGTTCTGATCAAAGTAGAAGAAGCATCTTGTTTCCATTAATGCATCTACCTGTGTTCTTGGAGCAGAAGTATCCAGTAGCTTCAGAGGCCTGGGTTTTGAGGAGGACTTTTGTTCTCACATTTGCTAATTACATGTTGCCAACAGGAGGCATGTTATTCCACATCCATAAGCCTCAGTTTCCACATATCTGAAATTGGTATCTACTCAAGATTATTTTCTCATTGGATGATAACTGAGAACCCACTATGTGTCAGACACTATTCTAGGCTGTAAATATAGCTATGAACAAGACAGGCTAACTCTTGCCCTAATGGGGCTTACATTTTTGTTGAGGAAGGGGCAGGGGAGACAGTTAATAAATAAGTAAATGAATAAATCAATAACCTAATTTCACTTGATAAGTGTTATGGGGAGAATGAAAGGGGACACTGGAATATAGAATCACCCTGTGGGACAACTGGGTTGGGTTCTCTGACTGAGGTGTTTAGGGTGAGACAATCAGAGTAGGTGACTTTTGAGCTTAAATAAGAATGAAGAGTCAGTACAAAAGTCAGAGGTTGAACCAGTTTTTATACTCAAGGCATTAAAAACAGATCAGTATGGCTGGAGCACAGTGAAGGATATAAGATCAGAAGGTGATTAGGATTAAATGAGATGGTATGACTGAACTGCTTAGAACAATGACCCAGGGGATGTATTTGATGGGTGCTGTTTTTCCCCCATCATCATCTATACCTTGAGGACCTACTGTGGGTCAGTGTAAGATGCAAAAAACAGTAAATAATATTGCAGTCTCTAAAGATCTGTATTAGATCCCATAGTCTAATATAGGAGGAAAGATACCCACTTTAAAAAATAAACAAATCAAAACCAGATAAATGATGAGACCTAAAAATGAGAGATAATACCTGGGCAATGAAATAAATATAGAATACGTGTGGATGTTGGATGTAAGTGAGGATGTGGATGTGGGATAGGGGTGTAGATGCTGGGTGTGAATGTAGATGTTCAATGTTGGATGTGGATGTTGGATGTGGATACGGATATAGATATTGGATGTGACTGTGGATGATGAATGTGGATGTAGATATTGGATATGGTTGTGGATGTTGGATGTTGGATATGGATTTGTATACTATATATATGTATGCATTTATTAGAATGAATCGATAAGTGACTGAATGAGTGAATACATATAAAGGAGGCAGAGGGTCCTGGGGTGAATGGCTGAGGAGAAGCCTTCCTAAAAAGGAAGAGGTAGGCAGAGGTGGTGATGCAGAAGACATGCTCACTGCTAGAAGACACCAGCTGGGCTGGAACAGAGGGTTCCTGTAAGGAAGTAATGGCTGGAAAGGACGCAGAAGACTGATTGTGGAGAATCTTGGATTTGCCCTGTGGACCTGTCATGTTATTTATACTTGTAGAATTAACAGACATTTCTATAGCACGTGAATGGACACAGCATGTCTATGGCAGACCTGAGTTTCTACAAGCATATTTTATTTCCCCAGTTTCCCTGGAAAAGTGGAGCACAAAAAATGGTTTTCTCATGCCCTTTCTCTATGACCATTTTGAGATCAGTTATTATGTCAAATTCAACAATCAGTGAAACATAAAAAAACTCATTTTATGCTCTGTTGGGGGAAAGAGAACAGAAGGGCCAGTGGTGATGTTAAAAAATATCACAAATTTGTTTATTTCTTGATAAATGTTATTAATATTAAAATCTAAATATGAAACAAAAATAAAGAAGTTCCAAAAATAATGATTAATGTCAAAATTGGGGTGGCCTAGGAACACAGATCTGCAGATGGTAAGGACCCTCATGATTTCTGTCAGTGAACTATCCAACTGATTCTGTGCAGCTTCCTGGTCAGAACCAGTCACAGAATTAGACTGAAGAGCTCCTCACACAAATCACCTTCTGGTGAGAATAACTGGTGAAGGAAGCTGGGGAAAAGTTAATATATGCCATTGAACATGATCAGAATGATTTAAACCTGAGTGCTTTTTAAAGCAGGGGTTGCCAGTTGTCCACTAGAACTGCAGAAAAGATTTTAACAATATGCTATGGAACATGCAGTTTTGAGCAATATAACTTATCAGTGAGATTTTTAGGTTGAAATAGTGGCAAATTATGTCACTAAAATTACCATAAAAAGTCAAGCCATTGTAAGGATTATAAGACAATTACATTTTTGTATTCATCAGCCCAAAACAGAGTTTCAAAAATGTCGATATTAAGCTGCCCTTGTTACCAGTAATTAGAGAGAAGATCACTTGCCAGTTGAGTAATAACTTCAGCCCAAGAGAAGATCCTCTCCCCCCATCACTATGGGAACATGGCATGAGGCAGGTTTGTAACTTAGCATCCAACTATGATAGGGGGATCCAGTGATGGCCTTTGTAGCCCCGGGGTCTACAGGAAAAGGACCTCAAAACATACTGGGTGATGATGATGCCAAGAGAAGTTTGCAGCTTTTTCAGAAAAGGACAGAGTTGAGACAGTAGAATCTTGCTTTGTCTTGTTTTAGTTGTCTGTTTAGAGAATGTAATGATTTGGAAGAATTTGTTTTGAACCAGGGAGTGAGTCCATTTTGTTTTCCCTTGCTGAGGCCAAATTGGTTTGTGTTTGATGCTGGTAGAAGCCAGGCACTTGGCCCTGGTACAGGTCCTGAGTTAGCGCCGTAACCTGGAGTTTGACAGAGACTGTCCTTCCCAACCTGGCCCTAAAATTGTTGCAGAGGCAATGGTCTTCCAGTGCTGGGCACTTGGGCCAGGATTTCAACTTGCTCTAGGCCACCTTTCCTGCACATCTACCTAAAGGGCCCCCAGACCCAAATGTCCTGTTTCCCCTGAGAGCATCTAGACCCAGGGCAACCCCATGTTGGAAACCCAAGGACTGTGGAGTGAAAAAAATACGACTCCTTTCTCTCCCTCATAAGTTTTGTGAGGTTCAAAAAAAGCAGGTGCAAATCACAACTGAATATGAAACCCCCAAGGAAGCCAGAGCAAATTAATTTAACAACAACAACAAAAAAGTTTATTATAGCAAAACCTGGAGAACTTCAGCTGTGGTATCTCCAGGCAATTATCAACTCCCTGGGTGACTTCAAAGCCCCCCTCAGGACCACATGTAGATTGAATCCTCATGATCTCGTCTCATGTGAGGACTGAGTGGGCTGTTCTTGAGCCAAATGTCTGCGGTTGTGGGTAAATATATTGATATCCTAGCAACTTGCAAAAGCCACAGTACCCTAGACAAGGGCTTGTTTTTGCATTTTGTTATTAGGAGAGTAGGTTTGAGGTGGGGGCCTGGGGATATTTTGAGTCAAGCAAAGAGGTTCATGGTAAACACACGAATTCTTGTCCTTCTGGTCACCCTTGGCAGCCCCTTGCAAGTTGGAGTCATCTTCCCCCTCAGCCTTCCAATGTCCTCTCAAAATTTGAAGTTTGCTCTCTCTTTTTTTTTTTAATGTAGAAACAACTATCATTCATTCATCAAACTTTCACTAGTTTGGGGTGCCTAGTTCTAGGTGCTGTGCATGGTTATGAAAATGGAGGTGTTTAAGATATGGTTTCTACCCTCAAGAAGCACACTGTGTAGTCAGGAAGACTGCAACATCCAACCTAGACCTGCTGCTTCCCACCTTCACGTCCTTGCACTTGACCTTTCTTCTGCCTGGATGGAAAGCCTTGGACCCTTACTTTTTCCTCTAGGGAAGGCTTCCTCCACCCCTACCACAGCCAAGTTGTCCACACCTCTGGGATGCTCTATACTTTGGTTCCACATCTGTTTCACATTTTTCACCTAGCATGGGATTATCTGAGATCCTGTTTATCTATCACTTCTTCCAGACATATTCCTTCAGTCTGGACTGTTTCCTGGCACATGGTAGACACATGATCCTTCTTGGTGGAATGAATGAGTGAATGAATTCACAAGAAAGGTAGAGCACTCTGAAGCTTAAACTGCCTCAGCTTAAATGCTGGCTCAAAGCCTAAGGGGCTAGGCAAACACAGCTAAGTTATTTAGCTTCGTAAGGCTCACTTTTTCTATCTGTAAAATGGGAATAAGACTTGCTCCACAGGTTGTTGCAGAGATAAGCAAATTCTTAGTAAAATGACTGCCACCTGATGAGAACGTCATGAATTGGCACTATGAGGATAGTTATCACTAAAACACATCTACTGATTGGCCAGTATGTGCCAGACAGTAACAATATAAAATGAGTAGGGAATGGTATCTGCTATCGGTGAACTCCCATCCTGGATGGGGACTCAGATACATTAACAGAAATTAAAAGGCTGTTTTACCAGTAAATGGGATTAGGAACACAGGGGTAGGCACCTACAGACTCGGGTGGAGAGGCTAGATCAATCAGGGAGATTTCATAGAAATGATATTGGGGATCCTGAGATCCAAATGAAAAAATAAATTCATAATCTTTAAGCCCTTTCCCAAACCCTGCCTTAAATATTTCCAACATTCTTCATCATGTCCCTTCTCTTCCAACTCCCTTTCGCTAACTGTATTGTTGATTTTTATTATTCTTTGAATTCTATGAGTGTATTGCTTTCCAGTTTACAAAGGGCTTCCACATAACATATAATGGTTTTATTTGATTCTCCCAACTTCCCTATGAGGCAGATAAAGCAGATAATATAATATCCAATTTACAGGTGAGGAGACTGAGGCTCAGAGAAACAACAGAGATTCTGTGTGATATCAGCAAGACGGGACCCCCAGGGCTCAGCTGAGTCTGATGCCTTCTCACCCCCACAGTCTGTAAGCCCCACGAACAAACCAGGAGCCCATCACCACCTCTCCGCCTTTGCCACACTATTTCCTCCACCTGAAATGCCTTCCTCATCCTCTCTATTTGTCTGAATCTTTCTCTTCTTTAAAGTCCCTACTCCAATCTTAACTCCCCTGAGAAGTCTCTCCCTGTCCACACAGCTGGCAGGAGTCTCTTGAACTCCAAGAAGACTCATTGTGTAGGTTGTAATAGGACACTGAGATCCTCTGGCAGAAGCTTGTGGTTCATTTTTATGTGCCCATGTCTGCCTCCCCGACCTGGCTGTGAGCCCCTGGAGGAAGAGATGGTACCTTGTTCATATCTGTACTTGACATAAACGCTTGACATAAATGCTAGTAAACGCTTGTGGATTATGTGAATAGCATCAAGGTTGTTAGCCAAGCTTCCTTTTAGGCTGATGGGCATATACTTGCAGGAGAAGTAGACAGGCTTTTATTAGGAAATGAGGTCCTGATGTGGAAATGGAAGTGAGATGGAGCACAGCAAGGACATGGAAATAACCATGCTGATTGAAAAGTTCCAAGTGGAGCAAAATGCAAGACGCAATGGGAGAGCCCAGGTGGTAGATGGAGAGGAGGGATGCACCAGCAAAGGAAAGGGGCAGTGGTGAGTTCTGAAGAAGCTCTTGGAACATGAGCAGCAATTGACCAGGAGAACAAGGTGGGGCAGGTGGAGTGTAGACAGGGGCTCCCGGGCTACAGAAGGAATAAAAATCAAAAACACCTCAGTGTCATGAAAACACATGAAATGGATATAAAAATAACATGAAGTATTGTTTAAATGCCATCCTGAAGTCCAGGCTGTCTGGTTGAATGACATGAACATCTACACAGGAAAGAATAAAAAGGAAACATAGGTCAAAGACACACTCTTGACTATGAATATTAGAATTGTTGGTATTAATAACTATGTGTTCACAAGAGCAACATAAGTTTATTCTTAAATAACCAGGAACTAAAGGTAAGCAATTTAAAAAATTACTCTTAATCCCTCCATCCAGATATAACCACTGTTAACATATTGGTGTAGGTCTTTCCAGTCTTTTTTTAATGTCTTTTTTATACATCTGTCTATCCATCAAGCTATGTACATACTTTCCTACATATCTATCTATGAAACTTCTATTTATTCATCCACCATCCAGCTAAACTTTACTAAAACTAGAATAGGCTCGTGGGTACTTTACATTTTGTAACTTAATTTTCTAACTAATTTATTATATGAATCTAGTTGTGTCTACCTATTTCTAATTCAGATTCTAGTAACTATAAAACATTCCTTAGAAAGTACCAGGGTTGGTATTATGATTGCCTACTTTTTTGCCATTATCAAAGATACTTCAACGAACATTGGTTTTTTGTTTTGTTTTGTTTTGTTTTGTTTTTTGTGGTCCAAAGTTAGAACAGTGGAGAGGGTATGGAGAAAAGGGAACTCTTTTTGGTGCAGCCACTATGGAAAACAGTATGGAAATTCCTAAAAAATTGAAAATAGAGTTACCCCCATGATCCAGCAGTCCCACTCCTAGGGTTATATCCAGAGGAAATGCTAATTCAAAAAGATACATGCACCCCAATGTTCATAGCAACACTATTTACAATAGCCAAGATATGGAAGCCACCTAAATGTCCATTGACAGATGACTGGATAAAGATGTGGTGTATATATGTGATAGAATACTACTCAGCCATAAAAAAGAATGAAATAATACCATTTGCAGCAACAGGGATGGATCTAGAGCTTATCATACTAAGTCAAGTTAAGTCAGACAGAGAAAGACAAATATCATATGATATCACTTACATCACTAAAAATAATGACACAAATGAATTTATTTACAAAACAGGAACAGACTCACAGACATAGAAAACAAACTTATGGTTACCAGGGGGGAAAGGGAGAGGAGGGATAAACTGGGATTTGGGGATTTGCAGATACTAATTATTATATCTAAAACAGATAAACAGCAAGTTAATAACCTATAATGAAAAAAATATGAAAAGGAATATATATTTTATCTGAATCACTATGCTGTACACCAGAAACTAACACAACATTGTAAATCATCGACTATACTTCAATTAAAGAAAAAAGTTCCAGCAGAGAGGCTTTCTCTAAAGCTGATGAGGTTCTGGGTTGATTGAGTGAAGTTTGAACTTGATACAGGGTCATCCTTAATCCCCTGACATAAATCAGCTGCCTCCTGGAGTGACACCGCTTCATCCCTCAGTACCCCTCCCTGCTGCAGCAGGCAGGGTGGAGGGGCCTCTGCCGCAGCGCAGGGCGCAGGTACCCGTGCAGCCGTGGGCATTCACAGGCTGTCTCCAGCTGATCTGCTCTGACAGCACCAGCTCTCCTGGCATCTTCACATGGCGGGTGATTCAGAGCTGTCAACTCACAGCTGCGAGAAAACGTCGATGATGGATTTATGGATTGCGGCCACGGCTTCGTGACCCACAGATGGAAAAGCAGATGCTTTTGAAATAAGACTAGTCAATGTGGCAAGAGGGGGAGAGAGGGACCTACCTTATATAGTATAGCAGAGCCCTTTCTGCTACTTTCTGAAAGCTTCAAGTAATCAGTGACTCCCCACTACTTACAGGGAAAATACCAAACATTTTCAGTCAAGTGAAGAGGTAAGTGATGCGGTAGAAAGAGGGCTGACTTGAAAGCCAGAGGCCACAGATTCTAGCTTTAGCTCTGCTCTGCACGAGCTGTGTGACCAAAGCAAATAACCCTCTTCTTGGGTTTCATTTTCTCCATCTCTAAAATGATCACACACAGGAGATGTATGAGTGTTTGAGTAAATGAGTCAGTGAAAAGTCATGCATCATCTGAAAATCATTTACCGAGGGACTCTGATGTGCTGAGGGTACACAGCTGAGTGAGATGAACCAGCCCCTGACTTTGGAACTTGCACTCTCAGTGGGTGGGGATGGGGGTTAGAACATAAAATGATCAAATAGACTGCGTGTCCCTCTGTTGTATCACTGAGATGCGAGGATGCACATGAAAACCACAGGCTCTGCCCTCTCTGGGCTTGGAGTGAAGCAGAAGAGGACTATTTATTAAACAGGTGATGTGACGCTAACTGATGGATAAGCATTGGGAAGATGAGCAGGAACTTGGAATACTTCCAGGAAAATGGGACAGGAGCCTCTAACCTAGCCCGGGAAGGTTGGGAAGTCTCCCTTGAGGAGGTGCCATTGACACTGAGATCAGATCAAGGAAAATAAAAACAAAACAAAACAAGCCAGCATGGGACTTGAATTTGAACCTATCATTGGTCTATCTGCCCGTGCCCACTCTTTGACTGGCCACACTGGGATTCTGCTGGATCCAAAGTGACACTACAGAAAGACTATTGATTTAGAGGAAGCCCAGGACATCACAGGAGAAACACATGAGACTCCCTAAAGCATCTAATAAAACATTCCTGTCGTGTTATCACTTACTGCAGAAGTTCTCAAACTTGGGCTCACATCAGAAGCACCTAGTGAACTTGGTAAAACACAGAGTGCTGGTTTTCTGATTCAGGATGCTTGCATGGGGTCTGAGAATTTGCATTTCTAGCAAGTTCCCAAGTGATGGAGCTGCTGCTGGTCTGAGGATCATACTTCGAGAAGAACTGACTTAGAAGGGGTACTTGGGTCTCGATAGGACTTTCAGGGCCATGGGAGTGTTTTCTAAAACCTCTTCAAAGCTGGTGAAGGACAGAAAAAAAGAGAGCAGAGCTGGGGACAGGAGGTCGCAGGTCAGGGCAGCTGGGGCCCTTCCAGAAGGATCTTCTCCTGCCTGGTTTCCTCTTCAAAGTTCTTGTAGCCAGTGGATCCCAAAGAACAACCATTTGTGTTCCAACATGTAAATGCACTTCAAATTTCTCTTCTTTTTTGAGAGAAAGGCAGTGGAGCTTTGCCAAGACAAATACACAGGCTCCCAACACACATTTCAGCTTGTTCTCTTGGGTAGTTGATCCTCGGTTCTTTTTTTCTCAGCCATGTGGCTCCCAAAGTCCATATTAATTCTCTGCTGGGTCAACTCCCAAAGATGCTGCCGTCATAGCCTCTGGGCTCTGGATAGTGTCCAAACACACCAGACAGTATGTGAGGTCAACTAAAGAGAAGGGAGTCATAGCTTTGCAGTCACAGAACTCTGGGTCTGAATTCCAGACCAACCACTAAGCAAAGATCCTGCAGGCTGCTACTTAACCTCTCTGAGCCTTCATAGAATGGTGGGGGAGGGGCAGCGATGGCTCCATATGGTTATTGGAATCAGAGTAAGAGCTGACGGATGTTAAACTCAAGGGCATAGGAGGGCTCAGCCAATTAAGGATTCTCATAGCGTTCTGTCATTTACAGTGGTGCTGGACAGAGAATTGCTGGCTCCGGACCCACCACCCTCCGCTACACTTCCCCAGGCCTCCAAAACACACAATAGTGGATGGAGGGGCCATCTCTCAATGCTTCCCATGCCCTCCTCTATGGCATAATTCCAGGTCCTTCACATCTTTCGCCTGGATTATCGCAATGGCCTCCAAAAGACTTCGCCTCCAGAGGGCCTCTAAAATCCCTCCTCTGTCTCATCACCAAAGAAACTTTTGTAAGCAGAGGCCTGATCGTGCCTGCCAAAAACTCTTCAGAGACTCTTCCCCATCCAGAGCAGGGACTATGTCCTTGGAGCCCACAGAAGGCAGGAGGCAGCAGAAATGAGTGCCAGGACCATGGGTAGGCAATGGGGAGCTGTGTGGATTATGGTGAACTGAAGCATAGCTGTCTACCGGCTTGCACACTCAGAATTCTGCAAAATCCTCCATGGGCCAAAGAAAGCTTGTCCTGGCACTGAGCGTAGCCTTGGGTTGCCAGCATGTGACAGCGCACCTGGAGTGTGAAGTTCAAGCCCTTTGTCCAGCTTATGAGGATTCACCTCCTCCTTGCTCTGCCCTGCCTGGCTTGAAATTCATACAGCTATCAAACTGCTCGTGGTTCTTCCACACATGCCGGGCTAGTCCTCAGTTCTGTACCTTGACCAAAGCTAGAAATCTTTTCCCCTACTCTTTCCGTGGTGAAATCCTGCTCATTGCTTTAGAACACAGCTCAGGCAACATCTCCTCCAGGAAGTCTTCTTTGCAGTCATTTCTGGTTCTGCCATGTGCCCCAACAGTATGTGGCTTTTCTCCATCATTATACTCATCCAGTGATACTATAAGTATCTCTTTGGGATCTGCCTCTCCTGCTGAGGTGTAAGCACCTAAGATTGGGGACCAAGTGTTAATCACCATCATGCCTAATGAAAAGGAGCTAAACAATCCTGTCTGTTAAATAGATGATGGGGAGGCAGGTGAACCCCAAAGTGGTGGGAAGGAGTCTGAGCAGTGGTACAAGGGGTGCACCCATTAGCAACAGGCAGAAATTAGGAGAGACATAGGACTGGTCTTCCCTCCCTCCCTTCCCAGGCACGAACATCACAGGAATGGGTAGAGAACAATGAAAGTAACAGAACTGAGGAGGAAGAACGCTCTTGACTTTATCTCTCAACCACTAATGACTGTCTCTTCTTGTTGATTCCAGTTCCCAAGAGAGAATTTGATTGTCTGGTTAAACCACTTAAGGCCCCATAGGATAGCTCCCCAATCCAGACTACCCCAAGATGCCGGCCAGACTACATGTTGGCTGCCTAAGGGCAGGGATCCTTCTTTGGTCCAACTGGGGCAAGATTATGAGCAAAAAATCTTGGCACCGTTCATGGATAAAATCTCCCTGCAGGGGCTTTGAGTATGGCAGGTATGTTCTCTAACTTGGGTGGTCCAGGGCTCAGGGCTAAAACTAGGGTGAGGCAAATGAGGTACCCAGGGTGTAAAATTTTAGGAGGGATCACTCAGGTGCCTCACTCATCTCACCCTAATCCTAGTCCTGCTGGGGCTGATTTTCTGCAAGACTTCAAGGAAGTCACTAACTCTCTGACCTTCAGTTTCCTCATCTGTATAATCAAGGGGTCAAACTATTTGGTCTGGTAGGTTCTTTCTGGTTCTGAATCTCCTTTATACTCCCCAGCTTCTGGGACAGCTCACCCTCCTCCATCTTACCTACTGGACTTTTCCCCTGTGTCTGAGAGGGGCCTGATCATCTCTTGATTAGCTTCTCTGACCAAGCCAGGCTTGACTTCCAAGGACCCAGCTCACAAGCCACTTAGCAAAGGCGTTTATGGAGAACATAACATCTGTTCCAAGCCTTCATGGAGGACGTGCCTCACATTCCTCTCCTCAAGACAAAATGGATCAGCCTTGACCTGGGATCACACCAGGGAGAAGTAATCCCCAGTGGGTGAGGTGCCATTCAGTGCCCAGATGAGGTCAGTTACCACATGGTCATTAGTAGCCCTGAGGAATGAAAGATATTTGCCTTCCCGATGAATCACTCAAAAAAGTTATGAACATCTTAGGTCAAATTGACAGTCTGCATCTTGCAGACAAAGGGGCCTAAGATTTGACTCCCATTTACTAAAAGTCCATGTAGCTTTGTTCCTCTAAGGATAGGCCAAAGGACCACAGAGATATGAAGAAGAGATGGGAAGGAGGGGAGAGGAAATGAGAGAGTGTTATTTATTTAGTCCAATCTCAGATCCGATGCTTGAGCCCAAGCAAAGAGGGTTCCATCAGTCATCCTCCTCCTCCAAAGGCAGCTCATTTCACTGCTAGATGGCAAAGATTATTAGAAATATCTCTTATAATGATGAGCCAAACTATATCCCTTTGTCATATCTATATATTAGTCAGTATGGAAGAGGAACAAGTCAATTTCTCATCCAAATAGTTGCCCTTAAAGCATCTGAAGACACATCTTACTTGAATCTCTTATTCCTCATGCCAAAAAAACAAAAAAACCCCAAAAAACTCCTAGTTCTCTCAGCCCATACTTACACAACATTTTCTAGGCACCTTATCCTCTTTAGCTTATTCTGGCCCCTTCTTCTGGAATCACGGTGTATTGGTGACCTTCACACAGCGTGGGCCAGAACCACACATGGTTGTGCAAGTGTCCAGAGCAGATCAATCATCTCAACACAGAGATGCCAGTGGGTGATGACAGAGCCAGGAAAGAGCCCAGTTCTGCTGATTCCCAGGTGCGTGGGGCAGATGGAGAAATACCAATAAACCAGCAAGAGGGGGACTAGACTTTGCAACACACAAACACTCTGCATGGAATTTACCATGTGAGCACCATCCCTCAGGGCTCTCTTGGACCATGTATCTGCACAAAGCCAGCATGCTCATAGATGCAGAATCCAGATCTGAGCAACTAGATGTGTCATCAGCCAGTAAAACTGACTACAAGTCCACGGCTAATGCTAAAAAGCAGGTAATAGAGTACGAGGATAATACCTGGAAGAGGACTCAAGCCTCTTTGGTTTACACTCATGTTTTCTAAACTGTCTTCCTTTTTTTGATCACTAACGACCATGCAGCGGACCGGTTTCCTTTAACACTACCCTTCCAGGAAACTCATAACCACGTGTCAGCTCAGTTTCCCTGGCTTCCCTTAGCCTAAAATTCTGGAATAATTATTCCCTCATTTCTTATACCAGATTTTTCATTCTAATTTCATTTTAATGATCTTGTGATTTCGTCTTTAAGGTACGTATTAGTCCCATGAATACTGCACAGTGTTACTATGGGATTAGGAAAGGACTCTATTCTTGAATTGCCTCAGTGGATTCAGCTGCTACATACACAGTATCTCCCAAACTTCTACCCCAAACTATTTCTGAAGCCTTTATCTCAAATTGTGCGCTACACATTTCCAGTGGTACCTCTCCCTTTGGGGGTCCCACAGGTAGTTGAAATTCATCATCTTTCCTCCCCACCCAGATCTTGAATAATCTACCATGATTAATGGTCATGTGATCACTGCCAATCAGAGCCCTGTGCTACTGAGAGAGAAAATTCACATTCTTGAGCAACCACTGTGAAGCTAAACAACTGGGTAGTGCAAATATATTACCAATTTTATAGAGAAGGAGACTGAGGCACACTCTCTCATGCCCTATACCTGATCTTTTAACAAATGCTGTGGGCTCTCTTTTCAAAATACATCTGAAATTCTGGTGCATCTCACACATTTGCAGCAGAACTACCTTGGTGCCAGCCACCATCGTCTCCTGCTGTGGTTATTCCAACAGCCTCCAAACAGGTCTCTCCGCTTCCACACTTGCTCCTCCAAAATCCACCTTTGTATAAAGTCCCCAGAGAGAAGTCTTCATGTGATTCAGATCAACTCCCAGTTAAGTTTCCATCTCACTTAAAACAATGTTCTTTTTGTTGTCCTAGAGGACCTACATAACCTGCCTCCAGTTTCTCTTAGATCTCATCTCCAACTGCTGTTTCTCCCACTCCCCTCTGCTCCATTACATGGGCCTCCCTGCACTGCCACCAACACTTCAAGACACTCTTGCCTGAGGGCCCTTGTACTTGCTTTTCCCTCCACCTGGAATGCACTTCCCCCATAGAGCCACATAGTTTGCTCCCTCAATTCCTTCAGGATCCTGCTCAGATAGGACTGTATCCCCTGACCACCCTAGTCATAATCTTCACACTCTCCCCTCCTCCCCTGCTCATTTTCTTTTCTTTCTGACACTTCTATAGCCAGCATATGTAGTAAATTGTTATTTGTTGTCCAGCTCCTCTCATTAGAATATAAGCCTCATAAACTTTTATTCTAGTAGCAAAATCTGTTTTGTCTTACATCTAGTATGTGCTCAATCAACGATCAGTGAAAGAATGACTAAGAGCCAATGGGCAAAGTAGGGAGTACCCAAGACGTTATGGGATTCAGAGACCATCACCAAGAAGAATTATAGGGAAGGAGGAGGAAAATCTGAACTGGAAGGAGAGGACAAGGGAGGGAGTCACTAGGACTGACTTCAAGTACTTGCAAGGCTGGTATGAAGAGTAGAAGAAGATTTAGTCTGAATTTTCCACAAGGTTAAACCAGGACTACTCGTAGCTCGCCAGGTGGACAAAGGGGATATGGCAGGCATTCGAGACAGAATTATTTGAGCACTGTGTTGATGCTGAGACATGGAAGGACGTGTCTTGTTTGTTGACTACCAGTTAGTCACATGTTGCTGGAGGGGAGGGGTGGTAGATGAAGCCAGAAAGATAAGCTGGGTGGGCTATCTATGTCATGTCATGGAGTTTTGACTTTTATTGCATTTATTTATTAAATTTTGTAGGCAACATATGCTCTCCATTTAATGAGCACACATTATGTCCTAGGCTATATAAAATCCCTGTCCTTAGAGGACAATAATGGACATTTATCAAGTTCTAATGATTTCTGCATATAACAGGTGCTCAAAAATTCTGGATGCCTGAATAAACTAAATTTTTCTAGTTAACATGTATAACAATGTGAAGCAAATGAAATTATACCCATTTTATAGGCAAGGAAACTAAAATTTAGAGAAGTAAATTTTCTGTCCCATCTTTACAGAGCTGGTTAAATTCTGAACTATCATGTAAACCCAGCTGTATTTGACATCAAATTTTTTTTCTTTTTTGTGTTATGTCCTCTTGTCACTTCAAAGGAGCTCAGACCCTTATAAATGCCTTTATAGACCAGGGAAATACAAAGAGGAGGGATGGATCCACTATAAGCATCCAGGAGAGTTTTGAGGGGGACCCTGAAAAATGAGTGAATCTCTTTAATCTCCTTGGCCATATAGTTACCAAGTACCTAGAATGTTCCCAGAACTGCCTTGCTACCAACCCCTAGGAAGCAAGGGTCATCAAGGGTGAATATGCCAGCCTTGGGTTGGACAGTCTAGGGTTAGAACACGAGCTTTCCCCTTGATTAGCTATGTGACCCTGGGCATATTAAGCAATCTTGTTAACTCTCAGCTTCCTCATCCTTAAAATGGGGATTCAAAATTGTGCCTCTTGGGACATCACTAGAGATCCTAGGCTATTAAAGGGAAATAAAAGAGTACTATGAACAACTCTATACCCACAAATATGATAACCTAGATGAAATGAATCAATTCTATGAAAAACACAATTTGCCAAAACTCACATGAGAAGAAATAGACAATCTGAACAGGTTTCTGTCTATTAAAGAAATTGAATCCATAATCAATAACCTTTCAAAACAGAAAGCACCAGGCTCAGGGCTCAGATGGGTTCAGTGGTGAATTCTACCAAATATTTTAAAGAAATTATACAAATCTATAAAATCTCTTTAAGAGGATAGACGAAGAAGGCATACTTTGTAACTCGTTCTGAGGCCAGCATTACCCTAATACCAAAGACAGACAAAGATATTATGAGAAAAGAAACCTACAGACTAATATCACTCATGAGCAAAGATGCAAAACTCCTCAAAATATTAGCAAATTAAATTCAACAACATGTAAAATGAATTATGCTCCAGAACCAAGTGGGATTTACCCCAGGTAAGTAAGGCTGGTTGAATATTAGAAAATCAACTAATGTAATCTATTACATCAACAGGCTAAAAAAGAAAAATTACTTGATCACATGATTGTATCAATTGATGCAGAAAAAGCATGTGACAAAATCCAACATCGATTCATGATTAAAAATCTCTCAGTAAACTAGGAATAAAGGAGAACTTCTTCAGTTTGAAAAGAATGTTTACAAAAACCCCATAGTTAACATCATACATGGGGAGAAGTCCAAAGCTTTTGCCCTAAGATCAGGTACAAGGCAAGGATGTCCTCTATCGCCACTCCTTTTCAACATCATACTGGAAGTTCTAGCTAATGCAATGAGACAAAGAAAGGAAATAAAAGGTATGAAGATTGAGAAGGAAGAAATATAACTGTGTTTATTTACAGATGACATGATCATCTAAGCAGAAAATCTGAATTGGCAAAAATCTCCTGGAACTAGTAAGTGATCATTACAAGGCTGCAGTATACAGGTCAATATACAAAATTCAATTGCTTTTCTACATACCAGCAATGAACAAACGGAATTTGAAAGTAAAAATACAATACCATTTACATTAGCAGTGGGAAAATGAAATACTTAGGTATAAATCTAACAAAATATGATTAAAACTACAAATCTCTGATAAAAGATATTAAAGAAAAACAAAGTATCTTGTGAGATAGTTCATGTTCCTCGATAGGAAGACTCAATATTATCAGAATGTCAGTTCTTCACAGCTTGATCTGTAGATTCAGTGTAATCCCAATCAAAATCTCAGCAAGTCATTTTATGGATATTGTCAAACTAATTGTAAGGTTTATTTTCAGGGGCAAAAGGTCCCAAACAGCCAACACATTACTGAAGAAGAAAGAACAAGATTGAAAGACTAAAACTACCCAACTACAAGACTTGCTACAGAGCTACAGTAATCAATACAGTGTGGTATTGGTGAATGAATAGATAAATAGATCAGTGGGAACAGAATAGAGAGCCCAGAAATAGACCCACATAAATATAGTAAACTGATTGTTGACAAAAGAGCAAAGGCAATACAATGGAGTAAATCTAGCCTTTTAAACAAATGGTGCTGAAACAACTGGACAGCCACATACAAAAAAAATTGAACCTAGACACAGACATTACACCCTTCACAGAAATTAACTCAAAATGGGTCACAGACCTCAATGTAAAACTTAAAAAGTATAAAACTCCTAGAAGATAACAGGAAAAGACCTAGATGTGGGTATGATGGTGCCTTTTTACATGTAACACCAGTGACATGATCCATGAAAGAAATAATTGATAAGCTGGACTTGATTAAAATTAAAAATTTCTGCTCTGTGAAAGGCAATGTCAAGAGAAGGAGAAGACAAGTCATAAGTAGGAGAAAATATCGGCAGAAGACACATCTGATAAAGGACTGTTAACCAAAATATATAAATAACTCTTAAAATTCAACAAGAAAATAAAAAACCTGATTAAAAAATTAGCCTAGACCTTAACAGATACCTCACCAAGGAAGATATATAGATAGCAAATAAGCATATGAAAAAATGCTCCACATCATATGTCAACAGGGAAATGCAAATTAAAACAATGTTGATATACCTCTATATTCCTATTAGAATGGCCAAAATCCTGAACACCGGCAACACCAAATGCTGATGGGGATGTAGAGCGACAGGAACTCTCATTCATTGCTGGTGAAATGCAAAACAGTACACCCACTTTGGAAGACAATTTGGCAGTTCTTACAATACTAAATACACTTTTACCATATGATCTAGCAAGAAAACTCCTTGGTATTTATACCCACAGAAGTTAAAAACTTATGTCTAAACTAAAACCTGCACACAGATGTTTACAGCAGCTTTATTCGTAATTGCCAAAACTTGGTAGCAACCAAGATGCCCTTTAATAGGTGAATGGATAAATAAACTGTGGTACAAACTGTGGTACATCTAGATAACAAACTATTATTCAGTGCTCAAAAGAAGTGAGCTATCAAGCCATGGAAAGACATGGAGGAAACTTATATGCATATTACTAAGTGAAAGAAGCCAATCCGAAAAGGCTACATACTATATGATTCCAACTATATGACTTTCTGGAAAAGACAAAATTATGGAGACAGTAGAAAGATTAGTGATTGCCGGAAGCTGGGAGGGGGTGGGAGGATAAACAGGTAGAGCACAGAGGATTTTTAAGGCACTGAAAATACTATGTATAATGTTGTAATGATGGATATATGTCATTGTACACTTGTCCAAACCCATAGAATGTACAGTACCAAGGGTAAACTACGGATTTTGGATAATTATGATGTGTCCATGAAAGTTCATCCATTGAAACAAACACACTGCTCTGGTGGAGGATGTTCATAGTGGGGGAGGCTATACATGTGTGGGGGCGGGGGGCATGTAAGACATCTCTATACCTTCTCTCTGTTCTGCCATGAACCTACAACTAACCTAAGAAAATAAAATCTTCATTAAAAACTTGTACCTCTCATAGGAGATCATTAGGAAATTAAGTGATATAAATTATGTAGAATATTTAGCAAAATTCCTTGCACAAAATAAGTGATCAATGACTCCCAGCCATGGGATAATGAAGGTAATGATGATGAGGATATTCTGGCTCCAGCTGACAAAGCCAAGGATATATCTGGCTAATAAGGTCAGCTTAGACGTTTCCATTAAGAAACTATTCAGAAAAAAAGCTGCATGGTGAGAAGCGTGGTACCCCAGGAGGGGCAAAGAGGAAGGTAATTGCTATCCAGCCCACAAAGCTATAAAACCAAACAAGGATTGGTTTTTGTTCTGTTCTAAATCCTTTTGAAATGAATTCTTTTAAGAAAATACTATGGTCTTTTCCTGGGGTGTAATCAGAATGCCTATACATGTATATACTCAAGAAGGCTAATACAAAGCACTTTTTAAAATTCCCTTTGCTTTTGGGATGCTGAGCTGTATTTTAGTAAGTCTCATCTATGCTCTAGGTGGCTGCTCTAATATTTCTGCTGAGGCAGGCATGGTACACTCACTCAAATCCATTTCATCTAAATGAGATCTGGTCTGGGACATCTTGGTAATCAGGGAAGACAAAGCAGATTGAAAGCATGTGAGAGGGCATGTTCCCAATGAAGTGAAATGGGCTCTGTTGATAGAAACCACTGCACACAGGGCACAGATGGGAAGTGGTGAGGGAGAGGGTCAGGTTGTGATGAGGAGGCAGGAGTTTGGTCAAGCCAGGGGTCTGTCTGGGATGCCAGCCATGAGAAAGCAATCTTCAGCACAGCTGTCTCAGATGTGGAGTAACCCCAGATATTTATATTTCAAAACCAGTTTCCTGGGGGGAGGGGGATTTTTGGGAATTCACAACATGTTGTTAAGGTCAGAAAATCTTTGGGCCTTCGTATTCTTCTCCCAGAACTCCATATTATTCAGTATGAGGAAAACCCAAGAAAATGACCCACCCTGACTCCTGATTGTGAAACAGCATGGGGGAAGTGAAAGGCTATATTTATTGAGAATCTAATATGTGCTTTTCTTAATTTTCCTCTAATGATCACAAAAGAGAATCCTGAGATTCAGAGAGGAGCAGTGACTAGTATTTGAAGACCCGAATGTTCCAGAAGGGCCCTGGGAATCTACTGGGGAGTAGAAGAGGAGGGAGGTCACCGTTTATGTCACCTTCCAAGTTGTGAGCAGGGCACTGGAAGCTGAGCCAGGGGCACAGGCAGCCAGTGAACAAGGCCTATTCCAGAGCATTCTGGGATGTTCTGCTTCAGTTCAGAGGGTTGTTCCAGGTTCCCTCGGTCCCAAAGGACTTCTTAACTGAGATGAGGGAGGAGCAGTCACCCCTATTCCCTTGAAAATGATTCCACTAAGCTCATGTCAACCTTCTGAGCCAGTGAGCAAAACACTAAAAATACTCATTCAGTCCTCTAAAGCGAAATGGCCAACACTTGTCTTTATTTTTGTGGTACCAGAAGTAGGTTTGCCAGATAAAATACCAGATGCTCAATTAAATTTGAATTTCAGATAATAAAAATATTTTTGGTGGAAGTATGTCCCAAATGTTGCATGGGATAAACTTACACTTAAAAAAATTATTTACTTTTTATCTGAAATTCAAATTTAACCAAGTATCCTGTATTTTTATTTGCTTAATCTGGTAACTCCTTCCACAATTCACTAGATAATGTCTTACAAGTGTGTCCACTTGTGGGTGGCGGTGGGTAGGGTGACTTAAAACAACTTGCTATGGACATGGAGATAATGATAAAAATATGCCACTGAGGGGCAGTGAGCCTCCCATCACTAAGAGTTCACTTGCTAGTTCTCATACCTTCCCTGTACCCTTAACCCCTCACTATTCAGTGCCTGGGGACAAAGAGCACGGATCCAAAGTCAGTTGCTTGGGTTTGAACCCTGGTTCCACAAATTATTAGCTGTATCACCTTATGTTCAGTGATGCAACCTCTGTGTGTTTCTAGTTTTCTCATCTATGCAATAGGGACAATAATAGCAGTTGCCTTAAAAAGTTGTTTTGAAGCTTAAAAGTACTTAGATCAGTGTTTGGCCCATGGGAAGAAATAAATGTTGATCCCTACCATTCTTCTTATTCTTATTATTCCCTGATGACTATATATAAAAGGAGTTGGGCTGGTGAGCATCATCACATTGTCACATCAGAGCTGGGGCAGAATTTTGGATCACAGCAGCCTTTGTAGAAACACTGTAGTTCAGAGAAGACTAGGACTTCAGGGACAATTAGTGCCATTCTATTGTTTTACAGATGAAGGTAAAACTCAAGGCAGAGAGGCCAAACGGCTGGCTCCAAACTTCACGGGTGGTTGAGGGTAAGGTCTTGGGGGTGAAAAGGCAAATATAGAGCAAAAGAAATAAAAGGAATTGAGCTAATGGAGGAGAGCCTTCTGCTAGAATCACAGAATCACAGGATTACAGAGCCACCAACCAGAGCCATGGCAAAATTTGCACCAGGATCAGCCTAAGGTGAGGTACCGCCCTAGGAGTCCAGTGTCATTGAGTTCTCTTCTCAGTTTTGCCCTGGGGTTTGCTAAGTGTCTTTTGGCAAGTTCTCACCTTCCCTAGCCTTCAGTGCTCTATCTGTCCAACAGAGATAACCGTCTTAGCTCTGTCTGCTTCCTAGGACTATTGCAAAACCTTTGGACGGAATGACACTTTGGCTGTCTCCCAAAGACTCACTACCCCACTTTGCCCTTGTGGCCTCTCCCCAGCTCATCAGAGTGTTGCCTTCCTTCACATCCTTGGCTTCTGGCACTCAAAGGCCTAGGATATCTGGGCCTCAACTCACTGATGACCAGCAGATTCCAGTAGGTGGGGTGAGGGTGGAAATGGCTCCTTCTTTCTGGTTTACATGACCCATCTGCCTAGATTTAAACCATGCAAAGATAGCTCTGACCTCAGTTCTCCACCAGTGCTTCTGGAATTGAGCAGATTGACTTTGCTAAAATGCAAGACTGATCTTGACTCTTACTAACCTAACACTTGGGTATAGGTGTTAAACTGGTCCCACCCTCACTGTCATTTATTATCTCTTACCCAGTTACCTCTGCCTGAATCCATTCTTTCCAAGGCCACTGAGAGATCCTTCTCCACTAAAATCTAATCAGGATACCTATCTGCTTAAAACTCAACATCCACTGTAGGAATTTTTTTTTTTAAATTCATGGTTAGTCTTCAGCAAATTTGTGACCATCCTGAAATGTATACCTTAGTTCTGTTTGTGTGCACATTAACTTTGATCAGATTCTCAGGGGGGTTTGTGACATCTGCCATGCCTCATACTTACCCTCTCCCCACAAAAAAGAAAGTTTACAAAGCTCTGCTCCACAGGATAATGCCCAAATTGTTTAATTTGCAGGGCATGTAAAGCCCTTCAAGACATAGTTTTTACCTACACCATCTTCACTGTGGAGTCTCTTGGTCAATTGCTCAATTGCTCAAAGAAATCTATTGTTTCTCACCTCCTTGTCTTTGTTCAAGCTGTGCCCTCTGCCTTGAGCATCTTCTTCCTATCTTTCCTGCTGAACTTCCTCACCTGGTTGACTCCTATTTAACTATTGTACTCAATTCAAGGATTTTCTCTTCCAGAAAGCTTCCTCTGACATTCTCCTCCACGGGAGGAGAGGTCCCTCCCTGGGCTGTCACAACAGAGATTCATTCACTCCTCTAGCATTGCACTAGTCACATTGTGCTCCCATGAGATGAAAGCTCTTTGAGGATAAGACTGTGTCTTACCCTCTCCTTCCTTAAGGCAGTGGTCCTCGGAGACCAGCAGCGTCTGCATCACCTGGGACCTTGCTCGAAATACAAATTCTCAGGCCCCATCCTAGACCTGCTGAATCAGAAACCCTGGGGGGTGGGACCAACAAGCTGTGCTTTAACAGATTTTCCAGGAGATTCTGATGCCCACTCAAGTCTGAGAAGCACTGACCTGGAGAGACTCCCCTGGTGTCTTGCTGGTCTACTGTGACAGCTCCTCACTGTACTTCCTCATCTGTCACTTTCCAATCTATTCTCCACAGCACAGCCAGAATTACTTTGCTGTAACATGTAAGGGCCCTGCTTAAAAGCCTTAAGTGGCTTCCTTTTGCCCTTAGAGTTAAATTCAGATCCCTCACCAAGGCCTACAGGCCCCTCCATGATCCAGCCTTAGTTGTTTCTCTAGCCTCACCCTGCATTTCCCACCCACTAATCCTCTACCATTGGGCACACTGACTTGCTTTAACTTCTCAGACCAACCACCCCTTCCTGCCTCAGGCTGTGTGCTGGGGCCAGGGAGAGGGACATGAGTGAGTCACCTTCTCTGCCCTTGAGGAGGGACAGTCAAGTAGGAGAGACAGACATGGACACAAATAAACATGCAGATTACGGGAAGCAAAGAAAGAGAGTTGAGCATGTGGTCCAGAAGCAGCCAAGATTAATTCCATCAGGGGACTTCCTGTCTGTGGCGATTTCCAACAGTTTCTAAAGCTCTAAGGTGTGGATTTTCCCACTTGAACATTGCAACACTAGGCATTCCATGGCCCTGAGCCTCAGTCCCCACATCTGTAAAACAGGGGCATGGGAAGGGGCGTATCAGGATACCCATAAGCACACTTGAGCACCGGATAGGCCTGCAGCAGGGACTCAGCAGGGTATTAGTTCTCCCTTATCCCTGGGGCAGATTCAAATTTAGTTCATGGTGGGGGCGCTGAGGGGCACCTTAGCCACAGCAGAAAACTAAGATGTGCTGAAAAAATGACGAGTTGAGGAGCAGGCTTGAGGTTAGGCCTAAAGAGAGAGGAAATTTCCCCTCCATGTTGAGAAATCTCCCTCCTGTGGGTGTGGTAGCGAATGTGAAAGTGGAACCTCTCTCCTGGCCCCTGCACTTACCAGAAGGGGCAGTGAGGCTTGCAAAGACCTTACAGAAAGAGCGGTAGCTGAACAGGAACTGGGGCCGCCAGTTCTGGGAAGCTGGGGGCTTCTGGGGCAGAGCCCAGAGGCCCAGTGTTTACAAAATCCAAAAGCACTTGCACCCAGACTGTGTTAGACAGAAACTGAATCACGGTGAGCTCTTGGCACCACACACCGGAGCTGGAAAGTTGGAGAGAAAAACCACGATTGCTTCTCCAGGGCCCAGAGCTCCCAGCTCTCCAGACAAACAGTCTAGCTATGGCCACTGGGAGGAGGTAGGGGATACAGGATAGGCTGAGTGGGTTATATATTCATTCATTCATTCATTCATTCATTCACTGCTGATTTCTTTACCTGTAACACGGGAAAAGGAATTCCTTGGCTGTCTACTTGGAATGCGTGTAGTAGGGAACAGTGGAGGAAGGGTTGTTATGGAGATCAAATGAGATAAGTTCAATCATCCATTTATCTAATGTACCCTAACTAATCACCTGCTATAAGAAAAATAATAGTGGATACTTACTGAGCACCTAGTAAGTGCAAGAAATGTGCTAACTACTTAACCTTACAACCACTCTCTGAGGTATCTGCTGTTATTTACATTTATAGATGAGGAAACTGAGGCTCAGAGAGATGAACTTGCCCGAATCACACAGCTAGTCAGTGGTAGAGCTGGGATTTGAACAGGAGCAGACTATTAACTTGCCCTGGGCTCATAGCCACAAGCAGGACCTATGTCTTATCTCTGGCACTAGAGTGGGGGATCTTCAAGATAGGAATGATCATCTATTAACCTCTGAATCTGTAGTGCATAGGCCCAGCTGATCACTAAGTGTGGATGGGCAACTGGAGTTATCTATCAAACAAGGTGAAATGAAGCAATCTGGTGGGGCAGACAGGGAAGCAGACAGCACTGTGATGTAACAGGTAGGTGACTATAAAAAGCTCTCTGGAGTTTGTCCTGGGACAGTGTGTACCAGCCAGGGTCTCAATGGCCCATCAATTTATTTATATTTAGAGGAGGGCTTATCTGCAAAGATGCAGATGTAGAAGAATCACAAGGGAGAGTACAGGAGCTCAGTAGCTGCTGGACTTTTCCTACAAGGGGAGGGAGAGTCCTGCAGAGCTGACCACCTTAGAGTTGACCACAGTGAGGGACATGGCCAGCTCCAGTCACCTTGCAAGGAGGGAATCATTTCCTCTCTCTTTCTGGTCTCCTTCTGAAGCTCCAAACTGGCCAAGAACCCGCCAATGCCATCCCCATAGATCAACTTCCTAGGCACAGAGTAAATGAGGAAAGCTGAGTGTGGCTCTAAAGGGAAAACAAAAGATATCCTGCACAGATGGGAAGGAGATACAGGTGTTTACTGGAAAGCAGAACTGGAAAGGACATCCCGTCAAGGGAAAGGCTGTGCAATCACATTGTCCGGAAGACTTGGAATACTTTGGTACATTAAAGTCATTGGGAACGAGAGACAACGCAGTAGGAAATGAGACTGGGGAGAGAGGCAGGGTCTGAGTCATGGGAAGGTAAAGCAGGAACTCTATTCTGCAGGCACTGAGAAACCACTGGAGGCATTTAAGCAAGAAAGTGACTAGCATGTATAAGTTTAACATATTACTATTAATATTATATAAACACTTAAGGTACTTGGTATAAGACACATGCTTGGCAAATGATAGCTAACTATAGCAGCCATCCCCCAATGAGAAAGCAGACTCTAAGAAACTAAGAGGGGGTCGGGCCATATTGCAAGGGCCTGGTCTTGCCAGAGTTCAGCTGCAGTTCACTTTTGATTTCTGTCCTGTAAGATGAAGCCAGCGTGACTGGCTGCATGAAAGTGAGCTCTGTCTCTCTGCCCCACATGGGAGGCTTTCCCCAGCATCAGATAAGTCCTGTGTGTAATCTAAATCCATTTTGATCTCAGCAGAGATCTATGTACACATGCACACACTTGGCAGCCATAGGCTGCAGACACGGTGCTTTTGCTTGTGATTTGAGCCATGCTATCAATACTTGCGAGTATAAACTTGGGAGATCAAAGCTACCCAGGTTGGAGAGGCTAATATTGAAATTCCAGGCTTGCAGGCACAGCTCTGAAATTCCATGGCTCAGAATCAAGTTCCCGCACAAAATCAAATCAAACATTTGCTTGACAGAGTTGTAGGGCTCTGGAGTGTGGGCAGGGTTTGCATTTAGGAGAAACTGGGGGCCCGCCTAGAATGGAATTCTGTGAAATTCTGGCTGAGGATAGGTTTTAGGTTTAAAGCTCTGTGTGACCCTAGTTGGAGCACTTACATTCTTATGGCTCAGCTTTAATATCACAGAAGAGATGTTTACAGTCTTTGGAAATAATACATTTTGTTGCTCTCAAGAGGTAAGACCTGGAGATACTACCACTTACCTTGCAAGATAATATGAAAACTCGAGATAATGGACATAAATGTCCTAAACGTAATAGGCTTTCAACACATGGAGCTATGTTCTTATAACTGGCCCTATTATTGCTCCATCCACTTCACTGCTGTAAACATGCAGACTACAGACTATACCTGCTGGAGATATCAAATCATCTTTGGTCTGCCTACCCTATTCACTTCAATAGACCTTTGGAGAGTGCCTTTCACATGTTAGGTAGAAAGTAAAGCGTATCTTGATCACAAAGATGAATTAAGACGGGGGCCCTCAAGAAGATTAGTCTGGTCTAGGATGACAGATACACTCAACAGTAGTTATAATACAATGTAGATGACTTAGAAGTGGGATATACTCAAGTCTGTGGATTCATAGGTAACAGAGTTACTCATCTTAGTGGCAGTGGATTAGCTTTTGTGAGGGAGATGGACCTCTAACCCCTTCCCTAACACAGTGTAATGAATAGCAATAGATCCCAGAAACCTAGGCTTAAATCCTGGTTCTATCACTTTTTGAGCTCTTATAGGAAGCATATACCTTAACTTCACTGAATCTTAATTTCCTTGTCTGCAGAATGGGGATAATTATAATATTTACCTCATGGAGATGTTGGAAGCAATCATGAGATAATCCATGTAAGACACTTAGCACTGTTCCTTGTAAAGCTAACACAGAGTAAATCATTTAGCTACCATCATTTCAAAAAGGAATTAATTTAACCTTTCATCTTGAAAACGTAATATCCTTTCTTATTGTGCTGACATATAATCAAATTAATTATATCTTACACCCATGTAATGCTTTTCACACTTTTATAGTAAGTTGAAACATATGCAGCTGCCAATGTTTGAACAATTTTGACCTATAAAAATGGCACCTTCATAATAGCTTTTTAAAGCACCTTCTCCTGCAATGTCTCATTTGATCACAACAATTTTGTGAGTGCATTGGCACCTGTGGGATTTCCTCCCACAGTCCTTTTCCAAAAGCTTCTCCTTCCCCAGTTCACATGGATGCTGAGACATCATCGTGCCCCATGATTGGTGTTGTTTGCCAAGGGTAAGCATATGGCCCAGTTGGACCAAACAGTCTCTTCTCTGAGGTTTGTTTTTTCTTTGAGTAGAGTCTTGGAGAGTTTTGCTAGCCTGTCTTCAGTAACTGAATTGTTGGGTATTAAATACTGGAGCAGTTGGTGGCTATGTTTTCTGCATTCACATACCCAACTAGCATTATTGAGAATCTTCTATGCTCCAGCACTGTGTTGGGTGCAAGGGATTAACAAATGGATATAATCCTTTTCCTCAACGAACTCTGTTGTACTTGAAGAGATGGAAACTAAGAAAACTAATCAGTTATGGCAAAGTGTGGTCAATGCTGTGCTGGGACTATGTGGAAAGCACTAGCCTACGTTGAGAGATGAGTTGCAGCCAACACACTGATCAAAGCAGAGAGAAAGCTGGAGGGAGCATTAGTGGGATTTGAGCCTCTGGTTCTGGGAGTACCTAAGGCCCTGCTCTCTTGCTGTCCTCCCAGCACCTTAGTTATTCAGCTCTCCTTGGATCTTATGTTATAGTTGAATTAGGTTTCTGTCATCTGCAACCAAAAGAACCCATTCTAAGACAGCAATCTCGATGGGAGCATTTATTTTTCTCCCTGTACAAATGAAGCAAGTAAGGGCATGTTTGGGAAAGTGGGTCTGAAACCTAAGCCACACAGATCCTTTCTGGATAGGTAGTTAAGTACAAATCATAAATAACTAATATAACCTGGGATGTTGCATGAGATTAGAAAAATAATTCATCAACTTTAGTTGGGTCACTGCTGTCATCACCATCTTTGACAATTTTTTAAGGTCAACAATATGGAAAGATTGATAGGATCAGAGTATCTGGAAGCTGGAAAGTGCTTTAAGGATTGTGAAGTCAGATCTCATTTTACAGATGTGAAGATGGAGGCCCAGATACATACATAGAGCAGATATATGACATGTTCAAAGTCACATAGCTTGAGTGCGACCAGGTTAGAGTTGAACACAAGACTCCTGCCTTTCATTCCATGGTCAGGCTACCATTGACTCATTCATTCACTCATTCAAGAAACATTTTGAGCATCTAGTACGTGTCAGGCTCTGTTCTAGTTGCTGGGGTCACAGTGGTTTCTGCCCTTACAGAGTTTCATTCTAACTGGGAGAAGACAGATAGTAAAAAAATAAATAAATAAATAAGTAGAAAATATGATGGTACATGTTAGGAAGAACCTAAAACAAGATGATACGGGAGAGTATGTGTGTATGGGGGTGGAGTCATGTTATTCTAAATTGGATGGTCAGAGAAGGCTTCTCTGAAGATGTGTCATTTAAATCAGGGTCTCAATGGATGGAGGGACCAACCATGTGAAGATGTGAGAGAAGAGTACTCCAGGAGAGGTGACAGTTGGTGCAAAACCCTGAAATTGGAATGAGCCAATCTATCCAAAGAACAGATAGATGGATAGTGTGGCTGTGGCACAGTAAGAAAAGATAGGGGACTAGGGACTGATATAAACTGAAGTTGGAGGGGTCAGCAGGGGCTAGATTATGGCTTTGGGGGCCAAGGTGAAGAATTGGGTTCTTTTCTTAAGTGTAGCAGGAAGCCATTTGGGCAGTTTTATTTTATTTTATTTTTACTTATTTTTCTCTTTTTAAAAATATTTTTATTTACTTTTACTTTTTAATCATTTTTTTCCTCTTCCAGTTTTATGGAGATATAATTGACATACAGCACTGCATGCTGCCTTTTGAGGAGATGGGGGAAGATCATTATGTTTTATTTATTTATTTTCAATGGTGTTACTGGGGACTGAACCCAGGACCTTGTGCTTGCTAGGCACACACTTTACCACTGAACTGTCCCTCCCCCTATGCGGGCAGTTTTAAACCAAGAAGCAACACAATTCCATTTCTGTTTTAAAATCTGATTCTGATCACTTGCTGGATAATGGAGAGTAGAAATAGCCAGTAGGGCAGGTAAGAATGCTGGGGATTTGGACGAGGGTGGACAAGTAGAGCCAAAGAGAAGAGGATGGATTTCAGATGGGTTATGGAGGTAGAGGTGATAGAATGGGCCAGTGGCTTGGGTATGCGGGATAAGGGACCCAATCTGGATCAATAGCTAAGTTTTTGCCTAAAGAAACTGAATAGATGGTGTTGCCATTCACTGTAGGTCAATGGGGAGGGTGAAGGTTTGAGGAGAAGAAACAAATCAAGAGTTCTGTTTTACCTATCACTCCATACTCTTGTGCCACAACAAGGCCACAGCTAAGGTCGACAGCTGACAAAGTAAACCTGAAAAAGAATCAGTAGAAAACAGAGGGCAGAGACCATGGACTGCTGCTCAGTTGCTACAAAGTTGGTCATCTGGTCCCCTTATTCCTCATTGATTAATGTGGAGCAGCCTAACAAGTAATCATCATGCTGGCAAACCACAGAGAGGTGTCCAGAAACTGTCCATTCTAGAATTAAAAGTTACTAGTTCAAACCCCACCAGGAGATGCAGAGTCAGACCAGGAGGGGCATTCTGGGCAGAGAACAGCATGTGCTCCAAAAGTTCAGAGATGGGCAGCATCACAGGGAGCTGGGGTGGAGAGCAGGGGCACTCAGACAGCATTTCATCTGGTAGGTGAGAAGTAGGTGTAAGGAAATATCACCATGTGAACATGGTAGGAGGAAAAACAAACTCATTCGTTCATTCGTTCAAACAAATCCTTATTGAGCCCCATCTTCACATAAAACTGTTCAAGGTACAAAGACATAACAATGAACAGAACAAAGATCCTGCCTGCAAGGAGCTTTCATTCTAGTGGGGAAAGACTGACAGGAAAAGAAATGTAACCAGATGTCAGAAAGATGTAAGTGCTGTGGACAAAAATAAAACAGTTTGTGTGATCTGACTGTTTTGTTCTCTGCCCAGCGGGGCTTACTAAGAAAGTGGCAAGAAATCCAGTCTTTGCTCTGCTCACCCAGCTCTGCCCCGTGGCTGGAGGCTTCTGCACCAAGGAAGCATTCTTGCTCTTTCCTGGCACAGGTCACTGGGGCTGAATGTACCAGGGCAGGGGAGGAAAGGGTGAGGTCAGAGAGGCAACAGGGCCAGGTCTTGTAGAGCCTTGTTAGATACGTCAGAACCTTGGGTTTTACTCTGAGTATGACCTGTTTGCCTGAACAGAGGGTGAAGGAAGGCACGAAACAGGTGCCCGGTGTTTGTTCCCAGCCCTGCTTCATTACCTGTCCCTGTTCTGCTTTGGCTAAGTCCTCTGCTGGAACATGGTCCTTTACAGACACCCCACAAGGAATCTGGGGGTGTGATGGAGGGAGGGGTAGACCTAGTACTTTTTTCAAATCTAATAACATCCAATTTGACCCAGTCTATCCCCAAGGTGGTCTTCTCAGTGGGAAGGCTCCAGGGTGAGAGAGATACCCAGGAACTTGGTCTTAGCTCTGCCCCTGTCTCTCCATGCCCCCTTGAGTAAGTCAGTTCCCCTGTTCATGGGTGAGGGGAGAGCAGTAACTCTACGGGGGCTCAGACTGCATTCTCTCGAAACTTCCCTCCCACTCTAATAACCCTTGAATCCCCATCAGTTCATCTTTTCCTTCTCACAGTTCCCCCACCTTCAGGCTTTGAAATGTGTATACTGTTGGGAAAAAAAAAAGGAGTAAGAGGTTCAGGGTGGAGAGGCGAGTCGGGGTCAGGCTAGTGATGGGTGGGGCCTGGCTGGTCCAGCACCAGGGAGGTTAGGCAGCCCGAGCACGGCGTCCACCTCCATGACTTGGGGGAAAGCACTAGTTCTCTGTGCAGAGGGGGCTCTGACAGGCTAAACCCAAACCAGATGTGCACCGGAGAGAGCAGGGCCTATGACAGAGGGTTGTGAAAGGGCCCAGGGGAGGTAAATAAGCAAAAACAGGCTGGTTGCTTAGCAGCACATACAACAAAACAAGCCCCAGCTCAATCGGTATTGGCCAGGGCGGGACTGCTCTCTGCAGTGGGGAAGAAAGGACACCAAGGGTTTGAGTCTGATGAGCACCCAGGGGGCCTGCTCCCCAACGGCCCTGACCCACTCCCAACAGGTGGCTTCTGCTCTCTGGGGTGGCAGGGCCTGCCATTGGCCTCAGGGGCTTTGCATCCCGCCAGCCCTATGGGGTTGGAGAACTGGGATGAGGGGGAGACTGCACCCACTCCTGAGAGCTGTGCTCCGGTGCATCCAGCAGGAAGGCGAAGTGGGTGACACGGTTACAAAGATCTGCCAAAGGGGTGCTGTGTGCCTACCTGTGCTTTACACGTAATTCCATCATTCAGACACCACGTATTTCTTTCTCGAGTACCTCCTTTGTCCCAGGCACTGCAACTGACCCCAAGGATAGACAGAAAAGAACATGGAGACACATTCTGCTTTCTACCTATGGGAGGAGACAGACATTGAACGAGGAATCACAGAATCCAGTGCACAATTATAACTTGTGATAAGGACTATGAAGGCAAAGGCAGAGCAGCACAAGACCATGAAAGAGGGGGTCAGATTTAAACAGAGCATCCAGGAAAGGCCTCTTTTAGTAAGGCATGCTGGGACACAAAGGATAAGTAGGTGTCAGCCAGGTGAAAAGAGGGGGGAGGGAGTCTCAGGGGCCTGGAGCAGCAGGTGAGAAGGCCCTGAGGCAGGGAAGAGTCCCTGCTTAGGAGGCAATGACAGAAGGGAGAGCGGGGCTGCAGCAGAGGCTGTAAAGCGGGTGGTGAGTGGGGAGGTAGGCAGGGGCCAGATCACAAAGGTCCTTACATGATAAGTAATAGGGCTTTTGATAAGGATAAGGGTGGGGTTTTTGTCCGATGTGCAATGAGAAACACTTGGGGTTATTTATGGATGAAAATACTGTGAGAGTGGCAGGAGCCCTGATGATCAGAGTCACATTCTTAAAAGATTATACAGACTCACAGACATAGGGAACAAATTTATGGTTACCAGAGGGTAAAAGGGGTAGGAAGGGATAAATTGGGAGCTCAAAATTTGCATTTCTTGGGGAGTGATGGAAATGTTGAGTATCTTGATTGTGGTAGTGGTTTCATAGGTGTCTACATCTATCAAAATTCATCAAATTGTACATCTGAGATATGTGTAGTTTACTGTACAGAAATTATACCACAATAAAGTTGTTTAAACTTTTCAAATAAATAAATAAATAGCATCTTGTTAAAAAAAAAAAAAGATTATTCGGGGGTACTACATGCCAATTCCAAGAGGAAACATGAGAAGGGATAAGAAGGCTGGTTAGGAGGCTCCTGCAATGATCCCAACAAGAATGTCAACGGCTCAGATTGAGGGGAGGAGAAGCGGAGATGAAGCAGCAGAGAAATTCAGGGTACAGTTTCCATTGACTCCAATATGACAAGTCGGGTATTGTTATCTCACATACAAAGGTTGAATAACTCGCCCAGATCACACAACTCCCTTGGAGGGCCAGTTCAGAGAGGACAGACCTGGAATTAGAACCCAGATCTTCTCGACTCCCAAGCTCTTGCTCTATTCATAACACTGCACCTCCAAGATTGGTTTTCTCCAGTGACCTGGGAAAGTGACAGGGGTAGAGTCATAATAGCAAGGGCGGGTATTGTGTGCATGTAGGGGTGTGTGTGAGAGTGGGAGGGAGAGAAGGAGGAGGAAGAGGTGGAGGAGGAGGAAGAGGAGGGGAAGGAGGAAGAGATGGGGGGAAGAGAAGGAGAGGAGGAGGCTGAGGAGGAGAGGGCAGCAGGCAGAACTGCTTGCACAACTTCCCAGCCCATTTCCTGCCTGTGTGACAGCTTCGCAAGGTATTTCCGGCTCCTGTCACAATCAGCCCTTTCCAGGCCGGGCTTGCTTATTCCCAGTAATGATGGAGACACACACCTTCTCCTTGGGGGAGGGCTGAGGCAGCTTCCACAGCTCAGCAACAAGCTGGTCTGGGAGTCAGGAGCCTGGAGACACCAGTTGGTGGTTACTGCACTAGTCCAGGCTTGGATCCCAGCTCTGCCTATGACCTTGGGCGAGTTTATGAACTGTCCCATTTTCAGTTTGATAATCTGCAAGATGGACATAGTAATACCTGCCTTGTAGGGTTACTATGTTTAAGGAGATATTGATGCTTAATTTAATGCCTATCACAGAAGAAGCACTCATTTTTTATCATGGCAGCTGAAGACCCTTGTTAAAATGAAGCAAGGGGGTCTGTACTCTACTTCTGCAGAGATGTCTTCCACTCTGACCATGTTCAGGAGGGCACTGGCCTGGGAGTTGGGAGACCTGAGCTCTCTTGACTCTGCTGCTGACTTGCTGTGTGACTTTGGGTGAGATCCTTTCCTCTCTGAGCTTCAGGTACTCTCACCTATAAAATAAGGGGGTTGTACAGATGGGATTCTGACCCAGGGTTTAGAAAGAAGACCCTGCTATTTACTTGGGGCTGCTCTGGTTATGAGAGAGAATGGGAGAGCAAGACACAGAGAATAATGAACATAAATGCTTTTCATTAAATGCGGAATTTTTTTTCTCTGAATGCCCTTTAACAACCCCAAAGATTCTGCAGTGTGGGCACATCTGTCCTATACAATAGAATTGCCAGCAATCCCTCAGATGGCTCTCTGGTCTCCTGTTCTACTTCCTATTTCTTCCACTCACAGACAGTTCATCATCTACAAGGTTGTAGAATCTTTTTTCCAGCTTGCAAAACCCCTTTAAGCTTTCACAGTGTTGGAGAAAGAAATAACAAATAAGCAAAAGTGGAGTCTTAGAGGGAATCCCGTGGTGCTGGGTTAGAGTTGGAGACATCAGTATAAACCCACGTTTAGTTTAATGAACATACATGTGGGTAGAGATGTGTGTATGTGGAGATTAGTAGACACACATACCTTTCCTCGCTCTGTCCACTGAAAGGGCCTAGAAGCAATGATTCTCCAAAAGCAACAAGAACAACTTAAGTGCACAGGGCTTGGTTTCTAAATACCATTCTCCAATAAAAGAAATCAGGATTCCTTGGAGAAACACAAGATGAGATCGGAGTACTATATACCGGCAAAAAAAAATGTGTTCAAAACTAAGCCAGTAAAGGATGGGGAATGTCAAAAGGACACAGGAACCAGCCTGAAGGAGTTCCCAATGATGAATGCTAGGACAATGTGAGGAATAAAATAAATAACAATTGCACTGGATTATAACCTAAAGAATAAAATAAAAACTCATGAGTCCATATTGACATAAATAAGTGATTGACTGAATAAGTAAGTAGGGGAAAGGGTCAATCTTCCTTAGAGAACATTTCCAATGAGGGAAATAGAAAATCACCATGAGAACAGCCCGGTAATAATTGCCTCAGGCAAGATCCATTGATGAAGGCTAAAATTAAAGGATGAAACTTTAAGGAGAAACAAGGTATTTTGCATAGCCTTAAACTACCTTCCTCTAAAGATATATTAATTACTGTGCTGGTTGTAACATATGTCCTAAATTCCTTGAGACTCGTCTCTCCAGAGGTGGAGCTTAATTCCCTGCCCTTTAGGGTGGGTTAGACTTAGTGATTCACTCACTTCTAGTGACTAGAATGTGGTAGGGGAAAAGCAGCTTTGCAGTAGAGAAATCTGGCAGACACCACCTTATCTGAGTGCTCAAGGTTAACATTGCCAATGATAAGTCATGTTGATATGGCGTATGGATGAGTCGTGAGACAGCAAATCACTGATGTGTATTCCTCCCCCCAAATTCATAACCTCAGTCTAATCATGAGAGAAGCATCAGACAAATACAAACTGAAAAATATTCTGCAAAACACCTGACTAGTATCAAGATCAAGGTTATGAGAGACAAAGGAAAACAGAAACTTTTTTTTTTTGGATAAATTATTTCACCTACCACTACAATAGATCCACACAGTCAAAGCTGTCCCAGCCACCATTCATGCTCCATCAATGTGAAAAGTTGGTTGCCCAGAGAACAATCACACACCCAGATCAACAGAAATAAAAGAACACCTGCCCCAAAATGCAAGATTGTTTGTTACACAGCATTTCGTCATGCAATTACATTATAAAATTTTTAATTTCAGAAGTGAAAATTATCTGTGCTGTTTGAGCTTTAAGGGGGAATATTTAAGTACAACATCAGCTCCTTAAAGAAAAAGCAAATTGATCTAGAATATGTCTCCCCTGCAAGAGGGAACTGTCAGAGGTTGGAGGAGACTAAGGAGCCTGGATCATAGACTGGATCCTGAAATAAAAACAAGAACGTAAGTGGAAAAATTGGAGCAGTCAGAATCACATCTGTAGTCTAGTTAATAGTAATGTAACAGTGTTAATTTCGTGGGGTTGAGAAAAATGTACCATAGTGATATAATATGTTAAGACGAGGGGAAACTGGGTGAAGGGTATATGGGAATTTTGGTACCATCTTTACACTTTTCTGAAAATCTAAAATTGTTCCAAAACAAAAAAGTAAAGACAAAAATACCACCACCCTCCCCAACAAAAACCTGAATCTAAACTCTTCCAGGAGAAAGGTCATAATGTGTATTTTTCCTCTATCTTCTCAGACTTCAGCAGTGTCAAATATTCTCAAGGAATTCTTAAAGAGAAGAGCTCTTTGGGAGCACAGAGTGTGTCCTAATCACAACTATAGCCTCAGCATTAACAGGTGGTGGCACATGAGAGATGAATGTTACTCTGGGAGACTGGAGAATGAGGTGCTAATTCAGGCTTCACAATAAATGACTCGGTATACCTTAGGAAGTTCACTTAGTCTCTGAGTTTTATTTCTTCATCTGGGAAATGGGGACAAAATCACTACTTGCCTCTTAGGGTTATGAGGATTAAATGAGATGATGCATTGTGGGGAAAAGCTTTATGAATTGCAAAACCCTGGGTAAATATTCACTGTTGTGTTGACACACAGATGCTGATCAATCAGAAGCTCTGTCTGAGTGGATCAGTTTCCCCAGCACTTCACCTATGACACACCTGTGCGGAGTCAAGGGTGTAGCCTTCCCTTACAGTGCTCGTCTAATCCAGCCATCTGTCCATTCACATCCTGGATACGTTTAGCACATGAAAGCACATGTCAGCCCTCTTTTCCTGACATGGAAACTATCATCTTCATCCTCTGCTTGCTTCTCTTCATATGCTGGCAAGGAGAAATGAGGAAGACCTGCTTGTTCCACAGCATCTAAGAGTTCTTGTCACAATACTATAAAACTCTATATGGTTGTAATATGGTGAGATATTATAATAATAATAATAGTCTACCACTCATGGTGGGGTTCTAAGGGTTATATGTGAATTACTTCAATATTTCCAAGATTTTAGCCATTTTTGCTCCATCTGCCCTGTTTCTGCCATTTGTGAGTATCATTATCATCTCCAGTCTGCTTTAGCATGATTCACTGAGCTCTGTAAGTCTGTGTTAGTTTATTTTATTCTATACCCTGTGATGTCTTATGGCCCTAGGCAGGAAAACACACTCCAGGGGTATTTAGCCAGCATTTAGTCAGGGGTATTTAGTCAATAGGTCACACTTCAGAGACAACATTTCAGTTATATTTAACTCCATTAAACATCAAAAGTTTTGTTAATTAGCATAGGAGATTTTAGCAATAGGTTTTTATTGGTAAAATTAATGATTTTAAAGATATATGGGTTGGCTAAAATATTATGGAGACAGTGTCACTTTTGTATGAACAGTACACAAGAACCTAGTGGGCTTTTTCCTCTTCACTCTTTGGAAATGTGGATAAGGCTTGATTCTAAAACATCTGGAGTCCAGCTACTCATTTTGAGCATTCTGATTGTCTGCTGCTATGGTGGCCGTGAAAATGGGCTTCTCAGATCACTGACTGCATAAAGCCTAAGAGTCTTCACTGCTGGGCTCTGAAATTCATCACTTCATTAGCACCTGAGCCATACTCCTACAGGCTGCTGGGCACACCAGGAATGCTGAGATAGGCCTGTTGCTAGGAGACAATGGAGGGCTCTTCTGATGAGCATCACTGGCTCAGGACTCCCAGCAACTTTGCCAGACTTCCCTTGGGACTGCACTACTGTCCAGGTCACCTCCATCCAAATTTCCTTCTTTGATTTTCTCTCCTTTGTTCGGGGTCAGTTCAGCATCAGGGTCTGCCATTCTCCCAGGATCTGCCAGCTCCCTCCCCATTTTCCCTTAAAGGCACTTTCCCTAATAAATTTCTCACACATTTAAATCCACTTTGTGTCTGCTTCTCAGAAGACCCAAAAGAGCGTAAATGGCACTGAGACTGGCCCAAAGAAACAGACAATAAAATAGGGAGTTGGGACGGGCTTATCTACCACATGGCAGGAGAAGGGGACAGAGTCATGGTTTCTAGGTGAGGCAGGGATGATCCCTGGAATAAGGTGGTGACTTCACTAAAAAGATCTTGTCAGTGGTGACCTGAGGAATTGTACTGGTGGAGGGAAATGCTGTGGCAGGTCTAAAAACGTAGACATTTGAAAAATACGAGGGCACAATGCCTAAAAGACTAGGGAGTTGGCAGGTTACCTCTAAGTTGTGTTAACACCCTAGAGAAGGATAATGAGAGAGTGAAGGCATTTAACAAGCAGTTAGCGCCCAAGTATGAGAGTCATCAGCCCTCTGTAGCAGCTTGTGCAAGGCCCTCCTCACCTGTGACTGAAGGGCAAATCCAATTCCCCAGCACACTGAAGCCCTAAGTCTGAGAACTGCAGCACTGCAGAGACATTTCAACGCTTAGTCAAGGAAGTTCTGTTACGTGAAGGACAGAATTCTGGTGTGAAAACCTGGAACCCTGAGATATGGGACAGGGACATCTGGATGGGTGGCCCTGAAGATGTTGTTGACTCTGCTGGCTTCCAAGCTAATGTCTAGGGTTAAATCCCTGCATAACCCAGCTGGAGGTGTGCTGGGTCCAGTAAGAGAAGAAAGAGACCACACGCCTAAAGAGTTGCAAGAATCAGCTGTTAAGTACCAACAGGAACCAAGGGAATACCCCCAGGGATTGGATTTTGAGGATGCTTGATCAAGGAAGCCAGAAAGCAAGACTGGACAAGCAAGAATTCATTGATTGGAGGGCACGTTTTGGGGAGATGGGATTTGACAATCCAGGAGGGACCCCAACATTGGGCAAACTCACCACAGGAATGGCTGTTAGAAGCCTGGAAAAAGGATGGTCAGCTCTCAGGAAAATGAAGCTGCCTAAAGGATCTTGGCAAGTAGTAGAGGAAGGAGTAAAGGGGCTGGAGATGAAACATGCTGGGTTTAACATAATATATAAGTCCAGAAGCTCCACCTGAAGACACACTGTTCTCCAAAACCATCAGGAATGCCCTGGTGAGAGGAGCATAGCATTACAAAGAAGTTCAGAGGCAGCCTCCTCCGCAGGCCTGGGATGGTGGTAGGAGACACAGTCACAGAGGTGGGCTCTTTAATAGCCCTGGGGGATGATGTCCCATCCACCGCCCCACCCACCTAAGTAATGGAGGTCAGGTGGTGGTGCTTAACCACCAGAAGCCAGGAGACCACAATTACTGCAATGACCAGTAAGGTCAGAGAGGTAACCAAGGGAGACTGACCCACAGGAAGCCGAGGAGGTGATTAATAGCACATGATGTCCCTAGAAGCCAAATAGATGGTCAGCAAGGATGCTTAACATCTATTACCAAGAAAAACAAAAAAGGAGGGGCAGGAGGTTGAGGGCTGTCACCTTAATAAAAAGCCATGATCCTTGTTCAGTTCCATACCTGAGCCACTTTTCAGATCCAGAACTCACTGGTGAAGAGGTGGCAGGGTCCCTAGAAGGAAAAACCCTGCAACACCATGACAAGCACATCTTGTGATGCTCTCCCCAGTCCCCTTCTAAATGGACCTATGACTATTTATCTCAGTGACTACTCTGGGGAAAGGGAGACTGTCAGGATTTGGAGGATTATTGGTTACAGAGTTTGAGTTGACATCAATATCCAGAGATCTAAAGTGTCATCACAGTCCCCCTGTTAAAGTGGGGGCCTCTGGGCAGGGCCAGATTCTTGCACTGGCCACGTGCCAGTGTAGCCATACAAATCCATATTCAGAAGGGCCAACGCTCTGCTGCCTTTAAACTCTTGATTTTAATCTTTGAATTTTTTTTGTAAGTGAAGCCTAATGGGACAGTGGACCCCAACATGGCCCCCACCCACCACGGCATTCCCAGGGCAAGATCTCTGCCACCTGCTTCTCTGCTTGCTTTGCCCCCCAGGTCCCATCCAGCCTCCCCTTCCATGTCCTGCAATCACTGCTGTCCTCCAACCTGAGAGGGAACTCGGCGGGGGGATGTCAGGCCCCAGCATCACATAGCATCTTGGGCAGGGCAAGGAAGCAGCCGTCTCTGCCCTGGGCTGGCAGTGCCATGTTGTGCCTGGTGGGTGACAGACCAGAGGTGAGTGTGTCTGGACCAAGGCACGCCTGTTGCTCACCCCTGATCTTGGTACCAAGCATGTCCTGCGGCAGAGGTTTAAAGATTCTCAGGGGTTGCCTTTCTGCCATGTGCTGGGGTGGTGGGCCTTGAGAAGTTAAGACACCCAGTCCAACCTCCTCACACCCCACTCCTGGTCAGGACGGCGCATCAGTCCAGTGGCTGGTGAGAAGGGGAACCCTGCAGCCATCAGGCCAGAGTGAGGGAATGTGCACCCTCCTCACCCTGCAAGTATCTCCACACCCACAAAGCCTGTATTGTCTGGCTCCATGCCTGGGACAGACAGGGGGATCCTTTTTCTCTCCTTCTGACCTTCCTGAGCCTGGCTTTTATTTGCCTCTTGTGGTCATCATGAGGAACCCTTAGGGACAAGCCATGAAATACAAATGAGTAATTTTGGTGATTCTGCATATAAGTTGAATACTCTAATATTTGCACCTCAAGCTGCCATGATGAGTGATAAAATTAATGCTAATCATTTCAGATTTTTATTTTTATTCACTTACATTAAATAGCAGATAAAAACACCATGCCAAATTGAGAGACAACGCACAGAAGAAAGGAAAATCTTTATATGTACTATTAATGGTACTTTTTTTCCTGCTTTTTGAACAAGAGGTCCTGCATCTCCATTTTTGCTGGGCTTTGCAAATTGTGTATCCAGCTCTGCCTAAAGGAGACAGGTAATGAATGAAATTCTGTCCAATGTCTGGCTCACAGTAAGTCCACTGGGCCCCTGGACCAACCCAGTGGTAATTTTCTCAGTCCATGAGTATATAATTGGTATTTATATATTTGGCCTATTAGATCCTTGGGTTGTGAGGTAAGGGTTATCGTGGCAGGAAGGCAAAGAGAATAACTCTGAAACTGCTCCCCACCTCGGCCAAGATAGTTAATCAAAAGCAATCACCTCTTGGGGGAATGGAGGATCAGTCTCCCCACTAAACATTTAAAAATCCCAGGTGGTGGTCCCGTATAATTCCCCAGTCTAGACTCTGCGGAAAGCTGATAGATCCTGGGGATAGAAGACTCTGCAGACTTCACGAGCAGTAGTGCAGCAGCTGTGCCAGATGTGGTATCCCTGCTAGAACTGACTAATAGACCTCAGGGTGGGCCACCATTGACTGGGTGAGGGCATTGTTTTCAATTTAAAAAGAGAATCAGAAACAATTTGCATTCACATGGGACAAATAATAATATTCATTTTCTCAGGACTAGGTTAATTCTCCTGGCCTCTGTTCTAATACAGCCTGAGAGACAGGACCCTGTTCCATTACGTCAATCATATCACGTTGACTGGATAAGATGAACAAGCAGTGCTAGGATGCTGGAGGCTTTGGTAAGACAATACACTCCAGAAGGTGGAAGATCAACCCTACAAAGATTCAGGGGCCTGTCGCTTCAGTGAAGTGTTTAGACATCTAGTGGTCCAGGGCATGTTTGGGAGAGCCCCACCACCACCAACAAGTAAAAGACAATTTGCTGCATTTTGTATCTACTACTACTACTCAGGAGTGGCGATGATGTCTAATTGACCCTGCATATAAGCATCCTTCCCTCAAGGCCTGAAGTCTAGGGCTGGAGAATCTGATTGGGCCAACTCGGGTGAGTTGCTCATGGTCTAGCACAGAACTTCCTCACCAGTAAGATATCTGTTTGGGGACGACTGGACAAGACTTGGGGTCTTTGTTCATAAGCAGCAGCATCTGGCCCTGCCCTTCATCCTATTTAGCCCTGAATGCTGACATGCATGCACCACGGTGTGGGAAAGATGCTGGGAAACCCTGTAGTAGCTGCCTGGGGTGGAGAAAAAAAATCTTTTTGGAGACAAAGCCACGCTCCTATTCCAATATGAAAATAATTTTCTGACATTAGACAGACAAAAAATGCCCAGTTCACTAAGGCAGTTATTAATTCAATTAACTTTTTTTTAAACACTTACTATTTGCTCAATATTTGGCCTCCCTAAAAAAGCCAGGTTCCTCTGATTAATATGTGCTCAGAATGGTTAAATTTATCTCCTGAATAATTTGGACTATTGTGGTCATGCTGTTTCTTGCTTTTGTCATTTCTGGTAATTTCACTTTGTGGCTCTCATTTTTTTAACCAAACTTAGACTGATGATCTGTTTGTATAATTCTCTGTATAAATGTGTAGCCTTCCTTCAGAATCCCAGGAACCTGCATTGCAATTCTCCCACTGGAAAATGCTGTAAGATTCACAGTGAAGTTTTTCCAACCCTGTTACCACCAACACTGTATCATCTGACAGAGCATATGGCCCAAGGGGCAGCCTAGATCTCCTGAGAAGCTCTGTCTTGCTTTAGGTTCCATTTAAAATCCAGAGCCTTTTGTGTAACCCTGTGGATGAGCCACAGCAGTATTCCTGTGTGTGGGATGTGTTGCCTGGAGAACCCAAGGAAGCCTACCTGTGCCACACTTTGGACAGCCTTTGGGGAATTAGTGAGTTTCCAGCAGGGGCTATCAGCATGGCAGCCAATGTCCTGTGATGACAGGGTCAGCAGCAACATCCTAAATAGATTCTTCTTGTACTAGCATTGGGCCCTCTCTTATTCCAAGTCTCATCCTTTCACCTCCCCATCAATACCATGAGCTAGGTGCAGGGTCACCTAGCACAGACAATGCCTTTGTATGAATTTCTTAAAGGTATACTGCTCTGAGCAGACCATCAGAAAGAAGCAAACCTTCCTCCAAGCTGAATTAACACTCCCTCATCCAGTTGCCTTTCTTGCAGGACACCACCTGCACAATTCTATTTGGTAGCATTATCATTGCAAGTACCATTTCAATATATTTCTCTTCCACCTGATTCAACAAGAATTGGTTTCTCTTTGTAGCAGACATTGATAGGTATTCAGCAAACTTCACTTCCTTTTCCTGCTGGGCACACAGCCGACTACATTTCCCAGCATCCCTTGCTATTCAGTGGTTCCACGTGACTGACTTCTAACCAACAGAGTATGGAAAGTAGTAATGTACTCCCAGGGCTAGCCCCTGAAAATCTCTCACGTTCTCCAGCTATTCTTTCCCCAGCTGTTCACTGAAGTCATCCAGAATAGGGCAGAGTCACAAGACGGGAGTAGCCTGAGCTCCTGGTTCTTGAATGAGGATGTAGAGCAGAGTCCCTCCCCTCTCGACATGCCAAGAAATGAGCTTCTATGATGTTAAAGCACTGGTCATTTGTGTTTGTATGTTAAGGAAGTTAACAGTGATAAGTTCACTATTTGCAAACAAGAATCTCAGATAGTCTTGGACTCCCGAGGTTACTAACTTTTATTTTAAGTCTCTTAAAAATGAGACCTAGAGTTAGAAATGTATTTTTTTATTTATCTAACACCTAGTCCAGGATATGCCCATAGGTAAATTAGAGCAAGAAGGTTCTTTAGAAATATGTAGTCTAATTCTCCTTGTCCTAATTCCCTTTCTACCAGCACACTTTTCACAAAAAAGGAAAATCAAAGTTTGGAGAAAGTGAAATAGCAGGAACTAAATGAATATTCAATTGAATACAATTATGTATGACTGCTGATTCTTAGTCCAGTTTTCCACATTCACTGATTCAGGGAATAAAGTTGGAAAAAAACTTCCCTCCATAATTTCTCAATAAAAGGAGTTTTATTAGTCATCGATTGCCACATAGCAAATTACCACAAAACTTAGTGGCTCAACAACACACATTTATTATTGCAGTTCTGTGGGTCAGGAATCTGGGTGTGGTTTAGCTGGGTATCTCTGGCCAAAGTCTCTCACGAGGTTGTACTCAAATGGTCAGCTAAGGCTACAGTCTCAAATGAGGGCTGGACTCAAGGGGAAGGGTATCTGCTTCTAAGCTCACTTATCATGTAGGTCTCTCTACAGGACTGCCTAAGCATGCACATAGCAGCTAGCTTCCCCCACACTGAGCAGTCTAGGAGAGAGTTCCAAAGATGGATGCCACAGGTTTTTCGATAACCCAATCTTAGAAGTGACATCTCATCAATTGCATCATGAACAGCAGGATGCAGGGATTAGTGGGGGCCCCCCTTAGAGGCTAAGAACATTCTGAAATTTTTCAAGGAGATTTTATAAGGGACTACCAGAGTTTCTGAGCTTTTTTCTACTGAATTTCACCTCCTATTGCTTCTCCAACTATAGCCTAATATGTCAGTGAGTGTATAGGTTCAGGATACAGTTGGGAGACAGAAAACACGCTGGTTTTTTTAACAGAGAGAATTTAATAGAAGGAATTGTTAACTAGGTGTTAAAGAACTAAAATAACAAAGAGAATAACAGAAGGTAACGATTGCAGGAAGCAACTACCACCTCCAACACTGGGGAAACCAAGGAAGAGGTTGGAATTACTAAAATGTAGAAACTTGAATGCGGGGCCCTGAGAACTGAATCACAAGTTGGTGCCAAAGTCTCTGAGCTTGGAGGAGGAGGTGTGCGGTGCTGCAACCCAGACCTGGAGGTGCCAGCAGTTAGTGTTGGTGTCTCTGAGGGGATGCAGAGGGGCTGGTTCTCCAAGTGTTGGACAAATGCTGGCTGGATTCAACTGGAGGAAATTGCTGCTGCCAGGGTGAAGACGCAGGGCTGGGGTGACCCTGACTGGAACAGGAAGCAAACAGGAAGGAGTAAGTATCTTCTTACTCTGCCAGTCTAGCACCCCCTGTTGGCAGTGCCTGAAAGGGAGCTGTTGGCAAAGGAGGCATTTGGTTTGGAGAGTCCCAGCCCAGTGTCTCAAAACAGAGTACTGAAGTGGGTGTTGGGGGTGCGCGTATTTTTATAACTTGCTCACAGAGCCAGCCCCAACACTGGTGACAGTGTTTTTTTTTTTTTGGTATCTTTATTTTTTAATTTCCTTAAATGCTCCATTATAATAAGTGCTGATACTTGCATATCTCACTACAGTTTTTTTCCAAGCCTATTGTCTCATTTACTCTTATGACAATGACAGGAATCATTCTTTCCCTTTTGAAGATAATGGTGCCCAGAAAAGCTGAGCACTTGCCCAATGATATACAATATATAAATGGAAGACTTGGTAGCACAGGGAACTAAATTCAATACCTTGTCATGGCCTCTAATGAAAAAGAATATGAAAAGTGTGTGTGTGTATAGATATATATATATATATATATATATCTGACTCACTATGTTCTGCACCAGAAACTAATACAATATTATAAACCAACTATACTTCTAAATAAATAAATAAATAAATAAATAAATAAATAAATAAATGGTAGACTTGGGTCTCTCTGATCTCACACCCAGTGTCTTTCACTCTCCCATACTCTTCTTAAAATTTGTCCACAAAGCAAATGCATTAGTGACCCTATCTTTATTAGTAAACCCTCAATTAACCAGAAATTAATTCAGGTAAGCATATTTAGCAATTACCATTTTAACTCTCCTGGAGTGAGTTAAATTTCTTCCAGTCACTTTACAAATATTTTATGAGTATCTTCTATGCTGTAGAAGGAGATAAAACCTTAAAGATAATAGAATATCTGTCCTCAAGGATCTCCAGTCTCACGTGGGAGACAAAAAATTACATTACAGTGTGGAAGAAGGGTTATTATAGGGGTGGTAGAAGGTGCCAGCAGAGAGAAGAGCCCCCCTACTCCACTTGGGGAAGGGAAAGCAGAGAAGGGAAGTCAGTGAAGGTTGTAGGGAGGGGATGACAGGATTGGACGTGTGTTCCAGGAAGAGGGCACAGCCTGTAAAAAGTCCATAGGCAGAAAGAGCAGGATTCATTTAAGGAAACTGTTTCTGTAAGTGCATCAAGACTCCTTCTAGGAGTATGGGTAGAGGGGAAGGGACTAGAGAAGAAGACAGGTACCAAGCCATCCTGAATAGTTTGAATGCAGTCCTCAGGGCAGTAGGGGAATCCTGTCTCAGGAGTCTGCTCCTCATAACAGCAGCAAAGGCAGAGTTTGCATCTGGTCCTCACATCTGCCTGCTTCAGGTGGCAGAAGATAAAACCTTCCCCTCTTGTGGTTTCCCCTGGATGAAGAGGACACTCCTCTCGGTAGCCAGGACCAATTGGTCCTAAGTCCATTGCTAAAGAAATTCTCACCTTTTTTTTGGTTCTGTTAGATCACTTTTTGATGTCACAGGGCATTTTTCAGGGAAAACATACGCCGAACTTTCCTCCTAATATCTGGGCCATGCCCCCACAGAGAAATTAAGGAGGAGAAAGCCCCTATTTGGAAAACCCCAGGTGACCAAATTTCCAGCCCTCTGTGTTTTCATTCTCCCTCCCTTATCTCTGTGAATATCCCTTTCTGAAGTCACCATCAACTCTAAATACCCACCTGGGAATATAACATAAAGAAATCTGCTCCTCTATATCATAAGCCCAACTCACTACCTTGTCACTTACCACACTGAGGTGTTGCAATGACTTTGAGCTGGAGAAGAAACTAAATCCTTTCAAAAACGGTCCTGAAGGCTCCCTGAACAGGACAGCTGAGTGCTTTTTGTTGGGTGGTCTTATTCTAAAATATACCATTAATCATGGTTCTCTCTTGGTGGTCAATTACCAGGACACTTCCATATTCTGTGTTTTTATATTTTTGTATTGTTTGAATTTTTTAACCATCTGTATTATATATGTAATTTAACAAATGTGCATATAAGTATATACTTAAATCCTTCGGAAACATTTTTTCTCTAAAAAGAGTGTGATGTACGCAGAATGCATGAGGTGGAGGGAACTTTTGAAACAGATCCTTGCTCCAACTGTGTTCCCAGGTCCAGCAGCCCCCATTTCACTTGAGAGCTGGTTAGAAATGCAGATTCTTAGACTAACCCTGGGCCTGCTGAATCTTCATTATAAATGTGCATTTTTAACTAATCCCCAGGTGATTTGTATGCATATTAACATTCGAATAGCCTTGATTTGGTGTAGCCAACTATCGGAATTTTTACTGCTGAGGCAACAAGCAATAGTGAGAATTATTTGTTAGAAGTTCATACAGCTCCTCAGCACCAGAACTAGAGCTTCAGCTCCTAGCTGTAGACACTCAGACCAGGAATCATTTTATGCCTTCTGGTTGCCTCTTTAGCTTGTGGTCTTCGTAGAACATCAGCTTATTTTTCTATACTTTATAAGTGAATGCATTGTAGGTCTCAGGGCAACATGGAAGGTGAATATAGAGTCTCTCAATACAGTTCAATACTGCTGGGTAAGATAAAGCACCACAGTCTAGGAATTGGGCCCATCAGCCCTGGATTAAGCCCCCAGTCATATTCTAACAGTATTTGAGAGAAAGCCCAACATGGATTTAGGAATAAATGAGAGTAGGAAAACCAGCAGGGCCGGTGACATCAGGGCATCTCTGGAAAGTCAAGGGCAGGGGAAATGTCCGGAAATCCCTAAGTTATTGGTTCCCATTTGTACGAGTGCTGGGATGAGTCAAGGGCTGGCTGCTGTGTTAAAAGAAGGGAATCACCTGTGACTGAGTATTCAGTGCTTAGACGGGCTTTAACCAACCCAGCTGTTTAGAATTTGAATTCAGCTCCCTATACACGCTCATTCAGAGGATATCATTCCTGGCCATTGGCATGTCTAGGGAAAGAAAGGCTGGGTGTGCACTGTTGGCTGCTCCTGTTGATGTGAAGTCATCCTCAGACTGGGGTTTATCTGACTCAAGAAAAGTCTGTGTCCAGCTCCAACCAGCAGAGGGGCCAGATCACAGGAGGGTCTCCCCAGGGCCACATGTCCAGAGCCAAGGAGTCCTTGACTAAGACCTTGGGAGATACCTTTGGAAGCCGAGAGGACAGGCGGAGAAAAAATACACAAAAAGGCAAAGTCCCAGACATCAGAAGTACTGTCTAGAGATGAGCTCCAGGGCAGGGAGTGAGCACCAGGGAGAAGCCGGTCGGCAAGAAGAACAGTGGGCATGGTTAGTAGCTGAGAGGTGAGTGATAGAGTCAGTTCTGGCTCCACCGGTCTCTAGATGTGTGATCTCGGGTGAGTGCTTCCTTCTTTCAAAGGCATCATATATCAAATGAAGTGATATTATTCCAAGTTAGTGTCATATCTTCTTCAGAATAAAATAATGCAATTGCAGCAACATGGATGGACCTGGAGATCATCATACTAAATGAAGTAAGCCAGAAAGAGAAAGAAAAATACCATATGATATCACTTATATGTGGAATCTTAAAAAAAAAAAAAAGACACAAATGAACTGATTTATAAAACAGAGACAGATTCACAGACATAGAAAATAAACTTATGGTTACTGGGGGAAAGAGGGTAGGGAAGGATAAATTGGGAGTTCAGGATTTGTAGATACTAACTACTATATATAAAAGAGACAAACAGCAAGGTCATACTGTAGAGCACAGGGAACTACATTCAGTACCTTGTAATAGCCTATAATGAAAAAGAATATGAAAAGGAATATATATATATGTATAAATGAAACATTACGCTGTAGACTAGAAATTAACACAACATTGTAAACCTACTATACTTCCTTTTAAAAAAAGAAAAAAATCATATCTTTCTTCAAAATAAAGCACTGACTTCTATAAGGAGTTGAATATAATGATCTGAATGTGCCGCACCCCCATTCATATGCGGAAACCCTAATACCCAATGTGCTAGTCTTAGGAAATGGGGTCTTTGGGGTGTGCTGAGAGTCATGAGGATGGACCCCTTATGAATGGGATTAGTGATCTTGTGAAAGAGGTCCCAGAGCTCCCTAGACCCTTCCACCACATGAAGACACAAAGAGAAGTTTGCTACCTGGAACAGGGCCCTCACCTGACCCTGCGAGAGCTCTCATCTCAGACTTCCAGCCTCCAGAACTATGGGAATAAACTTCTGTTGTTTAGAAGCTACCTAGTCTGTGGTATCTTTTAATAGAAAGCCAAACAGATTAAGACACTCCTTCTTTTCTAAGAGAGCGGGGGTTTGGGGGAAGATGGAAGAGAAGGAACAAACATTGCCTTATACTCAGGGCTGCAAGTGAACTTACTCAAGGTTTTAGTGAGAGGCAGAGTGGGATTCAACACAGTCTCAGGCCAGAGTCTAAGTTTCCAGTCACAAAGCTGTGATGTTTCCTGCAGGACAAGATTCAGGCATCATCTCCCCCAACTTTCCCTGAGCAGTGCCCCCTCTTCTTCTGTATACACATAGGACCTGTCAGTGCAGCCCTGATCTGCCTTCCCTGGGGCCTCCAGGCTTTCCTGAAATTTGCACCCTGTGCTGTAAATTGTATGGGGAAACTCTTTGAGCATAAGGGTTGTATCATACTCAACTATGACCACAGCACTTAATGTGGCACTTAAATGCTCAGTAGAAAATATCTGTTGAATGACTCTCAGAATATGATAAATCTATTTTGTCAGACAGGGTGGATTAGCACTCAAAATCCTCCTTCGAGAGACATTCCTATAAATGTGGAGGCTAGATAGGTAAAAGCTATGTTTTACCTAGACTCCCTCACAGCTAAGCTCTGGATGTGATTCAAGTTTGGCCAATCAGAGGCCGAACATGGAAATTCTGGAAAGTAGAAGTGAGGGGACAAGCTTCTGCTACCTTCACTGCTTCTGCGGGAGGCTTAGTTGTGAGGATGTTTGGTTTTTCAACAGCATCCTTGGTGGAGGGCCCAGGGCTGGGTTACTTGCTTTGTCGGGGTGAGGAGACAGGGCACCAGGAATTCATTCTGTTGGTGGGGACTATAGCCATAATGTGGCTCTTCCTGGACATAGGAGTCCTGGAATAGTTTAGGAACCAAAGCTTACATTTCATAGACAATCTGAGAAGAAATAGAAGATCTCTGCCTTGCGCAGGACTTTCAGGTTATTTCTAAAAGCTCAACCTAAGCTCTTGTTTATTCAGTCCTTCCACAATGGCTCCAAAAGCCTTTTAATACTGGATGTTTCTAGGTAGGACATGACTTCTCCTGCTTCACCAGGACAAATGAGTCACTTAAACAAGGTCAAAGGCAGTCCAGTGAACCATGGTGGCTCTGTCCCTCAGGGTCATTCAGGGACTCAGTTTTTTCTTTCTTGGTGCCTAGTCACTCCCTAGAATGTTGCTCACCACAGCCATGCTCCGCAGTCCCCGACATGGGAAGTGGGAAGGAAGAAATGGAAGGGAAGCAGCTTCCTTATAAGGAAACAAATGAAAACTTCACATATCACTTCTGCACACGTTGTATTGGCCATGACTTAACCAGAGGCTGACCCCTCACTGCAAGGGGACTGGAAAATAAAATTGCTGTGTATGCAGCCAAATAAATGCCTAGCTAAAACTTGGAAGAGGGTACAGTTGGCGTATTACAAGGAAGAAAGGAATGACATTGGTGAATAATAGTTCTCTGCCATACTCAACCAAAAAATAAAGACAACAACAACAACAACAAAAACAGCTTGCCTCTCCTGCTTAAACAAGAATTATGTTCTTTGCAACTGAAAACTGACTCTCACAGGTCACAGGTTAACACTGACGTCAAAAGGAGGCTTCAACCTTGTGTTGGAATAGAATTAAGGAACAGCTATTGAGCCTGGTTTATGTGCCAAGGTCCCACCAGCCAGACAGAAAACAGCAGAGGGCTAAGACCTGACTTTTTTTTTTTTTTTAACATTTTTTATTGATTTATAATCATTTTACAATGTTGTGTCAAATTCCAGTGTTCAGCACAACTTTTCAGTCATTCATGGACATATACACACTCATTGTCACATTTTTTTCTCTGTGAGTTATCATAACATTTTGTGTATATTTCCCTGTGCTATACAGTGTAATCTTGTTTCTCTATTCTACAATTTTGAAATCCCAGTCTATCCCTTCCCACTCTCCACCCCCCTGGTAACCACAAGTCTGTATTCTCTGTCTGTGAGTCTATTTCTGTCCTGTATTTATGCTTTATTTTTGTTTGTTTGTTTGTTTTTGTTGTTGTTTTTTTAGATTCCACATATGAGCGATCTCATACGGTATTTTTCTTTCTCTTTCTGGCTTACTTCACTTAGAATGACATTCTCCAGGAGCATCCATGTTGCTGCAAATGGCATTATGTTGTCGGTTTTTATGGCTGAGCAGTATTCCATTGTATAAATATACCACCTCTTCTTTATCCAGTCACATGTTGATGGACATTTAGGCTGTTTCCATGTTTTGGCTATTGTAAATAGTGCTGCTATGAACATTGGGGTGCAGGTGTCATCCTGAAGTAGATTTCCTTCTGGATACAAGCCCAGGAGTGGGATTCCTGGGTCCTATGGTAAGTCTATTCCTAGTCTTTTGAGGAATCTCCACACTGTTTTCCATAGTGGCTGCACCAAACTGCATTCCCACCAGCAGTGTAGGAGGGTTCCCCTTTCTCCACAGCCTCTCCAGCATTTGTCATTTGTGGATTTTTGAATGACGGCCATTCTGACTGGTGTGAGGTGATACCTCATTGTAGTTTTGATTTGCATTTCTCTGATAATGAGTGATATTGAGCATTTTTTCATGTGCTTTTTGATCATTTGTATGTCTTCCTTGGAGAATTGCTTGTTTAGGTCTTCTGCCCATTTTTGGATTGGGTTGTTTATTTTTTTCTTATTGAGTCGTATGAGCTGCTTATATATTCTGGAGATCAAGCCTTTGTCGGTTTCACTTGCAAAAATTTTCTCCCATTCCGTAGGTTTTCTTCTTGTTTTACTTCTGGTTTCCTTTGCTGTGCAGAAGCTTGTAAGTTTCATTAGGTCCCATTTGTTTATTCTTGCTTTTATTTCTTCTAGGAGAAAATTTTTGAAATGTATGTCAGATAATGTTTTGCCTATGTTTTCCTCTAGGAGGTTTATTGTATCTTGTCTTATGTTTAAGTCTTTAATCCATTTTGAGTTGATTTTTGTATATGGTGTAAGGGAGTGTTCTAGCTTCATTGTTTTATATGCTGCTGTCCAGTTTTCCCAACACCATTTGCTGAAGAGACTGTCTTTATTCCATTGTATATTCTTGCCTCCTTTGTCGAAGATGAGTTGACCAAAAGTTTGTGGGTTCATTTCTGGGCTCTCTATTCTGTTCCATTGGTCTATATGTCTGTTTTGGTACCAATACCATGCTGTCTTGATGACTGTAGCTCTACAGTATTGTCTGAAGTCTGGGAGAGTTATTCCTCCAGCCTCTTTCTTTCTCTTCAGTAATGCTTTGGCAATTCTAGGTCTTTGATGGTTCCATGTAAATTTTATTATGATTTGTTCTAGTTCTGTGAAATATGTCCTGGGTAATTTGATAGGGATTGCATTAAATCTGTAGATTGCCTTGGGCAGTGTGACCATTTTAACAATATTGATTCTTCCAATCCAAGAGCATGGAATATCTTTCCATTTTTTAAAGTCTTCTTTAATTTCCTTCATCAATGGTTTATAGTTTTCTGTGTATAATTCTTTCACCTCCTTGGTTAGATTTATTCCCAGATATTTTATTACTTTGGGTGCTATTTTAAAGGGGATTGTTTCTTTACTTTCTTTTTCTGTTGATTTATCGTTAATGTAAAGAAATGCAACTGATTTTTGAACGTTAATTTTGTAACCTGCTACCTTGCTGAATTCTTCAATCAGCTCTAGTAGCTTTTGTGTGGACCTTTTAGGGTTTTCTATATATAGTAACATGTCATCAGCATATAATGACACTTTTACCTCTTCTTTTCCAATTTGGATCCCTTTTATTTCTTTCTCTTGCCTGACTGCTGTGGCTAGGACTTCCAGGACTATGTTGAATAGGAGTGGTGATAGTGGGCATCCTTGTCTTGTCCCAGATTTTAGTGGGAAGCTTTTGAGTTTTTCACCGTTGAGTACTATGCTGGCTGTAGGTTTGTCATATATAGCTTTTATTATGTTGAGATATGTTCCCTCTATACCCACTTTGGCGAGAGTTTTTATCATAAAGGGGTGTTGAATTTTATCAAATGCTTTTTCTGCATCGATTGAGATGATCATGTGGTTTTTGTCCTTTCTCTTGTTGATGTGATGTATTACATTGATTGATTTGCGTATGTTGAACCAGCCTTGTGTCCCTGGGATGAACCCCACTTGGTCATGATGTATAATCTTTTTTATGTGTTGTTGGATTCTATTTGCTAAAATTTTGGTGAGGATTTTGGCGTCTATGTTCATCAGTGATATTGGCCTATAATTCTCTTTTTTTGTAGTGTCTTTGCCTGGTTTTGGTATCAGGGTGATGGTGGCTTCATAGAATGAGTTTGGGAGTATTCCCTCCTTTTCAATCATCTGGAAGAGTTTGAGAAGGACTGGTATGAGTTCTTCTTTGTATGTTTGGTAGAATTCCCCGGTGAAGCCGTCCGGTCCTGGACTTTTATTTGTAGGGAGGTTTTTAATTGCTATTTCTATTTCCTTTCTAGTGATCGGATTGTTCAAGTGTTCAGATTCTTCTTGATTCAGTTTTGGTGGACAGTATGTTTCCAGAAACTTGTCCATCTCCTCTAGGTTATCCAGTTTGGTTCCATATAGTTTTTCATAATATTCTCGTATGATATTCTGTATTTCTATTTTGTTTGTTGTAATTTCTCCATTTTCCTTTCTTATTTTGCTAATTTGTGCTCTCTCTTTTTTCTTCTTTGTGAGTTTGGCCAGAGGTTTGTCGATTTTATTTACTTTTTCAAAAAACCAGCTTTTGGTTTGGTTGATTTTTCCTATGGTCTTGTTAATCTCTATTGTATTTAATTCCTCTCTGATCTTTATTATTTCCTTCCTTCTGCTGCTTTTTGGGGCTTTTTGTTCTTCTTTTTCTAATTCATTCAGGTGGTGGGTTAAATTGTTTATTTGAGATTGTTCTTTTTTGAGGAAGGCCTGTATCGCTATAAACTTCCCTCTTAGCACTGCCTTTGCTGTGTCCCATAGGTTTTGAGTGGTTGTGCTTTCATTATCATTTGTCTCAAGGTATTTTTTAATTTCAGCTTTGATTTCCTCATTGATCCATTGTTTTTTCAATAACATATTGTTTAATCTCCATGCTTTCCTTTTTTTCTCCTTTGTTTCTCTGTTGTTGATTTCCAGTTTCATGGCATGGTGGTCAGTAAAGATGCTTGAGATAATTTCTATCTTCTTAAAATTGTTGAGGTTTCTTTTGTGCCCAAGTACATGATCGATCCTGGAAAATGTTCCATGTGCACTTGAAAAGAATATATATCCTATTTTTGGGGGGTGTAATGCTCTGAAAATATCCACCAAATCTAGTTTTTCTATTGTAGTATTTAATTTCTCTGTTGCCTTGTTTATTTTCTGTCTGGAAGATCTGTCTAGTGATGTTAATGCAGTGTTAAAATCTCCAACTATGATTGTATTCCCATCAATATCCCCCTTTATCTCTGTTAGTAATTCTTGTATGTACTTAGGTGCTCCTATATTGGGTGCATATATATTAACAAGTGTAATATCCTCATCTTGTATCACTCCCTTAATCATTATAAAATGTCCTTCTTTATCTTTCTTTATGGCCTTTGTTTTAAAGTCTATTTTGTCTGAAATCAGTACTGCAACACCTGCTTTTTTGGCTTTTCCATTTGCATGGAATATCCTTTTCCATCCTTTTACTCTCAATCTATATGTGTCCTTCTCCCTAAAGTGGGTCTCTTGTATGCAGCATATTGAAGGTTCTTGCTTTATTATCCAGTCTGCCACTCTATGTAAGACATGACTTTTGAGAAATACACAATGCTGTAGAAAAATCCTAATTAACACACAAAAATGGCCTTGCAAAATAACTAAGTATTCTACTCAGAAGAGAGATAAACAAAGGGGAGGGGTTAGCCTGAAGTATGAGTAAGGCTGATAGAAAATAGAGATTTCACATAATGGGATAGTGTGTATCTGGTAAAGAGAAATTCTTTTCTGGAAGAGACTGATGGAAGCTATGAGCAGTGCCCTGTTATAAGTAAAATTTAGCCGAGGGGCAGGTGTTAATATTTCTTGCATGTTGCATCTCTAAGCACTTATTAGACATTTGTCTTAGTTTGGGTTCTTCCAACCCAGTACACTCCCCAGCACCCCATGAGGAAGGCATTGTTAGTACCATTCAGAGTTGAGGAAACTAAAACACAAAGGGAGTAAGTAACTTTCTCCAGGTTATATGGGTAGTGTAAGTGATAGGGCTGGGTTTCAAACTCATGCAATCTGTAACCCATGCTCTTCAGCACGTCTCTAAAGGGTTGGCATGTCTCGCTGTGGATGCAGCTTCCCTGTTTTGTCTCCCAAGATGGCCACCACAGCTCCAGACCAAAGACTTGAAAATGCAGCCAAAGAATCCAAACAGCTTGGACATGCCCTTGTATATGACTAGTCTCTACAAATGAAAGGCATCAGTGCTTATGCTCTGCCCACCCGTATGCTAGATGTACAGGATGGAGTCCCTGTCCTCAAGGAACTTAAATGTACCCTAGGAGTGATATGGGGCACATGGCCATCAACGTGGAGGGTAGAGAGAAACCTGCACATTCCTTCAACAAATAACTAAGGAACAGTGATGATATGCCAGACCCAGTGTTTTCCAAGAGACAACAGAACTAACAAAATTTCTGCCCTCATGAAGCTCAGAATTTAATGGGTGAGAAAGATATTAAATAAATAATTGCAAATTGTATGAAGTGCTTTAAATTGCAAACAAGTGTATAAAGTAACCAAGAAGAATAATGACACGTGTTCATTCAGACTTGGGTGTCAAAGAAGGTTTGGTTAGTCTCAGCCCTGAAGGTTGGAAAGGAATTAGGCTAAGAGTAGGGGGAGAACATTTCGTGCCAAGGAAGCAGCAGGTATAGAGGCTCTAGGGTGGCACAGAGCTTGGTGAGTTCCAGGAACTCCAAGAGGACCACTGTAGCCAATATATAGTGATTAAGAGGAAAAATAGTATATGGCAAGGCTGGAGAGACTGGAAATCAATCAAGGAAACTAGTCAAGGAGTCTTAATAATTGTAAGTGAAATGGGAATCCAGTGCAAGCTTAAATAGAGAAATAACAATATGATTTATGTGTCAAGACAATCACCCTGACTGCAGTCAGAATGGATTAGAGAGAGGTAAGAGTGAAAGTAAGGAAAACAATTAGAATTTTTTGCAGTGGTCCAGGTCTTTGGATGCTAAATTTCAGATACCTTTCATTACACCACAGTGTGTGCTTTGAGGTGCTGGGGCTACGAGTTTGCAAACCACATTTAGGCTTGGCTAGCTAGTAATGTATTAAACTCTGCCAACAGGGGTGAAAAGGGGAGCTTGCACAGCTGGAGGGGTGAGAAGGGACCGCTTCTTCTGTTTGTTTCTTATCTTCTTGGTGTTTCTGTCTGTGATACTGAACAACATTTCTTTACCTGGGCAGCAGGAGTTGAGCAACAGCTGAATCCATTTTGCAGCAACATTCACAGAACCAGCCTCATTGTTCTTCCTCAGTGATACCAGCCAACCCAAGCCCCCTTCTCAGAGATCTGGGTCCCAGACCAGTGGGATCCCTCCTTCAAGCTCAGAAACACCACCATCAGCCTGGCATTATCCCCTTCTCAGAATCTAAGTTTCACCTGCATAAGCTCCTTCCCTCGTGTTTTCAAGTTTTAATAATGCCAGCCTCTTATCTCAACACAATGAAGACCATTTATTAAAAAAACTCACAGTTGACATCCTAATCAATGGGGGAAAACTAAAAAATTTCCTCTAAAATCTGGAATAAGGCAAAATGCCCACTCTCACCATTGCTACTCAACATAGTACTGGAATTCCTAGCGAGAACAATCAGACAAGAAAAAAATAAAATGCATTCCATCAGAAGGGAGAAAGGAAACTTATTTTTGCAAATGACATGATCATATACATAGAAAACTTGAATGATTCCACACATAAGCACACACACATGTTAAATGTTAAACTAATAAACAAATTCAGTAAATTTGCAGAATACAAAATCAGTGATATTTCTATATACCTACAATGAACTATCCAAAAGGAAAATTAAGAAAGCAATCCCATTTCCATTAGCAGCAACAAGAAAAATAAAATACTTAGGGATTAACTTAACTGAAGAGGTGAAGACTTATAGACTGGAAATTATGAAAATTGATGAAGTAAATTTTAATGGTTAAAAGATACAAATAAATGGAAAGACATTCATGTCCATGGATCAGAAGAATTAATATTGTTAAATCTATAGGTTCAATGCAATTTCTATCAAAATCCCAAATGCCTTTTTTTAAAGAAATTTTAAAAGAAATCCTAAAATTGATATGGGACCACACAAAAGACCCTGAACAGCCAAAGCCATCTTGAGCAAGAAGAACAAAGCTGGATGCATCATACTTCCTGACTTCAAATTATATTACAAAGCTATAGTAATCAAGACAGTCCAGTGCTGGCATAAAAATAAACATACAGACCAATGGAAAAGAATTGAGAACCCAGAAGTAAACTCATGTGTTTATAGTCAACTGATCTTCAACAAGGGTGTCAAGATCGCACAATGGGGAAAGTCTCTTCAACAAATGGTGGTGGGAAATCTGTATTATCTATATGGAAAAGAGACAAATTGGATCCTAATTGCACATCATACACCAAAATCAACTCAAAGTGGATTGAAGTCTTAAACATAAAACTTGAAACCTTAAAATTCCTGGAAGGAAACATAAGGAAAAACCTTACTGACATTGATATCAGCAAAATTTTTAAAACTATGATGCTAAAAGCACAGGCAGCAAGCAAAAATAGACAAGTAGGACTACATCAAACTAAAAAGCTTCTGCACAGCAGAGGTAATAATCAACAAAAAGAAAAGGCAGCCTATGGAATGTGAAAAAATATTTGTAAATTATAAATCCAATAAAATGTTAATATCCAAAATACATAAGGAACTCCTACAACTCAATGCCAAAAATATAAATAACCTGATTTTTAAATGGACAAAGTACCTAAATATACTTCTTAGAAGAAATTCAAATGGCCAACAGGTATATGAAAAGGTGCTCAATATTTCTAATCACCAGGGAAATGCAAATCAAAACCTCAAAGAAATATCACCTCACACTTGTTAGAATAGCTGTTATAAAAGAGACAAAAGATAACAAGTGTGGAGAGAATGTGAAGAAAAGGGAAACTTTGTGCACTGTTGGTGGAAATGGTAATTGGTGCAGCCATTATGGAAAATGTATCGAGACTCCTCAAAAAATTAAAAATATAACTACCATATGATCCAGCAATCCCACTTCTGGGTGTATAACCAAAGGAATCAAATACAGGATCACAAAGAGATCTCTGCACTCCCATGTTCATTGCAGCATTATTCACAACAACCAAGATATGGAAACAACCTAAATATCCTTCAATAGATAAAATGACAGATGAATGGATTAAAAAAAAACCAAAGTGTATACACATACACACACAATGGAACACTATTCAGCCTTAAAAAAAGAAGCAAGTCTTGACATTTGCAGCAATGTGAACAGAGATGAAGGACATTATGCTAAGCAATAAACAAGACACAGAAAGAGCAACACTACATCCTCTTATATGTAGAATCTAAAATAGTCACATAGAAACAGAGACTAGGTAAGTGATTGCCAGAAACTAGGGGGAGGAGGATATGGGATGATGTAGATCAAAACTACAAAATTTCAGTTATGTAAGATTCAATAAGTTCTGCAGATCTAATGTACACAGGGTAATGATAGTTAATACTACTGTACTGTATACTCAAAATCTGCTAAAAGGATAAATCTTGAATCTTCTTAACACACACACACACAAATGGTAACTATGTAGAAATGATTAACAAGTTAACTGTTTTTTGACAATCATTCCACAATATATACTATATCAAAATATTTTAATAGGGAAGAACAAATCTGACTCCATATTGGATCTGTTCCTTTATCTCTAACTCTGTGCTCTGTTTTCCTGTGCTTAGTCATGCTGGCTCTGCACCTTTTGCAAAAGAATGTTGCCAATAGCCTGAAATATATACAGGACAGCCCATTCTTAAGTCTCTGACCTTTAAGGGTGTAACACTTTTTCATTCACATAGAGATAAAAAGTTACAGAACAGAGAATAACATTTGTCTTGTTGGAGATTTAAAGGAATATTATGATCTAACCTATGTGGACAACTATAAGAACAAAGGATTCCAGAAACCAGGAAGTTTGCAACAACCGACCACACCCCTTCCCCTTTTTAGTATAAAAGAAGCTTGAATTCTGTCTTGGATAAGATGGTTCTCTAGGACATTTGTCCCCCATCTTCTTGGTCTGCTGGCTTTCTGAATAAAGTCGTTATTCCTTGCCCCAACACCTCATCTCCCAGTTTATTGGCCTGTCATGTAGCAATCAGAATGAGTTTGGACTTTGCAACAAAATCAAGTTGCACATCTTAAATAGATACACTTTTTTATATGACAATGATATCTCAATAAAGCTGTTAAGAAATTTTAAGCTTGGCTATCAGGAAAATAGCAGAGCTACTTACTAGCAGTGTGACCATGAGTATGACCCTTAACCTCTGTGAATCTTAATTTCTGCATCTGTAAAATGGGTATAGTAAACCTATACCGAAGATAGTCCTGGTAGGGGATGGCACATGCTCGGTACATCGTGGGTACACAATTCATGGCAGCTCTTATCATTAAAATATCTTACATAGAGAGTGTTTTATTTGAGATCACTAATTTAACAAATATGTTTAGAACATGATCTGTAAATATTAGTTTTCTTTCTTTTTTTTCCTGCCAACCTGCAGGTGCCTCTGACTCATGACTTCTCTCATATGTGTCCCTCAGAGTTACTTCCCTGTACATTCACTTTTCCTCATCTCCATTTTCTCCCTCCAAAACCATGATCTTCACAGCATTGGGAAGAAAGCACTCAGCACAAAAGCGGGCATTATGTATGCATTCAAGAATCCTTTGTGGATTGTGTAACTGCCTCTGTGTGCAAACTGCTTACTCTTGGCTTTGCATCCTCTGAATACCTTTGCTGCCCTTGGAATGCCTCGTGACTGGGACCAACACTTCCCGACCAAAAGGCAGAGGAAAATAGTGAAAAGAAGACGTTTTCCACCCACTCCATGGCCTCCTTCTATTTTCAAGGCCAGTGACACTTGGACAACTGAAGTTTTCCTTCAGCCTTGGCCAGCTGGAGCCATAGCAGCCCTAGCAGCCCCCCTGGGCTGGCAGCTAATGCCGATTAGCAGTTGATTAAGGGGTAATTAGTGAGCCCAGTCAGGGACATTAGCATTTCTAAGCATTTCCCATTTGTAAACCATAACTGGCTTGAGTGAGGAGCAGAAGCAGCTGGTGTGGGGAGATCCAGTCTGGATACTCATCTACAGCTCCCACTATAGTACTTGTTAGGAATTCTTGGGAACCTCTGTAGGCCAGATAGTTCCTATCTCCCTGCCTGCCCACCCCTATTCCCCCTACATGTAGACACAATCCATAGGGAGGACAGTCACCAAGACCTCTGGACTTCTCCTACAGCATATAAGTTCAAATGTCTCCTCTCCTAGTTTAAAAAAAAATAAGGGGGGGGGGGGCTTGGTCGTATTGAAGAGAATGGAGATTTGGAGTTAGACAGACTTGAGTTGGAAACCCAGCTCCTGCACTTATTAGTTTAGCGACCTTGAACAAGTCATTTAACCTCTGTATCAGTTTCATTATTGAAAAACACACTTGTCTTCATGGAAGGATTGTTACTTTTCTAGCAAACCAGAGGGTATTTGACAGTAAAAATATCAATGTTTGCCAAGGTTCAGGGGGAAGGAGGGACAGATGAATAGGTGGAGCACAGGGGATTTTTAAGCCAGTGAAACTATTTTATATTCTGTATGTTCTGCATTACAGTTCCTGTAATGGCCAGTACATGACGTTATGCATTTGTCAAAATCCACAGAATGCATAACATAAAGAGGGACCCCTAATATAAACTATGGGCTTGGGTTTAAAATATTGTAATATTGGTTCATCAGTGGTAACAAGTGTATCACACTTTTTGCATTTGTAACAAATGTGTATCACACTATATAAGATGTTAATGTTAAAAAGATAAACTAAGGCATGTTAAACGTTTAAAGTTTATCTGAGCAAATGTCCATTCCAATAGGGAAGTGCCAACCTGGAAGAGGTTAGGAGGGCTCCAGTCACAGGAACTGTGGGGAAGACTTCCATAGAGATGCAGAGGCAAAGCAAGGGAATCATTTGATTGGCTGTAGCTTTAGCGGTAGCCTTCTTTGGGAAGGCCTGGTTGGCCATTTGTGATTGGTTGTCTTCAGGTTTTAATTTCTTAGCCTAGGGGCATTTATAGGCTTAGATTTGGGTTTGCTTAGGTGGGCTACCACAGCATTAGTACCACCTCTGTCTAATGACTTTTTTAAAAAGTTTTTGTTTAATTAATTGAACATTAATAATAGGGGAAACTCTGTAGAGAGGGGAAGAGGTATGTGGGAACTCTATTTCTGCTCAGTTTTTCTGCAAACCTAAAACTGCCCTAAGAAAGATAAACAACAAGGACCTACTGCAGAGCACAGGGAATTATATTCAATTTCTTATAATAATATATAATGGAAGAGAATCTGAAAAGAAAAAATATATACGTATGTATATATATAACTGAATCACTTTGCTGTATACCTGAAACTAACATTGTAAATCAACTACATTTCAATAAAACTTTTTTTAAAAAACTGCTCCAAGAAATAAAGTCTGTTTTTTAAAAAAAAATTTTGGACTAGTGGTTCCTTACCTGGAGTTGCCTCACCCAGTACTGCGTGAACTTTAATATACATTTGAATCACCTGAAGGTGACTGTGTCAGTCCAGGGTGGGGCCTGAGAATCTGCATTTCTAACAAGCAAGGTTGCTGGCCCATGACACTACTTGGAGTTGCAAGGCTCCAAACTGAGGCAATGACTGTCTAAGCACAGGAGCTTGGAAATGGTAGAGGATCAACAAAGTGGGACAAACGTTAATATGGTTCCCTTCCCTGCCACCCTTTGGGTCTGGAGAGACCCTAACAGTGGGCTTCACTATTAGCTAAATGAACACCCGACCCTTCAGGGACTTATCATTTAAATAACAATGGGGTCCATTTAGGCATGCGATTGTCAAATAAAATACAGGGTACCCAGTTACATAGAAATTTCAGGTAAGCAACGAATAATGTTTAGTATAAGTGTGTCCGGTGGAAATATGTTCCTCAGGAACCAACTTATTAATAAGGGAAATGCCTCTTTTCTGTCACTTTCTTGCCCACTTCTTACTCGTGAGCAAGTGGCCAGCAAGGACTGGATGAGCCGAAACACTGCATGTGGGTGTAGACACACTACTCCTCTTCCCTAGCAAGTGACTGCTAACCCAGTGCACCTGGCTTGACTGTTTACCAAACACTGGCTTGAGCTCAACATTTCTCAAACTGTAACACACATTCTAATCACCAGGGGTCTGGCTAAAATGCAGGTTCTGATTCAAAAGGTCTGAGGGTCTGCATTTCTAACACGCTCCAGGTGATGCTGACACTGACGCTGCTGGTCTGTGGACCACACTTTGAGTAACAAGGCTCTAGATACACTCTTCCTGAGATCTGGTGACATAGGAAGAAGGGAAGTGAATAACCCAGGTGGGAGGTGGTATCATCCCCATCACAGAGTTGAGGAAATAAAGTCTTAGATTACAGTGGGCATTCTCAGGTCTGGGGAGAGGGAGAGGGAGACAGGGAGAGAAGAGGGGAGAAAGAGCAACTTACTAGGATGTAAATCTGGGTCCACCATCCTGCCCTATGCCACCTCTGCAGGAGGGAGAAATCCTGGGCCTACATCCCTTTTTAGTCTTTCACAGGCTATATGATCTTGGGAAAATCATCTGGCCTGCCTGAATCTCAGTTATCTCCACTATGAGAAAGAAGGATGAAATCACTGCCTCGCAGAGGCTGCCATGAGAGGCAAAGGAGAAGATTTGTGAAAAGGTCATATACTCTGCAACATGATGCAAATGCTAGTTATTATTTTATTAATACCCGAGAACAGCTCTTTAAACGATTGTTCTAAGCGCTTTACTTGTATTAATTATTTAATCCTTACAACAGCCCTGAGAGGTGAGTAGTATCATTTTTATCCTCCTTTTACTAAAGGAAACTGAGGCACAGTGAGGGTAAGCAAGCTGGCCAAGGCTCAGAATTAGCAGAAGCAAGATGTGGGCCCTGGCAGTCTGGCTTCACAGCCCACGGTCTTCACCTCTAGCTATATTGCCTCTCGTAGGTATTACCCCACTTCTCCCCATGCTGGTTTTATAGTTAAGGAAATTGAGTTCAGAGAAGTTAAGTGATTTTCCAATGGTCACAGAGCAAGACTATATATACATGACTCCCACAAAATCTTCTCATTCTTCCCAAAGCAATTGCCTGGTCCCAAGTGGGCCCCACCTCTCTGCCTTACAGGAATCCATGGAAGCTTCTCAAAGGTGGGAAGATAGTCCTATATATTATTTCCTGGGGAGGGGAGGGAGGAGGAGGAAAAGGAGCTTTTCAACCCCCTTCGAGTAAGACCAAGTGGGTGAAAGCATGTCAGCCCCCTGATCCACTCCTTGCTACCTCCAGCAAGACCCTAGAATTCACCAATATTGGTCAGACACACACTGAGAGATGGCTTCTTGACCTGAAGGTCATGCAACACGTCTTTGCGTAACAAATGCAGCCCAGAATTCTAGAACTAAAGTTTGGCTGGCTACATGTACTCAACATTGATTATTTGGAGAATGTTTGGTAGGAAGGGCAGCCTGGGTCTTGGAATTTGGAAACCAATTTGTGGCTCTACCATTTTCTAACTGAGTGACAATAGGCAAATTTCTTCAGCTGGCTGAGGTCAAACGTAATCATGATGTGGAAGCGCACTGTCAGCTCCACAGGGCTGGACCCTCATTCATTAGTATGATTATGGTTGAGTCTAGCCTTTTTATTTTTCAGTAGGGAGCAGCCAGGACATCACCAGTCCCCGTAACAAATGACCGCACCACTCTTTCTCCCCAACACACTGCAGACCTTCTGTGGTCAGGCCTGGCTGCCTGTCCCCTGTATGGGACGTCCTGCCCCGTTTCCCCACTTGGGGAAATTCTCCTCGTTCCCCAAGGCTCAGCTCAGATGCTGCCTCCTTTATGAAACCTCTCCCCAGTTGGAATTAACTACTCCTTTCTCTATGCTTCTACAGTGTACCTGTTAATTTCTATCTAGAGAGAATGCATATGTACATTTAGGATTAGATACCTGAGTTTGACTGTTATTTCTTCTACTGATTTTGAGATGTTGAAAAAGTGATTTACTGTCTGATCCTCCATCTCCGTTTCTGTGAAATGGAGATAGGAAACAAACTTGAAAACCATTGCCAAGCCTAGGGTATGCACATCCAAATTTGCCTGCCATGTAACTCTGCACCCACCAGGGATTTAAAGCAATCTATCTCAGACCTCATTGAGAACAGTGCCCTGGAATTGTGGCCTGCACCATTGTCATGACAAAGTAAAAATGTATAATCCAACGATCAAGCTCACGAGGCAACCAGAGCCTTGAATTCAAGAGTCTTGCCTTTTGTGATGGACTCACTTGTCTTTGCCATTATCACACAGCCCTTTCAATTTCTGCTCTGGGAGACCAGCTAAACTGGTTTCTTTAGTGATGTGGTGTTCTCCTGCCCAGCAAACAAAAAACTCAACTTTGTTTTTAGCTCTGGCGTGTTCATAGTTATATTTGACGACATGTATCTCACAGGGTGTGGTGAAACTTTAATGAGTTTGGTATGGTGTTTGGCATATGGTAAGCTTAACCATAAACAGTAGCTAGCTAGCAGGAGCAGTATTGCTGTAGTATTACTGCAGTACTGCTACAGTGTTAAGGTAATTGCATGCTTCTGCTTTTCCCTAGACATTCTGCGTGTTTTGAGAGTTGGGCACGGCTTACTCACCTCCCACTGCCCCAGCACACGGTCCTGGCATAGGCACGAAAATACGAATGTTATTTTTAAATGATGAAGCTCCCTGCATATGTGACATGTGATTATTTAATAGCTATTGGTAGAGCTGAAGTGAATTGAGCCCCTGTCTGGTCATGAGGGCACAGGGGAGAGGAAGCTCAGTGATGAGTGTTTATGAAGGTCAGCCTAAAACTCAAAGAGAACCAGACCCACAGAGAAGGTGAAGGAATAGCTTTAATCAACCTGACTCTAGCATGTTAGGGATGGAGCCACTGGATGGCGGATGAGGGGGAAGGAGCTGCCTGCTGGAGCCTGGAGCTGCCTGGGTTTGGGCTGGGACTCAGGGCTGAAATGGTGGGTGGCGGAGAGCAGATGGATCTTGATGTACTTCCTGGACCATCTCCAGTGTGAGACGGGTACCCAGGCTGTGCTGGCCCTAGAGCTCCCCAACCAGGGATGGTGGCTGTGCATGCTCATGTGTGAATAGTGCTGCCAACGTGGGACCCCTCCCCTTCCTGTGACTGAAGAAAGAGATTCCTAGCAGCCTCATGGGGGCCCATCATGGCTCAGAAAATTGGCCAGGACACCAAAGTGGTGGTGTGATCTTGGAAGTGGTTCAGAGTCTTGTGTCTTTAAACAGAGGATAATAATGGCCACCCTGGTTCCCTTGAGGATCACCGAGAGCGTTATATATTGAAAAACATAACGCATTAAAGGTAAATTTACTGGTATCTCTCACTAAGGCTCGGTACAGGATACACAAGGATGATGTAGACCCAGATCCTACCCTCAAGGAGCTCACGTTAATGAGGGGAGAAAGAGAGGGAGAGAGAATTACTACACTGTGTGATATATAAAACAATCATTTAGCAAATGTCGAGTAATTGTCGTTAACAATAATTGCATAACGGTCAAATCCCAAGCCCATTACATTAATATTATTGTACAATAATGATATAATGTTATTTTAATAGTATTCTTTTTACAGCAGCCCTAAGAGGCAGTTATTATACATGTGTGTGTGTGTGCAGATCAGGAATCTAGGATGTAGATTAACAACTGGCCTTGGGCTGCAAAGCCAAGAAGACGCAGAGCAAGGGCTCAGACGCAGGGAGGCTGACCTGAATCCTGGAGCTTAGCTACTTCCCCTTAGTGACAGAGGCCTCTGGGCTGCAGGGAGGCTCTTGGGTGCCCTGCCTCTCTCCTCATTCATCATGAAGTCCACTAATGCTTATTGATTCTGCTCTGTGTCAGATATTGCCAAGCCTCAGAAAATCAACAGTGGAAAAGGCAAAAGCATGGTTCTTCCTCTAAAATGTAGACATTCCAAAGGGAGTAACAAATGACATATCACACACAGTAGCCACCTTGACTGCAGTCTCAGTGGGAGGCACTGTCGTAAGGAAATTACAAATATTATTTAATCTTAAAGACTCTCTACAAGGTCCCATCATTAGCCTCATTTTTGGTGAGAAAATGGAGGCTTGAAGAAATGAGACACTTTGCCCAAAGTCCCACAGCTAACAAATTACGAAGCAAGGATCTGAACTCCAGTGACTAACAAGAGAGACCTCTGAGCATAGGGTCTATCTGAGAGCTAAAGAGCTACTGGGTATTGCGTTGGTAACATGTGAGGTATGGGAGAAGATCTCATTAGGATGGAAAGACTGGAGATAGCCTCTCCGAGAGGTGGTATGACATTTCATCCCAAGCTGGAATGATGAAAAGTTCTAGGGGGCTGGGCATTGTGTTAGGTGTTAATTAAACCAACTTCCCCCTCATCTCCAGGAGTTCACAGTCTCATGGCAAAAAGAAAGACAGTGCAGTAAGTGTTAGGACTGACCTCTCTCCTATGTTCCAGAGGTACCTGGGAGGATCATTTATTATTGTTGTGAAATGAGACAGCTTAGGGAGGCATTGAGCACAGTGCTTGGCACAGAGTAAGTGCCCAAAAAAGGCACTTTTTATGGGTAAGAAAGAAAGAAAAAAAAGGTTTCTATAGTAATGGGGCAGTGGGAAAGAGGAAGAAAACAACTGGATGAAATCATTTAAATCCGTATCATCAGTGAAAGGGATTTGCCTACTCAAATCCACAAGTCTTAGAGTTGGGAAACTCATTTCCCCAAAGAGGAGATGCAAATGAGATTCTCTGTGGGGACTGCATTCCTCTCTCCCCTTCCCTCTTCCCCAGAGAGAACTGCTCTAGGGGAAGGAACCTCAAGTTTGCTAAGTAGCTACTGCACGCAGGGCTCTTTATCAAGATCTTCCTTTTAGGTCCACCCCACATCTCAGTTGGGATGTAAATTCTATTCACTTCATTTTATAGAGGAGGAATCGAGACTCAAGTTGAGTGCTACCCCCAACATCCTGAGCTCCTGAGTGATGGATCTTGGATTCAGACACACTGCTGTTGAACCGACATCAAGGCTTTGATGGCTCCTTCAGCGCACGTGAGGTCCTCCCTGGGCCTGGCCAATACTCACCCCTCAGCTTCTGTGATGACTCCATTCTGTGCTGGATGGTCTGGAAAGCACTTCATCACTGAGCACAGACTCATTGTCCCACCGCTAGGTGGCTAAGCTGTATTAGCCCAACTTCACCTCTGAGAAGAGGCAGTTGAGTGAATTACTTGAGTGAGAGCCCCTGGGTGGTGGCATCGGCAGAGGTAATGACCACAGCTGGTGGCTGCCAGCCCCCACCCAGAGGAGCTTTTGTTCACTATCTTTCCTCAGAGCAATGTCAGCACTCAATAACTCATTAACATGATTTGGACAATTATCTCAACAGCCCTCCAGTGGAGCAGCAAAGAGGCAAACTGTAAAAGCCCAGTAGTTCAGGTGCACCCCACCCTGACTCTGACCTTCCCCCGTAGTGGAGAAAGACAGATGTACACTGGACATCTGGCTGGGACGGTCCCTTGCTGGGTGATCCTAGCTTGTAATGTCCTCTCCCTAGGTCTCGTTGTAAAATGAGATATAATACCACGTGATTTGTGAGTTGTTTCAAGGACTAAACTGGTAATGTTTGTAGAGATGTCTTGGACTGTGCCTGGGGTTTGGGTGGTACCAGATGAGAGAGGGACGGAGTAAGCAGGTAGGTAGGTTTATGGAGTGCCTGTTGAATGGCAGGAAATGCATAGACAATATTTGATCCTCACAACACCCTATGAGATAAGTAGCATCATTCTTATTTTACAGATGAGGAAACTGAGTCAGACAGCATTACTCAAAGTTGCACAGCTTGAATAGCGATGGTTCCGGCCAAATCTGGGTGACTTCAAAGCTTGATTTCTTTCTCTTTCTCTTTCCTTTTCCCTTTCCTTCTCTCTCTCTCTCTCTCTGTGTGTCTCTATTCACTCTTCTTAATCCTCTCCTCTTCAGTCCCATTTCCCCTTTTCACTCTCTCATTCTCACTCTTATGGGCTCACTCTCTTTCATTCCTGGTCTCTCTCAAATGCTGTTATTTCTTTAAATGACTGACTAGGAAAAAGAAGAGGGAAAAGACTGGACAAAGATATGGCAGGCAGAGCAGTGATGAGAGGTCTGAGCCCTGGTCTTGCATGTGGAATTGGAGCCTGAGAAGGGAAAATTTAGAGGGAGTGGGGAGGGTTAGGAAGGCAGGGTCTTTCCTCTATGGGTCTGCCAAACCCAAGGCAACATCCAACCTCTAAAACATCCCCAGTAAGTGAGAAGAAAAAGCGCAACTTTTCCTCTATCCCCACTTCATAGGTGAGGCTCAAATCTCACCTAGAAACTGGGTTAAAATCTTCAGCCCTGCCATTTTAGCATTGAGATTTTGGACTGAGCCATTCACATCCTCTGAGCCTTTCAGCTTCCTCATCTGAAAAATGGGCATCATAAAAACCTCCCTGCTCCCAGGATTTAGGTGAGGATCAGACACAGTGCTCTGCACCCTGCCTGGCACCTGGCCAGTACTCAGCCAGGGCTCGGCAGTATCACAACCCAGAATAAAGCTACATCCCTGCTTCCTCAAAACTCTTTCCTCTCTGGCACGTAGGTCTTTTGTAAACGTGAACTTTTCCCTTCCTGGGGACGTCCCATGGTGATCTGGTCCCTTTAACTACAGAGGTGTCAAGGATCTCTGTGAATCAGCCATTAAGTGTAGGCTGCTTGACATGACTGTGGGGTTAACTTACAAGTGACTAATTTTTGGAGGCACGATTTTGTACCTCCCCACTGGTGGCACTATGGCTGGGTGTAATTACTGCTGCTGAGTTTACTGAGGGGCTCATTAAAGTGTCGGTATTAATATCCATATGAATACTCTCAACAAAACCTTTTGTTCTTGGAGGCGGGGGCGTGGGAGGTAGTTACAGGGACTGTCCTGCTTTTCCAAATTTAATTGTCTAAATACAGTGCTGTCTCAGCAATTCAGGACAATTTTTTTTTTTTCCATTCTCTCTCTCTTTCTTCACAGGGCTCTACCAAAAGCCTACTTTGGCAACACGAATGATTAGTTTGTGTTTCAACAAACTTGCTCCATCAGAGTCACTTTATCCCAGCAGGGCACGGGGAGTTGAAAAGCATCCTCTTTAACCAGTTTGAACTGTTATTTATTAGAGATGAGTCCTAGGCAAGAGTTGTGGGGGTCTGGATGAAGAGGAGCTTAATAACTCATAAGCAAGTCATCTTTCTTTTAGCTGATACTTTGAGCTACGCATGAATGTCAGAGTCACAGTCTACCTAAAGGAAGACCCATCCCGCTTTTCACAGTCTGCTGAATTAATAATTGCTAACACTGCTCTGAGCATTTGCCACTGTGCAAAGCTTTGCTAAGTTAATCCTTGCAATAACACATGGAAGAAAGCACTTTAATCGGCAGTCTTGTTTTGCAGATGGGAAACTGAGTCTCAGAGAAGTTAAGTAATTTGCCCAAGTTTACCCAGAAATCAAGTGGTAGCATCAGTCTGGGAACCCAGGTTTGCCTGATTCCAGAGCCTAAGTTCTTAGCCACACACCTCTGCTGTTTGCAGCAGTTTGGGGGTTCCTGGCACCCCACCCTTAGGCTTGCGTGAGGTTGTAGAATTTTATAACTGGGAGGCCTTGATTTGCCTGAGAATGAGGGGATTCTTGTGAAATGGGACTTTTTGTTTTGAAACTGGGACAGTCCCAGTCAAACCAGAATGAGTTTGTCATCTCCTACAGACTGCAAGGTTGGCAAAACCATCAAAGAGATAAAAAGTGCAAAAGCTTCCAGATTATATGCTTCCTCTCTAAATTAGTTAGATGAGGAAACTGAGGGAGACAGGAAGTGATTTACCCAAGGTCACACAGCTCCTTAGTAGACAGAGAAGAAAATGGAAAACAGATCTTGGGATTCTCATGCCCTTTCTTTTTTCTAATGAGTGAAGCTGTGGAATTTAAGTCAAGGAGCATTTATCGGGAGCCTCTACTGTGTGAGCAGCTGAGTTGTGGGTTAGCGAAAGCCCAGGAGAGACAGGAAGCTTCTAAGCAGCACTTTCCAATAGAAGTTTCCATGATGGTGAAAACGTTCTATATCTGTGCTGTCCAAGATGCTAGTCACGAGCCATGTGTGGCTAGAGTGACTGAGAAAGTGAATGTTTAATTTAATTTAAATTTCATAGCCTCATGTGGCAAGTGGCTACTGTACAGGTCTAACAGATATGATTAGTATTACAGAGGCATTTTCTTTCTCTAAGAGAACAGATTCTATAATGGGCTCACTCTTGAAGATAAAATTATTTTTTCTTCGTGAAGAGAAGGGAAAATGAGAATAGAAAGGAAGTACCATTTTTGGGTGGCAAACTGGGTACCAGAACTGAAGTAAACGTTATTCCAGAGGCCAGTGGTCAGTGACTCTGTGTTTCTAACGTGCTTCCAGGTGATGCCAACACTGCTGGTTCAGGGACCATGCTTTGGGTAGCAGAATTCTGTCTCTTCTAGAAAGCAAACTTCCTCCCTTCCTTCTACTGTCAAGAAACACTTACTAGATACCTATGGGGAGGAGAATCATTAAATCTCTGAGAAGCAGAGAGCTCCCTTGTTGACCTGAAAGAAGACACCTCCACCATTGGATGCTCATTCTCCAGTGAGATTCATACAACAGACAATCCATGTGAGTTTCATCAGCTGGTACCCAACCAACCAAGAAAGGGTTTTGAATGAGAAGGATGAGTGAGTACAAAGAACAGGTGCTTTGGAATGAGGCCGATAGGGGAAGGATCCCAGTTCTGCTCCTTACCAGCAAGGTGACCCAGTGCGAACCAGTCATGTTTCTGAGCCTCCATTTTCACCCTTCACCCTGGTGAAAATGAGGTTGTAACCCTCGGTGATGGGGATGGTGTAAGAGAAATCAAGTACACAAAGTGCTTGACTGAGTACACACTTAACAAATGGTGGTTTCCTCCTTCCCCGCCTCCCTCCTTCTCATCCTTCCTTTTGTCTCACCTTTTCTGGGAAGTCTCCTCCAAAGGCCACTCTGAGCAGCAGAGAGACGATGGTGCCTGGACTCCGGCTGACTCCATCTAGACTTTATCCCCATCAACTCAGCTCCAGCCAGGCTGGGAGTTCCACAGGGAAGGCCAGGAAACTTGTTACTTCTCCTTCTTACCCCAGGGCCATCTACAGAAATTTCTTCAGGCCGTCCTGACCACTTTATCTCTGCAGGGACTGAAACACAGCAAAGGGACAGACAGAGACAGAGAGAGAGAACAAGCCTAATCACTAAAACGTGTCTGTGCTGAAATCCAAATAACTTTAGTTTAAAAAATGAAGTACGTGATTTTCTTGACAGGAAGCAGAGTTCACATCACGGGCCTATGTTTGAAATGACTGTGATGATCTTTTGTTTTGCACTTCAGATGAGTCTTGCAGGTAAGACTAGAATGTTAACCTAAGATGAGTGCACCTTTCTTCAGCAACCATGCCGGGGGAGGAGGGTGATCCTGCCCTCAATTTCAGCTGTTCATCCTCCCCGTGTGTTTAGTCAGGGCTGGTGGGTATCTCCACCAGGCTCCCTCAGACTCCCAGTCAACTAACTGGCTGGACGAGCAATTCTAACTCTCTTGGTTATCCACTACCTGTCTGAGCCACTGACTGAACTGTAATCTTCTGGGTCAGCTATGTGCTACACATCCCCAGCCATGTTTGGCATATACTTCGAGTTCAATAAACATTTGTTAAAATGTATCGATTTGTTCATTGTTTTGCTAATACCCACAATGATGGTGGATCACAGTACTGATTCCAGTTTGCCAGCCCACACTACCTTGCATCTCTGCCATGGCCAAGCTCCCACCACGCCCCTTTCCCCAACTCCATGCACATGCACATGCGTGCACACACACATACACGTACATACACTTTCTCATGCTATAGGTCTGGAGTGACACCAGAAACATCTCAACTGCTAAAAAAAAAAAAAAAAAAAAGCTTGAGAAAAAGCTCCAAAGCATGCATTCTTCTTTTTAACATCAACAGAAAAAAGAAGGCCCATTCTGATGAGCCTCCTATTTATTTTCCTTCTATAAATGTGCAAAGAAGATTAGATCAAGATAAAAGTTGGAGAGCCCACCCAGAAAAGAGAGCTCAGCTTTTCATGGTTACTCAGCCTACATCTGATTAAGGATTGCCTGGCGACAGGAAATGATTTCTCCTCCCAGGCCCCACTGGACACAGAAACGCCTAGGCTGGGTCTCAGGCCTCATGGTACTGGGCTGTGCAGGGTCCAGGGTCCAGGCTGGAGGCCTGGAGATCCTGAGCTCCTTCCATTTCCCTCTCCTCCCTCCTTCCTTCCTTCTCTTCTGGCAGACACTGCATCCTGTTGCTCTGAGCAAGGCCCTAGAGAAAGGCCAGCGGCAAGTTATTGTGCTGGGAAGGAAGACAAATGAGTCCCTTTTCTGCGGGGCTCCTGGCATCCTGTGGGAGGAAGGAAAGGACAATGCTTTGAGGGAGCTGGCTCCATGGACCCCCTCCTGACAGGCTCTCCCTCCCCTTTCCGGTGTAGCACTTGTCAGCCCCAAAGCCTCCGCTTCCTGAGTAATCATTAGATGCACGCGCTCGAGGTATGTGGTTCCCCGTGCCCAGGGCAGATTCCTGGCCCAGCCTCAGGAAGTGCAGCGAGGAGAGTCCTGGGCTGGGACCCTGAAACAGAGAGAGTCTTGGCTGCTTCTCTCTCCCTGCCACCGTGGCCACTGCCAGATCACTTCATATCCCTGGGCCTCTGTTTGGCATGTTTGTAAGTGCCTTCTGTGTGCCTGAAACTGCCAACTGCTGTCTGCTTCAGTGGTTCCCAAGTCTCAATGTGGCCCCAAGTCACCTGGGGGGCTTTGGAGCCCTCCACCCTGAATGTGCCAGCCCCGCCGCCTTGGCACACAGAGCAGACATTTCATCACTGGAAACGTTCTGGGATGATTCCAGGCCCTTGGAATGAAGGGACTATTCCCCCCTTCTCCCTTACTGAGCTCTTTTCGATTTCTTTCTGATAAATTGGAAGATGAGAGGCTGGTAGGCACAGGGATACAAGAAGTGGTAAGGAGTAGCAGTTAGGAAAGTGACCTTCAGCAATCAAAACACAGATCCACCCCCTGATCCGCAGCCTTGGGCAGAACTTTTACTACTGGGTACAGCCTTTTATTCGTCTATGGAATAGGAGTAAGAATAATAACTTCCTAGGACCGTTGTGAGAGTTAATTGAGTTGATGGGTTCAAAGCCCTTAAAATAGTATTTGGCAAATTGTAAATACTACATAAATGTTAACCAGTATTATTATTACCCTAGAAGTTCACAGGTATATTTCTCCTTCATTTTACATATAAAGAACCTCTTTTCTGGACTTGATGTCAGACCAAGCAGTGATGATTTAGGAATGAATAAAGCGAGCTTCCTCGCCCTCAAGAAGCTTTCAGGTTAGCAGAGTCTTTTAGACTCATGAAGAACTGACTATAATACAGTATTGTCACCGGCTGAGTCCCTGAAGAAGTAAACTCAGAAGGTGTTCAGCACTCAGGATGTTTTTTGGCAGTGCCTTGGGATTAGCACCCGTGGAAGCAGGCAGGTCAGAAGCAGGATTGGCAGACTGAGAAGGCACTCCAAAGTGGCCCAAAGTTAGGCCGAGACGGCCAAGTCTGTATACCCCTGAATTAATCAGTCATTGGATGTGGGCTGCCCAGGGAGGGTGCGACCTCGGGTTAATTGGCTCTCTACAGCTGAAGCATCCCTGAGAGCCATCCCAGGGATGGCGCTCCCAGCAGCTGGAGTTATTAATTACAAGTCCTTCGTTGAGAGGGGATCCGAATTGTCCAAATCAGCATCCACCCAAGTACAGAGCGGCAAGTCTGATGGAATGGCAAAAGGTAAAGTGAGTGCTTTAGAGGATGAGTCGTTAATAATGTGTATGAATGTACGTATCTGTGGCATTTTACACTTTTCAAAGCCTTCTCCCATACAAAAGCTTGCTCATGAGTTCCATTCAGGGTTCCCAGGCAGGCTGGGAAGCCATATGTTCTATAGGAAAAAGCACTGGATTTGGAGCAGGAGAGGACGCTGAATCCCAGCTCTTCCTCTGTTGATCTGGGAGCCCCTGAGCAAGTGCCTCATGTTTTCCGGGTCTACTTCGTGAAAAGGACATGATCATATGTGATTCACAGACCTGCTGTAAGGATTTAATTAATGGATAGACATAAATCAGAGTGTCTGGCACACAGTCAGAACTCAAAAAATATAACAACAACAAAAGCAACTTCCAAAAAAAGCAACAGCAATAAACATTATCATCCCCATTTTACAAGCAAAAGTATTGAGACCCATAGGGGTAAGAGTCTTTCCTAAGAACTCACAGTGGACTATAGGTAGATCCAAGACTCTTCTACTGAGTGTGACCTACTGAGTTTAGTACTCTGTGACCCCATAGCTTTTCATCTTACCTACAGAACCTATAGAAGGTGAACTACCTTTGAGGGGGTCAATTCACATGTTTTATTTCTACTTAACATAGAAGGAATGTTAGAGATTCTTTGATTGTAACCTTCATACATCAGGGCTCTCTGTGGCCTAGTCTCTGTATTCAGTAGACTTTCAAGAAGCAGAGCCCAGCAGTAATTAAGGGCAAATTCCCATATTTTTCTCATGTCTCTTAGGAACTTTAAGGAAGACTAATTCTTAGCAACACGTCTCAAGAAATCTTTCTTCCCGTACTAACTTACTGAATTGCACTATTGCTCCAGAACCACATGTTCAGCAAACACAATGGCATTACTTCTCAGACTTTAGCCTTCAAGGCTTTCTCTTCTTTTCTATCTCTTCTGTTCAACTCTTTATTATATAGATCACTCAATTTCTCTTTCCTTCCACCTTTCAGTTTCTGTCTCTGCTGCATTTTCCAGATTCAGCATTTCATAAACCAAGGACCTATATCAGCAAAGATAGAACCTTCCACGGGTAAACTGGGTCTATGAGGAAGGGAGGATGGAGGCTAGACGCAGGGACAATATCCCAAATTGTTAACAGCTGACACAGTGTAGAGACCCACAAATCAGAATAGATTGGCCAAAGAATTAGATTAAGGTCCAGAGGCTCCCTAATGTGTAATGATTAACTATTTGGTTGCTGACTCAAGGGGAGGTGTGAGAAGTCTAGGGGGGCCTGGGATGGCTGAGGGAACAGAGGGAACCAATGAAGGGATCTGGGCAGCAGCAATTTATGAATTGGTAGGAAAATATTTCAGGTGTTGCTATTTTAACAACTAGTAGTCTTACAAGTAAGTTGCAAACTGACTGTCTTCCAAGCGTGAGCTCTGACCACTACCCCAGGTACCTCAGAAAGGCAGGTAAGGAGCTTGGATCTGGAAAACTCTAGCAGGTTTTCTCTTTTCTATCTCTCATAGGCACCATAGTATACTAAAGAGAATGTAAGAGTTGGAATCAGAAGACCAAGAAACAATTTAAGTCTGCCCTTCACTAGTTTTGAAAACTTGACAACCCTCTTACCCTCCTTTATCTAATGGAAATAATCACACCAATCTATCAGAATATAGTGAAGATTAATTATCATTATATAGGTGAAAGCTATCAGTGGCATGACTGGAATATGGTGGGTGTTCAAGAAAGTCTTTTTTTCCCCTAGTTTTCTATTCTCTATCCTAATCCTTTGGATTCATGCCCCTGAACTGGTGACACCCAAGGTCAAAAAGCATTGGAAAATCCTTTGGAAACATAGTGGACTGCGAAGATCTGCAAATTCCTGAATGGAGCAGGTAGTTCAAATAAAGAAAGTGGAATCCTGTGGTAAGTCCATTTCTGTCCAAGAATAACAGACCTTCCCTCTCCTCTAGCTGTAATGGGAAGGATTCATCAGCTTTAGGGTCAAGGTTAATGGCTTTATGAAGATGACTGGGATAGCCAGTGACTGCTTAAGACCTACTCTATGTGTTCCACAGATCTGTGTGCATGCGTGCACGCGAGCGCACACACACACACACACATACATACACACATCTTTGTTTCTGTGTAAAAAATTCAAAGATACTTGCTAATCCAATCCTTTGAAACCAGAATTAACAACATTTGGAATTTTGATGATTTTCCTTAACTGCTAATCTTGCTTGGTGGTCATCAGAATTTTACATCAAGCAGACTCAAGGCTGTTTTGTTTCCCCTTCTCCTCAAAATGATCACTGCTTTATAAAAAGCAGATGTCATTTCATCTTCCTTGTTATTAACACATCAGGCAAGAATGTGTCCATACCAATTTAACACTCTTTATTGATTTGTTTAGTTGGTACCTTTTAAGCAAATCCTAGTTTTAAAAGGTGCTATTATATGTAAAACTGGGGAGTCTTTATCATTTGAGCAAATCTTGAAGAAGGCCACTCTAAAATGCATCAGGTTTTTAAAAAGTTATAAATTTTTGACACCCAAGTACGCAGATTTATTCCATCAGTTAAATATATTTCTTAGTAAAGTTCAGTTAGAAACCTGCTTTACTAAGAACAGATTAGAATGTTCTATAAATTATAACAGACAATTGCCATTTAATGAGTACTTACTATGTGCAAAGCTACCCAATATTAATAGTGGGGGCAGTAGTAATGGAATAACATAGGGAACATTTTACTAGAACACCTTGCAGGGAAGGATCTGTGTGTGTTTAAAAGGAACTTTGACAGGCTGCTTGGGGTGGGGCAGATCTGAGATCCCTAAAGGGTTAAATTACCTTCTAAGGAGGATCAGCTGGATAATGGCAGCCATTTAGGTTTATCCAGTAGGATGTGCAAGTTTAGATGTAGAATTTGGTTAAGAACTGAGAAGGGGTGAGAGACTGAGAGGATCATGGGAGAATTTGAAAGTGGGAGAACAGAGCTTCACAAGTAAACAAGCGAGTTTAGGGGCAGCACAGAAAACAAATTCGGGAGATGTCAAAGGAGGGTTCCAAGTACTTGTTCTGGGACATATAATGAAAATTACCTCTCTGTCTCCCTGGCAAGGTCTCCAGGAAAATCTGTCTTTGGTGAGAATGAGTTTCTTCTGGAGAGAGGCACCGAGACCTGCACTAAGGTTGGTCTGAGGCAGAGGTGGGGCTATAGATAAGGACAGCCCACATTTGAGAAATAATAATAAAATTGGTAATAGTAACAAGAAGCATCTTTGCTGAGCACTCCTTAAAGTCAGGCTCATTGCTGATCTCATCTCAGTTAATCAGTGAATTATATTCCTATGATATAACTGAGGAAACAATAGCTCAGAGAGGTTAGGTAACTTTCTTGAGGATATTCAGCAGTCCACAGAAAAGCTGGTTTGAGAATGGGGTCTGTCTGACTCCAAAGTGGGTCTGCCTTCAGCTATCCCTGTGCTGCTTCAAGAGTGAAGGTGAAGGGCTGGCAGCTAGATCAGGGAGTAACCTTACCAAGATACATCTTCTGTCTGAGACAGTCAGAGTGTTTTGGCCACTTCCATCCCTGGCTCCCTGGTCTCTAGTATCCCAGGAGAGCCTACTGATTTCTAGGTACCATCTTCAGAGGGCTCTTGGGAGGATTAAATAAGTTAATACATGTTAAAAATGCTTAAAGCAGTGCCTGGCAATGGAAGTGCCCAATAAATATTATCCATTATTAGTAACTAGAGCTGTAAGGGCACTTCTCATTTAATTTCATAAACTTATAAGGTGGGAACTACTATCCTCATTTTATTGATAATAAAACTGAGGCTCAGAGATGTTAAGTAATTTGCCCAGGTTCACGTCAAGAGTAAGGTATAGAGCATGAATTCAATCCCCAAACTGAGGGACTCCAGATTTATTGTCACTGGCTCCTTCCTTTGACTAGTTTCTCCTAGCTCCCAAGGTTTCTGGATTTGGAAAACTACAAGCCTCAGGCTATTTCTAATTCCAAAGACTCAAGCATTCATGCTGTATCAGTGCACACACTGCAGACTTCCTAGATTCAGCTTTACTCTGTATTCCAGGGGACCAACCCCTGTAGCATCTTGTCTTCTGGAATAGATGTGAGCGTGCAATGTTTAGTCTATTGTTTGTTTCCAGCAAGTCTACATTTCAAGCTGCTTAACGGGAGGATTACGACTTAGGAATCCAGAACGAATGGTTTTTCCAAAGCACTCCTGATTGTGTCTTTTGCATTTATTCATGCTAAGAAGTTTTATCATGTTATCTATTCCAACTGATGCAACCAAAACTGTCAGATGTCATGGTGGCTGGGATTAAGTGACAGACAACTCAGAGGTGCTATGTGCAAAGCAAAGAAAGCACATTCTCAGCCCCTCAAACTGTGTTTTGAGGTTGGGAACTGTTTGCAATGACTGCATTAAACATTTAAAACTCTTCATTACTGTTACAGTTTTGTGGATTTTGACAATGGCATTTGAAGGTATGTTGTAATGAAGACTAGAGTCTAGCCATTAACTCTAGGGAGATGAATCCCAGCTCCAACATTTACTAGATGTGTGACCTGAGGCAAATAACTTCATTTGTTGAAGCCTCAGTCTCCTTGTCTATAAAAAGTAAGTAATAATAGTATTAATAAGGTTATTGTGAGGCTTAATGAGTAAGTGCATGAAACATGATTAGATGGGATTAGAGATGGGATATTACCTCAACAATAATTGACTTTTATTATTCAAAGCCAATACCTCCAGTTTTTCTAGAGATTTAATGATTTGGGTAAAAGCAATTAGTTTAATGCTTGGCACAGAATAAGTGCTCAATGAGTATTTGTCATGAGTAGCACCCTAGGGTCACAAACATTCAGTCCAGATCAGATGGCCTCCTGGAGCCATTCTGTATCCTTATAGACAAGGATTTGAGAGTCATCAGTGTGTAGGTATTTAGAAACAGAAGGTTTCTCAAGGGAGGTCTGTTAGGTGAAGAGGCCTGAGGCTAGAAGCTTGGCAAACCCTGGTATTTATGGGGCTGGCTGGGACATGGTGCCTGCAAAGGAGACTGATAAGGAAGGATCCAACAGTGAGGGGTTGAGAGAAAAGATGGAAAGGAGTCCAACCAAGGCTGTGGTCTTGCGTATCATACAAGTATGATTTTGAGCCCAGGTTCTGCCACTTACGAGCTTTGTGAGCCTGGGTGACTTACTTCCATCTCTGAGCTTGTTTCCTCTTCTGTGAAATGGGGCAACAATGGCATCTAGCTCATGGGCATATTGTGAGGGTCAAGTGAGATGAGGCAAGTAAGGTACAGGAGGAAGCATTCCGGGCTTACTGAGCACTTGGCAAAGGTTGAAGAATCAGGAGAATGTGTCACGGGAACCCAGAGGAGACAGAGTTGTGAGAAAAGGGAACTGGCTATCCTGCAGGTGTCACAGGGAGATCACATGAGATAAGACCTTCAAGGTGACCAATGGGTTGGGTGGATAGAAGGGCAGTGTGTGATCTGAGAGCACTGCTTCAGCACAGGAGCCTGATCCAGTGGGTTCCAGGAGTAGGAAGAGGGTTTTCAATGAGATCTCCCATTGTAGCTTTATTGTAAGACACGAGGTAAGAATTGAAGCCCCACCTTGATGGGAATCACTCCAACCCTGATGACTGCAAATCACCTGCCAGCCTCCAGCCTGAATGCTTGCCTTCCTCTCCCATAGCTCCTCCCCAGGTCAGAACCCATCACACTCCAGACGACCTGCCCAATCGTAAGCCCCACGGGAGCCTCATCCCCTCTGCGTCCTGAGAGCCCACAGAAGGCCAGGCACCGAGCTACCTGCTGGGACACAGATATGAAGCAGAGAGACAAGCCTGGCTCTTGTGGGGTTTACATCCTAGAGCGGGAGACAGACAATGAGCAGGAGACTGCAGACAGCTGTGATAGAGGTTGTGAAGGAAGCCGAGGTGTGTAATGGGGTCGCCAGGGGGCTGGGGTGGAGGGAAGCATTAGAAGTGGGGTCAGGAAAGGTCTTGGTGAGGGGGTGGATTTCAGCTGAGAGAGGCAACCATCCAGGGACAGGAGTGAATGGCAAGAGAGAGGCAGCCACACAAGGATCAGGAGGGAAACATTCCAGATCCTGAGACCAACAAGCACAAATGTCCTTACTGATTGGTAACAAACATGGCCTGTATGAGGAGAAGAAGGGGGGTCTATGGGGCTGGGGTCAAGTGGGAAGGAGAGGGTCGTAGGAAATAAGATTGGAGAGAGAGGGAGGGTCTTATCCCTGGTGCAAGGGGCCCCTGATTTCCTCTTTTAAAGCCCCCCTTCTAATGGTCTGCCCATCTCGGGATTGTCCTGAAGGCCACTGTCACACAGACTGAGCCCACTCCCCAGACGTGACCTCCAGTGTCCTCACAGTGGAAAACCTCTGTGGCTCTCTGCTGACGGCCCTGGTGTCACTCCCTCCCGGTCCAGTGACAAGAGGGAAGACCTGTATATTTCACTGTATGGATGGAAAAAGGAAGAGACTGTTTCTTTGGAAAATTTGAGATTTACAAAAAAGTTACAAGAATAATACAATGAGCCTAAGCCCTTCCAGCAGCCCCACCAAGTGTTCACATTTGGCAACATTTACTTTCTCTTTCCCTTCTCTGTCTCCCTTTCTTAAGTGTTTATCCATTTTATTTATTTATTTATTTTTTTGCTGAACCATTTGTATATTAGTTGCAGACATCATGATAGTTTGGCCCCAAATACTTCTACATGGATCTCCTAAGAACAAGGAAACAGGAATATTCTCCTACATAACCACAAATTTCACATTCAGGAAACGTATAGGATATAATACTATCATATAATATACAGTCATAATATATACTAGACGAGACTAGACTAGACTAGACAGTCATATCCAGGATCCAGTCAAGGATTTTAAGTATCATGTTTTGTTACAGTCTCCCTTTATCTAGAATAATTTTCCAGTTTTTGTTTTTATTATATTTTATCTTTTAGAATTTTATGCTAGTGAAATGTCTGAAGAGTCTAGGCCAGTTGTTATGCAGAATGTCTCTCAGTTTGGATTTGTCGGATTATTTCTTCTTAATTTGATTCAGATTGATTTTGACATGAATACCGCATCGACGGTGTTGAATCCTTCTCTGGGCCTCCCACCAGGGGCCACAGGACGTCCCATTGTTGGTGATACTCTCTCTGACATCTGGCTAAGTGGTGTCCACCCGACCCCTCCACTGTGGAGATAGCTCTGTAGTTGATAAGCAACCTATAGAGTGGTACTTTGAGACTGAATATCCTACTCTCCATTTTTTTACCTAATGGTTTTCAGGTCCAGTGATGATTCTTGTTTGAATCCAGGATGTTGGTGGTTGGAAAATGGTAATTTTCTATGTTTAGCTTTCTGGCTACATTTCTTAATTGATGTCCTTTGCTGAGAAACGGCTTTCTTTGCCACCCACCTCCAGGACATACCCACTCCTGACATTCTTGGGTTATATCATCAAAGATACAAATTCCATTCAAATTCAAAGTCCATTTGGTCCAGCTTAGGGGAAGGTGATGCAAATCAATTCACATTTCTACTAAGTCTAGGGGAGGGGTCATTCCTCAAAGAAATCTCGAGGGGCAGTCTTTAAAAGTGGGAGAGGGGTATAGCTCAGTGATAGAGCACATGCTTAGCATGCACGAGGTCCTGGGTTCAATCCCCAGTACCTCCATTAAAATAAATAAATAAATAAATAAATAAATAAATAAATAAATAAATAAATAAATAAATAAAAAAAAACCTAATTACTCCCCCCTTCAAAATTAAAAAAAGGAAAAGGAAAAAAATGTTTTTAAAAATGGGAGAAGCCAGACAGGCAAAAGCTACCCATTATAGCAAGGAGTTAATATTGATAGGACTTCTTCCCATCTCTGCATGAGTTATCCTAGTCCCCGAAATAGCAGTGGCTTAAAAACAACAGAAAGAAACCTTAGGTCAACACATCAGTAAGCTAGTCAGGAATGGTTGGGGCTCGTAGGGGCCCAGACTCTTTCTCTCTTATGCTGCTTGGGTGTGGCGTTCATTCCCAAGGTTACCTCTCAGTCCCCGATAGCTCCCCCAGCTTAAGTTTACACCACTCCATTTCAATCAGAGGCAGGAAAAAATTAGAAGAAAGCCATATTTCTATCCTTTAGGAATATTTCCTGGAAGCTGGACATACCACTACTGCTGGCATTCTACTCCACGGAGTGTACTCATATGGTCACAGCTCACGACAATGAAAATGGAAGAACTGTGGTCTTGGGTCTGGACAGCCATCTGCCCAGCTAAGAGCTGGGGGTTCTATTATGATAGAGGAAGGAGGAAACCAAACTAAAAACCTAATCAGTCTCTTCCACAGACCCCACGAGGTACATGCTCATTTTAAAGGAGAGAAAAAACAAAGCTTAGGGAAACTGAACAACCCCGTAAAGGTTATATAAACAATAAATTATTGTGTCTGTCTGATGCTAAACAATGCTACGCTAGAGTGAGTCTGATTTTTACCTCATTGGATCCACTTTCTAACTCTCCATATCAATATAGATTCGTTAAATTGCCTTCTTTGTGTAATGAGTTGCAGCCTCATGACATAATGACTCTAGTGATATCAGGTCTTTCTTAGAAATGCGCTGTTCATCCTGGCCACTGTTCTCTGTTACGTACGTGGCAGTATGCAGATGGAAAATAGAATGACAGTGGGTGTGTGTTGGGCAGAACTCCAGCCTCGGAACCTGGATACCAAGTTTCCAGTCCCAGCTCAGGCACTCATTAATTGTGTGATCCTGGTCCGATCATGACCCACTGTCCCTCAGCTCCCTCCTCCACGTGTTCCTTCCAGCTCTAATTATCTCTCATTTTAGGTAATATCTGCTTGCATGATGACTCAAACTTGTATCTGGATTTCAAAAGTAGTTAAAGCCTCCACTTCCCTATGTGGTACAATTTTAGAATCTACTGGATTGCAAGGTCATGCTTGCTAATTGGGTTTGCATGTTGATTTTACAAAATCTCATAGGATTAATTTTTATTACCAGAAGCTCTTTGGGAGCAGGAATCATGTTTGATTTTTCTCATGGTTATATCTCCAGTAACTGTCTAAGCCCCTGGTACATGGTGAGTTCTGCAATACTGATTGACTTATTGACAGACCTAGACAATGTCCTTGCTGGACAGACATATGTGATAAATGATTCCCCTCCCTACCTCCTCAAGAGCAAGCACAAGCTTCAAGGGAAGGAGTAAGGAAACTAGGATTTATACAGCACTTATTTGCAATTTACCTCATTTAATTTTCATGATACTCTTCAAGAAAGCTATAATAATCCTCGTTTTTGTGGATGAGAAACTCAGGATTCAGAAGGATGAAGTAACTTCTTAAAAATGACGTAATTTTTTTGGAGGGAGTGTATAGTTCAGTGGTAGAGTGCATGCTTAGCATGCATGAGGTCCTGAGTTCAATTCCCCAGCACCACCATTAATAAATAAAAATAAATAAATAAATCTAATTACCTCCCCCCTAATAAATAAGTAAATAAAAGAAAATGGTAATGATTAAGTTTTTTAAAAAGATAATTTTTGACAAGAAGTATTCAGAAATTATATAAAGAAAACTAGAAAGCACACCTGAAAGACATAAAAGTAGACTTGAATAGGATTTATACCACTGGCTATTGCTCAAAGCAATTCACAAGGCCATCCCAAATTCAAGGGCAGAGGAAAAAGACTCCGTCTTTTGCTAAGCAGAGCAGCAAATGACTAGGGGCCATGATAATCTATCCCAAATATGCACGTGTGAAAGAGTGGGGCACATTTCCACAAGTGGCTATGGAGTGACTTCCAGGAAAAAAAAAAGTGCAGAAGCTTACATTTTGTGTAGGAAGGGAGCAGAAATAAGGAGACCCAAATGTATGTTTCTGTTTAATTTGCAAAAAGGAATACAGAAACCATAAAGCAGGCAGTAATCAAGTTGGTTACCTACCAGGCATTGAGGGAATTAGGGAGGAAGAACATATCTCTGAGCCCACCTTTTCGTATAGTTTTGACTTTGGAAGCATGTTGATGTTCAAAGTGTTCAAAAAATAAAACGAAACCAACAAGGAAAAACGTAAAGCTGAATACAAATAGAAATAAATGTACCAGTAATTACTCCAGTTACTGGAGGAAAAAAAAAAAAAACTGCTATAGAAGACATTACTAGTCCAATTGAAAAAACGAATACAGGCTGTATATAAAAGAATTCTATTAAAGTTCCTGAAGCTTCACTGAGGTTATATTAAGAAAACAGCCTTGTTCCTAGTTAGTACACACTTAAGTCCTAAGAGGTGTGACGTATACGGTATGCAACCTACTCTTAAGTGGCTCCAAAAATAAATTCATATTATTATATAGTATTATAGAATGTCCCCAAAATCTTAGTACAGTTTTAAGCTGCAATGACTTTAGAAATATAAATGCTAAAATCTTCCAAGTAGTGACATTTTAAAGTTCACTTATATTTCTTTCACATTTATTTAGTTTTGTGACTGTTGAACAACTTTTTGTTTTAATTTTTAATATCAGAATGTTTTTGTTTGTTTCAGAATGTAATTTTTGTTGTTGTTGATGAATGTTGGTCCTCTCCAATGAGAGGACCTAAAACAAAAAATTAACAAAGAGAACAAGATAACAAATGTGGCAAAATGTTAAAAAGGGGTGAATGTGAGCAAAGAGTTCCCTGTATTATTCTTGCAGCTTCTCTGTAAGTGTGAACTTTTTTCAAAATTTAATTTTTTAAAAAGATTATACACAGTTGGTGAATGAGGTATCCATGTTTAGTGCCTACAGTTGTCTGATGTCAAAGTTCAAGTTCATTCTTCTTCATGGAACCGCCTTTCACAGTGAGTAGGAGGGCTGGGCTCAGACTGACCCAGGCTCATTCTCTAATCATTGGAACCAAGCAGGACCATGGGCACCACTGGTCAGGATGGGGCAGTCAGCCTGCAGCCACAGAGCAGAGGAGGTGAGAAGCTCCCACTGCCCTTGGCTTTGAAGAACTCACTCTCTAATCCACTGAGCTAATCAGCTCCAGACCTTTCCCTGCAGAGAACCGTGTAATAGGCATGTAAAAGCGATGAAGGGGATTGCTTTGGAAACTTGTGTAAATAACTCTTTGGGTAAGAGAAAGATTGCCAACACCTGCTTTTTGTTTTCTGGTATTTATTAGAGCCACCCTGTGAGGGACCTCTCGGCTTCCTGGATCTTATTCATTTATCTGAGTTCATTCTTGGTTCAGGATCAGCATTGTTGAGGGTGGAGAAAAAGTTGGCAGGGATCAGAGAAGGGTCACTGACTCTGGGCTTTCAGTAAGTGAATATGGTTCAGAAGTCCCCAAATCAACAGTAATGATCTTCAGGCCAAATCTGATTGTTCACCTTGCTTTTCCTGACCTATTACTTCCTACTCCACTCCCTTCACAATCACTTATTAATTTATCCATTTATTTAGCCAGCCAGTCAGATATCCATCCAACCACCCATCCATCCATCCATCTATCCATGTACCCATTCACTTACTCAATAGTAATAATTAGTCCCAAATCATGATAGGCTTTGTCCTAGATGCTGGGAATACAGTGATGAATCAGACTGGTCCATGACCTCAAGAAGAGAAAGGGATGGACAATTTAGTATAGCATGATCAGTGCTGTGACAGTTGTAACCAACCCAGTCTGCTAAAGCCAATCCAGAGAAGTATCTGGAGCTGCAACTGGAAGATGGTGGGATGGTGGGTCAGGCAGTGGAATAGTATGAGTAAAGGGCAGGGTAACCCAAACTTGTGCTGCTCAAAATTATGGTCCACTGACCAGCCAAATCAGCATCACCTGGAGCTTAATTAGAAATTCTGACTCGGGTCCCAGCCCAGACCTCCTGAATCAGATTCTGCATATTAACAAGGTCCTCAGGAATTTCTATGTACATTAATGTTTGTGAAGCACTAGTGTAAACCACTTCTTGGGTGTTCACTTACAGACTTCACACTCCTCATCCAGTACTCCCTTCCTCAGCCACAGCTGTCTCCCTCTGCTGACTTGAAGATTCAACTCCAGGCTCTGCTTCCCACCCACTAACTTGCTTCAGACCTCAGCATCCTCAGCCACCTTATGGTTTCTGGGAAATGAGAAGTTCCTTCCCCGGGAAGAGTTTCTACGTCTAGCTTTCTTCTAGCGATCATACCAGCTGTACTTTTGACCCAGTAATTCCACTCCGAGGACATTAGCCCAAGGAAAAAAAAAATCTGAAAGAAAATAGACATTTATACTCAGACGCTTACGCTTATGTTTACAGCCAAGTCATCTTCAATCATAAACAATCAAAAGAGAAACAACCCAAATGCCCAGCAATGGCGTAGGAGTCAGGGGCGGGGAGCAGGGTGTTCCCTGAGCACACGCCTCTGGGGACACGTCAGGATGTCCTGGAGCGTGTCCTGGCTGAAAAGTCAGGAAACTTGAGTCTACTTTCCCTCATGTCCCTCTGGGATGGACCCCTGTGGGGAAGCCCATTCCAGTCTGAGGACTTCAAGTTCTCAGGTGATCTCTATGCTTTGACATTCAGTCTGTGCTCCTTGGCTCCCCATGTCCTCCCAGGGGAGGCCTGTCTGTCCTTCCACCCAGAGAGGTGAGGCCCAGAGTACAAGGACCCTGGGAGAGGCGCGCAGAGACAGAGACAGGAGCGAAACCAACAAAAACTGCAGGGAGGGAGAGAAAGAACATGTCCTGAACTCCTCTTCTGTGTAAACTCTGTGACACTAATAAAAGCTAATGTTTACTCCATGCTTGCTGTTTGCCAGACCCTGTTTTAAGCGCTTGATATGAATTAACTCACTTAATCCTCACATCAACACTATGAAGTCAGAATGCTTATCCTCCTATTTTCCAGATAAGATTTAGGCATGGCCCAAAGTCACTCTGCTAGAGGTAGCAGGGCCAGGAGTTGAACCCGTCGTGGTCTGCCTCAAGAGCTCACACACTTAACCCCTCACCCAGTGGTGATCCCTGGACCAGGGGCGTGAGCCTCACCTGGCAACCTGTAGGAAAGCAACCAGACCCACTGAACCAGACACCAGGGGCCAGAGCCCAGCAATCTCAGCTTTAACAAGCGCCCCACTGACCCAGGTGATTCAGATGCATGATACATTTCCTGAACTGCTGCACTAGCCCTTTGCTGCTTTTAGTATTCATAATAATCCCTGGAAGTAGGTATAATGAACACCATTATATCCCTGAAGCAACAGAGGCTTCAAAGGGTCACATGCTCATGGTCCAAAAGCTGGAAAATAGCAGAGTCAGGATTTGCACCCAAGTCCATGGATGCCTGAAGCCCAGCTCTTCCCAGGATACCACGCCCACCTTCAGTACCTCTGCCAATGCCAGTTTATCCAGAAGTAGAGGAGAGGGAGGACAGGCAGAGGAAGGCACTGGTCCTCATGTGGGTGGGGTGCAGGAGGAAGGTGGGGAAAGGGGATATATGTGGAAAAATTAGCCAAACCTCCTCGCTTTGGTTACTGTGCCCCTGGGATGGTGGTGGCTGTTTACTCCTGCTTGGTTGGCCAACCCCGTGTGTGCCAGGCTGCTGATTTTCCTGGGCCCCACGGCACAGGACCTATTTTTAGCTCGGTCCTGACGGGACATGTTTGTCAAGTGCTGCCAAATCACAAGCACGATCACACCCTGGTAGCAGTCGGGCTCTGCTGGGCTCACAGACCACACAGGGCCACCTGGGCACGCACCCAGCCTCCTCCCAGGTGCTGCTTCCACCTGGACCAGCCCTAGGTGGGGAGAAAGGGATCCCGGGGGAATCCAGGCCACAATGACACATCCTTTCTCTGCTCACAGGATGCTGTTGCTCAGGAGGGTCTCAAAAATCAGAGGCTCAGGGGGTACTGTGACTTGGCCCCAAGCCGCCCAACCAGCCGGCATAAGGTGGGAATCAGAAGCCAGACGTCCTGACTCCTTTTTCCTCTCAGTGGAGATGATCTTTGTGTTCTCTAATATGTTTTGTGTATTTGTGCTCTGTCTGCTTCTGCTAACAACAGCAAATTAGTCCAAGGAATGCCAATGCTCATTCCAACAGTTGGAGCTTCCTAGGGGGCAGTACACAAGTGGGGACAGCAAACTAGCTATCTCGGGAGACAATTTTCTACAGACAAACAGCAACAATCTGGAGAAATGGTTAAAGGCACAAATATTGTGGCTCCTGGTCACAACTGTAGGGGGGTATTTTATGCTAATTTCCCCCCAAGGTGCTAAAAGTTTCTTCCTCGTTATTCTCTAATATCCCATCACAACTTACCTAAGAAGGAAAAAAGCCAGAGATGTTTTATTATTATCAATCATAAAGACATTAGCAATGACAAAAACTGCTATATTTGGTGTAAGGCTTCGTGTTTTGCATTCATTAGCTCATTTAAGCCTCACGATAACCTGAGGTGGCAAACATCAGGCCTCAATTTACAAATGGAGAAACACAGGCTCAGAAAGTGTAAGTTTTCATATTTTTTTCACTAAAGTTTATTACAAGATATTGAACATAGTTCCCTATGCTGTCCATGCTGTACAACAGAAATTGACACATTGTAATTGACTGTACTTCAATTTAAAAAATACAAAAATAAACAAAATACATCTTTCAACAACAACAAAAAAAAACAAAGAAAGAAAAAAGAAAGTGTAAGTCAATCACCCCCGAGTCACACAGCTAGTAAGCATCAGAGCCAGGCCTGGAGACATCCAAGCATGTCAGCTTGTCCATGTAGCACACATGCTCCAGAAAAGAGGAGGCTGGTGGGGAAAGCAGGGGATGAACAGATGGACAAAAGACGGAAAAGTGCCTTCACAAAGCAAATGGGCTATTCTGGAGTATGAGGAATAAGCAAGCCCCATTTCCTTGCCTCACCAGAGCTGTTGGGTGAAAGTCACTGGGATGCAAATATTATTCAGAGTAAGAAGTGAGCATCGTGCCTCAGGGAGTAAGCTGCCTCAGATATAGCCCCAGATCTGGAGATGTGCAAGCAGGCGTTGAGATGATGATCTAGAACAGAATAGAAGAGAAGACTAGAGTAGACCACCCCCAGTGTCCCTCCCAGTGCAGAGATTTTACAGTGCGTCAACATGCAAGGCTCTGCAGGGTAGACACCACTCTCAGTATTACCCCCCCCACCTCCCTATAGCCCAGCAGAGCCCCGCTCAGTCAGTGGTGGGGACACGTTGGCTGGGGCATGGCATTACAGAGATGCAAATCGACCTCCTCTGCAGGGGTCTCAGAACGGGCCATCAGGGAGGAGCTCTCTCTTGGCCAGACTAGCAGGTCTCAACTCTAGCAAACAGTGATCCAGAACATGGCCCTCATTTCCCAGTCTCTCTGGCTCCTAATTATGGCCATGTGGCTAAGGTCTAGTGAATCTGAAGCAAACAGATCTGGAGGGTGCAAATTCCAGGAAGCGTCCTCTTCTCTTGCCTGACAAACAGAGCTTATGAGTCAAGCCTGAGCAGCCCTCATGAATCACAAGGTGGAAGCCACCAGCTGAGGGTGGCAGAGCAGTCAGACAGCAAGAGCCGGGGTCTGACAGTCAGGGGACGGCTGCCCTAGGCCAGTGCTGCCCACATGACATGAGAGAGAAAGACGCATTACCACTGTTGGGGGGTTTCTCTTACTCCCAGCAGAACTCAATTCCAATTCTTACAGAGTTGAAAAAGCTCAAAATTCAGAAACAACCAAATGAGGAAAGGGTTATGAAAGTAAATCTGGAAGGGCTATTAAGATGTAAATAATCATAGAAGTGGAGGAAAGAAGGAGACAAAGATGGGGAGAAGAAGGAGGAGGAGGAGGAAGAGGACAACAGCAACAAAAATGACAGTGATGATAATGAGAAGCCTGTGTCCTGTTTACATGTCCAGGCCATAATATTCCTGACAAGCAAGGCAGAAAGAACTCTATATTCTCACAGCCAATGTCCTAGTTCATTCATATGCCCATCCCTTCTCAAGCGAGGTTTTGGGTCAGCATTCCCTTTGGCATGTCTCCAGTCTCTCCTTGCCTCTCCTCCATCCATCCTGCAGACTGGTGTCCTAGACAGAAACATGACTCCTTTGCCCCCAATCCTTCCAGGCTTTCTGTTGTGTTTCAGACTAGATAAGGACCCCCTAGCTTGACATTTGCCAAAAATCTACCATTCCTGCTTTCTACCCACTCCACATCCCACCCCTCTTACTCACTTTCTATCTCAGGAAGAGTCAATTAGTCAATGTTCCTCAAATGTCCCTGCTAAATTCCTGCCTCTGTCTCTTTGCTGGCACTGGCTTCCCCACCTAGGATGCCTTTGCCCTTATGTCTGAGTACTGACACCTCAGTTGTCCTTCATGTCCCTGGCCAAATGCCATCTTCTCCATGAAGAATTCTCAACTCCTTTTGCTCCAGCTGTGATCCATCTCAAAAGCCCACACATTTTCTGCTACACTGGACTACCTCCTTTGACCCTCGCACTAAAGCCTGTCTATGATAAGAGGATTCCACAACAGAAGGAGGAAGAAGAGGGGAAGGGGAGGAGGGCAGGTGTCTCTCTCTGGGGCTAATGATTATGATTAGTCACTATGAAACTCTGTCTAGGGTTCCCCAGTGCCTCTTGGTCCCAACCCCTCTGAGTGACCGTCAGGGCACCTCCATAATCTGGCCTTTTCTGTCTCTTCATTACTGCAAAGATGTCCTAGGTCAGGTGAATCAAATGACATATCCCAAGATTTTCCACCTCTGAGACTTTGTACTGGTGTGGCCTCCGTGTGTAACCTTCCTTCCCCATAAAGCCCCTCCTATTTCTCAAGGCTGTGTACCAGTTTACTTCTCTACAGAGTCTTCCCCATCCTCTCAGTCATATCTCCATTTACTGAACCACCTCCTACCTCACAGAGCATTCATCATGCTCCTTCCTCCACTATGGAGATCTGTTTTTATACTTGCTAGACAGAGAATGGAGCTTTGGAATTAGATTTGTCATTGGACAAGATAGTAACCTTGCTCAGCCTCAGTTTTCCTCTCTGTAAAATGGGGATCCTAACACCCACCTCACAGAGCAGTTATGAAGATTAAATAAGAGAAACAAGTGTTAGCATCAAGGTTAGCATCACCTGCCCTTGAGAATTCAGCAATGGCACAGAACCTGGCACCAGAGAAATGTTTCCTGGGGCTGGTGAATCACTAGGCTGTTGAATTCGAGGCTCCCGGAGGCAGCCACACTCTCACGGATTAGCTGGGAGTCACTGTTTGCAACTGTATAAGTTGAGGGTTGCTGTGATCTTGGCAACACCTGAACAAGATGGACTTGACTTGTGGAGGAGAAACTCTGAAGCTTCCAGAGGTAGACAGACAACATGCCCTCATGGCTAGAGAACCTCAAGCAAGAGGCTTCTCAAGTGCCCAGTTTGGACCCTGGGACAGACCAATGTCCCAGGACCACCTGGACTTCCTTATCACCAGGCAGCTTAGAAAAGCAACATGGAAGTCCTCATTGACCTGGTGAGGCTGGTCCAACAGGAGAAACTCTGATGGGAGATCTTGGAAGATCTCAAGATGTGAGTCAACTGTCCCCCAGTGATCTGTGCTGGCCAGACTGCTGTAAGGGAGCTTGGTGTCTCAGAGATCCATTCTGTGAGAGGAATTTGAATAAGTGCAAGGTTTCAGAGAGGTGGGGCAGCCTGGAGAGTGGACAAAGACTCCACTCTCACTGAGCTCTTTTGACTTAGAGGCAGCAGAGTACAACTGACAATTACACAGAGGGATATGGGCCCAGATCCTCCAGCTTTTCTAGAGAAGATATAAACCTGGATTTTCTTGTCTCACGATCTTTCATTTTGGCAACTTATTCAAAAATTTTCATAGCTCTCCACCCACCAACACTATACAGGCCAAACAAAACACATCTCTAGAAAATGAAAGGGTCTCCAAGCTGACAGTTTGTAATCTTTGGATGATATGATCTCTAGGCTTGCTTCTAAATTGTACTCTATGGTTATAAAATGGTCTATAAATTTGGGGTTGGTTGACTCAAATGGTGGGCTTGGCATCATGCATCTTAGGGAAACATCCTCTGTTATGTTGCTTTAGTGCCCATCGTTATTGCTCCATCAGCCAAAGGAGAGTTGACAGCATGTGGGGTCTGGCGTCAGACAGACCTGGGTTCAAATCCCAGCTGTGCCACTTCGTAATTCTGTGACCTTGGGCGAGTGATTTAACTTCTGACCTGAGATTCTTCAGCTTGAAATAGTGGCTGAATTTATTAAGTTTGCCATTGCTTTATTTATCAATGACTTCAGTTTTCCAAACAACCCTCTAAGGTGGGCAAAATTACCATTACCTCCAATCCACAGATGAGAAGACTGAAGCAGCGAAAAATGAAGATTTCACAGCTAGTAAATAGGAAGCTAAGGTGCAAACTCAGACTCTCTCCAGGCTCTGTGCTCTTAGCACTTTACAGTATGGGCTGGAATCTGAGAAATGGGGATGGTGGAGGGAGTGAGCCCCAGGATTTTCAGGATAATAAAAATGAGGACGTATGTGAGAGAATTGGCCCACTACCTGCATATTCTAACGATCCAATAAAAGGCACTTATTAACCTTTTCCAGTGTTCATCTCCACCCTTTCTCTTTTTCTCTGCCTGTCTCTCTCTCTCTCTCTCTTTTTTTAATTGAAGTACAGTCAGTTATAATGTGTCAATTTCTGGTGTACAGCACAATATCTCAGTCATGCTCTCTCTTCTAATTGTTACAGTCAGGATTATTTCAACACCAACCTGCAGACAAACACCTTTTTTCTTTACCTCCATACCATGGCTTATTCCTAGTCACTTTTCTGTTCCCTGCAATCCCTTCCTTGTTCCTCCCCAACCTTTTGGTTTAATCCTAGGGATTATTTATCAGGTAAATCTATATCATTAGGTAATGTTTTAATAACACATTTCCCATCAGATAGTGGATATTACGTATTCCTTATAACCAGCCATGCTCTATGGTAAATATTACCCTAAAAAGGAAATTCATGACTCACAAATAACTGAACAGCCAACTGGAAAGCCAGGGAGTTCTCACTTATGAAAATTATTATTGCCTGATTGATTTTTTAACCCACCCATGGCCTGAGGGTCCTTTGAGTCATGCTGTACATATGCAGCATGCAAACTGGCATGGGCTGATTGGCTGGGGATGAAGTCAGGGTTACTTAACATCCTATATTTATAATATCTACTTACAAGGGAAAAAAACTCCTCTGTTTTATGCAATTACCTGTAATCAGGAATTTGCTGGCAACACACACTCACAAACACTGACAATGGGTTCCACGCCTCACCTGCCCTAGCAAGCCAAGAGATGCTTTCCAATTCCTTTCCTCCATCCCAGGGGTGAGCTGTACAGAAGGTTCTCAGGTCTGGCAATCACTCAGACCTGGTTTGAAGCCAAGCACAGTCATTTACTTGCTATCTGACTTCAGACAGGAAACAAACTCTCTGAGCCTCAGTTTCCCCCCCGCCCCCACCTCAGGGAGATAACCATGAGGATTAAATCAGATGAAGTGACACATAGAAAAATGCTCAAAATATGGCCCTGCTGAGGGGCATCGAAGAACCTAAGACTTGGGGACATTCTGCTGCAGGACATCAGAGGCTATATTTTTGAGATGGTGACTAGGGAGGGACAAGGCACCACACAGGTTTTAGAGCCATCAGGCCCTGGTTTGCCTCGCATCAGTAAGTCTGGAAACAATGCCTCCTCCATACAACAAGGCTGTAATTCAGGTGACCTGTCCTGGAGCACGTACTGCATGTCAGGGGTGGGGACGAACAGACATGGGGTCACGTAGAAATGAATGTCACATGGTCCTTGCCACCACGGACAAGTAACCAAGATTCTTTTGAGTTTGGTGTTGTCTCCAGACTACCTGTCCCGGCCTCAACCCCAGATTTACTGAATCGCAATCTCCAGAGAAAGAGCTTCAGGTTCTGGATTTTCACAAGCCCCTCTGATTGATGTTATGTACACTTGTCAGCAGTTAGCAGCATCCGTGATCCATCCTGCATTGACTATTCATTCCTTCACTCGACAAATACGTATTGAGGGGATCTCTGCATCAGGCACCGGGCTAAGTGCATTACATATGTTGTTTTTAGCTGCTGCTAACCTTACTGTTGTAGTCAGAGAGCTGAGGAAAGTGCACACTTCACTTGACCGGTGTTGACTGAAAAAAAAAAAATGCACAACCTAAAAGTTGATAATTATGTTTTATTAAGCGGACATATCTGAGGACTTAAGCCCAGGATGCAGCCTCTCAGATCACTCTAAGAGACTGCTAGGAAGAAGCAGGGGAGGAGCCAGGATATAGGAGTTTGCAACAAAGACCAGGTAGCCAGAACATAAAAATATGACTATTCATTAAAGAAAACCAGATATCTCAGGTTAAGGAATTAAGCGTTTTTGAATGTATGGAAGATGCAAGAGTCTGGGCTCATTGAAATCATTTCTTTGATAAGCACTTCATCTACTAGGGCCAGTATCCTGTACTTCCCACCCTGAGTCTCCTCAGGGGGAACCGTTGCGGGTGGCTGCAGTGGCTGAGGGCTTGGCAGCAGCGGACCTGCTTCTCTCCACCCTGAGTTACCTCTGGCTCACCATCCGGGGCAGTGGGCAGTGGTAGCCGCTGATGAGTTGATGGCCACTGAGTCCTTTATTTACTGATATGGTGGGCAATACTTTTCATTCACTCTGGGTACACTAAGTGTCATAACAAAGGGACAGAATGTGTTCTGGAAATCCCCAAAAGGGAGAAACCATATCTAATTAAGAGAGGTAGTGCAAGGAAGGCTCTAAAAGTGGCGAATTAAACATCCCTCCAGCAGAGTTCTGGATTCCTTCAGGGATGGGCAAGGCACTCCTACCAAGAGAAGCCAGTTGCTCCCAGGCTCCCCATTACCAGGTGTGGAAATGCAGACAATCTGTTCTTCAGAGAGGTTTACACATCCTTGTGTACTCTGTGTGTGATAGCTTAATAATCGTATCTGTATGCACCAAGAAGGAAGTTTTGGACTTTCTCTATTTCATTCTATGAAGGAAAGTGAGGCGTTTTTAAAACAAACTGTCATTCTTCAACTATTTTGAGTCAGTGGCATCTATTTATCTCCAAATAAAACTACGTTAGTACCGTTTGTTGTTACAGAGCTATGAATGTGATGCCCATTTGGTAGACAGATAAAAAAAAGAGAGAGAAAGAATATTCAGTGTCCGCAAGGGTGTGGTGAAACGGACATTCTCAGAAACTGCTGAAATCGATGGGCATGAATTGCTACGCCTTTTCTGAGGATTATTTGGCAATCTGTTTAAGAATATGAATGAATATTCATACTTTCAACTGTACTTAACTTTCAACTCTCTTCATGAAATAAGCAAAGGCTTGGAAATAGATTTATCAATCAGAATGCTGTCCCTCACCATGTGATTTTTTTTAAAGGACATTAAATCAGAAAGAGTTGAACCGGTCCACCACAGAGATAGGTTAAGTTCCCATGATAGAGGTGAAACACTTCGTAAGCCCCATCAGGGTAGGGATCTCATCTCCTTTGTTCATGCTGTATCCTCAGTGCCTATCACAATGCCAGGCTTGTCACAGACACTCAGCACATCTTTGCTGAATGAGTATAATGCTGTAGTTAAGCAGAGTGCTTTGAAGTGGACCTCCTGGCCCTCACTCTGCAGTTTTGAGAACTTTGCCCTACTATCCTCATCTGCAAAACAAGCACCTTTTCCACAGGATTCTGGAGAGGGTTGAAGGCCACCATGAACACATAAAGTGGCATTAACTTAGGAACACGAGATAAATGGTAGCTGCTCTTATCATCCATGGGAGTTTAGAAGGGAACAGCCTCGTGGTTAGTAAAAACTAGCACCTCAGCTGTATTCAGCGAGACTCAACAGTTGCAATAGGAAAGTACAAATATAGCATTTATATTGAAAAGATGAGAAGGAAGCTTGTTAAGTGCAGTGATCTCTGAACCACGAGAAACAACATAATTTTCATGAGCAGAACGATGTGCCCCTGATAGACTCGTGGTGAAAGATGGAATTTAATACATCTATGCCTCAGTATCTGCATTCACAGCCCCATAAAGGATCAAAGCAACTCAGCAGGACCTAGCAGCATGGGGGCAGGGCTGTAATTAATTACTGGAATGGCAAGCAGAAGGCTTTGAGAACTTCATTCACAACAAGCCACATGTTCGGTGTCTATTCTTGACCTTTGCTTGCTGATAAGAGGCCTCCTAAATGCACTTTCGTTCTTGGAATACTTCTAGAATTTGGAGAGAGCATCTGGGAACCCCAGGGAAAGTTCTGTCATTTGCTCTTTCAAGGTTTCCCTTAAGCCCTTCTTAGCTTTAGACGAAGCACATGCCCAGAACAGCTTTTCCAGAACTTTGTCTAACAACTTCCATCAGATCCCGCTCAACTAAAGGTCCTAAAGGGTAATTCGTGTTTTCAGAGCTTGCCAAAAAACTTTCTGGTGGCATGAGCAGCCCACAGTAATCTGTGGTTAAGAGCAGTGATCATTGTTTGCAGAATGACGCTGTGCTTTAAGGAGCTACAGAAAGACTGCATATGATGGAGTTTTAAGATGCTTCCCAGACCATCAGCCTTACAATCTGGGAACTCAAAGGAAGGCCTATGACACAATAGCATTTTTGTGGTTCCATCCCCACTAGTACTATTGGGCTGTTGGTCCAAAGGAGGACTGTGGTGTCGGAAGATGGGGGAGAAACCAGTCTCGTACATACAACTCATGTATCAATGACTAAAATCAAGGGTGAGAGACCCCAGGCTGAAAGCACTTTGATTACAGATATATCGAGAGGATTTACTAATAACAAAACAAAACAAGGAGAATTTTTTTCTTTTAAAATGGCTGAAAAATCAAGGCAAGGAGGTTTGGTGAGGTGGTGTGCTGGTTAAAATACACACTCCCAGGTTCCAGGCCAAGAAATTCTTATTTGGTGTATCTGCGTGGACACAGTTATCTGTGTTTTAAAATAATCATCCCAGGTGAAAAACACTAATCTAGGAAAACTTTATTTTAGGAGATAAATCGTCTTTTGCTTCAGAAATTACTTTGTCTTTTTGGGTTCTGCAAATGTAGGTGCCAAGCAGGGCTCATCTTGATGGGGCAGTTCAAAAAAAGATTAGATTTACATTTTTAAAAAATTTTACATGACAGCACTTGGGGGTTTTCCATTGTCAGCCCCTGTCAGAGTCTCAGTGTTTGGGGAAGAAGGGAACATGGCCGCCCCATGGAAGCAGGCTGCCGCCAAGAGTGAGCAGGCACTGAGTCACTGCCTCCAAGGAGTGGATGATGAATGCCACCAGCATGCTGTCAGACATTTAGCTTTAGTTGTCTCCTCTCTTGTGATGTGACTTCTCTACTTCATCACCAAACCTTTAGTAAAATGCTCTATAGAACATGGTGCTGTGTTGGTGGTGCACTGGGGGATGAGGAGAGAGGAGCGGGCTGGGGTTTTCCAGTGAAACACACCAGAGAGAACCAGAACAGCCATGAGGAGCAGGGATGCCAGAATGAGGAGTGCATGAGAAGTGAGGTGGAGGAAAAAGTCATAGAACGAAGAAGCAAAGGTGCACAGGGTGGTCTCCAGAAACTCGAGTTCCCTTTGGAACCTCTGAGAAGACTGCTGGAAGCCTGGGGTTTGTGGAATATCATTTACATTCTATAAAATACTGCCATTGTACACGTGTGTACAGTTTCATCAACTTTGACAAAGGCATACACCCACGTAATCGCCAACACAGTCAGGATATCCACAACATCACCTACAAAGTTTCCTTCTGCCCATCCTATCAGTCAACCCACACACAGCCCTGGCTAAAAGAAATAGTCAAAAACTTTTCGTCATGGTAGATTAGGTTTGTCTCATCTAGAATTTCATATAAATGGAATTATGCAGTATACACACTTTTGTACAGAGTGGTATTTTAAGTTCCTCTGTGTGGTTGCATTTTTCAGTAGACTGATGGGTTTGTGGCTTGATTTGATGAGAAGTGTCTCATTGTGTGAATATAGCAAAATGTGTTATCCATTCACCTGCTGGTGGTCATTTGGGTTGTTTTCAGTTTGGGGATTGTATCAACAAAGCTGTTCTGAACATTTGTGTACAAGTCTTTGTGTGAATGTAAGTTTTCATTTTCCTTATGTAAATACCTTGAAGTGGAATTTCTGTGGTGTAGGGTAGTATTACAGTTACATGTTTAACTTTATAAGAAAGTGCCTTTCTCCCAGAGTGGTTGTACTCTGTTTGTTACCACCAACAACACATACGAATTTTAGTTAATCCTCATCCTTGTCAATACTTGATATTATCAGTCTAAGTTTTGCCATTCTAACGACTGTGCTCAGATGTCTCACTCTGGTTTTAATTGACATTTCCTTAATGACTAATAATACTGAGTATCTTCTCACATGCTTATTGGCCACTCCAATCTCTTCTTTTGGAAAGTGTTTCAGATTTTTGCTCACTTAAAAAATATTTTTTGTCATCTTGTGTTTTAAGTGTTCTTTATATAGTCTAGATACTTTTCCTCTGTCAGAATTATGATAATATTTTCCCAGCCTGTGGGGTACCTTATTATTCTTTTGGTGATGTCTTTGGATCAGCAGTTTTAAGTTTTCATTAAGTCAAATTTATCTAATTGTTTTTATCTGTTTGTATCTTATTGACGGGATTTTTTACCAGCATTAAGGTTCTAAAATTTTGCTTTATGTTTTCTTCTGGAAAAGAAGTTAGTAGTTTTAGCTTCTACATTTAGATCTATGATCCATTTTAAGTAATTTTTTTTGGTGTTGTGATTTAAGCTGATTAATTAATGGTCTTGTTCCTGATCTTAGGATGAAAGCATTCAGTCTTTCACCTTTACGTACGTTAGCTTTAAGATTTTCATGGATGCTCTTTATCAGGTGGTTGAGGAAGTCCCCTTCTGTTCTTAGGTTGAAAGACGTTTTCTTTATTTTTTTTAATAATGGATGAATATAAATTTTTTCAAATGCTTTTCCTGCACCCATTATTTTTTCCCTCACTTTTTTTCCTGTTAATACGTGAAGTTACACTGATTCTTTTTTTTTTTTACAATTTGATGAATTTTTTTAACATTTTTATTGATTCATAATCATTTTACAATGTTGTATCAAATTCCAGTGTAGAGCACAGTTTTTCAGCTATACATGAACATATATATATTCATTGTCACATCTTTTTCTCCTTGAGCTACCATAAGATCTTGTATATATTTCCCTGTGCTACACAGTATAATCTTGTTTATCTATTCTACAATTTTGAAAGAGGTTTCTAATAGTACATTTTTGGGGCTTGCTTTCTTTTTATTTGTCTAACAATATCTGCCTTTCAATTTGAGTGCTTCCACTACTTAACAGTTAGTGTAATTAGCAATATTATTGTGCTTCAATCTACCATCTTGCTATTTGTTTCCCATTTATACCATCTGTTCTTTGGTCATTCCTTGTCTTTTTCTGTCTTCCATTGGATTGATTATTCCACTTTCTCTCCATTATTAGCTTATTAGTCTACTGTTTTATTTTATTTTATTTTCAGTGGTTACTCTAGGCAGAGGTTAGCAAACTACAGCCTGTAGTCAGCAAAATGAAACAACATGTCTGAAGAGTCCAAAGAGTGATGTCTAAAATATGAAAGCCATTCCAGTCTGCATCAATGGAAGTATGGTGTCTAAGACTAGGAAAGTGATAAATAATCCCACTTAATTCCCCTCTACACACAACTGGCCTTGTTCACTTATTCATTTATTCCATGAGCATGTTTTGAGCACCATCTTTGTCATTGTGCTAGGCACTGAGGATATCATGTTGAATGAAATATAGCCCTTGTTCTTAAAAAAAAAAAAACAACCCAAAAAACAAAAAACTCATATATGAGTGAGAAATAGACAAATTACATGGAAATAACAATACTCCATGATAAGTAATACAGTAGAGACAAGCCTGGGGTTATAAAACACACACCTAGTCCAACCTGAGTAAGGGTGGGGTTGTCAAGATGGACTGTCTATGGGAGACAATGACTCATGAGTGGAGTCCTGATGGATGAGTAAGAATGTATCAGATGAAGGAAGTGGGAAGAGTTGGAGGTAAAGCACACACATGCAGAAGCCTATTTAATTTCTTCAGGGAATTACAAGTACTCAGAGTGGTTGAAGTGTCACGTAGGAAGAAGAGGAGTGGGGTGAGTTGAGGCTAAAAAGAGATGGAGAAGCTAAGAAACACAAGATCTTGTTCAAAATTTTAATTTTCTTCTAGGAGAACTGAGGAAATGTTGAATAGTTTATTCAGGTGAATAACATGGTCTGGTTTGTATTTTAGAAAAATATCACAGGCTGCAGTTTGGAAAACAGGGCTATACAGGGGAAATAATGATATGTTAGGAAGATTTATCAATAATGCAGGCAAAAGATGATTTGGGCATGAGCTGTGATTGGAAATGGGAACCAAGATAAGTGGATGAATGAGAGATATTGAGAAGGTCTAATCAACTGAGTCTGAAGACTGGTTGGATATGGGAAGTCAGGAAGAGGGAGGAGCCATGGACCCCAGAACCTGGGATCTGACTAGGATGACTCAAGTATTCTACTACGGGATAGTAGATTTCTCTGCTTCTGTCTGGACTGACCTATTGTCTTGCCATGTGTGTGATTCCAGCCTTCTGGTTGTCTGGGCGTATGCAGTTCCTCTGGGTGTTTGAGATTGTTTCTTGTCTGCTGAGCTGCCTTCCATCTCTTGCCTCTTTTAACAGAATCTGTATGAGTCAATACTCTGGCTGCTTTCCTGGTTTTGCCTGGATTACCAGGTTGGGTATCTTCTTGGGGCTGTCTCATCCCTCTCTCTGCTCTGGACTCTGTATCTTCAGCTCAACAGTTCTGCCATATTTCTTTCTATAATGTATGGAAAATTGTGACTCAGAGCTGACAAAATATTATTTGGAGATCAGCATCAGAAGGGAGTTAGGCATCATGTGGTACAACATGCCAATTTTGCAGCTGACAAAATTAAAAACAGAGATTCATCATTTCATTCAGACTTTCACTAAATATGTGCTGATTTTACTGCCCTTCCTGGGTCAAATATAACTCATTAATAATTATAACTCTGTCATGTATGGAGGTACATCTGTGGATTCTTACCACCTTGTATTAGGTAAGAAAGATGATGACTTCCTTGCATTATGGATATCAAGACTGAAGGATAGAAGGTTCAAACTACAAAAAGTGAACTGATCAAGAAAGACTGATGGGATAGTGGCAAAAACTGCTAGCTGTCCCATAATATGGGTTCTCCTCTCCTTTTTGGTAGTAGAACTTTCAGTTTTTATGTGAGTACCTGGTAATAAAAATCTTGCAGTTAGGTAGGCATGTCAAAGTCCCAACAGAAAACAGATGACACATGCAAAGTGGGATAAGCCAAGAAGGGTTTATTCATAAAGGAGCTGTTTACTAAGATTGGGTGTGGAGGAACTGTAAGTATAATGCACTAATCCAGGGCTCATAGTAGCTAGGCTGTTATCCCCCTTAGGGCCTAATGGGGTGAAAGTGGGGTGGACAGTTACCAGAGCCTAGAAGAAGGGAGAGGCAGGTAAATAGCAATCATTTCTCAAGGATCAGTGCCCCTCACTTGAGGGACAGAGCTAGCCCAGTGCAACCTGGAAGGAGGTATCAAGAGAAATAAACACATGATCTCACTCTTCTCTTTTCTGATTTCCCGGTAGCATCCCTATTGTCTGGAGGCAGCCATAAAAGCCAGAGGTTACTATCTCCTACTGATAGGTCCACACAGGCCAGCCCTCCACGGCAGAGAGCAGATAAAGAGGAGTAGGCAGTGGGTCTGGAGAAGCAAATGGAAGCTAGCAGGCATATGGGGGTTCTGTAACTACATTTTGGCCGATGGAATAGAAGCAGAAGTAGTGTGTTCAACTCTGAGGACATACTTTTAAAAGGAGGGATAGGTCTTGCTCCTTCCTAGAGGTTGGATTGATGACTGGAACTTAAGCAGCCATTTTGGTCCACGAGATGGAGGTTACATCCTGAGACTGGCAGATCAGCATGATAGAGGGAACTTGGATGCCTGAGGATCAGGCCATTAGTTCTGGTTGCCTACATTCCTTTGAGAGAGAAAGAAACTTGTAACCTTATATTGGGTTTTCTGTCACTTGCAGCTAATGCAAATCTTAACTAATTCAGAGACCAAACAGGAAATTCTTTGGGGATTTGGACTGTATTAGTTATGATTTTTTTTTACTTATAAGCATCTGAAATGGACTTTGTCTAGATTAAGCAAAAGGGAAATTTATTGGAAGGATGCTGGGGGTGTCTCAGAGAATCAAAGGAAATGCTGAACTACCAAGATAGGAGAACCCAAGGCAGTTCTGGTCTCTTGAAATTTTCATGGCCTTTTACCCTGGAGGACTGCCACAAATGTGACTCAGCACCAACAACTCCCAGTCTCTTCAGCAATCCATTCCAAATTTCATATTTCTGTCAGAGAGAATCTGATTGGGCCACCTTGGGTCAAGTTCTCATGTCTTTATTGGGGGGGGGTCACAATACAGACAGGGTCACTTAAACATAAGACAAGACACTATAAACCTCTTAGAAGAAAACATAGGCAAAACATTATCTGACATAAATCTCAGCAATGTTCTCCTAGGGTAGTCTACCCAATCAACAGAAATAAAAGCAAAAATAAACAAATGGGACCTAATTAAACTTATAAGCTTTTGCACAGCAAAAGAAACCATAGCAAAACATAAAGACAACTTACAGAATGGGAGAAAATATTTGCAAAAAATGAGACTGACGAGGGCTTAATCTCCAGAATATATAAACAGCTCATACAACTTAATAAGAAAAAAACATACAATCCAAAAATGGGCAGAAGACCTAAACAGGCAATACTCCAATGAAGGCATACAAATGGCCAATAGGCACATGAAAAAATGCTCAATATCACTAATTATCAGAGAAATGCAAATGAGAACTACAATGAGGTTATCACCTCACACCAATCAAAATGGCTATCATTCAAAACACCACAAAAGATAAATGCTGGAGAGGATGTGGAAAAAAGGGAACTCTCCTACACTGTTGGTGGGAATGTAGTTTGGTACAGCCAATACGGAGATTCCTCAAAAAACTAAAAATAGACTTATCATATGATCCAACAATCCCACTCCTGGGCATATATCCAGAGGGAACCTTAATTCAAAAAGACACATGCACTCCAATGTTCATAGCAGCACTATTTACAATAGCCAAGACATGGAAACAACCTAATTGTCCATCAACAGATGACTGGATAAGGAAGTTGTGGTATATTTATACAATGGAATACTACTCAGCCATAAAAATAATAACATAATGTCATTTGCAGCAACATGGATGGACATGGATAATGTCATTCTAAGTGAAGTAAGCCAGAAAGAGAAAGAAAAATACAATATGATATTACTTGCATGTGGAATCTAAAACAAAAGGAAAAATGAATCTGTTTATAAAACAGAAACAGACTCACAGACATAAAAAATAAACTTATGGTTACCAGAGGGGGAAGGAAGTGGGAAGGGATAAATTGGGAGTTCAAGATTTGTAGATACTAATATACATAAAATAGATAAACAACAAGTTTATACTGTATAGCACAGGAAACTATATTCAATATCTTATAGTAACCTATGGTGAAAAAGAATATGAAAACAAATACATGTATGCTCCTATATGACTGCAGTATTGTACTGTACAGCAGAAATTGACACATTGTAAACTGACTATACATCAATAAAAATATTTAAAAAAAAGAAATCCAGTTACAAAACAAAACAAAACAATACAGACAGGATCACTGGGGTCTCCAAGATTGTTAGAACCACAGATACAGTGTGTCAGACAGTCACCCTAGTGATTGTGAAAAAGGGACTATGACCTCAATTTTTACCAATGTTCAAATACTAACAGCATGAATAATCATAACGCCTGGTCCCTAGTAGACATGAAATAAAGACCCATTTCCTTTCATTTGCCTTCTCAATACCTGATGTTATGAGCTCACTGCAGGGGTAACTCAAAGACATAATTTTGTGTAAATTCAAAATGGTAACTAAATTCACCAAAATTCTCACTATCTATTATAAGCCAGGACCTATGTTGAATACGATTGACAGAAAAAAATTACTAAATGCTTTAAAGAATTCACAGACTAGCAGCGAAGAAGCAGGTAGACAAATGATCATAATAATAAGCAGTGAGTCACATGCCCCAGTAGAAGTAAGTATCAGATGCAGAGAGAGAGAGCAGAGAGAGAATTGGAAGAGATGATGTTTGAGCAGGTGAATATGGGTAAGTAGGAGTCCTACAGGTATAAAATGGAGGAAGAGAATTCTAAGCTAAAGGAATAGCATGTGCAAAACTACTGAGGCATGAAAATGCCTGTCCATGTTCAGGAAGAGCTAAGACTTCTATGTGAATAGACTCCTAGGCACTGGCTGAAAACTCATTTATTCACTCAGCAGTCATTTACTGAGTACTGCTCTGTGCAGGGTTACTAAGCCTCAAAGATAAATGAGATGCAGTCCTCACCTGCAGAGGGAGAGGCAAACACAATGGCTACAATCAGACAAGCGCTAAGCAGAGGGAATGAAAACTCTATGTGAGAAAGAAGCTGGAAGGAAGGACGTTATCTAGGGACTTGGAAGAGGAGCCCAGAGCTGTAGGTGAGCGTTAGGACCTTGAATGTCATGCTATATACAGTTGCTTGAGTTTCTTTATCTTGTAGGTCATGGGACTCTAAAGTTAAACTCACATGTGTTTGTTAAAGTAAGAAGATTCTGATTTGCTGAGGCTGCCTTAAAACCTTCTGACTCAAGACAGATAACTCTTATTTGTTGTATGCTTTGTGCTAGGCACAGTGCTAGGGATTCTATATATGTTGTCTCATTTGAGCTGAAATTGGTCTGCACTTGGAGAGTGCTATGTATGCAACTTGGGAGGTGAGCAAGGCAGAGAATAGAGAAAAAACCCACTGTGTAGTGTGTGAGGAGGCAGATGGTTTGGGCAAGTTAATGCTGTTTTATAAGTAAGGCACAGGAGTTTAAATTCTTCCTGCATTTCAGAGAAAGGTCCCTGTCTTAATCAAAATAGCTACCATTCACTTCAGTATGCACAGTGTATCAAAGCCTAGATTATCCTATCAGTCAGGAATATGGACAGCTGCAAACTGATTAAGGTAACCAGAGTCTACTTGTCTCAAGCAATGAGAAGTCCAGAGAAGAGCAGTCCATCAATATCGTCAAAGATGCAAGCTCTTCCATCTTTCCAAGATGGCTGCTGAATCTCCATTTTTTTCCCATTCCTCAGAATGCACTTCCATTCCAAGAAGGAAGAAGAGGAGAAGAAGGACTTTTGCCCAAAAGGATTAACTTTCTTATTCAGAACCAGGTGCCTTTTCTACTAAAGTAGTTTTGAGTGCTAAGGAAGGAGGACATAGGCAGCAAGTGGGCGGCATGTATAATCTCATTCAATTTTCCCTACAGCTTTATAAGGGAGATACAGTTATCCACATGCTACATATGGGAAAATGGACACAGAGAGGAAAGTAACTTGCCCAATGTCACCCAAGTAGTGAGTATGGAATCACTACTTCATGAAATAAAGATTTTAAAACAAACCTGTATCATTCCAAAAGCAAAGGATTTTAAATGATACCATCCTGTCCCCCTTAGCTGTGTGGCCTTAAGCAAGTCACTAAATTTCCCTTAGCCTCCATTCTGAAATCTATAAAATGAGGATAATCATGCCTGACTCAAAGGTTCTTGAAGCATCCAGTTAGCTGGTGAATGCAAAAGGGTTGGAAAGGATAATATCAATGGGACCCTGATTATTATCCATATATAGCTGCCAAAGTGTCTCTTCTGAGGTTGACAAGCAGGAATGGTTCTTTGAGGAGCACAGCTCAAAGACTGGTATTTGAGCTTGGCACCAGTAAAATCTCTTGACTGGCGTTTCCTATTTGGGCTCCATCACAGTTTCCCAGGAATTTCCACTGGCTAGGTTTCCTTCGTCCACTCCAATAGCTGCCCGTGCAGATAAGTTATGAGCCACATTCCACAGTAGGTCAGATGAAAACAACATGCAAACCATCCATCCTGGCTCTATCGCCTTCCTCCTCTATGACTGCCCCCAGCTGGAGCTAAACCCCAGCCTCTCCTCAGACCGTACTTCTTCAAGTGCCCTGCTTCAGGAAGGACTAAACCATCTGAGCATTCCAGCCACAGACCTACCACAGCCCACCCTGTTTCATGCTCTAGGCCTGAAAGCTTTGCCTTCGTTGTTCTTCCCTGGAGAGCACCTACTCCCCAGCCAAGGCCCAGGCTGGGTCCCAGAGCTCCCTCTTCTGTAAATCTTCCCCTATGCTTCTGGGAAGGAGTTTGTTTTGTTTTACATTTTCCTCTGTATTAACATGGGGCTTTGGCCATACTTTAATTATAGTATAACACATGGTTCACCAGATTGAACTAAACCTTATCACAAGTCTGGCTTTGCCTTTACTGGGCATCAGAACTCTACAGATTTCAGAAAAACAAAGTAATATTGATTTTTTTTTTAATAAAAAGCATGTTTGCTATACTGAAAGATGAAAAGAAGGAAGAAAGGAAGGGAAAGGAAAAGGGAAGAAAGGAAGTCACAGATATAAATGGGGGGAAAGTCCCATCTGCTCCTTCCCTTCCCATCCCTATCCCTTATAAGCACTTATGTACCCGTGTGACACCTGCATGGACCAATCAGAACCAAGAACTGTAGCTAGACCACTAGAGGGCTCCTGTGGAGACAAGGGTTCATTTATTAGTTGCTAGAATGTGTTCATCTTTCCATTTCAGCATATCTTTCCATTACATGTTCTGAATATACTTTAAGTTTTAAACATTTTCCCTGCTTTGGAAGCTTCTGGTTTTTTACTGTTACAAATGGTGCTGGAATGAACACGCTTGAAAATACATATGTGAACACATGCTGTGAGATATCTGTATGGTGGAGCCTGGAAATGGAATTTGGGGGGGAGACTCCAAATGTGTACTCCCACTAACTGGGTACAATCATACTCATTTTCTCAGAGCCTTATGGATCCTGGAATTTTTTAATCTTTTTAACTTTTGCAAACCTTGGGAAAAAATCTCATTACTTTTAGTCTGAATTTCTTTGATGATTAGCACAATCGAGCAAATAAATAGCCTATGTTTACAGGCTATTTATTTTTCTTCTTTTGTGCCATGACTATTGGCATCAGAATTTTGACTCTAACAGGTCCCACTCAGTCCTGAGCTCCATCTCTAATGATCCGCCATTAAGTTTTTCAACTCAAGATGATATGACAATGGGGCAAGATTTTGTTAAGAATGACCTAGACAACACTCTAGAATTAGGGAACTCCAAAAAGCTTCCCTCTTTGGAGTTCATTTGGCATCACTGTGTGCCAACCATGCACACCATTCCATTGAGCTTCTGAGGGTAACTTTCAGATCATCTCATTAAACACCTTTTGAGGGTCTTTTACTTGCTGGCCAAGGGAAGAGTTTGAGGTTGATTTTTTTTTTTTTTTTTTTGGTTGACTCATCTGCACTGCTCTTGTCTTTGCTTTGTCCCAGTCTGGCTGAGTCCCTTCCGTGTGAGATGATGTCTAGCTCTGCAACATTCTGACCTGGGAAGTCACCTTCTCAATTCAGAGCTCTTGGTATTAAATACTTGTAGTCTATTGCCTTTGCATAAGTCAGTTGCACTTCATCTCAAATTCAAGGAGCACCTATTCTGTGCTAGACGTTGGGAATACAAAAATGGGTAAGACTTAGTCCCTAATTCTGGGGAGCCTGGAGTCCAGTGGAAATGAAAGCCATGTAAAGGGGATTGCCATGATCTTATGGTTGAATTAAGAAACGGTGGGACTTAGGTCCTCTGGGAGACAGATCAGCTCTCCTGCTTCCTACTGATGGCATCTCAGGCCGGCAATATAAGTCTGTGTGCCTCAACATCTTCATCTGTAAAATGCAGAACGTAGCTTCACTTACTTCATAGGATTGAGGTAAGGACTAACTGAGCTAATTCAAATAAAGGACTTACAGCCTGTAATGCAGTAGGTATCAATAAATGGTGGTTTTTAGTGTTATCATGATCACTGATTTTTAAAATTATTAAATAGCACAGCAAAGGGACCCAACCCAATATGATGGCTACTGGAGAAGGGAGACTCAAGTCTTGAAAAATGGAGAAAGTAGATACAGCCTTGATCTAGAGATGCAAATACCCCATTATCAATATGTGCTGAGCAGTGACAACTGGCTGGACATTTAACCTTTATGACCTCATTTACACACGAAGACAATCAGACACAGATAGGTTACATAACTTGCCCAAGGTTATAAGCTAGTAACATACAATGTTTTAATTTCTTCTATATTATAGATAAGAAAAGTAAAATGCAGAGTGATATTAGGGGCAAGATTTAAATCCATGACTCTCAAGTTCCCAAACCCACTTTCTTCCCACTAGGCTGTGTTGCCATCCAAGGGAATATATGAGTCTTGTCTCATCGAAATTTTTGAACAAGACATTGGGCTTCTTTATGCTTTGGTTTTCTTATGTCTAAATCAGGCATCTCTGCACCCTCCTCTCTGTACACAGCCCCTCTTTCGGGCTCCAGAAGAGTCTGTGACAATGAGTGGGCTCCCTCTGTAAGACGCCTTGATGCCTTTGAAGAAACGCAGCCAGGAAATGTGAAGTATAATGATGGTGGCCTTTTCAAGGGTGGGTGATGAGTGGAAACTTCCTGACATTTCAAATGACAACATCAGACAGGAAGTGGAATTTTCCTGAAGCACTGGCAGGAGATCTCACCAGCTATTGATCTGGGGTGTGCGTTCCGCATTTAACCCAGTGATTAATTTGGAGGGAGGTGGCATGCATGCCAGGCTTTCATTTAGTGAGTTTAAAAGCATACGGCTTCTGATTTATTTTTTCTTTATTCGCACGGGGCTGTTTTATTGCAAAGGGTTGAATGACAGGCTTCCCGGCAGGCTGTAAAGATAGGTAAAATTTAAATAAGGAACATAAAATCTTTCAAGGCACTCTATTTACCTTTTGTAATTTATTAATCACACCTACTGAAGGCTGGTTGACCCTCCGGGAATAGTTCAGCAAACGGAAACTGTTCAGCAGGCTCAGCTCACCAGTCTCCTTGCTTTTTTTTTTTTTTTTTTCTTTTTTTATAGGTGAGAAAGCTAAGAATCTCAAATAGGAAGTAACTTGCCCAAAGTCATAATATGGGTTAGAACTGAAATTAAGTCCTAGCCCTGCCTTGCAACCTCAGGGTCACCGAAACACAAGGAATCTGTGTAGAGCTCCAGACATGTTCCCAAAATGTTCAAAACATCCTCAAAACAAATTGATGAATTAACATAAGCACTCCCTTCCCTACATCTCTTCAACACCACTTAAGGACAAACTTCAGGGAGAGGCTTTATGAGATCCTTCAAGAGCTGGCTTCTGCTTAACTCCATCTTTTATCTTTCCTCCTTTGAACTCTCCTTCATTTATATGGAACATCTTCATCTTTTCCCAAATAGAATATCTCTCTTCTTACTGCTGGGTTGATGAATATGCTATCCATCTGCCTGGGACATTTCTCCCTGGACAGATGGATGGATGGATGGATGGATGGATGGATGGATGGATGAACAACCTAGGATCTGAGTTCATAGCTCATTTTATTAGAAGTCATTGCCTTGTTGAGTTAGTGCTTATTCCATCCATTCAAATTACCTCCAATCCCCAAGAATTTTAATTTCTCTAATATGACTTTGGAGTTGCCTAAGATTCTCCAATTGTAATCTTTGGGCCTGAAACGACTCCACTTAATTTAGGAAGTTGCCATACGTCCCTTGTTACAAGTCTTTCCTCTTAAAAATTTGAGAAATTCTTTCCTTTTGATGCCTTATTAGGCAAATCCCCCTCATCTATAAGAACATGGATTCCAAGAAATCAATTAAAAATGTAATTGAGAAGCTCAGGGTGAAAAAAAGAAAAACATTATTATTGTGTAAGTGAGCCATCTAACTTTGAAGGGTGGTACAAGCTCAAAGGACAGGCATTTCCAAGAAGGATTGGGGATGTGCAAGACATGATATAAATGCGACAGGCTGCTAAGGAACAGCTAGAGACCACAGGGTGGAAAGGAGGGGTGAGCATGGAGAATATGTCTTGACTATGTTGCTGGCATCATGGAAAAGACAGACCCCTGAAATAAAGGGGTGGAGGGATAGAGTGCTGGGAAAGTCAGAGGATACATCATTTCATTTATTTAACAGTACATTTTATTGAGCACCTACTACGTACCAGGCCTTGTTCTGGGAGTGGGGTGTACAGCAGAGAAAAACATGTGATAGAAAGTTTGGAATTCAACATCATGGAAACCTGGATTTCAATTTCAGTTCTGTGACTCATTACCGGTTTGATCTTGGATAGTTTTGGTTGCCTCATTTGTAAAATGTGTGTGTCCTTTCATGTTTATTGATAGCCTACTATGACATTCAGACATTGTGCGAGGCACTGGACTCCCAACAGTAAACAAGACAGATGTGGTCCCTGCCCAACCAGAAGCTTACTGTGTAAGGGAAGAGACTGACAAGTTATTAGAATAAACTACTTGCTGTGGGAGGATTAGCAGGGCTGAGATATCACTTGACATACAGGATTAGGATTAAATCTATTAGGATTAAGTGAGATAAAGTATTTGAGAGCCCACCATGCTTTTGATAAGAGCACAGAACAGGACTGGAATCAGACTGCCAGGATTCAAATCCCAACTTGGACACTTATTAACTATATCACTTAAGGAAGTTACCAAAACTGTTTCGGTTTCCTCATCTATAAAATAAGGATAATAATAGTACTCAGAACTCACGGGGTTGTTAAGAAGATTAAATAAGTTAATGTATGTAAAGAGTTTAGAATAGTGCCTGGCACATGCTAAGTACACAAGTGCTATTTATTAATTATTGTTGCTGCTGTTAGCACATGCTGGCCCATGTGGGTGCTCACAATTGCTTATTCCCTTCCTCCACTTAATTGCTCTTCTGAAAATCCCACAGCCCTGGCAGAGAACAGTAGTCCCTGTTTCATGTTCCAACATATATCAAAGACCCAGCCTGGTAACTACAGAAAGGATTGTTCCTAGTATAATTTATAATTTATTCCTGTCCAAGCATTTGCCTTGTCGAGCCTTTGAAGAGCACAAAGGTCTTTCCTGTACTTGGCCGGACTGAGCACAGAAGGTCATGGTAAAATGAGAACTACAGGGACCAGAGCACTTGGAAAAGAACGTGGACCCCAAATAGATGACAACTGACTCTTTCCCTGGGAGCTTCATGGCGGGAAAGGCCACATGTTGACATTCGGCCACAAGAGGTCTTGTGGGTTCACACATTTGTGAACAATTCTTGGTTCTGGAGGAACAAGCTGTGTGATCTCCTGGGTCATGTCCACCTCTTAGAATTGTGAGGATGACATGAAATGACTAATTTTCAAATGCCTGGCAGTTAACAGAACGGCTGTCCAGCCCTGTCATCAAATCATGTTGATTAAATACTTAGGGCAAGCTTCCTTCTCAGCACTGAGTGGTGGTTGCTGAGGGGTTATGGTTCTAGTAGTCGAATAGCTAAAGAGCTTTCCTCCTCTGGTGTTTGAAGGACTGGTCTACATCCTCCCAGGAACGCAGATTTAGGATTAGGAGTCCATGCTTAGAACCAGGAATGCAGGTACTGCTGAGTCTTGCTCCTCATTGTGGCCCCAGACGCCCCCTGGCAGGCAACAGGAATGCAACAAATACCTGTTAAAAGGATAAACTGTTAGAGGGACAGACACAGAAATGTATTGTGTTTGGAAGGGGGCTGGCATGGTGAAGGGACTCAAAGCCACATTGTGTAGGGAACATGGTTGGAACCAAGGCTACAAAACTTGAGAAGGAAGACTGGGGGTAGACGTCTTCTGAAAGATGACTGTATCAGTATGGGTTCAGCCAGCAGGAGAGAGAGATGATTGAGACAGATAGACAATAAGATGATAGATAGATAGTTGATAGATCCATTAAAGGAAAATTAATGTAATATATACATATATCAAATCACTATGTTGTACACCTAAAAGCAATACAAAGGTATACATCAATTATATTTCAGTTTTTTAAATTTTTAAATAAAGTAAGTAAGGGAGCTATTTCAATAAGACTTGGGAAAGTTAGAATCCGTTATTGTGTTAATACCAAAAAGTTCATGTGCCTGATTTTTGTCTTTCTTGTTTGATTAAACAATACCATTCCAAAAAAAAAAAAAAGGAAATTTACAATCCACATTGTTAAAAGAACAGCACAAGTTTGTTTTTCTTAGTAAAATACTATGTTAGGGTAAAATCTTCTATAACTTCAGACTCTATCATTTTTTGTCTGAAAGCAAGAACAGCAAATCAAGGAGAAAGCAATTTAATTTATTTATAGATTTTAGAAATCCAGTCATGTTTCACATGTTCAATAAACTAAGGATTTTTGGTTTTATGTTTAGGAACCACATGCAAACAAATTGAAGAGTTAGGCTTAAAATATTATAAACTCTGATGAAAACCTACTCCATAAGGACTCACTGGTAGACTACCCCAAAAAAGAAAACTTAGCAAGGAACGTACTGAGTACTCACATTTTTCTAAGCAGTATATTAATAATCAACTTTCTATTCTGTCCAACAGACAAAAAAAGAGGTAAATCTTTTAAAAGGAAACTTAGTAATTTACAATTACTATTGTTGTTACAGTTGTCATCCTGTGTAACTGGGGGAGATGGCAAAGCCAACAGTGTCCACAGGGAAGTAGTCAGGAAGCGAAGACCCACAGGGAGGTGAGAATTACTGCAGACCCCTGCTGGCTGTGTAGACAGAAAATAACTTCCCAAGGGAGTTAGATCTGAAATACAGATTTCCAAGAGAAAGATTCAGACAAATAGGATGGGAAGAGCATTTCAGGTGGAGGAAATAGTGTGGAAGGTGCAGAGGTGGTGAAGGACTCCTGGTTTGTTTGTGGGGCTTACAGACTGTGGGAGTGAGAAGGCATCAAACTCAGTTAAGCCCTGGGGGTCCGGTCTTGCTGATATCACACAGAAGCTGTGTGGTTTCTCTGAGCCTCAGTCTCCTAACCTGTAAACTGAATGGTATATTACCTGCTTTATCTGCCTCACAGGGAAGATTTGGACCCAGTCGAAGAACTTCATAATAGGCAGGTATGTGTTTCTGAGTCCTTGATATTAGTAGGCTTATTGGGAGGGTGACCTGTGAAGATGCCTCCTGTGCCCAAGATTTTGGGATCCCATGAGTCAGGGATGCAGGCCCTGGTTCTGATGCTATATTCACATACCAGCCTCCTTCAAATAATCAACATTAGCTGATGGCCTACTATGCGCCAGGCATTGTACTCAGCATTGTAAGGTCTGAGAGGCAGTTAGATTAAATGAAACCTGTATTACTTCAGTTTTAGCATCCAATGTGTCTTTTCGTAAGACCAGAAGACCAACATCCTTAAAATTACATCACAACAAAGACCGTTAAAACCCTTAATGCCAATTTCAGATTACCAAATTTGTGGATCACGTGGGGAAAGAGCTTAGACCTCACCACCTGAGCATACACACAGGTGGCTTCGTCACACACGCCGGTCTGTGGCAAATCAAGACCTCGAAATTCTGCATGAGGATATGGACTCTCTTCAAATTTCAAAAATAGTTTAGGCACTCTTTCACCCCTCAGGACCTTGGTACTTGCTATCATGTCCTCTTCCTGAAGCCCTCACAGCCAGTTTCAGGCATCTAGTGCTGCGTGACAAAGCACCCCTAAACATAATGGTTTAAAAGCACAAAAATATTTATTTTGCCCCTGAATCTGCAATTTAGGCTGGCCAAGAAGGAACAGTTCGAGTCTGTTCCACTCTGTCAGCTGGGTGCCCCGAAAGCTAGGGGCTGGAATTTTGCACAGGTGGGCTCCTTGGGCATCTCCCTCCATAGTATGTGGCTTTTCCACATGGTGTCTACAGCATGGCAGCTTCAGGGTAGCCAGACTTCTTACAAGGCAGCTCAGCACTCCTGAAGCATGTGTCCCAAGAGAGAACCAAGCAAGGGTGTACCGTCTTGTGGTGACCTAGCCTCAGAAGACACGTGCCTCCCACTCTGTGGGTGGAGTAGTCACAGCCCCCATCCAGATTCAAGAGCAGGGAGCACAGGTCCTCCCACTTCTCTGTGTGAGATGTACCACCCCCACTGTGAGAGGAGCACGTGGGGTGGGAAATGTGTCTTGGTGAGTCCATCTTTGGAAAGTATCATCTGTATCCACTATTTTTTCCTCTGAAAAACTCTTCTTACGCTTCAAGACCCAGCTCAAATATTACCTCCTTTATAGAGCCTCCCCCACAGCTCTCTGAGTCTGAGGGTGAGTTATCTCCTCCAGGGGTCTAACCCCACTGTGTATCTCTGCTCTCGGGCCCCTGAGCACCATGAAATGGCACTGTCTATCTCTTTCTGGAAACTGGAAATGGTGAGTTCTTCAAGGTCTGGGGCTGTAACATGTATTTCAATGCTCCCAGGTTTCAGTACTGGGGAGGTACTTAGGATCTAGCTGTTGCTACAAGTAGACTAGGGGTTCTCATAGCCGAGACTACCTGCAGCAGACTGCCTGGGAGCTTGTTCAAAATACAGACTCCCAGATCTGCATCAAACCTCCTGCATTAACTCTTGGGAATGGAGCTACAGAAGCTGCATTTTATTGCCCTCACCATGACTCCAATGGGTATCAAGCTATTGTATCCCCAGTGCCTAGTCATGCCTGGCACATAGTCGCTACTCAGTAAATACCTGCTGAATGAATGAATGAATGAAGTGAGTGAATGAATAAATATCTTTAGACTGGACTGGGCACTCAAGAGTCAGCTTGCTCTTTTGGCTAATGTGATGTCCAGCTCTGGCTCCAGAGTCAGATAAGCAGACATCCCTCTCGGTTAGGCTCAGGTGGGACTCAATGCCCTACTGCCCCTTAAACGGGCTGGCTTCCAGGAGGAGGCGGCTGAGCCAGTAGGAGGGAGAGAATCTGGGCAGCTGTGAAGCTGGTGCGTTATCTCACCCTCTCCCAGAAGGCTCCATTATCACCCCCACCTCTCACTTGTCTCCCCACCCTGAAGCAAGCATCCTGTCACATCCCAGATCAGAGCCATTCTGGAAGCAGTATTTGCTTGTCTGACATTTCAAAATAGCATCAAGGAGGCTAAAGATAGCTAGGTTACAAGGGAGGTTAAACGGTTTGCCAAGTGACACTGAGCATGCTCGGCCTTCTCCGTGTGGTCCAAAGATCCCTTCGATGTTTTCCCTCTACTTGGAGGAGTAGAAGTATTGGCTGAAGTGGGGAGAGGATATTGAGCCAAGAGCCCAAGGGCACAACCTTAGTGAATTCAGTGAATGGTAAGGAGTGTGTGTATGTCAGAGGTCTCAGGAAACAAACTCTGTCTTCTGTAGCTGTCTAGGGCAAAGAGCCTGCCCTGGTCAGACCCTGCTCGCTGGGCTGCCTTTGTGGCCCCTGGTTTCCACTGGGACCAACACAACCATAAGGGAACGATTTGTCCATTTGAGATAGTAAAATTTGAATAATGCCCCTAGCCTTTTACTTCCTTTTCATTTCTTCCTGGCTCACCTCCATTTTAGCTAAATTGCCCCAAGCCAGGACTCTGTGACTGTGGGTGTGGGAAGTTGGGGGCCAGAGCCCTGGGACCATGGGAGATGTCATGTTCCCCAGGGATCAAGTATCCACTGAGAGGTCGGCGTGCCCAAATAATAGTACCTACCTTTTATGGACTGTTTACCATTTGCCAAGCTCTCCGCTAAGCTTCTTATACCCTTCACCTCATGTATTCTCCCAGCAACCCTGTGCATTAGGTAATATGATGGCTTCTGTATAAATGAAGAGCTGAGAGTCAGGGAAGTTAAGTAGCTGGCTTTGGGGGCCACGGCTGGTAAACTGGGGAGTTGGGATTCCAGTCCAAGTGTGTGTGACTCTAAAGCCTGCTCTCCTCTGAACCACGTTACATCGTCTCCCTTTACGGAGACAGACAAGGGACATTCTCCCCTGTGTGCCCTGCACTGAATCCATCCCAGGAATCAAACCAGCTTCCGAAAGCGGACAGGTGCCCCTTGAAATGTGCAGGCCACGACAGCAGGGCTGCAGGGACTCACGCTCACGCCTGGTGACTCAGCAGCCCCACCCACTTGCCTGACCTTTTCCCATGTCACAGATATCTAATGACAGGGTTATCCCTGCTTGCATCCTGAAGCCCCAGGGGTAAGTGGCAACCTGAGTCACAAGAGACGGACTGAATGTCAGAGTTGAAATGAGTGTCTCTGCCTCACCCTCTCTGATGTGACTGCAGCTGCCCATTCAGTGGTGGCAGGGCTGTCATGGCCAGAGCATGCTGGCAGAGAGGCCCGCAGGGTGCCTGAGGGGGCAGGATGCTGGTCATCTGGCTAAAAAAGGAGGGTGGAGGTGGCTGAGGTGGCCCAATTATGCCTGGCTTTGGTTCCAAGCTCTGTAATCAGATTCAGGTGTTTCCAAAGGCTCCTGCCTCTTCAGAGCAAATTCAGTTAAGGGCAGGGGGAGGGCTCACTAATGGTTTCCACATTTGGGGCCCTCTGTGGCGAGGGGCTCCAGCTCCAGGGCAAGGAATCTGACCTTGCCTCCCAGCAGAGCCCTGCTCTATGCAACACAAATGTGTTCACCAAACACCTCTTACGATTGAGGGTCTTAGGCTTTGTGGACTGGATGCTGAGGATGTGATAAACAAGCAAACACAGATGGACCCGCCTGGAGCTTACCACTGGCGGGAGAAACAGAAAATGTACCAGAAAATCACAATCCAGAGTGAAGAAGGCTGCAGGGGCTGCAGGAGCATGGAGAAGACCACCTACGTGAGATTCGGGGGTTCAAAGGAAGGGTTGGTCCCCTGTGTTAGTGGCTGAGACCGGGGGCTGAAAAGGAGTTCATCAGGGAACCTGGGGGTACTAGGAGCAGGGAAAACAGCCCACGGGAACATGAGGTGGGTGGGGGCAGTGCTGGGGTGGTCAGAGCACAGGCGCAAAGGCACAGCGTGTGAAGAGATAAGTTAGGAAGGTGAAACGGTGAAACTTTTGGTCTTCTATGCCATCAAGGAGAGCAACTGAATTATAACAAGGCCAGAGATCTACTGTGATCCATTTAGAAAGACCAGTCTGGCTGGGACGGGACAAACTAGGTGCAGGGAGACCCTTAGGAAGCTGTAGGGAGATTCAGGGCAAGGCGGGTGGTGTCCTAGGCTAGGGTGCTCGCCAAGGAGATGGAGAGGAGGGGAAGGGGAACTCTAGTCATGAGCCGAATCAACAAACTGTATGGTCCTTGCTTTCAAGGAGGAAACAATTTCAGTTGAGGAAACGTTTTCTCCCTTAATTCATCCCAGTTTTACACGACCGGAAGGGAACTTAGAGGTGGTTTAGTCAATCTCCTTTTGCAAGAAGTCCAGTGACTTTCTACCTGGGTTTGAACTCCAGCTGTGAGGGGAGGGAGTGGTGGGAAGGCAGCTTGGGAAGAGTCCAGGTGGGTGGCTGGCCTGGACACACACTTTCTTGAAGTTTCAGAAAGCTCTGGACAGGAGAGACTGTCTATTCTACCGTCAAGGCAGGCACCTAGTTCCAGGCACTGGGGCAGCTGTGATGGAGCGGGGTGCTGCCCTCCCCAAGCAGAGGTGGGGTATGGAGTTTGGCTGGGGGCTGAGGGTACTTTTCTGCCAACAGATCTACCCACAAGTGCTTGCTGAGTGACTGCCCCATGCCCAGCCTCGTTCCTGGAAACTGCTGTGATAACACTCCCTGGGTGAGAACCAACACTCGCTGACCTTTTACACAGGCAGAATACGCAGAAAAAGGTTGTTGAAAATTTAATGACAGTAATTCCTTTGGCTTGTAAAATTCTTTTAACATCCTCTGAGCACAGACGACATCTGTCACTCTGAGCGGTATCCTACAGCTCTAAAGCGCTCACCCACTCAGTGTCATGCCTGATCCACAGGCAAGTCTGGGGAGGGATCCTAGAGCCCAGTGACCTGGACTCAAATTCTCACTCTACCCCTTATGACTGTGTGACTGTGGTCCTTGCTTTACCTCTTTGAGCCTCCTTATCTGTAAAACAGGGATGCACACCTATTTTGAAAGGTTGCTGTAAGCATTAAATTAGAAGATACTGCCTAGCCTAGCACTCAGGAAAGGCTAATTTCCTCTGCCTTATTTCCCTCCCATTCCGATATTCCAAATAAGGATATATCCCAGGTTACAAAACTAGAATAAGTGGTGCCTGGCATATAGTGTCTTAATCAGCTCAGGCTACTATAACGTAATACCAAAGACTGGATGGCTTTTAAAAACAGACATCTATTTCTCACAGTTCCAGAGGCTTGTAAGTCTGTGATCAGGGTGCATATATATGTGGTCAGGTCTGGTGAGGACCCTCCTCTTCGTTGTAAATGGCTGCTTTCTTGCTGTATCCTTATGTGGCAGAGGGAGGAACCTCTGATATCTCCTTCTCTTCTTAAGGTCGCTAATTCCATCGTGGGGGCTCCATTCTCACAACCTCATCTAAACTCAGTTACCTCCCAGAGACCCTACCTTGTAATACCATCACGTTGGAGGTTAGGGCTTCAACATATGAATTTAAGGGGACACAAACATTCAGTCCATAACCCAGTGGGTCTGACATCATAAACATTTATTTCATTTTTCCTCCACTTCAAGGCCCTCAACTAGGGCTATCCGCCCTTCATGTCCTGGAACAAGGCCCCTTTGAGGATGTAATGAAAGCCATGGAGCCTCATCCCTGAAAATGCACGTGTCTGTAGATAGACACCTTCTTACCCACAGGATTTTGCTTGCAATTTTTTGGAGTTCACAGATCCCTGACTCTCACCCATGGACTCTAATTTAAAAACCTGCCATGGCACCCATAGGATATACACTATCCTTTGCCACAAACTGTGGTTCAGTTATCTAATTTCCCCAGGTAGATTATAAACTGCATAGAAAGAGGGACCAGCTCTTCTTGTTAAAGCCTGTGTTTCACATAGTGACTGGAGAGTTGTAGGCATATAGTGAATGCTAACTGAGTGCTTTGGTGGATAAATGGAAGGACGGATGGATGGATGGGTGGGTGGATGGATAGAAAGGTGGTTGGTGGGTGTGTGAGTGGCTGAGTATATAGTTAAGATGGATAGATAATGGATAGAAAGGTGAAAGGTGGATGGGTTCCAATCCTGACTCTCACATTGACTAGTTGTATTAGTCTGGGGAAGACAAGCTACATATGGGGAAAATGCTTGGGAATGTTCCCTCATACTTGGGTGAAGATTTATGGTGTTCAACACACATCTCTATCTCTTTTGATCATCCTGAACAAGTCCAACAAGTAGGTGAGTCAAATATTGAGTAAATTTCTACTTTGGAGCTAAAGAAACAGGTCAGAGAAATTAAATGACTGGTCTAAGGTTACACCACCAGCATATAACACAGATCAAACTAGAGCCTCTGATGCCTAACTTGAGCCATCTGGGCACTGCTGGCACGAAAATCACTTTGCTGAGCGCCGGTAAAAAGATAAATACAATTGAGTTCTCTGTGTTTTCTGCTACAAAGGCAGAGGTGAGGCAACTCAGATCTGCAAAGGACTAGATATATAGACTTGAGAGAAACAGAACTACCAAGAATAATCAACACAGGCACAGAGCTTCATGGTTGTCAAGCATGTAAATAAACTGAACCTTATTTGACAGCTAGGAAGACCCTCTGTGGCAAGTTGTATATCTCATACTTTTGTTTCCATTTTTCATATGAAAAACCTAAGGTTCAGAGATAGTCATTGACTTACCTAAGGTCACATAGCTTGCAGGTGATAAAGCTAAAGACGTAAACACAGGTCTTTCTAATGCCAAAGTACAAAATCCATGAGGTCTGTTAATGTAATAGCCACAATCTGTCCTATGATTACCATGTACTAGCCCCTGTGTTCAATGCTTATATGCAATTTTTCATTTCACGTCTACAAATATGCCATGAGATAGATGCTGCTGTTAAGCTCATTTTAAAATAAAGAAAACTGAAACACAAAACAGTTAAGGTCCCCCAGCTAGGATGATCAACTAAACAACACCCAAAGCCCCTACTCCTTAACACCATGTAGTACTGTCCTCCCCAACTCTGGACTTTTGTCTAGGCCACCTGGACTAAAGAAAAAATGCTTTGAGCTTTGCAAAAAAAAAAAAAAAGTGAAATCAGGTACATTTGAAAATGAAACGTTTCTAACTGTTCTATACAAAGCTCTCTCCTTTGTGGGTAAGCCAGTTGAAAAGACCTTGACTGAAAATCCTCTGGGTTCCAAGACTCCTGAGATATCCCTGGTGCCTTCACCATCAGGACTAGAGATCACAACTTTCATTGCTCTGGAAAACTGGGCAGGAGCCAGGCATAAGACAGGCCTGGGCTTTAGGACAACATGTCCCTGGCCTCAGCGGAGAAGTCTGCAGGCCAGAGCTGGGATAACAGAAGAACCAGCTACATTCACTGGGTGCTTACTTTGTGCTGGATACCCTTCCTAACCCTTAACAGAAACCATTCATCCTGTCATCTGCCCAGCGAGGTGGTCATCATTACAGCAGTCTTTCAGATGAAAAAATTGAGGCCCAGAGAGCTTAAGTGACTTGTCTAAGATCACACAGCAAGTCAGTAGAGGAAGCAGGCTTCCAGCCCAGTTAGTCTGGCTCCAGAGCCTATATACTAACCTACATGTTACACCTGGAGGAGGTCTTTGTAGCCAGTAAGCCAAACTCTCCATTTAACCTCTGAGGTGGGCCCAGAGAGGTCATGAAACTTCATCAATAACACACAGCATCACCCAGCATTTAGTGTAGTACTCAAAAGTTTTAACTCCAAAGCCATTCTACAGATCTTTACCCCACCTCCCTCTTCTTTGGGGTAGCCTTGCCTTCAGCCTGGCCTTATAGGTTAATGGGAACCAGCTTGGGAGTCAAGTCTAACTGGGGGTTAAATCTTGGCCATACAGCTTACTAGTTGTAGGGGCTTGGACAAGACGCACGGTCTCTCAGCCTCACTTTTCATATCTATCAAATTGTCATATAATCTTATTCACCTTGAAGGGGATTGAAGGGGTTAAATGGGGTACTGTTCGGTCATCATGTGTCATTGCTTTAATTTCTTCAGAGTGCTGTGAAAAACACCATCTATTGGGCAGTGCACATCCTGAAGAATCTGCCACATCCTAGGTCCTCAATAAATCATGGAACGAATGCATACATTTTCTTGAATAAATGAGTGTCTTACACACAGGCCAACACAGGTAAGTACTAGTTTCTCTCAGCTTGGTGACCTCTAATAAGCTAATTTTGGTTAAGGTGCCAATAGGTGATAATAGCTGAAACTGGTGTCATTCATCAAGGTAGGATGGACATTTTAATGGCAACTTTCGGCTAGTCAGATAAAAGTAGGCTTTTTAATCTTACCATGGGACCTTCCAGGCGAAAAGTTCCTTTAGCTTCAACACGGGGAGGTGGAGGGAAGAACAACAGTTGCTGGGAGGGGAGGGGAAAGGAGGGGCGGAGGGAGCAGGGACGACAGAAGTAGGAGACAAGGGTTCAAAGACCCAGACGCTCCCTGATGGCAGGTTTCGGTGTTTTCACGACTCACTGCCCAGAGCCTAGGACCATCCAGGTGCTTAACTTTTGGTGAAAAACACTGGGTGAGAGTGAAAAAGGAAAAGGGGGCGGGGCGAACAAATCGGGAAGGGGAAAGAGAGAGAGAGAGATGAAGAGCGAAAATCAGAGACGGAACTCCAACAAAGACAGAGGCGGCAGCCAAAGGCAGAGACTGGCGCCGTGGGGCAGAGGGAGGGACCATCCCGGGCTGGAGCCCAGCGCCGGGCCCCAGGAGCCTGGGCGCAGCCAGGGAACCCGGAGAGGAAGCGGGAGGCATCCTGAGCTCGGCGCCTCCGCCCGGGGCCACAGGCCGCCCCCAGTGGGACGTGGCGGCGGAAGGTCACGGCCTCGCCGCGGGGACTTTCCTGGGGTGGGGGTGGAAGACCTGAGAACGATGGCCTTTAACTTCCCAGGTCAGACCACCCTGTGCGGCCTCTGACGCAGGGAACCTACCCGGTGCTAGCCCGCCCTGGGGACGTGTCTGCTGGTCTGACCTTTTAAGTCCCTCCCTGTCTTCAAGGCTCTAACAAAGTCCTTCCTTTCCCTCAGCTCAGGGGTTCTCACACTTGAGTGCATCAGAATCGCCTGGAGGCTGTGTTGATTGATTTTAACTGAACGATTTAAGTCGATGATTTGATTATTATTAACCCCATTGTTGCCTGCTCCACTGCCCCCAGCCCCGTGTCTGATTCAGCGGTTTAGGGTGAGGCCTGAAACTATGCATTTCTGGTAAATTCCCAGGTAATGCCTATGCATGAAGGGTGGGGCAAATCGTGAGAACTACTGCCCTGTATGGAATAACTGCCTTCCTTGTGTTCCTCCTCAATCTGCTAAGTACCTTATTCAGCCTCCCACTGAGCCTGGACCCCTTGACCAGCAGGGGAACCAGGTAGGAGGAGGGCACCCGGGAATCCCAGCTCCCAGCTGAAGAGGCTGTCCTGCAGGGTCAGCTGCTTCCTCCATTCTCTTGGGAAATCTATGTGTGGGATACAGAACAGGGCAGAACCCTGATTAGTAAAAGCTGGGTGGAGAGCAAGGTTAATAGAGTTCCACTGCAGGAAAGGGAGGAAAAAAGTCCTTTTCTTCAGGAGAGGAGAGAGTGCATGGAGGGTGCCTATCCATCCACCAGCTGTGCCCTAAGCAGTGCCACTACACTCATTTGCTCCAAAAAAAAAAGTTTATTAAACATCTGCTCCATGCCAGGCAGTCTGGATGTTGGGGATGACAAAGGAAATACAACTGAGGTCAATGGCTTTAGGGAAAATGCTTTATAGTAGGGAGATTAACAGTAAATATAGTGAAGAGTAAAGTATTGAGTATGTTAGAAGGTAATACATGTTACGGGAGAAAAAAAAAACACAGAGTAATGTAAGGGAGTGCCCATGGGTGCAATTTTAAACATGATGGTCAGGGTAGACCTTGTTGGGAAGGTGACATTTGAACCACGAGTTAAGGTAGTTAGCCATGTGATAGATGAGAGGAGCATTTTCAGATAAAAGGAACAGCCAGTGCAAAGGTCCTGAGGCAGGAGTATGCTTGGTGTGTTTGAGGCCCAACAAAGGTCAGTGTAACTGGGCTGGATGTTGGGTGCGGGAAGAGCTGAGTAGGAGATGAGAGCAGAGAGGTAAGGGGAAGGCAGGGAGATGTTACAGGGCTGGGTGGGCCATTCATAGGGACTTGACTTTTATCCTAGATGTTCCTCCACTTTACTTTTTTGTTCTGACTGTTCTTGCCTCTTCCATATACAATACCAGTCTTAAGAATAGCAGTAATTTGACTCACAGTTGGAGCTGGTTCTGAGAAAGAGGCACTTCCAGAAAGTCAGTCAGCTCCAGTGTTTCAGATTTGGGGCTTACAAAGGTTGTAATTACTCTTCCTAACCTGCAGGATAGAAGGCTAGCAGTTCACATTTGTCTCGGCATCCTCCTTTCTCTTCTCCGTCATTCTCCACGCCTCCTCCAGGCACTAGTTTCCTTGAAGCACTTGCTCCCTGAGGCTCCCCAGCCTTCTACAGCGGCACTATCCAACCAAAATATAATGTGAGCTATGCATGTAATTTGAAATTTTCTAGTGGCCACATTAAAAAAAAGTAAAAAGAAAGAGAAAATTCATGTAAATAATATATTTGATTTAATCCAATGGATCAAAATAGCATCATGTCAACATGTAATCAATACAAAATTGAGATATTTTACATTATCTTTTTCTAGACTAAATCTTTGAAACACGGGATATATTTTACACTTATAGCACATCTCAGTTCAGACTAGCTTCATTTCAAGTACTTTAGAGTTTCAGGTGACTAGTGGCTACCTGGACAGCACCATCTTAGACTACTCCTGGTTTTCCCTGCCTTTCCCCTTCTCAACATAACTAACTCCTCCTGTTTCCAGAATCAGCTGACACTTCCTTCAGGAAGCCTTCATTGATTTCTTCACTTCCCTCATTGGCCTGGGAGACCTAAATTAATTAAACTCTATTAATATACTTAGAATGATTCCTGGCACAAAGTAAGTTCCGTTGAAGTGTTAGCTATCATTATGACACCATTTACTACGATTGGAATAAACTAACTGTTGAATAAGTCATATTTCATATTTTCCTCTCTGTGCTATACTGAAAGCTCCAGGAGAAGAAAGGACCATGGCTGGCGTCTTCATTGCTTTACCCTCAGGACCTTGTGTCTGGCACAAGTAGATGAATATTCAATATAAATTTATTGAATAAATGAAGAAATGAATAAGAAAGTATGTTTGGTGATATGATTGAGTATTTTAATTCTAACATTACAGAAGATAATCATAATCCTGGAGGACAATGATATCACGTTCCATTTTTATAGAAGTTCAGACATTAGATACTAAAGAGAGATAAAATCTGGTCTCAAAATGGGGAAAAAAAAAAAAAAAAAAAGCAGGGTGGTGTGGTGAAACGGCCCAGAACATTGAATTCAAACAGACTGGGGTCTGAAGTCCCACTACCTTGCTTAGTACTCATATGACCTTGGAGAGGTGAGTTAGCTGCCCCATGCCTCAGTTTTCCCATCTGTAAAATGGGGATCTGAGCAACACTTTACATTAGATACCTACATGCACAGTTAATTTATAAGCAGCAAGAGCACATGTCCTAATCTCAGCCCAGCTACCCTCAGACATGTTACTTAACCCCTCTGTGCAGCAATACCTACTGTTTATGTGTGTGTGTTCTGTTAGTATTTAATGAACTATGATACTATACATATAAAGGTTAGCATCTTTAGTAGCTTTGATACATGGCAGACGCCCATGTTAGTGCCTTTAGTTTTTCTTTCATTTCCATCCAGCAGCATGTGATCTTTCTTTTCTCCTCCTCCTTTTCTTCCTCAAAGGAGAAAATTTCAAGCAGTTTATTTACTATTTTGGGGATTAAATTGCGCCATCCTGCCTGGTAGCTAGTAACAAGTTCAAGTTAAGAAAAGGCCCTTTGGCAAAACTGTAAAACTTGCCGCTTGAGTCTCCCTACCCTTTCGTCTCCTTCTTCAGCCTCCCTACATCCAGAAAGTCCTTCTCTTGTACCATGTTGGTTCCTGGCATTTTCTTCTCTCTGTGGCTCCCAGAGACAGAAGTAATTCTGACCCACACTCTGAATTTTGCTGCGTGTTAGAGAGGAATTCCATGTACCTAGAAATGGGTGCCACTCATTCCTCGGCATTCTCAAAGCTCTCTCTAGCTCTGTTCCAGTGCTTTTTCCATTATTTCCTCAACGTCGTTAATGAATTTTCCCCTGGCAGACCTCTGAATGGTATGGGCAGATACAGCCACATCTCTCTGGACCCCTGCCCTTAGCCATTACCCAAACACATAGTAGGTGTTGGGGAAACATGTGCTAAATGCAAATGTATGTAGATGATGTCTGTGTGACTATTTCTGATAATTTCCCCTCCAGAATGCCCGAAGACTGACAGATGTATGCAGTGAGAGCTGTAATGGGAGGAGGTTGGCTGCTTCTTTAGAAATGAAACTGAACACTCCTGTGAATCTCAGCCCCACTCTGCTTCCCTTTGGTGTCCCCTGGGATGAAGGAGAGAGGCGGTGGGGAGCCCAGGAGGGCTCACAAGGTGCCCTCTTCAGCACTGAGTCAGCAACACCCGGCCCTGTGGACATAGGAAGCTCCCGCTTTCAGGGGCTGAGTCACATGAATAACTGGAATAGTTGTTTTGATCATAATGAATTCTCAGAACCTTTCTGAGCCAACCAGCAGGCACTTGCTCTCTCCCTACCCTAAGAGCTTTCCAGCTTTGTGACTTAGCAGAAAGGAGGAGCCAGGCCTGCGGTTCGGGGGAGAGGGGCAGCAAGGGAGTTGGGTACAGGCATCCCCGCCATTTCCATCATTTGGCACGGCATTGTTTCTGGACTTTTTTGTGTCTCCAAAAAGATGTAGAAAGTAATTGGCTTTGCCAGCATGAATCCTGCACAAGCTACACAGGTGTTGTGTCAACTGAGCAAGGTGTGCACCAGAGGCCCTGGCACCTCCCGGTGAGCAGTTATGGTGTCACTGGATACTAAATGCCTCAGAAGCCCAGACAGGTTATCCTCTGCTAAAATGCCATTAGAGGTCTGTGTACCTTGGATGAAATGAGATATCTAATCTGCAGCCATAGGAGAAACTGTATGGGAGAGGAGGAGGCCGGCACCCCAGGTATTATGGGTCTGGTGCACAGGTCCACAGGGTAGGCCTTCTCAGCTGCAAGTCCTGAGCCCAGTAACTCCCAGAAATGCCTGTTTTTAACACCACACGAGCCCTCAGGGAATGCCTTGTCCAAAATATTGGCCAAGTTCGAAGCTATGTCTTAGTGTTCCCTTCCTGAGACTACCCAAAGAGGATCTCAGGCTTCCAAGATTTTTTTCTACCTTCCTTGATACCATAGCTACTGTGAAAGTCCTATTTAGGCCAGGGAACACACCCAAATGCCACATCACTCATGCTTACCATTTGTGCTAGGACAGTGGTTCTCAAACTTAAGCACACATCAGAAGCACCTAGAAGACTCAATAACACAGATTTCTGGCCCCACCCTTGGAGTTTCTGGTTCAGGAGGTCTTGGCTGGACCTGGGAATATGCATTCCTAACAAGCTCCCAGGAGATGCTGAGTCTGCCAGTTCAGGGATCACACTTTGAGAACCACTGCTCTAAGGCAAATTTCTTAACTGTATTTTCAAGTCAAAATCCATTTGAGGATCCTTGATAACCCATTTGGTAAGCCTTGCCACCACTTCCCCCAAAAAACAGTACACAGATGCTGAAAACAATGTAAAACTTTGATTACAATTTCAGGGTTCGTTAGACTTGCAAAAATTCATCCATAAACGTCTAGGTTAAAAGAATTTGATTCAGGACCCAAACTGGAATTTACAAGTAAAATTCAGATGAATAAAGTACAGGAAAGAAGATTTTTTTTTAATCACCAAGAGCAGAGGAGTTTCATAGCAAATTGGTTGAGTATTTGTGTTCAAAAACTAAACTACCTGGTTTCAAATCCTGGCTCTGACATTTGCTAGCTGTGCTTCAGTTGCCTCACCTGTAGATGTAGTTTATAACTGAACCTATTTCACTGAGTTTTGTAAGGATTGAATGGGTTCATACATGCAAAGTGTATAGAATAGAGCCTGGCACGTAGTGTACATGCAGTAATTGTTCCTGATTACTCCAGCTCAGTTGAGTCCTGTTGATTCAACTTCCTGACATATTCCAAGCCCTCTCTTCCCCATCCCAACATCCATATTCCTAATTTAGGTTCTAACCATGTCTTGTCTACCATTTTGCAATACCTTCCAACTGTTCTCTTTACCCCTATTTCTCCCCCTTCCAAGCAAACTTCTAGAGGATGTTCTTCAAGACTCAGCAGGAGGAGTCTCTTCTCTGCCACTTGCCCTGAACCCCAGGTAGAACTGATCTCTTCCTACTTTGCAACCATATAACATGCTTCCTCTAACACTTTAGTGCACTTAGACATCCATGAGTCTGTGGAAGACACTGCTAGTTATTTTCCCAATATCAACTCACATCTTCTATAGTACAAGCCCATTTTCCAGACTTCCCTGTGTAGATAGCATTCTGAATGCAAATTAAGTTCCACCAATAGATGCCCATGAATGAGATTTGAAAAGTAAAAATGAAACAAAGGAAATCCTGCTGTTTTGGATGTTTTCTGTTGGCAAGCACAATTGTGGAGACCTGGAGTTTTTTTGCATCATATGCTAGTAACTCATTAACAGTTTTATGATATTCAAGAGTCAGTTTTAACAGCAGCAATAATAGCTTCCCAATGCTGCCTTTCTGATTCCCTACATTAAAAATCTGTGGTTTGTTATAGATTCTAAAATCTAGAACTCATTATTCAATTAGGGTCCTCCTGATTTCCCTCTTCCTGATTGGGCAGAGGTAGTGGATCTCTCTGGAAGTCATCCTGGAGTCTGCAATCCACTTCTCCAGTCCTTGCAATGATCCCAGGAGTCTCGAATCCCCATATTGAAATCCTTTCTGCGTGAAATACCTAGAACAGCTTCCATTTCCTGAATTGAACACTGGATGGGAAAGTCTATCTCCCTTACCCTATTGAGAGCTGTTAGTAGGCTAAGATCTTGTCTCACTCATCTTTGTATCCTTTATTTCCAAAATTGTCAGGAGAGGCTTCTGGAAAATGAACCCCTTAAAGAAGTGGTTGGAGCCACTAACCCGAGTTAAACAGGGGCTTGAATGCCAGTGGGCTGAGGGTAGGTCATTTATTTGTGTTCACCAATGATCTTTGAGGGCAAAGCTGCTATCAGACGAACCAATGAACAACACACTTCCACCACCAAAATAACCAAAAGTAGGGCTTGAATGAACAACTGGAACAGCAGTGCCAGCTTTAAAACAGGAAGATGCAGACCTTGCTCCTCCCTGTAGGGCAGCACTTTCCTCCACAAAGGCCCCTGGCCCCTCAGGGGACCAGTGGAGAGGCCAAGAGAGAAGGAAAAGGAAGAGACTGAGGGTAGTTCCAACAGCCTGACTTGTGAATATGCATCAGGAAAACTGAAGATTAGAGGAAAGAACAAGTACTGGTGGGCATACCCTCAGGGTCTGAGGTGCAACATGGCTGGAGACCAGAGGGGCTGGCTGTGTGGGATACAGGTAGGTGGAATGAGGGACATAGTGCAAAAATCTAAAATGCACACAGTGGGAAATCCATGAGCTTTGGAAATCAGACCAACTCATGATTAAATCCCAGATCCATTGCTAATCTCCGTGTGACCTGAGACAGATTCTTCCAACTCCATAAGCCTCTGTCTCCTCACTCAGAAACTGAAGATTACAATCCTTATGCCAAAGGATGAGCCGCACAGCACTGGGAGAGCCTGGTACATAGTCAGCTCTCCCCAAGACCTCTTCAGATCCTCAATCTCCGGATGTCCCTCAGACCCTACCTGGTATTCTTTCTAGTGTTAACCACCTTGCTCTATAAGATAAATGATTCAGTGTTTTGTTTTGTTTTCAAATTATGGTGCCTGAAGGTAAGACACTGAGGTTTGTGTGAAGGGCGATTGCTCAATCCATTCATTTTGTTTAAAGATTTAAGGCAGGAAGTAAGATTCCCGGAAGTTTTTTAAGTGCAGAGAGGATGGGAGGTAGAAGGGGGCTGTTCCAGGAAGATTGCTCCTGCCAGCTGGGGAGCGAGTGCAGAACTTGGCCTTGCCGTCCCTGTGTAATCATGTTGTCCATGCTCATCAGCGGGGCTATTAGCATTTGAGACTAAGCCAGTCTTTCTGTGGCATCCTGGAGCACTCTGGGTTTAATGCAATGTCTCCTTCAATGTACCCTTGTAATCTACTGCAGGTTTATTGTTATGAATTTCTCCAGCAAAAAGACCAGAATGTTTCCACTTAGTGAGAGAGATGGCTATCACAGATATTTCACCTGCCTTTTCACTAAGATATGTTGAATTTCCTTAGGGTAGAGAATAGCAGAAATTCTTCAGGAAAGGTCTAAGCCCTAAAGCACTGGGAGGGCTGTCTATCCTTTTAATGACTCTGTGATGTTTCATGGGGCCCTGGGCACCTTCTGCGAAGCCAGTTGTTGGGCTCATCCAGGACAGGTAGGACTAAGGGGAATGAGCCTCCTAGGAATTGACGTAGCCCCTAGTAGTGATGACACTCAAACAGAATCTCAGTAACATCAACCACAGGGGAACTTGGAGAGGTGGCCCTGATACCTCTTTGAGAGTAGAAATCAGAATTAGGAAAAAAGCCACCATTACTGGGTGCCCGTTGTGTTCATAGCATTGAGGCAGGGGATTTTCTAGCTCTGCAGACTGGGAATGAAACAGTTAAGCCATCAAATTCTAAGCTTTGGCAGCCAGGGGGAATATTTGATGTTACAGCACAGGAAGCCTATCCTAGAGTGAATAAGTCCTGCACAGCAGGGGAGCCTTTTTGCAGGTTGAACCCTGTCTGGAAGCTGCTCTTTTCTTGTCAGAGAGCCAGGGGCAATAGCTATCATCCTGTGCTCCTGCTCCTCCCCCCACTAAGAGCGGTGCAGGCAGCTCAGCATCCAGGGACACTCAGAGCTCTGGGCAGAGATCCCCTGTGCTTTGTGTCCAATGGAAGAAAACAAACCTTATTAGCTGCTGATGACCACCTGTATTTTTAAGCCCCCGCAGACAGACTGGGAATTCTTTAGCATTGCTTTAAAAAATCACCCATGTGTAAGCGTCCATTGTTTTGTCTACCTGAGCAGGATATAGACAAGGAGGAACTCAGAAAGGGATGAGAGGAGTGTAAAAACAGGATGACAAAGAAGAGCCTCTAGATCAGAGGGTTCCCAGATTCCTGGTGAGAGAACAACAGGACACCTTGGGGTATGATAGTATTGGGGTGTGTTAGGTATGTGTGCATGAGAAACCTCTTCTGCAAACTGTGTATACCATACATACAGAGGGGAAGAAAAGATTAAACAATGAAGTAATAAGCAAGATGTCTTTCCAGATATTACTGTACATGGATATCTGTCATTATGGGTATTCTAATAATTCTTACAATTAAAACTCTCAGAAGTAGCCTTCTTTTTAGCACTGGGCCTTAACAAGTATCATTCTCATTGTTTTATGCCACTTGTTTAAAAAGAATGTTTCATCCATTCCTCATAAAAACACTGAGAAGCAGGTTCACTAGATCGTTTTTACAGACAAATGAACTAAGGTGCAGGGTAAGGCCCAAAGCAACATAATTAATCAAGCTATAGAGCTAAAATGCAAGTCCAAATGTACCTGATTATTTCCAAACCCGTGCCCTGTTAAACCGTGCTCATCACTTTGATCTGTGTTCTAATCTGTGGAATGTCCTCTTAGAGAAAAAGGAAGCCAACTCCAGGGGGGAAAAACTAGGGCAAGTAATTTTTTAAAAAATCAAACATTCCAATAAAAATAAAAGGGACTGAAATATTTGTCAAAATAAGCCTTCTGACAAAGAGATGTAGATGGCAAATAAACACATGGAAAGCTGCTTAACATCACTAGTCATTTGGAAAACAGATAAACCCACAATAAAATACCTCTACTTGACAACTAGAATGACTAAAATTAAAAAGACTGATCATACCATGTGCTGGTGAGGACACAGAGCAACTGGAACTCTCAAATGTTGCTGGTGAGAATGTAAAATAGTACAAGCACTCTGGAAAACTGTTAGACAGTGTCTTAGAAAGTTAAATATAAACCTCCCATACCACCCAGCCATTACACTTGTAGCTATTTATTTAAATAAAAGCATATGTCCACACAAAGTCTTGTACGTGAATATTCATAGTAGTTATATTTGTGCTAATGTACATGCTGTTACACACAGCAGCATCCATACAATGAAAATAATAATTAGAAATAAAAAAGAACAAATTATTGATATACTCTACATCATGGGTCTCAAAATAAGTATGCTGAGTGAATGAAGGAAGACAGAAAAAGAACACATACTATATTATTCTAATTACCATTTTAGAAAATGCAAACTGATCTATAGTGACAGGAAGCAGTTTAGTGGTTACCTAGGGATAGGGGAGAAGGGAGAAAAGATATATAACAAAGAGACATGAGGACAGTTTGGGGAGGGAGTGAGGGATATGTTCCTTATTTGATCTGTAGTGATTTTTCATGGATGTAAACATACGTCAAAAGTCATCAATTTGTACTCGTTATTGTGTATCAATTGTACTTCAAAAAAATCCAAAGAGATAGGCTGACAAGAAGACACAGCAGTAAGAAATAGGAGAAAATAAAAGCAAAATCTAGCAAAGGAAGTAATCCTACAAATATGTGCAATATAATAGTGAAGAGCTCAAGCCATAGATTCACTTCTCAGCTTAACTTTAGACAAGGCACTTAACTACTTCTGTAAAATGCAGATGCTAATAGTACCTACCTCATAAGATAGTTGGGACAATTAAAAGAGTCATGCACATAAAGCCCAAGACCAGTGTCTGGAACTTAATAATGACTCAATAAGCATTAGATATTCCTATTGCAGAAATCATCTTATTTCATCTGAAGTCAACCCTTTTCCAATAGGAAAAAAAGTTAAAGTCCCATCCAGCTCATAAAGGCCAGTGATTTCCAAGCTCAAGTTTTCTGTTGAATGTTGATTCCTCCACTCGAACATGGCTCGCTGTGGTTCCTTGAGATTCCACAAGCTAAGTACTAAATAATGTACTTAACTGCCTGATACACTCATTATCCAAGCATCAAATAAAGGATAACAAGACTCCCTTAGTGGGGGTGGGGGGAGAAGCAACAAGATACTGAGTCCCTAGGGTAGAGCATCATCTGGATTCTGTTGCATCTCTCACTCTCATAGATATGTTCCATGACCAATTATTCTAGCTGCCCTGGGTTCTACCCACCAGGAGGGCATCCTCTGGCCAGTGTCAGTCAGTACCAGAGCTGAGAGGAGGATGGAGGAGGGTTCCACTGTAAGGAGCTGTACTATCTTGGCAGCTCATTTCTGTTTGAGTCATGAATGTGGACTAAGGTTTGCTTTCAGGGTTGAATGAGCACAGGTCTCTCTTTATTAGGCTTAGTATTTCTTACAGCACAACTCTTGTAAGTCCTTTCTTAGCCAAGCCTATTGATTGCATTGGGTTAGAGGAGGGAAGATTCATGGGAGACTCATTTGCTGGTACCCAACACCAGAATTCTTTCCAAAATTTTGTTTTTGAGTTTGGACTTCAGTTTTGTAGCATCAGTTTCTTAATATCAATCTTGGGGACTCTGCACATGTCCCTAAATCTTAGCTTATTGGCCTCTGCCTCCAAGTTTGAAGAAAAATAGGCTGGAACAGAGGGGAAAGGCTCCTGTTTTCTGCCATGTAGCTCCTGTCTCAATGTCACTACCCATTCAAGGGTGCATTTCCAACTTTCCCAGGGATTCACAGGAGAGTTGCTCAGAGGCAACCTGGGGTCATCAGACTTCCCAGACTCTACTGGATCTTCTCAGATAGCCAGTGTCCTAATGATGCACCAACTTTAAGACCATATCCTTAAGGCACTTGTTTATCTGATTTCAACAGATTCAAATTCCTAACTATAGGTAGAAAGAAACTAATTCTTTTAACAGGGCTTTAAACCTGCCCAACTAGTCTCTATTTGTTATCAGATGGGCCAAAATCAATAACTTACTTGAAGTAGCCACAGGTAGCACTATTTTGATATTTTTCTACCAAGTTCATAAAGTTCCTATTTTATGGGCAATGCTCTGAGTTCTAGCCGAGAACTGATCATCTTTTGACCAACTGATTTCCTACCACCTAACAAGGACGGCTAGTATCTCAGCCCTATGTGGCAGAGTCCTCACAACTCCCTAGTCTATCCTGACTCAGCCACTTTTATATTAGGGGATCTGTCAGTTGGAACATTTCACTCCCAGTACCTATTTCTGAATTAGTCATAACTCTTTTGGTTAGAAGTGACAAAAACCCATCTCAAATAAGCTTCAGCAAAGTTGAGATGTGGGAGCTTACAGGAAGGATGTGAGTGATCCCATACAACTGACAGAGGAAAGCATAAGACTTCTGAGGGCACTGACTTAGCCGGCTTTGGTCACTGGTCTAGGCCCAATGCGTGGAATGGAGCCTGTACAATGTTAAATTAATGAGAACAAACTGCAGCAAGGGCAGGGCTGCCACTTGACCTTGAGAATAACTAAAGCCAGCACTTAATGCCTTGGGAAGAGAGAGGAGATGGGACTTTATAATAGACAGCTTTGGGTTGTCTCCCCAGTCCAACTATTGTCAGAACTTCTCTGCTCGATCATATACGTGGTGTACAGGGATCATCCCTAGGAAGTCAGATTCTTGCTCTGTGATCCTTCCTCCTGGTCAGAGTTGATTGTCGCAGCGTTGGCCACAAGACAGAAGTGTGGCCAATCACATTTGCTCTTCAAGAAATTCTAACTGGGCCCAAGATTCAGTCTCTTTTCTGACAGGTGAATTGGTTACACATAAATCTAGATACTGATGGAGGCTGTTATTCAAAGTGAGAGAGAGAGAGAGAGAGAAGGTCTCAGGGAGAAGAAAATGAGGAAGAAGGAGGTGGAAGAGGAAGAGGGGGAGGAGGAGTAGGAAGGGAAAGGATGGGAAGGGAAGAGCAGATAGTATTAGAAACAGAATATCAAATGCTTCTGAGGTCCTGGTCCCATTCCACTGCCAGGTTGAGCTGAATCCCTAGACTTGGGTCCCAAGAGATGCCTCTTATTTCTATAACAATTTCTTCTCATTCATATAAGGTAGTTCAGGTTCTTTTCTGACACTTTCAACCAACAGATACTTCCCACCAATAAAAATATGCACACTGAGAATTCCAGAAGTGTACAGATTTGCCTATTAATGAGAGAACAGACAGTTTATATGCTGTGATCTTTACTACTCCCTCACACCTGAAAAGAAATGATTTTTGGCTGCAGATAACAGAATAAAGCTAATAAAAGCTTAAGAAACAAAGGCATTTTGTTATGGAATTTAACTAGGAGCTGGGACGCAGGCAACTGCCAGGTTTGTTGCAAGCCGACAGTGTCACCAAGCACCCAGCCATCTCCAACTCACTGGAGCTCTATGTTTGTGCTTTTGGTCATACACGGCTACCACAGAGCTGGGCATCTTGACCAAGATTCAGTGGCAAACTCAAAGGGACTATGCTTGCCCCCACTGTGTGACAGGTCTGATGTCACGCTCCTGCCACCCTCCCCCCAGCCTCCTCCAGAGCCCATTCTATAGGCAGCTGTGATATTAGGAGAAGTGTCCATGATGGAGGTGAAAGCCTGGCACTGTAATCTGAGCGCTTGTCTTTTCTACTCACTATTTTACCTTGGAAGAGTCACCAAAACTTGTATCTCAATTTCCTCATTTTTTTTTAAGAAAGGAAAATAGTTGTCCTTGGTGGTTGTGAAAAGTAAATGCAATAGCATATATAAATGTGCCTAGTTTAGCACCTTGTGATTTACAAGTTTCTCAAAGAATGAGACTTTCCTTCCTTCTTCCTTCCTGCCTCCTAGTCCCCTGGGGGAGAAAGTACAAAAGCTTTCTCAGAAAAAGCATGGGCTTGGGAATCAGATTTTATTTCAAGTCCTGGCTCTGCCATTTATTAGCTATCAGACTTTGACAAGTAACTTCATCTTGCTCACTGGCAAATATTTATCAGGCATCTACTATGTGCCAAGCACTGTTCTGCCTGCTGAGGATACAGGAATGAACAAAAAAAGACATACTCTCTGCTCTTTAAAGCTTATATTTGAGTTTGCTTATTTATTAAGACTAATAATGCATAGCACTCTATTATTGCTGTAAGGATTAAACAAAACAATTCATGCAGATATATGTATATATGTGCATGACTGGGACATTGTGCTGTACACCAGAAATTGACACGTTGTAACTGACTATGCTTCAATAAAAAAAATTATGCAGAATATCTGTGAATAGTAGGTGCTCAATGCATGCTAATTTTCTTCCCTCTTTCCATTTCTTAATCATTATTGGATGCTGGAAAAAGCACAGGATTGGATGTTAGAACCCTGGCCTACCAATCTTAGCGTTGCTGTTGACTAGCTGTGTGATCTCAGGCAAAGACCTTAACCTTTCTGGGTCTCAATTTCCTCCTCAATAAAATAAATATGTTGTATGAAATACATTGTAAGACTCTCTTTGTTCGGATGAGATTCTGTATTTCTCAAAAGCAATCATTCATCTTGATATATTGTGGCAGAGTGGGTATATTAGACTGTGTGATGATTTAAAAACAAATTTATAACCAACATGCATCAAGGATTTACTAGGCCCAAGCACTGTGCTACAGCCCTATGCTTTCTGCTTTAATTCCATGATGATGCTATAAGGCAGGTATTGTAATCCTCATTTTATATGAGGAAATGGGAGCCTCAAAGAAGTAAATTTGGCCAAAGTCTCAGGTAATCAGAGGCAAAAGTGGTATTGATACTCACACCGGTCTGACCCTAAAAGCCATTAGCTTTGTGCCCTCACTGCTACTATGTGGCTGCTCAGAACTTGTCATAAGACCAACTGAACAGAGTTAGTGACTCCATAAATGAATCAGTATGTCATGTCAGGAAGGAGTGCCTCCTGCATGGTTCATCCAAGGGAAGACACAGACATGAGTCTGGGCCCCTTCTGCATCCCAGGACTTATTCTTGCCACCCTGCCCCGCCAAAAGCGGCCTCTCCCAGCCTTTATTTCTGTGGATGAGTCCATGTGATGGATGGGAAGCCAAACATTATTGTTCAGAAAAGATGTTTTTCAAATTGGACATCTGCTGCTTATTTGGCTGGGAGTTTGGCAAGTGTTTCAGTTCGTTGTGGTGGTCAGACCTAGAGGAAATAATTAGGTAGTCATGGCAACCAGCATCCCAGGAATACCATGGTGATGCCAAGGAGGGAGCACTGAGTGGAGAGTCCAGATGCCCACTCTGCCAAGAATACTCTGGCCTCAGGTTCCTCAGCAGGGCCTCTGCTCCTTTAGTTCTAAAAGTGTTTCAAGTGGAGAATAAAATATTTAATTATCTACTGAAAGAGATAATTTGGCTCCTGAGAGCCAAAGAGTGCCTGGAGAGGTGGTACAAAATTCCTATGTGGCTGAGAAAGACTAAGGAGGGATGCAAAAATGCATGAGTGAAACATCCACTATGTCCTAGGAACTGTGCTATGTGTGCTGTACCATTGCCTCAGTTCATTCTCATGATATCCTTCTCTGGATAGAGGAAGAAACAGGCTCGCAGAGGTGACATGACTTGTCTAAGATCACATAGCTGGATAGTAAGATCTAGCTGATTCTAAACTTTTGTTATAACACTTCTACCCATCAGAACCTTTCCTAAAAACCACTTTCTGCTGGAGGTGGAGTAGGGGCCCAGTGGAAGGTAAGTTGGCATCCGTCCTGAAGGCCATGTCATTGATTGATGTTCTCTCCCTTACACTGTCCAACTTGGTGGGATTTTATCCTCTGGTGTAGACTTAAATCATTCTAGCATAGCCTGAACATCTTGTCCTCACCCCAGTCATTTTAAATCCATATCCATGTTCTCTCTGCAGTATTTCTGTTGTGCCCCTCGGCAGCATATTGCAGTTGAGTCTGAGCCCAACTCTCTCTCTTTTTTTGCCTTATTGAAAAAACTGACAGGATAGGCATGATGTGCTCCAATTCCTGGATCATATATCTTCTCTGTGACTCAGAAGTTGGATTGCTTGCTACCGTACAGATCTTTGACAATTTCCGTTTCCCATGGGTAGGTTCAGAAAAACCCCAGTCTTCAGTGATTCTTCTTTCCCTTTCTATCTTTTAGAGTCCCATGAGATTATTGTATGCCCTTCAGTTGCTGAGGGCAGGTTATGTGATACTCCATGCCCAGCAGGCTCTAGGAAGAGAAAATGCTGATATTCACCAAAATGGGATCAGATGACCTGCCTTTGATCCTGTTTCTACCCCTTTCTGCCACTAACTAGTCTGTTACCTTGAGGAAGTCACTGGACATTTTTCCATGTGTGAAATAAGAGGTCAAACAAACTATGACTAAAGGTGTCCCTCAATGCTAAGATTTGCTAATTCAAGTCGTCCTTCTAGTAAACAAAATTTCACTTCCCATTTGAAAGCTAAGATTGTTCAAGCTTTTGATTTTTCTTCCCCACCTTTTCCCTGAGTTCTGAGGAGGTAATCTATGAGTCTTTAGAGAGCTGTCTTTCTCTGTCCTGATGGGTAGAAGGACAGATCAAGAGCAAACAGAGATGGGAATGGTGCCAGTGAAGAAAGTAAACAAGTTAAATGATACCTTTAAGGAACTGAAGGCAAGTGTTGCCTGGGTCAAGCTGCCCTCATTTCACTGTGCTTTGGCCTCAGCAGATGATGGTGTAATCAGGAAGGGCACAGACTTTGGATCTGGTTCTGTCACTTAAGTAGCTGCATGATCTTGGGCAAGTCATGCAACCGTTCAAAGCATCAGTGTCCTTTACTGTTAAATGTGGATAATGGTGCCTTGATGGTTATTGTGAGGATCAGTGATGAGATAAATAAAAGAAAGGGGCACTGAGTTTCAGAGATACATATTGATACATTTACAGAAGAACTGACATGATGTTGAGATTTGCTTCAAAATAACTGGGGGTGATGGTCAATCGATTTTCAACAAGGAAGTCAAGACAATTCAACAATATTATCTTGACAATATTGAATATTCTTTGAATATTCTTTTCAATAAATGGTGTTGGGACAACTGGATATCCATATGAAAAAGAATGAAGTGGGACCTGTATCTCACACCATCTAGGTAACTTGAAATGAGTCAAACACATAACTTGAAAGGCTAAAACTATAAAACTTTTAGATGAAAGCAAAAATGTAAATTTCTGTGATCTTAAATTAAGCAACTGTTTCTTGGATATGACACCACAAATACAAGCAACAAAAGAAAATAATAGCTAACTCAGACTTCATAAGAATGAAAAACTTTTGTTCATCAAAGGACACCATCCAGAAAAAGAGAAGACAACCCACAGAATGGGAGAAAATATTTACAAACCGTATACCTGATAAGACGTGTACATCTTGAATATATAAAGAAATTTTACATCTCAATAATAAAAAGATAAATAACCCAATTAAAAATGAGTAAATAATATGACAAGATATTCCTCCAAGAGGTCTCCCCTTATCTGTTGGGGATACATTCCAAGACCCCTACTGGATGCCTGAAATCGCAGCTCGTACTAAACTCTGTATATACTGTTTTTTCCTACATACATATACTTATGATAAAGTTTAACTTATAAATTAGGCACAGTAAGAGATTAACAATGATAACTAATAATAAAACAGAGTGATTATAACACTATACTATAATAAAAATTATGTGAATGTGTTTTCTCTTTCTACCTCTTAAAAATTTTGTACTGTACTCATTCTTGTGATGACATAAGATGATAAAATGCCTGCATGATGAGATGATGTGAATGACATAGGTCGGCATTGTGACGTAGTGTTAGGCTACTAGTGACATTAGTGAGAAGGGGGATCATTTGCTTCAGGTGACCCTGGATCATTGAGTCATGATGATGTCGATGCCTGTATGTCAGGAGCAGATGATGTGGAAGGCTGGGGATCCTGGGCAGAACGGAGTGGGACTGCATGAGATTTCATCATGTTACTCAGAACAATGCACAATTCAAAACTTATGAATGGCTTATTTCTGGAGTTTTTCATTTAATATTTTAGATCATGGTTGACTACAGGTAACTGAAACTGCAGAAAGTGAAACTGAAGACATGTAAGGGCTATTGTACAAATGATCGATAAGCACATGAAACAATGCTCAACAGCCTTAGCAGTCAGGGAAAAGCTAATGAAAACAGCAAGGACACAGAATTATTAAGGCAGTGAAAACACTCTGTATGATACTATAACGATGGACATATATCATCATACATTTGTCCAAACTCATAGAATATACAACACCAAGAATGACTCCTAATGTAAACTGTGGACTTTGGGTGATTATTATGCGTCCATATAGGTGCAACTAGTTGTAACAAATGTACCATTCTGGTGGATAAGGTTAGTAATAGGGGGTGCTATGCGCACATGGGGGCGGGGGTATAGGGGAAATCATACCTCCCTCTCAACTTTGAGAAACTAGAACTACTCTAAAAAATAAATCCTTAAAAAAATAAATTTAATTTAAAGTTTAAAAATTAAAATAAATAAATAAATAAATAAATAAATAAATAAATAAATAGTGTTGGGGAGAATGTGGAGAAATTAGAATCCTTACACACTGCTGATAGGAATGTAAAATGTGCAGCCATTCTGGAAACCAGTTTTCTGGTTAATCTTCAAAGGTTAAATATAGAGTTACCATATAACCCAGAAATGCCTCTGCTAGGTATATACCCAAGAAAAATGAAAATGTATGTCCACTTGTATATGAATGTTCTTGTACACAACTGTTCATAGCAGCATTATTCATAACAGCCAAAAAGTGGAAATCAATGTCCATCAACTGATAAATGGATATGTAAAATGTAGTATATCCATACGATGGAGTACTATCTGACAATATAAAGGAATGAAATGCTGATAGATTCCACAAGAAGGATGAACCTCAGAAACATTACACTAAGTGAAAGAAGCCCATCACAAAATACTACATAATGTACAATTCCATTTATACAAAATGTCCATAACAGGAAAATCTATAGTGACAGAAAGTAGACCAGTGGTTGTTTAGGGCTGGGGGAGAGGGAGGGAGGTACAGGAGGTGATAGCTAAAGAGTATGAGATTTCTTTTGGGGGTGATGAAATGCTCTAAAATTGATTGTGGTGATGGTTGCATAACTCTATGAATACACTAAAAACTATTGATTATACACTTCAAATAGGTGAATTGTATGGTATGTGAATTATGTCCCTGTAAAGTTATTATTAAAAAAAATAACCTAGGTTGGAGTTGTTGGGGGAGATTAAATGAGGAAATAGAGGAAATAAGATCGACTGGCTAGGATTTGATCATGTTGAAGCTGGTTAATAGGTAATGCAGGCTCATTATACTATGCTCTCTACTTTTGTATCTGTTAGACATTTTCTATAATAAAAATACATTTAAGCAAATAAATAAAACAGCAAGACATAATAGACTGACAATAACTGAAACTATTATTATAGCACAAGCCAATTATTGAATTTCAGAATATAAGCATGTATCCCTAAATAACCCATTATACACCTGACTGTTTTCCTTTAACTTGCCTAAATTCCTTTTGCACTTTCTTTTCACCATGACCCGGGGACAGCAGAACAACTGGTCCCAGACATGAAGATGACCTGTCACTCCTGACCCGTCCCCTTCTTTATCACCCATGGCAGATCAGTCACTCATTTTTGCCAGTTTTCCTTCCAAATGACTCTTATCTCCAGCCATCCTTCTTACCATGCCACCAGCCTAGACTAAGCCCTTGGCACATTCTACCGAGAATACAGTAACAGCTAGTCTTCTTCCACAGCCTCTCTCCATTCCCTGTCCTGAGTCCAGTGCCCATATCTGCACACCACCAGAAGACTCTTCCCATGCATGTCCTCATGTGTGCCTCTGCCCTGCTCAAAAATGAACAGGCTCTGCATTCTTATGGCATAAACTCCTGATTTTTCTATCTGGATTCCAAGCATCTAATGCCATCCTGTGAACCCAAACTTACTTCTCTTTCAAAATTTGTCCCTATTGCCTGTTTTTCCCCCTCTACATAATCCAACTTATCTATCAAGATATAGCTCAGGTGGCATCACATCTAGGAAGTCATTCTTTTTTTTAAATTTATTTATGTAATTTTTTAATTACAATTTTTTATTCTTTTTAAAAAATCTTTATCATGGTGTGATTCATGTACTGTAAACTAAGCATATTTCAAATGTACAGTTTGATGAATTTTGATAGATGTATACACCAATGAAACCACCACCACAATCAAGATAGCTAACATTTCTGTCACTCCCCAAGAGGTGCAAATTTTGAATTCCCAATTCCCTTTACCCCCTGGTAATCATAAGTTTGTCCTCTATATTTGTAAGTCTATTTCTGTTTTGTAGATAAGATCATTTGTGTCCTTTTTCTTTTTATATTCCACATATAAGTGATATCATAAGATAAGATATATATATATATATATATATATATATATATATATATATATATATATATATATATATATATAGTGGAATACTACTCAGCCATAAAAAAATAAAATAATGCCATTTGCAGTAACACGGATGGACCTGGAGAATGTCATTCTAAGTGAAGTAAGTCAGAAAGAGAAAGAAAAATACCATATGATATCACTTATATGAGGAAGTCATTCTTTTTGATCTAGCACTTCCATCCACCGTTGATTTAGGCATCCACATGCTTCAAGGGAGGTAAATCTTAATTGATCTTATCCAGTCGTATTATTCTATTTTTCTTGTCAGGGACTGGTTTGGAAATGAGCATGTGATGAAATTCTGAACAGTCATACATGAGAGGAGGTCTGTTGGGGAAAGTATGTCTTGGAAAAAAAAGTTTTGCTCATAAAAAAATAAGGATAAAAGACAGGCCTTTTGCTTCTGCCTCCACCCCCAGACATCTAGGCATTGAGGAACAAAATGTAATACCTAGAACTGCTGCAGTCTTCTTATGACCATGAAAAGAAAGCCAAGAGAATGAGAGATGTTGTAGAGCTGGAGCCAGAAAGCCACTGAACTGCTGATTTAAACCAAACTGGGAGTTCAGCTACTTCTGCACATCTTATTACATGAAATAACAGATGTCCTGGTGGTGCCAGGCAATTTTATTTCAAATCCTAAAACTTCATGAACAATCTCATTCAAGAGCCTCCCTGACTCTGGTTTAGGAGTTAGCCAGAGTCTGATTTCCAAGCCTCTTCCTGCAACTTACTAGTTCTGTGAACTTGGCAAGTTACTCACCTTTTCTAGACCAGGGCTTCTCAAATGTTAGCCTGCATCAGAATCACTGGAGGGGCTTTTTAAAACACAGATTCCTGAACACAGTCCCCCAGGGATTCATATTCGGTAGGTCTGTGATGGAACTGGAGAATTTACATTTCTTACAAGTTCCCAGATAATGCTGTTACTCAGAGGACCACACTTTTGAGTAATACGGTCCCAGGTCTAAGTTTCTTTATCCACAAAATGGACGTGAGAGCATTCCCTAGTAGGCTTTATGAGGATTAAACATGATAATACAGATATAGAGCTTGGCCCAGTGCCTGGCACAGAAGTACGGCTCAGAGATGATAGCTATTAATATCAACTTGGGAAAATGTTAATCCTGCAGCTGAGGGCTGAGTTTGTGCGAATTCCAGGTACAGAGTCATTTCTCTGGAGTTCTGGGGACTTGCATGGCAGGCTTTCCCAGAGAAAAGAGCCAAAAGGAACCTGTTGACTGCGGATATTAACTAGGTGGCTGTGGGAGAATGACATGAGTGATTGGCTGGGATGATTGGAAATCATCCGAAGTATGGCTCGGTTGAGAAGCAGACGGGAGGAAAAATGGCCTTCACTTATCAGCCTCCCATTAAAATGGTTTGTAGTGTGTCTCAGCTTTATCCAAATGATTAAAGAGGTGAGACCTTGAAGGGGTGGAAGGGAGGGAACGAGACTGGCCGGCTGGCTTTAAAAGAGGGAAGGCAATAAAAGATTAGTTATTAAATAAATGAAGTTCAGGAAATGATCCAACGTCTTGGGAGTGTTCAATCATAGAAGACGAGAAGCTTCTAACCTTGTAGAGTCAAAGAGAATTCACAGAGAAGCACGCGACCTCAGGCATGCCACCCTCTTACAATTTTCCAGGGTAAGGAAAAATTAAAAACACTGAGAAACTTGGATTTTAAAAAAATCTCCATAAATTCTTTTCCTAAAATTTCCAATAGATCTTACTTTTTTTTTTAACTTCCCAACAGTAAAGGAATGTTTCTATTGCTATTGTTGTTAGCATGTATCGTAAACACAGCTACTTATTGAATCCTTAATATATGCCAAACACCATGCTAAGATTTACCTGCATTATTTCATTTAATCCTTTTAACAATTCTAGGCTGTAGGTTGTATTTATGTCTTTTGCAGATGGTAAACAGGTTCAGAAAAGTGAGTGGTTTGGGTCATATGTCTAATAGAAGTGACTTTAACCTGGACCCAAAAGGTATTTTAACTTTTCAAATAATGTGGACATGTATTTTCTCACTATTCTCCCCAGAATGTCAGCTAGGTGTTAATATTCCTGTTTTACATAAAGGGACCTGGAGATTTAAAGGACTTACGGGCATGCCCAAATGTCATCATAAATATAAAGTTGTGAAATCAGAGCTGAAACTCAGAGTACTCTCTCACTATATGACATTGCCTATGGGAAATCTCTCAGAATCATTTTTTAAAAGGTAATTTGCATTACATACATATTTATAATTCCTTTCCCATTAATACATGAGACAAAATTTCCAAAATTTTTCTCACACTATTTTCTTGGAAACACAGTTTCACCTTCATTTTGATTTTCTTTCTCTCTTATTTCCAGTTCCATCCTTTCCCATTTCCAGAGTAGGTATCACTTCTCCAAACAGCTCATCTTCTGACTTTGCTACGAATTTTCATGAATAAACATTTTTACGGCCCTGAAGAGCCAGAATAACTAAGTCAGAGATCTTTCTTCTTTCTTGTCCTTATTTCCGTTTAATTAGTCCTCACCACCTATGACTTGTAAAAAGTCAAATACTGTTATCTCCATATTAGAGATGAGGAAATTGAGTTAATAGGAAGGTTAAAAGCGTGTCCCACCACACAACCACATGGCTCTAGGCAATGTTTTTTTCTGATTTTAAAGCCTGCACTCTATAGAAGGCTTTATGTTGAGTTGTCCAGAGATCTGAGTTTGAGAAGAGTCAGAAATCTACCCACAATTAGCTTAATTTCAGACTGATCTCAAGCAAATTTCTATATTCTCTGGTCTCAGTTTCCTCTTCTGTAAAATGAAATTTCTGTAAAGTTTAGAGATAACATGTGTGAAGTGCTTGCTGCTGTGCCTACAAGCAGAAGATATCAACAAAAGCAGATTATATGTATATAAATATAATATATATTATACATAAATATAAAATAAATATATATAAACTTATCAAAGTTTTATAGTTTTAGCTCTTATGCTTACATCTTTGATCCATTTTGAGTGAATTTTTGTATATGGTGAAGGTAAGGGTCCAACTTTTTTTTTCTCCACATGAATAACCAGTTTTCCAAACACCATTTTTGAAAAAACTGTCCTTTTCTGAATGATTTGGCATACTGGTTGAAAATCATACATGAGGGTTTATTTTTGGGCTCTCATTTTGTTCCATTGCTCTATATGTCTGTCTTTATGCTGGTTCCTCACTGTTTTGATTATCAAATCTTTCCAATAAGTTTTGAGGTGAGAAAGTGTGAAACCTCTTAACTTTGTTCGTCTTATTCAAGACTATTTTGGCTATTCCAGTTCCCTTGAGATTTCATATAAACTTTGGAATGTGTTTTCCTATTTCTGCAAAAAATATCATTGGGATTTTCACAGGAACTGCATTGAAACTATACATAGCTTGGGGTCATATTATCATCTTAACAATACTAAGTCTTCCTTTTCATGAACACAGGATGTTTTTTGCGTTATTTGTGTCTTCTTTCATTGCTTTCAGCAACATTTTGTAGTTTTCAGTGTTCAGGACATTTGCTGCTTTAAGTTTATTCCTAATTATTTTGTTCTTTTTGATGCTATTGTTTTCTTAATTTCTTTTTCAGACTGATCATTCATAGCATGTAGAAGTTCAACTTATATTTTGCATGTTGACTTTGCACTTTGCAACTTTGCTAACTTTATTTACTATTTCTAATAGTTTTTGTGGAATCTTTAGGATTTTGTACATATAAGATCATGTCCTCTGTGAACAGAAACAGTTTTACATCCTCCTTTCCAATTTGGATGCCTTTTATTTCTTTTTCTTGCCTAATTACTCTGGCTAGGACTTCCACTATTTTGTTGAATAAAAGTGGCAAAAACAGACATCCTTGCCTCTCCTGACCTCAGAGGAAAAGCTTTCAGTCTTCTACCATTGAATATGATGTTAGTTGTAAATTTTTCATATATGGTCTTTATTACATTAAGATAGTTTCTTCCTATTCCCAGTTTTCTGAGTACAGATTTACATTTTTTAAGACACTTTGGCTACTCAGTGGAGAATGGACTGGGTGGGGATGAGCTGATAGCAAGGAGATCCTTTTGGAAGCTGTTGTACTAGTTTAAGCAAAAGGTAATATCATCCTGAATGAGGATATTATCAGAAATGAAGAGGAGGGAACAGTTATAAGATACTTTTAGGAAATAATGTTAATAGATCTTAGTGATTTATTTGATGTGCTAGAAAGGGAAGGGTCAAGGATGCTTTCCAGCTTTTCTGACTTGGGAAACTGGGTAAAGAGAACCCTAGAGAGGGATAGTTTGTGAGGAAGGATGATGAATTAGTTGAAGATGAGGCACTCAGGGACAGGAGGTTAGACAGAAGAGTCAGAAACTTGATGAGAAAGGTACAAACTGGAGAAGTTTAGATGTATTTCCATCCAGGTGGTGGTCAAAACCATATGTATGGATGAGTTGAGCAAGGTTTACAAAAACAATTGCTTAGAGAGACCACGCAGGTAACAACCATAACAAATGGACCTGATGCAATACTTTAAGGGGGCCCTAGGGCCTGGGGCAAAAGGATCATCGTGTCCTTCCCAAAGACTTTCCAATATAATCGGCCAAGCAGAGACTGCTGGCTTGTGCGCAGGCCCTCTCCCGTCCCATCGTTCTCCCTCATAAACCTAACAAAATAGGCTCCATCATTTTAACGGAATTTCAGGGAGCGTGGTCGACCAGTGGGGAGGTAATTAGAGTCAGGAGACACCCCTTGCCTTCCCCCAGCACACTTGACATCATTCCACAGAGGCAGATGTGGTTCCAGCTGCAATTGGCTCTGTTCTTAGCAGCATTACTCAGAGCAGTGGCTGCCGGGAGCTCAAATCTGGGAGCCTGGGGGTCCTTAACATGAGACTGCCAAGAGATCTCAAGGCCGAGGCCAGCAGACCTGGCTCCTGTTTCAGAATCTGGAAGCACAGTTCTTCAAAACGTCAACATATTAATGACGTGCTGAAGGCTTGGCTTCCCATGCGTGGGATATTTGGAAAGAAAAAGTTATTTTCTGTTGTTATTTTTATATATAAATAACACAATTTAACTTTTCAGCACTGCAGAGAGGTCTGAGTAGCCAGGGTGGAAGATCCCCCACCAGGGTGCATTTCTGAAGCCAGTTCTTGCACGAGCCTGAAGCTCCAAGGGGAGTCAGGCTTGAGCAGCCAGAGGTCAGCATCTCTGTTCCTGTTTTTCATATGAATGGCAGGCCAACTAGGACAGAAGATCGAGACAACTGGCCTGGGTTGTTGAGGCTGTTTTTTGAAATGCTAGGTTGAACAAACTTATCTTGTGATTTTTGCCTCTTTGATGGCTATGTAGACCAAGGAGGAGATTTTAGGAAGCTCTTTCCAGTGACAGAAATAATTAGATCCATTAAGAAAAACAGCAAGCAAACACACTCATCCTTCAAAGCCATCTGCATCCAAACCTTTGCCTATCTCATTCCTTTGGGCCCCATGACAGTTACTTCTATTTTGAGCTGAACTAGACCACACTTTGGGCTTCTCAAAGGCAGAGAGAATCTTATTCTACTTGTATATGTATCTGTTCCAGGGCCAAGTGAGGTACCTCATGCACGCTCAGTGTTTGAATGAATTAATGTACGGCTTCATTGTTTCATTAAGGCATTGCCCCTTCCTTCACACTGCTTACTTCGTGTATCTTCCATATAACATTTCTTTCTTTTAGCCTTTGTGTTAGTTGCCTAGAGCTACCATAGCAAATCAATACAAAGTGGGTGGCTTAAACAATAGAAATGAATTGTCTCACAGTTCTGGGGGCTAGAAGTCCACGATCAAGCTGTCACAGGATTGGTTCTTTCTGAAGGCTGTAAGGATGATTCTGTTCCATGCTTCCCTCTCAGCTCCTAGTGGTTTGCTGGTAATTTGATGTGTTCTTGCTTTGTAGATACGTTGCCCCAATCTCTGCCTTCATGTTCACGCGGCATTCTCCATGTATTCACAGCTCGACTTCCCCCTTAATAAGGGCGCCAGTCATGTTGGATTCAGGGCCAACTCTACTCTGATATGACCTCATCTTAACTAACTTCACCTGCTCTGACCCTGTTTCCAAATAATACCATATTATGAAGTTTTAAAGGTTAGAATGTCAAATTATGAATTTGAGGAAGACACAATCCAGCTCTTAACCATGTTTCACATCTAGTGATTTTCACAGCACTCTCCATGCTCATAGCTTTCTCTAGGTCAGAGATTATATCCTGTTCTCATAAGACTGAGGTGTACTAGAAGGATCTCAGCTCTAGAAGAAGTCACTGCTACTTCTTGGCCTTGGTTTTCTCACATGTAAACTGCAAAGTTAGGGTAAGTAATCCTTCAGGCCACTCCCAACATTGAGATTCCTAGATTTTTCTGGGAATCAATTGCCCCAGGGCCTGCTGTCATTTCTAGGCATTCTTCTTTCATCATTAACTAGCAGCAGAGCTCACCATCAGTACGTGATTGTTAACAATCAATGGCATTTCTCATTTTTTATTCAATTATTTGCAAATCTTATACAGTTTGTTAATCTACATTTTTTTTTTTTGCTGGGTGTGATGGTATACTCACAATTTAATTATTAATAACCTTAAAGAAGATGTTATTCAAGCAGTCTGAAAGAAGTTCACACTCAGTTGTAAAAATGATGATCTAGCCTTCCCTGGCTTTCTGTTGCATTAAAGAACAACTAGGTCTGGTATCTGCCTGGTATCTGTGTGGCCAAACATATTTTGCTCACCTTTATCAGCCAGTCCTTTCCTCTATGCACATTTCTCTAGCTACATTATATGTATATGTCTCTGTGCACCTCTGTGTACGTTATCATTATTAATATCCATTCCTACCTTTATGCCTCTATTTTAGGTATTCTTTACACCTCACATTTGGCCTTTTCCCATCATCTCCTACTCATCAATCAAGATTTAGCTAAAATGTCACCTCTTCCAAGAAGCCTTCTCTGACCTCCTTTGGTTAAAGAACTCACTCCATTCTCTGAACTGCCATTGTATTATATATACACTCTTCTTTCACATTTAATCACTTTCTACTTTGTAGCAGAGGATTCAACATCACCACTTTTCAGCTCCAACTCTGAGTAAATCAGCTAAACTCTCAGGTCTCAGTTTACCCATCTGCCAAGTGGGAACAATTATGTCCAACATCTATAGTAGTTACGAGAATCATTTAAGACAATAAATGAGAACACAGTAGGTGCACAATAAATATTAGTTCCCTCTTCACCATCACCCATGTCAGGTTAATGCATTTGCTTATTTCTGCACCCCCCCCATCATCCTCTAGACTAGAACCTGATATTTGCTGGATGCTTATAAGAGATGGATACACAAATGGATGGATGGTAAATTGAATAACCTACGAGAAAAGTTGAGAATACTCAATTTAGGCTACTACTTTTATATAAGCAATGCCAGAGTTGAGTTTTCATGGTCCAAAATCACGATCTAATTAGTAAACAAACAAACAAGCAAAAAAAATTTCTAATTCCCCACATATAATCCCTCACCCCAAGTCCCTAGCCTAAAACTCACACATTATTTATTCATTCACTCCCACTGAGATACTCTAAACACTAAAGCTGCCTCTTGGCTGCTATATTCAGGCCTGCCTTTCTCCCTGGTTTTGCTTATTCTATGTATTCTTTCCTCTTTCCCTCCATCTGTTTATCAAAATTTACCTGTTCCCTGTGCTAATCACTTAGGGTTTCAATTACCACAGAAAAAAAGTCTTTAATTGATGGCAGGAAGGGCTTCATACAGTGCTAGCCAGCCTTCACAGTGGTCCCTAGTGATCCTCACTTTATGATATTCATGCTCCAGTGTAGGGCCCTGCCATGTTAAGTAAGGATAAATTGGGTGATCAATAAAATATTGAGAAAATGTGAGATGTCCAAGGTGAGGTCATAAAACACATTCTTGCTTCTGTCTTGGTTCTGGGATTGCTCACACTAGGGGAAGCTGGTCACCACGTTGTGAGGACACTCAAGAAGCCCTGTGAATAGACACATATGAAGAAAACCCGGGGCCTCTTGCCAACAGGCAGCACCAACTTCCCAGTTATATGAGAGAACTACCCTGAAAATGGATTTTCTAACCCCAGTCAACTCTTCAGATGACCTCAGCCCAGACCAACATCTGATTCAATCTCATTAGAGGCTTAAAGTTTGAACCACCAGCCTAATCACTCCCCAATTCCTGGCCCACAGAAAACATGAGAGATAACAAATAATGTATTTTTGAATTGGGCCAGTATGTTTGGAGGGGATTTGTTATTAGATATCTAATACATTGGGTTACCCAAGAACTATTGATTCCTTATACCCGAAGAGTAAGAGGACAATTCCTGGGTTCCAGGAAGTATAGTGAGAGGGAGATTGGGAGCAGATGCAACTATCAAAGCCTCTTGAGTTCCTACCAATTAAAAGCAGAAAATACTTCAACCACTTTGTAAAACTGCATGACAGTGTCTACAACAGGTGAACATGTACAAACATAAAAATTCAGAAATTCCACTCACAGATATGTACTCAACAGAAATGCATGCACTAGAGACACATGTAAGAATTTTTCTAGTGGCATTACTGATAATAACTAAAACTCAGCAACCATCCAGTAGAATGGATCAATAAATTATAGTATATTCACTGGAACACTGTACAGCAATAAGAATGGTCAAGCTAGATACAACTCAGCTACACACAACAACATGGATGAATGTTTCAAACAGTGTGTAGAGTAAAGAAAGCCAGACATAGGAACACCTATCTGTGATTCTATTTGTACATTTCAGAGAGGGCAACGAAGGGGCTGCTAGGATGCTGGTGATGTTCTGGTTCTTGATCTGAATGCAGAAACATGGGGCAGATTCCCACTTGGAAAAATCAGTGAGCTATACATTTATGATTTATGCATTGTTCTGTATGTATATTTATTTCAATAAACAATGCACCTTTAAAAAAGGGCAACCGACTTTAAAAAAGGAATGAGTGTACCTGAGAGCAGTACAAGTTCAAAAAGTTTCTTGCTTTATATTAAGGAGGGAGATGGGAAATTCCTGGTCTGTGGTTAACTCACACTGGGCCTCAGTTGCCTAAAATAATAAAATAACTATTAATGTTTTTACGTACCAACTATATACCTAAAGCATTATGTCAAGCAAATAAGTATAACATTGCAATTAACTGTAAAATAATATTTCAAGACAGAAAATAGCATGCTCATTTTACAGATGTGGAAACAGAAGTCAAGCTGTGGAGAGCTGACACCACAGCAATCCAGCCTCAACTGGAGACAAAGATGACACTCTAAAGATGGTGCAGAAACAAGCTGGAGGAAACCTCAGTGGCCACCTCACTAGCCCAGACTGCTTTCCTTTGGACTGTTAAGTAAGAGAGAGAGAAACCTATTTCACATAAGCCCAATGTGGGGGCTCCCTGCACCCTCCCTAACATACGTGGCTTTACAGGAGGAGGTGAGTGCACAGAGACATGTGGACACACACCTTGGCCACTGGCCAATAGCTCAGCCCTCAGAGAGCAGATGATTGGGTCCCCAAGGGAGAGATCAAACATCTCCCTCTCCCAGCTAATATGAGTGACTGCTGCCTTTTTAGCCTCCTTCTATTCTCCCCTCTTTTTTTTTATTCTAAAAGAATAGGAAGGCAGCCACAGAGGGACTTATAAGGTCCTCTTCGTGGCTGACAGCACAGTCCCATATACACCTTTTTACTGGATCATCACCACAAATATGTGGGGTAGGAATTAACTTAATTTCCATTTTGTTGGAAAACTAGGTCTCAAATAAATGCCTTGGTCACATTAATAAGTGACATGGAGCCAAAAGTTTTTCATCAGTCCTGGTCTCCCTGGAAAAGCACCTACATGGAAACTTGAGGCCAAAGAAGGGTTCCTGACAAATGCCTTTTCACCATTCCTGTAGAGCAACATAATTCAGAGTTACAGTCCAGGCCTCCTCTATAAGAAAGTAAATAAATGCAAGAATCTCAGGAACCTTACTTTAAATCAGCCTTACTCTCTGTCCTTACCAATCTTAAGTTTAAGTTGAAATAACTGGACAGCCTTATGACTGTAGCCTAGACTTTGTCAAAGTCACATTTTAATAAAACTTAATAAAATTCAGGGCCTACAGCACACTTGTTCTCATGAGCCTCATGACAAACCTGTAAGTATTTTTTCCCCATTTTTTTTACACATGGAGGAACCGAGGCTCAGAGAGGTTAAGCAACTTGCCTATAGTACCACAGTGAATAAGTGAGAGCCTCCATGTCAAACATTCAGCTCTGGGTCTGGCTCTTTTGAAGTGTATAATAGAACATTAGTTACTATTCTGAATGGTGAGTTGGGACTGAAATTGAAGTCTGGCTGTAAATCTGCAAGTCCACTTGGCCTCTCTCCTGAAGATTTTCCTCTCAGATCTCCCTGTCCCTGAGGCTGCCTTGGTAACCTACCCAGTAATTATGATGACATCTCTGACATGGTGCTTACTTCTGTGCCAGGAACTATTCTACATGCTTCCATTTATTAACTGTGCCCATGCCCTCCAGCCGGAGACCACCAGGAGTGATCTGCTGCTGCACGCTGGCTGGATTGACTGCAGTGAGGGAGCACGCACATCATAGGAGCGATGGGGTGTTTCAGTAGACGGTGTTAGAAAGGACTTATGGAATGTGGGCTTCTACCAGCCGAAGTCAGGTGATCCTGGAGAGGGTTCAAGGAAGCAGGGGTTTGCTCTATACCGGGTGCTATCAAGAAAAAAGGATAATTCGGATTTGATATCTTAGTGAATCTTACTGAGAAGAAGGGGAGAATAGAGAGAGCCTAAAGAGGTAATTAGTAAAGAGGCGGCAGTCACTCACTCATACTTGCTAGGGGAGGGGGATGTTTGGTATTTTTGTGGTTTCCATAGTGACCTTGTTTTTGTATGCACTAAAAAATATATATATAGATAGATAGATAGATAGATATAGATTTTATATATAATTATATATATAATATACATATATAATAGCTCCTTTTTGGTTTCCTTTGTGAGATTATTTATATTCAGCAAGACAACACCACAGCCTGACAGCAAGAGCCAGACTAGCACCTAACAACACAGGAGGCCTTGCTTTTAGTGCTAGGCCAGTTCACAGATGTCCGGGCTGCTTTTCTCTTGCTCATTTATTTACTCTTCACGAAAGTTCTATTTCTGATTTAGATCCTATTAGCATCCGAGATGAGGAACATGAGATACAGAAGATTTAAGTCAATTGCCAAGGTCACACAGACGACAAATGAAAGTGCTAGGGCAAGAACCCCGGCAGTGTGGCCTAGGAGATCTTCCCTCCTAAATACTGTGATATTCCACCCCTGCACTTATCTCCCCAGGGCCTAATCCCATCAAATTCCCTCGCTTTACCCAGACAGTCCCATGGCTAGATTCCACGGTGGCCCAGACTCAGCCTCTGGAAAACAGCTGTAGTTCCTGACCTGAGAGCCTGCCTGGATCTTTCACTCATTGTCATCCCAACTCTCTGGGAACCTGCTCCGCCTGTTTCACTGGACACCCCCTCCCACCCCACTGCAGGCATCACCTCCCCAATGTCCTCCCCACCCTGGTGAATGAGGCTTGCTTCTGGAGGGGTAGACTTAGGGCCTGCCCAACCCCAAGTGCCTGTTGTGACATCCTAAAAGAATCTGATGAAGGCCCCCCAGGGTGTTAGATGCTGCCTGCAGGCTTGGAGGCAGTGCAGTGTAGAGAAAGCACTAGCTGAGCCCCTACTTAATGCATCTATGTCCTCTGGGCAAGTTACTTCTCTGAGGTTCAAACACTGTAAGTCTAAGGATGCCAGTGACTAACTCAAATTGCTGCTGGAGGATCAGAGGAGATCATGTATTATTCTTTTGGTGGAAACTGAAAAAGGGATTACATTTCCCATCTGGGTTGATATAGAACAGACAAGAGAGAGCGAGCAAGGGAGGGTGACAAAAGCTAGAAACCATCCTGTGCAGTGGAAGCCTTTTATAAAAAAAATTTTTTAATTGAAGTATAGTCAGTTTACAATGTTGTGTCAATTTCTGGTGTACAGCACAATGTTTCGGGTATACATATACATACATATATTCATTTTCATATTCTTTTCCATTATAGGTTACTGTAAAGATTTTGAATATAGTTCCCTGTGCTACACAGTAGGACCTTGTTGTTTATCTATTTTATATATAGTGGTTAGTATCTGCAAATCTCAAACTCCCATATTTATCCCTTCCCATTCCCTTTCTCTGCTGGTAAACACAGCTTTGTTTTCTATGTCTGTGAGTCTGTTTCTGTTTTGTAAATAAGTTCATTTGTGTCTTTTTTTTTTTAGATTCCACATATGAATGATATCATATGGTATTTTTTTCTCTTCTGGCTTACTTCACTTAAAATGATGATCTCCAGGTCCATCCATGTTGCTGCAAATGGCATTATTTTATTCTTTTTCTTCGTCTTCCCCTCCTCTTATGAGATGGAAGGTGCACCCAGTTGGGGACAATATCCTAGAGGTTACAAGCACAGACACTGGCGTCTGATTTTGTGGTTCAAGTCCTTGTGCCATTGGGGCTAGTGTGTGGCCTCAGGAAAGTTACTTAACTTCTCTGGGCTTTTCTCTCTTCACGTGTGACTAGGGGACTAATGCTGCTTTGCACAGTAGTTGTGAAGGAGCAGAAAGTTGGCATCTGTGGAGTGATTGGACCAGGGCAGTCTTCCCACTGAGGGAGGTTTCCTACATTCCCCTGACCTTGCAAGGGTTTTTGTATTTGAAAAGAGGCTGACGGGGAAAGGGCAGTCCTAACTCCAAGGTCTGAAAAGCAGACACAGCCATTTCAGGCTTCAGGGAGCTGGGGGTGGGAGGGCATCCCAACCCACATCAGACAAGGACCACCTATTGTGTTCAGCTCAGTGCAGGTCTTGGCCTGCCAACATGAGGGTCCAGGAAGAGTTTCGGTTTTGAATGGGCTAGGAATGTAAGATACTGAATGTAACGGAAAAGTACTGGATTTAGCATCAGAATAGCTAAGTCCTAGATCTGGTGCCACCTCTTTCTGGCCTTGCGGAAGTCACTTAACCTCCATTTTTTTCTCCTCTCCCTCCTCCACAACAGAAGGGAAGTTCCTATAAAGCAAAGAAAAGCATCTATTTTTCAGTCTTCACCACAACTCTCCAGTATGTAATATCATCATGCCCATTTTACAGAGGAGGCAACCCCAGCTCAGAGTGGTCAAGGAGCCTGTCTAAAGGCACACAGCCAACAGCAGCTGGGCTGTGAACCAGGCAGCCAGACTCTAGAGCCTGTGCTCTCAACCTCTCCCATGAGCACGAGCAACATCTCAAGGTTTCCTCTTTCTCATCTGAAACCCTGGAAGAAGAATTGCTGCCCTGCTTTCTGCCAGGCTGCTCTAAGGATCAGACGGGCTGATGGATGTGACTGGGCTGTGCTCAGTTGACTGGGAGATCCACGGTTGAGATGCGGTGGGGTCCCGTGGCACTGTGGCTTCAGAGGGCACACAAAAAGACCTCAGTGTGGATGAGAAAAGCAGGTTTCAATTCAAGGCAAGGGATAGTCTTTCCACAATGAGTGCTCCTGATTGAACTGGGTGAGGCAGGAAGCCTTCCCAACAAAAGAAACACCAGCTAAGAAAGCAAGGGTGTTCCTTCAACACCCAAGGTAGGTACTGGGAGACCCCGGCATAGGGCTCCGCCCAGGCAAGTGCACCATTCAGGGGGCTTTCCCTCCCTTTCCTCTTTTCTTTTCATGTTAGATGCTCCCCAGCCACTGTTTCCCCTTCAGATTCTGTGAATTCTCCTGTTTCCGTGAGGTGGCCGGAGCCCGGCATGACCTGAACATCCTCTGCCAACTTCATCACAGCCTCTGGGGCAGGGGTGGATATGCGGGAAAACATTTTCCCTGAATTCTGGCTCAGATTCCTTCAACATCTGTGGAAAACAAGGGAGTTTACCACACAGCCCTCTCACAATCAAACACTCAATTAATACTTGGCTCCTCAGAGTGACCTTTCTCAAGAAAAATACCATTTAAAAATTTTCTCCACCTCTTTCCATCTTTCAGAGAGAGGAAGTGCTGAGGCCAACTACGGAGAAAGAGTCTTCGGTTCCCCCCTGCAGACTGTAGTTCTAATACCCTGGGCCAAAGCATGCAGAAGGGACCTCTGCGCATACCCTGATGTGACCTCCACACTGCCTGGGTGGGGTCAGAGCGGGGACTGGGGTGAGGGCCTAAGGAGGGAGCAGTGGCTCCTTGACGGCTTTCTCTGTCACCCTGAGAGGACAGGAGAGCCTTGCTTTCTCAGAAACACTGGGAGAGGATGAAGATGATGGATGAGAGAGACAGAGAGACAAAAGAAGAAAGAGGGAGACAGAGAGCCACTATGATGCCATAAGGAATTCTCCATCCCTCTGCAATCTGGAACCCTATGACTCAAGGTGTGCTCCACAGACTAGCAGCAGCACCATCATGCATGAGCTAGAACTTGTCTGAAATCCAGAGTCTTGGGCCTCATTCCAGACTGACTGAATCAAAATCTGCATTTTATCAAGACCCTCAAGTGATTTGGAGCCACCTTAAAGTTGAAGAAGCATTGATCTACAGAGGATTGCCTCCCAGTTCCTAGCTGTGTTCCCTGGAAGTCCAAATCCCTAGTATTCATTCTATGGAAGTCCAAATCCCTCCCCAAATTGTCTGTGAATTCCCAGGGAGCTCTCTCAGAGTCACCTCTGGTCACCTCTGGAAAAACTGTTCCCCCACACGGGACAGTTGATAGCTTGTTTCACCCTCTCTTGCTCACGCTCTCTGTCTGTTCCATACCAAACCAGATGGGAAAATTAATGCCTTTGTCAGTGTCCACAAAAAAGCAACTCACACGGAGCATTTGTGTGTCCATGTAGGAGATTTTCCCAAAATGTGTTGAGTCGTGGAGCTTGGATACAACAACCAGTGTTAACCATTTTCTACTGAACACTAGATGTCTCTGGTCTTTGACCACACAGCCATAGGAAGTCTTCACTGGCCCCTTACCCCAGGTGTTCCCTACTTTACCCCATCTCCCAGGAGCATCTCAATCTATCTCTCCTCCCTGGCTTCTCTCCTCTCTTCTCCCTCCATCTCTCTCAGGAGGGAAACTCCTCTCATTTTCTCGTATGGAGCAGTAATGACATCCCTTCTGTTGTCTTCACACTATGCTCTTAAGAGTCACCTTCTGTCCCACATGTCTCAAGAAGACAATTTCATGGCAGCACTATTCCCAATGCCACGAGATGGAAGTAACCCAAGTGGCCATCGACAGATGAGTGGATAAACAACGTTTGGTACATGCACACGATGGAATCTTATTCAACCTTAAAAGGGAAGGACATTCTGACACGTGCTACATGAATGAACCTCGAGGACATTATGCTAATAGGCCAGTCACAAAAAGATAAATCCCATACAATTCTACTTACATGAAATATCTAGACTAGTCAAATTCATAGAAAGTAGAATGGTGGAGAGAGGAGGAAAACGGGGAGGAACTGATTAATGAGTACCAAGTTTCAGTTTTATAAAGATGAAAAGTTCTGGAGATGGGTTGCACAACAATGTGAATATACTTAACACTACTTAGAAATGGTTAAGATGGTAAATTTTATGTTTTTAACCACAATTAAGAATTAAAATTGAAAAAATAAAACATCTGGGCAAGCACGTAGCCTTCTGAGTCTTAAGTTTCCTCAGCGAACTAGGGATAAATACACATGCTCTCCTCTAAAAACACCTCACAGGACTGTTTAGAAGCTCATATATTTAATGATTTTGAAGGGAAAAAGGCATTTTTTTTCCCCAGGACTTCTGGTGCCAGTGGTTTCGATGGTTCACTTTCTATTGTAGCCTATATATCTCCCATTTCCTTCACCTGTCCTTCCTAGGCTCCACCCTTCCCCTAGCCCTGCTCCTCTTCCTCCACCATTTCCTCCAATGTTGGTGCCTTAGTATTCATTTCCTCCCTTCTCTTACGGTTTTATTCTCTCTGGGATCTCACTGACTCTCAAGGCTTCAAGTAGCTCCATGGGCAGATGAACACCAATCTCTAACTCCTGTCCAGATCTCCTTCCTAATTCAAACTAGTTTATCATACTGTCTGCTGGACTTCTCCCCCATGCACCTCAGTTTGGCATGTTCAAAGCCAAATACAACACCATTCCCCACAAACCATCTTCTCCAAGGTTCTTACTCTCAGTGAAAGATCTAATAGCCATCTCTTAGGTTGCAAAAAAAATTATATATATATCTGGAAATCACCCAGTGACTGTTCCTTTCTCCTTCCCACCCTCACTCTTTAATGACCTACTCGAGACAGAAAGTCTCAGATGAGTCATTTCTCAAAGGTTCATTTCTCTCTTGGGTTACTGCAGGAAGCAACTGCAAGGTGGCTGTGCTCTGCTCTGCTTGTCTTCTTCATTTCAAGATCCAAGCTCGAGGGACATGCCATTCTTATGGCAGAGGAGAAAAATGACACAGCTGAAACTTTCAGTGGCTCTTAATATTTCTGCTTAGTCTTGGTCTAAATAACTCCCACTTAGGTTCCATCAGCTAAAGCAAGTCATATGCCCACATCTGATGTTAGTAATCTGGGGGAGTATACTCCTTCTCCAGAGTAATGCTGCAAATCACAGGGCAATGGCTGCAAATGTAGAATTCTCCTAACAGGAAGAGTGAAGAATTATTTCCAATAATATAGCACATGTCACTGTTTGTTTATACAGCTGGCTCTATCTGAAGAAAGACTGCAATTAGAAAAGTGCCCAGATCAGACCCAGCCTGAATCCCAGGAGGTGCTGGTTTCCTGAAGCGAAGTAGCTGAAGCCTTATTAAAAGAAAAAAAAGTGATATTAGCCTCGTGATAAAGAGGATCTAGAAGAGAATCCTACCTCAGTCCATCCAATGTGTAAAATGGCAGGAAATTCACTTCATGTTTTAGGCTCCTTCTAGAGTGTTTTTCACTTACTTATGACCTTTCTAAAGTAATCTACAGGAGTGAGTGCCCACCAGCAGCGTTTGTGCACCGTGGTGCCATCCATGGGCCAAGTTTGATCAGACCAGAGGAAAGCCTCTGACCCAAAATTGTTCAACCAGGTCCCATTTGTGGTAACATGGAATCTAAACAAAGAGGGCCAGAAGGCCAATCTCTCCTACAGCTGGAGTGATAACTCGTGAATTTGGAGGATGTGGGAGGTTGGTCATTCCCCCAACCATTCATATAGAGCAGCTGAGAAAGCCAGTCTTTAGAGAAAATGACAGAGGCAGCCCATCGGTCAAACAGAGAAAAGGGGTGAGAAAGAGGAGCAGCATTCCCCAAGTTTCCTGTAGCTTTCTTCTCCGCAGGTGTTGTCAATCCGGGGACCTTTCCTTGTGGCTCACACATGAGACTGGGTTCCCTGAATCACCCCTACATCTTATAATGAACTTTAGTGTAAGATAGCTTCAGTTGGTTTCTGTTGCTTGCAACCTAAAATACTTCAAGCTATTCACATTCACCTTTCTGAGCCTTAGCTGGTTCAGCTGAAAATCAAGATGATGATGCTGAGTCACTGAATTGTTGAAAGAATCAAATGGGTGCAAAAAATTCTATACAAGTAGGAAGGATTATTATTACAGGAGAGGAATGTCATGGATGAGGTAAAATGGCTTAGAAAGAAGTCTTGATCTGAATTTTTGAAATATTGTTTAAAAAATAAGAAAAATTAATAATAGAAGCTAATTAGGGGTGTATCATAATATATCGGACACTGTTCTACATGTTTTATATGCATTAGCTCATTTAATCTTCAGCTGAATATTATTTTTTATCGGTTCTGTCCTTATGCTCCATTTTGCAGATGAGGAAACTAAGATATAAGAGGAGTTTAATAATTAGCCAAGGTCACATAATACTAGGTGGCAAGGTATTATTTTTGGCTTTTATATCTGTTTCCCAATCCATAAAATGGTACGAATGATAGATATTCCAGGATTGTGTTTTGAGAATTAACTAAAAACATCCTCATAAAGTATATGATACATAGCAAGAACTGACCCAATAATTTCTTCTGTCTAAGAACACTCATCATGAATCTATTTCCTTATTGCCTTGCAAATGAAGAAAGTAAGACATGCAACTATGAAGAGATAAATTTCAAATAAATAAAAGGCAATTCTGTTACCACAGCAGGAGATGGACTCATTAAATTCATTAACCCAAGTGGGGAGGGAATAGGCTTGAAAAATCTGTAGTGTTTTAATGAAACCTGGTTCAACACAGCCTCAGACAAACAATTCTCAGGACTTCTCCAGGGGAATTATGATAACCCACACTCTGCAGTGCTAATTGACAATATAATCTTTTTTTAAATCTTCTCAGCTTTCAGAGTGGCATGTCTCAATTGGATGTGAAATGGGAGAGGGCAAGGAAACTGAGAGGGACTCAATTGCACCATATCATGGGGGTTCTCCAGACATCATGTCATGTTACAGATAGAAAATGGGAGCTCCAAGAGGTAAGGGAACACACCTTCACTCCAACAACCAGGAAGTTGGACAGTTGGATTTCAAATACAAATCTCTCTGACCCTGAAGTCCCTGCTTTTGTCCCCATACCTTGAAATGCCTTATTGAATTAGATTGCTATTGCTGCTTAACAAATTACCCAGAGTCAATAATTTGAAACAAGATGCACTTATTATCTCACAGTTTCTGTGGGCCAAGAATTCAGGACTGACTTATCTAGGTGGCTCTGGCTCTGTCATGAGGTGACAGTCAAGATATCAGCTGGGGCTACAGTTATCCTCAAGTTTCACTGGGGATCTGGAGGATCTGCTTCTAACTGCCATGGCTGGCAATTTGGTTGTAGGAACAAGGCCTCAGTTCCTCTCCATCTAGGTTTCTCCATAGGTTGCTTGAGTGCCCGTACAGCTTGGTTACTGACTTCCCCCAAAGCAAGCCATTTGAGAGAGCATGCCCAGGGAAGCTAACCTAGTCTCTGAAGTCACTTAGAATCACTTCCGCCACATTTTATTAATTAGAATGAGACTGTCCTACATTCAAGGGAGGGACCTTAGGCTCCACCTTTGAAGAGAGGAGAATTATGGACATATTTTAGACCACCACACTTAGCAAATGAGGAAGAATTTGCAGCACTGGTGTGAGTTGCCCAGCCTTTGCTTAAAATGAATCAGAGGCTTCCAACCCGTCAACATGACAGCAGGCCATGCATGCCCTACACACTGTGTGCCCCTAGCCTCATACCAGGTCTCTTTCTCCTTCATGTCACACACCTGGGCTGCTTTCATGTCCTCCAAAATGCTGCACTCCCTCCTGCCTGAGAGCCTATCTAAGATGTTCCCTGGGCCCTCTGTGCCCTCCAACCTCCTCTTGCCTTGCTAACGTTCACTCATCCTTCAGGCCCCGGTTCAAAGGTCACCTCTTCATCAACCTTTCCCTAATCTCTCAGATCACATCAGGTCTGATCAAAAGTTTTGATGAATCTTTGAGTTTTTTTTAAATGATACTTTTCACTTGAAATTATGTTTGGATGTGATCATTTGATCCACATCTGTCTTCCCCACTAATGTTTGGTCTGTATTGAAACTAATTTTTCATTGACTGTCATCCCTAGGACTCTGCACAGTGCCGAGAATGTAACATGAACTCAATTAGAGATGTGTTGAATAATGAGTGCCCAGACAATGATCTTCTCATCGCTGGAAGCGTGCAAGCCGAGTGGAACCACCTCTTTATAAATGTGTTTCAGGCAGGTTCTAGCATCAGATCAGAATTGACTGGATGACTTTTAAAGCTCTTTGCCTTCAGGGGAGTCTTTGAGATTCTGGGAGTCTGTGAGTCTAGGGTCTCCACTCACTGGGAGAAAATTCTGCCTCCTTGGGCTCAGGCCTCAGGTCTTCTGGTTCCTAGGACACACTCTCTCAAGGGATGGCCGACTCCAGGCTCAGTGGGCAGCCTGATACTCACATCAAGCACAAGGAAAGGCTATGTTGGAAACCTTGGGAGCAGCTGCCTGGGGCTCTCTGGGGGCTCAAGCGATTGGACCCTCTGAGGCTCCTTTTAGAAGTTTTACAAGGTTAAGGTTTGCTCTAAAAATAAGCCCACAAGGCTTTTTAAAAAAGCTTCTAAAACCATATGTCCACAATGGCCATTTTTTTGAAGGGCCAGTGAGCCTTTAAAAGCTTCAAAAGCCACTACTTGGCCTGCCTCCCACAGTGGAGAAAGTGCAATGTGTGGTATGTTGAAAAACAGACCTGCTTTTAAGTCTTCTAGAATCTGCACTTGAAACATTCTGCTCCTACCCAAGGGGTTCAAGATGGAGATCAGTATGTGTGAGGCTTGTACCCCTGAGGCCAGGTTCTTTCCACGGTTATCAAGTGCCCCAAACAACCTCAAAACTGCAATTAGTTGCCCTGTAAAGAGATTAGTTCAAGTTTTCCTTTCCTGTTCCCTCTCTCCTTCCATAGGTCCCTTCAAATTATGGCATGTTGTGGATTATTCTGTTAAGCACACACACACCCAGGAATCACGGTGTGACCCAGAAAATGTCCACCCAGATGGAGTGCCTATCAGATGATCCACAGCAGATGAGGAAGAGGAGGAAGAGCACTTATTTGTTAAATTGTTCTTAAATCCAGCATGTGGCACATAATAGGCAGTTACATATTTATGTATAGATACTGAATATCTCTACTTTGAGTGGGAAGACAGGGATGAGTGGAGGCTAGTAGAAAGGATATCTCAATGACTTAGATGTGCGTTCTTCCCAAAGACATTTTACAATTTGCAGGGGGATTAGAGAAGACCATGGGGTATGATGAGCCATATTTCAAGTTCCTTGAATCCTTCAAGCCTCAGTAAGGAATCCCCTACTGACCCTTTTACATAATGAGGAAACTGAGACCCACAGAGGTTAAGATTATTGCTCATGATCCCACAGGTCTATCAGCCTCCATGTAGACACATCTTACTGCTTCAATAACAGAAGAAATATAGCTACCCACGAATAGCGATAGTGCAGTGGAACAGGGCTCAGCACAAGAGCAGTAGCAAAATAACATGATAGGGGAGTCAGAGAAAAGAGAGGTCCTTTCCAGTCAGATCAGAGAAGGTCCTGAAATAACTCCTTGCAGCCGCAGTAAAGTGGATTCTCTCTTCCTCAAGCCAGGAGACTTATCTTAGTCTCCTTCCTGCATAAGTGGAATTATTTCCACTTCTTCACACACATCAAAGGATAAACCACTCAAGAGAGACGACTGTCTACTAACTTCCGCTCAGAATCAAGTATCATGGGGAGGGAAGGAACCAATCCTTCTATGACACCTTGACGGGTGTTCACCCAGCTTGTGCTCATCATTCTCAGAGACAGGGAGCTCACTATCCCATAGACAGTTCAGACTTGTTGAAAGTGATTTTTTCTGTCAAGCCACAATCAGGCTCCCCATGGTTCCATTCTGAAGTTTGGAACAACATCAAACTGGTTGACTCCCATGACCATAATGGCCCTAGAGATGCATGAAGACACTTTTCACGTGCACTCTGGAAGCTTCTCTTCACCAAACTAGACACCCCTGGTTCTTCATACTGGTATAAGAAGTAGTATGTTGAATGAGGATGCATACTGGCTCTAGAAATAGATGACTGAGGTCTGAATCCTGACTTTACCACTCATTACCTGTACATCTTTGGGCAATTTACTTCACCTCACAGACCTTCAGTTCCCTTATCTGCAAAACAAAGATAATATCTACCGCAGACGGGATTAAAGAGATAAATTGCAATAATCATGTGGATGCCTGGAATATAGTAAGAATGTAGAAAATGTTACCTAGTGTGAGGGGGCCCCTTTGAAATCCTGGGTAATAAAGTATTTCTTCCCTGTTTAGGGGCAGAAAGGAATGAGCAGAGAGTTCATTTTGAAGGATTATGGAGCTGAAGCACTTAAGAGCCGGAGACAGCTGGGGAGTGGAAACATCTGAGGTGAATTCTGAATTACCACATAAGCAGAGATTCTCAGACTTGAATGAGCACCAGAATCTTCTGGAGGGCTTTGTAAAACATAGCATGCTGGACCCACCCCCAAAGTTTCTGATTTAGTGGGTCTGGGGTAGGGCCCGAGAATCTGCATTGCTAACAAGTCCCTCCAGTGAGGCTAATGCTGCTGGTCCAAGGACCACATTTTGAGAACTGTGGTCCCAGAGCTTAACCCGTGGTATCTAACAAGTTAACCATGACCTTCCTGAGCGCCGGACACAAGCATCTTACATCTTATCTCAAGCAGTCCTCCCAATAGCCCTCCAAGGTAACTACTTACTTTCTTGTTAGAAAGAAAGAAACCAACACAGGAGGTTAGGAAACTTGCTCTTATGACATAGTCAGTGGCACAGCTGGGATTGAAATCCAAGTCTCATGGCCCCAAAGTCTGTGCTCGTAATCCCTATTTAGCAAATGAGTAAACTAAGGCATAGAGCAGTTAAATCTTGCCTAGCTCACCCATGTAAAAGGTAGTGGAATTCATTTTCAAATCCAGAGCTGTCTGACCCCAAAGGCCAAGGCCTTAACTCAAGCTTCTGTGCGAAGCAGGGTATGTTCAAGGCTGTATCCATTCCAGCACAGAGCCCAGGACCTCTTCCCTGGTGAATGATTTTCCTTTGTCCTTTCCTTTTTGCTTGACTTCTCTGGGTAATTGCCTCTTTTCTCTAGGCTCTTGATAGGGTAGACATGGTCTTCCTGGGGATCGAATGACCACAGAAGGAAAATAACTTAGAACAGGCAGTTCCTCATTCTTCCTCAGTCGGTGTTTTTCCTTTAGAGCCTGGAAAGAAATGTGGCTTCTGCACACTTTAAATTGGACCATCAATTATATGTGTCCTCAATATGCAGAGCTCATTAAGGCGGTGTTGGCTACAGTAGAGCACCTGGGCTGAGAAAAGTAAACTTGCCTTGGCTATTTCAATCCGTGCCACCCCCCCAGAGCAGAGCCCAGCCTGGGATCGCCAGGTACTAATGTGACCAATTATTTCTGTCCTCAGTGACTAGGTCATAAATCCTGCCCTGGCACCCAGTCCCTGGTTTCTGGTGGAGGAAGGTTCGGTTTTAGGAATAACTCTACCTTCTGGCTAGGGAATGGTGTGATGTTGTGGTTAGGACTCTTGGGCTTGAAGCCAAAGTGTTGCTGGGACCTCATTATGGCCTGTCAATGACCAGCTGTGTGCGACCGTCACATTCCTGTTCTACCTCTCGGCTATAAGATGGGCCTGGTGCCTCCCAAGTTCGCCGCAGTGACATTGTGTTTAAAAAAAGAGGTCAAGCATCTATAAGAGGCCACTGGGAGTATCTAGTTTTATCTGAAGTCCCTGGTGTGGTTTCCTAAAAGGAAGACGGAGAGCCAATCCCAGGCTTCTTCCTGTCCAGAATGTTCTTCCTTCTGTCCTTTGCATACCTGGATTATTCTCATTCTTCAGTTATCTCCTTAAACATCCCCTCTTCAAAGAGGCTTTCCCCAGCTCCTATCTAAAGTTCCAGAGGCTGTGGAGAAAAGGGAACCCTCCTGTATTGCTGGTGGGGATGTGAATTTGTGAAGCCACTATGGAAAACAGTATGGAAATTCCTTAAAAAACTAAAAATAGAGTTACCATAGGATTCAGCAATCCCACTCCTGGGTATATATCCAGAGAAAACTCTAATTCAAAAAGAGACATGCACCCCAATATTCACAGCAGCACTATTTACAATAGCCAAGACATGGAAACAACCTAAATGTCCAACAACAGATGATTGGATAAAGAAGATGTGGTATATATATATGCAATGGAATATTACTCAGTCCTAAAAAGGAACGAAATAATACCATTTGCAGCAACATGGATGAACCTGGCGATTATCATACTAATTGAGGTAAGTCAGACAGAGAAAGACAGATATCACATGATACTGCTTATATGTGGAATCTTAAAAAAAAGATACAAATGAACTTATTTACAAAACAGAAACAGACTCACAGACATAGAAGACAAATTTATGGTTACCAGAGGGGAAAGGAGTGGGGAGGAAGTTTGGGATTAGCAGATACACACTACTATATACAAAACAGATAAATAACAAGGTCCTACTGTATAGCACAGGGAACTATATTTAATACCTTGTAATAACCCGTAATGTAAAAGAATATGAAAGTATATGTATATGTATTCATGACTGTATCACTATGCTGTACACCAGAAACTAACATAACACTGTAAATCAACTATACTTCAATAAAAAAAGTAAAAATAAAATCCCCTTTTCCTCTCTGTGCTCTAGTTACTCTCTGAAACATCATCATCTTTCCATTCTCTTCAGCATGAAACACAATCTATACTTACCTTGTTACTTTCTTCGAATGCATGGTGGTTATCCAGTGACTTCATGTGATGTTAGGTTAAGTTGTCTTTGTGCGATGTTCTGAATGAGAACTTGCCCGTCCCCTCTGTTAATCTCACTCCCCCAAGATTGGAAAGCTCACTCTTTAAAAACTGTATCTTGCAACTGCTCATCAGAGCAATTCAGGTTTTTTCAAACCGAACAACCAAAACAAAATGCCAAAGTAGATTGAGTGCCAAGGGTAACACCTGACTGAAAATGTTTGTGTTCATTAACCTAGTTTTACTGTTTTTATTGATGGTCATTAGATGTTATAATTTTGATCTATTTTTTAAAAGGCAGGGAAATCAAAGTGGAAAAAGACAATCACTGCTTTGAAGGAACTCAGTTACAGGGAGAGAAAAAGAGTAGCAAACAATTGCACTGTCATTTGCTAAGTTTGCAAATTGAGGTAATAAAACTACACGGAGGCTTGTGGGGTGAAGTAGGGCAGAAAAAACCCAGCATGAGTAAATTCAGGATGGCATGTTCGGGGACATCAAAGTAGCTCCGTGTAGGATGAGCATGAGCAGAAGGGAGTAAGAGGATTCATAAACACCTCTAGTGCCTCTCCATCACTATCATGACTCTGGGTCATGGCTGTGATTATTTGTCTGTCTGTCTGTCTGTCAGTCTACTTGTCTATTCTGAATCCTAGATTCCAAGTCCCCAGGACCAAGCCTATGCCTTCCCAGAATAAACACTCACTTATTTTTTGAATAAGCTTTGAATAAATGGCCAGGTTCTCAGGGCAGTAGAGGAGGCAGGTGGCAGAGATACCTGCAAAGTTGGAGACAGGGCAGAGAAAACTGAGGAGAGATAAAGGGACCAGCACTTTGATGTGTAGTTATTTCATGAAGGCTTGGACCAGCAATTTGGCCAAAATAGCACTGAAATGTGGGAAGAATAACACTAGGTTTATAAGCCATAACAAAATGTCATTCAAATATGGTAGATAATTAATACCCAATAAAGAAAATTAGTTATTATTTTATAATTTCTTCACAATGTTACTATATATAGTAGCACCTAGGTTTAGTTTTCTACTTCAACTTAATGGTTTTGCTAATAAATGACTAAAGGCAGAAAAAAAAAGAAAAAGATCCTTTCGTAATGAAGGTTAAAATGCAGGACTTAAAGTCAAGCAGATTTCATTTCTGAACAAAGTTTTGCCACATTCTATATGACCTTAGACAATTAACTCAATCTCTCTGAACTTCAGGTGTCCTTCCCATAGAATGGGGCTAAAATTATGCCTTATTGTGGCAGTTAAATAATGGGTGTTTTTTGTCTACTGCTGCCTATCAAACCACCCCCAAAATTTAGTAGCTTAAAACAACTTATGATGATCTCTCACAGGTTTCTGAGTTGGTTGGGGGTAGCCAGGCAGTTTTTGCTTAGAGCCTCTTATGAGTTGTAGTTAATGTTGACTGGGGCTAGAGTCATCTGAAAGTTCAACTGGACTGGATGTCCAAGATGGCACACTCTTATGGCTGGCAGTTGATGTACTGGGAACTCAGCGAGGACTATTGATTGAAACACCTAAATGTGGCCTTTCCATGCAGCATGGACTTCCCACAGCAACAGGGCTGGGTTCCAAGAGGGAGCACAGCTAGAGCCAGGATTACCAAAGACCCAGGGCTAAGTTACAAAGATTCTTATGACCTTATTCTGGCAGTTTCAGATCATCATTTCTGCGATTTTTCTGTTGGCCAAGTAAGTCACTGAAGCCAGCCCAGATTCAAGGGAAAGACTGCAGTGGACTTCATCTCTTGATGTGAGAAGTATGTGTGTGCAGAGAGGGAAGGAGCTGAGGACAACCACCTTTGGAGACTATCAAACACACAGAACATGGCATATCTCAGTCTGAATGAACATCCATTCTCTCCTTTCCATTTTCACTTTGACTCATTACTTTTTCAAAATTCTTTTAATACATAGTTTCAGAAAGTCAGAGCTAGGCAAAATGGTACTTCAAAGGTGATCTAAGAGATTCCTCTCTTATGCTACAGACAGGAAAACTGAGGCCCAAAGGAAGGAAATAATGAACCAATGGCTTTTATCCCTAGACTGCATCCCAGGGTCTCAACATAATAGATCTTTAGTAAGTGTTTGCTCATGAAGCAAATGGCACTCCACATCACTTTACTGTTTTTAAAGTATTTCCAAGTATATACTGAAAGGCAAAGTGAGGCAGTGAGAAGTTACCAGATTTGGGAATAAATATATCTGTGTTAGAATTCTAGCTCTTATACTCACTTTATGATTCTAGGCGGATTGCTGAACTTCTCAGAGCTTCTGATTCCCTTAATTCTAAAAATAGCCTAATGAAGCACAGGATTCCAAGCCATTGCAAGTGCTAAGGTCATTAATTCAAGTAGCTGATACAGACCAAGTGCTCAGCATTTGGCAGCCATCTTGTTTTGTTCTTATTAAGTTTCACAAAAACCCTGTGAGGTAGGTATCGTAGTCCCATTTTACAGATTGGGAAACTGGACCTCAAAAAAAGTAGGTGCTTTGCTTACTACAAACAGCTAGCAAATGGTAGCTCTGAGACTTGAAAGTTGTCTCTGATTCAACCGCGGAAGCACCCTCCTACCCATCACCTCTACCCTCACGGCCCACACATCCATCCCCTGTAGTCTATTCTAAAAAGCAGAGAAGAGATTCTGAGTAGCAATAATTTGCTAAATTAATGACTACTTAGGATTTTTTTTTCCATTAGTGGGAGGGAAATCTCTAGATCATAGTCTGCCCAATAATTTAGCACTTTTTCTAGCACTTTGAAGTGTTTGAAGTTTCCATGTTTCTTTGACCTTTAATAGCATATGAGGTAGGAAAGGCCACGATTAGGGTGCCTGTTAGATAGGTGATAAAATCAAGGCAAAATGCCTGTGGTTTGCCTTCATACTCTGGAGGGATTATGCTGATCCCATTGTTTGCCAAAACGAGGCAGATAGAAAAAGAAAAATTAGAGAGATTCCAGGAGATTGTGAGTCTAGCTCTTTCATCTTCATTTCCCTTTTGAAAGGCCAACGACGAACATTGTCAAAAACTCTGCCATTCCTGGAAGGGTACCATAAAGAGAAAATAAGCAGAACAAGAGTAAGACAGGAACCATGGGGGAAGGGAAGGGGAATCAGATATCCAATGGACTGACTCTGTCTGGCCCCTAAAGAAACCTCCACTTCCCCAGCCACTAGACAGGGATGGGTTATACTCCTGTCCCCCTACCCACTCACCCACCCACCCCTTGTGAATGTTGATTCCACTCTCCATGTAGATGTTGACATCTGTGACAGAAGTCACCATGGGGCCAGGCATTGGGAAGAAGGCCACACCCATCTGTGCGTGGCACACGTTTTAAAAAGGTTATTTGAAAATATGTGTTCTAGATCCCATGAGAGAGTGACTAGAGAGGAAAAGAATTTTTTTTTATTGTTTTTTTGGGTTGCTTTCCTCCTCAACTATTACCCTCTCCCCTATTATGATGCAAATTTACTTGAGAGTCTTCCCTTTCCCCTCTCTTTCCCTCTAAAGAGCAAGATAAGAATTTTCAACATGTTCTCATTTCCAAGTGATTTTAAAAAAATGTGGCATGATGGCTGGGGAGAGAGCTGAGCTCTCTGGCCCAGGAGGAACCCTAGCTTCTGTACAGTATTTCTGTTTACTGTCAGCAGGCAAAGACCCAGGCTGGAGGACCAGCTCTACCCCTTTACCAGCCATTTGCTGGGGACAGTTGACATACTGCCTCTGAACTTCACTTTACTCACTGGTAAAATGGGGATACTCCCCAGAAGAGTGGGAAGAGTCTGAGATAACTCCAGGAAACATGTTTCATAAAGTGCTCTCCACATAAAGCTGTTACAAGGAACTTGGTGAGTACACGCCCCTTCAACTCTGGAGCGCTCTCTTTCCTTTTCCTGCCAATTTCTCCCCAGATATGCCCATGAGAAAAAAAAATGTCTTGGTCCCAAAGACAATAGTATCTTTTAATATCTTTCAAATGGGATTCAAAGGGATGAGGGGAGGGGAGAACAAGCCTTTCAAATTACAGCAAGTGGGAAGTCTTGAACTGCTTTTTCTTCTTTTTAAAATTACAGTGTGCATTGGGGTAACCTATTGAAAAGAACACTTCTGGAATCCTGGAAAACGAACTCTACAGGAACTCACTGTGTGGCCTTGGACAAGTCACTCTGCTCTACAAACCTCACTCCACTAACGGAGAGTGTCTATAAAGAGGAGTGTTGTATAAGAGAACACACTCCAGACCCAGACACGCCTGCCCTCAAATCTCAGTTTCTGTGGCTTACCAGACATTTGACCTTGACCTCTCAAAGTCTCAGTTTCCTCATCTACAAACTGAGGTTATTAAAAGTACCTATCTAATACGGTTATCCTGAGGATTAAACAAAATAAATCAATAAGAGATTTAATAGCTTGCTTGGTTGATAGTATTTAAGAAAATGAAGTTGCTACACTATTAGAACTATCATCATTATTATTATTGTTACTGTTACTCTAAAACCCTTTGGATTTCAAGAAAGTAAAGCTCTATTCCTGAGTTCTTTGTACTGTCTAAGCTGAGGTCAGTCTCAGCAGGGGGATATTTTGAATGGCCCATTCTCCTCAGGGCCTATAGCATTACCCCAAAGAAAGGGTGTCCATCCTGTCTGGAACAAAACTTGGGGAGGGAAATTAAGGCCTCCTGTGCCCTGTCTCTGGAGTCTCCTGTTTTCTTTCTGGCCCTGCCCTGCCTGGCCCAGGTCTGATAGCTGGAGCTGCTGTGCTCTGGGCTCACACTAGTCAAGCAGCCAGAAGGGAGAGGAAACCAGAATAAACATGTTTTGCAAGAGCAGAGCCAGTTTAAGTGAAAGCAATTCTAAATAAGGACAATACAGAGCCTTGGCCGCCTCTTGGCAGCCTCCTCCACAAAGGGGTTTGCCATGAAAAACCAAAGGTCAGACTGATAAGCTGCGGGTGCCTGCAACCAGGCTGGCAGGAAGCTCATGACAGGACCTCCTCACTCAGCATCCAAATCCATCATAGGCCAGGAGGTGTGAGTACAGGGGCAGAGAATCTGAAGACCCAACCAGGCTCCAATCTTATCTACTCTATTATGACTTAAAGCATGTCCGTTCACCTTGCTGAACCTCTGATTTCCTATCTATCTATCTATCTATCTATCTATCTATCTATCTATCTATCTAGTGAAAAAAAGGAATAAAATCTGCTCTGGGTTCCCATGGAAAATAAAAGTTTAAAAAGGTGGTTGTGAACTACAAAGTGATTTGCAAAACTCGGAAGTTAATCAGAACTAGGTTTTAATCTCAGCTCAACTGCTTATTAGTCATGTGACCCTGGGCAAGTTAATTTGTTTGAAACTCAGTTTTCTACTTCGTGTGTTTTATACTTGTCCTGGGTGCTAGTAATTCCAGGGGCCATGAAAGCAGCAAAGTATGCTAAGTTGGCATATTAGTTTTGTGTGGGTGCTGTAACAAAATAACACAAACTTGGTGGCTTAAAACAACAGAAATTTATTCTCTTGTAGTGCTGGAGGCCGTAAGTCTGAAATTAGTTTCACTAATCCAAAATTAGGGGATCTCTCTAGAGGTTCTAGAGGAAGATCTATTCCTTGTCTCTTCCAGCCTCTGACAGCTGCCACAATTCCTTGCCTTGTGGCTGCATCAGCTCAGTCTCTACCACTTATAGTCACACTGCCCGCTCCTCTTCTGTGTGTAGTCAAATCCTCCTCTGCCTCTCTCTTATAAGAACACTTGTGATTGTATTTAGGGCCCACCTGGATAATCCAAAATGATCTCGTCATCTCATAGTCTTTGATTTAATCACATCTACAATGGCTTTGCTACATAAAGTGACATTTACAGGTGCCAGGTATTATTAGGATCTGACATCTTTGAGTTCCATTATTCAGCTATACTTAGGGGTTCTTAAATAGTAGTATTCCTACTATGTTTATTAACTTCTTCTTCATTATTACACAGATAGAGAGTCTCAGAAGGATTTCACCATTCAAAAATATCTTGTGATTGAAGCAGAGGATTAGGGACTACTGAAGTATGCCGGAAATAGTCACGTTAAATTCTTCATATTTATGTGCTCTGCATAAAACCCCATCTTAGTTATCTCTTTATCCCAAGCAAGTGACTGAGCAGAGACACTCAGTACAAGCTTGATGCATGGATGAATGGAGGCTTAGAAATACCTGTGTAAATTCGAACTGTATTTTGGATGTAGAAGAGGAGTTGTGTGTGTAGACTAAAATCAGATGACTTGAGTGATATCATGGCCTCCTCACTTATTAGCTGTGAGATTTTGGGCAAGTTACTTTAGCCTGTCTAAGAAGCTTCAGTGTTCTCACATAGAAAATTAACATAATTAAAGTATCTGCCACATAGGGTTTTACAAGGAATAAATGAGATTGTCCAAATAAAGGAATTTTCATCATGTCTATCATGTGACAAGCACCTGTATAATATGTGCAGTAGCTATTATTGACTTTTAAAATTACCAAGTTTAATTCATTTAACATATCCTTGATATATGCCAAGAATGGACTCATTTGAGGTGAAGGGAGAGATGGTTAGTTTAGAGAGAAATAGGAAGCTAGGAAATATATCTTCAAACTTACATTAAATAGTGTTTTCTTCTTCATCTCCAACCCAGATTCCCAAGAGGACCAGAATTAGGCTTTGCCTCTAGGATTTATTCCTTGGCAAGGAAAAAAAAAAAAAAAACGAAAAACAAAAAAAGAAAACCCACAAACAAACAAACAAACAAAAACCTTTCATCACCGTAGCTGTGGCTCAAATGATCAGATGGAATTGGATAGGGACAAGACTGGCAGTCAAAAGAATAATACCTTCAAGGAAAACTGGAGGAGACACTGAAACATAGATACCAAGGCCCAGGAGATCAGAAATCCTTGGGAATGACAAGAAGCTGGGTGAGAAAAAACATCCAGCATATATGTTGTTGCTGTGCTTGGCTTTTATGTGTTGCTTTGTTTGGAAAAGCAGGCTGCATAAAGGACTTATTTTCAAAGACTGGGGGATCTACCAGGAAAACAGATATGTACACATCACACTTGAGATGAACTGTGAAAAGTGCAGCTTTAGAGGGGCTACAGGGCAGGGAGATGAAAGCAAAAAATGCAGCTCAAGAACAATGGAAGGGGATGAAATTGGGAAAGTGTTCCAAAGAAAGTGACATGACATTTCAATGGGTTTCATGCTGTTTCCTGTAACCCCTAGCTCTTTCAAAACAGACTTTGAAGAATCAAACACAAGCGACCAGGAGAGATTATCTGGTTTCGACCTCTGCTTTCAAGAGCCTGTTTATCCCCATTTTAGAGATAAAGTTGCTGAGGCCCAAAGAAACACAGGAAATGTTGGTGGAGAAAAATGATAACATAGCTCTTTCTGCTTCTTAATATTCTCTACCTCCAGACAGGATAGATAAGGAAGAAATACAATTTTTTTCCATTGTAATTGCTAGAACCTTTGTATCAGCTAAAAGTATGATTAGTTGAGAATGAAAAAAATCCAAATAACATGGGTTAAGTAGACAGAAATGTATTCCTGTCTCAACTGAGTAAAAGAAGTCTAGAGATACTTGTACACAAAGGTTCATAGCAACACTATTCACAATAGTCAAAAAGTGGAAACAACCCAAATGTCCATCAACAGATGAACAGATAAACAAAGTGTAGTACACAGATACAATGAACTACTATTCAGTCATTAAAAAGGAACAGAGTATGGATACATAATCTGATGTGAATGAACCTCAAAAACATTATGCTCAGTGAAAGAAATCAGACACAAAGGGTCACATATACCATGATTCCATGTACATGAAATGTTTATAATAGGCAAATCCATAGAGACAGAAAGCAGACTCCTAGTTTCCAGGGACTGAAGGAAAGGGGGCATGGAGAGTGACTGCTTAATGGGTTTGGTGTTTCCTTTTGGGATGATTAATACATCTTGGAACTAGATCTAGATAAAGGTGATCATTTCATAACCCAGGAAACATACTAAATACCACTGAATTATACACTTTAAAACAGTCAATGACCAATTTAATGTTACATAAATTTATCTCAACTAAACCATAATAAATCCTGAGGTGAGACATTCAGAACTGGTAGGCAGCTTAATGACAACCTCTGGGATTCAGGCTCTTTCTATCTTGCAGTTCTTCCATCTAGATCTGTAACTTCCACCTCATGGTCCAAAATGGCTGCTCAAACACCAATGATCACAACTGCATTTTAGCTATCAGGAAGGAGAAAAGACATAAGAAGTGGATGACGGAAGCTCCCGAAGAATGACATAGGCACTGAGATTTAAAAAATATACAGGAATTAGCCAAAGAAGAGTGATGAAAAAGAGCTTTCTAGAAGAAGGACTCAGAGGACATGAGTCACAGGAAAGACTGGTGGGAGATGTCCAGCACAGCTGGCTCATGGGGTTTGGGGAGGAGAGTCCTGGAGAGGTGGGCCAGGACTGGATTACCTAGCCCACTGTAGGCTCTGTCTGGCTCTGGAAATCTGTTATCTTTCCTCTCATCACCCTGGTTCTTGCTCATTTTCCCATCCCATACTCCTGAGCCTTAGGGAAATTGATTCCATAAAAATAAATGAGAGAAGAGTCTAGAGATGGCCTTTGGTACGCATAAAAGTACACATTTTATCTTCCAGTCAAGGACTTTTTGAAGTTATTTACTTCTCAAAGACAGCTGCCAAGGACTCCATGACTCAAGGGTCCTCTCCTGCCCCCTGATGGCATGTTTTACTGCTGCCCTTCTAGAGGTCTTCTCCATTGTCTCCCTCCTTCTATGACCTCATTCACAGTGCCAGCGAGAGCCAAGGTAAATCGTGCAGACTTACAGCCAGGGCCGCTGCGAGATGTGAACTGCTTACTTGTCTCCCCAGGCCCCAGGGGAGTGGCTTTTGGTAGAATGCACAAGGAGGAGAAAGCTTTCGCCTTAGGTCACCCTGGTGCACAGCTTTCTCTGTTTTGGCTTTGACAGGAGGTAGGATTTTATGTGCCAGGGAGCGCAGCTGGGACCAACCTGCCCTGGCTGAAGCTCTCATGCCTAAAGAGAGAGAGCAGGAGACTGCTGTGCTCAGCTTGGGCTCCAGGACACTTTGGCCTGCCCTAAAGATGACACAGCTTGTTGTGATGACAAGAATGGCCGAGCTGGAGGACCTGAGTCCTGGATAGGTGAGAGGATGTTCCCAAGGGCAGATACTGAAGTTTGAGTTAACCTGGTCAGCTCAGAGGTTACAGGTTATCTCATTAAATGTCTCTGGCACCAACCCAAGAGAACTCTCTCCAAATTGCTAGATTTTGACCAGGAAAGCTGAGGACAGAGAGGAGACAAGAATGCAAAGATTAATAGGGAATGAGAACTTTAATACTGCTGTGTATACAAGGGTTTTCCAGTGACCTCTTACCGGGGAATAACTGCTGCCAATTGATTCCTAACCATGTGCTTAACTCTAAGCGTATTCGTTACAAGTTTAAATGCATTTTGTCATTGTCCCAATGCTGTAAGGTAATAGGATTGTCTCCCTTTCACAGGTAAGAAGCTGAAGCTCTAACAGGTGACATAACTTGCCCAGAGTCACCCAGCTATTGAGAGACAGAGCCAATGTTGAAACCCAGCTGTGTATGACCTCAAGGTCCAGGACTTCAGTCAATTTCCTTTACTGTTTCTCTTTCAACTACTAACCAGCATTTCCCTGTTCAGGCAGATTTGGTGTTTCATAGCACAGGAAAAGATGGGAAGAAATCACCAAACTCCTAACTGATTAAAAACAGAAACAAGATAGCTGAAGATGTGAGATGCTCAGCTGAAGGCTGATGAGGACAGAGCTGGGAGGAGAAGCAGGTCTTCTACCTCCTGCCCTCTTGCAGTAGTCTGCACAGCTCCTGGTATAAACTGGGTAGCTTCCACTCACCCTTGCAAACCCCCTTTCCACCTCAGTCTCTCTGGGCCCCAGAAGCCTGGCCTCCATGGATCCCCGCACACCTCTGGCTTCCAGTTGGGTATGGCCAGTGGGACTCAAGACATGTGAGGGCAGGCAAGACAGGTGACAGTATTTATTCCCTGCTCCCTCCTGCGAGGCCACAGGTTGGCAGTGGCTGTGTTCATCTACCAAAGGCCTCGATTCCCATCAGGTAACTCTCTGCTGAAGACACAGCACAGCTCCTGCTCTCTCTAAGGGCACTGTTACTCTTGTTTATTTTCCTTAATTCCATTCATACCTTTGTTAACAGTTCCTTCATTAAACTGTTCTCAATAACCCTATTCCAGTGAGCCATCTGTTTCCTGTTAGGCCCCAGGGTAATTAAGCATGAGAGTTTTAGGTCTAGAAGGCATATCAAAAGTCTTTTACTCCTGTGGTTTTTAATTTTTTTTTTATGGTTACCTGCAGAGACCTAGTAAGAACCACGGTTATAAAATTGATCAAGTTCTGGATGGTCATGGAACCCTGCCTGTTCCGCATCCCACCCCAAAGCACTTCCTTTCTCTGCCTCTCTCCAACTGCTCCCTGAAATCGAAGGCCTGTAGGGAACACACTCCAGAACCAGCCAACCTAACCTAAACCCCTCACTCACACCAGGAGTTGGCAAAGTTTCCAAAGTGTCCGTTATTGGCCCGAGTGGGCCTGATTTATGCCCTGGGCCTTCATCAACAGTTTGCCTCAATATCTTCCAAAGTGTAAAGTCCCGTAAATCTTCCCAGGGAGCGACAACTCGACTGCCAGCCCATGTTAGGCAAACACATAGAAATGTCATTAAGGCAACAAACAGCCCCACTGGCTTTGGCAGAGGCTTTTCCTGCCAGGCTCAAGTTACCTAAAATCAATATTTGAACAAGGACAAAACCACATGTTTTCAAAACCAAATTAGAGGGGTCTAATACCAGGCCTGGAGATATGGTGACATCACAGGTGTTCCAGCTGGTCCCCCGGGGCTGTACCACTGGGCTTGACCAGGCTAGGCAGGCCCCCACACCCTCCCGGTCACTGGACTTACTTGTCCTGGATGTGTGACCTCACCAGACAGGTGACGCTGAGGCACAGAATGAGCAAGAAGTAGGAACTTTCACAGACCCAAGTTTATAAAACAAAGGAAGTTAGGTGTGTTCCTCCGAGCACGACTCAGGCAGAGATTCAGAATCTGAAGCAGGTTCTCCGCTAAGATCTGGGAGGCCAGGAGTGAGAAAAATCAAGAGACTCTGCTCCCAGGGGACTCACACTCACTGTAGCACAGGAGGAAGAGAAGACAACAGGTCATTTCAATACCGAAGGACAAGTGCCAGGGATGCAGATAAGTTCAGGATGCTCTGGCGGCACACGGTGGGGACAGGTAATGATACAGCAGCTGATTGGGGGCCTTTCAGAGAAGCTTTCCAACAGCAAATGGGCTAAAAGATTCTCTAGCTAACCTGTTCTTCTGACTTTGTATATGTGAGGCCCAGGAAAGGAAGGGGGTTGATGAAAGGAGAGAAAATCCTGCCTTCTCCCAGAAGGGAAAAGTATGCAAGGAAGAATTAGAGCTTCTCTCCTTCTTGTCAAGTTGGGGACAGGAATGTAGCTGCCCAGCTTGGCCTTTCCAGGCCCTCACTGTTTTAGAACTAGCCTGTCCACAAACACCTCCCAGCATTCTTTCCCCAGATTCCCTGCAAGAGCATAAGAAAAAGATGGGCAGGGTTTCTGCAGCTGGGCCAGACTGTTGGTACCTGTCGCCATGTGGGTAAATCTGACTCAGAGGGCAGCATCAAGGCCTTTGGCTACACATCTGAAGCCAGGTTCTTGGGTAATAAAGCTTTCAGTAACTTTGCTCTCCATCTGCCATTTGTGTCCTGAGTCTCTTGAAAGGGGAGTGTTAATTGTTTCCTTCCAGGAACTCTTCTACATTGTTGGTGGCGATGTAAATTGGTGCAGCCACTGTGTAGAACAGTATGAAGTTTCCTTAGAAAACTAAAAATAGAGTTATCATATGATCCAGAAATCCTACTCCTGGGCATATATCTGGAAAAGGTGAAAAGTCTAAATCAAAAAGATACATGCACCCTAATGTTCATAGCAGCACTATTTATAATAACCAAGACATGGAAGCAACCTAAATGTCCATCAACAGATGACTGGATGAAGAAGATGTGGGGGGTGTGTGTGTGTGTCTGTGTCTGTGTATAATGGAATACTACTTAGCCACAAGAAAGAATGAAATAATGCCATTTGTAGCAACATGGATGGACCTAGAGATTATCATACTAAGTGAAGTAGGTCAGACAGAGAAAGAAATAACATATAATAGCACTTATTTGTGGAATCTAAAAAAATTATACAAATGGACTTATTTACAAAACAGAAACAGTCTCACAGACACAGAAAACAACCTTATGGGAAAGGGTCAGGGAGGAATAAATCAGGAGTTTGGGATTAACAGATATGCACTACTATATATATAATAGATGAATAATAAGGACCCACTACATAGCACAGGGAACTATATTCAATATCTTGTAATAACCTTTAATGGAAAAGGATCTGAAAAAGTATATATATATATATATATATATATATATATATATATATATATATATATAAAATTTTGCTGTTAACCTGAAATTAACACACAATTGCAAATCAACTATACTTCAATTAAAAATTTTTTAAATCAAGGCAGCATGGTATTGGTACAAAAACAGACATATGGACCAATGGAACAGAATAGAGAGCCCAGAAATGAACCCACAAACTTTTGGTCAACTAATCTTTGACAAAGGAGGCAAGAATATACAATGGAATAAAGACAGTCTCTTCAGCAAATGGTGTTGGGAAAACTGGACTGCAGAATGTAAACCAATGAAGCTAGAACACTCCCTTATACCATACACAAAAATAAACTCAAAATGGATCAAAGACTTAAACATAAGACAAGATACAATAAACCTCCTAGAAGAAAATATAGGCAAAACATTGTCTGACATACATCTCAAAAATGTTCTCCTAAGGCAGTCTACCCAAGCAATAGAAATAAAAGCAAGAATAAACAAATGGGACCTAATGAAACTTACAAGCTTCTGCACAGCAAAGGAAACCAGAAGTAAAACAAAATGACAACCTATGGAATGGGAGAAAATTTTTGCAAATGAAACCGACAAAGGCTTGATCTTCAGAATATATAAGCAGCTCATATGACTAAATAAGAAGAAAACAAACAACCCAATCCAAAAATGGGCAGAAGACCTAAACAAGCAATTCTCCAAGGAAGACATACAAATGATCAATAGGCACATGAAAAAATGCTCAATATCACTCATTATCAGAGAAATGCAAATCAAAACTACAATGAGGTATCACCTCACACCAGTCAGAATGGCCATCATTCAAAAGTCCACAAATGACAAATGTTGGAGAGGTTGTGGAGAAAAGGGAACCCTCCTGCACTGCTGGTGGGAATGCAGTTTGGTGTAGCCACTGTGGAAAACAGTATGGAGGTTCCTCAAAAGACTAGGAATAGACTTACCATATGACCCAGGAATCCTGCTCCTGGGCATATATCCAGAAGGAACCCTACTTCAGGATGACACCTGCACCCCATTGTTCATAGCAGCACTATTTACAATAGCCAAGACATGGAAACAGCCTAAATGTCCATCAACAGATGACTGGATAAAGAAGAAGTGGTAGATTTATAGAATGGAATACTATTCAGCCATAAAAACCGACAACATAACGCCATTTGCAGCAACATGGATGTTCCTGGAGAATGTAATTCTAAGTGAAGTAAGCCAGAAAGAGAAAGAAAAATACCATATGAGATCATTCATATGCGGAATCTAAAAAAAAAAAACATAAATACAAAACAGAAACAGACTCATAGACACAGAATACAAACTTGTGGTTGCCAAGGGGACAGGGGGTGGGAAAGGACAGACTGGGATTTCAAAATGTAGAACAGATAAACAACATTGTACTGTAGCACAGGGAAATATATACAGGATCTCGTGGTGGCTCACAGCGAAAGAGAATGTGACAATGAATGTATGTATGTTCATGTATAACTGAAAAATTGTGCTCTACACTGGAATTTGACACAACATTGTAAAATGACTATAACTCAATAAAAAAAAAGTTAAAATTTTTTTAAAATTGTTTCCTTCTAAAACAAAACAAATAACATGAAAACTGGCTCAGGGTATAATATTAGACACAACTGTAGGATACAAAATTGTAGTTTTTCATATTGTGCTTTGGAAAATAAGTAAGATAAAATATGCCAAAAATGTAAACAATGGTTATATTTATGTGTGGTGATTCATGATTTTCTCCTTCTTTTTTTTTTTTAATCAGTATATGCTATTTTAAATCTTAAAGGGGAACATAGGTTAGTGTAATGAAATGGTCTTTGATAAATTTGATAAAAATATAAGAGGAGGTTGTAAACCCTGGAAAGGATGTTGGGGATCTTGGATGGAGCAATGAGAGGTGATCAGGCATGGCCTGGTCTGTCCTCATTCTCTTTTTTAATTTAATTTTAATTTTGTAAAAATTTAAAAATTTTTAGTTGAGATGTAGTTAGTTTACAATGTATCAATTTCTGGTGTACAGCATAAAGTTTCAGTCATACGTGTGCATATATACATTCATTTTCATTATAGGTTACTGTAAGATATTGATTTAGTTCTGTATGCTATACAGTATAAACTTGTTGTCGATCTATTTTATATACAGTAGTTAGTATCTGCAAATCCCAAACTCCCAATTTATCCCTTCCCACCTTCTTTCCCCACTGGTAACCATAAATTTGTTCTCTATGTCTGTGAGTCTGTTTCTGTTTTGTAAATAAATCTTATTCTCTTTTAACTTCTTAAGTAACTTGGTGTTCAGTGTTCAGGGCTTGAGTCAGCCTTCTCCTGAGGGTGGATAGTATTCCAGGCCTTCCACTGGATAGCATTCCAGTTTTTCGGGAGCCTGTGACCTGTCTGTGCTCATCACTTGCCTGGATCCGTTGTGCGGCGTGACATGTCTTTCCCTGCAGAGTGACTCTGTGGTGTCTCTATGCCACTGTACACAGCGCACACTGGAAGTATCTGGAAATGCCCTTCCCCTTATGCACACAATGAGGATATGATATCCTTTAAGACTCAACTTCAGTGTCCCCTTCCCCAGGACACATTCCCTGGTTTTTCTCTACTTTCCCTAGGCATACTGGATGTGTTCTACTGTCTGTGCTTGTTTAGAATTTAGCTGTGAAAAGATTTGGCACTTTGCACTGTAACTGCTTGTTTACTTACCTGTCTCTCTGAGTAAGAACTGCATTCTGTTCACTCCCTTGTTTAACTATTCATTTCATTCAATGAACAATGATTAAGCTCTATGACAGGCCAGGTACTGGACACTGGGGGCACAAAAAAGAAATGACAAAGAGTCCCCCTTCTACGGGTAGGTGACACTGAATCCTGAAGGATTTTGCCCAAAGAGAGAGCAAAGGGCATTCAATCAGGAGAGAAAAGAAAGGAGTAGAAATTTGGATGGAGGACAATAAAAAAGAAACAAAGGAGAGGAATGGCGACACCGGCACTTTGACACTTTTATGTACTTTCTCTTGTCATCATGATTCTGGCAGGGTAAAAGGCTCACCTTTCATGTCATACCCCCTCCTTATTAAACTTATGTCTATCAGGATCTCCTAGGTGCTCCCTCAGGGCCTTCTTGTCCATGCAACTCAGGCTTCGTGGATGTCGTGCCTTGAAAAATGCAGCAAGTTGGGCAGGCAGGAGGGAGGCACCCAGCTTTAGGGTAGACCCTTTGTAGACAAGTGCACCTAAAATTTTAGGGGAGGTTCAATCTGGTGAGTAGAAAAATAAAACTATGAAAAACTATGGTGACAACCAGTCATACTCAATAAAAAGCAAATAACAGGGTCTGGCACTTAGTAGACACTCCATAAAATATTTGTTGATGAGTCAGTCTGCTCTGTGACTTCCCTGACAAGAAGAGAATTGCATTGACCAGTGGATGAGTCTAAGGATATGGAACCCTGAGTTAGAAGATACTAGGAAGTTGGGGACAGTGATCAGTATCAGGTAGGACTCTATAAATATTTGAATCCTAATCAGTATTTCAACTCAGGGCCCTAGGATTCAAGCCACTGACCACACATGGAGAGCAAGCAGAAGCATGGTCAGGACTGCAGTACCAGAGGTCATGGCCAAACCAGGGGCACCTAATTTTTATTTATTTATTTATTTATTTATTTATTTATTTATTTATTTATTTATTTATTTATTATTTCATTTATTTCATTTATCCATTCCTGCCCTTCATTTGTGCCTCCATTCAACCATTCATCCATTTTTTTTCTACATGAACTATTTTCATAAAAGATAGTATTTGACTTCCCTCTCACCTCCTTCTTTTTCCTGCCATAAATCTTTTGCAGAGAAGTGATTATTAGTGAGACAGAATAAAGATGTAAAGGTTGTGTCAGCACAAAAATACATCAAAGGTTTACTAAGAAAGTTTCTCATATTAAGAATTGAAATGCTGGTTTGGGTTTGAATGTTGATGCTCTCCTCTGAAGAACTGGAAGAACCTAAAGCTTTATAGACTTAATGCTGCCCCTTCAGGTTGAAGCTGTGATTCTGGGCAGGGGAGGAGAAAGTAAAGGCAGAGAGGGGGTGTAGAAAAAGAAAGGAATAAACAAGGGAGGAAGAAAGTCCTCAGATCCCAAATGTTTGGGTCAGTTGAACTCTGGCATGGGAGGTGGCAACAGAAATAAATAAATGTTTCAGATCATCTTCATATGTGCTCAGAAATAAAAAGGATGCTCACTTTGATGATGAGAAATACCCACAAGCTCTTTTTGATATTTTGTCCAAACTAGGACTTATCTTTCCTAGGCACTGGGCACACCAACACGGATTAAGATACATTCCCTGCCTGAAGTCCCTCCCTTGCTAAGGGAGATGGCAGACAAGTAGACAGAGAAATGTTATGGAGGATATTTGTGTTGATAAGATAGGCATCACAGCATCGCACCCAGACTAGGACTTTCAAGAAGACTTCCCAGATATGGTGTGATGACCTAGAAGCTGAGTTTTGAAAGCAGGGCTAGAGTTATCCAGACAAAGAAGTAACAAGGGTTCCAGGCAGTAGGATCAATTTGTGAAAAGAGCCAGGGCATAAAGGTTGGTGGTGGTTCATGTGGTTAGAGAAAAGGTATGAACAGGAAGGAGAGAGGTGATAGGGCAAGAACTAGATCATGAAGGATCTTATATGTCAGGATAAGAGTTTAAACTTTATTCTGAATGATACTGAAAGCCATTTGAAGAATATTCCACAGAACTGTGACCTTAAGTCACTGAGATGGAACTACTGGAATTTCTTGGATGCCTCCAACCATTTACCTTTGGGTCCTAGGTTCTGATGTCTTGCCTGAAACTCATACAGCCTTTGGCTTCATTCTGTACCTTGGGAGCAAAGACTGACACCTCTGGCCCAGAGGATGGGCTCATTTCCATGGTGCTGGGCCACTGGGTGGAGCCTCTCTAGGCAGGGCGTTCCAGAAATGAGCTGCACACCCATGATGTCAGAGGGCTGGCACGTGGGGAATGGAGTGGGGTAAAACCGCTCCTATCACTGTCCTCCCACTTTCCTCCTGAGAAGTAACAAATCACCCCCCAGGCTGCTGATCAAAGAGTCTTTGCACTTCTGGAGAAATCTGACCTTTTGTAAAACCCAAATTACTCTGGAATGGTAGGGTTGTGAAACAATCTCAAGCTTTGTAGTCAAGTTGATCTAGACTTGGATCCTGGCTCTGTTACAAGCTGTGAGGCCTTAAGCAAGTTAATTACTTTCTCTGAGTCTTAGTTCTTTATCTAGAAGATGGAGAAAACAATGCTTCTCTCACAGGGTTATTAAGAGCATCACAGAAGAAAATATTTGTAAATCTTTGGCAAGATATATTAGTTCTACCCCCAGAGAATCTTCTTGTGGAATTTTACTCTTTTTCTGGTCATCCAAGGTTCACTCAGCTCAGCTGTTCTACCCTAGTAAAGGAAATAGGAAAGTATTCTTTGAAAACTTGAGTGCCATTGACCAAACTGAAAAAATTTGGCTCATCTTGAATTTATGTTAATAAACCACACTAGGTCAGGCACCATGAATTTACGAAGCTGGAATATAATGAATCCGGGACTCACAGTACAAGTCCTGAGCTCCTATCTCTGCTATACCTTGACCAAGTCTCCTCTCTGGGAAATCAGGTCCTTTCCAGGCTTGATGGTCTCCAAAACAAGCTAATAAATGATTAGACTCCAATAAGTCACACTTATGGAGGAGAAAGGAGATGAAGTACCAAAAGGTATCCCTCTTTCTTTGCTCATGCAAGTTCTGTGCATTTCCGTGCAGGCTTGCAGCTAAGGAAGGAGAAATTCTTCCATGGGAAAAGAGTTAAGAAGGTCACGCTCCAAGGATGAATCATAAACTATTCCAAGAATGTCAGAGAGAAATATGACCTACCCCAGGGGACCCCCAGGAGGAGTGGGAGAGGTGAGCAGCTGGAGTTGCCACATGCTGAGCCGGGTGCTGACTCCAGTCTGATTCCAAAGAGATTAACATGGTTCAATACCAAGGTGGGACTTCTCTCCCTGTTTCTGTCCCTGACTTCTGGATTCAGAAGTCTTTTCCAGAGCAAACCCATTGCCGTTCTCTCCAATGTCTGCTTAGTAGATAAGAGAATTAACTTTGGAATCAAACATCTGGATTCAACATCCAGTTCTGCCACTTACTGTGTGATTTTGGCCAGATGAATGTATCCCTCTCTGAGCTTGAATTTCCTTACCTGTCCAACAGGGATACACATATATATGCCTCAGGATTTTTAGAAGGACTAAATGAAATAATGTAATAAAGCCTTTAGCCCAGTATCCTAGATGGGACTCCATATATGGTGGTTAATATTTTGGGAAAAGGCAGCTGAATGGAGTGGCCACGTGCTACTTGCATGGTTCAGGTCCTCTCTGAATCACCCTGAGTTGTAATGGATAAATACAAATTATGAGGCCAGCTTTCGTTTCTAACCACCGATCTAGAGGTCTCTAAGGTGTGGGGAGGGGAAGCAGAGATCTCTTCCAGCAATATAAAGGGAGAAACAGAGCTTCCAAGAGGTGAAGAGGCCAGAGGATCAGGCCTCGCTGTCTGTCTGAATGTGGACCTGCAGCTGGGCTGAGGCTGGGAGGATGGGGTCTGAGGGGTATGGTCAGCTCCATGGGATTCATTCAGTGCTCATTCAACACATCTCTGCTGGGCATCTACTATGTGTCAGCCTTGGTTCTTGGAACTAGAGACACAGTAGGGAACAAGTCATTGCCTTTGCCACTAGTTGACATGCTAGTGGAGGAACAGAAGTTAAGTGTAAATAATTAACTGATATCTTTCAGATAGTGTGTGTTTACCTGATTCAGATAAGTCAACCCCAGGCTTCAGAAGGGAGGCAGAAGGCCTGACATGGGCCCATTGGCTGGCAGCAGCCTCTGTCCCCAGGTGGGCAGTAGGGCTGGCAGCAGGAGAGATTCACAGTTACTGGGGTTAACAGCACAGGTTTTGAAGTCAGACAGCTAAGGATGACACCTCACTTCACCAGTTACAAACTCTGGGCCTTGTGCACATTAATTAATCTCTGGGAGCTTTAGTCTCCTGTTCTGTAAAAGAGATTAAAATATAATTTACCCATGGGGTTGCTGTGAGGATTAAATGAGATGATAGATCCAAGTACTTAACAAAGCACCTAGTTCAGACTAAATGCTCAGTAAAGGTGAACCAATAATTACAGTGTTCTTATTCTATTAATTAGCATGGCCAGAATGTATGGGTTCATCTGGACTGGGGTCCTAAGAAAGAGTGATGGGGTACATGGTTGAGGATCCCATGAATAGGTCAGGAGCCCAATCCTGGACCCAGCAATGAGTGGGGAAAAGCAAGGGGCACTCAGGGTGGCTATGAAGGGGAAGGAAAAGTGGGATTCCAGTGGTCATTGCCACCTATGAAACCTGGGCACATTTGACAGCAGAGCAAAAATAAAGAAGAATTCATAGACAACCTGAGGTATAAAGAGAAAATCAAGATTCAAGCCAAACAGTAGCTCCTAATATCTCATCGTGACTGAAAACTTCTGTGTGCCAAGACCTGTGTAAGTGTTTGATATGCTGTTGCCATTTAATAATTCAGCACTTGTCTGTGGTGGATATTGCTATCCTTCATTTTACAAAAAAAGGAAACTAACACTCAAAGAGATTGTAACTTACCTAAAATTAACTAGCTAGCAAATGATCTTGAACCTGGATTTGAAGGTTCAATTTGGATTGAATGCTAGAGTCTATGTTCAGGGCCTGGCAACCAACCAGACCACAGGCCAACCAAGCCTACAAGACCACCCACATAGTCAGCCCACCACAATAGAAGGACGCATGCAGCCCTCAAAAGGGGAACACCTAGAACATACAGCTTAGGTGATAACAGGAGAGTATGCTGCTGGGACACATAGGTTGTCTCCTACAAAAGGCCACCTCTCCAAGGTCAGGAAACATAAGTAACCTACCAGATACATAAAAATACAAACTTAGCAACTTAGGCAAAATGAGATGACAGAGGAACATGTCTGAGATGAAAGAAAAAGATAAAACCCCAGAACTAAGTGAAGTGGAGATAGGCAATCTATCCAATAAAGAGTTCAGGGTAGTGATAATAAAGGTGATCAACGAACTCAGGAGAAAAATAGATACACAGAGCAAGAAGTTAGAAGTTTTTAACAAAGAGTTAGAAAATATAAAGAACAACCAAACAGATATGAAGAATACAATAACTGAAAGGAAAAAGTACGCTAAAAGAAATTAACAGTAGACTAAATGATATAAAGCAATGAATCAGTGAGCTGGAAGGCACAGTAGTGGAAATCACTGCTGCTCTACAGAAAAAAAGAATGAAAAGAAATGAAGACAGCTTAAGAGAAGAGAGGAAGAAACAGGCTGAGAACATACTTGGTGAGATAATATCTGAAAACTTCCCTAACCTGGGAAAGGAAATAGTCATCCAAGTCTAGGAAGTGCAGAGAGATTCCCATACAGGATTAGCGCAAAGAGAAGCACACCAAGACACAATGTAATCAAATGGCAAAAATTAAAGAGAGAATCTTAAAAGCAGCAAGAGAAAAGTAACAAATAATATACAAGGGAACCCCGGTAAAGCTCACTTTTCAGCAGAAACTGCAGGCCAGAAGAGAGTGGCATGATATACTTAAACTGATGAAAGGGAAAAACCTACAACTAAGAATACTCTACCGAGCAAGGCTCTCATTCAGATTTGATGGAAAGATCAAAAGCTTTACAGGCAAGCAATAGCTAAGAGTTCAGCACCACTAACCCAGCTTTAAAAAAAATGTTAATGGAAATTCTCTAAGCAAAAAAGAAAAAGCTACAAATAGAAATATGAAAATTAAGAAAATTTAAATAAATCTAAATTAAAGAAAATTGCAATTGTATAAAACACCTTTTTCTACCACAATGCTATAAGACTAGAAATCAACTAAAAGAAAAAAAAGACCTACAAAAACCATTAACGTGTAGGCTCAACAATATGCTACTAAGCAACCAATGGATCACTGGAAAAATTGAAGAGGAAATCAGAAAACACCTGGAGACAAATGAAAAACAAAACACAACAATCCAAAATCTATGGAATGCAGTAAAAGCAGTTCTAAGAGGGAATTTATAGAGATACAACTTACCACAGGAAACAAGAAAAATCTCAAATAACAGCCTAACCTTACACCTACATGAAATAGAGAAAGAACAAACAAAACCCAAAGTTAATAGAAGGAAAGAAATCATAAAGATCAGAGTAAATATAAGTGAAACAGAGACTATATATAGCTATATAGCTATGATCAATGTAATTAAAAGCTGATTCTTCAAAAAGATAAACAAAATTGATAAGCTTTTAGCCAGACTCATCAGAAAAAAAGGGAGACAGCTCAAATCAATAAGATCAAAAATGAAAAAGGAGAAGTTACAACTGACACCACAGAATACAAAAGACCATAAGAGATCACTATGAACAACTATATGCCAATAAAATGGACGATCTAGATGAAATGGACAAATTCTTAGAAATGTACAATCTCCTAAGACTGAACCAGGAAGAAATAGAAAATATTAACAGACTAATTACCAGTAAAGAAATTGAATCAGCAATAAAAATTCCCAAAAAACAAAAGTCCATAACTAGATGGCTTCACAGGTAAATTCTACCAAATATTTAGAGAAGACTTAACACCTATCCTTCTCAAACTATTGCAAAAAATTGCAGAAAAAGGAACACTTCTGAACACATTTTACAATGCCAGCATCACCCTGATACCCAAACCAGACAAAGATATCACACAAAAAAAGAAAGTTTCATGCCAAAATCACTGATGAGTATATATGCAAAAATTCTCAATAAAGTATTGGCAAACCAAATCCAACAATACATTAAAATGATGATACACTATGATCAAGTGGGATTTATCCCAGGGATGTGAAGATTTTTCAATATCCAGAAGTCAATCAGCATGATACACTACATAAAAATTGAAGAATAAATATGATCATCTCAATAGATACAGAAAAAGTTTTTGACATATTCAACATTCATTTATCTTAAATATTCTCCAGAAAGCAGGCATAGAGGGAATATACTTCAGCCATAATAAAGGCCATATATGAAAACCCCACAGCTAACATACTCAATGGTGAAAAGCTGAAGGCATTTCCTCAAAGATCAGGAATAAGACAAGGATGCTCACTCTTGCCACTTTTATTCAACATAGTATTGGAAGTTCTAGCCACAACAATCAGACAAGAAAAGGAAATAAACATAACCAAAATTGGAAAGGAAGAAGTAAAACTGTCACTGTTTGCAGATGACATGATACTATACATAGAAAATCCTATAGATGCTACTAGAGAACTACTATTAATGAATTCAGTAAAGCTGCTAAATACAAATTAATATACAAAAGTCTGTTGCATTTCTATGTATTAACAACAAATTATAATAAAAAGAAATTAAGGAAATAATCTCATTTACCATTACACCAAAAAGAATAAAATATCTAAGAATAAACTTATCTAAGGAGGTATAAATCTACAACACAGATGAAAAGACAGTGTTCTTGGATTGGAAGAATTAATATTGTTGAAATGATCATATTACCCAAGATAATCTACAGAATCAATGTAATCCCTATCAAAATGCCAATGGCAATTTCACAGAACTAGAACAAATAATTTAAAAATATGTATGGAAGCACAAAAGACCCTGTATAGCCAAAAACAATCTTGATAAAGAAGAAGGAATCACACTCCCTGACTTCAGACTATACTACAAACTACAGTAATCAAAACAGTGTGGTGCAACAGACATATAGATCAACAGAACAGAATAGAGAGCCCAGAAATAAAACCACACACTTACGGTCAATTAATCTATGACAAAGGAGACAAGAATATACAATGGAGAAATGATAGTCTCTTCAACAAGTGATGCTGGGAAAACTGGATAGCTATCTGTAAAATAATGAAATTTGAACATTCTCTAACACTGTTTACAAAAATTAACTCAGAATGTATTTAAGATCTAAATGGAAGACAGAAAACCATAAAACTCCTAGAGGAAAACATAGGCAGAACATTCTTTGACATAAATCGTAGCAATATTGTTTTGGATCTGTCTCCTAAAGCAAAAGAAATAGAAGCAAAAATAAACTAATGGGACCTAATTGAACTTAAACTTTGCACAGCAAAGGAAACCATCAACAAAATGAAAGACAACCTACTGAATGGGAGAAAATATTTGCAAATGATATGATCAATAAGAGGTTAATATCTGAAATATATAAACAGCTAATACAACTCAGTATCAAAAAATAAACAAACAACCTGATTAAAAAAATGGGCAGAAGACCTGAATAGACATTTTTCCAAAGAAGATATGCAGATGGCCAAAGGGCACATGAAAAGATGCTCAACATCACTAATCATCAGGGAAATGAATATCAAAACCACAATGAAATATCACCTCACACCAGCCAGAATGGCCATCAGCAAAACCCCCCACAAATAACAAATATTGGCAAGCATGTAGAGAAAAGGGAACCCTCGTACACTGTTGATGGGAATGTAAACTGGTGCAGCCACTGTGGAAAACAGTAGGGAGGATTCTCAACAAACTAAAATATAACTACCATATGACCCAGCAATTCCACTCCTGGGTATATACTGAAAAAAATAAAAACACTAATTTGAAAAGATACATGCACCCAATGTTTATAACAGCATTATTTATAATTGCCAACATATGGAAGCAACCTAAGTGTCCATCAACAGAAGAATGAACACAGAAGATGTACACACACACACACAATGGAATACTGCTCAGACATAAAAAAGAATAAAAGTTTGCCATTTGCAACAGCATGGATGGTTTTGGAGGATATTATTCCAAGTGGAATAAGTCAGACAGAGAAAGACAAATACTGTATGATATCACTTATATGTGGAATCTAAAAAATACAACAAACTAGTGAATATAACAAAAAAAGAAACAGACTCACAGATAAAGAGAACAAACTAGTGATTACCAGTGAGGAGAGGGAAGGGGGAGGGGCTATACAGGGGTAGAGGATTAAGAGGAACAAACTATTATGTATAAAACAAGTTACAGTGATATATTATACAATGCAGGAAATATAGCTAATGTTTTATAATATCCATAAATGGAGTACAACCTTTAAAAATTGGGAATCACTATGTTGTACACCTGTAACATATAATATTGTTCAGCAACTATACTTCAATAAAATAGTAAAATTTTTTAGTTCAAGTCCCACATCTACTGCAAGCCACTCTGTGACTTTTGGTGATTCAACCTCCTATACTCACCCTATCCCACATCCTGGAGTTCTTTGTTAAACAGAGGGAATTGATTCATGCAACATTCAGTGAGTCTTTCAAGTGGTGACTGTTTCCTCACCACATCCTTGAATCATTGGGACTGGGACTAGAGATTGATTAGGTGTCTTCCTCCTTCCATCTAGCCCATGGTCTCTTCCCCCTCCAAAAATTCCCCAGATTGGAAACTCATCAGATACCTGACAGCTGGGAGAATGAGTGTCTGATCTGGGGGTACATTAATGGAGTTGTACCACTCAGCTCTACTTGCTTTAAGTAATAAGTTCAACTCAACTGAACAGCTCCTCTTGGAGTCTGTTTTCTTTTCCCAGGGAAGCTTACAAGAGGAAAATCAGTGGGATGAACCAATCCCTGCCACTGCTGTTGGCCTCCTGGAAGCAACAGATTTGCATCATTCCCCTCTCCTTATCCATTTATATCCCTCTTCCCTTCTAGCACCTCTGCTGATCTAGGTGACATGAAGGACAGGGGTAATCCAGAGTCTTATCTATGAAGTCTGAGGCCAGGGTCATCATGTCTTTCTTGTCCATTTACTATCAAAATTGATCACAGGGATACCAAAAGATGCCCCTGTGAATTCCCTGAGTGTCAAACCAGTCCTTCTGGCCCCCACTGTATAATAGCATCCCACCTCCCACTGATGATCAGAATCAATGAACCCTGACTAAGGTGGTGATTCCTTATCTTGTCTGCTGGTCTTTGACATAAGAAGCCCAAAGTAACCAGGAGATAGTGATAGCTTAGAGTGTAATGGGATTCTTGGAGTGTATCTTGGTGGAAGTTTTCTTCTTTTGGGAGCCAGGACCTCTATATCTACAAAAATCCAGAGTTGTGGGGATAAAATCACAAATTCTCCAAGAGGATCATTAGACGTCGTGGTAGACAAAACATTTTTACTTCTATTCCTTGGTTCCTGGCCCCATGAATTCTACCTACTGGGGACATAGTGCCATATAGTGGTCATTGACTGAGTATGTTTACTGCATCCTGGAAGATAGTTTCCATCTTTGCAAGGTATCAGTTCAAGGTATCACTGCATTTTAAATAATTCTTCAAAAGGTCATTCCATCACTCCATCAGGTGGCAGCTTCTGGGTTATAAAACATGTGAGAGGACCAATGCACCCCATCATGTGTCACTGCCATATGTCCTTTGCTGTAAAGGATTCTCTGGTGTAATGTGATATTAAGTACATTAGACTTTCTTGTTAATGGATTGAACACTCTAAATCTTTGGATGGTGGTTCTGTCAAAAGACCTGCAAGCAGAAAAAGAAAACCTATACCCAGAGTATGTGTCACCAAGTGAATCTATCATTCCCACTGCTATCAGGGAGCCCAGTTCTGTGATACCATCTTCTACCATTAGCTCAGACCCTAATAGTACTGGCAACTAAGCTTAATAATGCTTGCTCTCCTCTGTCCAGATCATTTCCTTTTGTGTTGTTAAACAGAGTATCTTCCCACAAAATATAATTGATTGATGGGTTTTCCAGCCTTTCCTATATGTTCACTCTAGTATGCCCACTTCTTTTGATCCCTTCTTCCACCATCTGCCATGGTCATTCTGTTGATTCTATTTTGCCCAATGTTGGCTAACACTTTTTTTTTTTTTTTTTTTTTTTTTGGAGCTTCTGGGATCCATTGTATTGTCTCCGGAGGTTCTTCCCATGGTGTTAAATCCTATATCACAGGATAGTATTCTCATACCAATAAACTACCACTTAACTTACTTTATGTCCTGCTTTCCTTGATCCATCACTCTTTGGATGCAGGTCCAAATGTATTCTCCCAGCTGTTGCTCGTTTGTGTTGTGCAGGTCCTTCAGCTTCTTCAGGGCATAGTGTGTCTCCTCTTTTAGCAGGTCTAGCACTTCATCAGATTGGTTACTTTAGGACTTGACATAAATACTGAAGGCCGTGAAGAGAGGTGAAGATGGATCCTCGGTGGGGAAATTTTGTCTTATAAGTCAAAACTGTACCATTGGTTCTGTACAAACCAAGAGGGTTCAGAGATATGCTGGGTCTTAAGGTTTTCCCATGCAATCAACCTAGGTATTCTCGCCTCAAGACTCAGGATTCTTTTCCTTCTCAATCAAGGCCTTGACCTTGGTTTAGCTGGCTCATTGTGGCTGGGAATGCAATCTTCTCTAGAACTCTGCTACCTTTATAGTTAAGTTCTGGGACTGAGATTTAGTTTTTTTTCTGCCTTCTCCTTGCATTAAATGAGAATCTCTGTGCATGCTTCCAAGGAGGACCTGTGACTTTTTCTTATTTTGCCATAAAGTGGTGATTAATCACCCAGTCTTTCATATCTTTTTCCAATGCCTTGATTGTACTCAACCATCTGATTCCATTGTCCTAATTAGTCTTTCCCCTAAACTTCTTAAATGGCTGAGATATTGCATGGCTAGTGCATTCCTTTCCACTGGTCTCCCATTCACCCTGCTCACCATTAACTGAAGTGTTTACAATTCAGGGCTCTACATAGCACCAGTGATAGGGTCTTCATTGCCTGCCAGGACGCCCATTGTTAGCCTCCACGGAGACAAGGAGTAAGGTCTCTGTAACCCTGCATCAACCTGTTGTTGGATGTGAACTGCCCCTAGAGGGTGGGGGCAAAATGTGATCAAGGTAGCTCCTTTAGCTGAGGGCAGTTCCAATGGGGAGGTGCAGAAGTGAGACGTCAATAGTTTCCAGAAGCTAAGGGAATGAATACCTTGGTCCTGATATGGGCCACACAATACAACATTCTCTACAATAGCTTGAAATTATAGGAATATCCTTACCACCACTATTCACACTGCAAGTGACTATCAAATGTCATCTTCCCAGTAAGGCCTTCCCCTGGCACTCTTTGTTCCTCTTACTTTGTTTCATTTTTCTCCATAGCACTTATCTCCATCTGAAACTCGTTTATTATATATCTCTAACCATCAGACTGTATATTTCAGACTTATGGTACCCATGACCCAGAAGAGGGCCTGGTAGAAGACAGATCTCCAACAAATATAAATAAAACATCAATTATTTATATGAACCTTGCTGGAATTGCTGTGAGGACTAAAATCTCCTATGCGTAGGAATCTAGCTCACAGTAAACACTTACTACAAATACATAATATAAAAATATAAATGTAAGTAAACAAACATTTGTAAATATATGCCTGTAAGTGGCATTGAGATTAGGAAAAGGCTTTGTTCTTTGGAGAAAGATTCTGCAATTTGAGCAATTCAGCAGTAGGGAACAGAGATTGAGCTGCTTCTTCAGGGCTTAAGGGCAGGTCTTTGACTCTCAATAAGTTAGAGACATTTAAGACTAGCTTTTATTTCTTCCAGCACCAGCATTTAATTGCAAACTTAACAGGGCCTAAATCCTGTAAAAGATTCACCTTGTTTCTCTGAATGTATACATTATTTACCATACAGTCTATAAAATATTTACCCTTTTCTCAGCCGACTACACCCTGCTCAGCCTTAACTATCACACTGCTGTTCAAAGCTGATCAGATAGGTGGCTGGCACCTCTCCAGAAATGGATGAAGTGAGCAGCTGGAAGGGAACCATATTTTATGCATTTGTCAGAGCACATAGCAATCAAGGGTGTTGAAAGCCTTTCTGAAGGTGCTAGGCAGGGGTGTGGGTCTTTAATCCCTTCCCACCTCCACCCACCTGTTCTAAAACATGACTGCCTTTACCAGGACCACCACATTCATCTATTCAGGATGCACTTATAGAGCACCTATTGTGAGCTATAAGTCTTGAGGAGATGGATGGGAGTAATGCACATATCTATGCTTTTGTTGGAGGAAGAAAGCCAATGACTAAGAATCACGGTGAGAGAAATACCCAGGTAGCTGTCTCTCCATGTGACCAGTGAGTGCAAAGCACATGGCCTTATGAACCAGATTCTTAGGTTGAAATTCTGGATTACACCATCATTTATAAGAGTATAACCCTGGACAAGTGTCTAACTTTTGGCTGAGTATCTTCAGGACATTAATGGTCTCAGTTTCATGGGGTTACTAAGCATACGGTGCCCAGCACAGAGAAAGCCCTCAGTAGAGGTTAGAGATGAGGAGAAAGAGAAGGACAATCCTCAGGACAGCTCTACATGGTAAATATGTTATGATTCTCACTTTAGATATGAGAAACTAAGATTTAGAAAATTTAGTCCTTTTGCCAAAATTCACTTCTAAATGGAAGAGCTGGGATTCAAGCTCATGTCTGCCTAACTCCAAAGACAATACTTGTAATCACTGCTTACACACACATACTCACACACACATACACATAATCATCATGTGTACCATGATTTCAGTGACATTCCCGACCGTCGATGAGATGAAATTTCTTTATAGCACCACTTTGACTACAGTCATTCTGACTGTAATAATTTATCAATTTGATCATTACTTGCTACTGTCTGAGTCCTACCTAAATTGTATGCAGGCAGGGGCTTGTGTTTATCCTGCATTCCCAGTGCCTTGATGAATGTTTCACATGCATGGTCATTTAATCTTTACCACAATGTTAAGATATGTGTTATTATTCTCCCATTTTATTGCTAATGAAATTGAGGTTCAAAGAAACTCAATAACTCATCGAAGAACACATAGCTGAAAAATGGGAGAACTAAGATTTTAACACAGGTCAGTCAATTCCAAAGACTGTGCCCCTTCATGACACCATACTTTCTCCCTAACAGGGGAAGAAATCAGAGGAACAGATTTCTACATATTAAGGGCCACTATGTCAGGCATTGTGCTGAAATTCATTGTCAACACTATCTCTTTTACTCCTCCAGGTAAATTTTTATTCAAAACAAGATTTTTGCTAAAACAAGTTTTTTTGCAGACCCGGGTGCAAACCCTGTTGGGATGAGCTGGCCAGGGAGAAAAGAAGGCTGACACTCAGCATGAAGGGAAGGGGAGTTCTGACAAGGCTACAAAGCCCTACAATGTAGCCCTTTGCTCCAATACATCATGTTCAAAGAATAAGGCCAGCTCAGGTGGGGCTCAGGCAAACGCCAAGGTCAGGAGCTCAGTCCTGGTGGGGTGGGGTGAGGGAGGGAGCAGCAAAGAAGTCAGATGTCTTGACCCCATCACTTTGACTCTGACTAGTGCTGCACTACATCTTTGCTACACTCATACTCTGTCTCCTTTGCTTTTCAAAAAGAAAACATAGGTACCATTTATGTTCAATTGCTGGATGATTCTTAATGAACACTACTGGTAGAAATTCTTGGCACAGAATAAAGTTGATAATGATCAAACCACACATAGTATAATGTGCTTTGCCTACCAGTTAGTGGATACATCAGCTTTTCTTAAACAAGAACAGATTTTCAAACTGAATTTTGTAGAATTAATGTTCATATATGAAAACTGACAGTTGCAGAAGCTGTAATTAGTTCAACTGGACGTGGAAAAAAATAATGATTAATATAATATTCATTTTACAATTTACAAAGAAATATTTGATTCTAACAAAATGTAAATGGGACCATCAGAAATAGTAAACTGTATTGTACAGAAAATGTCATCTGACTTAATAAAATTGCTCCAGAAAACAAGTTTTTGGGTCAACATGAGTACAATTTTGATTTAAATAGTTGTTTCATAGAGTCATAGCTTAAACATCTTTCGGGTCAATAGGTTTCCAAACATCTTATTCATCTTACCCAGGGTTTGGTGCTACACTGGGGGATTTATTTAATGTTATCTCTAATACTTACAACAATATTTTGTTATAGATTTGCAATTCCTCAATTTATAGGTGAGTAAACTGAAATTCTGAAAAGGTAAGCAATTTGCCCAGAGTAATACATGATTTAGTACCAGGGCCAGGATTATTTGTTGATTGAAACAGAATAGTCTCATCATGGAGTGATGGTCACCTGGACCTCTCTTCCTGGATTCCATGACATTTTCCAAGGGGTAGGGGTAACTCTTTATTTCTTGGCCTCTCCAGAAAGACAGGTATGGTTGTGGAAATGCTGAGAACTCAGAAGAGACACAAACTAGCCTAGGGTTTCAAATTGCATAAAGGGCCTGGGCTGTTCCTGATCCCCAATCCACCATTCTCTTCACTCGATGAAATAACCTGCAGAATAATGCTATCTTTAAGAAGTAACTAGAAGTAGGGAGCTCTCCGTTCCAAGAAGGGAAGGATTGTATGGAATAAAAAGAGACTTATTCAAGGCTGATAGCAATCAGGAAATTTTGTCTCCCTACCACTCCCATCCCCTAAAGTAAGACTGTCCATTAAAGATACCCTAGGTAATATATCCTTCAAAAAACAGCCCCACGGTCCCTGGGTGCTCATTATTCAATACTCAGAGAGTGAAGGGAACGGGCCTAAGCTGGTCATCTGCAATGTCATAATATCAATGTCTTCTCTTATCACTGGTTTCTCAATAAAACAGATTTCATCCATCTCTTCAATAGCTATCTAAGTTGGGGATTCATGAAGAAGAGAACTAGACACAAGTTCAAGTCTCTGGGGAAAGAAATTAAATGTTTCTAGTGTGATTTCCATTCATTTAAATCTAAATCAATAAAATCATACTGAACTTCAAGTTCCTGGCATGACACTTAGTGTTCTGTGACAGGGGAGTAATTTTATAGGACATCTTAGGGCATCACTTGCCCCGGTTGCATCCTGAAAGCAGGATGCAAGATCTTTCAGTTTTAAAATTGAGCACAGTGTCAGGCAAATCTGGATGGCTGGTCACACTGCGTCTTCACCGTTGTATTACTGGCAACCACGCCAGCACCTGGCGTGTAGGGAGCCTCTGCTACCCCTACTAGAGTTCTCAGTGCTTTGAATTCTTTCCCTGAAGAATGTGAACAAAGGGGGCCAATACTAGTCCTGTCTCGGTCACAGGGTTACCATTCCATATATTAACGTTGAGGGATGATTGTCATGTTATTTTTTATTATTATCTCTAGTAAACTAAAAGAGAATTTAAATAATCTCTGAGAAATGCTATCTGGTATGTCAGCTTCTTGAGACTGGAACATCTCATTGTAATGCAGCACAGTGCCAGCTAGAAAAGATGCTCAAAAACCTAGTCGTATGAATAAAAGAATGAATAAGTGGGTAGTTAGATGAATAACTATATGAATGAGCATAAAGGGATTAAATTAACTTATTTTGTAGGATTCTTTTCAGAGCCAGAAGATTCTTTAATTCAATCCCTGCATTTTTCAGAGCCCACATACAAAGAAACCAAATTCTTCGTAGGGTCAAGATTAAAATAGGTCATTTTAATATTCTAAAATATGGTAAAAAATATCTCGATGAATTTTACTCATTTTCTCCAGTGATTTTTCTCCCAGCGCCAGAAACTACAAGTTCAGCTTGTAGTTTACAGCTCTTCTTCCCACAGAAGCCTGAGGGCTTCTCGAACAGCACAGCACTTGGGTGTGAGTCCCACCTCCCATCCACTCTTTGCTCTCAACCAGCTATGGATAAGCTTCAAAGCTGACTTCAGAGAAAGACCTAAGAAGCTGAAGGGGGGTGTCCAGGGGGCCAGGTCATCAAAAGACATTACCATCAGCATCACGAAACTGCAGTTGTACCAGAAGCCTGACCAAAGCAAGCTAGAAACCGCCCCCCCCCCGGCCTTTCTTCCACTTTGCCTTTCCAGACCCAGTCTCCTTCTACGTCCCCAGGAAACTTTTCCTCTTGTCTCTTTGGCTACTGTCATAGTTAAGACTCCTTCAGGCTCTGAGTAACTTGAGGACAAGGACCTACTTTATTTATCTCTAGATCCCAGCACTTAGAAAAATGCCTTGTGTAGTGTACAAGCTCAAGAGATATAAGATTGAGTTAAATCACTTTTATGCCTAAAAGTTCCAGAAAGACCCAAAATTACAGCATTGGTGCCTAGCTTGAAGTGTGGTTTTAATGGATGTTAAATAAATGTGTGAAATAATGAATAGATGATTGATATCAATGACTACTATTAACGGACTATTGATTATGTGCCAGATACTGGCTAGGAACACTTTATATGTTATGTTATTTAATCCTTTCAACAACCCCATTTATCTTTTTCTCCATAGTGCTTAGCACTATCTAACATACTATATATTTTACTTATTTACCTTGTCTACTATCAGTCTCCTCCACAAGAATTTAACCTCCACAAAGGCCAAAATTTTTGTCTGTTCACTGCTGCTTCCCCTGTCTAGAAGAGTACTGGTACCAAGTATAAGTACAGTAAAGATTCATGGCATGAATATTAAATAAATATTATTATCCTTACCCTGCAGAGCAAAAGCTAACTTTGGTGATGCTAAGAAAAAAAATCCTTGAGACTCAGGAAGATAGGGTCAGAGAGCAGTTCACCTAATAAAGGGCTGAGTCACAATTCAAACCCTAGTTTGTGTAGCCTCAGAACTCTTGCTCTTGCCATGGCCTCAATCCACCTTGCAATGAGAAGATGACCAGTTCCTGAAATAGAATATTCAAGGAAAGGCACTGTTGCACACCTAGAAAAAATCAAGAGACCTCCATTACAATTCAAGTTAATTTAGAAAGACCCCATTGAATAAAGAGCATCCTTTTAACATTAACAATGAAATAAGTGCTGAATACAGGAGATTAGAAAGAAAAGTTATTACGAGGAGAAAGACATGCCAATGACTTGAGCTCTTAATGAGATGCCCACCGTATCTAGGAGTAAGCAATTTCCCAGAGAATTATTTGATGTGAAAGGAATAGTAAGGAGCTCTTTAGTGGCACCCAGACACAACCTCTCATATACACACCTGCTCAGGGCTTAGCAAAAGACAGTGTGCAAATGTCTGGAATATTACATAAAAGCTGTCTGCCCAACCAGTCAAAGCTATTAAAATCCATCTTGCTGAAATGAACCCTGAGAGCAGGTCAAACAAATCTAATTTTTATTGTTCCTTAAGGAGATAGCTGTGTTGGAGACAAAGGAGAGAGGCAGGAGGCCAGTTAGAAAGGAAAAAAAAAAACCTGGAGAGGTCTTAAAAAATTAAATGTTCAAAAGAACCATGGCAGGCAAGATAAATGATATATTACAGTGCTGGTTTAAACCTAATTGATGACTAATGTTGTAATGCATCTGAACCTACACTGATCTATTATCCGTCTGGTCCAGGATGAAGGGACATTGCAAGGAGAAAAATTGCTAACTGTTTTAACCTGATGGAACTTTAAAAAAAAATAACCAGCCCAGTTACTTTAAAAGATAAATGGCTGGGTGGTGACCTCCTAATGTATATCAGGGTCTTGCAATGCAAAATCAAATATTAATTAAATAGAATCCAGTGCAGGAACGATGCAGAAAGAGCGTGGTTTAGAGCCTAAGAGACCTTAGGGAATTGTGTTGTTGGATTTCAGAGAAACTACCAATGGAGAGGCAGTAATGGCAGACCACATATAGGAGTAACTAAAAAAATCAGATGTACACACAAACACCATCTAGATTGCACCTACATACAAAGTACACAGACTAGCCTGTGAGCATAGCTAAATCACAGTCTTTGGAAGCACAGGGTTACCAACAGAGTTGCTTAAATTCACTGGGGTGGATCAGAGAGGCTTTATTTTCTTGATCTGTATCAACACAATCTCAACACAACCCTCAGAAAGCAAAACAATGTAAAATGTAAGAATGTGTCAAAAGGATTCAAGAGCTAACTTGAAAGGGCTCCAGATGCCCAAATCTTGAATAATGTTAGCCACAAAATAGTGAATGTAATTAACTGTAACAAAAGACTAAAGTAAGAATCAGTGAGTTCATATGGATATTAGTGCATGAATATATGAATGAATGAATGGATGAAGTGAAGGGAAATCTTATCAGAACAGATCCAACAAATAAGTTTGTAAAATATGAGGATCGAAAAGCATCATTTGGCAATCAGCAAAATACTAGTTGTTTCAGGCAAGAACTACAATAGATTCTAAAATTAGTGAGTAGGAAAAAAATAAAAGGAGAAACAGAATGTTTACATAGTTCCACAGTATCTCCACTGGACCAAGGGACCACGGTTATCACCAGTCATGGGGCAAATGAACATCAGGTGCCTCCTGATAAAATGCACTGAGAAGGACACAACATCATTTCTGTGGTCTTCTTGATAGAAATGCATAACCAGAACTTAATCATGAGGAAATATAAGACAAATTAAGGAACATTTCACAAAATAACTGGTCAATTCTCCTCAAAGGTATCAGGGTTGTATATCAAGTATCACGTCAAAGAATGACTCAGAAAATATTTCAGATTAAAGGAGATCAAGGAGGTATGGCAATGAAACACAACCTGTGAGGCCAGTTTGGGTGCTGGACAGAAAAACAGACATCTGTAGGACAACTGAAGAAATCTGAACTAGGGCTGTGGATTAGATAATAATAATGTAGCAATGTTCCTTTCATAAATTTGATAATTATACAATGATTTTTTGGAAAAAAACATTTCAGAATGTTAACATTTCGGAAATTGGAGTAAAAGATAGACATTGTTCTAATTTTGAAACATTTTTCTAAGTCTGAAATTATTTCAAAATGAAAAGTTAAAAAAATTAATACACCAAATGCCATTATTGCACTTTCTCTGAAGAACTATCCCTGAATGAGCTGTTCTCTTCAGAGGTGGGAAGAGCCACCACCAAGGCTCACTCAGTTTGGAAGGGGAAGAACCAAGAGCAGAAAGAGGTGATCATTTTGACCAAGTTCATCAAAAAGGGTCAGATCCCCCCTAGGCATGAACACCACAGAGCAGCTTTGCCTGACTTGCTCCTGCTTACAATGGCATCTGACTCTTCAGGCACAGGGGCTGCAATGGGTCACTGAAACAGCTCTCTTCTGACAGTGGCTCAGGAGAGGGAATCATTATTAACAATCGTAATAATAATTACACCATTTATTTTGCACTCACTGAGTTAGTCTGTGTGCTCATGTCCTTAATATCTTATCTAATCTAAGACATGAAAAAGCCAGTGAAGAAGGTATTGTCCACATTTTAAGAAATGGGAGAAAACATATTTGTATTCTAAAACAGACTTGTTTCGTTCGCTAAAAGAGAGGTTTAGCAATTTGGCTATGGATGGAAGCGCCCACTTCATGGTCTGTGCTTATTACTCTTAACCCTGGTATATGCCACAGTTTCAGAAAGAGAGGAGAGCCCATCTACCAATGACTTTTTAGAAATGTAACTAGATTTGATCCATAGTTTAGGATAAATGTTGAAATATGAAAAGGAAAACAAAAAACCAAGGAATTTCTTAGCCAAGTATACAAATATATAGGCAAAATTGTTGCAGGGCCATTTAATCTACTTAGGACACCTATGCTTTCCAGCACTTAGGTAGAACTTAACATGTTTCACACTAATCATTAATGTGCTAATTGCTAATGATCCGCCTCTGCTTTTTTGAGTCAACAAGGATTTAGTGAACATCTTCATGTGCAAAAAACAGTGCTGGGCCTCAGAGGGACAGAAAGATAAAAGTTACCCATCTGACCTTTTGAGGGCAAGCCATGTTATGATCCGTCATAGCAATATTCCTTCCTCTCCCTCTCTCTCTTTCATCCACTCCCATCCTTCCTCTTATTCTCTTCTCCTTCCCCTCCCTCCCCTTTTCTTTTTCTTTCAAACTATGGAAGCACAGAAAAGGGAGGGATTAATTTTAACTGGAAGATTTAGAAAGGCTTATGGAGAGTACAACCCTGATCAGGATCTTGAACAAGGGTCAAGACTTTAATATGTAGGGACTAGAGAAGAAGCTTTTAAGGCATAGGATTCACTAGAACAAAACTATACTGGTAGGGAAGTCCAAGGAAATAAGAACGAGTGTGAATGGTCAGAGCATGTGTACATGAGTTGATGAGGGTCAGGAGGAAAGAGCAAGGAGCAGGTGGTAGCAATGGCAGGACTGCCAAGGGAGGTTGGTCTGATTCCGGAGAAGACATTCATTCCCTCAGGAGGAATCTGAATTCTGGACCAAAGAATAGTCACTTGTAGGACGGGTAAGTGATAAATAAGGAGATGATTTGTCATCATTCAAGACTTGAATTCAATTCATGATCATGCTCAGGAATCTGCATTTCAACTCTGCAGGAGAGTCTTACAAACACTAAAATGACTCCATGAGACCTCCTCCTGGGCACAGGTTGTTATTATTGCAATCCTTTTAAAAAAAGGAATTATACATGCAGTTGTCCTTTAAGATTCCTGTAATCCAAACCTTTCATAATATAAACTGGCTGTCTCTCTGCTTTGTAAGAATCAGTAGGGTTTGTTCATAAGGGCTCATTTTCCATTATATATTTTGATGGATGTGGATGATATGAGTGCCCAAAGTTAGCAAAATAAGAATAAACACTCTTGGGAAGAATTATTAGCTTCCCTATTAGCTCAGGAGCTGACAAACAAGCTCTCCTGTACAGAGGCACTGGCTACCTTCTGGGCTGGCCATGACCACTCAAGCTCCCAGACCACTGGCTAGAAATGTCAAAGTCATATTTTCTGAAGCTCAGCTAGTTCAATGAAAACACTATGTTGAAAAACCGCAAGTACTCTGTAAATAGATTTCTAGGGTTTTCTTGAAAGGTTTATGAGAACACCATGGCTTAGCACTAAGTTATATGAGTGAAAGGACCAGAATGCACCTTTGAAGGGTTGTGTGTCTTGTTGAAAATCTGTTCTTAGCAACCCAGATAAGAACACAAGTTCTGGGGTCAGGAAGATCTGGGTCCAAATCCCAGTTCTTCCATTTACTGGCTGTGTGCAGAGGCAAGTTATTTAATTCCTCTGAACCTCAGATTTTTTATGGCCATAATGCCTAGTTCTCAAGGTTATTTTGAGGGCTGTTCTTTTTGCCCAGATATCTGTATGACTCATGACCATACCATTTTGGGTCCTCATTCAATTGTCTTCTGAGTGGAGACTTCCCCAAGCTCCATATTTAATACTTCAGACACCCCCACCACCTACCCCCAACACTTCTTATTCTCTTCTCATGCTTTAATTTTCTCCTCAGTATTTATTATAATATAATACTCTATATATTTCACCAATTTTATCTTCTTCATTTTCTGTCTCCAACACTAATGTTTTAACAACACAATGGCAGGGATTTTTGCCTGTTTTGATCACTGCTATTTCCTTTGTGCTTAGAACAGTTCTTGGACTATCATAAGTGCTTAATAAATACTTATTGAACGAATGGATGGATGATTAAATGGTTAGTCAGTAGGAAGATTCCTGGCCCAGAACTTCTGGTCAATATGGCTTGATGAGTTCATGCTTCCACTGTCCTTGAGTGGCAAATACCCAGAAATAAGAGATAAACTGCAAAAAGAAAAAAAATTAAAACCTAACTGCATTACATGAGAGGTTAATATTAGGAAATAAGCTGGCTGGAAGGTAGAAGAACTTTCTGTACCAACTCTGAAACTCTTTGAGAGTCTAAAATTAATTTAAAATAAAAGTTTCTTTTAAAAAAAACCATGGTTGGAAAAAAAAGATAAGCATAAAAAAAAAAAAGATATCCCAGAAATAGAACCAAAACACAGCAATAATCAGGGGCTAAAGGTCTGGCCTGCTAGGCTCTTCACCAAGCTGGCCAAGACTGTAGGCAATTGAATTTCTGGGGAAAGGAGAACCAAATATGGCAGGGAACCAGCGTGAATCACACAAACTAAAACTAGGAGTCTCTTTAATCCATGAAGCAGGACTCTCTAATCCACTAAGGGAGGCTTAAGGTCATACTACCTATTGTCCAGGGTTATGGTTTAGATAAAGCTCTGGGAAGGAGCCAAACCGCTGTGCAACTTGACTTGGGCCAAGTTATTTGTTACTGGCCCTCTTCTAGACAAGGGTGGAAAAGCAGTATTGGAAAAGACAGGGATGAGAATTTTTTAGCATGAAAGACAGACCACTGGACTCAGATTGAAACACAGGGAAGGCCAAAGATAAATAAAAATTGAACTGTACTTATTAAAAAAGTGCAGAGCATTATGGGTACCAAGAAAATCTCCAAAGGAGCTCCAGAAAAAGGACAGGTTATCTACCACAGAACAACAGTGAGGTGGACAGCAGGTAACCCAGCAGGAGCAGTCCCTGCTGGAACTCAATAGATAGCTACCAAGTGCTGATGGAGAAAAGATTTGACTTAGACACATATACCTGGTATTACTATCAGTCAAAAGTATATTCGTTTGCTAAGGTTGCCATAACAGAATACCATACACTGGGTGACTTAAACACCGGAAATTTATTTCTTCACAGTTCTGGAGGCAAGAAGTCTAAGACTGAGGTGTTGGCAGGTGTGATTTCTCCTGAGGCCTCTCTCCCTGGCTTGCAGATGGCTGCCTTATTGCTGTGTCCTCACATGGTCTTTCCTCTGTGCACATAAACTCCTGGTGTCTCTTTTGTGTATTCAAATTTCCTTTTTGTATAGGGACTCCAGGCAGATTGGATGAGAGCTCACACTAATGGCCTCATTTTAATTTAATCACCCCTTTAAATGCCCTATTGCCAAACATAGTCACATTCTGATGTAGTGGGGTTTAAGGTTTCATCACATGAATTTGGTAGGGGGACACAATTCAATCCACAGCAAAGAGTAAGAGAAATAAAGACATATTCAGATCCACATACACACAAATATAGAGCATTCATTATCTATAGGTACTTGCTTCAAGGACTACCAAATGCTGTTTATCATTAAGGAGAAAAGAAAATACAGAAAAATGATAGAAATATATTTAAAAAGTATTAATTAAATTGACTGAAAATGAATTAAATTCATATCAAATGCTAGAAATGATCACATTGATTTTTAAGACATCCTGTTATGTGCCTCAAGAAAGAGACATATCCACAATGGCCCAAAGATTGAACCTAAGTGGATGAAAGAAGATATAATAGCCACATATGAATCAAATAAAGCTGGTACAGTAGTATTAGTATTAAACCAAAAACAGCTTAAGGAAAAAAGCACTAGTGGAATAAAGAATATTATATAATAATTAAAAGAAATTCTGCCAAGAAGATGTAAAAATCATAAACTTGTACTTACCTAAAATCAACTAAAATATATAGAACAAACACTGACATATCACCAAATATGTAATCATGACTGGAAACTTAAAACCACTTCTTTCAGCGATGATTTAACAATCCTGAATATACATACACTTACACACATGTGCACACACACACACACATACAGATGCATGTAAAGTATCTAATGGAGAGAATATATACGTTCCACTAGAAAGTTCTCTCTGCTTGGTTATTCTTGCATATGCCTTCCAATCCTCAAGACTGAATCCTACTTGGGTTTCTTGGGCAGAATTAGTCATTACAACTCTAGGTCCCCTTAATATTGTCCACAAACCTTTTATAAGCACTTAGTATCTGTAGAAAGGTACCTGTGTATTTCCACTCAACTCTGAGCCCCTTGTTGTTGGACACTGGCATGTTTCCCATCTCTGCAACTCCAATACCTGGCACATAGTACATGGTTGGCAACCGCTTGTTGAATGAATGAATCCATAGTCTCTACCCTTGAGAAGTGCATGAGGTAGAATAATAAGCAGCTAACACGCACTGGAAAAGTCCAGGTGCTGAGCACTCTTCTAAGTGCCTCACAGGTAGTGTCCTGATAGTCATCACAGCATCCCTATGAGGTAAGTGTTAAGATTATCTTCCATTACAGATGAGAAAATTGAGACCAGTGAGCTCTTGTAACTTGTCCAAAGCCACACAGTTAATAAATGGGAGAACCAGGATTTGGCTCCAAATTCTCTGATCTCAGGATCTGAGCCCTTCACCATCATATTACACTACTCATATTTTCTATATGAAAACACAATCACTAACAGAAAGCAGTACTGGCCAAGCAACCATTGAACTAAATAGACAATAAAGTCAACACTATTTTGCTGAAAAGACTAGTTGTATACATTCATATCTTGACAAACTGAAAAGTGACTCCCACATTCTTCCCTTTCCCTCTTCTCTGGAAAATGCTTCTCTTTCCGACTTCTCTGAAAGGATGTGTTGGGTGGGAGATAAGGGAAGAAGTCATCCGGTCACTTTCCCTGGAGTCCAGCTCCTCTCTGAGGTCATTCCAGAATCCTGTTGGTCACCCTACAATTCTACAGTCTCGGCAGGAATTCCAGAGTGGTGCCCTGTCACTCTCAAATTCATCTGGCTTGATGTTTCTCAGAGTCCTTAATAAGGACAGGAGAGATGAGTGGTACTAAGGGCCCATGTAGAAAACTGAGTGACTGCTATTTTCCTCTATATCATCCAGAAAGTTCAGCTGTAGGTCAATTGATGGATTCTGAGAAAAACCTGGGGTGGAAGGGAGCAAGAAAACCATTTGCTTCTCAACCCTCATTATCATGAAAACATTATGAAACACTTTGTATTTTGGGTGCTGGATCATATGAGTCATGAACTGGAACATATATATAGACAAACATACAGATATACACAATTGACAGCTTATTCTCACTGAAGTAATGGTCAAGAAGAAAATATTGCTTTATTTGAGGAGATATGTATCGACCTCTCTTGAGTTCTGGAAGCCTTCATGCTCCACCCCGTGTCGCCGAGAAATTATTATACAGCTTACATTGTCCACTGTGTTTGTTTTACGGTACATTTGACCACAGTTTATGAGACAATTTACCACTGAATAATTTCAAACCAAAAGTAGAAGCTGGAGACAATTTAACTCATGTCTGACTTCAAAGCTGCGTGGTTGAGGACCGCAGCTGAGCAATGAAGCAGGGTAAACATTATAAAGGCTTTTACTGCAAAATTTAGAGTGAAAGTTTCTGGACCGTCATTTAACATCAATGATCCCTTTTAAGAAATCATCTCAAAAATCTCCTTCAGTTTTCAAGGTAAATCTCTTAAAGTCTCAAATTAGTGAAAGAGATAATAATTAAAACAGTACTCCATTTTTGTTAGAGAGGGTTAGAGTTTTTAAAATGTATTAACAATTTAATCCTAACATGAATTTTGCTAAGGCTTTATTCTCCCCAAATTACAAAGGAGAAAAATAAAGTTCCCAGGAAAGAAATGACTTCTCTGAGCAAAACACATAGTTGTTAGGAGGCAGTAGAGATAAGATGTAAACCTAGATTTTCCTGTCTAATCTAACACCCCTCCCCCATACCAAAGTTTGTCTGACCTGTACTTTACTTTATGGTTATTTTTAACTACCTTCAGATGTGAGTCCCTTAGTCAAAGAGCTATTATCTCCGCTGTGTTTCACAAGGGAAGGATGGTCAGAAGATACTTGAGTTGAGAAGAATCTTAGAGACCATTTGGTTCCATGTTTTTGCTTTAAGATGAGAAAAACCAAGGCCCAGCAAGATGGGGTTACTTGTTGAGATGAGACCAGGGTCAGAATCCATCTCTCCTCATCTGCAGCCTTTCTTCTGCTCCCTGACACTTCACCAGAAAATTTTCACTTCCAAACTCTTGAAATTGTATTTATTTTTTCAATCTCTATTTACTCATCACTTGCTATGGGACAGGTCATGGCTTACTTATTGAGAACACAAAGATTTATATTATGGGAACTCTTAGTCCTGTAGGGAAGGTAGATACATAAACAGTTATAGTTACTCCATTGGAGGTTTACACACATGAAATGGATTAGTAAAGAAGGAGGCATTAATTAGGGCTATGGAACAAGGGAAGATTTCACCAAGGAAGTAAGAGTTGAACTTTCAAGTAAGAGACATTTGCTATCCAGATCGTGGAGAAAGGGGTTTCGCACGACGAGAGAACTATTTGTGTTAAGAAAATAGCCTGTGAGAAATCAATGAGAGAAACATGCAAGGCCTTAGGGGGTAAGTCATGGGGACTCAGAGGAGAGTGATCAGAAAACAGTGATCTCAAAGGAGAGTGAGGGCAGTACGGAGTCAGATGAAGACTTCACATGTCATATTTAGGAATATGGACTCTCTCCACAAGGAGGTGAGGAACTATCAAATCACGGACAGCAGCAGATTCGATTCACAGACTGACTTTGTTAGGTGAGTATCATTATCCTCAACTGTAGAGATGGGGAAACGATGAGATTCACAGAATAAATAACACACTCCGGTCACCCAGGGTGTGTGTGTGTGTGTCTGTGTGTCTGTGTGTCTGTGTGTGTTTGTGTGTGTAAAGAAGCTTGACCAAGACTCAAGTATTCCGAATCCAAATCCCAAGTTCTTTAGGCATCACCCTGCTGCCTCTGAGAGGAACTACTTTTGAAAGAGAGTCCTTCCAAAGATGTACAGCATGGAGAGTACAGAGGCCCCATGGGACTCCATCCCTGATGAAACATCCACCGGCACTGCTTATTTCCCAGGGCCTTCTTTTCTGTTGGTCTATAGAGTTTAGTTTATCCTTTCTCAGCTTCTAAAAAACCAGTGAATGAAACAACCACGCATTGCTCTGCTGATGACCCTTAGGGGTTTATGTTGAAAGAACGGGCAGTCAGATGTATTGGGAAGAAGGCACTGCTCTCTCCAGCTTTGCCCTCAAAAGAAGATCTCAGCAGATGCAGAAAACACTCCGGATTCATACTCCCTCTCTCCTTCCCTCCCTCTCTCTGTCTCTCAGATTATCTTGCCTCTAGACTCCTTCCCAAGAATCAACATATCAAGCCTGCCCTTTCCACAGGATTCCAGGATCCAAATGAATTTTTTTTCTCCTTTCTGCTTAAAAAATGCATTTATTCTATGTTTCATTTCCTCTGTGATATAATTTCTGCTCTTTGTGGTTATAGAAATGAGAGACAAAGAATTCCAGATCAAAAGAGTTTTAGGAGCAGCTCAGTCCAACTGCAGCAACTTTTGTAGTTTTTGTATGTATAGAACAATCACTTATGGCCAATTCATTGATAGCTCTGTACCCTGACCCACAGCAGACACACAGTAACTTTTAGTTAAATTGCCCCAATACTTGATTCTCTCTCTAGTGTCTAAGGTAAAAACTGGAATAAAAAAATATTATAACAACCATCTATGTACAGCTGAGCAAATTCCTAAAAATGTAAAAGATCAGTCAAGGTCCAGTTAGAAAAACAGAAACTTGACCAAGTAAATCAATAGAAGAAATTTAATATGAAACTCATTTTGCATATCTTGGAAGTATGAAAGGTGCAAACATGGGAGAGAGGAGTAACCCAGAAATTAGCAGGAACCCACTGTCACCCTTCAGGATGGCAGGACAAAGGAAAGAAATTGTATCAGAACTAAGAAACAGAGCCATGTAGAGGGAGGGGAGATGAAACCACTGAGGAATCACAGCCACTCTGAAAATGCTGCCTAAGCAAGTAGAGAGAGGCATAGAGAAATGCCCTGTCTTCTCTCCCCATTGCAGCCCCACCTCTGTCTAGAGCCTTCCATTGGCCAGTCCTAGCAGAGTAACAGAGAGCACGAATGTCTGAGAAAGAGAATAGCATTTGCAAGGTTTGGCTCTTTACAATACAAAGAAAATCACAGACGTGGTGAATGAGGTCTGAGATCACACAAGACAATGACAGAAACAGATTATCAGTAACTTTACTTTGAAGAGAGAGCCACGGTTTACATGCTGGCATATTTACTTTTCATTTTCTTTTCATGTATTTTTTATTTGCATAATTAATATCATACTGGTTTTCCAAGTTGATGTCCTTCTCTGTTGACTCACTATTATTTCTTATGTGTTTTCCCACATCATTCAAAATTTTATAAACTTGATTTTTATGGATGCATATTATTGCATTTTTATGGATGTACCATATTTTATTTAGCCATTTCTTTTATTATTGCTGATCAAAAATGTATCCATCAAAGTAACCTTTTAAAAGAATAACAACGCTGGAAGACTCTAACAGATTTCAAGACTTATTATAAAGCTATGGTAATTAAGCCAGTACAGCATTGGTGCTAAGTTAGAAAAACAGATAATGAAACAGAATATAGAGTCCAGAAATAGATCCCACATATAAGGTCACTTGATTTACAAGCCTGAAATTCAGTAGGAAAAATACAATTTTTCCATAAATGGTGCAAGATAAATTGAAAATCCATGTGGAAAAATGAACCTTGATCTCTACCTCACAGGATGCACAGAAACTAATTCAAAGTAGATTAAGAACCTAAATATGAAGCCTGAAACAATCAAGCTTCTAGCAGAAAATACAGAAGAATAACTTTCTGGCTTTAATATAGATAAGATGTTTAAACAGGACACAAAAGAACTTGCTTTAAAAGATAAAATGATAAAAAGGAATATATTAATGTTAAGCATTTCTGTTTATCAAAAAGTGAATAGGCAAGCCACAGATTGAATGCAAGGCATGATTTATATTACATAAATCTAACAAATAAAACTCATACCCATAGTTTATAAACAGCTTCCTAAAAGCAATAAGAAAAACACAAACAACCTGATTTTTTCAAAGGCAAAACCCGTTGAATGAATATTGCACTACAGAGGCTATTCAGACAGCCAAGCACATGAAAAAGTATTTGATTTCATTAGTCCTAAGGGAAATTCAAGATAAAACCACAATGAAACACCACCATAAAACCCAGTAGAATGGCTAAAATTAATGACTAGCTATATTAAGTGTTATCAGGGATGTGGAGCAACTGGAACTCTCATATATTAATGATATCCTTGTAAACTAGTTCCAGCACTTTGGAAAACTGTTTTTCAGTATCAATTAAAAACCATGATGTAGGCATTCCAATTCTGGTATTTACTTAAGAAAAATGAAAATGCATATCCACCAAAGACAGGTACAAAAATACTTAGAGCAACTTGATTCACAATAGACTCAAACTGGAAACAAGTGTCCATCAACAGGAGGATGGATTAGCAAATTGTGAAAAATGTGTACAGTGGAATAGGACACAGTAATAAGAGAGAACAAATTATATACATATATATATATATATATACACACACTCAAAATGAGTGAAATTTATAAACATGAAGCATAATGAAAGACTCAGTCACAAAAGACATTTACTATATGGTTCTATCTCTATGAAGCTCTTGAAAAGAAAAAAAATCAATCTATGTAGATGGAAGTTGGATAATGATAATGGGTGTGGGTTATTGACCAGGAAGAGGCAAGCAGGAGACCACTGGGGTCTTGGAAATGTTCTATAGCTTGATCTGAGTGGCAGTCTCATGGGTCTCTCTCTCTCTCTTTCTCTCTGTATATATATATATGAAAAAACTCATTGAACTAAACACTTAAGATTTGTACACATTACTATAAGTATGTAATACATTTTAAAAGTATCAAAATATTCCCTAGGATAAATCATATGGTAATGCATATCTTTGTTTATAGATCTTAACCAGCATATCTGCCTACATAAATTGGAGAAGCCACATAGTATGGTGTTAAGTACGCCAGTTCTGAAGTCAGACTGCCTCAGTTTAAAGCCTAGCTCTGCAAATTGCTAGATGTGCAAGTGCAGGCATGCATGTCAATCCCACTTTTCTTACTTTTCTTCCCCATCAAAAAATAGAGGTAATAATAGTATCTACCTCATAGGGTTTAATGAGATTTAACTATCCTAACACATGTAACTCACTTAAAATATTGCCTACGCATCCTAAGTATCTGGTATTGTATTAGGATTCTCCAGAGAAACAGAACCAATAGAAGACTGACTGACTGATTGATTGACTTTTATTTTTTTTTCCTCTTTTTTTTTTAAATTAGACCATGTGATTATGGATGCTGCCAAGTCCCAGGATCTGCAGTCAGCAAGCTGGAGCCCCAGAGCTAGTGGTGTAGTTCCAGCCTGAACACCAACAGGCTCAAGACCCAGGAAAAACAGATGTTTCAGTCTGAGTCCAAAGGCAGGAGAAAAACAAAAACAAAAACAAAAACAATGCCCCAGCTCAAAAGTAATCAGGCAGGAGTAACTCCCTGTTATTCAGGGGAGGGTCAGCCATTCGTTTTATTTAGGCCTTCAACTGATTGAACGAGGCCCAATGCATTAGCAAGGGTAATCTGCTTTACTCAGTCTGTCAATTTAAATGTGAATCTAATCCAAAAACACCCTCACAGAAACACCCAGAATAATGTTTGTCCAAATATCTGGGCACCCTGTGGCCCAGTCAAGTTGACACATAAAAGTAACTATCACTTAATAGTAACTTTTACTATTATTAGTAAAATTCCTGGATGAAAGAATATTGACATATTAAAGGTTCTCCACACACGTCACACAATTTCTTTGAAATGGTTTGTACCAATTTACAATTCAATCACCAGTTTACAAGAGAGCCTGGCACACCATTGAATGAAGAAAAGTATGTTCAGGTGTTACTGAATATTACTGAGTAAGAAAAAATAATTTTGGTTAAGCAACAAGCGCCAAGACTTGCAGCTTTAAGGTAAGCACAAAACAACCCTGAAGAAGGCTGGATGTGGTGAGTTAAAAGTAACTTGCTCTTCTAGGCCCCTTGTTTCACAGATTTCATCTTGAGATTATCGTTACCACTTTTGTACTCGTTCTGCATTTTGAGCCTCACTTCTGTTGACTTGCCCCCTAAATCCCTCTCCAACTTTGGCCAGTGCCTGCTGGCCATCCTCTTATCTTGCCTTGGCACTCTTAATATGCACTTTCTGCAATTGCTATCAAGCATCTTTCTTAGACAGATGGTGGAAGAGGGGATTCTAGGCAGAGGAATTAGCGCAAGCAAAGATAGAGTGGAGAACTTTTATTAAAGTTGAAAAATATGTCTGTCCCTGGGCTCAGCAATCCCAATACCACGTATTTACCATATGAGAGATGTAAGCATATGCTCTAGTGATGATAAGAGGGTTGATGGCCTTGAAATTCAGGGTGTATGGGAAGAAGGGTGAAATAACTCAGAGTCATCTCTCATCTGTCCCACCACTTCATCACCTTCCCCACTCACTCTCCATGTTCCATCCAGTGTAAGTGACTTAATGTTCCTGGATCCTGCTCTGCTTTATTTTATCTCTGAACCTTTGCATGTGCTCTTCCCTCTGCCTGGAACAGCATTCTCAATTGTTATCAGTTGGCTAACTCCTACTGTCCTTGAGACTCATCTTGAGCATAATCATGCCCATATTCCCTTAAGTGAGGATGATTCAGAGAAACATACATCCTGAGTGACCCTTCAAACCAGGGGAAAACCTAATTAAAGATTTTGGATGATTCCTCATTGCCTTTAGGATCAAAATCTGGAAACATGTGGCCCAAAACAATATGGTTCTGATTACCACCTCAGTCTCATCTCTCAACACTTCCCCTTTCTGCTCCAAAGTCCAAGCATACTCAATGTCTTTCAGACCCTTGAACTTGACACCCACTGTTGTCTCTGGGTCTTTGTCTCTCCACAAGGAACACTCCTCTCTCTGCCACTCACTCTTCTAGGTGGCTGACTTCTATTCACCTCCAAGCCTCCGCATGAAGGTCACTTTCTCAGGGAAATATTCTGTGGGCCCTAAATTTGATTAGCTACTTTCCCACCCAAAATACTCTCAAAGCCTCCTGACCTCTCCTTAACATAGTATTCATTATGCTTTATGGGTTATTTACTTTGCCTTTTTCTCACTAGCCCATAGGGTAAACATGGTATTTATTTAGTTTACCCTTCCATTTCCAAAGCCAAGGAAGCTCTCTCTAGCAGCTTTTATCGCTATTATTTACATAGCAGATGCTTCAAATTATTTGCTAAATGAATGAATGGTGTGTGTGTGTGTGTGTGTGTGTGTGTGTGTATGTATGTGTGTATGTGCGTGAATGTGCATTTGTGGGCCACCTTGTTCCTTAGGCAGCAACTGGTTTTGGAAATTTCCCTGATGTCAATACCACCCAGATGTGGACCTTTGTTACCTGTATTAATGCCAGTGGCCTCATTTGCTGCATCATTACAATTCAGCTTCTTATATTAATATGTTTGAAAAGGATTAAAGCTAAGAACAAGCCCTTCACTGGTTATATAAATAAAACTGTAGAATGACAAAAAAGAAAAAGATAGAAAGAATACAAGAAACCTTGAACAGTTATCAATGCCAGATGCCGGTTAATATCCATTTACCCTCTCCCAAGATCCATTTTCTGTCCTACTTTGCCCTGCTCTATGCTTCCAGAGGTTGACTCTTGTCAGGTTACATCACATTTGCAATCTGGCTTCCAGTTGGATTCAGCCAATGGGAAGCACCAATGGAAAACTAGGAAGCTGAGCAGAGAGAGGTTGGGGCACTTCTTCATGGCTTCCTCCTGGCTTTGGTGCCTTTTCTCTGGCAGCGGCTGTGACCCTCTGTGGCTACAGCCCTTGCTGAGAGACTCTGCTCTCCAAGGCTCCAGTTCTTACCAGACTCTATTATATGCTATTTCTTCCACTTGCTCCTATGGCTCTAGAGGAGATACTGGTGTCTCAATGTTAGTATTCTCAGGGTGCCCCCAGATCCCTTGTTTGCTCCCATCACTCTCTAAGCAGTCCCTTTATTCCAGTCTCTTCATTTAAATATCTGACTGAATCCTGGTCCCTACAGGGACCCTGACAGTGTAGTGACTGTTTTCCTCCCCTCTCCCCATGGCCAGCCCTCACTTAGGGGGCTCGCTCAGTTGCCTGGCACTTAATTACTCTACTTACTGATCTCTCATTTCCACTGGATGGTTAAGTGCCTTAAGGGCAGAGAAAACATTTATCTCTGCATCCCCAGGGTCTAAGACAACACCTGGCCTACATGAAATAATTAATTATCTCATCTGTAAAATGAAGCAATTGGACTGATTAATCTCTAAAACAATTTTTAAGTCTTCCTAAGTGAAAGAAGCAAAGAAAATGTTCTTTTTAGATCTGCCCTCCTGGAAGAGCTGCCCAGCAAGATGCAAACACATTTGTCTTTTCTGGGATGATGTCGAAGCCGTCTCCAGTGGGGTAGATGCCTAAAGAAGCCCATCCTGAGCAATTTGTGCTGGAGAAGAGATTTACCACAAAATATCACAGTTCAGATCAGATTTAATAGACCAATAAATGGCTGCTTAACAAGGACATTTGGTTACTGTTACATTAAGTTTCCTAAGGGACTTTGTTCTGTTCTACTAAAAAGCTGCAAAGGGCTATAAAAGTACAGGCCTTCCAGATTTGATTTAAGAAAAAAATCAGTCCTTTTTGGAAATTGTTTCTCTTAAGTGACAGTATGAAAACAAGCCTCAAACGTTTTTTTTTCTAGGCACTTCCTTCATGTATTTTGGAGAAAGTTTGGCCTGACTTACAAGGAAACCCCTTAATTGTCCCTTAAAAGTAGAATTGCGTCATTGTGGATAAGACATGGTGTTCAAATCACTCCCTGGGGGCTAGACTCTTGGAAACTCAGCAGGATTTTAATTGTAAGCAGACAATTTGTTTTGGATTGTATGCAGAGCATGAAAATATAACTGCTATAGGATCTAATAACATATAAGAGGATTAAAGTCTAGCATTTCTCCGCTGCTTTATTTCTTGGTCCTAGGCATTTTTTGCAAGCCATGAATTCACTATCTAAGGGTATTCCTTGTCCTTTTGAAAATCTGAAATGTAATAATTATTCGATCCTAGCACCTTGAGGGGCAATGTCAATCTTGCTCACTTCTATATCACCAGCGCTGAACATTATTTCCTGTATCATCTGTGCCCAATAAATACACTACATTTCATTGATTCTAAGACATCTTTCCACTCTGAAATCAGAATGCCTTGTATCATCAATGGCATGTCACAGATTAATTAGCTTTTCCTTTTCAGTGGTACCTAAAATCATGATATCTATTATAACTGATTGTATCTTAGATTCAGTGGAATGTGGAATGCTGCTGAGTGCCTATCATGAACCAGATTCTATGTCAAGTGCTTTAATGCATTATTTATTACACCATGTGATAATAACTCTTTAATGTAGGTACTATCATCTCCATTTGACAGATAAGTCACAGAGTAGTGCAGTCAATTGTCCAGAGTCACAATTTCTGCTTGGAAAATACAGAATTGGCCACAAACCCGAATCTGACTCCAAAGCCTATAATCTTCCCATTATACTGTGCTGTCTCCCAGAGGAGGCTTCAGACAAATGTATTTTAGAAACTATATATTAAAATTTGAGATGCTTCATTGCTGTTTTAACTTTCTCTACCCTGGATGTCCTTAATTCAAGCAATGAATGCCATCCCAAAGAGCTCTCAAAAGTGATCAATATGTATTAATTTAGTTTGTATTCTTGGTGACAGTGACATAAACTCATCCCAAACCAAATTAAGAAAAATGTGGAATTTATTGGAAATATCCCTGTATATCTCACAGCTAGCTCCAAGGCTAGGTGAAGGCTGGACATAGCTGAGGCTCAGGATTCACTGGAGCCAGAGACTTCAGTGCTGATGGGACAGTATCTTGTCTCTGCTTCTCTCTGTGTACAACTCCATTCTTCCTTTTTCTTGGAGGCCTGCAATTCCCACAAAGCAAAACCATGGCTCTTGACAGCTCCTGAGTGCTATATCTGCGAACTTCAGCTCATGACACAGGTTGACAGGGCTCTTTCTAATCCAAACCTAAAAACCCCCATGAATGGGCTGATTGGCCCAGAGTTCAAGTGATTGGCCCAGAGTTCAAGTGTATGCCTTGTTCACCCCTGGAACTGTAGTCTTGGGTGGAGTCACCCTGGACTAACATGGCAGGTCCCACAGTACCTATGTGACTGTAGTTGGAGGACAAGCAGGGCAAGTCCCAGAAAACAAGAGTGGTAGGCAGAAAATCCTCCAATGTCTGTTCAACAAAGCCACAGAGATGTTTAGAAACCATATATATAGATGCCGAGAGAAGAAGGGCAAAACTATTTCCAGTTGGGGAGCTTGGTGGGAAATTGAATTCTAGACAGACCTAGAAGGATGGCTATGATTTGAGATGTGAGGAGAGGGCTTTCCAAGTGGGGAAGCAGTGTGACAAATATATAGACTAGCTGGGAGCAGGCCATATAATAACATAAATACGTAACTGTAAATTAAATTTAGTGGCATGGAAAATAATATATATGAAGATGTGACAAAGAAGACTTGACTTTGTCTGAGGAATGAAGGACTGCTTCCTTGAAAATGTGGTATTTGAGCTGTGGTCAGAAGGATGAGTAGATCAAACCAAAGTGAAGACCAGGGATGCTAGAGGGAACACCTTGACGCAGAATGAAAACATAGTAAAAGATCCTGTGGTGGTGGGACCAAGGCAAGCTTGTGGAACTAGAAGGACCGACTGCTTCTGATCTCTTTCTGGGTCTCAGTTAAAGCCCACTGAGGAATTCCTTTATTCAAACCTAATCAGGTCATTTGCCTGCCTAAAGCTCTCCCATTACTTCCCTTCACCTAGAGCAGCACTTCCCAACAGCATCAGGGCACACTGCTGTGTCACAAATGGTTTACAGGATGCTTGAGATACAGACCCCTCTATCCCTGGACCAAGCATCCTCCTCCATTTACTCCAGTGTGCCCTATGAAATCAAAAATACTTTAATTTTCTATATGTGCCATGATGAGACAAATGCGGAAAAGCACCAAAGAGAATAAAATTCAAGTATCTCGCTTACAGCTCAGGTCAGCTGTCTAATTTCACTGCCAGGCACAACCATCACAATCTTCCCATTCACCTCCAAGATGGAAGAGATGCCTATGAGGCTTAATGGCGAGCTGGGACAGTGTAATTTGCTTCTACCTTCCCTCCCTACTTGTTTTCAGAGTAGCATTTATAGGTGTCTTCATGAAATGGATTCCTGATGATTAGGCCTTTCTCTGCACTCTATTCTTTCCATGCACAGGAGCCACACATATTTCTTTAATATTTTCCCCTAGCTCTCCTCCCATCACACCCCTGTCAAACAAAATTGTTTCACACCTTGGTCCCTCTGCACTCTCTCCCTCTTCCTGGAATGCCTTGATTCGGATCCCCTGGAGCCCAAGTGCTGAGGGCTATTAATAAGTATTGCAAAAATATTTTTCAGTATGATTACATTTGTTAGCAAAGAGGGGAAGCCCTGGCTGAGCAGGGTGAAAGGGTGCCTTCACCGCAGGATTTCTCAGAGCTTTCCACATGGTGAGTTGCACTGTAAATTTCTAGGAAGGGTAGTTATTTGGAATCCTGGGTTTCCCAAAACTCCTTAACCACAGAGCCACTGTAGGTGGAACATCTGTGGGATGAGGAAATGTTCCCAGGGTCACATAGATGGGAATATGAAGAAATATGGGGTTTGTGTTTAGGATGGAGAGAAGGAGAGCAGAGGAGGTGGAAGAGGGTGAGATAGAGAAGGCAGAAGAGAAAAAGGAGGAAGAGGTGGAGACATCTCTACAGTAATGAAGGTTCCCCTCCCAAACCCAGAAGCTTACCAGATTGCCCCTTCTACAAGTGATTATTTTTCCCCCTTGGTAGAGTCCCCCAGAGTTGGGCTGTGTGGAGGATAAAAATAAACAAAGCCATCTCCTACTGCTAATTGGGGACCTGGTTAATAATCATCCCTAGAGAGTAAGGAGTGTACCTCTCCTCCTTTGTCAAGGTCCCAGCTGCAAGAAGGATTGTTGCCACTTGCTGTTGGGCTGTGATGATGCCTTTTGCAGCAGACTTTCCTTCCGTATCTCAAACAATAGCTCTTCATGCCCTGGTCAGAGTTCATTTTAAGGAATGAGATTCCAAAGGCAGGTGGCTGTGGCATCATTGCTTGATAATCTTACCAGGATTGTGTTGGCTTCCGAGTCAACATCAGTGCTTTAACCACTCAAACCAACAATATCCTAATATTAATAATAATGTTATTGATCATAGTTACCATACACTGAGCATCTTTTATGTATCAGGAACAGTGCAAAACAATGTGCCTAATGAATGTTCAAAGAATGACAGCCAGATTATCAGAAATATGCCTCTTTTGTCCTCGTAGCTGTATGAGCTGCTTCACCAACTTGGGTTATAACGCAGGTCACATTTTCATGATTTAAAAGTAAGATGAGTATGGCTCTGACTCCCCTCTTTTTTGGCTTCCTCTCTTTGAATTGCTTTCCTCATCTAAAACTCATGCTATTTCTAATAACTCTCCAGAGAATAGGAGGATCTGGTCCATGTACGAGTGGTTCTACTATCAGTGGCGGCTCTAGCTTCTGACACTGCACCATGGGGTCATCTTACAGCCTGGTTCTGCCTAGTTACCTTCCCCCTCACCTCCTGCCTTAGTACCATTCTTCCTGTTTAAGACCCTTTCAAAGCTGCAGAGGGTTTTTTTTTTCCCCAAGAAAGGACAATATTATTTTCCCAGTGTTATTCTTGGCCAGGGTTGCTCCACATCTGTGCTTCCAACTATCCTCAAAGCATTCCCACTAGCAGAATCACAGGTCACGCACTTGACTGAAATGACTCTTTGCACCTTCTGAGGGCTAATACTGACCCTGGATAATCAGTCCAGAAACTTCATCATTTTTTTTTTAAGCAATCCTTAGTGTCCTTTTTGCCAGTAGACTTCAGTTGGGCCATCCCTGGTCATTGGAAAGAGCCTAATAACGTCAAACATCCATAGGAAAGTTCAGATCTCAATGCCTTGAGTCTCTATGCAAATATTCCTATGTCCACCCAAGAGATCCTCTTCAAATATGAAGGGAGGGCAGCCTCTCAAGGCCACAAATAAAAGGTTTTGTTACAGAATTCTATCTGGCATCGTGTGCCCACTTGCCTTATGTGTGCGCAACTAAAAGGGCTATCATGTGAAGAGACTCCCTCCCCAGATCAAAGAACGATGACTCCACTGTCTTCCAGGCTTTCTCCTAGACAGGGAGACAACTATTAATGGCAGCTTACTTTAAAAAAATGTTTTGGACCCACCTGCTCAGGTACCCCACTGTATTCAGGCCATTTTCCTTTCTCTACTTGGTTTGCTGGCTCTTTCAGTTTCTCCTATGCTCTAAATGTGAGTTCACAACCTTCTGCTTTTTCTTTCTCTTTGCATCTAAATTCTAGCTCCAGCGTCCACTGTGTTGATGACTCTACAAGTCCCATTTCATTACCAGAGCTCTGTTGGGTACCTGCCTAGAGTCTGGCACTTACATACTGCCCAATATACTTTGAAGGATTTAAATTCCTTATTTCTAAATGCCAAAGGATACCTACATTTATATAACCCCTTTCATCAGAAATTAAACTTGTCTAAAACTGAGCTTTTCTTCCCGTGGAGATCGACCCTGTCCAAGGCTCCTTCTCCTAGTCAGTGGTGTCACTGGCTTCTCAACCCAACTTGAGGTTTGGATGGTTCTTTTGGTCAATTTCTCCCCTCCACCAGCTGCTCTATTCTGTTTCATTTCTGCATCTGTAAAATAAGGATAATATAATACCTCACTCATAGGCCTCGTGAGGATTCAATGAGTTAAAATGCAGTGTCAGAACAGCACTTAGCATATAGAAGGCAATAAATGCTAAGCATTTTTTTTTTTTTATATTCAGGAACCAGAATGACTACATTTGGTATAACTGGGAACTTGTCATAGTCCTCTTAGGATGCTGGATGGACCCCCACTTAAATTGTGGTTCCTATGTCAAGAATGATGACACTGTATACACACTAAAAGGATTATTATAAAAGATTTATTACTCACACAATGAGGCTTTCTGGGGAGATCGGAGTGGCTGGCTGCCAAGCACATCCAAAAGTGGTTTGAGAGCAAGTAGGGGCAGAAACCTTGGTTGGGGTTTTTACGGTAGTTGGCAGCGAGGCTGGGGTGAGGGTTCCCATGTATGGTTTAAACTTCCCACTGCTGTCAAAGTGGGAGGAGTAGGAGGAGGAGGCGGTGGCAGCGGTGGCTTAAATGCATTAAAAAAATGGAATTAGACTCTCTATTACAAAGCTCATAGGGTAGACCTTGGCCAATTAGCTGCCAAGTCTTCTCAAATTTTAATTTGAATTCTGTCTAATATCTGTCTAATATTATGATCCTGAATAAATGAAGGCTCCAACCACTTTTTTAATCCAAGTAGCACAAAACCTCCTTTCTGGCTTCCCTACCTTGATTTCTCTTATCTCCTCTTGCTCTCTTTGTCCCCAGCCATATTTTTGCAAATGTCACATCTCAAATGTAAGTTTCCTTCTCACTGTGAGGTTCAAAGTGGTTCATCACATGACTTTTTAAAACACAGTCTGAAAATTCTTTGATATTCTATCTAAAGAGAGGTGGGATCTATGTCCCCTTCCCTTGACTCATGAAGTACAGCAGAAGTGATGCCATCAACTTCTCAGACTAGGTCAGAAAAGGCCATGCTGCTCTACCTGCTTTTCTTGGAATGCTTGTCCTGGGGAAGCCAGCTACCATCTAAGAAGTCTGACTCCCTGAGATCACCATGCTATAGAGGCTGTACACAGGAGCTCCTGCTGATACCTCCAACTGAGCTCCCAGCTAGCATCCAGGATCAACTGTAGCCACATGAATGAGCCATCTTGGACACCCAGACCAACTGAGACTGTTGTCAACAGCCTCAGAAGATATCTAACTACAGCCATGTGAGAGACCCCAAACAAAACCTTCTCAGTAAGCCCTTCCCAAAGTTCTGACCCACGACATTGTGAGTAAATTAAATGGTTGCTGTTTGACATCACTATTTTTCAGGTAATTTGTTATGCAGTAATAATACCTGGAAAATTGTCACAAAAAATCAGGACTGTCAAAGTGTAATTTTTAAAAAATATAAACAATTATAAAGTGAGCACAAGCACAAGAGTAATCTAACTCATTAATGAGGGAACCAGCAGATACCTAAAAATCATGAAAAAAACCACGTGAGACACCAAATATTTATTCGCACTGAGGAAAGAACATTGGAATAAGACTGCTTGGTTAAATCCAAAACTGGTTAGCATTCTACAGAACAATTAAATCATAATCTTTGGGGTTATTTTTTCTTTCAAACAAAAATAATTTGCATTTGTGTTGGAAAAAATATATAAATTATGTTTCTTCATAGACTCTGGGCCTTAAACAATAGTAAAAAATGTGTCAAACATTAGAAAATTAATAATCCTACAGCAGGCCTCTTACTTTACTTACTTTACTCTTACTACTTACTTTACACAGTGTGCCAACATGATACTGAAAGAACACACAGCTAACATGTTGTCTAAGTTTTTGATAATTTTCTTAATAGGATGTACACTAGATCTTACCTTTTCCTAGAAGTTTTCCTAAGGTTGAAAACAAGCAAGGAACAAATGGAAGAGCAGTGGAGCATCCTTCTCTGTGGCAGACAGTGGGAATGAGATATTAAGGGAGGATGCTAGTCTAGCATCTGCCAACCACATCATGTAACCACCTGCCTCCTTCTTGTCCTGGGGCTGTTGCTTAGCAAAAATCTGTGGTTTGCAGATATTATATGGACTAGACAGCTGACTGGGTATTTTTCCTCTGGAAAAATTGGGACTCTTAGTAGTGAGGATGATGTTGGAGGAATGACCTGAATCTCTTAAAGTCTCTATCACAGTGTGATATATTTAAGTAGGAGATATTTGTACGGAAAAACACAACAGACCATGGACTAGGTGTCCTTTTTTCAAGTCACCATGTATTAGCTAAATCACAATACCTGGTTTCCTGATCTGCAAAATGGCTAACAGTATTTACTTTCTTAACTCAGAGAGAGTTTCATAAATGGTACAGTTCTGTTTACAAGAAAAGGATTACTATTATTACTATTATTATTACCTATTCAAGGACACAGAAGGGGGAAAGGAGGAAATCCATTCTAGCGGATTCCTGGGTCAATGCAGCCCCACCCAAGTGGCTGGACCTGAAGTTTTTAGTGTAACTGACTGATACCTGTGGAATTGTCTGAGTGAACAGGATGTTTTGACATATATTGACAGGGGCAGCTCAGGAAATCCCCTCTTCACCCCAGCAGTGACTCATGGGGACTCAGAAAAAACAAAAGTGAGCTGGGGGAGTCTCCTGAGCCTTTAAGACACTGGATCTGGAGGAGAACCGGTACCACAAGGAAGGGAGGAAGTGCTTCTGCAGGCTTTTGATCCACTGGGTTAACCCTGGCTCTGCCACTTTGTGGCCACATGACAGCAGGAAAGTTTCTTATCCTTTCTGAGTTTCAGTGTCCTCACTGATATACCTGTGCTAAATAGTAATGTCCAGCTCAAAGAGTTGGTGGGAGATTTGAAATTGGAGATGGAAAAAAATCAGAGTTCTTCATACAGTAAGTAATCAAGGAAAACCCCAAATCTCCAATGACAGCAGAATGGCTAAATACACGGTGATATATTCACACAACAGAAGTCAGTCAGCAGTGTAAGGAATAAATTACAGCTCTATGTACAAGATGGACCAAATCTCTGTAATGAAATATGTCAATGTGTGTATGTATATAGGGGAATAAATGTTGCAAGAGTTAAGACAGTTTAGAAAGTGGTTAATTTGGCTGGGGATTGAGGGAGAAAGAAATAAGAGGAACACAGGGGTAAATGTCGATATTCTAGTGCTAATGTTTGGTGGCAGGTTCAACAACACTTTACTATTAATAATGATGATGGGAGTTTACTCATTACTAACACGAAGAGAATATATCATGAACTAAGGAGTACAATTAATTCAGTTTTGTGCAACAACAGCACAGAACGGACATTCAATAAATACACCTTCCTGCCTCCTGTCTCCTTCCTCATGTTCTTCTTCTGGAATTTTTTTTTTTTAAGAGCAAAGCATTTTCTTTGATGTATTTGTTTCCTTCACACAGTACACACAGTCCTTTGTCCCATATGTCTTTAAGTAAAGCTAAAAATTATTGGTATTAAGCTGTGGTTAATAGTTTCCATCTCTGGTAATTGTTTTACTTATACAGTTGTTTGTGTCTCTTCTCTATAATCAGTCTTTCTAACTTCGATTTCTCACTCATATTTGCATATTATGAGGGGGAAATGGAATAAGATATTCAAATAACTAAAAAGAAAGTGCTATAGTGCAGACAAGATGAAGCCAAGACCTCAGAGCCAATATGTAAGGCCTGTCACAGTCTTGCACCACACTCAAACTCATCCCCCAGCACACCTTGCTTCCAGTCAGACCGAAAGTCTTGCTGTTCCCCAGACACACCATAACTGTTTACACCTCTATGCTGTGCCCTTCTCGAATGTCTTTTTCACCAATTTTTTTCTCTCAGAAAATTCCTGCTCTTCTTTCAGAACCACACTTAAATGTCACTTCCCCTGTGAAGCTTTCCTGAGCACCCCCTGGGAGGCAGTTGCTACCTTTTCTATGCCCCTATGTTACCTGAAAAATACCACTATTTTAGCCCTTAATGCATAGTTACTGTCATTGTGTTTTCACACGTGGTTCCCCTACCACCCGTGAGGGAGGGACTAAACCTCAGAAGTGTCTGGCAAGTTACAGACAAGAAACGAAAAACATGTATGAGTGATTGAGAGATTGTTTTATCAAATATTTCATACCTCCTCTTTCACAGGTTATTCTTCGATTGTGGTGTAGTGCTGACTGGGAGGGCTAAAGAGATCAAGTGTCCAACCTGGGAGGTTTCTTGGAGAAGGGTTTTGTCTGGAGCCCTGGAGGATCAGAAATATGGAAAAGGAGGCATCTTCTCTGTGGACTCCATTAGTCCTCAGTTGCTGTCTTTCTTGATCTGCACTGAGAAGAACCATCCCCACACTGGTAACCAAGCTCCCGTGAGTCCCAATAAGGAAGATGACCCTCATGAGAGAATTTCACATACAAACGCTTGTGGACACAACTTTGGGTAGCCTGGAAACAATCTCCAGAGGGGGAAAAGTCATAACATATTTTTATATTACTCCTATTTGGTGAAATGTGTTTCATCCTCTGAAACCGTGGATCGATGGAAGGGAAGTCGGTGTAACTGAACTCAGACTACAAACGAGGTCAGTTAGACAGTGAAGGCTACAGCAGCCCCCGCTACGTGATCTGTTCTACCACTCAGGGCTGTGTGTACACGTGTGCAAGCACTACAGGCTATCAAGAAGAAACAGTTTGGGGTGGTGGCTAAAGAACAGGATTTGGAATTAGAGTTGGGCTCAAGCTCAGGTTTCATACACCTAGTCCAATATCCTTGGTCAAGTTACTCAACTTTTTTGGATCATTTCGTTTGTCAGTGATGACATGGGCAGAAAATAACATTTACCTTGTAGGATTACTGTAAGATTAAACGAGATGTAAGAATTAGCACAGCAGAAGTGTTCAATAAATGGTAGCAATTACTATTATTTAAACTCTCTGAGTCTGTTTGCTTCAAGAAAGAAAAAGGTGAGGGGTGGGCAATGTTACCTACATCCCAGGAGGGTTAAATGAAGAAGCATTCAGTAAAAATATTTAGAATAGTGTTTAGCACGTGGATCAGTATTCAATGAATATCTGAATCAAGGAAAGAAGAAAGCTTAAAATGAAGAAATTGATCTAGGATTTCTGAATATTTTTTTTTCCAGAGGTATAGTCAGAGACTTGCTTTAACAATCTTAAACAGCTATGAATCATTTCACCAGGGGCGGGGTATATATATAAAATATATGTATATATGTTAAAATTTTAATAAAATTATAGTGACCCTCTGAATTCTAGTTAAACAATGGAGTATGTTGATCCCCAGGTTTAAAGTCCCTGATCTAAATAAAGGTATAAAATATAGGTTAGAGGAAACGGGAACTACACTATAGATTTATTTCCCTTGGTTTTAAATGAGTCTATTATTCATTTTAAAAACTCGTGTGAACTGAGGCAGGAAGACTGTTAAGTGTAAATTAATAAACTCTTTTGGTGGAAGAAACAGGAACCAGTGGCAAATATTTAATCTTTTCTCTTCAAAGTTGGAGTGGTTTAGTCTCTGCCCTTTTTGAGCATGCTATAGATTTTAATCCCCTTTTGGCCTTTTCTTTTGATCAGAGCTAATGGAATTGTTCTCCCCGTTATGTCCTCATTTTCCATCCCTCAACCTGTCTGGACTTTTGCCTCCAAAGGTTAACATCACTATGAAGTAATGTAATTCATCATTACCAGTTAGACAGATTTATTCAGAGTTCTCTCCTCACAGCTGCCTGTAAGCATGGTGAATCTGACATCTAGGATTGCCCAGTAGGGTTGGATGTTATATTTACAGTATCTAAGCCTAAAGAACCCTCAAAACCCCCACAACTCTACTCAACTTAGTTTCAATTAATTTGCCTTAATTCGTAGCCTTGGAGTTAATTTTACCAACATCTCTGGGTTGGATAAAATGTGCAGATTCACAGTTTCACAAACATTAAAGTTTAGAAGGATGTCTAAGGGGCAGCCCTATTTCTTACGGAGCTTACCTGTGAAAAGCTTCTCAAAAGAGACCCAGGTAGCTATTATCAGTCAGTTGGAAGTGCCTTCAGAGCAGAGACCTCTTTGCCTTTTCTGGTATACCAGGGAATGCTTTTGGGGAATATCCTTGTCACCATCTCAGGACTTGAGTCCCTCTTTGAAAGGGGACCTCCCAGTAACTTTTTCCATTTTGGGGCCATAGAGTCAGTTTACCTCACTGGAACTGACTTCCTCCTTGGGAAAAAACACATCTAATCCCTCTTCCACTTGACAGTCAGAGAGCTGTTTAATTAATTGCACTATTTACTGTTTATTGAGCTTTAACTATATCCTAGGCAGTATGCCAGACACTTGGGGTATTGTGGTGAGCAGGACAGATCTCAGCTCTTATAGAGCTTATAACTCAGCAGGAAAGAGATTTGATGACAATGGCGACTCTTCTCATCTACAGGCTAACCACCCTTAGTTTCAAATGCAGCTCCTTCACCACCCTGCTCAGCCTCCTCTAAGTTTGCTCTAATTGGTCTAGGATGCTCTCAATGGATGGGGCTAAAATGAACACGAGGAGGAAGGCAAGGGAGAGCTAGGCCAATCACTACTATCCTGGATTAATACTCTTTCCTGTGAGTCTGAAGTTCTCATCATTATCAGCCTTTTGTTTGAGTCCCCCAGCTGCTCCATGGGGCAGGGGATGAGGGCAATACCCAGACAATCTGAATTATCGGGGATAGATGTCAGTTTCATTCTGCTCTTGGGGCAGTCCTACTATAGAGTTACTTATGAATTGAGACTATGGACCTCTGGATCAAAGAGATCTGGGTTTAAGTCTCAGCTCTGTCACTTTCTAACTTAAGCAAGCTGGGCCAGCTTTATGGGCATGTGACCTGTGCAGTCACTGGGGGAAGAGAAGTGGGGGGGGGGGGGACCATGCTTAGAAGGACTCTGAATTTGGTTTAATGCTCTGATGTCTTCATCTCAAAATTCTTAATAATTTCTCAACATGGGACCCTACATTTTTATTTTGCACCAGGCCCCACAAATTATGTAGCTGGCTCTGTAAGCAAGTTATTTAACCTCTCTGAGATTTAATGTCCTCACCTAGAATGCAGGGGTGATGATGATACCCACTGCACAGATTTCTGCAATCTTTATTGCTCTTTTTTTCATCTTAACTGTTCTATATTTTTATTTTTACTTATTACTCTTCCTGTAATGGAGTTACTGGAGATCGAACCCAGGATTTTGTACACACTAAAGAATGTGCTCTACCCCTGGGCTATTTCCTCTATTTTTATTTTTATTTATTATTATTTTTTTAACAGAGGTACTGGGGATTGAACCCAGGACCTCATGGATGCTAACCATGGGTTTCTGCAATCTTTAGATGAGACAATGTGTATACCATGTCTATCACATAGTAAGAGCTACCCTCCAATAAATATAAGTCAATGGCATTGTTATTTAGAATATCTGACATGAACTGTTCTGTATTTATTTTATATATATATACATACACACACATACATATCCTGTCAAAGTGAGTACTTCTAAATTCTATGTGCCATTAATTATCCTTTTTTAAATCCCTCTTCTATTCTTCTAACTCAATAATACACACTTAAGAAAGGGGAGTTAACTTTTTTTTTTCTTTACTGGGCATCTGATTTCTTTGGTTGCAAATGACAAACACCACTTCTGGGTAACTTACGCAAAAAGAAACTTCTGAAATGATAACATGACCTCAAAACAAGCAAAAACAATAGTAAGACTGGAGAACCAGGCTTGGAAACCAATCGGAACCCAGACAGCTTTGTTCCCAGGCAGAAGGGTCCTGGCAAGGGTGGAATGCATGAGCTCCTACCATTTTTAGTCTCTGGATCACTCTGCTGAAGATTCAAATTCCAGAGAGAGTGTGTCCATGGCCTACCTTGGTTCACATGCTCTCTCCCAGGCCAGGGAAAGGCAGGGCATCTGATTACAGTACGTACCATAGATGTGAGGGTGGAGGGAACTCACCAAAATAAAAATGAGGTGCTAGTAGGAAGGGGAAATAGGTCCAGAAAAATAAAAACAGAACAGCAAATTTTCTCCAGTGTCTGCTATGTACCTGTCACTCTGCTGGGGACTTTTGTATAGTATCCATTTGACATTACACACAGTGCTTAGCAGAAGGTAGGCACTTGGTAGACACTTGTGGAATAAATGAATAATTTAGTGAGTATATTTAACCCCCACACAACTCTTGGAGGTAGGTAATAATAGTTCCATTTTACAGAAGAAGAAACACGCTCTGAGAACTCGTATAGTTACATTATCTACAAGTGGTAGAGTTGAGATTAAAACCTGGTTCTGTTTGACTACAAAGCTTATTTGGGTGTCACTGCTTGCTGCCTATCTTCCTTGGGGTGTATGTGAGAGAATGTTCTAAACCTCAGTGCCTCCTGCAGTGCTACCCCAAGACCCAGAAGTTTGATGCATTATTACTCATTCATGGGTTCTAGAAAGTTTATCCGGGCAGGGAAAAGTTCATTTTGTAATTCTCCAATAATTTCAGAAAGGAAGTGGTGCAAACTGTTTAACCTTGGGCAAGATATCTCAGTCTCTTCCATGTTACAAGGGTATAATGGAGTCTCCTACAAGGTTATTGTGTAATTACTTAAGAGGATGTTTGTAAAGCCTTGAGCACAGTTCCTACACACAGAAAGCCCTCAGCAATGACACCTTTTCTATAGTTTCAAAAAAGTATAGAGAAACAGGAAGAAAGTGCTGGGGGAGGCATCAGGTTTCAGTATCATATTTCATCAAAGTTAAAACTCCACCAGCTGAACTATTAATTTACATATCTCTTAGAAAGAAAAAGTATTGGCAGTTAAGCTTGACAATGCTTTGTTAGGTCTTCAAGTTTTTAAAAATTTTATTAAAGCTGAGAAAAATCTAGGTTTAGACAAAACTAGACATGATTCAGATATATTTTTAATGAAAATCTCTTTTAGACTTCTTTAGGCATCTTTTAAAATCATACATTGCTCTTGTGTACATGTAAAAAGGAAAATAAAGCAAAGTACAGTGGTTAAAGTGGTAAGGCTTCTTCACTTCTGGAATGGTTCATCTCTTCTGAAGCACTTTTGACTCAGTTGTTGATGTGTTTTTCCACACAATATTGTCAACTGAGCCATCGAGAGCGCTGGGGAATGCAGCATTTCTTAAGAGTGCTACACTGTTGTCTCGGAAAGTTTCTGTCCAGCCACCCGTACCAGTCTGCAAATGTTGATGCTGGTGTTGTTTTCTTATTCTACTAGAAGGTACAAGTAGAAGTTTTCCAGACAACAACTGGAAGTCATATTTGTTCCTCCAAAGGGCCATAGGTGGTTTGTTGACTAAAACACCAGTGACGGTGGTTGTCCAGTCCTTTTGCCCAGGAATGATAACCAAGTAGCTCCAGGCAGGCAATGCAACTATGGCATTGCTGGAGCCTGGCCTGAATATTGCACTAAGGTTTCTGGAAGTAGGGAGGAAGAAACATATATTCTCCTTCCTTTCTAGTATCTCTTTGGAGAATCATCCCTGACTCTCACTATTCAGTCCTTCTGGTACAGGGGAGGCTCACCTCTTTATAATCCATCCCTAGGAATGGGCCCTTGACCAAAACTGGGCCAGTTCAACTTTGTTCAGCATTCTTACAAGAAACAGCAGCCTGGAGATAACCTCACCCTCATCTTCCAAGATTTATGAGGACATTGTAAGGCTAAAGCAATTGCAGGTCATCTTTGCCACCATATGTATTGATCTTACTTGAATGTGAAGTAAACACAGGAATTAGGAAATGAACAATGGAGAGTAAAAGATCCTTGAAGACATCATTTGAATCCCTGGCTCCAGTCTTTCCTAAAGTTCATCTCCCTTCTGAATTGCCCAGATATATGAAATAATAAATTGCCTTTTTGTTTGTTTTTTGTTTAATCAAGTTTGAGTAATATTTTTATTTCTTGCAACCAAGAGTCCTGTTTGGTATACTATACTCCTTAATAATACTACACCCTCACCTTCAAGTCCTCGTATCATTTTCCATAGCTCCAGAGGTCCTTTGGGAGGTGAAGGAGATGGAGTAGAGACCGATATTTGTAAGTATCTGAAAGTGTATAAACAATAAAACAGGAGTTCTGGTTCTATATATTATGCAGCAGTGTTGAAAGTTGCAAATTTTTCAGCATGATAAAAACAGAATGAGTTACAAGACTCATGCCACAGAAAGACCTGCCACTGACATGTCCGAGGGTACCCCTCTTCCGGCTGCCATTTTATTTCAACATATTGCCATCAAATATTTGATTGATCAATGAGTCAAAAAATGAATCCTCAAAAAGAGCAAATTAATTCTCTCTTTTAGTAGTGAAACATTTGTCACATAAAAATTTTTAAAATAGAATTTGTCATGTAAAATTAATAAAGTAGAGTTGTTCTGGTTAAAGATGTCTGTATGTGTGCATATCTGTGTATGCACCTGTACCTGTGTGGTCTGTTTGCCTTGTGTTGTTTCTGTGTGTCTAAGTATGGGTGTGTTTGCCTGTTTATACGTATGTGGTATAAGTGTCTGAGACTGCGTGTGTACGTATGTGTATTTGTGTGGCTTGTGTGTCTGTATCTCTGACTGTATCTGTGTCTATATTTCTGTGCATTACATTGTGGTTTAATCTGCATTTGCATGTGTCTATGTGTATGTGGTATATGACATATTCATGTGCATATGCTTGTGTATGTGTGCTCTTTGTGTACCATGTATAAGTGTCTGCATGTGTTTCTGTCTGTGGGTGTGTTTGTGTGGCTATATGTGTATATGTGGTTGGGGGCAGGAGGAGGGCAAAGTTACTACCATCCTGTTCCGTACTTTGTGCGAATTATGAAAAGTTGCCCTCTCTGCTGGGGCAGAGCAGCCTCACAGGCACAGAGTTTGGCTAGCAGGGTAGACACTGGATTTCAGCTTCCACCAGCCTCCTTAACTGGTGTCTTGGAGAAGAGAACAACCTGGCAGGGGGTGGGGGGCATTCTGGAAGTCCACTCAGTCTCTTCTTTGCTGTGCAGGCACCTTGCTGTAGGATCCAGTCTGAAAACTACCCAAACGGTTTCCAAATGACATAATTCTAGAGAAGTGAATGGCAGAGTTCCTCCAACTGAAGTCCACATACTGCACAGGCCCCAGGGGCCTCCTTTGATTCAGCCCCTCAGGCCTTGAATGTGTACTTCCAAAAGGTCGACTCCCACCACTCCTTTGGCCTTGTCATCATCTCATGGCCTGGATGCTCTTTTTCACCTGTTGCCTCATTGTAGAAAAACATTCACTGGAGTTTAGGGTTGCTCTTTGTTGTCACGGCACATCACATAGTTTGCACTGTTGTTAAAATGACTCATGGCCAAGAGGCCGTGGGGTTGTAATTGGGTGATGTTAGGAAGGAAGGATACAGGTGGTGCAGAACTAGTTAGGATGCCAAGGTCTTAGGATTGGGGAGGGTGGGAGAGCAGCTCACACCTGGAAGAGAAAACTGGTGCTCCAGGTTGAAACCAGTGAGATTACTAGGACATGCATTCATCTGAAGCTTTATATTCAATGTGAGCATCTCTGCCCACTTTAGCTTCTCAGCAGAAACTCCCTCTTCGACAGTTTGGCCTGTGGAATTTTTGATAGATGACTTCCGGCAAGCTGCTCTGCCTTTGTGAGCCTCTGTTCTTGCGGCATGAATCCCTACTCCCTTGTGTGGGTGGTTGGGGAGGAATTCCTGAGACCCTGCATGTGGAGGTACAGAGCCAGTGCCCAGTAAGCGTTAGCAGTCTTTCCTTTTCCCTTTGTACCCGGTACCCACTCTTCTCACCATCGGGTGCCCTGAGCACTTTATCTGTGCTTTTAGTATAGCATCCAGCTCTGGCCCAGCACTTAGCCAGTCTTCAGCACACGTTTGTTGACTGAAGAGCTGGAATAAGGCAGGAAGGCAGACAGAGAGCAAGTAATAAGCAGCAGGCAAGTAATAAAATAAGTTGGAGAGTTTCCCCATCTTTGGAAATGAGCTACTGGCATGCTTTAGGGAAGAGAATTGAGGACACGAATGATTTTGTATATAAAATATGGCTCTAGGTGGGGGTTAGGGTGGGGACTTGAGAAGCTTTTCTAGTCAGTAGTTCCCCCTTACTGACCATCTGTCAGATTTCCAGTGAACTATTTCAGTTATTTTCCTCCTGAGATGACAGTGTGGGTTTGGAAGAGAGGGAGTGTGGATGCAGTGGCACCTGTTCCTGCCAGAGGGTCGAGTTTAAGGGAGGCTTAAATTGAGAAAGTCTAAGTTGAGAAAGAACAAAGGGAAGAAAGACAGGAGAAAACAAGTTTCATTAGGAGTGAGGGACCCAGTAGGCAGGTTAAGGACTGTCACAGCCGTAATTACACACCCATGATATACCTGCTACTACAGAACGCTGAACTGGTTGCTGAGACCATAAAGTAGAAGGCATGGTTCTTGCCCTCCAGAGGTTTCCATCTAAGGGACGGGATTGGGAAGAAGACTAAGAAGTATGAAACACTATCTGTTCAGCACTGGGGAACAAGTTTTAAGCTATATCTCAAGAGATAAATATTATTATTCTCTGAGGAAACTAAAGTTCAGAGAGGTTAAATAATTTTCTCCAGGTCACTCAGTAAACAAGTTGGACTGGGAGAAGAACCCGGGTCGGTCTGTGCTAATAACATTGTGCTGCTCACAGGAGAGTGAGCAAGGGCACTGGGGCAAGCATGTGAAAAGGAAAATTAACTTTACAAGGGATCCCAGGGTCAGTGCCACATGAGTGATACATGATGACTGTTGCACATGCTTAGGAAAAAAGAGATGTGTTGAGGCCTCACCTAGAGGGGGAACTCTGCAGAGGAAGCAGGCCCTCAACTAGACACTGAAGGTAGAATGTGAATCCAACAAGAGAAGAATGGAGGGAGAGGCTTTCCAGGTGGAAGGAGGCGTAGTGTGTGCAAAGGTGGGAGGTAGGAAAAGTCTCATCCTCTTGGTTTGTGCTATGCAGGGTAGAGTACTGGAGAGGGCACAGCCTGCTCCAAACTTACTAACAGTGCAGTCTTAGGGCAGTCATTTAATCTCCCTGAGCCTGTTTTCCTATCTGTACAATGGCTGTGAGAGTAACCACTTTACAAGGTTATTGAAGACTTGAGACAATGTATGGAAAGCATCTGGTTTCTCAGAATCACCAGTCTAAGTTAAACCGCAATCTAAATCATGTGCCCTCTCTCACAGAATCCTATTTGCCTTCTTTCTTGCAACTGAGTCAATTATACATCTACCTGCTTATTTATTCAATGTCTGTTTTGCGAATGTAAGTTCCATGATAACACGGATAATATCTGTTTTCAATACCATCTCTTTAGTGTCTAGAACAGTAGGCACTCAATAAATCTTTGTTAAATGAGTGAATACATAAATGTATGAATGAGTAAATGAAAAAACAATACCTATTTCTGTGGCACAGCTCTAAGAATCTCAGGGAACATACGTCTTTTCAGGTTGTTAAGGTAGGAAAAGCGTTCAGAGAATGCAGTTAGAGAACCCGAGGGCCTCCATGGGTCACCAGGGAGAGCACCAGGTCTCCTGTCTCCCTCCTAGTGCTGCACGTAACATCTGAGCAGGAAGGAAATTACACACGTTTCCAGTTCAGCTGGTTCCAGGGTTTCCCAACCCAGAGCTTTGTCTTGCTTAAATCTGATGTGCTACTTCACTGGTGTGAACTGTGACCTGTGACCTGTCTATTGGACAATGACTTTGCATGATCCCCATGCTGCCCGGCAATAACTGAGTGGGCGTCTAGACTTTCCAATAATCAAGTCTTTTAATCCAACACAACACAATAGCCCTTTATGCCGAGTTGGAGAGGAGGACTGGGGACAAACAGATGCATTAGTAACTGCTAGGCATTTGATACATTCTAGGAGTTCCATGACAGAGGTAAGGTCAGGGACCTGAGGGGTACAGAGGAGGCTATACGACCCTAGGGTGAAGCAGTGTACACACAGCTGGATAACATTTATAGCTTTCAAAACATGATTACGTATACCATCTCGTCTCAGTCTCCCTGCAGCCGTGGCAAATGGGGAAGTATGGCTAACGTCTGCATTATTTGCTCCTAAAATATAGGAAAACCGAGGAAACTGGGGTTCAGGATATAGATCTGGTTTCATGGCAGATATTAACTCAGTGCCCAGATCTCATTATCATCAGTCGAAGGATCTTTCTTCTGGACTTGGCTGTCACTCGCTGGCCTTTATACTGGTCAACAGTGTGAGTGTACCTGTAATGTCACAATCCCCCACCTTCTGTAATGTATTTCCAATGCACTTGTGTGATAAAACATCAGAATCTAATAGGATTGGGGTTGGCCAAGCTAAGGGTCACTGGGCCATAGTGGCCATTGTATGATTTTGGAAGATTGTACTGAAGCATAGTCACACCCACTTGTTTTATCTGTGGCTGTTTTTCGCCCGACAAAGGCAGTGAGTAGTTGCAACAGAAGCTGTATGCCTCACAAAGTCATATTAACTATTTGGTCCTTTAGAGAAAAAGTTTGCCATCTCCTAGAATAAATGAATGGAATGGAAGTAAATGAGAAAAAAGTAGATTTGTTTGTTCATAATAGGCAGTGGGTCATAACTGAATGGAGAATGAGAACCAGCCTCAGATTCATGCCTCAGTCATTTCGCTGGGTGACCCTGAGTAAGTCATTTATTCTCTCTGGGTCTGTTTCTGTATTCAGTACCTTATAGAGGTGCTGTATGATTTCCATGACGTGAGCCATATGTATGATTAGGTTTGGCCCTATGGGACAGAAAACAAAATTAAAGTGTCATGCACAGGACAGCAGTTCCTTTCTTACACATGGAAGTGGGCAGCAGGTGTTGGTCTGGGGCTGCATGGTGTTAGGAACCCATGTCTTTGCACCTTGGGTCTTTGCTGTGTATGGCTTTCATTCCTGAAATCCTCTCATGGCCCAAGATGGCTGCTGGAGCTCCAGCCATGGTGCTATTGTCATTATTACTACTACTTGTATGATAATAAGAGGAAATAAACCAAAAGTCAAGTATAAAAAGCCAAGCAACAGAGACATCTATAAAGACCAGGCAGCAAACCCACATTAATTCAAGTCTAGCCAAGATGAGAACTCCTGCCATGGTTCATGAGGCAACCAACATATTTCATTTATTCTATTCCTGGGGTACACTGAGGAAGATCTGGCAGGCATGCTCTTACACGTATTCAGCATCTAACACTTTACAAAGTATTTCCATATCTATTATGTCATTCTGAAAAAATAAGGTGAATTATTCCTATTGTACATTATGATTCACACAAGTCCACATAACCAGATCCCAGGACCTCCCATGTTCCCAGAGTCCACGGTTAGATCTTTAGATATTTGTTGGAGAGGAAGGTGAACAATTATGGTATAGAAGAAAGAAAACAACCCTGCAGGGGAGCAAAACTTGCCACCACAAAGTGTCTCTTTGGCATGTGGATTATTTCGAGCTCAAAACAATCAAGGACCAAAACACTTAAGAAACTTTGGCCTCCCCTTTAGCTGCCTAAGGAATGTAGGCTGAGGACCTACTCCAGGAACGGAGCCATCATCATAGATAACTACAGCATGAACTAGGTGTGGTAGACCGGGAGGAACGCAGCAAAGTCTGTTTGTTTCTCATTTTTAAATTCCTCTCTGTATCCCACTGTCTCTCCATGACCCAGCAAACATTTGTTTACCAAAAACTGCTTTTCCATCTCCATGTTAATTGCCTTCCTCCCCTTTGAAGACCCACTAACCTCAACAACCTTTTTCGTCTTTAGTTGAATGTGGTATCTAAGGTGAGGATTTTGGCCATTTTGGAAGTTACTCAGCTTTTTCTGGGTCTCTCATAAGTATACATGTTATTAAACTTTTGTTTGATTTTCTCCTGTTAATCTGTTCATGATTTAATTTGTAAATGGGCCAGAAGAACCTAGAGGGGAAGAGGAAAATTTCTTCCCCAAACCAGGACCCCTAAGAGATGTAACCAATCATGAGGCCTCAGCCTCACTGAGCCAGTATCCTCACCTGTAAGACAAATAAGACCATGTATTTGGGGTTGTTATGGGGAGAGCAGAGTGACATGTGGCACACAGTCCACCTCAGTGAAACCACAGTTATTACCTAGGCTTACCTCTCAGAACCGGTGTGTCCTTGGAAAATCACTTCCTTTCACTGGGCCTCTGTCACCTTTTCTAGGAAAATAAAGGGTTTGGACTTGTTAAATAATCTTCCAAATCTGATTCCTATCAGGCTGGGAGCCTGTCTTTTTAATAGATACTGCTCAGGTTGGAATCTTCCCTCCTGTTACTAGCTTTGTGTCTCAGAACAAGCTAAAAACCTTTCTGACACTCCGCATTTGTAGAATAGGGACAAACAGTACTTAGCTTAATGGCAAGGTAAGGATTGTGAAAATTAAATGAGGCAGGTCCAGGACCCACCAGATTTTAACTTCCTCAAAGGCAGGGACTCATCTGTTTTGTAGATTTACAAACTGTGACATGACTTGAGGGTTGGTCACAAAATCAGACGAGTAAATTTAAGTAAAGGAACATGACCTGACACACAGTAAGCATTCAATAAATATTATTATTAGTTAACACTCTGTCAGAGTCCTGGTGTTTGGTACATGGTTAAGAAGGGGTTACAGGATACACCTTTGACACACACCCACCAGCGACTGCCGAGAGCTTGCGTGGGCGAGTTCTGCGAGAAGAGTTCACAGAGCAGGAAACTCCAGGCCTGAGAGGAGGGAGCCTTCTCTGGGCCTTTAAAACCCCAGGGAGGCGGGAAAAGCCGGGTCGAGGTAGCGGCGCGCGCCACCCGCCAGCCCAGCGCGCGCGGCAGAAGGCCACGGGCCGGCGCATGCGCGGGCCAAGGGTTCAAAGGGCCAATCAGGGAGCGATTTACGGGTGGGGGGGAGCCGGCGGGGGCGGGGCGGGGCGGGGCGGGGCGGGGCGGGGCGGGGCGGGGCGGGGTGTGGGGCCGGGCGGCAGCCGCTCCCGGGGACCGCCCAACCCTGTTGCGGAGCGGCTCCGCGCGGTAACCTGCAGAGCCCCGCTAACTAAAATGTAATTTCAGACTGGACAAGTAAGTGACCCTCTTCTCTGTCCCACGTGTGCACAAGGGGCTTTAGCAGGCGCGCAGGCTCGCAGCGCGCACGTTCTCCAACTGGAGAGCGCACCAGGCCCCAGCCTCCCTCCCCTTTCCCTCAGTCGCCGCCTCCTTTTTCTCCTCAGGCCGCATAATTTTTAACGCCAGGGCCAGCTGGGCTTTGGCTCCCAAGACTTTGTTGAGTCTTCTGTGTCCACTCCTGGGTGAGGCGAACGGCCATTCAAGAGAGGGGTCGGCCTTTACCGCGTCCTCAGCGTTGCCTAAAAGATGTCTGAAAGCCGGGGTCCTCTGCCCGCAGTATCCAGTTAACTATGTTAACGCCTCTCTCTGTCTCCTCACCCTCTCCGCCCTCTGTACCCCCATCCTGTTTTAGGACATTTCCACAGGCATTTTTGAGCCTTTTAATTCCAGTCTGGCTACCTAAGGCAGTTTAAGCCTAGTGCTGCTTTTACCTTTCAACTCTTTCAGCAGCTTATGATCATGTTTGAGGTGCAGTTTAGTTTAGATGATAACTACAGTTACCCTGGGTAGGAAAGGCCTAGAGGTGTCTACGTTTTCATGAATTTCCTTTCTTTTTAAGGATGAACACGTTGCAAAATGGTGAATTTCCCTAATTATGGGCTATTTTCCACGAAAGTACTTATTATGTCTTAAGTAATTTCATCTCTAAATTAAAGAGTCATTTCCAAGATATGGGAGAGCTGTCATCATTAGGTTAATTTTTAAAATAGGATATCAGGAGGGAGGAAATGAGTATGGTTTTGAATTGCAAATTAGTAAGAAGGCAAGTCTTCTCTTAGTTTGAGGCTTTTATGTAGATGTTAGAGTTTTGCCTTGCTTTGCTTGCTTTTCCCCTCTTTCCTATGATCCACCAAGTGTATATCCAAAAATTGAACTTTTTAAGTTGCCAGCTGGGTCTTCCAGCCTTCTGACTGCCTCCTGGTCTTCTGGGAGTCTCCTGTTGATGAGGCCCTGTGCTTGGCTCTTGACCTGGTGACCACTGGCCTGGCTCTGGGAGGGACCAGCTGAGGAGGACCTCCCTGTAGGAGGCCCAGAGGCCTCTTATTAAGGATGATTGAGGGAACAGACCAGAGGGTGAGAAGGGCCTGGAGATTGATTTCGAGGGGAAGGGAGGTTGGGAGCCTCCCTATCTGGATTTGGAAGTCATAACGTGTACTGGAAGAAGGGCATAACCTAGAGGGTGGAGAGCTGTGTCTTTCTGGATGAAATTAAGAAGTTTACTGGGAGGAGACTGGGCCTTCTTCCAGGCTGTGTGAATTTTTGCTATGGGCCTTGTCTTTTCCTGGAATCTGGTTCCTTTTCCCTAACCTCTCACTTAATTCAAATCACAGTCAGTTACTTAGTTGGTTTTGAAAACAATTTGAGGTAATGAATATTGCCTTAAACTTCTTGCCAAAACGGGACCCCTCTCCCCTCTAAAAAAGGGATTTAAAAATAATCATTTTACCAAATTGTACTACAGAGATCATTTAACCTCTCACCTGCCCATCTTTTTATAAGGTGGAATTCAGAATCAACCCAGGAGGTGTAAGAGGAGGTCATCCAGGCCAGCTCTTGTGTTCATTCATTTGTTCACTAATCTGGGATGTGTTCTGGGCCTGGCACTGTGGTAGGCTCTGGGAAGGCAAGGATGAACAAGACTTGGTCTTCGCTTTCAAGCTTTCATCCAGTTGGCTTCTTTCTGGTCTGGTAAGGGAGGTTATATGATCGTGAGATTAGTGCCTGCAGTAAGGCACGCAAAAGTTCTCAAGAGTTGAGTGAAGTCCGAATGACCCAATACAGGGTTTTAGGGAAAACTTCTCGGAAGGGATAATACCCAAGCTGAGTTGCAAAGGCTCCAAGTGATTGGGCTGGAGCAAGACAAAGGGAAGGGGATTATCTGACTTGGAACAACATGTGCAAAACAATATAAGCCTGGTGCACTATTGATTAGTATGGGTGGACAGGAAAGGGTGAGGTGGGAAATCACCAGAAAGGAGGTTGGGGAGGGTGAGTCACATTAAGGGAGTTTGAAATGTTATCTCCAGAGCAAGCAGGAGCTAATGAATTGTGTTCGTGTTTTAGAAAGTTAATTCGGCCTGCAAGGTGGAGAATGAATTGGAGTGGTGGGGACTGGAGAGAGGTTATTATAATGCAGGTGAGAGATGGTGTAGGGTAGTGGTTATGGAACTAGAGGAATGAGATTAGAAAAATAGAATGGTTAGGAATTAATTACTGATTGAATGTAGGGGATGTGGAAAGAATGTAACAGTCAAGGTACAATGGGAAAAAAAGGCATTCCCAGCTCGGATATTTTTCATATAGTGAACTATACATATTTAAAGTGTCTAATTTGAGAAATTTTGACATATATATATATAGATAGATAGATAGATAGATCTATATCTCCATGAAACCATCATCACAATCAAGATAAAGAGTATTTATAATTCCTCCAAAGATTTTTTGTGCCCTTTAATAATTCCTCAGGCTGTACTATTGCCCTCCCAGCCTCCCCACCGCTGCCCCACGAAGAACCAGTGATCTGCTGTCACTGTAGATTATTTAACATTTTTTTAGAATTTTATCTGGGGGAGTCATACGTAAGTATCTTTTATGTGTGTTGATTTTTTCTTTGCATAGTTCTTTTGAGATTTATCCATGTTGTGTGTACGTACATGTTTTTTTCCAGAGGAGTGTTCCATTGTATGACTATACCACATTTAATTTAGTTTATCCATTAACCATCGATGGATATTTGCTTTATTTGCTGCTTTTTGGCTACTATAAATAAAGCTGGTATGAATATTCATATAAACCTCTTTATCTGGACATATGCCTTTATTTCTCCTTGTTAAATACTTAGAAGTAGAATGGCTAGTTCCCATAGTAGGTGTATATTTAACTTTTTAAGAAAGCCAAACTGTATTTCAAAATGATTCTAGTTGCTACAACTGATGTGATCACTGTTTTTAATTTTAGCTATTCTAATAATGTGGAATAATCTTAGGGGGTTTCAGTGTGCACTTCCCTAATGACTAATAAATTCCATGCTTCTTATTTGCCTATCTATATTTCATAAATCTTCTTGGGTGAAGTGTTTATTAACTCTTTTGTCTATTTAAAAAAATGGGCTCTTTGTTTCCTTATTGAGTTTTATGAGGTTTTTACATATTTTCTCATTACAAGTTCTTTATCATAGCTGTGATTTGCAAATATTTTCTCCCATTTTGTGGCTTATCTTTACATTTTCTTAACAGTGTCTTTTGAAAAGCAGAGTTCTTAATTACGATGGAGTCTAATTTATCAATTTGTAGTTTTGATGATGTCAGTTTTTATCAGTTTAATCTTTTATGGGTCATGGCCTTAGTATCTAAGAAATCGTGACTAGCCTGAGGTCTTAAATATTTTCTCCCATTTTTTTTAAGATGCTTTACTGTTTTTCATTTTACATTAAAGCCACGATCCATTTTATGTTAAGTTAATCTGTAGCACCAGATACAGGACAAAATTCATTTTTTTATATGGTGTCAGTTCTAGCACCGTTTGCTAAAAACCCTATCCTTTCTTCACTGAATTGCCATTATGTCTTTGATCAAAATCAGTTTACCATGTATATACATGGGCCCATTTCTGGGTGTTTTATTTTGTTGCATTGATCTCTTTGTCTATTTTAATGGCAGTACCAACCACATAGTCTTGATGTACTTGTACTAAGTATTAAAGTAGGTGGTGTAAGTCCTTCAACTTTGTTTTTTTTAAAAGTTGCTTTGGTTATTCTAGGTCCATGTTAATTTTATAACCATTTTGTCAACTTAAAAATAAAAGTCTGTTTATCATAGATATAGAATACAAACTTGTGGTTGCCAAGGGGGCGGGGGGTGGGAAGGGACAGACTGGGAATTCAAAGTTTGTAGATACTGACAGGCATATGCAGAACAGATAAACAAGATTATACTGTATGGCACAGGGAAATATATACAAGATCTTGTGGTAGCTCACGGTGAAAAATATATGTATGTTCATGTATAACTGAAAAATTGTGCTCTACACTGGAATTTGACACAACATTGTAAAATGACTATAACTCAATAAAAAAATGTAAAGAAAGTCTGTTTAGGTTGGACTTTCATTGAATCTATATATTAATTTGGGAGGAGAATTGACATCTTAAATTAAATTTTGAGTCTTCTCAATATTCTCGATACTGTGACCTATGGACACAGTATATCTGTTCATTTACTTAGGTCTTCCTTAATTTCTCTCAGCAGTGTTTTGTAGCTTTCCGTAGATGGGTCTTGCACATCTTTGTCAGATTATCTGTAGCTGTTTCATATTTTTTGATACTGTTGTAAATGATATTGTCCTTTAAAATTTTAACTTTAAGTTGTTTGTTGCTACTTGTTTATGAATCCTGTACACAGCTAGCTTGCTAAATGAATTAGTTCTAATAGTTTTTTTTTGGTAAGTACCATCAGATTCTCTGTCTGATCATGCTATCTGTAAATAAAGACAGTTTTACTTCTTCCTTTCAATGAGGATAGTCTTTATTTTTCTTTTCTTGCTGTAGTGTGCTGGCTAGGAACTCCAGTTAGTGTTGCATAGAAATGGTTACAGCATATGTCTTTTTCTTGATCTTAGGGAAAAGCATTCATTTTTTTCATCATTAACTATGACGTATGATGTTAGTTGTATATTTTCTGTAGAAGCCGTGTATCAGGTTTAGGAAGTTGCATTCTATCTATTCTTACCTTACTGAAAGTTTTTTTTTTTTTTAAATGAAGAATGGTGGTTATATTCTGTTAGTTGGTTTTTTTCTGTACCTATTGAGATCATCACTTTTTTAAGACTCTTACTGTGATGAATTACACTCATTGATATTTTTCAAATGTTTGACTAACTTTGTGTTCCTGATTTATATCCTATTTGGCTAAGACCTATTATTCTTATTTTGTTGGATTCTATTTGTTAAAAGTTTAAGAATTTTTGCATCTGTGTTAATGATGGATATTGATGTAGTTTCTTTCCTTGTATTGTGTTTAAAGTTGTTATCAAAATAGTTCTGGCCTCATAAATTGAGCAGGGAAGTATTTCCGTCTCTTTGATTTTCTGTGAAAGTTTTTGTAGGATTGAAATTATTTCTTTCCTTAATGTTTGATAGAATTCATCAGCTAAGCCATTTGGCTTTGGAGTTTTTTTGTTTTTTTTTTTTTAATGGCAGAGCAGAAGTCAATTGATTTAATAACATAAGACTATTCAGATTATCTGTTTCTCCTCAAGTGAGATTTGATAGCTTATGTGTTTCAAGGAATTTGTACATATCATTTAAATTGCTCATAATATCCCCTTATTATCATTTTAATATTTATAAATTGTAATTTCATCTTCCTCAGTCCTAATGTTGGTTATTTGTGTCTTTTCTCTTTATTTTCTTGATCATTCTGGCCAGAAATTTATTACTTTCATTGATCATCTCAAAGAACCAGCTTTTGGCATCATTTATTTTCTTTATTGTTTTCTTTCCCTTTTTTAACTTATTGATTTCTGCTCTAAAATTTACTGTTTCCTTTGTTCTAACTTTGGGTTTCTTTTACTTTTTTCTTTCTGATTTCTTAAGGTGGAAATTAAGGTCATTTACTTGAGACTTCTTTTCTAATCTAGGCATTTGATGCTGTAAGTTTCTAAGTACTGCTTCAACTCCATCCCACAACTTTTGCTATGTTTTTATTTTCATTCAGTTAAAATGTTTTCTAGTGTTTTAAAATGTCTTTGATCTGTAGGTTATACAGAAGTATGTCATTCAGTTTCCAAATATTTGAGGACGTTCCATATATCAGTCTGTTATTGATTTGTAATTCCGTTGTAGTTACAGAAGGTACTTTGTATGATTTGTGTCCTTTTAACTTTTTGAGACTTGTTTTATGGTCTAGAATGTGGTCTATCTTAGTGAATGTTCCTTATATACTTCAAACAATGTGTACTCTGCTCTTGTTGGATAGAGTGCTTTTTACAAGTCAATTAGGTCAACTTTATTGACTACTGCTATTTATTATATACTTGCAGATTTTCTGTCTACCTATTCTACCATTTATTGAGAGTGGGATATTTTAAGTATCACATAATAATTGCAGACATATGCATTTCTCTTTGCAGTTCTATCAGCTTTTGTTTTATGTATTCTGATGCTATTAGGTACATTAATAGGATTGTTAGATCATCTTGATGAGTCATCCCCTTTATTATTTCATAATTTCTGACAATATTCTTTGCTGTAAAATCTACTTAATCATTATTCCTAGTAATATTTTGCTCTAAAATCTACTTACAGTTATAAAACTAACTCCAGCTTTCTTTTGATTACTGTTTTATGGTATATCTTTTTCCTCCTTTTACTTTTTAACCTATTTGTGCCCTTATATTTAAAGTAAGTTTCTTATAAGCAGCATATAGTTAGACTGGGTAACAAAACAAGGCCTGGCAATCTCAGTCTTTTAATTGAGGTGTTTAGATTGTATATAATGTAATTCATATGATTTGTTTAAAACATGCAATCTTCTTTTCTTGCTTTCCTATTTGTTCCATTTGTACTTTGTTCTCTTTTCTTTCTTTTTCTACTTTCTTTTGGATTAGGTTTTTTTTATGATTTCACTTTCCCTCCTTTATTGGCATATTAGATATAACCTTTTTTGAGGTATTATTTTAGAAGTTGCTTTAAGGTTTATAGTATAGATCTTTAATTTATCATCAACTTTCAAGTGGTATTATACTACTTAGTATATAATATAAAACCATATAACAATAAATTTACAGTTCCTGCCTCCTAGACTTTGTGCTACTATTATTTTATGTTGTACATTTTCTTCTACGTATGTTTAAACCCCACAATATGTGGTTATTATTTTAGTTTTAAGCAATTCCCTTTTTAAGACATTCAAGTAATTTAAAAAAAAGTCTTTATATGTACCCACATAGTTACCCTTATGCTCTCCATTCTGTTTTATAGATGCAGATTTCCATGCAGTACCATTTCCCTCCCACCCCCCTGCTTCTTATGGTACAGTTTGCTGGTGATGAATTTTTTCATCTTTGGTGAAAAAGTCTTTATTTCAGCTTCAGTTTTGAAAGATTTTTTTACAAGGTGAAGAATTCTAGGTATGTTTTTTTTTCTTTTAGTGCTTCAAAGATCTTGCTCTAGTGTCTCATGACTTGCATTATTTTTGTTAAATTTGTTGTCATTCTTGTGTTTTTTCTTTTGTGCATAATCTGCCATTCCCCACCCTGAATGCTTTTAAGATTTTCTTTTTATCACTAGTTTTGAATAATTTGATTATGATGTTTTTTGGTTTAGTTTTCTTTGTATTTCTTATGCTTGGGGTTCATTGATACTCGAGTATGTGGGATTATAGCTTTCATCAAATTTGAAAAATTTATGAGTTTTATGTCTCAAATATTTCTCTTTACCACTTCTTTGTTCTTCCTTCAGGGAGTCCCATTTCACATGTATTGGGCCACTTGAAGTTTGCCACAGTTCACTAGTGCTCTGTTTTAAAAAATCTTTTTTTCTCTTTGTTATATTTTGCGTAGTTTCTATTACTATGTCCTGAAGGTCACTAATCTTTTCTCTGGTTTATATAATCTCATACAGTTAACTTTTCATTTCAGACATTCTGGTTTTCATTTCTAGAATTTCAACTTGAGTCTTTTTAATGTATTTTACATCTGAACTTTTAAATTTACTTTTTCAGTGGCCAAAACTAACACAACATTGTAAATCAACCATACTTCAATAAAATTATTTTAGAAAAATCCATAAAAAATAAAATAAAAGAGATTAAATGGTTTGGATGATCCTGTGGGATAAAGATGAGTACTAGATGGTGGAAGCCATATAAAGCACAGTTTAACTCAATACAAGGAAGATCTTTCTTCTTATTACAGTAATATGCTTACTGTGAAAAGTCAAATAGAACCAAGAGGGGAAGTTAATGTAGCTTCCACTACATTTCTTTTCCCTGGGTGTCACTGCAGTAAGCAGGTTTTTGCAGAATCTTCCAGAAATCTTATATGTTAGATCTTTATACAATACAGTGGTTCCCAAACTTAAGCATCTTTCAGGATAGCTTGGAGGGTTTTTAACTGCATAGGCTGTGAGCCACATTCCCCAGAGTTTCTGAAGCTGGAGCCTGGGAATGTACATGTCTGACACATTCCCCAGTGAAGCTGATGCTGCTCTCCTGGGGACCATAGTTTGAGATCCACTGATGTTCTTTCCTTTTTACAAAATTAATACAAGTGTGGTCATACTTTAGTGTCTAAGAACTTGCTCTTTTACTTAATAACATATAATTAGGATTTTTCTTTAGCTCCTTCTCATAGTTTTTAACAGCTGCTTCTGTATCAATTTTAGCAAGTACCCTATTAATAAACATTAAATTTGTTTCCAGGGTTTTTTTGTGTGTGCCCTGACGTTTATAAAAAAAAAAAAGTTGAAATGGACATTTTTATATATTTTTTAGGTGAGCCAATCTATAAATTCTTAGAATTTTAACTTTTGGGTAAAAGGGTGGATTTTGAAAATGGACAGATATTGCCAGATTGTTCTAACAGAAGTTGAACTTATTTAACCCTGAGATTCTCTGAAACTGCCTGTTTCTTCATACTCTTGCCAACCATTGGAATTATCAACATTTTCATTTTTCGCCCATTTTTTAGGTGTAAAATTATTCTTCAGTATTATATTGATTTGCATTTCCCTTCATTTGTGAGGCTAAAGTTTCACGTGTATTCATAGTATATCTTTTTCTATGAACTGCAGGTTTGTATTCTTTGCATCACAGGAGGAGAGAACAGTATGAACAATGGGGCCAAACTTATTTGAGGGGTTGCTAGTAGCTTTAGAAGGTTGAAGTATTAGGGGTTGGGATCAGGGAGGAAGTTGGGAGGTAAGGCTAGGGGTTCAGGCAGGAGTCAGAGCTTTGAGGTCCTTGCAGACCAAATAAAGAACTTGGGCTTTACTTTGGGCAGAAGCTGCATGTCTGGTGGTGTTTTAGCTCTTGGTAATTTTAACAAAGTGTGTTTGTGGAAAGGCACACGGTCCAGTCTGATGTTTAATCTTGAAATAACTCATTCTTTAGGCTTTCACCTTGGGCCTTGAAGCCACCTGGCCATTTTTCATGAATAGGTTAACATAAGAATAGGCCAAAGATCTCATTCAGCCTCTGTCTGGGCACTGCCTTCAAGAAGGAGTTTTGCAAGATGGTGCAGGGAATGGATTTTGTTGCTCTACTGCCGTGAGCCCTTCCTGAATTTGTCGAAATCTGACAGCAGTCATTCAGGTTGATGGGTTCTTCTGTTGTTTCAGTTTGAGTGACTTCCTGGGAGAAGCTGTGGATTTTGGTCAGTATGTTAGTGATAATGACATTGCCTTGAAGATCTGGTTAGTTCTGGAGTAAATCATTCTATAGTTAATTATGGCAGCAAATCAACAGCAGCCTCTTGAAAAAGAAAGTGACAGAGAGAAAGAAACCACATATATATTTAAATTGTTCAGAATTCCAACAAAGGTCAGGAATTCATGTATTACAAAGAAGAGTCCACTTCATAATAAATCACTCAGTTTGCCTATGATTTCCCCTGTTATGTGTGTAGCTTTGAAACTGGCACATTGGCATTTAGAATCAGGACACCAGCCCTCACTCTATTTTTGTCTGCCCTGCCATTTCTGTTTGCGGGGTTTTGGCCTGAGAGTTAGAGGCCATACAATTCAAGCGTAGGCTTTTAGTGAACTCAGGGTGTGAATAGGGTTTGTGAAAGATAGACTCCATCTTTCTCCTCCCCTCCATGTACGTGCCAGTGGAAGTGGGGCTCTGGGTCAAGGAGGAGGATTATCCCGGGAAGGAGTGCAGTGCTTCACACACAAGAGAGGCTTGCTGTTAGTGCTTCTAGAACTCTCCAGTGATGGAAAGTTTCTAGAAGCTTTTTGTTTTAAAAGGTATTTGACTATTTTATACATTATTTTTCTCCTCCCTCACAACCGGGGAGTTCCCCTATTACTGTATTAGACAAACTGTGCTTATCCCTAGGTAGAAGGAAGTAGGGGGCAGAACACTCTCAGTTAATATCTAAGTTTTCTCCCAGTAGCATTTATAGTGACAGAGGGGGTCCTTACTAATCAGAGCATGGAGAAGGCATTTCCAATGGTTGAGTGTCTGAGAAATTTTTACAGGATGATCAGACTTGGAATTGTGTTCTGAGTCTGCCCAGGATGAAAGCAACTTGGTTAGGGTGGAAAGCCAAATCATTTCAGGGATGCTTAGGAGACCTGCTCTGGCTTAGACAAACATGAATTTGAATACAGCCTCCTTCTTCTACAGGCTTTGTGACCATCCTTTGTGACCATCCAATATTTTCAGGGTCCTCACCTGTAAATGGAGAAATATGGGTGTCATAAATGTGGATTCCCCTCTCCCTCTCTCTGCAAGGAGAATAGCTTGGTAGGGCATTATACAGGGCTTGGAAGGCATTATAACAAGAAGCAACGTTATTGGATTCCAACAGTTAAAGAGAGGAGAGAGTAAGCAAGGTTTTATAGAAGAGGACATGGGAGTTGCAGAAGTTTAATTTGCTCTCGGGCGATGTTTGTTTTTGGAATTTGGGGATGTCATTTAGTGAGTCAGATTTTCCATCCATGGTTTTCCTAGGACCTATAATGTGCATTTGGCTTCAACATGGTTGGGTTTTGTATTTTCTTGGTGTCAGCTGTTGTGCCATTGCCTGTGTGGCTCTTGGAGGGTGGTGGGTTTGGGCCACCACCCAGGACTGCCTCAGTGTTGATCCTTGTGGCTGCTACATTGTGAGACAGGCATGGAGATTTGGTGCATTTTGACTTTTCTGCCTGTTGGAATCCAACTTTGAATTTAAAAGGACAGCCAGCCTTTCTACTGTTTAATACCATACCCCTCCTCCAATCACCTTGTATTTGTCTTTAAAAATGGGCTCAGTCCAAATCATGAAGATCCTTAACATCCTGAAAAAAAATACTGGGCTTCTGACCCAGTGATTGGAATGGTGATGAAAACAATAAGCTGATACTTCGTTTACCACTAATGTCTCTGCATTCTGCAGAGAAAGGTGGAGTTGGAATAGGATGCTTGGCCCCAAGAGTATGGCTAGGATTCTGGTGGCAACATGAAGCCACTTTACTGCCATATGCAATTTTACTAGGTGCTTTAGGTTGAGCTTGAAGTACATAAATCAGGTGTAACTTGAGGCATCACCATTTGATTTTCAGAAATCAGAGTCTTGCATTAAAAAGCTGAAAATTTAAAATCAGAGATTATATGTTTTTCAGCTTCCTGTTTTTGGCGTCCTGGCACAGAGAAGGAACTTAACATTTGCTTTGTTTCCTGAAATTTGAGCTGTTAGACATGGTGAGGATACCTAGGTATAGATAATGCATATTAAATGATCACAGATATCTAGAGGTGATTTTGTGTTGTAAGGAAAGGTTGGCACATATTAAAGTCCTAATGATTACTGACATTTACTGAGCATGTAATACATCAGGCACTGTGCTGGGCACTTCAGTTATACAATCTTAGTTAATCATTCAAAGAATACTCTGAGATTGGACCTGCGGGAGACAGCCTTTCACTTTAAAAGAAATGTGAATAAGCTTTTCCCCCATGTGTATTTTTGGCAAAGCCAATGGAGAGCTAGGTATCATTGCCATATTAGCTCTTTCCTTCCCATCCTGAACTTTCTCTCCATCTTAGAGCATGTGAGAGTTGTTTAAAGTGGCATTTAGTTCTTTCTGTTAAGAAGACTGAAGTGGACCAGCATACGCATTGCTTATCTTTTTCTTCCCAAACTTCCCAACCCCCTGATTGCAATATAACTAAACAAACAAATTGTGTGGGACTTGTGCACGTGAGCTTCCAGCAAAGGCCAAAGATCAAAGTGGAGAGAGGATATTGAGCTCCCTTACAGATCCCTGGGACATTGTATCTGTGGACAGTGTCCCCAGATTGATCTTGGAGGAGTGGCTCAGTAGGAAATAGGACCACAGGTAAGCTCATCCACCCTAGAGGGTTGTAGTCTTAGGAAACACTGTTATTACTATTTGGTTATTTAGTGGAAAAAAAGGAGGAAAATAGAACAACCCCCAAAGATGGGTTTTCAGCACAGAATTGTAGCATGACCCTTCTTAGAACTGAAATAATGGTGCAGAGAACAGTCTCCCGGGTCTGTGTCCCTCTTACTTTTCTCATGCTGCCTTTGAACAGCTTGTACATTTGTTGAGGAATCAGCCATGAAGTCTGTGGTTTCCTGTGATACATTTCTAATAATGTTTGCACAGCTTATTATTTAATGAACGGCATAAATATTTGTCAGAAGAGCACTCTTTTGATCATGAACACAGGCTAGAAACCAGTCCAGCCCATGCTGGGGACTTGGGCAGGAGGCTCTTTATGCCCTTCGAAGCCTCCTGTAGGCTCAGAAGTTCGGTTAGGCTCGGGACTGATGTGCAGCGGGCTTGAATGTCTCTCCGTAGTTTCTCTTTCTCTTGGCCTCCACTGTCCGTGTCCTTATCTCCCTCTGTCCGACCAGCTTCCCATGTCCCTATCAGTTGTTTTTCTTTTTCGAGAATTTATCTCTGCCTTAGGTGAATGAAATGGAACCAACGTTCTGACTCACTGTTCATCAGTTGGGCTCCGGAGCTACGCTGTCTTAGCCTGGAGTCCCAGCTTCTTTGGTTTTGTGCTCTGTGACCTTAGATAGCTTTACTGCTGAGAACCTCAGTCTCCTTAACTGGAAAATGGGCTCAGAGTGCCTACCTCACAGGGTTGTTACACGGATTAAGTGAAATCACTGGATCATTCGGGTGATTTGCAGAATGGAACTTAGTACATGCTGGTTGTTGCTGCCTTTGTTGTTGATACTGTTATTGAAGAACTTATGGAAGGATTTGGTTTTCAGTTTTAGGTTGGTGAGTGGAAGGAGCCCTAAACTTGCCTTCAGAGGCCAGGATTCACATCCAGGTGCTGCTGCTGTTTACTGTTTGTGTGACTTGGGGCAAATTTCCCCATCCCACTGAGGTGTAAAATGGTGATAGGTTTACCACTTGAGTGGTTTCAGTTGGAAGAGGTCAAAACAGGTGTGACAGTGCCAGTCACTTAGGAGGATCCTAATCCTTTAAAAAAAAATTAGAAAAGGGAATAATGTTTTCCATTCTGCAGTTACTTTATTTTTTGAGGCCAAGAGGAACTGGAATACAGTTTGGAGTCGAAGACAAAGCAGAGAGTACTTCTGAACTGGGAGCAAAGGGCACAGAGCGGAGACAAGGAATCTGAGTTGCAGAAAATCCTCTGGCAGAGGTTTTATAACTCACAGGGTCAAGTCTCAGGGAAGCTGCCCAAGGGCGTGAACTTCTCTGCTTCCCTGATTGCAGGGGCCAGGTGTGGAAACAATCATGAAGAGATCACTTCAAACTATAGTAATGGGAAACATGGCGAACCCGAAATATTTAATTAGGATCTGTTTCTTACAAAAACATGAACTGGGAGGTGTGTGTGAAGGATGCTGGGAGGGCGTGACGCCCTTGTTCCCGTGGGTTTGACCCTTTTCCTGACAGATGTCTTGGTCATATGGTTTAGAAATGGGTAGTTTGCCCGAGAGGCCCTCTGGCGTTGGGGAAGGGTCAGTCTCTGAGAATGGACAGCCTGAATTCTGAGTTAGCCAGTCATAGACAAAGTAGGCAGGGGTACCTGGCAGAGTCCTTGGTAAATAGGCATTTAATAAATGGAGAGTATCAGGTAGTGTAGGGTCCTGAGAACAGCTAGGGGTTTTGGAGCCAGAGGAAATGAAATCGCTCTCAACTTTATTGGTTTCTAGTTATGTGATACATTGAAGCCAGTAACTTTACCAGTTTAGGACTCATTTTCATCGTCAGTAAAATGGGAATGATAATGGTAATTATCTTCAAGGGTTGATGTCAGGATAAAAAATGGATTAAAAATGTAAGCAAGCTGCTTAGCAGACCATCAGACACACAGCAAATTTGTCCCTTTTATTATTTCCCTAAAGATAGATTTTAAGGGTATCCACTGAGTCTCAAAGACTTGGTAAGTTCCTACTATGTGCCTAGCACTGGGCTGGCACTGGGGATACATACAGCTTCAGACCAGGCAGAGCTGGAGTGAACTGTCTAATGGCAACACTCTCCATACAAGTGAGGGGGTGGGTTCCCCTGAATTGTGGGCTCTTGCCTGCTTAGCCAAGAGATGGGCCCAAAACCCAGAGCTGGGGTAAGCCCTGGGTCAGCTGCAGAGTGGAAATCTGCCTTTTTGGATTTTACTGGAAATAAATCAGGATGTCTGGGTGATGGGTGGGAAGGTGAGGTACTCCCTGCAGAGGAAGATGGAGAGTCAGAAGTGAGGGAACCAGGCTGGAGGAGCCGGGTCCACCCACTGAGTACTATTCTGTCACTGAGCCTGGTAGGAGGAGAGAGAAACCTGGATGATGGCTGGCCAGGTTGACATAAGCCAGAAGATTCGTTTAGATTCTTTATTTTCTATTTTTTCCCCCTTATTTCTCTATGAAGTGTTTAGAATAGCCTTGGAAAGTTCTAGCCAAGGACAAAGGGTTGTTGGCTTGCTAGGATCGGTGTCAAGGAGCAGCACCCCAACCCTTCTGAGTGGGGATAGTGGGAAGCTGAGAGAGGGGCCCCTAGGCACAATAAGAGGAAGCGTGTGCAATCAGTAGTGATAGGTGGAGCAGCTAGCTTGGTTAGTCTCCCCGTCTTTGCAGATAAAGAAACTGTGGAAGATCTGAGCCACGGGACTGTCCTGTTTTGTCCGTCACTGTATCCTCAGCTCTTAGCAGGCTGCCTGGTACCTGGCAGAGTCTACCTTTCTGTGACTATCACTCACTGATTGCAAGATGCATCGTTATTTGATATATCACTAAGAAAGAAGGAACACACTGCCAATTAATTGTAAGATGCCATTGATTGTAAGATATGCTGATTTTGGAGAAGCTAAGTGAACAAATGAGTGTCCACAGAATTTCTGTGGTTGTAAGCATCTAATAAATATTTGTTAATTGAATGAATGAAACATACAGAGATTAGAATCAAGGTGAAACACTAGAGAAGAGAAGCACAAACTTAGAAATTCAAACTTTTAAAGCATTAAAGCATGAACCTCATTTTCTGTTGATTTACTGATTTAGGTGCTCATTCAGTAAACATTTAGTGAAAACCAATTACATACCAGACACTGTACTGGTCTGAGATACAGACACTGTGGGAGCTGGGGATATAGAAATTGATCAGTTCCTTTTTCCAGGTTCAGGCCAGTAAGGGAGCCAGACACAGAAACAGAAAATTCAGTCAATTATGAAGGTGGTAACTTATAAGGTGGTAAGAGTGGTAAGTTATAAAAGAAAATGGGTACACAGTACCCTGGTGGCACTGGGAGATGGAGAGAGGCAGGGAAGTCTTCCCTGAAGAGGTGATGGTTGAGGTTGATGGATCTTAAAATGTAAGTCTGTAGTTAGCAGACCCACACAAGGGGAAGGGCAAGTATGAAGTGATGACAGTCCTACAGCAGAGGGATGTCCCAGGGAACCTGCGAGGAGTTCAGGATGTCTGGAGCTGGGTGTGGGAATGGGCAGGACTGTGGTTGGTGTGGCTGGACAGCAGGCAGAGGGCAGCTCCTGGAAGGCCTGGGATGCTGGGCTGAGAGCCTCAGCCAATGGTTTTCAGGCATCCTGAGTCCTGAGGAAGGATTCCTTAGAGGGACCGCTCAGGGTAGTGGGGAGAGAGCTTGGAGCGGGGGAATCAAGGGCTATCTTTGCTTCAAACAGAGCAGCTCTTCTTTGATCTGTTTTATTTCAATTGTCTTTGAGCAATGGCTTGAAGAAAAGGTATCCCAATTGAACGCTTGAAGGAAAGCATGGTTTGAAAACTGGTGCTGCTGTTTACGTGGGTGAGGAGATGAGAAAGCCCTTAGGCTGGAGCCTGAGAGTTGTTCTCTGCAGCTCAGATGAGGGTAGCATAGGCTCTTACTACAGCCTCTCCACCTGCCCGTGAACCAAAGGGGGCACACGCCGTTGGGAAATCACGGTGATTAAGTTAGAAGCCATCACTTTTAATGAAGCTGTTTTTGACTGGGATAAATATCCAGGAAGCCGTAACAGAACATCTGCTGGCTGACTTTGTTTTAGAATCCACATGTGTGACCTTACCAAGGAAACATTACCTTTTTGAAGTGGAAAAGAGCAGATCGCTGCTACAGTTGAAATTAGACTCTGGGCGCTGAGACCGTCCCAGGCTTACCTGGGGAGTTGTAGCATGCTCACCCGCGTGGGCGTCTTGGGGGCTTGCTCTTATGCTTTGAAAGGCCAATCTGGAAATTGAAAACCTCTGTGAGATGTCCGTGTCATGGGGGCTAATCTGACCAAAGGGACTCAGAGCGGCAATGAAGGCCAAGGAATTCCTGAGTGTTCTCTGGTCAGATTTCCTTGTAACTCACAAGGGATTTGTAAAGCAAACAGATTGTCTAACAAATTCCTGGTCCTGTCTCCCTCAAGGCTCCTTCTCAATTCCCAGTCACTTCATGACATGGCTGCAGTATATTTGTCTCTTCTCCAAACCTATCCTGCAAACTGTTAAAAAGGAGAGGAAAAAGCATAAGACTTGAAAGTGTGCAGATGTGGGACTGTGGGTCCAGGCTGCTCTTAAGTGGTGCTGGTGAAATCTCTTAACTTCTCAGAGACCTATTTGCCTATCAGTCTAATGTGCATCATTATTATAATGTGCATTTACTGTTCTTAAGTGTGTGGACCTAGCATTAAGAGAAAAGTTACCTGTCTCTCGGAGTCTCATCTTAGTCATTTGTATAATAGATATTTAAATTTACTCACCTTCGAGAGGAGGGGGGAATCAGATGAAGGCAGTCAAAAGGTACAAAGTTATAGTTATAGATAAATAAGTACTAGGGATGTAATGTACAACATGGTAAATATCATTAACACTGCTATATGTTATGTATGTATGTTATTAGAATAAATTCTAAGAGTTCTCATCAAAATTTTTTTTCTATTTGTTTACTTTTATATCTATATAAGATGATGGATATTCACTAAACTTATTGTGATAATCATTTCTTAATATATGTAAGTCGAATCATTATGTTGTATACCTTAGACTTATACGGTACCTTGTGTCAAATATATCTCAATGAAACTGGAAGAAAAAAATAGACTTAACTGTGTAGAGTCATAGTGAGGAGTAGAGGTATGTGTGTACTTTTTACAGTGCTTGTTGGCACATGACAGGTACTAAGTAGATCATTTTTTTGCAAGGATAGCTGACTGGGTAGACGAGGTTCCTTTTTCAGTACCATGGGCACTGTCCTTGTTTTGATTCAAATTCAATGAGAATAAACGCATATCTATTGCCTCCAGATTCTTACAACCCTTTATTTATCCTTCTAGCACTTTTCACCTGATATTCATGACTTTGCTTGAATAATTATGCAGTTTGTTAATGCTTACCATCTGACTCCCTTCCAAGAACAGAAACTCCATGCCTGAGGCCATGCCTATCTGTCCACTCACTGCTGAGCTCTGTGCCTGTTACCACATAGCACTCAACATTTTGTTGGATGAGTAAATACTCCATGGCCACCAGTTCATTAGCTGCACCCATTTGATTTTCACTTTCAGGACGTCTCATTCTCGACTTTGGACCCATTTGGTCTTCATATGGTTTTGCCCTTGATCCCCGCAGGTGGAGCGATGGCAGTGCCCAGTGGAGATCAGAAACCAGAGAGCTACTATGTTGGTGTGGACGTGGGGACAGGCAGTGTCCGGGCGGCCCTGGTGGACCAGAGGGGCACCCTTGTGGCTTTTGCAGAGCAGCCCATCAACCAGTGGGAGCCTCAGTTCAACCACCATGAGCAGTCTTCCGAGGACATCTGGGCTGCGTGCTGTGTCGTCACAAAGGTATGGCCGCACCTCTGGCGTTCTCTCCTCGCACGTACTCCCTTGCTCCCACCTGCTGAGTGTGTGCTGTGTGTCCATCTGGTGCCAGGGCCAGCATTGGGGTAACTTTAGGCACAGACTTTGCCTTTTAGGAGCTCACGGTCTAGTGGCAGAGACTGACAGACAGCTGAAGTATGAGGTAATAGGTGTTGGGGTGAAGTGACTATGGCTGGAGCTGAGGAAAGGGCTGACTCTGAGGGGCTTGGGGTAGACAGGATGGAGGATGCAGAACATACACACAGAAGATTTGGTTGGTGCCCTCTCGTGTCCCTAGTGCTGTGTGAAACATGTTTACATGCATCATGCAGTAGAATCCTCACCATGACCCTATAAAGGTAGCACTATTACTAGCCTCATTTTATTGAGGAGGAAACAGAAGCACAGAAAGATTAGCTAACTTACCCAAGTTCATACCATTAGTAACTAGGAAAGGCAGGACTGGAATCTAAGCAGTCTGACTCCAGGGCTGCAGCCTTAGTCACTGGACTGTCCTGCCTTCCAAGTGGGCAAGTGAGTGGAACCTCATTTTGTCCAGAGGGAGCAGCATATGCAAAGGCATCATGGCATGAGAACATTGTGGGTTTTGAGAAAGGAAGGAAGTCAGGCAAGACTAGAGCATCTCTGAATTGTGCCAGATAGATGTTTGTCTTGAGTGACCTTGGTTTGCAGCCAGCGTGCTTGCTTCGGGGAAGAAGTGATGCTGGACCCAGGTTGTTCCCTTGTAGTTTCTCTTGACTGGTTTTATATCCCGGTGATCAGGAACGACAAAGGTGCATTTGTCCTTTTTTCCAGAGGGAAAAACAAAGTCCTGGGTTCTCTCTTCTCCCTATTCCTAGTTTAGTTCCTTAAATATTCATGAAGGGCTTGGTAATTTGCAGATGGACAATTCACCATTCTGTCCATATTGATCAGTCTGTTTAAAGTTTCATGAACTCTGGGCCGCTGTTAGTGCCCCCAGAGAAGAAGGCAGAGAGAGGAGGTGGGGGTGGGCAGCACTGGGGCATTATGTAGGAATAAAAGGGGGGCACATCTACTCTTCTGCTTGTTTAATTTTCCTCCTCCGTCCCCTGTCCCAGCCCCTGCCTTGGTGAGAACCTTCTACTCTCCGCCCTTGGGTCTCCTTTGTTCTTTCAACATACAGCCTTTCTTGCTGTTAAGGATATTGTCAAGAAGAAAATAGAATCCCCTAATGAAAAGCTACTTTAAAACAGGTCTGCTTGAAATCCAGCTTGGCTTAATGTTAGAATTTTAATCATCTCCTGATGGCAGCCACCTTGTCATCTGTTTGGGCCCCATTAACCACGTGAGTGCTCTGGGCATTTGTTCTTAGTAAGGCTGTCTCTCTGTAGCAAAGCTGGATAAAACTATTGGGTCTTAGGCTGTTCCCCTTACATGGGATCTGGCCCTGTGGCCACATATCAGAAACCATAGAATAAGCATGACACATCTGCTCACAGCTCATTTGTGTGTGAGGTTGAAGGAGGGAAGTATTTTATTTTATTTTTTTTATTGAAGAATAGTTGATTTATAATATTGTGTTCATTTCTGGTGTATAGCATAATGATTCAGTTATACATACATATATATATTCTTTTTCATATTCTTTTTCATTATAGGCTCTTATAGGGTATTCAATATAGTTTCCTGTGTTATACAGTGGGACCTTGTTGTTTATCTATTTTATGTATAGTAGTTTGTGTCTGCAAATCCCAACTTACCTCTCCTGAACTTATCCCTCTACCCCTCTTTTCCCCCTTGGTAACAATGTTTGTTTTCTATGTCTGTGAGTCTGTCTGTTTTGTAAATAATTTAATTTGTGTCTTTTTTTACATTCCACATATAAATGATATGGTACTATTCTCTTTTTGGCTTACTTCACTTAGTATGATGATCTCCAGTCCATCCATGTTGCTGCAAATGGCATTGTTTTATTCCTTTTTATGACTGAGTAGTATTCCATTATATATACATATATATATATATATATATATATATTATATATATAATACCACATCTTCTTTATCTACTCATCTGCCGATGGACATTGAAGTTACTTCTGTGTATTGACTATTATAAATAGTGCTGCTATGAACATTGGGGTGCATGTATCTTTTCAAATTAGAGTTGCCTTCAGGATTGGGATTGCTGGATCATAGGGTAAATCTATTTTTAGTTTTTTAAGGAATCTCTGTACTGTTTTCCCTAATGGCTACACCAAACTACATTCCCACCAACAGTGCAGGAGGGTTTAAGGACGGAAGCTTTTTTATATTAAAGAGGTAGCATACCAGAGAGCGCAGATTCTGGAGCCAGACTGCCTGGATTGACATCCCAGTTCCAACATTTATTAGTTTGTCATCTTGGCCTGAGTTTCCTTATCTGTAAAATGAGAATGATGACTGCCTATCTGCATTGGCTTCTGGTGAGGAGTAAATGAGTTAATGCACATAAAACGTCATAACAGTGCCTGAAAATGTGTAAGCACTGTTATTCCTATGGCAGTGATGATGCCAACAACAGAAATGAGTGGGATATGGAGGAGAATGAATTTCTAAGATAAAATACTCTTTGATGAAGAGTCAAACTCAGTAGCGGAGGCACCTCATGGGAGTATTCACTTCCATTCTGGTGAGGGTTCTTTCTATGTATGATGTTGAGAAACAGTGATCAGGGGCGGAGAGTGACAGAAAATACATCCTGACCTAGTGTGTCTTTCTCAAGGACTTCAGGAAGTCCAGAGCTTGAGAGCAGTTATAGTTCTTCCTTTCCCTAAGTTGCTGACATTGCCTGAGATAGTTTCCCCTTAGTCAAGTTAATAAAAACATCAATGACAATAACAGTAATAACAATAACAATAATAATAATAATAATAATAATAATAGTAATAAGCTGCTGTTGCTGCTGCTGCTGCTACTGCTGCTGCTGGCAGTTAATATTCTTGGGCACTAATTATGTACCTGGTGCTATGCTGAACACTTATACCCACCACTTCATTTTATCTGCACAACAACCTCTTGATGTGGTTATTATTCACCCTGTTTTAGAGCTGAAAGAAATGGGCTATGAAGAGGTAAGTAACCACCTGAAGTCAGGGGTTGTGCAGCTGCTGCCCCCTCATGCTTTACCTCTAGTCCTTCTCTTCTCTCCACATCTCACTCCACATGTCCCCTGCTTGGAAACTGTATTAAGCTACCTGAAGTTTTTTTTTTTTTTTAATTGCCACTATATGGAGAACTTTGAGCTTATTCTGATGTTCTGTTACATTCTGAATTATAAGTGCCTTTACCTGGCTGTCTGCTCATACAGAAATTGTGTGACGCCTGAGTAGGAGTCATATCTTGTTTATCTGTGTTTCCTTAGAGCTCTTCACTTATAATATGCCCAATTCATGTAATATTGAGTACATGAATAAATGAAATGTCTGTTGTTTTCATTATCTGAAATGCTCTTCTCTCATCTTATTTACCTGCCCAACTCCTCGGTACCTTTTAAGATAAGCTTAAGCATGACTTTCCTCTGGGAGCCTTCTTTGATGACCTCTGACAGTCCCTGCTATCCCTGGACAACCTCAGAGGAGAGAGGGTAAGAAGCCCCTCTCTGCTGCCCTAGAGCCCACATTGTCACCTGTGTCATTATCTGGTGCTTACCAGGTTGCATTTTAATTAGTGACTTGTTTAAACGACGAGCCATGCTCTTGAAGAGCATCATCTCTGTATCCCTAGCATCTAACACATTGTCTGGCACCAATTTGGCGCTGAATAAATGGTTAATATTTTTGTTTGTTTTGGTGTTTTGGGAGGGGTAAATAGCTTTATTAATTGAGTGATTAATTAATTGATTGATTCATTTCTTTCATGCAGTAGTGGGGATGGAACCCAGGACCTCGTGCATGTTAGGCATGCACTCTACCACTGAGCTATACCCTCCTCACCTTTGAATTAATACTACTTAGAGCTAAAAACAAACAACATTCTTACATCCCTCATCTTGTTCCAAGTGCCATAATAACTCTGTGAGATAGACTGCCTTACTTCTTGTTTGACACATGAGGCTACTGAGGCTCTGAAACTAACTAGTATTAAAGATAGGACTAGACCCCTAGTGAGATAGCTTCATATGCTCTTCTCTGTTCTACTCACCACTGTCCCTAAAATTGTCAGGTCTCTATTAGGTTGGTACTCACACATCTAAAAAGTTCTATGGAAATACACGAGTCCTCGAGCTATACATTGTCCCTGATTTTAAGGGCTTATATACCTTTTTGGAGCCACAGATCTCAATCACCTCAGTAAGGCAAGAACTTTGCAAGTTACTGTACAGTAACAACTTCCATTAGGAAGAAGATGATAAGCTGGAGATCTTATTCAGCCAGCAGGTATTTGTCCAGTGTCATTTAGTCTTCAAATATTTATTGAGCAATTACTGTGTGCTATGCTCTTTGCTAAGCACTGGAGTGCATATGAAAGAATTCTACAAGTTCTCTGCCCCTCAGGATGTAATAGTTGAGTTTCGTGGAAAAAGCCAACACCCATGAAGCCAACGAAGTACCATTTTGTTCTAAGTTGTGTTAGCTCTATGTATAATGATTGGAGAGTTCAGGAGGAGAAGAGGGAGTGGCCCACGTGGGCTTGAACAATCATGTTAACCTTTTATATTCATAGAACCCATATGGTTTACAAAGTGCATTCATACCCATTTGATTGTCATACAAGGTGGGTAGGGAAGGGGTGGTTCTTCCCATGTTACAGTTGAAAAGAAAAACTGAGATTCAGAGAGTTAAATGACTTTCCCTAAGTCACCCAGGAAGTGGGTGGTGACCCTGAATTCAGGTCAGATCTCTGCATGCCCTCCACCCCCAACATGACATGCCTTCATCTTTTGTCCAAATTAACCTTAGAACGTAACTGATCTCATATGTGCCCTTCCCCTCTGCAGTTTGTTCTCCTTCTTGGACCTGGATTGATAGATACATTTTAGTGCTAACCTGATCATGTCACTCTTGCTCACAACTCTTTTATAGCATCACACTACGATTTGGATAGAACTCAGAATCCTTAACATGGCCTGCAGGCCCCGCGTAGTTTGGTTTCCTCCTGCTTTCCTGGCTCATCTCAAGATGCTCCTCTCAGCTCTGCCTTCCACTAACATTCTCCTCCTGTCATGTCCTCAAATGTGCAGTGCTCCCTCTGGCCTCAGGGCTTTTACACACCTCTTCCTTCCTGCACACTCTGCCTTTGGCCAACATACTTCTATTCATCCTTCAATCCACACTGTCCAATATTGCAGTCACTAGCCACATGTGGCCATTTAAATGTAATTAATTAAAAGTAAATACAGTTTAAAATTTGGTTCCTCAGTTGCAGTGGCTGTGTTTCAAGTGCTCAGTAGATACCATGTGTGCCTGGTGGCTGCTGTATTGGACAGCAGAGATGTAGAACACTTCCATCCTTGCAGAAAGTCCCATTGGATAGCACTGCACTGAATCTTTGTTCAGAAGTCAGTTCTTCAAGGAAGAAGCCTTTTCTCACCCAATATTACCTCTGAACTAAGTCCTATTTTACTTACTAAGCATTTTCATAGTCTCTTGTACTTTTTCTTCATAGACTGTCACATAGATTGTGAGTCATTCATTTTTTGATTAATACAAAATAGTAAAATAGTTGTATAATCAAATAACAAAAATAAATGAAATAAAATAGGTAATAAAATAATTAATTTTTTGGATCAATAGCTATCTTTTCTACTAGATTTTATATTTCAGGAGGATAGGAGCTATAGTTTGCTCACCCAGGTCCTAACATATAATAGACTCAGGAAGTATAAAAAGAATGAGTGAAGACATTGGGACTTCCCTACTTCCAGTCAAAGGAGAAAGCTTGAGGAAGGAGATAGGGCTAAAAGTGAGTCTTGAGAACACTGAGAGGACATTCAGGAAGAATACTGTGGACAGAAGTGCTGAGACAGGAAAGTTAAGGAGTCAGTCCCGGCTGGAGCAGGTGGTTTCCAGCAGGAGGAAGAAGGGAGACTGGAGTTGGTGATGGGGCCATAGCTGGGAAGGCTGGTTCTGTGGCCAGCAGGGACCTCTTCTAGAATCATCCTGAGTTTCAGACTGACCAGCTACAGATTCAGGCTGGCTTGGAGGAACAGAAACTAAATTCAAGGATGCCAGTTAGGAGACAGTTTCATTCTTCTGCTGAAGTTCTGGAGGCTGAGATTTCTTTGAACTATAAGGTCTGGGAGGACTGGGACTATGTCTGTCTTGTTTGGCATGTGTCCCCTGTGGTGGCACATGTAGGTGCTTAATTTTACCTCTTTGATAATGAATAGCTGGATTGGAATGTTGGCAGAGGAATTAATAGGAGGCACAAGACAGACTTTGGAAGGAAGATCTAGCAGGACTTGGTGACAGTGCAGAGGAAGGAGGTAGAGGCAGTTTCAGAGTTTATGTTCTTGGAAGAATGTTGGTGTCACTGACATAAATGGCAGTGTTTGGCCTCTATTTCCCTACCTTATCTTCAAGGGACAACACACCTAAGTTCGGATGCTGTGTAGGTAAGGGACCAGGGTCAGATCTTTTCATTTTACTAGTCACTAGAATAGATTTTATAAAATTGAATGCTTCCAGGGGCCTTGCAGATAACACACGCCCCTTGCAAGCTGTATTAGCCTCATTGCTATTCCCACCTCAGGGCCTTTGTACCGGCTATTCTCCTGCTTGAAACATTTCTTCCTACAAGATTTCTACAAGGTCAGCTCCTCAGGTCCTTCAAGTGTTTCTTCAAGTCTCACCTTCTCAACAGCTCCCTCCCCCTCCAACATTCCTTATCCCCCTGACATCACTTTCTAATATAATATGTGTACACTATATAATTTATTTGGTTTATTAGCTATTGTCTATCCCTACAGTTTAACCTCCAAAAGAGTAAGGAATTAAAAAAAAATAATTTTGCTTTCCATTGTTTCCAAATACCCAAAAGAGTGCACAGCCTGACCTTAGAAGAGGCTTGATTATATTTGCTGACTGATTGAATGAGTAAGTAATTGAATTGTGTAGGCAACAGGGAGTGATGGGCCTGAGGGAACTGGGGATTTCATAACCTCATGCATACCCCCAAAGCTGACAAAGGCATTCAAATCAAGATTTAAAAGAATACAATACCAGCCACACAGAACTCTCTTGCAAGTTGGATTCTGTGAGGCCCCAGGCTTTGACCCTTGCTCCAAATAGAGCTAAAGATAAAACCAGGTATGCCTCTGACCCTCCAGTTCTCAGTTTGGAAGGTTTCTAAGGAACGCTGTCTCCCCACCCAATATCGCAGAGCCTGCTGATTTAAAACACATGCAGGATTGAACCAGTTCCCACAGTCAGAACAAAGCGATGCACAATCCCTTCCCCAAATATTTGTTTGCTGCCCCATAGCTACAAGTTGACAGTTGTGAGACATGGACCAGGTTACCAAATGAAGCTGCCGAAATCTCCTTCTCTGGAAATTCCTTAGCAGAGCAATGTGCTTTCTCTCTAGCCGAGAAAGTTCCCTTGATGCCAAGTTGTTGGGGTGAGTTTACTAGACTGCTTTCTTCTTCCATTAATGAGAGTATAAAAATGAATCCTCAGGTCAGCAGGTCAAGCTCCAGGGACCTTCTGGGTAGTGTGACCCTGACAGCTATCGTTCTGAGATGGTTTAGATGGGGGTGGGGTTGGAGGGTGGGGGGGTCCTACTCATGATAAGTGTGATCATAAGGCATTTCCATGTAAGGCTGGGGAAATGACAGTGGCTACCTAACTAACCAAATCAGGTTTAATGCATGTCACAGTTATTCTTCTAGTTCCTTGTGATAGATTTCCACTTAGAGATGGAGACGCTGACCCTTTGTGGCTGGAAGGTCATGTTTAGAATATAAAACTCTGTCGGTCTTCAGAGGGGATTCATAAAATAGATTGAAGGGAATATTTTTTTTTTTTTTGCTCCTACTGAATGGTCACTCCCACCATAATTCTTAGGAAGATTCGAGTTTATCCGGTCTTTTCAATTGCCATTCCTTTTGCCTGTCATTTTTATATGTGCTTACCTGACACAGAGAGCATGCTATGCTTCATATGTAAGAAGGATTCCTTGAACACAATGGATAAGGCATTGGGTGAGTTTGCCATCCTTCATATTTCCTACAAAGTTTTAACAGTTCCAAATTACTTCCAAATCAATTGACGCTGTTGATCGTCACCTGGGAATTCTCTCTCTCTCTGGAACCTGAGGCTTAGAAATGTGATGAGATTAATGAAAGCTTACCCAACTCAGAGGTGGTGGAGTTGGAACTAGAAAGTGGCTCTTTTGCTACCATATCCCATGCTTGTTTCTACTCCATTGCTGCCTTCTGAAATTGAGTTTTATTGAGTCTTCTACATTTTCTCTCCCCATCCTCTCTTGACTAACTGCAGGCCTGTGTGAGATAGGCTTGCCCAAGGCAGGCATGCATGTGCTCTCGGGACACAGAGGCCAGTAGAGCCACGTGAAAGGTAGGAGTTAGGGCTGGCTTACTGATTGATGGATTGATGCTCCATGAGTTCAAGGAAGAGTTGAGGCAGCTAATTTACTCAAATAATGGCTGCTATTTATTGTGCACTGAAGGCAAATCAGACCTTATTTTGCTGAATTCTCATCACATCATTAGGAGATGTAGGTCTAAGTAATAGCTTTGTGTAACCAAGGAAACTGGTTTTCTGGCTTCTCAAAATCATAAGACTAGTCAGTGGCAGAACCAGGTTTCAAACTCAAGCAGTCTGCACCCAACACCCTTGATCTTAGGCACTGCCCAGAGATTTCCCAGCCAAGTTGGAAGGACATTCCAGGCAAGGGAGGCCATATTTATAAATGCTACAGGGACATGATCCACCAAGGCAAGAGGGTGATTGGAATGGCCGGAATTGTGTAACTTGCCCTCGGTCACATAGCCAGAGTGACAGAGTTAGGATTTGAAACCAGGCCTTTGTGACTCACTGTCATGAGGCCATGCCGCCTGACAGGGAATTGGGTTTGGTCTTCACGCCCTTCTAAGTCCTCCCGGATCAGTGTAGTAAAGGTGTACAGGGCATTCATCTGGTGCTGTGGGGCAGAGGTATTGCCAGCTGTCACAGGTGGGTCACAGCAATGTTCTTCCCATGGGACCCATGCCCTGCCTACACGGTCTCAGGGCAGTAAGAACTTCTCTGATGGCAGAGGCAGGTGGTGTGCTGGAATCGGAAGAACCCAGGCTCTGAGTCTGAATTCTGGCTCTGTCGTTGACCGGCTGTGTGACAACAGTCTCTAGAGCCTGCCTGCTCTGCCCTGCTGCCCTCAGTCTCCCCCTTATTTTTTGTGAAGTAGAAATACTAAATGTTTCTTTAGAGGGCTTTGTCAGGATTAAATAAGATGATGTCTGTAAAGTACCTGGCACACAATAAGTGCTCAACAGATGGTAGCATTTTATTATTTATTGTTATTACATGAAAAAAGTAATACTTTTCTTTGAAAATCTGTGATGCTTGTGTGTAGCTCTTGTTTGAGGAATATGTTAAATGGTAAGAAATAGAATCCTAAATGTCCAGCATCCCAAAGCAGGAAAAAAAAAGAATTGTACATTTTAAATGGTGATGGCCACTTTGAGTTGACTTTTGTGAGATTTAGAAGATCATTGTCATGTTTTAAGTTAGTGGTAAACGTTAATGAGTATGATCATGGTAACTTACACTTTTTTGAAAAAGGAAACCATAGAAACAAATTTAAAAAAATAGAATTAATCAATAAATCTATTATTCTACAGCTTAAAAAGTTACATAACAAAGTGAAACATCTCCCATGTCCTCCAGCTGCCAATTCTGCTCTCAGAGGCAACCACTGTTAACAGTTTGTTGTGTGTTCTTTTTGTTTTGTTTTTTACCTTATTAATATATCATGAGTGTTTTTCCATTTCATCTTTTGTAGCTCACCTTTTTAAAATACATTTAACAGCTTGAGGTATAATTTACATACCATAAAATCCATCCATTTTAAATGTATAATTCAGTGATTTTATTAAACTTACACTTTTGTGCAATCATCACCCTAACCCAATTTTAGAACACTTCTGTTACCCCCAAAAGTTCCCTTATGCCTGTTTGCTGTCAGTCCCCCAGCCCACTCAGAGATAACTATTTATCTGTTTTCTGTCTTTATAGGTACTCTTTTTTAGAAATTTCGTACAAGTGGAATCATACAACATGCCTTCTTTTGTGTCTGACTTCTTTCACTTAGTGTAATATTTTCAAGGTTCATTTATGTGGTTGCACATATCAGTAGTCGGTGCCTTTTTCTTGCTGAGCACTGTTCCATCGTATGGTTATACCACACGTGGTTTCACTATTTGGTTAATCATGATGAAAATTTGATTTGTTTCTAGTTTTGAGGTATTATGAATAGTGCTGCTGTGAATATTCATGTACAAGTCCTTTTGTGTTGACCTATGTTTTACATTTTTTTGGGTAGATCTCTAGGAGTGAAATTGCTAGGTTGTATGGTAAGTTATATTTTAAAAGCTGCCAAGCTTTATTTCCAGAATGGCTGTATTTTACATTTCTACAAGCAATTTATGAAGGTTCTACTTTCTTCACAGGTTTTGAATGCTTGGTATTATCAGTCTTTTTTGATTATAGCTGTTCTTGTAGATATACAGTAGTATCTCATTGTGATTTTAATTTGCATCTGTTTATATAACTAATGATGCTGAGCATATTTCCATGTGCTGTTTGTCCATTCATATGTCTTCTTTGGTGATGTGTATATTTAAATCCTTTGCCTATTTTGTAATTGTGTTGTTTGTCCTCTTATTATATGTTCTTTATATATTCTATTTATGTTTGTTATATATATATATATATATATATATCTCCCAATCTGTGCAGATGTATCTCCCAATCTGTAGCTTATCTTTTCATTTTCTTACAGTTTCTTTTAAAGAATAAAATTTTGATGAAGTCAAATTTATTATTTTTTTATGAGTCTTGCTTTTTAATAAATCATTGTCTAACTCATGTCATGAACATTTTCTCTCATAAGTTTTATACTTTTAATACTTACATTTAGGGATATGGTACATTTTGAGTTAATTTTTGTGTATGGTATGAGGTAAAAATCACACCATACACAAAATTTTTTAATTTAAAAAGAAATTTTTTTAAAGTTATTATTATTACTTTTTCACATATGAATATTTAGTTTTTCTGGCACTATTGTCAGAGAAACTATCCTTTCCCCTTTGAATTGTCTTGGCACCTTATAAAAAAATCAATTGACCATAAATGTTTGGGTATATTTCTTATGTTTCTATTCTGTTCCACTGATATATAAATTTATCCTTATGCCAATTCTACACTGACTTAATAATGATAGTTTGATAGTAAGTTAAAATCAAGTAACGTAAGTTCTGCAACTTTGTTCTTTCTTTTCAAAAGTACTTAGGCTCTTCTCTGTCCTTTACATTTCTATACAAATGTTAGGAGCAGCTTCTTGCTTTCTTTAAAAAAAAGATGGTACTTTAATAGGGGTGTGTAGAATCTGTAGCATTTTTTAATATAAATTTCTCAGGATTTTCTGCATATGAGACTGTCTTGAAGACGCTTTAACTTCTTCCTTTCCAGTCTGTATGCTTTAAATTTCTTTTTCTTGCCTTATTACATTGGCTAGAACCACTAGTACAGGTTGAATAGAAGTGATGAAAGAGAATATTCTCTTGTTTATAATAGAAGTGAATCATTTATTTCATTGTGAAGTATGATGTTAGCTATAGGTTTTTGTAGATGCTCTTTATCATGTTGTGAAAGTTCCATTCTCAGTTTACTGAGTTTTTTTTTTTTCTTTCTTTTTTTGCATCTCTTGAGATGATCATTTGGTTTGTGCTTTATTCTATTAGTATGTGCTATACATTAATTGACTTATGGATATTAAATCACCCTTGCTTTCCTGGGATAACCCCACCTGGTCATGGTTTATAATGCATGTTTTATATTTAGCAATATTTGGTTTGTTAATGTTTTCTTAAGGAATTTTACACCTGTGTTCATGGCAGATATTGGTCTATAGTGTCCTTTTCATTTGATGTCTTTGTTTGTTTTTGGTATCAGGATAGTACTGACCATATAAAATTTGTTAGAAAATGTTCCCTCCTTCACTATATCCTAAACAAATTTGTGTAGGAATAGTATTGTTTCTCCTTGAATGTTTCACAGAATTTCCTGGTGAATCCATCTGGTCCTAGAGTTGTTATTGTTTTGTGGGAATGTTTTAAGTACAATTTTAATTTTTCAAGAAGGAATGCTTTTCCGTTTATGTGGCTTTGGTCAAGTTCCATAACCCCAAAATGGTTGCTTTTGGGGATTTTGTCCAGTTTTATACTTTATTTTGCTAAGAGGATTTGCCAACCTCTTCATATTATCACACTCCAAAATTGCTTCTCTTCTTTTTGATGGCTGTAGAAAATGTCACTTCACAGATTAAGTTTATTTAATAAAAAAATTCTTTTTCCAGTTTTTTTTTTTTAATTTTAACTTTTTTGGGGTGGGAGGTAATTAGATTTCTTTACGTATTTTTCAATTAATTTTTTATTTTATTTAATTTTTCAGTAGAGGTGCTGGGGATTGAACCCAGGACCTTGTGCATGCTAAGCACACACTACTGCTGAGCTATACCCTTCCAGTTTCCAATTTTTAAATATATTCTTAAGCAGTGCTGCAGTTAGCGTTTGTTTATATATAACCTTACTTACTCAGGCTAATAATTCACTGAAATAGGTTTCTACAAGTGAGATTGCTGGGTCAAAAGTTATACATGTGTTTAATTTTAATACTTTTCTAAACTATATTCTCCAAAATCTGTAATAGGTTATCACACTGTTAGAATGATGTAAAAGAAGGTCCACTTCTCCCTATCTTGCCTCTACTATATACTATTATTTTTTTACATTTTTGCCAGTAAGAAAAACTAAGATTGGAGTATGTTTATTTGCATTTATTTAATTGTAGTGGAGTTGGGAATCTTTTTATATGCTCTTTGATTATGAAGTGACTTGTCATGTCCTTTATTCAATTTCCAATTAGATTGGTTTTTTTCTTATTAATTATATATATGATCTTCTGATATTTTAGTGATATTGAACTTTTATCTGTTTTATGTTGTAAATACTTTTTTCTATTCTCCCATTCATTTCCTTCTAGGCATAACTGTTTTCAGTCTTTTGAAAGCCTAAATTGTAATTTATGTTTTTGTTTATTTGTTTTTAAAACAGAAAGTTGTACAAGGGATCGATTTAAACCAAATTCGAGGGCTTGGGTTTGATGCCACATGTTCTCTGGTTGTTTTGGATAAGCAGTTTCGTCCTTTACCAGTAAACCATGAAGGTAGGACCATTTTTCTCTCTTTCCCTGGTGGTGGGAGACTGGCTGGGGCCCAGGTGGAGCAGGAGATCAGGTGTCTGTTATCACTTACAGTGAAATTCAGAGGTGGAGCATGGAGGCCAGAAATCTTGTTCCTAGGGGTTGAAAGCTTGGTGAGCAGTTGGTAGGAGTAGGGTGACATGAGGGTTAGGTGGATGAAGAAGAGACTTGGCTTCATAATGCACAGGCACCACAGTAGAGAGCTTGATATAGGATGGGCACAGGATCAGGAGCTCAGAGGGAGTAGCCTTGAAACCGATACATGGTTGGGGCTGTTTCAGGGAAGGGAGTGCCTTTAGTTGCTTTGCATATGAAGCTCCTCTACCACAATCATTTGAGTGGGGTGAGAAGGTCCATTTAAAGGAAGTAGAATAGGACAGACAGGACCATATGGAAACAAATGGTCTCTATTTTCAATAGCCAGACCAAAGACATACCCATTTAATGATGTTCTAACAGACAGTCATGAGTACTATAATGAACTGTTTCAAATGTAAGTGCCACTTGCATCCATCATCAGATATTTCTGATGGGTGAGGCTGTGTCCCTTTTGGGGTACTTTAGCCAGTAGTGCTAGCACTGAGGTTTCAAACTCAGATGTCTATATGAGTTGGGTAGATAATGTCAGTGAGTATAGTGGGCATGACTTGAGAAAAACAGCAGCATATGTGCAGAGATAAACTTCAACTGATACTCAACCTTTTAATGAACTGCAGACATTTGGGATGGCGGAGGCTATGGCACACTGGAAATTGCATGCTCCATCTAAAGGCCTTGTCAGTCAGTTGTTGCCAAGACAGGTGTTACAAGCATATTTGAGACTAGGCTGTGTCTGAGTCTTTAGTAGTGGATGGTGTTGTAGCAGCATCTTTCCTAACTGGCTGCTGTGGACACTGGGCCACATTAGGATACCCTGGAACACCCTGGAATTGGAGTCAGGCTGTCCCAGATCTCTCCTTTGCTCTTACTGAGCTGTGACACCTTGAGCAAGTCATTTAACCTCTTTAATGCTCGGTTTCTTCTCTGAAAGAATTGGAATAATGAAACAGTAGCTTTGCTGTGAGAATTAAGTGGGAACCTGACATCTGAATACTCAGAAGTTTCTCCTATTCAATTATGAATTCCTTAAGAGACTGTGTCCCACCTACTCCTATGGACCTAATGCATGAAACTGATTTTTATAAATCCCATGTCCTGAAAAAGTATGCAGATGGATGAATGATTAGAGTACAGGGGTGATGGTGACCATCTTTTACACACACACTTTTTTTTTCTTTTTATGCCACATTTACTAGTATCCTCTGTGTGCCAAGCCCTGCCTTATTAAATGTTGAAGCTTCAAAGATGAATTTGAGTGGTCCTTGTCCTCAGTGTGGCTGACCACTGGCTCATTTGGTGGTATTCTGGTGTGAGAGGGCAGGGCACTTCCCAGCTGGGCCACTTCAGAGAGCAGAGACTCCAGGGATGGGTCTGAACCTGCAGACCTCAGTTCGGCAGCAGCAAGCACTCTTCAGTTACTAGATGTTGCCAGCTACGGAGCAGGCCACTGTGGGAGGCTGTCTGCACTTCCTTTGTTGGCTTGCTTCACATGGAGTTTAGGTGATGGTCTGTGAGGGGTGCTGGGAGGAATTCTCATTTGGGTGGGATTTTAGATGCTAGTTAAGTTCCAAGGACTCTATGCCTTCTAATCTGCTGAAATGCATGGTTTTTAACTATGGTTGCCCATTAGAATCAACTGGGGAGCTTTTAAAGTGACCAGTTCATGAGCCTTACCCGCAAGGTTTATATTCAGTGGGCTTGGGGTTAGACCAGGACACCAGTGTTTTTAGAAAGTTTCCTCTGTAATTCCAGTATGTGGAGAATCCCTGGGTGCAGATGAATGGATAGCTAAAATATTAGGAGCAGGAACATTAGAAGCGGAGGAAGAGTTCTCTATTAAACCTGCTCATACATGCACACTCTTGGATGCCATCTTTTTCTCATTGTAGGTAGAATTGCCTCCTGTTAACAGCTCTTCTATTAAAAGGATAGCTAGGTTACAACCCTAAGTATAAGCACTGAAAAATTTTACTTCACCTAAAAGTTTAAAATGTACCCATTCATCAGATGCATCCAGCTGCAGGTGCCCCTCACTGGTTTCTGCCTTTCAGCAGGTTCTATTAAGGTTAGGTGTTTTTATTTGAAATGGATTAGCTTGTGCTAGAAAATGAAATTTGAATTTTGAGGGTGAGTTAAAGGATCTTTAAGGACTTTCGCCTACCTGAAAGTGACCAGTTCTTGATTGGTTAATTGGAGTAATTCGTGAGGAGCAGGGAGTAGGATCAGGGAATTAACCATCACCATTAAAACCAAACTCACAAGACTGACAGAACTTACCATCTTTAAGATGGTAGCCAAAAAAATGAAAAAAAAAAATCTCAAGTAAATTAAGTACAATAGTTTAAGAACTCTGATTTACAGGATAAAATAGTCTCATTGTTAGCCTTTTCTTATTTTGTCTTTCTTCCTTTGAAGATCAGATCAGCACTGGGTTGGACATTGGTGGCATTGCTGTATGTGTCCTACCTCTGCAAACTCAGACTGTAACTCTGGTTGAATCATTCCAGCCACAGGTGCTCTTGGGAGAGAGAGGGAACAAGGGTGGTAATTTATGGTCAGGGAGGAAGTGACTACCTAGGCTGCTCTGCAGCAGAAACCTAATATATTTAGATGGTTTTGCTGAATTATAGTCATTTCCTCCAAGTATCCCTGGAACGCCTCCTGTGGGATATTCACAGTATTAATTGAATGAACACATGGGTGAATAATCTGCCCTAAGGTAGACTGGCTATGTATCCCAACTTCTGCTCTACCAGATTGTTTCCACTTCTCTTAAAATATGACACCTCCTTGGGTCTGTGCTCTGTTTCATGTGTGGTCTCTATTGGGTGACTCCTGCCCCTTTACTCTGTCTTCACCTGGCTCACCAGGAGCCAGTCATTTTCGGAACTAATCTGAAGCTTTCCTGCCTCTTGGATGCTCTTTGTGCAGCCTCAGGCTCCGCTCACTGGGGTTTTCTCCATGCTTCTCCTCCTCTGGGCTCCATGTTCAGGATTCTGTCTGACAGTCATCATCATCACACCTGACAGACTGCTTTTTTTCCACTTAACCACATGCTCCGTGGGAGAGAGACTGTAGCACCTTCTTGATATCCCAGCACCCAGCACTGTGCCTGGCATGTAGCAGGTGCTCAATAAAAGAGTAAATGAACTTTCAGTGGAGTCATTTATTTGTGATTTTCTGCAAGAACTGAAAAAAAAAAGATGAGCTTTCAGATTGTTGTCTATAATGAACATTATTAATGAATAATCATAATAAAGATAATAAAGTAATTGATTCTGCACAATTCTCATTGTGTCATCCTGAGAGCCTCTTCATGTAGAGGCAGTAGTAGCTGATCAGTCTGTCTTTATAGTTGAAAGTTTAGCAACAGGTGTTTTTGTCTTGAAGCAGTGGCAGATACATTCTGTACAGTATTTAAGAAGCGATACTGGTACTGTCCCCCCATGTGTGTGTGTTTGCACATCTGCATGTGTGCCTACACACCCACATTCTGATTCCATGATGCTTCTGGAATGGGACCTGGACATCAGTATTTGTAAAGCTGTCCCAGGAGAAACCAGAGCTTTGAGCACTTTCGTTATACAGTAGAATCAGCTGTTTTAAGAAAGTCTTAGACGTACCAATGGAAGGTTTCAGGTACTTTCCCTTATTTTCAAAGTGTTACTATTGTTTGAGGAGTTTTGGGGGGACCTGAAATCTCTTCAGGTAGGCAAACCAGTGACTGAGTTCTTGACTCATTATGATGATGATGATCTAATTTTTTTATTATTTATTTTTGTTGACATATTGTCAGTTTACAATGTGTCAGTTTCTGGTGTACAGCGTAATGTTTCAGTCGTATGTATACATACATATATTCATTTTCATATTCTTTTCCATTATAGTTTACTACAAAATATTGAATGTAGTTTCCTGTGCTATACAGAAAAACTTATTGTTTATCCATTTTATGTATAGTAGTTAGTACCTGCAGATCTCAAACTGATGATCTAATTTAGACCTAGATGTCTTCGGTTGATTTTTTTTTGTAAGTTTTAAAAATTCTTTTTCAAAGATATGCAAGAGTAAGGAAAATAAGATAGCCGCCTCTTCAGTACCTGCTACTGAGGATAAACAGGTGAAGTTTTGCCATATTTGCCACAAGTCCTTTTTTTTTTAAAAAGAATCACTTGAAGCTTCAGTCCCTGCCTTCCCCCTCCCCCACCCCCTCTGCCCAGCAGGTGACCTCTCTGCTGTAGTCCGTGTTCACAAACACATTTCTTCTGTGCTTCTACCACATGTGTGTACACTAGCAACAACAAACAGTATATATGGTGTTTAAAAATATTCCAGCTGGTGTCATTATTCATGTTGACATGTGTAGCTCAAGTTTAAATTTGTTTTAATTTATTTATCTATCCTCTGCATGGATCTACTCTCAAAGCACACTTTGTGCTTTTCCCAGCTGTGAGTTAGCAGGCATGTCTTTAGCCTTGGAGTCAGTTTGTCATTGAGAATGGCCTAGATCTCAAAGTTGTTTTGAGGATTAAATGAGATGATGTGTGTACAGTGTTTAGCACTGGGCTGGGGACACACACACACACACACACGGCATTATAAACACTTGTTCTTAGCAAAATTATATAATTGCTGTAATTATTTTGCCAACAAATAATCTGTGGAGTACCTGGCTCAGTTACTCTTGGATCCCTTTTATCTTTCCTGTTTATAATCTCCCAGGTATGTTCATTGCTGTTCTCTGCATTTTGCCATCCAAGGAAGCAGAGGGCTGTAAAAAGAGTGCTGGTTTGGCCATCAGTGCGTGATGCGTTAGGAAAGGCTGGGGAAGGGGGGGAGGAGTGATTGGTTCCCATGTGGCTGTAGGATGGTAGAGGTGGGATGTGAGGGGCACTGTGCATGCTCCTTTTCTAGCTGGTTTTAAATTCTGATTTCTGTGATTTATTTCTCTAAAGGGCCTACTAGGTGACAGGTACATGCCATATCCCGTATGCACATTGTCTCTTGTTCAATGAATGAAAAGTCCCAATTAATCCTTGTATGCTACTAGGTGCTGTTATCCCCATTTTATAGATAGGCTAAGAAAAATTAGATAACTTTCTCAGTATCACTGCCTATACTGAAAGAGCATTTCCCACCAGGTCTGCCTTGTTCCAAAATGGAAAAAAATTCCAAGACTTCCTGCTCCACCAAACAAACCAAAAGAGGGAGGATAAAGCACTTAAATTAACTAATTTTAATTAAAGTGACTAGAGGAAGTGGGAATATAAGCAGATAAAAGTCATTGTGTAGATGTGTATGGTGTATTACACCGCTGAAATATTTGTCCATGTTTAAAGGAGACATCCCTTAAAAAGCTGAAGTATTGTTTTAGGCTTATTTCAGAGGCTCTTTTCTTGAGTATATACCCAGTAAAGTTTTTCTAGAATAGAAGGGAAAGGAAAGGAGGGGGAAAAGTTGAGAGAATGAATAACAATACAATTAATCGAGTGAATGATAATATAATTAACCAGTGGACCTTGACTTGTTTTTCGAGGAGACCCTGGGACTGTATTCAAGGAGCACATCTCTTGAGGGGAAATTCGAGGTTCGGGTAGAATGTACTAGTCAGTGTTGGAGGTGGCCCTTTCACTTGTTTGTTGTTGATGTATGAACTTATGTACGTACTTGTGCAGGTCTCTGCACTTGGGAATATGTAAATGCTCCCTTGACTTACAGGGGTAAGGATGCGCCTGTGTCCTCATCTCCCCTGTTTTTTCTAGGGAATTCACATCAAAACATCATCATGTGGCTGGACCACCGGGCGGTCAGTCAGGTCCACAGGATCAACGAAACCAAGCACAGCATCCTGCAGTACGTCGGGGGCGTGATGTCTGTGGAAATGCAGGCCCCGAAGCTTCTGTGGCTAAAAGAGGTAAGTGCAAAGGGTTGAGGAGGGATTGCTAATAATAGCAGAGGATTCCATCTATTGAATCTATTGGTACCAGGCACCCTGCTGAAGTCTGTAATGTTTGATTTTTCCAGCAAGTCTCTGAGGAAGTTTGTTCCCTCTTTATTGTTTAGGTCATAGTTAAATCATTGTGCTTTTATATACTTAACTCATGCAAGGCACTGTGATGAGTATTTGACACAGATTATCTCTCTGAATCTTAGCAGCAACCTGATAAAGTAGTTTTTTTCCTTTTGTCTGTTTTGTGAAAGCTAAAGTTAATAGAGATTTGTCAACTCACCCAAAGTGACTCAGTAAGTATACAGCAGAACCAGGATTTGAATCTAAAAATGGCTGATTCCAAAATTGGTTCTCTTAATATCCAGTAGTGTACCAAAGTTCAGAGAGGTTAATTACCATTCCAATTAGAAAGTGGCAGAACTTTCTCTGACCAGAACCTTCTTTCTCTGCATACTTGTAGTCCCCAGTGAGTAATCTTTGTCCTTGGTAGCATTTTAAGGAAAACCTTTCTCATCTCACCTGAACTTGAGTTTCCATGTCCTTGTGTGATAAGGTGATCTCTGGACAGAGCACTTGCAGGTGGTTCCCATTTCTAGATGTTAGGATCATTTATGAAGTGAGGAGAATGGTGATGTCAGCTTCATGGTTCACAGTAGAGATGGATGTGTGAGGAAGTTCAAGTCCTCTGGGAACCTCAGGGACTTGAAAACCCCTAGGTGGTCTGGTGAGGAGGGACTCCATCTAATGGTAAGACCCAGTGTGATTCATTTACTGGCTCTGAGGTTTCAGGTGGGCTGAGTCTTCAGTTTCACAGGTGTGGGCTAGGGCTGGGGGAAGCACCCTTGTGCTGAGGTGTTCGTGGATTGCCACCATGGGGCAGAAGAGAGAAAAGCAAAAAGGGCATCAATAATCAAGGCAGGCTTGGCTTTTATTTGTTTAGTATATTGAGCTATTTTGCGAGTTTTAATTTGCAGGAAGATTTCTATACTTGTGGAAAGTTAGAAAACATAGAGTGTTTTAGGAATTGGGGATTTCAGGATCCTAATTCTGACTCTACTAACATCACACTATATGACTTGGGAAGGCAGCTGTGCTTGCCACTATACCACCAACACCTCACACTCACACACTGTGTGACTTTGGGCAAAGCAATTCTCACACCAGGCCTAACTCTTTCCATGTATAAACTGAGAGGGTTGGACTGGATCCATTTGAAAACTTGATCCAAAAACACCCTGAAATACATATCAGAATATAGAAGTGCTCTGCACTGCCTCCACTCTGTGTTCTATAGGCTTTGAATGATTTAATCCTAACAAGCTCTGCCTAGTAGATTGTGTGGGAAACTGAGGCTGAGAGAGAAGGTTATATGATTTTCCCAGATGATAGAGCCAGAATTTAAACCTGTATCTACTGTTCTCCAAATCCCAGCTCATCCCATTAGTTATGCAGTATTAAAATCCTTCTGTAAAGCATGCACCTCAGGAAGGACCAGGAACAAGGGTGGTGGTATTCTTCAGGTCAGTCTAAATACGGTGCAAAAGAACAAATGGGTTGGATATATCACCCTTCTTGGCCACAGGTAAGGAAGAGCTATTCTGAATTAAGTGAGGATGGGGCAGGTGGTCACTGGTACAGTATCAGGGTCTTATTGAGCACCTGCTTCATAGCCAGCTCTGGGCTGCATATCCCAGGAGATCTAAATATACATCCAGTATGAATCTGTCAGGATATTTACCTGTGCACTTGAGATCACCTGTACTAAATAAAGCCATAGAAAATAATTAAGTTCTCGATTTAGTGGCAGTGATTATAACCTAAGACTGACTATCCATTCATCCATCTATCTAATCAATTCCATTTCAGAATTTGCAGAATAAGGCTCTAAACAGTGCCTCACTATATATTTAACTACCTGAAGGTTGAGCCTCAGATCTGTTTTTAAAATTTTTTTAAATTTATTTTTATCTTTTGATAAGCATGCACAAGAATCCTTGCTGAGAATTCCTTTGGTTTTACTGTGATTGCAAGTTCAAAATCCAAGCTACTTCTAAAATCAGTTTTCACATCTTCTCCTTAAAGCCTGCCAGTATGGCTTATAGCTCACAAACTTTAATGTGTAAATGAATCACCTGGAGATCTTGTTAAACTGCAGATTCTGATTTAGTAGCCAGGCAGTGGGAACTGGGAATTTGCATTTCTAACAAGCTCCCAGGTGATGCTGATGTTGCTGGCCTGCAGACTTACAAAACCACTTTCAATTCTAAAGGCTTGTATCTTGAAAACATCCATCTGTGGAGAATTAGGAAACAGTACATTCTTTTTAGAGGGATTATGGGAAACTGAGGCCCAGAAAAGTACGTTAGCTTGAATAGCTGTTCAACAGCACATTCAAAGTCAGAACCTGAGGCTCTGTGCTAAGTTCAGTGGGCTGCCATTTGTTTACTCTTTATTCCTTCTTTAATTTGCCAAATCTTAACTAAAGTCCTGCTTTGAACCAGCAGTATGGTCGGCACTGGGGACATGGGCATGAAGAGGACTCATCCTTACCCTTGAGGGGCACAGTGTCCCCTGGGGACAATGGTGGGGGGAACATAAGGTGTAGAGACACATAGAGCCAGAGCCATCAGAAGATGAACTAAGCACAGGAAAATGCAAAGTGCTTTGGGGGAAAATAATTTGCTTTCTGGACAAGTTACTTGAGATGATCCTCAAGATGATACAGGAAAAATGGGGTGAGAGAATTGCCGTGTCCCAGGTCTCAGATGAGTCCCTAGGATGCACCCTGTCAAGTGAGCATCCCTGGCTTTGGGTAGGAAAGAATTTAAGAGCGAGCCATAGTTGAGTGAAAGTAGATTTATTCAAAGAAATACATACTCCATAAGCAGAATGTGGGCTATCTTAGGAGGGAAAGCAGCCATGAGGTGCAGGGTTGTTAGTTTTTATGGACTCAGTAACTTCATATGCTAACAAGTGGGAGGATTATTCCAGCTACTTTGGGGAAGGGGCCAATTACCAGGAATTGGGCCACCACCCATTTTTGGACCTTTTGTGGTGACCCTGGGAACTGTCATGGTGCCTGTAGGAGTGCCATTTACCATGCTAATGTATTACAATGAACATATAATGAACCTCAAGGTCTGCTAGAAGTCAAATCTCCTGCCATCTCGGGCCTCAGCGTCTGCTGGGAATTGAATCTTCTGCCATCTTGGTGCTAATTGCTGTGTCATTCTTTTAATGGTTGTGCCCTGCCCCCATACCTCCTGTCTCAAAGATACAAGCGGAGATTTTGCCTAGTAGGGAAGAAGACAGAAAGGATATTTTAGAGAGACCGTGGTTCATTATGGTAAGGCTCTTGGTCCCAGGACAAGAGCCTGGGATACCTCCGTGAGTGTAGTTGGGAAGAAGGCCGGGTGAGTAACCCAGGCTCAGTTTGTTAAAGGCTTATTTGGTGATAGAGATTAGTTGATGGTTGTTAGTCCAGGGGGGAATTGTCTTAAATATCTTTGGCTTGAAGGGTGAAGCAATTGGATTAGGGATGAGACAATGTGTATGGGAGGGAGTAAGAATCAGTTTTCTTACTTTCCTGATTTCAGCACTTAGTTGGCCTTTCTTTGCTCTTAGGATAAACTCTAAAATTTGTAACATGGCTCAGAAGATGGTATATGATGTCATTTCCCCACCCTTCCCCTCTTCTTACGGTGTATCCCTCATTTTGCTCACTCTGATCCATCCACGGGGACCCACTCAGGTGCCTCAAACACACCAGCTCTTTGCTACCTCAGTGTCTTGACTAGGGGATGGCAGAACACGGTTGTGGGCTAGATCTGGCCTGCTGCCTGTTTTGGGGTGTCCTGGGAGCTAAAAATGGGTTTTACATTTTCAAATTTTTGAAAAAGAATCAAAAGAAGAGTAATATTTTGTGACTTGTAAAAATGATATAAAATTAAAATGTTAGTGGCCATAAATAGAGTTTTATTGGAACCCAGCCACACTCATTCATTTATGTACTGTCTATGGTGCTTTCCCACTGCAGTGGCAGAGCTGTGCTTTTGAGAAGGACTGCATGGCCTGCAAAGCTGAAAATATTTAATCTCTGGACTGTTAGAGAAAAGGTTTGCTGACCCCTGGTCTTGACTATGCTGTGATGCTGTGCCTTCTGCTTGAATGTTCTTCCTTCTACTCACCATTGATTCTAACTCATCATGTAGGTCTCAGCTGTATTGTCACATCCATAGAAAAGCCTTTCCTGACTCTCAAATAAATCAGAGGCCTCTTGTCATTGTACTCTTTACTTTACTTCATTGAATCTTTCATAAATTGTAATGATATGACAATTTGTATAATGATTTGTGTAAAGCTCTCCCCCTCCAACCATTGTAATCCACAGGAGGATGGAGATTATATCCATTTTGTTCATTGCTGTGTCTCTATCCGTAATCAAATGCCTGGCACATAATAGATACTCAATAAATAGTTTTTGAATGATTTGAGTGGCCTATTGAGGGGCTATTGCAGTTCTCCAGGTGAGAAGTGATGAGACCTGAATTAGGAGAGGAGATGGGTTCCAGCATTGTTAGGAGTTGATGTCAGCAGGACATTGAGGCTGATTGGCCATGCGCAGTGAGCTAGATGGAGGTGTCAGAGCTGACCGCTCATTTCAGTATTGCTGTCATTCATGTGCTCCTTGTCCTTAGCCTGGGATCAGATGTCAGAAGGGGTTGGACAGAATTTGGAGTTCAGACTTCCCCACAGACAGAAATGATGTACTAGGACCACTGTAGCTCTTGGGCAAAGTCACTTGGGTCCTAGTTCTGCAATATGGAATTTTAATCATGTCCTTTAACATTTAAGGCTTATGTGTTTTAGGTTGATGTATGTCTCCTTAATAAGAATTGTCAGATAAAAGGAAAAATGCCATTTGAATTTTTCATAACCCCCAGCAGTCTGGCTTTTCCATTTGGTCTCAATGATTCTGACTCTCATCTTAATGAAGGCCAAATGTAAATTCAATTCTGTCAGGCTGGAACAGCTGGAGTCTCCTATCTTTATAAACATGAAACTTTGTAGGGTAACAAGGTGCAGACTGAGGAAGGTCAGAAAAGTTAACGGGCTGATGCCAATCCTGACAGCTCAATGTTAATGGAAGATAATTAACTGGCTTGTAGGGGATGCATGGAGATATTCCAATCTGTCTTTTAACACATTTCCTCTTTTTGCCATTGTCAGCAGAGCAGAAAGCTAATCACTTTATAGTTTGCAATTTTCATTGTTGGTTCCAAAGGTCTGGAACCAACTGGCTGGAATGTCAGAGGATTTCTTTGATGGGTTTAGAAAATATCTGTGCCCTTTTCACATCCCTAGTCCATGCCCGTCTGCTTCTGTTTCCCTGATAACATATTGGGAAAATGAGTAAATGATTCTCTGATTGGTTCTAATTTACTTTTTCCTGTGTATGTAGATTCTTGGGAGAAACCTGGGAGTTTGGATGCCCAGAGAAGTGGCTTGATAACTTCCTGCTACCTATGGAAGATATCAGTTGAATACTTTGCAGTAGGAACTATTGAAAAGAAAACTCTATTAGACTTTAGGAAATCCTGGTTCTCGTTCCTTCTGTACAATGAGGGTCTTGCTCTAGCTCATTTTTAGTGCCTTGACTGGCCTTATTTGTTCATTCTTCTTGATGATACAGTATCATCTATTCTCTTTAGGTTTCTCATCTTTAAACTTTATGAAAGATAAACAGTGTAAGTTCCTTTCTTGTAAATTCACCATATCTTTTCTGATGGCATATGGTGGAAACTTCATTCTTTCTCTGTTATTTTCTCTGGCTTTAAATTCCATTCATAGACTGATATAATAATATCTGGTCTGATATTATTTGCCTACATTTATCAGATCATAACAATAGAACTTAATACAAGGTAATGAGGAACTTTAGAAGATAGAACACTGTTCTGTAACAACAAAAAAAAAGTACAGGATTTGAAGACAAACACATTTGCATCTAAATCTTTCTCCACTGTTTACCAATTTTGCAACCTTAGGCTATATCAACTTCTCTGAGTCTCATCATGCTTAGCTGCACAATGATGTTAGTAATATCAGCCTTGTAGAATTATTGTAATTTAGTCACATGTTTATAAAATATCTCATACAGTAGATATTCAAATAGTAGTTTAATTCTCACTTCCATTGTGTTTAAAAATTTTTATGTCTACTGATGGGCTCGCCAGTAACATCCTACCGTCAATCTAGAGAATTTTAAACACTAGAATATCTTATTTCATGTAGTTGGCTACAATGAGTGGTATGTTTTTCCTGTTTGAATAGTAGCTAAGGAAAGCATCAAAAAATGACCACAAAGTTGTCAGAGACAATCACAGAAAATAGACAGTAGAAGAGTATAAAACATGCTTTTAGAGTTGTTCATTTATTTGAATCATCCACATCCTGTGTGTAATACCTGTACCAGAAGGCAGTCAGCTTTGAGCTGCAAAACAGATCAATTTACTGAATACCTTCTACTTGTTTCCCCTAAAATTTACCAATGCCTTCAGTCCCAGAATTATTTTATTCCACAAGCATTATTTTATTTAATCTTTACACTAGTCTTGTGGGATAGATATTCTCTCTTTTTATAAATGAGGAAACTGAGGCTCAGAAAAGTGAAATGACTTACTCCTAGTCTCATACCATATAAGTATACGTACCTCAAGGCATCAAGGGCCATACAACAGCTCCACCCCCATCCCCCTCCTAGCGGGGTCTGTGCAGTTCACTCTGGGAACCCAGAGGTGGTCTCTGCCTTCAGTAAATTACAGTGTTACTGGACTAAGTGATAAGAACATAATAAGGAAATAGATGAAAACAGTAGCTAAAGTGTGTCTTGTGCCTGTTATATTTATAGCACTTTTCTAAGCATTTTTATCCATGTTAAACTCATCTAATCCCCACAACCACCCTATGAAGTAAGTCTCATCTTTTACAGATGACAAAACAGCCTCAGAGATGTTAAACAGCTTGCCTAAGGTTATTCAGCTAATAAGTGGAGAGACTAGGGTTTGAACCGTAGCATTTCAGATCCGCAGTATGAGTTTATCACCATTTCATTCTATTGCCTCTTCAAGTGTTTTCCTTGCAGGGTTTGAATAAACTAGTTTAGGGAAGAGACTTGTAAGCAACAGCTTCAGGAGAATCTGAGGCTGGGAACTGTGGGTGGTGGGTTCATCTTTTTCATTTGGAAAGTATTAGTTGAGTGTCTCCTACGTGATGGGCACTATGTTGGGCACTGGGGATGCCAAAATGAGCAAGACAGATGAGGGCCCTGGGTAGGTTTCTGGGAACTTAGACTCTAGTGGAGCGAGGGAGAAAATAGACAAGAGGCAAATATATGTACGGAGTGGTTTTGTTTTCTGGAAAAGGCTATGAAGGAAAAATGCACTTGAACAGAACTGGCATAGCTAGTGTGTTCTCTTGGGAGGTTTTGGTTGACAAGAATGATGAGATTTTCAGGAAGAGGGAGCAGCAGATTCACTGAGGGGAGGAAAGCACCTGTGAGATCAGCATAGGCAGGGCCGGTGGGGGACGAGCCAGGCAGAAGTGGCAGGAGGAGGGTTGGAGAAGTGACCAGGGGCCAGATCTGCATGGCCTTGAGGTCCTGGTCAGGAATTTAGATTTTATTCCAAGAGCAGTGGGAAATGGTTGATGGATTTTAAGCATGGGTGTGACATGATCTGTTTTATGACTTCAAAAAAAAATCCAGAATATGAAAACGAATATATGTATGTTCGTGTATGACTGAAGTGTTATACTGTACACCAGAAATTGCACAACACATTAAGCTAACTATATACTTCCATAAATGTATCTGTGTGTGTATACATAAATACATACATACATATATATATATATATATATGAAAAAAATTCTTTTGGCACATACTGGGTAGATAATAAATATTTGTATAGCAACAACAAAGTTTACTCTATAACGTTAAAGGGAAAACAATTCCAGGGCTGTGCAGTCTTATAAATGCATTTGTTTTAAGAAATTTCCAGTAGGGAAAAAAAGGCTGGCTGTATATACAAAAAGCAACAATGAGACACTATGGATGGTTGGGATAGTTTGCTACTGTTAGAGCACAATGCTTATGCTTTTATTACTATCTTAGTAATTTCCCATTAAAGAATGATCTTGTTAGTCCCAGCTAACCTTTCTGGTTGACAATACTTCATTATTTAGCATGGGATTTTTTTTCTTCTTGGACTTGTTTTCCTAAAAAGTGCCATATGAGGGACTTCATGTGCAGGATGTCATCTAAGTCCCTTAGTGACACAGTATTATTATCCCCTCATGTTGATGAGGAAAACAAGACCTAGAGAGCTTAAATAGCTTCCCCAAAGCTATACAACAAGTGAGTGGTTGACCCAGGGTTCTCCCCAGGTCCAGCCTGCCTCCAGCCCCGTTGGCCCTCACTGCCTTTGCTCAAAGCGTGCTTGTTTTTGCCCACGTGTGGTTATAGGCTAGCAGCTCACACACTGAATCTGGTCCCCAGATGGGCTTTGTTGGACCCACCCTGTGCTAGGAAAAAAAAAAAGTTCTTTTTTTGAATTAGTTTCCAGTGTTTAAAAACTAAGAAATTTCACATAAAAATCCAGATTTTCCTGCTTCTCTAGAAAAAAATAACGAAAGGACTTGGCAGTCCTGGGTTCACATTCCCATGTGGCTAGAATCTGCCAGAGCTGAGTAGGGGCTGCGCCCTTGAAAAGGAGTGTCCTTCATTTCACAGCAGACCCCACCCAGCCTGCTTCACTCATTTCCTTTTCCAGCACTGCCCTTCTAGGCACTTGGATTTGAGACCCAGGCTGTGGAAATTTGCTCAAGGAATCCATCATTACTTTCCCTATACAAAATGCTTAGAGAAATGGAAAGACTTTCCAGATGGTGAATTTCTTGGTCAGTGGCTCTAAGGATACCATACCCATATTCTCTTACACCTCTGGGTCTGTGCTGAGGTCTTCCTTCTGCCTGGCAAACATATAATCATTTCTTTCTTCACTTGGGAAAGCTGATACTAGTTCTTCAAACTCCAGGAAGCCTTCCTTGACTTTCTCCATTGAGTGTTGATTAGAGTCCTGCCCTCTGTCCCCCGTGGCATCCTCTCCTTACCTCTACCCTGAAAATTATTAATTACTACACTGTATTTCACCTCATTTATCTCTGTATGCCTGGTGTCTAGGGCACTGCTTAGCATCTAACACTAGTCACTCAATAAATATTTTAATGGATGGAGGGATGGATGGATGAACGTACTAAATCGTTTAGCATGCCGTTTTTTATTGCTGGGTGTGTCTGTCCGATAGTTCCAAAGTAAAGATCCACTGCCCATTGAGCACAAGTGTATTTTCTCTTCCCTGTTGTGGAAAAGGAAGTTTGGAACATTACTTCTCCTTTCCACCCCAGAGCCACCCATTGGCTGCAGTCTGTTACCTTGAGTCACAACTTACTTTGTGAGTAAAGTGAAGTAACGCCTCCCCTGCTTCTTTGGACGTGGAGGTGACTAACCCCTTTAAGATGCTCGCTTCCCTCGCCCCCTGCAACAAAATCCAAGATGCATCAACTGAATCAAGCAAGCTCTCTTTAGAATGTTTATACCAGGGCTCTGTTACTTTCGTACCAGATTCCCAGCCTTTGAGCACCGCGGACAGGATCGTCAGCTGTTGTTAGGGCATCTGTTGTGGATTTTCTCTCCAGGGTGGTCTTCCCATAAACTGGGCTCATAACTAAGTATATGGAGTGTCGAGGCTGATGGGCTGCCTTCATGACCTGCACAGTGAATCCCTCTCATCCTGCATTTGCGTATTTGATTGATGCCATATAGGTGCTGTATTCTTTTACTTTTGTAGTCCAACAAAATCATTTTAAAAAACAGACCAAAAATCTTAAAAAAGGGACTTAGCGTGATCCCTAATAACATTTAATAAATGTCAACTATTATTATAGTGCTATATTTTGCATTTTACTTTATGGCTTATAGCAGACTTGTATATATGTTTTCTTTATTTGATTGATGATGACATGGATTTGCAAGTTAAATATTACTATTTGCTACATTTTATGGGCTTTAAAGCTTCAAAGAGATGCAGTGAGTTGTCCACAGGTATCAGGATTGGGTCTTCATGGAGGTCCTTTTGGCTTTAAATCCTGTCTTTTGTTTTTTCTTCCTGCTGCACCGTGTTCCTTCCTCATTTAGGTTGGTGGATTCTTGGCTCCGTAAGAACAGGGACCAAATCTCTCTCTCCATACTTGGATGTTGTACACCCTGACCCAAACACAATTCTTGGTGTTGAAAACATTTAAGAAATATTTGCTAAATGAATTCTTGTTTCCTGGTCAGAGCCAGACTTAGGGCTGTAGTAGCAGAGCCCACGCGCCCAGCTTCATGCTGCCAACCATCCTGACCACTGTGTAGGGATGTCATCTACTCTAGGCATTTTCAGTGTAACCAGACAGGTGAGAGAAAGATTACTAAGTTTGGCTGGCTTTATCCCTACATGGTATTATTCAATATAAAACAGAAATTGAACAAAGTTATTTTATCACAGTGATTAAAATGGAGGTTACACCTATTGGAGGAAGATACTGTCTTTAGAAAAGACAGTAAAAAAGGCAATGTGTTTAATGTATGTTATGATATAAGAACTCATTAGCACAATCGACTTTGTTGAGGTCAACTGTCAGCTTGGAAATCTGGAGCCCCGGCTATGTAGATGTTAATTGGGAAAAGGGAGGAGACAGGCCAGAAGTCAGAAAAGATGCAAGTCAGGGCCCTCTTCTGGAGGGGTAAATAAATCTCATTTCTCTGAACATGTGGGTTGGTTTTACTTTTTGCTTGTTTGTTTGTTCAGTGGTCTCGAAAATGAGAAGAACTGTTCTGATATTGTAAGGATATATTCATTTAATCAGTGAAACATTCCTTTAGTAACTATTATGAGGGAGGCACTGTGTCTGGTGATGGGAAGGCAAGGTGGAAGCTAAGAGCATCCTTTATCTCAAGGAGCTCCCAAGTCTAAGACCCCATGTAAGAGATTGTGAAAGCCATTTCCCCCCAACATTTTATTATCAAAATTTTCAAACATAAAGAAAAGTTGAAAGAATTTTACAATGAACACTTAGTACCATGACTTTGATTCTGCCATTAAGATTTTACTGTACTTGGTTTATCATGAATATATCCATCTGTCTTTCTATCCATCCATCAATCCACCGTAAGTTTTTGAAGTAAGTTGAGACATTATTATACTTGTGAAAGCAGTTTGAAATATTAAAGACACATACTAAATTTCTTTTCTGAGACACTTACTAAATTCTATTTAAGATATTGACTCTATTTGATTGCTGTCTACATACATCATTACAATCTACTAAATGTCAATCACATGCTTTTAGGCCAGCCATCTCATTTAATTTATACGAAAATCCTATGAGGTAGGTGTTATTACTTACTTTGCAGATAGAGAAGATGAAGATGGATTGAGTTAGTTGGATTACACCTACTGACTCTGTTACTAATGGTAATGCTGGGATGGAAAAACCTGGGTTTTCTAACTCTAAGAAATGAATTTAAGAAGGAGCTGTAAAGGCTAACTGGTCAACTCCAGTCTTTATCAGGCAAAGTCCACCTGTCTACCTTATAGATGAGACAGCTAGGTAAAGAGAGCTAGTTCTCTTAGCTTACGTTTCAAATCCCAGATAACACATTTGTCTACTTAAATCTTTAAGATAAATATGATCTCTAGAGTAAAATGTTATCCTAAGTTAGACCCACGATTAAAGAGTCAGGCTCGAGAATGGGTGAGATCTAAGATTTCCTCCACTACACAGATTCCAACCCAGTCCTCTTTTATCTGTGCTCTAGCACGTTAGAGTTACTTCTTAAAGAGCTGGCCTCTTCCTTCTTTTGGCATTCACTTGAAATGTTTGTAGTTTAAAAAAAATGAATAAATGACTCAACTAGTTCCTTACCTTTTCTGAACCCGGAGGTCCTGGAAGTCCCTTCTGCAGCTAAGACCCCACTGGAGGCTGGTCTCCATGCATGAAGCTGTGTCCTCTCTGCTGGTTGAATAATAAGTGAGTCAGGGACCCCCATAAAAGCCCACGTCTCTCTGAATCCTTCCTGTATAGAAAGGCTATGGGTTGGGTAAAACTTGTGAGCAATCTCAGTAATAAAAGAAGATCTGATCTCAGCTCTACAGCCTCATCAGTACTCCTACCCACACCCTCTCAAAAAGCTGTGTTAATCTGATTTCCAGGCTTTGTCATCTCAACAATCAGTGTCTTCTTGCTCAAAGATACAAGACTAGAGAGTGTTCAAAGGGAATTAGAATTAGAAGCTGCCTGAATAAGTGGCTGTGCCCTCTCTGGCTTTTGTCTTCCACGAGGGCTTCACTAAAGGGTATAAGCTGTGGCACAAATAGCTGTTTTTCCCAGTAATGCTACAGGTGTTAGTTGTTGGAACTTGCCCAAGGAGGGCAAAGCAAGCTATTAAGACATAAGGTTTTTTTAACCAATTAATTATTCATAGTATTATTAATAATAATAATGATTTCATCTTCTCTAAGATTATTTGTATTATTCAGCACCAATGAGTGAAAACTGTTGGTCATGGATAAGCACCAGTCCAGGGTCTAGCATTTGGGAACAACTGTTCTCCATGACCCCTGAAGCTCTCCTCTAATGCATTCTGTGAGCCTGAGATAGACGGGGAGAGAATTGGGACTAGATTGAAGCCTGCTGCAGTTGTCTTGGCTTGAGGCCGTGTGGTCTGGCTCTGGCCGGGGGTCAGAGACCAGCCTACAGACCTGAGAAAGAGAGTGAATCACTGTGCAAGTATTTATCAAGTACCTCCCATGTCCCGGACTGCAGCAACCACATAACCGTAGTGGAGTATTGGGTTTGGAGTTCAAGTGGCCAGGGTTTCTGGCTGTTCACTTACTCTCTGCATAATCTTGGGTGATTCATTTCACTTATGGGCCTGAGTTTCCTGTCTATGAGATGGTATCAATGGCAGTATTTTGTAACAGAAGGTATTTGGTAAGTTGTAAAGTGCTAGTGGGAGTGATGTATTTTCAGATGATGATTAGGGCAGAAGAAGTTGACTTGGGGGAAAAAGGTTAGTGAGGTTTATTTTCCCCCCAGATTTATGTACTTATTTCTTGATGCAGTTAAGAAAGCTAAGAGTGAAGGGAAAAATCCACGTTGTTTAGGGGTAGGCACTTTTTTTGAACTGTCCTTAATCTTTATGGATAACTTGGGGAGTGGGTTGTGGTATTCCTGTTGGAGCCAGTGTGGACAGGCTGAGAGAGGTGTACCTCCTGTAGCTAGTGAGGGTAGAACTGGGCATCTGAGTCAAATCTAACTCAAGCCTGTGTCCTCTCCACAACAGCTCACAGGCCAAGGGTTGAGGAGAGTGGAGGAGTCAGGGGAAGAGTAGATCCATCCTCAGATGCCCCAGGCAGCTGTGTCCAGAGCAGTTTCACTTGCACTATTATTAGTTGCTTATAGGGTACTGTCTTCAGCAACCGACATTCTCAGGATGATGGCTGTAAGAGTGGGTATACGTTTCAGAAGAGGTCTAAAATTACCAGTGTGGTGTTCATAAGTCTCTGCCAGAATTGACCTTGGACATTCATGCCTTCAGCAAATATTTATTGAAAATTTATTTTATTCTAAATCCTTTGTTAAATACTGGGAAGAAACAGAACAGAGTCCCTGTCCTTAAGCTGCTAATGTTCAAGAAGAGGGGAAGAAGTAAAGTCACAGTGCTCTATCAGTAGGATGGGTGTTCAGGTCCCTCTGGAAATGTACCCTGGTTAGGGAAGAGGGTCAGGAGGAGGTGGCCTGGAGACTGGGGGCTGACAGAGGTCAGCATTCGGTGGGGTGGGCTTGCAAGGCAGGCAAGGTGGATGGACTGGCATGGGGAGAGGTCTGAGGAAGGGGGACCTCTGGGGGCTGCAGATAGAACGTGGTGAGAACTCAGAATGTGAGAAGGCAGTTCAGTGAGTCAGTCAAAATGCACCTTTTGAGTCCCTTTTGTATTCAGTGCTGTTTATTATGGGAATTGCCTTTTTGGACATCATGGGATAGAGCCCCAGCCCCAATCAGAAAAGAACCAGAAGATTTGTCACGTCTGTTCTTCCTGTCCCATCTCAAGGGTTTGGACCTGAGGACTCAGTGGCAATGCGCTTGGCATGCCCCTGTGGCTGCAGTGTCCTCCCTGGGCCCAAGGAGAAGCTCTCCTCATTTCAGTCATATCAGGACCAGGCTAGGCAGACAGTGTCCCGGAGCACAAGGCAGGGAGGTAACCCCTCTGGTCCAGGAGGGTGGGACTGAACATCGGGCGGGGGCTCCTCCACCTCTCCTTTGGTGGGCGTGTGACTCAGCGGCGGTGACATCAGCCATGACTTCATTCCCCCAGAGGAGAGACAGGGTGCAGACCATGAGCGGGGCTCTGGCTCCTGCCCTTCCCTCTCTACGTTTTGTCTCATCGGGGACATTGTCGTGGTCCTGCTGTTGTTTTCCATACATCCTTTTCATCTTGCTGTTTTTCTGTCTTTCTCATTTTATTCACTTCTCGTGTTTAACCTGTTCTTTCTCTTCACCCCGTCTCTGTTCATCTTTTGCTTTTGTCTTTTTCTTCTCCTCCCTCCTCCTCTTCTCCCTAATCCTTTTTTGTTTCATCTCCTTCCCCTTTTGCTTGCCTTCTCTTTTGCCTCCAATTTCCTTCCTTTTTTCCTTTTCCTCTGCTCTTTCTCCTTCTTCTGTATCAGAAATGTATATGGAAACTTCCTCCTGCCTCTTCTCCCCTCCAGATTTCCCACCATGTTGTTGCTGTCCTCACCCTTCTAAAACTGGATTTACAAATCACCCCCTGCCCAGTACTGATGGTGGCCCCCATTCTTTTGTGACCTGAGCATCTAATATGAATTCAGATTTACCTCTGAACTCCCCTTCAGCACACATCTCTCTGAGTGACCTTCCCAGGGTTCCTTTTCCATGGTCATGGATGCAGTTGCTGCTTCTTCCTGTGCTTTTGCTCAGCCAGTCGCTCCAGCTAGACTGCTCTCCCTCTTATCTTCCTTAGTCATTGCCTTCCCTCCACACCAAGGCCAGACACTCCCTCCCACGTAATACCTTTCCTCCACTGCCTGCCTACAGCACAGCAGTACCTTTCTTTCATGACCATGCAGCATCCTTAGTTTATAAATCAGGTATTTTCAAACTCAAATTATTCTATGCTATTTGTACATCCCTGCTGAGTGTTTTCTATGCAGACTCTTTGCTCCACCTACCCAATAAGCAACCTGAGAATTAGGACCAGTATATTCATCCATGGACACCTTCATACATAGCACACACCTGGCCATCAAGCAGGACTAATGGACAAAGTATTGCATGGTCAATAAAACCACATTTAAGAAATACTTATTTCATGTTAACTGTAGGGATACAGATGAGTTAGTTATGGTCCCTCCTTCAAAGGACCTAAGAGTCTAGTAGGAGAGAGGGATAGGCCCCACAGAATTTGGGAAGAGTAAGGATTGTGGGGGAAATTAATGTTTATTGGGGATTTTCCAGGATGAGCATAGTAACGTGTATAACCTCCTCAAATTGAATCCTGCTAACAGTACTATGAGTTAGACATTGCTGTGAATGAACAAAGGGAGAGATGTAGATATTAGGTGACTGTTGGCCAGAAATAATACAACTACCAAGTGGGAGAACCAAGGTTTGCACTAAGGTGTGTCAGTCTCCAAAGCCCCTGCTCCTTCCTGAAGATGCAAACATGGTGGAACTGACATGCTAACTAATAATATGAACAATCGTTTAAGAAGTGCTTACTCTGACTCAGCTATTCTGAACCCTTCACAGACACTGGCTCATTTGTTCTCTCAACTGCTGTGGCAAAGGTAGTATTATTGTGCTCTGTACTTATCATACGACAGGGAATTTGAAGTGAAGAGCAGTTGAGTGGCTTTCCCAAGGCCACACAGCTAAGAAGTATTAGAGCCAGGAGAAGCATTTTTGCAATTTGGCTCTGGAGAAGATGCAGCAGAGTGTACAGAGGCCCCTTAGAGTGGAGTGGCATATTGCATTACTAGACCTGCCACTGCATCAGTCAGTATGAGGGATGGGGGACTGGGTGGGGGTGATGCTGAAAGCTGAAGGTAAAATTTGGGTTGAAAGAAATTTAGGGAAGAAAGATGAGGGTTATCCTTATGATTTAGCCTGGACCTGACACCAGGTTGTCCTCAGATGTCTGAGAACACTCGACATTGGATGGAGTACCTTTCCCCCCTCAGCCCTCTCTCCATTGTGCTTGGCAGCCATTCAATGTGGTGCTGCACTGACCCAGGAGTCCCAGCCAGGAAGTGAATGAATCCATTTTGCAATTAAAATGAAACTTCTCCAAAAGACCTGCTCACCCCCAGAAGACTAATTTATCTTCCTGGCAGTCTGGCTTGGCTAGAACCTATCTCTGCCCCTAAGACAGACGGTAAAAAGCCATTAACTTGAATGAGAAAAGAGAAAACTGGGACAGTTCTTATCCACAGCCTCATTCATTTATCCATTCATTCCTTATTTCCATTTCCACAAACTCCTATTTAGCGTGCACGTCCCTGCTCATTCATTTATTTGTTCATTCATTAAGCTAATGTTATTCATCATCTATAGATCACATACAATGCTAGGTCCTAGGAACAGAGAGATTGGAAAAAACCCGAAAAACAAAAACCACAATCCCTGCCTCTTAGAGCTTCTGGGCTGGTGAGGGAGACAGACACGTGAACAGATGATGAGATATTCGCTGAATATCAGTGCGGCATAGCACAGGAGCACCATACTCAGCTTGAGGGAATCAGAGACAGTTTCGTAGAGTGGGTAACACTTGAATGCTAAATGATGAGCACATGTTGGCCAGGTGAGAGAGGGAGGGCATCCAGGGAAGGAACACTATGAATGAAGATGTTAACGGTGAGAAAAAGGACGATGTCTGTGGATGGTTCTAGTGTAGTGTCTCAGAGCGATCAGGGATAGAGCTGGAGAGCAAGACATGATTTGTACTAAGTGGTTCACACATGCCATATAAATGAATTTTATCTTTAACTCCCAAGGTAGTAGAAAACTTTAAAGGGGTCAAAGGGTACTAGATTGCCAGCTCCCTGGTGGTGGGTACTGTGTCTGTTGGGTGCTCTCATTTTCCTAGCACTGAGCATGGTGCCTGACATGTAGGGGATACCAAATAAATAATGGATGAATGAATGCTTTATATAGTCAAATACATATTTCACATAGGCCAAGGCAATATTTTCTAGTTGGCTGTGTAGAGGGTGGGAATTGAAGGGGTTAAGATTTGAAAATTAAAAGCTGTATCAGTTAGGGTGATGTGATAACAAACCATTGCAACCCCAAATGGAGCCCCCAAACAACTATTTATTTACCTTATGATGATGCAGGTTGCTAATTTGGGATGGGCTAAGCTGAATGGATTTTCTGGTCCCTGCTGATTCATCCAGGAGTCTACAGAGGGCTGCCATCTTTACTTTGCTCAGCTCTCTTCAAGTGGTTCGTCTTCACCCAACGTGTCCCCTCATCTTATAGCAGGTCAGCCAGAGCTGCCTCATGTGGCAGCTCAACCTTCCATGAAGACCAAAGCAAGGTCTTTGAGACCTCAGTTCAGAAGTAACACAGTGGTGCTTCTGCCTCATTGCATTGGTCAAAACTGGTTCTAAGCCCAGCCCCAATTCAAGTGGTGGAGAAACAGATCAACCTCTTGATGGGAAGAGCTACAGAGCCATATTGCAAAGGGCATTAATACAGGGAGGGGGAGAATTGTGGCCACTTTGATGGTATACCATAGATGTGATAGTGTGATAGCAATAATCCAGGTGATAGAATATGACGGACTGAAAATAGGATACGCAAGATGTGGTGTGATGTTTAATTTTTTATGTCAACTTGAGTGGGCCACAGGGTGACATTTGATCAAACATTATTCTGAGTGTGTCTGTGAGGGTGCTTCTGAGTGAGATTAATATTTGAATTGGTGAACTGAGGAAAGCAGATTCTCCCCTCTAATGTTGGTGGGCCCCATGTAATCAGTTGAAGACCTGAATAGAATAAAAAGGCTGAGAAAGAGGGAACTTCTCCTACCTGACTGCCTTGAGCTGGGACTTCAGTCTTTTCCTGCCTTTGATGGAAACATTGGCTCTTCATGAGTCTTGAGCTTGTTGGTCTTCAGACTAGAAATTATACCATTTGTTCTCCTGGTATTCAGGCCTTTAGACTCAGACTGAAACTCCTGGGTCTCAACTTACCAACTGAAAATTTTGGGACTCAGCTTCCATAATCATGTGAGCCTATCCTTATAATAAACACATATATTTATTATATATATCTGTGTATATACATTTGTGTATAAAGAGATTTCATGTATATTGGTTCTATTTCTTTGGAGAACACTGACTAATAAGGGGTGGGGGTGAAGAGGTGGAAACTTCTTCATGGATTGTGAGTTTATACTAGAAGGATGATTGGATGTAAGGAATGAGAGAGGAGAAGGAGAAGATGACTCCTTAGGTAACTGGATCACCTGACATCTAGAAATCCAAGGAGGAGGAAGACATTTGGGGAAAATATCAGATTCTGTTATGGATGTGTTGAGTAGGACGTACAGTGGGCAATCCAGGAGATGTGTCTCTGGGAAGTTTGGAGTTTGAAATCTGTCATGTTATTAGACTTTTAGTTGGTTGGAACCATGGGAATAACTGAGAGTGTCCAGGGAGCACATCAACAGTTGTGAAGGGCATTTGAATGAGGCAAGAACATGTACATTTAAAGGGAAACTAAGGACACAGAGGTCAAGAAGGAGATAGAAAAGCCATAAGAAGGGTAGGAAGGGGCCCAGGAGAATGAGGTGGTTAAGGGAGACATCCTTACCTCTCTGTTTGTCCAAATCTACTTTATTTCATGTCTGATCCAAGACATTACCCACTCCAAAGCCTCCTTTTCGTATTAGGATCTTTCCTTCCATAGACAGGACCACCCACTAGGAACCATGTTATCTCGGTCACTGTGGCATCCTTCCCCTTTCCTCTGCCTGCATTTTACTGTGCTTTAGAGAGGTGGACACCTGAACTAGGACTGGGCTGGGCTTTAGATCTGCATTTCAGTCTGTCTGTCTGCTTCTCTGTTGTGTAACCTTGGGACAGTTGTGAGCCCTTCCTGGGTTTTACTTTCTTAACCTGCAAGGTGAGGTTTATAATTTCTTGCCTTCCCTGCCTTAAAGAATGAAACAGATCAGATGAGATCATACATGTCAAAGTGCTTTGAAACACATGAAGCTCTGCAGCAGTAATTAGAGTGAAACCCACTGACTTATCAGGCACTCCACAGTATTTCATTTAACCCTCACAATGTCCTTTGAGGTGGATGCTAGTCATGTGGCCTTGAGGAAACTGGGGCTTAGAGAAATTAATTTGCCTAACGCTACACAGCTGGGAAATGGCGAGGACTGTAATCAAACTCAGGTCTGCCTGACTCCACAGTTCTTAGAGCCCACATACCAAAGCCTTGTTTTCCTAATGCATGTGGTGGTATCACATTCCTGGGCAAAGCCTACTCTGCAGGATATGATCAGTTTTCATGCAAATGATAACATTTTTATGGTTGGGAAATCAGCTCTAGGGTGGATTATAGATTTACCTTTCTGTGCAACAGGGCTTTAGGGGAGATGCAAGGGAGGGTGCTTAGCTGTATTTGGTTCTTGAAAATTCAATGATTTAAATTATATGATGGAATATTTCATTTTACAAATAAATTCTCTGAAGGTAGTTAAACAAAACCTTCTCTAATGAGGGTGATCTATCTTGTCATTTCAGAGTTTTTTTCATTGAGTGTCATTCTCAGCTGTGGCATAAATATTTCTTCTACTTGCCCTTTAGGTTTCAGCTCAGATCTATCCCCCGTGAAGTCTTTTTTGGGGCCCACCTGGGGCCCTAAAGCCCTTTCCTTCTCCCAAACCCTGTCTGTGATTACTCATTAGAAGCAGATATATGGCCACACTCACAATCTTATGAGAAAGTTATGAGGCTGACTCACCAAACCTTGGTATCAGACTCATTACATTATTGTCATACATCATTTTATTCATTACCATTTCCTTTGCAGACATCTTTCTCCAGCTTCATTGGAACTTTACTTGGAGAGGATCTGACTTCATATTTCTTTATACTTACTGAAACTTTTTGCATTTTTTTTTCTCGAGTTAGCTGGCTTTTGCCCTCCAGGAGTTTGTCATTCTGAGATGGACCTAGGCATGTGAACATATACTTAGGACACAGCGAGGGATGGAGGGATTCACTGAAAAGGTTACATTTGAGCTGCATTTGAATCAAAGGGAGAGGTTTGGTCGTGAGAGAAGATGGGAAAGTCAATTCAAGTAGCGGCATCTGCCTCAATGGAAGCAGGAGAATATGAAATTGTATAGTGAGTTTGGAGAAAGGAAATAAATGAGGTGAGATCAGGTGGAGAGTGGCTAGGAGAGGGGTGATGGGCATTGAGCCCAGAAGGACTCATAAAAATAATGGCCAAGTTGGAGCCAGGTTGTTAAGTGTCCTGAGAGCCATGCCAAGGAGATAAAATGTGATTCTAGGCCACGAGGAACTGTTGAGCCATTTTAAACAAAGAAATGTCATGGTAAGTTTTAAGTATTTAGAGAGATGCCTCTGGTAACACAAATCTTTCAGTGTGTCTATCTTTCTGACTTGAACTATCTCCAGTGTTTCGTCTTTTTCTCTGTGGATGGGAGTTTGAAGCACAAAATTGTTTCATTCATTCTGGGAAGTTTCTGGTTGGGGATTATGACCCAGTCCGTGTTTTCAGCATCATTTTTCTTTTAAGAATGGCATTGAGGACTAAGTTTCTTCCTGAAACATCTTTCCTCTCTGGGCTATCAGCCTGTGCCCTAATTTGGAGTCTTGAAAGTAGCGTGAGGATAAGGTATTGCTTTTTTCTGGGTAGTGGAGCTGGAAAACAACATCATGGGTCTGTGGGATGTTCCAGCAGGATCATTTACTGGGAGAGGAATTAAAGAACTGTGTTCCTCCCTTTCATTCACTGCACACAGCAGGGAGCCCAGATAGAATCCCTTCACAAGTCATAACAAAATACTTAGATGATCCTTTGTTAACTGATCATCCCTACTTTCTCATGCTGCTCCAAGACCCTGGCGTCTCCTGACATACATTGCAGTATATGCTTCATTTCCTCTCCGCCAAGTTCCCTCAGTGTCCAGAAGCTAGCAGAGACCTCACTGCCTACCTGGACTTGGCAGTGAGGAGAGGGAGAAAGCTACATCTCTCTGCCCCAGGCTGGTGGGGTGGCTGCCACCTGGCTTTGAGTCTTGGATACACTGCTCTACCTTTCCCCTGTCTGCCGAGACCACAGCTGTGTGTGTTTAGGGTAGTAGCCTCCTCCCAAGACATGCTGTGGTTTTGTGAAGTAATAGATGATTAAAAAAACAAAAGAGTTCTTCTCCGGTTGCTTTCAAGCCTGAGGGATTGCTTAGCTCAAAGGATTGTTATTGGAATGCAGAAGCCTTAATTGCCAAGTCACACACCCCAAATCATTGCTGATTTCTTTTTTTTTTCCTTGAAAAAAACTAGTTTTGGGTACTTGCTTGGTGACTGGAAGACAGACTTAGCTCATTCAACACAGAGAGCTCCTAGTTTGAACTAGGTCCAGCTCTCACCTAAGGAGGTGCGCTCAAGGTCGCATATGTGTTGGGGACCCGCTCTGTTTCCCTCTAACCTGTGCACTGTTTGTGCATGGCAGTTGTTATTAGGGACGGAGAAATTAAGTGACTTGCCAGGATTGAAAGTGAAATCTCTGCAATTTTAAAAAACATGTTAAAAAAAAAGTGCTTGGGGGAGGCTTTTCTTTATTTTGTTTTTATTTTTTTTTCCTCTAAAGATTGATAACGGCTTCCATCATGATGCTTCCAAAAGGCCAAAACCCACAGCTCTGAGAGACCCAGGAGCCTCAGGGTGGTGTCTGTGGCCTAGTGGAAGGAAGGGACACCCACTTTAGAGCTGGAGGCCCCTCGTAACTTTGACCTAAAGCCTTGTAATCCGAACCTCAGTTTCTGCATTCTTCATGTGCGACTATTGTGTATCGACTATACCTCTGAACCACCCTGAGAATCCAAGGAGACAAGGCATGTGGGTTACGACTAAGCTGTGGAGGAATCTAAGGGGATAGTCACTGTGTCTTGATGCAGGCCCAGTGGTTCTAAGGATAGTATTAATTCAGTAAGATTGAGGCCCTTGGCTGGGCTGTACTGGCTGGGGAGGGGGAGGGATGGAGAGATTTTCCCACAGAATTGGATTAAAAATCCACCTATGGGGGCTAGGATGCCCTTGGCCAGCCTGGTGTTTGATGACTAAGCACTTGTGAAGCACGTAGCCCAGCGGAAGAACAGCTTGGGAACCTCGTAGGTAGTGTCAGCATCTCCAAGTAAGGGATCAGGCTTTTGGAGACATCTGTCATCCAGGCAAAGTCTCTCCCCCTTCCCTTTGCTGGCTCAGCTCCAGATTTGCTTTGGTAGAGAAGGCAGGGAATACATACTGCTGTCTTCTCCCCTGAGACAGCGTGCATTCCTAAGGCCACTTCACACTTCTGTCCTGCTTTCTCATCCTATAGAGAGGTGGAGCCAGGGTCTCTGGCTTTGCTTAGGGAAGCTAGCCTTGTCTTCAGAAAAGATGGTGCTGCTTGTCTGCCTTGCGCCTCCTGCCCCCAGCGTGTCTCTTTCTGAAGTTCTCTTGGAAACATTCTGCCTGGGTTCCATTGTCCACAGTGGCTGTCTGCATGGCTGCAGGCTGAAAGCTCTCATTCTGCAAAGTCTCCAATGACCATATACAAGATCTAACTGAAGCAGTTGTTTTCTGAGTCGAGGAAGACTGCTTGGCTCTGGCTAGAAGCACTGATGGTTGCTGCAGTGATTTTCTGGTTTATTTCTGATTGGCCTTGGATTTCTGGAGTCTTTAGAAGGAGGCTGCCTTTTCTCCCTGAGAACTGATCACCAAAACCACAAAGCACATGGGAAGAGATTTGGAGGACTAACCAGAAGACATATTAGTTGTTTGACTCATAATTTCAAAGGCTAGCTTTTTCTTTTTTTAAGACAAAGTTATTCAGTTTATTTATAAGAAAACAAAACATGAATCTGTCTTATTTAAGAAAATGTGATATTTGAGGATTACCTAAATTGTTAATTTTTCAGGTGGTAGTATTCATTGACTTTATTTTTAAATTACACTTTTTATTTTGAGATAATTATAGATTAACATGCAGTTATAAAAATAATACAGAGAGATCATTACCTAATTTCCTGTAACATATTACAAAACTGTAATACAGTATCACAACTATGATATTAACATTGACAATATTGACATTCATACAGTCAAGATACAGAACATTTCCATGAATATAATTTAAATTCAAATAAAATCTCTAGCTTAGTTAATAACATTGTACCAATTACCATCATATTGAGGATGAAGGCTTCAACATGTGAATTTGGTGGGGGCACAAACATTCGTTCCTAGAAAGGCTACCATTTTCTAATTGTGACCTACTAGTGTATAAAAATGCTGCTAGTTCAGAGCTGTGTTCGGCATATTTAGTCACTTTTAAGTGTCGCTTTGTGTCACATCAGGATGTTTGGGTGTTCAAAGGAAAGTTTAGCCCTTTCTAAATGTAAGCTTTAACCCAAATTTAAAACAAATAACCAGCAACAATAACAGAAAATGGGCTTAACACTGCCTTTTACATCTGAACCCTTTTGATATTACTGTTGTGTTAGTAGGACTGTGTTCCTGGGTTAATACTCAGTTTCTCTGCTGTGCAGAGATGTCTGTATTCATAGAGTGGTGGTAGGGAAGGAGAAAATGGGAAGAACTCTTAGAATTTGAGGGCAAAGGGACATAAACTCCAGTTCTATTTCTGTTAAATAGATGTCACAACACGCAGGACTTTTGTATCGTTCTGAGGAGATGATAACGCACTTGGAAACCCTTTATAAACCCTGACTCGCCCCTCTCATGAGAGAGAGCAGAAGGTGAAACTGAGCAGTCTGTCTAGTTTTCAGCATATATTTATTGAGTGCCTGCTGTGCATCACCCTCTAGCAGAGACTGGAATATGGCTGTTTTGGGCTTTTACCGCGTGGTCATTAGGTTCCCAAAGACACACTTGTGCTTATGATACGTTCCTTTATGTTGTAAACTCTTAGGGAGGGAATAATTCAAATCAGGACACGTAGAGTTGCTTGGATGGTAGGAAACCTTTCTTGCTGCTGCTTCTGTCTGCATTGCTCTTCTCTTTGTGAAGTTCTGCTTCTCCAGATACTTGGCAAAAAAATTGCCACTCCACCATTTCCAAGTTGATCTCACCTTCAGTTCCATTCATAGGCAGAAGTTAAATGACTCCATTTGGATCCTGACTCTAAATTCCTGGGAGAAGGAATCATCATAGCTCATTTAGGTCACACGTCCACCCTTGGTCCAGTTAAGTGTGTAAGGGGACCAGAGTCATATAATTTCTACCTCACAGCTAAGGGTCCAGTCCTGTGTAGGTGAGGAGGGGAGATGGTCTGAGATATTATGGTACATGAAAATGACAAGGCCCTTGACTTCATAGAGCTTACAGTCTAGCAGGAGAGAAAGCCATTCTCCAGATACTTGGGGGTGATCTGGGTTGTGTGACAGTGAGACCTCAGCTGGGTAGAACCTGGAAGACCTCAGGGGCAGGTGGATGGGGTTAACCAAAGAGGGCAGGGAAAATAGACCCTGGGAGGGAACAGGGTGGTGAGTGAGGAAGGAGTCTTCCAGACAGAGGCAGCAGAGGAAAGAAAAAGCCCAGTGGCAAGAAAACAAAAATCTGACCATATTGGCAGTGTGGAAGAAATTGGAAGAAGCAAATGTTAAAAAAATGTATAAGAATAGCTTGATTCCATTCCATTCTCTCTGGCTTAGATTGGAAGGTCTCTGTGGGTAGGGACCATCATTCCTGTTGCCTTTGGAACCAGTTGGTGTGGTTTTTCACGGCAGGACACTTTTGCATTTCATCGGATAATTTCTTAGTGTAGTTTTCCTTCCCAGTTCACGGCTGTTCAGCTTCAAAATCTTATTTATATGTCTTAAAGAGCATCCTCCTGCCCTTCACTGGGAAGGTGGATTGCATATCCTCACTGAGTCTTCTGCTTGCTGCTCCAGGTTGGCAAAGAGAAATAAAAGGGAAATTATAGTCATTTTTGGAAGGATCAATAATCACCAATTTTTCTTTCCTATATAGTACTGCTTTTATATCATCCCTCCTTCCCAGCCCCTGAACAGATGTTTGTTGGGCATTGTTGGCTATGTTTTTATTTTGAAAATTTTGAAACATTATTGAAAGAGGAGGGGGTAGAAAAAATAGCCCATAATTGATTCTAATATATATTTAATTTGGCAGAACTTGAGAGAGACTTGCTGGGATAAGGCGGGACATTTCTTTGATCTCCCAGACTTCTTATCCTGGAAGGCAACAGGTGTCACAGCACGGTATGTTAATTACAAGTTGGATTTTATTTGTGTTCATCCATTCTCGGGTGTCTGTATATATATTGCTTTCTTAACTCGCTTTGACTGGATGTACTGTTTGTACATCTGCATGCGATTTTACATACTTGAAACATCTTGAATCCATCTTCCACCTCCACTGCACAGGCCCAAACACCATTGTTCCCATGAGGCCTGGAATGTGGGTATCCAAGGTGAAGACCATTCATTAAAATTGGACACGTCTAAAGGAGATATGAATAGTCTGTCGTGAAATGTAACTTTTTCCAAAGGCACTTTTTACATGGTGAATAAAAGGAATTTTTTTTAATTTGGTCCCTAAAATTAAGGCAAGAGATAGATTTTTCAAGGAAGCTGATTTTAATGTTAACTAGATGGATGTGCTATGAAGCTCTTTTGCTTTTTACATCAATGTACCTGAATCATCCCAGAGTGTTGAGGTATGAATGTTGAAGTCAACAGTATTTCTCAGTAAATTACAAATGCTATAAATAAGTTATGCACTGCATGGCAGAGATGTTTTAAAAAAAAATACTGATTGAGTGTGATTGTGACTGCAGTAATGAATGGAGTGGGTGTGTGTGTGGATGGCATATATACGAACAGGTTGGATATGAAATCTCAGTGCATGCAAATCTGTTATTATCTTGACCTCAGATGTTAGGTGTTGCACAAGAGGAGGCAGCAGGGTAGGGAGGGGTCTTCTCATCTTCAGAATGATTTAGAATTGCATGTGAGGAAGAGGATTGTTTCCCAGAGGACAGCTAAACCTGTAAGTGTGTGTATGTATGTATTTATTTATTTAGGTATGTCTTAAAGTCATCTCTTTAGACCGGGCTACGTCCTCCCCATTTTCCTTTTTATTTAAACTCATGGGAAGCTGGGAATGGAAGTACCATTTTCCCTGTGCTCTCACCATCTGTCTCATTTTGCATGATTTGGACCCTTCCTTGTAGAGAATTGATGAGGGCGTGATAGTTCGTTCAGCAGCAGGGGCTTCCAGAGAGGAGACATTAGAGGATCTGTTTCATAAGCATGTCATTCATCTTGTTGATTATCCTCCCTTCCCACCAGTGAAATGCTAGGGTACAGGGGATCCACATGCATATAAAAATGACCTCAGGAAACCTCAGGTACTCACCACTCTCTGGGTAGAGGGCTCTGGAGGAGTGGTCTGAACTTTACCCCAGAAGGTGCAGTCAGTCACCATTATATATCATCTCCAGGGAGGCTGGCATGTGGGTGAAGATCTCATCTGGACTTTCCTCATTTGATGGGTTATTAATTGTCCAGAGTTATATCTGGAAGGGCCTTTCTCAATTTTTTTTTTCCCTACCTTTGTGCAGTAGTGAAAGAAACATTTTGATTATTTTAACCAAATGGACCTAGGAGTCAAAGCAGTGCTAACAGTGTGGATATCAGTTATACACCATGGGCTTGCAAACCTTATGGACTGCAAAGCAGAACTACAGATGGGGGAGGACCTCGCTTTTCCTTCTGTTTTCCCTTGGGTGTTAAGGCATTGATTCCTCCCTGGTTTTTCTGATGGTGCTAGATAGTCTACACCCCCATTTCCTAGTTTCTGATGCTGTTTTAAGACACCAAGGAGCGTGGGCTTTTTGAAGCTACCTCTGGCTTAGGTAGATTTAAATACAGTGGCATGCATATCTGCTGTGGCGTTACAGCGTGACTTATACTCAGTTTGGCCACACGTGAGTTTGGTGACCTTGGAAATGGCCTTCTCTTCTTTGAATCTCATTCTCCTTATCTGTAAAATGAGGATCATGATACCAACCTTGCAAGCTTTTGGGAGAGTCCTATTAAAATAATTTTTCCAAACCAGCCTGATTATAGGAAACAGCTGAATCTTTTATTCAAAGCACAGATCCCCAGGACTTCCAGTTTTAAGTCTACTAAATTAGAACCTCCATGAGATACCTGGAAATTTGTATAACCACCCCAGGTGGTTATATGGTCTGGTAAGTTGGGACAGCATTGTCTAATAGAAGATACATGAAAGTAATCGGTGACCGTAAGGTGGTCCACTCCTGTGAAAGATTGGAAGTATTTTAAAAGGTTGAATGAATTTGGTGAATTTAAAAATTGACAGCTTCTGATTTGCCTATCAGAACATGCTTGGGGGCTTCCATACCCACCCATGACAATCTGAAATCCTGAGGAGGCAGAAGATTTAATGCTCAGAAATGATTTCTTGACCGTCCAGTCATCCCTGTCATTTTTGTTGGCTGCAGCACTCATGGCTCATTCTACTTTCATCAGTACAGATTTGCAGTCCCCTCTTCCTGCTCCTTGCCCGTACTTGCCAGAACCTTCAGAGACCTCCCTTCTAATTTTCCTCAGCTCTAAAGCAGAGCCTGTGGACCTTGGGTGCCAGGCACTGAGTTCCTTTTTTAAAGATGGTTGCCCTATCCTTGCCCACATCTGTCTTACATCTGTCTGTCTTTTCTGTTGTTTCCCTAATCTCTTAATTATTTCTCTCTTCTCTATTTCCACCTTCATGATCAGGGTGAAAGAAGTCACCCCTCTGAACTTTCTTGATTGTAAATATAATTGGGATAATGACCTCTCCTCCTCCATGGGGTTGTTGTATGGGCTGACTGAGTGAGGTAACAGAAGAACTTCCAACACAGCGCTGAGAAATTTTTTGAAGGAATTAGCTGTTTTATTTAGTTTCCTTTCTCTATCGATTTTGGCAGGGAGTCTTTGCATTAAGTTTCTGGCACAGTGGAAAAGAGGGAAATCCTTGTAGTCGGACTGACTTGGGTTCAGTGTTTATGCCATGTACTGTCTGCAGGAACCTGGAGTAAACAGTTCCCCCCTCATCCCAACCCCCTTGTCCAGGCTCAGGTCCTCATCTGGACCCTTCTGTCAGGGTTAGAAGTACTGTGGATAAAATGTGTAGCACATAGTACTTAAACAATGCATAGTTCTTTTAACGAAAAATCTCCATTGTCTGTCCCCTCTTCTAGAATAAGGAAGATGAGGATTTGAGTTTGAATGTGCCAAGGCCACAGAAACGTTGGGCAGTGGTATCTGAGCTTTGCATCCTCTGGGCCAAGGAGGTTCAGATCTGGTGTTTATTTGGCTCTTATTGTGATTGTTTTGGGAGGCCTTGGGGAAATGGGTGCCAGAAAGGCTAGAGGGTGGTTTTTTTTTCTTTTCTTTTTTTTCTTTTTATTACTCTAGTCAGGGCTGAAAAGTGATCAGATTTCACCTTGCCTTAAACTTTCAGACTTGTTTTTGGCAGTGACACTGTGTAAGAAAGAAGTCTTCCTTCTCTTCCTCCCCTTATCTGTTTTTCTGTCCTCCCCTGCTTGTCCCCTCTCCCCTTTATTTATTGTTCTTATCCTCCAGAATGTGGTAGCTACTCTTGTTTATCTGTCATTGAGAAAATCACCACTTGGCCTGTGACTAATTTGTAATTCAGCTCCATTCTTTTCATTATATCAATGAAACTAATTAGTGCTGTTTTTGTTAATAATACAATTATTTATTGAGCACATTCTCTGTACCTGTGCTAACATATTAGCAAAAGTGAATCCCGTTAGTCCTCCCAACCAGCAGTTAAAGCAGGTGGTGTTACCACCATTTTGTAATTCAAGAACCGAAACTCAAGTGTTTTAGTAATTTGCCACATTCTAGCCTTTGAGTGGATAACTGTCCAGGATTTTGGTAACATGAGAAATGGGAAGTCAGAAATTTGAATAATGAACTTTTGTATAATCAGACAAAAACATACTCACAGATATCCATCCTCCCTCTAAAGAGCTTTGAAGTGACTGGTAATAGAAGATAAAAACAGTGATAAAAATATAAAAAAATCACAAGTGAATGGAAACATTAATAGAATAACTAAGATGAAGCCAAGAGCTTCCTAGAGACTATATGGGTCTTCATAATTACTTATTTGTTTCCATGCTTCCTAGTGGCAAACCAAGATTAGAACATAGTCAAGATTAACTGAGTTAACAAAGAAGAGATCTGACTGCTGATCTGGAGAACTCTTTTTGACACTGGGGTCTGAGAGAAATTTCTAGATTATCAAATGTTGGCAATGTTCTGTAAATTACCTTAAAGTGTGTCCTTATAAATTCCGTTACAATTTCAAACAGAGTTTATTTTTAAAGTTTTAGATTTACAGAAAACTTCTGAAGACACTACTTGATACCCATTTCCCCTTTCATTAACATCTTACATTAGTGTGGTACATTTGTCAACAATGAAGCCATCCTGATATATTAGCATTAACTCCATTCCATACTTAATCATATTTCTTTAGTTTTTATCTAATGTCCTTTTTCTGTGCCAAGATCCTATCCAAAATACCATATACATTTAGTTACATCTCCTTAGTCTCTTCTTGGCTGTGACAGTTTCTCAACTTTCCTTGTTTCTGATGACCTTGATTGTTTTGAAGAGTATTGGTCATGTGTATTGTAGCATGTCCTTCTAATGGAATTTGTCTGGTGTTTTTCTTATGATGAGACATGGGCAGTATGTTTCAGGAGGAAGACTACAGTGCCATTTTCTGTCAAGTACAGTTCTTATATCATATCAAGGGTGCATGCTATCAGTATGACATCTCTGTTGATGTTGATCACCTGGCTGAGGTGTTTGTCAGGTTTCTCCACTGTGAAGTTACTCCTTCCCTCCTTCTATCTTGAAGGAAGTCACCATGCACAGCCCACACTTACGGAGATGGGAGTTATGTTCATTTCCATGAGGGTGGAGTTATCTACATACATTATTTTGAGTTATTCTGTGTGGGAGATTTGTCTCAGCTCATTTATTTTTATGGCTTTGGACTAAAAGAATTGATGACCAGTTTTCTTATGTACAAGAGACACTTTGATAAGTTTGTTTTAGAAGTTATATGTTGGAATTTCGGAGACTTTTCTATGGCATATGGGAAAACGAGTTTATCTTCCCTTATATTTCTTTATAAATTATTTCCCCTTCCCTCTCCCTTCCGTCCACTACAGTGCACGGTTCTGTGTAAGCTGTGAGTAAATATTCTATCTTCTACTTTAAAAAATGAATTTATGTTCTTTAGAAATTGTAATCCCTTTTAAAAATAGCAATTATTTTCCTGATTTGCGTAGTTCTCTGTGTTTGGGGTTTTTAAGGGATATTATTGTACTGTTACTTTTCTTTTAGTTATTTGTTAATCTGTCAGAAGATTATGATCAGGTTATTGATCTAGATTTTTTTCACTTTCCAAATATAATCTCCAGGGTCTCAAAAATGGTATCATTATTTAAACTCTTATTCTACTGTGTTTCATTTTTAAAATCTACTTTTTGCTTTTCTGTACATTGGTTGATGTACCCCTGATGGATAATTGGGTTGTTTCTTCCTTTTGGCTATTATAAGTAATGGTGCAGTGAATATTGATGTATAAGTATCTGTTTGAGTCTGCTTTCAATTCTTGTGGGTATATGTCTAGGACTGGAATTGCTGGGTCACATGGTAATCCTATGTTTAGGTTTCTGAGGACCCTCCGAACTTTTCCATTGTGGCTGCATCATTTAACATTCCCACCGGCAATGTATGAGGATTCCAGTTTCTCTACATCCTCACCAACACCTGTTTTCCTGTTTGTTTGTTTGTTTTAAATTATAGCCATCCTTATAACTGTAAAGTGGGTTCTCCTTGTGGTTTACAACTTGATTTTTTCATTTTAGAAAAATATTGAATGAATTTAGGTCATCCTAGAGGTAACATTTTTTTGGCTAGACCTTGGCTGAAACTTGAAAAGGATTTTTCAGATATTATCATAAAATTAAAGAGTCTCTGGAAAAAAAGCACAGTTATTTCTGTTATGATTGATGCAAAGCTCTTTGATTTGCATTGTTTTATGGTTGTATTAAAAGATGATTTCTCAGAACAGTGGTGCAAATCAGTTCTAGGTTCTAGGAAGAGTGATTCAGCCATCCTTTCACATCAGCTTATTTTTTGGTATCTTTAATAGTGCTGAGAAATGGCCTTTAAATGTTAGATTTTCTTTAGCCTTATTCTTGGGAAAGAAGCATGCTTTCACTCTCTACAGAAGAAATATGACCCTTATCTCTGATGAATAATATAAATAATAGAAAATTCAAAATCACAATGGCTTGAACACATTATTCTGTAAATAAATCCAGATGTATGGAGTCTTGGGCCACTATGACAGCCCTGTGGAGTCATCAAGGACACTAGCTGTTTTGACATTTTTACTTTACCATCTTCAGCCCTGACTTCCATTCTCAAAGTCTCCTCATGGTCCAAGATGGCTGCTGGGGTCTGTTTTTCAGCCCACATTACATGTAGCAGGAAGAAGGAAGGTGGGGGTTACAAAAAAAAAAAAAAAACAAACCCCAAAAAAGGATATACACACCTGAGTCAGCCTTCTTTAACAAGCCTTCTTTGAAGATCTGCACAAATCTTCTGCTTGCATATCCTTGGTTTATACTCACATCCAGCTAGAGTGGAGGCTGGATAAAACAGGCTATTAGTTAGATGCACTGCTACCTGAATAAAATTGGGTTTCTGTTACTACTAAATGAAAAAGGGAGAACTAATATTGAGCAAGTAAAAAGATAATCACAAAATTATAATTTCTCAGTCAATTACATTGACCCCTATCCCAGATACTAATTTATAATCCTTCTGTGACAGTGACAGAGAGGAGGGTGAGCATGGTTGATATCACAGGGGAGGCCGTGTATAGTTTGAAGCAACTGTAGCTTACGATTTCCTTCCTCCTTCATTCACTTATTCTTTGCCTATATATTAACCGAACACCTCAGTGGTCTCCCCTCTCTAATCTAGCAGTCAGTAGGTCCACATTTATTTAAACTATTCAAAGTCTTATAAGAGCTGGAGCCAGGTACTCCTTAGCTCAAAGTTTTGCTCTGCCATTGATCAGCTGGGTGAACTTGGGCACATCATTTAATTCTTTTCAATCCCAGTTTCCTTTTAGGGTTGAAGGAGGACAAAAACTACCTGGGTTTGTTTTATGGAGACAGTGGAACATTGTGAGTAAAACCTCTAACCAGTTTTTGATACCAAGTAGTACACAAGAGGTGCTACTTCCATTTCTCTTTCCTTTCAGTCTTTGTTTATAGGGTGTGGGTGGTGGGCCACTTAGAAACCCAGTAACCTGTTTGACGAGTTCTCTCCCCAATTTGGGGGTTTTGTCTTGCCTTCTTGTGGATGTGATCAGGCATCCACAAGTCATGGAGTGTGAGAGTGTCACCAAAGGTCTGGAAGCTATCGTGGGTGTGAAGAAATGAGCAGATGTCAGGAGATCACCGGCCGTCAGTGTTCAGAGGCTGAAAGTCCAGAGAGGGCAGGAGAGAATGGACTATGCCGGGTCTGTTGGGGCAGGAGGGGAACCAGGGCTTCACATCATGGCTTCTCATCCACGCCTGTCGGACTTGAGGCACAGATGGTCCGTGATGGGGGTCCTGCTGCTGCCCTACACTAATGCGTAACTGTGGGATCAGTGACAACCCACTTTATCTGCTATGTTGAGGCAAACTCCAAGGAAGGTTGGAGGTTTCTTTTGTCACTTTTTCATCAGTAGCAAATCTGCATAGAAAAGGTTAATCATCCCCACCTTTGTCCTTTGGGACAGAGGAGGTAAAAATGTGTGACCTTGGGTGGTTACCAGATGCACCCTTCCTTAGGAACCACTGGCCTGAATTTGCTCAGTTTCCATAACTTTTTTGTTTGTTTTTTTTGAGGGGGGCTTTCTGGTGCGCACATGAGACATGAGTTCTGTCTGCCTGAAAGCTGATAGCCAGCGTGGTTGTGATTTTCCAACTGAGCTACTCTATAGCATTTCCTTTACCCAACAGTTTTCCCTGAGACCTTGAATCACTTTTAGAAGTTAATCTTGTTGTGCTGTTTAATGTGATAAAGTGGAACAATCTCGGAATGGGATTCCTGATTTACAAGTAGTGTGATGATGTCTTCTTTGCTGAAAATGTTTGGAAACTGTAAAAGGGCTAAAGAATAGAGATCCTATTTTCCAGGTGATATTACTGCATCCCAAAAGGGTTCTCACTATGAGGGTGAAACTAGTAAATGAAGTAGGAGTTCAGTTTTAAGGGGGCTCTGTGTTGTTTAGGGGTCCTTCCTCTGAGCTGAGAAGGCCTCTCAGTCTTGGTGACCTCTTAAATTGGTTTGCTATCCAGGATGGCTGCCACTGTAGAGGAACTCTTGTGTACTTCGTTACTGGGCCTTTTGAATATGCTATACCTGTGTGATTCTGGTCAGCCTCTAAGTTTCAGTCAATCTGATGAAAAGTATCACTATTCAGTCTTGGAACCCATGATACTGAAAGGGCTGTGAGGCCTTGGCTGTGACCAGAACCCACATCATAAGATACACAAGGTGGCGTGATTTGAAACTTGGAAGATGTATCTGGTCCAGCCAGGTAACCTTGGGCTTCTGGCACTCAGTTTGTCTGCAGAATTTGGTGGCTAGATTAGGTTATCCATTAGCTCCTCTGTGGACCCTGGGTCTCAGAGGCAATGGTGTTGACCAAAGTCTCTCTTTGGCTTCTTTCTTAAAACTCCTTTTTTGGAGAAAGTATTGTAAAAGTCTAATGTTAAATTCAAACCTTTGGGATATAATTTAGTGTCGAAATGGTATACCCATTACTTCTCCTCCTTTTTCACCTCTTCCAGTTAATTATTTTTTAAAATATACCTTCTTTTCTTCTTGTTTTCTTCATTTTTCTTTCTCCCTCTTTCTAAACTATTGTCAAGGGCCTTTGAAGAGAAGGCTTAAATGTTATTAAGAAATTGCGGTCAGGGAGCCCTTTGTTCCCAAGTCATTTAGAAGATTGCTTTTCCTTTTGTCAAATACAAAAAATTGTCAACCTGTGTTGTTAAAATGTGCCCAAAACTGCATTCACCAATAAAAAGTGTCAGCTCTCATTATTGCCCAGATATTATTCTTTTCAAAAGCTGAGCACTCTCCCTGGGCTCTCTAAACGATCTTCAGCTCATTCATCTTCCCGGGTTCCTTACATTTTGAACCTCTCCGGGTCTGTGTAGAGTGGCAGCCCGTCTTTTAAAAATTAATGGGTTCCAAATGCCATTCAAACCTATTTCCGCCCTCAACCTCTCGCTCCCCTCTCCAGACCTGCCTGCTAAGGAGTCTTATATTCTGTATAAATATTGAGCTGGAGATAGTTTCTAAAGAGGTGTTTGGACTTTTAATTAACACTGACAGCCTGTCTGCTTGGGATTTTGCTCTGCTGTCTCTATGGAAAAGTCAGGCAGGTCAGTTTGGAGAGGGGAGGGAGGCTCCGCAGTGGATATGTTCCTGGCGGCTGGCCCTAGAGACACTGAGCTCTGAGCCAACCATGAAGTCATTTTGAATTTAAGGAGTCTTGCTAATCCAAGGCAATGTGTCTTAATTCGACAAAGTAAGGACTGCCCGATAAGCAACCCTCGCTTCAAGTTCCATGAAACTGGGGGTGTTTGGAAGTTTAGATTGTACTAGGGAAATGTGGCGATGTGGAGGGACGAGCTCATTTTCTTCTGTTTACTCCCTTTCCCCTCCCCTCTTCCTCTTCCCTCCTCCCTCCTTCACTCCTTCCCTCCTCCCCCACCATCTCTCTCTCTTACTTACTTTGGCCCAATTCAGCCCTGCAGTCTGGCCTCTGCAGTGGCTTGATGTGAAATTTGAGAAACATATGTAGTTTTCTATTTCAGGAAAATGATCTCAGGGATTGAATGTGGTTTTTTTTTTTTTTTTTTTTTTTTTTTTTTTTTTTGCCCGTTAAGCTCTGATCTTGCCCAGTGTGGTTTTTTTGATTATGGGAAAGAGGCTTCGAAGTGCTTTTTATCTGAATTTCATGTAATAAACCTTAAGGCTTGGTTTCTTGTGTCAGGTCCCCACCCCCTCCCTGGCCACAATGTCATCTATTCTGTCAGAAGTGGGAAGAAGTGCACATTGTTCATGTGACAATCAGTTCATTGCTGCCGGCGCACACACACACAAATGGCTGCTGTGTCTGTCTTCACAAAAGCTATTTTAAATGTAGTTCGGTGGAGGGCCAGGGGTCTGCATACTATTGGCCTTAAAGGAGAAGGGATCCACAGGGGAGAAGTCAGCCTTTGTTTTGCCTTGGAAGGGCCAGGATTCTTTATTCTTGAGGTGAGAGCCAACAGTGGGCCCAGTGCTCTGTAAACCAAACATCATTGATCTATCTGGGTGAAAGATGTGTGGACCAGTATCGCTGGGACCTGATGAGAGAGGAGCTGAGGAGGGGGTCAGGTGAGGGAGGCTGGTATAGGCGCTGGCTGAGAGTTGGTGGGAGGTGGACTCACTTATTTTCAGTTGGGTCCAACCTGCCCCATGTCTCAGGGTCTTCAGTGGAATGAGGCATGGCTCTAGCCCATGGGAGCATCTCACTCGTGGTGGAGAAAGGCTCCCTGACATGTGGTTATTCACTAGACACGAGCTTCCTGAGGACCACAGCATGTCTGTGTTCATCCTTCTATCCAGAGAGTACTTGCTGAATTGATAAGAGAATGATGTGCTCCTGCAGAGGTCTCCACAGAATTTGCCTGGGGTCAGAGAAGGGACCAGTCTACCCGAGCCTGGATTTGGGATAGAATAAGAGACAAGAAGAAGAAAGCACAGGAAAGGCATACCCAGAGGAAGGAAGCTGACATTCCTAGGCAGTATGCAAGTTATCCCATTTGACAGTGTATCATTTTTACAGCTGAGAAAACCAAGACTCAGAGAGGCCAAGACACACGGTCAGGATCACACAGCCACTAAGAAGCAGAGGCTGGATCTGAACCTAGGCTTGCATGGCTCCAAAGTGGTGCCCCTTGCTGTGGCCCATCTTTCTAGCAGGGGAGAAAGGCTGAAAACCCTAGTTCCTCTCACCCTGCCCTTGTGTCCACCTCTTGTTTGGTTTGTAGTGAACTGGCCAACTCCCTCTCGCCCTAGGATCTGGCCTGTGTTGAAATGGTTTGAAAAAGTTTGAGACTTTCAGATGGTGGAGATGGGCTTCCCATGAAGTGAGTGCACTGAAGCTTAAGCTTCAGGGACCCTCTCATGTAGGCCCCGTGAGTGCTTATAGTTCTTTGGAGTTGTAGAATATTCCCGGCAGGGAGGGGTTATAATCAAGAAGCCTTTCGATGTAGACATTCCTTTTTTTTTTAACTGCTATCTTTCAGTTTCATTACTTTTTTTTTCTTTGAAAACAAATATATGTATGTAGGCACTTCTGATCTCAGGAAAAAGGAGCCTAAACCCCTAAAGCTCTAGTTACTTGTTTTAATTTTTTTCTTATTGTAGATATTCATGGTTGCACTTGATTTTGTATTCATAATTTTGTATTCCTTCTCTTAAAGAGTCCCACATATAAAAGCTTCAGGCCCTTCAGGACGTGGATTTGCCCCGGAAAGTCATGTAAAAGCATCTGTCGGGGAGGAAGAAACATGAACTCAGGACAGCCCTTGAGTTTGGGCTCTGGGGTAACATGCAGGCCCTGGGACTCTGTGTGACCTGGAGCGAGTTTTTTACCTTTTCTGCACTTCATTTTCCTCATTGTACCTTATGGGCTTGCTGTGCGGATGGAAAGAGTTCAGGTGTACAGAGCTTGTAGTACCGCATGCTAAAGGACTCAACAGATGTTAGCTGCCCCTTCTGAAGGGCTGGTTCTTACTGGTATGTGAGACCCACATAGATGGAGCCGAATACCAGTGTCTGCCATGAAAACATTAACCTGAGGGTCAGGACAACTTTAGACTGACACTAAAAAGCCCACAGACTGTCGCTTTATGCCTTAATTTCCTTACCATCTTTGACATCATCCCAATAGCTTCAAGTAAATTTCATCATATGGAAAACTGGCGATAATTTTGCAGAACCGAGGCACGAGCTGTCTTCATCTCCTGCCGCTCTTCATCACCCACCAGCACCCTAGCCCTGTCAGATGCCTCGCTGATCCCTGGGCCTTCTTATGTCTTCTGGCCTTTGCATGTAGTGTTCCTTGTCTCTAGAACATCATCTGCCCACTCTTCTCCTTGCTGAGCTGTTGCTCATTTTTCAGGACCCATCTTAAGTGTCATGTTGTCTGAGAAGCCCTTCAGATTCCTCAGGGCGGTTGGACACTCCTTCTTCGTTGTTCCTCTAGTCTTCTAACATTTCCCTCCTTGAACTGTAATTATTTCTTGGCACGTGTTTTTCTTCTACTGGCCTAGGAACCCTTTGGCTGAAGAAACTACAGTTTATTCACCTTTGCAGCATGCATGATGCATATTAGGTGCAGAGAAATTTGGAAGGGGCGTGGATTGGAGTTTTTCTTTTCCTATCATTACAGTGTGTTGTTTTGACAGATGAGGAAACCGAGACCCAGAGAGGTCAAGGCACACAGTTAAGATCACACAACCACTAAGGAGCTGAGGCTGGATCTGAACCTAGGTTTGCATGGCTCCAAAGCAGTGCCCCTTGCTGTGGCCTATCTTTCCAGCAGGGGAGAAAGGACACAAAGATTAGTTCCTCTCACCCTGCTCTTGTCTCCACCTCTTATTTGGTCTGCAGCGAACTGGCCACCTCCCTCTCACCATAAGATCTGGCCTTTGTTGAAATGATTTGCAGAGTTAAGTGATGCATATCAGGTGCAGAGAAATTTTGGGGGAATTGACTAGAAAGTAAATTTTTCTTTCCGTATCATTCTATTTTAAAAGCCGCAATAGTTTGTTTCAGAAGAACTATGTAGTATGACTCATGCTTTTCCATTGGTTTTTTTTACTCCAGTTTGAGAAATGTTTTTAAAGCCTGACTGATCTTCAATTTGAATTGACTCTGTAGCATTTTCTCCTTGTTTCCCTGCTCTCAGCCCTCTGATTTAAGCAGATGATACTTCGTAAACAACTACCTAAGTTGTTTTCTCCTTTGCTTCTAGACTAACTTTGTGAGTGTAGGACATTGCATGTTTGCTCTATTGTTCTATCCCCAAGACCTAACACTGGGACTGACACAGAGTAATAGTTCTAGAAGACCTATTACCTCTTCTGGTAAAGAGAGTATAATAATAGTGTTAGTAATCATTTTATTCTAATAAGAAAGTACTTAACATGTGCTGGCACTGTTGCGAGCACTGCAGATATATGAGCCCCTTCAGTCCTCCCACTAGCCCTATGTTATATGTATTATAATTACCGTGCATGTTTTACAGATAAGAAAACCGAGGCTCAAAGAGGCCAAGGGCCTTGTCCAGGATCACATGGTTAATGAGCAGCAGAGCTGGGATTTGAATCCAGGCAGTCTGGCCCCAGAATCCAGGCTTTTGACCACAATGGTGTACCACCTCTGATGAGTACTAATTAGCTAAGCACTTGTTTGTTAACTGATTATTAAGGGAATGCCACAGAGACCTGTTTTTACTAAAGTAAAGAGTTCATTTGTTAGGTGATTATTTACCTTAAATCAATGATTCTCAAAGCGTGGTCCCCAGATCAGCAGTGTGAACGTTGCCTGGAAATCTATTAGAAATACAGGTTCTCTGGCTTCACCCCACCTAGTGAATTAGAGACTTGGGTAGTGGGACCCACTAATCTGTGTTTTAACAAACCCTCTAGGAGCTTCTAGTGAGAACCATGGCCCAAGACTAAATCATTTACTCTGGAATTTTACTTTCTGCTTTCTTCTTTCTTTCTTCTTTTACTTTTTACTTTTTCTCTTTCTTCTTATTTTTTTTTCTTTCTCTCTCCCTCTTTCTCATTCCCTTTCCTTTTTTTTGTTGTGGGTGAAAAATAAGAATATTTAAATTTTTCCCAGGTTTATTGATATATAATTGACATATGACATTGTGTAAGTTTAAGGTGTGCATTGTGTTGATTTGATACAATTATCTATTGCCAAATAATTACCACAGTAGCATTTAAGAATTACTCTCTTAACAACTTTCAAGTATGTAATACAGTATTATTTATTATAATCACTATGCTGTATATTAGAACCTCAGAACTTACTCATCTTATAACTGGAAGTTTATACCCTTTCAGCAACCTCTCCTCATTTTCCCCACCCCCAGCCCCTGGCAGCCACCATTCTACTCTGTGTTTCTATAAATTCCGCTTTTCCAGATTCCACATATAAGTGATATCATACAGTATTTGTCTTTCTCCGTCTATTTCATTTAGCACAATTTCCTTAAGGCTCATCTATGTTGTCATAAGTGGCAGGGTGGTCTTCTTCCTCAGGGCTGAATAATATTCCATTGTGTGTGTGTGTGTGTGTGTGTGTGTGTGTGTGTGTGTGTGTGTGTGTGTGTATCATATATTTCTCCTTCCATCCTTTGACACTTGGCTCATTTCCATATCTTGGCTGCTGTAAATAACGCTGCAATGGACATGGGAGTGCAGATGTCTCTTTGAGATCCTATCTTCATTTCCTTTGGGTCTATAGCCAGAAGTGGGATTGTGGGATCATATGGTAGTTCTGTTTTTAATTTTTCAAGAAACTTCCATACTGTTTTCCATCATGGCTGCACCAATTTACATTCCTACCAGCAGTGCACAAGAGTTCCCTTTTCTCCACATGCTCGCTAACACTTGTTATCTCTTGTCTTTTTGATGATACTTTTGGCTTTTCTTAAAATGACTCATACTCTTCGGGTGTCTCACCATAGTGTATCCTTGATTTTTGTAACATTTACGTAGGGGACTAACCACTAGCCTCAGTGAATATTTTTGCTAAGGTTCCTGAGAGATTTTGAGATTTGGGTTGTGTCAGTAGCTTTATGATTTTTTTTTTCAGTGCTGATAGATTTCAGGATTTGGGAACTTGAAGAAGGCAGTACCAACTCCATCCAGTCCTGCTGTCTCAGGTTTCCCTCACTGGAGGGTTAAGAAGTTGCCCAGAGATGCAGGGATAACAGGAGGTTGCGGAACCAGGGAATGGGGGAACCAGAGTTTCATGCCCTCACACTCCCCAGAAGTAGCCTCAACCCCTATGCACTTTTGGTTTCTACACAGCAGAAAAAAAAAAAAAGAACACAACTTCAGATTGGACTTGGAATCCTGGTTCAGTCTCTTTACAAATGTCATTTTAGGAAAATAACCTTGCTGAGCAGCAGTTTCTTTATCTGTAAAATGGGGATAATATTACCTACTTCATGATGATGATACAAGGATTTATTCAGGCACATGATGAACATTTAAGTCATATGTCTGTGTTGAGGGAAGCAATAAGAGATAGAGCTAGTCACTAGCATCTGTACCAGAATGTGTCCTAAGAAATGGATTGTAGGTTTTGCAGAGCAGCGAGGACTCCAGAGTACTCCAAAGTGGCTGGTGTTCCCAGGAATGGAATTCTGGGAGGTCCAACTCCAGAGAAAACCAGGCACCAGATTAGATGCTATATGTCTTAAATCTCCTTGTGTTCAGAAAGGTATCTAAAAGTGATTTAACAGTGTCAGGATTTAGACTTGAGGGTTTTTGTGTGTGTGTGTGTGTTAAAAGAGGCCACTGGTGCAAGTCAGGACCTAAGGACTGTAAAAATATTGATGCAACTGTCAGCGGTGCATGGTATTTGACCTTCTATTAATAAAGATAAATTAATACATTTCTGTGATATTTGAATCCGCAAGAACTTCCTTTAATTCCACTGGTATTCCATTCCACAGCTACTGGGGCTGTGGGGAACATGGACACAGGGTTGTGTTTCTGATTTATGAGGTGGAATATTAGTCTAATTTACTAAACTGCAAGAGAAGGTTCAGATAACAACACAGTGAAACTTCTTGAATGATAACAGCCACAGCAACAGCTCAAGGATTTGGTAGCTCAGCAGCAAGTTTGGCTGGAAGTCACCCGCAGAATAAAATACTTAATGATTAGTAGACGAGCACAAATAAATAGAGGGCAAGGCAAATACTGAGCCAATTGAACTGGAAGCTGAAGGGCTTTGAGTGAGGTTTTTTTGTTTTTTGTTTTTTTTGTTTGTTTGTTTTTTGGTGGGCATTTGCAGGTTGTGGGGAGTGGAGTGTTCATTGTGGCCGTTTGCTGACACCATCCGACTTCACAGATTGTTCCTTTTCACCCAGATTTTAATGGCGGGTCATGCCAACATTACAGGATAGGACAATATACCCTGCATTACTTAAGAGACATCTCAGCTTACGCAGGTCCGCATTTTTATTTTTTACCCTCGCCTCTGCCGCACTCCAAGAGAATACTTCAGAATCGTCTCAGCTAAGCCCCCAACTTCAAAGGGAGCTCATTCTTGTTTGACAACAGTCACATCCATTTTTTGCCAATTCTTTGACCTTCAGAGCAACATGCACTCAGGTCTGACCTGTCAACTGTCTATAAAAGTCCATCCAGGTCAAGGACCTATTTTTTTCAAGAATACATCTAGAGGGTGGGTGCCCTTCTGATTTTGTTCCTCTAGGACTTGTTTTGGGAGAAACCAGCTACTTCTTCTAATCTTCATGAGATGTGACTTTAGAAGGGTTGAGTCTGTGGGGCCTCGACTTACATTATGGTCCTGTCCCCTTTTATTACGAGTTACACATGGTGTTTTTAGCCACTCATGTCAGCATTTTTCTCCATCTGCAGTCAATTTTGTCTTGTTCTTGTTGATCACGATTATGTGACTGTGAAAGTATAAAAAGAAAAAAAAGTATTTCCAAAGGCCATTTACCATGGGGAAATAGGATACGTTGACCTTTCCACTTATGTCCATTTGAGGGCTTTTGGCCACGAGGGTCAGTTCACATGTGGCTTCTGGCACCATTCTTTGGTGTGTTTCAAGCAGTCCAGATGTCGTGAAATTGTGCAGAATGAGAAAAAAAGCCACTGAGGAGTCTGATTAGATTCAGCCAGAACCTGATTGGCTAATTAGGACAATGAAATTCCTGATGCAGGTTGTTTATGTCTTTGCAAAATAGTAATATTACTTTATGTTTGAATAGCTTCTATCTTCTTAATTCAAAACAGTGTCTCTTATTGTGTGCCTTCTGTACCCAAAATATATGTGAGATGTTGTACATGGATTCAGAATGCAGGTACATCATCATGAAGGAGAAATCATTGTGGTGATGGGAATCATGCATTACTGGCAGTACCTAAAACTGGGGGTGAGGAAGCCTGTCAGGATTCCAATAGATATGAGGCATTATTGTATTTCAGTTTCTTTATTGATGTCGTGGGGATAATAATAGTACTTTTTTCATAGGGTTATCGAGACCTTTGATTGTGTTAACATGTGTAAAGTATTTACATAGCAATTCTGACACATGGTAAGTTCTGTGTAAGTGCTATTGTCTGTGTTGGTTTTAGAATCTGTCAAAGATGAATGTAAATGCCCTCTGTCATTTACTAGTTTATATAGACTTGGGCAAAACTGGTAGCGATCAACGTGGCTGCCATTTATTGAATGTAACTTACAAACACAAGCATTATATTAGGTACGTTATATACTTTACTTCTCTCTTAATCCTCACTTTAACTTTCCAAGGTATGTATGATAATACCCATTATATAGATTAGTAAGGTAGGGTTTAGAGATATTAGTAAACTTGCCCAAAGTAACCAAGCTAGATTAGTAGCAAAGCTGACTCTCTAGAGTTCTTGTTCTTTGTTAGCTGCTTAGTTAGGTTCCCGAAGCCATAGTCTTATCATTTGTAATAGGAATAACAATAACTCTTTGTCAGGATTAGATATTGTACAGAAAGTGCTTGGTACCTACTGGGGATTCTTGATGTGGTACACTATGATATTATCTCCAATTAGAGCTTCCCATGCAATAGAATTTTCTTTTTCTCTATTCCTCATGTCATGTGTTTATCTGTAGGGATTGAAAGAAAGTTCTTAAGGATGCGTTCTTGCATTTCTGAGAACTTCAGAATCACATGTACGATTTGGTACCATATTTGGTGCCTGGGTATTTGTGTGTACATGTACTTTCCATCCAGTCTAGAACAAATGGATTGATACTAAATCTGGGTGCTGTGTTTAGACAACAAAATGTTCAGAATCATGGACTTCAACATGAAAGTGTCTTGGCCTCAAGACACTTTCTTTTTATTCTAAAGGTTAAGAAAAACTGGCTCAGCTGAAGCCAAGCATTTGGGAACCAAACAACTTCGGATGGGTAGGGTGGAGTCAGCATTATACATATGTATTTGGCACTCAGAGTCCTTTTAGACTGGTATGTAGAGATGTCATATATTCCATGATGTTTTAGCCTATGTTCCCTACCTTAGTAAATGAAAAGACTTTGTGAAATTGGACTTCAGACTACTGCTCCCTTTCTCCCCTCTCCTTTTGGTGTCAGATCTTCCATATGAAGGATCAGTACCAACTTCCTTCATTTATTCAATCACCCATTCACTCTTTAACCCCCTACAATATAGTTTCACCTGTTTTACCCACCTTAGAGGATACCAGTTAATTCCTTTATTTATGTCATAAATACACATTCCCAGACATGGCTTCTCACTTGAATATCAGCCCCACCTCTTCCAGAGACACAGAGTTTTAAGGAATTGTCCTCTTACTGCATATTTTAAAGTTTGTAACTTTAAGGACTGGTTAGCAGGAACAAAATATATTTTGGGAACTTCATTTTTCTCTAACACTTTCATTTTATGTACTCTATATTTTTTAATAGTTTGTGTCAAAGATGATTTATCATCAGTGTTCTAATACATAATTTTGGAGTTCTTTTTCCTTTTGAAATATGGAGATCCTAAGTTTGACATTCTGCTTTTAATTTGTCTTTATAAGGTATGAGGAATTTCTAAATAGAACTATCCCTTGAAAGACTTGACATAAATGGAACCAAACCTTATATATAATTCTTTACTACTGTTTTATTTTTGTTATGAGTGTTAGAACCAAACAATGCTATAAAGATTAGAATTATCATCTCATTTGAAATAACACTTTGCTTTATATAGTTTAACTTTTTATATGAGTCCATAGTCTCAAAAAATACTACCAACTCAGCTAGCTAATGCTGTCTCTCTTGAAATTTGGTTTAACTATCTGTCAATGCAAATTATTTTATATTTCTTAATAATTGATTCAGTACATAATATTAACAGTTTTGCTTTCATACTAATGTACATTTATATTTCAACTCACTGGTACATCTTCAAAATATCAAGCCTATAAAGAGATTTTTTTTCACTCCCAGTTGGGTCTAAATCACTTACCTATATTTAGAAGTGATATAACATTAACATTACATCCCAGACTGCTTTGTGATAATGGCATGGCTACACTGTATGGATGTGATGGAGACCCTCACTGTGATAATTGCCCTTGATCACACACCGGTTAAGTGATGCCAGAACTGGTGTTGAAGTAAGCAATGCAAAGACTGAGACCAAAGACGAAACTGATGATTTTTGGTAAATACTGTTGCCATTCTATAGTTCAGTATCTTCCTTTTTGATCCCCACTTTAGATATGTGGGAAGTGTTGAAGGACTGAGATATTAAGTAACCTACTCAAAGTCACATGACTATTAAGTACTTGGCAGGATTTAAATGATAAAAACTCAGTCTCTTAACCACTGCAGTCCTGCAAGCCACTCACTATTTGTCAATTAAAAAAATCAGTTCCCTCAGTTCTTGAAATGAAGATAAATGATCATGTCATAAATTATGATTCACTGTGGAAAATGTTGTAACTGCAGGCAGTACAGTACAAGAAGCATGTGGGGAACAGTGAATTGTGGTGGGATTGGAGACAGAAAGAGAGGAGGAATGCGGAGAGCAGCGTCTCAGAGAGGAGGCAACAAGGCTGTGTTCCTGGCCTTTCCTTTGAGCTGCCAGGATGCCCTGTGCTTACCCCTGCCATGGGACATACTATTCAGGTGTTCTCATGTGTTGACTCGTCTTCACCTTTCACTGGACTGTAAGCTCTCCAAAGACGGGGCCTAAATCTTATGTCTTCATCACTTAGTACAGGAACTGCAGCCTAACAGCTATTTCATAAATACAGAATGATGAGTGAATGAGCTGCAAGGGTGAATACAGTGGACAGGTGGAGACAGGCCATTACAACCAAAGACATGAACATGAATGAAGGTTGAAACTCACTGCGTGTTCAGGGAAAAGTGGGTGGTGTGGAGTAGACAGTGCATGGAAATGTAGATGGGGGTCTTATGAAGGGTTGGGTCAGCCATCTGTACTTGTATATACCATGGTCAAGAGTGATATTCTTAGATTTCTTCAATACATCTTCATCTTTTCAAGGCCAAAGACAAAGGACCAAAAGCTGGGATATATCATGAGAACGAAAAAGATCTATTTCATACCCCGCTTCTGCTACTTCTCAGCTGTGTGACAGTGGGCCTGTCACTTTGTTGTCTTGCTTATCACATAGTAGGCATTCTGTAAAGGTTTGTTGAATGGATTAATTAGTATAATTATCTTTTTGAAGAAAGGCTTTGAGGAATTTGAGATAGAGCTACATAAAAGATCGAGTTCTGTGTCTGTTACTTATTCACTGAGAGACAAGGCTTAGGGGTTTCCAGGCATGAAGGACACCAGGTATTTAGACACCATAGCAACTGTGTGGTTCAGAGTAGCTAGTCTGCCTGGAACAGAACGCAGCTAGTGTCAGGGTGTGGGTAGGGGCACTCACATCTCTGGGGAGAGGGACTATTTGGCAAAAGGAAGCAAGGCTTATTGGGGCTCATCAGGTCAAGGAAAAAGCTTCAGACTAGGTGGAACCCTGGAGGGCAAATCAAGTAACTGCTGAGATGCTCAGGTGTTTAGACCTCAGCTGGTAGAGAAGTCAGGGTTTAGGGAAGCCTGGGAGTAGGGGCTTTGGACTCTAGGCTAGGACATAGGTAGCACCATCAAGTCCAGACTGCCTTGTGTGGCTAAGCCTAAGCCTACTGTTTGCTCCCCGCTGTGGTCCACATAGGGCTCATCTTAAACGTGGTAGGGCTATGGAAGAAAGGGACACATGCATTTTGATTGTCAGAAAGTAAAACAAGGTATGAATTACCAGTGAGCTGGGTGCTTCTGGAAGAGTTTTATAAGTGTTCTTTGGGTTTATAAAGTAAAATACTATTTTCCTTTCCTTTTTCTCTATAAATTGTAGCAAAGAGTTACATTTATCTCTACAATAACTTTGACAAGACTGGACTATATTGTGTGTATGGCCAATGCACAGATTTAGAGAACTGTCCGTTTCTTTACTCCTCACACATTTGTCAAAGTCCCTCTGCGTGCCCTGCCTTTAAGGGATGTTGAAATGAAACCAAGACTGCCCTAGTCACATTGCAGTACAATGTGTAAGGGAGATCCTTTTTCTGTCCCTCATTTCCTTCATCTGAGGTAGTAATGGGACACACCTCACAGGGTGGTTGTGGCAGTTTGAATAATAACATAAAAAGTACTTTGAACAGTGTCTGGCACATCAATTATGATGATGATTATCAGAGCTATGTAATTATCTAATTAACCATGATTATTGTTCTTAAGTTGCAACATGATAAGAATGATCACTGTCAGCTTAAGAAAAGTCACTGTCAGCCACATGGAGTGCAGTGTGAATTGAAGCAGAGGACTGAGGCTGGTGGTGGGGAGGTGCTGCAATATTCCCAGGGGTGTTGGAGAGCTGACCTCACGTAGTGCAAGAGGAGATTGATTTTGAAGATGCTGGAAAGGTAGACTTGCTTGAGTTTGGTGAGAGATTAGATGAGGAGGGTGAGAACCCTCTTTTCTCAGCACTGAGGAGTTGTGCCAGATTGATGCTGATGTCCAGGGCCAGTGTGTCCCCGTCTCAAGGTACCACAGTGGTTCGTGCATTGCCACAGAGCTCAGACGCACCCTGTGCCTGCTGGGCAGTGTTCCCTTCACGATGCTTGCAGTTGACTTAAATGTAACCCATGATGATGAACATATTTACATAATGTGTGGCTGGTGAAATCATGGAAGATTGGAATTTCCCATTTTACTTCCATTTTAAAGATGCTTGTTAAGTGAAAGGATATAATTCATTTTTCATACTGCTGAAATGTTATTTTGGCCTCTTGAATCAAAGGCATTCCGCAAGTGTTTTCTTTATTACATGCCTTAAACTTTAATTAGAATTTAATTATAAGATCCTGACGGCATGAGTAAGAGGAGCAGATGGGACAGTAAAAGCAGCTTAGTGAAGGAGGATTAAAGATTAAAAGTTGCTCGTTAATGGCATAAGGAATGAACCGAGAGCTAAATTACTATGCTTTTGTGCTGTTTTGATGCTTTTTCAATTCTGCAGCTTAGCTTTATTCCTGGTTGGAAGCTGAAGGATCTCATCAATTAGGTTTTTATTTTTTTTTTTCTATCACTAGAGTAGGTTTGTACATGTAAAATAAAACTCAGTGGACACTTTTCATTCTAAACTCAGAGGGATCCTTTACTGTTGGTAAATGTTTTTGAACACAATTGTAGAAAGCAGTACCCAGGTATGCACTTTTCTCCCTTTCTTGCTTCAATATATGGATTTAAAAAGATGAATAGATGTTTCAGTTGATATTGGTACAATTGTGCTTCTAGAACTTGACTAGACTCATGACATTTTTATAGCATTCCCCCTGGGGGGTGCCACAGCTCTGGGACAGGGGAAAGGACACTGCATGGCATCAGGACCTTCCTAATGTGATCTTGGACAAATCATTTTACCTCTCCAGTTCTCTTACCTGTAAAAATTATTAAATAATTTCCACTTCAGTACTGTTATGAGGATTTAATCTAAACCCAATAATTCCACAAGGGTTATTGAGGGCCTACTAAGGCAATGCCTGTTCTCAAGAAGCTAGTTCAAAGACTCGAGGGAAAGTAGACCAATAAATAAATCAAGATAATGTCATATGTTATAGTAGAGTTGTACACAACGTACTGGAAGGCTACAGATTATTAACACAGAGCCAAGAGTTAGTGCATAAACCTGTTAGAAAGTGCTTTACAAATATAAGCCATTTATAAGGATAAGGTGATGAAATTAGGGATCCCAACCTTCCAGTTATTCTCAAAACAAGTAGAACATTATTTACAAACAGATAAACCACAAAACAGGTAAAAGACATGGCAAAATGCTGCTTTGTTTCTTTTAGCACCTTGTACATAGCCTCACATAGTTGGGGCTCAGATCATATTTGCTGAACTGATCTGAAAGAGGCTCACATCTTCTTATTAGGAAACTTCAAATGAGCCCTAGAGAGATTTTGCTAGAGCTGGATGGAGAAGGTGTGAGTCTAAGAAGACAACATGCTAGGCTGTTCCATGGGAGTGTTTGATGTCTACTCTGGAAGTTAGCTCCCATGCCCCTCCTACCCTCAGCCTGCCCCTCTCACCCCTTGGGTTGTTGGCTGGAAGAGTGGTAGAGATTTGGAGTGGGGGCACCTTGGGAGTGCCCCTCATATCATGTAGTAAGGATGACCCACTCTGCTCCCGGGAGTATATTTAGGATGATCTTCTGCTGGGCTAAAGGATTCCACTTCTTCATGCTTTACTCCTAGTTCTTTCTTTTTGAAATCTTAAATTTAGAATCACCCCAACCCACCCCGACTCATTGTCAGTTTAATGCAGACCAGGCAACAGTTGAAAACAAAAAGGAAGGAAAAATATATAATGAAACAAAAAGCATTCCGTCTCCTACCATCTAGGGATAACTTTTTTATCTCTAAATATCTTGATGTATACTCTATTCTAGTTATTTGCAAATTCTGTATTTTCGAACTCACCAGCTTGCTAAAATATATTTGTAACCCCCAAATCAGTATTGATGGTGCTTTCATAGTCATCCTGTGGAGCAGTGAAAAATTTCTGAGTTTCCCTAATGTGCGTGTTCTCAACTGAGCTTGAGCAAGGTGATCTCCTGTCTTCTCTCTGCTCTCGTGCTGTAAATAAGTGTTCTTTTTGCGGTCTAGTAATGCCCCATTTTTCTCATTTTTGTGCTTTTTGTTGGTGATTTTACTGTTTAAATGACCCCCAAGCACAGTGCTGAAGTGCTATCTGTGTTCCTAGGTGCAGAGAGGCTGTAAGGTGCCTCACGGAGAAAATATGTTAGCTGCACTTTGTCCAGACATGAGTTAAGTGCTGTTGGCCATTGAGTTCAATGTCAGTGAGTCAATAAGATATATAAAGTCATGAGTAAATAGAAGCATATGTGAAGCGAGGTTATGTGTTGATTGGTTGGTGAAAATGGAACCAGAGACTTGCAGGAACCTAACCCTGTATTTCCCCTAGGAACAATGGGGCTGTGATTGTGGACACTTTATAAGATTTTAACCCCTGTAAATAAGGGGAACCAGTTGTGTATCTTTCTACTCTTCTTCTTGCTCTCTCTTGATCTTTCCATCTCACACTGCCTCAGTCCCTGTGTTGCACGTATTATATATGTATTTGCTTAAATTACATGTTCATGTATTTAGCAATTATGGTGTCACACGACGCACTATTCTGTGACATATCTTTTAACTCATCAGTTGCATTGGACTTTGGCCTCTTTGCTCTCAGATCCATTTATTGCCTCGTCCTGCTCTGTTCTGCCTGCCAGACGGTGACCCCTGCCCTCTGACAATTTGACACCAGTGGGAGATGGGAGGACTGGAGAAAGGAATGCCAGAGCATTTGTCCTTCACTCTCTCTGCCTTGGACAGCATCGCTGGCAGTGACCTCATCCCCTCCATGTCTCTCTTACCCACTGGGCAGGTTCCTGTGACTTCAGGTTCTGCTTGGTGACCCTGGCTCTTGGGTTCCAACAACTATTCCTCCCTTGTTGCGCTTTCAGCCAGTGGATAGGAGCAGCTTCCTGCTGTTGCTAATCTCTGAGTTTCTTCCATCCCCTGGGTAAAGCATCAGATTCAAACACCAAGGCAAGAGAAGAAAATGAGAGTGGTAGCAAGGGTCCAGCACTAAATGAGAGAGGCCGTGAAAAAGATAAAGAGAGTCATCAGCACCAGGGCCATTCGTGTTGAGTGTGTGACACTGGACTTTGCGTGCACAGGTTAAGCAGCTGAGATGCCATCAGCATCTGGAATGCAGCCAGTGCCTCTCATCCTGAGCTTGTCTGTCTAGAATATGATGCCCCTAAACCTGACTGGCTCATCCACTGAGGGAGAAAAACAGTTCCACTCTGATAATTATTCTGACAGCGTTCTCACAGGGCCTCATTCCCTGGGATATGTAGTTTTTTTCTGGCCTCTTTTTATTCCCTTCTTCACATTAGGACCCTTTCTCCCAAGAGTCTGAGGCCCCCTGTGGGTCTCATATTCCATCCTTAGCCTCTCGTGTTGCCACAGTCCTTATTAAAAATGTATTTTCTCTGAGCCTTGGCTGCACCCCCTGATGTGTGGATTCACAGAAAGCCCTTCCAAGCTGAAAGATGTTTTTTAAGAACCACTGTACCAAGTGGCATTAAATATTTATCACCTGCCACATGTAAATCGTTCATCTATTTGCTGTGACTCTTAGCCCAAAAGGTTTCCTGTCTCTTCTCTGCTAATGTGGAGATCACCAAAAAGCTGCCTTCTACCTTTCTTTCCTGTCCCTGTGGTGTTTTACTGTCCAGGAAATACAGGACATTCCTCTGTCCTCGAAGCAATACCAGAAAAGCTTGGGACTTTCAGTATTTCATTGGGAGGTAATGCAGAGTGATGATGGAACAAACCTCAGATTCTGAGGCAAGCAGGACCGGCTCTGCCGCTGGCAAGCTGTGTGGGTTTGGGACCCTGAGATTCACCATTTAAGCTGATTGTGCAGGTGAAATGGGGCTGCACGTGGATGGCACTCAGCACAGTGCCTGGCCCCTGGTGGGACCACCATAAAAGGAAGTGCTCTCTTCTCATTTTCTTTGGTCCTCTATCTGGGACTTTCCAAATACGTTCCTAAGCAACCTCGAATAAAATACGCTATTAATAATAACCCAGAGCACTCAGTTAGTCTTATTAAGTAAAACTGAAATATTGCTCAGACACCCTTCACTGTTTATGGAATGCCTTTGAAAAGAAAATTTTGGTTTTGCTAAAAACAACAGTAACAAAAAAAAAACTGCAACAGCTCTCAAAGACTGGTTTCAACCTTTGTTATTCACACATGAAAACATACAGAAGTTTGGATAATTTTGGAATATGCATGTGTGCACAGCTATATGTATATATTTATTCTTTTTCTTTCTCTCTGTCTCTCTCGGTGTATATATATATTTGCAGGCACACATATAACTCTTAAAGAAACGTTCCAGTGTTTTATTTTCTTAAAGTCTGTACTTCACATCATTTCCCCCCCCCCCAGAACTGTTTATCCTCACTCCAGACATGACCGTTGGAAAGGTGGCAGAAAAAACAAACGGCTGGTGTGTTTGGGGGCAGTCTGCATTCCTTTTAACTCTCAGAGACCGGGCTTGTGCTTGGGCTTTCAACCTATTTGTCCTGGGGCCCAACCACTTTGATTCCTGCTCAAAAATTCGCCTGTTGTTCAAGCTCACGAGAGCCTCCACAGAGCTCTCTGGGGTTCACGAACTAGAGATCTATGAAGTGTTTGACTGTATTTGTAACTTTAACCAAGGCAGCCTTAACTGGGCTTTTATTTTCTTATTTAACTTTTATCCTTGTAACGTTAACCTCATTTCATCTCCAAATCTCCATCCTCCCCCATCCCACAATTCCTGATCCCTCTTTTGTCCTGAGATTTCCCTCTGGAGTCAAAAGTATGACATTCAAATCCATCCTTTAAGAAATGTCTCAAATCTAACACACGCATAGAATTATGACTTTTTTGTTTTCTGAATTGCTTAGGAAGATTAAATAACGGTTTCAGAATGTAGAATTCAAAAAAGCATGGGCAGAAGTTACGATGTGGCTTGCGAGTTGGAGTGTGGATTGCGGAAAGTACCAGGACTCTTTGCTTGGCCTTGGGGTTACTTTTAGTTCGTCTGTGAAGGGCCAGGAGCCAGGGCTATGGATGGTTTAGACAGGAAAGGATGGGAGGGATCATTGCTTCCAGACCCTGAGCCTTGAACACTCACTGATGGTTCAGCCTCCTGAGAATGCAAGCAAGGGGCATAAGGAGGCTGAGGGAGTCTCCATGCAAATTCTTTAGCTCCAGTTTGCAGGATTGCTCTCCCGGCATCATGGAAAATACTTTCATACTTCCATCAGCCCTCACGACAACCCTGCGAAGGAGATGTCAGTATTTCTCTTCTACAGAGGAGGAATCTGAAGCTCTTTGAGGCGAAGGGAATTGGGGTTCTAACCAGGATTACAGTGAGTCTGGATTACCTGCTTTGCAGATGGCCTTTGTCTCACCCCCAAGTCCTTTTTCCTCCTTGGTTTGTATGGCCCTTCTTTGGAGCCATGCTTTCTTGTAATACTCCAGCCAAAAGGAGGAACTAAGATCTGTGCAGTATCCATGGTGATGTGTCCGGCCCTGTTTTATGCAGTATACGTCCATGCAGGGTGCAGTCTAATAGGAACCCTGTGAGAGAGTGGTGATAGCCCCATTTTAGACAGGAAATCCCTGAGGCCTTGAGAGTGGGGTAATTTGCCCATACTCACATGGGACAAGGAGGTGACTCCAGGGTTGGAGTCCAGCTGTGACTGTAGAACTTTTGCCACGTAGGTGGACATCCTGATATCGGGGTGAAGCCACTGGGACTAGAAGCAGTAGATACATGGCAATCCATGCAGAGGTGTTCTGTGTCACACTCTATTGCAGTCTCATTTTATTTCTAGGGATTTAAGACAGAGATAGGCTTGCTTTCTTAGTCTGTTTCCTTGGAAACGAAGATAACAATGATGATGAGCATTGCTACCATATGTGAGTATCTGTGTGTACCAGGCACAGTTACTTAGTTTTTATTGATCTTTTATTCTTTCAGGTCAACCTTATAACATCTTCAAAGTTTTCTCTGATTTACAGATACGGAATTACTCAGGGAAATGGAGTCACCTCCCTGCCCCTCCTCACACTACTAATAAGGGGAAGAGTGGGGATTTGAACCTACACCAAAACTCTTTTCCTTCCACTCAGCATATGGGACACACATCCCCGGGAACATATGTGGGCACCTCACGTGATACGTAGGACGACTTATAGTCATATAGGGAGAAGGGTTAAAGAACATTGACTCACACAGTTAAGAGGTGACACTCACCTTTTCATCTGTCTTATAAACCATTTGTTTCCATCAAGGAGGAAGTCTTAGGTGCAAATATGCCTTTTATAACTTTCTAATACATCATCTTTTTTTTGTTTGTTTTTAAACTGAGAGAGAACAGGGCTCAGGCTGTGAGGCTTAGGCAACAGAATCTAAAAGCACACAGTGACATTTGTTATACTTTCATTGTATTTTAAATTGTTCTCTAAAGTATTAGGGCATGTTTATACACAAAGAATAATACAGGTATAAAGCATATTATGATGGACATCTGTGTACCCAATCACCTACTGAAAGGTGACACACTATTTTCAGGTACTACTGGAACCTTCTGTGTAACTCTCCCCATCATGTTTTCTCCTCTCTCCCACCAACATCTTCCATAATCACTGCACAATTGTCAAAATCAGGTAGTCACTCTTCATGCAACACTACTATCTGATATATGGAACTAATTCTAGTTTTACGTATTGTCCCACTGATGTCTCTCTTTCTGGACCAGAACCTAATCTAGGAGCACAGTGCTTTTGATTGTCATATCTTCTTTGTCTCCTTTAATTTGTAACCATTCCTCAGCCTCATTCTTTATGACTATGACATTTTTTGAATCATCTGGCCGGTTATGTTATGTCGTGTCCCTCCATATATCTAATTTTTCCTCAGGAGCACATTCAGGATGCATTTTTGGCAGGAAAACTGCAGAAATGATGTATCAGGAGGCATGTGATGTTGATTTGTCCCATCACTGGCAACGTTAACCTGTGATGTCACTTAGTTAAGATTGTGTCTTCTAGTTTTTCCGTTATCAAGTTACTGCTTTCCCCTTTGTAATTGATATTACCTTGTGGGGAGCTTCTTTGAGACTGTGTAAATATCATCCCTTTGTCCACTAATCTTAGCACCCATTATTAATCCTTGCTTGAGATAGCTATTCCTGTGGTTTTGCCAGGTGGTGTTTTTCTATGTTTATAATTCCTTCTATATTTATTAACTGGAGCTCATCTATAAGTGGCTTTCCCCTTATCTCTCAATTATGTATTCTTTTAATTATTTATTAATACTAGTATGTACTTATGAATTCTTATTTTACTCTTTTGGTTATCATCAATTGTTATCATTATTTTGTTGCCCAAATGGTCATTGACTTAACCATTGGGAACCCCTTCAGATTGGCTTCTGTGTCCTTTTGACTTGTCCTCGTCTTTTCTTGCACACGTGTTTACTCTCAGACACCCTAGGATGTCACTTAGTACTTCCTTGCCCAGCCCTGGAATTAGCTGATTCTCCAAGGAGCCCTCTGAGAAGCTGACTCTTGCTGCTCTCCTTCCTTGCCTCCAGTCACTCCATCCACTACTATATGATTTATCCTCTCCCCAGGGTCCTGCTGCTGCTGTTGTTAAAGGCAGTGGGTATTCTTGGTTCTTAGGTTACTATGTATCAGACACCCCTCAGGCCCCATATCAGCTCCTCCCAGGAGGACAATAAAAAAAAGTTGCATCATTTCTGGCCTCAGCCGCCCTTGCAGCATCCACATGTGCCTAGACTCTGAAAGGCATCCCACAGGTATAAACGGGCCGTGGCTCACCTTGTGCAGCACACTGTCCATTCCGAACCCTGGGACCTCCCTGGTGCTGCCACCTCTGGATGTCACTCTGTGCCCACACATGCACAACCTGGCCATGTGGGGGAATTAATGCTTCCTTTCTCGCCATCATGGATATTCTAAGACAGTTTATATGGCTGGGGGATGGTACTATGGGATGGAATCAGTCTCTTAGCGGGGCCAGCTTGATAATGCAACTTCATTTTGCCTTCCCTCTTTAGCTCTTCCTTTCCCGTTGTCCATCCCTCCCTCCTGCTCCCTGAGGCTATAATTTCTAGTATAGTACCAGTACTTAAACCCTCCTGCTAGGGGTCTGCTTTCTGGGTTTAAGACCCATTCTCTAGAATCCTTTAACTTCCACAATATCATATGTTCACTCATACATTTATTCCAATTCATTCATTCATTTAGAACTTACTTCTTGAGACCTTCTCCGTGTGAGGCATTATAAAACGGGAGACCCTGATCACTTGGAACCTATTATAGTGGGGGAGACAGAAATAACCAAATAAACAAATAAAAATTTAATTCAGCTCAATGATAAGTGCTTGGAAGAGAATGCAACAGGGAGAGGGTAGAAAGGTGGTCGAATGAGGAATGGCATGGACAAGGGTAGTGTGTTCTAAGAAGGTGGCCTTGAACTGAGAGGGACCAAGGAGAAGAAATGAGCTGTGGGAAGACTGGTCTGTTCAGAAGGAGGAGGAAGGGGTGTACACTTGACCTGTCTGAGGACCAGCAAGGAGGCCAGTGGAGTTCTTGGGAATTCTGGCCAACAGAGGAGGAAAAGGACCACTCCTTATAAGACCTTAGAGGGTGTGCTTTGGAATTTGGATTTTTTCCAGATGTACCCGGAGGCCACTGTGTAGTTTTGGCAAGAGTGACTTGATCTGATTTACATTTGAATGAGCTGTTTCTAAGAGCTGCTGTGTGGAGGACAGATTGTTGAAGGGGGGAAAAGAGTAGGAACAGGCGAGAGGCAATTGCAGTAATCCAAGTGAGAAATGACTGATTTGGACTACAGTTGAAAAGACGTTGGGAAGTGTTTACATTTGGGATATATTTTGAAGTTAATGCTGCAAAGACTTACTGGTGTGGGGAAGGGGAGGTTTCAGGCCAAGAGCCATCAAGGAAGAATCCGTGACCCCTCTATTCCCTTGACCTTGATGATAACCCGCATGCTTACACCTTTCTGACACTTCTGTCTGGGTCTCATGCACAGATTCCTCTTGTAGAGTCTCTTTATGTTAGTTTCCAGAGGCTTCTGACCTTAGTTCTTTGTTCTTTTTATTCTGTCTGGGATTGTACAGAAGACACAAACTCACATTCCTGTACTATCCCAGCAGGTAGCAGATAAGAGGCATTGGCTGAGATACCTGCACACACTGACATCATGTGACTGGGGGTGGCCACAGGAAACCACACAGCACGAGCTTGGTCTCAAGGGGGCTTCCTGAAATGAGTTCAAGAAGGGGGATGCTTGCCCAGTATTGCGAAATCCTTGGGTGTTTTTAAGACAAACCAGAAATCCAGATTAAAAAAAAAAAAAAAAACTCGCAATCTTAAGATTTTTATATGTTGGCTGAAACTTTTTTTAGAACTCTCTGGGGGCCAAACCAAACAAGTCTGCATTCCAGATGTGGTCCATGGGCCACTGGTTTGCAACTTCTGCCGAAATATTGTTTCTGGTGTAACTCAGTGTATATGGCTTGGTTTTATTGATTTAATTTATGAGCCAGTGGCTTCCAAATCTGTATTTCCAGCACTCGTCTTCAATATATAACTAGCCACTGGACATAGCTACATAGCTGTCCACAGTTATCTCCTCCTAGAATAGCGCAGATTCACATTCCCCACCAGCCTGCCCCTTTCCTACCTCCTCCATCCTAGTGATTCACTGTCTCTTCTCAGGGGTCCAGGCTGAAATGAAACCTAGCTTCATTCTTGATGCCTGCCTTGCTGACAAACATCATATGCAGTTCATGTATTTGTCTTTTTTGCGTTACTTTCTAAGTCGTTTTCAATGTGCCTTCTTCTTTCCCTTTCTACTACCACCTTAATTCGGTCATTTGGGTAGTTTTGGAAGGAATATAGTGAAGACTCCACTATTATACCCATTTGACAGATGATGACAACTGAGACTTGGAGAAAACTTTTAATTTTTCCCAATCACACAGTAGCAAGAGGTAGAGTGGCAGTTTAAACTCAAGCAGCATTATTGAAGAATGAGTGTTCTTCATCAGTACAAAATCATAGTTTGCTCCTCTGTAGTACAGAAGATTTAAGTAACATGTGCATGATCTTGGTAATCATTCCACAGCATATATGTATGTCAAATTTTCATGTTGTACACTTCAGTATATACACAATTGTATTTGTCAATTATTCCTTGATAAAGTTGTAAAAAAAAAGAAACTGAATAATTCAGGGGTTAAATAAATAAATAAATGGCAAATGTATAAGAAGTGGAAGTGATCAGCTAAAATTGCCTAGATTTGCTTATAGCAGACCTCTTCTAGTAAGTTGACAAATATGTATATTTTCACCACCCTCTCACTTTGAATCTGTGTGTATCCTTCACCCTAAAGTGGGTCTCCTGTAGGCTGCATTTTGTAGGCTCTTGTTTTATTATCCAGTCTGCCACTCTGTGACTTTTGATTGGAGCATTTAATCCCTTGACATCTATGGTAATTATTGATAGATGTGAATATATCTATTTTTAATTACGATATCTTGATATAAAATGGTGCTTGGTGAGTACTCAGGGGGTATTTGAAAACACGTCTTTCCCTTGCACATTTTTAGCTCCTTGTTTTAGATACATTTGCTTCATCCGTGAAATCAGCTGAATCACAGAGAAGTTGGGTACAGGTTGTGAAAGTTTGGTATTCACATAGAAGACGCTTTAACATCCATTTATTTACAAATAGAACATGTAAGGGAGTCCAGGTTTCTGAAAGTAAACAAAATTGACCCCTGTGACAGGGAGCCTATTGCCTGCTGTCTCTAAGTCCTGTTTTTAGGTGTGGTTTTTTTGTAGGTCATCTGCATCTTCTGGTGGCCTTTACCCAGCTGTCCCCAACAGACAGGCCTGGCCTGGGCTGGCTCAGGAAGGAGATTCCGTCTGCCTCCTCCTCTACATGGCATTTTCCAGTGTTTTTTTTTTTTTTTTTTCAATGGAAAACTGCTGGCAACTGCATTATGAACCTGTGGCAGTGCTCAGTTGGTGGTAATTTTTCTGCTTACTTTAAAGGGTAGCTTTTATTTTGGACAAATTTTAGTCATCCACAAGAGAGCAAGATTATTCCTTGGTACTCTGAGGCTCTAACTTCAAACACAACTGAAAGGCTTTGCAAGAAACCCTTTGGGATTTTTCCACCAAAAAAATATAACTGTGATGGGTAAGAGACTGGACTTTAGATTCAGACATTTCTGGATATGAGCCCCAGCTCCTTTCTCTGAGCCTATGTTTAATCTGTAAAATGGGAATAATAATACTGCATAGGTCAATTGACTTAAATAACGCTTGTGAAACACTTAGTCAAGTACTTGGCCTATAATAAGCATTCAATAAATGTAGTTCTTACTGTTGTTGTTATTATATTAATTATGTAGTTACTGGATTAGCTCAGGTAACTGTTCTTCAATCAACTCCTATTATGTCTGCCCCCTGAGTAGCTCTCCCATTGAAGAAACTACTTGACTATTATTAAGCCATGCTTGGTCAGCATTCCTTCCCACTCAATTTTGAATGAATGAATTAATTAAACAAACATGTTTTGAGTACCTTCTTAGTGCCAATAATTGCACTAAACACTGCACATTTTAGAACAATGTACTGAGAAATTTTACCTCTTTTAATTCCCTTTTTCAGACCAGCATTGCATTATTGCGGTTCCTCAAATGCGCCATCTCTCTCCCTACTTCCATACTACTGCACAGATTGTTCCTATGACCTGGAATGCTCCTTCTCACTTATCAAGTGGGCAGATTTCTTCCCTTAGCTCAAATCTTATCTGAAGCCAGTTGACTCCCCCAGGGAGATGTAAGTACTTTTTCTATTGATCGCGTGGCGTGCTTTGAGTACATTATTCATTTGTAATATTCTCATGAGTGTGTGTATTATCGTTGTTCACCTGTGTCTCTCCTCACTGGACTAGGAACACTTTGAGGGCAGGGACCATGTCTGTTTACTTGTGCACTCTTGACAAAGTGCTTATAAAGGAGTGCAATTCTATTTTGTTGGTGAGTTGGATGGATGAGTGGATGAGTAGATGAGAGAAAGAAGAAAAATGATAACATGAATTAAAATAAACAAATAAATAAATGAAAGAACCAATGAAAGACGCAGAGACTTGACTGTTAAGACCTTAAGGTAGTGTCACACTTGTTAGGGAGACAGGAATGTAAACACTCTCAGGGTGTAGTGACGAATGCTTAGTGACCCTTAGAGTGTGAATAGTGAGTGGTAGTCCACAGCTTCTGCCTATAGATGTGTCTTGTTTTACTTTGTGTTTGTTTATTTAAAAAAAAATTCAGGTACTGAATATAAAAATACAGACCTCCAGCTCTCCAGATGTGGCAACACTGGCTGATTCTTTTTCATGGAACAGTGTCCTCAAGCTGGAGGAGGCAGGGGCTGCCTTCAGTGTGGGCCAGTGCTCTACAGTCTCTCAGCCTCACTCACTTCTGTTACCATCCTGCCCTTGAATGCATTTGGCTTTGCAACCCCTCCTATATGGGGCTATTTAGAATTTCTCCAGGTGGGAAGTGAGAAAAGGGGACTGTTCCTTGTGGATGGAAGGAAGGAGTGTGTTGCAGTGAGTGAAGATGCCTCTAGGTGTGAAGACTATATGGGCTATTGGAGAACTGGTGTAATTCCCATCCACCTGAAGCACACAGGGCTTGTAGGGGACTAAAGGAGTTGGCTAAGGCCAGAGAAGCTGGCAGGGGCCCAAGCAAGGGGTCTTTTTTTAAATTTTTTCCCTCAGATGTTTGGATTCCAACCTATGGTAAATGGAGAGTAGTTGGGGGAAGGGGTGGTTTAAGCTGAGGAATGGCATAGTTGTCCCTTGTAAGGTGGATAAATTCCAAAGGGGGAAGAGTAGATGTAGGTGGACCTGATAGGAGGCTGTTCTCTAGTTCAGTGGTTCTCAGCCTGGGTGGTTTTTGCTTCTCAGGGAACCCTTGGCAAAGTCTGGAGACATTTTTGATGGTAAAGAGGGGGTATGCTCCTGGCATCTTGTGAGGAGAGGCTAGAAGTGCTCCTAAACATCCTATAGTAACAAGACAGACCCCCACAACAAAGAATGATCCAGCCCCAAATGTCAGTAGTGACAAGGTGGAGAAGCCCTCCTCTTGTCCAGCTGAGACGTCACAAGGCCCTGAGCTCCGCAATGATAGAGTAAAGGGATGGAGTCAGTGTATTTAGAAAGAGGAAGTCAGTGGGCCTAAGTGACTGATTGACTGTGTGTGTTTGAGGAGAGAAAACGAGGGTGAGCAAGTAGGGAGACAAAACTAAGCAAGATTTATTTAGTAAATAAAGAAGAAATTAGCCTGCAAATGTAACCAAAAGGACTCAGTTATCAACCTAAGCGTTCATGTCTACTGATTAAACAGCACGAACAAGCCCTTTCTCAGCCTTTTTCATCTTTAAGAACAAACTGGTATTTATAATTTTATTGGAATCTAGCAAACTTAGCTTATTTGGGGAAAAATATAGAAAAGTTTCCATTTTGTTTGTTTGTTTTTTTTGTTTTGTTTTGTTTTTTTGCAAAAGAAATGTTGACTTTCAAGTTTTAAGATAAAGTCATGAGGCCAAGGTCAGTTTCAATGCTGTCCCAGGTCACTTTCCTGATGTTTTTCTCCCTCCAGAGATTCCTTGATCCTTTAGTATGTAACTCTTAGAAAAATCCATTGGAAAATGGGAAATTGTGAGGGTAACTATCAAACTGTGTTTGAATTTTTCTTCTAATATGACTGTTTTGTCACTTGTTTTTACTCTTTAAGGGAAAATGGAATTTGGAGTTGGCAGCTCTTAACTTTCCTTGTGCTAAAATTAATTTGACCTCTTCTGCGTGTGAAGGAAATTCAGCTTTTGAAGGACCAGGAAGAGGACAGAGGGCAGGACAGAAAGGAAAGGTTGATTAATAGTGACCTGGGGGCGGCGAGGGGAGGGTACAGCTCAGCGGTACAGTGCAAGCTTAGCGTGCTCGAGGTCCTGGGTTCAATCTCCAGTACCTCCATTTAAAAAATAATTTTAAAAAATTCTTTTAATTAAAAAAGAATAGTGACCTGGCATACTACTCAATCTTGGAGAAAAGTTTTTTTTAAAGTCCCAGATCTTCACCACAAATACATCTTCGTCCAGAGTCTCGCTGCCTGGAAACATCTTATGTCCGTTCGGGGTATATGGGTCAGACAGGTTTGTGAGGAACGAGGTGCTGTGTACTAACCTCCACCTCCCCATAATCATAGCTGTTCTTTGTCTTCCCCCTCTGGAAACTGCCATTATGAGAAGAGTGAGAAGGTGGGAGAAGGCTCCTCTGGTATTCATCCAGTACCCACTGGAACACCTGTGTCCATTCTGATTTGTCAGTGTATCAGCCAGAGTCCCCGCAAGAAACAGGTGGCCCACACCAATGGGGCAATTTAAGGAGAGTGGACAAGTGTGGGGAAACCACAAAGGATAGTGTGCAAGACTCCGGGGCTACCAAAAGTGGAGTTGGTACTATCTCTGGACCTCAGGGACAAGGGGTGGGTGTGTCACCAGATCCTGGAGAGATTGGTACAGAGAGGCTCAGCAAGGGGACCTTTGGTAGGGAGTCTTTGCCTTGGACATCAGCAGGCAAGAGGCTACACTTCCCTTTTGCCTGCTAATATACCTTAGTGTCCCCCCACCCATTGGCCAAAACCAGCTGGAGGTCAGAGGGCGGAAAGCCTTTTGGTGTGATCCACACCATCAGCATCCTGGGTCAGCAGGGTGGAGAAGGTTAGAGAGTGTATCTGGAGAGGCAGATGAAAGATGCCTGGGACATTGGGGCATTCTTTCTGATTGGTTGGTTCTTGTGGTCACATATCTGTGGAGGAGTCGAGTGGTGGGGGACACTATGCTTTGGAGTCGGAGGGTCGTACAGAATCACGTCTGCTCCTCCTGCTCACTGAGCAATTCTCAGCACTTTTAAGTTCACCAAGCCTGTATTTCCTCATCATGTCATGGGAACAAGGCTCATGCCTACACCACAAGGATTTCGGGAGGCTCAAAACAGCAACTGTTTCAGCATTGTTGACTGAGACTTGAAAAAGACTGGAAAAAGCTATAGTAGAGTGTGAGCAGTATACCTCAGTGAAGTTGTTTTTCTCTACAAAACAGACATAACTGTGGTGTGAGATGATAGTTGCTTTTTTTCATTATATTTTTTCAGTATTCCAGATGTCCTACCATCAGAAAAACACACTCATAAGTGCTATTAATTAATATATGGCTACTGCCCTCCAGGTTATGATCGTTGGATAGCATTGTGCTCTTTGCCTTACTGAGGCCTCCCTCCCCAAACCCCTGCCTGTTGTTTATAGAAAAGCTGACGTCCCCCAGGCCTCCCTGAGTCACAGAAGAGCAGGCTCAATCAGTTGATTAGGGCAAGCCTGCAGGCACTGCACTTGGGGGTAGGATGACTCTGACCACCTATGTTAGTGATTAGCTGAGATTATTCCTTCATTTCCCTTTAAAATTTTCATGACTAAATAGAATCTTTGGAGATGGTTTTGTGGGGGGTCATGCTGGGCCCATCAAATTGCAGGCATTCTGGTTAAAAGGAACTTCCCTTTTTGTTACCAAAGCTGTTGCCCACAGGATCATACCCCTGCCCCTCCATCTACTAGAAACCAATTACTCTTATCTAAGTCTCAGAAGGCAGCTTCAGAGAAGGAACAAGAACTGACAGCCAAAGATGGTAGAGGATTAGACTTCCAGTGGACCTTGAACCTCATCATACGCTCATTATAATGTATTAGCGTGCTGAGTGACACACCCACCAGCGCCATGACAGTTGACGATTGCTATGACAACAACTGGAAAAGCCCATACAAGGAATGAAAAGCTGGAACAAGGACTGAGTGGCTTCATCACACCCAGAAGGAGGATATGATGGCAGAAGTCTCCCATAAAAGTCCATGTAGCCCGACCCAGACTGAAGCTGTTTCTACTCACCATCTTGGCTGATGGCTCCCTACCTGAGCACTTTTCTTCCTTTTTCCCTGCTCCAGCTCTTTCCTTCCATTTCGCCTTCTGAGCAAAAAAGTGGCTGTTCATTTTGTCTCTCTGCCTCTGTTGTGTGAATTCTTTGACAGCCAGTGGCAGGAACCTACACTTTGATGGGCTTCCTAATTTAGGGGTTCCTCCATCCACTAACAAGGTGTGTGAATTCAACACTGCAGCAGAGCTGGCTGGACTCTGGCCAGACTGTAGTGGTATGTGTGTCATTTCTTGTGTTGCGACCACAGGCTCAGTTCTAGGGTCTCATCCCCAGAAAGCCTCTGCCAGCCCATCTATTGCTGCTCCCCTGAGCCTGCTCTCCTCTGAGTGCCCATAGCCCAGAGTTGTTCCCAGCACTTAGCACACTGTTTTACAATTACTTCCTCTACTAGACTGGGATCTCCTTCAGGTTCTTGCTGTGTTTTATTCCTCTCCATATCACCAGCCTTGTCTCTTGTTTGTAGTACTGCCTTCATTCCCTTTGCCTGCCTTCCCCTATATGGCTACATAGAGTTCTTCCGCTCACGTACCATAGCTTCTACAACAGAGAACAGCTGATCCACACTTTGTCTTTTCTCAAATTCCAAAGTCCTGGGGAAGAATTGTGATTATTTCCATATGGGTCAGACCTACACCCCTTATTGAATCAACTATACCCTGGGGAGTGGTGTGTTATAATGGTTTCAGCTTTAGTTGAAGGTCCATTCCCAGGGGACACTGTTGTGGTTAGTGGGGCGGGGTCTGTACAATCATGTCACCTCTTATTTAAATCCATTGGTGGCAGTGGGGAAGAAGCATGTTATCAGGAATATATTTATAAGAGGGCAAAACATTGGTTTCTGGAAGATGAAAGAATCTTAGACATTACAGTGGTTTTTGGCCTTCTAAAGCTCATCCCTCCCTAACAATGTAAACAGATATACATATTTTGAAATTTCGTGGGGGCAGGGATAAGGAAAGAAATGTCTAAAAAAGTCTCTTTAGTGGGGCTGATGGTGCAAAAAAGGTTGAGAAACAATGAGGCTTTCTTAATTTTTTTTCGGGGGAGTGAGGTTCATTTATTTATTTTTTGATGGAGGTACTGGGGATTGAACCTAGGACCTCATGCATGTTAAGAACGCACTCCACCACTGAGCTATACCCTCCCCTGAGAAACACTGAATTATAATGACAATAATAATACCTAACACTTATGTAGTATTTAACAAGTGCCAGGAGCTTTCTTGGATGCCTTATATATGTATTATTAACTCATTTAACAGTATACCCATTTTACAGTGTCTTAATCAAGTAGGCTTGATTTCCTGCTCTCACACTCCTTAATAAAAATCCGAAGGTAGTTTGACCATGTCAAAGCCAGCATATCTTTAGTTCTGTAGATTTTTTTTCTTCATGCTGATTACCTAATGGTTCCAAGATCATTGCTGTAGCTCTAGACATTACATCTACCTTTAATGCTAGAAGACTGGGGAAGAACTGGAGAAAGCAGTATCTCCTTTTTTCTTTTTCTGCCTTCTTTTTAAAAAAATTTGATGAGAAGAGTAAAAGCTTTCCCAGGAGCTCTCCTACTGGAATTCTCCTTAGGTCTCTTTGGGTGGAATTAGGTGGTATGGCCACTTGTAGCTACAAGGGAGATAGGAAAAGGGGAGAACAAGATTGTCCTGGTTCAGTTTGATCTACACAACCTAATATGATAGCCCGCTATGACTATTTAAAGGGTTTTTTTTTACTGAGATATAATTCATATACCATAGTATTTACCATATTAAGTGCACGCTTTGGTAGTTTCTAATATATTTGCAAGATCATGCAGCCATTGCCACTATCTAATTCCAGAACATTTTTATCACCCTTGAAAGAATCCCAGTATCCATTAGTAGTCACCCCCCCCCCCATTCCCTCTACCCCCAGCCCCTGGCAACACTAATCTATCTTCTGTCCCTATGGATTTGTCTGTTCTGAACATTTCATATAAATGAAAGTATACAGTGTGGCACTTTGTCTTTGTCTTCTTTCAGTTAACCTAAATTTTTCAAGATTCAGTTAAGTTGTAATTGCATCAGTACTTTAAAAAATCAGTTCCTTTTTATGACTTGGTAATAGTCATCTGCATAGCTGTACCACCTTTTGTTTATCCATTCATTTGTTTATGGACATTTAGGTTGTTTCCACTTTTTAATTATTATAAATATTGCTGTGAACATTCCTATATAAGTTTTTGTGTGAATATATTTTCCTTTCTCTTTCAGTTCTCTTGGACATATTTGTAGAAGTGAAATTATTGGATTATATGGTCACTCTATATTTAACCCTTTAAGGAAATGCCAGACAACCCCAAAGCAGCTGCAGCATTTTATAGATCCTGGTGGAAATGAATAAGGGTTTCAGCTTCTCTATGTTCTCACCCACATTTGTTATTTTCCATTTGTTGATTCTAGCCCTCCTAGCGGATGTGCGGTATCTCATTGTGGTTTTGATTTGCATTTACAGAACAACTACTGATGTTGAGCATTTTTTCATGTGCTTATTAGCTATTTGTGTATCTTCTTTGGAGAAATGTCTGTTCTGATCTCTTGCCCCTTTTTTCAAATGGGTTGTCTTTTTAATTGCTGAGTTAGAGTGGCTATTTTAATTTAGATCACTTAAAATGAAATAAAATTAAAAATTCAGTTTCTCTTCTCACTAGCCCCATTTCAAGTGCTCAGTCACCACATGTGGGAAGTAGCTACATTATTGGACACTGCCTCCACAGAGCATCCCCATCATTTCAGAGACCTGTTGGACAGCACTGGCTTAGAGCATCAAGACTGATCACTTGGAGGTGGACACATGGCCACTCTAAACAAAATCAGGGTTTTGTTAAACTGAGAGAAATGGAATATAACTGTAGAATATTCTTCAGAAAGAGTTAGATGTCCTGCTCCCCAAAGATATGGATATGAATATTCAATACATATCTCCTGAAGTTGCCTAGAATTTTCCCAAGGGAAGAGCTGGGGCATGGGGTGAGGGGTGAGTGGGAGTCTGACATGCTAGACCAGGGATTGCCAACATTTTTCTGTAAATATTCATTAAATATTCTAGGCTTTGCTTCAATATGGTATTCGTCACAACTATTCAGCTTTATCATTTTAGTGAGAGAGCAGTCAGAGACAATATGTAAGTGGATGGGCATGAGTGTGCTCTAATCAGCCTTGATTTACGAAAACAGGCTGTGGGCTGGATTTGGCCTATAGGCCATTTTTGTGAGTAACACTGTGTAGAAAGGTATGGAAGTTGACGGGGGCCTCGCATGCTGGACAAAGGGAATGGTGGGATGTTTGGTGTGGCTGGAAAATAGTCGTTAGAGATGATGGTACAGAGAAGGCTAGGAAGAAAGACAATTAGATTAGAGGGGTCCTCAGTGCATATCAAGGTTGTTTTGTTCTGATATTTTTGTTTTTAAAAATATTGTAAGTGACAAGAAGCCATCAGAGATTTTTAAGTTGGAAATTATGCAATTATATTGGCTTTTTAGACAACCCTCTGGCAGCATTGTGAAAAGTGGACTGGAGAAAGGGAGGCTAGAAGCAAAGAAGGCCAATTAAGAGGCTGTCGAAAGCCTGAAAAAAAGCAGTAGCATCAACCAAGTAATTCTGTTAATGAATATACCCCGTCTCCCTAATCATGTCAGGCTGTTTACAGTATACCCGAGACTGTGACCCAGATTAAGTCTTTGTATCTTGGATACAAATAAAGATTTGCTAATTATCATGCTAATTGCATCAGTATAGTGTAGACAGCCAAGCTGATAACCCTTGTCTTGACCAGCATCTTCACTGTGGGCTGGGCAAGAAAACAAACTATGGTTACTAAAGGGGAGAGGGCAGGGATGGATAAATTGGGGGTTGGGGACTAACAGACATCTATTACTATATATAAAATAGATAAACAACAAGGACCTATTGTATAGCACAGGGAACTATATTCAAATTCTTCTAATAACGTATAATGGAAAAGAATCTGAAAAGAAAAAAATATATATATATAACTAAATTGCTTTTGTGCATACCTGAAACTAACTTTGTAAATCAACTACATTGCAATAAAAAATTAAAAATAAAAAAAAGAAGCAATGCTGATTTAAATGAGGTGTGAAGAGTGGGACTTGGATATACTCTTTTCATATCCCAGGAGAGTCACCTGGAAAGCTAGAGAATTGGTGCTGAATATTATTATGAGAACATGGGTGACCTTTGGAAAACTGTGAGACTGGAGTTGAAGAGTTATTTCTAAATGGGGAATTGAGCTCATTCTCCATGGCTTAGTTCTGAAAGGCCCTTGGAGGGAAAAAGGAGACCTTGATGAACTCCTCATTTATGAAGTTAGGTCCAGAGTTAAGCACAACATGGAGGTTTACCTGGGAGCATCTGCCATCAGGGGAGATGAATTTTCCACATGGACTTAGAAAATTGCAAGTGCAAATTACGTGTCCATGGATTTTTTTTCCAACATGGTAATCCTAGCCTGTGAGTACACAACATATTTTCAAAGCCAGTTTTGCAGACTGAGTAACAAGAACTCTACAATAAATGTTGCTAAGCTGTTGCTAGGTTGGTTTTCCTACTTGTAAGCCTATTAGTGCAGAGTCCTCTGAAGTTTAATTCAAAGTGGAATAATGTGTACTGATTTCTGACAGCTTCATTATGTGACCATACTCATCAAGAAAGCATCATGGCTTGTTCACTAGTGAAGTCCTCACTGATTCCTGAAATTATGAAATATAAATTAAAATATAAGAAACAGCTTTTGGCTCTTCACAAAGCAGAATTATACCTCACCCCAGGAATGAAAATGAACGAACATCTTACATGCACAGCTTTTATTCTCTGGATGTCCTGACTTCAGATACCGTGAGCATCAGAAAATGTCTCCTGAACCTGATTTTGAGTGGCCAGACCTATGTCCAATAGGAATTAGGAGTATTTCTAGGGGTGCAGCAGACAGAGGGGATAACATCAAAAGACACTGCCCCTTTGAACGGGCCTGCTTTGTGAAGTCATCTCTCTTTCCTAGGGTGGGTGGTGGCTGGGTGTGTACTTGATCAGGGCCCTGTGGAAACAGAGGCCCTCAGCCTCTCCAGTAATGCTCCAAGGGCAGAGGCTGTGGCTCGCTCTGAAATATCAGTCCTTGACATTGTTCTGTGGATGTGTGAGGAGAGGAATGAGGAAAGCTAATCCATTTTCTGAGCCCAACCCCCTTGAATAGGGGGGACTACCTGAATCCAGGGCATATGGAGCTCACTGAGGTTGTCCAGTTATTTTTCAAGCTTGTAGGGCTTCCCCAAATGTATTTTACCAAGTGTTTGTACACTGGCATTTATTAAGGGCAACGCACGCGCACGCTATACGTATCTGATTCGTCAACCCTGAAATGCTCAAAATGTTGTGTTTTGGAGATCTCTTGACATCCAGAAAAGGTCTTGAATTTTTAAATTTCCTTTTTGCTCTTTAATGAAGCCAACAGAAATGGGTGATGCCAGTGCCAGGCCCAAATTTTCCCCCAACTTCCTGGCCACCAAGAAGTATTTTGGGCATGATATGTTCTGAGAGAAGTGTGGCAATGGCACAATTCTAGGGCGTGTTTCTGATTTGCTTTACATATATCTGCTCAGTAAAGCTGTTTTTGAATGATTTGTTCAGCAGTCGTTAACTTTTTCTTTTTTTTTTAATGAAACTTCTCAAATCTTTTTTTAGAACAGGGAAATCTCTTTGTGACAAGAATAAATAAACTCTAGCATCAAAAGCTAGTTAGGTGACCTAGTTCCTTCAACAACAGCAACAACAAAAAAGTGCAAAGAGTGCAAGGAGGTGGGGGAAGAGAGAAGCAGGAGGAACTATAATGAAAAGAGACTTAGGAAGCATATGGACCACTTGTGATATGTGGCCCTTATTTGAACCCTCATTCAAAAAATAACTGTTCAAAGAAGAAAGTAAAACATTAGGTGAAGGAGGAACACAGAATGGACCTTTGGTGACATGAAGGAATTATTTTTAATTATGACACTATTGCAGTTTTTAAAAGATGTCTCACTAGATGCAGGCTGAAATATTTGCAGAAAAATCATTCAAAGTCTGGAACTCACAAAGAATAAGAGTGGGGTACGGTTGAAACAAGATGGCCATGTGTTGAAATTATCTGAAGCTGGGTGATGGGTACGTGAGAGTTCACTGTTCTTTCTAACTTTGAATATGTTTGTAATTTAACATACTAAAAAGCTTTTAAAAATTAACAGCTTGGAATCTCCAGAAGTCTCAGGTTCCTAATGGTACTTCTTTTCGTTACCTTTTCTTCTATTCCACACCTCCCTAAAAACCTCAGCGAAGGGATATTTTCCCATTTAATTGTGGCAGGTTTCCCTCCCTCCCTAGTTTCTTTCTTTCTGTCCCCTTCCTCCTTGTCTGTCATTCTGTTTCCCTGTCTTTCTGTCTTCTTTTCTTCCTTCTCTTTCCTTTCCTGACCTTCACTGGGGCTGACAAGAAAAGGAGACACATGTTTTGTATCAAGTTGCAGATATACTTGGGACATACTATCATGGCAACACAGAGGCCAGGAGCTTTCTGGAGACTCAGATGAGTGCAGCGGCTGCCAGGGCCTGCCTGACCTCAAAGTCATTTTACAGTGCAGAGGACAAAACTGGACAAGACTACCCACCCCGAGTCAGCCATTGTAACTGGTTTTTGAAAAATATTTGCCATGATGAACATGTGATGGATTTAGGGTGAAGTTAACTTTTTATCATTCGTCTTTGATTTTCGAAAGAGATGTTGGGATTGCGTTCTGTTGTTACTGTCCATGATTTGGAAGGAGTCTGGGCTTCGAGGTTTTGCTGTGAGATAGGTCTGATTTAGTCTCTGCCTGAGCAGACCAAGAGATTAGATTATACAATCCCAAACAAGTCTCGGAAAGTCAGTCACAGTGGCGAGAATCACCTGCAGAGATTTTTAATTTAAGAAAAAAAACTTTTGGTGAAGATGCTTGGGTAACCTGCTGGGAATTCTGACTCAGTAGATCTGAGTGGAAACAGAAGCCAAAAATCTGTAATTTTGTTAGCTTCCCACATGATTTTTATGGTCCTTAGGCCGGAGATCTGCTGGATTCAGTGGTTTCTGGTAGATGGGAGGGATTCTGGTTGCTCAAGGAGCAGACTGAGGTTGCATTTCTATATAGTTGTGCCTCATTACAATGATATGGCAAATTTTCCATTGGTGTTATTGTTTTTGTTTTCATTTAAGATGACTTGTTTCTGAACACGACCTTGCATCTGGTAGTTACTACATAAGCAGAAGGTAAATAAACTGTGAATACAGAAGAGAACATCAGCAGAAAGAAAGGTAACTGAGCACTTACCGAGTGCCTACCCTTGACTCATCGTGTATGTTTTCCCTTGTACTTTTTGCCACAGCCCTGGAAAGCAATGATTATTACCCAGTTTTTTTGCATTTGATGAAATTAAAGCTCAGAGAAGTTCAGTATTTGACTCAAAAGTCACACAGTGAGCCTGTGGTGGGAGGATTTGAACCCAAATTTGTCTCTTTTTTTAAACAGCTTTATTATGGTATGGTTCCTGTACAGTAAACTATACATATTTCAGATGTAAATCTGATGAATTTTGGTAGATGTATACACCAATGAAACTGCCACCACAATCACTATAACTAACATTTCCATCACTCCCCCAGAGGTGCAAATTTTGAATTCCAAATTTAATTTGTCTTTCTGCTGTGCCACGTGGCCTTTCTGAACACTGTTGCCCATTTCCCTGTCCTGTCTTGGCCCAGAGGATTGTGGAACAGGAGGGGAAATCTGTTAGAAGTCAGGAAACTCAACCAGTGAGGCAGACTGCCACAGCTTCCTTGACCAGGCTGTACTGGTGAATTTGTTTGTCTTGGTCCAGAACTGGGTAAAGGTTCCACTGAAAGCCTTTGTCACTGCTCAGAACACCAGAGTGTCCTCACTGGGAACTGATTGGCAAAGGAATATGGCAGCCGAGGGACAGAAGCGTCTTCTGGGTGGTTTGCCTGTATCTGAATTTTTCTGTGTGCAGCATCTTATAAGAGGCCTAAGAATGTGGGAGTTCTGTTGTCTATGTGAGTACCATCCAGCATTTTGGCTTTCTTGCACAGTGTGAAGGTCAAAATATCAGAGGGAAAGAAAAATCCCCCCAGTGGATTCCAGGCACTCACTGTCACCCACCTGGTCTATTACAGCAGTCTGCACACTGGTCTTCCTTCTCACGGCCTGTTTTCCAAGTCCTTTTACTCAGATGGAATCTTCTTAAAAATGCAGATCTGATTATGTTCCTCACTTGTGAAATCCCTCCAATAACTCATTCCTTGAGGAAAACGTCTTGAGTCCCTCGGCATAGCCATGAAGACCCTTCCTGGTCTGGCTCTGTCCCTCCAGCTGCATTTAATATATCTCAAATACAAAAATAACACATGGTAGGAAGCTTTCCTCTGGGTGCAACTGATGGTCCTACTTTTGGTGTCGGTTCCTTCTCTCCTGAGCTCTCTGTAGAGCTGCTGTCTCTTCCACTGAGGGTGCTTAACATCCTTTCCCTAACCCTCTTCTTACTTGAGTGGTCAGAACCACCGCCTCCAGGCAGTCCTCTGCTTTAATGAGCAGCTTCCAGTTCCAGCTGGTTTTATCCCTCTCCCTCCCAATCCGGTAGGGATGGCCCTGCTGGGGGCCTAATTCCTCCCCTTCCCCAGTGAGAGATGGGTGGGAGCAGAGGGGTTGCCAGAGCTGAATGGCAAAGAGGGGCCCAGATGCTTGTCATCGGGTATACAGGAGGGGAAGGAGGGAAGAACTGGTTGGGAACAGCCAAAAAGGACAAAGTTGCTGACAGAAGTCTGAAATAACAGGATCACGCTAACAAAAATAGCAGTAATTCAGGACTAAAAAAATAGCACAGAATGCTTTAATACCAAAATGTGGTAGCGTATTCATAATTCTCATCTTAGAAGTTACCTCCTCAGAGAGGCCTTCTCATAGGGCCTCTTCTGTGTTCCAAGTTCACGTCTCCAATTGCACTTACTACTCTCTGGAAACACCTTGCTTACTCTTTTTTTTTACTGTTTATTCTTCAGACTCCCCCAGATGTAATCTAAGCTCCATGAAGACAGGGACCTACCTGCTGGCTCCCCAGTGCCTAGAACTGTATCTAGAACATAGTCCCAATAAACATTTGTTGAATGAGTGGATGGGAATGATTATTCCAACTATCCAAGTTGCTTTGGGTGAGATTAACATTGAGGAAAGGGGTGCAGTCACCTCCAGTTCTCTAAGCCAGGTCAGGCAGTGCTATATATACGGGCTTGGTTAATCATTATTATCTTGTTTCAAAACCATTTTAAGATGCCAGGCATATTGTGGAATTGAGGGAAGTAAAAATCTTGCAACAGATGGTACCACCTGCAAAAGAGAATAAGTCTAATTTTCTACCCCACCCTCCACTCCTCATCACAGATATGAATAAACACACACCAAATTGTTGTTCAGCTCCCTTGGAGGGAGGGCATGTTCTGAGTCAGGCAAGGAGAGTCTCTAGCCACAGGACAGCTGGGAACTCAGGTCCATGGAGGGCACCCAGGATGGAGGTGAGGAAAAGGCGCCTCCTTGTCTGGTGACAGCAGCTGGGCCCTTCCCTTCCTCCCTCCCCACAAAAATCCAGTTGGAACCAGCGCATGCTGAGATCCTGCCTGCCAGACAGAAACAGATGGCCTGGAGCCCCCACTGATGTGCTGGTGGCCCAGACTGCATAGCTGCTGCTTTACTCATGGGCGGGTGAGATGGGGATGGAGATGGTGGAGGTGAGGGCCGGTCACCTTGTGTTCCCTCCACAGTTGGAGTGACTCACTCAGCCGTGGCTGGAGTTTCAGATCAGGTTCTGTGGGTTATGAGAATTCTGCCTGCTCATGTCTCTGACTTGGCCGGGAATATCTGTAAACCTGTATGTCCTCAATCAAAGCACTTGAAAAAGACGCTTTACTTTTTTCCTCTTCCTCCTTCACCTGCCATGGAAGGTGTTCGCTGGAATTAGATTAGCTTGTTAAGTGCAGCCACTGCTCTGTGCAGCCTGGAGGAGGATGGCAAGGAGGGTGGAAAAGTACATTGTATCACCTCCCTGAGGATGTCTGGGCAACTGGGAAAGGCAGAGCAGGAGATGGACACAATGCCACATGAGGAACTAGGTGGTTTACTTTTCGGGGCCGTGATTGTCACTTACTAGATGGGGGACCCATGGGAAGTACTTAACCTCGATAGCCTTCTGCTCTTATCTTCTGCATAGGCAGGTGGGACTGGATTGGGAACATCAAATAGATTAGCCCCCATGCCCATTCTCATCAACTGGAAATTGCTGTCTTGAGCAGTGTGAGGGAGTACCAGGAAGCCATTTGCAGCCAAGTAAGAAAGAGATATTAACTCTTCATGTTTTCCAAGTGAATGGACAGGGGGATGGTGGCTCACGTGCCACATATTACCTGACTGGATGGCAATTTCTGCCTCTATTATTTTAATGCTTCCATGTGTTCTAAAGGTGATTCTACAGGAATCATGTAACATTTTCCAGTCTTCATCATTGCCTGGGACTTTATTAATGAAGATGATGAACACAGCCACAGTCTGACTTTTCTTGAGTTTGAGATTCTGTCATTTAACCCTCATCCTTATGGAGAGAGAAACTATTAAATGACTTGCCCAAAGTCATTCAGCTAATAAGTGAGAGCTAAAATTCAAACTCAGATCTGTCTGCCTTCAGAACCTAAGAGTTCCACCACCACCCTGCACCGCTTCCCCAGCTGGAAAACAAACATCTCAGTGCAGATTATCATTAGATGTCCCTGTGTATGGCATTGGCTGTTAAGTACACAGAGATCAGAAAGGTGCTTGAGAGATTCATTAACTGCAATCTGCCCAGCTCTTTTGAACTTACAGAGTACTTTCAAAATATTGTGACCATGTACTGAGTGCTGGAGACCATGGGATACTGTACAAAATTTTTTACCTTGGTTATCTCATTTAAACTTTCAAAGCTATTACTCCTTTTTTTAGGTGACATAACTGAGATTCAGAGAGTTAGGCAACCTGTCCCCCCGCCCTGTAGCTGAGACCAAAGCTGAGACCGGCCCACTTCTGGAGTCTGGTGGTACCTGTCAGTGCTGGGGAGTCCTGAATGGACCACCTGGCAGCATTAGAGGTACTTTTGAACATGAAGGTGAGATGAGGATCCCCCTCACTTAGGTCTCTTCTGTTCTCGAGAACTTGATAAAAATCCTGCCCTAATTTCCCAGTGTAAGCAGGGAAGATTCCTGGCCGCCCTTCCTGTGTGCCGTCCCTTGGCTGGGCCAGGGCAGCTCCTCTGATCCAGGAGTGCTCAGCCAGCAGGCAAGTGGCTGGCCACCCTGTGACTGACCTCATGCAGTGGGACGCTGTCTTTATCTTCATTAACAGTGGAAACATTAGACCATCAGGTGTGCGACTGCCCTAAAAACAAGAGATTAAAGAGAGGTGATGTGCTGAATAGGTGACCTGGAGTAGACCTTTAGAAAAGTAAATCTAAAGTTAATTTCATTCATTGTGTTTTTTTTTTAACTGGCTTATAAACTTAAAGGTTAAGAAATGATAAATACATATAACTAAATATATATGTAGAGATTTAAAATACATATGAAAATAGGGCTCTTCACAGGGTAAGTGGAATATTACTTTCTACTTTCACAGTTTCTCCTCTTGATTTTTTGCTTGGGGAACTTTCTGTCTAAAAGCAGCTCAATTCATTTGGTGCTACTGCTTTTCCTTATATGAAAGTGATTAATTCTGTGGATTTAATCAAAATAGACTTGAAAATACACTCCTCAAATTGCAAATATCAGAGAATCTGGAATTGGCCTTTTCTGGGCTAAAGTGATTGGTAAATTTGCCTCTACCCCTCAACAAGAAGTCTCACTCTTTTCTGGGTCCCCTCTCCCAGCTCATTTCCAGCAGACCCGCACATGTACCCACCCACACACAGACATGTGCCCGCATGCTTGAACACGTTTTTAACTTGGTGCAAATAGGTAAAAAAAAGCCCACATCAGTTAGGCTGGGCCACGGGCCTGTCTGCTTTAAATCTCAGCTGCCTGGGAGATCTGGGGTAATAAGTGAGTGACAACAGCTTCAGATTTCGTTACACCCTCCTGAGCACAGCCCTAGCTCTTTCTTTGATTCTTTTCACCCAACACCCTTGCCTGAGTTGTGTCCAATAAATTTTATAGCTGTGTGATCCTGTTTCAGTGCGGAAGGGAGATTTTTTTTTTCTCCACTTGACTAAATGGTGCCTAAGTCAGACCCCCTACTTCCTGCCCCCTCCTCACTTCTTAAGAAGTCGTAATAAGGACTAACCACAGGCCAGAAGCTGCTGCTGGGTCCCGTATCTCTTGAACATGAAGAGCTAATTTTCTGGTCCTGTTTTAGAAAAGCCAAGAATTAACTTGCAGAGAATTCGCCATAATTGGGGAGAAAATAATCACTCGGCTTCTTCTGCCCTGTGATCACCAGAGCCACTGGCAGATCCTTCCTCACGATCAACACCCACTTCTATTTAAAACAAAATATTTCTTCAGGGTCCTTGAAAACCCTCTCTGGATGTTCTCTGTGGCACATTTTTGTGTGAACCATTCTGATTGTTGGCATTAGAAGGGGATTTGTTTCATATCTTTGTGGTTTGAAGTCCTGGGGCACTGAGATATTTTCTGTCCAGTACTTGAAGATGTCAATGGCTTCTGCAGGTGGCAGATCTGTTCGTGGCAAACTTGAGGTGGGGCCAGATCAGGGTTCCTTTAGGAACAGGCTGTAGTCTGAGAAGAGAATTGTTTCTAATAAGGTCCTATGTCCCCTAGAAATTTCAAACCTTACCCAGTTGCCTCTCCTCTCCAAAACGTGGATTTTCTTTTTTTTCTTTTCTTTTCTTTTCCTTTCTTTTTTCTTTTTCTTTTTCCCTTCCCTTCCCTTCCCTTCATCCTGGCTCACAATACACACAACACTGTAAACTGACTATACTTCAATAAAAATATATTTTAAAAAAGGAGATGGTGGACTTTTTCCATTTGTTCTTGGAGGTGACCTGAATATAGCAGATCAGACGCCTCAGTCCCACCAGAGTACAACACAGTGTCACACGTCCCCGTGATTTAAACACCCCCTTCACAATCTGCATGTCTGTCCTGCATTCTCTCCTGAGCTCTAGACTGCAGAGCAAGCTTATCCTTAGGAATCTCTACTTGCTGGTTCACAGGCACCTCAGGCTCCATGCTTTTTCCCTGAAACGATTTTGCTTTTCTTTCAGTATTTCCTATCTTGGGGAAGGTGCTGTCGTCAGTTACCCATACCATAAGCTTGCTATCATACCTCCCATATCCATTACCATTCCCTAAATGAGAGGCCAGAACTGTGATATTGCCTCCTAACTGTCTCTGGGATCCATTATCATCCTGACTGGGTTCCCTGGCTCCTGTCCTCCTTCCTGCTTTTCCCCCAACTTATACCCCATTTCACCTCACCATTCTTCAATCTATCTTCCCCTGCCCCGAAACCCATACCTCATCTGCCTCTAGTCTTATCACTGAATGTGGATCTGATATGCTTCTCTATCTGAAATCCTTCAGTAGCATCCCATGCCGGCAGATTTCAAGTCCTGCTTCCCCAGAGTGGAGTGCAGGCCTGCTGTGATCTAGCTGCTCCCACATGCTCCCAGTTCACCCTCTGCCACTGTCCTGTGGAAGGGATCAAAAAGCCAGGGTCCCTTCATTCCCTTTCAACTCTTTGTATTTTGCATGTGCTCTTTCCTCTGCTAGTCATGCCCTTTCCTTAACTGACTTACCAATCAAATTCTATACTTCTGTATTATGAGGTTATAGTCTTATCTGTGGTATGTAGAAGATGGCTTCTTTCTTACATGGTAGTCCAGAGATTAATGCTTTCCACGAGATGCTCCAGGAACCCAGATGGCTTCTGTGTTTGAACCATCCTTATGTGATGCTCTTATATTCGTGATCCACTGCCTGCTTCTAGGCAGCAGGGTGAAAGATGGATGAAGAAGAAACATACCTGTTCCTTTCAGGGCCCCATTCTAGAAGCTGTACATATCTCTCCTTCTTAATCTTGTCTGCCTCCTGGCTGTCTAGTACTCTTCCTCTTTGGCAGTCGAAGTAACAGCAGCAGCAGTGGTGGTGGTGGTAGTGGCGATGGTGAGGTGGGGGGGTGGTAGCAGCAGATCTCTGTCTGAAGCTGTAGTAGTAGTAGCAAGAGCAGTGACGAGCAGTGATAGTAGCAGTAGAAGGAGTATCATCGTTTCCCATTTTGAGTTTCAGAAGAAATGAAAAGGTTAAGTGCCCTGACCAAGGTCACACAGCTAATGAGTCAACGGCAAAACCAGCATTCGAACCCAGAGCTCTCCTACTCCAGAGCCCACCCCTAGACTGTGGCAGCTTTCATGCCAGTGTCACTGGGTGACAGTTGTTTCTTTACATGATTATCTCTCCCACTAGATTCTGAACTCCTTGAGGAAAAGGATTTATCTAGTTCACTTTTGTATTTGTAGAGCTTAGCACAAAGCTGGGCATATAGTCAGGAATCAATCAGGAAATACTTTAGACAGTGAATCAGGGTTTCTTCACCTAGGCACTCTTGACATTTTGGGCCAGATAATTCTTTGTTGTAAGCTGTCCTGTTGTGCATTGTAGGATGTTCAGCACCATCCCTGGCCTCTACACACTAGATGCCAGTAGCATCTCTGCACCCTCATCAGGGAAACCAAAAGTGTCCCTAGACATTGCTGGCTGTCCCCTGGGAGGCAAAATCCCCCCTTTTAATTAAGAGCCATTGATTTAAATCAAGTGATGGCCAAGGAACCTTGAGAATTGCTCACATCCAGAAAGGGCATCTTCAGGATTGGAAAGGATGCTGAGGCTCTCAGAGATGATGATGTATTTTCCAGGTCTGTGTGTCTGGCACATAGAGAGGAGCCTTGCTACGCTGTCTGTGGAGGCAGCCGTGATGATCTCCTGAGTGTGCCAGGCCTTCTTGGGGAAGACCAGAGAGGGTCCCTCTGGAGGCCGATCTCGCTGGGCCCTGCAGATCTGCTGTCTGGCCTGGCACCACCTGGCAAAATCTCATAGCTGTAACCATAAATATGGTTTTGTAATTATTCTGGCAAAACAGGGGCCGTGTTCTGTTTCCTGATTTCTCTTTTCTGTTTCCAATTGTTTCCCTCATGACACATGGAACCCATGGAGAACTCTGTTGGAACCCAAGTCTCTGATTCTTTCCAGCCCCATTGTCATGGTTTTCCCACCATCTGAGCCAGCCTGAGTTATGTTACCACGTGGTGGTCAGTGTATGGGTATCACTGGCACCTTTATTATCCCCTGGCCTATAGCATTGTGCAAGGAGAAAATGTTATAGGTTTTTCCACAGTTGGGGTTACCCCTTCCCTGCTGGCAGTGCCAGGAATTCAAAACTCACTATTTAATAACTGTGTCATTTTGAGCAATATACTTAGCTTCTTTGATCCTTCATTTGTTTGTCTGCAAAGTAGAGTAACCCACCTGTCCAAGCTACCCCCCCATAGAGTTATTGTAAGAGCAGAATAAGATATATAACAGCCTTCGACTCCCCAGTATGATATACTGTCAGTGCTTTTCACACCCAAGGAGACTGCAGCATTCTCATTCATGGGCACTGGATTATAAGTTCAGTTAAACCCAACTCTATGTCTGTCTTTTTCCTCCTAATTCCCAGGGACCTGGGAAGTACTCAGAAAATAGGTGATGAATGACTATATGAAGAAAAGTTGGTAAGTCAGACCCTGTGGTCCATTGCCCTAATCGGGGGTTGGGAGGGGTGTAGAGAGTTATTGTGTGGTTTATGTATCACTTACATTTGTGACAAATGTTCCAAGCAGTCACATTTTTAAAAGTTCACCCAGTGTTCATTAGAGGTCACCTTCTTGAGTGCCTCCAGAGCAGTACACACATGTATGACTCTGGCAGGTATGAGACAAGATGGGTGAGGAGGGGCCCAGAAAGCTGGGGAGAGCATACCCAGCCTGAAGGTGTTCACAGTCAGGTATTCCAAAGTCTCTGCACCAGCCAAACAAAAAATGTCTTTGGGCCAGTTTAGGTCTTCAGGCAACCAATGGCAACTCCTGGTTTCCAGAGTACCTAGGGTAAACGCTGGACAGGTGCTGGGCAGATGAAGTGAGGAGCCTGGAGTCCTGGAGCAGAGATGGACAGGAAATGAATAATGAGAAAAAGAGAACAGCCAAGATGTATTAAGAGCTCAGCCAAGCACTGTTCTCCGTCCTTTACAAATGACAGCTTGTATTTAATCCTCACAACAGCCCAGTGGGAGGTGCGGAGTATCATTGCCCCTACAGATGAGGACAGTTAAGATGCAAAGAGGTTGAGAAACTTGCCCAAGGTTATGAAGCCAGTGGCTGTAGCCAATGTGAAAGAAAGCAGAGAAGCCCCTTCTAGATCTCACTCTTTCCACCCTTGCCCCCTTCCTGTCTGTCCTCGCACAACAGCCTCAGTGATCTTCTAGTGTCACTGAAATCAGGCCACTCACTGGTGTCCCAGTTGCTCCCCACCCGGAGGAGGCCCTGCACCATTGGGACGCCACTTCCCCAGCCAGCCTCACCCTGCTGCTCGGGCTCTGTGTTCAGCTCCACTGGTTCAAGTGCACAGGTCCCTCACATCCCCAGGCCTTTATGGTCCTTCCCCTTTGCCCCAAGTCTTTTCTTATTTTGAGGACCTTTGGCATTCCTTGGACATCATCTGCAGGGTCCTCTCCTCGGAGGCCCACTCAGCCCAAAGACAGCCTCCTCTTCCTTGTCAACATGCTAGTTTCCTCCCTGGCCCCTGTGTTTGCCTGACTGATAACTCCACTGAAATGTAGGTTTCAAGAATGCCAAGACCTGTCCTGTGCCCTGTTGAATCCCGCTGGTGACACATGGCCAGCACAGAGTAGATGCACCATCAAGAGATGCTTGTTGATTAAACAAGGCAGCACGTAGGAGAGGCTAACTTCTGAGGCTTTGTGACCCACCAAACGTCACGTAGGTGATGGTGGCACAGTTGGTATTTGAACTGATCGTGACAGCACTTTGTTTGAAACCCACCATTACCTTTCCACTGTTCTCAGGTTAGAGCCCCCAGTGCTTGGCATGGGTCCTAGACCTTGATGTCTGGCCCATGTGCTCCTCCAGCCTCATGGCCCCCATTCTCTGTACACCCTCCCCTGCTGCTGTAGCCACGCTGACTTCTCCACCTCCCGGTCAGGCCATGTTCTATCTGGTCCAGCCCTTTGCAAGTTCTCTTCCAGCAGCTCTCGCTATCCTTCAGGTTTCAACTTAGAACACTCCTTCCCTGGGAATCTGTCTCCAAGGCCCTGGACCAGATTAGATGCCTCTCAAGTCCCCTTCATTGCATTGATCACCACTGTCATTACATAGTCATTTGTGTGATTTACTCTCTGATTTCTGCTGTTCCTGCTTGTGCCCCCAAGAAGGGCAGCCTGTTCACCTCACTCGTCTCTGTGTACCCAAGGCTGACTCCTGGGTCTATTAGGGGGCAAGTGCCAAATCAGCATCTGTCAAGGGAATTAGTGTGTAAATGCATGAGTGTAGTCAGTGAGTGAATGAAGAGTTTCTAAATCTCCTGTCCCCATGTCCCTTCTCTGGGAGATCTCAGGGATGAGACTCCCAGCCCAGGCAGGCACTTGCCCTTTGCAGATGCCTGCCTGTATCTGGTAACCAGGAGAGATTGAGCGACAAGGATACGGAGCCTTGTGTTTGTCATGTCACAGCACAGGAGGGGGAAGAGCTTTGGCTCCGACTGTTATAACAAAGACTAAAATTAGCCCTTTGGGGGTGATCTTTGTTTACTGCTGCCAGAGCCCACTGTTCTTGGAGAAAGGTCAAGAGAAACTGGACAGGAAGTGGGTGTTGATAAGTTCTGTCCCTGACGTCATGCCCCAGGCCCTCATTTCCCTGACCCCTCGTTAGTTAGAGCTGAAGAGGTAACTTCCTAAAGTGGTGCCATCCTAAAGGTCTCGCTCTCCTCCTCCATGACCAGTCTCTCACCAGGTCCTTGTGATTCCAGTTCCTCAGTCATGTGTCTTCTTCCCTGGGGACCAGTAGAGGCATGGAGGTCAGAATTCTGTTGTTGCCTAAGGAGCCTTGTGTTTTAGTTTGCATTACATGTGAAGGTAATTACCCTGAGCACCAGGTTGGGGGTTCTTCTGGATTGGCAGTGGGAAGCCCTATTCTGTGCAGAGCTGCCATCAGAAGGGAAAAGTGTAGGGGCAGAGAGAAACCTGCTTGTGCCCTAAGAACAATCATAAACCCACCTATGCTGTAGTAGAACTCACTCGGCCGGCCAGGCACTAGCTGAGCACACAGTCTGCACCACCCTAGTCATGGTGACATCCAGAGCTGGTGCACTAGCTCTTCTCCACATCTTCTGTGGAGAAGCCTAAGGAAGGCCCATGAACCCTTTCTTTTTTAGCTACTAACACTATTTAAGGCCCAGAACTTCATTTGTTCCTTTCTCTTTTTTTCCCATTTATTTATTTATTTATTTTTTATTGAAGTACAGTCAGTTACAATGTGTCAATTTCTGGTGTACAGCACGATATCCCAGTCATGCATATACATACATATATTCATTTTCATATTCTTTTCATTAAAGTTTATTACAAGATACTGAATATAGTTCCCTGTGCTATACAGAAGAAACTTGTTTTTTTTTAATCTAATTTTATATGTATTTGCAAATCTCAAACTCTTAAATTTATCCATTCTCATTCCTTTTCCCCCGGTAACCATAGATTGTTTACTATGTCTGCACATTTGAGAAGATACATGCATCCCAATGTTCACAGCAGCACGATATATACAATAGCCAAGACATGGAACCAACCTAAATGTCCATCAACAAATGACTGGATAAAGAAGATGTGGTATATTTATACAATGGAATTCTACTCAGCCATAAAAAAGAATAAAATAATGCCATTTGCAGCAACATGGATGGATCTAGAGATTGTCATTCTAAGTGAAGTAAGCCAGAAAGAGAAAGAAAACTACCATATGATATCACTTACATGTGGAATCTAAAAAAAAAAAGAAAAAAGAACACTAATGAACTCATCTACAAAACAGAAACAGACGTGCACTGGTTTCTAATCCGAACAACACAACTGCCTCATATATACACGTCTCACTGTACACACATTTATAGGGACAAAGAATGTTGGACAAATATTTGTTGAAGAGGATCTGGAAGAGAAATCACAGTTGCTAATATTTGTGAGTAATTTTGGCTCTGCAGCTTTGAGTCAGTTACTTAGTTTAATTCTGTTTCTTTTTTACCAGGACTGTTTGGTGACAGAAATCAGATGTGTCAAAGGTGCCTGACCGTTTTTTCCTTTGATCATCGTGGCTGTCCTCCTGGGTGGGACACTGTCCTCTCCTTCCCTCCCACTTCCCTGGACAATGCTTGTTTATCCTTCAGGTCTCACTGAGATATCAGTTCCTCAAGCAGTCCTTCCCTGACCTATCAGAGCATTCAGCACCTCTGATACGATTTTAGGGTACCCTGCACTCTTCCCACTTAAGACGACTGTAAGTATTTATGTAATTTTATGTTAAGTGCTGGCCCTCTTGCTTCCTTCTGAGTTCAGGAAGTAGATAGCATATCTATCTTATTTCTTCTATAACTGACATAGGATAGGTATTCAGATTGACTTTCATTAAGGTCAGCATTAGACCTCCATGTCATTAAATCCTCTTTTATTTGATTTCACTTTTTAAAAAAATATTTTTATACAATTTTAAGGGTTACTTTCCATTTACAGTTACTACAAAATATTGGCTATATTCCCTGCATTGTACAATACATCCTTGAGTGTATCTTACACCCAGTAGTTTGTACGTCTCATTCCCTGACCCCTATATTGGCCCATCCCCTCAACTGATAACCACTAGTTCTCCATGTCTGTGAGTCTGCTTCTTTTGTGTTATATTAACTAGTTTGTTGTATTTTTTAGGTTCCACATATAAACAATATCATACAGTGTTTGTCTTTCTCAGGTGTATTTCACTTAGCATAATGCCCTCCAAGTCCATCCATGTTGCTGCAAATGGCAAAAATTTCTTCTTTTTCATGGCGAATAGTATTCCATTGTGTGTGTGTGTGTGTGTGTGTTTGTGTACACACCATATCTTCTTTATCCATTTATCTGTTGATGGACACTTAGGTTATTTCCATGTTGGCTACTGTAAATAATGCTACTATGAACATTAGGCTGCATGTATCTTTTTGAATTAGTGGTTTCTTTTTTTTTTAATATATACTCAAGAGTGAAATTGCTGGGTCATATGCTAATTCTATTTTTAATTTTTTGAGAGACCTCCATACTCTTTTGCACAGTGGCTGCACCAATTTACATTCCCACCAACAGTGTACAAGTGTTCCCTTTTCTCCATATCCTCACCAACATTTGTTATTTGTACACTTTTTGATGATAGCCATCCTAACAGGTGTGAGGTGATATCTTATTGTGGTTTCACTTTTTATTGTGGAAATTTTCAAAGGTACACATCAGTCAACAGAAAAGAAATTTCACGGACCCATTACATGTAGTGGCTAAGAACATGTTTGACTTCATCCCACTTCCTAAGCGATGGGTCCAGTGACTGCTTTGGGGGAAGTGTTAGGGAAATACTTAGTACATGTTAACACTGATGTGTCACTGTGTGGCTCATTCCAGAGATTATGTCTGTGTGCACATATGCATATAGTGATTGCTCTAATGGACCAGTGTGAGGGTAGACATCTAACTTAAAAATGTTCTGGTTTGGAATTTTTACATAAATGCTATTGAAAACATGAATATTTTAGACCTTTTCTCAATCTAAAGTGGTTATTAAGATAGAGGGAACAGACTGTGACTGTTTGGAAGGAATCTGAGCCAGTTTATAGGCTGACAAGAGAATTGTGTGATGATGTAAAAGCTACCCTCCCGACATGGTCTCTGCACCAGTCAGGGGGAGATCTCAGGGTTTCAGAAGAGACCATTTAATGTGGATATGTTCCATATGGTTTGATGGACAGATTGCAGGAGAAGTATGTAGTACCTGTGTGTGTGTGTGTGTGGTGTTGTGAATGTTTAAATGTACCAAGTGAAGTTGAAGAAATAATAGGACTGCTAATAACAGGTATTGTTAATGAAGCCTGCCTGGGTCAGTTGCTGTGCCAGGAGGTCCTTTACAGTATCTCTATTCCTCACAACAAGGTTTTAAGTTTAATGTCATCACCCCACCTTAGATGTGACAAAATGGAGCAGTTCAGAGTTGCCCGTGCTTAATCACCTAGCAAGTGGCAGAGCTAGAATTTCAGTCCAGGCCTGCCTGTTTCCAAAGCCTGGGCCCTTTCCACAGTACTACACAGCATCCTAAAACATTCTTTTGTTTCCTTGAGAAGTAAGTATCAGTTGGGAACTTATTCACCTCCTCTTTTCTTCCTTGTAAACCCAGAATGCTTTACAAATTCTGCAGCAGTAGCCAGCTCTAGGATTTAGGCATATTATCGTGTTTGGTTTTTGGGTTTTTTTCCAAAGCTGACATCGGTGTTTCTCTGCTTCTGGTTTGGGAACATTTTTCAGAGTCAGGTATCTATTGTGACAACATTTTTAAACCCTTCCTCAAAGTGTCAAGGCCATCCCATTGGATGTTCTTCCACTAGGCCGTCCAGTCCACCTGGGTGCCTTATGGATGCATTACAGTGGCTGGGAAGCCAAAGATTTTACATGTGTTTAGCACGTACATCAGTTAATTGCCTAAAGTGTAACTTTTCAATATTAGAAATTCTGTTAAAAAAAACACACACCATAATAAAAATTTAGTCTGACTTATTCCAGTTGAGGGGGAAATAATTGGGAACTGAATTTATTTTAACTTAAGGATAATAAATACCTCTTGCTGCACCTTTGGAGATTTACATACTGGGTCACTTCCGTGACTCAAGCCAACTTTCAGGTTTTTTTAATTAATTCCTAATACATACCTTTGTTCAGTTTAAATGAGGCCATTCTCTGTTCCTAGGCATGATTCAAATATTCATACTACTGTGTCTGTTTGTAATGTTTATAACATTTACCATCTTATGACTTTTTACTACCTACTTCCTAATCTACTCCTTCCTCAATTTGTTTCCAGCACTTGACAACCCAACTGCATATTGCCTTTCTATTCTTTGTTTCTCCATAGTTTGGATTTCCTGAATGCTACTTACTATGTCTCACTTACATCACAGTAATTCATGGCCTCATTTTCTCTCCTTCATTGGATTGAGGACTGGGACTCATGTTTTATCTCCATGTTCCTGACACCTCGTGCAGAAATTGCACTTCGTAGCCACTCAATATATTTTACTAAATTGAAATTTAAAGAGGAAACGTGTGTGCTTTTATTTAAATAAGACCATAAATTCAGCACAACTGTCTTCATGAGTTCAAAATTCTCAGAAACGTTATTCTTCAGTGTGGTTCTTTTGTTGAGATCAAAGAGATTGGCTTTACAGTAAATGAAATGAATCACAGAGTCTTTGAACCAGAAGAATAACAATACTAATGATGAAAACTAGAAGCCATCTGTGTAATCCATTCCCTTCTCCTTAGGCCAGACAGTTCCCCGGCCACCTTAAACCAATGTGGCTGTCCTTTCTTAAAGATCCCTTTCAAGAAGAATGTCATCTTCTCATGCCAGCTCATCGTATCTCCTAGCCTTGTAAGTTAGGCCGTTTTCTCTCAGTTAATCTGACTCCCCTCTTGCTGAAATGTATGCTCACTGCTTTCATAGAAATGAAAAACAGCTGCTTCCAACTGAAAATATTTCCCTTCCTAAAGATGGTTATTCCATCATTCCATACCCTTGTCTTCCCCTGGTGTAATTCTCCCTTCCATCTGACATTGCTTTCTGTTCTCCATTTCCAAGCTATTGAATGCTACTCTTAATTTATTGGTCTTTTGCCTAAAAAAACTCAGGCTAGATATGATTAGTAAGTGATCATTGATTTCAGGTGTACCTCAAAATATGTCTCACATCATTAAAATCAGTGGATCCAGCCAGGTTGGTGAGGAACTGAAATACGGTGACCCCATGTGATGTATGGTGGTTTCTTTTTAAGCCTGCCATCAACCATTCCCATCTCAGTTTCTCCAGTTGCTTAATTTACAAGACATGATTTGTTTGTCATGAACTGCTTTGCAAGGTTCAAAAGAAACAGAAATGATGCACAAGGGAAACAGAATAAATTTAGGCCATGGATTTTTTTTTTTTTGTCAGATCTGGTTTATAAATAAGGCTTTTTCAATTAGAAAAACACATGATAATTTTAAAGGGGATTAAAAAAAGAACCGGGTACACTGTAAGTGCACTTTTACCTTTTTGTATGGTTTCTAAATCAAGAAACCCCATGAGCTCCTTTGTGCTGGTTATTAAAAAGGATAGCGAGCAGGCAACTTCCTTTCCTCATTTAGTTTAGCAAGGATATTGACTTACACTTAAGCAGAGGCCTCTGGGCCCTTTTGTTGGTTGGTTGTTCTGTTTGTTTTTAATGTGAGCGTGTTTAAAAACTCAACATATGGACTGAGTTGCTGTGGTAGAGCTCCAGTTCAGCACTCAAAGCAGACTTTCTGTGTAAGAATAAAATGAGTATGTATGTATGTAGTAAGCAGGTTAGAGAATATGTCAGTGATAGGTATTGAGTTAACAAACATTTATTTACTATCTTCTCTGTGTCAGCCAAAAAAAGTCAAAAAATCAGAATGTGCATCTAGTTTACAGTCCAGGATGGGAGACAAAAAGACAATTTGGCAGTCAGTTGTAATGCATTAAGAGCTACAATAGGGAGCAGTGGAAACACCATGGAGGGATAAGTAACACACCCTTGGACAGATTCCCAAAGGAATTGACATCTGTAGATGATTTTTAAAAAAAGATTGAGACAAATGAACTTATTTTACGTGCCAGAAATATACTCTCAGACATAGAAGACAAACTATGATTACCAGAGGGGAAAGGGTGAGGGAAGGATAGATTAGGAGTTTGGGATTAACAGATACACATTACTATATATAAAACAGATAAACCACAAGGACCTACTCTATGGCACAGGGAAGTATTCAATATCTTGTAATAACCTATAATGGAAAAGAATCTGGAAAATAATATATATGTATATATAAACTGAATCACTTTGCTGTGTACCTGAAACTTACACAACACTGTAAATCAACTATACTTCAGTTAAAAAAAAAATTACCAAGGGTAAGCAAAGGAAGGGTGTTCTAGACAAAGGGAGCTGCATGACCAAACATAGAAGCCAGTGGGAGCATGACCCATTCAGGAAGCTGCAGTTTGTTTCAACCAGAGAATAGGCAGACCGCGGTAGCTTAGTAGTGCTTACCGTAGGCTCCCTCGGATGCACATCTTAGGCATGATTTTTTTTTCATTTTTCTCTGGTGTTTTATCAAGGTTTTTAGAACCTCCACAGAGTTAATTTCTCTAGCCTTCTGTGCTCTCCTGGAGCTTTGCATATGTTAAAGCCCTTCTTACATTGTTTTTTGCATTTCCCCTCGTCCATGTTCCCTTCTACCCTCTGAGCTACCCAAGGGAGGAGATCTAGTACTCAGCTCTGTATCTCTGTGATGCCCAGCTCAGTGCTGGCAAAAATGTGTTTGGGAATTAATGAATCACTCCATGAATGCATGGAGTATTCTAACTGGTTTTCAGTTTGGACTCAATATTGATGTGCCAGATACGGATCAAAAATTTGGTTTTTACAGAAAGAGACTCAGGCATAGAAAACAAACTTATGATTACCAGTGGGGAAAAAGAGGAGGAAGGGATAAATTGTGAGTTTGGGCTTGGCGGATACAAACTGCTATGGACAGACTAGATAAACAGCAAGTTCCTACTGGATAGCACAGGGAATTATTCAATGGCTTGTAGTAACCTGTAATGAGAAAGAATATGAAAAAGAATATATACATATATATATAATAAATACACACACACATACATACACATATGTATAACTGTATTACTATGCTGTACACCAGAAACTAATACGGCATTGTAAATCAACTATACTTCAATTTTAAAAAACATGTTAAAAAGGAAAAAAAATTGGTTTTTAACTCAATTTTATGTTGAATTGAGCAAGAGTGAGCTGAGTTGCCTAGGTTATTATTTCATTTAGTTCGGATAATGATCATCAACTTAGAGCCAAAAACCCATCTCCTTTCTCTGTAGCGTTCTTAGCATTATCACAAAGCACATTTTCATTTGAATATTTCTCTTTCATTAGTATTTGCTTGATCAGAGGTAGCTATGAGATAATGATGATGATGTTGACTCTGATGAAGATAATGAGAACAAAAATAGCCGTTTATTGGGCATGTTCTGTGTGCCAGGCACTGTGCTACCTGCTTTATATGAATTGACTCACTTAATGAATTTGTGAGATAAGTACTACTGTTCCTCTCCTTGATGTATGAAGGATGCAGGGAGACATCACCATGTCTTATTTAGACTCTGCACATGCTCAATAATCCCATCCTCATAGCAACAGTGAAATCAACAGACTGGACGAGCCCTGAGATCAGATATTCTGTCTCTCATCTGGAGGCAAGATCAGGCTTGAACTGAATGCCTTGGTACCTGTGCTCTGCCTGAAACATCTCCTCTATAATCTCTGTTCCCCTGGTGAACTCCTACTCACATTTCAGGACTCACAACTCAAACTACTCTTCTAAGGGAAGCTTCCTCAATCTTCCCCAGGTAGGGTTGTCCTTTTCCTCTGCTGATCCTCTTAAACACCATATGTTTCACCTGTGAAACATCCCTGTTGGGAGAGATAGTGTTTTGTAGTTAAGGGCATGGCTCTGAAGCTAACTGGGTTCCAACCCTTGCTCTACCCATGTGAGCTGGGTGTTCTTAGTTCAAGGCTGTTTTTCTGTTGGTATCTTTTTCTTTTCCATTTCCATTTCATTTTCCTATGTTTGTTCCTTTTCTACCTTTTTTTTAAGAGACAAGATATCTTGGAAGTTATGAAAACTTCAGGTCTATAATTGTAGTTCACGATCTCTTTCTTTTGATGTCTTCTCTTTCTTGTTTGAAAAGTCTTAATCTGGCTCTCTCCCCTGAGAGACTCTTGACTCCTTGAGGCCAGAGAGATGATATTCACTATAAATGCCTTAAATGGCTACGTCACAGAATTTCCATGTTCTCGACATTAAGAGCAAGTCTGACTGTATCCTCCTTTTAAAAAACTGATGTGCTGTTTCCGCCAGTTTCTGGATCTTGCTCCCTGAAGGACACTGAGAACTGAATTTGTCGTTGTTGTCTTTATAAGACTAATTTTTAGAGCAGCTCTAGGTTCACAGCAAAAATGAGCAGAAGGTACAGAGATTTTCCATATCCCCGAGCCCTCACACATGCATAGCTTCTCCCATTATCAACATCCCCTGACCAGAGTGTTGCATTTGTTACAACTGATGAATCTACAATTACACATCATAATCACCCCAAATCCATAGTTTACATTGATGTTCTCTCTTGGTGTTGTGCACTTTATGGGTTTGGACAGATTAGACATGTATCCACCATTATAAAACCATTCAGAATAGTTTCACTGCCCTACAAATCCTCTGTGATCTGCCTATTCATTCACTGAGATCCTAGTTTAAGGCTGTTTTTCTGTTGGTATTTTTTCTTTTCCATTTCCTTTTCATTTTCCTGTGTTTGTTCCTTTTCTACCTTTTTTTTAAGAGACAAGATATCTTGAAAGTTATGAAAAATTCAGGTCTATACTTGTAGTTCACCATCTCTTTCTTTTGATGTCTTCTCTTTGTCTTGTTTGAAAAGTCTTAATCTGGCTCTCTCCCCTGTGTGCTGGAGAAGATACTACTTTATACTAAAACTCTCAGCTCTGTGATTTAAGTAAGCAGACAGCCCCTGGGTTGCCAGAACAGTCAACGCTGTAACTGAGAAGGGCAGTAGCATCATTGTGTAACCTCCACTTATCATTATGGCCATCATCATATTGGCGTCCTCAGTACCTGGAGCACAGGGAGTCCTGACAAAGGGAGAATAGGTGAGGGAAAGAATTCTCCAAACACTTTGCGTTTTGCCCCGTGGAAGAAGAATGGCATCATTTCTAGAGACCAAACCAAAATTGGTAGAGAAAGAGAACTAGAACCACAAGACTTACTAAATATTCTCAGGGGTCATGTGTATCAAATGCCTGCAGGTGATATTACTGGACAAAATCAAGCATAACATTTGTGAATGTTTATTGTGAGGGAAGTCACTATGCCTTTCAAAACACCTTAGAGTTGTCAGTGTCTCATAAAAGGTAAAGTAAAAAATACTTGTTGAATGCATCAGTATGTTAGGTTCTACACTAAACTACAGATTGTGTAATTATTGTTATTACTGAAGGGATTTGTAAATATAATCCCAGTTTATCATGGAAAGATTTGTTTAATAATGTGTTTATGTGTTAATTTATATTGAAGAGTATTCTCGAGTTAAGATGACAGATGTTGGGTGCTCCAGAGGCTAGATACTAATCATGAAGTGGACTAATAGCCAGATGGAATTGGAATGCATGGGGCCAATTGGCAGGAGCTGTTTGAACCTGCCCCTTTCTCATCCTCTGCCAGGAATCTTACATTATCAGTTCAAGGCAGAGCAGCCTTGAATGACCATGTATTAATTTAACTCTCTGTTCTTTGCTTTTCTTCCCAAGTAGTTGTATTAGAAGATCTTTGCTCTTCTTCACATATGTCTTGTCTGTAGCATTATACCCCAGCCTACTGATGTGTACACTTCATATAACTTTGGATGAGGCCAGTGCTCAGCTTAGTAAATGGCAAGTTTTGGATGCCATTCAAACTGAGGAATGTTGGAAGATAAGGATTGTGTAGACACTACTGTCTGTCTCTGTTGATACACAGTGTGTTGTCAGTAATAGGATAGGCCAAAATGAGTTGACCTTGGAAGAGATATCTTAATTATAAAAATCATAAAATGTTTGGGACAGTTCTGCCTTCAGAGTCAGACTGGGATAGGTGCATACGTCCTCAATCTCTCCTAAGTTATACTAGAACATAGCTATGATTGGGAGTAGGTCTTGGTATCAGTAACATACTAGGATAGACCTTGCAGAGGGAGCCAGCACTGAAGTGTGGGACCTTGAAGCCAAGAGATTTGGGAGGACTAGAAGCGGGGACAGTGGTCTTCACATGGCCAGAGCCAAAAGGCTGGGATGAAGCCTCATGTCCTGGAAGTCAGAATAAGCCTGAAATGACTGAGTTAGAGACCCAGCATCACTAGAATGGAGATTGCATTAGGGCAAGGACAGAGGCAAACCAGAGGCAGGAGAAGGGGGCTGAAATCTGAAGATGTTCCCATCACAGGGCAGACCCATTTTCATGGCTTTTAGCTATAGGGTCCCTTAGGACAGGAACCATTAGAAACTCTTGGGACCAGAGCTCTGCCCCCATAGTGGAAGAATCTAAGACAGGGCATAAATTCTTGTCTTTCACCATGTCTTTTGATATGGTGAGCTCTATGATCACCCTGTAATATTTCTTCATTATACTTACCCTTCAGAGTAGTTATTAGAAATTTGAGTGATTCCTTCATGGATTTTCTCCTTTACTAGATTCTAAACCCCATGAGGGAAGAGACAGTATCTGTTCTTGGTACACAATAAGAGTTTACCAAGTATTTGTTCATGAATGTGGGAAGGAGGGAGGCTCTTTTGTCCCTTTTCCTCATTTGGAGAAAACACACACCCTTGAGGTTTGCAGGGCAAGGCTTGCTCTGAGACGTGCTTTGCACTGTACTATTTCCTGCTTCCAGCCCCTTGAACATGTGGTTCTTCCCACCTGGAACTTTCTTCCCTCTCCCCACTGACACCGGTCTCTGCCTCTCCCTCTTCTGCTCCTGCCTCTTCCTCTGCTCCTCAAAGACTGACCATCCATCTGACTGCCGTGTTCTTTCTTTAGCCATCTGGATGCCTTCAGTCTTGGAACTCAGAATGTTGTGGAACCCGTTTTATCTTTTTAGGATAATTTTTTGGATTTCTACTCTTACTCATTATGGATTGACATCCCATCTGAACTCTCAAAAGCAGTCTTAATATTCCTGTCTTAAGGGAGCCTCTTATTGTTGTCCCTGTGTCCTTGCCTATGGAGTGCATCTACTGAATCGCTTAACTTTTACCAGACCATCCTCACGGGAAACCCAAGGCAGCTGCTCATTTGCTCCCTAGAGCTCTGTGTTTCTGAGCTCTTCATCTGTTTTTAGTTGCAGGGTTTTTTTTTTCTTTCTTTCTTTCTTTATTAAGAAAAAGAGATTGCAGACAAAGTAAACACAGAGAAATCAAACATCTCAAATGTATTACACTCTTCACATGCTCTGATTGGCCTTTGCAATGATTTGTAAATAGTCTTTCATGAACTGCTTGAATAAACACGTACTTAACAAGTGTGGACTTTCAATGGTTCAGACTAAGGTTTGAATTTCTGTCTTGCTTATTCCTAATGGTGTGACTTCAGAAGAGTTATCCAGCCTTCTGAGCCTTAGTGTCCTCTATCAGATGGGGATACTGATGGGGTCCTCACCAGTTTGTTGTGGGAACAGCTCGAATAACCCCCTTAAAAGTACTAGGTGTGGTGCCTGGCGTATAGCAGGGACTCAGTAAGCTGTCTGCAGTTTTCTTCTCTTTTCCCTTTGTTTCCCCCTTTCTCTCATATTGCCTCTAATTTTTATCATCCTCATTTTTTAGGGGATAAACCCAAATCCATGAGTCCAGGGGCTTCACTAAGATCTTGGAATGTTTTGGCAGCAACTTTTGGATCCTTTGTTTTCTGACTCTTAGATCTTGTTCTCTTGGGGGCATGAGAAAACTCCCCGGACTCGATTATTTATTCAGTCCTTTCATGCTCCTCATATTGTCATGGCCACGTTTGAACCATGTTATCGGCAAGCGTAACTGAAAAGGCAATTTAATCTTGCCCTGCGTTGCATCATTGCATATATTATTTCGATCTGTCGTGGACCTGTCAGCAAGTCTTGATGAAGTCCAGAGCCAATAGAACGAGCCTGGAGTCTGACAGCCCTTTAACAGAAGCAACTCTGATGGGTGCAGTGGTATTTCTTCAGAAATAAGACCCTCTTGGTCCCTCTGTTGATACAATTAGCAGTCTCATCCAAGTCGTATTTCCCCATGAGCTGTGCTCCTCAGTGCTGGTAATTCAGTCTGTTGTGTGGCTCGGAAAAACAGAGCCATCATAGGCCTGCAATGTACTGATTGCTGCAGCCGGGAATATCTTGGTAATTTACCCCTACTCTCAGCTCTAATTATTCTGTTATCCCCTCGCTTGTTTGATTGAGACTCTCCAGGTTCTGCCTTCCCCAAGCAGAGAACAAAAGGTTTCCCTTGAAAGTGGGGGCCTGGCAGTGTCAGTACAGTGAACTGCATATAAATAAAACAGGAGTGCCGACTTCATTTTTACAAAATCATGTTGGAGAAATATGTGATAATGATCAGGCCCCTGGAACTCAGCAGGTATGTGCTTTTGATGTGTGCCTTGCTCTGGGTAAAAGCAGGAAAGTCAAAAGTTCTCCCTGTTCTGGCTAAGGGTGCCCCCATGGTCTCAGGAGAATGGCTGGAATCTTGGTGACACTTTCCTTTTGTTTAGCTCCAATTTTGGAGGCTCCTACCTGCCTAGAAAAACTCAGATATGTACCTAGTAGGCCCATGGTAATATTTTCTGAATTAATGTAATTTTTTAAGATGATGATAATTATAGCAGTTACTATTATTGATCATCAAAAATAGGCTTTCCTTATATTCTGTCATTTTCCTCATCCTAAGACGAGAGTTATCTGGCTGGTCTGTTCTTTCTGTACCTGCTGTCTTCCCAAAGAGCCTTAAGGTTTTTTTTTTTCTTTTGTTTGGCCAGATTTCCCCAAAACAAATATTCAGGATGTAAAAACCTGGTAGCCAGAGCTCTGGGAGTTGAGCTGGGGAGAGGATCTTGAGGGCTGACCTTCAAAAAGACAGGGCCTTTTGGAGGGAATGGATATGTGTATAAACAAATCCCCAGAAGCTGTATCCTCAGTGCCAGTTTATACGTTATTCAAAGAGGTAATGAATAAACATATCCATTCCCTCCAAAAGTTTCCTCATCCCCCTTCGTAATCCAACCTGCTCTTCTCCCCCCAAAAATTCCCTCCCCAGGCAACCACTAATCCTCTTTCTGTCAATGTAGATTAATTTGCATTTTTTAGAATTTTCTATAAGTGAAATCTTACTGTATGTACTGTTTTTGTCTGTCTTCTTTCTCATAGCATTAATTATTTTGAGTCATACATGTTGCTCTTTGCATCAGTAGTTCATTATTTTTTATTGCTGAGTAATATTCCTTGGTGTGAGTACACCTCAATTTGTTTTTCCATTTACCTGTTGATGGGCATTTGTGTTGTTTTTAGTTTTTGCCTATGACAAATAAAGCTGCTATAATCAAAAAAAAAAAAAGGTAGGACCTTATTTTATTTCTCTTATCTTGTCAAATGCCCCTACTTTTACCTGGGCCTTGGACCCTCCTCTGTCTGATGGTGAACCTGAGTCTTCCTTCAGGGTGTGGGAGAGATAGTAATAAGGACACATTGTTGGGGGCGAGGGTCTAGTTACTTCCTACATGGTTTTCAACCATCCTGCTGATTTTAGCCCCAATTTTATTCTCACTTTCAGAAGTACCTGGTGCCACCATGTCCTGAGCTTTTCTGGGTCTCTTTAGGGTAATCATTTTCTTCTGGGTTTTCCCCATTGCTACTTAGGTTTTATCTCTCCAAGTCTACCAGGAGAGTTACTACTCATCCATCCTTGTTTTCTGGCTTTCAGATTTCCATTGCTATTATCTTCTATCCTGTCGTCTTTGACATTGTGGGTTTTTGCCTTTTTGAAGTATTCTTACACTGCTATTTTATTGGAATTTTTAAAGAGAGCATAAATCAATGTGTGTAGTTGATCTGGCATCTTTAACTGGAAGTCTCTATGTTTTTCAGTTTTTGGAAAAGGAAAGAAAATGTGTTAGCAATTTGGCATGTTTTTGTGTCTGAGGAAGTAGGTGATGGGAGGTATGTGAGGTAGGCAAAGTGCATTTTCAAAAAGCTGTCTTTGTTCTATGTAGGTGGATGGTCTGTGCAAGGATCCCAGTGTTCTGCTGCTGCCTTGGACACTCCAGGAATTGAACTTTGGTCTCCTTTAGGGCCTGCACTGAGGACAGTAGCTGAAGATCTGAGCTTTAGAATACAAACAAGTAAAAAGTGATGAGGAACCTGAAAGCTTCCTTCTATAACTGACATCCTAGGGTTCTCACTTATTACTCATTAAGCATGTATTGAGCTCTCAGAATATGCCAGAGAGTCACTGTGCTTGGTGCTGGGGCAGATATGATATTTGCTTTTTTTTTTTTCTTCTCAGTTTCATCAAGATAATGTCTTGATGTGGTTTTATGTTTATCTTGCTTTGGTTTCACTGAGCTTAGCTCTGTAGATTGATAGCTTTTATCAAATTGAGAAAAAAAAACATGGCCATGTTTCTTCAAATATTTTTGATTAGATGCTCACATTGTCAATTTTATGTTGTTGAGTGTCTGGATTTTGTTGGATTCGTTTAAGGATTGTTGAGCCATTTTCATTGATAGGCTGTTAATGTACTTTTGGCTTAGTTTTATCCTTGGTGATCTTCTTCTAAACTTTGTTAGTGCAGGGAGTGCAGTCACACTTCTAAGGCATGTGTCTTTTGGAGTCTCTACTAGACATCCCGAATGATCAATGAGAATGTTCCACTCTTAATTTTAGTAATTTTTAGGTGACTCCCAGCTCTTCGTGAACTCTGAGAACTGCTCTGCTCACAACTTTCCAGTCACTCTTCACCAGGCCGCGTGGAACGTCAGTGTGCGTATCTGCATCTCAGTAGTCAGCAAAGACTGTGGGATGCTTGTGCAGATTTTTGGGACCCTCTTTCTGCATGGATACCTTCTCTTAGGAAGTCTGTGCCACCATAGCTTCCAGCTGTCTTAAATTCTCTGATTTCTGATCTCAGTCTCCTCAACTTTGTGTGGCTGCTTTGTTTTCCTTGGCATCCCTCCTTCTGCTTTGTGGTCCAGCGTGTGCTCCCAGAGAGAAAGCCAGCATGATAGGGCACCCCTCATTGTTTCCTTCTCTCAGGTATCACAGTCCTGCTCTGCCTCTTGTTCAAGGTTTAAAAATAGTTGTTTCATGTTTTCTTGAGCGTTTCCAGTTATTTAAGTCAGGAAGGGTAAAATCCAGTCTCTGTTACTCCATCTCCATCATGATTAGAAGCAGAAGCTTCTATTTTTCCTACTTTAGTGAATTTCTCTCTTGATGTGGGCTTTAACTTCATCAGATACTTTTTATTTTTCAATATGATCATTTTTCTCTCTCAATAAAATACTGTGGCAAAATACATTTATGGCTCTTCTGTTATTGAAACATTCTTGAATGTTGTTCATGATGTATTTTTCCATACTTTTGTATTAAATTTGATCATGTCTTGTTTAGAATTTTTATGTTCACATTCATAATGTGAGGGTGGCCTGTGATTTTTGTTTCTTATACTGTCTCTGCTTGGTTCTTGTAAAATAGTTATCCTACCTTTATAAATAACTTGGGGATCATTCCTTTTTCTTCTAGACTCTGAAATACTTTGGAGTACTCTGTTCCTTAAACATTTGTTAGAACTCTCTAGTATAGCCATCTGGGCTGAAGTTTTATTTCAGGAGTGACTTTCAACTGCTGACTCAGTTTCCTTAATGGTAATTAATTTATTAAGGTTTCCTGTTTTTTAATTAGTTTTGATAAGTTCTGTTTTTGTAGTAAATTGTCTGTTTCATCTAAATTTTCAAATTTACAAGCATAATGTTATTCATGTAATTCTTTTCTTTCTGTTAATATCTGCTTTATCTGTAGTTATAGCTCTCATTTTCATTCGTATTTGTTGTTTTTGTCTTCTCTCCTTTTGTTTTCCTCAATTGTACTAGAGGCTTTTGTGTTTAATTTGTCTTTTCATAGAATCACATTTGATTCCCTGAATTTTCTCTTGTTATTTTATATCTTTCATCTGCCTTTATCTTTACTACCCCTTTTTGATCTTTCTTTCTGTTTATTACTACTTTTCATAATTTCTTAAGTTGACTGCTTAGGTTATTAATTTTTAGACATCTTTCTTTTCCAATAAAATGCTTTAAAACTCTAAATTTCTCTATAAAATACCACTTTACCTGTCTGCTCTCTGCTTGTTTTATAAAACATTCTTCCTTTCTCTTTCCCATGTGAATATACAGAATTGAGTTTCCTGACTATTTTTGAGTCTTTTAATTCCTCAGTAATAGTGTTAATTATTATTTTTTTGGTTTACCTGTTTCTTCAAATCCTCAAAGAATAATAAAATCTTTAAGTTGTGTCTGTTTTCAAGTGTTTTTTTTTCTAGGAGCTCTCACTTTATAAATATATTTCATATTATGCTGTTCAGTTCATAAAATTTAATGAATAGTATTTTTCATTGAGCATTTTGTCATTATGGAGTGTTTCACTTTGTCTTGCTAATATTTTTTATTGTGTTTTCTACTCTAGCTAATATTTATATTGTCATGTTGTTAAAAGTCTGTATTTGTTATTTCTTTGTTCACCTCAAAAAAAAAAAACTTTTGACCACATTTTAAAAAATCTATATAGTAAAGAAGATATTGCTTAATTTTAACCCCAATATGATTATTATCTTTTAGCCAGTTGTGGAATTCAGCTCATTCACACTTGTTGTAATAACTGAAATAATTAATTTTCTTCTTTTTATCTTATTTTTGTTTTCTATGTATATTACATCACGCCCTCTCCCTTTTCTTCTTGTTTTGATTGGTTTAGTTTGGTTTCATTATTAATTTTCTCTTTATTCCCTTTTTATTCCTTGTTAATTTGAATGCTCTACTTTTTGTTTCCATTAGTAGATTACCTTCTCATTCCTTACAACCAACATTAAACTTATGTTCTGCCCTCACATATGGAGGTTTTTTCCCTGTGTACCCTTTCTCCAATGTCTGACTTCAACATTTTGCTAACTTACTATTTTCAATTCCAGGGTATCATTAGATTTTCCTTCTTATATAGCCCATCTGTTGTGTTTCAAGAAAACTTAATATTACAAATTCCTGTTTACATTATCATCATCTATTCAGATTTAGATATGTGTGCACTCATGCATACATGTATATATCTATGTACATACATATACACACATGTATATACTATATACATGGAGAGAGAGAGAGAATGAATTAATATCAGGGTTCACCACCACTGCTTCCTCGAGTCTTTGATTTGCTGTCTCCTATGATGAGATAGCTGCTCAGAACCAACTGTTTTCTGCTTATGTTCTTTCTCAAGTATTGTCCTCAGAGAACATATACGGGAAGTTTACTTTTGAAGCCTTGCACATTGGAAATGTTTTCCTTTTCCCTGACAGCTGAATACTATTTTGTCTGGGTATAGGATTCTTGGATCATTTTTCTTAATGGTCTGTACATTGTTCGTCTGTCTTCTACATTCCAGAGTGGTAGATGAGAATTCCTTAGCTAGGCTGAATCTCTTGCCTTTGTAAGTAACTTATTCATTCTGTCTGGAAGCTTGTATAATTTTCTGTTTACGCTTGAAATTCAAGTATTTCCTGGATTCACTTACTGAACTTAATGAGACTTTTTATCTGCAGGCTTAAATCTTGCTTCATCCAGTATTGAAAAAAAAAAAGATAGTACTATATTTGTTTAATTATAACATCTCCTTCATCTTTTCTTTCTTTTTTTTTCTTTTGTCCTTTTAAAAATCCCTTCTGGAATTACATTCAGTTGCTGGATCTGCCCTCTGAGCTTCTTATTTATTCCCTCATTATTTCTTCCTTTCTGTCTACGTGTAGTAAGATATATCATTCAATTGTTTTTCCACATCATTAATTCAGTTTTTAACAGTGCCTAATTTTTATTTTTTAGTTCTTCTACAAAAATTTTTAATAAAATTTAAAGTTAGTGGTTTTAGTTCAGAAAATCTTTCTTGCTGCCCTCTTCTGACTTCTCATTGCTTCCATGATTAATGTTCTCTTCCAATTTTTTCATCATTTCTACTTCATTGAGACCTTCCTCTTAGAGGTATTATTATGTATGATCTTCTCTCAGGTGAACTAGTCCCTTAAGTTAGGTATTATTTCTGTTTTTCCTGCTCATTAATTTATGTTCTTTTGACTCTAATATAGGCTTCTTTTGTCTCTTTGACATTAACAGTCTGAAAGCAGTGAAAGATCAGTGGTTTCTGCCCTGGCGTTCTGGCTAGCAGTGAGCAAATGTGCATGGCCCCTTTTCCCTAGGTAGCAGCAGCTCTCCTTTCCTGCTGCTAATGTTTGAAGCAACTCAGCCTCTGGTGTTGCCCCTGTCTTTTTCAGACCTCTATCTTTAACTCTAATTCTACAAATCACTTCCTCCATGATGCTTGCGTGCGGGAATGCACGCATACGCACGGGCTGTTAGGTCAGCCTGCCTAAAGGTGAATATTTATCCTGAGAGAGCAGGTAATTTTCTGAAACACCTGAGAAGATGACAAAACCTTGTTCTTAATAGAAGCCTCAGAGGGAGGTAAACCTTTTGTTCTGCTGCTGGTAGCTTGCCTTTACTTACTGACAAGATAAAGTCCTTTACTTGCTCCCTCTCACTGGAGATTTCTGGAGAATATGTAGCTTCAGATGCACTCTCTAAATTTTGCCAATTCTGCTGCTTTTACACATCTGTATTACCCAAAAGTTGATTTAAAGAGACTAAAATGAAATGGATCCTCACATGTTTGAATAACCCTAATGGAAGTTGGAGCTGCCAGAGGCATCTGCAGCTGTGAAACTTCCTGCCACCTGGGCTCAGTCACCTTCACTCCAAGCATACTCTCTGGCCACTTATTCTCATTTGCTATAAGAACTGGACATCCTTCTCATTGCCTTTATTGAAGGGAAAAATCTACCTGGAATAACTTAGTTATGCTGCAAAGTCTTGAGTTGTTTAACTGTTGCTCTGTTATAAACCAAAACCAATGCTCAGTAGGTCAACACAAAAATCATTTATTTGGCTCATGGGTAGTTCATTTAGGCTGTGCTCTGCAGCGTGGTTCTTCTGTTCTCAGCTGGATTCACTCACTTGGGTCTTGTCTGCCTGGGGATGTGTGATACAGGCTGGGCTTGGTGATCATTGCTCTAATCCACATATCTCTTATCCTCCTCCTGGGACCAGTGAGCTAACCCCACATGAGCTTCTCATGGCAATTCCAGAAGTGCAAGAGAGGAAGTAGAAGCACATAATGCTTCTTGAAGCTTAGACATGAAACTGGAATGTGATCACTTCTGCCTCAATTTTTGTGGGCCCAGTTACATGACAGAATCCAAAGTCTAGGGGTGGGGAACAAGGCCCTGCCTATGGTGTGATGGTTGGGAGAAGGAGGGTACAGCACTACAAATTAAGTGGCAAAGGATGTGGATGTGTGGTGAGCAGAAGACTTGGGGCCGTGAGCTCAACCTGCTTCAGCTGTTAAGAACTACTGTGCAGTATTTCCAAGTTATAATGTTACTTCAAAGGAGATAGCTGTGACGTTAGCTTGGAGGTAGTGAGGAAACTTGTGCAGAGGAGCTGGACCATAAGAATGATGTGGAGTTTTCCAAAGTAGACATGGATGAGTGAAAGGAGCAATGGTCAATCAAGACAGGGGACAGTCAGTAGAGACACAGAAATCTGCAAATGAGTGGGGCATCTGGAGAGTTGTCCTAATGGATCATTAGAAGCAGTCCTTCCACACCATCTTTTGTTCCATTGCATTGCTCTTTTCAGCGAGCTATCAGCATTTCTAAAAGCTGCGATTTCAGGCATTGTGTGTATAAGATACATATGTGTCCTATTGCGTATTCTTCAGAACATGCTACATAGGTGGCTGCTTTCTTTAGACCTCAAAAAATTATCCTGCTCAAGTAAGGTGAACGGTTTGGCACATATGTATTAAGTTCCTGCGGGCAATAGTATTCCTTCATTATATCTGTACCACTTAGCTTAGCTCAATGTGTTCTGCCTTGTATGCCACCTCTGAGAATAATCGATAATGTATAACATTCGTTTGCTTTCTAAAGACATTTAAGTCTCATAACATGTGACCTCTTCTGTGGAGCCCTCGCTAACACTTTCTCACCCCTTCTCCCATCAGGTTCTCCTGCTAAAAGTTCTCATTTCTCTCTCCGCTTCCTTCAGAACATTTTTGTTAGTGTGTGATTTTCAGTGTGATTATTTGATCATTTGCTGTCTCCCCAATTACACTGGCTTCTAAGACAGCAGCCAACCAGGTCTTTTGCCTATAACCGGTTCCCCAAGGCCTAGTGTAATGCCAGGGTCATAGGGACTGAATACTAAATATTGAGTCAGCAAGTGAATGAGTGAGTCAATGTGAATGACTGAATGAGATAGGCCTCGACTGTTGGCTTTATGAGATAGACAGATTTTGATTTATCCTTAAAACTACATGAGCTCCCCAGGTTGCTCATTTACCTGTGGTAAGGTGGACAGATCATATTCATTCTCCAGAGCTTCCATTCAATCAGTATTCACTGTGCCTTGCCATATGGCTGAATGTGGACTAGGTACTGGTAATATGGAGACAATTAGGGCTGGTTTTGCTCTGAAGGGGTTGCTGGTTTAGCAGGAGAGATAGAGAAGGGAAGGGACAAAGACAGTTACTCTGCTAAGTGTTAAGATATGGGTACATCCACACTGAACTTGCAGAAGAGGCTTTGGACTCAGCTTACCCTCCACTGGAACTTCATGACAAGGGGCAGTCTGGACTGTCATGAAGGCTAGTTAGCAGTTAGATGCATAACACAGCAGAATGAGGCAAAGAGTTCGAGGCACAGGGAAGTGAGAAATCAAGGCCCATTGGGGAAACTTCAAATAATTGGCCCATCTGGGTTGCCAAAATTGTTTCCGAACCAAACTTGGGTCCTCTTGCCCATGTGCAGTAAAGCCAATCTACTGACACCAGGTTGTGGTGAAGAAAGTACAACGTTGCTTGCAGGGCGCCAAGCAAGGAGTCCAGGTAGGTGGTGTTTAGAAGACCCAAACTCCCCAAAGGCTTTCAGGGAAAGGTTTTTAAAGCCTGGGTTGGGTGGGGAGGGTGGAAGCTGTGGGATGTGTGATCAGCTCTCGGACATTTTTCTGATTGGTTGGTGGAGAGGTAATTGGGATGCAGCATCATCAACCTTCTGGTTCCAATTGCTCTGGGGTCTTCGTGCCTGTGGGCAGCATACAGTTAACTTTTTCCACCTGGTTGGGGTTTTAGTCTCTGCAAAACTGCTCAAAGGATATGGCTCAGAATATTATCTATAGCCCTTGAGGAGGAACTAAAGGTCCTTGACTTTGTTTACTGGCTAAACTTCAAATAATTCAGTATTGCAAAATGGAGGAAAAGGGTGGGAACAGTGAGTGAGGAAGCTGGCAGTCAACATGGTTCTATCACAAAGGGTCTTTCAAGCCCTGCTAAGGACTGGGCTTTTTCCTGAAAGGAGTGAGGAACAATCAGGGGTTGGTACCATTAGATTTTATTCCATAAAGTTTGCTCTGTACACAATGGAGAATAGATTGAAAGGCAGGGGACTCTTGGGAAGAAGATACATAAAGAAGCAGTTAACTACACAGTGTGATAAGGTCTGTGATAGATTTGCGGCATGCTCTGTGATCTCAGAGGAGGAGAACCTAAGCCAGAACTGGGTCTCAGTCTAGGTTAAAGGAAGTGTTTTGAGTTACCAGGGTAAAAAAGCTGGGGAGAATTTTACAAGCACATAGAAGTAGGGCAACAGCACAGAAGTGTGCAAGAACTCAACTTTTTCAGAGCCCAGAATAATTGATTCTTTAGTACTGGAGTGTAGAATACTAAGAGTGAATTGGTGAGAAATGAAACTGGGGAGAAAAACACATCCAGCATCAAATCTTCCTCCTGTCAAATATTGCTTTAGACAGAGTGATTGCATTGATATCAGGCACTTTTAAAACTTTTTTATTATAGAGAATTTGGAACATGTACAAAACAAAGAAGTATAACAGACACCCATTTAACTACCCTCAGCCGCACAGCCACCAACCCATGGACAGTCCTGCCCCACCCACAGTGCCATTCACTTCCCCTCCACTTGTTATTTCAAAGCAAATCCCAGATGATATATCATTTTATACATCAGTATTTTAGTATGTATCATTTGAATAGAAGCCTTTTTCAAAATATAACCATAATTACCAATATCATACCTAAAATTTAATAATAATGCTCAAATATCATCAAGAAACTAGTCACTACTAATACTGCAATTTCTTTCCCTCACAAATGTCATGTATGTTAATATGAATGTAGATACAAACGCAAATATTTATATACATTGTTTGTTCAGGATCTAAATAAAGGGCGGGGACCCTTTTGAAAGTGAAAGAAGATACTGTCAATCATTAACAGGTATCAGAGGAGACTTTAATTTCAATAGTGATGAATAATTACCTATTTCGATTTATTCTACTTTTTCAGTACTTCTGCAGATATCTGGGCAAGTATTTGGCAAAACATAAAGGAAGCCTGGCTCATACTGTTGGTTCTACTTCTCTCCCGATTTCTTAGGTCTCTCTGCTCCCTGGTGTGCAAATGGACATACTTGGCAGAGGAAGGCTGGGATGACAGTTTCTGGAAGATGGTTGGTTTGGAAGACTTGATTGCAGATAATTACAGCAAAATAGGTAAAAAATAGTAATTTTTGTGATTATGTGTATGAATACATGAGGATATTGATGTTTTTTGTTTGTTTGTTTGTTTTTGTATGAATTAAAATATAGGAACACAGCCCTGTTTTTTCTAAGAGAAGCAAGTAAATTATGATGGGCAGGCCATGACTAGTAGGCCCTTGTATTGGGGCTTGCAGGAACTGAGCTTGAAATGTGGAATCTTAGACACCAGAAGCTATTTGCATGGAGCAGCTGGGAATAGCATAATCAGAAGGATGTGTATGGGTCATCTCCAGCCAGTACTAAGAAAATGTTTTGTGAGTTAAGTTCAAGGAACTAGGCAGGGCCATGAACAGAAAAAATAATTGAAGAGCTCAAAATTGGAAGAATCAGGAATAAGACAGAAAGTAGAACATGAGCCACTGGTTCCTGACTAAGATTGTAGGGTCCCTGACCTCTAGTTTTATGTTGCACTAACTGGGAAGTAAAGTTGTCACTGACTAATAGCAGTCTACCTGGTAAAAGAATTCAGAAACTAGTTACATACAGTGCTAGCTGATATATTAAAGTTTCAAGTTTTCATGTGCATTTCACAGAAAGATGTTTATTTCGTAGAGTTACGACCTACGATTCTAGTAAACTGTTATCAGGTGAGCAATTATACCTGAATAAATAGAAACACTCTGTATCATCTAGTGTGCAAGCTAGGCTGTTATAACAATACAGTTTAAAAGTACTGTGGATTAAGCAAGAGGGAAGATTATTTCCCTTTTATGAAGTAGCATAAAGGTAAGTGATTATCAGGCAGCCCTGCCACCCTCACAACATAGCCTCCAACTTTGGATCCAAGTTAACTGCTTCCATTCACATCATTTCCCAGCCAGTGAGTGAGGAGAATGGAAAGGGCCAGAAGAATCCATCCACATTATTTTGGAGGAAACATAACCTGGAAATGGGCCATGTCATTTCTGAGCACATCCCATCGACTGGCACTTGCTAACAAGGCCCCATCAGGCTGCAAGGGTGGCTGGGAAATGTGGTCATTGACTAGGTAGCCACGTGACCATCCATGAGACCAGCTAGCAGTTGAGAGTTGTGCTACTAAATATGAGTGAACAGCTAGCAGTGTCTACTACAGCTTCTAACTGCCCTTGATGACTGAGTCACGCAGTAAGTTATTTCAGCTCAGCCTTTCTCTGGTGGAGTCCTCATGGCTCAAAGAATATAAAGATAGAAATATGAAAGATCCAAGTCCTAGAACAAGGTCTGGGACGTTTTTAGTAGCTAAATTACTATTTGATCAATAAGTAGATGAAGGAGTGACTGAGATGCTGGTACTGGCACGTCCAAGCTTTTTGCTCTTAAAAGCTGTAATGTTGTTTACTGATTTTTAGCAGCATCTTTGGTGACTTGAGTCCAACTTCAGCTCTGATTTTCTTATTATTTTAATGTTTTTGTGCTCTCCCCCCCAACATAAGACCCATGTTTAATTACTATATTAACTCTGCTAATAGAGAAATACCTATAGGAAATATTCATTAAAAGTCCATAATGTTAATCTAGCAGAAAATTTCCAGAGTAACTTTATTAGATTTTGCCTGTGAAGTAAATGTATTTTTAATGGATGTCCTAAGGAGACATATCATTAACCAGAATATTACCATACATGAATTAAAACTTACCCATTCATCAAAATTAATTGTGTGATGTTTCCTCTGATTTTCATTTCTGGTGACTTGAACTTATAGGTTCAGTCTGAACCAAAAGTGAAAGATGTTAAAGAGAATATGAACTCTCAGTTGTGACTTTCAGAAACTCCTCTGGAAGCTACCTCCAGACAGTCTGTAGCAATTCTTGGAACTATGAAAAATGAATCTCGGAAGCCTCCCTATGAAGTGTTAAACATTTCTAGTGGAATCATTGCCCATCCAGTGTGGGCATTATAGTGCAAAACCTTTTAGCAGATTTGAACATCACGCCGTGGATTTGAGCATTAATACAATTACCATAATTCGCTCCATGTGGAGCTTTTAGCCAAGTCTTTACCAGCCTTTCTGGGCTCATGCAGTAAATAAATGCTTTCCCTGAAAACTGAACACCTCAGCAACTGATAGTCTTATGGAGGGATATTTTTGAAATAAATTATTGATGAAGTGTAAGTTAAGGATCAAATGCAATATTTATATGGTGCATTTCAAGGACAGGGAAGAAATTTACAATGTTTTAAGTAACTACTTGTAAGTTTCCAAAGATAAAATGTTACTACTCTAATGTCTTCCTTCAGGGAAGTATTTGGATGGTTTGGATGGGGAACATTATACAAAGCAAGGGGAAAAAAATAGTTTTGAGAATCAAAAGAATAAAATACAAGTTTCTTTACAATGGAAACTATACTCATTGATCTAATGTTCAGAATTGATGGAGAAAACCCAAAGCTTGTATTTTGTAGGGAATTAGATGCCCATAGTCCAATAAAATGATCTGTGTCAATAGATTTTGACCTTCGGTTCTCTGTGAATCATTCCCTGGTTACCTAACTAATCCTAAACATCTATCAAAAGCAAACAGGAAGAGAGAGATCAGCAGGGAGGAAGGACCCTTAGGAAGATAAGCAACATCCCACCTGTTCTAATTGATTCTCCAGGCTTTCTGTCAGCAGGTCCCAGTTGCTTTTTCACTTCCTGGGAAAAGTGCTTCATTGAATTATTGGGGCAGGCCACTTTATGCATGTGTACAACATGGCTGAATTATAGAGTGATTATTTGCATTACTGAAAGAGCCTTGTTACATAAAAGGGTACAGGGTGTTAGCTTATATGTCATTCATTATCTGGGATCAGGGAAGTCAGGCAACTCAGAAACTTAAAGCCCAACTAGAAGGAGTTACTAACTGTTAAAAGAGAGGCAGAAATGATGATAAAGCAGATGTGAAGGGAGATTGGTCTGTAAGGGGAGGGAGGCTGCGTTTTTTTTAACTGATGTCCTCTCCCTTTATGAGACCGTGTTTTAGGCATCAGACACTGTGGGCCTATCACCTGGCACATAGTACATACTGCTGAAATGTTTGTTAAATGAATGAATATATGTTTGAATGAAGGATTTGATAAATAAGCCCCTCTTTGGCTTCCATTGTTCCTAATATTTAATTGGATTCAATGATACTACTAGGTGTAGGTGTTAGACAATGGTTTTGTTTCATAAATTCAGTGCTCACAATCCATTTTTCACTAACCTGTTTGCCGCTTAAGAAAGGACTTCTGTGGAAGACACGTCCCCATCTGAATGAGAGCCGCAGTCCAACCTCATTCCTGAAGCAAGTCTCTCAGACTTTCCGTGACAGGAAATACTACAGACTCCTTCACAAAACAAAACAAAACAAAAACAAAAACAACTTAAACAACATACTTTAGAAAGATTGGGAATTTCACTTTTTCATGAAGTAAAATAAATACTGCAGTTAACTGAAGCTGCATTTTAGATATTTTTGTCCTGTAGGCTTAAAATTGTAGGTAAAGATAAAGAATTTTCTCATGGCATGTGTGTGTTGGGGGTGTAGATATACCAGCACTCACCACTGTTCTGCTCCAGAGTCTAACCAGTTAAGGGCAGTTCACAGGGACACCTGAAGCAGAGTGCAGTATTGACTTTGGTTAGACGAATTTAAAGAGCGTGGGGGGGAATCCTGCCCTCTTTTCTGAACCTGGCTGGACCTTGGGACCTGCATGAGAGTGATTTGATCCATTCATTATCAGGCAAGGAGCTGGGACAGAGAGACAAGTCATCTGGCAGGGCTTGCTTCAGCACTTGATCTGCTGTTTGATCTGCTAAATTTACAAACTCAGAGAGCGCAGTGGCCCACAGTTGGTTCAAACTCAAAGAGCCCACAGGTGATTCAAGAAGAGAGACACATGGCAAGCCTGGACTGACCCTGTTTCAAGGCTGTGCCTCTATTTCCTGGTTAACATGGCCCCATGGATGTTGGGTTTTGTCCAGGTCTCATGAATCAGCTAAGTGATTCCTCTTCCCAGGATGAAATAAGTAAGAGTATAAGCCAGAGATGGGAGTGTTCCACGAATGCTACTCAATCCTGGGGGAGAGAAGAGGAAATCCCCTTGTGGAAACATGCCCAAGTGGTTTTCACCAGCAATATGTATCAGGACCAGTGCTGGGAGCCTGAGTCCAGCAATACCATCCATAGTTGTGGGTATTATAAAACCCTTTTAAGCTGTGAATACTCAATGTTCTGAATTTGTCCACTAGAACTGGACATGTTTGCAAGGATTTATCCATTCATTCCTTAGAATGTGAGGCTTGTTTTTCATTTAGAGCTTTGCTAAACTTCTGCTCTATCTTAGTATCACAAGATGTCAGTGCTGTTTTTAGTAATTTCTATTGGAAGGTCTGGAGAAACCTTTGGCCACAGGTAATCGCAGCATTTTCCAGGTTCTGTGGGACCTATTCTACTACATCTTGTGCTGAGGGAAGCAGTCCCTGTGGGTGCTCTGGACTGGGCTTTGCCTTTTTCCTTGACCCTGAGCCTTTGATCTTATCCTGTCTACTCTTATCACCCTTCTCATTCCTGCCCGAGTGATAGAATAGGGTTTTTCCAGTACTTGAGGCAGGAACATATCCTCTTAGTATCGTACTATCTTACTTTACCCTTTAGAATCGAATTTCTGCCTGATGGAGAATGACCTAGGGGTCTTCATGGCAGTTAGTGATCTATCCAGTCATGCATCCATTTCTCCACATGTACTACTGAGACCTCCTAGGTGCTAGGTGCCGGGCTTAAGTACTGGACATACAAACAAATGAATTCATCATGGTCCATCCCCCTAGAGGATCTCTCATCTATGGGGTGAGGGTTGGAAATAAATGAATTAACAATCTCTGTTTTTGGTGTTTTTCAATAATCTAGAGATATCCAAATTTGGGGAAGCAGAGTAGGAAGTCATTAATAACTGGAGGTTATATGAAAGAAGTTGTCTCATGAGATGACATTTGAGACGTGTCTAAAAAAAATATGAGTATTAGTTTACCAGTCAAAGAGGGGAAGTGACTTCTGACGCAGAAGAAACAACACAGGCAAGGGCATAGAGGCACGGAAGAGTGTGTGTCCATGAATTGCTGGGTGTGGCTGGAGCAGTGGACCTGGGATGGGGCGGGGATGAGTGGTGAAGGATGGGACGGGAGAGGGGTCTGGGTTTAATTTCTAATGAGACTTCTACCCTTCCTTGAAGATGGGACCATTGGTAAGAGGCTTAATGTCACAGGATTGCTTCATTGCTCTCAAGAGGTGGTTCTAATTATTAACTCCTGCCAATGCCGTAAATAAAAGTGAAGGCAGTTTTAGGAGTTTTGTAGCTCCTATGAAGATGAGAGAGAGAGAGAATGTGTGTGTGTCCTTAGCCTATTTCTTTCCTTTAATCACCCATTATATTATAGTATTTTTACATTATATTATTATGTTATAATATAGTACCCATTACCTACCCTCCCTTCTGTAAGTGTTTGTTGTGAAGCTGAAATGAAGTATCAAATCACAGGACAACATGGTGTATGAAGCCTGTTTACGTTTTAGTTGTCATCATTTTTAAGTGTACCTTAGCACCTGGAGGACAAGCGTCTTCACTCCCTGGTCACTCTATGTCTCACCTGTGAGCCTGAAAAAAGTAACTGGGCTCCCCATGCTTCACCACGCTTAGTTTCCCAGAAGTACTATTTCAGCTGCTGGCCCTTCCAGGAATAGCCCTCCAGAGCCAGAAGGGCAGGGGAGCAGTGATGACCACATCATGTTGTAAGGTAATGGCTTTCAGAGTGTTTGCTATATTTAAGGTTTCATGGAACCGCTCCTCCTTTCAGTATGCATCTGGAAGATAAATGGGGGCCTCGCAAAGGTAAGGTCAACCTTCAGCTTCTCTTCCTGCCACTGGACAGTCAGTGAATACCAGAGCCAAAAGGGAACATGGAGATTTTGCTCTAATGCCCTCATTCAATGGATGAACCAAGACTCAGAGAGGCAGGGTGAAATTCCTTGGTCTTGCAGCATTTTAGTGACAGAGCTGAGACTAGAAACCAGGTCTTTGGACTCCCGGTCCTGTGGCTATTCCACTACTCCATGCCACCTTTCCTGTTTGACATTTTTCAACAAATTTTGGTAATTTAGCCAATCTGGGTTCTACCATGTGAAAGGGACTAAGTAGTAGAATAATGTCACTGAGGAAAAGACTTACATAGGTGAATTCACCCAGCCCATTGTCCAGTCTTCAACCATGAATATGCACGAAGTGAATTTGGCCTAAGCAGCTGGAAACAGTTGGATCTTGGAATACATCAGTTAAGATTTTAAGTGACTGATGTAGATAAAGTAAATAATTAATGCATTAGCTGTTGCCTGTTTTAATGGTTAAGGGTTTGGTCACCAGAGTCAGACATGCCTGCGTTTAGCTGTGGCTCTGTCATATATATTGTTAGGTGAGGTACTTGATTTTTCTGAGCCTTAGTTGATATATTAGGAGGATTAAAGGAAATAATGCAAGTACAGCTCCTAACACATAGTAAGTCTTCAGAAAATGTTATTCTTAGTATCTTAATGATTGTCCAGAAAGGGGAATACTTATGACTGTTGATGGGATTGTGAATTGGTACAGCCGCTATGGAAAACATTAGGGAGGTTCCTCAAAGAATAATAACAGAACTGCCATACAATGTAGCAATTCCACTTCTGGGTATTTATCTGAAGAAAATGAAAACACTAACTTGAAAAGATATATGTCCCCCCAGGTTCATTGCAATGTTACTTACAATAGCCAAGACATGGAAGCAACCTAAATAAGTGCGCATCCATAGATGAATGGATAAATATGTGGAATTTATATACAATGGAATATTATGCAGCCATAAAAAGAATGAAGCATTTGTGACAATGTGGATGAACCTTGAGGGCATTATGCTAAGTGAATTAAGTCAGACAGAGAAAGACAAATATCTTATGATCTCACTTATATGTGGAATCTAAAAAAATAAACAAACAAAAAAACAAGCTCATAGATACAGAGGACATATTGATGGTCACCAGAGGCAGAGGGTGATGGATGTTAACTAGACTTATTGTGATAATCATTTCACAGTATATACAAATATTAAATTATTATGTTGTACACCTAAAACTAATATAATGTTATATATCCATTATGTTGTAATTAAAAAAAAAATACAAGGAAAGGAAAAAAATATCTTCTCAGTGGTGTATAAGTAAACTCAATGGTAACCTAGATTTTTTTTAGAGAATACTTGGTTGCTAAGGAGAAATTAACCAAGTAAATATTTGTTGAGTACGTGTTATGTACCAGTCACTTCTAGATGTTTATTAACTTACTTAACACCCTTAACCAGTCTAGGTGGGTACTATTATACTTATTTTACTTATGAGTAATCTAAGGCACAGAGAAGTTAAGTAACTTGCTCAAAATCACACAGTAAGTAATAGAGCCAGAGATGGGTCTTCTCTAGAGCCTGCACCACAAGGCTGCAGAGCCTCCTGGGGCTGGGATGCACTGTTCAGATCAAGATAGCAAGAGCCACTTCTGGTCAGATTGTATCTGAAATCCTGTGTCCCATTCCAGGCCTAATGTTTATAAAGGCCACTGACCAAAAAAAAAAAAAAAAGATAATAATAATAATAAAGTTTACTTGCAGGAAAATGACCCAGATGAAAAAGATAACTTAGATCTAATGAATGTGAGAAACAGTTGAACAGTCCAGGATTGTCTGATCTGATAAACTCACGAGCCTCAAGTCAAAATATTAGTAAATCATGGAGCTGGATTCTAATCCAGATCTGCCCGACACCAAACCATCTCATTGCTGACACAGGATTACTCAGGAAGATCACAAAAAATTAGCCATAAAAAAAGGATAAAATAATGCCATTTGCAGCAACATGGATGAACCTGGAGATTATCATACTAAGTGAAGTAAGTCAGACAGAAAGACAAATATCATATGATATCACTTATATGTGAAATCTTAAAAAAATGACACAAATGAACTTACTTACAAAAGAGAAACAGACTGACAGACACAGAAAACAAACTGATGGTTACCAAAAGGGAAGGTGGTGAGGGGAGGGATAAATTAGGAGTTTGGGATTAGTAGATACAAACTACTATATACAGAATAGATTAACAAGGTCCTACTGTTATAGCACAGGGAACTATATTCAATATCTTGTAATAACCTATAATAAAAATACATACATGTATAGCTAAATCACTGTGCTGCACACCAGAAACTAGCACCCACTGTAAATCAGCTATACTTCAGTTTAAAAAAAAAAGATCACAGAAGATGCCTGCCATTTCAGAGGTTCCTTCTTCCCTTTCTCTGAAACAGCCTAGAAAAAAAGAGGCCTAAGGATGTGGCTCTCAGATGATTAGAACTATCTCAGCTCCTCTGAAATTCCAGAAGAATGAATGAGCTATATGACACCTTGCAAACCTGCATGTATTTTAATCACAGTAAAATGTACAATTCAGTTGTGTATTTTTTTCCCTTTTTCTTAAAGTTACTAGCTTGAGACTTGCATCTAGATCCTGATTCTCAGGCTATTATCTTCATCCATTTCGAGGTCATTAATTCAATGTTCCTGCAAGGCAGCCATTTCCAGCAGTTTCCCTTCTCCGTTGGATTTGGCACGTCAGCTGCTGCTTCTTCTGCTTAGCTTCTCTCAGTCACGCAGCGGATGGGGGACCATCTTGGCTTTCCAGGTGGCCCTTACCTCTGACTTCCTAGCTCCTCTGCTGTGCCCTTTACCCCAGTTCTGTGGGGTTTTGATGGCGAGATACCCATGACCTTTTCCGCTTCCCAGCACGGGCTAACCTTTCTGAGAATCCACATCAGAAGGCTGCTGTGGTCAGGTTGGCAGGTCACTGGTTGACTAATAGCCTTCTCCAAGGTTTGCTGGCAGATACCGCGTTGCTGTGAACCCTATTGATCCCAGGAGTTTGCCGGCTGCTCAGACAGCCTCTGCGGGCATGAGAAGGTGGTGAGTCACGGCCCCGCTATCCCACCACCCATCTGTGCTCGTGGCCAGGAGAATGAAGATGATCTCTTTGTGGGATCGTAAAACCTAGAAAGACATTAAAAATTCCGTTAAATTTTCATATCCTTTTAGCTGTTGAAATGTACAATCTATTAGGAGGGAAAAAAAAAACCTCCTGCAATTTTTGCCCCCACTACCCTTACTTCAGAGGCTACTTAAGGGACCAGGTAATGATTTTACGATGTTTATTAATACTTCATGTTCTCCTTCCCTCCCCCATTCTTTTCTACCAAGGACTATGCATTTGTCTTTAAGTTGAAAGTACAGAAGCTGCCCGGGGATCTTTAAGATACAGAGCTTTTGTGGTGTCATATGTTGTCCTATTATGGACATTGTATGTAGGGATCTGTTCTCTCAGAGATGCAGGGTCGGGGACATTTAAAAAAATTTTTTTCATTGAAGTATATTCCATTTATAATGTGTTAAATTCTTGTGTATAGCATAGTGATTCAGTTATATATTCCTTTTCATATTCTTTTTCATTGTGGGTTATTACAAGGTACTGAATGTAGTTTCCTGTGCTCTACAGTGGGACTTTATTGTTTATCTATTTTATATATAGTAGTTAGTATCTGCAAATTCCGAACTCCCAATTTATCCTTCCACCCTCCCTTTCCCCCTGGCAAGATATTCCTCGCCCCTTTGACTGCTTAAGAATTTAAAGCACACTGGAGGCTCATTTTTAGTGGATTTTTAAGCCCCTGGTATATGTGCTTAGGCCCATCTCAACTCATTTTTTACCATCTTTGGCTTTATTTAATCTTTAATCCTACTTCCCTTGTTTTGTCTTTGCCTACTAGTTATAAACTCTCTCAAATATTTTCTAAGATAAAGTGTGTAGAAAAAATTCTAGAACATAGTAGATACTCAAGAAGCATTTGGTAAATGAGTGGATATAGAAGTGTTAGAGAATGCAGACACACACAAACAAAGGCTTCAGAGGAGAGTTAAAACAAAGGAAAAAGGGTTGAGATCATGAGTTCCCACCTTAGATATCCAAATGAAGATGTGGAGTAGGCAGTTGGGTCTATGCTGAGAGGAGATAGAAGGTTAGAAATAGAGGTTTGGAAATCATCAGTGTAGGTGATATTTGAAGCAGTGGATAGGTGTTAAAGACTCTAGTGGAAGAAGAAAAATGGATCTGGGGGAAAAGAATTACAACACTTAAAAGGCCAGGTAGAGGAGGATGTGCCTGCAAAGGAGGCTAAAGTGTAATGAACAGGTAGATGATCAGATCAGGAGAGTTGAGAATGAGTTGAGAATGGAAGGGAGAAGTCTGGGGACGTTGAGAAAGAAAATGAGATTAGGACTGAAAACAGTTCATTTGATAAAGAGACTTTATTATAATAGGGGCAGAAGATAGGGTTGAAGAATAAATGATAATTAGTTCAACAGCTACAACTAACATCTACTGGATGCCAGACACTTTGCCATGTGCTTAATGTGGATTATTATATTGTGACAACCTTATGAGGTATGTAGTGGTCTTCTGCCTCTCTCCCCTTACACAGAAGGTAAATTGAGTCATACAGAAATTAATCACCCAGAGTCACAAAGCCGACTAGTGTGGATTTAAGACACATGTCAGATGTGTAGTCAGGATTTGAGCCAAGACAGTCAGATGCCAGACTAGAATAATAGATGAGAAAACAAAGCCAGGGAGTTTAGACAACTCTTAGGAAATGTGGTGCGGAGGGAAACACAGAGAAATGGGGTAACTGACCAGAGAAGGGATAGTTGAAAGTGGATGGAGTTTTCTGTTGCCTGATTGGTTGGCTGAAGATGGCAGAGGTTTGCTTGAGCAGGTCTACTTGCTGAAGGGAAGGTTCCAGTAGTGAGTGATAGATTGAGGATACTAGAGAGAGAAGGGAGAATGAGTACCGTAAGGTTCCAGAGAAGGTGGGAGGGAATGGCTTCTAGAAAGGAGCACAGATATATCCATTCTGTAATAGCAAGAAGAAGGAGATGGGTGCAGACCTGGGGGAGTGTCTGCTTGGAAGTGGGAAGCTGAGAGAGCTCCCTTCTGGTGGCTTCTGCTTTCTATGTGAAGTGGGAGATGGGCTGGTCATCTGTGAGTGTGGTAGAGAATTGAGGGTGTCAGAAGTTTGAAAAGAATGGAACAGATTTAGAGAAAGGGGGAGCAAGATGATTAGAGAAATCTTGGAGGATTGTTCAGTGGTATTGAGAACCTTGCTGAGGGGTGGTTATGAATTTGTTATTAATCTGCCCTGTTGTGTGATTTTCTCCAGCAGGGCTCAGCATTCTGGTTGCAAGCATAGAGGGTGAGATTGCTCATTTGCTATTTCGTTAACCACCCATCCAGTTCTGCAAGCCCTTGACATCTCCTTCTCCTCAATTCCCCATATCTACTAAGTTATCAAATGCTGTCAGGTTTATCCTCCTAATATCTCTGTGATTCATGCACTCTCCCCACCTTAAAAATGCTACCAAGTCTATGTTCTTACAACCACCCACATGGGTTCTTCCTCAGGCTTCTTAATACTTCTCACTGAGTGGAGAGTTGCTTTCTTCAATCCATTCTGTGTACTGGAGCCAGCATAAGCTTTTTTATGATGAAAATCTAGTCCTGTGACTTCCCAGCATAAACCTTCCCATGTCTTCCTAATGCTCTTGGAACACAAAACAAAAGCTCCACCCTGGTCTCCCCTTCTGGCACCATTCTCCCCTCTGGTCTCTGTCTTCTAGTCGACTGGCTTTCTTTCAGTCCTCCGCACATCATGCCCTTATCCTCAACACTGAGTCTCCTCTTATGGTCTTCTTGTCTTGCCTCTAGTGTCAAGTCCACGTTCTAGGCAGAAGGGCAGAACCAAGTGCACTCATGTGTATGTTCAGTTAGTCGGCTTCCATTTTAGGATGTTGTCTCTGACATCTCACCTAGTCACTTCTGCTTACACCTCACTGGCCAGAGTTGTATCACATGAGTACAACTATTTGTAAGGAAAGCTGGAGAAAGAGGAGTTTTCCTCTCGTCACATTGCAGCTGCCAGTAAAATCAGAGTTTTTATTAAGAAAGAAGGATTGGAAAGAAGAAAGAAAAAGAAAAATATCATATGATATCACTTATAGGTGGAATCTTAAAAATTGACACACATGAACTTATTTACAAAAATAGAAACAGACTCACTGACATAGAAAACAAACTTACGATTACCAGGAGGGGAAACGGGGGTGGAAGGATAAATTGGGAGTTGGGGATTTGCAGATACTGACTACTGTATATAAAATAGATCAACAACAAGGACCTACTGTACAGCACAGGGAACTACATTCAATACCTTGTAGTAGCCTAAAATGAAAAAGAATCTGAAAATACACACACACACACACATATGTGTGTGTGTGTGTGTATATATATATATATAATATGTATAACTGAATCACTATGCTGCACACCAGAAATTAACACAACATTATAAACCCACTATATTCAATAAAAAAGAAAGAAGGGGAGGATAAATAACTAGGTAGGCAACTCACAGTCTGCCATAGATGAGAAGGTGTTTTCCACGAGAAGAACTGAATGAAGGGTATTGCTAATGAAAATGACAGCATTGGTAAAGGTTCAGAGCTGGGTATTACAATGTATACAGGGAAGGAATCACTGGAACACTGAGTTAGAGGCCAGAAAAGGGGAGAGATGAAGCTGGAGGAGTAGGTAGGGACTAAACTGCAATGGTCTTTCTATGCACAATGAGTTGCTTAAACTTTGTGCTTAATCTTCAAGTTCTCTAAATGGGATTTCATGCCCCAAATGACGTCAAGCAAGATGGTTCATTGAGTATGGAAAGAAATTTAGAGTTTCTATTTATTTTTATTTCATTCTTTTTAAATTTTATTTTTATGTAGGTTTCATAATACATAACACTTATAAATTCAGTAGTACATGTATATAATTTATAAGTAATAAATATATATTGGGAACTGATGCTAAAGACTTTTTTAGTGGCATGTACAATCAAAATGTTAGAAACCATTGCATTAGGCATCAGGGAACTGTTGAAGGATTTTAAACGGAAATGATGTGGTTCATTTTGCCATTTCTTTGCTTTAACAAAATTTTTTAAATTAAAAAATATATTTTTTTTAAATGTTAGTACATGGAAAGGAACATAGAAAACTTTTACCTGTTTTTACAAGGAAGGTAACTGAGGCCTAGGAAGGTGAAGTAATTAGGGACAAGCTCTGAATTAGTTTGTGGCAGGCCCTGGTCTCAAACCCACATCCCACTTCCTAATGGTCCTTTGTGTGTTTTCCCTCCACAGTTCTCTTCCTGATTTCTCATGCTCTTTTTTCAGCAATTACTCTCCTCATTAGAACCATGGACATGTGGGAACCAGGAAGGGAGTAAAGGTGTACATTTCTAATAAACATGAACACCAACAAAATTGAGTTTTTGTGAAAGTAAATTAACCAGTTTAGCCTTAGGTTCTTTTGACTGTTTTGCTGTCAACCTAGAAATCTCCAGGCATACAGGCTATGTTTCCATGATGCTGAAACCATCGACAGTTCAGCTCATTGGAAAGACTTTTGACGTTGTATTTGCAAAGCTAATGGGCTACGAGATTGAACTGAACAGATTTCTGACCTGGGAAGATGGAGACTTTGTAAGAGGTGCACTGCTTTGCTTTATCTCAGCTCCGTGCTTATGGAGAAACGTGTTCCCATGGGAATGTGTCTGTGTTTGGATTTATTTCACAGAAAGTACCTTGTAAAAACTGATAGTGAAAAAATCTGATTTATAGAATCCTATTTCCTGATGCTGTGAACACGGTAGTTCAAGTCTGTGTTAACTGCTTCTTGGCCAGTGTTACTGATTTATTTCCTCATACCATCGTCAGCCCAGCTATGCAAGTACGGGAGGAACAGGGACTCTGATAACCAGATGGTGAACAAGATCTGTACTCTCCCGGGTATACTAAACTATTCAGAAAATCCAGTTTATAGGGGTACAGACCAAGGGTTAGATGTCTCTAGACGAATGTGTTTGTCAAGTTGATGATCATGTTTACCAAGATCCTTTTATCACCAGCTGAGTCCTCTTTTAATGGCTTAGGTCACCCTGGAATTATTTCAAAAACCAGCCTGATGTTAGAACCTCTTACTGGCTTGCCAGACACAAATCTGAAGTGAAGTCTGTAGTCTTCATGGTAGCAAACTCCAACCTCAAGCTCAATTATATGAATCATGGGCGAATGTTTTCATATTGGAGCAGGTTCTTGCCCCTGCAAAAATGACCATTTATTTAAAAGAGAGAGCCTGCTTAAAAACATAACAAAGTTTTAAGAGGTAGGAATCTTGACTACATTTCCCAAAGGGGAAATTATATAAATACAGGGGTAATTATACACATGTACATATATAATATATGAAAATGTGTGTATGTGTGTACATACATATAGTTTTAGGACCAGATAACAGAGTTTTAATTTATTTGACAGTTCTGCATAGTCTGAGATTTCATTTGTATTGAGATAATTGCCTTTTCTGGAACATTCTAATGGCTTTGGGCACAACAAGAAAGAATCCAGTGTATACTGTATAATTTTATGGTCATTTCTGAATGAACATATATATGACTAAAGTTTCTCATTTTTATTACTTGGAATACAGGCTGTTGCTATAATAAAATCTGAAATTACAGTGGCTCAAACAAGAAAAGGTTTTATTTCTCCTAGGCCAGGATTGTACTATACCTGAATGGACTCAAGGATACAGGCTTTTCAGCTGGTGTTCTGCTATTCCTAGGGTTTTGACCATATTACTGAAGAATATCCATTTCTAGCCCTCAGGAAGGAACAAAGAGGAAGGGGAACATATGTTCCTCTCTTAAGGTCACGAACAAGGATTTATACATACCATTCTTACTCTCGTCCCGTTGACTGAACCTAGTCACAAGGCCAGAATTTGCTGCAGGAGGGGCTGGGAAGTACATTCCTTAGCTGGTAGCTGTGTGCACAGCTGAAATACTTTATACGATAGGAGGGACAGAGATTGTATATTGGGGCCAACTCTTAGTCTCTGCCATACTAGTTAAATTGAATGTGAGTTTTCTAACATCTTTTTTTTTCTATCTTTACTACAAATGGGTGTCAAATCCTGTGAGACTCTTCCTCAATCTACTCTAAAACAGGGTGGAACAGGTGGTATGAGATCTACACTTTGTTAAATGTGTACTATATTCTGTATCCTTTATATGTGGTATAATTTAACTATTATAACCACTGTGAGTATTGTTATCCCGGTTTGCAGGTAAGGAAACTGAAGCTCTGAGAGGTGAAGTAATGTCACAAAGCCAAGAAGTGGTAAATTTGTCACCTTTTAGGGGGACAGTATAGTTCAGTGGTAGAATGCATGCCTACCATGCATGAGGTCTTGGGTTCAATCCCCTGTACCTCCGTTAATAATAATACATAAAACAATAAATAAATTAATAATTATATTACATTAATAATAATAAGTAAACAAACCAATAAATAAATAAACCTAGTTACTTCCCCCCCAATTTTTTTTTTAATTTGGCACCTTTTAATTTTCTAGTTATTACAAAAGTTGATTTCTGGAAAAACAATTTATTTTCCCTTTCTGGGCCTCCATTTCCTCCCCTGTACTATATCAGCTATTCTTAAACTGGAGGGCGTCTTAAAGCACTGATCACCAGGCTGCATTTAGAGTATCTGATTCAGAAGATGTGGAGTAGGGCTCAAGCACTGGTATTTCCATGAGTTCCCAGGTGATGATCTGCAGCCATACTTTGAAACCTACTGGTGTAGATGATTCTCAGATTTCTTTCAGCTCTTACCTACTGGAGGGTCAGTGACCTGGCTGGCTTCCTTAATCTCCTGTGTTGGTGGGTGATCAAAAATAATACTTCATGGCGTGACTTCCCAATGGCTTTGTCCAAGTTTGCTGATTATCCAGGAAGATTCGCATCATGACATGGAGAAAAAAGCGGGTGAAAATCACTCCTTCATGTCTTCATTTACTGATGTGCTCAACTAATATTTATTGAGTATTCCACGTGCCAGGCATTGTGCAAAATACTGGAGATAGAGCATGATGAGGACACACTTGGCCCCTGCCTGGGATGTGCACAGAGACTATGGAGAAAACAGGTTACTGATTTATTGTTGTTACTGAAAAGGATGTGCAGGGCCCCATGAGAATAAAATACTCTTATCCAGAATTTGCAATGATAGCTTCAAACCTAAAAAGGTTTACTTTCTACTGTGGTCTTAAGTCATAAATTGTCTATTTTCTATATCTAGTTTGAGTTTTGTTCTTTGCTTTTTGAGGTATTTCTGAAGTGTCAGCTCGGTAAGTGGCATTTTCATTTAATTTTTGCCAGCCTAAACATTGCCTTCCTGTTCTAGATGAAACCTTGGCTTTGTTCAAAATTTGTATTTGCATTTTTAGCAGATAGTGACAGTTTAAATAAATAGCAAGAGCAGAAACCCTTGTCTAAAGCAATTTCCTCACTATTATTCCAACTTCAATGAAATTAGAAGTCCTAGGGAGATGAATTCAAATAGTCGTCTCCACCCCCTACCTGCACCTCCAGCAGTTTGGCTTGTTTAAAGAATGAGGGTTGAAGGATGCAGTGTTCTTGAAGGGAGGATGCCTAGATAGAAAGAGAAGGGACAGGAATACATAACTGATAATGGTTATCATTTGTTGAGTGTGTATTATGGGCCAGGGGCCATTGCCAAGCATTTTACATGAACTAGCAGGTAAACTTTCTGACAAACCAATGAGATGCAGGTCCTATTATTATCTCCCTTTACAGATACGGTAATTGAGGCTCACAGAGGTTACATAACTGGCCCCAAGTCTCTTAGTTATTTGATGGAGGAGTAGGGATGCAAAACCAGGCCTATTTGACTCCAAAAGCTTATGCTTTTTACCGGTAACTTAACATCCCCTGTCATTTCACTCCATGTATTTTTCATGGGGATGGTGCTGAATCATTTGGCTTTACTGGTTTTCTGACTCATCTCACTAAGTAGGGCCAGATCCGACTCATCTTCTGCACTCTGCCTGTATCCTCTTCCTTCTTGCCCTTTTCTCGAGCACAGTGAACCTACTCCATCATCTTCTTTCTTTCCACTGGCCTTAAAGCAGTGACTTCTTATGGACTGTCTCTGTGATACAGTAGAAGTCTGGTAAGCCTGCCAGGGAGTAAAAGTGCATTTGTTCAGGACTATAATGTTTATTTGAAAGGGATGTTCCATCACAGATCTGACTTTTTTATGAGCCTCATCTCTATCCTTATGATTGGAAAAATGCTTCAGTAAGTAATGCCTCCTTGAAGCTTCACTGTCATGTGCATTATTTTGAAAGATTTGGCAATAAAAAGCACTCAAATTATTGATAATACATAAATGAAGTAAATAATATGTGTTTTAAAATAAAATTCACCACGATAGTGATGAGAACACAGGCTTTTTATTTTATTTATTTATTTTTTTTGGTAAGTCAAAGACTTCTAAAAGGTGGGTTGTCCATCACTAAGGAATATGTAAACACATTAATCTGGGGGTTTGGCTTTTCTCTTTATTGGCAAAAACATGATTCTGCTCTTCAAAAGAAAGAGTTAGTGGTTTTATTTTTTAAGCTCGTTAAGATGGTTCAAAAAGTCTTGGCTAGCAAACACCTTTTTAAAAAATCAATTTTTCAATACTTTAGAGTGAATCAGACCCATACAGTTACATTTCCCTTAAGGGAGATATGCTTTCAAAATAATTAAAGTAGAGGCAGCTTTATGGATCCTGAGAAAATGTGCTGGGAAAATGTCCTTTGATTTGTTGTAAACCCCGAAGCTTTGATAAAACTGAACAGGACTGGGATCAACTTCCCATCTTCCTTGCTATCTAGTGGTACCTAACCAGAGGTACTGAGAATGTGACCTGCCCACCTGATCTATGCACTCTTATCCCTTTTATTAACAGAATTCAGACTTTTAGCTGTATGTAGGGCTCTTTAAAGACTACATTCCCCAGCTTCTTTTGCAGCTATGTATATTCATCTGAGTTTTGGCCAATGAGATGTAAGCAGAAGTGTTCTGTGGGATTCCTGAGAGGCCTCTTTTAAAGTGGGGTCAGGGGGATTGTCTAAAAAGACACCCTTCCAGCGTACCTTATTATGTAGGTTGGCTGGAGCTCTTGCAGCCATTTTTAGATAGAAAACATAAGGGTCATGCTCCAGGATGGGCAGAATAGTGAGCTTTCGGGGTGCTTACCATACCTGTCTTGGATTTGCCATCTCTGGACTTCTTCACAAGAGCAATTTGTTTATGGTGTTTGTTGTTGTTTTTTTTTTTTATGTCCCTCTTTTGTGGGGTTGCAGCTACATTTAATCATAACTAATAAAAGCCGTGACTCATCAGATTTGGGGAAACAGCAAGGACATTAATAGAGCAGGTTTAGTTGTCACTATTGAGCACCTTCCATATGCTGGGAACTGTTCTGAGAGCTGCGTTTGTAACAGTTCACATAACAGACTCAACAGTTTTCTAGGAGACTATTGTCCCTATTTTGCAGATGATGAAGCAGAGGCATAGAGAGGTTAAATAACTTGCCTAGGGTCACACAACCAAGCCAGGAGATGAAACCCATCAGTCTAGCTCCAGAACTTTCTCTGAACCACTATGGGAAAGTGACTTGACAACATTTGAAAAACAAGCGAAAGCTGGACTCAGACTCCAGCTTTTCCCCATTTAGGAGATAGCCTCTACACTTGACTTTGTCACTGATTATGTAAATATCCTCTGTCGCTTCACTTAACTACTCCCATGCCTCTGACTTTCCACCAATAAGAGGCATATGATGATACCCTACTGTGTGTATTGGGCAGCCACTCCGAGCCTGGCACTGTGCCAGCTATGTGGATATGTTAGTGACAGCCCTGCCCAAAAGGAGTCTACCGGTTGGTCAAGAGTTGAGACCTGAACCTTTGAGTAAAGCTGAGAAACAACAGAAATGCAGAACAACATTACCACGTCCAGGAAAGCTTTTGGTGCTTGGCATATAGTAGCTAACCCATGAATATTTCTGGAACTGAAGTGACAGTAGGTGATTAAGTACCATATGATTAGGAAGAGATAAATATTGTGAATCAAAAGGAATGGAGCCCTTTGGGGTCCAAGAGCTCAGGGGGTAAGTCTCTTACTAAGTGTAAGCTCTGGGTTAATGTTGCTGGAGTCAGTGAGTGAGTGAGTCTTGTAGATTCGGTAAGATTTGCTTCGGTGGTAGGTAAGTTAGGCTATTCTCTCCTTCTCACTCTTTCTGTGTCCCAGGTTTAGTTCCTTGAACACACTCCATGCCTGCCTGCTTTATACCTACACAAATACTCTTCTTTCTGCTGACTGTGCTCTCCCAGCCTCTCTTCCTAGATAAATTCTGCACATCCTTCTGGTCTCAGTGACCTACAGGGAGACTCTTGGAGTAGACCACATCTCTCTTACATACCCTCCAGTGTGGTGGAACCTATCAAAATGGAAGACTTGGTTTTAAAGTCAGTACATATGGTGAGAATTTTGTCAGGCAGAATTATCCTTGAAAATCCCTTAGGAGGCAAGCTACACAGTGGAAACTGACAAGCTAGCACAGGCAATCATTCCAGTATTTATTTTTTCTTTCTTTGAGATACTGGCCTATTTTAGGGTCTAGGTTTATGAAAAAAATTAGATCATGTAAAGCCAAGAAGATTATGTATCCCAAAGGGGTCAGGTAGTAGACCATGATATGAATGGCACCCCCTGAAGTTGTCCAGTGCCTGCAGAACTGTACACAGTGGGCTCGTCAGAGTCAGATGCAGCAAAAGGAGATATTCACACTATGAGAAAATCGGAACTGAATTCAACCCAGTGAAGAGCTGACTTACATCCCACTCTAGGGCTGGGCTCCCTGAGTGGGATGGTGAAATTAATCACTTGCATTATTTATATTGTTTAATTTCTCTCCACATTTCTCATTTGCTTCCTGAATCCTGTGTTCAGTTGAATTGGTGTGTCATGTCCATGCAAACCACAAATCTTTTGCCCTTCCTTTTATAAACACTCATTGCATTTGTTTGTTTCCTGGATTGTTTGTAATTATGGGTTTAATGTCCCTCCTAGATTATACATTCCATGAGGGCAGGGGCAGGTCTACCTGCCGTGGTCCTAGCACCAACACAGTACCAGGCACGGGTTTTCCAGGCAGTTCCATGCCAAACACTGATGTGGCTTTCCACTCTCTGGCCTTCAAGAAGATCCCCTGAACTTCTTTCTCAGTTACTCAGTGCTGAGATCTGTAGTTGCTGAGTCACTCAATTAAGCATGGGAAGAGAGAAAACCTGCCTGGGCTGGTGCTGCTCTGATGCTCCAGAAACTCCTGAAACTGATAATTATCCAGACACTTGTTATATGAAGGGCCTAAGGAGCTCTGGACCACCTCGGCACATTATCAGCTCATTAAGGCCCCTCTGCCCCTCCCCCGCCTCTAAATATTCTCACCAGTCTCACTGTGGGTGGGCCCCAGGCCCGACCTTGACTGAGGCCCTTTCACAAGTGATCCTGAGCACGCGTCAAAGTTGGTTAATGAAAAGGCTGTCCAGTAACACCAGCATTACCTTCTCCTTTTTATTTTTTCTTTTCTTTTGTATAAAAGTAAAAGAAAGTAAATAGCAGAAAACAATCTCACCACTCTAATCACCCCAACAGTTTTAGTTACCTTTGCCTTTTTTTCTGGCCATTTTAACACAATCGAAACCCTGATTTACATACTAGTTTGTGACTTGCAGTTTTTAAAGTAACAGTATTACACAGGCATAGTTCCATTTTTCCATTATGCTCTTTATAAGCATAATTTTAAGTACAGCATTATGTTTCATCAAATGATTTTATAATATTAAGCTTTCTGACAAGGTTGGACACAAATATTACCAATTTTTTTCCTCTAAGATAAAAATATTGTAATATAAAAGCACATAAAAACACTCCAAGGAACCTCTTTGTTTATCTTTATTTTCGGCATCTTATGAATTGTTAGAAACAGAATTAGTAGGTAAAAAATAAATTCTTTAACTTTTATAAAATTTCAAGTTATAACTATTGCATATTTAGTGTGGAAAACTTGGAAAATCCAGAAAAGTGTTTCTTCCAACATTCACCTCCAGGAGGTGGCCACATTTTGATGCATTTTCTGTCTTTTTAATGCAGGTATATAAATGTATAATAATAAATATATGTAATATTTTTAATGTTTATATTTATACTTTATATGATTTTGCATAATTGAATCAATGGTTTATATGCATATTATTAGCTCCTCAAGTATAATTTTTAATTTACTATATAATTATTTAATTAATGACATTTTTCTTGTACTTAAGTTTTTTCTGAGTTCTTTTTTCTGTTTTCATTTATCTTTTATATTTTATTCTATTTCTAATTATTTCTATAAAGATTAAGGATTGTTGTATTTGTATACTTACCTTTGTCAGCACTTTATGTAATTTCCAGGGTAGATTCCACAAATGATAATACCAAGTAAGAAGACAGAAATACTTTTTAAGTCTCCTGATACATTTGTACTGCCAAATGGCTTTCCAGAAAAATTATACCAAATTACATTTTCAATAATCTATAAGATTATAAGGTGATGAAAAATAGCGTATCCTTTGTTTTAATTTCTTTAACTGTTAGTAAGGTTGAACTTTAATGAGTTATTATTCATGTATATTTTTTCTGTGAATTATCTATATTCTTAAAAAGATAAGAACACTTGAATGTTACTGAGACGTATATAGAAACTTATTTTAAAGGAGATTACTGTGTTGAATAAGAGAGGTATAGCAAAAAGAGACAGGTAAATATGAAGACTAGAATTTCCTGATTTACACAAGATTCACCTCCAAAAACTTGAAAAAAATTTTATATCTAATTTTGTTCTTGCAAAGTAATAGACACTTACATGTTGTCCTTAAGGGAGGTGAGCAGTCAGACTATGTTATTTTCTCAGATCTCATCCTCCCAGCCTTGGAATTCTGTAAGAGAATGACTGAGTACATTTGGGATGACAAAGGTAAAATATATATCTCAACTCTCAATTGTTTGAGGGCTGGTGACCAGGTTGGCTCCTACTTCTGTGGCTGTAATTTTGTTCATTTATTTTGCATGTGCTGTCTGGTCCCACACTGTAGTATATGCATTAAGAGAGATGTAATCTCTCTACACAGTCGGATTCATCTGTTTCCTCCAAATTTGTTATCTTTTTAATCTGCTTGCTTATTTGAGTTTCTGCCTTTCATATCAGAGGCTGTCTTCAGATGATCAGGTGATCCTTGGCTGTCTGTTTATATTTGAGAATGTGGTACTAAATAGGTGATCGAAAATTCTGTACAGGGCTTATCATCACACTCCTTACTGTAGGGGAGGCTGCATGGTTTGCTGCCTGAGGGAGTCTTTGGGTCTCTTCTCTTGCTTTCATTGGAGCCCCCAGAAAAAAATATCTTCCAATGTTCTAATATCCTATAGTAGGGGTATAGGCCTGACTTCTTGAATTCAAGAAGCCGGGATAGGGAAGAGGTTGGATGCCTCCATATTCATTATGCAATATTTCGCTGTTTCTTCCTTTTTCTCCCTTTAACTTCCCCACTTTCAGTTACCTAGTATCCTGTATCCAGATGCCTCTATTTTGCTCTTTTCAGGGAATAAGCATCCAGTCTTTGCCCAGGTTGGGGAAAGGGATGGTTATGCCAGTGTAGAGTAAGTGTTGAGTTTACCTTCTTATTAAATAGGCTGTCAAGCAGACCTCCTATTTTCATCCACTCTTTAACCTCACTTCCAGAGATAACATGTGCCACTAAATTCTTAAGTCTTTTGGGGTTCTGCAGGGCAAATCAGTTACTTCTTAGCTTTCCTTACAACTAACTTAGGATTCAGGTCATTAAAAATAGGTAAATTGATTACCATTCATCATTCTTCTTTCTAACTTGTAAAATTTTGTTGCTGCTGTTACTGTTTATATATTTTTGGCCTTATGAATTTATATCTTTTAAAAGATATACCCCTTCTACCTTACACTCATCAAGATGACAACTATCACAAAAAATAGAAAACAACAAGACTTCTGGGTTGAGACCTCAAATTGGAGATGGTTTCAGCAATGTGAACATGTGGGCAGGAGTGTTCCTGGCCTAAGAAACAGCATGTGCATGGGCCTAGGGAGGGGGATAGGCATGGCACCTCTGAGGAAGTGAAAAAGACCAGTGTAGCAGAATGTAGTCAAAGAGGGGATTGGCACAAGTTGGGGTTAAGAGATTTCAAAAAATGTGAAGACTCATGAGCCTTGAAGTAAGGCAACCAAATTTCCTTTGGGGCGATAACGGAAAGCTGCAGGAGGGTTTTCAGGAGGGAACTGATGTGATGACTCAGCTTTGAACACATGGTTGGCTTTCACCAAGTATCTACCACGTGGCAGGTGCTTAGGTAAACACCAGAAATGGAATAATGAGTAGACACTTTGGTGTGCAAGGAAATTACAGTCTGGTAAGGAAGAAAGAGCAGACAATTCCAGTACAATATGACAGTATAGTCCACAGTGTACACTCTAGAACTAGACATAAGTTTTAGGAAAAAAATATTCTATGATTAGTATAGAAATCTGTCTAACTTAGTTCAGCTTGGCATTTCCCAAATTTATTTACACTAAGAGCTTCTTTTAAATAATATCTTCTAACAGTTTTTTGAATGCATCAAGTGTGAAACTCTCTGGGAAACACTGAATTCAGAAAAGACAACAATTTAGTTATGCACTGGGAGTGATGGCTATGCTGAGAGGGGACCTAGCAGGGCCTTCCAGGAGGAGGTGACCCTGGAGTTGCTTCCTGTGGGGGAAATAGAGGTTAGCCATGTGAAGATGCAGGGAAGGATGTTGAATAGAGAAGGAACAGCTTGAGTACAGGCATGGAGACCCAAACAGCCACTCATCATCCTAGGAAAATAGATGTGCAGATTTCAAGCAGGAAAAGGATTCATCTGCTAGTTTTGCTCTGTGGTGGAAAGAGTTTTTCAAAATGGAGGCAGAGTAGAATGCAGTTTTCCTAAGCTGGATTTTAATGTGAACTGCTGATTTCTGTTGTCCAGGAGGCCCCTGTCCTCTGTCGCCACAGTCTGCTGGTCTGACCTTCACCAATCTCTTTTCTTCACCTTTGTCTTCCCCTGCCTTGCACATGCTGTGCAGCTCTGTCTCCAGAGGGCCAGACAGAAGCCCCTTGCTGTGCTCCTTTCTCGCAGGTGTCAGATGGCTCCGCCTTCCTGGAAGCAGGGATTTCCTATTAGTACCTACAGTTCTGTCAGCACTGCTATTTCTGTCTTCACGTTGTTTCTGAGTACTCGCCCACTGCCGCCCAGTTTCCCCTTCCACATTCTTCCGGGTCCATTTCACATCTGATTGGTGCAAGGCAGCATCCTTAGAGGATGCCACATATCCTGCAAGAGGTTGTCTCCCTCACAGCAGGACACAAGGAAATGGAAAGGTTCACAGAAACCTCAGGGTCTCCCTCCTGTGTGCCCAGCCCCTTCTGTTGGATGTGATACATAGGTGCTCTTTATATGGACTGTTTTCTTCATTGTTAATTAACGATTAATAAAAATAGTCCCCTACTGGGTACCAGACAGTATGCCAAACATTTTATATTATTATTTAATTTTCACAACCCTAAGTATGTGTCATTAGTTTTACAAATGAGAAGGGGCTGGCGAGTCACTTGCCCAAAGTCACTCAGCTGATCAGAAGAGAGACCATTATTTAAACCGAGGGTGCAGTTGTAAAGTTCACACATCTAGTACCCGGTGCCATTGAATGCACTCATTGTAAACATTTATTTTCTGGGGATTCTGTGCTTATATCTGCTTGTGCATCAAGCTCACCAGGGATCTTTTAAAAATAAGGCTTCCAGGAGGTGGAAGGTATAGCTCAATTAATGAGAATGCTTGCTTAGCATGCACCAGGTCCTGGGTTCAAGCCCCAGTACCTCCATTTAAATAAATAAATAAACATAATTACCCCCCCCCAAATAAATAAAACTAAGGATCCTAGGGCCCCACTTCATAACCATTGAACAGAAGTCAAATGGGGCCCAGAAACTGCTGTTTTTGAAAGCTTTCTCAGTGATAATTCAGTGGTTTTCATCAAAATCACTTGGAGGGCCATTGCTGGGCCCCACCCCCGAGTTCTGCTTCGGGAGGTCTAAAGTGGGGCCTGAGAATGTGCATTCCTTACAGGTTCCCAGGTGCTGTTCAGCTGCTGTTGGGGAAACCACTTTGATCACACTGGTCTGATGCACTAGGTAAAACAGGAGGGAACAGATCAGAGTGATAAGAACAGGAGAGTTAGCATCTGGAAAGTAAATGCTAATGCTTTTTCCTCCCTTTCCCTCCCCTCTCCTCCCCTTTTCTTTTCCTCTCCCATTCCCTCCTCTTTTTTCTTACAGCCCTTGAGGTTTTATTTGGTTCTGACCAAACATTTTAATTAAGGAGTAGGAAGGGAGAGATGTAGGATTTGGAGTCAGACAGCTGGTATCAATTCCCAGCTTCACCTCTCCTGAAGGTGCTGGATTTCGACGTCCTCAGCTGAAAAATTGAGATGCTAGTGGCTGCCTCACAGTCATTTAATAAATGGAGTTTCAGTCTCCATCCCTTCCCTTTCCACTTACCTCGAGGAAGAATTGTGAAAATACAGAGGCCTTATTTTTAGTCTTTAGTTCAGGAGGTGACTTGAGCTATGGAAGCAAGCTATAGTGTGAATTCATTCTGTAAATGATTTAGGCCTGACTTAGCTGGTTTCTCCTCTGACTCTTCTGCCTGCCCCTTCAAGGCTCCCAAGAGGGTATGCGAGGTGGAAAAATGGTGGAATCCTGGAGAGTCTGGAGTTGGAGAGTCTGCTAGTTCATGGCAGGGTGGGGGGGCGGGCATTGACATTGGAGAGAAAGCAATACCAAGCTTTCCCTTGGAGAGGCAGGTTAGATAGAGGTTACTGAGCAGAACCTTCCTGAGGGAATTTGCAAGCACATTTGGAAGACTGGCATTTTCCCAGAAGGAAAGAGTAGAACTAGCAGCAACACCTGGGCGTTTCACTCATTGGCTGACAGAAAGGAAATGGGCTTTATAACCGGAGCAGCTAGATCCTAACTCCAATCCTGCTGTTTATTTGAAGTGGGACTCAGACACATTACAAGTCCATCCTAAGTTTTGGTTTCTTTATCTACTTTATGGGGTTGACCTCCCCTCCCTCACAGGCTAAGAAATTAGAGGTTAAATGAGATAAGAGCTATAAAGTTCACTGTACCATGCATCACAGCTGGTCCTTAAGTACAACATGGCCCCCTTCCCTTGTACCATTATTTTCTCCTATATGACTTCCTCTATATGGGGGAGAAAGAGGAAAATAAAATACTTATGGTAAATCGGTTAAGGGCCATGCCATGTGCTAGGTCCTTGGAGATTCATTATCTCCATTTTTCACAGTATTCCTTTTGTGTTCTATTCTTCCCAGCTTATGGAAGGAAGAAAGAGAACATTTAAACACATAACCCAAGTTCTTACAGTTGGTAAATGTTGGAGTGCATTTGGACCCAAATGTGCCTGAAGTGAACACCTGGGCTCCTTCCACCCTATCTCGCTGTCCACGCAAGGAGCCTGAAACAGCATCCATCTATGGAAGCAGATTCAAGTGTTTCAGGTTTGATTTTTCTGGCTGGAGGAAAGTATTCATACTTTGGCCTTGTTTTTCAAGTTCCTTGAGGATGTGAGCTACTGGCCTGGAGGATATTAGACACCTACTATTTGTGGTTTCCACTGTTAAGTGAGGGATAACAAAGGTGCCATTCCTGAACTCCTCAAATAAGCCATTGTGCCTTGTGGGTGAAGATACATTCAAAGATGTTCTCAGCAGTATTGTTTATAATAAATATGGTTAGAAATGACAGTGTTGAATTTGACCGGAGCCCTGTGTGCCTGGAAAATAGTGAAGGTTTATAAATGTCCCCAAGCTTTATGTTCCAGAGAACTCCACTACTGCAGAGAAATGTCCTTCCCCATATGACTCAGAGAATACTCATGGATGTCCCCTTTGGCTACTTCTGACAGTACCAGATGCAGAACCTCCAGATTCCCATTCTTTGCCTTGTGAACAATTAGCTGAACTGCTTGTCCCCAGTGATCAATTGGAATAAAATGCATGTTAACCAAACTTTGTCCTTCCTCAGGCCCCTGAACTTTCGCCCACCCTCAGCCTGAACCAGCATACAGCCATCCTTAAGAGTCCTGTATTGGTCAGGGTTCTCCATAGAAACAGATGGATAGGGTGTGTGTGTGTGTGTGTATACATTATAATGAATTGGCTCATGCAATTGTAGAGACTGGTGAGTCACAAGATCTTCAGGGTGAGTTGGCAAAGTGGAGACTCAGGAGAGCTGATGGTGTAGTTCCAGGCTGAAGGCTGGCAGGCTTGAGACCCAGGAAGAGCTATTTCAGTTCAAGTCCAAAGGCAGGAAAAAAGCCCATGTACCCTTCAAATGCTGTCAAGCAGGAAGAATTCTCTCTGACTGGGGGCTGGGGGCAGGTAGAGCAAGGTGTCAGCCTTTTTGTTCTATTCAAGCTTTCAACTGATTGGATGAGGCCCACCCACATTAGGGAGGGCAATCTGCTTTACCCAGTCTGTTGATTTAAATATTAATCTCATCCAAAAACACACTCACAGACACACCCAGAGTAATGTTTTATCAAACATCTGGGCAACCTGTGGCCCAGTCAGGGTGACATATAAAACTATCTATCACAGTTACCTCTGCCAAAATAGACTGGCCTCAGAATAAAACATTCTCTGATCTACTGTCCAATCCCACCACTCTTTCATCCCAAATTATGTTCTTTCTGGCCTTGTTTATTCTCTTTATATGTTTAGTTACATATAAAGAAGGACCCTTTATATGTAACTCTCGAGACACTTGAAAATCTTGTGGTTACAACATTCTCCTTATTTCAATACTTCCCCCTCCCTTACTGCAAAAGCCCTTTTACCCCCTTACAATAATCGTTACTGAGTCTCTCCTTATTAAATCTAGATTTCTTTTCATTTTAACAGAAATTAAAAGTATCTGAGACTAAGGGATTGGTTAAACAATATATACCACATCCACATTATAGACTATGTTACGTTTTCAATACGAATATACTCATTGATGAATAAAGATGTTTATGACATACCACTGAGTTAAAAAGGTGGACTATAAAATTGCATACTTGTAATATCCCTTTTACAGTAAATTAAATATATGGATATCTTAATATTTTAGAAGGGTATTCTCCATTAGTTTCTGTGGAAGGTATCTCTGGGAGAAGGAACATTAAGGGGAAGATTTTTTTCCTCCTATCTTTCTGTTTTGTTTGAATTATCTGTAATGAAGTATTATCTTTGTAAACTAGAGAAAAACCACACTATACAATAGCTTTATGATCTTGATTTTTGTTTAAAAAGCAGTTAGATACTGGTTAGACAAGCCAAGGCCTGGTGGACTGGCCTCATGGACTGCCCTCTCTATGGATGTCCATCCTTGATCACGTTCCAGAGGCCATACAATCCCAAGAGTCTCTCCAAAAGGCGAGTCCTGCCCAGTGAAGGCTCCTGCCGGCTGAAGGCTCTGTTGGATATCAGGGCTGGCCCCCTCTGCTCTCAGTGCTCCCTCTGGGAACTGTCCCTGTGGCCATTGTGACAGGATGAGATGGCTGGTGACACTTCTGGGCTTTGGGCCAGCCTTCCTTTTTCATTTTGCCCAAGGTCTGTTCAGTCTCCCAGGTCCTGTGTCCAAAGAATGAGACTTTAACATGGAGAAATTAGATTTTGTTTTATTTATGAAGCTTGATGCTTCATCTTATCACTTGAACATTTTTCCTAAAATCTCCAGGAGCCTTCTCCCTCCCCCACATACACACTGGATGACCTAGATGGAGACTTAAAAGATGTTAAGTTAGAGCATCAGTTTTGGAACCATCTCCTGCTACATTCCCATGGCAACATGGTTGAGGGCTTCAGGGATTTTATTCCGATATTTGGCTAAATGCCACACTGGCAAATTCCACTCCTCCCTGTGTGTCCTGCAGTGCCAGCATCCCTCTTCACTCAGAATGAGGTCATTGTCTTTGTGGTTAAGTAGTGGACACTTTTACTCTTCAGCTTTCGTACTATAGTACAGCCTAAGAGATTCAGTTTTACAGCTCCAAATGACCATCCTGCCCCTCTATAATGCCTCCATACTGGCAGTCTCTCACCACAGATTATGGGCTAAATTAGAACCTCTGTTCCTTAGGCCCCCAAATCTGGATATCTCTTAGGTATCAGGGCTAGGGCATCTGTCACTTTTGGTCATTTCCTTCTCTGCTTGAACCAGATCAGATTTATCTACTACGGTTTTGTGAAAGATCCAGTTTGGGGGAGGGGGTAGTTCTGGTCCTTGGAAAAAAGTTTAAAAACCACAGCCACATTCCATTTCTTCATATATTTGAGGTATTTCTGGAATTTGATGATAAAACAGTCTAACATCTTAGGATAAACAACAGCAAACTTAGTCCTTTGCGTTTATGCACAATATTTCTTTGTAGCCTGACTATTGAAATACAACAGCTATTAAACTGTAGGTAAGTTCTTCATAGCAGCCTCTCCTTGCCCAGTTGAGTTCCCTACACATTACTCTCTCTTTCTTTGTATGTATATTTGTATGTCCATATCTTTGTATTTATTTCCCTTCGAAGGATCTCAAAACACAAAGACCCTGATCTTTTAATGTTGTCTCTGTATTGTTGAGTTTTGCTGTTAAACCTGAATGAAGGGACACATTGTCATCTGCTTTCCATATTCTGTCTAGTAAATGGTTGGTTGTCAGGACAACAGCAGCATAGAAGGTGGAGGGTCATTGATAATCACATGAACTCTTTAAACAAATATGATGAGAACAAATTCCAGTGTGTGCTTGAAAGCTGTAGAAGATGAAGGGTTTCGGACAGATCCTTCCTTTTACAAAGTTGATACGCCCTTTAAAAATTTGCTTCAGTTGGACTTGCTCATACTTTGATTAAAAATCCTGAATCAAGGCATTGCCCTTGTTGGACAGTCTCTTTGTCCTTCCAGCATATTAAGTGGAATTCAGATAGCACCCCATGCTGTGTACCTACTGGTGCTCTGACAGAGCCCCCAGGACAGTGCTGTGGTTCTCTGTTGTGTCTCAGCAACAGACAGAATAAATGCCCAACATATATTGTAGGAATGAATGAATGAATGATCTCAAGTCTTCACAGTGTCCCTTATAGATGACTTTATGATTTATATATGCAAAGACTGAATTCAGAGACTTTTCAGTAACTTTTTCCAAGGCCCTGAAAAGTTTGAGGGTGGGGTTTTATATAGAATTAGAAACTAATTCATCCTGACTCTTAAGACCACACTATTCATTATAGCACACTGCCTCACTGTAATAAGTAAGTAAGTAAATAAATAAATAACATAAGGAGGAATCAACATTTAATAAGGCAGAACACTCCTGAGGTGAAGTTTATCCTTTTCAAAAGAAGAGTGGAAAACCTTTTTCAAAGGTAAAATAGTTGGGGGAAAAAAAGAAGAAATATGTAATTTAGTGTTCGTTAAGAAGATACGAGTTAATTCTGCCCTCCAGGGGTGAATTTATGTCGAGCTGATTTGCACATGAAAGTACAAGATTGGCTTCATTTATAGGAAAGTAAGACATCTGGTTGGGAAGTGAAAATTTTGGTCAATTACCTGAATCTTGTTTGGGCTACATGATAGAAAAGCCCCGGATGTCTTCAAATCACCAGATGTTTAGCATTGTATGATTAACACCGGACCCACCAACTGACCTTTTCATGCGAGAGCTTGCTGTTTGATTCTCTCATTGTTAGAAGGCTGTTATCATTTTGTAAACCAGCAGTTTGCAAACAGTAGTCCAGGCTAGACTAGAGAGTGATGCTGACCCCTAATGAAGTGTTCACTGGTATGTGATAGGATGAGAAAATAAAATCATAAAAGGAAATGTATTGAATTTAAGAAAATATCCTTTATTTTGAGATCATCTCCTTTTTGTTTTTTCCAAGATAAAACATTCTGTCAAATGATCCTGATTCAAGGATTCATTTTTAGTGAATCTAGGGGACTCAATGAAAAAATTGAGATGCCTTTGTCAGTTCTCTGTTTTCTTTATGTGATTTTTATATTTCACTGGATTGTGAAAAGAGAAAACAGAACTGTAGAGACCACTGCTTTAAGCCTGGTAATATCTTAAGCACAATAACAGCTAAAATATTTTCATATATTTCCTGAATTTGCCTTCCCCAAGCAGTGGGGGACCTCTCCAGGGCAGAACTGTTCGCCTGGGTCTTAAAAGCATTGGTCATCTTAACGGTCAAGGGTTTTGCTGACAAAATCATAATTTTTCCTTTGGAAGCAAGCATTTGGTCCTTAAAATAACTCCAAAGAGAATACCTTCAGCACTTTTAAAACATTTTACTCTGGAGACATGCCATGGAGACATGACCACGGGGAGACACTTTTTGTGCTGGAAAACTGAATTCCATCACTGTGAATATTTTAATAGCTTTCACAGTTTCTGCCATTTGCTCTCATAACCCCAGAAGCATATATCTTCATGTGCCCCAACATCAGGGATCTCTTCTCAAGCTTTAGAAACTCAGCTGGAATGAACTGAGTAACCCCTGCATGCCAGGCGGTATCCCACAGACCAGCAGGACGGAGTCATAATAACCGCGATATCTCACCTTTATCAAGCCTTTGCCATTTGACAGATAGCATCCTAAAGTGCTTTATATGTATCATCTTGCTTGATTCCCACAATGGCTTCAGGAGAAAAATAGCATTATTATAGCTTTTTTAAAGGTGATGAGACTGCAGCAGGGAAATTGAATCACTTGTCCAGGTCACAAGCCCTGTGATTGGTAAAGCCAGGATCCTTACCCAAGCCTGCCCACCTCTCCTAAACTGAACTCCTGGGTGATCTGCTAACCCCCTTGCCTCCGATGAATACATCTTCCAAAAGAGCTCTGCCCTCAAGGTGGTTAGAATCTAAAATAGAAGAAAAAGGCACAGGGGAAAAAGCCATTTTGTAGAACAGAATGATGTAATTCCAAGAAACATGCTGTGGGATTGTAGAGGAAAGAGTGATTAATTATGATCTACCCAGGAAAGGCTCTTTGGAGGTGGCCTTAGGCTAGGTGAGGACAAAATAGGGCATCTGCAATTATCTGGAGAATTGGGTCACTGTGGGTGTCAAAGTGGATGATTTCAAGCTAAAAAGACTGCAGTTTATGCTCTGAATAGTTCAGAATTGGCTGCCTACACCACTGGAATCCACTGGATTCTTGCCAGCTCCCCTGTTCTCCCTGTGACTTAGACCTTGACTTAGGTGTGCTTCCTGCTCCAGTTGGGGGAAGCGGCCGGATGGGACTGTCACAACAGGGAGTTTGGAGGAAGGCCGTCCTGGGGTTCAATCCAGACTCCACGACCACAGCTGAGTGATCCCAGGGAACCCAGCTCCCTCCCTGGGTTCAGTTTTCTCTACTACAGAAGGAATACACCAAAGTTGATGGTCTCTAAGGGCCATTGGAAGTCCAGGGTCTCTGTGGAACCTGCCTCGGAGGGAAAAGGAAAGAGCTAGATGATTCAACAGGCTCGGATTTCACGTTCCTGGACATGACCCACCATGGGAACCTCTTGTAAATGAAGCTGCCTTCCTTTTATATTCATGACAGTCTACACATTTGAGATCCTTCTCCCTGGCTCCAGTATCTACCTCCTCTAATCGATGTAGTGTAGTAGGAAGATCTCAGACTTCGGAATCTGAGAATCCTGGATTGAAACCCCAACCATGCCTCTCATCAGATAGGTGACTTTGAACAAATTAGGTCTCCTTTGGGTTATTTTTATTTCTACAGCTGTAACATGTTGATTCTAATACTAGCCTCATAGGTTCATTGCTAGCATTGAAGTGGATAACAACTGAAAAATGCCAGGAACAATGACTGAGAGTCTGTAGGTTTTGATAAATAGGCACTATTGCTATGATAATATTTATCTTCCTAAAATACAAATTGTGTGTGCCACTTCTTGGCTCACTGACCTACAGTAGTTACCAGTTGCTTGTTAGAACAAGTCCATACCTCTTGGGCTAGTGTCCATCCTACCTTCCTCAGACTCACTTAACTGTAAGACCTGGGGCTTTTCACATACAAGTTGACCACCATCCACTTCTTGAATCAGGCTTGACCAGGCAAGGAAAATTTGAGAGCCTCTGTTTTACCGAGGATGATATACATAATGTCTTGCCACCATGGCGTCACTGTACCTAGTGAGAGACTAGGGTCTGCTGGTCAGCCACTTTTTAAACATATGCATAGGTCTTAGTACATTACACTGTGCCTGAATTAGAGAGATGAGAGTGTATTACTGGTGGGATTATTTTAGGAAACGTATTCCTTGTCTCCGTAGTATTCGAGAGTTAAACTTGAATCCAGTCTCTACTCTTTACCCTCCCAGCTGCTGATACTCAGAAGTGTGTGTGTGTGTGTGTGTGTGTGTGTGATCTTTTTGTCTGTGATTGACTAGTATTTTATGATCTTTTCTTTCTAAAAGAAATCTATAAATTTAGTTGAATGAACATTACTGAGAACTTACGTTCTAGACACTGCTGGGTGCCAGAGAGGAGGGGAAGTGAATGCAGAGATAAAATCGTCTTTGAGCTAGTCTTTGTCTATCAGGAGAGAGGGAAAGAGATAGATACACGGGAAAAAAAAAAAAAAAACTTAGCCCAAGGGTCATTCAAAATTTGATTTAAAATATATGGTGTGTTTATTGATTAAATACCTATACTATAGGTCAGAATACAAGACCAGGGATATAGAAATATATAAAATATAGCCCGAATCACAGGAGAGCTTATAAGATTATAATAGTTACAAGATATAATTCAGAAATATTGGTCAGGAATAGCGTCTACTGAAAGTAAGCCTTATGAAGGCATAGACCCTTATCTGTCTTATTCCTTAATGCATTTTCAGCATTACAACAGTGCCTGGCACCTAGCAGGTGCTCAGTAAACGTTTCTTTCATGAATAATGAATGATGAGGATATCATCACAAAATTATTTAATCAATCATTTAAAACAGAATTTAATTCCTAATTGAACAAGATGATTTTTAGAAGGAAAATGACAGGAAGTGAACAACTTAATGTATCAGAAGATATCTTTCAGCAGGTGGCAGAACATGTCAGGTTTAAGTTTTTCATTACCTTCTCTGACTGACTGAATAGTTCTGGGCATGAGTAACTCCCATTCAGGTGCAGGAATTTCTGGAATGTTTTTCTATCAGTCTTGTATCAGTTTTTGGTTCCAGGTCTAGAAAACTCCCTGAGCCAACCTGCCCAGGTGACCTGAGATCTCAGCAGAGGAAGTTCCGCTGCTAGGTGTGGGTCAAGCCCCTCCTGCTGTCAGTTCTTTGAAAAATAAGTATCTATATCCAGTCTACTGTCATCTGTAAGCACACAACCGTGGCATGTTTTGTTGGGTGGAGGGTTCGTGGTTCACATCACTTTGGAGCTCTACCAGGATCCAACCAGGCCTTAACAATCTTGGAAACTGCCCTAGCACCTAGCACGCCTGTGTGAAACAACAAACTCACATTCTTTTGAAATAACTCCAGCCGATTGTTTGAGAGTTGCACATTCTTGTTTTTGTTCCCCCACCTCTAAACCAGATTGAAAGTGGTTTCAGTCTGAAAGGACTCAGGGACCCACTCTGCAGGCAAGGCAGGATGTCACTTAGCACTGTCCCTGCCAATCCGGTTGGCTTGTTGACCTTGGCAAATATGACTGGGGACAGGGGTCCGGTGCCAAGCACGGAGGAACCAGGGTCGCATACCACCCACGCCCAGACCTCTCTGACATTTCCATGGGCTTTGAGCCAGCTCTGCCCCTGGGTTTCATCTCATGTTTGCAGGAATACAAAGGAACACTGAACCTTCCAGTTAATACAACACCCCACCCCCTCCTCCCCCTTCCTGGAGAGGATAACAGTTCTGTTGACCATTATAATGCATTTTCTGTCTCCCAGCAATCCACACAGTCATTAATTTCTGCTGCTGACGTCAGGAAAGAGGATTATGTGTGTGTCTGAAACTGTTCCCAAAGTGCTCATTAGTCATAGATAATTGAAAAACTGGTAGGGGAAGATTTGGTGTAATAGTAGCCCCCGCCTCTGAAGAAAGGCTGCAACCACCAGCTAATTGTAGGCCCCCACTTGTGACCCTCACAACAGCTCTGCCCCTCGGAGTGGGAATCAGTGGACAGGAGCCTAACAGCCCTCCAAGCCGTGGCTTTTTTTCACCCCAAGGTGAGGGTATGTTTACAGGAACAGAAGCCAACCAGATCAAGAAAGTAAGTGAACCGGCCTTGGGCCTCTCTCCTGCCTTCAGGCTGAGGAGCAGGGTTTGGAAAAGGTATGCAGTATTCTCCTTAATTTAATTTTGCTTTTATTTTAACTTAACTAGTTCGTTTGGATCACAAAAGAAATACAAGGCCAGGGTACAGAAGAAACACAAATGTCAGAAAAGAGTACCGTGCCCAGGGTCCCAGTCCCCACTCCAACAACACTCTGCATGTTTTTTAGGACTTTCTTCTGGAAGTGTATGTGCTTACATTTCTGTGTCCTTTAACAAAATTCACAAATGGGGTCATGCTCTGAATACTAGTCTGCATCTTGCCATTTTCACTTAATTTATCTTGGACTCCCTTCTAAATCCATACCTTAATTCTTCCTCATTCGTTTTAATGGCTATAAAAGATTCTGCTGAATACATGTGCCCTAATTTATTCACCCTGCACAGATTTAAGGGGGGGAACGCCTTCAAAAATATTACACAAGAAACATATGTTCAAGGTAGAATAATTAGAAGATACAGGTTAGTAAAAAGAAAAAAAGATCATAATTTCTCTATCCAGAGAAAAACCTGTTCTCTATATTTTTCCCCCTAGGAATCTATTTTACAAATAAGTCTATCTCCATCTTTGTTGTTCTTAAAAAGAAGTCATCTCCCCATAAGGTTTTGCAGCCTGCATTTTTCAGTTGGCCTGATTGTTTTAAAGATAAAAACGATTTCCCGTCATAGCCTTTCTCTATACTGCAGGTTTATCTCCTTAAATAATAAATCAAAGAGCTCAGAGCTGTGGGTCCTCAGGGCCACATTGCCTTGGGTGGCCCTGCCTGAGGTCCCCTGCTGCCTCCCTTGTCCAAGGGGCCACAAGTCTCCCCTCCTCCCTGGGGCCCTTTTTGCCAACATACTGAGCACCTTAAACACTCTGTGCCCTTTGGAGCTCCCTACAGTGAACCTACTTTTCTCTCTAATGGCATCCATTTCCCTAAGCACTCTTGGTACTGAAACCAGCAACGGGCCGCCTGTCTTTCCAGACCTGTCTTTCCAGACTTAAATGTCACCTTCATCTTGATTTCCTGCATTCCCTCTGGCCACCCAACTCTTGCTGTCCGGGATTACCAGGCACATTCCACCTTTCTTTGTTTGTTTATTTGTTCGGAGGTACTGGGGATCGAACCCAGGACCTTATGCATGCTAAGCATGTGCTCTATCACTGAGTTATATCCTCCCCCCTACTTCACCTTTAGAGCGTTTTATCCACTATCTTGAGAGCCTTGGTGTGCACAGACCGCTGTGTGAGCCTTCTGGGGTCAAAGGCTTCTCTTTCACTTATTCCCCAGGGCCTAGATCTTGGCACAGGGTACTGGAAATTATATGGGACCATCATCATTACCATTGTTATCAAAATGTTTGCTAAAATGCACAAATAAATGGTTAAATGAAGAAAGGAAGAGACCACAAATGCCAAGACTGTGAAGTTCTGATTAGGTCTGGGAAAACTGACGCTGTGATTAATTTAATTTTATGGTGAAAGAAGAGCAAAAGGAGGATTATTTCTGGAAAAGTTGTCAAGACACACTAACCACCTGCTTGTGACAGCTCCTCTGGTCCCCTCAGTGCGCCTCTGGCTGATAAAGTGTGATCTCCTGGGATGATTTCTCAGAGATTCCCACCTATTTCTATCATCCTGTCTTATGCCAAGCTGTTTCCTTTTGGGCTGTAATAAAACAAAGCTTCTTCCCACTTGGGGTCCAGGTAGACTATTCCTGAAGATGGTTCCTGTTCACAAGAGCGTGTTAATCTTTGTGCATATTTATTTTCATTCCTAGACCACAGGATTGAGGAGAAAGCCTGGCTCACTGCCCTAGGTTGGGTTCTTTGGAAGTAGATGCTGAGACAGATTTGGGGGTATAAGATGGTTATTATGTGTTGTCATCTGTGAACGGAAGGGGGAGGGAACAGGACTGGACTGAGGGAGAAGTCAAATGTGATGAAGTCCCACAACACCTTGTCTGACCCAGCAGGGTGTTCTGGAATGAGTGGTGCCCATCAGCCCTCTGCTTCTACTCTGTTGAGTCTCCAGGTGTGGCCACCCTGGGAAAAGCATCACCTCGTCAAGGCGGCCGGAAGGAGCTGGCAGCTGGAGGCTGTCTGCTGACTGCCTCCCCCTGCCCTGCCCTGCCCTGCCCCCGACCCTGCATCGGGAAGCAAGTTCATCCTTAATGGGGATCCTGGTGGCGATGTCTCCCTGTCTACCACACTCCCTGTATCCAAGCAACCACTATGACCTGCCATTTCTTGCGCCACAAAATCTCTCATATCTGCCTCTGTTTCTGTACCTTACCTGCCAATAACCTTAATGAAGGCCCCCCTCTTTTCTCTTTGGTTACTGAGATAGCTACACCACTGTTTTCCCTTACCAGATTCTGTCGTCTGCTACAATGCTGCAGGAGACATCTTTAAAAAGATGCAAATCCAGTCACCTCACTCCCTGGCTTAATGCTCTTTCAGAAGCTTGTATTGGTCTTCATGATAAATTTAAACACCTTAGTCTGGGTTTCCGTACTTCGCTCTTCAACCTTATCTGCCTTTTCTACCCTCTGCTGGGTCCCACCCCGGCTTATGTGCCAGTTTCACTCAGCCCTGTTGGCGGTTTCCCTTCTTTCCTGGCCTTTGCTCAAGGCGCTTCCTCTGCTGGGAAATCCACCTGTGTGCCTCCAGCATGTAATTTGAACCCAGATCTTCTGGCTGAAAGCCCAGAGCTCTCTCTGCACCTCACCAGCCAAGGATTCTTTCTAAATTACTGTCCAGAAGACTTGAAAGAGTACCCTACCCTTTTTCTCTTCCAAACCATTTTTGTTTGTTTGTTTTTTAATAAAAATTGTAGCCTTTCTGTTTGTGAAGATTGGGGATGAAGGTGGAACAGGAGTTCCCCTTTTGACCTTCCTATGAAAATTAACCCCTTTAAAAAAAACTGAATGTAGTGGGCATGATTTCTAAATGGTGCCAGTTTTTACATATACATAGCGTTTGTTCTAAATATACTTTTCTGGATATCTTCATCACTTCGAAGCTGCACCAAAATGTAAAGAATAAGAATGTCTGTTTGGTATTCAGCAGCATGGAGTCCATGGCCTGTGTTCCAACACGTATGCTGTGTGACTGTGGGGAATTTATTTTCCCAGTATGAACCTGACTTTCCTCATCCATCTGTGCAATGGGGACAGTAATGGAACCCACATAGGGAAAGTTCCCATAGGGTTATTGTGACAAGGAAGTGAGAAAATGCCTATGTCCTTAGCGTGGCCCACGGCACAGAAGTGCTCAGTGAAAGGGAATGCTACCTGTTACATGCTAGATACTAGACAAAGTGACATGATTAAGATGCTGTCCAGAGCCAGACCATCCACAGCTAAGGGCACTGCTCCCCTGCAGGTTTCTGCTGTCTGGGCATTCAAAGCAGACTAGAGGTTCTCTGTGCTCTCTACCCCATATTTGAGCATCTTGCCTTTATCCTCCCAATCAGTGCTGTCCAATAGAAATGTAGTATGAGCCACATATGTAATTTAAAATTTTCCAGTAGCCACATGAAAGTAAAAAGACAAGTGAAATTAATTTTTAATATATCTGATTTTAACCAAATATATCCAAAATATTGTTTCAATATATAATTGATCTAAAATTATTAGTAAGATATTTTACATTCATTTTTCTATATGAAATCTTTGACATCTGGTATGTATTTTCCATTTAGTATGTCTCCATTCAGACTCTAAATTTTCACTGTGAATACTTGATTTGGATTTCTTAAATTAACATTGAAAAAGTAGATTTGCGCACCCAAGTTGTTCCAAACATAAGTAAAAGTTTTTCAGTAACTGAATTGAGTATCAGTTTTTAAATTGAAATGGAAATGAGTGAAAATGAGATTAAGTGGAAAATTTAGCACTTTGGTTACTCCAGCCACAGTTCACATGTTCCGTCTACATGTGCCTAGTGGCTACCATATTGAACAAGGAAGCTCTAGAAGCCATGGAGTGGTTTCAGTCTTATTCTGCTTCCTCTTTTTAGCTAAGCTTTTTCAAATTGGATAAAATTTGATAAATGGGTAAAAATGATGTTGTGGAGGTATTCTGTTTTCAGTTAGAGGAGATCAGTGAGCCATTCACCCTCTGTCTCCCTCTAATCCTCACCCTCTCTTCCACCCACTGAAGTCCTGAAGCACCTCTGCCCATCCCTGGAACTGCATGGAACAATTAACAAGTGGTCGGAATTTTAGCATTGAACAAATGGCACACTTTCAGGATCTGAGTCTCCTGGAGCTCAGGGGGATCTTAGCGTATATATGGGTCCACCCCCACCCCCTCCTTGCAGTGCAGAAATACTTATTCTAAATTCCTTGGTGAGGGGGAGGGACACTCAGGTTCTGCTAAACACCTAGGAGCAGATGGATCACTTCATTCTCTTCGGACTTACATGGTTCTCTGTGTCTTGATCTCATCTCCCTAACTAGGTTGGGGGCAAGGACTGCCTTTTACAGAGCCACAGTGCCCACACAAAGCAAGACAATCAATAAATTCTTAACTGAAGGCCCAACTGACTGCAGGAATTCAAGGTCATTGGAAATATCAGGGTCGCTGCATTGCACAACCCCAAAGAGCATCATTCAAATTGTATTGTGTGGTTGAACAAGTAGCTGGCTTGTCGAGTTTGCAAAGTTTAGACTGGGCTGTCTTTTACAACTGACAAACACTTTTAAAAAATTCTTTATTGGAACAAAATAATTCCCTCTCCTATCTTCTGACAGAAAGCAAGTACATAAGTAAATTTTCTCAACTTCCTTGGGAATATATGTTAATCAGGGAGCGTGTATGGATGTGTGTGTGTGCATGTGTGTGTGATGTGTAAGGTATGCTGATAAAGCTTCTGTGTTAGGAAGCTCATTTGGTACAGTTTGACCCTTTTAACCTAGTCTTCAACAGGCCACTGTGTTTATATCTGTTGGAATTTCCCATAAATGGAATCTGTCTCTGATTTGAAAGGTGCCTTAGTGCTCTTGGCTTTGTAAAGCACCCCAGAGCATGACCTATAGGAACCAAGGACATACACCCAAGTCACCGTGAGCACAGGGACTCTCTGTGGCTGCATGGTTTCTATCTTCATGAAGTTGAGAAAAGGCAGAGGCTAGGGGAGAGGGCAGAGAGGTTCTCTTAAGAAAACCTTCTGTTTGCTTTTGTGTTTTTCAAACTGACAGGTATTTATTTTTTCTCATGTCTACCCAGGAAACCAAGTGCTGCCTCCTGGAGCTTCTCTTGGAAATGGGCTCACCCCAGAGGCAGCAAAGGACCTTGGCCTTCCTGCCGGAATTGCAGTAGCAGCTTCACTCATTGATGCCCACGCAGGAGGACTAGGTAATCTCTGACTCCATGTCCACCACCAACATTGTGTTCAAACCAATACTCCCCAGAACCGAAGACACTCCCATTTCTGTTTTTAAAGCAAAGAGGGAGAGCTGGTGATTCGAAATACAGTAAAGAAAAGCCTTTTTACAGTAAAGCATTTGGTTAGAATTATAACTTTTCATCAACTATAGAATTCACTTATAATTTTATTGATTTCTCTATGTGAAATAATAGGAAAAAAAGACCTGAATAAATAACTGGATAGTTCTTTAGGTTACTGAAAATTTAAGAAAAGTACGTTAACTTTCAGCTATCACATAAGTGATGGTATCTTTACCTGTATTGTTTTTTCTGCAGATACTCTAATACCCTTCCAAGTCTAATTTTTATTTTCATGATCTATTTGGCTTATACCCTATGCCCAGTTACTTGGGTGCATTCTTGATTTCATCTTCTAAGTAACTCTCCAACCTGGCATTCCTGTATGCATTTATTCATTCATCAAAGACCCACTGAATGCTTAGTATGTCCCAGGCATGGTACTAGGGGAGAGCGAATTTAATTTAAAAAAAACAAACAAAAAAAGCCCAAGGTTTCTTTCCCAAATGGAAGATAGACAATGAGACAAGGTTTACAGTAAAGAGTGATGACTCTATCCTCTTCTTCATCCTTATTGCAGTGTATTTTTGGGTGGAGGGAGTGCATTGTTCAGATTCTCAGTATTTCTCACTTCAACAACAGCTGTATCTTTTCCTAGTCTTTCTTTCTAACAGCTTTTCTTTTAAAATTATGGTTCATACTTCATGAGACCAATTTATTAGATTATGACCATTGGATTTTCAGAATAGAATGGGCTGACCAGAGTAGAAAATATCGGAGTATGTCTCATATAGTAAGGGTAAGCACTTTTTTGGGGAACTTACGTTTTTATAGCCATTGTATGTGTCTGTGTGTATACTGGGCCATGATAAAAGTGAATTTCTTACTATGGGTTGTAGTCAAAAAAGCTTTGAAAGATATTTTAGTCCATACCTCATTTATAGCCTAGAGTTATCTACCAAATGCTTACAAGGAGCTGTACTCCCGGGACTCTGTCTGGGCATTGTCACCGCCGGGTCTTTACACATGTGTTGCCCACTAGCTAACTTCTGCTCTATCTTGAAGACCTGTCTTCGATGCTTTCTCCTCCATGTAGACTTCCATGGAATACTTAGATTTCTTTCAAAGTCTCTGAGCTATACTTCTTTCAGAACTTTTACCTATCCCTATGGAAGAGATGGTTGTGTTATAATTGCTGTTCTATCTGCTTGTCTTTTCCACTGGACTGACTGTAAGCTCCTCGAAGGCAGGAGCATTATATTATTCATCTTGTATAAACTGTGTTGAGCCCTGTGTTTGGTTCTTACAGTTGCTTGATACATTGATTAAATGAATAAAGTCACAATAAGCTAAGAATAAGGTGACATGGCCCTAATCCATAGAGTGAAAGTTAATCCATTTCCTTATGTAGCAGATTATTAAGCTGTATCTAGTTCTTCTGTGTGGTGTCTGGACTTTCAGAGCAGAATAGCTCTTAACTATCTGTGGACATGTCTGTCTTATTCATCTTTATGTGTTCAGGATCTAACACTATGCCTGAGAAATAGTAAGCAACCAATAATTTCAGATGGGTTGTTGAATGGTAGACAATGTTGATTATAGGCAAGGGCGTTTCTGTCCTTTTTCTGTGTGGGTCATAGGTGCTTTTGATTGGAATGTCGTGATTTTAGTTTTTAGGAACAGGCACAAAGAGAACTTGGGGTCGAGACAGACATGGAGTGTCTTGTCTCCTAGTAATCCTGACATCCCATATCATGTTGGAAGTCAGGGAAGCTTCCCCCATCATGCTTTTCCAGTTATCCCTAAGGCAGCAGTGACAGCCATCCATCCCCACCCAGGTGACAAGCACTTGGCTTGGACCACCACGTGCTGAAAGAAAGAGGACAGCACCTTGGGAACTTTGAGGACTCTGGTTCCCTGGTCAGCTTCCCAGACCTCCCTCGGGAACAAGCCGAACATGCCTTCTTACTTGGGCCCAGGACCCACTATGCCCTCTGGGAGGAGAGGCTGTGGTGCCTGGTCCTTGTAGACACTCAGAGAGTGTAGGCTGAATTGCACTGAGAGGAATCCAGGCCATTAAATGACCCTCCTCTTTTCCTAAATCAGAGTTGTTCAGGGACAGAAATTTTACCTTTAGAAGCTTTGAGATTTTTTTGTTCCCATTAAAAAAAAATATAAGTGCACTTACATGAATGAGTTTCCTGTGTATTTTCCAAATTAAGTTCTTTAAGCGGAAAGAGAGACTAGGACCTTGGATTCTTAACAGGTTGAACCTCAAGGCCAGCAGTGTCCGAGGAGGCACAGGGGGGCGATTCTCAGCAACTGTGGGTCAGTAAAGACCTACTTAACAGTTTTGACCAAGTTGCATCCTTCTTAGACCTCCACCTCTCCCTTCACCTCACCGCCAGTTTAGGGCTAGGATGTCTGGGAAACAGAGGAGGCCTGGGAGCACATATTCCATCATTTCCTACCCTGCCTATGCCTTTTTCAGGATGTAGAGGAAAAGAGGTCTGGATGTCTTGAAGAGGTCATCCACCCATCCAACCATGTAGTCACTAAAGATAGGTATTTTGAATGCTTACATATATGGCAGTTACTGGTCTAGGCACTGGTTATTACAGCAGTGAACAGAGTGTCCAAAGCCCCACACCTTTTGGAGAGAACATTCTGATTGTTCTCTCCTGGCCTGCATGTTTGTAACTTCATAGTATGGGTTTGAGACAACCAGCCCCTGAGGCATATCATAATGCTGCAGCAAGGTCTGTGAACTTGGAGTCTGAAGATCTGGGTTTAAATTCTTATTCTTTCTACCTGTGTACCTTGGACCAAATATCCTACCTCTTCACACTTCCAAGTTTTCTCAGTACAAGACAGCAGTGCCCTTCTCACAGAGGTGTTCTGAGAACTAAAGATGTCAATAGGTAAAGCCACTGGCGTAGCGTCTGGTACACAGTAGGCACACGACAATGAGGTATCTTTCTTGGATTTTCTCACTCTCGAATCATGGTGCCTGACACAAAGTAGGAGCTTTGTAAATGGAAGTTCTCTGAGTGACTTTTCAGAACTGTCCTCTCTTTGCATCGGCAGTTGAGGAAGAATCCCAGGCTTCTGGACTTTACCTGCCTTCCTTGAATCTGCCCTAGATTTCTTTCCCTAATACTCTTTGTACAGAATGCAGGATTCACTATTTTAAGATTCTGTAAAGGTTGAGGTCACGAACAACCTCACAGTATGGTTAGATAAACTCTCTGCTAAGAGATCTCCAAGTGTTAGGTTCAGAGTCTATCTTTGGAACTGGATGCCATCCAGGCCTCACACAAACCAACCCTGATGTTCATGGTCCCTACAAGTGCTGACCTGGCCTTACCCACCATGGCCCCCACATTCATGCGGGTAGGAGGGGTAAGCGTTCTGCTCCAGAGAAAGACTCCTGGACTCTCTGGGGAAGCCTGGGACTGGAGAATAAAGATCAAAGAAACAAGTGTAACTCAACTCGTGCTTTTTCCAGTTTTGAAAGAAAGAAGAGGAAGGACCTTGTGGGAATAAAAGAAAATCACAGATAAAAGAACATTTTGTACCTAAGGTGCTGGTTAGTAAGTTCTCCAGTAGACAGCCAGGAGATAGGAGGAGCTTTGTTTGCTCTTTGTGGGGGTGGTTCTGGCCAGGGCTCCTGCTGCTGATATTTTTCTAGCTTATAAAAATAGGATTAACTTTGTTCCAGGTTTGTTCTTGGCTCTGGCAGCCCAGCTGTCCTGAAAGGCAATAACAGCCTGATTTCTGTCTCAGGCGCTCCCTCCCCTCTCCCCGGCCAGTGTTCTTCTCTATCAGACCAACTCCTGATTCTCCACCACATCTGGAATCCCGGGCCATCTCATCTGGGTGCCTTCCCTAGCCCCCCAGCTGACCTAAGCACTCCTTCCTCTCCCTCCCAGGATGTCTGGGACTTGCCTCTATTACTATACACGTCACCTAGGTTTGAGTGTGCAACTTTGCCTCATTGGCTAGTTTGTACACTCTTAGAGAGTAAGCCCCCTGCCATTTCATTCTTACATCCCAGCAACCAGCACCGTGCTTTACATGTGGAGGACTATTAACGTGAGCATAGTTAGTGAATGAGTGAATGACTGAATGAATGGCATCCCCTTCATGAGGGATGGACATTCAACTGAGAAACGTAGTCACCTCTCACGACAGAGGCAACTGTCCCTATACCTGAAACAGTTCTCCACTTCCCAGGAGTAGGTGCACCTGATTCAGTTCTCCATGAAGCAAAAGAGCTGTTTTGAGGACTCCCCGATCCAGGGCTGCACGCCTGGAAACTGGTGTCCTGTGCGGTTCTGTCACATTGGCAAGCGTTGGTCAGGAGCAAACGTCGTGCCTAGGTTTAGCATCACTCTCAGATTCCAGATACTGGGTTCTTCGCCAGATTTTGATTTGGCTCAAATTGCTCCTCTGGGCCAGATGTTGAATTGGCTTAAATTGTTCATCCGAGATGCAGAAGCAAAATGAAGATTTGGAATTTCTCCCTTCCTTCTTTCCTTCCTTCCTTCCTTCTTTCACTCCATTTATCAAATGAAACAGCGAGGCTCACAGAGACTACCTAACTCACCCAAAGTCACACAGTTAGTAAGTGGTAAATGCATGACTTAAACCTACACTTTCTGATTCCAGAGCTCACACTTCTATTCACTGTGCTGTATGGAATGGCATACCTGTTAAAATGTGATCAAACGTACCCTTGAATTTGACCCTTAAAATATCATTGGAGCAAGTAACAAGTATTAAAAAAAATACGTATTTAAAAATAAGTCTTTTGATAAATATTTATCTATTTGTGATGACCCACTTTATGGGTTGATGGGGATATAAGGTGACTATGAGAGAGAACTGGACTTCTGGGAATTTGTAGTCTAGCAAAGAGAATAAACATTAAATAAACAATGTTGTTATATGTTACAAGTATGTAAGGCTTTGGAAAAATATAGAATGGGCACAAAATTGAGCTTGAAGAATTATAAAAAGATTCCTAGAGAAAGTGATGTCTCTCATGTCATTGCAACGTTTTTTGCCCTATTATTGCTTCTTGGTAAAATGGAATTTATTTATTCATCGTAACCTTTAAGCTTCAGTTAGGCTTTATTCCTAATAATAATAACAGCAACATTCTTGATAAAACAGCTATAAGAGACCCTCTATTCTTACTGGTACCACCACTGTTATGACCATTTCTTACTTGCCTTCCATGTGCTGTGTACTCTGCCCAGCAATTCACGTACTTTATCTGTTGCTTCCCACAGAGAAGCAGAGGTTATTTCTGATTCTGTATGTGAGGAAATTGAAGGCAGAAAGAGTAACATTTCCACCATCACATAACTAGTGTCATGGCAAGATTTGAACTTGATTGTGACTCCAAAGCTCATGTTCTTATTTTTTATGCCAGTGGTTCTCAACCAGGGGTGATTTCACCTCCCCACCCCCACCCCCACCCCAGGGGACATCTGGCAAGGTCAGGAGACATGTTGACTGTCATTGGGAAAAGGGGAACTGTGTGTTATGTGGTGGGCAGAGGCCAGGGACGCCGCTGAGTATCCTGCAAGACTCAGGACTCCCCACAACAGAGAATTACCTAGCCTCAAGTGTCAGTAGTGCTGGGGCTGGGAAGTCCTGCTCTGTGCTGAAACCCTTCCAATGATACCATGTCCTGTCATCAATTCAGTTCATTTCTGTAGAAACCAAAAAACAGTCCCCAGATAAGGGTCTTACTAATGTATTAGTACTTTTGTCAAGATATATTTTGTGAAATTAACACCTCAGTGAAACTAGCTGTGGGATAAGAAAATAAAGTGGAGGCTGTGGAGTAGGGAGTACGAGATGGCTCCCCCCTTCTGTCTCACCACAAGTCTCACACTAGACGCTTGGCCTCTTTCAACACATCGTGCATCTCACCTCCTTGCATTTGCTCGTGCTGTTCGCTCTGTTTGGGGCACCCTCCCCTCCATATCCCGCCCCACCTGGACAGTTCTACTCACACGTCAGCAGTCAGGTCCAATGTCCTCCCACCATGGAGGCATACCCAAACTTAACCCCGCTCTTAGGGAAAGTGAATCACCCCCTGCTGTATTTCTGCCACACTTTCACCTATTTTATACCCCCTGCTGTGTTTCTGCCACACCTTCACCTATTTCATTTTCCCCCCAAATCATGTTCACTATGCCCAACATTCAGCAGAGAACCACCGAGCCAGTCCTCTGTGAATCCATGAGTTAAGGTAATAAAAGTGAGAGGATTTTGAAAGCTCCGAAACAAGGATTGCTAAATCCAGGTAGGGGAGCCTTTTAAAAATATAGATTCCTACACCTACCTTCCAGGGATCCTGAGCCTGAAAGTCTGGGGTGGGGCTGGGAAGCCGGTTATAGGGTGGGAGTTGTCACGTGGTGCCCAGAAGGGACCACCTGTGGGACAGGTCGGCACTGGGCACACACAGGTCAGAAGCAGAAGTGATGGGCAACTCTCAAGTAGGCAAATCAGACAAACCAGAAGTGTACTGAGAAGGAGCCAGGCCCAGGCTCCGGCCAGAGGCTAAGGGCAGGAGGGAGCTTATCCAACAAGAAAGAGAAGGTGGAGCCAAAGAGGCAGACGGTCTGCAAGGAATGGAGGGGGCTTAGAAGAGCAGATAAGGTCTTGTCCCGGAATCTGGAAGGAGAAAAGCGGTGTCAGTGCCCAAGCAGATAGAGCAGGGATGACTCCGGGAGCGCCTGGCTGTGAATCAGGCGAGGAGGAGTTTGTTAGTGTGATTTTAAGGTTATTGTTTTAGGTTGTGGTTTGGTTTCATGAGAACCACTGCTGCCTGAGACCAGAGCAGCTGCGTGAGCCGTGCTGAAGGGCAGACGGGATGGAGGGAAGGACGGCTTTGGGTTTCCTGTCCCCAGGCCCCAAGGCTTTCCTGGAACACTGTGCTTCTTTGCACTGTGATGGGGGTCGGGGTGGGGCCGGGGAGGGCTTAGCTGGGAGGCCAGTCTTCTACCCTGTGGTCAGAAGGCGGGGAGGAGTGTGGGCCCTTGGAACTACAGCCAGCCCCTCCTGTCCTACCTGTCTAAATCTGTGCCCCACAACTCAGGATATACAGCTGTGTACCTACCCTGAAATGGTAACTTGTTTAGTCTGATATACATGCTCCAGTTTGGATAATGAGTGATCATAGGCTTTGGAACTAAGAAGTTGCTCAGAGACTTTCTATATCAAATTCTCCAGTTTGCAGATGAGAAAACTGAGGCCCAGAAAAACAGTCATCCAAGGGACCCCAGCAAATTACTGTCTGAATTGAAGTTAGAAACTGAGCCTCCTAATTTGTTGGTCAGGGCCATGCCCCCATTATGCTACACCATCTCCAAATTAGGACAAGGGGATGCTTGGGGAATCTGGGACTCTATCTACGGTGGAAAATAAGAACAAGGCAAGAAGTGGGTGTGTTCACACACGTGCTTATGTGTGTATATGTGTAGACAACTGTATATGCATTGCACGTGTATACATGTGCACATCCATGTGTATATGTGTATATGTTATTCCATTCTACACATTGTAGCCCTTTTAATGGCTACAGTCTATACTATGGGTGGCTATTAAATAGGTAAACTAGTTGTTCTAAGCCATACATGAGTGAGTCTCTTGTTTTGTGGTCACAATGTACACCAGCTGTCTCCCTCAAAAGCTGGTAATGACCAGAACACCTGGCATTCAAGTTCCTTCTGAAAAGTTCAAAACAGTTATTGTTATTTCCCTCTGTGCCAGGCTTCGTGCTGGGCACTTTGATAGTCAGTGTCATTAGCTGACAACCACACTGCAAGCTACCATTGTTTTCTGCATTGGATATGCAAGGAGATCAAGGTTTAATAACTTGTTCAAAGTGACATTTTAATGAATGATAAAGTTGAGTTGTCGGCCCAAGTCTTTCTGACTCCAGAGCCTACACGCCTTCTCCTGCTTGTCCTGCTGGTGTATTTATATACGTCCATATGTGCCTGTAGCCTGTAATTACACACACACGTCTGTATCTAAAACAGAAGAGAGAGCTTCTATTTGACATTCTTCCAGGTGGATATATTTCTAGGCCCATTTTATGGATGAGGATGCTGAGGCCCAGAGTGGAGAAGTCATTTAATAAAAACTACTTAAAACAGCACAGGTGTCTGGGGCTCTCCCAGTTGTGGGGAATAAGACCAGTCTCATTAGACCAGGCTGGCTGTTTTTTGACTGCATGGTAGAGAGGTCAGTAATACTAATGTTGATGTTAATTTTATTGATTAACTTCATTGATTAATGTTGAAATTCATGTTGATATTAAACTCCTATGTGCAGTGACTTTCCATTTTCAAACCACTATTCTGGTATTTTTTTTTCATCAATATGGAAAAAAAAAAAGGCTAGTCCATTTTTTACTATCTCTGATTAGTAATGACCATAAGGTTTTTGTTTTTGTTTTTTTTCCATCCTGGTATTTTTACCTTCATTAATGGTTGAGCAGACGGATACTCCAGTAAGTGAAGGCATTTGCCTAAGGATATAAGTTGAGGAAGGGTTGGATCCTTGACTATAACCCTGGTCCATCTCTCCCCGTGACCTCACGTGTACTTTGGTGAAGCTTTTGCATCAAACAATGGAGCAAGGGCTTCCCCCTGAATGGGCAGAATGTCTTGGCTCATTGTGAGTTCCTGTGGCCAGAAACTCTGATCTTAAGCAAATCTCTGACCAACTCATCAACTTCAGAATCTTATCCAGAGGGACTTTTTAACCAGAAGTTTCTACTTATTCTCTCATATATTAATATGACTGAAAAGATGAGCTGCTCTTTTGCTTTGCTGAGCTTGGGAACAAAAACAAAAACACCCGGGGTAACCCAGCCCCAGGTTCTGCTACTCCCAACCACCTGTGAGGAGGACTTCCCACCCCAAGTTCAAAAGGTAGAAGATGGCTGGAAAAGTGTTTGCTTGGGGGCCCAAGGTCTAAGATTGCACTTGCATCACTGGCTGCGAGATGAGGCTTACCCCAAAGGTCCACTGTTTTTCATGGCACAGAAACTCAACACACAGTGCCGCACATCCGTCCCACATCCCCGAGCACTAATGTTTACTTTGGGGCTTGCACATCAGCAGCTGTCGGTGGGAAAATGCACATCTCCAGTTATCACTCCTGGGCAGCAGCCTCGCATCTGAACTGCTGGCTGCTTCCTTATCATCTCTCTGTGGGCCTGCGCCATTTCCTTGTTTTCAGTTTTCTCTTAACTAAGCATTCATATGAGTCATTATAAAGGGCAAAGAGAAAACAAAATTTTTTATTTCTCTATACTGGAAATCTTGAGGATTGCCTCCAGGCATCCTGCAGCCAATGGAGATGTCTGAGAAACTAAAAAGGAAAAATTACTAGAATATAGAAAAATTGCACTAGTCTATAGTTATATATTTTAGTAGCATCTGCCCCCCAACCCTGTCCCAGCCTTTCCCTAACCCTGATCTTTAGCAGACTCTGTACTCTGATGGAAGAATTTGGCTTCAGAAGACAATGAAAATGAAAAATCTTGAGGTAACACAGCACAGTAGTTAAGATCACAGAACTGATTTAAATCCCGGTTCTATTTGCTGTCTTTGTGAACTTGGGAAGTCCTTTGGCACACCATGCCTCAGTGTTCCCATCTAGGGAATGGGAATAATAAAGCACCAACCTCACAGAGTGTTTGAAGAATAAATGAGTTAATATCTGTAAAGCACTTAGAACAGTGACTGGCGGTGCTCTGTATAATGTGATCTCAGCAGATTTACATGATGAGTGATAGCAGTGAGCAAGAGAAATTCAAAGATCCATTCCTTGATTTAACAACTATGTGATGTCTTCCTTTTACGTAGCAGGCATCGTTTTAGGTGTGCTGGATATGATGTTAATAAAGACAAGTTCTCACTCTTGTAGAGCTTCTGTCTTGCTGGGGATGTTCATAAACTCCTATATAAACACATGTGTGTATGTATGTGCACCCTATCTATATATATGTACTGTATCATGCACACACGTGTACATGTATAGGCATGTCATTGTGTGTCCACACACGTGTTCATACATGTGTTATTCAGTCTGTGTTGCACACATGTATACACATGTGTTTTGTGCATCTTTGTGCACATATGTGCCTAAATGTGCATGCTTATAAATGTGTGTTTATGCATGAATGCATGTGTATTTGTGTGTCTGTATGTGTACCAGTATATGTGTGTATATATGTGTATGTGTGCCTGTTTATGCATGTGTGGGTGTATGCGTATGTATGTGTCAGTGTGTGCATATGTGTTTATCAAGTGCTGCTAAGTGTTATGAAGAATGCATCTGTGTAAAGCAATGGAGAGTGTCAGGAGTTGCTTCCAGCAGAGAGAGTTCTGGAAAGTTTAATCCAGAGTGGTGACATTTGAGGAAACAGACCTCAATGAAGTGAGGGAACACTTTATGGTGTAAGAAGCAAGGTAGCAACTCGTTCAATCAGCAAATATGTGTTAGACCCGTATGTGCCTCAGATGCTGTACTGGGCTCTGGCGATATGGGGGAAGATGACCCAGTCCTTTCTCTAGAGGAGCTAGTGGAGAAGGCAGACCTGTAAGCAGAAAAATCCCACCTAACCTGCACACTGCTTTGCCCAAATGAGGAAAGTGTCACAGAAGCACAGGGAATGGATCTACCGGCTCTGTCAGGACAAGGGAGAGAAGCATCACTGAGTAGGTGGAAATGGCATGAGCATTTCAAACGTGAAAAAGTTCGGAGATGTGGAAAGGCCTGACTCCGTCAGTGAGCGTTTCAGTATGGCAAGCTGCCATTTAAGTGTGAGGGGAACAGTGAAAAATGGCCAGGAAATCAGAGCCGTGGACCACAGTGTGGGCTCTGAGCTCCTGTTGTTAACAAGTGACTTAGCTGCTCTAAGAAGAAAGCTGTGCCTCAGCTTTCTTTTCTGTAAATGAGGTGACAGTAGCGCCTCCTCGGTGGTTGTATGGTATAGACATCTTCTCCTGACACATGGTGAGCGCTTAACAAGTACTAGCTCTTCCTAGTCAGAAGCTCAAATGTAAAAAGCTTTGAATTCCAAGTCAAGGAAGTTGGATGCTCAAATTAAGTTGATCAGCCCTATCTATTCAAATAGCTGACTCAGCACTGATTGTCATGTGAAAACTATGTCAGGTGTTTTATGTGAAGCATTGGCCTTTGGGAGTGAAGCTATGATTTTTACTACCAATGGGTGGTACTCCAAAGGAACAGTTAGAGAAGAGAGAGAGGGGTGGGAAGAGGGAAAGAAAGAGAGAGAGTGAAAGAAAGAGAAAGAAGGAAAGAAGGAAGGCAAGAAAGAGAGAGAGAAAGAAAGAGGGAGGGAGGAAAAGAAAAGAAAAGAAAAAGAAAAAAAATGCTGTCTAATTTTAACCTTAGAGCTTCACTTCAGTGGAATGAAGCAGATATTTGTTTTCCCAGGCCCTAGGAATTCAGTAATAACCCACTTGTTGCCAGGGCTTTGCATTCGACCTTTGCAGCTCCAGTCATGGAACCCGCAGAAGCGCAGTGGGAAGGGAAGGTGCGTTTCCCCGCCTCTGACTCCTCTGTCTCAGCGTCCAGCAGGCCTGAGCATGGGTAGCGCTACTTTTCACCATCTGGTACCCACTCTGATCTTTGTGAGGGGAATTTTATCTCTGCTCCTGTCTCTTTATCCCTTTCTTCAAATTCAAACAGAGAATGTACAAAGTCTGCCCCTGCTCACTGTAGTCTGAGCTGCTGAATATTCTTCCAGAATCCTTTATGATTTCTGTGCCCATGCTTCAAAATATTCCATCTTCGTTTTGTTGGTGGCAATGACAAGTTTTCCCATGTAACTCCCGGCTGTTGCCATATTTGTTAGAAATTACTCTTTCCGGGAGACTAAGAATAGAAAATGTATAGCGGGCCAACATGAGGAGATAGGTACTTTACATTATTTCCAATTATCCATAGTAAATTGAAATCATAATACAAATAATAAAAAAAAACAAGTATTTTAATTTGAACATAGAAATGACGTATGTTTTTATTTTGTTGGTTTTTACATCTGATTTCTGTCCTTATTTACTTATTGTAGTGGTTTTCAAATTTGAGTATGCATAGTCAGCCAAGGAGTTAGTTAAAATGCAGATAACCAGGCCCCTACAACCAGCTTCTGATCAGTTACGTTTGACTGGGTCCTGAACATCTGCACCATATTTGGTCCACACATACTCCTAATGGACTTTACCACTAGCATCTTAAAAGATGTTGGAGGGATGGTCTTAACTTAAGTTGGCTACAGTGAAAAGTTACCTGTATATAATCCGAAAGAACAAACTTGAGTCCAGGCTAATTGAAAGACTGCATTTCAAACTTTTTATTCAAAAAAAGCAGATCAATAAAAACTCTTCCAGTCTGGGGGTGGAGGAGGATTTAGCTCAGTGGTAGAATGAGTGCTTAGCATGCACGAAATTCTGGGTTCAATCCTGAGTACAACTTAAAAAAAAAAAAAAAGAAAGTTAAACAAACAAAATATACCTAATTACCACCAACCCCCACCAAAAAAGAAAAAAAATCCTTCCATTCTGGTCCACTTCTGATCTAGTACATTTCTGGTATACACATGAGCTGGGCACTACCTAAGTGTTTACCTATACAACGTGTGATATGGACAGCAACCTGAGGCTGTGTACAGTCTGACTATCCCCAGCAAAGGTCCGAATGAGACGTGGCTCAGCTCAGGCATGTGTGGTGGAATGGGAAGAGAAGTTTGAAGGTCTGTCTGACTCCAGGTCTCTAGCTCTTACCATCATAAACCTTTACTCAAGCCTGTGTTAACTGAGTTAGCCATAGACCACTTTTTAAAAAAATGTTCAAAAAACAGAAAACATGGAGGATCTTTGAATCAAATACTCAGATCTAGGGAAAGCTAAGGTTCTCATATTTTACTTAAAGAGATTATGTTAGGATGTTGATCTTAGTGTTAGAGTTTCCCTGGCTGACTTTAGCCTGGAGAGTTAAAAGTGTACCAGTCTTGTGACTCACCACTGTGAAAACTAAGGGGAAACTCTGCCACCGGTATCAATACCATGAGTGAAGACTCTATACACCTTTTATATTCAGGCCTCTCACCACTGAAAGCTGTAAAGAAAAACCCACACAATTCAATTCTGTGCAGTATGTTAAAGATGCCCGAATAATTTGGCTGTTATTCAGACATTATCTGCTTTGCTGTGATGTAACCTTTTTGTTCGGCCTAAGGCATGTGGCCTAATGATTCTTTCCCCATGTGCATATTTATCATTCAATGTAACACATAGACAGTAACGTTTAAACATTGAAATAGATGGTTACGTTGCCATCTCCCCCACTTAGACTGTGAGCTTCTTGTGGGCAATGACTCTGGTCACATTCATCTCTGTAACTTCAGACCCCAACACTTAACCCAGTAAATATAACCATTAGTTAATATTTTGCCTATAAACAGCATGCTCAGCGCTGTACTAGTTATTGTGGCAAAGTCAGCGATCTAAAGAAATAGAGACATAACATGAAGACAGAGTTCTATAGGAATTTCAAAAGGAAGAAGTCTCTTCCTTTTGAAAGAAACAATAAGGCTAGGGAAGGACAGAGATGCTAATATTCCTTGAGTGACTTCAGCATGACAGGAACGAGCTGGATAGTCTACTTGTATAATCTTGGCATCAGCTCCAGCAGCTTGCTCAAGGTCACACAACAAGTGATGAGAAGCCCCAGAATGTCAGCTACCATATCCTTCAGGGAAGTGGGAGGGGTAACCTTTGAATGGAACCCACAATAGTAGGTATTTTCTCCACTGGAAGCATTGAAATGAAGAGTAGTCTGGATGGAGAGTATAGCATAAGTGAAGGCACTGAAAGGGGGTTGGGAAATGGTAAACATTTCAATTTGGCCCTAACCTATGATAATCTATAAAAGATTCCGGGAAGATGAGGCTATTAAGATCAAACAGGTGGAGAGAGAATGGCAGTACTTGAGCACCCTGTTGGAAAGTTTGTGTTCCTCCCTCTTTTCCCCGGGCATTTTCAAGCCACTGAAAGTGTTTTTAAGCAAGAGACTCATTCCAAGCAGGGCTTTATGTATTTCTGTTCACAGTAGATTGGGGACAGGAAAGAGTGAAGGAGAAGGGGTAGCCTGAAATAGGGCTGTGGCCGTGGGCCTTGAAAGGTACACAGAGAATGTGAAAAGACAGGGAATTTGACAGCTTTTTTTTTTTAATCCATTGATTAGGCAAAAGTTGTTTAAAATTTTGGATGCTCTTTATTTTTCTCCTATTTCTAAATTAAATGTATGGAAATATCTTTTTTAATTTGAAATGAATTCTCTGTCGTATTTGGCAGAAGAAAATAAAGAACTTGTTAACTTTAAGGCAGGCAGAGAAATTCATCCAGTTTCTAAGCTGGGCTTTCATTAAAGCCTATTGTCTTTAGTGGAGATATTCACTTGACTTGAGGAGCTATGATCAGAAGAGAAGCCCAGAGAATTGGTCTTGAGATTTCTACCCTTTGACATGCTTGACATTTGCTGATTTGAAATCTGCAGCTGGGATTCTGGTAAGCAAAACACCAATTTGGTAATCTCCCCAGACTGGAAGGACAACAGTTTGAGCTCAGGGATCATTAAGGATGAAGAGTACTGGTAAACATCCTAGGCTTTTAGTTGGGATCATAAGAGTAAACTAGAAATAGACAAACTTTACAAGGGCTAAAGCCTGGCTTTGAATCAACTCAACACCTGATTAAATTCAGTTAATCTCCCCCTACTTCAGCTAACTGCAAGAAGCAAAATTATGGTTTTTTCTGGAGGAAGGTAACATAATCAGAGGTTCAACTTACAAATAAAAATTTTCATATACAATTTCTGCATAAAAAAACCTAAGCATTCAAAATACAATAATTTTCATAAATCATGACAAAAAACTAAACCCACAGAAGAGCCAGATGTTGGAAGTACTGTATATGGACATTAAAATATCCTTGAGTAATATGTTCAGGAGATTTTAGGAGAAGATGGAGAATTCAGAGAACTGGGAGATATAAAAGAACCAAATGGAAATTCTAGAACAAAAATTGTAATAATTGAAATTAAGAACTGAAAAGATGGTATACAGTTAACAGCGGACTCAGTATAGCTGAAGAGAGAATTAGTGAACTGAACAACAGGTCATAAAAATATCCATACTGCAGTATACTATGCAAAAGTCTGGAAAATACACAAAAAAGTATAAGAAATATATGGGGCATGGTAAAGGGGTCTAGCAGAGATATAACTGGAATCTCATAATGAGAGGAGATAGAAAATAAGACAGAAGCTATATTTGAAAAGATAATTTCCAAAAGTTTTCCAAAGTGAGTTATTCTATCATTTGAAAATAACTATTCATGCAATTTTGTATTAAAAAAGAGAATAATATGATTAATAGTTGTTTTTTTTTAAAAAGCCTTTCACAAATAAAATTCAACACAGATTCATGACTTAAAAAAAATCTTAGCAAATGAAGAATAGAAAAAAACTTTCTTATTCTGACTAAGGGTATCTACAAAATAAAACAAAACAAAAAACTTGATTCAAACATCAGACTTGATGGTGAAATAAAACTTTCCCACTCTCATCACTTTTAGTCCACATTTTATTGTAGGGCCTAGCCAATGCAGTAAGTCAAGAAAAACAAATGAAAAATATAAGGATTACAAGAAAGAAAACTGACATCATAGGTGAGATGATTATACACATATAGAAAAATAAAAAAAATAGATACAATATTAAAATTTGTAAGCAATTTAGCTGTTTAAAAAGTCAAGATAAAAATAAATTTCATTTCTATAAACCAGAAACAAACATTTAAAAAATAAAATTTTAAATAGCATGATTTACAGTAATATAAAAAAATTAAATACTTCAGAATAAATTTAACTGAAGATGTAGGAGACTTCTCTGAAGAAAGCTATAAAACAGTATTGAGAGAAACTAAAGAAGACACAAATAAATGGAGGGATATGTGATGTTCATTGACTGGGAGGCTCAATGTGATACAAGTATGACAGTTCTCCCTAGTTTGTTGTATAGACTCAATGAGTCCAGTTCAGAATTCTAGCAGATTTGTGTGCAGTGAGGTAGAAACTGATGATCAGATTCTGAAACTTCTATGGAAAGAGCCAATAATGAACAAGGCAACCTTGGAGAGGAACAAAATTGGGAGGACTTACTACTAGCAGATATCAAAACTTGTAAGTAATTAATACTGGTATTGGGGCAAAGGTAAACAGGCCAGAGGAAAACAGATTAAGGAGTCTAGAAATAGTCACCCATGTGTGGACATTTAATTTATGACAAAGACGGTACTGCAGAGCTGTGAGGAAAGGATAGTTTGTTTCAATAAAGTAGTGCCATGTTTATTGGATATCAATATGGGAAAAGAATTTCTCCTCTTGCCTTATACCTTACATAAAATTAAATTTCAGTGGATCTTATATGCAGTTAATAGACAATGGAATATTATCAGCCATAAAAAAAAAAACAATGAAATTTTGCCGTTTGCAACAATGTGGACAGACCTCAAGGGCATTGTGTTAAGTGAAATAAGTCAGAGAAAGATGAATACTGTATGATCTCTCTTACAAGTGGAATTTAAAAAAGAAAAAAAGAAACAAAAAAAGAAAAACCAGGCTCATAGATACAGAGAACAGATCGGTGGTTGCCAGGGGCAGGGGGTGGGGGTGATGGGAGAAATGGTTGAAGGGGGTCAAAAGGTAAAAATGAAAAATAAGGAGGAATGGATACCAAACCTTCCCACCTAAGTCCTGATAACTGACTATGGATCAGTATTTTAATGAACTGTGAAAATGACTTTGAACCCTTTAATAGTTTGTGTTTTTGTATGTTCCTCCTTCTGTCAGGGTAACAGTAAAAGCAAAATTTACTAGTTTTCTATTGTTTTTTTTCCCTAGAGGTTTTCTTTTCTTCCCCCATTGTAGTTTAAATTTTATTCTAACAAATTCCAGGACATTGAGCAAATTCTTTTCCTTTTAAATGATTTATAAGAGCCCAAACGGATTCAGACTGGCCACACAGCCCCAGAGAAGGAGGATGGTATGAAGAGGGAAGGAACACCTGCAGGGCTGCCAGAATGTAGTCTGCAGGTTGGCAGGGAGATGGCAGGATGTGGGGAGGATGCAGATGAGGAGGAGGACCGGCCAGCTTGAGGGGACAGCACCCAGTGACTGCATAACAAGTGTGCTGGGACAGCACAAGGTTGGAAGGCCTGGCAGAGGAAGCTGCTCCCTATTGTCTGTTCAGCTGCTGCCTCTGGCCCACATTGCACAGAGAGCCCACAGGGAGATTCACTGACTTGGACACATTCCAGGTTTGCCCAAAGGTGCTTTGAGATGGTGGACAGAGTGTTATTTTGTAAATCACTCAAGAATTCTTCCCTTTGAAATACGGAATTTAGAAAGAAAGAGAGCAAAGGAAGAATGAAAAGTAACACAGAAATTGCCCACTGACAGATAATTGGATGAAGAAGATGTCACACACACACACACACACACACACACACACACACACACACACACACACAATGGAGTACTACTCAGCCATAAAAAAGAATGAAATGATGCTATTTGCAGCAACGTGGATGGACCTAGAGATTATCATACCAAGTGAAGTAAGTCAGACAGTGAAAGACAAATACCATGTGATATCACTTATATGTGAAATCTTAAAAAATGAGACAAATGAACTTATTTACAAAGCAGAAACAGACTCACAGACATTGAAAACAAACTAATGGTTACCAAAGAGGAAAGGGAGGTAGGAATAAATTAGGAGTTTGGGATTAGCAGATACAAACTACTATACAAGAATAGATAAATAGCAGATCCTATGGTATAGGGCAGGGAACTATAGTCAATATCTTGTAATAATCTATAATGAAAAAGAATCTGTGTGTATATACTTATGACTGAATCACTGTGCTGCACACCAGAAACTAACACAACATTGTAAATCAACTATACTTTAATAAAAAATAAGATGGATATACAGCATAGATCCAACAGAAGTAAGTACTTGTGTGTACCAGAAAAACAAACAAACAAACAAAAAAAACGCTAAGAATACCCACACCACCATTTCTACAGCCTCGTGGTTGAGAAAAAAGCATTATTTCTGGAGCGGCTCCTGTGGCAGCCCTGGTCAGGCTGCTGGAAACCAGCATCCTTGGCTCCCAGGAGACTCAGCTCCTTGAGGACAGTGGGTTTTTCAGGTATATTTCGCCTATAGCGCTGAGCACGGTGCCTCTTGGAGAGTCGTGCTCAGTAAAGGTTTATGGAATTGAATCCTACTGAGCAGAGGAGGGAGAGGATATTATTCAGGGTCTAACATGTGTCAGCACTTTTCTTTCAAAACAAGATTGTATTTTTACACTTTTACTTTGAAATCATCATTTCCCTTTTACGGATGAGGTATTAGAGGCTCAGGGAACTCCACTCATTTGCCCCAGGTCATGCAGCTGGAAGTGTCTCTCTGAAATCTGGTGCCCTTACAGCCTACCCCCCTCCCCCCCGCCATGGCCCAGGGCCAGCAATGCCAAGAGAGTAGAGCCTGGCGGGGCTGCTATCCTGGGAAGGTGGATGTCAAGGGCAGGTGTGTAGGTGGAAGGGGAGGGCTGAATCTTGAGCTCTGCTGAAACAGAGATGTCATTTCAACTGCAGTTTTTGAAAAATGCCAGTGTATTCCTTGTGGGATTTTCTGTAATTCATTTTTGCTCTTGTCTTCCACACTATTTATTTACCTAAGCCTTTGTTCTCTTTGAAAATATTCGAGCCACATGTCATTCAAAGTGTTAAAACTTTGGGCCCTTTTTATCCCGCTTAGTTTTTTCCCCCCTCTCTCCAGCTGCTCTGCATATCACTTCATTCTCTGACTCTCTGGCCTGACTTTTATCCAGGCCATTCATTCCCACTCCCGCTCTCCCGGGAATGGGGGCTAGGGACGTAGGACCCAGCTTGAGAATCTATTTTTCTTTTTCTGTCTTGTTGTCTGAAGCTTGGGGCAAGGTTAGATCAATCAGTCTAGGTGTGGTGGAACCCTGTGACCCTCTCCAGGGGCAGTGCTAGCCCCATAGAAACTTGGCTGGTTTTGGCTCCGGGAGTGAATTCCAGGCTTTGAAGAATCTGTCAATGTTCAACTAACCCCACAAAACCTCAGGAAGTTTTTGATGAAACCGAAACTCAGACCAGGGGAGGAGGTGCTGAGCTTGGCATCAGGGTCTGGGGAGAGAGAACTAGGGAGCCAACCAAGATCTTTTCCTCAGAAATTTCAGGCCTCTTCCACAGGGTCAGGTGTCTTAATGAGCAAGTTCCATCTCCCTCTTGGCGTTTTCCTGAAGCATCTCACTTGTCTGCTTTGTGTCCTTGAGGGCATTGCCAGGATGGCTAGTTCCTTTCTCACCTTCCAGGAGCCTTCAGGTAATTTATAAATGAAACCATTTGTCTAGGCGCAAGAAGAAGTTGCTGGAGGATACCTAGTCCTTCCATCTCCTGGGAGAAGCTGGACCCTAACACTTATTTAGCAGTCCCTCTATCCCAGGCATAGGGCTACTTGCCTCACACGTAGGGTGACCACCCATCACTGTTTGTTCTGGACTTGGTGGGATCCTTCCCGGGACACTGGGCATACAGTGCTAAAACCAGGAATGATGACCCTGGAAAGTAGATGCCATTACCCCATCTCACAGCTGAGAAGACTGAGGCATGGAGAGGCAAGTTAACTTATCGAAGGTTGCAGGGCACACTTGTGGTGGACCTGGGAATCCAATATGAATTGTCTGACTTCAGACCCTGAGCCTTGTCCAGCCATGTTCTTCAGAACGCAGGGTTCCATCTCTTTCACATTGTGTAGTCCTGCAACTTACATCATCTGACTGTTTCTCTGTCCTATGTCTTTGTTTTATTGTCTCTTTTGTCTCCAGGTCTACCTGAAATGCCTTTTCTTTCCTATCCCCTCCCCCTGCTGACTGAGGTAACTCCTTCAGGAGGTCCTTGTTGACCATACAAACTAGACCTGGAGTCCTGGCTCCATACTTTCATTAGATGTACTCAGATCTGAGTCATTGGTTGCTCCATACTGTCTTGTGTCTGCCTGTGTATCTTTCCACTCCTCCTAGACTGAGATCTGGTAGAATAAACGGCAACATCTTTCATCGTTAGATTTCCAGCTCTGGACACAGTGCCTGAGTTTTAATTGGGGATTGATGAATAACTGTTGAATTAATCATTTGATTTATAAAGTATCAGAAGGCAACTGTGTGATTTCAAGTCACAGTTTTAGATCTGTTTAAAGATTTATTCCATAAGATACTTTTGTGGTACTTGGACCAGTTCTCTTAATTGTGGCTTTTTAAATATTATTATCTTTAGACAGTGATTTTTGTGCATTAACTTGGCCATTTGTATAAGATTTCAGCCTGACTTTTTACCACGTCTAATGTTTGTGGGTGAAAAATTGTCTTTTATGAGGTCATAGATGAGGATGTCCAAGAAATCTAGAGGCTCTGTTGAGGTTAGCAAGAAAGGAATTTCTGAAATCAAGTTTTTGCTTTGTCTTTACTATGGATTTTGCTAGTGTTCTCTCTGAGTCTCAGATTTCCAAGCTATGACATATTAGCCTACCTTTGAGATTTGATCTTTCTGAGTAGAAAGGAGGAACAGAGGAGCAAGACCCAGTTATCTGAGGGTCTGTTCTTTGTTCTCTGGCTCTTGTATTTGGTGTCTGGTTGGGGCAGGTCATGGAAGAGTATAGCGTTTAGACAGAAATGGCAGCTACCATCGCCAGGTTGAATCGCAGGATGAGTGGCGCTACATGTTATCATGGCTTTTAGGGATATAAACAGCTTTTGGTTTATCATAACAAGGTTTAAAATGTTTGCCTGGATTTTCCCTACTGCCTGGTACCTCCTTTTCTTTATTCCCTGGAGCCCCCCATTATTCTGTCATGAGCTGTATGTGCAAGGACAGAAAACAAATGTTCCAGTCAATCTAAGTAAGCCCGGATACCTCTGGCAAAGCACGCAGCAGCCTGACTGTCATGCCAAGCCCTGCTGGTAACACTGGAGACCGAGAATGGTCAGGAATAACAACAATGGCAAAACTATATTGAGTAAACTATGTTCCAGGTACCGTCCTATTCGTGTCATCTTCACAATAGCCCTAGGAACTACATCTCTCATCATTCCAATTTTATAGATGAGGGAAATGAGGCACAGGAAGGTTAAGTGGCTTGACCAACTTGCCCGACTTGAAATCAGGCAGTCTGGTTCTAGAGCTCTCATTCCTAACCATTGTGCCCTAAATAGTGCACTTATCCAGTGAAGTCTGCTCACATCTCATTCAAAGACCTTCCCTATTATCTTTCTAGCTCTGTTGGGGGTGGGGTGGAGTGTAAGGGACAGGGATGGTGGCAGTGTTAAGGTGTAGAAAGTTTCTTTGTAGACTTATTACATAGGATTTTTAAAAAAGGTAAACCTACTTATAGGATTTAGATTGGGTGAATTCTAAATGGCATTTCTTTCAAAGCCAAGGTGATGCTTCATCAGACACAGGGATCACAGAAATCTCTTCAGCTGTTTCACTCCCCTTCATTTGTTGGGCTTGTGATGAACCCGTTCGTCTTGCTCTAGTGGCATTATAACAATAAATCCTGAAAGAGATTTGAGTTGAGCTCTGCTGTCTGTGAATACTTGGAATTCTTGTCAGTAGTTGAAAAGAAAGGAACTAGTTTGTGTAGGCTCCATGAGATTTAGAGTTGGGTAGACACTCTTAAGTCTGGGGGACCTTGGACAGTTTCCTGGAAGAACTTCAGTCCCGTTTTCCATGTCAGTGAAACAACGTGGCAATAACAACCTCTCGAGATCATTATATGAATTTAATACAATAATATTTGCAAAGTGTGGAGCATGAAGCAATCTTTCAGTAACCATAGGGATCTTAGGACCTTGACTCTACCAGTGATTTTGACAATTCTAAGCAAGTTGTGCTGTGAGGCTCCAGTGATAATTTTACTGTTACCTGTGAATTGTCCCTCAAAACTCTTCAGAATCTTTCACGATTATTCATAATTAAGACATACAGCATTTGTCATCTTTATCTAGAAAATGTCTTGTGTTTTACTTATACATGCCTTATGCTGCACACAGTCATTCATTAAACAACAACAACAATAAAAATTAGTGAGTCACTGTGGTGTCAAGACCTGCTGTGGCCTCGGTCAGCTCACAGTCTCATAGAGGGAGACAGCTGTGCCACCACATACGTTACAGACCCAGCGATAGAACCTGTGCAGTGTCGGGGTGGGCTGCAAGGAGAGAGGCGTGGTCCGTTCGCCCTGATGGGGGTGCCCCGGGGGAACGGGGGAAGACATGGTCAGGAAAGGCTTCTGATGAAAGACCTGGGTCTTCAAAATGGAGTCTGTGTCCCCCCAAGTAGATTGTGGGGGGATGGACTGTATTGTGGAAAGAATATTCTAAGCAGAAGGAACAGCACGAGGAAACGTTGAGTGGCATGACCCAGCAAGGCACGTTCAGGAATAAGTAGAAAGTCTCTACACTTGTGCTAAGCACATCTGTAGGTCCTGGATTTAACAGTCCCATGTTTTTGAGTCCCGGTGTGTTCCATATACATCTCACTTAATGCCCACAGCAATTTTGTAAGGTAAATGTTGTTACCCAAAATCTTCAGATGTGGAAATTGAGGTTCTAGAGATCAAGGCATTTACCCAAGGACATGCAAGTGGGATTCAATAACAGCAACAGTAATAAAAACAGCAAGGATTCATATATTGTGCTAGGCCTGCCCCAGCCACACCGTCCAGTGCAGCATCCACTAGCCACACGTGGCTACTTCAGTTAAGTAAAGTTCCTCAGTTGTACTCACCACATTTCAAGTGCTCAGTTGCCACACGTGTCTGGTGACTGACTGCTCTATTGGAAAATGCAGATACGGAATATTTCCATCATCTCAGAATTTCCTGTGGATAGCACTAGTCTAAGCACTTTACATATGTTAACACATCTAATCCTTGTAACAGTCCAATGAGGAGGATATGATTATTCAAACTGTGCAGATGTGGAAAATGAGGCACAAAGGAGATAAGAAACTGAAGCAAGTTCCCATGATGAACAAGTCCAGGTTTTTAAGCACGACACTGTAGTACCAAACTCATATATGATATTCTATATAAAATAAATGAATATTAGTCAAAAGAATATAATTCAGTATATTCTTTTCTTTAGACTGTTGTTGGTCCTCTGCAGAGAAAATGTCTTTGATATGATTCTTACCCTTCCAGGATCTTACAGTTATTGGAGCCAGCTTTCCATATATGAGGCTGGTCTCCAGAGAGCCTCCTCTCCAGGGACCCTATAAACTTCTTGTCCTGCTTAGTTAGAAAATTAATTTGATGCAGTTTATCAGTCAGCTCATTCCTCCAAATGGCTGATTCAAGAGTCTCAAGTTGATAGTCTTAAGTAATGTTCAAAACCCTTCTCATCCTTTTTTCCTTCAGAGAAGGTGTCTGGGCTCGTTATTTCAAGAGTGTCTTTTGACACTTCCAGTACTTCCATAGCAGACCTTTTTATATTTTTCAAACCTAGGGGAAGAGCTTCAGACTAGGAGACTAAAAGTCCTTGTGTGAGCCCTGCTTCTACCTCTAAGTAGCTAAATAAACTGGAGTAAGCTACTTTACTTCTCTGAAATTCAGTTTCTTCAAATGTGATCTCAAAAATAAAATAACACATATTATACGATTTTTTAAAGCTAAATGAAGGGTACAGTGTTTGAGGATGCTTTGCAAGCTATAAAGTATTTTATATAGCTATAAAGTCTGAGATAATTATAACACAAATGCTGGAGCTTGGGGTGTTTTTCTTCTATCTAACCCTTTAAAGTTTTCAAAGCAGTTGTGGCTTGATAAATTACAGGATAACCCACTCTTAATCATAACATTTGCAAAGTCTCTTTTTTCTTTTACGCAAATATGGTAGATATTTAATAAATGTTTGGATGGAAGGATGGATGGTTGGGGGAGAGGGAGGGAGCTAGCATGTAAAAGAAAATAAGAGAGTCGTTCATGAAGTTTTAATTTTTCCTTTTAAATTCTGTATTTTTAAAACATATTCCTGGATATGAACTACGTTCTTGTGTATGATGTGGGGAAGAGGCCCTGAACTGATTCATTGACACAATAAGCTTGTCTTTCTGCTCTTTGTTTTTCGTTCAACAAAAAATTCATTAAGCATTCATTAAACGCTCAGCTGAGCATTGTGCAAGGTTCAGAGAAAACACACTTGAATATCTCACAATTTTTTTGGCACAGGGTGGGGGACGCCTGTCTCTTCAGCTGCTAATTTTGCCCTTTAAGCTTTCTGAGGAATGCGGAATTAACTGACACTGTGCAGTCATGTGAAGGGCCCCCGCAGTGCTGAGGGCCGTGCTTGTCAAAATCCCGTCTTAGGAATTGGTTCCTGATGTACGTGTGCAGCCCGTGATTCCTCTCTGGGTTGTGAAATGTGTTTATTCACAAAGGAGAAGGCTCCTCCTCCCCTTTGTTGCTTTCCCTGCTTTGGACCTCTTTTCTCAAGCAGGATTGGCCCCTCTGAGCCCTATGTGGCCAAAGGAAAAATATGAGATAGATCAGCCCTGGGATTCACATTGTGTCACGGGGGCATCAGCCCTGCACTGCCCTTGGATGGAATGGACGTTAGACAGGGTGTACAGAGAATCTCTCTGGAGGGGAAATTGGGCAAGACCTGCCTCTCTCCGCTGCTATACTAGCCTGGCCTGAGGTTTTTTCTAAGTCTTCTTAGGACTTGAGAAGATAGGATCTTGGAAGGGACTTTTTTCTGCCCTTTTTTTCCAGGCAAGGAGAATACTTGACTTGGTATTTAAAAAAAAAAAGTCACTGTGCGTATTTTGTACTGAAGATGGGTGAGAAAGAACCTCCACTTACAATCCATTGCCCGCCGTGTATGTGAGGAAGCAGTTCAGACTTCCAGGTGGTCTGTAGCAGAATTGGGGCTAACTCAGATTTTCTAACTAAATCCATGGCTTGTCCATGGTGTTCCATGGGGAAATGACACTTCCAAATATATGTCCTTTATATAAAACAATTGTAACATCATCAAGTGAGGGTTCTAGAAAGAACATGGGTTTTAGGGTCAGACAGGACACGGTCACGGTGCCACATTCTGACACTGCCCCCACGTCTCTGTGACCTTAGGGCAGGCTACTTGAACGCTCTGGTCCTTGCTTCTTCTCTGTGTGTTGAAAGGAAGAAAGCGTGTTTATGTTTCATAGATGTTGCAAAGATTAAATGAGGCAATGTTCAGAGACTTTAATGCGGTATCCAGCCTGTCGTAGATACCTGATAAATTTGCTAAAAAGGTAGGAAGAATACAGTTGTCTCTTGAGAAAGGCTTCAGATGTATTGATGATGATGGTGGTGAGGGTGGTGGTGACAGACACTCTTACTCACACTTTCGTTTTTAAACGTTCCCTCAATATCAGAACTGCTATGTGATATGATTATTTTCTCCTTTTTATAGCTGGTCTTTCTGTCTCCAAATTCCATTCTTTTTTCATTATAACACACTCGTTCTCAGATTCTGAGCCTAGTAATATCAACAATGAGTCTGCTAAGTAAAGAAGAAACAAAGAAATATTTCCCACCCATTTCTTATTTCCTATGTTTAACACCCCTTTTAGGACTGAATTACCCTGTAAAATAAATTTTGTCCATGCTTTATATACGGGGGCCAATAAAGGCAGGTTATCATCAGGAATTCCTTGAACTTGTAACACTGTGGACCAGCAAAGCCAACCCCTTTTGTCTTAAGGATCTCAGGATGAGTATCTTTAAGGCCCCAGTATTTTGAGATATGCAGATAAGTAAACGTTGAGCACCTAATTATTGGGTTTTTATCTTGGAGAAAAACCTAAGACTCAGCAATTTGGAATCAGACTCCCTGGACGTGACTGTCAGCCCTGCTTCTTGTGAGCTGTGGGACCCTGCTTCCGTGACTTCTCTTTTCTAAGCTTCAGTTTCCTCATCTGTGATATGAGGGTGATAATAACACAAGTCACATTTGGTGTTTGTTAAGAGTGAAATGAGACACATCCAAAGAGAGAGCATGCAAAAAGAGCTCAATTAAAATGAGCTTGTGTCTAAGGTTTCTTCCTCTCTGAAAGCCTCTGTGCCCTGGGTGGGGAACTTACCACTGGAGATCCACCCAGAAATACATAAACCACTCTAAATGTGTTTGGAAGAAAAAAAAGAAAAGGGATCTGGTACACAAAAATGGTGACCCACGTTATGAAGGAGCTAGGAAGGGCTATATTCCCTGGGAAGTGAGCCAGGAGTCAGCAAAATAGAAGCTATTGCCACCCCTAGTTGGAGGGACAAGAGAGGAGGGGCTGTAAGCGGAGGCAGAGGGCAGTGGACACCAGCACAGTGGGAGCATTGGTGGCTCTGACAGCAAAGCTGAAGTCCTGGAGGAGAAGTGCCCCCTGACACAGGGGAGGCAGGGGAGACGCACACAGGCTCTCCAGTGCCTTCAGCTCTTATCAGCTGGCAGGGCCGACCTTGGCCGACCTGGAGTCTGGGAGCCTCAGGTTGCAGGGCAGGGGCCTTGGTGGAAGCCCTCAGGCCCAGGACTCTTCCAGCCTTAGGCCCAAACCTCAGTCACCTGGTTGCTGGGACCTAACTACTATGATCACTGACAAAAAATTTTTAAGAGGCTTCTGCCCTCCGCTCCTGGGCTCCTGAACCATAGCTGAGGTTCACAGGTTGTTGTGCCCAAGAAAGTCGAATTTGGAAAAAGCATTAGAAAAACCACAAAAGTTGTTGGAATGTAAGAGATCTGTTAGTGGCCCCGTAGATCCTGCTTTCTGGAAAGGCCTGCTTGTGGAGCAGCCAGTGCCCTCAGGATCTGGGGATCTGTTGCCTCAGGAGGCACCCCTACCCTGCCTTTCACCTGACTAACTCCTGCTGAACTCAGCATGAACCCACCTCCTTGAGAAATGTGCCTGAACCCCTATTAGTGAGCTCAGCTGCGCCTGGAGTCCCTCCTGTCCCATGCTGATCTCTGTGTTAAAATGCTCCATTTAGACCTCTCCCTCCCTCCCACCAGACCGTGAGCACCCCGAGGACAGGGACTATCTTCTAAATTTACCCTCGCATCTCCAAGCATTGGTACTTTCACTTCCTACTCCATGCTGGCTGCTGTGCTCGGTGCTGGGGTGCTAAGCACATGGGGGAGGCAGAGCTGGCTTCCTGCAGCTTTTATTAAAGAAGAAGAGGCAGACAGTCTATAGTAATTCTTTAAGTTACCGGTGTCTTGAGTGTTTGGGAAGTCCAAGAATGCAGGAGAATGTTGAACAGGGTGCCCCATCTTCCCTGGAGGAACAGGGAAGCTTTCCCAGGAAATAACATTTGAGTTAGGGATAAATTGGAGTTACCCTGTCAAAGAGCTTGGGGAACAGTATTTCAGGCAGAAGGAAGAGCAAATGCAAAGGTCTAGAGGTGGGAAGGAGCACTGGGTATCAGAGATTGAGAGCAGGGCGGCATTGCACGGAGCCAGTGAGGCCACTGGGGGCTGTTCCCTCCTGCCTCCCAGCCTCTACATTCTGCCCCAGCACTTTCCACCTCCTGCCTGTGTTGTAGTTGGAATTTTGCGGCTCCTGCATCACACTACATCACAGCTTGTACATTGTTTTATGCATAGAAGGTCCTTGTTGGATATTTGAATAAATGACAGACAGACGACTCTAGGCTCTGAACAGTCTCTCTGATTCTCCCCTCACTTCTGTAACTTCACTTGCCCAGCAAGTATCAAGGAACACAACCTGTGTGGAGAAGCAGCCTGAACTTAGACAATTTATAGGAAACTCTGCTACCTGGCATTCTTTTAACAGAAACTCACTGTCAGCCACTCTTTCCTTTACACTGAGAATTCTGCAATGAGTAGTACTGAGAATGATGACCTAGCAATGCTGAAAAGATTCAGTCATCAAACAGAGATTGAACTGTGATGTGTTAAACCAGATTCCCTTCGGCCCTGCTCCCTACTACCACTGTGACCTTGACGGATCACTCAACCCATAGTTGGGCCTCCCTTCCTCCACTGATGTGTGTGGTCTTAATATGATCAACTTGACAGGCTTAATATAAAATGAGACTGTACACAGAACCTGGTGTTTCATGAGCAGAAAGTCACAGATAGCTGTTGCTTTTATTATTCTAATTGTAGTTACTATTATTGTTGCAGTGCTGGATGTGGCACACTGACTTAGGGTAAAGCAAACAGAACAGGTTTCCTAGGTCCCCTGGCAGGCCAGTATGCTCTTTTGGTTTCTATTGGAGACTGGCCTACATACGGAATGCCTTCTCAATTTTGCTTGGCTATAAAAAAAAGAGTATTTTATGGTTTTTTTTTGCTTTCTTTCCTTCCTTTTTTTAAAGAGGATTTTGTTTTGTTTTGTTTTCTCACAGGAGTGATTGGGGCAGATGTGAGGGGGTATGGCCTCGCCTATGAGGAACAGCCAGTGACGTCACGGCTGGCTGTCATCTGTGGAACATCTTCTTGTCACATGGGGGTGAGTCGGTGGAACGAGGGCGGGGCCACCACCCTCCTTGGAGGGCAGCCCAGCCTGGAGGAGATCTGAGCTGCTGGTTCCTTCCTGCCCCCTGTTCTTTGTCTAGCCGGAAGCCCAGCCCTCCTTCCAATAGCCTTGCTTAAATCTGCCAGATCTTTTTCCAGGGGCCAGATTCTTAAAAAGTGTGAAAAGTGTTGAGTCTCCCTTTGGCATCACCCTGGCCAGAGAGCCGAGGAGTGAGGGGTGAAATCAGATCCAGAGATGGCAGAGCCTGGCTTTCAGACGAGCGGTCCCCTACCATGTAGCCAAGTCTTCTCTGCAAGAGGGTGTCTGTTTTCCTTGGCCGCTGAGCTCTCTCTCAATCAATATAAATCCATCTCCCTGGGAGCGATCTGATGATATATAGAATTAGACTGCATATCATGACTTCAAAGGAACACTGATAAGCAATTTTTACTTTGTTAATTTTTCTCCATGAATTAGTGGAAAGGCTTTCTCCAAGATTGCAGTTAAAATTTAGTGCCTGCCCTAAAATTTATATCTTCTTTAAATGCGTGAGTCTGAAAGCATTCCATTTCGATAAGTACCCATTTCTACCATATTTTTATTTAAAAGTCATTATTCTGTTAAACTCAGATGGACGACTCCTTGGATTTTTCCCAGATGAGTAAACGAGAGGGGAGAGTGGGGGAAGAGGAGGGAGGCAAATAGGGGAGTGGTAGGGACATAAGTAAGGGCTAGAGTGGGATCTAGGGTACAGTCCAGGGCAGAATCCCTACAACCATGGACAGACTCATGTATGATGGGAAACTGTGTTACCGTGAGGACCAGTGAGCCTTTTGTACCATGAAATATTTTGACTAACTAAATATTGATATCGACTGATCCACTGATCCTCTGCTCTTGTGTCCAGGGCTGTGCTAAATCCAGGGGATAGAAGGATGACAGGGCCTCCCACTGGTGAGATAGAACTGTAACAGCTATTATGATAGGAGGCCCCGGAGTATGGATTCAGATTGATCTCATGATACTGAGCATCTAGTCTGTGCCAGGTGTTGTGTCAGGGGTTCTCACGTGTTTCACAGAGATGGTGGGGCTGCCCAACAGGTTTCCAGTCCCAGTTCCTCCACATCCTAAAGATGTCTCTCGGGCAAGGCACTTCACCCCTCTGGGCCCCAGATTCCTCATCTGTGAAACGTGTGGAGCTGTAGTATGTATCTCATAGTATTGTGAGGATAAATGAAGTGATAAATGTGCTTCACATAAAGTAAGCACTTCGCCAGCTCTCCATCACTATCCTTATGTTGTTGGGCATCAGGGAGTCAGTGACCAACTGCCTGGGGAGGGTCCAGGGTGAGGGACACCTTCCTGAGGGGATGCTGGTGCTGGACCTCCTTGTTCCCCCTCCAAAAATAAAATTTTCCTTCAATTTGTTTCTCTGGACAAAGTCTTAAAAGGAACTTCCTTAAGTTTAAAAGTCCTGGCCTCTTCCTTCCCCTCAGCAGCCTTAGTTGTTAGGCTTAGTTGTCACTGAAGGGAGACACATACAGAGGCTTAAGGCTGCCTGGAGCAGGAGGTGCCCACTGAGCCGTCAGCCCTACCTCCTCGACGTGAGTCTACACTTGTTAGCTTGTCTTCACTGAACACTTTCTAATTAAAAAAAAAAAATTTTGCGGGGGAGGTAATTAGGTTTGTTTATTTATTTGTTTGTTTATTTGATGGAGGTACTTGGGATTGAACCTGGAACCTCGTGCATGCTAAGCACGTGCTCTAGCACTAAGCTATACCCTCTCCCTGAACACTGTTTTAAACCCATTTAAATCATCTCCCATTTTCACAGAGACACATCTGATCTGGTTTCTCCCGTCAAGTCTAAATGTCAGGCATTTTAACCCCGCTCAGTTCGGGTTTATGAGCAAAAGCAAATCCAAATGAATGTGAGTCTCTGGCAACCCCATTTCTCAGTATCCTGGTCTCTTAGTGAAAATGAGGCTGGCTGGTTGTTCAGCATTTATTTATTTATTTTTTCAAATTAAGCGACTAAGCCATAGAAAAGTCCAGTAATTCTCCCAAGGCCACAAAGCTAGTAAGCTGGAGCTGGGAACTCAGGTCCATCTCCGTCTGCTTCCCGGATGCTTCTCGATGCCTTACTGTGCTGTGCAGAGTGGTGATGTGCCCACAGAGGGTGGAGAGAGCCTGGGCTTCCAAGTCAGATGTGGGCTTGGACATCTACTCGTGCACCTTGAGGCCCTATGACCTAAGTGAGCTCTTGACTTCTCTGAGTGTCTGATTCTTCATCCAACACATTAGGGGCGAGGATGCCAGTCTTACAGGGTTGCTGGGTAACATGAATTATGACCGTACATCCCTAGTGCATGGTAGACACTCAGAAATGGCGGGGATTCTTTTTACCCCTTCCTAGTGATATAAAAGGCTCACATGAAGCAACTGTTTGGGCTTTAACAAGTTTGATGGGCAGCTGCAGTTGGTTGCAATGAATGAGGGCCATAAAATGCCGTTTATTATGGTCATGTTGTGCTGGAAATAAAGTCCCCTCCCCCACCGTGCTTTGTACTTGGGAGTGGGAAGGGACCTTCTGGGCCAAGGGGATTAATCATCAGCTTTAATGTTATGTGGTGAGGGCGAGACTGTGGTCATGCGGCATCAGAAAATGCCTTTGATCTTGCTCAGGTGCTGGGCGCCCAGTGAGCTGGCAACAATGGCACCTTTGTGAGGTCTAGGAGAGGTGCAGGTCTGAGGAAGCACTCCCAGGGAAACTCAAGGACCCTCTTTGTTGTGGTTCAGGCAAATATAACCACCAACTGTCAGGAAAAATTCACCAAACAGAACACAGGGGACCAGAGAGGGCTGTGGGGCTTTTCAAGAAGTGGTTTCCAACTTGGTCTGAAGGATCTTCTTTCTTCCTGTCTGCTCCCTGCTGATGTTTCTAATTCAGGAGGTTGATTGGGTCCAAATTCCCAGTCATATTTTGTGTTTGATCCTCCTTCTAGATCACCCAGAGTGAATGAATGAAGGAATGTCCAAATAACAAGTGTTGGTACTGAGACGTTCCCTTCCTCCAGGTCCCTGTTACTTCCAGGAATCTGGAGAAAGAGCCTGAGGTTGAACATAAGCCTTCCTAATCAGGCCTTTGATATTTTAGAAGATACAAGTGTGGGTTGCACATTTCTCTTCCTTGTAGATGATTTAATTAACAAGGGGGGAAAAATACTGTGCTTTTTTTTAACTCCATGAAAGCAGAGTTGCTTGTTCAGAGTTAATTACTACCAAGTCACCAAAACCCAAGATCATACACAGCAGGGGTGAGCCAGAGGTTGAAAAGTCACAGGGTCAGATGGAGCTGATCCTTGCCTTTGCTCCAGCACCCCTTTGCTTGAGCTGTCAAGTCACGTTGTAACTTGGCACCTGGTCTTCAGTTAGCATGACAGATGGAGAGAGAACCCTGGGAAGAGGGTGGGAAGTACTGAAGGGGTAAGGTTTGAGCAGAACAATACTTGGTGAGAGCTGGGAATTACAGCTGCACCTTAAATTGCTCAAACTGAAGCTTTCTCAGAGTCTTAGAGAACTACCTACGTTTATCTATCCATTAATAGTTGTAGCATTTCAAAGACACAAACTGATATGCCAGCTTCACCACTTACTGTGGGCATTTAGATAGGATACTTCCTCTTTTAGTGTCTTTATTGGTTAAATGTTGGCAATAGTATTTACCCAGAAAGTTGTTTTGAAGGTAAAATGAGGTAATCTTTGTAAGCAGCTTGGCATGGTATCTAGTGCCAAATTCCAAATGTGGTGTTATTGTTAAAAACGATTCGTTAAAGTCAGAATGATCTGTGTGACAATGGGTTAGAATGAAAGACATCAGGATGAACTCATGTTTAGCTTAATGTAGATTACATCTGTATACATATAGAACTATTTATAGACATGTGTATGTATACAGGTTAGTAAACATAAATGTATTTTCCTAGCTGTGACAGCAGAGGAGCCTAGAAACAAGGACACCCCAGCAACTAATTGCTACAAGCACTCCTGGTGCTTAAATCTTGGTTTCTAATACCGATTTCCAATAAAGAGAATCAGAGCTTCTTGGAGAAATGGTTGATTCTAGGACTGAGGCAGGAAATTGACAAGACTGGCCTAGTGTATCTCGTCGTAGCACCAAAAAGGAAGGAAGTGCGAAAACAAAACAAACCCACAACTGATGGGATTATCAGGAACCAACCAAGGAACCTTCCAGTGGTCAAAATGAACCATTTGAGCAGAATAATAAAGTGTATTGGATTATAACCCAAGTTATAGCATAAATATCATGAGTCCATACTCATAAATAAATGAACAGAAGAGCCAAGTCTCTCATGCAGGAGAATTCCAAATAATTTATGTAGATATTCCCCACCTCAAGCAGCAGAGCATAACTTCCTGTTCCTGAAGTGTGATCTACACGTGGTGACTTCCTTTCAAAGAGGACAATACAAAAAGGGGGAAAAAGAACAATTTTATAGTGGCAAAATCTGACATGCTAACCTCAGCCAGGTGACCAGGGCCAACACCAAGTGTTAAGTCAGGTTGATAATATGTACTGATGACATGATGTGATGAGAATGGCACTTTATCTTTATTATCTTCATCCCAAAGACCTTTAACCACAGTCTAATTAATCATAAGAAAAACATCAGACAAATTCCGTTTGAGGGACAGTCTACAAAATATCTGACCAGTGCCCTCTCAGACTGTCAAGGACATCAAAAAAACAAGGAAAGTCTGAGAAATGATCACAGCCAAGAGGAGCCTAAAGAGATGTGACAACTAAATGTAGTGTAGCATCCTGGATGGGATCCTGGAATAGAAGAAAGGCCCTAGGTGAAAACTAAGGAAATCTGAATCCAGTAAAGTCTTTGATTAATGGTAGTACAGCAACATTGTCCTTTACTTGTGACATACAAGCTTAATGTAGGATATTAATGACGGAGGAAACCAGGTGTAGGGTATGTGGAATTCTGTGCTATCTTCCAAACTCTTCTGTAATCTAAAACTGTTCTAAAACTAAAAGTTTATGTCCAAAATTATTCATTAAATCATTCACTCACTACCAGAACGTTTTCTTGTATTTGCCTGGCTAAGTGCTAAGAGTATTAAGATAAATACGATAAAATGTCATGCCTGCCCTCATTGGGAAAGACAAGAAGAAGGTGACTGCCGTTCAGAAGGGTAATTCCGATGGTAAATTTAGGACTGGAATATGGAGAAGGGGACCACTCAAGTGTTCAGGAGACAGGAAAGTTTTTCTGTAGGAGGTGATACTTCTAGGGTTGTGGTCTCCCACCACCCTCCCCCCACCTCACTGGGACACTGTTCATGCCAGCTCAGGTACTAGTCCCTGTCCCCACCCTTCCCCTCTTTGCCTTCTGTGTCTACAACAGCCAAGCTGACTTCTTCTGTGGCTGGATGGGATGTGGGTATTGCAGGCCCATTGGGAGAGACCACAGGAAGGGAAAATGTAACAGCTAAGGAGAGAGGGGGCAGGTTTCTCTGTCTTAGTCTCTTTAGCAAGTGGCATTGGAAGAGGTCATTGAGAGAGGTGGAGAGGGAAGGGAGTCCATACAGCACAAATAGGACCACTGTTACACCTTCCAGTGAAAGAGCTGGGCCTGTGCATGAAGGGTCCTTTTCCCTCTTCATTCACCAGGACCTGCTATTGTCACCCTCTAGGGCCCATGTTCTCAGGACTCAGCTTTCCATACTGAGGCTTGCCCTGGGCCCCACAACCAGAAAACAGACTATCTGCTAAGCATTGATTTGGCAAGAAGGGGTTTGATGTGGTTCAGTGAGTAGTAGGAGACAGCTCATGCACTCAGGAAGCTCAGGGTCGTACTTCTGGCATTTGAGGCAGGAGAGTTCTAAACTGTGCTGGATGGAGGCTATTCAGAATCCCTGGTCCAGCCTCAGTCATTATGAGGAGACAGGCAATACCACTAGTCGGTACCATCTATGAGCCCTGCAGTGTACGAAGCACTGTTCTAAATCCTTTGTGTCATGGAATCAGCTTGACAGTCCTGTCAGGTAGGCACCATTTACTGTCCCCATTTCACACTGAAGTGGGTCACACCATGTGCAGGAAGGGGATGCTTGTCTGAGCCCTCAGGAGACTGACTCCAGAGTCCTTGCTCTTCCCTTTCAGTTAAATAGCTTCTCTCAAAGGCCCAGAGTGGAGGGTGAGCAGGCTCAATTAAAATGTAGGCAAATGTTGGTACCAACATCTCACCAAAGAAAGGATTTGAGTGACAAACACCTGAGAAGATACTGAGCATCATTAGTCACTAGGAAAATGCCAGTTCTAACCACAGTGAGATCCACTACAGGCCTGCTGGAACAACTGACCTTGTAGGGAAGATGTGGGGAACTGAAACTTAACATACCACTGGTCGGAATGTGAAATGGTGCAACCACTTTGGAAAACAGTTTAGCCATTTCTTACAAAGTCAGTGTACACCTCCCATGTGATCCAGCCGTTCCATTCACAAAGGTGTATGTACAGAAATGCGTACAAGGATATTCACAGCAGTGTTATTTGTGATAGCCCCAAACTGGAAACAACCCAAATGTCTATCCACAGTGAATTGATAAACTCTTGGTCCATCATTAGAATGGACGACTACGAAGCAATAGAAGGGAGTGAGGTATTAATATAAGATACAACATAGATTAATCTCCAAATAATGATGCTGAGTGATAGAATCCAAACAGAAAGAGTACAAACTATGTAATTCCATTTATTTAAAATTCTAGGAAATGCAAGCTAATACCGAATGACAGGAAGCAGATCAGTGGTGGCCTGCCGTGGGGGAGTGGGCACCACGAGGGCCAGGAAGGGAGGGTTACAAACGGGCACGAGGAAACTTTCGGGGGTGATGGCCGTATTTACCTTGGCAGTAGTCATGTCTTCACTGGAGGGTGTACACTATGTCAGAACTTATCAAACCAGATGTTTTAAATATGCATAGCTTACTGAATGCTAATTATAGCTCAATAAATCTTTAAAAAAAAGAAAGAAATTCAGAAAAAATAACAGCAATAATAGTGGATGCAAACACTTTTTTTTTTTTTAATTGAAATCCAGTTGATTTACAGTGTTGTGCAAGTCTCTGGTGTTAGCATGGTGATTCAGTTATATACACACACATATTTATATTCTTTTTCTTACTCTTTTCCATTATAGATTACTACAAGATAATTGAATATAGTTCCCTGTGCTAGACAGAAAGACCTTGTTGTTTATCTATTTGTATGTGTGTCTGTAATCACTTAAATAGTGCTGGCTCTACTCCAGACACTGTTCTAAATGCATCTCTAAAAATGGTTTAGTCCTCATTGAAAAAAAATCGTACCTAGTAGTTGCTCAATAAATACTAGTTTTCACTTCTTTCCTTCTAACCCAAGTTAATCCTCTAGCCACTCTGACCTATCTTGCTGTTCTGCCCTTTGGCCCCTGCACAGACCAGTAAGTATTGTTATTTGTGTTTTAATGGTATTGACTTGTTTCTCAGATGAAGCTGACTTGCTTAGAGGGTCCGTGTTAGTGGGTCCATGTCTCCATTGCCCTTCTCGTCCCATTCTGTCTGGTTTAGAGCTGGTGCATGGTGGATGCTTAGTGACTGCATGGCTGGATTGCTCCCCAGTCACTTCCCTCGTTGGCAGGTGTGCCAGTGCTTGAATTTTCCTCAATCTCCTCTCACTTCTTCCCGATCCAGTGGAGCTGTCTTTCATCATCTGTGTCTGCTGAGTGGGAGCCAACTGGGAGCAGCCCCCCAGCCCCTTGTCTGAGGTGCTGTCTGTCTGTTTGCACCCCCACGGTGCTGGGGAGAGCTGGGAGTTTGCTTGGCCTTCCAGGAAGTAAGAGTCTCACTGCACAGCTTTACTGTAGTGGGGCTGGGGGTCACACACCAGCCGCGCCTGCTGTCTCTTCTTTCCTCTACCACACAGTCCTACAGAACTCTCCGCTCCTATCCATTCTCTTGGGGGAGAACAGGATTCCTTCCCAGCAGCTCCTCAGGATGCACCTTGGCTCAGAGTATATCTGCAGCCTGCTCTCTGTTCTGTCAGGAAGAGGGAATGAGGAGCCCCTGGGCTCTAACCAGGGAAAAGCCAGCCTCCCAACCACGCCATGTCGTCAGAGCTGCATGCTTTGGGTGATGACTGTAGCAGCGCTGTGTTTCACCCAGGCCCGTGCTAAAGGAACAAAGGATGCTATCATTCCTTACAAGGGAACTGCAAAGTCAGACTACAGTGTGACCCACTACACGCTTGTCAGAACAGCTGACGTTGCGGCGAGGATGTGGGGAACTGGAACCTCACGCACTCCTGGTGGGAGCGTGAAACAGCACAGCCGCTTTGGAAAACAGTTCAGCAATTTTCTACAAAGAAACACTCACACCTGCTGTGGGATCCAGCCATCCCACTCCTGTAGAAGCTGGGCAGGGCTGTCTGGTCCCAGGTTTCTGGAAGCCCACCAGGAACACAGCAGAGTCAGGTAACACAAGGCCTTTCATAAAGTCAGAAACAAAAGCCTCTGGTGAGAGTCTGTCAACTGGCCTGAGCCCAGCTTTCCACAAAAGACGGCATCTTGCCTAGAAGAATGGTAGAAGCGGAGGGGAAAAAAAAAACAAAACCAGCAGCAGTAACAATGGCATCTGATATTTACTGCATGCTTATCATGGGCTAAGAAATTTGAATATATTATTGTATCTCATCTTCGTGATAACCTCCTGCAGTTATCAGCATTATCCTCCCATTTTACAGGGACAAAAACTGAGTCTCAGAGAGACAAAGTACTTACCTGAGTCACATAACTAGTAAGTCCTAGAGATAGTTTCTGATTCCGGCCTTTTGATTCCAGGGCTCACATTCTCAACTCTTGCAGAACAAAAACTGGGGCCATGGGATGGGTTGGTCACACACAGGGGTGTTTTGTGGGAATAGGGGTGAAGTGATTACAAGGCAGATCTTTTCCAAAGCCTGGTGAGAACTGCCAAGTTAGGGCAGGATGCAGCTAGACCACAGTGTTCTCATTTTACCTTCTTCTCAGCCTTTCAAATCACTGCCTTTCAGGAGGCACCCAGTTTAATGATAACAATAAAAATAAACAACATTGCTTGTCACCATTATCTCCTGGGCAGAGAGTATTTATGAGTCTTTTTATTTATAATCTTTGCTGTTTCTTTGCTGCTCTGTGGTCAAGTGCTGAATTAGGCAGTTTGAAGACATGCGGCTGACTTCCCAAATCAAGGAGATGTTTTTGTATTCGTTTGGAAGAGCATGAAATGAAAACCACATTGATTTTTCTCCCTTTTTCTATTTACCGCTCATCCACTGTGTGGGTGACTCGTATACCGTGGCTGCTGAGGGCGACCTAGCAGTGATGGACATGTTTGTGTTCTTCTGGCAACTGAGTAAGGATGCAAAAGAGGCTGAAGACAGCTATTCAGAGCCCCGGCTAAGTGTCAGGTACTGGGCTGCAGGCCTCAACATGCATTGGCTCATCTACTTCTACATGCTCTTAGTTCAGGGTTTTCAGGATTTCTGCCTTGTTGCTTTCCCCATATTTTTTCATCCCCATCTCCCACTCTTCTTGTGTGCTCCAAGGGCCTTTTATTCCCTCTTAAATTTTTTTTTTTTTTTTTGGTCCCCTAAAGCCGTCAGAAGTCTGGAGTCAGTTTCATTCTTCCATTTAACCAGTGTTAGAATACCAGGAAAAATACATCTAAAAGATCAAAGATCCTAGAAGAACCCATGAGAAAGTTTTGAGCAATCAGTGCTAAAGGACTGAGTTTGAGAAAGTCCCTTCCTAATTAACCGTCAGTTGCCCCCTCTTGCCAATAGAGAAAAAAAAATCAAAAAAGAAGAAGATTCAAATGTGAAAACTGAGTGGACGTTTCGGCCATGTTGTGTTAGATTTAGGATCTCTTCAACTGATAAAGAATGGAAGTCTTAAATCCCAAGGAGGTGAAAGTTACTGCACTGCTACAATGTATGTTTTTAAAGCTTTTTTTTTACTGAAAGATAATTAACATACCATAAAATTCACCCTGCCATGTATTTTTCAACCACTTGTGATGTTTGAGAAGGAAAAAGATTTAGTGCCCACCTTTTAGGTTACACTATGGAATGATACAAGCATGTGGTCTTTATTACTTCCAGAAGTAATGGAAAGGTACCACAAAGCCAGTAAATTTCCATTTACTTGCATGTAGTGTAGCACCTGACACATAGTCTGGGTCTAGTAAATACTGGATTGATAGGTGGACAGAGGACACACAGAAGTATTCTGGATAGCAACCATCAAGGTTTGTTGAAGAACAGATCATGCCATACCAGTTTTATGTCCTTTTATTTCGGTGGGTTGACAGGCTATGCAGTGAATGAACAGAAGGTCCAGCATTTGAGTTCTCTAGTCTTCAAGAAGGCTTCAGGATGAGTTGACCCCTTCCACTTGATGCTGAGGCATTGGTTAGTTTAGTCACAAAATTCCGCCCTTCCAAGAACTGATCGTTTTGACTGAATTATACCCTGAAGCAGGCCAAAAGCAAAAACATAAAACCGGTTGAAAAGTATCCATATCATCCCATTGCCAAATTTGGGTTTGGGCATTCAACCATTGGTTTGAGCCTTGCATGGAGCCAGGCAGAGACTGAGCCTTGCTTCTGTTGGCTGAAAGGACGTTTAACTGGAGGGTGCTTTGGAATGCCTGATCAGCTGCCCAGACACTGCTTGAGGGAGGCAAGTCATGGGGCTGACCTGACTTACATACCTGCTCTCTGCCTACATGTTAAACCCCCCACAAAGTTCCTCAGGTTTCTGTGTAGCTCTTAGCTGAGAGGTTTGCTCTGATCTTGAAAGACAGGGCTAGGGTTCTCTGAAATTTGGGAAATGGCCCATGGGAAAAAAAAAGAGGGAGCCCACAGAGAAAATGGTCAGTTATATGAATATGTGTACTCATTCTTCTATGTTGTATAAGACACTAATTTGTGTGGACCTGCTTCGACAGACTCATAGTGTAGATGGTCCTGAGTGTTAAGTCTGATGGCTTCACTCTCCTGATTGAAATCTCTCAGTGAGTCTCCCAAATCCTGGCTGGGCATAGATCTGAGCCCTACCTACCCCGGCCTCATCCCCTGCTATCCCTCCCTTTTCATCCTGTATTCTAGCAGGAACATCCCACACTCATAGGAATTCCATGGGGCCAAAAGATTAAGAATAAATGATATCCAGATTTTAAAGAGTTAATACTCTGTGTATACAGTGTATTACAGAACAATACCAGGAGGTCTGGGGCAGCACCCATAGTCAATCACATTTATATTTCTACAGTAAAATTTATGAATATTCACACCAAGCAGGTTACATAGGTTCTAAAGAGCTTGACTAGTTCAGATCAGATTTTGCCATCAAATGAATCATGAAAAAACTTTCAGTATTTGGAAGGCTCTGGACTAAAGAAGTATAGACCTGTACTGGCCCTCCTTGCAAAGAGCCTTTGCGCTCTCATTTGGCCAATAGCCATGCCTTCTTCTCTGCCTGAAATGACCACATCTCCCTTCTACCTGGTCAGTATCATCAGTGGCGCATTCCTCATCATTACTATTATTCACATTTATTGAGCATTTACTATGTTATTTGATACTCCCAGCAAACTCAGGGATGGTTTTCATTGGATTATGACCCCAGATATTCAGATGAGGAGACTGAAGCTTGGAGAGGCCACAGAGTGAGGATGAAGTAGAACTGAGGTTGAACCAAACACACAGACCCACAGCCTGTGTTCTGGGTCACCGCACTGTCCTTAGGGTGTGTCTTCCCCAATGTTCCAGGTCAGCTGTCATCTCCGTGTGGCCCTCGTTCCCTTCCTCCAGCATGTCCAGTGAGCTGTGCCTCCTGTGGGCCTTCATAGCTCTCTACACTCAGCTCCAGTGCAGCCTGTATCACTCTCTGTCTTCCCCACAAGCCTGAGCTCACTGAGCAGTCAGGGGAAAGCCTACTTCCTGCTCTACCTCTGCAGCACATAGTAGGAACTTAACACATAGTATATTATCGAGTTCACCCAAAGAGGTAAGCTAACAGATAGCAAATAATTTGTATCCCCTATGAATTTAGGTAGTAAACACCGTCACAATGTCAAGGATGAAAAATTTGGATCTAAAAAAGAAAAAGAAACAGTCACCAGAAGAAGGCTACTCAGGTTCATGCATGCTATGTAAAGAAGAGGCATTTGCTGTAGACAACAAGGAATTTTAATGGGAATGGATAGGGACTGTGTTTATACTTAGGAATAACGTAGTAGGGGGAGGATATAGCTCAGTAGTAAAGCGCATGAGGTCCTGGGTTCAATCCTCAGTACCTCCAGTAAAATAAATGCATGATTAATAAATGAATAAACTTAATTACCCCCCAAAAGAATAACAATAGCTAGACTTTATTTATTTTTATTGAAGTATACTCAGTTATAATGTGTCAATCTCTGTTGTATAGCACAATGTCCCAGTCATGCATATATATACATATATTCATTTTTATATGCTTTTTCATTAAAGGTTATTATAAGATACTGAATATAGTTCCCTGTGCTATACAGAAGAAATTTATTTTTTATCAATTTTCATGTATAGTGGTTAAACTTTGCAAATTTCAAACTCCCAAATTTATCCCTTCCCACCCCCTTTCCTCCAGAACCATAAAATTGTTTACTATGTCTGTGAGTCTGTTTCTGTTTTGTAGATGAGTTCATTAGTGTCCTTTTTTTTTTTTTTTCTTTTTTTTTTTAGATTCCACATAGAAGTGATATATGATATTTTTCTTTTTCTTTCTGGCTTACTTCACTTAGAATGATGATCTCTGGGTTCATCCATGTTGCTGCAAATGGCATTATTTTATTCTTTTTTATGGCCGAGTAGTATTCCATTATATAAATATATCACATCTTCTTTATCCAGTCGTTTGTCAATGAACATTTAGGTTGCTTCTGTGTCTTGGCTATTGTATATAGTGCTGCTATGAACATTGGGGTGCATGTATCTTTTTGAATTAGAGTTCCCTCTGGATATATGCCCAGGAGTGGGATTGCTGGATCATATGGTAAGTCTGTTTTTCGTCTTTTGACAAATCTCCATCCTGTTGTCCACAATGGCTGCACCAAATTACATTCCCACCAGCAGTGTAGGAAGATTCCCTTTTCTCCACACCCTCTCCAGCATTTATCATTCATGGACTTTTGAAGGATGGCCATTCTGACTGATGTGAGGTGATACCTCATTGTAGTTTTGATTTGCACCTCTCTGATAATTAGTGATATGGAGCATTTTTTTCATGTGCCTGTTGGCCAGAATTGTTTGTTTAGACCTTCTGCCCATTTTTGGATTGGGTTGTTTGTTTTTTCTTACTAAGTTGTATGAGCTATTTATGTATTCTGGAAATTAAACCTTTGTCAGTCATCATTTGCAAAAATTTTCTCCCATTCCGTAGGTTGTCATTTTGTTTTACTTATGGTTTCCTTTGCTGTGTAAAAGCTTATAAGTTTAATTAGGTCCCATTTGTTAATTTTTGCTTTTCTTTCTATTACCTGGGTAGACTACCCTAGGAGAGCATTGCTAAGATTTATGTCAGAGAATGTTTTGCCTATGTTTTCTTCTAGGAGGTTTGTCATGTCTTCTCTTATATTTAAGTCTTCAAGCTGTTTTGAGTTTATTTTTGTGTATGGTGTAAGGGAATGTTCTAACTTCATTGATTCACATGTGTCCAGTTTTCCCAATACCACTTGTTGAGGAGACTGTCTTTTCTCCATTGTATATTCTTACCTCCTTTGTTGAAGATTAATTGACCGTAGGTCTGTGGGTTTATTTCTGGGTTCTCTATTCTGTTCCATTGATCCACATGTCTGTTTTTGTACCAATACCACAATATTTTGATTACTTTAGCTCTGTAGTATTGTCTGAAATCTGGGAGGGTTATTCCTCCAGCTTAGTTCTTTTTCTCTAGGATTTATTAAATTAGTTTGTGCTAGTTTCTCTGCTAGGCAGTTGTGTATAGAATGTCTATTCCTCACAACAAGTATGTGAGATTAATTTATGAAAGAGAAAGCTGTAGTAGCCGTAGTTTTAGATCAGAATCAAGGCTAAATACTAACCTATTTAGATTAAACAAAAGTCAAATGTCCTTAGAGGGCGGTAGCCTAAAATGTCCCAGTAAAGTACATTTCTTCATCTCAGAGATGCTGGAATTGAGGTCAGAGAGATTACAGAGCTGGGGCAGGGCAGGGGAAGCCAGGTGTAGCTGGTCTGCTGTCTTTTATATTCACTCCTTGAAAATGTTTACATGGTACCAGAAGCATCTCCCCTTGCCCAGAACCCAAGACTGTGTCCAGTTTCAAGCTCTGTTTTCAGAAAAAGCTGCTGGAACCTGAAAGGACGCACAGAATACCCAGCTACAGTGTTTAAGAGAAAGTGAGCCTCACGAGCAAAGTTCGGGATGATTAAGAGATGGAGTAGTTCTGACTGCTTAAGAGAAACCTTATGGCTTGGTTTAATTTTCTTGTTTATTAAAGTTTTCGTGATCATAAAATGACTAACTCTTTCTTGGTGCTTTAAAGTTTGTAAAAATGCCTTGTGGAATGTGATACTCAGAATAGCTAAGTGAGACAGACAGAACAGGTATTTTCTTTTTTAAAATGAGGCTCAGAGAAACAGTGATTTGCCCAAAGTCCCACAGCTAGTAAGGTGTAGGGCCAAGACCCTGATACATAAGTGAGCAAACCCCAGGCTGTTTCTGCTGCGTGCTTAGTTGGTTTGTCTTCATTTACTCAAACTGAAGGATCCTGCAGTTGAGAAGTCTCGTTCATCACAGGAAGGGCTTCTGGTTTGTGTCACTAGTCCCCATTGTTATTGTAAATTCTCCTTTGAGCTGCAAGCCAGTGGTTCTCAATTAATGTGCATAAAATGTAAGGGAAGAACTCCTTAAAAATGTAGTTCTTCAGGTGCCGCTCCCACAGGGAATGATTCAGTAAGTCTTGCTGGGAAAGAGTAGACACAAATCTGTCATTTTTACAACTCCCTAAGTGATTCTAATCAGGGACTTTCAGAAAAATGGCTTTAAGCTCCTTCAAAGTAGCAATTACATCTTCCCATCATTGTTTCCTCAGTCCCTAGCAGAGCACCTTCTACACAGAAGGTACTCTGAATTTACACTTGATGATTGCAATGGTGAAGAAAATGAATGTAAGAGAAGAGTAAAGTAGCAAATTAAGTTGGATGGTCAGTCCTTGCTGATTTGGATTATACTTGGAAGTTCCTTGAGTCTCCATCTTGGTAGGCTTAGGTATAGACAGGCTAAGTCAGGACTTGGAGAGAGTACCTCGTAGAATCTGCCAACAATTAGAGACAGTAGAATTCTTACTGTCTTACGAAAAGCAGGATGAAGTGAAACATTGAGGGACCCTATTTGCAGCACCGTGCAGACACACTCAGAAACCAAAGCACAGACACACTAGGATGCAACAGGAAACCACAGAAGCCTAAGATCTTTCCGTGTAAATAGAAAGTCAGTGTTTACTTTTAAACCCGCAGTGTCAAGCTGAAGCACAATGTGTAATCCAGCTCTCTGCCCAGCCCTTCCTTGAGCCCGGGCACAGATGAAAAATGATGCCACCTGGGTAAAAGCATTTTCCAGTTGCTTGTTCTGATCAGGGCTCGGAGCAAGCTCCTTTTGTTTGTGCTGGTGAAAAATTTGGGACACAGGTGCAATTTGGACTTGAAAGCATTAATTGGTCTCCCTGGTTTTCCCTGTAGTGATATCTGAAACCCCCATCTTCCTCTACAAAGTAATCTTAACCCACATACATTCATAAAGCATTTGCCATTGACAGTCATCTTTCATATAGCCCATCTGTGGACCTTTGGGTCCAGGTGCACAATAGTGGAACATTGGTGGACACTTAATACATACTCTGTGCTCATTAGATTGACATCTGTAATAGCATTTGATTGCTACCATTGCATTGGAAACTCATAAGTTGGATACAAATGATCATCACCATTTTGAGATAAGGAAAATGGTAGAGTGATAGAAAAGATACGAATTTTGAAGTCAGATAGACCTGTGTTCACATTCAAGGTACTTAAAACTTTCTTATCCAGAGTGCCTTCCTTTATTCAGCCAATTGTTTTTGAGCTGCTACTATGTGCCAGGCACTAGAGTGAAAATGGTGAACAAAAGTAAAGACACAGACTTTACAGTCCAGTGGGGAAGATGGATGCTAAACAAACAATCGCAAAAATATGTACCTACAGACTGTGATAAGTGCTTGACATTCATACCCTGCTGGTGGGAGTACAAACTGGTGCAATCACTTTGCAAAACAGTGAAGCATTGTTTGAATATGCACATACCCTGCATTCCACCAATTCCACACCTGGGTAAAAACTTGGAGAAACTATTGCACCTGTGTATCAGTGTGTACCCAGTCACAAGTGCAAGAGTATTCATAGCAGTATTTTTCATAATAACCCCAAATTTGAATCAACCCAGATTTCCACCAATAATAAAATAAATATACTAAATTGTATTATATTCCTACAGTGGTACACATACTTAAATTGAAGGAACTACTGCTACATAGAATAACATAGATAAGTCAAACAATTTTAAGTGAAAGGAAAAGGGCATGAACGAAGTACAGAATTATCTTCTTCATGTAAAATTCCAAAAAAAAAAAAAAAAGAAAGACGAGGGAGACAATACATTTTAGGAACGCATATGTAAGTGCTGAACCTAGAAAGACAAGCAAGGAAGTGATTGCCACAAATATCAGGACACCGGGTAATTCGATGGCTGTAGGGGTGCTGGTTGTTGAGATTAAAAAAAGAAAAAGATGCCTTCCCAGCGGGGCTCTGGGGAACTGGCCTTTGCTTGTGAAGGATTATTAACAGTCTTTGAATTGTACACTCTTCTGTATGTGTGATATGTAAGTGCTGTGAAGCAGAGGAACAACCCTGAGAGCATAAAGCCAAGTGACTGATACAGCTTGGGTGGTCGGCTTCTGTAAGGCAGGATGTTTGAGCTGAGATACTTTGATTAGGTCACTAAGCAGAGTCCTAGTGGGGAGCAAGGAGGGTTGTGCATGGCAGTGATTGAGGGGAGAGTGGTCCAGTTGAAGGCAGCAGGATATTGCATGGAGGGAAATTGGCAGATTCGTGGTGGGGCAGGAGGGAGGCATGGCACAAGTTAAGGCTGAAGAAGCAAAAAGGAGCAGGACATGCTGGGTTTAAAGCCTTATGAAAGATATTGATCTGAAACAAAGATTTTAAGCATAGTGAGTAACATAAGTAGATTGATAAGGGTTCAAAATAATTGCAGTTTGGAGAACAGATTGGAGGGGGACCAGACAGATGCTAGAAGACCACATAGAAGGAGACTGGAGATCAGGTAAGAGATGATATCATGGTGGCTTGTCTCGGATTATGGGGGGGGGGGGAGATGGAGAGAAGTGGATATATTTGCAAAATGGTGAGAAGGTAAAATCGATGGCACATTAGGCAGTGAAAATGCCAAGGTTGCAAGGTGGGTGCAATTGAGGCTTCCTAGGAGAAACTTTTCTGGTTAACGCCGATGTTAAAGAGACTAAAGAGACATGACATCTAAAGTTAGTATCTAATGCTGAACAGGATCCTCGACAGAGAATTTTTTTTTCTTTTACTGTAAAGGACGTTTTGTGGACAATTGATAAAATTTGAATAAGTCATATAGATTAAATACTAGAATTGTATCAATGTTTATTTCTTGATATGATAATTATACTATGGTTATATAAAAGAATATCCTTTTTATAAAATACATTCTGAAGTATTTAGAAGTAAATAGGCATTATGTCTGCAACTTACTCTCAAATGGTTCGGAAAAAATATTTTTACACACGCACAACGTGTGTGTGTATAGAAAGATGGTTATGTAAAACATTGGAAGAATCTGACTCTAGATGAAAGGTATACAGAGTCCTTTGTACTATTTTTGCAACTTTAAGTCTAAAATTATTTTTGAATAAAACATTTTTAAATGCAAAAAATAAGGATTAGCCATGTGACAGTCATACCTCTATTTACAATAACCATGTTGATGGGTTAATGTCACTCATTGTACCCCATGTAAAGTCCCACTGGAGAATTTGTTTTAGAATTTACTGGTTAAAAAAGTGTTGTTTACTCTGAACTGGTATATTTTTCTTCTTTCCAGTAGTGAAATCATGTTTTTCTTCTGACCCTATAAACCAGGAAGCTTAGAGTTGAAATTGAAAGCTCAAGCTATAATGTTGAGCCTTTGGTTTGTCGTAGTTCCATTCTTCTCTTCACTGGTTTTGCATTGCAGCTTCTGTTTATGAGTTACTGTAACATCTCTGTGTGTGTGTGTGTGTGTGTGTGTGTGTCCAAGGTGGGTGTATAAAATATCTAAAACCTTTTGTATTCATTTGCTATGGCTGCTATAACAAATTTCTGCAAACTTGATGTCTTAAAACAATACATATTTATTTTCTTAAGGTTCTGGAGACCAGAAGTCCAAAATCAGCTTCACTAAGCTGTGATCAAGTGTCGGCAGGGCTTTCCTCCATCTGGAAGCTCTAGGGAAGAATCTGTTCCTTGCCTCTTCCAACTTCTGGTGGCTGCCAGCAGACCTTGACTTATAGCCATTACACTCCAGTCTTGGCCTCTGCAGTCACATTGCTTTCTTCTCATCTGTGGTCAAACCTCCCTTTTCATGCCTCTTATAAGGACACATGGTTGCATTAAGAGCCCACTTGGATAAGCCAGGGTTATTTCCCCATATCAGGATCCTTAATTTAATCATGCTCACAAAAATCTTTTTTTTTTTTTTTTTTTTTTACCATATGTAGTAACCATTCACAAATTGCCAGGATTTGGACATGGCTATCTTTTGACCTACGTCACCCTTTGTGAAAAGAAATGACATTGAAGTACATTTTTTAAGTAAATAAAGATAAACATAATAGTTTATTTGGGAAATGTAAGGTACTTCTACACTTTAATTTGTGTATGGTGAAGGAGCACAGATAAAACAAAGGAGTCAAATTTCTGTATAGTGGCTTTTAATTACTTATATGAATTGCATCTAGTCTTCTATTACATTTCTTACTTAGTTATATACTTGATTTTTAAAAATTGATTTTCTATCCACTAACCTTGTTAAACACACTTTATTAAATTTTTAAACGTGCATGTGTTACACATTGTCTGCTTGCACAATAGCTTTTACAGTAAATTTGAAACTACAGAGCCAGGTGATCTTATGTGGTCTGGATGGTCAAAGAAAGCTTCTGTAAGGCAGTGATGTTGTGAAGTGTGGTATTTTGGTTAGAAAAGGGAAAGGTCTGAGCAGAAGGAACAGTATGAGCTATATCTGTGAGATCATTATCCCCTGCAAAATTTCTCTTTCTTCTGTTCTTTATACCTTGTGTTGTTGTTATTAGTTTTTGTATGATTGTGTTTGTCAAGTCCTCCAGTATTATGTTGAACAGTTAGGATGATAAAAAGCAATCTCATCTTGTTCCTGATATTAGATTTAGACTGTGTCTAAAATTTCTCCAGTGAATATATTTGCTGGAGATTTTTGAGATATACACACATACATCAGATTCTGGACACTAGACATTCTAATATTGGGCGTTACTTTAACTAACTTATTAAATGAAATCCCTTTTGAAATGGGATGTACATATAGGATTAAAACCACTATATGTGTATATGTATATAAAATGTACATATATACGCACGCATATACCTTTTATGACATTGAGAAAATGATCTTCCAGAGCATTCAGGATGGATGATCAATAGCCTGTACTTGAACAACCACTAAAGATGATTTTATTTGACAGTCCCATTCCATGGCCACAAAGCTGCATCACCATGAACTTCACAAAAGCAGGGACTGTGGACCCTCCATTGTATCCTCTGTGTCTATCTGAGTGCCTGGGACTTCGTTAGGCATGCAATATTTACTGAATGAATGAATGGAAGATACTTAACATGTATTTGTTGAATGAATGAATTATAGTTAGCAAATTATTTTTTAAGGTGAGCCAAAAACCTGGCTACTTTCCATACCCCTAACACCAAGAACTGAGTTCGGGGTGCTGCCATTCTTCTGTCCCCTCAGCACCTGGCACAGTCAGCGAGCATTTGACAGGAGAAGGAAGAAATGCATGAGTCAGTCACAGAACATTCTGTCACTGGCTATTAGACTTTGCCCCTAATGACTCCCATTTATTTGAACTGAAGCCAGGTGGTGAAAGATAATTTAATCGGGACAAACATAAGATACTCCCTTTAATGGAATAATTGCTTATTTCATTTTCTCCTTAAAGTTGGCCATTCATTTTCATGCTACTGTCTTTCAATTTATGTATGTTGTCCACGAAGTAGTAAAAGTGATGGTTCTGAATTAAGACAAAAATACTCACAAAGGATTGTATTAGTTTATACTAGAGGGTTCAGAATCCCAGGATTAAATTAGAAAGGGATTGGTGTAGTGGCAGGCTTATAGTTTACATCCAAAAAGACAGATCTGAATGCCCAAGTAAGGTCATGTCCCGATTTATTGGTAAATAACTGAGGGAGGCTGGTTATCATAAAATGGGCAGTTAGGTAAGAATATCTTAGTAGTTTTGAATACTTTGTGGTGGTTCTAATTGTATATGTACTCCTCATTTCAAAGAGGATTTCACTTTAAAGTAACACCCAATATTACAATGTCCAGTGTCTAGAAATGGATGACTTTTTCCTGACTTGGGTCTCTGCTCAAAAAACCTTTGATGACTCCCTGTTGCCAGAAAGTAAAGGTTGATTTCTTGAGTCCTAGCCAGCTGTGTCTGTCTCCTCTCCGACCATGTACACTCTCTGCTTCAGCTATCTGTAACAAGATCTTACAGTAAGGGTCCTCCTTTCCTTGAGTTTTGGAAGAGGCCCCAGAGACCAGACCACCTATCCAGGGCTTCCTAAAAGTTTGTAAAAAGTAGTCTTAAAAGCCACCTGAGATTATGAAACAGAAGTAGAATTCCGAGGAAAGGCCAAGGTTGACCTTTGTATCTGAGATAGTAAGGCAAAAAAGTGAGGGCTGCTTTGGGAACAGGCTGTATGTCCATTCGAGACAAGGCAAAAGTATGTGTGGGGCTGGCACAAAGGACCCAGCTGAGTGTATCTTAAATGGGACCCCATCCAGAGGGAATGAGTTAGGAAGGGTTAGGTTTACCCTAGAGGGCCAGAAATTAAAGGGAGTCCTGAGTAGAGCAAAGGACAGAGAGAGAGAGGGAAACACTACAGTTATAAACTACCGTGGAGTCTCCAGTGGGCTGATTTTAGTAAATCACCAAAACTACATCATGAGAGAGTTCATTTTGGACACACATCCCACCCTGAGGACTTATCCAAACCAGATCACCATCCTATCAGTTAAGTAAGACTTTCCCTAGACCCCCACCCATGCAGCTGGCCAGCAGAGGAGAGTGTAGGGGAGGAAAGAAAGGAGCAGCTTGGTACCCCCCACCCCACCCCCGCGTATGCCTCTACCTGAAATAAATTGTAGCCATAGGAGGGAGACCTTTTCAATCAGATGAGACGGGGGTTTTACATATTACAATGGAGTGGACACATTTCATATTGAAGGTGGACTGAGGACTTTGTCTTATGTTAAGGGTGTGAGAATACTATGGCCCCACCTGAAATGTCATTCCGGGATGTGTAAGAATAGTTCACAGAACAAATTTCACAGGAAGTAGAAAAGTGAATAAAGTGTTTTTCCCCCTGTCCACCATAGCTGTACAAGTCCTTCAGAAAAATAGGACATACTCTGGGCTCTAGCCGCTCTCCCCTCCCTCTCCTGTGTTGACAGATCTTTTTCTACTTAGTCATATAAGACGACAACATGCTGTCATAACTCCCTTTGGAAGAGCCGAAGGGAGGGAGGAGGAAACTCTCTCAACCCTGTATCAGACTCCTATACCCCCATTTATCTGCTCTCTTTATTTACTTTTATGCCCTCATCTATCACTTTTCTCTTTGTTTACACCACTTCAGCTGCACTAATCATGTAAGATAGCAAGCACTGCCCTGCCACAGGGCCTTTGCACTTGCTTTTACCTCTCCGCCTGTATCACTCCTAACTCCATGCTTCCTTCCCTCATTCCCTTACAGTCTTTGCTAAATGTAACCTCATCAGTGAGGTCCACATAGATCACCCTGTAGTAAAATAACAATTGCTCTCACCATACTACTTAACTTCTCTCTCATGCTTTATTTTTCTAAAAAACTTATCACAGCTGATGGATTATATATTTGAATATTTCTGTATTTTATCACCCCACTTTCCACCAGACTGTAAGTCCCATGAAGGCAGGACTTTTTTTCCCCAGCTATATCCCTAGTCCCTTGAACAGAGCCTTGAATATTGTAGATACAAATACTTCTGAAATCAAGGAATGCTTTCTAACTTGCTTTGGCCTTTCCACATGTTATTTCTTCATGCAAGAAGGCTTCTCTTTCCCTTCCTTTCTTACACCTCCACCCTAAAGGAGCTTACTAAATCCAGTGCATCCTTTGAGACTCCGTTTCCATACTACCGCCTCTGTGCCGCTGCCCTAGTCAGATGTCGTCGCTCCCCCCAGAACTCACAGCTCTCAGTTATATTTCACTTAAATCCAGTTTGTTCACTTCACTGCTAGATCGTCCTGCCTCTCAGACTCATGTTCTTTCTTGATGTTTAGGTTTTAGAGACAACTCAGCGAATGCGGGTCCTCCACACGTTGAGGAATTGTAGAGTAGCTGTCTTTGAACTCCATACTGCGGGATGCATTATAAATCTAGACTTTTAAATCCCTCATTATTTTCCCTCCTCCTTCTTTTTCTTCTCCTCCTCCTTTCCTTCCTTGTTTCCCCTTCCCTCTTCTTCATTATAAGATTCTTATGTCCCAAATACACATTATATGTCAGTCATTCTTTTCCAAGCTTCTTTTATTTACTGGTTAAGGAGAAAGCCCACCTCTTCCATTGAGTGGCCTTCCCTGTGTCTGTGCTAAGTAAGGAATCTTTCTCTCACTTGGCCTGGGTAACAGTGGAAATACCCTCAACCATTAATATTATAAAGCAAAATGGTGTCTGTCAATAATGACTTTGGTAAACTTATCATCTAATTTTTTTCAAGTATACAATTTGTTTTTTAATTTACAATACGCTGTAAAAATGTAAACTTAGAAACTTTCATTTTATTAATTATTTTTAATAATTTAGTTAATGTAATCATTTTAAAATAAATGGAAATGCCACTGGGCTGTTGAGCACATGAAGTCATTTTCTGTCTTCCCTGAAATGATTTGGGAGATGAGGCTGATCAGTCACTTTAGCTCTGAGCCTCCCTTGTAAGATCCCGTTAAAGTTTTGGTTAAGAAGATGGTAAAATTTTCACGGCAAAACTTAGAAAAGTTAAATATTTACAGGTGAACTAATGTTTCTTCTCAACTTTTTAACTTCCTCCTTATTTTTATTCGCTGAGACCATTTGCAGGAGGAGGAATTTTATTAGAATCCCTGGTTGAGAACCTCTGTAATGGACAAAATTGGACCTGGAGATCAAATCCTCACAACTTCCACTGAGTGAAATACATTGAGTAGGGTCTTAAACAGCTTGTTTATAAACTGTAGGTCACCAGCTTAAATAACAGCTCTTCTCTAATACTTTACTGGAGCCTCCTGCCATGACCCCAGGCAAAAGTCATCCCACATTCCTTTGTGTTACTGTAGTGCTTTATTCATAGGTATGTTGTTGCACTCGTTTTATTTTATTAAAATGTAGCAAATGTGTGTGTCTGCCACTAGACCTTGAGCTCCCAAGGGCTGCAACAGTGGCTCATCCATCTTTTCAGACTCAAGGTCTGGCCCATAACATACACACACACAATGAAAGCTGAAGGAATATAGTGAGATAGATACACATAGTCCGCCTTGTCCAATTCATAGTCAGTGGGCATTTTTTGAGTACCTGAGATGTATCAGGGAGTTTGAAATATTTGATGTTCTTTGTTCCTTATAGTGACCCTAAAAAGCATTTTTTTCCCTGTTACAGATGAAAAAGAGAGAGTGTAAGTGGTTTACCCAGTTACAGAGTCAGTAGGTAACACCTGACTCTGAACTCAAGTCACTTGGGGTAAAATTCTATTCTTTCTCTCTCATTAGAGCTTAAAGGATCTTTCAGGTGTACATTTATAATGTTTAGCTACCAACTCTATAACAATGTGAAAAATATTTTTAGAACTGTGATCATCCATTCAAAGAACAGTTAGGAGACCCAAAAGAAAGATCATTCAATTGAGTGCTCTCATTTACAGATGACAGAATTGAGTCCCAGGGAAGACAGAGGTTTTAGCCAATATCTCCTCTACTAATTTGAATCATATAGTTCTTTTCCTTCCCATCGCCTCTACAGTCATTACTCTAAGTTTTTAGTAAGTTCGATGACCCAATGCATGGCATGGCCCATGGTGACCTCTCTAACCGCACGTTGCATGCTGCTCCTTCACATTCTGTCTCCTCCAGCCCTGCTCTCGTATACTCTCTGGTTTCTCCTTCTGCCTGCAATGCCGTTTCTTCCACTCCTCCTGCCTAACTCCCACTTAGCCTTCAAATCTTAGTTCAGGTGTCATCTCTTCCTGGAAGCTTCCAGACTACATTAGATGGAATATCTATGCACCCCCATGGTACCCGCCTCCATCACAGTGCTTGTGAGTGTTTGTTGTTAGTTGAGCATATGTCTTCCCTGCTCACATGGCTGTGGATTCCTCAATGGCAGGTATTGTTACCTGTTCATTCTACATCACTCTATGTTATTCATTCTCTATCACTAGTGCCTGGTTCAGTCCCTGAAACAGAGTTGGCTTTCAATGAATTTTGAAGGAAACAATCCCTCACCCAGGATTCGTGTACGAAGTGGACAAGCATTGGAGATGTGGTGGTGTTGAATGCTTACCTTTTTTGGTATCTTAAATATGTTCTTGAAGTCTCTCTCAGTCTTGACGATCAGAAAAAGCCCACGGTTCCCTAATGCTACAACTATTTACTGGTGTCTCTAATGCTCAGTGCTTTTGCTGAACTGAAGCAAGAACTTTTCCTTCTTCTTTTTTTATTAAAGTATAGTTAGTTTACAATATTGTGTTAATTTCTGGGGTACAGCATAGTGATTCAATTATACATTATATACATTCCTTTTCATATTCTTTTTCACTGTAGGCTATTAAAAGATACTGAATATAGTTCTCTGTGCTATGCAGTAGGACCTTGTTTTTTATCTATTTTATATATAGTAGTTTGTATCTGCAAATCTTGAGCTCCCAATTTATCCCTTCCTACCCCTTTATCTTTCTGGTAACCATAAGTTTGTTTTTTGTGTCTGTGAGTCTTTTTCTATTTTGTATATAAGTTCATTTGTGTCTTTTTTTTTTTTAGATCCCAAATATAAGTGATATCATATGGTATTTTTCTTTATCTTTCTGGCTTACTTCACTTAGAATGACAGTCTCCAGGTCCATCCATGTTGCTGCAAATGGCGTTATTTTATTCTTTTTTCATGGCTGAATAGTATTCCATTGTGTGTGTGTGTGTGTGTGTGTGTGTGTGTGTGTGTGTGCGCACACACACACACACACACACACACACACACACACACACACACCCCACAGCTTCTTTATCCAGTCATCTGTTGATGGACATTTAGGTTGTTTCCATGTCTTGCACCAAGAACTTCTGTAGAAAGATCTGGCATGGCATGTGCAGCTCCCTTGCCCAATTCTGATAATCTCATAGTATCTGTTCTTCACTGTCACTAAGAGGAAAAAAATGCTTTCAGGTCTATTTATATTATGGTATAACTGACTATAGGAAGTGTCCCTATGTAACATCTATCTTCTTACCAGAATCAAAGCTTTAAACTAAATGAGTGAGGCTCCCTCTGCAACATCATCCTAGAGGAGACCAGTGGTATGATGGTTTTCAGGGAATATGAGGGTATTTCTGACTTCTCCAGAATAATATACATCCCTTCTGAATAATATACCAATAGAAAACTCACTGGCCTTAGAAATAAACAGGAGTCAATTTTGACATTGACACTTTCTATCTCAGTGAACTTGAGTTATTCATTTGACTTTTCAGAGACTCTGTCTCTTCATCTAAGAAAAAAATGAAGGTATTTTCTACTTTCTGGACGTATCTCAAGGATTGGTTGCACTAATGATCATGACAGCTGTTTGGAAACCCTCAGTAGCTTGGAGATATCGTAGGGACATTGAAGGGAACTGGGAGGAGGGGAAGTTTAATGCGGAGCACACTTGATGTGGGACATCTTCTCAATGGAAGAGCACCTTTGCTTTTGACAACATGCAACAACTCTTCTATAGGCATTGGGTGCCCGTTGGTGCTTTGATTTCAGTCCACCTCTGGATGTTTATTCTCACCAAGACTTTATGAGCAAGAAGAGTTAGGAGAGTATATCTAAGTCAGAGTTGTCTAGAAGAGTCAGGATTCAAGGGACTAATTTCCAAAATATACAAACAGCTCATATAACTTAATATAAAAAAAAAAATTGAAAACTGAGCAGAAGACCTAAATAGACATTTCTCCAGAGAAAACATCCAAATGGCCAACAGGCACATGAAAAGATTCTCAATATTGCTAATTATTAGAGAAATGTAAATCAAAACTACAGTGAGGTATCACATCACACCAGTCAGAATGGCCATCATTAAAAAGTCTACAAATAATAAGTGCTGGAGAGGGTGTGGAGAAAAAAGAAACCCTACTACACTGTTGATGGGAATGTAAATTGGTGCAGCCACTATGGAGGACAGTATGGAGGTTACTTAAAGAAATAAAAATAGACTTACTATATGTTCCAGCAGTTCCACTCCAGAGGGAATCTTAATTCAAAAAGACACATGGAAACAACCTAAATGTTCATTTACAGATGAATCGATAAAGATATGGTATACACACACACACACACACAATAGAATACTCATATTACTCAGCTGTAAGAAAGAATAAAATAATACCATTTGCAGCAGCATGGATGGACCTAGAGATTATCATACTAAATGAAGTCAGACAAATATCATATGATGTCACTTGTATGTGGACTCTAAAAAAAGATACACATTTTATTTACAAACCAGAAATAGACTCACAGATAGAAAACAAACTTTGTTTACCATTTAGGAGCTTGGGATTAGCAGATACACATTTATATATAAAACAGATAAACAATGAGAACCTACTATATAGCACAGGAACTATATTCAGTATCTTGTAATAACCTATAATGGAAAAGAATCTGAAAATATATGTGTGTGTGTGTGTATAGATATATCTATATCTATCTATCTATCTATCTATCTATCTATCTATCTATCTATCTATCTATATATATATATATCGCTTTGCTGTACACCTGAAACTAACATTGTTAATCGACTACACTTAAATTTAAAAAAAAGAAGAAGAAGAAGAGTCAGGATTTAGACAACTAAATTCAAAGACAAGGCCCTCAAGACCAGCATGTCATGAATGAAAGATGAAGACGAGAGCCTTAGGCCAGATGTCACTTGAATCGAGGCAGAAGCAGATCTGGAGTAGCTGATAGTTTCCCCTCTTTGAGATGTCCAAGGCTCATATTTATGTATTGGCTTTTCTGCCTGGGCTGGTCAGGTGATTTAAAAGTCCAAGGTCAATTAGCAGGTTTGAAACATTCAAAGCATGGAGTGGAAGAAGGTGGTAGAAAGCAGAGTTTGGGGAAGAGTAGATGGATTGAATGAGGTGAGGCAGTCAAGGACTCTCTGGAGAAATGTATTTGAGGCAAAGCCTCTTTTCCCCTGCCTAGAACTGTTGACTTAGCAAAACAGAAGAAACCACACATACTTACACAGCATGAGGCTGCTCCAGATGTCGGAGGCTCCGGAGGGCTGGGGAAGGCCCAGATCTGCGGAACACTTACGTAGCCTGTGACCACAGGAACTTTCGGGCAACATAACAGACAATTATCATTCATTATGCATTCATTTGTGAATCAAAACAAACCAAAACGAACCACTGTGCAAGTTCGGCCTCTGGTAATTCTGAATACGTGCTTGAGAGGGGGCAGCAGTGTGGGTTTGTGGACTTCTAGCTACAAAGCAACCAAAACATAAATTGGGATTATTTTCCCAATGCCTTCAAGAAAAATAATTCCTACTCCTTAGCATATCATGAAAAGATTTTCATCATCTGATCTCAGCCTGCCTGCCACGAGTGGGTCTGACATTGAATATTTGCTTGCCCTGCTCTATGGCTACCTGACCTGGGGCAAGTTATATAACCCCTCTGATCCTCAGTTCCCTCATCTGTACAACGGGTGAATAGATATCTATCTTAGAGGCCTGTAATAATCATTATATGAGATAGTACAGAGAAAGCCACCAACCCAGTCTTCTGCTCACAGCATGTGCTAATTCAACATTTGTGCAATTTTTATTATTATTACTGTGTGAATGAAAAATACTGCCAATCATATCAGTAAACAAAGGGTACTGTCACCATCAAGTCATCAGCCGCTATCACTACCCCCAACAGTGAGGGAAGGGAACTCAGGATGGAGACAACTAGGCAGCCCAGCCTCTGCAGCCACCTCCAGTGGTGCCTCCTGAGGGAAGTCAGGATGGAAAAGAACAGGACACTGGCCCTAGATAGCTAGGTGCACATGAAAGGATTGATTTCAGTGAGCCCAGACCTTTGCACCTTCCCACGCATAGAAAAGTGCTAAATTCCTTAACTTGAGATATCTGGTTTTCTTTAATTAACAGTAATCTTTTGATGTTCCAACTACCTGGTCTTTATAGCAAAACTCATAAATCCTGGCTCCGCGCCTGCCTCTTTGGAGCAGCCCTTTAGAGCAATCTGAGAGGCTGCCTCCCTGGTTCGAGTCCTCAGAAAGTCCACTGAATAAAACATAACTCTCAACTTTTAGGTTGTACATTTTATTTCAGTCAATGACTGTATAGTCTACATTCTAGCGAAATCATAACACCTCCTTAAACCATTATTGTGCTACGAGCTTATACCTTTATTGAGAAGTTTCTCAAAGTCTCTTGCCATTTTGGGATTAGCTGTCAGACATCATGACTACTTTGAAAACTAGGACAAGGACAAGATCTTTTTCATCTTTGTTTCCCCAGGGCCTGACACATAGTAGGTGCTCAATTAAATGTTTGCTGAAGCAATCTGTGAAGTGTCTCTGTTCTAGAGAGACTTGATTCTCAACAGGCCCCAGATGTTCCCTGGGCTCTCCTTTCTTTCCCCATCTTAGACACCTGCTCTGTGTCAGAAACCACCCCAGGGGCTTTTTCATGCATGATCTCAGTTAATAGCGCCACAACCCTAGAAGGCAGCTATGGAAATTCTTCACAGATGAGTGCAGAGCCTCAATTGACAGAAATGCCCCAAGTGTAAACATTAGATGTGTTTTTTACCCTTAACCCACTAGGGACACAACTTGAGATCCAAGCAATCCTCTTGGTCTGGCATAAAAAAGAAGACCCAGATTTCTTCCACCTAAAACCTACTGTATCTCTGGCCATTCACACCGTCTGCCAGCAACTCTGTTATTTGCACCTTACCAGGATTAGCTGGACCAGACTGCACTGTTAACTCAGAAAAATGTAGATTAAACATTTCCTGGTTCAGAAAGTTAAATAATCATCTCCCACTTGTTGATTATTTACTGAATGCAGGCAGTATGTCAGGGTTTTCTCTACCTTGCCTCCAATCTTCCCAAACATTCTGGAAGGTGAATTCTGTTGTCTGTCACTTACATAGGAGAAACAAAGATTCACCAGGGTATCATAACTAGCTGCGTGGGCGGTGATTCCCGGCCTGGCCGAACTGAAGTGCCTCTTCTTCATGGCACTATGCAGCCTTGAGGAGGCAGTCTCACCAGCCCCCAAACCTCATTAACTAGCACTCCCCTCTCTGTATCCCCCAGAGGCAGGCATGGAGGGTTGGGGAGTGTTTCCTCCTACCATGGCTGAGTGTGCAGTCACCACCCTCTGAGCAAGCCAGTGAAGTGGAAAAATAGCTCTTACTCCTCACTCTGACATCTGTGCCTCAGGTGAGAGCCAGATTCTCAAATTGCTGGGCCAGTGGTGAATCAGCCCACACCACACACAGAGGGTATCGACACACGGAGTGTTCTACAGGAATTCACACATCCTGGAAGCCAGGCTGGGCCTGGTGGCCAGTTTCATTTAATCTTGTCTCTGATTGCTTCATGATGAGTGGAGAGAGGGAGAAGCAGGGCCCTAGGGAAGCACATGGATCTCCAGAAACCAGGTTTTGTCTGCTCATTAATAGCACACTAAGGCCCTGACCCTAGCAGGTGCCCTGGGCTCCTCTCTTTAAAACCAGGATGGAGAAACCTGGTTCCACTGACCCCCTTACAATTCATTTGACTTTTCTGGTTCCCAAATAGCCAAGAAGCAGCTGGGTATAGAAGGAAGAGCATGGCCTTTGGAGTCACACAGACTCAGATCCAATCTTGGTTCTGTCCCTTGGTGCCTATGTGACTGTGAGTTTTTGTGAGCCATGGTTTCTTCATCTGTAAACCAAAGGAAATGGCAGGATTGTCATGAAGACTGCATAAGAATACGTATAAAACTATCATTGACAAATGTTAACTGCCTTCCCTCTCTCTTCCTCCATGTTTATTTGTAATACCTTTTTTAAAAAATAAGGACCATTGGAATTGGAATTGTCCTTTGTTATGTTGTGAGCTAAATACACGACTGATTAATAACACAGGAACTCTGTTTAAACAAGTCTCATAGAACCGTAACCCTGACCTACATCAGGTCATATATTTTGTGTTTTACAGATAGCTGCTTTTTCCCTCCTTTTTCTACTCCTGTGCCTTTATTCTTGTTTCTCAGGAAATCCAGGTGGACCCTGATCCATTCTCATACAATAGATAGATAGCCTATAGCCTAGCCAAGGTTAAAATCAAGCCTGCCTCACATGCATATGATCTATTCACAACAAAAGCTGCTTCCTGGCCATGGCCCACAGCTGAATACTGTGACTCTGAGGCCCTCATTTCATTCGTTTCTAATTGTTCTGCAATGTTTACATATCGCCTGTATCAGTGTGGTCTTTTATAAGAGTACAGGCAGAGGGCAAACCCTCCCCATCAACTGCCCCTCTGAGCACCCTTTCTTCTTAGCCCTCTTGCCTCTGTGATCCAGGCCATTTCTCTTCTATAAGAACTCCTTTAGACACAAACGAATGTATTTACAAAGCAGAAACAGACTCACAGACATAGAGAGCAGATTTATGGTTATGGGGTGAGGGTGAGAGGGGATGGAGAGGGATAAATTAGGAGTTTGGGATTTGCAGATATACATTACTATGTATAAAATAGATAAACAACAGGGTCCTACTGTATAGCACAGGAGACTCTATTCAATACCTTGTAATAGCCCATAATGACAAAGAATATGAAAAGGAATATATATATATATATATATATATATATATATATATATATGTAAGATTGAAACATGCTGTACACCAAAAATTAACATAACATTGTAAATCAACTATACTACAATTTTTAAAAAATTGAAAAAGAACTCGTTTAAATAGGAAAAAAAAATTTAGTCTTTTTTTTCTTTTAACATGAGATTCCTTTAATGTTCTAAAAGAACTGCTATTGAATATGAAAGGGAGGAAAAGATACCACTGGCATGTGTGAGTTCTCTCTCCCCCCTCCCCCCATATAGGAAAATCCATCGTGTCTGTTGAATTCATAAGGAACTTATTCCATTCAGGGCCCAGGAGGAGCTGAGCTGGCTCCAGACCAAACATTGGCAAAGATGCTGGATGCCTGCTGTGTTCCTGTCTCTCCTTTTTGCAACCTTTTTTCTCTAAAAATAGGTCTCTGGAAAGATATGGACTCTTGGGTCTGATGTGAGTCTAAACCCTGGTTCTGCCCCATTTGAAAGCTGGGAACTTGAGTTACTATCTCTGAAGCTTGATTCCCTTTCCCATCAAAACCACGTGTAGTGCAGGCCTGCCCAGCATCTTGGGTGGGGGTTGAGTGTGAAAGTGCCTCCGTGGTATGACAGAGAGGCTTCAGAACATGTCGTTTTATTTGGTGGCAGTGGCTCCCCACACCCTGGATGCCTTGTCCAGAATTGGCAGGACGGCAGACCATGATCACTTGTCTGCTGTGGACAAGCTGGTGCATGTGCCACCCGTGTGCTGTCCCTGGTGACAGAGTAGGCAGCCAAAGAATGGTGGGTTTTGTACCCTCTCTCCCCATCTCTCTTCTGACCTCCTCCCATCCAACAATCACTGTGTTTTAATGTTCCCATCGTCTCCTTTGTTATAGAGAAAATGCAAAGGATAAACTCCTTCATCCTAAGTACCTTGGATGATATTTGAGAAATACTTCTCAGTTTATAATACTTTTGCAGTCACTCACTGGGGGAGCTACCCAGGTAACTGTGGGTAGTTTTTAGTTCTCTTCACCCAGCCAGGTTAGCCTTCTCATTTTCTATGAGGCCAGAAATGGAGACGCAGTTCTATAGATCAGGATTCTTCAGGTCTAGACTTGTACGGACATGACCCAAATTCCCCTGAGCTTCCCCTGATTAGCAGGAGTGGGGTCTTTTGGGGAGCGCTTCCCAAGGGCAACGACTGATACATGTGCACAGACATTTTAACTTTTATCAGAAGAGGCCCCAGTATAAATCAGCCAAGGCTCTCTTTGCCTTTAACAGGGGAAAGCCACAATTGTATTTAATCCCAGTGACAGATCTTGCCAATAAACATGAACCCATCTGGTAATTTGATTCTTATCTTACTCTCTCTTCTCTAGAACCAGTACAACCTCAGTACTCTACTTTAGAATTCTAGTCAAGATGGTGTCAGATCGTACTTTTTAAAATTAAACACCCATGTGTACTCCAATCCATAAATAAGAAGTACACTTTGGCCAGTATGGAGTGATGATATTAATACAGGCCGCATTTCCCTGGGTCACTGAATGTACCAGGCACTGCCCCAATGCCTATAATAGACTGTGCCACATTTAATCTTAACAGATCTCTAAGATGAGGTCCTATTTGCCCCATTTTTCAGATGAACACCCCAAGAGCCAAGGTCACACAGCAAGTTAAGGCAAAGTTAAGACATTGAGAATCAAACTGGAAAATCAAAGTCTGTAGTCAGGTTGACAAGATGATATCCGAAGCCAAGTACTGGTATGAAAGCACATAGTCTTAAAAAGGGAAACAGACACTGATCAGGAGCAGAGCAGGGAGAGAAAGCATCCATGACTTAACATTCAAAATCAGAGCATGTCTGATAGGGGCACTGGGTAATGGCGCCATGGGCTTGTTACAAGGGAAAAGGCTGTGTCATCCTCATCTGTACCTGCTGATCAGCCTTGCCTGTGAGGCTACTCCCAGACATCTTTTATTTTAATTGAAGTATAGTTGATTTACAATGTTGTGTTAATTTCTGGTGTACAGCACAGTGATTCAGTTACACACACACACACACACACACACACACACATATATATATTATATTCTTTTTCATTTTTTTAATTATAGGTTATTACAAGATATTGAATATAGTTCCCTGTATAGTCCCTACTATACAGTAGGACTTTGGTATTTATCTGTTTTATATATAGTAGGTTATATCTGCTGGTCCCAAACTCCTAATTTACTCCCACCACCACTTTCCCCTTTGGTAACCATACTTTGTTTTCTGTGTCTGTGAGTCTGCTTCTGTTTTGTAAGTAAGTTCATTTGTACCATTTTTTTTTAGATTCCACATATAAGTAATATCATATGATACTTGTCTTTCTGTGTCTGACTTTCTTCATTTAATATGATAATCTCTAGGTACATCCATGTTGCAAATAGCATTATTTTATTATTTTTTATGGCTGAGTATTATTCCATTGTATATATATCATGTCTTCTTTATCCAGTCATTTGTCAATGGACATTTAGGTTGTTTCCATGTCTTGGCTGTTGCAAATAGTGCTGCTGTGAACACTGGGGTGTATGTTATCTTTTCAAATTAGAGTTTTCTCTGGATATATGCTCAGGAGTAGGATTGCTGGATTATATGGTAAGTCAATTTTTAATTTTTTAAGGTATCTCCACACTGTTCTCCATAATGTCTGCACCAATTTAAATTCTTACCATCAGTGTAGGAGGGTTCCCTTTTCTCCACACCCTCTCTAGCATTTATTGTTTGTGGACTTTTTAATGATGACCATTCTGACCAGTGTGAGATGATACCTCATTGTAGTTTTGATTTGCACCTCTCTGATAATTAGTGATATTGAGCATCTTTTCATGTGCTCCCAGTCATCTTTTTACAGTTACCTTAAATTCTGTAAGAGAGAGCTGCTTTTCCTAACAGCTAGTTTAGAATCAGAAGAGAGCATTGGTTGGGCCATATTTGAGAACCACTTAATAGTACTGTCCTCACTCCTGGGGCATGTGACAGAAATAGAAAATATGGTTCTGACTCTGAGGGTCCAATTTGCTATGTGACATCAAAGCAACAGAGCTGAGAATCTGTCTGATGAATAAATACTGCAGGCAGAGCACCTGTCCTCATTGTTAGCTGCTTCCCATGTGCCCTGCCAGCCCCTCCCCTGTTACAGAACAGACAGATTTACCCACCACAGATTGTTTAGACTATGAAAAAGGTGCAAGATATGATTTTGCATCTTTGGGTTCCTACAGCTCTCAGAGTTTCCAAAGCTGAAGCCAGTCTGAGCTCCCTGGAGCCAGTTAGGCATTTGTATAGAGAAGGCCAAGTGCGGCTTCTTGTCTGCAGGGGAAAGAAAATTGGGGGAAATTTTAGGAAGACCTCAAAGTTTTCTTGGCTCTTTGGTGTCTCTTGCAATCAAGTTTGGGTGCGTTAAGTCTAAGTAGATGAGAAACATGAATGGCATTTCTGATGTGATCATGTATGGGTTTCAGAATGATGAAGAATGAGGCTTAACGAGTCCAAAATACTTTGCTAATAATTCAGGACATTGCAGACAATATTTGGCAGCCTCTCTCCATCCCAAATTTGGGGACTATTTGGTTGGGTTACAGACCAGCTCAGTGGCCTCCCTGTCCACTCAGACTGCTAAGCTCCAGGAGAGATCTGTGAACAGGTTTCATATGTTCTTGTTTTGCTCAAACTGAAATAAAGGGATTGGGTTTCTAGGAAGGGCAAACTCTTTACTGAAGGACTCTTAACTTTTCTGAAACCTCCAAATAGAGAAGAGGAAAATTTGGCAAGCCTGAGCTTTATTAACCCCAGGCCACTTATAGGTGATTGGACATGTGTTAGATCCTATTATTCCCCTTACTGCCAGTGAGATTGTTTGTTAATAATAATTTTAGCCAGGCCCTGCATTTGTGTGATGATTTCATTTAGAAAGCATACTACATGCATATTGCATACAAAATACATATTACATATGTATTTATAGATCTAGGTATATACATTTACATACATAACATAAGGGAAGATATGGGGAGGAACACCCAACCCAGCACTGGAGTAAAAGTCAGAGTTTAGAGAAGGTGTCCTGGAACAGATAATATGGAGCTGAGTCTTCTAGAAGGATATGCACAGTTAATCAGGGGAAGGTGAGAGGGGCTGCCTTTTAGGCAGAGAGAGGAGAATTTATGAAGATTCAGAGAGGAGAGAGAAAGTGGCTCAGTTGGAGAATTTCTAGGCTGTGATGGGTTTGGTAAAAATGATGGGGCGAAGGGTGGATGAAATGATCACATGTATGATTAGACCAAATAAATAAAAGCCAGGTCAGAAAGGTCTCATATGCCATGGGGAATGTCTAAAGAATGATAAGTAAGGGAAATGATACAATTAGGTTTGTGTATGAAGAAAGATCATTGTGCTAGGGGTGTGGAAGTTGGAGACTCTGAGTGGGGCTTATGGAGGACAGTATCTGAGGCAGGGAAACCAGTTTCATTGCTGTTGCAGAAATCCAAGCAAGAAATGGTACAGGACTGGACTCATGTGATGGCAGTGGGGAGAAACACAAAAGCTTGTGTTTGAGAAATAGAGTTGACAGTACATGTGACCTAACATGGGGCAGATGAGAGCGATCAAGAAGTTAAGAATGTGTCCTGTTGCTTGGGTAAATAAGTACCATTTACTGAGACAGGGACCCCAGAACAAGAATCACCCTGGGAAAAGGGATGGCAGGACCTATTCTGGGCATGTTGATTGGACGTGTAGGTCAGATGTCCTGTATGGAACTCAGGAGCAAGGTCTGAGTTTGGGATAAAAATTTGAAACTCAACAGCATAAACATTGTCATTCTACACATGGGAACGCATTAGCTGACCCCAGGAGAGGTGGTAAGTGAGCCGAGTCCAGGAGGAAAGAGGAAGAGCCCACAGAGAAACAGAGCTGATAAGGGGTAGAGTCTGAACCTGACCTGGTTTTAAACTTCACATCTTTCCACTGTCTCAAAAAGGAGTAGAATTAAGCCATCCAGTGTTTCACCTTTCTTGAGAGCATGTTAAGTCCTAGAATCATTATGTATATTATACCACTTAAGACTTGCACAAAACTCAGTGGTAGATGAGAGTATCTCCATTTATAGATGAGGAAGCTGAGTCTCAGAGAGCCTCACAGGTATGTGGCTAGGACACCACCAAACCAGAAATGAAACCCAGGTTTGTCTGGCTCCGAGGTCTATGCTCATATTACTGAACCATGTTTACTGCCTTCAAGATAAGATGTTCCTCACCATTTTGTAGGAGAGGCAAACGGCTCGTTGCAATTCAGTCTGAGAAGTGTAAAAAGAGAGGTGAATGCTGAGCTCCCGTTCGTAAACAGAATTCTCTGTGCTCTTTTTTGTTCCGTGTAGTGAACTGGGAGTTGGCTGGCATGTGCATAATTTTTTTTTTTCCTGGTAAGATGATAGCACAGTCCATTTGGAGGGAGAGATGAGACACCACGGAAATACCCAATCCCACACATGCCTGCGGCTGCCCTCTAACGTTCCCAACCTGGCTGGAGGCACTCAAAACAAAACCTCCTGTTCCCTCCCAGGACCACTGGCGCCTGGAGCCTGCCTCCTGCCCCTGCCAGAGGCTTAGGCCAAGCTGGGGATGTTGGGGTGGGGAAAGGCAGAGCGGACGTTGCTGGAGTAGCTCCCTGCCCTGAGCCCAGTCATCGCTTGCAGAAAGAGGTGTGAGCAGGCGCCTGGGCTTTATCACTGCAGGGAAACTCGGCAGACAGTAGCACAGCCTTAGGTGAAACTCAGCCAGTGACATCCACTAATGCAGCCAGCTTGGGCATAAACATGAAAAGAGGCAGGAGCACGTGGAGAGAGACTGCTAATCCCAACTCTACCATTTCTGATCCTTCTGATTCTGAGTAGTCTGCTTACCCTCCTGGTCCCTGTGTCTTCACCTGTAAAACGGGATGTGTTTGTTTGACTCCACATACTAGTAGGGTTATACTAAGTCTGAATGTAAATATACACTCAGAAGTCACTTGATACCTGAGTTACTCCCCAGCCCCATCCTGCCCTCCAGTCCCTACTAGATTGTAAACTTCAAGGGGACAGGGCTTATGTCATTTATGTGGCTCTGGATACCCATCTTTCTATCTTTTCATGTTTAAAACAGTAGTTTGAACTCAGTGTGTATCCAAGTAAAATTTGCTGAAGATTTATTCAGCTAATGTAAGGTGTTAAACACAGTAGCCATTAAATACAACCTGTGAAGCTGGCAGTCAAGAAAACCCCCTAGTAATCTTGGCCACAGGTCAGAGAGGTAGTAGAGCAAAGTGAGTACTAAGAGAAGCCCCAGGAGACAACCCTGTGCACCCCAGGCCATGTGAGGACAGAGTCTGTGTTGCAATCACTTGCTGGAGAGTTCTGATTGGCCAGCTAGGATAGAATGACTCAACTTTCTGGAATCTCAGAGATCCTCAAAGACAAAAGAGGTATTTAATTTCTCTAGTCCAATCTATTTATTTATAGATAAGGAGAATAAGGTCTAGAAAGGAAAGTAAGTTGGTAGATCGTAACTTGTATCTGCTTGGATCTTGCAGTTGCTCCTCTTCTATTTACTCACTCTTTGACCTTCTTCAGCATAGACTTCCTCATTTGTGGAGTTAAGTATAAGAATAGGACCTGTCTCATTGGGTTGTCATGAGTATTAAATGTGATAATATCTGTAAAGGGCCTTTAAGAGTTTGGCACATAATAAACCCACAATAACTGTTTGCAATTACTACTTTTTTTATTATTATTTCTTCTTATTGCCTGACTTTGAAGGTGGTTTCACTGAGGCTTTTTTCAGCCACCACGTTTTAAAAATGGAATCTTTGACAAGCAGTGTAGGGTATGTTGATGGAAAAATATGCCCATCCTTTAAACCATATGATTTTTTATATAAAGTAAAATGCAAAACCTTAAACCCTACTGAAAATCAAAATGCTTGTACAGCTTTCGTGACTCTGAGCCTTGCTGTCCGGGATGCCCTCCCTTTCCACCTGAGGAAACCCTTATTCATCCTTCAAGGCCTAACTCTGTGTGGCCACCTCTGTGAAGTGCTCACTCTTCTCCCAGGCACTTTGGGATTCGACCACCCTCCTCACCTACATTACTGTAGCACCTGGCATGTCTTGTTGTAGTTTTTTTATTTCCATCTCTGTCTGCCTGGTCTGACTAGGGGCTCCTTGAGGAAAAGGGCCATGCCTTAGTATGAATTCATCTTCTTCTTATTATTATTTTGCATTATTATTTGTATAGCCTTGTTGATGATCTCAGTGCCTGGCATATAGTATGCAACCAAATGTTTTGTTTTATTGACAGTTTTTATAACTTTATTTATATCACATATAATTAAAGAATATATCAAAGGTCTCCATATGCTTTAAACAATACTAAATTGAATATTTGTACCACTACCCATGAAAAAGAATATTTTGAAAGAGAGTATTACCAGTACCTTTTAAGTGCAGAGTATTTTGACTATATGATTAAATAACTGTTAACTATTTTCTTGTTGCATTTTGCTTAATGTTCTGGCTCTTCAAGTAATTTTGAATCTTGATTTGGATGTGGCTCACCATAAGTAGTCCTCCCAAGTTTATACCATCTGAAAATATAGTGACTTTGCTTCTGTATTGTCTTCTACTTCTTCATTGAAAACATTGACTAAATAAGACCAAGAAGGAATCTAGAGACCTCCTTACATGGCTGCAGTTACTTCTGGCTGTGGTCATTCAACCTAGTCATCTGACGATTCCATCACACGAATCTCGTTTGAAGGAGAACTAATGTTTACTTGGTATTTAACATATAATAAGCTGTTTACATGTGGCAGCTTATTTAAAATTTTTTAATGAAAGTACTGGGGATTGAACCCAGGGCCTTGTGCTACCACTCAGCTATACCCACCCCATAAGCTTATTTAATTTTCACTACAGTCCTCCCACATTTATATCATTCCTCCCATTTTGGAACAGAGGAAACTGAAGCTCATAAAGATTGCCTTGTGTAAGATCACCTGCCAGAACATGATAGGATAGAATCAAGACGGATCTTTGACTCAACCCTTGTTCTCTCCTCTGCTGTTTACAAATATATCAGGGAAAACTGATCGAAAGCCTTTTGCATATGAAGATTCCCTAACCTACTTGTCATCAAGGCCAGGAGGTTGGTTCAATTTGAGTGAATCTATGTTGGTTCTAATAGCCCTTACTTTCTGCCCTTGAAAGGTAAATGAAGGACCCAAAGAAGCAATGGTAACCTAAAAATGAGGCCATACTTTGGCAGAGACAAATCTAGAACCTGTGGAGCCTGACTGCTTTGTATTTTCATAACCTTGGGCATGTGTAACAGTCTCTGCCTCAGCTTACACGTCTGTAAATAGAAATAATGATAGAATCTTCTCTTAGGGTCACTGTGAGGATTAAGTGATTTAACTCCTGTAATAGGCTTAGAATAAGGCCTTGAATAGTACCTGGTCAGTCTTAGCTGTTGTTGCCAGCAGCACATTATTACTGGGAAGTCCGTGTCCTGTATGGACACATGTCATTAGTGGAACAAAATGTGTTCCTTCCTTCCTTCCTTTTGGGTAACAGAGCAGCCTTCACAAAAATGGAAAGAGCTTTCACAAAAATGTTTTTAAGATTTAGATTTACTGCAGAGGATTAAAGCACACATAAATACACACATGTGCAGCCTCTCTTCCTCCCTTCCTCCCCCCGACCCCTGCCTCTCTCCCTCTCTCCCCCTCCCTCCTCTCTCTCTCTCTCAAAACAATCACTTGTTTTCTCCCAGAGTTTGGGAGTGATTGGAAGTGCTCTGGGGAACATGTTTCTCTTTGTTTCCTTGCTATAGTCAGAAATTCTGATAGGACGTGTGCACCACTGCAAATAAGTGAGCCCAAACAGGAGTCCGCTCCTAACCTTCTCTCTGGATGGAGCCAGGCAGAGCCTTCACCTAACACTCCTGAGCAGCAGTGGAGTTCTGCTGCAGCTGATGCAGTAACACCTTTCAATCACGGGGTCTAGTTTTTCAGGGGTGGTGATGGTGCAAAACCTTCCTGAGCGATTAATGTACACAAGTTTTGTCTGTTTGTTTTTTCAAAAGCATATACTGGGGTGTGAGGCCGATATCTGCCTGGGTTTAAGTCCCACGTTGGCCATTTACTAACTGTGTGACTGTGGACAACATGCAACCTCTCTGAGACTAATCTGTCAAATGGGGCTGGATGAGTTCTGGAAGGGAAGGGGTGTGGGGCATGAAAAGAGGTGACTTGACTTTGGTGGGTGTCCATCGCCTGTTTCAACCCTGGATCCTAAGTCCTTCTGGGGCTGGACTGTCTTATTCACCCCAAAGCAGCTTGGGGATGCGGTTTCGGGCAGTCATTTCTAGGGTTGGCATATGGTAACATTTTTACTGACAAAGACAAAGTGGCAAAAATGTAAACCATGTAGTGTGTGCTTCTTCTGTCTAGAACACTCTCTAATCATACACACACACACACAGATATTCACAAACACAGACAGATACACATATACTCACACCTGAATAATTTCTATGTATGTTTTCATCTTAATTCAAATATCACTTCCTCAGAAAAGCCTTCCCTGACCCCTGACTGGATTAGGTACCTCACTTATAAGCTCTTATAATACCTTTTGATATTCCTTCTTTACTTATTACAGTTTATCATTACACATTTGTGTTTTAGGGTGACCAGCTGTCCCAGTTTGCCCAGTACTGAGGGTTTTCCAAGACATGGGACTTTTGGTGCTAAAACAGGGAGAATCCTGGCCAGCTCTGAAGCATTGGTCACTCTAGTTTACCCCGCTTTCAAGAGGGCAGCCCCATGAAGGTGGGGACTATGCTTTTTTGTTTACATTTTCTTGCAGTGTCTGGATCACAATAGGAACTCAGGAAACATCTGTGGAACTCATAAAGGAATAAGTGAACACGTCCATGGAAGCCAAACTGTCTTTTCTTACAGAAAAGAAAAACCTTTTTTTTTCCCCTGAGATGATTCTTTTCATTTTAGGTATTTATTGTCCTCTTTTTATATATTATCTTTATTTGACAAAATTTAAAGTTAACGATACTATGTAATCTCCTACCTTCCCTCACACTCTTCCTTTTTGAGGGTTGGAAATCCTAGTGATTTGAGGCCTTACCAGTTTAATGAAAGGAGAACCAGAGTAGTCGACATCCAGACATTTAAAGAAGGTTTATCCGTTTGCTACAATGCTGTACTGTAAACTTCATGAGGACAGAAAGTATGGATATGTTTAGTGCACTTCTATATCCCCAGGCGTAGTACCAAGCATATAGTAAGGGCTGAAATAAATATCTGTGGAATAAACAAACGACTAGATTCTCTGCCCAGCCTCAAGACATGCAGGAATAGACCCGGTGTGCCCAATTCCGTTTTCCTCCTCCTCTCTAATACACCCTTCCACAACCATAATATGACTGCAGTGTTCATCCCTGCTGGATGGATGAGAAGCTCATGCTATTCCAAGTGAATGAACACGTGGTCCATCCCTGCCTGTCCTGGCTCATGTCTTGATGTACTTTCCTAACACCTAAATGAATTTCTATTGCTACCAAAAAAAAAAAAAAAGTTGCCGTATCTTGACCACTAAGAGCACCTATCTCTCCCCTGCATGGCTTTGTTCAAGCTGTTCCCTTGCCTGTTCTACTTCATCTAGCTAACCAGTCTGATTTAGTATTTTCTTTAAGAAGCCACCTCTGGACCATTTCATTCCTCACCTGCTGTGCCCCTCCACAACATTTTATGTTGTCTTTACCGTCCCATGGACCACACTGCTTTCTCTTTTGCTGTTTACTTATCTAACCCCCAACCCCAGACAAGGGGCTTCTTGAAGACAAGAATTCTTTCTGATTCATCCCTTTACTGGGTGCTCTGTATCCCCAGCACCCAGTAAAGGTAGATAGTATGCTGTTAGCTGGCCCATAACTGTTTGTAGGAGGAAGGGGGTGTGTCAGTCATCTATTGCCATAAAAATGCTGGGTAGAAACAAACATAAAACCCTAGCAACATGTAGCAGGACGTGTATTTTTGTTCACAAGTCTGTCGGTTGGGTGACTCTAGTGATCTGGGCTCGCCAGCTGCTGGTTGACTAGGAGGACTTGCTGATCATATTTGAGTTCTCTCATGTATCTGAAACATCACCTGTGACAGCTGGGCTGATTCAGCGGGCTGCATGTGTTCCATCCAGCAGGCTGGCATGGGTGTATTCCCGTGGCAGAGGGAGACGGACAGGAGGAAGAGAAGAAGCACATAGTTCTTGAGGCCCAAGCCTGGAAAACTGGCACAGTGTCACTTCCACCTCATTCTGGTGGCCAAAACAAATCACTTGACTTATTGACCCAGATTCAAGGGGCAGTGACCCCACCTCTCAGTGAGAGGAGCTGCCAAGTCATATTGCAGAGCGAGTGGGTGCAGGGAGGGCTAGAAGGTGGGGACCATTATTGCAGTCAGTCTGCCACGGAGAGGGAGCCATCTAGGAACTGTCCCATCAGTTTCTTTCCAAAATTATCTCTTTTGCTACCGTGACATCTGAATGAATTTATCAGAAAGGTTTCCAAAGATGAAGCCATGCCCGTCCTTTGGAGGGAGTGACTTCCCCACCATCAAAGGTATTTAATAAGAAGCTGAGTTCCATGATCATAGAAACATTAGATGGGAGGGGGGTAAAACTTGTTCTAGCCTTGAGGATCAGTGTTTTCACATACTTTGCCCCTTTCTTTCTAGATCAGCAAAGACCCGATTTTTGTACCAGGAGTCTGGGGTCCTTATTTCTCAGCCATGGTCCCTGGATTCTGGCTGAATGAAGGTGGTCAGAGTGTTACTGGAAAGTTGGTAAGTTGTCCCTTTCTGAGTATGGTCTTTAATGTTTTTACACCCTTGACTGGTCTGTTTTGTCACACCACCCATATACCCAGTCTCTGAAGATTAGCAGACTCCTACACTGGAATTAACTTTCTCTTAGGGTACAGCCTCACATCACATATGGAGCATATGCAGTCTGTGTTTGCCAAAGGAATAAATGTTGGTCCAGGCATTGATGCCTAACCCATCTTCTCACCTAGCTTTCTTTCACATAACAACCCAGTTTTCTCATGGCAACAAGCATGATGTTTTACTTTGTAAAAAGGACTGTGTTAATCTCCAGCCAGAACCCTTCAATGGTTCCCCATAGCCCTGGGAATAGTTCAGATAGTTTTCTGGGCACATCGTTCACTTTGTGGTCTGTCCTCTCCAATCCCACACATGGACTTGTCACTAAAGCCAGATTGCCCTACTCACAGCTTCCCCATGGCTTATGGTATTCCACTCCTCTGTGCTTGTATATATGCTTCTTTCCCTACTCAGAGAGTCTTACTTGTTCTTTAACACACAACTCCGGTTCTTAGCACATCCTGTGATAATCTGTCTTTTTCAGAAATCTATGAACTCTTTAAAGGTGCGGGCCATATCATACTTCTCTTTGTATCCATTTCAATGCCTGGTTCATAGAAGGTGCTTAGAGAAGCTGTGTTGAATTTGTGGGGTTGTCTCATAGGGACGACAGAAGGTCTATAAAAGTGCGATGAGTACTCTACCAGAGGTACAAGGCACAGAGTTGATACAAAGCTACATGAAGAAATGCTTTGCAGGGGGTAAAGTGTTTGTGCTGAGCCTGAAAGATAAATAGGGACCAACCAGACAAAGAAAGGTAGGGATATTCTTCCAGGTAGGAGAAACTGGCATAGGAACAAAGACACGGGAGTGAACAATAACAAGGCATATTTGAGGGTAATTGCAGAGTTTCAGTCGTGGTGTAAACTGTTCTTAGAAAAATGACTTACAGTAAAAGTTAGCTGGGCGGGGACCACACAGAAGAAGTCCCTGTAAAATATGCTAAGGAGTTGAACTTTAGGTAGTAGACCAAGGGGAAGAGGTAAAAGATTGGAAGAATGATGGATGTTGTCAGATCTCTATTATAAAAACTGGCTAGCAGCTGGCAGGAAGAAGGCCTTTAGGGCACATGGCTGAACATTGAGAGACCAGCTTTAGTGGGTTAGTCCACAGACAAAAAGCCATGAGGGCAGTGGCAACAATGACTGAGAACTGAGGTCAAGAAATCAGCAGACCTCAGAGGGATTAAATGTGGAAAGCAAGGGAAAATGAGACCCAGGCTGAATTACCCAACCTCACATTTACTATGTTAGATTGAAATCATCTGTTTATGGTCTGATCCCCTACCAGTTCTTCTGAATGTTCAGCCAAATGAAAAGTGAACTGATTCCAAGCTGGATGTGCCTACAAGTAACCAGTCATTTCCATTTCTTAGTGTATTTCTATTTTATTCTTAGCTGCCTCAAATTCTCTCAGAGTTGATGGAAGCATAGGTGGATAGCTGGATTCAAAGAGCATGTTTTGTACCTTTACTTTTGTACCAGGCTAGAGAGATGAATTAGACCCCTGTTAGTCCCTGGTTTTAAGGGGCTCCTTGTCTAGTCAGAGGGCTCGGTGAGTATAAAATAAATAACATCTGATTGGTCTTAATAATCAGGGCTAGAAAAATCAAGAAGACATCACTCAATGCCTAAGGTGCAGTGGGATTAGAACTTTACATTCTCCTGTTTAAACTAGTGTCCTGTATTTATACAACTTTCAACTTAAATAGCCACTCCCTTTCTATGACACATTGAAAACCCATTACTGAAACATAGCCCTTTTCAAGACCACATCATGGTATAATTACCCTTAGGAGACCCAGAACTCATAGATGACACAACCAAGAGTCTTTTTTTTTTTTATCAAGGATAACAATCCAGTAAACCAGCTCTTTGTGCAGGATTCATTGTCCATGAAGCTGTCCATCCACAGGTTTTCAGAGACTTAGTATGCTAGTTGAACATCTGTGTCAGTCTGGAAATGCTTTTCCCAGTATTCAGCTCAAAGTTTGCTCTGTTGCTATGGATATAAGCCATCTTTGCCCAAACATCATGACGTATCTTGGTGGACAAGAATTGGTTATGCCTGTTTCCTGAGCCCGAATTTGAATTTTTAAAAAGTGAACATTTTTTGACCATTAATAAAACCTTCATAACAGTCCACTGTGGTTTTTTTGACAAGAATCATGGGAATTGCTAACCTTTATCTAGTTAGTTGGTTTTGCACCATTAACTAATGAAGCTCCATGAGGGTTCCACTTAGGGCACATCTATGTATATAAGTTCACTGGATGTAGGGATGGGGCATGATTGACCTGTGGGTTACAGAGAGTGAAATCTAAGGAAGTCCAAAAGCTAATATAATAGGGCACAAATCTGCATCAAGCACAAAAATGACTAATAAACCATCAGTCCAGAGAAGCCAAGCAAAGAGAAAGAAACCACCTACAGAATGAAGAGATAAGAGAAGAGAAACAATGATGATGGTAATAATCACAACAATAACTGTACCTTACTGAGCGTGTTTTCCTGTGGGAAAGATTTATACATATAATCTTGTTAATCCTTGAATGATATTCATAATGATCACAATGACTAATATTTATTTTGAAGGCTTATTTCCCAGTCTCAATTCCAAGAGCTTTTCATGTACTGTTTTATTTGATCCTCTTAAAACTCACACAGGTTAAGTACAGTTATTATCCCTATTTTACAGATGAGGGACTAAAACTAAGGACGGCAAGCACAGCCTGGAGAGATGCCCGGTGTACCACCAATGCCCTTTCTATGCAGTTCCTTTGCCACTCACTCACCTTTTTTCCCCATTTACTTAATTCTGGTTTATTCTTTTGTAAATTCTTATCACTGGTTTTACAGCTCACTGTCATCAGATGGAACACTGTAAGAGGAAGTTACATCTTTTTGTTCTGTGTTTCATGTGGGCATCTTCTCCCATACTCTGTGTCTAAAAGGGTCTGCCCTGTTATTTCCTTGTCCATGAAATAACGATAAACACACTGTCGTCAGTCCACTTTCTAAAGCAGAAGAGACGAGAAAGAAGAAAAGGGAAATAAAGGAGGGGAATGAAGAGAGGGAAAAAAAGAAAAAGACAAAAATTATCTAAATTCTAGATTTAAAAAAAAAATTGTCTCATTTTTACAATTAAATGCAGATCTTCCATCTCTAAGTAAAACCCTTCGTTCCAAGTATGTGAATAGATTGGTACTTAAAAACAAAAAAAATCTCCATCTGGTTAACTTCAGGATGAAGAAGAAAATAGGATAGGATCTTTCCTGGCTCCGCAGCTCTTGCTGTTTCTTCTGACTGGGATTTGGACTTGTTTTTCACTCATTTCAAGCTTGTGCTGCTGATATTTATTTCCTCTCAGAAGGACACGTACCCCATTCCCATGGCTGATTTATTTCTGTTCACCAAACACCCATCAAAGATTCTCGTGCTTGTCGATACTCTCTCCAGAAGAGCTATGCAAAAAACATCGCTTTTTGCCCAGACTTTTTCCACAGAACACCGACCCGTGCAGTCACTGTATCCAGATGCTGAAGTTTATTTCCAGCTGGACCTTAGCCATGCCTCTCTCCACACACTCTTCTCTGTCTTACTCGAAGTCATTTTTATTGGGGGCAGGCATTAGGCAAGAGAGGCTAAGACAATTTCCCAAGCCACCCCTGTGGTGGCATTGGCTTTCTGGGACAATTGGGCTTGATGGGGAGTTACCTATGAATTGTTTGAAGCCAGAATTAAAATTTATGAACGTGAGCCACAGGGTCACAATGTAGCTAGCTGCTGCATGCTCTTGGAATTGTAGGATGTGTGTGCATTGTGGCTGCCTCTCTGCCTCCTCCTTCATCACAGTGTCCCTCCGCCTGGGGCCAGCCTCAGAGGGTCAGCCAGTCTTTCATAACTGAGTACACAAAGATCTTGCCCCATACACAGTGCCGTCCGGGTTATGGAGGTAATGATGTCATCTCTTCCTTCATTCACCCTTTCCATCATGTTACAGAGACTTCCTAAGGGATTACTCTGGGCCAGGCAGGAACATGGTCACATGGTTCCTGTCCTCCAGTGGCTTTTTATCTAGCGAGAAAGTTGGATATAGAACTGATCATTATAGTTTATTGTAAAAGTAGGTTGCACTACCCCTGCAGCCAATTGGGAGAATCATTTATGTCACTGCTAGTTTATGGGGCATAAGCCATTTCACCTCTGCTACCTAGCAGGTGCTCCTTGTGTATTTCAGTCACCCCAGGGTAATAAGGGAAGATGGATGTTTCTTCTCTCTCTCCCATTCCCTGAAGAAAGCTGATAGTCTGAGCCCCGCTTATGTGCCAAGCACACTGAGGCCCTTAAGAGGACTCAGGATTTCACCGGATCCTCACAGCATGTGTATGTAGTCAGTCTTGTTATGTCAGTTTTACTAGTGACCAAACAGGCTCAGAACAGTGAAGTAACTTGATCAAGGTCTTAACAATTGTATGTGGGAGAGCCTTGATTCAAACCTAGGTCAGCTCCTGGAAGCCCCAAATCTTTCCAAAACTGGACGTGACATTTGTAGAGCCGCCTGTCTGATTTTTTCTTACAGTTCTCTTGTAGACTTCCTTGGAAGTAATGATCAGTTATCAGTATCAGTTAACGTGACTTTCTTTTCAAGTCTTTTGAAGCAAATACAGTTGGCAGGCTTTGTAAAGGTCAGTGTTGACAGGATCTAGGTATACAAACTTGGGAGTGTCCCCAGCATCTCACATTAGCTAATTAGAATGACTTCACGGATACAAACACCAGCTCTGCATAAACAGATGCCCCCCTGTTCCCTCCTCCTGCCCAGACTTTTGCTGTGGTTTTTTTGTATATTTACCTGGATTCCTACATAGCTTCCTAATTACCTTTGCTACTAACCTCTCCCCCTTTAGCTCCTATGTCTTAATTGAGGCTGCTATAATAAAGGACCACGGATGGGGGTGGTGGTGGTTATAAACAACAGAAATTTATCTCACAATTCTGGAGGCTAGAAGTCCAAGATCAAGGTAGCAGCATGGTCGGGTTCTGGTGAGAGTGCTCTTCTGGGTTGCAGAAGGCTGTTTTCTCCTTATATCCTCAACATGCTGGAAAGGGGAGAACTCTGGTCTCTTTACACTCTTTTATGAGGGCACTAATCCCATTCATCAGGGCTCCACCCTCATGACCTAATCACCTCCCAAATGCCACCTCTCAATACTGTCACATTAGTGGTTAGGATTTCAAATATAAATTTTTTGGGGGGGACACAAACATTTAGTCCACATCACCCTCTCTAAAGATTAGAGCTAAAGCAATCTTTCTAAAATGTAGACATGACTATGTCACTCTTGATAGGTCTCCAGTTACCTGTAAAGTCAAGTCTAAAGTCTTAGAGTGATGCTTATTTAGACACCCAGTATTTATAGAATGCCTACTATTTTCAAGCTACTGTTCTGATTGAGAAAAAGGCATTGGCAAAAACAGCCCCTTCTGGCCCCACTTCCAAAAATCAGTCCCCTTGTCAAGCTTACATTCTAACAAGAGTAGACTGAAATTTTCAGAATTTCATTTTAATTCTTCTATTTGTATTTTAGGCATTGTTTTTGCATTCTTTTTTAATGACTTTTTTAGGAATTGCAGTAAATAGCCTAAACTTTTCAGTCTACTTAGAATGCATACTGTATTAACATGTAAAATACAAAAAGCATTCAACTCTATAGTTCCATTTACTAGCCCTCCACCTCTTTATGCTGGAGTTTGCCATATGTGTGGTGTCTCTATATATATATGTTGTGCACTCAACAATATAGTAGTTGTTATATTGTTTGCTTTAAATGATGTATTAGTTTGCTCAGGATGCCATAACAAAATGCCTGGGTGGCTTAACCAATAGACATTTATATTCTTACAGTTCTGGAGGCTAGAAGTTCATCATCAAGGTGCTATTTGTGCTGACAAGTTGGGTTTGTGGTGAGAGTTCTCTTACTGGCTTGTAGATGGTCACCTCTCCACTGTGTCCTTACGTGGCCTTTCCTGGGTGCATGACATAAAGAGAGAGCTCTGGTGGCCCTTCCTCTACTTATAAGGACACCAATTCTATCAGATTAGGGCCCAACCTTTACGACCTCATTTAACCTAAGTTACCTCCATAAAGTCTCCATCTCCAAATGCAGTCATATTAGGGGTTGGGCTTCAACTCTGAATTTTGAAAGGGTACAATTCAGTCCATAATAGTCACACATATTTCAAAGAAATTCTGAGAAACAAAGCATAATCTTTTGTGTTTATAGACATATTTACTATTTCCACTGGTTTTTTTTATTTTTTTAGTGAAAATTTAAGTTTCATCTGATATTTCCCTTTAGCCTGGAGAATTTCCTTTAGCATTTCTTTAGTTCTTACAGGTCTCCTGGAAACAACAACAACAACAACAATAAAAAACTTAGTTTTCTTTTTTAAATGAGTTTATTTTACCTTCTATTTTGAAATATATTTTTTGCTCAATATAGAATTCTTATTTCATAGGCATAGGTTTTGTTTTTCCTTCAACACTTAAGAATATCAATATATTGTATTCTGACATTGTTTCTTATGAGAAGTCAACCATCATATATTTTGTTCTTCCCCTGTGTACAGTGTATTCTTTTTTCTGGCTACTTTTAAGATTTTTTTCTTAATGTTAGTTTTTATTATGGTGTGTCTAGATGTGGTGCTTTGAGTGTTTATCCTTCTTCCCCCAGGGAAAAACTAATGCTAAACTTCTTGAATTTGTAAATTGTTGTCTTTCACAAAGTTTGGAAAATCTTTTGCATTTATGTATTTAAATATCTTTTCTGCCCCATTTTCTTTTATTCCTCATACTGTGACTCCAATTACACATATTTAAGACCTTTGGCTATTGTCATATAGCCCCTGAGGGATTCTGTTTTGGGGTTTTTTCTTTTCCTCAATATTTCTCTCTCTCTCTCTCTCTCTCTCTCAATTAGATACTGTCTATTGATCTTTTTTTCAAATTCATTGACTCTTCTGACTGCCATCTCCAATCAGCTGTTGGGACCATCCACTAAATATTTGTTTTAGATAATAAGTTTATCAATAGTAGAATTTCTACTTTTTAATATTTTCTATTTCTTTCTCATTTCCTATTTGTTAGTTATGAGAATGTTATCCTTTACATCCTTAAGCATTGTTAAACTACCAGCTTTAAAATTCTTGTCTTCTAATTTTAACATCTGTTTTATCTCAGGGTCATTGTCCATTAAATGACCATCCTCTTAAGAATGGATTACATTTTCCTGTTCCTTTATATGTCTAATAATTTGGGGGTCTTATCCTGAACATTGTAATTGTTATATTATAGAGACACTTGATTATTCTTATTTCTCTGCAGAGTATTTTTTTTAAGCAGTAGTTTATTTGGCTGAACTCAAACTCCCAAGTTTTGTCTCTCCTGTGATGAGCAACTACTGAAATCTTTGCTGAGTTCTTTAAGTCTTAGCTGGGCTACTTATAACATAATTCAGAGATCATACAGAGATTAAGGCAACATTTACATGCATAGTGTCGAGCTCTCTTTCTATACTTCTCTCCTTTCTGAGATCTCCCTACCCCTTACTTTCTAGTTGCTATGGTTGCCTTGAACTCTGACCTCTCATTACTTAACTAGGAAGACTACATATTTCTGTCTGAGTATTAGCTGTCCTGCATGGTGCTGATTGAGGCCTGCCCTCAGACAAAAATCTGTAAAATCAAGAAACACACATAATGCTGTTTTCATCTTCCATGTATCTATTTCTCTTCAGTTTCTACCTGGCTTTGATCACTTTCCAGTATCTTCGGAGAATTATTTTATGTATTTTGGTCAGCATTTATAATTGTTATGGGGGGGAAATTTGTATTATAAGAGATATTCAGTTATTTTAAGAAGTGAAACTCCTGAATAATTTCTTTTAAAGCAAATAGGATTATGACTCTTCTCTGATTAAAACCCCTCTGTTGGCCATCTGTATGTTTTCATCAGAAAAATGCCTATTTAGGTCTTCTGTCCATTTTTTAATTGGGTTGTTTGTTTTTTTGATATTGAGTTGTATGAGCTGTTCGTATATTTTGGATACTAACCCCTTGTTGGCTGCATCATTTGCAAATATTTTCTCCCATTCTGTATGTTGTCTTTTCATTTTTGTTGATGGTTTCCTTTGCTATACAAAGCTTATAAATTTGATTAGGTACCATTTGTTTATTTTTGCTTTTGTTTCTTTTGCTTTGGGAGACATCTAAGAAAACATTGCTACAATTTATGTCAAAAAATATTTTGCCTATGTTCTCTTCTAGGATTTTTATGGTGTCATGTCTTACATTTAAACCTTTAAACAATTTTGAGTTTATTTGTGTATGGTGTGAGGGAGTATTCTAACTTCATTGTGATCAGAATGGCTATCATCACAAAGTCTACAAATAATAAATGCTGGAGAGAGTGTGGAGAAAAGGGAATCCTTGTACACAATTGATGGGAAGGTAAATTGGTGTGGCCACTAGGGAAAACAGTATAGAAATTATTTAAAAAACTAAAAATAGAGCTATCATATGATCCAACAAACCCACACCTGGGTATATATCCAGAAAAAAAATGAAAACTCTAATTGAAAGATTCATGCACCCCAGTATTCATACCAGCACTATTTACAATAGCTAAGACATAGAAACAGACCAAGTGCCAAGTGCCCAGAAACAGATGATTGGCTTAAGAAGATGTAACACATATATACAATGGAACATTACTCAGAAATAAAAATAATGAAATATTGTCATTTGCAAAAACATGGATGGACCTAGAGAATATTTTACTTAACGAAGTAAATCAAAGACATATACTGTATATAATATCACTTACATGTGGAATCTAAAAAAGTACAAATAAATCTATATACAAAATAGAAACAGACTCACAGACATAGAAAACAAACTCCCCAGAAGGGAGAAGAACAGGGGAGGGACACATTAGGATTATGAGATTAAGAGTTATGCATTACTATACATAAAATAGATAAGCAACAAGGATTTGCTGTTGGCAGTATGTTCCATATCTTGTAATAACCTATAATGGAATATAATCAGAAAAAAAAACTGAATCACTATGCTGTACACCTGAAGCTAACACAATATTGTAAAACAACTATACTTCAATTAAAGAACTCTTCTATGTCTTCCCATTGTACTTAAAATCTAAAGCCTTTGCCATGGCCTGCTTGATCTGCCCCACTTCCTACCTCTCTATCCCAATTTTATACAACTTTCCTACTCATACTCTATAGTCTGGTCTCACTTGACTCTTGTCAATTCCTAGGACATGTCAACTTAAAAAAAAATGTACAACCTAAAAGTTGAGAGTTATGTTTTATTCAGGGGACTTTCTGAGGACTTCAAGCCTAGGAGGCAGCCTCTCAGATCACTCTAAGGGGCTGCTCCAAAGAGGCAAGGGAGGAGCCAGGATATATAAGTTTTTGCAACAAATACCAGGTAGTTGAAACATCATAAGATTAGTGTTAATTAAAGAAAACTAGATATCACAAGTTAAGGGATTTAGCACTTTTCTATATATAAGAAGATGCAAAAATCTGGGCTCACTGAAATCATTCCTTTAATATACACCTAGCCATCTAGGGCAAGTATCCTGTTCTTTTCCATCCTGAGTTCCCTCAGGAGGCACTGTGGGGGGTGGCTGCAGAGGCTGGGCTGCCTGCTTGTCTCCATCTTGAGTTCCCTCCTCTCACTGTCGAGGGTGGCAATAGTGGCTGATGACTTGATGGCCACGGCATCCTTACTGATGTGGCTGGCAATACTTTTCATTCACCAATATATGACGCTCTTTCCCACTACAGAATCTTTGCACTTGTTATTCTTTTTACTTAAAAATAGTTGGTTCTTTTTTTTTTTTTCATATCTTAGATGAAATTTCACCCTTAGGTCTTTCCTGAACACTTTATCTAAAATCAGTGTTTTTATTACAGTAACTTAGTTATTTCCTTTAAAGAACTAATCACTGTCTCTAATTATTATACTTATTTATTGACTGTATTTCAATAGAATATAATCTCTATATGGACAGCAAGTTCACCTGTCTTAATTGCTACAGAATCTCCTGTGGTTATTGGCTATGACTAGAATAGAGTAGGTGTTCAATTAATATTTGTTAAATCTATAAAGAACCTTATCCGTCTACACTATGTTTGTATATGGGGATATCCATTTTCCCTTCATAAGCAGAGGTTTGTGAAAGCAATGACTTTTTAATCTTTGTTTTCTGAATTATCAGAATGATGCCTAGCACAAAGTAGCCATATATCACATTAGTTTCATAAATAAGTGAACTAATTAACAAAGTGTAAAAATGAACAAAGCTACCAATTTTGATGGTGAATGAAACTGACTAAACTAGTCCTGTGTTAAATCAGAACTGATCCTCTTGTAAGAGAAATTGTTCTATGTAAAGCTAATACTAAAGTTGTCGGAAAAAAAACCCAACATAGTTTATATTTTCTTTCAGGAATATTTGTTGCTCCTAGGAACTGTTCAGTATTGAAACCCACAATCCTTCCCAGCAGTATAAAAGAAATAGTTGAGATTAGGCTTTCTTCTTTCACTAGATTTTTATGAAAATTTCAAAGCTATGAAGAATCAGGCAGAATGTTTTAGCTTTGAGATAAGATTAGATAAGTAAAGAGTTAAAATAGCTTAGATGAAGAAAGTGACACTACAGGTAAATGCAAATGGATAAAAGGAAGTTGTCACAAGTGATGAACATTTCTCTGAGCCGAATGATTGCTTGATCTGTGAAGCAAGGAAAATGACAGCCTCAGGACTAATACATACAACTGACTCTAACTGAGAAAAACCTATCATGCAATAAGCAAAATGATCATAGAACCTAAAATTCTTACATTTTAAATTTGCCTTTGTCATGTGTTTCTCTTGCCTGTAAACCCTTTGCCAACAGTTTTGACATCTCAGGCAGTGCAGTTCTCTGTGTAATTTTACAAACTCTTGGCTATTTGTCATATTAATTGATTTAATGCTTTAGAGAGGGAATTAGAAATAGTCTTTTCCAAGGTCATGCCCTGAGCGAGAACTGAGCTCAGGTCTCAGGAGTCCTTGTCTGTGTTGTCTCTGACATATCAAGGGTCAAAAACTCAAATGCCTAAAGGAGTCTGACTGCGTAAATGAATAAACAGACAAGGCAAAGAGGTGGGGGTTTTTTGTTTGCTTTTGTTTTTGTTTTTACTTTTGCAGAGTATTTCTTTCACTTGCAGTCCTCGGGCTGAATTCCATGCTCCCTCCTTTGACAGAGCGATGGGCATAGAGAAATAGATCTCTACAACAAGTGAAACATGAGTGCCATCTTGATGATAAATTGATGAAATCTGGTGTCTGTTGTTGGGGACTGATCGGGAGTAGTGGCCCTCTCACAAACTGGAGGATGCAGGCTTGTCTGAAGGAAACAATCACCACTCAGCTCCAGCTGACTCTGGCCATAGGGGTATATGGGTGATCCAATGTTTTACCTTCAGTAATTCATCAAGAGAAACCAAAATCTGGACTTGAAGTGAAATCTCCCTATTTTAAAAGATTGGCTTATTTTTAAAAATATTGTATACCCCAAATAAAATACATCTGTGGGCCAGATGCCACCTCATACTCCCCACATAGCATCTCTGTATTACATTTCTATTTTTCCCATATTCTAAATGCAGATGTCACCTTTATAAGGAAACGCCAAAAGGACCCATTCTAGTTGTGCATTATAAGATGGCCTTTTCCTCTTGATCCTGATCTGGACGCCATCCTGAAGACCTGACCCCACCCAGCTTACGCTTCCTACCTATCCAAATAGTTTATAGCCTTTTCTGCCTACTGTTATAGCTGCCAGCAATCAGAGCTGAAATCTGAGAAGGTGGAGGAAACAAAATAATCATAGCATTAGGATAGCTCTGTCTACATATTTCTGAGGCAACTGCTTAGCAAATACAGTTATTGTGGTAAAGCTGGTTATTTCACTGGGAAACAAATAACCACTAATGGAACACTGTGATCTATACTGTGCTAAATGCATCGGAGAATAGAACATAAGTAGAAAGATCAACCTTTGGAACAGGCACTCCAGGCTTTTGAAATGAGTGCTCAGTTATTCGACAAACTGGTTCCTTCTTTGTTAATCAGGATGGGCCTTTACCATCAGATGCTGTGGAAAAACAAAAAGTACAGCTGACCTTCTCAGAGCCAATTCTTCCAGTCATTTCTACTCTTTCAGTGGTGCCCCCTTCTCTTCTCTCATAATAGGTGTTATGAACTAAAAGCCACCTTTATATCAGGTACTTCACTACAACCTTCCCTGCAAAGCAAATTTTATTAGCCCCATTTTATAGTTGTAGGAGAAGAGGTTCTGAGAGGTCGGGTCACTTTTCTTAAGTAGCAGAGAATATAAGTATCGACCGTGAGTTTGAACTCAAGACTTTTCCCAAGGCCCAAGTTTCAGCTACTATTTTATTTTTTTTTCTTGTTTTCTTTTCTTTTATTGAAGTGTAGTTGATTTACAATGTTGTTTTAGTTTCTGGTATACAGCATAATGATTCAGTTATACATCTATTTCTTTTTTATGTTCTTTTCCATCATAGGTCATTATAAGATACTGAATATAGTTCCCTGTGCTATACAGTAGGACCTTGTTGTTTATCTATTTTATGTATAGTAGTTTATATATGCTGATCCCAAACTTCTAATTTATCCCTCCCCTACCTTTCCCCTTTGGTAACCGTAAGTTTGTTTTCTATGTCTGTGAGTCTATTTCTGTTTTGTAAATAAGTTCATTTGTATAATTTTTTAGATTCCAAATATAAGTGATATCCTGTGATATTTGTCTTTCTCTGCCTGACTTCACTTAGTATGATAATCTCTGAGTACATCTGTGTTGCTGCAAATGGCATTATTTCATTTTTTCACAGCTGAGTAGTATTCCATTGTGTATATATACTATAACTTCTTTATTCAGTCATCTGTCGATGGACGTTTAGGTTGCTTCTGTGTCTTGATTATTGTAAAGAGGCCTACTATGAGCACTGGGGTACATGTATCTTTTCAAATTAGAGTTTTCTCTGGATATATGCCCAGCAGTGGGATTACTGGATCCTATGTCTATTTTCAGTTTTTTAAAGAATTTCCATACTATTTTCCATAGTGGCTACACCAAATTACAACTCACCAACAGTATAGGAGGGTTCCCTTTTCTCTACACCCTCTCCAGCATTTATCATTTGTGGACTTTTGAATGTTGGTCATTCTGACCAGTGTAAGGTGATACCTCATTGTAGTTTTGATTTACATTTCTCTGATATTTAGCGATATTGAGCATCTTTTCATGTGCCTATTGGCCATTTGTATGTCTTCATTGGAGAAATGTGTGTTATGTCTTCTGCCCATTTTTTTGACTGGGTTTTTTCTGTTATTAAGTTATATGAACTGTTTGTGTATTCTGGAAGTTAAGCCCTTGTCAGTTGTACCATTTGCAAATATTTTCTCCCAGTCTGTAGGTTGTCTTTTTATTTGTCAGCTACTGTTTTAAAATGTAGGTTTCATTCTTGTTCAGGTATGATGAGGCCAGCAGACCAGGAGATGATTGCCATTGAAAGGATAATTTATTATTCACAGTTCTTAAGAAAAGGGGTCTAGTCATGCCATGTAAGGCCACAAAGGAAGCCCCAGGGTTGTCCTTCTTTGTCTGGTACTTGGCTCTGGGGTGATTAGAGCCAGGTAATAGTGACCCATAAAGAGAGTGGTAAGGAGGTAATCTGCAGACTCTTTAAGGTCCAGTTTGCATATGAAAGGCATGTTCACAGACCAGTTGAGGGCTTTACTATCTCTAGGAATTGGCTAACCCTAAGAGGGGCAGTCTCTCCAGAGTCAACAGGTCCCCAGATACCAAAGCATCATAAATACAGAAAATAAAAAAACATGATTAGTATGAGTATGTTTCCTTTTTTTAGACCCAAAAGTTCAAAGTCATCTTTGACTCTGATTTTCTTGTATTCTGTAACTACTCAGTCACTTTTTGTCTCATTGTCTTCAACATGTGTCTCATTCATTCATTCAAGATGCCACACATTGTTGTAGGCACTGAGGAATGGGAAATAGTGAGGCTGTTGATTTAAAAGCACTCAGAGTGGAAGGTAGGAGACAGATATAAACTAATTATTATAGAAGAACTTGACAAATGCTACAATAGAACAAGGACGGGATATTTGTTCCTCACTGTCAGCCTCTGAGCTTTGTCTGTGTTTCTTACTTTCTGTGCCTAGTCATCTCCCTGTTGCCCATACAATACCAGGTTCCTTAATTTTTCATTGTTTTGCTCCCCAAATCAAAATAATTTCCTATGGCCCAAAGTCGCTTCCCTGACTTTCAAGAACCACTGTCTGTCTGCACCCTCTTCCCTCATCCATATTTTCACCACTTCATTTATTCTCTAATTTAACATACAGTTTCCCTCTAACCAACATGTGACCCACACAAATAGTCACAAATATAGAGTGTGGTAAGTGCTGCAAAGAAGTACACAGTATTCCTCCATTATGATTCGTATATTCCACATTTATTCAACAAATAACTTACTGAGCACCTATAATGTGCCAATCTGAGGACAGGACCAGTCTCTTTACTGTCTATACCTAGATCCGTCTTTCCATCTTCATATCGCTACTCATCACAGCCTCCTTTCTGGTATCGTATCCCTTGCCTCCAGCCCTTTACTCCTCCAAACTGACTGTTCTTGGCTTCTCAGCCTTCCCAACTATATAATAATTGCCAAATTATTGACCTCTTACTTTATTCTACTACATATTATATGTATTTCTTAAATTTCCACTCCATCCCAGAGCCTAGTCATATTACCTGGTGCATTCAGCTTTTGATAAATACCAAGTAACTGCATTCAGGCATGAACAGCACATTCTAGGTTCTGTGCTTCCTCTGGGAAGCTCATTTAAATCTCCTTTCTCTGAAATCCTAAAGCACTTCCTATAGAAATTAGCATCAAATCAAGTAATGGCTTTAATTATCCATTATTGATGCCAGTGGGCTCATTGTGATGCTCCTACTGGATTGCAGACTCTTTAAGGTCCAGACTATGCCTCATCACAGTAACCCAAAACTGGACCTTTATGAAGTAAATATGCAAAACCTGCAGGATTTTCTTTTCATTAAAATGACCAGTTTATTTGGTATCATTTTGAAACATTTCTGCAGCACTACACAAATGGAATTCAACAACTTATTAATAATTATACCTGGAAGTTCAGTAGACAGTATGATATAGTAGTTAAGAACAAGGACTTTAGATACAGAGAGACCTCAATTTGAGATCTAGATCTGCCATTCACTTCCCTATGACCTTAGGCAAGTTACTTGGTCTCTTTTAGTCCTAGTTTACTCATCTCCATGGTGGACAATAGTATCTTCTTCACAGGATTGTTGTAAGGAATAAGTAAGATAAGGTATGTAAAATGCTTAGCTTAGTATTGGTATACGGTAAATGAGTCAATAAATTTTAGGTGACACTAAATTTTAGGTGATATTATGGTAGACATACTCTATGTCCCAGAAATCCTGTTTTCAAAGGAGATTGGGATGGGGTTGGGGGAGAGGAGGTTATTGAGGCTGAGAGCAGTTAAGTGACCTTCAAGAGTCACACAGCTAGTTAGTATCAGAGCTAGAACCCAGGCCCAGCTTTTGTGGCTCCAGAACAAAGTCTCTTCGTCTTTACACAGTCCTGAGTCTCAGGAAACATGCTCAGAGAAACTATCTCCATGCCACAATAACTGCTCTGTTTGTAGTTTGAATGAAAATAAATAGGTCAGAATGGTTGTTTTGGAGACTCATGTAAACATTGAGAAAATACACAGATTAGGTTCAGGAACTCAAGCCTGGTGTTGGGTGTGTTTTAGCAAGCAGAGTAACAGCAAGGGGAAACATAACTCTTCCTGATGCAGATCACATATTCTTTTGTTTAGAGCCATCAAGTGGATTAAGGAATAAATCCTGGACATGGAATTTCAAATGAAAAGATGGTTGTCCGCAGAGCTCAGACATTTCTGTCCTTGGAGAGCTCTGTCCCAGTTTCTCATGCAATAACTTCTCAGTCAGGGGGAGATTCTACTGACAGCTCTGGGGCAACTCATTTTTTGCCTGTTTTTTAAAAACTAGGACTCCTTCCTCCTAGTCTCTTTCACTCAACTTCTCCATTAGTAAAACACAGTGAGTAATTCAAGGTCTGACACTGCCCTAGGGTAACAGCCTGGGGTAACAGAAGGGGGAAATGATGTAATCCAGAGGTTAGTACTTATAACACTCAGGTCCCCCACCATTCACCCTGAGTTACCACTTCTTCTTACTCCTCCCTCAAACTTCATTCTTGGGCCCGATACTACCTGCTGCTACCAGTTCAGCCTTGGGAGTTCATTTCCTGCTGCTCTTCTCTTTAAGCTTCTTTGTTTTATAAATTCAAGAGACCAACAGTTGATTAAACAAAGCTAGACTTCTGAAAGAGCTGGGACACTCTTGCTGAGTTAGCATTTTAACATTCTTGGATCCTCTGTATACAAAAAGTAGAAAGAAACAAGACGTTTTAATTTACTTCTTCAGGCTTAAACAAAGACTAGAGAAGCTATAAAATTGACCCATTTCTCTTATTTTTCAGATTGACCACATGGTGCAGGGCCATGCTGCCTTCCCAGAACTACAAGCCAAGGCCACAGCCAGGTAACAGCTCTCTTTGTTTCCTACAACTTTCCATTTCTAGCTTCACTGAGGGCACTCACTTTAGGCAGCTTAACAGCTTAATTTTCAGATCTGTGAGCAAAGAAAATGCCTGGCAATACTTGGTTATGAGACAGTCATCTGGACGATCCAGCACATACCTGCGTTAATTTTCAAAACAACCTAAGAGAACTCACAAAGAACCTAGAGATTCCCCAGGAATATGTCAGCGACCATGGTTGAAAAACTGATGTAGGAGGAGCATGGATTTTGGAGTCAAAACTTCTTGAATTCAAATCCAGTTTTTCTCCTTATTAACTGTGTGACCTTGGGCAAGTTATTCAACCTCTTTAAGCCTGTCTTTCCATCTGTGAAAGAGGATAATAACTGATAGGAGTGATTTCCAGGATATATTGTTAAGTGAAGAGAGTATAGTATAAAGGAATACTTACAGTATAATCCCATTCATATAAAAAGAAAGTGATATAAGAAAATATATGTGTATCTGCTCATTTATGCAAAAGAAGTACAGGAAAGTTAAATCAGAAAATAATGAGATTGATTACCTATAGGGTGAGGAAATGAATGGAAATAATGGGGAAATGAGAACAGAGTAGTAGGAGAGAGCAAGACTTCTCTGAGTACACCTTTTTGTGTAACTCTGACTCTTAGAATCATGGTGATGCTTCATATCTCTCTAAAAATAAATGGAAGATAAGTAGGTAGATAGGTAGGTATATAGATAGATGTGTGTTGTGGGCGTGAAATACAAACAGTAAAAATTGAACCTGTTGTATTAATAATAAGTAACATAATCACACTGAAGGGGATTTGCGAAAGAAAAGAACTAACCTGAGTAACGTTAGTAAAGTAAAGACAATTTTGAGATTCTACTATATGGCTAAAGTTAAAAATAACTACATAAGTACTATACTCTTAATTACTAAATTTATTTTTGATACTATTGGTTAGCTATTCTGAAAATCCTTTATGTGTATACTATAGCTGAGCAAATGAATAAATGTATTGTGGATAATGAGACGCAGGTTTCCCATAAGTAGGAAAAGGAGAAGGTTAGAATGAGCCCTATGGTAATGAATGGAAATCAGAGGTATCAGTATCAACTTATGGTTTTTAGCATATATGTCTATATTGCTGGATATAAGTAGAAATATATATATATATATATATATATATGCATCTATGCATGAGTGTGATTGTTTTATTTATATATTTATCTATCTATGTGTATATATATATGTGTGTGTGTATATATATGTATATATGTGTGTGTGTGTGTGTGTATATATATATATATATATATATATATATATATATATTCAGGCTCTTTCTGCTGAGATGGCTTAGAAGTAATGACACCCTAGTAGCAATGTGGACACCTAGCACCCAGGTCTTGGTTTCTAAATACCATTCTCCTTGCTCTTCAATCAAAGTAATCAGAACTTCTTGGGAAAATGGTCAACTCCAAGACTAGGGCAAGGAAAATACATGAATATTTTGTGGTGCCAGACCAGAATGTAAGGAAGTACTTAAAAATGAATTGTTGAAGTATAGGAGCTAGCTTTAACAATGTCTCAATTTTGATCAACAGAATAAATAATGAGAGTATAGAATAACTCCATGGCACCATACTGATAAAAGTGAAAAATTGAAGAAATAAATAAATGGGGAAGAAAGCACAGATCTTTTCTGTCCACTGTAAGAACAATTCACTTTAAATTTATAAATGTAGAAGAAAAATGGAAATAAAAAAAACCATTATTGGGCAAACACCACAGTAATAATTATTGCACATAAGAATCACCAATGGTTGCTAAAATGAGTGAGTGAGAGTATGATGTAAAGCAGGGTATTTGCATCATCCCATGGCATCTCACTACAAGATACTTACTAGTATAGAAGGAAAAATAGTTAACTTCATAGTGGAGAAATCTGGCAGACAATACCTTGCCCAAGTGATCAAAATTAACAGTACTGGCAATAAAGTACATCAACACGATGTACCTCCTTTTATGACGTGCTGAGCAGAACACAACATCATTTTTGTAATGTTCTTACCAAAATGCATAACCTCAGTGTAAACATGAGAAAACATCATGCAGACCCAAATTGGGGGACATTCTACAGAATTATTAGCCAACATGCTTCAAAGCTTATGAAACAAAGAATTACTGAAGAACTGTCCCAGATTTGAGGAGACTAAAGAGCTACTACAACTAGAAACAATGTATGATCGTGGGTTAGATCCTGGACCAGAAAAAGAACATTAGTGGGGAAAATTGTCAAAATTAAAATAAATATGTAGATTAGTAATAATATTATATTCAAGTTAATTTCTTAGATGATGAGTATCAGGGAAGTCTGTGTACTGTTTTTACTTTTCTGTAAATCTAAAATTACTTTGAACTAAAAAGTTTGAAAAATAATGAACAAATGAATTTCATGATAATAATGCTCAGATGCTGGGCTTTTAACAAAAGTAAGGTATTTTATAATATTATCAGAGAAACTCCATTCATGTAGGTAGTATTTGGCGAAAAGGAAATAGTCATAGGTAGAGGCTGGTATCATAGATTCTGGAGCCAAATTACCTGTCTCAGCTTCATCCCTTAGTAGCTTGTTACCCTGGGCAATTTATTTAACCTCATTGTACCTTAGTACTTCACAGTAAAGAAAAATAATAATAGTAAACACCTCATAAGGTTGTTGAGAAAATTAAATGGATTTGAATAGTGTCTGGGACATAGTGACAATTGTCCAGCTATAGTAGGTATTCAGTAAATAATAGTGGTAGTGGCAGTGGAAGAGCACATGCTTAGCATGCATGAGGTCCTGGGTTCAATCTCCAGTACTTCCATTAAAAAAAAAATGGTAGTGGTAATGATGAAAGTTGTTGTAGTTACTTGTATTAGACCATTCCACTAGGAACTAACATTCTCATGGAGACCCATCATGAGAGCACAGAGCAAAATGAAATGCATACTGTACTAGAATATAAACAGTGTGTCATCAGGGTGTAGAGAAGGAGGATTGATCCCGACAAGGATTTTGAGAAATGCTTCATAAGCTTTTCCTTCTAGGAGTCTCAAGTTACAATGCCATTGCTGTCCAGAGGGATCACACCACATATCCAACCAACAAGCACTTAGTTGGCTTAGAGACCACATAACCTAGAGGAGGGATTCCTAACTTCACATCATCTGAGAACCCCTTCATTGTGTACAGAGTTTTGTTAATTATATTCTTATGCATATATTTCTGGGAAGAGGGGCCATAGCTTTTATCAGAGTCTTGAAGGGATCCAGCATTTAAAAACCACTGACTCAAAAAAGAGCACAGATTTAAGAGTCCAGAGATCTAGATTCATATCCCATCTCCAGCATGCATCGTTGTGTGATCCTCAGTTTCCTTATCAGAATATGCAATGGTAGTAGATACGAGGGAACCAGCCCTGGGTTACCTCTGAAAATTTATTTTCAGTTCATTGAGGTGGTGTATTTGGAAAGGCTTTGTAAACTGTACTGTGACAATGACAGCAACCCCTACTACTTACTTCTACTGCTGTTACTAATGATTATAAAAGAGGAGGAGGCTTTGGGGGTGATTGCTCTAGGGTTAAGCTGCAGATGTCAGTCATGTGTAACCTGCCTACCTTCTTATGGAGTAGTGAGAACAGTAGACTGGGAAGTAGAGCTCTTGGGTTCTTGTTCCAATTCTGCCATAAATTTCTCAGTGACTCAGTTTCCTTACCCATAAAATTACAATAATACTGCCCTGCTTAACTCATTTTCCAGGTGTAATGAGGATGGAAGTAGATCATGGGAATGCTAGTCTCTGAAGATTCTAAAGCTCAACGCAGACCTAAAGGATATTTTAGACTTTGCAATGAAATACTCAAAAGTTTCCAGAACTTCCTTCTATGTCTGAGCCTCATGTGAGTGGTTTTTAATTGAGAATAGGAAAAAAGGAAGGATTTATGGATTAGCATGCAAACTCAGAGAAACAGCAGCATAGGGTGGTCCAGAAGCAGCAATTTATAGACTTCAGTCCTAGAATCAGACGGGATTTAAATTCCACCTCTCTTCACGTGCCAGCTGACTTCATCCCCTTTCCAACCACCTCCCTCTCTATAGAGCTAAGTTTCTCCAAAGCATTGCCAGTACTCTTGGTCAGTGTTCTCACTTTATTCTCCTCCCGCGCCCACTCCAGTTTGAATTCTGTCACCATCGGCTCCTGAAACAGTTATTTGTTAAGGTCCTCAGTTACCACCGAGTATCTTCCGGTCCCCTTCCTCAAGCTCTCAGCTGTGTATGGCACCAATGATCACAACTTCTCCTTCTAACACTCTCTTCCCTTGGCTTTCCAGAGTGTCACCCTCACCCAGTTTTCTTCCTGTATCTCTTGACTCCTTCTTAATCTCCTTTTCAAGCTCATGGTCTTTTTCCTGATCACTGACATCAAAGTTCATCACAGCTACGTCCTTGGACCTCGTCTCTAGCTTTGCTGGCTTTTCCAGTGTGATCCCATATACATTTGTGGCTTCATTTCTTTGTATATCTTGACAACTCTCGAATTTTGTCTCCAGCTTATATATTTAGTAGGCACTTGATGTTGGATCTCTTCCCTTCCACTTTCCTTCAGTTTATTGCCTTACAGAGGAAAATGTATCTCTATCTTATCAGTTCTATGCTAGACTGTCCTAAGACTCTAGTACTCACCATGCTTCAGGTCTTAGAAAGAAGTAGGTATAGTTGTTATTAAGTGAAGTTGTCTGTTTGGAAGGGACAACAGATTCCTTGGCATCAAAAAGTATGTGTCTCTTTTGGTGCGACTTTGGGCTCTGAAAACAGCAGTGCAGGTCACCCCTATCTCAGAGCTTAGCATCAGCAAATCATATTTGAAACTGTAAAACAGGTATTGATAAACAGATTTATCATGTTATACTCTTGATTTACCATAATTCTTATAGGCTTCATCCTGAAGAGAAAGTTGTCGTGAGCTTATGAATCAAGTAACAATAACTAGATGTACCCATGTACGTAAATGACAACCAGAGGCTCGACATGGGGCCAGATAGTCAGAGATTTTACTCCATAGCAAGAGATCGCTCTCCATTGATCATAACTTCGGCTCTTTTCCTCTAAACTGCTCATTGCTGTCTTCCTTCTCTTAAAACACCTTTACCAATTTTTCAGAGTGAGGTGGTGATGGCAGGGTTTGGTGAAAGATGTTGGCATAATCCACAAGTGCTGGATTCAAGGTGGCAGCAGAGCCAAGGTTAAAATCCAGGTCCTCTGACTTTCTGATGTGTGTCCTAGGAGCACTTAAGGTACAATGGTGAAGAAAGCAAAAAAAAAAAAACAAAACCCTGTTTTCATAGAAATTATACACATGTACATGTATTTGTGTGTGTGTGTATTTGTGTGTGCGTGTGTGTGTGTATGTGTGTGTGGAGAGAGAGGTTGAGAGAGAGAGAGCACATACTCCAGTAATTGATAAGCATTCTAAAGAAACATAGAGATGGGTAAGGGGACATAGAACAAGCAGTGTTAGGGTGATGGATGAGAGCTATTTCAGGTGAGGAAGCCATCCTTGATCAGGTGACACTCAAGCAGGACTCAATAAAGTGCAAATAAGCCATCATTTTATGGGAAGATCCTATTAGACCAAAAGAACAGTAAGTCCTAAGGCCCAGAGGCAGCAGCCAGCTTGGCAAGCTTAGGGGACGTCGTAAAAGCCAGTGTGGCTGGACCAAAGTTGGAGGGAGTGGGAAACAGATGAGAGCTGAAATTTAGCCAAGGGCCAAACCAAGTGGATCATCGTAGGAAGCTGTTAAGACCACTGGACTTTATTCAAGAATTTAGTTTTTGAGCAGGGGAGAGACATGATCAGATATACCTTTTAAAAGGAGTACTTTGGCTGTAGAGAATAAACCAGACCATTGGTGGAGAGGGAGGGGCAGAGGGGAAGATACAGCCCCTGAAGTCAGCAGACTCATAATCTACTGGAAGAGGAAGATGGTAGACAGAGAAGCCCAGCCTATTCTGCATTACTTTTTTAGCGACCACTGCAAGCAGTGGTCATTTCTCACTGTGATTCTATTGGTTTCCAGTCTCTCAGAGGTGCAAGCAGGAAGTCCTGCTAATTCACGTCCTCTCTCTCAATCTGTCTTTCTTTTCTCCAACTTTCCCTGATTTTTTTGGTCATTCCTTTGAGGACAATCAATTTTTCTAGATCTGATTTATTCCTCAAACCTCTTTTGCTTCTGTGATTCCCTTTATCCCACTGAGGATTACTTTTTTTAAAATGTTCTGATCCCCCATATGCCAAATCTCAGGGTACCTTTAAAGCTTCCTAGTTTAGAATATATGTCAATCCCCCCCAGTGCAAGGGAAGGAGAAGGAAAGGCCAAGAACATTTATTAAGAATTTTCAGTGTGCTTGGCACTGTGCTTAGTGATAGTTTTATATATATTATCTCACTTAATTCTAGATGAGGAAATGAGTATTACAAGGATGCCTCTTCTAAACATTGTTCTCACTGTCCATCCTAGTCTTTTGCTTTCAGATTGCTCCCTTGGCCTTTATGGCTTCTTCAGCTTTGGTCCCTCAGTCCGACAACTGGACTATCAGTCTATCAACAAGTATTTACTTAGGCTCCCCTGAGCTAGGATAGTCATAGAACCAGGGAGACAATATTAACATCTTTCATCCCCTAGGGTGTGCCAGGATAATCAGTAAATTCTTGATGGCTCTTGGATGAGAAATGTTTTTTTTTTAAATAGACATAAGCTGGATATTACAATGCCTTTCTTTGGCTTCTGTTCCACATGCAAGGATAAGAAAGTGCCCAGGGCATCGGGGTTCTCTCAAGAAGATTGAGGACTGTGCTGCCTTAGGAAATCAATTCTTCATTTTCTGCTTTTCAGAATAGCCCAGAATAGTGCCTGGCACATGGCTGTAAGGCGGGGCAGGGTGTCACAAGATGCTTGTTTCTTTTCTCTGCCCGCTTTCATGGAAGTCACCAGCATAGCTGGAAGGTTGTATCCGTGTGACAACAGAGGTCCTCTCTTTGGCAGCCCTGTGCTACAATGAGATGGAGAGGTAAAAACAACCTCTAATATTCTATGGAAGATCTAATAGTCATTCATTCTATACATCAGTACCTGGTTGAGCACCTGGTAATGGCTTTTTCCTGGAAGGAGTTCAGACTCCAGAGATGGATACAGATAAAATTAAAAGGCAGGGAGAGAGAGGGTATAGCTCAGTGGTAGAGTGCATGCTTAGCATGCACGAGGTCCTGGGTTCAGTCCTCAGCACCTCCATAAATAAACAAACAAACAAATAAAATCTAATTACCTCCCTCCTCCCCCCAAAATTAAGAGGTAATTATCATACAGTGGGGGAGATGCCATTCATTCTTTGAATACATACTCCTGAATGGTGCTGTGTGCCACATTCTCTGCTAAGTTCTAAATATCTATTGGTGTTGATCTGCCTTCATGAAGTTTAAAGTCCAGAGCAGGCCATAGGCAGTTGACAAGTAAATGAACCCATAAATAAGTCTATGGTGAGCAAACCACATAGGCAAGAAACTAACAGAGTGCAGTGATAGAATATCAGGGAAACCCCATTTAGAAGAGGTGGCGAGGGAAGCCCCGGCTGTTGGAGGCACGGTTAAGACTGAAGGATAAAAGTGAGCTGTGTGAAGAGCAGAAGGGAAGATAGTCCAGGCTCAAGGACTGACGTACGTGAAAGCCTTGAAGAGAAGGCCGAGGGATTATTGATATTAGGCCATAGACCGGGGTGGGCAAGGGAAGTTTGGAGGCTCAGGCAGAGTCTGCATAATCTAGGCCCTTAGAAGCCAGGGTAAGAAACTGATTTTGCTCAAAGGACTGTGGGTAGCCATTGCAGAATTCTAAACAGGGAAATAATGTAATTAGTGTTACTATAGAAAACCTCTAAAGCTAGACAGAAAGCATGAGTTTTACTGTCAAACCCCTAACATAGGTGATGAGGACAGGTGGCATTTCGCTCCTGGGTGTGCTTGAGGATGTCAGGATCACTCCCTCTTCCGTCTTGTAAGGCTGGGATTGGAGACATAAAGAGGGTGCTGAGACACTGTGTTCAGTGCAGGTTGCTGTGTGAGCGTAGGCAGGGAAAGAAGCATGGGTCTAAGGATGGCCTCCAAAAGGTGGCATCAAAGATGGGTCTAGAACGATGGCAGTTAAAGAAAGAAAGGAAGAGAATTCTAGGCAAGAGGTGGGAGAACAGGCAAGCATTCAGAGGTTGAGACCTGCATATTTTGAAAAATTAGAAGTAGTTTAGTGTGGTTAGACCATGATGTGTGTAGGGGTGAGGATGGAGGAGGAATGAAGACTTGTCTGTAAAATGGTACAATGTAGGGAGAGCTAGATATTGAAGAACGTCTTATGCCAAACAAGGAGGTTTATGCTTTACCTTAAAGACAATGGGGAAGAGCCACTGAAGGTTTTAGGTAGGTATGGAGTCATAATAAGAGTTGCATTGTAGAAGAATCACTCAGGCAGGAATGCAGAAGACCTAGTTGGCGGGGACAAGATTTCAAGAGGGGAGATAAATTAGGAGGCTGAAGCTCTAATCCAGGCATTTGAAGGTGGCCTGCATGAGGCAGTAGCAGTTGAGTGGGAGAAGAGCAGGCTGGTTAGAGAAATATTTGGAATAATAAATCGGCAGGTCCTAGTGAAAAATTGAATTTAGGAGTTGAGAGAGAAAGAAGAATCGAAAATGATACCCTCTCTGACTCTGCCCCCAAAATGATTGCTTGAGCAACCACTTACATGAGATTGGCTTTGGTCAAACCAAGGAGCACATAAGGAAGAGTGAGTATATCAGAAAAGGTGACATGTCATCTTAGACATTTTAATTGAGAGGTCCCTTTTGGTATCTAGGTGGAAACATCTGATGAGTGCTTGGATCTTTGACATGGAACTCATGAGGAAGAATGAGCAGGACATAAGGGCACATATTTGGAAGTCTTCAGCACTAGATAGTTAACTGGAGCCGTGAAAGAAGGATGGAATCACCCAAGGGTCTAGAAAGAATGAGACGAGGACCAAGGACAGGTATCTGGGATACTCATATATTTAAGGGACAAGCAGAGGAAGAGAACCAGCTGGTTAGGAGGTAGGACTACCAAGACTATTGTGTCCTGGAAACAAGGGGATGAGAGCAAACGAGTAAGAAGTGGTCACATGGCACAAAGTGCGGGAAGACAATTCGAATAAAATAAAGGCAAATAATGGTCCTCTGGAGTTCGCAACAAAGAGAGGATTGCTCCGCATGGTGGGGCCAGTCTCAGTAGATTGGGGCGGGCACGATGCATATTGCAGTGGGTCAGGAACGAGGAACTGGAGATAGTGTGGAAACTTCTTTTTCAAGACTCTCTGTTACTCCTAGAAAGGGCACAATTTCTTCTGTTAGACCATGTGTTCTGATTTTTGCTTTGAAAGTATGGTCACCATACTTTTGGGCAGCCTATGAATCCAAATAACTAAATGATTTATGGAGAAGGAATGGAAAAGAGAGATTCCAAGGGTGCTGTCTGCCTTGAAGATGGCAAGCAATAGAATCTGAAAAAAGCAGTAGAGATAGTAAGCAATTGAGTCTGAAAAAAAAATCTCTGGCTCTTGGGTTTTTTTAAAGCTAGAAATGAATTTCCTGTGATGGAAAACAAGAGGGAACTATTTCTCCATCACCTATCATTTTATAGTACTCAGGACTCCAGATTTCATCTTCATAGCAGGTAAAAGTATTAGCCCCAATTGCAAAAAAGTTAACGAGGCTTGGAGAGGTTTAGTGCCTGTGGTCACCCACCTGGTACACAGTGGAGTCGCTTTGTGTTTGTTGAAACTAGGTTTTCTTCTTCATACGCAGCAGGACTAGGGCAGCAAGAATGTCTCTGAGAGAGGACGTATGAGTCTGGAGTTCATGAGAAAGAGGGAGACCAATCCACTTGGAACAGTTAATATATGATTCCCGAGCTGGAAGAGGGCAGACCGCCATTTGGGAAAGAATTGATAAAACATACAAAATGAAACAAAGTCAGAACCAGAAAGGCACCATGCAAGGTTAAAATTATGTGAATAATGATGTGCATTTGTTATTTTAATGTTTTCCAAGTGCATTTCATTTTGAATGATATACTCAGATAGCACACATGGTGAGGGATAATTGAAAAAACGTGCCGGAGAATGGCCACATTCAAAGAATAAACATACAGCTGCGAGGAGGTGAGGAGTCAAAGGGGTAAGCATATGCCCCGTCCCCCAGGGATCTCATTAGTGCATGAGTGACCATATATGTAGAGGCTAAATGAATCTCACTGTTTGCAAAGACCCACAGTAAATGAGACAATGATGAATCAATAGTAATTAGGCCAATAGGGTCTTATTGACCCAGATGTCTGAAACCAAATGCCTTGCTCTGAGATTCCTTGCAAGACAAAAGATTTATAGACATGCAATTCTAAAAAAAAAAAAAAATCCCTTTACTCCAAGTGCATTGACGCTATTCTGAAGTGGAATGTTGCTAGAATTAGTGTAGTCTCTTGACTTCTGGCTGGAAAGGATGTTTTTGTGGCTGCTGTTGTCCATGTGATCCCACTGGACCAGGAGCAGAGAGAGCCGGCAGGTAGAAAACTGGGGTGTTACCATATTCTTCCCAGATATGTGGTTCTGGCCCTACCTTCCATAGAGGCCTTAGAGGATCCTTTCCTAACATAGAATTTCCTATCATAGGATTATTCTAAAACAGTTTGAATATGGAGCTTTGACAAATGAGGCCTGATTGAGGATACAGAAAGCACATGGCTTCAGAATTACACAGAGAGGGTTTAAACTGGGACTCGGTTACATGTCTTCACTCCTTGAGCATCCCCTCTGTAAAGGGGAATTAGCGGTACCTGGCTCACCAGGCTGTGGTTGAAGGCTAGGTGTGCCCACAAGGAGCATCAGTTGGTGTTCCTCTGGTTGGTGAGCCTTTCCCCAGCAAGATCTTCATCTTCTAACAAGATCTAAGGCAGGAGATTTTTCCAGATGGGAATGAGGTGTCATGGCAAGAACCTAAGTGGGTGCCTGGTAGGTAGGACTGCCCTTACCTCCAGCCAGCACACATCTCGCGCGCGCGCACACACACACACACACTCACACTCACACAACTCTCACACACAACCATGCACTTACATAGAGCAGTTTAGCTTTTCGCTATTTTCTATAGTGGAATTCCACATAAAATTTTTATTTAATAAGAATTTGAAAACGACTACCCTACTTGTTTGTTTCCTTCTTTATGCTTAGTTTAGAAAACTTTCAAGAATTTTGTGGGATCCAGAAGGACACTCACAGTATCACAAAACTAGAACTAGAAATATCTGAGCTCTACTCCTAAAACATTTTTAAGGGTAAATAATAAATATTACCTTAGGTATCTTAGATATTAACCTCTCTTGGACATTAATCTCCTATACATTTTTCTGCCGTTATTCAAGCCACGTTTTAAACCTTTAAGGCTATAGTTTTCCAAGTACACCAGTGGGAAGTGGCATAGGTTGCCAGCCCACTTTGTTCTAGAATTGTCAGTTCAAGAGAAGGAAGTACTTTTAAAGAGAAGAAGGGTCACCAACTTTAACCTTTGTGTCTTGCAGTTAAATTTTACCCAGCGAGGTAGGTATTTTATGCCCACTCTATGTGTGGGAAAACTGAAGTTCACAGAGGTTAAGTCACTGGCCCATGTAACCCAGCTAGAACCAGGTAGAACCAGGATCTGAACCCAAGGTTGCCTTGACTCCCAAGCCCATCATCTGTCTTCCTCTCAGCTGAAGAGGCTAAGAGAGGTTACCTGAATACCTCAATCTACATGTGAAGAGACTAAGGCTTAAAAAGAGAAAGAACTAATGCAGTGTCATTTGGTGGGTCTGGGTGGGAAATGAAGTTTCCTAACTCCTGATCCTAACTGCGTTCACTGCATCGTGTCACTGCCCTTTGCAAACTCCTATCCTGAGTCTGGGAACTTACATGTGTCTCCATTTGTCCTATCATTATTATTACAATTAGGAATACTGATTTTTAAAAATCTTTTACTTATGTACTGTATTGTGCAGTTTGCAAAATACTGTATCTTCACCTACGTAGTCTCCTTTGATCTTCACAATAACCCTGTGAGGAAAGTTAGGCAGGGATTATGATGGCTGTTTTTACAGATGCAAAGAGAGTGGTTCAGAAAGGTTGAATAGCTTTCTCGTGGTTCACACCGACTGTGGAGTAAAGCCTCTCTTGGATCTGGTCTTCTGATTCCAAACCTTTTCACTTTCCGCCAGGCAGGCCACCTATCCTTGGTCACAGTGCAGTATGGATTTGAGACTGTGCTACGCTGGTTTCTGTGGGTTGGGGGTAATTTCTTTGCTGAACCTTTTGGGACCCTGCTTACTCTCTGCATCTGATATGGGAAGACAAATGGTTTCTTTCTGCAGAACAATTTGCTCCCTGACCCTACCCCTCCCTTTTAAAAACAAAATCCACTTCTCTTCCAGATGCCAGAGTGTATATGCATATTTGAACAGTCACCTGGATCTGATTAAGAAGGCTCAGCCTGTGGGTTTCCTCACTGTTGATTTACATGTTTGGCCAGATTTCCATGGCAACCGGTCTCCCTTAGCAGATCTGACACTAAAGGGCATGGTAAGTAACAGTCCGTCCTTGCACGAAGGTGAAGGCGGGCCAAAGGGCTCCCAAGTTTGGAAGACGCAAAGTGAGAAGAAAGGAAAAGAGGAAAAATAAACAGAGCCAGCCAACAGCCCACTAGCTTCTTACAGATGCACTGCTGCTGTGAAGGTTCTTGCCACTCGCTCCCCAGGACGATCTGCTGAAAGTTCTCATTGTTTCTGAGCCAACCTCAAGAGCGTTAAAAGCAGTATTTCTTACACTTAGCTACTGTTGCCTGTTTGTCCCACGGAGCAACTGGAAGTCGTGAGCCCCTGCCTATGTGATTTTTCTATTTACATCAGTTTGTAGAGTCAAGTTTTCCATCTTATCTCCAGGCTGCTGAGTAAATAAGTAGTAAATATTACCACCCAGGGTCTTGCTTGCCACAGCCATCCGTCTGCCTAGGCTCCAAGTCAGGGCTGTTCAGCGATCGTGCTAACATTATGAGGATTTCAGATAAACTTCAGTAAAAGTAAAATAAACTGAATAACTATTGGGAAATAAATTCAGCAATTAGTGACTTTTAGAGTCACTTCTAGTGCAGAGATTTGGGGATGGAGGGGCCAGGATACACTTGGTGGGAGAGCTTAAAACCACCTGAGCCAAGAGGTAACATCTCAGTGGCCGAGCGAGATGGGGCAGCTGAGAGTAGTTTGCCCATAGAGAATCATGTCTGAGGATGGACGAAACAAGTGAAAGCCAGAGGAAAAGGGCTAACCCTCATTTCCAAGGGGCCAGGAGAGACCAAAGTTGAGAAAAGAAGCCATGAATTCAAAATCCAGGAGATGTCAAGAAGTCGAGAAGCAGAGTGTGAGGTGACTTTAAGCAGGGAGTTGGGAGTGGAGGCCGTGAGCAGGGCATGCTTTATCCTCTGCATGACAGTGGAGTAGGCCTGCTGGCTTGGAGAACTTCAGAACTTAACATGCTTTGGTATTTTTGATTAATTCTGTTGAGATTATTTAAAATATTTTTATGAGGCCAACAAAGAGACCCAATCTTTATTTTCATTACCTAGTTGACATAATCAACGTCTGCTAATAAAAGAGAATCACAGCAAAAAGGAAAGAAAATTGGACATAGCAAAAGTGATGTCTGTCTGGAGTCCATGAAGCGGGCCCACACAACAGATAATGAGCTTAGCCTCCTATTTGGCCCACAGAAGTAGAAGAGGAATGTCCAGAGAGGGCCCTGGGACCGCAGGCTGTGGCTCTAAAGCTGTACTTTCAGATAACTGACTCTGAGTACAGAGGTTATGGGAAGAACACATTTTGTATGGGTAGAAGAATTCGTGTCTTGAATAGAGACATATATCTGAAGCCAAATAGAGTAGACACTTTAAATATTAAAGAAGTTAAGAAGCATGGTCAGATCACAGAATGACCCCCAAACCAAGCAGGTTATATCATAAGATGATCGTGGCTCTAAAGTCCATGGCTTGGATCTGGAGATCTTTCCTTGGCGTCCTTCCCTTCCCTGCTAGCATCTGTTGTACCAGCTTCACTGCCCAGCATGGCAGGTGCCATGGCTTCCCAGTGGCTTCTGTCTGTTTCTTAAAACCAACTCTGACATCTGGAGACTTGAGAATTACATCATAAGGATTCCAATAAAGGTAATCCAAACACAGAGTGGAATTCCAGAGGAGCCAGTGGAATGTTTTGAAGTGTGCTTGCCTAATTAGAATAAGTATGAATAAATATGTACTCACCAAAAGAGAATTCTTGCATGGGGACATGTGCCCAATTGTATTGGAAAATCCTGATACATTTACCTTTTTAAAAGTTTATTGTTTTATAAACATACCTCATACATCACCTGATGTTTCTTAGACCGTGATTTCCCTTCATAACTCTCCTTGACTTAGCCTTACCTTTAAATAGCTGTCATTCCATGAATTTACATCACAACACTAGAAGAAAAAGATGGCCTAGATAAGATAGAAGGAAGGAAATTCTGGGCTAAAAATCCGCCTCCCCAATCTCTTTCCCTCAATCCAGTTTTGGATAACATCAAAATCATCAGCCCAACTCTCTCCCTTATCGTGTTATCCTTTTGCCAGAACCTACAATGACTACTTTCTCCAGCACTCATTCAGTACATGTTCACTTGGCGCCTACTTTGTGCCCATCTCTCCAGCAGATACAGTAAAGTATAATTCTTATATTCATGGAGCATATTTTAAGGGAAGGAAGTGCCTGATAAATTGTTAAGTTTAAAAAATACATAGTGGCTAGAATTGTTAGGATAATCCCCGGAAGACAAGAACCGTGTATGATTTCTTCTTTGGCTCCTGAAACATTCTCTGGGCACATCTAAGTGCTTAATATGTACTTATTGATGATAGATAGCGAATAAAGAGGTCATCTATTGGTTTAGAAAAAATATACATACAGACAATTTGCTAATTGTAAATGGATTAGATTTAGACTCTTACTGTCCATATGATCAGTATAGAAAACCAGAACTAATGTCTGGGTAAATTAAGATAAGAAGTTCCCATTTTATTATAATTATGAGTGCATTTTTTCATCAGTTAATTATTTTGATAAATACAGACCCTATTAGTAGTTGGTGGGGGATGTAAGGGTAACTAGATACAATTCCAAACCAATTTCAGGAATATTACTGTTTTGGTGGGGAGGCAGAATATAGAAACATGCAGTGGGGATACAAAGTCAAGCCCCAGCTGCCACTCACTGTCCAGGGCTCCGCAGATGCATGGAAGATGATTGCCCAGCCTGGTCTCAGCAGGCAGGATAACCTTCAGATGGGAGGTGACATAGACACTGAGTGAAACAGGGAACAGGGTCTGGGACCAAGGCCTTCATAGTACCTGCAGCGTTTTAGAGGGCAGGAGAGCATGGAGTGTGAGTGGTCATGATTTTGGCTCCTTGCATCATTGTCTAACCAGTGAGAGACTACATTTAGCATTTTATCTAGGTAATTAAAAAAAAATCTCTGAGAATCTCTGGATACTCCCCGTACTGCTGCTTCAGCCGCATTGCAGTCTCCCAGGTCTTTCCTCTCCCCTCCTTTGGCTCTTTTCTCTTACCCTTGTTAGACGTTCATCCATTCAGTTAATGCTCATTGAGCACCTTCTGTGTTCAGGCCTCTGTGAAGCTGAGGAACACAAAGGAGAAAAGACACTGTACCTGGTCCAAGTTCACATAAAAGTGGTGGAGATAATATTGCATTTGGGTGTGTGTTCGTGATCATGATGCAGTATGATCCCTGTAGTACAGACTTCTATACAAGGAGGAGGAGGTGCCCAATACATGTCTGTTTTGAATTTTTTTAGGTGGCCTTTGGGCAGCAAACCCTGATGCAGTCTTTCTCTGCTTCACTTGAAAATACCTGTAAAGTGAAGTGAAGATACCCCCAAAAAAGCATAAAGTCATGCTGACTTTGATAATTCAGATGACATTCAACTAGGAAAACTAGAATTGAGCCCTCAGAGAGTATGGGAAGATTTTCCAGAATCTAAAAGACCAAATGTAACTTGTTTGATAAATATGATATGTGACATATGAGCAGAGTAAACACGAGCCTTCCAAGAGTTAGTGCTTCTCCACATCCTGCTCCCTAGCTTAAAAATCCAAGGCCCCTTTAAGCCTAGAAACAGAGCAGTCATCCCTCTACTCTGCTGCTGATGGTTAGGGTGTTTTGCTTTGTTTTGTTTTGCTTTTTGGAAGTGGCCAGTTTAATTTCCCAGAACTCCTCCACAACCTAGACCTTATCTTCCCTTTCAGTTCAATCCATGAGAAACCTGCCAAGCCAAGTAGCCAGCTGGACCGGAAGTCTGATTTAGGATGAATGGTGATGCGCTGCAGTCTGAGGACCCTGAGTCAAACTCTGCTAATGGGACAGAGAGAGGGAAACCCTGTGAATTTGGAGGAAGGATGTAGTTTTGCATGTCTACTGTCTGTTCTAGGGTTAGAAAGCAGGGTAGTGGTGATCCGTCTCAGGCCAGCAGAGCTCCACAAAATAAAAACTGCTAGATTCTGGGAATTGGCAACTAGCTATAGATCTGAAGAGGCAAATACGAGTTATAGTGAGTGGGGCTGAGAGTAAATCCTGTGTACTCTGTGCTGGGAAACACTGTATATGTATAGTGCTCTAGTTAAAATGAATACAAAAATAATGAAGTGAGCCCACAGGGAAAAACATGTTGCATACAAAGAAAAAGAAATACCATTTTGAACACTTAGAGAAAGGCCTCTTAAAAAATTATTTACTACTGAAACCAAAAGAGAACATTTTAAAAAATCCTTGGCATATTCAATAGGATTTTTAAAAGCACATCTCTGTGAAAGGGGGCAGAACTTTATCAGGAAAAAAAAATGAGTTCAGATGGGAAGACAATGGAATGGGAAAAAAAGAGGAAATGATAAAGGTAACTAAAAATACTAAAAATACAAGAGCAGACTTAAAACCCTCATTGAAGATTCTAATGCAAAAACACCCACATATTTTTTACTGAAGAAAATAAGATGAGAGCTGTCCTAAGATGTAGCATATATTTTAAATTTATTAGAAAAAGTTTTGAGGGTAGGGGCCATGGCATGTTTACTTTTTAATTTCAACAGTACTTAAGACAAAGATGGGCACTGAATAAATTGTCTTATGGTTAAGCAGGTATTTCAATCTTCACTTGTCAAGGGAGGAATGAATAGTGACCTGTCCAAGGTCACAAGGCCAAAAAATGGCAGAGCTTGAATGAAGACATGAATCCTGACTTTTAGAATACACACCCAATGAGGCTCCCTTAATCCACGCCGCTGGACTTCACAGAATGAACTGTGAACAATTAGCCCTCCATCAGGCACAGTTTCATACTGAATCACACTCCGCAGCCCAACCTCTGCTCCCTGTCTGACCACCAGCTTTCTCACAAGTTCTCCCTTTTCTACCCTTACTGTGCTCCCTGGATTTAAACTCTGACCCTGTCTCTTCTTGGTAATGGTTCTATTTTTCTTCCCACCCTCACTGACTCAGGTTTCAAAAGTAATCAACACTTTTGGTTTGACCTGGCTCTAAACTCTTCCCCTTTAGGTGCCTCCTTTCATAAGGAGGAACAGGGCATAATCCAGGAATCCTTCCATTAGGCTGGGCAGAATGATTTTCTTTTGTTCTGGTGAGAGTTGACTCCCTGCCGTGTGACTTGCTGTTTCAGTTCTCCTTTGGTGATGCTGTACGGACCTGCAGCGCTGGGCTAAAAACAGTGGCGGTTAGGGGGTGGGCAACTTAATAGTATGCCTGGACCAAGTAGCAACCTATGTAAATATTTCTCCTTGCCGCATGATAAATGAGGCACGGAGAGGTAAGGGCTGTGCATGTGTTATTTGAAAGAAGCAGAGGCTTGGGTAATAGCAATCAGCATCAAAACATTTAACGCTGGCCATTCTAAGTTCTTTAAAAACAAAACCAAAATGCTTTTTAAAGAAATATGACATGGTCACACATAAAGAGAGATGAAGCTAAATACCCACCCCCAGGAATGGTTGCATATTTTAGATAGTTTGTGCGTGTGTGATTGTTTCTATTTTGAATGGTTGATTGGGTAGCTTTTACTATAGTGAAACAGTAAAGAGAGCCCAGGATTTGAAGTCAGGCGTGTACTTGCATCCCGGCTTGAAAATGTGCCAGTTGTGTGACCTCGGAGGTTAGCTCTGGGAGGTTTGTCTGCTTATCAATAAGCAGGAGCGACATAGATTTCCTTGCAGGGTCATTGTCAGAATCCGAGAGGCCATCACATAGCAGACAGCAACTGGTTTTCACTCTGTAGCTCCTGCTTGGTGGCTGTCACTTGCATGTTACAAGATGGACTTTGAGTCCCGGGCAGCTAGTCATGAGCCATCCATCTTACACCCAGGACTAACTGGACCTACCAGCCATGGAGGTCACCAGCCACGAACAGTCAGCTAGAGTAGCTGAACCATCACTTGGTCCATCATAGGAACCAAGTTTCATATAGGGGTAGAGATAAGTCTTCTCTGGGTCTAAGTTTTTGGCCCTCAGTTTCCTCATCAACACAGTAGGAAGCTCAACTTTGGCGCACCTTACAAAACTAAAGCACTGGCTGTTGGAATTTTAAGAGTCCTTGCCTTCTTGTATACATGACCAGTTTCTAGTCTCAAATTAATATGACCTGTTTGTTATAGTGGTGTTCTTTTTAAAAATTCTTTTCCTGAAAAGCCCACTCACAGAAATAAATTATTTCAGAGATGTAACAGGCCATGAGAACACACATATTCACCAGTGGTTGAAATGTGTTTTTGTGGCTTCATTTTGCAAGTACAAGACTATCCAGAATGGAAAGTTATTTTCTGGTTCTTTGAAGAGCTGTGATTTCTAACATAAGGCCATATGCTGCTCAAACTGCTGGAGAAGTTGAGTGCTGCTCCGACGGCTCTTCAAAGCAAGTGCAGAACAATGTGCATGTGGAAAACTGGGAGAGAGTCAGGAAAGAAGCATTATGAGATCTTAGCCAGTTCCCAGAGGACTGACTCCCAGCTAGACATGGGCATCGCTAAACAGAGTCAGATGTGGGTGGAATCAACAACTCAGATGAGTATTTGCAGGAGCTCTGTAGAAACCAGAGGCTATATGCCTGTGGCATCCTCCAAAGGGGAGCCTGATGATGGAGCTGGAAGCTCACGAGGCAGTTAAGCAGCTTTTGAGGGATATATTTTTAAGCCTTGGAAATACACAGACTTCGACATGAGTTTGTGGATGTTTTGTTATGATTTAATGTTGTTTTATTTAGCTATTTTTTACAGATTGTGGTTGCCTATGAAAAATTGAATTCTATAAGAAAGCTTAATATCCTTAATATCATTTAACTGGTTTTCTGATAATATATTTTCTATTGAAGCAGCTAATTTACCAGCTGGTATTGTGATTTATAATAGGTGCTGTTTTTTCAGGGACCATGATGTGCCAAGCACTGTGGTAGATGCTTTCCGTGCATTATTACCAACTTTGATTATAACCCTGCAAGACAGTGTTGTTACTTCATTTAAAAGAGTGGAGAAACTGAGGGTCAGAGTGTCTAAATAATTTAATCAGAGGAGAAAAGAGCAAAAGTGGTGTTAGAACCCAGCCAGTTCAAACCAAGGTCCCTGACATTCTTGGGGAGGAAAAAAATTTAAAAATGAAAAACTAGATCTTTGTATTTTTGGCATCCCTTCTGCTTTGTTTTCAATATGTCTGTAATATTTCTCCATAATTTTAGTGTTTTTTAAAAAATTGTATTACAGATCAGGCTTTGCTTTTTTCCTCTCTATGTACCCCAAATGACAAACAAAACTGGGGCTGAAGGGAACAGTGTGGACTGTGGACAGGAGCCCTTCCTGAGGTAACGTGATGGTTATGATAAAAGACTGATGAGTGAATCAGGCAAAAATCTGCCAGGAAGACCCAAGAAATTAAATAATGGGAAGGAATTAAGGCCAGAGGACCAAGGATGGGAAACAAGTTGGTGTGTAAATCCAAGACAGAGTTAGATGATAGCAAGTGTGGGCCGAGACCTTTGACCAAAATAGCTCTGGGACACTGCTGCATCTGCATATTAAAATGACTTAGGAGAAAGGGAATGAAAGAGTTACGTTAGGAGTTCAAGATTTGCAGATACTAGCTACTATATATAAAATAAACAACAAGGTCCTACTGCATAGCACAGGGAACTATATTGAATATCTTGTAATAACCTATAATGAAAAAGAATATGAAAATATATATATATATAACTGAATCACTGTGCTGCACACCAGAAATAAACACAACACTAAGTCAACTATACTTCAGTTAAAAAAATAAAAGGCCACATAGAGACATACCTTGGAGATACTGGGGGTTTAGTTCCAGACCACTGCAATAAAGTGGATCTTGGGAATTTTTTGGTTTCCCAGTGCATATAAAAATTATGTTTACATTGTGCTGTAGTCCTGTTAAGTGTGGAATAGCATTGTGTCTAAAAAATAATTAAACATTAAAAAGTAGCATTACTTAAGAAATACTGCTTTTGGAAAAATGGGACCAGTAGATTTGCTCAGTGCAGAGTTGGCAGAGACCTTGGATATGTAAGAAACATAGTATCTGGGAAGCCCAATAAAATGGGGAAAAAATGACTTAGAGCATCAGAAGCAGGGCAGACAAAGGTGTGAAGGGCCTGGCACATCTGGGAAGCAGCAAATGGACTGTTCTGTGGTGGGGAGTTCACCAACAGAATAAGGTTGCAAGAGAGGATGGCAGTCCATCATCTAGTCATCATATATGTATTATTTGTCTGTTGCTGCTGTAATAAATTATCACAGACGTAGAGGCTTAAATTAATGATCTCACAGTTCTGTAGGTCAGAAGCCCAGGCTGGTTTAGCTGGTTTCTCTGCTCCTGTTTTCACAAGACCAGAACCAACGGCTTTTATCTGGAGGCTCTGGGAATAATCTGCTGCCACACTTCTTCTAGTCATTGGTCAAATGCAACTCCATGCAGTTGTAGGATGGAGGTGCCTGTTTCCTGGCTGACTGTCAGCCAGGGATCCTTAGCTTCAAGAGGCCACCCGCATTCCTGGGCTCAGTGCCCTCTTCCTCCGTCTTCAAAGCCAGCAATGGCATATCAAGCCCTTCCTAAATCTCTCTGATTTCCACCTCTAGCTCATCTCTCCAGCCTTACTCTTCTACTGTATCTCTTGACTGACTCTTCTGCCTTCCTCTTCTGCTTTTAAGAGCCCATGTGATTACACTGGGCCAAACTGGATAATCCAGGATAATCTCCCTATTTTAAGGTCCACTGGCTAGTAACTAGTTTCATCTGCAAAGTCCCTTCACAACAGTGCCTCGATTAGTGTTTGACTGAATATTCAAGGGATGGAATCTTGGGGGAATGTCTTTAGAATTCTGTCTACCACATTGTGTTAACACATTTATGTACATTTCCCATATCTGGCTATGGGAGAACCATGCTTGCTTATTATTTCCTTCCATAGATGGCTTCCCAGGAGTAATTTTGTCTCACTTAAAGAATAGGTGTGTTTTGTTTGTCATGAAAGAAAGGCTATGTCATCCGTTATGTGTCCCTTTTTTGCCAAAACTACTAACAAGCTCGAGTTAAATTTAGTGTTCATTTACACTGATTGTCTCATTCTCAGTTTCTGAAGAAAAGAAGCTATCTTCTCTTTGCTTCCCTATGATTTCTGAACTCCGAAGGCTCTAGAAATTTAGAAATGGGCCCATGATATCTTTCTGCTTGAATATCAATACTTTGGGGAAGTTCCCATGAACGTATACTGGGATTAAGGAAGCTAAATCCGATGATACTGTACCCCTCCTCTCTTATGGGTTCTTACTCACTGAGAAGAGTATCAGAACCAGTTACATTGTCAATGGTATTGTACAGAGCACTGGGGTTCCTAATAAATTAATAAGTGAATGCATCTTATATAAAAAGTCATATTCCTCCCCTACCCTTGTCACGGTTTATCCACATCTGACTTTCACAAGCCTCCTGTGGATGGACTTGGGTTTGCAAAGCAGACACATAACCGACCACGTGGAGGACCCTGGTCTGACTCATATCACATTGAGAGCAAGCGAGAGGTGGCCTTCCTTCTGGATTGGCTCTGGAAGAGAGCTCTAAGCTGTGGCCCAATCGATTTTCCCAGTAGACCAACAACAGAGATGCTGTTGAGGTCAGGCCAGTTTGGGAGAAGAGAGAGAGAGACCATTTATGACCAGTGATCTTTCCACAGAACCACTGTAGCCATGGGGCTGGTTGCTCACGTCGGGTGTTCAGCTGAGGGGACTTAGAGCAGGGTTGAAATCCTGATTACTCTGCTCCTTTGTATAATGCACTCTTCCTGATGGAATGCCTTTTGTATTTAGTCCCCCTGGAGGGAGCACTGTTTTCTGATTCACACACAGACTCCATATAAGCGACAGGGTCACTACTTTTACCCCAGTCTCATATAAGCCACTCCTCTGATGAGGAAGGGGGAGTGTGGAGTCTGGGACTAGGGGAGGAGCATGGAGGAAACAACTGGAAGTGACGGCCCAGTGTTCTTCCCTCTCCGGGCATGGAGGAAATATACCTCCCCCAGCCCCGGGGGATGTCTGAAGGGCCGAGGTGGTAAACACTGCCCTCTCATAATTGTATACTTTGACAGAGACGGATCAGATGTTAAGAGAGAGAGTGGTGTGCAAAAGGAAAAAAGGGCATGGAAGTATCACTAACTCACATGTGCAACAAATATTAACTTAGTGTGCCAGGCACTGTGGCAGGCATGGGAGAGAGTGTGGTGAGTGGCACAGTCTGTCAGAACACCTCGGTCTGGCCTCCAAGCTCTGAGTTCTCTCTTAGGCAAGTTGTTTTCTCCCCCGTGAAATGCACATCTGTGATATCAGCATTGTTCATGTACTCCTCATTTCAGCATTCTTACTGTATGTTTAGGTCTCCGGGGAACTTCCTGAAGGATGCTCCTTCACAGGGTTACTGGCTGGGGGACATGCACCCCTAGGGTTCCTTTCCTGTCTCCATTCAAGCCAGTCAGTGCTCCTGTGGGTTACAGCCAGAGCCATTGTTCTCACTGAGTGGCCCAATTATTTGTCAAGAAGGACTATCAGCAGGCAGCTCTGCTGAATTCAGGAACACCCCTTTCACAGACTTAGATGAGTGATAGAACAGCTGGCGCATGGGGTGCCAAGTGAGGACGGGTAAGAGCAGACCCTGGAGCGTAAGCCAGGCTGAGCCTGGGAAGATGCACGGAAGGCAGCGAAGGTGCTTCTGCTTCAAAAGGAGGGTGACAGGGAGAATTTTTCACAGGGAATAACAGGATCAAATTTGCTGTGGGAAATAAGCACTAGCCCTTTTAGAGAGGAGTGAGCGCCTTTAGAAACAGGGAGATTTGCTCAGGAGCTGCTTCAGCAATCAGGAAGGTCGGAATGGAGGCCTGAATTAAGGAGGTGAGTGACAGTGAGGACGAAGAGAAAGTGATGGATTCAAAAAAGATTTGGGAGCCCAAATAGACAAAACTTGGAGACTGATTAAATACAAGAAGAGAGAGAAAAGTCAGGGAAAAGTTCTCCCAGTTTTCTGGTGTCTGCCCTGCAACAGGCCAAGACTAGCCCCTTCATCCTGGCTGGGGGTGGAATCTGGAGAGAATAGTAAATGGGGCTGAGGCAATGAAGGACAGGGATCTGGGTGGACCACAAGGCTGCCCTGTTTTAGTGCAGGCTGCGTGTTGCCACCTCATCAAACTCAGGACCGTATATGCTATAGGCCCTGAGAAAGTGTATGTTATGTGAACTAATTTTGTAGTGAACATCTAAAGTGAACTCTGGCATGGATGCCCACAAACTTCAGACTAGGCTTGAAGAAACCAGCAGTCTTCACCCTCTAGAAATGTCCCAAGAGAACGCCTTGATGAACGGGAGTTGTGAAAGGGAGACTGTGCCTATGTCTTGAAACTACCCAAACCCAGCATCCTGTTCAGTTCTGGAATCTCCCAGAAATGGACTTACTCCATATAAGCACATGGTTCCGATTGACTTTAATGGGATTCCCTTGCAAAAACCACAGATTCTAAATTATCCCCTAGTAAGTATAACCTTTATAGGAGGCATGTTATTTCACTCTGAATCCCCCCTGGATGCTATTTCACTGAATTCTGACAGTAGCAGAGCTCAGACTAAGTTCTTTTACTCGAATACCCACTGCTACATGTTAATTTCTGTAAGCCAAAGAAAATAGGTGTTTGTTGTAAGGGAACATTGTTTTTAAAGAAGAAGAAAGCTATTTAATTCCGCACTAAGAAATATCAAACACAATCTCCTTATAGTATTTGTTTTGTCTTTGTTTAATCCACGGCAAGGCATTTTCTTTGGGGGAAGAAGGGGTAGTTTTTCCCAGGTCTGGAGATTAAACAATTTAGGAGTCATTTCACATTCAGCTCACAAAAAGGGGATTTGCATATGAACTTGTTTCGGCAAGAAAACACATCTGAACGTGTTTCATGGGAACCATCTCTAACCATGGCGGCTCCTTTGACCATCTCCTTCTTTTTTTTTCCTTCATCCCTACAGGTCACTGGCTTGAAACTGTCTCAGGACCTCGACGATCTTGCCATTCTCTACCTGGCCACCATTCAAGCCATTGCTGTAAGACATTTTAATGCCATTTTTAAAGAGAGTTTGGTCTATCAGTAAACTTTAGACCACATGCTCCCCAAGATGCAGCATATGCTTTTGTGACAGATTCTTCCTTAAAAGGGAGCTCACCAAAATAGGTGCTTGTCTGTCCAGAAGGAAATCCTGGTGAAGGTCTTCACCTGCTTAATTAATAACCTCACCTGGCTGGAAGCTAGACAGAGTTAAAAGTCTTTGAACATCGTATTTATCATTTATCTATTTGTCTTCTAAGCTCAGTTGAACAGAAGCAAGCCAGCAGGTGCCATATGTGCTTGCGTTAAGGAAAGCTGGTGTTAAGAATGTCCAAAGTTACAAAACACACGATGTTGTTCACTTTGTAAGAGGATCCATTAGGGGATTCCTTTAAATAGTAAGCTTCCTTAACATGAAAAGGTTTGTTTTAGATAATTAGCTGCTTAAATAGAGAGGTTTGGATAGTTAGGGAGGGAGAAAGGGGAGAATTTTAAAGTGTTCGGAGCTCCTAAACTGAAGATCAATCAAAAATGAAAAAAAATTCCTGAAGCTCAAACATGATTATAAAGCATCATTAATTTCGCCAGGATTGTCTCACAGAGGTCCCCTTGCTGGTAAGAACACCACAGCAGAAGTCCAAGAATGTAGAAATGAGGTTCAGCTTAATGCAGGCCAGGGAGTGGGGAGGGTGGGAGCAGAGGGAAGCCAGCTACATTTTCCCAAATACCACACTCTTGGAAAATCAACTTTGTATGTAATGGGCCATACATGTATTAAAAGCGATCATATTTATTCTGTCTATTGTTTTAATGACCTTTGTAATACCACGGAGGGAAGGCAATTTAAGACAGATTTTTGAATAAGGCTGTATGGTGGAGTCAATTGAATTGTGAGGGAGTTCAGTCTGTTTTGCAAAAGTATCTGGGTGTTCTGATCTTTTAGTGCCTTTGTGCATTTTAATGTGCACTTTAACGAAGCATTCTGATAACACATATTTTCCCATACTGTTCAACTTGAAAGAAAATGTGTTTCGTTGACACTGAATATTGCCCTTATATCTATTTGTTGTTAAGTTAGAGTTAAGCAAATTCTTCTCTCTAGTAATACCTATGGTTGAAATTTTGTAAGCATAGAATGAAATTAAAGAGCTGTTGTAATGAAGTTAACTTGGGACTGTGCAAAACCCTCTGTGAAGTGAAATTCTCTCATGACCAAGCTTAATTGAAAGACCTGTCAAACACCCAGTTTATCCATAGCCTGTTCAGCTATAGTTTTCTTTACAGAATAGACCCTTAAAAAGTACTATTTGCATTTGAAGTCTCTCCATTTGCATTTGGTTCTGTACATCCCCAGTGGAATAGCCTAATTTTAATTTAAATTTCTCTGTGAAAACATTTTTTCCAGAAAGGTGAGCACAAAATCACTGTAGCACAAAGCCCTTTGGTGGGGCATTTAAGGAGGGTGGAGTGTTTCCCAGAGTGGAGTCTGGAACACCGAAAGAGAATGCCCTGGAACTAACCGCCAGCCCGAGTGGGAAATTCCGGCCGACAATGCCACCATCGGGGAGAGACAGGCGTCACAGCCCCTCGCGCGGGAGTGCCTCTTGTTCCCATCCTCTCTTGCCTTTTCCCAGGGAGTGCGCTTTGTGTTACTCTTGTCTCAGGGCTGCTAATCACAGGAGCCCCCAGGTCTCTGGTTTTAGAAATATCAGAAATACCCATTTTGCATGGGGTTTCCATGCATATTGGGAGGCGGCTTCCCCTCCTTGAAAGTAGACTGTGTGGCTTTAGGCAAATTATCAAGTTGTAGAACTCCTGAAGGGGGGTACCAATATGCAGTTTTGGGGATTTTCATAAAGTTAAAGATGACAGTAAAGAGCATAGCAGAGTGCCTAGCATATAGCTAATAACCAGATTAGCTCTCATTTCCAAATGCCTTCCATGTACTGGACACTTCTACAAGTTTTACATGCACTGTCTACAGCAGCAGCCTTGCAAGGTGGATATTACTGTACTTCAGCAAGTCTAAGACCACATTTTAAATTTTTTTGCATGTTAACATTTTGGATAACCCATAGAGTTATCAAATGAAAAATACGGTGTTATTATTCCCATTTAAAAAATGAGAATTGAGTCATAGGAAAGTTAGATACAGATTTTATTTAAGAAATAGGTGAAATGCCTGAATGCCATACTAGTTTTTGTTTTTATTTTCTTCATTTTTGTTTTTTAATTCAAAAGTCATGCTCTGAGCTACTGCAGATTCATGCCCCTAGAGTGGACTAGGGTTACCCAGAATCCACAGATACTGAATGGTCCGTGGTGGGTATAAAGGCATTCACAGAGCTCCTGAAATTAGTTATCATACTATTTTATATATGACTTTTTTTCTGGGAAGGTCAGTAGGTTTTATCATATTCTCAAGAGGGTTCATGACCCCCCAAAAGCTTAAGAAGGAACATCTGGGGATAATCAGCCGTATTCAATAAGCAGGATCTGGCCTTATACAGTACAACATGTTTTAACTTTTTTTTTTTTTAACACACTACATCTGTCGATTATCTTTGGAGGCCCAAGTTTTACCTAATCCATATTCTTACCAGATTCACTAATGGCTTCAACAAACCTGAAGACCTCTGGGCTGGAAATACTTGGTTCTGCTCCTAAACTGCCCTTGTGCCTCATCATTTACTCCTCGGCATTCAGGGTTTCCTGCCCCCTGTCCCCCAGATCACCCTTTGACCTCTCCGTCTCCCAGAGGCACCCACTTTCTTCAGGAGAGACAGCTCTTGGGGGTCAGGGAAGCAACTTGAGGATCTCCTAAACCCTCTTCCTTGACTTTGGTTAAGCCTTTGATACTGCATGCCCTCAAGCTGACCTTTCTTCTCCTCCTCTGCACTTGGAGCCATCTTTCCAGCACCACTGTCCCACCTTCACTAAATCTGTGATACTGGCCCTCATCTCTTCAGCCCAAACCCCACCTTCCTGGTGGTTGCACCATCCCTGGCCTCCCAAATCCCTGATCTCATCTCCCTTGACCTTCTCCTCCCTCTGTTTTCAGCCATTCACTCCCACGTCTACACCTGGGACTTCGTCACCGGCCGGAGTTTTTAACTCTCTAAACATTTCAAGGGCTCTCTTGCCACCAGAAAACCCTCTCCCTCATTTCCCCCCAGGGCAGCTTTCTCAAACAGTTCATCTTTTTGTTTTTAATCCTTATCTCCAATAAATGATGGTTTGTGGAGTTTGAGTTTTTGAACTTCCTAATAAATTATGATTTTAGCTACTTGAATATCCTAGCTAAAAATAATGACTTGTAAGTTAAGATTCACCTCAGTGACCCTACAGTAGTGTTCTTTGTCAAGCATTAACGATTTTTACTGAGTTTAGTGAACTGAACACGACAAGGAGGAATTCCATAACACATTTGAGGAAGATAGGAAGACATGGGCTGAAATGAAAATCTGGTGAAGCCCTGAGCCAACAAGAGCATGTGGTTTCTGCATCATCCCAGGTCACTAAGGACTGACTGGGAATGGAAGCCTCCTTAGTAGAACCACTACTTGGCTTCGGGTGATAACAAAGGTCATTTTAGCCCTTTACCAGCCTGAAGTCTTGTGTCTTTGTGCAATTAGAGCCCCCTTTCTGTGTTTCTGCTGCTGAGTCTGTTGGTGCCATTTCCAAGGAACAAACTCCTTTAGTTCCTATTTAGGGAAGGAAAGCTGACTCAGAGATCACCGGCTGTTATTTTCAGAGCAGAGTTGCCAATCACTCCATTCCCGGTGTCTCATAGAGGAGCTGGGCCATAACTGACACTCATCAATTATTTGAATGAACGGTGTTAATAAGAACTGTGTTGACATCGTCAACATTGTATAACTCCTGATTGAAGCAAATGCTGTGATAATTAAGAAGACTTGGGCATCAGGCAGGCCCGGGTTGAAATTCCCTCTCTGCGACTTACTTAATGGTGTCATCCTAGACAACGTAATCTCCATGAATCCCGGCTTTCTGAGATAGTGTATGCAGCGCTCTCAGTGCCCTGTTTAGCGCTGGGTAAACACTCAGTGAAAGTTCCAGATCCTTTACCTTAGCTACCCTACTGATGCTTTCTTCTGTTTTTCCCTTTAAGTTCGGGACGCGCCTCATTATAGAGGCCATGGAGGCTGCAGGGCACTCGATCAGCACACTTTTCCTGTGTGGGGGCCTCAGCAAGAATCCTCTTTTTGTGAAAATGCATGCGGACATTACTGGTAAGTCTAAAGAGAAGAGAAGGCCACATAGGGTTGGCAGCAAATGGGCATGGCCAAGATCTAGACAGGGTTGAGAACAGGACAGTAGAGGGGGTGTGACAGATTATTTTGAATATTTATGTTAAAATGTTTTTTTTTTCTTAAGATAACTCTTGTAGTTGTAATGGGGAAAGGACTTGCATGTATATCCAACTATAAGAAATGAGACAAGGGAGGTTAGCAAAGGCTAGATCTTAATTCAAGCATTTACTCAACAGTTTTCAGTGCCTCTTCTGATCCCTGCATTATGGGCAATATTGAAGATACAGAGATGAGAAGACATGATTCCTGCCCCCAGGGAGCTCAAGGTCTATTGAAGAGGGTAGACAGCAAACAGACACGTCAAATCTAGTGTGGCAAGAGCTCCAAGTGAGAAAAGCACATGGTGCTATGGAAGCACAGTGGGCTACCATGCCCTGGTTTGCACCTGTGATGGGTCAGGGCAAGGGACTGGAGTAAGTGATAGGGAAACTGTCTTGAAGAAGAATGGCCGCAGCCAGCCACTGTGGAAACTGTGGGTTTCTGGCTGCAGATGGGAATCTGAGCCCTAAGACCCCCAAGATCCTGTGATTCCTTCTCAGCTTATCAGAATCAGGGATCATGACACAGATGGAGAGAATCCAGGCTAATGGGCTGATCCCTCTGTGATATGAACAGACAAAAACAGGGCAAGATCTGTAGTGCAGACCCCTGGGCCTCAAGGAAGGTGCCCTAGTGGCAAGAGGCTTGCTGGTGTCCCAGAGCCTGGCCTGGATTTCTGTCCTTCTGACCTGGTACCCTCACGCCTCTTGCTCCTTTCTCTCCCGGTATCTCCTAGGAACTGATCTTCCCCCCACAACTCCATCCCAAGATGGCCAGGTACCAGGACAGGGCAAGGAGAGGAAAGTAGGGGAGGATTGGACCCTGCTTACAGCCCCAGTTCCAGTCTCACCTGAGCCCCTTCTGCATTGACCTCCATTCATCATCATCTCCTGCTGTACCCTGTCCCCTGGATTCCTTCCTTCTGGCAGCTGAGTGGGTCAAGGTTTCTGCCCCTGACTCTGCCTCCTCGTATCTCCCTTCCCCGTCGAGGTCATGCAGATCCCTGCAGGTGACAGCTTCCCCAAATGTGATGGGCATAGTTGACCCCTGCACACTGTGAGATTATCCCTATCGTAGAAATGGGTAGAGTGAGGCACAAGTCATAGAACAGTATAAAAAAAGCACACAGCCTAAGTGTAAATATATAAAAATAAGTATAGAAATTACTGCTGTTAACCAAGCTCCCACTCTGTGTTGCTGTGAGTCACTCTATTTACATTTAATCTTTATACACTACCAAAAGGTAGCAATCAGTGCCCCTGTTTTACAGACAAGGAAACTGAGGATTAGGAAGGTGAGTTAAATTGACTGTCCAAGGTCAAACATCCAGTAGGGGCAGGACCAGGATTGGACCAGGTGTGTCCAGGCCCTGCGGGCCCTACCCTGTGTTGCTGACTCAGGTTGCTTTTCTGTTCAGTTTGTAACCATTTGATGATGATTCCTTTTTTCTAAAGTGTCCAGAGCGTATGGAAGCGGGCCATTCTGAGGCAGAAAGAGGGAAGACATAAAATGGAACCCAGATCACCTTATGATTTTCCCCAGGAGAAAAACCATAACTCCATTTTATCTAGAAGTCAGCTAGCTTGTTCAAATACAGTTCAGACTTAATCCATGAGTGACTTTCCAATTTCCAGCCTCCAGGTAGCTGCCAAGACTCCCTACCTGGATTCAGGAGGGGAGATAAATTCAACCTTGGCTAACACCTCCCCCGAGGGAATGGAAAACAGGGCCCCTGACAGAAGGGCAGCCTGCGCATCCCCAGGCCCTGGCACCGCAGCTCCAGCCTTCACGAACATGAGTTCTCTTCCAGGCCTTAAACCCCCGAGCTGACTCATAAGCCGGGGTGCAGCGGCTTCATAGAAAGTTCTGCTTTGGAAACTGTTCTCATTCAGGCTGTTAAATGAAAAGGCTCTTGATCGTTATTTGGATCCCGATGGAAACTGGATCCTTTGTCTCTGACTATGGACTAGTTACAGTTCCCGACAAAGGGACCTTTTCTTTGGCCTGAAATTCCTCTGCCTTGGGAAGCCTGTGATTGACAAGTGATGGCAAAGTGCATCTGCCTTCAAATGCTTTGGGTTCTGCTCAGCTCATTAATGCGGCAGATAAAATAGTTCACATTCCAGGCGAGGCTGCCTTCTTCCTCTCCTTCACCCAACACGCTGAGAAAGGAACACATTTGCATTGGTTTCTGTGAAAGACACGTCCACAAGCAGTGGGTGTGTAGGTAGAGTGTTTGTTGCCTTTAAACATTGTCATTGCTTTAGTTTTCCTGCCAGGAAAGCCATAGAAAGAACCATAGACCTGGTCCATGATTCTCAGGAATACATGAGAAAGACACAATGGAATTTGGAAGATTCTTTGGAGATAGTGTAGGGTAAGGGACAGGGTAAGGGACCAGCTCTGTGACTTTGGGCAGGTTGCTTTACCTCTCTGAGCCTCATTTCCCTCTTCTGAAAAGTAGAAATAATATTACTTCCCCCATATAAATCATGCCGAGAAATAAATATTCACGAGTTTGGGAGCACCAATCTCTGTACTTAGCTCAAAATAGGTGTTCAATAAATGTTAGTTCACTTTTTCCCTTAAGGCAGCCCCACAGCAAAAAGAGGTGCATTTGAGAAAAAAAAATTTAATATTTTGTAAGCAAATCTTTGCCATTTGGGGAAGAGTCTGCTCCTGCCTCATGCAAGCAGGGAGAGTGGGGCTTGGCCAACTTGAGGAATGTTCTCTCTACGTGAGGAGGAAGAGCCTCCTTGTACCCTGGGCATTTAGTTAACTGTGGTTTCAAGAAATACTTGGTGTGTACTAAGTAATTGTAGGTTTTCCCCACTGACTTGGGACTAAATGTTCCTCCCTCTAAATTTTGGGTTTTTTTTAGGATTCTGGCAATTTCAGGACGGGTTTCCCTCTTCTTCACTATTTCAATCATTTGCTGTTTCATTTATTCATTCCAAAGCCTTCTCTGAGAACTCCAGCCTACCAAGTGCTGAGCTTGGCATGGGCGCCCACGGAAGAACAATAACGTCCTGCTAAGAGGGTCATTACAAATAGAAAAAGCACTCTTGGAGCCCTGACCGCTGTCCAGAGAGGACAGGGGACCCAGAGGACATTGGTGTCAGTATGAGTCAGACCCAGGCAGAGAACGGATGACACACTCAAATTGGATTAACTGGAGAGAAGTCGAATAAAGGGTCTATTTACAGAGGTGTGGGCAGGGTTTAGAGAAACCCCGGCCGCCAAGCACTAACCATCCTGAGCCTGAGAGACTTCGTGAAGAGGGCCGCCTGACTGGAAACGAGCTCAGTCTAGGACGCAGCCAGAGAGCCGGGGGGTTACAGACAGGGTCCACACAGACCAGCGTCCCAGGACCCAGAACAGGTTGTAGGGGTGGGGAGGGAGGAGGTGAGGCTGACCCAAGGGGCAAATGGAAGCAGAGAGTTGGTTCCACCTGTGGTAACAGGGGTGAAGAGAGGCGTTGGAGATAAGGTAAACATTAAGAATCATAACAGCTAATGCTAAGTTAGGGCCTCCTCTAGGCCGAGCACTGTTTCAAGTGCCTTATTTACAATAGCACTTTTAATCCTCACAGCAACTCTGTGAGATGAGTGGAATTTTCACCTCATTTTGCAGGTAGGAAAACTGAGGCACAGAGAGGTTAAGTAACTTGCCTAGGATCACACAGCTAAGTCAGCAAGGAAGGCAAAATGCAAACCCAGGCAGCCTGACTCCAGAGCACCTTGGGCTGCAACTGGAGATGTGTTGAGGGGCCCATCTGGTTCCTCCCTGCTCAGACCAGTGAGGCTTTGATGGGGGAGGAGGGCTGGGAACTGTCTGAGGAACATGGGGGTGCTGTCTTCTAAAAAGTCCCAGATCCACGGGGTGGTCACAGTGTCTCTCCTGATGTGACCAGCACAGCCCTTCAGTGGGGCCTGGGGTCTCTTCTGCCACTCTGGATGGTTGATGGGCACCTGCCCTATTCTTTTCCCACTGTCCCACTTTCCAGCCCAGGTGAATCATTGAGATCCATCCTCACAGTAGCGGCTGCCACTCTCAAGGGTTATCATAGGCCAGAAAATGTGTTGAGCCCCATATGTGCCCTTTCTCATTAATCTTCACAGCAAACCTATTATCCCCATTTTATATATATGGAAACTGAGGCTAGAGAGGTTTAAGTGACTTGCTGAGGGACACAGAGCTAGCGGAACCATGTCTGAGCTTTTCCCAGAGACCCCACCCCACCTGACACTTGTCAGCAAAGTTTCCAGCGCTAGCCCTGCATATGGAGCTGGTATTCCCTATTCCTCTAGGGTAGGTGTGGGAATTCTGTTCCCTGCCCCCTTTGTCTGGGATGCTGGAGCAGGAGGATGAGTTAGGAGGTGGTGGGAGGGCAGAGGAGGGGATGTCAGGGAAGTCTTCCCAGAAAAGAAAAATGCTATCTTTGGAAAAATAATGTCCTGAGTCGAGGAAGATCTTACAGGTCTGGCCCTAGAGCTTACCTCTGTGGAGTTTGCTGCCATCTCCTGATTAACAAATATATTTATATTTTATGTATGTTTCATTTCATAAACAAACACACACACACACACACACACACACACACACACACATATAAAATCCTAAGGATTCTAAATTATTCCTACTAATCTTAAGCCCACCACGAGCCCTCAACCTCTGCGAGTTGGCACATGGAGTATTCCTCGACTGTAATTCATCCTCCAGATGTTGGCTTAATCCTGAGTTCTACTGTTCTGAACCCTTTCTTCATCTTGAGAATTCATTCTTCCCTCATTTAAGCACTTTCCATGTGCTAGATTCTAGCCTCAATTCCAGGCACTCAGCAGTGGACCAAGTCCCTGCCCTCATGGAGCTTATGTTCCAGCAGGGGAGCCAGATGGTAAACAGGTGCTGATACAGTGTAAGCAGGCAATGAGGAAGTAGTGAGGCTGGTGAGGCGTGTTGTGGGTAAGCTGTCATTTTACATCGGATGCTCAGGAAAGCCACAGTGGGAAGGGGATGTTTGCACAGACTTGCAGGAGGGAGAGGGTGTCACCATGTGGACATCTGGAAGGAGGAAATGACCCAGACAGAAGCAATGACACAGACAGGGCCTTGAAGCAGATTCAGGAAACAGCGAGGAGGCCAGGCAATGTTATTGGCCTGGAAGAGAGGAGAAGCCAATCAGGACACGAGAAGTGCACCAGCTCTGGAGGGCTTGTCAGCCTCGGTGAGGGCTTTGGCTTGTACTCAGAGAAATAGGAAGCCACCAGAGGGATTGATCACACCCTCTCTTACTACTTCCCTTTTCCTAGTGCATCTCAGTTAGAGACCCAGCCCCTGCATGGCCTTTATCTCTTTCTCATCTGTCTCCCCTTTGAGACGTGAATAGCAGGACAGTCTGATCCATCTCTGTATCCCTGGGCACAACAAAGTGCTTAGTAAATGTTTGTTAAACTACTTCAAATGGCGGGTGGCAGCTAGCCTAAGCCTGGAAAACCTGGGCAGAAAGGTCTCCTGAGTTGATATATATGGTGTTGGCTCCCAGGGGGCCCTTGGCTACTGCCTTGGCAAGCAGAAGCAGTGAAATCCTTTAGAACCAGGTAATCCCAAAGAACAGGGAATGGCAGGGGGAGGGGCCCCCCTGCTGCTGCCTTTACATCAGGTGTTTGTGCTGCTGGGGCTGCTGGCTGGCTCCCCACACTGCCGCTGGCCCTGCTCCCTAACCAAGGTGTGGCCTTGTCCTGTGCAGGCATGCCTGTGGTCCTGTCACAAGAGGTGGAGTCTGTTCTTGTGGGTGCTGCTATTCTGGGGGCCTGTGCCTCGGGGGATTTCTCTTCTGTACAGGTAGGTGAGGACCAAGGGGTAGGCCGCGGCCCCTCCCCTGTCTGGGGCCGTCCTTCCTCTTGACAGCAGCTCATGTCTTGCAAAACACACACAGGATATAATTAAGAAATGATAGGTTCCAGCCAGGGAAAGCACAAACACTTCAAGCCTCAGACATATTTATTGCAGTTTTCATTTGACTTGGCCTCTGTTACTGTTGGTCGTTCTGTTTTTCTGTGGGTTTTCTTTCTTTTTTTTTTCTTCTTCAAAATAGCTCTTAAATATTTCATTTAAATTTCCCCTTGACCCTTTTTCTTTTAGCAAGTGAATCAGGTAAGGTTCAAAAACTTAAATTTGTCATGTAAATGTCAGGTTTATATTTGCTGCTTTCATCTCCATCCACCACTTTCCAAATATCTTTGAGGCCTCTTTCAACAAGGGACACAAACAAAAATGTTAGTAAAACGGGAATTAAAAGAAAAAATAAGGAACAAAGATATAGGAAGAAGGAAACAACTTGGTGGCCGTGATTGAGCATGTAATTTGACTCTGAGCTTCCTGGCAGCCAAGACGAAAAAGAACACATGATAAGTTGCATAATTCTTATTTCAAAAAGAGGAAACAGTAGTTTCTTGGGGAGACAGAGCTTTTCCTACCACTAAATTGCAAAAGATACTTCACACGTGGGTTTTATGGAGAGACTTTGAGTGACAAAATAATAGTATTAACAACAGGTTTGCAAAAAGGTAGAGAAACAGTGTAGATTGAGGCCAAGGGCACAGACTCTGGAGTCAGCCCTAGCTTGACTACGTACTAGCACTGTGACTTGCTCTCCACTCTATTTCTTTATCTGTAGTGACAATCAGTAGCACATTGTGAGTTCTTTCTCTGCATCAGGAATGTACATTTAGTCCCACAACAGCTCTGTTATTCCCATTTTTATAGTTGAAGAATCTGAGGCACAAAGAAGTCAAATAACTTGGCTTATGTTGAAACAGCTAGTAAATGCCAGAACCAAGAAGTTTGGCACCCAAGTCATAACCGAGAGTTGAAGAAACATTTGTTCAGCTGAGCATCAAAGAGCTCAAGTGACTTGCCCAAGGTCTCAAGGTCAGAACTAGAAGCCAAGTTTTCCACCAGTAGCCCAGTAATGAGAGTTCTATTTATTGTGACCCTCTTATATACCAAGAACTATGGTAGGGGCTTTCCATACAATCTTCCTGGTACCTCTAACAACCTACACAGGCAACAGAGATCAGAAAGATTATAGGACTCAAGCATCCACTATAAGAAATGGCCCCATGTAAGAGTCAGATTCCAACGTCTGTGTTCTGTGTGTCACATTTTGGGAAGTGAGGTACACTGCACGCTGTCCAAGCCTCTCTCGAATTGATGCTTATGAAGTATCTTCCAAAGAATTGAGCCCACTCATGAATGCTTGTGGATTTTAACTGGAGTTTTTTAAACAAAGATGGTAGAGTTGAGTGTTCAGCTTTTTCTGGGCTGTCTGGTATGCTCTCTGGTATCTCACGGAGATACGCATTTATTGTTGAAGTGCCAGTAACTTGTCGATGATGATTTTAATGTGTCAATTTATGAAGATGCTCTCATAACTAGGTATCTTTCCCTTCCTGGAATAAATCATAACTGCTAATGCAAAACAGTAGAGATGCTTACTAAGGCCCTGTATGGGTTACTTCATATGAAGGACAGGATGTTTTTGGCCCCTCAGAATTCAGATGTTGAACCCCCAACCCCACCGTGTGATGGTTTTTGGAGAGGTGACCTTTGGGAGGTGATTTGGATGAGATGAGATCTGGAGGGCGGGACCTTTATGATGAGATTAGTGCCCTTACAAGAAAAAAACACCAGAACTGGCTTTCTCTCGGAGGACTCAGCAAGAAGGTAGCCATCTGCAAACCAGGAAGAAAGCTCTCACCAGACCCTAAACAGGATCTGGGACTTCTAGCCTCCAGAACTATGAGAAAATAAATTTCTGTTGTCTAAACACCCAATCCATCATATTTTGTTATAGCAGCCCAAGCAGATTAAGACACCTCATTTAATCTTGACAATCTCCCCACCTGCAGGATAGGGGTTTTTATTCTTATGTTGTATTTGAGGAAACCCAGGCTCAGAGAGGTTTTAAGAAATTTGCCCAAGGCTATAGTTAATAAGGGGCAGAAGCAGAATTCAAATCAAGGCCTCTGGATCTGTATCCTCTGCTGATCTTCATTCTTTTTTTTTTTCCTTTACTCTATTTTCTTTCCTTTTTCTTTAAAAATATTTTGTGGCTTCTTAAATGTTCAGAAGTGAATTTTCTGAAAAGAAATGTCATTGATCAAAAATCAGGAGATAGTCTGCAGCCGAGTAGTGTGACAAGATCTGGCTGCTCTGTCCAATACTTCATACCATGACTTACGGCACCTCCACGATATCTTAGTCAGAACTGAAGTATTAGCTCCTAGAATATTCTGCTCACACCCTCTCCAAAGTGGAAACTGAGCTTTATCTCACACTGAAATCTTCACTATCTCATCTTTCCCCTCAATCTTCTGGAACAGAATCTAAGATTTGGTAGGTCTCATATTGGAATTGGTGACTTGAGTAGCAGCTGCGAGGCTCACAACATCTTAAAGACAAGCTCATGTCTCCTATTCAACCCAAGAAAGTATGCGCCTCTCCTTTGGGAGATGCTGTAATCTAGTAAAGAAAGCCCCAGGTGAGAGGGACCTAGGTCTTAACCTGTCATCACATTCCTGAGGGAATCCACGAGGTCTTGACCTCTGTGCTTGGTTGTTGGATATCTTCAAACAATGGCCTCTTGAGGTCACTTGTCCTCTCCAGGTGCTTATTTCATTTGTTTGTTTTATTGTCCTTTTAAAAAATGTTTAAATAAGAATTGCCACTCATCTAGGACTGTTGAGATGAAGAGCATTTGAAAGCTTTAATGACCTCTGTGAAGCCCAGATACAGTGATCAACATTGTTACAATGATTGTGTTTGGAACTGCTTTGAAAATGTAAATGCATGTAGACTTGGCTTCATTCATCCCTCTCTGAAGAAGAGGTGCCAACCTGTGTGCCCCAGGCCTGGGGACCAGCTCAGGATGATGGCAAGTTGAGGTGAAACAGAACCTGGACTTCAATATAGTTTTTCCTTTGAATTTCAGAGATCCTAGCTTGATCTTTAGGATGCCTACCACTCCTTCCTTTAAGAAAGCTGAGCAAAGCTTACCAGCAACTCAGTGATTCCAGCAGGCCAGGTGTATTGTCTTCTCATAGGCCACACATCTGGTAGTTGGATAAAGGTTTTCACCTCTTATCGAGATGAGTAGAATTTGGTAGACTCAGCCAGAGCCATCTCTTCAGATGGAGGAAAGGTTAAGAAGACTCCACAAGACCCAGGCTGCAGACCTAGGGAAGAGGCCTGCGTGCCTGAGGAGACAGGGTTTCCCAATGTCCTAGGCCCATGAATGGATGACTTCAGCCAGGGGTAGAGCCCTGTACCTTCCTTTGGTGGGAAAAATGGATCAGAAGGACTTAGAGTGGTGGGCTTTCCTTATAGCTACTGTAAACTTCTGTATATTTCAATTGGATGGAAATTTAATCAGCTGTGGGGAAAGGAGAGTGGATGAAATTTTCTGATGGGGTATTAATGGGAGAGATTGGTCAAGTTCAGGGTCCATTGCTATTCCAAGTTTTGAAGCCTGCCAACAGTTCCTGGCTTCCACGTCTTGCTCTTGTATCCATTCATATTCTTATCCTCAGTCTTTCTATGCTGGTCTTCGCCTGCCGTCTCCTGCCTCCCTCTTCCTTTAGGTGCCTAAAGTCTTCCTGCTATTCCCTTTTCAAATTAGGACCTCACAAAGGGTACTGATGTAGCCAGCCCTCTGCACTAAAGAATAGAACGACTAATAATATCTCAAAGAATTGTCTGTTCTCCTTTCAGTAGTTTTCCAGACTGTGCTTTTGCTAGACAGTGTGGCAAGTATCATGTCACAGTTGTCTTTATATCTGCAGCCTAATAAAATGGGATCAAATCACAGACATGCCACTTTCATGGTAAAAAAAAAATTACCTACTGAATAACTGGGAGGGTATGCAAGGAAGGGAGTCATCCTCTCTCCTTATATTCACAAAAATGTGGAATCCATGTAGTTCTGGCATCTGTGACCTTTCCTCTGACCAATCCCCCATCCTTAGAAAGTCACCCATCCCTCCCTTGGCCATCAGTGCACTCCAAAGTGATCCTCCAATTCTGAATATCCTGGAAAGTAAAGAATTATAGTTAGAAGTTGGACGTATCCCATAACAATTCTGTAGGCTCCCAGGCCCTGGAAAATTAACAAATGGGAAAAAATAACTTTATGAGATATCATCATGCTTACATTTTCTAAGCACAGACAATAGAGAGGTTCTAATAAATGCAAAGGATACATAAAACAAGAAACCGGTTTCAAGATCCATAAGAGAAAACTCAGTCGAATAGCCAAGAGGCAGAAATACAAAATGGCTTTCCACTTTCTGCTTCCTTCAGCCCCTCTGCCAATGTCATTAGCTTCCTGTAATTTCTTATCTTAAAAGACAGTGTTTCTTCCCTGCGACTGTTTATATAAAACAAGCTTTAATTCTAGCAGTGCTATTTATCTTGACACCCACCTTCTCCTCCCCACCAAAAGAAGCAGTAGTGGAAGCATCCAAAGCAAAAGTCAGCAAAAGGAGATAGTGACAAGAGACCAAAATGAATTCAGCCATCATTTTAAGGGGAGTACTAGTGCAAAGAAAATAAGCCCCTTGAATCAACCAATTAATCAAAACCTTTTTTCCTCCCATGGTGTGAGGGTCGCCGTCTCAGTCAACCATTGACTCCATACACTCCCGCCATCAACTTTCTCTGCCACGCTCCCATAGACTCCTGTGTCTTGCATACCAACACGTGTAAGTGACCAGTTGAGAGCCGTGACTACTCATCCTTTCTGTAACTTGTGCCCGCAAGATAAACTATCCACGCTGACCACAGTGGTCTATCCTCAAGGTCAGTCCTTACAAACATCCTCATTGCTTGGCTGAAGCCTCTCCTTTGACTTTTTCACGAAGTTTACTTCATTTAGAGTCAGTTTATATTCATCACCTATTATGTGCTTCAAAGCCTGTGATTTTGTATGTGATAAAATATATCTCCACTCTGTTTTATTTTGTGAGAGTCAACTTTCTGTCCTTTTCAGTTCTGTTTGGCTTTCTGTCACCATATATACCAGTTTTATATTTTGCATAGTAAAGTGGATTATCATGATTTTACTTTCTGGAGGTTTGGATAGACTGCTCTAGAATGGATGTTCAGAAATATGAAACCATCCCATTTCTTGGCATGTTCAACCTAATTTACTTTTTTTTCCCTTTTTCTGGAATGCAGCTAATAATTCATGTTCATTGGGAAAAAATAAGAAAATTCAGTTAAGTTGAAGGAAAAATATGAAAACATTGATCTTACTACTACCCTAAAATAACCACTATGTAAGTTTCTGGTTTCTATCCTTTTAGTTTTTTTGTGCATATTTTAAAAATATTTCATACTTTTTTAAAGTATAAAATGTATTCATACAGGGCATACTTTTTCGTAGCCTTTTTCCCCTACCCAAAAATACATAGTAAACATCTTTATCATTTTTGTAGGCTGTATAATTTTCTGCCCCATAGATAATATACCATGACTTATTTCCCCAGTCCGCTAGTTTTGAATATTTAGGTTATCTCTGTTGTTTTAAAGAATGCTGCAACTAACTAACATCTCTGTAGCTAAATTTTTGCCCATAACCTAAATTATTTCCACAAAATAAATTATGGAGGTATAGTTGTTTGGTCAAAAAGTTTGCCCAACTTTTAGGGGTTTGATACATATTAGTACTTTATTTTCCCATCAAAGGTGTTTGAAAATTCAGGGCTCACATTTCTTGTGTACAAGGAGTCTTTTGCTGTGAATTTGAGTTTCATTTAGCTTTCATTCCCAGGTCTCTTATAATCCTATTCATGTCACATATGGTCCTGATACTGTCAACTTTTTTTAGTAGCCTTTTACCCTTTGCTCCTTAAGCATGTGTTTCTGGAGATAGGAGATTCTGGTTTCTAATTAAATAGATTTAGGTTTCTGATTGGATTTTCTGAATGTCCTGTCCCATATGTCAATGCCACATAGAAAATCAACAGAAAATCCTGGAATGGTAATTAATAGTTTAAAGAAGGATTAGATTAAGAATGTGATGCTGGCCCTCACAATTCATTACACTTACTGCCATACCTGGTTACCAGTACATTCTTTTCTTTTCCAGAATTGCTATCCCTCCATACACACACACACACACACACACACACACAAAGGCAACAACAAATTCAGGTTCTGATTAATTATAAATCTCCTTGTTCCAATCCAATTTGCAAAATGGTACCATGGATATAAAAGTCAAAAATCAGCTCAAAATTAGAATTCTGTTTTTAGGAAATTATTTCAATGCATAAGATATAGGACATTTGGCTCTCCTGTTCCTTACAGGGTGATCTGGGAACAGGGCCTGTTACTTTCTATCCTTTATCATTCATGGAATCCTTGTAGCAACCTATGGGTGTTAACAGTCCCCACTGTGCAGATGAGGACAGTGAATCATGGAGCGGTCATATAACCTTGCTTTATACAAAGTGCATGCTTTTTTTGTTCCATCAAACCATGCTCTTTATATCCCAGTAAACATACATCTGTTGCTTGGAAAAGGCATAGATTCCAATATGGCGACTCAGCTGCCCTTCTACGAGGTGGTATGGTTTATAGAAAATATCATCATCACCACACATTTGTCATCACTGCTTGGTTGAGTATGGGATATAGAAATAAAAAGAAGAAATGTACCCTCTTTGGTTTGGAAATTTTCTAATCCTTCTGCCTGGAGAAGATTCCATACCATGACCTCAGTAGTATTTTATTTATTTGTATTTAATCATAATCTGCCCATTTACTTTTTATAGAGATAGATGTTAAAAAGCACTTTAATTAAGAGCTTTAATAAAAAGACACTTTTTATAGTACTGTTATTAACACAGAGATTCAAGTTAACAAACATTTTTTTTTTCCCAAATACCTCCCTCCCCCTGCAGTTTTTACTCAGGAACTGAAGAATTGGGCTTTTATAAAAGCAAACAATAGCCAAACATCTATTGAGTCCTTTAGAAACTTCAGAAGTGTTACAGAACTATATTTCTAAAATAAAGTTTATCTAAGTCTTCGACTTCACTTTGTTCAAGACAACAGTTCATACTGATGCACATCTGAAAAAGTACATAATATTATTTCATAGAAATGAATACCTATAAGTAATTAATTCCTCATTCTAGTGACCATTTATGCCTTTATTTTTCCAGCAGAGACATTTTATAATAACAAAGACGTTTATCATGAAATGTCTTTGTTGGAAAAAATTAGAAATGAATAGGTTGGGGTATTTTTTCCCCTTTACTCTAAGATTACTCATGAATAGAAAATCCATGCCGTATAAATTTATATTCAACACAGTAAATTAAGCTATAGATCCAAATACAGGACAAGGGAAGACAAGACCTTTAGTTAAATCAGGAATTTTCTGTAATAGGGAAAATGTCCTGAAAAATGGCCTCCCCCCCACACACACACATACACACATACATACATACACATATATACATATATACTACATACTACTGGACAAAATTTGATTCAAAGTCATGGAATGTATAGAGGGTCTTACTGAAGTCTTTGAAAGACTTTTAATTCCAGCCTTGAGGCAAATGATTAAGAAGTATGCAGAAGAAAAATATAATGATTACAGTTGCTTATTGGAGGTGTTTGAGACTGCCATGAACCATAAAGTACCATGGGTTTAGAAACTTGGGTGGCACGTTTCTAAAACCATATGCATATCAAAGAAATTTGAACATTTGAAAATTTAGTACCATGTTAAAAGTTATGTATAAGGAAATCTCCTATTCTGATAACATCATAATTTTACAAATGAAGAAACAGGGCAGGAGAGCTTAAGTGACTTACCAAAACCAATGGCTAGAAAGGAACTGAACCAAAATCCAAGGCCTAACCTAGGATTTCAAAGCTGGGGATTTGTTCAGCTGGTTCACACATGGAAATAGACTGTTCCCCAGAAGTGTGATTGACATTATTTAAGAAAACTAATACCAGTAATAGACAACTAGAACTTGAATGTACATTGAAATGTCACTGTGTTAGTCAAGGCTCCCACAGAAGACATCTTCAAATTAGAGAGTTTAGTAGAGGGACTATTTCAAGATAGGAAACTGAGGCTTAGAAAGTTTAAGTCACAAACCCGTGGTCTGATAGCTAACAAGTGGCACAGCTGGTGATCAAATCTAGAGCTGACTCCAAAGTCCATGCTCTTCTTAGGGGGGAGGGTATAGCTTAGTGGCAGAGCACGTGCTTAGCATGCATGAGGTCCTGGGTTCAATCCCCAGTACTGCCTTTAAAAAAAATAGTAATTAAAATAAATAAATAAACTTAATTACCTCCCCCGCAAAATAAAAGTTTTAAAGAAGTTTTAAATTGTGAAAAACAAAACTAAACTAAAAACAAAAGTTTATGCTTTTCTTACAGACTTCCCCAGGGCCATGCTTAAAATTATCTTGACATTCATATCCAGCAAACAATGCAGGGTTATAGGGGGATCGCCTTGTTTGGAGATCCACACTGTATTCTCTGGTGTTGGTAACAACAACAAAGTCATGGTTTCTGGGAATAGACACACCCCAACTCCCAAAAATCAGACAGCACCATTTATGGGACCCATGTTACTCCACTTTATAAGGTCTTTCTTTCCCAGCCCAGCCAGCCAACAGAAGGTGAAGTCAGTTTGTTTCTAAGTGGTTCTTGTCTGTTTCTATCTCATTTTAGATCTGGGAGGTCTAGAAGAAGATGGGGAGAAAGACTTCATGAGAGGGACACATTTCCTTAGAAATGTTATTAATTGGCTGCACAAAACAAAAGAAGGAAATAAAATATCTGCTCCTTACTAAGTAAAGGCATCTTCTTCCCTTATCTCATTAAAAATTAAAAGCACTCTTGGTTTAAGTAGGCCAAATTAGTAATTAAGTGCTATATAATCAACTTGTGTAAACGTAATATTGAAGGGGAGGCCAAATTAATCACTCTGCTGGCTTGTTTTTGCCCCCATTAATGCACCTTTTACTCAGGTCCTTCCTGTGATGTCAGGATGCATTTTCTGCTCTCCTCCGCTGCTGGAGATAGGGTGGGCTGGATAGCTGGGCTGACAGATGACAGTGGGCTAGATCTGGGACAGGCATGTGTCTGGGCCCTAACTCAAATAGGTGATGAGGCTCCCTATTTAATTTTTTGAGCCAAGGGTCATCAACAGGAAGCTGCCATGGGACAGGGACAGTCCTAGATAGTAGCAGGACAAAGAAGAATTAAACACATCTTGGGGTCCATGGAGGTCCGGTCCAGTGGGGAGGAAGTAGGGATAGACAGATATGGTTATAAAAAAGTCAACACTAAGTGTAAAGGCAAAGATCAAGGGACCTTGGCTTGGACTCATATCATGGCTATGCCACTTACCTTGGGTGAGTTACTTAATTTCTCTGTGCGTCAGAGCCCTCATCTGTAAAAGACCACAGTAGAGGTGGGAAGGGTATATAGCTTAGTGGTAGAGCACATGCTTAGCATGCACAGTGTCCTATGTTCAATCCCCAGTATCTCCATTAAAAAGCAAACAATCAAACAAATAAATAAACCTAATAACCCCCCCAAAAAAACAACAAAAAAAACCCAAACATCAAAGTACTATCTGCATCATGGATGTATTTTCTCCCAACTCATATTGTAAAGAGTAGACATGTTAGTATGGGTAAAGTAGAACAGTGTTTATTTCATGCTGGCTATTTGTTTCAATACAATTGCTATACGATGGGATAATGGAGCACCAAGGAAGCAGTGTCTTACATTGTCTTGAGGGCTGAGAATGTCCTTCTGAGACAGCAACATTTGAACAGGGCCATAGAGGATTAGCTAGTGATAGAGCTGGAACTCTGGATGGGGCGAGGGGTGGGGGGAGCTGGGACCCCGGGTCTGCACTTAATCTTCACAGGGGAGTACCTTCTCTGAAAGCAGGAGGAGCATGTACCTTAATCCTGAACAAATCTCTCTCCATTTCAGCTCAGCTCAATGAATATTAGTAATAACTGCTGAAGCTCCATCATGTTATGGCCACTGCCTGCCGAGTATTGGGGGTGGAAGAGGGTAAGTGAGCTGAATCTATTGTGGGCAGGATAAGAGGAGATCAAACAGGGCAGAAATAGGCCCTCAAAATCACCTTGCTTCATTCAAGGTGATGGCATCTCCTTGGCTTGCTGGCTATGTGAACATACCTGGCCAGGCGAGGTATTTAATTTCTCAGAGCCTCAGTGGCATATTCATGGACCCCACTGAGTCACTGCGGATATTCCATGAAGGAAAACACATTTTGCACACATTACTATTTCCTGTATTAATTTCATCCTTACCAGAAAACCAGTGAAGTAGGTGGTGTCACTGTCCCATTTTGAAGTCGAGGCATCAACATACGGACAAGCGGGCCTAAGTTCATGTGGATGGCTAGTAGGGGGAGGAGGGTTTTAATTTAGCTAACTTGACTCTAGGCCCACCCTCTGTACATCCCCTGAACCCAGTACTTCAGAGGACACCTAGAGCTAGATTTACATATGATGTGCTAGAAATAGAGCAGATGTCACTTAATTATGTCCTGGTCCCTCACTCCATTCCACTGCTTGTGGGAATGACAGGGTTAAGCCTACAGCCTTGGTAACCCTTTAACTGGCCGGGCAGGTGGGGACAGGCCAGAGTAACTCACCAGGAATGATCCGTCCTTGGATGCAGTGAGAATGCATCTCCTTGCACTGATCTTAGCACTTCTGCTTTGGGAAGAAAACAGTTTATTTGTTTATCATTTACACTCCCCTTCCACAAAGGATTTGAGGAAGCTTGTAATAAACAACTAAGCACAATAAAACTAAGCAAAATAAAACTCACAGGTCAGAAACTATGTAGAAAGAGGAGAATATACCAACCACTTAGACTAGGGGGTCCTCAAATATATGTGCCTTCAGGTGTCAGGTAGTCCATATAAACATGGGAAAATACCAGCAAAGGACAAGATGATTTCATTCTGTACTGGGCTGGAGAATGTTTACTCTGCCTAAGGACATTGAAATTTAAATTGTTTTAACCCTGCATTGGTGAGTGCCAGACCCAGCAGATTTATGGGACAGATTTGGCCTATGGGTCTCTAACCCATAAATAAGGGGATTACTTTGAGCTTCCAGGCAGCCAACACAAAACTGGGAAATATGTCAAGTCATACAGTGTTTGCAGAGTTAAGGAAGTATATCAGTTCTCCAAAAGAGACCAGCTATTCCCTGGTTTCTAAAATTGCCATTCCATTAAAAACACACCTAGAAATCCTTCCATGGAACTTTACAGAAGCAGCAGAAGGATTCATCATATACTGCCTTACTAAGGGTCCAGAGCAGAGCACTGAAACTTGACTCCGGGTTAAGGATTGCCCCAGCTTATAACTTTCTGGAGCTGTCACTTGCCCCAGGGGTTGAACTGAGGATACCCAGCATGGTAGCTGGATGGCATGTCCCTTACCACTCTTCCCTGACTGTTCCTTCCCTCAGCCAGCTTCACAAACAAAACTGTGTCAGTGACCTAGGAGTGTCTTAGAGGACCTCAGTACTAAAGCTTTTTTACCAGCCTGGCATCAGGGAAGTGGTAAAATGAAGCACCCATCAGTCGAGAAGGGCAACAGATGTTGAAGCAGATCAGATGTCAGTAAACAGCAAGCCTACAGAGGCCACTGAACTTGGCATCCTCTTGGCAAAAATACACTGTTGCCTTCAAGAGGGAACGCCATGGACTTCATAAACTGCATTAAGTGATGTATTTATTTTCTTAATCTCTACTTTTTTTTAAGGGCAAATGTAATGTTCACAGAGTGTTCTAGGCTTTCAGCCCTAGAAATGTAGGTCTTCAAAATATCCTCCCGGTAATTATGAGAAGTTTCATGTTCAGCTTATCTAGGACTCTCCCTTTTGCTGTTAGCAGTATGATTCATATTGTAAGTAATAAATAGGACCATGGTTAAGAGCGTGGACTCAGATATCTGTCACATAAATCTGGGTTCCAGTCCTGAGTTCAAATGCTATAGCTGTCCATTAGGTCAATCCCTTTACCATTCTAAGCTGGTTTTCTCTCTGTAAAAATAAAGACTATTAAGAATGCATACCTCATAAGATTGTTGTGGGGGGTTAAATGAGATAATATGTATGAGGTATTTATTTAGCAGTTACTGGTATGAGTAAACTTTCAGTGAGGATTATACAAAATAAGAGTAATATTTATGAAGATTCCTACCATTATTACCTGACCATAACTCACATGTTATACTGGTTTTGTGTATATTATTGAAAGGTGACTGGGCCCCTTATTTGCCTGTTTGCTCTCAGATAACGTATTCACCCCTGCTCTGCTGTGTATTACATATCCCAGGATCCCTTACAACTGGCCTTTGGGTAGGTTTGGCCAATGGGAGATACTGGTGGAAGATTGACATGCAGGCGGTGGGGAGAAGTCAGGCCATTCCTCTCTTTCACTAGAGCAGCAGCTGCATCTCCTGTGTGATTCTAGCTCCCAGCCTTTCCCTTCAGGTCCCAGTTCTGACCACTCAGCCCTTCTTCGGTTTCAGTTCCAGCCTGGTATCACCAGCCCCTGGCTCTGGTCACTCCACTGCCTGTCGTCTCTTGATCCCTAAGAGGAGTAGCCGCTTTTTGCTGTCACTGATCTCTGAGTTCCTTCAACATCACCTGTTTGGCTTCTTAATTTATTCTGTCATCTATGAAGCCAATTTCTTGTACTAAATTCTTTTGGTTGAACGACCTAGACTGGTTTCGTTCCTCCTGACTGGACTCTGACTGTTATAGCTGCGTTTAGATATTAAAAATGAAGTCAGTCCTTATGGTGAATCCACTTCCCCTTCTCTCTCCCTGCTGGAATGAGCCAGGCCACCTGGAGAAAGGATTGATTATTATCACCAAGAGCAGTTCACTTTGACTAAGGGACACCAAAAAGACAAAAAAAAATTGACCTAAGTGCCTTTAATGAATACCTGACTCTGAATAACCTAACTCTGAGTTGGGCATTGAGGCCAGTGGCCACATGCTTACCACCTCTCTGAGGAGACATGATGTATTACAAGTCAGAGCCAGGCACAGTTCAAGGTAGTGTCTAGTCAAAGGGAATAGAAGCTCCTCTTTCTTGAACCAGAGCTCTGAACCATTTTAAGTGAGTCACTGTATTATGTATGTGATTATCTTCATCATTCAAATGAGGAAATAGAGGCTCAGAGAGGGCAAGTGATTTGCCCAAATTCACACAGCTATAAAGTAATGGCTTTAGGAGTTTAAGTCTTTATGTCTCAGAGCTTATGTTTATTAAGACATATCTTTCCCTCAAGGTTTTCTAAGCTTTCTTCCTGTTTCAAAGCAAATTATAAGAAAGCTGCATGCATAACTCATATTACTCTGGTCTTCTGGTAGAAATTTCCTTGCAGAAACAATATTTAACCTTTCTCACCTAATTCTCACAGTAGGTTTACATGCAAAGTTGATTTTTTTCATTTTTACAAATGAGGACACAGACTCAGAAAATTAAAAGCACTTACCCAAGGTCACACCGGGTGTTAGTATTTAAGCTGGAATTTGAATACAGGTTTTTTTCTATCCCCAAGCCTGCACTATTTCTACTGGTGGCATCACAGTATTGGATTGTGTGATAGAAGGCCAAATGTTTACAATTTTTAGACAGAAAAAGAAGAAAGGCAAGGCTGAGTTCCCCACCTCCAAGGAGCTGACAGTCAGGCTAGAAAAATAAAAGTGAAGCAACCCGAAACCAGAGAATGTCATTCTCTGATTTCTGTAGATTATATATCTACTCCCTGGTAACAGCTACAAACAGGAAAGAGAAGAGTAGTTTTGTATACGAAGTAGGGCTTGAAGTGGAAATGTTACCTTAGATGAGCAGAGAAGCAGTGGGAAGTGGGCTTTTCTGGCAGAGGTGCTAGTGAAAGCAAAAGAATAATACAGAAAAGACATCAACTCAGCGCCTAGGAAGGATCCCAGTTCGGGAGGAGCAAACGAGAAAGCTCAATATGTAAGGACCACAGGTGACTGGGAGTGGGGGTTGTCAGCTATAAACAGATCTTTAGGAGTTTGATTAGGAGTCTTGGGAGCATCATTTGCCCAATATTCCCTCATTCTATCATTAAAAAAAAAAAAAAGTTGTAGGCTAATAGTCTCACTTTTTAGAAATCAGCAACATTAAGTGCTTCTTAGATAATATTACTGCTTTCTGCTTGAGAAAAAAGCCCGTAAGTTAGTTCAGTCTGGGAGTAACAACAAAGGTTTGTTAGTTATCTCCAACAGTTTTGAGGACTCCCTGAACTAGAAGGGGAATGCTCTTTAAATGCCCCTAGAAAGTTACCTTGTTTCACAAGAATACATTTGTGTATAGAGTGTTAGATCATGTTTGGGAATTTTAGGATGGAGAAGGCACTTTCTGAGACAATGCCACTGAGATACAGGAAGCAAGCAACCCACTCACACCCTCTCAAAATCTACCCCTTCTCCCTCCCCACCTCCCTGCCTCTCAGCTGACACATTAGCCTGGAGGAACCTGTATGTTGGATGGAGTCGATCAGACTGAAATTCCTACCAAGTTGGCAGTGTCAGTTTCACCTGTCAGCATCTCTGATGAGGAGGGATCCTGACAGACCAGACTGGTTTAGATAATTGGATTACAGCAGTTTTCTTCATCTGAGCAAGCCGACTAACCACTGCAGAGAGAAATTTACAGACAGTCCTAAAGTAGAGATTTGAGCTAGTGCTTAGACTCCTAGGAAGTAGCAGGCTTTGGGGTGCTGGGATCCCTCTCTTCGAAGGGCTCCTGAAAAGGATAACAGAGGGTATTCATGTCATTTCATCAGTCACTGTGTATACGATTTTGTGGATTAACTCACTTAATCCTTACAACAGTTCCATAAGGTCCTGATATTCGTTGTGCTTTGCAGATAAGGAAGCCTTTGCATATAAGGAGGCCAAATCACAAAGAGGTTAAATACCTTCCTAAGGTCACATCGCTAGTAAGATGTGCTCAGGTCGGATGCTCTGACCATGTCGTCTGCTCACTGGGATAATACTGGAACCCATCTATAAAGTTGCTTGGGGGCACTCCTCAGGGTAAAGTCCACCTCTACACTTGCCTCCCCACCTGTGTTTCCTCTAAGGCTGCCCTTAGATGTTTCAGTGTCCACTTACTTAACTTGGGTGTGAGCTTCCAGGGAAGGATCCAAGCCTTCCTCAACCTTACCCAGTAGCAGGTGCTGCATCCACGTGTGTTGTACTGAAGTGGAGGTGAAATTGACAGAGACTTGTGGTCTCCCTGCAGCTGCCTGAGATAGTTGGTTACACAGGGAGCCAGCCACTGAAAACAATGGGGCCATTGTGGATGGATGTGGGTTGAAAGCCCTTAGCAGTTAAAATGTGACCCAAGACCACCTCGTTCTTAGCTCTGTCTCTGAAAACAGTTTTCCCTGTTCCCACTAATACTCCACACTGTTCCTTGTGATTCTCAGTTACTCGTGTTTTCAAAGATAAGCTCCTCCATCCTCAGTGTCAGTTCAGTTACTAAACAACTCAATATATATGAACTGGGAGAAGAGGTCAAAATCTTTGGGCTTCAGATTCCTCATCTTTACACTGAAAGAATCAAGTTCTGGGTTTCAAAAAATTTAAAGAAGTGGAGCATTTGGGAGGCTGGTGATTGAAACAGAAGGTGTGCTGTGTCTCCTGTTTACTGCGTCCCTCCCTCCAGTGTGACAGCCTTGGTGGGTCTCAACTGAACACGAGAAGTACTGGACTCAATTGTTTCAAAGGCAATAACCCAAAATATATTAAAGTAGTTAACACAAATACTTAATAATGTAATGACAAAATAACTTCAAGATAGAAGATCCAAGCCCTTGAGAGAGATCAGTTCGAGGACTCCCGGCGGGACCTCATGCCTGCTTGACTGTTGGATACTGGGTGCTCCCGGGGGAGGGTGTCAGCTTGGCTTGATCATGTACAGTGGGTCAGGGAAGCTGTAAAGCCTCTGGGCCCCATCCTCCTGGACTGGAAACAGACTGCGTGCCGTGGCACTGGTGAATTAGAAATTCTATCCAGCGACTCTTGGAGATTGATTTTCCGTCTGGGGATCTGACCTCTTGCTTCACCAGCAGAGGAGGAGATCAGACTGTTCTGGGAGGAGTCAGCGAGCTAGTCCTCTGAAAGCCCTTTTCTTTTTTTTCCTTTTTCTGTCTTTCTTTTATGACTGTGTATTTCAAAGGGTATTTCTGATTACTTTGGGGGCTTAACACCACCAGTTTGAATCCCTCTTGGCATTTAGAGCTTTGGATATCCATACCACCCCCCGCATTGGTGCTTTGTGCTAGAAGATTACTGAAGATTTAATTCCATTTATGTCATTGGATTTATTTTTATTTTTAAACTTTTGGAGTCAGGGATGAATGCCCTGTTTCCTTTATTTTTTGTCTGTTTTCACAGATCCCTTATGTGAATGCCTCAAGGGTAAGAATCTTGTTTCAGCAAGATTTCCTTATATTCCTTATTTCCATATCTCCAGTGCCTAACACAGAGATTGACCACTGACACAGAGTAGCTGCTTGGTACACATTTGTCCGTCACTCAACAAATATCCCCCTCGGTACAGTGATGTGTGAAATAACCGTCATATCAGTCTTCATCACATTTTACAGTTGAGTGTAAGAGGCAATTAAAAAAATAAATACAAACAAATGTATGCTCTATCATGGGTTAAGGGCTGTTAAAAAAAAAAAAAAAGAACCATTTCAGTGTAAGGACAAATTAGAATGATGGATGGATGAATGGAAGTGAAACAGCCTCAACTGCCAACCCCACTTCTCTGTCTTATCTCTTTGTAAGTCATTATCATTGCTCTTATTTTCATGATCACAACTGCTGTCATTTCCTGAGTATCCACCACATTCCAAGCTCTGTGCCCCATCTTCATATTTAGTACATCAAGTTCTCAAAATATCTTTGCCATTTAGGCTTTCTTATCTCTTATTCCAGATGAAAAAGTAAGGCCTGGGGAAGATTATTAACTTGTTCATGATTAGAGAGCTACTAAATGTCAGAGATGAATCCGAGTTGGTCTGACAGACCCTCTGCATTGAGCAAAAAGGAAAAAAATTCCAAAGGTTATCGCCAGGGATCCAACAGGGGTCCCTGTTTGAGAAACACTACATCCAATCTTGTTGCAAAAGATCAGTTCTGTTAGATGAGAGAAGAAAGAAAAAAGAAAAATCTTCACTGGAGAGTGAGAGGGAAAAGGAGAAAGATGGTATTCTTCAAATTGGACATCTTATCAGCCTAGCAATAATAAACCATCACCATGGGAACAGGAACTCTAATTAATAACAGATGTTGAGTCACTTTAAAAACCACACCAGCTGAATGCCAAGCTAGTGCTGTAACCCCCCTCTCCCCTGCCGCAGCTGGGCTAAGCAGGCTATGGTCTTGTTGGTGAGACCCGTCTTGCATGGGTGGATCAAACTCTGGACTTGGCATCAGGAGATTTACATCCAAGCCCCAGATCTACCCTTCCTGAGATCTTTTGCCTTGAACCATAAGCTCATCAATAGTGGGAAGTGGCTATGATTAATTTTGTCATGATTATTATTAGTAGTAGTAGTGGTAGCTTTCTGAGATTCAATTTCAAGATCTACAAAATGATAAGTCATGTCATTTCAGCAGTTACTACAGGACGTGCCTGTAGAGCCCTGTGTGGCACAGACAGTGTGCCATGACGTTTAACCATGCTGGTGCTGATGCTGGAGAGGAAGGGGAAGGGGAGGAGGGAGAAGAGAATTGCAACCATGTACACGTGTAGAGCTGGAGAAGCTCTGAGGTGTGATACAAACGAGGGCGTTCTACTCATTGTCAAAATATTTTTGGTCAGTTCATGGGCTGGTCAGCTCTTTCTTATGTCCAGTTTTCTCAAAGATTCTATTGTCTATGTTGCCTTTTTGTCCAGCCCAGGATGCCTGTCTCTCCTGATTCTGGCTATGCAGTTTAACAGGGGGGAGGACACACAGGACAAAGAACTGATAGAAACCAGAAGAAAAATTCACTCAGAGCTCAAGTTCTCTCCAGGCCAGGATTTCCCCAGGAGTGTTCTTTGGGATATTCCTGGAAAGAATTCGTGTGGGAAATGCTACGTTCAAGTTAACTAGGTATCTTTATAGCAAGCCTTCTCATAAGACTTTAATATATAAACATACATTGTGAACTTCCCAGGTTGGAGAGGCATATAGAATATAGACTTTCCTAAATTTACTTGATCAAAGAATTAGTTTTTCATGGAGCATCTTACTTTGCTAAAGGACCAAACACTGGGAAATGCTGCTCTAAGCCCATGGTCAAGACCATGAAGTGTACAAGGAATACCACATAACAGATTTGAAAACTCCCACCAATCTTCCTGTCCATTCATGTGTCCATGTAGCAAATTAAAAGAGCACTAATGCTGTATTCGGCAGTGACTACATGCCAGATGGTGGAGAAGCAACAAGAATATCCATCCATTTCCCACCCTTACCCTCTCAGACTCTTCTGGACCTACTTGGGTAAGAGAGAAATTGCCTGGCAATTTCAATGTAGAGTGACAAGTGAGCAGATGGCAAGCATGAGGTGCCATGGACCAGGGGTGGGTTCTTCTTATCCAACTCATGGGTCAAGAAAAGTTTCCCAGGTGAAGTAACTTCTAACCTGAGATCCAAAGGAACAATTAGAGCTGTTAACACATTGTCAGTGCACTTGCCAACACAATGTCCCATTGCATCCCCATAGGAACCCTCTGCGTCAGAAGACGTGAGAGTGGTAACAAGAGTCTCAACTGCCCCTTAATGAGCTCCAACCACAGGTCAGGGGCTTTTCTAGGCAGTTTATATGCTTATTGCGTTTAACCTTTACAGCAATGAATGGGAGCCTCAGTTTACAGAAGAAAAATTGAGGCAACCTAAATGTCCATCAATAGATGGCTGTATAAAGAAGTTGGAATACTACTCAGACATAAAAAAGAATAAATTAATGTCATTTGCAGCAACATGGATGGACCTGGAGATCATCATACTAAATGAAATGAGCCAGAAAGAGAAAGAAAAATACTGTATGATATCACTTATGTGTGGAATCTTTAAAAAATGACACAAATGAACTTATTTACAAAACAAAAACAGACTCACAGACATAGAAAACAAACTTATGGTTATCAGAGGAAAAAGGGGATGGGGAGGGATAAATTGGGAGTTCAGGGTTTGCAGATACTAATTACTGTATATAAAACAGATTAAAAACAAGTTCCTATTGTATAGTACAGGGAATTATATTCAGTACCTTGTAGTAGCCTATAATGAAAAGGAATATATATATGTATAGCTGTCCCTGTGCTGTACACCAGAAATTAACACAACATTGTAAACTGAATATACTTCAATTTAAAAAATTAAAAATCAATTTAAAAATTAAAAACAAAGAAATTGAGGTTCAGGTTAAGATTGCACAAATCTGCATATGTGATTCATACAGAACCAGGACTTGAACCCAGATCTCCACAGTTCCAAAGCCATCTCCCCTTACACCATCATCCACCTGTGCTGAGCCTGGCCCATGGCTAGTCCATGACAGAGTTTCCACTGGAATGAGAACTATAGAAAAGTAAGCAGAGCATCATCAGTTTTCTACTTAAATGATTTATGTTATCCTGAGACGTACCCGGGTCCCAATTGTTTGGTGTAGAAAGTCCTATGCTTTTTTTTTTTAATATTACCATATATGAGAATATTTTCTAATTTACTTGGCAAATTAAAAACTTGCTAACTGTATGTTATTCTCAAAAGTAATTTTGGAAGTGTTAGTGTCCAAGGAATTTAAAAATCTTGGAAATACTCCATTGGCTACTTTATAGAACATGCTCATTCTAAGGGCGAGAGGAATTGGCAGCAGCACATTGCTTTGGGTTGGTTGGTTCAAACTTGGATGAGTTACTAACCTCCTTGGACCCAAAGTGTCCAGCAGCCATCAATGGAGACAAAGTAGGATAACGGGGCATCTCCCCAATGGGCACTGGTGGAACTCAGGATAGTCTTGGCTGATATGTGGATACTCTTTTTCTAAGTTATATATTTATTTTAACACATATTAGAAAAAGATAACCCACACCATACCTATGTTTCCAGAGGCAATTTTGCTTAGAAGAAGGCAATTTGAAAAAAGAGAAAAAAGTTTATTCAAAACTGAGAAAAAAATGTTACATGTATAATTATTACAGATGGCACTTGGATATGGAAATAATCATGAAGATTTTATGTGAGTTACTAAAGTTTGTGAAGTAATAAGATTATGGGTGTGAAAGTGTCTTTTGCATAGAAGACCCCAGTAAATGATTCCTTCTTTTCTGATCCACCTGGCTAGGAAGTGGCAGAGCCCAGGACTCAACCTCGTAGCCTCAGACTCCCAGTCCAGTGCTCCTTCCACGGCACCTTTAACTGCCTACCTCACCCAGCATCCTTCCTCTCTCCACTCAGCCCTCAGGAAAAAATGCAGTGAGTGGCTTTTTCAGAAGTGGCTCCTAGCTTTGCAAAAATGTTCTGGTGAATGTCAGTAAGAAATAAAGTATACCTAACAGCATAGACAGTGTTAACGTTTGAAAAAAACAGGAACTGGAATCTGAGAATTGAAAGGGCCCTCAGGAGTCATCCCACCTAATCCTGCCTTTTATGGATGAGGAAGTGGGGACCCAGAGAGGGGAAGTACTTTGTTCAGAGCTCTTAGCTGATCAAACCAGGATGAGAAATCATATAACATGCAGATATAAAATGTTACATTAAAAAAAAAAAAAGAAGAACTGCTTCCTGCCTTCCAGAAAAGTAGCAGGAATGCACAACAAAAGAACTTTTACTTCCACAAATCTAAAAATTTGGGAGGTCATGTTTCCTACTGTGCCAAGCAAGAGAACCTTGTAAATAATCACTGGAGAAGGCATTCCTGGGTGTCTTATTTTGTTTGTTTGTTTTAATTGTAAAACACACAGGACATAAAACTTACCATTTTTGCGTGTACAGTTCAGTGGTGTTAAGTATTATTCACGTTATTGTGCAACCAATATCCAGAACTCTTTTCATCTTGCAAAAGTGAAACTCTGTACCTATTAAACAATTACCCACCCCCTTCCCTCCAGGCTCTGGCAACCACGATTCTACTTTCCGTTTCTGTGAATTTGACTCTTCTAGGTACCTGGAATAAGTGGAGTCATAGTATTTATCTTTTTTGTGACTGGCTTTTTTCACTTAGCATAATGTCCTCAAGGGTCATCCTTGTGATAGCTCGTGTCAGAATTTTCTTCCTTCCCATTTATTTTCTTGATGCAACACAGCCTGTTGTGGTATCCATCATCGCCGTGAGGACTTCGGCACGCTTAACATTTGAGAGACTTCTCTCCAGTGGGGGAAGTAGATAGCTCAGGCAGTGAAAAGCAGTATCTGAGAAGAACTCAAACTCTCTTTTTCCAGTCTTTTCTAAGTAGGTGATAAGAGAGATGAATAAGATTGCATGCTGTGTCGCCCACCCTCACCCCGAGTCTCCTTCATTGCTTCTGCTCCAAGTCTTCAGGTAGCCACAGAGAAGCAGTGGGGTCCGTTAGAGATTAAGAGTGGTTTTTCAAGGAAAACAGACTTGGGTTCCAGTCTAACCTCTATAACTTACTAACTCTAGGATCTTGGATACATGAATAACCTCTTCAAGCCTCAGTTCGATCATCTGTGAATGGACAGCATAATACCTATATCCATCCCCTCAAAAAAAAAAACAAAACAAAACAAAAAAAAACCCAAAGCTTTTTTCCCCGTTTGTGAGTGATAAAGCATTCTTTTCTGTACTTTCCTGGACCTAAACTTAGTTTCTCAAATTAAAACACAATAATCATACTGTGACCTCTTCCACTGGGTTGTTCAGGGATGTCGTGTGATGTTATCTGACACTTGGGCCACCCTGAGATGTCTCATTCCAACCTGAGGGTTTTAGGGAAACTTAGGGTCTTGGAAAGCAGAGAATGCTCATTGATTATGCAGCCTCTGTATGTCAGATGTATTCCTTTTTCATCCAAAACACAGCCCAACTCTATTACGGTCGTTGACTCTTTTCATCATTAGTGTTGCTGTCTCCCCGGCTTGTCTTAACCAGCCCTTGCCCCCCAACTCCCATCTCTTGATCAGTGCCTAGCATAATGGCCATAGCAGTGCAGATGTGTCCCCTCATATTAAAAAAAAAAAAAAGTGTTTCTTTAATGCATCGGGAATCAGTCAGCATTGGGCTACATTTATTTGGCCACTAATACACCCCCCCTCCCATATCTTAAGAGACTCTCTTCCCGCTCCGATACCCTCATGGCCTCATGGTAAAAGGAACCGTTCATTCAACCTCTCAACTCTGACAAAGAAGGAAGCCTGAGTGTAGAAAGTGATTTCGGCTCCTCTCTGAAGTTGGGGACTCTCTTTGCTGACCACTCAGGAACGCTTTTTCCTGCTTTTGACCCTCCCCTCTGTTTTGTTTTGACAAACAAAACAGCTGTCCCCAAAGGGATGCCTCTAATACCTTCCACCAGAGTTGAGTTCTCTTTCCATTGCATGTTCTGTTTAAAAAGAAAGCCTCTTAAATGAGGGTTGAGCATACATTGAGTGTGTACTTAATTTTTAATATGTGTGTACCCACAGCCAAGAGAACAGAGAAGCCTTAAATAATAATGAGACTGAATTGTACATGTTGCATGTTTTACGTGGCACTGATTCGTAAATGTACATACCCTTAGCAGCCAGGTATTATTTAATACATCCCTGTTGGTCAAGATGCCAAATTTAAATGAAAAGCATGTTTAAATATATTTAATAATATTATGGCTTTTGGTTGACTATCAAACTAACATAACTGTGTTTTCCCCCAACCAACCCTCATTCACTGTCTTATATTTTCACTCAGAATGCTAGTTCTTTTGTGCTATTAAGCCAATTTTGATTATAAAACAATTTATTACCACAAACTTTCAGCATGATGTGGGTTTCCACTGGGCCCTTAAATGTAAATGTTATAGAGAAAGAGAGAGCAACGCTGACTTTTCGGGGTTTTTTTTTGTTTTTTTTTTTTAATTTTTCCAGCTGCAAAGCAAAATGTCTCTGTATATGTTAAGTATGGAGCAAAGGGTGAGCCATTGAATTAAAAAGGAAATTAATAAGTGTCTTAGAGATGCTAAATTGTTTTTCAGTTTCTGTAATAAATGGTGTCTGCCTTTTGAGCTGTTATTGCTTTGAGTGTTTAGTACTAAATGTACTATGTTCATTTTTTTCTTCCCTTTTTTCTTGTGCTGATTCACTTCTGTTAGTTTTGCAATAGTGACCCCTAGGGGCTCCAGGAAACATTGCATGGGCTGCTAAGATGGTCTCAGTACCTCTTAAAAAAGGAACCCCTTGCTTTGACGTGCAGTGACAAGATGCCTGGGGCTTGGGGTTGAAGGGGAGAGAAGGCAGGGGCACCCTAATGAGATGGGTTACTCGATCCATCCACCAGGTCTCCAATCTGACAACAAACCAAAAAGGGCTATAACTAAAAAGAGTCGTTTTATAAAAGAACTAGCCAAACTTGGAGTAATATATTCTGTTCTGGCAGATTTTTAAAATTATGAATAAAATATCATTGTATTTATTTAACATATATAACTCTTGTTCTTGTTTTCAGCAGTTTTCTTGCTATTTTCATCCTGGTGATAGACATTTCCCGTAGTGATTACGGTGAAATGATTCTTGCATGTGGGTCTTCTATGTGCCGTCTTGCAATAATTACTTGCTTCTCGCGGCTCCAAATGTTCCCCTCTTTTCTTTCTTCATTGTTCTCTGCATGAGTCCTTATAAAGTTTTATTTTACCCTTTAGCCTACTTACTCTTTTCACGAATGTTCCATTATCCTTTCTTCTAGTTTCTCAGAGTTCTTACAGAAGCCTTTATGTTTACATCTTAAAATTTTTAAAAATCTGATTAAAACTATCACAAATGTTCAAAACACAATCAAATTCTTTGATTACATAAATGCTGATAAACAATTCTTATAAAACCTGTTTTTTGTACCATAGTAAATTCAAAATAGGGGATGGCTTTGTACACTGTAGAAGGTCTGTGGTTCATTTTTTTAAGAGAAAAGTCAGTATAGTGCATAGTGATACATAAAATTCTTATAAATAGGTATAATCTTGTGTCATATCTCTTTGCAAATGTCGATGACAATTATGATTTTAGGCAACATTTGTTGATGCTTTTTATGTGCTAAGCACTCTTCAAATCACTTTCCATTAATTAACATATTTAATCACCACAACAATATCATGGGACGGGATCTAAAATTATTCCCAGTTTACGTATGTTCACAGAAGAATGCTTATGTGTTCCCCAAAGAAAAACTTCAACAAAGTAGTGTATGAGCTGCTACAGTTCATGTGCAATAAAAGAGTTAATATTATTAGTTCTTTCTTGCACTTTGGGAGTCAATCTGGGTCATTTTTCTTTATCCCATTAACCAGCTTTTTCCCTGGGATCTTGTACCTCCCTTCACCCTTTGATACCTGTCAGGTTCTCCGTACCACATGTCTCCTGCTGTATCTATTGAAAAAGCAATATCTGCTCCCACAGATCTTGTATTACAGTTGAGATGAGCCCAATAATATACTATTTCAGGAACAAATAATCACAAGAAAGAATATGATTTCAGATAGAAAAAAAAATGCTGTGAGAGAAAGTGAAGCCACATAGGGAACTAAGAGGGGCCAGGAAGAGGGGGCAGGAAGGACTGGCCGTGTGAGCAGTGGGAAAGGTCCTCCTGAGGAAGCATATTGAGGAACAGACTGGACTGGCAGAGAGCATGGTGAGTGCAAAGGCTCTGGGGTGGGCATGAACTAAACGTGTCTGAGGAAAAGCCAAAAGACCAGGGAGGCAGGAGTATGTTAAGTAAGGTACATTCTGTGGTGTGGAGCTCTTCTCTCACTTCCCCTTCTCAGCTCTCGGACACTCTGTTTTCTGCCTCAGACCCAGGTCTCCCTGAGTTCAAAGAAATGGTCTAGAATGGCAACATCTTGAGATGACATTCATGGGAGTTGGGGAGGGCAGGGAGGGACACAGACAAGAGAATCGGACTGGGAGGGGTTACACTGTGTGTGTCTTCCGTATGCTCACATGTTACACGTGTTTGTCCTATACAGTCAGATTAACATGGACCCAGCAGGAGGGAGACCCAGGTTTCTGGGCACAATGAGTCTCCCATGCTTCAGTGGTCCCATAGCACACAACAGACCTCGGGTATGGTGACTCCCCTTTGTGTGTCCACCTCCCACCGGATAGGAAGCTTACCGAGGGCAGCGTAAGCTGTATCAGAATCGTTCTTCAATCATTTTTCTTTCTTGTATTCATTTGTTCAGCCAGTGTTTCTGAGCGTCATCTGTGATAGGTCTGTCTCTGGTCACAGATGCAGCTCTGAACGTGCAAGACCCTGTCCTTGTTCTCACGCCTCTTGCAGTAGTGCAGAGGAGAAGTATACAGTAAAGCAGACAACTGTACCAGCGTGTGCTCCGTGCTGCGGTGGGTGACGCACCTCACCCAGCCTTGGAGAGGCAGAGAAGACGTTCCAGAGGAAGGACAGTTGAGCCAGGACTTGGAAGTGTTACCTAAACCAAGTTGTGTGTGTGTGTGTGTGTGTGTGTGTGTGTTGAGGGGCTGAGATGGGGGGAAAGTGTACAGAATTTTAGATCTTGGGAACAAAGGACTCATGACCTAAAGCTGAACTCAGTGGGTGTTGGATGAAAATGTGAATTTGAGTGAATAAATGAACAAATTAATGCTTTTGTCTACACGTGTGGTGGGTGCAGCTCACCCAGATGGAAGTATAAAGCCAAAAAGCATTTTGTTAATTTACCTTGATAAATCACTGTTCCAGATTCTGCTCATCACTTCCTTGTAGGCAGATTCTTATGGGGACCCATATCATTATCAAAAGGTTGTTTGCCTAGTAGATTATTCAGTGATTTATTGGGAGAGTAAGCTAAGCGGTCATTTTAACCTGGGGACTGGACATAACCAAAGCCCAGTGCCCAGCATTTCTGTCTTTCCTGAATCTTGCTTGGCTGAGAACTATGGGATGAGTAGATGGTTGAAAAATGTAGTCATGATTTCAAGGCTGTGCGTGGAAGGGAGTGTTGGCTGTTAGTGTGCTCGAGACACCAGAGGCAGACTGCTGGCTTGGGAAACAGGGACCTGGGTTCTAGTCTTTGCTCTACCTGTGGTGTGGCAGTGAGCAAGTAACAGTTCTCTAACCTGAACAGCGGAGTGGTGTCAGGCAATGTCTAAGGTCCCATCCAGCTCTGGAATTCTGTGTGCATTTTAGTCCTCTCTGCTGAGGAGAGGGAGGTGGTGAATGTGTCTGAGCCCCAGCCTTGTCCTGGGGGACTCGCTCGCCTCAGAAGCATGGGCATCTGGCCCCGAGCACTGTAAGAAGCTGTCCTAATTGGCCACACTCACGGTGGGTTCTGGCTGTCCAGCCCCTGTGCTCCTGCAGAGCCATAAATGACCACGCTCCTGATGTGCTAACCCGTGTCTGTTCTACCATGATCCAAGCAGTAGGCTATCCTGACGTTGCCTTTCCTTAGAGTCCACACAGGGAGCCTCTGGTCTGCCGGTTTTGCCTCTCCTGCGCTAAAGCCACGCCGCAAGCATTCAGATCCCAGCCCCTCCACACGCCACCTGTGTGGCCTTGGTCAGGTTTCTTAATTTCTTTGTGCCTCAGTGTGGATGACAAGTAACCTTAGGGGGTTATTTGTAAAGACGAATGCGATAATCCATGTAATCCACATACAGCAGTTCAAACAGTGCCTAGTGCATCCTAAGGACAAAGTACAGCTGCCTTCCTTCCTGAAATACTTTCTGCCCAATTCTCAGGCAAGCAGTAGGGATACTGAGGTGTAGAGGACACCGTCTGCCCAGGGGAGTCCAGCCCAGTGCCGTCTACTGAGTGCCTCCCGTGAGGCAGACGCTTTGCCTAGGTTACCTCATTGAGTCCCCACTACAATCCAGAACAACACTTGCAATCAGAACACTTCTCAGACTGCAGCCCAGAGACCAGAGAAGTCATGTGACATTCCCTGCATCATGAAATTAGTACATGGCAAAGTTGGAGTTGGAACTCAGGTCTCTTGGACTCCAAGTCCAGTGCTCTTTGCACCCTCCTCGCCCTGCCCCGCCAAGGTGCTGTTGCTGGGCTGGTTTTGAAGGGAAGAAGAAACAGTGCATCATGGGAGTGATCGTAGTTGGGAAATGCAGCCTCCTTCACAGGGCATCCTCTCCCAGCTTTCAGAAGTAGTGGAAAGGCTGGGCTCCTGGGCCCAGCTCCCAGCAGTCCTTGCTTCAACCCGTCTGAAAAGGATCCGTCTTTAAAAGCAAGGAGCCAGAAAAAATAATTCATACTAAAAACAAACTCTGTCATGAGTCATTTGACTTTGCTTTCCCCCGAACACATAGTTTATGTCTTGGGCGAGCGAAGGCTAAAGGAACATCTGATATGTTTTAGGCTGGCAGAGCCCTTATTTAAGGAGCTGTACGTCCACTAGGTGCCCACTGGACCCCAGGGTTTAAATCAAGGCTTGTGCTCAGGGGGCCTGACAACCTGACAATTTGTTATTGTTGCTGCATTTGTTTTGAGGTGTGACTGTGTACGAGTTTTATCAAGGTGACAAGAATCTCTTTGGTCCGTGATGCAGAATTTCTCGGGCAGTGAATTAACCTACGTGGTAGTTGTTCTGAGTGAACATGTGCCCCAGAGGAGTGTGTGTGAGTGCACACGTGTTCAGATGAGTGACCTCTCTGGAAGTGAGAGGGAGAGAATCAGGGAAGGGCGGCTTCCGAATGCTCTGCTTTCTGCTCCCGTCAGCAAAGGAGGGAGGCTCAGCCGTGGGTCGGGGTATTTCTCAATCCTGGGTGAGCAGGACATAACCCAGAACACAAGGCAAGTGTCTCTGTCTCTGTGGTGACTTGCTCCTTTTGAGATAACTGAAAATATGGAAGTACACTTACATGGTAAAAACATAAAAAACCTAGAAGTAAAGAGCAGAAGGTGAAAGGCATAAACCTCTCCTGATCCCAGAGGTAATTACTGTTATACATCTTGTACATCTTTCTAACCTTTTTCAGTGCATTCATAGACATATGTATGTGCATGTGTAGGATCATATCATACAAATTGTTCTGCAAATTTTTTTCCCGCTTATTAGATATTTGGAGGATGTCAGTGCATTTAGAGCCATCCCATATCTGTTACATATTGATAGGAATTTCAGAGTCTGCTTATATAAAAAAATATTTAACCAATATCCTATTGTTAGACATTGAAGTAATTTCTAGTGTCTAGCTTTTCAAACAGCAACACAAGTCTCACCCTGTGTATGGTACTTTATGTACAAGTATGGAGCGTTCTCTTGGAGAGATACAACAGTGGAATTTCTACTGGAAGGACTTGTACATTTGAAATTGTGTTAGCTGTGGCCAAAACATACTCCACAAGGGCTATCCCAATTTGTATTCCTGCCAGCGGTGCCCCCTTGCCTTTGCCAATACTGCACAGTCAGTCATTCAACATTTTTTGCCAATTTCTTGGGCAGAAAATGACCGCTCATTGTTCTTTTCCTTTGCCTGCGCCCTGTTGTTGGTGAGAATGAACATTTTCTTTATATCCTCAGTCACTTAATTTCTGTTAATGGCCTATGAATATCCTCCCTTCATTTTCCTGTAGGGTTGTTTTCTTTTCCCTCAGGAATTTGGAGGCATTCTTCGTGAGCTCTGTATATCAATCCTTTGTCTGTCATGTATATTGAAGACTTTCTTATAATATGACCCTTGTCATCTACCTTTGCGTATAGTGTCTTATACAGAAGTTTAAAATTTTCATATACTTACATCTGTGAATCCCTTTCTTTATGGCTTCAAGATTTTGGAAACATTCCCTGAACACTCTTTTTTCCCCTGAAGTTGTGTTTTTTAGAATAATAACATTTTAGACCAGAACACACCAGGTTGGCAGAATGGTCTCTGTATCTGTGCAGACCTTCTTGGTAATTTTGCCATTAATTACGGGGAAATTCTGAAACCACATGGATCAGACAGAGGCAGATGGGAGGCAGCAGGGAGCGAGTCGGAACATGCAACCAGAAGTCATTTATCTGGGCCTTGGACCATCTTCAGGCTCTTGTACTTGCCACTGGATTCAGGGACATCACTTTTCTGCTCTGAGCCTTAGTTTCTTTCTCTGTCAAATGGGGCAGATCACAATTTCAAAGGGTTGTTGCAAGGTTTAATGTCTCCTGTGTTTCAGCCTACTCAATACATGTTTGTCTCTGCCTCTCCTGATAAAAGGTCTTTTTTTCCCCTGAACATTTAAATGTAACTGGTGACTTAAAACTGTTGACTTCCATCTCTTCTGAGGATTTTTGTAGCTGAATAGTGGAGTCAGAGCTTGCCCAAGACTCTGAGGCAATTTCCTCATGATGCATCTCCGTGGACCTAAAGGAAACGAAACACCTACACCATTGCTCAATGCTGGAAAATTCTCCAGGGTGGCCAACCCCTTTTAGAGGAGAGAAGCCAGGGCTCTGGGGGACGACTCCAATCCACGTGGGCAGAGAGTTCCTTCCTCCAGAGCTTTTGTCGTTCCTGGACTCACCGAGCCCCTGCCTGTGCCAGGACTGTTCCCTTTCCTTTGAAATCATTCGTCTTCCCAGCCCCTCGCCTGGCATCCTTCACTTCCTATAGCAACACAAGTTGGGAGCCCAGACATTTGAGCCAGACAGTCTGGGTTCAAAATCCAGCTCTGTGAGGCCTGGATCAAAGGTCTTCATTTCTCTCTACCTCGATTTTTCTGTCTGTAAAGTGGGAATACTAGTATTACCTCCCTCCCAGAGCTGTGACAAGAGTTAATGTTTATAAAGCCCTTGGCACATAGTACAGTGATCAAGGAGCAACAAAGAAATCATTAGCAGTATCCAAATCCTGCTCCCTCTTCTCACAGCCAATGGACTTTGGATAATATACTTATTCTGATCTCAGCTCTCTCATTTGTAAAATGGGTATGAGACTGTCTACCTCATAGGATTGCTGGGAAAGTCAAATGGGATAATGTAGTAATGAGTATAGGGATTCAATTATTGTTGGCTACTGTGGTGATGATTATCGAAACAGACAGGGATGAATATTGAGTACCCAATACTCAAAAGCAGAGGATCTGGGGATGAAAAGGGAAGGCTGTGGAGTCAGACACCCTGGGTTAGAATGCAGCCCCCACCACTCTTGGCCCTGTGACCTTGGACCTAAACCTTTTTGACATTCAGTTTCCTGATCTGTTAAGTAAGACTGATAATGGTGCCTCCCTCTAGGCTTGTTATAATAAGGAAATGATGATAAAACAGGAACGTAGAAAATGCTCAATAAAGCTAACTGTTTTTTTTTAATTAACGTATAGTTGCTTTACAATGTTGTGTTAGTTTCTGGTGTACAGCATAGTGGTTCAGTTATATACACATATATTCTTTTTTGGTATTCTTTTTCATTATATGTTTTTAAAAGGTATTGAATATAGTTCCCTGTGCTATACAATAGGACCTTGTTATTTATCTACTTTGTATATAGTAGTGTGTACCATAAGATTAATGGTTACTCATATCTCCTGTCCATCGATGGGAAGATTCTCGCCTGCAGTCAGGAGCCCCTGGGCAGGAGGAGTGGCAGCAGCCAGAGCCCCAGCCTGATCCCTTCTGCTGGGTCTGGAGCACGAGATAGGAAGGAGGATCAAAACTCAAGAAGGGAAACTGAGGCAGGAGCCTGCTTTTTATGGATCAACCAAAATGATCGGGACAGAGAGGAAAACACAGTTAAGGATGTCCATCAGGATTTATCTGCAGCAGTGTGTCTCCTTTTGATTCTTAAAACTGTCCAGTCGGCTAGGTCCTGTTGTTTCCAGTTTTCACCTGGTGAAACTGAGGGCAGAAAGGTTAAGTGACTTGCCTAAGATCACACAACTAACAAGTGGAGGACCTGGGATTGGAGCCCAGGACTGTCTGGCTCCAAATCCCTAATGATACGCTGTTAATATCGGTCCCGCCTCTGTTGGGAATGACTCAGAGGCCAAGTGGGAGTGGGTGAGGTGGGGGGCTGACCCTGTGTCTCTGGGAGACCAGAGGAGCTGGAGGCAGGGGCAGTAGGCCTGGAACTGACAGGCTGCATGTAAAAGTTTGGAAATTTTATCCTGAAAGACAAGAGAGTATTTTCAGCTGAGGCCGTTTTGAACTGTACCCTGTGTACTAGGCCAAGGGTAAACCAAAACACTGCCATAAATAGGTTTCTCCAGAATTCTCATCACAACAGCCCACTGTGCTCCTTCTGTCTGGAGATGACTGTTGAAATGCTTCACATGAAAATGGTTGAATCCATCGCTGTTCACAAAGTTGGCCACAGCCTATTCAGATGAGGTGCCTCGGGTGTGAACTGAGATGCAGGAATCATCAGATGACCAGCCGTTGTGGAGTCTCAACAAATGGCCTGCCCAGGGAACCAGCATCCCTGGACCAGGGCCAGGCCTTTCTGAAGCCACTGCTCTGAAGGGGCCCATCCTAGTACAGTGGGCATGCCCCAGCTGGCTACAGATTATTTCTTACAGCTGTCCTTCCTCTAATTAAAAAATAAAGTATCAAAGCTGGAATAGACTTTAACAAGTCATCTAGTCAAATGCATTTAGAAGATGGGGACATTTGGTTCCCAAGTAGGAGGTGACATTCCCAAGGTGATAGAGAGGAAACCAGAGACTAGAATCCGGGCCTCCTGATTCTTAGACTGAAATATGTCTACTGCTGCCCTCCTGAACAACACAATTACGGAATTTCTGCCAGCCTCTCCCAAGGGCAGGGCTGGAATGTGGGAGGGACGGGATGGAGGCTGTTTGTCCTTGATGCTTTCTCTCTTCCCCTCTACGTTTGTCTGTCCCCCCACTTCAGTGTTTCCTCTCCCTTGTCAAAACTAGTCCTGTGGGCCCAAATCCAGTCCTTTGAGAAGCAGCTTCTCCGGTTTCCAGAGTTATTGCTGCTCACCTGACCAGGGCCACTTGCACAATGGACAAGCCCCTGGACCAGGAGGATGCCAGGCTCAGCTCCTGTTGTGTGCATTTCCCAGATGAGACGTGGCCTCCCCAAGCATCATTCCTGATCTCTACCCTGCAGACCAGAAAGCAGAAAGGGACGAATGTTAACTGAGCACTTGATAACATGCTCGATTATATAACCACATTTAATCTTTAATTTAGGCTGTGGGATGTAGGTAGATACTATCATCTCCACTTAAAATGAGAAATGAGAGGTTTAGGAGGGCAAATCACTTGCTCAAAGCCACACAGCCGGGAAGTGAGAGAGCTGGGACTTGAACCTGGATTTGTGTGATAATCCAAAGTATAAGATCTTTCAAGTTCACCAGGCTAGAGAAAGTGAGATTAATGTGGTACACACACACACACAGACACACACACACACACACACACACTAGAACAGTGCTTTCTAAACTGTGAAGAGCTACCCACCCATGAAGGGTGAGGAGGATGACAATTAGCCACCAGTCCAGGCCAAGCATGGAATGGCTCCTAACAGGCAGGTGCTTAGCCTCTGGGGAAATACACCTTCCACGAGGAAGTCTGGAAGTCACTTCTATTACTCAAAGAATCCACTTACAAGGAGAGGCATAGTGGAGCTATTTAGGGGCGAGGGTCTCTGAGCTAGTCCAGTAGCTCTCAGACGTCATCAGAGGGCTACTGCAGGGAGAACCTGCTATGTAATTTGTGGGATCTGGTACAAAAGGAAAATGTGGGCCCCTGGCCTGGGGTGGGGAAGTCACTGACGGCTGACAGGTGACCCCAAGTGTTCCTAGCTTCCCAGTTGCCTACCCAACACTCCATGGTAGTGGGGAGTTGAGGGGAGAGTCACTGCTCACCCCACCTGAGACACAGCAGCCTCACAGCCTAGCCTGGCTCTCCCCACACCTCTCCTTGTCCCTACACTCCCTCCACCCCATGCAATCCTGTCACCACCCCAGGGATGCGTGGTCAGCAGTGGGGCTGTGGGTGTGGGGTAAGGTGCCAGAAGGCAGAGAGGAGACAGCCAAGAACTACCTGGCCCTAGAGAGAGAAAGGCAGGAGCAGACCCCCAGCACATGCTCCATTGTCCCATCAGCCTTCGTCCACAAAGCACACATTCATAGATAAAATTAAGAATTTCAGAACAGGGACTGCAGATCACTAAACCCCAAGCTTGAGCCGTTCCTGGTTTGGGGCCCTGGGCGACCACACAGGTGACTTTCCCATGAAGTTGGCCCTCACTGCAGGTCCTTATAGTTTCACTCTACAGTGGAAATGAAAAAATAAGGGCAGTATGTTGACTTTTTTAAACAAAACGAAATGTAAACACTTGAAATGAGTTCCCTTTATTCTGAGATCATGGTAACCTTTTTTAGTGTTGAAATCTCTTTTTTGTTATGACATAATGGTCAGAGTAAATGTTGAGTAGTTTTGTTTTTTGTTTTTTTTAAGGTCTTTATATGGCAAAATAAGAAGCTGATGATTCTTTCTAGGTTCTCCAAGAGGTTTGGAGATTGTCTGGGTCCAGTTTGGAGACTCCTGAGCTAGGGTTTCCAAAAATTAACCCTTCCTGATTGTGGGGACAGAGCCTCTTCCCCAGCCGCTGGCATTAGAAAGGCTCCACCCCGAATACTATTAGTAATTTTTGTGTACTTTGGTATTTTCTAGGTACATCTTTGCTTTTGTGAAGTCTAAAGTCTACTGGAGCCTGTGGGACAAGGCAACACACACTAAGGCACCAAATCAGAATTCAAAATCTGAAACTTCCCAGTATCCTATGACCCTGGAGAGATCATTTCTCCAAGTCTCTCAATCATCAACAGCTCCATAGAAGTAAAGGGGAGGAGTGATGACACACCCAGACAGACCTGGCCTATGTCTTCTGTCCTGGTGTAATTATTAATCAATGATCCTAAAAGTGTCCAGGCTCAAAGGAGAGATTATCGGGGTATAAACTGTGGCCACCCTTACTAAAGTCCTCTTCATCTCTCCTAAGGCAGCAAGCCCAACAGAGGCTGCTGTTTCCCTGGACAGGAATCCGTGGTGCCCAGTTGAACCTGTGGTGGCATCTGTCCTGCCAGAGGCCTGGGTTGGGTGACAGCTTGGAGCCTGGAAGATCCCGTGGTGGTGGTGAATCTGTGTGATGCCCTGCCCAGTGGCACCCACCATTGTATTGTATTATAGGAGCATCAGGTTGAAGGCCAAGCCACCTTCTAACCTTTGAGGAGGGAAAATACGTCAATGCGATGGTCCACTGAACTCTGGAAATAGATGACATGTGGTGCTTTTTGGGGTATGTAGCCTCAGTGGTTTTACTCCAGAAGATGTGGAATTAAACAAAGCAGACAGCTGATTGCTGTTAAACCTACATGCACAAAATCAACCATGATGGTGTCTTCTCAGTTACAGAACCAGAGAGGCATTCCCTAGACTGGGCTTTGGGTTAAGAAGTGAGAAGGAAGAGGCAGCAGAGGAGGAGGAGAGAGAAATAACACCACACATAGGTGTCCAGTTTTGAAATGTACAAAGTCTGTGCCATTTAATCAGGATTATTTTTTCTTTTAATCCCATGTGGATTTCTTTGTATCCATATGGAAAGAAATCTTTGCCAATATCTGTTTCAGAGTCTCAGGTTTAAGAAGCCGATCATTGACCCAAGGAAAAAGTGACATAAATCACACTTTCCAGTCCTTCAGACAAAGAACAACTCGAGGCAAGCTAGAGAGTTTGCAGGGCATTTTGGTGACATTTCTGGATGCCCTTTGTTTCCCCCTTTCAAGAAAAGCCCCTTTCTTTCCTTGCCTTCTCACATAACAGCTTAGGATTCTTGTTTCCCCCCAGAAATGCATTTGAACTTGCTGGGTTTGTTAAGAGTCAGGGCATGAAGCATTTTTCCATGGTAGGAAAGTTCTGGCATTCCAAAGCAGAACTAATGTGAGATTTGGGAAGGCTGCCCTATTTGTGCACTTAATTAGGGATCCCCCAAGGCAGCTGAGCCATCGGTGTCATAGGAAACCGACGCCAAGGCCAGCAAAGGCTGAGGCTGTGTGAGCTCTCGAGTCGGGGTGAACGTGGATTCCACACCTGTTCCCCACGGACTCCGAAATAAAGAACAAGGGCTTTCTGACCACATTCATTTGGATCCTGGGCCTGATTTCATCGTTCTTTGTGTCACCAGTGTTTGAGTCAAGTCCCAAATCACTTGGAGATATGTGGAGGATCAGTTATAGGTTTTCTTTGGGTCTATGAAATCAGGTCTTGGTTCTGATAAGATCTTTGAACTTGACAAAATCACAGTGGAAAAATTATAGACTTTATTATTGTTTTAAGTTTTTAAAGTTTTTTGGTTGGTTGTTAAGGGGAAGAGGTAAATAGATCTTTTTATTTATTTATTTATTTATTTATTTATTTTTAAATGGAGGTGCTGGGGATTGAACCCAGGACCTTGTGCACGCTGAGCACATACTCTACCACTGACCTATACCCTCCCACCAACCAGAATTATAGACTTTATAAAGGCCAACCAGCTTGTGCTCTGAGTCTGACTCTGCCACTGCTGGAAGATATCAGATCTTGAAGAAGTTATCCAGTTATTTCTGAGATGTAGTTTTCTTCCCTGTGAAAGGTCATTCTAACACCTACTCCATGGGTTTATTATAGTAACAACAGCTAATGTTTGTTGAGCAATTATAGTGTGTCAGGCACTAAAAGCATGAACTAAATTAACTCTTCAATCCTCCGTGGACCCTATAAGGTAAATTCTATATTAGAGGTTGGCAAACGGCTCCCAGTGGGCCAGTTCTTGCCCACTGCCCCTTTTGCAAATAATGTTTTATTGGAACATGGCCATGCCCATCTGTTCATGTAAACCCTATGGCAATTTTCAGGCTACAGCCCCAGGGTTGTGTAGTTGGAACAGAAACTATGTGTCCCACAATACCTAAAAATTTACTATCTGGCTTTTTACAGAACAAAAAAATTGCCAACCCCATCTTTAAATTATCTTCATTTCAAGATAGAGAATATAAACCATAGACATTTTACATAGCTTAACTGAGTCCATACAGCTGGTGACAGACAGAACTAGGATTGGAACCCAGTAGCCTGACTCCAGAACCTGTGATCTTAACCAATATCCTACATGTAATGTACATGGATTGCCTAGGGAGGTGCCTGACGCATAGGAGATGCTTAAGACATCTGTTTCTGTAGCAATCCTTTCCCTTTCCCCCACGGTTCTCCTTTTCCTTCTGTCTCCCTTCACAAGTTCCTATCAGTTCCAATTGCTTTTTCCTTCTCTTCTGATGGATGATGTTTTCAATTCAGCAGACATCTGGGCAATTTTATACCCATTTTCTCAAGCCATCAGATAACTCTGTGAGGTCAGTAACATTTTCTTCATTTAAAAGATGTAGAAACCACTCCTGACCTCTGAGCTCCCAGGAATTTTGGCGCTTCATTTCTAAACCCTTGGAGGAAATGTTGCTTGGGGCTTTGGGAACATTGGTTTCATGCTGCAAACTAACATTAGAGAAAATAATCTCAGCAGTTACTCGCGACAGGATTACAGTCTAATTGGGGTGAGAAAATAGTGTAAAATACTGGAACAACAGCAGGCACTTTAAAAGTTAAATTATTTATTACAGATATGAGTGCGTGTGAATTCAGGGAGCTGGGACGAGAGAATGAGCAAGGGGTGTGGGGTTCAGGGTGCAGGGAAGGGTTCCTGGAGACGATCCAGTGTGAACCGGGCCTCAATCGGATAGTGGTAGAGTGTGTGCTTAGCATGCATAAGATCATGGGTTCAATCCCTAGCACCTCCATTAAAAAAAAAAAACTCATAATAAATAAATAGATGTAACTTCCTCTCCATAACAAACAAAACAAAATAAAACAAAAACTTTAAAAACTTAAAAAAAAAAAAAAAAAAAGAAAGTCAGATGTGGGTATCATGGAAGTGAGGAAAGAACCACAGAGAGATGCCCCAGAAGTGGATATGTCTCAAAGGGACAGGCCCAACAAGTCCCAGAGAACTGTGGGGAATCAGAATGGGTAAACAGAGTGAGGACAGGCTGTTTGGGACTTCTGAACGCCAGAGAGAGGGGTCTGGGTTTTAGAATAATAACAGTGCAAATTATGGAAACACTTAGGTGAGGGATTGCTGACCCAGGCACTACAGATACACACTCTCCTTTAACCCTGCCAACCGTTCCGTGATGTACGTATTGTCCTATTTTACAGATGACAATGTTGAGGCTGAGATTGTAGGAATCAGATATTAATGGGAAAATTAGAAATATTTCACATGCCAGGGCTTTTGTGTTGTTAGTCTTATTCTGTGGACACTTGTGGTTGGGGTTTTAGATAAGCCCGTACAGTAGAATCTTCGGCTGTGCCAGTAAATTGTTCTCACTTGCTCCAGTGCTGTCATCTATTATCAACTGCTCAGGGACTCAGATGGAGAACACTAGGAATTAGGTGTTCTACACCACCTGGACCGTGTATGATACCTCCTGTCACAGCCAATGGGGAGCTACGAAATACTTTTGAACAGGAAATGCCACAATGAAAGGAACTACTCTGCCAACAAAGTCAGGCTGGATGGGAGCTGGGAAAGATAGGAGAAGGTAGTACGAATGTACACGTGTGCTGTGCAGTTGTAAGACCACCTTGGAGTGAGCCACAAGAGCTTGGGTTTGGGGTGACTGAAGAGGGCAATGCAAGAAGAGAAGGGCATAGGTATGGAGTCAGAGGGCCATGACCAGCCTGCTTAGACCTCACTACTGGACAACCATGCTTGGGGAGTATAGGACTTGGGAGTCTAAAGATTTAAGTTCAAGTCCTGGCTCCACTGCTGAAGATGCACTGTGTGAAGAAAGAGGGAAAAGGGAAGAGTGATAGGGTGAGTGAGTTATACAACATCTCATGTGCCCTCCCATCAACTCTGGGAGGTGGTCATAATGAGAACAATGGATAACAGGTAAATACCTCCGTGTGCCAGCACTTTTAAGCTCTCTTCTAGCTGTTTCTATGTATGTATTTAATCCTCATAGAAAACCCATAAGATAGGGAGCATTGTTATTCCCTTTAAATAGATGGGGAGACTGAGGCACAGAGAGGTTAAGTAACATGACTGTGGTCACACAGCTGGTAAATGGAGAAACTAAGCTTTGAACCCAGGCAGTTTGGCCCCAGAGTCCATGCTCTTAGTCATTTTCACATGGTCTTTAAGGCAAGTTTACCTAGAGGAGCATTCTGGGGCTAAGGTTATTCCTTTCCCTTTAGCTGCATAATGACATTCTGCACCTCTGCACCATGGGGTCAGATGTAGACCCACCAAGAAGGCTCCATGCCCCAGCATGGTATTGCTCACAGCCTGTCTGGAACCTTTTACTGCATCCTCCCCCCACCCCCCCAGACCCTCAGCCCTGACCTCCTGGCTCCTGGCCACACCCAGTACTCTTGGTTCTAGCTTCCCGCCCCTGTAGGACTTCTGCCCAGTGCCACACCTCCAAGTCTCCTTCTCTGAATACTTTATTTTTACCCTTGGGACACTTTTACCTCTTTGTTCAAGGTAAGATTCTAGCACCCCTGATCCTACTCCCATGCCAGCCCACATGAGTGGCCTCCCCATCAGATTTGTACCAGCTCCTGGGAACAGGACCAGACAACTTGTTCAGCCACTTTCTCAAGGGCTGGTCCCTGGCAGCTTTACTGGTCCCACCTGTTCCTGGCCTGGTAGCTGCCAATCCAACCAGATGAGGCTATTCTAGGAGCAGCAGGAAGACTTATTCACCCTAGTTGTGCCCTTAACAAAAAAAAAAAAAACTCAAATGGCTTTTTGTTCTGTTGTTTATTTGTTTTTTAATGTGCTTTAAAATCTGTACAGGATGCTATAGCAGTTAAGACATGGCCTCTGAAATCAGAAGGATAAGAGTTCAAAATCCAGTCCTGCTACTTGCTAGCTGTGTTGTCCTCGGAAAATAACTCAATCACAGTTCTTCATTTTTAAGTAGAGCTAAAAGAAGGCCTACATTATGAGGTGGTTATGAGAGTTCAGTGAAATGATGTAGGTGAGCACATATCACACTACCTGACCAGCAGTAAGTACTCAGTAAGTGGTAGTTATCATCAGCATTATATTAAGTATCATTATGTAAAATACCATTCAAGGTTCCCTGGAGATTTCATTCAGACCGTTATTTATTCAACAGACATTTATCAGGAGGCTACTAGTCTGATCCATGCCAGGTGCAAATATAGGATGTATGTTGATGAAAGGAAGCAATGCATGTTAATCACTTCTTAGAAGCCAGACACTATTCTAGCCATTTTAGGGACATATTTCATTTAATCTTGATAAGGGCTTTGCAGGCAGACATTGTAATTGTCATTTTACAGATGAAGAAACTGAGGTCAGAGAGGTTAACTCCCCAAAGGCATGGCCAATGATTGAGGGTAGCCTAAAATAAACCAAGATATTCTGAGATCAAGTCCCCACTATTGAGGGAGCCACATTTTGCTCTCATACTCCCACAGTTGAGTGCCTTTGTTTATGTACCTTCCCCATTAAAAGGAAGTTCAAAGGAAAGTGTTGTTTACTTCATCCTTATTGGTACAAATCTCTGAAAGAGGGGAGAGTTCTGTGCCTATCTCAGCATGCTAGTGATGAGCCGGGGGCTGTCCTCCAACGATTGGCTATTTCATCATCCTTCAGGATGCCTTCTCTCAGGATACGTGGGGCTGGAACGAGAGAGGGAGAAGGCGGCAGGTAAGAAGATCGGAGTGGACTCCCCCAAGGCATACTTTGCAATTTATTTGGTTTTTAAAAATCAGCCCCAGTCTTAAGCTTGCTTTTTGGACTCATGCCTTATGCCTCTAGCCACTGAAAGCCAAGTATGTCAAGGGAAAAAAAGGTCCTTCAGTTAGTTGAGGTTTTATTCTGTTTCTACTTTGGTGGTTTAAAACTAATTACAGACTCTGGGTTGTGCCTGCATGTCTCAAATGAAATGAGAGTTTGAACCAATGGCTTTAATAATGAAGAGAGGAAAATCCACTTTTCTTCCCATTATCTAAAGATTTCAGGCATATGTAAGTTTTTCTAAAAATTGAATTATGTGAAAAATTGGCCTCAAGCCTTCATTTCACTTTGCTTGTCTAGAAACCATCTCAAATTTTGTTTCGGAAAGGAGATGACATGCCTCCACTGGTTTGGCAGGACTAGAGGGTCTTGTTGGAGCAATTGCAGGCTAAAAGATTTCAGTATTGTTATGATAAAATATTTGTGTGTGCTTGGGGGAGGGAGGTGTATCACAAAGGATGACACTTCGTTTAATTTTTTAAAGCTTTTTTTTAAATTGAAATATAGTCAGTTACAATGTGTCAGTTTCTGGTGTACAGCATAATATCCCAGTCGTGAAGATACATACATGTATTTGTTTTCATATTCTTTTTCATTAAAGATTATTACAAGATATTGAATATAGCTACCTGTGCTATACAGAAGAAATTTGTTTTTTATCTATTTTTATATATAGTGGTTGTCATTTGCAAATCTCAAACTCCCACATGTATCCCTTCCCACTCCCTTTTCCTCAGTAACCATAAGATTGTTTACTGTGTCTGCGAGTCTGTTTCTGTTTTTGTAGGTGAGTTCATTAGTGTCCTCTTTTTTCTTTTCCTTTTTTTTTTTAGACTCCACATATTAGTGATATCATATGGCATTTTTCTTTCTCTTTCTGGCTTACTTCACTTAGAATGATGATCTCCAGGTCCATCTATGTTGCTGCAAATGGCATTCTTGTATTCTTTTTATCGCTGAGTAGTATTCCATTATATAAATATACCACAACTTCTTTATCCAATCATCTATCAATGGACATTTAGGTTGCTTCCATGTGGTAGGAATGTAGTTTGGTGCATTATGGAAAACAGTATAGAGATACTGCAAAAGACTAAAAATAGACACTGTATAATCCGGCAATCACACTCCTGGACATATATCCAGAGGGAGCTCTAATTCAAAAAGATACATACACCCCAATGTTCATAGCAGCACTGTTACAAAAGCCAAGACATGGAAGCAATCTAATTTTTTTTTTTAAGGCTGGAGTACCTAAAATAAATTTCAAGATAAAGTTTCCATTCATCTCATTTGTTGATTCATGTATTTGGTCCTCACTGTGGCCGACAAGGCGTGCCCAGCCGGGCACCCACTCCTTTCCTGGCTTCATCTCCTGCTCTTCTGCCCCTTACCCAAGCTTCTCCATCTACCCTCGCCTCTTCACTCTCTTTCTCCCTGTTTCTGAACACATTCCCACCCCTGGGCATTCAGACTTATAGTTCCCTCTGCAAAGAGTCCTGTCCCTTAGATAATTCCATGGTTCATCCTCTCATACCCTTCCGATCTATGCTCAAATATCATTTCATCAGACAGATGCCATTCCTGCCGCCCTGTACAAACTGCCTGCTCTCCTCCTGTCATTCTTCATCCTTCTTATCCTACTTGATTTTTTTTCCCGAGTATTTACCGCCACCTGACATAATATACGTGTTTGTGTATATATGCACAGGTACATATATTATTTTAATAATCTCTATGTTTAAAACAGTTTTGTATTTATAGGAAAACTATGAAGATATACAGAGAGTCTTCATAAATACCATAACCAGTTTCCCTTATTATCAACACCTTACATTAGCATGGTACATCCAGTATTGATACATTATTATTAGCTAAAGTCCATACTTTATTCAGATTTCCTTAGTTTTTACCTAAAGTCCTTTATCTGTTCCAGGATCCTGTCTGGGATATTAAATTACATTTAGTCATCATGCATCCTTAGGCTCTTCTGGTTTTTGATGACCTTGACAGTGTTGAGGCATACTGGTGAGATATTTTTTAGATGTTCTTCCACTGGCATTTGTCTGATGTTTTTCTTATGATTAGACTGTGGTTATAGGTTTTGGGGAGGAAGACCACAGAGATAGAGTACCATTCTCATCACATCACATCACATCACATACGATCAACACAACATATCAGTGTTGATGTTGATCACCTGGCTGAGGTACTGTTTGCTAGGTTTCTCCACTGTAAAACTACTCTGTGTTTTTCCACTTTTCATACCATTCTCTTTGGAAGGAAGTCACCTTGGGGAGCCCACCCTTTAGAAGTGGAAGTTATGCTCCATTTCCTTAGAGTTGGAATATTTACATAAACTTGGAATTCTTCTTCATGGGAGATTAATCTCCTCATTCTTTCTTTTTTTTTTTTATTCTTCCAATCATTTCTTCATAATAGTGTGGGCTCATAGATGTTAATGATATATTTGGGGTCATAATCCAACACTACTTTTTGTTGTTGTTGTTGATTCTTCCAGTTTGGGCCATTGCAATTTCCTCGGTTGGTTCCTTTAACTCTCTGACATAACTCCGCAATTATTTGTGTGTGTGTGTGTTTTTAATTACTTCTTTATTTTCAGGCACTATAGGATGTTCCAGGCTCATCCTCTGTATTTCTTGCTCCAGCCCTAGAATCATCTACTCCTCCAAGGAGCCCTGATTCTTTTTATTGGAGAATGGTATTAGAAACCAAAATCTGGACACTAAGTGTACTCATTGCTGCTGAACTGTTGTTCCCAACTGACAGTGCAAGGAAATATATGTGTGTGTACTAACCTGTGTATATCCTTATACCTATAATATTTCTATATGTAATCGTCTCTTGTCTTCACATTAGTTTATACTGTTGTCTCCAACATGGATCATTGTCACCTCTCCTTTTTTGTTTATCTGTAAACTCACGCTCAAATAGTGAGAAGCCTGATTCCCACCATTCACCATCAATTTTTTAAATTGTTCAGTTCCAGTGTACTTGCATAGAAATATCGGAATTGTTAACCCACACCCCTATGGGATACCGCTTTACCAACTAGAGTACAGTGCTCATGCACAGTTTCTTTTGCCTTTAATTTTACAAACTCCACTCATTTCCAGAATTACTTAGGTCAGCACCCTTATCTCCCACAGCCTTCAGTGAGATTGTTCCATACATTGGTAACACAGTTAGAATGCTTGACACATACTAATTCCATCATAAGATTCCCCTCACCTCCTAAAGTATTTTTTTAATTTGCATACATTAAGGTTCACTCTTTATGCTATAATAATCAGTGGTTTTGATAAACGCATAATGTTATGTGTACAAAATTAAAGTATCATATAGAATAATTTCACCACCCTAAAAAAAACATCCCCCATGCTTCACCTATTTAATCATCTCTCCCCTCTTCCTGATCTCTTGGCAACTGCAGATGTCTTCATTGCCCTAGTAATTTTGCCTTTTCCAGAATGTGACATAATTGGAATCATGAATATGTAACCTTTTCAGACTGGTTTCTCTCATTTATTAATATGCATTTAAGATTCATCCATGTTGTATTGTGCTTGATAATTAATTTCTTTTTATTGCTTAATAATTTTTAATTGCATAGATATACTTGTTTGTTCATCCATTTGCCCACTGAAGGGCATGCTGGTTGCCTCCAGGTTTTGGTGACTATGAATATACATTTGCATTCAGGTTTCTGTAGGGACATAAGTTTTCAAATCAGTTGGGTAAATACGTAGGACCACAACTGCTGGGTTGTATGGTAAGACTATTTTGTATTTGTTATAAACTACCAAAGTGTCTTCCAGAGTTGCTGCACTATTTGCATTTCCACCAGCAAAGAATGAGTGTTCCTGTTGCTCCACATCTTTGTCGTTGTTTGACATTGTCAGTTTTTTGGATTTGGGCTATTCTTATAAGTATGTAGTAGTGTATCATTATTGTTTTAATTTGCAACTCCCTAATGGCAAATGATGTTGAACATCTTTTCATATGATTATTTGCCATCTATCTTCTTTGGTGAAGCGTAAGTTCATATCTTTTGCTCATATTTTCATTGGGTTGCTTGCTTTATTATTGAGTTTTAAGTATTCTTTGTATATTTTGGATACAGATATGTGTATTTTGGATTAGATATTTTACAAATATTTTCTCCAAGTTTCTGGCTTGTCTTTTCATTCTCTTGCTTGTCTATTACAGAGTAGTTTTTAAATTTTAATGATCCAGCTTATCAGTCTTTTCCTTTCATAGATTTTTTTTGATGTTGTATCTAAAAACACATCACCAAACCCAAGGTCTCCTTGATTTTCTCCTGTGTTATCTTCCAGAAGTTTTATCATTTTGCATTTTTTGTTTAGGTTTGTTATTCATATTGAGTGTCTAGATTAATATTTTTTGCATGTGTGTGTCCAGTCATTTCAGTGCCATTTGTTGAAAAGACTACCCTTTATCCTGTGAATTGACTTTGCTCCTTTGTCAAAGGTCAGTTGATTGTGTTGGTATGGGTCTATATATGGGCTCACTCTTCTGTTCCATTGATCTATTTGTCTTTTCTTTCATCAGTACCACACTGTTGTGTGATTATTTTAGCTTTATAGTAAGTCATGAAGTCAGGTCATGTCCATCCTCTGACTTTGTTCTTCTTTAGTATTACGTTGACTAATCTAAGTCTTTTGGCTTTCCATATAAATTTTAGAATCATTTTGTTAATATGTGCAAAATATCTTGCTGATGTTCACTTGGGACCGTGTTCAATCTATAATAGATCAGTTTGGAAAAATTTGTTAGCAATATTGAATCTTTCAGTCCATGAACATAAACTATCTCTCCATTTATTTAGATCATCTTTGATTTCTTTCATCGAAGCCATGTAATTTTCCATGTATAGATTCTTTACCAAAGTACTTTTTTTTTTTTGGCAGTATGCCACTGTAAATGATTTTAATTTTAAATTCCAATTTTTCATTGCTAGCAATTGGTGGAACATAATTGACTTTGTATATTAACCTTGTATCCTGTGACTTTACTATCTATGCTCCCTTATTCATTTGAAAAAGTGTTTTTTTTTTATTCTTTGGGGTTTTCTACATAGATAGTCATGCCATCTGAGAATAAGACAGTTTTGTTTCATCTTCTCAAACTGTATGTCTTTTGTTTCCTTTTTTTAAATCTTACTGCATGAGCTAAGACCTCCAATATAATACTGAATATAAATGGTAAGAAAGGACAACCTTGCCTTGTTCCCAGTCTTAGGGGTAAAGCATCCAGTTTTTCCTCATTAGGTGTAATATTAGCTGTAGTTTTTTTGTGGATGTTGGTTATCAAATTGAGGATGTTCCCCCTGTATTCCAAGTTTGCTGAGAGTTTTTAATCATGAGTAGGTGTTGGATTTTATCAAATGCTTTTTCTGCCTCTGTTAATATGATTATATGATTTTTATTCTTTAACCTATTGATGTGGTAAATTACACTGATTGACTTTTTATTGAAGTATAGAAGATTTATAATGTGTGAATTTTTGGTGTACAGCATAGTGATTCAGTTATGCATACACATATATGCTCCTTTTAATATTCTTTTTCATTATAGGCTATTAAAAGGTATTGAATGTAGTTTTCTGTGCTATACAGTAGGACTTTGTTGTTTATCTATTTTGTATATAGTAGTTAGTATCTGCAAATCCCTAACTCCCAATTTATCCCTCCCTACCCCCTATCCCCCCTGGTAACCATAAGTTTGTTTTCTATGTCTATTTCTGTTTTGTATATAAGTTCACTCATGTCTTTTTTTAAATATTCCACATATGAGTGATATCATATGGTATTTTTCTTTCTCTTCTGGCTTACTTCACTTCATATGATGATCTCTAGATTCATCCATATTGCTGCAAATGGCATTATTTTATTTTTATGGCTGAGTAGTATTCCTTTTATATTTTATATAAATATACCAAAACTTCTTTATTCAGTCATGTGTCAGTGGAAATTTAGGTTGCCTCCATGTCTTGGCCATTATAAACAGTGCTGCTATGAATACTGGGGTGCATGTATCTTTTTGAATTAGAATTTCCTCTGGTTATGTGCATGGGAGTGGGATTGCAGGGTCATAGGATAAGTCTATTTTTAGTCTCTTGAGGAATCTCCATACTGTTTTCCATACTGGCTGCACCAAACTACATTCCCATCAACAGTGTAGGAGGGTACCCTTTTCTCCACACTCTTTCCAGCATTTATCATTTATGGACTTTTGAATGATGGCCATTCTGACTGGTGTGAGGTGATAATTCATTGTAGTTTTGATTTGCATTTCTCTGATAATTAGCAATACTGAGCATTTTTATGTGCCTATTGGTTATTTGTATGTCTTCATCAGACAAATGTTTATTTAGATCTTCTGCCCATTTTTGGATTGGGTTGTTTGTTTTTTTGTTATTGAGTTGTATGAGCTGTTTGTATATTGTAGAAATTAAGCCCTTGTCATTTACATCATTTGCAAAGGTTTTCTCCCATTCCATTTGATTGACTTTTGAATGTTTATCCCCTTGCATATCTGGAATAAATTCTACTTGGTTGTGGTGTGTAATTCTTTTTATACATTATTGGGTTTGATTTGCTAATATTGAAGATTTTGCATCTATGTTCATAAGATATATTGGTTTTTTTGTTTCCTTTCTTTTAAAGTCATATCTGATTTTGGTATTAGAGTAATGCTGGCCTTGGAATGAGTTAGGATATCTTTCCTCTGCTTCTCTTGTTTCTGGAGGAGATAGTGAAGAACTGTTATAATTTAATTTTAAAGTATTTGGTGGGATTCAGTAGAAAAACCATCTGGGCCTGGTGCTTTGTGTTTTTTTGGAAGGTTATTAATTATTGATTCAATTTCTTTAATAGGTATAGCCCTATTCATGTGGTCTATTTTTCTTTGTGTGAATTTTAGTAGTTTGACTCTTTCAAGGAATAGTCTATTTCATCTAAGTTATCAAATTTGTGGGCACAGAGTTGCTCATAAAATTCCTTTATTATCTGATTTATGTCCATAAATGACCTCACTTTAATTTCTGATATTAGTAATTTGTGTCCTTTCCCTTTTTATGTTGGTTAGACTGGTTAAAGCTTTGTCTATTTTATTGGTCTTTTCAAAGAACCAGCGTTTAGTTTCATTGATTTTTCTCTATTGTTTTCTTGTGTTCAATTTCATTGATTTCTGCTTTTTTAATATTTATTTTCTTCTCCTTCTCCTTCTCCTTCTTTTCTACTTCTGCTTGATTTAGGCTTAAACTGCCCCTCTGTCTTTGGACTTCCTCTGGAACTCCTCCTTAGACAGAGCCTGAATCTCGTAGCTCTGTTTCAGCTGTAATCCACTGGTATTTATACTGGAGCCCTATTGGTGTGTTTTTAAGATGTGGGGAAGGGAAAACACTCTAGAATCTTTTGATTTAATCTTGGGCCTATGTCCTTGGGTTGTGACCTTCAAAAAATATGTCTTACCTTTTTTCCTCCCTTGTAGCTGAGAAAGAAAGGCTGGAAGGGGCTAGAGTTGGAGGGATGTCCTTCTGCTGGGTGGGATAAGGCTCTGATTATGTCTTTTTCCCTTTAGAGTAGGCCTTTGTTACAAAGAGCTCTCTGGTATATTTCACAGTGTTTACTCTTTCTCACTCCTGCTAGATCCAGTAGGGGATCATTCTTGCCTCTTTATAGTGAGAACCTGGTAGGGTTCCTGGAGGTGAAACCCATGAAAGTGTGGGCCCCTTATTAAGACTGCAGCCCCGGAAGCTTCTCAGTCTCATGCTAGTCCACACTCAGCCCCCAGCACTTCATCAAAATTATCACTTAAATGTCCCTACCAGTTTGTGGCTTCAGTGGCTGCTGCTCTAGGTAAGGAGATCTCAACTGTGACTCTGGAATTCTCCTGTCTGTCCAGATCTCAGGGTGGTGGTTTGCCCTGTAACCTCAGTTCTCCAAACAATCTAAGAAAGGTTAGTGATTCTCAGTTTGTTAGCTGTTTTCCTTGTTACGAGAATGGAAGGAATGATTTCTAACTCCTTTACATGTTGGAGCTATAACTGAAAGCCACTCTGTATATTTCCTTAATGTATGTTCTGATTATCCTATGAGTATATAAACTTATGAAAGCAGAGGTTGTGTCTATTTTATTCACTGCTATATCTTCAGTAGCTAGAGGAGTACCTGACACAGAGTAGGTACTTAATCAATATTTGTTAAATACATTGATTAATCAGTTGATATTCATTGAGCACATCAATGTGCCAGGCACTGTGCTTGATACAGAGATACAGCAGTGAGAAGGGAAGATCCCATGTGTCTCCTGTTGTTACAGTGGTGGTGGAGGGCATGGTGGTCTTATTTAAATGGAAATAACAGTAAACTATGGATTAGAGGATACAGAGGTATTGAAGGATAGAAGACCTAAACTAGCCTTAGCAACAGGGAGGTAAAACATTGCCAGAGGAGTTGAGTTGTCAAGAATGAGTAGCTTCTAGCCCACATAGGGGAGGGTGATCCTGGCAGAGGGAGCAGGTGGACCTGATAAAGTCCACGTCTGCCAATGTGCAAAGTGATTTTCTCACCCTACCTCATGTAACGTTTGGTACTCCACACAAGGCAAGCACCATTAACTCATTTCGCAGATTAGAGAGTTTAAGTGACTCGACAGAATGTCACTGATGCCGAGTGATGGAGCAAGTCCCTTTGAGTCCAAAGTCCATTTTTTCCTTCTCCAAAGATGACTAAAGCAAGAGTCAGAGCCTGGTGGAGGGGCCAAACACATAAAAAGATCTTTATGGCACCGAGGCTCCCTTTGAATTTGCTTCATTGTTGTTTAAGACTTCAGCCCTAGAAGGAGTGAGCTACAAATCAGGGCTTCTTTGCAAATGCCCACAAACCACTGGGGGGAGTTTTGTCGAAGAAGGCGGGAAAGAAAAATAAACGTGGGCTTCTGCTCTTTAAACCTCAGCCCAGTGAGGCGGACTTCCCGGAATACTTCAGGCCGCTTCAAAGGCCTATTGTGGAAAGTCTCCAGATGTGCATGGAAAACCTCACTGGGGAGCTTCCCAGTGAAGAGGCCTTTTAAGCTTGAACTGAGATGAAGGAAGCTGACGCGATGAGTCCTACCAGGTGGCCAGTTTTCTGAAGGAGCCCAGATTCCTCCATACCCTTAAGAAGGCGGTGGGCGGGGGTGGAGGGATTAGCCACTCACATTCCTTTGCCAAACAGTGCGTTTTCTTTGCTTGCAGAAAGCGATGGTCTTTTCTTGGCTGGAGTCAGGGGTGGGGGGCATTCCCCCAATGATTTATCTACCTGTAAATTGTTAGTGACAGCCCGGTCATTCCTCTAGCACATCTTGGGAGGTCCGGGAGGGATTTCAGGATTGGAAAAAGTCGAGGCCCTGAGTGATTCGTTGCTGATTCCTGCAGTGATGCCTCTCAGCTTTCTGAGAGCCAGCATCCTCTGGATTTTTGCTCTGAGGCTCTGCCCTGAATCTCTGCTTAAGCTGTCTCCCCAGTGCCCTGTCTGGCCTCAGTCCTTCTTGCTAGACACAATGAAGTCAGAGAGACACAGGCTGAAATCCTGGCTCTCCAGGTAGCCCTGTCATCTTGGACACAGCAACTTCGGTTTACCAGGTCTCAGTTTCCTCATCTGTAAAATGAGGGGAACCTGGTCGCCTGCATAATCCCCCTGGCTGTGAGGAGGAAATGAGTGGCAGAATTGATGCACTGAGGCACCCAGCACAGAGCCTGGCTCGGAGGAAGAACCCAGTCTGCTTCCATTCCCTGCCTCGTCCCTCCAGGTGTAGGCCCATTTGGCCTTTGAATGTTCCTCCTGTGGCTCTTTAAATCCTCTCCCTGCCGTGCCCATATGCACTGTGCTAAGTATTTTGAGATCACAGTGTATGTAGGGGAAAGTCCTCTTGGCGACAGCTAAAATTAGACCTCTCTTTGGCTCCTCTGTTTACCACCCCCTCTTCCCATTTTCACTAATTAGAGGCATTGACACTAAGAAACACTTGAGAAAAGTTGGGAGAACAGCTGGGAGTTGTTCTAGATATAAGCAGCTGCTCCCTCTCAGCATGCAGGCACGGAAGAGGATGCTCCTGAGTCAGGGATGCAGGGAGGGTGCCTCAGAGAAGGTGGAGGAATGCCAGAGCTTGCCCGTGGCTAGGCATACTGAGCCGAGGAGGGGTTCTATTACTGTGTCCCCCACCTTCTGCTGAAAGAAGGGGTTGGGGAGGTGAGACAGAGCAGTGAAGACCAAGGAAATGAGAGAGGAAGAAAGAGCTGAAGGCAAGGAAGGCATTAAGAAGTTCAGTGAGGTGGCTCATTACTGAATTGGTTATTTCATGCAAACTGCTGCTCCTCCCACCTGGACCGCTAAGATATTCTCTCAACTGGTCTCACGCTGACTGCTCTCCCACTGGAATCAAAGAGGGCTTGGGAAAGTGCAAATCTCTTTCCCTAAAATTCTGCAATGGATTCCACTGAGGAATTTAGGAAAAATTGCAGAATCATCACACGACACTGAGTGCCTGGGTGTGCCCTCCCCTCCATGTCAGCAGGTGCTACAGACTTAATTCACCAGGTCTCCCTTTCCTGCAGCCAGATTACCTGAGATTTATCCATGTGTCTCTACCTTCTAGCTGTGTGACTTTGGTTGGGCAAGTGCGTGCCTCACTACGTTGTGCCTCATTTTCCTTATCTGAAAAATGGGACAGTAAAGGTAATTGCCTCAGAGAGTTGATGTAAGTGTTAAATGAATAGTTATTAGATATTTAGAATAATGACTGGCATGGAACTGCTCAGTACTGCTTTATCTATTGTCATCACTGCTACTGTTGTTGTTATTTCTTTTATTCCCTAGGCTGTAAGGCTGCCCCTCCCCCAACACTCACACTTCTTCTTGATCTAGGTCCTCCTCTTCCTTCAGCCATGAGCTTAAATGTCACTTCCTGAGAGAGGTATTTCCCCGATCCCCTCAGCCTAAGCTAGTGATACCACATGACAGCCTATGGCCCCTAGTACTTAGTGTAATGCATTAGTAGATATTTTTGAGATTATTTGTTTACTGTCTGTCTCCCTTGTGATGCTCTAAGTTTCCCAAGGGTAAGGACTATGCAGATTTTGTCCACCAGTGACTGCCAGAGCCTAAAATAGTGATTAGCAGATAGTAAGTGTTCAGTAAATGTATATGAAGGGTGGGAAGGAGAGAGGAAAGGAGGAAGAAGAAAGCAGAGGAGGAAAGAAGAGGAGAGGGAAGGAGGGAGGATGGTAGGGGAAAAGGGAAGGAAGATGAATGGGAAAAAAAGGAGAAACTCCCAAAGCTCACTCCTCCTGGGGTCTAGTTCTCTCCCACTCCTTAGGATAGCAGGGGCTGCAGAGGACTTCTTGCCACCAGCTCCATCCATCCACCATACACCCTTCTCTGTCCTGTGTCCCACCCCTTTGGGACCTGCTCTAGGGGTCTCCATCATGTAGCTAGTTGATATGACAAAGATGCCTTCCAGTATCTAGACTATTTCACCTATCCCTTCTTGTTAAACACGGTGAATGTACAGACATTTCTGGTGTCTTAATTGAAGTCTTGTAGGTTGAAAACTCCAGGTAGTGAGCCACAGAGACAAGCAAGCCTTTGGTGTCACCTGTTCACTGGGGACCTTCCTTTTGAAGGCCTTTCCTCCAACACTGCAGAACTTTTCAAAGATATCATGGTAGAATTTGGGGGTTGGGAGACCTTTCATCTGCCCTCATCTTTGTCTGACTCCGTGTTAAGTTCTGAGCCATTCTGTTGGTCTCTGCCCATGGCCAGCTGTGATCCCAGGACCCCTGTGGCCCTGGCGTGCCACCTCATGGTGCAGTTCACGCAGCCTTCCTCCTGGGTATCCAGCATGGGGACTGACCTTGCTGTGACCCACCTCTCAGAGGAGACCTGGGGACTCTTCTCTCCTGGGTAGACCACCCAGGAAGGTTGCCTGGAACATCATCTTGTTTTTAGGGGAAAAAATACAGAAATGTATTTTAAAGGATAAAAAAGGAGGGCACGATATAGCACAATATCTAGAAAGTTTTACAAAGGATTACAGCCTTGTTTAACAAATGGGCTGGGAGTGGACCTACTGTGGGGATGCCAGCTCCATAGTCCTTTAGCAAAATGCGTCTTAGTTTTATTTTTTTTCTTAGATTAATTTTTTTAATATTAAAATATTTTTAATGAAAGATGAATGAGAAAATTACTATTGAATTTACTTCTTGAATTGACCTTAGGTTCAAAAGCAGCAGCAACAGACACATTTTGAAGTATTTTCCCACTTGGACTAGATAATATGAAATTTTACCTCAGTTTAATATAGACTTGAAATATCTTGCCAAGTAATCCCCAAATTTCAGGGGTTTTGTTGTTGTTGCTGTTGCTGTTTCTGCTTTTTATTTTTTGTTAACTGTTATTTTTCATTGAAGTATGTAGTCAATGTACAATGTTAGTTTCAGGTGTACAGCAAAGCGATTCAGTTTTTTTATATACATATTATTTCAGATTCTTTTCCATTACAGCTCATTACAAGAAATTGAATATAGTTCCCTGTGCTATCCAGGAGGTCCTTGTTGTTTATCTATTTTATATATAGTACTGTGTGTCTATTAATCCCTAACTCCTAATCTGTCCCTACCCCCTTTCCCCCTGGTAACCACAGTTTGTTTTCTATGTCTGTGAGTCTATTTCTAGTTTATAAATAAAATTTGTATTTTTTTCAGTTAAATTCCACATATAAGCAAAAATATGTCTTAGTTTTAAAGTACTTATAAACCAACATGCTTCCATTTTGAAGTAATATTAACATCCCAGGTCATAGAGATGCCTGCAGAATTAAATTATCTAGCAACTGAGAAACAGGCTAGAAACAAAATAGATTTCTCTAAGGAACATACTGGGATTTTTTTGTATCTATATTCTAATCAAGGATTGCATAGTCTTAAAAATAATCCAAAATCTGTGTCTCACTGTAGGTAGTTTCTGGCCTTAAGACAAATCCAGTAACTATTGGCTCTCAGATATCAGTCTCAAAAGGGGTGTATTCTCTTCCTGGGGCAGGGGGGTGGATCCATGAGGAGGAATGTTGGGGTGCCCTGAACCTCGAAGCTATGCTCATTACACCTGGCAGAGACCTCTTGGCCTGCCACAGAGGGGAGGCGAACCCAGCCCACCATCACAGCTTCCTCCAACATCACTCACTCCACCTTCTCTCTTAAGAGCTCGGCATTTCTTCCCTTAAGGAAGACTTCACGAGGAGATGGCATTTTAGGTAGACCATTTCTTTACACATCTGTTCATTCAGCAAATATTTACTTGGTGGACAGCTCCAATAAACTAAGCCCTGTGCCTCAACATGACCTGCAGACACAGCCCTTACCCTCATGGAGTTGTTGGTCCAATGGTAAAGACAGATAAAGAACTAGTCGCACATATAACCAATATACTTGTTATGAGAGCTTAAAGGAGAGGTTCGGGGTGTGATAGGAGTGTTTGGATGGGATTTGAGATCTGTAAATGTGACTAGTAATTCCTTCCTTCTAGGATGGTTAGCTTATAAGGGTGGGAGAAGTTTGCCCTGAAGGGGAGATTTTACCACCAATATATTGCCAATGCATGGGATAATAAAAGCAGATGGACCTTTTAACCAGTTTTATTATTATATTTTAACTCTCTACAGAGAGTGCACCCTTCCCACCCCCATTGCCCACACCCAAGGTGACTGGCTTACACCACCCTGCCCTTTGATACACAGCTGAGTTAAGGAAATGGATTCTATTGCCTGGATTTGAATCCTGGACCTACTGTTTACTTGCTGGGTGATCTTGGGTAAGTTCCTTAACCTCTGTTCACTTCTCTTTTCTCCCTTGTAAAATAGAGATTGTAATGATAACACATATCTTTTGGGGGTTGCTTTGAATATTGATGAGATAAGGCACGTACACTCTTAACACGGTAGCAAACATCAAAAAAATGTTAGCTGTTGTTCTAACAAGTGCTTAAGGAGGGGTGACGATTCTTATTTCCATCTCCATCTCTTCCACAAGAGCAGAAGATATGGTTCCTAAGCAGGAATCTGGTGGGGATGTGTGAGAGAGTGGGAGGAGGAGGAAATTTCCTTCCAGTTTCTGATTTAAACGAGCCTCCCATCTCCACCCCAGCCATGAAAAGCCTCCGAGCTCCCCTTGAATTCCCTGTGCAGATTCTGCACACGCTCACTCCTAGGTGGTGGCCCCCCACCCCCTGCACTCCCAGGTAAAGACGTAGTAGTTCCAGGCAGCCATAGTTTCTTGCTCCAAGATGTCTGTGCATTGGGACCTAGCATTTTCCATGGCCTCGTGTCTTCTGTCCTGACACCTATTTTCCTGTCCTCCCATCTTCTCGCCACCCTAAGGAAATGGGGAGATGCCTCTTTGGGAAGATCTCGGCCACAGGTGGTGTGCTTGTTATCCAGAGGTTGCACTTAAATTCCCAGGTTGTCCAGAGCTTCTGTGACTTAAAAAAAAAAAAAAAAAAAAAAAAAGTGCCTTCGCATCTCAGGCATAGGTGCCAGATCTTGTAGCACTGACAAGGACAAATCCATTTCTTACTGAATAATAGAGCCTAAAACCCACATGACTGGCTGATGTAAGCTTTGGCCAGGTCTGTGAGGAATCTTTGCAACGTTATTTCTCTTGATGTTCTTATAGCAGTTGGCCTCTGAACAGGAGGAGGCAGGCTGAGATGCTGCTGCTCTGTTACCTCATGACCCTGAATGAGCCCTTTCAGGTCTAAAGAAGCAGGCTCTGTGTAGACAGCCCTCAATCCCAATGCTCGCTCTGCCTCTACCTAAGTGGGCAGATGGCCAAGTCCAGAGATCTAAGAGTTCTTGAGTTATTTCTGACAACTCTTTCTCCCTAACACCCCCATCTGATCCATCAGCCCAGGCTCCTGAGCATCTCTTGTGTCTGTGTGCATCTCCCTCCCCCAGGGCCCCTGCACCCGGCCCCTGCCAGGCTGAATACAGAAGAGCAGCCCTGGGGGAGGCAGTGGCCAAGATTATTTCTTCTTCTCTCCTTGCCTCTAACCTGACAGATCATTTCTTGATTATCTGGCAGAGATTACTTTGACACCTGCAAATACATGAGCAAAGCTTTTCTGCCCAAACTATCAAATACTGCCTTACCTATCTATCTGGCCATATCCAAAACATTCAAAGAATTTCTGTTCTTTTGGGCTTCATTCTTCCAGGCACAGAGACCAGGCTGGAGGGGAGAGAGGAAGAGGGATGGGAAGGGAGGGCTAGAGAGAGAGAACTGCTCAGAGTGACTTGAGGATATTCACAAAAAATACTCCCCTCCCCCTCCTCCACCCCCATACATACTCCTGGCCCCCCTGAGACTCTTCCACTCACCAGCCTCGGGGTCAGGCTTGGGCCAGATATCTGGTCCCCAGCATATCCCACCCAGCCGTCCATTTTTCTCCACCCCTCTTCAGCTCATGAGAACCGTCTGCAGCCTGGGAGTTAGGAGTCCCAAGTTCTAGTCCTAGCTTTGAAACCAGTTGGTTTTGTGATCTTCTCTGAGTGTCGTCGGTTTCCTCCTCTGAGCCATTCTCAGCACCTGTAGATTTCACCCTTGAATCCACTGAGCACAGAGGCAACAACACTGGTGAGCATTTGCTTTATGCAAAACACCGTGCTCGGAATTAATGATTACTTATCCACTCGTGATTCCTACAAGGCAGATACTCCCATTTTACAGAGAAGGAAGATAAGACTTAGGAAAATGAGGAAAACTGCCCAAGTCCACAGGCTGGTAAATAAGAGGCAGGTTTCTTCTCAGTCTGCTCTTTCCAGAGCTCCCGAACCATCACACTGAGCTGAGTCCCACGTCTACTGCAGGTAAAGAAATGGTGACTTTTTACAGAACCAGAAATAGAGCTCATCCGCTTTCATTCATTCATTACACAGAAGATGGGATGCCTTTCTTAGATTTTCCCCCATACGTACCTCTGCTTGGGAGCTGAGAAGAGGGAACGCACAAATTGGGACATCGGGTACCCATCTGTAAGAGCCACAAACCCAGTACCAAAGGAAGAGGAAGAAACAGGAGCAGGAACGCTGGGCACTGGGAGGCTCTTAGGTGTCAGAGCAAACCCATCCTAAACCTTTGGATACATGATGAGCAAACTGAGGACCAGAATGGTCATCGAACTTGTTTGGATTCACACCATTTATGAATGGACAGCAGGGCCTAGAACCCAGGTCTCCTGGCTCTTTCTACAGAATCACTCGAGTCAAATAGGCCTCCTCCATTTGAAAAGAAGAACCTTCAAGAACATTAATTTTGTACCGATCTAAAAGCCACACTGAGCTCTGCTCAAAGTAATGGGCATTGCAGAAATGTTCTCACAGAAACTCCCAGCTGAACACACAAAGAAGTGGGTCTCCAAGGAACAGGGTAAGGGTTGTCTGAAGGGATCTGTGCTGGTGAGATTACAAAAATCATAATATATGAATAAATGAACATATGGAAGAAATCAAGCAAAGCCCTCTCCTTCTTCCCATATGTAAACTCAGCCTTCGCCTCAAGTCATTAAGCAAACACAGATGCAGCCAAACCAGGCACCAGATGGCAAACGAGAGTTGGAATCAAAGGTAACGAAAGCTTTCAGTGTTTATTCAAAGATGGGAAAAAAGCCATGATCCAAAATGCCATGGTTTCCACAAAGTGGTCACCTGGGGTCACCAAGGCCCAAACCAAGGCCCCAAAGTGACCAAAACAAAACAACAAAAAAACTAGAGTAGTCACGATTGGGAAGCTGTGGGGAAACCACCACTTTCTTCTGTCAATGGAATACAGTGTTAGAAGACATGGATGATTCTGGGAAATGGAAGAAAGGGTTAAATCCAGTAGAAGGACCAGAGAGGGACAGGAGAGTGGGAAGAATGGGCTTTTGCTGAGCTCTTACATGTGCCAGGAGCTTTGCACCCTTGGCCTCATTAAATCTTTACAACCACCCATTAGGTCTTGGCCAAATCTTATAAAGGAGATTTCATAAATGGACCAAGAGAGATTAGGCTCCAAGGTCACATCATAGGAATTCCAACCTAGCTGTTTCCAGTGCTCTCTGTGCCCTGTTCCTAGCTTTGCGACCAGAAACTTCTGGCTTCTAATCTTGTTATCAGACCAGGTAATATTTGACACAGAAAACACAGTCCTTGAAAGACTCCGTCCACCTTGTAAACACTGAGCGTTCGCCACATGCCACACACCCTAGAAACATGCATGGGCTATAGCTGTGTACCAGACACACAGGGGGAGTCGAATGATGCTCTCTCACCCCTTCTGCCCATCCTGCTGGGTGCAAGAAAGAAGATGACCCAGGCAGGTGCCGCCTAGAGGGGAGGCCAGAACAGACACCGACTCAGGAAGAGAGAACATGCCTGAGCACTTGACTCCACATGTTTCACAAAAGACACCCTTGCACCTTCCTTACCCACCTCTTAGCTTGTATATTTGGGATGAGCATCTGTAATGAACGTGCCCAGGGGCATCCTTGCTTTTCAGTGTGCGTGAATCTATCTATATTTGGGTTAGGAAATTCCAATAATGCTTCGGTTTCAATGAAAAGCTTAAGTGAATGTGAAAATGTACCCCCTCCCCCGAATTCAAGCGAACCACTCCTTAGCTTGCAGGTGGAACATGCTAGCAAGCTAAGCAGAGCTATCTCCTCACCCCTCCACTAACTAATCTGGCTTCTTGAGTAAACCACATTACTACTTTTGTTCTAGTTTCCTCGTCTCTAAAACAGAGTTAATATTTACTTTGAAAGACTTTTTTACTTTCCTCTTTTTTGTGAGGACTTTTTTACTTCCCTCTTACTCCTTTTCTCTCTTTCCGCATGGTCAGTCTCCTTATGGCCATTCCATTTTTTCATCTTTTTCCCATTGTTCCTGTTTTACCAAATCCCAATCCAGGATGAAACCAGGTTTCTACCTTCTCCCTGCCTCAAGACCACTCAACACCACAAGAAAATACTATACAACAATAAGTCAGGGTTCTAACATTACATGTTAATTATCCCCAGACAGCCTCCCTCCCCCTCTAGTTTCTGGTTGGGTTTGGCCAATGGGCACCAGAGGGATCCTGGAGGGTAGATGAAGCTCTTTGTTTCTCCAGCTTTCTCCATGCTGAATTGCCACGGTTTAGCTGATCCGTCTACCATACATTTACCATAGACCACAGCTCCTGCACATAGCCCTCTCCCTACAACTTTCTCTCTGGGCAATGAGAATCCCTCCCTCCCCTTGCTCCTTCAAGCCAGGAGATGTTAACATTCCCCACTGTTGCTAGTCATGGGGTACCTGTTTCCTTTCCTAAACTTTCTTTAAACAAACCCCTTTCTCAAGCATTTCTTCAGTTATTCAATATGAGTGTCCATCTGTTTCTGAATAGGAACCGGACTAATACAACAAGCTCAATTTCCCATTTTCTGCAATGATGATAGCAAACCTCCCCAGTTCCCAGTCCCATCTTTCCTCTCACGTTCAGACATATGACCCCCTATTTATTCTCAACCACCAGCTACCCCCAAAAGAAAATAAAAGCCATTGGGAATTCAGCTGCCATCAAACCTCCTACATTTCTCATATCCAGTGGCACGCTGGAGCTGCTCCAAAGAGACAACTGTGGGCATCTCTGTCCAGCGCTGCGTTCAGTGACACCATGTTAGTAGTTTGAAATTAACCTGAGTGGAAGGTCTTTACACCACAGAAATCGGCAAATGCTACAATCAGGGCCTTTGAGGGAGGGGGGAGCAGAGGGGGAGAGCCAGTTGTTGAGCATTTATCAATACACCACTGCTTACATCCAGCCACAACCTTCTCCTTCCCATTTGTTATAATGGAAGAGATGCCCCACCTATGTTCAGAGGCTCCTTCATCTCCCACTGCTTCTGACTGTTCATTCAATCCGTTTTCCTTCATATTTAGCCTCTCCTTCCGTACTAACCCCTTCTCATCAGCATTTAAACCTGCCGTAGACTCCTGCTATACAATAGAGTAGCCACCCATCAGATGGAGTTACTGAGCATTTGAAATGTGGCCAGTCCAAACTGAAATGTGTGAAATACACGCCAGGTTTCAAAGACTTAGTACGAATACAAGAACATAGAGTATTTCATTAATAATTTTTGTGTTACTTGTTGACATAATATTGGGAGTATAATAAGTTAAAGAAAAGATACTACAAGTAAGTTCACCAATTTCTTTTCACATTTTTTTACACTTTTTATTGTGTTATAGTCATTTTACAATGTTGTGTCAAATTCCAGTGTAGAGCACAATTTTACAGTTATACATGAACATACATATATTCATTGTCACATTTTTTTTCACTGTGAGCTACCATAAGATCTTGTATATATTTCCATGTGCTCTACAGTATAATCTTGTTTACCTATTCTTCATATGCCTGTCAGTATCTATAAATTTTGAAATCCCAATCTGTCCCTTCCCATCCCCCGCCCCCTTGGCAACCACAAGATTGTACTCTATGTCTATGAGTCGGTTTCTGTTTTGTATTTATGTTCTTTTTTTTTTTTTAAGATTCCACATATGAGCAATCTTATATGGTATTTTTCTTTCTCTTTCTGGCTTAGAATGACATTCTCCAGGAGCATCCATGTTGCTGCAAATGGCATTATGTTGTTTTTTATGACTTAATAGTATTCCATTGTATAAATATACCACTTCTTCTTTATCCAGTCATCTATTGTTGGACATTTAGACTGTTTCCATGTCTTGGCTATTGTAAATAGTGCTGCTATGAACACTGGGGTGCAAGTGTCTTTTTGAAGTAGGGTTCCTTCTGGATATATGCCCAGGAGCAGGATTCCACGGTCATATGATAAGTCTATTCCTAGTCTGTTGAGGAATCTCCATTCTGTTTTCCACAGTGGCTACACCAAACTGCATTCCCACCAGCAGTGTAGGAGGGTTCCCTTTTCTCCACAGCCTCTCCAGCATGTGTCATTTGTGGACTTTTTGAATGATGGCCACTCTGACTGGTATGAGGTGATAACCTCATCATAGTTTTGATTTGCATTTCTCTGATAATTAGTGATATTGAGCATTTTTTCATGTGCCTATTGATCATTTGTATGTCTTCCTTGGAGAATTGCTTGTTTAGGTCTTCTGCCTATTTTTGGATTGGGTTGTTTCTTTTTTCCTTATTATGTTATTTGAACTGCTTATATATTCTAGAGATCAAGCCTTTGTCAATTTCAAAATTTTTGCAAAATTTTTCTCCCATTCTGTAGGTTGTCGTTTTGTTTTACTTATAGTTTCCTTTGCTGTGCAGAAGCTTATAAGTTTCATTAGGTCCCATTTTTTACTCTTGCTTTTATTTCTATTGCTTGGGTAGAACATTTCTGAGATGTATGTGAGATAATGTTTTGCTTCAGTTTTCTTCTGGGAGGTTTATTGTATCTTGTCTTATTTTTAAGTCTTTGATCCATTTTGAGTTTATTTTTGTGTATGGTGTAAGGGAGTGTTCTAGCTTCATTGATTTACATGCTGCTGTCCAGTTTTCCCAACACCATTTGCTGAAGAGACTGTCTTTATTCCATCATATATTATTGCCTCTATTGTTGAAGATTAGTTGACCAAAAGTTTGTGGGTTCATTTCTGGGCTCTCTATTCTGTTCCATTGGTCCATATGTCTGTTGTTGTACCAATACCATGCTGTCTTCATTACTGTAGCTCCATAATATTGTCTGAAGTCTAGGAGAGTTATTCCTCCAGCCTCTTTCTTTTTCTTCAGTAATGCTTTGGCAATTCTAGGTTTTTGTGGTTCCATATAAATTTTATTATGATTTGTTCTAGTTCTGAGAAATATGTCCTGGGTAATTTGATAGAGATTGTATTAAATCTGTAGATTGCCTTGGGCGGTATTACTAATTTAACAATATTGATTCTTCCAATCCAGGACCATGGGGTATCTTTCCAATTTTTTAAGTCTTCTTTAATTTCCTTCATCAATGGTTTATTGTTTTCCATGTATAATTCTTTCACCTCCTTGGTTAGATTTATTCCTAGATATTTTATTACTTTGCGTGCTATTTTAAAGGGGATTGTTTCTTCACTTTCTTTTTCTGTTGATTCATCGTTAGTGTAAAAAAATGCAACTGATTTTTGAACGTTAATCTTGTAACCTGCTACCTTGCTGAATTCTTCGATTATTTCTAGTAGTTTTTGTGTGGCCCTTTTAGGGTTTTCTATATACAGTATCATGTCATCTGCATATAGTGACACTTTTACCTCTTCTTTTCCAGTTTGGATCCCTTTTATTTCTCTCTCTTGTCTGATTGCTGTGTCTAGGACTACCAAGACTATGTTGAATAGGAGTGGTGATAGTGGGCAGCCTTGTCTTGTCCCAGATTTTAGTAGGAAGGTTCTGAGTTTTTCACCATTGAGTACTATGCTTGCTGTAGGTTTGTCATATATAGCTTTTATTTCTTTTCACATTTTTAAATGGCTACTCAAAAATTTAAAGTTACTTATATAACTCATGTGATTTCTTTTGGACTGTGCGACCACAAATGCTCATCTTAAGAATAAAATCCTTTCTTCAACCTGTCAGCCCCTCCAGTTATTGCCTCTCACAGTCAAAATTGTTTTAAAAAGTGCCTATCCTCACGATCATGATTTTCTTACCACCCTCCCCCCGCCCCTTTAACCAAAGATGATCTGCTTTCCACTTCCACAAGTGCACCAAACTGGTGCTAGTCTAGGTCAGTAAGGCTAACCTAGGTCATTGCTCAGTGAAGAGGGCTTTCTGAATCTTACCCTGCTTTGCGCTTAGCAGCGCTTTGCAACATGGAGCGCTCCCTTCACTGAAACACTTTTCCATTGACAACATGCTTTCTTGGTTTTCCTCCTGCTGCTCTGAATGCTGCTTTCCAAATCCCTTTGCCAGCTCCCCTCTCTCCTCTACCTAGCATTATATGTTGGTCTTCTACAGGACTGTGTCCATCCTATCCACTTCTAAGGATTCATTTCCTATTTATATGTCAGAGGCTGTACAGCTCTCCATATTACATCTTCACTTAAAGGGCTCCCAGGCATCTGTTTAAACATATTCAAATCTGAACTCATCCTCTCTACCTTTGCCTGTAAAACTGGTGCTAAATTAGAAACATGGCACTGCTGGTAAATGGCGCCGCATCTACTTAATCACTCCTGCCAGAACCTCAAGGACATTCTGAACCCATCCTCTCTTCCCTCCACTTTGATCTCTCAGGGTCTCTTTCTAAACTACATCTCATTGTCTTGAACTCTTCCACTTTGCTTTAATTCCACAGTCACCGCCCTAGTCCAAGCTGCCATCTTCTCCCACCTGGACTGCTCCAAGAGCCTCTTGAATGGTGTCCCTGCCTCCAGTGTTACCACCCTTTAACCCATTCTCCATACAACAGCCAAAGTGATCTTTTACAAACTTGAGTAGAATGGGTCTACCTTAAAACCCTCTGCTGGCTTCCCTCTGACTTTAGCATAATGTCAGAAACCTTTAACATGATTTTTAAAAGCCACCCAAAATCTGATTCCTGCCTTCATGTGTAGCTTTGTCTCATCACTCTTTCCCTTCATTCTATCTACTCCAGCCATCTTGGACTTCTTTTAGTCCTTTGAATGCACCATATCACTTTGACTTGGGACCTTCCAATATGTCTTTCCTTCAGCCTGGGACCCTCTTCATCAACTTTCTTTACCTGTCCAACTCCTTTTGAACCTTCAGATAGTTTCCTAACCCCCCAGACTAGTTTTGTCTCCCTCTGACCCTCTCCTACAGCACAGGTGTTTTTCTAATAGATTTTTAAACTCAGTGAAGTCAAGAATGGCAGCTGTCTGGTTTGCTATGTGTCCACAGTGCCTAGCACACTGCCTGGCCCACAGTAGGTACTCAATAACTATTGGTTGAACAATAAAATATTATCTGGTTTAAACTTTCCATTTTGGAGAAGAGGATACTAGGATCCAAAGAAAGGAAGCAACTCATTCAAGATTAGAGAGCCCAGACTAAGATTAACATAGGACTGGACCCTCCTGATTTCCAGATCAATTTTCTTTCCAGTACATCATGTGCTTGTCTATAATTCAGTAACCAGAGGGAAGCAGACTGAATTCCCTATGTCTTGTGAAAGCCAGAGCAAGCTATATTCATAAACACAGCTAACATAGTTGTTGTTTTCTTTGTCTGTTTTATGTAAAAGGCCTGGAATTCCAACCCAAAGATAAACTCCGTGTTTCTAAATCTATAAGCTCCCACAGCTTTTATTCCCTACAGGCACCATTCTGCTCCTTGTTCATCTTCTTTCTCCTTGGCTGACCAGAGGCATCAGCTGGTATTCAGTGTTGAGTGGTTCCTTCATTCCATGCTTTTTATCACTCCCTAGCCCAGTCAGCATGTCACATGTAACAGATTAGGAAGTTCTGTCTTTATTTTATTCTTTTAATGGAGGTCCTGGGGATTGAACCCAGGACCTTGTGCATGCTAACCATGCACTCTACCACTAAGCTATTCCCACCCCGGGAAATGCTGCCTTTAAATAGTAGCACTCAAGAAGACATTAATGGGGGAGGGTATAGCTCAGTGGCAGAACACCTGCCTAGAGTACACAAGGTCCTGGGTTCAATCCCCAGTACCTCCGTTGAAAAGTAATAATAATAATTTTAAAATAAATAAATAAATAATAAATAAACCTAATTACCTCCCCCCAAAACAAACAAAAAACAAAAACAAAAAAAGAGAAAACACTACACGATTCTGTGTAGTGCTGGGGTGGAGATGGGTATAATAATTATAAGAATAAAAATGACTCAAAAATTTTAAGCTATAACTTGTGCCAGGCACTAAATTAGACGGTTTGCATGCATGTTCTCTTATGTTACTAACTCTGTGAGTAATTATTTCTAGCATTTCTGTTTTAAAGATGAGTAAACTGAGGCATAAAGAGGTTATTAAATTGCCCAAGCCATTCAGTTGGAAGAGCCAAGGTTCTGATTGAGACAGTCCAGAGCCCGTGATCCTAATGGTGTGACATCTGACAATGAAGACTATGTTAACCTGACAGTTAGGAAATACCAAGAAGTACAACTGATGGAGATCTCAGAGTTGCTTTATACAGATATCCCACCTCTGATTCATTCACTCACTCACTCATTCATTCATTGGTCCATTTACTCATTTGTTCTTTCATTCTCCCAGCATGTATTTATTGAAGAGTCACATTATATCAATTGCTGGGAGTTCTGATAAAATTAATGGTCTCTCTTCTCTTAGATCTCACTGTCCAGTGGAAGAGACATGTAAGGAAACAGACATTTATCCTACTGTGTGCTAAGTGCTAAGATAGAGGGAAGCCAGGGAGCTTTGGGAACACAAAACAATGATTATAAACCAATTTAATAGGGCATCACAATGATTTATCCTGGACTTGCATTCCACGCTCTTCCCTCAGTCTGTCTGACCTGTGCTTCCTCTCTCTCCTTCCCAGCTTCCTTCCAGCCCTTCTCCTGCTTTTAGTGCTTTGGTGCCATCCTTGGCCTCCCCAGTTCCTGGCTTCAGACTCAACCTCTCCGCCTGTCTTCTTCCTCCTGATGTTGGTTTGAAATGCATTCTGGCTTAGCCTGAGGCACTTGTGTACCATAAACCAGTCTAAGGCCAGCCTCAAAGGCCAGACCAGGGTGTGCATACCGCACTTGTGATATGTCTCTGGTCTAAGACAGTTCAAGACCCAAAACAGGGAACTTTAAGGAGTGTGGAGGGAGGGATAGATAGATACACTCTGTCTTACGTAAGTTGGTTATTTACCACCCTAAACACACAGCCCAACATCCCTTGCAGCTCAATCTTTGTTCAATCTTTGTGTTAATACCATTTGATTTGAAGAGTAAATTTCCAAGGTATCAAGACTCTTAGAGCTTTTGGAATGTTGCACTTCCTCGAGCTGCAATCTCCCATTGACCTGCTCCATTGTAAACAAGGTTTCTCCCAGTCATAAATGAAGCATATCCTGGCTAAAGAATTTCTGTGGATTAGAGGTACCCATTGAATTCAGCAGCTAAAATATTAGGTGTGATTCCTGTTGATTGACGTGTTTGATTTAATAGATGGGGGACTCTCCTCTATATAAGGAAGAAATTAGATCATAAGCGGTATATGGATTGAAAGAAAAGGAAGGGATTGAGATTCTGGGTACTACCATGAGGTGGAGGAGGACATTTGATAGGAATGATGGGGCAAGTGAGAGAATTGGATTAATGGGCAGTTGAAGTCAGAAAGTGGCTATTAGAATACTGGAAACACTTTGAAACCCCAAGACTCAGGCATCAGATGGGTCTTGTAAACAGATGCTGAAGTCTTACATGATGATGACAACCTCCAGATGGATACGGAGACTGAGATCTAAGCCTTAACCTCATTTAACATCAGCAAGAGGCTGATGATGACAGCAGTGAGATGCAGGGGGGATAGGTATGATTAAATCTCTATGATTAGGTGGTATAAACCTTGGAGGAGTAGGGGTTTTTGCTTGCAGATGGAGGAGCAATTGTCTGGAAATGATAATGAGGATCGATGAGACTATTGACACCCACCAGCTTCCCCAGCCCACTCACCCCACCAACCTAAAACATACACCAGCTAATATCTGGTAACTCTTAATAAAGTTTCTAGGAAAATAAGATTTGTTTCAGTTGATGAGTAAATAGTAGCAGTAGTAACAACAATTGTAGTTTTAATCATTTATTCCTTATCAACAGACCTATAAAATAGGTATTAAAATTCCCGTTTTTAAAATTGAGACTCAGAATGCTCAACGGCAGAGCTAGGATGTGAATTATGGTCTCTGTATCACCAAAGCCTTCTTTCCACAGTGAATGGTTAAGAACAGAGTTCCAATATTGTGTGTTTCCTCATCTCTCAATTGGGGATACGAAGTAGGTAAAAAAATTTTTTTTAATTTTTTTAAAATGGAGGTACTGGGGGTTGGACCCAGGACCTCGTGCATGCTAAACATGCAGTCTACCACTAATCTATTCACCCCTCCTCCCCTATAAAGTGCTTAATGCAGTGCTGGGCCGTAGTAAGTACTCATAAATGTTAGCTGCCATTATTGTTGTTGTTGTTACCATTACTGCTATTATTATTTCTGTTGTAGCTCACTGCTGTATCTTATGTTCTCAGCCAGAAATACCAGCAGGACTGTTTCTTTTCCAGATTATTCAATAACAGATTATTAGATGGGTGATAGCTTGCAGTTATGAAGTCTGTAATCTGTCTGATGCTTTTAGCAAGAAGCTTGATATTTTGGCTTTAAGAAAACCCATAGAGGCAAGTCAAACTCCTGTAAGTAGGATGACTACTCACTCAGCTATTCATATTTGGGCCCAGCCCCTTAGCAGCCAGGCCATGTTTTAGAACCACATCTCAGAACATCACAGTGGTAGGTGTGCTTACCTGTTGTAGAATCACTCCCCTGTGTCAAGTTTGCTGTGACTGAGTTGGAATGAAACTGAACCTTGCTGGGGAAATGCAGTGGGTATATTCCCTCTGAAAGTAGACTAGTTAAAAAAAAAAGAAAACCTAATAAAATGTACCATTGGGAGTAATTGGTTCACTTGTCAACTGAGAGTTAATCAAAAAAAGGCATGTGCATGGAACCAACAGATTGCAGAGCTGGCAAAGACTTTAGAAATAATTTAATCCAATCCCTTTATTTTGCTGATAAGGAAAGTGAGTCCCAGAGAGGGGAAGGGTCTTACTCAGGGTCATACAGCTGGCAGTAATTTTGTTTATTTCAAAAATTAATATGAACAATCTTTCCATACATCAGTGAATCCATCTTCCTGCCTTTGTAAGCACAATATTATAACTGTAATTGAATTTGTCTTTGATGGTGGAGAAAGCAAGCTTTTAGAGTTTTACAGGGCCCTAAAGTCATCAGAGCAAGATAAATTTTCATGAACTAATGCTGGAGATCTGCCTATTGGCTGTGAGCTCCTCAAGGAATGGTACTGGTCTTACTCATGGGTTAAAGCAAGTTTCAAATCCTAGCTAAGCCATTTACCAGCTTAGGAAATTCTCTTAAGCTCTCTGAGCCTCTGTTTCCTCATTATAAGTTTAGATAATAAGACCTTTGTTACAGAATGTTTGTGAGCATCAAATGAGGCAAGTTAGGCATTTAATAAGTGTATACAGTGCCTTGCCAAACTAGGCATTTAACAAGTGTATACTTTCAGGTAACCTTTAGCTAGTGTCCTACTAAAAGTGAGGGCTACGTCAATGATTAAGAAAGCCAAGGACCCTGATTCCGTAGAGCTTAGTTCACGAGGGAGGAATAGAGGTGAGGACCAAAGGAGGGAGTAGACAGTAAATAAGGATGCCAGTAAATTGACAATATAATTTCAGGCTATGCTAAGTGCTCTGAAGGGTTACAGAGACAAGAAAATGAGACCATGTGATAGAGGGTGTTTGGGAGAAGTGGGCTGTTTCAGCCAAGAGTGGCCAAAGGCAGTCTCTTTGAGATTCTGTTTGAAGAGGGCCTAAATGATATGAAAAAGCCAGACAGTCTAAGATTCAGAAGAGCACTCCTGAAAGAGGCAGGAAGGCCCTGGGCAGGAGCAAACTTGCCACGTTCAATTAACAGCACAATGGCCCTTGCGTTTTCAGCATGGCGATCACAGTGAGCAAGACATGAGGTAAGACTGGAGACATCTGCACAACTTCAACCTTGAAGTTTTAGGCCATCTAATGAAATCTGAATTTCATTCAAAAAGCAGTATGGGTCCATTACAATTTTGGGGAGTAAGAGAGACTATGATATTAAAAAAATAATAAATAGTTGACCTTTGTCCTTGATTCCTGGCACACAGCTCCTAAAACCTTAGGAATCTAGAGTGAAAAGAGTGTCTTTTGTATACTAATGAGACTACTTGGGACTAGGGACCCCTAGATAGCACCTGTACGGGGGCTGGTCACCAGAAAGACCAAGGCATAATTAGAGGGTTGCAACTTGCAGCCCTACTCCCTGACCTCCAAGCAGGGGAGGAGGCTGGAGATTGAGCTAATCACCAATGGCTAATGATTTAATCAATTATACCTATGTAATGAAACTTCCATAAAAATCCTGAAACAACAGAGTTTGGAGAGCTTCAGATGGTGTACCCTTGAGGGCACGGAAGCTCCACCCACCCCCACCCGCCATACTTTGCCCTATGCATCTCTTCCAGTTTTTCTTTTTTTTCCATTTGGTAGGCATTATATAATTGAAATTTTAAAATAAATATATAGATGTACCAACACACACACTAATGCACATATACAGTGTTTTTTCTTTTACAACTTTTAAATTGAGATATAGTATATACAAAGTATATATGAAGGGAAAGACACAGATCTTGGTACAGTTTGATGAATTTTGATAAATGTGTATACCCATGTAATCAACACCCTAAACAAGATAAATGTGTGTGGATGTGGATAGGTAGGTAGGTATGTAGGTAGGTATATTGACACCATGTATTTAAAATTATAAACGAAGTGTGAGTCTTCATGTTATGATTAGTGATAAAGACTTAATTAACATCACTCTTTCCTTTCTCTCATCCCTTCCTGCTTATAAATTGACATTGTTGTCTCCAGTGCTTGGAGGTTGCCGAAAATACCAGGTGCAGGTCAAAAGATGACTGTGTCAAAAGGAAAAACAAAACAAAACAAATAAAAGAACAACTAGCCATTTCTTAATGCTTGTTGCAGGAAAATCACATTTGCTATCTTTTGTTTTTCTATGGAGGAGTCGGTCATGTGCCTCAGCCCACACATTAGCATGTGAACTTGTTGTTCCAGTAAAATGAGTCAGAGTTCCTCAAGAAGGCAGATTCATGTATTTCAGAGCTATGTGTCAGCATCTCTGAAAAAAGGGACAGTGTACTGTATTGGTGCCTCACGTGCATACACACACTCATTCTCACCCAAGTAGATCACACAGGTAATAAGCAGCAGAAGCAGGATTTGAACTCAAGCCTAGGGGACCAAGGAGCAGACTTTTTGCACTGCCAGGAGGACAGGTGTGTCAGGTCTGAGTGCAGGTCTGAGTGAAAGCCTGGAATCAGAAGCAGGTCTGAATTCTGGCTTTGCTGCATATCGGCTTTATGACCTTGGGCAAATTTCCTTATACTGTCTCTGTTTACTTCGTGGTCCGTAAAGTGGGGATAGCTGATGATATCTGTGCTGTTAAGTCGTTTTGAGAATTTAAAAGGTTATGTACACAAAGCAATGAGTACAGGGCGCAGCACCGAGTAGGCACCTGGGAAATGTTGGCTTGAACCAGTAACCTAGCAACAGCCTTGGGAGTTGGCTTCTGGGACAATGGATGCTTCATTTTTTGAATCGTATACACCATCAGTTAAAAATATTTCGAGCTTACATCTTCAACACATGGAAATTTATTTATGAAATAGCAGACACATATTCTACTGTACTTGTGATTTTTTACACTGTAAAACAGCTGAAACACAGCTGAAATAAAATATTTCAAATGCATGCCTCTCATGATGCTGGCGTAGTAACGTTGTACAATATCTAAAGTTACCCTGTCCAAGGCCAGGTGAGTTTTTAATGATTTTAAGTGATTTTTGATGATTTCTAAATGATTTTACATGTGCCTCAGTATTATATCTCAAATAATATTCTTGATAGTTTCGATTTTTTCCCAATTCTTACCTTATCTGACTAGGTCTTCATGGTTTTTACCTTATAATATGGAAAGCTAGAACCAAGTAAAAGTGTCATCATTTTTTTCACTTACTTGAATCTGAATTACCACCATTGCCTTTAATCCTTTGACTGAATCTTTCTCAGCTGCTTGCCCATTTTGTGAGGGTTTATTTAAATGAAATTAGATATACCTATAAATCCACCAACATGGAACGTGTAAATGGCAGCAGGTAGCAAATCCCTGGAAGCCGCGGGCGTAGAATGGAGTGCCATGCTGTCGTCCCCTGGTGTGGTAGAGCTCTCATTCTTCTCTTAGGAAACCTCACACATCTTTATTCCCTCATGACTGATGTATGGACACACTGATGGATCTGGTGACAATCTGCATATTCAGTGCTGGTAAAGCTTAATCCATTTCTTTAGACTAAAAGTCATATAAATGGCACTTCCAGTATTTTCTTCTGGAATCTTAACAGGTCATCTTGACCACTAGATCGCAGATATGCCGTTCTACAAACAGTGTGAGAAGATCCTACGTTGCCTCTGTTAGGAAAGTCATCCCTTTTCATCCAGCAGCTCAGTAAACGTGAACCAAGCACCTGGAAGTGCTAGGACTGTGCCGGGCATGAGACCTACAGTGGCATGACTCCTTCCCCACTCAGGGAGCTCACAGGATGCCTCCCACCAGGCCAGGTCCTGGTTCTTCTTCCTTGTGGACAGTGACTGTGGACCGTGACGCTGGACATTGCCAAGCTGGCAGTGCCCTTCGGTGCCTAGGTCTAGACTACCTGACGGCCTTCCCTAAGTCTTAAGGCCATTGTTCTCCTTCCCCTGTACAGAGGAGACAGTATCAGGTCCCCTGCTCCCCAAATTGCTAACACAAGTGTGTCTGCCAGTCGTGGAATCGTCCTCTTCTCCATTGGTGCTGAAAAGCCCCTTCCTTTTTTGAACTTAACTTCCCTGGGTAACTCACCCAGTGTCGCCTAAAGACTTTTGGTGGCTCCCAAGCCAGGCCATAACACGTGAGAACTGGGAGTTGCCTGCGCCCACACAGGCCTGGTGACTGCCCGTGCAGCTCCCAGGGAAGTGGTGAGCAGCGTGTGCGGACTGGGATCTCAGCCTTGACACGGCCTGGAAGGGTCAAACCCCATGAATGCGGTCTTTCATGGCCCTGGGACAGGGCTCCTATTTTTTTCCTACAGAAACCCTTATACTTGCTTTCAGAAGTGACGATCAAATGTGAACTTTCATGGTTTATTTATAGCTTGGCCCAATAGAGAGAAAGAAAAGAAGTGATTAAAATGCGATTTTACAAAATATTTTGTTTGTAAAAGCTTTCATTGTGTGGGCTCAAAGGAAAGAAAAAAGTCCCTGTATCGGTGGTGCTGTCTAGACTCCCAAACAAAGAGGGTAGCGTGCTGCAAATCCAGATTGGCCGGCTCCTGCCTGCTGACAAAAAGTATGAATTTTGAGGCTGACTTCAAATAAACCCTTTTGAACAGAAATATATTGTGGGGGTGACTATATTTAGCACGTGTCAGCATTCCCATAATAAATTCATATTGTTTTGCTGTGGTAATTTCCAGATTTACTGCAGCCAGTGGGTTCATGAGGTTTCAGTTTTATGTTAATTATTTGGAGAAATGGGAAGACTCAGCAGCGCTATTTCTGATGACAGCACTGATTCTCTGGGCATTCTCCACATTGTGTCCAGTAGCCTTAATGAGCCCTCCTCCCAGGAGAGAGGAAGGAGAGCACGAATCATAGTGACTGCCTGTAGAAGCTTAACTTTTTTTTTTTTGGAATGAAGTACAGTTTTATTTTCCTTAAAATGATCAAATCTCTATGTGCCATTGCAGAACATTTAGAAGACACAAAAAACAAGTTAACAAGAGAAAACATGATCTCTCATGTTCTCAAATCTGTTAATCTTTTAATATATTTTCATTCAGTGCTTATTATGCATATGTAACTTGGGTTTAGCACAAATACATCTTTTGAAATAGAGTTGAAAAACAAATGTATTTTTTTGGCTCTATCTACTTTTTTTTTTATTTAAGTATAGTTGATTGACAATGTTGTGTTTCAGGTAAACAGCAAAATGATTCAATTTTATATATGTATTTTTTTCATATTCTTTTCCACCACAGGTTATTGCAAGATATTGAATATAGTTCCCTGTGCCATACAATAGGACCTTGTTGCTTATCTATTTTATGTATAGTGGTGTGTATCTGCTAATCCCAAACTCCTAATTTATCCCTCCCCTCCTTACCCCTTTGGTAACCATAAGTTTGTTTCCTATGTCTGTGAGTCTGTGAGAAACAACCGTTATTTTTTGCTCCCACTATCCCTTCAGATTTGTGCAATAGAGCTACTTTTTCTCTGCCCTTGTTAAAAATTCTGGCAGTTCCATTACTTTCTTAAATAAGTAGAAAGTCACGTAGCTAATACAAGTTTTATGGTCCCTTTAAGTTGTGAGATATAACCAAAATTCAAAAACTGGAATATCAAGAAATAGATAATAATCATCACTTTGCTTTTCATCTAAAGATAAGCCTCTCCTCAGTCCTCCAGCAAGGATTGCTGCAAATGAGAGAAGGTGGCTGTCATCAGATTCTTCTTTTTCCTTCTTTCACTTTCACTCTGGTATATTAGCTTTCTTCTTCTTCTTCTAGGCGGCTGGAAGGTGTCGGAAAGTTCTTACCTGATTAGCCCTGTCATCGGTGGGCTTCATGCTCTCTCAGTCTAACAGGTGTTTACAGCTAGGCTCCCGTGTAGATTTATTTTTTATTTTTTTGGAGATCTTCCTCTTTTGGAAACCTCTCCCTTACTGTATCTGGTCCTTGTCCTTGGCCCCACCTCTCTGTTCTGGTAGATTGGTTACTCTTTTCATTCCTTGGAAATCCAGTAGGTTGTCGCCAGTTTCTTTATGCAGACTGCTTCTGCCTCGTTAGGTGGCCATGTTGGACAGGCTCCAGGAAAGCCCAGGAAGCGCTCTCACCTGTGGGCCACCTTGGGTCCGTGGGAAACAGTCGTGCCTTTGGAGTCTGATGGACTCTGGCTGTGCTGGCTGATCCCAGAGCAACACTCCTGCACTTCTACACTGAAGCTGCCAGCTGTCCTCCAGACAGGAGCCACCCTCAACCCACCATGTCCCACAACCTCAGGGACACGCATCTCACTCCTCACTGGTCTTAGTGAAGCTGTGCTCAGTAAACACACAACTCTCTCCTAAAAATCCATCACTTTTCCTGACCTTCCATGTGGAGGAAAGAGTTGATTAATGGGTCCTCAACTACCTTTGTTACAAATTCTTCAGGGTGGTCTCTTTCCAGCTCACTTTGGTGTCTTTTATCTGTCATCTTTAGATCTCAGCCAAAACTTCCGTTTTAGCATTCTGTCACGTGTATGATCCTTCAGTTCATTCATCCCGTAGACATTCCCTGAGCACGAACGATGCACCACATGCCGAGTTTGGCAGTAGAAATAATTATAACAGTTCCTGCCTTAAGGGGCTCACAGTCTAGCTGGGGAGGCTGATGTGCTAACCAAAAATTGTGGCACCATGTCCTAAATGCTATGCTAGATGGGAACACACGTTGCCATGGGAGTACATAACTCATTCTGGGTGGGAGGCAGGCGGCTGGGATGAGTCAGGAAAAATCTTCTGTGGAGTCGATCCCTGAACTAAGTTTAATGTTTAAGTCTGTACTTTTTTCGAGAAAAAAAAAACAACCTCTTTTAAAATCTTTAAAATCTCTATCACTGGTCTTTCTCAACAATTTATTTTTAAAAAAAGCAAAGGTAACGTGAAGAAGGGAAGAAAGAATTGCTGCCTGCCTGCCGTGTGTCCGCATCTGTTACAGCGGGAAGGGAAGTGTCATTTACGAAGCCCCTTGTATAGTATAAATTTCCTGGATCCCACCCACGAAGGCTGTCCTGGAATGTCAGCTCAAGTCAGAGCCCAAGCACAACCCCGAGGAGTATTCCCCGAGAATATTTTCAAGATTCAGAGGAGGCAAGAGGAGACGAGGTCCTCCCCAAAACAGGCACAGCAGAGCACTGCTCTGAAGGCAGAAGCAAGCACAGAACAGGAGAACCCATGGCAAAGGTGGCGATGGGGATGGCTGAGATCAGCTCAGCAAGACTTGGGGCTTGTTATAAGGGAATCAGAAGTTCGTTTAGGAAGGAAAATGTTCTAGTATGTGTTGGGACTAGCAGAGCTCCTAAAATATTCTTGTTATGTGGAATGGCTGTGACCGCACTAAGTCTTTGTGGAAGACTTGCTCTTTGGCAAAATGGCCCCAGACTGCCCTTCTTTGGTTCTTACCCTTTCACCTTGACTTCATTTTCAATACTTTTTCATAGTTTTTAGAATCTCCTCCTTACTAAGGCTGCCATTGCCTTCTTCTGTCAGTGTGCCTGCTATTCTCAGCATCACTGATCTCCCAGACAGCATTTTTAAATCCACTGGGGCTAGGAAACCAGATATCTAGTTCACAATGTCCATGGCATCCTTGGAGAAGAGTTGGTAGAACATCCTCGCCAGACTGGAAATAAGTGTAAATGATTAGCCGATGGAAAAGTATCAAGTCTCTTAATCCTTGAATAACTATTGGAAAGAAGTTTATCTGCTTCTAGCATTGTATTTATCACACTCCATTTTGATCACAATAAATGTCTTTTCCATTCTGCAGTGAGCTCCTTGATGAAAGGACGCATTCATTCTTCGTCTCTGTACTCCATAGATACTGAGTGCTGTGCTTGGCACATAGAAGGGGCTCAACATGTTCTACGAATATTCTAGGTACTGAGATTAAGCAGCAAATAGACAAAGCTCCCAACCTGTGTAGCTTCCATTTTGGCTAGAACAAGGAGTGGAGAGGAAGAGAGGGGATACATAAAGCAGTTAATACATGGCATGTTAGAAGGGAATTAGTGATAAATAATAAATATAATATTTACACAATGATATAATTAAATATCTATATTTCTGCTAGTATGTGAGTTTTTCCAGGACAAGAGTGTGTCTTATGCAGATCTGTATCCCTAGCATGGTGTCTGGTACATAGTGAGTAACTAATAAATATACAGAATAAGAAGTTATACATATGTGACCCCAGAATGTCTACATCCTTAAAAATAAGAGTTCAAGAGCTGTTCCTAAGACAGGACCTATTCTGAAGAGCTTTTGTCATTCTGTTGCTTGCAATCTACCTAATCAAGTCCGTTGGACTCCAAAGTTTGGGTTCACTCCATTCCCCCTAACTTTCCCATAAACTTAACAGCATTGGGAGAGCACCCAAGGAAACCTGACCTTTCCTCTCATATCATGGAGCCGACACAATCGGTGGTTGATCTTGCTGCTGAACACTCCCGACCATGTCCACCCAAGACGCTGCAACTTGCTGTCTACCTGGTCGCCCCATTGTAAAGAATGTTCTAAAGTCAAGTTAATCAGACTCAGCCCGGAGGTCTCACATCTGTATGCACAATTGCAGGGACAGCTGGAAAAAAGAACTAAAAGTGAAATGCAGAGGTCTTAAATATTTTATCCTAAAGTTCAGGTGCAAGTGGCTTCCATTCAGTTACTGCTATCGTGAGTGAAGTAGACAATGTGCTCAGTGACTGGTTTTGTTGCCTCCTCGAGTCCTCCTATCTAGGCGAAGAGAAAGGGAAATAACTCCCTCCCACCGCTCCCTGTGAGCCGTAACAAAAGACCTACTGTCTAGCACAGGGAACTCTATTCAATTTCTTGTAATAACCTATAATGGAAAAGAATCTGAAAAATATATGTGTATGTGTATGTGTAACTGAGTCGCTTTGCTTTACACCTGAAACTAACATTGTAAATCAACTGCACTTCAATAAAAACATAAATCTTTTTTAAAAAGGTACTTTGCTTTCTGGGTTGTTTATACCCTGGAGGCCTCAACAGGCAGCTATTTATGAAGCCCAGGCTGTGTGGTCATAGAGGTAACTTTTAAGGTTCATTGGGTTTTAATCTTTATCACCAGGGAAAATAAGTTGAAAAAAATGAACTCCCCAAAAATGTCTTAAGTGGAAATAAATTCTAATTAGAATGTTCTTGCCTGTGACAAGCCGCACTTTGCTTTTAATTTTCCAACTTAGCTGTCTGCACTCTGTTTTCCATTTGACAGGAGGCAATGGCAAGGATGAGCAAAGTTGGGAAAGTTGTGTTTCCCAGACATGAGGATAAAAGGTAAGTTTATATGTTTTCCATGCACAATGCTGAGGACTGAGGACAACAGACACATGCAACTCTAGAGCTGAAATAAACCTCAGGGGTCAGCAATCCAGGCCTTCAATTAATAGTTAATAAAGCTCAGTCTCAGAGAGGTAAAGGCACTTTGGTTTCCTAGGATCACAGAACTAGGTAGGGCCGGACCTGGGGGTCAAATACAAACTTACAAACTCTCAAACCAGTGTTCTTTTCCCTAGGTCATTAGCAGCACATCTAGCTTCTCTGTTCTAAAATGGGGATCGCGTGTGCCTTCCGATGGAATGGCACCTATCTGTTCCTCCAGCCTTTGCATCACGTGGCTTTGAGCTACAACATGACTTTGCTCAGTGTTTTAACCCCAATTCACAAAACACTAATTTATGGAGCACCTGCTATCTTCAAGGCACTCTGCTCATCAGTATCCAGGCAGGATTTAGAAAGGAATAAGACACAATCTTATCTACACAATGTCCCGTTTCAGGACAAAGGGATGTGTTCTATAATAGAAGTGGTACCAGGTGACAAAGTAACCCAAAACAGAAAAGAATGTGGCTACTTGCTGTAGGGGTGAGGGAAAGCTTTTGAGAGGAGGTTAAGTCTAGCTGACTTTAAATGCTTAAAAGAAGTTGTCAGCAGGCCAAGACAGGGAAGAACATAGTCTGTAGAGGGAATAACGTAGACAAAGTTGTAAAGCTGGGAACAGCATGGTGTATGCAGGTAACTATACACAGCACATAATTCTGAAATACAAAGTGTGAGAGCGGGGATGACAGGGAGTGAAACCAGGTGTAGGGGGAACAGACAGGGTCCTCTCGTAAGGAGCTCTAAGGCCCTGTTAAGGACCTCAGACCTCATCCCACAGGCAGAATGGAGATATTGAATTTTAGGCAAGGGTGGGACCAGGTCAGATGTAGGTACTTGAAAGATCCTCTTAGAAAATGCATTAGAGTGCCTAAGGGTAGATGCAGGGAGGCCAGATGGAAAGCTTTTTCAATAATCCAGCTGAGAGATGAAAAAGACCTACATTGAGCCATTGGTAGTGAGTTTAGAGATGAAGGAACAGTTGTACAAGTGGCTTTTGTCATTTTAGGAAAGTATTTGAGGTTAAGACATAAAAGCAAATTCCACCTTATGTAACAGACAGACAAAGGTGCGGATGCCACCAAAGCAGGATCAGCCTTTAACAGAGTGGAAACGTCCACCGAAAAAGCCATTCGGTATCTTTTCATGTTCTTAAAGGTCTCCCAGTGGAGTTGGGCTGTTAATCCTCTGAATATAAACCCCTGTCTAAATACCGGGGTCAGCAGAGCAGGCCCTTAGGTGGAGGGGCTCGATGCAGGAGCATTGGGAGATCTGAGTCCCCCATGGCAGGGGAGCCCTGGGCTAGCAGCCGCCTTCTTTTGTTGAAGTTAGAAACAGATTATTCTTCTCCATCTCTTCACTGAGCCCCCGAAGACTTTTGAGGGAAGTCTGCTTTTAAGTTCTTTGAGTAAATCCTACGTGTTCCTTTGAAAAGAATGCCAGGCTACTTGCTGTCAGCTGGGAGCCCGCCTGTGTGAGGGAGGCACACGCGCTGCTCTAGCACCATCTGCAGGCGGGCTGAAGACTTGCACGTGGAAGGAGAGTGGGTTTCCCGCTGAGCTACTCTCCCATCTCCTCCTTGACTCAAGCTGTTATCTGTACACAACACTTACGTAGGTCTGTCCCACGCAGACTTAAGAATGGGAGGAAATGTTTGCATATCATATATCTGATAAAGGATTAATATCCATATAAAAAACTCCTATACTTCAACAACCAAAAAAACAGCTACACTTCAAGAAAAAAAAAAATTAAACTAAAAAAGAAATAAAACAGCCCAAATCAAAAAACAGGCAAAGGACTTGAATAAACATTTCTCCAAAAACGATATACAAGTGGCCAATAAACACATGAAAAGATGCTCACCTCACTCATCATTATTGAAATGCAAATCAAAACTACAATGAGATAATAGTTCATACCCATTTGGATGGCTACTGTTGAAAAGCAGAAAATAGCAAGTGTTGGCAAGGATGTGGAGAAACTGGATCCTTTACACACTGTCAGTGGGAATGTAAAATGGTGCAGCCGCTGTAGTATGGTGGTTCCTCAAAAGTTAAACATGGAATTAGCATATAACCCAGCATTCCACTTCTGGGTATGTGCCCAGAAGAACTGAAATCAGGGCCTCAAAGAGATGTTTAAATACCTATGTTCACAGCAGCATTGTTCCCAGTAGCTGAAACATGGAAGCAACTCAAGTGTCCACTGACAGATGAGTGGATAAAGAAAAAGTTGTATATATGTATGATAGAATATTATTCAGCCTTAAAAAGAAAGGGACTTCTGAAGTATCCTACAACGTGGATGAATCTTGAAGATGTTTCATTAGTGAAAAGAGCCAGTCACAATATGACAAATATTATATGACTCCACTTATATGAGGTACCTAGAATAGTCAAATTCACAGAGACAGAAAGTAGAATGGTGGTTGCCAGGGGCCAGAGGGAAGAGGGGAGTAAGGAGTTACGACTTAACGGGTAGAATTTTAGTTCTACGAGATGAAAAGAGTTCTGTAGATGGATGGTGATGAGGGCTGCACAATTATGTAAATGTACATAATGCCACTGAACTGTACACTTAAAATGGCTAAAATGGTAAATTCCATGGTATGTCTATTTTACTACAATTTAAAAAAATTAGAAACTAAAAGGCACAGGGAAAAAAAGTGCCTGGGACCTCAGCTTCCTGTGTGTAAAAAAAGGAGAAAAATTTGGTCTATCCATCTTTTGACATTCCAGGATAATAGAAGGATGTAGGAACAACATCAGGTCACACGTGTAAGCACTTGACAGCTCGCAGAGTATTTCTTGTTCATGTCCTTGTTTAAAATGCAGTCGCTCTGTGACATAGGTACCAGTGCCATTATCATCCCTCTCAACAGCAGGGCTTAGACCATTTAAAAAAGTTGCCCCAAGTCACCGAGGCTTCTCTGCCTGGAACGCTGGTGCTTTTCCCACTGTACGAAGAATAAGACCAGCAAAGTTTCTGCAAAGCTGTCAGTATTAAAATTGGAAATTTTCACATTCATGAGAAGGGGTACTGACCCGAACTCCCTTTCAGCAATTTTGAGATTCCAAAATCAGGAAATCCATCTCATATAGTGAAAAAATTGCTTGACATTTAAGACTGTCAGAGAGTTGCATTAGGAGAAAATTGCTATCCCAAAATCATTCTGATTAATAAGCTTGGAGGCTCATAGAGCAGGTTTTAGTAGAACCCACATATAGTGAGAGTGATGATAATACTGAAATATTATTTTATAAGCAGTAACCATAACTAGCACTGATATCGCTTGCTATGATATCACTATTCTAAGTGCTTCTTAAATATTACCTCATTAAATTCACACAACAGCTCTATTGAGGAAGATATTATAATTATTCCCATTTACAGACAGGGAAATTGAGAAACAAAGAGATTAAGTAAAATATCCATGGTCACACAGCTAGTAATGGGGCCAATCTGAGATTCAAACCCAGGCTTCGGAGCTCACCCCTTAACTGTGTTTGGCTGCATCGCAGCTCTTAAGTTATCAGAATGCTTAAGGTGGGAATACTGGGGACTGGTAGGGGGCTCCTGTTAATCCCATTAGCTCTGCGTGTTACAGGCAGATGGGCCCCTGTGTGAATCCAGGGTAACGCACGCACTTTCCCCTAGTTCACAACCTTCCACTGAAGCTCACTCATGAAGACTTCCTTTCAGGGCACCCCAGAATCTACCAAGACGTGCTAAACAGGCTCCATCCACCTCTTACCCCAGGTCAGCACCTCCCAACCAAGAGCAATAAGGACAGAGTTGCAGTCTGCAAGTGCCACCGGTCTTAGCTACGACTGCTCTTTTTAAGATTGTGGTGCCGAGGCAGCTCCAGCCGCCCTGCCATGTGACTCACCGCCAGCACCAGTTCTAACAGGTCTCCCCAGAAGTATCAGCCGGAGAGGACAGGGAGAGCAAGGTCCTCCGTGGGATGCCTGGAAGGCAGGGCACAGCTATAGGAGAGGCATCAGTCATGTTTTCCTGGGGTTTTACTCCCAGATAAAGCAGTCTACAGAGGAAACGTTGGTGTGGAATCTGCAAAGGCTGGTTAAAATGTTCACTCTCCTCTCTGGTCAGGCTGTGACTTTAAACCAGTCACTAAACCAGGATGGGGGCGGGAGGCCGGGTAGTCATATATGAAATACTTAATGAAGCTGGGAATGTGAAAGGTCCCGTTAAACCTGGGCTTTTCAGAACGTTATAGTGGAGGCTCTGAAGTCAGAGAGACCTGCGTTTGAATTCCAGCTCTGCCGATTTTTAGTGATGCTACTTTAGTTCAGCCTCGTTGAGCAAATGTGAACCCTCCCTCTAAAATGGAGGCGTGGGTTAACCCACGGAGGCTAAAGATACTGGATGTGAAAGATGCTGATTCATGGCTCAGGATGCTGTAAGCCTTCAAAAAATGGGAAGTGCCTGCAAATCCATCACAGATACACTCTTGGTCTCCTAAATGTAGGGAGAAAGCCGCGTAACAGTTCTGCTTGGGATCATTCAACATATTTATTTTTCTCACACAGATACTATGACAAGAAATATCGAGTATTCCTGAAGCTAGTTGAACACCAGAAGGAGTATGCAGCCATCATGAAAGGGGACTGAACAGAGCTTGCAGATGCTGGCGCCAGGGCTTACGTCACTGCATCCAGGACTTTGGTCATTTCACCTTATATTCAAGACCCTTAGGTATCATTTCATCATTTCTGTATTGTCTTTTAATAAAGAAAATGGAGACATGTGCAAACGAACTAGAGTCTTCCATTTCAAAACACCATCATTTACTTGGTAGTTTCCACAGGCACCGTCGTGCTGACAGAAGTTTCACAAAGAGTCATAGCGTCTCCTGTGGGACTAGACTTTGGGGATCACTCAATGCAGGCGAAACTGTCCTTGGTAGTTGATTCAGTGCCAGCCGTTAAAAGACTCACATCGCTTCAGGTAGGACATCTAATGTTTATTCTCTAGGTGGCTCAAAGCTTGTTATTAACTTTTTATTTGGAAATTATTTCACATGTACAGTAAAGTTGCAAGAATAGAAATCAGGGAATACCCATGTACCTAACCTTTACCTTTAAACATTTATCCCATCTGCTTTCTCATTTATATGTTCTCCCTAAATATGTATTCATATGTGTACATAGACATTATGTATTTATATATGCACACAAGTTTTTATGAATCATTTAAGAGTAAATTTCAGTAGACTTAATTTTTATAATAGTACTTTTATTTAATCTGTCATTCATATTCCAATTTTTGTCAATAATTCAGTGATGTCTTTTCTGGCAGTTTTCCCTAGAGTACAGGATCCAGTCTAGACTCAGATACTGCATTTAACTGCAGAATCATCGTCATTTTGTAAACATCATATTAAAGATAGGTACAGGCAAGGGAGGAGGGTATATAGCTCAGTGATAGAGCACATGCTTAGCATGCATGAAGTCCTGGGTTCAATCCCCAGTACCAACATTAAAAGCAAATAAATAAATCAAACCTAATTACCTATCCCCCAAAAGACAAAACAAATAAACAAACAAATTTAAATTATAAAAAAGGGTGGGAGAAGATATAGCTCAGTGGTAGAGTGCGTCCCTCCCTCCCCTCCCACCCCCCAAAAATAAAGACAGGTACAGGCAGGAATCATCAGTGGATCCAGGAGGAAACTTTGACGAATAAAAGGTCTTAAAATGTCTCCTTTCAGATTGTTTATTAGTTACAAGAAGAGAAAGAATGTTAACTAGATGGGGAAAAACTAGGCCAGCATCTTGATTGGGTGATCAGAATTAACTTCAGATGGGTAAATAGACGTCAGGGGCCTCCAGATGTGATGCCCTGAAAGGGACATAGCATCATGCTGGCTGGGAACGCACAGCCTGAATCTAATCATAAGGAAACATCAGACAAAACCCAATCTGGGTAGCATTCTATTTTTTTAATGGACTATGCTCTTTAAAAATATCTGTTGTAAAGACAAAAAAAAAGCATATGGAAAGAAACATGTTGGCTAAAAGCTTTTGATGTAGACAAGTATTTGAAAATACAACTACAGTTACTTTAGTTGACACCCTAACACACACATAAAAACACCTACACACATGTAGACACACACATGCACACACACCATTTCAGACCTTAGAGTAGCTGCTAGTGTTGATTCTAGAGCTGTCATAGTTCAGATGAATTTGGATAGAGAATATGTGGAACTTTAGCAACACAAGTCAGCAGGCAGAAGTGAAAAAGCCAATACAACTCAGTCAACAAACGTCTTTCGGAGTACTTATTCTGTACTAGATGTTGTGCTATGCACTGGAGTACGGGGATAAAGAAAATGTGGTCTCTGTCCGCAGGGAGCTCCCATCTAATGAGAGACAGCAACAAGTAAGCTGATCACAGTACACTATAAGAGATGCCGCATTAAAAGAAGGCACCTGCTTCCTTAGAGCACATCAAACAGCCAGGAAAGGAGGAGGCGGTAGAGGGTTGACAGACTGGATGGAAAGCAATATGGTGTAATGGCTGTGAGCCCTGGCTTGGGATTCAAGGCCTGGCTTCACCTCTGTCTTGCTGTGTGACCTGGAGAAAGGCCCTCAATCTTCCTCAGCTTCAATTTCCTCATTTTTTGAATGAAGATATTAATAGTACCTACTTTACCAGATCATAATGAGGATTCAGTGAAATAATATGTGAAACACTTAACTCAATTGTTTGGACCATGCCTGTCTTTTTGCAGGACCTGGCACTTAACAGATGTGCAGAAAAATGGCAATAAGAATTACGAGTAGGATGGGATGACCACATCCGGTTGCAAAGGCCAGCTCTATAATAGCATTCTGTAGCATCCAAAGGATGTAGAGATCTTGGGCACAGTCCAGGGTATGAAGGTGGGGTGTGGGTATCTAATCCTGCAGGCCCTCGCAGCAGGAAGAAGTCGAGTTCATTTACCCAGACCCCAACCATAGCTTTGGGCTGGGGATGAGAAGGACTGGGGAGTCAGATTCCACACCTCAGAGGAGAAGTCAGGTACAGCAGGATCTTGGAAAGATGTCAAGACCACAGTCAGACTTAAACTGCTAATGCCAATCAGCACTGATCCAGAAACAGGAGAAGGCCTGGGCCCACTGAGGCCAAGCTGTGGTGAGTTCAGGGAAGCTGTGCATGGCTAGGAACATGGAGGTAAGGGAATGAATAATTACCGACACTTCTCCAAGTGCTTCCCATATGTTCTCTGCAATCCTTACTTACAAGTGCCAAGAGGTGGGCGGCATTAACCTCGCATTCCAATTGAGAAAGCTGAGGCTCAGAAAAGATAAACAGCTCTCTCAGAGCCCCTCAGGTGTTAGTAGAGACAGGATTCAAATCCAGATCAGTCTGGGTTCAAAGCTTTGGGTGTTGCTCTCTTGTGATAGCTGCAGAGGAATCCAGCCCCACCACCCACTCTTCAGTGAACGAGCTCACTCTGGGAGTGACCAGCCCAGGGTGCTGATCATTCTCTCAGGCAACTCAGAGCCAAACCAAACCTGACCTAGGGTCCCCACTGCTTTATAAAGGTAAACACACCGATGAGACAAGGAACATGGGAAACCTAGAAATTGTCTGGCATCTTAACAGTGAGGAGCACGGCTAGAAGGACGAAAAACCTTGGGCAAGGTACGTAACCTCTAGGCCTCAGTGTCCCCCTCTGTCAACGGGATAATCATGCTACCTGCCTCCTAGTGTTGGTCATAAGGGTCCAGTGAAAAGAAACTTTTATATAAAGGCCCGAGCACAGTGCCTTGCAGATAATAAGCACTCTCCAAGTATTATCTCTACAGTGTTCTCTGGTGCCACCCGGCCAGATGGTTAATCCCTAAGAAAATAATTCTGGTTTCTACTATAAAGCCAGTGTTTTAGGAAAATATAAATGTCTATGTGGACTGCTTTAACTGCGTGTAGCTCAATACTAAAAATTTTAATGACTCCAATAGTCACCTTCTTGCACTGGGAAAGGCTGCTTAATTTAATGTGCACATGTGAAGGAGAAGTATATTTAGCTTTTATGAATAAGAATTACAGTGTGGCCAGAGTGGTTTGGGGGATTTTTGTTTGGTTTGGTTGACTACTGAAAGCTTTTTCTTTCAAGTTGAAGCCAGCCTTGCTGAGCAAATCGTTTCACCAAGGAACACATTACAGGTTTTTCGTTTTGACCAAAAATATTTCCCATATGTGAAGAACAGAAATGTGGCTTTTCAAAGAGCCTCAGAGAACAAAAGCTGGGAAGGGGAAGTGGGGGAGGGGAGAAAAGACAAGGACGGCAGAATGTGTGACGTGTCGCAGAGCTGCCATAAACCACGAGACCCAGTGCCAGGGTTTGCTGGAGTCCAAATGCAGCATCTCGAAGGGATGCCCTCTCTCGGGGAGACCCGAAGTGCGCCGTTGGTCTTTGTACTCAGAGCACAGTCTGCGTTGTTGCCAGTTGCATTGGGCAGCAGAGGGATAGAGTATGAGTTCCAAGGGGAGTAGTACAACTGGAAACTCCCAGCTTTGAGGAGGCGCCAGATCAGCAGGTGAGGGTAACAAGCCGGAGCATTAAGGTCTTAAGGTTAATGTGATCCTTTATTTCTCCCCAGCCTGAGGATAATCAGGTTATTCAGGTTTACTTATCTGTTCCCCTACCACTGGCCTGGTTGCTCCTGTAGGAAACCAAGACTCTCAGGGCCTGTGTTCTCTGCACCTAAGTAGTTCCTGGCACATAAGAGTGCTCAGTATATATGAATAAATACACAAACGCAAGACATATTTCTGCACAAAGAAGACAAGGGGACCTAATATCCCAAACCTATCTCACTTTCAGGTCAGACAGTCTATGATCTGTGTTGATACACCTTAATTTAAGAAATGTCAGGAAGTTTAAAATGGGATATGGTCATTAAGGGCTAAGAAAATCATGCCTTACGCAGAACGACTTGCTTTTAGTTTTTTCATTACCCACATGCACGCACACACACACATACACACACATGCATAACCGCACACCTCACTTTGGGTTGGAGCTCAAGCTCAGAAACTTTTTGCAGATATTTTTTCCAGTGCTGTTACAGACCATTGCCTGTATGGTCTCTAACGGGAAGCCAATTGCATTGTCGTCCAGAAATACCCATTGTTCACCAGAGCTGCGGTACACATGCTTTCAGAATTCAAGGGCATAGTTACACATAATTACCATCAAAGGATTTGAAATGAAGGACGTTGTTGCTAAACAAGAAACTAATGACTAAGCAGAGCTGTGTAATGTAAATTATACTTCAGGTGGGCCTTCTGATGAATTACAGAAGAATCTTTGTGCTGTCTCGTGTCTCCATAAATGCACTTAACTGTTATTGACACTAATAGGAGGAAGTCTTGACTATAAAAACCTGTTTTTTTCTTTTCTAGTTCCTATAAAGAGAACTTAAAAAGCAGTACGTTTTTTGAAAGGATGTTCCTCCCAGTACTTCCGAATATTTGACAATTCTATAAAATTTGTAAAAACAAAAATAACTTAGAAACAAAGACTACTGCTAATAAATTCAGGTTTTCCAATTTATTATTAGCTCACGCATTAATCTTATGGTCAGTTTCTGTTCTGCACATAAAATCATCTAAAATTACATATTAGAATAAATGCTTCTAAAGACCTAATTTTTATTTGCTTATGTCATGCCTGAAGTCTTGATTAGAAATATTTCCTTATTAAAACTGAGGGTGAGCCTGGCTTCCTGCTGTACAATTTTAATACATTTGAAATGGAAAATCTTTTCTTTATTAACGTCTGGCATTTAGGTGAAGTCAGTAATGATGCCTTCCATTTGAATCTTTCTTTACAGGATCCAAGTAATTGCTCATACACAGTCCCGGCTGCTCCCTCACCATAGATTGGTGAGGACAGGCCTGACCAAGGGAGGGACCCAATTTTACAAATACAAAAAATCGGAGCTCCAAGAGTTTAAGTAACTGGCCCAAGACTGTGTGGCTGGAACACGGAGGCAGGATCACCCTGTTGCTTCCTCCTGAGTAAATTCAATTAGCTATTTGTGCAACAGAGGATGATTCATTAGTTAGCTAATTACTCCCTCCTCCATGGTTCCCCTCTTGAGCAGATGTGTAAAGATCTAGGAAGCCTCTTCCGATGCTCATTGGTTGATCAAAGTACTGCGTTATTTCTATTGGAGCAGAGTCGTGAAGTGATAAAGCCTTGGGCCATGGAGTCCCTGAGTCCTGCCTTCAGATCACAGCTTCTCTGCTTACAAACTGGCACGGTGCGTGAACTCATGCAAGCTAGTTAACCTATGAGTCTGTTCCTTATCTATAAAGTGAAAGAAAAGAAAACTGCCTGATGGCTAATGTGAGAAACAGATGATGTTTTGATGTGCCTGGCCCAGTGCCTGATACACAATAGAAGTGCAACAAATACCACTTTTTCTCCAAGGCCAATCTATTTTTACATTACACAGTTTCCAGAAGCATTGCTTCCAGTCAAGCTGGATAATTTTATATCTGTTTTTTTTTTATAATTTTAATTTTTTATTGAAGTGTAGTCAGTTTATAATGTTGTATTAATTTCTGGTGTATAGCATAGTGATTCAGTTATGTGTGTGTGTGTGTGTGTGTGTGTGTGTGTGTGTATTCCTTTTCATATTCTTTTTCATTATGGGATATTACAAGGTATTGGATATAGTTCCCTGTGCTGTACAGTAGGACCTTGTGGTTTATCTTATATCCACTTTCTATAGGTTAAACTTCTATGTTGCATCAATAACAACCAACCATTACTGGGCTCTTACTGTGTCAGGAGTGCTGGAAGAGTTCCTGTCAATGCATAAGGGGCCAGCAGCAGGTTGCAGGGAGAGGGGACATACACAGAAAGAGATTTAACAGCTCCATAAATCTCATACAAGGTTCCCACTGAGCACCACAGTTGGCAGGTGCTGCAGGAGGTCCAGGTAGGCCAGAAACGTAGAGCTGCCGGGAAAGGCTCATCTGGAAGTGATGAAGCGTCCAGCCCGGCCTTTCTCAGCTCTGCTAAGCTCGGGTACTGAAGATCTTTCACCTGAAGTTTCAGCTCAACTCCGTCCCCAAGATAAGCCAGACCGAGGCAGGCAGTGTGCGCCCAGCTCAGACCACCTCCAGCTCTTCCCCAGCCATTGAGTCTGGAATTCGTCTTTCTGCCATGAGGCCCTAGGCACCAGGAACCTCACGAAAATCACAGGCTTCTCCCCTAAAATACACACACAGTTGTCCAGTCTAGCATGACCCCTTGAAATCGCACCATTCTCCTTATGCTAGGCACAAAGACAGAGATGTTGAGGCCTCTCATGTGGTTCTCTGCATTATTCCCAAGCTTTTTGTCAAGTCTATGCCTCACGTTACATTTCCTTTCTCGTGTAATCCTTCTGAGCTCAGTATTGTTTACTTATTCTCTTATTTCTTGCCTCACTAATCCCTTCAAATTCGACTATGTCTTCCTGGGTAGAACCTTGACTCTCTTTCATCCTTAAGTTGGTTAAATTCCCCTTCCTGATACCCATGAATCATCTCTCCCATCCTGCCTGGCTGCAGAAAGCCCTACCTCAAATTAAACCGTATAGAAGCCTCATTGCCTGCACTCAGCAAACAAAAACTGGAGGTACGTCTGGCCCTCCAGTTTCCCTCCTAAGGCCAAAGCCCTGCTTGGAGTTTAGGCTGTTTGGATGGAACTTTGGTACATAATCTAGCGCTCACCATCTCTCTCCCCCAGGGCCAAATCTGGCTCCCTGTAATTCTCCAGCCACCAACCCAGGCCTTGCTTTCGCACAGACAGACCTCCCAGAGACAATCGAAGGAACTCAAGCACACTCTGGCTAGAAACATCTATTGTGATGCCAGCTACGCTGATGTGAGCCACAGCCAGGGAAGATGTTCTCTGCGTGCTTCCCCTTCCTGGCCTCCTTATGGTTGAGTGGAATCTGCTAACCAGTTCTGTTTAATGAGCTGTGAGAAATGATGGGTGTTATTTCTGGACCAAGTCTTTGGCTGTCAAGTGAGAATCCTCAGAGCTTTCTCTTCTCCTGCTAACATCTAGCAATGTTCCAGATGAAGATTCTCCCTCCCCCTGGGTTCCGGAGTGAAGATGACTCGGAGCAGAGCCCCCAGCCAACCCACAATGAACATGTAGCTTGAGTGAGACATAAGCCTTGATGTTGGAAAACACTGAGGCTGAAACACTCAGCATAATCTTTTCTATCCTTACTGATGGACCTCACAGCTGATACACATCATATTCTTAGTGCCACCCTGGCACATTAGAGGCTGCGTTTTCCATGATTAGAGCAGCAGGCTCAGTCCTGTTAAATTAACCCCGTTGTCCCAGCCCTGAATAACCCTGCATGCTTCCTTTCCCCACAAGTATTTGTTGAGCACTCAATTTCACAGGAAATCAACAGGACACCCTCTTATTCTACTCCAGGTTTTCCCGAGAGAATGTATCAGCTGGGGTGGTGTTAAGCTGTAAGTGATAATAGCCCATTTGTCTTACGTAAGTGGCTTATATAAGAGTTTTATTTGCTTATTAAGAAATAGGCAGTCATTATGTTGATTTGTGGATTCAACAATTCCATCAAAGACCCAAGCTCTTTTTATCCTTCTGTTTCCCCAGCCTCAGCCTTCTGGCTTTTAACCTCAGGTTTGTTACTTCCTGATTGCAAAATCCTCTCACTTTTAGAGGCAATTTATTTTTCACATAATAGCATCCAAAGCTTAATAGGACCTTCTTTCAATGCTAGCATTTTTTTTAATTAAAATATAGTCAGTTAACAATGTGTCAATCTCTGGTGTACAGCATAATGTCCCAGTCATACATGTACAAACATATATTCATTTTCATATTCTTTTTCATTAAAGGTTATTAAAAGACATTGAATATAGTTCCTTGTGCTATAGAGAAGAAACCTTTTACCTATTTTTATATATAGTAGTTAATATTTGCAAATCTCCAACTCCCAAATTTATCCCTTCCCACTCCCTTCCCCCCAGTAACGATAAGATTATTTACTATGTCTGCGAGTCTGTTTCTGCTTTGCAGATGAGTTCATTAGTGTCTTTTTTTCTTTTTTATATTACACATATGAGTGATATCTTACGGTATTTTTCTTTCTCTTTCTGGTTTACTTCACTTAGAATAATGACCTCCAGTTCCATCTATGTTGCTGCAAATGGCATTTTTATGGCTGAGTAGTATTCCATTATATAAATATACCACAATTTCTTTATTCAATCTTCTGTTGATGGACATTTAGGTAGTTTCCATGTCTTGGCTATTGTATGTGGTGGTGCTGTGAACATTGGGGAGCATATATCTTTTCAAATTAGAGTTCCCTCCAGATATATGCCAGGAGTGGGATTGCTGGATCATGTGGTAAGTCTATTTTTAGTTTTTTTTGGAATCTCCATACCTTTTTCCATAATGGCTGCACCAAACTACATTCCCACCAACAGTGTAGGGGAGTTCTCTTTTCTCCATACTCTCTCCAGAATTTATCGTTTGTGGACTTTTGAATGATGGACATTCTGACTGATGTGAAGTGATACCTCATTGTAGTTTTGATTTGCCTTTCTGTGATAATTAACAATACTGAGCATTTTTTCATGTGCCTATTGGCCATTTGTATGTCTTCATTGGAGAATTGCTTGTTTAGGTCTGTTTTTAATCAAGGAAGAATCTACCAGCAGATTTCCCCTTAGGTCTTATTCTACATCACAGGCCTGCCACTAGGAATTGTTAATACTGGCTTAGAGAAAGAGTTGAAGATGCACTGGGGCTGGGCATATTGGTGTTCCAATGAAATCACTGTTTTGTTAGAAAGGGAAGGGAAAGAAAGGAAGAGCTGTCATACAGGCAGCCCACAGGTTTCACCAGAATAATAGGTTTTCCTTGAGAAAATGAGGCAGGACCAAGTTTGGGAAACATTGAGTTAAATAGGGTTTGGTATCATAGAATATCTTAGAATAGTCTTAATATGCTAAGTGCATTGTGAATCTCTTAGAGAGAGAGAAGTTGTGAGGCATCTCTCAAACTCACTGCATTTTTACAGCAAGGATATTACTGCACTCATGGAACCACCACAGTAATTTGGACTCTAATTGACCAAGAGTTTGTAATGTTTTGACCTGAGGTATATGAATGTTTCTTTCATGTTATCTGTGAATGAGAGATTTATTCAGCAAATAATGGCTCCTAAATGAAGTTTGTTTGTTTTACCTAATTATAAAAACAAAATGCTATTAACTACTTTATCAATTTACTATCACGTTACTATCAATTTACTATTACTGTATCAATTTACTCTCAATTTACTATTCACTCCTTTACTATATCCAATATTGTCTTGCATATGAATATTATTAGTGATCAATGTCTTAAGTAGTCATTAAAAATAGGCTCAAAGATCTTTATTTAGAGATATTTTCTAAATATTTTGATGAAATTAAATTGTCCTTTCAGTTAAATTGTAGCTCTAGAAGCACCAGAGATCAGACCATTGGGATAGCTAGGGTCAAATACCAGCTGAAAATACAACCTGCATTTCTTGCTTATCTTTTAAAATTTAGTATTTCCATTAATTTGAACATTTAAGCCTTCCTCTTCTCTGTTATCTATTTCAGGTAGGAAGCTCTCTAGTCACACACAGCAGACTGAGGACAGCTCCCTCTTATCTCCCCTCCCATGTACACCTTAACCCTACACCAGCCAGACAACCTTAACGTAGTGTTAGATCTTCTAAGAGTAGAAAGTTCTTTCCTTGACACCAAAAAAATACCAATGGAAAATATATCTAACATTCGCTATTTTGTCCTAATGTTAAATTTCAAGAGTTGCAGTGAAGTTGAGCTGATTTAAATTCCAATACTGTCTAGAAATTTTAGTATCATCCTTTTGATGATAGGCTTCTAAGATTTTTGTTTTATTATATGTTAATGATTTTAGAAGAAGTTTTGTCATATCCTAGAAGATAAAAAACTTGTTTACAATTATAAAGGACTTGAAGAAACCATACAGTGGAGTTATGTTAATAGCAAACACGTGGGTTTTTTTTTTTTTTTGGCAAATGCGCATTTTCCTTTTTGGCATCTATGTAGAAATTTTTAAAGTATAATCTCTGAAACATATGGCTTAGCCATTCTACACAGGTGTTATATAGCGCAGGAGAACGTATTGTGCTTCTATATATTCAAGCATATGTTTCCAACCTACTCTTCTTAAAACAAACACTTCACAGACTTCCTGCTATTTATATCAAGAACATATATTTGGCCTTGATATCACCTGCTCTTTTTAATACAGGGTCTTGCCAGGAAACTTCTGGGAGCTTATAAAACCTACAGGAAATAAATACAATGTTGACTTTGTTATAAAGGTGATTGAGTTGGTAAGGAAGTGGTTAAAAAAAAACACCTTATGACTGTAAATGTAGAATGAGATAACAATGTGTTAGCGTTTTAAATTTTTCCTTATTATTTTACTCTCCTCACAACCTTTTTTGCGTTTGTAACAAAACTTAATTCGGCATTCTAAAAAGTATTGTTTCTCATACTATACTTTAATCACAACTCTTGTTTTCAAGAATATGATAGTCCATGTAACAATAAAAATAAGTAAAAATGATAATATCTTAACATTGGATAAGTGCTATCAAAGGCTATTGTGTGATATTAAAATAACACTAGAGCCAACTGGAAGGGTTTCCACTGGCCAAAACAGGGTAATTGTTGTATCAAAAAAAGAAATGACTACAATGGATTAATAGATATTTATCAATATATAAACATCCATGAGTGGTCCCTAAATGCGAACATGGTGGAATTTATACTTATCCACTAGATAGCTCTACAACATACTGCTCATCAAATCATATACATGCAAATAGAGTCAGTCAAATCCTGCCACCCTGGACCTGAATATAGGGTGATAGGAAATTGAAATTGCCTCTTTTAGGGAAATGGAGGTCCATGTTCCTCACAAGAGAGGAAGAATAATAGGTAGTCTTCTCAACTATGGAGAGCACAAAGGATTCTAAGAGTGACATCTGTATTAGAGTTCTCCAGCAAAACAGAACCAATTGTGTGTGTGTGTACATACATATACTATATACTATATATATGTATGTACACACACACGCATATATGTATACTATACACACATCCATACACACACACACATATATATATATACACACACACACATAAAGAGAGGGAGAGATTTATTATAAGGAACTATCTCACACACAAAACTATAGAGACTAAGAAATCCCAGTCTGCCATCTGTACGCTGAAGACCCAGGAAATCTAGCGGCACAGTCAAGTTCAAAGGCCAAAAGACCAGAAAGAGCCAATGGTGCAAAACCCAGTCCAAGGGCAGAAGAAAATGTCCCAGCTTAAGCAGTTAGGCAGAGAGATTGAATTCTCCCCCGATCTTTTGGTTCTTTTCAGGCCCTCAAAATATTGAGGGATGGTGGTGCTCACCCACATTAGGGAGGGCAATCTGGTTTACCTGGTCTACAGAGTCAGATGCTAATCTCGTCCAGAAACACCTTCACAGACACACACACAAATAATATTTAACCAAGTATCTGGGTACCCCATGGCTCTGTCAAGTTGGCACATAAAATCAACCATCTCGCCATCCTGCTTCAGAACCATGGTTCCTCTAATCTTGTGATTCTTACGCCCAAATGCATATTAGGCACACCTGGTGATCTTGGGTTCCACCTCAAGATTTTGACTGAATTGTTCTGGGATACGGCCTGGCATTGATATATTTGAAAATCTCTCCTGAGTAATTGTAAACTGCAGCTGATGTTAAGAACCACTGCAATCTAACTACAGCTATAACTTCATACCATCTCTGGAACAGGCTCTGTGGAACAGGAACGAGAGAGAGTATTCTTTAGGAAGTAGGGTTTAAACAATAACAAACCACTCAATACTAGACATGCCAAATCAGATAAGATAACTTATTTAATCCTTTAAAAAACATTATCAGGGACATACTATTATCCTCATTTTTATGAGAGTAAAATAATAAATGATAAATGAACTGAAGCACAGAGAAGTTAAATACATTACCAATAGTCACAAAGCCAACACATAATGAAACTAAGACTCAAACTAGGTCTGCATGTATGCAAACCCACATTTTTCATAATATTACGCTTCGGATATATTTTCTTCCCGTATTCTTAGCTAAAAATAGGCTGCTGTCTAGGCTGAGCAGATAACATCTCAGTATCTCTCAGCCTGCGGTGACAGACATTTTCATTATTCTTCATCAAAGCACCACCTCTGGGGAAGTGAACTCTGCCAGGCTCACCTTTACAGGTGATATAAAGAAGGCTTATATGAGTGTGATTTCCACATGAGTGCGCATAAGACTACTGGTTGTTTACAATCACTACCTAGTCATGTTTTAAAATTAAGTATAGATTTTTAAGTGTCGTGACCAATATTTGAGAGCCATAAATTACCTCTTTTAGTAGACAATCTGTAAGCTATATGTGTCTTCATAATTAAATAGTATTACTGTTATTATCTCCCTTTAGGGAAATATGTGGATTTCCCATCCATTTCCACTTCTTCCACTCTCAGAGCCTAGGTTCTAACTACATCTAACAGCGCCCTAGGTAACTTCTTGTCTGTCTCTCTCTCTCTCTCTCTCTCTCTCTCTCTCGCTTTCTTTTAATCTAGCCTGACTGTTGCTACCAACCTCATCATCAACTCTCTCTTCCTGTCTTTCATTTGGTTTCCTATTTTTAAGGATAAACTGAAATGAAAGGAAGACCCTGGCGAGGTCCTGATGGGGGTATGGAAGGAGAATCCTTCATCACTGGGGTCGGGGTATGAGGAGCTGGGAGACAAATGCTGGAAACATGTCCTGGAAGGGACACCAAGGTCAGGGTAGGACAGCCAGCCAAGCCAGGTTGTTATTCCCAAGGGCCAGGTGAGGAATAAATGTGAGAAATGGAGCCCAAATGAGGAAGCCAGAGAGCAAGGACTCATGTAAGAGGTGATCTAAATGAATTCTGGAAACAAAATGCTGATGATAGTAGCATCTTTCTGTATGAAGTCCCAGCATGAATAAGGCTGATTTATTTAAAGGGCCTGAAATGGTATGGATACCTCTATTCTGGCTCCAATGGTCTTCCATACTTCTGAGCAGAAGGAGGGTCTTTACCCCATTTAACCCCCGATGGATCCATCACTGGATCTGGCTGTCGTGTTACTGGGATTCTGAAGCTCCCTCCTCCCATCAGTTGTTTCATATCAGTCTAGGACCGTCCAGAAGGCAGTGGTGCTTTGGTAATCCCAAACAGGCTCTCATCAGGCCCCCCTTCTTCTAAATTTCAGAATGCCTGAAGCCCAGGATGGTTCACAGCATGCTGACTATATAACAGATACTTAGGAACACAACCAGTGTCTCTGCCCAGGGTAGCACTGGAAAACCTTGCCCCACAGTTTCAGTTAGCCTAGAAAACAGGGAATTTCATCAGGACTTTTGTTCTTGTCAGAATCTAACCAGGCAATAGATACCACCTGAGTGGTTTTGTAATAAGGATTTCAAAACCAGGAATAAGTTACACAGGTAATGGAGAAACTGAGAGACAAGTGAAGGACAGTGAGACAACCTGAGAATAATTAGAATAAGGAAGCCACTAAGACTCTGGGCTACAGGGACAGAGAAAGAAATGGTGTTTCTGGACCCTGGGCAAAAGCTGAGACCATGGTAGGACTGTTCACGGAAGAGATGTAACTGCTGCTGATGTCGCTACCTAAGACAGCGACTCCAATCTCCCACCCTCCAGTGTCCTACCATTGCCTCCCATTGGCCATAGTCAAATCCTTCCAGATCAGCATTGCTCCTTGCTTCGCTCCCCCAACCCTGCACAGTTTATCCTTATACTTCTGCCATCCTTCTGCCAACCCATCCACTATGCCTCATGGAGCCCCACTTCCATTCATACTGTTCTTCATCCTGAGCCTCTTCTCCAAACACTCTTTCTTCCTGAATTTAATAGAATCATTACTTCCTTTTAACCAAAACCTTGCATCATTCATTCTCTCGTTCAACAATGATATATCCAATGGGAATTATATCAGTGATAACTACCCTTGCACTGTTGTCTGTGTTTTATACATATTAAGCCCTGTAATTCTCACAACTACCTTATAGTCCTTTTTATGAATGAGAACATGGAGACACAGAGTGTTTAAGAAACTTGCTCATAACACAGCTTCTAGGCGGCAGAGCCAGGAATCAAACATGCAGCCAGGCTCCAGAACTCTAAGTCTTAGCCAGCAGACATTCCTGTTCTAGGAATGGTCATACAGGACTATCACTACAAAGAATATTTCTGCTAATGGAGTTGTAGTTCAATGGGAGAAGATATTTTTAATTTCTCATTGTGAAATAATTTTAGTTTTACAGAACAGTTGGCAAACAGTATAGAGAGTTCCTGTATACATTTCCCCTGTCTCCCTAATGTTAACATCTGGCACGACCATAGTGTATTTATCATCACTAAGCATTGACAGTGGTACAATACTCCTAATGGAACCGCAGACTTTATCAGACTTTCCCAGCTTTCCCACTCATGTTTGTGTTCCAGGAGTCCATGCAGGACACCACATTGCATTTTGTCAGCGTGTCTGTCTCCCTACTCTCCTCTAATCTGTGCCAATTTCTCAGACTTCCTTTGTCGTTTATGACTTTGACACTCTTGAAAATTACCTGTCAGTTATTTTGTAGGAAATCCCTCAATCTGTATTTGTTTTCCCACAATAGACTGAAGTTATGGACTTGGGATGAATAATCTAAAGGTGGAGTGCCCTTCTCATAGCCTTGTGTCAAGGAAACATGCTGTAAACATGACTTATCACTGGTGATGTTAACCTTATCATTTAGTGAAGGCAGTATATGTCATATTTCTTTACTGTAAAGTTACTATTTCTATGTTTCATATTCTGTTAGTTAGAAGATAGTGACAAAGTCTAGCCTACACTCACGGGGAGAAGAATTAAACTCTACCTCCTGGAGGGAGGAGCAACGGCATTTATTTGTAATTCTTCTGTAAGAAACAGTTGACCCTTCTCCAATATTTATTGATTTATTGATTCAATCATTTATGGCAGTATGGATTTGTAGGTGTTTGTTTTAGCCTTTAGGTTATAGTACAGCACTATCAGTGTTTATTTTGTTGCTCAGATTGTTCTAGCTTTGGCCATTGGGAGCACTTTCGGGTCGACTGCCACGTCCCTTTCACATATTATGATTTTCAAAGCACCTCTTTGCTTTCTGTCATGACAAGATGCTCTAGGAGCATCTTGCATTTTCTCTTCCCTAGCCCTCGAGTCAGTCATTTCTCCAAGGAGCCCTGGTTCCTTTTATTGGAGAATGGTATTAGAAACCAAGATCTGAGTGCTAGATGTGCTTCTAGGCTGTCTCAGTGGACAGTGCTAGAAAATATACATAGGAATGTACACTGACCCATGCATATACACATAAGAATTCAAGCAAATAAAAGCATAAATAGGTCATTACAAATTTGCTATGAAGAAAAACGCCACATTCTATGTAAAAGGATCATAGGTGTGATTTAGTATAAATGGGATGAGACAGAGGTGGGGTGGTCTTCTCTGTAGCAGGAACACTTAAGCCAAAATCTTTTAAATGAACAGGAATTAGGCAGGTGAAAGGGCAAGGTCAGAGCATTTCAGGCAGAAAGAGCAGCCTCTGAAGAAGCACTGAGTAGGAAGAGCTCGACGCCTTTGAGGAATTGGAAGAGGGCCAGCATGCAGAGTGATCCAAGGGAAATGTGAATGCAAAGGCGCAGAGGCCAGATCACTTGGGCTTTGAAGGCCTGGTAAGAACTTCAGGTTTTGAAATGAATGCAATGGGTTGTCACTGAAGGGTTTTCAATATGGGAGGAGGGTGCGTCCTACTTCACACAGAACGCTTGTGAAGTGGGAACCTCCCCGACTCCCTCAGCTCTCCCACCCCAGCTCCTGGAAGATTTTCTCTGCTGGCACCCATCCCCAGAAAGCCAGATCACTCTGGTCCACACCACAGTCTTATCTTTCCAGCTTTTTTTTAAAATTTATTTCACCAAGGCCATATCTATAAAATACACTCATGTGAGGAATATTTATATACTTTTGTTGTAAGGTGTGCTCTCATTTACATTATTTGTTATTTCAGTCAAAGCCTTTTCTAGAAACAGACTTACAGCCAATGCCTTGTAGAACTCCAGGCTTTACTAAGTAGTGAGAATAATGTTTCCTCTTTTCCTCAGGTGGCAAGAAGCTCAGGACTACATATTATACACGCTCCGTTGTATTGTCCTCAACTGTGAATTCTTAATAAAATATTTCTCCTCTCTTCTACTACTGATTGGTTGTTTTCAGTGAATCCTAGGACTTGATTTTATTATACTGGTACTTTTGTTGTAAATAAATTGAAGACCTTCCTTGAAATAAGGACAATTATAAGTTGTTTTAAGAATTAGCAAAGAAATATGAAACCCTTCCCACCACTTGATGCAGGAATTCTCTCTCTAGCACCACTGCCAGCCTCCACCCGAGGACTCCAGTCACATGGAGCTCCTGAAGTTGCTCTGTCTCTCTGAACAGCTCTAATTACTGCAGAGTTATTAATGTTTATTGATTGTTGAGCCAAATGGATTAACAATGGTCTGTTGTTTTTGTTAAATAACAAGGCATTGGTTGTTTAAAGATGTTTCTAGCGCCTTATGTAAAAACTACAGGTTTACTACGTTTAAAATGTCTTAAGAAAACGACTTGTTTGTTGAAATCATAGATTTAAAAATGCATGGATCGAATATAACTATTAAAATGAAAACAGCAGGCTCTGTATCGTCTGTAGAGTAGTATGGCTGGAATGCAAATAATTATCCCCAGAAGAACACTATTACAACCACAGCTTAATTACGGTTTATTTGTCCTTCCCTCTTGTGATAATTGCTCACTCCTTCAGACTAAGAGATGCTGACATTTCACTAACAGCATGATCGCTTTTATTCCACACACCCCATGATTTCCTCTCATGTGAGTCCTAAGACAATGTATTCAATTGTTTGCAGGCTCTAAATTTGTTTTAATGGAATCTATGTTTATTTAGACTAATGAGTCTCTAATTTAAAAAATTAGAACAATTTTCTTTTGATATTTTTGAAATCTATTGAGTGCTGGTTAATATGTTAAGAACTTGTCAGTCCTTAAACTATACATAAAATGAAGTTTGAAAGTCAAGCCATAAGGGCATCAGGACTTGGAGTCACAAGACTTGGATTTGAAATGGCAGCTCTATCACATACTAGCTGTGTGTGAACTTAGATGAACCAATGAATTCTTGTGAGTTGCTCTTTTTTCATTTTTAAGATAAGAGTTGGTAGTCATTCCTCTATTCAAGTCACAGGGCTGTTTTGAGGTTCCAGTGGAATCATGGCTGGCAAACTGTTCACTTAGTACACCGTAAAGTTCTTGCTAACTATCAGTCATGGTGTATGTATTCATTTATTTCAAAAACATTTGCTGAGAACATACTATGTGCCAGCCCCGGTGCTCATGCCAGAAATGTAGAGATGTTTGAGTAGAAGAGTATGATGATGATGATGATGACAAAGTTTCATAGAGTTAAATATGTACATAGTATTTCTTATATCTATGTAACAACATCAGAACATTATAATGGAGTTATGATATTTCCTCCTGTTAAGTCTTCTTTTTTTGATTGAAGTACAGTCAATTACAATGTGTCAATCTCTGGTATACAGCACAATGTCCCAGTCATGCATATACATACATATATTGGTTTTCTTATTTCCTCCTGTTAAATCTTTTCAATTTATCTTTTACTCATTTTGGAAGCAGTAATTTTATTCTAACTTTGTCCTTGATGCTTAGTGTTAACAGTTAATGCAGCTGAAAATCTGGATTTGCAGACAGGATATAATTTATGATTCTGCTATTTCTAGTAAAAAAGTCAGAATGTGGTTCATTTTTTTATTAAACTGGTGAATTTTATCAGGCTTTGTGTTTAGTTCCCAGTGTTGTCTCTGAATGAGTCTTCCTATTTTGGACTGACAGTGGGCCCAGACCAAGTTTCAAGACAAATTATCACAGAAAAAGACTTTTGAGACCTTCTGTCTCGCCTGTTTTTCAGAAGTTTATTTCAGAGTCAGAAGCAGAAATGGTAGCAGGACTCCTAGAGCAGGAGAAATGTGAGCTGTAATTCCAACAGGGCAGCAAGGAACTGAAATTACCACAGGGACCGTAAGAGACAACAAGATGATATGCCAAGTTCAAACAATCAGCCAACAACTGATGGAGCATTTACCGCGTACAAAGCACTAGTGACGGGGATACAGCAATGAACACAGACCTGTTAGCCCATTACTGGCGTCTAGAGAAATGAAGAAGAAGTAAGAAAAGTTAGGGGGAATCTTCTAGGCAGAGAAAACAACACTTGGGAAGACTGGGAGGTAGGAAGAACTATGGCGCCTGTAAATTACTCCTGGGTCTTGGACGTGTTCTGAGGCATCCTGTATATCTGTGCATCACTCCCAACGCCTGGTATAGTTGTTGTACACACAGAGATGAAAAACAGATATTTTAAAAATCAGTAATAAATGATGAACGCCAATGACTGTGATGCCACTGGATTAAGTGACCCTCCCAGAGCTGGCCTAGCTCTGAAACCCAGAACGTTAATATCTGATGTTTTATTTACTTTTAAAAATTTTTGGAGGGGAAGGTAATTAGGTTTGTTTATCTATCTATCATCTATCTATCTATCTATCTATCTATCTATCTATCTATCTATTTCTTTAATGGAGGTACTGAGGGTTGAACCCAGTACCTCATGCATGATAAGCATGCACTCTACCACTGACTTGTACCCTCCCCCCCTCAGAACATTAATATCTGCATTGGTGAAGTGTGAACCATGATATCCACTATACAGGATGCTATGGAAATATAATGAGATGATACATGAGAAAGCAGTTTTTTAAATGTGAAAGCATCATCAACACGTTCATTGTTCATCTTTGAAACAAATGGAGGGGTGGAAAGAACATGGAAAAGAACAGCTTCAAGGAAGATTCTCCATTGGAAGGGGTCGGAATCCTGAGTATTTTCTTAGCTTTAGTTCTCAATAATATCAAAGCATGGAATGGGAATGTATCCAAAGCAAAAATAGCCACATCTGTGTTAATGTCAAAATCTCATAAACTGGACTTGGGAGAGAAAGAGAAAGCACTCAGACTGTCAGCTGGAGCAAAGGAATAGCCATTCCCCATGACTGGAGCTCACAGGCCAGTGTACCCGAGATTCGTGCAGAAGAGAAGAAGGTGAGTAATTTTATTAAAGAACGTATTAATGATGCCAATCAGTGAGTTTGGGTAGATCCTCCACAGAATCAAACTTTTGTTTTGTTTATATGTATTCAATACAGAGAGATCCATGTATTGAAATGAAACTTGTTAAAGCTTTGTTCGGTGGTTATGGGATGATATAGGAGAAACACATTATAACCTACAAAAATGTACAGAACTCTAAGAAACTGCTCTTATCTGTAATATTTTGATTGTTATACTGTTCCAGTGCCATTACAAACTCATGTGCAAGGCTTCTTAGTAACAGTCCTTTGGGAACTTTCACTAAATGGTCTTGAATGAAATCCAAGTCTCAAATTGCTTAAATGAATTGCACTCTTTTCTGAATGGTGTTGTAGTGCTGCTTCAGGATGTTAGATAATGCGATTGTGATCTGGCAGCTTTATTAATAAAGCCAAATAGGCCTTTATCTAGGATGATAAAAACAAATAGCACAGCGCTTTTTTTTTTTTTTTTTTTTAATGACCATTGAGATAGCCTTGGGATAATGCCATGAATTTGAGTCTGGAGAAGAAAAATTAATTATTTGGAGAGGGAACACACTCCCATATTGTTTAACTTGCTTTTTACTAAAGTACTTAAAGTATGGGAAGCAGTCAGACTATAACGATGCTCATCTCATACAATGAGCTTAAGTAAAAGGCTCTCAGGATGCCATTAAACATAAAAGCCACTCTCTCGTTAGGGCATTTCCATATTAAAGATCCTGTAGTATTATCAGTTAATGTAATGGTCATATTACACCAAGCATAGCAAATAGGTCTCAACTCCCCTGCCAATACTAATTGATGGGTAGTGGTTGCTGGGGGTACTTTGTTGAAAAAGACTATGATGGTAAAGCCAACTCTAAAGTAAAGAGCTTGGATGTATGTGTTTGAGGGTGGAGGTGAGGGTTAGCAGCTCCTATAAAAGTGATAGTCATGGCTCTGTATTAGGGGAAAGACTGATTAAGCACAGGCCTGAGGTTACACAGTTCCTCATTTATTTACTTGTTTATCCTTCACCTCGTGAAAAAAAAAAGACATGGAAAAAATACTGTAATATGAAGATAAAGAAATCAGAGCAAAATGAAAGTAAGATCGAAAAGTATAATAAACATTTGGGTAAATAGTGCTGTCGGTGGACATTTAGGTTGTTTCCAATGTTCATAGCAGCACTATATACAATAGCCAAGACATGGAAACAACCTAAATGTCCTTTGACAGATGACTGGATAAAGAAGTTGTGGTATATTTATACAATGGAATATCATACAGCCATAAAAAAGAATAAAAGAATGCCATTTGCAGCAATATGGATGGACCTGGAGATTGTCATTTGAAGTGAAGTAAGCCAGAAAGAGAAAGAAAAGTACCATGTGATATCACTTATGTGTGGAACCTAAAAAAACACCACACAAATGATCTTATTTACAAAACAGAAGCAGATTCACAAACATAGAAAAAAAAACTTATGGTTACCAGGTGGAAAAGGGGATGAGAAGGGATAAATTGGGAATTTGAGATTTGCAGATACTAACTACTATTTATAAAATAGATAATAAGTTTCTTCTGTATAGCACAGGGAACAATACTCAATATCTTGTAGTAACCTATAATGAAAAAGAATATGAAAACAAACATACATGTATATGTATGTCTGAAACATTATGTTGTACACTAGAAATTGACACAGCATTGTAAACTGACTATACTTCAATTTTAATAAAGTAAAAAAAAAAAGGTACAATAAATCCATTGAGAAATGCAAGCCACAAAATCGTGCACTCTTAGCAATGGGGACTTAACATCTGACTCTGAACTTGCTAATCGCCAAATTATAAATGCAAGTAATAATCATTTACATGATTCATATTGTTGAAAACATAAGGCAGGTCATACAAATAAAGTGTAAGGCAGACATTTGGGTGTAAAAGAACAGAAGTGCAACTAGAGGACATGAATTTAAATCCTAGCTCTCCTACTTAGTAGCCTTGCAACCTTCAGCAAGTTATTTACAGCAAGTTATTTAAACCTGGCTACCTCAGTGTCTTCGTTTGTAAAATTTGGATAGAGATGCTACTTCATGAATTGTTCTGAAGTTAAATTATGACGTGAGCATGCTCCTTATTTTCCCTTTGGTCACCTGGATCCATCTTGCTCACTTCTCTGCCCTGCAGACTGCACCACCAGGCTCCCTTTGCCCTCTGGCTCCCTGTTCTGCTCAGCCAACAAGGAGAGCCAACAACCTCTCCCCACCTCTTCAGTGCCAAGAGTCGAATGGTAGCTGGTCCTTTAATGACTACAGCTCCTGTTGGGCAGCTGCCTTCCGGAGCACCGACTCTCACCCAGCTCCAAGACTGATGCTTCCTCTTGTTCTTTTAGGCCTAAGAAGAGTCACAGCTTCGTGTTGTTGCTATCCCTGGGCACCTCAGGGTCATTTCTTGGTTTCCCCAACTCCATTCATACTCCTGTAAGTAGTCTCTTCATTCAATTCTCACCAGAATCCAGTGTGAGCATATATTCTGTTTCTGGCCAGGGCCCTGATGGAGACCATGAATCTTAATAACAAATGGAAGGGAGGCAGGAATAGAGTCAATTTTTGAGCCCATACTGCAGGCCAAGCACAGAACCGGTCACTATTTATAGCAGATATTCAGTAAGTGCTGATAGATCTGAAGTAAGGGGTATGAGACAGGATAAAGGAGAACAGAATTTGCCAGAATTTGAGACACAAGACTCTGATCCTTTCCATCAGTTGACCTCCTTTCTCCAAAGTGGAATGTCAACAGAAGAAAGAGGGAGAATCAGGATTAATCAGCCCATGTAGCCTGAACAACAACAAAGTGCTGGCAGACGTAAAGTATTGTGCCAGGTTTCAACAAATCCAAAGAGAAATGGTGCAGCCAAGAGCAAGTATGTGATTTTGCTTTGTGCCATTTTAGGTACCTGTGGGTAGGGTGGAGGTGAATGGGCATAATATAATTAATGGAATGACTAGCGTGCTCACCTGCCTTGCTATTTTGGAATGATTTACAGTTTTCAAAGGATGTGCTATCAGAAAGGATGTATTTTGCCTCCTTTTCTCAAAAAAAAAAAAACAACTTTAAGAATAATAAGCAATACAGAAAGTAACAAGTATCCATGAAGTGTACTCCAGCCCAGACAAAAAAAAGGTTCATGGGGACCCAGCAAATTCTGCTGTCGTCCTTAGAAACCACTAAAGGCAGATAATTCCAAGTGCTTCTTTTACTGAAGTATCTGACACATTACTGCAGTCAGGAGGGCATCTCATCCTCTTTACTGATAGAGATCTATTTTTTCCTCTCTGTTGACGCACACTTTTACAGGAGGGCAGAGATGTCTTAGATCCTTTGTGCACAAGTTGTCCCCAGTAACCAGACAGACCTTGCACAAAATAACCACAACGTAGGCGAGAACTCACAAAGAAAAAAGACGCATGAAGTGAACCGTCTAGCTTTTCTTTTCACCGTTTTCATCCTGTTTTGATTTTCAACATGTGCAAGTCATTCTGTTGCTATAAAACTGATTAAATGAAGTAAAAGAGCAAAGACCAAAAATGATGAAGTGAAGTTTTAATCCTGTACAGTTTTTTGGCATGATCAGCTTGATTATATTTGATATACACTTAAGAGTTTTGAGTTTCAGATGGAACTTTTCTTAAAAACTGTTCATGCGTCCCAGATGTGACCTAGTTTCGTTCTGGGAAATGGATGCTGAGTGTTGCACAGGCAAGTCAAACAGACAGGGCTATTTTAGGAGCCTTTAATGTAGTATATTTACAGGAGCCAAATATGTGTTTCCAGCTGGCCAGGGAGAATCTTCATTGAGCATGTACTATGGACTAAGTGCAGGACTGTAAACACAAAGGACTGGGCCTGATCCTGAGGAGCTCATAAGCTAGGCAACAAACATGACACGCTGTAAAAGAAAGCAAATGTAAAAGTAAAGCCAAAGCATAACACATGCAAATATTAGAAGCTGGAGAAAGGTAGAGAAGCACTACATAAAATGTAGCCAGTGTCTGTCTGTCTGTCTGTCTGTCTGTCTTTCTTTTTTTCTTTCTTTCTTTTTTTGTTTTTTTTTTTTTTGTCTCAGGAGAGTTAAAGGAATGTTTCACAGAAGAGGTAGAATCAGAGCAAATTCTAAAGTTGTAACTGTGCTTTGGAAGTTCTCTGCAGTTAAGAAATGACCTATTTATGGACCAGTGGGTTTATGGTTCACTTGGATTGATGATAAAACAGATGGAAAGTGCTTAGGATAAGGTTGGGCATAAAGTAAGAATAATTAAGTGCTTTCTCTCTCCTCTTGTATTTTTTAAATTGAGGTAAAATTCACATAACATAAAATGCAGCATTTCCATCATTTTATTTTTCTGTTTCTTATTGAAGTATAGTTGATTTATAATGTTGTTAGTTTCTGGTGCACATGTACTATATATATATACATATATATATATATATGTATGTATATATATACACACACACACACACAGTCTTTTTCCTATTTTTTATTATAGTTTATTACAAAATATTGAATATAGTTCCCTGTGCTATACATTAGGACCTTGCTGTTTATCTATTTTATATATATAGTAGTTTGTATCTGCAAATCCCAAACTCCTAATTCTTCCCTCCCCACTCCCTTTCGCCTTTAGTAACCATAAATTTGTTCCCTATGTCTGTGAGTCACCCTTTCCATCATTTTAAATTGTACAATTCAATAGTGTTTACACAATGTTTTACAAGCATAACCATTATCTAATCTCAGATTACCTTCATCCTCCTCCAAAGAAATGCTGTGCCCATTGACCAGTCATTGGCCATTCCCCTCCCCCTCTAGCACCTAGCAATGACGAATCTGCCTCCTGTCCCTGTGGATTTGTCTGTTCTGGGCATTTCATGTAAATACAGTCATACGATACCTGTGGCTTCTTTCACTTAGCATAACGTTTCCAAGGTTCACCCAAGTATTAGCATGAATCAGTACTTCCTTCCTTCATCTAGCTGAATCCCATCATACGCAAAATACCATGTTTGGTTGTCGATTCATCTGCTGGTGGACACTGGGTTGATTCTACCTTTTGGCTATTGTGAATACTATTGCTATGAACATTTGCATACAAGTTTTTCTTTAAACACTTGTCTTCAATTCTTCCGGGTATATACCTAGGAGTGGGATTGCTAGGTCATATGCTAATTCAATATTTAACTTTTTGAGGAACTACCAAGCTGTATTTCCACTGTGGATGCACCATTTTACATTATTACCAGCAATGTATAAGGGTTTTAATTTCTCCATACATCACCAACACTTGTTATTTTCTGTTTTGTTTTGTTTTGTTTTTGCCTGTAGCCATCCCAGTGGAGGTGAAAGTGGTATCTTGTGGTTTTCATTTCTATTTCCCTAGTGACTGATGATTTTGAGCATCTTTATATGAAATATCTTCCATTAAAATATCTTCTTTGGAGAAAGCCTTTTCAGATACTTTGCCCATTTTTAAATTGGATTGTTTGATCTTTTTGTTGTTGAATTGTAAGTTATTTATACATTATGGATACAAGTCTCTTAACAGATAGATGATATGCAAATATTTTCTCCCATTCTGTAATTGTCTTTATTTAACAGATAATGTCCTTTGATGAACAAAAGTATTTTTTTTTAATTTCTCTAATGTCTGAGTTATCTATTTCTTCTTATGTTGCTTGTGTTTTTGGTATTATATTTAAGAAACCATTGCCTAATCCAAGGTCATCAAGATTTATACCTATGTTTCCTTCCAAGAGTTGTACAGTTTTAGCTGTTCCACTTAGGTCTTTGATTCATTTTGAATTGATTTTTTATATGGTGTGAGGTAGAGATCCGAATTCATTCTTTTGTGGATATTCAGTTGTCCCAGCACCATTTGTTGAAAAGATTATTCTTTCCCTCATTGAATGGTCCTGGTACCTTATCAAAAATCAAATAACCACACATGGCTGGGTTTATTTCTGGACTGTGAATTATATTCCATTGATCTATACATCTATCCTTATGGTAGCACCACAGTATTTTGGTTATGGTAGCTTTGTAATAAGTTTTTAAATAGAGAAGTATGAAGAATTTTGTTCTTCTTTTTCAGTATTTTGGATATTGGTATCCCTTGCAATTACAGATGAATTTTATAATCAGCTTGTCTAGTCTTCAAAAAGACAGAATTTGATAGAGATTGAATTGAATCTATAGATCAATTTGAAGAATATTGCCTCTTATCAATATTAAGTCTTCCAAATTATGAATATGGAATATCTTTCCATTTATTAAAGTCTTCTGTAATTCTTTCAAAAATGTTTTTCACATTCAGTGTACAAGTCTTACACCTCCTTGGATAAATTTATTACTAAGTATTTTATTCATTTTGATGCTATTTTAAATTGAACTATTTTAGTCTTTTTTTTTTCAGATTGCTCATCACTGGTGTATAAAAATACTATTATAAGATTTTTATATGTTGATCTTATTTCCTGCAACTTTGCTGAATTCCTTTATTAGCTCAGTGATATACATGTATTTTATATCATCTGTGAATGGAGGTAGGTTTGCCTGTTCCTTTTCAATTCAGATGCCTTTTACTTCTTTTTTCTGGGCTTGTTGCCCTGCCTTCCAGTACAATGTCGAATAGAAGTGACAAGAGCAGACATTCTTGTCTTATTTCTGATCTTGGCAGGGGTAGGGGAGTCGGTGTGGGGATCTTTCATTCTTTCACATTGAGTGGGATTTTCTTTCATGGCCTTACCATATTGAGCAGTTGCCTTCTATTCCTAGTTTTCTGAGTAATTTTATCATGAAAGATTGTTGAATTTGAATTTTTGTCTATTTCTTTTCTGCATCAATTGAGATGACTGTGTGGATTTTTACTTTCCTTCTGTTAATATGGTGTAATAGATTGATTCCTTTCCATATGTTGAACCACTCTTGCACTCCTGGGATAAGAATCCCACCTGGTCATGGGGTGTAATCCTTTTAATACGATGCTGGATTTAGTTTGCTAATATTTTGTCGAGGATTTTTGCATCTATATTCATAGGGGTATTGACCTATAGTTTTCTTTTCTTGTGATGTCTCTGTTTGGTTTTGATATTAGAGTAATGCTGGCCTCATTGAATGAGTTATGAGGTGTTCCTTCCTTTTCTATTTTTTGGGCGAATTTGAGAAGGATTGATATTATTAAAAGATTTGGTAGACTCTGCCAGTGAAGCCATCCAGTCCTGCATTTTTCTTTTTTGGATGCTTTGTTTATTGATTCATTCTCCTTACTTGTTTTTAGGTCTATTCAGATTTTCTATTCCTTCTTGATTCAGTTTTGGTAGTTTGTGAGTGTGTAGCTTGTGCGTTTTGAGTAATTTGTTCATTTCATCTAGATTATCTAATTTGTTGGTATTACAAACATTTACAGTATTCTTTTATAACCATATTTATTTCTATAAAGTCAATAGTAAATTTCCATTTCATTTTTTTAAATTTTAGTAATTTGAATCTTTTTTTCTTGCCTAGTAGACCTAAAGGCTTGGCCATTTTGTTGATTTTTTTTAAAGAACCAACTTTTATTTCGTTTATTCTGTCATTTTTCTATTTTCTGTTTCACTGATCTCTACTCAGACCTGCACTATTTCTCTTCTGCTTGCTTTGGATTTAGTTTTCTCTTTCCTTTGCTACTTTCTTAGTAAAATTAGGTTATTAAGATTTTTTTTTTTAATATAGGTATGTAGAACTATAAATTCCCCTCCAACCACTGCTTTAACTGCATCCCATTAAGTTTTGGTGTGTAATTTTCTTTTTAACTCATCTCACAGTACCTTCTAATTTCTTGTGATTTTTTTCTTTGACCCATTGGTTGTTTAAGAGTATGTTGGTTAATTTCCACATATTTGTGAATTTGCCATTTCTCCTGTTTTCTCCCTTCCTTCCCACCTTCCTTCCTTCTTTCTTTCTTTAAAAAGGATTTTTTTATGTGTCATAGAACAATAAATATGAGATCTACTCTGTTAACAAACTTCAAGAGCACAGTACTGTAATGTCATATGTTAATTATAGACAGAGTGTTGTACAGCAGGTTTCTAGAACTTATTCATATTGCATAACTGGAACTTTATACCTATTGAACAGCAACACCCCATTTCCCCCTCCCTCCAGCCCCTGACAATCACCATTCTATTCTCTGTTTCTAAGAGATTGACCATTTAAGATACCTCCTGTAAGGGAAATCAATCAGTATTTATCATTCTGTGACTGGCTTATTTCACCTAGCATAATACCCTCCAGGTTTATCCATACTGTCACATATAGCAGAATTTCCTTTTTTTTTTAAGACTGAACAGTAATCCATTGTATGTATATACCACATTTTATTCACTCATCTTCTGATAGACATTTAGGTTGTTTCTATATGTTATTTATTATGAATAATGCTGCAGTGAACATGGGAGTATATGTATGTCATTGTGATTCTGATTTCAATACTTTTCAATATGTACACCAAGTGGGATTTCTGGATCATATGGTAATTCTAATTTTAATTTTTTTGAGGAATCTTTATACTATTTTCCATAAAGGCTGCACTATTTTAAATTTTACATGTACCAAAATTGTATGAGTTCTAATTTCTCCACATCCTCACCAACACCAACATTGTGTGTGTATGTGTGTGTATACGCATACATACATATACACTCTATGTTATATAGTGTATATGTTGTACATATATAATGTATATGTATGTAATGTATATATACATTGTACTATATATATACACACATTGTATATAGGATATACTATCCTAACAGGTGTCAGGTGTTAGGTGGTATCTCATTGTGGTTTTGATTTGTATTTCTCTGATGATTAGTGATGCTGAGCATGTTTTCATATACCTATTGGCCATTTGTGTGTCAGTTCACTTTCTTTGCCCACTTTTTAGTCAAGTTATTTGTTTTTCTGCTGTTGAGTTGTAGGAGTTCCTCGTATATTTTGGACACTAATCCCTTATCAGATACATGGTTTTAAAATATTTTTCCCACTCTATCGTTTGTCTTTTAACTCTGTTGTTAAATTGTTTCCTTTGCTGTGCAGGAACTTTTTAGTTTGATTGCTTGTGTAATTTTGCTTTTGTTGCTTGTGTTTTTGGTGTCTGATGCAATGCAAGAATCATTGTCAAACCCAATGTCACGAGCGTTTCTTCTATGTTTTCTTCTAAGACTTTTACAGTGATTTCTCATTTTATTCCACTGTGGTCAGAGAGGATAGTTTGTATGGTGTCAGTCTTTCAAAATATATTGAGATTTAGTTTGTGGCCTAATATATGGTCTTTTGCAGAGAATGTTCCATGCGCATTTGAGAAGAATGTGTATTCTGCTTTTGTTGGGTTCAATGTTCCTTATATGTCTCTTAGATCTAGCTGGCTCATAATGTTGTTCAAGGCTTCTATTTTGCTGTTGATCTTCTGTCTAGTTGTTCTACCCATTATTGAAAATGCTGTATATAAGTGTCCTACTATTATTGTTGAACCATCTGTTCTTCCCTTTGTCAGTTTTTGCTTCACATATTTTGGGGCTCTGTGTGTTTATACTTTATGTATCTTCTTGATGGATTGATCCGTTTATGTAATGCCTTCTTTGTCTGTTATAACATTTTTTCTTAAACTCTGTTTTGTCGGGTATTACTATAGCCAATCCAGCGGTTTTTTGGTTACTGTTTGCATGGAATCTTTTTTTCACATCCCTTAATTTTCAGACTAGCTTATCTTTGAATCTAAAGAGAGTCTCCTATAGACTGCATATGGTTGGATCATGGTTTTTAATCCATTCTGCCATTTTTTTGCCTTTTGATTGGAGTTTTAATTTCATTTACATTTAATGTAGTTGAGGAATAGTCTATTTTGTATATATTCTCTGTTGTCTTATATTTTTCTTGTTTCTTAATTCTTTGATTACTTCCTCCTTTTGTGTTAAATATGTATTTTCTAGTATACCATTTTGATTCCTTGCTCATTATTTTCCTATACATTTTTAAGTTATTTTCTTAGAGGTTGCCCTGGAGATTACAATTAACATTTTAATTTTTAGCAATCTGGTTTGAATTAGTATCAACTTAGCAATAATTAAGTAAAAAATGTTTGCTCCTGTACAATTCCATCTTTCCCTTTGTGTTGTTATTGTCATAAATTATTTTTATACAGGTGTACCCATCAACCATAGACTTAAAATTATTATTTTTGCAGTTTTCTTTAAGTCAGGTAGGAAAAACAAGGAGTTACAAAGTAAAAATACATTAATATTGACTTTTTATTTACTTATGTTTATTTCATATCTGTTTACCTTTACTGCTTCTCCTATGTTTTTTACCTTTCCTTCTCATTCATTCCATTGTTCCTTTGTTCACTCTGTCCTTGTTTCTTATTTTCATTTCTAGAACATTGGTAGAAAAAAAGAGAAATTTGTATTTTAATATTATCCTAAATTGGGAAGCTTATAATGTTCCTGGTGATTAATCCTTTCTCTTATCTTTGCCACTTACATGGTGTGTTGCAAATATGTCTCTGTGTTATTTATTTGCCTTTTTCTTACACAAGCCCAGCATCCCCAGTTAGATGGCAAGTGTAGTAAGGAAGAACACTCTCTGCCTTATATTTCTCCACATTTTCAGTGTCAAAGGAAATGTCCTATCTATAGGAGATACTTAATATGTGGTTGTTGATGTCCTAGATAGCCTGCCTCCTTTCTTCAGGCAGGCAAGCTACTATAATCCCCATCAACAATAAGAAAACTGAGACCCAAGAGAGTTCAGGAACTTGACCAAGGTAATAATAAGAAGGGGAGAAAAGCATGTTCTTCTGGGCTTTGTACCCAGCATTGATTTTCAGGCAGCTTGCCTTAGTTATCTCTGACAAGCCTGCAACAAGCTTTCCCACCACTAGCACCAACTTCTGGCAACAGGCAGTGCTTGTAATGAATATCCGACTGAGACAGCATTCAGTTTGAGATGCCTATCTGTTCTTTTTGAATCAACACTGAAAGCAAATGAAATAGAATTGTTTCCCACAGACTTCCTGAGCAGTAGAGAGAAACATTTGAACCTTATTCTCAACTGAAGGACAGTATTTGTGAGGGTGGCTGTGCCTACGAGTCACAGTGAACAACTTCAAGTAAAACTGGGAACACAGCATGACCATAGTTCGCTCTTCTCAAAGCTTGTCTTCTCAGCCCACAGACCTCCTTGCTTAGTCTGGGGAACAGCATGGGGTAGTAGATGAGGCTTTTTGTGTCAAAAAAGAAGTTTTAGTTCTGGGCTCTCTGCCATCCACAGTGCAACTTTGAACAAGTTGTTTCCTCATTTGCAAAAATAAGGATAGTTGCAAGGATTAATCTGAATTGTGTATGTGGTGGTGCCTGGAATAGAAGAAATTAATGTTGACTTTCTTTCCATCTATAGGCCCCTCTCAATTCTCCACTGTCGCCAACCCTCCCTTCACATTATCCAGTGTCCTCATTCTCTCTGCTTCCAATCCCTCATAAAATAAATGGGCTAATAAACATTTTCACCTGAAGTGTAAATGGCTATTAGGTTCAATATTTTGGTTTTTACTGGAGTGTTATTATTTTAACACAGGACTAAAATCCAATGTCCAAGGGATGAAATTATAATTAAGAAATGTAACCTGCTTTGGTCACAGAAATTCAGCCTTACTAACCAGAATTCCCCATAAAATGGAGCAGGGCTTCTTTGAGAAATGGCTGGTTCCAGGATAGGGGCAGGAACGTACAAAGGGAACCTGGAACATCAACGTCTTGTATCTGGAAGTGCTGAAAAAATAGCAAAAGTGCAGAAAGGACACACAACCCAACTTGACAGGGTCCCCACGGGTTCAACTGGGGACACCCTGATTATTTAAAAAATGGTAACAAGAATTGATTATATCATATTGAATAAAAATACACTTATGAGTCCATATTTATACTTTAAAAGTTAAAGGTGGGTGTGGAGAGAAGAGGAAAAACCTTTTTTAAAAAAACAGAATAATGTCAGCTAACAGATGTAAAAGGAATAATGGAAGAAGAAAACCACCATTTTGTGATCACCATGTGTAATTATTATTAATTAATTATTATTAATTCAGGCAATAATTAACAATGGATGCTAAAAGCATTTGGTGACAAACTTTCAAGGAACCACATATTTACAGAGTCTCAAATTATTTAGTAATTATAATGGAAAATATCTTTAAAACGGAGAAATCTGGCCATCACTCTCCTAATCAAATGATAAAATTTAACATCTCCCATAAATGGACAGTCCAGTGTCATGTTCCTGCCAATGTGATGCACTGAGCTCACAACATAAGCTCTACTAAAAATGGTTAAACCAATCTGATCATGAGAAAACAATCTGATAAATCTTTCTGGACTCGATTATTCAAAAATGTTGCTCTCGTGAAATATCACACACACATACACACAGGCCGGAGGACTGACCTAGATGAGAGGAGACTAAAGCAACATGGCAGTAAACACAATGCATGATCGTTGATTCCTGGATTTTTGGATGCCAGAAGAGGGAAAATAATTGGGGACAATTAGGTGCATTTAAAGAAGAATTGCTTATTAAATAATAATATTGTACCAGTGTTAAGTTTCCCAAGTGTGATAATTATATGTGGTTATGTAAGAGAATGTCCTTATTCTTAGAAGATTTATGCTGAATTATTTAAGGGTAAAGGTTAATTATTTTGGTTACTATTGAAATATATATATATTTATGGACAGGAGAGAGAGAGAATGAATATGACAACTATAAGCTAAAAAAAAATTTGAACATTAAAAAACACTCAAGAGTAGGCCAGTTAGGAGACCAGAGACATGACAACTACTCAACGTGTGATATTAGTCCAGATCCTAATTAGTTCAAGGACATTATTGAGGCAAAACTTGACTGAGGTCTGAGAATTAGATGTATCAATGTTAATTTCCTTATTTTTTGGTAGTATTGTGCTCATACAGATGATGTCCTTATTTATAAGAAATAAATGACTCAGAAAAAAAAAAGAGTAGACCAGTTATTTAATCCAAATAACTGCTTAATTATCCTTCGGAAAAATCATATGACGTTTATAGGAAAAACTGTATTCGATATAGTAGGTCAAACTTGTTTTCAAACAAAAAATGTACAAAGCTCAATCCATTCAAGGTCTCTCAGTCATCTCTTGTAGTCACTCACCTCCAGTCAGCAGATTCTCCAGTCAGCAACAATTCATTTCACTCACAGAGACACGATGGCTTCACTTGCCTCACAGCGTTGAACAAAAAGAATCTTGACTGCCTGAGGAAATATTTCAGCAGCAAAGGAAAATACAGAAACAATAATGACTGAAGAACTGTACATGCTATATTTTATTTTGCAATGGTTATATTTTAAAAAATCAGTTCTTACCACAAAACACACAGACACACACACACACACAAACACACACACAAGAACACAAGGAAATTTTTGGAGGTGGTAGCTATGTTTAGAATCTTGGTTTCTTTGATGGTGTCATGAGTATATACCGGTGTCCAAACTCATCAGTATGTATGTATTCGATGTGCACAAATTTTTGTATATCAATTATATGTCAATGAGGCTTAAAAAAATTAGTTCTGATCTCCCCTAGGAGAATTCTCCTCTTCACACCTGGAAAGAAATGTTCTAAAGTATGCGATTTATTTGTTATATGATCAGTTTCTTCATCTGTAAAATAAAAATTAAAAGTGTTATCTATCTTGTCAGATTGTTGAGGACACGCAAATTAGCCAAGATGAGGCACTTAGAATAGTGCAAGGCACCCACGCTATACATTATAGCTGTTAGTAGTATTGTTGTTGTAGTTCTTTATAGCCTCAGGATCTGCCACAGGTCTTTCCTAGCATTTCTTTTGTTTTTACAGCCCAACTTGTTATTGCTCATAGTTAGATAGCACCCCCCCCACCCCGCCTTCTTCTGTCCTTAAATGATCCGATAAATTTCTTTTAGCATTTTGGTATTTTAAGAAGCGTTATATTTTAAGTTATATTATCTAACACGTGGAGAATGAGCAACATATTACATTTCCTCAGGCAAAAATCACTTTAATGTATTTTCAATTGGTAAACACGTGGAAGTTTCAGAATGCTATGTTTAGCCATGATGGTTTCAAAGATAATTTTCTCAAGCTATAATAAAATATAAACAGTATTCCTAACACAGTGATCCATGTCATTCTTGGAAATCACACTCTTATTATTATTTCTATGAACCTTGTCTTGTGAATGTGATCGTATTCATTTTCCATTTTTATAATGTAAATTAAAGAACTTCTCATTTTAAAATATTAATTATCAATATCGTTGAAAACAACAGGAGGTACCATGGGTAGTTAAACTGTAAAGTTAGATTTTGCTTGCTTTTTAGAGACAAACATCTGTGGATTAAGTGATTAGCCACTATGTGTCTGTGTTTAGATTTTATTTTAAAAATCTGCTTACGTGGATTAGAAGGATTTTTGTATGGAAGAAACAGGTCACCAGCAGAATGAGGAATAAGGATCATCTCTTTTAACAGAGCGTAAAATGATGACATGTCTTGTGATTCCCTTAGAGAAACTGAGACAGAAATTACAGGGGGGATTTATATGTTTAAGTGATACTTTAGGCTGGTTACATTATCAGTACATTTTACTAAATGTTTATTTTGGTTACCTGTTGTTTTTAGGTTTTGGAAAATTTTGTTTTTGAAAACATATCTTGCTATTAAAGTTTCTTTCTCATCTCAGTTCCTTAGGATAATATAAAATAATTATGTCCAGTTTTATTTGACTTAGCACTTTGGGGTGAGTTTAAATTACGCTTAATAAGTGAAATGGTTATATTTATTTTCACTCAATAAATGACAAACTAAACATTCCTTCCCATCAGTTTAAAAGACTATTGATAACATCACGTGCATTGTGGTTAATCTTTTGTAGCTTTTGTTCCCCCAGGAACCCCAGTCATAATTCCTCCGAGGCAGCGTTTGTCTAGTTATTTGACACCAAGCTCCTATGTGAAATTATAACAGTGTGGAACTACAACTCCTTTTCCATTTTGGCACCTTCTCAATGCAAGAGCCAAGGATGCTAACATTCTTACTCTGTGACCATTTTAAGTTTGTGGTTATGATTCTATTGACCCAGTTTGCAGCATTATCTATCCATGCTTTTTCTGAAACCACACTTTACCATTCTGAGTGATGCCACCCCCATCTCCACCCAAAATGATGTGGGCATTACTGCTGCTTAGAGGATACTGTGATGTGATGCCCAGATCCCAACATGTGGGAGTGCTGTTGGCAGACAGCCATCAGCCATCAGTCTTTGTGAACTCCCTTGGCTGTCATGTCCTTTCCAAGACAGCCCACATCCAAGAACTCATCAACATGGAGGCATAAAGACCAAGACCCTTCATCCAAATTTGGGCAGCTTGGAAGGGCCAGTCCCCGGGGGTTGGTAGGGACTTTCACTAGGACTGAACCACAGCCGGCTTTTTCCCTCTGCACACTTCTGCTTCCTTTCCTTCCCTTCTACGGCTGTTATTCCCAAGAGCATTTCTTAACAAACTGCCTGCGTGCTAATCTCCATCTCAGAGTCTACTTCCAGCAGTTTTTTTTTCTTACAGTGTAAATTTAAAGTCCCTTGCATTGAAGATGTACAAACATCAGTGACAGAGATGCCTTCACCCTTGATTCGAACTTGAACTTGGCTTGAACTTCTCCATGGACAGCTCAACAGGTTAGTGATAACATCACTTGTAAGCACGGAACTAAAATGTATTAAAAGGCAGTTTCATTAAGTGATATAAAAGTTATTCAACTTAAGTCTATAAAAGCCCCAGGAGCAAAATTCTCAGTGTCATGTACAGTCTCCAAATGAGTATTAATTTCATAACAAGAATCAGTTCCTGGCCAGTGTGAAGTATTCCCTTTTATACACAGTGGGGGTAGTCCACATCCTTGATCCCCTTTGTCCACTCTCTACCTCAGTAGTCACCAGGGCTGAAAATACCCGGGGATGAAGTCTATCCTAACCCCATCACCCGAAAGTTCAGACCCTCTGTGTGCCCAAGTCAATTATGTCCAAGACTGTCTCTTTATCAGAAAGCTAAAGCTCACCCACCGTTAGTGTTTGGGATTAGTCTTGCTTCCCTAAACCCAGTACAGTATTTAATAGAGCTAGGCACTTGCACCAACTGTGATCACAGGCCTAAGAACTAGAAGCCATTTTAAAAATGTCGATTTTTGTCATCATCTCTGTTCCCTCGGGCTCTGCCTAGGGCTTGTAAGTCCCCTTTGCTTGGACATTCTTATTCCAAAGCTCCCAGATTCTGAAAACTGTCACAATCTAGAAGTGTCTCTTGTTGCATTTAACTGACTGTGGATCTTGATGCTGATCGGATGCAGATCCTCTGTGTGGGGGCCCAAAACTTTGCTTCAGGAATGAATGTGTTGCTGGTGAGCTCCGCCAGACTGTTTGCTGCTGACATGGTCGCTCTGCTAGAATGGCAGCTCTTTCTAAATGTCTAGATCTGTGCCTGTCCAGACCAGGGTTCTCTTCTAGCTAGTGTCCACCCTCAGCCATGCCAGGTATCTAGATATCAGCAGGTAAGACCTTAGACTTCTCCATTTTTTCACTCTGTTACTTGTATGTGCAAGGCACAGATTTCCTCTTTGCAAGTAAAGCCTACTACAGTTCTTTTTAAGGTACCAAATCAGTGATTCTCTCCTTTTATCACAAATCTACTTACAGGCCAGTTCAGAGCTTAAAATCTTATCTTGACTTGTCTTTCTCTTAAAATTTTTTTGTTTTATTTTAAAAAGGTAATACTAGTTCATTTTGGTAAAATAGGAAGATAAAAAATTAATAATAACCACTGTGAATAACCTCTACCAATATTTTAATATATCATCTTTGTTTTTTTTTAAATGAGTGCAGACACATACAGACACACACCTTAAGATATACATACAGTGTAAATAATAGCTAAAATAGATTGAGCAACTATTATGAGCTAGGATTTCTGTTAGGCATTTTATATGCATTTGGTCTTCACCGCAACCATGTGAGATTGTGACCAGAACTGCTGTTTTTGTTTTTGTCTGCAGGCATCCATCTCCCCTACTCCATCTGCATGTGGCAACTGCCCCATAATTTCGACTTGGGTCTGCAGTCCTGGTGGGGCACGCAGTCCAGGTGTTTTATCCTCTTCTGACAAAGGGTTGGACACATAGCCCATGACTGACCAATCAGATGCCCTTCCTGGAACATGAATCTTGAACAAAATGACTCAGAAAGACTTGCAACCATTTTGTCATATTCATCTGGGTGGTGCTCTCCTGAAAAGACTTCCCATAGTTGTTGCTCCCTAGATCTGGTGAGCTGCTCTGGGACCTGCCCTTTCCCATGCGGAGTTCTTTAGATCTTTCTCTGAATTTGTGAGATTCCTATACCCTTGCAACAACATTGTTTTTCATAAAGTTACCAGCTTTGATTTCTCCAACTTACCACCAAAAAAAAATCTCTAACCAAGAAATACAGAAGTATTATTGTTTACAGAGATTGAAACTGACTTACTGAGATTACGTGACTTGCCCAAGATCATCCAGGCAATATAAAGACATATCACTAAAGTTTCTGCTTAATTTTAATCAACTCTCTTCTCAGTCTCTCTATATAGATATATAGATGTGTGTGCTTTCTTATATGTATTCTTCCACAGTTGAGATACAGTTATATTCACAATTTTAATTATTTTCAGCCTTTAGTTTGCCACATGATACAATCACTGTAGAAAATTTCAAAATTACTGTAAAGTACAAAGAAGGTAAAACTTACCCATTATTCCAAAACCTAGATATTCAACATTACTATTCACACTTTTTGTTTATTTCCTTTAGCCTTTCTCTCATATACACATACATACACATGCACAGGCATACACAAATAGGGAGATATATATATATATGTAGAGAGAGAGAGAGAAAGAGAGAGGCATACTGTATGTACAGATTTGTATCATCACTTTTTAATTTTAATACTATTTTGTAAGCATTTTCCTGAGTAATTAAACTTCCTTCAAAATATTTTAAGAACTACAAGTTATTCATTGTATGGATATATCATAATGTAGTTAATCACTCCTCTTTTAGACATTTGATAGCTGTTTCTTTTTTTTTTTTTTGGCTTTGATAAATAGCACTGTAATCAACAACTTTGTTGGCATCTGACTTTCTTAGAATAGATTGTAGAAGTAAAATTATTGGCTTAAAGGCTTTGAACATTTGAAACGTTCTTGATATCTATTCTCAAAAACTTTTCAGAAAGATTGTGCCAATTTACAATTCCACAGCTAGTGCTTAAAAGTTAGTTTTATTCGATTCTCCAAATATGGATGCCAACTTTTAGAAATGAATGCCAATAGTTAGAAAATGACAACCTGCTTTGTCTTAGGTATTTCTTTTAATACTTTCTTTCCTGGTATAGTGTAATGGAAGCTAATTTTCTAATTAAAAATTAAAATTCTTGTTTCAGTTGTATATGAAAGTGCACTTCACTCTCTTCAACATTTTTTTGTTTTATTTCAATGATTCATGCTTTGCATTTTCTAACTTTTCATATTTGTTTGAAATATTTGTGTTTCTTCTCTGAATTCATGACATGTGCTTTACATATTTTCCCATGGGATCTAGGATCATGAAGTGAACTGGGCATCCTTCCCTGAGGATCTGTTCTGTTTGTTCAAAGCCCAGAAGGACAATTCAATTGCCCCTTAGGTACTCTTAAATATTTAGAGTAGTTTAATCACCTGTGGCACTTAGTGATAAGTGTTCTCATACACTTCTAAGCATATATGATTGTAGTAACTCGTATTTGCAAAGGAGTTTTCAATTCTACATCTATTATCAATTTTGCCCCTGTGAGGTGGGCAGGTCAGCATCTTTAGCATTATTAAGAATGTGGAGGTTGGGTTCCACAGGTGAAAGCTGTCAACAGCTACTTGGGAGCCAGGTCAAGATTCAGACCAGGTCTTCAATTCCTACATGTTTTGCTTTTCCTTAAGTCATATTACTAATGTTGCTAGTGTCCAGAAATATAAAATGATTCCACACAGGGTAAGAAAGTTCTGGAATAATGTTAAGGGACCCAATTGCAAATGCATGTACTGTATTTTTAGAATGATAACGATTTACATTTGGGGACTTTTAATTGCAGTCATCCATCAGTTTTAAACTTTCAATGTCTAAATATAAAGATTCAGTAATATGAATGAGCCAGCTGCATTTTTACACAGTGCATGAACTGATGAGTTTATGAATGAGTTAAGAGATGAAAATCAGCAGCAAGAGTAATAATATTCCGGCCCACTTCAATAGCCTAAGCTATACCTCAGAAAGTTTCCAATTTTACACCACTCCTCCCCCAAGAACATTCTCAGAAAAGACAGGTTTTCAATAGCTACAGGAAAATAGGAAGCACTGTACATTGATATCGTCCATTTTTTTAATTGAAGTATAGTCAGTTACAATCTGTCAATTTCTGGTGTACAGCATAAAGTCCCAGTCATGCACATATATACATATATTCATTTTCATAGTCTTTTTCATTAAAAGTTACTACAAGATATTGAATATAGTTCCCTGTGCTATACAGAAGAAATTTGTTTCTTTAATCTGTTTTTATATATAGTGATTAACATTTGCAAATGTCAAACTCCCAAATTTATCCCTTCCCTCTTCCATATTTTTTGAAACCTAAAGGATTATTTCATTTTTCATTTTCCTGCCTGAAAATAGTCTTCCCTTTTGCCCCATATAAAATAGAACTGTCCATGGTTTGTGATCTTGTGAGAGCTTAATTTAAGCAGCTTTATGGTACTTTTCCCCCCATGGTAAACACATTTCTTTGGCATATCTGCAAATTAAAAAATCCTTTTCCAATGAGCGCCTAGAAAAAAATCAGTTCTCCCTATCTCGAGTGGTTTTTATTTATGGGTAGGATCTATTTCTGCAGACTTTATGGAAGCAGAACGTGGGTCTCCACAGGTGTAGCCAGGAGCTGCCCTACCCGCGAGGAGGGAGGCGGGAAGATGCCCCAGTCCGCCCTTCATACCCTTGGACCCGGATGCCGCTTCTGCCCTTGGAGCTGCGCGAGCTTCGGCCTCTCCAACAGCCCGTCGCGCACGCGCGCTCGCCGCCCCCGCCCCCACTGCACCTGCCAGGTCATAAACCCCGTCCCACCCTCTCGTGCTCTCACCCTCAGGATCAGTCTTCCCTCACGTTGATTGGTCGGAATCCAAGAGGGAGTGTCCAATCAGCAATCCCTCTGCGCAACCTATTCCAGCTCTTCCCGCCCCCTCCCGCCCCACCCGTCTCTCTCGGGCACCTACGTTCTTTGTGACTGGTGCGTGCCCAGGTCACTCAGTGCGGCGGGGAGAGGTGTGCGGTGGGAAGGAGGGGTGGGAAGAGGGAGGGAGGGGAGGGGCGGGGCAGAGGCGGGGCTCAGGTGCGGAGCCGGGCGGCAGAGGCCAGACGAGGGAGGGGGCGAACGCCAGAGCGGAGCGGGGCGGAGCGGGGGCGGCGGCGAGGAGCGGGTTACGCTGGCGACGTCGGCAGCGCGAGGCTTCGCGCGTGAGCTGCGCGGGCGCTGGGCCTGGCTACGGAGCTCTCCTGGCGGGCGAGCGGGTCGTCGACGCCAGCTCCTGGGGGAGCGCGGGGAGGAGGGAGGTGTCGGTGTCAGCGGCGTAGTCGACGGCGGTCCCGGCCATGGAAGAGACGCCGCCGCTTCCGCAGTCCGAGCTGCCCCTGTGCGACAGCCTCATCATCTGGGTGAGTACAAGGGGGCGAAGTGGGTCGGAGGGCTGCGGCGAGTTGCCTGGGGTGCCTGGTTCTCCCCAGGTGAGCCTGCGGAGGAGCGAGGGCCACCTGCGCCCTTGACTCCACGTATTGCGCTCCGCACCTCCGGTCGCCCTTGACCCCGACAGTGCCACCTGCGGGTCGCAGGGCAGGTATGTGTCTGTGAGTGTATGTGTTTCTGTCTTGGGGGGCGGGGGCAGGGTAAAGGGAGCTCGTGGCGAGGGGAGGGGGGACGGAGGAGGCTCGCCGTACCCCCCTCACCGTGCTTCTAACAGCTGTGGCTGGAGCCTAGCGCCCATCCCTTTACTCCCCGCTGTCCCATTTTCCTCCCCTGCCCTGTGCCCAAGCCGTAGACTTTCTGGGCCACCTACTCTCTTGCCTTCTGTCTGTTGAACAGCCGTCCCATAGAGACCTTTGGACCACTTGAGAGTGAAGACGCCCTCCGAAACCTCCCTCCCACTCCAACCACCTTGCTTTTACTTGGACACAGGTGGCCAAGAGGTGGTTTTAGTTTGTGGATCAGTGCTTCACCCCAAGCCTTCTAATTTTGTTGAAGCCCCTTAGAAGAGGCCTTTCCACGTATTTCCTGCGTGGAGAAGAGATATTTGGGTGGGGACCCATACTCCTTTTTTCTCACTGGTCTCCCTCTCCTTCCAATGGACAAGCATTTTTTTTTTTTAAAGAAAAAAACTTGGCATTTTCGTTTGCATTTATCCGTGCTTCGTATTTATATTAATTTGTGTTGGGTTTGGACTGGCAGGATCTGTCCCCAGTATTGTCAGGAAAACAATGTCTTACCTTTTGGAGGCCCTCAGCGATCAGAGAGCTAACGTTCAGGTGTGGCTTCTAGCCCATAATGGGCAAGTTTGGTGCCCCATGGTCCACCAGGTGCTGTTAATGATGCTCTTCACCAAGCAGTTGTTTAGTTTTGTGTGGGAGAGTTTGTGCAGAATGGAATGTAAACAGACTGGATAAGGAGGTGGTAATTGGTTGATGAGATTCCCTATCTCTCAACGCCTGTAATTCAGAAGAATGAGAAATCAGGGAGGTTTCTGGCAGTGTGGGAAGTCTATTGGGAATAACCATAATTTAAGGCAACTTTTATTCTTTGAGGTAAATAGCTTTTGCTGTAAGTAGACTGCAGGCATGTGGGGTTTCTGAATTAAAAGCAATTCGCCAATTTGTATTTTCACTTAAAATATCTTGCAGTTTAGATGCCATATTTAAGACTGTCATGAAACAAGGCAACATTATTTCTAATGATGTGCTTTATTATGACTGGTGACTAATTAAGGGGTGTGTCCTAATCTGTTGCATTGTTGCTCTAAACTTCTGACTTAAGTAGTAAGCTTAGTCTTTATGATGTCGTTGACATATATGAGGTGGTGGTGAAGCATAGGATTATCTTGAATGGTATTTTGGTGTCTTAAAATATTATGTGACCATATCCATTCTTTTAATCAGTATTTATTGAGTTCCTACTTTGTATAAGATGCCAAGGAAGAAAGATATCAAGAATAATCAAAGAACTTTCCATTTTAATTAAAGTGGTAGGCAGAGCTATGTATTTTTACATTGGAAGGCAAAATTCCTTAAAAACTCTAAAAATAACATAAAGAATGATAAGGAATCATAAATGACAGAGTATAATTGGTTGCTTGCTTCTCCAGTTAGTTCTCTCTCAGGCTGCTGGACCATTGTGGAGAAAATGGAATTTATGTGCAGACTGTTGCCTCTACAAATGCTGCTACAGCCAAATCTTTCTGTTCCCATAACACTGCCCAGCTTTATGATAAGAATAACCACACAGTGCCTCTCATGTTTCTCTTTGCAAACCTTTATCAGTACCCTGTCTGAGCCCCAACCCTTCTCCCCATCAGGAAAGTGACCACCTTCTCTTTGACCCTGGCTCATTATCCACCTTCTACCTCTTCTAAAACTTTCTCTGTCATTTACTTCCTTCAGTATTTACTTCTTCCTTTTCATTGGCTCCTTCCTCTCCTGCATGTGAACTTGCTCAAATTTTCCCTCTCTGAAAAAAAAAAAAAAAAAAGAAAAGAAAAGAAAAGAAAGCCACCACTGCCTGTGAACACCACACTGTATTCCCCTTACCTTCATGGTCATATTCCTTGAGGTTCCTTTTCAATACTTGCCCTTTATACTTTCTGAACTTTGATTTGCTCCTCTACCCACTGCACCTGAGCTCCTTACTCTAAAGCCTTCACTTACTGGATTTGGCAAACTGGGAACTGTTGTATTATCCTTATCTCACTGGATGGTTCCTTTGTAAAATTATCTTCTGCCTTAGTTTCTTGGGTACCTGTCTCTAGGCTGTTCTTTACCTCTCTGCACGATTCCTAGAGAACTTTGCTATCTTATTTTACCTTTGCCTGCCACTGCACTGTTGATGTTAACCTCACTTCCCCAACTTTCTGCAGACTGCCCTCATGCACACTCCCCCATGTCTGCCATGCTGCACTGACTTTGTTTCTTGAGGGAGTTAAGTTTTTGCTTTTGTTTTTGTTTTTTAATGCATGAGGGCTTTTAATTTCTCTTCCCTCTACCTGTTTTCCTTATGATTCTTCCAGTGGCTGGCTTCTTCCCACTATTCAGTTTTTGGGTCTTTTGTCATCTTTCAATGAGATTCTGTGATAGTGAGTGACCTACCTATCTCCTACTCCTACCCTTTCTGTTGTGTCTATAATACTTAACATTTTCTGAAGTCAACTTGTTTGTTCCTTGGGGTCAGAGGCCTTGTCTGACCTGTTTTCTGCTCTGTCCCCAGGAACACGAACTGGCTAGGCTCTCCAATACAACATTGAATCAAAGCAGTGATAGTAAATATCTTTGTCTTGGTCCTGGTCCTCAGAGACCAGTATTTCACCCTTCAATATTTCACCATTAAGTATATACGTTTTTGTAGACAACTGGGGTGAATTTTTTAATGTTTCATAAATGACTGATAACTTTCAACAAGTAGAAATTAGAGGAAATGAGTTTTCCAGAAACAGGGGAGGACCCCCTAGCACTAATATAAATGGTCTCCTTTGGTGATGGATTGAAAGGAGGTAGTGAAAGACACTATTGTCATGATTTCCCTGGTCTCTTAATGTGCTCCCTGCCATACTAAGTAATGTTGCATGTTGAAGGGAAGTAGTAGGAGATATAAAATAAAAAGTTATGATGGAGCCAAATAATGGAGGTGAGAAAACACTTGATAGTGAAGTGTGCTATTTCAGCACTAGGTGGTGTTTTTCTAGGACAGCAGAACACCATGAACAGAATTAGGAAGTCATCAAGAAAGGTTGGTTAGCTGAAGAGATGCCTCTTTGGGGCAGTTTTTAAAAAGTTAGATTTCATAATTTGAAACTCATCATAAAATAATTAGTTACTAGAAATGTTTTACTGCTACTTAGCAAACAATTCAGGGCGAAGGATAAATTTGGGCATCATTGATTTATATGGTGGAGCGACCATATGAGAGTTCACAAAGTATGCGTTGAAGATAAGTTTAATTCTGCCTCTTGGCTCTGTGACAGTTGAAAATTATAAATCTTTGGACTTAAGTTTCACCAATAAAATTAGAGTGTCGGACCAGTTTTTTTTTTTTAATGGTTCACTTGGCTCCTGCATGTTTTGACTTTGACAGGGGGGTAAAGGAAAGACCAATACCAAATATATGCCCAAATTAACCAAACTATGAAAGGCTGAATCATTTTTATGAAGATCTTAAAACTCAAAGAAGTGATCTTCCTTCTGACATGAGCAGCTGGAGGAGGAGAATTTGAGAATAAAGTTGACCCAAGGTTGAGTTTTTGTTGGCTATCAGTTGTGAAAACCCCTTTCCTCCTTTGATTTCTTTGATGTTTGTATTGACACAGTTCAGGAATAGCATTGATAAATCTCTGATTATTCGCTTTATTTAAAAATAAAGAAGAAAGTTAAGATGGTTATATGCCACAACACTGTGTTTAGCAGCGGAAGCCCTGTCTGTCCTTTTTGGGTCCCTCACTAAAAAGACTTCTGCCTCTTCACTCTGTGAAGAGTAGTGTGAAAGAATACATTTTCTTTTGTTCCTCTGCTTTGGCCTCATTCCCCACCACGGAGCTTTTAAATTTCTTCACACTTCTTGGTTATAGAGTCTTTCAGTTTAGCCACATGAAATGACATCCTCTGTTACCTAATTTATTTTGCAACCAGTGTTAAAACTTCCAAGAAACACTTCCCATGGCTTTAAGAAGGAGAAACTGACCTTATCCTGGGCATGGTGGGCAGTGAGGCAACTACTCAGTGCATTTACTCCTTTTATGTAGTTCTTTACTGCTTTGCCTAATATTCTGTGCCTCATGAAATTGTCTTCTTAAAATCACTAGTCGTATCCCTTTTGTAGATTGTTAATGAGGTAAAGTGTAAGTAGGAAGGGTTGAAAAACAGGAGCTGCCGTTTACCTGCAAGTGTATGATTATCTTCCTTTTAAAGATGCCCTAAACCCTAGGTTTTTTTCTTTCTTGTGCATCCACCTGACAGCAAAGTCCTTCTTATTTTACATTTTAAATATTCCATGAATTCATCCTGTCCTCCCAGTCCACATTACCCTAACTAATCTCATCTATCCAGTTGTCAACAAGACTGTTGCCAGAACCTTCGAACTGACTCAAGCATAAAGCTACTTGCTCTCATTCTCTGTGCCACTTTTGCTGCTACTCAAAACATACTAACGATGTGCATAAGAATCACTTGGGATTTTCTGATTTAATATGTCTGGAGTCTCTGATACGCATTGTTCTTAGACCCCACACTTTGAGAAACCCTAACTCATAGCTAATGTGCTACCAGCTGTCGAGCCTGTACCACGTGCGCCGGGCACTGATCTAAGTACACTGTGTTTTCTCATTTATGTAGTTCTCACAGCCATCTTGTAAGGTGAGGTAGAAACTATCCTACTGTTTCCCCATTATGTAGATTATACTGTTAAGGGTAAGTCCAAGCTTCTTGCCGTGAATCTCCGGAGTCCTGACCCGTGCCTGTTTTTAACTCCCTTGGTTGTCTCTCTTTGCACTGGAAATCCAGTAATACTGAACCACATGTTGCCTAAAAATACCACCTCTTTTTGTATATTTGTGCTTTTATTATGTTGCTGTTTCCTGACCCTTCCTTCCCCTGACCCTTCCTTTACTCAAGACCTTCCATTCAGGAATCATCTCTAAGAAGTCTTTCCTAAATACAAGCCCTAATTAGATTAGCTGATTCTCATATATTTTGGAGCATTTTGTGCATACTACAATAATGGGACTAGAAATGCCATCTTCTAGAAATGATTTATGTCTTTCTCCTCTCCTTGACTCTTGATTAAGACTACTTGAGGGTAGAAACCTCGTGATTTTCCTTTGTAACTTCACCCTATACTACAGTGCTCCACATAGGGTAGAGGCTCAGTAAAGAATCTTTGTGTGCTTTGAAGGTAACGGGTGGGGAGGGACAGACTGGGATTTTAAAATGCAGAATAAATAAACAAGATTATACTGTATAGCACAGGGAAATATATACAAGGTCTTGTGGTAGCTCATAGCGAAAAAAAATGTGACAATGAATGTGTATATATGTTCATGTATAACTGAAAAATTGTGCTCTACACTAGAATTTGACACAACATTGTAAAATGACTATTACTCAATTAAAAAATGTAAAAAAAAAAGTGGCTAGATTTAGTTTGTCTCTGTCATTCTTCCATGTTGTATTAGGATAATGGAGACAGACTTAAAGAATCTCAAAATACACAGAAGCACTAAAGGTGTATTATACTGGTAAACTAAGGAATTATAATTGAATAGTAAAGGAGATAAATATGTGTGGGAAGAGTGAATCATAGTATATTTAATTTAAGATTTTTATGGGTTGAGATTTCTAGAAAGTATATAATCCATCTTAGCACTGTTTTAATTTGCTTTTTAAAAATTCTTCAATCTTGTATTTGCTTTTTAGATAAAAATGCTTCTATTTTGTATTTGCTTATTCCACTGCTATTTTTCATATATACATGAATGTTTAACAAATAGAGGTTTGAAAAGTTAGTAATATCTAAAGCCAGACTAGATAGGAACAACTTGATGTGGTGGGTAGACCCCGGACTGTTCATCCTCTGAGGGTAACTGTTGGAGGCAGAAGTTCTGTCTGATTTTAGAGCTTATCGGTGCACTAAGTAGTTTTAGACTTGACAGTCCTAGCCTTGGTTTTCCTACCAAACAAGTGAGGTTTTAACATGCAAATGTTAGGTTTTCATGTTAATTTATTTTTCCTGATGGTATTCTCCGAAAAATAGATGAAACATAGACTCTTACTATCTTAAGGGTTCTCTACGTCACTTTCAGAAACTCTGAAGTACTTCATACTTGACATTAATATATTTGATGATTTTAGGTATAATATTTTATGATTTTATGAAATGTTAAGTATTTTATAAAAATATTATACAGCCATGGAAACTCAATAGTATAGTTTCATTTGTTTGGCAAGGTCTGAATTTAAACAAAGCAGGACAAGTGTTAGCTATTTTTCTCTCTCGTGTTCATTTATATATATAAACTTTGGGGGGTTAGGGCCAGTAAGGCTACCCTCTGGGTATAAAGAGGTAGTGAAGTAATTTGCTTTATGTCATTTTAGCTGCAGACATTCAAGACTGCCGCACCTTGTCAGGACGTCAAACAGCTGACTAATGGAGTTGCCATGGCACAAGTGCTTCATCAGATGTAAGTAGTGTGCTGGACCCTCTCTGAAACAGTTGTAAGCCCAATACCAAAGAAGAAAATCTAGACTTGTGTTCTAAAGGTTACTGAAACTTCATCATTTTCCGCGATGACAGGCTTATGGTACCAAGGCATTCTTGCTAGGAAACAAAGTTTACCACCTGATTATTTCTTGCTTGTTCATATACATACGTCTTAATTAAATGAGCAGTCAAGATTCTTACCTATTCAGGACGTGTTAGTTTTAAATTTGTTCTGGTCATGTTCACAAGTTACACTAACTGGGGAAGAAATAGGTTAATGAGTGGTATGTGCAACTTCTTGTAATGTTTTCTTCAGTTATACCGTTGTCATGTTAAGGTGTCAGTGCCTGGAGATTACTATTATCAAAGTTGTTACTGAAAATGAGAAGGGGAATTTTGCTTTTTAAGGAAGTAGCAACATTTAATGAATAATGCTTTCATTATTTGCCTGAGGCAGGTATGCTTCTAAATAATAAACTCTTAAAAAAAATCAGTGCCCGAACTATATGACTTCCATGGTGAGGCATGGAATTATTGCTAGGGTTCTGCAGTTCCTTAGTTATTATCTTTGGTCTGAAAACATAATCTATGTCTCTTTTTTATATGTAGAAGCCATTGTTATTTAAAAAACACATTGGGGGAAACTGTAACTACAACTGAATTAGTTTCCTAAGGTAATTATAACAAAGTGCCACAGATTGGGTGGCTTAAAATAGCAGAAATTTGTTCTTTCAGAGTTCAGGGGTTAGAAGTCCTGTTTCAGCGCATTGGCTGGGCCATGCTCCCCCCGAAGGTTCTAGGGCAGGACCCTTCTTTGCTGCTTCTTAGCCTCTGGTAGCCCCAGGCATCCTTAGTTTGTGGCATGGTAATTCCATTCTCAGTCTCTGTCTTCACATGGCTGTCTTCCCTCTGTGTCTGTGTCTCCTCTCCTCTTCTTAGGACAAGAATCATAATGGATTAGGGTCCACCCTAATTTAGTATGGCCTCATCTTATCTTGATTACATCTGCAAAGACCCTATTTCCAAGTAAGGTCACATTCACAGGTGCTGGGGGTTGGGCCTCGAACATTTCTTTTTTGGGGACGTAATTCCACCCACAACATGTATTTAATTGGTAAAATTGTTGAAGACAAATACCATGAGTGGAGTTAAAAATCGTGTAGTGTTTCTTGCTTAGTTTTATTGAAAACAATTGGACCACATTGCCCTTCCTTAGTGGTCCCTTATTTGGTGTCGCTTGAGTTTCACTGAAGTTCAGGAAGATATAAGAAATGGAGCTTATTATTGGGGCCAAGAGTCAAGTTAAGGCATATATATGTGGCAAGGCAAAAAAATAAAAGAATATGTCCTGAAAGTTCTGAGCTTGGATGGCTAGTTTAATAGTGGCTGCCGTTATAGTTGTTTGAGAAGGATGAATTTGTTTATAAGAAAGAAAGCAGGAGATATATTTTTATGGAGATGTTAGGGTATTATGGACTGCATGTGTCCCTTCAAAATTTATATGTTGAAGCCCTCACCCCCCAGTGTAGCTATATTAGAGATGGAGCCTTTAAGGAAGTAATTAAACTCATGAGCACACAGCAAGATGGTAACACCTATAAGTCAAGAGAAGAGACCTCAGAATGAAACCTACCTTGCTAGCATCTTCATTTTGGACTTCCTAGCCTCCAGAACTGTGGGAAGTAAAGTTCTTTTGTTTAAGCCATCTAGTCTGTGGTATTTTGCTGTATCAGTCTGAGCAGACTGAGACAGGGCTAAAGTTGATTTGAGATGGGAAGGAAGACAAGTAAGAATGCAAGACAAAAGGATGAAACACTCTAAGATTATCTCTAGATCTGTTTTCTAAAGGTAATTACAATGTAATTATAGAATTATAGAATCATATATAAAGATTTTTTTAGGGTCAATTAGAAGACTGGTGTAGTGATCAGGGTTCTCCAAAGAAATAGAGCCAGTAAGATGTTTATGTATTCAATAGAATGTAAAAACAGACACACACACACACACAAACGCACACAAACAGGTTAAGAGAGAAATTTATAAGAAATTGGCTCATGGGATTGTACAAACTGACAACTCCAAAATCCACAGGGTAGATGGGCCAGCAGGCCGAGGTCTAGCGAGGACTTGATGTTGCAGCTGGAGTTCACAGGCAGTCTGCTGGCAGAATTTGCTCTTTCTCAGGGGAGGTCAATCTTTTTCTTAAGACCTTCGCCTGATTGGGTAAGGCCCACCCACATTATGGCAGGTAATCAACTCTAATCAAAGTTTACTGATTTAAATATTAATCTCATCTAAAATATATTTTTACTACAACATCCAAGCATATTTGACCAAATATGTGGGTACTATGGCCTGGCCAAATTGACACATAAAATTAAACATCATAACTGGCATACCTCTTTTACTTAATCTGATGTAAAAAGAAAGCAAATTTACTTTGAAATTTTTGACTCATTAAGTAAATGAATTCAGTCTTTTCAAGTAAATACCTGGTTAAAATATATAATTTATGCATTTAGGTAAGTTATTTTGGTAATTGTAGCCTTAGCATCTGGGGGAAGTTGAAAATAATTAACATTAATTTGCTCAAAAGAAAATGGTTACAAATTCCAAACAAATGAATTGAAAATGGTGAAACCAGTTCTGGTTACTCTAATCAGAAGGAATATCTTCTGTATTAGCACATCTGAGACAGAATGATTTCTGAAAAGCTAGGCACTGTTTTCTAGTTCTAGCTTTGCGTTTTTAATTTCAGGAATTTACCACCTTGGAAAGAATCCCTTTAATTTCTTTCCTCACTTTAGCTGGCTTATCTGTAAAGTAAAAGTTAAATGAGCCCTTTAAGACCTTTTCGAGCACTAATACTCTGATTTCTTGGTACTTGTTTACCCCTTAAAGCATTTATCACATTCCCCTTTGAGTATAGTTATTTGTGCTCTTTATTTGCTCTCTTTAATAGCTGATTCTCTAAGAGTCAGGAAGTAAATTATTATTCTTCATATTCATCTTACTCAATTCCTTACTCAGAGCAAGCATCCAAATATTTTTTTAGAATGGGATCTATTAATACAGTTCACTATTTATAGTCAGATGTTATCCTTCAAGACCTTATTAAACACATAAAAATTTGATATAGCAATTCTTTGTGTTGGCCTTCAATATCAATATAGGACTTTACAAGTTTAAAACTAAACTTTGCCATGTACTAGCATCACTTGGGACAAATTATTGTCTCATCCTCAGTTCACTGAAGAGTAAGATTGGGAATAATAGATCCTTGGCCAACTCACTATGATATTTAAATGATCTAATTTGGAAAACGTCAAGCACAGTGCTTAATACATAATAGACACATTACGATGTTTTCTTTTTTTCCCTTTAGGATTGGGACTTTTACATCCACCTGCTACCAGTGTGCCTAGTATGAGATATTTAGTAAATATTTCTTAAGTTGAATATGTTAATGATGTAATTTATTATGAGAAATTCAAAAACAAACTCTTAGGAATAACAAAAAATCCCATGGGTTCATTTAAATAATATTCACTATTCTTATTAAGGACAGGCTTTAAGATAGAAAATAACTACTGATTAAATTTGGCATTTTTAATGTAGTAAAAACATTTTAATGCTCAACATTTGTGTTTTTGTTTTAGTGATGTAGCTTGGTTCAATGAATCTTGGTTAAGCCGAATTAAAGAGGATATCAGTGACAACTGGAGAATAAAGGTAAGCAAAATGAATGGTAGAATGAGTGCTGTAAACAGTGGTTTTAAAATTAGCACTAAACTCAACTAAATCTTTTTCAAATTAACTGAAGGGTGAATTTCACTGTGTATAGTTTGAGTTTTGACACTAATGTGTGTTCTAATGTAACTACCATCATAATTACATATGGAACATTTCCATTAATCCAAAACATGCACATGTGCCCACTCCCAGTTAATCCTCACTCCTCACTTGGTCCCAGGTGGCCTCAGATCTGCTTTCAAATCACTATAGATGTCATTTCTAGAGTTCCATATAAATGGACTCCGGCATTATGTACTCTTAGGTATTCTTCAACTCTAATTTTTTGATTCTTCCATGTTGCCTGTGTTAGTAGTTCGTTCTTTCTTTTTTTTTTTTTGAGTAGTATTTCATTACACTGATTTACCACAATTTCTTTAGCCATTCACCTGTCAATGGATGTTTGAATTGTTTCTGCTCTGTCTTTTCTAATATTGATCGTTTCTGCCTTTTATATTTTCTTTCTTGATAAGTGTGACTTGATGTTTTTCCAAGTTTCTGACTTTTTTCCAGAGAACTAGCTTTTGTTTTCTGTTTTATTGATTACCTTTCTGATCTTTATTATTTCCTTTCTTCTTTACATCTCTTCTTTTTCTTTTTAAGGTTAAAGCATAAATCATCAGTTTTAGGCACTTTTCCCTAATAGTGAACATTGCCTTAGCCACATCCCACACATTTTGACATTCTATTTTCTTATTTTGATTTAGTTCAAAATATTTGGTAATTCCCCTTGTGATTTTCTTTTGACCCATGAGTAGGTTGGAAGTAGGTATTTCAAATTCTAAATATTTGAGGATTTTCTACGTATCTTTCTTTTATTTATTAATTACTAATTTAATTTTATTTTGTTTTGAGAACATACTCTGAGAAATTCTTTTACATTTACTGAGACTTATTTTATGACTTAATATGTGGTCTGTCTTAGTGAATATTCCATGTGCATTCGAAAATAACGTGTATTCTGCAGTTCTACAAGTAAGGATTATGTCAGCTTTGTTGATAGTACTGTTTACATCCTTTATATCCTCATGGGTTATCTGTCTGATTATTCTGTTAATTAAGGGGGTAGGAATCCTCAAATCTCTAATGATGATTGTGGATTTGTCAATTTCTTCTTTCAATTCTGCTAATTTTGTATTCATGTAATTTGAATGTGTTGCTAGGTTTATATATGTTAATTTTTTTGTCTTAATGAATTAATCTACTTATCACTATGAAATGCCTTCCTTTGTCCCTGGTAATATTTTTTGTTCAGAACTCTAATTTGTCTGATACTAATAATGTAGCCACTGCAATTTCATTATGATTATTTTTGCCTAGTGTATCTTTTTCTCTTCTTTTGTCTTTTTATGTCTTTATATTGAAAGTGGTGTAGACACCTAATAGGCCTTGCTTTTTTATCCATTGACAGTCTCTTTATTTAGTTCTTTTTATTTAACAAAATCTTTCATTTATTTTCTTATATTCCTGTTGTTTAAATCCTTGAACATTTTTAAACTAGCAGTTGTAACATTATCTTCTAGTTCTTTCATCTCTCATTTTTGAGCTTGCTTCTATTGACTGAGTTTTCTCCTCATTATAGTCCACATATTCCTGCTTCTTCACAGGCGTAGTTCTTTATTGGATGCTGGACAGTGAATTTTATTGTTGAGTGCTGGGTGTTTTTGTTCCCTTAAAGAGTGTTGGATTTTGTTCTTGTGGGTAGTTAAGATACTTGTGAGTCAGTTTGACCTCTTCATGGTTTTAGGGGATGGAAGGCAGATCGAGAGTTACTGTTTCCTCTAGGGCTAGGTTAGACCCACTACTAAGCTGTGACCTTTTCGGGGTCGTTAGTGAATGCTTGTCTGTATATTTTCAACAGTTTCTGGCCACGTGCAGCTTTATGAATTATTCAGTTTATAGTTCCCTGGATTGTTCTTTCCTTGCAAATTATTTTTGTTTCTTCTCATTGAGTTTCACTCACATATATGCAAAGTAGTACTTAGCCAAAGAGTCAAAGGAACTACTATGAATATTTCTGGAACGCTTTCTCTTCCATAGTTCTCACTTCTTTATTCATCTGCCCTGCAAATTCCGACTACTTTGACCTTCCTGAACTTCTGATGTCCATCTTCTCAACTCCATGAGAACATCAGGCTTTGTTTAGCCTCCACCTCCTTTATGCCGTGGTATCAGAATTGCTTCTAGAGAGATCTTAGACTACTGTAGGGCTCATCTTTTTTGCATTTCTTCTGTCAGAAATTAGAGTTCTATATTGTATTTTGGCTAAAGCTTGAAAACAATGTTCCTTGTATTTTGTTCTGTTTTCTGGTTTGTGGTGGAAAGTCTAGACTCCGTTACTTCCTCATGGCTGACGATGGACATGCTTATAGCTAAATCTTTAAAGTTGGTACTTGAGCTCATTGTGGCTCACTTTAAATAGAATCACTTTGATTAAACTATGTAAACATGAAGTCATTTTTTTCTTTAATCAAAGTCTGAATAAAGCTTTGATATTTAAAAATTATCATGTACTTTTATTTGTAGAACTCTAACACACATTTTTGTTATCTTTATCGGGGGAGGTTTTTATTGTCTTTCAGCTTGACATACATTTTCTTTCACTATTCATATTAAATAATTTAATTCTTTTTTTCCCCCTCCATTAGGCTAGTAATTTAAAGAAGGTACTTCAAGGAATTATGAGTTATTACAATGAGGTATGAAAGTCATCTGACTTTGTTTAAATATAAAATTTTATATGATAATTATATTGACACTGAAAAATGGCTTGGCTTTTTGTTTATAACATTTTACTGGAATATAATTCATAATTAGAATATATTATGTTTTTTTCCATTTTTAGAACAGTAAAATTTTGTGAACATAAAAACGCTAAAACTTAATATGTTACTGTAAAATAATGTTTCTATATTGATACTGCTTAATTATTTTCTCAAATACAATTACCTTCATTTTTAGGTGATTTGATTTTATGCAGTATTATAAAGTAGAACCTTATAATTGGAGTAATTTTCTATGTGAAGCATTATTTTCACATTTCTTTCCAATGTAAACAACAGCAAAGATACACTGTAAAATTATGGTTGTGCAAGTAAATTGGGGAAAAAATTCAAAATGCAAGTAGTGTAAAGTCACATTAAATAGTACATTATTTAACTATTTTTTCCTTATTCTGCATCATAGCACAGTCTTTAGTAGAATTATTTGGTATAAGAATTTATTGCTTGATGTGTGAAAGCTTTTGGTTTGATTTTGCCATTAAAGATTTTTGTTTCTATTTTTTTCAAAGTTATCACACAAATGAACTTGTAATTTATTCCAAATAATTTTAGGACTATTATTTTTCAATTCACTAATGCCTAAGACTTATTTTGAAGCTTTTTTTAATGCCAAGAAAATTTTTTAGTAACCTGAAAAAAATAATCAAAAAAAGAAAAAGATAAAGCCAAGAAAGATTAATCCATTAGACTTATTGTTCATTTGTCAAAGTGTGATGGTTTATTTTGTTGTTTAATCAAATATATATCAAAATATTATGAATATCCATTGACTTAACATAATCTGTTTATTTGTTATGGCAAGACATTAGTTTTTTATAATAAATCAGGCCAGCACTTCTTAAATAAGTCCTCTCTCTGATAGTGGGATCAAAGGATATTTGGTATAAAACCTTTTAGTTGCTTTTGGTTGGTTACTCAGAATTTTATGAGGTTTCTTGAACTTTGCTGACTGGTTTCAGTCAGTAATTGTGGATTTATTATTTGTTAATTTATCTGAGTCATTTCATGAAACTGTAATTTATTTTCCTTGTAATAATTAAATGTAGTAAATTCTTTGTAGCTTTCATAAATGAGTGATCTAATTTATTGTTTCAACACTGCAGTTTTTGGGGCAACAGATTTCTGAAGAACTTATCCCTGATTTAAACCAAATAACTGAATCTTCAGATTCTGTGGAGCTTGGGAGGTTGCTTCAGCTTATTTTAGGTTGTGCAGTCAACTGTGAAAAGAAGCAAGGTAAGTGAATTTCATACACTGGAGGATATCTCCTTTCTAGAAACAACCTGCATTGCTTTAGGAAATAGTGTAAAACTTACTATTAAAGGTTGACAGAAAGCACCCTGGAATGTAAGCCAGAAGATCTGAATTTGAGCATAGCTCTGCCATTAAAAAGCTATGAATCTTGAATATCCTAATTGTACTTGGGTTCTGAGATACGTATTCAGTGGCTAAATAAAACTGTTTTAATTTGTTTAATTTAGTATGTTCAGTGGTTAGCACTTAGTGGATATCCAATAAAAATTGTACTTACTTGATACCTCATCTCTTTCACATGGAAGATAACCATAGGTTGACTGAGATTTTCATAAATGAATATGCAGCAACTAAATTATAATCCAGGCTTCTTTAGATGATATTCTGCTCTTTTCAGAAGAATGCCTGTCCAGTGTATCCTCCAGATAAGCAGTCTGATGGCATAAATGGAACTGGTGTACTATATTGGTATATCTAAACACAGAGATCCAGATCCTGCTGAATACAAAAAGAACATTTTTGGTGGAATAGTAATGAATGAAATGATGAACTGAACAGACCAAGATCTACTTACTCAGGGGCTTGCATGAGTCTGGGGGATGAGAGTTTTGATGCTGGTGTTTTTTGCATGATTCTTCCAAACTTTGCCTTAGTACATCACCTTTATAAGAGACTGGTGGGTGCTTTAAGGTTGTAAAATACTTTCAGCCAGAACCTTAGAAAACGCATTCAGTGTTCTCTAACTAATGAAAAAAGTATGAGACAAGATAAATTCAACAAGAATTAATTTAAGAAGGAGAAACATGAAATATATTAAATCAACTATAGTTTATCAATTAAAAAGTGGTTGGGTATCAGAAAACTGATATTAGTCCATCTCTGTAATTAACTGTCAGCTTTTTCTAGGGCACGTCAGTACCCCACAGGCTTTTATTTCTCCTGGATAATGTCAAAGATGTCTAGATTAGTGTTTTTTTTTTATAAAAGTAAATATTTATTTGCTCATGGAAAGTTAAAACTTATATAAATGTTTAATTACAAGTTGAAAATAGTAATTCATTTATAAATTAGCAATTTTCTGTTATTGAGATCCTTTTTTTCATTTAATGCTTTGTTTTTATTTAAATTACTGGTTATTTATAACATTTTTGTGCTTAATTTTTGCATGTTTGTTAGTTAATCGTCTTTTTCAAAGAACCAGTCTTTCGATTTGATTCAATTTTGTTTGTACTGTTTAATATCTATTCCTTTATCTCATTTCTTCTATTGTGAATTAGTCAGTTCTTCCTATTCTAAGCTATAATTGACATTTTAAGCTATACTTTTCCCTTAGATTATGATTTTGTTGCTTCCTAGAAATATAGTATGTAGTATTTTCATAATTTAGTTCTAAGCATTACTTAGCAATTTTATCCTGAGTTTTTTAAAAGGGGATTTAGTTCCTAGATACATAAATAAAGTTTTGCAAGAAGTAAATATAAAGAAATTGTTTAATTTTCACTATTAAAAAAGTAAAGGATTATCTAATTTGATTTATTTTTTGAGGTATGTGTCTGGAGTCTCAATTTTTAGGAGTGAGCAGATAAAAAAAACTTGCAGTAATTTAATTAAGATTTAAAAACAAAATACATCCACAATATAAACATATTTTTACACATTTAAGTGAGAAATGATGTTCAGAACGATTCAAAAGTATTGCAAAAATCTTAGTCTGAAAAGAATGAACTAGTTTGTTTAACAATACCCTTTTTGTCTTGGTGGGGAAAGAGAATTTTTGTGACGGTTTCAGCAGACTTGAAACATTCCATTAACCAAAAAAATTCAGTTAAACGAAATCATTCCATTTCATATGCACCCGAATTGATTCTTCCTCCCAGCACAGCCCCATTGCATTTAGTGGTCAGGTGTGTACCAGAATCTATGTCCAGTTCTTGGCTTCGCAAATAAAAGAAAGATTTAGAGAACATTTAAACGTTTTCCAGAAGAATCATTAAAACAATGACAGTATTAGAAAATACTAAGTTACTGAAATTGTTTTAGCTGGAGAACCTACAGTTGATAGGAATTTAAATCTGCAAGTACAGGAAAGGCTTTTTCTCCTGATTGCTCATTTCCTATTGGGACAGAATCAGCTTATCTTATTTGTGTGTGTGTGTGTTGAGGGGCAGGGTAAGGTACAAGGATCTCCTTAAGATGAGACTCGGTGACTGTCATACAGATGTTTGCAGGAGTCTCTTCATTGAAAACGTCCCTGCAGTGAGTAGGTAATAGAATGAAACATTCTGGGCTTATATTTTATTTTATTTTTTTATTTTTTTAACATTTATTTATTTTGGGGGGCTTATATTTTAAGAATTTATTTAATGCAGGCATACCTCATTTTATTGTGCTTCACTTTACTGAAGTTTTTACAAATTGAAGGTTCATGGTAACCTGTGTCCAACAAGTCTATCAGCACCATTTTTCCAACAGCATTTGCACACTTTGTGCCTGTGTGTCACATTTTGGTAATTCTGGCAGTATTTCAAACTTCTTCATTATTATTAGTTACAGTTATCTGTGGTCTGTGAGCTTTGATGTTACTATTGCAGTTATTTTGAAGTACCACGAACTGCGCCCATCTAAGATGGTAAACTTAATCCATAAATGTGTGTGTTCTGACTGCTCCACCAACTAGGCATTCCCCCATCTCTCTCCCTTCCTCAGGGCTCCCTATTCCTTGAGACACACCAGTATTTAAATTAGGCCAACTAATAACCCTATGGTGGCCTCTAGGTGTTCAAGTGAAAGGAATAGTTTTGTATCTCTCACTTTAAATCAAAAGCTGGAAATGATTAAGCTTAGTGAGGAAGGCACGTAGAAAGCCAAGACAGGCTGAAAGCTAGGCTTCTGCAAAACAGTTGGCTAAATTGTCAGTTCAAGGGAAAAATTCTTGAAGGAAATAAAAAGTGCTACTTCAATGAACACATGAATGATAAGAAAGCAGAACAGCCTTATTGCCGATATGAAAAAAGTTGTAGTGGTCTGGATAGAAGATCAGACCAGCCACAACATCCCCTTAAGCTAGTGCCTAATCCAGAGCAAGGTCCTAACTCCCTTCAATTCTGTGAAGGCTGAGAGATGTGAGGAAGCTGCTGAAGAAAAGTTTGAAGCTAGCAGAGGCTGCTTCATGAAGTTTAAAGAAAGAAGCCATCTCCATCACATAAAAGTGTAAGGTGAAGTGGCAAGTGCTAATGTGGAAGCTACAACAAGTAATCCAGAAGACCTAGCTAAGAAAATTAATGAAGGCAGCTATGCTAAACAATAGATTTTCAGTGAAGACAAAACAGCCTCATATTGGAAGACTTTCACAGCTAGAAAAAAGAGAAGTCAATGCCTGGCTTCGAAGCTTCAAAGGACAGGCTGACTCCTGCTAATGTGGCTGGTGACTTGAAATTGAAGCCATGTTCATTTATCCTTCTAGAAATCCTAGGACCCTTAAGAATTACACTCAATCTACTCTGCCTGTGCTCTGTAAATGGAACAACACAGCCTGAATAACAGCACATCTGTTTACAACATGGTTTACTGACTGTTTTAAGTTCACTATTGAGACCTACTTCTCAGAAAATTAGATTCCTTTCAAAACACTGATGCTCATTGAGAGGCATCTGGTCACCCAAGATCTCTCAATGAGATGTAGAACAAAATTAGTGTTTTCATGCCTGCTAACGCAATATCCATTCTGCAGCCCGTGGATCAAGGAGTAATTTTGACTTCCAAGTCTTACTGTTTAAGAAATACACTTTGTAAGGCTACAGCTGCCACAGATAGTGATTTCTCTGATGGATCTGGGCAAAGCACATTGAAACCTGGAAAGGAGTCACCCTTCTAGATGCCATTGAGAACATGGGTGATTCGTAGGAATAGGTCAAAATACCAATATTAGTAGGAGTTTGGAATAAGCTGATTCCAACCCTCATAGATGACTTTAAGGGGTTCAAGGCTTCAGTGGAGGAAGTAATTTCAGATGTGAAGGAAATAACAAGAGAACTGGAATTAGTAGTGGAACTTAAAGATACGACCAAATTGCTGCCATCTCATGAGAAGATGTTAACAGATGAGTTGCTGCTTGTGAATGAGCCAAGAAAGTGGTTTCTGGAGATGGTATCTACTGTTGAAGATGCTGTGAAGATTGTTGAAATGACAACAAACAATTTAGAAATTACATAAACTTAGTTGCTGAAGCAGCATTAAGATTTGAGAGGATTTTGAAAGAATTTCTACTGTGGGTAAAATGCTGTTAAACAGGACTGCACACTACACAGAAATCATTTGTGAAAGGAAGAGTCAATGGATGTAGAAAACTTGTCTCATTTTAAGAAGTTGCTGCAGCCACGTAAGTTTCAACATCCAGCACCCTGATAAGTCAGCAGCCATGAATCAGGACAAGACCTTCCATCAGCAAAAAAATTGCCACTCACTGAAGTCTCAGATGATGGTTTAGCTTTTTTTTTTTTTTAGCAATAAAGTATTTTTAAATTAAGAAATGTACATTTTTCTTTAGACTTAATGCTGTTGACACTTGACTACAGTATTGTATAAACATAACTTTTATATGCACCAGGAAACTAAAAATTTCTTGTGACTTGCTTTATTGCAATACTTGCTTTTTTGGGGTGGTCTGGAGCTGAACCCGCAGTATCTCTGTGTTATGCCTGAACATGTGAATTCAGCCCATAATACTGAATATTTAACAGGAGGGAAGAAATTGTCATAACTGTTTTAAGCTTAATTTTAATTTCTTCTTTCTCTCTTCTATCAGAGGTTTTCTTTAAAACATTTAAGAATATTTATATGAATATTTTCAATTTGTCTTACTTGTTTTCAGTGGACATCTCTTGCAGAAAAGTAATATACTTGCATAAAGAATTATGTGTGGTAAATGAACTTTTATATTGTTAGTTGAATAGCTAAAGTACTATGGGTGAAGAGTAGTTTTTTTCAGATATTTTTCTTTAATCATAGAACATATTCAAAATATAATGACATTGGAAGAGTCTGTTCAACATGTGGTCATGACTGCTATTCAAGAGGTAAGTTATATCATGATCACGTATGTATGAAAATCCTAAATCAAATTCTATAAAACTGTTCATATAAATTTTGTGAATATGTATATTCCTGCTGTATGAACTTGCCCTTTGCTGTGGGTTTACTTATCTTTGGCTGTTGTGCTGTCCTTTTTTTTTTTGGTTTGTTTTGTTTGTTTTCAAAATTTCTTATAAGGAATTCAAATCTAATTTTAGTAGCTCTGCATTTTAAGAGATAAATTAATATTGATTGAAATTAGTATTGATAGTCAAGTTTCCTTAAATAACGTCAACTAAGCAGGATAAATAGCCTCTTCCCAAAGGAGGGAATAGGATGGGAATTTTCATGCCTTTTCTGTTTTTCTTCCAGCTAGGGCACTCTTTTATGAAATTTTAATATGTGTGTATCTCATGCATTTTCAGAAATGTGAGAAATGTGAGATGTGATAATACTTAGGTTTCAAAGCCAGTAACCTGGGTCCGAGGCGATCTGGTTATCTAAATTGAACCATAAAGATTCAGAATTCATTTAGTGCATGTTCATTCTTAAAACCAGACTGAAAGGCTGAGATGAAGTGGAGTGAAAAGGAAGCCTGAGGGAAAGCTGAGTAAGTGATAGTGAGGGAAACACAGTTTCGGAGGGGCCCGTCTTAGAGGGAGACCACGTGCAGTGCTTCAGGAGTGTGTGTGCTCTGAGTTTGCATGCCTGGTTTCAATTCAGAGTATCACTGTGCCTGAATAAATCTGCCTTTCATATGCAAAAAGTTATTTTACAGGATCCTTTTTTCATATAATTATAACTCCTACTTTTAAAATGACTTCTCACATTAAGAATTTTGCTACCTCACTTGTATTTAAATGAGTATTTTAAAAGTGTTAATTTATGTTATGGAAGAATCATTTCTTAATTATTTGTTAATTAGTTTTATTTAGTAATTCATCTTTTAGAACTTGTAATATAACTTTTCAGCACAGAAGTGTTTTAAATATATCTACATATTTCACTAATATAATGCTTGAACATTGTGTTGTTTAGCTTAAACCTCTGTAAAATTTTTGTTTGAATAGTATTATAAGGACCATCAAATTAAGACAAGGAAAAATTAAATATTAACCTTTTTACTGTCCTTTCAAGTAAATATTTTTACTGCATAAACATCACTTTATTGTACTTAATTTTACTATTTTAATCCTAGTTGATGAGTAAAGAAATATTGAGCTCCCCTGCAAATGATGCTGTTGGAGAATTAGAGCAACAGGTGAGTATCTCGGTATGTGAGGAAAATGTTGAAAACAATGATAAAGTAAATCACTGTCTTAAAGGCTTATGTAGGAGAGCATGTACAAGATTATTTTCTTCTGCAAAATTTACATTGTATATTCTGTTGTATAAGATCTCAATTGAATGTTAGTAAGTATGCGTTCCTTCATGAAGGCAAGTACTGTTGGTCTCCAGAGATTTTTATGATCATGTTTATGATCACATTAAGATCATGTTTGGAGAGCTGAGTGACATTGAACTTTCCTTTTGACGTCTGTAATACATATTTGGCCCATTCTATGTGGTTACACAATTAAATAGACAATTATTAAATTCTACTAAATTCTAATTTATCTAAAAACACAATATAATTTTTGTCATGGTTACTTTCCTCTAATACTGAAGAAATAGCTCAGTGATCCTGTGCTCAAGGCTTCTTTCCCTGGTTGTTTTACTTGAATGTTTTTCATGGGGAAGAAGGCACTCCCTCCTATGTATATCCCAGTCTTGGTTGTAAGGGAAAGGGTAAGAGAGAGGCAAATGCATCAAATACTTTTCCTGTTATATTTTTGGACACCTGTTTTTCATGAATGTCACCAGCCATCTTAAGAATTATTTCAACTTAAATTTTTTTTCTATAAAAGTTTTGTTTAAATTTAAACATGCTGTGTTCTAAATTTTTTTCTTTGATACAATTAAACAGTATATCCTCTAATACTCTTTTTATTTAAATATTTCACAAGGATTTACACAATTTTATTTCTCTGGGACCTTAGACTCAAATGTTACTGAGACTCTGAATATTATTTACAAGAAAACAACATATTAAGACTTACTTGTTAATAGGTAAAGGTAAAAACTATTTCCAGTATCAATGTATAACTGTGTTGTGATAAAAGTGTATTTTTCAATTTGTGTCAAAACACGATTTAATAAGAATTGGGACATTACCTATTTCAGCTTAAAAGGGCCCTGGAAGAACTTCAGGAAGCACTAGCAGAAAAAGAAGAACTGAGGCAAAGATGCCAAGAACTAGATATGCAGGTGCGGAAACGAAACCGATCTAAGAACAATGCCTCTTTAAACTTACAATAGTTTTATGTTAAGCGATTAATTGATTAAGTGTTTTGGTGGTTGGCTTTCATTTCATTGAGGGATCATTGAAAGGATTCGTTATACGCATGAATATTCAAACATGAATTTTGTAAATTTTTTTAAGTTGAAAATTGCTGACTTAACTACTTTTTTGAGATCATTTTAATTGTAGAATTTCAAGTATTTAGATGAGGCATTAGTGGTTTTGTAAAAAAGGGAAATTAAAGTATCTACTTCATAGGGTGCGAGGTGCTTTATGGAAGTACTTAGATGTATTTGACCCCCAATAAATGTGAGTTCCAAGATTGTTTTGCTGACAGTATGTGTACGTAAACACATGTATATAACTTTTGTGCTCATGTGCACATACATGTTAGCAAAATAAACTTGGCATGAGAGACAGTGGTTAATAGTTAAAGGGATAGATTTGTCAAACCAGACCACCTATATTCAGAATCTGGTCATGTTACTAACTGGTTGTATATGCTCAGGCAAATTGCTTAATTTCTCTATACTTTCTTTTTCTCTTTTGAGAAACTGTGTGATAATAGTATATATCTCCCAGAGGATAATGAAGGTTAAATGTATGCATACATACAGCACTTAAGGCAGGGCCTGGCATAGAAGCACTACATATATGTTTACGTATATTGTTGTTACATGAAAATGCAATTGTGAAAATTACACAGTGTCTTGAAAAATTATACATCGTAAAATGCTATAGATAAATTGTATTTTTTGTTCAAATAATGAGTACGTAAATAGTTGACTCTCTGAAAGTATGAGGACAAGTCACGAGTTGTAGTAGCATCATCTTTGCTTGATGAAATCAGTATTTAGAATGATAGGGCTGGGTAATATTTCTAACCTTAAAGGGCTTTCAAGTAAAGACAAGAAGTGACTTGGTCAGGGTGACTCAGCTTAGGGCTATGATAGTTCCAGAATCCAGGTCTTTTAACTTCATCTTTGAACACTAGCCTTCTATGTTTGAACAAAGCTAATTTTACATTTGAACAAAGCTAGTGGCTCAAAATTAGGGGAAATTCTACCTGTTCTCCTTTCTTCCTTCCTAACCACACTCACCTCACATATCATCAGACTGGTGCACACACATGCACAGCATCTGCAATGTTTTATTTTCAAATAAGACCATATCCTCCCTCTGGAAAACCTCATGTAAGAAATAGAAGATTGACTCCTTCAGGTGTTACCAGTCTCATGCAGGATCTCTATACAATTTTCTGCCAAATTCTAATTCAGTAAACACAAAATTCCGTGTTAAAATATTTCAGTGCTTGTAACACATAATGAAGAATATGTGATGATCTGATTTTATTCAGAAAGTGTAGACATCCCAAGTGTTGGCATTTTAATTCTAGTATCAAAGTAGAGTCAGTGCTCATCTATCTGCTACACACATGAAATGAGTGCAGAACATATAAGTAATTTAATAATTACTTATATATAATCAGAACAAAATATAATATATATCAGAACAAAAAGTAATTTATTAAAAACATGGAATTCATACAAGTGTATATGACACATCCCCCAATTTCATAAGGTAAATTGTTTTTGAAAAATGTTTACTTTTAATCATATATCATTTGAGAGTGATTTTAAAATTTGGGAGAATTCTTTTTTTAATACGTAACCAAATGAACCAAAAGAGAAAAATCAGCTGCAGAGAAATTCACCCAGGGCAGGTAAATAAGAAAAAGGGCATAACCAATGAAATTAAATTAAAAACTGGTACTCAAGGGAAGAAGCAGGCACATGATGTTGAGGGGGTGCTCGGCAGCAGCCCATGCAGGGGAATCAGCAGAAGCCCTGAGACTTCGCACTGCAGTCTCCCCAGCCAGAAGGAGAGTCACCCTTTGAGTCCTTCATTTTCTTTGACTGCGGAGGAGTGGGAATGAAAGATAAGAAGAAACTAAGGGCCTGTTTCTTTCTGATAGAAACAAGGGCTCTGGAGTCACACACTGAATTGGGGAACCGGTGTGATGCCCAGAGGAGTTCCTCCATGGGAATGGAGTATACTTCCCCCAACCGTAAGTGTAAGGAACTTATGCCTCAGAAGTGAGGGGCTAGCCCAGGTGTTACAAGAAGATTGCCCATTGGCACAGCTGCCCTCACCACCCCCATCACCCTCTTCCCTGACCACGCACAAGGCTGTATAGAGTGATGTGGGGAGAAAACAGTACCTTAGACGGGAAAATGTGCTGGGTCATGGGGTACAGTGGAGAGAATGTCCAAGAAGTCTTCACTGTGCTAGAACAAATAGGGTATCTTGACTGTCAATAAATGATGAACCTAGATGAAAAGAAACAAAATCTTGACATCTGTGTAAACATCATAGACAAACAAACAAACAAAAAAAAGACAAGAGCCAGTAAAAGATAACAGCCAAGGTCAGAATAGAACTTTTGCTTCCTGTTGTGTAACAGTTTCATAAGAACACATCAATAAAGTAGACTCGTGGGAGGACAACAAAGTGAAGTTTAGAAGCAAATTGCAGCTACACAGAAACGCATCAGTGAATAATGTCTAACAGCAAGCCTTACCCTAGTGAAGCTATCGAACTTCAAGAATAAAGGAAAAACAACTCAGTCACTTAGGTAGAAAAGGTCAGTCAGTCACAAAGACGACAAAGTCCGGCTCCTCTCCTATGTTCAGGCCAGGATACAGAGGAGCAACACCCACAGGATGCTGGGGCAGGGGAGCAGCATTAAATCCAGGTGAAGAGCTTAGGTGCAAACTCATGAGCCCTTCCTGGAGAAAACTACTTGTTTACATCATCGAGGTAGCAAACATGTTTTAATCAAAATAAAAAAATGTAAGAAGGGAAATTCTGTAGTGAAAGATCGGTGGTGAGGCTCAATACATTTAAATAGAGAACTGTGTTAGTTTTGTTGTGGACAAAAAAATGTTGCCTGCCATTTCAGGAAGCACAGTTGTCTACCATTCCTGTAAACAACGAACTGTGCCTCCCAGGATGGTGCGCCCCGCTGGGGAGTTCACAATGGAGAAAAACTAGATACTGGTCCTAGATAGTTAAGATGCTTATCAAAGGAATAATTTCAGTGAGCCCAGACTCTTGCATCTTCCCATACAGAGAAAAGCACTTAAGTCATTAACTTGAAATGTCTTTTTTTTTTTTTTAAGATAACTAGCAGTAATCTTTTGATATTCAACTACATGCTTATTTGTTTTCCAGCAAAAACTTCTACATATTCTGTCTCCCCCTCTTACCTCTTTGGAACAGTTCCTCAGAGCTATCTGAGAGTTTCTTGGGCTGTAGTCTTCAGTAAGTTCCCCAGATAAAACATAACTCGCACCTTTTAAGTTGTGCGTATTTTTTTTTCAGTCGACATGTGCAAGTTATAGATACTGGAACAACTGAAATTCTGACTCAGGAAGTCAGGAAGAAGCCAGCTTATGTGCACTTTAAAAAAAGAAAGGAAAAAATCCACATGAAGTTTGAAGTTTTGAGAAACTCTAATGTAGTTTTACAGTCCTGTTCCAAGATGATCATGGGGCCTTCTGGCAAGTTAGGACACATTTTACCAACAGCTCTTTATTACGCGTTTCCCAGCCATTATTCATAGCTCTTGGCAGCAGTAGGTAGACTTCTCCACTGACTGCAGTGACAGTGGCCGTTGTTCTTGCTTACAGCAGGTTAGAGAAGCGCATACTCCTACCCAGCGTTTTGTAAGATACGTTTATATATAGTGTGAGGCAGTGATTTTCAAACTTTAATGTGCCTACAGAGTACATGGTACTGGGCACGATGTGATAAAGGGGACTGCAGCTTTAGAAGTTTATTTTATATTTTATTTTTTAAATAAGCAAATATGAAAACAATATTAAGTTAAATCTGGGTGATGCAAGAAAATGAGAAATATTTTTGAGCTTTTCTTCTTTTCAGATTTTTGCACTTTTTGTATCTTAAATAGCTCACTGAGAGAGAGGAGGGAGAAACAGAGGGACAGAGGCGGGTACAGAGTGAACCTAAACGGAATATCACCACGGGAGCTTGTTAAATGTTGTCTAGAACCACCACGGGGCGTTCTAAGTCACCCATCTGGGGTGCGTCCAAGGCATTTGCATGTTTAATACCCGCTCCTGCACATCAGTGATAAAGGTGGCTCTGGAACCACAATGTGAACTATATGGATAGGGATAAACTTGGTTACCCAGCAGGTTTGAAAACTAAATTTCCCTCGCTCCTTTCCCTTCTGTAGGGGATTCCTACCCAGTTTGAAGACACAGTATTTTACCCATCTCTACCAGTACTTTTACGGTGGCCTCTCCCTTCAAGCTAGAATGAGATATTCTTTTATTTGTGCCACCCTCCCACCCCCACCTGTCCTGTAATTGTTTACATTTCTACTGTAAGGATCTTAAAAGGGCACCACCTCTCATTCTTTTTTGTGTCCCAATCATGTAGAATTGTACGTGACAGGTAATAGTCACTAAACTGCTTATATGACAAGGATGGATGCACGCATTGAATTTAGGAAGAGAAACTTTCCTCTATGGTCTGCCTGGTGATAGTTTCCCAGCCTCTGTGTTTCTCATTTGGAGGACAGTGTTTATAACTTGCCTGTGCTGTAGTTAATGCTGTCACTTGATTTTAATTTCCTATTATTAGCTCAGTGTGTCAGTATGTAGTCTTGTCCTCATAACTGGACTGACTTGATTACACCTATTGAAAGTTAATATATAAACAGCAAACTTGTGCTGTACTATGTGGGAAGTCATGATAGGTCAACCTTCTTTGAAACTAATCTTAATAAAATCACTTGTAAACTTCTGGTCTTATAAAAGTTTGCAGCCTTGGCTGTAAATTTTTAAATATGTCTAAATGAAAAAGAAATAGAATTGAGGGAGCAAATCATGCTTGTTACATAAATACATAAGTAAAATAAAAAATGATCAGGTACCGATATTGATGAGATTGTAAAATTACATGTTTTATCCATTTTAAATTACAAGCAGTTTCAGTGTGTAAATGGCTTCAGTTCAACTTTTTGTTATTGATTCATTAACCAGATAATGTGCTTATTGCCTGAAGACGTGATATTTAATTGATAATTTCCTACTATGAACCTAAAATGGTAACTTTGTGTATCTGTTGTATATTTTGGCTTATCAGATAACAGCATCCTAAAAACAAATTTATACCTAAAAGGGGAAACAAATTAATTCTTTGAAGTTTATTGATACATCAGATTTTAGAGACTTAGAAACATTTTCTTCCCAGAACTAAAGGCAAGCATAACATTTTGAAGATATTCTTCTTGTATGTATTAACTGTTTTCTCTATATTAAGAAAATTAAATTGATTTATTTTGTTTGACTCAAACCTCCTAGAATACAGAATAACAGAGTTAAAAGGATCCTTAGAAGTTATCTAGTCTGATTGGCCAAGCTACTTAATGGTTTAGTCAGAATTAGAATCCAGAACTTCACTCTAATCTAAGCTTTTTTGCTATTGATGCTTATAGTTTGTATATTTGTTTTTTAGGTGACAGCACTTCAAGATGAAAAGAATTCACTCGTTTCTGAGAATGAGATGATGAATGAAAAACTTGACCAGTTGGATGGATCTTTTGATGATCCAAATACAATGGTTGCAAAAAAGTATTTTCATGCACAGTTACAACTGGAACAATTACAGGAAGAAAACTTCAGGTAGCATTTTTAGTAGAAATCTTTCTATACAGTTCCATTAAGCTAGTGGCTAAAAAATCATAATATCGACAATAATTATTATGCATTATAAAGCATGTTTAGGACACTGATTAAACTACTGAAAATACTAAATGGTGTAAGTGGTTTCAGCCCTCACAGGGCTGTTAGGCAAGTGAGATACATACTTAAAAAACAAAGCAATTAAAAATAATGTGTTATAGACCAGAAACAGACTCACAGACATAGAAAACAAACTTGTGGTTACTAGGGGGGAAAGGGCAAGGGAGGGATAAATTGGGAGTTCGGGATTTGCAGGTACTAACTACTACTTTTAAAATAGATAAACAACAAGGTCCTACTGTGTAGCACTGTCAGGGAATTATATTCAATATCTGTAATAGCCTATAATGCAAAAGAATATGAAAAGAATATAGCACAACAAAGTGTTGCACACTCATCTCGTTCTTTCCCAACTCTGGAATCAGCCATCTCTCTGGGAAGCCCTGACTCCTTTTAGTGGAGAATGTTATTTAGAAACAAAGACCTATGCTCCAGATGAATTTTTCTATCATTGCTTCTAGGCCACCTCGGTGTACAGAGCTAAGGAAATGCACTTACTCAGGTTCATACCAGTCCGTGTTCACACACGTGTATATACTCATAGGTGCATTTATTGTCACACCTGCTGTTAGGAATGAGTTCATATTGACATCTGTTCATTTCAGGGTTCTTTCTAATCTCCATTTCCCTCCTCCAACAGTGAGAAACCTGGCTTCCATTTTCTTCAGTATATTTACTCTTGTGCTCAATTGCAAAACACACAGGAAAGAAGAATTGCTAACCCATACCTCTGTAAAAAACAAACTAATGCTAGACTTCAGTATGTTTGTGGTTCTTTTTTTCCCCCCCAAGATGACATTTACATATTGTGAAATGAATAAACAGTACAATTTGGCATGTTTTAACAGAGGCATATTGTGTAACTCACACTTTCATCGTTTGATAGACCATTTCTGTCACTACAGAAAGTTGCCCTTCGCCCCTTCCCAGTCAGCCCCTCCCTCCCAGAGGCTAATCACACTTCTGATTAATTTCACCATGGACAGAACTTCATGTAAATTGAGTTGCAGAACGAACTCTTTGGTGACTGGCTTCTTTTGCTCAGCATGTTTGTGAGATTTACCCATGTTGCTGAATGTATCAGTAATTCATGTTTTTTATTGCTGAGTAGTATTCCATTATATGAAATTATTTCACATTATAACACATTTTGTTTATTCATTTTCCTTTAGATGGGCATTTGGGTTTCCAGATTTGGGCTAATATAAATAAAGCTGGTATGAACATTGGATTACAAAACTTTTTATGAACATATTTTTCATTTCTTATTGGCAAACGCATGAAGTGGTATTACTGAGTTACACACTAGGTCTGTGTTTAATATTAAGAGAGCCTAGCAAACCATTTTCCAGAGTGGTCAGTGTTTTATAGTCCCACTAGCAGTGTTTGCTGTTGGTTGCTCTGCTTACTCTGCCTGTATAAAAAAAATTTGGCCTTGTCAGTGTTTAATTTTAGCTCTTACAAGGAATGTGTTAAGGCTGTCAAAATTTGGCTTTAATTTGCATTTTCTTGATAACTAATGATATGATAATCCCCTTTTCATATACTTACTGGCAATATATCTTACTTTGTGAATTGTCTCTTCACACTGTTGGCCTGTTTTTAAATTGAGTTGTTTGTCTTTATTACTGAGTTGTAGGTGTTTAAAAAATGAATATTCTGGGTACAAATCCTCTGTCAGATACATGTGTAGTAATACTTCACCCAGTCAGTGGCTTTCCTTTTCATTTTTCAAATGGTATCTCTTTTCAAAGAGTTTAAGTTCTTAACTTAGATGAAGTCTGATTTATCAGTATTTTTTAAGATTAGTGCTTTTTGTGTACTGTCTAAAAAAACCTTGGTCTACTCCCTTGTCATGAAAATACTGTTATATATTTTCTTCTAGGACCTTTATAGTTTTATCTTTTATCACCAGTTCTGTGATCCATCTTGAATTAATTTTTTGAAAATAGTGTGAGATGTGGGTGTCAGGCTTTATTTTTATTTTCCGTATGAGTATATAGTTATTCCTATATCATCAGTTGAAAAATTTTTATTGGAGTTACTCTCCATCAAATTGCTTTGGCACATTTGTGAAAAATGGTATAACTATAAAATTTGGGTCATTTTCTGGACTCTCAGTTCTTTCCCATTGATCATTTTGTCTGTCTTAATGCCTGAACTACTTGGTCTTGCTTGCTATAGCTCTAGAATAAGTCATTTAAAATTAGGCAGTGTGAGTGTTTCAACTTTGTTCTTTCTTTTCCACATGTGTTTGGCTATTCTAAGTTTTTTGCTTTTTCAAGTAAAATTGAGAATCAATTAGTTTCTATTAAAAAAAAAACCCTTTGTGATTATAAATTGGAATATGTGTGATTGATATCTTAACTATATTGAAAATTTCTATGAATATAGTATTTTCATCTATTTAAGTCTTTAATTTCTCTCAGCAGTATTATGTTGTTTCCAGCATAGTTTTATGCATACCTTCTGTTAATTTTATTCTCAAGTATTTTATATATATTTTTGCTATTACAAATGCAGTTACAAAAATTATTCTGAAAAGTTGCTGCTTTATAGATACTGAAAATTTTGTTTCTGGAAACTTGTATCTTGTATTTTGAAACTTCATGTCTTGCAAAGGTTCTTAATTCACTTACTGATTCTAGTAGTTGTTTGCTTAGGTTGAAAATCCTAAGGAATATTATCATCTTATCTATTAATAGAGTTTTATATCTTCCTTTTATTATTTCTGCCTTGTATTTATTTTTCTTGCTTTGAGCAGGAGCAAACGTCTTGCTTTTTTTTTGAGTCCTAAGAAGAAAATGTTCAATTAAGTACCATGAAGTTAGCTGTAGAGTTTTTTTTGCTTTTTATTAGGTTGAAGGAGTTCCCTTTATTTTTGCCTTGCTAAGAGTTGTTAGCATTAATTGGTGTTGATTTTTGTCAAATAACTTTTCTGCATCTTGAAAAGGTAGTGTGTTTTTTCCTTTCTTGTTCTTGAAAATAGGATCAGTTCATTTTTGAATGTTAAAAAATCTTATATTCTGGGGAAAAGCCACTTTGGTTATATTTTATTATCCTGTATACGTATGACTGGATTTGGTTTGGTAATACTTTAAAAGAATTTTTGTAACTGTCTTCATAATAGATACTGGTCTGTAACTTTTTTCTCTTGTAATGTCTTTCAGGATTGTCAGAGTTCTGCTAGTCTCATAGAATAATTGGGAAGTATTCTCTCTATTTTCTGAAAGTTTATGTAAGAATTATATTACTTCTTCCTTCAATATTTGATAGAATTTATCACTAAAACAGTTGGATCTAAGGTTTTCTTTGTGAAAGGGCCTTAAATGACAAATGTAATTTCTTTAATGGTCATGGGGCTTTTCAGATTTTCTGTTTCAGTTTGCTAAATTGTTTTTCTCAAGGCGTATGTTTATTTCATTTAAGTTGTTAACTTTAGTGACACAGAGTTGTTCATAATATTCATTTTTTATTGTCCCTTTACTGCTGTGGGAGGTGTAGTCATATTTCCATTTTCATTCCTGATATTGGTAATTTGTGTTTCTCTCATTTTTCTTGATCACTTTTGCTAGGGGTTCATCAATTTTATTAATCGTGTCAAATACCCTTTATTAGCTTTCCATATTTTAAGTTTTAGATCTCTGTTCTTTGTTTCTTTCCTTTCACTTACTTTGGATTTAATTTACTCTTTTTCTGGCCTTTTAATGTTAGTTGATTTATTCTAAGCCTTTCTTCATTTCTACTATAAGCCTTTAAAAGTGTATATTTCCCTCTAAGCACCGGTTTAGTTGTATCCCCCAAATTTTATTGGTTGTCTGATACTACTCAGTTTGAAATATTTTCTAGTTTCTAGTTTTCTAGTTTCTCTTGTGATTTCTTCCTTGACTCGTGGGTTATTTAAAAATGTATTACTTAATTTCTAAATATTTAAAGCTTTTCTACATACTTCTTAATGTGACTGATTTCTAATTTCCTTGTGGTTAGAGAACATGTTCCATGAGATTTTAATCTTTTAATATCTATGATGCTTAATTACTTAACATGTTTTATTGTGGTGAGTGTTCCATATGTACTTGCAAAGAACTTATGTTCTGTAATTTTTGACTGACATATTTCATGAATTTAATTATATCAAGCTGGTTAATAGTGTTATTCAGATCTCTTCTGTATTTTTACTGACATTTTTGTTTAGTTCTATCATTTGTCGGGAGGCTGGTATTAAAATTTCTAACAATGATTATGGATTTGTGGGTCTCTGCCTTTGATTCTATCACTTTTTGCTTTACCTATTTTAAAACTGTTTTTAGTTATATGCATCTTTATGATAGTCTTTCTGATGAATTGACACTTTTATATTTATGAAATATCTCTTTATATTTGGTAGTACTTTTTGTCTTAAAAAATTTTTTTTGTGTTAATATAACCAATCCAGCTTTCTTTGCTTACTGTTTTCATGGTATTTTTATAATCTTTTTCTTTTAATCTATCTGTATCTTTATATGTAAAAATATCTCTTGTCATTAGCATATACTTGAGCTTGCTTTTTTATCCAGTCTGATAGTCTCTGCCTTTTTAATTGGTGTGGTCAGCCCATTTACCTTTTATGTAGTTTTGATATGGTTCCATTTAGATCTGTCAGTTTCCTATATTTCATTTGTCATGTCTTTTGTGTTTATTTTTCTTCCTTCTCTGTTTTATTTTTGGTTGACCAAATCATTTTTAAATATGTGATTTTGATCATTGTATTATCATTTTAGTTTTTGTTGTTGCTGTAGAGTTTGAAGTATTTATCTTAATTTGTCACAGTCTACTTAGAGTTAATATTTTACCACTATACATGGTATGTAAATTTTGGATAACTTATATGTTTTTTTTTCATCTTTTGAAGTTAAAATTCCTGTTTGATCTAGAGAACCAAGCATAGTGTTTCAGAAGTGAAAATGAAAATCAAGAACAATGTTTCTCAAGTCTGTTTCCAAACAAAGAGCTGAAAAGTATCTTACTCCTTTAGTGTTTCTTCTTTTGATTGTAGAATTAAAAAACATTTTAGAAGTAAGTTTTGCTAAGCTCATGTCTCAGTGAAAAAACAAATGATAGAAGTTACATTAAAACACTTGTTTTCTTTATGCAAGGCTGGAAGCTGCAAAAGATGATTACCGTGTTCACTGTGAAGAACTTGAAAAGCAGTTAATTGAATTTCAGCATAGGAATGATGAATTGACTAGTCTTGCTGAGGAAACAAGAGCCCTGAAAGATGAAATAGATGTTCTTAGGTAAGGCATGTCTAAATATAATTATGTCACTTCTAAGTTATTACTTAGTCATTTCAGTATTCCATATTTTAATTAGGGGTTCTTTGAGTTATCCTTATGTATCAAGTAATTAGTCATTTTTAAGTGCAGGTTCTTAGCCTTTATTTGTTTTATTTTTGTTGATAGTATATATGCAGTTTAAGGATAGTAATCGATTCTTGCTAGGACAATTTCATATTAGAACTCATAAACCCCACATTTTAAAAAAATTTGTAAGCTGAGTTACTTTTAGATACATTTGGCTTGATCTTTTTGTGTTTACTAGTATACCTAGTGAAATTTTTGTGTAAGGAAACGCATTCTTACAATCTGTATTTTGACATTTGATAAAATAAAAATACAGACAAGAATCCTAACATTTCATGGTTATCTCAGGTTCTCTTATTGTCTTTGACAATATAATGTTTATATTTAGCTTTTGCCTGTCAAATGTTACTCAAGCACTCTGTGCACATGACTTTTATGTTTTCTGTTAAATTTTCTTAATTAGCCATTTTCTTGCATAGCTTTTAATGTCCATTTGAAACATAATCTTCATAACCATCAGTTTGAACCTGCATTGATATTGAAGTGATTTGGTTTATTTATTTTTTTTTGTTCTAGTCCATTTGTCAGGTGAGCACATCCCTAAAGTGCTTTGCCATATGAATTATAAGTTGAGTCAACTTCCTGAGTATATGAAATACTTAGAACAAAACTATTTCAAACATTATGTGCAAAAGCAGAACTGGCCCGCAGGCTGCAGGGCAGCTCAGAGTTGTTCAGTTGTATTTACAGAACCATTCTTCTCGTACATTGTTCTAATGTATAAGACAGTTTGATAATTTGTTGTGTCAAATTTGAAGCATTTTTATTTTGATGACTTAAAAAGGTTGAACTTTAGACAGTTTTAGGCCTGAGTTTGTTTTTACAGTTCTCACAAAGTTTGATTTCTTTGCTCTGTCTCTTTCTCATTTTTTTTTTTTTTTGGCCAATTGATAGATAATTAATTTGGAAGACTCCTTTTAACAGCCAGAATAAAATCATTGTGTGTGTTTACTAGGTTTTTTTTTTCACAGAGTAATGTTTAGTCTTTATTCTTATAGGGCTACTTCTGATAAAGCAAATAAACTGGAGTCCACAGTTGAGGTATATCGTCAGAAGCTACAAGATCTGAATGACCTTCGCAAGCAAGTGAAAACATTGCAGGAAACAAACATGATGTACATGCATAATACTGTCAGCTTAGAAGAAGAATTAAAGAAGGCAAACGCGGCACGTACCCAGTTAGAAACATACAAGAGACAGGTACGATGTCTTAACTTTTTTAGTCAATAAAATTGAAAGAGTTCCACTTTGTTATTCCATTTGATACCTTAATAATGATGAAGTGAAAAAATATTGCCTTTGAGCAGCTGTGAGCTTATTATTGTCATACATTTCTTCCATCTGTAATTTTAGTTCAGGGCTTGATAACTGAGTTTGAGTTATCTAGGTCTTTTACATTTTTACTGGCTTCTGAGCTTGTGTATTTTTTTGGACATTTTATTGTTTATTGGCATTTCTGGTAACCAGTGATAAATGCCTAGAGAATGGAGTTATAACCTAAAATATTCTGTTTTGCTATTTCTCAAACAACCTAGAGAAACAGAGTAGAAGGCTGATTTTATTTCTGGCTAAATTATTATTTGGGTATTTTAAAACTTATGTTAATTCTTATGTACATTCTATTTCCCCAAATTTTTAGAATTAGACTATAATCTTACTATAAATTTTATTTTCAATAAGTTTCTCATTTATTGAACTCTGAAAAACTATCAATAGTATATACTCTTACTTTTTCCTTTCATTTCTGACAAAAGGTTCAGGATCTTCATGTTAAACTTTCCTCCGAATCCAAAAGAGCAGACACACTAGCATTTGAAATGAAGCGGCTTGAAGAAAAACATGAAGCTTTACTTAAGGAAAAAGAGGTAAATGTAAACATAATTGACACGTAACGTGTCTGTCTTGTTTTAGTTTATTTTTAATACTATCCTTGCTGTTCTAAGAATGGAAGTGTATAACCAGTTCTTTTTCTATCTTTCTCCAAATTGAAATTGTTGATGTAAGAGAAAGTCTTGTAAAAATTCTTTATGCAGTTTTGTTAATTTCCTTCACAAAGGAAGCTGAAGTCACAGAGCCAAGGTCCTATGTCTCAGTGCATGCTTTCTAACTCTACACTGTCAACTCTGTGAGAGCAAGGACCATAGATTCAGTTTTTTAACAGCTTTGTTAAGGCATAATTTATATACCATAAATTTCACCCATTTAAAATACATAGTTCAGTAGTGTTTAGTGTATTCACAGAGTTGTGCAATCAGATGATCACAGTCAAATTTTAGAGCACTGTCATTACTCCAGAAAGGGACCCCATACCCTTTAGCAGTTGCTCTGCAGGCTCGTCCCCCTGCCTGCGGACTGAGCAGCCATTAACTTACTTCCTGTCTCTGTAGATTTGCCTAGTTCTGTCCACAGTATGTAACCATACACTTTGTAGTTTTTGTGACTGGTTTCCTTCATTTCATGTAATGCTTTCAAGGTTCATCCATGCTGGAGCCTGTATCAGTACTTCACTCATTTTTATTGCTGAATAATACTCTATTGTATGAATATACTGTATTTTATTTATCTGTGCATCAGTTTATGGGCATTTGGGTTGTTTCCACTTTTTGGCTACTAAGTAATGTGGCTATGAACACTTAACGTACAGGTTTTTATATGGGCATATGTTTTCATTCCTTGAGTATCTGTACTTAGGAATGGTATTGCTGGGCCATAGGTAACTATGTTTAACCTTTTTAAGACCCACCAGAATGTTCTAAGGTGGACAGACCATTTTTCATTCTCCCCAGCAATTTGTGAAGATTTCAATTTCTCCACATCCTTGCCAACACTTACTACTTTTAATTTTGGCTATCTTAGTGGGTATGAAGTGGCATATCATTATGGTTTGATTTGTATTTCCCTATTGACGAATGATGTTGAACATCTTTTCATGTGTTGACCATTTTTATATCTTTGACAAATGTCTCTTCAAATTCTTCGCCCATGTTTTATTTAGATTATTTGCTTTTTTATTTTCAAGTTCTAAGAGTTCTTTATGCATTCTGGATAGAAGTCCCTTGTGAGATATATGATTTGCAGATATTGTCTCCCATTCTATAGGTTGTCTTTCCACTTTCTTGATGGGATTTTTTGTTGTTGAAATATAGTTGATTTACAATGTTGTTTTAGTGTCTGATGTACAGCATAGTGATTCAGTTATACATATATATTCTTTTTCATTATAAGGTATTATAAGTTATTGAATTATAGTTTGCTATACAGTAGGACCTTGTTTATTCTGTATATAATAGTGTGTATCTGCTAATCCCAAACTCCCTACCCACTTCTTTCCCCTTTGGTAATTGATTTTTGTATGGTGTGAAATAGGCTTCTGACTTCATTCTTTTGAGTGTGGATATTCAGTTGTCTCGGCACCACTTGTTGACAGAACTGTTCTTTCCCCCATTGAATTGTCTTGGTGCACTTGTTAAAATCAATTGCCCATAAATCAGTGGGTAAAGAACAATTCTGTCAACAAGTGGTGCCGGGACAACTGAATATCCACACTCAAAAGAATGAAGTCAGAAGCCTATTTCACACCATATAAAAGTTAATTACAAATTGATCACAAAGTAAATAAAAGCACTAAAACCATAAAACTCCTAAAAGAAAATACAGGAATAAATCATTATGACCTAAGGTTACTCAGTGGTTTATGCTCAAAAAAGCACAAACAGAAGAAAAAGGTAACTTTGACTTCATCAAATGAAGAACTATTCTGCTGCAAAAAAAATACCACCAAGTTTTTACACAGCAAAGGAAAACATAAACAAGATGAATAGACAACCTACAGAATGGGAGAAAAATTTGCAAGTGATGGGACTGACAAGGGCTTACCCCCAGAATATACAAACTCACACAACTCAATAACAAAAAACCTTTGCAAACTGAATGCGTTTTCTTTTTCTTGCCCAACTGTCCTGGCTAGAACCTCCAGTCCTTTGTTGAATAGAAATGACAAGAGTGGACATCCTCCTTTTGTCCCTGATGTTGGGGAGAAAGTGTTCACTCTAACCAGCGTGGGTGTTGGTAGCTGTGGGTTTTGTTTGTAGGTGCTCTCTGTCAGGTTGAAGATGTTTTCCTCTTATTCCTAGCTTGTTGCATGTTTTTATCATGAAAGAGTTTTGGATTTTGTCATTTGCTTCTGGGTCAGCAAGATGAATTAATGTGGCATGTTACATTAATTTTTGAGTATTAAATGAGTTTGCATTCTTGAGGTAAATTCTTCTTGGTCATAAGGTATAATCCTTTCTGTGTTGCTAGATTCAGTTTGCTAGTATTTTGTTGAGTGTTTTTCAGTCTATATTATAAGGGATGTTGGTTGGTAGTTTTCTTTTGATATCATTTGTTTGGTTTTGTTATCAAGGTGATACCACTAGAATGAGTTGAAAAATTTTTCCTGCTTTTCAGGTTTTAGTTTACTTAAAGTCTTTGTCTAGTGTCTCCATCCACTAAGGTCATCTCGTTGACTCTTTCTGTTGACTTTTTTTTCCTGTGTAAGGATGACCTTATTTCTTTGTGTGTTCTGTATTTTTGTTGAAAGTATGACATTTAAGATAATATAATATTTCAATGCTGGAAATCAGGTTTCCCTCAGCCTCAGGATTTGTTGTTGCTGGTGTTTTAGTGACTCTTTTGGACTAATTCCAAAAGGTCTTCATGCTTTGTAATATGTAGCCACTGAATTCTCTGCTCAGTTGCCACTGGGGTCAGTTAATGATTGGTCACATATTTCCATAGATGCCTGGAACCAATATCTTGCCAGAGGACTCCGTGTGTATTTTGGAAAATACCTGAAATTCTCAAGCAGTTTAAAATTCTGCCTTTGCCTTCATTTCCTGTTTACACAAGGCCTCAACTTTATCCAGAGTTGAGATACTGGGCCCTCAAAGGTCTTCTCTGGGCTTGCACACACCTCTCTACATGGCTGGCCTCCTGGATCTCCAGGATTATGTCAGAGCTTTTCAGAGTCCTCTGTGGATCTCTCGTTTCTCCGCTCTTCCTTAGAAGTTCTTGGCAAGACTCTTCTGTTTGTCCTTACTGGCATCATTGCTTCCAGCAGCTGCAGTGAGAAACAATTGCTGATGACTGGTTTTGACAGATGCCTTAGGAACAGGGATTTTCCTACACAGCTAGCACCCAGTCAGCTCAGATAATGGAAAGTATGACTGGAGCTTCTCCAGGGTGCTGTGAGACAGACCAAATTGTGATGGTTCTCTAAGGACCTAAGGACGGGGCTTTTAGGAGGAGTTTCCTAGCCAGTTTGCCCCTTCTAAGCTGCTGCTTTTCAAAGCTACAGAGATTGGGAAGCAGCTGGTTGTCAAGGCTGTTGCAGAGCTGGGGAGACGGTGATAGTAGTAAGGCTTGTTAAAACAACAAAAAGCTCAGTATTATGAGATTTAGCAGATTTTCTTTAACAAATGCACCTTAGATCATGGCAGACCTTTGGTTAATTTTGAGAGTCCTGAAAAGTTGATTTTGACAAATTTGCTAGTGTTTGCATTGCATTTATGAGGGGACACATTTATAGGGGTCCTCGTGCCTGACTGTAGTTATAATTTGTAGTGTTCAGAGATCCCTAGGATCCTCTGGCTTAAGGACCCTTGGAATCAGTTACCAGTTTATTGATTTGAACCATATAATGGACGGAATAGGGTTTTGTTTACTGACTTGAAATATAACATTTAAAATATGATTTTATGTTTAAGTACTTTTCATGTGCCAGGAAAATCATTTAAATATGAGCCTTTTGCACGGAACCTAGAAATTTGTCATTGGCTGTCAGCTGTAAAATAACATAGCTAATGTTAGGAAGTCCTAGCATGCTATCCCTGGGAAATAGTGTTTTTCTACAAATTCATACCTCCAGTGTGCTGCTGATCACTTCTTTCAGTAGACTTTCACAGCAGTAATAGAAAGAAATAAGAAGCCTTCAGCATCTCTTACACACCAGACTATATCTGGGACGTTAGACAAACTTTTACCTCATTCGCTACTCAGAACACCTTTGCAAGGGCTTATGAAAATCAGTTTGCCCATTCTGATGGTAAAGATCTAAAGCCAAAGAATCAAATAACTTACCTTAGATAAAATAGCTGGAAGCAGTGAAACTGAATTCAAGCCATGATCTGGTTGCCTCCAAAGTCCATGCTTTTTTTTTTTTTAATTACTTTACAGTTGCATATTTGTACTCTGTTGCATAACTATATTCATTTGGTTCAAAGATAAACAGGTGAGGAAATCGCAAGCTTTGTGTTGTATGCAAGAGAAAATTACCCATTTAGCACTGGAACTAAAACATTGTGATTTTTAATTAACTAAAAAAAATTATCAAATTCACACGTTAAGATAAATTATTTTAAGCATAAAGTACATTGCTTCTGGGCAGAATTAACTATTTTGCTTATATAAACAATTGTCTTTCAGAGACTAATAGAACAGCGTGATACACTGAAAGAAACGAATGAAGAGCTTCGATGTTCACAAGTACAACAGGATCACCTAAACCAAACAGGTGAGCTTTGTTATATTTAGAAAAGACCATTTTAATGGTAGAAATACTGAAATGTTAATTTATTTTTGTTGTTGTTATTATTTAGATGCATCTGCTACAAAAAGTTATGAGAATCTTGCTGCTGAGATTATGCCAGTGGAGTATAGGTAAATTTGTTTTTAATCAATTGATAACCCATACCTAATATTAGAAATGTGATTTCTTCTTTTTGTAAATTTCTAAGCCTTTAACATTTTCCATTTTACAAGTCATAGAGCTTGAAAATTACTTTGCCTCAAGTGCTTACACTTTCTGAATCAGACTGTTACTACTACTACAGCAGTTTCAAAATTTATCAAAAATAGAATTTCCCTTACTAGCTAAATAACATATTCTACTTTTTATAATATGGCCCTTATTGTGTTGAACTTCTTTTCTTTTTCTATCCTTAGACTCTTTGGTAACTTTTTAAAATGACAGCTATTGAGTAGACAGGAATTTCCTTTTTAAAAATCTGTGTAAAATCTTTTTAGTATATGGCGTTCAAATCCACGTGAGTGGAAAAAGTAGGAGAGGAGCTGTAGACTTCAGAATTAAGCAGAAGTTAAATAAAATACAAATTTTAGAGGCTCTTCTTGACCCAACTTTTATTTTGGTATTTTACTGTTATGTTTACTTCTAGATATCTGACTAATCTGGTATTTTTAGGGTTTCCTTTTCCATTTTTGTGGCAAGTTTTATTTACTAATTACTTCAAATTGTACTCTTTATTTAAACAGCTTTATTGAGATACAATTCATTCATTTACAGACAGTTTGGTGGGTTTTAGTATAGTCACAGAGTTGAGTAACCATCATCACTACCTAACTTAGAACATTTTCATCCCCTCAAAAGATACCCTGCACCTCTTAGCAGTCATTCTCCATCCCTGCCTCCCCTCTGACTCCAGGCAACCAATAATCTACTCTTTGTCTCTGTGAATTTGTCTGATGGACATTTCGTGTGCTTGGAATCATACAATATGCAGCCTTCTGTGACTTTGTTCACTTTGCATAATGTTTATGAAGTTGTTGATTATCAGTTTGTTCAGTTTTTTTGCTGTTAAGATAGATCTCCTTACATGCTGGACTGGAAACTAACTTGCACTTTTTATTTAGTAATATCCAGTGATATTAATCATTGACAAGTAGCCACATGAGCCTATTTTTGAAAGTTATGGTGCTGGCATTCAGGAAAACAAAAATTGAGATTAATTGAAGTTAGTTGCTTTTGGGGAATGGGATTTAGGAGGGCAGCAGGTCAAAGAGCATTACTTTTTTATTTAATACCATTCCTATCATTTGCATTTTTAAAAATATATGTATTTAAACCTTTAATAAATTTTTTTCTAAAAATAAAAAATCTAGAGATACCCAGATCATAAAAGTGTATTTAAAAATTTTAGGAAAACTATAGTTTCTTAAATTTGCTGCTTTTTATTTATATATTTTCTAAGGATGTGCTTTGTATTACCTTTAGTGTAAATAGTTTCTACATTATCAAAGTGAAATAATTCATATTATGTCTTAGGGATTTGAGTAATAAAAATTCAATGGTATATATGATATAATCTTATACCTGTACTTTTAAAAACTACTTTTTTTGAGACATAGTCTTAACAATGCACAGATTTTTAAAACACACTTTTGGAAGTTTTGGTAATATTTTAAAGTGATAGCTATTGGGTAGACAGGAATGTCCTTTTTTAAAAAGTGAAGAATGTAAAAACTTACATTTAAAAAATTTAAAAACAAATTTTGCTTTTTAACCTCAGGGAGATGTTCATTCGACTGCAACATGAAAATAAGATGCTTCGATTACAGCAGGAAGGTACTGAGAACGAACGTATCGAAGAGCTTCAGGAGCAGCTTGAACAGAAGCACCGCAAGATGAACGAACTGGAAACCGAGCAGAGGTGACACACTTCTTTATAGTTGATAATCATAACGATTTAATCACCTAAGTAGTTAAAATAATTAGTTAGGATTTGCAGAAGGAATTTAAATTTTTTATTTTATCTCTTACTACTCATTATTTTTAGCAGACTTTGTTAACCAGGTTGCTTATTCTTGAATTTCACTTAAATTTTGTCATTTGTGAAGACATCTAACAAATAAATAAATGACAGCCTGGTTTTCCACTGCAGTCTGGTACATAGATTGTGAAGTCAAATTTGAATCATACCTCTGCTTAAACTGGGCAGGTTACTTAAATTCATACTGGTGCTGTAAATTGGAGGCAATACCTATTTGCAGGTTGTTAGGAAGGTTGCAGATAATGTGTGTAAAGCCAATGATACACTTATCTGATACCAGTGAAGTGCTCAAAAATGATAATATTTTTTAAAATAACATTTATGTAGTGCTTACTAGTGCCAGGCACTTTTCTAAGCACATTCAGGTATTAATTCAGTAACTTCTCCCAATAATGCTGTGAAGTAGTAACTATGAATATCTCTCTTTTATGGACAAGGAAGCTGAGGTATAAGGAGAGTAAGTCACTTGTCCAAACTTAACACAGCTAGCAAGTTCTAGATCCTGCGTTTGAACCCTCTGTCAGTCTGACTGCAGAGTCTGCGCTCGTAACCACGGTGCTAACCTGCCTCGTCTAAATAGCGCACTTGCAATAAAGGATTTGGATTATTGGATCTTAGAGACCACCAGGGATTTTAGAACGACTTGAACCTTACTCTCAAACTTGTATGTATACTATTACATCAACTAGAGTTAAAAGAAAAACAACATTTTAGCTTTCTGAAGAGGTCATTAAATATTACTATTTTATACAGTTCAGGATCAGCACTGGAGATACTAAGTTTCAGCTTTCAGAGGTTAATATAGGAAGATAGATATGTGAAGAGAGAATAATTATGTGATAACTGCAACAATGGAGCATTATAATGGGCAGGTGTGTTGTGTCATGAATATACACATACATGTATATGTATGAATGAAGAGAAAGTCAGACAGATACTCTGTCTTGCTGGTAACTTCAGTGGGGGAAATGGTTAAGCGGGGTTTTAAAAAATGAGGCTTTGCCAAGTTAAAAATCTGCGCTAGTTGCTAGTGCCAATCTCTTTAATTTAAATAAAAAGTCATGAAGAAGTGGTTGGAAAATAGTGGCCTTCTGTGAAATCTGAAACAAGAAAAGGAAACCTAGTTTCCATTCATTAAAAATACAACTGTGGGAAAATTGAGCTAGTTTTCTCATTTTTATACCAGTAAATACAGTGCAGAATATTGTTAATTTTTAAATGTGGGCATATATGCTTTTAGGATAAAAATGTCTTTTTTTAAAGAATATTTCCTTGACTATGGTAGCCTACTATACCATATATTATACCTAGCCAGAGAGAATTGCTCAGCGTTGGTTATTGCTGTTAAATGTATGCTTTGAGCTAAACTGCATGAACGTACCTTTATGGAGCCTTAACTGCTTTGCCCTTCAATACAAATAAGCACATGTGATTTATCTTATGATAGACTGAGCAGAGAGCGAATCCGAGAATTGCAGCAGCAGATTGAGGACCTCCAGAAGTCTTTACAGGAACAAGGCTCCAAGTCTGAAGGAGAAAGTGTAAGTAACTTAAAAATTACGGTAATTCTGTTGTAACTCTCTGTAATAGGTCCTGATGCCCAAATTAATCTTGTATTTGAAAGCACTACCCTTACTAGTGAGGGTGCCCTTAAATACCGTATATATCTGCATAGCAGATGCAGTGATTTTGCCAACTTGGAGCCTATAAATTGGTGTTATGGATTGGAAGGTGATTTCTATCTGTCCTACTTCAACAGCTACCCTCAGTTCATGGTAATTCCTGCCTGAGAGCAAGCTACAGTTGAAGCCTTCACAGTCCTGCTAGGGTTCCGGCAGGGCTGGCCTGGGAAGAACCCTAGTGAGAGTAATCAGCAGTCAGAATTGAGGAAAAGAGAGAATGAGAAAGTGATTTCTACCAAAAAGGATTCAATAAGTAGGTCACACCAACCTCCAGAGGATGGAAGTCTTAATGCAGTCTTGAAGACCCATCGCTCCTTGTTTCTTCCCTTGTTCCATACAGGCTCATAGACTTGCCAGTTCTAGTGGTTGTTGATGGCAAATAATTGTGAGACCAGAGATAAGAGGTCTTAAAAGAGATCCAGCAGCCTAAATCTGAATATATCTATGTATGCAGAGGGGAAAGGCAGTAGTAATAGAGGGAGGAGTGCACTTAACTAAAACAGCAGCAATAAAAAGACAGGGCCAAGTGTGTGTTAGATGCTGATGGATAAAGTGGGATCGTCCCTGTGTCGATGCGGGAGAAAACTACGGAGGGAGAGTAAATAGATGAAAAGGACGGTTGAAAGGGTTGCATTTCCTTTCTGTCTTTTATATGCTTTATATGATTTTCTCTTTTTTCCCTGGGGGCTTGGAAAATAGAAATCGTCTCATGCATGGCGGCATCTCATATGTGCATATATACGGTATTGTAACCTCTCTAATACAAAAATTTTTAAGCCACATTAGAGAATATTTTTTAAAATGGGATCATTTTTGGGTAGTACATTTTGGATTGCAGTTTTTAAATATCTTTAAAATATATAAAGAAATATAATTTGGACATCAATAAATTTTTTAAAACTCTTCAAGATGTTCAGTAGATGATACAGACTTACTGCAATTTAAATTCCTATTCTTAAAAAAATTTAAAACACAATTTCCTTTTTCCTTTTTTTAACAAAATCCAGTTACTTCATTTGATAATATTTAAGTGCCTGCACTTATAATGATAAGGTTTTATTATAAAGATAATTATTTTAGTTAAGTCTTTCATTGAAGGTCTAAAATCTTATTTATATTTTAGACGAATGATGCTTTAGGTTTTTAAATGTTTGATACTCCTCAGTATATCACATTCAGCTTGCATTTGCTGCTTTTCTTCAAGTTATTCAGGAATATGAAGCATTTTTATTCCTGCCATTGTACTTACTCTTCCTTGTTTAATTTCCTATTCTTTCCTTCTTTAAAGTAAAACTATACCCCAAATTTTATGTTTTTATAAGTAAGTTATTACAAACAAATATAAATTTTTAAAACATTTATAAATTTACATAGTACACCTTCAAAAGGAGGTAGAGATTTTGATGTCTGGAACACTTATCTTTGTCACAATAGTTGTCTTACAGCAACTTTTTCTAATTTTTATAGTCCAGCAAACTAAAGCAGAAGTTGGAAGCTCATATGTAAGTAAAACTGATATTTCATTTCAAATATGAGAGGGGAAGGGTTTTAAAAGCTCCTAAAGTTAATATCCATTCCTGATTTTGTTTGTGAAAAACAAATGTCCTGCCAATTGAATGTTCACCACTGCCACAAAAAAGTGAAGAGAAAAACATGGTAAAAGGGTCAGCCTGCCTGCCCGTGACCCCACACTCCTACATTTTCAATGGCTACTGTCATCTATAGCTAGAGTATGTGGAATTGTGTGATGCTTCACCTATCAAGTATTTCCTTTAACTTTCTTAGGAGGCAGAGGGGGAAAATTTAACCTTTTTGGCACCTACCACGTGTCAAGCAGTTTACATCCTCACAACCCACTCCTAGAATATTGGGCAGGTATTATTCCCATTTCACAGGTCAGGAAGTGACCTGCCCACAGTCTGCAAATGTTATGTGGCAGAAGCCAGTTTTCACTCTTAGGTCTGTTTGGCTCCAAAGCTGCATGCTCTCTCCACTACTTAGGGAAAAACTAACAGAGGTCCATGAAGAATTACAGAAGAAACAAGAGCTCATTGAAGACCTTCAGCCAGATGTAAACCAGAATGGTAGGTATTTATAAAAACCTGGATCAAATCTAAATACTTGCCTTTTCTTAGTTAAAGGATGCAAGAACTGTATAAGTGTTTGGGCTAGATACATTAGATACATATATTGTAAATAAGAACCATTTTTTTTTAGTGACTTAAGTAATTAATGATCTTATCTTAAAGCAAAAAAATAAATAAATCTAATGAAATGAACTGATTGATATATAGGAGTATCAAACATTGTAAAATATAATAGAACTAATACTATGGAAGTATAAAATAATTTATAGTCAGATTAAAATGAACTTCAAACATGTAGAAAAGATGCTTTATTTCCTAATGGTTGTACTTACATTGTAAAGGTGCATTTGCTCATTGAAATACTTGATAGGAGAAAAACAGCTTAGTAAGGCAGATTATAGATATTATTTAAGAAAAAATAATACAAAATGATCAAGGATATATTGGTTGTAGTTCAAAAGTTTTAGATAAGAATTCACTATGAAGAAGAAAAGGTTTCTCCTGTAAGTTCTCTTATCAGTCTTTAGAAGATAAATACAATTTTTGCATGAGAGGGATCACTTTTAATCGTGTTTCATTTTATTTTCAACAATAGTACAAAAGATCAATGAACTTGAAGCTGCTCTTCAGAAGAAAGATGAAGATATGAAAGCAATGGAGGAAAGATACAAAATGTACTTAGAGAAAGCAAGAAATGTGAGTGACTTACTTTCAGGGTTCTGGTCTCTGTGGCCCGGGTTCTGAGTGGGGCTGTCCCGCCGGATGGCACTGCTCTTCTTGTCTGTGTCACCCCGCCGTGCCCCACGGCCCTGCCTTCCAGGTCAGGTTCCTGCCGCGTCTCCACCTCAGTCCTGTGCCCTCTCGCGCTCACCGGCACTGGATACAGCAACACAGGGCTTCATAGGGACAGTCTAAACGTTGATTGTAGTGACCTCAGTAGAGAAAATGACTACCGTCAGGTGTGTAGTCTTTAGCTCTTGCAGCGAACACCTTTGTGAAACGTGAGCTTTTCAAACTGGTTTAAATTGTTTTAGCAGGAAGTCGAGACTAGTCAGACTATTCCAATGTTCACTAGACTAATCTTTCATTTCATACTTGTTCTTAAATACCTGTAAGTACTGTTATCATTACAGTCTTTTATGTCCATGAATATATTTTCCTAATTAACCAGTAAGAATTGCAGATGAGGTTAACATACGTTTTTATTTACTGAATAGTTGAAGAGAATTTTATGACAAAGCATCAAAATTATGTTTAAGTTTTATATTTATTAATTAAGGTATAAATAGTACCTGCAGCAACAGGTAAATGCCAAGATCTCAAGGCTTCACAGTATAGAAGTTTTTTCCTTGATCACAAGAAGTGCAGTTATTGTGTCCCAAGCTGACAGAGGCTCAGCCTTCTTCAGCATGGGGCTCTCAAGTTCACTTGACATTATCCAACTACATCTGAGGAAAACAGCCTAGATGTGGAATGGATCAAGTGTAAACCACTTCCCTCTCATTTCAGTGGGCAGAACTCAGGCACATGGCCACACCCAACTAAAGAGGCAGGCGTGCTAAGCATCCAGGCAGTCTGCCACAGTTCAGTTTCTCTCAGTTACGAAAGTATGAATGCTTTTAGTAGAAAATGTATAGAAAGTTTCCCAGAGACAACTACCATTAACCTTGTGGTGTATTTTCTTAACAGTGCATTTTTCCTATGCCTGTTGTCTCCTTGATTGCTTATCATAATATACACAGTTTGTATGATCATGTCTCATATGATTTGTATTTTAAACTTAAAATAATATCCTCATGTTATATAAATGAATTTAATATTTATTAAGTGCCTGTTAACGCTCAGCACTGGGAGTACAGCAATCAACAAGACAGACAGTTGCTTATAGAGCAGATTTGCAAACAAAGAGTGGAGAGTGGCTATGTAATATTCATTCAGTTGAGAGGATATATCATTGTTCAACTTACTCATCATCCTGTTATTGGAAATAGATGTCATTTCTTTTTCTTTTTTGTTCCTAGAAACAAGGCGAGAGGCAACATATTTATATAGAAATTTTTCCCCTTATTTTCGTTTGTTATCCTATGATCTAATAATTCCATTTGGCACATCAACCTAGGAACAAGATTAAGATAAGAACATTTTAATGAGATGCTTGGTACCTGTTTCTAAATGACATTCTAAAAGGATTAGACAAAGCAATGACATTGAATACCATATTCTTGTTATCATCAAATACTGTAATTTAAAACAGCTGCTTTTTTTGGTAAACATGATTTTGGTTTTACCTCTTATATTTCAGGGGAGGTTAAAATAGTAACCTATGTTCATGATAGAAAATTCAGAAAATATAGAAAAATGACAACCATACATTTTATCACTTAGAGCAACAAATTATGGTGTGTTCTTTGTAATTAAATTATAATTTAAACTTTTTACTGTGTCTGCTTTTACGTGAACTCCGTAAGGAGAGGTGCCCCTGGCTCTGGTAAACTGCTGCAGCCCCGTCTGCCACATTTGGCACTCTGAACAGCACTAATTTTTAGGGATATACCTTCTAGTCTTTTTTCTTTACCTTTGTATACATAGATGAAGTTTTCTTAACTCATTTAGTGATTTTAAACTTAATATAGATTTGTAATTACATCATGGAGATAGATGGCCTTATCATTGGAACTTGTTTTTGCTAGTAATCTATATCTGATATTTCTGAGCTGATTTCCTGCCATACTGCTGACTGCATAGTTTAGTTCAGTCTCTGAACAACATTCTGATCAAACGCCTTTTTGTTCAGCTTTGAGTAATTCACATAAATGTGATTGCGTACTCTAGAACTTGCTACCAAAAGTCACTGACGGCTCTTATCTTATATATTGAATTACATTTAACTAAGTAATGGTAGTAAAAAAGATTGTTGCTGAGAATGTATGTGTACGTTAGTCTTACTTTGTAAAGTCATCAAATTCCCATGTAAGTATTGAATTCATTTTAATTTTTTTAAAAAAAAATTCAAGTCAGGTAAATGTGGAAAGGGGTCATTTCAAGACCTCAAATGCTCAAGGTTGATAAGGCTAAGTACCTGAGTATGGAACCTTGGAATTTGGGGAAAGAAACTTGATTTGGGGATAGGGATCTTCCTTTTTCGTACTGAATTTTTACACCGTTTCTAGTATAGACTATTTGTTGTTCAAATTAGATTGTGAAACAGGCTGTAGTTAGCTCCTGGATCACTTTCTGGGTAATGTTCCACTGTATTTGCACAGATTTTATGGACAGTTCTTATAAGTGAACATAAAATATTTTTTTCTTTACACAGGTAATAAAAACTTTAGACCCCAAGTTAAATCCAGCATCAGCTGAAATAATGCTACTTAGAAAGCAGTTGGCAGAGAAAGAGAGAAGAATTGAGATTCTGGAGGTAAAACTTCCATCTCACACATCTCCTTTTAATTATTCTGTATATTCATGATAATTAACTGCTGTCAAATATTTGCCATTGATCAAGTTCCACGAGAAGTTAGGAGCATCATGTCTGAGCGTCAGTATGTTTATACAGAGCATCTCGTTAGCTCACGAGATTGATCTCTGCATGTTTGTGTGCCTGCTGCCTTGTACTCCTCCCTCTCTGCAACAGCCAGTCCTGAGGATAGCCCTTCCTTTCTGGTAGCGTCCGCCTTTTTAAAAAGGTAGTGGACTCAGTGAACCAGAGTTTCTTCTTCTCCCTATTCCTCACCTGAACCTAAACAGACTTACCAGTTGGAGTTCCTGAGAAAAGGAAATGCTTAAAGAATTACACTAAGCTACTGAATGAAGGTGGCGCAGTCTTGGTTGTTAATCATGCAAAATTATGTTAGTGATGACGTGTTCTTAATTAGCCGAGTCTTTAAATTTTCAAATTATTTTTGTGCTAGTGACTCATTTTTCCTAGCTGGGTTAGGTATGCCAGTGTGGAATCATATAACCGTAGATTTTATAATTGAGCACATTCTAGTTTTCTTCCCTAAGTATTTTACAAAACTACTCTTTTTAACACTATGGTAAGATTGGCTGCAGTTCTCAAAGTCAGTATATCTACTTCCTCATAATAATGTTTGTGCAGTTCCAGAGCTGTAATGAGTTCTATACAGTAACCTTGCAATTTTCATAATCAATAGTTGGTTTCTTTTTAAATCAACTAGGAATGTTATATTTTGGGAAACATTCACTTACCATTTTCTTCATAGTATTTCTGAGCCAGTAGACTTTGGTGAAAATATTTAAAGATTTAAAGACTTTAAGATCCAGAGTACACAGCAGCCCCCTCATGTACTTACTGTAAGTGCTTGTCCAGGCCTGTCAAGTGTTGTAAAAGGCACTGGGTAGAGCTTTCTCTCTGAAGAAATGCTGTTCATTCTTTAGGATGCAACGCAAATGTCTTCTCCCTTATAAAGCTTCCCTTGTATATATCTTGGGCATAGTTCCTTCTCCATAGCAATTCCATGTGCTTTGAACTTGAATTCATCCCACGATAGCAGCATTTTTCTTTCTGGCATGTGTCAGAGTGTCTTGAGGGCAGAAGCTGTACCTCATGTCTCTGTACCCCCAACATGAAGTATCACACAGATCAGAGGCCAGGGTTACAGCTCGAGTAAAGTCATCGCTCGCTCCTCTCCGGTTGTCAGTCTCCTCATCTGTAAAACAGTGAGACTGGAACTGAATGATCTCTGAAATCTCAGTTGCTCTGATTATTCGCTTCCCGGGGAAAGCCAGTGAGAGCACACCACTGATTGCTGATGCTTGACGCAGCTCCCCACGAGTCTGGTGACAGGATGGTGCCTCTGACTGTAGGGCTCTGAGGAAAATCTTCAGTTAGGGCACAGCATATGGGCCTTTAATTTATGTATATTAATCTGTACACTCACTGCAAAAAGTAAAAAAGAAAACTAACGTTTATAACAGTGGTATTTTCCTATCTGTTGTCCTCCTCGGGGAGTCTGCCTGCAGCGGACGTGAGCCAGCAGAAAGGCTCTTTTCCTCCGTGTTTCCTGTGTGCTTTCATATCACGGGCATCTTGCTGTAGGAACATTCAGGTGTTTCAGGTGGTAACATTTTATAAGAGCCAACTTACAGCTGGCGCTCAGCAGAATTACAGAACTAGCTGTATCTGAGTGATTGAGAGATGGATGTCAGTCTCCAGGGCAGGGCGGCTTGCAGCCAGCCTAGTACACAAGTCACCAAGAACTGAGAGAGAGTGTGTGCTCATCTTTACAGGGACTTAAAGGGTCTCCTGGGATGTTTCTCACTACATCCTCTTTCTCCTTAGTTTTGACTCCTCCCTAGGTGCAACTCTGGTCTTGTCCCCTAAGTCACTTGTTAACCTTTTTCGCTAGATACAGGGGACAGGAGCGTAAGAATCAATTGTTCCCTGCTTGCTACCGTTTAATATCTGTTCTCCCAGTAAAGTTCCTAAAGTGACTGCAGACATTTCTCCATGATTCAGTTTCACCTTCCAGCTACTCTGTGTGCCTCACAATGCATTTATCACGTTCTCCTGATCATGAGCACGGTGAACAAATTATTCCATTTTTAGGAATTTGGGTTTATTTCTGGGATTTTAACAGTCCTCGTATCTTTTTCCAGAGTGAATGTAAAGTGGCAAAATTCCGTGATTATGAAGAAAAACTCATTGTTTCTGCCTGGTATAATAAGGTGAGTTGAAATTTAGCCGGTGACTGGATGTTTAGAACAGTGTTTATCAAACATTTTGACCAAGAACCACAGAAGGAAATATACTTTATACCACAAATTAGTACATGTTACCCTGACTGTGCGCGCTGCACTCAGCCATTTTCTGTTGTGTTCTCTTCTGGGGTTTTTTTTTTTTTTAATTTAAATGTTGGTCAAATCCAAATTATTTTAGTTGATTTTGACTTTTTCAAAGCCACTATGTAGATTTCATGACTCACCGACCTTTAAGTTAATGCACATGAAGCATACACAGTTCATAAACATTTTTACAATTGCCCTATTGGAGCTAAAAGACCCCATTTGTACTTCATAAAGGGTTTCTGTAGAAATGTGAATATCGGTGTCATGCAAAATTAAGTACTTCTGGTACTCACCATTTATTTTACATCCCTAAAGCCTCTCAGCATATCCTTTACTGTATTTGTTTGTTTTTTTTTAAATCCAGAGATTGCTCTTCAATGATTGTCAGTCCTAAAAAGGAGAAAATAGTATAAAATAACTTTAAATGTATTTTAGTTTGTTTTGCATAGTATTGGTGTGATGTTTAAGAGTAGCATTTCTTGATTACACGGTTCTTCTGAGTATTCTAATCAGCTAGCCTAGGTCACAGTGCGGCCGCTGTCTGCCTTCGCTGCTGTTTATCATGACAGTGTCAGTTTGTAGACCCTCCCCGTGTGAGCCCTGTGCCTCACCACGGAGAACTGGCTCTCCTTCCTCAAACATGCCTTTTTCTTTCATGCCACCGTACTTTTTGTCTGTGTTCTTTCCCTCCCCTCTGGTAAAGTCTGTCTTAATTTATCAAGACTGCAGGAAATTGTGTGAGGTGTTCCCAGAACCTTCCCTCATCCTAGTTAATATCAGGGACTGTGTATTATTTTTGTTGTTTCTCTGTGGCCTTTTGATACATAAATCATTAAAGATATTAGAGCCAAAGTAATGCATTATTTAATCATTTTTCAACCTCTGTTTTTTGAGCATTTACTATATACTGTGTATTGTACTAACTACTTGTGATGCTACATAAGTTCAGTCAGATTGTGTTATGTGGTCTCGTGAGAGAGGAATGACTTTTCTTAGTAAGAAGCCCAACAGCCACGACTCATTTGTCATGTGTCGATATATAGACGGGCCCTAGTAGTTTGGAACTATTGTGGTTCTCAAGCTTCAGGTTGCATCAGACGACTTGTTACTACACTAATGATTGGACTTACCTGCAGAGCTGCTTATTCAGTAGGTCAGAGTCGAATCCACAGGTATACTTTGCACTTCTAAGTTCCCAGTTGGGCAAATGTTAATCCAGAGACTGCATTTCGAGAACCACTGAGCTGAACTTTTCTCTTGTGCTGTGTCTACTCATAATGGTGCCAAAACAAAAATTCACCTTAGAACTTTGTTATAATTCCAAGACATTATTTAAACTAGTTTTTAATTCCAAATGTGATGGATTAAAATAGAGAAACTGGGTTTTATGTATGTTTTTTCCTTTCTTACTAGCATTACCATGTGCAGATTAAACAATCCTATCAAGCTGGTGCTTTTCCCATTTTTACAGAAAAAAATAAGGGTTTAGAAACTGATTAGAGGATTAAATAATAACCTTATATATGTGAACAGCGCTTTGTCAACTCTAAATAGTCATGTTACTTATTCTTGTTCAGAGTCTGGCATTCCAGAAACTGGGGATGGAATCTAGGCTTGTGAGCGGCAGTGGAACTTGCAAAGACACGGGCGCGTGTGCCCCTGCACGGTCTTTCCTAGCACAGCAACGACACATCACCAACACCAGAAGACATCTCTCTGTTAAAGTTCCTGCTACAACATCTGATTAAACTGCAAAAGAAAACGAACAGAAGTGCCCTTAAAATATTTTATATCTTTCAGCTAACTACCAGATTGGAAAGAAGTCTGTGATTCTGGATATCAGATATTTTAAAATCAAAATGCGTAAAATCAATTTTGACAGATGACTTTGAAAACAATATAGAATTAGCTACCTGGGGGAGCACATGTGAATAACTGGAATGTATAAGGCAAACATCTCAAACAAACATTTGTCTTTTCAGAGTGACTTTGTATATTTTAACGTTTTCAGTTGTACCAGTAACTTGGTTAATATTCAGTACATAATCAGTAATATGGAATCTAAAAATACATCTATATTTTATTGTTTTGGACCATACAAAAGTAGGTAGGCACATGGAGAAATATACAGGAGTTAGATTTTTTGACTTGATGTCTTTAAGGTTTTACGTCTGTCCTCTAATTCTGTCATTGAATGGGTACGTATGTTTTATAATGTAATGGAGGATAATGACACTTGAAAGATTTGGCTATTGAAATGACTTCTTAATTGGAAATTTTGCACATGTAGAAGTCATAGTTCTCATATGTACCTAATAGGGAAAAGTCTTCTGTAGAGCACAGTTGAAACATTAAGGGTGTGGATAAGAGGTGACTTTCTTACGGGAAGTAAGCTAAAAAATACTTTGAAATGCCTATATACTTTTTAATGTAATTAATGAAGATAACAATTATCTTTGCTTTTAAGCATAAAATTATCAGGATTTCTGCTGAAAAAAAAAAAGATGTGTTAGTAGTTTTGCCTCCTCACTTTGAAAAAGAGTGCAGTGGAGGAACAGTTTGGAGTTGGTTTGATTTTGTTTACTAATTAAGAAATTAGTCTTGGCTGAGTTTATCATATTCCATTCATTTCTGCCCAAAGCTGTTTCTTCAGAGATGTTACTTTATTATTTTTGGTCACTATTGAAAGTCACACTTTGGTATTTTGGTTGAGTTAAATTTGTGCTGTCCAATGTAGCCAAAAGCCACACGTGGTAATTTAATAAAATTAAGAATTCAGATCCTTGGTTGTACTAGCCACATTTCAAGTGCTTGATAGCCACACATGGCTGGTGCCTACAGTACTGGACAGTGCAGAGGTACTTCCATTATTGCAGAAATTTCCATGGGACAGTGCTGCACTAAACTTCTTACAGTAAGCTGCAAATGCTCATCGATGTCAGATCACAAAAATGAAAAGAAGGAAAATGTTAGGACAGTGTTAGACGTGAAGCGAATTGAATTGTGATGTAACTAGCATCTTTCCTTCCTTATAACTGAATCCATGTGTGTGACATTCATAGTTAATCTTCCCAGGGCTGTTCAACAGCTGTATACCTATCAGCATGTCTAGTCCAAGGGTCAGCAAACTCTGTAAAGAGACAGATCGTAAATTGTTTAAGTTCTGTGAGCCATATGATCGACTGCAAGTACTCGACTCAGTAAATGCAGCAGGCATACCCAATATGTAAGTAAAATGAGCGTGGTTGTATTTCAGTAAAACTTTATGCAAAAACTGGCAGTAGGCCAGATTTGGCCTGCAGGCTGCAGACCTCTAATCATGATTTTATTCTTAGTTTTTGTTTTTTGGGGTTTTTTTTAATTGCAAATATGAGTATTGTTCCATTTACAGTGTTATTCTTTTAGATACTTGGTTTTTAGATTCTATACCAGTGAGGTTTTCTAATCACTGAAAATATAAGAATTTCCTACCGTATGTGGGTCTCTGAGATTAGGGAGCATCTGTCAGGATACTGTGTTTTATCAGGGTTACTTCTTTTGACTACCTCTTAGATTTTGGTGTCCTTTACTGGTGCAATTATAGTGTTGGGCTGCATTTTTATATATTATTGTAGTCTCTGCTTGCCTGTGACTTTTAGTGAAGTGGAAAAGCATGCTAAAATATTTTCAAAGGCTAATTAAAATTTTCAAAATATTATAGCATTTTGGTACATTTTGGTCAATTTAAGACATCTGCAGCTTTGATGTGTACTACTTGCTTATAATTGAGATTTCACAAGCTCTTCAAGCTCCCTTTTAATGACATTTACTGTAAAACATCAATTTCAATAAATTAGTATTTTCACAGTTCAATTGCTCATAAATTTTCAATTATTATATTTGGAATTTCTAAATAATTCATACAGTTTCTGAGTAGTAAGACTAGATTCTTTTTCCTACATAGAGAAAAAGGAAATTTTGTGATTTGTCACTTTTCTAGTTGATAGAATTTAAAATGCTTGATACGTATTTATACTAATAAATTACTAGTGTAATTTAAAGTTCTATGTTATTGAGATTAATCATATGGAAATTCAGGAACTGATCAGAAGTGAGATTCTTTTCCACATCTGGTTAATGTAGTGAGACTGACACCCTGTGGGTGGTAAAGCATTATAAATATTCATCTTGAACCATGATTTATACACGTCTGTTATGAGGCTTGAGTGCATATACCAGGGAAGAGAAAGTCAGCACTTAATCTATTTGACAAGTAATTGAATATGCCAGTGATTAAAACCTAGGACCAATTTAGGAATGATCTTTAATTGTGTACATTTGCTCTAAGATTAATATTCTCTTTTTAAAAAGTGAAAGTGTGTATACATATGACAATGATGTTTATCCTCAGAGTAACTCAATGTATTGAGAAATATTTGAAGTTCATGCTATTTTTCAATGAATAAGGCTATTGAACAAATTATTTACTATAGATTAAGAATTAATGTCTTGTCTAGAAACATTAAACTGAGTATCCCTTACTAAGATTTCATCATCTTTGATAACGTGAGTGCTAATTTGAATGTTTGTTAGATAATGCGTCTGCATCCACACCTGTCTGGATAGTGACACATGGGCCCTGTAGGTGGCTTTTAGGCCATAGTACTGTGTTAGGTCCACTATATGTATATTTAATGAGAAACGTTCCTATGTAAAAATGTGTGTATATGGTTGTATGCATACATTCTTATTGTGAAGAAGCTGTTGGGAAATTTGTAAAGCACAACTGCAAAGAAAATAGTGTGCAGTTATTAAACTTGATGTAGCTTAAATGTAATGTTTAGTTTATAAAAGGTTCTTTCTATTTTCTATGGCAAAGACTTTGACACTTGAAAAATAGAAGCAATACTTGATTTATTTTTGTAAGTATTTAGAATATTATTTTAAATAAATGATTGTCCAAGAATAGTACAATACTTGTCAAATGTTTTAAGTAAATAAACCTTCTGATTCTTTGTCTGATATGATGAATTTTTAGTGGGTACAAGTGCATGTTTGTTTGCTGCTTTTAAATAAAGGACTTAAAATACTTAGATTTGTAAAGAAAAAATAATTGCATTGATTTAATTCTAATTTTGTTATTTAAATTTTTTGGTAATGAGATGTTGTGTAAAAGTGATTTTTTTGGTGTGCTTGTTTATGTCTCCAATTTGCATTATATGAAATCCAGAATATTTGGGGGTTTTTTTTGTATTTTGGCAAAGACTACTACTTATCCTTTAATATCCATTCTCGTTTTCTTTCTTTGGTAACAGAACCCCATATTTTAACATGTTACAGTTATTGTGCAGGGGGGATAACTACATGCCAGATTCCCTTGTAACTAGGTGGGACCATTTAATTCAATTCTGGCCAAAGCAATGTGAAAATAGTGATGTATGCCTCTTAAAAGAACGGGTATGCTGGGAGGCAGCCAAGATGGAGGAATAGAAGGAGCCAGAGTACACCTCCTCTCATGAACACACCAAAATCACAACTACAGAACAGCCATTGATAAAAACTGGAATGTACCAGAAAAGATCTTCCATAACTAAAGACTAAGAAACCACAATGAGACAGGTAGGAGGTGGCAGACTCGTGATATAATCAAATCCCTTACCCATGGGTTGAGGGTGCCCTCAAACTGGAGAATAATTACATTGCAGAAGTTTTCCCACAGCAATGAGTTCTGAGGCCCATGTCAGGCTCCCCAGCCCAGGGGTCCAGACCGGGCAAGAGGAATCCCCAGAGTATTTGGCTTTGAATGCCATTGAGGCTTAATTGCAGGAGCTCCATGGGACTAAGAAAATAGAGATTTCACTCTTAAAGGATGCACACAAAATCTCACACTCACCAGGACCAAGAGAAAATGCAGTAAATTTATAGGAGCCTGGGCCAGACCTCCCTGCTGATCTTGAAGGGTGTCTTGGGGGAGGCAGGGGCTGGCTGTGGCTCACCCTGGGGACATGGACAGTAGCAGACATGCAGGGTAGTACTCATCTGCATGAACTCTCCTTCCTGGAGGCAGACATCTTGCTTGGGTCATTAAGAACAAGACCTGACCCCAACCAACAAACAGCCTGTAGCAGACAGGCTGCAGGAAGAATGTCTGAGCCTACATCTGCCTCTAGAAATGGTCCTGACCATCAGAGGGCCAAGACACAGCTCCACCCACCAGTGGGCAGGCACTGGCCCCTCCTGAATGGAAGCCTCCACAAGCTTCTAGAACAGCCTCACCCACCAGGGAGCAGACACCAGAGCAAGAAAACTATGATCCAAGGCCTGTTGAATGAGTCCACAAAAGTAGGCCAATCATTCAGAAGTCCACAAATGACAAATGCTGGAAGGGCTGTGGAGAAAAGGGAACTCTTCTACACTGCTGGTGGGAATGTAGTTTGGTGCAGACACTGTGGAAAACAGTATGGAGATTCCTCAAAAGACTAGGAATAGACTTAACCATATGACCAAGTAATTCCACTCCTGGAACCCTACTTAAAAATGACACCTGCACCCCAATGTTCATAGCACTATTTACAATAGCCAAGACATGGAAACAGCCTAAATGTCCAACAACAGATGACTGGATAAAGAAGATGTGGTATATTTATACAATGGAATACTATTCAGCCATAAAAAATGACAATATGATGTCATCTGCAGCAACATGGATGTCCCTGGAGAATGTCATTCGAAGTGAAATAAGCCAGAAAGAGAAAAAAATACCATACGATATTACTCATTTGTGGAATCAAAAAAAGAAGACAAATGAACTTAAATATAAAACAGAAACAGACTCACACACATAGAATACAAACTTCTGGTTGTGGGGGGGGGGCAGACTGGGAGTTCAAGATTTATAGATACTGACAGGTATGTATAGAATAGATAAACAAGTTTATACTGTATAGCACAGGGAAATATATTCAAAATCTTGTAGTAGCTCACAGTGAAAAAGTATGAAAACAAATACATATTCATGTATGACTGAAAAATTGTGCTGTACACCAGAAATTGACACAACATTGTAAACTGACTATAACTCAATAAAAATAAAGTTTTAAAAAGCAGGCCAGACTCTACTCTGGAGTACACTACTGGGGCACATAGGATGTCTACAGAGGGCCACTTCTCCAAGGGTGAAAAACATGACTAACCTACCATATACATAAAAATACAAATAGAAATTTAGACAAAATGAAGTGGCAGAGAAGTATTTTCCAAAGAAGATAAAATCCCAGATGAAAAACTAAATGAAGATAAGCAATCTATCTGAGAAAGAGTTCAGAGCAATGATTGTAAAGATGATCAGAGAACTCAGGAGGAGAACTGACGCACAGAGCAAGGAGTTAAAAGTTTTTAATAAAGAGTTAGAAAATATAAACAACCAAACAAGAATACAATGACTGAAATGAAAAATACTCTAGAAGGAACCAATAGTAGACTAAATGATACAGAAGAATGGATCAGTGAGCTAGAAGATGATACTGGAAATCACTACTGCAGAACAGAAAAAAGAATGAAAAGAAATGAGGACAGTTTAAGAGAGCTCTGGGACAACATCAAGTGCACAAATATTCACATTATAGTGGTCCCAGAAAGAGAATAGAGAAAGGATCTGAGAAAAATATTTGAAGAGATAACTGAAAACTTCCCTAACTTGGGAAACAGTCACCCAAGTCTAGGAAGCACAGAGTCTCATACAGGATTAGCCCTAAGCGGGAAACACCTAGACATATTGTAATCAAAATGACAAAAATTAAAGAGAATATGGAAAGCAACAGGGGAAAAGCAACAGTAACAACAAAATTACAAGGAATCTCACATGAGGCTATCAGCTGATTTTTCCAGAGAAACTCAGCAGGCCAGAAGGAAGTGGTATGATATATTTAAAGTGATGAAAGGTGAAAATCTACAACCAAGAATATCCAGCAAGGCTGTCAAATTTGATGGAGAAATCAAAAGCTTTAGAGACAAGCAAAAGCCCTGCTTTACAATATGCTAAAGCAACTTCTCTGAAAAAGAAAAGGCCACAACTAGAAACAAGAAAACTACAAAACAGAAAAGCTCACTGGTAAAAGCAAACATACAATAAAAGTAGGAAATCCTATACATACAAACCAGAAGGAAGGCTAAAAGACAAAAGTAGTCAAATCATTTCTGTATCCACAATAAGCAGTTAAGGGACATACAAAACAAACGTAAAATGTATCAGAAACAGTAATCGTGAGGGGAGGAGAGTACAAAATGCAGAGTATATAAAAATGCATTAGAAGTTAAGAGATCAGCAACTTAAAGCAATCACAAAGATAGACTGCTATACCAAAACCTCATGGTAACCAAAAACCAAAAATCTATAATAGATATACACACAAAAATAAAAAGGGAATCCAAACAAAACACTAAAGATAGTTACCAACTTGTAAGCTAAGTGAATAAAAGAGGAAAAGGAGAGAAAAGATCTATAAAAACAAATTCAAAACAGTTAACAAAATGGCAATAAGAATATACATATTGATAATCACTTTAAATGTAAATGGAATAAATTCTCCAACCAAAAGATATATTCTGGCTGAATCAATACAATAATAAGGCCCATATATATGCAGCCTACAAAAGACTCACTTCAGATCCAGAGACACATACTGACTGATAGTGAGGGGATAGGAAATAGTATTCCATACAAATGGAAATCAAAACTAAGCCTGAATAGCAATACTTATATCAGACATGGATTTTTTAAAAAGACTGTTATAAGGGAAAAAGACTCTACATAATGAACAAGGGATCAACCCAAGAAGATACAACAATTGTAAACACATATGTGCAAATATTAACAGACATAAAGGGAGAAATTGACAGTAACACAATAACAGTAGGGGACTTTAAAGCCCACTTATATCAATGGGAAGATCATCCAGACACAAAATCAGTAAGGAAACACTGATCTAAAATGATACATTGGATTACATGTACTTAATACATAGAGAGCATCCCATCCCAAAGCAGCAGAATACACATTCTTCAAGTGCATATGTAACATTCTCCAGGATAAATTAGATGCTGGGCCACAAAACAAACCTCAGTAAATTTAAGGAAAATTAAAACCTAAAGCAACTAGAGAAAGAAGGAAAAACAAAACCCAAATTTAGGAGAAGGAAAGAAATCACAAAGAGCAGAGCAGAAATAAATGAAATAGAGACTGAAAAACCAATACAAAAGATCAATAAAAATGAAAGCTGGTTCTTTGAAAAAATAAAATTGATAAACCTACAATCAGACTCATCAAGAAAGAAAGGGAGAGGGCCCAAGTCAATAAAATCAGAAATGAAAGAGGAACTTACAACTGACACCAGAAATACAAAGGGTCATAAGAGGCTACTTATAAGCAACTATAAGCCAATAAAATGGACAACCTGGAAGAAATGGACAAGTTGTTAGAAAGGCACAATCTCCCAAGACTGAACCAGGAAGAAACAGAAAATATGAACAGACCAATTGTCAGTACTGAAATTAAGTCAGTAATTTAAAAATTCCCAACAAAATTCCAGGACCAGATGGCTTCAAAGGTAAATTCTATCAAACACTTAGAAAAGAGTTAACATCTATCCTTCTGAAACTGTCCAAAATATTGAAGAGGAAGGAACACTTCCAAACTCATTCTATAAGGCCACCATTACCTTGATACCAAAACCAGAGAAAGGTATCACAAAAAAAGATCACTGGCCAATATCACTGACAAACACAGATGCAAAAATCCTCAACAAATCAACCCCAGCAATGCATTACAAGGATCATACACCATGATCAAGTGAGATTTATCCCAGAGGTGCAAGGATGTTTGAATATCTGCAAGTCAGTCAATGTAGTACACCACATTAACAAATTTAATGGTAAAAGCTGTAAGATCATCTCAATAGAGGCAGAAAAAAGCTTTTGATAAAGTTCAAAATCCATTTATGATAAAAACTCTCCAGAAAGTGGGCATGGAGGGAACATACCTCAACATAATAAACGCCATATATGATAATCTCACAGCTTACATCATACTCAGTGGTGAAAACCTGAAAGCATTCCCCCTAAGATGAGAAACAAGACAAGAATACCCACTCAACCCACTTTTATTCAACATAGTTTTGAAAGTCTTAGCCACAGCAATCAAAGAAAAAAGGAATCCAAATTGGAAAAGAAATAAAACCATCACTGTTTGGAGATGACATGATACCACATATAGAAAATCCTAATAGAGGCCACCAGAAACCTATTAGAGCTCATCAATGAATTTGGTAAAGTTGTAGGATACAAAAATTAATATATCAAAATCTGTTGCATTCCTATATACTAACAACAAAATATCAAAAAAGGAATGAAGGGGAAAAAATCCCATTTACTATCACATCAGAAAAGAATAAAATACCCAGGAATAACCCTACGTAGGAGGCAATAGCTGTACTCCAAAATTATAAAATGCTAAAGAAAAATTGAAACAACACAAACAGATGAAAATATATACCATATTCTTCAGTTGGAAGAATCAATATTGTTAAAACAACCATACCACCAAAGGCAATCTACAGATTCAATGTAATCCCTATCAAAATACCAATGGCATTTTTCACAGAACTAGAATGAAACATTTTAAAACTTATATGGCAAAACATAAGACCCTGAAGACAAAACAACTTTAAGAAGAATGGAGATGGAGAAATCCCAGTCCTGGGCTTCAGACTATACTACAAAGTACAGTCATCAAGATAGTATGACACTGGCACAAAAATAGACAAATTGATCAATGGAGCAGGATAGGAAGACCAGAAATAAACCCACACACTTATGGTCAATTGATCTGTGACACAGGAGTTTAGAATATACAATGGAGAAAAGATAATCTCTTCAGTAAGTGGCGCTGGGAAAACTGGGGCGCTACATGGAAAAGATTGAAATTAGAACATTCTCTTACACCAAATACAAAAAAAAAAATTGGTTAAAAACCTAAATGTAAAAGCAGATATTCTAACACTCCTAAAGGAAAATATAAGCAGAAAACTGTTTGGCATAAATTGCAGCAATATTTTTTTGGATCTGTCTCGTGGGGTAATGGAAATAAAAGCAAAAATAAGAAAATAGGACCTAATTAAACTTAAAAGCTTTTGTACAGCAAAGAAAACTATAAATAAAATGAAAAGAGACTATGGAATGGGAGAAAATATTTTCAAACAATGAGATCAACAAGGGATTAACTTCCAAAATATACAAACAGCTCATACAGCTTCATATCAAAAAAATCAAACAACCCAATCAAAAAATGGACAGAAGACCTAAATAGACATTTCTGCAAATAAGACATACTGGTGGCCATCGGCACATGAAAAAATGCTCAACATTGCTAATTATTAGAGAAATGCAAATCAAAACTACAATGAGTGTGACAATCATGTCACACCAGTCATAATGGCCATTATGAAAAAGTCTACAAATAATCAATGCTGGAGAGGGTGTAGAGAAAAGGACACCCTCTTGCACTGTTTCTGAGAATGTAAATTCGTGCAGCCACTATGGAGGACAATATGGAGGTTCCTTAAAAAACTAAAAATAGAGTTACCATATGATCTAGAAATCCCACTCCTGGACATATATCCAGAAAAGAAGAAAACTTTTATCTGAAAAGATACATGCACCCAATGTTCATGGTAGCACTGTTTACAATAGTCAAGAAATGGAAGCAACATTAATGTCCATCAACAGATGAATAAACAGGATGTGGATCATACATATTTATATTCCATATATATATTCCAAATATTTCATTATATATCCATATGCAAATATTCCTATATATATATGAATATTACTCAGCCAGTAAAAAGAATGAAATAATGCCATTTGCAGCAACAATTATGGACCTAGAGATTATCATATTAAGTAAAGTAAGTCAATCAGAGAAAGACGAATATCTTATATCACTTACATGTGGAATCTTAAAAAAAAAAAAACGATGCAAATGAACTTACTGACAAACTGGAAATAAGACTCCCAGACACAGAAAACAAACTATGGTTATCAAAGGGGGAAGGGGTGGAGGGGGGAGAGATATTTTAGGAGTCTGAGTTTAACATATACACACTATTATATATAAAATAGATTAAAAAAAACAAGGTCCTACTGTATAGCAGAGGGAACTATATTCAATATCTTGTAATAACACAATGGAAAAGAATCTGAGAAAGAATATATATGTATATACAACACACATATGTGCATATGTAAAAAATATTAAGTGATGTGTCCTATTACTTAAAAAAAAAAAAAAAAGAATGGTCATGCTTTCCCAAGGTCTTCTCTATCCACATCTGGAATGCCACATGCCTGATGGCAACCCTCAGGGACAGTGGAACAACAAGGAAGGCGGCACTGGGACCCTGAAATCATCATTTAGTCATATCATTTGTGGACTTCCAGCCCAGATGTCTCTTATTTAAGCTACTTTATTTGGTGGTTTCTTTCTTCCAGCATTCTACTTATTTCCCCAATCTATGCAGGTTTGTCAAAAAGAATTGCAAACTTTTTGGAAAAGTGAAGATGTTTCCTGTTCTTGGAATATGTCTTGGAAAGGTTTAATTCTGTTCACTTTAATGGATGTTCAATAGATACCTGTTTCATCACATGAAGTTAATGTGTCAGACATGCAAAGATGGAGACAAAATTGAAGTCCTATGTCACTTTAGGTAGATCCCCACGACCCCAAAAGACCGTGATTCTACTAATTTAACTTCCTGAACTGTGCAAAAAATTCTGACCCAGCATTATTTTGTGACTAAGAGAAACCCAAAGTTTTAGATCTGCACACTGAGCAATGTGCTGGTTGTTAGCCACATTGGATACTAAAAGAAATTTTAATTAAATTTTATTCCTTTATTCTAGCCACACATAGCTAGTAGCTACAATACTGGACAATGTGGATTAAGAACACTTCTATCATCCTAGAAAATTCTATCGGACAGCACTGCTTTAGACGTCGAGGCTGACCGTACACATCTACAGCTCTCTGAAGTTCCACGTTATAGGAAGTCACAGAAATGTAGTGAAGTGAAACTTGCAGGCATCAGCCTGCACACAGTGACATGCTCAGGAACAGAGCTACAGTTGGATTCTTAAACTGGCAATGGTTGTGATGGTGAAATGCTCCATTCCCTTCCCCAGCTGGGCTGCAGCAATGTGCTATCAGTAAGCGGTTAAAAGTTGCAAATTAGACCTCTTGCTTCAACTCAAACATTTCCCTCTTCCACAAATCCTTCCAAGATTTTCAAACAAGATGAGACATCCATTTTCCTAAAACTTTCAGTCTTTGTCTTAGCAACCTTAGTGTGATCTACCTTTTGTTTGTTTGTTTGATGCGTCTGTCCCACTACAGAAAGTTTCTTGAGGTCATGGGCCATATTTGGTTTATCTCTGTTTCCCCCACAGCGCTTGGCACAGCCTCTTCTGCACAGTCAATAAATATGTACTAGCTGAACTAGACTTGCTGATGATGGTCAGAACATTTTCTTTAGAAATCTAGTATCAGTATACTTTGAAGAGATCAGAGGGTGCACTGGAAGTAGTGTCTGAGTAGGTAAATTAAAAGAGCCTTCACCCGTGGACTCAATAATTATTACTGCTATGAATGAACTGCTACACGTGAATCAATACTTCTGAGAGAAATCCAGAAACTAGAGAGACTCCTACACACTGGGTGACTCAGAATATAACCACAGTGAAATAGAAAAATCTCAGACATATTCTCACCACCAACCCCACCCCCAGCAATGTGCCATACAATGGGAGGGATCCCCCAACTTCCAGCTTCAGCCCGAGGAGCGAAGGGTTTGAACCATACATCTAGCATCCCAATTTTTATGGCTGCTACCTAATGACTGGCTTCTCAGTCACCCATCTTTGGGAGCTGATGGGGCCTGGCATTGGCTAGTCCCCTGGGACCTCAAGAAATAATGAGACAGTTTTAAATACTTACAAGCACCTGGCTGCTTCCCCTTGGCTAGATGCTGAGAAAACAGGCAATAAAACTCAGCTTCCAGCTGCTCCCTAAAAGGAGTTTGACGGCACACCTGGCACTTTGACTTTTCTGGCTGCTGCCTGAGGATTTACTTTCTAACTAGTCTGCATCTGGGAGCCAATGGGATAGACACTTCTCAGTCCTCAGGGAGTTTGAATGGGCACGTGGGCACTTCCTATGGCTTCTCCCCTTGGCTCACTCCAGTGAAAAAACAAGCCTCCTGCTTATCCCTGGAAGGAGTTTAACTATGCAGCTAGTGTCCTGACTTTTCCTGCTGCTGTCTGAGGGTCTAACTTGCCTGTCTCTAGGAGCTGACAGGGCCCGGCGTTCACTAGTTCCACTAGGGGCTACAGAGAAAGCAACCATTTGGAATAGCCTTGCGTGCTCTCCCCATGACTCCTACTCTCAGTCTACTCCAGCAAGAAAACCCAGCTCTCACCATCTCTCTGGAAGGGTTAGACTGCATACTAGTGCTCTGACTTTTCTATTTTCTGCCTGAGGGTCTGGATTCTAACTTTCCTCTCTCTGGGAGCTTACATGACAGGCAACAATTAGCCTCTTAGGGGTTTGAAAATGTGTGTGGGCACCTTCTTCAGCCCCTACCCCTCGCCTGCTGTAGCGATAAAATCAAGTTCCTAGCTTCTCCCCAGAAGGAGTTGGACTTCACCTCAAGCTCCACCCCCCTACCTTTCCAGCTGCTACCCAAGGGACTGGTTTTTAAACCTTCCTTTCCATGAGAACTGACATGACCCAGCATTTGTTAAGACCCTGGGAACAACAAGGAGCAAAGCAATCATTTGAAAGAGTAGTTGGTCTGAATGAGAATACAGAAAATTGCCACAGTCCCTCTCTCAAGTTCATTGCAGAGCAAGTGAGTGATAAACTCCAGCTCCCAATTTCTCACTGAGGAGAGAAGAAATTGGTTTATGCACCTAGTGCCCCAACTTTTCTAGCTGTTGTATGAGCAACTGGCTTATTTCTTACCTGTCTTGAGGCACTGAGGACTAGGCATGCTTTATTCTCTGGGGGGGCCACTAAGATCCAATCTGGTGGTTTGGACAAGGACAAAGGTCTGAGAGGCACCCAGAATCTCTGGCCAGGTGGACTGGTGAGGTTTATCTCCTACACCAGGCCAGTCCACAGGGACTGGGAGAGGTAGGTCTCACCTAATGTGCTGAAACCAACTTAGAGAGTATGTTGAAAAGGAAATGAAAGAAAATGAAGAAAGAAGGAAATATATTCCAAATAAAAAAGACAAGAGAAGTCTTCAGAAACTGACTCTAATGAGATGGAGGTTTGTGATTCACATGACAAAGAATTCAGAATAATGGTCATAAAGATGCTCACCAAGGACCAGAGAGCAATGCATGAACAAAGTGAGAATTTCAACAAAGAGAAAATATTTAAAAGGACCAAGCAGAAATCACAGAGCTGAAGAATACAATAACTGAACTAAAAAATGGTTTTTAATGGACTTTAAAACAGAATAGATAAAGCATAAGAATGGACAAACTAAAAGACAGGCCATTGGAAATCAAAGGGGAAGAAGAAGGGGGAGGAGGAGGAAGGAGGAAGAGGAGGAGAAGGAGAAAAAGAAAAAGAAGATAGTTTAAGGGACTTAAGGACCATTCATTATGAGAGTCCCAGAAGGAGAAGAGAGAAAGGAGCAGAAAACGTATTCAAAGAAATAATAGCTGAAAACTTCCTAAGTCTGGGGAAAAATATAGACATCTAGGTCCGTGAAAACAAAATAAGATAAACAAGATTCACATCAAGAGATATTATAATCAAATTGTCAAAAGTTAAAGACATAATTTTGAAACAACAAAAGAAAGGTGACTTGATACACACAAAGGAACTCCCACAAGACTATAAGCAGACTTTTCATCAGAAATCTTGTGAAGTTCAGAAAGAAATGGTATAAAATATTCAAAATACTGAAAGGGGAAAAAAAAAAAAACCCTGCCAACCAGGAGTACTATACCTGACAAGTTTGTCCTTCAAAAATGAAGGGGAGATAAAGAATTTCTCGGATAAACAAAGGCTGAAGTACGCTAAATAGCAACACAAGAACATAAGAAATTGTGAAATTCATTGGTAAAGGTAAATAAACAGGCAAAAACAGAATTCTGTGTTACTATTCCAGTGTTGGATAAGTCACTTTTCATTCTGGTAAAAGTTAAATGACAAATGTATTAAAAATAACTGCAACTAAATTATGTTAATGGATACACAGTATAAATATATGTAAATTGTGACATCATCATACAATGGAGGAGGAGAGAAAAGTATAGGTTTGTTTGTAAGTGACGTTAAGTTGTCATCATAAATGGACTGTTACAACCATATGTTATGTAAGCCCCATGTTAACCACGTAGAAAATAGTTATGGAAGACACACAAAAGAGAAGGAAAAAGGAATCAAAGCCCATCAATACAAATAATAAGAACAACAAAACACAAAAGAAGACAGCTGGAGAGACAAAGGACAAAAGAACTACAAGACAAATGGTAATAAGTTAGTAAAACGATAATAGTAAATACTTTCCTATCAATAATTATTTTAAATGTAAACTGAGCAAGCTCCCCAATCAAAAGATCTAGAGTGGCTCAGTGAATAAAAAACCAAGACTATGTGCTATCTACAAGAAAAAAGACAGGCTAGAAAATAAAGGCATGTTAGAAATATAAGATACTCCTTTCTTACGGCAACTGAAAAAAAGCAGAAGTGGCTATATGTATATCAAACAAAAAAGACTGACTCAAAAACTGTCTCTAGAGACAATGACATCATGTAATGATGAAAGGGTCAATTCAACAGGAAGACAGAACAATTTAGTGCAATACATATGCACCCAACATCAGAGCACCTAAGTACTTGAAACAAATCTTGACAGATCTGAAAGGAGAAATTGATGGAAATAAAATATTAGGAGGCTTTAATAGCTCATTTTCAATAATGGATAGAACACCTAGAAAGAAAATCAACAAAGAAACAGCTGACCTGAACAATACTTTAGACCAAATGAACCTAACAGACATATACAGAACTTTCCATTCAACAGCAAAAGAATACACATTCTTCTCAAGCACTCATAGTACATTCTCCAAGATAGATCAAATGTTAGGAGACAAAAGAAGTCTTAATAAAAGGATCAAAGTGTCATACCAATGTTTTTTTAACCACAATAGAATAAAACTCAAAATCAATAACATCAAGAAAATGGGAAAAATTTAAATATGTGGAAATGAAACATCCTATTATTAAACAATTGGGCCAAATAGGAAATTTAAAAAGTAGTTAAAATATCTCAAGATAAATTAAGATAAAAACACAACATACTTATAGGATGCAACAGAATCAGCACTGAGAGGGAAATTTATTGTGATACATGCTTACTTAAAAAAAATAAAGATATCAAACAACCTAATCTTACCCCTCAAGGAACTAGAAAAAGTCCTAAGTTAGCTAAAGATTAGAGCAGAATGATTTTTTAAAGAAGAATGATTTTTTAAAAAATTTAACAAAACTTAGAATTGAGTTTCTTTTTTGGTAAAGGTAAAAAAATCAGCACTTAGACTAAGACAAAAGATGAGGCAAATAAAATCAGAAGTGAAAGACAAAACTTATAATGGATGCCTCAGAAACAAAAATGATCACAATGGACTATTATGAATAATATGCCAACAAACTGGATACTCAAAAAAAAAAAAAAAAGAGGATAAATTCCAGAAGCGTACAATCTACCAAAAACAAATCAAGAAAAAATAAAAGCCTTGACAGATCAGTAACAAATAAGGAGATTGAAGCAATAATCATTAACCTTTCCATAAAGAAAATCACAGGGCTAGATGGCTTCATGGGTGAATTTTATCAAACATTCAAAAAGAATTAACATCAGTTCTTCTTAAACTCCTCAAAAAATAGAAGAGGGAACACTTTCAAATACGTTTTTATGAGGCCAGAATCACCTTGATACCGAAATTCGAAAAAGACTTTACAAGAAAACTACAGGTCAGTATCTCTAACAAACACATATGCAAATGTCTTCAATAAAATACTAGTAAATCAAATTTCAGCAGCACATTAAAAAGATTATAACCATACAAGAATGGTTCAAAATACACAACTCTATCAACATAATTCATCACATTAATAGAATGAGAGATAAAAAACCACGAAATCATCTTAGTAGATACAGAAAAAGCATTTGATAAATTTCAACATGTATTCATGGAAAAAACGCTCAACGAAATAAGTAACCCACATCCACTCAGTAAAGACCATATGTGAAAAGACCATGGCTAACATCATAATTAATGCAAGGGAGAAGGGGGACGGGAAGCTTTTCCTCTAAGAACTAGTACAATACAAAAATGCCCACTCTCACCACTTCTATTCAAAAGAGTACTGCCCAAGCCAGAGCAATTAGACAAGATAAAGAATTTAAAATGGAAAAAAGAAGTAAAATTATATCTCTTTGCAGATTACATGATCATATATATAGAAAACACTAAAGACTCAAAAAATAAAACTGTTAGACCTAATAAACAAAGTCAATAAAATTGCAGGATAAAAACTGACATACAAAAATGGATATTTCTATACACTTATAATGTACTATTCAAAAAGGAAATTAACAATCCCATTTAAAATAGCGACAAAAAGTACAAAACATTTAAGTCAACAAAGAAGTGAAATACTTACACACCAAAAACTATAAGCATAAAGAAATTTAAAAAGGCATAGGCAGTTGGAAAGATATCTCATGTTAAGGGACTGAAAGAATATTGTAAAAATGTCCATACTCCCCAAAGTGACCTAGAGATTCAATGTAATCCCTATAAAACCCAATGGTGATTTTCTAGTCAGATGGTGGAATAGTAGGACCACAAGCTCACCTCTTCTCACAACTACAACAAAACTACAACTGACTGCTAAACAACCATCAAAAAAAAAAAAAAAAAAAGACTGGAACCTAGCAAAAAGGATCTTCTTCAACTGGAAACTTAAAGAGGGAACCACAGCAGGACAGTAGGAGAGGCGTGCTCATGATATAATTGGGCCCCATACCCCCCAGGGTGGATGACCCATAAGCTGAAGAATAATTAAGTCACTGAGGCCCTTCCACAAGAGTGGAAAGTTCTGAGCTCCATGTCAGGCTCCCCATCCCAGGTTTCTGGCATTGGGAGGAGGTTATCCCAGGACATCTGGTTTTGAAGGCCAGTGGAACTTAATTCCAGGAGCCCCACAAGACTTGGGGAAACAGAGCTTCATTCTCTTGGGAAGCATACACAGAATCTCTCATGGAACAGGTCCAAGGGCAGAGGCAGTGATTTTATAGGAACCTGGGCCAGATCTGCCTGCTGATTTTGGAAAGTCTCCTGGGGATGTAGGAGATGGCTGTGGCTTACCCAGGGGACATAAAAGCTGATGGTGGACATTCAGGAGTGTTCACCTACATGAGCTTTCCTGGAGGCTTACATCTTGTTTGGATCATTAGCACCAAGACCTAGCCCCACCAAAAAACCTGTAGGCTTAAGGGCTGGGAAGCCTCAGGCCAAATAACATACTAGGTGGGAACATAGCCCCACTCATAAGCAGACTTCCTGATCCACAAATGCCTCTATACATGGCCCTACCCACCAGAGGTCCAGAACCAAGTTTCACCCAGCAGTGGGCAGGCACCAACTCCTCCCACCAGGAAACCTGCATAAGTCTCTAGTCTAGTCTCACCCACCTAGAGACAGATACCATAAATAAGAAAACAATCCCAAAGCCTGTGGAATGAATCCACAAACAAGGCCAGAGTCTACAATGGGACTGGCTAGACCATGGCCCTTGGGTGACAAGAGAGGAGTGTACTACTGGGACACATAAGATGTCTCCCAGAGAGGCCACTTCTCCAAGGTTGAGAAATGTAACTAACCTACCTAAAAATACAAATAGAAAGAGAAAATATGAGGCTACAGAGGAATATCTTCCAGGCCAAGTCACAAGATAAAATCCCAGAAGAAGAAATAAGTGATGAGGAAGTAAGCAATTTATCCTAGAAAAGCAATTTATCCTAGAAAGAGCTTTGAGTAATGATGGTGAAGATGCTCAGAGAACTCAAGAGTACAGATGCAGAGTGAAGTTTTTAGCAAAGAGTTGGGAAATACAAAGAATACCCAGAGTTGAAAAATAAAATTACTGAAATGAATAACACACTAGAAGGAATCAAGAGTAGACTAAATGAGCAGAAGAACAGATCAGTGAGCTAGAAAACAGATTAGTAGAAATCACTACTGCAGAACAGAAAAAAGAAAAGAAATGAGGATAGTTTAATAGAACTCTGGGACAACATGCAGTGTACTAATATTTGCATTATACGGGTCCCAGAAAGAGAAAAGAGAGAGAAAGGACCTGAGAAAATTTTTGAAGAGATAATAACTGAAAACTTCCCTAACTTGGGAAAGGAAGCAGTCACCGAAGTCCAGGAAGCACAGAGAGTACCACACAGGATCAACCCAAAGAGGAACACACCAAGGCACATAGTAATCAAATTGAAAAAAATTAAGGATAAAGAGAAAATATTAAAATCAGCAAGAGAAAAGCAACAAATAACATACTAGGGAACTCCCATAAGGTTATCAGCTGATTTTTCAGCAGAAACTCTACAGGCCAAAGGGAGTGGCATGATGTATTTAAAGTGATGAATTGAATGGGAAAAACTTATAACCAAGAATACTCTGTCCAGCAAGGCTCTCATTCAGATTTGATGGAGAAATCAAAAGCTTCACAGATAAACAAAAATTAAAATAATTCAGCATCACCAAATCAGCTTTACACCAAATGTTAAAAAAACTTCTCTAGCCATCAAACCACAAGAAAAAACAACAAAAAGAGAAAAAAAGACCTACAAAAACAATTAATAAAATGGCACTAAGAACATATGTATCAATAATTACCTTAAATGTGAATGGATTAAACGCTCCAACCAAAAGACAGACTGGCTGAATGGATACAAAAACAAGATCCATATAAATACTGTCTATAAGAGACCCACTTCAGAGCTAGAGACACATGCAGGTTGAAAGTAAGGGGATGGAAAAAGATATTCCATGCAAATGGAAACCAAAAGAAAGCTGGAGTAGAAATACTTAGACAAAATAAATTTTAAGGTAAAGACTGTTACAAGAGACAAAGAAGGACACTACATGATGCTTAAGGGATCAAACCAAGAAGAGAATATAACAACTGTAAATATATATGCACCCAACATATGAGCACCTCAATATATAAGGCAATTGCTGACAGACAAAAGGAGAAATCAACAATAACACAATAACAGTGGGGACCTTAACACCCCACTTACATCAATGACAGATCATCCAGATAGAAGATCAATAGGGAAATTCAGGCCCTAAATAACATATTGGACCTGATGGACTTAATTGATATCTATAGAGCATTCCATCTAAAAGCAACAGAATACACATTCTTCTCAAATGCACATGGAACATTCTCCAGAATCAACCACATACTGGCCCAAAAAACTAGTCTCAGTAAATTTTAGAAAATTGAAATTGTACCTAGCATCTTTTCCGACCACTGCAAAAACTGCAAACACGTGGAAGCTAAACAATATGTTACTAAACAACCAATGGATCACTGGAAAAATCAAAGAGGAAATCAAAAATACATTGAGACAAATGAAAATGAAAACACGATGATCCAAAACCTCTGGGACACAGCAAAAGGAGTTCTCAGAGGGAAGTTTATAGCGATACAAGCCTACCTCAGGAAACAAGAAAAATCTCAAGTAAACAATCTAATCTTATACCTAAAGCAGCTGAAGAACAAACCCCAAAGTTAGTAAAAGGAAAGAAATCATAAAGATTAGAGCAGAAATAAATGAGATAGAGACTAAAAAAATCAATAGAAAAGATCAGTGGAAATAAGAGATTTGAAAAGATGAACAAAATTGATAAACCTTTAGCCAGACATATCAAGAAAAAGGAGAGGGCCCAAATTAATAAAATCAGAAATGAAAAAGAAGTTAACAACTGACACCACAGAAATACAAGGGATCATTAAGGGGCTACTATGAGCAACTATATGCCAAGAAAAAAGGACAACATAGAAGAAATGGACAATTTCTTAGAAAGGTACAATTTGCCAAGACTGAACCAGGAAGAAATAGACAATATGAATAGACCTATAATACTGAAATGGAATCAGTAATTTAAAAACTCCCAACAAACAAAAGTCCAGGAACAGATGGCTTCCCAGGTGAATTCTACCAAACATTTAGAGAAGAGTTAACACTTACCCTTCTAAAAATTGCAGAGAAAGGAACACTCCCAAACTCATTCTGTGAGGCCATCATCACCCTGATACTAAAACCAGACAAAGGTATTATACACAAAAAAGAAAATTACAGGCCAACATCACTTTTGAATATAGATGCAAAAATCCTCAACAAAAATATGTGCAAATCAACCCCAGCAATGCATTAAAAGGCTCGTACACCATGATTAAGTGGGATTTATCCCAGGGATGTAAGAATTTTTCAATATTCACAAATCAATGTGATACACCACATTAACAAACTGAAGAATAAAAACCATATGATCATCTCAATAGATGCAGAAAAAAACTTTTGATAAAGTTCAATATCTGCTTATGATAAAAACTCTCCAGAAAGTGGGCACTGATGAAACATATTTCAACATAATAAAGGCTATATATGACAAACCCACAGTTAGTATCATACTTAATGGGGAAAGGCTGAAAGCATTTCCTGTAAGATCTAGAACAAGACAAGGATGCCCACTCTCAGCACTTTTACACAACATACAGTTCTGGACATCCTAGTAATAGCAATCAGAAGGAATAAAAGGAATCCAAATTGGAAATGAAGAAGTAAAACTGTCACTGTTTGCAGATGACATGATATTATACATAGAAAACCCATAAAAAGTGACCGGAAAACTCATCAGTGAATTTGGTAAAGTTACAGGATACAAAATTAACATACAGAAATCAATTGCATTTCTATAAACTAACAACAAAATAGCAGAAAAGGAAATTAAGGAAACAATACCATTTACTATCACACCAAAAAGAATAAAATACCTAGGAATAAACCTACCCAAGGAGGCAAAAGGCTTGTACTCCAAAAACTTTAAGGCGCTGATGAAAGAAATGGAAAATGACATAAACAAATGGAAATATGTATGATGTTCTTGGCTTGGAAGAATCAATACTGTTAAAAAGGCCATACTACCCAAGGCAATTACAGATTCAATGCAATCTCTGTAAAATTACCAACACCATTTTTCACAGAGCTGGAACAAAAAAAAGTTAAAATTTGTATGAGAACACAAAAGACCTCTAGTAGCAAAAACAATCTTGAAAAAGGAGCTGGGGAAATCATGTTCCCTGACTTCAGACTATACTACAAAGCTACAGTAATCAAGACTGTATACTACAGGCACAAAAACAGACACATAGATCAATGGAACAGGATAGAAAGTCCAGAAATAAATTCATGCACTTGTGGTCAATTAATCTACAACAAAGGAGGCAAGATTATACAATAGAGAAAAGACAATCTCTTCAATAAGTGGTGCTGGGAAAACTGGACAGCTGCCTGTAAAAGACTGAAATCAGAAAATTCTCTAACACTATATATAAAAATAAACTCAAAATGGATTAAAGACTTAAATATAAGACCAGATACTATAAAACCTAGAGGAAAACATAGGCAGAACACTCCTAGACATAAATTACAGCAATATATTTTTTGAACCAGCTCTGTGAGTAATGGAAATAAAAGCAAAAATAAACAAGTGGGATCTAATTAAACTTAAAAGCTTTTGCACAGCTAAGGATGCCATCAACAAAACTAAAAGACAATCTACATAATGGAAGAAAATATTTGCAAATGATGCAACTGACAAGGGACTAATTTCCAAAGTACACAAACAGCTCATACACCTTAATATATATATAAAAAAGCAACCTAGTCAAAAAATGGATAGAAGACCTCAATGGACACCTCTCCCAAGTAGATGGATGGCCAACAACCTCATGAAAAAATGCTCAATATCACTAATTGTTAGAGAAATGCAAATCAAAACAACAATGAGATATCACCTCACACCAGTCAGAATGGCAATCATTAAAAAGTTTACAAATGATAAATGCTGGAGAGGATGTTGAGAAAAAGGAACCCTCCTACACTGTTGGTGGGAATCTAAATTGGTGCAGCCACTATGGAGGACAGTATGGAGGTTCCTTAAAAAACTAAAAGTAGACTTACCATATGATCCAGCAATCCCACTCCTGGGCATATACCTGGAAAAAAATATAATTAAAAAAGATACATGCACCCCAATGTTCATAGCAGCACTATTTACAATAGCCAAGACATGGAAACAATGCAAATGTCCATCAACAGATGACTGGCTAAAGATGTGGTGTATATATACAATGGAATACTATTCAGCCACAAAATGAATAAAATAACACCATTTGCAGCAACATGAATGGATCCATTCATAATCATTCTAAATGAAGTAAGCCAGAAGGAGAAAGAAAAATGCCACATGATATCACTTATATGTGGAATCTAAAACAAAGGACACAAATGAACTACTTATTATTCATAACTTAGATGATTGATTTCTTGAATATGTGTCAGCACATTTGACTGTCCTTTATGGTTGGATTACTGCATTCTGTTGATTCTTATTCTGTGGTTGATACATAGTCCTTTGATAACTATGTAAGTTTAAAAAGCTCTAAACTGTTCTTAGGAACAATGAACAGTACATAAAATTTAAAATGGTTTTATCTCTCAATGAGTTGCTCTTCCTAGAACGAACTTGGTTTACCCAAACAAAACAATCCAATGGCATTTTTTTTTTTACAGAAATAGAAAAAAATCCTAAAATTCATATGGAAGCACAAAAGACCCTGAATTGCCAGAGCAATCTTGGGCAAAAAGAACAAAACTAGAGGCATCACACCTCCTGATTTCAAATTATATTATAAAGTTATAGTGATCAAAACAGTATATTACTGATTACAATAGCAATCAAAACAGATGAATCAACAACAGAATAGAAATGGAACAGAATAGAAAGCCCAGAAATAAACCCACACATTTATGGTCAATTGATTTTCAACAAGAGAACCAAGAACACACAATGGGGAAAGGACAGTCTCTTCAGTAAATGATGCTGGAAAAACTGGATATCCACATGCCAAAGAATAAAACTGAACCCTTATTTCATACCATATACTAAAATCAACTCAAAATAAATTAAAGATTTAATTGTAATACCCATAGCTGTAGAAATACTAGAGGAAAACACAGGGAAACTGTTCTTAGTATTGGCCTTAGCAAAAACTTTTCAGTCTTGACACCAAACGCACAGGCAACAAAAGCAAAAATAGACAAATGGGACTATATCAAACCAAGAAGCTTTTTCACAGCAAAGGGAACAATCAACAGAGTAAAAAAGCACACTATGGAAGGGGAGAGAACATTTGCAAAACAGATATATATATCTGATAGAGGGCTCAGCATCCAGAATATATAAGGAACTCATACAACTCAACAACAACAAAAACAACACAGTCAAAATGTGTTTGTTGAACAAATGCCTTGTAGTGTGGTTCACACAAACTGAACTTGGAGTCAGGATAAATAAAGACAAGTTCTGAGAGACGGGCTTTCCAGAAAGCTGCAAGATAGAGCAAATAATAACCATTGTCTGGGCACTGGGCCTTTGGGGCGCTCTCTCCAGGGGCTAGTTGGTGCTTGATGTTCTCAGCTACCATAGTTTGTAGGCTGTTGCTTTTCAAAGAGGCTGCAGAGCTGGGGAGAGGAAAACTGAAGCAGGGCAAGTTAAATGCCTTAGACCTCACTGTTCTTACTGAGATTCAGCTCTTTGTTTTATTTTATTTTTCCTTAAACAAAATCTAAGATTGTTCCAAGACTTTGTTTTCAACATGTGCAACGGATGCATGGTCTCTGGTTACTGTCCAGGATTCTGGAAATGTTGATTTTGACAATATTTGTGAGTTTTCTCTGTGTTTTTATGGAAGAGTGGATTTTCAAACGTCCTTACTTTGCCATTTCAGAAGTTGTTCCCTCCACAAGTCAGATTTTTGCAAGTAGAAGGGGCCTGAGCAAATAGTCTTGGAATTCCACATTTTCCAGAGGGTGAAGTCTAAAAGGCCTTCTGCATGGCAGCAGAGAATCTATGACACATTGCAGCATAAACCTGTCTGCTCTTCCCTAGTCACTTGGCTGTTCCCCACAACCTTGCCCCAAATGGGTTCAACAAGCATTTACCAAGTATCTACTATGCACGGAAACTGTTAGGTAGTGAGCCTACGTGAGCAAGTTGCAATCCATCCTGAAGAGCTCAGTATAATTGGGAGATTACATGGAAACAGGAAATTGAAACTTTGGAATAAAATTCTCAGAGAATGGAGGAGGGATCAACTAATTGGCTGAGGGAGTCCAAAAAAATGTCATGGAAGGTTTGGCACTTAAGCAGGGGCTGCCAGGTGTAATTAGACATTACTTACAGAAAACTGTATAAAGATAGAAAGATGATAAAGGACCTGGACTGTCGGGTATTGATAGAAGATCAAGAGTTTGGCAGGAGAAATACTAAGAGATGTGACTGAAAAGATGAGCAGGTGTCAGATGACAAAAATCTACCACGTGCCCAGCTAAGGAGCAGGTCACACATATGGCTGTACATGGCCCACCTCCAGAGGGCGCTGCTCACCTGGACCAGTGATAGTGTCCTGGGGGGTTCACAAAGGGGCAGCCTCACAAAAGGATTTATAAGGATCCTGTGGTCAGTAGGGAGCAAAGTATACTGTTCTGTGAACCCAGTAAGGAAAAGATCACATAGCCTATTAAAAAAAGGTACAGAAAAAACTGGAGGCTTGTCTGAAAACTGTAACAGGATTACAACTACACTTTATCATATGCCAAGCACAGTGTTACTTTGTTTTATATATTTTATATATATATATATATATATGTGTATATATATATATGTGTGTATATATATATGTATATATACACACACATATATTTATGTGATGTTTATGTACTATATAACTTAAAATATATAATAGAAAATAATATTCATATATTTAATATATGTTAAACAACATAACCATATGCACACATGTGCACATATTTGGTCATCACAAATAAAATGCAGGTTTATCAGACAATTTAGGGTAAGTTATGCTGCAGCAACTAACAATCCCAAATCCTCGTGGCTCACAGGTGACAATCAATAGGTTAATTTTCACATTTCATGTTCATCCTGAATCAGCTATGATTCTGCTTCTTGTCCTTGTCTCCTGGGTGTAGGCTGACAGACACTTATCTGGGACATCGCTGGTCTCATGGCAAAGAAAGAAACATGTTGAACTTTGAGCTGGTTCTTAAGCACTCAGAAGTGACTCGTTGAAATTTTGCTCTCATTTTATTGGCCAAAGCAAATGATATGGCCATTCCTGTATTTATCAGAGTGGTCAGATGCATATAATGGTCCCCCAGGGAAAAGCACCACAAAGGAAGGCTACCCAGAGAGGGGCAGGGTTTTCTTTTTTTAACCAATCTCATAATTCACAGTAGTGTTATTACTTTTATTTTGCAGATTAGGAAATGGGTTCAGGAAGGTTGAGTAGCCCATTTAATTTGCAAGCAGAAGTAAGTGGTAAACCTAGAATTGAATTCAGGCCAGCCTAACTCCAAAGTCCTGATCCCCAGTTCATTTGACTCCCCGTGGTAGCCACCCCACGCCCACTGCTGAGTCTTTTAATGTTGTGTGTGCATCAGAGCCCTGTGATATCTTTGGAACCTGGATGTATTTGGCAAACAGAAGCCTCTGTTTTTCGTCCTAACTGTCATCATCAATGATTCATTACCAGCCCCTGAAAGTGACCCTTTGCATTTGACCCTTTATTCTTGTTTAGATTAATTTCTTACCTGTTTCAAAAGTAGAGGGAAAGATTCTTTGGTTTAAAGAGCTGTACAAATGGCCTGCAGTGAATGCACAAAACCATGGTGTGACCCAGATACTACAAAGTACCCATCCGGGGACATCAGTCTGTTGCTGAGAAACAAGCATGAGGAAATGGAATCATAACAAGCTGGCATCAGGACTGAGATGTGGGTCATTGGAGTGAGGTGACAAGGATAGACAAGCAGTGGCAGAGATCAGATTCTGGACAAAAGGTCCAATCTGGCACCTGCCCACAGTGATTCTACCTTATTTTAGTTATTAACTTGCCAGTTATTGAGTCCTACCATAACCTGGGCATTGTTCTTATGGCTAAACAAGGCAGATACTGTTCCTCAAGAAATCTGCAAGGAATGTACTAGTAACAACTGCTGTTGAACAGTGCATCTCAAAATGTAGTGTCTTAAAACAATGACCATTTAACTCAGAAATCTGAGGTTGGCAATTTAGACTGGGTTCAGTTGGGCTGTTCTGGTGTCATTTGGGTTCGCTCCTGCATGCATTCAGCTGCTGCATTTACTTGGGTCCAGCTTATCTCAGATGGTCTTAAGCACAGCTCTGGTGGTTGGCCAGCTGTCAGCTCGGGCAACAGGACAGTAATGACTGAGCCATGTTTCTCATCAACCGTCATGCTAAGATGGGCTTGTTTAAATTTTGGTAGCAAAGTTGCAAATGAACAGGCAGAAGCACACAAAGTCTCCTGAACCCCAATTCAGAAAAGTCATTTCATTTTACTCTATTGGTCCAAACTGGTGAGTAGACCAGACCAAAGTAAAGGGAAATGTAAATAAGTTTCATCTCTTATGGGAAGATACTGTAAAGTCACATTGAAAGGACTGTAAATACAGGGATGGGATTTATTACTGTCATTTTTCCAAATGTTGTTCTCACCCAAGCGTAAGTTCTAGACAAACTACAGGGTGATAAGAAGTCTGTTTCATGCTAGGAGCGAGGAACTAGTTCTGGACTAGACTTTCTACCATAAACAACCAGAACAATAGGCAAAGTAAATAAAGATAAATTTTTGGAAGGTAACATGCATCCTGAAGTTCACCACAGCACTATTTCCAATAGCCAAGAAGTGGAAACAACCCAAGTGCTTATCAACAGATGATTGCTTTAAGAAGAGGTGGTATGTATATATGCATGCATGCATACACACACACACTCACACATACACATACAAATACACACACACACAATGGAATATTACTCCACCATAAAAAATGAAATACTGCCATTTGCAGCCACATGGATGGACCTAGAGCGAAGTGAAGTCAGTCAGGCAGAGAAAGATAAATATTATATCACATAGGTGGAATCTAAAAAATACTGCTAATGAATCTATATACAAAACAGTAATGGACTCACAGACACAGAAAACAAACTCGTGGTTACCACAGTGGAAAGGCTGGGGAGGGATAAATTATGAATTTGGGATTAAAAGTTATAAACTACTACGTATAAAGTAGATAAGCAACAAGGATTTGCTGTATAACACACGGAACTATATTCAGTATCTTGTAATAACCTACCATGAAAAATAATCTGAAAAACTTACATATAACCAAATCATTTTTCTGTACCCTGGAAACTAATACAATATTGTAAATCAACAATACCTCAATTAAAAAAACAAGTTTTCAGATATTGGAAAACTGATAGTTCAGGCCTGTGATTTCTCCAAAGAAACCGATGAGATGAGCTCTGCAGTCTCTCAGGGTGTCTGCCTGGAGGCATGGACTTGACACCCTGATGAAAAGGGGGGAATTTAGATGACAGTGTCTCTTCTTGCTCAGATGAGAGCATATAGATTGGCATTTGGGGTGACTGCCATAGCCAGGTTATAGGGCAGAAATCAGAAAGGAGGAATCTATGCCAAGAAAGAACCCCATGAATACGCAGAGAGATCAGCTGAATAGCGCACTGTGCACGTGGAGGGTTAAACTCCATGAGGCTGGGCAAAGGACATCCACCGGGGATAAAACAACTGCCAGAGGGCTGTCAGCTTAATGCCTGCCAGAACTTTCACACAGTTGGAATTACCTGAACTCTGAACGGAGGGTAGAGACCACATAGACTGGTAGAGGCCCCAGAAAAGTCACACTTTAGGAGCTCTAGGAAGTAGCCTGCCCTTAACCCACTCTAAAAAAGCTTTAAAACAAGTCTCAAAAAAATCAAGATGTTTTATGAGTAAACTAACTGCCTGTCACAACAGAACTCCACACCCTTTAAAGGAAGACAACATAATCCAAACACTCAACAACAAAAATTTTACGTAATCGATCCGTAATTACTAGACACAGGAAGAACTGGGAATATGTGACCAATAACTAGTAGAAAAATCAGTTAATAGAAGATACAGTTATCTACTGAAGCACTGTAATAAAATGAAAATTTAAGTAAAAAAAAATACACAAGTTGACAGAAATAATGAATTATCAGAAAAAAACTTTAAAGTGCATATTATAAATATATACAAGGATTTAAAGGAAAATAGCACATTGAAAGGGGAAAGAGAGGTTATGGGATGTAGTTGGACAGCTATTTAGGGAAGCCAGTGGGTAGCCTGGACCAGGGTGGCAGTGGTGGACCTAAAATGGAGGAGACAGAATCAAGAGAAATTTAAAGTAAATTTCTTGACCAGCTTTGTTGATAAATTGAATGAAGGCAAAATGAGGGAAAAGGAGGCATTAAGGGGGACTCTGGCTTTTCTTCAACGTACCTGGAAGGATAGACGGCCACCTGATTCTCTTATTCAGCTGTGGCTCATCCTGGGGACATAGACACTGGTGTCAGACATACTGGGGGAACAATCAACCCGGTGGACACTCCTGGTGGCACCATACTGGCTCATTGGTGGCAAGACCTGGCCCCACCCAACAGCCTGTAGGATACAGTGCTGGGAGCCTCAGGACAAACAGCTAACTGGGCAAGGACACAGCTGCGCCCATCAGCAGACAGGCTGCCTAAAGAGCCCACAGCTGCCTCTCGGCATTCCCGGCCCGCAGAGGGCCAGGCCTCAGCTCCACCCGCCAGTGGGCGGGCTCTGGCCCCACCACCAGGAAGCCTGTGTGAGCCTCCAGAACAGCCTCACTTACCGAGGGGCAGACACTAGAAGCAAAAAAAAAACTGATCCCACAATGCAGGCCAGACCCTACCCTGGGACCAGCTGGGTCCTGGCCCTGCCCATTAGCAGGCCCATGCAACCTTCGAGACACCCCAGACTACATACCCGACTGTGTCAGGAACTGGCCTGCCCCCACCAGCAATCTGAAAAGAGCTCTGGGAACCCTAGGCTCTTCAGTCAGACTCCAGGAACCATCTTTACCTGCCAGTATCATGGCACTAAACCCAGGGTCTCGCATCACCTGCCAGTAGGTGAGCAACAGCCCACCAGTGAGCCAGCACTAGCCCGGGGGCCCCCTAGGATTCTCAATCAGCCACCTTGCAACCAGGCCAGCAGCACCCACACAAGGCACGGCCCAGCAACCAGCCAAGCTAGGGGCCAACTGAGCCTACCAGACCTCCCACAGAGTCAGCCGGCCATAATGCAGGACCAGCACAGCCCTCTTAGAGGGAATCCTGAGAGCACACAGGTTGGTGACCAGAGGGGACTGCACTACTGGGAGGCACAGGGTGCCTCCTACAGTGGGCCAGTTCTCCAAGGTTGAGAAACGGACCTAACTAACACATACATAAAAATACAAATAGCAACCCAGACAAAATGAGGTGTCAGAGGAATGTGTTACAGATGAAGGAACAAGTGCAACCCCAGAAGAACAAAGTGATGTGTAGACAGGCAGTCTGCCCAAGAAAGAGTTCAGAGTGGTGATCATAAAGATGATCAAAGAGTTTGAGAGGAGAATGGATGCGCAGTGAGGAGTTCGAAGTTGTTAACAACGAGTTATAAAACGTGAAGAGCACCCAGAGATGGAGAACAACACAATAACTGCAATGAAAACAGAAGGAATCAGTAGTGGAATAAATGATGCAGAAGATAAGTGACCTGGAAGACAGGGATGGGAATGACTCTGCTGAACAGAAAAAGGAATGAAAAATAATGAGGACAGTTTTAGAGACGTTTGGGACAACAACAAGCACTCTAATATTCGCATTATAGGAGTCCAGAAAGGGGCAGGGGGAGAAAGAGAGAGAGAGGCCCGAGAAGATGTTTACAGAGATAGTAGCTGAAAACTTCCGTAACCGGGGAAAGGAAATAGTCACACAAGCCCAGGAAGCACAGAGAGGCCCAGACAGCATTAAACTTACGGAGGGACATACCTAGACATGTTGTAGTAAAAATGACGAAAGTTAAAGAGAGAATATTAAGAGCAACAATGGAAAAGCAACGAGTAACATACAAGGGAACTCACCATAAGACTATCAGCTGACTTTTCAGCAGAAACTGCAGGCCAGAAGGGGGCGGCACCATACAGACATTTAAAGTGACGAAAGGGAAAACCTATAACCGAGAGTCCCCAGTACAGCAAGGCCGCCATTCACATTTGATGGAAAAATCAGACGCTTTACAGACAAGCAAAAGCTAAAGGGACCCAGCACCACGGAACCACCTTTACAACGAATGTTAGAGGATCTTCTCTGGGTGAAAAAGAAAAGGCCAACAACTGGAAGCAAGGAAAATGCAAAATTAAAATGCTCACCGGTAAAGGCAAGTGTGCAGTAAAGATGGGAAATCATCCACAGACAAAGCTAGTAGCGAGATTAAAAGACTGAAGTAGTAAAATCATCTGTATCCACAAGAGGCCGCTAAGGGACACACAAAACTAGACGTACTCTATGATACCAAAAACAGTCACCGTGAGGGGAGGAGAGTGCAAATGCAGGGTATTTAAAATGCATTTAAAGTCAACAGATCAGCAACTTAAATCACGTACATATAGAGACTGCTGGACTAAACCTCATGGTAAACCATAAACTGAAAATCTATAATAGATACGCATGCACAGACACACTAGATAAATCTAAACAAAACATTAAAGATCAAATCTCAGGAAAAGATAACAAAAGAAGAAAGGAGGGGCGGAAAGATCTATAAAACAAATCCAAAACAATTAGTAAACTGGTAATTAGAACATACATATTGGTAATTACCTTAAATGTAAGTGGACTCAATGCTTCAACCAAAGGATACAGACTGAATGGATACAAAAACAAGACCCATATATATGCTGCTGTGAACAAAAAATACTGCAAGCCATATCAGAAAACAAAGAATGCTGAAACCAAAAAGTCATCAGGTGCCACCCTCAACAGTGAGCTCAGGATGCAGACAAGCGAGCAGCCAGCCCTCTGCAGCCACCCCCAGTGAATGGTGCACTCAGAGAACTCAGAATGTGAAAGCACAGGATACTGGCCCTGGATGGCTAGGTGCTTGTTAAAGGAATGATTTCATGAGCCCAGACATTTGCTCCTTCCCATACATAGAAAAGTGCTAAATTCTTTAATTGAGATGTCTGGTTTTCTTTAGTTAATAGTAATCTTTTAATGTTCTGACTACTTGGTCTTTGTTGTAAAACTCCTATATATCCTGGCTCCTCCCCTACCTCTTTGGAGCAGTCCCTCAGAGCCATCTGTGAGGCTGTCATCCTGGGCTGAGTCCTTTGAAATGTCCACTGAATAAAACAAAACTCTCAACTTTTAGGTATTGTATTTTATTTCAGTCGACACTGCCTGTTAGAGGCTCATTTCAGATCTAGAGACCAATGCAGATTGAAGGTGAGGAGACAGACAATGGTATTCCACACAGATGGAAATCAAAACAAAGCCTGAGTAGCCATACTTACATCACACAAAATGGACTTTTAAGAGACTCTTATAAGAAAAAAAAAAAAAGGACATTACATAACGATCAAGGGATCAATCCAAGAAGATATAATTGTAAATATATATGCACCCAACATAGGAGCACCTCAATATGTAAGGCAACTGTTAACAGGCATAAAAGAAGAAATTGACAGTAACACAATAACAGTAGATGACTTTAACACCCCCTTACATCAATAGGCAGATCATCCTGAGAGAAGATCAGTAAAGAAACACCCTAAATAACACAATAGACCAAGCTGACTTAATTGACAGATACAGAGCATTCTATCCCAAAGCAGCAGAATACGCACTCTTCTCAAGCACACATGGATCAAATCCAGGATAGATCAGATGCGGGGCCACGAAGCAAGCTTCAGTAAACTTAAGAGAACTGAAATCATATCAAGCATCTTTTCCCATCACAATGCTGTGAGACTAGAAATCAACTATGAGAAAAGAGCCGCAAGAACCGCAAACACATGGAGGCCGAACAATATGCTACTAAACCACCAATGGGTCACTGAAGAAATCAAACAGTAAATTAAAGAATACCCGTAGACAAATGAAAACAAAACCATGATGATCCACAAACTACGGGATGCAGCAAAAGTCGTTTTAAGAAGGAAGTTTATAGCGATACAAGCTTACCTCAGGAAACAAGAAAAGTCTCAAACAACATAACCTTACATCTAAAGCAACTAGAGAAAGAAGAAATCATCAAACCCATAGTTAGTAGAAGAAAAAAGGTCATAAAGATCAGAGCAGAAATATATGAAACAGAGACTGAAAAACCAATACAAAAGATCAATGAAAATAAAAGCTGGTTCTTTGAAAAGATGAACAAAATTGATAAACCTTTAGCCAGACTCATCATGAGAAGAAAGGGAGAGGGCCCAAATCATAAAATCAGAAATGAAAAAGGAGAACTTACAACTGACACCACAGAAATACAAAGGAGCATAAGAGGCTGCTATGAGCAACTACAAGCCAATAAAATGGACAACCTAGAAGAAATGAACAAATTCTTGGAGAGGTGCAATCTCTCAAGACTTAAGCAGAAAGAAATAGAAAAGATGAACAGACCGATTACTAGTGCTGAAACTGAATCAGCAATTTCAAAACTCCCAACCACCAAAAGTCCAGGGCAGATGGCTTCACGGATGAATTCCACCAAACATTTAGAGAAGAGTTAAGACCTAGCCTTCTGAAACGGTTCCAAAAAAATTGCAGAGGAAGGAACACTTCCGAACTCATTCTATGAGGCCACTATTACCCTGATACCAAAACCAGACAAAGATATCAGAATAAAACTATAGGCCCGTGTCACTTACGAATGTAGATGCAAAAATCCTCAACAAAATATCTGCAAATTAACTCCAGCAACACATGAAAAGGATCATACACCGTCATCAAGTGGGATTTATCCCAGGGATGCAAGGGTGTTTCAACATCTTAAAGTCAATGTGATACACCCCATTAACAAACCGAGCTATCAAAGCCATAAGAGCATCTCAATAGAGGCAGAAAAAGCTTTTGATAAAGTTCAACATCCATTTATGATTAAAAAAATAACTCTCCAGAAAGTGGGCATAGAGGGAATATACCTCAACATAATAAAGGCCATCTATGACAAACCCACAGCTAACATCACACTTAGTGATGAAAAGCTGAAAGCATTTCCACAAAGATCAAGAATAAGACAAGGACGCCCACTCTCGCCACTTTTATTCAATGTAGTTTTGGAAGTCTTAGCCACAGCAGAGAAGAAAAACAAAAGGAATCCAAATTGGAAAAGAAAAGGTTAAACTGTCACTGTTTGTAAATGACATGACACCATACATAGAAAAATCCTAAAAAGGCCACCAGAAACCTATTAGAGCTCATCGATGAATTTGGTAAAGTTGCAGGATACAAAATTAATACACAGAAACCTGTTGCATTTCTATGTACTAACAATGAAACATCCAAAAGAAAAACTAAGGGAAAAAAATCCCATTTACCATCACATCAAAAAGAATAAAATACCTGAGGAGGCAAAAGACCTGTACTCCAAAAACTATGAGGCACTGAAGAAAGAAACTGAAGACAACACGAACAGATGGAAAGATACAGTGTTCTTGAACTGGAAGAACCAGTATTGTTCAAAACGACCATACTACCAAAGGCAATCTACAGATTCAATGCAACCTCTAGCAAATTACCAATGGTATTTTTCACAGAACTAGAAGAAAAAAACTTTAAAATTTGTATGGGAACACAAAAGACCATGAAGCCAAAACAACCTTAAGAAAGAAGAATGGAGCTGGAGAAATCACACTCCCTGACTCGGTAATCAAAACTTAGAATTACAGGCACAAAATCAGACACATAAATCAATGAACCAGGTTAGAAAGCCCAGAAATAAATGTGGGAGCACAAACTTGGGTTAACAAACTTTAATATTGTAATCATTGCTTCACCAATTCTTTGTATTCTCACCTTTATGTAAACACATAAGAAATGTATAATCAAAACCAATGCTTTCTATATTTGTCACTATACTGCTATTTCAAAGCAAAATGTCCAAAAGCCCAAAAGACTGAACTCTCAGTACCAGTCACCACCTTATCTACGGAACTTAGCTTAGTTGCCTTGAAGCTGCTTTGCTAGCAGGAATCTGCTACAGTCTGTCTCCTTGCCGTAAAAAGCAGAGACATGTTTTGCTTGCTTTGCTAAGTGAGGTCATAGATTCAGGACTACTTGTGCTTATGGAAAACCATAACTCTTCCCTTGCCGTGACCGGCGGGACATGCTTCGCTTTTCAGGAGTAGGTGGATAGTGTAGGTTGCTCTTGCTCACAGAAGACTGTGACTTAGCCCTTAGCTGGGGACATCCAGGCTGCTTTGCACGCTTAGACGATTTCTGATCATTGTATAGAGACTCTGTGGTGGTCTGGGTTTTCATTATCAATTACCCGGAACACTGTAACCTTGCTCGTGATTGTTTGAGGCTTAAAATAACCGTTGGTACTATCAATATTGTAACCTTCTAAGTGTAAATTAAGATTGTAATGTTTCTATTTTTCATGAACTAAAACTGCTGACCCGCATCCCTGCACGTATACCGTGCCCTTTCCTCATTCCTATGATGTATTTCACTTTGATTCTTTGTTTGACTCTTCTCAATAAATACAAGAGCTTTGGAGGAGCTCAGGGAGTCGGTCTCTGGGCTCCCTCTCACTCTCTTCCCCTTATAAAGTCTTGAGTAATTTCGTTCTTCTGTGGTGGGACTTTTGCTGGACAAAACCCATGACGAACAGAACCCACAAATAAACCCATGGACTTCCAGTCAATTACTCTATGACAAAGGAGACAAAAATATACAATGGAGAAAAGACAGTCTCTTCAACAAGTGATGCTGAGAAAACTAGACAGCTACGTGCAAAAGACTGAAATCAGAACATTCTCTAACACCATGTATAAGAATAAACTCAAGATGGATTGAAGACTTAATTGTGAGACCATTTACTTTAAAACTTAGAGGAAAGCAGAGGCAGAACGCTCTCTGACATAAATCGCAGCAATATTTTTTTAAATCTGTCTCCTAGAGTAATGGAAATAAAAGCAAAAATAAACAAATGGGGCCTAATTAAACTTAAAGACTTTCATACAGCAAAGGAACCCATACTGAAAAGACAACCTACGGGATGAAAGAAAATATTTACAAATGATGCGACAGATGAGGGATAATTTCCAAAATATACAAACAGCTCATACAGCTTAATATCAAAAAACAAACAACCCTATGAAAAGATGGGCCCATGACCTAAATAGACGTCTCCAAAGAAGATATACTGATGGCCACAGGCACATGAAGAGATCCTCAACATTGCTGATTATTAGAGAAATTGAAATCAAAACTACAATGACATACTACCTCACCCCAGTCAGAAGGGCCATAATCCAAAAGCCTACAAATAATCAATGCTGGAGACGGTGTAGAGAAAAGGGAACCCTACCACACTGTTGGTGAGAATGTACATCGGTGCAGCTACTATGGTGAGCAGTATGGAGGTTCCTTAAAAAGCTAAAAATAGAGTTACCATATGATCTAGCAAACTTACTCATGGGCATATATCCAGAAAAGAAAACTCCAATTTGAAAAGATACAGGTACCCCAGTGTTCATAGCAGCACTGTTTACAACAGACAAGTTATGGAAGCCACCTAAATGTCTGCTGACAGAGGACTAGATAACGAAGATTTGGTGTATAGGTATACACAAACACTGGAATATTACTCAACCATAGAAGAGTGAAATGGTGCCATTTGCAGCAACATGGATGGAGTTAGGGATTCCCATACTAAGTGAAGTAAATCAGACAGAGAAAGACAAATTTCATGTGCTACCACTTACATGAGGAATCCAAAAAAAAAAAAAAAAGATACAAATAAGTTTTTTTACAAATAGAAACAGACTCACATAGAAAACAAACTTATGGTTGTCAAAAGGGAAAGGGAGTAGGGAGGGATAAATCAGGAATTTGGGATTAACAGATACACACTACTATATGTAAAACAGATAAACAAGGACTTACTGTATAGCACAGGGAACTATATTCAATATCTTTAATAAGCTATATTGGAAAGGAATCGGAAAAAGAATTGATACATCTATGTGTGTGAATTTGTATAACTGAATCACTTTGCAGTGCACCTGAAACATTGTAAATCAACTATACTTCAGTTAAAAAATTCAACTGTACTTCAATTTAAAAAAGACAAAAACAATTCCTAAGGTTTGTTTTTTCCACACGTGGGAAGATATCGCAAGACTTACGTAGATATTGGAAGAAACCATTCAATTTTATCGAGTAAGAAAATGTTAACGTATTAGCCATATTGCACGATTGCATTCATGCAAAGCTAATCAGAATAACATGCAGGAGAGTCTTCCATAACAAATCTATTTGAACTGTATTCTCAGAGACGTAATGGCAGAAACACCAGTGTGTGCTTGTGAGAGAGCAAAGTTAAACAGGGCAAAGTATTCCTCATAAAGTAGGTCAGAGCTGTAACGCTTCCAGTCTCTGCTACATTTCCAGTCCTGTCCCTCTGTTCACAGGGCTGACCTTGGGACACAGCAAGGTCCTGAGCAGTCCTGGGAGTCATCCCCCTACACCTTTCATTCCACACGGAACGAGAAAGAGCACTTGTCAGGCTCTCACTGTGGGCGGGACGGCACACGTGTAACAGGAGGTGGAAACGGGCCTCTTCCTTTCTCGGTTTCAGCTGCATCCAGTTGCCGCCAGTCAAACGGCCCCTGGAAAGCACTGTTGAGGCCCTAGTTCTACAGTAAGGCACGGGAACCCCGGGTGGGCCCTGCCACGGGGCGTCAGGAAACAGTTCTTGTAACCCCTGCAGCCCACTCCTGTCAAGATGGTACGTAATGGGGGGAAGGAGGGACAAAATATCTTCCCTTGAGAGCCCTGCAGGCTGACCTCTGGCTGCCCCAGGGTCTGACTACTAACTCTGATCCACTATTTGGCAAAATCTGACCCAAGCCACGTCAACAGACCAGAAGCAAATCCAGGACTAAGGAAGGAAGCAGGGGGCAGGCAGGTCACAGCCACAACTTTTACGATGTGCTGTATGGTTTCCAAATCATTAAAGCCCATTATTTCCTCTGTTTTCATAGTGATTCTTCCTTTAGAGAAAAATAATTAACCTCTTTTCATCTCCTGGGTGAAGAGGCAAATCCCTTACAACATAATTGATTTGCTCAGGGCTACAATGGGGATGGGAAACCTGGGGTTTGGATCCAGTTTCCACTGAGTCCAAATCCTAGGACCTTCCTCAGAGGCAGGCCATTCTGCTCCCTCACTTCTGAGTAGACACCAGGGCCTTGGAAGGACCTGGGGATTCTTCCTGCTTTCCTTCCCCCCACCTCCCGGACAACCTCACTCCCGGGGAACAGCACAGATGCGGTAGGGGACTGGGGAGACAGTCAGGCCAGTTCTGAATTCAGGCTCAGCTTCTCATTGTGTGGAGGCCTGAAGGTGAATTTTTGCACAAGAGAAGTAAAGAAAATAAACAACTCAGACCTGGCCAACTGCTCTCCAAAGCACACCCGCTTTCCTGAAACAGAAAAACATAAGACAAGTTACCTTCCCAGACGGTGTCTGTGCCCAGCAACGACTGAAGCCTTCCACCACATCTTGCAAATCCTGAGCAAAAGGAAGGCGTGCTGGGCTGTGGGGCTTTATAGACTTGGCTTCTTTGATCAAAACCACCTGAGTTAAACAAGGCACAGAAAGCATCCATCCACAATCACGCACTCCAGTGCCTCCAAGGCTCAGGCAGGTGAGCACAGGTGTGAAGGTTCAGGGTGCAGATGAAAGAAGTGAGCGGTCTGGGCGGCTTTAGTGTGGGCAGTCTAAAGTCTTTCAAAATTCCCATAGCAAATGATAACGAGAAAAGCAGACAAAACCCAAACTCTGTGTTAATTTTTTTCTTTTCTTAAAAGTAAACTAATAAAAAGGATAAGCAAGTAAATGTTAGAACAAGGGGTCTAAAATCTGAGGTGCCATTTCTCTGCCCAAGTTTCCCTCCTTAATGGTTGGGAATTTCCCTGCCATGGTTCCCTCCCCCGCTCCCGTGCGGGGCCAATCCTGTCTCATCCCCTCTGTGCTCTGACACCTGCTCCAGGCTCCCGCTGCCCCTCCCCTTCCTGAACGCCCTCCTAGCCCACTTGGGCTAGGACACCCCACACTGGTCTCTCCCACCATCTATCTTGTGAGTGTTTTAATAACTTGCTTCCTCCCCAAGTAATACAGGTTCCCATCAAAAAGAAAGGAAAGCATGAAAGTATGAAGATAAGAAAAGATATTTGTAATTCTATAATCCAGGCAAAACCCTTGTTAAAGTTTGACATATTTCCTCCCTGTCCTCGTAAGGATTCCCCCTGCGCACCTGCACTGCGATTATTCTCTGTCGCTAATTTTATGTGCTGCTTTTGCTACTTGGTATTTCCTCATGTAATGAAATATTCTTGGAAAATCTTTAATGTGTGCATTCCTCCATTTGTCCTTTGCCTGTAACAAGTTGCTGAGAAAATAAAATCATAGAATATCTGCAAAAGAGTTTAATAAATGTAAATGTGCTTCAGAATTATGTCATTATTATTTTCTGTGTTTTCCACCAGCATGTGTCTAATCCTCTCTGTTCCCCTCATCCTCATCTCTTTCCCCATCACAAACACTACAATGAGGGAGTTTGTGAAAATGGTACCAAATCAGCTGTATTGTAAACCCCCATGAAGAATCCAGATATCAAGACAAAACTGGACCCAGAGACCAGGAACTAGGCTTACAGTACTCGTTGCATCAGGAACCACCAATGCACTATGAAGAAACCCTTTATTCTCACAGAGCTAATCATTTCTCACTTGTCAAACATGGGAAGTATCTCTTTTCTAATTATGTTATGTGCCTGGGCAATTATACCAACAAGACAGCAGATAGGAATGTGTTTTTAAAATCATAAATTCAAGGGCTACTTACTTGTGAAGCTTCATCCAGGATTACAGGAAACTAGAACTTTCTCCTTGGTGCTTCCACTAACTGGCCATCGGTAAGAAACCAAACTAATTACCTCATTAATACAATAAGAGAACTGAAATAGGGTTTTGGGAAGTTCTTCCTAACCTTATCTTCCATGAGCCAATAATTTTTTTTTTGAAAAACCAGGAATCAGTCTCTTGCCTTTCATGAAGCTGTCCACTGTTTTGTTGCATCAAGTGAGAACAACTTAAAGAAGAAAAAGGAAATAAGAGTCTGCAATAATAGGTTTGCTCTCTGCCCCGATTGTGCATGTGTCCTAACTCCACACCTGATGGTCTTTTCCAAGAAGAGGGAAGGGGCGGTCCACACGCCATCCCTTCAGGGAGGCTGTCTCTATAACGTGCTAGACCAAGAAGGAGGCAAAGCAACTGAGAGCTCAAGATGGGAGTGTGGTGGGAAAAACCTGATGGTAGTGCCGACATTTAAACTCAGTGGATTGTCAGGTTTCTGTTTCCTGTTCTGCGTAGCTAGTCCTTGGTCTGTCACAGCTGAGGCAGTCCCCAAATTGCTTGCCTTCTCTGAATTTCATTCTTCTCACGCAGAAAGACAGATAGTGAGACCAACTGATTGCAAAAATGGCTCCAATTTCCCCCTTTCCCTGTATCACATCACTTACATTGGGACTTCATAGCCCTTCCTGTAAAAACTGCAGTATTTTCCCTTCTCACTGACCTGGGGCTGAACTTCGGACTTGTACTGGCAACAGGATTCAGTGAAAGTGATGGCTGTTGGCTCCCAGCCTGGCCCTTAAGAGGCACTGTGTGCTTCCTTTCTCCCTCTTGGAGTCTTATCTTCAACATGCACAGAAGCAGGGCCAGCTTCCTGGAGGATGAGACATAACTTGGAAGAGATGCCCACTGTCCCAGGTGAGGTCATCCTAGACCAGCCTTCAGCCAGCTGCCCTCGCAAACACGTAAGAGCCCAGTCGAGATCAGCCCAGCTGCCTGGCTCGTGTAGACATGTGAGCAATAACACACACTGCTTGTTTTAAGTCACTGAGTTTTCCACTCTCTGCTATGCAGCCATATAATAACTGATACACACGGTAAGAACTCAGTGCATCTTCAAGTGGAAGAGCCTTTAAGTCGGAAGTGATTTACATTCTAATGTGCTAGAGAGAGCACTGGATTAGAAGGATAAAGACTTGAGTCTTACTTTCTGTTCTGCCAATTCCTTGGGCACACAAAGTTGGATATGAAACATGTCTCTCTTATTCTTAGTTTCCTTATATTAAAAAGGGAATACTGATGCATTTTCTGTCTAAATACTACTAACAAGGTTGCTGTAAGAATTAAATGAAATAATTTGCTTTCAAATAAATTATGAAATTAAAACAGTATAACTCTTAATAGCAAAAAACATAGTAAGGCAAAAATAAATATAACACTTGAAACATACAGGGGAAACTTTGTATTATAATATAAAACCTAAAGCCCTTGTAGACAAGAAGACTGGAAAGTATTCCTATGTCTCATATCTGCTTTCACATTACGAAGTGACTGGTCCATTGTGAGCAAAGGTGACATAGAATGAGGTGAAGATAGACAAAGATCTGAGCAGAGTCACCCCAGGTACACTCAGGACAGTGTCATACAGCACGGGAAATTCTAGTCCCCCCATTCCTGTGTCTTAGTGGTATCATCAGCAAATGATACCATCTTAGAAAATCAACCTATATTTAACTTTAAATTAATAAGAAGAAGTCTATGATGAATTTCAGTGTCAGCTCAGTGTAGCCTTCAGTTACTTTTCCTAGGAGACACTGGTAGGAAGAGAATGGGCTTTAGCTGTTCCTAAACCTGGTTTACACTGAGTTCTAGCTCTGCCAGTTGAGTTTGTGACTTCAGATGCTGTAATTGTTTCTGCTGAGCCTCAGTCTTCTTATCTCTAAAGTGGTGATAAGAATTTGAACCTTGCAATGTTACACTAGAAAATATGGTCCAGGAGAGATGTTCTGTTTTTTGTTTTTTGTTTTTCTGCTTCATTCATTGTTTTATCCTCAAGCCTGAATGCTTGACACACAGTAGGTGCTCAGGAAATATTTCTACAACTAAGGAACTGGGAATTTACTTAAAACCATCTCTGCAACATACATAACTCAATACCTGAAATATGCTAAGAATTTTTCCCACGCATTTTACAGTGTTGAGTTAAAACATCTTTTGGATCTGGCTGCCTTGGAAACATGACTTTTGACTGCATCCTACTTCTTGTCTTTCAAGTCATGTACAGTGTAAGTGTATTAACTAGATTTTCAAAGGGTGATTAGAATTTAAAAAGGTAAATGATGTCTTCGGGGAGCATTTATAGAGTAGAATCCCACCTAGTTACGCCTGCACCTCCTGACTCCTGATGCCCATAAGGATAAGGACACCGCCTCTTTCCTGCCCCCCCCCACTCCCTTCTTAGAAATTAGGCTCTAGTTCTGTGTGAGGGGGTGGCCCTTAAAAAGAACTGGAGACATTTAAAAACTCTGCTTAATATTACTAATTATCAGAGAAATGCAAATCAAAACTACACTGAGTTATCACCTCACACCAGTCAGAATGGCCATCATTCAAAAGTTCACAAATGATAAATGCTGCAGAGGGTGTACAGAAAAGGGAACCTTCCTACACTGCTGGTGGGAATGTAGTTTGGTGCAGCCATTGTGGAAAACAGTATGGAGATTCCTCAAAAAACTAAAAATACCCTTACCATATGAATCAGCAGTCCCACTCCTGGGCATATATCCAGAGGGAACTCTTAATTCAAAAAAATACACCCACCCCAGTGTTCACAGCAGCACTATACACAGTAGCCAAGACCTACAAGCAACCTAAATGTCCATCAACAGATGACTGGATAAAGAAGTTGTGGTATGGAATACTACTCAGCCATAAAAAAGAATAAAATAATGCAATTTGCAGCAACATAGATGGACCTAGAGACTGTCACTCTAAGTGAAGTAAGCCAGGAAGAGAAAGAAAAATAACATATGATATCACTCATGTATGGAATCTGAAAAAAAAGAAAAAAGAAAAGAAGGACACTAATGAACTCATTTACAAAACAGAAATAGACTCGAAACAGTAAACAATCTTATGGTTACTGGGGAAAGGGCATGGGAAGGGATAAATTTGGGAGTTTGAGATTTATGAATGTTAACTTCTATATATAAAATAAGATTTTAAAAAGTTTCTGCAGTATAGAACTATGTTCAATATCTTATAATAACCTTTAAGGAAAAAATATCAAAATGAATATATGTATGTATTTGCATGAATGGGGCATTTTCTGTACACCAGAAATTGACAGATTATAACTATACGTTAAAAAAATCCTAAGGCCAGATGACTTCATGGGAGATTTCTACCAAACATTCAAAAAGAATACCCATCCTTCTAAAACACTTCCAAAAAATAGAAGTAGGGGCACTTCCTAACTCATTTTATGAGGACAGAAACATCTTGTTACCAATGTTAAACAAAGATATTACAAGAAAATAAAACTTGACATTGAAAATGATACAGTGTGGGAAATCTGGACATCAGGAACCACCCCGGGTCTGTTATTGTTACTGTTGTTGTTTTTACTGCTATTTGTTTAGTAATTTTCATGGACTAATTCTGTAAAAGTTCCACTCTTCATCAGGTGAGGCCCCTGGATGCTCTGGTGTTAGCAGCGGGTTCAGCTCACGTGTGCACAGAGGTCTCCTCAAAGGCCTGAACCAGCAGGTCTCTCAGGGCTCTGCGTGTGAGGCGGGTGCACCGTCAGCACTCAAGCAGGTGGGCCACACTCCATCTTAGCCCTAATGTCCTGCTTGTGCAGAGGCTCCAGGTCAGCCAGAGATGCGGGCACCAGTGCTTCTCGGGTCCCTCCTGGGCACACAGCCCTTGCCGGTGGGTAGCCTTCTAGGTTCCCGGGGATATGGCAGAGCTTGCTGAAGCCCCAGTGGGCATCTCCTTCCCTAGTTTTTCCTTTTAATCCTCTTGGTAGCAGATCTGGTGTTGCCCCCTGAGGTTCCTGCAGGGCTGTACAATTGTCCCTGGTTTATTTGAACCCAGAATGCCTTGTAGAGTGAGTGGTTCACACAGACTGAATGAGAAGGCAGGTCAAGTAAATAGAAGTCCAGAGGGTGAGGCTTTCCAGGGAGCTGCCAGATAGGCCAACAGTGACCTTCGTCCGGGCACCAGGACTTTGGGGCGCTCCCTCCAGTTCCTGCTTGGCCCCCGGTGTTCTCAGCTACCATAGTTGCCAGACTGTGGCTTTTCAAGGAGACTGTAGAGCTGAGGAGAGAAGAACTGGAGCAGGCAAGTTAAATGCCACAGAGCTCAGAGCTCACTGTCCTTACTGAGATTCAACTTTTTTGTTTTTTGCTTTTCCTTAAACAGAAGCCCAGATCGTTCCAAGACTTTGTTTGCAACAACTGCCATTATTGCAAGATCTCTGGCTAACGTCCAGAGTTTCAAAATGTTGATTTTGAAAACTTTTGTAAGCTTTCTCAGTGCTTTTGTGTAGGAGTGGCTTTTTGAAGGTCCTTACTTTGCCATTTCAGAAGTTCTTCTCTCCGCAAGTGAGGTTTAGGTTAGAAGGGGCCTTAGGAAGCAGTCTCTGAAGTCCACATTTTCCAGAGAGAAGCTGAGGCTCAAAGGCCGACTGCACAGCAGGAGGACCTCACACAGGCTGGGGTGACCCTGTCTGCTCTGCCCTCATCACTCGGCTGCTCCCCACCCTCGCCCCCACCCCCACCAGTAGTTTCAACAAAAATTTATGGAGCATCTATTATGCACCAAACCTGTTAGAACCTGAGCCTAAGTGAGCAAGGCACACACCCTCTGAAAAACTTGAGTAACTGGCAGATTACATGGAAATAGGAGATGAATAAAATTTGAATAAAATTCTCAGAGAATGGAGGAGGACTCAACTAACTGGCTGAGACAGTCCAGAAAAATGTCACTGAAGTGTTGGCATTAAGTAAGTTTGACCAGGTGTAATTACATATTTTTTAAAGAAAAAAATATAAAGACAAGAAAATGATAAAGGACCTGGCCTGTTGGGTATTGATAGATCAGCAGTTTGGCAGGAGAAGTACTGAGAGATGTGATTGAAGAGGTGAGCAGGTATCAGATCACAAAACCACCACGTGCCCAGCTAAGGAGCAGGCCACACACATGGCTGTACACAGCCCACCTCCAGAGGGCACTGCTCACCTGGACCAGTGATGGAGTCCCAGGAGTTCACAAAGAGGCAGCCCCACTAAAGCATTTACAAGGCATCTGTGGTCAGTAGGAAGGAGAGTATATTGTTCTGTGAACTGAGTGAGGAAAAGATTAAATAGCCTAGTAAAAATGGCACAGAAATATCTAAAGGTTTCATCTGAAAAAACATAACAGCATTACAACTTCAGTTTAATCTATTACATGCCAAGCATAGTGTTACTTTGTTTAATATAAATATATATTATGTTTATATGTTTATATACCATATAATTTAATTGATAATATATAATAGGAAACTATATTTATATATTCTATATATATGTTTAAAAACATAAGGATATACACACACACACGTGCACATATTTGTTCATCACAAGAATTAAAATAAAGGCTTATCGGACACTTTAGGATAAGTTATGCTGCAGCAACTAACAATCCCAAATCCTCGTGGCTCACAGGCGACAATAAATAGGTTAACTTTCACATCACATGTCCACCATAAATCAGCTATGACTCTGCTTCTTGTCCTTGTCTCCTAGGTGTAGGCTGACAGACACTTATCTGGGACGTCGCTGGTCTCATGGCAGAGAAGAAACATGTTGAACTTTGAGCTGGCTCTTAAGCACTCAGAAGTGACTCGTTGAACTTTTGCTCTCATTTTATTGGCCAAAGCAAATGACATGGCCATTCCTGTATTTATCAGAGTGGTCAGGTGTATACAATGGTTCCCCAGGGAGAAGCACCACAAAGGAAGGCCACCCAGAGAGGGGCAGGGAATGTTTTTAACCGATCTCATAATTCATAGCTGTTTTATTCCTTCTATTTTGCAGTTTAGGAAATGGGTTCAGGAAAGGAGAGTAGCCCATTTAATTTGCAAGGAGAAGTAAATAAATGATAAAACTGGAATTGAATTTAGGCCAACTTAGCTCCAAAGTCCTGACCCCAGTTCATTTAACTCCCCATGCCTCTCACACTGAGTCTTTTAATGTTGTGCATCAGAGCCCTGTGACATCCTTGGACCCTGATGGATTTGACAAACAGAAGCCTCTATTTTGACCCTGACTGTTTTAACAGGCATCAGTGATTCAGTGCCAGCCCCTGAAAGTGACAATTTGCATTTGACCGTTTATTCTTGCTTAGATTAATTTCTCACCTGTTTCAAAAGAAGTAGGAAAAATTCTTTGATGTAAAGAGCAATACAAATAGCTTGTGGTGGATGCACATAAACACAGTGTGACCCAGATACTACAAAGTACCCATCCGGGGACATCAGTCTGTTCCTGAGAAACAAGCATGGGGAAATGGAATGGGCGGTGCTGTTCCAGAAAGCCAGCTGGGAAATGGAGAGGAAACTGACGTAAGAAGTAGCCTGCCCTCCTCCACTGTGTTTGTGAGTGATCATAACAAGCTGGCATCAGGACTGAGACGTAGGTCATTGGAGTGAGGTGACAAGGACAGAGGAGCAATGACAGAGATCTGATTCTGGACAACAGGTGCAATCTAGCACCAGCCCATAGTGATTCCACCTTATTTTAGTCATTAACTTCCCATTTATTGAGTCCTACCACGTCCCAGGTATTGTTCTTTTAAAAAAATATATTTATTTTTTGTGTTTTGGAGGGGAGGTAATTAGATTTTTTTTTTTTTTTGAGTTGGTACTGGGGATTGAACACAGGACTGACCTCATGCATTCTAAGAACACACTCTACCATTTGAGCTATACCCTACTCCCCCCCTACCCCCACCAGGTATTTTTCTTGATACTAAACAAGACAGATACTGTTCCACAAGGAATCCTCAAGGAATCTGCTAGTAGCATTTGCTGTGTAACAGTGCAGTTCAAAATGTAGTGCCTTAAAACAATAACCACTCATTTAAATCACAAATCTTAGGTTGGCTATTTAGATTGGGTTCAGCTGGGCTGCTCTGGTGTCATTTGGGTTCACTCATGCCTGCATGCGGCTGCTGCATGTGCTTGGGTCCAGCTCATCGCGGGTGGTCTTAAGCACAGCTCTGGTGGTTGGCCAGCTGTCAGCTCAGGCAACGGGACAGAAATGACTGTTTCTCATCATCCATCATGCTAAGATGGGCTTGTTTATATGATGGTGGCAAAGTTGCAAAAAAAACCAGGAAGAAACGTACAAAGTCTCTCAAGCCCCAGTTAAAAAAGTCATTTCATTACATTCTATTGGCCCAAACTGGTGAGCAGGACAGGCCAAAGTAAAGGGAAATATAAATAGATTCCATCTCATGAGGGTAGTTGTTGTAAAGGGACAACAAGGAGTGTAAATATATGGATAGGAATTATTATGACCATTTTTGCAAATACTTGTTGTTTTCAGACCATCTTAATTCCCATAAAAACTACAGCAGAGTGATGAAACTCCTGTTTCATGCTAGGAGAGAGCAACTAGTACTAGGTTAGTCCTTGTACCATAAACAACCAGAACAACAGGCAAAATAAATAAGGTAAGTTTTCAGAGGACACATGCACCCCAAAGTTCACTGCAGTACTATTTACAATAACCAAGACTTGGAAACAATCCAAGTGTTCATCAATAGACAATTGGTTTAAAAATAAGATGAGGTATAAACATGTTTACAAGGACTATTACTGAACCATAAAAAAGAAGGAATAATTGCCACTTGCAGTGACATGGATGGAAGTAGAGATGATCATACTAAGTGAAGTAAGACAAGAAAGACCAATGTTATATGCTATCACTTATATGTTGAATCTAAAAAGTAATACAAAAGATTTTACATACAAAACATTAACAGACTCAGAGACACAAGAAACAACATATTTGTCACCAAGGGGAAAGGCGGGGGTGGAGGGATAAATTACGAGTATGGGATTAAATGCAATAAACTACTATACATAAAATAGATGAGCAACAAGGATTTACTATGTAACACAAGGAACTATATTCAGTAACTTGTAATAACCTGTAAAGGAAAATAATCTAGAAAATATATATATGTAACTGAATCACTTTCCTGTGTACCTGAAACTAACACAATATTGTGCATCAACTATACACCAACTGAAAAAAAAATAAGTTTTCAGATATTGGAAACTTGCTAATTCAGGCCTGTGTCCTCAGAGAAAGGAACAGATGATATGAACTCTACAATCTCTCTGTCTTTCTGCCTGGATGCACTGACTTGACACCCTTCCAAGAAGGGCGGGGATTTAGATCACAGCAATCTTATTTTGCTAAGATGAGAACATATAGATTGGCATTTGGGGTGACTGCCATGGATGGAGTTACAGGGCAGAAAACACAAAGGAGGAAGCAATGCCAAGAAATAACCCCATGAATACTCAGAGAGATTAGCTGAATAGCACACTGTGCATGTGTAGGGTGAGACCCCACGAGGCTGGGCAAAGAACATCCACTGGGGATAAAACAACTGCCAGAGAGCTGTCAGCTTAATGCCTGCCAGAACTTTTACATAGTTGGAATTATTTGGATTCTGAACAGAGTGTAGAGACCATATTGACCAGTTAGAGGTCCCAGAAAGATCACACTTCAGGAGCCCAAGAAAGAAGCCTGCCCTTGATCCTTTAACAAAGCTTCAAAACAAACCTTGAAACTAACAAGAGGTTTTTCATGTAAATTAGTGTCAAAATAAAACTCAATACTCTTTAAAGAAAAACAACAGAATCTACTGTATAATGAAAATATTACATAGTCAATCCACAATTACTAGACATAAAAAGAATTTGGAATATGTGACTCATAAGCAGTAGAAAATCAATTAATAGAAGACACAAATTGATAGAAATGATGGAATTAACTAAAAAAAACTTCAAAATGATTATAAATATATTCAAGGATTTGAAGGAACACATGAACAGAGTCAAGAGAAATATAAACTGTGAAAATAAGAACCAATTGGTACTTCCAGAGTGGAAAAAAGAAATGAAAGAAAAACTAAAGGATGGACTTAATGACAGAGTAGACTCACCCAAAAAAGTGAACTTTAAGGCAGGGCAATAGAATTTATCCAAACTGAAGTACAGAGAGAAAAATGGCTGAGAAAAATTAACATAAACTGGGCATCCTGTAGGTCAATATCATGGGGTCTAATACATGACTGAATGAAATTATGAGGACAGAGGGTGAGTCCATAAAAACATATGAAGAAATGACCAAAATGTATCCAAATTTTCTAAAAGTATTAAACTCATGGATCGAATAAGATCAATGAACTCCAATTAGGATAAACACAAAGAAAACTATAGACAGATTATACCGAAACTGCCGAGGAGTAATGATAAAGAAAAACAATCTTAAAAATACTCACAGAACAAAGACTCATAATGAATAGGAGACCAAGTGTATAAATTATTGTGGACTTTTATCAGAAACAGAGTAAGCCAGAAAACAACAAAATGATGTCTTCAAAGTGATAAAAGAAGAATCCTGGTAATCTAGGATTTTATATTCTCTAAAAAAGGTGGCAAAATAAAGACATTCTGTGACATTAAAAAAGATAAACATGGAAGAAATTCAGGGCAAAGTGTACTGCACTGGTTTCCAAGAGAGGTGAGGTAGAGGGGGGATCAACCTGAGGGACTTACCAACACACATCCCTCCCCCTGAAGGCAGCTGTGCAGTGAACAAAGATGCATAGGCTGCATGTGTTTCAGAAATTTTTTTCTGTGGTACCCTTTCCCCAGTGGGCACCACCACTGTACACTTACTTAATTTTTTGTATGTTTATAATCCTCCATTCCCCCCATCACTACACTGTGAGCTTGAAGACAGAATAGCCCTGTCCCTTCCATCTCAATCACTGTGCAACTGGCTCACGGTTCATGCTCAAAAAATAACTGTTCAATTGATGTGAAAATACAATTTATGTGAGACTTGGTTCCAAAGCACAGCTCCACTACTCTTTCCAAGCAGATAAAACAATTCCTAAGGTTTGGTTTATCCACACGTGGGAAAATATCACCAGAGTTATGTGGATATTGGGGAAAGCAATGCAATTTTATTGAGTAAGAAAATGTTAACTTAATAGACATATTGCACGATTGCATTCATGCAAAGCTAATCAGAATAACATGCAGGAGAGTCTTCCATAACAAATCTATTTGAACTGTATTCTCAGAGACGTAATGGCAGAAACACCAGTGTGTGCTTGTGAGAGAGCAAAGTTAAACAGGGCAAAGTATTCCTCATAAAGTAGGTCAGAGCTGTAACGCTTCCAGTCTCTGCTACATTTCCAGTCCTGTCCCTCTGTTCACAGGGCTGACCCTGGGACACAGCAAGGTCCTGAGCAGTCCTGGGAGTCATCCCCCTACACCTTTCATTCCACACGGAACGAGAAAGAGCACTTGTCAGGCTCTCACTGTGGGCGGGACGGCACACGTGTAACAGGAGGTGGAAACGGGCCTCTTCCTTTCTCGGTTTCAGCTGCATCCAGTTGCCGCCAGTCAAACGGCCCCTGGAAAGCACTGTTGAGGCCCTAGTTCTACAGTAAGGCACGGGAACCCCGGGTGGGCCCTGCCACGGGGCGTCAGGAAACAGTTCTTGTAACCCCTGCAGCCCACTCCTGTCAAGATGGTACGTAATAGGGGGGAAGGAGGAACAAAATATCTTCCCTTGAGAGCCCTGCTGGCCGATGTGTGGCTGCCCCAGGGTCTGACTACTAACTCTGATCCACTATTTGGCAAAATCTGACCCAAGCCACGTCAACAGACCAGAAGCAAATCCAGGACTAAGGAAGAAGGAAGCAGGCAGGTCAGAGCCATAACTTTTATGATGTGCTGTATGGTATGCAAATCATTAAAGTCCATTATTTCCTGTTTTTATAGTGATTCTTCCTTTAGAGAAAAATAATTATCCTCTTTTATCTTTTCAGTGAAAAGGCAAATCCCTCCCAACATGACTGATTCACTCAGGGCTACACTGGGGATGGGAAACCTGGGGTTTGGATCCAGTTTCCACTGAGTCCAAGTCCTAGGACCTTCCTCAGAGGCAGGTCATTGTGTTCCCTCCCTTCTCAGCAGGCGACAGTGCCATGGGGGAATGTGGGGATTCTTCCCACTTTCCATCCCCCTCCCTCCTGGACAACCTCATTCCCTGGGAACAGCACAGATGCAGTAGGGGGCTGGGGAGACCGTCATGCCGGTTTTGAACTTCAGGCTCAGCTTCTCATTGTCTGGAGGCCTGAATGTGAATTTTTGCACAAGAGAAGTAAAGAAAATGAACAACTCAGATCTGGCCAACTTCTCTCCAAGGCACACCCGCTTTCCTGAAAGACAAAAACATAAGACGCGTTACCTTCTCAGACTGTGTGCCCAGCAACGACTGAAACCTTCCACCACGTCTTGCAAAACCTGAGCAAAGGGAGGGCCTGCTGGTCCATGAGGCTTTATACTCTTGGTTTATTTGATCAAAGTCACCTGAGTTAAACAAGGCACAGAAAGCATCCATCCACAACCACACACTCCAGTGCGTCCAAGGCGCAGGCAGATGAGCACAGGTGTGAAGGTTCAGCTTGTGAATGAAAGAAGTGAGAGGTCTGGGTTGACTTGTTAAGTGGAGTCTGGCCTAAAGTCTTCCAATAATCCCATAGCAAACAAGAAAGACAAAAACCCAAACCCTGTGTTATTTTTTTTTTTTTTCAGTTCTTAAAAGCAAACTGATGAAAAGGGTAAGCAAGTAAATATCTGAGGAGGCACCTTTTCCCTGCATCAGGTTTCTCTCTTTAATGGTTGGGAATCTCCCTGCCGTGGCCTCCCAATGCAGGGCAGACCATGTCTCATCCCCGCTGTGCTCTGACACCTGCTCCAGGCTCCCGCTGCCCCTCCCCTTCCTGAATGCCCTCCTCTCCCCACTTTGACTATGACACCCCACACTCGTCTCTACCACCACGTCTTGTGTGAGAGGGTATGAATACCTTACTTACACCCCAAGTAATACAAGTTCACTGCAAAAATAAATAAAAGTGTTAAAAGTATAAAGAGAATAAAAGATATTTGTAATTCTATAATCCTTGTTAAAATTTTTAACATATTTCCTCCCTCTCCTACAGCCATTATGGAAAACAGTATGGAGATTCCTCAAAGAACTAAAAATAGACTTACCCTATCATCCACCAATCCCACTCCTGGGCATATATCCAGAGGGAACACTAATTCAAAAAGATACATGCACTCCAGTGTTCATAGCAGCACTGTATACAATAGCCAGACATGGAAGCAACCCAAATGTCCACTGACAGATAACTGGATAAAGAAGTTGTGATGTATGTACAGAATGGAATACTACTCAGCCATAAAAAGCATAAAATAATGCCATTTGCAGCAACATTGATGCACCTGGAAATCATCATTCTAAGTGAAGTAAGCCAAAAAGAGAAAGAAAAATACCATGTGATATCACTCATATGTGGAATCTAAAAAAAAGAAAGGAAAAGGAAAGAAAAAAGAGGACACTAATGAACTTATCTACAAAACAGAAACAGACTCGCAGACATAGTAAATAATCTTATGGTTACCAGTGGAAAGGGGGTGGGAAGGGACAAATTTGGGAGTTTGAGATTCGTAAATGTTAACCAATATATACAAAAATGGATGAAAATTTTTTCTGTATAGTACATGGAACTATATTATCTTGTAATAACTTTTAATGAAAAACAATATGAAAATGAATATATGTATATGTATATATATATATATATATATATATATATATATATATATATATGCATGACTGGGACATTGTGCTGTAAACCAGAGACTGATACATTGTAACTGACTAAACATCATTTAAAAAGTAAAATAAAGTAAAACCTGCCTGCCCCTCCCCAAAATGAAAAGAAACATCCGTCTGTATCTTATTTGACTTTCCTTATATTAAGAAAGGAGAAACTGATCCATTTTCTAACTACTAACAACAAAGTTGCAGTAAGAATTAAACGAGATGATTTGCTTATAAATGAGTTCTGTGATTAAGAGTGTGATACAACCCTCAGTAGCAAAAAACACAGTAAAGGAAAAATAAATATAACACGTGAAATACACAGGTGAAACTTTGTAATGTAACGTGACACCTGAAGCCCTTGCACAGGAAGACTGGAAGGTATTCCTACACCTCATGTCTGCTTTCATATTATGAAGTGGCTGGTCCATTGTGAGCAAAGGTGACATAGAACCAGATGAAGACAGACAAAGAAGATCTGATGAGAGCCAACCCAGGTACACTCTGGACAGTGTCATACAGCATGGCTCAAATTCCAGTCCCTCCCTTCCTGTGCCTTAGCGGTGTCATCAGCCAATGATTCTGTCTCCAAAAATCAACCTATACTTAAGTTTAAATTAATGATAAGAAAACTATGATGAATTTGAGAGTGTCAACTCAGTGTAGCCTTTAGTTACTTTCCTAGGAGACACTGGTAGGAGAAGTACAGGCTTTAGTTGTTGATAAACCTGGTTTACACTGAGTTCTAGCTCTGCCACCTGAGCTTGTGACTTCAGATGTCATATTGTTGCTGCTAAGCCTCAGTTTTCTTATCCCGAAAGTGGTGACAGGAAGTTGAACCTTGTATAATTATACTGTATGAGAGAGATTCTATTTTCTACTTCATTCATTATCTTATCCTCAAGTCTGAATGCTTGACACACAGTAGGTGCCCAGGAAATATTTCTACAACTAAGGAACTGGGAATTTACTTAAAACCATCTCTGCAACATACATAACTCAATACCTGAAATATGCTAAGAATTTTTCCCACACATCTTACAATGTTCTGAGTTAAACCCCCTTCTGGATCTGGCTGCCTTGGAAACATGAGACTTTTAAACTGCATCCTACTTCTTGTCTTTCAAGTTCTGTACAATGTAAATGTATTAAGCAGATTAGAATTTAAAAAAGGTAAATGATGTCTTTGGGGAGCATTTATAGAGTAGAATCCCACCTAGTTATGCCTGCACCTTCTATAGTCCATAAGGAAGAGGACACCGCCCTGTTCCTGCCCCTTCCACCCCATTCTTAGAAATTGGCTCTAGTTCTGGGTGAGTGGGTGGCCCTTAAAAAGAATTTGAAATATTTAAAAACTCTAAAAAGATGGCAAGTGTCCAGTCTTCTTTTTGGACAAGCTGGGTCTGAGCTTCTGTCCCCAGTGTTCTTGGTCAAATCTGCATCAGAGTCAAACCAGGACTCAGGAAGTAAGGGCATGAGTCCTGGTGATGCCCCACCCAGGGAACCCAGAGGTGCAGCAACATCAACAGGGAGTCAGGATGGGCAGGGCTTTCCAAGGACATTCCTACAAGGGCAGAGCACACGAGGGAGAGTAGAGAAGGTCTGAGAGAGGGACTCTGAGTTGCTATGTTTGTATTTATTACATCTCACCTGCTGAGAAAGGGAGAAAGTCTTCCCTTTTCTTAAACTGTCCATTCTCCAGAAAGTGCTCCGGATTGAATGTGTCTGGGGTGGCCCACGCTGTGGGGTCCCTGTGCAGTGCAGTCAGGTTGGTCAGGACTATGGTTCCCTAGAAAAGGCAGCAAAGACTCAGGAAAGGCTTGATCCACAAAACACACCTGTGCAGAGGGGCAAGTGTCCCCCAGGATCCCACACCCAAACCTGACTGCCGTCTGAATCCTCTCAACCTCCCCAACCGACCATCCTCTGAGCCCAACCTCTAGGACCCTGCTCTTTGCCAGGGGACAGATTACAACGATGGATGGAAGTGTCTGCTGGGAATTTTACCAGGGAAGTGTGATCACTCTTGACTGCAGAATAGATCTCTCCAGGGTCATGTGAGTGTGGAACTTAGAAGGGAACATGTGTGCATCAATGAGAGAATAATGTGACAGCTGGAAAGTCAATATTGTCCCAAAACCAACCCAGCTGCTCCCTGAAGTGATAACTATGGCAGCTCTTTCAAGGTAAAAATGCCTCATGTATCTTTGTTTCCCCCATTCTCTTACCTCCACTGTGTAGGACATTCCACAAAAGGGTAAATGAGAGAATCAGGTCATCCAGTGAAGGAACCACTATCCTTCCATGTACATAGCAAGAAACCCAGGAGTCCCCCTTAATACATCCCTTTCCCTCATTCTGCCTTCATCCAATCCTTAACAAGGCTGGCAAGTTTACTTTAAATTTTGCTTGCATCTATCTCCTCCAGTTTAGGTCCACCACTGCCACCCTGGTCCAGGCTACCCCCTTGCTACCCTCAGTAGCAGTCTAACTACACTCCATACCCTCTCTTTCCTCTTTCAGAGTGCTCCAAACACTGAAGGAAGAATTAGCTTTAAACAGGACTTTGTCATGTGACACCCATCCACCCAGCACACCTGGAACTTGACAGACACCCTCAATAGCTCCCTGTCACTCTTAGATGAAGCACGCATCACCTCACACTGTCTGAGCCCCTCCCTCTGCCTGCACCCCCACTGCAGGGAGCTGCTTGCAGTTTCTAAAAGTCATCACATGTTCCCATTCATTTCCATGCCTTTTAAAAGCTGTTCGCCTTGCCTGGAATATACTTCCTCCCCACTTTGCCACTGAGTTAAGTCTTACTCATCCTTTAATCCTCATCACTGCTTTTTGGAAGCCTTCTCTGTTCGCTCCTGCTCCCACTCCCCATTCCAGTCAGCCTGCATCTTTAGAGAAACCAGTGACTTTTTTCTGCTGGGCAGTTATCATGATTTCTACATATAAACTTGTATGATTATTGTCCTCAGAGTTGTTTTCCCAGACCTGAACATTTTAGGTCCTAAATCACATGTGTTGATTAAGAAAGAACAATGACTGCTATTTGGAGCATTTTACTGTTCACTGTGTTAATCGTTTTACATTCATGGCCTCACTTCACCTCCACCTGTTAGGTAGGTTTAAATTAATTGCCACAGATAAAGAAATTGAAGCTCAGAAGTTATTTAAGTTGCCTAGAGTCACAGGGTGGGAGGAGGTGGAACCATGATTTGAACGAGGACATTTGACTTCAAAGCTCTGTCTCGGAGGCTCTACAACACACAGTCAATGACATGGCAACGTTCTCAGGATGATTTTTCAAGCAGACTTTAAAAATCAGAGTAGAACAAGACTTGAGCCCAATCTACGGAGCTAAATGAATCACTATAAAAATGCAAAGAGCACCTGTGAAATAATCTAGACCCTAGTCTCCTCCCACAGGATTGTCCATCAGGAGGAAAACAGGAAAGGCAATGCCCTCAGGAACAGCTGCTTTTCCTGGCTCTGCAGGGACAGTGACCCAGGGGTGTCCCATGGGTAAGATCCTCTGGTTCTACCTCTTGAGATCGTCCCCAGCTAAGACATACACAGAGGGACTTAGAGAACCTAGAAGGCATCCACAGGTGGCAAGAAAGCAAAGGAGTTTAAATATGTAGTTGCAAGTGCAGCGCTAGGGGGAACAGGAGAGGGACCTACCCATATCCTAAGGGGAGGGGGCAGTGACAACAGTTTCCTTTGTGATGACAGGGAGGGACCAACTGAGGACACCTGCAGGGAGACTCTTAAAGTCAGAGTAAAGCAACTCCTGTGCAGAGAACATGGTGCAGTAAAAAAAAAAAAAAAAAAAAAGACCAGAGATTCAGAACGTTTGTTTTCTGAATTCACTTTGTAGTTCAGACATCTTAGGAAAGCTTATTCACTCTCTGAGCCTCAAGTTAAATTTTTAAAGTGGGACTAATGGAATCATTCTGAGCACTGATGTAGACACTGATGAAGGAACCCACATAGTCCATGGTACATCATTGCTGCTTAATGAGCATCAGTTCCGTTCTCTCCTTTCTGATATTTAACAGGGAACACACTTGGCTTGGTTTCCCTTGTGAGATGATAGTTTCATTACGGGGTTGTAGGGCAAAGCTGGAAAAATACCTGTGTGGATATTATGCTAGAAACACCATCATGAACGTGACGTTGGTTCACATGGTCTCAAATGTCCATTTATGTTTCAGTATTCTCTAATCCCAAGATTGTGAAGCCAAATTTTCCAAAGTAAGTCTGCAAGATACCTAGTCCTGTGAGAAGCTCTACCAAGGCAAAGAAAGGACCTTGTGTCAAAGTCTGACTGAGAACCGCTGCTTGCTGTCTCCCCACAGAGAATCACAGTGCACATCACATAGTCAAAACACTGAGAAATCTCACAGTGAAGGAAAACTAGGCTTTGCCTACACACATTTGACCTAGGAACCCCCTTCTTCTCCATAATATATATTATTATCTAGCCGAACTGATGTTCTAAAGACAACACACAGAGAAAAGAAACTAGCATGAGTGTAGTATCTCTGTCCCCATTTAAGTGATCCTGTAGGACAAAAATCCAAGTCACTTTCCCAGTTGAGAGTCCCAACATTTAAAAAGGTGAGCATGGAGATCTGAGGCCACGAGGGAGGCCACAGTTACCTTGGGCAGGTGGTATCCAGCCAGCGTGGTGTCCACTGTCACCTCCCTGGGCACGTTCAGGGGGACGATGTCTCCCATTCTCTGCACCTCGTGGACGACAGCGTTGGTGTAGGGCATGGACTCCCGAGCTGCCGTGCTCGGCTGCTGCCATTGGCCAAGCACCCTGTCGATCTCAGCCTGAACTTTTTCTGAAAAAGCAGAGAAAGTCCTATTATTGTAGTATTCATTACCCTCCTTGAGCCTGGTTCAGCTAAGGAATGAAGTAACCAGGATCAAAATGGCTAGAGTTATAGCAGGCTGTGTAGACGGTAGCTTCTCAGGGAGGTACCTGAGTGCAGAGTGAGCGCTGGTTTAAGACAAATCTGGTTGCAATTCTTGCTGCTCAACATTCCTGCTGCATGTTACTGAAACTCAGTGTCCTCTTCTTATTAGTGAGGATAAATCTGCTTTCATCTTTAGGATGTTTTGAGATTTACATCAACTGATTCAGGGGAGTGTCACACAAATTAAGAAAAACCCGCTAATTGTGCTCCACTAGAGGTTTTTCTCTTTTTCTAGGGTAATAGAAATTTTAGCTGGATACCTGTTTCCCCAGCTAAAAACTCCATTTCCCAGATTCCCTTGTGACTACGTTGTAGAAAAAAAGAATATACGTACAGGGATGTTTACACTGCGAACATTCCCTTAAACTTAAGGTTGCTTTTCCCTTCCCTTTCTATTGGTGGAAACGCAGCCTTATTGGTGAGACATCTTTGTGACGGCCAAAAGGGGCATCATTCTATACACAGCAGAGCAACACATTAGACAGAGCTTGGAACCCAAAGGGTTCTGCACTATCCAGCTTAGAATATTTCACTTGAGAGAAAAATAAACTATATTTTTTTATAGACATTAGAAAACTTTAAAAATTGTGATAAAATACACAATATAAAATTTAACATCATAACCATTTTACATGTACAGATTAAGAATGTTAAGTACATTCACCTTGTTGTACAACCACTTTTTTTCTTGCATAATTGAAACTCTGCATCCATTCAGTGAAAACGTCTCATGTTCCCCACCCCCAGCTTCTGACACCCACCATTTTACTTCTACTTTCTATGAATTCAACCAATCCTGACACCTCCTATAACTAGAAACATATACAGTATGTGTCCTTTTTTGATTGGTTTAATTTGGCGTCATGTCCTCAGGGTTCATCCATATCAAATCATCTGTCATGATATTTCCATTTTAAGGCTATATAATATTACACTGCATGTCCCAATTTGTTCATTTACCCATTAACTTGTATTGCTTCCCCTTCTGTCATTTTAAGCAATTGGTATTTTGGAATCTCTAATAGAGAAGCCAAATCTAGATCCTAACTAGGTGGCTTTTAAACTTAAAACAAAAACAAAAACCATGTGATTCACAGTTACAAATACATTGTACATCATGACTCAGGACACAGGATTAAAAATATACACACATGTGTATATTTATACATATATAAGGAAAGAATTAAAAATTTCATGAAAAATACTTGTCTGTAGTACACTGGAAGCACTCTGATTTTTCTGTTTTAATTTAAGAAAAAAAGTTAGTCTTGATCCACTAAATTGGCTTTATGTTCTGTTAATAAACTATTACACCAGTTTGAAAACCTGCACCCCAACAGTTTTCATCCTTCAAATGCCCAAAGTGTTCTGGGGTCTAGAGAAAGAAAAACGATGGTAACAGTCACTGTCCTGCAATGAGATACACCCTGTGGGGAGGTATGTAAATAATGCTCAAAAAGCAAAGTGATGGAGGTGCACGTGGTTGTCTCCAAAGGAAGAAACGCTAGTAGTTTCCTAGAGAGTGAGGAGACATCTGAGTGGGGTTTGCGTCTGAGTGGATTCTTCAAGCATAGCTAGTGGTCTACCATGTAGAGAAATTAGGGAAATAGTTCCCTGTGTTACTCTTCTACGGAGGAGCAGGTGTGACGGCACAGAGGCGTAAATTAGGACAGTGTAATGAAAACCACGTCATTCAGTGAGGCGCTGGGTGAGTAGGGTTGAGGTTGAACAGGCAGGAAGGGGCACATCACAGGGCAGGATACACCAGACCCAGGAGTCTGAACATCGTCCACAGGGCAGTGGAAGACATGACTTAACAGGCGGGAAGGTGAGGACCAGCTTTCACATGTGAATGGACTGTAACTCTTTCTGGGAACTCACCAAGATGTCCATGGACTTCACTGTTTTCCCCACTAGACTGGCAATTTCCTGAGAGCAGGGACTCTCTGTTATGTTTGTAGTACGTGGACCCTTCACAGTTCTGACTGTGAAACTGAAGAATGTGCCCATTCTTCAGTCAACCAGGTGCTGTGACTGCCCTACCATCTCTCCATCCTACCATCTGTCTTCTGGCCCAAACTTTGGGAAGTGTGTTCCAGGAGGCCCCATCCTGACCTGCCCAGGCACACCCAGTGACATGCTTACCTTGGACTTTGGGGTACAGGGCCATGTAGAGCAGACCCCAGCGCAGTGTCGTCGAAGTTGTCTCCGTTCCAGCGAAGAAGAGGTCCAGGGTGCTGTGGATGAGGTTTTCTTCATTGAAACTTGCAGTAGCGTCGCCTCTATGCTGGAAAGCACAATGTTTGTTGGATTAATCAGATAGTTCTTGGTTGTCACAGCAAACAAGGGCTTCATCTTGGAGAGAATGAGGGAGGAGAGAGAGACCCCAGGAGAAATGATTTCCCTTTGGCCATCTCAGGAGGATTGAATGTCGTAAGTGTCCTCCTGCCCTAGTTCTGGATGTTTTGTTACCTTTGGTGGATGAAAATCAAGATGACTAATTATATTTTTATGCCCATAACTTGGAAGAACCTGTTAGTACACTGGAAAAACAGCCGGGGGCTCCAATACTAGCCACATCATTCACTATCTGTGTAGCTTGAGCAAGTTACTAAACCTCTCTGTGCTTCAGTTTCCTGCTTCCCAAAACAGAACTAACAACACTCACCCATTACAATGGCATTATGAATTATGTGAGACACAAAGGGCACACAGAAATCACTCAACAAGTGTCTGTACTGATACCTGAAAGAACGAACTGAATTTCTCTAATGTACAATAATTCTCATTTTTCCCCATTAGTCTTTTCCTTTGTAGGTTAAAAGTCTCTGATTCCAACAGCCTTTCCTCATGGTTCTCCAGTATCTTTACCATCTTCCTCCAGAGGCTTCACTTTGTCAACATTCCTCTGTGCGTGGTCCCACACCTGCACACCTTACAGCAGGTGAAGTCTCCTCCTCTGAGGAGAACCAATGCTTCCAGGAATGCTGTGCCAATAAGAAGAAATAAGAGAGGAGATGGAAGGAAATCCACCACTCTGTCAACTCCAGGAGAGGAAAAAATAATCCGATGAGTCATAGATGATGACAGGGATGCAGTGATGTGTATTAACCAGAAGGGATACCACATGAAAGGCTATACATCCAACTTGGCTTTTTCCTCTTTCTTTCCTATAATGTAGGGAAGTGGATGACACGGGGACAAGGGAGGAAGAGAAGGTCCCTCCCACTTGTGTCTAAATTCTGGCATCAGACTCAGCTTTACTTGTGTTCTGACCTGGGGGGCTGAGGGAAGAGGTAGGAAGCTGGGCATTGCTCCAACTATAATGAAACTATATTAATTTCTCCTTTTGTGTGTTTTTCCTCCATAGATAGGTAGAGGGTTGAGAACACATTATGACCTGGCAGTATTTCAGGTTTCAAAGGCCTAGAGCTAAATACCATTAAACTTCTATACTTCTTTAAAATTGTTTTAAATGTTTAATTTAACAATTTGTGAATGAAATTCTTTTTTTCTATTTGAGTATAATTGACTTCTATCTTTATTTCTAAATGTCTCATCAATTCAGAGTTAATGATATTCTTTCACTGTCTGAAATACTGTCTCTAATTTTCTCCTTGCACTGGGCTGAATAAAGACCCACTTAGATGTCCACGACCTGATTTCTGGAACCCAGGGATGGTAGCTTATGTGGCAGAAGGGACTTTGTAGATATGATTACATTAAAGATATTGATATGGGAAGATGATCCTGGGTCATCCCACAGGGCCCAATATATTCACAGCAGCCTTTATAAGAGGGGAGCAAGAAGATCATAAAAAGGAGATGTAACGTTGGTGGCAGAGAAGGTGCTACATTGATGACTCTGAAGATGGAGGAAGGGCCGTGAATCAAGGGGTACAGGCAGCCCCTACAGGCTGGAAAAGTCAAGAAAATAGATTTTCCCCTGAGCCTCCAGAAGAAGCCAGCCCTGTATGACCCTGACATTGGCCCAGTGAAGTCGGTTTCAGATTTGTGATGTTTCAAAGTATAAGACAATAAACTGTGTTCTTATAAGCCCCCCAAGTTTATGGTAATTTGTTATAGCAGCAATAGGACAATCAAATTACCTCATTTGCTCTTTAAGAACAGAATTCCAGAAACAACTCTGGATTCCTCACCTTCTCTATTTCCTGGAGGTAAGCATCAATGAAGTCTCTTGCTTCAGCAGGATTCCAGTCTCTCTTGTGGTTTTCAATCACATGGGCAACAAACATTTTCAGTTTCTCCCAGTTACGAAAAAGTCTTTGGTGGGGTCCAGGGAGGAAGTTCATTATCCGTGGAAAGATATTGTAAAACTGATTGAGAAAAACAAACAAACAAAAAAGAATTATGGAGACAAGGTGCTGCCAGTTTTTCACTTCCTAACACAATGTAACCATCTGCTCTTTACGTCTTTTTCCTGTTTACACTTAAGCCTTGGGTCACCCGCCAGTTTGTTTTATCTCTCTCATTCCTCTTCGTACCCTCTGGCCAAGCATGTCAGCCCTCCATCCACAATATAACCAGTGTCAGATGACTTCTCACCACTCCAATTACTTTGTCATCCTTGTACAATCCACCAGCATTTCCTACCTGGATGCTTTAAGAGCCTCCAACAGTTTTCCTGATTCCATCCTTCACTTCATTCCCAATCAATTTTCCATTGAGCTCCCAGGGGAATCATTTAACAGTTTAATTGATCATTTCACTTTCTGGCTCTCAATCCTCCAGTGACTTTCCATGACTAGAAAAAAATCCAACCTCATTCTCCTGGCCTGTAGCTCTCCATGAACTGGCCCCTCACATTCCTGTCTCCTCCTCTGCTACCCTCCCCACCATCTTCCTCTCTCTTACTCTTTCCAGTGCAGCCCCACTGGCCTCTGTGGTAACACCCAGGATGTCCTTGTCTAGGTCTTTGCATTTGCTGTTCCTTCCGCCTGGTATGGTCTTCCTCTGAAATCTGCATAACTCAGCCCCTTCCTTCATTAAGGTGCTGCTCAAAGGTCACCTACTTGGACCTGTCTTGCCTGATGATCCTATAATTAGCAGAACTTCTGCAGCCTCCTTCCATTCCTTTATTTTGTTTTATTTTAGTTCTTGGCAGTTATCACTAGTTGTGTTGGTGTATATACACTTGTGTTTGTGTAAAACATGTCCATCTGTCATGTGTCTCTGTATGTATCAATGTTAAAGACATATATCTGTTTATTTGCCTGTCCCCACTGTGATGTAATTTCCTTGTTGTAAGAAATTTTATACTGAAATGAAGTGGTTTTTAAAGGTATTTTCTCTAATAATATCTGGTAAAAAAGATAGTATAACATACTGGAAAGTGGGCTAGATTTAAAATGAACTGGCAAGAATTTGCGTTTTAGGTATAATTCTTTTCTGATAATAGTAATAATGTTGTGATTTGTCGCTACTTAATCTATTTGCCAGTCAGGCCCAAGGGTTATTTTCTGACTAATGACATGAGATTCCACCCCCACTTAACACAGAGTAGTGGACACTGTGTGGATTTGCTTACACCCTCCCTTACCTGCTTGCACACATCAAGATGCTTCATTTCATCTTTAAAGAAGTGGTATAAAAAATCAGCAGAGATAATGTGCGTCTAGTTGTCCATCAATGTGCCTGGTCTTTTCTGTGTCTCTAAGAAATCCTCCTACCCCTGCCCTGCTGCCCCATTATACCCTCCTATGAATTCCTCTTCCCTGCAAGCACTCAGCTGGGTACCCAGTGAACTCTAATGACTTCCTTGGCTCTGTCTTAAGAAGAAGAAATGGAACAACTGAATGGGGGACTACCTTGATTAGAAGAGAGAAAAGGGAATATAGATTCAAAAATAACATTGACAATAATCATAAGAGCCCACATTCATTAGGCCCCTTTAATGTACCAGGAATCATAGGAACTGCTTTACCACCTTTGGTGTGATGGGTCCAAAGCTCAATGCAAAGATGTTGTCAGGAATAAATAACAGCAAACACTCTTCTAGACACCAGAGAGGTGACCTCAACATTTAGGGCTGATTTTCCATCAAAGTGTCTTTCAAATCCAGAAAAGAGGCTGAGAGACCAAGAAGCTGAGCAGAATCACAGGCCCAGCAGTAGAGGGGAGGAGGGCAGGGCCCACGAAGGAAGGGGTGAGGTTTGAACCCCCTACATAAATACCTGACAAAACTGGATGATTGACCATATCAAGAGTCAGTGGGCATGTAAGTAGTGCAGCCAATGGGGACAACTTTAAGTATTTTTTACATCCATGTGTAAATGTAAGGGAAACAGGAAGATGGGTCCATATGAACTAAACAAGAATGTTCACGGCAGCTTTAGTCCCAACATCCCCAGACTGGAAGTCACCCAAGCATCCATCAGTAGAGAAGCGAATAATAAACAGTGGCATAGTCACATGATAGAAAACAAAGCAGAATTTAAAAACAAGAGCATCTAACATATGAATCAAATCCGTGTGGACAGGGAGCACCAGGCACAGAAGGGAAATTCTGAGGGAGGATGGGGGTGGGGGTTTAGGGAAGAACATGGACAGGAGGGGCTCAAAGGCTGTTGGGACACTGTGCTTTTTTAAGGAAACAACTTGAGTGCATAGGAGTATGTCATATGAAATTTGTACTTTACCCGAATGTTAATAACATTCTTTGTCCATAGTACATTTTAACATTTAAATCTAAAACAATAAATACGACAGATTAATTTCAAATAGGTTTGTGTTAAAGGCAATTTTGAAACGCTATGTAGTAGCTTAGAAAAATAAAATCTGTGTCTGACATCAGCCCAATATTTTTTTCCAAGGTAGGAAATGAGAACGTCTCACCTGGCAGCATATTGATGTCTGCAGACCTGTGAACTCATCCAGCTGCCTCAGCAGCTCCTGGAACTGATCATCCTTGTAGTCAAAACGCTCCCCAAATGTGATGGAGCAGATAATATTGGAAACTGCATTCTTGATTTTCAAGTTAGGGTCAAAAGGCTGTCCTGGAGGGAGAGGAGAATTGGGGTCTTTCTGTTTCCTCTGAGGATGTACTCTACATGACACAGGACAGAATGAAAACAGAACCGCCTCTGAGACTGGCCCCAGCACCCTCTACAGGGTCTGATCTACAGCAAGTACTCAGTCAGTGCCTGGAACTCAAACTGACAACCAGGATTTAAAATCAATAATGTGTTCTATACCCGTCTCTCATGTCTAATTCTCCAGCTCCATGAGGGCAGGTCAAGGTTAGTTGTTCACTGTTAACCCCTCAGGGCCCTACACAGTGCTGGGCACAGGGCAGGCACGTGGGCACTTATTAAGCATCTGGTCAGTGAAGGAATGAGCCGCAGTCTCCTGCACCTGTCCTATGACACACTCACCGTCCTCCTCTCCTATTGCCTGGGTGAGGTAGCGGGCCTCTTCCTGAATGCGTTCCTCTAAGCTCTTCTTTCCTAAACCAAAGTTCCTCAGTGTTGTCAGCGTGAACCTCCTTTGCTCCTTCCATTCCTGACCATCAGACATGACCAATCCTGGGAAAAAGGAAGTGAACATTACGTAAATACAGCCAACAAATGCCACGGGGATGTGTATCAGATGGAAGGAAGGAGAAGGGCAAAAGGCACTTGAAAACTATTCAGAGAAATAACCCCAAAGCCATGGGTATAATAACTAGTATTTACTGCTTGCTTGCAATGCTGGAACACATTTGTATTTTTAATGCATTATGTAATGTAGTACTCACAGACCCTCTCTGAGTTAGGTACTGTCATTACTGTCAACATCCCACCCCCAGTCTGGTTTATGAGGGAAAAGAGCCACAAGGGATATAAGTAATCTCTGCAAGGTCACAGAGTTAGTAACTAGGTGAACAGGCTTTCAAATTCAGGCTGCCTGACTCTGAACCCAATGCATTGGTTACTTGTCACCTAAGTACATCTTAGTATTTGTTGTGCTACATACTAAAAATGCACATATTGATTAAACAAAATCCTTACTCATAAGGAGGCAAGGCTTTACTCCAAGCCATATATTAAGAGACAAATGAATCACTCAAGAAATTAAATAAGAGTGAACAGTCTATGCAAAAACAACAGCACAGCAAATGGGAAAAATACACAATCTTGCTGTGTTCAACACACTATCATTCATTTCATAACACAGGTGAGGTCACACTCCTTTCAGTCTTCACGTCCAGAGCACTCTTCAGTCCTTTTCAATGTCTGACTTTGGCCTCCACCCTCCCCATGAAATGGCCCTCCCTGCTGTCAAATCAAGGATCCTTTTCAACCTCATCTGGATACATCAGCAGCCTGAGACACTTCTCTCTTGAAACACTCTCTTCCAGTGGTGCTCAGGACCCCTCACTCTCCAGATTTTCCTCCTAATTTTCTGACCATAGGGAACTTACCACATTTTGGTTAAGTCATCTACATCTATTAAATTTCAAAATGATGCAGTTCTTCAAGTTTCATGATCTTCCGGCCTCTTGTCTTCCTACCCTATCCTCCATTTCTGAGCAAAACTCATTAACTCCTAGAATTTTAATGACATCTACTGATAGTGAATATCTATGTCTGACTCTCAGCTCGAGGCGTGCATACAGTTGTCTGCTTGACTCTGCTGACTTAAAGGATTTCAAACTCAGCGTATCCATGACTCAATTCCTCATTTGCTCCACACAACACCCCACCCGAGCCAGCCCACACCTTGTCTTTCCCCAAATGTTCCTTCTTCCCTTTATCACCCACTTGGGTGTCCACCTCAATACCTCATCCTCTCCCCATTAGGTCATCATGTCTTACTGGATTTACCTCCTGAAGTTCTTAAATCCATGTAACTTCACAGCCACTATCCTGGTCTAATCTACTGTAGTCCAAGCTCCCAGCTTCTCTAACCAAAAATGCTGCAATGGTCTCTTTATCTCTTTATTGTATTCTTGACATTACAGCCTAGATTAGTCTTCAAGTGCACATTGTGAACATGATGACTCCTTTCTCTGCTTAAACCCTTTGAGAGTTTCCATTGTTGTTCAGATAAAAGCAGCATCCTTAACAAGAACATGCCTGAAGGATCCTGGCCAAACTCAGCAGCTTCACCTCCATTTAATCTCTGGGCTGCCACACTGGCCAGCTTTCAGTTCCTCAAGTTAACCTCCTTCCTTCCCTCCTCAGAGACTTTTCGTATTCTATTCTCTCTGCCTTGTTGCTTCCTCAGTTTCCTAAATTAATTGTCACTTACATACATTAGCCTTTTTGAACCTCAGGACTAGATGATATACCCCTAGTTAGCGAACCTGAACTTATCTTCATAACAATAAAACTTTAAATTATTATAGTAATTGGTAGTGTCTTTCTGAACAGAAGTAAGTTACATGATGTCAAGGATTTTTTTCTGTTCTACTCACTGTTACATCAGTCGTGTTTGCCACCAGGTGTCACAGGGCAGATTACAAATAAGAGTGAATGGATGTAGAGGTAATGGGTACAATATTTCAAAGAATAATTGAGAAGAACCTGAAAAAAGGGTTCTTTGGTAGAAGAAATTATTTGAACTTTTCCATTTAGTGTTTTAAATATGTAAGTTTATTTAATGATCATTTTAAGTATTCATGCCAAACTGTTCTAATACAGACCCAAATGCTGCAGATACTTTGTGGGGCACAATGTCAATATTAAAGAATAAGGAACTAGAGGCACGGAGGGATCACATACTCAGCAGACAGACACAGATTCACATCCATTTCCTAGGGGAAAAGATTTCAATGTGAAAGCAGAAAGAGAGACTGAGAGCACATTGCTTCCTCCTCTTACAAAATATATCACATCATTGAGTGAGGAGGATACTGATTTATCAAAGCACCCAGAGTGAGTTTATACATGTGACACCGCATCTCCCAAATCCGTGACATTGGGGCTGACCCTGCCAGGTTCCCTGATGATGTGCCTTCAACAAGGAAATGCAGGCACTCAGCTTCCTTCAGGGGCAGGAACTTGATGATGGGACTGGTCCTTGGGAGTGCTGGAGCATTAAGTCACCAAGGCACCTGTCACAGACCACAAGAATATCCAGCATATACTTCTTACATTAGTCCAGGCACTTACCTTTGTTCATAAAGAGACGTTCCATGACAGGGGTTCTAGGGCGGTTCACAAAGTTTTCGCCCCGGTGGACAAGGGCTTCTTTGATTAAGGGCAATCCAGTTATAACAACTGAAGACAAGTCACCAATTTCCAGCCTAAGAACATTCCCATATTTCTTCACAAACTGGAAAATAGTAAAACAGTCATAGTTGGATATGCACATGGCTGTGTGTCCAGTAATGAGGGTGCGTGTGCAGTTTGTATTGAAAGGAGGGTGTGTTTGCAGGCACCTTGGTCTGGTGCAAATGTTTCTACCTTTTACCATTTTTCCTCTTCTCAACTATATTTGGGTTCAATTCACTACAGGATATAAACTTTGATTAGAATCATTCATTCATATGTTCAGCCTACTTGAATTGAGTGACCATGTACCATGTGTCCTAAGAACCAGTCACAAAGATACAACTATAATAAAATAAGCAAATTCTCTAACCTCAAGCATCTTAGAGGCTAGTGAAGGGAGAGACCTCAGCACACGTGACTCACCAGAGAAGGCTGAGACATTTTAATGAGTGTCTGGTGTAGCAAGCCTGGATATATTAGCAAATCATATCTGTTTAACCAGAGGAGAATTTCCCCTCCAACAACACGGGCTGGAGTCAGGTGTGGAGAAGAGCACATTAGTTCTGGAGACACGTGCAAGTCTTAACTCCATGGTTGACTGGTGTGAGCTCTTGGGAAAGTTCCCTTACTTGTTTTGGGCCTCAGCGGTCCAGTTCTAAAGGGGAAAGTTATTCTTTCCCAAAGTGTTCTACGAGGAAGGTGGAGGGCAGCAATCTGAAAGGCACTTTGATTTCTGGAAACTGGCAGACAGCCACTCCGACCTCTGGGGAATGAATGGGATCCATGTGCAATGTGCATGAATTTATGCACTCATCTTCACAGAGAGGTTGAGAGCATGGGGATGATGAGGTGGAAAAAGGCACTCATGGTCATAGCCACCCACATTCCCTGGATGCCATGTTAAGCACCTTCACATTTTATCTTATTTAACTTCACAACCACCCTACAGAAGGAATGATTTTCTTTGCCTTTCAGAAAAGGAAAATGAGTCACACTCAAAGTAATGTAGACAAGGTGAGAAAGCTTTAGGTGTTGGAGGGAAATTGGCAAGCATTACATAAGATATAAGGACAAAGATGTGAACCTGAGATGGTGCTAGAACCTTGGAGTTTAGTGGAATGAGAGAGTGAAAGTGAAAATCAGAGTGAGGGGCCTCGGAGAGAAAGAGGAAGAGGATGGGAAAGTGTGTAGGTGTGTCCTGACTCCACACAAATGAGCAGGTATGTGCTCACATATCTTGAATGGCAGTCAATGGTCATTAATCAAAGTCTTCCCTGACATGTTTCTTCAAGAGAGAAATCTAAGTAGACCCTGTCCCTGCCTCCTGCGTGCAGGGCTGTGTCCAGCTGCAGGCCATGGTGTCAAACAGAAGGGCTCATTTCCTCCAGATGTCTGGGGACCCTCCTCCCCACCTGCCATCCACTTATGCTCCCCCATGTCACCCCAAGCTCCCTGAACCTCATCACCCCATTGGAGCAAATGTTGTGGATTTAGTCTTATTCCACCACCCTGCTCCCATATTAAAGACTGACTCGAAACTCAACCCTTCCATGGTCCTTTTTGACCAGAATTTTCCACCATTGTTTGTTCATCACTAGCAGAGTTGTCCTGTTTTGATAGAAAGGGCAGAGCCAAGATTCCATCTTAAGCTTGTCTGTCTCTGACGTACATGCCTCTGTTCAAGAAATGGCAGGAATGGGAATCGGTAGCTTTTTTATTTCATCTTTGTAAATGCCTGGATGAACTCTAGGGATTTATGAAAATGACTTCTTGATGAATAAAGAATGTACAGTAAAGATGTTTTTGGGAACTGCTGAAAATGTCAGGTTAAGCTAAATGACTCCTATCTGACAATGTATACAACCTGGAATCTCAGCTTGTTCTTGGAAGGGACTCAGCCTTCAATTAGAATTTCTTGAAAGGAACATACTCACAGTTCCATCTTTGCCAGCCTCTGTCCATGCATATTTCTAGTCCGACAGAACTGGATCAAACATGTTTACAGTGTGATCACTTTGTATTAAATACAGTGATGTCTGACAATTCTTAAGTACACCCTCCAGTCATGGGGCCAATTGCTTTACATGGAGGTAAGTGTAGGAGCCACAGTCATCTGGGAAGGCTTTGTAAGGCAGAGAATAAATTTCAACGTACAACAAAAAAGAACACATTAAAAAAAGACAGATTATAAGGGAACAAAAGAAGTTAAAACAAGATGGCTCAGGAAGCTAAAATAGGCTTAAAATCAGCGAAAAAACCCCCAAAAATAAAGAGAAAAATAGTCAGGAGCTATAAAAGGCAAGTAAAATTAATAGACAGGAAATTTAATATGAAGGATAAAAATTCCAAATATAGAATTCAGTAGTTAAGTAATAAATTGTAGGAAATAAATGTTTAGAATAAAAAAAATTAGACCTGGTGAGTCAGTGAGACAAGATACTGAAACACAAGATATAAAGTTGTAGGAGATTCCTGTTACTCTAAGCTCTGAATCTGAAAAATCAACAAAGCAAGGACACACAAAAAGAAAAGCTAAAAAGGAAGAGGGTATCAATTCTTACTCCCCCGGCAGTAGGTGAGATGGTTTGTTCCCCCGAACACTCACCAGTGTTGAGCAGAAAGCGGGTAGGGGAGGGGGCAATGCAGGCTGCACATAGAAAGCTAAGATTCTCTCTCTCAATCACTAATTTGTTTTTAAAATATTGTTTCAATGTATTTGAATGCTTTTATAGCTAAAAAGTATTTCTTTCCAATAAGGTGAAAAAGGAAACCTAAGGACATACAGAATAAAACTTCATAAACAGGATTCTTACCCTCTTTGAATCATAGAATCCTTTGAAAATCTAGTGTTATGTCAGGGATCTGCTCTCCAGGAAAATCCTGTGCACATGAACACAGTGATGCACACATGAACTTTCAGGGCCCATCAGCTCCTGCTAAGATTCATGGTCTCACAGGTAGTTCTTGGGGTTCTGCTAGGTTTCTGAGAACAGTCTGTGGAAATCAAATTCAAGTTCACTCCAACAGGTTTTCATGGAGTGCTTCACAGCTGCCAGGTACCTTCTGACATTGCTACGTTATATGTAGGGGCAGTATACATAGCTAGTGGGTAAAGTTGGGCTCTTTCTACCCGTCTCTGCATGTCTCATCCTTAAATGAAAGGATGAAGATATTTTCTCTTCTTCTGAGTGGTGGAGCTCCCTCTATGTTAGCTGGCCACATGGCTTCCCAATCAAAGGCCACATTGCCCAGCTCCTCCAGGTGGGGCCAATGGGACGTGAGCAGTGGGGATGTGTGCATCTACTGAGTCATGTCCTTAAATGGAAGGTGCTTCTCACCACCTGCCCCTTTCTCCCTTCAAGAAAATGGAACTCACACAAGATGTTGCAAGGCAAGAACAACAAGATAGAAGGAACTGGGGTCTTTGGATGACCTTGCGCTACAAAGTGGCCTTACTATCCTGGACTTCCTGTGTACATCTGAATTGTTTTCTTTTTTTTTTATTTCCTTTTTTTAATTGAAGTACAGTGAGCTTACAATGTTGTTTCAACTTCTGGTGTACGGCATAGTATTTCAGGCAAACATATACATGCAGGTATTCCTTTTCATATTCTTTTTCATTATAGGTTACAATAAGATATTGAATTTAGTGCGATGTACTGTACAGTATAAAACTGATTTATCTATTTTATATATAGTACATAGAATCTGCAAATAATGAACTCCCAATTTATCCCTTTCCTCCCCCAATTCCCCCTGATAACCATGTTTGTTTTCAATGTCTGTGAGTCTGTATCAGTTTTATAAAAAGGTTCATTTTTTTTTTAGATTCCACATAAAACTCATATCATGTGGTACTATTCTTTCTCTTTTTAGTGTACGTCACTTAGAATGCAATCTCAGGGTCCAACCATGTTGCTGTAAATGGCATTATTTTATTGTATTTTATGGCTGAGCAGTATTATATAGTATGTATGTGTATATATATGTATGTACACACACATATATATACATATATATACACACACACATATATATGTATAAATATAGATACCACAACTTCCTTATCCAGTCATCTGCTGATGGACATTTAGTTTGTTTCCGTGGCTTGGCTCTTGTCACTCGTACTGCTATGAACACTGGGGTGAATGTATCTTTTGGAATTAGAGTTCCCTCCAGATATATGCCGAGCAGTGGACTGCTAGATCATATGGTAAATCTATTTTAACTTTTTGAGGAATCTCCATACTGTTTTCCATAATGGCAGCATAAAAATTCATTCCTACCAACAGCATAGGACGGTTCCCTTTTCACCACACCCTCTCCAGCATTTATTATTTGTAGACTTTTTGATGATGGCCTTGCTGACTGCTGTGAGGCAATACATCATTGTAGTTTTGATATGTATTTGTCTGATAATTAGTCTGATAATTACATTTGTCTGATATTGAACATTATTCATGTGCCTATTGGCCATTTTTATGTCTTCATTGCAGAATTGCTTGTTGAGGTCTTCTGCCCATTTTTGTATTGGATTTTTTTTTTGTTATTAAGTTGTATGAACTGTTTATATATTCTGGAAATCAAGCCCTTGTCAATTGCCTCTTTTGACAACATTTTTTCCCATTTGTTTGTTGTTTTGTTTTGCTTATGGTTTCCTTTCCTGTGCAAGAGCTTGTAAGTTTAATTAGGTCCCATTTGTTTATTTTTGCTTTTATTTCTACTGCCTGGGTAGACTGCCCTGGAAGAACATTGCTAAGAATAATGTCAGAAAATGTTTTGCCTATGTTTTCTTCTAGGAAGCTTATAGTGTCTTGTCTTGTGTTTAAGTGTTTAAGCCATTTTGAGTTTATTTTTGTGTATGGTGTGAGGGAGCGTTCTAACTTTATTGATCTATATGCTGCTGTCCAGTTTTCCCAACACCACTTGCTGAAGAGACTGTCTTTTCTCCATTGTATATTCTTGCCACTTTGTGAAAGATAAATTGACCATAGGTATGTGGGTTTATTTCCGGGCTCTCTATTCTGTACCATTGGTCCATATGTCGGTTTTTGTGCCATAACCATGCTGTTTTGTTTACTGTAGCTCTGTAGTATTGTCCAAAGTCTGGGAGGGTTATTCCTCCAGCTTCATTCTTTTTCTTTGGTATTGTTTTGGCAATTCTGAGTCTTTTGTGATTCCATATAAATTTTAGGATTATTTGTTCCAGTTCTGTGAAAAATATCCTGAGTGATTTGATAGGGATCACATTAAATTTGTAGATTGCTTTGGGTTATATAACCATTTTAACAACATTGATTCTTCCAAACCAAGAGCATAAGATATCTTTTAATTTAAATAATCTTTAATTTGCTTAATCAATGTTTTGCAATTCTACATGTATAAACCTTTCACTTCCTGGATCAGATTTATTCCTAAATATTTTATTTTACATTTTGATGCAATTTTAAAAGGGATTCTATATTTACTTTCTTTTTCTGTTATTTCATTGTTAGTCTACAGAAAGGCAACACGTTTTTGTATGTTAATCATGTATCCTGCTTGCTTGCTGAATTCTTTTATCAGTTCTAGTAGTTTTTGTGTGGAACCTTTAGAGTTTTCTATATATAAAATCATGTCATCCACATATAGTGACAATTTTACCTCTTCATCCAATTTGGATCCCTTTTCTTTCTTTTTCTTGTCTGATTGCTGTGGCTAGGACTGCCAAGACTATGTTGAATAGAAGTGGTGAGAGTAGGCTTCCTTGTCTTGTTCTAGACTTTAGTGGGAAGGCTTTCAACTTTTTAGCATTGAGTATTATATTGGCTATGGTTTGTCATAAATAGCTTTTATTATGGTGAGATATGTTCCCTCTATATACACTTTGGTAAGAATTGTTATCATTAATGGGTGTTGAATTTTACCAAATGCTTTTTCTGCATCTACTGAGATGATCATTTAATTTCTGTCCCTTCTTTTGTTAATGTGGTGTATGACATCGATTGATTTGCATATGTTGAATCATCCTTGTGTCCCTGGGATGAGTCCAACTTGATCACAGGGTACAATATTTTTTAGGTGTTGATGGATTTTGTTTGCCTATATTTTGTTGAGAACTTTTGCATCTATATTCATCAAAGATATTGGCCTGTAATTTTCTTTTTTATTACTGTCTTTGTCTGATTTCAGTAGCAGGGTGATGGTGGCTTCATAGAATGAATTTGGGAGTGCCCCTCCTTTCGATCTTTTGAAAGAGTCTGAGAAGGATCCCTATGAGTTCTTCCTTGTGTGTTTGGGGGAATTCCCCAGTCAAGTTATCTGGTCCCGGACTTTTGTTTCTAGAGAGGTTTTTTTTTTTTTTTTTTAAATTGCTGATTCCATTTTACTTCTAGTAATCAGTCTGTTCAAATGATCTATTTCTTCTTGGTTCAGTTTTGGTGAACCATATGTTTCTAGAAACTTGTCCGTTTCTTCTAGGTGGTCCAATTTGTTGCCATATTGTTATTGATAGAATTGTCTCTCTCTCTCTTTTTTAAAAAATATATTTCTGTGATTTTGCTTGTAATTTCTCCATTTGCATTTCTTATTTTGTTTGTTTCTTCTCTCATTTATTCTTCATGAGTCTAGCCAGAGGTTTGTTGATTATGTTTACTCTTTCAAAAACCCAGCTGTTGGTTTGATTGATTTATTCTATTGTTTTTTAATCTCTATTTTATTTATTTCTTTCCCAGGCTTTAACATTTCTTTCCTTCTGCTGATCTTAGGTTTTGTTTGTTCTTCTTTTTTGTATTGTTTTAGGTGGTAGGCTAGACTGCTTACTTGAGACTATTCTTGTTTTTTTGAGGAAGGTCTGTATCACTATAAACTTCTGTCTCAGGGCTGCTTTTGCTGACTCCCATAGATTTTGTGTGGTTGGTTTTCACTGTCATTTGTCTCAGAGGGACTCTTTAATTTCTTCTTTGATTTCCTCACTTATCTATTTTTTTTTTTAATAGCATGTCATTTAGTCTCCATGCAGTCTTTTTTTTTCTCTCATTTTTCTTTCTGTGGTTGATTTCTAGTTTCATGACATCAGAAAAGATGCTTGAAATAATTTCTATCTTCTTAAATTTGTTGAGGCTTCTTTTGGGTCTAAGAATGTAGTCTAACATTGAAAATATTCAATATGCACTTGAAAAGAGTGTGTGTATATATATATATATATAATACATATAATATACATAATATATATATATATATTTATTTGGTGTAATGTCTTAGAAATATCAATTGCATCTAATTGTTCTGTTGTGTCTTTTAGTATCTTAATTGCTTTATCAACATTAGCAATTTTCATTCTGGACAATATGTCCAATTATGTTAGTGGGGTGTTAAACTCTCCTATTATTATTGCATTCCATCAATTTCTTCCTTTATGTCTGTATTTTTTTTTAATGTATTTAGGTACTTCTCTTTAGGGTGCATGTATGTTAACGAGAGTAGTATCTTCTTCTTGTATTACTCCTTTTATTAAGATATAGGGTCCTTTGCCATCTTTCTTTATGGCCTTTGTTTTAAAGTCCATTTTGTCTGATATAAGTATTGCTACTCTTGCTTCCTTGTCATTTCCATTCACATGAAACATCTTTTTCTATCCTATCACTTTCAGTCTATGCATGTCCTTCACCCTAAAGTGGTCTCTTGTAGGCAGCACATTGTAGGCTCTAGGTTTATTATCCAATCTACCACTCTATGTCTTTTGATTGGAGTATTTAGCCCATTGATATTTATGGTAATTATTGATAGATGTGTGTTTATTGCCATTTTAAACTTTGTTTTCCGGTTGATTTTGTATTTCTTCTTTGTTCCTTTCATTGTCTTTTCATTTTTCCTTTCTAGGTTTGATAATTTCCTTTTTTGTTATAATGATTTTTTTTCTTTTTGCTTTTTTGACCTTATTGTATGCTTTTGTTTTGTGGTTTCCCTGATTTTCAGGAATTTTAATCCATTACAATATCTATTTGTTTTAGATTGGTAATCATATAGGTTCACAAACATCCTAAAATGATCAAGAGAAAAAAAAATCTACATTTTCTTCCTGTGCTGTCCCACATTTTATGATCTTGTTATCTTCTTTTATATCTGTTTATTATCTGGCTGATCATTATCATATTTCCAATTGTTTTCTCTTTCTATGGTTCCCTGCTTCTTTTCTACTTAGAGGAGAACTTTCAGTATTTCTTTTAGGATACGTTTGGTATTGGTGTACTGTTTCAGTTTTTGCTTGTCTGAAAAATTCTTTAACTCTACTCTCCTAAAAGATAGTCTTGCAGGGTAGAGTATTCTATGTTGCAGATTTTTCTCTTAAGGATTTTGAATTTATCTTGCCACTCCCTTCTGGCTGGCAATGTTTCTGTAGAGGAATCAGTTGAAATCCTTATAGGGGATCCCTTGCAACTAACTCTATGTTTTCCTCTTGCTTCCTTTAGCATCTTTCCTTTGTCTTAATTTTAGCCTTCCTAATTATAATTTGTCTTGGTGTAGGTGTGTTTGAGTTCATTTTGTTTTGAACTGTTTGTTGTTTCTGTACTTGGATATTGATTCCTTCTTCAGGTTTCAGAAGTTTTTGGTCATGATTTCTTCAAATATATTTTTGATTCCCTTTTGTCTTTCTTCTCCCTCTGGGACCCCTATTATGTGTAGACTGGCAGGCTTTATATTATGCCAGAAGCCCCTTATATTGTATTGTCAATTTTTTTCATTGCTGCAATGATTGGGTGTTTTCCATTATCCTGTCTTCTAAATCACTTATTTGTTCTTCCACATTATTTAGTCTGCTATTGACTGCCTTTAGGTCAGCTTTTATTCCAGCAATGGAGATTTCTGATTTTAATTGGTTCCTATTTATATTTTCTATTTCCTTTTCACAGTAATCTGCATTTCTATCAATATACTCTTTTATTTCCTTCAGTTCTTTTATCACTTCCTTTTTCAACTCAGGTTCTAGTAGACTGTCAAAGTCTATTTCATTGTTCATTCTTAACGGGACTTTTCTTGTTCTTTTAATTGGGAGTGGTTCATCTCCTACATTTTACTTGTATTTCTCTGATTCTATGAACTTAGGAGTAACAGTTATTTACTGTGGTCGTGAAGGGCTTTTTTTTTAAATTTTAAATGTGGGAGTGTTCCTGTGTAGACTGTGCCCATGTAATAATTATGTCATGAGAGCTGTTTTTCAGGATATCTGTATGGATATTTGCCATACCTGTCCTCCTCTGTGTGGTGGCTGTTATCCCCTCGACTGGGGGGATGTGATTGCTGTTGTGGTGATCAGAGCCTGCACTGGTGGTTGGGTGGTACCTCCTCTATCCTCTGTGGTTTTCACAGCTGTGACAGGTGCCGGGTATGCTCCCCTTTTGCTCCTCTGTTTTTGGAATAGAGGCGTCCAGACTTGTTTCTGAGCTGTGGTGTGTTATAGGTATGACTGGAGTGCTTCCATTGGGAGAGGAGCAGCTGAGTATTCCTTCAAAGATATCCACTGGGGAGTCCCATCTGTGGTGTTGTCTGTCACTCATTTTGCTGGCTTACAAAGTACAGTTTGCTGACACTGCCCTTGTCTTTGCCCCAGCCATTGGAATGCCATCAACCCACCCTAGTATCCCCCAGCTTCTTCACCCACAGAGCCACCAGGGCAGATCTGCTGACATCAAGCACTTACACCTGCCATCATGCACATGCAGTCATGCACTCAATCCACCATGAGCCACAGGGTAAGCCCAGAACCCAGATATGAGTTCACATATGCAGGCCTGCTGTTAATGGCAGACTAGCTCCTGCCACACACCTGAAGTCTGCTTGTTGTACCAGAGGCATGGGTCTACAAAGATAGCAGCAGAGGGAATTTGCCACCACAGCCTGGGGCTTGAATCAAATCTCAGTTTCACCTGTGTAATCTCACTGGTGAATCTCTGGGAATGTATTCAGGATTCAGCCCTGCCTCCAACAAGAGATGTCTACCAGCAATTGTACCCCTCTAGAGCAAGGCAAATACAGTGTTGTGTCTGAATAGTGCCCCACTTCTGGTTAGAATGTGGGTCACCAACTGTACAGAGCAATGCTCTCTGGGCTGTTATGGTTGGGTTGTGTTGTTTGCCTCCCTACTATGCACACTAGCAGTGGTGCTTTATATGGGAGACCCAGGCTGCTCTGCACACAAACCCAGCCTCAGCCAAGCCACACTCCAGCCCTCTGAGGCTGTCTCTGTGTAGTCAGCCCAATTTTTCTCTTTGTGTTCATGCCTTTGCTCTAGCACCCAATCCTGGCCTAACCCGACTAGCTCATGTGTCAGGCCAGAGATTGTTCAAACCCTCTGTGCCAATTTCTCTCTGTTCTGTCTGCCAAGCAGGTGCTTCTCTGAAGCTTGTTTTCTGTTCCAGCTGACCTCCCCACTGGTGAGGGGGCTTCCCAGGATAAGGGTGCTTTTCCTCCTTTGGAGCTCCTTCCCTAAGCGACAGGTCCAATACCAATTTCCATTCTTTATTTTTTTTTTCGCTCTCTTACCAGGTTTTGTAAGGATTTTCCTTTTATTTCCAATAATAAGTGATATTCTGCTGAAGTTCCCCAGGCATTCTCTAAGAATTGTTCCATATGTAGATGCAGAATTTGATGTATTCGTGGGAGAGGGTGAGCTGCGTGTCCTTCTACTCTGCCATCTTGGCAGTGCCCCTTGAACTCACTCGTGATATATAAATAAATTTCAATCTGTTTTACACAACTGTATTTTGGGATCCCTTTTTAAAATAAGCAATTCAATGTATATCTTCACTAACACATTCATCCACCTTATCTAGCATTCTCACACTTATTCAATAAGATTTTCTCTTATTTATATGCCCTAAATTAAATCATATAGCTAAAACAGAGAAAGTTTAGAAAATGTAAGAGGGGAAAAAAAGAAAGATTCCTATCATGCCATATAAACAGGCCAGTTTCTTCATTGCCCTATCACTGTTTTAGCTCATATTAGTTTCCCTACTTAAAAATGACCTGTTCCCTTTACTCCACGTAGCCACTTGCCTAACATTCCTTCCAAGTTAACCCAAATTTCAACATTTCACAAGAGCTTATCCCAAGGGTTTCCCATTCACAGTGATCCCATCTAATGTCATGTCATGTGGTTACAAAAAGTCTGTAACAAACATTTCATCACAGGTTGTCTTCTACTATGCCTGTTACATGATAAGAAATTCATAAATGTCTCTTTGAATAAATGAATCTGTGAGTAAATCAAGGTTCCTCCATTATGAAAAGTCAGATCACATAAGTAGAGAATAGGTATCTGAGTGAAATATTTTTGGGTTGAAGTCCTTGTTTGGTCATTTTCTATGTTCAATATCTTAAGCAAATCACTTGACAGTTTTCAGTCACTTTCCTCAGTGGTAAAACAAAAATAACATCAGAAGATTCCTAATTTGTGGGACTTTTGTAAAGAGTAAATGAAAATGAACATATATCTGTTTACAAGAGCTAGCATATAGGTCATACTTAATGTTTCCAAATTGATAGAAAGTAATGTTTATTACAACTATTCACACCATTTAATTCCATTTGTTGAACTTCATTTTGCATTAAAACCAAAAATATTAAAAAAGCAACCTAATATAAAATAAAATTTAATAGTTCTGATGAAAAATCTTTGGGCCACAAGTAAGACTCTAGCCTTAATTTCAACCCTGGTCAGTTTTATGACTTTAGGCAGATAATTTAATGTCTCTAGTCATAGCTATGGTACAGTGGTAAAACAAGGCTGTAGATCACATTTCTGACTCCAGATAAGAGTGAGTAAAAGCATCCCATTTTACTCCTACTCATCACTGATTGGCACAGACAAAAAAGAATTCTAATAAAACCCTGTTCTCTGTACCAAAGATCCAGAAAAAGGGTGGCCCACAAGGATGAAAACTTTCAGCCTTCCTGTTCCAGAGGCAAATGCCATGAAAAAGATGTGACTCTTCCCCACCAGAGTAGAATATGAGTGGAAACTTGTCTTCATCCAACATCAGTAACAATAGGGTGATACCTCTCCCCTGCTGACTCTTGAGCTGTATTTTGAATATCATCACTGAACTGTAGTAGAGAGACTTCATGGAGTACTAAGGGGGCAACATTCTGATTTCTACCACTGTAGAGAAATAAGGAGATACCCATTCCCATGGAGAAGTTATAGGGACATAGCTGACTTGCATTCCCCATGCAGCAAGGAATAGGCTTTCCTACTCAGAGGGGCTCCAGTATTTTCTCCTCATCCTCGTTCTGTCCAGCCTGCACTGATGAGAATGTGGGCTGGAATTCTATGGGGATCATAACACATAAGTGTGGTAGACCAGTATAGCACTGCAGAGGTTCTATAATGTAAATTGACATTTGAACCATAATCCACAAGAGTGAGCATTCTGAACATAAGTAGGTTGACTATCTGCTAAAATGCAGATTTACACAAATCCCATAGTCATATAACAATACTCAAAATGTCCAGGATATAGTCCTACATTACTCATGTTACAACGAATCCAGGAAATCTCAACTTGAATGAGTTGAAGACAACAGAGATGATAGAGATGTTGAAATTATAGGATAAAGATTTTAATGCAGCCATTATATGTTCCAATAAACAACTGTACTCTCAAAATTGTTAAAAATAGAAAATCTTAACAGAGAAATAGAAAACATACATGAGAACCATAGAGAAAATTTAGAAATGAAAAATAAAATAACCTGAACAAAAACTCTCTGTTGATGCAGATTGTTAATACTAGAAGAATCAGTGAAATCGAAGACATCAATAGAAATTATCCAATTTTAACAGCTCATAGAAAATAGACTGAAAAAAGAACAGATACTGAGCTTCAGGGACTATTGTTAGAATGACAAAATATCTATCAACTGTGCCATTTGTATATAACAGTAGTAGAAGGACTTCAGACAATACTATAGAGCTACAGTATTGAAGACAGCATGGTATTGGTACAAAAACAGACATGTGGACCAATGTTACAGAATAGAGAGCCCAGAAATGAACCCACAAACTTTTGGTCAACTAATCTTTGAGAAAGGAGGCAAGAATACATAGTGGAATAAAGACAGTCTCTTTAGCAAATGTGTTGGGAAAACTGGACAGCAGCATGTAAAGCAATGAAGCTAGAACACTCCTTTACACCATACACAAAAATATCCTCAAAATGGATCAAAGACTTGAACATAAGACAAGATACAATAAACCTCCTAGAAGAAAATATAGGCAAAACATTATCTGACATACATCTCAAAAATGTTCTCCTAGGGCAGTCTACCCAAGCAATAGAAATAAAAGAAAGTATAAAGAAATGAGACCTAATTAAACTTACAAGCTTCTGCACAGTAAAGGAAACCATAAGTAAAACAAAATGACAAACTACGGAATGGGAGAAAATTTTTGCAAATGCTGAAACCGACAAAGGCTTGATCTCCAGAATCTATAAGCAGCTCACAGACTTAATAAGAAAAAAACAAACAACCCAATGCAAAATTGGGCAGAAGCAATTCTCCAAGGAAGAAATACAAATGATCAATAGGCAAATGAAAAAATCCTCAATATCACTAATTATCAGAGAAATGCAAATCAAACCCACAGTGAGGTATTACCTCAAGTGAGAATGGCCATCATTCAAAAGTCCACAAAAGACAAATGCTGGAGAGGCTGTGGAGAAAAGGGAACCCTCCTACACTGCTAGTGGGAATACAGTTTGGTGCAGCCACTGTGGAAAACAGTATGGAGATTCCTCAAAAGACTAGCAATAGACTTACCATATGACCCAGGAATCCCACTACTACTTCAAAAAGACACCTGCACCCCAATGTTCATAGCATTATTTACAATAGCCAAGACATGGAAACAGCCTAAATGTCCATCAACAGATTACTGGATAAAGAAGAAGTGGTAGATTTATAGAATGGAATACTATTCAGCCATAAAAACCGACAACATAACGCCATTTGCAGCAACATGGATGTTCCTGGAGAATGTCATTCTAAGTGCAGTAAGCCAGAAAGAGAAAAAAAATACCATATGAGATCACTCATATGTGGAATCTAAACAAACAAACAAATGAAAAAAACAAATACAAAACAGAAACAGACTCATAGACATAGAATACAAACTTGTGGTTGCCAAGGGGGTGGGGAGCGGGAAGGGACAGACTGGGATTTCAAACTTTGTAGATATTGACAGGCATATGCAGAACAGATAAATGAGATTATACTGTATAGCACAGGGAAATATATACAAGATCTTATGGTAGCTCACAGTGAAAAAAAATGTGACAATGAATACATGTATGATCATGTATAACTGAATAATTGTGCTCTACACTGGAATTTGACACAACATTGTAAATTGACTATAACTCAATAAAAAAATGTAAAAAAAATTTGAATTGAAAAATTATTTGAAGAATTAGTAGCTGAAAAGTTCTCAAACATGGTAGTAGAAAAACCTACAGATCCAAGAAGCTGTGAGTGAACCAATAGCTCCAAAGACTTCAACACCAAGACATATTATATTCAAATCTCTAAAAAATAAACACAATGAAAACTACTTGAAAGCATGCAGAGGAAATAAAGTCATCTCTCGTGGAAAAAACACTTCAAATTGTAGCGAATTTCTCATCAGAAACTAGGGAGGCCAGACAGAAGTAGCATAATACTTTTAAGAATGAAAGAAACTGTCAACCTGTAAGTCTATATCCAGGGAAAATATACTCAAAAAATGAAGGTGAAATAAAGCCATTTTTAGATGAAAGAACGTGAAGAGAATTATTTTGTCAGTAGACCACTTCTACAAAAATGGTTAAAGAAAGTTTCTTAGTTACAGAACAAAGAGCAACAGAAAGCATAAATTAATGAGTAAATGCACTAGACAATTCTTGAATTAAAAAAGTTGTGTTTGACAGTCAAAAAGAAAATTATAATACTGTCTGACATTGTACTCAGTGTATGCAGAGATAATATTTAAGACAGTTTATGTATTATAAAGATAGGAAGGTAAAGTGATGAATAGTTTTAAGGTATCCAAATTCTGCCTGAAGTGGGAAAGTATTGATTCTTACATCAATAACCTGTGTGCATAGCATGTAATTTACAGCAACCACTGAAAACACCATACAAAGAGATATACTCAAAAACAATACACAGAAAACAGGATTTCAAAAAATTGTTCACGTGCCCCAAAAGAAGACAGCAAAAAGAGAGAAATAAAATGGAATGTAAAAAAATAGAAAATAAAAAGTAAAATGGTAGATTTAAGTGTTAACATATCAATACTTACATTAGCTATAAATGATCTGAATTCTCCAGTTAAAAGATAGAGACTGGCAGAATTAAAAAAAAGTCCCACCTCTACGCTATAGATAAGAAACTCATTTTAAATGTAACCATATAAGTTAAGGTTAAAAGTGAAAGAACAGAGAAGAATACACTATGCAAGTTGTAATCAAAAGACAGCTGGTTTGCCTATGGTATATCAGACAACGAAAAGTTCAGGCAAAGAAAATTACCAGAGATAAAGAGGGACATTAAATAATACTTTAGGAGCCAATTCACCAAGATGGCATAACAATGCTAATACGTACGCAGCATATAAAAGAGCTGCCAAATGCATAAATGACAAGTACCAGAACTGACTAGAGACACAGACAAAATGGTAATTATATTTGGAGACTTCAACATCCCTCTCCTAGTCACTGAGAGAATCAGTAGCTAAGAAGTCAACAAGAGCACAGAACTAAAGAACACAGTCATCTAATTATTTCTAATTGACATATAGTATAGAACACTCCATCAACAGAAGCAGAATACATTATTTTTTCAAGTATACATGGTGCTGCATCTTGGGTCATAAAACTCACATTTGTATATTAAAAAAATCGAAACCATAAAAATATGTCCTCAGACAATAATGGACTCAAGCTGGAAATCATTAACAGAAAGATAACAGGACAATCTCCCAATACTTTGATATTACACAACACACTTCACAAACAGGGGGACAGGTATAGGTGCCTAGCTGTAGAATTCTGTAGACTAATTCTACCCCTTAGTGGTACCAATGGGGTGGTTCTCCCAGAAAGTGATAAGCCCTTCCCCATCTGAACGTGGGTATACATCACAGGCTTATGTTTAAAGTGCTCCAGGTTCTTTCTAGGCAAAGGGGACCAATATTTGTTGGAAACCTACTATAAGCTGTATTAAACTTGACCATTCACTGTTTTATTTAATATTCACAACTACCTTTCACAGTGTTGTCTCTCAGTAAGTTACCAGCGCTGAGAGGCAGGGAAGCAGCTGAAGATTGTTGGGAAAGTGTTGGATGTTGGAGAGAATTTTAAGGAACCCAAAGCAGCCACAGTTTCGAAGCCCTGACAGGAGATGATTACAAAGAAGTGGAAAGAGGCTACAAGAAGGGTTCCACGTGGCTCCCTAAGGATTCTAAACTTGGAAGGCAGTTGGGGATTAGGCAGCAATCTAAGTAGAGGAATGACATTTTAAATGATTATTTTAGGGGAGAGGATTGCAGAGTGAGGAGGCTGAAGATGAGGGGCTCAGTCTTGGGCGGATGCAAGAAAGTCAGTTGAAAAGTGGTGAGGATTTAGGTAATCACATTTTACTCATGGGAAATGCAGTCTCCAAGAAGGAAAGTAGAGCATTCCCCGCCCGCCTTGGTAATAGTATTAAAAAGACGTGATCATATTACAAATAGGATGTGCTAGCAATGTGTACCATGACACATAATTAAATGACTTAAAGAATGTATCATGCCTGGCACATTTAAATAGTACACAGTACACAATTTTACCCCTAGAAAGGGCAGGTGAAGTCATTAGTTGAAAGTGAGGACAATAAGGCTCAAAGCCGGGTGTACCGGGAGCCTGCTTTAGCGTCAGAGCCCTCCCCATCCTTCTGTCATCGGTACCCAAACTGGCCCTTGCCCTACACGTCAGGGTGAACCCAGGCAGCTTCGCCTTCTCTTACCCGCTGAAGCGACAGGTGAACCTTCTTAAAGTCCAGATAGAAGAGGTGTCCCACGAAGGGAAGGCGCGGGGGCCCAGGCGGGTAGTTCTTTGGGCGACGACTTTTGAGGAAATCAGCAAAGAAGAGAAATACAACTGCGCCCAGCAGGAGAGTGCGGACACGGAGCAGCCCCCAGACAGCGGCTGCCAGGGAGCCCAAATCTGCAAGCATAACTGAGATGTCGGCTACGTCCTCAGTGCTCTGCGCAGGCCCTGGTCTGAGGCGGGGCTCTAGAGTCTGAGCTCCCAGACCCGCCCCCTTCCCGGCCCCTCCCTTGGCCCCGCCCCCGCCCCGCCCCACTCCAGGCAGTGCCTTCCCCTCCCCGCCCCCAGGTCCAGCCACCCAAACACCGCCCACTCGCAGGTTCCAGCCCGCACTTCCCTGCCTTGCCTGCCTGGCGCCCAGTGGCCAGGCTTCTGCCAGTGTTCAGGGCTCTTTCCCCAGACTTGCCCCCTGCAGCAACCCCTCACCCCCACCAGGAGCTCTTCTTCCCTCCAATTGCATCCAGCCTGCCTGACAGCCCCACTAGAAGCCAGAGGTCAGATTCCTGGGGGAACATGACCAGGTTTTGGTAAAGGCCAGGCTAGGAGCTTTTTTAGTTGCTATTTACAAAGCTTGTCTCTCTGTGACATTATGGGCCTCTAGCGGTTATGGTTTCATTGCATCTGAGAGTGGCACAGACATTTGAGCTCCCTGTTTCTCAATCACCCTCTCATTCACTGATTGGAACTGCGCCTGGTGAACTTTAATCAGGGTAACGGCAGCACCTGACATTTCTTGGGTGTTTACTATATACCAGGAGTTCCATCAGCCTCTTTACATAAATTGCTTAATTCTGACAAAAATATGCAGATGCTTTCTTCCTTCCATCTTGCAGTTGCAGAAACTGAGACAGAGACACGTCCTAAATAAGTGGTAAGTGAATGAACCCACTGGTCTGCAAGACATCTTAGGACTCCCTGGATTTGTAACTGTTTTGAAGATAAACATGTGGAGCTGGCTGGCCCTGTTTGAAGTCCATGAAAGCTTTTGTTAGAGCAAGCAGGTAGAGAGAGATGAGCAGAGAAAGGGGGATGCAGGCCAAATGGCAGGAGCTGGGCAGAAACGAGCAGCACAGGCTAAATACAGGAAACCATGTATCATGTGAGCACCAGGGGTCCCTGGGCAGAGAAAGAAAAGCAGGAACCTCTGAGCTGATAAGTGGTCACACATTTTGGGGTGAAGAGCAGCCTGAAGGACAGCAAAAAAAAGGGTGGGAAAAGGCAGGAATCGCAGGTATCTGAATGTACTTTTTGCTCATTATGCCCTCATTTCAATAAAATAAAATATTGCATTTTCAATAAAATGCACTGAGGCCAGGACACCTCCTATCCAGACTAAATATGGACAAAAATCCCTCCTCCTTTTGGGAAGGCAGAGTTGGGGTGAAAATCAGGGAATTATGCCACTTGCAGCAACATGGATGGACCTAGAGATTATCATATTAAGTGAAGTATGTCAAAGACAGATATCATATAACTTGTACGTGGAATCTGAAAAACTGCCACAAATGAACTGATATACAAAACAGAAAGAGACTGAGAGACAGAAAACAAACTTATGGTTTCCAGGGGGAAGGTGGGAGGGAGGGATAAACTGGGAGTCTGGGATTGCCAGATACAAACTACGATGTGCGGAACAGACAAACAACAAGGTACTGCTGTATAGCAAGCAGGATAAGCCAGTACTGAGCAACCTACATCTACCACAAAGAAAGCTTTGGGACCTGAGTCAATCAGGGATACACCTGTGGAGGTCGGATGGCAGGGGCATGTCCAGAGACCGCTGTGGGCTCAGGATGTCTGCTGATGGGTGGCAATATGTTCGCCTCCAGTTAGTTGTTTGGCCTGAGGCATCCCAGCACTTAAGCCTATAGACTGCTGGGTGGGCCAGGTTTTGGTGCTAATGACCCAGGCAAGATGTCAGCCTCCAGGAGAGTTCATAGAGATGTGTACTGTCCAATATGTCCATCACCAGCTTTTATGTCCCCAGGGTGAGCCACAGCCAACCCCCACCTCCCCAGGAGACACTGCAAGACCAGTAGGCAGGTCTGACCCAGGCTCCTATGAAATCACCATTTTTGCCCTTGGTCCCAGAGCACATGAGATTCTATGTGTGCTCCTTAAGAGTAGAATGTCTGTTTTCCCCAGTCTTGTGGAGCTCTTGCAATCAAGCCCCACTGGCCTTGAAAGCCAAATGCTCTGGGGGCTCTTCCTCCTGATGCCAGATCCCAGGGCTGGGGCATGTGCCATGGTGCTCAGAACTCCCACTCCCCTGGAAGAACCTCCACAACAGAATTATTCTTCTCCTTGTAGTTGGCCCATCTAGGGTGTATGGGACCCAATGATATCGCCAGTGCACCCCTCCTACCATCCCACTGTGGTTCTCTCTTTATGTCTCCAGTTGTAGAGGATCTTTTTTGGTAGGTTCCAACCTTTGTTATCGATGGTTATTCAGCAGTCAGTTGCGGTTTTGTTGTGTTTGTGAGAGGAGGTGAGCTCAAGGTCCTTCTATTCTGCCATCTTGATGAGATCCTCCAGACAAACTTAATTTCCAAAAATACTATGGCAGGCTGATGAAACTTGTTTCATGTAACAAGTGAATAGCTAGTACTGAGCTAGTCCTTCTACCACACACAACCAGAGCAGACAAATAAATAAAAATAAAATTTCAGAATATATATGCACCCCAATGTTCACAGCAGTACTATTTACAATAGCCAAGACTTGGAAACAACCCAAGTGCTCATCAATAGGAGATTAGTTTAAGATGTGGTGTCAACATATGTATACATTGGAACATTATTCAACCATAAAAAGAATGAATAATTGCCATTTGCAGTGACATGGATGGATCCAGCGAATATCATACTAAGTGAAGTAGGTCAGGCAAAGACCAATATTATGATATCACTTTTATGTTGAATCTAAAAAAAAATACAAAAAATTCTGTATACAAAACATTAATAGACTCTCAGACATAGAAAACTAACTTATAGTTACCAAAGAGGAAAGGAGGGTGAGGAGGAATAAACTTGGATCCCTAATGGGATTAACAGCTATAAACTACTATACATAAAATAGGTAAGCAAAAAGGATTTACTATATAACACAGGGAGTTATATCCAATATCTTGCAATCACCTATAACGGAAACAAATCTGAAATATATACATGTATAAGTGAATCACTTTGCTATATACTTGAAACTAACACAATATTGTACATCAACTATACTTCAGTGAAAAATAAGCTTTCAGTTCAGGCCTCTGATCCCCCTAAGAAAGGAACAGCTGTGATGAACTGCAATCTCTATGACTTTCTGTCTGGAGGCATTAACTTGACTCCCTTGTGAGAAAGAGGGGGGATTTAGATCACAGCAATCACATCTTCTTGCTAAGATGAGAACATACAGATTGGAGTTTGGGGTGATGGAGTAACAGAGCAGAAAACACAAAGGAGGAAACTATGCCAAGGAAGAACCTCATGAATACTTAGAGATCAGCTAAATAGTGCACTGTGCACATGTAGGGTGAGACCCCATGAGGCTGAGCAAAGGACATCCACTGGGGATAAAACAACTGCCAGAGAGCTGTCAGCTTAATGCCTGCCAGAACTTTTACACATTGGAATTATTTGGATTCTGAACAGAGTGTAGAGACCATATTGAGCAGGTAGAGGCCCCAGAAAGATCACACTTTAGAAGCCTGAGGAAGAAGCCTGCCCTTGACCCACTCTAACAAAGCTTTAAAACAAGCCTAGAAAAACAAACAAACAAACAAACAAAAAACAAACAAAAAAAAAACCAAGATGTTCTTCAGGTAAATTAACTGCTTGTCAAAAGAAAACTCAAAATTTTTTAAAGGAAGACAACAGAATCCAAACACTGAATCTGGAAATTTTACTTAGTCAATCCATAATTACCTCACATATGAGGAATTTGGAATATGTGACCCATACCCAGTTAATAGAAGATACAAATTGATAGAAATGATGAAGTATCAGAAAAAAGCTTTAAACTGAAAATAAGTGTACTCGAGGATTTAAAAGATCATACGAAATTAGTTGAGAGAAATATACACTGTAAAAGTAATAACCAAATGATACTTCCAGAGTAGAAAAAATACATGATATAAAAATGTAATGGATGGACTTAATGGCAGAATAAGACTGTCAAAAAAAAAAATGAACTTGGAGTACTTGAAGGCAGGACAGTAGAATATATCCAAACTAAAATAGAAAAAAAAAAAGCCTGAAGAAAAATTAACATATCTTTAGTGTCTAGTAGGTCAATATCATGGGGACTAACCTATGTGCGACTGAAATTCCAGTTATATGAGGACATGGGGAGAGTTCATGAAAACTATTTGAAGTAACAACAACCAAAATGAAACCAAATTTTCTAAAACTATTAAACTCACTGATCCAATTGTGTCAATGAACCCCAATGAGGAGAAACACAGAGAAGACTATACGAAGATGTTATAAACAAACTACTAAGAAGCAATGATACAGGAAAAGAATCCTTAAAAATACTCCTAAAACAAAAGACTCATAAGGAATAGGAGAACAAATATACGAATTATTACAAACTTTTTATCAGAAAGAGTGTAAATCAGAAAACAACAACATGTCATCTCCAAAGTGCTAAAAGAAGAATTCTGGTAATCTAGAATTTTGTATTTGGTAAAATTATTCTCCAAAAATGAAGTCAAAGTAAAGTCATTCTGTCTCATTAAAAAAGAAGGTAAACATGGAAGGAATCCAGGGCACAATGTACTGCTCTGGTTTCCAAGAGCTGAGGTGGGGGAGGGACCAACCCGAGGGACTTACCACACTCATCCCTCCCCCTGGAGACCGCTGTGCCATGGAGAGAGTGATGAAAGATGCCGTGGCTGCATGTGTTTCAGAAATTTTTCCTGGGGTGCCCCTTCCCCAGTGGGCACCACCACTGTACACTTATTTGTAGGTATATGATCCCCCACTCCCCAGCACCACCAGCACTCGACTGTGGGCTTGAAGAAGAGACAGCCCTGTTCCTTCCTTGTCAGTCACTGTGTATCTGCCTCACAGTTCATGCTCAAAAAATAAGTGTTCTATTCATGTGAAAATACTATTTATGTGAGACTTATTTCCAAAGCACAGCTCCATCTACGCTTTCTAAGAAGATAAGACAATTCCGAAGGTTTGGTTTTTCCACACAGAGGAAGATATCACCAGAGTTATGTGGATATTGGGGGAAGCAATGCAATTTTATTAAATAAGAAAATGCTAAGTTAATAGCCATATTGCAGGATTGCATTCATCCAAACTAAGCAGAGTAAAACAAAGGAGAATCTTCTAATACAAATCTATTTGGAACTGAACTTTGAGAGACGTAATGGCAGAAACACCAGTGTGTACTTGTGATAAAGTTAAAACAAGGCAAGAATTCTTCATAAAGTAGGTCAAAGCTGTGAAAATTCTGTCTAATTACTGACATTTCCAGTCCTGTCCCTCTGTTCACAGGGCTGACCCTGGGACACAGCAAGGTCCTGAGCAGTCCTGGGAGTCATTCCCCTACACCTTTCATTCCACACGGAACGAGAAAGGGCACTTGTCAGGCTCTCACTGTGGGCGGGACGGCACACGTGTAACAGGAGGTGGAAACGGGCCTCTTCCTTTCTCGGTTTCAGCTGCATCCAGTTGCCGCCAGTCAAACGGCCCCTGGAAAGCACTGTTGAGGCCCTAGTGCTACAGTAAGGCACTGGAACCCCGGGTGGGTCCTGTCACGGGGCATCAGGAAGCAGTTTTTGTAACCTCTGTAGCTCACTTCTGTAAAGAGGGTACATAATATGGTGGAAGGAGGGAAAAAGTCTCTCCACTTGACAGCCCTGCTGGCCCCAGGGTCTGCTAACTCTCGTGCGTCATTTGGCAAAATCTGACCCGAGCCACGTCAACAGACCAGAAGCTAATCCAGGACTAAGGAAGGAAGCAGGAGGCAGGCAGGTCACAGCTACAAATTTCATGATGTGCTGTATGGTTTCCAAATCATTAAAGTCCATTATTTCCTCTGATTTATATAGTATTCTTCCTTTAGAGAAAAATCATTATCCTCTTTTCATTACTGGGTAAAAATGCAAATCCCTCCCAACATAACTGATTCACTCAGGGCTACACTAGGGATGGGAAACCTGGAGTTTGGATCTAGTTTCCTCTGAGTCCAAGTCCTAGGACCTTCCTCAGAGGCAGGTCATTCTGTTCTTTCATTTCTCAGCAAGCAACAGTGCCATGGGGGCAAGGGGACATATGATTTCTTCTTGCTTTCCCTACTCCCTCCCAGACAACCTCACTCCCGAGGAACAGCACAGATGCGGTAGGTGACTGGGGAGATGGTCAGGCCTGTTTTGAACTTCAGGCTCAGCTTCTCATTGTCTGGAGGCCTGAAGGTGAATTTTTGCACAAGAGAAGTAAAAAAGATGAACAACTCAGACCTGGCCAACTGCTCTCCAAGGCACACCCGCTTTCCTGAAAGACAAAAACATAAGACGGGTTACCTTACCAGGCAGTGTCTGCGCCCAGCAATGACTGAAACCTTCCACCATATCTTGCAAAACCTGAGGAAACGGAGGGCCTGCTGGGCCCTGGAGCTTAATGGATGTGGCTTATTTGATGAAAACCTGAGTTAAACAAGGCACAGAAAGCATCCATCCACAGTCACACACTCCAGTGCCTCCAAGGCGCAGGCAGGTGAGCACAGGTGTGAAGGGTCAGGGTGCAGATGAAAGGAGTGAGAGGTCTGGGTTGACCAGTAAGTAGAGTCTGGCATGAAGTCTTTCAATAATCCAACAGCAAACTAGAAAGATGAAAACCCACACCCTGTGTTATTTTTTTTTCAGTTCTTAAAAGCAAACTGATGAAAAGGGTAAGCAAGTAAATATCCGAGGAGGCAACTTTTTCCTGCATCAGGTTTCTCTCTTTAATGGTTGGGAATCTCCCTGCCATGGTCCCCCCATGCAGGGCAGAGTCTGTCTTATCCCCACTGTGCTCTGACACCTGCTCCAGGCACCTGCTGCCCCTCCCCTTCCTGAATGTCCTCCTCACCCACTTGGGCTATGACAACCCACATTAGACTGTACCACCACCTCTTGTGTGTGAGGGTATGAATACCTTTCTTCCTCCCCAAGTAATACAAGTTCACTGCAAAAAGAAATAAAAGTGTGAAAAATATAAAGACAATAAAAGATATTTATAATTCTATAATCCAGGCAAAACCCTTGTTAAAAATTCTAACATATTCACTCCCTGTCCTGCACCCAATATGGAAAGCAGTATGGAGATTCCTCAAAAAACTAAAAATAGACTTATCATATGACCCACCAATCCCACTCCTGGGCATATATCCAGAGGGAACGTTAATTCTAAAAGATACATGCACTCCAGTGTTCATAGCAGCATTGTGTACAATAGCCAAGATGTGGAAGCAAGCCAAATGTCCACTGACGATGACTGGATAAAGAAGTTGTGGTATATTTACACAAGGAATACTACTCAGCCATAAAAAGAATAAAATAATGCCATTTGAAGCAACATTGATGCACCTGGAAATCATCATTCTAAGTGAAGTAAGCCAGAAAGAGAAAGAAAAATACCATGTGATTTCACTCATATGTGGAATCTAAAAAAAAAAAGAAAGGAAAAGAAAAGAAAAAAGAGGACAGTAATGAACTTATCTACAAAACAGAAACAGACTCGCAGACATAGTAAATAATCTTATGGGTACCAGGGGAAAGGAGATGGGAAGGGATAAATTTGGGAGTTTGAGATTCTCAAATGTTAATCATTACTTATAAAAATGGATAAAAAATTTTTTTCTGTATAGTGCATGGAACTATATTCAGTATCTTGTACTAAACTTTAATGAAAAACAATATAAAAATGAATATATGCATATATATACATGACTGGGGCATTGTCCTGTAAACCAGACACCTTGTAACCGACTAAACATCACTTAAAAAGCAAAGTAAAATAAAACCTGCCTGGCTCTCCCCCCCAAAAAAAAAAAAAGAAACCTCTCTCTCTTATTTGTACTTTCCTTATATTAAGAAAGGAGAAACTGATCCATTTTCTGTCTAACTACTAATAACAAGGTTGGTGTAAGAATTAAATGAGATGATTTGCTTATAAATGAGTTCTGTGATTAAGAGTGTGATACAACCCTCAGTAGCAAAAAATACAGTAAAGGAAAAATAAATATAACACGTGAAATACACAGGTGAAACTTTGTAATCTAATATGACACCTGAAGCCCTTGCAGACAGGAAGGCTGGAAGGTATTCCTACACCTCATATCTGCTTTCATATTACTAAGTGACTGGTCCATTGTGAGCAAAGGTGACATAGAACCACATGAAGACAGACAAAGAAGATCTGATCACAGTCAGTCCAGGTACACTCAGGACAGTGTCATACAGCACGGGTCAAGTTCCAGTCCCTCCCTTCCTGTGCCTTAGTGGTGTCATCAGCCAATGATTCTGTCTCCGAAAATCAACCTATATTTAAGTTTAAATTAATGATAGGAAAACTATGATGAATTTGAGAGTGTCAGCTTAGTATAGTCTTTAGTTAATTTCCTAGGAGACACTGGTAGGAGGAGCACAGGCTTTAGTTGTTGATAAACCTGGTTTACACTGAGTTCTAGTCACCTGAGCTTGTGACTTCAGATGCCATATTGTTGCTGCTAAGCCTCAGTTTTCTTATCCCAAAAGTGGTGACAGGAAGTTGAACCTTGTAAGGTTACACTACAACATTATACTGTATGAGAGAGATTCTATTTTCCACTTCATTCATTATCTTATCCTCAAGTCTGAATGCTTGACACACAGTAGGTGCCCAGGAAATATTTCTACAACTAAGGAACTGGGAATTTACTTGAAACCATCTCTGCAACATACATAACTCAATACCTGAAATATGCTAAGAACTTTTCCCACTCATCTTACAATGTTCTGAGTTAAACCCCCTTCTGGATCTGGCTGCCTTGGAAACATGAGAGTTTTAACTGCATCCTACTTCTTGTCTTTCAAGTTGTGTACAGTGTAAACTTGTTTACCAAATTAGAATTTAAAAAGGTAAATGATGTCTTCGGGGAGCATTTATAGAGTAGAATCCCACCTAGTTACGCCTGCACCTTCTATAGTCCATAAGGAAGAGGACACCGCCCCTTTCCTGCCCTTTCCCACTCCATTCTTAGAAATTGGATCTAGTTCTGTGTGAGTGGGTGGCCCTTAAAAAGAACTTGAAATACTGAAGAACTTCAAAATGATGGCAAGTGTCCAGTCTGCTTTGTGGACAACAAGCAGGGTCTGAGCTGCTGCTCCCAGTGCTCTTGCAACAGAACAACGTGAAGGTCAAATCTGCATCAGAGTCAAACCAGGACTTAGGAAGTAAGGGCCTGAGTCCTGGTGATGCCCCACCCAGGGAACCCAGAGGTGCAGCAACATCAACAGGGAGTCAGGATGGGCAGGGCTTTCCAAGGACATTCCTACAAGAGCAGAGCCCACGAGTGAGAGTAGAGAAGGGCTGAGAGAGGGACTCTGGGTCGCCATACTTGTATTTATTACATCTCACCTGCTGAGAAAGGCAGAAAAGCTTCCCTTTTCTTAAACTGTCCATTCTCCAGAAAGTGCTCCGGATTGAACGTGTCTGGGGTGGCCCACACTGTGGGGTCCGTGTGCAGTGCAGTCAGGTTGCTCAGGACCATGATTCCCTACAAAAGTCAGCAAAGACTCAGGCAAGGCTTGATCCACACAACACACCTGTGCAGACGGCAGCCAGGGGACAGATTACAATGATTGGTATAACTGTCTGCTGGGAATTTTACCAGGGAAGTGGAACCACTCATGACTGCCAAATGGATCTCTCCAGGGACATGTCAGTGCAGGACTTGGGAGGGAACATGTGTGCATCAATGAGAGAATAATGTGACAGCTGGCCAGTCAATATTGTCCCCAAACCAACCCAGCTGCTCCATGAAACGATGGCTATGGCAGCTCTTTCAAGGTAAAAATGCCTCATGTATCTTTGTTTCTTCCGTTCTCTCCCCTCCAATGTCTAGGTCATTCCACAGAAGGTTGAATAAGAGAATCAGGTCGCCCTGTGAAGGAACCACTATCCTTCCACGTACATAGCAAGAACCTCAGGAGTCCCCCTTAATACCTCCCTTTCCCTCATTCTGCCTTCATCCAATCCTTCAACATGGCTGGTCAAGTTTACTTTAAATTCCTCTTGATTCTGTCTCCTCCATTTTAGGTCTACCTCTTCCACCCTGGTCCAGGCTACCCTCTTGCCTCCCTAAATAGCTGTCTAACTATACCCATACCCTCCCTTTCCCCTTACCTTGTGCTCTTCATGCTGAAAGCAGAGCTAGCTTTAAACAGGAATTTTTCATGTCACACCCATCCACCCAGCACACCTGGAACTTGACAGACACCCTCAATAGCTCCCTGTCACTCCTAGATGAAGGATGCATCACCTGCCCTTGTCTGCGCCCCTCCCTCTGCCTGCACTCCCGCTGCAGGGAGCTCCTTGCAGTTTCTCAAAGTCATCACATGTCCCCACTCATTTCCCTGCTTTTAAAAGCTGTTAGTCTTCCCTGGAATGACTTCCCTCCCCACTTTGCCACTGAGTTAACTCTTACTCGTCCTTTAATCCTCATCACTGCCTTTTGGAAACCATCTCTGCCCACTCCTGCTCTCACTCCCCATTCCAGTCAGCCTGCATCTTTAGAGAAACCAGTGACTTTTTTCAGCTGGGCAGTTATCATGATTTTCGCATATAAGACTGGGATTTCAAAATGTAGAATAGATAAACAAGATTATACTGTATCGCACAGGGAAATATATACAAGATCTTACAGTAGCTCACATCCAAAAAAAGTGACAATGAATATATGTATGTTCATGTATAACTGAAAAATTGTGCTCTACACTGGAATTTGACACAACATTGTAAAATGACTATAACTCAATAAAAAAATAAACAAAAAAAAAGAAAAAATAAGAAAGAATAAAGACTGCTATTTGGAGCTTTTTACTATTCACTACGTTAATCAGTTTACATGGATGACCTCACTTTACCTCCACCTGTTAGGTAGGTTTAAATTAATTTTCACAAATAAAGAAATTGAAACTCAGGAAGTTAAATAAGGTGCCTAGAGTCACAGGGTGGGAGGAGGTAGAACCATGATTTGAACCAGGACATTTGACTTCAAAGCTCTGTCTCCTCTGGAGGCTCTGCAACACACAATGACATGGCAATGTTCTCAGGATGATTTTTCAATCAGATTTTAAAAATCAGAGTAGAACAAGACTTGAGCCCAATCTATGGAACTAAATGAATCACTATAAAAATGCAAAGAGCACCTGTGAAATAATCTAGACCCTAGTCTCCTCCCACAGGATTGTCCATCAGGAGGAAAACAGGAAAGGCAATGCCCCCAGGAATAGCTGCTTTTCCTGGCTCTGCAGGGACAATGACCCAGGGGTGTCCCATGGGTAAGATCCTCTGGTTCTACCTCTTGAGATCGTCCCCAGCTAAGACATACACAGAGGGACTTAGAGAACCTAGAAGGCATCCAAAGGTGGCAAGAAAGCAAAGGAAGTTTAAATGTGTAGTTGCAAGTGCAACTCTAGGGGGAACAGGAGAGCGATCTACCCATATCCTAAGAGTGGGGAAGAGGAAGAACAGTATCCTTTGTGATGACAGGGAGGGACCAACTGAGGACAACTGCAGGGAGACTCTTAAAGTCAAAGTAAATCAACTTCTGTGCAGAGGACATGGTTGAGTACAAAAAAAAAAAAAATGACCTGGGAATCAGTACATGTCTGTTTTTGGAACTCACATTGTAGTTCAGACATCTTAGGCAAACTTATTCACTCTCTTGAGCCTCAACTCCAAATTTTTAAAATGGGATCAATGGAATCATTCTGAGCACTGATGTAGACATTTTGAAGGAACCCATACAGTCCATGGTACATCATTGCTGCTTAATGAGCATCAGTTCCTTTCTCTCCTTTCTGATACTTAACAAGGCACACACTTGGCTTGGTTTCCCTTGTGAGATGATAGTTCCATCACAGGGTTGTAGGGCAAAGCTGGAAAAATACCTATGTGGATATTATGCTAGAAACACCATCATGAACGTGACGTTGGTTCACATGGTCTCAAATGCCCTTCATGTTTCAATATTCTGTAACCACAAGATTGTGAAGCCAAATTTTCCAAAGTTAGTCTGCAAGATACCTAGTCCTGTGAGAAGCTCTACCAAGGCAAAGAAAGGACCTCGTGTTAAAGTCTGACTGAGAACCGCTGCTTGCTGTCTCCCTACAAAGAATCTCAGTGCACATCACATAGTCAAAACACTGAGAAATCTCACAGCGAAGAAAGCCAGGCTTTGCCTACACACATTTGACCTAGGAACCCCCTTCTTCTCCACAACATCTATTATTATCTAGCCGAACTGATGTTCTAAAGACAACACACAGAGAAAAGAAACTAGCATGAGTGTAGTATCTCTGTCCCCATTTAAGTGATCCTGTAGGACAAAAATCCAAGTCACTTTCCCAGTTGAGAGTCCCAACATTTAAAAAGGTGAGCATGGAGATCTGAGGCCACGAGGGAGGCCCTCATTACCTTGGGCAGGTGGTATCCAGCCAGCGTGGTGTCCACTGTCACCTCCCTGGGCACGTTCAGGGGGACAATGTCTCCCATTCTCTGCACCTCGTGAATGACAGCGTTGGTGTAGGGCATGGACTCTCGAGCTGTTGTGCTCGGCTGCTGCCATTGGCCAAGTACCCTGTCGATCTCAGCCTGAACTTTTTCTGAAAAAGCAGAGAAAGTCCTATTATTGTAGTATTCATTACCCTCCTTGAGCCTGGTTCAGCTAAGGAATGAAGTAACCAGGATCCAAATGGCCAGAGTTATAGCAGGCTGTGTAGATGGTAGCTTCTCAGGGAGGTACCTGAGTGCAAAGTGGGCACTGGTTTAAGACAAATCTGGTTGCAATTCTTGCTGCTCAGTATTCCTGCTGCATGTTACTGAAACTCAGTTTCCTCTTCTTATTAGTGAGGATAAATCTGCTTTCATCTTTAGGATGTTTTGAAATTTACACCAACTGATTTAGGGGAGTGTCACACAAATTTAGAAAAACCCGCTAATTGTGCTCCACTAAAGGTTTTTCTCTTTTTCTAGGGTAATAGAAATATTAGCTGGATATCTGGTTCCCCAGCTAAAAACTCCATTTCCAAGATTCCCTTGTGACCTAAGTTTTGGAATAAAGAATGTATGTTGAGGGATGTTTAACACTGGGGACATTCCCTTAAAGTTAAGGTTGCTTCTCCCTTCCCTTCCTATTGGTCGAAACGCAGCCTTATTGGTGAGGCATCTTTGCAATGGCCAAAAAGGGCATCACTCTAGACACAACAGAGCAACATATTAGACAGAGCTTGGAACCCAAAGGCTTCTGCACTATCCAGCTTAGGATATTTCACTTGAGAGAAAAATAAAGTATATTTTTTTACAGGGCATTAGAAAATTTTAAAAATTAAGATAAAATACACATATAAAATTTAACTTCATAACCATTTTTATATGTACAGATTTATAATGTTAAGTACATGCATGTTGTTTGTTGTACAACCAATCACCAGAACATTTTTTTCTTGCAAAATTGAAACTTTGCATCCACTCAGTGAAAACTCCTCATGTTCCGCATCTCCAGCTTCTAACACCCACCATTTTACTTTCACTTACTATGAATTCAACCAATCCTGACACCTCCTATAAATAGAAACATACAATATATGTCCTTTTTTGATTGCATTAGTTTGGCATCATGTCCTCAGGGTTCATTCATATCAAAGCATGTGTCAGGATTTTTCCTTTTTAAGGCTGAATAATATTCCACTGTGTGTCACAGTTCGTTCATTTATCCATTAACCTGTGTTGCTTACACTTCTGTCATTTTAAGCCATTGTTATTTTGGAATCTCTAATAAAGAAGCCAATCTATATCCTAATTAGGTGGGTTTTAAACTTAAAACAAAAAACAAAACCCTGTGATTCACAGTTACAAATACATTGTACATCATGACTCAGGACACAGGAATAAAAATATACACACATATACAACATACATTTATGTACATATAAGGAAAGTAATAAAAATTTCATGAAAAAAACTTATTTGTAGTACACTGGAAGCACTCCGATTTTTCTATTTGCTTTAATTTAGGGAAATAAGATGGTCTTATTCCACTAAATTGACTTTATGTTGTGTTAATAAACTATTACCCCAGTTTGAAAACCTGTATCCCAACAGTGTTTATTCTCCATGTGCCCAAAGTGTTCTGGGGTCTAGAGAAAGAAAAATGATGGTAAGAGTCACTAACTTTCAATAACCTACAGCCTGTGGGGAGATATGTAAATAACGCTCAAAATCAAAGTGATGGAGGTGCATGTGGTTATCACCAAAGAAGGAAATGATGCTGGTTTCCTACAGAGCAGGGAAACATCTGAGTGGAGTTTGTATCTGAGTAGATTCTTCAAGCATAGCTAGTGGTCTACCATGTAGAGAAATTGATTCACATGTGAATGGACTGTCACTTTTTCTGGGAACTCACCAAGATGTCCATGGACTTCAATGTTTTCCCCACTAGACTGGCAGTTTCCTGAGGGCAGGGACCCATTGTTATGTTTGTAGTACAGGGACCCATCACAGTTCTGAATGAAAAACTGATGAATGTGCCCATTCTCCCTTCTATTTGGTGCTGTGACTGTCCTACCATCACTTCCTCTTACCACCTGTCCTCTGGACCCAACGTGGGAAGTGTGTTCCAGGAGGCACCATCCTGACCTGGCCCAGGCACACCCACTGATGGGCTCACCTTGGATTTCGGGGTACAGGGCCATGTAGAGCAGACCCCAGCGCAGCGTCGTCGAAGTTGTCTCCGTTCCAGCGAAGAAGAGGTCCAGGGTGCTGTGGATGAGGTTTTCTTCATTGAAACTTGCAGTAGCGTTGCCTCTATGCTGGAAAACACAATGTTTGTTGGCTTAATCAGATAGTTCTTGGCTGTCACAGCAAACAGGGGCTTCATCCTGGAGAGGATGTGGGAGAGGAGACCCCCAGGAGAAATGACTTCCAATTGGCCGTCTCAGGAGGATGGAATGTCATTAGCATCCTCCTGCCCTAGTTCTGGATGTTTTGTTACATTTGGTGGATGAAAATCAAGATGACTAATTTTTTTTTTTTTATGCCCAGAACTTGGAAGAACCTGTTAGTACACTGGAAAAACAGCCGGGGGCTCCAATACTAGCCACATCATTCACTATCTGTGTAGCTTGAGCAAGTTACTAAACCTCTCTGTGCTTCAGTTTCCTGCTTCCCAAAACAGAACTAACAACACTCACCCATTACAATGGCATTATGAATTATGTGAGACACAAAGGGCACACAGAAATCACTCAACAAGTGTCTGTACTGATACCAGAAACAAAGAACTGAATTTCTCTAAAGTACAATTCTCATTTTTTCCCATTAGTCTTTGCATTTCTAGGTTAAATGTCTCTGATTCCAACAACATTTCCTCATGGTTCTCCAGCATCTTTACCATCTTCCTCCAGAGGCTTCACTTTGTCAACATTCCTCTGTGCGTGGTCCCACACCTGCACACCTTACAGCAGGTGAAGTCTCCTCCTCTGAGGAGAACCAATGCTTCCAGGAATGCTGTGCCAATAAGAAGAAATAAGAGAGGAGATGGAAGGAAATCCACCACTCTGTCAACTCCAGGAGAGGAAAAAATAATCCGATGAGTCATAGATGATGACAGGGATGCAGTGATGTGTATTAACCAGAAGGGACACCACATGAAAGGCTATACATCCAACTTGGCTTTTTCCTCTTTCTTTCCTATAATGTAGGGAAGTGGATGACACGGGGACAAGGGAGGAAGGGAAAGTCCCTCCCACTTGAGTCTGAACTCTGGCATCAGACTCAGCTTTACTTGTGTTCTGACCTGGGGGGCTGAGGGAAGTGGTTGGAAGCTGGGCATTGGTCCAACTATAATGAAACTATACCTATTTCTCCTTTTGTGTGTATTTCCTTTAGAGATGGGTAGAAGGTCAAGAACACATTATGACTTGGCAGTATTTCAGGTTTCAAAGGCGTCGACCTAATTACTGTTAAACTTCTATATTTCTTTAAGCTTTTTAAATGTTTAATTTATCAATTTTTGAATGAATTTCTTTTTTCTAATTGAGTATAATTGATTTCTACATTTCTAATTGTTTCATCAATTCTGAGTTAATGATATTCCTCCACTGTCTGAAATACTGCCTCTAATTTACTCCTCTGTGCTGGGCTGAATAAAGACCCACTTAGATGTCCACGACCTGATTTCTGGAACCCACGGATGGTAGCTTATGTAGCAGAAGAGACTTTGTAGGTATGATTATGGTAAAGATATTGATATGGGAAGATGATCCTGGATCATCCCATGGGGCCCAATATATTCATGGTAATCTTTTTAAGAGGGGAACAAGAAGATCATAAGAAGGAGATGTAACATTGTTGGCAGAGAAGGTGCTACACTGATGACTCTGAAGACGGAGGAAGAGGCCATTAATCAAGGGGTACAGGCAGCCCCTACAGGCTGGAAAAGTCAAGAAAATAGATTTTCCCCTGAGCCTCCAGAAGAAGCCAGCCCTGTATGACCCTGACATTGGCCCAGTGAAGTCGGTTTCAGACTTGTGATGTTTCAAACTATAAGACAATAAACTGTGATCTTTTAAGTTTGTGGTAATTTGTTATAGCAGCAATTAGACACTTGAATCCCCTCAACTGTTCTTTATTAACAAAACTCAGGAAACAAGTCTGGATTCCTCACCTTCTCTATTTCCTGGAGGTAAGCATCAATGAAGTCTCTTGCTTCAGCAGGATTCCAGTCTCTCTTGTGGTTTTCAATCACATGGGCAATGAACATTTTCAGTTTCTCCCAGTTACTAAAGATCCTTTGGTGGGGTCCAGGGAGAATGTTCATTATCCGTGGAAAGACATCATAGAGCTGATTAAGGAAAAAAATTTATGGAGACAAGATGGTGCCAGTTTTCCACTTTTTAAGACATGAAACCATCTGCTTTTTCTCTTTTCTCTGTTTAGACTTAAGCCTTGGGTCACCCTCCAGTTTTTTAGTCTCTCATCCCAATTCTTACCCTCTGGCCAAGCATGTCAGCGCTCCATCCACAATAAAACCAGTGTCAGATGGCTCATCACCACCCATCTGCTTTGTAATCCTTGTACAATCCACCAGCATTTCCTACCTGGATGCTGTAAGAGCCTCCAACAGGTTTTCTGATTCCATCCTTCACCCCATTCAGCTCAGCTCCCAGGGGGGTCATTTAACAGTTTAACTGATCATTTCACTTTCTGGCTCTCAATCCTCCAGTTACCTTCCATTACATTTAGAAAAAAATTCAACCTCATTTTCCTGGCCAATAGCTCTCCAAGAGCTGGCCCCTCACACCCCTGTCTCCTCCCCTACTACCCTCCCTGCCATCTTCCTCTCTCTTACTCTTTAAAGTGCAGCTCTATTGTCGGCTGTGATAACACCCAGGATGTTCTTGTTTAGGTCCTTGTATTTGCTGTACCTTCCACCTGGAATGGTCTTCCTCTGAAATCTGCACAACTCCAGCTTCTTCCTTTATTAAGGTGCTGCTCAAAGGTCATCTGCTTGGACCTGTCTTACCTAATCATCCTATAATTAGCAGAACTTCTGCACCCTCCTTCCATTCCCTTATTTTGTTTTATTTTACTTCTTGGCAATTATCACTAGTTGTGTTGTATGTGTGTGTGTGCACGCATGCGTGTACATGTATAGGTATATGTGTGTATTTATATATATATTTTGTGTGTGTGTGTGTGTGTTTGGGTAAAACATGTCTATCTGTCATGTATCTCTGTATTTATCTATGTTAAAAACATATATATATTTATTTGCCTATCCAAACTCTGATGTAATTTCCGTGTTGTAAGACATTTTATACTAAAATTAAGTGGTTTTTGAAGATATTTTCTCTAATAATATCTGGTAAAAGAGATAGTATAACATAATGGAAAGTGGGCTAGATTTAAAATGAACAGGCACAAGTTTGACTTTTAGCTCTCCTGCTTTTTAGGTATAATACTCTTTGATAATAGTAATATGTTTTGATCTGTTGCTACTTTATCTGTCTGCCAGTCAGACTTGAGGGTTACTTTCTGACTAATGACATGAGATTCCACGCCCACTTAACACAGAGTAGTGGACACTGTGTGGATTTGCTTACATACTCCCTTACCTGCTTGCACACATCAAGACGCTTCATTTTATCTTTAAAGAACTGTTATAAAAAATCAGCAGAGATAATGTGCATCTAGTTGTCCATCAATGTGCCTGGTCTCTTCTGTGTCTCTAAGAAATCCTCCTACCCCTGCCCTGCTGCCCCATCCTACCCTCCTGGGAATTTCACATCCTAGCTGGGTACCCACTGAACTCTAATGACTTCCTTGGCTCTCTCTTAAGAAGTAAGAAATGGAATTACTGAATGGGGGACTACCTTGATTACAAGTGAGAATAGGGAGTTATTCAATCAGGGACTACCTTGATTAGAAGACAGAAGTGGAATATTATGCAAAAATAATATTGACAATAATCACTATAGCTCACATTCATTAGTCCCCTTTAATGTGCCAGGAATCATAGGAACTGCTTTATCACGTTTGGTGTGATGGGTCCAAAGCTCCATGAAAAGATGCTTGTCATTAATAAATAAAACAAACCCCCTTCTAGACACCAGAGAGGCAACATTTAGGATTTATTTTCCCTCAAACTGTCTTTCAAATCCAGAAAAGAGGCTGAGAGACCAAGAAGCTGAGCAGAGTTACTGACAGAATCACAGGCCTAGCAGTACAGACGAGGAGGGCAGGGCCCATCAAGGAAGGGGCGACGTTTGAACCCCCTACATCAATACCTGACAAAACTGGATGATTGACCATATCAAGAGTCGATGGGCATGTAAGTAGTGCAGCCATCTGGGACAACTTTTTACATCCAGGTATAAATGTAAGAGAAATGGGAAGATGTGTACACATGAACTAAACAATGTTCACGGCAGGTTTAGTCCTAACATCCTCAGACTGGAAGTCACCCAAGCACCCATCAGTACAGAATCGAGTAATAAACAGTGGCATAGTCACACGATAGACAACTAAGCAGAATTTAAAAACAAGAGCATCTAATATATGAATCAAATCCGTGTGGACAGGGAGCACCAGTCACAGAAGGGAACTTCTGAGGGAGGATGGGGGTGGGGGTTTAGGGAAGAACATGGACAGGAGGGGCTCAAAGGCTATTGGGACACTGTGCTTTTTTAAGAAAACAACGTGGGTGCATAGGAGTAGGTCATATGAAATTTGTACTTTAAATGAATGTTAATAACATTTTTGTCTATAGTAAATTTAAACAATTTTATCTAAATAAATAAATACAACAGATTGATTTCAAACATTTTGTGTTAAAGGCAATTTTAAAAGGCTGTGCATTAGCTTAAAAAGACAAAATCTGTTTCTGACATCAACCCAGTATCTTTATCTAAGATAGGAAGTGAGAACGTCTCACCTGGCAGCATATTGATGTCTGCAGACTCATGAACTCGTCCAACAGCCTCAGCAACTCCTGGAACTGATCATCCTGGTAGTCAAAACGCTCCCCAAATGTGATGGAGCAGATAATATTGGATACCGCATTCTTGATTTTCAAGTTTGGGTCGAAAGGCTGTCCTGGAGGGAGAGGAAGAGATGGATCCTTCAGAATTGTGTCTTTCCATTTCCTCTGAGGGTGTACCCTACATGACACAGGACACACTGAGAACAGAACCACCTCTGATACTGGCCCCAGCACCCTCCACAGGGTCTGACCTACAGCAAGTACTCGGTCAATGCTGGGAATTCAAACTGACCACCAGGATTTAAATCAATGTGTTCTATATCCATCTTCTTGTGTCTAATTCTCCAGCTCCATGAGGGCAGGTCAAGGTTAGTTGTTCACTGTTAACCCCTCAGGGCCCTACACAGTGCTGGGCACAGGCAGGCACGTGGGCACTTATTAAGCATTTGGTCGGTGAAGGAATGAGCCACAGTCTCCTGCACCTGTCCTATGACACACTCACCAGCCTCCTCTCCTACTGCCTGGGTGAGGTAGCGGGCCTCTTCCTGAATGCGTTCCTCTAAGCTCTTCTTTCCTAAACCAAAGTTCCTCAGTGTCATCAGGGCAAACCTTCTTTGCTCCTTCCATTCCTGGCCATTGGACATGATCAATCCTGGGAAAAAGAGAGCCAACATTATGAAAAGAGAGCCAATAAATTCCATTGGGATGTGTATCAGATGGAAGGAAGGAGAAGGGCAAAAGGCACTTGAAAACTATTCAGAGAAATAATTCCAAACCAGTGGGTATAATGACTAGTATGTACTGCTTGCTTGCAATGCCAGAACACATTTGTATTTTTAATGCATTATGTAATGTAGTACTCACAGACCCTCTCTGAGCTAGGTACTAACATTACTGTCAACATCCCACCACCAATCTGATTTATGAGAGAAAAGACACACAAGGGATATAAGTAATCTCTGCAAGGTCACAGAGTTAGTAACTAGGAGAACAGGCTTTCAAATTCAGGCTGCCTGACTCTGAAGCCAATGCTCTGATTACTTATCACCTAAGTACAGTTTAGTATTTTTTGTGCTACATACTAAGAATGCACATATTGATTAGACAAAATCCTTACTCATAAGGAGGCAAGGCTTTATGCCAAGCTAGATCTTAAGCGATAAATGAATCACTCAAGAAATTAAGTAAGAGTGAACAGTCTATGCAAAAACAACAGCACAGCAAATGGGAAAAATACACCATCTGCTGTGTTCAGTAGACTATCATTCGTTTCATAACACAGGTGAGGTCACACCTCTTTCAGAAGTGTCCAGAGCACGCTTCAATCCCTTTTAATGCCTGGCTCTGGCCTCCACCCTCTCCATGAAATGTCCCTCCCTCCTGTCAAATCTAGGATCCCTTTCAACCTCATCTGGATACGTCAGCAGCTTGAGACACTTCTCTCTTGAAACACTCTCTTCCAGTGGTGCTCAGGACACCTGACTCTCCAAATTTTCCTCCTAATTCTATGACCACAGGGAACTTACCATATTTTGGTTAATTCATCTACTTCTATCGAATTTCAAAATGATGCAGTTCTTCAAGATTCATGATCTTCCAGCCTCTTGTCTTCCTACCCTATCCTCCATTTCTGAGCAAAACTCATTAACTCCTAGAATTTTAATGACATCTACTGATAGTGAATATCTATGTCTGACTCTCAGCTCGAGGCGTGCATACAGTTGTCTGCTTGACTCTGCTGACTTAAAGGATTTCAAACTCAGCGTATCCATGACTCAATTCCTCATTTGCTCCACACAACACCCCACCCGAGCCAGCCCACACCTTGTCTTTCCCCAAATGTTCCTTCTTCTCTTTATCACCCACTTGGGTGTCCACCTCAATACCTCATCCTCTCCCCATTAGGTCATCATGTCTTACTGGATTTACCTCCTGAAGTTCTTAAATCCATGTAACTTCACAGCCACTATCCTGGTCTAATCTACTGTAGTCCAAGCTCCCAGCTTCTCTAACCAAAAATGCTGCAATGGTCTCTTTATCTCTTTATTGTATTCTTGACATTACAGCCTAGATTAGTCTCAAGTTCACATTGTGAACATGATGACTCCTTTCTCTGCTTAAACCATCTGAGAGTTTCCATTGTTCTTCAGATAAAAGCAACATCCTTAACAAGAACATGCCTGAAGGATCCTGGCCAAACGCAGCAGCTTCACCTCCATTTAATCCATGCTCTGCCACACTGGCCCCCTTTCAGTTCCTCAAGTTCACCTCCCTCCTTCCCTCCTTCCCTCCTCAGAGACTTTTCGTATTCTATTCCCTCTGCCTTGTTGCTTCCTCAGTTTCCTAAATTAACTGTCACTTACATACATTAGCCTTTTTGAACCTCAGGACTAGATGATATACCCCTAGTAAGTGCAGGTGCACTTCAAACACTAAGGCTTTAAATTATTAGACTAATTGATACTGTATTTCTGAATAGAATGTAGGTTACATGATGGCAAGGATTTTTTCTGTCCTACTCACTGTTACATCAGTCGTGTCTGCCAGCAGGTGTCACAGGGCAGATTACAAATAAGAGTGAATGGATGTAGAGGTAATGGGTACAATATTTCAAAGAATAATTGAGAAGCACCTAAAAGATGGGTGCTTTGTTAGAATAAATTATTTGAATTTTTCATGTAGAATTTTCAATGTGTAAGTTTATTTAATGATCATTTTAAGTATTCATGCCAAACTGTTCTAATACAGACCCAAAGGCTAGAGATATGTTGTGAGGCACAACCTCAATATTAAAGGAAAAGAAACTAGAGGCACCGAGGTATCACATACTCAGCAGAAAGTAAATGATCCACATCCATTTCCTAGGGGAAGAGATGTCAATGGGAAAGCAGAAACAGCCACCAAGAACGCATGGTTTTCTCTCCTTATAAAACATATCACATCATTGAGTGAGGAGGACACTGATTTATCAAAGCTCCCAGAGTGACTTCATGCAGGTGACACAGCTTCTCCCAAATCCCTGACATTGGGGTTGACCCGGCCAGGGTCCTAGAGGACTGGCCTTCAGTGGGGAATGCAGGCACTCAGCTTCCTTCAGGGGCAGGAACTTTATGATGGGCCTGGACCCTGGGAGTGTTGGAGCATTAAGTCACCAAGGCATCTGTCACAGACGACAGGAGTATCCAACATATACATCACATTAGTCCAGGCACTTACCTTTGTTCATAAAGAGACGTTCTGTGAAAGGGGCTTTGGGGCGGTTCACAAAGTTTTCGCCCTGGTGGACAAGGACTTCTTTGATTAAGGGCAATCCAGTTATGACAACCGAAGACAAATCACCAAATTCCAGCCTAAGAACATTCCCATACTTCTTCACGAACTGGAAAAGAGTAAAACAGTCACAGCTGAATATGCACATCTGTGTGTCCAGTAATGAGGGTGTCTGTACAGTTTGTATTGAAGGGAGGCTGCATGCGTGTGTGTGTGAGTGTGTGTGTGCACACACGTGCACACCTTGGTCTGAAGGGAATGTTTCTAACTTTTTCCATTTTCCCCCCTCTCAACTGTATTTGGGTTTGATTCACCACAGGACATAAAGTTTCCTTACAATCATTCATTCATGTGTTCAGCCTACCTGAACTGAGTGAGCGTGTACCATGTGTCCTAAGAACCAGTCACAAAGATACAACTATAATAAAATAAGCAAATTCTCTAACCTCAAGCATCTTAGAGGCTAGTGAAGGGAGAGACTCAGTACATGTGACTCACCAGGGAAGGCTGAGACATTTTAATGAGTGTCTGGTCTAGCAAGCCTGGACTTACTAGCAAATCATATCTGTTTAACCAGAGGAGAAAGTCCCCTCCAACAACACGGGCTGGGGTCAGGTGTGGAGAAGAGCACACTAGCTCTGGAGACACATCTTAACTCCATGGTTTACTGGTGTGAGTTCTTGGGAAAGTTCCTTTATTTATTTTGGGCCTCAGCAGTCCAGTTATAAAGGGGAAAGTTATTCTTCCCCAAAGTGTTCTACAAGGAACAAGGAAGGCAGCAATTTGAAAGGAACTTTGATTCCTGGAACCTGGCAGAAAGCCACTCCAGCCTCTGGGGAATGAATGGGATCCGTGTGCAAGTGTGCATGACTTTATACAGTCATCTTCAAAGAGAGGTTGAGAGCACGGAGATGATGAGCTGGAGAAAGGCATTCATGGTCAGTCACCCACATATCCTGTGTGCCATGTTAAGCACCTTCACATTTTATCTCATTTAACTTCACAAGCACCCTACAGAAGGAATGATTTTCTTTGTCTTTCAGAAAAGGAAAATGAGTCACACCTAAAGTAATGTAGCCAAGGTGAGAGAGCTTTGGGTGTTGGAGGGCAATTGGCAGGCATTACATATGATATAAGGACAAAGATGTGAACCTGAGATGGCACTAGAACCTTGGAGTTTAGTGGAATGAGAGAGTGAAACTGAGAATCAGAGTGAGGGGCGTCGGAGAGAAAGAGGAAGAGGATGGGAAAGTGTGTAGGTGTGTCCTGACTGCACACAAATGAGCAGGTATGTGCTCACATATCTTGAATGGCAGTCAATGGTCATTAATCAAAGTCTTCCCTGACATGTTTCCTCAAGAGAGAAATCTAAGTAGACCCTGTCCCTGCCTCCTGTGTGCAGGGCTGTGTCCAGCTGCAGGCCGTGGTATCAAACAGAAAGGCTCATTTCCTCCAGATGTCTGGGGACCCTCCTCCCCACCTGCCATCCACTTATGCTCCCCCATATCACCCCAAGCTCCCTGCAGCTCATCACCCCATTGGAGCAAATGTTGTGGATTTAGTCTTATTCCACCACCCTGCTCCCATATTAAAGACCAACTCGAAACTCAATTCTTCCATGGTCCTTTTGGTCCAGAGTTTTCTACCAATGTTTGTTCATCACTAGCAGAGTTGTCCTGTTTTGATAGAAAGGGCAGAGCCAAGATTCCATCTTAAGCTTATCTGTCTCTGACGTACATGCCTCTGTCCAAGAAATGGCAGGAATGGGAATCGGTAGCTTTTTACTTCATCTTTGTAAATGCCTGGGTGAACCCTAGGGATTTATGAAAGTGACTTCTTGATGAATAAAGAATGTACAGTAAAGATGTTTTTGGGAACTGCTGAAAATGTCAGGTTAAGCTAAATGACTCCTATCTGACAATGTATACAACCTGGAATCTCAGCTTGTTCTTGGAAGGGACTCAGCCTTCAATTAGAATTTCTTGAAAGGAACATCCTCAGAGTTCCATCTTTGCCAGCCTCTGTCCATGCATATTTCTAGTCCGACAGAACTGGATCAAACATGTTTACAGTGTGATCACTTTGTATTAAATACAGTGATGTCTGACAATTCTTAAGTACACCCTCCAGTCATGGGGCCAATTGCTTTACATGGAGGTAAATGTAGGAGCCACATTCATCTGGGAAGACTTTGTAAGGTAGAGAATAAATTTCAATGTATAACAAAAAAGAACACAGTGTAAAAAAGAGAGAGAGAGTGCAAGGGAACAAAAGAAGTTAAAAACAAGATGGTTCAGGAAGCTAAAACAGGCTTAAATCATAAAAAACAGAAAAATAAATAGAAAAGTAGTCAGGAGCTATAAAGGGCAAGTAAAATTAACAGACAGGAAATTTAATATGAAGGATAAAAATTCCAAATGTAGGATTCAGTCGTTAAGTAATAAAGTGGAGGAAATAAATGTGTAGAATAAAAAAAAATATTTGACCTGGTGACTCAGTGAGACAAGAGACTGAAACACAAGATATAAAGTTGTAGGAGATTCCTGTTACTCTAAGCTCTGAATCTGAAAAATCAACAAAGCAAGGACACACAAAAAGAAAAGCTAAAAAGGAAGAGGGTATCAATTCTTACTCCCACTGGCAGTAGGTCAGACGGTCTGTTCCCCTGAACACTCACCAGTGCTGAGCAGAGAGTGTGTGGGGGAGGGGGGAATGCAGGCTGCACACAAGAAAGGCTAAGATTCTCTCTCTAATTCAATAATTTATATTTTAAAATGTTGTCTCAAAGTATTTGATGCTTTTATAGTTAAAAAGTATTTCTTTCCAATAAGGTGAAAAAGGAAACCTAAGTATATACAGAATAAAACTTCATAAAAGGGGTTCTTACTCTCTTTGAATCATAGAATCCTTGAAAATCTAATGTGTGTCAGGGCTCTGCTCTCCAGGAAAATCCTGTACTCATGAACACAGTTATGCAGACATGAACTTTCAGGGCTTCACCAATCCCCTGGGCCCGTCAGTTCCTGCTAAGATTCATGGTCTCACAGGTAGTGTTTGGGGTTCTGCTAGGTTTCTGAGAACAGTCTGTGGAAATCAAATTCAAGTTCACTCCAACAGATTTTCATGGAGTGCTTCACAGCTGCCAGGTACCTTCTGACATTGCTACGTTATATGTAGGGGCAGTATACATAGCTAGTGGGTAAAGTTGGGCTCTTTCTACCTGTCTCTGCATGTCTCATCCTTAAATGAAAGCATGAAGATATTTTCTCTTCTTCTGAGTGGTGGAGCTCCCTCTATGTTAGCTGGCCACATGGCTTCCCAATCAAAGGCCACATTGCCCAGCTCCTCCGGGTGGGGCCAGTGAGACGTGAGCAGTGGGGATGTGTGCATCTACTGAGTCATGTCCTTAAATGGAAGGTGCTTCTCACCACCTGCCCCTTTCTCCCTTCAAGAAAACGGAACTCATACAAGATGTTGCAAGGCGAGAACAACAAGATAGAAGGAACTGGGATCTTTGGGTGATTTTATGCTACAAAGTGGCCTTCCTATCCTGGACTTCCCGTGTACATCTGAACTAATATTTTTTTCAATTTCTTTTGAGTTAGTGCTGTTTCAATTTCTGGTTACAGCGTAATATTTCAGGCAAACATAAACATACAGATATTCCTTTTAATATTCTTTTTCCTAAAAGGTTACAACAAGATATTGAATATGGTGCCATGTACAGTACAGTTAAAAAAAAATGTGATTTATCTATTTTATATATAGTAGGTAGTATCTGTAAATCTTGAACTCCCAATTTATCCCTTCCCACCCCCAATTCCCCCAGTAACCTTGTTTGTTTTCTGTGTCTGTTAGTCTCTTTCAGTTTTAGAAGTAAGTTCATTTGTTTCTTTTTTTTAAAATATTCCATATAAAAGTCCTATCATATGGTACTATTCTTTCCCTTTCTGGAGTACTTCAATTAGAATGAAATCTCAGGGTCCACCATGTTGCTGCATTATTTCATTCTATTTTATGGTTGAGCATTATTCCATAGTATGTATATGTGTATGTGTCTATGTATATGTATATACACACACACAAACACACACACATATACATACCACAATTTCCTTATCCAGTCATTTGTTGATGGACATTTAGGTTGTTTCCATGTCTCGGGTATTGTAGATAGAGCTGATAGGAACATGGGGCACATGTATATTTTGGAATTAGAGTTCCCTCCAGATATATGCCCAGCAGTGGGATTGCTGGATTATATGGTAAGTCTATTTTTACTTTTTGAGCAATCTCCATACGGTTTTCCATAATGGCAGCATAAAAATTCATTCCTACCAACAGTGTAGGAGGGTTCCCTTTTCTCCACACCCTCCCCAGCATTTATTATTTGTAGACTATTTGATGATGGCCTTTCTGACTGGTGTGAGGTTATACATCATTGTAGTTTTGATTTGAATTTGTCTGATAATTAGTCTGATAATTACATTTGTCTGATACTGAACATTATTCATGTGCCTATTGGCCATTTGTATGTCTTCACTGGAGTATTACTTGTTGAGGTCTTTGCCCATTTGTGCATTGGATTTTTTTTTATTCAGTTATTCAGTTGTACAAGCTGTTTATATATTCTGGAAATTCAGCCCTTGTCAGTTGCCTTTTTTGCAAATATTTTCTTCCATTTGTTTGTTGTTTTCTTTTGCTTATGGTTTCCTTTCCTGTGCAAGAGCTTGTAAGTTTAATTAGGTCCCATTTGTTTATTTTTGCTTTTATTTGTATTGCCTGGGTAGACTACCCTAGAAGAACACTGCTAAGATTAATGTCAGAAAATGTTTTGCCTATGTTTTCTTCTAGGAAGTTTATAGTGTCTTGTCTTGTGTTTAAGTGTTTAAGCCATTTTGAGTTTATTTTTGTGTATGGTGGGAGGGAGTGTTCTAACTTTATTGATCTATATGCTGCTGTCCAGTTTTCCCAACACCGAGGAGATTGCTTTTGCTGAAGAGATTGTCTTTTCTCCACTGTATATTCTTGTCACTTTGTCAAAGATGAATTGACCAGAGGTATGTGTTTTTATTGCTGGGCTCTCTATTCTGTTCCATTGGTCCATACGCCTGTTTTTGTGCCAAAACCAAGCTGTTTTGTTTACTGTAGCTCTGTAGCATTGTCCAACATCTGCAAGGGTCATTCCTCCACTTCGTTCTTTTTCTTTGGTATTGCATTAGGAATTCCGAGTCTTTTGTGATTCCATATAAATTTTTGGATTATTGTTCTAATTCTGTAAAATATCCTGAGTAATTTGATAGGAATTACATGAAATTTGTAGAGTGCTTTGGGTTGTATGGCCATTTTAACAACATTGATTCTTCCCAAGCAAGAGCATAAGATCCCTTTTATTTAAATAATCTTTAATTTGCTTAATCAATGTTTTGTAATTCTCCACATATAAGACTTCCACCTCCTTGGTCAGATGTATTACTAAGTATGTCATTTTATTTTTTGATGCAATTTGAAAAGGGATTCTTTACTTTCTTTTTCTGATATCTCATTGTTAGTCTACAGAAAGGCAACATGTTTTTGTATGTTAATCATGTATCCTGCTTGCTTGCTGTATCCTTTTATCAGTTCTAGTAGTTTTTGTGTGGAACCTTCAGAGTTTTCTATATATAATATCTTGTCATCCACATATTGTGACAATTTTACCTCTTCTCTTCCAATTTGGATCCCTTTTCTTTCTTTTTCTTGTCTGATTGCTGTGGCTAGGACTGCCAAGACTATGTTGAATAGAAGTGGTTAGAGTAGGCATCCTTGTCTTGTTCCAGACTTTAGTGTGAAGGCTTTCAACTTTTTACCACTGAGTATTGTGTTTGCTGTGGTCTGTCATAAATAGCTTTCATTATGGTGAGATATGTTCCCACTATATGCACTTTGGTAAGAGTTGTTATCATTAATGGGTGTTGAATTTTACCAAATGCTTTTTCTGCATCTATTGAGATGATCATATAATTTCTGTCCTTTCTTTTGTTGATGTGGTGTATGACATTGATTGATTTGCATATCTTGAATCATCCTTGTGTAACTGAGATGAATGCAAATTGATCATAGTGTTACAATCTTTTTCAGGTATTGATAGATTTTGTTTGCTAATATTTTGTTGAGAACTTTTGCATCTATATTCATCAAAGATATTGGCCTGTAATTTTCTTTTTTGTTACTTTCTTAGTCCGGTTTCAGTAGCAGGGTGATGGTGGCTTCATAGAATGAATTTGGGAGTGTCCCTCCTTTCAATCTTTTGAAAGAGTCTGAGAAGGTTATGTATGAGTTCTTTCTTGTATGTTTGGAAGAATTCCCCAGTCAAGCTATCTGATCCTGGACTTTTGTTTTCAGAGAGGTGTTTTTAAATTGCTGATTCCATTTTACTTCTAGTAATCAGTCTGTTTAAATGATCTATTTCTTCTTGATTCAGTTTTGGTGGACTATATGTTTCTAGAAACTTGCCCGTTTCTTCTAGGTGGTCCAATTTGTTGCCATACTGTTGTTGATAGAGTTCTCTCTCTTTCCTTTTTTTCTTCTTTTTTTGTACTTGTGTAATTTTGCTTGTAACATCTCCATTTGCATTTCTTATTTTGTTTATTTGTATCCTCTCTCATTTCTTCTTCATGAGGCTTACCAGAGGTTTGTTGATTTTGTTTACTCTTTCAAAGAACCAGCTGTTGGTTTGATTGATTTATTCTATTGTTTTTTAATCTCTATTTTATTTATTTCCTTCCCAGTCTTTATTCTTTCTTTCCTTCTGCTGATCTTAGGTTTTGTTTGTTCTTCTTTTTCGTATTCTTTTAGATGGCAGGCTAGAATGTTTCCTTGAGACTGTTCTTGTTGTTTTGAGGAAGCTGTATCACCATAAACTTCCCTCTTAGGGCTGCTTTTGCTGAATCGCATAGATTTATGTGGTTTTGTTTTCATTGTCATTTGTCTCAGAGGTACTCTTTAATTTTTTTCGTTAATTTTATCATTGACCTATTTTTTTAATAGCATGTCGTTTAGTCTCCATGCAGTCATTTCTTCCCCTCAGTTTTCTTTCTGTGATTGGTTTCTAGTTTCATGCCATCAGAAATGATGCTTGAAATAATTTCTATCCTCTTAAATTTGTTTAGCATTCTTTTGTGTCCAAGCATATGTCAAATATTGAAAACATTCAATGGGCACTTGAAAAGAGTGTGTGTGTGTGTGTGTGTGTGTGTGTATTTGATGCAATGTCTTGGAAATATCAATTACATCTAACTGTTCTATTGTGTCATTTAATATCTCCACTGCCTTATCAATATTATCAATTTTCTATCTGGAAGTACTGTCCAATTATGTTAGTGGGGTGTTGAACTCTCCTATTATTATTGCATTCTATTAATTTCTACCATTATGTCTGTATTTGTTTTACGCATTTAGGTGCTTCTCTATTGGGTGCATATGTGTTAACAAGAGTAGTATCTTCTCGCATTGCTCCTTTTATCAAGATATAGGGTCTTTGTGATTTTTCTTTACAGCCTTTGTTTTACAGTCCATTTTGTCTGATATAAGTATTCTTACTCCTATTTCATTGTCATTTCCATTTCCATGAAATATCTTTTTCTACCCTATCACTTTCAGTCTAAGCGTGTCCTTCACCCTAAAGTGGTCTATTGTAGGCACCGTATTGTAGGCTCTAGTTTTATTATCCAATCTGCCACTCTATGTCTTTTGATTGAAGCATTTTGTCCAATGATGTTTATGTAAATTATTGATAAATGTGTGTTTATTGCCATTTTAAACTTTGTTTTCCAGTTGATTTTGTATTTCTTCTTTGTTCCTTTCATGTTCTTTCATTTTTCCTTTCGTGGTTTGATAATTTTCTTTTTTGTTATCTTCATTTTATTCTTTTAGGTTTTTTGAGCTTATTGTATGCTTTTTTTTCTGGTTACCCTGAATTTCAAGAATTTTAACCCATTACTATATCTATTTGCTTAGACCAGTAATCATATAGGCTGAAACACTTCCTAAAATGATCAAGAACAAAAAAAAAATTACATTTTCTTCCTGCGCTGTACCACATTTTATGATTTTGTTGTCCTCTTTTATATCATCATGTTTATTCTCTTGCTGTTCATTGTAGTTATCATATTTCCAGTTGTATTCTTCTCTTTCTATAGTTCACTGCTTCTTTTCTATTTAGAGGAGAACTTTCAATATTTCCTTTAGGATACGTTCGGTATTGGTGTATTCTTTCAGTTTTTGCTTGTTTGAGAAAGTCTTTAACTCTCCTGTTCTAAAGGATAGTCTTGCCAGAGTATTCTATGTTGCAGATTTTTCTCTTAAGGACTGAATATATCTTGCCACTCCCTTCTGGCCGGCAATGCTTCTGTAGAGAAATCAGTGGAAAGCTTTATAGTGGTTCCCTTGTAACTAACTCTATGTTTTTCTCTTGCTGCCTTTAGAATTGTTCCTTTATCTTACCTTAGCCATCCTAATTATAATATGTCTAAGTGTAAGTCTGTTTGAGTTCATCTTTTTTTGAATACTATGTTGTTTCTGTACTTGGATATTGTTTCCTTCTTCAGGTTAGGGAAGTTTTTGGTCATGATTTCTTCAAATATACTGTCATCCCCCTTTTTCTTTCTTCTCCAACTGGGACCACTATTATGTGTGGACTGGCAGGCTTTATATTATGCCACAGGGCCCTTATATTGCATTCTCTTTTTTTTTTTTTTTACTGCTGTAATGATTGGGTGATTTCCATTATCCTATCTTCTAAATCACTTATTTGTTCTTCCACATTATTTAGTCTGCTCTTGACTACCTTTAGTTCAGTTTTTATTTTAGCAATGGAGATTTCTAATTTTAATTGGTCCCTGTTTATATTTTCTATTTCTTCTTCACAGTAATCTGCATTTCTATCAATAGCCTCTCTTATTTCCTTCAGTGCCTTTATCACTTCCTTTTTCAACTCAGGTTCTTGTTGACTGTCATGGTCTATTTAATTGTTGATTCTTATGTGGACTTTTCTTTTTATTTTAATTGGGAGTGGCTCCTCTCCTTCATTTTACTTATATTTCTCTGACTCTACGAATTTATGTGTAACATTTATCTACTATGGTTGTGAAGAGCTGTTTTTTTTTTTTAATTTTAAAACTGGGAGTGTTCCTGTGTAGACTGTGTCCGTGTAATAATTTTGTCATGAGAGCTATTTTTAGTATGGATATTTGCCATGTCTTTCCTCCTCTTTATTGTGGCTGTTATCCCCTTGACTGGAGGGATGTGATTGCTGTTGTATTGATCAGAGCCTGCACTGGTGGTTGGGTGGTATCTCCTCTTTTCTCTGTGATTTTCACAGCCATGACAGGGGCAAGGTCTGCTCCTCTTTTGCTCTTCTGCTGTTGGAATAGTCTTTCAGATGAGTTTATGAGCTGTGGTGTGTGGTAGGTATGAGTGGAATGCTTCCATTGGGAGAGGAGCAGCTGAGTATTCCTTCAAGGATGTCCACTGGGGAGTGCCCTCTTTGGTGTTGTCTGTCACTCATTGTGCAGGCTTACAAAGTGTAGTTTGTTGACACTGCCGTTGTTCTTGCCTCAACCACTGGTAAGTCATCAACCCACCCTAGTCTCCCCCAGCTTCTTCACCCGGAGAGTCACTATGGCAGATCTGCTAACATCACCCACTTAGACCTGTCATAATGCACATGCAGTCATGCACTCAATCCACCATGAGTCACAGGGTAAGCCCAAAACCCAGCCATGAGTTCACATATACAGGCCTACTGCTAATGGCAGACTAGCTCACACCACACACCTGAACTCTGCTAGGTTGTACCAGAGGCATGGGTCCACAAAGGAAGCAGTAGAGAAAACTTGCCACCACAGCCGGGGGCTTGACAAACCTCAGTTTCACCTGTGTAGTCTCACAATCTTTGGCAATATACTCAGGTTTCAGCCCTGCTTCTGACAGGAGATGCCCACCAGAAATTTTACCTCTCCAGAGCAAGGTGAGTACACTGCTGTGTCTGAATAGTGCCCCACTTCTGCTCAGAATGTGGGTCACCAATGGTACAGAGCAACACTTTCTGGGCTGTTATGGTTATGTTGTGTTGTGTGTCTCCCCACTATTCACACCAGCAGTGGTGTGTGGGAGACCCAGGCTGCTCTGCTCACAATCCCAGCCTCAGCTAAGCCATACTCCAGCCCTCTGAGGCTGTCTCTGTGCAGTCAGGCCCATTCCTCTCCCTGTGTTGATGCCTTTGCTCTAGCACCCAATCCTGGCCTAACCCAACTAGCTCATGTGTCAGGCCAGAGATTGTTCAAACCCTCTGTGCCAATTTCTCTCTGTTCTGTCTGCCAAGCAGGTGCTTCTCTGAAGCTTCTTTTCTATTCCAGCTGACCTCCCCACTGGTGAGGGTGCTTCCCACTGTAAGGGTGCTTTTCCTTCTTTGGAGCTCCTTCCCTAGGCGACAAGTCCAATATCAATTTCCATCCTTTCTTTTCCTTTTTTTGCTGTCTTAACCAGGTTTTTTAAGGATGTCCCTTTTATTTCCAATCGTAAGAGATATTCTGCCAAATTTAAATAGGCATTCTGTAATAACTGCTCCATATATACATGTAGAATTTGATGTATTCCTGGAAGATGGTGAGACGTGTTTCTCTACTCTGCCATCTTGGCAATGCCCCCTGAACTCACTTGTGATGGAGAAATAAATTTCAATTTCTTTTACACCACTGTATTTTGGGATCCTTTTTTAAAATAAGCAATTCAATGTATATCTTCACTAACATATTTATCCACCTTATCTAGCATTCTCACACTTTTGGTGAATAAGATTTTCTCTTATATACATGGCCAAAATTAAGTCATAGAGCTAAAATAGAGAAAGTTTAGAAAATACAGGAGAAGAAAAAAAGAAAGATTCCCATCATGCCTTATAAACAGGCCAGTTTCTTCACAGCCCTCTCTCACTGTTTTAGCTCATATTACTTGCCCCATTTAAAAATCTCCTGTTCCCTTTACTGCAGATAGCCATTGCCTAACATTGCCTAACATTCCTTTCAAGTTCACCCAAATTTATTTCAGCATTCCACACAAGGTTATCCCAACAGTTTCCCATTCACAATGGTCCCATCTAATGTTATGGCATTTGCTTACAAAAAGTCTGTATATCACGTTTCATCATAGATTGTCTTATGCTATGTCTGGCACGTGATAAGAAATTCATAAATGTCTCTTTGAATAAACCAATCTGTGAGTAAATCAAGGTTCCTCTATTATGAAAAGTCAGGTCTCATAAGTAGAGAATAGATATCTGAGTCAAACAGTTTTGGGTTGAAGTCTTTGTTGGGCCATTATCTATGTTCAATAACTGGACAAATCACTTGACACTTTTCAGTCAGTTTCCTCAGTGATAAATCAGAAATAACATTAGATGATTCCGAACTTGGGTGTCTTTTGTAAAGAGTAAATGAACATATATCTGTATACAAGAGCTAGCATATTGGTCATACTTCATGTTTCCAAAATGCTAGAAAGTAATGTTAATTACAGCTAAATCACACCATTTAACTCCATTTGTTGAACTCCATTTTGCATTAAAACCAAAAATATTAAAAAAGCAACCCAATATAAAATAAAATTTAATAGTTCTGATGAAAAATCTTTGGGCCACAGGTAAGACTATAGTCTTCATTTCAACCCTGGTCAGTTTTATGACTTTAGGCAGATAATTGATCCTCTCTAGTCATATATACGTTACAGTGGTAAAACAAGGCTATAGATCATATTTCTGACTCCAGATAAGAGTGAGTAAAAGCATCTCATTGACTCCTCCTGCTTATCACCGATTGGCACAGACAAAAGGAGTTCTAATACAATACTGTTCTCTGTACCAAAGATCCAGAAAAAGGGTGGCCCACCAGGACTGAACTTTCAGCCTTCCTGTTCCAGAGGCAAATGCCATGAAAAAGATGTGACTCTTCCCCATCATAGTGGTGAGGGGCTATAACAGCATAGAATATGGGTGGAATCTTGTCTTCACCCAATATCAGTAACAATAGGGTGATGCCTCTTCCCCTGCTGACTCTGTGAGCTCTAGTTTGAATACCACCTCTGAACTGCATTAGAGAGTCTACATGGAGGAGTCAGGGGGGAAATTCTGAGTCCTACCACTGTGGAGAAATAAGGAGATACCCATTCCCATGGAGAAGTTATAGGGATGTGACTGACTTGCATTCCCCATGTAGCAAGGAACAGGCTATCCTACTCAGAGGGGCTCCAGTTTCTTCTCCCCATTTTCATTCTCTCCAGCCTGCACTGATGAGAATGTGGGCTGGGGTCCTGCAGGGGTGGTAACACATCAGTGCGGTAGGCCAGTATAGCACTGCAAGGGTTCTATAACATAAATTGACATTTGAATTATAATCCACAAGGGTGAGCATTCTGAACATATGTAGGTTGACTATCTGCTAAAATGCAGATTTACACAAATCCCATAGACATGTAACAAAATACCCAAAATGTCCAGGATAGAATCCTACATTACTCGTGTTACGAAGAATCCAGGAAATCTCAACTTGAATGATTTGAACACAATACTGAGATGATAGAGATGTTGAAATTATAGGATAAAGATTTTAATGCAGCTATTATATGTTCCAATAAACAACTGTACTCTCAAAACTTTTAAAGTAGAAAATCTTAGCAATGAAATAGAAAATATACAAAAGAATCATAGACAAAATTTAGAAATGAAAAATAAAATAACCGAAACAAAAAACTCTCTATTGATGCAGCATGTTAATAACAGAATAATCGGTGAAATTGAAGACATCAATAGAAAGTACCCAATTTGAACAACTCTGAGAATATAGACTGAGAAAAGAACAGATACTGAGCTTCAAGGACTGTTGCTAGAATGACAAAATATCTATCAATTGTGCCATCAGTATCCAACAGTACTAGAAGGCAGTGAAAAATAAATGTGAATTGAAAAAATATTTGATGAGTTAGTAGCTGAAAAATTCTCAAACACGGTAGGAGAAAAACCTACAGATCAAAGAAGCTGTGAGTGAACGAATAAATCCAAAGACTTCAACACCAAGACATGTTATAATCAAATCTCTAAAAACTAAAAACAATGAAAACTACTTGAAAGCATGCAGAGGAAATAAGGTAATTTCTCATGGAAAAAACAGCTCAAATTACAGCAGATTCCTCATGAGAAACTAGGGCAGCCAGAAAGAAGTAGCATAATATTTTTAAGAATTAAAGAAATTGTCAACCTACAACTCTATATCCAGGGAAAATATACTCAAAAAAAGGAGGTGAAATAAAGCCATTTTTAGATGAAAGAATGTGAAGAGAATTATTTTGTTAGTAGACCAGTTCTCCAAGAGTGGTTAAAGAAAGTTCTTCAGTTACAGGACAAAAGCAACAGAAAGCATAAGTTAATGAGTAAACACACTAGACTATTCTTAAATTTAAAAAAATTGTGTTTGACAGTCAAAAACAAAATTATAATACTGTCTGACATTGTACTAAATGTATACAGAGATAATATTTAAGACAGTTTATGTATTATAAAGATGGGAAGGTAAAGAGATGGATAGTTTTAAGGTATCTATATTCCTCCTGAAGTGGTAAAGTATTGATTCTTATACTTCAATAAGCTGTGTGCATAGCATGTAATTTACAGCAACCACTGAAAACACAATACAAAGAGATATAATCTAAAACACTACAGAGAAAACAGAATTTTAAAAAAGTTGTTCAAGTGCCTCACAAGAAGACAGCAGAAAGAAGAGAAATAATGTATAATGTAGAAAAATAGAAAATAAAAAGTAAAATGTCAGATTTAAGTGTTAACATATCAATACTTACATTAGCTGTAAATGATCTGAATTCACCAATTAAAAGAGAGAGACTGGCATAATAAAAAGAAAAGAACCCACCTCTGGGCCATCGATAAGAAACTCATTTTAAATGTAACCATGTAAGTTAAGGTTGAAAGTGAAAGAATGGAGAAGAAAACACTATGTAAGTCCTAATCAAGAGAACCAGTTTGCCGATAGTATATCAGACAAAGAAAAGTTCAGGCAAAGAAAATTACCAGGGATAAGGAGAGACATTAAATAATACTGGAAAAGCCAATTCACCAAGATGGCATAACAACGCTAATATGTACGCAGCATATAAAAGAGCTGCCAAATGCATAAATGAAAAGTAGCAGAGAGGGAGGAGGCCAAGATGGTGGAGTAGAAGGACGCTTGTAGCTCACCCTCTCCCACAAATGCACCAAGACTCACATCCACAGACCCACTCAGCCAACCAGAGCACCTGCAGAACTCTGACAGAACATCGTCCTCTTCAAAAGATAGAGATGCCAAAAATCTGGTAGGAGAAAAGGAAAAAAGAAAGAAGAAAAGGCAAAACAGAGCAGGATGGGTCCCGCGGGGAGGAAGCAGCAAAGGAGGACTGGCACTCGTTTGCTGGGTCTCCCCTCTCCAACCGAGAGGCCAGCAGGATGGAGGGGGAGCCTCCGAGGCTTGGATCTGTACAGAGCAGCCCTTGACCAACAGAACTAAGTTAAATGGGCACAGAGGGTCCCCGAAACACCCAGCCCAAGACGCAGCCTGGCAGCTGCATGCAGGGCCAGGCTGCCTGAGCCGGGCGGAGGACGGGGATGGCTGCACTGAGGCAGCCCCAGGGGACTGCAGGGGGCTGCGCACCATGGCTGTGGGTGCACAGGGCAGAACAACCTGGGCCCTCCATAAAACACCACGATGTGCCCTGGGGGGGAAGGTGCATACCCCTATCTCTGAAAACCTGCAGAAAGTTTTTGGGTGAAGAGAGGAGGGGCTCAGGCACAGCCGCCATACCCTCCGGCGCTGAGCACCCATGCGGGGGCGAAACCTGCATCCGCACCAAAGGACTTGGCAGCCTCAGGGGCCAGATGGAGACTTGTCTACAGCCCGAGGCAGATAGGATCCTTCCATCCTGGTCCCTCAGAGAACTTGCTGCGCCAAGACAAACAAGGAGCTGGGATTTGGCCCGAAGCAGGGACAGGGCTTTTCCTCTGTCTTCCCTGAGCCCGCCTGCAGAGCGCCGACCAGGGCGGAGCGCGCAGCAGCACATAGCAGTGGAGGAACCTGCGCTGGGAGAGGGCAGGTGGCCCCCTGCCTTTTGGGCGGGAACACAGAACCTGACTGTGGTACTGGGAGGGGTCGTGACCCGCCCTCCTACCTGGCCAGTCTGCAACATCTGACTGCGGCATCGGGAGGGGCAGTGACCCGCCCACCCACAGCAAAGGAGAGCTGCACCGGACCCAGTGTTGGGAGGAGGCGTAATCTGCTTGCCGACAAGCACTGGGAGCAGCACAGACAAGGGTGCCAAGGGAGGGCCTCTGGAAACAGCAAGCTGAGCTTCCAAAATAGGACTAAGACAGAAAGACTTCACATTAAAAGCACACAGTCTCCAGGAGAACACCAACCACTCCCCCCCTTTTTTAAAAATCTGTTTTACCTGTTCTATTTTCTATTACCCTTTTAATTTTTACTTCTTAAACAATTATATATACCCCCAGTTTTAATCCCTTTAAAATTAAAAAAAATTTTATTATTTTCTTAAATTTCTGCTTCAACTTGCTCTTCTATTATTCATTATACACTGTTTTCAAACCTTTTTTTCTCCCTTCTTTTAAAATTCTCTCTCTCTCTCTTTTTTTCTTTTCTAAGTTTTATTCCTACATAGGCATTAGATAAACTCCTTAAGGACCACAATAGATAACTGATACTCCATAAACCACAGTGCCAGAGAGGTATGAGCAAGATGAAGAAGCAGAGAAACCATTTCCAATTAAAAGAACAAGAGAAATCCCCTAAAAGAACGATCAATGAAATAGACATCGATAACCTACTAGATCAAGATTTCAAAAAAGGAGTGATCAAAGTACTGAAGGAACTAAAAGAGATAGTGTTTAGAGACATAAAGTATGTCAAAAATGAAATTGAAGCTATAAAGAAGAGCCAGGTAGAACTGGTAAACTCATTGGCTGAGATGCGGAATGATCTAAAGGCTGTGCAAAGCCAACTAGATAATGCAGAGGAACGAATTAGTGACCTAGAAGACAGGACAATAGAAAGCACCCAATCAGAACAACTGCAAGATAAACAAATAAAAACAAATGAAAGCAACATAAGGGACCTATGGGATAATATAAAGCATGCCAATCTTTGCATAATAGGTGTCCCAGAAGTGGAAGAAAGATCAAAGGGGATTGAAAAGGTTTTTGAAGAAATCATGACTGAAAACTTCCCAAACTTAAAGAAGGAATCAGATATCCAAGTACAGGAAGCTCAGAGGGTCCCAAACAGGAAGAACCCAAATAGACCCACACCAAGACATATCATAATCAAGATGGCCAGAGTCAAGGATAAAGAAATGATCCTAAAGGCAGCAAGAGAAAAGCAAAGAGTGAGTTACAAGGGACCTCCATAAGGCTCTCAGCTGATTTCTCTACACAAACACTACAGGTCAGAAGGGAGTGGCAAGAAATATTCAAAGTCCTGAATGAAAAAAGATGCAGCCTAGGATACTTTATCCAGCAAGTCTATCCTTTAGGATAGGAGACATAAAGAATTTCACAGACAAGAAAAAGCTACAAGAGTTTAGCAACACTAAACCCATGCTAAAAGAAATATTGAAAGGTCTACTTTAAATAGAAAAGAAGCAGGATGCTACAGAAATGAGAAACTCACAACTGGAAAGGTGATAACTCATGAATTACAAATAAAATAAACATGAAATTATAAAAGAAGACATACAAATCATTGAGAGTGGGAGAGTGAGGCAGGAAAATATAGAATTTTTTTTCTTTCTTTTTAAAATTTTTAGTTCTTGGTAGGATGTGTTTGAAATCATGTTACTCTCAGTTTAATAAAAACAGTTATAGTAATGGGCTAATAGACTTCCAAAAGGGTAACCACAAGCCAAAAACTTACAAGGGAGTCACAAATAATAAATAAAATCCATGATAACACAAAGGAAAATTAACAAACCACAAAAGGAAGAAGAAAGGAACAAAGAGGAAATACCAAATCAACTGCAAAGATAAGTTCAAAATGGCAATAAACACACATCTATCATTAATTACTGTAAATGTTAATGGACTAAATGCTCCAGTCAAAAGACACTGAGTGGCAGACTGGATAATAAAGCAAGAACCTTCAATATGCTGCATACAAGAGACCCACTTTAGGGAGAAGGACACATACAGATTGAGAGTGAAAGGATGGAAAAGAATATTCCGTGCAAATGGAAAACCCAAAAAAGCAGGTGTTTCAGTACTGATTTCAGACAAAATAGACTTTAAAACAAAGGCCATAAAGATACAGAAGGACATTTTATAATGATTAAAGGAGTGATACAAGATGAGGATATTACACTCGTTAGTGTGTAGGAGCACCTAAGTACATAAAACAATTACTAACAGAGATAAAGAGGGATATTGATGGGAATACAATCATAGTTGGAGATTTTAACACTGCATTAACATCACTAGACAGGTCTTCCAGACAGAAAATAAACGAGGCAACAGAGAAATTAAATACTACAATAGAAAAACTAGATTTGGTGGATATTTTCAGAGCATTACACCCCCCAAAAATAGGATATACATTCTTTTCAAGTGCACATGGAACATTTTCCAGGATTGATCATGTACTTGGGCACAAAAGAAATCTCAGCAATTTTAAGAAGATAGAAAATATCTCAAGCATCTTTACTGACCACAATGCCATGAAACTAGAAATCAACAACAGAGATACAAAGGAGAACAAAAGGAAGGCATGGAGATTAAACAATATGCTATTAAAAAACCAATGGGTCAATGAGGAAATCAAAGCTGAAATTAAAAAATACCTTGAGACAAATGACAACGAAAGCACAACCACACAAAATTTATGGGACACAGCAAAGGCAATGCTAACAGGGAAGTTTATAGCGATACAGGCCTTCCTCAAAAGAGAAGAACAAACTCAAATAAACAATTTAACGCACCAACTAAAAGAACTAGAAAAAGAAGAACAAAAATCCCAAAAAGGCAGCAGAAGGAAGGAAATTATAAAGATTAGGAAGAAAATAAATAAAATACAGGTTAAAAAGACCATAGAAAAAGTCAACCAAACCAAAAGCTGGTTTTTTGAAAAAGTAAATAAAATCGACAAACCTCTGGCCAAACATCAAAGACCTAGAATTGCCAAAGAAGAAAAAAGAGAGAGCACAAATTAGCAAAATAAGAAAGGAGAATGGAGAAATTACAACAAATAAAATAGAAATACAGACTATCATAGGAGAATATTATGAAAAACTATATGGAACCAAAGTGGATAACCTGAAGTAGATGGACAAGTTTCTGGAAACATACTGTCCACCAAGACTGAATCAAGAAGAAACTGACCACTTGAACAAACCGATCACTACAAATGAAATCAAATTAGCAATAAAAAACCTCCCTACAAATAAAAGTCCAGGACTGGACGGCTTCACCGGGGAATTCTACCAAACATACAAAGTGAACTCATACCAGTCCTTCTCAAACTCTTCCAGACGATTGAAAAGGAGGGAATACTCCCAAACTCATTCTATGAAGCCACCATCACCCTGATACCAAAACCAGGCAAAGACACTACCAAAAAAGAGAATTATAGGCCAATATCACTGATGAACATAGACGCCAAAATCCTCACCAAAATATTAGCAAATAGAATCCAACAACACATAAAAAAGATTATACATCATGACCAAGTGGGGCTCATCCCAGGGACACAAGAGTGGTTCAGTAAATGCAAATCAATCAATGTAATACATCACATCAACAAGAGAAAGGACAAAAACTACATGATCATCTCAATAGATGCAGAAAAAGCATTTGATAAAATTCAACAACCATTTATAATAAAAACTCTCACAAAAGTGGGTATAGAGGGAACATATCTCAACATAATAAAAGCTATATATGACAAACCTACAGCCAGCATAGTGCTCAATGGTGAAAATCTCAGAACCTTCCCACTAAAATCTGGGACAAGACAAGGATGCCCACTATCACCACTCCTATTCAACATAGTCCTGGAAGTCCTAGCCACAGCAATCAGACAAGAGAGAGAAATAAAAGGGATCCAAATTGGAAAAGAAGAGGTAGAAGTGTCACTATATGCCGATGACATGTTACTATATGTAGAAAACCCTAAACGGTCCAAGCAAAAACTACTACAGCTGATCAAAGAATTCAGCAAGGTAGAAGGTTACAAGATTAACGTTCAAAAACCAGTGGAATTTCTTTACACTAATGATGAATCAACAGAAAAAGAAAGTAAAGAAACAATCCCCTTTAAAATAGCATCCAAAGTAATAAAATACCTAGGAATAAATCTAACCAAGGAGGTGAAAGAATTGTACACAGAAAACTATAAACCACTGATGAAGGAAATTAAAGAAGACTTTAAAAAATGGAAAGATATCCCATGCTCTTGGATTGAAAGGATCAATATTGTTAAAATGGTCACACTGCCCAAGGCAATCTACAGATTTAATGCAATACTTATCAAATTACCCAGGACATATTTCACAGAACTAGAACAAATCATAATAAAATTTATATGGAACCATCAAAGACCTAGAATTGCCAAAGCATTACTGAAGAGAAAGAAAGAGGCTGGAGGAATAACTCTCCTAGACTTCAGACAATACTATAGAGCTACAGTCATCAAGACAGCATGGTATTGGTACCAAAACAGACACACAGACCAATGGACCAGAATAGAGAGCCCAGAAATGAACCCACAAACTTTTGGTCAACTCATCTTCGACAAAGGAGGCAAGAATATACAATGGAATAGAGACAGTCTCTTCAGCAAATGGTGTTGAGAAAAGTGGACAGCAGCATGTAAAGCAATGAAGCTAGAACACTCCCTTACACCATACACAAAAATCTACTCAAAATGGATCAAAGACTTAAACATAAGACAAGATACAATAAACCTCCTAGAGGAAAAATATAGGCAAAACATTATCTGACATACATCTCAAAAATTTTCTCATAGAGGAAATAAAAGCAAGAATAAACAAATGGGACCTAATGAAACTTACAAGCTTCTGCACAGCAAAGGAAACCATAAGTAAAACAAAAAGACAACCTACAGAATGGGAAAAAAAAATTGCAAATGAAACCGACAAAGGCTTGATCTCCAGAATATATAAGAAGCTCATACAACTCAATAAGAAGAAAATAAACAACCCAATCCAAAAATGGGCAGAAGACCTAAACAAGCAATTCTCCAAGGAAGACATACAAATGATCAATAGGCACATGAAAAAAATGCTCAATATCACTAATTATCACAGAAATGCAAATCAAAACTACAATGAGGTATCACCTCATACCAGTCAGAATGGCCATCATTCAAAAGTCCACAAATGACAAATGCTGGAGAGGCTATGGAGAAAAGGGAACCCTCCTACACTGCTGGTGGGAATGCAGTTTGGTGCAGCCACTGTGGAAAACAGTATGGAGATTCTTCAAAAGACTAGCAATAGACTTACCATATGACCCAGGAATCCTGCTCCTTGGCTTATATCCAGAAGGAATCCTACTTCAGGATGACACCTGCACCCCAATGTTCATAGCAGCACTATTTACAAAGGCCAAGACATGGAAACAGCCTAAATGTCCATCAACAGATGACTGGATAAAGAAGAAGTGGTATATTTATACAATGGAATACTACTCAGCCATAAAAACCGACAACATAACGCCATTTGCAGCAACATGGATGCTCCTGGAGAATGTCATTCTAAGTGAAGTAAGCCAGAAAGAGAAAGAAAAATACCATATGCGATCGCTCATATGTGGAATCTAAAAAAAAACAAGAAACAAAAACAAAGCATAAATACAAAACAGAAATAGACTCACAGACATAGAATACAAACCTGTGGCTGCCAAGGGGGCGGGGTGTGGGAAGAGATAGACTGGGATTTCAAAATTGTAGAATAGATAAACAAGATTATACTGTATAGCACAGGGAAATATATATAAGATCTTATGGTAGCTCACAGAGAAAACAATGTGACAATGAATATACACATGTTCATGTATAACTGAAAAATTGTGCTCTACACTGGAATTTGACACAGCATTGTAAAATGATTATAAATCAATAAAAAAAAGTTAAAAAAAAAAAAAAAGAAGGATGCCAACTGATTAACAAATACATCTGAGTACTGGTTCTCCAGTTAGAGAAGCCAGCAACACAACATGAGAGATTCCTTTTTACATGCTTTAGTTTCAGGCAGAAGTTAAGTCATATCCCTTTTATTTCAAAACATTAACTGTATGAAATTGTCCAATAAGATTAATGTTTGCTGCTGTTTAAAAAATAAATAAATAAATAAATAAATTTTAAAAAATGGAGAAAAGAAAAAAAAAGAAAAGTAGCAGAACTGAGTAGAGATATAGACAAAATGGTAATTATATTTGGAGACTTCAACATCCCTCTCCTAGTCACTGAGAGAATCAGTAGGTAAAAAGTCAACAAGAGCACAGAAGAACTAAAGAACACAGTCATCTAATTATTTCTAATTGACATATAGTAGAGAACACTTCATCAACAGCAGCAGAATACATTATTCAAGTATACATGGTGCTGCATCTTGGGTCATAAAACTCACATTTGTATATTAAAAAAATTGAAACCATAAAAATATGTCCTCAGACAATAATGGACTCAAGCTGGAAATCATTAACAGAAAGATAACAGGACAATCTCCCAATACTTTGATATTACACAACACACTTCACAAACAGGGGGACAGGTATAGGTGCCTAGCTGTAGAATTCTGTAGACTAGTTCTGTCCCTTAGTGGTACCGATGGGGTTGTTCTCCCAGAAAGTGATAATCCCTTCCCCATCTGAACGTGGATATACATCACAGGCTTATGTTTAAAGTGCTCCAGGTTCTTTCTAGGCAAAGGGGACCAATATTTGTTGGGAACCTACTATAAGCTGTATTAAACTTGACCATTCACTGTTTTATTTAATGTTCACAACCGCCTATTATAGTGTTGTCTCTCAGTAAATTACCAGCGCTGAGAGGCAGGGAAGCAGCTGAAGATTGTTGGGAAAGTGTTGGACGTTGGAGAGAATTTTAAGGAAATCAGAGCAGCCAGTTTCGAAGCCCTGATGGGAGATAATTACAAAGAAGTGGACAGAAGCTACGAGAAGGGTTCCAAGCGGCTCCCTAAGGATTCTAAACTTGGGAGGCAGCTGGAGATTAGGGAGAAATCTAAGCCGAGGAATATTTTAAATGATTACTTTAGAGGGAGTGGATTACAGAGTGAGGAGGCTGAAGGTGAGGGGCTCAGTCCTTGAGGGGATGGAAGAAAGTCAGTTGGAAAGTGGTGAGGATTTAGGTAATCACATTTTACTCATGGGAAATGCAGTCTCTGAGAAGGAAAGTAGAGCATTTCCCGCCCGCCTTGGTAATAGTATTAAAAAGACGTGATCATATTACAAATAGGATGTGCTAGCAATGTGTACCATGACACACAATTAAAGAATGTATCATGTCTTGCACACTTAAATAGTACACAGCACAAAATTGTACCCCTAGAAAGGACAGGTGGAATCACTAGGTGAAGGTGAGGAACACTCAAAGCGGGTGTACCCGGGAACCTGCTTTAGCGTCAGAGCCCTCCCCATCCTTCTGTCCTCGGTACCCAAATTGGCTCTTACCCTACAGGTCAGGGTGAACCCAGGCAGCTTCGCCTTCTCTTACCCGCTGAAGCGACAGGTGAACCTTCTTAAAGTCCAGATAGAAGATGTGTCCCACGAAGGGCAGGCGCGGGGGCCCAGGCGGGTAGTTCTTTGGGCGACGACTTTTGAGGAAATCAACAAAGAAGAGAAATACAACTGCGCCCAGCAGGAGAGTGCGGAGATGGAGCAGCCCCCAGACAGTGGCTGCCAGGGAGCCCAAAGCTGCAAGCATAACTGAGATGTAGGCTACGTTCTCAGTGCTCTGCGCAGGCCCTGGTCTGAGGCGGGGCTCTAGAGTCTGAGCTCCCAGACCCGCCCCCTTCCCGGCCCCTCCCTTGGCCCCGCCCCCGCCCCGCCCCACTCCAGGCAGTGCCTTCCCCTCCCCGCCCCCAGGTCCAGCCACCCAAACACCGCCCACTCGCAGGTTCCAGCCCGCACTTCCCTGCCTTGCCTGCCTGGCGCCCAGTGGCCAGGCTTCTGCCAGTATTCAGGGCTCTTTCCCCAGACCCGCCTCCTGCTGCAACCCTACCACCCACACCGGGTCCTCTCCTTCCCTCCTCCTGCATCCAGCCTGCCTGCCAGCCCCACTAGAAGCCAGAGGCCAGATTCCTGGAAGAACATGACCAGGTTTTGGAAAAGGCCAGTCTAGGAGCTTTTTTAGTTGCTATTTAGAAAGCTTGTCTCTCTGTGAGATCATGGGCCTATAGGCGTTATGGTTTCATTGCATCTGAGAGTGGCACGGACTTTAGAGCTCCCTGTTCTCAGTCACCTTCTCACTCACTGATTGGAACTGCACCTGGTGAATTTTAATCAGAGTAACGGCAGCACCTGACATTTCTTCTGTGTTTACTATACACCAGGCGTTGCATCAGCCTCTTTCCATAAATTGCTTAATTCCGACAAAATTATGCAGATGCTCTCTTCCTTCCATCTTGCAGTTGCAGAAACTGAGACAGAGACATGTCCCAAATAAGTGGTAAGTAAATGAACCCACTGGTCTGCAAGACATCTTAGGACTCCCTGGATTTGAAGATAAAGAAACATGTGGAGCTGGCTGGCCCTGTTTGAAGTCCATGAAAGCTTTTGTTAGAGCAAGCAGGTAGAGAGAGATGAGCAGAGAAAGGGGGATGCAGGCCAAATGGCAGGAGCTGGGCAGAAAGGAGGGACACAGGCCAAATACAGGAAACCATATGTCATGTGAGCACCAGGGGTCCCTGGGCAGAGAAAGAAAAGCAGGAACCTCTGAGCTGATAAGTGGTCACATATTTTGGGGTTAAGAGCAGTGGGAAGGCCAACAAAGAAAGGTGGGAAAAGGCAGGAATCTCAGGTATCTGAATATAACTTTTTGCTCATTATGCCCTCATTTCAATAAAATTAGCCTTGCAGATTAGAAGCACCCTTCATGCACTGAGGCCATGACACATCCTATCCAGAGTAAATATGGATAAAAATCCCTCCTCCTTTTGGGAAGGCAGAGTTGGTGTAAAAATCAGGGAATAGGACCCCAAACCCTTCCTCCTCAATGAATATTCCACTCGTTTATTTTTACACCCTATGGAACCAACTTGCCAAAAACAAAACAACACCTCGGGCAGCGACTCACCTGAGCCAGCCCACTCTCCCACTGAGATTGTACTATCTATCCCTTAATAAAGCTGCCCCTTACTGTCTTAACCTCTGCATCTCAGCTCTGAATTCTTTCTGGGAGGAGACAAGAACCTGGACACCAGATACATCTACCAGCAACATCTTAACCCTGACTCCTGGACCTGATACAGGAAAAATGTGGGGAGAAAGGATGGTCATATCCCTGGTCTGGGTTGAGTCCCTGGGACGTGCCCCGCCAGGTGTGGGTTCTTGACTTCACTTAGGAGAGAATTCAAGAATGAGGCACAGTTGAATAAAAGTAGATTTATGCAGAGAGATATGTACTCCATAGACAGAGTGCAGGCTGTCTTAGAAGGCAAGAGAAAGGCCATGAGGTGTGGGGATTGGGTGCTTAGTTCAAAGTAAAGTAGATAGACGCTCCATAGACAGAGTGCAGTCTGCCTCACTCAAAAGGGAGAGTGGCCACGAGGTGTGGCCACCCTGCCCTTACCAGAGTCATAAATCCCATTACTTAGAATGCCCCCTGACAAGTCTTACTTCACTTGTAACCAATCAGGTACCTGTACATCAGCTGACCAGGTAGCCCCTACCCTTTGTGTGCACAACCCTTTTTCTAATAAAACACCCTGTCCATTCAACCTGGTGCTCATACAGGAACCTCTTCTCTGTGTGGCCCTCTGTTGCCTATAGCAGCGTATCTATTAAACTTACCTGTCTCCAACTTTGTTTCTTGTAAATTCTTTTTCTGCTCGCAACACCAGCCCTCCATGTCTCTCAGCAAAGCATTACCTCAAAGCTCCTCGCACTGAGGCTAGTCCTTATTAGGTGCTTAATGGACTCTGAAGGTGGGTGTCTTAGTCCTTCTCCTTTTTGGTTTGCTTACTGAGAGCCTTTCTCTGAAGCCCCAAGACAGTGTAGGACCCCAAGTTCCAAACTCTCATGCCACCTTTGTGTGCCTACCTGTGTCTCACCATATGTGAGATGCTCAAAACATGAAACATAGTTCTGGAATAGTATAGCACACACTCAGGTGCTCAACATCTATAGAAAGGATGCTGAAAATCTATTTCTTTTAAAGAAATAAAACAGCAGTGAAGCCTCTTTTCTATCCTCCAAAGCTCAGAGGGAGATACTAGTCAGAGCTTAATTTTCATCCTTCCAGTCCCCATTTTCTTGTTTCACTACAATTGTTATGCATTCATGCAATTTTTCCTAATATGTATATAAATACTTTTGAAAAATTATCATACAACTGATTTCTTATCTCAGTGTTATGTGTTTGAGATCTATCTGGGTTGATATGTATGGTTTTAGTTCATTCTCTTTAACAGCTATGTAGTATTCCATCAGTACCCCACAATTTTTGGAGAGGGATAAAATGGACATATATTAGTTTCAGATGTACAACACAATGATTCATCTGAGAAAAATGACCACATAAAATATCTAGTTAACAACCAATATGATATATAATTACACATTTTTTTTCTTATTATGAGCAATTTTAAGATCTACTTTCTTGGCAACTTTCAACTATGCAGTTCAGTATTACTAACTCTGGTCACTCTGCTGTACATCCCTGAGACTTATTTATTTTATAATGGAAAGTTCTTACCTTGACCTGCTTCATCCATTTGGCTCAACCCCTGCCTTCCTGCCTTTGGCAACCACCAATCTGTTCTGTGTATCTAGGAGCTCCATTTTTGTTTTTGATTTGGGTTTGTCTCTTTTAGATCGCACATGTAAGTTAGAACATTTAACACTTGTCTTTTTTTGTCTGACATTTCATTTAGCATAATGTCCTTGAGGTCCATTCACGCTGTTGCAAATGGTAAGACTTCCTTCAGTATGTATATGCAGATCTCTCATTTTCTTTATTCATTCATCTACTGATGGGCATGAGATTGTTTCCATATCTTGGTTATTGTAAATAACACTACAAACAATACAGGGGTGCAGACATCTTTTGTGTTTTCATTTTATTCAGACAAATACACAGAATTGGAATAGCTGGATCAAATGCTAGTTCTATTTTTATACCATGATTTATTTACCCATTTTCATGTCAATGAACACTCTGTCATATACTAATCAATCCCCCAAATCATTGAGTTGCTTCAAAAAAGAAAAGAAAGAAGAAAAACAGGAAGAAGGAAAAAGGAAAAGCTTAATGTTGTGTATACAATTTTGTTGAACAAATCACACACAGGAAAACATGTAAAGCAACTATGTAGAATATTAATTGCCTGGTGAGAAGTTATCAGATTAGTCCCTTCATTGGCCCTTATGCCACACAATTTCCTGAATAAATTGCTAATTAATTAATAAGTTATTTGTTAATTGTGGTTACAAGTATCAAGTGATTTTTTTTCAGCATTAATTGAAAACTGTTGTGTGAAACCTGTGTATCCAGAGACATTACATCATATAAATATTAAGAAATACTTTAGCTAGAATATTTTTTGGTATTAAATTATATGTCAAGTATTTGAAATGAATTTGAGGTTCAAAGTAAGGTATATTTCCTAAGCAACAATGGTAATTTCTTTATTTCAAAATTCCCTATTTTGAAACTTTAAATTTCTATTAGTTGTCTTACATCTTCTTCTACCATATGACTTCATTATTTGACAATTAAAAGACACAATTTTTTGAATGCATTTAAGGATTTATTTTAAAAATTGATATGCTGCATTATTTTTATCAAGAAGTAACTTGGTCCATCAAATCTCTTTTGCTTGCCTAGGATTCAAGTCAAAATGATTTTCAAAATAACTGTAAACAAACTTAATCTAAATGTGTTAACAAATATCCCTGGATATTCTATTTATGTATCTTTAATGCCCTGAAAATCTGAAGGGTAATCTAAACTGGCATGTTTTAGAGTATTCAAGAAAGAAAAAAAAAATTCCTGCTTTTCACACCACCATTTTAGATTTGATAAAGATTTTGGTGAGGAAAAATGGTATATACTATAAGAATTGACAAAACTCTGAAAATTTCTTTCTATAAAAGATGAAACACACAATAATTAAGTAGAGTGAGTCATGGAGGATCAGTGTTTAGCACTGGATAATTTGTACTTTGGGTTTATATTATCATATCCAGATTGCAGGTACAGTTGACCCTTGAACAACAGCATGGGTTTAAACACTAAGGGTCCACTTGTACATAGATTTTTTTTTCAATAGTAAATACTGCAACACTACAGGATCTTCAGCTGGTTGAATACATGGATGGCTGAATCCACGGATGCAGAACTGTGTAACATTTTAGTATTTGCCAAAATGGCTTTATAAAAAGAATCCTAAATTTCTAAGTTTTGTATAAGTTAAGCAAAAGTAAAGATTTTCTCAAACAAAAATAGAGGGAATCTGTTGCTAGTAGACCTGCCTTACAAGAAATATAAAGAAGTCTTTCAGAAAGAAGGAAAAAGATACTCAGATTTACATAAAGAAAGGAAGAGCATTAGATTAAAAAATAAATTAAAAATTTTTTATTTTTCTTAATTGATCTCATAGATGACAGATGGTTCAAAATAAAAATAGTAACAATGTATTCAGAGATTATAGCTTACAAATAAGTGACACGGATGATGCAGTGTTGTAAGGAAAGATGGCGGAATTAGGAAAACTCTGTTATAAGATACTTACACTATTGATAAAGCAGTTTGGTGTTATTTTAGAGTGGATTTGGATTCCTTGAGATGCTTATTGTGAACTCTGGGGCAACTATTTGACAATTTCAGAAAAAGAAATATTATCAATATGCTAATACAGACAAGAAAATGGCATTATATAAAAGACTAAAAACTAGAGAAGACAGAAAAAGAGTTAAAGACAGAAAATAAAAAGACAAACCAAATGCAATGAATAGAAAACAATAATCATATGGTAGCTATTAATCTGTATCAATTACCACTTTAAACGTTAATGTTCTAAATGCACTAATTAAAAGACAGTATCTGTCAGAGTGGATACAAAACTGAGGTCTTTAATCCATTTTGAAAAATCATTGGTCAGGGATAAGACCCTAGCCTCAGTTTCATCCCTGGACACTATACGACATTAGGCAAATCATTTATCCTGTCTAGTCATATCTCTCTCAGTCGTAAAACAAGGGTACAGGTCAAGTATCTGACTCCAGATAAAAGTCAGTAAAAGCATGATTTGGAATAATAGGATAAAATTTTAAAGCAGCTATTATAAGTATATTTCAATAAACAATTACACTGTCAAAAAACTGAAATTAGAAAATCTTTACAAAGTAATACAAAACATGCATTACAACAAAGAAATTTTAGAACTTAAAAATGTAATAACCTAAACAAAAACTCAGTGGAACGACTCAATGCCAAGTGGTAAGGAAGAATCAAGGACGTTGAAGACATCAATAGAAAGCATCCAATCAGAACAACATAGAGAAAACAGACTGAGAAACAAAACAAAACAAAACAAAAATTGAGACTCAGGGACCTATGTTCGAAAAACAAAAGATCTAACCCTTGTGCTAACAGTGCCCAAGAGTACCAGAAGGAAAGGAGAAAAAATGTGGATATGAAAAAAATATTTGAAGAAATAATGGCTGAAAATATTCTCAAACTTTGTAGCAGAAAAACCTACAGATCCAAGAAGCTGTGAATGAATCCAGTAAATCCCAAGAATTCACACCAATACATATTATAATCAAATCTCTGAAAACTACAAACAATGAAAACTTCTTGAAAGCATGTGGAGGGCAACAACTCACTTCTTATGGGAACAACAACCCAAATTACAGCAGATTTCTCATCAACACCCAGAGAGGTCAGAAGGAAGTATCACAACATTTTCAAATTATGCAAACGAAACTGTGAACCTCGAACACTATATCCACTGAAAATGTACTTCAGAAATGAAGCTGAAGTACAGACATGCCTAGATGAAGGAGAGCTAAGACAATTTTTGACAGCAGAACAGTTCTAAAAGAATGGCTAAAGAGACTTCTTCAGGTAGAAAAGAAAGACCAATAGAAAGGGTAAATAAATGGGTAAGTATACTAGACTATTCTCCTCTTGAATTGAAAAAAATGTGTTTGACAGTTAAAAGCAAAACTATAATACTGTCTCATGTGGTTGTCAATGTATGCAGAGATAATATTTCAGACAATTATATCATAAAGTAGGAAGGGAAAGGGACCTAAAGGGACAGTTTTAAGGTGGCTACATTCCACTTGAAAAGCAAGAATGTTGATACTTACTACAATAAGCTATATATGCATAGCATGCAATCTTTACAGCAACTACTTAAAACGCCATACAAAGAGATATACTCAAAAACATTACAGATAAATTAAAGCAGAATTTTAAAAAAATTCTCAAGTGGCCCACAGGAAGACAGGAAAGGAGAAATAGAGGAATAAAAAACAAAGTGAAAAAATAGACAATAAAGAGTAAAATGGCAGACTTAACTGTTAACATATGAATAATTGTGTGACAATATAAACAATCAAAATTCAACAATGAAAAGACAGACTGGCAAAATTAAAACACATATGACCTGCCTATATCCTATCTACAAAAAATCATTTCAAATATAAACATATAAGGAAGTTAAAGGTGAAAGAATGCAGAAGCATATACTATGTAAATACGAATCAAAAGAGAGCTGGTGTGACTATATTACATCAGACAAAGTAAAGTTCAGGCAAGGAAAATTACCAGAGATAAAGAGGGACATTAAATAATAATTAAAGAGCCAATTCACCAAGATGACACAACAATTTCAATGTGTTTTCACCACAGAAAGGAGCTTCCCAGTACATAAATGAAAACTCCGGGGACTGTCTAGAGACACAGACAAACCTGTAGTATGTAATTATTCGGAGATTTCAACATGTCTCTCCCAGTCACTGAGAGAATCAGGGGAGAAGAAGTCAACACAAATATAGAAGAAATAAAGAACAGAGTCATGGATCTAACTGACACGTAGTATACAACATTCCACCCAATAACAGCAGAATACACATTTTTTTTCCCCAATTAAGCATGGTGCTGTAGCTTGGGTCATAAAACCAACCTTTACGTATTTTTAAAAAATTGAAATAATAAAAAATATGTCCTCATGACAATAATGGACTTAAACTGAAAAACAGAAACACAAAGAAAACAGGACAATCTGCCAATACTTATAAATTAAACAACTCATTTCTTAAACAAGGGGAAAGGTTTAGAAGTGTAGCTTTGTAATTCTTTGACTAATCCTGTCACTTCATGGTGCAAACTGGGTGTATCTCCAGAAAGTGCTGAAACCTTCTCCGTCTGAACTTTGAATACATTACAGGCTTGTGTTTAAAGTGCTCCAGGATCTTTCTAGGGAAAGGGGAACCAATATTTGTTGGCACCTACTATTAGCTCTATTAATATTGACCATTCACTGTTTTATTTAATGTTCACAACCACCTGTCACAGTCTTGTCTCTCAGCAAAGTAGCAGCACTGAGAGGCAGGGAAGCAGCTGAAGATTCTTGGCAAAGTGCTGGATGTTGGAGGGAATTTTAAGGAATCCAGAGTGGCCACAGCTAGAAGCCCTCATGGGAGATGAATGTAAAGAAGTAGAAAGAAGGTACAAGAAGGGTTCCAAGTGGCTCCCTAGGGAGTCTGAACTCTGGGAAGCAGCAGGAAGCACTAAGCAAGTCTAAATGACACTTTAAATGACTACTTTAGTGAGAGTGGATTGCAGGGCCAGGAGGCTGAAGGTGAGGGGCTCAGTCCCTGTGGGGAGGGAGCAATTGAATTTAAAAGTGGTGAGGATTTAAATAGTAGTATCACCATTTTCACATGGGAAATGGAGCCTCCAAGAGGGAAAGTTAGCATTTTTCCCTGAGGATAATAATACTAAAGAGACAAATTGAGTATATTATATAGAATGTCCCAGTAATATGTAACATGACACACAATTAAATGACTTACAAAACGTTCCATGTCTGGTGCACTTAAATAGTAAAGAGTTTACAGTATTTCATTCCTAAAGCAGGCAGGTGGAATCATGCCAGTTTATGGCAGGAGGCTGAGGATCAATGCCCGGTGTACCTGGGTGCTGGCTTTAGCATCAGAGCCCCGCCCTCAGTGCCCAGAGTGGCCCTTGCCCTGCAGGTAAGGGGTCAGGAGGCTCCCAGGCACCTTCTCCTGCTCATACCCGCTGAACCAGCAGGTTCCCCTTCTCAAAGTCCACATGGAACAAATTGCACAGGAAAGGCAGTTGTGGGAGCCCAGGCAGGTAGTTCTTTGGCACTGCCTTTTGAGGAAATCAGCAAAGAAGGGAAAGGTGATGGCATGCAGCAGGAGAGTGAGGGGACAGTGCATCCTCCAGGTGGTCACCGCCGGGAAGCCCATCGTCCAGAGCTATCTGCTGCTTCTTCTGGGTTCTGAGGAGAGGACTTACCCTGTGGTCTCTAAAAGTGAGTTCTCAGCACCGCACCCTTCCCCGCCCCACCCACCAGGGACCTTCCAGCCCTTTTCACCCCAGGCTCTGCCTTGCCCCTCCTCTGCAGTGCCTCACTACCTTGGCTCCAGTGTTGTGTAACCCAACGGCTCTCTCCCAGGCCCTGCTGCCTGCTGCTCGCCACCTCAGTGCACCTCCACCTGCTCCCACTTTCCCTCCACCACCTCAACTGGCCTGTGGCCTGCCAGATGACAGGTGCCTGGCTCTCAGGAGAAGACCCTTGGGTCCAAAGTAATGAAATTAGTATATTGAAGCGATATCTGCTCTCCCAAGTTCACTGCAGCATTGTTCACAAAAGCTAAGACATGGAAGCATCCTAAGCATCCTTTCAATTGGTGAATGAATAAAGGAAATAAAACACACACACACACACACACACACACACAAGTCACACACACACTGGAATTTTTTTTTAGCTTTAAAAAGGAAATTCTGCCATTTGCATAAAGGGTGAACCTGAAGGACATTATGCTAAGTAAAACAAGCCAGACAGAGAAAGACAAGTACCGCATTATCTCCCTTAAATGTGGACTCTAAAAAAGTCAAACTCATAAAACCAGAGGGTAGAACCATGCCTGTGGCTTGAGGGTGGGGACATGGGAAGATATTCATCATGGGCACCAGGGTAAATTCTGCAGATCTAATGTACAGCATGGTAACAAGGGTTAATAGTGCATCGTATAGTTAAGATTTTCTAAGAGGACAGACCTTAAATGAATTCTCACCTCACACAAGGGTAACTACAGAGATGATGGATAAGCCATGTAGCTTGATTGTGGTGATCTTCCACCTTGTGGATTTTACATATAAAACAAGTTGTACACATTGAACATACAGAAAAGTAACTCAAAGTCTTTTAAATTGAAATAAATGAAATTGAATTAAAATTTATTAATAAAGTTGTTAAAATTGCTCAATTGAAGTGTTTGGTAATTCCAATGTCTGGCTTTTTCAAGGAGAGTTTCTACTGATTGATGTTTACCCTGTGTGTTGGCCATAGTTGCTTGTTTCTTTACATGGTTCATAAATTTTTGTTGAAAATTTGACCTTGTAAATGATACAGTGTTGGAAATCTGGACATCAGGAACCACCCCGGGTCTGTTACTTTTATCGTTGTTTTTGATGCTAATTGTTTAGTAACTTTCATGGGCTAATTCTGTAAAAGTTCCATCCTTCATCACATCAGGCCCCTGGATGCTCTGGTGTTAGCAGCGGGTTCAGCTCACGTGTGCACAGAGGTCTCCTCAAAGGCCTTGAACCACCAGGTCTCTCAGGGCTCTGCGTGTGAGACGGGTGCACCGTCAGCACTCAAGCAGGTGGGCCACACTCCGTCTTAGCCCTAATGTCCTGCTTGTGCAGAGGCTCCAGGTCAGCCAGAGATGCGGGCACCAGTGCTTCTCGGGTCCCTCCTGGGCACACACACAGCCCTTGCCGGTGGGTAGCCTTCTAGGTTCCCGGGGATATGGCAGAGCTTGTTGAAGCCCCAGTGGGCATCTCCTTCCCCAGCTTTCCCTTTTAATCCTCTTGGTAGCAGATCTGGTGTTGCCCCCTCAGGTTCTTGCAAGGCTGTCCAATTGCCCTGATTTATTTGAACACATGCCTTGGAGAGTGAGTGGTTCATACAGACTGGATTTGGAGGCAGGTCAAGTAAACACAAGTCTGAGAGTGGGGACTTTGCAGGGAGTTGTCAGATAGGACAACAGTGACTTTTGTCCGGCACCAGCATTTGGGGCACTCCCTCCAGTTCCTGCTTGGTGCCAAATGTTCTCAGCTACTATAGTTGCCAGGCTGTTGCTTTTCAATGAGACTGTAGAGCTGGGGAGAGAAAAACTGGAGCAGGGCAAGTTAAATGCCACAGAGCTCACTGTTCTTCCTGAGATTCAGTTGTTTTTAGTTTTGGTTTTCCTTTAGCAAAAGCACAGATTGTTCCAAGACTGCAACAACTGTAATTATTGGAAAGCTCTGGTTAAAATCTAGAGTCTGGAAATGTTGCTTTTGAAAACTTTTGCTTGTTTTCCCTGTGCTTTTATGGAGGAACAGATTTTTTGAAGGTCCTTACTTTGCCATTTCAGTGGTTCTCTCCAGAGGTCGGATTTTTGGATCTAGAAGGGGCCTTAGCAAGCAGTTGTTGAAGTCCACATCTTCCAGGGGGTGAGGGTAGGGGCAGACTGATGGGTCCACCAGGAAGGGAGGCTTAGGTGGCCTGCCCACCCCCTTGATAGTGCTGTGTGCAGGGACCGTGGGCAGAACAGGGCTTTTGCCCCTGACACCTCAGAAGTGGTAGTTGGGTTTGGCCTTTTTGAATCTTGTTCAAAATCTGCCCCAACTGCACATGCTGTTATTTTCATTCCCTTATAGTTTCTCTGTATTCTGTTGCTCAAGGACAAGTTTGTCCAGGTGCAAGCACTGCAGAATAGGGTCCCAAGCTACAGTGTGTCTCAGGTTCAAGAAGCATTTACCAAGCATCTACTATGTACCAATGAGCGTAGGTGAGCAAGTCACACTCTCTCGTAAAGCTCAGTGTCACTGGCACATTACATGGAAACAGGAGATGGAAACTTCTGAATAAAATTCTCAGAGAATGGAGGAGGGATCAACTAACTGGCTGAGACTGTCCAGAAAATGTCACTGAAGAGTTGGCATTTAAACAGGGTCTGCTGGGTGTAATTAGACATTTCTTACAGAAAAGATATATAAAGACAAGAAGATGATAAAGGACCTGGCGTGTGGGGCATTGATAGGACTTCAGCAATTTGCAGGAGGAGTACTAAGAGATGTGACTGAAGAGGTGAGCAGGTGTCAGATCACAAAACCACCACGTGCCCAGCTAACGAGCAGGCCACTCACATGGCTGTACACGGCCCACCTCCAGAGGGCGCTGCTCACCAGGACCACCTGTGATGGTGTCCTGGGGGTTGACAAAGGGGCTGCCCCACTAAAGGATTTATAAGGAGCCTGTGGTCAGTAGGCAGGAGAGTATATTGTTCTGTGAACTCAGTGAGGAAAGGATCAAATGGTCTAGAAAAAAAGGTACAGAAATTACTGGAAGCTTCCTCTGAAAAATGATAACAGCATTTCAACTACAGTTTGGTCTAGTATATGCCAAGCACACTGTTACCTTTTTTAATATATATAGTACATTTATATATAGATAGATTATATATTTAGATAATAAAATGTTTATATACTATAAAAATTTAATATACATATACTGTATTTCTATTATGTATATTTAACCTATATTGAATAAAAAATATATATATACACACGTATTTGATCATCATAGCACTTAAAATGCAGGTTTATCAGACACTTTAGGATAAATTATGTTGCAGTAACTAACAATTCCTAATCCTAGTGACTCAAGCAAAACAGGTTAATTTTCACATCTCATGTTCACCCTTAATCAGCTATGACTCTGCTTCTTGACTTTGTCTCCTGGGTGTAGGCTGACAGATACTTATCTGGGATGTCACTGGTCTCATGGCAGAGAAGAAAGAAACATGTTGAACTTTGAGCTGGCTCTTAAGCACTCAGAAGTGACCTATGGAAATTTTGTTCTCACTTGATTGGCCAAAGCAAATGACAGGGTCTTTCTTGTGTATGTCGGAGTGGTCAGGTGTGACCCCTGGTCCCCAGGGAGAAGCACCACAAAGGAAGACTACCCAAAGAAGGACAGGGGATTTTTTAACCAATCTCATAATTCACAGCTGTGTTACTTCTTCTATTCTACAGTTTAGGAAATGGGTGCAGGAAAGTAGAGAAGCCCATTTAATTTGCAAGGAGATATAAATAAATGAGAAAACTGGAATTGAAGTCAGGCCAATCTAGCTCCAAATTCTAGATCCCCATTTCATCTAAATCTCCATGCTGCCTACCCCGAGTATTTAAATGTTGTTTTGTGTGCATCAGAGCCCTGTGACGTCTTTGGACCCTGGATATATTTGGCAAACAGAAGCATCTATTTTGACCGTCACTGTTGTAACAGTCCTCAGTGATTCAGTGCCAGCCCCTGAAAATGACCCTTTGCATTTGACACTTTATTCTTGCTTTGATTAATTTCTTGTTACAAAAGCAGAGGGAAAGGTTCTTTGGTGTAAATAGCAATGCAAATAGCCTGCAGTGAATGCACATAAACACAGTGTGTTGGGCTGCTCTGGTCCCATTTGGGTTCACTCCCGCATGCATCCAGCTGCTGCGTTTGCCCGGGTCCAGCTCATCGCGGGTGGTCTTAAGCACAGCTCTGGTGACTGGCCAGCTGTCAGCTCAGGCAATGTGACAGAAATGACCGAGCCATGTCATCCATCATGCTAAGATGGGCTTGTTTAAATGGTAGTAGCAAAGTTGCAAATGAACAGGCAGAAGCACAAAAAGCTCTCTTGAGCTCCTGTACAGAAAAGTTCTCTCATTACATTCTTTTTGTCCCAACTGGTCAACAGGCCACACTAAAATAAAGGGAAATATAAGTAGATTCTATCTCATAAAGGGGCGTGTTCTAAAGGGGCATGAAAGGGGAGTCAGTGTAGCAACAGGCATTATTATGACCATTTTGAAAATGCAGTGTCTCGGGAGAGAGGGCTTTTGGAAGGGAACCCCACTCCATAATGTGACAGGTGTGGGACTTAATGTGGACCCTGTGGCACCACCAGCTCGGGGTCATCATGAACCCCAGCAAGAGGACCGCCTGCAGGGGTAATATGGCCTAAGAGGAGCTGAATTCCCAGGTGCCGGGAGAGAGAGGCTTTAGGTGAAGGCAAAGCATGGCACCCCCAAGTGTGCTGCCTGTGGAGGGCCCTAGTAGAGGGAGGGTGGCAGAGGTGAGGCGGTGGGGGTGGTCTGGAAGGAGGGAGCACATGGTGCCTAGAGAAGATGTGGCTGCAGCCCACCCACCTCGCCTGGAAAGCGTCCTCTCCTATAACTGGGTTGAGCAGGGGAGCTAAATTAACTAGTTTAGGAACTTGTTTAAGTTGTGCACTTACAGGGCTACACATTGTGATGAACAAAATGAGTCTTCTTGGGAACGAGTGTGACAAGAGGAATGATTGTCATCTAAGTGTGACAGACAAATGATGGATCCTACCCTATAAAATTTCACTCAGAGGCAAAATGGAATAGTTCACAGAGTGGTGTGGGCACGGCAGGGAATAAGGCTTCACTGTCCCTTGTACTCCATTGAGTCCCAGTCCAACAGTCTGCCACACACGGGACTCCTGTTGGTGAATTTTATCCTCCCCACAACATAGTGAGTTTCCTGCCCTTGGATCCATGGTTTAAAGGAAGAAAATAAAGGCTTTTGGGCTAAATGTGTTGCTGAGAGTCACAGGAAGGAGTTGAGGAGAGACAAAACCTGTGTCTCTGGACACTTAACCCCAGTGCCCCCTCCCTCCCACTTGGTAGCTTAGAATCAAGCAGTTGAGTTAGATCAAGGCGAGAAAATCTTGACACTCAGGTGGACCAATGATATTCCATGTTTCAACACAGAAACTCTCCCAAGGTGCTGTTCTTGTTAAGAGAACACTAGCCAGCCCCAGCCTCCTGTCCATAAACCTGCAGGGCACTGGGAGGTGGTCCCTCTGCTGGCCCCCCTCCCTTGTGCACCCGTCCAGCCCTGCCTGAACACATCCATACACACTGAGGGTATCCTGAGTGTCCTGCTCCTTCTCTGCTTGTAAGTCCTCCAACCTCCAACCTGATTTTAAACTTACACTGCATCATGTGTGTCTGTGTCTCTCTGCCGGACAGGGGTAGAGGAAGAGTCACAGCCTGGGTGGTTTCTCAGCAAAATCTGTGCCTCATCCATGAATCCACAGGAAATGTAATGTGCTTGCACACCCTGTGTCAGCACACTGATACCAAGTAAGAGGGAAAGGGGCCCTGGAGCTTCCAAAGTAGACAAGGAATAAGACAGCTACAACGTGCAGAGAACAAAAGCTGTGTGTCCTACTTGGACAGGAGGAGAGTTCATATTTTAGAGTCTCTCCAGTGAGCTTTGGGGAAAAAAGGAGTCATTTTACACGGCCAGATAATTCAATGACCCCAGTCATGTAAACTCAAGGTTTCTCATTGTGTTCACAGTCTGTCGGTGTCTGGGTCCCCCTGCATTGTTAGGTCAGGATGTGAGCTGAAGGGTGTTAGTTGAATTCCACATTTAAATTCCTGCCCTTCTAGAATCACGGAAAATGCACAGCAGGCAGGAATGGAACTCAGAGATGATTTTTTAAATTTCTTAATTATACAGATGAAAAGACTGAGCATATCATGGAAAGTATTTTGGCCAATTTCTTAGTCTCCTAGTGGGTGATGTCACTGGGGGGAAGAAAAAAGTGGGAAACAAGATTTCAAGTGTTCTGAAAGTTCAAGATCTGATTTCATTGGTTTTCTTCTGGAAATATCATTCGGTCTGTTTTCTGGAGATGCAACTTTCCAGGAGGAAACAAAGAAAGTGCACAGAGGAGGGCAGCTGCCCTTCTCACTTTCTGCTCTTCCCCTAGCCAGGAAGGACCGACTCCTGCTCCCGCACGCAGGGACACACGACCCTTTCTTCCAGACTTACTCCTGGCTTTCCCTGATAGGCTCAGACTAGCTCCAGCCAAAACTCTCCTACTGTCTCTTGTCCCTCCCTTCCTATTTGTGTTTCCCTTTCTATGCTGCCCATTGAATTGGCTTTTCTCTGAATCCCAAACAATAGAAAAGAAAGGCCTATTTTGTTCTAAGCTGTTTAGATTACTTAGAAAATATTAGGGAAAAAAATGACCTTCAGTATGGTTTAGTCCAGTTCACCAGGTTGGTTTGTTTGTTTGCATGGGGGTTGGCATCAAAACTCCATGGACTACCAGTGGTACCTGACCTTCTGGTTTATGGCCATTTTCTCCCCTCAGTAACCAATAGAAGAGGATCCAGCAGAATTTCTGGTTCTCTTTTTAAACATAATCTGCCAAGTCTAATCATTTGAGTTTAGGCTGGTAATAATCTCCATCCAAAGCTGACATTCAGTATTTGAGAAAAGAATACAGCCACCCCATTGTTTCTCTGATATGAAATGACTTGGGAATAAATGCTCAAGGGAGGAATTAAGGTAAGGAGGCATCCTTAAAGATAGAAAATATCTCCACATTTGTCCTCCAAATCTGTTTTCCATGTTTGGTTAACTGTGGTCACACCCTCCTTGGGCCACATCCAAGGCAAAGGCAGTGTCTCCTTAGGTGACCCAGAGAGGCTGCTTCCTCATAGAAACCAGCCATGAATGGGGAACAGGCCCTGCCCTGCTGACTCCCCAGGGGCCATCTTTGGGCAGAAGCAGGAGAAGCTGCACAGAGCTACCAAGTGCCAAGGCCTTGCTGGCCGACCTCTTTGGCTGCCCCAGTGTCTGGCTGCGAGCTCTCATCCACCATTTAGCAAACTCTGACCTGAGGGTCTTCAAGAGGCCAGAAGAAAATCTCCCACAAGGAAGGAAGCAGGAAGGAGGCGGGTCAGCTATGATGTGCTTTATGGTTTCCAAATCATTAATGTCCATTATTTCCTCTGATATTTATAGTGATTCTTCCTTTGGAGAAGGAATCCTTATGCTTTTTTCATCTCCTTGGTGAAAAGGCAAATCACTCAGAGCATAACTGATTCGCTCAGGGCTAAATTGGGGATGGAAAGCTGAGGTTTGGATCCAGTTTCCTCTAAGTCCAAGTCCTAGGACCTTCCTCAGAGGCAGGTCATTCTGTTCCCTCATTTGTCAGCAGGCGCCAGGGCCTTGCAGGGACCTGGGAACTCTTCCTGCTTTCCTTCCCCTCCCACCAGGACAACCTCACTCCCGAGGAACAGCACAGATGCGGTAGGTGACTGGGGAGATGGTCAGGCCTGTTTTGAACTTCAGGCTCAGCTTCTCATTGTCTGGAGGCCTGAAGGTGAATTTTTGCATAAGGACAATAAAAAAAATGAACAACTCGGACCTGGCCAGCTGCTCTCCAAGGCACACCCGCTTTCCTGAAAGACAAAAACATAAGAGGAGTTACCTTCCCAGGTGGTGTCTGTGCCCAGCAATGACTGAAACCTTCCACACGTCTTGCAAAACCTGAGCAAAGGGACGGCCTGCTGGGCCCTGGGGCTTAATGGACATGGCTTATTTGATAAAAACCACCTGAGTTAAACAAGGCACAGAAAGCATCCACCCACAGTCACACACACCAGTGCCTCCAAGGCTCAGGCAGGCGAACACAGGTGTGAAGGGTCAGGGTGCAGATGAAAGGAGTGAGAGGTCTGGGTTGACCGGTAAGTGGAGTCTGGCCTGAAGTCTTTCAAAAATCCAATAGCAAACAACAAGGGCAAAAACCCAAACCCTGTGTTATTTTTTTTCAATTCCTAAAAGCAAACTGATGAAAAGGATAAGCAAGTAAATGTCAGAGGAGGCATTTTTCTCTGCATCAGTTTCCCTTCCTAACGGCCGGGAATCTCCCTGCCGTGGTCCCCCTGCGCAGGACAGAACCTACCTCATCCCCTCTGTTCTCTGACAACTGCTCCAGGCTCCCACTGCCCCTCCCCTACCTGAATACCCTCCTCACCCACTTGGGCTATGACACCCCACACTCGTCTCTACCACCATTTAGTGTGTGTATTTAGTGTGTGTATGTTAATAACTTACTTCCACCCTAAGTAATACATGTTCACCAGAAATAAGAAAAAAACATGTGAAAGTATAAAGACAATAAAACGTGTTTGTAATGACATACTCAGGCAAAACCCTTGTTAAAATTTTGACATATTTCCTCCCTGTCCTTGTAAAGATTCCCCTGCGCACCTGCACTGCGATTAATCTCTGTCGCTAACTCTATGCGATGCTATTGCCGCTTGGTATTTCCCCATGTAATGGAATATTCTAGGAAAACCGTTACTGTGCGCACGCCCCCATGTTGTCCTCTGCCTGTAACCAGTTGCTGAAGAAAGAAAATTAAGAATATCTGCAAGAGTTTAATAAATGTAAACGTGCTTCAGAATTACATCATTATTATACTATTTTGTGTCTTTGTTCCCCACCAGCATGTGTCTAATCCTCTCCAATCCCCTCATTCTCATTGGTTTCCCCATCACAAGTACTACAATGAGGAAATCTGTGAAAATAGTATGAAATTAGCTATATTGTAAACACCCAACTTTCTCCAGAGGAATCCAAGTATCACTACAAAACTGGACCCAGAGATCAGGAACCAGACTGAAAATACTGGTTCCATCAGCAGCGACCAGTGAGCTATGAGGAAACCCTTTATTCTCATAGAGCTAAGCATTTCTCACTTGTCAAACATGTGAAATATTTCTTTCCTAACTATGTTATGTGGCTGGGCAATTATACCAACAACACAGCAGATAGGAATGTGTTTTTAATATATGAAAATGAGGGCTACCCAATTTCAAAGCTTCATCCAGTACTAAAGCAACCTGGAACTTTTTCCTTGGTGCTCCGACTAACTGGCCATCACTAAGTAACCAGGTCAATTACCTCACCAATACAATGAGAGAACTGACCTAGGTTTTGGGGAAAAGGTTCTTCCTAAACTTATCTCCTGTAATCCAATGATTTTATTTGAAAAATGAGGAATCCTCCTTTAGCCTTTCATGAAGCTGTCTCCTGCTTTGTCAGATCAAGTGAGAACAACTTAAAGGAGGAAAAGGAAATAAGAATCTGCAATAACAGGTTTGCTCTCTGCCCTGATTGTGCACCTGTCCTAACTCCACACCTGATGGTCTTCTCCAAGAAAAGGGAAGGAACAGTCTACACGCCATCCCTTCAGGGAGGCTGTCTTTACAAAGTGCTAGACCAAGAAGGAGGCAAAGCAACTGTGTGCCCAAGATGGGGGTGTGGTGGGAAAAACCTGACAGTGCTATTGACATTTTAACTCAGAGGAATTTTCAGGTTTCTATTTCCTGTTCTGTGTAACCAGTCCTCACTCAGCTGAGGCAGTCCCCAAATTGATTGCCTTCACTGAATTTTATTCTTCTCAGACAGAAAGACTGATTGCAAAAATGACTCCATGTTCACTCTCTCCCTGAGTGCACATGATTTGCAGTGGGTCTTCATAGCCCTTCCCCTTGAACATAATTAACACTTGTGCTATTATCCCTTCCCCTTGACCTGGGACTGACCTTAGGACTTAACACTATGTAATGGGAGTGATGGTCAGCTGTTCCCAGTCTGGCCTAAAGAGGCACTGTGTGCTTCCATCCTCCCTCTTGGGGAATTACCTTCAACATGCCCACAAGCAGGGCCAGCTTCCTGGAGGATGAGAGAAAACTTGGAAGAGATGCCCACTGTCCCAGCTGAGGTCATCCTAGATCAGCCTTCAGCCAGCTGACCTCCCAAACAGATAACAGAGCCAAGCAGAGATCAGTCCAGGCTCAACTGTAGATGTGTGAGCAGTAATACACACTTGTTGTTTTCAGTTACTGAGTTTTGGACTGTTTGTTATGCAGCAATGTAATAACTGATGCATATGATGTGAACCGAGTGAATCTTCAAGTGGAAGGACCTCTAAGTTTGAAAATGAGTTACATTCTTATCGTGCAGAGAGACCATTAGATTAGAATGATTAAAAACTTGAGTTTACAGCACTGTTCTGCCAATTCCTTGGGCACACAAAGTTGAATAGGAAACAATTCTTTTGTATTCTTAGTCTCCTTATATTAAGAAAGGAGACACTGATCCACTTCCTAATTAGTAATAACTGGGTTGCTGTAAGGATTACATGAGATAATTTGCTTGCAAATGAAGTCAGAGATTAACAGGGTTTGTTACAATTCTCAAAAGCAAAAACACCAGTGAGGGGAGAATATTTATAATACTTGAGGTATACAGCAAAAACTTTATACTATAATGTGAAACAGGAAGCCCCTGTAGACAGGAAGTCTGGAAGGTATTCCTACATCTCGTATCTGCTTTCATACTAGGAAGTGACTGGCCCAATGTGAGCAAAGATGATGCAGAACCAGATGAAGACAGATAAAGAAGATCTGATCAGAATCAGCACAGATACACCCAGGACTTGGCCATAAAGTAGGACAGCATGAGCCCTGATCACACTTATCTGGGTTCAACTTCCAGCCCCTCATTTCCTGTGCTTAGTGGCATCATCAGCAAATTGATACTGCCTCAGGAAATCAATCTATATTTGATTTTACATTAATGATAAGAGAACGATCATGAATTTCAGAGTTTCGCTCTGTGTAGCGTGTGGGTAACTTTTTTAGGAGACAGTAGTAGGAAGAGCATGGGCTTTAGTTGTTGATAAACCTGGTTTACACTGAGTTCTAGCTCTGCCACCTGAGCTTGTGACTTCAGGTGCCACAGGTGACCTGCTAAGCCTCAGTTTCCTTATCTTTAATGTGGTGATAAGAATTTGAATCTACTAAGGTTGCATTAGAACACATGCTCATTAAGAGTTTGTTTTTTCTATATCATTCATTGTTATATCCTCAGGGTTGAATTCCTGACACATAATAAATGCTTCAGGAAGTGTTTATAGAATTAAGAAATTGGGAAATTAGTTGAAATGACCTCTATAAATGGTAACTCAATACCTGCCTGATGTATACTAAGAATTTTTATCACTCATGTAACAATGTTATGAGTTAAAAACACCCTTTAGGAACTGGTTGCCTTAGAAAGATGGGAGATTTTTCACTATCCTCTTTACTACCTGTCAAGTTGTGCAAGGTGTAAATATATTCACTAGATTTTTAAAGGGTCATTAGAATTAAAAAATGGGCAACAGGACCTCTTCAGGGAGCAGTTATAGAGTAGGATCCCATCTAGGTAAGGCTGTGGCACTTAGAGTCACTGGTGATGCCCAGAAGGATAAGGAAGCGGCCCCTTTCCTTGCCCCTCCCCCACCCTCTCCTTAGAAATGTGGTCAGGTTCTGTGTGAGTGGGTGGCCCATAAAAAGAACTTGAGACATTTATAAACTCTATAAAGACAGCAAGTGTCCAATCTTCTTTGTGGACAATAAGCAGGGTTTGAGCTTCTGTCCCAGTGTCCTTGGGGATAGAAGAATATGAAGGTGAAATCTGCACCAGTCAAGCCAGGACTTAGGAAGTAAGGGCATGAGTCCTGGTGATGCTCAGCCCGGGGAACCCAGAGGTGCAGCAACAGCAAGAGGGAGTCCCGCTGGGCAGGCCTGTCTGGTGAGGACAGAAGCTGTTGCCTGTCTTTCTGGTGAACAATGAATGTTGTCCTCCATCAAGCCATCAGCCACCGCAACTGTCCCCAGTGGTGCACCTTGAGGGGAATTCAGGATGGAGAAAAACTGGATAGTGGCCTTAGAGTATAGAGGTCTATTTATAGGAATAATTTCAATGAGCTCAGACTTGCACTAAAATCATTAACTTGGGATATCTGTTTTTTTTTCTTTTTTGGAGTTTTTTTAATTTAAAAAATTTAAACAATTTTTTGATGATTAGCAGTAATATTTTGATGTTTGACTACTTAAAAAAATTTTTTTTTACCAAAAACTCCTATGTATCATGACTCTTTCCATACTTTTGGGAATAGTCCATAGTTGCTACCTAGGAGGCCACGTTCCCTGGCTACAATCCTCAGTAATACCCCAAGTAAAACGTAATTCTGAACTTGTAGTTTGTGCATTTTAAAAAAAAAAAAATGACACTGTAGACATTCCAGCAAGAGCAGAGCACTCCAGAGAAAAGAGGAGGGAAGGGCTGAGAGAGAGACACTGGGTCCCCACACTCCTATTTATTGCAACTCACCTACTGAGAAAGGCAGAAAGGCTTCCCTTTTCTTAAACTGTCCATTCTCCAGAAAGTGCTCTGGATTGAACTTGTCTGGGGTGGCCCACTCTGCAGGGTCCCTGTGCAGTGCGGTCAGGTTGGTCAGGATCCTGGTTCCCTAGGAACAGGCAGCAAAGACTCAGGCAAGGCATGACCCACACAACACATCTGTGCAGAGGGGCAGGTGTCCCCTGGGCTCCCACACCAAAGCCTGACAGCACCCTGAACCCCCTCAACCTCCTCAACTCACCACCTTCTGAGCCCAACCTCTAGGACCCTGCTCTTTGCCAGGGGACAGATTACAATGATGGATGGAAGTGTCTTTTGGGAATTTTACCAGGGAAGTGTGACCACTCTTGACTGCAGAATGGATCTCTCCAGGGACGTGTCAGTGTAGAACTTGGGAAGGTACATGTGTGCATCAATGAGAGAATACTGTGACAGCTGGCCAGTCAATATTGTCCCAAAACCAACCCAGCTGCTCCCTGAAGTGATGACTATGGCTGCTCTTTCAAGGTAAAAATGCCTCATGTATCTTTGTTTCTTCCGTTCTCTCCCCTCCAATGTCTAGGTCATTCCACAGAAGGTTGAATAAGAGAATCAGGTCATGCTGTGAAGGAACCACTATCCTTCCAGGTACATAGCAAGAACCCCAGGAGTCCTCCTTAATATCTCTCTTTCCCTCATTCTGCCTTCATCCAATTCTTCAGCAAGGCTGGTCAAGTTTAAATTCCTCTTGATTCTATCTCCTCCATTTTAGGTCCACCACTGCCACCCTGGTCCAGGCTACACCCTTGCTTCCCTCAATAGCTGTCTAACTACCCCATACCCTCCCTTTCCCCTTTTCTTGTGCTCCCCTTGCCAAAAGCAGAATTAGCTTTAAACAGGACTTCATCATGTCACACCCATCCACCCAGCACACCTGGAACTTGACAGACACCCTCAATAGCTCCGCACCCTCACTCTTAGATGAAGGATGCATCGCCTGCCCCTGTCTGACACCCTCCCTCTGCCTGCACTCCCACTGCAGGGAGAGTCTTGCAGTTTCTCAAAGTTACCACATGTTCCCACTCATGTCCATGTCTCTTTACAGGCTGTTCCCCTTGCCTGGAATGACATTCCTCCCCATTTTGTCACCATGTTAACTATTAATCATCCTTTAATTTTTAGCTCAAACATCACATCCTTTTGTAAGCATTCTCTGCCATCTCTTATTCCCACTTCCTATTCCAGCATCCTTCTTCTTGAGAGAAACCAGTGATTTTTTTCTGCTGGACAGTTACCATAGTTTGTACTTAAATATTTGCATGATTGTTTTCCACAGACTTGTTTTCTTAGACCTAAATATTTTTGGTATTTAATGAGTATTTAATGAACTAATAAAGAATAATAACTACTATTTGAAACATTCTCTATACTAAGCACTAGGATAAATGTTTTGCATGCTCACTTTACCTCTGCCTCTGAGGTAAGTATCAATGCATTTTTACAGATAAAGAATTTTAAGCTCTGAGCGGTTGAATAAGAGTCACAGGTAGGGGGCATTAGAGCCATGATTTGAACTAGGAGATTTGACATCAATGCTATGGTTCTGAGGCTTTACCAAATACAATCAATAAGATGTCTCTGTTCCTAGGATGATTATTCAAACAGATATTAAAAATCAATGGTAGAAGGAACATTGAGCTGAGCCGGATCCATGGAGCTGAATGAACAACCATTAAAGTGCAGAGTACCTGTGAAATAATTTAGAGCTCAGCCTCCATCCACAAGATGGTCAGTCAGCAAGAGCATAGTGAATGCAGTACCCACAGGAATAGCTGCTTTTCCAGCTCTGCAGGGAAGGTGACTCAGGGGTGTCCAAGAGTAAGCTCCTCTTGTTCAGCCTCTTGAGATCTTCCCCAGGACACACACAAAGGGACTTAGACAAAGTGAGATGGATCCACAGAAGCCCACCAAAGTGGTGAGAAAGCAAAGTGTGAATGTGCAGAGTGCAGACAGGACACTAGGGGGCAGAAGAGAGCCATCTGCCCAGATGCTAACGTGTAGGGCATGGAGTGAGAGCAGAATGTCTTTAGTTAGGGATTTGCAGATATACACTAGTACGTATAAAACAGATAAACACCAAGGTCCTACTCTATAGCACAGGGAGCTGTAGTCAATACTTTCTAATACCTATAATGAAAAATAATATTAAAGAGTGTGTGTGTGTGTGTGTGCATGTTTGTGTATATATATATATATATCTGAACCACTATGCTATACAACATGAATTAACACAACATTGTAAATTGACTATACTTCAATTACAAAAAATAAAATAAGTTTCCTTTGTGAGGACTGGTGATTTAACCGGTACCAACTGAAAACTACTGCAGTGAGACTCCTTAAAGTCAAAGTAATGCAACTCCCGTGGAGAGAAAATGATGCTGTTCAAAAAAGATGAACCTGAATCAGAAAAGATCTGATTCTAGAACCCAACTCCTCCCAGGTTGTAGCTGAGAGATCTTTTGCAAGATTACTCACTCTCTAAGCGTTGATCTCAATTTATAAATTGGGAAGGACAGAATTACTTGAGGATGGATCAAGACATTTAGAAAGAATCTATATAACCCATGGTACATAATCACTGCTTAATAAGCATTGGTTACTTTCTCTCCTTTTCTGATATTTAGTACTTCTCATACTTGGATTGGTTTCCCTTGTGAGATGATAGTCCCATCACAGCTATATAAGTCAAAGCTAGAAAAGTACCTATGTGGATATTATGTTAGAAACACCAGCATGAATGTGATGTTGGTTCACATTGTCTCAAATGTTCCTTCATAGTTGAATATCCTGTAACCCCAGGACTGTGAAGCAGAATTTTCCAAAGTAAGTCTGGCAGGTCCCTAGTCCTGTGAGAAGCTCTACCAAGGCAAAGAAAGGACCTCATGTCAAAGTCTGACTGGGAACTGCTGCTTGCTGTCTCCCTACAAAGAATCTCAGTGCACATCACATAGTCAAAACACTGAGAAATCTCAAAGCAAAAAAAGTCATTCTTTGTCTAAACACATTGACCTAAGAACCTCCTTCTCCTCCATAACATCTACTAACATCTTGCTAAACTAACATTCTAAAGACCACAAATGGAGAAAAAAACTAGTATTATCTCAGTTCTAATATCTGTCCTCATTTTAGTGATTCCCTAGGACAAGAATCCATGTCACTTTCCCAGTTGAGAGTCCCACTATTTAAAAAGGTGAGCGTGGAGATCTGAGGCCGTGAGGGAGGCCCTCATTACCTTGGGCAGGTGGTATCCAGCCAGCGTGGTGTCCACCGCGACCTCCTTGGGCACGTTCAGGGGGACGATGTTGCCCATTCTCTGCACCTCGTGGATGACAGCGTTGGTGTAGGGCATGGACTCCCGAGCTGCCGTGCTCAGCTGCTGACTTTGGCCAAGCACCCTGTCGATCTCAGCCTGTACTTTTTCTGGAAAAGCAGAGAAAGTTCTATTGTTCTAACATTCATTACCCTCCTTGAGCCTGGCTCAGCAAAGGAATGAAATAACCAGGATCAAAATGGCTAAAGTTATAGCAGGCTGTGTAGACGGTAGTTTCTCAGGAGGCACCTGAGTGCAGAGTGGGCCCTGGTTTAGCACAAATCTGGTTGCAGTTCTTGCTGCTCAACTCTTGCTTCCTGCTGCACGTTACTGAAACCCTTGAGATTCAGTTTCCTCTTCTTATTAGTGAGGATGAATCTACTTTCATCTTTAGGATGTTTTGAGATTTACATCAACTGATTCAGGGAAGTGTCCAACAAATGAGAAAAAAACCGCTGCCAATTGTGCCCCAATATCTCTTTTCCTTTTTTTCTACAATAATGTAGATGTTAGCTGGATACATGGTTCCCAGCTAACGACTGTATTTCCCAGGTTCCCCTGTGACTATGTCTGACTAACAGAATGTATGTGGAGGATGTTCAATGCTTGGAACCTGCCCTTCTTGTTAGGGCACGTGCTTCCTTCTCCTTCTTCTCTTCCCACTGGTGCAAAGGCAAAGGCAGCCTCAGTGGGGAGCCATCTCTGAGACTGCAAACAGGGCATCACTCTAGATGCAACAGAGCAACACACTGGAAGGACCTAGGGCCCCACAGAGTTCTGCAGAGTCCAGCTTAGATTTTTTCACTTGAGAGAAAAATAAAGTTCCTTTTCTTTCACTATGATCATTGAAAAATTTTAAATTGTGGTAAAATACACATAATGTAAAATCTAACATCTTAACCATTTTTAAATGTACAATTTAATAATGTTAAGTATATTCATATTCTTGTATGACCAATTTCCAGAATTTTTTTATGTTGCAAAATTGAAACTCTACATCCATCCAATCATAACTGCCCATGTTCCCCACCCCCAGCCTCTGACAAACACCATTTGACTTTCACTTTCTATGAACTCAATCCCTCTAGATAGCTTGTATAAATAGAAACATACAGTATATGTCTTTTTTGGAATGGATTATTTAGTTTAGTGTCATATCCTCATTCATGTTGTAGCATGTATGAGAATTTTTCCTTTTCAAGGCTGAATAATATAACAATGCCTTTCACATTTTGTTTGTCCATTCATCCATCAACGGACACTTGTGTTGCTTCCACTTCTTCTGTCATTTTAAGCCATTGTTATATTGGAACCTCTAATAGAGAAGCCAAATCTAGATCTTAACGAGGTGACTTTTAAACTTAAAAACAAAACCCTGTAATTCACAGTTACAAGTGCACTTTACATCATGACACATGAACAAAAATATACAAACAGATACAGCATACATTTCTGCATATATAAGGAAATAAATAAAGCTTCATGAGAAAAAACTTATCCTTAATACACAGGAAGCACTCTAATCTTTTCTAATCTTTTTAAAATTTTTTAATTTAGGAAAAAAATGGTCTTGATCCACTAAATTGACTTTATGTTCTGTTAATAAACTATTACCCCAGTTTGAAAACCTGTATCCCAATAGTCTTTATGCTTCATGTGCTCAACCTGTTCTGGGGTCTAGAGAAATAAAAATGATGTCACAGTCCCTGACCTCCAATGAACTACAGCCTGTGGGAAGGATGTCTCACTAATGTATGGAAATCACAGTGAGGGAGGTGCGCGTGGTTGTCTCCAGAGGAAGGAAACTTTGGTAGTTTCCCAGAGAGTGGGGTGACATCTGAGTGGAAGTTGTATCTGAGCAGATTCTTCAAGCAGAGCTAGTGGATTAAAGTGTAAAGAAATTAGGGAAATACATTCTTGTGTTTTACTTCTAGGGAGGAGCAGGTGTGACGGCACAAATAAGGACAAGGCAGTGAAAACCACATGTCATTTAGTGAGGCCACCATGTTGGGTGGGTACAATTGAGGCTGAACAGGCAGGAGGGGCGCATCACAGGGCAGGACACACCAGACTCAGGAGTCTGAACATCATTCACAGGACAGTGGAAGACATGACTTAACAGGAGGGAAGGCCACGAGCAGGTTTCATCTCTGAATGGCATGTAACTCTTTCTAGGAATTCACCATGATGTCCATGGACTTCACTGTTTTCCCTACTAGACTGGGAGTTTCCTGAGGGCAAGGACTCTCCATTATATTTGTATTATGTGGACCCATCACAGTCCTGACAGAAAAACTGAAGAATGTGCTCATTCTCCAATCCATCTGGTGCTGTGAATGTCCTACCATCTCTCCATCCTCCATCTGTCTTCTGGCCCCAACTTTGGGAAGTGTGTTCCAGGAGGCGCCATCCTGACCTGCCCAGGCACACCCACTGACATGCTCACCTTGGATGTCTGGGTAGAAGGCCATGTAGAGCAGACCCCAGCACAGCGTCGTTGCAGTTGTCTCCGTTCCAGCGAAGAAGAGGTCCAGGGTGCTGTAGACGAGGCTTTCTTCATTGAAACTTGAGGTAGCATTGCCTTTATGCTAGAAAGCACGATGTTTGTTGGTTTAACCAGATGGTTCTTGGTTGTCACAACAAACAGGGGCTTTATCCTGGAGAGAACATGGAAGGAGAGACCCCCAGGAGAAACGACTTGCCCTTTGGCCGTCTCAGGAGGACGGACTGTCATTAGATCCTCCTGCCCCAAATGCTGCATGTATTGTTATCTTTGCTTGATGAAAATCAAAAGAACTAATTTTTTATGCCCATAATTTGTTACAATCTAGTAGTAGACTTGGAAAAAAGCCTGGGGTTCCAACATTAGCCACATCATTTACTATCTGTGTGACTTGAGCAAGTTACTAACTCTCCCTGTGCTTCACTTTCCTGTTTGAGAAAATAGAACTAACAATACTCACCCCTTATGGTGGCATCATGAATTACGTGAGATACAAAGGCGGCAGCAAACACTCAACACGTGTTTGTGCTGAAAGAATGCAGTGAATTTCTGTGAAGCACAACAATTCTCATGTCTCCCTGTTATCCTTTTCCTTTCTAGCTTAAACTCTGTGATTCCAACAACCTTTCCTCATGGTTCTCCAGCATCTTTACCACCTTCCTCCAGAAGCTTCACTGTGTCAACATTTCTCTGCGTGTGGTCTCACACCTGCACACCTTACAGCAGGTGAAATCTCCTCCTCTGAGGAGAAACCAATCCTTCTACTAATGCTATGTCAACAAGGGGAAATAGGGGGAAGATGGAAAGAAATCTACCTTTCTGTCAATTCCAGGAGAGAAATAAATAATCTGATGATTCACAGATGATGACAGGAATGCAGTGATGTGTATTAACCAGAAGGGTTACCACATAAAGGCTATATATCCAATTTGGCTTTTTTCCCTGCTTCTTTGCTGTAATGTTTGGAAAGTGGATGATATGAGGATGAAGGAGGAAAGGAAAGTCTCTCCCACTCGAGACTGAACTCTGACAGCAGACTCAGCTTTACTTGTGTTCTGTGCTGGCGAGCTGAGGGAAGACTAGGGAACTGGGCATTGGTCCTGCTAATAATGAAACAATAACCTACCTTTCCTTTGTGTTTAGCTCCTTCAGATTTGAGTAGAGAGTAGAGAATACACTATAACAAGGCAGTATTTCAGGTTTCAAAGGCCTACAGCCAAATATGGTTAAACTTCTATCTTTATTTCTTTTTTTTTTTAATTTTAAACATTTAATTTAACATTTGTGAATGCGTTTCTTTTTTAAATTGAATATAGTTAATTTCAGTACATGAATATACATGCATTCATTTTCGTATTCTTTTTCATCATGAGCTACTCTAAGATCTGTCTTTATTTGTAATTTTCTCATCAGTTCTGAGTTAATGATATTTCTCCACTCTATGAAATGCTGCCTCTAATTTACTCCCCTCTGCTGGGCTGAATGATGAGCCCCAGAGATGTCCATGTCCTGATCTCTGGAGCTTGGGGACTGCATCTTATATGGCAGAAGGGACTTTGTACATAGATTAAGTTAAGGATTTTGATATGGGAAGATTATCCTGAATCATCCCAGGGGGCTGAATATGTTCCCAAGACACTTGTTAAAAGGGAGACAAAAAGTCATAAAAAGGAGATAGAACATTGGTGTCAGAGAAGGTGCGACATTGATGACTCTAAAGTTGGAGGAAGGGACCATGTGTCAAGGGGTACAGGCAGCTCCTAGAGGCTGGAAAAGCCAAGAAAATGGATTTTTCCATTCTTCCAGAAGAAGACAGCCTTGCATGACCCTGACTTTGGCCCAGTGAAGCTGGATTCAGAGTTCTGATGTTCTGAGCTACAAGAGAATAAATTGTGTTGTTTTAAGCCCCCAAGTTTGTGGTAATTTGTTACAGCAGCAATAAGAAACTTGAATTCCCTCATTTAGTCTTTTAGAACAAAACTCTGGAAACAACCCTGGATTCCTCACCTTCTCTATTTCCTGGAGGAAAGCATCTATAAAGTCTCTTGCTTCAGCAGGATTCCAATCTCTCTTGTGGTTTTCAATCACATGGACAATGGCCGTTTTCAGCTTCTCCCTGATACTAAAGAGCCTTTGGTGGGGTCCAGGGAGGACGTTCATTATCCGTGGAAAGGCATCATAGAGCTGATTGAGAAAAACAAAATAATCATGGATAATACGTGGTGCCAATTTAAAATTTTTAACACAATATAAACATCCTGTCTTTCCATCTCTTTTTTCTGTTTACACTTAACCCCTGGAGTCACCATCGACTCTTCTTACCTCTTTCCCCCTCTTCTTACCTACCCTCTGGCCAAGCATGTCAGCCCTGCATCCACAATATAACCAGTGCCAGACAACTTCTCACAGCTCCAACTGCTTTGTCATCCTTTCAACCTGGATGCTGTAATAGCTTCCAGCAGGTTTCCTGATTGCATCCTTAACCCCATTCCCAGTCGACTTTCCATTGAGCTCCCAAGGGGTTAACTGTTAAGTTTAACTGATCATTTCACTTTCTGGCTCTCAATCTTTCAATGACTTTTCATGACATTTAGATAAAATTCTATTCTTTCCAGTGCAGCCCCACTGGCCTCTGTGGTAACACCCAGGATGTCCCTGTTTAGGTCTATGCATTTGCTATTCCCTCCACCTGGAATGGTCTTTCTCCAAAATCTGCACAGCTCCAGCCCCTTCCTTCATTAAGGTGCTGCTAAATGTCACCTACTTGGACCTGTATTCCCTGATAATCCTATAATTAGCAGAACTTCTGCACCCTCTTTCCATTTCTTTATTTTGTTTTATTTTACTTATTTGGAATTATCACTAGTGTGTGTGTGTGTGTGTGTGTGTGTGTGTGTGTGTGTGTGTAATACATGTCTATCTGTCTATGTATCCGTGTATCTATCTAGTTAAACAATATATGTATTTATTTGTCTATCCCCACTATGATGTAATCTCCAAGTGGGTAATACATTTTACACTGAAATAAAGTGGTTTTTCAAGATATTTTTTCTAATAATATCTGTTAGAAAATAGTGTAATATAATGGAAAGTGGCTTAGATTCAAAATGAAACTGAGGCTGAGTTTGACCATTAGCTCTGTTGCTTTCTAGCTATCACACTTTGGTAATAATAGAAATAATAAAAACAGTAATAATGTTGTGGTTTGCTGCTACTTAAACTAGCTGCCAGTGAGGCCCAAGGTTTTTTCAAGACCAGATGACATGAGATCAACCCCACATTTAACACAGAGCCAGTGGACACAACGTGCTTGTTTGCAGATTCCTGTATTTCCTTGCACACATCTCATCTTAAAGGACTGTTGGAAAAACTCAACTAAGAGTAACCATGTGTAGTTGTCCATCAAAGGGCCTGGTCTCTTTTGCATCTCTAAGAAATGCTTCTACCCTGGCTCCACTGCCCCATCCTGCCATCCCAGGAATTTCTCTCCCCTGGGAATAGTCAGCTGGGTACCCACGGAACTCTCAAGATTTTGTAGTTTCTATCTTAATAGGAGGGAAAAAAATGGAATTGCTGAATGAGGGAATTACCCTGATTAGAAGTGAGAACAGGGAACATTATTCAAAAATAACAGTAACTATAATCATAATAGTGCACATTCATTAGGCCCCATTAATGTACCAAGAATCATGTGAACTGCTTAATCCATTTTGGTGTAATGGGTCCAGAAAGCCACAGGCAAAGTTCTTGTCAGGAATAAATAAAAGTAAACCCTCTTCTAGACACCAGAGAGGGGAAGTCCACACTTGGGTCTGATTTTCCCTTAAAGAGTCTCCCGAATCCAAAAAAAAAAGACTATGAGAGACCAAGAAGCTGAGCAGGGTTACTGACAGACTCACAGGCCCAGCAGCACCGAGGAGGAGGGCAGGACCACCAAGGAAGGGGTGAGGTTTGAACCGCCTACATCTATAGCCTAGAAAATTATGTGATTGACCATGTCAAGTGTGGATGGGCATGTAAGCAGTGAAGACACCTGGGAAACCTTAAGAACTTTTACACACAGGTGTAAATGTAGGAGAAATGCGACGATGTGTCCATGTGAATGACTGAATAAGAATGTTCATGGCAGCTTTAGTCACAACATCCCCACCCTGGAAATCACCCAATTGTCATCAGTAGGAAAAGAATAACAAACAGTGCCATATTCATATGACGGAAACTAAACAGAATTTAAAAAAAGGGCAACTAAACTATGAATCTCAAAACAGTGTGCCCAGGGAGCACCAGGCACAGAAGAGAACTTCTGAGGGAGGATGTAGGTGGGGGGTTAGGGAGATACATGGAGGGGAGGGCTCAAAGGTGATGGAGATATTGTGCTTTTTAAAGAAAACAACATACGTGCACAGGTGTACATCATATGAAATTCTGTACTTCACATGGACATTAATAACATTCTTTATCTATCGTAAATATTTAATAATGTTATCTAAAACAATACACTCAACAGATTGATTTCAAATATGTTTTTGTTAAACTCAATTTTAAAAGGTTATGTATTAGCTTAAAAAAACAAAAACAGGAAGATTCCATCTCATCTGTGTCTGACATCAGCCCAACATCTTTATCCAAGGTAGGAAGTGAGAACGTCTCACCTGGCAGCATATTGATGTCTGCAGACTCATGAACTCCTCCACCAGCCTCAGCAGCTCCTGGAACCAATCATCCTGGTAGTCAAAACGCTCCCCAAATGTGATGGAGCAAATAATATTGGATACCGCATTCTTGATTTTGCAGTTAGGGTCGAAAGGCTGTCCTGGAGGCAGAGGAGAATTGGTGTCTTTCTGTTTCCTCTGAGGGTGTACTCTACATGACACGGGACACACCGAGTACAGAACCACCTCTGAGACTGTGGCCCCAGCACCCTCCACAGGGTCTGACCTACAGCAAGTACTCAGTCAGTGCCTGGAACTCAAACTGACCACCAGGATTTAAAATCAATAATGTGTTCTATACCCATTTCTCATGTCTAATTCTCCAGCTCCAAGTAGGGAGGTCATGCTTAGTTGTTCACTGTTATCCCCTCAGTGCCCTACACAGTGCTGGGCACAGGGCAGGCACGTGGCCACTTATTAAGCATCTGGTCAGTGAAGGAATGAGCCGCAGTCTCCTGCACCTGTCCTAAGACACACGCACCATCTTCCTCTCCTATTGCCTGGGTGAGGTAGCGGGCCTCTTCCTGAATGCGTTCCTCTAAGCTCTTCTTTCCTAAACCGAAGTTCCTCAGTGTCATCAGGGCGAACCTTCTTTGTTCCTTCCATACTTGGCCATTGGACATGACCAATCCTGGAAAAACAAAGCCAACATTATGAAAGAGAGCCAAGAAATACTGTGAGGATATGTATCAGATGCAAGGAAGGAGAAAGGCATCAGGCATATGAAAACTATCCATAGAAACATCCCAAAGCAGTGAGTATAATGAGTATTATGATTATTATTTACTGACTGCTTGCAATGCTGGGCACATTCGTACTTTTAATGCACTAAGTTATTTAGTACTCACAGAACCTCTCTGAGCAGGTACAATCATTCTTGCCAACACTGCTGCCCAATTTTTTTTTTAATTTTTTAATGATTTATAATTATTTTACAATGTTGTGTCAAATTCCAATGTAGATCCCAATTTTGTTGATGATAAAACTGAGATAAAGTGATCACAGTAAACTCTGCAAGGACACAGAGTTAGTAAGCAGCTGAACAGGCACTCAAATTCAGGCTCCCTGACTCCAAAGCCCATGCTTTGATAACTTATCACCTAAGTATATTTCAGTGTTGGTTATGTACATGGGAAGAGTGCACTTATGGATTAGATAAAATCCATACTCACAAGGAGGCATGGCTCTAATTTAAGCCAGATCTTAAGAGATAGATGAATTACTGAAGAAAACAAGGAAGTGTGAACAGCCTATGCTGAAAGAACAACACAGGCAAAGGATAAATATATCTTGCTGTGTTCAATAGGCCATCATTCATTTCATAATATGGGGGAGGCCACACTCCTTTCAGTCTTCACATTCAGAGCACTCTTCAGTCTCTTTCAGTGTCTGGCTTTGGCCTCCACCCTCTCCATGAAATGTCCCTCCCTGCTGTCAAATCCAGGATGCTTTCGACCTCATCTGGATACGTCAGCAGCCTGAGACACCTCTCTCTTGAAACACTCTCTTCCAGTGGTGCTCAGGACACCTCACTCTCCAGATTTTCCTCCTAATTCTCTGACCACAGAGAACTTACCATTTGTTGTTGTTGCTAATTCATCTACTTCTATCAAATTTTGAAAAGATGCAGTTCTTCAAGATTCATGATCTTCAGGCCTCTTCTCTTCATACCCTATCTTCCATTTTGAGAAAATCTCATTGACTCTAACAACTTTAAATGACATCTACTGATACTGAGCATCTGTTTCTGTCTCCCATCTGCAGACGTATGGTGTCTGCTTGACTCTGCTGACTTAAAGGATTTGAAGCTCAGCGTATCCACGACTGAATTCCTGATTTGCTCCACACAACTACTCCCCCGCCAGGCCAGCCCCTACTTGTCTTTCCCCATATGTTCCTTCTTCCCTTTATCTACACACTTGGGTGTTCACCTCAGTATCTCATTCTCTCTCCATTTAGGTCATCATGTCTTACTGGATTTACCTCCTGAAGATCTTAAATCCATGTAACTTCACAGCCACTATCCTGGTCTAATCTACTGTAGTCCAAGCTCCCAGCTTCTCTAACCAAAAATGCTGCAATGGTCTCTTTATCTCTTTATTGTATTCTTGACATTACAGCCTAGATTAGTCTTCAAGTTCACATTGTGAACATGATGACTCCTTTCTCTACTTAAACCATTTGAGAGTTTCCATTGTTCTTCAGATAAAAGCCACATCCTTAACAAGAACATGCAGGAAGGATCCTGGTCAAACTCAGTAGCTTCATCTGCATTGAATCCCTGCGCTGCCACACTGGCCCCCTTTCAATTCCTCAAGTTCACCATCCTCATTCCCTCCTCAGAGGCTTTTCATATTCTATTCCCTCTGGCTATTGCTTTCTCATTGTATTAAATTAATTGTCATTTACATTCATTAGCTTTTTTGAATCTCAGGACTAGATTAGAGATCCCTAATGGGTGTGCTCGGCACTTACCCTCATAACACTAAGATTTTAAATTATTAGAGTAATTTATACTATCTTTCTGAATAGAATGTAAGTTACATGATGACAAAGATTACGTCTGTTCTACTCTCTGTTACATTACTCATTTCTGCCACCAGGTATCACATGGCAAATTACAAATAGAGTGAATGGATGTAGAGGTAGTGGGTGAAATATTTCAAAGAGTAATTCAGAAGCACCTGGAAAAAGGGTGCTTTGGTGGAAGAAATGATTTGAAATTGTTAAATGTGTTAGATTGTTAAATGTGTAAGTTTATTTAATGATCATTTTAAGTATTCATGCAAAACTCTTCTAACATAGGCTGGAGATACCTTGCAGGTCACAGTCTTAATATTAAAGCATAAGGAACTAGAGGCATGGAGGGATCACATAATCAGTAGAAGGATGGAGATACACATCCATTCTTCTTGGGGAAGAGATTTCAATGGGAAAGCAGAAAGAGACATCGAGAACTCCTTGCCTCTTCTTCTGCTTACAAGACATATCACAACATTGAGTGATGAGGACACTGATGTATCAAAGCATCAAGAGTGAGTTCATGCAGGTGACACAGCTTCACCCACATCCTTGACACTGGGGCTGACCCCACCAGGGTCCCTGAGGATATGCCTTCAACAGGGAAATGCGGGCACTCAGCTTCCTTCAGGGGCAGGAATGTTATGATGGGCCTGGTCCCCAGGAGTGTTGGACAATTAGTCACAGAGTGATCTTCTACAGACCACAGGAATATCAACCATATACATCTTACATTAGTCCACACTTACCTTTGTTCAGAAAGAGACGTTCTATAATAGGTGATACGGGGCGGTTCACAAAGTTTTCGCCCTGGTGGACAAGGGCTTCTTTGATTAAAGGCAATCCAGTTAAAAGAACTGAAGACCAGTCACCAAATTCCAGACTAAGAAGGTTCCCATATTTCTTCACCAACTGGAAAACAGTAAAACAGTCATGGTTGAATATGCCACGTCTGTGTGCCCAGGAATGAACGGTGTGTGGGTAAGCTTGCCTTGAGTGGAGTATGTGTGTGCATGTTTGTGTGTGTGTGCATCTTGTTCAGATGGAAATGTTTCTACCTTTTTTCATTTCTCCTCTTCTCAATTAGATTTGGGTTGAATTCACTACGGAACATAAACTTTATTATAATTATTTATTCATATGTTCAACCTACTTGAACTGAGTAAGCATGTACCATGTGCCCTAAGAAGCAGGCATAAAGATACAACTACAGCAAACAAGGTCTCTAACCTCAAGCATCTTAGGGTCCAGTGAAAGGAGAGAATTCAGCACATGGGACTTACCAGACAAGGCTGAGATATGCTTACTGAACATCTGGTGTAGCAAGCATGAACTTCTCAGCAAATCAGATCTGTTTAACCAGAGGAGAATGTCCCCTCCCTCAACACTTTCCAGACAATAGAAAATTCATTATAGGGCTTGGGGTCAGGTGTGGAGAAGCACACACTAGTTCTGGAGCCAGGGGCAAATCTTAACCCTGTGGTTGACCTGCTGTGAGCTTCTGAGAATTTTGCTTCCTTCTTTTTGAGCTTCAGCTCCCCTGGTATACAGCAGAAAATTATTCTTCCCTCAAAGGGTTCTGTGACATGAATGAGGGCAGAAATGTGAAAGGCATTTTGTTTTCTGGTACCTGGCAGACAGCCACTGGAGACTGAGGAATGAATGGGCTCTGTGTGCAAAGGGAAGCAGATGGACATGCTCATGGTGACAGAGAGGATGAGAGCACAGGGATGATGCCCTGGAGAAAGACACTCGTGTCACAGACAACCACATCCACTGGCTGCCATGTTAAGCAACTTCACATTTTATCTCATTTAACTTCACAAACACCTTACAGAAGTAATGATTTCCTTTGTCTCTCTGAAAAGGAAAATGAGTTACAGTCAAAGTAACTTAGCCAAGGTGAGAAAGCTATTGGATACTGGAGTGAATTTGGCAGGGGTTACACAAGTTATAAGGGCAAAGACATGAGTCCGAGATGGAACTATGACCTTAGAGTTTAGTGGGGTGAGAGAGTGAATGTGAGAATGACGGTGAGGGGGGCAGAGAAAGAGAGAGAGAGAGAATGGAAGAGTATGAATGTGTGTCATGAGTGTCCACAAATGAGCAAGTATGTGCCACTATGGCTTGGATGGCTGTCAATGGTCATTAATCAGAGTCTATCCTGACTTGCTAATTCAAAGGACAATTCTAGGTAGACCCTGTCCCTGCCTCCTGTGTGCCGGGCTATGTCCAGCTGTGTCCAGCTGCAGACCATAGTACCAAACAGAGGGCTCACTTCTTCCAAGTGTCTGTGACCCCTCCTCCCCAAATGCCATCCCCCATGCTCTCCCATGTCACCCAAGGTACCCTGGATCCCATCAACCTATTGGAGCAAATATCATGGATTTTGTCTCATTCCACCGCCCTGCTCCCATATTAAAGACCATCCTGAACTGAATCCTTCCATTGTCCTTTTGGCCCAGAGTTTTCCACCAATGTTTGTTCATCACTAGCAAAATATGTATTGTCTTGATAGACAGGGCAGAGCCAAGGTTCCATCTCAAGTTGGTGCCTCTAGGTACATGTCTTTTTTCTAAGAAATGGCGGGAATTGGAATCAAGATTTTTTTTTTTACTTCATCTTCACGAATGGCTGGGTAAAATTCTAGGGATTTATGAAAAGGATTTCTTGATGAATTTATAATGTATAATAAAGATGTTTTGGAAACTGCTGAAAATGTCAGGTTAAGCTAAATGACTCCTGACTGACAATGTGTACAACCTGGAATTTCAGCTTCTTCTTGGAAGGGACTTGACCTTCAATTAATGTTTCCTGAAATGAACTTCCTCAGAGTTCCATCTCTGCTGTCTGCCCATGCATATTTCTAGTCCAACAGAACTAGATCAAATACTTTTAGGGTGTGCTCACCGTGCATTGAAGACAGCGATGTCTGGCAATTCTTAAGTGGATCCTGCCAGTCAGGTGCCAATTGCTTTACATGGAGGTAAATATAAGACCCATAATCATCTGGGAAAACTTTAAAGGTAGAGAATACTTCTCAATGTACAACAAAAAAGAAGTCATTAGAAAAGAGAGAGTGTGAGGGAAAAAAGGAAGTTAAAAATAACATGCTTCAGGAAGCTAAAATATGCTAAAATGAGAAATGAAAATAGAAAAAGGAAGAGAAATGTATTAACATACATGCTATAAAGGGCAAACAAAAGTAAGAGGAGACAGGAAGCTTAATATGAAAGATACAAATTCCAAATTTTGGCTTTCACACCTAAATAATAAAGTAGAAGAAATAAATGTTTAGAATTAAAAAAAAATTATACATGATGAATTAGTGAGATAAGAAATTGAAACAAGATATAAAGTTGCATAAGATTAGAGTGAATCTAAGCTCTTAAATTCAAAAATCAACATAACAAAGACATAACAAAAGAAAAAGAAATAAAGGAAGATAGTACAAATTTGTTCTCCCACTAGCAGTAGGTAAGGGAGTCCGTTGCTCGGAACACTCACCACTGCTGAACAGTGTGTGTATGTGAGTGTGAGTGTGTGTGTGTGTGTGTGGTTTGGACTGGGCACATGGAGGGCTAAGATTCTGTCTCTCATTCACTAATTTTGTATTTGAAAATGTTGTCCCAATGTGTCTGTATTGTTTTTATAGTTAAAAAGTATTTCTATCCAATAAAGCAAAAAAGAAAACCTAAAGACCTACAGAATAAGGCTTCATAACAGTGGTTCTTACCCTCTTTGAATCACAGAATCCTTCGAAAATCGAGTGTATGTCAGGGACCTGCTCTTCAGGACAAACCTATACACATGAACACGGTTCCGCACACATGAACTTTCAGGTGTTTACCAGTCCCCTGGGGCCCATGAACTCCTGATCTCACAAGTAATTCTTGGGGTTACATAAGTTATAAGGACAAAGACATGAACCCGAGATGACACTATGACCTTAGAGTTTAGTGGGGTGAGACAGTGAATGTGAGAATGACGGTGAGGGGGGCAGAGAAACAGAGAGAGAGAGAATGGAAGAGTGTGAGTGTGTGTCATGAGCATACACAAATGAGCAGGTTTCTGAGACTGGTCTGTGGAAATCAAATTCAAGTTCAGTCCAACAGGTTTTTATGAACTGCTTCAGAGTTGTCAAGTACCTTCTGACAGTGCTAGGGTATAAATGGGGACAATACACGGGTCCATACCCTGTGGTGTTTTCCTGAAGTGTCAAAGTCTCTTGAAATAGGCTGACAGCAGGAAAAACTAACACTTAGCAGTAGATGATATATATTAAAATGCTGGAGAGGGGACATAAAGCTACTGAGAGAAGAGATAAATTTCCACTCCTGACATGGGAGAAAACCTCTTAATAGGAGATGGGAATTGGACCAGATCCTAAATGAAGGTCAGGGTGCCAGCAAAAGGACGTGTAGTGTGAAGGCAAAGACTTTAGGCTGTGGGAAAAGCATAGACAAATACAAAGAAAGGAAAATGTGGGTGTCCAGGAACAAGTGACCATCCTGTCTGCCTGGAGTGTAGGGTTCATTAAAGAGCGCTAAGCCTGTGGTCGGTTAAGGCCAGGTGCTTGGGATACAGTTCCTGAAGCTTAGATGCTCACAGTCTAATAGAACATATAGATGGGTCATCAGTTCTTATTATTACCATTCTGTACGATAAATTACTTGATGGGAGACACTTAGGAAGCTCATAAGGGAACCAGAGGCTAGGATCAGTTCCTGGAAAAGGTATCTGTTATTTGTGTAGGGAGATGGAAGTCAAGGCTGGCAGGGAAATGTAAGCTAGACTGAGGATGTCTTAATGTCAAGTGATATACTTTAGATCTTGTTTTGTTTGCAATTAGAAAATTGAATATAAGAGATAATATGAGTGCTGAAGAGCTTGGAGTTTGAAGTCATACGAATACATTTGCAACCAGCTTCTGCTTGTTACTTTCTATGTGATTTTTGTTCAAGTTATTTAACTTTCCTCTGTCTCAGCCTCCAAATCTATAAAATGAGGAATATTACTAGTTCCCATCTTTAGGATGATGGTGATAAGTAAGCATAATACTAATATTAATTAAAAAATTAATTATTGTTATTGTTATACCAGGGGTGTATTTTAGCAAAAGGACTCAGGTAAGATATGGACAAAGGAATAGAGGGGAAGTGGCCAGAGTGTGGACTGATGGAGCCCATGCAGCAATCAGACAAGACAAGTGATGCCTCCTGTGCAACCAACAACTAGTTTTATGGAGTTTGTTACTATAAACTTTTGAAGAAAGGGGGAGAGTAGAAGATATAGAAACAAGCTACAGCTATGTTCTAGGCAACCTGGCAGTAAACTGATAAACAACTGAATTATTTGATTCTTACAATAACCCTATAAAGAACACTCAGTAGTCAGAAAAAGAAGCACAGGGATTTAGCTCATAGCTAGTGGGTATAAATTTGGGCTCTTTCTAACTCGCTCTGCATGTCTCATTCTTAAATGAAAGGATGAAGATATTCTCTCTTCTGAGTGGTGGAGCTCCCTAAGTACTAGCTGGCCACATGGCTTCCCAGTGAAAGACTACATTTCCCAACTTCTCTGAGTGGGGCCAATGGGACATGAGCAGTGGCGATGAGTGCATCTACAGGGCCTTGTCCTTAGATGAAGGTGCTTCTCACCACCTGCCCCTTTCCCCCTTCAAGAAAGTGCAACTCATACATGATGATTTTTCAAGAGGAGAACAACAAGATAGAGAGAACTGGGGTTTCTGGCCAACCTTGTGCTATAAAGCAGACTTCCTATCCTGGACTTCCTGTCTACATCTGAACTCACTTTTCTTCCTTTCTTCCTTTCTTTCTTTCTCTTTCTTTCCTTCTCTCCTTCTTTCCTTCTCTCCTTCTCTCTTTCTCTCTTCCTTCCTTCCTTCCTTCCTTTTCTAGTATAGCCAGTTTACAATGTGTCCATTTTCTGTATACAGCATAATGTTTCCATCATATATATACATACCTATATTTCTTTTCATATTCTTTTTCCTTATAGGTTACTACAAGATATTGAATATAGTACCTTGTGCTATGTGATATAAAATTGCTGTTTATCTATTTTATATATAGTAGTTAGAATCTGCAAATCTGGAACTCCCAATTTATCCCTTCCCAACCCTTTCCACCCCTGGTAACCATGTTTGTTTTCTATGTCTATGACTCTGTTTAGGTTTTATAAATAAGTTCATTTGTGTCTTTTTTCTTAAGATTCCATGTATAAATGAGATCATATGGAACTATTTCTCTTTTTGGCTTACTTCACTCAGAATGATGTTCTCAGGGTCCATCCATGTTGCTGCAAATGGCATTATTTTATTCTCTTTTATGTCCAAGTAGCATTGCATTGTGTGTGTATACATATACACACATGTATGCATATATATATATACATCTATACATGTATACATACACTAAAGCTTCTTTATTCAGTCATCTATTGATGGTCATTTAGGTTATTTCTGTGTCTTGGTTATTGTAAATAGTGCTTCTATGAACATTGGGATGCATGTATCTTTTGGAATTAGAGTTCTCTCCAGATATATGCCCAGAAGTGGGATTGCTGGATCATATGGTAGGTCTACTTTTAGTTTTTTGGGGAATCTCCATATTGTGCCTTCAATACCAGAGATGCACCAGCGATTGTGCCCCTCCAGAGAAAGGTGAGAACACATCTATGTCTAAACCATGGCCCTCTGCTTGTTAGATCGTGCGACACAAGTGTTACCGAGCAATGCCCTTTGGGCTAGTGGAGATGGCTGCTACGGCTGGGCTGTATTGCACCCCTCCCCATCATGCACACCAGCAGTCATGCTTTATAGGATTCAGGCTGCTCTGAACACACTCCCAGCCTCAGCCCAAACAATACTCCAGCTACCTGAGTCTGCTGCTGGGCAGTCAGCCACAGTCCTCTCCAGGGGTTCATCCTCTGAAGCCTTTGCTCTAGCACCCAGTCCTGGCCTGTTCTTGCTGGCTCCTGTTTTGGGCTAGGGATGGCTCAAACCCTCTGTGACAGTTTCTCTCTGTTCTGTCTACCATGTGGCTTCTGCTTTCTCTTGCAACCCTCTGAAGTTCCTTTTCTGTCCCAGCTGACATCCCCACTGGAGATGAGGCTTCTCAGGTGAGGACATTTTTCCTCCTTTACCTCTCCTTACCCAGGGAACAGGTCTGACACCAATTTCCACTTTCTTTTTTTTTTTTCTTCCTACTCTGTTTTGTGAGAATTTTGCTAATATTTCCAGTTGTCAGAGATATTCTGCCAAGGTGCAATAGGTATTCTGTGAGAGTTGTTTTGTATGCAGATGTAGTTTTTGCTGTATTCTTGGGAGAAGGTGAGCTGTGCGTCCTTCCACCCTGCCATCTTGGCAATGCCCTCAGAACTCACTTGTGATGGGGAAATAAATTTCAATCTTTTAAATCCAATGTATTTTGGGATTTAAAAAAAAGTAGTTCAGTGTATACCTTCACTAACATATTTCCACTTTATCTGCATTTTCACACTTTAGTTCAATAAGATTTTCTCTTATTTATATGATCCTATAGTAAGCCATATAGATAAAGCAGAGAAAGTTTAGAAAACGCAGGGGGAAAAATGAAAGAGTCCCATCATGACATACCAACAGGACAATTTCTTCACTGCCCTCTCACTGTGTTTTAGCTCAGATCACTCTCCCCATTTAAAAATCTCCTGTCCCCTTTGCTCCAAGTAGCCACTTGCCTATCATCCCTTTCAAATTCACCCAAATTTATTTCAACATTACATAAGAGATTATTCCAGGGTTTTCCATTCACAGTGATCCCACCAGATGTTGTCTCATTTGGTTACAAAAGGTTTGTACCACACATTTCGTCATACACTGTCTTACACTGTTCCTGTCATATAATAAGCAATTCATAAATGTTTCTTTGAATAATTGAACCCCTGAATAAATCAATTATCCTCTATCATGAAAAGTCAGGTCACATAAGTAGAGAAAATGTATACGAGTCAAATAGCTCTGGGCTGAAGTCCTTGTTTGGTCATTATCTATATTCAATAACTTGGACAAATCACTTGACAGTTTTCAGTCAGTTTCCTCCATGATAAAACAGAAACATCATCAGAAGATTTATAATTTGTGTATCTTCTGTAAAGATTAAATGAAAAGGAACACATATCTGTACACAAGACCTAGCATATAGGTCATACTTAATGTTTCCAAATTGCTAGAAAGTAATTTTAATTACAACTAAATCATACCATTTAACTCCATTTGTTGAACTCCATTTTGCATTAAAAGCAAAAATATTAAAAATGCAAGATTATATAAAATAAAAATTTAACAGTTCTGATGAAAAATCTTTGGGCCACAGATAAGACCCTAGTCTTAGTTTCAACCCTGGCTAGTTTTATGACTTTAGGCAGATAATTTATCCTTTCTAGTCATATCTATGGCACAGTGGTAAAAACAAGGGCACAGATTGGGTTTCTTATTTCAGACAAGAGTGAGTCAAAGCATCCAATTTTACTCATCCTACTCATCTAAGAATTCTAATAAAATCCTGTCCTTTGTACCAAAGATCCAGAAAAACTATGGCCCACCAGGACTAAACCTTTTACTCTTCCTGTTCTGGAGGCAAATAGTATGAAAAAGATGTGACCCTCCTTCAGCTTATTGGGGAGGGGGTGTAGCAGTTGATAATAAAGGTGGAAATTTGTCTTCACTCAAAGTCAGCAACAAAAAGGTAATGCCTCTCCCCTGCTGACTCTGAGCTGTATTGTGAATATCACCTCTGAACTGCAGTAGAGAGACTCCATGGAAGACTCAGGGGGCAAAATTCTGTTTTCCACCACTGTAGAGAAACAAGGAGGTACCCATTCCCCATGGAGAAGTTATGGGTACATTTCTGACTTCCATTCCCCATGCAGCAAGGAACAGGCTATCCTACTCAGAGGGGCTCCAGTCTTTTGTCCCCATCCTCATTCTCTCTAGCCTGCACTGATGAGAATATGGGCTGGAGTCCTGTAGGGGTGGGTAACGTGTAAGTAAAGTAGACCAGTATAGCACTGCAGAGGCTCTCTAACCTAAATTGATACTTGAACCACAATACACAAGAGTGAGCACTCTGAACATAAGCAGGTTGATTATTTGCTAAAATGAAAATTCACACAAATTCCATAGTCATATAACAAAATACCCAAAATATCCAGACTATAATCTAAAATTACTCATGTTACAAAGAACCCAGGAAATCTCAACTTGAATGAGTTGAAGACAACACTGAGAAGACAGAGATGTTGAGATTATAGGATAAAGATTTTAATGTGGCTATTATAAGTTTGCTTCAATAAACAATTGTACTCTCAAAATTTTTAAAAATAGAAAATTTTAACAAAGAAATATAAAACATACATAAGAACCAAAGAAAAATTTCAGAAATAAAAAAACAAAATAAGCTAAACAAAAAACTCAATAGAACAACTAAATGGCAGAGTGATGACAGAAGAATCAGTGAAACTGAAGACATCAGTAGAAAGTATCCAATTTGAAAAACTCAGAGAAAATAGACTGCAAAACAAACAAACAAACAAAACAAACAAACGCTGAGCTTCAGGGACTGAGGTAGGAATGAGAAAAGATCTGTAACTTGTGCCTTCAGTACTCAAGGGTACATAAACAAAATTGTAAAAAGGTGGACTTGAAAAAATATTTAAAGAAATAGTAGCTGAAAAATTCTCAAACAGAAATGGTAGCAGAAAAACCTACAGATCTATGAAGCTGTGAGTGAACCCAATAAATCCAAAGAATTCAACACCAAGACGTATCATAATCAAATCTATAAAAGCTAAAAGCAACGAAAACTTCATGAACACATGCAGAGGAAAACAACTAATTTCTCATGGAGAAAACAGTTCAAACTACAGCAGATTTCTCATCAGAAACTAGGGTGGCCAGAAAGAAGTAGCACAATATTTTCAAGATTATAAGAAACTGTCAACCTAGAATTCTATATCCAATGAAAATGTACCCCAGAAATGAAGGTGAAATAAAGACATTCTTGGATAAAGGAAGCTAAGAGAATTTTTTTGCCAGCAGACCACTTCTAAAAGAATGGCTTAAGAAAGTTTTTCAGTTAAGAAATAAAGAGCAACAGAAAGCACAAATAAATGGGTAAATACACTAGAATATTCTTCTCTTCTTGAATTAAAAAAAATGTGTTTGACAGTTAAATGCAAAATTATAATACTGTCTGATATAGATCTCAATATATGTACAGATAATATTTAAGGCAGTTAATGTATTATAAAGCAGGGAAGGTAAAAGGACCTAAGTTTAAGTTATCTATATTCTTCCTGAAGTGGTAAAGTGTTCATTTTTAGTTCAATAAGCTGTGTATGCATAGCATGTAATCTTTACATGAAGCACTTAAAACACATTACAAAGAGATATTCTTTAAAAAGTCTATAGATAAAACAGAATTCTTATAACATGTTCAAGAGACCAACAGGAAGACAGCAAAAAGAGAGGAATAATATACAAAGTAAAAAAAAATATAAAATAAAAGTTAAATAGCACAATTAAGTGTTAATGTATCAATAATTACATTAAATATGAATAATCTAAATTTACCAATTAAAAGACAGAGATTGGCAGAATAAGAAAGAAATGACCCACCTATATTCTATGGATAAGAAACTCATTTTAAATATAACCATATAAGTCAAGGTTAAAAGTGAAAGAATGGAGAAGCATATACTATGGAAATCCTAATCAGAAGAGAGCTGGTGTGTCTATACTATATCAGAGGAGGTGAAGTTCAGGCAAAGGAAATTACCAGAGATAAAAGGGGACATTAAATAATAATTAAAGAGCCAATTCACCAAGATAGCACAACAATGTGTATGCACTACATAAAATACATAAAAGAAATGCCAAATACATAAAAGAAAAGCTCTAGAATTGAATAAAAACAAAATGAAACTAAGTATATCTGGAGACTTCAACATGTCTCTCCTAGTCACTGAATCAGTAGCTAAGAAGTCAACAAAGGTACTGAAGAACAAAATAACGCAGTTGTCTAATTATATCTAGTTGACATATAGTATACAACACTCCACCTAACAACAGCAGAAAACATTTTTTCAAGTAGGAATGGTGCTGTATCATGGGTCATAAAACTGGGCTTTGCATATTAAAAATATTGAAATCATAAAAAATATGTCCTCTGACAACAATGGACTCAAACTGGAAATCATTAACAGAAAGAAAACAGGACAATCTCCCAATACTTGGAAATTAAACAGCACATTTCTTAAAAAAGGGGACAGGTTTAGAAGTATAGCTTTATAATTCTGTGACTGATCCTGACACTTCATGGTGCCAACTGGATGTCTCCCAGAACGTGATAACACCTTCTCCAATTGAACTTGAGCATACATTATAGTCTCGTGTTTTAATTTCTCCAAGGACTTTCTAGGCAAAGGGGAACTAATATTTGTTGGGCACGTACTATTAGCTGTATTGCTATTGACCATTCACTGTTTTATTTAATGTTCACAGCTACCTGTCACAGTGTTGTCTCTCAGCAAGGTACCAGTGCTGAAGGCAGGGAAGCAGCTGAAGAATCCTGGGAAAGTGTGGACGTTGGAGAGAATTATAAGGGATTCAGAGCAGCCACAGTTTCGAAGCCCTGATGGGACTTGATTATAAAGACGTGGAAAGAGGCTACAAGCAGGGTTCCAAGTGGCTCCCTGGGGAGTCTGAACTTGAGGGGCAGCTGAGAAGTAGGGAGAAAATCTAAGCAGAGGGATGACATTTTAAATGATTACTTTAGTGAGTGGATTGCAGAGCGAGGAGGATGAAGGTGAGGGGCTCAGTCCTTGCGGGGATGGGAGTAATTTAGTTGAAAGCTGGTGAGGATTTGGGTAGTAGAATCGCCATTTTACACATGAGAAATGCAGCCTCCAAGAGGGAAAATAGAGCATTTTCCTCCCCCTCACACCCCAAGGATAATAATATTAAAAAGACACGGTGATCATATTACAAATAGGATGTACCAAGAGTGTGTAACATGACACACAATTAAATGACTTAAAGAACGTTTTGTCTGGCACACTTAAATAGTAAACAGTTTACATATATTTCACCCCTCAAAAGCGCAGGTGGAATCATGCCAGGTGACAGTGAGGAAACGAGGCTCAAAGCGGGGTGTACCGGGGGTTACTTTTAGCGCCAGCGCCTCCCCCACCCTCACGCCCCATCCTCCCGCCCTTGGTACCCGGGCTGGCCCTTGTCCTGCAGGTCAGGGTCAGGACGCGCCCCGGCACCTTCGCCCGCTCCTACCCGCTGAAGCGACAGGGGCACATTCTCAAAGTCCAGATGTAAGAGGTGTCCTACGAAGGGCAGGCGCAGGGGCCCAGGCGGGTAGTTCTTCGGGCGCCGTTTTCTGAGGAAATCAGTAAAGAAAAGAAAGGCTATGGCACCCAGCAGAAGAGTGCGGAGACTGAGCACCCCCCAGAGGGTCGCCGCCAGGGAGCCCAAGCACCCGAGCATGGCTGTGATATCTGCTCTCTCTTCTGAGTTCGGGTCCAATGACTGTCCCCGCGACGCTCGGACTCTGAGTTCCCCGCCCCGCCCCTAACCCCTAGCCCCGCCCCTAACCCCTAGCCCCGCCCCTAGCCCTGTCCTGACTCCGCCCGGATCCCAGCCACGCCACGCCCTTCCTGCCTCTCGCTGCCTAGCTCCTACTCTGACGCACCTGGCTTCCAGTGGCCGCCTGTTTTGCCTGGCCTGTCCAGGAACTTTCTCCGGGCTCCTGCAGCCCCACCCTCACCCCTGCCAGATCCTCTCCTTCCCTCTGCCCCAACCAAGCCTGCCCGCCACCCACCACATGGCAGGGACTGGATTCTTGGGAGAACACGCAAGGGATTTGGAAAAGGCCAGGCTAGGAGCCTTTTTATTTGCATTTAGAAAGCCTATCTCTCTGTGAGAACATGGGCCTCTAGGGATTATGGTTTCATTGCATCTCTGAGAGCACTGCAGACCTTTGAGCTCCATGTTTTTCAAGGACCCTCTCACCCAGTGATTGGAACCAAGCCTGGTGAACTTTAATCAGGAAAAGAGCAGCACCTGACATTTCTTGGGCACTTACTATAGACCAGGCATTGTTTCAGCCTCTTTATGTAAATTGCTTAATTCTGACAAAATTTTGCAGATGCTTTCTTCCTTCCATCTTTCAGTAGCTGAAACTGACAGAGGATAGGTACCAAATAAGTGGTAAGGAAATGAAGCCACTGATCTGCAACACATCTAAAGGACTCTCTGTATTTGTAACTGTTCTGAAGATTAAGAAGCATTACCTCAAAGCTCCTAGCCCTGAGGCTAGTCCTTAATAGGTGCTTAATGGGCTTTGAAGCTGGATGTCTTCATCCTTCTCCTTTTTGGTTTGCTTAGTGAGTCTTTCTCTGAAGCCCCAAGACAGTATAGGACCCCAAGTTCCAACCTCCCATGCCACCTTTGTGTGCCTACCTGTGTCTCACCATATGTGAGATGCTCAAAACATGAAACATAGTTCTGGGATAGTATAGCACACACTCAGGTGCTCAACATCTATAGACAGGATGCTGAAAATCTTTCTCTTTTAAAGAAATAAAGCAGCATTGCTGTCTCTTTTCTATTTCCCAATGTTTAGAGGGAGATACTAGTCAGAGCTTAGTTTTCATCCTTCCAGTCCACATTTTCCTGTTTCTTTACAGTTTTTATACATTTATGCAATTTTCCCTAATATTTATATAATTACTATTTGAAAAAGAATTATCCTACAACTGATTTTTTTTCTCAGTATTATGTGTTTGAGATCTATTTGGATTGATACATGTGGCTTTAGTTCATTCACTGTAACAGCTATGATATATTTTGTCACTACCCCACAATTTTTTTGGCCGGTGTAAAATTGACATATAACTTTATATTAGTCTCAGACATACAACACAATGATTCATCCGAGCAAAGTAATCACAGAAAACATCTAGTTAACAATCAATACTATACATACTTACAAATATTTTTTCTTGTGATCTATGCTTTTAAAATCTACTCTCTTAGCAACTTTCAATTATGCAATAAGCTGTTATTAACTATAGTCTCCATACTGTACGTTATATCCCCATTACTTATTTATTTTATAACTGGAAGTTTTCACTTTGACCCCCTTCACCATCTGGCCCAACCCCTACCTTCCGCCTCTGGCAAACACCACCAATCTGTTCTCTGACTCTACGAGTTCCATTCTGAAATGACATTTTCAACCTTTAAAGCTTATTATGATCAGTGTGACTTTCTTCGGTTGAATAATGTCCTCTTCTTTTCCATTAAGTTAAAATACAAATCAGCATAGGTATTTTGTTCCTAATATTTTAAAATGTAATGTGACTTTAAAAAGTATTTTGTAAAAGGTTGTATGTTTATTGCGCCTAAACCACAGGTTCAGGTTACTGACTTTAACTTATGCTCTAATAAAAGTGAACAACACAAAATTAACAACACCCTCAGTTATAACCATAATGCGATGAGTACTGGCATTGGTGCTCACTGTCACTTTGTACTTTATACTTTGAACTTTATGTTCTCTACCTCCTACGAACCAATCCTGAAACCTTTGAGTTGCTTCAGAAAAAAAATAAAGGGAAAGAAGAAAGGAGGAAAAAGGAAAAATCTTGATATTTTGTATATAATTTTGTTGATCAAATCACACAATGAAAACACGTAAAGCGACTATGAAGAATATCAATATCATGGTGAAAAGTTATCAGATTAGTCCCTTCATTGATCCTTATGCCACACAAATTCCTGACTAAATTGTTAATAAGTTATTTGTTAATTGTGATTTCAACAGTCAACTGACTTTTTTCAGCATTGATTGAAAACTTGTGTGAAACCTGTCTATCCAGAGATGTTACACTGTATAAATATTAAGAAATACTTTAGCTAGATTATCTGTTGGTATTAAGTTATACGTCAGGTATTTGAATTAAATTTGAGATTAAAAGTAAAGCATATTTTCTAAGTAACAATGATGATTTGTTAATTAGAAAATTTCTTACTTTGAAACTTTAAGTTTCTATTAGTTGTCTTACATCTTCCTACACCACATGAATATGTTGTCTGACAATGAAAAGTCATAAATGCTTTCTGAATGCTTTTAAGGATTTATTTTAAAAACCGATGTTCTGTTTTATTCTTACCAAGATATAACTTGGTCCATTATATCTTTTCTGTTTGTCTAGGATTTTTTTTCTCATTATCTGGAAGTCAAAGGGATTCTCATAATAACTATAAATAAACTTAATCTAAATGTGTTACCAAATATCCTTGGGTATGCTATTTGTATATCTTTAATGCCCTGAAAATCTGAAGTGTAATCTAAACTGACATGTTTCAGAGTATTCAAGAAGAAAGATAAAACAGTCCTGCTTTTTATACCAGTATTTTATACTTTATAAAGATTTTGGTGAGGAGTCACAGTACATACTATAAGCATTGACAAAACTCTGAAAATTCCTTTCTATAAAATATAAAATCCACAATATTTAAAGAGTCAGTCATGGAGGATCAGTGTTTAGCACTGGATATTTTATGTTCTGTGTTTATATTATAATATTCAGATTGCAAGTACAGTTGACCCTTGAATAACAACATAGGTTTGAATTGTTTAGGGTCCACCTACACACAGATTTTTTTTCAATAACAAATACTACTGTGCTACACGGTCTTCCATTGGTTGAATATATGGATGGTTGAATTTATGGATGCAGAATTGTGTAACATTTTAATGTTTGTCAAAATGATTTCCTAAAAGGAATCCTAAGTTTCTAAGTTTTGCTTAAGTGAAGGAGAAGTAAAGATTTTCTCAAAAAAAAAAAAAAAAAGAGGGAATCTATTGTTACTAGACCTGCCTTACAGAAATGTTAAAAAAGAATTCTTCAGAAAGAAGGAAAAAGATATAGGCCAGAATTCAGACCTACGTGAAGAAAAGAAGAACATTAGATTAAAAAAAAAAAGTAAATTAAATATTTTTTCTTTCTCTTAATTGATCTTACAGATGACAGTTGGATCAAAAAATAGTAACAATGTCTTCAGAGACTACAGTTTACGAACAAGTGATATGAATGATGTAGTGTTGTAAGGGACAGAAGGAGGGAAGTAGGAAAACTCTGTTATAAGGTACTTGCGCTACTGATGAGGCAGTGTGGAGTTACTTGAAAGTGGCTTTGGGTCACTTGAAATGTACACTGTGAACTCTGGGGCAACCACTTGACAAGTTTAGAAAAAGAAATATAGTCAATATGATAAGACAGTGGCATGACAAATATATAAAAATGATAAATATATAAATATTTGATATATATTTGATATATATATATTATGATAAGACAAATATATAAAAATGACAAATATATAAAAAATTCAAAAGGGAAGACAGGAAAAGAGTTAAAGACAAAACAAACAAACAAACAAAAAAACCCCACAAGGCAAGAGCAGTGAATAACCGTCCCTAGAGACCGTCACTCTAAGTGAAGTAAGCCAGAAAGAGAAAGAAAAATACCATGTGAGATCGCTTATATGTGCAATCTAAAAAGAGAGAAAAAAGAGGATGCTAATGAACTCGTCTACAAAACAGAAACAGACTTGCAGACATAGTAAATAATATTACAGTTACCAGGGAAAGGGAGTGGGAGGAGATACATTTGGGAGTTTGAGATTTACAAATGTTAGCCACTATATATAAAAATAGATTTAAAAAATTTCTTTGTATAGCACAGAGAACAATGTTCAATATCTTGTAATAATCTTTAATGGAAAAATATATGAAAATGAATATATGTATGTATATGCATGACTGAGACATTGTGCTGTACACCAGAGATTGACACATTGTAATTGACTTTACTTCATTAAAAAAAAAAAGAGCAGTGAATAGAAAATAATAATCATATGGTAGCTATTAATCTGTATCAATTACCACTTTAAATGTTAATGTTCTAAATGCACCAATTAAAAGACAGTATCTGTCAGAGCGGATACAAAACTGAGGTCTTTTAATCCATTTTGAAACATCATTGGGTCAGGGATAAGACCCTAGCCTCAGTTTCATCCCTGGACACTATATGACATTAGGCAAATCATTTATCCTCTCTAGTCATATCTCTCTCAGTGGTAAAACAAGGGTACAGGTCAAGTTTCTGATTCCAGATAAAAGTGAGTAAAAGCATGATTTGGAATAATAGGATAAAGATTTTAAAGCAGCTATTATAAGTATATTTCAATAAACAATTACACTGTCAAAAAACTGAAATTAGAAAATCTTAACAAAGTAATGCAAAACATGCATTACAACAAAGAAATTTTAGAACTTAAAAATGTAATAACCTAAACAAAAACTCAATGAGACGACTCAAAGCTGAATGGTAAGGAAGAATCAGGGACATTGAAGACATAAATAGAAAGCATCCAATCAGAGCAACATAGAGAAAACAGACTAAAAGAAAACAAAACAAAAAAACAAAAAACAAAAACTGAGAATCAGGGACCTATCTTCGAATAACAAAAGATGTAACCCTTGTGCCAACAGTGCCCAAGAGTACCAGAAGGAAAGGAGAAAAAATGTGGATTTGAAAAAAAATTTGAAGAAATAATAGCTGAAAATATTCTCAAACTTTGTAGCAGAAAAACCTACAGATCCAAGAAGCTGTGAATGAACCCAATAAATCCCAAGAATTCACACCAATACATATTATAATCAAATCTCTGAAAACTACAAACAATGAAAACTTCTTGAAAGCATGTGGAGGGCAACAACTCACTACTTATGGGAACAACAACTCAAATTACAGCAGATTTCTCATCAACACCCAGAGAGGCCAGAAGGAAGTATCACAACATTTTCAAATTATGCAAAAGAAACTGTGAACCTCAAACACTATATCCACTGAAAATGTACTTCAGAAATGAAGCTGAAGTACAGACATGCCTAGATGAAGGAGAGCTAAGACAATTTTTGACAGCAGAACAGTTCTAAAAGAATGGCTAAAGAAAATTCTTCAGGTAGAAAAGAAAGACCAATAGAAAGGGTAAATAAATGGGTAAGTATACTAGACTATTCTCTTGAACTGAAAAAATTGTGTTTGACAGTTAAAAGCAACATTATAATATTGTCTCATGTGGTTGTCAATATATGCAGAGATAATATTTCAGACAATTGTATCATAAAGTAGGAAGGGGAAAGGGACCTAAAGGGACCTAAAGGGACAGTTTTAGGATGTCTATATTCCACTTGAAGAGCAAAAATGTTGATACTACATTAAGCTATGTATGCATAGCATGCAATCTTTACAGCAACTACTTAAAACACAATACAAAGAGATATACTCAAAAACACTACAGATGAAGCAGAATTCTTTAAAAAATTTTAAGTGACCCATAGGAAGACAGGAAAGGAGAAATAGAGGAATAAAAAACAAAGTGAAAAAATAGAAAATAAAGAGTAAAATGGCAGACTTAACTGTTAACATATGAATAATTGTGTGACAATATAAACAATCAAAATTCAACAATGAAAAGACAGACTGGCAAAATTAAAACACATATGACCTGCCTATATCCTATCTACAAAAAATCATTTCAAATATAAACATATAAGGAAGTTAAAGGTGAAAGAATGCAGAAGCATATACTATGTAAATACGAATCAAAAGAGAGCTGGTGTGACTATATTACATCAGACAAAGTAAAGTTCAGGCAAGGAAAATTACCAGAGATAAAGAGGGACATTAAATAATAATTAAAGAGCCAATTCACCAAGATGACACAACAATTTCAATGTGTTTTCACCACAGAAAGGAGCTTCCCAGTACATAAATGAAAACTCCGGGGACTGTCTAGAGACACAGACAAACCTGTAGTATGTAATTATTCGGAGATTTCAACATGTCTCTCCCAGTCACTGAGAGAATCAGGGGAGAAGAAGTCAACACAAATATAGAAGAAATAAAGAACAGAGTCATGGATCTAACTGACACGTAGTATACAACATTCCACCCAATAACAGCAGAATACACATTTTTTTCCCCCAATTAAGCATGGTGCTGTAACTTGGGTCATAAAACCAACCTTTATATATTTTTAAAAAATTGAAATAATAAAAAATACGTCCTCATGACAATAATGGACTTAAACCGAAAAACAGAAACACAAAGAAAACTGGACAATCTGCCAATACTTATAAATTAAACAACTCATTTCTTAAACAAGGGGAAAGGTTTAGAAGTGTAGCTTTGTAATTCTGTGACTAATCCTGTCACTTCATGGTGCAAACTGGGTGTATCTCCAGAAAGTGCTGAAACCTTCTCCGTCTGAACTTTGAATACATTACAGGCTTGTGTTTAAAGTGCTCCAGGATCTTTCCAGGGAAAGGGGAACCAATATTTGTTGGCACCTACTATTAGCTCTATTAATATTGACCATTCACTGTTTTATTTAACGTTCACAACCACCTGTCACAGTCTTGTCTCTCAGCCAAGTAGCAGCACTGAGAGGCAGGGAAGCAGCTGAAGATTCTTGGCAAAGTGCTGGATGTTGGAGGGAATTTTAAGGAATCCAGAGTGGCCACAGCTAGAAGCCCTCATGGCAGATGAATGTAAAGAAGTAGAAAGAAGGTACAGGAAGGGTTCCAAGTGGCTCCCTAGGGAGTCTGAACTCTGGGAAGCAGCAGGAAGCACTAAGCAAGTCTAAATGACACTTCAAATGACTACTTTAGTGAGAGTGGATTGCAGGGCCAGGAGGCTGAAGGTGAGGGGCTCAGTCCCTGTGGGGAGGGAGCAATTGAATTTAAAAGTGGTGAGGATTTAAATAGTAGTATCACCATTTTCACATGGGAAATGGAGCCTCCAAGAGGGAAAGTTAGCATTTTTCCCTGAGGATAATAATACTAAAGAGACAAATTGAGTATATTATATAGAATGTCCCAGTAATATGTAACATGACACACAATTAAATGACTTACAAAACGTTCCATGTCTGGTGCACTTAAATAGTAAAGAGTTTACAGTATTTCATTCCTAAAGCAGGCAGGTGGAATCATGCCAGTTTGTGGCAGGAGGCTGAGGATCAATGCCCGGTGTACCTGCGTACTGGCTTTAGCATCAGAGCCCCGCCCTCAGTGCCCAGACTGGCCCTTGCCCTGCAGGTAAGGGGTCAGGAGGCTCCCAGGCACCTTCTCCTGCTCATACCTGCTGAACCAGCAGGTTCCCCTTCTCAAAGTCCACATGGAACAAATTGCACAGGAAAGGCAGTTGTGGGAGCCCAGGCAGGTAGTTCTTTGGTGCTGCCTTTTGAGGAAATCAGCAAAGAAGGGAAAGGTGATGGCATGCAGCAGGAGAGTGAGGGGACAGTGCACCTTCCAGGGGGACTTCTGAGAAGAGGACTAGCCCTGTGGTCTCTAAAAGTGAGTTCTCAGCACCGCACCCTTCCCCGCCCCACCCACCAGGGACCTTCCAGCCCTTTTCACCCCAGGCTCTGCCTTGCCCCTCCTCTGCAGTGCCTCACTACCTTGGCTCCAGTGTTGTGTAACCCAACGGCTCTCTCCCAGGCCCTGCTGCCTGCTGCTCGCCACCTCAGTGCACCTCCACCTGCTCCCACTTTCCCTCCACCACCTCAACTGGCCTGTGGCCTGCCAGATGACAGGTGCCTGGTTCTCAGGAGAAGACTCTTGGGTCCAAAGAAATGAAGTTAGTATATTGAAGAGATATTTGCACTCCCAGGTTTTCTGCAGCATTGTTCACAAAAGCTAAGACATGGAAACAACCTAAGTATCTTTCAATGGGTGAATGAATAAAGAAAATAAAACATACACAAACACACACACACACACTGGAATTTTTTTTAGCCTTAAAAAGAAGGAAATTCTGCCATTTGCTAAAAGGGTGAACCTGAAGGACATTATGCTAAGTAAAACAAGCCAGACAGAGAAAGACAAGTACCGCATTATCTCCCTTAAATGTGGACTCTAAAAAAGTCAAACTCATAAAACCAGAGGGTAGAACCATGCCTGTGGCTTGAGGGTGGGGACATGGGAAGATATTCATCATGGGCACCAGGGTAAATTCTGCAGATCTAATGTACAGCATGGTAACAAGGGTTAATAGTGCATCGTATAGTTAAGATTTTCTAAGAGGACAGACCTTAAATGAATTCTCACCTCACACAAGGGTAACTACAGAGATGATGGATAAGTCATGTAGCTTGATTGTGGTGATCTTCCACCTTGTGGATTTTACATATAAAACAAGTTGTACACATTGAACATACAGAAAAGTAACTCAAAGTCTTTTAAATTGAAATAAATGAAATTGAATTAAAATTTATTAATAAAGTTGTTAAAATTGCTCAATTGAAGTGTTTGGTAATTCCAATGTCTGGCTTTTTCAAGGAGAGTTTCTACTGATTGATGTTTACCCTGTGTGTTGGCCATAGTTGCTTGTTTCTTTACATGGTTCATAAATTTTTGTTGAAAATTTGACTTTGTAAATGATACAGTGTTGGAAATCTGGACATCAGGAACCACCCCGGGTCTGTTACTTTTATCGTTGTTTTTGATGCTATTGTTTGGTAACTTTCATAGGCTAATTCTGTAAAAGTTCCATCCTTCATCACATCAGGCCCCTGGATGCTCTGGTGTTAGCAGCGGGTTCAGCTCACGTGTGCACAGAGGTCTCCTCAAAGGCCTTGAACCAGCAGGTCTCTCAGGGCTCTGCGTGTGAGACGGGTGCACCGTCAGCACTCAAGCAGGTGGGCCACACTCCATCTTAGCCCTAATGTCCTGCTTGTGCAGAGGCTCCAGGTCAGCCAGAGATGCGGGCACCAGTGCTTCTCGGGTCCCTCCTGGGCACACACACAGCCCTTGCCGGTGGGTAGCCTTCTAGGTTCCCGGGGATATGGCAGAGCTTGCTGCAGCCCCAGTGGGCATCTCCTTCCCCAGCTTTCCCTTTTAATCCTCTTGGTAGCAGATCTGGTGTTGCCCCCTCAGGTTCTTGCAAGGCTGTCCAATTGCCCTGATTTATTTGAACACATGCCTTGTAGAGTGAGTGGTTCATACAGACTGGATTTGGAGGCAGGTCAAGTAAACACAAGTCTGAGAGTGGGGACTTCCCAGGGAGTTGTCAGATAGGACAACAGTGACCTCTGTCCAGACACCAACCTTTGAGGCGCTCTCCTTCCTGTTCCTGATTGGTGCCTGGTGTTCTCAGCTACTATAGTTGCCAGGCTGTTGCTTTTCAAGGAGACTATAGAGCTGGGGAGAGAAAATCTGGAGCAGGGCAAGTCAAATGCCACAAAGTTCACTGTTCTTCCTAAGATTCAGCTGTTTTTAGTTTTATTTTTCCTTTAGCAAAAGCATAGATTGTTCCAAGACTGTTTGCAACAATTATAATTACTGGAAAAACTCTGGTTAAAATACAGAGTCTGGAAATGTTGATTTTGAAAACTTTTGTAGTTTTCTTTCTGCGTTTATGGAGGAACAGATTTTTTGAAGGTCCTTACTTTGCCATTTCAGTGGTTCTCTCCAGTGGTCAGATTTTCGGAAGTAGAAGGGACTTTAACAAGCAGTCTTTGAAGTCCCCATCTTCCAGAGTGTCTGGTGAAGGCTCAAAGGGCCACTGCATAGCAAAAGAGACTCTTAGACAGGCTGCAAGGTAAATCTGTCTGCTCTGCCCTAGTTAACTTGTCTGCCCACTCTCCACACCCCCTGTCCCCAAAAAGCTTGTGATTGACCTGGGTTCTTTGATTCTTTAAGCAATAGAAATTGATAAGAGGCCAGATGAGAAATTTAAGCAAGGCTTTATTGAGACTCATGCGGCAGCATGAGGGGGCAAAAACAAGTAACTGTTTCCCTTGCTTGCTCCCTGAGGGGAGGTGAACTGGTCCCTTAAAGGGGGTGAGGGTAGGGGCAGACTGGTGGGTCCACCAGGAAGGGAGGCTTAGGTGGCCTGCCCACCCCCTTGACAGTGCTGTGTGCAGGGACCGTGGGCAGAACAGGGCTTTTGCCCCGACACCTCAGAAGTGGCAGTCCAGTTTTGGCCTTTTTGAATCTGTCCCAACTGCACATGCAGTTATTTTCATTCCCTTACAGTTTCTCTGTATTCTGTTGCTCAAGGACAAATTTGTCCCGATGCAAGCACTGCAGAATAGGGTCCCAAGTTCCAGTCTAGTTCAGGTTCAACAAGCATCTACTATGTACCAAACCTGTTAGGTCCTGAGCCTAGGCGAGCAAGGCACATTACTTCTGAAAAACTCAGTGCAACTAGGAGATTGCATGGAAATAGGAGATTGAAATTTTGAATAAAATTCTCAGAGAATGGAGGAGGGATCAACTAACTGGCTGAGACCGTCCAGAAAATGTCACTGAAGAGTTGGCATTTAAACAGGGTCTGCTGGGTGTAATTAGAAATTTCTTACAGAAAAGTATATAAAGACAAGAAGATGATAAAGGACCTGGCCTGTGGGACATTGATAGGACTTCAGCAGTTTGGCAGGAGAAGTTCTAAAAGATGTGACTGAAGAGGTGAGCAGGTGTCAGAACACAAAACCACCATGTTTCCAGCTAGGGAGCAGGCCACACACATGACTGTACACGGCCCAACTCTGGAAGGCGCTGCTCAGCTGGACCACCTGTGATGGTGTCCTGGGGGTTCACACAGCGGCAGCCCCACTAAAGGATTTATAAGGAGCCTGTGGTCAATAGGCAGGAGAGTATATTCTGTGAACTCAGTAAGGAAAAGATCAAATGGTCTACAAAAGAAGGTACAGAAATTACTGGAATCTTCCTCTGAAAAATAACAACAGCATTACAACTACAGACAGCATATTTGGTCATCTTAGCAATCAAAATGCCAACAGTTTAGGATAGGTTATGCTGTAATAACTAAGGTTATGCTGCAGTAATTAACCATCCCAAATCCTAGTGGCTTACAGCAAAACAGGTTAATTTTCACATGACATGTCCACCCTGAATCAGCTATGACTCTGCTTCTTGTCCTTGTCTCCTGGGTGTAGGCTGACAGACACTTATCTGGGTTGTCGCTGGTCTCATGGCAGAGAAGAAAGAAATATGTTGAACTTTTAGCTGGCTCTTAAGCATTCAGAAGAGAGTCTTGGAACTTTTGCTCTCATTTTATTGGCCAAAGCAAATGACATGGTCTTTCCTGCATCTATCAGGGTGGTCAGATACAGTGGTCCCATGGGGAGAAGCACCACAAAGCATGGCAACCCAGGGAAGTAGATCGTTAACCCAATCTCATAATTCACAGCAGGTTTTATTCCTCTACATTGCAGATTAGGAAATGGTTTCAGGATAGTAAAGCAACCTGTTTAATGTGCAATCAAAAGCCAATAAATGAAAAAACCTGGAACTGATTTCAGGGCAGCCTAGCTCCACAGCCCTGACCCCGGGTTCATATGACACATGCTACCCACTTGAGTCTTTTAATGTTATTTCATGTGCAACAGAGCCCTGTGATAACTGTGGACACCGAATGTATTTGAAAAAGGGAAGCCTCTGTTTTGACCCTGACTGTTGTAACAGGCACCATCAGTGACTCAGTCCCAGCCCCTGAAAGTGACCCATTGCACTTGAGCCTGTATTCATGCTTAATTTCTTATCTATTTCAAAAGCAGAGGGAAAGAGTCTTAGGTTTTCAGAGCAGTACAGGTAGTGCATGGTGAATGTGCAAAGACACAGCGTCACCCAGATAGTACAAAATACCCATTCAGTGATGTCACTCTTTTTTGCAGAAACAAGCACGGGGAAATGGAATAGGTGGCCCCATTACACGTTTAAGAAGGAGGAACCAAAGGCTTGTGGTTTAAATGTGTTGCTCAAAGTCACAGAAAAGAGTAGAGGGGAGAGAACCCCAGTGTCCCTGGACATGTATTTCCGGTTCCCCACCTTCCCTCTTGGTAGCTTAGCAATAAACAGGCTTGAATGATCTCTAGGTGAGAAGAGCCTGACACAGGGGGAGACCTCTGGAGTTCCTTGTTCTAACATGGAAACTCACCCAGGAAGCTGTCATTGTCACTTAGTCACCTAGCCAGCCCCCGCCTTCTGTCTATAAGCCCACGGGGCTCTGAGAAGCGGCCCCTCTGCTGATATTCCATGTATGGTGCACATATTCAAGCCTTGCCTGACCTGGACACATTTCCATACACACTGAGGGTATCCTGAGTGTCCTGCTCTGTCTCTGCTTGTAAGTCCTCCAACCTCCAACCTGATTTTAAACTTACACTGCAGTGTGTGTGTCTGTGTCTCTCTGCAGGGCGGGGGTGGAGGAAGAGTCACAGCCTGGGTGGTTTCTCAGCAAAATCTGTGCCTCATCCATGAATCCACAGGAAATGTAATGTGCTTGCACACCCTGTGTCAGCACACTGATACAAAGTAAGAGGGAAAGGGGCCCTGGAGCTTCCAAAATAGACAAGGAATAAGACAGCTACAACGTGCAGAGAACAAAATCTATGTCGTGTTTGAACAGGAAGAGAGTTCATACTTTAGAGTCTCTCCAATGAGCTTTGAGGATAAAAGGAGACATTCAGTTACTCCCAGTCATAAATCCCCAAGGTTTCTCATTAAATGTGGTCACTTTGTATTTGGCTCTAGGTCCCACTGCATCTCACAGATCAGGATGAGTGTCCAGGGGTTTTACATTTAACCCACAGGGAGAAGGTAAATGCCTGCCCTTCTAGAATCATGGAACATGCACAGCAGACAGCAATGGAACTCAGAGATGACTTCACAAAGTCCTTTACTTTACAGATGAGGAAATGGAGACATAATTGAAAGTATGTTGGCCAATTTCTCAGTCTCCTACTGGTCAATGGGTGGTCTGACTGGGGGTTGCTGACAAGGTTTCAGAATTTCAGGCAGTTCAGGGCCTGACTGGGTTGGTTTTAGTCAAGAAATAGCAGTTGGCGTGTTTTCTAGAGATGCAACTTTCCAGGAGGTTGCAAAGAAAGTGCACACAGGGGGCTGGCCAGGATTCTCACTCTCTGTTCCTCTATTAGACAGGAAGGACTAACTCCTTCTCCTTCAGGCTGGGACACACAACCATTTCTTCCAGACATGCTCTGGTTCTCCCTGACAGGCTCAGGCTAGCTCTAGCCAAACTCCCTCTGTTCCTTTCTTCCTTCCCTCTCTCTCCCTCTCTTCTCCCCATTTCTCTGTATTCCTCTTTCCCTTTCTAAAGTGCCCATTGAACTGACTTATCTGTGAATCCCAAGCAACAGGGAAAAAAGCCCCATGGCCCACTTTGTTCTGAGCTATTCAAATAGCTTAGACCTATTTTCTTAGGTCTAAGAGCCTTAGAAAAAGACATCTTCTATATAGTCTAGTCCAGTTCACCAGGTTTGAGTGTTTGCTTGCATCAGGTTTGGTATCAAAACTCCATGGACTATCAGTTGTACCAGGCCTTGCAGTCTATGGCCATTTTCTCCCCATCAGTGACCACACACAGGAGGATGGAGCTGGATTCTGGCATTTCCAGTTCGCTGCTATAAACTACTCTACCATGGCTTAGTTGAGTTTAGACTGGTAATAACTTGTCAATCAAAAGCTGACAATTAATTTTGGAGAAAAGATCACAGCCATTGTTTGTTAATTCCGAATTGAAATGGCTTGGGAAGAAATGCCTGAGGGAGGATTTAAAGTAGGAAGGCCCCTTAAGGACAGAAAATATCTCCACATTTGTCCCCTAAACCTGCTTTCCGTGTTTGGTTAATTGTGGTCACACTCTTTTTGGTCCATGTCCAATTCCAAGGCAGTGTCTCCTTAGGTGACCCAGAAAGGCTGCTTCCCATAGAAACCAGCCATGAAAGGGAAACAGGCCCTGCCCTGCTCACTCCCCAGGGGCCATCTTGAGGCAGAAGCCGGAGAAGCTGCACAGAGCTACCAAGTGCCAGGGCTTTGCTGGCCGACCACTGCGGCCTCCCCAGGGTCCGACTACTAACTCTCATCCACCATTTGCCCAAGCCATGTGCACAGGCCATAAGAAAATCTCCCATGAGGAAGGAAGCAGGAAGGAGGAAGATCTCAGCTATACTTTCTATGATGTGCCTCATGATTTCCAAATCACTTAAAGTCCATTATTTCTTATGATTTTTATAGCAATTCTTCCTTTAGTGAAAAATCAACCTCTTTTCATCTTCTGGGTGAAAAGGCAAATCACTTATAACATAATTGATTCGCTCAGGGCTAAACTGGGGATGGGAAAGCTGAGGGTGGATCCAGTTTCCTCAGAGTCCAAGTCCTAGGACCTTCCTCAGAAGCAGGTCATTCTGCTCCCTCACTTCTCAGCAGGCAACAGTGCATTGCAGGGACCTGGGAATTCCTCCTGCTTTCCTTCCCCCTCCCTCCCGGACAACCTCATGCCCGGGGAGCAGCACAGATGCGGTAGGTCACTGGGGAGAGGCTCAGGCCCGTTTTGAATTTCAGGCTCAGCTTCTCATTGTCTGGAGGCCTGAAGGTGAATTTTTGCACAAGGTAAGTAAAGAAAATGAACAACTCAGACCTGGCCAACTGCTCTCCAAGGCACACCCGCTTTCCTGAAAGACAAAAATATAAGGTGAGTTACCTTCCCAGGTGGTGTCTGTGCCCAGCAATGACTGAAACCTTCCACCACATCTTGCAAAACCTGAGCAAAGGGAGGGCCTGCTGGGCCCTGGGGCTTGATGGACTGGGCTTATTTGATCAAAACCACCTGAGTTTAAAAAGGCACAGAAAGGATCAATTCACACTCCAGTGCCTCCAAGGGGCAGGCAGGTGAGCACAGGTGTGAAGATTGAGGGTGTGGATGAAAGGAGTGAGAGGTCTGGGTTGACTAGTAAGTGGAGTCTGGCCCAAAGTCTTTCAAAAATCCAGTAGCAAACAACAAAGACAAAAACCCAAACCTTGTGTTATCTTTTTTCAATTCTTAAAAGCAAACTGATGAAAAGGATCAGCAAGTAAATGTCAGAGCTGAGTTCTCAGGTACAAGGCACCATTTCCCTACATCAGGTTTTCCTCCTTAATGGTTGGGAATCTCCCTGCCATGGTCTTCCACCCCCTGCCCCGTGCAGAGCAGATCTTTTCTCATCCCTGCTGCGCTCTGACACCTGCTCCAGGCTCCTTCTGTCCCTCCCCTTCCTGAATGCCCTCCTTGCCCCTTTTGGGCTACAATACCCCACACTGGTCTCTACCACCATGTCTCTCTGCCCCCAGTGGTGCACCCTAAGGGGAATTCAGGGTGGAGAAAAACAGGATATTGGTCCCAGAGTGTAAAGATGAATTTACAGGAATAATTTCAATGAGTTCAGACTCTTGCACTAAAATCATTAACTTGGGATAACTGGACTTTTTCTTTTTCTTTTTTTGATGATGAGCAGTAAAATTTTGATGTTTCACTACATTTTTTTTTTGTCTGTTTGCTTGTTTGTTTTGTTTTGTTTTTTCAGCAAAAACTTCATATCACGACTCTTTCCTTACCTCTTGGAACAGGCCGTAGGAGCTATGAGGCCACCTTCTCTGGCTACAGTCCTCAGTAATACCCCAAATGAAACATAATTCTGAGCATTTTTTAAAAATTTGACACTGGAGACATTTCAACAAGAGCAGAGCACTCTAGGGAAAAGAGGAGATAAGGGCTGAGAGAGGGTCCCACACACCTATTTACTGCAACTCACCTACTGAGAAAGGCAGAAAGGCTTCCCTTTTCTTAAACTGTCCATTCTCCAGAAAGTGCTCCGGATTGAACGTGTCTGGGGTGGCCCACTCTGCAGGGTCCCTGTGCAGTGCAGTCAGGTTGGTCAGGACCACAGTTCCCTAGAAAAGTCAGCAAAGACTCAGGCAAGGCTTGACCCACACAACACACTTGTGCAGAGTGGCAGGTGTCCCCTGGGCTCCTACACCAAAGTCTGATATCACCATGAACGCCCTCAACCTCCCCAACTCACTACCCTCTGAGCCCAATCCCTAGGACCCTGCTCTTTGCCAGGGGACAGATTACAATGGTGGATGGAAGTGTCTGCGGGGAATTTTACCAGGGAAGTGTGACCATTCATTACTGTCAAATGGATCTCTCCAGGGACATGTCAGTGTAGAACTTGGGAGGGTACATGTGTGCATCAATGAGAGAATAATGTGACAGCTGTCCAGTTAATATTGTCCCAAAACCAACACAGCTGCTCCCTGAACTGAAAACTATGCTCTTTCAAGGTAAAAATGCCTCATGTATCTTTCCCCCAGTCTCTTCCCTCGACAGTCTAGGTCATTCCACAGAAGGTTGAATAAGAGAATCAGGTCGCCCTGTGAAGGAACCACTATCCATCCAGGTACATAGCAAGTAACCCAGGAGTCCTCCTTAATATCTCTCTTTCCCTCATTCTGCCTTCATCCAATCCTTCAACAAGGCTGGTCAAGATTACTTTAAATTTCTCTTGATTCTGTCTCCTCCATTTTATGTCCACCACTGCCACCCTGGTCCAGGCTACCCGCCTTGCTTCCCTAAATAGCTGTTTAACTGCACCCCATACCCTCTCTTTTTGTTTCCATGTGCTCCTCATGAGGAAAGCAGAGTTTGCTACAGAAATCTTCTTGCAGTTTCTCAAAGTTACCACATGTCCTCATTAATTTCCACGCCTTTCATAAGCTGTTCACCTTGCATGGAATGTCCTTTCTTCCCACTTTGTAACCAAGTTAACTCTTAATTAGCCTTTAATACTCAGTTCAAAAATCACTTTCTTTTGGAAACCTTCTGCCCACTCCTGCTCCCACTCCCCATTCCAGTTAGCCTGATTTTTTAGAGAATCCAGTGACTTTCTTCTGCTGGGCAGTTTTCATGGTTTGTACCTATAAACTTGCATGATTATTTTCCTCAGAGTTGTTTTCCCAGACCTATACATTTTAGGTGCTTAATGAACATTTGTTGAATTAATAAGAATAAGAACTGTTATTTGGAGTACTTTTAATACAAAGCACTAAATTAAAAATTTTACATGCATGACTTCACTTTTCCTCCACCTTGGAGGTAGGTTTAAAAGCGTTTTTCAGATAAAAAGTTTTTATTTCTGAGAGTTTGAATAAAGTGTCCAGAGTGACAGGGTAGGAGGAGTTAGAACCATGATTTGAACTAGGGCATTTGACATCAATGCTATGGCTCTGAGTCTCTACAATAGGCAGTCAACGAGATGTCTCAGTTCCCAGGATGATTATTCTAGCAGATATTAAAAATGAGTGGTGATAGGACTGTTGAGCAGAGCCAGATTGATGGAGCTAAATGACAGCTATTAAAACTCAAAGAGCACTGGTGAAATGATTTAGACCTCAGCCTCTACCCACAAGAAGGTCGATCAGTAAGAAAAAAGCAAAGGCAATAGCAGCAGGAATAGCTGCTTTTCCTGGCTCTGTAGGGACGGTGAGATCGTCCCCAGGTAAGACACTCACAGAGGGACTGAGACAAATGGAGATGGATCCACAGAGGCCCAGCAAAGTGGTGAGAAAGCAAAGGAAGTGTAAGTGTGCAGTGTGCAGACAGGACGCTAGGGAGTACAGGGGAGACGTCTGCCCAGATCCTAAGATTAGGGTGTAGAGTGAGAGCAGAATTTCCTCAGTTCAGTATTTGCAGATACACACTAGTATACATAAAATGGATACACAGCAAGGTCCTAGTGTAGAGCACAGGGAACTATATTCAATATCTTGTATTATGTATAATGAGAAAGAATATGAACAGGAATGAATATATATATATATGCTATATATAAATATATATATATAAACCACTATGCTATATAACAGAAATCAACACAACATTGTAAGTCTACTATACTTCAATTAAAAAGAATTTTAAAAATAAAATAAATGAATTTTCTTTGTGAGAACAAGGAATTTAAGTGGGACCAACTGAGAAGTATTGCAGGGAGATTCTTTTAATGTCAAAGAAAAGCAACTCATGTGGAGAGAACATTTTGTTGAAAAAAAAAAGATGAACCTCCAAATCAGAACAGATCTGGTTCTGGAACTCAACTCTTACACTTGCAGTTGAGAGATCTTTTGCAAGCGTAGTCACTCTCTGAGCCTGGACTTCAAATTTATAAAATGGGAAGAACAAAATTATTCTGAGGACTGGTCAAGACATTTTCAAAGAATCTAAATAATCCATGATACATAATCACTGCTTAATGAGCACCAGTTCTTTTTCTCCTATTCTGATCCTTAATACTGCACACACCTGGATTGGTTTCTCTTGTGTGTTGATAGCTCCATCACTGGGCTGTCAGCCAAAGCTGGATAAATACCCTAAGGGCTATTATATTAGAAAAACCAGCATGAATGTGATGTTGGTTCACGAGGTCTCAAGAGTCCCTTCATATTTCAATACTCTATTAGCCCAAGATTGTAAAGCAGAACGTTCCAAAATCTAGGAGGTCCCTAGTCCTGTGAGAAGCTCTACCAAGGCAAAGAAAAAGAACTCATGTCAAAGTCTGACTGAGAGCTGTTCTTGCTGTCTCCCCACAAAGAATCACAGTGCACATCACATGGTCAAAACACTGAGAAATCTCACAGTGAAGAAAAGTGAACTATATTTGATCCAGGAACCCCCTTCCCCTCCACAACACCTATTAACATCTAGGTGAACTAATGTTCTAAGGAACACTCACAGAGAAAATACATAGTATTACATCAGGTGTAACACCTCTCTGCTCAATTAAGTGATTCCCTGGGACAAGAATCCATGTCACTTTCCCAGTAGAGAGTCCCACCATTTAAAAAGATGAGCATGGAGATCTGAGGCAGCGAGTGAGGCCACAATTACCTTGGGCAGGTGGTATCCAGCCAGCGTGGTGTCCACCATCACCTCCCTGGGCACATTCAGGGGAACAATGTTGCCCATTCTCTGCACCTCGTGGATGACAGCGTTGGTGTAGGGCATGGACTCTCGAGCTGCTGTGCTCGGCTGCTGCCATTGGCCAATCACCCTGTCAATCTCAGCCTGTACTTTTTCTGGAAAAGCAGAGAACTTTCTATTATTCTAATATTCATTACCCTCCTTGAGCCTGGTTCAGCTAAGGAATGAAATAACCAGGATCAAAATGGCTAAAGTTATAGCAGGCTGTGTAGACAGTAGTTTCTCAAGGAGGTACCTGAGTGCAAAGTGGGTGCTGGTTTAAGACAAATCTGGTTGCAAATTCTTCCTCCTCAATATTCCTACTGTAAGTTACTGATACCCTTGAGCCTCAGTGTCCTCTTCTTATTAGTGAGGATAAATCTACCTTCATCTTTAAGATGTTTTGAGATTTACATGAAATGATTTAGAGACATATACAACAAATGAAAAAACCCTTCTAATTATGACCCAATATCTCTTTTCCAATTTTTTTTGTTGTTGTTGAATAATAGAGATTTTATCTGGATTCCTAGTTCTCCAGCTAAAGACTATAATTCCGATTCCCTGTTACTATGTTCTGGCCAATAGAATGTATGTGGAGAATGTTTACACTTGGAACCTGCCCTTCTTGTTAGGGTGTGTGCTTCCTTCTCCTTCTTCTCTTCCCACTGGTGGAAAGGCAGCCTCAGTGGGGAGCAATCTTTGTAACTGCAAACAGGGCATCACTGTAGATACAATAGAGAAACACACTGGAAGGACTTTGGACCCCAAAATGTTCTGCAGAGTCCAGCTTAGATTTTTCACCTGAGAGAAAAATACACTTCCTTTATTTTTTAACTGACCATTGAAAACCTATAAAAATTGTTGTAAAATACACATAAAAATTAACATCTTAACCGTTTTTACATGTACAGTTTAATAATGTTACATATATACACATTGTTGTACAACCAATTTCCAGAAGAGTTTTTTATCTTGTAAAACTGAAACTCTACATCCAAACAGCCATAACTCCCCATATTCCTCATGCCTAGCCTCTGACAACCAACATTTGACTTTCACTTTCTATGAATTCAACCACTCAAGATAGCTGGTATAAATAGAAACATACAGTTAATGTCCTTTATTGACTGGAATGTTAAGTGTAGTCTCATGTCCTCTAGGTTCATCTATGTTATACCATATGTCAGAATTTTTCCTTCTTAAGGCTAAATAATACTCCATTGTATTTCACATTTTATTGGTCAATTCATCCATCAATAGACACTTGGGTTGATTCCCCATCTTATGTCATCATAATCCATTGGTATTTTGGAACCTCTAAGAGAGAAGCCAAATCTAGACCTAACTAGGTGGCTTTTAAACTTAAAAAAAATTCTATAATTCACAGTGCAAATGAATTTTACATCACGACTCAGGACACATGAACAAAAATATAACAGATACAACACACATGTATGTATATAAGGAAAGAAATAAAATTTCATTAAAAAAAACTTATCCTGAGTAAACAGGCAGCACTCTAATCTTTTCTAATGTATTTTTCTTTAATTTAGAAAAAAAAAGTTGGTCTTGATCCACTAAATTGATTTTAAGGTCTGTTAATAAACTGTTAGCCCACTTAAAAAACCTGTATTACAACAGTTTTATCCTCCATATGCCCAAAGTGTTCTTGGGCCTAGAGAAAAAAAAAAAAGATTGAAACAGTCACTGTCCTTGAATAGACTGAAGCCTGTGGAGAGGATATTTAAATAATTCAGGAAAAGGAAAGTGAAGGAGGTGGATTTGGTTATCTCCGAAGGAAGGAAATGTTAGTAGTTTCACAGAAAGTGGGGAAACTTCATAGAAGAAGTTGTATCTGAGTAGATTCTTCCAGCATAGCTAGTGGCTTAAAGTGTAAAGAAATCAGGGAAATACTTTCTTGTTATTATTCTTCTGGGGAGGAGCAGGTGTGACGGCACAGAGGCATAAATTAGGACAGTGCAGTGAAAACCACATGTCATTTAGTGAGGCCACCATGTTGGGTGAGTAGGGTTGAGGCTGAACAGGCAGGAAGGGGCACATCAGAGGGCAGGACACACCGGACTCAGGAGTCTGAACATCACCCACAGGGCAGTGGAAGACATGACTTAACAGGAGGGAAGGCTATGACCAGGTTTCACAAATGAATAGAATGTAACTTTTTCTGGAAACTCACCAAGATGTCCATGGACCTCACTGTTTTCCCCACTAGACTGGCAGTTTCCTGAGGGCAGGGACTCTCTGTTATGTTTATAGTACGTGGACCCTTCACAGTTGTGACTGTAAAACTGAAGAATGTGCCCGTTCTCCAGTCCACCAGGTGCTGTGACTGCCCTACCATCCCTCCATCCTACCACCTGTCTTCTGGCCCCAACTTTGGGAAGTGTCTTCCAGGAGCACCATCCTGACCTGGCCCAGGCACACCCACTGACATGCTTACCTTGGATGTCTGGGTACAGGGCCATGTAGAGCAGACCCCAGCACAGTGTTGTTGAAGTTGTCTCTGTTCCAGCAAAAAAGAGGTCCAGGGTGATATAGATAAGGTTTTCTTCATCGAAACTTGAGGTAGCATTGCCCTTATGCTAGAAAGCACAATGTTTATTGGTTTAATTAGATGGGTTTTTTTTTTCCACAATACAAAAGGGCTTCATCCAAGAGAGAATGTGGAAAGAGAGACCCCCACCCCCAGGAGAAATGACTTCCCTTTGGCCGTCTCAGGAGGATGGAATATCGTTTACATCCTCCTGCCCAAAGTGCTGGATGTATTGTTACCTTTCTTGGATGAAAATCAAAATAACTAATTTTTTTATGCCCATAATTTGTTAGAATCTAGTACTAGACTTGGAAAAAAGCCTGGGGTTCCAACATTAGCCACATCATTTACTATCTGTGTGACTTGTGCAAGTTACTAACTCTCTCTGTGCCTCAGTTTCCTGTTTGAGAAAATAGAACTAACAATACTCACCTCTTATGATGGCATTATGAATTACGTGAGATACAAAGGCGGTAGCAAACACACAATATGTGTTTGTACTGAAAGAATACAGTGAATTTCTGTGAAGCACAACAATTCTCATGTCTCCCTGTTATCCTTTTCCTTTCTATCTTAAACTCTGTGATTCCAACAACCATTCCTCATGGTTCTCCAGCATCTTTGTCACCTTCCTCCAGAAGCTTCACTGTGTCAACATTTCTCTGCGTGTGGTCCCACACCTGCACACCTTACAGCAGGTGAAATCTCCTCCTCTGAGGAGAAACCAGTGCTTCTAGTAACATTATGCTAATAAGGAGAAATAGGAGAGGAGATGGAAAGAAATCTACCACTCTGTCAACTCCAGGAGAGGAATAAATGATCTGATGAGTCAAGGATGATGACAGGCATGCAGTGATGTGTATTACTCAGAGGGGTTACCACACGAAAGACTGTACATTCATTTTGGCTTTTTTCCCGCTTCTTTCCTACATTGTTGGAAAGGGATAATATGAGGATGAGGGAAGAAGGGAAAGTCTCTCCCATTTGAAGCTGAACTCTGGCATCAGGCTCAGCTTTACTTGTGTTCTGGGCTGGGGAGCTGAGGGAAGGGGTAGAGAGCTGGGCATTGGTCCAACTATAATGACCCTATACTTTCTTTTCCTTTTGTGTATCTGCTTCAGATTTGGATAAAAGGTAAAGAATAGACTATGAAAAGGCAGTATTTCAGGTTTCAAAGGCCTAAAGAAAAATACCATTAAACTTTCTTCTTTAAATTTAAATATTAATTTAAGATTTTGTGAATTCTTTTCTTTTTTAGTTGAGTATAGTTGATTTCTATCTTTATTTCTTTTTTATTGAAGTAATTAAGTTTATTTATTTAGTTTTTTTAACTTTTTTTATTAAGTTGTAGTCATTTTACAATGTTGTGTCAAATTCCAGTGCAGAGCACAATTTTTCAGTTATACATGAACATATATATATTCATTGTCATATTTTTTCCACTGTGAGCTACCATAAGATCTTGTATATATTTCCCTGTGCTATACAGTATAATCTTGTTTATCTTTTCTACATTTTGAAATCCCAGTCTGTCCTTTCCCACCCCCCACTCCCTTGGCAACCACAAGTTCACAAATGACAAATGCTGGAGAGGCTGTGGAGAAAAGGGAACCCTCCTATACTGCTGGTGGGAATGCAATTTGGTGCAGCCACTGTGGAAAACAGTGTGGAGATTCCTCAAAAGACTGGGAATAGACTTACTGTATGACCCAGGAATCCCACTCCTGGGCATATATCCAGAAGGAACCCTACTTCAGAATGACACCTGCACCCCAATGTTCATAGCAGCACTATTTACAATAGCCAAGACATGGAAAGAGCCTAAATGCCCATCCGCAGATGACTGGATAAAGAAGATGTGGTATATTTATACAATGGAATAGTATTCAGCCATAAAAACTGACAACATAACGCCATTTGCAGCAACATGGATGTTCCTGGAGAATGTCATTCTGAGTGAAGTAAACCAGAAAGAGAAAGAAAAATACCATATGTGATCACTCATATGTGGAATCTAAAAAACAAACAAACAAACAAAACAGAAATACAAAACAGAAACACACTCATAGACATAGAATATCTTTATTACTAATTGTCTCATCAGTTATGAGTTAATTATATTCCTCCACTCTATGAATCCCTGCCTCTAATTCACTCCTCTGTGCTGGACTGAATAATGAACCACAGAGATGACCACGACCTGATCTCTGGAACCTGGAGATGGTAGCTTATGTGGCAGAAATTAAGGAACTTGATATGGGAAGATTATCCTGGATCATTTCAGGGAACCCAATATATTCACAGGAGTCTTTAAAAGAGGGAGACAAGAAGGACGTAAAGAGAAGATGTAACATTGGTGGCAAAGAAGGTGCTACAATGATGACTGTGAAGATGGAGGAAGGGGCCGTGAATCAAGGGGTACAGGCAGCCACTACAGGCTGGAGAAGTCAAGAAAATGGTTTTTCCCCTAGAATTTCCAGAAGAAGACAGCCCTTCATCACCCTGATTAGTCCATGAAGCTGGTTTCAGACTTTTTATATTTAGAATTATAAAAGAAAACATTGTGTTGTGTGAAGCCCCCAAGTTTGTGGTAACTGGTTATAGCAACAATTAGACACTCAAATCCCCTCATTTGCTCTTTAGGAACAGAACTCACGAAAGAACTCTGGGTTCCTCACCTTCTCTGTTTCCTGGAGGTAAGCATCAATGAAGTCTCTTGCTTCAGCAGGATTCCAGTCTCTCTTGTGGTTTTCAATCACCTGGGCAACAAACATTTTCAGTTTCTCCCAGTTTCTAAAGACCCTTTGGTGGGATCCAGGGAGGAAGTTCATTATCCACGGAAAGATATCGTACAGCTGATTGAGAAAACAAAACAATCATGATCACAAGGTGGTATCAGTTTTCCACTTTTTAACACACTATAACCATCCCGTCTTTCCACCTCTATTTTCTGATTATATTTAACCTTTGGAGTTACAGTCCAGTTTTCTTATCTCTCACATCCTTCTTCTTAACTCCTCTGACCAAGCATGAATGCATCCATCCACAATACATCCAGTGTCAGACGACCCGTCACCATTCCAACTGCTTTGTCATCCCTGTATAATCCACCAGAATGTCCTACCTGGATGCTGTAAGAGCCTTCAACAGTTTTCCTGATTCTGTCCTTAATCCTGTTCAGCTCAGCTCCAAGGGGGATCATTTAACAGTTTAATCGATCATTTCACTTTTTTTTTTTAACTGAAGCGCAGTCAGTTACTTTCTGTCTCTCAAACCTCCAATGACTTTCCATGACATTAAGACAAAATTCTACCTCATTCTCCTGGCCTGAAGCTCTCCATGAGCTGGCCCCTCACACCCCTGTCTCCTCCTCTGCTATCCTCCCCGCCATCTTCCTCTCTCTTACTCTTTCCAGTGCAGCCTCATTGGCCTCTGTGGTAACACCCAGGATGTCCTTGTTTAGGTCCTTGCATTTGCTATTCCTTCCACCTGGAATGGTCTTCCTCTGAAATATGCATAACTCCAGCCCCTTACTTAATAAAAGTCCTATTCCAAGGCCACTTACTTGGGCCTGTCTTACCCAGTGATACTATAATTAGCAGAACTTCTTGCAGTCTCTTTCCATTACTTTATTTTGTTTTATTTTCCGTCTTGGCAATTATCACCAGTATGTGTGTGTGTGTGTGTGTGTGTGTGTGTGTGTGTGTTTGCATATGTGTAAAACATGTCTATCTGTCTATGCATACTTGTATCTATTTTAAACACATATATATTTATTTATTTGTCCCCATTATGATGTAATCTCTATGTGAGTAAGATATTTGAAGGGTGAAATATAGTACTTTTTTGAATATATTTTCTCTCATAATATCAGGTCAAAAAGAGATAGCATAACATAGTGGAAAATGACCGGGGTTTAAAGAGAAGCTGGCAGGAACTGGACTATTAGCTCTGTTGCTTTCTAGTTATAATACTTTGGTAATAATACTAGTAATACTAATGGTAAAAATGTGGTTTCTCACTACTTAAACTGGCTGCCAGTCAGGCTTGAGGGTTATTTTGGAGACCACATGACAGGAGACCCACCCCACACTTAACACAGAGCCTGTGGACCAGTATGCGGATTTGCTTAGACATGACGATATCTCCTTGCACACATCAGGATGTTTTATTTCACCTTAAAGGACTGTTGGAAAAAGTCAACAGAGATAAGGTGTGTGTAGTTGTCCATCAAAGTACCTGGTCTCCTTTGCGTCTCTAAGAAATGCTTCTACCCCTGCCCCACTGCCCCATCATACCCACCCACCCCACCCAGGAAACTGTCTTCCCCAGGAACAGGCAGCTTTGTATCCCCTGAAATCTCATGACTTTCTAGGCTCTGTCCTAAGAAGAGGAAAGAAAATGGAAATACTGAACGGGTGCCTACCCTGATTAGAAGTGAGAACAGGGAACATTATTCAAAAATAACATTGACAATAATCATAAAAGCCCACATTCATTAGGCCCCTTTAATGTGCCAGGACTCATAGGAACTGCTTTATCACCTTTGGTGTGATGGGTCCAGAAAGCTCCAGACAAAGATGCTTGTCAGGTATAAATAACAGCAAACCCTCTTCTAGACATGAGACAGGATACCTCAGCACCTGGGGCTGATTATCCCTAGAATTTCCTTCCAAATCCAGAAAAGAGGCTGAGAGACCAAGAAGCTGAGCAGAATTATTGACAGACTCACAGGTCCAGCAGGACAGAGGAGGAGGGCAGGCCCAGCAAAGAAGGGGTGAGGCTTGAACCCCCTACATGTATACCTGACAGAAGTAGATGATTGACCACATCCAGAGTGGATGGGCATGTAAGGAGTGCAGCCACTTGGGGAACCGTTAAGTACTATTTATGTCCAAGTGAATCTGCAAGAGAAATGGAAGGATGTGTCCACGTGAACGAGTGAACAAAAATGTTCACAGCAGCTTAATCACAACATCCCCACAGTGGAAGTCACCCAAGTAGTCATCAGGAGAGAAAAGAATAGCAAACAGTGCCATATTCACAGGATGGAAAACTAAACAGAACTCCTAAAAAGAGCAACTCATATAGGAATCTCAAAACAATGTGCCCAGGGAGCACAGGGCACAGAAGAGAACTTCCAAGGGAGGACAGACATGGGGAGTTAGGAAGGGACATGGAGGGGAGGGACTCAAAAGTGATGGAGATATTTTACTTTTAAAGAAAAAACATACGTGCACAAGTGTAGGTCATGGGAAGTTTTGTACTTTACGAATGTTAATAACATTCTTTGTCTGTGATAAATATTTAACAATGTTATCCAAAATAGTAAACACAATAGATTGATTTCAAATATGTTTGTGTTAAAGACAATTTTTAAAAGGTTATGTTCTAGCTTATAAAAGAAGACCAGGAAGACCCCATCTTATCTGTGTCTGACATCAGCCCAATATCCTTATCCAAGGTAGGAAGTGAGAATGTCCCACCTGGCAGGACACTGATTCCTGCAGAAGTGTGATCTCATCCATTAGCCTCAGCAGCTCCTGGAACTGATCATTCTGGTAGTCAAAGCGCTCCCCAAATGTGATGGAACAAATAATATTGGATACCGCATTCTTGATTTTGATGTTGGGGTCGAAAGGCTGTCCTGGAGAGAGAAAATTGATGTCTTTCTCTTTTCTCTGAGGGTCTACCCTACATGACATATGACACACTGAGTACAGAATCACCACTGAGACTGTGGCTCCAGCACCCTCCACAGGGTCTGACCTACAGCAAGTACCCAATCAGTGCCTCTAAGTCAAACTGACCACCAGGATTTAAAATCAATAATGTGTTCTATACCCATCTTCTTGTGTCTAATTCTCCAGCTCCATGAGGGCAGGTCATGGTTAGTTGTTCACTGTTAACTCCTCAGCGCCCTACACAGTGCTGGGCACAGGGCAGGCACATGGGCTCTTATTAAGCATCTGGTCAGTGAAGAAATGAGCCGCAGTCTCCTGCACCTGTCCTATGACACACTCACTGTCCTATGACACACTCACCAGCCACCTCTCCTACTGCCTGGGTGAGGTAGCGGGCCTCTTCCTGAATGCATTCCTCTAAGCTCTTCTTTCCTAAACCAAAGTTCCTCAGTGTCATCAGGGCAAATCTTCTTTGTTCCTTCCATACCTGGCCATTGGACATGATCAATCCTGGGGAAAAGAAAGCCAGCATTATGAAAAGAAACCCAACACATGCCGTGGGGATGTGTGTTAGATGGGAGGAAGGAGGAGGGCTTTAAGGCACTTGAATCTATCCAGAGAAATAATCCCAAAGCTGTGGGTATAATGGCTAGTGTTTACTGATTGCTTGAAATGCCAGACACATTTGTATTTTTAATTCAATGAGTAATTTAGTACTCACAGAACCTCCCTGACCTAGGTTCTACCATACTGCCAACATCCTGCCCACAATTTTGTTGATGAGAAAACTGAGACACATGGATAAAAGCAAACTCTGCAAGGACACAGAGTTAGTAAGCAGCTGAACAGGTTTTCAAATCCAGGCTGCCCCACTCCAAGCCAACAATTTGATTACGTATCATCTAAATATACTCCAGTGTTTCTTTTGCTACATACTACAATGCACTTATGGATTAGGCAAAATCCATACTCACAAGGAGTCAAAGCTCTAATCGAAGCAGAAATTTAAAAGATCAGTGAATCACTCAAGAAACCAGGGAAGTATGAAGAGTCAGTGGAAAAAGAACAACACAGGGAAGGAAACAAAAAACGTCTTGGTGTGTTCCATACACCATCATTCATTTCGTAACACAACTGAGGCCACACTCCTTTCAGTCTTCACATCCAGAGCACCCTTCAGTCCCTTTTGCTGTCTGGCTTTGGCCTCCACCCTGTCCATGAAATGACCCCACCTGCTGTCAAATCCAGGATTCCTTTCGACCTCATCTGGATACGTCAGCAGCCCGAGACACTTGTCTCTTGAAACACTCTCTTCCAGTGGTGCTCAGGACCCCTCACTCTCCAGATTTTCCTCCTAATTCTCTGACCAAGGGAACTTACCATGTTTTTGTTAATTCATCTAATTCTATCAAATTTCAAAATGATGCAGTTCTTCAAGATTCATGATCTTCAGGCCTCTTCTATTCCTAACCTAGACTCCATTTCTAAGAAAATCTCATTAACTCCTAAATTTTAAATGATGTCTACTGATAGTGAGCAACTATTTCTTCCTCAGCTCCAGGTGTATATACAAGTGTCTGCTTGACTCCGCTGATTCAAAGGGTTTCAAGCTCAGTGTATTCATGACTGAATTCCTTATTTGCTTCAAACTACTCCCCCGCCAGGCCAACCCCCACCTTGTCTTTCCCGAAATGTTCTTTCTTCCCTTTATCTGCCCACTTGGGTGTCCACCTGAATACCTCATTCTCCCTCCATTTAGGTCATCATGTCTTATAGGATTTACCTTCAGAAATCTTAAATCCATGTATCTTCACAGCCACTATCCTGGTCTAATCTACTCTACTTTCAATTATTGCTACCTTCCTATTCCAAGCTACCACATTTTCTAACCCAAAATGCCACAATAGTCTCTTACTCCCTTTATTCCATCTTAACATTGCAGCCTAGCTAAGTCTTTAAAATGTACAATGTGAATATGATGATTCCTTCCTCTACTTAAACCATTCAAGTTTCCATTTTTGTTTGGATTAGAACATCATTAACAAGAACATGCATGAAGGATCCTGGCCAGACGCAGCAGCTTCATCTCCACTTAATCCCTGCGCTGCCACACTGGCCCCCTTTCAGTTCCCCAAGTTCACTGTCCTCCTTCCCTCCTCAGAGGATTTTCATATTCTATTCCTTCTGCCTGACTGCTTCCTACCTGCATTAACTGTCATTTACATACATTAGTTTTTAGAATCTCAGGACTAGATTAGATACCACTAATGAGTACATGTGCTCTTATCTTCATAACACCAAGACTCTAAATATTAGCATAACTGATACTGTCATTCTGAGTGGAAGTATTTACATAACGATCATGATTTTGGCTGTTCTACTCACTGTTAGTTACATCACTCTTGCCTAACACCAGGTTTTATTTGGCAGATAATACGTAGAGTGAGCGATGTACAGGCAATGGATAAAGTAGTTCAAAGAGGAGTTGAGAAGCATTTGAAAAGAATGGTGCTTTTACAGAAGAATAGATTTGGGTTTTCCATTTAGATTTTTAAATCGGTAAGGTATTTAATGATCATTCTAAACGTTCATGCCAAATTGCTCTAACACAGACTCAAAGGCTGGATATACCTTGCAGGGCTGAGCTTTAATATTAAATCATAAGGAGTTAGAGGAAAGAGGAGCCACAATATCAGCAGAAGGATGCAGATCCACATCCGTTTTCCTAGGGGAAGAGATGTCAGTGGGAAAGCAGAAAGAGAGACTGAGACCACATTTCCTCTTCCTCTTCTTGTAAGACACATCATGTAATTGAATGATGTGAACACTGATTTATCAAAGCATCCAGACTGAGTTCATGCAGGTCACAGAGATTCTCTCAAATCCATGACTTTGTGGCTGACCATGCCAGGTTGCCTGAGGCAGTGCCTTCAACAGGGAAATGCAGGCACATAGCTTCTGTCAGGGGCATGAATATTATGATGAGCCTGGTTCCTGGAATTTTGGAGAATTATAGTCACAGAGGCACTTCCACAGACCACAAGAATATCAACCATATGCATCTTACATCACTTCACACACTTACCTTTGTTCTTAAAGACACGTTCTATGAAAGGAGTTACGGGGCGGTTCGCAAAGTTTTGGCCCTGGTGCACAAAGGCTTCTTTGATTAAGGGCAATCCAGTTATAACAACGGAGGAAAAGTCACCAACTTCCAGCCTAAAAACATTCCCATATTTCTTCACAAACTGGAAAATAGCAAAACAGTCACCGTTGAATATGCACATCTGTGTGTCAAGCAATGAAGGGTGTGTGTGTATAGCTTGTACGGAGGGGAGTCTGTGCGTGCATGTGTGTGTGTGCACCATGGTCAGACAGGAATGTTTCTACCTTTTCCCATTTCCCTCCTGTGAACTAGATTTGGATTCAGTTTACTACAGGACAAAAACTTTCCTTATAGTCATTCATTTATACGTTCAACCTATTAACCAGAGCGAGCCTGTGCCATTTGTCCAAAGAACCAGTCATGAAGATACAACTATACTAAGATAGACAAGGTCTCTAACCCCAAGCATCTTAGAATTCTGTGAAAGGAGAGAAGCTAGCACATGAGATCATCAGAGGAGGCTGAGATATGTTTAGTGAACATCTGGTGTAACAAGCATGAACTTCTTAGCAAATCATATCTGTTTAACCATAAGAGAATGTCCCCACCCCAACACATTCCAGGCAATAGAAAATTCAGTATACCTTGGGGCAGGTAAGGAGATGACCACACTAGGTCTGGGGCCACATGTAAATTTAACTTTCTGGTTGACCTGCTGTGAGCTCTCAGGAATTTTTCTTCCCTTTTTTTGAGCCTGCTATAAAGGGGAAAAAGGTATTCTTCCTTCACAGGGTTCTGTGAGGGAAATGAGAACAGCAATATGAAAGGCATTTTGGTTTCTGGTAACTGGCAGATAGTCACCGGAGACTCTGAGGAATGAATGGACTTTGTGTGCAAAAGGACGTAGATGGACATGGTCACGTTGACAGAATGAATGAGAGCACAGGGATGGTGCCCTGCAGAAAGGCACTCATGGCCACAGACAACCACATCCACTGGGTGCCATGTTAAGCACTTTCACAGCTGATCTCATTTAACTTCACAACTACCCTATAGAAGTAATAATTGTCTTTGTCTTTCAGAAAAGAAAAATGAGTCACAGGAAAATAACCTTGCCAAAGTGTGAAAATTATTGTGTCTTGGAAGGAAACTGGTCGGAATTATGTAGGCTATAAGGACAAACACGTGAACCTGAGATGGTGCTAGGACCTTACAGTTAAGTGGGGTGAGAGAGTACAAGTGACAATGAGAATGAGACTGAGCAGGGCAGGGAGTTGGATAGAGAGAGAAAGAGAGGGAATGGCAGAGTGTGCAGGTGTGGCACGAGTGTACACAGGTGAGCAGGTATGTGCTGGTATGGCTTGGATGGCAGACAATCGTCATTAATCAACGTCTTCCCTGACCTGTTTCCTCAGAACACAATTCTATGTAGACCCTGTCCCTGCTTCTTGTCTGTCAGGCTGTGTCCAGCTGCAGCCATGGTAGCAAACAGAAGCACTCATTTCCCCCAGGTGGCTTTGGCTCCTCCTCCCCAGCTGCCATGCACTTATGCTCCCTCTTGTCACATGGAGCTCCTTGGCCATTGTTGTCCAATCAGAGCAAATGTCACAGATTTAGTCACATTTCACCCACCCTGCTCCTATATTAAAGACCAACCCTGAAATCAGTCCTTCCATTGTCCTTTTGACCCAGAGTTTTCCACCAATGTCTGTTCAAATAAGTCCTGTTTTGATAGAAAGGGCAGAGCCAAGATTCCATCTCAAGCTGATCTGCTAAAACAAAAATGGCACGAATGTGATTCAAGAGTTTTTACTTCATCTTTGTGAATGCCTGGATGAACATCTAGGGATTTATGAAAAGAATTTCTTGATGAATTTAGAATGTACAGCAACAATGTTTCTGGGAGGGCTGAAAATGTCAGGTTAAGTTAGATGAATCCTAACTGACAATGTATACAATGGAATCTCAGGTGTTCTTGGAAGAGACTCAGCCCCCCATTAGCATTTCCTGAAATGAATGTCCTCAGAATTCCATCTCTGCCAACTCTCTGACCATGCATGTTTCTAGTCTGACAGAACTGGATCAAACACTTTCATGGTGTGAACACCATGTATTGAAGACAGTGATTGTTATATCCTTGAGTACATCAGGCCAGTCACTGCGCCAACGGCTTTACATGGAGGTAAATGTAGGACCCATAGTCACCTTGTAAGACTTTGTAAGGCAGGGAATACTTTTCAATATACAAAAACAAATGAGTCATTTAAAAAGAAAGACTGTAAGGGAATAAAGAAGATTAAAAATTAGATGGTTCAGGGAGCTAAAACAGGTTTAAAATCAGAAATGAAAACTGAAAGATGAAAATTAGTAACATAGGAGCTATAAAAGGCAAGTAAAATGAATGGTAGAGAGGAATTTAATATGAAGGATGAAAATTCCAAATGTAGAATTCACCACTTAAATAATAAATTAGAAGTAGTAAATATATTAGAATAAAAAATTAGACATGGTGAGCCAGTGAGAAAAGAAAATGAAACACAGATATAAAGTTGTGGAGGATTCCAGTGAATCTAAGGTCTTAAAGACAAAAATCAACAGAAAAAAACCATAAAAAGGAAAAAGGGAAAAATGAAGAGTGTACAGATTCTTATCCCAACTAGCAGTGGGTGAGGGTCCACTCCTCTGAACACTTACCAGTGCTGAGCAGTGGGGGGAGGGGGGGGCTGGGCACAAGGATGGCTAAGATGCTCTCTCTCACTCCCTAATTTGTATTTGAAAATGTCTCACTAATTGTATTTGTACTGCTTTTCTAGTTAAAAAGTATTTCTATCCAATAAAGCAAAAATGGAAACCTAAAGACATAATCAAGTAAAGCTTCACAACAGTGGTTCTTACCCTCTTTGATCACAGAATCCTTTACAAATCTAGTGTTCATCACAGATCTACTCCCCAGCAAAATCCTGTACACATGAATACAGTTATGCACACAGGAACTTTCAGGGGTTCACCAGTGCCCTGGAGCCCATGAACTCCTGCTAAGATTATTGGTCTCACAGGTAGCTCTTGGGGTTATGCTAGGTTTCTGAGACTGGTCTGTGGAAATCAAATTCAAGTTCAATCCAACAGGTTTTTATGAACTGCTTCAGAGTTGGCAGGCACCTTCTGACATTACTATGTTATACTTGGGGGCAATACACAGTTCAATACCCTGTAGTGTTTTCCTAAAGTGTCAAAGTCTTTGGGGAAAGGCTGGCTACAGAAAAAGGTAAAGCTTCAGGGAAGATGATAAATGTTATAAATCTGTAAAAAGATACGTGAAGCCTTTGAAAGAAGAGACAAATTTCCACTCCAGACATGGGAGAAAAATTCTAATAGGAGATGGGAATTGGACCAGATCCTAAATGAAGGTCAGGGTGCCAGGGAAAGGACATGCAGTGTGAAGGCAAAGACTTTAGGCTGTGGGAATAGCATACACAAATGCAAAGGGAGGAAGACATGGGTGTCCAGGAACGAGTGACCGTCCTGTCTGTCTGGAGTGTGGGGTTCATTAAAGAGCGCTAAGCCTGTAGTCGGTCACGGCCGGGAGCTAGGGGCACAGGCCCTTATGCTGAAGGCGCTCACAATCTCATGGAGCTTTTAGAGGTCATCAGTTCTTACTATTACCATTCTGCATGATAATCCCTTGATGGGGGAAACTTAGGAAGCATTTTAAGGATCAGAGGCTAGGATCCATTCTTGGAAAAAAATACCTGTCATTTGTGAATGGCTGGCAAAGTAATGTGAGCTAGACTGAGGGTGTATTCATGTCAAGTGAAATACTGTAGATCTTGTTTTGTTTAAAATTAGAGGATTGAATTGAAGAGGTGATGGGAGTGCTGAGGAACTTGGAGTTTGAAGTCATATGAATACATTTGCCACCAGCTTCTGCTTGTTACTTTCTATGTGATTTTTGTTCAAGTTATTTAACTTCCCTGTGTGTCAGTTTCCAAATTTATTAAATGGGGAATATTACTAGTTCCTATCTTTAGGACAATGGTGATAAATAACCATAACATTAACTTTAATAAAAATTAATTATTCATATAGACATATTTGGGAGTGTATTTTAGCAAAGGGACTCTGGTAAGATATGGACAAATGAATAGAGGGGAAGTGGCCAGAAAGGGGATTGATTGAGCCCATGCAGCAATCAGGACAGACAATTGATGCCTCCTTTGCAACCAACAACTGGTTTTGAGTTTGTTACTATAAACTTTTGAAGAAAGTGGGGAGTGAAAGGTATGGAAATAAGCATCAACTATCTGTTAGGCACCATGGCATTAAACTGATATACATAAACTTATTTGATTCTTATAATAACTCTATAAAGAATTCCCAGTTTTCAGAAAAAGAGGCACAGAGATTTAGCTCATAGCTAGTGGGTGTTTAGTTGGGTTCTTTCTAACTTGTCTGTATGTCTCATCCTTAAGTGAAAGGATGAAGATAGTCCTCTCTCTTCTTCTGAGTGGTGGAGCTCCCTACGTGTTAGCTGGCCACGTGACTTCCCTATCAAAAATCACATTTTCCAGCTTCTGTGGGTGGTGCCATTGGGACATGAGCAGTGGGGATGAATGCATCTCTTGGGTCTTGATCTTAAATGAAAGGTGCTTCTCACCACCTGCCCCTTTCCCCCTTCAGTGGACTGGAACTCACATATGATGTTGCAAGATGAGAACAAGATTGAAGGAATTGGGGTTTCTGGATGACCTTGTGCTATAAAGCAACCTTCTATCCTGCACTTCCTGCCTACATCTGAACTCACTTGTGACAGAGAAATAAATTTCAATCTCTGTTACATCACTGTATTGTGAGATCTTTTCTTTTTTTTACAAGTAGTTTAATGTATATCTTCACTAACACATTTATCCACCTTATCTACCATTTCCCCACCTTAGTCTAAAGAGATTTTCTCTTATTTAAATGCTCGTGCAATAAGCCTTATAGCTGAGGTAGAGAGAGTCTGGAAAATGCAAGGGGAAATCAAGGAAGTTTCCTTTCATGCCATACAAACAGGCCAGTTTCTTCACTGCCCTCTCATTGTGTTTTAGCTCAGATCACTTTTGTCAAATAAAAATCTCCTGTCCCCTTTACTCCAAGTAGCCACTTGCTTAGCATTCCTTTCAAGTTCACCTAAATTTATTTCCACATTCCACCGAGATTATCTCCAGGGTTTCCCATTCACAGTGATCCCATCTAATGTCATCTCATTTAGTTACCAAAAGTTTACACCACACATTTTGTCATATACTTCTTGTACTATGCCTGTCATGTGATGAGCAATTCATTAAAATCTGTTGAATAAATTAATCCCTGAATAAATCAATTATCCTCTGTCATAAGATGTCAGGTAGCATAAGCAGAGTAAGGTATATGAGTCAAACAGTCCTGGTTCAAGTCCTTTTTTGGCTATTATCCATATTGAATAACTTGGACAAGTCACTACATACTTTTTGGTCAGTTTCCTTGGTGGTTAAATGGAAACAATCAGAATTTTCCTAACTTGTGTGCCTTTTTTGAAGACTAAATGAAAATGAACATATAACTGTATACATGATCTGGCAGATAGGTCATACTTAATGTTTCCAAATTTCTAGAATGTAATTTTAATTATGACTAAGTCATAGCATTTAACTCCATTTGTTGAACTCCATTTTGCTTTAAAGACCAAAATGTAACAATTGTAAATCTATACAAAATAAAACTTAACAGTTCTGATAAAAGAAAAAAATCTTCAGGCCAGAGATAAGACCCTAGGCTCAGTTTAATCTCTGGCCAGTTTTATGACTTCAGGCACATAATTTATCCTCTCTAGTCATATCCATATTAGTGGTAAAACAAGAGCACAGGTCAGGTTTCTGATTCCACACAAGATGGAGTAAAAGCCTTCCACTTTACTCTTCCTACTCATCGCTGATTAGCACAGACAAAAAATAATTCTAATAAAATCCTGTTCTCTGTAGCCAAAGGATCTGAAAAAGATTGGTCCACCAGGATGAAACATTTCAACATTTCTACCTTACTGTTCTGGAGGCAAATACCATGAAAAAAAGATGTGACCTTCTTCTACTCTAGTTGGGGGGCTACAGCAGTGGAGAATGTGGGTGGAAATTTGACTTCACAGAACCTCAGCAACAACAAGGCAATGCCTCTCTCCTGCTAAGTCTTTGAGCTAAATTGGGACTATCACCCCCTGATCTGCACTAAAGAGACTCCTTGGAGTAGTCAGTGGGCAAAATCTGATTTCTACCACACTACAGAAATAAGGAGGCATCCGTTCCCCATGGAGGAGACATGGGGAGATCTCTAACTTCCATCCTTGCCCCCTGCAGTAATAGGAATAGGCTATCCTACTGGGAATGGGGCCCAGTCTTCTTTCCCCACCCTCACTCTCTCCAGCCTGCACTGATGAGAATGTGGGCTGGAGTCCTGAGGGGTAGACCAGTATAACACTGCAGAGGTTCTATAAACTAAATGGACATTTGAACCACAATACACAAAAGTGAGCATTCTGAACATAAACAGGTTGACCATCTGCCAAAATGTTAGATTTACATATACTCCAGAGGCATCTAACAAAATACACCAAATGGCCAGAAAAGAACCAAGGAAAGCTCAACTTGAATGAGTTGAAACCAATACTGAGAGGATAGAGACATTGGAATTATAGGATAAAGATTTTAAAGCAGCCATTGTAAGTATGTTTCAATAAATAATTACATTCTCAAAAAGTTAAAAAATAGAAAACCTTAGCAATGAAATAGAAAATATACATAAGAACCAAAGAGAAATCTTACAAATAAAAAATAAAATAACTGAAACAAAAACTCAATAGAGCAACTCAATGGCAGAGTGTTAATGATAGAAGAATCAGTGAAATTAAAGACATCAATAGAAAGTATCCAATTTGAGCAGCACAGAGAAAATGGACTGAAAAAGAACAAAAACTCAGCTTCAGGGACTGATGTTAGAATACAAAAGGTCTATCCCCTGTGACATCAGTGCCCAAAAGTACTAAAAGGAAAGGAAAAAAAGAAACCTTGTTGTGAAAAAATATTTGAAGAAATCATAGTTGGAAATTTCTCAAACGTGGTACCAGAAAACGCCTACAGATTCAAGAAGCTGTGAGTGAATCCAATAAATCCAAAGAATTCAACAGCCACATATCATAATCAAATCTCTGAAAACTGATAACAATGGAAACATCTTGAAAGCACGCAGAGGAAAATAACTCATTACTCATGGAGAAAAAAAACAACTCAAATTACAGCAGATTCCTTATCAGAAACTAGGGAGACCAGAAAGAAGTAGCACAATATGCTTAAGAATACAAGTTACTGTCAACCCAGAACTCTATATCCAGTAATAATGTACTTGAGAAATGAAGGTGAAATAAACACATTTTTAGACGATAGAAAGCTAGGAGAATTTTTTGACTGCAGACCATTTCTAAAGGAATGGCTAAAGAAAGTTCTACAGTTAGGAAAGAAAGAGCAAAAAAGTGTAAATAAATGGGTAAATACAGTAGACTTCTCTTTTTCAATGTAAAAAATTGTGTTTGACAGTTAAAAGCAAAATTATAATACTCTCTGATGTAGTTCTCAATGTATGTAGAGATAATATTGAAGAAAGTTTACATAATGGGGAAGGTAAAAGGACCTAAAGTTTAAGGTATCTATATTCCTCCTGAAGTGATAAAGTGTTGATTCTTATTTTAATAAGCTGTGTAGCTATAGCATATAATGTTTACAGCAAGCACTTAAAACACAATACAAAGAGATATACTCAAAAATACTATAGATAAATAAAAACAGAATCATAAAAAATGTTCAAGTGACCCACAGGAAGATACAGAAGAAAGAGAGGAATGAAATACAAAGTAAAAAAGAAAATAAAAAGTAAACTGGCAGATTTTGAGGTTAACATATCAATAATTACGTTAAATGTAAATAATTTAAATTCATCAATAAAAAAGGCAGGGGTTGGCAGAATTTTTTAAAAATGACCCACCTCTATGCTATCAACAAGAAACTCATTTCAAAGTAACCATATAAGTTAAGGTTAAAAGTGAGTGAATGCAGAAGCATATACAATGCGAATCCTAATGAAAAGAGAGCTGGTGTGCTTATATTACATCAGACAAAGTAAAGTTCAGGCAAAGAAAATTACCAGAGATAAAGAGGAACATTACTTAATAATTAAAGAGCCAATTCACCAAGATAACATAACAATTTAAATGTGTATGCACCACATAAAAGAGCTGCCAAATATATAAATGAAAAGTACCAGAACTGACTAGAGAAGTAGAGGAACCTGTAATTATATTTGGAGACTTCAACATGCCTCTTATAGTCATCGAGAGAATCGGTAGATAAGAAGTCAGCAAGGGTACAGAAGAAATAAAGAACACAGTCACCTAATTTTATCTAATTGACATATAGTATAGAACACCTGACAATGGCAGAATGCATTTTTCAAGTATGCATGGTGCTGTATCTTGGGTCATAAAACCAACCTTTACACAGTTTTTAAAACTTGAAATCATAAGAATATGTCCTCAGACAACAATGGACTCAAACTGGAAATCGTTAACAGGAAAACAAAAACAAAAGCAAGAAAATCTCCCAATACTTGGAAATTAAGCAACACATTTCTTAAACAAGGGGACAGGTTTAGGAGCCTAGATTTGGAATTCTGTACACTAATTCTGTCATTTAGTAGTAGCAATTGGGTGTTTCTCCTGGAAAGTGACAAACACCTCTCCATTTGAACTTGAGCATACACTATAGGCTTGTGTTTAAAGTGCTCCAGGTACTTTCTAGGGAAAGGGAAACTAATATTTGCTGGGTACCTACTATTAGCTATATTAATATTTACCATTCACTGTTTTATTTAATATTCACAACTACCTATCACAGTTGAGCAAAGGACCAGTGCTGAGAGGCAGGGAAGCAGCTAAAGATTCTTGGGAGAGTGTTGGATGCCGGAGAGAATTTTAAGAAACTCAGAACGGCCAGTTTCGAAGCCCTGATGGGAGATGATCACAAAAAGTGGAAAGAGGCTACAAGAAGTGTTCCAAATGGCTCCCTAGGGAGTCTGAGATTGAGGTGCAACTGGGAAGTAGGGAGAAAATCTAAGCAGAGGAATGACATTTTAAATGATCACTTTAGTGAGAGTGGATTGCAGATGGAGGAGGCTGAAGGTGAGGGGCTCTGTCCTTGTGGGGATCAGAGTAATTAAGTTGAAATGTGGTGAGGATCTGGTAGTAGTACCACCATTTTATACATGGGAAAAGTAGTCTCCAAGAGGGAAAGTGTAGTGCTTTCCCCCCCAAGGGTATTAGTTTAAAAAGAATAAGGTGATTATAAGTAGTGTGTTCCAATAATCTGTAACATGACACACAATTAAATGACTTGAAGAACATATCATGTCTGGCACACTTAAGTAGTAAACAGTTTAGAATATTTCATCCCTGGAAAGGGCTGGTGGAATCATGCCAATTGATGGTGCGGAAAAGAAGTCTTAGATCCTGGTGTATCCTGGTTTCTGCTTTAGTGTCAGAGACCCTACTCACCCCCCGATTCCCCCATCCCCCCAGCCTCCTACCCTTGGTACCCAGAGTGGCCCTTGTCCTGCAGATCAGGGTCAGGACGCGGCTGGACACCTTCCCCTGCTCTTACCCGCTGAAGCGACAGGTGCACATTCTCAAAATCCAGATGGAAGAGATGTCCTACGAAGGGCAGGCGCAGAGGTCCAGGCGGGTAGTTCTTCGGGTGACATTTTCTGATGAAATCAGCAAAGAAAAGAAAGGCTATGGCACCCAGTAGGAGAGTGCGGAGACTGAGCACCCCCCAGAGGGCCGCCGCCAGGGAGCCCAAGGACCCAAGCATGGCTTTGTTGTCCTCTTGCTCTTCCTGGTTCTGAACGGTGCTGTCCCCGAGGCCCAGACTGTGAGGTCCCTGCCCCGCCCACCCCGCCCCTAGCCCCGCCTCTGCCCTGTGGTGCCTGGCTCCCAGTGGCACCTGTCCTGCCAGACCTTTCAGGGATTTACCCTGGCCTGTCTCCTGTCGCCCCCAAACCAACCAGCCCCCATCTGGTCCTCTCCATCAGTTCTCCCCCACCTAGCCATCCTGTCACACACCTGATGCCAGGAACCAGATTCCTGGGATAACATGCTTGGGCTTTGGAAAAGGCCAGGGTAGGAACCTTTTTATTTGCTATTTAGAAAGCCTACCACTCTGAGAACACAGGCCTCTAGGGTTTATGGTTTCACTGCATCTCTGAGAGCACTGCAGATATTTGAGCTCCGTGTTTTCAATGACCCTCTCACCCAATGATTGGAACTGCACCTGGTGAACTTTAATCAGGAAAACAGCAGCATCTGACACTTCTCTGGCGCTTGCTATATACCAGGCGTTGCTTCAACCTCTTTACATAAATTGCTTAATTCTGGCAAAATTTTGCAGGTGCTTTCTTCCTTCCATCTTACAGTTGCAGAAACTGAGACAGAGGATAGGCACTAAATAGGTGGTGAGTAAATGAACCCACCCATCTGCAACACATCTAAAGGACTCCTTGTATTTGTAACTGTTTTGAAGATTAAGAAGCATTACCTCAAAGCTCCTAGCACTGAGGCTAGTCCTTAAAAGGTGCTTAATGAACTCTGAAGCTGGGTGTCTTAGTCCTTCTCCTTTTTGGCTTGCTTAGTGAGAGCCTTTCTCTGAAGACCCAAGACAGTGTAGGACCCCAAGTTCCAACCTTTCATGCCACCTTTGTGTGCCTACCTGTGTCTCACCTTATGTGAGATGCTCAAAACATGAAACATAGTTCTGGGATAGTATAGCACACACTCAGGTACTCAGCATACATAGACAGCCTGCTGAATATCTTGTCTTTGAAGGAAATAAAATAAGACAGCATTGAAGCCTCTTTTCTATCTTCCAAAGTTCAGAGGAAGACACCAGCCAGAGCTTAGGATTTAGTCTTTCACTCCACATTTTCCTTTTTCACTACAGTTGTTATGCACTCATGCAGTGTTTCTAATGTTTATGTAAATCCTATTTTAAAAAGAATTATCCTAAAACTGATTTTTTTCCTCAGTATTAGTATTTGAGATCTATCTGGGTTGATACATGTGGTTTCTTTCATTCACTGTAACAGCTATGACGTATTCTACCACTACACCACTCTTTTAATTGGTGTTAAGTTGTCATATAACTTTATGTTATTTTCAGACTTAACACAATGATTCACCTGAGCAAAGTGATCACACAAGGCATCTAGTTAACAACCAATACTATACATAGTTACAAAAGCTTTTCTGGTGATGAGCACTTTTAAGATCAACTATCTCAGCAACTTTAAATTATGCAGTACGCTATTATTAGGTTAGTCACTATGATGTAGGTTATATCCTCATGCCTTGCTTATTTCATAACTGGAAGTTTTTACCCTGACCACTTGCATCCTTTTGGCCCAACCCCTACCCGCCGCCTTTGGTAACCACCAGTCTGTTCTTTGTGTCTTTGAGCTCCAAATTACTTTTTGATTTTGTTTTGTTTTTTTCTTTTTTAGAATGCACTATAAGTGAAATCATTAAATACTTGTCTTTCTCTGAATTATGTCACTTAGTAGACTGCCTCTGAAGTCCATTCACACTGTTGCAAATGGCAAGATGCTCACTTGGAGCACCAGTGATGGACTTCTGGGGGTTCACAGAGGCACAGCCCCACTAAAGGATTTATAAGGATCCTGTGGTCAGTAGGGAGGAAAGTATATAGTTCTGTGAACCAAGCGAGGAAAAGGTCACATGGCTTAGAAAAAAGGTACAGAATTAACCAAAGGCTTCATCTGAAAAACCATAATAGCATTACGACTACTGTTTAATCTATTACATGCCTAGCACACTGTTACTTTTTTTAATATATATATTACCCTTATATTTATATAATATGTTTACATACTAATAACTTAAGTATAATATATTATAAGATATTTATGTATTTAACATATTTAACTACATATTAAATATGTTACCATATTACCAGATAGTAACAATGTAACCATATATATACAAAAACATGTGCACATATTTGGTCATTGCAACAATTAAAATGAAGGCTTATCAGATACTTTAAGATAAGTTATGTTGCAGTAACTAACAATCCCACAACCTAGTGGCTTGCAGCAAAACAGGTTAATTTTCACATCTCATGTTCACCGTGAATCAGATATGACTCTGCTTCTTGTCTTTGTCTCCTGCATGTAGGCTGACAGACACTTATCTGGGACATCAGTGGTCTCATGGCAGAGAACAAAAAAATATGTTGAACTTTGAGCTGGCTCTTAAGCACTCAGAAGTGACTCGTGGAACTTTCGTTCTCATTTGACAGGCCAAAGCAAATGACATGGCTATTCCTGAATATCTCAGAGTGGTTAGATGTATATATTGGTCCACTGGGAGAAGTATTACAAAGGAAGGCTACAAAGGAGGGACAGGGGATTTTTTAACCCATCTCATAATTCACAGCTGTGTTACGTCTTCCATTCTACAGTTCAGGAAATGGTTTCAGGAAAGGAGAGTAGCCCATTTAATTCGCAAGGAGATATAAATAAATAAGAAAACTGGAATTGAATTCAGGCCAATATAACTCCAAATTCCAGACCCCCATTTCATCTAAATCTCCATGCTGCCCTCCCTGAGTCTTTTAATGTTGCTTTATGTGGATTAGAGCCCTGTGACATCTTTGGACCCTGGATCTATTTGGCAAACAGAAGCAGCTATTTTGACCCTTACTGTTGTAACCGTCCTCAGTGACTCAGTGCCAGCCCCTGAAAGTGACCCTTTGCATTTGACCCTTTATTTTTGCTTAGATTAATTTCTTACTTGTTACAAAGGAGAGGGAAAGGTTCTTTGGTGTAAATAGCAATACAAATAGCCTGCAGTGGATGCACATAAACACAGTGTGACCCAGATACTACAAAGTACCCATCAAGGGACATCAGCCTGTTCTTGAGAAACAAGCATGGGGAAATGGAGTAGGTGGTGCTGTTCCAGAAAGCCAGCTGGGAAATGGAAGGGAAACAGTGAGATAAGATCAAGCCTGCCCTCCTCCAATGTTTTCATGATTATAACAAGCTGTCATCAGGACTGAGATGTAGGTCATTGAAGTGATGTGACAAGGATAGAGGAGCAGTGGCAGAAATCAGATTCTGGACAACAGGTGCAATCTGGTACCAACCCACAGTGATTCTACCTTATTTTATTCATTAACTAGCCAGTTACTGAACCTACCACATCCCAGGTATTGTTGTGATGTTAAACAAGCCAGATACTGTTCCACAAGGAATCCTCAAGGAATGTACTAGAAACAATTGCTATGTAACAGTGCATCTCAAAATGTAGTGTCTTAAAACAATGACCATACATTTAACTCAGAAATCTGAGGTTGGCAATTTAGACCGAGTTCAGTAGGGCTGCTCTGGTCCCATTTGGGTTCACTCCCGCATGCATTCAGCTGCTGCGTTTGCCCGGGTCCAGCTCATCGCGGGTGGTCTTAAGCACAGCTCTGGTGACTGGCGAGCGTCAGCTGAGGCAACATGACAGAAATGACCGAGCCATGTCATCCATCATGCTAAGATGGGCTTGTTTAAATGGTGGTAGCAAAGTTGCAAATGAACAGGCAGAAGCACAAAAAGCTCTCTTGAGCTCCTGTACAGAAAAGTTCTTTCATTACATTCTTTCTGTCCCAACTGGTCAACAGGCCACACTAAAATAAAGGGAAATATAAGTAGATTCTATCTCATAAAGGGGCGTGTTCTAAAGGGGCATGAAAGGGGAGTCAGTGTAGCAACAGGCATTATTATGACCATTTTGAAAATGCAGTGTCTCGGGAGAGAGGGCTTTTGGAAGGGAACCCCACTCCATAATGTGACAGGTGTGGGACTTAATGTGGACCCTGTGGCACCACCAGCTCGGGGTCATCATGAACCCCAGCAAGAGGACCGCCTGCAGGGGTAATATGGCCTAAGAGGAGCTGAATTCCCAGGTGCCGGGAGAGAGAGGCTTTAGGTGAAGGCAAAGCATGGCACCCCCAAGTGTGCTGCCTGTGGAGGGCCCTAGTAGAGGGAGGGTGGCAGAGGTGAGGCGGTGGGGGTGGTCTGGAAGGAGGGAGCACATGGTGCCTAGAGAAGATGTGGCTGCAGCCCACCCACCTCGCCTGGAAAGCTTCCTCTCCTATAACTGGGTTGAGCAGGGGAGCTAAATTAACCAGTTTAGGAAGTTATTTAAGTTGTGCACTTACAGGGCTACACATTGTGATGAACAAAATGAGTCTTCTTGGGAACGAGTGTGACAAGAGGAATGATTGTCATCTAAGTGTGACAGAAAAATGATAGGTCCTACCCTATAAAATTTCACTCAGAGGCAAAATGGAATAGTTCACAGAGTGGTGTGGGCACGGCAGGGAATAAGGCTTCACTGTCCCTTGTACTCCATTGAGTCCCAGTCCAACAGTCTGCCACACACGGGACTCCTGTTGGTGAATTTTATCCTCCCCACAACATAGTGAGTTTCCTGCCCTCGGATCCATGGTTCAAAGGAAGAAAATAAAGGCTTTTGGGCTAAATGTGTTGCTGAGAGTCACAGGAAGGAGTTGAGAGACAAAACCTGTGCCCTAGTGCCCCCTCCTTCCCACTTGGTAGCTTAGAATCAAGCAGTCTTGAGTTAGATCAAGGCGAGAAAATCTTGACACTCAGGTGGAACAATGATGTTCCCTGTTCCAACACAGAAACTCTCCCAGGAAGCTGTCCTTGTTAAGAGAAACCTAGCCAGCCCCAACCTCCTGTCTGTAAACCCACAGAGCACTGGGAGGTGGCCTCTCTGCTGGCCACTCTCCCTAGTGCTCCTATACCAGCCCTCCATGACCTGGACACATCCATACACACTGAGGGTATCCTGAGCGTTCTCTTTCTCCACTTGTAAGTCCTCCAACCTCCAACCTGATTTTAAACTTACACTGCAGCATCTGTCTGTGTCTCTCCACAGGACAGGAGTGGAGGGAAGAATCACAGCCTGGGTGGTGGTTCAGCAAAATCTGTCCCTTATCCACAAAACCACAGGAAATGTCCTGTGCTTGCACACCCTGTGTCAGTCACTGATCCAAATGAAGCGGGAAAGGGGCCCTGGAGCTTCCAAAGTAGACGAGGGATAAGAGAGCTACAAAGTGCAGAGAACAAAAGCTGTGTGTCCTACTTGGACAGGAGGAGAGTTCATATTTTAGCGTCTCTCCAGTGAGCTTTGGGGGAAAAAGGAGTCATTTTTCATGGCCAGAAAATTCAATGACCCCAGTCATGTAAACTCAAGGTTTCTCATTGTGTTCACAGTCTGTCGGTGTTTAAATTTCTTAATTATACAGATGAAAAGACTGAGCATATCATGGAAAATATTTTGGCCAATTTCTTAGTCTCCTAGTGGGTGATGTCACTGGGGGGAAGAAAAAAGTGGGAAACAAGATTTCAAGTGTTCTGAAAGTTCAAGATCTGATTTCATTGGTTTTCTTCTGGAAATATCATTCGGTCTGTTTTCTGGAGATGCAACTTTCCAGGAGGAAACAAAGAAAGTGCACAGAGGAGGGCAGCTGCCCTTCTCACTTTCTGCTCTTCCCCCAGCCAGGAAGGACCGACTCCTGCTCCCGCACGCAGGGACACACGACCCTTTCTTCCAGACTTACTCCTGGCTTTCCCTGATAGGCTCAGACTAGCTGCAGCCAAACTCTCTCCTACTGTCTCTTGTCCCTCCCTTCCTATTTGTGTTTCCCTTTCTATGCTGCTCATTGAATTGGCTTTTCTCTGAATCCCAAACAATAGAAAAGAAAGGCCTATTTTGTTCTAAGCTGTTTAGATTACTTAGAAAATCTTAGGGAAAAAATGACCTTCAGTATGGTTTAGTCCAGTTCACCAGGTTGGTTTGTTTGCATGGTTGTTGGCATCAAAACTCCATGAACTACCAGTGGTTCTTGATCTGTTGGCTTATGGACATGTCTTCCCCTCAGCCACCAATAGAAGAGGATCCAGCTGGATTTCTGGCTGCTTTTTGTAAAATATTCTACGGAGCTTAATCATTTGAGTTTAGTGTGCTAATAATCTCCATCCAAGAGCTGACATTCAGTATTTGAGAAAAGAATACACCCCCCCCCCCCGTTGTTTCTCTGATATGAAATGACTTGGGAATAAATGCTCAAGGGAGGAATTAAGGTAAGGAGGCATCCTTAAAGAAAGAAAATATCTCCACATTTGTCCTCTAAACCTCCTTTCCAGGTCTGGTTAGTTGTGGTCACACTCTCCTTGATCCAGGGTCCAAGGTCAAGACAGCGTCTCCTTAGGTGACCCAGAGAGGCTGCTCCTCATAGAAACCAGCCATGAATGGGGAACAGGCCCTGCCCTGCTGACTGCCCAGGGGCCATCTTTGGGCAGAAGCAGGAGAAGCTGCACAGAGCTACCAAGTGCCAAGGCCTTGCTGGCCGACCTCTGTGGCCGCCCCAGTGACCAACTTCCAACTATTACAGATAATTTTTCAAGCCATGTCAACAGGCCAAAAGCAAATCTCCCACCAAAGTAGGAAGCAGGAAGGAGGCAGATCACAGCCACAACTTATAAGATATGCTTTATGGTTTGTTTCCAAGACACATAAGTCCATTAATTCCTAAGAATTTTATAGTAATTCTTCATTTAGTGAAAAATCATTATCCTCTCCTCATCTTCTGGGTGAAAAGATAAATCACTCACAACATAACTGATTCTGTCTGGCCTACACTGGGGATGGGAAACCTGGGGTTTGGATCCAGTTTCCTCTGAGTCCAAGGCCTAGGACCTTCCTCAGAGGCAGGTCATCTGCTCCCTCACTTCTCAGCAGGCGCCAGGGCCTTGGGGAGACCTGGGGATTCTTCCGGCTTTCCCTCCCCCCGCCTCCCGGACAACCTCACTCCCGGGGAACAGCACAGATGCGGTAGGGGACTGGGGAGATGGTCAGGCCCGTTCTGAACTTGAGGCTCAGCTTCTCATTGTGTGAACACTTGAAGGTGAATTTTTGCACAAGGGAGGTAAAGAAAATGAACAACTCGGATCTGGCCAACTGCTCTCCAAGGCACACCCGCTTTCCTGAAAGACAAAAACATAAGACGAGTTGCCTTCCCAGGTGGTGTCTGTGCCCAGCAACGACCAAAAACTTCCACCACGTCTTGAAAAACCTGAGCGAAGGGAGGGCCTGCTGGGCCCTGGGGCTTTATAGACTTGGTTTATTTGATCAAAACCACCTGAGTTAACCAAGGCACAGAAAGCATCCATCCACAATCACGCACTCCAGTGCCTCCAAGGCTCAGGCAGGTGAGCACAGGTGTGAAGGTTCAGGGTGTGCATGAAAGAAGTGAGCGGTCTGGGCGGTCTTAGTATGTGCAGTCTAGAATAAAATCTTTCAAAAATCCAATAGCAAACAATAATGAGAAAGGCAGACAAAAATCAAAACTCTGTGTTAATTTTTTTTTTCAATTCTTAAAAGCCAATTGATGAAAAGGATATGAAAGTAAATGGGAGCCAGGTTTCTAAAATACGAGGCATCCTTTCCCTACATAAGGTTTTCCTCCTTAATGGTTGGGACCCTCCCTGCCATGGTCCCCCTCACCGTGCAAGGCCATCTCATCCCTGCTGTGCTCTGACACCTGCTCCAGGCCCCTGCTGCCCCTCCCCTTCCTGAATGCCCTCCTAGCCCACTTGGGCTAGAACACCCCACACTGGTCTCTACCACCATCTATCTAGTGTGTGTATGTTAATAATTTACTTCCGCCCTAAGTAATACATGTTCACCAGAAATATGAAAAAAAAATGTGAAAGTATAAAGACAATAAAACGTGTTTGTAATCACATACTCAGAAAAAACCCTTGTTAAAATTTTGATATATTTCCTCCCCATCCTTGTAAGGCTTCCCCTGCGCACCTGCACTGCGATTATTCTCTGTCCCTAACTCTATGTGCTGATTTTGCCATGAAGTGAAATATTCTTATAAAACCATTAATGTGTGCATGCCCCCATGTTGTCCTCTGCCTGTAACAAGTTGCTGAGGAAATAAAATCATACAATATCTGCAAAAGAGTTTAATACATGTAAATATGGTTCAGAATTACATCATTATTATATTATTTTGCATCTATGTTTCCCACCAGCATGTGTCTAATCCTCTCTGTTCCTCTCATCCTCATTGCTTACCCCATCACAAATACTATACTGAGGAAATTTGTGAAAATTGTACCAAATCAGCTGTATTGTAAACACTCAGTTTCTCTGAGAAGAATCCAGATATCAGGACAAAACTGGGTCCAGAGATCAGGAACCAGGCTTAGAGTTCTGGTTCCAGCAGTAACCAGCAGTGCACTGTGAGGAACCCCTTTTTCTCACAGAGCTAAACATTTCTCACTTGTCAAACATGTGAAATAGCTTTTTCCTAAATATGTCCTACGGCTGTGTAAGGATACCAGTCAGATAGCAGCTATGAATTGCCTTGAAAGTCGTGAAAACAAGGGCTACTTAATTTCAAAGCTTCACCCAGGATTACAGGAAACTAGGAATTTTCTCCTGGTGCTTCCACTAACTGACCATCACTAAGTAACCAGGTTAATTACCTCACCAATAAAATGAGAGAACTGACCTAGAGTTTTGGGGAAAAGTTCTTCCTAACCTTATCTCCCATGATCCAAAGATTTTTTTTCTTTAAAATGAGAAATCAGTCTCTTGTCTTCATGAAGCTGTCTGCTGCTTTGTTGTGTCAAGTGAGAACAACTTAAAGGAGGAAAAGGAATATGAATCTGCAATAGCAGGTGTTCTATCTGCCCTGATTGTGCATGTGTCCCAAGTCCACACCCCAACATCTTTTACAAGAACAGAGGAGGAACAGTCCACATGCCATCCCGTCATGGAGGCTGTCTTTACAAAATGCTAGACCAAGAAGGAGACTAACATATGATGTGCCCAAGATGAGAGTGTGGTGGGAAAAACCTGACAGTGGTGTTGACATTTTAACTCAGTGGGTTCCCAGGTTTCTAATTCCTGTTCTGTTTATCTAGTGCTTACTCAGCTGAGGCAATCCCTAAATTGATTGCCTTCTCTGAATTTTATTCTTCTCAGGGATAGTGAGACCAACTGATTGCAAAAATGGCTCCAATTTCCCCCTCTCCCTGAATCCACTGATTTGCAGTGGGTCTTCATAGCCCTTCCCCTTGAACATAATTAAAAACTGTGCTATTTTGCCTTCCCCTTGACCTGGGGATGACCTTAGGACTCAACACAGTGCAGAGGGACTGATGGTCAGCAGTTCCCAGTCTGGCCTATAGAGGCACTGTATGCTTCCATCCCCGCTCTTGGGGAATTATCTTCAACTATGTCTATCAAAAATTTATCAAATTGTACGTCAGAAATATGTGTGGTTTACTGTACAGGAACCATATCACAATAAAGGTGTATATATAAAAAAGAACTTGCACACAAGCAGGGCTAGTTACATGGAGGATAAGTGAAAACTTGGAAACAATCCCCATTGTCCCAGCTGAAGTCATCCTTGATGAGCCTTCAGCCAGCTGACCTCCCAAACAGGTAAGAGAGCCCAGCTATGATCAGTCCAGCTAACTGGCTCAACTGTAGACTTGTGAGCAATAATAAACACTTCTTGTTTTCAACTACTGAGTTTTGGACGATTTGTTATGCAGCAATATAATAACTGATACTTATCATACGAACTCAGTGAATCTTCAAGTGGAAGGAGCTTTAAGTGGGAAAATGAGTTACATTCTAATTGTGCAGAGAGAGCACTAGAGTAGAAGGATAAAAGCTTGACATTTTAGCCCTGGTCCATCAATTCCTTGGGCACACAAACTTGAATGAGAAACAGCTCTCTCCTATTCGTAGTTTCCTTGCATTGAGAAAGGAGCTACTAATCCATTTCCCGTCTAACTATGGATAACTGGGTTGCTATAAGGATTACATTAGATAATTTGCTTACAAATGAAGTCATTGATTAACAAGGTGTGTTACAACTCTCAATACCAAGAAAAAACAGTGAGGCAAATATAATTGGACACTTGACACATATAGCAAAAACTATACTATAACATGAAACCTGAAGCTCTGTTAGACAGGGAGACTGGGAGGTATTCCTACATCTTGTATCTGCTTTCATACTAGGAAGTGACTGGCCCAATGTGAGCAAAGGTGACACGGAACAAGATGAAGACAGACAAAGAAGATCTGATCAGAATCAGCGCAGATACACTCAGGACTTGGCCATAAAGTAGGACAGCATGAGCCCTGATCACACCTCCCTGCGTTCAACTTCCAGCCCCTCACTTCCTGTGCTTAGTGGCATCATCAGCAAATTGATGCTGCCTCAGGAAATCAATCTACATTTGATTTTACATTAATGATAAGAGGACGATCATGAATTTCAGAGTTTCGCTCTGTGTAGCATGTGGGTAACTTTTTTAGGAGACAGTAGTAGGAAGAGCATGGGCTTTAGTAGTTAATAAACCTGGTTTACACTGAGTTCTAGCTCTGCCACCTGAGCTTGTGACTTCAGGTGCCACAGGTGACCCTGCTAAGCCTCAGTTTCCTTATCTTTAATGTGGTGATAAGAATTTGAACCTACAAAGGTTACACTAGGACACATGCTCATTGAGAGTTTTTTATATATATATTTATCATTCATTGTTATATCCTCAGGGTTGAATTCCCGGCACATAATAAATGCTCAGGAAGTATTTATAGAATTAAGAAATTTGGAAATTAGCTGAAATGATCTCCACAAATAACTCAATACTTGCCTGGCATATACTAAGAATTTTTATCACTCACGTAACAATGTTATGAGTTAAAAACACCCTTTAGGAACCTCTGCCTTAGAAACATGAGTGAGTTTTCACTGTATTCTCTTTCCTACATTTTAAATTGTGCATCTTATAAATGTATTGACTAAATTTGTAAAGGGTCTTAGAATTTTAAAAGGGGCAAAAGGACCTCTTCAGGGAGCAGTTATGGAGTAGAATCCCATCTAGGTAAGGCTGTGGCACTTGGAGTCAATAGTGATGCCCAGAAGGATACGGAAGCCACCATTTTCCTGGCCCTTCCCCTGCCCATTTATAGTAATTGACTCTAGTTCTGTGTGAGTGGATGACGTTTAAAAAGAACTTGAGACATTTATAAACTCTGTAAAGATGCAAGTGTCCAATCTACTTTGTGGAAAACAGGCAGGGTCTGAGTCTGTCCCCAGTGTCCTTGGGGACAGGACAAAGTGAAGGTGCAATCTGCATCAGTCAAGCCAGGACATAGGAAGTAAGGGCATGAGTCCTGGTGATGCTCAGCCCGGGGAACCTGGAGGTGCAGCAACAGCAAGAGGGAGTCCCGCTGGGCAGCTCTGTCTGGTGCGGACAGAAGCTGTTGCCTGTCTTTCTGGTGAACAATGAATGTTGCCCTCAATCAAGCCATCAGCCACTGCAGCTGTCCCCAGTGGTGCGCCCTGAGGGAAATTCAGGATGGAGAAAAACAGGAAACTGGCCCTAGAGTGTAAAGAAGCATTTAAAGGAATAATTTCAATGAGTTCAGACTCCTGCACTAAAATCATTAACTTGAGATATAAAAGTAGATAAAAAACAGGTTCCTTCTGTATAACACAGGGAAATATATTTAATATCTTGTAATAACCTTTAATGAAAAAGAATATGAAAGCGAATATATGTATGTACATGCATGACTGGGACAGTGTGCAGTGTACCAGAAATTGACACATTTTAACCAACTGTACTTCAATGATAAACAAATATATATACAAAAAGAATATGAAAAAAATAAAACAATACACTATAAAAAGAAAAGAAAAGAACTTGCCACATTTGGGGTTTTGTTTGTTTTTTGTAGTTTTTTTTTGAAGGGGGGGAAATCACCAGTAAACTTGATATTTGAATACATGTGTGTTTTCAGCAAAATCTCCTATTTATCATGACTCTTTCCTTACGTCTTGGGAGCAGTTCCTATTTGTTACCTAAGTGGCCACCTTCCTTGGCTGCAATACTCAGTAATGCCCTGAATGAAACATAATTCTCAACTTTTTGATTGTGCATTATTTTTTATCTTGACAATGGACACTTTCCAACTAAAGCAAAGCACACCAGGGAAAAGAGGAGGGAAGGGCTGAGAGAGGGGCTCTGGGTCCCCACACACATTCATTGCAGCTCACCTACTGAGAAAGGCAGAAAGGCTTCCCTTTTCTTAAACTGTCCATTCTCCAGAAAGTGCTCTGGATTGAACTTGTCTGGGGTGGCCCACTCCGCAGGATCCCTGTGCAGTGCGGTCAGGTTGGTCAGGATCCTGGTTCCCTAGAACAGGCAGCAAAGACTCAGGCAAGGCTTGACCCACACAACACACCTGTGCAGAGGGGCAGGTGTCCCCTGAACTCTCACACCAAAATCTGACAGCACCCTGAACCCCCTCAAACTTCCCAACTCACCACCTTCTGAGCCCAACCTCTAGGACCCTGCTCTTTGCCAGGGGACAGATTACAATGGTGGATGGAAGTGTCTGCTGGGAATTTTTCCAGGGAAGTGTGACCACTCATGACTGCAGAATAGATCGCTCCAGGGACGTGTCAATGTAGAACTTAGGAGGGAACATGTATGCATCTATGAGACAATAATGTGACAGCTAGCCAGTCAACATTGTCCCAAATCCAAGCCAGCTGCTCCCTGAAGTGATAACTATTGAGGGAGCCATTGATAACTATGGCAGCTCTTTCAAGGTAAAAATGCCTCATGTATCTCTGTTTCTCCCTCCCATTCTCTTCTGTCCACTGTCTAGGTCATTTCACATAAGGTTGAGAGAGATTCAGGTCTCCCTATGAAGGAACCACTATCCATCCAGGTACAGAGCAAGAAACCCAGGAGTCACCCTTAATACCTCCCTTTCCTTCATTCTGCCTTCATCCAATCCTTCAACAAGGCTGGTCAAGTTTACTTTAAATTTCTCTTGATTCCGTCTCCTCCATTTTAGATCCACCACCACCCTGGTCCAGGCTACTCCATTGCTTCCCTCAATAGCTGTCTTACTACACCCCATATCCTCTCTTTCCCCTTTCCATGTGCTCCCCTTGCTGAAAGCAGTTAGCTTTAAACAGGACTTCGTCATGTCACACCCAACCACCCAGCACACCCAGAACTTGACAGACACCGTCAATAGCTCCCTGTCACTCCTAGATGAATGATACATCACCTACCTCTGTCTGAGCCCCTCCCTCTGCCTGCACTCCCACTGCAGGGAGCTGCTTGCAGTTTCTAAGTCACCACATGTCCCCATTCATGTCCATGCCCTTTACAGTCTGTTCACCTTGCCAGGAATGTCCTTCCTTCTCTTTTTGTGACTGAGTTAAACTAATCCTCAGCTCAATTGTAACCTCCTTATGGAAGCCTTCTCTGTCCACTTCTGCTCCCACACCCCATTTCAGTCAGCCTGCTTCTTTAGAGAAACCAGTGATTTTTCTTCAGCTGAGCAGGTATCATGGTTTGTACTCATAAACTTGCATAATTATTTTCTCAGACATGTTTCCCCAGTCCTGAAAAATTTTGGTGCTTAATGAACATTTGTTGAATTAATAAAATATAGTAACCATTATCTGATATAGTTTTCATACACTAAACTAAATGTTCTAATTATGAGCCCATTTTACCTCCACCTGGAAGGCTGGGTTAAATTCCTTTATACAGATAAAGAATTTGAATCTCTGAGAGGTTGAATAATATGTCCAGGGTCTCAAGGTGGGAGGAGGTAGAACCATGATTTGAACTAGGACACTGAGATAAACACTACGGCTCTGAGGCTCTACAACATACAATCAATGAGCTGTCCCAGTTCCCAGGACGATTACTCAAGCAGATATTAAAAATCAGTGGTAGAATGAGTCTTTTAAGCTGGGATAGTTCCCTGGAGCAAAATGAATTGCAGTAAAAATGCAAAGAGCTCCTGTGAAATAATTAAGACCCCAGTCTCCACCAACAAGGTGGTCAATCAGTAGGAAAACTGTAAACACAGTACCAGCAGGGATAGCTGCTTTCGTGGCTCTGCAGGGACGGTGACTCATGGGTGTCAAAGGCTAAGCTCCTCTGGTTCTACCTCTTGAGACTTAGACACACAGAGGGCCTTAGATAAACTGAGATGAATCCACAGAGGCCCACCATGGTAGCGAGAAAGCAGTGTAAATGTGCAGTGTGCAGACAGGACGCTAGGGGGCATAGGAGAGCGATCCACCTGGATCCTAAGTGTTGGGGGCAGAGTAAGAGCAGAATTTCCTTTGTGAGGACAGGGAGTTCAACAGAAACCAACTGAGAACAACTGCAGGGAGACTCTTTGAAAGTCACAGTAAAGCATCTCCTGTGGAGAGAACTTGATGCTGTAGAAAAAAGGTGGACATGGGGTTTAGAACATGTCTGTTCCTGGCACCACTTTGTACATGAGACATCTTAGGCAAGCTTATTCACTGTCTGAGCCTCAACTTCAAGTTTATAAAATAGGATTAACAAAATTGTTCTCAGGACAGATCAAGGCATTTTCAAAGAACGTATATAGGCCATGGTACATAATCACTGCTTAATGAACATTGATTCCTTTCTCTCCTTTCTGATATTTAACAGGGCAACACGCTTGGATTGGTTTCCCTTGTGAGATGATAGTTCCATCACGGGGCTGTACGTCAAAGCTGGAAAAATACCTGTGAGGATGTTATGCTAGAAACACCAGCATGAATGCCATGTTGGTTCAGGTGGCCTCAAATGTCCTGTCATATTTCAATACTCTCTAATCCTAAGATCGTGAAGCAGAATTTTCCAAAGTAAGTCTGGGAGGTCCCTAGTCCTGTGAGAAGGTCTACCAAGGCAAAGAAAAGGATCTTCTGTCAAAGTCTGACTGAGGACCACTGCTTGCTGTATCCGAACAGAGATTCACAGGGCGCATCACATAGTACAAAAACAGAGAAATGTCACAGCAAAAAAGAAAAGGCTTTGCCTAAACACATTTGACCTAGGAACCCCCTTCCCCACCACAACACCTGATAACATCTCGGTAAACTAACATTCTAAAGATCACACACAGAGAACAAGCATGATACCAGGTACAATATCTCTGTCCCCATTTAAGTGACTCCTTAGGATGAGCCTCCAAGTCACTTTCCCAGTTGAGTTTCCCACCATTGAAAAAGGTGAGCATGGAGATCTGAGGCAGTGAGTGAGGCCACAATTACCTTGGGCAAGTGGTATCCAGCCAGCGTGGTGTCCACAGTCACCTCTCTGGGTACATTCATGGGAACGACGTTGCCCATTCTCTGCACCTCCTGGACAACAGCGTTGGTGTAGGGCATGGACTCTCGAGCTGCCAAGCTTGGCTGCTGCCATTGGCCAAGCACCCTGTCAATCTCAGCCTGTACTTTTTCTGCAAAATCAGAGAAATTTCTATCATTCTAATATTCATTATCCTCCTTGAGCCTGCTGAACAGCTAACAAATGAAATAACCAGGATCAAAATGGCTGAAGTTACAGCAGGCCGTGTAGACAGTAGTTTCTCAGGGAGGTACCTGATTGCAAAGTGGGCCCTGGTTTAACACAAATCTAGCTGCCAACTCTTACTTCTCAACTTTTGCTTCCTGCCCCAAGTTACTGAAACCTTCTGAGCCCCAGTTTCCTTTTCTTATGAATGAAGATATATCTACTCTCCTGTTTAGAACTTTTAAAAATTTACATGAACTGAGTTAGGGGAGTATCCAACAAATGGAAAAAAACTTGCTAATTTTGATCCAACATCTCTTTTTCTTTTTTTCTACAATACTAGACATTTTAGCTGGAGACCTGATCCCCAGCTAAAGACTACTTTTCCCAGAGTCTCTTGTGACTAATTGTGGATAAAAGAATGTATGTAGAGGGATGTTTACACTGGGAACATTCCCTTAAACTTAGGTCTCCACCTCCCTTCCCTTCCCCCTGGTGGAAAGGCAGCCTTATTGCTGAGACATCTCTGAGAGTGCCTACAGGGGGATTATTCTAGGCACAACAGAGCAACACATTAGATGGAGTCTGACCCCAAAGTGCTCTGCAGAGTCCAGCTTAGATATTTTCACTTGAGAAAAAAATAAACTACATTTTTTTTAAAAATCTGACAATTTAAAAACTTTTAAAATTGTGGTAAAATACACATAATATAAAATTTAACATCTTAAGCATTTTTATGTGTACAGATTAATCATGTTAAATATATTCAAATTGTTGTACAACCAATCTGCAGAACTTTTTATCTTGCAAAATGGAAACTCTGTATCCATTCAACCATAACTCCCCATGTTGCCCACCTCCAGCCTCTGACAACCACCATTTTAGTTTCACTTTTTATGAATTCAACCCATGTAAATACCTTGTATAAAGAGAAAAATACGGTATATGTCTTTTTTTGACTGGATTATTTAGTTTAGCATCATGCCCTCCAGGTTCATCCATATCGAAGCATGTGTCAGAATTTTTGCTTTTTAAGGATGAATAGTATTCCACTGCATTTCACATTTTGCTTGCCCATTCATCTACCAGTAGACACTGGAGGTGCTTCCACTTCATGTGTCATTTTAAGTCATTGGTATTTTGCAACTTCTGATAGAGAAACCAATTCTAAATTCTAACTAGGTGGTTTTTAAACTTAAAAAAAATGTAATTCACAATTACAAATGTATTTTACATGACCCAGGACATATGAAAAAACATATACAAACAGATATAACACGCATTAATGCATAAATAAGGAAAGATAAAATTTCATTAAAAACTTAACCTTAGTTCACAAGAAACACTCTGATCTTTCCTAATCTATTTTTTTAATTTAGGAAAGAAATTTGTCTTGATCTAGTAAGTTGACTTTATGTTCTGTTAATAAACTATTGTCCCAATTTGAAAAACTGTATCCCAACAGTTTTTATCCTCCATGTGCCCAAAGTGTTCTGGGGTCTAGAGATAAAATAAATGATTGTAACAGTCACTGTCTTGGAATGAACTGCGGCTGGTGGGGAGGATGTTTAAATAATGCATAGAAATCAAAGTAATGGAGGTGGATTCGGTTACCTCCAAAGGAAGGAAATGCTAATAGTTTCCTAGAGAGTGTGGTAACATCTAAGGGAAGGATGCTGAGTAGATTCTTCAAGCATAGCTAGTGGTTTAAAGTGGAAAAACTAGGGAAATACTTTCTTGTGTTATTCTTCTGAGGAGGAGCAGGTGTGATGGCACAGAGGCATAAATTAGGACAGTGCAGTGAAAACCACATGTCGTTTAGTGAGGCCACCATGCAGGGAGGGTTGTTGAGGCTGAACAGGCAGGAGGGGCACATCACAGGGCAGGATACACCAGACCCAAGAGTCTGAACATCGTCCACAGGGCAGTGGAAGACATGACTTAACAGGAGGGAAGGTGAGGACCAGCCTGCACATATGAATGGCATGTAACTCTTTCTGGGAACTCACTGAGATGTCCATGGACTTCACCGTTTTCCCCACTAGACTGGCAGTTTTCTGAGGGCAAGGACTCTGTTATGTTTATAGTACATGGACTCATCACAGTCCTGACAGAAAAACTGAAGAATGTGCCCGTTCTCCAGTCCACCAGGTGCTGTGACTGCCCTGCCCTCCCTCCATCCTACCACCTGTCTTCTGGCCCCAACTTTGGGAAGTGTCTTCCAGGAAGCACCATCCTGACCTGGCCCAGGCACACCCACAGATGTGCTCACCTTGGATGTCTGGGTACAGGGCCATGTAGAGCAGACCCCAGCACAGTGTTGTTGAAGTTGTCTCTGTTCCAGCAAAGAAGAGGTCCAGGGTGCTGTGAATGAGGTTTTCTTCATTGAAACTTGAGGTAGCATTGCCCCTGTTCTAGAAAGCACAATGTTTGTTAACATAGTTAACAGTGTTAACATTAACATCATCCACCCACGGCGGCTTCATCCTGGAGAGACGTGGAAGGAGAGACCCCCCCCCAACCCCCGGAGCAATGACTTTCCTTTTGGCCATCAAGGAATGAAGGTGTATCATTAGCATCCTCCTGCCCTAAGCACTAGATATTTTGTTAAGTTTGTTTGATGAAAATCAAGATAACTAATTTTTTTATGCCCATAACTTGGGAGAATCTGTTAGTACCTGGAAAAATACCCTTAGTTTCCAACATTAAACACATCATTTATTATCTGTATGACTTGAGAGAGTTACTAACCCTCTCTGTGCCTCAGTTTCCTGTTTGAGAAACTAGAACTAACCATACTCACCCCTTATGATGGCATTATGACTTACGTGAGATACAAAGGCATGTAGCAAACACTCAACAACTGTTGGTACTGATACCAGAAAGAATAAACTCAATTTCTCTAAAGTACAACAATTCTCATTCCTCCCCACTAGTCTTTTCCTTTCTTGCTTAAATTTCTGTGATTCCAACAGCCTTTCCTCATGGTTTTCCAGCAATTTTACCACCTTCCTCCAGAAGCTTCATTGTGTCAACATTCCTCTGTGTGTGGTCCCACACCTGCACACCTTTCAGCTCATGAAGTCTCTTCCTCTGAGGAGAAACCAATGCTTCTACTAATGCTGTGCCAATAAGGAGAAATAAGAGAGGAGATGGAAAGAGATCCACCACTCTGGCAAATCAGGAGAAGGAACGCATAATCTGATGAGTCATAGATGATGACAGGGAGGCAGTGATGTGTATTAACCAGAGGGGCTACTATGGTAAGGGCTATTCATCTAATTTGGATTATTCTTGCTTGTTTCCTATAAGGTTGGAAAGTGAATGACACAGGGACAAGGAAAGAAAGAAAAGTCCCTCCCACTTGAGTCTAAACTCTGGCATCAGATTCAGCTTTACTTGTGTCTCTACTGGGGAGCTGAGGGAAGGAGTAGGGAATTGGACACCAGCCCAAGTAATAATGAAACAATACTTATTTTTTCCTTTTCTGTATATCTCCTTCAAATATGGGTAGAGGGTAGAGAACTGGCTATAAACAGATAGTATTTGTGCTTTCCCAGAGCCTCAAACCAAATGCTGTTAAGCCTCTATCTTTATTTCTAATTGTGTCATGAATTCTGAGTTAATGTAATTCATCCACAGTATGAAATGTTGTCTCTATTTTTACCGCCCCCCCCCCGTGGTAGGCTGAATGATGGGCCACACAGATGTCCATGTCCTAATCTCTAGAACTCTAGCATGGTATTTTACCTAGCAGAAGGGACTTTGTATATGTGATTAAGTTAAGGGCACTGATCAGGGCAGATTATCCTGGATCATCCAAGGGCGCCCACTATATTCACAAGAATCTTTACAAGATAGAGGCAAGAAAGTCATAAAGAGAAGATGCCACATTGATGACTCTGAAGATGAAGGGGTGGGGCTTGAGTCAAGGAGTACAGGCAGTTCTAAAAGCCAGAAAATCAAGAAAATGGATTCTCCCCTGAGCTTCCAGAAGACGCCAGCCCTGCAACACCTTAACTTCAGTCCAGTGAAACTGGTTTCAGACTTCTGAACTCTAGACCAAATGAGAATGAACTGTGTTGTGTTAAGCCACCAAGTTTGTGGTAATTTGTTACAGCAGCAATAAGAACGTTGAATCCCCTCAATTGCTCTTTAAGAACGGAATTCAGGAAACAACTCTGGATTCCTCACCTTCTCTATTTCCTGGAGGTAAGCATCAATAAAATCTCTTGCTTCTGCAGGATTCCAATCTCTCTTGTGGTTTTTCAATCACATGGGCAACAAACATTGTCAGTTTCTTGCAGTTACTAAAGACCCTTTGGTGGGGACCAGGGAGGAATTTCATTATCCATGGAAAGACATCATAGACCTGATTGAGAAAAACAAATCCATCATGGAGTTAAGGTGGTGCCAGTTTTCCACTTATTAATTCAATATAACCATCCCCTCTTTCCATCTCTTCTCTGTTTACACTTAGCCATTACAGTCACTCTTGAGTCTTCCCATCTCTCTCATCCCTCTTCTTACCTACCCTCTGGCCAAGCATGTCAGCCCTCCGTCCACAGTATAACCAGGGTCAGATGACTCACCACCACTACAACTGCCTTGTCATCCTTGTACAATCCACCAGCACTTCCTACCTGGATGCTGGAAGAGCCTCCAACAGGTTTCCTGATTCCATCCTTCACCCCATTCCCAGTCTATTTTCCATTGAGCTCCCTGGATGACTGTTTACAGTTTAGTTGATCATTTCACTTTCTGGCTCTCAATTCTCCAATGCCTTACCATGACATTTAGATGAAATTCTATCTCATTCTCCTGGCCTGTAGCTCTACATGAGCTGCCCGTCACACTCCTGTCTCCTTCTCTGCTATTATCCCCACCATCTTCATGTCCCTTACTGTTTCCAGTGCAACCCCACTGGCCTCTGTGGTAACACCCAGGATGTCCTTGTTTAGGTCTTAGCAAATGGTCTTCCTCTGAAATCTGCACAACTCCAGCCCCTTCCTTCATTAAGGTGCTGCTCAAAGGCCACCTACTTGGACCTGTCTTACCTGATGATCCTATAATTAGCAGAACTTCTGCACCATCCTTCCATTCCTTTATTTTGTTTAATTGACTCCTTGGCAGTTATCACTAGTTATTTGTGTGTGTGTGTGTGTGTGTGTGTGTGTAAATATGTGTGTGTGTGTAAACCTGTCTATCTACATAACTAACTATGATAAACCTTTATATGTATTTATTTGTCTGTCCCCACTCTGATCAAATCTCAGTATACATAAGACATTTTCTACTAAAATAAAGTGGTTTTTGAAGATATTTTATCTAATAATACCTGGGAGAAAATAGATAGCATAACATAATGGAAAGTGGCCTAGATTTATAATAAAACATGCACAGGTGTGTCTATTAGCTCTCTTGGTTTCTAGCTATAATGCATTGGCACTAATACTTATAATAATCACAGTAATAATGTGATTTGTTGCTATTTATACCAGCTGTCAGTGAGGCCTGAGGGTTTTTTTCAAGAACAAAGGAAATGAGATCCACCCCCCACTTAACACAGAGCCAGCGGACACTATGTGGATTTCCTTACACATTCCCATGTCTGCTTGCACACATCAGGATGCTTCATTTCATCTTTAAAGAACTGTTGTAAAAAATCGGCAGAGATAAATTGTGTGTAGTTGTCCATCGAAGTACCTGGCCTCTTTTGTGTCACTAAGAAATGCTTCTACCCATGGCCCAATGCCCCATCAACCTCCTAGGAATTTCTCTCCCCTGGGTACCCACAGAACTCTCATGACTTCCTAGGTTCTGTCTTAAGAGGAGGGAAGAGAATAGAATTACTGAATGGGGACCTACCCTGATTAGAAGTGAGAAAAAGGAATGCTATTCAAAATAACATAAATGATAAATATAATAGCTCACATTCATTAGGGCCCTTTAATGTGCCAAGAATCATAGGAACTGTTTTATCCATTTTGGTGTGATGGGTCCAGAAAGCTCCAGGAAAAAAATGCTTATCAGGAATAAATAATAGCAAACCCTCTTCTAAACATTAGAGAGGCGACATCAACACTTGGGGCTGAATATCCCTAGAAGTTTCTTTCAAATGCAGAAGGGAGGCTGAGTGACCACGAAGCTGAGCAGGGTTATTGACAGACTCACAGTCCCAGCAGGACAGAGGAGGAGGGCAGGGCCCACCAAGGAAAGGGTGAGGTTTCAAACCCCCACATCTATAACTTTAAAAATTAGGAGATTGAACATAGCACCTGTGGATAGGCATGGAAGCAGTGCAGCTACAGGAGAAATGTTTAAGTACTTTTTACATCCAGGTGCAAATGCAACACACAAGGGAGGATGTGTCCATGTGAACGACAGAACAAGAATGTTGAAGGCAGCTTTAGTTCCAACATCCCCACTCTGGAACTCACCCAACTGTCATCAGTAGGAAAAGAATAACAAAAAGTAGAAAACTCAGCAGTAAAAACAAGAGCACATAACATATGAACCTCAAAACAGTGTGCCCAGGGAGCACCAGGCACAGAAGAGAACTTCCTTGGGAGGATGGAGGTGGGGGGTTAGGAAGGTACATGGAGAGGAGGGACTCCAAGGTGATGGAGACATTGTGCTTTTTAAAGAAAACAACATTTGTGCACAAGTGCAGCTGATATGAAATTTGTCCTTCACATGAATGTTAGTAAAATTCTTTGTCTATAGTAAATATTTAACAATATTATGTAAAACGGTAAATACAACAGATGAATTTCAAAAATATTTCTGTTAATGTCAATTTTAGAAGGTTATGTATTAGCTCAAAAAACAAAACCAGGAAGACCGCATCTCATCTGTGTCTGACATCAGCCCAATACCCTTATCCAAGGTAGGAAGTGAGAACGTCTCACCTGGCGGAACATTGACATCTGCAGACGTGTGAATTCATCCAGCAGCCTCAGCAGCTCCTGGAACTCATCATCCTGGTAGTCAAAACGCTCCCCAAATGTGATGGAGCAGATAATATTGGAAACTGCATTCCTGATTTTGAAGTCAGGGTCGAAAGGCTGTCCTGGAAGGAGAGGAAGAGGTGGATCCTTCAGATTTGTGCCTTTCCATTTCCTCTGAGGGTCTACCCTACACGACACAGGACACACTGAGAACAGAACCACCTCTGAGACTGGACCCAGCACCCTCCGCAGGGTCTGACCTACAGCAAGTATTCAGTCAGTGCCTGGAAGTCAAACTGACAACCAGGATTTAAAATCAATAATGTGTTCTATACCCGTCTTCTCGTGTCTAACTTTCCAGCTCCATAAGGGCAGGTCATGGTTAGTTGTTCACTGTTATCCCCTCAGTGCCCTACACAGTGCTGGGCACAGGCAGGCACGTGGCCACTTATTAAGCATCTGGTAGGTGAAGGAATGAGCCTCAGTCTCCTGCACCTGTCCTATGACACACTCACCAGCCTCCTCTCCTACTGCCTGGGTGAGGTAGCGGGCCTCTTCCTGAATGCGTTCCTCTAAGCTCTTCTTTCCTAAACCAAAGTTCCTCAGTGTCATCAGGGCAAACCTTCTTTGCTCCTTCCATTCCTGGCCATTGGACATGATCAATCCTGGGAAAAAGAGAGCCAACATTATGAAAAGAGAGCCAACAAATTCCATTGGGATGTGTATCAGATGGAAGGAAGGAAAAAGGCATCAGGCACTAGAAAATTATCCATAAAAACCCTCCCAAACAATGAATATAATGGCTAGTACTTACTGATTGCTTGCAATGCCAGACACATTTGTATTTTTATTGCATCATTTAATTTAGAACTAACAGAGCCTCTCTGAGCTAGGTACTATCATTACTGCCAACACCCAACCTATGATTTTGTTGATAAAAAACTGAGATACAATGGAGAAAGTAAAATTTTGCAAGGACAGAGAGTTATTAAGCAGGTGAACTGGTTTTGAAATTTAGGCTCCCTGACTCCAAAGTCCATGCCTTTGATTACTTATCACCTAAGTATATTTCAGTGTTTGTTGTGTACCTAGGAAGAATGTACTTATGGGTTAGACAAAATCCATACTCATAAGGAGGCAAGGCCTTACTCCAAGTCAGACCGTAAGAAATAAATGAATCACTGAAGAAATCAAGGTTTGGTGAAGAGTCTATGCAAAAAGAACAACAGAGCAAAGAAGAAAAAAAGAAAACCCACATCGGTGTGTTTAATTGACCATTGCCCATTTCATAACACAGGGGAGAACACACCCCTTTCATGTCTTCATGTCCAAAGAACTCATCAATCCCTTTTAATGTCTGGCTCTGGCCTCCACCCTCTCCATGAAATGGCCCTCCCTGCTGTCAAATCCAAGACCCTTTACAACCTCATCTGGATACGTCAGCTGCCTGAGACACTTCTCTCTTGAAACACTCTCTTCCAATGGTGCTCAGGACACCTCACTCTCCAGATTTTCCTCCTAATTCTCTGACCACAGAGAACTTACCATAATTTGGTTAATTCATCTACTTTTATCAAATTTCAAAATGATGCAGTTCTTCAAGATTCATGATCTTCAGGCCTCTTCTCTTCCTACCCTAGGCTCCATTTGTGAGAAAAATCTCATTAACTCCTAAATTTTAAGTAACGTCTACTGATAGCATCTATTTCTTTCTTAGCTCCAAGCATTCATACAAGTGTCTGCTTGACTCTGTTGACTTAAAGGATTTCAAGCTCAGCATATTCATGACTGAATTCACGATTTGCTCCGCACAACTTTCCCCCCAAGCCAGCCCACACCTTGTCCTCCCCAAATGTTTCTTCCTTTTATCTGCCCACTTGGGTGTCCACCTCAATATCTCATTCTCCCAACATTTAGGTCATCATGTCTTACTGGATTTACCTCCTGAATATCTTAAATCTATGTATTTTTAGGGCCACTATCCTGGCCTAACACACTGTAATGTCATTTCTTGTCACCTTACTAGTCCAAGCTACCACCTTCTCTAACCAAAAATGCTACAATAATCTCTTTATCCCTATATTCCATTCCTGACATTGCAATCTAGCTAAGTCTTTAAAGTGTGCAATGTAAATATGATGATTCCTTCCTCTACTTAAACCAAGTTTCCATTGTTATTCAGATAAAAGCTACATCCATAACAAGAACATGCAGGAAGGATCCTGGCCAAACTCAGCAGCTTCACCTCCATTTAATCCCTGCGCTGCCACACTGGCCAGCTTTCAATTTCCCAAGTTCACTGTCCTCCTTCCCACCTCAGAGACTTTTCATATTCTACTCCCTCTGCTTATTGCTTCCTCACTGTATTAAATTAGTTGTCATTTACAGTCATTAGCATTTTTGTATCTCAGGACTAGATTAGATATCCCTAATGGATGCACTCAGCACGTACCTTCATAACACTAAGACTTTAAATTATTAGACTAATTGATACCACCTTCTGGATAGAATGTAAGTTACATGACGACAAGGATTTTGTCTGTCCTACTCACTGTCACATCACTTGTGTCTGGCAACAGGTGTCACAGGGCAGATAATAAATTGAGTGAATGGATGTAGAGGTAATGGGTAAAATATTTCAAAAAGGAATTGAGAACACCTGAAAACAAGGATGCTTTGGCAGAAGAATTTATTTGAATTTTTTATTTGGATTTTTCAACCCGTAAGTTTATTTAATGATTTTGTGAAGTATGCATTTCAAACTGTTCTAAAATTGAATTAGAGGATCTTGATACCTTGTGAGGCACAGCCTTAATATGAAAGTGTAAGTGACTAGAGGCAAGAGGGGATCAGCAGATTCAGCAGGAGGACGCAGATCCACATCCATTTTCCTGAGGGAAGAGATTTCAATGGGAAAGCAGAAAAAGAGACCTGGAATGCATTGCCTCCTCCTCTTCTTACAAAACACATCACATCATTTAGTGATGTGGACTAAATCACATCATCTGGGAGAAGCTGTCACCTGCATGAACTTTCTCTGGATGCTTTCATTTATCAAAGCATCCAGATTTATCAAAGCATCCAGAGAAAGTTCATGCAGGTGACAGCTTCTCCCAAATCCATGACATTGGAGCTGACCCTGCCAGGTTCCCTGAGGATGTGTCTTCAACAGGGAAATGTGGGCACTAAGCTTCTTTCAGGGGCAGAAATTTCATGATGGGCCTGGTCGCTGGGAGTGTTGGAGAATTACAGTCACAGAGGCACCTTTCACAGACCACAAGAATCACAACCATATGAGTCTTACCTTTGTTCTTAAATACACGGCCTGTGAAAGGTGTTATGGGGTGGTTCAAAAAGTTTTGGCCCTGGTGGACAAGGACTTCTTTGAGTAAGGGCAACCCAGTTATAATAATTGAAGATATTCCACCAAATTCCAGACCAAGAAGGTTCCCATATTTCTTCACAATCTGAAAAATAGTAAAAAGGTCACAGTTGAATATGAGCGTGTCTGTGTGTCCAAGAATGAAAGGTGTGTGTAGCTCATATTGAAGGGAGTCTGTGTGTGTGTGTGTGTGTGTGTGTGTGTGCATGCGCACCTGGGTCTGGTGGGAATATCTCTTCCTTTTCCATTTGTCCTCCTCTCAACTAGATTTGGTTGAATGCACTACAGGACATAAACTTTCCTTAAGATTTTTCATTCATTTGTTCAACCTATTTGAATTGAGTGAGCATGTACCATGTATCCTATGAACAAGGCATAAAGATACAACTATAATAAAACAAAGAAGGCGCTAAATTCAAGCATCTTAGAGTCTAGTGAAGGGAGAGAATTCATCACAAGTGACTCACCAGAGGAAGCTGAGATATGTTTATAAAATTTCTGGAAGCCTGGACTTCTTAGCAAACCATTTCTGTTTAACCAGAAGAGAATGTCCCCTCTGCAAACATGCTCCAGATAATAGAAAAGTCATTATAGGGCTGGGGTCAGGTGTGGAGAAGAGCACACTAATTCTGGAGCCATGTGTAAATCTTAACTCCATATTTGACTGTTGGGAGCTCTCAGGCAAATTCCTTCACTTATTTTGAGTTTCAGCCCCCTGCTGAAAGGGGGAAATTATTCCTCCCTCAAAGGTTTCTGTGAGGAAGACTGAGACCAGTAATGTGGAAGGCATTTTGTCTCCTGGTATCTGAAAAACAGCCACTCCAGACTCTGGGGAATGAATGATTTTGTGTGCAAAGGGACCTGGATGAATCCACTCATGGTGACAGACTGGACAAGGGCACATGGACAATGTGCTGGAGAAAGGCACTTGGGCTCACAGACAACCACATCCACTGGATGCCATATTAAGCACCTTCCCATTTTATCCCATTTACTTCACAACCACCCTACAGAAGTAATGATTGTCATTGTCTTTCAGTAAAGAAAAATGAGTCACACCCAAAGTAACTTAGCCAAGGTGAGAAAGCTATTGGGTTTGGAGGGAATTGGCAGGCATCATATAGAACATAAGGACAAAGACATGAACCTGAGATGGTGCGAGGACCTTAGAGTTTAGTGGGATGAGAGATTTAATGTGAGAATGAGAGTGATGCGGGTGGAGAGAGGAAGGAAGAGAGAGACAATGGAAGAGTGTGCAGGTGTGACATGACTGTACACAAATGAGCAGGTATGGGCAAGGATGGTTTGGATAGCATTCAATGGTCATTAACCAAAGTCTTTCCTGACCTGTTAATTTAACAGAGGAATCTATGTAGGCCCTGTCCCTGCCTCCTGTGTGCAGGGCTGTGTCCAGCTGCAGGCCATGGTATCAAACAAAGGGGTTCATTTCCTACAGGTATCTGTGGCTCCTCCTCCCCAGTTGCCATCCACTTATGCTCCTCCAGGTCACCCAAGCACCCTGCAACCCATCACCCCATCAGAGAAAATACCATGGATTTGCCTATATTGAACCATCCTTGTGTCCCGGGGTTGAAACCAACTTGATCATAATGTATGATACTTTTTCAGGTGTTGCTGGATTCTGTTTAAGGATTTTACTGAGAATATTTGCTTTATGTTCATTAACAATATTCTCCTGTATGTTTTTTTTCGGTAGTGTTGGGGTTTTTGTTTGTTTGTTTGTTTGTTTTGGTCTGGTTTCGGTATCAGGGTGATGGTGGTTTCATAGAATGAGTTTGAGACTGTTTCTTCCACTTGAATCTTTTGGAAGAGTTTGAGAAGGATTGGTATAAGTTCTTCTTTCTATGTTTGGTAGAATTCCCCAGTAAAGCCATCTTGTCCTGGACTTTTGTTTGCAGGGAGGTTTTTTATTGCAAATTCCATTGCACTTCTAGTGATTACTCTGGTTCAAATTATCTATTTCTTCTGAATTCAGTTTTGGTGGACTGTATGTTTCTAGAAACATGTCTCTTTCTTCAAGGTTGTCCAATTTGTGGACATACAGTTGTTGATAGTATTCTCTTACAGTTTCTTCTATTTCTGTAGTGTTAGTTGTAATTTCTCCCCTTTCATGTCATATTTTGATCTTTTGTGTCCACTGTTTTCTTCTAGTGAGCCTGGCCAGGAGTTTGTTGATTTCGTTTACTCTTTCAAAAACCAGCTCTTGTTTCATTGTTTTCTTCTTTTGCTTTTTAAAAACCTCTACTTTATTCACTTCCTCATTGATCTTTATTATTGCTTTCCTTCTGTTGATCTCAGGTTTTATTTGTTCCTATTGCTCTTCTTCCAAGTGGTAGGTTAGGTTGTTTATTTGAGATTGTTCTTTCTTGAGAATGGTCTGTGTTGATACAAACTTCCCACTTAGGAGTGCTTTTGCTTCATCCCATAGATTTTGTGTGGTTGCGTTTTCATTGTCAATTGTCTCAAGGTGTTTTTTACTTTCTTCTTTGATTCCATTATTGACCCATTGGTTTTTTAGTAGCATTTTGTTTAGTCCCCATGCCTTTATTTTTTTTTTTCTTGTTTGTCTTTCTTTGGTTGATTTCTAGTTTCATGCCATGGTGGTAGAAAAGATGCCTGAAATTATTCTACCCTCTTAAATTTGTAAAGGCTTCTTTTGTGTCCGAGTATGTGGTGGTCTAACATAAAGAATGTTCCATGTGCACTTGAAAAAAATTTATTCTGTTTATTTGGGATGTAATGTTCTTGAAATATCACTTATGCTTAAATAGACTATTGTGTCATTTAGTATATTTGTTGCCTTATTGATTTTCTGCCTGGAAGACCTATCCAACGATGTTTGTGGGAGGTTAAAGTCTCCTACTAATATAGTATTTCCCTCCATTTCTCCCTTTATGTCTGTTAGTATTTGTTTTATGTATTTAGGTACTCCTATATAGGGTGCATATATGTTAACATATGTAGTATCTTCTTCTTGTATTACTCCATTTATCATTATATAGTGTCATTCATCTTTCTTTATGGCCCTTGTTTTAAAGTCTCTTTTGTCTGGTATGAATATTGCCACCCTTGCTTTCTTGTCATCTCATTTACATGAAATAAGTTTTCCTATATCCTCACTTTCAGTCTATGTGTGTACTCCACCTTAATGGGGGTGTGCTATAATACTGGAAAGTATGGGTAGAAACTTGTCTTCACCCGATTCAAGCAAAAAAGAGATGCCACTCCTCTACTGACTCCGCATTGTGAATATCACTGCTGAACTGCAGTAGAGAGACTCCTTGGAGGACTCAGGGGGCAAAATTCTGATTTCTGCCACTGGAGAGAAATAAGGAGGTACCCATTCCCATAGAGAAGTTGTAGGGACATTGCTGACTTGCATTCCCCATGCAGCAAAAAAACAGGCTTTCCTACTCAAAGGGCTCCAGTCTTTTGTCCCCATCCTCATTCTCTCCAGCCTGTAAGGATGAGAATGTGGGCTGGAGTCTTGTGGGGGAGGGTAACACATAAGTGTGGTAGACCAGTATAGCACTGCAAAGGTTCTATAACTTAAATTGACATTTAAATTCCAATCAACAAGAGTCAGCACTGAACATAAGTAGGTTGAATATCTGCTAAAGTGCAGATTTACGCAAATACCCCAGTCACATAACAAAATACCGAAAATGTCCAGACTATAGTGTAAAATTACTCATGTTACCAAGAATCAAGGAAAAGTCAACTTGAATGAGTTGAGACCAACACTGAGATGATAGAGATGTTGGAATTATAGAATACTTTTATGCATTGATTATAAGTATGTTTTAATAAACAATTACACTCAAAATTTTTAAAAATAGAAAATCTTAACAGAGAAGTAGAAAATATACATAAGAACCAAAGAGAAATTATAGAAATAAAAAATAAGATAACCTAACAAAAAACTCATTAGAGCAACTCAATGCAGAGTATTAATGACAGAAGAATCAAAGAAATTGAATACATGAAGACAAAGTACCCAATTGTAACAACTCAGAAAAAATAGAGTGAAAAAAAAACAAAAACAGAGCTTCGGTGACTGATGTTAGGATGACAAAAGTGCCATTAGTGACCAAGAGTACTAGAAAGAAATGAAAAACAAACAAAAAACATGGACTTGAAAAAATATTTGAAGAACGAGTATCTGAAAAATTCTCAAACGTGGTAGCAGTAAAACCTGTATATCCAGGAAGCTGTGAGTGAACCCAGTAAATCCAAGGAATTCAACAGCAAGACATACCGTAATCAAATCTCTAAAAAGTAAAAACAATGAAAATTTCTTGAAAGTATGCAGAGGAAAACAACTAATCTCTCATAGAGAAAACAGTTCACAGATTTCTCATCAGGAAGTCGGGAGCGCCCCCCCCCCCCCAATAGCACAATATTTTTAAGAATAAAAGAAAATGTCAACCTAGAATTTTATATCCAGTGAAAATGTACTGCAGAAATGAAGGTGAAATAAAAACTTTTTAGATGAAAGAAAGCTAAGAAATTTTTTTTTTTTTTTTTTTTTTTTGCTGGCAGACCAGTTTTAAAAGAATGGCTAAAGAAAGTTCTTCAGTTACAAAAGAAAGAGCAAGGGGAAGCACAAATAAGTGGGTAAATACACGAGACTATTCTTCTCTTCTGGAATAAAAAGTTGCGCTTGACTGTTAAAAGCCATGTTATAACTGTCATAACTACTGTCTGATGTAGTTCTCTACGTATGCAGAGATAATATTTAACATATTTTATGTATTAAAAACTGCAAAAGGTAAAGTGACCTGAAGTTGTAAGGTGTCTATATTCCTCTTTAAGTGGAAAAGTATTGATTCTTAATTCAATAAGCTGTGCATGCAGAGCATGGTATCTTTAGAGCAAGCATGTAAAACACAATACAAAGAGAGAGAGTCAAAAACACTACAGAAAAAAACTGAATTCTTAAATAATGTTCAGGTGACGCACAGGAAGACAGCAAAAAGAAAGAGAGAGATAAAATACAATTTAAAAAAAAGAAAAGAAAAAGTAAAATGGCAGGGTTAGGTATTAATATATCAATAATGTATTTAAATATAAATGATCAAAATTCACACATTAAAAGACAGATATGAGCAAAATTTTAAAAATGACCCACCTGTATTCTATTGATAAGAAATTCAATGAAAATATAACAATATAAGCTAAGGTTAAAAGTGAAAGAATGGAGAAGAATACACTATGCAAATCCTAATCAGAAGAGAGCTGGTGTGTCCATATTACATCAGACAAAATAAAGTTCAGGCAAAGAAAGTTACCACAAATAAAGTGGGACATTGCACAATAATTAAAGAACCAATTCACCAACATGACATAACAATTTTAATGTATATGCACCATAAAAAGAGCTGCCAATTACATAAGTGAAAAGTACTAGAACTGACTAGAGATATAGACAGAATGGCAATTATATTTGGAGACTTCAATATGCCTCTCCTAGTCACTGAGCATCAGTAGATAAGAAGTCAACAGGCATACAGAAGAAGTAAAGAACACAGTTACCTAATTATTTCTAATCGACATATGGTATAAAACACTCCACCCAACAACAGGAGAATACACATTTTTTCCAAGTATGCATGGTGCTGTATCTTGGGTCATAAACCAACATTTACATATTTTTAAAAAATTGAAATCATAAATATATGTCCTCAGACAGTAATGGACTCAAACTGGAAATCATTAACAGAAAGAAAACAAGAAAATCTCCCACTACTTGGAAATTGAATAACACATTTCTTGAATAAGGGGACAGATTTAGGAGCCTAGCTTTGGATTTCTATAGACTAATTCTGTCACTTAGTGGTTCCAACTGGGTGTTTCTCCCAGAAAGTGACAAATACTTCTCCATGTGAACTAAAGTATCCACTATAGGCTTGTGTTTAAATTGCTGCAGGTAATTTCTAGGCAAAGGGGAATTAATATTTGTTGGCCACCTGCTATTCGCTATATTAATATTGACCATTCACTGTTTTATTTAATGTTCACAACTACCTGTCACAGTGTCGTCTCTCAGCAAAGTACCAGTGCTGAGAGACAGGGAAGCAGCTGAATAATCTTGGGAAAGTGTTGGATGTTGGAGAGAATTTTAGGGAATTCAGAGTGACCACAGTTAGGAAGTCCTGATGGGAGATGATTACAAAGAAGTGGAAAGAGGCTACGAGAAGGGTTCCAAGCGGCTCCCTAGGGAGTCTGAACTTGGGAGGCAGCTGGGAAGTAGGGAGAAAGCCTGAAGAGAGGAATGACATTGTAAATGACTACTTTAGTGAGAGTGGATTGCAGAGTGAGGAGACTGAAGGTGAGGGCTCAGTCCTTGTGGGGATGGCAGCAACTCAGTTGTAAGGTGGTGAGGATTTAGGTAATGGTATCACATTTTACTCATGGGAAATGCAGACTGGAAGAGGGAAAGTATAGCATTTCCCCCCAACACTGAGGATAACAGTATTAAAGAGACAAGGTGATCATATTACAAATAGGATGTGCCAATAGTGCATAACATGACACACAAATGACTTAAAGAACGTAGCATGTCTGGCATTCTAAAATGTAAACAGCTCACAATATTTCACCCCTAGAAGGGGCAGATGGAATCAAGACAGTTGACGATGAGGAATACAAAGCTCAATGCAGGGGGTACCAGGATATCAGCTTTAGCGTCAACTTCCCCCCCGCATCCCCCCGCATCCTCCTGCCCCCGGTACCAGGAATGGCCTTTGCCCTACAGGTCAGGGTCAGGAGGCGCCAGGGCACTTTCCCCCACTCCTACCGGCTGAAGCGATAGGTGCAATTTCCCAAAATCCAGAAGGAAGAGGTGTCCTACGAAGGGCAGGTGCAGGGGCCCAGGTGGGTAGTTCTTAGGGCGCCGACTTTTGAGGAAATCGGCAAAGAAGAGAAAGATGAGAGCACCCAGCAGGAGACTGCGGAGACGGAGCAGCCCCCGGAGGGCCGCCGCCAGGGAGCCCAAGGAGCCCAGCATGGCTGTGGTATCTGCTCTCTTTTCTGAGTTCAGATGCAATGACTGTCCCAGCGGGGCTCTAATATGAGCGCCCCGCCCCGCCCCCTATCCCCGCCCCTAGGCCCTTGCAACCCCAGTGGATCCCAGCCACACCACTCCCTTCAGGGACTCACTCCGCCCCCCCACCCCCCTGCCATGGGGCTCCCTGTACCACCAGTTCTGCCTGCTCCTTTCCTAGGCCCTGCCTCCTGCAGCCTCCCCATCAGTGGGTCCTCTCCTTCCCACCCTCCACCATCAAGCCCACATGCCTCACCAGATGCCAAGGGCCTGACTCCTGGGAGAACACGCTCGGATTTTGGAAAAGGCCAGGCTGGAAGCCTTTTTGTTTGCTATTTAGAAAGCCTCTCTCTCTGTGAGAACACAGGCCTCTAGGGTTAGGTTTCCGTTGCATCTCTGACAGCACTGCAGACCTTTGAGCTCCACGTTTTTCAATGACCCTCTCGTCCAGTGATTGGAACCAAGCCTGGTGAACTTTAATCAGGACAACAGCAGCGCCTGACATTTCTTGGGTGCTTATTATATGCCAGGCATTGCTGCCACCTCTATGCATTAATCGCTTAATTCTGACAAAACTATACAGATTTTCTTTGTTCCATCTTGTAGTTGCAGAATCTGAGACAGAGGATAAGTACTCATAAGCGGTGAATAAATGATCTTACCGACCTGAAACACACCTAAAGTAGGCCCTGTATTTGGTACTGCTTTGAAGATTAAGAAGCATTACATCAAATCCCTAGCACTGAGGCTAGTCCTTAACAGGTGCTTAATGAACACTGATATCAGAGGTTTCAGAGGATAAGTGCAAACAGAGAAAAGAGCTGAAAAGGGGGATGGTTACATCCCCCGCCCCCCCCTCCCATGCAGGGCGGGTCTTGGCTCATCCCCCCTGTGCTCTGACACCTGCTCCAGGCTTCTGCTGCCCCTCCTCTACCTGAATGCCTGAATACAGAACTCAGGAAGGAACGCTGGATTCCTCATATTCACTATTTCCTGGATGTAAGCATAAATAAAGTCTCTTGCTTCAGCAGGATTTCAGTCCTTCTTGTGGTTTTCAATCACATAGGCAGCAAATGTTTTCAGTTCTCCCAGTTACTAAAGACCCTTTAGTGGGATCCAGATAGGAATTTCATTATCCTTGGAAAGACATCCTGGAGCTGATTGAGAAAATCAAAACAATCATGGTAAGGTGGTACTAGTTTTCCACTTTTTAACAGAATGTAACCGTTGACACTTCTTATTCTCATCCCTCTTCTTACCCTCTGACCAAGCATGTCAGCCCTCCATCCACAGTATAACCAGTGTCAGACGACCTGTCACCACTCCAACTGCTTTGTCATCCTTGTACAAAACACCTGCATTTCCTACGTGGATGCTGTGATAGCCCCCAGCAGGGTTCCTGATTCCATCCTTCACCCCATTCAGCTCAGCTCCCAGGCGGGTCATTTAACAGTTTAATTGATCACTTCACTTTCTGGCTCTCAATCCTCCAGTGACTTTCCATGACATTTAGAAAAAAATTCAACCTCATTCTCCTGGCCTGAAGCTCTCCATTATCTGGCCCCTCACACCCCTGTCTCCTCCTCTGCTATCCTCCCCGCCATCTTCCTCTCTCTTACTCTTTCCAGTGCAGCCCCACCGGCCTCTGTGGTAACACCCAGGATGTCCTTGTTTAGGTCTTTGCATTTGCTATTCCTTCCACCTGGAATGGTCTTCCTCTGAAATCTGCACAACTCCAGCCCCTTCCTTCATTAAGGTGCTCCCCAAAGGTCACCTACTTGGACCTGTCTTGTTTGATGATCCTATAATTAGCAGAACTTCTGCACCCTCCTTCCATTCCTTTATTTTGTTTTATTTTCCTTCTTTGGAATTATCACTAGTATATGTGTGTGTGTGTGTGTGTGTGTGTAATACACGTCTATCTGTCTGTGCATCCTTGTATCTGTGTTAAACATGTGTGTGTGTGTATGTATGTATATATATATTTGTCCATCCCCACTATGATGTAATCTCCATGTGGGTAAGAGAGTTTAATGGTGAAATAGAGTAGTTTTAAATATATTTTCTCTTATAATATCTAGTCAAAAAGAGATAGCATAAGATAATGGAAAATGGCCTAGATTTAAAGAGAAACTGGCAGGAATTGGACTGTTAGCTCTGTTGTTTTCCAGTTATGATACTTTGGTAATTAATAATAATAATAATAATATAATAATAATAATAATAATAATAATAATAATAATAATAATAATGTGGTTTCTCACTACTTAAACTGGCTGCCAGTCAGGCTTGAGGGTTATTTTGGAGACTACATGACAGGAGACCCACCCCACACTTAACACAGAGCCTGTGGACCAGTATGCGGATTTGCTTAGACATGACGATATCTCCTTGCACACATCAGGATGTTTTATTTCACCTTAAAGGACTGTTGGAAAAAGTCAACAGAGATAAGGTGTGTGTAGTTGTCCATCAAAGTACCTGGTCTCCTTTGCGTCTCTAAGAAATGCTTCTACCCCTGCCCCACTGCCCCATCATACCCACCCACCCCACCCAGGAAACTGTCTTCCCCAGGAACAGGCAGCTTTGTATCCCCTGAAATCTCATGACTTTCTAGGCTCTGTCCTAAGAAGAGGAAAGAAAATGGAAATACTGAACGGGTGCCTACCCTGATTAGAAGTGAGAACAGGGAACATTATTCAAAAATAACATTGACAATAATCATAAAAGCCCACATTCATTAGGCCCCTTTAATGTGCCAGGACTCATAGGAACTGCTTTATCACCTTTGGTGTGATGGGTCCAGAAAGCTCCAGACAAAGATGCTTGTCAGGTATAAATAACAGCAAACCCTCTTCTAGACATGAGACAGGATACCTCAGCACCTGGGGCTGATTATCCCTAGAATTTCCTTCCAAATCCAGAAAAGAGGCTGAGAGACCAAGAAGCTGAGCAGAGTTATTGACAGACTCACAGGCCCAGCAGGACAGAGGAGGAGGGCAGGCCCAGCAAAGAAGGGGTGAGGCTTGAACCCCCTACGTGTATACCTGACAGAAGTAGATGATTGACCACATCCAGAGTGGATGGGCATGTAAACAGTGAAGCCACTTGGGGAACCGTTAAGTACTATTTATGTCCAAGTGAATCTGCAAGAGAAATGGAAGGATGTGCCCACGTGAACGAGTGAACAAAAATGTTCACAGCAGCTTAATCACAACATCCCCACAGTGGAAGTCACCCAAGTAGTCATCAGGAGAGAAAAGAATAGCAAACAGTGCCATATTCACAGGATGGAAAACTAAACAGAACTCCTAAAAAGAGCAACTCATATAGGAATCTCAAAACAATGTGCCCAGGGAGCACAGGGCACAGAAGAGAACTTCCAAGGGAGGACAGACATGGGGGGTTAGGAAGGGACATGGAGGGGAGGGACTCAAAGGTGATGGAGATATTGTGCCTTTTAAAGAAAACAACATGCATTCAGAAGAGAATGTCATGTGGAGTTTTGTACTTTACACAAATGTTAATAGTATTATTTGTCTGTAGTAAATATTTAACAAAGTTATTCAAAACAGTAAATACAACAGATTGATTTCAAATATGTTTGTGTCAAAGACAATTTTAAAAGGTTATGTATTTATTAGACTGAAAAACAAAACCAAGAAGACCCCATCTTATCTGTGTCTGACATCAGCCCAATACCCTTATCCAAGGTAGGAAGTGAGAATGTCTCACCTGGCGGAATATTGACATCTGCAGGTGTATGAACTCATCCAACAGTCTCAGCAGCTCTTGGAATTGATCATCCTTATAGTCAAAGCGCTCCCCAGACATGATGGAGCAAATAATAATGGAAACTGCATGCTTGATTTTGAAGTCAGGTCGAAAGGCTGTCCTGGAGGGAGAGGATGATTGATGTCTTTCTCTTTTCTCTGAGAGTCTACCCTACATGACACAGAACCACCTCTGATACTGGCCCCAGCACCCTCCACAGGGTCTGACCTACAGCAAGTACTCAGTCAGTGCCTGGGAGTAAAACTGACGACCAGAATTTAAAATCAATAATGTGTTCACACCCATCTTCTTGTGTCTAATTCTCCAGCTCCAAGAGGGCAGATCATGGTTAGTTGTTCACTGTTATCCCCTTAGTGCCCTACTCAGAGCTGGGCACAGGGCAGGCACATGGGCTCTTATTAAGCATCTGGTCAGTGAAGGAATGAGCCGCAGTCTCCTGCACCTGTCCTATGACACACTCACTGTCCTATGACACACTCACCGTCCTCCTCCCCTACTGCCTGGGTGAGGTAACGGGCCTCTTCCTGAATGTGTTCCTCTAACCTCTTCTTTCCTAAACCAAAGTTCCTCAGTGTCATCAGGGCAAACCTTCTTTGCTCCTTCCACACCTGGCCATTGGACATGACCAATCCTGGGGAAAAGAAAGCCAACATTATGAAGAGAAGGAAGGGAAAGGGCATTAAGGCACTTGAATACTATTCATAGAAATAATCCCAAAGCAGTGGGTATATTGAGTAGTATTTACTGAGTGCTTAAAATGCCAGATAAATTTGTATTTTTAATGCAATGAGTAATTTAGTACTCACAGAACCTCCCTGACCTAGGTTCTATCATTATTGCCAACACCCCACCCCCAATTTTGTTGATGAGAAACTCAGACACAGTGGATAAAAGCAAACTCTGCAAGGACACAGAGTTAGTAAGCACCTGAACAGGCTTTCAATTTCAGGCTGCTTGACTCCAAAGCCAACACTTCGATTACTTATCATCTAAGTATACTTCAGTGTTTCTTATGCTACATACTACAATGCACTTATGGATTAGGCAAAATCCATACTCATAAGGAGACAAGGCCCTAATCCAATCTGAAACTTAAGAGATAAATGAATCACTCAAGAAAACAAGGAAGTATGAAGAGTCAATTCAGAAAGAACAACAGAAAAGGGAACAACAAAAAAATCTTGGTGTGTTCCATAGACCATCATTTATTACATAACACAGGTGAGGTGACACTCCTTTCAGTCTTCACGTCCAGAGCACTCTTCAATCCCTTTCAATGTCTGGCTTTGGCCTCTACCCTCTCCATGAAATGGCCCTGCCTCCTGTCAAATCCAGGATCTTTTTCAACCTCATCTGGATACGTCAGCTGCCTGAGACACTTCTCTCTTGAAACACTCTCTTCCAGTGCTGCTCAGGACACCTCACTCTCCAGATTTTCCTCCTAATTCTCTGACCACAGAGAACTTACCATAATTTGGTTAATTCATCTACTTTTATCAAATTTCAAAATGATGCAGTTCTTCAAGATTCATGATCTTCAGGCCTCTTCTCTTCCTACCCTAGACTCGATTTCTAAGAAAATCTCATAACTCCTAAAATAGTAAATGACATCTACTGATAGTGAGCATCTAGTTCTGTCTCTCAGCACTGGGCATACATACAGGAGTGCACCTGACTCTGCTGCCTTAAAGGAGTTCAAGCTCAGCGTATCCATGACTGAATTCCTGATTTGCTCCACACCACTCCCCCCATGCCCCAGGCAGGCCCACACCTTGTCTTTCCCCAGGTGTTCCTTCTTCCCTTTATCTGCCCACTTGGGTGTCTACCTCAATACCTCATTTTCCCTCCATTTAGGTCATTATGTCTTACTGGACTTACCTCCAGAAAATCTTAAATCCATATATCTTCACAGCCACTGTCCTGGTCTAATCCACTGTACATTCAATTCTTACCACTTTCTTAGTCCAAGCTACCATGTTTTCTAACCAAAAGTGCCACAATAATCCCTTGCTCCCTTTATTCCATCCTGACATTGCAGCCTAGATAAATCTTTAAAATGTACAATGTGAATCTGACGATTCCTTCCTCTACTTAAACTGTTCAATAGTTTCCAATTTTGTCTGTATTAAAACAACATCTTAACAAGAACATGCCTGAAGGATCCTAGCCAAACGCAGCAGCTTCATCTCCGTTTAATCCCTGCGCTGCCACACTGGCCCCTTTCAGTTCCTCAAGTTCACTGTCCTCCTTCCCACCTCAGAGGCTTTTCATATTCTGTTCCCCCTGCCTGACTGCTTCCTAACCACATTAATTTTCATTTATATCCATTAGCTTTTTAGAATCTCAAGAGTAGATTTTATACCCCAAAAGAGTACATGTGCACTCACCTTCATAACACTGAGACTTTAAATATTAGAGTAGTTGATACTGTCATTCTCAGTGGAAGTATTTGCATAACACAATGATTTTGGCTGTTCTACTCACTGTTAGTTACATCACTCTTGCCTAACACCAGGCTTTATCTGGCAGATAATAAATAGAGTGAGGATGTAGAAATAATGGATAAAGTAGTCCAAAGAGGAATTGAGAAGTACTTGAAAAAAATGGTGCTTTTGTAGAAGAATAGATTTGGGTTTTCCATTTAGATTTTTAAATCGGTAAGGTATTTAATGATCATTCTAAGTGTTCATGCCAAATTGCTCTAACACAGACCCAAAGGCTGGATATACCTTGCAGGGCTGAGCTTTAATATTAAATCATAAGGAGTTAGAGGAAAGAGGAGCCACAATATCAGCAGAAGGATGCCGATCCACATCTGTTTTCCTAGGGGAAGAGATATCAGTGGGAAAGCAGAAAGAGAGACTGAGACCACATTTCCTCTTCCTCTTCTTATAAGACACATCACGTAATTGAATGATGTGAACACTGATTTGTCAAAGCATCCAGACTGAGTTCATGCAGGTCACAGAGATTCTCTCAAATCCATGACTTTGTGGCTGACCATGCCAGGTTGCCTGAGGCAGTGCCTTCAACAGGGAAATGTGGGCACTCAGCTTTCTTCAGGGGCAGGAATTTTATGATGGGCCTGGACCCTGCGAGTGTTGGAGAATTACAATCTCAGAAGGACATTTCAAGGACCAAAGACTATCCAACATAGGTGTCTTACGTTAGTCCAGATACTTACCATTTTCCTTAAAGACACGTTCCCGAATAGGGGTTATGGGGCGGTTCACAAAGTTTTGGCCCTGGTGGACAAGGGCTTCTTTGATTAAGGGCAATCCAGTTAAAACAACTGAAGACATGACTCAGAAATCTAGGCTAAAAACGTTTCCATATTTCTTCACAAACTGCAAAATAGTAAAAGAGTCACAGTTGAATATGCACACGTCTGTGTGTCCAGGAATGGAGGCTGTGTATATGTGGGGGGCTTCTACTGAAAGAAGTCTGTGCGTGCATGTGTCTGTGTGTGCGTGTGTCTGTGTGTGTGTGTGTCTGTGTGTGTGTGTGTACCTTGGTCTGATGGGAATATTTGTCTCTTTTTCTATTTCTCTTTATGTCAACCAGAGTCAGATTGAATCCACTACAGGACATGGGCATTCCTTATAATCATTCATTCATATATTCAACCTTTTTGAATTGAGTATACACCATATGCCCCAAGAACCAGACATAAACATATAACTATAATAAAATAAACAAGGTCTCTAAGCTCAAGCATCTTATAGTCTAGTGAAGGGAGAGAATTCAGCACATGTGACTCACCAGAGGAGGCTTAGATATGTTTAATGAACGTCGGTGTAACAAGCATGGACTTCCTAGTAAACCATATGAGTTTAACCAGAGGAGAACGTCCCCTCCCTCAACAAGGTCTAGGTGCCAGAAAATTCACTGTAGGGCTAAGCTCAAGTGTGGAGAAGAGCACACACTAGTTCTGGAGCCACGTGCAAATCTTAACTCTGTGGTTGACTAACTGTGAGCTCTTAGAAATGTTGCTTCACTTTCTTATGCCTCAGCCCCTTAGCTATAAAAGAAGAAATTTATTCCTCCTTAGAAAGGTACTGTGAGGAAGTATGAGGGCAGCGATGTGAAAGGCAGTTTGTTTTTCAGTAGCTGGCACACAGCCACTGGAGACTCTGGGGAATGAATGGGCTCAGCGTGCAAACAGGTATGGATTTACGCACTCATGGTGACAGATTGGATGAGAGCGCAGGGATGATGCCCCGGATAAAGGCACTCATGTCACAGACAACCACATCCACTGGGTGCCGTGTTAAGCACCTTCATTTTTTATCTCATTTGACTTCCCAACCACCCTATCGTAGTAATGACTGTCCTCATCTGTCACCAAAGAAAATGAGTCATAGCAAAAGTAACTACCTGCGAAGCTACTGAGTGTTGAAGAGAATTTGACAGGCATTGCATAAGGTTTCAGGCAAAGACATGAACCTGAAATGGTGCTAGGAACTTACAGTTTGGTAGCAGGGAGAGTGTAAAAGTAAGAATGAGAGCGAGGGGGCAGGGAGAGGACGAGAGAGGATGGGAGAATGAGTGGGTGTGTCATGGCTGTACACAAATGTGTAGGTATGTGCAAGTATGGCTTGGATGACAGTCTGTGGTCATTAATCAAAGTCTTCTCTGACCTGTTTACTCAAGAGGCAACTCTGAGTAGATCCTGCCCCTGCCTCCTGTCTGCAGGGCTGGGGTATGTACACAGAGAAAACAGACTGAAAGAAAAGAAGAAAAACTGAGACTCAGGGTCCTATGTTAGAATAACAAAAGATATTACCCTCATGCCATCACTGCCCAAGAGCACCAGAGGGAAAGGAAAAAAGTGTAGATCTGAAAAAAATATTTGACGAAATAATGGCTGAAATACTCTCAACCTTTGCAGGAAAAACCTACAGATCCAAGAAGTTGTGAGTGAACTCAATAAATCCAAAGACTTCAATCCCAAGACTTATCATCATCAAATTTCTGAAAACTAAAAATAATGAATACTTCTTGAAAGCATGCAGAGGGAAATGACTCATTACTTACGGGGAACAACAATTCAAACTATAGCAGATTTTGCATCAGCATCTAGGGAGGTCAGGAAAATAGCAAAGCATTTTAAAGGGTTGAATAAAAGAAACTATCAGCCTAGAATTCTATACCCAGTGAAAATGTACTCCAGAAATGAAGAAGAAATAAACACACTCTTAGATGAAAAAGAGCTAAGAGGATTTTTTGCCAGTAGACCAGTTCTAAAAGAATGGCTAAAGAAAGTTCTTTAGGTAGAAAATATATAACAACAGAAAGGGTAAATAAGTGGGTAAATATAGTAGACTATTCTTCTCCTCTTGAATTGAAACAATTGTGTTTGACAGTTAAAAGCAAAATTATAATATTGTCTCACATGGTTCTCAATGGATGCAGAGATAGTATTTCAGACAATTATATTATAAAGAAGGGAGACTAAAGGGATATAACAATTTTAACGTGTCTATCTGCCACTTGAAGCACTAAAATGTTGATACTGCCGTAAGCTATGTATGCATAGCATGTAATCTTTACAGCAACAACTAAAACACAATTCAAAGAGATATACTCAAAAAACACTATAGATAAGTTAAAACATAATTCTTAAAAAATGTTCAAGTGATCCACAGGAAGACAGGAAAGGAGAAATAGAGGAATAAAAAACAAAGTGAAAAATAGAAAATGAACATTAAGTGTTACTTAAGTGTTATCATATCAATCATTACATTAAATACAAATGATCTAAATCTACCAACTAAAAGACAGAGATTGGCAAAATGGAAGAGAAATGACCCACTTATATGCTATCTAAAAAACTCATTTCAAAAATAACAATATCATTAGGTTAAAAGTGAAAGAATGGAGAAGCATATACAATGCAAATGCTAATCAAAAGAGAGCTGTCCTGGCTATATTCTATCAGATAAAGTTCAGGCATAGAAAATCATCAGAGATAAAAAGGGACATTGTGTAATAATTAAAGAGCCAATTCACCAAGATGACATAACAATTTTGACATATATGAGCATATAAAAGAGCTTCCAAATGCATAAATGAAAAGTATCAGAACTGACTAGACAAGTAGACAAACCTATAATTTTATTTGAAGACTTCAGCATGCCTCTCCTAGTTAGTCACTGAGAATTGGTAGATAAGAAGTCAGCAAGGGTACAGAAGAAATAAAGAACACAGTCACCTAATTTTATCTAAGTGACATATAGTATAGAACACCTGACAACAGCAGAATACACACTTTTTCAAGTATGCATGGTGCTGTATCTTGGGTCATAAAACCAACCTTTTACATATCTTTAAAAAATTGAAATCATAAAATCTGACAATAATGGACTCAAACCGGAAAACGTTAACAGAAAAAATAATAATAAAATAGGAAAATCTCCCAATACTTAGAAATTAAACATTTGTGTCTTTTGAGGGGGTAATTAGCTTTATTTATTTATTATTATTATTTTTCATTTAATTGATGTACTTGGGATCAAATCCATGACCTCCTGCATGAGCTCTACCACTGAGCTATACTCTCCCCACCCACAACACATTTTTTAAGCAAGGGTACAGGTTTAGAAGCATAGCTTTATAATTCTATGACTACTCCTGTCACTTCATGGTGCCAATTGGATGTTTTTCCCCGAAAGTGATAAACCCTTCTCCATCTGAACGTGGGTGTACATTATAGGCTTGTGTTTAAAGTGCTCCAGGTTCTTTCTAGGGAAAGGGGAACTAATAGTTGTTGGCACCTACTATTAGCTGTATTAATATTTACCATTCACTGCTTTATTTAATGTTCATAACTACCTGTCACAGTCTTGTCTCTCAGCAAGGTACCATGGCTGAGAGCCAGGGAAGCAACTGAAGATTCTTGAGAAAGTGTTGGGTGTTGCAGAGAATTTTAGGGAACTCAGAGTGGCCACAGTTAGGAAGCCCTGATGGGAGAGGATTATAAAGAAGTGGAAAGAGGCTATCAGAAGGGCTCCCTAGGGAGTCTGAACTTGGGAGGCAGCTGGGAAGTAGGCAGAAAATCTAAGCAGAGGACTGTCATTTTAAATGATCAGTTTAGTGACAGTGGATTGCAGAGCAAGGAGGCTGAATGTGAGGAACTCAGTCCTTGTGGGGATGGCAGCAATTCAGTTGAAAAGTGGTGAAAATTCAGGTAGTAACATCATTATTTTACACATGGGAAATGCAGACTCCCAGAGGAAAAGTACCGGAATTTCCCCTTCATGGAGGGTACTATTAAAAAGACAAATTGATCATATTGCAAATAGAATGACCCAATAATATGTAACAAGACACAATTAAATGACTTTAAAAAACACATTGAGTCTGGCACACTTAAAGAGTAAACAGTTTACAATATTTCTCCCATTGACAGGGCAAGTGTAATCATGCCAACTGTGGATTAGCCTCAGAGCTCCGAGTCCTCCAGCCCTCGGTACCCGGGCTGGCCCTTGTCCTGCAGGTCAGGGTCAGGACGCGCCCGTGCGCCTTTCCCCGCTCTTACCCACTGAAGCAACAGGTGCCCCTTCTTAAAGTCCAGGTGGAATAAATTGCCCAGGAAGGGCAGGCGCGGGGGCCCAGGCGGGTAGCTCTTTGGGCGCCGCCTTTTGAGGAAATCAGCGAAGAGAAATAGGACGGCACCCAGCAAGAGAGTGCGGGGACGGAGCACCGCCCAGAGGGCCTCGCCAGGGAGCCCACCACCGCGAGCATGGCTGCGATGTCCACTCTTCCTTCCGCGTTCTGAGAGTGACGGTCCCCCCGGGTCCGTGACTCTAAGCCCCCAGCCCCACCCCTTCCCCGTCCCGCCCCTTCTGCCCTGCTCTTTCCCACTCGCTGCTCCCCACCAGGCTGCGCCTCCCCCACCCGGCCCCAGGCCGCTGCTCCTCTCCACCCGGCAACTCGCAGTACTTCCCGCCCACCTTCCCGCCCACTTCACCCCAGAATCCAGCCGCCCCTCCTCTGCAGCGCCTCACTCGCTTGGCATCCGTGTGGTCTAAACCCCTGGGCTCTTCCCCAGGCCCCGCCTCCTGCTGCCCCTCCACCCTCCCCCAGCCGGTTCCCTCCTCTCTGCCCGGATTCAGCGCATTGCTGCCCACCAGATGCCAGAGGCAGGATTCCGGGAAGAACACACTTGGGCTGAAAGGCTGGGCCAGGAGTGTTTTCATTTGCTGTTCAGAGCGTCCCTCATTCCTGAGACTAGGGGGCGGGGGCTGGGGGGAGGGGAGGTACTCGAGTTTATGGTTTCATTGCATCTCAGAAAGCACCACAGACAATTGAGCTTTTGTGTTTTTCAATCACCCACACAATATTGGAAGGGCGCCCGGTAACTTCAGTCAGGACAACAGCAGCACTTGACATGTCTTGGGTGTTTACTGTATGCCAGGCTCAGAACTCGCCTCTTTACATAAATTGCTTCCTTCTGACCAAATGATGCAGACACCCTTTTTCATTCTGTCTAGCAGTTAAGGAAAAGTAAAAATTTTCTCAAGCAAAATTTGAGGGAACTTTTTGCTAGTAGACCTGCCTTACAAGAAATGCTAAAGTAAGTTCTTGCCTATAGGTAAGTGATACGAATGATGCAATGTTGGAAAAGGAGTACATTAAATTAAAGAGCTTTTGGACAGCAAAGGAAACAATCAACAGTGGAAAGGCAACCTATGAAAGGGGAGAGAACTTTGCCAACTATACATACATACATACACACACACACATTCACACACACACACACACACACACACACACACATACATACATAATGGACAAGTAGTTAACAGCCAGAAAAGGATAAGCAGTTAACATCCAGAATATGAAAGGAGTTCATACAACTAACTCAGCAGGAAAAAACAAAAACAAAAACAAAAAAGAATTCAAACAAAAACTGGGAAAAGAACTTGAATAGATTTTTCTCAAAGAAGAAATTACCCATGACCGGCAGGTACACAAATTAGTGCTCAACATGACTTATCATTAGGAAAATGCACATCAAAACCACAATGGTATGTCACCTCGTACCTGTTGGAACGACTATATCAAAAACACAGAAGATATCAAAGGTCAGTGAGTATGTGGATAAAAAGGAAACCCTGTACACTGTTGGTAGGGAAGTAAATTGGTAAAGACATTATGGAAAATAGTAGAGCAAAAACTTAAAATCAAACTACCGTATAATCAAGTAATCCCAATTCTGGGCATATATCCAAAGAAATGAAATTAGTCTATTGAAGAGATTTCTGCACTCCCAGGTTCATTGCAGCATTGTTCACAAAAGCTAAGACATGGAACCATCCTAAGTGTCTATCAATGGGTGAATGAGAACAAATATATATATACACATATGTTTATGTATATATACACACCTACTCTCACACACACACACACACACACTGAAGGTTTTTTTTAGCTTTAAAAAAAGGAAGTTCTTTTCTTGGAGTTAGGTGGTGTTGGGAAAAATGGTGAACCTGGAGGACATTATGCTGAGTAAAATAAGAAAGAGAATAAGAAATACTGCATTATCTCACTTAAACATGGAGTCTTAATAAGTTAAATGCATAAAAGCAGAAAGTAGAATCGTGGTTGCCCATGGCTGGACTAGGGGTGTGTGGGAAGTTATCTGTCATGGGTACCAGCGTTCAGCTTGGGGTGTGAGTTCTGGAGATCTAATGCACAGCCCAGTGATGTGCAAGCAAGCAGGACCCTATTGGCATTGGTGACATCTGATATCTGTAACAGTTAAACTGTGTAATAGTTTAAAAGGTTTTTCTCATGCTCTTGCTGACCAGCATTAGGCTGAGAGGAGAGAGGTTTGGGTGCTTCACCCAACAACCCCCTGGTGCTGCATGTGGGGATCATGCTCAGCGCACTGCTTTTGCACCCAGTGCCCTCCTCTTGACCCCAACAACTCAGAAACACAATTGGGTCTTTTGTGCATCTTGTCCTTTATAACTGGCCCAACTGCTCATGCATGCAGTCGTTTTTGGCCCCTTGTGGTTTACTTGTTTTTCTTGTTGTTCAAGCTGCAGGCTTCAGCCTGCAGTGGGAGATCCCAGGCCTCAGCCTCCTTAAAAGGCTGAAAGCACTTATCAACCTGTCTTTAAACCACCCAAGCCTTTCTCTAGAGCTCTCTTCCACAGAGCGCCATCCTATGCATCCTCTGTTCTCGGTACAGGAATATTAAAAGGGTCCCAAAGCTGAAGGTGAATTTCACACCGAGCAGAGGGAAGGGGACCACTGCATCTGCAAAAACAAGAACAACTTTAAAACAATTGGCTAATCTCTATGTGATCCCTTGAACTCTTGAATTTTAAGATATAACTCCCTGCTTTCTCTCCCCAGCAGGCTTGCAGTCTTTAAGGCATTAATTAGCTCACTGTGACAATTTTGCGTAGCCAAGAAATAAAGCCGCCTTTTCTACTTCATCCGAAACTCTGTCCTCGAGTCTCAATTCTGTGAGCAGAATACAGAGGCCGTGTGTTGGCAACAATGACAATAGTCAGAACTGCACTGAGTGGCTGAGATTTTCTCAGAGGACAGGTCTTGAAGGAAATTCCTACACACACACACACACACGAGTAACTACAGAGCTGATGGATAAGTTCTGCAGCTTGATTGTGGTGATCTTTCACATTGTGAACTTAACATGTGAAACATCAAGTTGTACACCTTAAACATATAGAAAAATGTCTCAATGAAAGTCTTTTAAATGGAAATATAAAGGAAATCTCAATTAAAATTCATTAATAATTACAGTTGTTAAAACTGCTCATTTGAAGTGTTAGTAATTCCAATGTCTGGGCTTTTTCAGGGACAGTTTCTTTTGGTTGCTTTTTACCCCATGTGTTGATGATAGCTTTCTGTTTTTTCCACATGGCTCATAATTTTGTGTTGAGTATCTGACATTGTACATGACAGTGTGGGAAATCTGGACATCACAAACCACCCCGGGTCTGTTATTGTTACTGTTGTTGTTTTTACTGCTATTTGTTTAGTAATTTTCATGGACTAATTCTGTAAAAGTTCCACTCTTCATCAGGTGAGGCCCCTGGATGCTCTGGTGTTAGCAGCGGGTTCAGCTCACGTGTGCACAGAGGTCTCCTCAAAGGCCTTGAACCAGCAGGTCTCTCAGGGCTCTGCGTGTGAGACGGGTGCACCGTCAGCACTCAAGCAGGTGGGCCACACTCCGTCTTAGCCCTAATGTCCTGCTTGTGCAGAGGCTCCAGGTCAGCCAGAGATGTGGGCACCAGTGCTTCTCGGGTCCCTCCTGGGCACACACACAGCCCTTGCCGGTGGGTAGCCTTCTAGGTTCCCGGGGATATGGCAGAGCTTGCTGCAGCCCCAGTGGGCATCTCCTTCCCCAGTTTTTCCTTTTAATCCTCTTGGTAGCAGATCTGGTGTTGCCCCCTGAGGTTCCTGCAAGGCTGTACAATTGTCCCTGGTTTATTTGAACCCAGAATGCCTTGTAGAGTGAGTGGTTCACACAGACCGAACATGGAGGCAGTTCAAGTAAACAGAAGCCTGGAGGGTGAGGCTTTCCAGGGAGCTGCCAGATAGGCCAACAGTGACCTTTTTTCGGGCACCAGGCCTTTGAGGTGCTCCCTCCAGTTCCTGCTTGGTGTGTGGTGTTCTCAGCTACCATAGTTGCCAGACTGTTGCTTTTCAAGAGCTGGGGAGAGAAAAACTGGAGCAGGACAAGTTAAATGCCACAGAGCTCACTGCCCTACTGAGAGTCAGCTCTTTTTGGGTATTGTTTTTCCTTTAGCAAAAGCACACAGTTTGTTCCAAGACTTGTTTGCAACAACTGTGATTATTGCAAGAACTTTCGTTAAAATCTAGAGCCTGGAAATGTTGATTTTAAAAACATTTCCTTTTATGGAGGAGCGGATTTTTTGAAGGTCAAGGTCCTTATTTTGCCATTTCAGTGGTTCTCTCCAGAAGTCAGATTTGTGGAAGTAGGAGGGACTTTAACAAGCAGTCTTTGAAGTCCACATCTTCCAGAGTGTCTGACAAAGGCTCAAAGGGCCACTGCATAGCAGGACAGACTCTCAGACAGGTGGCACGGTGAATCTGTCTGCTCTGCCATAGTCACTCAGCTGCCCACCCTTCCCACCTCTCGCCCCCAGTAGGCTTTTTACTAACCTGGGTTCCTGGACTCTAATCTATAGAAATTGATAAGAGGCCAGATGAGAAATTCAAGCAAGGCTTTATTGGGACTCAGGCTGCAGCACGAGGGGGTGAAAACAGGTAACTCATTTCCTAGCTTGCTCCCTGAGGGGAGGTGAACTAGTCCCTTAAAGGGGGTGAGGGTAGGGGCAGACTGGTGGGTCCACCAGGAAGGGAGGCTTAGGTGGCCTGCCCACCCCCTTGATAGTGCTGTGTGCAGGGACCGTGGGCAGAACAGGGCTTTTGCCCCTGACACCTCAGAAGTGGCAGTCGGGTTTTGGCCTTTTTGTATCTGCTTGTTCATCATTTGCCCCAACTGCGCATGCAGTTATTTTTAGCCCCTTATAGTTTCTCTGTATTCTGTTGTTCGAGGATATGTTTGCCCAGGTGTAAGTACTGCAGTAAAGGGTCCCAGGTCCCAGCATTTATCAAGCATCTACTCTGGTCCAAACCTGTAGGTCCTGAGCCTAGGTGAGCAAGGCACACTCCCTCGTAAAGCTCAGTGTCACTGGCAGATTACATGGAAACAGGAGATGGAAACTTCTGAATAAAATTCTCAGAGAATGGAGGAGGGATCAACTAACTGGCTGAGACAGTCCAGAAAATGTCACTGAAGAGTTGGCATTTAAACAGGGTCTGCTGGGTGTAATTAGACATTTATTACAGAAAGTATATAAAGACAAGAAGATGATAAAGGACCTGGCCTGCTGGGAATGGATAGTTCACCAGTTTGGCAGGAGAAGTGATGTGATTGATGAGGTGAGCAGGTATCAGATCACAAAACCACCACGTGCCCAGCTAACGAGCAGGCCATTCACATGGCTGTACACGGCCCACCTCCAGAGGTTGCTGCTCACCAGGACCACCTGTGATGGTGTCCTGGGGGTTGACAAAGGGGCAGCCCCACTAAAGGATTTATAAGGATCCTGAGGTCAGTAGGGGGAGAGTATATTGTTCTGTGAACCCAGTGAGGAAAGGATCACATACCCTAGAAAAAAAGATACAGAAGTAACTGGAGGCTTCCTCTGAAAAATGATAATAGCATTTCAACTGCAGTTTAATCTATTATATGCCAAGCACACTGTTACTTTGTTTCATATAGATCCATATTACATTTATATTTCTATATTCAATATTTATATATGAATATGTTTATATGCTATGTAATTTAATTTACATATAACACAAATTTATATTATATGTATTTAATATATATTAAACAAAATAACTATATATATACACACACACACATACATATTTGATCATCTTAGCAACTAAAATGCAGGCTTGTCAGACACTTTAGGATAACTTATGCTGCAGTAACTAACAATCCCAAATCCTAGTGGCTCACAGCAAAACAGGTTAATTTTCACATCATATGTCCACCTTGAATCAGCTATGACTCTGCTTTGTCTCCTGGGTGTAGGCTGACAGACACTTATCTGGGACATTGCTGGGTCTCATGGTAGAGAAGAAAAAAAAAAACACTGAACTACAACTGGCTCTTAAAATAAGTCAGAAGTGACTGGAGGAACTTTGCTCTCATTTTATTGGTCAAAGCCAATGACATGGTCATTCCTGCATCTAACAGGGTGGTTAGATACAATGGTCCCATGGGGAGAAGCACCACAAAGGATGGCAACCCAGAGGACAGCAGATCTTTGAACCAGTCTCAGAATTCACAGCAGGTGTTATTCTATTTTACAGATTAGGAAATGGGATCAAGAAAGTAAAATGGCCTGTTTAATTCACAACCAAAAGTTAATAAGTGATAAAACCTGGAATTGAATTCAGGGCAGCCTAATGACACAGCGGTGACCCCCATTTAATCTGAATCCCCATGCTACCCACCTGAGTCTTTTAATGTTGTTTAATGTGCATCAGAGCCCAGTGCTCTCTCCGGACCCTGACGCATTTGGCAAAGGGAAACCTCTCTTTGGACTCTGACTATTGTAGCAGGCATCATCAATGATTTAGTCCCCAAACTGGAAAGTGACACTTTGCATTTGACCCTTTATTCCTGTGTGATTTCTTATCTGTTTCAAAACAAAAGTGAAACATTCTTAGGTTTTCAGAGTAGCACACGTAGCTCATGGGGAATGTACAAAAACACAGTGTGACCAGGATGGTACAAAATACCCATCCCGGGGTATCACTCTGTTCCGTGGAAACAAGCATGGGGAAATGTAATAGGTGGCCCCGTTCCATGTTTGAGAGGAAGAAAACCAAGGCTTGTGGTTTAAATATGTTGCTCAAAGTCACAGAAAGCAGTAGAGGAGAGAGAACCCCAATGTCTCTGGACACTCATTTCCAGTACCCCACCTTCCCTCTTGGTAGCTTAGCAACAAGTGGGCTTGAATGATCTCCAGGGAAGGAGAGCCAGACACTCAGGCAGACCTCTGGAGTTCCTTGTCCTAACAAAGCCCTGATCTAACATGTAAAGTCACACAGGAAGCTGTCATTGTCACTTAGTCACCTAGTCAGCCCCCAACTCCTGTCTATAAACCCACAAGGCACTGAGAGGTGGCCCCTCTCGCCAGTGCACGTATTCCAGCCCTGCCCGACCTGGAAACACCCATACACACTGAGGGAATCCTGAGTGTCCTGCTCCTCTGCTTATAAGTCCTCCAACCTCCAATCTGATTTTAAACTTACACTGCAGTGTGTGTCTGTGTCTCTCCGCAGGACAGGGGTTGTAAAAAATTCACATCCTGGGTGGTTTTTTGACAAAGTTTGTGCCTTATCCATGAATACATATGAAATGTCATGTGCTTGCACACCACGTGTCACTGATAAAAAGCAAGAGGGAAGGGGGCCCTGGAGCTTCCAAAATAGATGAGGAATGAGAGAGCTACAAAGTGCAGAGAACAAAATCTGTGTTGTACTTGGACAGGAAGAGAGTTCGTATTTTAGAGTCTCCCCAATGAGATTTGAGGGGAAAAGGAATCATTTTACATGGCCAGAAAATTCAGTTACTACCCGTCATGGGTCCTCAAGGTTTCTGGCTAAAAGTAGTCACTCTGCCTTTGGCTCTGGGTCCCAGTGTATCCCATAGATCAGGATGTTTGTCCAAGGATTTTCCATTTATTTCATAGGGAGAATTTAAATGCCTGTCCTTCTAGAATCATGGAAAAGCTGGGGTGAGGACTGATCCAGTTTCCACTGAGTCCAAGTCCTAGGACCGTCCTCAGAGGCAGGTCATTCTGTTCCCTCATTTGTCAGCAGGCACCAGGGCCTTGCAGGGACCTGGGAACTCTTCCTGCTTTCCTTCCCCCTCCCTCCCGGACAACCTCACTCCCGGGGAACAGCACAGATGCGGTAGGGAACTGGGGAGATGGTCAGGCCCATTCTGAACTTGAGGCTCAGCTTCTCATTGTCTGGAGGCCTGAAGGTGAATTTTTGCACAAGGGAAGTAAAGAAAATGAACAATTCAGACCTGGCCAGCTGCTCTCCAAGGCACACCCGCTTTCCTGAAAGACAAAAACATAAGACGAGTTACCTTCCCAGGTGGTGTCTGTGCCCAGCAACGACCGAAACCTTCCACCACGTCTTGAAAAACCTGAGCGAAGGGAGGGCCTCCTGGGCCCTGGGGCTTTATAGACTTGGTTTACTTGATCAAAACCACCTGAGTTAAACAAGGCATAGAAAGCATCCATCTACAATCACACACTCCAGTGCCTCCAAGGGTCAGGCAGGTGAGCACAGGTGTGAAGGTTCAGGGTGTGGAAGAAAGAAGTGAGAGGTCTGGCTGGTCTTAATAAGTGGAATATAGTCTAAAGTCTTTCAAAACTTCAGTAGCAAACAACAAAGACAAACAAAACACTGTGTTAATTATTTTTTCAAATCTTAAAAGAAAATTATTGAAAAGGAAAAGCGAGTAAATGTTAGAGCCACGTTTCTCAGGTACAAGGAAGACACCTGTCCCCTCCGTCAGGGTTTCCTTCTTAATGTTTGGGATCTCTCTGCCATGATCCCCCCGTTCAGGGTAGGCCCCACCTGACACCTGCTCCAGGCTTCCGCCGCCCCTCCCCTTTCTAAATGCCCTCCTCACCCCACTTACACTACAGCACCCCACACTGGTCTTAACCACAGTATCCTGTGTGTGTGTTTTAATAACTTACTTCCTCTGCAGGTAATACACATTGACCACAAATAGAAAAAAAAAAAGTGTGAAGGTATAAATACAATAAAGATGTTGATAATTCTATAATCCAGGCAAAACCTTTGTTAACACGTTGACCTATTTCCTCCCTGTCCTTGTAAAGATTCTCCTGCGCACCTGCCCTGGGAGTATTCTCTGTCACTAACTCTACGCGATGCTTTTGCTGCTTGGTATTTCCCCATGTAATGAAACATCCTAGGAAAACCGTTACTGTGTGCATGCCCCCACGTTGTCCTCTGCCTGTAACGAGTTGCTGAGGAAATAAAATTAGAGGATATCTGCAAAAGAGTTTAATACATGTAAGCGTGCTTCAGAATTACGTCATTATTGTTTTATTTTGTGTCTGTGTTTCCCAACAGCATGTCTAACCCTCACTTCCCCTCATCCTCATCTCTTTCCCCATCACAAATACTACAATGAGGAAGTTCGTGAAAATGAGACCAAATCAGCTGAATTGTAAATACCCACGTTTCTCCTAGAAGAATCCAGATATCACAACAAAACTGGACCCAGAGACCAGGAACCAGGCTTAAAGTACTGGTTCCATCAGGAACCACCAGTGCACTATGAAGAAACCCTTTATTCTCATAGAGCTAAACATTTTTCACTTGTCAAACCTGAAATTATCTCTTTCCTAACTATGTTATGTGTCTGGGCAAGGAGAGCAATGAGAAGCAGCTATGATTTTGTTTTAATCAATCTATATTTAACTTTTAAATTACCATAAGAAAGCTATGATAAATTTCAGAGTGTCAGCTCAGTGTAGCATTTAGTTACTTTTCCTAGGAGACACTGATAGGAAGAGCACAGACTTTAGTTGTTGATAAACCTGGTTAACATTGAGTTCTAGCTCTGCCATATGAGCCTATGACTTCAGATGCCACAGCTGTCCCTGGTAAGCTTCAGTTTTCTTATCTCTAAAGTGGTGATAGAAATTTGAACCTTGTAAGATTACACTAGAACACATGCTCATTGAGAGAAGTTTTTTTTCCCCCTATGTCATTCATTTTTATATCCTCAGGGCTGAATGCTTACATAATAGATGCTCATGAAATATTTATGGATTTAAGAAATTGCAAATTAGTTGAAATGATCTCTGCAACATTCCTAATTCAATACCTGGCATACAGTAAGAATTTTTCTTATTTATTTGACAATGTGTAAGTTAAAACATCCTTAGGAACTGGCTGGCTTTGAAATTTGTGAGTTTCACTGTATCCTCTTTTTTCTTGTCGAGTTGCGCCCTATGTTAATGTATTAACTAAACTTTTAAAGGGTCATTAGAATTTAAAAATGGGCAACAGGACCTCTTCAGGGAGCAGTTATAGAGTAGGATCCCATCTAGGTAAGGCTGTGGCACTTAGAGTCACTGGTGATGCCCAGAAGGATAAGGAAGCGGCCCCTTTCTTTGCCCCTCCCCCACCCCCTGCTTAGAAACCGGGTCATGTTCTGTGTGAGTGGGTGGCCCATAAAAAGAATTTGAGACATTTAAAAACTCTATAAAGATGGCAAGACTCCGATCCTCTTTATGGACAACAGGCGGGTTCTGAGCTTCTGTCCCAGTGTCCTTGGGGACAGAACAAAGTGAAGGTGCAGTCTGCACCAGTCAAGCCAGGACTCAGGAAGTAAGGGCATGAGTCCTGGTGATGCTCAGCCCGGGGAACCCGGAGGCGCAGCAACAGCAAGAGGGAGTCCCGCTGGGCAGGCCTGTCTGGTGCGGACAGAAGCTGTTGCCTGCCTTTCTGGTGAACAATGAAAGTTGCCCTCCATCAAGCCATCAGCCACCGCAGCTGTCCCCAGTGGTGCACCCTGAGGGGAATTCAGGATGGAGAAAAACGGGATATCCGCCCTAGAGTGTAAAGCTGCATTTACAGGAATAGTTTCTTGCACTAAAATCATTAACTTGCGATGTATGGGTTTTTTATTTTTTGAGGTTTTCTTTTCTTTTCTTTCTTTCTTTTTTTTTTTTTTTTTTTTTTTTTTTGGTGCTTAGCAGTCATCTTTTGATGTTTGACTAAATGGTTTTATTCAGCAAAAACTCCTACATATCCCAACTCTTTCCTTGCCTCTTGGGAACAGTCCCTAGGAGTTACCTAAGAGGCCGCCTTCCCCACGTAAATCCTCAGTAATACCTCAAATAAAATATAATTCTCAACTTCTAAGTTGTTCATTTTTTGTTAACTTACCAGTGAAGACATTCCAGCAAGAGCAGAGCACTCCAGGGAAAAGAGGAGGGAGGGGCTGAGAGAGGGGCTCTGGGCCCCCACACTCCTATTTATACTGCAGCTCACCTACTGAGAAAGGCAGAAAGTCTTCCCTTTTTTTAAACTGTCCATTCTCCAGAAAGTGCTCCGGATTGAACGTGTCTGGGGTGGCCCACGCTGTGGGGTCCGTGTGCAGTGCGGTCAGGTTGGTCAGGACTGTAGTTCCCTAGAAAAGGCAGCAAAGACTCAGGCAAGGCTTGACCCACACAACACACCTGTGCAGAGGGGCAGGTGTCCCCTGGGCTCCCACACCAAAATCTGACAGCACCCTGAACCCCCTCAACCTCCGTTACTCACCATCCTCTGAGCCCAACCTCTAGGACCCTGCTCTTTGCCAGGGGACAGATTACAATGGTGGATGAAAGTGTCTTGTGGGAATTTTACCAGGGAAGTGTCACCACTCATGACTGCAGAATAGATCCCTCCAGGGACATGTCAGTGTAGAACTTGGGAGGGAACATGTGTGCATCAATGAGATAAAAATGTGACTCTTTCCAGTCAATATTGTACTAAAACGAACCCAGCTGCTCCCTGAAGTGATAAGTATTGTAGCAGCTCTTTCAAGGTAAAAATGCCTCACGTATCTTTGTGTCTCCCATTCCCTTCCTCCACTGTCTAGTACATCCCACAAAAGGTTGAACAAGAGAATCAGGTCATCCAGTGAAGGAATCACTATCCTTCCAGGTACATAGCAAGAAACCCAGGAGTTCCCATTAAAACCTCCCTTTCCCTCATTCTGCCTTCATCCAATTCTTCAGCAAGATTGGTCAAGTTTGCTTTAAATTTCTCTTGATTTTGTCACCTCCATTTTAGGTCCACCACTGCCACCCTGGTCCAGACTACCCTCTTGCTTCTCTAAATAGCTGTCTAACTATACCCCATATCCTCTCTTTCCCCTTTCAATGTGCTCCCCACTCTGAAAGCAAAGTTACCTTTAAACAGGTCTTCATCATGTCACACCCATCCACCCAGCACATCTAGAACTTGACAGACACCCTCAATAGCTCCCTGTCAATCTTAGATGAAGGATGCATCACCTGCCCTTGTCTGAGCCCCTCCCTCTGCCTGCACTCCCACTACAGGGAGCTTTTTGCAGTTTTGCACACTCACCACATGTACCCACTCATGTCCATACCTTTTAAAGGGTGTTCCCCTTGCCTGGAATGTCCTTCCTCCCCTTTTTGTCACTAAATTAACTCTTAATCATCCTTTAATCCTCAGCTCAAACATCACTTCCTTTTGGAAGTCTTTTCTCTCCACCCTGCTCCCACTCCCCATTCCAGCAGCCTGCTTCTTTAGAGAAACCAATTTTTTCCGGTGGTAGTTATCATGGTTTGAAATTAGAAACTTGGATAATTATTTTCCCGAGTTCTTTTCCAATGCCTGAACACTTTAGGTGCTAAATGGACATTTGTTGAATTAATAAAGCATAATAACTGCTATATGGAACACTCTCTATACGAAGCACTAAGCTAAATGTTTTACCTGCATGACGTCCCTTTACCTCCACCTCTGAAGGGAGTGGTCTGTCCAGATCCTAAGTTTGGGGGCAGAGTGAGAGCAGAATTTTCTTTGTGAGGACAGGGAGTCTAACAGGGGCCATCTGAGAACAATTGCAGGGAGACTCCTTTAAATTCAAAGTAAAGCCTCTCCTGTGGAGAGAACCTGGTGCTGTACAAGCAAGATACGCCTGCGAATCACAACAGGCCTGTTCCTGGCACTCACTTTGTAGTTGAGACACCTCAGGCAAGCTTATTCACTCTCTGCTTCGACTTCAAATTTATGAACTAGGACTAACGGAATAATTCTGAGGACTGATGGAGACATTTTGAAAGAACCTATATAATCCATGGTACATAATCATGACTTAAGAAGCACTGATTCCTTTCTCTCCTTTTCTGATGTTTAACAGGGCACACACTTGGATTGGTTTCCCTTGTGAGGTGATAGTCCCATCACAGGGCTGTAGGGCAAAGCTGGAAAAATACTTGTGGGTATATCATGTAGAAACACCATCCTTAATGTGATGTGGATTCAGCTGGTCTCAAATGTCCCTTCATACATCAATATTCTGTATAACCCCAGCAATGGGAAGCAGAATTTTCCATAGGTCTGGGAGGTCCCTAGTCCTATGAGGATCTCTACCAAAGGCAAAGAAAAAAACTCCGTGGTAAAGTCTGACTGGGAACAGCTGCTTGCTGTCTCCCCACAAAGAATGTACATCACATAGTAAAAACACCAAGAAATGTCAAGAATGAAGAAAAACAGGCTTTGCCTAAACACATTTGACCTAGGAGTCCCCTCCCCTCCACAATACCTATTAACGTCTAGCTGAACTGACGTTCTAAAGATCACACACAGAGAACGAGCATGATACCAGGTACAATATCTCTGTCCCCATTTAAGTGACTCCCCAGGATGAGCATCCAAGTCACTGTCCCAGGTGAGAGTCCCACCATTGAAAAATAGGAGCGTGGAGATCTGAGGCTGTGAGTGAGGCCCTCGTTACCTTGGGCAGGTGGTATCCAGCCAGCGTGGTGTCCACTATCACCTCCCTGGGCACGTTCAGGGGGACGATGTTGCCCATTCTCTGCACCTCGTGGATGACAGCGTTGGTGTAGGGCATGGACTCCCGAGCTGCTGTGCTCGGCTGCTGCCATTGGCCAAGTACCCTGTCAATCTCAGCCTGTACTTTTTCTGGAAAAGCAGAGAAAGTCCTATTATTGTAGTATTCATTATCCTCCTTGAGCCTGGTTCAGCTAAGGAATGAAGTAACCAGGATCAAAATGGCCAGAGTTATAGCAGGCTGTGTAGAAGGTAGCTTCTCAGAGAGGTACCTGAGTGCAAAGTGGGCCCTGATTTAACACAAATCTGGTTGCAAATTCTTGCTGCTCAACATTCCTGCTGCAAGTTACTGAAAACCTTGAGCCTCAGTTTCCTTTTCTTATTAATGAGGATAACTATACTTTCATCTTTAGGATGTTTTGAGATTTATATGAAGTGATTTAGGGGCATATACAACAAATGAAAAAAAACTGTTATTGTGACTATTTATCATTTGTGGACTTTTTAACGATGGCCATTCTGATGGTGTGAAGTGATACCTCATTGTAGTTTTGATTTGCATTTCTTTGATAATTAGTGATATTGAACATTTTTTCATGTGCATATTGGCCATTTGTATGTCTTAATTAGAGAATTGCTTGTTTAGGTCTTCTGCCCGTTTTTGGACTGGGTTTTTTTTTTTTTGTTATTAAGTTGTATGACCTGTTTATATATTCTGGAAATGAAGCCCTTGCCAGTTGCATCTTTGCATATAAATGTATTAGTTGAAGAATTGCCTGTTGAGTTCTTATGCCCAGTTTTGGATTGGATTGTTCGGATTTTTGTTGTTATTAAGTTGTATGAGTTGTTTGTATATTCTGGAAGTTAAGCCTTTGTCAGTCACATCATTTGCTAATTTTTCTCTCATTTCATGGGTTGTCTTTTGTTTATGGTTTCCTTTGCTGTGCAAAAGCTTTTAATTTTAATTATGTTCCATTTGTTTATTTGTGCTTTTATTTCTATTGCCTTGGTAGACTGCCTAGAAGAACACTGCTAAGATTTATGTCAGAGAATATTTTGCCAATGGTTTTCTTATAGGAGGTACATACTGCCTTGTTTTATGGTTAATTCTTTAAGCCATTTTGAGTTTATTTAGATGTATGATGTGTGGACTGTCCTACCTTCATTGATTTATATGCTGTTGTCCAGCCTTCTCAACACTACTTGCCTAAGAGAATGTTTTTTCTCCATTATATGTTCTTGCCTTCTTTGTCAAAGGTTAGTTGATCATATGTCTGTGGATTTATTTCTGGGCTCTCTATACTGTTCCATTGATCCTTATAGCTATTTTTGTGCCAACACCACACTGTTTTGATTATTGTAGCTCTGTAGTATTATCTGAGGTCTGGGAGGGTTATGTCTCTCTTTGCTCTTTTTCTTCAGTATTGCTTTGGAATTCTGGAAGATTTGGAAGTCTTTTGTGATTGCATATAAATTTTAGGTTTGTTCTCATTCTGTGAAAAATATTCTGGGTAATTTGATAGGGATTGCATTAAATCTGTAGATTGCTTTGGGTAGTATGGCCATTTTAACAATATTAATTCTTCCAATCCAAGAGCATGGGCTATCTTTTCATTTCCTTAAATCATTTTTAATTTCCTTAATCAATGTTTCATTTTCCAAATATAAGTCTTTCACCTCCTTTGTCAGGTTTATTCCTAAGTATTTTTTTCATTATATTTTAAAATTGATTGTTTCTTTACTTTATTTTTCTGATATTTCATTGTTAGTGTAATGAAATTTAACTAATTTCTATATATTAATCTTGTAGCCTGCTACTTTGATGAATTCTTTTATTAGCACTAGTAGTTTTTGTGCGGAGTCTTTAGGGTTTTCTATATACAGTATCATATCATCTGCATATGGTGACAATTTTACCTCTTCTTTTCCAATTTGGATCCCTTTTATTTCTTTTTTTGTCTGATTGCTATGGTGAGGACTTTCAATATTATGTTGAACAGAAGTGGTAAGAGTGGGCATCTTTGTCTTGTTCCCAATATTAGCATGATATTCCATGGAAATGGAAACCAAAAGAAAGCTGGAGGAGCAATACTTAGACAAATAGATTCTAGAATGAAGACAATTGCAAGAGACAAAGAAGGACACTACTTAATGCTCAAGGGATCAATCCAGGAAAAAGATGCAACAGTTGTAAATATATATGCACCCAACATAGGAGCACCTCAATATATAAGGCAATTGTAATAGACATAAAAGGAGAATTTGACAATAACATAATAATACTTGGGGACCTCAACACCTCACTTACATCGATGGAAAGATCATCTAGACAGAAAATCAGTGAGGAAATATAGGCCTTAAATGACACATTAGACCACATGTACTTAATTGATATTTACAGAGTATTTGATCTGAAAGCAAGAGAATACACATTCTTCTCAAGTGGGCATGGAGCATTCTCCAGAATACATTACATGCTGGCCTACAAAGCAAGCCTTGATAAATTTAAGAAGACTGAAATCATATCAAACATCTTTACCAAACATAATGTTATGACATTAGAAATCGACTACAAGCTAAAACTGCAAAAAACCCCACAAACATGTGGAGGCTAAACAATATGCTACTAAAAAACCAATGGATCACTGAAGAAATCAAGAGGAAACAAACAACAACAACAACAAAAAATACTCAGAGATAAATGAAAACAAAAACACAATGATCCAAAACCTCTGGGACACAGCAAAAGCAGTTCTCAAAGGGAAGTTTATAGCGATACAAGCCTACCTCAGGAAACAAGAAAAATCTCAAATAAACAACCTACTTGACACCTAAAGCAATTAAAGAAAGAACAAACAAAACCCAAAGTTAGATGAAGGAAAGAAATCATAAAGATCAGAGCAGAAATAAATGAAATAGAGACTAAAAAAATCTATGAAACTAAAAGCTAGTTCTTTGAAAAAATAAACAAAATTGATAAACCTTTAGCCAGACACATCAAGAAAAAAAGGGAGAAAGCAGAAATTACTAAAATCAGGAATGAAAAAGAAGTTATAACCAACATCACAGTGATACAAGGGATTATAAGAAGCTACTATGAGCAACTATATGCCAACAAAAAGGACAACCTAGAGGAAATGGCAATTTCTTAGACAGTTACAATTTGCCAAGACTGAATAGACCAATTACCGGTACTGAAATCGAATCAGTAATTAAAAAACTCTCAACAAACAATGTTCAGGACCAGAAGGCTTTACAGGCAAATTCTACCAAATATTTAGAGCAGAGTTAACACCTATCCTTCAGAAAGTATTCCACAAAATTGCAGAAGGGACACTTCCAAACTCATTCTATAAGGCCAACATCACCCAGAAAGCAAAACCAGACAAATATATCACACAAAAAAGACCATTACAGGCCAATATCATTTATGAATATAGATGCAAAAATCCTTAACAAAATACTAGCAAATTGACTCCAACAATGCATCAAAAGCATAATACACTATGAGCATGTGGGATTTAACCCAGGGATGAAAGGATTTTCCAATATCCACAAATCAATCAATGTGACTAACTACATTATAAAATTGAAGAATAAAAACCATGTGATCATCTCAATAGATGCAGAAAAGGTTTTGATAAAATTCAAGATCCATTTATGATAAAAACTCTCCAGAAAGAGGGCATAGAGGGAACATACCTCAACATAATAAAGGGCATATAAGACAAACCCACAGTTAACATCATACTTAATGGTGAAAAGCTGAAAGCATTCCCTCTAAGATCAAGAATAAGACAAGGATGCCCACTCTCACCACTTTTATTCAACATAGTTTTGGAAGTCCTAGCCACAGAAATCAGAGAAGAAAAAGAAATAAGAGAAATCCAAATTGGAAAAGAAGAAATAAAAAACTGTCACTGCTTTCAGAAGACATGATACTATACAGAAAATCCTAAAGACACTACCAGAAAACTACTAGAACACATCAATTAATTCAGTAATGTTGCAGGATATGAAATTATTATACAGAAGTCAGTTTTATTTCTATATGCTAACAACAAAATATCAGAAAAAGAAATTAAGGAAATAATCTCATTTACCATCACATCAAAAAGAATAAATTACTTAGGAATGAACCTACCTAAGGAAGTAAAGAAACTGTACTCCAAAAACTATCAGACATTAATGAAAGAAATTGAAGATGACACAAAGAGAAGGAAAGATATACCACATTCTTGTATGGGAAGAATCAATATTGTTAAAATGGCCACATTAACCAAGGCAATCCTTATCAAATTATCAATGTCATGTTTTACAGAACTGGAACAAAAATTTTTAATTTTGTATGTAAACACAAATGACCCCAAATAGCCAAAACATTCTTGAGAAAGAAGAATGGAGCTGGAATAATCACACTCCCTGACTTCAGAGCATATTACAAAGCTACAGTTATCAAACAGTACAGTATGGGCAAAAAAAAGACACATCAGTCAATGGAACAGGATAGAAAGTCTAGTAATAAATCCAAATATTTATGGTCAATCCATGACAAAAGTGGCAAGAATATACAATGGAGAAAAAAGAGTCTCTTCAATAAGTAGTGCTAGGAAAACTAGACAGCTACATGTAAAAGAATTAAATTTGAGCATTCTCTAACACCAAATATAAAAATAAACTCCAAATGGATTAAAGACCCAAATGTAGGACCATATACTCTAAAACTCCTAGAAGGAAACATAGTCAGAACACTCTTTGACATAAATTGCAGCAATTTGTTTTTTTCAAACCAGCTACCAGAGTAATAGAAATAAAAGAAAACCTAAATGGGCCTGGTTAACTTAAAAGCTTTTCACATAGCTAAGGATACCATCAACAAAAAGAAAAGACACCCTACAAAAGGGGAGAAAATATTTGCAAATAATGCAACCAGCAAGGGATTGATTTCTAAAATATACAAACATTTCATAAAGCTTAATATTGAAAAAACAAGCAACCCAATCCAAAAATGGGCAGAACACCTAAATAGACATTTCTCCAAGGAAGATATCCAGATGGCTAACAGGCACATGAAAAGATGCTCAACATCACTAATTACTATTCCAGCAAATCAAAACTATAATGAGATATCAACTCTCACACCAGTCAGAATGGCCATCATTAAAAAGCCTACAAACTATAAATGCTGGAGAATGTGGAGAAAAGGGAACCCTCCTACGCTGTTGGTGGGAATGACTTTGAATATATCTTGCCACTCTTTTCTGGCCAGCAATGTTTCTGTAGAGAAATCAGCTGACAGCCTTAGGGGGTTCCCTTGTAAGTAACTCTTTGTTTTTCTCTTGCTGCCTTTAGAATCATTTACCTTTAAATTTGGCCATCTTAATTAGAATATGCCTTGGTGTAGGTCTGTTTGGGTTCATCTTATTTGGGACCCTCTGTACTTTCTGTACTTGGATATGTTTTCTTCTTTATGTTTGTGAAGTTTTCAGTCATGATTTCTTCAAATACATTTTCCATACCCTTTTCTTTTTCTTCTTCTTCTGGGACCCCTATTATGCATAGGTTGGCACACTTTATATTATTCCAAAGGTCTCTTATATTTCTTTCATTTGTTTTCATTTGTTTTTCTGTCTGCTGTTCTGATTGGGTGATTTCTGTTACTGTCTCTTCTAAATCACTTATTCTTTCTTCTGCATTATTTAGTTTGCTTTTGACTGCCTTTAGCTCAGCTTTAAACTCAGCGATTACATTTTCTGATTTTAATTGGTTCCTCTTTATAGTTTCTATTTCCCTTTTATAGCATTCTGCATTTCTATCGATCACTTCTCTTATTTCCTTCAGTGCTTTTATCACCTCCTTTTTAACTCAGGATCTAGTAGACTGTTGAGGTCCATTTCATTGTTCATTCTTTCAGGGGATTTCTCTCATTCTTTGAACTAGAAATGGTTTGTATGCTTCTTCATCTTACTTATATTTCTGTGACTCTATGAATTTAGGAGTAACAGTTACCTACTGTCATCTTAAAGGGCTGTTTTCTTTTTTAATGTGGGAGCATCCCTGTGTAGAATGTGTGAATTCAATATTTTTGTCTTGAGGGCTGTTTTTAGTATGGATGGTTGCCACATCTTTCCTCCATGTGAGCTGGCTGTTATCCCCTTAATTGGGGGTGTGGTTGGTGTGGTGACAAGAGCCTGCACTGGTTGTTGAGCAGGGCCTCCTCTTCACTCTGTGGTTGTCAGAGGCCTGACAGGGGCCGGGTCTGCTGTCCTGTTGTTGGAATAGAAGCCCCCAGTCCCATTTCTGAGCTATGGTGTATGATAAGTAGGACTGGAGTACTTCCATTGGAAGAGGAGCCATTTAGTATTCCTCCACAGGAGATGCCCACCATAGAGGGCACTATGTTGTTTGTCACTCATTATGCAGGCTTCCAAAGTTCACTTCATTGTTGCTGACATTGTCCCCACATCAGCCATGGCAATGTTGGCAACCTGCCCTAGTATCCCCCAGGTTCTGTGCCCACAAAACCACCAGTGCACAGTCCAGCCCCCTGAAGCTACCTCTGTGCAGTCAACCCCATTCCTATCTTCAGGTTTGTCTCTGGAAGCCTGAGCTCCAGTCCCAATCCCTGCCTGTCCCCACCAGCTTGCATCTTAGGCTACCAATCTCAGGGACCCTCTATGCTAGTTTCTCTTAGTTCTATCTGCCAAGTGGCTGTTGATTTTTCCTTCAAGGCTCTGAAGCTCTCTTTTTGTCTCAGCTGACCTCCCCACTGGAGAGAAAACTATCCAGGGTGAGGGTATTTTTCCTTCTTTGATGCTCCCTCCCCAGGGGACAGGTCCCATACTGATTTCCCCCCCTTTTTTTTTTTTACCCTACTTGGTTTTGTGAGAATTTTCCTTGTGTTTCCAATGTGAGAGAGATTCTGCCCACATTCAGTAGGTATTTTGTGAGATTGTTCCATAAGTAGACAGAGTTTTTGATGTGTTCATGGGAGAGGGTGAACTCTGCATCCGTCTGCTCTGCCATCTTGGCAATCTCCCCCAGATTTTTTCTCTTGAGAGATAAATAAACTTCAATTTTTTTTTTTTTTACTAACCATTGAATTTTTTCAATTTTGATAAAAATTAGAAAATTTAACATTGTAACCATTTTTAAGTGTACAGTTTAACAATATTAAGTATATACATATTTCTGTGCAATCAATCTCCAGAATATTTTTATCTTGAACAACTGAGACTCTATATCCATTCAACCAAGATTCCCCATTTTCCCCTACCCACAGTCTCTGACAACCACCATTTTACTTCCTGTTTCTATGAGTTCAACCACTCTAGGTACCTCACATAAGTAGAATCATATAGTATATGCCCTTTTTTGACTGGATTATTTAATTTAGTGTAATGTCCTCAAGGTTTATCCCAGTAGTATCATATGTCACAATTTTAACATTGTAAGGTGGAGTAACATTCCATTGCACTTTACAGTTTGTTCATCCATTCAACCATTGATAGACACTTGGGTTGATCCCCTTCTTATGTCGTTTTAAGCCATCATTATTTTGGAGCCTCTATTATAGAAACCAAATCTATACTAACCAGGTGGCTTTTAAACTAAAAAAAAAAATACTGCAAGTTGCAGTTACAAATGCATTTTACATCATGACTCAGGACACATAAACATAAATATACACACATAAAACATAACTATGTATAATATACATACATATATTTAATTATATGAAAGAAATAAAGTTTCATGAAAAAAGAAACTTATCCTTAGTACAGAGGAAACATTGATCTTTTCTAATCTATTTTTATTTCAGAAAAAATTGTTGGTCTTGATCCACAAAATTAACTTCATGTCCTGATAATAAACTGTTACCTACAGTTTCAAAGACAGTATCCTAAAAGATCTCATCCCTCATGTGCTCAACCTGTTCTGGGGTCTAGAGAAAAAAAAAAATGATTGCAAGAGTCACTGTCCTCGAATAGACTGCAGCCTGTGGGAAAGATACATAAATCATGTGTCATAAGCAAAGTGATGGAGGTGCATTCGGTCATCTCTGAAGGAGGGAAATGGTAGTTTCCTAGAAAGTGGGGAAAACATCTGAAGGGAGGTTATACTGGAGTAGATTCCTCATGCAGAGGTAGTGGTTTACTGTGTAGAGAAACTAGGAAAATACCTTCTTGTGTTATTCTTCTAGGGAGGAGCAGGTGTGATGGCACAGAGGCATAAATAAGGATAGTGCAATGAAAAACACATGTTTTTAGTGAGGCCACTATGTTGGGTGGGTAGGGTTGAGGTTGAACAGGCAGGAGGGGCTACGTCACAGGGAAGGATACACCAGACCCAGGAGTCTGAACATCATCCACAGGGCAGTGGAAGACATGACTTAACAGAAGGAAAGGTGAGGACCAGATTTCATTGGTGAACGGAATGTAACCCTTTCTGGGAATCAACCACAATGTCAATGGACTTCACTGTTTTTCCCACTAGACTGGGAGTTTCCTGAGAGCAGGGATATTCTGCTATATTTGTATTACACGGACCCATCACAATCCTGACAGAAAAACTGAAGAATGTGCCCGTTCTCCAGTCCACCAGGTGCTGTGACTGCCCTACCATCTCTCCATCCTACCATTTGTCTTCTGGCCTGAATTTTGGGAAGTGTTGGGAAGGCACCATCCTGACCTGGCCCAGGCACACCCACTGACGCACTCACCTTGGATTTCTGGGTAGAAGGCCATGTAGAGCAGACCCCAGCGCAGCGTCGTCGAAGTTGTCTCCGTTCCAGCGAAGAAGAGGTCCAGGGTGCTGGAGATGAGGTTTTCTTCATTGAAACTTGAGGTAGCATTGCCTCTATGCTGGAAAGCACAAAATGTATTGGTTTATTCAGATGGTTCTTGGTTGTCACAATACATAGGGGCTTCATCCTAGAGAGAACATGGAGGGAGAGACCTCCAGGGGAAATGACTTTCCCTTTGGCCTTCTCAGGAGGTTGGAATGTCATTAGCATCCTCCTGCCCTTGTGTTGGTTATTTTGTTTTGGTGGATGACCATCAAGACAACTAATTATTTTACATCCATGATTTGGGAAATTTTATTAGTATACTAGAAAAGCAACCTGGGTTTCCGATATTAGCCACATCATTCACTATCTGTGTCACTTAAGCAAGTTTCTATACCTTTTACCAGAAAGAATAAACTGAATTTCTCTGAAGTGCAACAATTCTCATTTCTCCCCATTAGTCTTTTCCTTGCTAGGTTAAACTTCTCTGATTCCAACAACCTTTCCTCATGGTTCTCCAGCATCTTTACCACCTTCCTCCAGAAGCTTCACTGTGTCAACATTCCTCTGTGTGTGGTCTCACACCCGCACACCTTATAGCAAATAAAGTCTCCACTTTGAGGAAAAGTCAATGTTTTTATTAATGTTATGCCAATAAGGAGAATAATAAAGGATATGGAAAGAAATCCATCATTCTGTCAACTCCAGGTGAAGGAACAAATAATGTGATGTGTTAAAGATGATGACAGGAATGCAGTGATGTGTACTAAGCAGAGGGGTTACCACATGAAAATCTATACATCCAACTTGCCTGCTTTCCTGCTTCTTTCCTATAATGTTGGAAAGTGAATGACATGTGGACAAGCAAGGACAGAAAAGTCCCTCCCACTTGAGTCTGATCTGTGGCGTCAGACTCAGTTTTACTTGTGCTGGGTAGCTGAGGAGGGAAGGGGTAGGGAACTGGAAACCAGCTCAACTAAAAATGAAACAACGTTTATCCTTCTGTGTATATTTCCTTCAGATATGGTTAGAGGGCAGAGAAAAGACTATGAAAAGGCAATTTTTCAGATTTCAAAGGCTTCAATCCAAATATCATTGAACTTCTATCGTTATTTCTGTTTTTTATTATTTTAAAAGTTTAAATTAACATTTTTCAGGTGTCATCCTGAAGTAGGGTTCCTTCTGGATATATGCCCAGGAGCGGGATTCCTGGGTCATACGGTAAGTCTATTCCTAGTATTTTGAGGAATCTCCATACTGTTATCCACAGTGGCTGCACCAAACTGTATTCCCACCAGCAGTGTAGGAGGGTTCCCCTTTCTCCACAGCCTCTCCAGCATTTGTCATTTGTGGATTTTTTAATGATGGCCATTCTGACTGGTGTGAGGTGATACCTCATTGTAGTTTTGATTTGCATTTCTCTGATAATTAGTGATATTGAGCATTTTTTCATGTGCCTATTGATCATTTGTATGTCTTCCTTGGAGAATTGCTTGTTTAGGTCTTTTGCCCATTTTTGGATTGGGTTGTTTGGTTGTTTCTTATTAAGTTGTATGAGCTGCTTATATATTCTGGAGATCAAGCCTTTGTTGGTTTCATTTGCAATAATTTTTTCCCGTTCTGTAGGTTGTCATTTTGTTTTACTTCTGGTTTCCTTTGCTGTGCAGAAGCTTGTAAGTTTCATTAGGTCCCATTTGTTTATTCTTGCTTTTATTTCTATTACTTGAGTAGACTCTTCTAGAAGGACATTTTTGAGATGTATGTCAGATAATGTCTTGCCTGTATTTTCCTCTAGGAGGTTTATTGTATCTTGTCTTATGTTTAAGTCTTTGATCCATTTTGAGTAGATTTTTGTGTATGGTGTAAGGGAGAGTTCTAACCTCATTGCTTCACATGCTGCTGTCCAGTTTTCCCAATACCATTTGCTGAAGAGACTGTCTTTATTTAATTGTATATTCTTGCCTCCTTTGTCGAAGATGAGTTGACCAAAAGTTTGTGGGTTCATTTCTGGGCTCTCTATTCTGTTCCATTGGTCAATGTTCATAGCAGCACTATTTATAATAGCCAAGACATGGAAAAAGCCTAAATGTCCATTAATGGATGACTGGATAAAGAAGATGTGGTATATTTATACAATGGAACTCAGCCATAAAAACCGACAATATAACGCGATTTGCAGCAACATGGATGCACCTGGAGAATGTCATTCTAAGTGAAGTAAGCCAGAAAGAGAAAGAAAAATACCATATGAGATCGCTCATATGTGGAATCTAAAAAACAAAAAACAAAAACAACAAAAACAAAGCATAAATACAAAATAGAAATAGACTCATAGACATAGAATACAAACTTATGGTTGCCAAGGGGGTGGAGGGTAGGAAGGGATAGACGGGATTTCAAAACTGTAGAATAGATAAACAAGATTATACTGTACAGCACAGGGAAATATACACAAGATCTTATGGTAGCTCACAGAGAAAAAAATGTCTCAATGAATATATATATGTTTATGTATGACTGAAAAATTGTGCTGTACACTGGAATTTGACACAACATTATAAAATTATTATAAATCAATAAAAATTAATTAATTAATTAATTAACATTTTGCAAATGCATTTCTTTTTGTATTGAAGTATAGTCAATTTACAATGTTGTGTTAATTTCTGGTATACAGTATAGTGATATATATATACCTTTTTGAGTCCTGTTCATTATAGGCTATTACGTGACATCAAACAGTGCCACATGCTATACAGTAGGACATTGCTGTTTATCTGTTTTACACTTAATATTACAAATCTCAAACTCCCAATTTATCCATCCCCACCTTATTTCCCCCCTGGTGGTCATAAGTTTTCTTTTCTAGGTCTGTGAGTCTGTCTCTGTGTTATAAATAAGTTCATTTGTGTCTTTTTTATTTCTAAGATTCCACATATAAGTAATGTCACATGGTATTTTTCTTTCTCTTTCTGGCTTACTTCACTTAGTGTGATGATGTCCAGGTACATCTACGTTGCTTTGGATGACATTATTTTATTCTTTTTTTACAGTTAAGTAGTATTCCATTGTGTATATGTATATGTACATATACACTATATATATATATATATATATACACACACACATACATACACACCATATATATAATATATACACCACAACTACTTTATCCAGTCATCTGTTGATGGACATGTTGCTTCCATATGTTGGCTATGAACATTAGGGTGCATGTATCTTTTCAAATTAGTTTCCTTCAGATATATGCCCAGGAGTGGGATTGCTGAATCAAACGTTAGGTCTATTTTTAGTTTTTTACGGAATCACCATACTAGTTTCCATAATGGATGTACCAAACTACATTCCCACCAACAGTGCAGGATGGTTGCCTTTTCTCCATCCCCTCTTCAGCATTTATGGTTTGTGGACTTTTTGTTGATGGCCATTCTGACGAGTGTGAATTGATACCTCATTGTAGTTTTGATTTGCATATCTCTAATAATTAGTGACATTGAGCATTTTTTCATATGCCTATAGGTAATTTTTATGTCTTCACTGGAAAAATGTTTGTTTAGGTCTTTGGCTCATTATTTGTGTTATTTGTTTTTTTGTTATGGGGTTATATGAGCTGTTTCTATATTCTGGAAATTAAACCCTAGTCAGTCACATCATTGGCAAATATTTTCTCTGATTCCTTAGGTTGTCTTTTCATTTTTTTACAGTGCCCCTTACTGTGCAAAAGCTTGTAAGTTTAAGTTGGTCCCAGTTAATACTTAACCAGTTAATACTAACACACAGAATCACAAAAGACCCAGAATTGCCAAAGCAATATTGAAGAAAAAGAACAAAGCTGGAGAAATTACCCTCCCAGACTTCAGACAATACTACAGAACTACAGTAATAAAAACAGCAGGGTATTGGTACAAAAACAGACATATAGATCAACAGAAAAGAATAGAGAGCCCAGAAATAAACCAACACACCTATTGTCCATTAATCTTCAACAAAGGAGGTAGGAACATTCAATGGAGAAAAGACAGTCTTTTCAATAAGTGGGGTTGGAAAAGCTGGACAGCCACATGTAAATAAGTAAAGTTAGAACACTCTCCCACACCATAAAAAATAAACTCAAAATGGCTTAAAGACTCAAGCATAAGATAAGACACCTTGAAGAGAACATAGGCAAAACATTTTCTGATGTAAATCATAGCAATGCTCTCATAGGGCAGTCTACTAATGCAGTAGAAATAAAAGCAAAAATAAACAAACAGAACCTAACTAACCTGAATTATATCTTTATTTCTAACTGTCTCATCAGTTCTGAGTTAATGGCATTCCACTACTCTATGAAATATTGCCTCTATTTTTACTCCTCTGGGCTAGGCAGAATATTGACCCACAGAGATGACCACATTCTGATTTCTGGAACCCAGGATGGTAGGTTATATGGCTGAAAGGACTTTGAATGTCCTTTAAATTAAAGATCTTGATATGAGAAGATTATTCTGGATCATCCCAGGACGCCCAATATATTCACAAGAGTCTTTATAAGAGAGAGGCAAGAACGTCGAAAAGAGAAGATGTAATGGTAGCAGACAAAGTGTGACACTGATGACTCTGAAGATGGAGGAAAGAGCTGTGAGTCAAGGAGTACAGGCAGCTTTAGAAGCTGGAAAAGTCAAGAAAATGAATTCTCCTCTATAACTTCTAGAAGAAGCCGGCCCTGCAACACATTGACTTCTGCCCAGTAAAACTGCTTTCAGACTTCTGACCTCTGGAACCAAAAGAGAATAAATTTGTGTTGTTTTAAGCCCCCATGTTTGTGGTAATTTGTTACAGCAGCAATTAGACACTCGAATCCCCTCAACTGCTCTTTAAGAATAAAACTCAGGAAATAACTCTGAATTCCTCACCTTCTCTATTTCCTGGAGGTAAGCATCAATGAAGTCTCTTGCTTCGGCAGGATTCCAGTCTCTCTTGTGGTTTTCAATCACTCTGGCAACGAACATTTTCAGTTTCTCCCAGTTACGAAAGAGCCTTTGGTGGGGTCCAGGGAGGAAATTCATTATCAGCCGAAAAACATTGTAAAGCTGATTGAGAAAAACAAAACTGTCATGGAGACAACATGGTGCCAGTTTTCCACCTTTTAAGACAATGAAACCATCTTCTCTTTCTATTTCTTTCCTTTGCTTATATTTAATCCTTGGAGTCACCCTTGACTTTTCTTATCTCTCAATCCTCTTCTTACCCCTCTGGCCAAGTATTTCAGCCCTCCATCCACAATATAACTGGTTTCAGATCACTTCTTACCACTCCGATTGCTTTGTGATCCTAGTATAATCCACTAGCATTTCCTGCCTGGATGCTGTGATAGCCTCCAACAGGTTTCCTGATTCCATCCTTCACCCCATTCCCAGTCTATTTTCCACTGAGCTCCCTGGATGACTGTTTACAGTTTAATTGATCATTTCACTTTCTGGCTCTCAATTCTCCAGTGACTTACCATGACATTTAGATGAAATTCTATCTCATTCTCCTGGCCTGAAGCTCTACATGAGCTGCCCGTCACACTCCTGTCTCCTTCTCTGCTATCATCCCCACCGTCTTCCTCTCTCTTACTCTTTCCAGTGCAGCCCCACTGGCCTCTGTGGTAACACCCAGGATGTCCTTGTTTAGGTCTTTGCATTTGCTGTTCCTTCCACCTGGAATGGTCTTCCTCTGAAATCTGCACAACTCCAGCCCCTTCCTTCATTAAGGTGCTGCTCAAAGGCCACCTACTTGGACCTGTCTTACCTGATGATCCTATAATTAGCAGAACTTCTGCAGCCTCCTTCCATTCCTTTATTTTGTTTTAATTTACTTCTTGGCAGTTATCACTAGTGTGTGTGTGTGTATATATATATTTGTGTGTGTATAAAATATGTCTGTCTGTCTATGTATCTATGTTACACATACATATGTCTGCCTCAACTATGATGTAAACTCCATGTGGGTAAGACATTTTATACTGAAATAAAGTGATTTTGAATATATTTTTCTAATAATATTTGCTAGAAAGTAGATAGCATAACATAATGGAAAATTGCCTAGATTTAGATGAAACAGGCATGGGTTTGCTCTGTTGCTTTCTAGCTATAATACGTTGGTGATAATAGTACTAATAAAAATAGTAATAATGTGATTTGTCCCTTCTTAAACTAGCTACCCGAGGGTTTTTTCCAAAACCAAATGACATGAGATCCACCCCCCACTTAACACAGCCAGTGGACACTATGTGGATTTCCTTACTCATTCCCATGTCTGCTTGCACACATCAGGATGCTTCATCTCATCTTTAAAGAACTGTTGTAAAAAGTCAACTGAGGTAAAGTGTGGTTGTCCATCAAAGTGCCTGGTCTCTTTTGCATCTCTAAGAAATGCTTCTATCCCCACCCCAAGGCCCCATCCTAGTGTCCCAGGAATTTCTCTTTCCTGGGAACAGTCTGCTGGGTACCCACAGAACTTTCATGACATCCTAGGTTCTATCTTAATAGGAGGGAAGAAAATGGAATTACTGAATAGGGGATTACCCTAATTAGTAGTGAGAACAGGGAACATTATTCAAAAATAACGTTGACAATAATCATAACAGCTCACGTTCATTAGGCCCCTTCAATGTGCCAGGAATCAGGGGGACTACTTTATCAGTTTTGGTGTGTGGGGTCCAGAAAGCTCCAGGCAAAGATGTTTGTCAGGAACAAATAAAAGTAAACCTTCTTCTAGATACCAGAGAGGTGACCTCAACACTTGTGGCTGATTTTCCCTAGAAGTGTCTTTCAAATCCAGAAAGGAGACAGAGGAGGAGGGCAGGGCCCACCAAGGAAGGGGTGAGGTTTTAACCCCCTACATCTATACCTGACAGAATTAGAAGATTGACCATGTCAAGTGTGGATGGGCATGTAAGCAGGGCAGCCATGTGGGAAACTTGAGTACGTTTTACATCCAGGTGTATATGCAAGAGAAACAGGAAGCTGTGACCACATGAACAACTGAACAAGAATGCTCACTGCAGCTTTACTCACAATGTCCCCACACTGGAAATCACCCAAGTGTCCATCAGCAGAGAAAAGGCTAACAAACAGTGTCATATTCATACAATGGAAAAGTAAACAGAATTTAAAAACAAAAGCAACTAACACATGAATCTCCAGGGAGAGTCAGGCACAAGAGAGAACTGAGGGAGGATGGATGTGGTGGTTAGGGAGGAACATGGAGAGGAGGGACTCGAAGGTGATAGCAATATTGTGCTTTTTGAAGAAAACAACATATGTGCACAGGTGCATTCATGTGAAGTTTTGAACTTTACACGAATGTTAATACCATTATTTGTCTATAGTATATATGTAACAATATTCAAAACACTAAATTCAATAGAATGACTTCAAATAAGTTTGTGTTAAAGGGAAATTAAAAAGGTTATGTATTCTTTTTTTTTTTCTTTTAAAGGAAGAACCCCTCTGTGTCTGACATCAGCCTACTATCCGTATCCGAGGTAGGAAGTGAGAATGTCTCACCTGGCACCACATTGATGTCTCCAGATACGTGGCCTCATCCAACAGCCTCAGCAGCTCCTGGAACTGATCATCCTTGTAGTCAAAGCGCTCCCCAAATGTGATGGAGCAAATAATATTGGAAACTGCATTGTTGATTTTGAAGTGAGGGTTGAAAGGCTGTCCTGGAGGGAGAGAAGGATTTTTTTTTTCCATTTCCTCTGAGGGTGTACCCTACATGACACAGGACACACTGAGAACAGAACCACCTCTGAGACTGTGGCCCCAGCACCCTCCACAGGGTCTGACCTACAGCAAGTACTCAGTCAGTGCCTGGAAGTCAAACTGACGACCAGGATTTAAAATCAATAAATCAATACGGTGTTCTGTACCCGTCTTCTTGTGTCTAATTCTCCAGCTCCCCTCGGTGCCCTACACAGTACTGGGCACAGGGCAGGCATGTGGCCACTTATTAAGCATCTGGTCAATGAAGGAATGAGCCGCAGTCTCCTGCACCTGTCCTATGACACACGCACCGTCCTCCTCTCCTATTGCCTGGGTGAGGTAGCGGGCCTCTTCCTGAATGTGTTCCTCTAAGCTCTTCTTTCCTAAACCAAAGTTCCTCAGTGTCATCAGGGTGAATCTTCTTTGTTCCTTCCACACCTGGCCATTGGACATGATCAATCCTGGGAAAAAGAGAGCCAACATTACGTAAAGACAGCCAACAAATGCCATGGGGATGTGTGTCAGATGTAAGGAAGGAAAAGAGCATTAAGGCACTTGAAAACTATGCAGAGAAATGATCCCAAAGCAGTGAATATGATGGTTAGCATTTACTGATTACTTGCAATGCTGGACATATTTGTATTTTTAATGCATTATGTAATTTAGCACTCACAGAACCTCTCTGAGCAGATACTCTCATGGCTACCAACACTGACCTCCAATTTTGTTGATAAGAAAACTGAGATAAAATTAAACTCTGCAAGGTCACAGAGTTAGTAAGCGGCTGAACAGGATTTCAAATTCAAATCTCCCATATTCCAGAGTCCATACTTTGATTACTTGTCACCTAAGTATATTTAAGTAATTTTTATTCTACATACTAAGAATGCACTTACGGATTAGACACAATCCATACTCATAAGGAGGAAAGGAGAGGTCCTTGCCAAGTTGGACCTAAAGGTTAATGAATCACTCAAGAAAACAAGGAAGTGTGAACAGTCTATTCCCAAAGAACAACACAGGCAAAGGAAAAAATTATCACTTCGGGTGTGCAATAGACCATTTATTTCACAACATGGATCCAGCCACATTCCTTTTAGTCTTCACATCCAGAGCACTCTTCAGCCCCTTTTAATAGCTGGCTTTGGCCTTCGCCCTCTCAATGAAATGCCTCTGCCTGCTGTCAAATCCAGGATGCTTTTCAAACTTACCTTGATACATCAGCAGACTGAGAATTTCTTTCTTGAAACACTTACATACAATGGTGCTCAGGACACCTCACTCTCCAGATTTTCCTCCTAATTCTCTGACAACAGAGAACTTAGCATATTTTTGTTAATTCATCTACTTGTTTCAAATTTTGAAATGATGCAGTTCTTCAGGATTCATCTTTTTCAAGATTCTTCTCTTCCTATCCTATCCTCCATTTCTAGGAATCTCACTAATTCCTAAAATTTAAATGGCATGTACTGATATTGAGCATCTATTTCTGTCTCTCAGCTCCAGGCTTGCATACAAGTGTCTGCTTCACTCTGCTGACTTAAAGGATTTCAAACTCAGCATATCCATGACTGAATTCCTGATTTCCTCCACGCCACTCCCACCCCCCACCCCAAGGCTAGCCCACACCTTGTCCTCCCCAGGTGTTCCTTCTTCCTTTATCTGCCCACTTGGGCGTCCACCTCAATACCTCATTCTCCCTATATTTAGGTCATCATGTCTTACTGGATTTCCTTCCCGAATATCTTAAATCCATCCCTCTTCACAGCTACTCTCCTGGTCTAATCTACTGTACTTTCAATTCTTGCCACCTCCCTATTGCAAGCTACCACCTTCTCTAACCAAAAATGCTACAATAGTCTCTTTATCCCTTTATTGAATCCTTGACATTGCAGCCTAGATAATCTTTAAAATGCACAATGTGAATATGAGTCCTTCCTCTACTTAAACCATTCAAGAATTTCCACTGTTGTTTGGATTAAAACAACATTCTTAACAAGACCGTGCATGAAGGATCCTGGCCAAACGCAGCAGCTTCATCTCCACTGAATCCCTGCGCTGCCACACTGGCCCCCTTTTGTTCCCCAAGTTCACTGTCCTCCTGCCCTCCTCAGAGACTTTTCATATTCTGTTCCCTCTGCCTGGCTGTTTCCTCGCTGTATTAAATTGTCATGTATTTACATTAGTTTTTTTCTGATTATCAGGATTAGATTAGATATCTCTGATAAGTGAACCTTGCCCTTATCTTTATAACTAAATATTAGAGTAATTGATACTGTCTTTCTGAATAGAAGTAAGTTACATAAAGACAAGGATTTTGTCTTTTCTACTCACTGTTACATCACTCATGCCTGGCACCAGGCATCACATGGCAGATAACAAATCACGTGAGGGATGTAGAGGTAATGGGTAGAATAGTTAAAAGAGGAATTGAGAATCACCTAGAAAAATGGTGCTTTTGTAGAATATATTTGAATTTTTGTTTAGATTTTTAAATGTGTAAGTTTATTTAATTATCATTTTATGTGTTCATTGCAACTATTCTAACATAGACCAGAAGGCTGGAGATACCTTGTGGGGCACAGTCTTAACACTAAAGCATGAGGAACTAGAGGCGCGGAGGGATCACATACTCAGCAGAAGGACACAGATCCACATCCATTTTCTAGGGGAAAAGATTTCGATGGGGAAGTGGAAAGTGGGACTGAGAACACGTTGCCTCTTTCTCTGTTTACAAAATACTTCATTGAGTGAGGAGGACACTGATGGATCAGAGCACTCAGAGTTTATGCGGGTGACACAGCTTCTCCCAAATCCGTGACTTTGAGGCTGACCCTGCCAGGGTCCCTGAGGACGTGCCTTCAGCAGGGAAATGCAGGCACTCAGCTTCCTTCGGGGGCAGGAACTTTATGATGGGCCTGGTCCCTGGGAGTGTTGGAGCATTAAGTCACAGAGGCACCTGTCACAGACCACAGGAGTGTCCAACAAGGTATCTTACAAGAGTCCAGACACTTACCATTTTCCTTAAAGACATGTTCTCGAAGAGGGGTTATGGGGCGGTTCACAAAGTTTTGGCCCTGGTGGACAAGGGCTTCTTTGATTAAGGGCAATCCAGTTATAACAACTGAAACCAAGTCACCGACGTCCAGGCGAAAAAGTTCCCCGTATTTCTTCACAAACTGAAAAATAGTAAAATAGTCACAATTGAATATGCACACGGCTGTGTGTTCAGGAATGAAGGGTGTGTGTGTAGCTTGTATTGAGGGGAGGTTGTGTGTGCATGTGTGTGTGTGCGCACACCTTGATCTGATGGGAATGTTTCTATCTGTTTCCATTTATCTTCCTCTCAACTAGGTTTGGGTTCAATTCACTACAGGACATAAACTTTCCTTATAATCATTCATTCATATGTTGAACCTACTTGAACTGAGTGAGCACGTACCATGTGTCCTAAGAGCCAGGCATAAAGATACAACGATAATAAAATAAACAATGTCTCTAACCTCAAGCATCATAGAGTCTAGTGAAGGGAGAGAATTCAGCACATGTGACTCACCAGAGAAGGCTGAGATATTTTAGTGAATGTCTGTTATAGCAAGCCTGAACTTTTTAGCAAATCATTTCTGTTTAATCAGAAGAGAATGTCCCCTCCAACAACACATTCCAGTTAATAGAAAATTCATTATAGGGCTGGGGTCAGGTGTGGAGAAGAGCACACCCTGGTTTTGGAGCCACGTGTAAATCTCAGCTCTGTCGTTGACGAGCTGTGAGCATTTAGGAATGTTGTTTCACTTTCTTGAGCCTCAGCTCCCCAGTTATAAAGGGGAAAGTTATTCCTCCTTCAAAGGGTTCTGTGAGGAAGAATGAGCGCAGCAATGTGAAGAATGCTTTGTTTTCTGGTACCAGACAGCCACTGCAGACTGTAAGGAATGAATGGGTTCTGTGTGCAAAGGGATGTGCATGGACATGCCCATGGTGACAGGAAGGACGAGAGCACAGGGATGATGCCCTGAAGAAAGGCACTCATGTCACAGACAACCACGTTAAGCACCTTCACCTTTTATCTCATTTAACTTCACAACCACCCTACAGTAGTAATGATTTTCATTGTCTTTCAGAAAAGGAAAATGAGTTACAGTCAAAGTAACTTAGCCAAGGTGAGAAAGCTATTGGATACTGGAGGGAATTTGGCAGGCATCGTGTAAGTTATAAGGATAAACACATGAACCTGAGATGGTGCGAGGACCTTAGAGTTTAGTGGGATGAGAGTCTGAAAGTGAGAATGACGGTGAGGGGGGCAGGGAGAGGAGGAGAGAGAGGGAATGGCAGAGTGTGCAGGCATGGCATGAGTGTACACAGGTGAGCAGGTATGTGCTAGTACGGCCTGGATGGCAGTCAATGGTCAATAGTCAAAGGCTTACCTGACCTGCTTCCTCAAAAGACAATTCTACGTAGACCCTGTCCGTGCTTCCTGCATGTGGGGCTGTGTCCAGCTGCAGCGATGCTATCAAACAGAAGGCCTCATGTCCTCCAGGTGTCCATGGCTCCTCCTCCCTAACTGCCATCCACTTATGCTCCCTCAAGTCACCCCAAGCACCTTGGAGCCCACCACCCCATCAGAGCAAATACCATGGATTTAGTCTCATTCCACCACCCTGCTCCCATATTATAGATCATGCTTGAATTCAACCCTTTCATTGTCCTTTTGGCCCAGAGTTTCCACCAATGTTTGTTTATCACTAGCACAGTAAGCCCTGTCTTGTTAGAAAGCCTGTTTCTTCACTGCCTTCTCACTGTGTTTTAGCTCATGTCACTTTCCCCCATTTAAAAATCTCCTGTCCCTTTTACTCCTTGACTAACATTCCTTTCAAGTTCACCCAAATTTATTACCACATTCCATTGAGGTTATCCCCAGGGCTTCCCATTCAGTGATCCCATCTAATGTCATCTCATTTAGTTACAAAAAGTTTACACCACACATTTCATCATAAACTGTCTTGTACTGTGCCTGTCATATGGTGAGAAGTTCATAGTCTGTTTGAATAAATGAACCCCCAAATAAATCAATTATCCTCTAACCATATCATGGAAAATCAGGTAGCGTAAGTGGAGACTAAGTGTAGCAGTCAAAGAGTCCTGGGTTCAAGTCCTTGTTTGGCCATTATCGATTTTGAATACCTTAGGCAAATAACTTGACTGTTTTCAGTCAGTTTCCTCAGTGGTAAAATGGAAACAGCACCAGAAGTTTCCTAACTTGTGTGTCTTTTGTGAAGATTTAGTGAAAATAACATGTAAATCCTTATACAAGACCCAGCAGAGTGTTCATACTTAATGTTTCCAAACTGTTAGAATGTAATTGTAATTAAAACTAAATCACACCATTTAACTCTATTTGTTTAACTCAATTTTCCTTTAAAGCCAAAAATATTAACAATTTAATCCTATATAAAATAAAATTTGACAGTTCTGGTGAAAAATCTTTGGGCCAGAAATAAGACCCTAGCCTCAGTTTCATGCCTGGCCAGTTTTATGACCTTAGGCAGATAATTTATCCCCTCTAGTCACATCTATCTTAGTGGTAAAACAAGGGTACAAATCAAGTTTCTGATTCCAGACAAGAGTGAGTAAAAGCCTCCCATTTTACTCCTGCTACTCATCACTGATTGGCACAGACCAAAAATAATTCTAATAAAATCCTGTTTTTTTGTAGCAGAGGTGCAGGAAAAGGGTGGCACACCAGGACTAAACCTTGCAACCTTTCTACCTTCCTGTTCAGGAGTCAAATACCATGAAAAAGATGAGACGCTCCCCGCCTGAGTCAGGGGGCTACAGCAGTGGAGAATATAGGTAGAAACTTGTCTTTACCTGACCTCAGCAACAACAAGGTGACCAATTCCACTGTTAAGTCTGTAAGCTGAATTGTGACTGTCACCTCCAAACTGCAGCAAGGAGACTCTTGGAGAACTCATGGGACAAAATTCTGATTCCTACCACTCTAAAGAAATAAGGAGGTACCTTTCCCCATGGAGCAGATATGGGGAGATCTCTGACTTTGGTCCCCCTCTCAAGTAAGGAACAGGCTTTCCTACTCAGAAAAGCTCCAGTCTTTCGCTCCACCCTCATTCTCTCCAGCCTGCACTGATGATAACGTGGGTTGGAATCTTGAGGGGGTGGGCAACACAAAGTGGGGTATACCAGAATAGCACTGCAGAGGCTTAGAACCTAAACTGACAGTTGAACCACAATCCACAAGAGTGAGCATTCTGAACAAAAGCAAGTTGTTTACTTGCTAAAATGAAAGATTTATATAGAGTCCAGAGTCATCCTACAAAATACACCAAATGTCCAGCGTATAGTTTAAAATACTCGTGTTACCAAGAACCAAGGGAAGCTCAACTTGGATAAGTTGAAACCAATACTGAGATGATAGAGATGTTGGAATTATAGGATAAATACTTTAAAGCAGCTATTATAAATATGTTTCAATAAGCAATTACACTCTCAAATTTTTTTAAAAGGAAATCTTAACAAAGAAATAGAAAATATACATAAGAACCAAAGAGACATTTTGGAAATGAAAAATAAAATAACCTAAAGAAAAACTCAATAGAGCAACTTGATGCAGAGTAGTAAGGACAGAAGAATCAGTGAAATTGAACACAATAGAAAGTATCCAATTTTAATAACACAGAGAAAATAGACTGAAAAAAGAACAAACACTGAGCTTCAGGGACTGATGTTAGAATGACAAAAGATCTATTATTTGTACAATCAGTGCCTAAGAGTATCAAAAAGAAAGGGAAAAAACAAAACGTGGACTTGAAAAAGTATTTGAAGAAATAATAGCTGAGAAATTCTCAAATTCGTTATCAGAAAAACCTACAGATCCAAGAAGCTGTGAGTGAACACAATAATCCCAAATAATTCAACACCAAGACATATCATAATCAAACCTCTGAAAACTAAAAACAATGAAAACTTCCTTGAAAGCATGCAGAGGAAACCAACTCATTACTTACAAAGAACAACAATTCAAATTACAGCAGATTTCTCATCAGAAACTAGGGAGGCCAGAAAATAGTAGCACAGTATTTTTGAGAGTAAAAGAAACTGTCAATCTAGAATTCTATATCTGGTGATAAAGTAATTCAGAAATGAAAGTGAAAGAAATACATACTTAGATGAAGGAAAGCTAAGAGAATTTTTACCAGCAGAACAGTTCTAAAGGGGGCTAAAGAAAGTTCTTCAGTTAGGGAAGAAAAAGCAACAGAAAGGGTAAGTAAATGGGTAAATACAGTAGACTGTTCTTTTCATCTTTAATTTTAAAAATTGTATTTCACAGTTAAAAGCAAAATTAATAATACTGTCTGATGTGGTTCTTAATGTATGTAGAGAGAATATTTAAGATAGTTTATGTATTATAAAGTGGGGAAGGTAAAGTGACCTAAAGTTTTAAGGTGTCTAAATTCCACCTGAAGTGGTAATGTGTTGATTCTTTTTTCAATAAGCTGTGTATGCATAGCATTATAATCTTTATAGCAAGCAGTTAAATTACAGTACAAAGAGATACTCAAAAACAGTATAGGTAAAATAGAATTCTTTAAAAATGTTGACTCACAGAAAGACAGCAAAAAGAGGAATAAAATTAAAATTTTAAAAATAGAAAATAAAAAGTAAAGTGGCAGACATGTGTTAACAAAAATGATTACATTAGCTATAAATGACCTAAATTAACCAATTCAAAGACAGAGATTGGTATACTTTTTAAAAAAAAAACACCTAGGTGTTATCAACAAGAAACTCATTTCAAATATAACCATTTAAGTAGGTTAAAAGTGAAAGAATGGAGATGCATATACAAATCCTAATCAAAACAGATGTGCTGTGGCTACATAACATCAGACAAAGGAAAGTTCAGGCAAAGAAAATTACCAGAGATAAAGAGGGACATTATAATAATTAAATAATTATTAAATAATTAAAGAGCCAGTTCACCAAGATGACATAACAATTTTCATGTGTATGCACCATTTGAAAGAGCTGCCAAATACATAAATGAAAGCTACCAGAACTGACTGAGACCTGACAAGCCTGTAATTATTTTTGGAGACTTCAACATGCCTCTCCTAGTCACTGAGAAAATCAGTAGGTAAGAAATCAACAAGGGTACAGAAGAACTAAAGAACACAGTCATCTAATTATATCTAAGTGACATATGGTCTAGAACACTCCACCTGACAACAGCAGAATACACATTTTTTTCAAGCATGCATGGTGATGTATCTTGGGTCATAAAACCAACTTTAACATATTTTAAAAAATTGAAATCACACAAAATATGTCCTTTGACAATAATTCAAACTAGATGTTATTAACAGAAAGAAAACAGGAAAATGTCTCAATACTTGGAAATTAAATAGCACATTTCTTAAACAAGGGGACAGGTTTAGAACCATAGCTTTATAACTCAGTGACTAATCCTGTCACTTCATGATGCCAATTGGGTATTTCTCCCAGAAAGTGATAAACCCTTCTCCATCTGAACTTGAGTGTACATCACAGGCTTGTGTTTAAAGTGCTCCAGGTAATTTCTAGGAAAAGGGGAAATAATATTTGCTGGGCACCTACTATTAGCTGCATTAATATTGACCATTCACTGTTTTATTTAATGTTCACAACTACCTATCACAGTGTTGTCTCTCAGTAAGTTACCAGAGCTGAGAGGCAGGGAACCAGCTGAAGATTCTTGGGAAAGTACTGGATGTTGGAGAGAATTTTAAGGAACTCAGAGTGGCCACAGTTTCGAAGCCCTGACGGGAGATGATTACAAATAAGTGGACAGAAGCTACAAGAAGTGTTCCAAGTGGCTCCCTAGGGAGTCTGAAATTGAGGTGCAGCTGGGATGTAGGGAAAATCTAAGCAGAGGAATGACATTTTAAATGACTACTTTAGTGACAGTGGATTGCAGGGCTAGGAGGCTGAAGGTGAGGGGCTCAATCCTTGTGGGGACAGGAGCAATTCACTTAAAAGTGGTGAGGATTTAGGTAGTAATATCACCATTATACACATGGGAAATGGAGCCTCAAAGAAGGAAAGTACAGCATCTTTTGCTCCAACGATAACAGTATTAAAAAAACAAGGTGATCATACTATAAGTAGTGTGTTGCAATAATATGTAACACAACAGGCAACAACATGACTTAAAGAACGTATCGTGTCTGGCACACTTAAATAGTAAACAATTTAGAATATTTCACCCCTAGAAAGGGCAGGTGGAATCATGCCAGTTGACAGTGAGGAAAACAAGGCTTTAAAGCCCCAAGTACCCGGGTACATTTTTCAGGGTGAGGGTCCCCCCTGCCCCAATCTTCCCGCCCTCGGTACCCGCACTGGTCCTGCAGGTCTGGGTCAGGACGCGCCCAGGCACCTTCGCCCTCTCCTACCCGCTGAACCGACAGGTGCCCCTTCTGTAAGTCCAGATGAAAGAGGTGTCCCACGAAGGGCAGGCTCGGGGGCCCAGGCGGGTAGTTCTTTGGGCGCCGCCTTTTGAGGAAATCAGCAAAGAAGAGAAATACGACGGCACCCAGCAGGAGAGTGCGGAGACGGAGCAGCCCCCAGAGGGCCTCCGCCAGGGAGCCCACCACCGCGAGCATGGCTGAGAGTCTGCTTCTCTTCCGCGTTCTGAGCGGTGACGGTCCCAGCGGGTCCCTGACTGTGAGCACCCAGCCCCGCCCCTCAGCCCGCCCCCAGGCCTCGCCCCGCCCCTGATCCAGTTCCCGGGCCCCGCCCTCATCCCGCTCCCGGCGGCGCCTTTCCCTTGCCGCCCCCAGGGCCCGGGCTCTCAGGACCCAGCCCGCTCTTCCCGCCCCAGGCGCCGCAGCGCCCCCCTCCTGCCGCCCCTGGCTCGCAGTGGCACGGGTTCTGCCTGACCCGTCTGGTCTCTTTCCCAGGCCCCGCCCCCAACCCGCCCCCAACCCGCCCCCACCGGTCCCCTTTTGCCTCCGCCCCGACGCAGCCCGCCTGCCCACTACCAGATGCCAGGGGCAGGGTTCCTGGGAGAACACCCCCGGGTCTTGGGAGAGGCCAAGTTAGGAGCTTTTTAATTTGCTGCTGAGACAGCCTGTCTCTCTGTGAGACCGTCGGGGCTCTAGGGTTTCTTGTTTCATTGCATCTCTGAGAGCGCTGCAGACGTTAAGAGCTCCGTGGTTTTCAGTCCTCTCACCTAATGTTTGGAACCGCGCCTGGTGAACCTTAATCAGGACGACAGCAGCACCTGACATTTCTTGCGTTTTTACTATATACCAGGCATTGCTTCCACCTCTTTACATAAATTGCTTAATTCTGACTAAATTGTTCAGATCTCCTTATTTCCATCTTGAAGTTGCAGCAACTGAGACAGGGGATAAGTGCCAAATAAATGGTGTGTAAATGATCCCACTGATCTGCAACACATCTAAAGGATCTGTATTTGCAACTGTTTTGAAGATTAAGAAGCATTACATCCAGGCTCCTAGCACAGAGGCTAGTTCTTAATAGGTGCCTAATGAACACTGAAGGCGGGTGTCTTGGTCGTTGAACTTCTTGGTTTGCCTACTGAGATCCCTCATTTGAAGCCCCATGAAGGTGTAGGACCCCAGGCCCCAACCTCCCATGCCACCTTTGTGTGCCTACCTGTGTCTCACCATATGTGAGGTGCTCAAAACATGAAACATAGTTCTGGGATAGTATAGCACACACTCAGGTGCTCAGTATATACAGACAGCCTGCCGGAAAAAAAAAAATAATTTTTTTAAAGAAATAAAACAAAACAGTATTGATGGCTTTTTTCTATTTTCCAAAGTTCAGAGGGAGATACTAGTCGGAGCTTAGTTTTTATCCTTCCAGTCCACATTTTCACTGCAGTTGCTATGCATTAATTCAAAAGTTTCTAATATTTATATAAATACTATTTTAAAAAGAATTATCCTACTACTGATTTGTCTTTTCAGTATTATGTGTTTGAGATCCATCTGGGTTGACACATGAGGGTTTAGTTCATTCACTTTAATAGCTATGTAGTATTATATCACTACCCCACAATTTTTTTTTCATTTGGTATAAAGTTGTATAACTTTATATTAGTTTCGGACTTACAACACAATGATTCATCTGAGCAAAATGATCACACAAAACATCTAGTTAACAACTAATACTATGCATAGTTACAATTTTTTTTTCCTTTGATGGGCAATTTTAAGATCTACTTTGTTAGCAACTTTCAATTATGTGATATGGTATTATTAACCACAGTCATCATGCTGTACATTACATTCCCGTGACTTAATTATTTTATAACTGGAAGTTTTCACCTTGACCACCTTTCCCATTTGGCCCAACCCCCTAGTCTCTGCCTTTCGGAGGTAGGGGTTGGGCCAATCTGTTCTCTGTATCTATGAGCTCCATTTTTGTTTTTGATTTTTTTTTAGATTGCACATATAAGTGAGATCATTAAATATTTGCCTTTCTCTGTCTGACTTATGTCACTTAGCATAATGCCCTTGAGGTCCATTCACGAGATATATATATCTCGTGAAGGAAATCTTGCCATTTGCAACAGGTATATATATATATCTCACATTTTCTTTACTCATTCATCCATTGATGGGCATTAGATTGTTTCCATATCTTGGTTACTGTAAATAATACTGCAAACAATATGGGGGGGCAGACATCTTTTGTGTTTTCATTTTATTCAGATAAATATCCAGAAGTGGAATGGCTGGATGAAATGATGGCTGTATTTTTACACCACGACTTATTTACCCGTTTTCATATCAGTGACACTTAGGTTTGTTATATCCTTTCTTCCCTTTTTCCTTTCCTTTCTATTTGTTTGTTTGTTTGTTTTGTTTATTTTGTTTTGCATTTAAACAATGCTGCAAGTGAAATGTTGTGCTGTGGACTTGAATGGATGATGTCACATTTAAGATCAGAAGGTCTCTTCTGACTCCTTTTCATAGACTTTGTATAAATCGAGTGCTGAACTTTACCTAAAAGGTAATGATTTAGATATATTTATAATAAACTGATTTAAACTTCTTCTACAAGAGGAAAAATTAAGACCACTTATTTGAAAACAAAATGAAGCTTCATCTTTCAATTGCCTTCTCATCAGTTCATTCTGAAGTAAGGTCTTAAAGCTGTGATTGATATTTTTTTTCATATAATGAATGCCCTCAGGACACTGTGTAGCCTGTGATAAGTACAAAGGGAAAAAAAAAGACATTTTGAATCCTAAGAGCTTATTATGATGAGCATTATCTTCTCTAGTTGACTGTTTTTCTCTTCTTGTTCCATTAAGTTAAAATACAAATCAGAACAAGTATTTGGTTCCTAATATTTTAAAATGCAATATGATTTTACAAAGTGTTTTGTTTAAGGTCATGTATGTGTTGTGTCTATACCTCAAGTTCAAGTTATTGGCTATGACTTATGTTCTAAAGAAAAGTGAACAACACAAAATTAACAGCATCCTTAGTTACAACCACATACGATGAGTACTGGCATTGGTGCTCAGTGTCAGTCTGTTCTTTATACTTTCCCCTTTATGTTCTCTGTCTTGTACTAATTAATCTCCTCAAATCACTGAATTGCTTCAAAAAAAAAAGAAAGAAAGAAGAGAAAAAGGAAGGAAGAAAGAAGGAAAAAGCTTGATATTGTGTACATAATTTTGTTGAACAAATTACACACAGGCAAACATGTAAAGCAGCTATGTAGAATATTAATTGCCTAGTGAGAAGGTATCAGACTAGTCCCTTCATTGGTCTTTATGCCACACAAATTCCTGAATAAATTGCTAATGAGTTAATAAATGATTTGCTTATTGTGATTACATCAAGTGATTTTTTTTTTCAGCATTGATTGAAAACTGTTGTATGAAACCTGTCTATCCAGAGACCTTACACTCTATACACATTAAGAAATATTTCAGCTAGAGTATTCTTTGGTACTACATTATATGCCAAGTACTTGAAGTGAATTTTAGATTAAAATAAGGCATAATTACCTAAGCAACAATGATGATTTCTTAATTTGAAAATTTCTTATTTTGAAATTTTAAATTTCTATTTGTTGTCTTATATGTTCTTCCACCACATGACTACATTGCTTAACAATTATAAGACATAAATATTTTCTGAACATTTTTAAGGATTTATTTTAAAGATTGATGTAATGTATTCTTCTTACCAAGAAATAACTTGGTCCGTCGTATCTCTTCTGTTTGCTTAGGATTTTTTTCCTCTCATTATTTAAAAGTTGAAGAGATTCCTGGAATAACTGTAAACAAACTTAACCTAAATATGTTAACAAATAGCCCTTGGTATGCTATTTGTATAGCTTTAATGCCCTGAAAATCTGAAGGGTAATCTAAGCTGCTGTGTTTTAGAGTATTCAAGAAGGGGGGAAAAATCCCTGCTTTTCATACCAGCATTTTAGACTTTATAAATATTTTGGTGAGAAATAACAGTACATGCTATAAGTATTGACAAAACTCTAAAAATTTCTTTTTATAGAAGATAAAACCCACAATATTTATATAGAGTCAGTCATGGAGGATCAGTGTTTAGCACTGGATATTTTGTGTTTTGTGTTTACACTGTAAGATTTAGATTGCAAGCACAGTTGACCCTTGAACAACAACATGAGTTTGAATCGTAAGGGTCCGTTATACACAGATTTTTTTTCCCATACTAAACACTACAGCACTACATGATCCTCAGCTGGTTGAATCCATGGGCGGTTGAATCCACGGCTGCAGAACTGTGTAACATCTTAATATTGGCCAAAACGGTTTTATAAAAGGAATCCTAAGCTTCTACATCTTGTTTAAGGTAAGGAGAAGTAAAGATTTCCTCAAGCAAAACTTGAAAGAATCTGTTGCTAGTAGCCCTGTTTTACAAGAAATGTTAAAAAGAAGTTCTTCGGAAGGAAGGAAAAAGATACAGGTCAGAAACTCATATCTACATAAGGAAAGGAAAATCATTAGATAAAAAAACAAATTAAAGGGAGTATTTTATTTTATTTTCCTAATTGATCTGATAGGTAAAAGTTGGTTCAAAATAAAAATAGGAACAATATATTCAGAGATTATAGCTTATGAATAAGTGATATGAATAATTCAGTGTTGTAAGGGGCAGAAGGAAGAAATTAGGAAAACTCTGTTTTAAGGTGCTTGCACTACTGAATTTGTTCGGCATTGTTCCAAAGTGGATTTGGATCAACTGAAATGTAAATTGTGCACGCTGGGGCAACCACTTGACAAGTACAGAAGAAGAGATGTAGTCAATATGCCAAGACAGACCACAAAATGAAATTGTACAGAAGACTCCATTAAAGCTAGAGAAGACAGAAAAGAGTTAAAGGCAAAAAGGATACACGGATCAAGAGCAATGTGTAGAAAATAATTTCAGTATGGTAGCTATTAATCTGTATCAATAACCACTTTAAACACTAATGTTTAAATGCACTAATTAAAAGACTGTATCTGTCAGAGTGGATACAAAACTGAGTCCTCCTTCATATGGCTTGTTATCAGTGAATTGAAACACAACTGAATTTCATATGTTGATTTTATATCCTGCAACTTTGCTGAATTCATGTATTAGTTTTAAAAGGTTTTTTTTTTTAATGTGTGGAATCTTGAGTGCTTTCTACATATAAGAAAATGTCACCTGCAAACAAAGATAGTTTTAGTTCAGCACTGAAAAGAATAAAATACTTAAGAATAAATTATCCAAGGAGGCGACAGACTTATCCTTGAAAACTCTAAAATATTGTTGAAAGAAATTAAAGAAGACACAAATAAATGGTAAGATAGCTCACATTCATGAACTGGAAGAGTTAATATGGTTAAAATGTTCATGTTACTCAAGGCAATTCTTATCAAAATCCCAATGGTTATTTTTTTTACAGAAATAGAAAATATAATCCTAACATTCATGTGGAGCCATAAAGGATTCTGAATGGCCAAATATATAGAAATATATATATAGAAATACTTTGAAATCTGTGAGCACACAGTTGTTCATAATATTCCTTTATTATACTTTCAGTGTTCATGAGATCAATAATGATAGCCCCTTGTTCATTTATAAGAGTAATTTCTGTTTTCTTTCTTTTTTTTTTCCCCCTTAGTTAACTTGGCTAGTAAAAAGATCAGCGGTTACAAGGATTGGGTTGGAGGGTTGATGGGGGAGGGGAATGAACAGGTGAAGCCCAGGGAAATTTTTAGGGCAGTGAAGTTATTCTGTGTAATATTGTCATGGTAGATACATGGCACTATGCAGCTGTCAAAACCTATAGACATGTACAACACAGAGTAAACCCTAATACAAACTTTGGACTTCACTTAAAGTAATGTTTTGATACTTGTTCATCAGTTGTAACAAATGTACCACACTAATGCAAGATGTTAAGATGTTACGAGTTAGAGAAACTGTGAGTGAGGGAGAAAAGGGAAATATGAGAATTCTTTGTAGTATCCACTCAATTTTCTGTAAACTTAAAACTGCTCCAAGAAAATTAAGTCTAGGAGGCACTCTTTATTGTATCAGTGCGAAATTTCCTAAACATGATCATTTATTATGACTACGTAGACATATCCTTCTTTTTAGCATATGTATGCTGAAGTATTTAGGGTTAGGTATTATGATGCTCTCAAATGTAATATAATGTAATTAACTCTCAAAGTTTCAGGTAAACAAATTTGAAGAGAGGCAGGCAGTGGAGGTGTGCAGGTGTTGGGAAGGTGAAGGTGGGGAGACGTAGATGGGGCAAAAGAGAGAACAAGAACACAAATGCTGTGAAATGTAAAAAGTAACTTGTGAATCTCGGGGAAGATTCTAGACGGCTACTGTGAACAATTCTGTAAGACTGAAATTTGAGGGAAAAAAGATAAAAGGAAACTGTAATGTAAACCAAAGAGAACTAGGTGATAGGTTAACAACTTACATTCTATTCCTGGTTTTGCTTCTAATCGCTCTAGGACTTTCAGGAAACCACTTAGCCTTTCTGAACTTCACTGTGTTAGCACTAAAATGGAGACCAACAATTCACATTTCTCTTCCTCAAAATTGTAGGGAAATTCCTGTGCGATAACGAGTGTCAGAATGATTTGTGAAGTATTCTCATCATTATATCTTACATCCTTTAAGAAGTTTCTCCTTCTCTCTTCAGCCTTTACTCCCTGTATCACTTGGTTGGCATTCTCTACACACTAAAATCACTCTCTTTGAAAACATTTAACTTAATAACTTTCATAAATTCACATAATGCAGTGCTCCAGAACTACTGTTTCAACTCATTCCGTCACACCTACACATGCAGAAGTATACACGTACAGACACATAATGGCGTTATTGACTGTACACACTTGTAAGTTCTCACCTAATTTTGTTTTATTATTTTATACTTCTTTTGCTCTGTACGTATCAAAAAAGTGCAGAAAAAAGTAATGAGAGTGATAGGATTGCTAGTAAGATATAGGTATGTGTAGATCAACATGTTTTTTTAAAAAGACTGTATATAATGTGTTTATAATGAACACTGATGCTGTTTCTAGCCATTTAAGACTGCAAACAATGTTTCAGGGAAGGTGTTTGTAGTTGTGTTTTTAAAAATTCTCACATGATTATGTCTGTAAGATACATTTGGGAAAAGGAGAATGGTTGGGTCAAAGGGAATGTTCATTTAAATACTGATAAATATGATGTAATTTTCTGCAGCCTCTGTCACCCACATACAAGGATGTCTGTGACCCCACGTGGCTGCCAACTTAGAGCTAATGATATTTGCCAATTGAATAAATGAGAAATGATTGCATTCTGTTTCAATTTTATAATTTATTATTTTAAATTACATTGATTTTAAGCTGAGAAAGGGATGCTGTGCACATTTTTGTAAAAAACATGTGCATTCATTTTTCTCTGAAATCATGACCACCCAGTTTTTTTCTGTTGGTTAGCCTTTTCTTACTCATTTATGCTTATCATAATATGTTAAGGGAACTAGGCTTTTATCTATTTTTTGTCATTAATAAGTTCTTCATATTTTTCCTGATCTTTAGAGTTTATTTACAGTCTTTTTTTTTTTTTTTACCATATAGAAATGTTTGTTTTTAAATGTAATCAGGATTAGCAATCTTTTTTGCAGGGTTTCACAGCTTTGTGCCATGCTTAGAAAAAAACCATCCCAACTGCAATAACATAATATAATTTTCCCACATTTTCTTTGAATTCTTTTATGTTTTAATTTTGACTTTAATATTTTTGATTCATCTCTACACATTTTGCTATGAGAAGGAAATAAAAGTTTAATCTCATTTCCCCCCTACCCATGGCTATCCAATTCGTTAGTCTTTCTTGCTACTGATTTGAAATGCTATCTTTGTCTTTCTAAAGAAAGTAAAATCCTCTTTCTCTCTTTTGTCTATCAATCTCTCTCTCTCTCTCCATTTATCTAAGATTAATTGAGACCCTCCTGTTGGTTCTACTCATCTTTATATCTGTCCACATGCTAATAGAAGTCTTTTAGAGATTACAGAAGCTTAATTATTTGCTTCAATAAATTCTTAGTCTTAGTTCTCCTCCTCCACAACTTTCCTTTGTTCCCTATTTTTTGGCTATTCTTTTGGTTTTGATTTTCAAGATAAACTTGGGAATCAGCTGGACTAGCCAAAGACAAGGAAACTCTTCGTGGTAACTTGATGAGAGCTGTGCCAACCCCACTCCTCTGGCAGTCTTCCAGATCGCAGAAATGAGAAGTCTACCTTTCTAGTTTCTCTGGCTAAGGACTTTTAAATCATACTCATTTCCTCTGTTTCTTATACTTCAAATGTAAATTGGCAAATCTAGCTGCCCATCTTCAAAATATATCCAGAATATATATACCCTCACTGCCTCCACTGCTGACATCCTTTCTCAACTAGGTGATTGCAAAAGCCTGTTTTTCCTGCTTTCACGGTTGCCTTCTCAACATGCATGCGTATGCATGCAAGGGCAGTTCTTTTAAAAAAAAAAAACACAACCAGATTTTGTCATTCAACTGCTCAAATAGCTATCCAACAGTGGCTTCAATCCTCCCAACGTCCGGACAGCCCCTACCATCTGGCTTTTGTGACCTCTCTGACTTTGTTACCCTCCCTCTGCTCTAGTCCACTGCAGTCATATTGCCTTCTTGGAACCTGCCAGGCACACCCCTGACTCAGGGCCTTTGCCCTGCTCTTTTCTACACCTGCAAAGCTCTTCTTCAATGTCTGCACGGCTCTCTCCCTACCCCTTTCTGGTCTTTGCTCAGAAATTGTAATCTCAAGAGGGATTTTTCTGACCACCCTGTGTAAAGCTGCAACTTCTTCACTTCCTGTTTCATTTTTCTTTAAAGCACGAATCCCTATTTGGCATACTACAGGCCCTAATTTTTGTTTATTCTTTCTCCCTCTGCTCCCCCATGGAATGTAAGCTCCATGAACACAGAGTTTTAAAAAATCTGTTTTGTCCTTTGTGATATCGCCAATGACTAGCACATAAATAGATGTTCAAAAAAAAAAAAAAAAACAAACCTGTTGACTGTGTCAGCAGATGTAAAAAAAAAAAGAGAAAAATTCACATTCTAAGAAGAACAGAGAATAAAGCAATCTGAAGGAGACATTAAGGTAAGTAGGTCAAATATTCAAAAAGATAATGAAAAGATTAGATTTCATAAAGTAAAAATGGGCTATTTTATACATAACAAAATAACATATTTACATTAGCATCAGTAGAATTTCTCAATATGACAATGCAATCTTCGAAATTATCATGAAAACGTTTAAAGTATGTGGTACTTTTTAAGTACTGGAAACATGTAAAACATTTAAAAAAACATTTTTAGAGATGAATTTAATCTGAGGAAGATGTGAAGGGGAAACTGAGGCACACAGGGGGAGACTCTTGCCAGACGTTCCCCATCCATTCACTAAGTGATTAAAACAGGACTCAGATCCAGGCAATCTGTACCCCTAACCACTCCTGTTGTTTTTACGTTTCTAGATACTTAAATTTCCCAGTGGTATTGTTTCTCTGGCCACGAGCCTCCTTGGGACTTATTTTTCTCATCTATAAAATGGACGGTCCAGGTTAGGCTGCTTGGTGTGCTGACATTTGTAAAGCACGAGGTGTTTGCAAGACCTGTCAGGTGCTGCACTGCCAGGTGCTGTGCCGTGCCACCTGCGCAGTCTGAAAACTAAATAACAGATTCGAATTTGACCTGGGAAATCCATAAAACCCACAAAACACCATTCATTTCTGAAAAGTGCATCCTCCCAAAGACAGGCAACATAAAAGCACCTGAGAATACGATTATTTGGAAAGTTCCAGTGAGATCTGAACTTCTGAGCAGAGCCAACGCACTCCTGGGATGAGATGGGTTGAGACCGCCCCCATGTGGTCACAAGGTGAAATTACAAAAGCAAGCCAGCACTCAGTTCCTGGGAGAATTCTACTGTATCTTTGTTTCCTTCCAGTCTCTATGTCCCTTGCTCTAAGGCCATTGGGGAGACTCTAGCCATGCCAGTATTTTTCTTGAGAAAAATCACAGGATAAAATTCATTTGGGAGCATGGCATTCCTAGCCCTGTGAAATCTGGGGCCAGCTAACCTTTCCATCCTTGGTTCCATCAAAGGGTTTCTCTCTGTTGCCTGCACATGCCAGGCACAGTCTTCACTCTGGACTCCACATACATAATTCCATCACGTAGAATGCCCTTTGCCTCCATTTTTACTGGAAGAAACCCCCATAACCTTTGAAAACCCAGCTAAAACTATGTGGCCTCTGTCTCCCTGCCACCAAGAACCTGAGTTATTTTGGGAGGGATGAAGTGCCTTTTTGACTTTACCTCCCCCAGACTCTAGGACAGTGAAACCCACTAGCAAACTGGTAGGTACTCCTTGCTTCCAAGTATTCTTTTTTTACAAACTGAAATATAGTTGATTTACAATGTTGTGTTAGTTTCGGGTGTACAGCATAGAGATTACATTATATACATATATATTCTTTTTCAGATTCTTTTCCATGATAGGTTATTACAAGATATTGAATATAGTTCTCTGTGCTATACAGTAGGTCCTTGTTTTCAAATATTCTTAATTGCATTTTATCTGAACAGTTTTAAACAGCAGAAAAGAACCAGTTCAGTCATCTTTATTTCCCACCCTGACTATTGAAGCATCCTCTTAAATGGCTTCCTTGCCTGCCTCCATTCTTCTTCTCCTCCAGTCATTCTCCAAACAGTTGGTAGAGCAAAATGCCCAAAAAATCGTTTGTTGCCCAAGATCACTCAACTGCTAAGTGTCAGAGCCAATCAGATTGACTGATCAATTTGACTCCCGTGTTCATGTCCTTTACCACCACACTACCCTGCCTTACGACTTCTTTATTTATTTATCGCATGCTTTTCCTGACTACATGTTCATAAGCCCCGCTTCCATGTAGCTTTCAAGATCCAGAAAAAGTGTCACCTTTCCTAATTTTCTAAGCTTGAAATAAACAGTCCTTTAACTTAAACTTCTATAGCATTTCTCTTAAGGTCCTTCACATTAAAAAAATAAAGCAAAACACAAAACGGTGTCTATTTCAGAAGCTTCTCTTAATAACTTAGTTAGCATGCGTTTTTATCTTTCATATAAGCCAGAACCCATAACTGGGCTTACGTCTTTATTTCTCTCTCTACCTCTTGGATCATATGACATAAGGTCTAGCATATAGTAGTTGGTTAACAAATACTGAACAAATGAACACATGAATGAGCTCCACCCTACTTCTTAGGAACCATCTGATCTCTCAGTGCACCAGGAAACGTATGGCCATTAAAAGTAAGCTCTAAGAGCCTCAGCCCTACTTTTGTCAGCCACTCAGGACCCTCTTGGCTTCCCTCCCGACTTTGCTCTCCTCGTTCTGTGTCCCGTTAACTTCTGGTCCTTGGCTTGGGCTCAGCTTTTAAGTGCTGGTTTTGACAGTCTTGGCTTTGACCCTGTTGACCTCTGAGAACTGCTTTGGATTGAATCACGTCCCTTGCATCCCATCCTTGTCATCCCAACCATGGCTCTAACTACTCTGTTATAATCTCCATAGGAACAGGAACAGGGTTTTGCTCCCCATGGACTGACTGCTCAATAGAAAGTTCAAAAACTATTGTATAGATGGAATGAACTGGTGCCCTTTGCTGGGCCCACCCCAGTCCCTAAGGAGACTGTGGTTCGGATGGAATGAATGGCTGACGTGCATGATGAAGTGCTGTGAGGCTGCTTTTGCATTAGGGAGGCGCGTGAGGGCAGCTGTATCAGAAGGGCTTCCCATGAGCTGATAATCTCTGGTGAGGGATGCTTAACACAGCCACGACGAGCCTGGTGTGAGAGGGGCCAACTGGTTGCCAATTTTCTATGCATATGGTGATCTTTTTTGTTAAACTTCCCTGGAGCGCCTCTGCTTATTTAACTTTCCTTAATAACCAGCAGATGGCTTCTGTCTGGGCCATCATCAGCTGGTGCTTAGCAATGGCAGCTTCAAGAGGAGGCATGGGACTTGTTAGGGGTGGGGGAGTCCAGATGCCAACATGCAGAATGCCAGGGGACATTACCAGGCGTTGTCTAATTGGTATTGGAGATGGGGAGGGCCGCTGAGAGGGGTATTAGAAAGAATCCTTCCTGGGAGGGGGGAGCCTGCTGCCCAGAGAGCCAGGCAGAACCAGGGAAGACAATGGCGATGGAAATCGGGAACATCTCCAGAAGAGAGACTAGCTCCTTTCTGAGTGCTCATCATAGCTGCCTGTATTACACATGTAGGCGTGCAATCAACGGACAGGGAATATGAACTGGGACCCACCATTTAGTCACATACTCATTCATCCAACAAATACGTGCTGAGGTCCTAAGTGTGCGCTCAGTCCCATCCAGTGCACCCGGACACTAGAGATAAAGCAGTGGACAAGACATGGTCCCCCTTATAGCTGTCATTGGTTTGCATGACAATGAGTAAGTGCATCCATGCAGGACAATAAGCAAACAAACGGTCCACTTTGCTTTAAAGGAAGAGGCTCACGCAGATAGTACAATGGTGTGGAAAGGAAATTCAACAACTGGAAGAGACTCAAACGTTGTATAGTCAGAGGAGTGAGAGAAATAAGCACGCTCATAGAATTGGAGAAAACCTAACAAAGTCCAGGAAAAGCTCTCCACTGGTTGGTCCTAGCTGATCTTCCTGGATGTGACAGTAGAAATGAGTAGGTCATATGTGACCAAGTCAAACCGCTTACAGTCGTGGGTGGCTGTCTTTCATGTCAATCCAGGTACCTTCTCCACTTGGATGCTCTCTGAGCCCCCAGGCCTGTCTGCAGGAGGTTTTTTGTCTGGTGGTGGGTGTGGGAAGCATTCTGTCATGCATTCAGCAACTGTTGACTGAGCACCTTATCTCAGTTGTGCTGGACACTGTTCTAGGCCCTGGGGCTGCACTGATGAATTATATAGATATAATGAAAACAGGCTGCCTTTGTTCTAGAGGGAAAAAAAGTAACAAATAAATATATGATGCTATTTCTGGCAGTGATAATTGCTGTCAAAGAAAATGAAGTTGAGTCAATGGATACAGTGTGTGGAGGGGGTACTTAAGCAAGGATGGCCTCATTGAAAAGGTGATGTTTGAATGGAGACCTACATGGACTGAAGCAGTAGGCCATGTGCCATTTGCAGGGAAAGCATTCCAAAGGTGGAGGGGGGAAGCATGCAGAGTGTTTCTGATGTGGTAAAAATTTGGTAAGTTTGAAAGCTAGCAAGGAGACTAGTTTGGCCAGGGCAGAATCCAAGGGAGAGAGTGGTTGGAGCTGAGCTTGGAGCAAAAGTCAAGGTCATACCATGTAGAGATTTGCAGGCCAGAGGAAGGGGCATAGATTTTGTTCTAGGAGTGTCAGGAAGATGTTGGAGGGTTTCACGTAAGAAGTATTGCAGTGTCAGTAGTTCTGTTCACAAATATTCTGGCCGTCTTCCTATGGTCACATGGCAGGAGTACACTTTCCAGACCACTTTTAAGTTAGACATGGCCAATAAGACGTGAGCAGAATGATATATGCCACTTTTGAGTAAAAGCTGTAAGGGAGGATCAGGGCCTGATTTAGCACATCCCCTTTCCCCTATCTTGGTATCTGTGGAAGTGTGTGTCACACTGGCTCCTCCATCAGCCTGAATCCCTGAGTGCCTATGGTAACCGAGCTGACCCACACAGTACATGTGCAGTGGATGAGAAATAAAATCTGCGTAAAGATGGAAATTTGGGGAATGTTTGTTACTGCAGCACAACAAAGCCTTTTCTGACGAATATAATTTAATTCATATGTTTCAAAATCACTTTGATTCAGTTAACAGAGTGGATTACACCTGCCTATCTATGCCCCTAAAACTCCACTAAAATGAGAGCAGAGTCATTAAAAAGAAAGAACATGAATGGCAGAGAAGACAAAAGTAAACAACAGATAACAAAACAAAGAAAGAATGAAGAGCAAACAAATGAATAAAACATGTTGAAAGTGGAAAATAATGAATCTAAGTAATGTAAGGATGTAATATTCAACTACATACCCCTCAGTCTTGGGTGGAAAATGCCCACACATCCTAAATTCTCATTCGTGGTTTTGTTTTTTGCAGTGGTCTGGACTATTGCAATTCTTGAAATTTTAATTGCATTATAAGATTAAACCAATGAGTAAATATGTCGATGTTCTTGGGGGGGGGGGGGGGGGACCAAGAGTCTCACTGTGAAAGAAGAGGCAGACAAATGTGGAGCGGAGGAAAGGCACGAAAGAATTCTGCATATGGATTAGAATGAGAGGTAGCAATTTGGCCTCACAGTTTCTAATATGTGTACACACACACACACACAAGTATATTATCTGTATAATGTATAAATATATGTGTTTTATATTTCTAGTGTGTATAATATAGTACGTACATCTAGCACATATAATACGTATAATGTGTGTATGGAGGGGCATGATGGGGAGGAGGAAGAGCTCTTGCTTCCAGTAGAAGGTTAAGTGTCAACTGGCAGATGTAAGGGGGTTCCAGGGCTGGGAATCCTTATATTGCAACATTGTCATCATAAAGGATGGTTCAGGCAAGAATAAGCAACAGTGCTAAATATAAGGGGGTATTTTCATGAAGAGCAGGATATTTTTGTGATCTTAAAGCATCTCCCCACCAATTGCTTCTTACTTGCAAGGAAAAAAATAGCAAGAATATAGTGGAGATATTGGACAACACTTCAACCAGGTCATAAAGGTGGATATCACCGATGAGGGACAGATGGATGGCCTAAGCCTCTGATCTGTCAGCCAGACAAACACACAACATCACCCATGTTGTATTCAGGGCTGGGGCACATAAACTTCATCTGCACATGAGGAAAGCTCAGATAAACTCAAAATGATGAATGTTCTGTTAAAAAAGTAAAGGGGGATGCTGGTTGTATCCTTCAAAATGTCCATGCTTTAAAAGAAAAAGAAAGTCTAGAGAAGTGTTCTAGTTTGAAGGAAACTAAAGAGATGTCACGTGGAAAAAAAAATGCTATGGAGGACATCACGTGGGTCTATTTGTCTGAAGCAATTGAGGGTAGAGTTGCATCCATTATGACCCTATATAAGTTTACTCTCACATGGCTTAGAAAAAATTTATATACAGAGAGAGGTTTATATGCATATAGACATACATAGGGCTGTCTTGTTTTATTGGACTTCAATTTACTGTGCTTCATAGATACTGCTTTTTTTTTTTTTTTTACAAACTGAAGGTTTGTGGCAATGCTGCATTGTCAGATAATGGTTAGCATTTTTTTAGCAATAAAGGATTTTTAAATTAAGGTATGTACATTTTTCAGACATAATGCTATGACATGCTTAATAGACTACAGCACAGTGTAAACATAACTTTTATATGCCTGCGGAAACCAAAAAAACTCGTGTGACTCGCTTTATGGCGATGTTCAGTTTATTGCAGTGGTCTGGAACTGAACCCACAATGTCTCCAAGTTATACCTGAATATCAACGCATATACACACACACACATAAGGCCTGGGAGAGAGAGGGGAGGATGGAGGGAGAGAGCGAAGAGAAGACAAAGAGTTCCTATGATATAATAAAATGAGAAATGGGGCAAATGTTAACAGTAGAAAAAATAAGTCGAATATATGGCTGTTTTATGTATGTACTGTCCTTATTCTTACAACTTTTCTGTAGGTTTGAAATTACTTCCAAATAAAAAGCAAAAAGGAAAAGAAAAAAAAATTCCTGCAAAGCCATTGTGTGGATCAGAAGAGGACGTGGTCATGTGAAATTTTATATTAAACGTCCCACATGAATTTGAACTTGTCATGTGCTCCTGAATGCAGTAATATAGGCATGTTTTCACCTATGAATTTACACATATGAGTATCACACTTTAGAAAGAGCAGGGGACTGTTTTATTGAATGTTCAGACTTCGGCTATGTTTTTGCTTTTTATCCAAACTAATTTTAATAGGTAAAATAATTTGCAAGGAACAGCATGCCTTTCCTTTGCATTGGTGTGACGCACTGCGCAGGTTTTCAAAATGTTAATTAATTCCAACTTCACTTTACCTGCTGTTTTCAGGGCTGGCAGCTTGTAGGCATCATCTGAATGACAGCTGTTCCTAATCTCTTCCTCTTGAACAGGAATAAAATAAAGATAATAATTTTAAAAGGGATGTAGCAGTTCAAAATGTGACTACAAATTCTCCAATCTCCCTCCATTGAGTGGTGCAGTCTCTCTGTCCCCCACTCTTGGATCTGGTAACTGGTGGAACCATGGAAGAAGCTGGAGAAGTCACCTGGTGACTTCTGAAGCCAGGTCTTGAGAGGCGATGCAGCTTCTGTGTGGCTCTCAGAATATTTGTCCTTTGGCCTTGAGCCCCTAGGTGAGAAGTCCCATCACATCCAGGCCACCAGAGTCACCTTGTGGAGAGACCAGAGGGAGAGGCCCTCAGACCACATGTGGAGAGATGCCCGGCCGGCCCACAGCCCCTCTGGACCCCCCGTCGTTCCTGCTCAAGTGCTGTTTGACTCAAACTGTGGGAGTGACCCTAAGCCAGAAGCCTCCAGCCTGGGTGCTTCCAGAATTCTTGGCCCATAGAAAAGAAATGATTGTTTTTGTTCTACTCCACTAAGGGAAAGAAGATGGAGGTGTTAGCAGAGAGATGCGACCTGAACACCTAGGCGATGATGGCAAAAAGCAAATTCAATTCGCACTGCAGAATCTAGGAAAGATCTAGAAACTGAAGGGCCAGGTACCAAGGAAGGTGGAGGTAACACACAAGGCTAGAAAGCGTATTGTATTCTTTCTATGTTTGTATTGTCATAAAGTCCTTCTTTTCTCCCTTGCAGCCAGACATTTTCCCCTTCCTTAACCTGGCAAGATGCAAGGTGTTTACTCTGTGGAGAAATTGAGCCAGAAATGCTCCAAACTTGGCAACACCAGGCATAGCAGACCATGGAGAGGCTCAACGCTGAAACCTGCAGGATTTAGTAAAGTCTGTGGAGAAATCCTGAGTCCCTTCTCCCCTTGCACACAGATCTTGCAATCAATTTTCAAATGCATCCTTCTTAATTCTGATGAACAAATAAGGAAAACCCCATTGTGAGAGAGATTAGAACACACACACACACACACACACACACACTTTCCCAGATTCTAGGACATTAGTCTCCAGGATAAAAAGTCTTACTGAGTAAGATCCAACCACATGATCGCATCATGTTATCTTAAAATTTCAGAGCACCAGGTAAAGAGATGAGCCTAAAGTGTTTCGCAAGATGGGAATTAGGTAGTATTCAAAGAATCAAACAGAATAATGGCATTGGTCTTCCAGAAACCAGAAAACAACAGAGGAATACCACGAACCTTGCCTTGGCACACTTCTCAGCAGGATTTAGAGTGACAGTAGGGGCCACAGATCTCTGCGCTCTGTGATGAGACAATGAGATCCCCCTACTCTGAATGTTTCTCTCTTTACTACTAAAAAGTGCTTAAAATAACAGTTCTACGAAGGAGGCTAAAATTGGAATTGATTACTCAGTCTTTCCCAGCAGACCATCAGGACCACTTCCACCCTATCCATCTACGTGAGCCCATGTCACCAGAGCCAGCAATCTCGGATATGCCCTCACCACCTGGACCTGTCTCCCTGCACTTTTCTGTATTTCCACTTTGACAAACCCTCCGCTTCTACTCAATGCCCCAACCTTCCACTGTGTTCTCTGGAACCCGCCCTTTATTATTAACAAAACCCTTCATATCCTTAACCGCTTATAGGAGTATTCCCTTCACTGTCTTGCTCTAACTGAAACCAGGCTCTTCCCTGGAACACTGCCCTCCTGTAGTCATTTGGCTGCATCCTGTTAGCTGTTTATTCCTTTCATGCCCAATGTGTCACTGGAACTAAGGCTGGATGATGGTCCTGTGGTTCCTCCCTGCGCCTTGCTCTCTCCTGTCTAGAACCTCACAGCTCTCCTGACTCACCAGACCCCTCTGCACCCCACAGGGTGGCAGCTGCCCACAGTTAGGCTGGCTGTGGCTCATGGTCCTTGAAGGGCTTGCCGTCAGCTGCCTCTATTGGCTCCTACAACTCCTCTTTTCATCATTCTTGGTGATTTCTGTATCTATAAAGATGATCCATTCTCTAACACTGTGGTCACCCAATTCCTTAATTACTTCATTTTCAGTGATTTTCTGTTCACTTTAACCATGCTTGTTCATGCTGATGCCCTAGACTGCACTGTTTCCTGGGCATGTACAGCCTCCCCCAAGTCTCAGTCTCCTATATCCCATTCTCCTATCTCTCCAGTTCCCTGGCTTTTTTCTTCAAACCTCACCATATGTTGCCTCTACCCTATGTGCCTCTCCAGTCCATTCACCTACCCCACATGCTCACTTCCTTGGTACCCAGCTTGGACTCCACGCCCTGTCATTATAAGGAATGTCTTTCTTTCCTTCTGTTTAACTGGCCCTGCTCCAAAGATGATTGCTTCTGTGTGTGCACAGATCTCTTCTACCTTCTTAAGGACTTCCCTCCTCCAACTAGACCCCTTCTCCTTTGCATCATTAACTTCTCTCTAGATATTAGACGATTTCCTTTAAACATTATTAAACATAGAAAAGAATGTCTCAACTCTATCCCTCTCCAACCACTATTCTTTTGCTACACTCCTCATGTAACAAAACTCCTTAAAAGAATGTTTAATGTTTTTCTGGCTCCAACTTCTCCATTAGAATGTAAGAGTCTCAAAGTCAGAAGTATCTTAATTGGGGTTTTCCCAAAGGCAAATTCTGAGGTAAGGATTTGAATACAGATTACTTGGAAAGTATAGAGAATAATGGCAAGGAAGTGAAAAACACCAATAAGGGATGCGTTATTAAGCCAGCTTTCTTCACGAGTGCCTGGACCTAATTTTCATGGAGAAACTCTGGAAAATGGTATTGAAAAAAAAAAATCTCCAGGATTACTCTACTGAAGAGAAGAATTCTTCTAAGAAGAAACAACTAAACAAACAGACAGAGAGGCAATTATGAATCCTGGAAGGACAAAAAGTTGAGTAAGAAATGTAACCAGAGTAAATGACGAGGCTCAGCAGTGAGTAACATTTACATGGTCATGCTGTTGTAACTGAATATTGATACCATTGGTGTTGCCCAGTTGTCAACAGACAACACAACACATCGAGAAAATGGTAGAGGTGGGGGTGAATTTGGGTAGCTCTGAGTTCAGTGTCTGCACGAACACCATACTGACATTGTGTTGCACAAGTTTAGAACTGAATTTGGCTTCACTCTAGTGTGTTTGAACAGACCAATTACCCCAACAATCTCTGAGAAGAGCCGATTCCAGCTTTTTGCAACTATTCAGCTTTTCAATACTTTGTTTTTCCCAGTGAACTCAAAAAGTGGCTACAACAGGTGAGAACTGATGAGACGCTATTTGTTTTTTAAATGTTTCAATAATTTTTAAAATTGCTGTTTTATCCAGGACATTTTGGTTTTTAAGCAACTCTGTTGAGATGTAATTAACCTACCTATATGTGTGTGATCTCATATTAGGATATCCAATTCCCCATTTAAAGCATAAAATTCAATGATTTTTGTTATTACATTACCACATTTTTAAAGTCATGGTAAAATGTATATACATAAAACTTGCTATTTTAACTATTTTTAAGAATACAATTCAGTGGCATTAATTACTTTCACAGTGTTGTGCCACCATCACCACAATCTAGACCTGCAATTTTTCATCACCTCAAACAGAAACTCTGTTGGCCTGATTTGGCTTACACTTTAAAAGAGTAACTCTTCATGCTATGAGATAAAAAGATATTGCAAGGGGGCACGACTGAAGAATGGAACCTGTTAAAGATTCTATTGTGATAATCTAGGTGAGAGATGGTGGGAGTTTTGGCCAGAATAATGTTTGAAAGGTCACAAGAATAGGTCAGATTGAGGATATATGTTGAGATGAGAAATTATATGATTTGCTGATATCATAACAGGAATATGGAGTATATGAAACATAGAGGCATCAAGAATGATTCCAAGGTTTTGGCCTGATCACCTGAGCTGTCATCCTCTGAAAGAGGGCAGAGCAGGTTTGGAGTTGTGTTGGTGGTGGGGAATGAGAAGCTTATTTTTGGAGCAATTAGACTTGAGATAGGTAGCGATTTAGATGCCTGTAATCCAGAGGAGAGAGCCAGGCTGGAAATGGAAATTAGAAATATTGGATGTAGGTGGTACATAAAGCCATAGATTAGATGGAATCAACTAGAGAAGGTGCGTAGACGGAAAAGAGCAGAGTTCAGAGGGCTGAGACCCGGGCGACTCCAACTCCACGCCACTAACACAGGAAGAGGTTTATCACGCTTTCAGGAAAAGCCAGTATAAGAGTAACTGTGAGAGGTCACCCACTGAGAGGGTGGTCCAATTTCAGTCTGCTTGGCCACAGGGGCTCGTAAATACCCTTTTCCTGTGCCTGTGCCTGCTGTGTGATTGTCCTGGGATCAGCGCCTCAGGGGAATGATGCTGGTGAGCTTGGGTCGTAGTGAGACGGGAAGGGGGCAGGGCACAGCCATCCAAGGAATGATACAGCAATTAGCATCAAAATGGTAAAAGATTCAACCCCCATTAGGCCTTGAGGCTCAAGAGGTGGGAGATTTGACTTCTAGTAGAACTTGGGCTTCATTATACACATAATATATTAACATGGTGAATAACTTGCCCACAGGCGCCATGGCAGCCCCCAGGCTAGCCACAAAAGGTCAGAGTGGGAAATGGCCAACTTCCTGGGAATCCCAGCCCCTTCCCCAGGCTAGTTAGCCTGGTCCTTCCACTTAGTAGCATTTGAAGCCACTGAGCCCATAAAAACTGGCAACAGGGCACCTCACAGCAGCTACCCCCTCTCTCTCCCTCTTTGGAGATGGTCCACACTCTGTCTATGGAATGTGTACCTACTTTTACTCTAATCTGAGCACCCAACCCCCCACACCTCATGGCCTTTCTCTTGCCTTTCGATGTATCTCTCTAAATAGATCTATCCTTACTCAACTGTGGCTCACTCTTGAATTCTTTCCTGCACGAAGCCAAGGACCCAGACTTGGCAGGGCACGTCCCAGGGGCTCAGCTGAAGCCTGGGGCATGGCCCTCCTTACCCGCCACATCCGTTTTTCCTGCATCAATAGTGCCACTCTGATGATCACAGAGATTTAAGCTTTGGCATTAGTTTGGTGTTAGATGGGTAAGTTGTAGTCATGGGTAATCTCCCATACCTTTGGAGGGTGGTAAGATTATTTGGAAGAGCTGTGGTGTTCAAAATCTGATGCAACCTTCTGACGTGTATTATGGATCCCTACTTTCCTTGTCATTAGTTGGCCCCAAAGGAGGATGGTGGCAGATAGAAGTAACGATGATTAAGCTTGCCCCTCAGCCAGGTAGTAATGTAAGCTCAGCCCAGTCTTCTTATGATGGTGCCTCAACCTTTCACAACAGTGCTCTTCCTCATCTTTACCTGCCTCCAGAGCCTTCCAGGACAGGCTTTACTTATAATCCATCATGGAGACATTTATGAAAAGCCTGGGACCTTACAGCTATTTTTTGTTTCACTTAATTGAATCATCATAGCAACCCTACGATGTAGATTAGATCTTTTTTTTATTCCTACCATCCCAGTTTACAGACGAAGAAACTGAGGCTCAGGTAGATCACGTAACTGGTAATCGGCAGAACTGAGACTCCCAAGCCCATGTTCTTCTGGCTTTATCACACTAATGACATATCAAATGCATGAAACAAAAACAACAGAACTGCTCGTGGTTGCTGGTGAGGACTAAGCAGATTTTCCTAAGGGGGCAAAAGATAATGCAGGTGGGGCTGATAAAAAACCAAAACAGCAATTGAATTTCATCAGTAGGAACATCTTTGCAAAACGGTGAGTAGCAATGAAAGCAGGTGAAGGCTTCAGTTGTGACTTCACATACGGACTAAGCTGGCTGAATTTCCTTTAGAGGAAATAGGTAAACTGTATACATTTTCATCCATATCACCAAAGCTAACACCTCTGGCTGAATTTTTTACTTTCTGGGTGACTGTTTATGCATCATGAAGTAAAAGCGTTGATGTCTCACATAGTGTTGATGGTGGGTGGTTGAAAGGGACGAGGTCTTCAGATCAAGGAAATCTAAGTTCTTCAGGCAACACTACTCCCCAAACCAATCATTTTTGCATTTACAATGTATATCCAAGCTTCCTCCTTTTTTTCCTTCCCACTGAAATGTGACCTTGGCCTCTGTCTCTGAACCAGCCAGCCTTTGAGCAGATGTCGTTTTATGGTTTAAGGTGAAAACTCCAGATACAAAAGCTTACACAAGTTTTAAGAATGAGCTGAGATAACTGCTAAAGAAAGCTCTTGCTGGAGGAACCACAAAGCCGGGAACAAATCTCCAGGCCATGTAATCACAAGGAGTTTATGCAAACCTCTTAAAGGAGGTTTATACAAATATACATCCGATTTCCTCTTTAGAAAGGGCTGTTCCTTTCCAATGAGTCAGTGTTTAACAGAGCTTGGCAAAGCATGAGCCTGTGGGCTGGAAGAAGATGGGGTTTTAAAATTCGACCTATTCTTTAAAGGAGAAAATAACCCTTAAGCTGCATTAGCATAGCCTACCACGAGCAGCCGGTGTGGGGATTCTGTTATCAAGGCGTCCTCTGGGCTAGCGTTTCCTTTCCAGACTGCAACAGCCTCTGCTTGCCTGCACCTGCCCTCTTATCTGCCTCCTGCAGACGAGACTTGCCTTTGTGTGTGCCGTCTCTGAGCACATATCTGTGAGCGAGGCTCAGGTTTCTGGGCTTTAATTTTGAATGAGATGGAAAGCACACTCAGCACAGCCCCTGCCTCCTGTGTTTAAGTCTTGGGGCAAAGTTCATTTCATCTTCCCATCTCATGAGAAGAAACAGGCTGCGGTGGGTGTAGACGTGCTGGATCGTGCTGTAACATGCTATTTTTAAGTACAGCTATGCTGACCTTTTTGGGGTAGTATAAAACTGTGTTATTAGTAGTTTTTATAAATCTGGAGTCTGAATCATCTGTGTCTTGAGACCAAGATCAAAGACTCAACTTTTTAACCTACTTGAAAAGACAAACTGTCAGGTAGTCTCCCAGCCTGGCCAAAGCTGCAGGTCTCACATTCCCAGTAAGCTCCTACCTCACAAAGCTTCTGTGGCAAGAATAATTCTTCTCTGCTCTTCTGAAGGAGTAGATGGGAACCGGAAGTGATGCTGGTAACTCTGCACTCGACGGGGTGGCGGGGGGGGGGGGGTGTCTCCACCTGTAGATGATAACATTCAAGGAAACAGAGACACATCAGAAATGGCTTATTTGAAACCAGTATTATTGCTGATAATATAGCTCTCAATAAAAACCTTGTGGTCCCATCCTTCCCCCCAAAAATGTGTGTTTAAAAAGAAAACATATTCAAGTGGTTACATATAGTTTCCTGTGCTCTGCAGTAGCTTATTGTAGAATCTGAAAAGAAAATATATAGATTTGTATGTATAGGTATATTTGAATCACTTTTGCTGTACACTTGACACTAACATTGCAAATCAACCACATGTCAATAAATTTTTTTTTAAAAAGAAAACATAGATTTGCTCACACTATTCTTATTCTCTTTTTAGTCTCTTTCTCTGTGGTTGTATCTCCTTTTTCATGAATGACAACTTCTGCTTTCTTCATGTTTATAGCAAGCAGTCTCACCAGAAGATTACCCATTTTACTAGTTTTCTTGGGGAGGCAAGTTTTGGTTTCCTTGATTCTCTGTATTGAATATTTGTTTTATTTTATTAAGATACCTACCCCACCATCTCTTTTGTGTGGTAAAAATTTAAGAATCGAATCACCGAAATACTGCTCTGTTGAACCCTGCAAGTGTTAATGTGTATTTTCGTTATTGTTGGTGTGAAGTTTTGTGAGGGTTTTTTGTTTTGCTTTGTTCTTTTACTTCTATTGTGTTTTTATAAATTATGTACAAGTGCCCTATGGGGCAGAGGTGGAAGCGTCGCTCCACTCCAGGTGCTTGGGCCCAGGCACGGCTCCATGTCCTTTTCCTCACGTCCTTATTAAAGCTGAAAGGACGCTGGGGGCGGGGGGGGGGGGGAACGGGACACGCTTGCCTCTTTCCTGATACACGGACATCCTCAGAGGACTCAGGCTCGCCTGCGGGGTAATCCCCCACCTCACAACTTGGTGTGACATTCAAGCCGGAGAGGCAGACTTACAGCAGCTGCGGGGACGGGCTGCGTGGGCATGTTTTGTTGTTGTTTCGTTTGTTTAATGGAGACAATCAGCTCTCCCCTCCTCAGGTGCTCTTCCACCCTGCTCCTGTGTTCACTTCCCGCGGATTTCTCTCCCTTTACACAAGAGGGCGCTGGAGCCCACGGTACCGCGCTCCTGGCTTGGTACTAGAATCCAGAGAAAGGCAGAACAGCCCTCGGGGTGTGTTCCAGGCGATGGCACTAGCTCTGCCGGCTGGAGGTTCAGGTACTGTGCGCGTACCCCTAGATGCAGTGACTCGTAGCGCTGGAGGAGGGGTATAAACCCCACCCCAGGCATCGCAAGGGCCCTGGGAACACCTCTGAGAGAGGCACTGGCTAGCTTGGAGAGTATCCTGCAGAAAGGGACTATGAGAATCAGGTTCAGGACCTTTTAGTCCAGAGAAAAGGACATTGAGGGGTGGGGGTGATAGGGAGCTGGCTCTGCATTTCTAAAAAGCTTTTGTTTCGGAGAGAAATTAGGCTGATTTTATGTGACACTAGCAGCAGAACTGGGACCTATGAATACCATTTACCAATAAAGAGATTTCAGTTCAACATCGGAAGAATTTTGCATGTGTGGAAGCCAGCTTGGTTTAAAGCAGCAAGAGAGTGGGCTGCGGGGGAAGCCCTGAGTTCACCTTCCGACCTGCCTGACCAGCTGTATGACAGGCCACCTAACCACCCTTAGCCTCAGGCCTCTAATCTGCAAAGTGGGGATAATGTCTACTGTAAACGGTGGTTGTGGAGAGTCAGTAGTTTGAATACAATGCTCAGTGTAGTGCCTTTGCATTTTTGTTTGTTTTTGAGAGCTCAATTTAAAAGACCATACTAGCAGAGCTTGAATGCTTATTCTGTGAAAGTCACTGTGCCACCCCCCATCCATTACTCTAAGACCCCAAGTAACCCAATGAAGTAAGTGTTACTACTTGTGTTTTGCAAAAGAGGTAACTGGGGTTCAGAGAGGGTAAAAGATTTGCCCAAGGTCTCAAGCCCACGAACTTGCAGCGCTGAAATCCTCAGAGCAGCACTCCCGCCAGGACACGGCGCTGCCTGCCTGTCAGTATGGGGTCTTCACCCAGAGGGCCCCTGGGTCTGGGAGCTGTTGGCGGGTTTATATCTGTCACACAGTGGTGCAGGGGCACATATGTTGTTCTGGCAAAGGCAAGGCGCATTTCCCAATGTCGGGCGAAGCAGCCGATGAATAATACAGGGAGAGGGATCCACAGAAGGGGCAAGAGGAGGCCAGAGCCGCATCTATTCCCCTGCCCCCAACAGGGGCAGCAGAAGGCGCAGCTGGCAGGGCCCCAGAGCGGAGCCGCCAGCCCAATCATCCCGCCGCTGGGCCCTGCACAGCTTTCCCCGTCCATTCTTTCTCGTGTTTGACACTTGTGATTATTACCAAGCCTGGTGGCGCTGACGCACAGGAGTGCAATGGTTACCATGGCATGCTTAATAGCGAGAGCAGATGTTTGGCAGGCTAACTCCACGCATCCTAAATACACAAGGCGAAAGCCGGTGGAGGGCGTAATTGATTTGCTGGCTGCGATGGGAAGCCAGCCCACGCCCGCACGGGGGCGGACCGGCGCGGCGCGGCGTCCTGCACACGCTCTCCTACCCGGCACGCGGCCCCATCGTGAGCTGACCTCTCGCAGGCGCCTCTGGCCTGACGTGTTACCAATTCCCACCTGCTCTCGCCCCTCCTGCTCAACACCTGTAGCCTCCCAAACGAGCTCTGGTCTGTGTCCTGTCGGCTCCTCACGCAAGCTGTTGCCTCTCTCCAGAATCCCATCCCATCGCATGGTGAATGCCCTCCTGTCCCTCAGCCCCCGGCTTGGACCTCACTCTCTAGCATGCCCTCCTGAAGGCTGAGTTGGCAGGGTCATCCTGTGCCTACCCTTTCATCAAACTTACTGCTGTGCAATAATTGCTTCTTTAATTGTTTCTCTTCCCGATAGAGGGCAGGATTCTTGCGTGTAGGAACCGTGATGTTTACAGGAATAATTTTGATTATAACGTCTATGAAAATTCCATGAAATAAAGCGTCCATCCTTTACTGTTAGTAACGCATTTCTTACAAAAACACCTCACCATTGGTCATGACAGGAGTGCCCACGTCCTCCTTCCAAACAGGGTCATTATCATCTGCCTCCATCTAGAAACCTGGTCTTTCCCTCGTTCATCTCTACCTTTTCAAATCCTGTCCATCAATCAAGACAGCTTTCAACTGCCATGTAATCTTCTCTGACCTACCTTTTCTCAAGCAAATGTTATCACTTCTCTGCCGGGAACCCCTCTCCTATCACACCACTTCCACTGCATACTTAACCCCAGGACATACTGTTTGCATTTCTTTTGGTACCCTTGACTTTCTGAGATGCTGCCAAGTGCAATGGAAAGTCCAGACGTTGGCCTCAGGCCCAAATTCAAGTCCCGAGTCTGCCATTTACTTATTATGTATAACTTTGGACATGTTAAATGACCTCTCAGCTGCATTTTTCCCCTTTATAGAAATGGGTATAATCACACCTACCCCACTGGGGAGCTGTGTGCATTGAATGAGACACTGAAGAGAAAACACCTAGTTCAGGGTCTGGAAACAGCAAGAGCTCATTAAATGGTGGCTGTTATTAAGTCATGGTATATGTATTTGTCTGATGCCCTCAAAACCGTGCCCCCTTGAGGTCAGGTGGCGTGATACCTCTGTGTGCTCTGTGGCCCAGTCTGAGTCATGGCTCCAGGCGACTGCAGCTGGATGAGTGGGGGAAACTTGCCCACCCCGCTGAGCTCCACGTTCCCTGTCTGCAAACCACAGTTACAAGACAATCCATAGCCTTACATGTTTGCGTTCCTCTGAAACTTGTAAATCTCAAAAACAACCTGAGTGAACTTAAAAGGGCCAGGATGAGAGCAAGTGCATGGAGCCAAGTCGCATCCAGTCTCTGCTTCACTTTGAAGATGAAAGGTTGAGGCGAGTTTGTAGTCACTTACTGCCCTGGTGACATGTGGTTTGTATTTACCTGGCCCAGGAGTTCTGAACCAGGAAGAGAAGAAGGGAGGGATGTGTGTGTGTGAGAGTGTGTGTGTGTGTGTGTGTGTGTTAGGAGGGAAACGGAGGATAGAGAGAGGGTTTTCCAGAGACACAACCACTGAGAATTTGCCTGGAGAAGCAAGAGACACTTTGGTTTTGATGTTATTTTCCAATCATCACAACTAAGAGTAAAGAAACCACCAGTTTTGTGACTGTGACCAAGATGTTAAATTAGTGTGCTCACTTCGGCAGCACATGTACTAAGACGTCAAATTAATAAAGAGTAAGGAAGCTTCTACTGAATGGTTTGAGGTCGGGCCTTGACAGGAGTGAACATTTCATCGGGCTGACCCCCCGCTGGGTGGGGGTGGCAGAACTGAGAAGTCCCTGTCACTTCAGTTACACCGTAGTGTTTACAGCCTTTTTTTTTTCTTAATGAAAATTCCATGATTTAAAAAAAACTCTGTTTCAAAAGAAATATAACTGTGGCTCGTATGTCTCAAATTATGAAATGGATTATTTATATCACCTTTCCAACAGCTGCAATTCCCACCTCTTTTGGAAAGTCACAGCAAACACGTACTCCCTCCCACCGACCCGGTGCCCCCTTGCTTCTGCGCTGACGTACTGGAATCCAGGTACCCTCCTGGCACGGTGTGGGCTGGACTTAGTTTGTTTCCACTCCCTCACTTCAGTTTGTCATGTGAGGACTGTGAAGGAAGTCTCTGGGTTATTACCTCTCTATATTTCAAAGACTTCTCTGGTTCCCAGCATTGGGGGATAGGCCCACACAGCTCTGAGACAGATGGATTCTAAATCTGGATTTGTTAGGAATTGGTAACACTGGGCATGTATTTTCCCCACTCCATGCCTCAGGCTTCTCATGTGGAGAACACCAGGGTTGGACTTCATTATTTTCTGTGTCTGTTCAGGTGATCGGATGGTTTTCCTTCGTTAGTCTGTCAATATGGTGAATTGCGTTGAGTGGTTTTTGATTGTTCAACCTTGCGTTCCCAGGATAACCCTCACTTGGTACTTCTCATGTGTTGTTGGACTGGGTTGCCAGTATTCTGTTAAGGATTCTTGAGGCTATGTTCATGAGGGAGCTTAGCCTGCAGATTTCTTTGCTTGTTACGCCTTTGGGTTTGTGTCAGGGTATCCCCCCAAATAAATGGGACAGTGTTCCCTCCTCTTGTATGTTCTAGAAGAATTTGTGTAGAATTGATATTATTTCTAACTTAAATGTCTGGTAGAAGTTTCCGGTAGACAACATTACTTTGAAGATATTGCATAATCTAGGCAGCCCCAGGATAATGGAGGGTCCTTCCTGGGGAAGGTTTGGAGAGATGTCCCACCTCAGGCCCTTTGAAGGAACAGGGGAACCCCTTTCCCCAAGCCACACATGGTGGGCTCCCCTTCCCTGGTCACTCCTGGCATTATCTTGCCAACCTGCAGGCCGGTTTCCCCCAGGTGATTCTGAGTCTCTGGGAGACAGCATGATATGGTGGGAAAACTCGGCCGCTTGGCTCTAGCGCTTACTGGCCATGTGGCCCTGTCCCCACATTCCTGAGCCTCTCAGAGCCTCGGAGCCTGAATCTATAAGTGGGCGTGGTATATTTCAGCTCACAGAACTGCTGTGAGGACCAGAAGGGACAATAAAGGTGTCTGCCGTAGTAGGTTTTCATTGGACACTAGCTCCCTTCCTGGGAAAGAGGAACACCTTGTCCCACTTTACCAAGGCCACGGGGCCCATCTGAGAATAAAGCCTCTTTGCTCACCTCTCAGTCTGAGATAGAGTCTTTCCAAATGGAGTCAGAAATGCAAAGACAGAACACAATATATATATATACTTTGCCATCTGTTCAACAAGATGAATGAGTTTACCTTGAAAACAGTCACATTACAAAATGATTGCTGGATGGGAACAATTTGTTATAATGCTCCAGTTCTGCTGCTTCGTTCCCAGTGGGCAGAATGCCCTCGTCAGTTACTGAGGCTCCAGAGTGTTGTTTCCTAATGGGAGCTGGAGAACAGGCCGCTATTCCAGTTCTAGCTAGAGCCTAGAAGGATGGTTCTTTTTGATTGGAAAAAAAAAATCATGAGTCAGCTGCTTAGGAAGATGCCTCACTGATGATATTAGTACACAGAAGCAACTTCATCAGGCTGGGAAGCGCAGTTTCAGGAGGCAAGATTGGCAGGGCAGAAGGACAGAATAGTAAAAGAGCTGTCAGAGGGGATGACAGTGCTGTTTCTGTTCTGGGCAGCAGAGGGGGCTGTTGTCTCCTAATCCTGAAAGAGATTTGGCAGGACCTAGACTATCATGGAATTAGGGAGAAACTTGGCCTCCTCCTGGTGGCTGTTGTAGAGTTCCATGACTTTTTTAGGAAAATTGCATTGGATGGCTTTTAGACTTCAGTGGGAAGAACCAGAAAGGCAAAGGGTGGTTAGTTAAAATATTAGCTAACACTCTGCTTAAAACTTGCTATGAGCCAGGCACTGTTCTAAGCACTTTATGTGTATTAACTTATTAAATTCTTACAACAACCTTATGAGGTAGGTAACAATATTACGATACCCATTTTGGAGATGAGGAAACTGAGGTAGAGAGAGGTTAAGTGACTTTTCCAAGGTCACATAGCTAATTAACGGTTAACTGCCCTCTTAACTGTTAATATCAACTAGTATTTGCACTTTTGGTGTCATTTGCCCTTAGAAACAGCTCTATGCGGTAAATGCATTTTATCAGTATTTTATTAGTGGAAAATCTGAGGCAATGAGGGAGAGATGGAGAGAAGGAAAGAGGAGGAGAGAGAGAGAGTGAGAGAGAAAGAAAGAAAATGAGAATGAATAAAGGAGAATGAACTTTGTACACTTTGGGCCTGAAGTGTTCAAAAGATACTTTCAGATACAATCATTGAACAATAACACTGAGAAGGTGTCAGAGAGCAGGAATGAGTCCCATTGACACATTGCACTCCCTTCTGCAGTCTTACATGCTCCTTATCAATGTGCCTTCCAGACCTTGTGAGGTTTACAGAAGGGGCCACATAAGACAGACTGTCACTCTCCGCTTGAGGAGAACAAGGCTCAGTCCCCAGTCTGACTCCAGGTCCAGTGCTTTATGCTACTAGTCTATTTCCCACACAGCTCCCTCCTCTGTCGGGATGAGGGGCCAAAAGATGCAGGAGCCGAGGCTCTGAGCTGCAGGTGACCTGGGCTACGCTGACCTCTCCCCTCCTGGAGCTTCTCAGCCATGGGATCTGGAAACAGGGTGCAATTTCAGCTTTCTCACTTGGTAGCCTGACCACCTTGACCTTGGTCCTTTCTAATTGATCTGGGGAAGTATGCTTTCAGGAGGCAAAACTGAAGCACAGGAGAAACAGAAATACCATTTTCCTCACTAGATGAGAGAGGGAGAAGGTACGACCTTGCTCCTCTGAGGTTTACTTTCAATAAAACGGTTAGTTGGACCATACAGTGGTGACTTTTAGGGTCAAAGGTCTCTTTCAGAGTGGATAGTCTGTGAAGCCACACATTTAGGCAAAGCCTCAACTCTGTTATTAGGTCTTCATTTGATGGCAGCAGACCTCAACCCAAAGAAATGACTCTCACGCAAGATTCTCACCCTTAGCGCTACTGACAACGTGGGTTGGATGACTTCTTGTTGTGGGTGGCTGTCCCGTGCATTGTAGGATACTTAAGCCGCATCCCTGCCTCTGCTCACTAGATGCCAACAGCACCACAAACTCCTTGAGTTGTGACAACCAAGATACAAGCCCTGATGGGAATGTCCACACTGGTAGACCAGAAGGACAGATGCTTTAGGTTGCTAATGATAACTTTTTTTTTCCACTATGTCCCAGGTCCTATTCTACTTAGTCACATATATTCTCATCTCATCTTTATAACCACTCTATAAGTTTGGTATTGTTAACCCCATTTTAAAAATAGAAGAGAAAACTGAGGCACAAAGAGATTCAATAAACTGACCGAGGTTGCACAAAGTTCATCAGCAGGGAGTTGAGACGTGGAACTTCAATGCGTACACCATCTGCCTTCATCAAGTTAGTCTGGCTAGAAAGACTCAATGTCACAGATTGATGTTGGCCCATGGACTTTTTTCTTGCAGTCTGTGATGAAGTAAATTAGCTACATTGCTGAGTATACCATTTTGTTCAGCTGGTATGTTTTTGCACCCAGGCTTTCTCAATGAAGGAAGCATTGCACAGATTTATATACTGACATAAACTTCTTGTCTTGTCACAGGCAAGCATTTTGTTACAGTCAGGCACAGAAATGTCATCTAATATTTGCACAGAACTTCACCATTGACAAATCGTACTCCCCTCTGTATTCTTAGGTGCTCCTTATCGATATGCCTTACAGACCTTGCGAGGTTTACTGAAGAGGCAACGTTACATACATGGTCACTCTCCAGTTGAGCAGAACAAGGCTCAGGCAATTAAGTACTTTGTCTTTGCTGTTAAGATACTAAGTTGGGGATCCAGTTCCCTAACTCTCAGTCCACTGTTCTTCCTAAGACAGGACTATATTCTGATCATATCAGTAAGTGGCTCTCTTCTGTCCAGCTCCATGTCACAGTCAGGACTTGAAAACATTTACCTTTCCTTCATGGGATACTCTTCAATTACAGTATGACATGGTCATTGAAATAAACCAAAATCACTATTCTTTCATCAGCACACTTTTCATTCCAAAACACAATGATCTTTGGACTCGCTGGGTTATAGAGAGAGCCTGAGTACTGGAATCAGTCCTAGCTCCCTTAATCACAGATTATATGATTTTTGGCAAATTCTTAAGCCCCTCTGATCCTCAGTTCCCTCATCTGTCAGATGGACAGAATCACACCCACCTGTTGGGTTGTTGCAATGGTCAAATTTTGTGTATACCCTGTGTGCAGTGCCTAGAAGAATGCCAAGTGTGTCAAGTGAGTGGTGGGCGCTGCATGGTGGTGACTTTTCTCTCCTTCCTCCTGTCTAGCATGGACTTTTTGATCCACTTCCAGATCTCTAAGACTGTCTCCCAACATAGTAACTAAGAACAGCGGAAACTAATCTTTAACGCTAATGCACAATCCATCTGGGAGAAAGCCATTCCTTCTTAAATCAGGACTAATCAACTGGGCCTCAAGACCCACCTCCATCCTACCCTGAGCTCGGAGGAACAGATGGAAAATGGGCTGGGCAGATGGGAAAACTCCATTTTCCAACAGGAATTATTTATTAGTGAAGTTGGAACCACTTGGATTGAATATTTTGAATTAGGAGGATGAAATATTGTAAAATTCAAACCAGGGCCATGAAATTAACTAATGCACTGTGACTACCAGCATCACTGTGGGGCAGGGAGCAGGGATAATAATGAAGCTTTTTAAAAAATGGTCCAAACACACAAATTGTTCACTTATGTGTGCATCCATGTCAGTGACTCCCTTGAAGCTGTTCAGCTGGTAGCATTACCCCTCATGCCTTTCCTAAGAAACGCTGTTCTCATTGCAGGGTCCTTTGTCCTTGTCATAAAGTTATTACAGAGCATGAACATTATGAAATGTATAGCTGCCGTTTCATGAGACCTGCGTAGTGTTAGACTCCGTATGTGGTGTTTTCCATTCCTTATATCCAGCCCTTATGATGATACTACAAAATAGGGACCTTAAGCTTACTTTATGGATGAAGAACCTGAAATTCAATGATATTAAGGGATGTACCCAAGTGACACAATAGTATGGAAGAGTTTTTCCTGCTTCTGTTCTCGTGTGTCGGAGCTTTCCCCGAAATGGCCCCTGAGCAATCGAAACATTCACCTGATCTCGTCACAGCTCTTTGCCCTCTGTGTGGAGTCTAAGCTGGGCTTCCAGGGCCTTCAGGATCTGACCCTACCTTCTCCAGCTTTGCCTGCTTCTCTCTCACTTGGAGCGTGATGCTTCAGGTGTATGTAATCACAGTTCCCAGTTCCCAGAACAGAGGGGTTCGTGTCTCAGGGGCTTTGCTCATTTTGCTTGCCCAGAAAACTCAGCATTGCCACCCAAGTAGCCCGCTCCTGTCCCTGTTTTGGCCAATTGCTTCTCCTCTGCCGGGACTCAGCTCAGTCATAAATATTCTAGGAGGCCTTCCCTGATGGCAGTGACGCCTGTCACCAGGCTGAGCTGAGTACCCCTCTGTTGTGGCTGAGTACTCCAGGCTCTCCTCTCACATAGCACTTCTTGTCTGTTGTCCTCAACAGCTCTAGTGCCTAGTGTCACTGTCACATGATGAGTCCTGCCTTCCTCACCTCTGTATGCCTGATAACCCAGCACAGCGCCAAGCACAGCGAGGTGTTTGTCGAACTGACGAGTAAAGAAATGAATGGATGGGGGGATAAGAGTGACAAATGCTTCCTGCTAAAGCATCCATGTGTCTATATCTGTGGTATTCATAATGGCTTCAGATCAACAAATAACTAAATTACCCATATAATGCCTCATCAAAATCCCAGAGAAGGCTGTGGGAAACCACAGTGTCACCTGAGTGCTGTTTCTGAGTGGGAAGGATTGAGCTGGGAGATAGGTCAATGGGAGTGGACATGCATTTTCTGACCCATTAAGGGCCAGGGAGAGAAGCTACCAATGGAATAATTCCAGGCAAGGGTCTGTATTGGAAGGAAGGAAGTCCAGGTTAGCCAGTGTTATTTGGGCATAAGCATTGCTTAGATGTCTAGAAATACTTTGGGAAACCCATTCACACTGTTTACCGAGGCCTGACCACAGTAGGTGTTCAGTAAATACTTGTTAGATGAAAAGGAGAGAACTGTACAGGGCTGGGCTCCTCTTTTCCCTCCCTGGACACAAGAGATCCGGGTAATAAGAAGCCCCAGAGGGAAGCAGCACCCAGGCGACTGACCCCTGTCAGCAGCGCAGAATGGGGCATAACACAGGCCCTGGGGCTGGAAAGGTCTGTTTCTATCATGACCCTACCGCTCCCCTGCTGAGCCTCTGAGCCTCTGAGCCTCTGCTCTTTGCTCATCAGGTGGAAATGACTCCCACCTCTGAAGGCTGCCGTGAGTATTAGGTGAGACTGCAGTTCCTGGCCCACAGCGTGTGTTCACTACTGAGAGTCTCCTCCTTCTCTTGGGCTCAGGGAATCTCGGCAGCAGGAAAACAGATCCCAAGCTGCTGCACCAGTGTGGGTGGAAACACAGTTCCTTGCACCCTGCCAGGCAGGCTCCTGGGACGGGGCAGTTCAGCTGCTGGCAGCGGGATGGTAAACCAGGATGGAGGAGGACTGGCAGGTCTGGCAGGCAACGGCCACTAAGAACTGTGCCGAGGAAGAGCAGAATTGTCGTCTCTGTCTCCAACTCCTCCTGCACCCTTAGCGAAGTCACAGAACTTCTCTGAGTCTCAGAATCCTCCACCGCAAAATGCTCACCACTCTTCTTGCGTTCTGCTCCACCCCTGACCCATCCCTGCGTTTAGTTCTGAGGACATACATGGGCCCCAGACAATGCACAGCCCATCTGGTTGACCAGATGACCTGGTCAGAAACCAATCTGTCCAGCAGGTGGGGGAATAATGAGCCCCAGATGTTCTTTCCAGAGGCAGGTGTAGGTTGGATCTCAGGCTCTGGAAGCTCCCACCTTGCCCAGGAGTTTGTTCTGGGTCTGCCTGAGAAATAGCAGGGGGCTCATTAGACCAGGCCTTCTGGACCTCAAGTCAGCTGAGAAAGATACTGATGTGATTACAAGTGTGATGCTGGTTACAAAGAGCAGAGGAGTCGAATCAAGTTTAGGGTTGGAGGTACATTTTTTCTCTTGATCTGCCATTGGGATAAGGTGGCCAAAACCTGGCAACCTCTCAGACGCTTCATAACCCAACTATTCTGTCATTCATAATGTCCTGCACTTGGGAGGAACCACTCATCTTTCCCATTTCTGATGGGTTTCCATCTATCTTGCGTTCTCCTGAGGACAGAAAACTACCAACCTTATAGAGCAGCCCCCTTCACTGTTCTGATGGCTAGCACAGCTTTTCTCTCAGGTTGAACCAAAATCCTTCTCCCTATATCTTCCCTCATTCCTCATCCCACTCTTGGAGCCCAAGGGGAACAGAATACCTTTCCCGCCTGCCTTTGAGTTCCTTCGCCCTCCCCTCCACGTGCTGACTATGAGGGCAGGTGATGCCATGGGTCATTAAGGGGTAGGAAGTATTATTACCCAAGGTCAGCCTGGGTGGAAGTGTTCTGAGGTTGCAAATGGCTTATGTGGGATGGGCTGTTTATTCAGAGGTGGGCACATATGGAGGTTAAGGATGGAGGGTGTAGGTCAGGGTCTGAGTTATGGAAAGTTTTATACAGTAAGGGACATACAATTTTGATCTTGATGGCTAAAAAGGCAGTCAGTGATTAAAAGTGGATGAAAAGGGTATTACGAAAGGAGGAGACTGCCTGTTGAGAGGCAAGAAAATACAAACATGCAAAATATCTTTAGGAAGCAGTGAGTGGTCCATGTGGCTGAAGTAAAGATGGGGAAATAGTGGCAAATGAGACAGGAGAGTTGGGCAGTGGTGAGACATAGGAATGCAGTGAAATGCTCATTTGTAGCAAGGTATTAGGCAGGCCACAGCTGGATTTATTTGGTGGATAACGGACAGCCATTTAATTAGCATGTAGTTTTGCAACTCTTTTTTATTTATTCAAAAGTATTTATTTGATAACCTCCAGAGAAATGCTCTATTCAAGGCTCTGACACTTTGTCAGTGCAGGGCTTGGAATGTTGTATATGCTTCATATGTATTTGCTGAATAAATAGGTCTGGCAGATGGCTTGTAAGATGTAAGGTGATGGCACTTCATGTAGGACAGAATTTCTTAGTATCTTGCATAGAACACTAGCTCGGAGGAATGTTAAAATACCATTTGAAAATAAAAAGTATTTTGGTCAAATAAGTTTGGATTGAATAGTAAGAGAATTTGTTTTGTTTTAATTGCACGTGCGTTAGGCATTTAGACTCACCAAGGAGGAAGAGAGATAGCCTAGGGTGCTTCCCAAACTTACTTGCATGTGGAACACCTGTCTGGAGGAGTGCCACTTCTTGGTGTTCCAGGAAACACTGTCTGATGAACACAGACCTGCAGGTATCAGAAAGTCAGTAAAGAAGCAGAAATTTTTTAATTACCAAAGTATAGTTGATTTAAATTATTGTGTTAGTCTCAGGTGTACAGCAAGTGATTCAGTTATATATATTTATATTTATATATATATTCAGATTATTTTCCATCGTAGGTTATGTTAGATATTGAATATAGTTCCCTTTGCTAAACAGTAAATTGTCATTGCTTCTCTATTTTATGTATAGTAGTTTGCATCTGTTAATCCCATACTCCTAATTTATCCCTCCCCTCCTTTCCCCTTTGGTAACCATTTGTTTGTTTCCTATGTCTGTGGGTCTGTTTCTGTTTTGTATATAGATTTGTTTGTATTTTTTTTAGATTCCACATAAAAGTGGTATTATAAAATATTTGTCTTTATCTGACTTCACTTAGTATGATGGTCTCTAGGTCCATCCCTGTTGCTGCAAATGGCAATATTTCATTCTTTTTTATGTCTGAGTAGTATTCCATTGTGTTTATATGCCACATCTTCTTGAACCAATCAATTGTTGATGGGTACTTGGACTGTTGCCATGTCTGTTCTGGGCTGTTGTAAATAGTGCTGTCATGAGCATCAGGGTGCATGTATCTTTTCAAATTAGAGTTTTCGTCTTTCCCAGATATATGCCCAGGAGTGGGATGGATGGATCATATGGCAACTCTTTTTTAATTTTTAGAGTAATCTCCATACCATTCTTCACAGTGACTGCACCAATTTATGTTCTCACCAACAGTGTAGGAGGGTTCCCTTCTCTCCCCACCCTCTCCAGCATTTATTATTTGTAGATTTTTTTAATGATGGCCATTCTGACAGGTGTGAGGTAATACGTCATTGTTATTTTGATTAAGAAGCAGAAGGACTTTAATCATTAAGAGCATGGTGGGAGCAGCTACGGCGACCTTTAGTCCTGCCCCTGCTCCCCCTCCTGGCCCCAGCCTCCACTCGCCAACCCTTCACCTGTCCTCCCAAATTGACTGGACTGCGGCCTGGAAGCGGGGGAGGGGAGGTCAGGAGAATCCATTCAGCAGGGCCTCATTCAGTCGCTTCATTCAAATGCAGAAAGCTCCCTGCTCAGGTCGGAGCCTTTGATCTGGCCTCGAGCTCCTCTCCATTGAATGGTTTTTGTTTTTTGGTTTCAGTTTCCCCACCCTTAGGCCACCCCTTCCCAACTGCACGGATGGAGCGGGGAGGGAGGGTGAGGAACTTGCCTTGTCTCAGGCAAAAGGAGTCCCCTTCTTTTCCTAACCCGGGAAACCCCGCTAAACCGTTTGAGAATCATGGAGGGGCATGGAAGCGGACCTCTGACTTGACATATTCCTCTGGGATTGGAGACTTTTTCCCCCCTGCTTTCAAGGAGGGAGAAAGGAGGGCCAGAGTGTCCCTCTTGCCGTGGTCAGTTCTTTTTTTTTTTTAATCATTCTTTTGTTTTTTCCTTCCAGTTTTATTGAGACATAGTTGACATACAGCACTATATATATATATGTATGTATGTGTGTGTGTGTGTGTATATATATATATGTATATATATATATATATATTTTTTTTTTGGTGCAGGGAAGGGAATTAGATTTTATTTCTTTGTTTTTAATGGAGGTACTGGGTATTGAACCCAGGACTTTGTGCTTTCTAGTGTGAACGAAAAATACTGCAAACTATATCAGTAAACAAAGAATGCTGAAACCATCAAGTCATCAGCTGCTGCTGCCACCCCCCAGTGAAGACAAACCTGCAGCCCAGCCTCCGCAGCCACTCATAATGGTGCCCTCTGAGGGGACTCAGAATAAGAAAGGACAGGATGCTGGCCCTAGAGAGCTAAGTGCCTGTCAAAGGAATGAATTCAATGAGCCCAAATGTTTGCTTCCTCCCATACATAGAAAAGCACTAAATTCTTTAACTTGAGATGTCAGGTTTTCTTTAGATAACAAGCAATCTTTTATTGTTCCAACTACCTAGTCTTTGTTGTAAAGCTCCTATATATCCTAGCTCCTCCCCTCCCTCTTTGGAGCAGCACCTCAGAGTGATCTGAGAGGCTGTCATCCCGGCTCGAGTCCTCCCGCCAAATAAAACATACCTCTCAACTTTTAGGCTGTGCATTTGTTTCAGTCAACACTAGGCATGCGCTCTACCCCTGTGCTATTCCCTCCCCCTTGGCCAGGTTTGAAGTCATTTTCACTCAACATAATCTATCGGGCACATTTTGGGGCAGCCTACTCTGGACCCCAACATTTTCCTCCTCTGTAACTTCCCTGAAATTTTTACATATTAAAAGCTGAACTGGTTTAAAAAAAAAAAAAAAGAAGCATGGTGGATGGGCAAAGAGATAGTGGAGAAGGCCCAGCTGCTCCTTTAAACATCTGGCCAAGAAGAGACACATATGACTTCAGTTTACATTATTCTGGTGAGAAATAGTCAGAAAGCCGTGGCTCAATGCAAGGAGTGCTGGTGAATGGAACCTCTGCTGGGCAGCTACTTTCTACCTTTAACTCCCCACAGTGGAAGAGGAAGTCAAGATTTTGATGGACAGCAAGCTGTCTCCACCATAGTGTCCAAAACAAAGTCTCTGTGACTGAGACAGAAAGTTCAGAGAATCTGGGTATGCAGCTTTACCCTGCATAGTTCCAAGGGCTACTGAGAGAACTATGTTCCACTTCCTCTCACTTGCAAGGGCATCTATATGAGCTTAGCCAAGTTCTGTCACGATAACAAACAGTCCCAAATTCTTAGTGGCTTAATTTTTGTTCATGATCCAAGACTGATTTTTGTTTATGTTTTACATCCACGATAATGTCTGTGCTATGATTTCCATTCTTCTCCATGTTGCCTTTGCTCCAGATCCCAGGCTGCTCTGAGAGAGCTTGCTAGTTTGTGGTAGAAGAAATTGAGAACGTGGAAGAACCACACGATGTCTCTTAAAGGTACTGTTAGGAGTGTGTGTTCCTTCTACCCATCTTTATTGACCAGAGTAAATGGTGAAACCTGAAAAACCATCAGATGGAAAAGAGATTCAATGTGGTTTGCATATTATCTTCCTTTTCCTGGAAAGATCATCACCCTTTACTCACCTGGAAAAATCCCACTCAACATCCCGAGGTGAGCACAAGTGTCTTCTCCTCTAGGAAGCACTCACTGATCCACTCAAGTGGAACAATTACTCCCTCTGTTTGCCTTCCTTATTCCCAGGAGAAGTCTAAGAAAGTGTTTGTCACACATACAATTACTTATTTGCTTGCAATTGTGGGTTGAATTGCATCCCCACATAAAAGACGTGTTGGAGCCCTAACCCCTAGTACCTCAGAATGTGACTTTATTAGGAACTGGGGATTTTATAGAGGCAATCAAGTTAAAATGAGGTCATTATGGTGGCCTCTAATTTAATATGACATGTCCTTACAAAATTTTGGAACAGAGAGGGACCAGCGCTACAGACACCTTGATTTTGGACTTTTAGCCTCCAGAACCGTGAGGTGGTACATTTCTGTTGTTTAAGCCTCCCAGCTGACAGTCCTAGCAAGCTAATACACCTGTTTACACATCTGTTTCCCCCAGTTTTCTCCTTCTTCCAGAGCCCCTCCCCAACCTGAGTCAGTTACCAAGGAAAGAAGCAAAGTTTTTTTCTTCCTTCTCTTCCCCCTCCCTCTTCTTCTTCCTCTCCTCCCCCTCCACACCCTCCTCTTCCTCCACATCTTCTTTGTCCACCTCCTCCACCTCCCCTTCGCCCCCTCCCCCTCCCCTTCCCCTCCCCTATGTCCCCTTCGTCCGCCTCCCCCTCCTCTCCCCCTCCCCTCCACGTCCCCTTTGTCCCCCTCCCCTCCCCCTCCACGTCCCCTTCGTCCCCCTCCTCCTCCTCCATGTCCTTCTTCTCCTTGTTCTCCTTCTCTTCCTCTTCTTCTTAGTCTCTGATGCCTAGAAGGCCAGGCACAGCGGTGGTTCAGTTGTTGTAAAGACTGAGCAAACTTTACATTCTCTTTGGCCCCAAGGGAGGACAGAAAAGGAATTAAAAGTGTAACCAATTTTAGAAGAACAAATTGGAACTGTCTGGGGAGCAAAAGATGACAAGTAGTGATCCACATCCCTGAAAGTGTTCACATATGAGGAGGCTGAAGGGAACACTGCTTAGGGCTGGTTCTACGAGAATGTGGAGAAGCAGCTTTGCTGGCTGGACTTTCCCCGGGACTTGCCTACTGATGAACGTTTTGGAATTCCAGAGACAGAAGCTCATGGAACTGTGGAAGACTGTGTGGGAGAGCAGGATGTGTGCTTTGAGCAGGGGCTTCGTACAAGGCGCCAGTTGCTCTCCACCAGACAAGTCTTTGTCAGAGCTCAGTCTGCTTGTACATTTGTCTGGAATCCATTCCCAGCAGCACCATCTGTTCATGATTGTCCCACCATCTGACCACTTACCCTCTGTCACCCCACCTCCCCTGGGCACTCTCTCTGCCACTTAGAGTCCACCCATTGCCGGACCTGGATAAACTGAGTCTGAGGAGAGACTGGACAGCACAGAGTGGGAGGAAGAGGGAGACCTTCCAACGTGCTGGCATCAGAGCCAAGACATGTCTGGGGAGATTCCACCATGCCGTCACACAGAACCTGGGGAGGGAGCTTGCGGCTGAGCCAGGGCCATATTGTGTCGCCGGCAGGCTGATGGCTCCACAAATAATATTGATGCCTTTTGTTTGGAAACTCTTTGTGGAGGCTTCCCATGTCCCAACAAGCCACACTGAATGCTGGGCCTCCCCCAAGCCACTTTGCCTCTTACACAGTCCTGTGGCCAACTGTGCCGGCGGATGAGGGGCCCTGAATGCTAATGAGGGGAACGGCTGGCATTCCAGAGGCACCGGCTCTGGGAACCCCGCCTTTGTTGCTAAGGAGTGCTGGAACCAGAGCTGAAAGGCTCTCACAAGAGAGGGAGTGAGAAGAGGGGGAGCAGAAAGGCGAGCGTTTGTTTTCAGAGCCATCCAGTTCTCCGACCAGCTCCAAGCTGTCCAATTTCTGATCCCAGTTAGAATATCAAACCCCGTTATTGTTTCTCTTAATGATTTTGGGAAATTCCTCTGAGGAGTCAGTGAGCACTTAGCAAACTCTCCGGGTGGCGTGATCTGTGCAGCAGCGCTGCTGCTTGTGCTGACGTGTCCTCCTTTATTCTCATCCCCAGAAGGCGGTGATGAGCTGGGAGGACTAGAAGAAGGCAGAATGCTGCTGGGTTTTCCAGATGTTCATATGGGGGCACCAGGTGCCCATTTGATGGTGAATCTGGGCTCCGTGCTGGGACAAGGAAGAAGACAACCTTGGCCGTAGCTTGGCGTGACCACTAGACTTGCTGGGGAGCCAGGCTACACACACTAAAGGGAATTCTGTGGGTTGTTTTCTCTAACTGTGCCCTGCAGGTTGTGTACTGGGTTCTAGTCCTGATTCAGCCCCTCACTAGCTGTTAGTCCTTAGGGGAGTACACTTACTACTCTGAGTCTCAGTGTCTCATCTGTACAATGGGCATAGTAATGCCAACCTGGTTGGGTTATGGTAAGCAGTAAGGGGAGGCAAGAGAATGAAGAGTAGAAACTTGGAGCACCTGGTCTCTGCCCTCCAGGATCACACAGTTAGTGAGCTAAATGTTTGCTTATAAGGCGTCTATACCTGGAAAGTGTGCACAATAATTTGGCCCATTGAATATGGTAAAAGGAAATACTGTGTAAGAGTAAAAGAGAAAACCAGTTTCCCCTGATGGAGCAGGTCTGTGTGCTAGGTGTAGGCCGGGCAATTTGCACACATTATCTCCTTCAATACGTGTGACTCTAGGGGGAGGTAGTGAATTGCTCAGGGTCACATGTCTTGAAAAAAATTCTGCCCATATGGTGAGATCCAGCCTCTTTCATGTCTTCAGTGCTCTTTCCATCTTTAGAGGCTGAGGTTTTTGGACAGTTGGGGCAGACACAGTTGAGACCAAGTCCCTCCAGGGCATCCTGTAGGTTAATCAGTCTACTTCATATAGACACCCATTTAGAAAATTCAAGACCACAGACACTAGACTTCCTCTACCCAGCGTTTATTAGAAATTCACGGTGATACAGCCATAGGGAATATACGAAACACCACTGGTCTGAGAAAAGAAGGGCAAAAGGTAACAGGTTTTTCATGAGCAAATCACAGGGATGGCCTAGCATAGAGGTCATAAGGAATATTCTGAAGCACAGTGACCTCACAGCATTTTGCTGTTTGTGTCCTGTGGTTTGCTTCACAGCCAGGCCTTGTTTAACCTCTGCTGTCACGTTGTCACCTAGATAACCCAAGCAGTTCTCTAGGACTTAGGTTGAATTTTCATTTTTTAAAAAAGCTTACTTAGAGCAAATCTAATGAGAATTTACTTCAGCAAGTGCAGGTCTTGCAAATACACCCCCTCTCCTGCCCCTGTCTGCACCCCCCCCCCAAAACACACGTATCCTGGGGTAAAGCAGTGGAGAATTTCAGATGGCAGATGATCCAAGAGCAGTTGTCGCTTGGCTCTAGAAGGCAGAGATAGCTCAAAATTTGTTTTTGCTGTAGCAGTAGCCTCACCTCCATATGCTGTGTCACACGGACCACTGTTCAAACTTCCCGAGGCTCAACAGCTAAGGAAGGGAATTAAGCAAGGCCTGTCTCTACTGCGTGCAAGGAACTGTCCCAGTGGCATGGTTTGCAGTGTTCATAACACTCCCCTGAAAAGTACTGCTCCCGTTTTACACCTGGAGGGACTGAAGCTCAGGGAGGTCAAACATTTGCCAAGGCTGGAGGGCTGGAGCTGGATTTTGGCTGGTTTTAAAGCTTATTCTTTCTCTGCTCTCTGCTGAAGGGTGGGTGGTCATGGTTAGGGGGTGACTGTGGGTCCAGATCTGGCCATGGCTACCCCAGTTATAGAAGCATTCACTCAGCCAGCACCGCAGGAGTATAGGGCACGCACGACCTGGGTCCCATGGTGTTGGGGGATCCTGTCACACTTTATTCTGTGTTGGTGGAGCCCCTTCCAGTTGTGCAAGTTGGTAGGTGCTGAGGCTGCTTTTCAGGAGCTTTACTAGATGCTGGGCACAAAGAACTGGGCAAGGTAACATCACCGCCCTTCAGGACCTCAAGACTGAGTCTAATTACTGCAGCTCCATGTTTAGAGCCTCTCTTCATCCCGATGCCTGCTCCAGTAGTAGGGCATTCTTGAGTATCATGTGCCCAATGCTTTTCAGAAGGTTCTGTCCCTCTGGCCAATTATCAACAGGCACAGGCCATGAGTTTTCTTCTGCTTCTCTTCTCTAAGCCTCTGTTTCCCCATCTGTGAAATGGAGCTGTACAACCTGCTGCCTTGAGTTGTCACAGTTAGATGAAACAAAAGATATCAAGTCCCCAGCACACAGTGGTTGCCCAATGCATATTAAATTGTCTGATCTCATATTCTAACTTTCCCCATTTGGCATTTTGGTAGCATGGGAAATCCATGTTGGCTTACTTCTCTGCCCTGAAAGGTAGCTAGCAAGTCGGAGGGTTCTGGAACATTCGGGAGGTTGTCAGTCTGCCTCCAAAGGCTTTTTTTTTTTTTTCTGGGCAACTCAAGGATTCTAAAAACTAGAGCAAGTCAGACTAGAAGGTCCTTTGAGATAATTTCTGTTAGTGGATTCAAATTATTTTGTTCTTAAGGTCTAATTCATAAGATTTTATGAGACATCCCACTACATAAAATGGATAAAAGCAAATGCTCAGGGACCTTTCTGTGTGCTTTTTCCTTTGACCTGATTCCTTCATCCTGTCTCCCACACAGATTTGAAAATCAGGATACAAGTCCCTCAGCATTAATGATGGTCCCGGGAGCACTTTTGTCTCTGAAGCCCTGGGCTTCTTCCTTCAATGAGCTTACACTGCCTGGGCTGTATGATGTGCATTAAGTGTGTGTATCGTGTGGGAGATGCAAGTTGCAGGGGGTGGATGTTAAGAACAGAAGAACTATGGGAACCATGAGAAAGTTCTGCTTGATTTTCCTGCCAGACAGAGCTCAAACGATGTTACCTATTTCCAGAATCCTTTGTCCCAGGCGTCCCTCCTCAAAACTTGTATCCAATACTCTGGGAAATATCCCTGGGGACAGTGTAATATCATGCAGTTTTTTACTAGGGAAGATATTGGACTTGCTTAGAAAATCTTATTTGAAATTCTGCTTCTACTGCTTAGTATTAAGATAATATATTATTAATACTTCTATTTGTCTTACAATGTGGAAATCCTAGAATAGTGACTAGAGGAAAGGGGCTGACTTACGAATCCAAAGAAGATGTATTTAGGTCTGTTATGTGTCTATTTTTAGGAGCTGACAACACCTAGCATGTTTTTTACTATATGGAATTGCAGGGTTTGCAAAAACACAGTTTGATCAGCAATATAAGGAAAAAAAAAGAATCATGGAATATTCATAATCAGCTTTATAAGAATAGAAGGGGATTTTAAGAGATTGGGTCCTTGCCACCTCAGAAGAGAAAACCTGGTTTTCTCGGATCACTTTGAGCTGCTCATGAGTGGGCATCATAGCCAGGAACCAAGTCCAAATTCAAAGTGCCTGCGATAGCTACACCGGCCCCGCTCTGACAGCGCCTCCACCACTGCACGCGAGCTGGGGAGAAACACGTGTCTGGGTAAAAAGCGAGATAAAGGGAACATCTGCTCTCACAATATGGGCTTGTTATCATAGCTCCTTTAAGTACCGAAGCGCTGGCTCCAAGAGCGTGTTTCCTCCCGCACGGAACCTCCGCAAGGCTTGGTCGATTTTCCGAGGGCTCAGGGACAGGTTGTAAATGAGATTGTAGTTGTGAATGAGGCGTCTGGCCCGTTCCTTCTCCAGAACTCCTGTCATCGGGTTGGGTGGGTGGGAGTTTTTTAAAAGAGGATGGAGGGGGGAAAAAAAAGAGGAAAATATATTATCCTGAATGACTTCTGAGCAAAAAGTAAGTGCTAATACTTTGTAATTTTAAGCTTCTTGAAAACCACTTGGCACCCTAAAAAAGAGATTTACAGTCCTGACTATGCATCATAGATGTCGGGAGAAATTAGAAATTTGAGAGTGATTTTGGGAAGAGGAAACAGAGCCCAATAAAATCCGTAGATATATTCTCCAGCAATTTCAGCTCTTCTTTGCAGCCATAAAACTTTAAAAGGCCAAGTTTTGAAAATGGTGGGCGCACCTGCCTGCTAAAAACAATTCCTAATTGCTCTGCTTTATTTTTATCTTATTGCGGTATCCAAACATGTTCCTAAACATGCAGGATTTAAACAGCTCATTTTTATGCATTTCTGGACATGTGTTTACTGTGACTCCCTCCAGCTAGCTGTGTGATCACAGGTAAATCATCTAACTTCTTGTGGCTCAGAGTCTTAACTCTGTGTAATAGAGATGGTGGTAAATGTCATCAGACAATATACTCCGGTACCCACATGTTTCATGTTCCAGTGCCAATATGTTTTCCACGCCAAGGTTAAGTGGATTTTGATAATTGAAGAGGAGTTTAAGTGTAGAACATGATGTCAGCAAAGATAAATAACTCATTCATAAGCCCCTAATTATAAGCTTATGTATGTTAAATACTGTGCCTGGAAATATAGAGGATTTCGAGAAGCCGTATGTTACCTTAGGAAGATCCTCAACCAGTTGGGGTGATAAGAGATGCAGAAAATTAACCAGAGTGCAACAACAATAACATATACAATGTCTCAGGCACCTGCCCCCAAACATTTTATCTGTATTAACTCACTGAATCCTCACAACAATGAATTTTACAGAGGGAGAAACTGAGGCATAGAGATGGTAAGTCACTTGCCCAAGGTTGTTCTGGTCCATGCATTTAACCACTAGGCTGCATTATAGAACAAGGGGGAAGAGACTGTTTCAAGTTAGGGCTCAGATTGTCTCCCATATATTTTCCTTGAATTGGTCTACGCTACACCGTATCTTTTGCAGGGGTGAAAGTCCCATCTCTTCTATGTTGCTTTTCTATCCTCCTGTCCTTGTACAGACTGTAATAATGATTGTGAAATTCTTTCTCAAAGAATCCAGAGGGAGTGGTCCCCGGGCCATTTTGTAGAGTCACGGCCAGTTTATTAGAGCTGGGCTCTAGTGGACACCTTTCGTCTCTGTTTAAGCTCTGTCTGTATTTAAATGTGTGAGGACGGCTGAGTGTGATGGTCCCCTTTGAGATACTCTCTAATGTGTTCTTAGCGGTGGACTACAGACAGCAGAGTCCTAATGTGACTTATTCCATTCAGTTCTATTTGATTGTGTCCTGATCCACCCCTTCCTTTCCCTTCCCATCCCACCTTATTCTCACCCCATCCTATCCCATGTCACCCCATCCCATCCTATCCAGTCCACTTTTTAAATTGTCTCTTCCATTCAGGTTTGTTTGTTGTCTATTTCTCCTGTTAGAATGCTTGTCCTTTCCTCCGCAGAAGTACCTTTCTTTGACTTGGCCAACTGCATCTTTGCAGTTTTCTCGACTGGGTGGCTGCTCTTGATCTGGTCTAGGTTGGATCCCTCAAGACATTTCCTCATGCTCTACCTCTGGAAATATAAGTCCTGGGCTTCGGAGTAAGTGTCTGATTGAGGAAGGTACTTTAACTTTTTGAGCCTCAGTTTCCTTGACTTCAAAATAGGGATAATGAAATTGTGTAAAAATTAGTACAATAATAAGTGCTTAGCACAGTGCCTGGAACTCTTAAGCACTCATTAATGCAGGTATTATTATAGGATGGTTATAATAGTTATATCATCAACATTATTTAAAATGCATAAGAATATATTTTAATTAGAATACGTTATTAAATATACATATAATTTAGTTTATGTTTTAATTAAAAATTAGAGGTAATGTTAAAAAATACATTCAAGAACCACCACTGGGGGGGGGGGGGTGCTTTTCTTCCGTCTTCTAAGCTTTACTATTGGTAGAGGATTCCTAGTGTCAGACAAAAGTCCCCTGACTGAGATCTGTCTGTCAAATTAGCTGTCATTAGGGGATGCCCAGGACAGCTGCATAAAATAATGCTTACCATGCATCTTAGTGCTGGAAAGCCTATCTTTGTCCCACAAGAACCAAAATGAAAGAAATAAGAAGTCCCTCTTTACTCTCCACTTCATCTCACAGTTTACGAAGAACTTTTAAATCTCACCGGACCCCTTTCCAATCGGGGAGGTATGTTTCATTATTATCAGTGCCATTTTATAGACAAGGAAAGAGGCTTGGAGAACGTTAAGTGACTGGTTTTCAGGGCTCAGCAGTTGGTGAGGTCTGGACTTGAATCTCAGTCTTCTGGTTAAAAACACACAAAGAAACAAAGCAACAAGAAAAATCTCATGCTGTTTCTGGTATGTCCTGGGAGACTGGTATAATGGGGAGTCTGACAGAACTGGATTAGAATGATGCCCTAACTTTCCAAGGGCTGATATTTTATTGATTGGAGTTTGGTTTCTCTTCTGTAAATAAGGACATTAATCCCTTTGGCATGTGGCTGATGTGAGGAGCTAGTGCTGCAGTGTAAGTCAAGTCCAGACCCACGCAGAGAAGGTCCTTGAGGACTTCCATTGCATTCTGCCTCCTTGAACTCGACACTGTTTTCTATCTAGCCTTTAGTTCACTGGGAAAATTCCTAATCTACCAGCCACTCAAACATTTATCCCAACCACCCATCTTTCTTTAAAAAACACGACCAGTTGTTCTTAGTCATTCCTTATTCTTCCTCCTCAAGGATATTTTCTTGACAACCCCCATTAAAGCATAAGCATAGAGCAGGTTCCCAGAAATGCTAATTTGGTGATGGATGCTCTGCCTTCACCCTGGATGAAGAACACCCTGGCCTACATATTTCCTTGCACATAATAAAGAATTCATCTGATTCATCAGTGCACAAAGTAGGGATCATCTGCTCAGTGTCTGGAGAGGGCCGTGGTGGTCTGCCGAATGCTGGGGCTAATAAACCAACAAGATGACCTCAGTTAATCCTCTCTGCTCATTACAGACAGTTGTAGATGTTTCCAGATCTGGCTGACACATTCTTTGGCTATTGAGGAACGAATGAATTTCATAGAAACAGAGAAAACAGGCATAAATAGTGAAAAGGCCATGAGAAAGGCATTTCACATCTGCCGGAATCTGCCCCAAAGTCAACAAAACACTGTTTTTCCCCCAGAATAGTTCAGAAGTATGAGAAAGATCCTGGTCTTTGGGGAGTCTCTTAGCAACTAAGTTTATGATCCATCATCTGTCATCACAACTCAGCATTTGTTTCTTTAGAAATGTCTTTTCTCTCCACTTGATTTTTGGTTTTTTTTTTTTTTTTTTTTTGTCTGTCATCCCCTCACCACTCTCACAGTCCTGACATGGACACTTAGACTCGTGGTTACTTCAGTAACCTTTTGATCTCCTTTGTTTTTTCCCCCAGTATGTTTCCTAAATTATCCATCTCAGTTTTCACTGTGTTCTCTGGTTGAACCCTTGGTGGATACTGGGTAGAGAACTAAGCCTCACCCTAACCCTCAGGATTCACAGTAGGATCTCAACTTCACTGTCCAATCCAGCATGACCCCCAGTGCTGTCTTGCTCACTCTCTTCCCCATCATACTCCTTCTCACCTTCAAGCCTTTGCAGAAGATGGTTTCGAACCGGAATGCCCGATCCAGCTGTCCCAAGCCTGCCTCTCCTCCAGGTTCAGCTCAGGTTCTCTCTTGCAGGGAGCCCTCTCTGAATGCCCAGCCCACGTTAGACCAGGAGCTTCTCTGCATCTCTTCTCTCCTTTCTTTGGACTCTTAACTCTATTTTGTATCTTCAATTATAACACTTTACTTTATTCTGTCTTTAAAAGTTTTGTTTTACTGGCATTGAATTGGTATTTCCAGTCTCTGTGTCTTAACTAAAAGTTCCTTGAGGCCAGAGACCGTGTCTCATCCTCCCCGGTCTCCCTCCTGGTCCAGCTGCTAGCACAGTGCTGGGCTCATAGCATATGTTTGATACATGAGCTTCTCATTCAGCTGGATGAATTTTTCATTTAAAATTTTCATCTTCCCTTCTCTTTGGTGTAGCTATTACAAGTCCTGGGGTATGGTAGGGTCTTTTTACTTCATGTGGTCTAGAATTATGTTGCATTGGAAATTCAAAGCAAAATGAAACAAAAACACTGAGAGAATGAAAAGACATTGGTGTTGTTACATGATTACTTCTAGAAAGTACTAATGTGTACACTGACTTTTATTGTGATGTAATGGACATATAACATTGCATAAGTTTAAGGTGTACAATGTGATGATTTGATATACATATATATTATGAAATGTTTACCACAATAAAGTTAATCAACAATCCTTTACCTTAAATAATTACCATCTTGCTGTTGCTGTCACTACGGTGAGAACATTAAAGCCCTACTCTCATAGCAACTTTTAAGTATACAATACTACATTGTTAACAAAAGTCATCATGCTGTACGTTAAATCTCTGGAACTTATTATTCACCTTATAACTGAAAGTTTGCACCCTTTGAGCAGCATCTCCCCATTTACCCTGACAGCCACCACTTCTGTGTGTTCCAGGTTTTTAGACTCCACATATAACACTAACTCTTCATGGACCACAGTCTACAATTAAGTTCAACAATTTCAGTGTATGTGTTCTTGTATCTGCTCCCTCTTTTCAATTCCACAGTTTCTTGACCTAGTTCTGCATTTCATTCTCTCTCACTTGAACACAAAACAGTATCCTTTACCCTTTTCCTGCTTTCAATTTCTCCTTCATCCTGCACACAGCCATCAAGGATCTTTCTGAAATACAACTTCATCATACCACTCTTCGGCTTAGAAGCTCAAAGTGCTGCTCACTGTCTTTGAACTAAATCCACCTTCCTTGGTCTGTCATTGAAGGTCTTCCTAGATCTGGTCCCATCTTGTATTTTCACCTTTATCATTTAATCTTCTTCTTAATAGCCGTTATATTCTATCCAAACCAAATTCCTTGTATTGAGCTTCACACATAATGCTTTGCTTGGCTAACCTGCACCTTTGCCAGAAAGGGCCCTCTATTTTATTCCCTTGTACACAAACTGTACTTTATCTTTAATGATCAGCTTCACACTAACATAACCTTCCCTGATCACCTCGCTAGGAAGGAAGCCTCCTCTCTCTGAATGCTCACATAGCACACTTTCATGGCATTTATCACCTTCTATTTTGGATTTAGTTATTTCTTTACATTCATTCATTTATTTGTTCCCTCAAAAAAAAAAAAAAGATTGAGTAGAGTTGTGCAAGGTGCTCAGGATAAAAAAGGAATATAGTCTACTGGTAGATAATAGTAAGTCCCAAATAGAAACATACAGTGTATCGCATATGATGATGAGAGTTCAGGTGAAGGTTGGCCTGGATCTGACTGGGGAAATCGTGGGAGTCTCAGAGGAGCAGGGCTAGAGTTCCAACATAACAGATGTTAGGCACTGATTAGCCAGATGGACAAGGTGAGGAGTTGGCACAGGTAGGGTAGGTAGAGGAGAGGCAGACAGCTCAGGTGGAAGGCGTAGGGTTAGAAAAGGCACAGCCACAGAAGAAAGCAAGGCATGTTTGAGGAACTTATGATATGACAGCCTAGGATATGCTGAGAGAATTACAACGGGAAGAGAAGAGGCTGGTCGGGTGGCCAGGGGCCAGCTTCTGCCTTGCTGAAGAGTTTAGAGTTCAGCCTGTTAGCAGGCATGCTGAAGGTTTCAATCAGGAGAATTACAAGATTGAACTGTGGGTCAGAGTCAGAGAAACTGCAAGCACCCTGGTGGGGGATTCACGTCTGATTCATCTTTGTGTTTTGTGATTGTGCTCAGCACATGCCAGGCACACGATTTATTTACAAACTGTATTTGTTAAGAAGTGACAAAAAGGGAGGTGTCTGCTTTCAGCCTGCAACACAGATAGAAAGGCATGTGGGCTGTACAAGGCACACCTCACCTGTATTACTTAGATCGCAGAGGTAGAGGGCATTTTCTAGCTTCCTGAACCTGTCGATCCACGTCTCATGTTCTTCAGGCCCATTTTTCATCACTGGACTCACAGAAGGCTGTGAGACTGGCCTCAACTTCAAAGGGCTCAGGGGATATGTGGGGGCTGAAGTTTTAGCAGGAGGGTTTTCTGGCTGCAAATCCTCTTCTGGAGTTTTCTATGAAAACAACACAAACATCTTGCTGGCAACACATTCTTCCTCAATCTCTTGGCCGATGATGAGGACACACAACTAGCAAGGTTTATTGCACGTCTAGTGAGTTTCAAGTCCTTAGTGCCACAGGACCATATTGGCCAAGACTTGCTGGATATAGACTACTATGTTGAGTGTCTTCTTTATTCTTTAAGAGAAGAATGAAATTGTGGCTTTTATTCAGTTTGCATTTCTGATTACACACACACAAACACACACACACACACACAAAAGCGCTGGTAACTGGCTAAGACTTTCCATGATGTCCTCCTATGTTTTATACTAGTGGGATCCACAGGCAATGCTGACAACGTTTTGATGGGAGAATCTCTGGATCATGAGTGTGAGATTCTTGACAAAAAAGTGATTGAAATAATAATGATATTATCTTGGGCTTGTGGGCTGATAGTAACGAATCATAAAACACCTTTAGTTCTGTCTGTTCTGTTCATTTAACAAAGGAAGCTGGAGCCCAGAGTGGGGAAGGGACTTACTAAGGTCATACAGTTAACGACAGGCACAAAACTAGAATGAGGGTGTAGAGTTATGCTTAGCTCATGCTGTTGTCCTAACCCCATGTCCAGTAAAAAATACAGAGATGTTTTAGAATAGACAAATGAGTCTCAGTAGAGCCACGTCAAACATCTGTCACCTACCATGTAGAGGGAGTGAGCATCTCCTCTTTGATCTGATATATACATATGCTTCTCTATCCTTGTGATCAATTCAGTTGGTAGAGTTGGCTATGTTAATTGCAGTCCAAATAATCTTAACTTCTTTGTCGTAGAAGCAGCCCTCTAGCTTTGTATACCGTCTGTGCTTCTCCCAACTTCCAAATACCTGAATTTTTCCAGTTTTTTACCTTGTCTCAAACTTCTCACATATAAACTGTGGAAATCTCATTGCTCTAAAGAAAAGTAATTTCAGTAAAGAGGCCATGTTTTGCATTTGTTAACAAACATGGATTCAGCTGCTGCTGGGGAATGTGAAGAATTGCCTTGTTTGAAATAATATAATGCTGTATGGAGTTGTACTCATACGATGACCAGCAGCCAGTGCATTTTAAGAGGATATACAAGAATTCTGCTTTGATAAAAATCAATTTTGGAAAAAGCTGGAAGTTTTTATAAAGTAGATAGAGTAGTGATTCTTATACTTTTTAGAGCTTTGGACCACTTTAGAAATCCAATGAAAACTTTAGATAATCTACCCAGATAAATGCACATTTACATACAGTTTGGTGGATGATTTTTTAGGGAATTCAAAAGGGGCTCCTTGGATCTGACCAATTGACTTTAACTATTTACATGTTTCTTCAGATAATTCAACACTCTGACTACTAAAGACAGGGAATGGGGGGATATGTATGGGCCTGAATTAGTCTCAACCTAGTAAGTGAGGAAGTAAGAAGTAACTAGCTGGCTAACTAACTAACTAATCCATGCTATACTGTTTTGGTCCCACTGTGTCAGAATGAAGTCCAAATTCCTTGTTGCCCATAAGATCATTCAAGTTCTTGTTCTTGCTTCTTTTTTTTCAATGTATACATCCTTTTCTCTAGCCACAAAACCAGAAAAAAAAAAAATGAAGCTGTTTTATGCCTATGCCTATTACATGCTGTTTCCTCTGTTGTAAAAGCCCTTCTTGCCACCTATGCCTTAAATGAGTTGGGCTCCTATTCATCCTTCAAGACCCCACTTGTATTTCACTTCTTGCAGGAAGCCTTCTCTGACAGCCCCAGGCTGGGTGAGGGGCAATTCTTTGCAGCCCCTTTAGCCATCACAGTGCTTATCATGGGATATTATAATTGTCTGTTAGAGTATCTCTCCCCTCCCCCAGACATCTGGAGACTGGGCCTGAGAGATAGTCATTTATGTATCTTTAAGGTCTGGTTAGTGACTGTCACATGGCTGGTTCTCAAAATATGTTTACTTTGAATAAGTGAATGAATGAGTGAATGATTTTCTCTGAGACAATAGGAAAGTGGCTTTACCAAACCTCTGCTTCAATCCCCCTTTCTAAAAAGTAGGACAACAAATGCTGCTTAAATAGGAATCTGAGAAGAATCAATAATTTCAGAGATACAGCAAAATCTTCAGACAAGAGGCAAAATAAAAGAGCAAAGTATATATTTTTTATAATCTTATTCACAACAGACTTTAACACTCAAGGAGAAAAGCATTTGCTGTTGTCTCTTGCATGGCAAGAGGCTTGCCAAAATGGATACTATTTTCTAAAATATTTCAAAGTGTGAAGTGCACGAAGAGGCCTCCCGTCATTTTAAGATGAATTATGTTCTAATCCGGGCATTTGAAAAACAACAACAACAGAAAAACTCAGGCTGTTTTTCAATTCTGTCTGCATCTTCTCCTGGCTAAGCGCTGGGAATATTAAAATGGATTTTTAACTGCTTGCCAGATTTTCTTTTTTTTTTTTTTTTTAAATCAAAGAGTCCATTACATTTTAAAATGTGATGTCTGAGGAAAAGGTCACCCTCAGTTTCTGGAAGCTGGACTTAGGATGTTATAAGAGGTCTCATAACCACCCTTCATTTTTGATGGCAGTTGGTGGACTGGTCACCAGCTTTTGGAAGGACACCCACCCACCCACATGCTACAGGTTCAACTTCTGGGAGCCGATGGCAAGCCCATCACCGAGTGGTGATGAGAGGTTTCTGCATGCAAACCAGCGAGGACAGGTACCAACCACGCTCTCGGACTCTTCTGCCTCCCTTCACTGCTGGAAAAGAAGCTTAAAGTCAAAGACAGTCTGACATCAAGGTGTTGGGAGGAAATAAAAAACCCAGAAGGGCAGACCCCACCCAACACTGGAGACTAGATGGCGAGGGAGTGGTGAGGCCCTTCCCCGAGCTCTGTATAGCTAGCCGCATACCGTATGTGCAGTTTTGCATTGAGAAATCTCAGGAACTTCAGGATCCACTGGAGTGGCAGAGGTTTCCTTTCCTTTTTTTCCTGGACAAGAAAAAAAGAGATGGTTTTAGTTTGGCCTTTTCATTTTAACATCCACATATACACCCAGGTGAAGAAAATCTTGAGACCCTGCCATGTGGTTGGCACTGTATTATGGGGATGGGGATACACTGGTGGACAAGAAAGATCTAGTTTCTGCCCTGATGAAGCTCACAAAGGGGAGGTAAATGCTAAATAAGCACTCAATATTGTTATTTAATTACAAACTGCCATAAAAACAATAAAGGAAAATGTGAAAGTATTTCAAGTTCTTTTGGGTTAGGGGTATGAGTGGTGGAGGATCAGAGATGACTTCTTGGAGGAGGTGACACTTAAAGTGGGGACCTGAAGGATGAATAGGAGTTTCCAGGCAAAGGTGATGGTGGGTGTGTGAATGGAGCAGCGAGTGCCAGATAAGCAGAGACATCAGCCTGGAGAACTGCCCTGAATCAGGAGGGTCTTGACAGTTTGGGGCGAGGGAAGGAGCCTCTTCCTGTGGCCCAGCCTTAGAGAAGCAGGCACTTCTGCCGCCCTTTCCACTAAGGTTTGAAGGATCAGGTAAAACCTTTGTCTTCCCCCTTCTTGGTTCCTTTCAGTGGTCAGAGGTCCTGTATGGGAAGAGGTTTGAGCAGCATCCCTAACCCAGGGGATCCTATGCCCAGGTACTACTTGCTCAGGCTGCTGCCTTCATGAATAGAAGAAATTTCCTTAGGATGCAGGAAAAAGACATGAAGCCCGTCAGCTGATATCCTCCATGGCTTATTATGGGTATCATTCATTGATCGCTCAGCACCTGCCATCAGACTTGGCGATTTATCCATTTATTGTGCAAATCCATGTGATTACACAGCACAGATTTCTGGGAGCTTCAGCCTCAGTATTGGTGCACAATTCAAATATGCCATTAACAAATACATATAGTTTCTGAGTTGGCTGTCACTATTTTCAATAAAATGGTTCAATCAATGAATTTTAAACAAAAGGTAGAGGGCAATAGTGTGACGTAGTTATAGAATCTCTGAAGCCAGATGCCTTGGGTTTGAGTCCTGGCTCCTCTCTTGATTAGCTGCATAACCTAGGGCAAGGTACTTGTCCCTTTTGTGTCTCAGTTTCCACTTCTGTAAAATGGGGAGAAAGCCACCTCTAGGTTATTATGAGGATTAAATGGACCAGAAAATGTAAAGCAAATATCTGGAGCACAGCAAGTACTCAATACATGTTAACTAATAGTGTTATCTATGTAAGGATGTTTATATAAATTCACATATTAGATTAAAAAGCCTTTATTAGAGCTTTAACACTGCACCTGCAACTCATTATGAATCTTTCCCCTCAGTTTTATGATGGAGAAGGCAATGTGATATTATAATTTTCTCTGAAGCCTCAGCACCCATCATTAGAATAAGTACTCAATGCATGTTTGTTGACTGTATGAATGAATGACCACGTGCCCTAATTCGGAGGGTGGAAAACAAAGTCACTGTTCTGTTCCGTTTCTGCAACTCCTTTTCCGGCCCTGTGAGAGGAGGGGTTTCTCTCTGCATCTCTTTATCCTCCCATACCTAATACAGATGCTATAAAAGAAAACTTAATGGCTACTCAGTGAGGACCATGATGGTAGCCAGTTAAAGCAGCCCCTTCGAGGCAGATCTGATTTAATCTGTTAAAAATTTGTCATGGGAACCCATCGTCACTGAGTGGCACTGCTCATGCTTATTTCACTTAGTATGTGAAAGGAAAGCTGTTTACTACAGGTGGAAAAAAAGGTTCAAATTCTGAATCACAGAGCTTGAGAGTTAAAGGGACTCCAGAAGCAGTGCGTGGCAGGGGTATATAGCACAAGGGCTGGAAGATGAACTTTGATGTCAGATCGATACTATAATCCAGATGCTTCCCTTTACCAGCTGCAAGCTTTCAGATCCTAATTTTGGCAGATATGAAAAGGGAATGATAATCGCATTTTGCAATACTATTATGAAGATTTTAACAAATTACCAACATAAAATGCTTAGCATAGGGGAGATGCCCAATACAAGGTACTATTATTTGTTATTGTGTTGTTGTCATGTGATCTTAAGCAAGTCTAGTTTCCCCAGAAAAGAGGACCTTACATTAGTTATGATGTGCCAGGTTATTTTTACATGCACAATCCTTTTTACTATAAGATCTAGAACCTAGAGTTTGTCCCGGTTCCGTTTCTCTACCATCTGCACAGTAAAAGTTTCATTAGGAGAAAATGCATCCCAGTCTCCCTGTTCTTCTAAGCTTCCCTTTCTCCCTCCTAATGCCTGTAAGCATATTAACAAAAGGTAACGGTTTGCACATGTTAAAACTGAGAAACCCGAAGCAGATCTGATTTTTTTTTTCTTTCTAACACAGCAGGAAGGTTAAATAATAACCATCTTTCTAGCCTGCCAGTTGAAGATTTGTACTGGAGGAAATATGCCAAGCTAGCTTCTAGAGATTTCCAGGTGTTGGAAGGGCCAGGTTTTATAGGGCTCTCAGTGGATTTGGAGAGTTACACACAGCCAGCCCTACCATCTCACCCCAACACCCACTAATGACTTGAAATCAGTGGTCTTCAGCACTGGCTGCTAAAAATTACCAATGCCAAGGTGTCACACCAGACCAATTAAATCAGAATCTCTAGGGGTGAGAAACCAGTTTGCAACTTCTAAACAATTCCCAGGTAATCAACTCTAAAGTGAAGATAATAAAAGATTTAACTAAAGAATCTGGCCTCATTGGATCTACCGGATGAAGCTTTTGAGAGAAGGAAACAAATATATGTCAAATATCTATATATGCTAGACATTTCCCACAAGTTTCCTTACTTAATCTGAAGAATCACCCTGTGAGGTAGAAACAATCTCCACTTGACAGGTGAGGAGACTGAGGCAATGAAAATTTCAGCTACCTGCCTGAGACAAGAGGTAGGGTTAAGGCTGGGATTCTAACCTGTGCGCTCATTCAACAAACATGTGTTAAGTGCTTACTATGACACAACAACGAACAAGGCAGAGTCTTCTCCTGGAGTGCACGTTGCAGTGGTGAGGGCAGATAGGCACGCAAAATAATATCAAGTAGTGACAAGCGCCAGAAACACAACTGAAGCCAATCATGGGCAGAGGAGGGAATGGCGGTTGCTATCTTAGAGAATTCGCCAAAGGCTTCTCTGAAGTGACATTTAAATAGATGGATGCATGTTACTATATGTGAAGTGGATTAGCAGCAAGGACCTACTGGATAGCACAGGGGACTATGTTCGATTTCTTGTAATGAGCCATGATGGAAAAGAAATTGAAAAAAATATGTATGTATGTATGTATGTGTATGTATAATGGAATTGCTTTGCTGTACACCTGAAACTAGCATTATAAATCGACTACACTTCAATACAAAAATAAAATAATAAAATAAAATAAAATAAAATAAAGTAAAATAAAATAACATAACATAACATAACATAACATAAAATAGAGCCCCGAGTGGAGAAACAAGGGAGAAAGCCTTGTGAATGTCTGGGGAAAGAGCAATCCAGGAAAAAGCTATCACAAGGGTGAAGACCTCAAGGGAGGGAGGAGTGCTGAGTGCATTCAAGCAATAGCTGAGGGAAGAGCCTAGCTGACACGGATGAAGAGGGAAGGGAAGTGGGTTAAGTATTTACAGAACTAAAGGGTCTTACAGGCTATGCGTGTGACCCTCCATTACCCCCTTCTAGTGATAGCAACTATGTTTTGCTTTGTGGGGACCACCCCTCCCCTATCCCAGTGCTGTGGTTTGGTAGAGATGACCCCCATTTCCAGCTCCAACCTTGGTTTCCAATTAATTGAAGACTATTATGATATCCTAAATGCAGTCTTGGTTCAAAGATGGACATGAAACTCAACCTGAGTTTCTGAGAAGAGAGGCGGTATCTGTGACAGGTTTGGTTTGTTTTTTGTTTTGTTTTGTTTTGTTTTGTTTTGTTTTGTTTTCCGGCTAGTAAAGTTCTCTCCTTCTTGGCAAGACCTCCCAAAAGAGAGTGCTGTGAAGATGGGATGAACTTAGCTGGCAGAGCTATTTTGCTCTTCCAGGAGGAGAGCCCAGAGCAGTTGGGACACCAACATTTAGAGGCTGAAAATGATGCCAACATCAGGCAACCAGTGAGCCAGAGAGAGAGCAGGTTCTTGATCTGACACTCGAATGGCGAGGTCAAACCACATCTATAGCTCTTGATGCTTCCAGACTCTTCAGTTACATAAACCAAATATTTTTGTTGTCTGAACCAACTGAGTTGTCTTTTCTGTCACTTCAATATAGGTAGTTCTAACTAGAAATTACTACGGATTTTTTTTCCCCCTAATAAAAGGGAGATTAAATTCTGAGCCCTTTTTCTGTTATCTTCAGTGATAGGTTTTTCAGGAAACATTTGAGGGGATCAGTGAACCTCTGAGGCTACCATCATCGCTCCTTATTTCCCCCATCAGCAGCACCCTATCCGTGGCTTCCTGCTTCTTCCTCTCCCTCACTCATAGGCTCCCTTGAGAAGAGATTCAAAGTTGGAGCCACACTTCATTTTTGTAAAATATTAAGACCTTAGAACACACCATGTTGGGAGGGGGCTAAGGTCTTTTTTATTTGTCTTCATATGAGTTTATAGCATTTCTTGGATCTGTGGCTTGAGATAATACATCACTTTTGGAAAATTTTCAGTCATAATTTCTTCAAATATTGCTTCAGCTCTAGTCTCTTCCTCCCATCCTTCTGTGACTTCACTACATGTATGTTGGATATTGTCACCATTTCCTGTATGTCTCTTACATACTCTTTTTTTGCATATTCCATTGTCTTTTCTTATTCATGCTTCAACCTGGATATTTCCTACTGAACAATATTCCAGTTCACTGATCCTCTCTTCAGCTGTGCCCAATCTCCTGTTGAACCCCTCTACTGAGTTTTTTTTAATTTAGTTTTTGTATTTTTTTAGTTCTAGCTATCCCATTTGGTTCCTTTTATAGATTCAAATTATTTGTTCAAAATTCTCCATCTTATCTATTTTCTTAAATGTATTAATTACAGTTATTTGAAAATCCATGCCCTATTTTGTGTCATTCCTGATCATTTCTAATTGAATGCTGGACATTTTGTATGAATAATTATAGAGATTTTATAAGATGTTAACTTCTTCCACAGAGTGATTTTTCCTCCCTTCTGTCTAGTTGTGCGATTTGAATTCCAAATAATAGTTTTCAAAGAAATATTATTTCATACTTTATATAGTCTTCTAGTTGATTTTGCCAAGTCCATTCTATCCTTAGTCTAAATCAAAGATATTAAGTATTTATGTGACATTTAAAACAAGTTCACAGGATTTTTGTGATTCTAAATGTGATAATGTTCATAATATGAGACTATATATATATAAATGAATAATTTTAATCGGGTTATCATAGAATCTTTGAGGGAAAAAGGGCCCCAGGAATGAGAAAATTCATAATTCTGCACACCCAAAGTGACTAGCTGTCTTTAGTGTCTTATAATGCCCCCTTTTCCCTTTTATGATGCTTATCTGTGGGGCTAGAGAACAAGCAAATAAATGGCCCACGCAGTGCCCAAGAGCATTTAATAATCATAGTTCATCTTGATAGTAAAGTACAAATGGGAAAAGATCAAGACATTTTCTCAGTAAGCAACAGTCTATTACAACAATGCAACAATAGCACCCCACACTCCTGTTGCTCTGCAGAGCAGTAATATTGCCTGAAGTTTTTTTTGTTTGTTTGTTTTCCAGACTCACAATCACTCTATGAGATCTTTGATTCTACTAATAGTACACCTTCTGCCCTAATGATGGTATTTTCTTCCTACAATTACTAATCTCTGGGTTACCCCATGGTCATGGGTTGAATTGTGTCCCCTAACACAGGTATCACTGAAACCTGTTAGTGTGACCTTGCTTGGAAACAAGGTCTTTTTACATGCAATCAAGGTAAGATGGTGTCATTCTGGATTAGGGTGGGCCTGAAATTGAATGAACAGTAGTGTCTTTGTATAAAAAAGGAGAGGGGAATTTAGAGGCAGAGACATAAAGAGACAGAGAGGGAAGAAGGCCACACGTGAAGACAAAAGAGATTGGAATTATGCAACCATAAGCCAAGGAAGGCCTGGGGCCACCAGAAACTGGAAGAGGCAAGAAAGGATTCCCTCCTAGAGTCTTGAGAGGGAGCATGGCCCTCCCGACACTTTGATTTCAGACTTCTAGTTCCAGAAACATGAGAGAAGAAATGTCTGTTATTTTAAGCCACCTGGTTTATAGCACTTTGTTAGGCCAATGTCCTAGGGAAGTGGATACACTCACCGTCCTCTTTTGCTCTTTCAGTCTTCCAGTATTGATATAACCAATCCCTCAATCCCCTGCTATGAATTTCTTCTGTTTGAAATACCTAGTGAGGTTTCTGCTTTTCCACTGGAATGCAAACTGATATACTAACCCCCCTCAGACTCTCAGTACTTTGCATTCTGATCCAAAGAGTAATTGTTAAATGGTTGATGGATGGAGTAAATAGAGAAATTGCAACAACAGATTAATATGAATGCATATTTTTTCACCTGTCATAATTAGCACTTCCTAATTGCTAAATATTTTGCCCAATTCATCTTTATCATTTTACTTAATAATATGTCTTGGAAATCTTCCTGTACCAGGCCAGCATGTTATTTTACAACTGCACCGTTGATCAATTGAATATGATGTAATTTAATTAAATAGTCCTTGAAGGATCTTTTCATTGTTTACACTTTTAAAAACATGTACAGAAAATTGCATGTATATATATATGTGTATGTATGTGTGTGTGTGTATATATATAAAAATCTTGGAGAGTTTTTTGATGAGATATCAGTAGGATAACTACCTAGCTGTGGGATTCTTAGGTCTAATGGACTGTGCAACTGAAATTCTGATGCATGGTATCAGCTTCCTGTACAAGTGTGTTATATCTATCTTAAAGGGCTATCACTGAAGAATGCTTTATGATATAATACAACTTAGAGAATTATGCCTTTTTTGATCCAGCTGACCTAAAAGAATAGCCATTAAGGCAATCCTCACTTTTATTTTTTCTTCTTTGGAGAGCCATTTACATTTCTGGGAGCAATGAGATGAAACCCAACAAGGAAACCATCGGGGCTAAGCCATAGAGACAACGATAGCTCTCTCAGGAACAACATAACCAAACTCACCTATAGGCAAATCAGATGATAAATCAGAGGAAGCTCTGCTCAACAACTCAACGAAATTCCGCCATCTGTGCAAGAAAAGGAAACATAATATTGATGATCAATGTCGGAAACTCTGGAAGAATGTGTAACAAAGCTTAAAGTTTGTATGGACAGTGGTGTTAAAGGTATCTTTGATGCCTGTATCATTCAGGACACAATGAAGGAAACAGAAACTACATTAGGTGTCTCTACTAGAAATGGCTTTAATATAGGAAATCAGGTGCCCACAAAATTAAGGCAGGAGTAGTAGAATGGAGGTCAGTGTTTGCTGCTAGACTAAGGGCTAGGCCTCAGCAGATAGTCTGGCATCCAGGGAACCACAGGAAACTCTGGCTGACGTCTAAGTTGCCCCCGACCTTGAGTTTGGCAACTAGGCAGTGCAAAGTGCATTCTGGCCACTGGAAAAACTGATGCCTGCCAGGGTCTGAAGTTGCTACTGCTGTAGGAAAATAATAAATACTTAAAATATCACTGCCCTTCTCCCCATTCTTCCTGTCATTCAAATCTCCTGCAATTGCCTCTCAATGATGGAAATTAAATCAATTCCAAAATACTTCCCATACTTGGGAAGGCCGAAAAGAGCATTTCCAAAACTCCTTGGGAAGTATTGCAACACAGGAAAGAACAGAAGGGGATAGAAATAGGTGCTGAGTGCAAACAGACAATATTTAGTGAACTCCCCAAGCAGAAATTTCATTGAGCAACATGTGGGCATGTGACAATCGGGAGCTATTTAAAACTTACAAGTAGTTTAAAAACACTTTGGTAGTGAAAATCACTTATATTTGCTTGCTCAGCATCCACTCTCCACTTATATATAGATACGTTTCTCTGGGGAATGGGCTACAGTCAATGTCCCATGTCCTCTCCTCGCCAATGTTGTGACCCACCTTGTCTAAGAAATCTCAGTCTATCTATCACTTTCCCCATCCATCCCTTCCTCCCTTCTTCCCTCTCTCCCGCTCTCTCTCTCTCTCTCTGTTTCTCTCATTAATTTTTGGTTCTGGTGCTTCCTCAAGTTTCATTTTCCCCTAACTTTGTGTGTAACTCCATATCCTTTCAAAATATTTCTTTTTGCTTAAGTTAGCCAAAGGCAGTTTCTATTGTTAGCAACCAATTTGCAACTGATAAGAATTTTTATCACCTCTTTGCCCATTAGGAGTCAAGAAAATATAAAGATCCAGTTGTGAGTCTACATCCTGGGTTTTCTACTAGAATTTTAATGTCATGTGATTTTATTCTCTTTAAATGAAAACAATTCATTAGATATGTTAACTAGTTTGTTTTGCTTATAACTCATAAATCTTTTCCTATATGTCAAATCAGAAAAATTCTTTGGCCAGCATAGAAAATGTGACCTCCAGAGCTTCATGTTACTTTGGGGACAAGAATAGATAAGGCACAGGCATGCAGAGTCACAAGCTGATGGCTATATCAGCTGCTGAAGGGCTAGGCAGGGAAAAGAAAGTTGAAGTAGCACTCTTAAGAAATATTAATAAGCATACAAAGATCTGATAGTTGCACAGATCTGGAAATGAACTGCAGTAGAAGCATCTCCTGTCTTTTGCGTTTCCTGCAACTCCCTCCTCTTAGGAGGGTCAGGTTCACGGCTACAGCATCTTCTGATCCATTGAACAACAATGACAACAACCACCCAGAAGCAAGAGCATGGATCCACTGATACTTCCACATCGCATAACATTTATTTTTTCAGAGCTGTTAGAAGTTATCAAATGTGCAATAAGGGATCTGGACAAAATGGCGTCAGAAAGTCTCCTCCCACTTCTTGAATGTTTGCTGATAGGCAGGGAAAGAAATTGCAGGAAATTTTTCTAAGTATTGAACTTGGGTATTTCCTGATGACCGATGACATCCTTAAGATCCTTCTAATATCATGTTTTCTTCCTTACATATTTTTTACATTACTCTAGGAACTTTTAGAAACATTGACAACTTAAATGTGAGAATGGGTTATTGTTGCCATACAGACACTATAATTCTAATCACAGAAGCAGGTGCCAAACTCCCCATGTTGAGTGAGGGAGGTCAAGACTGGAGAACGAGGTCTGTGAGCCTAGATTCTGGCAGGTTCTGAGTTCAAATTCTAACTTCAACCAAATTGGTTAAATTAAAATGGCCTTTAGCAAGTGTTCTGGGTCCTTTGCGTGCATTCTCTCATATAAATGAGAAAAACAAGTCATCCTGTGAGACAAGTAATGACTCGCCCAAGGCCACACGGATCAATGGGGCAGCCAGGATTTAACCCCTGACTGTCTGATCCAAGTCCTGCGCCGCTGTACTCCATGGCCTCACACATGGATGCAGTGTAACTTGGTTTCAGCTACATTTTCCCCTCTTTGGAATTCCCTGAACTTGGCTCCAGTGTCTTCTGATATTTATTATTGCAGAAGTTTGAGGTCAGTCTGATTTGGGTTCATTTATCATTGTTTTCTTTCCCTTTGTTTGCTTAGATTTAGTTTTATTTTGTTTTGACCTGCATCCTTAAATGATTTTCTTCGTCTCTGTAACACAGCAGTTTTGTCAGGCTAGACATAAGTACATGTTCTTCTTAATTTATCTTAGACCACAGTGAAGCCTTTCAGTCTGTACACAGAGGTTTTTGTTTTTTTGTTTTTTTATTTTTTCTTTTTTCCCACGTCTGCAAAGTTTGTTTAGTTGTGGCTTTTGGTTTTGCTTCTTGTCCAGTTCTTCTGTTTCTCATTCCACCGTGCCAAGGCCGCTTACGCTCAGTCTCCGTTCTTATTCTTCTATCTCTACTATCCTTTCTTCTTTTCTTCTCTGTCCTTTTTCTCTAGATTTTGTGAAAACTGCTCGAGTTTGACATTCTGCACTAGATTTTCTCTAGTTTTAATTTTGCTATTTATTGATTTCTGATTACCTTTTTGGGGGGTAGTAAACAATTGTTTATTAAAACATAGCCACAGTCATTTGTCACACACAGTTTTTGGCTTCTTTCTGGGTATAATGTCATAGTTGAGTAGTTGCAACAGACTACAGACTCACAAAGCCTAAAATATTTATTATCTGACACTTCATAGAAAATGACCTAAACATTTAAAATAAATGTCTTAATACCATTAAGTATCTAGCAATATTCAGATTTCCTTGATTGTCTCATAATTTTAAAATTGAGATACAATTGACATATAAAATCTTAGTTTCAGCTGTACAACATGATTCTATACGTCCCTGTATTGCAAAACGATCACAATTAAGTCTAGTTAACATTTATCACCAAACATAGTTGCAATCCTGTTTACTTCTTTCTGCTGTGAAAATTTCAGTTTCCCTGAAACTATCCATACTTCACCAAGTTCCTTTTAATTTCTTCTGTTCATTTTAATAATTTCCTTTTAATAGCTTTTTAATCTCATTATGCTTATTACTTTCCAACTCATTCCAATAGAGACATGGCTCCTTACATTCTATAGAGAACACCAATGTCTTTCTAAATGTTTTCCAGCTTCTACAGTAAATCGTTTTTAAAAGTTTGTTGTTATTTGGAGTCTGCAAGATCGTGATTACTGCTCCATGTTGCACAGTATTTTTTAAAATTAGGCCTCCTACGTTGGGGTTTTCTCTTTATTCAGTATCAGATGAGGAACTGTTTACGTTCAGCACAACCCAACAGAACTGCATAGATTCCCCTTGGCCCTACTCCCTGCTCATTCAGTGCCTCAGTCAAGGGGTGAGTGACAACTTCCACCAATGCCTGGTGCTTCTCAGCCCCCTCAGTTAGGACCACCTCAAGGTGAGACCTTTTCACCACACCTGCTGGGTATCAGACACTACATTGGTGTAGTGTGCCACAATGAGTACACTCGCTGGCCTGAAACAAACAGACTGACAGATGTTTCTCCAGCAAAGATGGGTTTACTCAGGATCAGCAGAGAATGGCAGTTTGTGGTCTGCAACCATGGTGAGCCATATGCTAGTCCCTGTACAGCAAGGGAAAGAGGACATTTTTAATAGGGAGGAAAAGGGAATCGGGACGGCTAGAGTAAACAAAGGGTCTATGGGACACTTGCCAGGGAACAGGAGGAGTCTTTCTTCTTCCTGTTGGGTTTTGCTGTCATCACAGGGCATAGGAGCTCCCTCTTCTGGTCTCCTAACTCTACTTAATTGAGATTTCTGTTTATTAATTTTTTACATTCTCCTCAGCATATGCAAATACCAGGGACCTCCTCTTTCTGCTCGAAACCAAGTGACTTTACATTTCCAGGAATTACATTACACCAGAATCAAACACTGCAGCCAGGTTTAGCCATTCCTGCCTTCTTCACCCCAACTTTCTGCTCTGTTATTCCTGGGATCTGTGCTCTCTGCATTGGTATAGAAAAGCAGTGTGTGGGCAAATGTGTGGGTGTGTAATCTTGGGTAAAGGAAGGAGAGAAAGGAACAGTACTCAGTACTCAAGAAAGTAGCACCTTGTGTCCTGCTCTGGTTGGATAAGACTTGGGCCTCCAAGTCAAGCAGAAGGCTGTGGTGAAGGGACAAAATATCTTCCGTTTTCTGCACTTCTTCTAAGTAGGCAGGGCAAAGCCTGGAGAGCTGACTCATTCATGTTCCAGATTCTGTTTATAATTAGTGGAGATTCTTTCTAGATTCTGACACTGGAGTGCCAATAGGTTTTTGCCTCTGGTGTGTTTTTCTGCCTCTTCATTTGTTCATTGGAATTTTAATAAAGGGTTTTTAAGCAGGTGAAATCTTATACAAAAAGGTCATATCTATTAATACAAAACAAAATAAAAGTTCAAACACATCCAAAACACAGCATGGGGGCTATTTCATGGAAATAGTCTTGTAATCTTGATGAAGTAAGTTACAAGGTGACAGGTTCCACTATGAGCTTCATACAGGCTTAAAGGAAAGGTGTGCTGGTGTTTACTTCTTAAGCTCATCACCATTCTCTACCTTGCGAAATGTGTGCTCTGGTCATAACAAACAGTTTGCAGCTCTCCAAACTTGCTCTGCTTTTGCTTGCTTATAAAAAATATTTTTTTATTGAAGTATCATTGGTTTATAATGTTGTGTTAGTACCTGGTGTACAGCATAGTGATTCACTTATACATACCTACATATTTTTTCACTATAAGTTATTGAGTATAGTTCTCTGTGCTACACAGTAGGGTCTGGTTGTTTATCCATTTTATCTATAGTAGTTTTTAATCTACTAATCCCAAACCCCCAGTATATCCTCCCCCCTTTCTCCTTAGGTAACCACACATTTATTTTCTGTGTCTGTAATACTCTTTCTGTTTTGTAAATAAGTTCCTTTGTAGCATTTTTTTTTTTATTCCATGTATATCATATGATACTTGTCTTTGAGTTTCTTCACCTAGTGTGATATCTCTAGGCCCATCCATCGCTTGCTTTTTCGTCCTGGCACCCACTGCTCCTTCTGTCTCTGAAATGCTCTTGCCGTCTCTCATCTGGTTGGCTCCTACAAGTCCCACCAAGCTCTGCCGAGACACGGCACTGAAGACTGCTGAAGAGCCAGCTCTGTTAAGACTGCTAGAATCATAGGTTAAGTCCCATGACTTGAAACGTTTAACCATTAGAGCCATTCCCTTGGGGATCCTGTTACCTACCGTTCCAGCTGAGGGGCACAGAAGCTGCTGGGAAAGGGAGGCAGGTGGGCAGCAGCCACAGAGGAGGCTGTTCGCCTTCAGGGTCTGTCCAGTGTGCTCGGGCTGCTATAACAACTCACCGCAGACTGGGTGGCTTAACCAACGGAAGCGTATTGTCTCACGATGACGGAGGCTGGAAGTCCAAGATCAAGACATCAGTAGGTCTAGCTTCTTCTGAGGCTTTTCCTTGGCGTGCAGATGGCCCCCTTCTCACTGTGTCCCCACACCACGGTCTTTTCACTGTGTGAGCCCACCCTTGCTGACTCTGTGTCCAGATTTCCTCCTCTTATAAGGATACCAGTCAGACTGGATTAGGGCTCACTCTGATAGACTCGTCTTAACTTAACCATCCCTTTAAAGATCTTATCTTCAAATATATGGTCTGAGGGCCTAGGGTGAGGGCTTCAACTTACAAATGGGAGGGGGATAAATTCAGCCCACACTAGGAACAAAGATTTAAAGAACCCCAACTGGGAACAATTTACTTTAGGTCTCTGAACTTCAGTTTACTCATCTGTGAAGTGGATATAAAACATGTTAATTCATGGGACTGTTTGGATTATGAAATGAGATGAGCCATGTAGCCCCATGCCTGGACATATTAGGTGCACATGCATCAATCCTTATGCCCTCGAGTCGGGAGCTCATTTTTCACAGCATTTAACTCAGCTGTTGGGATGTTCATCCAACTGCATCTTCCTTTGCTTTCACCTTCTTAATCATGTAGCCTAAACTGTCCTCTTCTTGCCTTCCAGTTTACTGTGAGAAGCAAGCCCTTCCCTGATACACAGGCAATAACCTCTCTAATCCAGATGAAAGGATTCTTTTTCCATTTGACAGATGGAAAATTACAATTCAGAGAAATCAGTTACTTGCCCCCCTTCTCAATGCAACCGCATTTCAGTGCCGGAATTTCCATCTAGGCCCATGTGATTCTAGTTCTCCTGCTGCTCCTCTGCACGGATCGGGGCTTGAAGGGGTAGTGGAGGTGTTAAACTTGTGAGGGGAGGCTGCCTGCAAGCCCCGGACATCTTTGGATCATACTTGCCCCGGAACATTTGTGTTTGTGTCCTGCACCTCTCCTGGATCCTAGGGCAGGAGGTTACTGAGCTCCTTAAACCCAGAACTGTGCTCAGCACCAAGCCCGAGGGTGGACAGTTTCCCTGAAGCCCCTGTGCCTAGTCACTATTCTAGAATTCTTTAAGTTTCACTGGACTTGTAGAAGAGCTGGTACAGTGTATTGAAAGACAGCACCTCGAAGCTACAGAGCCTGCACTTGGCCTAACCTTACTGATGGATTCATTTATCAGTGACATGCTGGTTTTAGCCTCTGTGAGTCTCAACTTCCTCATCTGAAGAATAATAGTACCTATCTCACGGGATATGTGCAAGGTTTAAAAGACTTAATATTTATAAAGCACTTAGAACATTGCCTAGAATATAGCTAGCACTATATAACTATTGGCTAATAATAATAATAATAATAACTTTATTAGCAATATATTATTATTATTATTGTTGTTGTTATTATTATTATTATTATTATTATTATTATTATTATTATTATTATTATTCTCACCCCATATGAATTACGGGATCTGGAAGCAAAGATTGGAATTAATGAACTCTTCAAAGCTACATCTGGCTTCCAAGACCCAACCAAGGGGCAGATCCACACCACGTCCCTAATGGCTCACTGCCTAACAATTTACCTATTCCCATTAAAAAGTGATTGCTGAATCAGACACCTCATGTTTCCCTTATCTCCTAAAATCCTCTGGTTGTTCCTGGATTATCAAACCAGTCCTTTTCAACCTAATTGCACTCTCAACAGTGGGCCAGATGTGTACGGTAAGTTCTACTCATGGCTGTGTCAATTACACCACTCTATTTATGAAGCTTCCATTGCAGCTTCATTCTTTATCCCCTCCCCCAACACAATTTGGCTTGTGCGCCTATGTTTTAAACTGGGTTTGAAGCATTTAATTTTGCCAATACAATTTTAGAGTATTAGTTTGCCTCCTGTTCTCTCTCTGCCCTCCTTAATTACCATTTATTGCTAAGTCACACAGAAACATTAAATGCTAATTCTGACTTACGTGTTTCTGGCCAAGAACTGGGATAATAATTTCCATCCAACACAACCCGAACTCATTTTACATAAGGGTGATTCAGAGTAGAGATTTGAAATTGTAATCAAGTCTTTCTCAAAATCGCCTTACCCTGGCAGTCATTCACTAATGTCTCTGCTAATTGGTAGGCAAATGGCAAAAAACAAAATCTCCATGTTAAAACACACACACACACACACACACAAACACACACACACACACAGACACAAAACAACGTTGCAGCAGCGTTCTCAAAATTGCTCCTCTCATCTGCTCTTGCAACGTGACAGTTTAAGAAAAGAACACAACTCATTTTATTTGGTTAGATGGGGCTAATCCCACAAACCATAATCCCTCCTGATGTTTTATTGATTCTAAAGGACATTTAATCAGGAAGCAGCTCAACACTAGAATCCTGCTAATTAAGCAGCCACATTCCAAATGGGTTCCCAATTGAACAGCAGATTAATGGACAGTATGTACTAAAATAATGATTCGTGCATTCAGCTTCTAAAATGTGTGTCTAAATTGCATCTTTAATCTCTTAAGGATATAGATTTGCATACAAAGACCTTAACGGAATGGATTTAATTCAACAGAAGAAGCTTTAGCCAATGACTGTTTAAGGATGAAACAGGTTTATCACTTACAAATGCAATTCTTCATTGGTCTCATGGTTTTGATGTCCTTGAACATTCAAAGGTCAAAGACAGGTGAATACAAAAATCAGAGTATTTCTCTGAGATATGCATAAGATAGTGTGAAACTGAGAATACTGATGTAACTATAGGTTCCTTAAATTCATATGCTCCCCAATCCCTCTTCTTATTCTCATGTCTCTGATTCCCAGAATCTTGGTTCTGGACCCCAACTTCTAATTAAGTATACTCTGTACCAGGTATAATGTGAACTTTGATACTTGCATCTTCTGCCTTTATACTGGTACCTTTAGGGGACTCTCTGTTTTAGCATATTGATTTTCTATTTGACTCTTGGCCCACTTTTTGCTTTTGCTGTCTAACCACCCGCCCTCACGCTCACCCAAAGACCCCCAAGATTTTAGAGAAGGGAAACTCCCATGTCCAAAGCTGGTCCAGTGGAAATTCACAAGCCAGGCTCAACCTCCTATCATCACTTATTTGTCACTTGATATTCCCAACCTTTATCCTTCTTTGTGTTCCTGTATTGTTCTTATCACCGTGTGATATGGCACATATTCTAGCTTGTTTATTATTTCTCTTCCCCAGTAGAATACAAGCTTCATGAAGAAAGGGGCTTTGTTTTATTCATATCTGTATTCCCAATGACTAAAATAGTTACTGGTATATAGTAGGCACTCAGCAAATATTTGTTGAATGAATGAATAAGTAGATTAATCTAGTATTTACTGTGCACCTACCATGTGCCAAGCACTGGCTCACAAAACATTGGAATATAATGTGTCATGACACTTGCAGCATGGAGATCACTATCTAGACATTAAATAAACAAATCACACGAATAAATACATAATTACAAATAGTGATAATTGATAGGGAAGAACATTACTGAATGCTAAGAGAGAATACAGCACAAGGAACGTGATTTTGATGAGATGGTTAGGGAGAGCCTTCTTCAATGTGACCATGAGCCAAGGATTAGGCAGAATCATGTATCTGCGTCCCTAAGAATATTTTGAGGCTTTATTCTTCCCCTAGTTCAGTTCAATTCCATAGATATTTATCGAATACCTAGTATGTGCCAGGCGCTGGTCTGGACACTTGAGATATATCAATAAAGAAAACAAAGATTCTGCCTGCTCTATAGTTAATCAGAGATAGACAGATAACAACTATAAACATCATACACCAGCAAATTACTTAATATATCAAAAGTTTATAAATGTATAGAAGGAAGAAAAAGGAAAGCAGGTTAAGGGGGAGAACATGTGAGGGGATTACAACTTTAAGTAGAGTGTTCGGTGTAAGCCTCATAGACAAGGTGGCATTTGAGCAAAAACTTAAAGATGGCAAAGGAGTTAGCATGAAGACGTTTGGGGAAGGACCATTCTGGGTTGGGGAATCATTTAGAAGGTAGGCGCTAAAGTGGATGTGTGCCTGGTGTGCTTTAGGACGTCAGGGAACACAGTGTGGCTAGAACAGGAGTTGTAGATGGAGCCAGAAAAGTGATGGAGGCAGATCATGTAGGACCCTTTAGAAGGACTTTGATTTTTTTTTTTCCTTTAAGTGAAATAAGATGCTTTTGCAGTGTTATGAGCAGAACAACAGCATTAACTTTTTTAGGCTTTGATAGATCACTGTAGCTGCTATACTGAGGATAAACTAGGGACAAGGAAGAAGCAGAATTCAGTTAGGAGGCTATTATAGTAATCCAGGAGAAAGACCATGGTAGCCTGGATGGGTGTAGTTAAGTAACAAAAAAGGTGGTGGGAAGGGACCAGATTCTGGACATATTCTCAAGACAGAGTTGATTTACTAATGGATTACTGTTGGATTGGATATGAAATGCAAGAAAAAGAAAAAAGACAAAAGATTACTGGTATGTTGTGTTTTGATTTTAAATAAATTTAATTAAAAATATTGTCTAATTTCCCCTGTGATTTCTTCTTTGACCATTGGTTATTTATAGGTGTATTGTTTAGTTTCATGATGTTTGGAGAATCCACGGTTTTATTTATTTTTTTTTTAATTTTTGATTTCTAATTCAATTATTTTATGGTCAAAAAGCATATTTTGTATGATTCAATCCTTTAAAATTAACTGAGACTTGTTTTAGGCTCAGAATAGAGTTTATCCTTTAAATATTTCATGTACGCTTACAAGGAATCTGTGTTCTGCTGTTGTGTGGAGTATGGTTGCCACTTACATTAAGTTAGTTGATAATATAGTCTGTCTTCTATATTCTTACTCATTTTCTGTCTACTGGTTTTATCAAATACTGACAGAAATATGTTGAATTCTCCAACTATAACTGTGAATTCATTTCTCCTTCTGGTTTTACGTTTTTACATCTAAGTAACTTGGAGCTATATTATTAAGGACATGAACATGTATGTTTGTGTGTCTTCTTGATGAATTGAATTTTTGGCAATGCCCCTTGATTTAAAATCTACTTTGTCTGACTTTAATGTAACCACTCCAGCTTTCTTTTCATTAGAGTTAGTATGGTCTATCTTTTCCACTGTTTTATTTTTAGTGTGTCTATCTTTATATTTTAAAGGGGTTCATTTCAGACAACATTTAGTTGGATCTTGCTTTTAAATGAAATCTGAAAACTCTGTGAAATATGTCCCAGGTAATTTGATAGGGATTGCATTAAATCTGTAGATTGCCTTGGGCAGTGTGACCATTTCAACAATACTGATTCTTCCAATCCAAGAGCATGGGATAAGTTTCCATTTTTTAAAGTCTTCTTTAATTTCCTTCAACAATGGTTTATAGTTTTCTGTGTATAATTCTTTCACCTCCTTGGTTAGATTTATTTCTAGGTATTTATTACTTTGGGTGCTATATTAAAGGGGATTGTTTCTTTACTTTCTTTTTCTGTTGATTCATTGTTAGCGTAAAGAAATGCAACTGATTTTTGAACATTAATCTTGTAACCTGCTACCTTGCTGAATTCTTCGATCAGCTATAGTAGTTTTTGTGTGGACCTTTTAGGGTTTTCTATATATAGTAACATGTCATTGGCATATAGTGACACTTTTGCCTCTTCTTTTCCAATTTGGATCCCTTTTATTTCTCTCTCTTGCGTGATTGCTGTGGCTAGGACTTCCAAGACTATGTTGAATAGGAGTGGTGATAGTGGGCATCCTTGTCTTGTCCCAGATTTGAGTGGGAAGCTTTTGAGTTTTTCACTGTTGAGTACTATGCTGGCTGTAGGTTTGTCATATACAGCTTTTATTATGTTGAGATATGTTCCCTCTGTACCCACTTTGGTGAGAGTTTTTATCATAAATGGGTGTTGAATTTTATCAAATGCTTTTTTTGCGTCTATTGAGATGATCATGTGGTTTTTGTCCTTTCCCTTGCTGATGTGATGTATTACATTGATTGATTTGCATATGTTGAACCACCCTTGTGTCCCTGGGATGATCCCCACTTGGTCATGATGTCTAATCTTTTTTATGTGTTGTTGGATTCCATTTGCTAATATTTTGGTGAGGATTTGGCATCTATGAAAATTGCTGCCTTTTAATTGGTACATTTGAATCATTAATACCTACTGTAATTATTGATATGGTTGGGTTTAAATTTATCATCTTTTTTATATTTACTTTCAATTTGTTCTATTTCTTGTTTTCTTTTCCCTCTTTTTCATCTATTCTTAGTATTTACATGTGATTATGTTCCCTCATAATTGTCTCTATTAGTATTTCAATACTGACACAGTCTTTGTTCAAACAAAATTATACTCCTTAGCTAATAGTATAAGAACCTTTTTACAGTACACTTTCAGTCTTCACAGAAAGACTCAAAGGCAACTCTGTGGAAATCTCCAGAAGGAATCCTCTGGGGATCTCTCCTCTCTGCTACTTTGCACTGGGCATCCCAGCCTTCTTGGCTTTCCTGCACTTCATGCTCTATCCCTTTAGCTTGGGGAGAATGCCAGTTTCAGTTTGGATTCCCTCTTCTTACCTCACTTCCTTCTTCTGGGAATCACTCTTCTGTGCTGCCTGATGTCCAAAGTCTGAAAAGTATTGCTTCATCTATTTCGTCCTATTTGTTAGTTGTTTAAGGTGGAATGGCAAATCTGTTTCTTGATAGTCTATTATGGCTGGAAGTGGAAATCTACTGCTTTTGTTTTTCTATGGTCAGGAAGACCTTTGTTCTTAATATAAGCAGACATTTCTTAATTTTTTCTTTAGCTGATAAAAATGATGGCTTCAGACATAAAATTTCTATCCTAAAGACAGATCTCTGTGTTTGATATTCTAATAAAAAACTGTGTGAATAAAAAAATCAACTTACTTTATTTCACCGTGGTGGCCCAAATCTTCATGGTTAAGCAATGTTTCCAGAAGACTCAAAGTCAGATGTAACCCATGTTTCCCACATATAGCCTTGACCTGCAGATAAGGCAATATTTGAAATTTCAATATAACAAAATGAAGGTTTGAATTTCCCTCCCATAATTAGAACTTTTATGAATTTGACTAAGAGTTAATAACCAAGAGTGCATTATACCCTTAGGATAGCATTCAGGACAAGAATGTCCACCTGAGTGCTTGTCAACAGCAAATGTTTATTTGGTTGACACAGAGGTATAGTTCATTACTCAGAAGCGACTGCATTTTGAAATGCTGATCTTTCATTTTTGTCAACCATGAAATGAGTGGTCAAAGCCTAGAAATTATACACATTTATTACACAGGTAAATTGCAAAGTATTTTTGTGCATCTACTTTGATTTACCAGAGAAGCTTGTTCCATTAGTAAGGTTACTATTATGGTGTGCATTTTGTATATGAGGAAACCAAGACTTAGAGAGATTAGCATTAAACATTTAGCATAATGTTTAAACATACAGACTTAGTTATACAAACAAATGGTTTATTTTGAGCAGCAGATAGGCTGCCTATGATCTACGTGACCTCAGGAAGTGACTGAACATTTTTATGCCCAGTTACTTCATCTACTAAATAAGACCAGTGTTTTCTACTTCCCAGGAGAAAATAAGCAGTTAGGGTAATGTCTGGATATTAGTAGGCATTTAATTAACATTTGTTGAAATAAAAGAAGGAAAGGAGTGGAGGAAGGAAGGAAGAAAGAGGCAAAGAAAGAAAAGAAACATCTAATTTAGTGTGTGGACTAATTGTAGCTACTGTTGTTATTTTGAGAAGAAGTTCAGTATAGTGACTGCATTAAGCATGTTTTTTTATTCTGATGCTTTGACATCATGGGGCCTTGGAGACCCTGGAGAGACAGCCCCTCCCAGGGCTAGCCAATTCCTAGAGAGAGCGAAGGACTGGCTTGAAAGTGTGCCTTATATCTGCAAACTAACTACCTCCTTTATTGAGGCGCTCACACTTGGGCCACTATTTCCGTGTCCTAATTTCTCTAGGGCCAAGTACTACGCAACTAGGGATGTCTCCTATGCTCCAGAGCCCACTGAAATTATTCGAACTAGCCAATGCTAAGCCTGCTTACCCTGCCTTACCCATTGCACAGTGAAGGCTCTCGCTCACATTTCCTCCTCATCCCTTCTGCAGCCTGACCAACCTTGGTTCTTCCCCGTGTGGACTGTGCGGTGTGCCCGGCCCCTCCTCTTGGGAACTGCAACAAACTCTCTTTCAATGACGTTCACCTCCTAATCTATTGGTCTGATCATACTTGAATAATAATAGTACCCAGATTTTAATACCATAACAAAAAGCTAATCTTCATTTGTCTTTAAACCAATCTGGGTTTGAAAGTTGCACGTGTTAGTTACTAGGTGTAGAGGAGTATGTCAAGGAAGGAAAAGGATCGATTTAAAACACGAAAGAATGATTAATAATTTGCCAGAAGAATAAGGAGTTAAGGAGAATTCCAGACAGAAGAAAAGCATATGTAAATAATGGGTGAAAAACAGCACAGTGCTTTAAAGAAACTGCATGCAATTTGACATAATTCATTCTATTATAGTTTTATACCCCTTTCTAGGCTGGGCAGTAAATATCTGTTCATTAGAACTTCTCCATTTATTTATTTATTTTATTGAGGTATAGTTGATTTACAGTGTTTTGTTAATTTCTGGGGTACAGCATAGTGATTCATATATATTTTTTTTCATATTCTTTTTCATTATAGGCTATTACAAGGTATTGAATATAGTTCCCTGTTCTATACAGTAAGACCTTGCTATTTACGTATTTTATATATATAGTAGTTAGTATCTGCAAATTCCAGACTCCCAATTTATCCCTCCCTACCCCCTTCCCCCCCAGGAACCATAAGTTTATTTTCTATATCTGGGAGTCTGTCTCTGTTTTGTAAATAAGTTTATTTGTGTACTTTCTTTTTAGATTGCACATAGAAGTGATATCATGTGGTATTTTTCTTTTCCTTTCTGCTTACTTCACTTAGGATGCACACGCCCACCATTTCTAGAGCTTTTCTAAAAGACAGTGGTTTTCTTGGGGCTGGAATTGTGTTTCCTTTATTTTCCTATTACCATTGCCTAGTACAGTATTGAAAATAATTATTGAATAAGCAAATACATGGATGAATAAGGAATAAATGAATGAGTTGAAGACACTGAAGAGTGGAATGCATATGGGCAGAGGTTAGCAAAAAATAAATCTGGAGAGGTAGAAATTAGTCACATGCCATTTTACTCCATAAATAAGAATCGGCTTATCCTCATGATTGGAGTATATTAAAGTATTTTTTAAACAATAATATTAACAGGTTATTCTAAAAACAGTTTACTTACTTCTGGCAACACTGAGTTTTGCTCCAGGCTAAATGAATAGCAGACCATAAATAGTACATCAGGGTTCCTAGAGGCGGATTGATTGATAGCTACTGAGAACCGACGGCTGACAGTTGTAGAACAGCAATAGAAAACATCTACCAAAAATTCCTGGCAATTTACTGTTAGTGTTAGTTAACAGTTATTTTAAAAATCCTTTAAAGCATGAATATTCATTACATGACCCTTGTTCAATAAGAAAATGTTTGATGATGTGTAGTTTCTTCTGTTTAATCAGGACACTTTGAAAATCAAATGTAAATAAAATATCTACTTTATTTAGAAAATGACATGTGAAATAAATACTCAGTTCCTCAAAAGGCTCAAAAGAAAGAGTGAAGCACAGATGCTCTCTCAGCTCCCTGCCTTCCCATTCATGCCTCCATTTGCATTTTACCCCATCGCTCTACTTAAACTGTGCTTACCAAGTCACTGGTGAACTTCCCAGTTTCAAATTCAATGAATACTTTTTGGTCCTGATTATAGATGACCTCTTTGCAGCATGTGATCCTGCCGTCCTTCTCTAAAGCTCTTCTCTTGGCTTTCTTGACCACTTCCATGTTTCTTTTGATTATTTTTAGTCTCCTTTCTTGGCCTGTCTTTATCCACTTACTCCTTCACGATAAGTGCCCTCCGCAATCCTCTCTTCTCACTTTCCGTTATGGCCTTAAGTAATCCTAATTACTCCATATTGAAGACTCATTAAATCATTATTTTGGCTTTAACCTCTCAACACACATCAACATGTTCAAAACTGAACTCATCATCCTTTCCTTTACCTCTCCAAACTGCTCCTTTTCTGTTTCCTATTTCAGAGAATGGTACCACAATCCACTAAGTTGCCAAAACTAGAACCTTGCCAGTCAGTTTTGATTCTTCCTAATTCAGGGCCTACATCCAATTAAGTCTCCAAGACCTACTTTACTACCTCCATAATATCTCCAACCTTCCTGTTACTGCCCTGGTTTAAACCCTCCTAATTTCTTGTTTGAATTACTGGAACAGCCTTTTAAAGGTTCCCTTGGCCTCTAATTCTATCAGAGTGCTCTGTTCAAATTTCAAGTTTGATCATGTCCACTTGCTTGATACTCTTCGATGATTCCACTGGGGCTTCAGGATAAAGTTCATGCTCCTTAGAAAGACCCTTCATAACCTGATTCCTACTGTCCATTCTAATATCAGCTTGAGCAGCAGCCCCCGCCATCCCCAGCCACCAGGCGCTTACTTTATTCTGCCAATTGAATGATTTACAGTTCCCTGAATTAGCCATGTTCTCTCTCATTTCAGTGACATTTCACATTGTGCCTTTTACCTAGAACACCTTTCCTGTCCCTCCTCTGCCCTTCCCCCAACTCTCTGCCAAATTCACATGCGCTCTGAGATGCAGTGCTTGTATCATCTCCTCTGGAGAGTTTCTGGGCGAGGTTAGGCTGGTGTTCCTTCTCTGTGTTCAAAGTTACTGCCATCACTGCATTTGTCATACGGAATTGTAACCTGTTTAAAATATTACCTTTTCCCTGAGCTCCTGGAGAACTCTGGAATGAAGATCATAATAGCGTGTTGTCCTCAGTACCTTATCACACTACCCAGAACCCACTGAGTGATTAATATGTTGAATGCAAGAATAAACAGCCACACTGATCAGAAAGATGACTCGGCTTTGGAAGAAGGGAATGATTCGAAATTAGTAAAAATCGTTGTACAGTTTTAGGACAGAGTGTACTGATATAGCAACAAGCAGACACAAAAAGGGAGCCTGGCAAGCTGCAGAAGGATGTCTTACATTTCTGGTCACTTTGTAAACTAGTGTCATAGTGACAGTCTTGCCACGGGAACAAACTTCCCCTTCACAAACACCAGTTCCCTCAGTAATGGGACTCCCTCTTAAAGGTAATGAAGACGTTGCATGAAAATGAAGCAAAGAGTAGTCAGATGTAGAACTACCGGAGGAGTTCGGGCTAGCTCCTCCTGGCAGGAAGGGCGGGAGTAGTCTGGGAGGGCTTTGTGATGCAGAGAGGAAAGAGGAAAGAGTCCAAGAGTTGAGACTGTGGATTAGGTATGAAAGTGCTAAACTGAGCCTACGTGCTTGGAAACTCCTTAGGTTCTATGGACTATTTCATCTACGCCTGACTTGAATAATGGTCAAGGAAGTGAATAAATATATGTATGTGGATCCAGGATGAGGATGAGTGAGCCCATAGAATGAGGATGACAGACACTAGATACGTTTTTATACTGTTCTTTGAGAATGATGATAATGCCGTTGATTTGCGTGACAAGACCCATAGACCACCCTTCAAAATTGTGTTTATTTATCCGAGAAGCTACAGATGCCCAGTGAACCCTCTGGAACGTTGGCCATGAGGATGCGCTTTCTTCCCTCTCTGGGCGCAGGGCTCACAGATTTCAGGAGAAACTTGAGGAGGTCTGGGATTCTATCCCTTGCACCTCAAAGGGGTTTAGAAGTGCTGGTCCAAAGGAGAAACCCTTCCAGCTCGGATAGCCTTTCCCAGTCCACGCTGAAGCCCTGCGTCCAGGAACAAGGATGTTGCGGTGAAACTGCTCCTGCCTTCTGTGTCCAATGTCCTTTGGGCCTCAATTCGTCTCACGTTCTGGGGAGACAGAATTCTATTTGACATGCCTCCCAGAACTGTAATATACTTTGAGTGAGTTCCAGATGTCTTAAGAGATGCCAGATGGCTCACAAGAGGCAGACCAGCTTCGAGGAAAATGTGCCCCATTTCCTTGGCTATGAACCACAAATTTAAGCTTTCAGGGCCAGCTGTGAGAGGAAGACATTCAGGGCCTGCTCTGATAGCCAGTGCTCAGCTGGGCCATCACTTAACCCTGGGAAAGATTCTCCTCTCTTAGGCTATTCTGCAGTGATAATTTCACCAAACCCTGATTTCTTTTTTTATAAGGAAGGGAAACATATTTACTCAGTGCCTCATATACCAGACAGTGCGCTAAGTGCCTTCACACACTTATCTTGCTTAATCCTCCCAATAGACACAGGAGGTAGATATTTGGAACCCAGTTTTTCCAGAAGGAAAATCTGACACTCAACGAGTTTAAGCAAATTTATTTTGATGTTCAGGTCATTTATGTTCCGTTCTATGAGTGTCATCTGAGAACATTCAAGCTTCACTGATGCTGTTAGGTATTTCCGATCTAACAAAAAATTGTTTCTTCGTAGTCAATTTCCACTGATCCTCTCAGTAACATAATAAAGGACATTTATGATGTGTGCAGTTGCTTGTAGGGGTCTCTCTCTCTTCCAGTGAAACATGCCTTCATGTTTAATATTCACATAGGTAATACACACGCACACACACGTACACACTACCACATGCTTTGCCTTCGCTTTGGTTAGTTCACTGTATAAATGAACGCCCAGGGAGAGCTACTTCTGCCCTAGAATAAGAATCCTCTTCCAGCATATCGTGTCCTTGCTTCCTTAGTAAAGATTCCTTGTTCTTCTGAACTCTGTGCCTCTCTCAGTTCTTAACCCTGTTCACCTAGACAAAAGACATTTTCCAATCTTTCCTACAGAACTTTTTTTTTTGCCTGTGAATTCCAATCCCTTCTACTCCTCTGGAATTCTAACTCCTGTATCCTGAACTCAGTCGAAACTTCAGATATGTTCTGCCTGTTGGAGTTCCAACTCCGTCTCTCAGTTTCCAGTATTCTCCTGTATTTTGAATCCCAGCTCTGCATCTTGCTAGCTGTGGTCCTTGAGTGATTCAATTGTCTTCTCTGAGACTCTTTTTTTTTTTTTTCATTTATTAAGTGGATACTATAACATCTACCTTGACATTGTACTTATTTGTAAATGTTAAATGAGTTAATGTAAGTAGAGCATTTAACGCAGTGTTTGGCATTTAGGAAGTACTCAGTAAAGCCTGGTTGTGAATGGAATTGCAGTAATAGTGATCATTATTATTTTACCTGCATCCAAAGTAACCTCATGCCTGGGGTTGGTTTGGCCCAAGACACACGTGTGTCAATACGGTTAATATGGTTTTGGATTCTCTTTCATGAAGAGTAATCTATACTCTTAATTATTGCTCCAAAACAGCATGCTAATCTCTGTTGGCAATTAATCACATCAGCCCCTACAATTTGATCCCTAAGGAACAGGGCACCACACACTGACCTCACTGGAAGCTGTTAGAGGGTGTGGGAAATGAACCTTTGTCCATTGTTAAATATGATTTGCATGTTATCATACCGTCTATTGTTAATATAAGACATAGACCAGTGTAAGTAATTCTGGGACCAATGCTGCACATTTCACAATTCCTTTTCTCTTCCGTTTTTCTTCTCTTGAGCAAAAAACACAAACAATTGTGTAACATAATCTACAGGCAGAACGCAGATCATAACCCAGCTGACTAACTGTAGACCCAGTGCCCCGAGGTAGCCTTCTAGAGATGAACGAATCTGAAACCTCATTTTGGTTACCTTGGGTGGGGGCAGGCAGCCGGAGAAGGAGCGATCTTCTTTTCGAAAACTCAGGTTGAGGTTCTCTGTGTTGAGTTTGTCATTGGTTGTCTTTAGCGCCATCTTCAAGATCTCCAACAGGCTCTTGTTCACTCCTGAGTGACAGCTGGAGTCTTGGGGGGCAGGACTACTTGGAGAGGCAGGAGAAAGGCTGTGAGAAGATGATCCACTCAAAGCTGCTGTGTGTTCATTTCATATCACATCTCTCACCCCTGATATACACTGTGGAACCAGAGAACCAACCCAGTAAGACCTTCTAAATCTGGGTCCCTCGTCATGGGACTGCATGGGGAAATGACATAGAGTTACTGAAATCTGTTCCACTCCAGTGAGCATCACTGTCTCTTCTTCCAGAGGTACCAACCAGTTTGACCAGAACATACACCAACATCTGTAATCCTCTAATTCTTTTTTCCAGGTGAGAATTGGCCACAGCAGTTTACTCTGCCAGCTTGATTTTGCTTAATTCCAGATAGTTATTGACAGCAAATCAAATTTCCAAACTCCATGGCCACAAGCAAAGCAAGGCAAAACTGACCCTGCCAGATCCCTGTAACCAGGGAACCTATATAGAAGGAAATCTTGAACCAGGTGAACTTCCTGCATTGTCCTCGACTCTGCTCTTTGTATCTGAAAAACCCAGAAAAGGTTTGGGAGTAATAATTCACTTACTGCCTGGCATGTGAACATATGTAACTATTAAGATAGTGTATCTGACTATTGTTACTTTAAATAATTGGTGAAAAACAGCAGAGTGGTAAAGTGCTATAGTCATTTACTCCATGAGATGTTTACTCATCTGTCATTCAGATGTATGTGTCCTTCCAAATCCAAGCTGAACTATCTTCTACACGGTGAAGCTTCCCTAATTTCCACTGTCTCAAGTGCCACTTCCCTAGAAGGACATTCTATGACATCTCCCAACGTCCACTCATGTAAAGCAGTTTCCTTTCAGTGGTGTGCCAGCAAATCTTGAAAGACCAGCTCTCCAAGATAAACCCCTAATCTGTAACATTACTAATTTTCACAGTGTAAATGCTCCCAGCATGGCTGATTTCAAGTTGCCAATCTGGTGTCACTGAAGGAGGAGCTGGGAACTGATGGTCACAACTGGCCCTCCTGGTGCTCCGGAACCCCACTGCTCGACAGATTCATAGTTCTTTACCTTAATGAGTGCCCCTCCGGTTGCAATTGCTTCCTTATGTCCTTAGCTGTTGTCTCCTGTCTGATTTAGTAGACTGCGCTGTTTTTGCTCCTTATTATTTCCTGTGAGCCGTGTACAGAGTGGCGTTGCCAATCTGATGTATCTGTCCCAGATTTGAATCAGAAGTTTTCCTTCCTCCTTCCTTTTCTTGTTAACAGCGGTTCCCGTGGGTAGCAATGAATTCATAAGGCTTTGGCCCTCGGGTCAGTACACCGAGTCCTGAACGGCTCAGTGTTATATGGAACCCATTTACTGCAGCTGGTAGGGTTTCTTAGAAAAACCTGCTGCAGGAGTTTATTTCATCGGGTCCAGCTTAGGAGATGAGGGTGGTTGCCATTTCTGCTGCCCCTGGTGATGCTGGAGGCTTTTTCAACATCACAGAGCTGCCCCATTAAAGGCTCTACTTGATAGGACATGCGAGGGCATTTCTCTGAGCAGTAAGTACATTAATTAACAAAGAACCTGGATTCATCACAGGCCATCAGTTCTGCACTTTCACAAACACACTGTCTGGTTTGTATAGAGCAGCAATTTCTCTGATGAATTAAAAATGATTTCTTTATGCACCTTTTTTATATGTAGATATCCAGATGTCCCTGTAGGTGAAGTGATGCAGGCTCTTTGGATACTTGGAGGTGCCAATTACATTCCACAAATATTTACTGAGCATCTCACGTGCCAGGAACTATGCGAACTACACTGGGCACTGAGTTGGCCAGGAAAGACACTATTCCTAACCTCAAAGGTCAAATAAGTAATTACAAGCACAATGTCTGTAATGAAGCGCAAGGGCTATGGGGGCATACAGCAGAGAGATAACCTAGTCTAGGGCTCAGAAAGGCTTCCTATCTAGGATTTGAGACCCATACCTGCCAATAAGTGGCCATGGGTTCTAGTGCACAGTCTGCTACCTCTCAGAGCCCAAATCTCACTATCTGTACCATATGAAGTGTGGTTGCTGATTATTAAGTGTTGCTAGGGCTTGATGGCTCTCAGTAGACATCTACTATCAGTAGTGACATTTGACTGGCATTTCTACACGGCAGCATCACTTTCTTTGGACTATGAGCCCTTGAGGGAGAGACTGGCCTTGCCAATCTCTGTATTCACTGTGCCCAGCAAAGTGGGCCTGGCAAGCAGCTGGCACTCAATGAATACATGTGGAATGAAGTATTGCAATTATGAAAGGTCACACTGTAGGAAGGAAGGAAGTCTCCCACTTGGCCCCAGGGACATTTTTATAGGAAATCCTGCCTTCTTCCTAGAGGGAAGTGATAAACTTCAATGCCATGGTTCTCAAGCACTGTGTCACATTGTTTGGAACTGGAAAGAGTGTCCTCTGGTAGGATAGTTTGAAAATAGTAACGAACATTTATATAGCACTTACTGTCCATCAGGCAATATTTCAGTTCCTCTTACAAATCTGTGAAGCAGAGGGAAATCTCTGATTGTTCCCATTTTACAGTTGGAGAACGGAAGCACAGAGAGGGTAAGTGACCAGCCCGAGGTTACAGAGTCACTAACCAGCAGAAACAGGAATTGAGCCCAAGCTTCTGTCAATGGAGATTATGCTCCTAACCACTGTGCTTTGTCTTTTTCTTGGAGACACAGAGATTTTCATGCTTTACTGTGCCTCACCTCTAATGCTGTTCCTTACATCCTCTTTTTATGTTGAGTCAGTTTCTTTCCTTTGAGATTATGTGGAGGAATTATTGATTTCTGCACCTCAAACCTTTCTCTGCTAGTGCCTGTAACCTAGGAGTTCCCTGACCAAACATATTTCTGGAATCCCACTTTATAGACTGGAGCCCTGCCCTGGCACACAATCATTTCTTATTTCATAATCAGGTTTTTCATTTTCACGTGGCAACCTCATAAAAAAGACACGTGCGTGATGTTAAGAAGCATGTGATTGTTGCAACGGACATTCTATGCTGGCCTGAATACAAAAGAGACAGAAAAAACTATCAGCAGAAGCCACGTGTTGCTGAAGAACAAAGTGACTCTGCATTGGGTGAACTTTTCGAGTGCGGGACCTCCAGGATTCCTCCCAGCTCTGGAGGTTTAGGAACACTATGCCTGCAGAAAGGGAGAGAAGTACCTTCGATGGCTGCCACCCTGAGAGCCTTTCATGCTGCTGTCCTCAACAGTTTTGCTTTGCTGTGGGTCACCTAAAGCTGTGACTGTTAAAAACTGGAGTAGCTTTTCATAATTCACCTGAAAATGAAATACAAAACAGAACATCCTCATTTAATTTACATGTAAAGGAAAAACGCCTGCTGAGATAAAATGTACTTGGAAAAGTCTTAGGGATTGGCTGATATAGACTACTATGCACAGAATAGAGAAACAACAAGGTCCTACTGTATAGCCCAGAGAACTATATTTGATGGCTTGTAGTAACCTGTAATGAAAAAGAATAGGAAACAGAATATATAAATATATAGAATATATACACACACACACACAAATATATAGACCTGAATCACTATGTTGTATACCAGAAACTAATATTGTAAATCAAAAAAAAAAAATTAAATTTCCATTTCAAAGAAAAGTTTTAAAACAGATTTTAAAATATAGTAAAATAAATATTAGTGCTTTAAACCAACTATTCCTTTTATTTTCCCCTCTGGACAAGTGGTAAAATTATACTTCCTGGCTGTCTTGTCGTTGGGTAGGGCAATAAGCTGTGAACAGAAGTGATGTGCTACTTCTGGGCTGAGGATTAAACTGACAACATGACACCCTCCAGATCTGTCTTTTTACCTTCTGCCATCATGTCCAAAAATATTCCAGAGTGGACACGTCATCAGCCTGAGTTTGGAGCTAAGATGAGGATAGTACAGAGAAGAGCCTGTGTTGGACTCATTACGAAAAATGGGCTTTTGCTGTTTCAGGGCACTGAGACTTTGGGGCTATTTGTTTCAACAGCATTACCTACCTCTAGCTTCTCTCTCACACATATGTCTTATATATTCATTATATATACTATCTGCTTATATTTAGATATATTCAACAGATATAGTCAGGTTATTTGAGGGCACAGCCTTATTTACCTAAGCAAAAAACTCAAGACCTTCTTTTTTTTAACATAGGACTTGTGGATGAAAAATGTTGCCTGCCATGTCAGTACACAAAGGATGCTGCAGCCATCAAGCCATCAGCCATGACTGAGGCCCCTGATGGTGAGCCTAAGGGGACTCAGGATGGAGACAGAACAGGACATGGCCCTAGATAGCTAGGTGCATATCAAAGGAATGATGTTAATGAAACCAGTCCTTTGTACCTTCCCATACACAGAAAAGTGCTAAATTCATTAACTTGAAATGTCTGGTTTTCTTTAATTAACAGTAACCTTTTGATGGTCTGGCTACCTGATTTTGTTCCTATATATCCTGTTTCCTCTGTTACTTCTTTGGAACAGTCCCTCAGAGCTATCTGAGAGGCTTTCTCCTGGGCTTGAAGTCCTCAGAAAGTCTGATGAAGAAAACATAATTCTCAGCTTTTAGGGTGTGCATTTTTTTCAGCCAACAGACTAAAGGAATGTCTTCCATTTCCATTGCTGAGCTGGATGACATCCCAGGGACTCTGGTGGGCAGACCACTCCGGGGCAGTGGAGGGGGTAGCAGTGAGGGAGGGGAGGTAGATAAGGTCCTGATAGAAACTAGGTCTCAGGCTAGAGAAATGGCTTGAACTGAAGAGTTGGAGAGGTTATACTAATAGGTTAACATTGTATTGCTAAATATTTTTCATTAATAAACAATTAATTCTATTTTTGCCAGTTAGGGATGGGCAGGAGATAGAACTAACATTTATTTAAGTACCCCCTAAATGCTAAGCATGAGACCAGGCAATTTGCATTTATTACATCACTAAATCCTCAGATTACCCCTATGAGGTTGGCTTTGGCCTGATTTTCCATCAACAGAGGAAATGACTTGCCCAGTGCTACCACTTCTTCCTATTTTAGCTTCTCTCCTATTTTCCACTAGCTCCCAGAATTTGGTTACACTTGGACTACGTTTTGTATTTACCCATAGTGTGAGCTTGGGAAGGGCACTGCTCAGAGAAAGGACCCTGGCCTTGTGTTTGGGGAATCTTTATCTCTATCCTGGATCTGCCATTAATTCTCTGGGTGCCCTGAACAAGTTCCTTAACCCCTCTGGGTTTCAGTTTCCTAATCAGTGAAATGATGGTGGTGAATTATGCTTCAAAAATACCTCCCTCCTCTATCCCTCCAGGAACTGTCATGATACGTCTTAGTCAAGTTCTCCTTTCTAACTTCAGAGCCTACAGACTGATCAGCTTGTAAACTGACTCAGGTGGGCCCATTATCTTGAACCTGGAACCATCCCAATGGCGTTATGAGCAGACAGTGAAAGCTGGGACAAGAAAGCCCTTTAAAGAGGAATTAAAGGGGGTTGAGAACCCTAAATCTATTTTCTATTGTGGTCTTCTCTGTAGAGATTTTCACGCATGGATATAAGTAAGCTTGGTATCTTAGGGGTCAATAGTAAAGGTTATTTTCCTAAAGACAGTTACCTTTTAATTCTGTTACTCTAGTGGGTGCAAGTCAAGTAGACTAAGGGAACACACACATAAAATAGCAAGACAGTCATACCACTTCAGGAGCGTCCCTCCTAGAAAATCTCTGGCAAAGGATCTTGACTGTTGGTAACTGCAGAGGGACTTCAAGCTTCAAGAAGAGGCGGCTCAGCTGAGATTGGAGAAGAAATCCTGAAGAGATAGGATCCAGGGTCTTCAGCTCTTTCTGAAGCTTGTCTAATAAGCCAGAACTCAGAGGGTGTGACTTGAGTTCTCTTCTGACCAGGGCAAGAAGAAAAGTGTCTTCTCTTGTTGTTCCACTTGGCCTGTGGCCAATATCCTAAAACAACAACAACAGCAAATCAACATGGCTCTAAAACAAAATGACTAAAGGCCAATGTAAGGAAGCAGATGCCTAGCTGGGCTGGTGTCAGAGCATCCACTTTCAGGCCTCACCCAGAGGAGGAAAGAATACTTACACGTGAAGGTTAAGTATTCAGTCTGGGTATATTCATTAGTTGATGATGCCTCAGGACCTTTTCCTTCACGAAATAAAAGGAGCAAATCATTTCAGAGTACATGCTCTGTTAGAAGATTCCTTAAGGTGTCATCTGTCTTTTACAGAGTAATTTTTTGATTATATGAGAATTTAGAACAACAAATCTTAGAGACCTCTTGGATCTGGGAGGAGGAAGGGGAAAGGAAGATGAGATGTTCAGTGGAGTCATTTGCCTGTGAACTCCCCAGGAAAGCTTCCTGGAAAGCTGATTGGCATATGGAGTCTTGTGTCCACCAGTCCCTGCTCAGAGACCATCTTATTGTCTGTTCTGCATCAAAATATACAGTCCACAAATACTACCCCTTCATCTACAATAGAAAAGATCTCAGTATACACACCTCAGGTTGGCCAAAGCTGCTCTTTGTCATCTGTTTTACAGACCAGTCTCTAAGGTTTCTCCTGGGCAGGCCATGGATATAGGACAGGGACTGGTCTCCAGTTGGTACAGAGCTGCAGTAGACATTTGCCTGGTTGGGGATTTTAAAGAAACAAAAACAAATAGTGGTAAGGATCAGAAGGAATGAGGAAAGAGAAAGAAGAAAGAGGAGAGAATATGAGTGAGCCAACCAAATCTTAAAACAAATTCTTAGTTCCAAATGACTTCAGCCCATGTAGTCATTGAGTTATTGAATCCCCGGAGAAGAAAGCTTGCCTCAACATTAATTTCAGCATTATGAAATTAATACAAATTTGACAAATAAATTGACAATTAGATAATTTTTCATTTGTAAAAGAAAGAAAGTGTCTGTGGCAAAGAAAAAATAAGTAGAACATAAGGTGTTTATAGGCAAATGTAGAGTTCTTGTTAGAGATAAGAGTGGACTGTTTTAACTAGCAGATTCAGGAAGGGCAGCAAAGGAAATTGTGAGTTTTGTCAAGAATGGACTAGAAGAGATTAAAAAGCCCAGAATATTATATGTTAAGGGTAATGTTATAAAGGTTGCAACAGAATAAATGATGGAACAAGGGTCAATGATAAAATCCCACTCCCTCATGCCATGGTGTATAATGTATTAATAGTGTTCCTTATTTTTTTGTATTTTATGATGGTTTGATATCTTGAGGGCCTCGTTGGCTGGAGGAGACTGCGCTCCAAGGGCTAATTTCTAGAGATAGTAAGCAGCTTGCCTGCTAATACACCTTTCATGTGTGAACCAACCAATCCTGAGTCCCTGTCTCCAACCATCTCCTTTATCTAACCTCACACACCAAGCCAGTATTTCCCCCAAATCCACCGAGGTCCAGAAACCAGACTGGGGACAGCCCCTCTGCCTAAAGCCCACTGGAACTGTTCTAACTGGCCAGTTGTAATCTCTCACCGGCCCTGCATTGCCTTTCCCATGGAAACTCCAACAAAGACTGTTGGCTGTGCTTTCCCCTCCCCGGCCTCCTGCCTGAACTTGGTGCTACCCCTTGGGGCCCCGCATGGGGTGGCATGCCCCCCTTTTCCTGGGAAATAAAAGTAATAAGTTCTTTCAAAGAGAGTTGTCTCTTTGTTGGTCTCCTTGCCATACCTGATTAAAATAAAACCCTGGGTGCAAATTGAATCACATGGCTGTTTTTAATATCAGGTAGCTGAAAGGAGACATTATCAGAAGGATTCACTGAAAACTGAGTATCTGTACTCAGTTGATAGTTATACTGAATAACCTATCAGTATGGATAGCAACCTACAGATGCTTTATAGTCATGACACATTTTAAAGAAATATCGAGAGGGTCTCCAGAGTGGGCAGAGGGAGAAGGAGTGGCAGAGAGTTCCCGAATAGGCATAAAAATAACACAACATTTACTGAACACACACTTTGTACAAGGCACCATAGGAATGCTTTGTTTTTGTCACTTAATTTAATCCTTACAACAACCCTGTAAGGCAGGTAGTATTAGCATTTGTATTTGGAAGGCTGAGCCTTACAGAAGTTAAGTCACTATTCCTTCATTTAAGAAGTGTTTATGGCTTGCCTAGGCTGGGCCAGGCACTGCGACAGACCACCCCCCCCCCCCCCCAGTGAACAAAGCAGATGAGGCCCCTGCTCTCACAGAGACTGCAGACGGGCAGAGGCAGAGAAAGCTCCTGTGACCGCACACTATGGGGTGGTAAGGGCCACGATCAGAAGGGTCCCTGGGTCCCCCCAACCTGGCCTTGGTGGTCTAGGTCTAGGCTTGAAGGATGAGCTAGATTTGGATTTGGATAGGCTTAGGAGTGGAGAAGAGAAGGGAAGAAAGAAAAGTACAGGAAAAGGAAACCAGATGTAGAAAACCTCAAAGGTACACACACGTGCATAAGAGAGAGCAATGGATGCTCTCAGAGCATCATTTAAGTTTTAGGAAAGACAAAAGGCAAGGCTGGAGAGGAAGGCAGGATAAAGGAAGTGAATAGCAGTAAGTCTGTTAGTATCTGTGCTTTATTCCGAGGGCAATGGGGAGTCATGGAAATGTTGTTAGTACATCTAGGACTAGGTTAGACTTGCCCAAAATTTAGATGCTAGTAAATTATGCAGATAATATTTGGACCCTGCTTTTCACCTTTATGCTAGGATGAGAGAGATTCCACATTCAGTCCACAGAGTAGTTTCATGCCAAGGTATTTAGTTAAGTATTTCAGACATAGTGTTCTCAGAACAATGTTTCTTTATAAATTACTTATAATATAAAATATTTATACTTTCAGGCACATATAAATATTTTCTTCCTCTGAGAATTGATACACTTCTATATTACAGTGGTCTAAAGAAGCATTTATCAACGCTTATCATTCCTGTAGATTCAAGGTGTTCTTTAGTCTCCTTTATTCCCATTTACACACCAAAATTTATTGAGTGCCTTTATCTTTGGCACTAGAGGCGCAGGTGAACAAGGCAGGTATGATTGCTGACCCCACCTCATAGATCTTTTGGCCTAGACATCACAGAATAATTTTATGGCCTCATCTATGGACAAGGGAAAGTATAATATACTCCCAGGAATGCTGTGAAGAATGAGTGTTACAATGTATTCTAAGTATTTTGTAAATTCTACAACTATATTATGTATTTATTTGTTATTTTTGTGTATCTCCTTCCAAAAGAGTTTGAACTCTATGTGGGCCAGGACTGTCTTTATGTCCTGTGACTCCCAGCGTTAAGAATAGCAATGAGTTTGAAGAAGAAACAGAGACTGTCGGAATGGTGATGATGTCTTATTTAGGCTAAGGGCACGCCAGGCCTCAGACTCCTCCCTTTGCTGATATAAATCATCCTTACCTGTTGTTTTTCAAAAGCAGAGAGTGTCCCCAAAGTGGGAGAGAAGATAAAATGGGAAATTTTGATCAAGAATCGCTATGTTTCTGTCTGCAGGTGTTGCCAGAGTCTCTGCAAAAATCTTTGATACTATGTTTCTCCCATTTGCTTTACTCTGAATCCCTAAATACTGCTTCGGAATGGATGACACAGTAGCCTGAAATGACTATGGCAATGCCATTTTTGTGATACTGACCTAAAAGAATCAGTAGAAATGAAGCACAGAAATTTAACACAGATTTGGTAACTCTTCTTGCTATGTTAGAACTTGCAATGTCGGAAGCGTAAATAAGTCTTTTAAAAAGATGGCTTATAAGTAAAACTGTTTTCAAGTGGCTATATTGTAGAGGACATGAATACTCTGCACCAAGACAAGTGAGCACAGCAAACTGTCCTAGTATGATGGAATGGAGAGCTGCGACTTGGGAGAAAATGTACAGAGGCAGTATCGAATGCAGAATTTCCTGCATTTTTTAAGGCTGAATAATGTTCCATTGACTGCATACGTCACATTTTGCTTATCCTTTCATCTGTTCATGTACATTTGGATTTATTCTCCATTTCAGCTATTGTGAATAATGATGCTACGAACATGGGTGTACAAATATTTCCTTGAGACCATCCTTTCAACTCTTTAGAGTGCTACCAGATGTGGAATAGCTGGATCTGATGGTAATTCTACTTCTAATTTTTGAGGAACTGCCAGACAGTGGCTGTACGGCTTTACAGTCCCACCCGCAGGGCACAAGGGTTCTAATTTCTCTACATCCTCGCTAATATTTGCTGTTTCCTTTCTTTTTTGTTTACGTAGACGCTATCCTAATGGGTGTAAAGTGGCATCTCACTGCCGTTTTGAGTTGCTTTTCCCTAATAGTTAGTGACGTTCAGTATCTTTTCATGTGCTTACTGGCCATCTGTATATCTTCTTTGAAAGAATGTCTATCCAAGTCCTTTGCCCATTTTTGAATCAGGTTGTTCTTACTGTTGTTGTTGTTGCACTTTAGGAGATCTCTATATATTATGGGCATTAATTCTTTTTATATTGTGGATATTAACCAGATACATGATTTTCACATATCTTCTCGCATTCTGTGGGTTGCATTTGTTTCTTGATAGTGTCTTTGGTGCACAACATTTGAAAATTTTCATGAAATCCAGTTTGTCAATTTTTTATTTTAGTGCCTGTCTCTTTGGGGTCAGAGCCAAGAAACTGCCAGATCCAATGTGAAGAATTTGCCCTATTTTTTCTTTTAAAAGTTCTATAGTTTTAGATCTTATATTTAAATCATAGGTTCATTTTGAGTCAATTTTGGTACATGGTGTTAGATAAGGGTCCAACTGCATACTTTTGTATGTGGATATAGAGCTCTCCCAGTATCATTTGCTGAAAAAACCCTCTTTTCCCCATTGAATCGTCTTGGCATCCTTGTCAAAAAATCAGCATATGTGTGAAGGCTTGTTTTTGGACTCCCTGTTCTATTTCATTTGTTTATTTATCTGTCTTTGTACCAGTACCATATTGTTTTGATTATTGCATCTTTGTAGTTAGCTTAAAAGTCAGAAAGTGTAAGCCCCCAGCTTTATTCTTTTTCAGGATTTCTTTGGATAGTCAAGTTCCATTGAGACTCCATATGAATTTTAGAATGAGTTTTTATATTTCTACAAAAAAAAAAAGTCTTTGGGATTTTGGTAGAAACTGATGATGTTAACTTTTTCTGTACAAGAACACAACATGCCTTTCCATTGTTCAAATATGCTCTTATGTTTTTCAGGAGTGTTTTATATTTGTTCCTCATAAATGTTTGGACATTATTTCTTTGAAGTTTACACCTAGGCATTTGATTTATTTATTCAGTTAGTTAATTTAGTTAAGCATCTGTTAATACTGTAATTGATGTTTTCCACTTTAGCTTCTAACTACTTTTTGTTTATATATATGAAAGGCATTGACTTGTGTATATTGATGTTAGAAGTCTGTTTTGCCAAATTCTCTTATTGCTTTAATAGTTTCTTCACTAGCAGTTCTGAGATTTTACATGTATAAACTTATCACCTGAAAAGTGTTTTTCTTCTTCCTTTCTAATTATTATGCCTATAATTGCTTTCTCTTATTTAAATACATTGGCTAATACCTCCAACCAATATTAAAAACCACTAGTGCTAATAGGTAACTTCGACTTCTCCCAGACTGTAATGTTAAAGCTCCATTAAATAAGAGGCTTTGTGTTAATATACAGAAAGAAGCATTTTGGAGACAAAAATGAATAAGACAAATTCTTATTCTCAGGGGATTCACAGACTCGCAGAAGGTGATAGACAAGGAAAGAACCTGTTTTAATAGTAGAACAATGTCTGCCATAGGGTGTGCACAGACTGATGTAGAAGTACCTTAGAAAAAGCACTTAGCCCAGTCTTGGTGATCAGACAATGATGCTTCTTGGTAGAGCTGATATCTACGTTGAGACCCTGGTGTAATTAGGAGTTAAATAGAGATGGAGGGGAGAGAAGTTCACATAAAAGGAATAGCATGAGCAAAGGATAGGAGATAAAAGGAAGCAGAACTCTATCTGGGAAACAGAAGTTCAGTTTAGTGAAAGGTGGGGATGGGAGGGAAGTAGAGACTGGGTGGAGATTAGCTGGTATGGTAAGTCAAAGAGTTTGAATTTTATATTAGGGCAAGGGAGATTAAACAATGGTTTTAAGTGTTTTAAATAGAGGTTACACTTGATCAGTGGTTTTGACATTCTTCCTAAAAGAGATAGTATATATATATCTCCCTAATATCCCTGCCCCTTTGGTGTTGTGCTTTGCCATGTGGCTTGTTTTGGCCAATGGGATATTAGTGGATATGACATAAGCAAATACTTAAAACATACTTGTGGTTAAATAATGTGGTTGAGTTTGTCCTCTTGAAATGCTTCCATTACCATGAAAAGAACTTGCCTGGAAGAGCCCACTGTATTCAGAACAATAAGAAAAACACAGAACAGACCTGAACCAAATCCACAGTCTGGAGCCAAGCCTCAAAAGTCCTACTGGAATAAGTAAAAGCTGTCTGAGCTCACATAAGCAACGTGAATAGAAATGATTATCACTATAAACCACTGAGTATTGGGGTTATCTGTCACACGGCATTGTTATTACCTCAGCTGACCAGTAAAGAGAGGGAATCATAGAAAAGTAAATCCTGTTTTAAGATCATTAGAATCTTCCCACTAATGTGTAATGGTGGTCTGACTAGGATGATGGCAGAGGAAACAGAAGAAAGAAGACACTTGAGAGACATAAAAAAGGTGTAATTTTAAGGGTTCAGTGATTAGTTAGATATCAGAGTTACAGGGAGAGAGGAGGAAAGCCTGTTGAGGTTTCTTGCTTGTGCAACTAGGAGAGCCATGGGACTATTCTGTGACACACAGACCACAGGAAGAACAGCAGGATCAAAGGTCTGGCTTGGAACTTATTGAATGTGAGCTTCCAATGCACAGTCAAGCGGAAATGTCCTTGACATCTGTCTGTTCATCTATGAAGTGGGATAACATCCCATGTGTCTACCTATCTCCCAGGGCTGTCGTGGAGAACAAACAAGATAAAACCTGCAAAAGGGCTTTGAAAAGAACATAGTACTGACCTACTGTGATCATTATTAAAATTAAAGGACTAACACTTTCATTTTCATGCTGCCAGATGTAAAAGCACATTTTAAGTTTATTTTTGAAACGATGCTACTGAGTTTGTTGCTAGTCACACATTCTTTTTTATTGTCTGAGAGAAGGCAGAGCCGATGCTTCTGAGAAACAGTATAAACAACATATATGTATTTTAAAAGACATGTCAGAAGAGAATTTAGAGACAAAAGGTCCTAGAGTGAGAAGAGCCAGGCTCTACCTGTGAGATCTTGAACCATCATTTAAGCTCTCTGGACCTCTCATTCTTCATTTGTGAAATGAAATGTTGTGTTTGTTGATTTCTAAGATGTCTTACTGTTCCTGCATATATGGAACTATGAGTTCTTTTAACATTTTTCAGCTTTACTTAACTCCTGCTAATGATGCTCTTCAAATTTATCTGTAATTTAAAACAGAGTTTCACACTTGCCTGTCCTCACCCACATTAGCTCAAATCTTTATCAGCAAGTTTTCTTTTGGAGCAAATTCAGCTGGTCCAGATTGCCTGTTACGTCCCAGGCAGGAAAGCTTATTTTCATCTATGTGTGAGGGATAAGGATCTAGAAGGAGTTCTGATTGGTTTATTTCTCTCGCTGTGGCAGGATTCCATTTACCACTTAGTCAAGGTGGTAATGAGGGTCTCGGTACCAGGCAACTGTGGCTGCCATCTGGCCGGCCAGCACCATACACTCAGCAGACAGAACCAATTAGTCAGGCCCCACACCTCCCACGAGGTTTTGCTGTGTTTGGCGGCTGGGTGTTAGCCCTGCTGAGCCTCCCACAAGACACCTCCTTGAATTCAGGGAGGGGAGGGGCAAAACATCTCCCTCCGGCACTGAAGAGCTAGCAAAGAACCCAGATCATGGAGGTCCAAGAACAGCTTACCCAATGAACAGCCTGCCCGTTATAATGGCTAGCGCAGAAACTGTACCCCAAGTGGGCAGCTTGATGTGCTGGGGGAGTGTCAAGAAACACATTTCCATTTAACAATTTAGAGAAAATCTAGAAATGACATAAATGCCATCAATTAGGGATTAGTTAAATGAGCCATGTTAGGTCCATATAAAAGAATGAATACAGTTTGGGGGATTGAGGATCTAGACCCTGAGGCTCTGCCACTGCTCAGCCACTTGACCGCTGTTTCTCAGTTCTTTCATGTATGATCTGAAAGTAATAAGAGTTCCTACCTCGTTGGGTGTTTGGGAGTAGTAAGTTAGTTCATATATGTAAAGAGCTTAGAATAGTTCCTGTTATAGAGTAAATGCTGTCTAAGTGTTGGTTCTGAGTATGACTCTCACAGAGGCCTTGAAGACGATGTTTAGAGTGAATTTTTTCAAGCAGGGGGGATAATTCTTGATATGACGTGAATAGACCAGGGTAACAAAGGGCATACACATAATGATTCCCATGCTACATCTATGCATGGAAGAAGAAAGAGAAATATACCACTGTTTTCTTTGAGTTTTATTTTCTTCTTATTTATATTCTCCTTCCGCTTTCCAAACTTTCTACATGAGTATATGATATTTATAATTTGAAGGATCAATACAAATTTTAGGAAGAAAAGAGAGAGAAGACCCCAGTGTTAGAGACCTTCCAGAACATGGTCTGAGGTCCACTGGTGGGCTGTTAACCACTCCAAATCATACTCTGCCGAGTTCTTATGAGAAAAAGATAACAAACCCATAGAATTTTATTTTCTCATGACTGAAAACTAGCAAGCATCTGTGATTTAGTAAGGGCTATTAAAATCATAAACTAAAAATAGTTATATTAGAGTTTACTGCAGGCTGTAATTCAGTACTCTGCTAAAATATCTGGCTGTCACCTCATGCTTGGCAGTGCTGTAGAATTCCTACTCTATGTGTCTGTTTAATTGCAATTTTAACAATTTTTGGAAATGGTACTTTGTTATCAATGAATCATTAGTTTGTCTTGATTTGAATCCAGTTTTCAATTGCTGTTACTCTTGCTTTTTAATTACAAATTACTGATCATTTTGATTCATCATTATCAAGTTAGTTTATTGGTGGATTGTTTGGTTGATTCTTAACAGAGTGCAGTGATATATATTTCTATCAAGATAGTTTAGGGCTGATATTTTTTTGCCATCTAAACATTATTTCATTGGATTTTGAAAATAAATGATCTCTTCCTGTAATGTTGAAGTAGACAGAGCCTCCCCCTCCAACACACCCCAAACCTGCAAGTATGGTGGCACATCACTGTATAACTACCACTGAGTTAGTCACAGATATAGATTGACTGATTCAGTTGGTGGTCAGCAACGATGCAATATACAAAATGACCTCAAAATTCACTTTCAGATTGAAAAAAAAAAGATTCTAATTCTATCTGATGCAAAATGTATTAATTACCATTGGTACAAACCTGTGTTGGTGTGAGTCTGTTTCCAACCTAACTGAATTTTCCTAGCAAGTTACCAAGAAAAGCTCAGATGTTCGTCACTCACTTTGCCATCCAGAAATCTGTGACCGAGTACTCCTGTTAGGAGTTTCTGGTTGTGCTCTGAGTGCTTGCTCTCTTCCACATCGTGTGCATCAGGATTGATTTGATGATTGGTGGAATTAGTAGGAGCTGGGGGGTCTTGGCTCATCTGCCTTGCATTACCAGTCACGGATTTCTGGAGCATTGTTTGAGTTTCTGCCTTCAAGTTCTTATTCTCCTTGCTGTGAAGAAATAGTTTTACACTTGGTTATTCACAGCACAAGCAGACTCTGCATGCACTCGACCGACATTAGAAAAGGAAGGTGTTCATCTGGTGGTGCGAAGAGTGGTGACCCAGCATGGCGGAATGAAGACGTAAAGGCTGGTTGTTTGTCTAAGGGTCGTTTATCATAGAGACCATGTCATTCTCTTCTCAGGTTTACCTTCCTCAGATGCATAAAGATCATCTATCTTCCTGCTCCAAAACTCTTACTGTAAGAAACGGCAATGTCAATGGGGAACCCTAAAGGTTATCGTTTATCTTTCTACCTTACAAGTCAGTCAGGTATTCCCAGTGTTTACCATTAGAAAAGGAAGAAGGCCAAGGTGGTTTGCTCTGTGTTTCTTCTCAACTGCCTCACTGTGAAGCTTCTTTTTCTCTCAGTTCGTCCTCCATTTAAGTTTAATATTAAATGGGAAGTGCAGGATTTAAAGCCAAAAATGGTCATGGGGCAGACAGTTAACTCTTCCGGAGGAAGGCAAGGGGGACAAATCACCTGCTTGAATCACCCTCAAAATCCTATTGTAGGCAGTTTCTCAGGATGGAATTGCCTGAGAAATGTGGAATGTAAGTGCCTGTCTGTAAAAACAGCCAGAGTAGATGTAAAATCAAAAATAACCTGTTAAATCTGTTCAAAGTAAAAGCTGTTTTTGAAAAACTAACAACAACAACATACACACATAGCGCTTTAAAATTAACATGGAAAAGACTCCCCAGCTGAGAAGTGGGCATGTGTCTGCTGTTAGCACAAATAATTCCGCAGCACACTTTGGTGGTCGTACTGTTAACAAACCCACAGTTCTTGCTTCTAGGCTTCTGTGCTATCTACCTGCAATACTGAAAACAGAAATTTGCCATTTCAAAAGAAGGAAACAAAATGCCATCAATACTGTTTTGGAAGCAAGACACAGCTAGCTTCCTTACATGTACTTCTAACCTCAGCTGCTGCTCCCCAGGACGCTGTGAAGTGTTCGGTGTCATCTGGGAACTGCGGCAATTAGGGAGGATGACTGCATCGCTGGATGATGAATAAATGAGGAGAAAACTGTCCAGTTGTTCCCTCTCTCACACTGGGCTCTTCCTGCAAACCGGCCTTTTAGTGCCACCCTCTACTAGAGCTCAGAGTCCCAGGATTAGAAAGAAACATTGCAAGGGCGTCCAGTAGCACCCTCTGCCCAAAGCAACGTACAGATCCTGCGCTGGCCCTGCCTCCCGTGCAGTTCCACCTCACCAGATCGCACATTTGATTTGGATTACACCCCCGCCGAGAACATCAAGTCTCAAATGGAGGACCCAGGGGGCTCCGTGAAAAGGTCACCAGATGCCATCTTAAAGGTCTGCCAGCCTTGGCAGCGAGTCAGTGCTGCCAGTTTCCAACTGCGTGGCATCTCACAGGCCCCCAGCCCTCTGGAGGAGACAGCCCGGAGTGTGCCAGCATAGGGAAGGGGGATCTGATTTCAGTAGATGAAAGCATGCTCTTAGTTGGAAGTAATAACAGACAATCAACACAACCAGGCTTTTCTCTTTTAGAAAGACAGCAGCAAAATTAAAATAAGTAGATAAATAAAATGGGACTGGGAGGGGAGCACAGCTGAAAATCTCACCCAACTCCACGGGGAAGCTAACGTTGTGATGAAGTGTGGGGATTTCTACTTCTTCCTTTTTTTTTTTTTTTTTTAATGCCACGGAGCCATCTGTATATTATTGATATTTAATCTTCAGAAAGATTTTTAAAATACCTTAACTCCCAAACCTGTGTCTGAATCATTTCTTCCTCATTGTAATCATGCTAGCTAACAGGTCCTAAAGGCTTATTTCTATGGGGCAGCTACTGCGTATAAATTCACACAAATTCTCTTATGTTATCCTAAGAATCCTGAAAAGCAGGTATTATGATCACCATTGTACAGATGAGAAGATGAAAGGTCGGAGAGGTTAAGTAAGTTGCTCTTTGAGGAACTGATCACAAGGAGAGATCTGGGGCTCCGACGCAGGCCCATGTGGCGCCGAAGCGGGTGCTCCTCCCCTGACATTCCTCCTCGATCCCACACCCATAGTAAAAGGACTACCAGTAAACAACAGGATTTTGATTCCCTTTTAAATGTTAATAAAAAACAACATATATAAAAGCGCCTAGTCCATCTTCCAACCTAGGCCTGAAGACCGTCTCAGAACAGCCAAGTGGCCATCCTTCAGCTTTGCTTCCTTTGTGCCTTCCCAGGGGCGAGGGATCTATTACATCCCCAAAGTTATTTCCAAAGTCTCCCATGTCTTTCTTCATAGCATTGAACCACATTCTGACATCGGTGAAAATAACCAAAGTGTATTTTTCATGGCATTTCCACTATGCTGCTTTATAGAATAAAAATAGGTTCTCAAATGAGGGCCATTTTGGCTGCAAAATTAGCAACCAGTTCAATCAGCAATTGTTCTTTGGTATGATTTACCATTCTTTTCTTCACCCCTTTTCTTTTTTAATTGAAGTATAGTTAACTTCTACAAGGTTATATTAGTGTCAGGTGTACAGCATAGTAATTCACTATTTTTATAGATTTTACTCCATAGAAAGTTATGATAAAATGTTGGCTATATTCCCTGTGCCGTTCATTACATCCTTGTAACTTACCTATTTTATACGTGGTAGTTTGTACCTCCTGAGCCCCTTCACCCATTTGGCTCTCCCCCAACCCCTCTCCCCTCTGGTGACCACCAGTCTGTTCACTGTATCAGTGAGTCTGTTTCTATTTTGTTATATTTGTTCATTTGTTTTATTCTTTGGATTTCATGTATAAGTGAAGACAAACAGTATTTGTCTTTTCCTCTCTGACTTATTTCACTAAGCATAATACCCTGCAGGTCCATTCTTTCCATCCATGTTGTCATCTATGGCAAAATTGCTTTCTTTTATATGGCTAAGTAATATTCCATTGTGTATGTACATATCACATCTTCTTCATCCATTCATTTTTCAGTGGACACTTTAGTTGCTTCCATATCTTGGCTATTATCAACAATACTGCTGTGAACATTGAGATGCACATATCTTTTCAAATTTGTGTTTTCATTTTCCTCAAATAAATTAAATTGCAGGAAATGATATCCCAACAATCTCTTCTGCAACCTTCTTTTTCTACTTAATGCAGTTCTACAGCATCGGACACATTTGCATCATGGATATTTCCTTCTATCTCACTTGATTTTTAGCTATGCATTACTACCTTCTTAGTCAAGGCTGCAGTGAACATCTATCTAGTCCACTCACTGTCTTCAGACTGTGTCGTCTTCAAAGGTGTCATAGTTAAGTGTGGGAAGTAGACATTTAAACAGAAAATTATAATATAACCTGATAACTGAAAAAAAAAAGAGTATGTAAGAAAGAGATATAGAATCATAGAGGACTTTCAAGCCAAATCTGCTTAAGAGGGATGGAAATGACTCCATGAAGGAATTGACATATAAAATAGCAGTTGAAAGAGAAAATAAGAGATGGGAAAATATTCCAGATGGAGTGAAGGGCTTGTTCTTGGAGCAAAAGACAGTGTTTAAACGTCAGATCACCTGAGATGGGTCATAATAGCACCGGGTGCTGGATAATAAGACAGAAACTTGAATCCCTCTGAATTTATTAAATCAGAATTTCTGAAAGCAGCAGAAGGAAATGTACACTCTTAGCAAACATCTCAGCTGATTCCTATGTACACTAAAGTCTGAGAAACAACGGCATAGAGAATGAAAAAGGAAGGTCTTTTCCATAATTGTGCAAAATTTACACATAATTTCAGGCAGTGGTTAAGGACATGGACTATATGTTCAGCAGACCTGCTTTTGAATCCTAGCCCAAAACATAAGTTGTGTGAATTCTGCTAAGTTACTTCACATCTCTGATTTTCAATTTCTCATCTGTGAGATTAGAAAAATAATACTTATCAAGATAAAGATGTGTGAAATATTTAGCACTGAGCCTGGTTCTCAGTCAGCCTGTGGCAGATGCTAATTTTATTTTAGTCCTAAGTAAAGTGCTCCTTTATCAGCACCTTCCTCATCACCCAGGTACAGAAGGAATGCTCTTTCCCTTGGATCCCCAAACTTAATTGATAGTTAAAACTAAAATTGGAAAAAGATCAACGTTTCATGGATCACAGGAACTGAGGAAAATCTATTTAAATAGCTAAAAAGAGAAAGTTAATATAATCCAGCCAGCCACCTTCTTATTTACTAATGCAAGTTCTAGAAATCACTCACTTAGAAAAAAAGCAGATTAATTAGAATTTAAAATCCGTTTTGATAAAGCACAATTCTTTGGAATCACTTTCCTTAACTTTCTAGAAAAAAATCCAAAACATTGTTGCATCACAATGTCCTCAGGCGAATTATACCCAGGAGCTGTGTAAACTGTGCTGTTTTTAAATCTTTGAGCCAACAGTTTCAGCTACAGGCTTGAAATTAATGTCCTGTGCACATGCATCCTCCCCTGTTTTGCAAGGTGATTGTGCAGCTGCCTGGCCTCTTCACCAGTTATGTCAGAGCTTTAAGGAGCAGTTCTGAGTCAGGTCTTCTCCCCATACCCAGAGAGGACGCAGCACAAACAGTTGTCCTCTCTCTGGGACCCCTTCTTGATGTATCCACACTGTCTATGGGAACAAGAAGCAATAATCACTGCTCTGTGATTTTGTTTAATTAGATTGAACTAAATCAGGGGTATGTGAAGAGATCATGGATTTACAAAGTGTACTAGAGAAAAGGAGGGGAGGAATGAATGGGCAGAGAAAAGGATTTTTAGGGCAATACAAGTACTCTGTATGATACCATAGTGGTGGATACACGTCATTATACATTTGTCAAAACCCACAGAATGTACACCACCAAGAGTGAACTTCAAGGCGAACTATGGACTTTGGGTGATAATGACTTGTTATGGTAGGTTCCTCAGCTGTAACAAACGCATCACTCTGGTGGGGGTGTTGATAATGGGGAACTATGCGTGTGTGGGGGCAGGAGGCGTATGGGAAATCTCTGGACCTTCCTTTCAGTTTTGTCATGAAGCTAACATCACCCTAAAATACAAAATCCTAAAAGAAAAGTGTTCTCTATAAACATAAATCAGTGCTTTCTCAAAATTGTAAGTGGCTAAACTAAATGTGGCCAGGTATTATCTTTTCATAGAAAATTTCCATGTATGTACAGAGGAACTTTTGCTCTTAAACCAAACTAGGATTATATAGTTTTGTGATCTTCAAAAAATTTTTTCCAGTAGACAATATAATGTAGAAAACTTACACATCAATGTTTATGTCTCTACAAAAACATTTAAAGAGTCTAGATAGTATTTCATTGTATGGATGTACAAGAGTTTATTTAAATGGCCCTATATTGTTTGGGAACATTTACTGTGCCCAAAGTTTTACTAATTTAAATGTTGCTTCTCTGCTGGACGATTTCCTTTGCTCCTACTTTCTTGCCTCCTTCCCCACTCTGAGAAACTGACCTATGTGGACTGATCAGCTGGGCAGCAGCTACGACCTCGATTCTGGCTGGTTCTGGCCAGAGGGTAGCCCTGGCAGGAGACAGTTCTCCTTGCAAGAGTGCCTCAAGTGACTTGTGTCTCTTGCCCAAAGGTGGGCAAAGACAGTATTTTTCTCGAGGTGGCCTGAGTACAGAATGCTCCCTCCTCAATACCGTTCCCCTCCTCCCATCGCTGCAGACCCAGGGCTGTGGTAACAACCTTGCAGCTGCTAGTTTCTACTGTATCTCACAGTTCTCTTACTCTTGTAACCAGACCCACCTTGGCTCATTCTAATCTGAGTTATGTAATCTGTTTCCTACTGGACCCAGACTTGTATTTTCTTGTGTAAAATTTTTGGAGCCAAACCACTACATCCATCCCATTTCCACAGAATTGATCCATAGACGGAGACTTCATGCCACAGTACTTGCACTTTTAAGGCTCTTGATAAGTATACTTTGAAACCAATAGTATACGAGTACTCTTTTTACCTTGGTCAACCCATTTGTCAACCCTTTATATTTCCATTATAAAAACATTTCCAAGTTGATTGGTAAAAAAATAATATATCATTGTTATTTAAAATTCCTTTGATTACCACCCACCCCACTCCCCCAACCATACACATATAAAGTGTTCATTTTTATATCCCCTTTGGTGAGTGGCCTGTCTTGATTTTTAGCCAATATTTGACACTCGGCTGCTCGTCTTTTTCTTACTGATTTGTAAGAGCTCTTTACACATTAAGAGGATGAATTTTTTTTTCCTGTCAGATATGTTGTAAACAGTGTTCTATTTTTGCCTTTTACTATGTATTATATTTTTTGCAATGTAGAATTTTAAGTGGCAAAGTAACAATCTCATAGTCTCAATATTTAAGATCAATGGGCACCTATTTTTTATAAGATTGTTTTGACATTCACTCATATAATGCCACATACTCTTATCGAAAGTTTGATGCCTATGTCTTGTGCTGGAGGCATACATCCAAGACAGTATCACATGAGTCTTCATACTCCTCACAGTGGCTAGAATAATAATAATAATTGAAAACCTGTTGTGGGAGATTAACCAAAAAAACACATCAGAAAGGGCATAAGAGAAGTATGATTTTAGCATATTACTTCATTTCTCCAAACTTGTGAAAATAAAGATAATAGTTTGTGCTGATACTATCCTGTTTTAAGGAGAGATTAAATTCATGGATAGTAATGTAATATGTAAATTATGTAGCAAGAAATGCAATAAACAAAGATAAGGCATTATGACTAGTTATTTATAAGAAAAAGAGTAAGTATTTGAATTTTTAAATCACAGAGTTTATCCAGGTTTTATATAAGGACTATAATTGATTATTGCTGCCATTTCCTGCCTGGATTACTATAATTATTCCCTAAATGGTTCTTCTCTGTTTACTCATGTCTCTTCTGGCTTATCCTCCAAACAGCAGCCAGAACCATGCTTTAGAAAGCGTAAATTCAATTGTGTCCTCCACTGCTCTCAATTTTCCAACGTTTTCTCATTCTGCATAGAATAAATCCAGAGTTCCTACCGCGGACCATGTGGTGGTGATCTGAGCCCTGGTCTCCCTGAGCTCACTTCCTACCTCCCTCCCCTTGTTCACTCTGCTCAGCCAACATTGGCTCCGTTTGCTCCTTCTTAAACACGCCAAGACGGTTTCTATTGGCTGTTCCCTCTTCTATTTGCATAGTTTACTCTCTGTGTAGGACTGCAGAAGCATGAGGATGGTGACGAACACCTGTGGTGTCACTTGGTACAGACTGAATCTCGTGGGCAGAAAATCAGCAGCTACACAGCTGCCCTGATCTCTAGGTGCTATGCTCCTGGGGATGGACGCTGTTGTGCTTTTTACGAGGTGATCTTGTACAAAATATATCTGCTTGGGCTCCTGGTGCTCAACTTAGGTGCTATTTGTAGCAGTTGCTGAGAAAGTCCCATATCTGGAGAACTTGGGCTCTGTGGGAAGTTGCAGCCTCTTCTTCTGGAGCAGGAGAAGGAAGAAGAAACTAGTAGTTTTATGGAAAGTTGGAAACTGGTGAGCCATGCCCACTGGGATAAAGTTGGGCTAGTCACGGCCAGCTTGCTGCTAAGTAACCATGGATAATTCTCATTGGATAATTCTGACTCCCCTTCACTCAGGTAAACGTCACGTGCTTAGAGACACCTTCTGGGAACACTCTTTGTGACGTGATACTTTCTCTCATTGCACTATCCTTACTTGAACAGTCAGTGTCTGTCTGTTGTACATCTCCCATCACTAGAACTTTACGTACACTGCTGTATCCCTGGGGCTTGGCACTCAAGACTCAATTCATGTTTGTAGAAAACATGTTGATTTCCCATATGCATTCATTTATAAATTTGTTAACATTAACACTTTAAAAAAGTTCAAGAACCTCAAAAATAATGTATTAATATGGACGTCTTTGAGGAATTTAAAAAAATGATAGAATATGGGCTCCAGGAGAGTCATGTGGAAAAAAACACCAGAGCTTTATATTTATTGGCTATAAATACCAATGCACATTATTACAGATATTGCTGCCCTTTCCCATAGAAATGTGCCATCAGCTTCCCCTGTGCTTAACAATGCAATACCAAGAGCAATGGAACTATGGAATAAAATGCACTGGATCATTGATTTTTGGCATTGGAAGGAGCTGTAGAGGCCAACTTTATTCACTGGAAGCATCTCTACTCGCAAGAGTTTCTTGAAATGGACCCAATTCCTCTTTTATTGAACAACTCAATTTCCAGAGTCTATAAATGTTCCCCTAGGCCACGTTTCACACCCTGGATCTTCCCCAATGCCACCCCTTTAGTGCCCACACCTTTAGTGGGCCAGGGTTCCTCCTAAGAGACGTGGCATCCGGGATGAAGGAGAGTACTCCCGGGCCTCCCCAGTTCCTCTGTCTGGACACCTTTGGCTCATGCTGAGCTCAAACACAAGTATAAATAGGGAAACAGTCCATCTCATCCTCTACTCTGCTCTTTACTACCATCACACACTTCTGTCATCACTCGTCAAACATGTGTGAGCTTTCCCCACACCAAGCAACTCTCTGATACCAGCTGGGTGTCCTACATTGCAATTCAGTGCTGACACTGTCTACCTGGAGTTAGCACAGAGACCCCCCGCCCCGGCTGAGTGCTCAGTCACACAAGACTGCCCCCCACCGCCTTCAGATGTCACTCACAAGTCCAGGTTGTTACTTGTGTTTCTGGCTGACCTGCTGCAAATCAGGGCTCCCACAATTCCCTCCTCAGGTTTGATTCATTTGCTAGAGTGCCTCACAGAACTCAGGAAAACCATTTACTTACTGGTATATTATAGAAGGATCTAACTCAGGGACAGCTGGATGGAAGACATGCAGAGGGCAAATTATGTGGGAAGGGGTGTGGAGCTTCCATGTCTTCCCCAGACACACCACCCTCCCCACATATAGATGCTCTCTGAACCCCATACTTTTGGGATTTTTAGGGAGGCTTCATCTATGGTTATGATCAGTCATTAACTCAATCTCCAGCTTCTCTTCCCTCTGGGAGGATGGAGTGAGGGTTGGGGCTGAAAGTTCCAAACTCTTAAACATGGCTTAGTCTTTCAGATGACCAGCCTCCACCCTGAAGGTACCCAGGAGTCCACCGAGGGTATCCTCATCAGAACAAGAGACACCCCATCACTCAGGGAATTCCAAGGGTTTTAGGAGCTCTGTGTCAGGAACCAGGGTCAAAGACCAAATAGTAAAACAGATGATACTCCTAGTACTCTTGTATCTCTTAGGAAATTGTGAGTGTAGGCGCTCCATGCCAGGAACCGGGGCCAGAGACCTGTGTGTATTCTATTATTTCACAACAAGTAAAACCCAAACACTTATGCTGTGTACTATTTACATGTACCCTTATCTAAGGACAGACATCGCATGCATTTCTGCTGATTTCATCTTGTTGGTTTTAGCTCATTTTCCTGCCAAGACTTCCCAGCATTCTCCTGCCTACCTGTTTACTGAAGTGATTTGTCTGTCTTCCTTCAGTTAAAGACTTAAAAAATGTTGACTAAGAACAGGGTCACACACAAATCCTCTCAACCTCTCCACTTCCAATGTGTGACGTTTCCATCCATTGTACAGCCACGACCAGGTTTGTAGGTCGCCTACCTTAACATCATCCAGTCCAGAATTCTCTGCCTTATTTCAAAGCTTGGTGAGAAAAGCATGCCTGATGACTCACTGAACTGAACAAATATTGTTTCTTTATGATTCCTCTCATTTGCACCACAGTAACCTCATCAATAAAGAGAATGGGACCAGTTTTAGCATGATCTGTTTTCCGTCAACTTGTATCTTAGTGACCATCACCTTTATGTTGTGTTCTCACATCTAATATATTTAAGTCTTTGGCCTGCAATTTTGCCAGGGATTGTCCACAAGCCTCAGGTTCTGTGACTTTATTACCAACGTTTAGCTCCTTGTAGAAAATGAGAGTATTTGTCTCCTGTCATCTGGTGTATCTTTTGGTCCTTCAGCTGTCAGATTACTCGCCAGGGTTCCACAGCAACGTGACCATGCTATTTTAGCAACATGGGCCTTTAGACATGGATTTAAAGCAACTAAGCATTGTCTTTCTAGATCTTAACTTTTCTTGGCAACTATTTTACGCTCATTCATTTATTAGGCTTTCAATATGTACAAGACTTTGCACTCAGTGCTGAGGGTACAGTAGTACACATAGTATTCACAGTTAAATGGGGGAGACAGAAATGCATCAGACACTATGGAGGACAGTATGGAGGTTCCTTAAAAAATTAAAAATAGACTTACCATATGATCCAGCAATCCCCCTCCTAGGCATATATCTGAAGAAATCTATAATTAGAAAATTATGCTCTGAGAAACCCCTGCTTGGAGGAGTATGGACTAGGAAGAAAAGTAAGTGAAACTCTTACAATTTATGATTCATTATTAATCTCACTCCTTTAATTCATAACAAATTGACTAACAACCATCCTCCCCTCCTCCCCACCAAAATTACTACAAGTGGTAGATTACAAACCTTGTCAGGAGAAGCAGCAATATGCCATTAATATTTGTAAATGTCTCCATGCTTATATTTCCTACCTCTTTGGAAACTCAGCCCAAGTAATTAGGGAGTATGGGGAATTACAAAGATGAAAAATTCAGGACAACAATGCACAGAGATGTTATCAACACTATTTTACTTCCCCTGTTGCATCTTAATGATTTAATTTTCCATGGACGGCATTTTTTAAATGTAAATTTCTAGATTAAAAAAAAAACTCCATAACTTCATTATCAGCCAAGCAAAACAGATATTTTTCAAACAGTAAACTTACATCTTTGGCTTCTCCGCGAGATAGTGAAAGTGTTTACTTCCAATGATTTTCACCACCATCTCAGGCATCGCACCTGATCCACAGGGACTCTTCCGAACTGAAGACATAATGCTCAAAATTTCTTCAAAACCTTGGAGGCAAAAATTAAGTAAAACGCTTTCCTCTTGATTTTCCACTAGGCCACTGTAGCATCCTTGTCAGTACCAGCAAGAATAATAATAGTGAGGCCGAGTGCTTTACCTGTATTATTAGCTCACTTGATATCTCTAACAAAAGCATGAGTAAGATACTCTTAATTACTATTAACGTTCTTGTTTTACAGTAGAGGGAACAGACCTAATGAGCTGAGTAATGTACCCAATATCACACAAGGGTAATTAGCAGAATTGAGAACCCCACCTAAGAGGTCTGCAGAACTGGTCCACTGAGCCATCCCGCAGCTCTGCCTTCCTATACTGCAAGTCACCAGACAGGATTCTTGTGAGGTCAGAGAGGAAACCAGGGCTTTAGAGGGACATGTGAAGAACTCATATTCCGCTCTGATGCTCAGTTTCCCTATTTATGATGCCAGAATAATTCCGGTTCTGCTCTCGGGATTTAGGAGTAATCCAACGAGATTGTACACCTGAGGGCGCGCCATGCATAGGAAAGAGAGAGGTTTCTTGTTCTCACTGGCCTGTTTCTGCAACAATCCAGTGAATGTAAAATTGAGGTCCTGTGCTAGATATTCACTGGGTGTGTAAACAGGTCTGATGCCAAGGGAAACTTAGACGTTGTTCTGGAAACCTGGCCCCAGGCTAACCATTCCCTTCCAGAGCCTCTCAGAGACTGAAAGGCCTTTTGAAATCATTCTAGTTCAGAATCTCCCTTTACAGATTGGGAAACCAAGGCCCAGAGAGGGTGCTATTTGACCAAGGTCACACAGCGGGTGAGAACAGACTGTTTCCAGTACTCAGGTCTGATAACTGGGCCAGGGTTCTTCCCAAGACCCCCAGCTTCACTTAGCTTGTGGTCAGCAATAGGACTTGCTCTGCGAGGGTAGCCCCACCCCTACAACTTCTTTGAAGCCATCTGGAAACTTCAAGGAGCAGAATTTGTGATTGTGAGGTCCCCTCTACTCAGCAGCTGCGTGGGAGTCCCGGAGCCCCTTTCCTGGAGAGAGCAGAGGGGCGATCTTACCCCGCTGGCGGCCGCTGCGGCGGTGCGCGCTCAGCGCTTCTCCCCAGGAACCCGACCCGAGAAGGCCCGTGGGGACCGGGTAGGGCTGGAGACTGGCGCCCGGGAATCGGGCCAATCACAGGGCTCGGCTCGTGGGCGGAGGCTGCCACCCCCGCCCCGCCCTGGGTCGCTAAGGACGCAGAGGGCTGTTGCTGGGCGGGGACCCGGGCTCCAACTACCTGCGGAAGGCAGGGGCCTCCTCCGCGGGTGCCCGGGGTGTGGCTGCTGACAGGAGAATAGTTTGGGTGTTGTTTTTCAAATCTGTGCTTTGGAACTTCCTCAAAGACCTGTGAACGTCTTTCTGGAAGCCCGCCTCTCTCACCTGTGTGGTCACGCTTGTCCAGCTCTTTCCCTTTATGAGATGTGCACGCAGCTGAGAATCTCACACTCGTCCCTTCAAACCCAAGATCCTCCACTGTGTGGCTTTGAACAAATCCCCTTTCCCGCCTGAGGTTCAGTGTCCTCCTCCGGTAAAATGGGGGGAAAGTACTAACAGGGTACTAAAGGTAAGCGGGTGATGCAATTAAAAAGAGTATTTAAAAAAATAATTTGGACTAGTATCCATTTGTCAGATCCCTCATTTGGGCCCGTTAATAATTACCAAAATAATTTTATTTCTATTTTATCTATTTAAACATTTTTAAAAAATTTTAATATAGTTGATTTACAATGAAACAAGGCTTAAGGTGTTGAGAAATTAGCCAAGACTCCACAAAGTCAATTGACAGAGCCAAGGTTTGAATATAAACGTACATCCCCAAAATTTCCAGGCGTTTTTATATTATGCTAACAGATTTCAGCAAATATGGGTAGAGACCCTTTAACTCCAAAATGGTGTTATTGCCATCATCCGCGGCAAGCCCAGCACCCCAACCCCCGCCTCCTGCCTTCTTGCGGTATCGTGTGTTGTGGTTTACTGTGTCACTTACTGGTATACGCTGCCAGAGACGGATGGTACACTGAGCTCCCCTCCAGTGTTCAGTCTGTAGTGGGCAAGACTCATAGGCATGTTCTATAACAGACAAAGTGCCTGGGGAGTCGAGGAGAGGGAGCAGCTCCCTTCTTACTCCTCCAGTCCAGCCTTCACATTGTCACCATGTGTCCTCCCAAGGTGCAACTCCGATGAGCCTTCTCCTAGTTCAATGTCTCTAAGGGCTCCCATTAGCCGTGGAGGTTGTCCACGTTTCAAAGTCTTCTGTGTCCTGCCTCAAGCTAGACCTAGCCTGCTCTCCCACTTCTCCTCCCAGACTTGCTGTACTCCATCCAACCTGGTCTACTCGCTGGCCTGAATCTGCCTCTCATTTTTCTGCCTCTGTGCCTTTGTCCATTCTGTTTCCTCTGTCTGCAACACCCTGCTGTTTCCTCATTGTGTCAGCCTGCGCTCCATTCTTTAAGTTCCATCTCAAATGGCCAGAAGTCTGCACCTGGGAATCAGATACCTTGGGTTCAAATCCTAGCTCTGCCAGTACAGTGTGATCTTGGGCAAGTCATGTAACATCTTTATGCCTTAGTTTCAACATCAAGAAGATGAGGGTGGCTTTTTGTAAAGATTAATTAATTTATATAATAAGGCATTTAGAACAATACCTGACACATAAGAGCAATATAATGTTTGTGCTCATCATTGTCCTAAGTATCTGTCAAGAAGGCAGACTGTATCCCAGAAGCTGAAAATGATTTCTCCGTTTTCTGTATAATCTGTGGTTTCTCTCTTGTAAAATGAGTCTTTCTTTGCCTGAGAATTTGACTATTTGTTTGCATCTGTTGTCACACCTTCCTGGATTATGCCTGTGGTTGGCTGAATAATCCGCTCCCTCCTCCCCAGAGGTTCACATCCTAATCCTTGGAACCTGTTAATGTACCCTTCTGTGGCAAAATGGACTTTGCAGATGTGATTAAGTCAAGGATCTTGTGATAAGGCAGTTATCCTGGATTATCCAAGTGGGTCCAAATATAATCACAAATATCCTTTAAAAGAGGGAGGCAGCGGGAGATTTGACTACCAAAGAGGAAGTAGGGATATGACCATGGAAGCAAGAGTTTAGAGTAATCTGAAGGAGTCGAGAGCCAAAGAATTCAGGTGGCCTCCAGAAGCTAGTAAAGGCAAGGAAACAGATTCACCAGGGCCTCCAGAAGGTATCACACCTTGCTGATCCCTTGACTTTAGCCCAGTGAAATTGATTTTGGGCATCTGGCCTCTAATTTGTGTTGTTATAAAGCATCAAGTTTGTGATAATTTATTATAACAGCCATAAGAAATTTAATGCAATACCATTGAAGGATCTACTTCTGTATAGAACTGATCACATTTACGGCTTAAGTAGGCCAAACAGTTCTTATCAATGACTAGCACACAGATATCAGAGAAAAAGAAGTCTTCTGTCTGCTCAGTTTAGTAACCTGTGAGGATAAGGTGTTGAGACTTTTGGCAGAGATCTATATCAACACATAATAACCTTTTTTCAGTAGAAGAAAAGAAAGCCAGATCAGACTGAAAACAGAGCTAGTGTGTGAAAGAGGGCAAGAGCAAAGAGCCTGGATCCAGCTATGTCTGAAGCTAGTGCTAGAATTCCCAAAAAAGAATGATAAATTTTCCTTTTACTTAGAATATTTTGAGATGATTTTGATAATCTTTACCCAAAGAGTCGTGGCTAATACAGAGACTCTTAAACTTCAGGTTGCTAATGTTTATATGCAGGCTGCCATTAATAGACTGAATGGCATTTTCAATTTTACTATAAATTCTGTGACAAAGCTTGAAGGAGTAAACTGATCCTTAATCAAATAGGCTATTTCACTAAAGACTATCCTTTAGCCTTATCTTGACTTCCAGGTTTTATGAATGCCAGCTTGACACATGACATTGGAGAGAGGCTTTCCATAACGCAACTCTTCTGTTGGTTTGGAGGTATTTAGATGAAATCTGATACATTTTTTTCAGACCCCAAGGAACCTTTGATTTTCTATTTCCTAGCCAAGTGACCCTGAACAAGCAGTTTAACACTTTCATCTCTAAGGTGGAGACCTTCAATAATTACCCTGAAGATCGCTATCAGGATTCGAGATAACATTCTTAGAGCCCTGACATGTAATAGGCTTCCAATAAATTGTCTTCCTGTTTATAACAATAGCAGCTAACATTTAGTGAATGTTTATTACATGCCAGACACTGTGCTAAGAGCTTTTCATTCAATATCCCATTTCATCTTCCAAAGAATTTTATTTAAAAAAAACTATTAGTATCCCCATTTTAGAGATGAGGAAACTGAGATTTAGAGAAGATAAAAATCTTGCTCAAGGGAACCTAGCTAGGCAGGGTCAGCTGCAATGAAAATCTAGGTGTGTCTGACTCTAGAAGTAGCCTTTATAACCACTACTCCACAGCTCCTCTGTGGATGTTAGCCAAGATTGTTGTTATTATTATTACTATTAGTACTAATGTTTTTATTGGCATTGCTTTAAGGCTCTAGGTCCCTTAGAGAAGCAGATTATATGACAGAATTTGTAAGAAAGAACGGCCTTTTCTTATTTGGGATTCTCATACTTCACACTCTGCTTTATAAAATGACATAACCAGGAAACATCTCTCCAGTGGTTTATATTAAACAAGACAAAACAAAAGGCTACACAATAAATGTCTCCATAAGATTAAATACTGTGGTTAAAACTGCCTTCCTTGAATTCAACAGCTTTAGATTACGAGTCACCAGAGAAACATCTCCATCCAATAGAGTCAGCTCTCTCTTCCCCTCTACCCCACAAAAGATGAATAGCTGTAATAAAGGGGACCAAAGAAAGCCCCTCCTAAAACTTCATGATTTTACATTTACCATCAAGCAGATTAAGAAGAGGGGAAAAAAATTCTCTCCAATGTTTCTGTTTTGCCCATATAAGTCAACATAGAATGAGTTTATAAATAGGAAGCAATAAAGCACTGCTCTTTTGAACAGTCTAATAATCCACATATAAAAATAAGGCATTTTTGCGTTGAAGTCCTGTCAAAAAAGAGAAGGGATAAATACTGATGTAAACTGAACTGTATTACAGAAAATATGGGGCATTATACTTTTTTTTTTCCACCAATGAAACATACAGAACCCAAGCCAATGATTTTTATGACTAACGGGGGACTTCAGGTAAAAAGATGAGCAAGGGCAGGCTGATTTTAGAACAGAATGCAAATATGGCCACCTTTCTTTCCTCTTTAAAATGCTCTCAGAGCTCTGGATAAACAAGGACATGTAGCATATTGACTAGATGGGTTGACTTTAGGTCTTATATTAAAGTCCATCACACGTACAACCTAGTGGGTGGGTTAGAAACAGAAATGTATTGTTTCACAGTTCTGGAGGCTAGAGGTCCCAGAAGGTGGCAGCAGAGCTGGTGGTTTCTGGGGATGTTGAGGCAGGGTCTCTCCCATGCCTGTGTCCTCGCTGCTGGTCGTTTACTGACAACGTTTGGCATTCCTCGGCTTGTAGCTTCTGCCTTCATGTTCACATGGCATTGTCCCGGTGTGCACACCTGTGCCCACTCTACTCCAGGAGAACCTCTTCTTGACAAATTGCCTCTGCAGTCACCCAATTTCCATACTGGGGGGTCAGGATTTCAACATGTGAATTTGGGGGGGATACATCTTGCCATTGACTGAATGCTCCTGCTCCACTCTGCCCCTGCCACAACCATCTGTTGAATCCCTAATCCCTAACGTGAATATTTGAGGTGGGGCCTTTAGGAGGTAATTACATTTAGATGAAGTCATGGGATGGGTGCCCTTATAAAGCAAGAAGGGACCAGAGTGCTTCCGCTCCACCCTGTGAGGCTACAGCAAGAAAGTGCACCTCTGCAAACCAGGAAGGGGGCTCTTCTCAGGAACTGAATTGGCTGGCACCTTGCTTTTGGACTTCCTAGACTTTAGAACTTTGAGAAACAAACGGTTGTTGTTTAAATCACTCAATCATGCATGGCATTTTTGTTATAGTAAATTGAACTAAGATGTTCCATCCATAACAAGCCCCAACTGCATGGACCCAAAATCTGGCCCTTCACTTAATATGGTGTTCTTTCAGGCACGCTACTTTGCCTCTCTCTGTAGCCTCATGGCTACTACCAAGGCCTACGGTCATGCAGGGGTAAAAGGAATTAGCAAAGGTTTTGAACAGTGTTTGGTATATGGTAGGAGTTTGTTGTCACTAGCCTTCCTCCTTAAGACAATGCGCACGTCCTTTATCACGGCCCCCTCGGCTTGGCTCTTGCGCACTCCTCCAGTCGCGTCTCCCCCTCTTTCTCCCTCAACCTAATTAACTGAAGCTGCACCCAGTTGCCTGCAGTTCCTTAAACACCTTCCATGGAGTTTTAGCCCTCACGCCCTTGCAGAAGTTGTTGTTTTTTGTTCCCTTGAAATGTTTTCCTCACGGCCTCGTTTCTAACTTTTCAGGTAAGATCAAAGCTTACCAATTCCATGAAGCTATCCATTCTCCCTGTCCCTAGGCAGGTAGGTCTGCTGTCTTGATGAAACCCTGGGTTAAATCCATTCCACCTGCCTCCACTCATCAAGGTCATTTTAAGACTTGCCTGACTTCCAGGCAGCAGCCTGCAAACAACAAGATGTTTGCCTGAGTTGTTTTCTAGGAACTTGGAGCCAGCTGTGCCCACTTTGAGCTGAGCCAGTGGAGACTTGGTAGGACCACCGGCCCTTCAACTGGGCATGCGGGGAGGACTGTTCAGCGACCTTATGACCCTGCAGGGGCGGTAGCTTAGTTATGCCTGCGCAGAACGACCACTACTGTACCTGTTCCCAGTCACCTTTCCCCACGCGCCCACCTCCCCACGCCTCAGCCACCCTGCTGCTTTATTCGTTATCCCATAAATACCCTGAGCCCCTTTCCTCTGGAGGGTGGATTCGAGGTTTGTTTTTCCATCTTCTCGCTTGGCTGCCTCGTGGACTTCGCAGTCGTAGCATTTTGGCTTCTTGTTTGTCCGGCAAAAAATGAGCCGGGTCAGTAACATTCACATCTACCACTCTCAGTTGTAATTACTGGTTTATTATCTTTCTCCCCTGTTCAATTGCTCCTGTTGGTGGTAAATTCTATGTCTTGTTTGTTGTATGGTCAGCTCTGAACACAGTGATGGCACATAGTATGTGATCATAAGTATATTTTAAGTACATGAAAGAAAAGCATATGTTGGATCATTTGCAATAGTATAATAATAATAATAATAATAATAATGATAAACACAATTTAACAAAGGGTAGCATCTTCTATTTAAGATTTACTCCTTGCCAGTCACTACGTGAGGTTTTTTATGTGTGGTATCTCATTTAGTTTCAATAATGATCTTATAAGGGATATGTTATTTATTTCTTTTTCTACTGGTGAGGAATCTGGTCTCACAGTTCTAGATTAGACAGGACTCTTGGTAGTGAATAGCAGAAAATTCATTTAAAGCCAACTCTAGCAAAAGGGGCATTTCTCATGAAATCCAGGTGCAGAAATGAACTCAGGCCTCTGGAATAGTCAGGGACATGAAGGAGAATTTTTTTCCCCTAACTTTTGTCTACACATCTTTCTGTGCATCAGCCTTGTTTGTTCTTTTCTCTGCTATAAATTGGTGTTTTCTGATACCAGACCATGGCAGGAAAGTCATGCATCACAATTCATGAGTTTATATCATTTCCATTCAAGAGACCCCAAATCTAGAATGCCTTAGTTCCATTTACTAGGGAAAAAAAATATGGTTGGCCTAGTTTGGGTTAGGCCAGTTCATTGCAACCAATGAATTGTTGCACTGGGGGAAAGAAGATAAAAGCAGAATCGTAAACAAAATTGTTGGAGAAGCCCTTAGCTGCAGAGAAGGGATAGTATCCAGGAAGTTACAAGGTACAGGAACCTGGTAGAAGTTAATCTGACAGGAGGTTGAATAACTCGCCCAAGGTCTTGCAGCAAATAAGTGGTAGAGCAATCATTCAGATTCACTGTAAAGCACTGCTTCCTTGGAGGACACATTTTAACCTCTATATCCTGGAAAAATGTGGTCTTAGTGAGAGGTCCTAGAGAATGACTGCAGAGTAGAAGTTCTAAGTCACAGAAAGATCCTTTTGGTCACCCCTGCCCTGGACTGTTAGGAGTCTTACTCTTCTTTAACATCTACAAATCACACAATCTCAAGGTTGAAAGGAATCTCACAAGTTATCTGATGTCTAACCATCTCTCCACCCAGCCAGATGAAGCATGGGTATTCTTTGTAACATTCTTGCCCAGTGATTCTGAAGGCCCCATGGAGGTTACATGATAGAATTAAGAACATTGACTCTGAGGCCAGAAGGCTGGGCTCAGTATCAACTCCACCACTAACGTACGGGTGCATGTCCTTGGGCAATGGGCTTAGCATTTGTGCCTTGATCTCCTAATCTGTAAAAGGAGGATAACACATAACAACTACATCGTTTATTTTCCCCCCAGCAATATTTATTGTGCACTTATCACGTGCAGGCCTTCTTACAAGTGTTTTCTATTTACCAGCACATTTATCATCATCATAATTCTATGAGGTTGGAAATATTATTTTCAGTTGAGGAAACTGAGGCAGAGGGATGTTAAATACCTCATCCTAGGTCATACAATTACTTAGTGGCAAGGCTGGGATTCAAACACACGCAGTCTGGCTTCAGAGCTTACACACTACCCACCATGTTATACCACCTCTTTGCTGCTCTTGGGAAGAGCAAGTGATAAAATATACATAAGGCACGTAGCACGGGCCCTGACACACCCTACATTCTTAGTAAATGTCGCTGCTGCTGCTGCTGCTGCTGCTGACTTTCCTCTCAGTTCCAGTCTCCTCACTACCAGCCACAAAGCCCAGGTGCCATCAACTCCTCAATTGCTGAATGTTCGTGGGCAGAGAGGGAAGCCCATTTCATGGCCTAGAAGAGGGGCCTTGCGTAGATGCAGGACTTTTCAAGACCCAATATCCCTACCCTGATTAGCATAAGGCTCCCTCTTTTGGGTGGGAAGTAAGAAAGTAGTTGAGAGAGGAACCGCTTCTTGATAAGTTCATTTTATAATAAAACTGGTATTTATTATATATTAGTATCACTGATACCTCTATCTATGAAATATTTATTAGATACAATTTGAAGGCACCAGGTTGAATTGTTCAGGATATTAGGATAAATCAGATTTGAATGCCTCTCGCACGATTACCAATACAAGAGGTAAAATATGCTCATAAATAATCATAAGACAGGAATGGGAAGATTAATATTGTTCAAATGTCTATACTACACAAACAATCTACAGATTCAGTGCATTCCCTATCAGAATCCCAAGGGCATTTTTCACAGATATTTATCTGAAATTTATATGGCACCACAAAACTCTTAATAGCCAAAGCAATCTTAAAAAAGAAGAACAAAGCCGAAAGCCTCCAGCTTCCTGATTTCCTGCTATATTACCAAGCTACAGTAATCAAAACAGCATGGTCTTGGCCTAGGCCAGACATGCCAATATCTAGATCAATGGAACAGAATACAGAACCCAGAAGTAAACTCATGCATAGATGGTCAATTAATGTATAACAAAAGAGCCAAGAATATATGATGGGAAAAAGGCAGAATCTTCAATAAATGGTGTTGGAAAAACAGGACCATTATCTTACATCATACACAAAAATCAACTCAAAATGGTTTCGATGTGAACATAAGACCTAAAGCCATAAGACTCTTAGAAGAAAACAGACAGTAAGCTCCTTGATGTTGGTGTTGGCAATGATTTTTTGAATTTAACATTAAAAGTAAAGGCAACAAAAGCAAAGATAAACAAGTGGGACCACATAGACTAAAAAGCTCTTCATGGCAAAGGAAATCAACAAAATGAAAAGGACACCTCCTGAATGAGAGAAAACATTTGCAAATCATCAATCTGAAAAGGGCTTACTATCCAATATATGTAAAGAGCTGACACAACTCAATAGCAAATGAAACCAACAATCTAATTAAAAATGGGCAGAGGATCCAAATAGGCATTTTTCCGAAGAAGATACACGTGACCAGGTACGTGAAAGGGTGCTTAGCCTCACTGATCATCAGGGAAATGCAAATCAAAACCACAATGAGGTGTCACCTCACACGTGTTAGGATGGCCATGATCAACAAGACAAGAAGTAACAGGTATAGGTGAGGATGTGGAGGAAAGGGAGCCCTTGCACACTGTTGGTGGGAATGTAAATTGGTGCCGCCATGATGGAAAACAGCACAGAGTTTCCTCAAAAAATTAAAACAGAACCAAAATATATTCCAGTAATTCCACTTCTAGGTGTTTATCTGAAGAAAACAAAAACCCTAACTTGAAAAGATATGCACATCCCCAGGTTCACTGTAGCATTATCTGTAATAGCCAAGACATGGAAACAATCTAAGTGTCCGTTGGTGGATAGATAAATAAAATGTGATCTGTCTGTCTATCTATCTATCTATCTACCTACCTATCTAGATGTAAGAATGTTTTTCAGCCCCATATGAAAGAAGGGAATCTTGTCATCTTTGACAAAATAGACGGACTTAAAGGACATTATGCTAAGTGAAAAAAAGTCAAATAGAGAAAAATACTGTAGTATCTCACTTATCTATGGAATCTGGAAAAGAAAAAAAGCCAACAAGCAAGAAAACAAAGCAAACCAAAGGGAAGGGACTGCCAATGGACGTGGGGTGGCTTTTTGGGGTGATGAAAATTTTCCAAAACTAGATAGTGGTGATGGTTGCACAACTATGAATATAAAAAAACCCCACTGAATTATACATCCTAAAAGAGTACACTTATTATGAATGTGAAATTGTATGAATTGTGAATTATATCTCAATAAAGCTACTATTTTAAAAATTAAAAAAAAAATTGAAGCCACCGTATGTTCCAACAATTCCACTTTAGGGTATTTACTTGAGGAAAAAGAAAATGCTAATTTGAAAAGATCTGCACCCCCATGTTCATTGCAGCCTTATGTGAAATAGCAAGACACAGAAACCACCTCAATGTCCACTGATGGACATGTGTGGCGATGGACAGTCACTGAACTTATTGTGGTAGCCATTGCACCGTACATGCATATATCAAGCCATTATGTTGTATACCTGAAACTAATATAATGTTATATGTAAAAATATAATACAGGATATAAAGAAAAAGTAACAAGAAGTAAATACGAAAATTTGAAGAAAAGAGAAATTACTTCAGAATGGCGGGATGAGGGAAGATCTCACTGGAAGAGTTAGCACATGAGTTGGGCCTTTTAAAGAGAGATAGTGATCTGACGTGGGTGAAGGCAAGAGACAGTACACTATGCAGAGGGAATAACGTAAGGAGAGATTAAAAAAAAAAAAAAAAAGACATCATAAGATGTGGCCAAGGAATGGTATCCAGTTTCATTTGGCGAATGCTGGAAGACAGAATTGGAAAGGTAGGTTCAAGCCAGATTGTAAAAGACTTTGAGTATGAGGTTAAGACTCATACGTTATTTTGGATTATGACAGAGGAGGTGTGTGCTGGTTTACAGAATGAATGAAATTACTCCACCAGCAGTGTTAGTGAAGAGGGTCCAAGTAAAGCTGTGGTAAGAGACAACACCTCATCTCAGCAGCCTAAGAAAATGAAAGTTTATTTTCATTCATGCAAGTTCTTCTGTGAACGGGGGCAGTCCTCCAGAACAATTACCTCTCATGTGTTGCTTATCTCAGCAACCAGGCCTCTGTGGACCCAATGGTACCTCCATTTCGACACCTGCTTCCACGATGCCTGTTGCAAGAAGAAAGTTCTGAGAGGTTACCCACCTGGAACGATACTCTGCTCTAGAAGCCACACGTGCACTGTTTCTGCACACGGTCCATGGCCACACGGGTGACACGGCCCTTCCTGATACAAATGGGGACTGGGGAGCCTGGTCTCTCTGTGCCTGGAAAAGGGGAAGACATGGAGACTCCTGAGCCTGGGGAATGTCTCCCACACTCACACTTGCAGAAAATCACTGTGACTCAGAACAAGATTGCATTTACAAACAACACAGAGATATGTACAATTTCTAATATACTATTAACAGAAATTTTGCCATCTGTTGCATTTACCACTTTCAAATGAAGGGAATGTTGTTTACGGTTTATCCACCCACAACACAAAATGAAAGGAAGATATCTACTTATGTCCGTAATCTGCCTGTTGTCATCTCTAGCATGGCATAAACCGATGTACGTTGTGGGTGACACAGGCTTGGCCGACATACAGCGGACACCTCGTTTGGCTTCAGCTGCAAGCTGCAGTCTAACCACTATGGACCACAGCTTCCAAAGGATGCATCCTTGTCAGAAAGTGATGAGAGAAAGCCACACTTAAGAAAGGAAGAACACTGACATAATGTGTATACATATGGTCACCTGTATGTGATCTTAACATATTCTATGGTCTCAAAATATCTTCCTTTTATGGAGAATGGGGTTTAGAACTAGTATGGCTTATTCAAAAGTGCCTGAGCTTTGGAGCCAGAGAGCAATAAACTAGAATCCTAACTTCATGAACTAACTGCTCTGTGACTTTGAGCCTCAGTTTCTCATGTTTAAAGTGACATCGATAACAACAGAGTTGTCAAAAGTATTAAGGACCACAGCTAAATTTAATTAAGAGCCTGGTATGTGTCAAGCATTTTACACATGATGTTCTATCACATGGTAGTTTTCCTCTGTCCTCTATCCATCTCTTTCTCTTCCTCACCAACAGACGTAAGGTCATTGATTCAGTTCTTATGCGGTTGGCGGGAGAAGTTCTAGCTTGAGTCTAAACTGGGCTTTAATGTATCTGATGCACTGAGTGGATGAGTAAGGCCTCAGGTAGTGGGTTTGCATGCGGGACTGTTCCACAAGTGGAAAGGAGTTGCTGAAGGAAAATAATAAAGTGGTTTCATGTGAGTGTCTAGGGATGGGCCTGAAATAGGATGGACATACAGCGTTTGAGATTTCGGTATCCCACCCACATACCCAAGTCTGTGCACAGCTAGAAGTAGGTGGTAAAGGAGATGATGTGGGGAGACTCTGAGACACAGAGACAGAAGCAGCACCTGTTTGGTAAGCAGGTGACAAAGTGTACTACAAAAGAGAAAAGAGGGATATTTTCCTTCACTTTGGCACGAACACCACGAGAATCAGAGTGTGGCTCTGCTAGTGTCTCCTGAGGGTGTGATGCTCTGAGTGCACTGGACCACAGCATCCTTGGGAGGTAGTCAGCATCCTCCTGGTGGGCACCCTCACCGGTGACTGCAGCAAGGCTGTGCTACCCTCAAGTGGCTTCCTCCCAGTTACCATATCCTCAAGGGAGAAGAAGGAAATCAACAGAAGAACGGTGTTGGTAAGGAGTAGAATACCCGCTGGGACCCTTTGAAATCTGTGGGACACTGTGTCTTTCGTAACAGATCCACAGCTTCTAACCCAAGGTCTGACACAAAGGAGCTCAGACAACTCTTTATCCAAGAAGGAAAGAAGGAATGAAAGATTGTCCCAGTCCTCACGTGAACGCTGTGTTTCTCTGTGGGGATGGCATCGGCATTCTGGATGGAAGGCTCTTCATTGTGCACAACTACTTAGGACATTGAAGGGCATTAAGCAAGCCTCCCCCCTCAGCACCGGATTCCAGGAGCGTGCGGCAGTCAAAACACACGCCGTCCCCATCTCAGATGCTTACTGTGGGGACGCGACTCCCTCAGGGTGAAAATCACTGCTCTCATGGGACTCAACATAACCATGCAGGCTTAGAACCAACATTTCTGTGGGAAGCCACAGAGCCTCTGTAGAGCGGGACCTTTCGTCCTCTGTATGCTCAGAACACTGTGACCGGGATTTTCTCTTGCTTCCTTTGCTTGGTGCCCTAGAATCTCCTGGAAGGGATCTCCACTTGACATTCCAGTGTGCTTGTCCAGGGCGAGGAATCTGCCAAGGTCAGCCCAGTGCTCTCCCAAGGAACCAAGCCTGGCTCCTCAACACCACCACCTCCTTGGTCTCTCATCAGACGTCTAGAAGCTTCTCTCTACTGCATTCCAACTGGTAGAGATTTTGGAAAGAAGAATCAAATGGGAGTAAAAATATCAGCTTTGTGAATGCTCTGGTAGTAAAGATAGTAAAGATCAGGAAGATCAGGGCTTTTGGCAAAAACAGATTTGGGACTTTCACTGCCGCATGGATCACAATCCATAGTCCAAGCCTTGTAGATTCTGGCCGGAATGTTGTATGTACGTGTGTAAGGGGGAGGAGTTATTTGGATGGGGAGGGTGAGGTGAGTGAGGCAGGAGAGAAAGATGCCTATGAGGAACCTATGTTTGTGCCTTATAACTTAAAAAAATCTATGCCCTAAAACTCCAGCAGCAAAACTGGCAGTTCTACTATGCACCGCTAGGTGGCAGTAAAACAGAAATGTCTGCAAAGAAAGCAGAAATCCCTTCAGAATTACAGTAAGTTTTATAGACCAAGACAACTGCAGTTGTAAAACATTATGGTGTATCAATTGGCATATTTGCTGATCAAATCTTTACAAGGTTCGAATAGCTCATAAATACTGGGTTCTCTAGTTTGGCCTATTCATGCTTCATGCTTCTGTTTAAGACATTTTGGAGGCTGGAAATCCAGCAAATGGTTGAAATATCAAAGCAATATGCCACTGACAATTTGTTTTCCTGTGATTGAGGGAAAATATATATGCCTCGATTAGAAGCACCACCCAAACAAGCAGATTCTTCTACGTTCAAGGATGAGCTCATTTTTCATGCAAAGCTCAGCCCAGGCTGGAGTGAACTAACAGCTAGATCGTTTTGCTACGTGATTTTTACAAGTGAGTTCCAATTCCCTCATCATCCCCGAAAGAGCCTTATTATGCAGGGATGTCTTCATTTTTTTTTTTTAATAAATGGTAACCAGCTGATGATAAAATCAGGCATAAATGCGTAAAATCATAGGGCAAGGGGTGACATCAAAATACCCTTTTTCACTAAAGTGTTGGTCTCACGTGAGTGGTTGAAGAGAAGAGTGAATTGGTTTATGACTGTCAACATTTGACAATGGGGAAACTGAGGCTTACGTGTCAAGCGCCTTGCCCAAAGATATATGACTGGTGAGAGATTTAACCAGCCTGTGAAACCAGGTTCCCCCCATAAGGCATTGGATGGGCCGTGAAACTGGTTACCTTTAGAGACCAGTTCAAAGAATTTTGGGGTACCAAAGCAAGTTGAGCAGCTAAGCTTGTCTCTGTTTTTGCAGATGTGCATACCAACCCTTTGGGAGAAGAGGGTGAAAGGTAGACCTTCATCATGTGTTGACTGCTCATTTTATTTTATTAGATTGTCTTTGGCCAATCAGTTCCCATAGATTCTGCCTTTGGAAGCACCTCTTGGGTCCCGCCTCAAAGCTAATGCATACGTGCCCTTTGCTCTGTCTAGAATCTTCTGCCTCTGTTTTCACCTGGATAAATTCTACTAAGGATGAATTTGGTGGCCATTGGATGTGTTCCCCAGATACTCTCCCCAGGTGTTGTCTCTGGGGAGGAACAGCTCTTTTTCATCATTGCCTGAACTTCCATTAGACGCAGGGTAGAGACCACATCTGTTTTGCTGGTCATTAGACGCATGGAACTGCTCGGCACATAGGCGGTCCTTGGACAATTACTACGTGAAAGAATAGAGTGATCCTAACCCTGGCTTTTGTACGATGATATTCTTTTTGAAGATGGAATATTTATTAGAGAATTCAAAATAATACAGAGTATAAAAGGTTTAATGCATGTTGCATATTAAATGTATTTATAAGTATTTTAAATAACTGAAAGCTTTAATTTTACCACAGTAGTTCTATATACATTTAACTATATCTATAATATCTATGTGCCTATGTATATATCTATTTATCTATCAAAGATATATAGACTTAATTGTTTGTTTTGCTCTAGGGAAAGAAGAACTAATAATTATTGATCCCTGCTACGTAGCAGGCAGTGTGTTAGGTCTTTGTACACATCGATGCTGTTTAATCTTCAAATATAAGCAGTTTGAGTGATGAAGTTAGATCTCAGATAGTTATATAGCTAATCATGCACTCAGAATGTAGGAAGGCTGGATTCACACCCAGATCTACCTTCCTCAGAAGTTCATGATATTTCCACTCTCCAGAAGCTAATGGTGCTTAGGGAGCAGGTATCATTTTCCTAACCTCAGACAGCTAGTCAGTGGCAGAGCTGAGAGGTAGAATGTGGGACACCTGACCTTTACCCAGATGAAGACTCTCCTTTCTGCATTAAACTTTCTACTCTGCTAATGGGAAAAGAAGGTAAGAACTCATTTTCATGCAGCTGGAGTGATCTGGCAGATTTCAAGATTTCATGAGACCCAGACTTTCCATCGGTTCTGTTTACACTGAGAAATGCATTCATTTGGCAACTGTCTGGGACCCTTGTGAACAGCTGTTAACTTGTGGTGTTAGCTAGTTCACAGATTCCTTGGTCCTCCTGACTCCAGCTTCTGCAGAAGTTCAGGACTGGGAGACACAGATTTTGTAATCCATTTGTTTGTACATAAAAAATGCATTTTCCAGCCCTCCCATTCCTTAGTCTCTTCCTAAGCTGTCTTGCTGTGCATTTGTCCAGAAATTTTGCCATTTTAAATTTGGAGACAATAATTCAAGTCAGAGAAAGCTAAGCACCAGAATTCATGAAAAAATATATTAGAAACAGTTTTTAAATGGGAATGGCTGTATTTGCTCTATCACAAGCAGAGCATTAAAAAAAATCAATAATAAGAACAACAACTAATGGTGATAATGTCTTCCCTGACTCACAGGGATATTTAAGAGCAAAATGATGTAATTGATGGGAAACACTCTGAAAAATAAAAGCACCATGCAGCACAAGACATTATGATTCTTATACGATTGTCCTTAAGCCCAGCTAAGAGTGTCCCTTGTCTCCCTCAGGACCAGATGTCACCACTGATAAATCATTTGTGTAATTCCCAGGGTGCAGAGGACGTCTGCAGGGCTCCAGGCTCTCGTACTTGTTGTTATGATCTCTCCACTGGGGTGTTCAGCGGATGTGGCCAAGGGCAAGTCACAGGCTCTCTGAGCCTTTGTTCCCACGTCTCTGAGACGGGGATTAGCGTTAGGAATGGCCACCTCCTACAGAGCAATTCTGTGTGCAAGGTACAACGCATCTGGGGTTTATTATTTCATTTAATGCTTACAGAGGAAGTGGCTTATTTTAAAGATGAGGAGAATGAAGCACAGAGCAGCGAAGTGTGTAGGGCTAGGTCACACAGCTGGAGGACTGTGGCGTGTCTGTAGGAGCCCACAGATCTTGAGTAAGTACACTGTGTGCAGTGGGTGGTGCAGATTTGACTCTCCAACGTGCTTTTCTCTACTCGCTCTTCTTCTCTGGAGAACTCCCCTCCCCCAGAACATAGTCCGTGGTATTCTGTTAGGACTGCTAACCCCAAGTGTTCTTCCCAGTGTGACCAGACCTCGCCAGTCAACACTTCTCTGTCCTGTACGTTTGCCATTCACCTACTGAAGGACATCTTGGTTGCTCCCAGTTTTGGGCAATTATGAATATAAAGCTTCTATAAACACCTGTGTGCTGGTTTTGTGTGGACAAAAGATTTTGACAAATGCAATTTTAAAGCTAATTAGAATTAGATTTTTGTTATTTGCAATGAAAAAATTTCTGACTAATATAATAGGTAATAAGGTATGTTTATATACATTTTCCTCCTCGATGCTTACAGCCCTGTGCCCAGCATTCTTGTGAATGGCTTTTTCTAATAGAAATAAAAAAGAGCTAGAAAAACTAGTGACACACTTCATATGTATACTCAGTGGGTGTGCCTCCAAAGACCTTGCTTTTTCCACACTGCCCTGCTAGACACGGGAGGTGGAACCAGGCATGCTAATGAGCTTTGACTTTACTGTAAGACAAAGGCAGATAATCAATCAAATTAGGTTACTCTCTTATTCCTCCTGATTATCAAAAAAGTTAACAAATACTTTCTAGTTATTAAGCATGTACATATAATGGCCCCAAACTCATTTTAATATTGTCAACTGACTATACTTCAATAAAAATAAATAAAAATTATTAAGAACTAAAATAATATCTTGTTTTAAACACATTTTACACCTTCATGCCTTCTTGACAACAGAACTCTAACCATGATCGCAGTTTCTACCTGATGATCTGGGTCATAATTTCCCCTGTCACAACAGACAACACACTTTTTCATGTTGCTAATGTAACTGTTTAACTTTCCAATTAGATGGAAAGGTCCATGAGGGTAGGCAGCGTGCTTTCGTCATCATCATCCCAGTTCTTAGCCCAGTACCTGGCATCTGCTGTTAACTAAAGGCCTGACTAATGAATGTATGTGTAAGTGGGCTCGATGGATTGTAAAATGAAGCTGAATAATTGTAATGCAATTAAATCACCAGTGTTTTAGAGGCAACCAAAATACGCAAGGTTGGCCTTTTGTTTAGCCCAGTATCACTAAGGTTTTCGTTTGTCTGCTTTTTCCTTTCTCATATTCTTCCCTCTTTTTCATTAATATTTTGCTGCTCATAAGAGCCTATGACTGTGGGCGTTATATATGCAGTATGTAGAAAAGAAAGACTGGTCTCTAGTATCTGATAGATCCTGGCCCTGTCCCTTAACATTTGTGTGGCTTTGAACACATCCCTTAAAATCTCTGACCTTCACTCTCTAATGCAAAATGGGAATCCAATAAGCTACCCCAAAAATGTGTGATGAGGAATAATTGCAATAAGGCCATCAAATCACCCAGTAGGTGAACCACAGACATGATTTATTGAGATTTCCAAAAGAGTAGGACACTTAATGCCAGTGTGTTAAAACGAGGCAACGCAAAGCTTGAGCGCTGCCTGGATGGAGGAAGTGCAGGGGGAGTGAAGACATCACTCAGAAGGTTTCCACTGTGATCGTGACACTGCAGGTGCCAGATCAGCCTGAGGCCAAGGCCAGGTTGTGAATAAGGATGTTTCTGAGTGATGGAAGGAACGCATTTGCTTCCAGAGCAAAGGACTATTTTCTTCATTGAGTCAGTGTACATGAGTCACACCGTTTTAGAGCCCCACTGCGTTCACCTGTGTGTGCAAATCTGCAAACACTTCCAAGGACCCAGCTCCAGGCAGCTTTGTGTGACCTCAAGTGGCTGTGTCATCGCTTTTCCTTTCCTGAGCGACACCTTCTCTGTTCATCCAAGATAAAGGACAATAAATATTAGGAAAACAGTTTGGGAAGTCAGAGATCCTTAGAGCTTGCTCTTATTTAGCCTTTTCAAATATCTATCTGAACAGATAACTCCTGACTCTTGTGTCAGCAGGAGAGGGTGGCAGTTGAGAATATGGTCTGGAGGAAGTCACATCGACGGGATTCACATCCTTGCTTCTGCCTTTATTAGTTTTGGAACTCGGCACAGGTATCTAACCTCTATAAGCCTCATTATACTCATCCATATAATGTGTATAAAATACCTCCTTGGCATGACTAAAAAAAAAGCCCAGAGCTTAGTACTTAGCAGTTAACTGACTGCTGGAGTTGCACGGGTTTTTGTACAAGTTACTCTGTGAATCTCAGAGCCAGCAGGAGATAGGTCGCCCAGGGTGGAACATCGCTGGCTGTTCCACAGTGTCAGCCTCTCCCTCCCTCTCTCCTCTCCTTTCTTTCCATCTTCCAGTCCTTTGTATATTTCTTTCTTACTTTCTGTTGTTGCCAGCCATCTCTTGACCGTCTACCATGGGCCTACAGATGAGCAATCAAAACTTCTTTACAGAGTGCTTCCATGGGCATTCACTTTGCTTTTACATTATTTCTCATTTTACAAAGTACATTTATATACATGTGTCCTGTTTTATTTCAACATATTTTATACACCTATAATGGGTAGTCAGAAAAATGCACAAATCACAAGTGATCAACAATATTTGCAAAGTCCATGTGCCTATGTAATCAGCACTGAGATGAACAGAGGACGTTTCCCGTACCCCCAAATCTTCCCATGTCTCTTCCTAACCAAAAGTAACTACTCTTCTGACTTCTGTCATCTTAGATTAGTTTTGCCTGTTTTTGAACTTTAATAAATGGAATTATATACAAAGATATATATAAATACATACATACATGTAATGGAATTATATACATATATGTAAACATAGGCAAAATTATATACATAGATGTAAATCTTTTCTGTACGGTTTATTCCTCTCCATTAGTGTATGAGATTCACCCATGTTGCATATAGCAATAGTTCTTTCTTGTTGCTGTGTAGTATTTTTTTAAAATTCATTCTACTTTTTGTGGACATTTGGGTTGTTTCCAGTTTGGGGATGGTATGAATCCTTGCGGTTTGTCTTTTGATATACAGGTAACATAGACACACACTTCTGCCGGTCGTATGCTTAGGCGCTGAATGCCAGGTTGTAGACTATTCATCTTTAGCTTGGTTAGGTCCTGCTTAAAGGTTTCCCAGACTAGTTCAAACAATTCATTCCCACACCAGCAGAAAACGATTCTAACAGCGCCATATACTCACCACCAATTGGTATTGTCAGAATTTTTGTTTATGCCCTTTCTGTTGGAAGTGTGGTGGTATTATTTTTATTTCAATTTGCATTTCTCTAATGCCTAATGAAGTCTAGTGCCTTTTCATGCGTATTGACTGTTTGGAATATATTCTTTTGTGAAATGCCTATTTAGATTTTCTATCTTTTTCTTCGTAATTTGCATTTTTTTTAAAATTCTGGATGTAGATTCTTTGCTTTATATATACGCCAGATATATTCTCCTGCTTTGTGGTTTAATTTTTCACTCTCTAAAAATTGTCTTTTGGCATATAAAATTTCTTAATTTTTATATATTTATTTATAATTTTATGCAATTTTATAATTGTATAGTGTATTAAAAAGTCCGATTTATAATATTTATGTTGATTTTTGAGTTCTGTTTAGTAAATCTTTGCTTACTCTCAGGTCATAAAGATATTTTCTTTTCTTCTTTTCTAGAAGATTTAATGTTCTACTTTTCACATGTAGACATCCATTTCATGGGGAATTAATTTTTTTGTTGTTGTTTTAGGAAGGGATGAAGGTTCCTTTTTTCCGTAATAATTTTCAGTTGATCTAGTACCATTTCTTGCAAAGTCCATTATCTCCTGACTGCACTGCAGAGAATTATCTGTCCAAATCCAGTGACCAGATATGGGTAGGTTTATTTCTGAACACTCTCTTGTCTTCTGCTGATGTATGTCTTAATCAATGTATGTTTAAACAAATCTTGATATTTGGTAGGCTGATCTTGCAGTATTGCCTTTTTCAAGATTGTCTTGGCTATTCTTAGCGTCTTGCATTTCCACATAAAATTTAGAATCAATTGGTCATTTTTTACAATATCAACTAGTTCTGCTTCAGATGTTGAATGGGGTAGTACTGAACCAACAGTATGAGTTTTCCAAGAAGTAAGCATGGCATATCTCTCCGTTTAATTTGGTTTTCTATAATTTCTCTCGCTAAAGTCTCATAGTTGTGAGTGCAGAAGTCTTGCATCTCTTTTGTTAAATATTTTCCTAAGTATTTTATATCTTTGATATCACTGTAAATGGTATCATTTAAAAAATATTTTTATTATTGCTATATAAAGCAGTTTTAAAATATTAACCTTGCTATTTTCAGTTATTAATTCTAATTGCATACTCCTTCACATTGTCTATTGCATAGTTATGTCATCTGTGAAAAAGGATCTGTTTAATTTCTTCCACACCAGTCTTACGCTTTCAATTTTTTTCTTCCCTTATTGTGCCAGCCCAGACCTCTGTACAGTGTGGAATAGAAATGGTAGTATCGCGCCTTCCTGTCACATTCTCAATTTCAGGGAGAAAGTTTGACATTTCACTATTAAGTACAATATTTGATGTAAGTTTTTAAAGGATAATATTTACCCAGTTAAGAGAGTTCACTCTATTCCAAATTTGCTAAGAATTTTTAGAATGAATGGTGTTGGATTTTATCAAATGCATTCATGTATTGAGATTATATTATTTTATTCTTTATTCTGTTAATGTGCTGAATTACATGGATTGAACTTTTGGGTGCTGACCCAACCAGGAATTTTTATTTCTGAAATAAACCGTAGCTGGCCTTGGGAACTATCATTTTTATATAGTGCTGGATTGGACTTGTTGATATTTTATTTAGGATTTTTACATGTTCCTGAGAGAGATTTCTCTGACATTTTCCTTTTTTTTTTTTTGTACTCTCCTTGCCAGGCTGTTGAATCAAGGTTATGCTGATCTCATAAAGCTAGCTCCTCTTTCCTGGAAAAAAATCCTTGCAAGATTGATGATAGTTCCTCCTTAAATACATGGAAAAAGTAACTAATGAGGCTGTCTGAGCCTGGAGACTTCTACATTTGATGGAATGTTTTAATTGGAGATTTAACTTTTCAAATAGCTATAGATTATTCAAGTTTTCTATTTATTCTTGTGTCCGTTTAGGCAAGATTTCTTCTTTTAGAAATTTAGCAATTTCATTTAACTTTTAAAATTTACTGACATAAAGGTATTCATAATATCCTTTCATTATCCTTCCTTCTTTTTAAAAAATATTTGTGGGATACGCTGTGACATGTTCTTTCTTATACCTGGTTATTAAATCTCTCTCTCCCTCCCCTCCTTTCTCTCTCTCTTCTTGATCAGATTTGCTAAGCCTTTATTCCTTGTGTTATTCTAATGATCTCCTTTGCTTTGTTTATTTCCTTTACTGTATTTATTTTTTTTCCATTTCATTATTTCTGCTCTTTTCATTTCCCTCCTCCTTTTTCAGTTAATTACATAAAATTTGGGGCTTGGGCCTTTTAAAATTTCTTTTCCAATGTATACATTTAAGGCTACACATTTTCCTTTAAGCCTATATACTTTAGGAGCATTCAAAAATTTTTGTATGTTTTTAAAAAATAATTTAGTACAAAATATTTTCTAATTTTCATTTTGATTAATTCTTTAACCCAAGAGCCATTTAGAAACATTTTGCATAACCTTTAGTTTTAGGGGTTTTCTATTTAAATTTTTGTTATTTCTAGCTATAAATCGCTGTGTTTGGAGGACATATAGTCTAGCAAATGGTCAGTTTTGATAAAGGCTCTATGTACACTTGAAAATAATGTGTGTTCTCACACTTTTGTTTTCAGTTGCAGTGTTCTATAGCTGTCAGTTCCAAAGTGTTATTTCTGTTATTCAGAACTTTCTTCGTACTGATGTTTTTGTCAGTGTATGTATCAGTTATTGAGAGAGGCATGCTGATATTTCTGACTGTGATTGTAGGTTTATTTTTTTCTTTTTCTTGTCAGTTTGTAGTTCATAGATTGTGAAGTTATGCAATCATATTTATTAATGAGTACTCAATCTTCCTTTTATCCTATGAAATATATTTTTTATTTCTAAGAATGTCTTGCCTATGTTGTCTGATATTAGTATGGCTCCACTGGTTTCGTTTTGTTTAGTTTTTAGGTTAGTATTTGCTTGGTACTTTTTTTTGTGTGTGTGTGGCCAAAGCTATGAATGCCCTGCTCATATCTCCTCAGCACTCACTCTTCTAGGAAATGCCAAACATCCTGCTGAGTCCTTCTGAAGGCATCTTCGACTCCCTGCTGACAGCTTCATCTGAATGACTCCCGTGGCAGGCAGAAAGTAGGGGGAGTCCGTAGTTCTCCAGGCAGAACTCTCCACTAACACGGTACAGGAGTTTAGGGATATGTACCTCAGTTTCCTCACCCCTCAGTGGAGACAACTGTGATATGTGTTTTATGCCTTCTCTCAGCAATCCACAGGAGAATTCAGCTATAGTTGCCCCAAGAATTAAACGGTGCATCAGTGCACCCAGTATCCCTTCTTTTCCTGTCTTATTTTCCCACTCTCTTACATATGATCCTGGCACCGTGTAATACTAAACTATTTGCACTCAAATTCTTGTGTCAGAGTTAGCTTCTGCAGAAATCCAGCCTAAGAAACTATCTTCTTACTTACAGTTTGTCTATATCTTTAAGTTTAAAGAGTATCTCTTACAAGGAGCATATTGTGTGTTGTTTTCATCAGTCAGATAATTTTTGTTTTTAATTGAAACGTTAAGTCCATTTATATTTAATGTGTATACTGGTATATTCGCGTGTGCTATTTTCTCTACCATGCCTATCTTTATTATTTCTCTATTAACTTGTTAGTTGTACATTGTTTTACTATACTTTTAGGGAGCATCCTAGAAATTACAACAAGCATCCTGGACTAATTACAGTCTAAGGTAAATTAGATTTCTTACCACTTCCCAGATATTGCTATGATTTAAAACATTTTTATTCCATTTTTCTCTTCCTGATTTTTTTGTTATTAATGTCAAGCAAAGTAACACATACATTTTAGAGTTCATAAGACATTATTAACATTGTTTGTTTAGACAATATTCATTCAGGTTTATACATTTAATGTACCTATACCAATTGCCCTTAATTCTTTCCTGCATTTTGACTTTATTGTTTAGAATCATTTTCCTACTGTTTGAAAAACTAACTGCTTTTAGTGTTTCTTTTAGTGTGATTCTGTTGACAGCAAATTTTCTCACAGTTTTCTGTTTGTATAGAAATATTTTTATTTACTCTTTGCTTTTTTTCTTCTTTATATAATTGACATTGTTTTTATTGAGGAATAACTTACATACATTCAAAAGCACAAAACTTCAGTGTTCAGCTTGATGAATTTTTATGTGTACCACCCGAATCAAGGTTTGGCATGTATAAAGCACTCCAGAAAGTCCTCCCATCCTCCCCCAAAGACAACACCATTCCATAGAAGTAACTGCAATTCTGTTACAGAATTGTGTTCCTTAACCATGATTTAGTTTCGCCTGTTCTTGAACTTCATGTAAATGATATGCTACAATATGTACTTTTCTTTCTGGCTTCTTTTACTCAACATTGTGTCTGTGGAATCATCCATCTTTTAGGTGTAATAGCAGCATTTTTTAATTGCCACATAGTATTCTGTTGAATATATCACAATGTGTTTATGCATCCTATTACTGATGGACACTTGGGTTGTTTTTCATTTCATTACTAATAATCAAGCTGTGATGAACATTATTGTACATGTTTTCTTCTTTGTAGGACATAAACACTTATTTCTGCTGGGTATATACCATTTTGTCACTGGTTTTAGTTTGGGGAGTTAATGGATATTTCCTTTAATCACTTTAAAAAGCATTTTTATAGTTTTATATCTTCTAAAGTTTCTATTGAAAAGTCATCCATTAAGATTTATTATTCCTCCTTTGAAGGTAAATGTGTTTTTCCCTCCGGCTGCTTTAAAATGATTTTATTTTTGGTTTTCTGTAGTCTTTTTATGCTATGCCTGGGTGTGGCTTTCTTTTTATATATCCTGCCTTAATCTGTGACTTAATGTTTTTTTTTGTCAATTTTTGATAATTCTCAGCTGTTAATGTTCAAATATTGTCTTTGACCCTTTCTCTCTTTTCCTCCTTTATGTAATTCCAATTATATATATGCTAGACCATTGTGATCCTCTCATATGGCTCTCATGGTACTTTCTAACACTTCCATCTTTTCTTGCTCTCCTTGTATTGGCTTCAACAGTTTCTGTGGACCCACCTCTTGCTTCACTGTTAGGTCCACATCGAATTCTTAATTTGGATTAGTATGTTTTTTTAGTTCTAGAATTTTTATTTGACTTTTTAAGGTGCCAGTTCTCTGATTATCTTCTCCATATTGTCATCTATTTCTTAAAACATTTTACTAAGTTATTTTAAAGCTCATGTCTGATGGGTCCCCGAGTCAAGTCTTCTCCCATTCTTCTTCTTCTCCTGTCTGTGCTTTTCTTTAGTCTTGTGTGTTGATATGATGGATATGTTTAATTGATATGCCAGACATTATGCATGGGAATTTGTGGAAGTTCTGGGTCATGTCATTTTCCTCCAGAGTGAGTTTGCCATATGCTCAGGATGGTAAATAGAGGCCAGAACACATGAATACAATCTGAGAATGAGATGACCTGAAGCTGGGTTGCAACTTTGGTGAGGCTACACTTGCCTCTGGTCCATCCCATATCTGGAGGGTAGCCTTCCATAGACGTTATTTATTTGTTTCTAATACTGTATCAGGTAAGATTCCCTTGGATGCTGCAAGTTAAACAGAATAAATTTATCATCTTACATCATCAAATCCAGAGATAGGGTGGCTCTTTGGCTGCTAATTCATAAATGCATCTTGTTGTTGACCTAGCTTGCTTGGACTCTCTAAAATTCTCCTGGCCGTGTTCTCATAGTTTAAATGGCTGCTGTGAAGTTGTCTTTATGGGGCTCTGTGTAAGAGTGAATAATACATTTTCTAGAGCCCTCCTTCCCCCCAAAGACTTCCCTTCATGTGTCTTTGGCAAGAATTTCGTCACATTCCTATGCCTAAACCAGATTTTGTCAGGGGTGATGGAATGACCTCATTTGACTTAGACTGGTGAAGATTAACCACTTAGGCCTGGGGAGGGGTCCTTTCTCTGAGCATACAGCTGGGGGGAGTATGAACATCTAAGCAAAACTGGGACCTGATTGACAAGGAAGAAGGAGATAATAGGCATCTGTCACGTGGAGAGATAGCTGTCTCCCATACAGCAGTCCCATGGGAGGCATAATATTGTATCCATCCAGTTTTTTTTAAACATTTTTTATTGAGTTATAGTCATTTTATAATGTGTCAAATTCCAGTGTAGAGCACAATTTTTTCAGTTATACATGAACATATATTCATTGTCACCTTTTTTTTTTTGCTGTGAGCTACCACAAGATCTTGTATATATTCCCCTGCACTAATCTTGTTTATCTACTCTACATTTTGAAATCCTAGTCTGTCCCTTCCCACCCGCCGCCCCCTTCCATCCAGTTTTAATTACGGAAAACTGTGATTCACAGAGTTTAAATACCCAGCACAAGGTCAAGTGTTTAGTGGCAGAGTCTCTGTTAAAATAAATTTCATCTGATTTCAGATTCTGTACTCTTCTTAATGCCCTGGAGTTTTCTGACAAATATGTAAGTTTTCTTTTTTTTAGCAGGAGTGGGGAGGTAATTAGGTTTATTTATTTATTTATTTTTTTAATGGAGGTACTGGGGATTGAACCCCGGACCTTGTACATGCTAAGCAGGTGCTCTACCACTGAGCTATCCCCTCCCCCATGAGTTTCCTTTTTTTTATAACCACCCCTACAAGACATTCACATATACAGATTGAGGTGGATGACACCCATTTTACCCTCTGCCCTTCTAGCTCTTAGCCAAAACATCACAGATGGTCAATCAGGATGAGAATACTATGTGGAGAGTTAATCACCTATGGATCTAAGATTGCCTAAAAACTTTAATTCATATATTTCTGTGGCCATTCCTCAACAAGTAATGGACATAAGCCACCTACGGCCTAAGCATTATAAGGTGTTGCTGTTCAAGCTGAAACCACCCGGGACCAATTAGATTTTTCACCTCCATTAGCAAATATGATTTGTGTCCACTCCCTGCTGCCATTCATAATTTTGAACTCTACTCTCCTTAAAATATTCCCTCTCAGCTTCAGCTGAATGATTTTCACAAGAATCTGTCTCTTTGAGAAGTACCCTTAGGATGATGGATTGGTAGCCCTGACAACATTTGCTAAGTTGGGAGCACATTAGCCATTTCCATTTCTCTCCCCCAGAGCGGAGATGGGGAGCCATGAAACCCTGACATGAGGAGAGTTGGAGGGTAGACCTCTCCATGACAGAGCAGCTGGAACAACCACAACTCTAGCCCTTGAGAGCTGCTCATGCCGCGGGGTCAGGGGAGCAGCATTTTATGTTCCTTTGTAGCATAAACTGAATATTTTTATAAGAAACAAATCTTCCATCTATGATCCTGTTCCCATTAGTGGGTCAAGGCAAGAGCAAACCAGAGAGGCTTAATTTACTTAGGAGACATTCAGTATAAATACTCTATTCCCTTGTGTGATGTTCTTGTTCTGTTAGCCTTAATACGTGCAAACAAAGATGACTTACTCAAAGTTTTGATATGCCCAGAGACCATCCTTCTTATAACAGGGTGTTCCCTTTCGGCTGGGTGTCAAGAAGATCCAGAAAGTCTGCGTCAACACAGCATGTATTTTCTCTCCACTAAACTACTATACAATCTGTAATTGTTAACCCCACAAGTTTGAAAGTTTACCTTAACATTTGTGGGAAGCAGATGGTTTTCATACACTGCCAACCTGTTGTTACCAAAGCATTTTCCAAGAATTGTTTCCCAGCCACAGTCACTAGCATAATTAACCTTCCTGTGGATTGAATAAACAAGGAAACGGTCACCAGTCTGCCTGAAAGCCAAATGCACCATTCAAGATTTGCCTCCGAGTGAGCTCTGGGCCACTTATAAAACCACATGCAGCTTGATGAATCATCCTGTTTGGGATGCTTTCTCGTGGCCACCGTTCTTACCCTGCCTCCTTCTCCATTCCATAGTGCAACCCTCTCTTTCTAGCCCTACGTTCCCATTTACCTATTTCTATCTGCAGCCATTGGTTTGGCAGGGTCCGGAGGTATTTTTCTTAACAGAACAGTAACCAGGCAAGAAATAGCTAGGCTGTAAGAAGAAATGGCCTTAGATTTGAGGCTTTTGGACTAACCATCTTCAGCTGTTTGTTTCCTTACAGACGTCATCCAGCCTTTTTCAGTGCCTGTGAATTCCCTGCCACTGCCGCCACCCTCCCACCTTTCTGATCTTTGCATTGTGTCCTGCTATCAGTGTCTTGCTAATTTCTCTCTCTCATTTATATTTCACTTGTTTCGTCTTTTTTTTTTAACCTTTTTACTTTGAAACAATTATAGATTCACAGGAAGTAGGGAAAAAAAAAGTACAAAGAGGCTGTCAGCTGAGGGGGGCTGGAGAGGGATTCGAGGAGGTGCGCTGCCCTAACTGGAAAAAGGCACAAGGAGCCAATGTAATGCGCAAGGGGCCGACATGGAGCAAAACAGCACTTAGCAGTACAAGTGGGTGAATGCGCCGGCGCTCAACACTTTCTTCTAGTTCAACAAGGTGGTGCGCCCCGTGTGGCGCACTTGTCTGCCCGGGCATGTGTATTGTTCATAATGCTGAGTCACGCTACTGGCGCACGCGTACATTTCCCTCTTACCAGGTGCAAGCTATTGTGAACTTTGGCCTGGGCCCCACGGCCTACTCACTTAAGGCTGCCGACAGGGGTCCTGTGTGTACCTTTCAATTAGTTTTCCCCAATGGTTACATCTTCCATAAATACAGTCTAATAGTGAAACCAGGAAATTGACATTGGTACTATCCTCAGAGCTTATTCAGGTTCCAACTGTTTTAGATGCGTGTGTGTGTGTGTGTGTGTGTGTGTGTGTGTGTGTGTGTCCTGAGTTTTAAAGAGGAAACGTCTTCAGTCTTCTGCCTGACTTCAGAATGTTTCAGAATGGGATTCAATAAACACTCATTTAAGAGGATGTATGGAAACTCACATTGTCAGAAAACACACGTTCAGTTGATCTTCACATAAATCCTTTTAAGAAGAGATTCTATTACTCCTTTTATCCATAAGGAATTCAAGTAAACGTCAAAGAAATCCAGTGATAGTCCCAGGGTCATCTAAGTAATGTCTGAGTCCAAATCCAGGGCTCACCATGCTGCTCACCTGGTCCTTCAGCCTCTGCGGAGACCAGGGCCTCTGTCTCATGCATTCTATTCGATTCACAGCCTGACTTGAAGCTCACTTTTACAGAGGCCTGCAACTTTCTTGCCTCCCTGACTACTGATCCATAGCCTAGACTCACTTCTGACCAGTATGCCCTTTGCTTTTCTAATCCTGACGTCTGTTTGGGGGTCAGAGTGCTCAGTGACCCATGGTGGTATTTGTGATTGTGCCTTAAATGTTGGGAGTAGTTTAGGATGCTCTTCCATACTTGTGGTTTGTTGATGTCCCCAACATATTGAGGTAGGTGGGCTGATGCTACTGTTCCAATTTTGTAGATGTGGGTCATTGAGATTTTGGAATGACAAAGTCAGAAAATCCAAAGTCAAGCCGTCAGAGGTGGAACCAGAATAAAACTCAGGTCTTCTGACTCCTGGTGAAAGTAAGTTCTCCACACTGCTTCCTATCAGAGTGCGGGAGGGCGTCTTTCCGATTGACTGAGTGCCTACTGTGTGTCATGAACTAGCCTTCTTACATACCTGGCTCACTTTGCTCTCTCAGCAGTCCTGCAAGGTTGACTATTATTAGCCTCATGTTGCAGATGAGGACACAGACTCAGAGAGCATGGGTGACTTAGCACCAGGCAAGTGGTAACATCAGGATTGGAATCTGAATCTGTCTGATTCCTGACCTGAATTTGTAACCTGTACTTTCTATTTTGAAAGAAATAAATAATTACCTCATTTTCCTCCAGACACAAAAACAAAAAAGTTCAAATTGTGTGCTATAGGGAGATATTAAAAATAGAGATTAAAATTAATTAGGGTAGTGTATTAACATTTTGAATTATTTACTAATAACTACGCATTGAGAGATTTCACATAAAAATCTGGACTTCTAGATTTTCATGGCACAGTGACACAACTGGCAATGGGTTCTTGGCCCCTGAGTGTGTCTTCTGGGTTGCCAGTGTTCCCTGACAGCACCTCTGCTCTTACCTGCCAGCCCTGCAGGCGTGTGAGTTGTTGGTGTCTCCTCAGACAGTGCATTAAGGGAATGGTATTTCAAGTCAAAGCTGTGGGTTTAAATCACAGGTCCAGTATTACCCATGAGCCTATGGCAGTCTTGAAACATCACCACAGGTCCTTTGTCATCTCCTTTCATGTAGTGATGGAGTTTATTTTCCCTCCTCTAGAATTTGTATGAGTATATGTCTGCTTTGGCCAATAGAATATGGGAGAAGTGACTATGTGACTTTCAAAGTTAGGTTATAAATGTCATGCCGTTTCTGCCTTGTTCACTGGAGCACCCTCTTTTGGAACTAACCTGAGACCATCATGCTGGAGAGGCCATGTGTAGGCATTCTGATCAAAAGCCCCCTTGATCTTGGTAATCATTCCACAATGTATATGTATGTCAAATCATCACATTGTACAGGTTAAATCTAAACAATGATATTTTTCAATTATACCTCAATAAAGTTAAAAAAGTTCCAGCTAAGTCCAGCTACCAACTATTCCTGTGAAAGTACCAGACACAAGTGAAGCCATTTTCAATCCTCCAAACCAGCCCATCTGCCAGGTGAATACCACTGAAAGAGTTCAATGCTACATGGGAGAGAAGAATCATACAGCTGAGCCTTGTTCAAATACTTAACTGCAGGATCTTGAGATACAATAAAATGCTTATCGTTTTAAGCTTTGGGGTAGTGTTGTTTTTTTTTTCTCAGCAGTAAATTAGACAAAGTATTTAAGTTCCGTGCCTCAATTTGATCATGTATAAAATAAAATTTAAAAAAATATTCCTTGTCCTTTTCATACAGATGAAAATAGGAGCAAATGAAAGAACAAATTAAGCAACATACTATAAACTACCAAGTACTATTCAAATAAGGTTATTATAATGATTATAAAAGGCTTAGGACTTTGTGACAATCTTCACCACTTCACTAAGCCTCAGTTTATCTTTATCAAAGAGATATTAAAGCTATCACTGGCTGTGATTAAGTACTTAGCACAGTGCAAAGCATGTAAGTAGTTTCTTTTCCTTTACTTATTTTTAGCTCCTTCTAATTACTAAGTTTCTTCTTTTGTAGGGTGGTCCAAGCTTGACTACCCTTGGACTCATGTACCTGATCTCCAAACTCTCCCTTTTCACCATCAAAATTGAGCAATCCTGAGTGAGCTTTGTGTACTCAAGTTCCTTCTAAAAGGTCTGGTGAGGAGGAGAGAATGGCATGCTCATTCTTTTAGAAGCAGCAGTTCGCAATGAAATGAATACAAGTTTTGAAATCAAGAATTTGGCACCTGCAGGATTTCATGATGCTTGTCACATCCAGGCAACTTCAAATCAAGGCAGCCTATCAGAATGCTCTTCATGAAAAAAGATGCAGGTAACGGAAAAATGGAACAGTTTGCTGTCTGTGGCTCTAAATCAAATTAACTTGTTTAGCTCAGAAGAAGAAAACTTCCTTGATCTAGTCAATATATAGCTTCTGATGTATATTACAAAAGATCTGATTCCAGATGTTTCAGATTTGCTGGTTGTGGTATGATTACTTGGTACTTTTCTCTAAGGTGCTCAGCAAGTTCTTTAGAGGCAATTTGTTTCATTCCTCCTGCAAATAGTTTGGAAAACTAACATTCAGTATTTGGTATTTATCTCTGTATCTGACATGCCCAAGGGGTTTGCAATATCTCTACTTCCTATAGCCTAAGAGGGAGGGGACTGTCAATGATCTAATGTTGTGATAAACACAAACTTGGTGGGAAACTTGTACTTGGAAGGCATAACCTATTTTTCCAAAATTAGATTGTTAAGGGCCGAATCCTCTTCCATTTACTTCCCCAGAGCCTGGGCTAGATCAAGGACATGAAAATCATATAGAATGACCAGGGCCTGCATTTTCTGGGCAGACTGCTGTTCACTTAAACACTTGCTGTAGCAGTCCCTGTGTTATTGTCCCTCCCGAGTTAGTCCCCAACAAGGGTACCCCTGCCCAGTGTGGTTTATGCCAATAGAACGGGACCGGGTTCAGTTCAGAAACAAAGGAAAGTTCTATTCTTTTTTTTTTTTCTTTTTCTTCTCCTTTTTCAGTTTTATTAGGTAGAATTATTACCAAAGTTCTATTCTTTGATCAGAGAATGGAGAGGAGTGAGCATGCTCTCTTCATGGGTGGGGCTGCTTTATGGGGATCTCCTGTGGGGGAGGGGGCGGAGCTTTCGCAGGGCTGGGCATGCGCAGGTGAGCTGCTCCGCTCCAAGTCTCGTCCCGGCGCAGCGTCTCTGCGCACGGCCCGCTGCCGCCGGCGCCATCTTGGACGGAGTGCGTGGGCCCGGCTTCTGCTTGCGGTCCTGAGATGAGCAGAGCTGTCGGGGCGCAGCCCTCTCCTGCGGGGGAGCTCCGGTCTGAAGTGCCAGGTGCAAGGTCTCCCCGTGCAGTGCCCTGTGAGCAAGTGACACCCGACGAAGCACAAAGGAAAAGAAAGGTCAGACTTTATTTTCCATATTCTATTTTTATACCCTGGGAATTGTTAATGGGCTTTGCCGGTACACGTGACGTTGATTTCTGTGTGTGTGGATTCAGCGCTACCCCATGAAGCGTGCGCTACAAAAAGCGCTGTTAGTAATGCCCGTGAGCGTGAAGTGTCCGCTTTGTTTTCTCGGCTTGAAATGCGTTTCGCCACATCCAAATCCGCAAAAACCTAGTTAATTCTCACCCACCTTTTAAGACCTGTTTTTTTTTGCTCTGGAAAAACCATCCCGGAGCCAGCTGAGCAAATTCTTCACTCTGCTTGTTGTAAGGCTACTCGCAGTGGTACTTACTCTGATTGCAGAACAGCGTTTGTTTCTACACTGTTTTTCCTGGCTAGACAGAGCTCTTTCTAGTTCAGTGCCATTCCTGGTTCTTCTGTGATAACCCACTACCCAGTACTGAGGTTGATTTCGAGAAAATATTTTATAAATTATTGGATAAATAATTATTTACAAGGCTTTGGAAAAAAACAAAAGCAGAAAATACTTAAAGGACTTTGGGGAAGAGAAAGGAAATTTACCCAACATTTATTGAGAGCCTAGTATATGCCACTTAACATAGAAGAACTTACTTGTTCCTCACAGCACCCTTTAGAAAAAAAGTATGATTGTCCTCATTGTCCTAACAACTGAAAGTGTAATAAATACATTAAAGTTACACAACCAAGAATTGGTGAATTCAGATTTGATTGAAATCTGTGTGATTCCATAACTGGAAGTCTTTCATACTGTTCTTTTCTACTTCTCAGTGAGGCCCGCACTCATAATTTGTGCTCTCAGTGAACAGGATTCCTGGACATCTGATTTATTTTACTCGATTTTGTCAGAAACAAATGTTCAGCCACCTCCCAAACATCAGGCCTACCGCTTCCTAATGACTTTTTGACTTCTTGGCCACTTCTAAGGTCCAATATTGCCAGGCTATGAAGAGACATGAGGTATAGCTGATATACAGAAAACCCAGACATATTTGAAGCGTATAATTTGGTAAACATCCATGAGAAAAATTATAGTTTCCTCTTGCTTATGGGTAGAATGTACAGTAAAATTTTAAAAAGAAGTGGTCCAAAGTGGTCTCTTGACTTGCTCCTCCTTTTAGGGGAAAACATTCACTCTTTTATTATTATGTGTGATGGTAGTGTTACCGGGAAAAGGGAGATAAGAATTACCTAAGTTCTTAGTCACCTGAAAAAAAATATTTTTGAGAAGAGACAGAAAGTGTGATATAAGCAAGATTTTTATTAGTGAAGTAAGAAAAAAAGTGAAAGGACACTCCTGAGATTTGGGAGCGGGCCAATCCAAGAGAAGAAAAATGGTGCAGTTCCTTTGTTTTTCCAATTTTTACATCCTGGTTTTGTGATTGACTGATTGACTGATTGATTGATTGGCTGATTGATTGATTGATTGATTGACTGATTGACAACTCAGGTTCCTTGCGTTCTGGTTAATTGACATCTCAGGTTCCTTGTGTTCTGGGTTGTTCCTTTCCCCATCCCCTGCCCCTGCCCAGTGCTCATTTCTATCTAAACTACCTAACAGTAGCTTTACCGTTTTTGTAGGTGTGGTTCATTAAATTGAAGATGTTCCCTTCTGTGACTGCATAAGAGGTTTTTTGTTTGTATTTTCGTCTGTTTTTTTTTTTTTTAATCTAGACAGGATTGGATGTTGGATATCATCATATGATTTTTCTGAATCTACTGAGATGATTATATGTTTTCCTTTTTAATCTGTTATTCTAATGGTAAAGTACCCTCAAGATTTTTTAAAATAAATTTTAGATTCTATAGATCTGTGATTATAAGTTATTTAAATACTTGGATCTATCTTACCAAAATTCTAGTATTATTTTGGACATCATAAATCTAAAGGCTAATAAATAAAGATGATGTTAATATATTTCTTACATAGTGTAGCAAAGCCATGCTTATTAGACATGAAGCTGGAGTTCTTTTCATCACGTGGACTTTGACATTTATTCATTTTTAAAATTTTGCATAAAACAAAATTACGCCTGACTATACAATCCCATAGGTTTTGATAAATAATCAGTCATGCAGCCACTTCTAAAATCATGATACAGATTCATTTCTCTCTTAATGCCAAAGTTCCCTCATGTAGTTTCTTTCTGGGCAAGCCCAGAACCTCTTCCCAACCTTGAAAACCATTGATTTGTTCTCAATTTTTATAGTTTCACCTTTTCCTGACTATTTTTATTGCATGGATTCACACAGTGTGCAGTCTTTGGGGAGGGGCTTCTTTTGTCTAGTAAAATGCGTTTAAGATTTGTTGATGATGTTTTGTGTATCAGTAGCTTGGGAGCACGTTTTCCTGCCAGCTTTCTGAAAGGAAATGAAAATAAGCAGTGGGGAATGTGGTATATTTATCAAAAGAAAATGGAATCACATACCTAAAGTGGTAAAGCGGGGGAGGCTACTGTTTGCTTTGCTGTAGTGCAAAAGTCACATTTTTCAATATGTAAAAAGCAAAGGAAAACTGAACTCTTTGGGCCGACTGGTGATGATATCCTCTGAGCACACAAACGGGGAGGGCCCTTGTAGGAGGCCCAAGTCCCTGCTATCGTTTCTGTGCATGTTCTGCAGTCAGTCTCTATTTTGCTTATTTAGTAGCAATTCATTGAATTCTCGCTTGATGAACTGGGCTGGATTGGATAGCACCGTTGTACGTGTAGCCTGTATGGTACTGAGAGTGAAATAGTTAAATAGAGATGGGCAGGTGAGGTCGGATTTAGTGAATGGACTTCTGTTTTTCTTCCCAATGAGGGATGCATTTTCAGCGCAGGCCCCCACTGGTCAGATCCTTTGACAGAGTAGGCAGTGTGGGATGAGAGCCGCAGGAGGCCCAGGAGAAGAGTTTAAACAATGACAGGAATGATGGTAGATGTAGTAGATCTCATTTGCTTAGCCATTTCTAAAGGTTTTCTCTGACCCTTTGGGAAGTTGAACGGGACATAAATATCAGGTTCCCATTGTACAGTATGTACAGTCCACTGCAAACTGTGCTTTTGTTAACTGTATTACAAGCTGTGTATTCTTAGTCCAAAGTAGATTCAGCTCTCAACTGATGCTTTGGCTATCTCTGCAAGGCCTAGCATTAAAACAAAACAAAACACAACCAAAAAAAAAAAAAAAAAAACCAAAAACCAACCAAACCAAACCAAAAACTAAACAGATCAAAACAAACAAACAAAACCCTCTCTGGCTATTTCTGAAGACTGGCAGGTGCATCCCAGTACAAGCCGTATCTGACCTGCACCAAGACAGGCTTCAGGGCAGGGTAGCTGGTGTTGGTGGGGAGCAGTGGTGAGCTCTGGAGTGGGTTGGGAGATTGACATTGACACTTTGTAGGGTATCTTGGAAAGTAATGTTCCCTCCCTCTAGACAGCAGGGAACAAATTACTAGGCAGAAGAAGTCCAAACTTCCAACAAAAGCTGTCAGGCACTCATTCACAGCAAATGTCAGACTCTAGACACCAACTGCCAGTGTGTTAGAAAACGCTGATTAGGGATTACTGAAGCTGCCTATAAACTTGCTATTACCTTTATTTAAGGAAAGTCTGAACTGAGTTGATTCTACTTCCACCAGCAGTTTATGTTTTTCTTATAGGTTGCAAATATGTGACTGTTAGCATTTATAAAACATAGCTGAGAGATGTATTTATAATAAATGCATATGAAAGAGGGAAACATATTGAATAAATATAAGCATCAACATTAGATCATATATGCAGGATTAATTTTGGAATTGACTTGTGTGATGTACGTAAGAATTATACACCTCTAAACTGGGTAAGTTTCAGGAGGGTAGAATGTTAATTCTGTTTTGTTAATGGATGTACACTAAGCCCCCAGAACAGTTCGACAGTGTTGAATTGAAGTAGAGTTCAGAAAGTAAAATAAAAATACTATATTTGTAAACCAGAGGGCTTATATAATTGCTATGGTTGGACAAGAAATTTGATGCTAAAGTGAATATGAAATTACACTTGGTTACAAAGCTTACATTGTAAAAGAGGTGAAAGGACACCAATCCATTAAGGGGAAATTAAGTTCTTCTAGGGCTAAACTTTATAAGAACTTCCCAAAGTAGAGATTCACAAGAATCAGCAGTGAGTTTTTCAGGTGATTTTTCATGGTAATTGTCAGTGACAGTTGAGAGCACGAGAGCTGATTTTTAACATATCAAAGATAATTGCGAATGGGTGGTAAAAACAAACAAACAAACAAACAAACTTCAGTTAAGGAAAGTTGGGAGACCAGAGAGGGAAGCTCTCATGCCCTGTGACAGTAAGCAGAGACCAATAGGAAAAAGAAAGACTTCCTCTTCTTTCCTGTTAAGAGACTGTCAGAAGTCAGGCAATGAAATGCTGATATGGGCTCTTTGCTTATGGTAACCCTCCCAACCTTTTCCCCTCTATAAATGATTTTTTTCTCTCCACTTTTCCTGGGACTTGCCCATGGCTCATCATGGTTTCAGACCCCAAATAGCAATTCTTTGCTGATCCTGAGAGATCGTTGGCAGTCGATCTGTTTTAGGTCAAGAGAGCTTAGAGAAGATTCCTTCCTTGTATAAGATGGGAGGAGCTGAAAGGGGCAGCAGGGAGTGATGTGTAAAATTGTAGGCAGGTGAAACCCTACTGCGGCTGAAAGAATTTGTCTCCTCAGAAATAGAAATTGTCTCCCATTTGTCTTCTTAGTCATTTCCTGATCAATCTTGTTTTAATCCTTTACTCACTCAGAATCATTGATTAATCACTTTTTATGCCTCAGTAGCTGTGATCGATGCTGAGGATACAAGATAAATTCAACATAGCCCAGTTCTTGGGTAGTTCTAAATCTGGTGAAAGGGAAAAGCAAGTCCATGGAGAATTGCGATGAGTAAGATCCCCGCGGTGTGTGTGGGGACACAGAGGAGAGGCATCTAAATTAAGCTGAGTCAAAGTAGGCTTCCCAGAAAAGGAGAACATAGAGCTGATTTTTAAAGATATAGTTGAGTTAACTGGATAAACAAGGGGGAGAAGTCACCCTGTGTGGAGGACTGGCACATGTACTGGGAAATTGCAATGACTGTCTAGGGTGGAGAGCAGTGCTGTAGAAGAAGACATGCTTCTGAGGATTAAAGAGAGAGGAAGGCAAAGGAGTTGGAAGAAAGGAGATGGGGAGCTTTGTGGGTTAAGCTAAGAATGTTGAATTTTATCCTGAAAGCTGTGGACAGTCACTATAGCTGGAAAAGCAAGATCTTGGTGATTGCAAGTCACTCTTAATGATCAGTGATTTTAATCTTGGTCAAAGAGGGATTTTAATGCTGTCCTTTTGGTTCTGAGAGGCAGTTGGTAACAAAGACTCAGGAGATACGAGTTCAGATTTCAACTTTGCAATAATTTTGTGACCTTAAGAAATCATGTAACTTTTCTGAGCTTCAGTGCCTTATAAACAGAGTTAATGTCTCCTTAAAATCTAGATTTGATGTTGAAATAATGTGAAAAAGCTATGGTTTTTCACTGGCCCTTAAGTCAGTATTTATTGATCCTGAAGCTCAAGTGTTCTGATTTCTACTTTGAGGTTGTTTTCCCAGAGCCTTTTTGGGAGGGTTGTGTCTATATTATGGCTCTCTCCCCTGCTCTTTGTATTAATTCACGGCATCCCTGTGCCTTTTGGACTCAAGCTCTAATCATATCCAAACAGATCCTTTGAGCTCGGGCAACTCGGGTCTGTAGAGAGTTCCTGAAAATTCTCAAGAGTAGTGGATCCTGTGAGTTTTTGGTATTAGAGCAAGTGGCAGAAACACGGGGTTCTCATTGAAACCTCTGGATAAGAATATTTTGAAACTTAACATGACCAGGATCTGCCAGTTATCAGCAGACTGAGGCCTGAAATAACCTGGAACCTGAGCACTGCTCGTTAATGACGAAAGTGCTTTGGGAATGGAGGTGGGTGTTGACGGTGACTTAAAGACAGACACAGAAGTGGAAGCATATTTTTGAGATCAATTTTTCTTAAAATCAACCCATCCAAACGAAGTCATTATAAAGCTAACCAAGGATAACAGCTCTATTAATCAAACCTTTTGCCTTCACAGCTGAGTGAAATCTTTTTCTACCCTTTATAACCAAAACTAAGAGGGCAGTTTAATTTCCCAGTTAGAGGCAAGAGAGTCTTTTCTTGACCCCTGCTCTTTGTCTCCACAGAATAGCTCACCCCATTTTAATGGTATGCTTTATTATTCATATTATTTTTTTGAAAATTATTCCCAGAGGAGAAAGAATATAATGAAAAACTATCAGGCTTTTTATTTGAAGAACGAATCAAATTTTAGGAAGACACATCAGTGCACTGTAGGGTTTCTGGACAGGAAGCGAAAATGAATGATCCATTCCTCGCGATGGTTATACAAGTATTCATTTAGCAGAGAATGAGTTTTCTGGGCTTCATAGGGAGGCTCATAGAAGGAGGTGGAGGACCCTATTGTGTACCACGAGGAGGGATACCAGGCCCATGTTAAGAACATTCCCTTTTGGAAAATTGAAATATTATCCTGCTAGCTGTGGTGTATTAATTCTTCAGTCTCATTCCAGGAAGGAATGAAGTTATTGTGGAAGAGATCTGCCTCAGACAGAGAATACCTGCATCTCAGCCAAGACAGGCTGATTATGGCTAATGAATTACATGTGACTTATTGTATTTCACAAAGCCCAGAGTATGTAGTAATATACTCATGAGACCAAGTCAGATTCAGCCACCTACTAGGACCCTACCCATAATGGTAGTGTAGATTTTTTTCTATCTCATATTGCTCTGATTATTTATATAGGTAAACTGAGCTTTCTGGAGATATATCTTCAGGACTTGGGGTACTCTAAGGCATTATTTATTCTAGGGCCTTCATGTTATAACTGAAGAATCAGAGGTGTCTGATTTTCTGAAAGTCATAGAGGTGGTTAGGGCCAGCAATAGACCAAGAGACCAGGTCTTTCAAATTGTAGTATCAGCCTCTTTCTTATATTGCATTCTTGAGAAATTCCTTAACTAGTCTAGCATTATTAAGAGCATATTGAGGAATAGGGTAGAAAAGTCATCTAATACCTGTTGAGCAGTTAATAGACATTTAGAGTGGTGACTGAGGGCTCTTAAATTTAATCTGCACTAATCCTTTGAGGTCAGTATTATGCTTACTCTACAGATACAGAAACTGAGGCTCAGAGAAGTTGATGTGGTCAAGGTACCAAAGTTAGGACATTGGAACTGGAACTAGCTGCAAGGTCAGTTAGGCCCCAACTTGCCACAAACTACCACTTAACACTTAGGCAGTGTGAATTTATGAAATCATAAATTCTGAGTTCGTAGTGAAATTAGAGGTAACCAACTTCCATCTTCAATTTAAGACAAGATTTTTCTTTACAGACTCCCTGACAGATAGATGTTCACCAGTTTCTACACTGGCACCTCCAGTCATGAAGAACTCACTCTCTCACAAGATATTTAACCCTTGTTGATACGTGATGTATAACACGGCCCGTATTTGATTTCTTAGTTTATCCTTATCACTCATATCCCCTAGATCATACTCTGGTATTCCATTCTGCACGATGTACCCAATATTAATTTAAAATATTGAGTATCTATTACATACCAGGCACTATATTCTGAGAATATAATGATAAATAAAGCAAACAACATCCCTGTCTTCATGGATTTTGCATTGTTTAAGCAAGGATTTGGGTGTAATTCATACTTGAGTAACTGGAAGTGGAGAGCATTAATAACAGAGCACATAGAATTTTTAAAAACAGACAACCCAGGCTCTAAAATGTGGCTTACTCAAACCTATAATAAAATGTTTATGTAGAAGGCAGCTGACTTGCCTTTAAGGATCACTTAGAAAATGAGATATGGGGAGAATTTTTCCTCTGAGAAAGCAATGAAAAAATTTGCTTAGAGCATCTAAATGGCTCCTCAGAGATCCAGCTGAGTTATGGTCGGTGATATAAAGGGATCCCTGACAAATAGGGCTATATGTTTAGCTGAAGGCAAGTTGTGCTAGATACTAGGCTTGCCGTTGTGCAAATCCTGACTCCGGAACATAGTATGCACAGGGCCATGTTCTGGTCCTGAAGCAGCATCTGATTAAACTGATTCTCAGAGAACTCACCAGGAAGATCCACTTCTACCATAATAGGAAGCAGGCCTGGGGAGGGCCTGAACAGAGGCTGCTGGGAAAATACCTGTCCCAGGGCGAGAATAAACAATCTCTAAGCGCCTATTGTAAGCCAGGACCTTTATGTAGTTAGGTAATCCTCACAACAGTTCTCTGAAAGAAGACTGTTTATTATCCCTATATTAGATGAAGTAGACCAAGTCTCTCGGAGGCCAACTTACAAGCAGAGGAGTTGGAATTCCCACTCATGTGTATCTGACCCCTAATTCTATGCATCTTCCCTTACATCATGCTGTTCTCTTCACATTTCTATGAAGGAAATTAGAAGATTCCTTGAAACTCTGAGTTGAGATTCAAGAAAAATCAGGTTGAAGCTAGAGAAACTGAAGTTTCAGGGCCCTTCATTTGGATAGGACCCATTCAGGGTCTTGAGGGGCCTAAGCAGTTAGGTGATATATTTTTGTAAACTTTGCAACACTGACATATTTGCATATTTTTTTCCTTTAAGAGTGCCTTCAAAATTGTAAAAGTCTTTGCTAAAGCCCTACTTAGAGAACAGTCATTCATTTAACAAATATATCTCAAATGCCTAATACATACCAAGCACTGTGCTAAGTGCCAGGGATCCAGCAATGAATAACCCAGAACAGAGATCCCTGTTCTCGTGAAACTGATAGCCTAGAGGTCGTGTGCATTGTCGGGGTCCTGTCAAGAAAGACATGGCACACATTAACTGGATAATTTGAAGAAAATATTAAAAAAAAAGGGACTACTTACCAAGAATTGGTTGAGTGTAGGTAAATTGGGAAGAATAGTGCAGTGTTCTCTGGTTAGTTACAGGAAAGCACTAGCTTGATAGGCAAGGCAAGGGAATGATTAGTAACTAGCGACAAGACATAGCTGTGTGAAGAGAACTGCCTTACAGGGGATGAGCCCTTTGGTTGATAGAGACTAACTGATCATAATGGGAGGGAGCAGGGCAATAAACAGCTTTTTTGCTGTTGCCCTCTGACTTCTTGCTGATATTATCCATGGATCAAACCCAGTTGGAAGTTAGAAAGCAGGTTAGTCCATTAATGTATTCATACAGATCAGCCTCCTGGATCACATGGTGCAGAAATGTAGAGAGTGGATCTGAAGGAGAAATAGACGATACCCCATACGTCATATATGTTCAACCCTTAGAGCTCTGGTGAGGATATGGTCTGGAGAAAAGGGTTACATCAAGTTGAATACCAGTTCTCTAGTACTGATATTGTTTAGGAAAATAATATAATACTACTAATAAAAACAAGAGAATATATTTATTGAATGCATACTTAGTTGTAGACGTGAGTTGAGAGTTTGCAGCATCTGATATCACATAAGTTCTCTCCTTTAAACAATCATAAAGGATTCTAGAAGTTGGTCTTTTGCCAACTTTAAAGCATTTTTTCATCAATATAAGGAGAGTTAAACTCCCTGAGAGACCCTTTCATATCTCTCTATGCTTTATATCTTAAGGTCTGTGGAACAAAAAAGAAAAACCATTGACTAACTGTACATATGAAGAATTCACATTCAATCAGCCATAGTGAGGATAATAAAAGTTTGAGAATCACTAATTACTGAATCAAAATGGACACTCTTTTTCAAATGCCTCAGTTACCATCTAATTCTCTCTCTGACTGGGCACTCAGTAAAGGTACATTGGACCTAAGAGGCAGAATATGGAAGACACAAGGTGTTAAATAGCTCCATTTCCTTCCTAAAATAGTCTTAAGCAGAAAGGCTATTCCCAAAGAGAACCAAAAGAGACTGACCTATTTATAAGAACAAATTGATTTGTTCACCTGAGAGACATGTTTCAAATCACTCAGGTCACTGAGATTGGTATGCAAATGAGCTCTTTCAGAGTTTCCAAAATTACCCAAAGTAAACTTGGAAAAGTTCAAAAATTTCAACAAAGTTAACAATTACTTTCTCCACATCCGCGACATCAGACATACATTAACCATACTTAATATCCAGAGTCTAATCTTTATTGGAGTAAATGAAGTGCCTAAAAGTATCAAGGAAGTCTATACCCCAAATTATGCTTTGAATTAAAGAACAATTAAGCTGTAAATTGTTCTTACAAATTATGCATTGAATGCCTTCATTTGATAGATGAGGAAATTGTGACCTAGAAAAAGAAAATGACTTGTTCAAGGTTACAACGTGAGTTAGTGGCAGAGCTGTGATCAGTAGCCTTTGTGTCTGGTCTCCAGGCCTGTAGCCCTTATAGTTGCATCATACTGGCTCTCAGAGACAGACAGGGAGATCAGCAGTCTGAGGTTATCCACTCAGTAATGGGAGAAAGAATATTTATCACTTCTCTGATAACATAGAGGGAAACATCCGGTGTTAAAACAATTGGAGAAAAAGTGTGGAAGAAGGGAAACCTCCTAAAATGCTCTCATCTGTCTATGCTAAAAAGAGGAGAGTTTAACTTATGCATCTTCTTTGACATCACCAGGTTGTTAGCTTCATGGAATGTGGGCATGATATTCATTTCTGAGACTTTATATAATTTGGGCAAATTATCTTACCTCTAAGATATGTTAAGAAGTTTAATCAGCATATCATACTTTACAACACTAGATTAAATGAGAAATGAATAAATGGAGGCTAGGCTCTGATAGTTGCTGGACAACTTCGTTCTTCAAGAGTCATTCAAGTAACCCATACGATTGATGTTTTAGTCTTCTTGAGCAGACACGGAAAACTTGAAAGATTTTTGTGTTCAGCCTCCTAGCTTTCACAAGTATCCACTATGTGAATTTAGCTTAGAATAGACTAAAACAAAATTCATCTGTGCCTCCTTTTGAACCACCATCATTCCATTTAACTGGGTCTGGTCCCACTGAGTTTGCCTGAGCTGTGATCCATTCACAGTTTCCAACAAGCCTTTGGCTCTACTAGCTGTTATCTGCTTAGCATCATTTGCCACCTGAGGTACAAATGTTATGGACATTTTGTCTGATGTCACCAGGGATGAAAAGTGCTTAATTCCATTCATGGGTGTTAATATCTTGTTTCTCTTTATATCTTTGTTGATTTTATTGACCAGGGAGTCATTTTCTATTCCTGCACTTCTCTGACCATTTATTCTTTCAACAGTCAACATTCCCAATGTATTTTCAGTTGGTTGATTTTGACAGTCAACTTATACTAAAAATGTTGAATCTTGAAACAGGTTAAATAGGGCCAGAATGCTTCTGCTAGGTTGGAGAATTGGTGAGCTCCCCTTCTACTTCAGGTTGTTACTCTCTTTATCCTTCTGACTGAACTTTAGTAACTTTTGGAAATATTGTGGGATAATTAGGCAGTTTCTCAAGTATCTTATAGAAGGACATTTCTATATTATTGTGAGGGAGAAAAATAACACCCTTCTTAGAACACTCTGAGCCCATGTCAGTTACCTGTCCATTTCCATTTCTGTCCATGACGTAGAGAACCGTACATGAATCTATGCTCTGGACTACAGAACATGATGAGTATCAAAGCTCAGGCTTATTTTCCTATGGCTATTAAATGTGGATTGAAGCATATCAAATAAGGCACAGGCAGGAAAAAAAGTTGCTTTCAATAGGAAAATTTGGCCAATAGCAGGTAATTGATGAGCGCATTGTGAGTGACGTGTCAAATAAGGCTACAAAAAGGCAATCTGGTATTTGTCTTTTTATACATTTAGAATGAAAATAAGTATCCCCTAGAAATCTATGAACATTGACATGATATGCCATCTTGAATCCTTTGAAGATGCCCAAGTTACCCTAGATGACCATAAACGTTCAACTATGCCCAACCCATGTATTAAATTCAGAGCATTCTGAAGCTTTACCATGGAGTTACACAATTTTTGATATTATATTCATTGCACGGAGGGAAAGCTATGAGGAATATGGGGGATACCTACTCAAATACAGTTTAATAAATGTAATTTGTACTTGAAACAGAATCAAAACTTAAAATGATGTGAGCCAAGCACAATGAAAAATGACAGATGGAAAAGTGTATCAGACATTTTTGAATCGATTGATTAATTGACTTACTGCATCATCCAATAAATACTAACTGAATACTCACCAAGTTTGGTATACTACATCCACTGGTGACTAAAACATATGGTCCATACTCTTACAGAATATACAATCCACTAGTCTTTGGATAGTATTTGTAACAACAGTATGAAAGTACATATCCATGAGGGAACTATATACTTTTTGACCACACATTTAGGTAAAAATAAAATAATCTTAGTATGAGCCCAGAGGTCACTCTTGAGTGGGTACTCCCTAAGTTGTCCCTTTGCCACTGTTTTACAACAAATGCTTACCTTGTTTTAAAGATAAAAAATATACACCAGATATATAAATACATTTTCATTTTTGTATGTTGATTTTCATTGCTATTTCATTGCAGAAGAAGAAATTTATTTTAGGGTAGAATTATATAAAATACATTGTAATTTTTATTTCTTGATTTTTTGAATAATCATGGATATCTAAACACATTTTCATATCAATCAAAAGAAAATTCCCAAGATTCTCTATGAATATCTGGTTCTATTGGTTCTTTCTTCCTCAGTCTTCTCCATATGATATTAACTACCTCTTATGTAAGAGTCAGCTTGATATGTCTATTTTACTTTATGAATTCTTACTGTTATATATATGGCTCCCAAACATTTGGTTACTTTTAATGTTAGATATTTTTTCAAACAGAATGCTGTGGCTCATATTTGCTATAGAAGTTGATCTAGTGCAATGGGTCAGACCAAGAGCAGTGACAAATGAGAGATAGAAGGTAGCTAGTCAGATAATTCCACCTCATTTATTCTTTGGGGTATTTCTCTGAGGTGAAAAATTTCTTTGTAAACTCTCCAGAGAAGTCCTGCAGGTCAAGCAAACATATCTGACAACAAGCTACAGTAAGTCTTTGGGCTTATTGAGAGAAAGTAGCCAGTGTCATAAAAATGCATTGCATTGCTTCTCCTATTTCCTTGCCTTGTTTCTCCTTTTTCTTCTCACCTTCATTTCTCTAGGCTTGCTTCTTCTAAATAAAGTATCATCTCTTCAGTCCTTGCCTCAGGCTCTACTTTATAGAGACTTGTCTAAAACCAGATATGATTTTAGAAAACTAGATTTTAAAATTGTATTGCCCACTTGTCTATAAGCAATTAGACCCATTGCTGGTAATAAGATGTTATGCATTGCCATCACTTAAGTTTTTACCTGTGGAAAATTGGGGAAGTGCATTTGGAGGGCAAAGCATTGGGAGACCAAAAGTTGTAGCCCTTAATTGATATGGGAACAATGTTGTTGTTCTCTTTTAATAAAGGTAGTAAAGTAGGATGGCTGTAAAGTAGAGGCCGTAATTTAAAAAAACAAACAAAAGGAGAAACAATTTCAATGTAAGGAAAAATATGAAAACTAGAAGGTTTCTATCAAAGCTTTTAAACAATCAATCTTCTCTCCTGCAGTCTTAGGGTTCAATCGTGATGAAAGTCAGACCCAGGAACTGGTTATAAGGGTTACTGAGCTACAAAAGGGATAGGTGTATAGTCTCAGAAGGTGTCCTATGGCAAAGCCAGGGCCTTGATAGTATAAGAGTAGAAGCATGAGACCTGGGGTGGTAACATTTGAGTAAACAAATCTCGCAAAATTCTCTTGGCCAGTAAAAGCAGCACCTTCATCTTTTCCAGAGGAAACTAGCCTCCCTTTTCCTGAAGACCTTGCGATTATTTCATCTGGAGCAGGTACCTTATAAAGTGACTGTCTTAAAACTCACCTGTACCACTTCTCATTACCTCTTGGCTAATAATCAGAGTGAGGACTCAGCACAGCCCTGATGGAAGAGTACAAGCCTAGCTCTGAAAAGAAAAATTCTTAAGCCAAAGCAATTCCAGGATTTGTCTAATGTATATCAGGAATAACAAGGAACAGTGATTTGCTGGAATGTACAGATCTCTATGTCTCACATTTAATGCCACCAGACAGCATCCAGCGCAGGAAGACAGAATGACCTGTGCTGAGGATGTCAGCTAGATTCTTTCCTCAGTATCCCAGTGCTTGTGCAATTAATAGATAGGCCATGGTGGCAGATTTGCAGGTTATGTGTGGGCTCAACAACATAAACTCTCCCTCACCAAGACTGATCCAATTATCATCCCTGCTAAATGCAAATCTGCTAGAAGCAAATACCAAGGAACTATTCCTTAGAGAGACCAGGTGGCTACATGATAGCAGAACATCATATCAAAAGCCTTCTACTTTGGAGGAAGAAATCATTTATGGTTGACTGGAATTGACACTCCAGATAGTGGTTTGACCTTCCTTCCTGTAGAGCTGTTCCCATCAGTGCCTTCTGACAGCTTAAAAGTCTTATCCATTGGTGTGAGGCCAACACAACATTGCTTCTGATGAAGGGACCCATTCTGTAGCAAAGGAAGTGTGACAGTGGGCTCGTGATTATGGATTTATGGTCTTACTATGTACCCTATCACATAGGGACAGCCAGCTTGGTAAAAGAGTGAACACTCAGCTAAGACACTGGCAGTGGGAAAAGGCTTGCAGGGTGGGATACTTTTCTTCAAGATGTATCATATACCTTGAACTCAGAGTATTTTATCCTGTTTAAACTACATGGCTCTGAAAAATGAGTGAAAGTGAAAGTGGCCACCCCAACTCGCGTGTTCCATGGTCCACCTGTGGAACTGGGGCTTCCACTCCCTTAACCTTGGCCTCTACCAGGTTACAGAACCTAGTTCTGTGGTGGGGGCAACTCTCTCCCAGGGAATAAAGTAGGGTTCTACTAAGCTGGGTATTGTAACTACCACTGAATCACTCTGGACTCCTCACTTGTTAATAGACCAGTAGGTTAAGGAGGGCATTACTGTACAGGCTACAGGAAATTAGCGTGTCTGTCACTACCAGGAGAAAGGGTGACTGCTACACTAAGCAGGCAGGCCTGGAATCGAGAGGAATCACTGAGTAGCTCTTCATACTTCCATGACTGGTAATGACAATGGTCAACTATAGCAAGCATGCTTGAATAAGAATAGAGTACTTAGTTACTATCTCTTAGGTGTTAAAATCTGGGTTACCCCACTAAGCAAGTAATCTAGACCAGCTAACATGTTAGATGAAAGTGAGGGGAATTTAGGCTGGGCAGTTGATAAAGGAGAGGCATATAAAATTTGCCCTCTAGACAAACTACAGCAGTAGGGCTGTATCTTGTTTCACAGGCTCTCTTGCTTTAGTGTTTCAGGATATCACAACTGGCCGCCATATTGAATGTGAATTACTGGGCTTTCAGAGGAGTGAGAACACTTTCATTAAAAAAACAAACAAAAACAAAACATGTGTATTACAGTCCTGGAGCTCCTTAGGACAGGAGAGGACAAATGGATCTGAGTGATGCAAGAGGTTGTTAGTACTCAGATGAAATTTTCCTTTGGAGCTCAGTGTTTTTCTGGATACATTCACCAGTCCCATTTGAACTTTGTTAATCCATTCCTGTGGTTTTGTTGCTTTCACCAGATCCTTGTGAATCCACCCCAGATGCTCCCAGCAAGCTCACACTGTAACTGGCTATAAGCAGGGACAGAACCTAAGTCTTTCTTATTTGTTCACACTAATAATCAGTACCCTAACTCAAGTCACTAACTCATAAATATATAACCTTGGTCTTGAGGAAACTGAAACTAAAACAGTGCACAAGGAATAATAACAGAACACTCATTTGGCTGGTGGTGCATCACTAGACATTTTATTAATCAATTACTAAGTGTCAGACACTGAATTATATGTACATATACAGTAAGGCATAGATTCCTCACTTAAGAAGGTAATAGTTTAATAAAAATGATGAGAAAAATAATGGCCATATAAGTGAAACAAATTCACAGCCTCTAACAGAGTAGAGAACAAAGCAACTTTGGAATTTCTCAGGGTCTCAGGAAAGGCCACAGAGGAGAGCTGTTTGCAACACCAGCAGCTGTACATTTTCATTTCTTTGTTGGAGGTTTGAGAGATGACATGGAAATCCTGGGATAGACAGAAAGTTCCTACTGGTTTAAGTGTTCCATTAGAACATGCTGTTATACTTTGGAGTGTTATGGGATCCTTCTGTTCCTTCAAGTAAAAACGTCTACTTTGTGCGTGCTCCCATGGGGACATTTATTGAAATCTGAGGCAGATGTGTTGTCTCATCAAGTTGTGTGCTGGGGTGAGCTGGGGAAAGCTGAGTCCAGCGGCTCTCTAGATAGTGGTGAGTTGAAGAGACCTTCACATCCCCAGTTTTGAATCATAATTAGTACCAATTTCTCATAGCCATTTCAGACCATTTCAGATTTCATTGTGTGGTCATCAGCCTGGAGCTTTTTTCCTTGCTAAGCCTGAAGTTTACATGAAACTAAACAAGACAAAAATTACAGGAAGAAGTGTGGTACCGAGTATATTTTTCATAGAGATAAGAAAAATAATTTTGGCTATTTCTTGACAAAGTTTTCTAGTTTCTAGTTAGACACTTATGAATGCATTTGAAAGTTTACTTTTATTTCTCCTCAAACTCCTATTTCATCATCATATACATTAGATGATTAATTGTTATTGTTTCAGTCCTAGCCTTGCCTAGCCAACTCTTTGAGAGGATGAAGGAATCTCATGGAATTGGAGGAGATTAAATTAAGACAAGATGGAAATCTGCTCCTGGCTGTTTCGGAAAGCTTATGACTGCAGGAAAGCCATCAGGATATTAGTGCCTGCTTTGAGGCCAGGTGGCTGTCAGTGAAACAGGAGGTCTCATTTCAGGTTTGCAGTATCTGGTAGGCACAATTCTAATTCTCTTCCCTGTGTAATAGACCCCCCTTTGAATGTGAGTAGAATCTGTGGAAGTGATGAGATATCCATCCCATGACTGTGTTATTGATTGTATGGTAAAAGGAGGTTATCTGGGTGGATCTAATATAATTACATGGACCATTAAAAAGCAGAGTTTTCTGTGGCTGGTATCAGAAGATCTCAGAGAGAGTACAAGTATGAGAGAGAGTCCATGACCTGCTACTGGCTTGAGGGAGCCATGTGATGAGAAGTCTGGGTGGCTTCTCAAGCTAACAGCTAACAAGGAATGGGGACATCAGTCCTACAATCGGAGAGAATTGAATTCTGCTTGTAACAGGTATGAGCTTGAAAGCATTCCTTGAGATCCAGATGAAAACCCAGATGGCTAATATCTTAATTTCAGCCTAAGCAGAGAATCCAGCTATACAGTACTAGATATCTGCCCTACGGAGCTGTGAGATGATGAGTGGGTATTTTGTTCAGCTGCTAAATACAATAGGCTTTTTTTTTTTTTTTTTTGCCAGCAGTAGAAAACTAATACAAGATCCAAGGGTAGAAATAGTTTGAACTGCAGATTTACAGTTAAATATGGGTTCATCCTGAGCATCATTTCTTATATGATTTTGGGCCTAATTACAGATGTTTGTGTCATCATCTGTAAAAGGGATAGAATAATACCCACCTGACTCCTGGGAGTGTTACCGCAATTAAATGAGATACAGCTTGTATGATGTCCAGCACACAATAAGTGTTATTTCCCATTCCCCAATAAGACTGACCATGGCAATCCATTCAGGAGAGACAGAAAAAGCCTGTGATAGACACTGATTTGCAGGAGTTGGAACTATATATATCTTTGAAGGGGAGTAGGATGGAGCTCAAGAAAGTGACATTTAAGTACAAGTGAGGGAAGCACATGATGCTTCTGATAGTTTGGAGCCAGAATAGAACCCAAGGTTCTCGGGTCACTACGAGAGACTTAGTGACTCAAAGCCAGGAGCCACATTCTCACGTATTCTGGTCTAGATACGACTGAAAAATCTATAGACTGGCAGTGGGCCAACCTGTGACCCTAGGAAAAAGTCTTTCCATTCATTTATTTACTCTTTCATTCACCAAATATTAATTGAGAACTTGTACATATGATAATTGTGCAGTGTACATATGAATTATAGCAATGAATGAAACGGATGAAAATTTCTGCCCTTGCAGAGTTACATTTTAATGGAGAGATGCAGGCTAGACAATATAGTTTGTCTGATGGTGATGAGCATGGTGGAGAAAAATAAGTCCAAAAAGGTGGATAAGCAGTGTAAGAAAAGAAGCCCCTCGGACCACAGATTTAAAGAGGGTACTTAATGTATGTCTCACAAAGGAGGAGCCATGAAGCAAAGAGCCAGGGAGTGAGCCAGATGACTATCAGGGAAAAGAGAAATCTGACTCCGCACGAAGGAGGAAGGGGCTGAAGATTGGATGGCCATGTCATGGACTGCCGTGCAGCTTAAGACATTTCTGCAAGGCTGTCAGAGAGTCCTTGAGCCAAAGTCAGGCATCAGAGGAGTCTTATTTAGTGGACTGAATGTGTCTGCTTTAGTGTTCCTGCTATACTCAGCCACTGACTAAGAGTAGAGATTGTGTGAAACAGGGCCTTGGTGCAAACATAGAGGTAAATTTCAGAGTATGGCAGTTGGGGTCTTGGTCAGTTATGCTGTCTGTAGTTGGAGGTCACCAGATGCATTCTTGCAGTCATCATAAGGATTTTTTTTTTCTATAAAAGGGGAGAGGGAAATATTGTGATAAATGGAAGAAAATGTGTTCTCTTTATAAGATGGGAAAATGTACATATCTATATGATTATGAAAATTGATGACATAGGAAATAAAGTGGAGAAGTGTTGGAGCTATTTTCTGGGTAGGTGACAGGAAATGGGACCGAGTGTAAATGTGGGGGGGTTGAAGCCTATAGGGGACATGAAGAGTTGATGCATCAAAACAAAAGCTGAAGAAGACATAGGTGAATATATTTTCTGATGCCTCTTTTTTCTGAGGGAAATAGCAAGTAAGGTCTTTAGCTGAGAGGAAGCATGAGAGTAGGGGTGGTGTTTTGGGGAGAGACAGAAAGGTACAGAATAGTCACAGAGTAGGAGAAAGTGAAATTAGCAGGATTACCAAGCAGTTTTAAAGTCTGCTTGAGTTTAGTGATCATGAATCTAAAATAAGACCATCAGCAGAGCCCTGGCTTTTCTGTAATCAGTTCTGCTGTGAGGATGTTGGAGAGTAGACAGAGTTACATTTAACTGGGGTTGATATTGAAAGTAAATTTAAAAATTTCCAATTTATATTGTATGGAATTATATTTTTGTGAGTAACTTTTCACTGCATTACATTGTTCAGAAAATATGGTCTGTATAATGACAATTCTTTGAAATATATAATGTATAATATATATATAATGTGTAATATATAATATGTAATGATAATTCTTTGAAATTGTCTGAGATTGCTGACATGGATACAAGACTGATAGAGATAGATGATAGATAGATATTAAATCAAGTTTGTAGATCAAGTTTATTAGTTGCATTGTTCAAACTTTCTATATCTTTTCTGATTTTTGTGCTTAATTTTTCACAGATAATTGTGTTAAAATATTCTGTTAGGTCATAGGTTTATCTGTTTCTACCCAAAGTTTCACTTTTTTTTTTGCTTTATATTATTTTGAGGTCATCCTAAGTCCATATAGATTTAGGATCATTAAAATTACAGGGTAATTAAAACTTTTACTGTTATGTAGTAACCTTTTCTATTTTAAAAAATGCTTTTGGCTTTCATGTCAATTTTATTTAATTTTGACATAACAGGTATAAATTTCTTTTGGATAGTATTTGCCTGACAAATCTTTTTCCTTCTATTTTATTTCAACCTTTCAGTGCCCTTATGCTTTACTTATATCACTTATAAATAAAAAGTATTAATATTTTTAAAAATCCAATCTGACAAAATTTTCTTTTACTTGGAGATTTTAATCCATTCATATTTATTATAATTACTGGTATATTTGCATTTTTAGCATTTTTTGTTCTTTTTGTTAATTTTACTTCTATTTATTTGTCTTCTCTTTTTTTTTGCTTTCTTTTGGATAGACTTTAAAAAAAAATTCTTACCATTTTCCTCCTGCTGATTTTGAAGTGATATACTTGTTTTTGTTATTTTTTATGGTCAACTTGAAGTTTAACCTTGAAGTTATTTTATGCTTAAGAAAGTTTGAATTATATAAATATTTTTGCCCTTCTCCTGAATAATATAAGCATCTTAAAATACTCTAATTCTAATGATTTACCCCTTGGCTTTCATGGTGTCTTTTATAATGTTTTAGTTTTGACTAGTCTTATTTTAAATCTTATATATGAGGTCTTTGGGAGTCTGTTTTTGCTGTGAGTGTTTTCTTTTGACCCTCACTCATGGCGGTTTTGCTTTGTGATTTGTGTGCTTTATGCTAAGTGTGATTTGCACATTTTTTGTGGAATTATGTTGACTGGGGCTTTATATTCAGTACTTCCATGGGACCAGGATTAAGGGTATATTTTTCAGGAGAGGAATTGTGTTGCTCATTTTAAGTGCTGAGAAGTGGTCTTAACCTAGAACAGCTTTAAATTAAATTCTTAGGTTGTGACTTTAGGATTGATGATACTGTTGACACAGGCGACAGTTCACATGGGAGATATTTTTTCTCCAAGGCTAAAAGAATTAACTTTCCATGTGGGGCACTTTCCTTTTTCTCTCTTTTAGTTCACATTTTTTATTAATAAAATAGTGATTTGGGAATCTCAGCTCTTTACAGGGTCTCTATTTTTACTCTCCACCTTGCACTGGCCCTAGGTCTCATAATCTCACTCTGGACAGATAGTAGGTTGTAATAAATATTTGGGTCTATAAATATACAAAGGGCAGTTACCTTTTAAATGTTTGCTTACAGTCTAAATTCATGCTCCTACTTTATATCTCATCATTAAGAATTTTACTTATGGTCTTGTAATCTCAGTTCTGCATTTATAAATACCCTTTTCTTATTTATTATTCCTAGGTGTTTTACAGTGAGAGAATTGATAGGATTTCCAGTGTACCGTATTTACAGAACAAAGTCACAAATTTTGTTTCTTGAATTTACTTTTAAACCCTAGAAAATAATCACTTTCATACAGAATTTCAAAACATATTACAGTAGATTACACATTATTTTCAGTAATTTCCTCTGTAACTTTAAGACGTTTGTCTCCATTTCATTTCTAATTTTATATGTTTTGTTTTCTCCCACTTATTTTTTCTTAGAAAAACTGGCTGATTTATTCTATTTATTTCTTCAAGGGAACCCATCTTGGTTTTATTCAGCAATTATACTGTTCAGTTTATTTTCAAAATCTTATTTAAGTATATAATTAATATATCTTAACTTACTTAAATTTTGTGAATTTTTGTTTTAGTCTATCTTTGGCAGAGTTAAATGGATTTTAATATTAGTGTTTTTATTTTGTAATTTTAACAGATATTTCTAGGTATTTTCTTGATACCCTCCTTTTTGGAATACAAATTAAGAGACCATGTCTGCATTTATAAATGAATTTTATATGCCTCTTTGTTAACAGTTTTTATATTGTTTCACTTACACCAGAAAAAGTAGTATATAATAGCTTTATTTTCTGAGTTTCATGGAGGCTTTTAAAATTTTCTAATATATGATCATTATCAAAACTATCCTATAAGTCCTTAAAAAGAAAGTTTATTTTATATTTACAGATGATAAGGTTTGATTTAACACTCATGCTCTCATGAGCTCTCTCCTCTCTCTACATGCAGATATATTTCTCTAGCTTTGCTTATACATACCTATTATTTCACATTACTTATTATATTGAGTGCTCTATGCCTATAATTTTTTTTAGCTATTTAGCTTGCATTTCCATGAATTTTGCTTCATACTCTTTGGTTCTATTTATTTCAGTGCTTTAAAAGTCATTACAGCTATAGTCCCATATGTTGTATTTTTAGTAAACTTTTTTGTTTACAACATTTAATCAATTTTACCTTGATTTCAAGTCTGATCATAATAATATTACCAGCAATAATAATATAAAAACAACAGTGAGTGGGGTGGGGCGTGGTGGGGGGAAGCATTCTAGACTTGAGAAAACATGGGCAAAAGATACGCAAGCTTTTGTTCCTTACAGGATTTAATCAAAACTTTCTATTTCATTTCCAGACATGAAATAGGTGCATAAGAAGGGCTTATTGGCTTGACTTTATTGAAGTCGTTCTCTTTGTTCCATGTAGCAGACATGCTACTTGCCTCTCTAATATTTCCCTACCCTTTCTTCTTAGTAAGATAACCCTGGCTAATCTGGAGGCAACAATGTGCCCAGCTAAAAGGCTATGGTTCCCAGTCTACCTTACAGCTGGAGGAGATACACAGAATTTGTTGGGAGGACTTCTGGGAAAGTCCCTAAGAGATGGGTAGATAGCTGATCTGTCCCTTTTTGCCCTTTATGTTCTTATTCCTGCTTAGCCTCATATATTTATAGTCATGGGTCCAGTGGCTGTTTGAGAGTATGGGTCACTTGTGAGGATGGATACCACAAGGTAGTTACAATAAAATTGAAAGGCAGAAGGAGCCTGGGTCCCTGATGATAGTATGAGGCCACCATACCCATCCTGAATGCCTATTTTAAGATATGTTTTATGTGAAAAATACACTTATCTTGTTTATGCCACTGTTACTTCTAATTTTGTGCTACTAGCAGCCAAATACAATTCTCAACTCATATATTCCAAGTCCAGCGTTCATTCCAGGAATGTAGGTGACTGGGGCACTTATAAATAATCATGGCTAGAAATAACTATTTGGAAAATGCACAGAAACACTGAGAGAATCTCCCAGCTGGACCCCATTCCCAAGGTGGATCTCAAAGACAATTTTACACCAGCCGTATAAGCTGGAGGGATTCCAGGAGCCTTTCAGGAAGAGAAAGTGGCTGCTGTGGCTGCTGGTACTGCCATGGTTTAGTGGAAACTGAAAGGCTGGAATGATGACCTTTCAAGAAGAACAAATGTTATTAAATAATGGATTTTGTCCCACCTCCTGCAGCAGTCAAGAGCAAAAGGATGAAAAGGGAATCCTATTCTTCTATTAATAACTCCTCAGTCAGCTTCATGCTGACAAAGCAGAACGCAACTGTAAGATTAGCAATTTTGCCTGCAAATTAGCCCCCTTGCAAAGCCATAAAAAGAGAACAGGAATTAAGAAAAATTCTATTAATGGAGTCAAGGATGGAAAAACCAAGAGTGACAGAGCATAAATACCCAGACAACTGCAACTTATTTTAAGGAGGATATTACCCAGGTTTTAAATAGCTGCTCATAGCTGTGTATGAGGAAGGTGTTAATTTATAGTGCTTGGATCAGTGGCCTTTCTTAATGGCTCCTTGGAGCAAATCTGTCAGAACTTGAAGAGCACAAGGTTTAGGTTGATGTTAATAAAAACCACCCCTTACACCCCTATCTGAGATATTACTTTTCCACTCCAGAATGGCAATGAAGTAAGTGGAAAGAGGTTTAACCTCAGAGGCAGACAAAGTTAGATTTGAACCTGGCTCTATTCCTTCACTAGCCTGGGGAATGTCTTTTCATCATCCTGTGCTTCTATTTTATCTTCTATCAAAGCAGAGGGTGATTGTGCTTCATTGTGTTAAGAGCATCAAACTAAGTACCATGCAAAGAATTTGGTCCCTAGTAGGTTGTTAACAAATGCTAGTCCCTTTCTACTTTCTCTTCCTTATCAGAGGGCCAGGAACATTAAACCTTCTTGCAAACTTATGCAAAGCAGTTACATTTAGCTCTGGGAAATTCTCTCCATAAGAGGATCAGTTCCTACAGAGTTGCTGAACACATTTTCATAATTTATGACAGGTCTCAGGCAACAGGCTTCCATTTGCAATTTTATGAAAATGATAAATCAATATCCAATAGTGGGGGATAACCACAAGAAAGAAACTGAGACTCCTCTAACAATAAAAAAGGCAGGGGGCTCCATTTCCAACATGGAATATACACAGGAGACATTTGAAATTGGTACAGTTTGCTTCATTTGTAGGTTTGGTAGTTTCCACAGTCATCCAATGCTTCTTAAGCTCCAAGAGTCTGAGATGAGGAGTTTAGAGCTCTGTTGGAGGGCTCAGGTGAAGTCCTCTTAATCCCTCCTGCTTTCTTAGTTCAAGAGAGTATTTCATATATGAAACATATATTTTCACTCCTAGGTCTGAAAAATGGCAAAATATAGACAAAGCAATTAAATCCACAGTGCACATGGAGGGTGAACCCTGTTTGAAAGCAGATAAATCATTGAGAAAAACCTGAACAACACTTTAAGAAAATCTTTTTCTAATTGATGGCTGTAGCTTAAAAGCTGAGCAAATTTAGAAAATTCTACTGGTACTAGTGACACTAGCCAGACACCTCCCGATGTTATAATGTAATCACAGAAACATTCCCCTCCAAGTTCGTTGTATCTTAAGATCACAGGATCTGGTTTAGGTGTGACCCTTAGAAATAATTACTAACTCAGATTTCTCAACAACATCACCATTGTATGGAGATTCCTCAAAAAACTAAAAATAGACTTCCTGTTTGTTCCAACAATCCCACTCCTGGGCATATATCAGATAGGAGGGAACTCTAATTCAAAAAGATACATGCACCCCAATGTTCATAGCAGCACTATATACAATAGCCAAGGCATGGAAGCAACCTAAATGTCCATTGACAGATGACTGGATGAAGAAGTTGGGGTATATTTATACAATGGAATGCTACTCAGCCATCAAAAAGAATAAAATCATGCTATTTGCAGCAACATGGATGGACCTACAGATTGTCATTCTAAATGAAGTAAGCCAGAAAGAGAAAGAAAAATGCCATATGATATCACTCATATGTGGAATCTAAAAAACAAACAAAAAAAGAGGACACTAGTGAACTGATCTGCAAAACAGAAACAGACTCACAGACATAGTAAACAATCTTATGGTTACCTAGAGAAAGGGAGTGGGAAGGGGTAGATTTGGGAGATTGAGATTTGCAACTGTTAGCCACTATCTATAACAATAGATAAAACCCCCGAATTTCTTCTGTATAGCGCAGGGAACTAGATTCAATATCTTGTAATAACCTTTAATGAAAAAGAGTATGAAAACGAAAATATGTATGTACATGCATGTCTGGGACATTGTGCTGTGCAGCAGAAATTGACATGTTATAACTGACTATACATTAATTAAAAATAAATAAATAAAACAAAAAATGAAAAAAGAAAACTGCCAAAGTTCATCAATGCATAGTTCTGAAGGCCAGAAGTTTGAAATCAAGTCATTGACAGGGCCATGCTTCCTCTGAAACCTGTAGGGGAGAATTCTTCCTTGCTCCAAGCTTCTTACTTCTGCATTAGTACAACCCCCTACAAGCATTCTTTGTACGTATAATGTTCTATACATATGTTTGTATTTCATATGCATGTTTGTATTGCCTTTGTCCCTGGCATCGTATTTTTTTTTACTCTATGTAAACAATTCTCCTTAAAAAAATAAAGGAGGATCAAGTTGCAGCTAAGGACCTCAGCAGCGGGGCCATGTTCAGGACCATGAGCTGGACTCCTTCCAAGATTGGGCAGCGGTGGAGAGAGACCTTAAAAGGAAACATGGAAAACTCCAGCAGCTGGAAGAGCAGACCAAGAGGCTACAAAAGGACATGAAGAAGACTGCCAAGAATCACCCAATCACGTTCAAATCTGCTGTGAAGATGTTTTTAGACTTACGCTCGAATCCCCTCTGCCTGCAAGACCAGGACTTTCTGAACATGGTGACAACCCTGGACATAACCATGAAGTGGATAGACACACCCTCAACCAGGAAAAGGTGAACCAGATCCAGAAGACCATGACTGAAGCCTTAAAAAAGTTTGTCAGTGTCTTCCAGAGCCTCGACATGGTGGTGGAAAGGTGGTGGGAAGCAGGCTTCCCATATAGGAGGACCATGGGGGACTGCAGGCCAAGGTGGAGAAGCACGAGGGAAAGGACAAAACAGGGCCGGTGCTGCCCAAGCTTCGCCTGGCCCGAGAGGAGCTTTGGCCTGTGCAGGACAACCTTGATGCCAACAAAACAAAGCAAAACAAAACAGCTCCTGGAAGAGATGCTGTGGGTGTGCAGTGGCTGGCTGCACTCCTTCCAGCCCAGCTTTGTGAGCTCCTCACCTAAGTGCAAGCTGTGCACTGCTCTAAAATGCACGGTAACTTCGGAGGCTTGACCAGACATCTTGCAGTTTGGACAGCAAGAGTGGGGGAAAGAGACCAAACTGAGAGAGCTCAGAGCCTCTCTGTTGTGGCTGATGACTGAGCCCCTGGTCCCCTCAGAAGACTCCTGGGATACAAGGCAGCCTCTTTAGTCTTTATCCTTTTCAACTTTGGGCTCAGGCATCAGCCCAGCAGAAGGCCTGCCTCTGAGAGAAGTATGGTAGCTGGCAGGCTGGGGATAGAGGCCGCTCTCGCTTTACCTTGGCATGAGCTTGGCACCCAAGCAGGCTGCTGTCTCCTCACCCAGTAGCAAGGGCCGGCAGACACAACCTAGCCTGGGACCAGAGCAAGCTTCCAGCCTTCTGATGGCAAGGGCTTTGTCAACTCACTTGAGGTCTTTGTTTTGCTTACATGGTTGGAATCACATCTGCCTCCAAAAGACCCATCTTGGGAGTCCACCCATCCTTGCTTCCTTTCCATATCAGATACTTTTATTTTAATTTTAAAGGGGAGAGGCCCTGCCCTCCCATAATGTGTGAATCTGGGAAGTCAGCCTGCCCTAGGGAGTGAGACCTGTGGTCTTCCAGCTTTACCAAGTCCCTCACTCCAACCTCCGCATGACAAAGCCTGGTTTAGTCCACCTCTATGCCTTAGGTCAAGTGCAGGGAAGATCCTCAAGTTTCCTAGTTTCCCTAGGTAACCGGGATTCAACTCATATAAATATCCTACCACACACCATGTCACAGATGGGTTCACATCCTCAAAGCAAGAGCAGTGGGTTTATGCTGGCAGCTGGGCTAGGTCAGAGAGAACAGTACCCTGAGGCTGTTCTTCAGGGGGAAGGCATCAGGAACAGGGTGCCATGGTTTCCTGGGACAAACTACACACCTCACAGCTGGCAGGAGGAACAGCTGCCCAAGGATGTTCAGTGGGAAGTGCATTTGGGTTGATGCGGCCTTGGACCTTGGCAGACATCGAACAGGGGCCCCAGGGTTCCCTGCCAAAAGCCTATCTCTGCCCTGGGCCATTGCTTCATGTTCAGTTGACTGAAGACAAGAAGGGGGTCTCATCAGGAAGCCAAACCACACCTTTTACAATTGGCCTCAAGTAGTCAGGACTAAACTGACAGTTTGCTGTTTTTCCCCCATCCCCTCAACTTAGGACCAACAAGGGCAAGACAAATGTGCCCCGCCTCGCCAATTATGTAGGGTGCCCCTCCTCTCATCAGCCCAACTCCTGCTGACTCACTCCCACAACCTCCCCTCAGGCTGAACCTTCCCCTCTTGCCATCATAGAGCTTTTCAACTCCTCCACCGGCCTTTGATTTGAGTCTCTGCCCAATGCAAATTGTGTCAGTGGCTCCCTTTCTTGCTGTCAGTAAGTGGGGTGCTTGTTCTCATTTGGGTGGTCTTTGTTTACCTCCACAGAGGTTGTTAATATGAGGTGCAAATAAAACACTCAGAATAACATGCCCCCCTAAAACAACATCAAGACAGGGTTTCATTATACTTCGCCTATCGATGGAATAGTTCCATTTATGAAGTTTTATACATCAAAAAGCTTTGAATTTGACCAGGCTGTCCATTAATTCATCTCTGAATAAGTAAGTGGCATTTAATTTTAGCCGCTATATTTTACAGCATTATAAAGCTTCTGCATTAGGTAGCTTCTCAAAATTTATTCTAAGCACAGTTGCATTTAGCAGATAGACCAGAGTCCATCATGGCACCCAGACTCACAGACAAGTCTCACTGGGGAACTGACATAAATAACTGATACTTGGTGATAAAAGTGCTCCCCACCTGAGTTTCCTGCCACCAGTGTGGACTTCCTGCTCTGAGAGCCTGTCTTCTCGGCCACATTTTATAATGCCAGTGAAGACATGCCAGTGATTGCTCTGTGTAACTGGGCATTGGAGCCCCAGGTCTGTCTGTTGGTTGTGGCAGGCACTGTTATTATATCCAGGTGAATAAAGGCTTGTTTTTTAAAATGCTAAATCGAGACACAAATCAAGGGTACAATATACTCAGAACTGAGTTTTGAGCAATCTGGTGTTTTGCATGCTCCAAGCTTCTATTGTTTTCCAGCCATCCTCAGCATCCCTTGGCTTGTAGATAACTCAGTCCAACCTCTGCCTCCATCATCACATGGCCATCTTCCTCCTGTGTGGATCTCCCGTTTTCTTATAAGGGCACCAGTCACATTGGGTTAAGGACCCACAATACTGCAGTATGACCTTATCTTAACTAATGACATCTGCAATGACTCTGTTTCCAAGTAAGTTCACATTCTAAGGTACTAGGGGTAAGGAGTTTGAAGTTTAGCCAAACCCACTTAGTAACCAAGTGACCTTAGCCAAGTTACTTAAGCCACAGTTTCATCTTCCAAAAAACGTGACTACAATTTGAGAAAACTAATAAGTTAGTGGCTAGAGAATGTATATCAAGATGATTAGCACAGGGCAAGAACTAAATAAATGCAATTTTTTTCCCTTCCCAATACCAAGACTTAATTGTTCAATTTATTTATTTACGTAATCATTCTTTCAGCAAAGATTTATTGAGCACCTAATATATGCCAAGTACTAAGTTATCATTCAAATAACAGAAAAAGACAGACATGATCTGTTCCCTCACGGAGGTTAAGTGAGGGACTCTATCCTGGATTTTAATTGAAGAGTTTATTTATCAAAATGCCAAAGATCTACAAAATAAGAAGAATGATCACTAGCCCACAGCCTGACTACTGAAGGGTGATAAAGGGAAAAAGAAGTAACATTTATTGAGTGTTTATCACATAGCAGATGCTGCGTTAGAGGAGTTATATAATATTTCATTGAATCCTAAAACAATTTGAGGAAGTATGTTCAGTTAAGTAAACTGGGACTCAGAAATGAAGGATGCTGCCTGTGAGTTCCCAGTTAGTAATTACTAGAACCTCTTTCCCCTCCACTACACCTTGGAGTCTGTGTGCTGTTGGCCAGGCATTTAGTCATCAAATTGAAAACACAGGATGTAGAGATGCACAAGGGAAAACAATGGTCCAGTCCTCCTGTTTGAAAACCCGTGACTCTATGCATTGAATGGCAGTGTATCTCAAAGCAAACTTCCAGGCCATTTTTTCCACCTAGTTATGACTTCTTTTCTTTCTATTCACATATAAGAGCAATTCAAGCAAAGCTTACATTGTGCCAAATTCTGCTTGCTTTATGCTGAATGGGTTTTGGGAGATTCACTAGCACCCTTTAACCATGGTCTCTTGAAATCAGAATGGTGAGGGATGCAGTCAGTGGCTACGTACGTGGACTCATTACAGGATTTCGATACCCTTTATTCTGTGTTCTAAGAAACCAGACACCTACGCATTAGCTGAAAGAGATTCCTGGAGCTTTGCGGTTTTCCTTGTTGACTGCCAGAGTCTTCCCAAGGCCCTGCATCACTACCCAAGGACTCAAACACGAGTGGCAGATAACAAGCTCTCCATACAGTTTGTCTTTTCAGAGAAATTCTAGGAGATTAGCAGCTTGGAAGACCATGATAACTGTGGAGCTGGTGTGTGTTTCTGTGTTCTTTGCCTTCATTTTATTGTCTATGTGGATCATATATTCTGTTGGACACCAGCAGGAATCCTAAAAGCCTTTCAGAATAACGTATTTTGCCTTCTTATTTGGGATAACCTACTTCAAAACCCTTATAGGTATTTTATCCTGAATTTGTTGAGGTTTAATATGTAAGTTACACTTGATTCATTTGTGAATATGTGGTTGTGAGTCAGTCTATTCAGTATTGAGAAGGATGCCTTCTTACTGTCATTGCTGTCAGTGAGAATCTGCTCTCAGATCAAAGTAGCAGGAACCCTCTAGAGCAGTGGTTCTCAACTGAGGGCAACTTTGGCGCCACCCAGGGGACATTTGGCAATGTCTGTAGATATTTTTGGTTGTCATAACTGGTATGTGTGTGTGGGGGGGTGCTATTGGCATTTATTGGGTAGTTAGTTATCCTACAATACAGGATACTCTCCCATGAGAAAGAATTACCTATCAGTCGTAGTAAGTACAAATATCAGTATTACTAAGATTGAGAAACCCTAACCTAGAGAAATATTTTTCTCCTACAACCTTTAGGCATCACCTTGGAAACTGTGAACCTGTATTCCAGGCTCAAACCAACTACTTATTAATTATTTCAACGTGGTCAAACAGCTTAACGCTTTTGGACGAGGGCTTACTTGTATGTAAAATGGGGGAAGTGGCTTTTGGGAAAGAAACGGGAGTGTGTTGAGCCACTAATTACATTTATGGTCAAAGGGAAAAGGAAAAAAATATGTTTAATGTTTAGTATTCAAAGATGTGTTTTGGAGAGTTATTTATAATGGTGAGTATTATAAGACAGTTCTGTTTAAATGACAGTTCATCTATTTCATAGAACATTATGAGAATCTTACAAAAGACAGTTCTTATAACATGGAAAATGCCTTTATTGCAATGTTAAGAAGAAGGGTCATGGGATTCAAATTTGTACGTAAAGTAGGCCAGAGGGGAATTTGTTACTTTGTTTTCTGAGCTGCCTCTGTCTATATTTCTTACTGTTGCACTCATCACAGAGCCTAAGGCTCACATTTCATGTGTATGTCTTTGTGACCAGACTCTATACTCCATGTGGATGATGGTAGGGTTTTAGTTACCTCTGTATCCCCAGTGTCTTGCCCATAACTGCATGATGTCTCAGGAGACAGGTTAGTGCTACATGCTCTGGTTACCTCATCTGAAAAACACAGGAAAAATTGGGCATTCCTCAGATTTGTTGAGAGCTATAAATGAAGCAATGCTTGTAAATATCATAACATCGTGTATCTGAAACATCGTAACCATTCAATAAACTTAGTTATTGTTACGACTTGCATTCTAGCTCTGTCAGTAACGAGGTATAACGCTGGGAAAGTCATTCGGGTCTTCTCTTGTCTCTTTTCTTTTCTCTTTTCTGTATTTTCCTTCTGTAAAAGAAGATTTGTATTAGACTACCTTGATTCTGCTTCTCAGTTTCTAGATGCTTATATCCTTTGACTCTAAGGATTAAAGGCTTCAGGAGCCTTGTTAGAAGCCTAATAATCCTGTGCAGACTCTTAGAGCTGAAGATAACCCCATTGACAGTGGTGTAATGAGGCTTTGAGGCTGGGGACAGTCATCAGAGGGAGAATGGTAGTGGGTGGGTAGGAGACAATGTGGTGTAGAGGAGGAAGTACTGGGCTGGGCATCAGAGACCTAATGGGTCTAAAGGGACCTAACTTGTGTGTCGTATGTCTGCTCATATTTCTCTATGGCAGCTTCTAGCTTTCTCACAAGTAATATCAGAAAGAAATAGGTAGCAATTCAAAGGCTCTCCTAGCTCCTACCTTGTATGATTTTAGCCTATTCAAGTCCTGCTGGGCATGCCATGCTGAATTTACTCTTCTATGCAGTGGTTGTCCCTCAACCCACCATGTGGCTGCCTTCCTCCTTCAATCTTTCTATGACTCTAGGTTTTGAAGACAACTTGTGTTGTCTTCCCACTTAGGTGCTACTTTATTAAGCACTCATGTTTGCTGGCTAGAAATCCCAGAATAATACAAAATAATTGTCTGAATATCTTAGGGTTCTTTATACATCACAATGATGATAATGTGGGACTAACTGAAGGGTAGGGAAAAACCATCTGATACTGAGAAACAAAAGGCAAATGGAAAATCCTTCAAAGGAACCAGAGATGGTGGAGAAATAACAAATCAGAAGCCACCTGGAAACAGATGAATAATGATAAGTCATTAAATCTTAGGTGTATCCAGTCTTGCTCCAGAAAGAACAACACATAAATGAAGGCTAATTTAAACTCAATATTTAAATCAAATTTGTAACACTGTAATCTGTCAAACAATGAAATTAACTACCTTTCAAAGAAAGGAGCCTCCAGCTGGAAAGTGGAATGTTTTAAAACTGGAGAAGATTCTTGTTTCTGATGAGAGAAAGAATTTGGAGATTACAGCTCTGAAATGGTAGTTCTGTCCACGAGTGTGGCGATACTCAGAGAGGACTAACACCATGGAGCGGCCGTCATGTCAGGTGCCATGGACAGTGCTAGAAGCCTTTGCATTCTCAAATGACCTTAAAAAGAGGGACTTCATCATTCTATTTTGCAGATAAGAAAATTGTAGCTCAGAAAGGGAAACTGTTTTTCTTAAGCTTGTGAGAAGTACAGTAGGGTTTGACTTTTTATCTGGTGAAGAATTCTTAAGAAGCCCGAGATCCGCTGGTTCTCAAGGTTTTGACTGCACTAGGTGGGGCTCCTGGGTTCCTCCATGGGGGAACCAATTAAAGGGCAGATTATTAGCTGCTTTGCAGGTAGAAGGAAAGAGGAGGAACAAACGACACTATTCCTTCACAAAGAGGAGGAAGGAGCATGCCTGTGGGGAGAGCTTGTCTGGGAGTTCCTGCCACCTGCAGCCAGGCGTTTCCCCACTCCTTGAAGCAGGACAGACAGCCCCATGGCAGCCTGTCCGTAGAAGAACTGACAAGGAGAGAACTCACTCACTGAGTCCATCAGACCCAAAAGCCTGCCTACAGGTTACACTGTGAAAGGGAGGACTTTAGGAGCAGGGAGCAAGGGCCAATCCCAGTGGTCAGCAGGGGAAGGAAAGGAAGGGGACGCTGAAATGTAGTATGTGTTCTATGCACTGTGTTGTGCTCAGCACTTTTTAAATATTTTCTCTTCTAATTCCTCTCAACAGTCCTATCAAGTAGGTATTATTTTCTTCATTTTTCCAAATGAAGACACTGAGACCAAAACAGTTTAAGAAAATTGTCTTACATTATTCAGCATGCCTTAGATATCAAGCCAATTTTGTCTGACTCCAAATTCCACATTTTCCACCAAATTATGGTTTTCCAAATTCTATTCACTGGTGTTCCCTTTCTTGTTTTCGCCATAACTGCGTGGCCCTTGTACTTTTATTTAAGATTTTTCTATAAATCAACTCCCCTCCTTCTTAAATTTTACTTAGATGAATTCATTTTAAAAGGAAGATATTTAATGCCAACATAAGTGGAAGGCAATTTCACTTGGTAATAACAAAAATGAATACATGAAAACAAGATAGTGTGTTAAATTCCTGCAATAGAGGCTAATGTCTAGAAGGCTCTGTGCCTAAGGTATACTTCTTTGTAAGTAAAGATGAACAAAGTGTTAGAGAGGTGCTCAAGATACAGAGCACCAAAATGATGTTTTCCCCTTTGATACCATCAAATAGGTTGAAAGATAACTGAAATTCCCATCATGGGTTTCAAGGCTATTCAATGCTCTTCCACTAACCCTCCACCCCACCATCTCTAGGACCATCAGTATTCCACGCCTGTATTTTGGGAAACTTGTTCTATTAGAGGCAAAATTATAAACTTCTGTTCTGAAATAAAGCAAATGCTCACTTTGAATACCATCTCCTCAAGTGAAACCACACAGGTTCCCAGATGAGAAGCAAAGAGAAGCATGCAGAAGATAAATGGATCTTCCCAAATGGTTTGCCTACCTCGAGTCTTCCATCCAATGTGTCATCATTAAAGATGATGATGATTTTCTACTAAGAAACATGAAATGGTTCTTTGTTGCAGATATAAGTCATTCTTAGTTCCTCAGCCTAAAATTTAATGCCTTGCAGGAGTCTATTATGCCTCACCACCATTATACCAAAGTGAGTCAAAATGAACCACTCATCACTCCCCTTATATGTCCTTAAAATGCCCTGCCTCCTTACTGTTGCTAATATGTTCCTCCCTCAGGTCCCACAGCTTCTCTGTGTGTGTAATGGTGGGAAGAGAGACACAAGCCTGGAAAGATGTGAGTGAGAGGAAAGTTTGCTTGTACGCGAAGGTCTGAGAGATGTCTATGGGGATGGTGATAGAAAAGCTCTGAGAAACTTGCTGGAGTTGTTTCAGTTCCGTGCTGTGGATGTCAGTGGATGGAGGAGTAGGTGGGAGTTGAGTTACCAGAGACAGTGAGAACACATCATCAACTGACATAAAAGATGAAAAATGAGGTGTTAGAGAGGAGGACAGGAGAGCTCCGAGCGTGTTTTCAGGTTTACATTTGGCTCCTTTTTACAGGAGGCAAACCATGAGAGAGGAAGAGACTTAAGATCTAAACCATAGAGACTATGGGGAGAACAGAATCAAGAAGAAATGTGAAGGGCTTGGCCTTGGACCGAGGAACGACACATCACAGTAAAGTGATGACTTTCTATAAATGGAATGGAATTAGCAGAATGAACTTGTAGCACACATTTACCACTAAGTAGCTGGACAGACAGGATCTCTCTGGATTTCTGCCATTCGATATATAATATCAGGAGAGCCAGCCTGTTCATCATTAGGTGGAGTCACAGAACATTTACGGTTGAAGGAAGTCCAGTCCTCTACCTCGTGCTCGGGTCTGTGTCGGAGAGAGAGAGCAGGTCTGCTCTCTTAACTATAGTGGCAGGCGATTAATGTTCACGTGAAAGAGAAAATTTCATTTTCAATGGTCCTCTTCTAAACAGAAGTGGTATCTAATTCCTTGTCAGATGGTTCCAGTTTTGCTTCTTAAAAATCCCTCAGGACTTGAATCTCTCTTCAAATGTGTATAAAGTGATGGATTTTTTCCCTGTTAAACAAAAATAATAGGTTATTCAACCGTTTTTAATACAAAATGATGTCAAAACGTTTCATTGTCTCAGGGATTCTTTTTTTGGAAATATCAACATCAGTTTAAATTGTGATGTCCAGCAACAAAAATATCACCCAAACAATGGTTTGATCAGGAGAAAGCAGCAGAGAGCTCACTCTAGGCACTGAGTTTCCTTAAGTCTAGACAAACCACTGACAGGGATTTATGGAGTACTTGTTATATGCAGGCAATTTCTTAAGAGTTTTAATGCATCATCTTACTTAGCCTTTTCAAGAACCCTACGAGGTAGAAACTACCAATATTCCATTTTACAAATTGACAATTGGAAGCCAAGATGGGCTAAGTAATTTTCCCAAAGTAACTAAGGTAGCAAGTGACTGAGTTGGGATTTGAACTCAGGTTCGTTTGACTTCACTACTTATGACCATCTCGCATGCAGGTGTGTTTTTATTCATTTCCTTTTCATCCTGTACTTGTGCAGGTAGGTTACATAAACCAAGTGCGGAGCAAGGCATATGGCATACAGAGGCTCTTGTTAAATATGGGTTGAATCCCTGTGGTGTAGATATTGCTAGCTCCCATTTTGCAGATGAGAAAACTGAGGCTCAGATAAACAAATATTTATTAAGAGCCAACTCAGTGTCAGACAGAGCACCATTGCCAACAGTGTGACAAATGTGAGCACAGATAGAAAGAGTCCTACCTCTGAACTCAAAGGTCAATGCTGTTTCCATAATACCATAGCCTTTTCTTCCAGCAAAATCCTCAGAATCAATCTAGAAGAATAGAGTTTGCTCTCTCTGGCAAAAACAAAACCCAAAAATCAACAACAAAAAAATCTACCCAGAAAAGCAAAGGTGTCCATAGAAAGAAGGGGCCCTGGTGAGCAAAAACAATAATGTATATGTCAAGAATAGAGGCTCTCTTTACCCTCTCCCCACAAATCTAAAACATTTTTTATTAATGCCTCCCCACCACACCAGCAAATGTGGCATTCTTTTAAATATACCCTCAAAGTGTAAATCAGAGCAAAGACTATATTTCACGCCAAGAGGCTTGTATATCCATCAGGTATTTATGGCGCTGCTGTTAGCCAACTCTTCCATCTGGGATGTCTTTAGTCATCTTTCATCTGGTACACCTATTAGAGAAGCTCCAGAGCCATCCATAACACAAGGGCTCATCTTTTAGAACTCCTTTGGCAGGAGGGAGAAATCCAAAGGTTTCCCATAAAGCCTGTATTTTGCATTGCGTTTAAAGTGGTTGTTTGATATGATAATGTCTTTGCGGGGGTAACTTGGCCCTGCCTCCCAAGGATAATAGAGGACAATTATTTTATTCTGTTGTGCTGTCTAACGAGGAACCATCTATTTAAAAGCACACGGGTTTGTGTAATCTACAAATTATGGAGGGAAGAGATTGAAGATCCTCTCTGCATGCCCCCTCCCCAAAACTAAAAGCTTCAGCCAAAAAAGAGCTTTTTATCCTTTATAAATTGGGTATTGAATACCTGCTATAACCTAAAACCAGTGGGGGGAAAAAAAAAACAAAAGAGGAAAGATTTAATAGACTCTTCCATTAAACATGATCGAATATTCCTGGAACAAAGTTATTTCCCATATACTTTCCAGCTTGACTCTGTTCGCATAGAGGTGAAATCTAAAATCTAAATGTGAGCCTTTTTTTTTTTTTAATAATCACTTCGAAAGAGATGAATGCATTGCTGAGAAAAAACAACAGCTTTAATTGTCAGTTTGAACACCGCAAAGCTATCTCATTAATTCCTCCGCAGAAGGCCTCATTATTAAAATAATATGTGGGGAGTTTTTAGTCCAAAAAAGCCAGGAGACAAATTCACTGCTAAAACGTTCCAGAATGTCTCGGAAAGAAATAAAACTACCAGAACTTTCATCCTATTCCAATCATAGACACCGTGTCCATGAGGAATTGTAATTCTTCTTGACATGACTGCTCAAATGGTTCCAAACACACAGACTCATGCTGGAGACCACTCTGCGCCCATCCTTGGCCTGGATGCAAACATAGGCCTGCGAGTGTCTCCCATCAATTAGACATTCAGAACAGGGAAGGGCTGGCTAAATGCATGGGGGCGAGGAAGCTGCAGGGTTTTATGCCTTATTAATTGGACATTGCTATTTAAACTCCTGAAGACTCCAAATGGCTTTGGCGTGCAGTCAGAACCATAAAATAAATGGACTCAAGAAGTGAAAAGGAATACTCTGAGCTAGGCCATTTCCTGTTCCTCCCTAGAATCCTAAACTGTCTGGTATCAGAACTTCAAGCTCAAATCTCAGCTGAGTAGTTAGCCAGCCTTTAAATGCTGCTGCAACTATAATCAAGACCTCTTCTCCTTTTAGCTGTAGTCTCTTCAAGAGGTGGGGGCATGAATAAATAACCACCTTTATTTTTAATCAGCCAATAGGTATGCATTGGTCCAAAGAATTTGCCCATCAACTGGAGTTTTGGTTTTGTTTTGTTTTGTTCTATGGCTTGTAATGTGTCCAGCAATAGTGCCTCTCGTATCAGTCTTCGGAATGAATCATCCTAAAAAGGTTACCTCTGGCACTGAGCCTGGGAGAGGTTCTGCTTGTGGGAGAGAAGGTGGTGGGAAAGACCAGTGTAGGCTTCTTTCTGTCTTTGCTTCCCTGAAAAGCAAGACTGTCTTCTGAGACTAGATGGCTTTATCCCATGAAAATGAGCAGAGAGTCAGGCCACACAGTGGATGCTTACCGCTGCCACAAGCATCACCCCATCACCAGCCCTGTTCATGCTTGTGAGGACCGACAGCAGATTACCCTTTCCTACCTGGGCTGTGAGTGGCCGGCCAAGGGAGCTCTCCTTGAGGGCAAAGTGATGAAGCCAGAGTATGGTTGGGTGGCATGCTACTTAGAGTAAAGAGACAAAACTGCTAGAACTGGGATAAGAACACTCTGCCACGGAATCCATTCCAGAGGTTCCTTGAGAGGCTCTGCTGTGGGAGACTGAGGGATGCGAGGAAGAGGTACCCTTTCCCCAGCCACTTGCTTGGTACCATATGGACTCTTTAGAGCTCCCCAGACATATTGCATTTAAACCTCGCAACAGCACTTTGAGGGAGGTCTGACTGCCCCATTTTACAGATGAAGAAACTGAGGCTTAGAAATTTTAAGGTGTGTGCTCAAGGTGCATGATGTAAAAGTTACGGTTGAAAACTATGTCTGTACATCCCCCAAATCAGAGCAGTAACTGCCAGAGGCTGCAAGTGCTGCTTCTTGTGGATAACTGTGTCCTGCCCCCACTCCCCGAGTTCTTCTACCTTCCCTGGTGGTCCGCTCTTTCCACAGCCCTCATCTCAGTGCCTCACACTGTGGTCTGTTTGGTGCCTCATTACTTCACCTGGGCCTTTGCTCGTTGTATCATTGTTGGTAACCAGTATTCTGTTTCCTCCAAATAGAAGATAATCTTGGCTCCAACATCCCACCTCGCTGCACTTGTGTTGGAACACTGTTGGGAGGATGAGCACCCAGGCAATAGACAGAAAAATACGCTGTAGCTTCCAACCTGCCTCTGTAGTCCTTTTAAATTTAAGTATAATTTAGTCTTAAGAGCACGGGCTTTGTGTTTACTCAGAACTGGGGTCAAATCCTAACACTGCTTCTGGTAAAGTGGGGTCCCCTTGATTGAGTTTCTGTGTCCATTAGCCTCAGTATTCTCATCCACAAATTGGGAATATGAATCCATTTTTTACAGATTTACTGTTAGGACTGTGTGAGAGAAGGCAGAAAAGCACTGAGCATACTTCAGAATGCCTAGTGAGTACTTAATAAATGGAAACTATAATTTAGGGTAGATGTTTGAAATTAAATGGTCCTCATATTTATTTTAGAGTTGATAAATGAAGCTCACAACCCAGAGAAAGAATGAGGCAGTACTCTCAGAGAATACAGACCCACCTTCCCCTAGGATGCTGAAGTCCCTCCCACCCCATGGTGAAAATATTCCTTGCACTGCAATTTTTCATGTCTTGCAAGTTCCAATCAATACAATTGATTTAATGATTAATTTATTGTGTTCCTCGGTAAGAGCCCTGCATCGACTTCTTAAGATGGAATCTTACTGCGTTCCAAACAAACAAAGCTAATTGGCAGCAATCATTTAAAGGGGAAGCACAAAGCATTCTAAACAAACACACACAATCAAAACCAATAATGAAAAAAAGTCTTGCACTATTTTAAGAATGCAAAAGTGGAGGGTTGAGTTACGAGTCCTAGCGTTTTCTGAGTTGCAGAGTCACAGAGAAAGGTCGTCCAGGCCAGTTGTGCCCATCTGTGTACTGAGGCTACTCATGACGTTTACTCCCTGCCCTCTGTGACGGCATCAGGAGAGGTTTTCATTTGTAATTGTTGTTTTGTTTTGTTTTTCCCCCTGCTGTCAGTATTAGGACTAGTTGTGTCCTCTTTGGCCTGTGGGTTGTTTTTATCTCATAGACCAACCAGTGAGACCTTCATCCTTTCACTGGCTTGTAGAAGACCCAGAGGCAAGTCCTTGTCCCATCCATATCCTTGGATTGCATTGTTTTATTGAAGTGTAGTTGATTTACAATGTTGTGTTAGTTTCTGGTGGACAGCAGAGTGATGCAGTTATACACATATATTCTTTTTCATATTCTGTTTCATTATAGGCTATTACAAGATATTGAATATAGTTCCCTGTGCTATACAGTGTTTATCTATTTTATATATAGTACTTTGTATCTGCTAATCCCAAACTCCTAATTTATCCCTCCTCCTTTTCCCCTTTGGTATACATTTTTTTAGTTGAAGTATTGTCAGTTACAGTGTGTCAATTTCTGATGTATAATGCATAATGTTTCAGTCATACATATACATACATATATTCATTTTCATAGTCTTTTTCATTATAGGTTATTACAGAATACTGAATATAGTTCCCTGTGCTATACAGAAGAAACTTGTTGTTTATCTATTTTATATATATAGTTAATATTTGCAAATCTCGAACTCCCAGTTTATTCCTCCCCACCCCCGTCCCCCGGTATGGTATGCAGTTTCAGTGATGCAGGTTGTATGGGTTTCTTTCCTAGACCTGTGTTTTTGTTTCTACCATCGTTTACCTATGCTTCATGTTGCTCACCAGACTGTAAAATGGATCACCTAAACTAAACATCAGTGCATCTTCTTAGGTGGCCTATTAGTATATTTGGAAGAAAGTTAAGGGATATGTAATCTGTTAAATGAAGAAATGCAGAAATTGAGGTGGGTGTCTAATTTCCTGTTCTCCCATGCCAGGAACTAGCTTTGTGGTCAGTTACTCTCAGCACTATTTGCCTTCTGATGAGAGCAAACTGGATTCTACTAGCAGCTGTCCCAGCCGAGTGGCTGGTTCCTTCTCAAGGGTTCTGTCCATCTTAGCGCCCCCTCCTAGAGGGTCTGAGAGAGCTGGTGGGCTCCCATCGGAGGCTTGTGGGAGGGGATGCAGGGAGGGCCTGGGGAGGACGACTTGGCCACTGGGTGGCAGTGTTGTTACACTGGAAGGAGGCCTCTGGACCTTGTCTTTGGCAGCAAGAAATGCTTCCTGCTTTCCTCACATATCTCAGGTGAACCAGAATGAAGTAACATTTGTTAGATTTTTTTTTCCACTCAAGAGAGAAAGGATAAGAACTCTCTTTGATACATACTTTCCCAGCTACTGTGAGTCTTAAGTTTGAGGCAATGGAGGGATCAGAGATTTTTCAAATTAATTTTCTTCACCAGGAAGCTGTCTTGATGGAATTGTCTACCCAGCACTACACCGACAGAGCTGGCTGAGACAGCCAAGGGCCTTGGCCAAACCCTAGGCTTTGGAGCCTGAAGACCTGGGCTTGCCTCTGGGGACTCTTTCCTCCGCCTCTGTCTCCTTACTAGCGGTGTGACTACGGTTTTGAAACTTGCTGTGCCTCAGTTTCCTCATCTCCACAATGCAGCTTTACAGTACCTGCTTCAGAGGAATGCTGTGAGACGTAAATTGGGTGTGGCGTGTAGAGCAGACGCTCACAATAGGTGCTCAGTTAATGAGAGCTAATGCTGTGTGGTAACTCAGAATAAATCTTGCACATTTTCCCAGTGTCCACAGAAAGCAGGCAGAGGGTTTGTGTGTGTGAGTGAGAGAGAGAGTGACAGGGAGACAGGGCTGGAAGTGGGGTGAGCTATGTGTGTGTGACAGAGGGGTTCTCAGGTGAGAGGACCAGGAAGCATGGTGCTCCAAGTCATCACATGAGATCGTTCCTGAACCTGTATCCTACCATCTCTTTTCCTTCCTGACAGTTCTGTGACTTATTCTAGTGGTAGTCAGCACTTTCGAGATGCTCACTTGTGCCGTAGAGCACAACGCAGCCCATGGAGCAGCCTCCCCCAGAATCAGAGCTCCAGCATCATCTGCACCAACACGCTGCCATTCTCAGGCTGGAGAGAGCCTCGTCAGAGGAACATGGCTTTGGAGTCGAGTGTCAGTAGGAAGTCCAGCTGTGTGACCTTGGGTAGTCATTTACCCCTTCAGAGTGTCACTTTTTATCATTTGTAACAATGAGGATAATGACATTTAATTATCAATGGTTTTTATTAGGGATTAAGTAAGTCAGTGTGCCAGGGAAAGTACTGACAGCTAAGGAAGCCGAGGTCCCTGGTGACTGTCTGCTTAGACCAGTGCGTCAGGACTGCGCGATCTGATGCAGGGAGTTGCCTCCCTAGACGTGTGGGAGCTCTTCGAACCATCTTGCTTCACAGATTGTAGAGAAGTAAAGACACAGGTTCTGGTTTGAACACATTGAGTTGGAGGTGTCTGTTAGGTAGGTGGAGATGTTTACTGGACAGTTGAATATATAGATACATAGCTTTGGAAGATCTCTGGGTGGAGTTTTGGAAATCTCCTGAATTAGTCAAATTACACTTAAGCAAATAACTTTCTTTTTGGTCTTTGTCCCACTGCCCTCATTCAAGTCCTTTAACACAGGCTGTTAGTCCTTATGTTCTTTCAAAAATACTTTGGCTAGATAAAGATACTATCCTCTTCCCCTTGGCACATCCGTTCATTCTGGGAACCCTTACATTACTGCACAGGTAACACTGAGTATGGAATCCACAGAAGTATGGAATTCTGTTCCTTAGCCATGGCTTCCTGCCTCACCGAGTTTAGAAGTCTGAGGCTGAGGATTCTCTGGGTTGACCTAGGGTGTGATACTGTTGCAGAATCTAACAGGAGGGCTGATAGATGCTGTATAAGAGGATTTTACTTTTCAGAATTGGAAACGGAGGCCCAGAGAACCTAAGTGATTTTTCCTGTCACTGTAGAGTTCAGAACTGCCATATCAGGCTGCTTCCTTACTTATAAAGCGGTGGGTTATCATCCAGATGGTAGTGCAGATACTTAAGAGACCAGGTATTAGAGTCTGGCCTTCCTCACAAACCAGCTGTTCTAAGGCTAAAATTTACACACACAGGACCCTTAATTACCATGGGTCATTGTGACACAGATTTCATTCTGTCATAGGATTAAAAAAACCCTGGCTTTCAAATATCGTGATGAACTAATGAAACACAGTTTCCCTAAAAGTAAAGTAGATTAAATCTGTGCTGGGCATCCTATGTGCTCTTTCAGTCTTGGCCAGTATTTCCCAGGGTGACTATGGGACGTTAGTCCTTTGGGATCCTTAGTTAGGGGAAAAAGAAAGAAAAAGAAAAAGTGCTTTGGAAAAGCTTTATAGTACATGCTCTCATTCCCTTAAAGGTCCACAATGAAAATTAGCATCTTAAAAGCTCCAGTTCTAAAGAAATCTGCTCAAAGTTTGTACTTAGTTCAATTCCATGTTTCCAAATCGTAACTGACTGTGGAACTTAAAAATATAACGTCTGTTAACATCCCATTGAAGGAATGTTTTATGAATTATCTTACTTTGAATTTCTGACATTGTTCCGGGTACTTTATTAGTTTTCCCCTTTAATCGTTACAGCCATCTGGCAACATAGATTTTGTATCTTTTTATGGTGAGAAAACTGGGGCTCTGAAAGGTAAGGGAATTGGCCCAGGTTCACACAGTCAGTGTGCCCCGCCTTTCACTTTCTGCTGCTTATCATGTTTCATACACCCGCCATATGACCTTCCTATGTGTCTTCACTCAGTGCTCCTAATGCTTGGAACTGGATTCTCACCCTTCCTGTCTGGGGCATCTTCCTTATCTCTTAAGGCCTGGGTCAGGAATCATCTCAGTTGTGCTAAGCATTTCGCCCTCCTGCTCCCATAGGGCTTTCTCCATCTTAATATTGTCTATTTTGAAGGTGTCTGTTTATGTACCCTCCTCTTCCCAGTAACTTGTAAGCTCCTGAAGAGCAGGTGCTACGTCTTTGTTCTTCTTTGTATACCCACTCTCAAGCTGAGTGCTCATGGTACAGACTTAATTAGTGTCTCTCGGTTACACTCACCGAGTTGAACTGAGCTGATCTGAAGCCAGTTCTCTCTAACTTCAAAGCCCCAAACATTTCCCATTCTACCACACTGCCTCCCATTCCAGCTTTAAAAGTTCTATTACATTTTGGCCCAAGTAAGCAATGGACCCATTTTTTGCTCCCCTGCTAGTTGGTAATGCTGTAGAGAATTATAAGGAGCAAACTTGGGAGGAGAAGAGACACCTTAAGTGAAATTCATATTACATCACAGGTCACATTAGCAATCTATATGTAAATCCCTTAATACAGGGCTGGGAACAAAGAAAGCCCTCAGTGAATATCAAGTATTACTTAAACTATTGCAATTTCATAGACTGGGTTCAATCATTGCCAATCATACGTTTATTTACAGTTTATATACGTTTATTTACAAGTTACAGATTAGACTCCAGCCTTTTTTGTTGGTGAATACTTTAGCTGCATGGATTTAACCTGAAAGTTAAGATTATATTTCTCAGAGCAGATATAGGTAAATCAGAGCTGCTAGTGGGAAATTCTGCATATACAGGTAGGTTACAAACCCATACTGGCTGGATGCTGTAGCCTGTGATGGGGGTGTCATTAGGACTGAGACAGAAGAGCTATGCCTGAAAGTTGGGTTAAATCTCTCTTTTCCTGCTTCACCACCCACAACCAGCACCATCTCCCCATCAGGAGAAAGGAGCCTGAAGCTTACGCTTGCTCGTATCTTTGGCAAGTTTGCAATTGTAGCTCTTTGAGAACAGACGTACGGAGTTTTATTGTTTGTGTTTCTATGTGCCACTTTCCCTTCCATTGAGGACATGCTTTTCTCCCCTGCCTCCTCTCTCCCCGTATCTGTCACTAAGCCCTGGATATTATTACTTAAATAGCCTGCAAGTTTATTTCTGGCTTATTTGCAAACTCACACTCTCTGAAAAATTGGAATAGGCTCTTGACTTGTCTTCCTGACCCTGGTCTCCTTGAAATAAATCATGCCAGTTCTATGCCTCAAGCTCTCCCATGATAAGATTGAACTACTCAGCTTGACAAGCTAGATTCTTTATCATCTATCCCAGTGACTTCTATAGCCATAATCTCTTATCACTTGCCTCCTTCTCCTTGTCCAGGTGCCCAGGTGCACGTTGGATCTCTTACCATTCCTGCTCTGTGCCTCCGTATATTTCCACTGTCAGGCCGTCTCTTCTTCCCCATGTGTTTGGCATTTCCTAGTCATCCCTCAAACATCCCCTCCCCTGTGAAGCCTCCCTTTCTCCTCAAACAGATGTGCGTACCTGTTCTTCTGAGCTCCACCAGCCCTGTGTTACGTTGACACAGAGTCCTGTCCTTTCTTTAGCCAGAAGGAGAGTTCTGGTGATGTGAGAAGTACCATTTGTTGGAGGAACAAAGGGGTTCAAATGACTATGTGCCATGTGACAGTCTCTCCCCTCCCTTGTGGCTGGAATACAAAATTTAGACTGAAGAGAGCTTTTGCTAAAGAGTTCCCCAAACTGAGAGGGCCAAATGGGATCAGGTAAGTACCGTGAAAAAGTGAAAAAGAGGAAACTAGTTCTAGTTACTTGGGATGGATTTGAGCTCCATCTTAGAGTTCTCCCCTGAAATGTACTTTTGACTCACTTATTCCATATGGGATCTATTCCAGCTCCCCAGCTTAGGCAGAGATTCAGATGAAAACCACAGCAAGGAATAACCAGGGTGCATATGGTTGGCATCTTTTGTGTTATATTTTCTCAGGAGCTTTAAGTGACTGAGTTGGGATGGGGGATCCTGGCTCCATCACATCCACTCATTATAACACCCAGCACATTGAATGAAGTTTGTTTCCATCTTTCTTTCCTGTAGACTGTGAGCTTTTTGGATCTGGAGCACACTTGCCCTTGTTCCAGTCCTGTAGGGGGCCTTGTCGTTATCTCAGCAAAGCAGAGTAGTGTTTGCCTGGTGGCTAACAGTGTGCACTTTGGAGATAGTCAGCTTCGGTTCCAGTCTCACTTGTACCACTTAATGGGGTGTGACCTTAGGCAGGTTATACAAGCTTTCGCTGCCTCAGTTTCCTCCTGCATTTAGTGAGGATAACAGTATCCTTCCTACATTGTTGTCAAGATGATCCAGGGGGCTAATGTGTGTGGCAAATGTGTGCCTGCTGCACGTCAGGCATTGACTGGGTGCTGGTGAGACGTAATTTTATTACGGGGCATGATATTTTATCAGCATGTAGTAGTCACTTAATAAATGCCCACTGCATGCTGGTAAACATGTAAATAAATAGTAAAGCACTGGATGAGAATTTTCAAGGCACTGTGCACATTGTCTCGAGGTAGGGTGGTGGTGTCTTTAAAGAGCATGGGTTGGGGATTAGAATGATGAGTTTGAACTGTAGTCCCGCTGCCTCCTGTTTTCATTAACATGGGCAAGTCACTCATCTGTCTCAGCCTCAACAGTATCTTATTTAATCCCAGAGGTAGGTGTAATTTTCACCTTCTGTTTTATTTGTGTCTTAGCACAGTGTCTGGTGCCCTGTTCTCCAGGCAGAAAGCCACTTCCTTACTAACTGAAGCTTTGTGGCAGGGAATGCTAAAGCTGGAGGAGCAGTGAGGCATCTCAAATGACCAGGAGCTCTGAGGACACCTGGATTCTACCTTCTAAGGGGTTTGCTTTGTGTGATTAGGACCCATGTTTGTGATGTGTGCATCGCTTTTATTAAAATAGTGAACCAGTCTTGTATATCTTACTTGTCTCTACCATTTCAAGTATTTGGGACACCATTTAGCAAAATTGTTAATTGCAATATATCTTGATAAAAAAGGCCTTTTGATTTGGTTAATACCTGTGAATTTTGAGAATTAAAAAAATGTAGTTACTTTAATTTTGAATATATACATAAATTTTTAACAATATCCTGTAGAGGCTATTCTGGGATCTATTTTGATGAAGGCATGGAACAGCTAAGACTAATTGGGGCCTGGCAGTGGGAAGTGGGTAGTGGTTGAATGTTAAAATTTATTGAGTGCTTATTTTATGCCAAGCCTTTTTATTATCTGTCATTCTAACAACCATCCTGTTAAGAATTATTAGGCCCATTTTATAGATTAGGAAACTGGCACAAAATCACAGACCTAAAGAGTGGCAGGTCCTGAATTTGAAACATGATTCATGCTCTTTGGGCTATAGCACAATGCTTTGTGAAGCAGTAACAATGATTCTCAGATGGGGCCTGGCACGTAGGATGGGCTCAATAAACATGGCATGATGAGTAGATGGGCTGATAGATGGACGGATGCATGCATGGATGGTTGGATGGATGGACTGATGGTTGGATGGACTAATGGATGGATGGATGGATGGATGGACGGACAGATGAACGGATGAACGGATGGATGGATGGATGAATGGATGAATGGATGGACTGATGGGTGGATGGACTGATACTCCCCAAATTAGCAGCAAGGCAAATGTGTTAAAAGTCACCAGAAGTGTGAAGAGGTTTAGGGAGGCAGAAAATGTTTCAGCCTCTAGGTAAAGTGAGAGGAGGAAGGTACCAAATTCAACAAGTGCTGAATGAACCGCAGACATCTGTAAGAAATGGAACAAGCGTTTCAGATGCCTCCCCTCCAGCCCCATTTGCCGAGTTGACAAGTTAATTACTCAGCTATCAGGAGATAACTTGGTAGCAGTAACACGTGTAACTGTGTAATTATCAGGGGTTCCAGTAGTCACTGTGTAATTATCAAGTAGTTTTCATGAAACAACATGTGTTTGCTTGTAAATATACAATTAAGCGGTGTCGCCACTGTTAACTATAAAACAAAACCAGCATCTGGCACTTAAGGTACCAGCTGTGGGTCCCTACAATTAAACTTTTCTTTAAATAGGATTAACTTTTCAAAAGGCACCGAGTAGTAAAAACTCACAGAAGCACATCTGATGCCACTGATCATTCTATTCTCTTTGCTTAAAATGACATCTGCTTCTTTTACCATTACCTTAACATTTGTGATCTAGTCTTTAAAGTCATGCTCAGTGCAAACTCTTTTCCTTGTATTTTGCAGATTCCTTTAAACAAGGCATAAATTCTGCTTTCCTGAATTCTCTCAACCTCTTTGAACCTCTTATGCCTTCTTATACATTTGAGCTAGCTGGGAGTTTGGGGCATATCCATCTGTTGGTCTTGCCACAAATATTTATCGGACCCCGATTATGTGGCACGCCCTGGGCTAGGCAACAGATACACAGTTATTGACCAAAACGATATGGCTTCTGCCATGACAAACTTTACAATATAAGAGGAAAGACATGTATGGAGGAAAGACGTATGTATACAAATAATTTCCAGTGTGATAAATATTGTAAAAGGAGTGAGGTCTAGTGCTATGGGTGTTAATTCTCATTTAATCTAAGTTACTTGAAGGTGGTGGTGGCCCCAAGTTCTATTTCCTCAGTTTATTCAGTGATGATTTATTTAGCACATACTTTGTGCTATTGCTGTGTTGTGTGCTAGGGATCTTATAATAAACAGGTAGACATTCTCCCTGCTTACTCTCTGAACTCCCAAGTTACCTACCCCAGGATCTGCAGCATATCAAGGGCTCAGTGTGTATTTGTTCTTGCCAATGACATTAGCTAACAACCTTAATATAAAATTATTAGCATCTTTACCTTTATATTGTCCAGGAGAATCTAGTGACATGTATTGTGAATATTATCATGGAGTATAGATGTTATTACTGGTCATACTAGATATTGCCCTAGAAATGAAAACTCTATAATTTGCTACTATATTTTCTTAAAATTCACCTCTTTATTATAAAAGTCTTTGATGAAAACTTGGAAAATTTACAAAAATACAAAATAATCACACAAAATAGTCCCATTCAAAGGGGTCTGAATTCTCTCCCAGGTATTTTTAACTCATAATTTTTTCCAAAGGTGAAGATTTTGTGTCCTGCTTTTTTTCCACTTAGCATTACAGCATGACTGTTTCTCTATGTTATTCAAAAATCATCTCAGTTTTTAATGACTGTTATAGTCCATTATAGATGCACTATAGTTCTTAAATATTTTCTTAATGCCTGAATATCATTCATTTATTCAACCTATATTTAATGACTACTTCTCTTTTTAGCACTGTTCTGGGCACTGGAAATATAGTAAAAAGTTAAAACTGAGAAGGACCCATAGGCAGTTTACATCCTGAAAGATAGATAATAAATAGAAAAGTAACTATGTTCTGTGGCTGGTGATATGAGGTAAAATACAGGTCAGAGGACAGAGAGTCCTGGGGGAGATGCCATTTTCCATAGAGTGCTCAGGGAGAGTGTGACTGGTAAGGAGATACTTGAGTAAGACCTGGAGGAAATGGAATTCACTTGTGGGAATCTGGAGCAACAGAGGAAAGCTGGTGCAAAGGCCCTGAGATGGGACTATGCTTGGCTTGTTGAGATAATAGCAAGAAGGACAGTCAGCAAAGGGGGCAAGCAGTAGATAAAATCAGAGCAGTAAATAGTGACAGTATGGATCACCTAGGACCTTTTGGGCCATTGAAGGTCTGTGGGTCAAATAGGGAACTAAGAAATCTACATTTAAACAGGTCACCCTGGCTGTCATGTTGAGAATAGATTGTAGGAAAGAAGAGTGGAAACAGGAAGCCCAGTTGGAAGACTATTAGCAATGATGCAGAGCTATTATTCTGGTCTTTGAATTAGAAATAATTTCTAAAAATCTTTGTTGTAAAAATTTGATAGAATAAAAAAGTGGTATAATGAACCCTTTTACTTAGCTTCAACATGAAAAACACGTGACTAATTTTGGTTCACCTATATGCTTACCTGTTGCCAACCCCCACACCTTGCTGGATTTTTTAAAAACAAAATCCAGAATATACTGTTACCTCTGAATAAAGCAAAACTTTCCAAGCTGCAAAAAACAAACAAACAAACAAACAAACAAACAAACAAAAAACCCCACAAAACAAAATCAGTCAAGAAATCCCAAAGGAAAATCTCATAGAATTTCTGTAGACTAGAATTAAAGGTCATGGACATAAAATACCATGCTTGAGAAAGTTTTTACATTAAATGTACACAAAGTTTATATTGTCATATGTAAAAAATTCATAGAAATTGATAAGGTATATATTTGGGCAAAGTAAATTAGACCTTTTTAAAAAAGAGTTAAGAAGATGACACTGAAAACTTTAATCATGCAAGAAATCAAATACAAGCAAGCGCAAACTGCAAGCCACTACTGCCAACCCCCGCAACATAACATGCTTCCCTTCAGTAAAACTGAGTGTGCAGGGTGGGGGTGCAAGAAAAGGGCATTCAAGCACTACTGTAGGGTAAGCAAACTGACTCCATGCCCATGGGCTTTGGAATTCTCGTCCTTGTGACCCAGTAACACCACCCCCTTTGATATCCTTTCCAGTATTATTTAGAATGCCAAAAAAGGAGAACCAACTTTGGTGCCCAACCATGGACTAGAATCTTGATTCTTTCACTGAATTAAAAACTTCTTTCAGGCATGTAGACTTCTAGTTGAATCATGTACATGAACAGTCATACTCCATCTAATGCTGTCTTGATTCTTTAATCTTTACTAGGTTTCATCTATTCTCTTCCCAGTCAGTCCCATCTCATCATGGGGCAAGTTGGTTAATTTTTGCCTAGATCTGTGAAATCCCTATTTGTAAATTGATCTATGGTTGCAGTTTCTCTCTTTGTTCCCCAAATATTACCTAGTCAGCAGGTAATCTCTTGTGAGAATTAAAATGGACATTTGGTAGGTGACAGCCTCCCCCTGTGGATAATGTGTGTATCTTTAGTACTCTTGAGCCCTGAGACCTGGCATTCCAGTGTCCACAATTTCATATGCACAAAACCACCATCCATCTGGTTAGGCAAGCCACAAATACTGATACTTCTTAGGGCTCCCCTCTGCCGTCAGCGATTCCATGTGATTTCACCTTCTAAAATTTCTCCAATATACTTGCTTCTCTGTACCTCTCCCCAACTCTGCTCCATCATCATTTCTTTTCTAGATCACCTTATAACTGGGTCTGCCTTCCTGCACACACTTGCTTGGCTTCCTCCCTTTCTCTGCCCTACTTCCCCAGCCCTTACCCATCTCTCCATGATAAATCTCTAGTGCAGGATCCTGTGTCTCAGAGCTGCCTTTAGGGAACTCCATCTAAGACACCTAGATAAGCTCATACTCACTCTTTAGATCTCAGGTCAAATGTCACTTCTTAGGAATTCCTCACTATCTAAAGTTCTTCCCCAACTCCAGCTGGTGAGAATCTCTCCTTCACAGCACGGCTTAATAAAAATTTGATATGTGTTAGTGAGAATCTTTGACCATAAGCCACATAAAGCAAGGACCATGTGTGTTTGACTTAGCATTGTGTCCCCAGTGCTTGGCATAGCAGCTCAAAAACCATCAATAAAAATTTATTAAATGAATGAACAAAAGTTGACAATACTATAAGTGTGATGAACCTGAGTATAACGACAGATGAAAAATCACATTATTCAAACTGTTTTTTACTGAGCAGCTGCTATATACCAGCCACTGTAGTAAATGAGTTTTCATACTGTCCTCGTATTCATAGTAGGCACTCAGTAGGTATTTGTGAAGTGAATGGATGAAGATGTGATATATGAATGAGTTGTACAAAGAAAATTACAATGTAATTGGAGAAAATAAAAACTTTTTTTTATAAAAATGTTTTTAAAAACTCAGGATTTTTTGACATATTGCAGAGGTTGTCTAGTTTGTCTCAAAGTTACCTTCACAAAGAGAAGAGTTTATTCTTTTCGAATTTCATCCAGATGGGCAATTCCCAATGTTATTTGAAGATATTTGGCTGAAACTAAGGTAGCTGTAAGAAGCTAAGGCTCATTATAACCCAAGTGTTTTCTGTACCTTTACTTTCACTTTGGAGGTTTTACTTGGCACAATGTCCTTTTACAACTGCTTAGAATTGAAAACAGTTGAAATTTCACAATTTTATATCCAGTTTATTTTTAAAGAGTGTGGGAGAGGTCCTCAGTTTGACAAACCTTAGGTTGTAAGATCCCATAACCCACATTTTAATGTACTCTGATTGCTGAGGGTTCATAAACTAAAATCAGCATGTTAAGGTAGAAGATACTGTTCTCAAGTAGAGACTAGTTTTGAATTTAAAGGTTCTTACTTCAGTCTCTGCCCCTCCCCCCAAGTCACAAGAATGAGCTCTTGCCTTCTAACAATGTCAGTATTAGAGTGAATTCTCCTTCTAAAAGCCCCTATTCTGGGCAATTTTAGATAAGGGGATTAGCACATTTACTGTACTAAGATCAAATTGCACCACTGAAGGTGCTAAGGATAAATTCCAGGCCAACTCTTGCTGAAACTCTTATTCTGGAATGTTATATATTATGCTAAGGGAAGGGGGCATTTGGCTAGCTGAATAATTAGCAACTGCTTTGATTTATGATCTATTTTGAATTTCTTGATATGGCTCAGAGTATGTTTCACAATGTATATTTCAATTATAACATCAGCAAAAATTACTGGGCACATACTAAACGTAGCACATCGTTATGCTAACCTCGGCATAAAAACAGAAAAACATTAAAAATTTTTTTTTCAGAAACTGCATACATGAATCAGATTCACCATGCTCTAGTCTTTAGCCATCCCCTCACTAACTCAACTGATGTCAACAAAGGAGGCTTAACAGCATCTGGTATTCACTTTGGAGTTGTTATAGGTTTCTGAGAAGTGCTGTGGTATGAAGGCTAAGTGCCATTGAATTCCGTGGGTTCAAATCCTACCTCTCTACGACTTACTGTCTGAGCTCAGGGGCAAGTTGCTTAATCCCTAACGTCCATGGGAAAATCATTATCTTTTCTGGTCTCAGTTTTTTCATCTGAAAGCTGATGATAGTAATTGTTACTACCTCAGAGCCTTTTTTCATAAGGATTATGTGAATTTAATATATGCAAATTGCTTAAAATACTGCCTACAATAATGAGCACTACATGTAAAAAAAAAAACTGTAAATTAAAAAAAAAAGTACTAGCTCACCTTTTCACTGATATGTGTGACCATAGAGAAATCCCTTAATGTCTCTAAGTACTAATTTCCTTATCTGTGATATGGGCCTACTAGCAAAGTCTCCCCACAATGTTCTATAAAGATTATTAAATGAGATAATCTAGCAGAATATTGCCTTGCCAACCACAAAGCATGTGGCCTTGTACATATCAAACATTTAAAATATTTATTATATGAATGATTGAGGGAGTTGAGTGAAAGAACAATGAATTTCTATGCCACCCCCATGTCATAGTCATTGATTCATTTCACAGAAGTTACTGGTGCTATATTAGATCCTGGGGGTGCTGGGATGAACAAGACAGTCTCTCGTGGAAATTTAGAATCTGATGTGAGAGACAGATATTAATCAAATAAGCAAGCAATTCATTATAATTATGACATGTGCTAAAAACCCTGTAAAAGCAGGATGTGTGATTATCACATTTATTCAGTACATTTCTCTCACTTTACAGATAAAGAAATACAGGGCCAGACAGTTGAGACTGAATCAAGGTCAGAGTGTTAAAAAAATTTTTTGTATTAAGATTTTTTTTTAAAGAGAAGTGTAAGGTTTACAGCAAAATTACCAGGGAGGTACAGAGACTTCCCATATACCCCCGTCCTCACACATGCATAACCTCTCCCATTATCAACATTACACCAGAGTGGTACATTACAATTGCTACAATTATGATTATACAGTGACACATCATAATCACCAAAAATCTACAGTTTACATTAAACTTCACTCGATGTACATTCTATGGGTTTGGAAAAATGTATAAGGACATGTATCCATCATTACAGTATCACGCGGAGTGTGATGCCCTGAAGATCCTTTGTGCTCCACCTGTTCATCTCTCCCCGACCCCCACCCCTTACAGCTGCTGATCTTTTTATTGTCTCCATCATTTTGCCTTTTCCAGAATGTCCTTTAGTTGGAATCATTCAGTATGTGGCCTTTTCAGATTGGTTACTTTCACTTGGTAATATGCATTTAAGCTTCCTCCATGTCTTTTCATGGCTTGATAGCTCATTTCTATTTTAGCAGTGAATAATACTCCATTGCTTGATGTGCCACAGTTTATTTATCCATTCACCTGCTAAAGGACATCTTGGTGACTGTTAATTTTTTACCTTGAACTCTATGTTGGATGAAATTGACCAATGGCTACTTACTGTGCCTGACAAGGTAGAGTCAAATTCTGTTTTTCAGATCAAATTGTGGGGCTTGGTAACAAGTTAAAAGATGGGAAAAAACACCTTAAATAAAAACAATCATAGTTTCCAAGTGTCGATTACCTTCTATGTACCTAACATTTTATATCCATCATTTGATTCAATCCTCAAAACCTATGAAAAGTATTATTGCAAACTAAGACTCAGAGGGACTCTGAGCAAGTTTGCTTCAAGATCAGAAGGCCAGAAAGTGCAGCAACCACTACCTGCTTGTTAATAAAGTTCATACTCTTCTAACACATCTTACTGCTTTTTCCCCATGGGTGCATTACTTTTTTTTCCCTCTTGCAAAACTCATGCGTGACATGGTGAGAAAAAGAGAAAAAGGGGAGGGGGGAAGAGGATTAGGATATAAGAGAACATCACAGAGAAATTGGGAAGTGAATACAGGATGTTTTGGGTGCCTTAATGCCTTAATTTTTCCAGTTACCTACATTTTAGTAGACAATGGGACTATGCTTGATGGAAATTCCCACTACAGTCACTATTAATCAGCAACATCCTTTTGCAAAGGCCATTCTCTTCTTTTAGAGTCCCTATTTCCAGAGAGGTACTCAATAATGTAGGTGATTCTGTGTCAGGGAGAGGGTTGTGTTGGTCACTCACCCTTGGAAGTCTCTCAAAGAGAGCATAAGAGAACCTTTACTCTGTAGAGAACCATGGCTCAGCTATGCAGAAAGGGCAGAGATAAATAAGAAATCCACTTATTGAGTCACGGTCCAAGGGTTATGCTAAGGCTTTACATGTATATGACGTGTATACATTATTTTCTCAGTAACTCACTATTTCACCATTTTACAGATGAGAAAACTGAAGCACAGAGAAGATAAGAGAATAGGTCACACAAGCTGACAGATGGGGCTGAGAATCAAACCTAGGTCTTACTGATTCCAAATACAGCCTTTTTTCTATGGGAGCATATTCAATAATTATTACTTAGTTAGGAAGGAGGGAAGAAAGAACGGAAGGAAGACAAATCTAACCCACTGGCAGATTTGTTTTATTTGTCCTTAAGTTTATAGTTTCATTTTTGCCCTACGTTTTATATTGATCAGCTATTCCACTAACAAACACAGATTTAAAATACTCTTAAAATGCTCCTAGAATGTTTGACTTTTTCAGTGACTTCATTGTTAAAAGGACACTGGGGAGGGAGGCAAGGGTGGAGTTTTCCAAAATCCATTACTATGTGCAAACTGCCCTCTCCTGCATCTCTCTTGAAATACCATCACCCATTCAGTTTCATGCTATTATAGTAGCAATAAAGTAGCTCTCTGTAAGATATGTGGAAAATTCACCATTCTCTGCCAGGGTAGAGGACTGTTAAGATACAAGGCTAAAAGCAAGAGGCATCATTGTGGTAACTTTAAGCTCAGAGGGAAAAAAAAAAAAATACATATATGGTGGTAGTATTTACACACATTTTACTCACAAATATTTAAAAAGATCACACCAGCTTTTAAATAGAAGAACATGGTAGCATTTGGTCTCCCTGTTAACCAGACTTGTTTGAGCATGGAAAAGAAGAAACTAAAACAAACCTAGAAGCAATACTCATGGTAATTGTTTTAAATAATGATAGGCATTTAGATTCTGTGAGGACCACACATACATGAGAAAGATTTAAGGTCAAAATTAAGTAATTTAAATCTTCTTTAATAATGTGTATGATTATGATCGTGTATTGCAGTAATGAGGCATACATGGTTAAGTCATTTACAATAAGAAAATAATGACTGTTATTTGTACTCTGTCATTCCTGAAGTCAGCTGGGGAAAGAAGTAATTGTAGGGATGAGAGCCAGGCGAGGGAGAGGAGGCAGTACTTCTTTCCTATTGCTTTTTTCCTACACTTGGGTGGAGTAAATCACTGCTCCACTAACCTGTCTCCTGACAGATCTGCTCCACCTGAAACTGAACCTAGGACCCAGCGCATGTCCTGTGTCATTTCCTAAGAAGAGTCACACAGAATCCCCACATGACACCCAGACAGAAAGGCTCTGTTCAGCGCCGTGGAGAAGGTCATTTCTGTGTCAGTGGGTAGGTGGTATAGTGCAGGTGGGTGGTTCTCAAATATTAGCATACGTCAGAATCACCTGAAAGACTTGTTAAAACGCTGGCTGATAAGCCTAATCCCCACAGTTTCTGATTTATTATGTCTGGGGTGGGCCACAAGACCTTGTTTTGAACAAATTCCCACGTGGTTCTGATATTGGTGATATGGGGACGACACTTTCAGAAGCACTGATGTAGAGGTTAATTAAAACCACAGATTCTAATGTTGGACAGTCCTGGGTTCCTATCCCAGCTCTTCCACTTGTGTGACCCTGGAATATTAATTTACCCTTTCAAACAATTTTTTTGTTTTTCTTGCAATGAGCTAAATGCTGTGTTAAGTGTTTTCATACACATAATCTCATTAGGGTCTCAGATCATCAGTGTGATATAAATATCACCCTCCTCACTTTAGAGCTGAAACATGAACTCAAAACAGGAGGATAACTTGCCCACAGTCACCCAAGTTGCATGATTATCACCAGGGCAAGTAACCCATTCTTTAAAATAGCCTAAATTTTTCTTCCTTAAATTCCTCTTAAACATTTGCAAAATGTTTTCCACTGGGTTGGAATTAAAACTGAATGTCAACAGAAGAGAGGAGAGAGCTTAATCTTGATCATAGGCAAGAAACTGGGTCTCTTCTTTTTCTAGGAAGGGACTGAGAAGCATCAGCCTAAGTGTCCTTTGGTAGCTCTGCTCACTGTGTGTCTGAGAAATACTTCTGAAAAGAATACAGCTTTTATTAAATTGATTAGCTTTCCTCCTTAGATATTTGGCCTCAAAGTTTTCCATTATCTTCACACCATTTACAATATTGGACATAAAAATTAAAAATTTTATTGAACAATAAGAATGCTCTAATAAAGTAAAGGTGGTAAATCCTTCCAAGGGTCAGCACAGGAGGCAATTCCATGAGAGCCAAGAGAATGGGCCCGCACTGGGAAATGCAGTCCTACTTACGGACAATATTGAGTCCTATTTTTAAAAAACGAAACAAATAGAAAACTCTTTCATATTTAGACTTACAGAAGAGACACAAAGTACTGTCCATGAGAGGTTAATCAAGGCTCTGGAATGTACAGAGCAAGCCTCAATATTTCCACTTAACACGTATCCTGCATTGATGCTTGGCGTTCAGAACCATCTCAAGTCACTTTGGTGGAAGAATTTATGAGGTATTGGGTGGCAGGCTGATTTAAATGAGTCTCTGCAAATGTATTTGATGTAAACGTAGCTGCCATAGAGAATGGTACTGTTTTAAGAGGGTTTTCAGATTCATCACAGTCTCTATGATGTTTTCCTTTAATAATGCGTCTTGAAAAATAAGATGTTTAGCTAAGGCTGCTAATTCTTTGAAACTCTAATCATTTAAGCTGTCTAACCTTGTTCAGGGTAATTATTTCTATCCATTATCCATCATGCTAAGAAATGACAGCTCAGGGACAAGGAGACTTCTCAAGCAAATGCTTTAAGACAGTGTTTTAGTTTGCAGGCACTGGCCAATGTTAATTAAATTATATAAACAATGACTCATGGTATAAACAGAATATAGAGAAGATTGCAAGAAAAAATAAAGACAGTTCAATAACTTTAAAACTATTTATTCTCTCCAAAACAAAGTAAGAGGGAGACTTTATTCTTTTGGCTTTATGGTTACCCTTCTGAAATTCAGGTGTTGTCAAAATACATTATCTCTGAAAGTTTCACTTTAGACTAGCAGGGGAATCTTTCTGGATTCTATTTTAGGAATCTATTCTGTATTGGAAACACATTTTTCTAAAGGGAGAAAAGTAAGCTTCTTTAGGAATCATAGAACCAAGAGTCAAGCCCCTAGGCATTTGCAAATAGGGAAGCAAATCCTAGTGGATGAGACAGGAAGCTAATACTAGTGTAACTGCCAGTATTTCTCTAATACACATCATTGTTGAGTGTAACTATTAATATCTCTCCTTTATCTATCACTCTTTCCTGGCAAATTGTAGAAAGTTACCTTTGTGAAAAATTTTGTCCTCTAAGATGGATAATAATCTCTGAACCAGTGGCATATGTAGAAATGTGGAACTGTCACCCACCACCTATTGCCCACATTCTTTACCCTGGGCAGGAGGAGGGTGGAATATCTGACCACGTATCCATGTCCTTTAACTTACTGTAAAATCAACAGCTTATCAACTTCCTAGAAATTCAGTATTTTAGAGTGCTGAATTGACACCTATAAAAAGAAAGCAACTACTGGGTTGCCCTTATTTTCTATTTATTTCCTTTTTTCCCTTTGCCATGCTTAGTAGAGCCATAGGGAGAATTAATGCTTCTCAAACATCTCAGTGACCTGCACTATATGAACATACTCTGCTAATTAAGGGGCTGTAGGTAAAGTAACTTGCAAGCTCCTTGAGGTCAGAGACTCTGTGTTATTCATCCGTGAATGGCTCCCAGAGCCCAATGGAGTGTTCCGCAGACCCCCAACTGGGAATGATACATGTAGCAGTTGTTGGGACTTGAGCCTAAGTGGGATCACCATTGGATCCAAGCAGGTCTAGAAGCTGTAAGGAGGATGCCCACAAGATTGTATTGTTTGAAGACTTTATAAAACTTGAAAAGAACACATTCTAAAGGAAGAGAATATCAAAGATCACAAGTTGGATTAAAACTTCACTTTGGAGTAGAAAAGTAAGTCTAACTTCATGTCTCTTAGTCCTATTTTCCATTCACCCAATTCCCATCAATTCATGATTGAATCCCAGCTTGCTTGAACTCCAATGAAACAATGAATAATAAATAAGCAGATAAATAAGTAAACAGATAGATATAAGTTACAGTGTGAATGGCAACTCCTTTAATGAGAGGAAACGATAGCAGTGACTAGGGCAATAATGGAAGATAGAGCCTTTGATGCAAAACTCAGCATCCTCAACAGCTACCTTGGCACAGACAGCAATGGGCAGACCCAGCGGGAGATGGGAGATGCACTTCTGTAGGCAGTAACAGACTATGTCTTGGTGTGATCAGCATCAAGCACTACACTTGGGTAATGTTCTTGATGACTATCGAATGTAGTTGCAGCCAGCTCACCAAGGACAGGACATGATGTACCGGGACCATCTCCTTACTCTTCCCTCGATTTCTTTCCTGCCTTAAAGAGAACAGTATCTGAAAGGTCAGTCATATCATTTTTATCTACGTACAATAGCATTATTAAATGAAGGAATTGCCATAGGCTGGTGTATCCAGATTTTAGCTTGGTATTTGCTGGTATTTCAAGATCCTCTTATAGACGACATGGAGAAATATGTCTTGGTGATTCTAAAATGTTTGAACTATTTACTTAAGGTAAAAGGCCTCCAGTGTCATAACTATTCCAACAACGGACTGAGAAAACTTACGAGAAGGTACTTAACCCCAAGCGAAGAGAGTCATGTTGTACAAATCTGTTTTAATGATACAAGAGTGGAATCAAAGTATGGACAATGTCTAAAAGATATTTATCAAGTGGGGAGATAGCCCAGAGTACAAAATGACAATCAAATCAGATACAAAAAATTCCCACAGGTTGGACCATTGGGCTGAATCTAAAATGAGTGAGGTATAAGTGGAAGAGTGCTTTTTCGTTTTCTAAATATGTAGGATAGGGTAGTGAGAATTATATGGTATGTCCAGATAGAATCAAGCAAGTTGCACTGGCCTCTCTTTGTTATTTATATTCTTAACATTAAATCAAACTTATTTCTCAAATAAATTATAAATTATATCCAGTTGCCTTTCCAGTTCTTAGGAGACAAGTATTTTCTGGGATAATAATGTGAATGAATGAAGCCTTTTTTAGTTCTCTCCATATGAAAATCAGTTGTTGCATGGTAATACTAGAGAAGAAGGATGATTCTTGGTTGGGAGTTATCAGACTATTAAATGTGAAATTAACACAAACTATCCTATATATTACTCTTAGGCTTTTTTCACAGGCATTTGCCTCAGGAAAATTTCCAAATGTTTGGGGATTTTCCAGGTATTGTTCTGATACTGACTTTTAATTTAATTATGTTGTGGTCTCTGTGTGATTTTAGTTTGTTGAAATATATAGGGACTTCCTTTTTGGCCTAGCATATGACCTATTATGGTGAATGTTTCATGTGTATTTAAAAGAATGTGTATTCTACATTATTGAGTATAGTGTTCTGTAATGTCAATTAGGTGAAATTGGTTGATAGTGTTGAAGACATCTATATCCTTACTGATTTTCTGTTTAGTTACTCTATCAATTATTAAGAGAAGGTGTGTTGAAATCTTCACCTATAATTGTGAATATTTTTATTTATCTTTTTAGATTTCAGTTTTTGCTTCATGGATTTTGAAGCCTTGTTATTAGGTACATAAGCATTAAAACTAATACATCTTCTTGATGAGTTGATGGCCCATGTATAACTATGAATGCCTCTTTTCTATCTCTGGTAATATTCCTTATCTGAAAGTCTACTTTGATAGTAACATAACCACTGTCATTTTCTAACGATGTTTGCATGGCAAACCTTTCACTCTCTTTTTACATTTAACCTGAGTCTTTCTATTTAACATGTGTTTCTTGCAGACAACATAGAGTCTTGCTTTTCTATCTAGCTTGACAGTGTCTTCCTTTTAATTGGGGTTTTGATCATTTTCATTTAATTATTTGTTTAAGTCTAGCATCTTGTTACTTGTTTTCTGTTTTTCACATTTGTCCATGTTACTTTTTATTATTCTCTTTAAAAAAAAGTTACAAGACATTCTTATATTTGTTATCATGGATGTGATGTGTCTTCTGACCAAACCCTTTCCTGGCTGCTTTTAAGGTTTTTTTCTCATTCACTGATTTTCAGCATTTTGATTATGATGTGCATTGGTGTGATTTTCTTTTTGTTCTTCCTACTTTAGGTTTTGATTTTTTTTTAGCTTCTTGGATATGTAGTTTTATAAAATTGATTTAAAAATTAAGCATTATTGTTTCAAATGATTTTTCTGACCATCCCCTATCATTTTCTGGGACTTCAATTAAATATACATTAGCATGCTCAATATTGTCCCCTTTGTCTCTGTGGCTTTGATAAGTTTTAGTGTTTTTCTTTGTGTTTCAGTTATAATACATTCCATTGCTGTGTCTCCAAGTTCACTGCTGTTTTCTTTTGCAGTATCTACTCTGTTGTTAATCCCATCTGATTTTTTAAATGTTTCAGATATTGTATGTGTATGTGTATATATATATATCTATTTTTTACAATCAATACTTTTTAAACTTTTTTTTTTATTATTGAAGTATAGTCAATTACAGTGTGTCAATTTCTGGTGTATAGCACAATGTCCCAGTCATGCATAAACATACATATATTCACATTCATATTCTTTTTTCATTAAAGGTTATTACAAGATATTGAATCTAGTTCCCTGTGCTATACAGAGGACATTTGTTGCTTTTTAAATCTATTTTTATATATAGTGGCTAACATTTGTAAATCTCAAACTCCCAAATTTATCCCTTCCCACCCCCTTTCTCCTGGTAACTGTAAGATTGTTTACTATTTCTGTGAGTCTGTGTCTGTTTCATAGATGAGTTCATTAGTGTCCTCTTTTTTTCTTTTCTTTTTTTTTTTTTTCCAAATTCTACATATGAGTGATATCATATGGTATTTTTCTTTCTCTTTCTGGCTTGCTTTACTTAGAATGATGATCTCCAGGTCCATCCATGTTGCTGAAAATGGCATTATTTTATTCTTTTTTATGGCTCAATAGTATTCCATTGTATAAATATACCACAACTTCTTTATCCAGTCATCTGTCAATAGACATTTAGGTTGCTTCCATGTCTTGACTATTGTATATAGTGCTGTTATGAACATTGGAGTACATGTATCTTTTTGAATTAGAATTCCCTCTGGATATATGGTATGTCTATTTTCAGTTTCCTGAAGAATATCCATATTGTTTTCCATATGGTTGTACCAAACTGCAGATATTGTATATTTTTAAATTCTGTTCTTTTTATATATAAATGTTTCTCTTTATTATGTTCACATTTTCTTTTAAATCCTTAGTCATATTTATAATAGCTGTTTTAGCTGTTTTACAGTCCATATCTGCTAATTTTATCAGTTCTTACATTTCTGAGTCTGTTTCTATTGACTATTTTCCCCTGTTAAGGCTTAAATTTTCCTGTGCCTCTTCACATGTACTGTAACTTTTTATTAGATGCTAAATTTGTGGATATAGCATTGTTCAGTGTTTGAAATTTGTTGTCATCTTATGGTGTTGGATTTAGTTTTTACGGGTCATGAAGTCCCTTGCAGATCAGCTTAATTCTTTTGAGCCTTATTTTTAAGATTTTAAAAAGGTAACCAAAAGTATAGTTTACTCTAGGTCTGATTTAGACTTACTATGCAGTCATTGTCCTTCTAAGGGCCCTACCGAGTGCTCCAGGTATTCAACAAGTTTTCTGTACTATGGATGGTTAGAACTTGAAAGTCTTCCAGCCCTGTGTGAGCTCTGGAAATTATTCAGCTACAGCCTTGTAGTAATTATTCTTTCCATGATAATTATTCTGTCTTTGGCCCCATGTATTCTCATGTTATGCATGTGCTGCTCATGTTCAGCCAGACTCAGAGAAATCCATGCAGATTTATTGAGCTTTTTCTCTTTATAACGCCTTCCTTTCCATCATTTTACCTTGGAAATTACATGTGCGGCAGTCTCCCAAATTCTGACTTCTGTCTCCTTACAGAGGGACCAATTTGGTCTCCTTCTTCCTGTAGTGACACAGAAGATTTGAGCAACTGCAGGAGTTACCTTGTTTGTTCCCCTTTATCAGGGATTACTCTCCTGTGCTGCCAGCTGTTCAATGTCAGAAATCAACTGTTCACGTAGTTTGTCCAGTTTTCTGGTTATATGCTGTTAGAGGTCGAATATACTACCAGTTACTTCCTTATAATTGGAAGCCAAGTTGGCAGTGGAGGTTTTAAAGTCTTATCTTGATTTTTTTTTCAATTTTTACATTCTCCCAGAACAGCTTTTTAAAAATAACATATGTAGTTTATTCCATGTACTTTTGACAATTACATTACATACGCCACACTTGCAAGTAAGATCTTAAACATATCCAAGACTCAGTTTTCTTAATTAAACATGAGAATAATAGTACTGATCTCATGAAACTGTAAGGACGAGAAGTAATCAGATATATAAATCCTGGGCCTTAAAAGAAGGCTTATAAATGGTTCTGTCATATAATTAACAGTCACAAAAATTGTAGCTTAAAAAGAGGCAGCATTTTACGGTTATTGTATTTGTCTCCAGTCACTTGTAAAATAATCCTTATCTCTCCTATAAATCAAACAACCAACTAGATGCAAGTTAAAACAGTGATCTCATATTACTGTATTTTAATTATTCCCCATACCACTAAAGAATAAACTGGTATTCCCCCTGTGCCAAAATTTAATTGACTACTCAGGTCAATAATAATTTTATATGGCACCTTTCAGAAACCACAAGGAATTAAAAACTATACATATAGGATCACTTAAAAAATTTTTTTTTCCTATCCCTGGCTTTTGGCCATCACTTTATGCCTTGGTCCCACACAGGATTCTAAAATGATATTCCCATTTCAAAGCCAAGATACACATGCCATTCTTTTTCTACATTAATAAGATAGAATACAGACCCCAATAAACCAGCCAACAAGCATTCTAAATGCCAAAACAAAGCTTACTGACTTCCAGAGTAACTTGACTTCCTTACTCTGTTAGGCTTGCAAAAATAAAATCCAATGAGGATGGGAGTTGTACTCCAGGGCCTGGGGAAAGGGTACAGCAGTGAGAAAGGTCAGTTCAATTTACTACATGAATTACTGAAAATTACTGATGGTTGGGATCTTATAGATCACCTGGTTCCGTGGTTTTCAAACTGTACTCCAAGCTTGGAGCAGGTGTGGGTGGGGCAGTGGGAAAGGGGAAGTTAAATTGGCAGGGCTCTAAGTAGTCGCCTTTTATCATGCAGAACAGCTCCAGTGTTTTATTTGGGCTTCGTAGTATGATTTCATTGAAAAAAGAGTGATGCTGCTAACTGAAACTTTGACCAGTCATGATTTAGTCAAGTAACCTCATTTTATAAATGGAGAATGACAACCAGAGTGACTTCATGCAAGTTTATACAGCTCGTTAGCGGCATTGCTATGACTAGAATTCAGCTTCCTGTTCTTCCAGGCTACTGTCTGTCACATTAGAAAAAAAAAAAAAATGGATCTATCTAAGGGCAGATTTTCCAACTTTTCCTTATTTGTTTTTCCCACTATGTTCCAGTTTGCATGCTAGGTTCTAGGGAAACAAAAATAAGGTTAATGTCAAATAGGAAAAAACACATACCAGACAATAGTGTTCTGAGTTCACATTTTGAGTGTGAACACAGGGTGCTACCAGAATACAGAGGAGGGACATACATCCAACTGGAGGTGAGAGGGTAGGTGATATCAGAGAAGTATCTTGAAGGCTATTTAGATATTTGGCAGAAAAAGAGGAGAGAGTTTTCTTCCCAACAGAGGGAACAATATGTGCAAAAGCAGTGACGTGAAAGAAAGGTTTGTATTCAGGATGGTGATGTCAGTAAGAGGGAGGAACAGGAAGCCCTGGATCCTCCTTCTCCCCACCGGCATCAACTGAACAATTCTGCACAGACTAGTTCCCTTTGTGATGAATCCAGAAATCAGCTGAGAGGCTCCTGGACCCAAGGCGAGCAGGAAATCAAACATATCACGGCCAGTAGAAAACACTCAGATGCTCCCTCACCATAATCCCTCCCCACGGCGCTGTATCACATGATTGGGAGGAAATCTCTAGCCCCCAGATTCTCCCTGGGAAGGGAGGAAAAGGACTGGACCAGATGTCCAACATTCTGAATTTTGTAGGGGGTGCCTGAGGGACTGGTTTCTGCCTTGTCTGAATCTGAGCACTGACAGGAAAGGATCCCAGATGAGAAACCTCTGAAAACAAAGATAGTGGTTGAATAGCATATAAACACTTGCCATAGTTCTTCCCCCAGCTCAGCACAGAGCAAGAGGGTGAAAACCCCCAGATCTCATCTTCTCCCTGGGAAAGGGAAGAGTTGGACCATGTAGCTGATGTTCCAACTTTTCCAGGGACTGCCCAAGGGATTGGCTCTGTCTCAGAGTGCTGACAGGACCTCTATGTTCTAGATGACTGGAAGCTGCTGAGAACCACACAGCAGTTTGGGCAAGCATGCAAACATGCGCTAGACCCCCGCCTACTGTCTCAGCACAGAACAAGAGGGTTAAAGATCCCAGGTTCCAGATTCTCCTTGGGAAGAGAAAGAGTTGGACTGTATATCCAATGTTCTGACATCTCAGGCAGCTGCCAGAAAACGTGGTTTCTCTCTCTGGGGTCTCTGAGCACTGACTCCACCTGGCACATTCTAGGTAACTGAGAACCACTGAAGACAAAGGTGGAGGTTTAAACTAGTACCCATTCACTTGCTAGAGTCCCTCTCCCCAGCTCAGCGAAACATGTTCAGCAAGACTCCCAGATCCTGGCTTATCCCTGAGGAGGACAATAGAAGATTGAGGCATTTGCCCAATGTTCAGACTTTTCAGATGGCTTCCCATGGAAAGACTCAGCATAGGCTAGATGTCTGGGAGCAACTGAGAACGAAAAAGGAGCTGGAGGCATGCTGCTACTCCAGAACACTCACGATACAATGGACAGACACCAGAGGGAGCAAGAAATTATTAATGCCTGAAAAATAGGAAACCGGGAAATTTCTCTAATTGGTAATTTACACACACAAGTCCAGAGAAGATGCATATACAGAGAAGGTTTGAGAGGCCCCCAGAATCTTGGGCCAAGCTGATTGGTGACGGTCTTCTGGATAAGCCCCGTCCGTGAGGACAGAGAGAGGTGGTGGTTTTTCTTAATGCACAGACAGCAACACGAAGTGTAGAATGAAAGAGGGAAGGAAGGAAGGAAGGGAAGAATAGAGTGAAACTGGATCCTTACCTTATACGATATTCGCAAACCATATATCTGATAAGGAGTTATATTTAAAATATATACTGAACCCCTACAACTCCATAGCAAGAAAAACAAATAACTTGATTAAAAATGGGCAAAAGAGTTGAATGAACTTTTTTTTCCCAAAGAAGACAAAAAAATTTCATCAAGTATATGAAAAGGTACTCAACATCACAAATCATAAGGAAAATTAAAATCGAAATCACAATGAAATACCACCTCACATCTATTAGGATGGCTAATATTAAAAACAAAAACCTCAAAAGATAAGTTTTGGCAAAGATGTGGATAAACTGGAACCTTTTTACACTGCTGATGGGAATGAAAAACTGAAACTATTATGGAAAACAGTTTTGAGTTTCCATATGATTAAAATAGAGCTACCAAATTACCTAGCAATTCCACTACTGGGTACTAATGCAAAATAATTGCAATGAGGATCTTGAAGAAAATATTTATTTTTTGTTAACTGCAGAATTATTCATAGTGGCCAAGGTATGGATACAACCTAAATGTCCATTGATGAACTGATGAATGAATAAAGAAAATGTGGTATATGCATGCCACAGAATATTATTCAGCCTTAAAAAAGAAGGAAGCTTTATGTAATAACATGGATGCACCTTAGGGATATTATGCTAAGTGGAATAAGCACAAATACGGCATGATTCCACTTATATGAGGTATCTAAAATAGTCTAACTCACAGAAGCAGAGTGGAACGGTGGTTGGCAGAAGCTAGGGGAGAAATGGAAAGTTGCTGTTGAAGGGCTGTAATTTCAGTTATGCAACATGGATAAATACTATAGATCTGCTGTTCATCATTGTGCCTACAGTGTTTTGTACACTTAAAAAAAGTTAAGAGGGTAGATCTCATGTTAAATGTCCTTACCAAACACACACAAGTTGTGTTCCAGGAATGATAAAAGATTAGTGTAGCAGGAAAGCAGGCTATGAGGGAGACAGCTGCATATGAAATATAAGAAGTAAACTGAGGTTGGTTGTACCAAATCTGCCAACCACCATTCCACTCCCTGCTTCTTTGAGTAGGACTGTTCTAGATACTCATTTAAGTGGAATCATGCACTGTTTGTCCTTCTGTCACTGGCTTATTCCATTTAGCATAATACCCTCAGGGTGCATCCATTTATTACATAAGATAAGGTTTTCTTCTTTTTTAAGGCTGTACAGAGACCTTGTACCTTTCAACCCAAAAGAGCCGAGGAAGGAGCCACAGTCCCTCTGGACTCCAGAGTGATGGTCCAGCCCTCACTTCCCTCACACATTCTGATCACTTGCCTCGTAAAGGATACTCCCTATTTCCGAGTCACTGTCTAATTTACCAACAACACTGCCTCTGCTCTGCTGTTCTTACGGGACATTCTTCAGCTGTCATGTTACGACAACTGATTAGTGAACTCTGGAAAGACGTTTAAGAAATGTGTAACTCAGATATTGGTTCCCATTGACTCTTTCTCTGCCTCATCTATAAAAATATTTCAAGGAAGAGAAAAACAGTGAAGGCATTTGTATTTGGGGACAGTTCATGTCAGCTGAGCATGGTTCAGATCTTTGGCTATACCTACCATGAAGGAAGTATTCTGAATCAGAGCTCTGATTTTACACTGCTCTTAAGGTACAAAACAGCAGCAGCAAAAGCTCAGGTGCTGAAGGCTAAATTATGAATATAATCAGAAATAAAATCCTCTTAAAATAAAATATAAATCACAGCAGTGATACTATTGCTCCCAGAGGAAAAACATGTACACTCATATCTACACACACACACGTTGTATGTAGGGCCAAAAATAATCATGATGAATTGAAAAATTTTGTTTCTCTTTTACTTTGGCTTTGCCATAATTCTGGAACTCCATGATCTCCAGGGTGAAATGTGCTTTGGGTTACAGCTTTGGTTCTTGCTAACAATGTACCGAGAGGTTATGTAACCCTTTACATTACAACATTCATATCTATAAAATGGCAGTAACAGCTAATCCTTTTCTTCCCTAATAAGTAAATTAAATGCAGTTTATTTAATTTAGATTATATACCTGTTTTGAGTTTTATTTAAATCTAGGTTATAAATCAGAAGGTATGGGGTTAAGATTTGACTATGTTTGTTCTGGGACTTGTAACTGAGAGCTGGTCAAATCTAATCTTTCTTCAAGGCTGACCCTGGAACCAGTACCCAAGGCCCTCTGGTGGTTGTGATGCTGATTTAACTGACACATTAAACCTGGCAGGTTGGACGAGGCAGCTGAAGGAATACTACATCCATCGGTACCATTAAAGGTGGAGCTGTAATTTAAGTGAGAACCCCAATGACAAGGCCTGGCACCGGAGGCAAATGATGGATATATTACAGAATCTGAATCATTTGCCTAAAAATAAAAAGAATAATTAGCTGTTCACCACCATATAAACCTTAGGTAATTACAGATCCCAGAATTCTGAGAAATTAAAACAAACATCATTAAAAAGTGGGGAAAAGTAATAAGAGCTATTTGTAGAGCTCCTGAAGTGCTTTTCAGCAGACTGGCCTAGCAGGACTGTCAGGATCATATCTCGAATCATGTTAATGTGAACATTTATCACTCAAACCTCATCTCTACATTAGCTAATTGAAGCCATTTAAATTAAGCAACAGGACAATTTAGGCTAGACATAGGGCTTAAGGCTCGTCAGTGAAGTTCAGAATAACTTATCTAGCTCCTTGCTCCCATAAGATCCCAGAGTCATTGTGTTGGAAGGGATATTAGGGTGTCAGCTCGCTCAATCTCCCACTCACACACAGAGCCCCACTGTAATACCCATCTCCAAGCTTTGCCAGAATTTTCTTGTGTAATTTTACAGACACAAAACTAACTCATAAGAAATTTTTATCAGTTCTAATTTTTAGAAAGATTTTTCTGTATTTTATATAAAATCTCTTTCTTTTTCACTTCCATTCATTTAGTTTGGTTCTGGACCATGGAACATCCCTACCCGCTTCACTGTACGTGCCTTTCAGCTGCCTGGAGGCATTTCTCATGTCACCCTTGAAGATTCTCTTTTTCCAGATAAGCATCCGGTTTCCTTGGATATGCTTCAGGGGGTAGAATTCTCATACTATCCTCCTAGCTGTCCTCTGTTCAATGTAATTCAATTTCTCAGTGTTTTGTTTTTCTTAAAAATGATCTTGTATAATGGAGTGTATCTTTTTGTATCTGACCTCATCTATATAATTTTTTTTTTTTTGTCTCTTGTTCTTATATTGACCTGCTGGATGGTCCAAGTTTCTGGACAAATGAAAGTCAGCTCTTGACTAAGTGAGCAGTTATGTTGCAAATCCAAATTGCCCTTTCAAAGCCGTATAGAGTTCTTCTGAGTTAACAGTCTAGTTACTAGAAGACATGCAAATAAATAAAAGAAATTAGGATAGTTTATTTTATAAATGTAAATATTGACCCCGCATTGCATCCCTGGAATAAACCTCACTTAATCATGGTTTATAGTTCTTTTAATAGGTTCCTAATTCCTATTTGCTAGTTATTTTTTATTAACAATCTTCATGACTATATTCATGTGGGATATTGTTTTGTAGTTGTCTTTTTTGTGTTGTCTTTGCCTGGTTTTGGTATCAGGGAAATATGTGCTTTGTAAGATTAATTTGGGAGTGTCCTTTCCTCTTCTATTTTATGGAAGAGATTGTGTAGAATTGGAGTTGATTCTTCTTTAAAGTTTTTATACATTTCTGTAGTGAAACCACGTGATCCTTATCTCACACTGCATTCACAAATTAACTCAAAATACGTCATAGACCTAAATGTAAGAGTTGAAACTTTAAATCTTCTAAACAGACATAAGAGAAAATCTTAGTGACTTTCAGGCTGGCAGAAATTCCTTAGGTGGAACACAAAAAGTACAGCTTGTACTCCATTGTGTGTGTCTCCCAGCTGTCACTAAAGGCAGATTGAACCAATTCATATTGGAACATTAGACGATAAACTAACAGATGAATTACCTTATGTACTTATATTGAAATAAATAGCATACTTTTGATGAGGTTTAGGTCTGATTTAAGAACTAATCATTAGAAAAATCAGGGAAACAAAAACCTAAGTTAACTATTAACTCCAAAAAATTTTAAGTTGTACATTATAAGAAGAGTCGGATGTGAACAATGATTGCGTGATCATGTAAACACTGATCATTCACGTAAACAAAACTGTTGATAGCTATGTATCTCAGGGGAGTGAAAATAGAGGAAAAATAGGATTGATGGGGCAGGTTGTAAAAGAGTTAGAATGTAATCTTCAGTATCAGGAAGTCAGTAAATAATGTTGAAAGTTGAAGAAAACAACAAATAAAGGCAATATATGCATATTATTAAAAATAAGAAGCCAAGTACCTGAGTGGGGCATAAAACTGCTAAATGAATTGTAAGTTATGGGGGAGGATATAGCTCAGTGGCAGAGCTGCATGCTCAGCATGCATGGAATCCTGGGTTCAGTTCCCAGTACCTCCATCAAAATAAATAAATAAACCTAATTACCTCCCCGCCTTACCCCCCAAAAAAGACAAAACAAAAGACAACAATAAAAGTTGGGTGGGGAGTTAATCTAGGGAGTAGATTGACAATACATGTGGCAGGAAAGGGGGTGTGGAAGAGCAAAGAGGAATGAAGCATGGAATTTCTACCTTTAAAAAATCTGTTATATATTCACCTTTAGATACAACTAACAGTTACTACTTTGATAAAAATAAACACTGCATCAAATGAAAAGGAAGTACGGAAGGGAGAAGGGAGAAGAAGAGAAAGAACACTGTAGTTAAGTTGCTTCATTGCCCAGAAAATGAATGTAACCTTGCAGGATAAATGAACTAAAGCTAGTTGAATGTTATGCAAGTGGGTATTTATTGCTTGGAATAAAAATTGCACGGACAGCATCTTATGGTTGTAAAAGAATCTCACAGAACTTGGGCGAAAATGAAGATGCTTGTTAGATGATTTCATATTGATAACCAAGGTATTAGTGTATAAAATGCCTATACAGAAAGTAATACTAATAACTAACACTTATTTGGCACTTACTGTATGCCAGGAAATTTTCCTAAATACTTGATTTTTTTTTAAGTTAACTCCCCACCCAACCCTAGAAGTAGTCACTATTATTATCACTGTTTACCATTTAGGTGATGAAACACCAAAGGTCACAACTCTGAAGTGGTAGAGCCAAGATTTAATCCCGGGCAGGCTGACTTGGTACTCCATGAATATCAAGTGGAACAAATTAGTTTTTCTAGTGTAGTTTATTATTTTGCATAACACATTATAGTAGGTATAATTAAGTTAATACATGAAATATTCAAAGTGAATATTTGAATATTTCGTCTCTATTCTCTATTCTACTAGAATTTTATTTAAGTAAGTTAAAAGCATTTTGGTTGGTGGAGGGTAGGAAGTATTTCTGGGAAAATCAGATCATTTTTATTCATCATTGCTGTATTTTATGGCATATTTGTTAATATAGGAAGCTTTCCCTGACCAACAGCATAGGTTATCTATTTACCATTATGTGCTTTCATAGTGTCCCATACTATTCCTTTTATGTCAACTAACTGTAATTCAAATTTTAAAATTACATTGTGAATGTCTGTCTAATGGTCTAAACTACAAGTTTCACAATGGTAGGTAACACCTTTTTTCAGGCATCTGAATATTGCCTAGTATCCATCACAGTGGACGTCACATGGTATACACTGAACATTTGCTGACTAGGTGAAGAAGTATCCATGATATGACTGCAGTGACATTTTTAGCTAATTCTCTATGGAATTGAATTAACTTCTTTTTGTCTCTTTGCTATTATTATTGAGGCTTTTTGCCTCAAAGAGTATCCTTATACATGTATCTTTTACATTTATCTGATGATTTCCTTATGACCAATATATATATATCTCTGAAATTCTTGGGTGAAATGGTGTGTACATTGCCAGATTGCCCGTTTTATCTACTATAAATTTGTGCTCCTGTCTATAACATATGCATTTGTTAAGGTAATGTTAGCTGTTTAAACTGATAAACCTAAATCTTAGTGGCTTAACAAGAGGGAAATTTATTTCTTATTCATACAAAGTTCATTTAGTGGTAGATTTCATAGTGAGAGTACATGTGGTGAGACCCAGATTGATGGAGTCTGCTGACTTTCATATTTGGCTACCAAAGTCTCCTTGACCTTCTAAAGCCAGCCAGCAGTTAGGGAAGGAAGAGAGTGGATGTACATGTACATGTGTTGGGAGTGGGAGTGAGGACAGGGGATGGAATGAGCCTGGTCGAGAAGGGGCATATATCACTTCTACTATATGTCATTATTCAACACTTAGTCAAATGACACCTATGTGCAAACAGGAGACAAAATCCAGCTATTATATTGGAGGGAAGAATCACCTGCAGTGAATAGCTAGTTGCTCTCTGCCAGTGTATGCTATGTCTTGTCAAAACAGAATAGAAGCAATCTTTTAAATCTTTGCAAATATGAGAGGGTAAAATATAACCTATCTTATTTTAACTTGTGGTTTAAAAAATATCTAAAGTAATTCAACCTATTTTTATATGTATATTATAGCCTTTTGTATGTCTTCTTTTGTAATTACCTGTTAATGGCTTCCCCCCCATATTTCTATTGGACACCAATTATTATTAAACTTTTTACATTTACCTCAGGTCTGTCTTTGAATTCAGACTTAAATCAGTCTGATTCTAAAGCCTGCTCCTTTAGCAGCATCATGACCCAATAGAAACTGAATGCTTACTTCCAAGTCCTATATCCTTAAGTATTGTTGGCTAAGAGCTTGAATTCTAGAATCAAATATAAAAAAGTAGATTTTAACCAACAGCAGGTGAGCCATAGACCTGACCACAAACCTGATTCTTCATAGGGCTGAGAGTTAACACAAAGAACAAGGATTAATCAACAGGTTCAAAAGTAGGTCAAAATCAGGTCAAGGATGGTGATGGAAAAGAAATGAGTTCAGAAGAGAAATGAGTAGGTTCCTGGACTGTAATCACAAATAGGGGGCTGACTTTTGTTGCTGTGTTTTTATTGGCAGAATAACATATATAATTTATGAATTTAATTACACACATATTTTTAAATTATATATTGCATAAAATAGCATAACTTAAATATATTGCTTTTTCCATGCTTACATTTCATAAAACAGTTTTATTAGAACTCTTTATATGCATATTTGACCTAAATGTCTTTATAATTACTAGAGCCATTTTTTTCTCTTTTCTTAATTGTTCTTTAAGTAGCCACATTTTAAAAATACACCAAGCATTCCCCCAATATTTTTATATCAGTTCTACTGGTTTAGAAGTTTTGCATATTATTTCTACTGTCTTAATGGCTCCCTGTAAACAGGTGTATTTAAAGCTCTGAAATTAATCTGTGTGTCTCCCGCCTCTGTTTATCAGTCAAGTTTATGTTTGGGTGCACATAAGAGAAAATCCAAGATAGCAGCAGCTTAAATAACATGAGTTTACTTATCTATTACATAAAATAATTTCAGAAATGGCAGTATAAATTTGATATAGCAGATTCATGGTCATTGGGCACCCAGAACATTGCTGTTTTTCTCTTCTGTCTTCCTAAGGTGTGATTTCATTTTCAAGATTAGTTTACTATTCAATATGGCTGCTGGAACTAGAGTATCATACCCACACTCCATGAATAAGGAGGAAGAGGTAAAGGCAAAAGTGATTTCCCACCTAGTTGAATCATCTCCCCCTAAGAAATCTTCCTGAACATCTCACACACAGTATTTACTTTTCATGGACAAGATATTAATTCATAAACATATCTAGTCTCAAGAGGCAGCAGGGGAATGTGAATCATTAGGTAGTCACATTGCCAAGCTCAATATATGTTTTTAACTGATAAAAAGGAAAAATGGATATGATATCCAACTGGTAATCTCTACAGCCACATCCTCAAGTAAGAAACTCATGCTTATCTTCTGTTCAGATTTTTCTCTCCCATTTTACATGTTACAGCCAGTATTTTATTTTTGCCTTGTTTTTCATTATTTCTTTTATTAGTCTTTTTCTTTCTTTCCTAGAATCAGTTTTTATTTAGATTTACCAACATGTTTTAGGGATTTCTTTTACTCACTTTTTTTTTTCCCTTGCATCTCTCTTTTACCATTGAACTACAGTTTCTTCTTGCTAAAGTACCTCTTTCAGTAATTCTTTAAATGAGGGTGCATAGTTGGGACATATTTTTTAGACTTCATATTTCTGAAAATTCTTATTTCAGTCCCATTCTTGAATAGTTCTTTAACTGGTGTTATCAAAATTTATATGTTAAAGCCCTAACCTCTAATGTCACTATTTGGTAGTAGTGCTTTAAAAAGGTACTTAAGGTTAAATAAGGTCATAAGGGTAGGACCCTAATCCAGTATGACTGGTGTCCTTATAAGAAGAGGAGGAGACAAGAATGTGCATGTACAGAGGCAAGGGCATGTGAAAACACAGCAAGAAGGCAGCCATCTGCAAAAACTAAGGAGAGGTCTCAGGAGAAACCAAACCTGATGATATCTTGATCTTGGACTTCTAGCCCCCATAACTGTGAGACGATAAAAGCCCTCATCCTGTGGTGTTTTCTCATGGCAGTCCTAGCAGATTAATATAGTTGGGTGTAGCTTTCTAGGCTTTTGTTTTTCTTCAGCACTAGATCTGTTATCTTCCATATCTGTTTTTGCTAATTGAAAATCTTATTGTTCTTATATGGACAGTCTGCATTTTCCCTTTAGTAGATTTTATTTTCTCTTTTTTTTGTGATATCTTGCAGCCTTACTCTTATGCAATATCTAAATGAAGGTTCATGTCTTTCTTAAATTATTAAAAACTTTCAACCAGTAACTATTAATCTAGTTTTCCCCTTATTCTCTTTATTCTCTTTCTCTGGAATTACTAATTAATGAATGTATCTTGCAGCTTCTCTTCCTTTCATATTTCTTAATTTTTCCTTCATACTTTCTGTATTTTATTTTATTTTTAATGCCTTCTGGATAATTTTCTGAGATCTATATCTACAGTTTAACAAATTAAATTTTTTTTCTTCTTAATTTATTTTTTATCTCTTGAAGGTTAATTTTGTTTTACTAATTGTTTTTGCTTCATTGTTTAATTCTTGTCGTAGAGACTCTGCTCATTCTTTTTTAAAATAAAAATTTTCAATTGTAGAATAGTACAAAGGGTCCCTCTATACCCCTCACCCAGTTTTTCCTATTATTAACATCATCCTTTCTTTATATTTTTGAGCATAATTGAAATACTTAAGTTCTCTTTCAATTTATTATTTTTAGCTGATTAGTTAACAATTCTTTCCACTTATTTGATCTACTGATTCTCTCTATGGTGGTGTATTTCCTCCTCATATTCTTTATCATTTAAAAAGATACAAAGTATTTTTCAGTGAGAATTGTCTTGCTTGGTTTTCCTAACTGTGCTTGGATTGTGGAAATATAACTGTGGGGTAGATTGCCACATGCTTCTACTTAATCTCATATGTTTTCAGGTTTATATTTGTCCCCTCATTAGTTTTCAGATGGGATTTGCCTAGTATTTGCTGTGCAGAATCAGTCTTTTTACCCACATACTGTATAAGCTTGGGGTTCTGAAATTTAATAGGTGATTCTTTTTCACTCACTAATCAAAGCAGTTAAGTTTCCAGGACACCTGGAACAGGCAGGCAGGGAGCTTAGTTCCAACTTCACACTGTGCATGAGGTCCCCTAACCTCATGAAGAAATGAAAATCCCAGCCTCTACTTTGGTATCCCCCAGCTCATACATATATCTTAAATATATTATTTGTAGTTTACCTATCCTTTCTACTTTCACATTGGAGAGTTGGAAGGTAGTTAAAGGTGGCTCTCCCGTCACTGTCTGTCGAATTCATCACTTTAATTGAATTTTGAATCTGCTTATTAGTTGAGGGAAAACTTTCTCATCTGCATAGGAGTATAACTTGGACAACATGATGAGAGAGGAAACCAGAGTTCATCTCAATCTCAGTGTATTGAACGTATAAATGAAGACAAATGAAGTGTGGTTCAAGATGGCAAATTCAGGACATGGAGTGGGTGATTATCATGTGAGTAAAACAATCCTGAGAGCTTAGTGACTAATGACGCCATTATGAATAAGATGTATGTTGCTGGGCAGTTGATTCACAAGAACAACTGAATTTGCATTTTTTTACTGCTTTATCTCCAGCAACCTAGAATGCTGCTCAATGAGTTTTCAATAAACATTTAAAAAATATTTCTAAGCAATTACCTTAATTCATTCCTCATCCTTCATCTCATTTGGCACTTGGTTATCCCATGTACCAATGTTGTCCCTTGTTTTCTCATTTTCATATTTACTTCATTCTATAGACCAATTCCCAGCTGTTATCTTCCTGGCTATAGCTTTGTCTCCTTTCTATAAATAATTCTTGCCTTTTCTCCCAGCAGGGATGCTACCTACATAGAGCCCTGTCTAATTGTTTTAGGTCTTCACTATGGCCTCAGGGACCCTTTTTCTGGTACTGCCCCTTTGGATAATTCATCAACCATTCACATTGTGTTTATGATTGAAGCTCAAACACCTAGACTCAAAACTATAGAAATCAGGAGAAGGCTTTCCTTTCATATTCAAACTGAATGAGATTGAAAGTATAAAACAATCTAATTTCACTAAATAAGGAAAGATTAAAGAATTTTATAAGTCTTACCTAGGTAGACATACTAAAATAGTATTTAATTTGTTAATTCCTAAGGTTCAGTTGCAGATAAGATAAACTATTTTAAATAGAAAGTGATTCAGTACTCGAATGTAGGGGCTTATAACATTGTGGAAAAAGCAGGTGTGTTAAGAACAACGCCCCCAACCATAAAACTAGCCTTTCATGAGTCCTATGCAATTATCAAGAAGCTGGAGCATCAGGGATCCCTGGGACCCGGTGCTTGTTCCAGGATCTTACTAACTTATCCTTCATTCAAGCATCTTGGAGCTGGCTATAGCCAACTGTTGACTGCAAAATCGTATCACCTTAGCTGTAATTTGGGTATCAGGAAGCTGCTACCAGGACTGTTGGTCCCTTGGTCAGCTGCGCCTACTGGTACCACACTTTGGAGTCAGACAGACCTGGGTTTGAATACTGGTTCTCGTATAACTTAGACATGTTTTACATCTCGGAGCCTCAGTTTCTTCCTCTATAAAATGGAGATCATAATAATTCATTGTATGTCATGAAAATGGAACTCCTGAGACCAATATCTGATATATAATTGATACACCAAAAAAATTAGTTACCTTCTTAACGTTGCCTATGCTTTGAGCTTCCCCTCTAAGTCAGTCTACCTGTGCTTATATTAAATTCCTCATCCAGGAAATGCAACGGATGGTATTTTTCTTGTTTATCCTGTAGGTTTATTGTGAGAATCCGGTGAGAGGGTGTATATGAAAAGTACAAAAGACTGTGAACTGTTATCCAGTATTATTTCTTTTATAGGCTGATTGGGCTGCTTTAATTGATTTGACCAACCAGTTCAGTCTGAGGACATAGTCAAGTTTCTTACAAAATCATTTCCTGTGCATCTGCTTTTATTTCACTAATAATGTATCATCAAAATTATTAATGAATTTATATATATATATGGTTTGCTTCTAGAAAGACAGAAGATAAAATAGTAAGAAAATAATATCTGTGAAGAGGGCTTAAAGGAACAGAGGTTATTCAGGCTGTAAAAGATGATTATGGTGAACCTTTAAGCATAGAGACAGGGCTTGTTTCAAGAAAACCAAATGAAGGGACAATCAGTCACTCCACAAGAGGATTCCTTACCTCCCAAACAGATTCTCTTTTACCCGGGGGATATCTCAAATAGAAATCGATTCATTTCATAAAATTCAATTTGCCCAAAACATTTCAGAAAAAGGAGATCTGTCTGTCTAAATTCCTCTTATACTAAGAATGGTCACTGTTTCCTAATCACCACAGGACAGCAAATAAGAGATTGAATTCTAAAATGTGAGATTTAAATTGGTCTAGGGAAGAATTTCATGTCTTGTTAACCATAAGTGCAGACCAGTGACGGCAAGCTATGGACCTTCCCATGTCTTCAAAAAAAAAAAAAAAAAAAAGACCTTCTCTGCTTTCTCTAGGAAACTGGCTCAGACGCGGGCCTTATCGAAAGACTAAGGTGGATGGAATGACCTTTAAGGCCCCACAGGCCCTAGGAGACCATGGCTTCTCAGAGTGCAGATAGTATTCAGAGCTATTTGTGAAAAGCATTAGGAGGGATTGTGCCATATGGAAGAGATTCACAATTTGAGATTGCGTGTAGAAGACAGTGCGAATATTGAGGCAGCTGAAGGGCTGGAAGACATCTCTTTAGCAATATGCTTTCTGAAACCCAGGACACCTGTTTTTGCCAAATTGTGTAGGAAACCTGGAGAGAACATACTTTCTTGTAAAGATTTTCCTGGAGATTTCCACTTCTCCCTGTCTTCATGTGTAACACAATCCAGTAAGCACAGAGGTACAGAGATTACAGAGCAGAAAAGAAAAGCTTAAAGAACATTTTATGAATGTTTAATGTCAGCAACTCAATTCAAATTTGACTTTATTCCTTTGTTCGATCATTGGTTTAGTAAAATGAGAGGTTATGTTTATGATAATCCATCTTTCCCTCCTGAAAAACATGCTCTCATCCCTGCCTATCTCTGATCCTGTGCTGGTAAACATGTAACAACTGTCTCTCTAAGGGAAAACAACAACAAAGCAAAACAAAACAAAACAAAATTAGAAGCCTTGGTTAGTAGTGTTTTCCAGTTCCGTTGGTGTAAATTGTTCCACCATGGACAATTTCAGACTACCAACAGGATGGCAGTAAATGCAGAGCTGTGAAGGGTATCACATAATCAGTTCTGAATCAACTGCAGCCATATCTTCTTCATGATATTGGCCACTCCATCCTTTCCCTGGGGCCTCATACACACCTGTTTCATTGTAAACATAAGTCTCTGGCTTTTCTACTTAAGTGCTTTTATCTTTCTCTGATTCATCTCTGTCTTCCCCTACTCCTACCACAATGCCTGGTATTTGTCCAGAGCTTGCATAGTATCTATTGAGAGAATGAATGACTGAACGCATGAGCTTTTAAATTCTAAGTTAAACTCAGGTCCAATTGTGAAGAGTCAAATCTTATTTTATTAGCCTTTTTTTTTTTTTATTCCAAAAGTTTTGTTATAATGGCTGAGACCACTTAGCCAATTCCCTTCTTCTTTCTTGGTATCCAGACCGCAATTTTATCCATGTACTGAGCAGTAGTTAATTCAAAAAAAGGGGACATTCTCAAACTAGTATTTTAATCAAAATAATTCTGGGGTAATTGTTTACAGAGAGCATGTGATCCAATTCTGTCAGTAGTATACAATGTGAATGAGCTGAGAGACTTTTGATAAAGGTTCTCCCCAACAGTAAACAGAAATGCATCAAAGGTGAGCCCCTCATCTTGTCTTTTCATAGCATATTTGCATGTGATGTTTAGATCTGAGCAGACCCTTGGTGTTCTTTAGAGAAATCCAAGGGAATTACAGAGAAACTGACCTAGAAATTTGACACTATTGACATGCTGAATTAATAAGCCCAAGACTGTGCCCTCTGACTTCTTGTTATAAGAGATAATAAATCCGTATTGTTTAAGCCACTTTTTATTGGGTATGCCATTATATACAACCTGAAAGCTTCCCAACTAATGCTCTGCCTTATAAATTCCATAGACTCTTCTCTAATTTTCTCCTTATATACAAGTTCTCCATTGACTTGTTTCTACCTACCTTTGCCTCCCTCCTCTTCATCATAGTCCGAGCCACTTAAGGTCCTCTAAATGTGCCATGTGACTTTTTGTCTTTGCTCAAGCATTTTCTTCTTTTTCTAACATATGCCCTAAATTTTCTCTTACCTTCAACCCTGCAGTCTACTAATTGTACCTTATCTACTTAGAAAATCCTGGTTAACCCTTTAAAACACATGTATTCAACCTAGTTCATCAAAAAGATTGCCTTTAATCTATTTCTAATAATCAACTACTCTGTTAACTTTGCCTCATTTTGTATTATATTTGTACTGTGATTGAGTTTAAGTTATTCATATTTTTTTGTTTCACTCTTCACTAATTTCCCTCTTGCTTGTCCCCCCTCCCCCACCCTGCCCCACTGTGTGCATGTACGTTTTCATCACTCTATATCTAGTGTCTAGTTTGGTGCCTGGCATGCAGAAAATGCTCTACAATGCTGGTAATTTAAAATAAATTGGCATTAATATACATATATAAATACTGTATTTTACTGAACTTAAGATGCTATTCACTGTAAGATGAACCCCTAATTTATGGATTACCAAAAAAAAAAAAAGAAAAAAGACATCCAAATAAACAGTGAATTGCTACCAACTGGAAAATATGTCAAATTTCAGAGAATGAGAATGAAAAAAAAAAAAAAGAGAGAGAGAAAGAGTCTTAGAATCAAGGAAAATCTTGTACTGAAAATGTTGATAGAGGGAGAATAACATTACTTATTTTCAAAGTAGGATGCAAATGACAACAGATTTAAGACCTGAGACATTTTTCACTTCTCTTCAGTAGAGTTAAGCTTGTTCTGTGTGTTAGTTTGCTAGGGATTCTGTGACAAAGTCTCCCATGCTGGGTGGCTTAGATAACAGAAGTGTATGCCTCAGAGTTGTGCAGGTTAGAAGTCCAAAATCCAGGGCTGCAAGGAAAGGATGTGCCTCTCTCCTTGGTTCATAAAAATGGCCATCTTCTCTCAAATGTCTCTTTACATCGTCTTCCCTCTATGTGTCTGTCTCCAAGTTTCCCCTTTCCATAAGGGCATCAGCCATATTGGATTAAGACCAACTCAGTGACCTCGTTTTAACTTGATTACCTGTGTAAAGACCGCATGTCCAAATAATGTCACATTCTGAGACACAGGCTTGGGACTCCAACTTACGAATTTTCGGGGAACGCAGTTCAACCCTTAACAGTTTGTTAAATGCTTTTACTTAAAAACGTTTTTTCCACTCTGTCAGATATGCTTTTTTCATGGAAATATTTAAACATATTAGATGATGCTTAATATTGTGAAGAGGGTCCCGTGGCACATCTAGAGGAAAAATAGTTAAGGGCTAGTCTCCAGATTATGGATTCACTTGTTATTTATGAGGGAAAAGAATCGTAGACCGACTGGAAGCTCACATTCTATGACTTGCCTTCCAAATTTTTTTTAGAATAACACACAAGAGAGACAACTGACATAATGCTATTTAAAACAGAACCAAAACACATCATAATTTAAAATAATTAGGTGCATATACTGCCGAACTGAGTATATATTAGTACATTTTTTCTGCAGGCAAAAATTTAGAAAAATCTTTAAAAATTGTCCATATTCTTTACTTAGAAATCCCATTTCTGGGACTGCCATCAAAGGAAATCATTTGCAATGTATACACAGGTACATATACCAGAATGTTTTTTGTAGTGTTTTTTAGAATCACAAAAATACTAATAATAAAATAAAAAGAAATCAACTAAAATATCTAAAACAGAGGACTGGTTAAGGGTATTATTTTACATCAGTACAACAGACCACTATGCAATCTTTAAAAATTATGTTGTAAAAATATTTAGTATCATATATTGATATATATGTGAAAAACAGCTTAAGACACTATATAAAATATTAATTTTATTTTGGTTAAAAGACAAGAGTTACTATTTCTGAAAGGGTGATGAATTAAATAATTGCTACCCATCTGCCTGTTGGATTAGGAGTGATTATTTTTTTCTTGAGTTTCTGGGTTTTTCTGAAGCATCTATCATTCTTTCAATTTAAAGAATAATACTGTCTTATGTAATAGATGACCATTTACAGTGAATAATTTCATCTTTTTAATAATCATCCTTTATGCCAAAAATATCACATTATTTTGGGGGAAGGACTTGTGCTTTAAAGCTGTTTCTATCTTCTCCCTAAAAATATACATTTGAGTCCATTTTGTCTAGAACTTCCATGAAATACGATATTATGGCAATAACGAAAAAGCTGTAGAGCATGAAGACATGGAATAACCAGTTTCAGAGAAATCTGTGGAGATACCGTACTATTTAGAGGGAGTCTCAGACCACTCTCCTCATTTATTAAAACATATTTTCCCTCTGATTTTCATTTTTCATACTCAAAAGAGAACAAATTAGAACCATGACTCTTTTTCCAAGTTGTATAGCCTGTTGTTGCTATAAAGGTATAATGATAAAAGATGATACTTTTCAAAATTCTAAAAATTCTCAGTGCAATACACACTTTTCTAATCTTAGCAGCAGTGTAAAACTATAAAATGAAATGAATGTGTTATACTGCATTACAATAAAAATAATAATGACATTTCATATATTTTATGAATTATAAACATTTTCACATTTATTTCATTTTCTCATCAGAAAACCCTCTGACTAGGGAAGGAAATTCTAATTTATCTTCAATTCATACTCAAAGGAAACAATGCTCAGAAAGGTTAGATGATTTGCCCAAAGCACACAGTTGACAAGCAAGGCCAGCTACCTAATTAGTGGGCTCAGTGCAAAATGAAAATATTGGGTCCCCTGATCAAAAAAGCAGAAAAAGAGTGCCATTAAAGGTAGATACTGAGCAGTAAAATCTCTTCCTTTCTTCTGTGGTCTCTCAGTCTGCCCTAACATTTGCTAGTTAATTGTACGTTCCCTCCAGCATGGGGATATTCAGGGTGTGTGCACACCCTCACAGGTGTTTGGGGGCCAACATGCTATGCAGGTCACCTGTAGCTTAGTTCCCCCTTCCGTCGGCTGGCTGAATGTTCACTGCTCCAATACATCGCATACACGTAGCCCCCAAGGAGTTGCAAGTTCCATGCTAGGATGTTTTCAGTATGGTACCTGGATCCAGGGTGGATGAGAGGTTTGCCACTGAAGAGTCACCTGGCAAACATACTGTGGCACTTTGAGCCCTGGGAGAGGATGGCCACCACTGTGCCCTGCCCATAATGCTGCAGGGAGCAAAACCAAACCTCTCTTTATCCATATCCAGGTCCCTTTGGGGGCAGAAGGTGACATGGGGTGAGGGCTGGGGAGGAGAGAACAGGCCAGTTTTCGGGCGCCAAAGGGTTGGTAACATGTGGCCAAGAATCCATCTCAGGGGGGTAGTTGGAGGTGGAGCCACGTGTAATATGTTCTAAACCCAAGGAACATGCCCCTTTGCCACCGCAGACTTCACTTAAAATATAAATTCAAAGATAATTTATTAAGGATTTCAAGAAAGCAACCACAGAGCATTAATTAAACCCCAAGCCCAGGGCCCTTCTGACTGTGGAGTTGCGTATGTTAACATGCCCATGAAGCGGGCTCTGTTGGAAGCGGCAGGTTATAAAATACAACTCGTGTTTTTCAAGTCATCACGGACGCTAGCCAGATTGTTGAGTCCTACCTACCATGTGCCAGGCACCTTGGGTGTACTAACTCAATTAATCCTCACAGCCTGTCTACCATGGACGTACTGTCTATCACACTGATCTTCCAAGTGAGGAAACTTCCCAATGTTAAAGTGGCTGAACTTGAAGAAGAGTTCCTATTCTTAGCCACTAGGATATATTGTCCAAGAAATCTAAAATTACTTTTCTCAGCTGCTGATAAACTTTAATATTCATCATCCTTATTCTTGATTTTAGGAAAATCCATCAGGGTTTGTATTTTATTCCATTTAGTGACATTTAAAAGTACTTCTTTATAATACTTATGAAGAGTTTCTCCCAAATACTTGTTGCCATCCATATAGGGCTATGTAATGATTGAATTTTATATGTTTGTTTCTTTCTCCCTTCTGTAGAAGAATCAGAAAGACTAAGCAATATCTTACCACCATTCCTCCTGGCCTTGTCCAGCCGAGTTTTGATTCCTAGAGAGCTGGCACAGTTCTCAGGACAGAATTAAGACACTTTATTGTTACTATTATTTTTAATTAAGTACTGGGTCCTGAGTTTAAAAACTTAGTAGGTGCAGTGAAGAGGAGATTTAGAATTCCAAAATTGAAAGCTATTGGATGAGGGCATTTAGTTTTCGGAACAAGGATCCAGGATTTGTATTCCTCTCTGTGACACCATGTAGTATGCAAATCTCCAGAGGGCGATGGGCAGTAGACGTCTTGGCACTCACCTGAAGCTAAGACTCCGTGACCAACTTTGGGATGACAGTAATGGAGCTCCGTGACTGTAAAGGACTATATATTCTTGGGCACTGAGAATTCAAGGTGACTAGTGTGGATTGAAAATCTTGATGCTTGTCCTGAGTGTTCCAGATGGTGTTTGGCTCTCAGGGGACCACTTTAGGTGAGGAGGAGAGCCCCAGATTGATACTGGGGCAGGATGTAGACTCACAGCAGAATAAATGATTATATTGAAATTAAAAATACTGTATTGTTTTATACCCCAAGTTCCTTAGTACACTAGAGATAACAGGAAGAAACATATCAGGTCAATTGCAGTGTATACAAGCTCATATTACCATTTTGCTGCAAGTTAGCTCAACTTACTGGTATAACTATAGCCCTGAGAGGATGAACTTACCCGGCAATGATTCCTACCTGGAAGAGGTAAAGGATGAGTTCCCTTTTCCTTCAAAGTTTTCCATTCCTCTCTGTGCTTCTTTATCCACAGAAACACAGAATTATGTAAAAGCACCAGTAAAATGAGATGCAAGGGATGGAGGAAATTTGTATTTATGGTGTGCTTAGCATATACCAGACACCTGAAATGCATTATCTTATTTAATTCTTAAAAGATTTCTGAAATGTAGCTGTTTGTCTTTATACCCACGGATTAAAAACCTGAGGCTCAGAAGGATACTAGAGCTTGACGGAGGTCTTTCAACTAGGAGGTGAAACATCTAGCAGGGGCGAATGGATTTCAAAGACTATGTTCTTTCTTCTGTTACCAAAAGAAAGAAATGAAAACAAAAAGAAAAATCTCTCTGTGTGGTAGAGGAGGAAAGTCAGAAAAAGGCTTGTGTGAGGGGCTCAGGGGGATGTTAGGGAAGGAAGCTTGTCTGTTGATGGCTCGGCATTCTAGCCTCATACAGCACACCTGAGATGCCATCGCTGACTGATTCAGCATAAACATGTCAACTAGTGCTCCACGTCTGTTGTAAAGAGTCTTCAAAAAGTCTCTTACTACTTTCTTTCACTGCAAAGTGTGAATGCACGCACTTGTTACATATATTCAAAGAATTAAGATGAAATTCAGCTTGCCCTATGCTTTTAATCCTGATCCAACTCAGCCTAGTTGCAATCCAATTCAAGTGCAGTAACAATCTGCCTAAAATGTGCCTGTACAGACACAAGGCAACAACCTACTTAAAAACAACTTGAAAACTTAAGGAAACCTATACGTAGAATAGTAATAACCTCCTTTCTCAAGTCATTTCAATAATTTTAAAAGAGCAGACAGCTCTCACCTCCAAAGGCCCATATATAAAACGGTAAGCCCTTCCCAAGTGACTAAGAAATGTGCATGTAAAAGAATTTTATGAAATTATGTTCAGGGAATATTAAACCTTAATTAATGTATTGGTGATTTCAATAATAAAATGCCCAGTGTTGTCTAAGAACAAATGGAAAGCATTAAACCAAAGGTTAGATTTATGGTTGAATAAATCAACTACGTTGTCAAATTCATCAGGGAAGTCTCTCCACCTATATGTGTCCTTGGTTCTATAGAGCTCCCTCCCATAACACGAGGAATTCTGTCAGCGATGCTCTGCATTCATGAATTGTGACTATTGCAGTACATTTAAATTATAGATGGGGCATTTTCTGGTGAGCTGTGCCTGTAAAGTGACCTGACGTACAGAATCCCTGGCTTTGCCTAATCTAGTCACTAGTGTACATCTGTGCATGTGCTTCAGGGGTATTAGGCTGGAGATGGAGTGGGAATACAGAGGCTGGGAGTGCTGAGTTTAGAGGAGAGGAGAAGCAGCTGTATTGAAACATATAAAAAACAAAGAGCCAAAAAAAAAAAGAAGATATTTTTATGAATATATTTAACGTGTTAAACAGATTCTGGCAATTTCCTGATGGTTCCAAAAGAAGCCTGAGCTGAGATTTTCACAGAGAGTGTTCCAGGCTCTGAATCTTGTACCTCGCGTATTGAATCACATCTGCTACAGAGAGGAAGCAATGAATAATTAACTCGGCCTCCACATCACCGCCATAGATTACAGTCATCTTGACTGCTGGACTGCCTTGCACAACATAAACCATTTAGAAAACTCGGTTACTCTCTTCCTTTTAAATTTGTCTTGCTATCATTTACTGTTGTAAAGGGTAAATCTTTCTCTAGTTTTAATTAAAGCATTTAAAATAATTTACATTGAAATCATATGTGCTCGGGTCTGTCAGAATTGATGCTTTAATAACATGCCATCCCTTTCTCCATTGCCCTGAAATCTGTTAAAATTACCACTAATCTAATTGGGAACAAAGTTGTCAAACGCATGCAGCTCTGACAGTTTGTCTTTCTGCAAACTGCCGACAGATTGCAAGTTACGCATGTGTTGAGCAGATGGGTAAGTTAAAAGGAACACCAAAAAAAAAAAAAAAAGCAATTTATTAAATCACCTGGAACCAGCAGCTCCAGTCCAAAAATAGTGAGAATGAAATATAGCAGGAGCCAGGAGAGCTGGCACTAGAATATACCAGAAGGTACCGGTTACAAAACAAGATAAACATTTGGAGATGCCTCAGCTGTGTTACAGAATAATGAGGAGTTATTTAACCCGATATAGATTACCAGCCAAAATTAATTTAGGGTGCAGCTTTTTTGGAAAATGGTTTCCAAAGTGATTGCTTTAACCCTTTAATGCCTTCTCATTATGGGCGCATTTTCCTTCTTGTTCTCATAGGCATCAACACACATTCACATACATGTATGCACGCACAACACACACATGTGCACACACACACATCTAAACTCATATATGCACACATGCACATCTGTGCATCCACATGCTTACGTGTGGTCTCGTGTGTATACGTGTACACACTTGTGAGCTATATGTGGACATATATATCAGATTCAACTCTGTCATCTATTAATCCATCCAGCCATCCATTTACCATCTATAGTTATGTCCATGAGAGGTTGCTTGCTTTCCATCATCTGAAACAAGGTTCTGAGTAAGCCACGCATGCATGGATCACCCAGCCTATAGCTGCTGTTACCGTAATTGTGTTCGTGTGTTCTACGGAGAAACTGTCCAGGCAGGAGGTTGGGAAGAGCTTAGCTACATGTGGGGGACATGGTTAGGGGGAGAGGGGAGTGGGGCCTGATTATCTCTTTTCAGTGGGGCTCCGTACAACTACTCTGTGTGATCAGAACTTTTGAGAGGTGTTCTTCGAAGACTTAGGTGACTTTGTAACCAAGAAATAAAGAGGACACGTTTTAACTAATACTTGTCTCATTTAGGCAACCAGGGCCCATACAAAACCATCAGTTCCATTTTTAAAAGGCAATAAATCTAAAATAAAGATATATTCTGTCTCTATAGGAGCTCTTGACAGACCCAGAGGCCCAGAAAATTAACTCTCTTTCTGTTCCTGGAACAGACCAATAAAATTACTTTAAGGAGAGTCTCTTGCTGGAAATTTAGGTGATCCACAATAAAGAGCCAAGAACTGAGAGTATGCCCGAGTCCCTGAGCATAGTGCAGTGGAATTCAGACATTAAATATCGCTGTTCTCCCTGGCTTTGCTTCCTAGGGACGTCATCCACGTTTGTACTTTGTGCTACCACGTAGTGCGGTGACTCGCAAATCTGTAGCTGTAGTGCTGGTTGTTCTTACTTGGAGTCAGAATCCTATATTAAAATATCTGTATAATCACTATGTGAATATTCCTCAGGTCTCTCAGACTCCGTGGGTTCAAGGTAGAATTCCTCAGTTCCCCCGAATCTCACTGCTTTTCTTGCTTTCACTATGCTAGTTATTCACATCACTTTACCCTTTATCATCCAAGGTAGAAACCTGAGGGGAATCCTAAACTCACCTTTTTCTTCACCAGCTGTAGTCAGTCACCTGTCTCACCAATTCTGACATCCCAGTGTTCCTCTAAATCTCTCCTTTCCACTCTGTCTCTAAGAGAACATCTCAATCCTAGGCTTTCCTCATCTCTCGCGTAGATATGAGCGTAGGTCTTTCTAAAGTTTCACATCTCCAATTCATTTTCTATAAGTTGCTATGGTGACATCCAGATTTCAAATCAGATCAGATTACTTGCCTCCTTGCTCTGCTGGACCTTCTGCGTTTGCCCCAGCGGGTCTGCTCTTTACCCTTCTCCACTGATGCTGGAGGCTGAGAAGGAGGTAGAGGATTTCTCCTGTTCCCTCCTTGCCAGGCCACACCGGGGCCGTGGTTGCATTCCTCTCCCAAAGGCCACACCTCCTGGGGAGTTGCTTTCTCTTTTACCTTTGGCTGCAGCTGGAGCTCTCTCCAGGATCTGGGAAGGCTTTCTGCCCTCTGTCTTTTAAAGCCTGGGGTACTGTTTTCTCCTCTCTGTTGGTAATCCTGAGATGCTTTCCCCAGCCTCATTAGTTTCTCTTTAACCATGCCCATAACTCTGTAAATAGTCCCCTCATTACAGTTTCCTCAGCTATGTCTTTATAGGGGCCATCTATTTCCTCTTGGGGTCCCAAGGATACAACCCCCAATTGTCAACAAAATAAAAATTTCAAGTTCACAACATGGCCCACAAGCCTCTTTAGAATCTAATCCTTGACAAATTCTCCACTCCTGTGGTCCTTGCCCTCACGTGCCTACTCACCTGGGGTTCCCCACATACACTGTACTGTTTCACAGTTCTGCATCTCTGATCTTGCCTTTCCCGTTGCATGAAAGGTCATCTCAGCCCCCAGACATTGCCCCAATCCCACCTCCATACCCTCTGCCTCTTGCTTCTTTTTTCCCTAAAGTTGCAACTCAGGTGTCACCTCCTCCAGAAAGCCTTCCCTGGGTCTTGGTGTTCCCGTCGCCATCTATGGTCAAAAGGTTTTATAGACTCACAGTGAAGACTACATATTAAAGCCTCTGGGAAGTTGTTTGCTAAGGGTATTTGTTAATTGGGCTAACCTCATTTTCTCCAAAGCTATTTGATCCCCTAAATTAACTTTAAGATTTTTCTTTCTTTTTTCTTCCTTCTTGTCTTCCTTCCCTTTCTTCCTCCCTCTGCCTCTCTTCTTCTTCCTCTCTCTCCTTTTTCTTTCTTTCTTCTGAACAGTTTACTGTATTATCTCATTTAATTTTGAAAAGAATTTGTAAGAAAGATAGGTCCTATTATTATGACCTTTTTTTTTTTTTTACTAAAGAAAATGAGATTTAAGGAGATTGAATGTTCTATTCAATAGTAAGTCAACTAGCAAGTAAAGGAGCCAGAATGTCAATGCAAACAATTTCACTCTACAATCTGTACTCTTAGTGATAATGTTAAAGGCAGGAATTGGTTATATCTAGGCGTCACTTATAGCATCTGTGTGATTAAGTATATATCTACAATCCTCACATAGGAATAGTAATAACTATATAAGAATTTATCAAAAGTAAAGAGCCAGCCATTATATTTTGTTTAGTATATTAGATTAAGCATACTATTCTGCTTGCAAGCCAGGGTTAAATTTAGGAGCCCTCAGTGTGGTATTTAAGATCAAACAAGTTAATAATACTTGTTCAGTTTTCAATATGACACTTTCTCACCCACAACTTGGGAATAAAAGAAGTATTAAGGTCCCCAAGATAAATACAGAAAAGTTCAGAAATAGCCGCTACATATTTTCTGACAACACAGTGTGTTTTAAACAGTCGGGTCCTAGCCATGAAACTTCCATTGTCCACGAAGAGAAAGGCAAATTCACAGGCAGGAAAATGCAGCTTTTCTGAGACCCTGGAAGGATAAAGATAGTTCATTATCATGAAGGTCATCATCATCAACTTAGCAGACAAAATTTGAGAGAATTGACAATGGATAGTGAGGAAAAAAGTGCAACCTGTTCATCAAGTCACATTAATGGTTTAAATCCTTGCTTGATCCATTAAGAGATGCTGTGTTCACATATTATTATCTAGTAATGTTTTCACAATTAAATAAGATAAACAGAGCAAAAGTGCTTGTATGAACTGAAATGTAACATGCAAGTGTAAGACTGTATTATTTTATACATTAGGGTGATGTGCAATTAAAAGTCTCTATTAAAGCTCTCTTGTTACTCATGTGCCCACTTTCACATGGAATTTCCTGTTTCCTAAGCAGGAAGATACATCAGAATCACCAGGGGAGCATTTTAAAAAGACATAAATTTGAAGTTCATACTAGAAGATTCTGATTCAAGAGTTTAGGAATGAGCATTAGCTTCTATTTACTAGAAAATCTCCCTACATGAATCTAGTATACAGGATAAGCTTGATTATGCTGCAGTAACAAAAAATTCCCACCAAAACCTCAAAGGCTTTACATTGTGAAAGTGTATTTCTTGCTTGTGCCATGTGGAAAGTGTAGGTTAGCAGGGAAATTAATCATCCTGGTCACTCAGGGATCCACATTGACTGAAACTTCATCTGGTAAGTTCTACTGTGACCATAACAGCAGTGGTAACAGGATGGACCTAGTCATACACTGGCTCTTAAAACTTCTGCATGGAAGTAACACTTCTCACATTCTATAATTGAAGTAAGTCACATGTCCATGCTTAACTTCAAAGTAGTGAAAGATTGTACTTCCAAAATGTGCCTGGAATGAGAAAGACCTGGAAATATTTGTGAACAATGTTAATGGCTGCCAGAATCTCTGATTAAGAATAATTAATTAAGTTCAGCCTCCCTAGTCTATAAGGAAAGAAAAAAGAATGGAGAAATTGAGTGAATTTCCAAAATTACACAGCTAAATGGTAGACCTTGAATTAGCATAATGGTCTCTGTCTCTTTACTACAACTATTTACTTAAAAGTGTCCCAACTAATTTCACCTACTTTTCTTGCCATGCATTCCTTTCCTTTTTCCTCCTTTTTGTCAGAAATTTTCAAAATTGAAAAAATTTCTTCCCTTAACACATAACTTAGGGTTTGTGATTTATTGATGGCAGTTTTAAATAAGATGTTTTTAACCCCACTTAGAAACAGTCCACTTTTGTGATTTATTACAACTTTCTTTCCCTGGTTAATTAAACTCATTTCTTAGGAAATGACTCATGGCTAATCTCGCTAAGAATAAAATTAGCTATATTGCCCTCTTTGTTATAAAATGAGTGTAAATAACTTTTAAGGCAATTTTTCTAAAATCAGAAAAGCATGTAATAGTCCCCAATTCAGCAACATTATGTAAAATAGCAGACTCAGAGAGTAGTAAATCCAGACACTGTCCTATTATTGCATGGAACAAGGCAGAAATTTATATTCCCTTATTATTAAACCAAACGCTATCAATCGAATTTCTTTGTGGAAATACTCTATTTTAGAGGGTTAAAGTACCACTAAAAAATTCCTAGACTAAAACCTGTTGTGTGGTTTCTTTGCCCACTGGAGAGATATAAAACCATTACATTTAAGTATCATAATAGCTAACATATGCTATTTCTTAGAAATGACACCACCATCTGGATTAAGGTCCACTGATGATTTCATACAGTACTCCAGCTTTCTTCAAGTAGAGAGAAGCCAAACTGTTCCAACTTTAACTACCCTGCTGTACTAATGAAAAATAATAAAAGGTTACACTTAGGTTTGACCTACTTACTGGAGATCAGACACTGCTTTATTAATAAATTATATAATTATCACAGTAGCTGGGAATGCAGAAGGCAAGCCAGATGCTTGTGTTAAGAAAGTGAGTTGGGGCCCAGACCTTCTCCCAATATTACCCATTTCTAGCCAAGCAGATCATGGATTTTCCTGATTGGTAGAAGCAGAGAAAGCTATCCACCATTTGTTCAAATCCTGACTGTCTGGTTTGCTAATTGTGGGACCTCAATCATGTTACTCAATCTCTCCGAGCCTCAATTTTCTCAACGATAAAATGGGCATAATTTTCTCAGTGATAATTTTGTGAAGAGGCTTGAAGATTGTGACTGTAGAGTCTCTAGCAAAGTAGCTCTTCCACATAGTAACAGGTTAGGAAATTATTATCACCATTGTTACTATTATTAACTGTTCTTCTGTCTAGTCACCTTTACTCCCTTCCCAGGGGCACAGAAAAGCAAAACAAGGGGTTAGGAGGAAGGATGGGATCAGGATGTAGGAGGAGAAGCCAGACTGGAAGTATGATGAGCAAAGACCATGTCATACCCTATGTACCTACTCCTAGAATGGCTTTCTAATGTGGCAGAATCACTAGACAAAAAAAATACACTGCTGTGGATAAAGCAATAGCAGCAGTGGTTTGTGTCCGTGTAAGCCACCTCATGGCTGGCTATCTTTAAAGGGCATTTGGTGACCTCTTACTGATGAAACCAGTTTAATCCCTTTGGCTGACTGAAGGCATTAAATATATGAGTGAGTGCGGGTGGGGAGTTGAGGTAGGGAGGGTGGAAGGATGGAGGAAGGGGACCCTCTCACCTGACCGCTTCCTCACGGGCCCCTTGCCTATTGTCATGCACACAGCAAACCTTGTGGGCCAATCCATCTGACTGGCTGTGCAGGGAATGGGGCAGCCTGGATAATTGATGGACTCAATCTGACCAGGCACAGGTGGCACGGAGACGGCGTACGGCAGCTTCTCGGGTTTGCCAGTGCCATCTGTTGCCATATGAACATCTGTCGTCAAGGTCACCCTGTCACCCTCTGTTAAAGTTACAGGTTTGGTGAGTAGGATAATGTCACCTAAGGAGAAGGGGTATGTATGTTGGGGGCTGGGAGGGAAGAGAAAGGGAGACTAAGATGCACAAAAGACAAAAGGAAATCTTACGAAAGATGAATGTCAATAACAGGGAGAATTACTCGGTAAGTGAAATGAAGGGAAGTGCACAGGATTTTAAAGGATAACTTCCTTGCAAAAGGTTTGCCAAAGGATTACTCCCATTGTTCTCTCTAGCTAAAACGTTTGCTCATTTTAAAAAGAACATTTGAACTAGAGGCATGACACACATTTGTAAAAGAAATATAAGTAATTACAGTAGGATTTACTTGTAAAGACAAGAATTATTCTCTCTGCTTGCTAACTCTAAAAACCAGTTTTTGATAGGATCCTCTTGTATAAGTACATTTGATTAAGAGTCTGCGAGTGCGTGTGTGTGATTGTGTGTGTGTGTGCATTCACAGCGTGTTCAGGGAAGGAGCAGAGTGAAAGGGGGCGTTGCATTTATCAAAGTATTTAACTGGCATTTGAGCTCTGCTCTGCTGCCAGAGAGAATGACCCATTTGTTAATAAAGAACAATTAAGTTAATAGATTCAAATGAGCTGATGGACAAAATACTGTAATGAGGCAAATGCAATATTGGATTTTTAAGCTGTGAGTATTACATGTGGCCGGACTTCCAGCAGCAGTGGTTCAGTTCTCCCTCTCTACGTTTGTTGCTGATACTTTTTAAAGCAATTTCACCCAGTGGCAAAGAAACATCATTCCCATCTGTTTAGGAAGTGTGGCTTTACTTATTGGACCAAAATTGCTGGCAGAGTGGGCTTTCAGGGACTTAATGATTATCACTGAATGGTGAAAGGAGGGGGGAGATAATCTGCTCGATTTTATGAAATATACTCACATCTGCCCCATCAAACCTAAAGGGCAGTGGATGGAAACAAAATGGTTTTTCTGCAAAAGGGAGGGTTAGGAAAGGAGTAGACTAAAGAGCTGGTGAACACTCTTAGTTGTGTCTGTGCTTTTTAGCCTGGAAACCGAACACCATACAGAAGGCTAAAACGGGGCTCTTGGAAAGAAGCAGAATTTTCATGGCCAGCCACAGTTCTAGTTGTTGAACATGTGGAGGGTTTGTCTAATTCAGTTTGTTCGCTGACTCAGTTGTTTCATGTTTTTGATAGTAGAAATGGAATGCCTGGCAGTGATTAAGGGTAGTTTCTGCTTCTACTCTGTCCTCTAGTGTGGACCATCAGGAGGATGTCTCTCATCATCTCTTCCTAATCCTCTGTTCCTTGTCTTCTGTAACAGGTAATGTTAAGTATAGACCAAAATTCAAGCAAAGGAGTAATAAACATTGATTTCTATGGTCTGGATTTCTAAATTATTTAGTGGCATACGTTTCAGTCTATATTCCAAATATAGCAAGATTATTTCAATTATTTGGCTTCATAAGGTTCACAAAAATTAATTTTCCTTATTAGTAAAGTTAAGTATTTTTGGTGCCAAAGCTCTTTAATATTATCACATTAATTTCAAGGGGACTCTTTCCTAAGTTATGATGCAGTTTAAAAACAAATGTACTTGGACTGTTAAAGAGCCGTGTGATCCTTGTAAAGTCACTTAACTTCTTTTGGAAATGCTGTCCTTAACTGCTCATCCAAATCCGGATTCCTTAAGTGCAGATGATTTGCATTTGCATTTTGCTCCTTCTAGTGCTTAAGAGCAAGTCACATTCCGAGCATTCTCACTGGACCTCAGTATCCTAGCTCAGTCTTGTCTAGCTAGCTCTGTGCCCTCATTCTGCACTCTTAAGTTTGACAGTTGTCTCTGATCCATCCAGATCTGTTGATCTTAGTATTTCACTTCCTGTGACTTTAGACTTTGTTAATGCAGCATAGCGGGGAAACAAATTAGTGTTGTGTTTTAGGGCGTAGTCTTCCAAGTCACTCTGAGCAGTTGAGTACTCACCAGCTGAGTGACCTTAGGGAAGCTTCTTAACCTTTCCAAGCCTTGGATTGATCATCTGTAAAGTGGGATTTTAAATGGTAATTATCACATAGAATTCCTTAGGATTAAATGCTTGACATATTGTCTGACATACAGCAAGTGACAAATAAATGCTAGGTATTAATATTATCACTCTTTAGGTTAAACAATCATTCAAATCTTAATGGCATATTTCTTGGACATAAATATTTTAAACTCTTAATAACCACAGGAATCTCATGTCATGTAGTTTATTCCCCAGAGCAAGAGTTGGGCTAAGCTTGATTCACTGATATATTGTGGTTGATTTGGATAACCATACCTTTTCATCTATAAGCCTAGAAAATGAGGGGGGGTGTTCTCTTCCAATGGTTGTCAGCTGGTGCTCTAAAGTGTCCCAAGACTTCTACAAAAGGGACATGATGATGGTCACGCTTCATGGGGAAAGGACAAGACTACAAAACATCAGTGCTGTTCCCAGTTGGAGCTGCCCTCCCTCAACTGTTTGACTTACATATAGTAGAACACTTGAAATCTTGTTCAGTAGCTAAAATGTTTGATAGTCCCCCAAATCCCATTCAGCATGAATATTCCTACTTCTACATTATGACTAAATATATTTCAACTAACGTATCAGAGGAAGCAAACATATTATAATAAAGAAATATACCTTATAATTTCCTTGATAATTTGATAATTCGAGTTCATTGTGAGCACTGAAGTTCTGAGGTGTAGTGAGGAGAGAGCTTTAGACTACACTGGGCTCCTTTCTCCCCACCAGTCTCAGACTGTTTGTCTTTGAATGTTCATGCCAGTCAGATCTTGATCTATTTCCTTTTTGTCATCTTCCCTGTGTCTTTTAATTTGCTACTTCTAGTGTTCTGTCAGATAAGGCACTAAATAGTTCAACTTGTTAGTTTTGTGTGCAAACTGAGAGTAATGAAGCTATGAGAGAGGATGTCACGATTTATCCTCAGTAAAATCCTTGCGTGGATTTTGTTAATTGACTACACCTTAGCTTTATTTAAGGGAGTCATTTTCTCTATAAGGAGAAAGAGCTGACAAATGTCTAATACCAGTTGGGAACTGAGGAGCCCTGATTTATGGAATTTATTGATTTCTATGGTATAAGTAATCCCACCGTAGCTGATTTCAGACTGCCACTGTGATGTCACTGAACATAGACTTTGTTGCACATAGAATTGGGAAGAGATGGGCACAAGTTGGTCCACCCCAGTACACTAATGAGAAATAGATGCATTTAATTGGTAGACTTGTGTAAAATAGCCTGCTACTCTGCAGACATTAGCATTCACCTGAATACTTAAAACTGTTAGATGTGGAGGACCTCAGAAAGGCTGTAGCATTCTTAACTGGTGGCTGTTTCTTCTACAGAGATTTATTTCTTTTTAAATTTAAGATTTATCGATAGCTTGTATGTGCTAGGTACTGTGCTATTAGTGAATTGGCACCGCATCTAGCTAATTAGTTGTGAATTAGTTCATTCAAATGTATAATAATCCTCTGAAATGGACTGGGGTTAGCCTCATTTCAAAACTGAAGAAACTGAGGCTTAGAATGGTTGAGTAACTTACCCAAGTCCCACAGCAAGTAAGGGATAGACTGGGAATTTGGATCCAGACAGTCTGGCTCAAACCCCCACGTTTTAAATGTGAACCAACTTTGGAAACAACATAGCACATTTGACTGGTAGCCCTTTTCTAACCAGTAAACATGTATATACCTAGTTGATGACTATGCAGCCATTACTAGACATAGTTTCAATGTGTAACTTGCAATGATCTCATTAGTATGGGTCCAGGGAAAAGGCCATATGTAAATATTTTATTTTTTTGGCAAAGAAAAAAAAAGAAGAGAGATATAAATATTCAAAACTTTACAAACTGTATGTTGACCCTTTCAACTCTCTCCTCTTTCTATATTGCCTCTTCACTTTTTTTTTATTGAATTTACAGTCGCAATTATTATGCAAGTTACACAGCATGCCCTGCCTAAGTCAATGGATGTCACTAAGGAAAAATGGAAATCAAAACAAAAGAGAAAATTAAAGTTTGATCATTTTTGTCCATGTTTGTTCATTCTAAAGCACCATAATAGAATATTGGTCTGCAGATATTATGCTGGTGACCCTCACACAGCCACATAATTTAAGCAACCATAAGTGAAGTGTCACATTATAGAGGACTTCTAATTTAATTGAGTTTAAAGTAGGCCAAAGTCGGTCATTTATACCTCTCTGCATAGATTATACTTGCAATTACTTCCCAGAAAATAAAAATAAAACATAATACTCAGAAGGACGGCCAGCCCTTTCTAAAGACTAAAATGTTTCGCCCAATGACTTATTTCAGTGTGAATCCACCAGAATGAAAACCTGATTGAACTAAACATTATTTACATAGGCGGTGGATAAAGACAAGTCTAAGTTGATATTCAACAAATCAATTCCCTGTACAGGTGGCCCAGTAAAATGGTTAGCTTTTGCTTGATGCAATTTTTCTCCCTTGCAATGATTCTCAATAATCTGCTTTTCCCAAGTATCAAGGAAGCAAACAAAACTGAGTTAGTTTGGGTCTTTTCCACATATACTACGGCCATTTTTAAATGAAATGAAGGATGTGTGTGTGTATGTACCGGTATCACTTTTGCCAGAACAGCAGAACTCTAACCTCAGAAGCACACGCCAGTTAGCAGGGTCTGGGGAAGTTCAGGTGGTGAGGGAATACACCTTTTCCCTTTTATCCCACCTCCTCCCAGCCCCAATTAAAAGCAGGTAACCCTATAATCTGCTTCTGGTAATCTCATGCTAATTAGACTTTGACAAAAATGTAGGCAACACTCAGTTGCAGAAAATTAACATACACATTTCCCTGCATGTACTTGGGGAAAAGGGAGAAATAAAGCCACGTGCAAAATCTTTCCAAAAACTCAGCCAGACCTCATTCATATCCACGTACTTCATGTCACATTAACTCACCCAGCCTGACGCCCAGGGCTACGCCCTCCAGCTGACTGGCAAGGTTAGGCTCTAGCTTTTTAATAACCTTCTTATACATATAGACCTATATATCCAGGATCTATGAAGTACACAGATGATTATTTAGGATTAATGGATCATCCAAAGTGCCAGTTGGCACGTTTTGAGTAAAAAGTGTAACAAATGCAGCTGTTTACTAATAAATAAAGCCTCAGCTGTAAGAGAAATAAATTAGATGCATTTAATTGGTAGACTGCAAACCTCCCCTCTTTATTACAATGCCGCTTCTTGTTATTTTATGATGTCAGGGTAGATGGCAGACTGACAGAGTGTTTATGAATCACAGTTTGCAGATGGCACTCTTGGTTCTCGGCAGCTATGAGCACAAGTAGCATGAGGCCTCAATAGCAGATTTTGCCAAAGACGACCCCCTGAGAATTAGCTGTCTCCATTCCTCTTGTGCCAACCTCTCCCTGGCAGAGCGCTACTTCACAAACCCACCTTCAATAAATTGTGGCTGCCTGGCAGGGAATTAAAGAGCGTTCACACCCAAGAATGCTCTCATCTCGAGGTGATCTCTTTGTCGTTGCGGAGGGGGCCTGTGCAGTGATTCTCAGAGCAGGCTTCCTGCAATTTCTTACAGGGGAAGGTGACCAAGGATCCCACAGGACACCATCCCCTCCCCACTCCCCCTCCCTTAGCTCTCCATGCCCACCCTCCCCCAGCTGACAAGAGTGATTTCCCATCTCTGGAGCACGGCATAAGGTCCTTGCACTTGGGATTCCGAGCTCCCCTAACTAATGACTGCTTTGTCATCACACAGCTGGGGATGCAGAGGGGAGGGGTCACCCCGGCCCATGGAGCTGGGGCTTCACAGCTTCTGTACTCCCTGCATTCCCCCTGGTCACTAGTCACTTCTGTGGCTGGGGAATAGCACACAGGAGACATACAGTCATAATTGTCAACAGATTTGTACATTTTTGTCACCAGTTATACTCATAATGGATTTTATTCTAATGGATTTTTTCATTAGAAAAATGGGAATAATCAAGCCCTTCTGGAGAGAGTAGAGTGTAGTCTGAAACACATAATAATAGTAATGATAAGAGTAATGACAATAGCCATACTATCAGGAGCTACCATTTATTGGGTACTCCCTATGAGATAGGCTAAAGTCACTGTCTTAGAAGTTATCTCATGACGGTTTAAAACACATCAGCGCCGTTCCCTCTTTATCTTTTCCCATCTTGCCGTGCTCAGCTGCATGAGCCCTGGCCATGTGTCCAGGAGGGCCCAATTGAAATCCTGAGATCACTGCCGTCTCCCTCTTCTTTTCCACTGTGTCTGGTGGGGACCTGGTGGAGCAGATCTGAGCTCTCCAGTTATCTCATGAAGTCTGACCTAAAATGGCTCCTGGAGGTCAAGTTGGACTAGGCAGAGAAAGCATACAAATAAAAATAAATTTTGTTCATTGGTTGGTTGGTTTCAAAAATGCTTTTGGAAACCTTAGATAGAAAAGGAATCAAGTTTCACTTTAGATAAACAAAGGGATTTATTTAAAACAAAGGGAAAATCATCTATGTTGTGTATTCCCCTAAAGATCAAGCTCAGGCAAGAATTTATGCTCTCATCACTTTAACATTGTACTGGAGTTTCTAACTTGCACAAAAAGGTAATACATTAATATATACATATGCACATAATAGATATAATAATATATAAAATTGGAAGCCTCCAGGTTGAGAGAGAAGTCATAAAACTATTTGCAAATGACATAATTCTCTAAGTACACAATCCTAAGGAATCTACAAAAAATTGTTTTTATATATTATCAATGAGCATTCTGAAAATGAAATTAAAATACAGGTTTATTTATAATAGCATTTCAAAGAACAAAATACTTAGGAATATATTTAGCAAAAGATGTGTCAGGCTTGTATGCTGCAAACTACAAAACATTGTTGAAAAAATTAAAGAAGATCTAAATAAAATGAGTTATGTTCATGGGTTGGCAGACTCAATATTGTTAAGGTAGCATTTCTCCTCATATTGATTTACAGATTCAATTTAATGCCTGGCAAAATCCTTAAACTGGCTTTTCTTTTTTTAAACTTGACAAGCTGATTGTAAAATTTTTGTAAAAATGCAAAGAAGAGCAAAGGTAAAAGATTCATACTTTCTAATTAGAAAATTTACTATTGAGCTGCAGAAACAAAGACCACATAGTACTGGAGTCAGGTTAGGGTATAGATCAATAGAACAGAATTTAGAGTTCAGAACTATAGACTTATATTTTTGACAAAGATGGCAAATCAGTTCTATAATCTTTTCAGCAAATGGTGCTAAGACACTTGGATATACACATACAAAAAGATTAATTTGATATTTACCATATACCATATAAAAATTATCTCAAGAAGGATCATAGACCTAAATGTAAGAACTAACACTATAAAACTTCTGGAAATAAAAAGAAAAAATACAGCAACTCAGAAGGGAGAGAGTTTTCCTGAGGAGGTGACATTGAGCAGAAAGTTTATTGAAATGAAGGAATAAACTCTGCAGATGTCTAGGGGAAGAGTATTCCATACATCAGGCAGGTAAAACAGCAGGTTTAGATGCCCACAGGTAAGAGTATATTATGCATTTCTAAGGAGCAAGGAAACCAATATGGTAGGTTTCCTTGTGACACTGAGCTAAACAAACATCTCTTAGACAGGGCCTAAAAAGCACTATCTGTTAAGAAAAATTAACAAGTTGGACTTAATCAAAATGAAAGGTTTCTGATTTTAAAAAGATACCAGTGAGAATATGAAGTGTTAAGCTGCATTCGCCTGACTGGGAGGAAATATTTACAAATGTTATATTTGGCAAAGTCCTTGTATCCAAAAACAAACAAACAAAAGAACTCTTACAATTTATTAAACAAAAGAAATAACCCAATTCAAAAATTACCAAAATATTTACGCAGATGTCACAAAAGAAGATATATAGGTGGCCAATAGGTACATATAAGATGTTTAAGGTCATTAATCATCAGGGAAATGCAAATTAAAAGCACAGTGAGGTACAACTACAGGTCCACTAAAATGGCCACAATTACAATAGATGATAAAACTCAGTTTTATCAAGGACCTTGGGCAACTAGAACTTTCATGGCTTAGTTTTGAGAGTGTAAAATGTTGTAAGTACTCTGGAAAAAAGGTCAGCAATTAACACTTGTACACTAATGTTCATAGCAGTTTTATTAATAATACCTCCAAAATGAAAATATACCAAATATCTTCATCAGAAAAATGGAAAAACAATATTGTCTATTTGTACACTAGAATATTACTCAGCAATTAAAAGGGACAAACTACTTATTCATGCAAAAGCAAGAATAGTTCCCCTAAAAAGTATGCTGAGAGGTATCCAGAGCACATACAGTGTACTTTATTTACGTGAAATTCTAGAATGAGCAAAGCTAATTCATAGCAACAGAGAGCAGATATGTGGTTACCTAAGGCTTGAGGTAGAGGAATTGAGTACAAAGTATCTTGAGAACACTTTCTGGGATGATGTAAACGTTCTGTATCTTGGAGGAGAAATACTTAACATGGGATTTTGCATTTATCAAATTTCATCAACCTGTACACTTAAAGGGTTGTAATTTATTATATTTATACTGTAATAAAGTTGATTTAAAAGTAAAATTTTAAATTACCAACATGAAATGATGAGAAAACTTAAAATAAATTTACTTCTAAAATAGGCACTAAACATAAAAATTTTTATTACAACTCCTAATAAACATTCAATGATTAAATATTTCCTATGTTACATAAAATTTCAAGATCATATAAAAAGATATAAAATTTACCAACTTGTTTTATGAGCCTAGTAAAATTCTGATACCAAAATGAATGAAAGTAGATAAAAGGAAAAAGAAAAAAATAGGTCATACTTTCTTATGAATATAGGTAGAGTAATACTGAACAAAATATTACGGTATCAAATCTAGCAGTTTAATAATGCTAATAGTAACACCAGCAAGTAAGGTTTATCACAGAAATGCAAGAATTTTTCACATCCTAAAAATGTTTTAAGATGTAGTTCACTCCTTTAAACAATATAAAAAGAAACAACCAAGTTATCATCTTAAAGGATAACTGGAAAGCATTTCAAAAAATTTAACACAGTCCTGATAAATTATTTTAGCAAGCTTCCTTCTTCATTCCTGAGACAAAGGAATAAGACAAGAAAAAATAAAAAGTTACTGTAGTGTTATTAATCGCAAATAATATGATTATCTATATGTAAAACTTTGAGTGCCAACTGACAATTTATTAGAAGTAATAAAGAATTTCAGTAAGTTAGCTTGACATGTGATTAGTAAATAAAAATCATGAGTTTTCTATTATCAGCAGAACACTTAAAAGCAATATAGGGAAAAAAGATTACATTAAAAATCTAAAAGATAAAGAGAATCTTGAATACCTAGGAACTGACCTAGCAAAAAATATGTGAGACCTATGTGAGGAAAATTATAAAATTTTATTAGGGGCTGTTCAAGTAGAACTAAATAAATGTAGAGGCATTTATTCAATTTTGTAAAGCTATTAATTATTAAAAAATTAATTAATTTCTGATCTTTAAGTTTCTCCAGAAGAACTGTTGCACAAAATGCCAGAATTTTTTTTGAAAAGAATACATTAAAATTAAAATTCCCTAGTAGATTTAAAATATATATACTTAGGCAGTTGAATTAGTTGCTTAGTCAACGTTGAATTTTCTCTTACAAAGACTACCCTCTACCTTACTCAAAACAATGTGCTCAGATAATAAAACACATATGCTAACCTCTCTCGCAGTTAGAAGTGGCCATGTATTAACTTCACGTATCTGCTAATATCACTAGGATTTTGGGAAAGCTCCTTAAAAGAAGGCATGCTCAGCTCCTTACATGCCTTCTTCTCTTTGCCTTCCTTCTCATTCTTGTCTGGAATACAAATGTAATGCTGGAAGTGAAGCAATCATCTTGCAACCATGAAGTAATTAGACATGAGGATGAGAACCACACTCAGGATAGTTGACAAAACATGAGAAGGCTCTGTTTTTGATGTCAACGAGGGCCGTATCAGTCTTGGACTCTTGAACTTTTGGCTTCCTGTTATGTGAGCACAATAAATTTCCCATTTCATTAGCTACAGTAGGCAGTTTTCTGTTATACTATGACATAAAGAAGAATTCAATCTGTAAGTGTAAAATGCTTCAAAACTACATTAAAATACTGTGCATTGTGATATTAATGCTAGAATAGACAAATATGTGAGTGACAGTCCATAATTTACATTTGGAAATATATATATATATATATATACACACACACACACACACACACACATATATTTATATGTGTGTGTGTATATATATATGTAAAACATGTTACACATTAGTAATATATACACATATATTACTAATATATATTTAAATTAATCTTGTATAAAGTAGGCATTTAAAATTTGTACCATGTGTGGGGCAGCTCATTTAAAGCAGCCAACAGAGGAAGAAAGATTTCACCAGGTTAAATCTGACCATCTTTGGAAGTATTCCCATATTCTGAGAGCCAGCCCCCTTTGTGCAGCAACACAAACACAGTACTCTCCCTTTTGGGACCATGGTTGCTATCTGTGTTCTCTACCTCTCATGTCATAGAGCATCCCCAACTCATTGCCCTCCATGACCAAATTTGCTCATCCTTGGTTTTCATCACCACCTTCCCATGGTGGTCTTTGTCCTGCCCTTCCTCAAGCTAGTATCACACGATCCCTAACTTTGGACTGTTCACAGTTGGTAAATTCTTGCTGATTGACTCCTTAACTCAAAAGTCAATTTTCCTACTGTTCAGGATTCCATCCTCTGCACTCCTTTCTGCCACCCATTTATGTTGATTGATTAGGTCAGAAAGCCCAAGCTTTTCATTTAGTTCTTCTTAACACCCTTGTCATTTAAGTCCATTAGTATTTGAATAGTGGATTTTAAAATATTATATTAAATTTTATTGCTTTTTGACAAAGGCAGTTCAAGAATAATTTCTGAGTCACTTATAGAAACCATAAAATGTCAGAGTTATAAGGGCCTTTAGAGATCATCTGCTATTGCCTCTCATTTTATAGACGGAGAAACTGCAGCTCAGAGAGGGGAGTGATTTGCCCATTTTTGCACATCTCATTAGTGAAGGTGCCAAAGATTAAATAGTAGAACTTGATTTTCATATTAATCTCCAGTTGTTTGGGTTTTCTTCCTTGCTAAAGGCCACCTGTTTACTTATCTTCCTGCTACTCTTTGGAGATTACTGTTCATCCGAGTCAGAAGGAGATGGACTAATAAAGAATAATTCTAGTTTCCTTCTCCATCCTCTCACTTGCTTTCCCCAGGACACAAAACGATTTCTCTAGTTGGAGAAGCAGCAAGAAACTGACAAGTCTGCTAAGTAGGAACAAAGTCATTGAAGAGGCAGTTGAGCAGTGTTGGCCCATCTCTCCCTCATTCTTTTGAGCCACCTGCATGCACAGGGTAGGGTGCCATGCTTCTACACTCCATGATATTAAAGGATCAAAAACAGAGACTGGACTTTGCTTCATCACTGCCAGCTACGGCTAGATTGGAAAGTCAGCTTCTCATGTGTTCTGATATGTGTGTTCAGTATGGAGGTAGGAGACCTGAGCGTAACTCTTCAGTTCAACTTTCCTAGTAATAAAACTAACTATTCTTCCATCGCTATGTAATTCTTTGTATCCATTCATAAAAGCCCAAAAACGTGGAGGGGAGGAGAAGTGACATATTAGGCTTGCCCTAATAGCTGATACTTGTATGATTTGGGCATGTGGGCATCAGGGTGAATATGGACTTTAGGGCTGGGTGTCAGAGAAGGGGAGTGCTTTGGAGCGCTACTATAGTCTGACTACCTGGTTAATGACAGGAATGTTCTAAAATGCAGATTTGTATGTAATATTCTACTTGAAGTGATTCTGTGGCTCCCCATGCCCTAGCGTTTTCCAAATGGATGTGAACACCCTGGGGATGTGTAACATGGTACCCAGAGACAAGAAGGCCATGTTAGAATATCTATTTCTGTTTATTTTTTTATAAGCTTTCTAATTTCCTTTTTGCATATTTTACTGTGTACATGATCTATTAGAGCAATAGATGTTACGTTTATACATTGTGCATATATTGGGAATGAGTGGCCAAAAGCTTTGACTCCCTAGAGTAACTGATTAAACAGTTTGGAGACCACCAATCCCGGATTTCAAATTCTTAGTGTGAAATAGAAGCCTATCTGCTATCAAATGCCTGTTTGACACTTTAGCCTCATTTCACTCCAGTCCTCTTCTTTGCAATCATTCTTTCGGTCAATACTTACTGAAGGCTTATTCCATGCCAGGCACAGTGAGAGACAACAGAGAATATTACAGAAAAAATTGTGACAGAGTCCCGTCCCTCAAGGAGTTTATGTTCTACCTGGGGCCGCAGGCAGAAAATCTGAGCATGCTTGGGCGCCCAGGGAAGGCCTTCTTTGAAAAGTGGTGTTTGAGTTCAGAGTGAGTTCTTCTTACCCATAACAAACTACAGGAAGGCCTCAGACTTTGTTAAAGTGTCCCATCTCACACTTCTTGTATGGGTCCTTCCTGCTGCTTTGAAACTCTGCCCCCAGTCCTCCCACCTACTTTTTCATGTAAATTCTCATCTTACATTCTTATGGAAACACACTCTTGATCTGCTACTTACATTATGGCACTTATTCCATAGATCAAGATTTTCTGTGTGTATACTGGCCTCTGGCACTAATCTTGTTTCTCACTGGTAGCACATTGCTCGGAGTATAGCATGTTGAATTGGATAGAAGCTCCCTCGTATTCAGAAATATCAAACTATGTTCTATGCTATTTGTACAAAATGTTCTCTGTGCCTGGAAATTTCTTATCTATTTATTCACCTGTTTAAATCTGAGTTACTCCACACAATTTAAACCTCCTAGGGAAGCCTTCCTTAGGCCAGAGGTGGTGGGTTTCTAGATTGCCGGAGTATTTGAGCTTTCCACAGAATAAGTGATAAATAGTATTGTCATGGTGGGTTCAGCGGTTTGTTTCTACAACAAAATCACGAGCAAATTGATGGGAAGAACATTTTTTAATTACTTTTGTTTTTTTACTGTTTTTGTATTTTTTCCCCTAACATCCAGTGTTGTGTCTAGCATATAGAATGTCTTCAAAAATGACAGTTTGAGTGAAAGACTAAAAGAACGCACAGTACTATCATAACCTATGAGGCAACTCTAACACCTAGTTCTGTGGGAAAGGGAGCAGTAAGAACATGGTGGGAAGCAGGCTGTGTGTGTGCACGTGTGTGTGCGTGGTGAACATGCAGTACCTTCATCCTGGCGTGTGAAAAGGGTGAATGAAAGGGGGGGTAACAACTGACGTATATAGTCTGTATTTAGTTGTTGCTCGGTTTATTGTTTGTCTCCCTTTCTATAATTTAAAATACCCTATGAAAAAGGCCTTGTCTTGTTTACTGCTATGTCTTAGCTCCCAATAACTCCTGGTTCATTGTAGGTGATAGGTAAAACTTTGTTAAGTGATAAATAAATAATACTTAGGATTTGATATGTGCCAATAGTTTGTCCAGCATCCTGCGTATACTTGCTCATTAAACACTCACAGTAACCCCATGTTGCTGATGAGTCCTTTGAGGTTGGGGTGGTGAAGTGACAAGCCCAAAGTCCCCTAGCTCTTAAGTGCTGAGACAGGCACTCAAACCCAGGACTCTCTGGCTCCAAAATCTACGTTTAAAGTGAAGCCACATTATATTTACATTTTAAAAAATTGCCCCTTGGGTACGCTTCTTAATTAACTCCACCCCTGTTTTTAGAGAAAAGAAAGCTATGAACTAAGAATAAATTATATTGCCTTGTAAACTGTGAACTGCAAACTTGTGAAGTAAGGGTAAATTAATTGTGGCCAGAACATGGTCCCAGCCCAGCCATGGATGACACTCAGAACAACTTGGAGTCGACAGAGGAGGAGAAATGTGTCCATACTGAGTACAGTCTTTCTACACTTCATTTCTGGAGGACTGACAGCAAAGCAACCTTTCCTGTGCAGCTGGCTAGACAGGGATCTCGTCCAAACACTTGAAGGTGACTGATTCTCGGTAGTTCGGCTTCTAAGGCAGGTAGGGGAAGAATGTGGGCAAGAGCTGGCTCCTTTGACATTGCCTTGCAGCACATGGCCCAGCCTCTCTCTGACTCTGGCACTTTGTCCAAGAAACTTTTTCTTTCCAAACAATACATCCTCCTTTTGATCTCACATCCAGAATCAGCCTTGTTCCAGAGCAGTAACAAGCTTCTCCGTGCTCCCATGGCTGCTGGCTGTAACGAAAGGCAAATGGATCCTAGGTCACATGTCCTGTCACTTTCTTAGCTGTAGACAGTGGATGGTGTGGGGTTATATGTGGTTTCCCTGGCAGCTTTTGAGCTGGTCTGTGGCAATGGAACGGACAGATGAGTGTGAATGTTCACAGAAGAGTGTACAAAGGGAGAAGAGTTCTTGGAGCAAAGAAAGGAAGACCGATTTTTTGCAGTCTTGATCATTAGACACCATTGCCCGATTTGAATGTATTTGATATACTCATGTATTATGCCCTTACTATACTGAATGCACATACACACTGGGAAATGTGGATAGTCTCTGAGGACATGTGGTTAACAGAAACCTAAATGGAGTGAGCTGTGTGAGGCAGGTGCAAATGTAACGGCTCTGGGGTGAGAGTAGCAAGGAGCCCAGTGTGACCAGAGAAGACAAGAGGGGAACAGTGGTAGGAGATGAGGTCCAGCAGGAAGCCAGCGGTTAGAGACCCATTGTGCCAACTTCTTAAGACTAATTTAGTCCATGTAATGGAAGATCCACGGGAAGATTCTGAGCAGGAAAGGGGCACGACTTGACTTTTGTGCTGAAAGGAGCACTCCAGTGGGGAGTGGAGAACAAACCTTGGGAAGGTGAGGACAGAAGCTGACAGACAAGTAAAGAAGCTGTCACTACGACCCAGGAGAGAGAGAGACACTGGCTTAGACGAGAGTGTGGAGATAGAAGTGGTTGGGGAGAAGCTGTTGGAATGAAGATATGTTTTGGAGGTGTTGCCTGAAGTAATTGCTAATATACTGGATATGGAATGAGTGGGCAGGGGGAGAAGCTTCTGATGACAAGGTTTTAGCTTGAACTAAGTATACTAAGGTGGAGAATAGGGTGAGAAAGGTGTGAGTTATTTGAAATGGGAAATCAAGAGCTCTCTTTCAACATATTAGGTTGGAGATGTCTATTAACCATCCTAGGGAGATATTAAGCTGGCAGTTAGATATATATGTTCAGAATTCAGTTGAGGCTAGAGATAAAAATTTATAGTTAGCATCATATATTTAAAGTGTTGGAATTGGATGATATCATTCATCTAGGAAGTAAATTCAGGGAGAGAGAAGAAACCATGGGAAAAAGGACCGATCCCTAGAAGCTCCAATAATTTATTAACAAGGATATTATTGTTCAGTCCCACATAATTTAACCTATCCTTTGGTGGGTCATTTTCTGTGAAATAGGAATTTCAAGATGTGTAAGACAAAGACCTTTAAGGGAAAGAGGATGGTGTATTACAAAGAATGCTGCCAGTGAGCACCAAACCTGCTTCACCTCTTACCAGATGTGTGATGTTGAACAAAACCACTTAATCTTTCTGACTTTCAGTATTTCTGTCTGACAGATAAGGTATTAAGTATCTGCTTTAGCAGTTATATGAGAGTTAAGTTACATATCAACAGTATGATCGTCTATAAATCCTAAGTTCGTTCGCTTCAAAGAATGCTCATTTGGGGGCACTGTTCCCCCATACATCTTCCACCTAGTACAGATTCTAAGCTCCTTAAGGGCAGGGAACACTTTTATCTTGTTTCTGTTCCTAGCATCATAGGTTCTCGATAATTATCTGTGGGATAAATTAAGTATGAAGCCAGTAGATGCATTTGAATAGGATTTGGGTATCTGGATACTTAGATGAATCAAAGTAAATGCAACTCCCTCACCTCACAGAGTTTCCATACAGCCCAGGCATTTCATTACAGTGATGCTCAGAGAGAAAAGGCAAGCAAGAGAAAATACATCATCCAAGATGAATGATACAGAATTCTTTTCCTACACTATATTTGCATATAATTCAAACATGCTCGATTACTGTTATATCATTTAGAGCAAGGCAATGCATCCAAATAACACAGATATCTAATTTTAAATGTATTTTGGAAATTAATTAATTTTTAGTATTTTTTATTAATTAACTTTGTAACTCCTACTGTAACTGAACCAAACGTGGGTCCGCTTGCCTGAGTGCAGTAAGACCAATACAGACATTGGGTGTGGTGAAGGAGAGTGCAGTGTTCATTACAGGACACGAAGCCAGGAACAGGGAAAGCTAATGCTGAAAAGGCCCAAATGCCTCAATGGCTTTGAGGGAAAGGTTTAAATACAGAGTGATGTAGGGAGTTACAGGGTGCTCTGTCAGCTCATGGACATTCTTCTGACTGGTTGGTGGTAAGGGAGTTGGGAGTCAACATCATCAACCTTCTGTTTCCGACTGATCTGTGGTCTGTGTGCTTGTGGGCAGCACACAGTGCACTTCTAATCCATCTGGTGGAGGTTTCAGTACCTGCAAAACAGCACAAAGGACTGGCTCAGATTATTATCCTTAGCTCTTGAGGGGGAACTAAAGGTCCTTGACTTTGTTTAGTGGCTAAACTATTATTATTCTGTCTTGCTTGACTATTTTCCTTTGTTTCTGCATTTTCTCACTTCTCTGATTAAATTTATTCTTTGACATTTAGGGAAGGCCTAGGAGGCTAAAGCTTTTCTACCAACAAGAGGCAGGCAGAGGACATGGTAGGGTTTGTCCCGAGAAGGCCCCATGGGGTCCTGCTCAGTTACACTGCTACTACTACTAACTAATAACATTAACTAATATTTACTACTAGAAATTTGTGATTATTTATTATGTTTTCTTAACAATTCCATGGTGAGGAGTGTATAGCAACAGCACATATCTGCAGTACCCTGATCTCGGGATCTCAGAGACCAAAGCAGCCATTCACTTTTCATCCTCTTTGCTTTCTTCTCAAGCCTGAAACTTTTCTCTCTGGACAAATGACTCCGGTCTTTCCTGTATCTGTGTGCTTTCTGTTTGTGGATTGTTTGTTTAAATGCAAATTGACTTAGCTTCTCTCCATCACACCCACCACCCTTCCTTTTCTTCTTGAGGGAAGGAGGCCTTCTTTCTTAGGGGTCACAGCAGGGGGAGGCATCCAAGCAGGGGAGGAGTCCAGTGGCTTGAGATTGTTTTTATAGTCCTTGTAAGATATGTTTAAAAGGTTGATTACAGAAGGGAACTCACACTTCTTAAAGAACTGGGGTCTAAATGGAACCTAGGGCAGTGTCATGACCGCTGAGGGGAAGTTAAAGGGCAGAGGATGTGTGCGTGGCCTTTTCTCACTGACAGGGCTTCTGCACTCTCCCTGTGTTCTCACCTTTATTCATTTCCTCACTGGACCAGTCTGCTAGATCAGACTGGGTGGCTTGAAAAACAGAAATGTATTTCTCACAGTTCTGGAGTCTGGAAGTCTGAGAGTAATTAATTTTACCCCTGGGAGGGCTGTTTTCTTCTGAGGTCCCTCTGGCTGGTAGATGACTGTCTTCTCCCTGTGTCTTCACGTGGTATTCCCTCTGTGTGTGTCTGTGTCCTAATCCCCTCTTCTTATAAGGACACTAGTTATATGGGATTAGAGCCCACCCCGGTGAGATCATTTCAACTTAATGACATTTTTAAATAGGTACTAGGGGTTAGGACTTCAACATACAAATTTTGGAGAGACACAATTCAGCCCACATGACCAGTGTGGGAAGTTTTTCCCACTGCCATTTCTCTCTGCTCTTCCATCTTGGGAAGATCTGGGAAGCCCCAAGAGCACAGTAAATTTAATAAACATAGAATTTGAGTTAGATCATGTGTGGTATGTCTACAGTTTGGCCCTGTAGTGAATGGAAGTTTGTAAAGATCGTTAACTATACTTCTCATCAAACTCTAAGCTCCGAAATTTACACTTCTTATTCACAACTTATGAACGGATGAATGAAGAAGAAAGAGCTTCTAACTATCTCAGCATATATTTCCGAGACAATTTATTTTTACCCCTAGATGTCAGGAATCTATTTCTTTCAAGAGGCTGACAAAAACTTCCGTGTTGAGTTGGGAAAATCTCAAAATCAAGCAGCCAGATTCTTCCTTTTGCCCTGAGACGTTCTGAGGAAGAAAGTAGGTCAGCATAAACTAAGGCAATATTTTCAACTTGACAAATTGGTCTCTGTGTTCTTTGGCTGTACTCAATGACAGACATTTAAGAACAGTGTTCAAATGAAGGAGGCAATACTCTGCCTTGTCAAATGTGGGGGCTTAGCTTGGTTCTGTGTCATATTTAGAAAGTGACATTGGCTTAGCAAGACATCTTCAGAGGTTGATTGACGGGACTAGGAAAGGACTGGAAACCAGGAGACATTTAGAATGGTGGAAGAAATCAAAATGTTCCATCTGTTAAAGGGTGGGGGGCAAAAAAAAAAAACAACTATCTCTTTTTACATATTTAAGAGAGTCATACGAGGAAGGTAGAGACTGTTCATGCGTCTCCAGAAGGCACAACTAGGCCCAGTGCACAGAAACGTCAGGGAGCACATGTGTGTTCGGAAGGAACAGTTTCCTAAGTGAGCTGCTCAACGGGGCTTCTGAAGGTAGGAGGAGGGCTATGGTTAATAGTCATTGTGCTCTTCACATTTTTATGTATTTTCCAGTTTTTTTTCTCTAAAAAATTATAATTTGTGTTATAATCAGAGAAGGAAACAAATACACGCTATAATATAAAGAGGAGAGAGAGCTAACGTTTGTTGAGGGATATTATTTGCCCAGTAGTTGACATATGTTAGTGGATAAAACAGTAATGAAGTTAGTTGAGTATACAATGAAGTTTTTTTTTCCAGTCACTGCTCCCAGATGTACCACTTTTATCGTCTTTTATTAACTTTTGTGATGAGGACTCTGATTTTCTGATTACTTTAAATTATTAAAAATCAGTCCAGTACAGCATTACGTTTTGGAATGAATAACCACCCCCTCCTTACCTTCCAAGTCAAGCTTGACCCCTGGCTCTTGGGAACTACAGCCATGTGGTGTATGTGTATGTGTCGGGGTGTGATCCATGCTTCCACAGTTTCATTCCTCATCCTCCTCCCTCCTTTCCATCTTGTTCTGCCTCCACAGGAGGAAGGGATTAGAGGAATTGGGGAGAAGTATTCGTATTTCACTGAGTCTGTAGTTACAGCTTCCCTTAGACGCTGCTGTTCCTCCTCAGGACACAGATTGGCCTGTGTGGCAGGTGTCCAAAAAAAGGCTCTCTTGTAGGGCTCATGTGAATGTTCTTACAAAGTTTTATAATTACTATATTCCATTCCTACTCTAATTTTTTTCCTCCATAAAATACAGCTACAGCAATACCATTGGAAATACACGTCACCCTTTGCAGCCAGGGTCCCCCTGCCTGAGTGGAGTCACTCTCCCATGTGGCCCTGTCAAGATGACTCCAAATCACCTCTGGAGTCTTTTGATCCTCAGGAAAGCTGTCCGTTTTTATCACATCCAGTGGTGAGCATGAACCTGTTTAAAATCTCCACTCTCCACATTAACATCTTCCTCCAGCCCTCTTCTTCCTTGCTCAGAGAGGCAGTGGGTAGATCAGAACTCCACTGCATAAGCAGTTGTCTAAGCAGAGAAGCAGATGTACGTCTCTCCTTGAAGGTGTTCCTACCTTTGGCATTGGTTTGGGGATGAAGAGGAAGAAGCAGCAGAGCTCCCCCTACTAAGTCAACTACTCATATCCACTATGATGCTCACCTTCCCCTCTGGCACTGTCCTTCTTAAATTTGAGGAAAGGGAGAAGTGGCCAATCATGGACGGTACCAGCGGTGTTTGCCTCCTTCTCACTGAGCACTGAGAAAGGCCCAGCTGTTGGTAGCTTTTTGGTTGTTCTTGCTCTATGATACTGTGTATTTAATGGTTTTTTTTAACCCTCTCATTGGAGTCCTACTCTCCTCTCCAACTCTAGGGCAATAGGAAAAGTCCTGTTCATCATCCCTGAAATATGCCTGATACCATATAACTGTAAAGAAATACTTTTGCCATTTTATTGAAAAGGAAATTGAGACTCAAAGAGGCTAAGAAAATACCCACTGTCGCTCCCTGTAAGGGGAAAAGCCAGGGGCTGCACCTAGGCATGGCCGCCTTTAATGATTTTTCTTTGTCCACTCCACCCATGGTGGCCATTTATGCACAGAGTTTAAGAACAAGCTTTTGTCTAGAAGGCCTGGTTTTTACCATAGCCAGTAATTTCTGAGATTTAGGTTCCTCCTGCCCAAAAGAGGGATAAGTGTAATGTCTATCCTCAGAGGACTATTTGGAGGACTAAATGTTACAATAAATCTAAAGTGCTCAGCTCTAAGAGGAAGTACACACAAGGCTCTGGATTCTCGTCCTGCAGAGAGTTGTCTTAGGCAGAGAGTAATACTGGATGCCTCACAAAAAGTGTTCTAGTAGATGGAGACCCTGCCCCCATAAAGCTCTATCTGTGCAAAGGGAAGGGGAGCAGGGATTATCTGAATAACTTCCTGCTTGTAAAGGTGCAGCCTCTGGAATCAGCCCATTTCTGTGGAGTTCAGCAAGGTGAGATGGCTCCCTGCAGAACTACTGACGAGAGTAAGGACATGTGCTTTCACAACCATCCCAGATGTGCCTCTCCTTGGGGTTTATAACAATTGCTGTAATTTTGTTTAAAAAGTTAATGATCCACAAGGTAATGACAATAATAATATACACAGAGGATTGCACATAGAGCTGCAGAAAAATAATGAGCTCCCTGTGCCTGGAAAAGGTTCAATCAAAGGCTGGGTGGTCATCTTCCAACCATCTGAAGAGAGGAGTCCAGCACTGGGTTAAAGGTTGAAGGGATGACATATAGGTTTCCATTTAACTCTGGACTTCTCTCAGACTATGAGTGACCTAAACTGGTTGCGTGGATCCAAGCCTTCCTTCCTGGCTTAAACCATCACATGCTGTTTCCATTTTGAGCCAACGAATGTACCCCCATCCCCAAGGGTGTCCAGTTCATCTGCATCATTGAATGGTAATTCTGACAAGGAAGAAAAACAGAGCTCATTCCTTGAGCCAAACATACCACATTTGTTTTTCCCTTCCCCAAATATGCAGACGGTTTATTTAGAGAACCCAGTGGCTCAGCTCTTGTTATATATTATTCCTGATAGACATGTTTGCTCACATCCATGAGACTGCACTGTGGGGGAGCTGTGAGATTATTTCTTCCGTTTTTTGGGGTCATATTTAATACAGATGCGAGCCAGATTTTTGGTAGCGTGGCATAATCTCATCAGACTGAGATCAATTCCTTCTGTTCCAGAACCAATGGGTTTTAACCTTACCTAGGAGAAGTACTTATTGGATACCTTTGGATTCCTCTATCACAATTTGTCACCAAAAGAAACACTGCTCTAGGGCCAGACTCACACAGCCTCTTTTCTTTGGGTTTACAAAGACTTTTCAGGTTGGTTTAGCGTGAACTGCTGGTGAACAACTACATCTGTGAAAGTTAATGTCCTGTACCTTCGCCCAGATGAACAAATTCATCTCTTTATTGGCACCATGGAGACTTTCCATTTTTTAAACACTTAAAGTTCTTTTTTATGCATTAGGAGAATTTTTCAGCCAAGACCATCTGATTTCTGAAACAGAGTTTTTGTGTGTTCCCAGTTAAGTAGAAAAGGCAAAGATGAAAAATTACAATAATAAAAAGAAAGAAAGAAAAAAGAGGGAAAGCCAACTAGCTACACCAAAAAACATTTCAATCCATTGCTTTATGGACTAAATTTCTTAAAACATAGAAAAAGCCAAGAAGTTGGAAGCTTGTTTTTTATTTCTTTTTTAAATATTACTTTTTTCAATTTATTTTTATATTGGTAGATGATGTGAGACTCATTACATTTTATAGGCCCGAACAAAATCTTACAATTTCTTACTAATATTATGCAATGACATAATGCCGTTTGTAGAGGTGTCGCATAAAGCAATTGACTTTTACTGGCTTCTGATGGCAGGACTTGCCATTTTATATTCTGTTTTATGTAAGCGTTTTCCAAATTTATCGACCTCACAGGATTTCTCAAGTTGCTTAATTATGGTAGGAAGAAGATATCTCTGTGGCCTGACACAAAAGCCTATTAAAGCCCCTTTTAAAAAGGGAATGTAAGAAGTAGGAAGGTGATTGCAGTTAACATTTAATATATGCCTCCTATGGGCTGGATGCTGGACTGCAAGGATGAAAGAAGCACCTACCATGAAGTAGACGCTGCCTGGACGATACTCTAGAAGGTATATTTGGTTTCCTAATTTCACAGATCAGCCAACTGAGGCTCAGTGTTTATGCACAGCGTCACAGCAGCTATTAAGTGAGTGGAGGTGCTAGGATATCCACTTACAAGCCCATGCTGTAAAGTCACAAAAGACAGCATTGCTCACATCATAGTGCATCAGCCTCTGAGGGGAACCCTTTGAAAATGGGTAGGTTCTTCTTTTGAAAATTCCTACCCAGGGGATGATGGCTCAGGAGGACTCATCCAATGAACTAGAAATTGGAAATTTTTGTTTATCATCATTATCCCTATTCATTTGTTTCCAAAGTTTAATTAAAGGAGCATTATATTACACCAAGGAAATGAGACTACATTTTGTAGAATGTTATTTTTGAAAATTAATGCAAGCTACAAGAGCTCCCTGAGTCCTGATATTCCATCCACATGTTACTGCATTCCTCTCCTGGAGAGTCTTTTTCTTTTTTTTTTAATAACTTTTTTTTATTGAGTTATAGTCAGTTTACAATGTTATGACAATTTCCAGTGTAGAGCGCAATTTTTCAGTTATACATGAACATACTTATATTCATTGTCATTTTCTTTTTCACTGTGAGCTACCACAATATCTTGTATATATTTTCCTGTGCTCTACAGTATAATCTTGTTTATCTATTCTACATATGCCTGTCAGTATCTTCAAATTTCAAATTCCCAGTCTGTCCCTTCCCACCTCCACCCCCTTGGCAACCACTAGTTTGTATTCTATGTCTATGAGCCTGTTTCTGTTTTATATTTATGTTCTTTCCTTTTTTTTTAGATTTCACATATGAGCGATCTCATATGGTATTTTTCTTTCTCTTCCTGGCTTACTTCACTTAGAGTGACATTCTCCAGGGACATCCATGTTGCTGCATATGGCATTATGTTGTCGTTTTTATGGCTGAGTAGTATTCCATTGTATAAATACACCACATCTTCTTTATCCAGTCATCTGTCGATGGACATTTAGGCTGTTTCCATGTCTTGGCTATTGTAAATAGTGCTGCTGTGAGCATTGGGGTGCAGGTGTCTTTTTGAAGTAGGGTTCCTTCTGGATATTGTCATTTTCTTTTCACCTAGTCCTGCAGCCTCCAGACCTGGATCAGACAGCTTCTTAAGAGAGAGTGGTATAGCAGAGAAATGGTGGGGAAAGGAATCCAAGTCACACTGAACAAAAGAATATAAAGGCTCTACCAGACCTAAGGTTTCCTGATCAAGCCTTTGATTTTTATACTAAAAAAATTTGAGGTCCTGGAAGGGGAAATGAAAACCTATTTGAAGCTTTTGTGTATAATCCCCCACTAATCCATCCCCAACCATTGGAAATAGTGCTTGGCCCTGGGATAAAATATATATAGTTACAAACGGATGGTTAGGTTGCCAACTGCAATTTCTTGGAAAGGGCCACAGTCCCTAGCACCCTGAGTTTACCACTGTCATATTAACTACCACAAGGATATTATTATTCTCTCTTGCTAGCATTGACCTCATTGTTTCCTGTGTGCTTCTGTCACCTTCTACTCTCTCACTCTCTCATTTTTCTTTCTCCCAGTCCAAAATGAAGCAAATGTAAAGATTCAAAGAAATTGTTTTACCTCTGTGCTCGAGGTAGTCTCAAATTCTTGGATGCATGCATGCAGATTTCCTGAGATTAGAGAATTCTAAGACTTGGGGAAGGAAAGTGAAAAGATAGAGAAGTGGTTTAGATAGGAGAATGACAGGTAGGAGGAACTGAATGAGGATTTCTTTAATTGAGAGGAAAATGGAGCAACTTTCATTAGGAGCCCAGGGAGCAAATGACAGGCATACAGAACAAGCTCTCTTTAAGCATGGATATGTCATTTGATGGACAGCTTGCCCTTCAACGTGGCTGAGCGTGGTTAGCCCCGGTCAGTGTGACTGACTGAGCAGAGAGGGGGATGCTGGATGACTTAATGCCAGTAGGGCCATGGAGGGAGAAACTGGCCCCCGACCAACATGAAAGCAAGCAGATCTAGTTGTAATTTGTAATGAGTGGTACGTGGTGATACCAACACCATCACATAGGATGTGGTACTTGCTCTCCTTCTTCTCTATTGTGGGCAGCTAGTGGGAGAGCTGTGCCATTCCCTGTGTATCTCCAATCAGCTGTTATAGTGTCTCATGTATGGTAGGCACTTGGAAAAATTTTGAATGAGTGAGCCAATGTATGAAGTAAGTTGTTCAAATTAGCACAGTGAGTTTAATGATCTGACTAGGAGAGAACCCAGGGCTCCAGAATCATGTCCAGTGGTTCTTCCAAACATTTCCCATCTTTTCATAGGCACAGAAGGACAGATAAATAAAATAAATGACAGAAATGCTCTGATTGAAGGAGGGGTTACATAGAGCACAGGTAAAATGAACTTTTCTATTGTAAGCTCTGATTCTGCCCGAGTAGCAAGGCTGTTCCCTCTCAGTCAGTAACTCTGGCTTCCGGGAAGTGTAACTTCTTGAGTACAGAATACCTTTATTCAATTTACATTGACTAAGCTGGGGTTGCATTACAATATTGAAGACAGAGGGTACTTGTAGCTTTGAAACATAGGATTTAAGTTTTTCTTTCTCTAGTTCAGGATTATTTCCTTACAGGCATATGGTTGTAGAGCTGTGGTCAGATCTAAGTAACTCCAGTATCAGCTGGGAGAAATGAGTGTTTCCTGAAGATTGCAGCTGGCTGGGCCACTAGTTCAGTTCCTAAAGATGGGAGGGTCACTGAAGATCATCTAATCCAGTGGTGCTCCACTGGGAGTAATTTTGCCCCCAGGAGCCATTTGGTAATGTCTGTAGACATTTTTGATTGACAGTTAGCGGGTGCTCCTGGCATCTAGTGGGTAGACGCCAGGGATGTAAAATATCCCACCATGCGCAGGACAGCCTTCCACAACAAAGAGTTATCTGGTCCAGAATGTCAGCAGTGTTGCTGTCAAAAAACCCGGCTTAGTCTGTATATCTGTCCAGAGTAGAATTCATCTACAGTGACTCTGATGTGGAATTTTCTAGCCTCTGGTTGAATATGTCAAGATCAAATGCTCACTTTCACTGGTACCTCGTTCCACTGCTGGACACATGCTAGTTTAATTGCTTGTTCTTGGTGACTTCAGAAGCTGAATGCGTATTATCACATTATTTCATAATTATCTGATGATTGTGTGACTGTTTTACCCATTGGACGATGAGCACTTTGAGTGGCGAGGTCTAATTCATGTTTATCTTTGCCTTCTCAGATCCTGCACAATATCTGATACCCCCAAAATTACTTGGTAAAGATTCAGTGAATAAATAAATGAATGAAAGAATTCGAGGTCTTACATTCCAAGCTGGTCCCTATTTCAGGATGAAATTCTCATGCTTAGGTTTTAGGCAATGAAGCTATAGACAATGAAACTTGTCTTTTGGACTGGAGATGGGAGAGATGGGCCACAGACTGCCTCAGGCTCTATCTTGCCATTTGCCTTTAGGCAGTCCTCCTGAGTTAGGAAAACTATATATGCTCTTACTTCGCACTTTCCTTTCACTGGAAGTAAATTTCTTATAAAAGTGCCAACACTGGGGGTAAATGGAAAATACTTTATAATCAACAAGTTTAATTTGCTGAGTGCTTTGCATTAAAATCACTGAAGTAAGTTGGGCTGGCCAGTTCCCAGACTTCATTGCCAAACTGAGAAGCACTTACTCAGCCTTGCTTTAAATGGCCATGTGCCATTGGACCCCTGAGCTTGGACCAAGAATAAGGAAGGAGGGAGTATGGAAACCAGTTCTCCCATGGGGTTGAGAAGACCAGAGGAATTGACCACACTTTTCCAATTTCACTTTAAAGCTGGTAAGTAATAATGGTAGCTCACATTAGTAAATAGTTTACATAGGCTTTTACATCTGTCCCACCTTCTCAAACTGTAATAAATGTTCACCTAGGAGGCAGGGGTTTCAGGAAATATGGGAAACCGCAGGATCTGTACGTCAGATTTTTTAAGAGAACCAATTCTTTTTTAATGAAAATGTGGAACAATTTGTTATATTACAACACTAATATATTGTGGAATAGAATACACCATTGGCATGATCTTTTTGGATATAACTAGCATCAAAGAAACTCTACATTCATGGTGGGGGTGCTTAGAACTCTATTTCTAGACCATTCCCTCAGTTATATGAGGCAAACGTGATACCCTCAATTATGTTTGTAAGAAAACAGTGGAAAAGTTGACAGAAATTTTGCGCACATTATCTCCTTTAATTCCACAATCACCTTTTTTACTTTTCCCGGATTTTTCTTTAACTTTCCTTGTTTATTCCTCAAACACATTCTTTATGGCTCGACTCAAATGTTAGTTATATTCTTGAAGATTTCTTTGACTTCTGGCAGTGACCCCCTTCTCCATGCTCCATCTGCCTGCGTTCAGTCACTTCTCAAACCATACTGTAATTTTAGCTGCTTCTGTGTCCATCTTTCCTGATAGACAGGGGTATTCTGGAGGGAGGGGACCATGTCTTAACCTCCACCCCCATAATGATGGTGTTTCTATGGAAACAACCAGCAACAACTTAACCTCATAATCAGGCTGGAGTAAGCAGGTTCTTTCCAGATATTTCCAAGAGACTCTGATCATATTTTGCTTTTCTTGGTTAATCAATTTCTATTTGATCAGTATATTTTAGAAGTGTAAGAAAATGAGTGAAATAAATAGAGCATCTACTCTGTGCCAAGCACCATGCCTGCATTTTATAACCGTCATCTCATGTAACCTCTGCCACCTCTTGTGAGGTACTGTTGATCCTATTTTTCAGATTAGGAAACTAAGGTCTATACATTTAAATCACTTGTTCAAGGTCACACAAGACATCGTCTTTATATTTGGAGGGAAGTTTTAATTTAATGGAGGCAATATAATATGTACACACACACATACAAATAGTTTATTTGCAAAGAGCTATTTCTTATGTGTCAAAGCTGTAGCAAAGTAAAAAGAACAGAAGTTCTGGGTCCTGCATTAGGTTACAGACCCAATGTAACCTAATTACGTTGTGAGTTTAAATATGGCATGAAATCTGTTTTTGTCTCTACATCTGTTCTCCAGCACAGAACACACCTCTATCCTCATGACCTGCCTGAACTCCTGTGAGGCTGACCTCCAGGGACTGCTTTCTTAGGCTCTCTTGCTGTCTGCCTTCTGGCTAGGTTTGGCCAATGGGAAGCATCCGAGGGAGGAGAAAGAATTCAAGGCATTTCTTCACGTCTTGCAACCCCACTTACTCACTACTGGGCGGGGGCTTGAGCGCTCCCTGCTCTTGGGAACTGAGTGTGGGGAGGTGGCGCTCTCATAGGTACAGCTCTTAGGTTCTGTTAGCAGCTCCTGCCCCTTGTCCCAGGCATACAGTTGGTAATGCTTCTCACATTATGAGGATCTCCTGGAGCTTTCCTATTTCCCTTTACCATGCCCACACTCTGTAGTTGAATGAGCACCTTCTTTCAGCTCACTACAAACAGCCCACTGAGTGTGCCATTTCTGTTAGGACAGGGACTGACACATGTTGGGAAGCTCCCTATGGGCCTCAATTTTCTTATCTGTAAAAGGGGGATAACAACATGTAATTCACAGGAATTTTGTGACGGTGAAATAGTGTACGTTAAAAGTAAACATAAGCTTCATAAATGTCAAAGCACTACCAAAATACTGGCCATCATAAACTTATTGTTCTTTTCAGTTAGAGTTTGCACTTTCATTTACCAAATATCTACTTAAGATCTGTGATAGTAAGGCCCTATGCTAAATGCTGAGTGAACTCTTCTAAGCAGAGATTTAATTAGAGATGGGATGAGCCAATTTCAGCTGAGAGGGAGAAGGGGTTTTAACAGAGAAAAAGAGATGACTTGCCTCTTAAAGAATAGTAGGATTTTGCTTGGTACAACTAGGGAAGGATATAAAAGATTCTAGGGGAGGGGAAATGAGTGAGGGGGTGTGCAGAGGTTAGAAGGAGCAAGGTGTATTCAAGGTGGTAAGTAAACCAGTTTCATGGGAGATGAGGCTGGGAATGGAGTGTTGGGTTTCAAGGTCTTTGTAAAGTAATTGTATCCTTTAGGAGCCTGGATGAATAAGAGGGAAATAAATTCCAATATATCTTAATGCCTTTTTCCTACTATGGCATCTGTCCTATGAAATGTTCTGCACTGAAAAATAAGTGATCTAGTGGGATTTGGATGTCTCCACAACCTGATTCGATTGATTGTCCTAATGGATTTTGCAGCAGATTGAATATTAAAGTGGCCAAGAAAGGATTTGACTAAAAATAGCTAATTTAGCCCAACGGGTACCTTTTTCAACAAATATTTATTGAACCTCTGCTATTGGACTTTATCTTGGGACCCAACAAGTAACACACACGCACACACAGAGTTCATTTTTGTGGGGCCCTCTCCATGCCTTAACTTCTGTCTTCTCTACACATCTCCTAGGGTCCAGCAGAGAGGACCTGGCATATATTTGATGGATACAGAACACAAGGCTATTATTTTTATTCCTTTTGGTTAAATTGAAAAATGAATGAATGACTCATTTATGATATAATTTAGAACAGAGCTACCCAGCAGAAATTTGTGATGATAAAAATGTTCTGCATTTGTGCTATGCAACTTGAGAACTGCTAGCTACATGTGGCTATTGAGAACTTGAAGTACATCTAATGCAAGTGAGGGGCTGCATTTTAAATTCTATATAATGTGATTTAATACAAATTTAATTTAAATAGCCACATTTGGGTAGTGGCTGCATGTATGGGACAGTGCAGGGCTAGAGAGGCATGTTCATAAGTAGGAAATCCACATATAATCCATTTATCATGTTTCCATAACACTCCACAGTGGATGAAATCCTTTTCCACACAGCATAATCGCCACAATGTTTGAGCCATTATTTGGGGTAATGCTCCATGCCTTCCCTTGAATTCCTACCATGTCAGTCTGCTTTTAAAATACTGTTTTTTTTTTAACATTTTTTATTGATTTATAATCATTTTACAATGTTGTGTCAAATTCCAGTGTTCAGCACAATTTTTCAGTCATACGTGGACATATACACACTCATTGTCACATTTTTTTCTCTGTGAGCTACCATAACATTTTGTGTATATTTCCCTGTGCTATACAGTATAATCTTGTTTATCTATTCTACAATTTTGAAATACTGTTTAATCCATGTTTACTCAACTTCTCTCTGAAAGGTGAAATGGGGGTGGAAGGCGATGATTTTCCAGCTGTAATCATTGTGATTCACTGAATGTGTTTACACCTGCTGGGCTTAAAATAGCACGACCTTAATTTAGTAGCACCTGTAGTCAATCTAAATCACTATAAAAAGGGTTGGTAAGGCTGGGTAGTTGCTGAGGGAGAGGCACAGAGAAAGTCGCTGTGCAACGGTGCTCAGCCGGCTAAGAACTTCTACTCAATGGAGAAGATGGGTGAACGTAATGTGCTTATTCTTATAATTATTTTTAAAATCATGCATATATGCAAGACAGAAAACATTGATGGTGAAAAATGTATAAGTCCCATTTCAAGTACAGTGTCAAGGAAGCTTTTCCTGATTAAGCATCCCAACGTTATGCAACCCCAAATTACCTGTCTTTGATACAGTTCGGGATCAAAATCTATGTTGCCTTAAAGTAAGCCTGGGATAAGCTGAGGAAAGGAACGTACGTTACCTAGTTTTTCAAACCATATTGTAGAACGTTGTGGTTCTCTGAGTGCTCCATTGTCTTGCGTGTTGCCACTCCTGGGGCAGTCTTGTTTCTGTGGCCAGGAATGCCTCTCATCTCCTTTGTTGACTGATTAACATTAGTTTGGGTTTGCATTCCTTTAAGAAGCAACACAAATAGTACCTCCTTTGAGATTTCACTGACTTTCCAAGAGGTGCAGTGAGATACCTTCCATGGCAGTTTTCACTTACCTCAATAAGAGCAAATGAGTCGCTACGGATATTTGTTTTTTTTTTTTTGTGTGAGTGTACCATGAGAATGTGAGGCCAGTAAGGGCAGGAGCTGTATTTTGTTAATCTTTGTATTCCAAAGAATTATTACAAGGATCAGTGATGCTTAATTCAAAATGGTTAAAAACATGGGTCGCCTTTCATAGTTAGACTGTAATTTCAAGTTTAGATTTTGTTTCTATATGTTCATACAATAATGTGTGATTGGAATAATCCAGGACAGAGAAAATCCCCAAATGCTTGGTATTATATACTAGATTATATGATATGAATTAAGGACTTTTGCCTTTTTAAGTGTGTTTTATTTAAAATAATATTAAAATTCATTCCTTCACTCATTAGCAACGCTTTCAGCCTTCACTAATCTGATTAACTTGAAATAGTCTTTATCCCTTTATACCACTACCATTACCTACCGGAGATCCTTATATTTAATTAATCTCTTTGAGTATTCCAGAGGAATGGGATTTTCTCTAGAAAATCTACTACTGAAATGTAAATACTATATAAAATACACAATTGAAATATAATCCCATGAGAACAAGTGTCCCTTTTCCCAGTTTTGATTGCTGACACAACCCATGGCCTTGAACTGTTACTTTGTACCTTGGAAGAATTCAGCATATATATTTTATGTTAAGAGCAATCAACAAATATAATAAAACTTGCCTGTGTCTTTACAATCCCTCATTCTACCATCCAGTACAGTCACCCTCTGGCTTAATTGACCACCATCACTCTGTAACTCACAAGTTGTTGCCTGTGCACCGCCTGGCCCCCTCCTGACCGCCTAGCACTTCATACTCCCAGGCTGCTGTCCATTCCACTGCTGACCTCTATGAACCGACCTCTAGGATTTCATCACCATCAGGTTCACTCTTTCCACTTTACATGGCCAGCGCATTCAGTGGGGTTCCTGTAGCAGAGGTGATGTACTGTAGTGACTCCATTCCTCTCTCTAAACGACTTTCATTTTCCAGAACACACAGGTGACTCTGGGTTAATGGTGGTGGGTTTATCTGTGGGTGAGAGAATACTCAAATGGAATCCGCTGGTGTAATTGAAAATACAAGCTCTCTCCAGCAATCAGGCTCATTGGATCTGGCCCATGCTACTCAAATTTGTTTAGTGTGATTTTTTTTTCCCTCTTAGGAACCTTATTTCCAAGTCCCTTCATGAACCTCCAGTTTGTTATATATAGCTATGATTTGGTTTTGCCCTTTTCCGTGAAGGTCCTAGGTCACCTGCAAATCAAAATATGTGTTTGGATATCTGTTTTATGTCCTTCCCAAAGCCGGTCTTCCCAGAGAAGTCAGGTTATCCCAAGCGTGGCTCATGGAGCAGAAACTTGAAGGGAGTAAAATTCCAAGTCTTTGTAGTAAGGATGTTGGTAAGGTGGTCACTGTTGTTAAAGAAGCGATCACTGAGGCTGCAGTCAGCCGTGGAGTGGGGTGAGACCCCTTAGCCTCCCAGATACCGTTTGTCATATACCAAAGGAAAAAGAAGTCAGAAGACTAGGTTACTGGACAGAACTTTCTATAATAGTGATTTACAGACCTGGTGGGTATTAGTCACCTGGAGTGTCAAAAAGAAGACATTTCTAGCATGCACCTCAGGATGCCAAAAACCTTCTCCAGTAATGGAGCTCTCTTAGTGTCCCCCAGGGTTTGGAAGGCAAGTCACAGAGGGCCTTTAAGGTAGTGCCTCCCAAATTGTACATACATGGAACACACAGAAAGTGATGTTTGCACAGCACACTAGGGAGAATAAACACAGTAGCTTGTGGCCTGAAGTAACCATCCTAAGGGGCTCCAGCCATTCCAGAGCAAATATGGTGCCCTGATTGCTACAAGGATTAATCCTGGCACATTTAAATTCATGTGCCACTAGCCATGCCCAATTGGGGAGCTTTGACTTGGAGGAAGTGTGTGACCTAATGCAACCCTCCAGTCTGTTCAGTACCAGATCTGAATGAGGGCAAATTAGCTTCTTAGTTCTGTACTCCCTGAATGATATTTTCTTAAGGGAAAAAAATTGTGAAAGGAAAGTGAAAATAAAACTTTCCATAGGTAAATCCACAAAAAGATAGTACGTATGAAGATAAGAATAACTGAAACTTATATGATAAATCTTATTTTCATGTTTTTGCCCCCAAATCAAGTTCAAATCCCCTACCTTGGCAAAATTCTCTTTAAGTCCTCTGTTTCTAAGTGTATCTCCTCTTGTCTTCAAATAACCCAAATTCTAACCAAAAAAGATTTCATGTGTTTACCGGTGGGAGTTCGGTATTTTTTAAACAGCTGTTTTAGACTCAAAATTATCTTCCTAAATCACTCATCCTTCATGAACTAGCTCAAATTTAACTGTCCTTATTGAGAATTTTCTGACCTCTCAAGCCACAAATCATATAATCATATCTCCCTCTTTTGAATGTCTATAAATTCTTATCTGGGCCTCTATTCTACTTAACCACATACTATGTTATATTACACCTATTGATACATGACCTGATCAGTGGGAACTAGACAGGCTTAGGTTGGACTCTAGCATCTGACACTTACTAGATGGATGACCTTGTAAAAATTATTTAAATTTGCTGAACTCCAATTTCTAACGTACATTTACTCTGTTAGATTATCTATCATGTTGTCAAACAATGGCCTCAATTTTCAATCTCATAGCCTTGCCCTTTGCAAGTGACTTTGTAGGTCCTGCATCAATAGGTGAAGTTTATGTCCTCACTCCTTGAACTTGGGCTGGTCTTGAGACTTGCTTTGGCCAATAGAACATGATGAATGTGAAGGCCTGTTCTGAACTTCAGCATCAAGAGACCTTGCATGCTCCCACTTGTTCTGGATCCCTACTTAACTGTCATTCAGACAAGCCAAGGCTGACTTCTTGAAGTATATGAGACCACTTGGAGCAGAGATGAGCTATCCCAGGTGAAGACATTATAGATCAATCAGTAATTATCTGACTTACCAACAGATGTAAGTGAGCACAGCTGAGATGAAAACAGTCTTCCCTACTGAGCCCAAACCAGATTACCAAAACATACAATTGTCAACTTAAACATATGGCTGTTTTAAGCTAGTGGTTCCCATACTTCAGCTTGCTCAGAATCACTTTGAGGGTTTGTTAAAACACAGGTTACTGGGTCCCACCCCCAGAGATTCTGATTAATTGGTCTGAGATGGGGTCCCTAAATTGCATTTCTAGCAAGTTCCCATACGATGTTAAGGCACATGGTCCAGGTCCCACGTTTTGAGAATGACTTTCAGTCTGCTAGGTTTTGAAGTAGTTAATAGCAAATAATAGCAAAAGCTACCTGAAGGGATATTAAAATATTACTTATTATAAATTTAAAGTGTCTGGGAGATGGTAGGCACTCAATTAGTCTACTGTTATTGGTATCTCTTATATTTCTTTAACTAGCCTATAATTTCCTTGAGGAAAAGGACTATTATCTAGTGAGTGTATCCTACTCTTATCTCTCAAATTGCCATACCTTGAATATGGTAAACATATATTTTGATTGAGCATCCTACAGAAATAACAGGTGTCATACAGAATTCCTTTATCCTTTATAACTGTTACATTCTCTTTCATAATTTGGGGAGATATTCTAAAGATAATTTAATACTATTTAATCCTAAAATTCTTTCCTATTTCTTACATTCATATGTCTATGAACTTCTGTTAAAAATAAATCATAGAAGGTCAAAGTTTAATCATGGGATGGCTGAAGATGTATAGTGCTATAGTAGCTTGAAGGGTTGAGGATTCTGATAAGAAGGTAGCTTAAGTCATCACCCAGGATTAAAAAAAAAAAAAAAAGAGCCAGGGAGAGAATGAATAGATGGGAGAAAATGGAAAGATTAGTGGACTGGAGATCTAGATAAAGTATGAAGGCAGGTACAGTGGGACTACAAATGTCAGAGAGCAGGAAAGGGAAGAGTTGTGGTCAGAATGTAAGCTAAGCCATTAGAATTTAAGATTTGGAGAATGAACTTATTAAATAAAGCCCAGGAATATGTATTTTAAAACAGATCTGAAAATGATTGTGATACACAACAAGGCTGGTGATGAATATTTTGCTCTAGTATGCTCTTGACTACCATTAAAAGCCTTGGTAAGGAACATATGGTATCTAGTTCTGCAGGGCTAAAGACCGATGCTGAGAACATTACCCATCATATCATTCAACATTTCCTACAAAATTCCACGTAAAGAATTTCTTTCCAACTTAGTGCCAGGAAAAGACAAGTTTGTCCTCCCTGAGGAATTGCTATATTTCTTCCTTTATGATATTAAAAGTTATAAAACCCACCATGGTTGCCCCTTGCTTGTGTCTGCTAAGCAGCTAAGAGCCCAATCTGAAGCTCAGCCATTTCCAGACTACGCCCCCTCCTCTTTCTTCTCAGGGCCCCCTATGAATACCTCTTTTACCACTGACACACCATATTCAAGCTATTAATTAAGTGTATTTTTTCATCATTTTACGGTAAACCCCTAAAAGTAGGCACTATAGTTTTTACATCAGTTCATCTGTAGTAACTCGCATAGTGCCTGCTGTGAAGTAGATTATAGGGAATTTTCTGCTAGGTTATTAATGAAATGCTGGCAACTATTAGATACATGAATTATATTAACACTAATGATTAGTAACTTTGTTCTTACCTTCTTTCATGGCTTTTAATTATATATATTTATAAATTTATTAATCTTACCATGTGTGTTTCACTGCTGGGTAGTAGGAGGGAATCCTTTTTCTCATTTCTTGTCTCCCTTTCAATGTAGAAGGAGCCCAGTTAATCTTGCATCTCTGGCTTCTCTCTGCCCCTTGACTCAATCTATCCCAAGGGAGCTAGAGTGACTTATCTGATTGGTAACTCTGAGAATGAACCGCATATGCTCAGCCCAAATCCGCGTTTTTACAGTTTCATTATTTAAATCAGTTAGCTCTGTGTTGATTTGATACACCCCTTTTACTCCTCCACCCGTGTAGATCTAGTTTGTGCTCTGAAAGCTCAACTCTCTTTGAAAATACATTCCTCGCACTTTCATTTCTCAGTGCTTTAGTGTATCCTCTGCTGTTTCCAGAGGTAGAACTGTTTCCTGAACTCCCATTTTCTCCTCATCTGTAAAGTACCCTTCAGTTGGTTTGTCTACTGCTTTTGGCCCTTGCACTGTTCCTGAGCCAGCTTACTTCCCCAGGCTAAGGCACCACAAGTGTACTTCTTTAATGAATACGTGATTTATTTTTCCTACTTTCTCTGTATAAGCAGACTCACTTATCAAACTTGATAGTGGCCCACATTTCTTTTTCTTACCCATTTATAAAATCTGCTTTATTTCAAATGGTAAAACAACAATCTGGATCTCCAATATTCACATATATAATTAGTATTTCTTACAGAAGAGCCCCAGAGATAATACGAAAGCAGACAAGCAACATAACCCCAGACTAGCCTTGGCTTGGTTCCAAATGAAGGTTCTTATAATCTGCAGGCCAAAAATATCTTGGAATGGCATATAGACCTAGTTGATAAATAAGCTTAGATGATATGAAACTATATTAGATGGTATAACCCTAATGTCTGGATGTAGTGTATATAAGAGCTATTTAGTAAAGGGCTATGAGAAAAATAAATGAAAATAACCTGAATCAAAGATTTTATGATCCTGTACTTAACCCAGGGGGGTTTGGTGGGGTTCCCAAAATGGTGCTTCCTTTTGTGACTGAAGTTCTTAACGAATCAGCAGATGGGGGCCAAAATGTATTGACTCTCATCTTTACTTTCAGAAGACTAAGCTGGAAGATGGTTTACACATGGGACAGTAAACTCTAATATTGATCCATGTTACACAGAGGTACTCACCTAACTACAGACATGGCCAAACATCCAAGGCCGCCTCAAGTGGGTCAGGCCCCCATAAAATAAGTGGCAAGGTGGCAGATGTGACCAGGGAGGAGTGGATGCTCCCTGGGAGTTGCATCTTCCAAGAGGAAAAAAAGAAGGGGCTGCACTGAGCATGCTCGGTTTATACTTGCCCAATTTACCAAGCATATTCACCGATGTCACTCCACTTTCCTTGGACTAGAGTGTGCAAAGAGAGAGAGCATTCAGAAATATTAGAGATATTGAGGCAAAGAGACTGAGACAGATCACCAAACTTAATAAAATAAACTTGAGTAAATGAATGGGGAAAAAATTGGGAAGATTCCACTGGAAAAATATATATAAAGATAGGAAAGTCTGCTCTGAAACCCCTAGGTATTGCTGTTAGAATACTATATTGAGTACCAAAATGAAAACCTTATCAGAGGGCTTGTGTCTCAATCAATGTTTAGTAACACCTCTAAGATCCAGGCCGTTGCCTGAGGGTAGCTGAACAGTCCCAGCGTCATCAGTATGCAGTCATACCCGGCAATAGCCGCACAATTATAAGTTTACAATTGCCCAGTGAAGCACCATGCTGTTACGACAGTAGAAACAATAGGGGGTGATGTTTACGAGCTCTTCCTGTGTGCCAGGCATGTGCTAAGTGCTGTGTATCTTACTACCCTTGGTCCTGAAGGTACTCCTGTAAGTTAGGCATCAATAGTCTTGTTTTATAACAAGGGAAAGCCAGGCAAAGTAACATACTAAATAAAGTTCATAAAGGTGAAAGTAGCAAAGTCAGGATTTGACCTCAAACTGGCTAACTTATAAACCCGGTGTTCTGCATTTGCCAAAGTAAACACATCTGTAAATTCTGTGGGGCTGGATTACGAGAACTCTAGGTTCTGACTTTCTATGTGTCTATGACCTGACAGTATGAAAAGTTCCTGCTAGTTAAATGCTACCCCAGATCGTCGTTTTTCTTCTTTTCTCTTTTCATTCTTTTCTGTGTTTTTTTTTTTTCTTTCTCTCCTTGACGGTTCCATTGGGCTAATTGGAAAGGTCTTGCATAAATACAGTAAAAGTCATTATGAGGTTATCCAAAGGACAAAATGGGGAGGAAGCATATGCTACACGTGTAAGATTGTTGTAAGTTTGAATTACATCCTGGTTGGACCTGGTTAGGGCTCAGCAGAGGAAAACATTATATGCCAGGACATTGCTGAATAGATTTTACTTTAAATTCTAAGACATGAAGAAGATAATTTTTAAATGGGAGATAATTATTTCATAAATATGTTTTGGATCTCATAATTTGAAAGACTAATGTCTGAAGAATCATGTAGAATCTGGATCATCATGATTATAGGAAATATTCCAGACAGTTCTTAAAATATGTGTGTATTTCCCCAATTTAACTAATACCGTTCTGGTAGAGGTGTGGATCTTATAGCGTGAAATAGGATATATTGGTTTGTCTAAGCATCACATTTCTTCATCTCTCTGAGCATCAATTTCTTCATCTGTACAAAAGGTTAAATATGTTTCACAGACATACTATGAATGGTCAAGAACAAAGTGTATATTAAAGTGCCTGGTTCAGTACAAGGCTTCTAGCCAATATTAATGATATATTGTATTTAAATCAATGAAGGTACATCATTACATTTCTTCAAATTCTCAGATCATTTTCTTGATAAATGTCGTAATCTTATAAAAGTCTGAAAATAATTGACATTTATTCAGTCATTCAGTTACCAATCATTTTTTGGTGCCTATGAAATGCTAGATACTGTGTTAGGCTCTATGGACGTAGAGAGTCAAGAAATGTTTTCAAGTTGCTTATGATCAAGTAAAGAGGAAACAAAAAAATAGATAATTACAAAACAGCGTGGAACATCTTTGATAGATGAAATCCCCTGGAAAGAATCCCCAGCTGTAAAAGAAAAATGATCCTAAATCAGATTGGTAAGTGGTGTCTCTCTTTGGCAACTCAGTAGATTTTTACCTTTGGCCAAATCATGTATTGTACTTACATGTGACTCTGACTCTTACAACTTGAAAATACTTGTTTGTGGTATTGAAATGCACCCTGAACTTGGGAACAAAAGAACTAAATTTTAGGTCTGGTTTTGTCATTTAGCAGTTGCATGAATGGGCAAATCAAAACACATCTGTGAATTTTAGTTTTTTCCTTCTGGAAAACTTATCTTTACATGTGTGTGCGTGTGTGTGTGCGCTATTGTGAATTAAACAAAAGGATTTTTCATTTATGTAACACTTCAAAATGGTTAAGTTTAGAAGGTCAATAATAGTGTTGGGGTTTAGCCATTTGTGAAAGGGCAGGAAAAATCTACAGGGTTGCTTCCTACATAACAGTGAGCTGAATGGTCACCAAAGGTCAAAGACTGATTATATGTACCATTATTTAATGCCAACTGAGGGCTTAATTCTGTCTCCTGGATCCAAAGGTGGCATTTCAGGCCAAGATGACTAATACAAGGTATGTATGCTGACAGCCCCACTAGTGTCAGACAGGACGCACCTCTGAGCTTAGTCCTCTCTCGTGAGTTCAGATACAAGTCAAAATTCATTCTCAATACTTTTTGCTCTGGGTAGTCACTACCATCCTATCAGAGTTGGCCCTCAGGTTGAAACTCATTTGTCATTCCAGATTCATAATCGGACTCTGCCCAACAGTCTCTGACAGGGCTCAGGGTACCACTTCTTAGTAATCAGCATACTGCCTGGAATCTTGCAGTGAGCTGAAGGAAATATTAGGAGAAAGAAAAATTCTCACATTCCTTCGAAAAACATTCAGAAATTATAATGAAATATGTACTGTGACCACAGAGTGTCTCCAAGTGTCCTCACAGCTGTTGAGCTGCATCCCCAAGCCCCTTAGTTTATTCTGAGTTTTCATCACTTTCTACTACCTAAAGTCATCTGTTTATGAATTTCTAAAAATATACAAGAGTGAAAGCCACTCATAATAGCTTAGCCATTGAGACTGTTTTAAAATACTGAGTGTATATATACACATTTACAATGTGCATGGGTATATGCACATGTGTGTATGTATGTACATACATATATGTAACATATACTACTAGCATTTTGTATTGTTGATGGTATAGCAACCATATTGCTTTTATTTCAATTCCCATTATTCATAGCCGATGTATTAGTCAGCTCGGGTTGCCATGACAAGATACCACACACTGGGCGGCTCAAGCAACAGAAATTTAGTTCTTGGACTAGATCAAGGTGCCAGCAGGGCTGGTGTCTGGTGAGGACTCCCTCCCTGGCTTGCAGATGCTGCCTTCTCACTGTGTCCTCACATGGCCTCTTCTCTGTGCACATGCAGAGGTCTATGAGATTTCGTGTCTTTCTTTTAGGGACAACAGTCCTATTGGATTTAAGGTCCCACTCATATGACTTCACTTAACCTATATGACCCTCTTTATAGAGCCTACCTCCAAGTTGTATAAAAATACAGCTTTTATATGTTGGCTTTGTATCAGCCTTACTAAACTCAGGTATCAGTTTTAGTAGCATTTTTGTCTAAATATAAAATCCTAAGTAGTCCACATATCAGGCTGTCTGCAAAAAGAAGCAGTTTTATTTCTTTGTATTTAATCTGACGGCTTCCACTTCTTGTCTCGGCTTCTTGCACTGGTTAGTATCTCCAGGACATTGATTAGGAGTCCCTGGTTCTTGAATTTAGGGGGAAAGAATTTAGTGTTTTTCACAGAGGATGATGTTGGCAGTAGGGTTTTCGTAGTTACCTTTAATCAGAGTGAGAAAGATCTCTCCTGAGTTTGCTGAGAGTTTTTAAGTAAGTGGGTTTTGAATTTTACCACATGCATTTTCTGCACATGCTGAAATGTTCATATGGTTTTTCATTTTACTCAGTTAATAAGGTGATTTTAGCTTATTGATTTTTTTTTAATGTTAAACCAATTTACATCTCTGTGATATTTCATGTGGTTTCATCTTTTATTTTTACCAATGTTGCTTTGTCTTGAAGTATTACCATTTTTACATATTGCAGGAGTAGATTTAATGAAATTCTGAAGGATTCTATTCATAAGGGATATTGGCCTTTAGTTTTATTTTCTTATAATGCTTTTGGTTTAAACATCTGTGTAATGTCTGCTTCATAACTTGAGTCGGGAAGTGTCCCATCACTTCAATTTTCTAGAAGAGTTCATGAGCAATTAATCAAGTGATACATATATATATGTATATGTATATACATATATATATATATATGTGTGTGTGTGTGTGTGTGTGTGTGTGTGTGTGTATAAGTGGTGGATAGTTGAATGATCAGGCCAGTCAGGATGGCCAGTCTCTTGCTTTCTGTACATTCCCTGCTTAACCAGTGCCTGCTTCACCTACACCCTGCTCAGACTCTCCAGTCCTCTTAATCGTAGGGCTTAATCAGTGACTACCTGCTTGCTTGACCCTGTGCCAGCTGCTGGTTTCCTTGATAACTGATGAGCCAACCTGACATCCATCCCCCCTATAAATGGGAGCCTCCTTTCCCCCCAGAGTGAAGACTGCTGCAGTGTCCTTCTGCTGCCTGCCAGACATGGTGGGGTGTTGCTCCAGGACATTGATTTGGACGTGTAAGAGCCCCCTGTCCGTTGAACCATTGATGTCTCTGTTGCTGTCCCTGGGATCCTTTTTCAGCCTCATGGCTGGGCAACTACAGGACTTGCAGGACTGTGGAGGGCAGTCCGACAATAGTATTCAGGCCCAGATGGCTTCACTGGTGAAGATTTCTTTGCAGAGGCTGTTAGCTACCACCTTAGTTTCCTTAATACACATGACTGATAAAGAGACCTTTCTCTCCTTGAGTGATCTTTGGTAGCTTTGTCTTTCAAATAATTTTCCTATCACATCTGAATTACCCAGTGTATTGGCAAAATGTTCACAGTATTCCCTTTCAAATGTCTTTAGGCTCTGTAGAGATGTTCTTTCTATCATTTCTGCTAGTAATACTTTTTATATTTTATCTCTAACTAGTCTGGTTAGAGTTTTATAAATTTTATTTATAGAAACAGTTTTGGGTTTTTTCCCCTCTTGGTTCTCTGCTTTCTTTTTCATCGATTTTGCTCGCTTTTATTATTCCCTGCCTTCTACTTACTTTGAATTTAATTTGCTTTTCATTTTTCTATTTTAAGGTGAAAGATTATATAATTGTGTTGAGAGATACTTTTCCTAGTATAACCACTCAGTGCTATAACTTCTCCTCCAAGCACTGTTGTAGTTGGCTCCCAGACATTTTGATGCATTTTCATTTCTATCCAAATTAAAGTATTTTCTGATTTTCCTTATGTTTTCATATTGTGTGTTTAGAAGTTATTTTAGTGTATTTAGAAATGATTAATTTAAAATATTTGAAGGGCCTTTCAGATATTGTTGTATTACTGATTTCTAGTTTAATTCCATTGTGTTAACAACAACAACAAAAGCCGGCCTCTTATGATTATAATCCTCTTCAGATTTGGGACTTGCTTTAGAACCAGCAGATTGTCTGAGTAAATATTTTGAGTGCGCTTACAAAGAATATGTATCCTGTTCTTATTTGGCGCATTCTGTGAATGCCAGGCTACGTTGGGTGATGGTGCTGGTTAAGTCTCCTATATTGTTAGTTAAGTTTCTGTCTGCTTTTTCTATCAGTTGTTGAGGAGTGTTCATCTCTAGCAATAATTGTAGGTTTGTCTATTTCACCTTTTACTTTTCTCAGTGTTGCTTTGTTTTTTTAAGTTCTGTTACTAGATGCATACAAAAATTGGATTATGTCCTTAACAAATGTATCCTTTGATCATAATGGAGTATTACCTTTTAATATTAGTTTATTGATCAGATTTGTCGCCTAACAGTCTTTAGGAATACAAAACTCAAAGGGTTAGTTTTAATGGAGGGGAAAAAATATTAATTAGCCTTCTTCAACTACCACAGAGAAGCAATTCATTATTAGTTGAAAGAGGCCTAAACATGAAGGTATAGGAAGGTGTGACATGAAGGCAGTTATCCTAGAACACAGACTCTTTCCTACTTAAACGAGTTTCCACGGAGACACTTTTTCTGTAGGGCACTTCTAAGGTTTTCCACTAGAATGTCCTTCCATGGCGTAGGGACGTGGTCTGTCTCATTTATCACTGTATGCCCAGCATCTAGAAGAGTGCCTGGCACATAGTAAGTACTCAATAATTATTCAGTAACAGGAAATCTTAGACCCCTTACAATGGCATTCAAGGTCTTTCGCAGTGAGCCTTTGCCTCATTTATCACCACCTTTGGCCTTGTGAATCCTATGAGTGAACCCTTGTGAAGGCTATGAGATGAGAAAGAGTTGGAAGAAGTTGTGAATATCAGATCTTCAAAGACAGAGCTGCAAACAAAGGTAGATTGAAAATCTGCATGCCAGAAAAATACAGGTCAAAATTTTAGATACCAGATAGGAATAGTATTAAGTGTTTGTTTTAGGAGAAATGTCAATGCAGAGTCAGTGCAGTGAAATCCATTTGGGGTCTCTTTGAGATCAAGAAGTAAAGGAAAAATTAGGTGTATGTTAACAGTTGGGATGTAGGAAGGGGCACGTGATTTCCTTTGACATTGTTTGTGGGCAATGTCACTTTTATTGAAGGCCCAGGCTTGTCTCCAATAGACTATTAATGCACCTTACAGGCTCCAGGTGGTCTTCTGTTTTTCTGGGGTGGGGTGGTGGTATGAACTGAAGAAGGATAAGGATAAAGAAAAGAGATGGCAAGACACCCCAGAGGAATAATTGGCATTAGATTAATAGAAAAAACTAGTCTGTTCTATTATTTCTATGATGTTGTCAAAGTACATAAAAGCAAGTTCTAGCAAGTAAAATGGTGAAACTAACATTGATTTGAAAATAGAATGGAACTAAGGGTAAATTTCTTTCAGCATTTTTTGTCATTTTGGTATATCCATAAAATGTATTGAAACAAAATGTGCAACAAAGCTATTTTGAGGAAAACTGTTGCACAGTTACAAAACTCCCTTTTGGTGTATATATTTTTTGAAAAAGCAAAGAAGGGAAAAATATACATGTATACACACACATAAATACTTACACACACACACACACACACACACACACACACACATATACTTTGTATTGGAAAGTGTGAGTTCCAGCCACCAACACCATGACACACAGAAAAGTGCCCTTAATTTGGCTCCATTTGTTGTCCGGCACCTCTCCACCCTCCCTGTCCTGATCCTGAGAGCAGTGACTCCTCCAGTCCTCTAGGCTGTACGCTCCTTGACGACACACTCTGTCTCTTCATCTTTGTAATCATTACACCTGTCAGTGTAGGTATTCAGTAAATACATGATGAATGATATTGAGAGGAGTGGAATTAAATAAATACCATTTGAGGACTCTAAATGAAAAACATGTTCCTGAAAAACAAAACTGGGAAATATGGCCCAACATACAGTCATTTACTGCTTGACAGTGAAAAATAATGCATTAAATTTGTGTTTTCTACTGTGGGTAGAACTAGCATATCTAAAATATATGTAACTAAAGAATGCCTTAATGAATGCAGTTGCACCGTTAGACAAAAAAGACTATTTCATTCTAGAAGTGCAAAATAGTAACAGACTTTAAGTAAAACAATAGTGTCCAAGGTTACAACGTGTAGTTGACCTTCTTTATAAGCTAGTCTTTCATATAAAACTGAGATGTAATTCACTTTCATTTAATCTAGTTTTTCCAGAATTGTGAAATGCTCTCTAGACCTTATTTTTTCCTACTTTAAATGGGAACGTGTATGATTTGTTCTGCTGTTCTCTCTCCCCTCCCCCATCCCAGCACAGTGCCACCCAGCCCCTTCTCTCAGCTGGCAAGCACAGGCCCCAGATGCCAACTGTGGAAGATATTTTATCTGCTGCATCTGGTTCCTTAGCAGATTCGACAGGCCTCTGTGCTGGCAGCCTCAGAAATGCCTTTGGGCTTGTCACATGGTGAAAACTCCCAACTGGCGGTCTGAATTGCCAACCACGCTTTGGCTCATTGGAGAAAAGGGAGAAATAGCACTTTTTGTCCACCTACCGATAGCCTCTTGTGTAAGTGATCAATGGCTTCTGATCTGAAAAATCTTCCCGAAGGGCAGCCCAGACTTGGGATTAGATTTCATCCTCTTAATACAAACTTGTAAGTAGTACATGACTGAGTTTTGATTCCTTAGTCAGAGTGAAAATCCCTAGCAATTTGGATTTCAGGATGTCTATTCTGAAACTGAATTCAGAAAGCATCAGCAGTTTAGAATTGGAAGAAAAATTAAGGGTCAGCTAATCCACCCCCTTAATTTATCTGATAGAGAAACTCAGGCTCTGAAAACATACAGGGTTTTGGCCAAGGTACCAAGCAGGACAAAGGAAGAGATTGATCCTGGGGGAATGCTGAGAGTGGGGTGGGGAAGTACGAAAGCAAGTGAGAGCAGGAAGTGTGCTTGTAAATGGCAGACTGGAAAAAACCGCTGGAGATGGTGTGGCGCAGTGTAGCGAGGTGTGAGCCTGGCAGACAGGGAGATCCGACTCTGGGCTAAGTCTGACACTGCTGAAGCCCACACAGGTTGGATGTGGCAAACTCTCTGTTCTCTTTTAAGCCCAAGTTCCTTCATCTGGAAAAAAAAAAAAAAAGGAGTTAATCACAGATACTAACTTATTTGGTTGTTTTGAGGATTCACAGAGATAATGTATCTGACAAGAATTAGCAATAAATGCTCATGTTTTTCCAATAAATATTGAGAGGTTATCATGCATTGGACATGATGCTGAACACTTGATAAATTATGATTATTAGTGTAGTTGATGAAATCACTAAATGAGGACAGGTTTGTAAAACTAGGACAAGAGAGTGAATTGTCCGAGTGGTTTCCTATTGCGAAGCATGCAGGCAGCAGCGAGGGAGAGCAGCCTCACACACACACATCTACTGCTTCCACGATGTTCCAGTTCCCTCGGCTGCAGTGAGTTCTGGTTTCCAGCAGGGGACATCCACGGCCCAGACAAGGGAAACCCTGGGCCTCAGATGATGATGAATGAAAATGATAAAGCCCAGAGACAAGACTGAGACTGGCCTGTTATGATACTCATTCCATAAAAACCAAAGTTCTGGAAGGGATGAACCCCCACAATTTTCTTGAGCACTGAGCTTACAGGAATCTCAGCGAATTTCAGCTTCTCTTAATCCTTTATTTACAAGTGAGGGCTCTGAGAAAGACTTATGTTTATGTTCGTAGGGAATAATTCTCTTTTGCCCAGGGCAGGTCAGAAGGGCTAGGTCTTGGTGACTAGCTCACACAAGGTCATCTTGGGAAAACGCATCTTGAGAAGTCCTGTAGGGCTTGGGGTACGTATTGGCTGGTGTATGGACCCTAGAGCTGATTTATGTTTCTTCAGGAGCCACAGAGGCAATGACTATATGGTAAATGTGTTTCAGGGCAGTGGTATGCTGACAAATAGTTAACAACCAGCAATCAGAGAAGAAAAAAGGTGTGCCTCTGTGTGTGTGTATATATAAAAGTTTACTACACATTTTGCTGATATACAGGATGTATCCCACATAATTTAGATATAAAATACAAGAATCTTTATTATAAATTCTGTATAGCCAATTGATTCTCACAGAATACTTCGGCTGATTTTTGCTGAACTCTTGTATCCACAGCCAAACTATTTTTTTTGCAGTTCAATCATGATTTGACTATCAGACTGCAAATATATGCTTGATTTCTTTCTGGTTCAGCAAAGAAGTCATTCACCTCGTTGCAGAATGAGTGGTGGTGACATGAGTGTTGGTTGATATTTTCATTTGTGTTAACAAGGAGAACAAAAATGAAACAACAAAGACGTGTTGAAACTTCATATGTTTATTAATGGATGATCTAAATCTTTGCTAAATCCTCTAATAGTATTGGAATACCAAGAAGTATTTCCTCGATTATTTGTGTTTACAGTGTAATAGAAACAGCATGCTTTTGTGTTTAATCTTCCTTAGTAACCTATCAATTCAAGTCTAAAAAAATCAACAAAACAATAAATCAAGACTTGATTTATAGCATTCATCAATTCCATGGTGTAAATACTCCCAGCATAGATTTCAAGCTATCAAGGCAGAGTCACTGAACAGAGTTGGGAAGAAATATACATAGTACATCATTATATAGTATTTCTACTGTACAGTTATAATAGACATAAATAACCATAAGCACAGAGAGGGTAATGAAATGTAAAATCATTAGAAAAACGAATATTAAGTGTTCACCTTTTATTCATAAAATCAGAATGTCTTGTATAATCCTATTTTTAAAAATGAGCCTACCGTGCATAGTATTTAGTACACAGTAGCACTTAATATAGAATTATAAGGAAAAGAGCAACCAAGAGCCAGAGAGGCATTTCGAAAAATACTGTACCTAAAATGTTTTTTTTAAATTATTGAGCAATTGTCATATGAAAACCACTGTGCTAAAAGCCTTTACATGAATTAAATCATAATTCTCACAATAATTATTAAGGGTATATATATGTATTATTTCCCCCAGATGAGAATCTCTGTCTAACAGATGGGAATCTGAGGCTCAGAGAAGGAAAGTGACTTGTCCAAATTCCCCCAGCAAGCAAGTGGGAGGGCTGGAATAAGAAAACAGTCGACTTTAATGATTATGCAACAAACAAAGCAGTGACAGTAACAAAATGTCAGTCTGGAAAAAAAAAAATTGGTCTGGGAAGAACCCTGAACTTGAAAGTGAAATCCAGCTGTGACTTGCTGTGTGAATTTGAACAAATCATCCCACTTCTCGAAATTTGCTACATAGCAGAGGCTGTGAAATGTTCCCCATTCCATTTTAAAGCTGGGACATAGAGGCAGGATGAGGTGCTATGGAAAATAGCACTATCCAGCTTTGCCAAATTCTGGTTTTTAGAAATAATCACAGCTGAAATCAACCACTGTGTCCAAACCTCATTCACCCCATCCTCCCACCCTTTGTCCTTGTACTCTTCATCCCAGCAGTATATCTCAGATTAGAGCAAAAGGACGAAGAGGCTAAAGTCTTTGTTCAATTTAAAGATCTATAGTCAAGGTGTAAGATCAAAAAATTTGGTCCATTTTCCTTGACTATGTGACGGTTCCACAGTCAGGGAGACATGGGCAGAAGTCAAATCAGCAGATTTGACATGTTGAGTCTTTGGGAGCAAATATCCTATGGTTGCTGATGCTAGAGAGCAGCACAAAGCCATGTGAGGGCTTTCTGGGATAGCCTTCTCTGTTTGAGAAATTACGGTGTATCATTTAGAAGATAACAGAATCTTCTCATCGTGGTCAGGAGAGAATGATCTGCTTACAACATCTAGATCATCGACCATCACCTAGCAACATACGACCTCCTAGGCTGTTCATCCACAGAGACAACCTTCTTCACCCATTTCCAACAGTCCAAAGCACTGTAAACCACTATAATCTAGTTGGGGACCCTGGACATAGAAGGATGACCTGTGCCAGGGCCAAGTAGGACTGAACAGGAGCAGCCTGAGCTCTGCTGAGCTCTATTAGGAGCCCAGATATTGGTGGAACACATCTCCCACCCCTCAGCTGAGCCCCACCTCTCATCTAGCACCCTATTCTCTGGTACCATGTGTATCCCTTCAGATGTCTTTACTCCCATATGCTTTCTGGACATGCCTTGATCACAGCACTTCTTAATTTATGTGCTTTCTTCCCCAGTAGACTGAGCTAATTCAGAGAACTGTCCATGTCTTAATTTATATTATATTAGTAGAACTCAGCACATTGAAATATAGAAGGTATTAAAAGTATATATAGAATAAATGAATAAATGCTATGAGGTAGACATACAATCGTCAATCTACTTCTGGATATTTATCCAAAGGAAATAAACACTAATTTAAAAACATACATGCACCCCAATGTTCATTTCAGCATTATTTACAATAGCCAAGACACAGAAGCAAATAAATTGCCCATCGATGGATGAAAGGATAAAAAAGTGACACATTATATATAATGGAATACTATTCACAATAAAGAATGAAATCTTGCCATTTGCAACAATATAAATGGATCTTGAGGCATTATGCTAGGTGAAATAAGTCATACAGAGAAAGACAAATACTGTATGATCTCACTCATATGTGGAGTTTAAAGAAAAACACAAAACCAAGTTCATAGATACAGAGAACAGGTTCCTGGTTACCAGAAGCAGGAGATGGGATGGGAGTTAAATGGATGAAGGTGGTCAAGACGTACAAATTTTCAGTTATAAACTAAGTCATGGGGATGTAAAATGTATAGCATAGTAAATATAGGTAATACTAGTATATTGTATACCCCAAAGCTGCTAAGAAAATAGATCTTAAAAGTTCTTATCGTAAGAAAAATTTGTAAGTATGCATAGTGATGGATGTGTAACTAGACTTATTGTGATTATATAATAATACATAAATATCAAATCGTGTTGTACCTTGAAACTAATATACTACTGTTACATGTCAACTATACATTTAATAAAAAAGCTTTATAGGTAGGAATTTTTTTAATAGTGTACTCTTAACAAATGATGAAGTTGAAGCCTAGAGGAGATGTGAATTTCTCAAGAGTGGCTAGTTAGAGTTAAAGAATGTCCCAAATTCCAAGTAATACGATTCCCGTTTCAATACCCATGTTTCCACACTCTGTTAACTTGGTAAGTTGATATCGGTTAAATTGTTCTAATACTATTCTTTACAAGTTCCTCAACACTGAAATATGACATGATTAATTTTTTAATGCTTAGGCTGAATGTCAGAATTTTCAGACAAGAATTCTGGAAACCAGATGGAGAGAGCTACTCAGTTAAGAGGGATAAAAGATTTCAGTAAGACCTTAATTCTTTCTGCCAAAAGCATGTATGAGTTATTTAAGGATGGGCAGGGGTGGGGTAGGCAGGCAGGACTTGTGTGTATACGTTGGGTTATTAGGCAACGAAAGTATGGGGTGTGTTGGTTGGTGCTTCCATTCTTCAAACTCCCTGAAAAAATGTTTTAAGATAAAATGCTCTAGTTATAGGCTTGGAGGCTCAACAAATAGGCCTATCCATTCTGATTTTAAATCACACCATGTCTATTGTGAATCTAGGTTCATGTTCCTAGGTCTATAGATGTAATGAGAGTTCATTTGCCATGTATTTATGTTTCTAAAAAGATTGAAATTTAAATTCTTTTGGAGGAGAAAAACTGTATTTTAAAGTACTTCCAAGGATGAGTCCATGGAAAAGAATAGATTCGCACAATTTCTTGCAGCTCAATATTTATAACCGTGGCAGGTAACTCTTTATTTGTCAAGATGCTGCCTGAAGGGCTTGTATAGCAGAAAACAGTGCTGGGATTTTTCTAGTTTTTAGAGATACTGCTGCATATCCCAAGTTAGTCCTTTAGTCAGCGATATTATGACTTTGACCACAATATTTCCATTCTTTGAGCCAAATAATTCATATTTGGATGAACATGATAATAACAGCTAACATTTATTGAGTGGATGTTTGATCTTGGCATTATGCTAGCCATTCTACATTTGATTTAATCTCCATCCCAAGCCTATGGAGTGATTAGTATTTTGACAGTTTTATAGGTGAAAAAACTGAAGTTTTAAGAGCTTAAGCCACTTATTCAAAGTCACACAATGTTACAAAGCTGGACCTGTCCCAGGGTTCTCTTGACTGTGGGTCTTCAGTATTCTTACCACATTTCAATACTAGTCTAGAAAGCCAGAATTCAGACTCTAGGCTTTGTCTTGTTGAAATGTACTGAAGAGGGCATCTGCTGGCATAGAAAGATAAAACCTGGAATTCACTATCTGCATGGCTTAGAAAATTAGGTCAATTATTTGAGTCTTAATTTTCTTTTGTTTATAAAGTTTAATGATGTACATCTCCCAAGGCTGAAGGATTAAATGAGAAATTGGGTAAATGTCTAGCATATAATTTTCCATAATATGTAATTTCCTTTTATAATCTAAGTTCTTAATATTACATTCTGGTTTTTGTTGTTGTTGTTGTTCCATTTTAACTAGAGTGAGAGAGCAAGCAGTGGTCATCAACTAAGAGCACTCTTCCTACAGCCTCTTCTCTCCACCGCTAGCCTCCTCTTTGCACACACACACACACCACAGCTCTCTGTGATCTAGTTCCAGGTATGTCACTTACCCTTTTTTCTTACCTGTGTGTAGAGTTGCACAATTTCTCTAGGGAAGAAATGCTGTGAATCATTTTAATTGTGGGAAAATAAGCTCCAGGTCAATGATCTAGAAAGTAGAGTTATGAGGGTAGGGGAAAACAATTTATCTCAACAATAAACTAAGAAGAATTTGGGGTAGTCAGATGAGAAAGGAGAAGAGAAAGAGAAAAAGATGAAGGGGCTAAGAAGTGACATGGAAAAAAAAAAAGCTGAAATGATGGAGAGAGCCAAAATTTTAGAGGTAGACACCTGAGGGTGAAATACAGCCATTGAGAAATTCTCAGTTTTGGGTAGGGCTCAAAGACTTCAAAAGTAGAGAGATCTTCTTCCGATCCAAGATAAGGGAGTACACGGAACGTTGGCTTCCATCTCTCTTAAAACTTACCCCATTGAGATTAAATACAGCTGTCCAAAAAGGAACAAATCCATTATAGCAAGGGAAAATGGAACAGAGTATTTCAGTGCATTTCTGAAAGGAGAAAAACTGGCAGAAGTTTGGTTATGGCAGCAAATAGAGATGCTACTGCTTAGAATATGGTATGCTGGGATTACAAATGAAGTGTGCAGCTAGACTGGTCAGGTGATCACCAATCACATTTCTACTTTCTAGCATACTGGAAGGTTGTTTCCATTTCCTTTGTGGTTAAATTTGGGTCATTGACTGGATTCTTAACAAGAGAACGTGGGCAGAAGTGATATTTGCTGCTTTCCAGCCTGACCCTGAAGTGCCTTGAGCAATTGTCCATGGACTCTTGCTTTCTCACTGTCTGAGTACAGAAATTTCTCCAGAGGGTTACAGATCTAATTGTACAGTAGCAAAGGAAACCCTTATGTATTACTCAAGCCTTCTAGTTTTAAACATCAGTACACAACCAAGGGCCAAAAGATAAGAATCAGTTACATGAAAAGGCCAATCAGAATGAGCAACGTGCTGAATCACGTATTAAGATAAATATAAGAAAGATTATACTTATTTATGCTTTTTTTTAGATGGTGAGGATAACTTGGTGAAAAAAGACAAGGTATCTGTCCTCCCAGAGTCCAATTTTCGACAGGTAATATTAAAAAAGGAACACAGGAAAAATCAATAAATATAATTTTCCAGAGAGGTAAATTCTCTGAAAAACAAAACAAAACAAAACAGGTAATGATTCAGAGATCCACTGAAAGAGGGATACTTGTCATCAGGGAAAGTGTTATTGTTCAGGTGATTATTAAGTTGAAAGTTTAATGAAAAGGAGCCAGTCATGCAAAGATCTTGGGACACCATATTTTGGAAGAGAGGTCAAGTAGTGCAAAGTTCATGGAGCAAGGAAGAACTTGATATGTTCAAGAAACAGAGAAGGGCATAGATTTGATAGAAAGATGTAATTTTGGGGGCATTCCTCAAAGACCCCAACATAACATACATCTTGTTTTATTAGAGTGTACTAAATGAAATCAACAACTGATACCTGATTTACTTTTGGGAAATCTTGGCTCCCAGACTGAGAAGAGTCCTTAATAAAATATCTTGTTTTACTTAACCCATTACAGACAAAGAAACAGAGACCCAGAAAGGGGTGAGGAATTATGCATGGTCATCCAGCCTGTTAGCAAAATGAGGTAGAAAATCTTCAAGAAGTAATTAGATCTCCAGCAGAAATTCTTCAGCTCTGTTTCCTAAACTTGGATAATCATAACTTGAAGAACTAAATAAAACACCAGATATATCAGTCCCGCTCTAGGTGATGCCAACTTAGACGCTTTGGCGTGGCATCCAGGAATCTACATTTTAAAATAAATTCAGGTGGTTTTTAAGAACTGTGAAGACACAGTGGAGAGAGCCATGAGCTTGCACTCAGAAAACCTAGGCTCTTATTCCAACTCCCCCATTGGCTAAGAGTGTGACAACATCTCTAAGCCTGTGTTTCATCATACTCATAATGGGGATAATGCCAGCCTAGCCTATATTGTATTTATAGGAGAACCATTGTCCCCCATTTTCTCATGATTTTGATAAAGAGAGTTTAGTAAGTAAAAGCTCTGACTATGATAAATGTTTACACATAGACTATAAAGTGCTGTCACTTTGAATCTCGTTGTCTTTTCTATTCGGATGAACAAAGCTTACTCAGTTCCCAATGTAACCCTGGTTCTTCTCTCTCTACCCCTGTTCCTTCTATACCACTGTTAATTGCCTCTCTTGATAAGATTTTATCAACTATTTAGTTTATTTTTAAATAAAACTCATTCAGAAGTATTCATTTGTCAGTGGAGATACTAGTTGAGCTACAGTTCAGGCAAAGAAATGCGAGGCATGGACAGTTACAATTTCACACTATGCTAAAATAAGAGTCAAAAATAAAATCTCAGGTTTACACTATGATTCTTTAAAAGGAGATTTTGTTCTCCTTAAAGGGAAATAATTTTAGAAGATGCTGCCTCCCCTCTCCCCTACCCTTTCCAAGTTTCCCTCCAGGATATATGAACTACTGTTTAAGAGCTAAACTTTTCCCCAGGGCATCATAGATTCCCGCAGAACTCCAGGCTGATAAGAGTGGTGCAAAGTCAAATCAGCACAAATGAAGCCGACCAATCTTCTTCCATTACCTAAACAAGTGAAAAGGGCAAAAAAGTCAACCTGGCCTAAGACTATGGAGGCGTCTGAGTCTGGGACAAAAAATAACAACCATTTTCATTACCTATGCCAACCCCAAACAGATGACAGCATCTACTTCAGGGCTGTTCAGAAAAGAAACTTGAGGCTGTTAAGGGCTTCGCCATAAAGAGAATCCCGTTTGGTGAGAAACAATCTACCAGGGACCTGGAGAGGGGTGAGGTTGTGATGTGCCAGAGATGTGCTGTCTGGAGTGGGAGGACTGTGCTAGACATGTGTTACAAGTCAGAAGAATTCCACTCTTTAAAGGAGGTGTAATTGACATGTAACATTAATAGTTTCAGTTGTACAGAATGATGATTTGATGTTTGTATATATTGCAAAATAGTCGCCATTGGTAAGTCTAGCATCCATCCCTGTACATAATTACAAAAAAATTGTGTTTTTTAACTTTTTTTTATTGCGTTATAGTCATTTTATAATGTGTCAAATTCCAGTGTAGAGCACAATTTTTCAGTTATACATGAACATGCATATATTCATTGTCACATTTTTTTCTGCTGTGAGCTACCACAGGATCTTGTATGTATTTCCCTGTGCTATACAGTATAACCTTGTTTATTAGTTCTGCATATTTGTTTTCTTGTGATGAGGACTTTTAAGATCAATTATCATAATTTTCAAACATATGATACAGTATTACTAATTTTTGTCACCATGTTGTATATTACATCCACATGAATTTTACAACTGGAAGTTTGTACCTTTTGACCCTCTTCACCCATTTTGCCCACTCCCTACCCCTGCCTCTAGCAAACACCAGTCTGTTCTATGAGCTCCTTGTTTATTTTTTTTAATAACTTCCACATATAAGTGATCATACAATATTTGTCTTTCTCTGACTTATTTTACTTAGAATAGTACCCTCAAGGTCCACCCAGTTGTTGCAAGATTTTATGGCTGAATAGTATTCAACTGTGTATATATACCACAATTTCTTTATCTGTTCGTCCAACAATAGATGCTTAGGTTGCTTCCATGTCTTGGCTATTGTATGTAGTGCTGCAATGAACATGGGGGACAAAAATCTTTTTCAATTAGTGTTTTTGTTTTCTTTGGATAAGTACCCAGCAGTGGAATTGCTGGATCATGTGGTAGTTCTGCTTTTAATTGTTTTTTAGATCCTTTTCTTTTCCACTTTTTTTTCAATTCTTATTTTTTATTGAAGTTTAGTCAGTTTACAATGTTAGTTTCAGCTGTACAGCAAAGAGATTCAGTTATACATATACATACATATATAATTTTTCAGGTTGTTTTTCATTATGGCTCATTACAAGAAATTGAATATAGTTCCCTGTGCTATCCAGGAGGTCCTTGTTTATCTATTTCATATATAGTAATGTGTATCTGTTAACCCCAAACTCCTAATCTATCCCTCCCCACCTTTCCCTCTTGGTAACCACAGTTTGTTTTCTATATTTATGAGTCTATTTTTGGTTTGTAAGTAAAATTTGTAATTTTTAAAAAATATTTTGAACTTTCGTACTATTTTTATAGCAGTTGAACCAATTTACATTCCTACTAACAGTGCACAAGAATTTCCTTTTCTCCACATCCTTGCCAACACATATTTCTTGTCTTTTTGATAGTAACCATTCTAACAGGTGTGAGGTGATACCCTATTGTGGTTTCAGTTTGCATTTCCCTGGTCTAGTGATTTTGAATATCTTTTCATGTATCTCTTGGCCATCTGTATATCTTCTTTGGAAAAATGTCTATTCAGGTCTTCTGCCTGATTTTTATTGAAGTTCATTTTTTTTTTTGCTATTCTTATATGAGTTCTGTGTATATATTGTATGTTGACCCCCTAATCAAATATATGATGTATAAATATTTTCTCCCATTCAGTAGGGAAAATAAATGTCCCATTCATTTTGTTGTCAGTTTCCTTTGCTGTGCAGAGCTTTTAAATTTGATGCAGTTCTCTTTACTTTGTTACCTTTGCTTTTGGATTCAGATCCAAAAACTCATTGCCAAGACTGATGTTGAGAAGCTCACCACCTGTTTTGTTTTAGGAGTTTTATGATTTCAGGTCTCACATTCAAGTCTTTAACTGATTTTGTGTTAATTTTTGTATATGGTGTAATATATTAACCTAATATCATTCTTTTGCATGTGGCTGTCCAATTTTCCCAACATTATTTATTGAAGAGACAGTCATTCCTCACTGTGTATTCTTGTTCTTTTGTCATAGATTGACCATATATTCATGGATTTATTTCTCATTTCTCTATTCTATTTCATTGATCTATGTGTCTGTTTTTATGCCAATATACTGTTCTGATTACTATAAACTTGTTATATCATTTGAAGTTGAGGAACATGATGCCTCCAGTTTTATTTTTCTTTCCTAAGATTGCTCTGACTCTTCTGGATCTTTTGTGTTTCCATACAAATTTTAGGATTTTTGTTCTATTTCTGTGAAAAAAAAAAAAAGCCATTGGAGTTCTGATAGAAATTACACTGAATCTGTAGTTTACTTTGGGTAATATGTACATTTTAACAATATTTTAACAAGATTGATTATTCCAACCAAGAAGTGTGGAAGATCTTTCCCTTTATTTGTGTCTTCAATTTCTTTCATTGTCTTATAGTTTTTAGTGTACAGGTCTTTCAGCTCTTTAGTTAAACTTATTTCTAGGTATTATTTTTAATGAAACTGTAAATGAGGTTTTCTTAATTTTTGTCTTGATAGCTCATTATTGCTGTATAGAAATGCAACAATTTTTATATATTAACTTTGTATCCTGCAACTTTACTGAATTTGCTTATTCTACAAGTTTTCTGGTGGAGTCTTTAGATATTTCTACATATACTATCAAGTCATCTGTAAATAGTGACAGTTTTACTGCTTCCTTTCCAATTTGGATGCCTTTTATTTATTTTTCTTATTTAATTGCTGTGGCTAGGACTTGCAATACTATGTTGAATAAAGGTAGTGAGTCTGGACATCCTTGTCTCATTTCTGATCTTACTGGAAAAGCTTTCAGGTTTTCCATGGTAAGTATGATTTAGCTGTAGGCTTATGATATATGGTCTTTATTATGTTGAGATATATTCCCTTTATACCCACTTTGTTGAGAGTTTTTATCATAAATGAATGTTGAATAAGAAGGTCTTGATTCTTGGCTTGATTAAGACAATTACTAACTTCGTGATCTCAGCTAGACAAAAAACTCCTTCTCACTTCTGAAAGTGAGCTTAGTATCTCCCTGAGCAAATGAATGGACAGTGGGTGTGGTAAAATGACTACAATTATAATAAATGGGATTGGCATTTCTTTTATATTTTACTTTATACTTTTTTGATTGCTGGTAAAATTGAGTTTTTTCTTTAAAGATTGTTTCCAAATTGACCCATAAGACCTGGTACTTCACCCACGTTAGGACCCAGACCTTAAATAAAATTTGGAGCATGCTCTGGCTTTCCCTCTCTGCCACAATGTCTGTCCCTACTAATTGGGGTCCAGACTTCTCTGGCCAGTATTGTTTCAGTTACCTCCTTTAGCAACTCAGGGATTTTTTTCTTTCCTCTGACCACAGCTTACATCAGATGCCTCTCTTGCATAACGTATTCTACCTTTTCATTTCCACATAAGAGAACAAATTCAAATATCATTATGTCTTTAAAGAGACAATATTCTGTCACCTTTAGTTGTTTTTAAATATTTTCAAACTTTGGAAATTTAATTCCTATTTTAACATATCATAGTACTGTATTTTTCAAATGCCTACTCACATTATGTTCTTCTATACTGCAATGCAAAACATGGTTCTCAGTTGAGCATTGTAGTCTCTCTAGGCAATTGTGCTAATTGTGCTGAAGATGTACATTATAACAATTCTGTCTCCTGGATATTCTGAATTAATTTAAATTTTAAATGCAGTCATCAATACGAAAAGCTATCATCAATGACAGAAAAAGCATCTCTGAAGTCACTTGTTGATGTCCCTTGCTTCTGAGTTTACAAATTTCAGTTCTGTCCACCAGCCCTGTGATTATAGCCAAAAAGCCATTTAGCTTTCTTGTTTCTCAGCTCTCCAAACCCACAGGACCCTCTGAAAAGGGGTCAAATAATCACAACTCCCCAATAATCAGGCTATCGCTGCTTTGCATAAAGGCCTGGGTGACCATCTCATTTTGCATTTACATGCACCCATCTATCCTTCGTTTAACCTACTAAAAATCAATATCTATCCTAGGGCTCAGGATAGAGAGGATAATTGTTACAACAATTTCCTTGTGTAAAAGCCCCTACAGAAACTGACATTGAAAATATACCCAGTGTGTGAGTGCTCTTCTCTTGAGACTGTAACTCACTCTCAAGTCAATTAGTATGAGACCAGGGGGAAAAGGGGTCATCCTAAATCATACGGCTGCAGGCTTTAACGGGTATAAAGAACACTAAATTCACTCAGAACAAGGCAGCGTTTCCGATAGGCAGGAAAGTGAGAGTTAACACCCACCTAGTGCCACCCAACTAGAAGAGGCTGAATATCAAGGCATCTTTTATTGCTTTTTTGCTCTTCTTTCAATGTGTATCCTTGCTCATTTATTGTACATTACTCCTGTGCTTGATCATAATGTCACTGGGGGTCCTCTGAAGCTGGCATACCATGTCAGTGTGGACTCTGTCTGCTTTCCAGAGTTCCTTAGTGCCTGGTAGAGTCTTCTCAGATGCAATTCTTCCTTTTAAGTTGGGTCCCCATGTGTGTAGCATTAATTTCTCTGGCTGCATGTAATTCATTCAGCTGAGAACCACATGTGGGGGTCCAGATTTACAGGGCTTTTTGATTTTGTGCCTTGCCAGCCCAGAGGAAACAATTTTCTGTTTGAGTTTTGAGTGTTCGCCCTGGTTGTATAGTCCACTAGCAATGACTGATTACGAAGCCGCGCTCAACAAGGGACCTATCCAGCAGCAGGCTGAGCCAGTCAGCAGTCTTCCACAGCCTCTGCTGCCCTTGCTTCAAGAGTCACTCGAATGCTCTGTCTGCCCTCTTTGAGGCCTCAGCTTCTGTTTGTGTGTCCTGCTGCCATGGGTCCAGCTCCCTGTCCAGCTTCTCTATTTCTGAGAAGTTTTTCTATCTCCCAGATCCCCTAATTGTTCCTGCTAACTGTGTGACCTAGACAAATCATATTTTCTCTCTGAGCTTCATTTCTTTTCTGTAAAGTGGACAGATTGGATTGAGTGAGGACTCTTACATCTCAAATAGAATTCAAGACCACACTCTAAGCTCACAGAACACATCTCCCCACCCGACCCCAGAGTTTTAAATGGCAGAAAATGGCACCCAGCATTTAGAACAAGATACACCCAGAGGTGGAGTTGGACATCCCTAGCATTGGGTTACCTCCTTTTTCTGGCTTTTAAATCATCTGTCTTCATCTCTGCTCAGAACTTTGACATTCTTTTATTTATCAAAATTTATTGCCAGGAGAGGAAAAGAAAGATGAGAATGGTTTTGAAAGGAGATGGCCAACATAAAGCACATCTGGAATAGAATGCCTTACCAAACTTTCCAAACAGAGTTTAGCAATTCTGAGCACAGTGTAGGCAGCTACACACACACTACATTTTCCTGAAATTGAAATCTAACCTCTCTTTTTCTCCTATATTTTCCACTGTGGCCACCCTGAAAGCTATATTGTTTTCTATCTAGTAGGAATTTTTTTTTCCCCTCCAAAAACAAGGTACCCGATTACAGGACCATCTACAAGATTACAAAATTTTCTTGGAATTAGAATGGGAACAACTCCTTATGTTGAAAGTATTTACAGTCATCATTTATCATGAGTGTCAGTATGGTTTAAAAAAAAAAAAAAAAAAAAAGATGCACAGGGCTGTGATGTCCCTGGTCTAAAATTAAGAAACTAATTGAGCAAATGTGACCAAGGAGAGCAGCATGGGTAAGGGGGCAATTAAAGAAATAATAAGCTAGAGAGGTGCTTGAGAAGTAGAACATGGCCATCCGATTGCAAGGGGGTGGAGGAATTAGCAGTGAATCAAGGGCTCTGGATCAAGTGAAATGGGGACAATGGAAAGCGCAGGCGAGCTTCCAGCTCCACAGCAAAAGCAGGAGTCGCTTCAATTAAGCAAGGTGAGAATTGTGAGTCTAGGCACGCCCTATTTTGCTTAAGATTCTAATTGAGACCCACATCGCAGCTCCAAAGCCACTTTTACTTGAAAACCCTCATGTAGGTTAAAATAATTCATTAGACTTCAGTTAGTCGTTGACCTCCAAATGCATTTACATGGTAATTGTTCCTGGTCCACTTAGCTTAATCATGTAGTTGCATCTCTGTGCTTCAAAAGAGTGCACCTACTGGGTTATGACTTTCACCATCTTAAAAAAAAAAAGCTTTTCTGGTATAACTGACATACCCTCAACTGTACATATTTAAAGTGTACAATTGATATGGATTGACATATATACATAACTATGAAACTATCACAGTAATCAGGATAGTGAACACACCTACCACCTCCTAAAACTTCATTCTGTTTCTGGTACTCCTTCCCTGACCCTTATCTCGAGCAACTCTTAATCTGCTTTCTGCCACTATAAATTAATTCACATGTGCTAGATGTTTATATAAATGAAATCATATATGATATATATATATTTTTGGCCTGGATTCTTTCAGCATAATTATTTTGAGATTCATCCATGTTCTGTAGATTAGTAGTCCTTTTTATTCATTTTAATTGAGTAGTATTTTATTATATAGATAAATACTGCAATTTTAGTAATTGATGGGCATTTGGATTGTTTTCAGTTTGGGGAAATTACAAAGAAACCTGCCATAAATATTTGTGTACAAATCTTTGTGTAAATTTCCTTTTTTCTTGATAAATGTCTAGGAGTAAGATGGATGGATAACATGATAAGTATTAGTTTAACTTTTTACAAACGTCCAAACTTTTTTCCAAAGTAGTTGTTCAATTTTACATTCCCAAACGCAATGTATGAGAATTCTAGTTTCTCCATATCCTCACTTATACCTGGCATCCTTACCATCTTCCTTACCAACAAAAAACAAGAACAAAAACAAAAAAACTTTCAAGATGTTCATTCACTAATTGAACACCTACTACATGACAGGTGCAATGACTGATCAGTATGATTTCTTTTGTGTTTCCCAATAAAATAGGGAAAATCAGTTTTGCAAACTGGAAAAACAAATTTGCCTGTTAGGACCACAGGGGAAAATAAAAAACCCCAACAATAACAACAGTGAAGCTAGGGATAAAATTTAGGTATTCAATCTTTCTGTAGTGCATTTGATTCTCAGCATAGCTGCAATAAGGGGAAAAGAGACAAAGCCTTTAAACAGATCACTTATGTTTGATCTGAGGAAACCACAGTGAGAGCAGGCCTTAACATGTCAGTTACTTTAGATGCCTACATGACTATTATCTGCCTTATAAACTCTAAATAAAGATGGGGGCTTTATTTGATTGCTTGTGCAGATAGGGAAAGAGAGGATCAGAGAGACTTGAGGACTTGCCCCTAGTGTTACACAGCTAGAAAGACCTGTCAGTACATAAATAATTCAAGTGAATACTTCCAGAGCCCTTTTCTACCTTACACGTTTGAGATTAATTTACAACTCAGGTTGACTGTTTCCTATATAACAATCTGCTTCATTTCCCCAGATATAGAATAAAACTGATAAACGTTAAGCAACTACCAAGAACCTCCTATATGCTTTTTTTGGTTTATTTATTTTTTTTTTATTGAAGTACAGTCACTTACAATGTATCAGTTTCTGGTGTACAATGTCAAAATCATGCATATACATATATATTTTTTTCATATTCTTTTTCATTAAAGGTTATTACAAGATATTGAACATAGTTCCTTGTGCTATATAGAAGAAACTTTTTAAAAATCTATGTTTATATATAGTGGCTAACATTTGTAAATCTCAAACTCCGAAGTTTATCCCTTCCTACCCCCTTTCTCTGGTACCCATAAGATTGTTTACTGTATCTGTGAGTCTGTTTCTGTTTTGTAGATGAGTTCGTGGTGCCCCCGCCCTTTTTTTTTAGATCCACATATGAGTGATACGGTATTTTTCTTTCTCTTTCTGGCTTACTTCACTTAGAGTGACGATCTCTGTGTCCATCCATGTTGCTGCAAATGGCATTATTTTATATTTTTGTGGCTGAGTAGTATTCCATTGTATAAATATACCACAAATTCTTTATTCAGTCATCTGTTGATGGAAATTTAGGTTGCTTCCATGTCTTGGCTATTGTATATAGTGCTGCTATAAATCTTACCAGTGTTCTCCAAGGGCAGTCTACCCAGGCAATAGAAATAAGAGCAAAAATAAACAAATGGAACCTAATTAAACTTAAAAGCTTTTGCACAGCAAAGGAAACCATAAGCAAAACAAAACTATGACCTATAGAATGGGAGAAAATATTTGCAAATGATGCAACTGACAAAGGCTTAATTTCCAGAATATATAAACAGCTCATATAACTTAGTAACAACAACAAAAAGCCCAACCCAAAAATGGGCAGAAGACCTCGATAAGCAGTTCTTTAATGAAAACATACAAATAGCCAATAGGCACGTGAAAAAAATGCACAATATCACTGATTATCAGAGAAATGCAAATCAAAACTATGATGAGGTATCACCTCACAACAGTCAGAATGGCCATCAATCAGAAGTCCATGAATGATAAATGCTGGAGAGTCTGTGGAGAAAAAGGAACCCTCCTACACTGCTGGTGGGAATGCAGTTTGGTGCAACCATTATGGAAAACAGTATGGAGATTCTTCAAAAGACCAGGAATAGATTTACCATATGACCCAGCAGTCCCACTCCTGGGCGTATATCCAGAGGGAACTCTAATTCAAAAAGATACATGCATTCATGTATGCATATTGATTAGGACATGTCAAGGATCCAACAGAGGGAGAACGGGGTTGACATCTCATTAGTCTTTCTTCTCAATGGACTTTCCCCAGTTTTGTCCTGTTGGGAGATCCTACTCCTTTTTGAAGAGGTTGAATGTTATACAAACTTGCTCTTCCTGGATTCCTTGCTACTGGAGCATAAAATAGAACCTACTATTGACTAACAGATTTTAAAGAAAAAAATATGCCTCCCTAATATGAAATATGCACAAGAAGAAATTATTATACTGCTTAATGTATATGACTCTCTTTAAGCAACATATGTGACAACCAATTTGCAACTCTTATCAGAGAAGTTGTGATCACATGGAGGATGGTAGAAAGGAAAAGTACAAAGCACAATGATCAGTATTGTTGAGCCACTGAATTTGACAGTCTTAAATCTGCCTCTTTTGGACTGAATAGTTGTGTCTCCCCCAAATTTATATTATGAAGCCCTAACTCCCAATGTGATGATATTTAGAGGGTGGGGCCTTTGGGAAGTAATTAGATTTAGATGAGGTCGTGAAGGTTGGGCCCCATCGTGGGATTAGTGTCCTTATAAGAAGAGGAAGAATCACTAGGGATCTTTCTCTCTGCCAAGTGAGGACCCAGAGGGAAGGCAGCCAGTGCAAGCCAGGAAGAGAGTCCTCACTAGAAACTGAATCTGTTGGTACCTTGACCTTGGGCTTCCAGCCTCCAGAACTTTGAGAAGTAAATGTTTGTTTTCTAAGTCACCCAGTCTATGATATTTTGTAATGGCAGCCCAAACTAAGACACTGCTCTAGTGTAGACTTCTTATGATAGGAGGTAAATTTCCCATGCCGTTTAATTCACTTTTGGCCTTTCTGTTCCTTGTGCTAAAGCATCCTAATTGATTCAGCTTGAAAACTACACGCCAGGCACCAGACTAAGTACTTTTAAATAAATGATCGCATATAATCTGCAAGACAGGGCCATGAGATAATTATTGCTATTCTCATTTCAAAAACAAGGAGGCAGAAGCTCAGAGATTAGATGACCTACCTAAATTTAGAAAGATAACAAGTGGCAAAGAGTCAAACCAAAGACCGTTTGACTGTAAAGTCCCTGCAGTTTTTTATTACACTATGACAACTCATTGGAAAGACTGTGGTATAATTAGAAAATATACAAACTTAATTAATTATAAGGACAGCAACATGCTGGCTATTTTATTAAGGTGACACAGTTCAACTATACTTTTATATATATATATATATATATATATATATATATATATATATATATATATATATATATAACACTTGAGGCTTATCATAGCAATCCTGAAAATGTCCAGGTAATTATTACTTCAGTTATGCTTTTAAAAACTAAATTGTTAATGCCTGCTACAGATCAGACACTAAACTAGGCACTGTGAGATACAAAAGCTTAGGATACCAATAAGAAAAAGACATGATTCCCACCATAATATCTGGGTTAGAAAGAGTCAGTAAATAATATGACAGATGCCTCAGTTAAAAGTACTATATAAGATGTTTACTACAAAGTCTTTAGTAATTCTTTATATTTACATTGTGTTTGAAAATTCAAAAACTTTATCACACACTATTATTAGAGTAGAATGAGCCATTAATGATAAGAGTTTCTGTGTATGAGGAGGGAGGATACCTGAACACATCTGCCCTTTGGGTCAGAGGAGGGGGACAAGTGGATGGGTCAGCCAAAAGGATGCCCCCACATGCCGGCCGAAATCATTCCTGATGGCAACTGTGAGTCTCTCCCCGGGAAATTTGACCTGAGATTCCTGGGGCTAGATAGAATTGATGCAGCAGGCTGTGATGTCCAGAAGTCTGATTGAAACTTTCTGAGAACAGAGATTCACACTGAAATGAAGAGAATAGGAAACCAGCATGTGGTAACCTAATTCTTCCCCATACAGCAGGTTCTTGGTGGAAAATAACAAAACTAGTAAATTTTAAAAGGAAATTGTCGTACCAAACCAACCAGTTCGAAACAGCGATGTGTATCAGACCGCAGAAAACTCTCCCCCAATGGAAGTTGTAAAAACCTCTCCACCCGAGTCACTTGAAAGTAGCCTGGTTAAAATAATTAGAAGTTTACTCTAGGGAACAATCCATTAGTAACCAAGGATGTACAAGATGAATTGATATGTCCCTTAAAGTCCTCCTTTCTATAGAACAACTTTCTGGGCATTAAGTTTTTATTGTTACCTCCATCATCATCATCATCATTATTAGTATTATTATTACTATTATTATTATTTTTTAAATTCAAGGCACTGCCATTCACTGGCTAAATATTAATACAGAAGTACTTTCTAGATTGAAACTAAATATCTTCAGGGCCAAAATGGAACACCACCCTGACCTCTCCATCAGGTGTTAGGTATCTTATTTGGGGTAGGGGAGAGGGTTTGAGCATCTTAATCAGCCCCGACTTGAGGAGCCTTAAGGGACCTGAGGTGTCCCTTGCTGGCTCCGGTCACCCACATTTTGACCAGGTCTGGCTCGTCCAGTTTGTCTATATCCTGACACAGCTTTTCTCAGGCTGAAGGAAAACATGACTTTTGTGGAGAGCAGATGCCCTGGTCCACAATATTCAGGTGGTTTGGAATAGTCCCAACTGCAGTATGCTTAAACTAACTGCAAATGTATCCTTCCATTAAAAGGGAAGATTCAAATCAGGGTTGGGGTCAAGCAAGCAATCTGGAACCTCTAGAGGAAGCCTGGGAAATTCTTCAACAACAAAATACCTCTGTGACTCAGTCTGGATGACTAGTGGGACTCTAAGTTGTGATAATTAGCGGAGAAAGATGAAGAGTCCTATGGAAACATTCCCCTAAAAGCAACTTTAGTTTTCACTAATTTGTTTGTTTTGCTCACTGTATGATTTCTGCTCTTTGACCTTCCTGTCCTTCCCTTCTTTCACTCTTTTTTTTTAACAGTTTTTACTGATTTATAATAATTTTACAATGTTGTGTCAAATTCCAGTGTAGAGCACAATTTTTCAATTATACATGAACATATATATATATTCATTGTCACATTTTTTTGCCTGTGAGCTACCATAAGATCTTGTACATATTTCCCTGTGCTATACAGTATAATCTTGTTTTTCCCCTCTTTCACTCTTGTCTTTACTGAGTAGTCCTTTACTGAATGCGTGAGACTCTGCTAATGTAACTGCTAAACTCTGGGACTATAAAGAACTTTCAGGAAAAAAATCGTATACGTGTGTGTTTGTTAGGTACAGGTTAAGATGCTGTAACAAAACACTCCAAAATACAGTGGCTTATGTAAGACAGAAGTTTGTTTTTCTCATACAACACTTTGGCAATTAGTAACCAGGGGTCTATTGGCGTCTCTGCCCCACAAAATCATGCAGAAATGCAGATTTTTCTCTTACTATGAGTTTTTCATTCTCTAGGAAGTTTTCTTCCTCATCAGAGTTCAGTGTAACTAAAAAAAAGCAATGAACGGCAGGCAGTCCCCTTTTAGGGAAAAGATGGATAAGTTGCACATTTCCCAACTCCCATACTGGGAAAGGGAACATCTTTAGTAGTAAGCCATGTGACCTTAAAATCTAGAAGGTTCTCTCTGCAAATGTAAAGGGGAAAGAATGGTTACTGGGATAAATATCTTTACATAAGGACAAAGTAGAAAAGGCACTGAAAAAGAAATCAAAAGACCTCTGGTCAGTATGGAAGGTTGCTTGGTGTTTGGTTTCTTCCTTTGAAAGTGAGAGGTTGAACAAGATATTTCTGAGGTCCTCAATGTTGTGGGTAAGGAAAACAATTCATTCATCATTACCTCTGATCTCTACTTTCATAATTCAAAAGGGAGCAAGTGAACTTCAATTTGCTTGCCAACAAGAACAGTGCTTTCTTTTGTTTCTAATTATTTTTTAACATGGAAAATGAAGTGTTATTGCTTTTACCCTGATAAGTTGTAAAATGCCTTTTCCATCGTTGCTTTGCCTTCAGCCTTGTCTGATATTAGCAGGTGAATTGATTGTTCCAGAAAAAGGAATCACTTCAGGGAATGTTCTTTGAGGAAAATTTGAAGAAAGGCAAATTACGAATTTTTAAAAAAGAATATAATAGATGCTACCTCCTTGCCTTACTTTTTATAGGAGTATTAAATAAATCCTCATGAAAGAGGAAAGGCACAAAAAGAAAAGCAGCAGAAATAAGAGTCTCTGAGATATTCATTGAATGGATGGAAAAATAATCAGAAATTTGGAAGAGGAAAATAAAATGCTATGAAAAGTCGATTGTGATTGTTACATTAAATCCAGAAAAATGTTTAATTTTCTACATGTCATAGACATCATCTTTTAAAAAACTCATAACTTAAGAGTATTTCTTCTTACTTTTTTGTAACAGTTTTATTGAGATATAAATCACATACTATAAAATTTGACATTTTAAAATATAAAACCCAGTAGAAAACCCAGTAGTATTTAGTATGTTCAGAGTTGTGCAACTACCATCACTACTGAATTTTACAGCATTTCATCATGCTCAAAAGAAATCCAGTATCCATTAGCAGTCACTGCCCACTGCTTGCGTCCCCCATCCCCTGCCCTTAACCTACTTTCTACATCTATGAATTTGCCTACTCTATAGACAATTTATATAAATGGAATTTTATAATATCTGGGTTTATTTGGGCATTCTCATTTTTATTTCATTGTTCTATATTTCTATTCTTAGGTCAGTAACACACTGTCGATGACTGTAGCTTTGTAGTAAGTTTTGAAATCAGGAAATGTGAGTCCTCTTAAGTTATTATTTTTTCAAAAATGTCTTGAATATTCTGGTCCTTTTGCATTTCTGTATGAATTTTAAAATCAGTTTATCAATATCTTCAGAAAAGACATCTGGGATTTTGATGGGAATTGCACTGCATCTGAAGATCAAGTAAGTCTTCCTATCTGTGAACGTGAGATGTCTTTTCATTTACTTAGGCTTTATTTATTTTCTCTCAATAATGTTTTATAGTTTTAAGTGTACATGACTTACATTTCTTTGGCTAATTTTTTCCCCTGGGCATTTATTGCTTATGGTGCCATCATAAATAAAGTTGTTTCTTTAATTTCATTTTCAGATTGTTCATTACCAGTGTTTAGAAGTACAGTTAATTTTTGGACATTAATCTTGTATATTGCAGCCTTGCTGAGCTTATTTATTCTAGAAGTTTTCTTGTGGATTGTGGATTCCTTAGAAATTTCTATATAAAAGAAGTGCAGAGGGCTTTACTTTTTCCTTTCCAATCTGGGTGCATTTTTTTTCTTGCCTAATTGCTCTCTCTAGTACCATAGTTGAATAAAAGTGAACAACATTGATTTGTTCCTAATCTTAGGAGGGGAATCTTCAATCTTTTATGCCATATTAGATGCTGGTTTTCAATGATGAAATTTATCAAGTTGAAGAAATTCCTTTCTATTCCTGAATTGTTAGTTGGCTTTTATCATGAAAATGTTATGTTTTCCATGTGCATTTGAGAAGAATGTGCTTTGCTGTTGTTGGGTGAAGTGAACTTTAGGATGTCTGTTAGATCTAGTTGATTTATAATCTTGCACAAGTTCTTTTCCTTGCTGATCTTCTACCTAGATCTACCATTATTGAAAGTGAGATACTGAGGTCTCTTACTTCTTTGATGAATTATCTATTCCTCCCTTCAACTATGATTTTGGAGCTCTGTTGTTTAGTGCATCTTGTTTGGAATTGTTAAGTTTTCTTGATGGATTGACACCTTTATTATTATAAGATATCCTTTTTAAGCTGGAATACCAATTCTTGTCATAAAGTCTGTTTTGTCTGACACTGCTGTAACCACTGTATTTCTGTTACTATTTGTATGGCGTGTAATTTTCCATCCTTTTACTTTCACCCTATTTTTGTCTTTGAATCTAAAGTGAGTCTCTTTAAAGTGTGTCTTTGAAGCTAAAATATAGTTATATCACATTTTATTCCATTGAGCTCTATCTTTCAAGTACATTTGACAGTTTGTTCTCTATATGTCTTATATCATTTCTTATATCTTTCTCTATCACTCTCTTTTTGCATTAAATACATATTTTCTAGTATGCCAATAAATTGGTTGCTTCCTTTACTCTGTATTTTTAAATTATTTTATTAGCAATTGCCTTGGGGATTACAATTAAGTCTTTACTTAAAACAATCTAATTCAGATTATTACCAACTTAATTTCATAGAATACAAAAAATTTGCTCCAGTGTATTGCCCACTTCCTTTGTTCTTCTATTGTCATATAAATTACATACCTATACATTATAAGTCTATCAATGCAGTTTTATAATTATTGCTTTAGCACTTGTCTTTTAAATTGGATAACAGAAAAGGTATATAAACAAAAAAATACATTTTTGCTATGTTTTATAATTATCTATTGTCTTTATATGGATTTAAATTACTGTCAGTGTTCATTCATTTCAGCCTAAATGACTACTTTTAGTATTTCTTGTAAGGCAAGTGTGCTAGTGAGGAGTTCTCTCAACTGTTATTTATTTGGAAATATGTTAATTTCTCCATATTTGAAGGATAATTTTGTTTAATATTACATTTTTGGTTGACAGAGCACATCAAATATATCATCTTACTGTTTTTTGTCCTTCATGGTTTTTGATGAGATTTCAGCTGTTAATATTGTTGAAGATATCCATTGTTCATGATAAGTTGCTATTCTCTTGCTGATTCCAGGATTCCATTTGTTTTGTCTCTCAACAGTTTGACTGTGGTATAGCTAGATATGCATCTCTTGGAGTTAATCGGGCTTCCTGAATGTGCGGAATAATGTTTTCATCAACTTTGGGATGTTTGGGGCCATTATTTTTTTAAACATCTATGCCTTTTTCTCTTTCCTTTGTTCTGGGACTCTTACTATGTTTGTCAGTATGCTTGCTGGTGTCCCACAAGTGTCTGAACCTCTATTCGTTATTCTTCATTCATATTTCTTTCTGTTTCTCTAACTAGATGATCTCAATTGACCTGTGTCAATTTAATTTACTGATTCTTTCCTCTGCTAGCTTATATCTGCTGTTGAACACCATTAATAAAATTTTAACTATTTTACTTTTCAATTCCAAAATTTCTATTTGATTCTTTTTTAAAAATAATTTCTGTCTCTTTAATGATAGTCTCTATTTGGTTACATATGATCCTTGCCCTTTTTCCTTTAATGCATTATACACAGTTTCCTTTAGTTCTTTGAACATATTTAAAATATCTGATTTGAAATCTTTAGTAAGTCCGATGTTTGGGCTTTTGCAGAGACAATATCTGTTTAATGCTTTCTCCCCCAATTTATGTTTACTGCTTTCTTCCCCTTATATATAGGCCATATTTTACTGTTCCTTTACATGTTTTTTTTTTTTTTTTTTTTGATACTGGACATTTTAAGTACTATTATGTAGCAACTCTGGAAAACAGATTCCCTCCTCCTCAGGGTTTTCTTTGTTGCTGTTTTTTTGTTGTTCTTATTGCTGCTGCTATTTATTTGTTTAGTGACTTTCCTGGTCTAATTCTGTAAACTTTGTGTTCTTCTTTGTATGTGGCACTGATACTTCTTGGTTATCTCAAAGGTCAGGTAATTATTAAACAAATTTCCTTAAATGCGTGAAACTGGTAAGTATCCCAGCCTTGACTGAGGGGGTCTGTGTGTGTTGGGACATGCCTTTCAGGTTTTGGCAGGAAATTTATAATTCTGCATTCATCTTCACTTTCTGCTTATACAAAGCCTCAAGGTCAGTAAAAGGTGAGAGATAATGGCCTTCCAGGGTCTTCCCTGGGCATATGGTCTTCTAGATCCCCAGGAATATGTCAGAGCTTTTCAAAGCACCCTATGGGCATCTCATTCTCCAATTTCTCCTTTTAAGTTTTTTTTATCAGCCTCTTGTTAGCCACAACTGGTACTACCAACACAGACAACTGAAATGCTAAGCAATTACCACTGATTATTTTTGACAAACATCCTGGAGATAGGTCTGTTAGCACAGAGCAAGTTCTGAGTCAGATCAAATAAAGACACCCTGAGAGTTCAGCCTTTCAGAAGTTGTCAGACAAAGTCAAATAGTGACAGTTCACTGGAGATGGGGTTTTCAGAGGAACTCTGACCCTGCCGATAGCTGCTAGGCTGCTACTTTTCACAGCTACTAATGCTGCAAGGCTGTTGGTTTTCAAGGCTATTGTGGGTATGAGGAGATAGGGACGGGAACAGGGAAAGTAAAAGCACCACAAAGCTTGCTCTTCTTGCCATGATACAGCTGTTTTCTTGAAATAACACTCATCATACTGTCAATTTCCAGAGTGCTGAAAAGGTTATTGTGGTCATTTTTACAAGTGTTATCATTGCTTATTTAAAGGAGCATAGTTTTGAAGGTCTTTGCTCAACCAATTCTGTAAATGCTGCTTTATTTCACTTACGTTTGCAGTTTGTCTTTTACTGCATGGCCTTGGTGCCAAATCAATCCTTGGATGTTTGGGGCCAAGTGCCTATTTCATTCTCTCAGGGTTGAAATGTTCTGAACTAATATACTTTATGCTTGAGTCCATATTCATTATCTTTTGGATCTAAACTGAAAGACTGGTAAAATATGAGGCCTTCTGAAGACATGGGAAAATAGAAGGCTGACAGTAGTTTCTTGCAGCCCTCTTTTCCTCGGCACTCTCTGCCACCCATGAATACCATTGATTCTTATCAAGATGGCTTTTGCTGCCGTCCACTGCTCCTGAACAACCAGCTTGAGAACCTCCTAAGTTATGGTCTCTGGGATGAAATGATTTTCTCAACCAAAGACCTGAGTCTTTCCTCCCTTCGCCATCCAGAGTAGTACAACCAGAACTTAAAGTACAGGCCAAAGATGGGACTCCAGTCATTTCAGGGCTCACATCACTGTCTCTGATATGTGTTTAATTTGTATTCTGTCCACGTTCTAAACTCTCTACTCTTCCTTAGTCTTTCTTTCTACAATCGTTTATTCAACACTTACCATGGGCCAGACGTTTGAGCTGGTCACTGATTATATAAAACTATATTAAACATTATCATTTCCTTTAAAAAAGTATATTTTCTCTTCCCAACATAAGTTTAGGATACCCTACTTGTCTAACAAACTCCCCCAGTATCTTGGCCCTGTTATCTTGTGGAAATCCTTTCCCCTCCAATCCTCCTTGTATTTCTCAAAATTTAGATGGCAGGCTTAGATTGGGTGTATTTAAGACCTTTTACCCCCTTGGATATGATATTCCATATTACCCCTATACTCTCTCATTTTCTCCTCTACTCCAAAGATCAGTAGAATGAAGGAATGAATGGTCAATTTTATTTTTATTTAAGCTATCATTTATTAAATGTATTCCAGAAAGTAGATCATATATTGTATACAGGTTATTTTATTATATATACATATATATGTATATGCCTAGCTTTATACAAGATATTATTATTATTCGGTTTTAAGAGAATAAGCCAACGTTTAGAATGTTGAATTACTTGTCCAAGATCACATAGCCAGTAAGTGAATGAGCTAATATTTAAACTCAGGAAGTCTAAGTCCAGAGTCTGGCATTATTTACTACAGAATACTACATTTCCATGAAAAAAAAATATGATGAATACAATCATTGCAGTTACCTTTCTTCTCACTGAATTATACCAACAGATGCAGATCTTCAATAGCCAAGGAGATTTTATGTTTTCATGGTCTTGTATAACAAAGCCACTTCACCTTTCAATAGATATGAAATCCAAAATAAGAGAGCAGATAATATACAGGGCCAGACATCCCTCTTACCTGTTTTCTGTCCTTCATATTTCAGTGTTGCTAACTATGACATATGATATGTGAGTCTTTCCTTCTCCTCTTTTACTGTTTCACAAATGTTGGAGTTTGGTGGGACAGCCAAATCTCCCATTCTCTCTCCTCCTAAGCTAAGTCCTAACAAGTGGAGAAAAAGACATTAGAAGCTGAACGGGAAACAAAGTACACTATTATAGAGACACTGATAACTCTTTCTTTCTGTGGGTTCATAGCAGAACTGGATTGGAGAACTAAAGTGTTATCTGAGGCCAAAAAAAAAGCAGGCCTTACAATCTTACCCCAAACCCAGACATGAAAACCTTAGAGAGAATTGATTCTTCAAAGAAGACTAAGTACATTTATCTCACTGGAGGTACAGATGTGGAGGTAGAAGATCATGCTCTCACTTAGAAACCCAGTCTTGATGATAATGCAGAGTGCCAGAGAATTCAGGAGAAACTGAAATAGGACTATATTGTCTTTTCAGTGCAGTGAGTTCATTGTGACTGAATGGATGCCAGGCTCTCACCTGATGTTTCTACCTGATATGATGTTTTCACAACCCTATTTCCCCTCCTTCCTTGGAAAGAATCAAATAAGAGGTAGAGATCTACAGCTTGAAAGTGGAATTAGAGGAGAGATCTTCCTTTGATATGTTTTGTTGCCGTTAGTTTTTTAGTTTTTTTTAAACTCAGTTCAAATATCAAGAAATACCATATGCTTGACCATAAAAATAGTCTCAATAAATTTTAAGGGATTGAAATATAGAGAATATTCTCCTTCACAGAAAAAATAAATTAGAAAAAATAAGCAATAAGATAATTAATATTATTTATTAAGATTAGTAATAATAAGATATCTTAAGAAATTAAAAATATTTGGAAATTAAACAACTTATAAATAAACCATGGGTCAAAAAAATCACAAGAGAAACTAAATATTTTTGAATGAATGAAAGTGAAAACACAGTATCAAAAGTTTTAGAGCAATGGATGTCTCATGCATTATTGGCTAGAGTGTGTACAATCACTTTTTAGAACTATTTGGCATTTTATTATAAAGTTAAATGCATATAACTTAACACAATAATTTTATTCCTAGATATTTAGCCAGTATAAATTAAAATGTATCCTCTCAAGAAGTTGTATACAAGAATATTTATAGCACCCTTATCCCTGATGGCTATAAATTGTAAACGATCCAAATGACCATTAGCAAGACAATGGATTTTAAAAGTATGTGCTATAAGAGAAGGATTGTCAGATAGCAAAGTAGGAAGCAACAGGAATAAGTCTTCCTGTGTAGACAATGGTTGCACTAGCAAGATCTGTCTGATATAACTATTTTGGAACTCTGGAGTCCATTGAAGGCTTGCAGATTCAGTTGGGGAGGCTTGGACTAGTGAATTGTGATTAATTTCAGTCAATTTCAGGTCTTGGCTCAGCAGCATTCACCTGTTTCCCACCTTCCAGCCCCATGGCAGGCAGCTGTGCACGAGTTCCAGGAGCATGCTGCTTGCATGCATGCAGCTTAGGGGAGCCAGGGTGGGCAATAAGGACCACATCCTTAAAAAATCTGAGATCTGTGTACTGATTGCTGCTTCTGATAACAGATGTTCAGGCACAGAGATAGGCAGCCATTGTTGCATCCCCTTCCTCCATTGTTGCAAGTCCCTCCCCTCCATCTGAAGAACAAAGTTGGATAACTTGCACTTCCTAATTCAAAACTTACTACAAAACTACAGTAATCCAAACAGGTGGTGCCAACATAAAGACAGACATATAGACCAATGGAATAGAATAGAAAGCTCCGAAATAAACCCTGACAGCTGTGGTCAAATAAGTTTTTTTGATGGGGGAGGTAATTTTATTTACTTTATTTACTTTATTTATTTATTTTACTTATGTTTTAATAGAAGTACTGGGGATTGAACCCAGGACATGTGCATGCTAAGCATGCACTCTACCACTGAGCTAAACCCTCTCCACCAAATGATGTTTGACAAGGATGCCAAAACCATTCAATGGGTCTTTTCAACAAATGGTGCTAGTAAAACTGAATATCTAGGAGCAAAACAATAAAGTTCGACTGTTACCTAATACCATATACAAAATTAAAATGTAAGAACTAAAAGTGTAAAACTCTTAAAAGAAAACATAGGACAAAAAATTAAATGGGTTTGGCAGTTGTTTATTGGATATAACACAAAGACACAGGCAACAAAGAAAAAGTAGACAAATTGAACATGAAAATTTAAAAATATTGTGCATCAGTGAGCACTATGAACAAAGTGAAAAGGCAACCTATGAAATGGGAGAAAGCATTCATTTGCAAATTATGTATCTGTTAAGGGATCAATATGCAGAATATATAGAGAACTCCTAAAACTCAACAAAAACAAAAAAGCCCAATTCAAAAATAGGCAAAGCACTCAAACAGACATTTCTCCAAAGAAGATACACTCGTGTCCATTAAGCACATGAAAACATGCTCAGTGTCGCTAGTCATTAGGGCAATGCAGTGCAAATCAAAACCACAACGAGATAACCACTTCACCCACTAGGATGGCTACCATCAAAAAACCAAATTAGGACAACAACCAAAACCCAATAGCTAAGAAGTGTTGGTGAGGATGTGGACAGATTGGAACCTTCGTGCATTTTTGTGGGAATATAAAATGGAACAGCTGCTGTGGAAAACAGTATGGCAGTTCCTCAAAAAAATCAGTAGAATTACCACATGACCTAGCAACTCCACTTCTAAATATATACCCAAAAGGATTAAAAGTAGAGTCTCGAGGAACAATCTGTATGCCCATTGTTATAAACCAAGTGTTTATATCCCCCTATCCCAGATTTATAAGTTGAAACCCTATCCCCTGATGTTGATGGTGTTTGGAGGTGGGGCCCTTGGGATGTAATTCGATTTAGATGAAGTCATGAGAGCAGTACCCTCATGATGGGTTAGTGCCCTTATAAGAAGAGAGAAGAGAGCTTTCAGTGTCTCTGTCTCTGTCTCTGTCTCTGTCTCTGTCTCTGTCTCTCTCTCTCTCTCTCTCTCTCTCTCTCTCTCTCTCTGTGTATCTCTCTCTCACTCTCTGTGTCTGCCTGCCTCTCTCTCTCTCTTTCTCTCTCTCTCTCTCTCTCTCTCCACCTTTCTCTCCTCTCCTCTCCTCTCTCCTCTCTCAGGCGCTCTCTTCCCCCACTCCCTCTCTCTCCTCCCCCTCCCACTGCTTCTTGTTCTTCTCCTTCTCCCTGTTTCCCTCCCTTCCTCCCTCCTTCTTCCCTCCTGCCTCCTCCCTCCCTCCCTTTATGCACATGCACCAAGGAAAGGCCATGTGAGCACACAGCAAGAAGGAGGCTGTCTACAAGCTAGGAAGAGGGTTCTCACCAGGAACCAAACCAGCAGGCACCTTGATCTCAGACTTTCTAGCCTCCAGATTGTGAGAAATAAATCTCTGTTGTTTAAGCCTTCCAATCTGTGGTATTTTGTTAAGCAGCCAAGCAGACTAATACGCACATATTCATAGCAGCATTATTTGCAATAGCTAAAACCTGGAAACAACCCCGGAGTCCCCTGGAAGATGAATAGATAAGCAAAATGTGGTATATACAAACAATGAAGTATTATTCAGCCTTAAAAGAGAAGAAAATTCTGACATATGCCATAACCTGGATGAACCTTGAGGACGTTTACTAAGTGGAATAAGCTAGTCACAAAAAGACAAATACAGTGTGATTCAACTCTTATGAGGTACCTAGAATAGTCAAAATCATTGAGACAGAGTGTTTCCCAGGGGATGGGAAAGGAGAATGATGAATTATTCTACAATAGGTGTAGAGTTTCAGTTTTGCAAGATGAAAAGAGTTCTGGAGATAGATGGTGGTGATGGTTGTACAACAGTATGAATGTACTTAATACCACTGAACTGTATACTTACAAATGGTTAAGATGGTAACTTTTATGTTATGTATGTTTTATCACAGTAAAAAATTAATTGGAAAACAATTACATGCTGTACCTAAATGAAATACTACTTGACATCTTGCAGGTCTGCTTGCTCCATGGTTCCCTGTCAGCCTGCTTCTTTCCAATTTGGAGGCTATTTACAGTGTGAATTCTTAGGCTTGTATCTGTCCAAACTCTTTCTTCAGTACTGTTCCTAATATTTGGGTGCGGGTATGGGCCTGTACCACTCAGCCTGCTGTACTGAATCTTTTGGATCTGTTCTTGGTCACTACTTTTTGATTTGTAGTTTAACTTTATTATCCTTATTGCTGGCTGCTGTTTCTGATGATGTATTTGGGTAGTTTTAAACAGTTTCTTTCTTGTTTTTGTGGTCATTAACTTTTATCCCTTTTTTATTTATTCTGGGGGGAAAAATTCCTGATTTAGCTGCACTCTACCTACTTAACTTTGAGATTTCCCTTATTTAATTTAAAATGTTCCTATTGTAATAAAACCCTATTCCTCATGACTGCATCCCTCATGTATCCTAAAGGTGTATTTATTATGAGTGTTTTAAAAAATTAATTGTCTTTGGATAGACACTTTAGTGAAAAAATACTGAAGGTTCAAGCTCTGGTTCTTCAGATATGCAATCTAGGGAAGTCACTTAGCTTCTCTGAATTTGTTTTTTCATAAGCAATTAAAAATGTCTTTTTTCACTTCATGCTTTTTGAGAGAATCAAGTGAGAGATTGTAAATGGAATTGCTTTGTAGATGCTTTAACACACAGATTACAGGAATTGTTATGCTGATGATAATGGTGATAAATTGCTTTTTTTTTTGAGAAATAATAAGTGAAAAAACTCAAGGGATAACATCAAATTGTTCCTGGCTTGTTGACACTTAATGGTGACAGTGTGACCCCATGGATTTCCATGGAGGGGAATCTTAAGTGTTGAGGAACTTCCTCTCATCATAGTGGCAAGAATAAATATAAGAAACAAATGAGAAACCCAAGGTGCCTGCATTTGCAAAAAGCAAAGCCACAGTTCATTTTCAATTACATTATCTTCAGTCATATGCAATTACCAAATGCAGTTAGGCCATTCGTTATGGAGAGAAGAAAAATGCAGCATCACTTGTACTATTTTTAGTGACAGTGGAGTCACTGAATGCAAAGTACCATGTTACTTTTCTCCAATTTTTGTTTCTGTGAGTTGATTTTCACAGCTGAAAAGAAACATTGCTCTCTTCCATGCAGGTTATATTTTCCCAAGTTTCTGGGCTTGTACTGGAATGCAGTTCATCCATCTTCCATGACATTCCAACCTGACTGCTTCTCTGATAGCAGTATCTGGGGTACTCTGTAAAATATAGAAGGCAATCTTCTTGGAAAATTCAGACTAGCTTTCCACTGCATTGGTGAAAATTAAAAAAAAAAAAACAACTTTGACTAAATATCAACTTTCTGAAATACTGTGGAGGATAAAATTTTCCAGTTACACTCCTGAGACCCAAGCTATAACTCCTCTACTTAACTAACTTTAGCAGACTCCATTTTCCTCATCTATAAAATGGAAATACAATAGAACCTACCACATAGGGTTATTGTAAGTGTTCAATGTGTTAATATATCTAAATGACAAGAATATGGTACCTGATAAGCGTTCAACCTATAGTGTTGATTATGAGATAGAAATGATGGTGTTTAAACTTCATTTACCTTTCTATTAATCAATTCTACAGACATCTTGTTGAGTGATTTCTGTGTGTCAAGAATGAAGTGAGACTGTGAAAAAATTGAACTGGAAACATTTGTCCTTCTTTCTCGATATTTCAGCTCTAATCCTCAGTATTTTGAGATTCTATTTCTCTCCTGTTTAATCTCTTCACCAACACTGCACCCCAACTCTTTATTTCTTTTTGTCTTTCCTGGAGTGTTTCCAGAGACTCTGAAATGGTCTTATGACTCTTACCTGACCCCTTCCAATACACCTTCCACTCTGATGCAAAAGAGAACATTCTAAAACATGTCTCATTCTGTCACTCTCTTACTTACATGTTCCATTTCTCTGCCTTATCTAGAATAAAGCACAAACTCATAGCGTGGCATCAGTATCTACTTAAGACATAACTGCTGATTCTCCAGTCGTATTTCTGACCACATTTTCTTATATGCATCCTATCCCAGGAGCTTTATTGAAATACTTAAACCTTTAGAATATGTGTTATGTACTCTCATTTCCCAGTGTTTTATGAGGACTAGTCCTCTTGCCTAGAAAATCCTTTCTTGAGCACAGTCCATTTTAAGACTAAATTAGTATTTCTATCCTGCATGCCCTCTGCACTATGTATGTCTGCTTTGAGCGTGGGACACTTTGTATTTGGTCTGTTTATTCTTCAGCCTCCCAACCTATATTGCAAATCATTTGATGTTTCTTACTATTATGGTATCATTGTCCATTTTTCATCCTTTATGTCTGTTAATATTTACTTTATCTATTTAGATGCTCCCGTATTAGGTGCATATGTGTTAACAAGTGTTTCGTCCTCTTCTTGTACTGCTCCCTTTATCACTATACAATACCTTTCTTTGTCTTTTGTTATAGACTTTGTTTTAAAGTCTATTTTGTCTGATATGAATATTGCTACCCCACTTTCTTGTTGTTTCCATTTGCATGAAATATCTTTTTTCATCTACTCACTTTTATTCTGTTTGTTCCTTTAGCTCTGAAGTACATCTCTTGTAAGCAGCATATAGATGGGTCTTGATTTTTTTTTTTTATCCAGAAAGGTACTGAATGTCTTTTGATTGGTGCACTTAGTCCCTTCACATTTAAAATGATTTTTGTTAGATATGTATTTATTGACATTTGTTATGTGGCTTCTGATTGTTTTTGTAGTTCTTCTGTTCTTTTCTTCTTTTAGTTTCTTCCCTTGTGTTCTGATGATTTTCTTTAGTGATACGTTTGTATTTCTTTCTCTCTAGTTTTTGTGTATTGTAGGTTGTTGGTTTATGGTTACCATGAGGTTCATTATGTTGACCTACAACAATACCTACTTGTTTTAAACAGATAGTCATTTAAGTTCAAAGCACAGTCTAAAAAATCTACATCTTTTACTCTCCTCCTCCATATTTTGTGTTTTTGATGTCACATTCTACATCTTCATGTTTATCCCTGCACTGATTATTATAGTTTCAGTTGATTTTTATAATTTTGTGTTTTTCATACTAGCTTATTTAAGTGCTTGATCCTCACTTTTTACTATTTTACTTTTACTAGTGGGATTTTCCCATTCCGCTATATATTTACTTTTTGTTATAGTCTCCTTTTCCACTTGCAGAAGACCCTTTAACATTTAGGGTTTATTTAGTATTGATAAATTCTTTTAGTTTTTGCTTGTCTGAGCTGTTCTTTTTTTAGGGGGGTAATTAGGTTTACTTATCTATTTTCAGAGGGGGTACACTGGGGATTGAACCCAGGACCTTGTGTATGCTAAGCATGCACTCTACCACTTGAGTGATACCCTCCCCCCTGAGATGTTCTTTCTCTCTCCTTCATTCTAAGTGATAATCTTGCTGGGTAGAGTATCTTAGCTTGCAGGTTTTTTCCCTTTCAGCACTTTAAATATATCATGCCACTCCCTTCTGTGGATTACAAGATTTCTGCAAGAAAATCAGCTGATAGCTTTATGGGAGTTCCCTTGTATGTGACTTTGTTTTTCTCTTGCTGCCTTTAGAATTCTCTTTATTTTAACTTTTGCCATTTTAATTATGATATGTCTTGGTATGGGTCTGTTTGGGTTTATATTTCTTGGGAAATATTCTTTCTGTACCTGGGTATCTGTTACCTTCTTCAGGTTTGAGTAGTTTTCAGCCATAATTTTATCAAATACATCTTTGAGCCCCTTCTCTCTCTCATCCCCTTCTGTAAACACTGCAATTCAAATGCTGGTATGCTTAATGTTGTCTCAGATGTCTCTTAAATTGTTCTTCTTTTTTTAAAATTTGTCTTTATGTTTGCTGTTATGATTAAGTGATTTTCATTATTCCATCTTCCAGATCACTTATACATTCTTCTGTATCACCTAGTCTGCTGTTAATTCCTTCTAGTGTATTTTTCCTTTCATTTATTGTATTCCTCAGTTCTGACCTGTTCTTTTTATATTTTTAGTCTCTTGTTACTATTCTCATTGTTTTCATCTATTCATTCAGTTACCATTCTTATTACTAATGTTTTGAACTATTTGATAAATTGTTCATTTCTGCTTTATTATTTTTTTCAGGGGTTTTCTTTTTCTTTCAGTTGAAACAAATGCCTGTCTTCTCATTTTGCTTAACTTTCTGTGTCTCTATGAAATCAGGTGAAACAGTTACTAACTGCAGTCTTGCAGGGGTGTCCTTATTTGGGAGCATCTCTTTGCAGCCTGCCTGTGCCCAGTGGCTTTGGTGGAAGAGCTGGATTTGATATGAACAAAGACACATTTTTCTTCAGGGTGTGCAGGCAGCTGTTACCTTGGTAGGATGTGGGGCTGGAGATGGAAGGACTAGGGCCAGATCTAGGAATTTCTCTTTGACTCAGAGATCATTACCACATTATCAGGGTTGGGGTCAGGTCCCAAGTTGCTGGAGCAGAAGTGCTAAGGGTGGTGTCCATGCTGGCTTCATTCCCTTTAAATGTGTGCTGTCCCCTATCCCAGCACCAGCATTCTTGCCCTAGAGCAGTGCTGGAGCCGGAAGGGCTGATGCAGGTACTCGGCATGGGTGTGGGCACAGGCTAGGGCTACACTTAGTGACCAGACTACCTCTGGTGCACTGTCTGAGTAAGCACCAATAGCAGTTGCCCCTGTCCTAATTGGATGTCTGGTTCTGAGCTGCCTTTTTTCCCTCCCAGCTGAGCTTTTCCTTCATTTGTTGCTGCCCTCACTCTGGTGAGCAGTTATGTCGCAGAACAGGCAGGGATGGTCCTGGCATTCCACATAGGGCTGGGCATGGACTGTGGTGGTCCAGTCACAGAGATCTGGATTGCTTCTGATGCACTGCCTGTGTAAGCACCAGGAACGGCTGCCCTTTCCCTGCTTAGAGGTTGCTCTGAGCAATCTGTGTGCCTCACAGCCAAGCTTTCTCTCCCCTTGGGCACTGCAGCCCTTGCCCCAGTGTGGAGCTACATCATGAAGCAAGTAGGGTGTGAGCAGTCACTCGACTCAGGCTGGGGCACACGCCAGGCAGTCACAGGAAACTGGCCAGCATCCTGTGCTGTTTCAGCCCACCCTCTCTACCCTGTTGCGGAAGTAAGCAAGCATATGTGTGCTCCTAATGAGTGGATTCCAGGCTTCCTAAAGCCCTCATGTTAATCCCACTGGCCCTCCAACTAAACAGGGAGACTCTTCTTGGTCAGAATCCAGGGCTGGGGCACCCGATATGTGGTTCAAACTGCTCACTCCCCAGGGAGGCTCTCTGCTCATGTAATCCCCCTCCTCTTCTGAGTCCCTTCCCAGGGGCACCAGTCCCGACCTGATCATTTCTTCCCGCTTCCTACCCGATTCTCTGTGGATTGTTTGTATAGGAGTCTTTCTGCCAGTCTCCAGTTAGTTTTCAGTGAGAATTGTTCCACATGTAGATGTATTTTGTATGTGTTTGTTGGGGGAGGTTATTTCCATGTCTTCCTACTCTGCCATCTTGCTCTCTTCCTCTAAACTTATGTAATGTTACATGTCAATAGATCGCCATAAAGCTGAGTATGTGGGAAGAAAAGCTAGCCTAAGCAACTGCAAATCTGGCATTAAACTAGAAAGTCTCTGACTTGGTACCACAGTATCTGACATTTCTCTTAACCTGGATTTGACTTTGTTTAGAACCTGTCTTGTTTTTCTCATCTTCCCTGGCTGGATTGGGTATCAAATTACTTGGATTGAAATAGGATAATAAACCTATTACTACTCAAAAAGAAACTGCATTTAAGATCATAATTTATACAATTCTGTTGGACAAGTATTACAATGACAAAAATATGAAATACAAATGTGAAGTTTCTATTATTAACAGTAATAGACAGCTACTCTAATATCATGAAAATATTACTAGATGACAGATTTATGTATAATAGAGAAAAAATATATATAAATATAAATATATGTGTATATATTTAATCATATATATATAATTGAAATTATTTTCTTGGCAGATAAGTAGTAAGCTTAAAATAAAATCATAATTCATTAGGTAATTTTGGTAAGATTCTCTGCCCACTGCCAAGTTGTTCATAAATCCTACTGAAATCAATTACTTAATACACTACCTTATATCAACTACACAATTTCTATTCTTTTCTGAATGTTTAATATCTTTTTCTAAATATAATATTTCAAAAACAGAAAAGTTCAAGTTCTCATCAAGTCAAATGTGGCTCACCACATATATACCCAATAATTCCCTAAATTTGTGTTTGGGCTCAACATGTTACAAAGTACTTTAACGTTAAATTTCATTTGATACTTTCAAGGGTAGGTACCCTGTGTCATCAATTTGGGAAGTCATAATGGCTAGAATAAACTTATTGGCTGAAATGTTTGTTAAACTGGTTTTCAATAATCTATTTATTCTCCTGTATTAAAGGATATTTTTCCATTAGTTATTCTAAATTTTTCCTAATTGTCTCTGAGCTTTTGTATATGCTAGGTACTATCCTGATAAAAGAATATGGATTTAACAAGTAGTTGGTTGATTAATGTCTGTTTCTTTTGCTTGTGTATTTTCTCCTTTGACAAAGCCTCTGAATTATAATCTATATATATTAATCTTGCTAAGGCTCATTTCCCTCACTTTTAAAATGAGTAAATAGTATATAACAACAGTATTCATTTTAAGGTTTAAAGAGTTAAGTCCTATGAAACTCTGAGCACAGTGCTAAGTAAAACTGAGCAAAAGAAAAAAAGAAATGATAATTATTTTTCTCTTTCAGCAAATAGATTGATTCCAATCACTTCAATTATTTTGCTGTGTTTGGGGAAAATTATATAAAGGAAAAGAAGTATATATTTACATCTCAAAGTTAATGTGAGTGGATTCTAGGTGACAGTCAAGTGACTTCTCTACACAGCTTTTTAACTTTGTCTTCAAAAGGGCTACCTAGTGGTTTGGCAATTCCATTAACAAAAGGCAAAATTAGGTGTGGAAAGATCCAAAGGCCAGTAGGTAGGCTGCAGAGTGGCTCTCAGGAGCAGAGATGAGGTAACACTGCCATGTTTGTTTGTGAACATTTTGTTAACCACAGTCTTTGTGGTTATTTATACAGTGTGTTTACTGAGAGTCATAAGTGATGAAAAATGTGGAATTTGGGCTCAGAGTAACTTGGGTATAAATCCAAGTTTCTCACCGCATTATCTGTTTTATGTCAGGCAAGATACTTACTGCTTTTGGTCAGTCTCCTCATCTGCAAAATGAAGATAATAACACAGTTGAATTTCACAAAGTTGCATTACATAAAATCACACTAAAATATACATCATCTCTTGCACATAGTGGCTATTCCCCTGATAGAAGTCCCTTTCCTTTCTCAGACTCATCCTCATGATCCCCTCCCTCCCATCCTTCCACATCTATCAAATTGCCTTTAGCACCCAATAATCTGGTTCATAGTATCTCAGCCTTATTACCTGGTCCCAATACTGCTACTGAATATCTGTGTATTATAAAGAGGAAAGTAAACCACATACACACAATGAAACTGGCAAAGATGGGGAGCTTTGTAGTCAGATACATTTGTGTTCAAATCCTGGCACCATTACTACCAGCTGTAGATTTCTAAGAAAACTATTTCACGTGCGTAAATCTCAGTTTCATTATTTTTAAAGTGATTTATATGAACCTACTTTGTGTTGGTAAAATTGGGTATAGTGCATGTAAAGAAGCTGGAATAAAGCAGATTTATATATATAGGTATTAAAATAGTACATGCTTCAGTGGCAAAATAGATCCAAAGTACAGCTCAGGAGTGGAGGGCAGCTTGGATGGATTGGTGAAGGGATTCATAGCAAAATGGAGTTTTGACTTAAAGCATTGTGTGTCAATGGATCAAGTCAGTCAGCTAACATGTGGGATAGCCCGGAGCTTGGATGGTGCCTTAAAACAGCTATGAAAGTGCATTCTTTTTTCTTAACATCAACTGGAATTGTTTAGCCAGATGAAGTGTTTACATTAACCAAAACGCAACTCTGCCTGCATAGCTACTATTAATTGGATTAGATGCAATCTGGCCATCGAGTCTTGATTTACTATGCATGTAAGTCAGATGGCTTAGCAGCACAGACAGGCAGATGTTGTGGGAAAAATGGGTAGACTTTGACCAATAAATACTTGATCCCCTAAATGTGATTGTCTTGTTTGTAGACCATTCATTCATTCATACATTAGACACATATTTCTAGTCCCTGCCCTGAAAGATCCCAAAACCATGTCAGGCTGTCAGACTTACAGACAGACAATCATAGTACAGAGAGGTGAGTGCAATGTTTGAGACATGTCCTGGCGTTCTGGAAGTACAGTGAAATTCCTGATTCATCCTTGGAGGGCTGGAGAAGATCTCAGAACCAAATCTTGAGTATTAAAAGAGAGTTAAGAGTTACGAAAGCCAAACAGAGAGAGAAGGCATTCTAGGCAGAGGGGATACCATGAGCAAAATCCCAGTGGCATGTAATGTGTGTGCATGGGAAATGTTGCTGTGAGAACATGAATGCATAGAGTAAAGAGTGATAGGTATAGAAGTAGGTAAGTTAGATAATCTTGGAGGGTTTTGTAGACTGGGTAAAGGATCCTAGAAATTATAATCTAGGAATACTCAGATTTTCAAGCTGGTTTTGCATTAGAGCATGTTGATGATATATGAGAAATGCATTTGAGGAAGAATGAAACAGTGGATGTTATACTGGTACCACTGAGAGATGATAAGAGAGGAAATATAAGTAGGAATGCATAGAAAGATTCTGATTCAAAAGAGATTTAGGCAAGGAAATCTGGAGGGATTTAGTGATTTATTATGTAATAGGATTGAGAATAAGACAGAAGTATGCATGACTCTGTTTCTAGATTTAGTGACCAATCACTTGTGTAATTGCTTATTCTATGTCAGTTCATTCTACTACATCATAAACTTCATGACAGCAAGAACTAGATCTGTTCATCTCTTGACATATTTACAGCATTTCGCATAGTAGTTCCTAGCACATATGGATGCTCAATAAATGTTTGTTGAATCAGCGTATAATAGAAAATGCAGGATGATTAAGTGGTTTAAAAAGGGGAAGGTGATGAACGCCACATTAGATATGTTGGTTGGGAAATTTCTATGAAACATGCAGATGGAGGTAAGTAGCAGGTGTATATGTGTAGTCAGGGAGGACTGGGTCAGAAATCACTGAAATTCTCGGTCTGATGATTAGTTGCCTTTTACATCAGTAGATCTCTTCTTCACTGGTAATCAGTTGAAAGCATTTCCTGGTTGGTCAATTGATCTTTTTTTTTCACTCGATTCATTAATGAACAGAAACGTTTCTTTAGTGCTTGGGCTAAATGAGATTTTCAACTATACTGAATTAGATTCCTGCTCTATTAAAAAAAGAAAAACACTATACAATCTGGGGAATAAGTCTGAATTCCAGAGGTTTGGTCATGAATTTTAATTTACCTCAGTAATGCTTGCTCTATGTTAATCCTGAAAGGAAAAAAATAAACATATCCTCCCAGAAAGGTAGGGAATAAAATGTTGAAAAGCAAAATAACTGAATTGGAAACTGACCAAGATTGATGATTTCACGGCAAATGTTAATTTGAGGTGTACCCAGGAAAATTTGGAAGTAGCGGTATTTGAAGCCACAGCAGCCTGATAAATAATACCTGATCACAGTGCCAAATCCCAGCATTAGGACAGCAAGGCTACAGAATCAGATACGACCTAAATCTGAGGTCATCATCAAAGAAGTTTCACCTGCAGTGCTAGCCCCACCCTACAGGGAAGGGCTGTAGTTGATTAGTGATGTCTTCCATGGGCATAGGATAGGGGTCATGCAGTCGCCTGCACTAATATAGACAAAAGCCAAGTGAATATAGATAGGAGAAAATGTATCAGTGAAGCTCAGGAAGGGCCTTAAAAGGCATTTGATGGTGGGATTCACACCACAATATGCATGCCAGGTAGACATCCCCTGGAGCCCTCTAAAAATGAAGGCACAACTCATAAAATGCTGGTTTTATCTTTGAAAAGCTTGACCATTAGAAAGTTCTTCTGTAATCTGAGGGAAAGCAGGCTTATTTTAACCTCTGTCTGTTGCCTCAAGTTCTACTTTTGATGATACAGAGTAAGCTTAATCTGTAAGATAAACTAATAGCTCAAAGAAGAAGTCCAGAGGTAACTGAATTTTCCAAATTTTCTCTTTAAAAAATAGCATATTTTTGGTTAAATATTTTCTATGTTGACTAAGTAATCAGAAGCTGTAGAGTCTTATCTCCTGCTTCCTAGTTGGTCAATGTCTATAATTTCTGGAGAAAATAGTTTCCTGTTTTCAGACGCCTCTTTTTAAAGCAATCCTTTAGTTGTTCATATAAGGTTTTTTTTTTTAAACCATCTTAACCATTTTTTAAAATGTTTTATTGATGTATAGTCAGTTTACAATGTTGTGTTAATTTCTGGTGTACAGCATAGTGATTCAGTTTTTTATATATATATATTCCTTTTCATATTCTTTTTAATTATGGGCTATTACATTTAAGGGGTTTTAACCAATCCACATTTATGGAGACCTACTATGTGCTCAGTATTGGACTTGGCTTTTAAAGAAATGTCTCATTGTCCCTGCCTTCATGAAGCTTTTCATATACTATGCAATGGCACTACCTGCTCTTCTTTTGTCTGGTGCTCTTCTAACCAATAGCCTTTACAGATAGAAGGTTCCCAAATTATAAGACCTAAGGGAGTTGTCTTCAGAAAAGACCCTAAAAAATTGTCTTATTCCCACTGAAAGTCAATAAGTTAATCCAGGTGTATCTCTGGGTTCTCTTCTCCTACTCATTTTCCTTTGATCCCAAAGAGGAATTCATTATGCTCTTGATGTCACAATGACTGGCACTCTTGATGAGGTCAAAACCGTAGGCACTTCCTTATTAAAAGGGAGGCACATTTTTATATCACGTATTTTGACTTTCTCTGGATCATGCCTGATTGGCCCAGGGGAATACATCATGAAAAACAGACAGGAAAAGAACTGAGTCATAGTAGTGGCAGAGAGCCTCAATGTAAGAGTGAATTGATGCCTGCTTTTAAAGGGAGAACTACTGAAGTGGCCCTTTAAGCTACTAGAGGTGTCATCTGACTACTGGAATTATTATTCTGTCTTAAAGATACCTTCTTCTTTATGATGCTCAGACATATGATTGATACTCCTATTACCTATGTTCCATTTGTATACTTACAGGATGCATCTACATTCATACCAACTTTTGAGACAAATGAGTCTATTTCTTATTTGGCCACAAAAATGTATCTAAGGCACATTTACCCCCAGATTATCTTAGGCATATTTAGTCCAAGCATGATGGGGAGTAACTCATCATGCAGCATCTTGAGAAATTCCAGTAAGAGAAGATTCCCACACACAGCACTGTACCCTAAGGAATGACAGTGACAGATGACTGTGGCCAAAGAACAATAAAAACTGTGATCCATCTCACATAGAGAACATCTGAAGGCTCTTGACATGATAAGCTTCAGGAAATAAAAGGCTTAGGAGCCAATGCAGCTAACTTCAAATATGTAAATATAATACAACATTGTAAATCAACTGTACTTCAATTTTTTAAAAAGTAGATATAAAAACGGAGCCTCAGATTTGTTCTATATGTGTAAAAAGAGAAGAAATAAGGTTATTGCATGGAAGCACATGAAGATGGATTTTATTTAAATGTAAGTATTGTGACATTTCAACCTATTTCAACATTATGACCTACCCACTGCTCCCCAGCAGCAGGCCCTCCCAAAAAAGAATGGACGAGCTGCTTGAGTTAGTAAATTCTCCGTCACTAGAAGAGTTTTAAAGAGGTTGAGTGTCCCTTTCTTTTTCATCCTGGAGAGGTTGTTTCTGCATGTTTGAGAATTTGAAGGAGGTAAGTGACAAGGTTGTTTCAAGTCCATGTCTCCGTATCAAATGGTTTCTAGTTTTTAAAACAAAGAATTGACCTCAGGAACAGATTTTCAATTTTAAAGTTATTGGGTAAAATAAAAGCAGTAATTCTACCAGAAAAGTTGGACACCAACAGTAATCCATAGACAAGAAAACCAAGTACCATCTAAAGAAAATGTCCCCCTGGGGTAAGGTCGTTTGTCTCTATGATTTACACAGCTGTTTTTTAATTCTTAACAGATACTGTAAGATTAAAAAGAATCTACATTAGGTCAAGAAAGTGTCAGAAAAAGCTTCTTTTAGATTGTCACTATGTTGGAGATGGAAAAGAATATTGAGTTTAATCTATACACTTTGGGGTGCTTTGTAATTCAAAATAATATTAAAAAACAGTATGTTTGATAGAGCACTTTAGACCTTCCTAGATTAAAAATAATCTGTCAGCCGTACCTTTATGAAACAAGCATTAGATTAGAAAGGACAACTTCAGTTGTAGAAGTTGTGGTTGATTTCAGTGTAATCACTCAGCCCCTGAATAAAAAGTTAACCATGTCTATTAAGGAAATGGTTATTGAAAATATAGAAAAATAACAAAGAAGAAATAATTTGGGAATTTGTATTTGAGTAGAAAGTAGCAATGAATACAAAAAAGAGACAAGGAGTACCCAAGTCATAAAGATTCTTATAGGCTACTTAAAAATGTTTGGAACTTACCCTGTGGTTCTCAACCCCTCCATCTCCCAGGGAATAAAATAAGTCTGTTTTTGGTTGGCAAGATAGCTATTTAGCTCTGCCTCTTTCTATGGCATGTGGCTGCCACTGAAGGGTCTAGGCAGTAGAGAAAACACCAATATTTGTGCACCATAAGTAAATTCTCAAGGTTCACCAGGCTTCATTGCCCTTCTTCTTCATCTCCCCTTCCTTCTTCCTCAGTCAATCCACTTTGAGACATAGGATAACGTAAATGTTGCAGTGGTGGTCTTTAGGAATATGCATACACATTGTGGCTTTTTCTCTTTTTTGCTCCATGTGTATTTGGAGCCAGTCACGTGACTTTCTTTGACCAACGAATTTGAATACACGTTATGTGCGCATTGCTTTGGGGCCAGCATTTTATTTGCTAATGCTAAACCTTCTAGAACACTTTTCTTTCTGCCACATCAAGTTGCCCATTCGCCTGAGTAGTGAATAAGTACAGTGGGGACACAGAGGGAGCTCTCTAGCTGACCCGCATTGCACAGGCAGTATTGAATGATGGGGGCAGCGGGGAATCTGCAAAACTTTGTTGTACCCAGCTGAGAGTTTGGTGTTTTCTTGGTACAGAAGCATAACACAAAAATCCTGGCTGATACCATTGTAGATATTGAACTTGGTTTCCTTAGGGAGCGTTGCCATATGTGAAAATATTTAGGAAAGGTAGTTGGGGGAAGAGTCTCCCTCTAACACTCACCCAGAAAATTGAGGATTATGGACTCAGAAGGAGATTGGGTAGAAGGCCTGTGACCTGTAGCTGCATTAGCCTCAGATGAAAATAGGGTGGAGAGAAAAGCAACTGAACCTCAAAGAAATATAAAGATTAAAAAAAAAAACAACCTTCAGCAAGTTGTGGCACTAGCCTTATTCTACTGGACTAGAAAAAAATATTTGGGTGATTGACGTGGGAAATTTGCTGTCATTATAGCTGTTGACATCCTGCCTCAGTTTCTTTTAGCTTTAGTATCCAGAAACAATCCTGTCCCCTTAGTTGTTGGTAGAAAATTATTCTTATAATAAAAATCCAGACTGTTCCATGTAAGTGCAGGAGTGGAGAAGCAAGCTTCTGGTGTCCAATTCCCACCGTCAAAGCTAGAGAGCTAACTTTGAGAGGAGAAAAATATTGTATTAAAATTAGTTAGGAGTACTTTACGTATAAAGCAACTGATTTTCAACCAAGAGGAAGAAAGTCTGGATTTATGGTTAAAGTTATTTCTGAGTCCTATGTTGAGTAGATAGAGCTCCCATGGATATCAAGAGGACTTAACAAGTCACTTGGACAGAGCACTGACCTTCAAGCATGGGCATATTAATTTCAATAATCACCCAACACCTTAAAAAATGAATTAGAAAGGCAAGGCAGAAACAGTTTAGCCTAGTGGAAAGAGCACTAAAGAAGGACTCAGAAAGGCTGTGTTTGTCCTAGATCTGCCACAGATTAGCAATGTGACCTTGGACACGTCACGAGCCTTCATCAATACTCAAGTTTCCCCAGTTGTGAAATGAGTGGGTTAGCACCAGATGATCTCTGAAATCCTCATAGCTTCTGTGTGCTGTGACTCTCTAACCCTTTGATTTGGTGTTTATTCCCTAGTCTGACATCAGCTAGCTCAAAAAAGTCATTTAGTATTTCTGGACTTCATTTGCGTTGTGAGAATAATAGCTTATCTGCCCTAAGGAAAGGGCTGGAACCCATTAACTCTCAAAGTCCCTTCCAGCCCTAACATATTTTTCTATGAAATAAATATTTCAGGAGCACGTTATTATGTCTATTAATGTTTCTACCAGTGGTGTTGATAGGAGCCATGTGAACTGTGGCAGAGTGAAAGGGCTGGGAAGTAGGAGGGAGAAGAGGCAAGAAAGAAGAGTAAAGGATGGATAAGTAAAGATGAGATGATGGAGTGATGAAAGTAGTGAGTATGAGAGAGGAGAAAACCCAGCACTGACTTTTGCTTTGTCTGTCATTTAAGATGCTTTCCGTTACAAAGCAAAACAAAACAAGAGTAAAAAATATAGACGACCAAAATCAAACTGGTTACAAATGGAGACTGTGCTGCCTTGTGAATCTTACAAGCTGAGGAATATGGCAGTTTCAGACATAGTTTGAACCAGAGGCTCATGACTCCAATCTTTTCTCCCAAATGCCCTTGGCTTTGCCTTCCTCAAAGGGTAGGATTCATTACTACACTGGGTTCCCTCATGGAGGTAAAAATGGCTATAGCAGTTTCAGGCTTCCTGTTATATCCATTATGCCAGCGACAAAAAGACCGCTTTTATTTCTGCATTTCAAAGGAAAGGTGATCTGTTTTACTCACAACTGAATTCTCCATGCCTAGAAGGTTGATATGCACAAAGGAAGCCCTGAATGAATATGAATTAAATGAATGAATAGTGCTTAGCTCTTAAGGCTTTTATAAGACTTAAAGTAGATAATGCATATGAAGCACAGTGTCTGGCGTATAATAAGCTCCCAAGAAATGGTAGCCGGTTGCAGCAGCAGTGGTTATATAACAGGAATAATATTAGTGGAACAAGGGGCAGTATTAGAAGGATTTATTATATTCTAAAAGAAGGTTAAAAATATAGAAAAGATACAAAGTTCCAAAAATACAAGGAAAATTTTTATTATAGACATGAAGATGTTATCAGTCTTTTCTTTAAAAGTCTATATTTTCATGAGTTTAACAGTAATTCATACGTGTTGGAAAGATATAGCGGTTTCTAGAAATGACTAGCATTAAGGAAAAGCAGTTTGGGCTCAGACACAGAGTACTAGGTGAGTTAGCTTGGAGTTAATACAGCAGAAAAAAGTTAACAGCTGACATTTACTGAGTATTAACAATATGTCAGGACAAATGTGACAATGAATATATGTTCATGTATAAATGAAAAATAGTGCTCTATACTGGAATTTGACACAACATTGTAAAATGACTATAACTCAATAAAAAAAAGTTTTAAAAACTGTAAAAAAAAAAAAAAACCAATATGTCAGGCACTTAAGACCTTAATATAATATATAAGACCTTAAATATAATCACTTAATCCACAAACAAGCTTAGGAGGTAGTAATATTACTTTTCCCATTATCTAGATGAGGAAACTGAGATGCAGAACGATTATGTAACTTGGTCCCAGCTTACACAGCAAGAATCGGGCAAAGCCCAGGCCCAAACTCAGGCTATTTCCAGATCTTACTCTTAATCACTAACATCAACTTTCTCTCTATTATATGGGCCTTTCATGAGGACCTGTGACATTCTAAAGGACTTAATTTTTTTCTCTGAAAACAATAGGTGGCCCTCGGAAGTTCTAGAAAGGAGAAAAAGCATCACATTTTTATTGAAGTAAATAAATCTTTAATATTCATTAACATTATCTTTGTAAAGAAAAAAATAGTTCTTTTTTCTTACAGAAGGCATATAGATAAGAACATGAACTCAGTAATTGAATTCAGCGATTAACAGCTGACAATAGCACAAAAGTTACACTATTTCACAAAACACAGCAAACATAGTTAAGTCCCAGTTGAGAGTATATATAGCCTTACATTCTCACGAGTTTCTCAGCAAATATATATTTGGAGGCTATCATGTCTTTTATGTTTAAGCTTAACCTGTTTTAGAAATTCTGTAGTACAGTACAGGGTCTGTAGCTTTCAGGGGTGCAAAATTTTGGGTTCTTTACTCCTTGGTCTACAGAGTGCCTTCTCCCCATCCTCCCTCTGTGGCATCTATTGGTACAGACAATTTGGAGGGGAGATGATGAACTAGATTAATTAGGTTTACTTACCCTCAATTCCATAGCTCATGGTGGTGTGGAAAGAACATGGACTAGGGAGTTGGCTAGACCTCAGTTTAAATCTCAGCTCTACCACTTTTTCACTGAGTGAGTACCTGGTCAATGCAATAGTTTCTGGGAGGCAATCTTACCATTTTCCCCTTTCATCCCTCCAGTCCTTACGTCAGAATAGAATTCATCAAGTGGGAACTCAGCAAACCATATGACCTTGAACTGAAAGAAAAATAGAATTTTTTTTTTTTAACCCTGGCCAAGGCCAGCCATGAACAGAAAGGCTATCACTTCCACCCACAACACAGGGGGGTGTATTGGCTTTTGAAGGAATGTGTGGCTTCTTTGGAGCAGTGGTCTCACCTGGTGCATTTGGTCTAAGGCCCTGCATGGAGGCAGTGATGTGTAAAGGTCTGTATCAACACGGGCAGTTTCCTCTAATGCAGCATGTTGCTGCCTGCCAAGTGGCACAGGCCAAGGGCACGTTACAGATGGACAAAATGATTTTGGAAAAAGCAGGCAGCTCTCCCTCAACTCAAGCTTATTTCAAAATCTTCAAGCCGAAGTTTAACAGCAAAGATTCTGAACAAGTCTAGTTGGATTAGAATGATTTAGGTTTCTCTGATGATCTGGCCTGGTCTATAGGAATGAGTTTGGAAAACAGTATCAGAAGATACCAGTGAGCTAACTTTCTCATTGCAGTAACAGTTGTCCCCAAGCTCAGCACCATTATTTCAAGCACCTAACACAATGTCTTGCATGTGATACATACTCAATACTTACCAATGATTGAATGAATGAATGAATATTCTTGGTTGTCTGGTTTACGTAAGTCAGATACTTTGGGATAAAAAAGAGCTTGATGTGAAAAAAGTTACGTGGCTTTGTACATTTGATTTAACTCTTACCTCATTCCCTCATTCCATATTCCATAGCAAATGGATCACTAATCCCTAACATTCTTTTTTCTGAAATATTCACATTTCCCCCTGAATTCTGGGCCTTGCCATCTCTTGCCTGACTTGTTCTGCTTTACTCACATCTCTTTCTCTGTACCCGCCCTCCACGGCACCACCAGGTGATCTGATCATGTCTTTTCCTCCACTTCAAACCTTTCAGTGATTCCCAAAAGGCAAGTTAGACTCTCTTGGTGCATTTAAATGCAAACGGGCCCATCTTTCAGAAAATGATGCTTTTTCTAAGAGGCCTTGGTGGGCCAGGGCCACCCCACCTAATCAGCTGACTCTGCTCACTGGTATAGGGAAAGGAGCACCCACCCCCCCAAACACTCCCCTTTTCTCACCATTATGCCAGCTATGGGCAAGGACTCTCTCTCAACATAGGTTATAGTTCTATCACCTAAAAGAAAAAGCCAAATGTCGTTTCCAGCTTCCCTTGGAAGCTTTGCATGAGAAACAGAGCAGAGTGACTGATTTCAACTTTACATTTTGCTCCCAGCAAGACGGTACGCTCTGAGTTTTAAGCACTGAGGGCCCAGCGAGCCCCCAAATGCATTTTCCCAGGCACATTTCCTCCTCAATTTTTCTAACCTCTTACCATCATGGGGGAAATTTAATCCATATGTTTCTGGGTCATTTACACTTAACTCATCAAAATGTTGTGCTGTAAGAGCGACTTGATGTCAAGGAAGCCTTGTGGGCCTCATTTATACACGTCTTCTCTTTGAACCAGGAAGTTAAGGTTTGCCAGAAAAAGCAGAAATCAACATTTTAAAGGCTCCCTCTTTTCCTAAAGTGAAACTTTAGAACGTCTTACAGTGTGAGAACTTCTAAACCCAGAACGCCGGGGTTTTATTGCCTAGACATCAGTGGGCCCTCTAATCCTTTTTCCTTTCTCTCCTTACCCCCTGCCAGACAGTGTGCCGCCATTCTTAAAGAATATTTGAGAAAGGAAGAGTTACTTGGGGAAGTAGGAGTGGGGCAGGGGCCAAACAAAAGTGACGTGGAATTTCAGAATCCTGAAATTCAAAGGAAGTAATTGACTATGGAGGGCTTCATCTGTCACCCAAGAGAAACACATCCCCTACTGACTTGCTGAGCTAATGGAGATGAGTGAAACACCACGTGGCTTCCCCTGCAGATGTCAATTAAGTCCGCTGTAATTGAGGTATCTCTGGTCACCCTAGACCAGTGCTGTCCACTAGAACATTCAGCTGTGATTGGAATGTCCCACATATGTGCTGTCCAGCACACTAGCCATATGCAGCTACAAAGTACTTAAAGCATGACTCTAGTGATTGAGAAACTGAATTTTTGATTTTTTTAAAAAAACAAATCCAACTGAGAAAATTTGAATATCTAGTTGGCTTTATTAAGCAGTTCATGAATTGGGCAGCCTCCCCTCTAGCAACCAAAAGAGTGCTCCAAATTAGAAGATTTTTATCAGAAGAAGGGGGCTATTAGAAAATAAAGAATTATCTTTTCTTTCTTTTTTTTAATTGAAGTATAGTTACAGTATGTCAGTTTCTGGTATACAGCATAATATTCCAGTCATGCATTTACAAGATATTGAATATAGTTCCCTATGTTATAAAAAAGAAATTTGTTTTTTATGTTTTTATATGTAGTGATAAACTTTTGCAAATCTCAAACTCCCAAATTTATCCCTTCCCACCCACTTTCTCCCAGTAACCATGAGATTGTTTACTGTGTCTGCGAGTCTGTTTCTGTTTTGTAGGTAAGTTCATTACTGTCTTCTTTTCTCTTATTTTTTTTCTTTTTAGAATCCACATATAAGTGATATCATATGGTGTTTTTCTTTATCTTTCTGGCTTACTTCACTTAGAATGATCATCTCCAGGTTCATCCATGTTGCTGCGAATGGCATTATTTTATTCTTTTTTATCACTGAGTAGTATTCCATTGTGTGTGTGTGTGTGTGTGTGTGTGTGAGTGTGTGAGTGTATGTGTGTATGTCACAACTTCTTTATCAAGTCATCTGTTGATAGACATTTAGGTTCTTTCCATGTCTTGGCTATTGTAAACAGTGCTGCTATGAACATTGGGGTGCATGTGTCTTTTTGAATTATAATTATTTTAGTACAGGAAATCTTTTTTGAGAGGGAAAGGGAAAGGCAAGGGTTTTATTATGCAGATGCCTCTTCTTCTTGGGTGGGTAGAGAGGACTCACAAGGCTGATAACCTCATTGGTGCTGACCAGAAAATTCCAGGCTGATTAAGATTACATTTCTGCTAAAGGTCAAAATTGCAGCTAGATGAGGCATTATGTCTGGGTTTGGTATCATAAGCTTTAGCACAGGTGACACCATTTTGAGCCTGTGTTTTTTCTCTTTAACAGTTTTGATTAAATTAAATTTTAAACAGTCACATTTGGACAGTGCAGTTGTAGACTCTACAGTGATGAAACAACCATAGCATCTCTTGTGTTTTAGCTAGTTCTTAAAATATGTAGAGCCTTTATAATGCAGCATGAATACATTTTTAGTATTAAAAAGTTAGCCAGTGGGACTTTCTGAATAATGGTGGAAAAACCTAACTGAATCAAGAATATATTTATCAAAATCCAATAACAGAAACCAGTCCAAAGTTTCAGCTGGCTTTGTTTAGTAATAGGAATATTAAGAGGGTATTCTGTCTATTGTATGGAAAACAATTAGACTCAGGTACCTTTATGATTACAAGTGACTGGAATGAAAAGCAAACAGGCTTCTTGGGAGTTGGTGCCCATGGGATGGCCCATGTTGTAGTTCTTTGTTCCTTTAATCATTTTCAAATATTGATGAGACAGATAGATGATACTTTGAGATGCAGTAGTGCATGTTCCCACACATGCATGAAGATTTCTCGGAAGGCTCATGACCATATCTAATAGTTTTAATATCGTGTCTTAAAGGTGGCCTAAGGTCTACACTCTGAAGCTCAAATTGTTAGAATAACCAAAAGCTAAAAAGGGAAAGATTAATGAGTCAACATACTGTTGGTCTCTTTCACGGAAAGAAACTTTTCTCAGGGGCCTACAAGCAGAAGAGTATTAAGCATCCTGCTGTGGCTAGTGTGACAACCAAAAAATGTCTTTATTTTCAACACCAAAGATTTTTTTTTTTTTTTACGCCAATCACTAAGAGTTAAGAACTGTTGGAGCAATCCAATCCCCGACAAGGAACCTCTCATACTCCATTTAAAAAATTAGCCTGCTTTTCTCTCTACGCGTTATAATTCCGGCCAAGTTGTAGGAAACATGCTGACTGTTCTCAGCTAGTGAATATTTGGAAAAATCTCAAAGTCATTCATTAGGAGAAGTAAAAGGTATTTGAAATGCTTGGAAATGTTGAAGAAAAATTACAATTATGCTTGAGTCACTGGGGCTCGTGAGTCACCTACCACCTCACTGTATCTTGATTAATTTACTAACTAATTAACCATTTCTTGGGCTCCTCTTTAGGCAAGGCACAGTGCATAATAAAAAAACTTTAATTGAAGAGCTCCAAACTTCATTCATTCATCTGTTAATTCAGCAGCAGTCTGAGATATTGAGCCTTGTATTCCACTACGCTAAGCCAAAGACAAGAGTGCCTGTGTATGCAAGGTGCTCGGTCATTAGTCTTAGTCGATGAAAAATCTGGACTATTCAGTCTCAGCGTTCCTACCTGATTATGTCAAAGAAGCTCAACTAGGCAGCCTTCGATTTTCACACATGCCGTGGGAATGCCTTCTGTCAGTCACCACAGTTCAGCCATTCTTTTCCAGTTGGCAGTGGCCGCGGAGCATGGACGATGCAGTGCTGAGTTGTGCTGCCTCCCCTTCCCTGGGCATTGCTATTAGGGAGGCTACAAATGAAAAATGTTTCGGAGAGGTCATAAATGGTGCTGCACCCGCAGTTTGCTGGACATCTTCTAAATGGTTTTTCTCTGTAACACTGTTTGGCAAACAGAAGTTCTTTAAAATTATACTTGAAAATAGCTGTGATGACTTCCTTTAGATTCCCTCCTTGTTGCTAGTTTTCTGTTCCTCTTTGGTCTGCCTCCATAGCTACTAGATTTTGGACATTCTCAGGGCAGCTCTGCTATTGGGAGAGGAGTTTGCATTTAGAAGTACTAACTATGGGCCCAGAGACTGTTTTAAATGTTTTACCATGTTTTTTTGTTTTAAATCCATTGACATAAAATTCCTATGAATTTTATTATATTTGTTATTCTCATTTTACAAAAGAAAAAAAAAAGAGGGAATGAGACTAGGAGAGGATAACCAACCCAAATGAACACAGCATGTAATTAAAGGAGCTAAAGCATAGCTTTGCTGCATGACCTCCTGTGTCCTGAGCTCATGCTTTCAGTCTCTCCCCTGTCCTATTACATCTTAGGCTCAGTACATAGTCTTCTTAGTGGGAAATTATTAAGGTGACTTACTTTTTCCGATAGCATGTTCAGAGAAGCCATTTCTAGAAAATTTGTATTTCTGGGGAAAAAAATACTAAAATCATGCTAAAGGATCATAAATATTTTGCTAAAGTCACAAGATTTATATCTTTGGAGAACTGTAGATGAGATGACCCTTACAGAACTCTCACCTTGTTACCACGCAGAAGCAGACATACACTGTGGATTAACATATTAGTATTAATGATCACTTGTGAAGGTGGGCATTGATAAAGTCACTAGCTAAAATGCTAGTTAAAAACTATAAAAATAGCTACTATTAAGTTATATTAGAAGCAGGAAGACAAGAGTTGAACTTGGTGTAAATTATCTAAATCCTGTCATAGCAGGACACCAATGGATAATGTCTGAAATTGATAAGACAAATGCCCACATAGCATAGCATATTATTTAGATAGGGAGATAGCATTCAGAAGAAATAACTAAAAGTGGTTGTTAATAATTAAAAGTTAGAGAGTAGGGGTGGTGATGTGTGGGTCAATAGACTCTTTTGACGTCCAAAAAGAAAAAACAAAAAATAGCTACTATTGACCAGACGCTTACTCTCTGCTGCATAGGGTACTTTGTCACCTCTATCCCTGGGAGCGCAGAGAGAAACTCAAGGCCAATCATTTGCAATTCCAGCAGGAACCAAATCCAGTTCTAATCTAGCTTTAGACTACTTTCTCTCAGCATTCTGCTGTACCACCTTGAGGTCACACATGGGAACACCTTATAGGAGGTCAAGAACTGCAGGAACATGAGAGACAGGAGCTGTGATCTGCACACCTATACCTCGTTTTCTGAGTTACGGCCAACTGCGTCCTTTAGACCGCAATGTAGATGTGCCTTCTTCCTCTGAGGTTTCTCAACAGAATTCATCACCTAACTGGAGCCCAAAATCACTGCTCCTAGATGAAAAAAGAATGAAACATACATAGCTGTAGAGTGAATTCCTGACTCAGCATAGAATAAATACCTGTTTGACAGATCCTTAACTTCTTTACAGCAGCGGAATGTGACACTGGAGAGGAAAAGAAGCTTAAGGAGAGCAGGAGAAAGATCAGCCTGATTGAGTGTCATTATTTGTATTCCCTGTAAAGATTGTAAGGGCTGAGCCACACATCAGAAGGTCCAAGGGTCCCCATTGTCTGTGGCTTGAAGTTTAATACTATTGCCAAGAACCAACTGGCATCAGTAACTGTTACCTACGAAACTGATGGAAAGTGTGTACTAAGGGGCATTCATCCATTCAGCAGGACCATAATTTTATGAAAGGTAGTTAGCATTGGCAGGTGAGCCATAATATATCTGACCTTCAATCATAAATCAAAAGCAGGTAGAAAAAACACTGGACAATATATCTCCTGCCACCAGGTTGCCCATAAAATACAGCATACTTCGCTGGGCAATCACAGATGGATAAAACAGCATGCTGTTTATATCATCCCTGAATCTCTGGGTTGGACTGAAATGAAAAGCTTTGGTAATCTTCCCACCCAACAAAGCTTTGCTCCTTGGGCGTACTGACATGTCAGCATCTGTTTTAATGCCACAGCTGCAGAACAATGTCTGAAACCACTGACTGCCCAGAAAAATAGAAGGCAGAACAGAAACAGCTTCTCCAAAGCCCCAGATGAAATGGTCCAAGTTTAATGATCCAAAGAGAGACACTGATTTGTTTCTTACCATATCAAAGGCAAAGAGATCATTTACAACTTGTAGTTCTGTGCCCTCATTCATCAAAGCTACATGTCTCTGTACCAGAGTTCATAATTTCAAAAGACGGGCTTCATTTCCCCATCAAAACTTTGTTGGCCATGCACTGCATGCAGGTGCCAGTGATACGTGGACATGTAAGACAATCAGACACAGCAGTTGAGGGCCTTACAGGCAGAAGACGACTGTCTGTATTGGAGAGCTAGCCACTTGATTTTCAAGTCTGTACTGCACATTTTGGGGCCTAAGAAGAGTATTCAGTTCTTTCTAGGAGTGAGGCAGGAAAAATCTCTACAGAAGTAGGGCTTATCTGAGTACTGTAAAATGTGTATGGGATTACATAGTAGAAAAGCCAGATATGAAAGTCTTTCCAGCAGAGGAAGCTACAAAAGCGAGGGCAGACACACAGCATGTTAGGAAAGCTGTCAGCAGTTGGTATAGCTACAGAAATAGCCTGTGACGTGGGGTGGGAGTGTGAGATAATGCTGAGCAGAGGCTGGGGCTGGGGCTGGGGCTGGATCATGGAGAGGTTAGGCTAGTGAATGTACACCCTGTGATTCCCAGGGGAGCCACATGAACTTATAGATACCTGGACTCATGCGAGGAGATAATGATTTCTAAGACTGGGAAAGGGGGAGGGCAGAGAACCTGTATTTTTCAACGGCTCTCCACACCAAGAACAACTAATTCTAATGCAGCCAGTCTTTGAAGAGTTTAACCGAGGGAGAAATATGATCTGATTTATACTTTAGAAAGATCATTCCGGGAATAGACTGGAATACAGATTTGAAGTGGTAAGGACTGAAGCCAAGGAGACTCTCTTAAGTAGTCATTGTATTGCCACACATTTGGGAGGTAAAACTAATGCTGAGAGAGGTTAAGAGACTTCCCAAAATCAGTGTAGCTGGTAACAGCGGCAGAATTTGAAACCAGATAGTTCTCATTCGAAAATCTGAACTTTTCCATTATGCTCCTTTATTTACCCTGCTGCTGCAGGAATGCTGCTGAAGATGGCTAGGTCTTAGCCTAAGGTTGGAAGCAAAGGAAATCAACTCTGGCCACTTAAACGCCAAAGATAACAAGCACAGGTGATCACAGAACACAGACCCACACTGGTTGGAACTAAGCATTTTTGCTGATTGGAATTCAGTTCCCCAGCCTGCCTGTAATTCAAGTACAGCATAATTAAAACTCATGTAATTGGCATCATATTACCGACAGACAATTAGAAAAGTGGTACATACATTAGGCACGTTTTCCTCTAATGGCTGCACTGTGATATAAAAGATGAATTGAGTAAACAATGGCACAACCAGAAATTACAATTTAGCCTTTCGCTGAACTAGGCTCTCCGTTTGCATGATCTCATATAATTATCACAAGAACTTTATGAACTATGTAGTATTAACCTTATTTTATTTTTTTGACCTTTATTTTTAGTTTCTTCTAGTCTTATTGAGGTATAATTGACAAAAAAATTTGTGTATATTTAAGGCATACAATGTGACGATTTGATATACATTGTGAAATAATTACCTCATTCATGCTAAGTAACTCTGCTAATACCTTAAACACATAATACTTACTCTTTTAACAATTTCAAGGATACAATACAGTATTATTAACTATAGTCACCATGCTGGACATTAGACCCCCAGAAATTACTCATTTTGGTATCCTTTGACCAACATCTTCCCATTCCCCACACCCCCAGCCCCTGGTAACTACCGTTCTACTCTCTACTTCTGTTAAGTTGGACCTTTTTTTTTTAAGAGTCCACATAGGATATCATGCAGTATTTGTCTTTCTGTGGCTGACTTATTTCACTCAGCATAATGTCCATCAGATTCATCCATGTTGTCACAAGTGACAAGATTTCTATTTTATGAATAAAAAATACTCCCATGTGTGCACATATATTGCATATATAATTGTCTCCATTCATCTGCTGACCGACACTTAGGTTGTTTTTATGTCTTGTCAATTGAGTGGTACTTCAGTGAATATGGGAGTGCAGGTATCTCTTTGAGATGCTGATTTCATTTCCTCTGGATATATACTCAGAAGTGGGATTGCTGAACCATACGGCTACTTTTTAATTTAAGAAAGCAAAGCCTAGAGAGGTTTAGTAACTTGCTTAAGACCACATAGCAGTGGTTGGAAGCGAACCTTTGTCTGACTCTAAAGCCTCTTCTCTTTCCACTTACTCACAATCATTCCATTTTACAATGTGTTTTCAGACGAAAGGTCAAAGTTTATTAAGCACATCACCAGCTCAAGTGTTTTTACAGAAAACCTGGGCATGTTCAGTTTATACCAGGGCTTAAAAAATTCCTGGAAACATGAGATCATTTTTATCTAATTCTAATTTAGCTTACTAATAGATTATTACTCGAGATGATTTTTGAAAATGCTGGGCCTTTGTTTCCGTGTGAGATGCACTGAGTTTTTGCTCTTCTTTAGGACTAACCAATAATAATAAGCAACCTAAAGCAGGCACTAGCAAAACAAAGCAAGTGAGTACATTTCATTCAGGAAGCTGAGTAGAGGTAAAATAGCGCAGGTGAAAAACCGGACTCTTTAGAACCTTCAGATAGGAAACTAAGCTGCCTCTCATTGTGAATGCTCTGACAGAAGAAAAATGTATAAGACTATGTTCACATGTGCGTATGTGTTCATGTTTGTGCATGCATGTGTAGGTAGGCACGTGCTATTATGCACAGACATGAATACATTCCATATACTGGAGTCAGGCTTGGGCAGAGGGCCCCCATGGATGTGGAGGAAGGAGAGGACCCAAGCCACCAAGTGGTGCTTGTAGCTCTTGAGGTCTTAGGAGAGCTGAGTTTGTGGGTTACGTGGGATTTCTTGGGGGCAATAATCAAGCATGGTCCCTTTTATTGGGAATTTACCAGACTATTCCTTATTGTATGTAAATGACTTAAAATCTTCTTTAAAACACTATGAAATAGGCATTCAATTTCATGTTTTATAGATGAAGGAAGTAAATCTCAGAAAGGTTGAAGACAGGATTTGAATATAGATTTCAGTGTCTCCAAAGCCTCACACTGTCTGTAAATCCCCACTTCTGGGGGCGGTCTCTGCACCCTTTTTTTAAATTGAGGTACAGTTGATATACAATACTGTATTTCAAGTGTACAATGCAGTGATTCATAACTTTTATAAATTATACTCCATTTATAGTTTTTTGTAAAATATTGTCTCTCTTCCCTGTGATGTAGAATATGTCCTTGTAGCTTATTTACATTGTAGTTTGTACCTCTTAATCCCCTACTCCAATATTGCAACCTCTCCCTGCTCTCTCTCCACTGGTAACCAGTACTTTGTTCTCTACATCTGTGAGTCTGTTTCAGTTTTTATTACATTCACTCGTTTGATTTCTTGGATTCCACATGTAAGTGATAACATACAGTTTTTTTCTTTCTCTGTCTTAACCTATTTCACCAAGCATATCTTTCAAGTCCATTCATGTTGCTATAAATGGCAAGATTTCATTCTTTTTTATGGCTGAGTTGTATTTCATTGTGTATATATACCATGTCTTCTTTATCCATTCATCTGTTGATGAACACTTAGGTTGTTTCCAAATCTTGGTTATTGTAAATTATGCTGCTATGAACATTAGGGTGCATGTATCTTTTCAAATTCATGTTTTCATTTCCTTTGGATAAATAGCCAGGAGTGGAATTGCTGGATCATGTGGTTGTTTTATTTTTAGTGTTTTGAGGAATGTCCATACTGTTTTCTATAGTGACTCCAATTTACATTCCTATCAACAGTGTACAAGGGTTCCCTTTTCTCCACATCTTTGCCAACATTTGTTATTTGTAGACTTTTTTTTAATGATAGCCATTCTGACAGGTATGAGGTGGTATCTTATTGTGGGTTTTGATATGCATTTCTCTAATTAGTTCTGTTGAGCATCTTTTAATTTACCTGTTGGCTATCTATGTCTTCTTTGAAAAAATATCTATTCAGGTCTTCTGCCCATTTTTAATCAAGTTGTTTGTTTTCCTGATACTGAGTTGGATAAGCTATTTATATACCTTGGATGTTAACCCCTTATCAGTCATATTATTTGCAAATATTTTCTCCCATTCAGTAGGCTGTCTTTTCATTTTGTCAGTGGTTTCTATTGTTGTGTGAAAACATTTCAGTCTAACTAGGTCCCATTTGTTTATTCTTAACACCTTTATTGTGGTATGATTCCCATACAGTAGCTACACATATTTGAGCTGTACAATTTTATGAATTTTGATAGATGGATAAACCAATGAAACCACCATCACAATCAAGATAGGTAACATTTCCATCACTCTCCAAGAGGTGCAAATTTCAAATTCCCAATTTATCCCTTCCCACCCTCTTTAACCCTTGGTAACCATAAGTTTGTTTTCTATGTCTGTGAGTCTGTTTCTCTTTTGTAGATATGTTCATTTGGGTCTTTTTTTTTTTTTAGGTTCCACATATAAGTGATATCATGTGGTATTTTTCTTTCTCTTTCTGACTTACTTCAGTTAGAATGACAATCTCCAGGTTCACCCATGTTGCTGAAAATGGCATTATTTTATTATTTTTATGGCTGAGTAGTATTCCATTTTGTATATATACTACATCTTCTTTATCCAGTCATCTGTCAATAGACATTTAGATTGTTTCCATGTCTTGGCTATTGTAAGTAGCGCTGCTGTGAACACTGGGGTTCATGTGACTTTTCGAGTTACATTTCCTCCAGATATAAGCCCAGGAGTGGGATTGCTGGATCGTGTGGTGTCTATTTTTAGTTTTTTGAGGATTCTCCATACTGTCCTCCACAGTGGCTTCACCAATTTACATTCCCAACAACAGTGTAGGAGGGTTCCTTTTTCTCAACACCCTCTCCAGCATTTATCGTTTGTGGAGTTTTTAATGATGGCCATTCTGACTGGCGTAAGGTAATATCTCATTGTAGTTTTGATTTGCATTTCTGTAACAATTAGTGATATTGAGCATCTTTTCATGTTCTCGTTGGCCATCTGGATGTCTTTGGAGAGATGTCTATTTGGTCTTCTGCTCATTACTTTTTAAACTGAATTACAGTCAATTATAATATGTCAATCTCTAGGATACAGTACAATGTCCCAGTCATACATATATATATATTCCTTTTCATATTTTTTCCATTAAAGGTTATTACAAGATATTGAACATAGTTCCCTGTACTATATGAAATTCTTCAAATCTATTTTTAAATATAGTGACTAACGTTTGTAAATATCAAACTCCCAGATTTATCCCCTCCCACCCCCTTTCCCCGGTAACCGTAAGATTGTTTACTAAGTCTGCAAGTCTGTTTTGTAAATGAGTTCATAGTGTCTTTTTTTTTTTTTTTAGATTCTACATATGAGTGATACCATATGGTATTTTTCTTTCTCTTTCTGGCTTCACTTAGAATGATGACCTCTAGGTCAATCCATGTTGCTGCAAATGGCATTATTTTATTCTTTTTTATGGCTGAGTAGTATTCCATTGTATAAATATACCACAGCTTCTTTATCCGCTCATCTGTTGATGGACATTTAGGTTGTTTCCATGTCTTCGATACTGTATATAGTGCTGCTATGAACATTGGGCTGCACGTATCTTTTCTCATTAGAGTTCCCTCTGGATATATACCCAGAAGTGGGGTTGCTGGATCATATGGTAAGTCTATTTTTAGTTTTCTGAGGAGTTTCTATACTATTTTCCATAATGGCTGCACCAAACTATATTCCTATAAGCAGTGTAGGAGGGTTCCCTTTTCTCCACACCCTCTCCAGCATTTATTGTTCGTGGACTTTTGAATGACGGCCTCATTGTAGTTTTGATTTGCATTTCTCTGATAATTAGTGCTATTGAGCATTTTTTCATATGTCTATTGGCCATTTGTATGTCTTCATTGGAGAATTACTTATTTAGGTCTTCTGCGCATTTTGGGATTGGGTTCTTTGGTTTGTTGTTGTTGTTGTTATTAAGTTGTATGAGCTGTTTATATATTCTGTAAATGAAGCCTTTGTCTGTTGCATAACTTGCAAATATTTTCTCCCATTCTATAGGTTATAATTTTGTTTTGCTTATAGTTTCCTTTGCTGTGCAAAAGCTTATGAGTTTAATTAGGTCCCATTTCTTTATTTTTGTTATTTCCATTGCCTGGGTAGACTGCCCTAGGAGAAGAACATTGCTAAGATTTATGTCAGAGAATGGTTTGCCTATGTTTTTTTCTAGCAGATTTCTTGTGTTTTGTCTTATATTTAAATCTTTAAGCCATTTTGAGTTTATTTTTGTGTATAGAGTGAGGGAGTGTTCTAACTTCATTGATGTACATGCTGCTGTCCAGTTTTTGCAACGCCATTTACTGAAGGGACTATCTTTTCTCCATTTTATATTCTTGACTCCTTTGTCAAACATTAATTGACCATAGGTCTGCAGATTTATTTCCGGGCTCTCTATTCTGTTCCATTGATCCATATGTCTGTTTTTATGCCAATACTATGCTGTTTTGATTATTGTAGTTCTATAATATTGTCTGAAGTCTGGGAGGGTTATTCCTCCAGTTTTGTTCTTTTTTATTCAACACTGCTTTGGCAATTCTGGCTGGGTCTTTTGTGATTCCATGTAAATCTTAGGATCGTTTGTTCCAGTTCTGTAAAAAAAAAATTTTCCTGGGTAATTTGATAGGGATTGCATTAAATCTGTAGATTGCCTTGGGCAGTATGACCATTTTAATGATACTGATTCTTCCCATCCAAGAGCATGGGATATCTTTCCATTTCTTTGTCTTCTTTAATTTTCTTAATCTATGCTTTGTAGTTCTGCATGTGTAAGTCTTTCACCTCCTTGGTCAGATTTATTCCTAAGCATTTTTCTTCTGCCCATTTTTTTATTGGGTTGCTTTTTTTTTTTTTTTGATATTAGGCTGTATGAGATGTTTGTTTATTTTGCTTTTGTTTCTTTAGAGTTAGGGGACTGAGCCAAATATATATATATATGTATATAATATATAATATATTATATATATATATACAGCTACCATTTATGTCGAAGAGTTTTATGCCTGTGTTCTTTTCTAGTTTTATGGTTTCATATCTTGCATGTAGTTCTTTAAATCATTTGAATTTACTTTTGTATATAGTGTGAGGAAATGTTCTAATCTCATTCTTTTACAAGCAGCTTCCCAGTTTTCCCAGCACGACTTAGTGAAGAGAGTTTCATTTCTCCATGTATCTTCTCCAGGTATATTCTTGCCTCCTTTGTAAGAGATTAATTAACTATATGTGTGTGGGTTTACTTCTGGACTTTCTGTTGTGTTCCCCTGATTTATATATCTTTTTTTGTGCCAGTACCAGGCTGTTTTGATTATTGTACCTATGTAGTATAGTCTGAAGTCAAAGAACTTGATACCTCCAGCTTTGTTCTTTTTTCTCAATTTTTTTCTGGCAGTCTGGGGTCTTTTGAGTTTCCATATAAATTTTAATATCATTGGTTCTAGTTCTGTAAATAAAAAAAAAGTCAGGTATTTTGTTAGGGGTTGCATTAAAACTATAGATTGCTTTGGGTAGTATGGACATTTTAACAATATTAACTCTTCCAGACCAAGAACACAGGATATCTTCCATTTGTTTGTATCATTCTTAAATTTCATTCATTCATTCTCCTGACTTCTTTGATCATATTTATAATCATTACCTAAACTCTTTATCAATTAGGCTGTCTATCTCCCCTTCTCTTCGTTCTTCTCACAGGATTTTATCTTGACCCTTTGTTTAGAGCATGTTCCTCTGTCACCTCATTTTACCTAATGTGCTGCTTTTGTTTCTATTTATCTGGTATATTGGTTACATTTCCTGATCTTGGAGAAGTGGCGTTTCCTAGGATATGTCCTATGCATCCCAGCAGTACACTCCCCTCTGGTCACCAGAGCTATACGCACTAAGATTTCCCCCTATGTGGGCTGCATGGGTCCTTTTGTATGGCTGGCTGACTACTGTGGGCAGTTTGGTAGGTGTGGCTGGCCCCTGGTTCAATTGGTTGCCAGTACCTGCATTGGGTGGAGACTCCCAGTACTGTTTGGTGGGGCCAGGTCACAGATGGCCGGCTGTGGAGCCCTGGGTGTTGCAGATCTAATGCTGGCTCACTGGTGGGCAGAGCTGTGTTCTGGGGTGGGTGGTTGTGGGGGTGGGGGTCCTGGATCCATTATTGACCTGCTGGTGTATGGGGCTTGTTCCTAACAGGGTTGGCTGTGTGTTCCTGTTTGTCCCAAAGCTGGTGGTGGCCCCATGGTGAGTGGGGATGGATCTCATGGCCACTGGCAGAGGAGTCCAAGGTATCTTGGAGCTGGTGTTGGCCTGTTGATGGGTGAGGCTAGGGCCTGGGGTTTTCCAGGGCTTGTATCTGCCTTCAGGGGGGCAAGACTGAGACCAGGGTTCATGCCAGCTCACTGGTGGATGAAGTTGGGTCCAAGAGTCTCTGGCTGGGGTCCTCAAAGCTGGTGTCAGCCTGCTGATGGGTCTAAGGTGTCCCAGGGCTGGTCCTAGTCTTTGGTATATAGGGATGCGGCCCAGGGGATCGTGGGTCTAGTGCTGGCCCCCTGGTGGATGGAGCTGGGTTCCAGTGTTTCTCACTTCAGGGCTTTTAGAGTCCCTGTCAGCCCACTGGTGGGTGGGTCTGGGGCTCAGGGGGTCCTGGAGCTGGTGCCTAAGTGGGTCCTCCTGGAGTCTCTGGCTCCAAGGCCTAGGGGTCCTGGAGTTGGTGTCTGCAGCTGATGGATGGAGCCTAGGGGATCCTGGGGCTAGTACAGACACACTAGTGAGAGGGGCTGAGGCCTAGGGTCACTGGTTGCAGGGCCCTGGGGATCCTCAGTCTAGTGGCTGCACATGGATATGTGGGGCTGGGTCCTGGGGTGGCTGTGGGTTCAGCAGGTCCTAAGGCAGCCTGCCCGCTGATGGGTGGGCCTGCGGCCCCACCCAGTTAGTTTGGCCTGAGGCATCCCAGTACTGTTGTCTACAGTCTGGTGAGCAGGGCTACCTGTAGCCTGGTGCCAATAAGCTAGAGGGAGGATTCTAAAATGGCACTCGCAAGCACCAGCTGTCCAGAGGGTAGAAAGGGCTCCCACAAATGGCAGCTACCGGTGTCTGTGTCCCCAGGGTGAGCTCCAGCTGCCTCCTGCCTCTCCAGGAGACCCTCCAAGACAGGCAGATGGGTCTGGCCCAGCCTGCTTCCAAATTACTGCTGCTTCCCTGAGTCCTGGCATGTGTGAGATCTTGTGTGCTTTAAGAGTGGAGACTCTATTTTCCATAGCCCTCTGGATCTTCCAAAAGTAGGCCCCACTAGCCTTCAAAGCCAAACATTCTGGGGGCTCATGTTCCTGGTGTGGGACCCCTAGGCTGAGGAGCCTGGCATGGAGCTCAGCTTCACTGCTCCTTAGGGAGAACCTCTACAACTGTAATTGTCCTCCCTTTTGTGGATTGCCCACCCAGAGCTATGGTCTTGACTATACCATGACTTCAAACCCCCTACCTGTGTCTTGAGTGGTTCCTTCTTTTGTATCTTTAGTTGTAGAAGGCCTTCTCTGCTAGATTGCAATATTATCAATAGTTGCTCTGTAAATATTTGTAATTTTGTTGTGCATGTGAGAGGAGGTGAGCTCAGGGTCTTCCTACTCTGCCATCTTGTCCAAGCTTTCTCAGTCTCTGTACTCTTAACAACAATATCAGTTGTGATGCTTAGAAATTCCTGTGGCAATAGGCTTTCCCTGGTTTAATATGAAGGAAATAATTTTTTAAATTAGGTGTATTACATCTGATAAGCAACAGCCGAAGACCTAAAGGTGGACACAATCATCAAACATAATTTGAAAAGTCAGCAGGTTTTCAGAAAGGCTATCATGATAGCCCTTGCCTTGAGCTCAACCTTCCAATTACCCAGTCTGGTAATTTTATTTTTAAAAATGTATCTTCACTAGTCTCTCTCTTCCAACCAAGGTGCTCAATAAATATTTGTTGATGAATATTGAATGAGGGTAGAAAAAAATAATTCAAAGTCATGGAATAGCCTCAAGAATTTTAGTTTTATTTCATTGATCTTCCTGAAAAATCCTTTCATAAGGATAACATAACTGGCATTGGATGCAAATGAATGACATTTGGTTATTCCATGAAGAAAAAGGCAGTGAACTTCAGGATAGTATAATCTGTGTTTTCTCAACAAGGTCCCAAGGATAGAGCCTCACTGAATATTATATTAGAGTAATGCTAGCTGCTGTCATCAATACATTCCAAACTTCAATGGCTTAACACAATAAAAGTTCATTCCTTGCTCATAAAAGAATCCAACACTTTTGTTCCTGCTTGGCAGGCAGTTTTCCTTCACGTAATCATTCAAGGAACAAGTCCCTACAGTCTTGTAGCTCTGGTATCTGAAAGGGCTTTGGAGTCAGATATGGGAAAAGGGGAAGAGAGAACCCTCCCCTCTTTAAACCCTGGCCCAGAGCAATAGACATCCCTTACAGTCCACTAGAGAAATGTAGCTCGCGGCCAGTTCACACAAGTGAAGTTAAAAAATATAATCCTTGGTGGGGCAGCTTCCTCCCCAACAACTCCACACTATAGCAGGGGAAATACCCCTTCCCAGTGGACTCTGCCATTCCTTCACTCCATACATATGCCTATACTCCCAGGGGAGAATGGAATTTATCACCTATTCCAGGAACTATATTATAGTCTTATATTATCTCACCTTATCTTTCCAAAAGCTCTGTGAATTATTATCCTGATTTATCAGAAAAAGAAATTTAGACTCCAAGGAAGGAACTAGCCAAGGTGATGTAGCTGGTTGGTGATGGCACCTGGATTTAAATCTAGCACAGTCTAATTCCAAAGCATATCCTCTGTCCACTGAACCCAAGGAGGATTCATATTACCAAGAATTTGCCTGTTTCTTCAAGAGAATCTGAGTTATAGCTGAGTTGATGCTTTACATTCTTGGATTGGACTAATCTTTAAAATATATTGGACAGTATTTTTTCTTCTTGATTAGCGGGTAAGAGTCTAGGGAGGATATTTAAATTACTTATAGACAAAATAACTCTTTATACACATCTGAGTTAAATAAGTTAGTCTCTTTCCCTCCCTCCCTTTGTCTCTCTTTTCTGTGCGTTAGCTTTAGTCACTTTTACTAAAGAATGGCTTCCTCATATGATCCCACTTGTATGAAATGTGTAGAATAGACCATAAAGAGATGAAAAAATAGATGAATGGCTTGCAGGGTCTAGGGGAATGGGGGAAAGGGATGGGACTGCTAATGAGTACAAGATTTCATTGTGGAGTGATAGAAATATTTTAGCATTAGTGGTAATGGGTATATAACTGAATATGCTAAAAATCACTGAATTACGGACACTAAAATGGTGAAATTTATGGTTTGTGAATTACATCTCAATAGAGCTGTTATTTAAAAACAAGCAAGCAAGCAAACAATAGCTTAATCTCCAGGTTGAGGTAAATAGCCCTTGGCAAATTCCAAGCATCATCTATTGTGGCTCTCACCACCATAGGCTGAATCTTTCCCATATCCAATTCAAACAAACAGAAAAAAACACACTCAGAGGGATAAAAAAAAACTTACTGGCCCAGTTTAGATCAGGAGCCCTTTGCTAGACATGTCAGCTTTGGCAGAAGGACCATGATCATATAATACAGATAGGACCATGGGATCTCCCTTCTGTAAATAGTACTGGTCTGAGCGAATGGGGGATCACTGTAGATCAATCAGCACCTAAAGAGGTATCTACTATATATCAGGCTCTGCTGGAGATATTTATGGTAACGTACACCTTGGTTTAAATATTCTCACGATCCTAGGCGGTAACCCCATATACCTAATTAGGGAATCAGCCTATGAAAGCCATATAAGCACTGGACTCAGACACATCAGTTTTAGAATCCTACCACTGACAAATTCTATGCCAGACAAGTCACATCGATCCACACACGGTGTCCAACTTTATTTCAGTCATTGTAATAACAGTCTATCACTGGGTCATTACATATCGTTGGATAAGTAAAGATGTATGCAGAATGTTTAGCACAGAGCTTATGCATGTGGTCTCCACGTAGAGTAGGTACCTCACAAATGTTAAGGAAACAGTGGTACAACCAGTTGGTGCAAGCAGTGATGAAGCAATTCATGTAACCAGCCCCAAACTAGTGATCCCACGTGGACACTCAAGAATGACCACAGGAGCTAGCTTTTCTCAGTTGTATTCCTGACCAGTTGAGTAATTAAGATAGTCTTGCAGTCCCCGCCATTTGCAACATCTGCAGCAACACACTTATAAGGGTGTTACGAGTAATAGTGATAATCTGTCCCAGTTTCACATCTGGCCAAATATTTCTGTATCTATTCTGTTTTGGTAATCCCTTCTCCACCTAGAGACACCCTGTTGATGCTTCAAGACTGAACTCATGTGTCACTCCCTGTCTGAGACCTTTGGTGACCTTGCCACTCCTCCAGGCAGAGTTAACCATCCCCTACTCTGTTTTAATATAGTAATACGGTCATACTTCTAAGGTACTGTTGAACACTTCAGTAGATTTTATGCATCATCCCCCACAAGAATAGAGTGTCTAAGACAGTAGCAGGCTAGAACCCAGCACAGCATCTAGTTGATGTGGATGTTCAGGAACAATTTGTTGAATGTAAGAATAGGAAACACAAAAAGGAACAATGTGTGGCATCCAGTAACAGCAGATAAGTATTTGTTAAGTTCGATTAAACTGGGTTATCACAAAGGACGTATGAATTAGGTAGGGCTGGAAATTTTATTCTCATTTACAAGAAAAAGTCAGAGAGATTAAATGACTTGCACAAAGAAACATTAAGAAAATGATAAACCTGAGTCCAGCAAGGAAATATGCCTTCTGATTTCTACTTTAATGCCTTTTCCCTTTCACCAAGCTGCCTCAAAATTTAAACAAAGAAGAGTTCAACAACAAAATGAAAACTTAGAATCAGATTAATGGTTGTTTGGGTCCTTCTTGTATCATTTATCATCAAATGAGCCTAACCAGTTGCCGTAAAAATTGCCACTGTTCTCATAGCCTTTTCTGGCCTCTCTACCTTATAGGTTCTTGTAATATATTAGTGAGGATTAGTATTTCTTGTATAAAACCTCACAGCTTTGAGAAGAAAGGCTGTCCTGGATTCATGCTGGTCATTAGGCAGATGGGATGTGACCAAGGGGCACCGCTAATCAGAATAGGCCAAGGACAAGGACCCATATATCTCCATTCTTCCAAAGCAGTGTTCTCCCTTTGACATACAACAGTTGTCATCATAAAATGACAGGTGCACATCTGTAAGTGCCAGTCTTTTATAACAGTTAAAGAAGAAATAGGTCAAAATGTAGAAACAATGAATTCCATTTTTACTTCTTACCTAATGATTGGTAGAAATGTCTATAGCAATATTGATCCTACAACAATTTGTTTCAACTTGGAGGCCTCCCAGTTTAATCAACTTTTCAAACACTTTTTGGCCTAAACTTTCAACTATTTTGGCCATAGGTCTAATATTTTGGAAAATGCTTTCTGATCTTAGTACTCAATTTCCATTATAAAGTTGACATTTTTAACTTGAATTTTTTTTGCTGAATGCTTTCAGAGAATTAGCAAAGAGCAATACCACCAAATTGCTTATAACTACAGGGTCTCATTAATCATCACTATTCCCTTATAACAACGAAAAACTGAAAAATGTGTCCCCATTTGGCTGATGACTAACCAGAAGGAAGGAAATGAAAACCTTTAGAGACAGCACTATGCGTAGGTATTTCATTATATCATTTAATCCTCATATTACCCTAAGATGAATATAATTATCCTTGTTTTACTGATGAGAAACTGAGGCTCATAGAACCCAAATGACTTCCACATGTCATACATCCAAAAAGTTAGAGTCTAGGGACATTTCTGCTATATCACAGTGAGAGGTTGTCTTACAGAGACAAAAACAGCATAGAATCCCACCATAATCTACTCTCTAGTCTCCAGTCATTTCCAGCTGAAATTTTCTAGTATTTTTCTAGCAGTGAACTTTATGAACAGTAATAAGTCATCAAATGGTCTGTCCTGTGCCATTCATTCACTCATTCAACAGAGAGTGCCTCACTGTGCACTAGCATGGGAGAGAAAGACAGTTTTTATAAAATGGAAAGTCAGCATATGATAAAAAGGAATCTTCTGATGTGAACACATTCCCAGATGCTGTCAGAAGTGCTACACAAAAACTGCCTCTTAGCCCATTCCTTCTTAAAAATTCATGCCAGAATACTGATTCTGACAGAGCCCACATTATCATTGTTGACAAGACAAATCTGATAGTAAAGCAAAAATGAACTACGTTTTAAAGACATCTTAAATGTCTAATGTATATTTCAAAGGAAAAAACATGCCTCAAACTTGATTAGGGATACTAACTTGGCAACTTACTGCCAAATGTCAGCTTAAAATGCATTCAGCCATTCATCCCTTCATCCAGCTAACCATCATTCAGTCATTTAACTGCTAATAGCAATTGCTAACCCTTTCTGAAGTTTTCTATGCACCGGACATTATTCTAAATGCTTAGGTATATATTACCTCATGGAATTCTCACAAGTCTTTGAGATAAGCACTATTAACTCTGTTTTAGAGATAACAGACAGGCTAAGTAACTTACCCAGGATCACACATGGGCAAAAACGGTGGCAGTCTGGCTCCAGGATGCTCTAAACCACTGTTATCAGTCTGGTTTTTTTTTGGAAAGTTTGTTAGTATCTACTTATATTAGGCACCAGGCTAAATTAAAGGGAAACCACAGTGAAGATAAACATGGTTCCTGTCTTCAGGGTGCTGCCATTCAGCAGAGAAGGGGGAGAATCTATAAGCAAGTACACACGATGTAACAAGTGTTACAACAGAGGAAATACAAGCTAGAACACAGGAACATATATCAGGGAAGGTAGTGTTATGACGATCCACAGGAGGACAGGTGAGTGTGATGCCAGCAATATGATAGTCTTCCACATGTTGTGCATGCAGGTAAGCAGTAAACTGGATAATTACTTAGACCCACATTAGGGGCCAGGCTGTGCTCAGTAGGATCTAGCAGTGAATTAAAAAGAGAGAGAGAGACCCTAGTGGCAAACGATGGGGCAGGCTGTTGTCTTGGCACTACTTAGAGAAGAGCTGTGCTGTGATACGAGGAGTGGGTGGTGTGGAACGAGGAGAGGCAGAGGAAAGAAGCCTGCAGTTGTAGAATCAGAAGAATGGAATCAAAGGATGAGAGGCAGATGAGAGTTAGCAAAGTGCCATCAATCAAATGAATAAGCAGAAAGGTGGGGCTCTGTATCATTAAAATTGTTAATGCTAAATTTCTGCTGGAATATTTCTTACATGCTCCTCAAATAGGATTCTTCACAAGACTTCAAGAAACATACTAGGTGGGACAAAAATAAGTACATAGGTTGTGTGTGTGTGTTCCTTTCTCCCATAGTTTGCTGAAACTTCTGTCGTCTTTCCAAGTTCCCTGGAATCTCAGTCATAGAAAGGAGTAAGTTGGAAAGGGGCATGAGGCCTAGTTACTATACTTTATAAATGATGAAAAGTCTACACAAAACCAGAAACTCTAAAATAGGGTTTCTGAAGGAAATAAAAAAAAGCAATATTATTATGAACTGGATTATGCTCCTCTTAAATTCATATATTATTAAAACCCTAAAACCCCGTGACTCAGAGTGTGACTGTATTTGGAGATGGCTTTTAAAGAGGTGATTAAGTTAAAACGAGTCTGTTAAGAGTGAGCCCTAATCCACTTGGACTGGTGTCCCTAAGAGGAAATTTGGACACAAGAAGGAACACCAGGCATGCATGTGCACGGAGGAAAGACAGTTTGAGGACATAGTGAGAAGACGGTCGTCTCCATGTCAGAAGAGAGGCATAGATGATTCCATCCCTGCTGGCACCTTTCAGCCTCCAGAGGATAATTAATTAAGTCACCCAGCCTGTGGTTCGTTCGTTCTCTCTTTCTCAAGCATATTGCTGTATTTGAGCTTGTTAACAAGGCATGACGATGATGAACCCCACCCACACAGAGCAGCTAAGGTTTGAGCTCATACACTATTCACAGATAGCACTGGAAATAGCTGAACTAGAGTAGTTTCAAGCCTGCTGCCCTCTGAACATAATCCAACAGCCTCTCAGCACCACAGATATCTGTGGACTGAATGGCATAAATACGGAAAAATGAGAATAAATATTACACTGGCTAGTAAATCTAAATAGAGATAGATAAAACATAAGTGCAACCAAAGAAAGCCAGCAAAGTAATACCAAAAACCTAAAGCTTATTAACGCCAAGCATTGCCAATCTTATTTTGCCAGGAGTCTTCTAGTTCCCACTTTCCATCTTCAAAAGCAAGTGGAAATGGTGATCATTAGGAAGAGACCTAGCATTCTTTTTCCTGCTAACTTTCATGAGATATTGGGGCGTGGGGGCATGTGACACAGGGCTTGAGGACTATCTGAAATAACGGCGGTTCCAATGCACCAGGAATATGTGACCCTCACTAGAGTCCCTGTCTGAGGGTGGTATTAATGCCCCTTTGACAAGTTCAAAGATCAATGTCTTTACTGGGATTGTTAGTCTTTCTCTTTGGGAAAGGAGGTGATTGTACAAGTGTGCCAAGCATTGTGGGTCTCATCGCAGATGCTAAGGCAGCCACACACTAGGTCACTCATGTGGCTCCATCTTTAATGCTTCTAACTGTGACTATGAAGCTTGCCTCCTGTACATAAATCCATGATGAAAAAGACCATATGCTGTTATATATCAACATAAATTTCCCAAGCAAATGTTCATGTCTTTGCAGACACAAGGCTTCTGTTCCTCCATCCACAGTAGGAAAATAATATTTTTATACAGGCATACGGTAATAAGACCCAGTTACCTTCAAATTCTTACACTTGCAGCTCACTGCCAACTGTTTCCTGCTCCGCCACCAACAGGTGCTGTAGCATAAACCATTTAGGAGACGTGCACCTAAAATGCTGTGAGCTGGTGAGCTCTCCAAAAACAACGCTCCTTTTAGAAGACATAACAGCTTCTCATAAATATCCCAGCCCTTTAATGGTATGCTGGAAAGGTTGTGACAGAAGACCCCTATACTTGGTGAATTATGTAAAACAGCAGATAGCTTCAAGCAGTTTATTGCTCAGCTCTGTCTCAATTTAGACCTGACTGAAGTACATGGAGGCAAATTTAGCCAAATCTGAAATCTAACATCAGAATCACATACTTTATGCCTCCCAGACTATTCCATGAGTTTAAGGGGAAGGTGCAGAGATGGCAGATGGCAGTGTGATAGAGCTAAAAAGCTTTTGGCTTTAGAAGTCATGAGTTCTAGTCATTTACCAGCCATACGAGCCTTGAAGTATGTCACTGAACCTCCTTGCTCTTCAGATTTTTCATCTTTACAGTGAGAATGGTTAATAGCACCTCAACTTGTTTTGCAAGTCCTAAATCATTCCTAGTGTGTTTAACACCTCATCTCAGAAACCGAGTGTTCTCTTAGGATGATAAGAAGCTGATAGTTCTAACTAGGTGATACTGAGTGGGGATTTGAGGATCACAGACTCTCCCATATTGTAGGTACAAGGTATGTTGGTTTTACATGTATGAAAGTGCCTCTGTATACATGGAAATGTTCTAGAAGGAGTGTGTCTGGGATTTTCTGAGCAGAATGGAGTTTAAGATTTTTTTTAACTGGACATCTATCCTTTTGATTATGCATTACTTTTTAATGATCAAAATGTCTTCTTATAGATAAAGCTGTAATTGAGCAAATGGGGTTGGGGAGAAAAAAGACACAAGACTGCTTTCCATAGTTATGAGAGGGAACAGATTCCTATTTTACAGGCTGAAGCAGGAAAAAAGAGAAAGGAGAATATTGTTTCCTGCAATTGCTGAATTTTTGTTTCTTAACTCCTTGATCTTAACACTCAAGCCCAGGTCACTGCCCAGTGGACTGTCCCTCTTGGAGGCAGAGACCTGCAGCTCAGCAAGACAATAATACCCTTAGATTGGTTTTTTCACCACAAGCAACCTCTGCTCCTGGGATGGTAGATAATTCAGCTTTTTTCTGCAGAAGCAGGGCTGACCACACTAGTTGTTCTCATCCATGTGAACAGTGCTCCCACCCCCAGTCTACACAGCAGCCTTCCAACCAGCAGGATCATGGATACGAGTCAGTATAATATACCAGTTTCATTGACTAAAGGCCACACTGCACCCCAGGCTAGAACATTCCCTGCTCTGAGGCCCATTTCAAATTACGCACAGGCACGTTGTCCAACATAGCACACCAGAGGTTACATAACGAGTCCAAGTGACAGCATAGAAATACATAAATTAATGCAGTGCCTGCAATACAAAAGTTGCCCAGTTTGGACAATATGAATCAATCATCAAATTCACAGAGTGAAAGGGAATTCCCAAATTTAAATTACCGTTTTAGTTACAGTTCAAAAGAGTTCAAGTCCAAAAGAATTCCTCTCTAAATTTATCTTTCTAATCAGTCTCAATCCAGTAGGGTAGAATCATTTCTTCAGTAGCTGCAATTTCCAAAACTTTAAGCTGAGTCATTAGAACCCCAAGTATCTAACAAGCCTCACCTTTCAGAGTCTAAATCATTAATAACATGCAAAAGATTATTTAAGCACCAGAACAACATCTAAGAATTTAAAAAATCCCACATGCAAATCCCCAGTCCCATAACAGTTACCCAAGCAAAATTATGTTGACAGAGCTAGGTGCATAGTATGTTTTAGAACCACATAACTATCAACAGCCAAAGACCATGGCAGACTTTTGATTTTATTACGTGGGGGACAGGAAACTGCATGTAACTTACGAGGACAAGGATGGAGGGGACTGACAGAAAAGAAAGAGAGGTGTTTTAGTTTTGGAATGTTAAAACAAAATGAAACCTGCTTTTAAAATGTAAATCTAAACTTACTGATAAGTGATATCTCCTAGGTGATATCAAAATGGTTAATAAGTTGTGGAACTGGAAATTTTGGTAAAATTGAATTTCAGATAACTTGGAAGATTTTCTGGCTGATTGGATTCTCTTGAACTCCACGGTGCCTAGACAAGTGTTATCACACATTAGATACCTTTTAACATTGCCTGCAAAAAGCCTTGTTAAGAATGTACCTGTATATTAACAGCTTCCTCATACCATTAGGGTCAAGTTCAAAAATCTTTACCTGCTTATTAACAGTCAGATCCTTAAAGCTGAGAACCCTAAACACAGTTAATAACTTTTCAAGCTCACGTGTCCCTCACTATTCCTACTCTTCAAATGTACTGTGCCCACTACCAGGCCTTCACACCTACCTCTGAATTGCCCTACTTGAAGTATTTTGACAAATGCTTTTATATATTACTGTATTTAATCTTGATAATTCTCTTCAGGGGTAAGTCTGAATGTCTTCCTTTACCAGTGAGGAAACAGGCTAGAAAATAAACAGCCCAAGACAACACAGCTAAAAAGGAAAGGTGTGAGAACTTGAACCCAAAGTTAGAATAGATTGAAAGCCTAGTCTCTTAACCATTTTACCACCGCATAGTAGGGTATAATAGTTGAGATACGACAATAAAACTTGTGCTCTTTCTAAAATATAACTACGTTTCTTGGGTCATAAACCATACATGTTCATTACATTATAGCTATATAAGGCTTCCCATATAAAATGGGAAAAAGTGTGTTTCCATTTCTGGCAATATAGGGGAATAGATAACCTGAAAATACCACTACTACAGAATACCTTGATACTCCCTTGAGTAAAGGATCAGAGGATGCATTAAATAAGTTGCTTAGTCTGGCAATAATGTGTAGAAAGAACTGGAGTGGGGTCAAACAGGATAAAAATAGTCTTAACAAAATATTTTCACTTGTCTTTCAATTATATAGACTTGGAAAGTTTTCTAAACTTTGTAGGTAACCCGACAGTTAGAAAGTGGTATATATAAATGTATGCATGTGCAACTCATTTTTTAAGCAAAGTTTCCTTTTTTGTTAAGTATTGTGATGTCAGTTTTCTCATCCTGTTAATTTGAAAAATGCCTCTTGTGTGCCTTCCTAATTTGCATACCACTCCCCAGCTTGTCTCCTGGATGTCTGCAGTTTCAAATTCTAACACGTGTGCATTACACAGGATGCTAGGTAGAGGTCAATAGATGTTACTATGAAAAATATTTAAAAGAAAAACGGTCTGCCTCTAACTGCTTATTAGCAAAATATACAATGTTCTACTTTAGATCCTTCAGTGAGTGAGTCATGTGGGTCAGTCTACACATTGGCTGGTTAGTGTATTATTCCTGCCAAATCATCCAGTTGAGATGGGAACATTAATTTATTTGAGCAGACATGTGTCTATGTGGCTTTAACAAAACAGCCATATGCTGCTCCAATAAGTAACATAACAAAGAAAGCACAATTAATGCCAGAACCTACACTAGAACTTTTGAAAGGGACCATGGTGAATGTTCTTCAGCCTTACTTTTCAGTGGCATTTCACTTGTTCTAATGATCTTCTGCACCAATCTGGTCCAACACATATTGCCCCAATTAAGTGTGAATTCTGTGATGTTTTACATTAGCTTTGGGTTTCCTTCCTCTCTTTAATGGATTTTAACTAGAGGATTTAAAGCATAGCCATAGATCTTTGGATGTAGGCTCCCCTCCTCTACCCAAGACTTTGTGGGGAGGGGTCTTGTCTTGCAGGGCTGAGGGAGCCAGGTATTACTAAAATCCCTTGGCCAAATACTATCTTTAATTGAGGTCACTACCAAAGCTAACCCTTAGCTTGGTATGATTTTTCCAAAGTTAGTGACATTATTTTTGTAAAATGAAATGTATTCTACTATAAATTTACTATATACAGAACATTCAAAAAGTTTTGAAAGTAGGAAGAGGGAAAATCTTTACCTGGATTACCCCCAAATGACCACTGTTAAATTTATTGTGTGCATTCACTACTGCAGTGATTTTATGTATAATTTTTTCAATATAATATGGTCATTGATTGATATATATGCTATTTTTGTGTTAACAGAAGTATAGTCCCACTTTTTTAAACAAAAAAATTTAATGGCTACACTAAATATTCTTACCCTAAATATTTTCAGAAAATTGGGTTGTTTCCAATATTGCACTATGACAATAAACACAAGTGTTACTAACATAGTACTTAGAGATACCTGCTGTTACTAGTTGCTTTTGTATCTTTCCAGAAATGTCTATTAATTTAGATGCATAAATGTATGTGTGTATTTAATACAAATGGGCTTATAATAACCATATTCTTTACTTTGTTATAAAAAACTGTCAATGAGAATATTTTGTGGTAGTGGCCCAGATTCTAGAGCCAGGTTGCCTGAATGGAAATACAGCTTCAATACGTAATAGCTTTTGCAACCTTAGCATATTATTTTATCTATACCTCAGTTTTCTTATCAATTAAATGAGAATAATAAAATAGTACATACTTCATAAAATTGTCAAGATTAAATGACACATAGTAAGCATAATACAGATGTCTTGTTATTTTCCAAATCTCACTTTTAACAGTAGTATAATATTCCACAATATGGTTGAACTGCAAGTCATCTTATTCATGGACATTTTACATTCTTATCAGTCATATAGCCTGTTAAATACAAAACTATAATAAAGATCCATTTAAATATATCTTCTACACATGCATGAACCCACCTGTTATATCCATAATTAAAACTTGTAAAAAAAATTGCTGAGTCAAAAGAAAAGCATTCATTTTAAAATTTGCCCTCTACTATGATCATACCAATTTTACTTCTACATTGCTCAGTAACTGTCTCCATACTTTTTAGCCAACACTGGTTTTCTCAGTAGTTTCATATTTTGTTATTTCAGGAGATAAAATATGTTATTTTGCTTTAATTTGCAGGCCCCTCATCTTGTGTGTGATTTAACATCTAATGATAGATTGTAAGGCCAGCTCACTTTTTTTAAACTCTGGGAACTATAGAATAATGTCCTTTGATCATTTTTTAAAACTGAATTGCTCTGTTTTTATTTGTAAGGTATGTTATAGAGTAATCAGTGTTTTGTCTTAAGTGTTGAAAAACTCCTCAGTTAATAATTGTCTTTTAATTTATGATACCTATTTCTATACACAAGTTCTTTATTATTTATTATTTTTAAATAATTGGAATGTCATAATTAGAATAGCCTTCCCCACTCTAAGGATACTAAACGTTACTGGATCAATTAAGATTAAAATGTTACCCATTTTTCAAAAGACCTAAATAGATATTTCTCCAAAGAAGACTGTCAGAGAAATGCAAATCAAAACTACAATGAGACATTATCCCACATTAGTAAGAATGGCCATCACTAAAAAGTCCACAAAGAATAAATGCTGGAGAGGATATGGAGAAAACGTAACATTGGTATAAGTGTAGTTTGGTGGAGCTACTATGGAAAACAGTATGGAGATTCCTTAAAAAACTAATAGACATACCGCATGACCCAGCAACCCAACTCCTAGGCACATATCAGGAGAAGAATCTTAATTTGACAAGATACATGCACCTCAATGTTCAGAGCAGCACTATTTACAATAGCCAAGACATGGAAGCAATGTACAGATGATTGGATAAATAAGATGTGGTATATAGAATAGAATACCACTCAGCCATAAAAAATGAAATAATGTCATTTGAAACTACATGGACAGACCTAGAGATAGTTATACTAAGTGAAGTAAGTCAAAGACAAATACCATATGATATAACGTAATCTGGAATCTAAAAAAATGATATAAATGAACTTATTTACAAAACAGAAATAGACTCACATAGAAAACAAACCTATGGTTACCAAAGGGAAAAAAAGTGGGGGAGGATAAATTGGGAGTTTGGGATTAGCAGATACAAACTACAATATATAAAATAGCTAAACAACAAGGACCTACTGTAAAACATGGGGAATTACCTACAATATATTGTAATAACCTATAATGAAAAATAATATATAAATATGTATGTATAACTGAATCACTATGCTGTACACCAGAAACTAACACTGTAAATCAACTATACTTCAATAAAAATGTTACCCATTTTATCTTCTAGTACTTGTATGATTTTTGTATGTTTATATTGTGTGTGTATCTATCTAGAATTCATTTTACTAAAATAATTAATGTGTAAGATTAAATATATATATTTCCTCCAAAACTCTTTTCACTACTGTCTTGAAATGCTATCCTTCTCAAACTTTTAGAAATTCACATTTATTTGGGACCTTTCTGAATTCACTATTTTTTTTTCATTATTCTGTTCTTGTTCCTGCCTAAACTAGTTTTAAGCGTAGAAAGCCTTCCACCTCTGACAAGAGTTTTAAAAATCGCCTCTATTTTCTTTTGCATTTATTGTTTTATTTTTTATTAAATTTAGTTCTTTGAAAGATTTGGGATTTCCTTAAGGTGCTGGTCCCATTTTTATTCCTCTAGAGGTGAAAGATCAAGCCCATCAAATGTTTTTCTTCCTCAGACTTTTCTTAACAGAATATGTTTATCAGGAATTCTTAACAGTTTTCTTGTGCATGCTCAGTCCTTACTCTTTATTCTCAGACTTGACACCTTTTTTTTTTTTTAACATCTGTTATAAGGATGTTAATATGGTCATCTAAATCACTCTCAGAAGAAGAAAGAGGATCTAAGGGAAGTGCTAGGTGCTGAAAAGTCATTTAATCATTATAAGAGTTCTATTATGAAGGCACTGTTATTTTCTTATAAATGACTAAATAAACCCAGGAAGCCACAGACCAACTATCTTGTAAATGGCACAGTCAAAACTTGAATACAGGTCTGTCTGGTCAACCTCAAAACCCCATGCCTTTTCTCCCATGCTGCACTAATGTCGTTTTGTAATTCTACATAATGACCTAGTGCCCTATCCTAGATCCTAGGGATCCTCTTATTACAGTTGTCTTTATTTCATTTAATAGATGAAGAAAAAGAATTAACAGTGTTCTTCTATATCATGGTTTAGCACCTCAATTTTTTATACATACACACAATATACTGCACATATTTTTAAAATTTACATATATGTGCTGTTCATTGTTTCTAAGAATGTTTAGTTTTAGTTTTTTAAACTTAGTTATCAAAGGAATAAAGCCAACCACAAAATAAGAATTAGTTAAAAAAGATACATACACCCTGCTATTAACAGCATAGCACCTCAATTTTTACAGAGGGAAATATAGTTTAGGAAATGGGAAAAGTTTTCCTACAATATAGGATACTTTTTAAAACAATTTTTAAAAGATTTCCTATGATGTGTCTTCTCTGGAATTTATCATCCTTTTTCCTAAAAAATTATTCACTGAAAGTGATTCAAACATGAGGTAGACCTTCTGTTAAAACTGTGCTTCCTCTTTCATCAGTCAGAGTGGGCTTCAACTGCTTTAGCAGAAACTTGAGAACAGCACCTTAAATGGTAAGAGGTTTTATTTTTCTTCAGTAACAAGACAGCTGGAGGTAGTCCAAGGTTGGTTCAGGTGCTCAAGGAAGTCACTGAAAACCCAAGATTATTCTAGCTTCTATGATTGCAAGATGGCTATTTTTCTGTCGGGCCTTGAGGCTAAATTCCAACAGAAATAGAGAGAAGACCAAAGGCTGGTGCCAGCTGAATCTCTCCCCTCTTATGAGGAGAACAGTAACTTTTCCAGAGGACCCATTTAATGGGCTTATCTGTATGTCATACAGCCATCAGAAGCTACAAGACAGCCTGAGAAATCAAGATTTTTCAACTGAGTGAAGTACTGCCTATGTATTATTAGGTTCTCTTGATTAGGAAGAAAGAAGGAACAGATATGAAATGCTCTGTGAAATCAGCCCTGAGCACATCCGCTACACGATCCCAGCAATGTGATGGCCCTAAAGCAAACCTCAATCATAAAAACAAGTTGCTATCATTATCATAAGGAAACCTATTAGAAGCTAAGAAGAAAAACATTGTGAATGTCTTAAATAAGACATGATTAAATATATTTAATAAGTATTCATAGGAATATAAATCATTATAACACTTTTTATGTTTAAGGACAGCATGAAAGACATTAGAGGAGCGAGCATGGGTTCACACTCTATTCTTTCCTAACTCTGTGATCTTAGAACATTCATGTAGTCTTTTCTCTCAGGCAAGTGAAACTTCATTGCCTATAAAATGATATCAGATCAATAAAAATAAGCAACAGAATTAAGCCAGAATTTCACAGAAAAGGAAACAGGACAAGCCAATAAACCGAAGAAGGGGTACTCATCTTCATTAGTCATCAGGGTAATGCAAATTAAAACCACAGCAGGCCGTCACTTCGTACCCATGAGGTTGACTAAAATTAAAATCTGATAACACCAAGTATTGACAATGATGTAGAGCAGGACTTGGCAAACTCCAGCTCACCAGCCAAATCTGGTCTGCCACCTGCTTTTGTATAGCCCATGAGCCAAAAGTGATTTTTACATTTTTATAATGAAAAGCATAAAAAAAAAAAAAAAAGATCAGTCTTTCACGGAGAATAGTTGATCAATTTTGCCACTTGGTGCTAATGCCTAAAATATTTACTACATGGCTTTTTACAGAAAAGGTTTTCTGACCCCTGATGTGGAGCATAAGAATCCTCTTATACTGCTGGTAAGAGTGAAAATGATAAAACCACTGCAGAAAGCAATTTTGTGTATCTAGTAAGATGAATAGGTGCAAACCCCAGGACCTAGCAGTACCCTAGAGAAACATTTGCCAACTTGAACAACACCATGTACAGCTGGGGAAAAAAATGGAGCAAACCCAAATGTCCACCAACAACAGACTGGAAGAATAGAGTGGAATACGACACACAGGGAATACTGCTATTGACACCAACATGCGTAAATCGCACAAAGAGGGTAGCAGGCAAAAATACAAGTTCTAGAGTAGCTCTGTCCACTAGAAATATGTGAGAAACATATTTAATTCTTAAATTTCCAGTAGCCAAATTAGAAACAAAATGGATGAAATTTTAACCATCTATTTCATTCAACCTAATATATCCACAGTTATTATTTCAACATGTAGTCAGTATAAAAATATTGATAGATGACATTTTTATATCGAATCTTTAAAATCCAGTGTGGATACCTACAGGGCATCTCAACTCAGAATAGCCACTTTTTAAGTGCTAGTAGCCACATGTGGCTAGTGGCCGTCATATTGAACAGCAGTTTGAGAAGATGCAAACAGTAAACCCTATTTATAGTTCATCGCTCAAAGTAAGCAAATCTAAATGTTATATTATTTAGGGAAATATGATACGTGGTAAAACTACAAAGAAAAGTGAGGGAGTGATAAACCCAAGATCCAGATGGTTGTGAAGTCTGGGGGTGGAGAGGGGGAACTGAAATGGAGAGCTGGTTCTGAGGTACTCAAAGGTGCTGATAATATTCTATCTTGTAAGTTTGATGGTAGGTGCATGGACGCTTTTTTAAAAATTATCTGTTATGATTACTATTTTGCAGCTATTCAATCTTTCATAAAAATTTATAAGTAAACCCCTGTATCGGGTGGTGACTGTAAAGAGAAGCTGTAATACAACCACTTGTGCAGAAACTTTTGATCAGTAGGACAGAATGTAACCCGACAAGTTAGTATCTATTATCGTTTCTTGTAATTTTATAATTGGAAGGTCCGTATGTGCACAAGTTGCCACGAGGTAGAGACTTTAGAGAGAATTGAGCAATACAAGAGAATGTAAACTGTTAGTTGATACCCACAAAACAGAAGAGGAGAGATGGAGAAAAATCAATGAGGAAGAAAGAAATCTGCGTAAGTGGCAGCGGAGACATGTGGAAGTCTTGAAGGGTGACCAGCTGTTGCATCTCTGAGATTTGTCAAAAAGACTTGTGGGGGAGAGTCAATTGACAGGAAGCTGTCATGGAGGGCTGGGAGGGGATGGGGGGGGTTGACATCCTCAGGGGTGGGATGGAGAGCAGTAAACTATACTGGGAAAGAGCCCCGGGCAGATGCAGTGCTCAGAGCAGGTCCTAATCTGCTGCACAGACTGTCTGCACACAAAGAGCTGCAATTGGCAACAAGAGCGCGTGCTTGGCAGAGTCAAGGCGGCTTCTTTTTCTGGCTCTGCCACTCTCTCATCTTACCCTCTTCAGTAGCTGGCTTGAGGCAGAAGAGCTGAGCTCTCTGCAGTGCATGTCTTTCTAAGATGAGGTGATGAAGACAGCAGAGCATGCACGGCCCTGTAACAGGAGCAGAGAGCTGTGCGGGTACCAGGTCCTGGCTCTGGGTGGGCAGGGGGAGGAGCCACAGTCAGGGACTATCAGGGACGAGGGCCTACGCAGCTCTTCCCAAACAGTCTGCCATAGAGGTAGTGAAAAGTGGGTAGAAAATAATGTCCCTTTGGAAGATCACAGGTTCATACAGCTACTAAACCTTCAGAAACTGGGTTAAATTTCACTCAGGCTGTGATTTGAGAGAACTCTGGCATCCGTGTTACAGGAGAAGAAATAAAAATGCTTCTTTGATATTCACTATTACTCACACATCATAGAGTCCTTAAAATCTGTGCAAAGATGCCTGCAGATAGGGAGTTGGGGGGGGGGGGTCCCTTGGGAATATTGAGTCAGAATCTGCAAAGCCACTGACACCACAGTTTAGAACTAATCCCTCCTCTGCAGGCTCATATCTGCCATGTCTTCTGCCTCTTGGTGTTCCTCGCAGAGGCTAGGAAAGCCACTGGATCAAGGCAGACACTCAGCAAAGGAGAGTTGACAGAACACGTACATAAGCGTGAGCCAGCATGCACTGTCACCTGGCCTGTTTGGTAAGCCCCACCGCGTGCCACCCAGAAGTCACTTTAGATGCATGATTCCACTCAACTTTCAGAACATGCCCCAGAGAGACACCATTTTCTCCATTTCATAGATGAGAAGGCTGGCCTCAGAGGAGTGTACCTTGTCCCCAATGCTGAGCTGTACTTGAACTCTTTTTAACCTGTCAGATTTCAGAGTTCAGGTTTGTCCCACTGCATCATGCTGTCTACTCAGTTTACTGAACATGAACTTAGTGCTGGTTAGTATCTATACTTAAAGTCTTACAACCACCCTGAAAGAAGTGTATTCATAATATTATGCTTATTTTGTTAGAAAGATAGTGAGATTGAGAGGGGTTATTTTTGAAAGCTGTTTCTCCATAGAGGCAAAGGCAATCATTTAATAACACACTTATTGAAGATTTACAACATGGCAGGCAGGGTTCTAAGTACTTTAGCATGCATTTATGTATTTGTCCCCAGAATAATTTTTTGAAATAGGTACGGTTATTATTCTCACTTGTCAAATAAGGAGAGAGAAGCACAGAGAGGTTAAACAATTTATCCAACATTATCCAGCTAATGAAAAGTAGGACTGGAAATCAAACTTCAACAGTAAGATTCCATTGGCTGAAATCCAGATCACACCACCATAACTAATATGTGCCAGATACTTCCAGGTGAAGAAGTGACCCTCGATGCCTGATAAAAAAAAAAAGAAACCCTACATAATTACTCTTCCCTTTACTTCCTTCCATACATACTCTCCTTTCCTGAAAGAGTGAATTGATACAGGAGACTTGGAAGAGAAGGAAAGTAAAGAGGATCCACAGATTTGACTTCTCTGTGTTCATTCTTCCCCCAGACGATTGGTCTAAGGCAATCATGGCAATTCTAATTCTGACAAATGAAATGTAAGAGGAAGTCTGTTGGGGTTGCTTCTGAGAAAATATTCTGCATTCTCCATAAAAATTCACTCTGTTCCTCTGTAGGTAGTTATTTCTGGATGTGAGGGATGGGGCTGTGGTAGATACGTGTTACCTGCGTGAGAGTGAAACAGCCCTGAGGAAGGTAGAGCTAAGAGATGAAAAGACTCTGGGCCTCGATGATACTGTTGAACCAACAGGACTTCCTTCTCTTATGGAAATAATAATTGTCCTTACTGTTTGAGCTGTGTTGAGAAGGGCTATCTTGTTACTTGCAGCCTAAAACATACTGACTGAAACAGAGGCTATTCTTAAGCATATGATAGAATCTAGAATGAAAAATTGGGCTCGAAGAAAGATCATCCTTATTTGTAAGCCTCAATCGGCCTCAGACAGTCTGGATCTCTGTTTCATGTAAGTGTGCAAGCAGGGGCTAGGCTACCATTTGTAGAACAAGTATATTAATCAGTGCAGGAGGTTGACCCAAATTATCTTAAAGGCTTCCAACTCTAGTTTTAATCTTCTTTCCATAAACAATATAAATAAAGTTTGTAAGTTTTTATAATTTCTAATTACCAGAAACAAGTATACATTTAAAAAAATCAGTAAAAGCCATATGTCATAATTTTAAGACAGCCGGTTTTTATATTCATAGATTAACAAATAATCTAAATAAATAAGCTATGGGGTCCTGTTCTGATGAGTCACTGAGAAATTAATCTGAGAATAGTAGGATTTCCCAGGTCAGTTAAATTTCTTTCTACCACTTGCCTTTACTCTAACCTCCCATCAAAATCATCTTTTTTTTTTTAAATACCAGTGCTATGTTTTAACACCTTTTTTCTTCTTGTAAAAGCAAAGCTACACTCAAGACATCCTTCCCGCTTGAACCCAAGCACCTCTCTGGCTTCTGCACCCATATACACGTGCACGCCAATTACTATCTGTATACTAGACTATTACTAGACTGGGTTCTGTACTAGAATAATAGCCTCAGGCCTGATAGGGCACGTGAATCTGGTCTAATCACATCACATATGTTGTATTTGGATCATCCTAACCTCCCAAGGCTAATTTGCATATCTTTAGGCATGGACACCTGCTTCTTCATTTGGTAACCTGATCCATTTTAAGATTTCTATGACTATGAGAAAGTGTCTCTCAAGACTCAGTAGAAATCTGTAGTTTTTTTGTTTTTTTTTGGTTTTTTTTTTTCCCTCTTCAATGATCTCAGTTCTTTTACCTGCAAGGCCACATAGAACAAGAAAACTCTCACATGACAGCCTTGGGTGTAGAAAGAGGATAGGGTATAGAAAGAAAAGCTCTTTCCTGCCCCCTTAAATATTCAGTTTCAGGTGAATAGCACTAGTTCCTTCAAACACACCTCAAAGTACATTGTTTGAAATTTTCCTTTTTTTTATGTCATCATGGTCTAATTTATATCAAAATCCCTCTGAAAGGGTGGTGTCCAAGCTGAACACAAAATTTGTCCTGAGCACAAGTTCTAGTTACTTGGGATAGATTTTGTGTTAGAATTTGTATGACAGGATGGCAAATCCCTGCTGTATGTTTGGCTGGCCCCAGTTGAGTTCAGTGAAAGGCACTGGAGGGAGATCAGTGTGGAAGGATTCTATTTGTGCCCCATCCAGGTCCCATTCATGGGCAGGGCTCCCACACAGCTCCATGAGGACTGGCTTCTAATGGCTCATTGCTGCTCTTTTTTCTAGAGCACCATCCTTGGCTGAATGAAAAGTCATCCAGTAGAAGAGCTTACCTCCCACCCGGTGGTTACCCAACATCCACTAGGTGGCTGACACAGTAGCCTATGTCTCAAGGCAGGATCAACTCTCATGTTCTAGAACTCTCTGTGGGATCAGAGTGAAGCTAGACTCTACATCCTTCCTCAGCTCCTCTTCAGCCTCATCCTACCTCCCACACTCACTTTCTCTTGAGAGAACGCCTTCAATAAATCAAGAGTATCCAGAACACTGGTGTGGGCGTTCTCCTAAGAAAGCCAACTTAAGACAAAGTATTTCTTCTCTGCTTCTACCCCATGTCAGTGCCACCTCCCAGACAGAAGTGGTATCTCTCCAGGACCCCAGCTCTCCCTGGGATCAGTATTTCCATTGTCCTCCCTTGTCCCTTCAGCCCTGGAGGTGATAACGGTTTCTTGACGTTACTATTCACTTGGTCCCTCAGACTCATTTGTTTCTTTAACCCTGCCCATCTCTCTGGAAGTGGTCTTTTTACGAGATCCTGTTCGTTGGAACCATCTGTGGTGAACTGGCTTCCAGCTGGGGTGAGGCCTGATACAGCTGGCCAGTACACATTCACCTGAAGGAGTCCTTTTGTGATGTTTTGAAAATACGATTCTCCTCCATTATTGTTCCTTAATTATAAGGTGTGTCTGTTTCTCCACTTTTTGAGCCTAGGTTGGCCTTGTGACTTTCTCTGGCCAGTGAGAGGTTAGCATACATTAGCTGGGACTTGAAACATGCTGCTGCACACTGCAGCTCACCCAGTGCTGCTCTTGGGAACTCCGTGATCACCGCCGTGTGAGCAGTCTAAGCTACTCTGCTGGATGACAAAAGACACGTAGCCCAGTCACCCCATCACCCCAGCCTTTATTCTGCCAACTACTAGACATGTGAATAAGGCTCTCCTGAACCATCCAGCTACCGGCCAACCCACCAGATGACGGCAGGTCCAACAGAAATCAGCGAAGCTTCTGGTCTGGCCCAGACGAGAACCACCCTGCCGAGCCACAGACTCAGGACCTAAATACATGGCTGCTGTTGTTGTTTTAAATCACTATTTTTAGGCGTTGTGTGTAAGGCAGCCAGAGATAACCAATACATCTTTGGCTAATACCAAATAAACCTCAAAGCTGAACACACTATGATGTCTTTATTACTATTTTTTATATTTAGCTAATATTTGAAGTTTTGGCATCACACACTTTCTCATATAGTGTCACATCTGATTCTCTAAACTATGTTTGAGCACAGTCAACAGACAGCATTCAGCTATTGTCAGCAACTCCAGGTTCTTCCTCAGCTACAGGGTCACCTCCTCCAAAGTCACACTCTTTTCAGTATATTTCACATCCAATGACCAAGCAAATCAGGAGTATACAGTAGGTCAGAGCATTCTGTACCCACAAAGGACATCTCCAATAGGCAGAATTTATTCTGGAGCTCCCACTGGGTTGGCTTAAGCCTTTAATCATTTTAGGGAAAAAAAATTAATTATCATGAGAAAATGATCAACCTAATGTTATGTTGATGCATAGAAAAAAGGCCAGAAGGATCTATACCAAAATGTTCATTTCCCACATCCTAACTTCATCTTATATCATTTCCCTGAAGTGGACAACACTCCATTCAATCTGCCCTCCTCTCTCTTTCTCCCCAGTCTTCACTCTGTCTCCTAACATACAGTAGGGCCAGGCAGCTCTATCCAAGACTCTCCCTTTGGCTGTCTCGTTCCCATCTTCAGATTTCACTCAGACAGAATCACCTTGGTTAGAAACCCATCCTGTCCTCCTTATCTAATGCGCTATTACTTTCTGAAACACCACCTTACTTACTCTCTTCACACTTAATCACAATTCACAATTGACTTATTTATTTGCGTATTTTCTTTCTCCCTACCCAAAGAAACTCCACAAAAGCAACAACTTTGTCTAGTTTATTACTGACACCAAGTGCCCAGCAAAGCACTGGTATGGAGTAGGCATTCAATGAATACTTTTGCAGGAAAAAGCCTTTTGTATGGTGGGATTTTAGTTCATTATACTCTTTTGGAGGATATTCTGTCTTCTCCAAATTTTCTAAAATGAGAAAATGTTATTTTTATGATCCAAAACAACTAACATTTTATAGGATATTCAGTGGGCAAATACATCATGAGATCCTGCTCTCCAAAAAAAAAAAAAAAAAATGGCTTGAATGTTATTTAAGGAGCAATTTATACACTTGGAAGGAAAATAAACCATTATGCCCTGTGGCTTGTGCTGTGCCCAATTGGAAGAACAAGGGCAGTTACATCCCGTCTTCCAATTTCACTGCATGTCAGCTTCCTATACGCCTTGCCTGGGGGACAGGGAGGCAAATGGTTTAGAGAAGTGAAGATGCTGCTGCTTAATATATCTTTCTTATATATATTTTGGCACAAAGGTTTTCCCAAAACTGGAAAAGCCACTGGCAACTGAAGGGATTTGCCTCCTTTTGTTGAATTAATCAGGCAAAGTCAGTGTTTATGCATTCTCAAAGGACAGCTTCGAGAATCAGTGTAAACTCTTGCGTATGATGAAGTGAGTGTTTAGCTGTGATCCACACAAAGGAGGCAAGGCTAATAGTCATTGGGTGCCTCCTCCATGGCGTTTCTGCTAACCGTTTAGAACATTCTTCCACATTTTACATATCTGCTTCCTGACTTGGAACAATTAAGTAATTTACTTGTAGTAACACTGCTAGCAAACAGCACTGGAAAATGAAAGTCTCTGAGACGTCACAGTTGAGAATGTTCCCAAATCAACCTATTTTTGAAGTTTTTACAAGCCACTTCGAGAGTTTTCATCTCACTTTGAAACCCTTATCTGCATTTTCCACTGAATCCTCAACATATGGAAACAGTTGAGGTGCTACACATTTGGTCATTACTCTCTTCCCCAATTTCATATCTTTTGTTTTTTAAAAAAAAAAAACTTCTGTAACTTAATTGTATTTATCCACCATGACACAGCCTGCAAGCATTTTCACCATCACTGAGTATTTATAGATGCTTGTTAATTCAAATTGTCCTCAGATGAGATGCACACTTCCCTATGAGCTCTGTTTTCTTACTTTCTGATGAAAAATAGAAGATAGAAGGGCTTTTTGGAAAGGCATCATCAATGACTTCCAGTTCCAATAAGCTGAAAAAGGCAAAGGATCACAGTATAAATGCTGTCACAGAGAACCTTGGTGGGGGTAAACCCCATATGATACTAAAAAGAATGTATTAGTGATGACAAAAGTCTCTTGATTTGAGAGAAAATGCCATTTTCTTCATAGGGCCATCTCTCCAGCTAAAATTTGTTGAGTGAAATTTCATCTAAGCATAATGGGACTTGGTTGGAGCCCAAAGTTAAAGTGGGAATGTGGGTTTGGGAAACAGGTTTTGTCTGAGATCTCAGACACAACATTGGGGCAGACAGTCAAATCAGCCCTGGGAATTCATTTGAGAAGGTACTGAAAAGTCATAAATCTGCTGCACTCCAGAAGCAAAGAGGAGTTAAGAACCAGAGTAAGTGAGAATTGAAGAGAAATCTGAGGACCGGGCGTGAAAAAATACCTGAGTTTTCCTTAGTTGTTTGCCACTGCTTCTGCTAGAACTAGGTAAAACCTCATTGCTGGAGATACCCCATTGCTTTAAAAGGTGACTGGAAGTCTTCAAAATGTCAGATCTTATCTTCCTTTGCTTTTAGGTTCTGTGTGGCTTGGTCCTTCCTACCTCTTCAGCTTATACTGAACCAAACTCTATGCCTCTCACTCTATTTCATCCATAAGGCTCCCACTCCATAGTCATCTGAAGGGCTGGGGTTGTTTCCACTTTCTTCTCTTTTCCTCTTGCCCTTTCCTTCCCTTTCTGAACAGTTCACTCCTGTAACTATGAGATGGGAACCCAGAAGGTAAGGTGAACATGCTTGGCAAAGAAGAGATTGACACGGTGACACAGAGAGGGATTTGAGCCCAAGCAAAGTGTAGGGTGTGTCTGATTACAGCTGCTGAATCCTGAGAGGATAAAGAGGGTGTTGTGCGAGGTGGCTGATCTGCATGGGGTTTCAGAGTGTGAGCCAGGTAAGGATGGCTTCTACATTCCCACTTGGGGATGGCCTGTGTAGGGGGTCAGAAGCTAAGCAAGGTAAGGAAGTCACCTCAGTGGGGCTGGGCTGGTACAGGGTGCTCAAGCCCAAGTAAGCTGGAAAGGACATGTGTATGGGAGGAAACCCAGAATAGGGAGCAGAAGAAGTAAAAAGTAAGTATGGTAGACAGGATGTCCATGCACCAAAGGGAATGGCCTGGGGTGTGATGCCAGAGCCCAAGCAAATAAGGCAGGTGTTTCTTTAGAGAAACACCTCTTCAGCCTTGTCTGAGTGGGGTGAGCCCACACACACAGGAATGGTCTAGTGGGTAATATCAGAGCCTGAGACCATCCATGTGGGAAGGATGCCTGGTTTGGAGTATTAGAGAGCACGCATAGACAGGAAGATGGGAGGAGGGGACAGCCAAGGAAACTGTTGGAGTCTGTGCATACTGGGGAGTGTTTCCACACATTGGGAGAGCCTGACACATGTGTCAGAGTAAGGTGAGGGTGAGGAGAAGATTTGGGTGAATGGGAGGCAGCAGGGACCCAGAGCAGGATGTTGAAGCCCATGGTGGGTAAGAAGCATCTCTGCATGGAGAGGGAGAGGTCTGTGGCAATGGGAGACTGGTAGCAACAGATGAATTAATTAAATTAAAAAAATATTATTTCATGTGTACAATGCTATACCTCTATTTAATGTGATAAATCAGTGTTACCTCAATTTAAGAAAATGAGAATGTTTGTTTTATAAAAAATTATTTATCTTGCCTGATTGAAAAAAAAAAAAGGAAATATGTTAAGGACAATGAAAGGCAGATAACTCACTGTTGGAGAAGAGAGTTCCAAACAGACAAGAATAAAATAAAGTGGGCCATTTGCTGTTGGATTGGGACTGAATTTATCAATGTGAGTTCGTAGTTTTCAATATGTACAGACAGATTTTATATTCAAATTTATCATTTTAAGACATTTGGGCCAATAAACACAAATAAGAAAAGACAAAAATAAACCAATAAAGAAAGGGTTAGGGTGTTAGTGTCCTGGACAGGTCAGAGCTAGTACTGAACTTACTGCCTGATGCTGGGGGCCAAGAAGGTTTGCCAAGTTCATTAAGTAGGTATTAGAAACACCTCAACAACTGTCGCAGGCTGGTGGCTCCAAATGAGGCGAACCACCCTAAGCCATGGGAAGAACGCACTACCTGCGAGAGAACTGTTAGTCTGCATTGTGCTTGGCGCATGGTCTAAATGCACACAACATGTGCCCTGGGGGAACCTCAGATAGAGAAATAGAACTCTAGTCGTTCAAACCCCTTACAACACAATTACTAACATGCCTTCCTTCCTCATTCGCTGTGGTTATCGAATTTTTCCTCCCTCCGCAAGTCTGCATGCCTGTACTTCCTGTCCATTAGCCCTATTTATTTAGACACTGTTAGAACCAAGTTTTCAATTATTGTGAGGTTCCAATCATTATTTCAGCCTGAACATCTGGGAACTTAGATCCAAGTAGAATTTCTGAAGAGAAGAATGAGTTTGGGTTTAGCTGTGTGGATTTGCAGATGTCAGTGGAAATTCCCGTGGACTTCTGCTGACAGGTGGGAAAGTGAGAGGGCAGCGGCTGAGGCCAGAACTATAGGCTGCCGCAATATTCCAGAGAAGAAAATGTTGATGATGGTGGTGGTGGTGATGCGGATGTGGGTGATGACGGCAGTGATGATAAATCTTTATTAGGTTCTTTCCACGTGTCATCACTGTGCTAAATGGCTCATGTGTACTATCTTATTTAATCCTCACATTAAAACTCTAAGGGACACTTGTCCCGTTTTATAGATGTGTAAATGGAAGGACTGAGAGATTAATAGATTTCTCAGCTGTTCACAGTTGATAAGTAGTAGAACAAGTATTTGGACAGTCTACTGTAGATTCTTATTCATACTTTTAAACCATTTTGTATTTAATATGTTTTAAGGAACAAGCAGAGAAGAAACCATCTAAGGGCCAAGGACTAGATTTGAGGAGAAAGGACAGAAAGAGGAACTAGCAAAAGAGACAAAGAAGGAGCAAACAGGGCAACAGGAGGGGAACTAGAGAAGACAATGCTCAGAGGCTGAAGAGGGAATGTAAAGAAGGTTGATCCAGAGGGAGAACCAATGCCCTGGTGGAGGTTTTGGAGAAAGCCCCCAGATCGGGTAACTAAACACCAGGCGTGATCTCAGAGATGATCATCTCAAAATCGATTTCATGTATTTCAAATCATCTATCTACTATCTGTTCTCTTACCTTCTTTCCATTTCCTAAAACAGTCTTCAAGTCAGCACTTCGAACGGACTTTAGGCCAGAACTGAAATCTGCAGTTTCCTCCTTAGCTTCTTCCGAATGGAAGCACCATTCACATAAGAGCAGGGAAGTGGGACTGAGATGTTGATTTCCAAGTCCCAATTCCAGAAAAGCCCTCAGAATGAAGCTCCTGAAAAAGCATTCTCTCTAGCCCAGAATAGCAAAGTATGCCACTGGAACAAGGCACATTTTCCACACTGAAGGAAAATGGTTGGTTGATTCTCTCTTCTCTCTCCCTCTGCCCCCCACCCCCTCCTCTAACACACACACACACACACTCAAGAGAGAACAAAATATACTTCCAGGTTCTGAAATATACTCAAGAATCATTGTGATTTATAGTTTGCTTCTCATTCCTATTGAAGTAACAATAATTCTGGCCCAAACATGGTAGAATTAATCACTTCTCTAATCTCCTTGACATAGTACGATTTCATGCAAAGCAGTGATTCATCAGAATGGGAGCTAGATTTCTTCAGGGTCCTACTCTTTCCCTTTCCCTACATCAGGAATAAACTTGAGCTGATCTAACTCGGTCATTTCAAAAAGCTGAAGTTTCAAGGAATTCGTTCTCACTAGGGATCTCTACATGTCTTCAGGATCTCTACCTTCAGTAGGGTTCCTCGGAGTGATTTTTGAATTTTGGCAAAGTTAGCTTTGGTTGTGCCTGCCCCTACCATTAGTTTAACTTCCATGATACACATTCTGAGGGAAAAGAGGAAAATAGGCAGATGAAGTTCACAGATAGGTCAGTCCTGGATGATTTGGTAAATTAGTTACAAACCCACAAGAGGCCACAGAGCGTAAGAAACAAAACCTGGACTCAGAGCCAAACTTTCAAGAGTCAAGACTTCCTGGATCTGCTGTTACATATATTATGTACTGGGCTCATGCACCTGCAGTCACCGCATGGTACTGTATTTGCTTAATTATCTGTCTTGTCCACTGGACCCTGAATTCCATGATGACGAGGACCATGCCTGTTTTTCTTAGCATTAACTCCCAACCCCAACACAGCACCCAGCTCTAATTTAGAACCCTAGGCTTGAACCCTGAAACACAGTTAATCCAGGTGTCCAAAGCATTTACCCAGGAATGACCTGAAATGACTTTAACCCGTTGTGTAACCTTTGGCAAGAAGCTATATCTTCTCTGCATGTACATCTTCTTTTCAAAAGAGGCCACTGATATGGACCCAATCTATTTCAAAGGGTTGTGGTGAGTTTCAGTCTTGGGTGAGTCAAAGAGCAGTAGATGTTCAAATATACCATGCAAATGAAAAGTCTTATCTCCCCATAAATCTTCTATCTGGAATGTCTAACAGAACACATAAGCATTCACCAAAGGGTTATATCCAGTATCCTTTAAAGTTCATTCCAACTGTGAGACCTTATAATTCGACAGTTCTAACAATCGCTGTAGTATGTTTGGAGTTACTTATGTCTAGGAGCCCCTACTGAAGCATAAAGAAGAGATATGTTAAAACATGTCTTTGGGGTAACTAAAATCTTTCTCTGTTGTATGTTTATCTTTAGAGTATTTTCTAACGCTAAGCTAGACCATCTAGACTATTATTATTGAACGTTTTACTGACTCTAAACCTCACATACATAACAATGACAGACTCTAATATGGTATATCATAATTCACAAAACACTTTAACTTATGTTATCTCGTTTAGTTTTCTAACGTCCATTATAAATGTTTCCATTTTACAGATGAGGAACATGAGAGTCTTATATGCCATGCTATTTCCCTAGAATTGTGTTGAAAAGTGGCAGGAAAAGGCATTATCAGGCACTTTGGAAATGTCATGACTGATAATATCTGTGCAGATTAGATTCAGAAAGCCCACTTTTCCTCATTCCTCCCCAGCTTGAAAGTTTCTATTGGGTTCCGTTGCTGCTGTTAACAGATGACCATAAACTTAGTGATTTAAAAGAACATACATTGGAGGTCAGAAGCGTAAAGTGGGTCAGCAGGGCTGTGTTTCTTCAGGAGACTTTTGAGAAAATCTGTTCCTTTTCCAACATAAAGGATGCCTACATTCCTTGGCTTGTGGCCCCTTCAAAGCCAGCATCATAGTATCCTATCTCCTCTCTTACCTCCTGCCTTTCTCTTATAAAGGTCCTTGTGATTATATCTGACCCACTCAATAGTTTAGGATAATCCCCCATCTCAAGATCCTGATTTTACATCTGCAAAGTTTATTCTGCTACGTAAGGTAACATATTCACAAAGTCTGGGGACTATGATGTGAATATCTCTGGAAAGGGTGAATTTATTCAGCATTCCACAGGTCCATCTTACAAACTCACTTTCTTTGCCCTCAAATGAGTTGCTCAAAAATTAGACACAACCAGCAATGTTTAGCTGCACACTGTCATGGGGAGGATTTGTCTTCAGGATAGAACAGGTTGGTTTTAAACTTGCTTGTTTTCTATTTGATGACCTTGATGTTATCATTTATCCCTTTTAAGTTTCCATTTTTTCAATCCAGAAAAAAATACATGAAATAGGCTATTCTAATCCACCTGAACCTAAAAAAATTAAGTGATTAAGAACCTATTAGCTGGCCTGTGTTGGGTAGTAGCTGCATTTATGGTCTCATCTTCCAGCTGACTCTCTGCAAGTTACTTGTTTTCTTATCTTTATGGATAATTGAGTGCCAGAGAGGTCAGGAAATTTGCTGAAGCTAAAATGGAAGGAGAAGAAGGAGAAGAGCCTGGATGGGGACCCAGGTCTGTCCCTTCCAAAGCTGCCATTTTTATGATCATTTCAGATTGTTTTCCTCAAAAGACTGAGGGGAAGAACAATGAGACCATGTCTGTGGCCATGTTTTCACATGCAAGTGCTACCTGGGTGAAGGGTGTTTTATTATTACTGCAGGTAAGAAACTTCCCTCCGGCATCTGACTGTGCCTGCCAACACCCTAACTGTGGGTGCATCTGCGTCCTTCCAAAATTGATATTATTTGAAGAGTAAAGTCCATCTTATATCATTAAGTTAATGTTTTTTCATTTGAAGTGGATTTTCAATAGCTTTCCAAATATGTGATTAAATAACCTCAAACCTCTTAACCACAGAAATACCCGCTGGGAAGTCCCTAGCCCTACAGGCAGCTACAATTAGGACTAGGATGGAGAAAAATGACACCAGACATCAGTGGGGTTTCTTTAATCCTTGTCTTCTGCAAGCTCCCTGATTTTTCTCCTCTGAAACACTTTCTTTGTTTCTACAGATAGTAATCTCCCCCTACTGGGGCTGTGTGGACCAGCGTGCCCTGGTCCATGCATGCGCACAGGCTGGCACCTTGCTGGTTTCTAGTGCCCCTTGAGCAAGCAAAGCTTCTCTGTTTCAATTCACATTGCTTCTGACATGTAAGAAAAAAATATTCTGTCCTCTATGATTTATCACCTCAAGACCTCATGTTGATATTTGCTTACTACTTTCCTCCTTAAAATAGGATACCACTGAGACATCACTAATGGTGGCCAAACACTATTACCTTAAAAAAGCAAAAAGGACTTGGGTCACACATAATGGGGAATAAACACAGATCCTAAGTGATGAGCAGCCGAAATGCTTATATATTATAATATCACCAGATTTTATTCTCAAGCATCCATCTTTTAGCCCATTTTGCTTCCTCTGCCTGGTATGTCTTTCTTCCTTCCTGCCTGGTGAACCCCAGTTCATTCTTCATGGCTTCTGTCAATAATCCACTTGCGATTTTTTCAATCTAATAACTTATGCTACTGATATATTTGAACACACACATTTATTTTATTCTGAAAGCAAGCATTAGGTTTGTGGATCAAATACTAAGCTTATTATTGTTTACAGCAATAACTGTATTGGTTCCTTATGCTGAATTCTGCCCCTCAGGCAAAGTGATGAGAGCAAACAGCACGCTGCAAGTACAGAGAGAGAAATCCCAGAATTATGAATCCGAGAACTTACATAGGAACCACTGCACAACTGCTCTGCTTTCTTTTTGAGGTGGGAGGAGAAACCTTTCTTCATTAGTATAAACAAATAACTCTCCGGAAAAAGTCTCAAGGTTGTTACGGTCCCCTGGGATGTAACCAAGTGGCTCCTGGATCCAGTGAGATGAACCTCTGACTCTCTCTCTGGCGCATCCCACTATCTTAGAGTTGCTAGTCCTTTGACCCAGGTTGCAAGAACTTTTGTTGAGAAAGTATATGATCATGCAGAACCATACATACATTTACCTGACTTCCTCATAACCATCATTCTCAAATCCCCCAAGCGTAGTCAGTCACCCTTCCTGAGTGTCACCTCACTCTCTCCTAACCTTTGTCGATCTGCCTAGAACTGGTCTCGACCTCCAGTCCAACCACAATTCCTGACATAAAGCAAACCATAAGTCAGGGTTTATTGAATAAATGGATGAATAAATATTTACTGAGCCGTCGTATTGGGTAAAAAGCAATCTGATAGAGAATTTCAACAACCAGGCACTTTTCAGTGACACTTACAACAATACTTTGGGGTAGGTCCACGTGTCTTATTTTCCCTGTGGGGAAATGGACACTTAGAGAGGTAAGGAAACACTCCTGAGGTCACACAGTCAGTCAGCGACAGAGGCGGGATCCGAACTCAGATCTGTCTGACCCAGCAGCTCTTGTTTTTAACTATGATTCCTTGATCGGCTCCCAAGAAACAATTCAATGTTTTAAACATGATTGGGTTCCCTGATAGGGAGATTCTCATGCACATGATTTACTGAAAGGCTTATTCTCAGGAGAAAGGGAATGCCAGGACCAGGACAGGCAGGAGGGAAAGCTCAGGATGTGCTCTCAGCTGAAAACCAGCCTCAGCCTGACCCTACAGCAAGCTCTGGAGCATGAATTACACCGCAGTTAGCCCTGTCTCCAGGCCTCCTGCGGCCCCCTGTCAATAATTCATTTTTCTGCAGTCCTCCCCCCAGGATATCAAGGGCTATAATGTCCTGGGGTCCCAGGGCATTTCTCCAGGGAAAGAGACAGCTCTGTGCTGACACACAGAACCAAAGGACGATTGTGTTTGCCTTGAAAGGGAGACCCCGGTAGGGTACCAAGAGCGTCCTTCCTGGAAGAGCTAGGATGCGATAGTCATACCCCTTTGTGGACGGGGTTCCAGCCTTCTGGCTCCGACGGGATGTGCACTCCAGCTGCCAAATGAGTCTTGGCTGTCTTTCCTCTGGGTCAGCACAGCCTCAAGCTTTAAACTAAATTGGGTTTTTTTTGCAAAAGAGGCTCTGGCTCTCAATCTTGCTGAAAATGTTGGGGCACTTTGGGTTCAGGTTGCCAAAATACGCACTTGGCACTTCTAGGCGAGGCATTCAAGGAGGCCTCCACCTGTACAGCCTTGGAACCCGCTGGAGCAGGCTGCTCCTGGGGACATGTTCCCCGGGCAGGAAGTGTCAATTAAGCACCTGTTAACATATGTGACATCGACTGCCATTGTTCATTTCAATAAGCAATTTTTAATCATCTGTTTAGTTTTCTTATTTAAACATCTGGGTGTCAGGCAGTCCTTTCATTCATTTATAAGCTAAGGAATTATCGGCTCACAACCTAACATTTAAATTATATATAAATCGCTAAGGTGCACTGAATTAATATTCAGTGTAGGGTGTCTTGCCCCTTTTAAACACTGCTTTTATATTACAACATTTCTGTCATGTAGATATTGTTACCTCTTTTGACAGATTAGGAAACTGAGGCACAGAGAAGTGAAATAATCAGTCTACTATCCCACAGCCATGGAATCCAGATTTAAAACTGGGTATATTTTTTTCAATTACATAAACTATGTTAACTTCTGAAGGACAAAAAAAATTTAATTTCATCATGCTTTCATCAAATCTTAGATCAGATCCTTTGATTATTTTTAAAAGGCTTCCTGGTGGTTTTTTAAAATTATTTTTAAGGCAAGAAGAGTCCAGAATATTGCATGCCCATGCCTCATTCTCCATGCAGCAGCCGGAGTGATATTGTAAAAACTCGAATCTGATCCTGTCACCCCCAGCTTACCACCCCCTTTGGTGGTTCCCCACTGCATTCAGCATAAAGTCCGGACTATTCACATAGTCTGTCAGGCGCCCCATGGGTTGGACCTTGACTGTCTCTCCAGCCCATCTCATGCCATCCACATCTTGCTCTGTCCAGTCCAGCCACACTTATCTCTTTCTGGTACTCCTGCTGTTTCCTCTCCTGGTACCACTTTCCATCTCAGTCCTTAATTTATCCTCTTCCCTTTGCATCACTTCTCAAGTCCCACCTCCTCAGGGAGGCTTTCTCTGATCTCTCCCAAATTTGTTTACATGTTTTATATTATCATAGAAGCAATATCTTTCCTTCTTACCATTTCTTGATTTGTTCTTCCACAAATAATACTTTGAGTAATGCTTTATTTCTACCACTGGACTGTAAGCTCGAGGCAGGCACCTTATTTCTTGTACCTACCTCCGTATTGCCAGTACCTAGAATATAGTAACTAGCACACATAGTACACTGTTGAAGGAACAAGTGAAGGAGGGAGCAAATCCCCGGATCCCTCCTTCTCTACTGTCATAACCACGTGGTTCAAGCCTGCTAGAATGGCCCAATTTTTTTTCTGTTGATTTATACATAATGCCTAAAATAGCACTATGGGACAGGCTGGCAGGGCACACTGCACCACGGGTGATGACAGAGAGCCTTTTCCTTCACAGAGCAGGGAGGGTGAGCTGACCAGCTCCCTAAGACCTTAGGTCCCTCACACCACAGCTACTGGACAGGAATTCCTTTCTGTACAGGCAGGGAATTTCAGATCGATTGGAGGCAGCTCCAAGAAGCACAAAGAGCCTAGGTGTTGGAGCCGTATTACATTAGTTGCATCATCTTGGGAAAAGTTGCTTAATCGTTCATGCCCTCAGTTTCCTCGACTAACGAGGAACGGTGGATCTGAAAGCAGTGTGGACAGGAGACAAAGGGTGATCGTATCTAGAGACACAAAACATTAGGTCAGGAAGATGTAGCCCAGGGGGTTTCACACTGGACTCTGCAGAGTCTCAAGATGTACAGGGGCCTAAGTGGCCACTGTGGTCAAATGAGGGTGACAGGGCAAGGGGCCAAGCAGGGCTCCTCTGGGGTCCTTGCTACCACTTCAATAAAAGCAGATCCACTTTGATCTGTTTCGTACATCAAGGTTCCAGAGACCTTTTCATTTGAACATACATTTCAGCTGTTAAAAAAACAAGTTTGAAAGCCACTTATTTCATGTTGTACTCCCATTTTACAGATGAGGAAACCAAACCCAAAGACACCTCACACAGCTAGGCAAACCCGTTACAAGACTTACTTGTCTACCATCCACCTCCTCAGTACATGCTTAGGCTTTGCAGTGAAATTTCCCAAAGCATATAGATCACTTGGCAAGGTTCCCTTTGCTACCCTCTGTCAGATTAGTGAATCAGGAGGCCTGGCTTCTAGACTCGAGTATATAACTAACTGGCTACGTACCTTTAAGCACGATACAACTATTCTGAGTCCATCTCTCCTGTCTGAAGGATGAAGGTAATAATACACGGACCACCTCGTGGAGAGTAGTTGTGCAGAGCAGATGACAGTAACATGCAGAATTGCTCTGACTACAATAAAACATCATCTTTCTATCACTTGCTAAATGTTGAAAGAAGAAAAAGAAAAGCCAGGAGGGAGGGAAGGAAAGACAGGCAGAGAGGTTTACTTCTAGTCCTATCTCATCAGTGGTAAATTTCTAATCTCATAAAAATGGAAACACTCATAAAATGCCCTTGCCACATTCCTCCATGATGAAGGGAGACTCACAGTCCCTGACTTTGGTCCTGTGGATCCCAGATTCCACACGACTGATTCCAGCCCTGCAATGGTTTGCTTCACGGTCTGGCTAAACGAATGCAGTGCCCAAGCCCTGGATTAGGAAACCCTAAATGTGGTTCAATGAAACCTAAAATGTGTTTTGCCCCCAGACCTTTTCCTTTTATCTTTCAAGGCCCATGCAATTTAATGGAAATTGAAGAAGTGTGGGACAGATTCCACTCCTTTCCCACATCTCCCCAGCCATTGTACCCATTAACTTCAAAGGAATTTAGCCTGGAAGGGAGCAAATGTGGGTGAAGAAAGGCATAAGATGTTGTGGTTCTTTGAAGGCGGGGGATGGGGGGACGATGAGAAATGTCCAAATTCTTTAGCTACCAAAACCACAGCTTATGGGCCATTTCTTTTCATGGACTGGGTCATGTGCAGAATGGCTGTCTGAAGATGCAATTCACTCACATATCTTCAAGTAGGATTCCTATGCCTTTCACGCCCTGGGGTTTCCATTGGCCTAAACTGTCCCCTCGCCCTCCTTCTGACTCTATAGATGTGTCCCTGTGACTGGCCTATTGTCAACTCAATGTATCAAACACCAAATCCATCTTTTCTCCTTCCCCTACTACCAGCTAGCAATGTCATCACCGTCCTGTGTTCTGTGCAAGAAAGTGAAAGAGTCTGCCTTCTGGGCCAAGTTTTGCACCACCTGAAAGCCAGGAAAATTTAGTTTAAAGTATTAGAACTTAACATCACAAACTAAAGAACAAATGTGTGCAGGGTCAGGGCTGTAAAATGACCTTTCTTCCACAGAAACACAGAGCTATCAGCAGTGGGAGCCCAACTTCGAGAGACCAGGATAGCAGCATGTACACAGCCATGAACACCAGGTCGTGAACGCAGGAAGTAAAGAAATAGGGAGGTCATGGAAGGAAAAAAAACCAAAGTGATGAAAGTGTAAGGAAGAGGTGATATAGACTAGTGTTGGAAATGGGGTGGCTTATAGAACGTAGAATTCAAATGACTTATTTCCATTTTAGGCATCATTGTTAATCTTTAGCATGAGAAGTAACAGTCATTCTTTCAAGAACAGGCAGACTTTTAATATTGCCTTCACAGAACTGCACTCATAGACGTAAACCATTATGAGAGGGGACAGCTAGAGAGAAGCAGAGATCATTTCGACAACTTGCTAAATTTTCAGATGAGGAAATTGAGGTCTCCAAAAAAAATAAATAACTCCCAGGAGCCGTATGACAAATGGATGGCAGGAACAAGAACCTGGGCTCCTAGTACTTTGCACAATGTTCTTTCTGTGTATTCACCCAGATTCTTCTGCCATTTTGTGACCCGCCCCCATTCCATAAATTACCATTGGAGGTTCATCATGGAAATTCTGTCAACTGGGAACATGAAAGTTTGGCTTCTCTCCTCTCCAGAGCATTTATTCTGCATGTGAGTCAGTGCAGAAAATAGTTTGCACTTCATTTATTCATGTACTAATTTTGAATTAAGCTGCACCACATCAATTCTCCTGAAAAACGATGCAATTAAGCCTGGGCTATTTGAGAAGGACAACAACATGTGGCTGCAATTATAATAGCAAAACATCTTGGTAACACGCTGACATACTTGTGCAGTAATTAGTGTTGGTGCAATGCATACTGAATAGTCCATAAAACAAATAATGCAACGCAAAATCCTGAAAAAGAGTCATAATTTTCAAGTGAACAATCTTTGGATATTTTGCCTGTGGCATCAACCATTTGGGCCAAATTGTTTCAGCCACTGCATTTGGGAGGTCTGCCTCCCATTTGAGTACAGATTGTTGGGAAAATCTTCAACTTCTGGCAAAATACATAATTAGTGTATAAAATCTGGAAAATTAGAGCAAAATTAACTCTGTTAGGGACCAATTATGTAAATACGAAAAAGTGAGTGAGCATTAGTTGCATAATTTTGGATTCTGGAATAGGTCGGTCCAATAGCAGTCATTAAAAACCACAAAACTAAAACTATCAGTCCCGTAATAGTATATCCCAGAACTGGATGGAATCTTGAGACGTTGTTTTTACTGATCTCCTAACTTCAAACAGTGAGGTTTTACAATCCTCTTTTACAAATGAATTACCTTGTTCCCAGAACACCTCAATAAGAAGAATCACAGAAAATGAGATCCTAAAATGGGGAGGCACCTTAGTTCCCAACCAAAGTCCATCTTTATCCAGTACATTAATTTACCTTCAAACATCTCCTAAAATCACAGACTCATGTCTTTTATAATCTTACTCATAGACCGAAATGTTTCATCCAAAATACTGGGTGAGAGAAGTCCAAGGGTAGAACACTAGAGAACTTCCTCTGGACTGTCTCTGGCTGGTTATCAACATACTTGAAGGGATAGGTAACTCAGACATTCTACAGCAAGTAATAGCAAACAGATGCTGAGAAAGGGAAGGAAATCAGGTTAGTACAGAGTTGTGCTGGTCCTGTACAGGGTAGGATTGTTCTTTGAGTAGATTCGACAAGAGTCAGGGTCATGTGATCAGTGAGGTGTTAAAGCTCAGGCTGTATCTTTTCTCACTGTGATACCCATGGAAAGCAAGAATCTGTGCAGATTCTTCAAGTCACAAGGTGGTCCCACCATGATTTCAGGTGGGAAATTTTGTGTGACACCATCCCAGCCAGTGTCCTAGGCACACAGAAAGCAAGGTTTGGGAGGGTGCTAACAAGGGTTCAGCAGTGTGTGACAATTCTGTGAGTCGTCTGGGAATCATATCAGGGTCTGTGGCCAAGTCTATAAGCAGAATTTCCCCCTTAACTATAGTGGGCACCAGGAAAGGGTGACTCCCAGAAAGGATCACTGGTCTGCAGAAGGTCACACAGGTAGCAATGAGTTAAACCAGGACTGGAGGCCGTACTGTGGAGGCTAGCTGCGGAGGTTCCCGTCTGCAGCCTTTAGCACATACTGTTTACACTATAGCCGCCTCTTAAAAGGAGTAAGACAAATTCTAGTTCCAACCCTCTGGTGAGTGAGTCTACTATGACGTGGTCTGCTTTTGTTAAGGATAATTCAGGTAATAGGTGGGATTTACCCCATGACTGAAGTCATCAGTCAGTATCTGTAAGGAGCTGGAGACAGTTGGGAACTGACAGAGTCACTCAGCCTAGGACTAACAGAGTCAAGAGGAGCCAACCTTCCTGTCTCCACCATGCCTTTCGGATTTCATGAAGATCTGGTGACAGCCAAGTGTACTCTTCTGTGTGCTTCTGGTCTGGCAGGCTACTAGCACCCCCCAAAAACTCAAAGTCATGGTTTTAAAATCCTATCTTTGCCACTTGCTCTTAGTGAACCCTTGGGCTCTTCATTCTCCTCTGAGCCTCAGTTTCCTCATCTGGAAAATGGCAATGAAAAGATTTAATATGGACACATCCAATATTAAATGAGACACCATTTGTCAAGCATGAACATGAGGCTTTGAATGAGGACTCTGCCACTTTTTAGTTTTGTAACCTAGGGCTAGAGATTTAACTTCTCTGTCCCTCAGTTTATACTCCCACAGAATAAAAATCAATGGAACCTATAGGGTTGTTATAAAGCTTAAACACATTAATCCCTGTAAAATGCTAATCATACTTTACAATATATGCCAGGTATGTGATAATGATTGTTGTACTTATTAGTGTTATTCTTAACAAAGTGATTAATTCATTCTCTTTCTCCCACTTTCCTTCATTAAACAAGAAAATAAACTTAGCGTCTGAAATTTGACACATTGGGGTCTTATAAAACTTCTCAAAAGAGCAGTTTGTTTTTCTTTGGGTCTGCTCTGCATCATTCTCTGTGTGTCATATAGTGTAGGTTACAAGATGCCCAGGACTACATACTGTGGCTTAACATATCATTTGAAAAGAGAGTAAAGTTACTTGGAGGTAGCTTGTGTTTGGAGTCCACATTCCAGCTCTGCCACTCAGTCGCTGTATGATCTAGGGCAAGTTGCCTACTTGCTCTGACCCATCTTGGGAAAAACAGTGTCTATAACGTACAAGGCTCCAAGGTCACAACAGAGCGCTCTGCTAAATCACCGACAGCCAAGTCTGAGTCTCAGTGCTGCAGCACACTAGGTGTGTGATCAGGGCAGGGTTACTCAGCCCCTCTAACTCTCAGTGTCCTACCTGAAGATCACTGAGAATACTGTCTGCTTCGAGAGGAGCACGAGAGGGTTGTGTGAGCTCAGACAGCAGGGTGTGCTTAGCCTTGCACATGGCTCCTGGGGGGGAGCCTCGTGCTCAAGTTCACATGGAAGTGCAGGCTCATCATACACCCAAGTAACCCTTTATATTTTGATTCAATATTAAGTACCCCTGAGTCTCACTTGAAAACTTTGGGAGGTATGTTGTTGGGGGAAGAGGAACAATGTGGTTGTTCGAGGCCTCGATGCAGCTTTTCCATATGTTCCTGGGTCATTTATTCCATCAGCAGTGATCTTACTCAGCAAAATATCTTCCAGCCAGTTTCTGGGAAGAACTGATGGAAGGTGATAGGAAATCCACACAGCAAATGCTCTGTGAAGGCCTCTCTGGATACACCATCATAACTAAGCCTCTTCCAGTCTCTTACCGAGCCCTTCATCTTCCTCCTATATTTTAAAATGGACTTACCTGTTTTGGACTTGCCTCATCCTCCGAGCTAAGAGCTCTTTGAGGGTAACAGGATCTAAATCTTTTTATTTTTTGTGTCCCCAATATCTGTAACCAAGCCTAGTGCCTAACACAGAGAGGGTCCTTCAATAAATAAATTAATATGAAAACCCTTTCCTCCTTCCAGGCCCTCCTCCACTGTCAGACACATAGGTACCCCTGATGTTTCACAGATTCACTACAAGGCCCTGGCCATTATGATTTAGTTAGGGAGTGACTGGAAGACACATTGTATAACTCTTGCCAAAATTAATGTGACAAGAAATAATAATTGACTTAGTAATGTAATCAAATCAGAACGCATTTGATTTGATCTGTCAAGTTGTTATTCATATCGCTAATCCTGCTAGTCAGAGCTTTCAACACCTAATTATTTCTGAAGGCACTGAAGTCAGGCGTATTTGATGTCAGGCTTGGCGGGAAGAAATGAAGCACTGCTGGACCTTCTATCCATTCTGTGCAGCTGGAAAGGGTGGGGAGATGTGCCTTTTGCCCAACCAAATGGGAAAATGCGCATGCCTTCATATGCATGTGCTCCGCCCACTTGTGTACCGATCATCAGCCTGGTTCTCCAACGCAAGAAGAGTCTTCCTTTATCTCATACAACACCCACAAAGAGGGAAAGAACTGCCAACTTCTTTGGACAGTTTCTAAACGTGCAAAAGAACCTCCCATGAGAGCTGGGATTCCTGTACACTAACATTCTTTCACACACACACACACACACACAAATCTGCTTTATCATCTCCATCTTAAGATGAAGGACTAAGGCTCAAAATGTTAGGAAGTTAAGCCAAGATAATACAGTTTCAGGGCAAGATTTCTAACACAGCCACTGACCTGAGAATCCATACTCTATTGCCAGATTGTGCATTTACATTCATATCAACACCTTGAGCTTATCTGCCTTAGTCTGCAGACTCACCTGCTCTTTTTGACTGAAGAAATTTTGAAATCGAGAGCTTGTATTTACAGAGATCCCTCTTTAAAAAAAGAATAATTTACTGTCATAACATCAGCATATGCATTCATTCAACTTTCTCATTCAACAAGTATTGAGAATCTGACCATTTATAAGGCACTGAAGATACATAGATTAAAAACACAGCCTTTCCCTGTAAGAGTTCAGAGACTAAAAATTTTGACAGAACATGATTATCGCCCTGGTGGAAATACGTGAAGGCAGCATATGAGAAAAAGGTTTTTAGGGAAAACTTCCCAGAGAAAGTGATGGTTGAACCAAGTCTGAAAGAAAAAATTTGGACTTGTCCACAAAGATAAGCAAATTGGGTATATTACAAGCACAAGGAATAGTCTGTGCAAAGGCCCAGAGGCATGAAGGTGTACCGAATATAGCTGGATGATAGGGTAAAACCAGACAGAAGATGATTAGCTAGACAAGAGAGATTAGAACAGAAGAGAGATTAGAACTGTGAAACTATGAGAAATTTGTTTTGCTGGAACAAAAGAATCTGAACATCTCAAGTTTTCTTCTAGCTTTCATAAGATTTTCTGACCAAATACTTAAAACCTGTTTTGATGTTTTTGCATTTACTATGGCTAAAGTTTCTAGGCATGCTTGAAAATAAGGATTAAATTCTCTCCCCTGGTATTAAATTCTAATACTATGTCCTTAATTTGCTTAACTGTCCTTAGGATTACTTAAAATGAGGACATTTATTAAATGTAAATTATATCTCAATAGAGTTGACTGAAAAAGACAGGAGTCAGCCTGAATTAGCTGGTGAAATCTGAGATAATTTGCTCATCAAAAAATGAGTAACTGAATGAAAAAGGAATCCATTAGTCCATAGTGCTATTAAGATACATAAATAAAAACAGTACATTGTACATAAAGACTCTGAGGGGATTAAATAAAATGATACATGTAAATTTCATTAGTGTTCTCCTAAAGCTAATGAAAAATGAAATCAAGGCATCAACTTTTTAAATACATTCCTTCTTCCCCAGATCACTAGAACCTAAAATGTGTTCTTAACAATGAAGGAAAGTGGTATTTCCTACAATGAAATGGCAGAAAGAATTCATATTCCTGCAAAGGTAATTTGCCAAAAGTTTTCCTACAAAACTGCTGCCTGTTAAAAATACCATATACAATGCCCAGATGGTGTAGGCACTTCCACTCCTAGCCACCTGGCATGGGAAGGAGTGGGAGGTACGTAAGCCCTAACTTCACACCTCTCCCTGCTTCACTCCCAGGTTGGTCCACTGCACAGATGCTCCAAGCAGAGAAGGGAATCCCTGTGCTTGTTTCCTACTTGGTTCCTTGCTCACCATCTGTCAGGTTTCCAGCAATTAAAGCTACTGGCAGAGCTTAGGCTCCTACTGTCCTCTAGCTTCTCCACTTGCCCTTCTTGAGCCCAAAAGAAGATTTTCTTTTCTGCATGATGCTGCCAGAAACTGATGACAACCATCTCGTCTGGACACGGCCTCATTTTCTTCGGAACGGAGACCACAATGGCAGTCATTCTTTCCATTTCAGAAGCTTCTCTTCTCTTGATGGCTGGCTGCCCCCAACTTTTCTCTTCCTCTTCACAAATAGTGCCAAATCGTCCCAATTCAAATATTTCGTCCTATGATATTCCAACTCATTAATCAGATTCCATGTCAATGGCATGCCCCAGATTTTATTTCTAAAGTTAGAGTCATCCTCCAAGACACTGCACAATACAGGAGCTGGCTTCCTGATGGGCACTTAGTTAATGCTCTTCCAATGAATGAATAATATAATCAAAGGCTATGAGTCTAAAATGTAAAATCCCCAAGTACAGGAGCAACGACTTATTTGCCTTTACACACTGAACACAGGCGTCCAGCTTGCCACACAATAGGACGTAGGAAGCAAGTGTGTGGGTAACAGCATGGGGTTTGGAGTTATGTTCCTGATTCACTTTTTAATTTTACCACTGAATAGCTGAGTGGCCCTGAAAGAAAAAAATCACTGCCCCTACTTAAGATTCAGTTTCCTCATTAGCAAAATAAGACTGTTACAAGGATTAAATGAGATAATGTGCCCCAAGTACTTAGCACAGAGTAAGCTCTCAATAAAGACTGAGTTTCATTTCAATAGCATACTCTCCTTAGTAATATTGTCTAAGCTTCTAACGTGTCTACTGTTTCAACGACATGTACACCTGCAACTGGCAATTTAATATTAACATGATCCATGATGTCAGATCTTTAATCATAAGTAGCTTATGGGTGACTCCCCTCTCCCTCAACGTGGTGAATTCATTTAAGAAATTATGTCTACCTTACAAAAGAAGGCCAACTATCCAGAGGTTTCCATTTTAAAAATTGTCTGGCGAATGGGAGGAAAGGGACGTGTGTCAGGAATACATCACACCTGATTGCCTCAAGCACACAGGTGTGCCTGCGATGTCTACAAAGGTGGTTTCATCTCTTATAGAGAAGAAAAATAAGTCACAGCATTCCCCAGGAAGATTCAGAGTCATCATTAGTGGTATGAATAATTTATCAGCAGCTCCCTAAACCAGACAATGGCACTTCTGTTGTCTGCTCAAAGAGCAGAGAAGCTGTTCAACAGCAGCAAATTAGTGGCCCCCAAATAAAACCATCCTTCTCCCCCTTGAACTTGCCTTCCCTGACAGTTACAGATGCATCAAGGTACCAGCTGAGCCAAAGAACACAGAACAGACTTGGGTTCAAAAAAATAAAAATAAGGAGAAAGAATCCAAAACGATACATTTTAAAGAATCGTTTCCTTTCCCTTGTTTTCTTAAAATCATCTAACACCATTCCATCTTGGATCTGTTTTTCCAAGCACAAAATTGTGTTTCTGAATGTGACAGAAGACGGATAGCCGTGTAGCTTAAGGATGCGTATGAGAGTGAATGTGGTTTCTAATCTTCTGAAGCTCCAGCTCCAGCGTTAGCTCTGTTAGAGCCACATGTGAAAAAGCACCAGTGTTCAGGCACTGAGCCCGGCTTCTTAGAAGACCCGTTAAAATGGTGAGCGTTCAAGGCATGCCAACATGGAAATCAAACCCATACCTGGAAGCAGAGCAGAGCTGAGGTTGTTCCTTCGGAATTATTTTTCATGTGTTTGAAACGGAAACTTTTCAGAAGGCTGCAATGTTTCCTTTAAGTCACTTGACTTCTTAAACACAAAACTCCTCCCCACACCCCTTAGAGAAAAAGGGCAGGAGGGAAGGGATAGAAAGACATTCAAAAAGTCAGAGGATGCCTTACAAGTAACTGAACCAGAGCAATCCCTGCAGAGGGAGAGCGTTACCAGGCAGGAAATGTGTGGAGCCTGCTAACTCTCCCCACTAGGCTGCCCTCATCGCACATGTTCCTGATTTTGTTAGATAGCAATTCCCAGCTCCCCAAACAGATTCCAAGTGAGAAAATAGGAAAAGTAATTGGTTGCTATTAGATACGCATTCTGAAGTAGAAAGAAATGTGGGCAGTGAGGAATTTCTGGTCCGGATTAGAGGTTCCATGGTAATTAAACAATAATGACCAAGAAGATGTCAATAACTTCTTTGGAACCCAAAGAAAGAATGGGTTCGAAACTCAAATGGGCAACGTGACTCTTCCAAACTATCTCAGGAAAACATGCCATGCTTTTATAAAAGTTTTCTTCCCCAGAAGAGACCATCATACTGAATGTCATTGATATGCTTTCAGTTGTGCAAACATGTGTTGAGTAGCCATCACGTGTTAGGCTCTGGCTGGACGTGGGAGGCATTGACCAACACCTCTTGCCTGAACTTGCTGCACTCAAAATATTCCAATTTCTCACTACATTTTTAGGAGGTGCTATAACGCCTTTCAAAGAGAAATAGAGAATCCCGTAAGAAATACTTCTTCCAGGTAGTTTGTTGCCTTTAAGCATTTCCTGGGATCCTTCTGAATTCTTTAGATTAAGTTGTAATGTGAAAGTTTGTAAGATCACTGAAATTGTCCTTGAGGCTTAAACAATGGAGCTTGGTTTGGTTTTTTTGCTTTCAAGTAGCTTTAGGAAAGTATAATCCACATACCATAAAATTCAACTTTCTGTAGTTAACAGTTCCCTCAGTTTTAGTGTACTCACAGATACAGGAACCCATACCCACCAGACACTGCTCATTCCTCAGCCACCCTCATCCCTGACACACACACACACACAGCCCCAGACAAGCATGAATCCACTCTGCTGTCCCTGTCTGGACATTGTATATAAATGGACTCATACGATTTGTGGTTTCTGTGACTGGCTTGAGTTTGAAAACTTCAGTGTCACCAGACAAGAATCCAGGAGTTCTGAAATGAACCTCAATTCCTTTAATTTTAAAGACAGTAGTACCTCCTGAGACAGTTGTGAGAAGTAAATTAAATTAAAATATGTGAAAGCAGGTAGCACAGGGCCTGGCATACAGAAACTGCTGAATAAAATTTGGCTTGACTTCTGAGAACAATTTGAAAAAAGACATCCCAGATCTTTCTTCCAGAAGGGTTTTCCACATCTTTCTGTGCAAAGAGAAATAGGGGGCTTTTTACAAGCTACACTGATTAATCAAAGGATCTTTAAAAACTGCTTATTTGAAAAATGCTGAAAAAACATGCAGAAAAACAGTATAAAAGCTACTCATAATCTGACCACGTAAAATGTATCTGAAATAACTCCCCTGGAGTAACCATTATTAATAATACAATGTATATACATCTAATTTTTCCTTTACTTAGAATAAATTTATGTATAATATACATGCACATATGCAAGAGTATAAGACACTCATTCATGCCTTCAAGAGCTACGTAAAACAGATAAGGAGATATCAGAAACAAAAAAGTTATAAATATAAAACATGAAATTAAGTGATGAATTGTTTGGTAAAGCAAAAGCAGTGATATATCATAGGCTGTACATTCTTCCCAGAGTGAACGACGCTAGTAGATTTCATCTTTAGAGGAGTTATAGGATGGAAGCAAAATTAGGTGGGAAATACAGGGTTCCCCTAGCCTTCCTCCTCCCACACACCTGAGACTTGTTTTTAAATAAAAATCCTAGCTTTGCAAAGATACGACACCACTGGAAGCAATGTAGTGTGATCTAATGTTGAAACTCTGAACTATCCAAAGCTGGTAGTTCACATGGTCTCTGAAAGGTGTTGAGTATCACTGAGTTATTCTTGAAAAACTAAAAAAAAAAAAAAAAAAGAGCCTTCATGAGTTACCTGCAGCACCCTGGGGTGCTTCAGCACACAGTTTGGGAAATGCAGGCTTAGAATATTTAATCCCAGGGACGGCATCCCAAACACACGTCTATGACGAAGTGGAAATCTAACGGGGATTAGAACAAGATGTAATTGCTGGCCACGTGACTGAACTCCGAGTCACAGTTCCCCTATCCGAGAAATGGAGAAGGCTTTCCTGTTTAGTAAGGTTATAATGCTGATCAAGAGATAACACTTGGAGCCTTGCTCGAAGACTTGCTGTCTTGACTATTGGGTGCACTGGGTGAGCTGAAGGGAAGGGAAGGTTGACGGAGCAAGTACACTCGCCAAAGAGCTCAAAGCAGAATAGATGTGTCAGGTTGAGAATAACGCAGCACTAACAAGAACAGCAGCAGTATTAAAAACGACAACAACTAGGTATGTAGGGACTTGCTAATTATCTGGGAGGCAGTAAAGTATAGTGCAGTCTGATCACTTATATAAGTTAGACTCTTAGTTACTTAACAAGCACACCTGGCGCATGTCCAGCACTTAGCATGCTACCTGGCACATAGTAAGTGCTCAGTAAATGTGAACTGTCGTGAGTGTGTATTGTAACCTCACCTGGCCCTCACATATCTCATTTTACCCTCACAGCTACATTTTGTGATTTGAACTATCACGTTTCCTTAAACTTGACCTTTAAAGTCCTCAAAGCTGCTGAGAGTCACGGATTAAGCCCCAAATTGGAGATAGTCCCATTCTGTTATTTGAACTGAAATCAAAGCCCTTGGTTTTTAATTTTTATGTATACTGTAATATTTCTGAAATCAAAGGCAGAGATGCAAGTGTAAATTAAGTCACAACAGAGAGCTCAGGTGCATATTGCCGATTTCAGGCTCTTAAGACAAGACGACAGGCCTACTTACCGAGGGCAGTGGACAAGGATAAACTTAGCGACACCAGCCACACACTTTCACCTTCCAGAGGAGTTTGCTTATGCATCAGTCTAAGTGGCCCTACTCAAGTCAACGTGGGTGCTGATGAATGTGGTGCTGGGGGCGTGTCCAGGATCCTGGCTTCACCCCTACAGTGTCCTCATCTGCTACTTGTTCTTGCAAGAGTACTGATGGCACAGTTTTGTTGGAGGTAGACCATCAATATCACAGGCATAGTTTTTTAATGACTGGATTTACTTTCCAACTGCTAAAGTTGCTTGAGACTAATCTTAAAAACTTAATACCCTGCACGTCTCCCCGTCACCAGCTTCAGTCCCCTGAGATAACTAACGTTAACAAGTTGGTGTGTTTTCCTCGACAGTTCTTCCCTGCTCATACAAACAAATACATATCCTTAGTTATAGGATTTTATTTTTAAAAAGGACCATATTATTTCTATTACTCTAACTTGCTTTTTCCCCTTCAAAATTATCATAGAAAATCCTCCAAATCAATTCATATAAACTGAAATCATCCTCTTTTTTTTCTTAACACTTATGGTAGTTTATATTATATGTTTATTTGCTTATGTTTTTATTTCCCCCATTAGGATATAAGCTCCATGAGGTTGGCAAGTGCGTATTTTATACTGCTGAATCCCCAGCGTCTAGAACCATGCCTGACACATAGTTGATGCTAAATTAATGTTTGTTGAGTGACTCAATAAATTAATGAATGTTTAGGTGCCCTTCCCACTACCTGGAGGACCCTATCACCCCAGCAGGTCTGCCTACTCACACTCAGCCTTCATGGGCAGGAACCAAAGTTGTCCCTCTGTAAATCCTTCCTTCCTACCGCTCACCCAGAAATACATTACTGCTCTATCTTTGAGCCCCCAAAGCTATTGATTCCATGGTTTTTGAGCAGAACAGGTGAAGTAATATATCACTCAAAGCCATCTGAGAGCATGGAACATGGAAAGCATTCAATAAACTGGTAGTTACATTAAGTCATTTTTATTCTGTAAGTTTATGCAATGGGTACTACTGCTATTTCAACTTTATAGTTGGAAAAAACTGAAAGCCAGAGAAACTAAATAATTTACTTGAGGTTTAGTAAATGACAGAACAGGATTAAGACTAGTTCTGTCTGATTCTAAAGCCCACATTCCTGACTAATACATTTTGCAGTCTCCCTGCCATTTTCAAATTAAAAATAAAATACATTGTTATGGCTGAGACTATGTGCTCCTCAGAACTTGCTTATAGTCCTCCTGGACACATGGGAGGATCACATTCTCAACTTCCTACACGATCAGATGTAGGAGGCTACAGATCTCATGTGACCAAATTCTGACCAAAGGAACGTCACTTGAAGTGATCACCACCACTTGCAGGCCTAGGAGTAAAAACCCTCCACGTGACCCTCTCTTTCCTGCATGTCTTCAGCCCAGATGCAAGGATTCAGCCAAAGATTCCAATACTTCAGGTATCCAAGGTGATGAAGCAACAAGACTGAGGGTCCTGGATCCCTGGATCACTGAATGGATGATCTCTCATAAATCATCAAGACATAAATTCTGTTGGGTTCTTCTATTAACATTACAGGACCATTATCATTAGTTGCCTACCCTATCTTGTAATTTTCAAAGAAGGCTCTACGTATATGGTCTTTGTTTTTTTATTAGCTTCTTTCACCATTACTCAAAATATACCCTATACCCCAGGTAAAATAAGTTATTTGTTGTTCCTTAAATGCCTTACTCTTTTTCCTAACAGTTATAATATCCCTCTCTTCATGGATAAATCCCTTATTCTCTGAAATCAATTTATATGTCACCTTATCAATGTTGTAAAAATGGCCATACTGCCCAAGGCAATCTACAGATTTAATGCAATCCCTATCAAACTACCCATGACACTTTTCACAGAACTAGAGAAAAATAATTCTAAAATGTATATGGAATAACAAAAGACCCAGAATTGCCAAAGCAATATTGAAGAAAAAGATCAAAGCTGGAGGAATAACCCTCCCAGACTTCAGACAATGCTACAGAGCTACAGTAATCAAAACAGCATGGTATTGGCATAAAAACAGACATACGGATCAATGGAACAGAATAGAGAGCCCAGAAATAAACCCATAGATCTCCGGTCAATTAATCTTTGACAAAGGAGGCAAGAATATACAATGGAGAAAATACAGTCTCTTCAGTAACTGGTGTTGGGAAAACTGGACAGCAGCATGTAAATCAATGAAGTTAGAACACTCCTTCGCACCATATACAAAAATACACTCAAAGTGGTTAAAGATTTAAATATAAGACAAGATACGATAAACCTCTTAAAAGAAAATAGGCAAAACTTTCTCTGACATAAATCTCAGCAATGTTCACCTAGGGCAGTCTACCCCAGCAATGGAAATAAAAGCAGAAATTAACAAATGGGACCTAATTAAACTTACAAGCTTTTGCACAGCAAAGGAAACCATAAGCAAAACAAAACAATGACCTACAGAATGGGAGAAAATACTTGCAAATGATGTGACTGAGAAAGGTTTAATTTCCAGAATATATAAACAGCTCATACAACTTAATAACAAAGAAATAAATAACCCAATCATCATTCTAAGTGAAGTAAGCCAAAAAGAGAAAGAAATTACCATATGATATCACTTATACGTGGAATCTAAAAAAAAAAAAAAACAAGACAAATGAACTGATTCACAAAACAGAAACAGACTCAGACGTAAAAAACAAACCTATGGTTACTAGGGGTTGAAGGGGGTGGGAAGGGATAAATTGGGAGTTTGAGATTTGCAGATACTAACTAATATATATAAAACAGAAAAACAACAAGTTAATATTGTATAGCACAGGGAACTACATTCAATATCTTATGGTAACTTATGATGAAAAAGAATATGAAAATGAATATATGTATGTTTATGAATGACTGAGGCATTATTCTGTACACCAGAAATCAACACATTTTAAACTGACTAAACATATATATATATACACACACACACACACACAAAAAGAAAAGATACATGTACCCCAGTATTCATAGCAGCACTATATACAATGGCCAAGATATGAAAACAATCTAAATGTCCATCAGCAGATGACTATATAAAAAAGTTATGTTGTATTTATATAATGGAATACTACTCAGCCATAAAAATAAAATAATGCCATTTACAGTAACATAGATGGACCTAGAGATAATCATTCTAAGTGAAGTAAGCTTGAAAGAAGAAAAATACCATATGATATCATTCATATGTGGAATCAAAAAAAATAAAAGTAAAAAAGAGGACACTAATGAACTCATCTACAAAACAGAAACATACTCACAGACATAGTAAGCAATCTTATGGTTACAGGGAGGAAAGGGTTGGGAAGGGATAAATTTGGGAGTTTGAGATTTGCATATGTTAGCCAGTATATATAAAAAAAGATTTAAAAAAACAAATTTCTTTGGTATAGCACAAGAAACTATATTCAGTATCTTACAATAACCTTTAATGAAAAAGAATATGAAAATGAATATACATATGTATATGCATGACTGGAAAATTATCCTGTACACCAGAAATTGATACATTGTAACTGACTGTACTTCAAAAAAAATGTGTATGTCATCTCTTCTAGGAAGTCTTACTTAACAACTCTGGGATAGGAGCCTTTTTCTCACAGGATCTTTCTAGCAGTGACCTTCCCCGTCCCCCTGAACTGCTTCTATCCTGGCTCTCACCCTCTTCCATTACTACTCTGCTCATCCTTTAGCTGAACTATGAAGCCAGTATCACATCACCTCTAAACAAAACTCATGAATGGTAGTTGCACGCCTGAATCCCAAATCCAAGGTATCCACCTCTGAAAGCTCCTTGTTGCATCAACAATAGCTAATATTCCTGAGAGCTTGTTAAGTGCCATTCACTGTTCTAGTGCTTCACATGTGTTTAGTCATTTAACATTCACAACTCTATGAAACAAGAATTATTATCTTCTTCATTTTACACTTGAGGCAAAATGAGATTCAGGGTGATGAAGCGGTTGGCCAAAGTCACAGAGGTAGGAAAAAACTGTTCTTTTTCTCTGACATGACTAGAAACCCTCATATTCTTCCTGGAACTCATTGGAGCTTTTCAGTCCCTTAACAATTTGCCTATGGGTTTAGAAGAATGAGCATTCCTTGTTGGCTTCCCAAGTTTAAATGCTGATTAAACCCCTCTCCCAACTTCTACGTGGTCCAATAATTAGATTAATATGCCTCCTAAACCCAAAGTTAGATATGCCTAGAATTGATCATAAGTTCCAGAACAGAGACCACATTTATTTTCTTCACTGTTCTGCCTGGCAAAACATTCAATACATGCTTGCTGAACAAATAAATTGACGATAGTAAGAATACCACTGGCAGCAGAGATCATCCCAGGTTTGGGATTACCAGGTACTGAATGACAGCTGAAACTCTTTTTTTTCCAGTTCATCATTCACTGGAGGAAAGGAAACTGGAAAAAAAAAAAATAGATGAAAGCAATCAAGCAAAAGTAAATATATTTGCAAGCTGTGATGAATGTTATGGACTCCAGGTGACTTTGGAAGAATAAAACACCATTGTCTCTAAAATACACAAGCAGATTACGTGCAAGTGTATTATGTGCAAGAGTTGGATTTCTAGATAAAGAAACAATTTTAAGTTTTTGAGGATGAGTAATTCAGTGTCACCAGGAAGGGAGGGAGGGAGAGAGAGGGAGGAAGGAAGGAAGGAGAAAGAATTAAGATTATTCATCTTGGTGACTACAGTGATGTGTGAGCTAAGTATAGCCTTTTATTCAGTAAAATGTAAAGCATAGCATGTGTGATCTTTAACTATCCTCCAACAACTGCCTTAGTCTAGGGCATTGTAGACACCCCTAGAAATATGGGGCTTGTGTTTCTTACCCTCAAACCTGAATGGCCTTCGGTGAAGAAAGCCTGACATCTAAGTGATGAAGTGAACGTCAAAGGGACTCTGTGCCTGGGATCCTGGCATTCTCACTCCTAGGCTACCCCCAGCTTAATTTTTCACCCTGATCCATATCTCTGTTCCATCTTTGTTTTACATCCTCTAAACCTCTTTTTAAATAGTCATCATCTTGGTGCTTTCATCTGTTTCATATAGATGGCTGCAATTCCAATCAAACTGATGTCCAAATCAGAAAGGGTCCTGTGCTAGGACTGATCAGCAATCCTGCATTAGGAAGATATGGATGGAGCAATGCCTGGAATCCCCGAAGCAGAATACTGCCAGAGGTAGTTCCCGGAGCCATCTGGGCTGTGTGTGAGAGGAGCAAAGCCCGAGGAGCTGTGTTTGGTCTTCTGTGGGATTCTGGCCTCCAGGACTAGAGCAGGGCCAGCAGTGGAATGTAAGATTCAAAAATTCAAAGCAGACGGCAAGTCAGGTAGTTGGGGCCCCATGCTTGCGAAGGCACTAGGCTTTCTTGCCTCCAGGCACTGGGCTCTGGGCACATGGCAGCAAACTCTTCGCAGACGTTGTCTGCTGGTGGAGGCAGAGTTCCTAATGCATTCTTTGTCCTGGCTCACACTGTTTTTAGAGCCGAGATGCAACTCAACTTAAAAAGGACAAGACCTTATTGTTGGTCCTTTGATAGACTAAGATAGGTGTTTATTGTTCAGCTGTTACTCAAAGTACAGTTTTAATTTAGGAGCTCCACCCTCAGAGAAAGCTAATCTACAGTAGCTTAGAATAGATTAAAGCGATGGAGAATGATGAACATTTTGGAAAGCAATTTTAGAGAGATGCATGTATTATGATCCCTAAAAATGTTTGCCTTGACTTATGTTTCCCCTAAAGCAGAGCTTGATAAGAACTCATGTGCAGAAATAGTGATTCCAGGGAACAGGAATAAGGGACTAGGCGGAGCGAGGTAGAGAAAGAGGAAAAGCCACGATCTAGGACCACTGTCAAGGTTAGTGGGAAACGGGCCTCAATTCTGCCAGCAATTCCCAGAGAGGCATACAAAGTGCTACCCTAAATTGTCTAGCCAAAAGTCATGGCTGCATTTATCATGACATCACCTTGCGTCAAGGGTTGCCCTGGGAGGTGCTCACGCCCTGACACTGCCGAGCTTCACGTGTGCACAGATCAAATGCCACTCTCTTGTTATGAGGGAAGAAGGCAAAGATGTGCGGTACATTTAAGGTGAGATACTGTCAGCACAAAATGAGCTTAAGTATCCGCATAGCGGACCATCTCAGCCACAGACGTAACAAGAGATCTGGCAGAGGGTATGAGAGGCAGGGCCCCAGAGGAACTGAGTACAATCTTCTTTCATTAACACAGTAATTTGGATCCATAGCATCTGCCCTAAGGATTTCTGTGCACATCTTACCTTTTTTTGAGTTTTTTTCTTAGCAAAATTCCTGCTCCTCTTTGGCCCTTTGGAAAACACTAACTTCCATTTATTATTCCTGGTTACCTCCTACTGATCCACCAAGGAGCCTTTCCTGATCTGATCCCTGCTCCCTGTCCTTCCTAAATTGGGGGCCTCTCTCACATAGCCCCCCAAGTCCTGGCACTCATCCTATCTGACCACTGATGCTGCTGCTTCGTGCTGCTCACGTGTCTCACTCACTGCTTCCAACACTGAGCCCCATTACACGGATTATCTCCTTAACGGTCACAGCCCTTCTACACATAGGTATTATTAACTCCATTTATAAACCCGGTTCAGAAACTTGGAGAACTTTAATAGCCTGTCTAAAGTCACATAATTATGCATTGAGAATCAACATCTGAACCAAGATCAGAATCCAAGACGGTTTTGACTTCAAATCCATTGTTTAGCCTTTGTCTGAGAAGGATGATAACCCTAACAATATAAAACAGAGGTATTCTATTAATCGAGTGTTTATTTTCTTACATTTTGCTAAGCCAGTGATTATTCTCTGACTTTCACTGATACAAACCAATCTGATCATAAACATCTAATGATTTCCCTGTTTAGTTCTAAATTAACAAAATCTCATTTACAGCTAAATGTCCCAAAACAACTGAAATAGTGAATAACAGGATAAAATAGCTAAGTAAATCATGTACTTAAGACATCAATAATTGTTTATAACATTTTGAAGTTAAAAAATACTTATATGATACTACTGAAAATGTATGTATATGCAGTATATGTTAAACATATGCACACACATACACATAAAAATCTAGAAGTACAAAAAACATAGATTTTTTGTGGATACTAGGAAGGATTACTGATTATTTTTATTTTCTATATTTGTCAAGTATTCTGTAATTAAACTTATTTTAGTAATTAGACAAAAGAATTAGACAAACGAATTAAGCTTTTTTAAAATTCATATATATGATTTGTTATATATGAATTTGTGTGTAATATTTTTTATCATAGAGCTAACTTGATTCAAGTTTTAAAAGTGAGCACAAATGATTACAAGCCATAGGTACCAGTTTGATTTATTTTATCTGGAGCAGAATTTGAATGAACTAAAGATTTTGGACAACTTCTAACCTAGTTTATGGGTTTTTAATGAAAGGAAAGTAAGAAGGTAAAGTATCTTGATATCCCTTTTTCAGTGTATCCCATCCAAAAGGAGTTTGCTGCCAAGAGACGCAACCTTCTCTAGTAGACGCAAGTTAGGTGATGAACGAGGGAAGGCACATTTTCACCTGCAACTGAGAACTTCAATGGAGAAATTTTGAGCCAGAACAGGAAAAGGGTTTGGAAGTGCGTATGGTCTCATCAGTGGTTTTCAACAATTCTAATGAGTGATGATGAGTACCTCTGTGACATTTCAGGGAGGAACTAGGTAATTAACTTTTTCTGAACAACATATGCATGATATATGTTATGGAAGGGTGGTTTCTGAATTTCCCATCACGAAACTCAGCTATTGTAGGTCATAACTCAATTATAAAAATGTAGACTTGACTAGAATTTGGAACAGGACAGCTTGTCTTGGTCTGGAAGCACTTTTACTTCTGAAAAATAAATAAATTTATGGTTTGGAATCCATTTTTAATTTTCCATTAATTCCAGGGAAACAGTGGTCAGCAACCAAAGAAACGGCAACAAAGATCAGGGCATGAAACACAGGTCAACCACACTAGCAGACTGGAAAAACAATCAACAGGATGTAAAATTCAGGTTGTATAAATTGGAGTTCAGAAGACAAAGGCCACACACTCCTCTTCATAAAGCCCACCAGCTACGTTCTACCTGTTTTCAAGACGAAGCGTAATCTTCCACTCAGTTTGCATCACAGTGCAGTGAAAGCATTTCAGCGACTCATTGGTAGAAAACTAGGTGTCTGAGCAAGGTAGATGAACTCTTTTAAGAAGGCTTGGAATACCATTCTGGAACAGAGTTGTCAGGGATCGAGGAAGCCAGAGCGTTATTACTGAAGCTCAGCACCTGTGGATGTTAATCTGTTCAGGCTGCATTATTCATTCACATGCCCGTTGACATTTAGGTGGCTTAACTTTCCCAAACAACTCCAGCAACACAATTTTGCAGCTACGTTTATAGCGAGAAGAATTGCAGATGTGAAACCAGGGAAATGGGGGTCATGTTCCATCCAGCCTGACTGTCCGTGATCTGTGAGACCTTAAGTGAGTCTTCCAACCTCTTTAGATTCCATCTATGAAACCATATACAAAAAAGTGGGGATATCTAAGTTTTGCGAGAATAAAACGCAAATGGTTGGTTTAAACATTTGGGGAAAGGTATATAAATAAAGGAAATAACCAGCAAGTCCGAACTACATTAGAAATAAAAATTAAAAGGACTGGAAGAAAATATGACTGGATACCAACAACAATGGTTGCGTCAGGATAATCGAGTCATGGGTGGGATTTCTGGATGCTGCTTCATTCATTCTCCTTTCTACATTCACACATTTCTCTGGAGTACAGGGATTTCACAACAACCAGATGAAACAGTCTGGGTAGCCAACATTGTTGAAATTATATATTCCCCCTCTTCCTTTCTGGTTACAAGATACTGAGTGGCTCCGATTCTAAATTTCCCCAGTGGTCAGTCTTTGGCATTAGATCAAACACCACAATCTGTCTTAGAAGGGTGTGAGAAAAGGAAAGCAGACTGCTAGAACTTAAGGGCTTTGGCAATCTGAACTATGAGGTGAGTTTGGAGAGGATGATTTGAAATAAATGAGAAAGAAAAGCCTGTGGTTTTGGCAAGAGGCACATGAAATACCACTGCAGGGCGCTCCCACCTCTGCGTCCCAGCCCATCGCCATTAGGAAGGGGTGGATGTTTGCTTGCTTTGGACTCGGTATCTGGCTGTTTTTCAAAATACCCCATCCACTTGCAAATGAGCACCAGCTTCTTTCGGACCCCCAAAGGGCAAGACATTTCAGAGCCCACGGTTAAGGCCCAGCGCCACAGGGACATGGGGTAGTCTGGTCCCTTGGGAGGTATTTATTATGTAACTTTGAGTTATTAGCATGTGTTATCCGTGCTCTCCTTTTACTGCTGTGAAATTCACAGAAGGTGCCTCCTCTCCTAAAGATGCTCCCTCTTCTCAGTTGTGAGGAGCAATTATCTCCCTTTCCTCCAAGTTCCCTGAAGGGGACAGCTGAGGCCCCAGCCGCTTGCTAGAGAGCAGCCTCCCCCTTTGGCAGCCCTAAGAATCAGTCTTTTGTCTGAAGCAAAACCAGCCCAGCAATGGCCACCATTTCCATTGTTCTCCAGTGTTGGCCAGGTTAGTGGACAAGTTACCTCTGAGCAGATGGCAGTGCTGCCTGATGACAGTATTTCCTGTGCAGCAAACCAATGAATTGACATTCGTGTGCTCACACCGCACACGTCTTCGTACCTGGCACTATCTGCATATTTTTAATGGTGTTGCCTGTGGATCTGGCCCAGTTAAAAGGTGCCTGGATGGGAACTATGGCTCAAATTAAGTCTTGTTCCAAACCTCCCACCTAAGAATTTAGCAGTCTTTTCATAGGAGACAGGGAAATAGACTTTTTATAGACTTTTAATAAAATAGCTCTAACCTTTTTTGAAATAAAATATTGCATGGATTCAAGATGCACACAAGTCAATGGAGAAATGCAAGAATCCAGGGGTGAAGTTCTCAGTTGAGGGAAGAGATTAAAGCAGAGAAAGAATGTCCATCCTTGAAAGGCTGTTTCTCAGAATTCTGCCCCAAACTTGCTTCTCCTCTCCCTCTTCATACTCTTTCTGTCAGCTCAATTCAATCACCCCGTCCTTTCAAAGGCCTCCTATAAGCTAAACGTATATGTTAAATCTACATTCCAAGACCTATTTCCACATTTTCCATCTCCAGCTGCCCAGCCAATATTTCTGATAAGTTCCACCAAATCTCAAATTCAGTATGCACAAAACCATCATCTTCCTTCCTAAACTTTGCTTATTTGTCTGCCTTTTCTATGTAGTTTATATTATCTTCATCCACCCAACCCAACTGTTGACATTAAAAAAAAATCTCAGCTGGGAAACAAAAAAAGAAAAAGAAAAAAAAAAATCTCAGTTGTTCTTGATGTATTTCTCCCAACCAATCAACTATTAAGACTTTGCCCTGATACCCCTGAAACTTCTCGCACATCATTTCTCTTCTTCCTGCTCACCATTACTTCCCTTTCCTCGCCTTTCACTGGCTTTTTTAAGTTAGTACAAGAGTCTTCTAAGTGGTTTCAGTGCATGCACACTCTGCCACCCATATTATCTTTCTAGGATATAGGTTTGGCCACATCACTTCCTACATTAAAAAAAAAAATCTAAAACTCCCATAGTTAATGGCAGGGTTCCTAGGGGTGGATAGCCCCGATAACACTGCAGAATAAAGTAGAAACTCACACACAACGCATACCAATCTGGTCTAGTTAACTCAACATTCCTTTTTAGTTTTTAGCCAAACTCTCTCCCCACACTGCCTGGCCCTAAGTACCCCATCCCCACATGCAGGCCCCCTTCACATCCTTAGACACTCTGCATTTTCACTCTTCTATGTTTATGCATTCTGATTACTTTTCCTGGAAAGTACAACCTTCCTCATAGACAGAATTAATTGCTTTCTCATTTATGTTTCTATACAAATCTATATGTTCTTCTTTTACAGCACTCTTCATGCTGTGTCTTTATTATTTATGCATCTGTCTCTCCTAGAAGTTTTAATGCTTCAAGGACAAAGATTGACCTTTACTTATCTTAATATCCCAGGCTACGTGCTAGGCTTCCAGAGAGGAAGTGCTCCAGGAATACTCTTTGCACTGAATTAAGAAAGTGCTGGTGATGACCTGGAAAGCCACTTGCCTGGGACTCCAAAACCATGAATCCCCCACTAGCTGCCACCAGCACAGAAGTCCCCTGAATATAGCGTAATAGGCGCAGAACACCCTGGTGAAACTCTAATTGTTACCAGGACACTTTGCCCTACAAAACCTGCCCTTGCAACTGAGGCTGAATATGTGAGGTTTAAAGACATTTTTGGCTCTTGCTTAAGATTTAACCTAATTCTTCTGCCTTGAGCCTTGGGATCTCCTGGGCGCAATGGATAACAAATGGATCCTCAATCAAGAGACTGTCCTTTATGGGCAATTTATTATCACCACTCTCAACACCCCAACACACACACACACACACACACACACACATTTCCATTCCTAGTAGAAGAGCATCTTTTTATTTTTGCTCGTTGACCCTTGTCTCTGTTTCTTTCAAGGGGCTGAGATTTGACCTGGAATATTACTGATTTTCTGACTATATGAGGTCTCCCCTAGTGGGAGTTGCTGGGCAGTACCACGTGTAAAGAAGCAGTTTTCTGTGCACCCTTTCCTACCCTGGGGGACTCTCATAAGCTGAGGAACAGGAGACAACAGTGGGAGGCATGGAAGGTTCTTGAACGGCAGATGACGTGGTCAGAGCTCAGCACCAGCAAGATAAGAATGAAATCAATACGGGAAAAAAAAAAAATGCATGAGAGCATCAACCTTGAGGTAGGGAGACCAGAGAAGAGCCCAGCTCGAGATGCAAGGGGAGACGTCCTGAGGTCCTAACTGCGAGTTGCGGCAATGCAGAAAGACGGGGCAAGAGGGATGGTGGTGTCAGGGTTGTTAACAGAAGTTTAAAAAATAGTAGCAATTATCAGTCATAGGTTTTACTGAGTCTGGGGTTTTACTGAGACTTGTAAAAGGCATTGTGTCCGTGCTTTATATTAATTAATTCACTGAAAACCTGGATAACCAATTTATGAGGTTTTCCTGATATTTTATAGATTGATAAATGAAGGCCTAGAGAGGTGAGTGCCTTACACAAGGTCACACTTAAGAAGTGGCAGAAATGGCTCTTGAATTTGGATCTGACCATCTATAGAGATCCTGCTCTCATGCTTTGGAGGCAGGATGAAAAGACTTACTGAGCTTCCAAAGAAGTATGATATGGGAGGAAGAAAGCAAGCCAAAATGTATACTTTAAATAGTTTACAATTTTATTTGTCAACTAAACCTCAATAAAGTTGAAAAATATATAAAATCATAGAATATGAATGTATTGTCTTAACCCCAAAAGAGAAAAGAAAGAGAGCCAAAGATGAACCAGAAACTTTCTGCCCAGATTCTCTCTGGTCATCCCTTTCTAGAAGTTGGGGCACTGAGATATGGAGGAATAGACTTCTGGTATCAATGAGTTCTGTGCTGTGCAGGGTAAGTTTGAGACCCCATGGGACATGTCGGGGGGAAGTATTCAACAGGCTGTTGCAAATGGAGGACCGAAGCCACACACATGGTCATTTTCTCAAATGCCCTGAGGACTGAATTTGGATTACAAAAATGGGCATATGGATCTAACCTTCAAAGGCAGATGCAAGAGTAAAATCTCAGTGCTTAAGCACCATTAAAAATTCCTGAACACCCTGGATAATGCATTCCAGCTTCTTGTACTCTTGCTTTTAAGTGAAGACTCAGTATATACTTTACATCATTATAGCATATTTCCCGCACAGCCTTGGGCCCCCAAGTCAGTTCCTTTCCTTGTAAAGTGATTATTCAGAGAGAACACCCTGACTGATAATTTGCATTTTTCCCAGGAAAGCATGTAAATTGAATTCTAGAGCAGAAGCTCATCTATTCTGATTTTTAAAACATGTATTTAGATAGTACATCTGGCTAGCTCCCCAGATTTTGTTGTTGTTTTTCAAAGTTGTTCTTCATTCGTGTTTAAAGCAACATTAGTTAATATTCTCACCTTCTTATCTCACATCTACCACTTCCTTTCTTGTCTTTTTTGTTTGAAGAAGGTACAGCTTTAAATAGATAGATTTGATGGACAAAGTTCCTAGTTGGTACACCACGGTAGTCCTTTGGGTTACTAATTCTATTACACTTCCATAGAAAGATACATGAGTTTGAATACTCTTAATATAAGACTAGAAAGGAGAATGTGAGTAAATATTTTAAAGTAAATATTTCCAAGAGATTCACTGTTAAGTATAAATTAACCAGAGACTCAGAGAACTCCTCAAAAAAATCATAGAATATGTAAGAAGAAATGGGGGAAGGAGAGATGGAAGGTTTAGGTTTATGAACACTTACATATCTGGTATTCTGAGAGTTTAAGGCAACACGCATTAGATGTGTATTTATTGTATACAAAATACTCTTCTCAGTGCCATGCAGAATACAAAGGGGAAAAAAAGCCATGTGCCTCTGTCCTAAAGAAGTTTGTATTCTAATAAAACAGTAGACAGGATTGGTAAACACATGGCACGTGTTCCATTATTTTCTAATCCTTTTCCCATGGCAGACATCACTAATCGTTTATGGTACAGAGTTGGACAAGATTTCATTCTCCATTTCAATACTGTGCTCCAGGCATTACCACCTATCAATCTAGTTTGGCACATGAAATAAAATCCATTTGTCACCCGGTGTTGGAGAGACGCATGCAAATTAACATTTCAGGCAGACTTTGTTAAATGCTGTACAGAGGATCAATATCATCTTTCAGGAAGAGAGAAGATGGGGAGGTTAATTTGCAATGGTGGCTTTTAAGAAAGGCTCCATGGAGAAGGAGGCATTGAGCTGGACACTGAAGGATGCGTGCATCACTCATCCAGTCATTTATTTGACAACAGCTCACAAATCTCCTGGCACACCAGGCAGTGATGCCGAGCGCTGAGCTAAGAGCTGCATGTGATGCAAGTCCCAGGCCTACTGCTGAGTTGAACTAGAAAAATTTAGAGAATCACTGAAACTTTATGGGCCTAGGTTTCCTTATCTGTTCAATAAGGAGACAAGATGAGATGATAATGAACAGACTTTGTGGCTCTTTAAATTCTGCAATGCTGTGACAGTCCCTCTGGACAGAAGCATGAGAAGGTGCGTAGCCAACACCCTTTTTTAGGATTTTCTAATTCAAATTATAGTATAGTCTAGTGAGATATCTGAAGTTTCTGCTTGTGGCCCAAGAGTGAGAAGGAAATGAATGGGGTCAAGATGGAGCACAATCACGGAGCTGTCCACTAAGGCTTCAGGGAGAATGGTGGGGGGGGGGGGGTCTTCCTGCAGACCAGTGTCTGGGCCACTGCTTGTATCAGTCATGGTAGGCAGAAGGAAGCGACCTCAGTTCCCAGTGCCTTAACAATGGGAAGGTAGGGCTCCGAACCACACAGTGGCTCAGGGAACTCGGGATCCTTCTATCTTGTATCTTGACCATCCTCGGAGCCTCAGAGTCCCCTGGTGACCTGCGTCTATGTGCAGGCACCCAACAAGGGAGTTACCATGAGAAGTCACTTCTCTTAACTGCCTGGTCTCAGATGTGACAATGGTTACTGCCATTTTCATTTCATTGGTGAGAATTTGCCTCATGACCACACTTAGAGACATCAGTGATCGAAGTATAATAAATCTCAATGCCAAAGGAAAAATAGACAGCTTTTGTGAATACATGGCATTTTCTCCATCACATCCCTCTAACTGATAGGTGGCAAATAACCATTTTTGTTTCATCACTCAAAATATCCATTCTCCCTCCTGGCATTTTGAGTGGAAAGAGAAACTCTCATTATTGTCAGGGATGGAATTTCTTCATTGGTGCTGGAACAATTCCCTGAACAGCCATGGCTGAGCAAAGCCCTCCCAGCATCTTTTTCTTCAAGGATAAATGATCTAAGTACCAAGATGGAGAATATTGGGACAGACAGAATAAAGGTCCTCCAAAGCTGTCCACATCCTCATACCTGGCGCCTGTGCATATGTTACCTTCCATGGAAAGGGGACTCTGAAGATGTGATTAGACTAAGGATCTTAAGATGGGGAGATCATTCTGAGGTGAGCCCCATGCAAGGGTCTGTAAAAGTGGGAAAGGGCAGAGGAGAGTCAGAGAAGAATAAATGACAACAGAAGCAGAAGTCAGAGTGATGTGACTTGAGAAAGACTCAACCAGCCAACAAAGGCTTTGAAGATGAACGAAGGCCCCATGAGCCAAAGAATGAATGCAACCACTAGAAGCTGAAAAAGCCAAGGGAACATGAGTCCTGCTGACACACTGACTTTAGCCCAGTGAAACGAAGAGGTCAGCTAGTGACCTCCAGAACTGGAAGATAATAAATGTGTGTTGTTTTAAGCCACTAAGTCAGTGGTAATTTGTTACGTCAGCAGTAGAAAACTAACACAGAGGTACAGGACCAAAATGGGTAACAGCTAATATTTATTGGGTCCACCCTGTATTCCAGGAATTTTTTCAAGCCTTATAATTATTCACTCATTCAATTCTTAAACCTGTAAGATACATACTATTCTTAACCCCATGAGGCCATGAGGAAACTTGGGAATGGAGAGGCTAAGGACTTTTCCCAAAGTTACACAGCTAGTAAGTAGGAGAGCTAGGACACCCATCCACCACTGGGATCATATCATTAAAGAAAAAGATAGGACAGATTGACCAATACACAAACACACACACACAAACACAGACACACACCACAATATCTTGCATCTCCTTCCTTTAAGATCCCAGGAGTTGAGATTGCCAACATCATTTTCAGCAAACCTATAGAGAGGAAAAGCCAAACCACACTGAGATTGGTTGAAGTCTATTTCTCTATCCCTTGTGTCTGGGCTTGGCCATGTAACTTGCTTTGACCAATGGGACATTAGAAAATAAGAGGAAAGCAAAGGTTGAAAAGAGCTTGCACACTGAAATTTACCCTCTTTGTGTTTTTTTGGAACCTGGCCACCATAGGAAGAAGCCTGGGCTAGCTTAGCAGATGCTAAACACATGTGGTCCAGTTGCTCCTAAGGTCCCAGCCAAACTCCAGATATGTGGGTGAGGCCGTCTGAGTCCAACATGCTGACTACAACCAGCCCTCTAGCTGTACAACCACATAAGTGATGCTCACTAGGGCCTGCAAACAAACAAACAAAACCATCCAGCTGAACTCAGACCAAATTGCCAACCCCACAAAATTGCAAGTTAATAAATGGTGAGTGTTTTAAGTCACTAACTTTCAGAGTAGCTTGTTACACAGGAAAAACTCAAAATCGGGTCAGTGGGAAGTTACAGCACTTTGAGAAACATTCAATGCCTGATACCATCTCCACTAACTCCTGACTGACTTCTAAGGGATTATGTATTGGGCTTGCTGATTAAACAAATTACCCTTTAAGCCTCTTGATAGGTTTTGTGAAAACAAGAGTAGTAATCTCCACCAGTCTGCTCCTAAGCAAAAGGTACTACCTTTAACCAAAAAGAGAACTGGTGTATTAGGAATTTACATGTAAGAAAAAAAATTTAAATACCCATTTAGTGTTAACACATGCAGTTTTATGAAAATGCTTGGCTTTTTTTTTTTTTTTTGTAAAGGTCTTAGTGTCTTTTAGCCACAGTCTCCCAGTTTCCCTTTAATATCTTTAGAACAAACAGAAATTTGGTTTCTTTTGTTCCCTAAGGAAAAAGAATCCTTTGGACTGTAACTCAGGACATCAGAAAGCAGTTTCTTTTAAAATATGGAGAAAGGTTTTCTAGAAGTAAGTATTCAGGAGTAATTACAGGACCACAACTGAAAAATCCCATAATTATTGCTGCTACCTGAATCCAATTTATTATAGTGCATTTTTGACCCAATGCCAGCCCATCACCATATCTCAGATTTCTCAGTGTTCAAGATGAAAACTCATGATTGTAGAAACCACACCATTGCTTTTTTTTTTTTTTAAACAAACTCCATTTCATTTTTCAAAATAGTTTATACGTTTCTGGAGTCACCAGAAAATTTTGTATCTTGCCTTTGATTTCACCCAGGGAAATTATACTTCCCTACCTCCCATAACCTTCTAATGCCACTGTACAAAAATCAAATTGTTTTTCTGGAAGTCACCACCAGTAATGTCTCACATTTTAAGCAACACACACAAAAAAGAAGCATGGGTTCTGGCTCATTCAGTGATTTATGACTAACCCCTTCTGAGCAATTCCTATTTATACATTCATTTGTCGTGTCTCTTGGTGATACATTTTTGGCAGCGTCACTGGACACAATATAGAATGTCCCATTTCTTCCCCTGAATCATAAGAAAACATTTAGCAGACGTGAGATGATATTGCCTTTTAATTTTCTTGTAGAAATCTATGGTTTGTGTAACATGATTCAGTCCAGTTCTGATTAATGGGGATGCATTTTATTCTCCGCAACTGCCAAGTCCACAGGTATTAAAAGCTCTCACAATCCAAATACTGGAATTAAATACAAAGCCCTGTGAGCTCAAAATTTACTGCTCTAAGGAAGAGATTACAAAGGAATTGGAAATAAATCCAGTGGTAAATTTAAGGAGGTTCCTGAGCTACTGTTTTCTCCTGCAGTGGATTCCGTGTGACCCTGGGTGGATAAGTTGCTGGCCCCCAGCTAACCTTTGTATTAGCAGCCATGTAAGCAGTGACTCCCCTGCGACCATGTGAGTCTGGGGTCTGATGTACCCTCCTCAAGATAGGTTGAGCCTGCTGGGGCTGTCAGTGCTAAAGTCATGCCTGAAGTCATTTACCCTGGACAGGAAACCTGAACATGGACACAGTTCCTCTCCAAGCGTTGCTCTGACCACATTAGTATCTCTGTTCAAACTTTCATCATTCTCTGACACTTATGAAAATAAATTCAAAGGCCCTACCTGGACGTAAAATGACCCCCAGTATTGACATTCTCAAACACCATTTTCAGACAAGTTATCTCCTTTTTGTCACCTGATTTCCTATCCTTTTTTCTCCGTCTGCTTTGTTCATCATGTTCCCCCTTACTGGGAAAGACATTTGTTGTGTTTCAGGGCTCTCTGATGCTGCTTCCACAGTGACGTGATCCACCTTCCCTCAGCTAGAACTGATGTCTTTATCTTTTCAAATGCTCCAGCATTTTCTGCACTTTGGTAGGACTACGGTATTAGCCAGCTCATGCTGCCATAACAAAATACAATAGACTGGATGCCTTAAACAACAAATTTTTTTTTTCCAGTTGTGGAGTCAAAGATCAAGGTGCTGGCTGATTCACTTTCTGTTGAGAGCTCTCTCTCCTGGTGTGCAGACAGTCACCTTCTCACTGTGCCTTCACATGGCCCTTTCTTCAGCAGGTGTTTGCAAGTTCTCTGGCATCTCATAAAGCCACTAATCCTGTCAGATCAGCGTCTCACCCTTACGAACTTATTTAACCTCAGTTGCTCCCTTAGGGGCCCCATCTCCAAATACAACCACACTGGGGGTTAAGGTTTCAACATATGAATCTTGGGAGGACACATTCAACCCACAAATACCTACTAATTATTTTTTAACTAATTCAAAAATATTTATTAAGGTGAAAATAGATTTTAAAGAAGTTTATTCTATATAACACAGGGAACTATATTCAATATCTTTACCTTTAATGAAAAAGAATATGAAAATGAATATACGTATATATATGCCTGACTGGGACATTCTGTACACCAGATACTGACACACTGACTATATCTCAATAAAAAAAATACACTTATTAACAACAATGCATCATTGTACTAGGTACTGGAAATGGAAAAATGAATAATAGATTCTGATCTTAATAGTTCAAAAACTGATAAAGGAAACAGAAATGTAAAATAGTATTTACTATGATTACAGTGAGGTGGAAAGTAGCATGATCAGTCATTGTGGGCATACCTGTCTTGTTTCCCCTTTGAAAACTGAAGCTACTTCAGCTAAGTGCAAGGTAGTTCTCCTAAGACAGGTGGAAATTTGAGTCTTGATGAGATGTTTACCTCTAAAGAGACTCTAGTTTGGACTCTCAGGAATGCATACCTATATAAAGGACACTCCAGAAAAAGCTCTCTTTTCATAATTGGCACCATCCTCAGCCTAAATCCCTATGCGGTTCCTCTACTGGACAATGCCGGGCTCGGTAACTAAAACTCTTTTTGTTCCTTTGTATATCTCACCCTTCTATTATCTAGAGCAGAACTGATCTAAATATCCACTCCAGACATTCGTCTAGCTGGGACTCCCTTTGCTAGTCCTTCCAAGGTCAAAGACAGCTCCCAGGATGCCACTGGGAGACCTCACTTACCATGACCTTTGTCTGAGAGAGTGGATCCAAGTTTAAATCTACACCTGTTGGAAAGTGCACTACTGCTTAGGATGATCCCATTGTTCAACCTTTAAAAATCTGTTTTGTTCTTGAAACAGAATAGCTCCTTTACCTAAGGATGGCTGGTGGGTAGGGGTGGCCTGGAGAGCTTAGAAATTAGAGTGGGCGACCCACACCAAAGCCTATCCCTGACTTACCTCTACATGTATCACAGTACCTAACGCAGGGTCTGGCCCAGAGTAGGTGTTCAGACAATGCTTGTTAAATGCCTAAATGAAGTAATCACTGGCTTACTCCCTGCTAAAGAGTCTATTCACTTTCTTAGATATGGTCATCAACAAACCATACAATTTAATGTCGGTAACTGGACTTGAAAATCTCTGAACGAACCTCCCACTCATTCTCTTTCCATCTGAGTATCATCTACATAACTGGATAAAATCCATCCTCTGCAATGCACAGCAAACTTAGGGCTCCCAGAAGACTTCCTCAGACAACAAGACACCTGCCGCTTTACAGCCCACGTGCAACAATAGCCCAGATTGCTGGGACTGACTACACGGGCTCCTCATCACCAAGCTTGTTGTAGCAACTGTGCCTTCAGCACAGAAGTACCTCCACGTGGAGTGCTGATCGTATCGCACGGTGCCTTCCAGAAAAGAGTCGGCGCATCGGAAATATGAAAAGGACAGATTGTCCTGATCTCCATCTTAACCTCAGAGCTAATTGGCAAGCAGATTTCCACTAAATTTACCCATCTCTCAACAACTATTTATAGAGGTGGTGTGGTATGCTGAGGCCTGCATTAACATTTTTCCCCAACATCTTATTAAAAGTTTTAAACACACACTGAAGTTGAAAACATTTTACTGTGACCACTCATATTACTGCCACTTAAATTCTACAGTTAACATTTGACTGTGCTTTCTTTATCACGTATCACCTGTTATGGACTGAACGTGTCCCCTAAAAATTTCATATGTCTAAGCCCTAACCTCCAATGTGATGGCATTTGGAGATGAGGCCTTTGGGAGGTAATCAGGGTCAGATTAGGCCATGAGCATGGGAGCCTCCTGATGGGATTAGTGGCCTTATGAGAACAGGAAGAGAGAACTTACCCCCAACCTTCCAAACACAGACAGCGAGAAGGTGGCTGTCTGCAAGTCAGGAAGAGAGCTCTCCTCAGAAACTGAATTTGCTGGCACTTTGACTGTGGACTTTTTCGTTCTACAGAACTGTGAGAAAATAAACAGCTGTTGTTCAAACCACTTCGTCTGTAGCATCCTGTTATGGCAACCTGAGCTAAGACAGATATTGGTCCCAAAAATTAAGGCGCTGTTGTAACAATTACCTATAATGTAGAAGCAGCTTTGGAACCAAGTAATGGGTAGGGGCTGGAGCAGTTTTGAGGCGCATGATAAAATTATAGCTGCTCAGGTGATTCTGGTGAAATCACAGGAAGAAAGGAGAGCTGAAGAGAAAGCTTCCATCTTCTTAGAGAACATAAATAATCATGAGCAGAATGTGGGTAGAATATGGGCATTAGAATCCCTTCTGGTGACGTCTCAACAGAAACAAGGGCTGTGTTGTTGGAAACTGGACAAAAAGGTGATCCTTATTACGAAGCGGGAAGGGCCTTGGCTGAATTGTGTTCCCGTTCTAGCATTTTGTGGAAGGGAGCACTTAGAATGAGGCAAGGAAACGGATCGCCCTTGCCTACTGCCTCCAGAAAGGAAACGCAGCTCTGCTGACACCTTGATTTTAGCCTGGTGAGACCATGTCAGACTTCTGAACCACAGAACTGCGAGATAATAAATACGCGTGGGTTTAAGCCACAAAAGGTTTGGTCATTTGTTACAGCAGCCATAGGCAATTACTACAGAGGAAGACACACACATTATTACGATGCCATGTGAGGTGTCCTGTGATGGAAGCAGACACACAGCTGTGTTAGAAAACAGAGCACGATCAAGGACGGAGTCACATCCTTCTCAGTGGATGAACAATGAGGAGTGTATCACATCATGCAGACAGGCAAGAAAGGAGGAACACTTCTGTAAAGTCCCGGAGACCTGAAGAAATGGAATATATTCTTGAAATGGTAAACTGTGTGAAGAGTTACAGCAGTCATTTTAATCCCATCAAAGCCTCTCTTTTTCTAACAAATATTTTGTAGTGCCTCCTTTATTATTCTGAAGTAAAATACATAGCTATTATAACCTAGCCCCACATGTATACATATCTTTATATATACATATACCTATTTATATTGTATTATGTATCACATAAATTTATATTCACATATATTTGAAGAGTATAAGGAAGTAATACAAGTAATTTATAATAAAATAATATGTATTTCAATATAGAATTTTTCCCAGGCATGACTACATTTGAATATGTAATAAAGTAGCTATTTGTGTATATCTATGCATAGTCTCATGGTGAATGCAACAGGCATAAATGCAAATGAATATGCATATGTTATATTGGTAACTCAAATTCCATAGGCACTGTTTCCATCCATCGGTGACAGTGTTTTTCAAAAATGGTGATGAAATCTTGGTACATATCTAGAAAAACAAAGTATATGTTTTTCAACGTAAAAGATAGTTACATTTAGTAGAAAAAGCAATGTAGAGTAAAATTATGTTGAGAAAGGTAAGTTCAGGAGGAAGAACTTCAGTGAAGGAATATTTGCTCTTGAAATTAAAGTGTGTGGATTCCAGTGTTCACAGCAGCACTATTTACAACAGCCAAGACAGGGAAACAACCCAAATGTCCATCGACAGATGACTCGATACAGAAGATATGGTATATATACACGAGGAAAGACAAAGGGGAAGGGCGGGCAGGGATACACTAGAGGTTGGGAATTAGACAAGTGTTACTATTTGCAGATACATACTACTATATATAAAATAGATAAACAACAAGGATCTACTGTGTAGCACAGGGAACTATACTCAATTTCTTGTAATAACACATAATGGAAAAGAATCTGAAAAGAAAAAAAAAGTATGTATATGTATAACTGAATTACTTGCTGTGCACCTGAAACTAACATTATGAGTCAACTAAACTTTAATAAAAATTTTTAAGAAAGAAAGTTTGTGGCTGAAGAGACCTCCCCGTTGTGCCCCTGGCTACTGAGGGAGGTGGCGCGGCTTGAACCTCCTGTAGACTTGAAATCACGGAGGGACAGCTGAGGACCAAGTCCAGGGTCCTGCCTACCACATGCTGGAGGGAGTAACAGCTGGATTCAGTGGTACCCTAGGGTTAGAAGAGCATTTGGAAAAAAACAAAAATAAAACAAATACAAGAAAACAATTGGGTATCCTTCTTTACACATCTTGAGTTTTGTACCACCACAGAAGTGCCGGCTTCAGGAAGAGCTGGATCCCTGTACACTAACATCAAGAATGTTTCCCTTTTTTATCCCTTGACTCTGTTTCCCTCTGAATTTTCTTCATTCTTAGGCAAGTAGGCAGGCAAGATGGCCAACAGCTGTCCCAGTCACACATTCTAATAGCTAAGGACCCCACAGGAAAAAGGAACGTTTCTCAAGTAAATAGAGCCTTATTCCCCCATGGTTTCATCAGAAATTCCCAGGACTGGCCGACTGCTAGGCCTGACCGAGCTCACATGCTCATGCCCAGAGCCGGCCTATGGGCCACTGCTAGCTGACTCACAAGGACTAAGAGTAGAGGGAAGTGTTTCTCTGAAAATAAATCAGGTATTGTGACAGAGAAAGAAGGCATGGATGCTGAGTGGGCAAAAACCACAGCTGCCCTTCCCAATTCCCTTTAAAATGACTGGTAATCAGCCCTCTGGAACCTGCTCTCGCCTTTATCTTTGTAGAAAGAAGAGTGAATTGTATGTTTGCTGCAGGTCCAGGGAAGCCTTTGGATGTTCCAGAAGCTCTAGCTCACAGACAGGTGTTCTAAAACCAAGAAAGAGAAACGAAGAGTGGCAGACCCAGGGATCCTTAGAGTGACTTCAGGGGTCTCAAGATAACGTAGGGCTTAAGCACAAGGCTAGGAGGCAGATGGCTGGGGTGAGAACCCAGCTTCACAGTTTTCTCCCTCTGAGGATCTTATCCTGTCTCCCTGAGCCTATTTCCTCCTCTGTGACACAGAGATCAGAACAGTACCTGAGCTGTGTGGTTATCTCAATAGTTAAACATCAGCTGGTGCCCCAGGACTGCTGTGGAGAAAGTACCTTATAGACAAGATGGGCTAGGTCCTCCCACAAGCCTGAGGTGCTGAAGCGCTTGCCCAGTGTCACACAGACACAGGTGAAGCGGGAGGGGCCAGAACTCACTCCTCTCAGCAGTGCGGGATCAGCTGGCGCCGCAGCGACACCAAGACTAGCTCTCAGGAAGGACGCACTATGGGCCAGGTGCTGCCTGTGTTGGGGCTGTATAAGCCTCGTTGTGTAAAAGTTTTACAGTTATTCTAAGACAAGCTTTGCTAAAACATATGAGAAAACTGCGGATCAGTGACATAAGCTGCTTGCTCCAAAGCACACAGTTTTAAATAGGAGAACCAAGTCTGTCTTTAATCCTCTGTATACTCTGACTGACCCTCCGACTTATCTGAGCACCATGGGGATGGGGAGGGGAGGGAGGGAGGGGAGATCAGGACAGGGGCACACAGATATCAACAAGCCACGCTGAACAGGAAGATCCAGAGTTAGAATTCCCAGCAACGAGTTCGAAAATAAATGAAAGAATGTTGTTTGAACTCATGTGAGTTGCAGTTTGAGTGTGTAACCAAAATACATAAAACGCAGAAACAGACTCAAAGACATAGAAAGCAAACTTATGGTCGCCGGTGGGGGGAAGGGGTTGGGGAGGGATAAACTGGGAGTTGGGGATTTGCAGACTAACTACTGTATATAAAACAGATAAACAACAAGGTCCTACTGTACAGCACAGGGAACTATATTCAGTACCTTGTATTAGCCTATAATGGAAAAGGATATGAAAATATGTATATGTGTAACTGAGTCACTGTGCTGTACACCAGAAATTAATACGTTGTAAATCAACTGTACTTCAATCAAAAATATATATATATATAAATTTCTTAAAATACATAGAATAGAGAGCACTTACTATATGCTTTCTATATTCTGGGTAATGCTATGCAGGTTAGCTTTTTAAAATTAATAGAGGCATTTCACTTACAGTATTATTGCCTTGCTTTTATACATGAGGCATCAGGAAACTGAGTTCAGCAGTTTTCCCGGGCTCAGCTCGCTCGTGAGCCCTGGGTCCGGGCTACGAGCAGAGGCCCCGAGGCTGGGTCAGTGCTCCCTCCATAAAGTCACCCAAAGTAAAACCCTGAACGAGGGCCCGGCCTGCAGCTGCGCGGAGCCCATGTCCACAGCTGGCGGGACTCCCACTCCTGCCATTTTCCTCCCTTCTCTCTTGTTACCGCCCTGCTGTTACCTGTGTATTTAATTCCTCCAATTTTGCACTGTTTTCCACAACCTGTTCCATTTCCTCGAAGCACTTGCTCAATAGCTATACTGCTTGTTGTGAGACTAGGCCTCAAGATCCTGTGGAAACTTCCCCACACGCCGCGAAGCCCAAGTCCGGGGGCCCAAGCGAGGCAGAACTGCTGGAACGCGCGCCCCGGGCAGGAGCCTCCAGGCCGGGAGCCGGCTCTCGTTCCGGCCCGTTCATCAGCTCCCCCACGCGTCAGGGGGGTGGGCGGGAGGCCCGCCGGGCCAGCCCTCTGAAAATGTCCTGTTGCTTACTTGGTAAGAGGGAAGCAAAACAAAGGCCAGCGTACTCTCCTTCCTCTACGCGCGTGCCGCTGTCTGTAACACAGAGATGACCACGACGCAGTCCCTGTCCTCGAGAGGTTCAGAGTCTAGTGGGAGAGACGAGCCAACCAAGAGTTGCAGCAACACCTGTGGCTTCACGGGCGTGTGCTTGTGTAGTGCAGGGGGCTCTTGCTTCCTAGGCCCCTGTTTGGTTTAACGTTCTGCTGTTACTGTCTTGAAATTCTTGAGCAAGCAGCCCCATTTTCATTCGGCACCGTGCCCTACGAATGATAGGTGGAGCCCGCCCTGCGCAGGACGTACACTCACTGCCTACGCTGTTGGTGACAGCAACGCCTCAGAGAAAGGCAGTCCCCCTCAGAGGCTGGAAAAAAATAAGAAAGTGGGAGAGGACGTCACGTTTACTTTTGCAGAGATTGCATGTGAGAGAGCATGAGGAGGCAAGAACTCCCAGTGTTTCTGGGTAAACAACCAAGAAGCCCAGGACAGGGAATAGGACACGTGGGAGTTGAGAAGGAAAACGTAGGTGAAGTCAGAATACGGGAAACTCTGAGTGGTAGCCTGAGGAGTGTGAATGTTATCTTGTAAGTGAAGAGGCACTACTGGAGAGATGACAGGAGACTGGCAGATTAGACCCTCCTTTTAGAAACATCACAATGGGTGGAAAGTGAATTTTAAAGGGGTAACGGTGACAGAGAGAGTAGCCTCTTAGTAGGTGATTGTAACCATCCAGGCAGGCAGTGAGGAGAACAGGAGAGGAGGGGAAATAATGCAGCAAAGAAATATTTAGGAAATAAGACCGGTCTAATGGGGTATGGCAGGCATTTCAAGCTTTTTACCTAATACTGTTTTACTTCTTCCTCCTTATGAATATAACCTCAATTTTAGGGAGGACAGTCAGGAATTAACTCCTTTATTCATTCTTTGAAGCTGGAGAATGTCATGTGACAGTCCCAGCCGGTGAGATATATACTGAAGACACGAGGCTACCGTGGAGGGCATCTTCTGGGAAAACTGTTTTCTGCTGAAAAGGGACAGATTCAGCTGATATATGACCTTCATTCATGGTCTGCCCCATTTCTGTAAGAAATGCGACTGTAAGAAAGGCAGCACATGCTAAGGATGGAAGAGCAGGGAGCTGGAAAGAGCTGAAGTCCTTGGTGACTCAGGCCAACATTGTCACTTGCCTCCGACCACTCACTCCTAAACTTGTTACTGAGAAAAATGAAACCGAGCTTAGCTAATCAACTGGGGTGGGTCCCTGTTCAATTCCATTGCATGCAATCCTGACAGAGTCATTATCGGCTGAATGCTGCTGGTAAAGAGGTCAAAACAACCAGGTAAGTTCAAGTTGAGGACCTCAAATACCCCCAGGAATGCCATGTAATAGAACAGTAAAAACCACTCCAGTAAGGCTTGTCCAAGCCAGAGAGTCCTGGAGGTGATAGAACACTAGCAGCGTATATGTAACTGTGGAAGGTGAATGGAGCAGAGGATAGGACAGTGGAAGCCCAGGGTTTTCATCATCGGGTAAGCCACGCCTGGGAGACAGCAAGGTAGAAAGCCATGGCAGCCCAGCGCAGCACGGAGAAAATGCTGACGCCAAGCCTTTGCTGATGGGAGAAGAGAGTGGCCGAGATGAACTTCACCTACAATTTGTCTGGAGGTGATTTTGAATAAAATAGACATTATGTTTGCTGGTGAATTATGATGGTGCTACAGGCTTGGTGAAGTGACTTGGTCAGGAATATAGTCTAGGTGAGGGGTGGAGCCAGGACTTCATACCGCCAGATCCAACAATTCCTGCCGCCCTAGGAAAGCCAAGGTGGAGAAGAGACACTGGCAGTAAGCATTTGGAGGCAGCAGAGAGCCTGGTGTCTGACCAGAACTAGCAGTGAGAAGACGCATCCGGCCGTCCTGCAGGGAAAGGGGTGGATGTGGACAGAAACAGAGCCAGGTCACTAACTGGAAATTAGAGCAGGGACTCTGGCCACGGCACCAAGAGAGACAACCAGCTGCCTCTAGACCGTAAGACAAAATGAGGCTGGAAGAGCAGGTGGTCAAAATCCCTGATCTGAGAACTTTCAGGAAGTCACATCTGGAACCCAGGCCTGGGGAGTCAGGAAAGGGAAGGGCCTTCACACACACCACCAGAGGAGGGCAAAGCCATCAACCTCCCTCTACCACCCCATCGCCCCTGTTCATAAGAGAGGAAACGTAGCATAAAACACTCTTAACTAGCATGACTCGGAGTGTCTACGTTGTCAGGCCTGCATGAGGTACTTTAAGGAACTTATTCTTGCTCATTATCTCATGGATTCGAAGCTTGGCTCTATCATTTTCCATCCAGTCTCTCACGGTTGGAAATGAGCAGCTTCACTTCTTAGCATTACTGTTGAGGTGAAGCCAGATGGAGATAAGAATCTGACCCGAAGTAGGAGCTCAGAAACTATTCTTTCCACTCTACACTCAACATCTCATGGAGCAACACCTTTATTGTCATGTTACAGATAAAACAAATGTGAATTAGAAAGTGCAGCGAGTTTCTCAGGAGAAATCGGCAGCCACGTCACTTTACTCCAAAACTCACACAGAAGCCACTGTTTCTCAGCTCATAATTATTGTTATTACAACCACCATTCCTTGAACCCTTACTGTTGGCCAAGCACTGAGCAAAATGCTATATATCTATATCTCCTCTCAGCAAATCTATAGGATATTTTTATTATATGGATTTCCAAATCCCAGAGTTCCAAAGTAACAAGGCCGCGATCTAAATCAAGCCTTGTACCAGAAAGGCTGTGCACCAACCATGAAAACCAGGGTCCAGAAGCTGGTGCCCTGTTACATAAGCCAATGACCTGGTCTTTCATGCTCAGAAGAGAGAACTTTTAAAATCCTCCTGCCAAAACACACTTGGATCTGATTGCAGGCATTAGTTGGTCAATTAAGATACACTTGGGAGGACAAATGCCATTTGTTGTTTATCTGGAAAGTAATATAGGACTCACTCAACAAGCCACTCATCCCTCCTGCTGGAGAAGATGAGGATGAGAGACGAGGCGCAGGCAAAATGGAGCGCCGCTTCACTCAGAAATACTAGTTCTCGCCAGAGCTCTGTACCTCTGGGTTCTTGGGCAAATTAATGTTAGGACTCAGAGACTAAATAAAAACTAAATAAATTATTTTCTCTACCTTCCTACTAACATCTTTTCTCACCTATTAACAAAACTATTAAACATTAACAAAATTTTCACTATTCATTATTAAGGACACAAACAGTAGTGTTACTTGCCAAGCATAGTCTGCATTTCATATTCAGTAGCTATTTAAAACTGAGGCTTACAGTGGTGAAATAAATTACACAAGTCACAGAGCTGATAAACGGTAGAGGCATAATTTAAACTGAGATCTGTCTCAGTCTAAACCCCATGCTCCTAGATTTCCAGCCCTACCCTCTGTGTCCCTTTTATTGGATAAAACTTGTGTTTCCCCCAGCCTTACATCTACTCACAATGACCAAGACTGCCTAACCTGTCAGCCACCGAAATTCAAACCAAATTTACTTCAAGACTTATTACTAGTTTCTCAGTGAAAACATTTTTAATTCCTCTTTCCTTAATTTCAAACAAACATGGAATCTCCTTTCACTAAATACAAATTTCATTTGGTTTGTTTGTGGTGCTTCTATCTACTTTAATTTATCTTTGAAATACATTCATTTGACTTCCATCTCTAGGTGCAACTGGGACTGTCCTAGGCAAACAGGGACACAGAGCGCCCCCTACTCCAGCAGATGCCAGCGTAGGGGGTGCAACACATACAAGCCAGGCAAGATCATACACATGCCACATGTGGACACTTGGTTGCCACGGGGCTAAGATGCTCTGAAAACACCCTCAAAATTTAGATATCACTCTAGAAGACAAGGAGAGAGACAGAAATCCTTAAAAGATTGGATTTAAACCTGAAATGACTAAATTTACATGAAATAGACTAAGGCTGCATTTTCTGCCAAAAGATAAAACGTGGCTTTTAAACAGGGATGAATTTGAATTACAGAAAAGCAAAGCACGTTACAAGTTTTACCTACTGGAGACTGAGGCTCGAAAATATAGCACCTGCCACACAAATATTATAGATTGGATCTCAACAAAAGTAAATTCAATACATTCATAGGCAGATGGTCCACAATGATTAAAATGTGTTTCCTATCTGAGAAGGTCTCAGCATTAGCAGTTCCCCCCCCCCATCGTGGGGTGAAAAAGGAGCCAAAACGCAAGAGCAAGGTCCTGTAGGAAAATTGGTGGCTGGTGAGATGCACCTGTCCCTGAAGACACAAAAATTGTGCCATGAAGTTTTGCATATTCTACCTAGTGATTTGAGGAAGTCGCACAACTGACAGTCACAGCCCTATCGATCCCTGTTTAGTCTTACCTGATATCCTAGTTTCAGTTGATTACACCTTCCTTTGTATTCTTGTGGAATTTACCATTTACCTTTGTCACAGCACTTACAGTACAAACAGCCTACATTTAACCATCACTTACTATGAGTCAGCCACGGGCTAAGTGCTTTATGTGCATTCTTTCATTCAGCTCCTATAATAACTCTTCGTGACGGATACTATTATTACTTTGATTTTACACACGTGAAAACTGAAACACAGTATAGCAGAGACTGGCTAGCTGTCTACTAAACTTATTTCCCTTTCTGCCTAGGCACACACTCGGGCTTCCATTCCCTGTCTCTTTTACAGTTTTTGCCAACAGAATGTAAGACGTTCTCCCCACCCAGGTCTGACCTAAACAAACCTCTGGTGTGATCCTCCACCTTCCCTCTTCTCCATCCATTAGCTGGATGTCAGTGCCTTGAGAAGTCATTCATCCTGGGCCCCCGAATGACAGTGTGGAGCAGGGCCTTCACCCCATCCCCTACGTAAGACAAACCATCATTTGGATTTTACAAGAGCAAAAAGTAAACTTCTATCATGTCAAGATGGTGAGATTTTGTCTTTAACAGTATCTAGCATTATCTTGACAAATATTTACAGGGAGGTAAAGTGGTTTGTCAAGTGTCATATAATTAATAAGTAAGGATTTTAAATCAAGAAGCTTAGTGCCAGATTCTGCACATCTAGATAAAATATTACACTGTCTCACTAAATATCTATTCTTATTCTCACTAAACTATGGGATCCTTCATGGAAGGGATTTTTTTCACTTGTGAATTATTATTTTGGTACTTAGGAGGAACTCAAATAAAATTGAATTGAATAGAGTTAAATTGATTTTGATGAGATGTTATTTAAACTTCCCAGCATCATCACTTCACATCTCCACTCTACCAGAATTTTACTTAAAACTAGCACTTTCCAATCACTTTTGCTTTCTCTAAATCTATTCTCTAAATTCTCAGAAGTTATTTGTGTCTAGATAGAAGTCCAGTCACTATGTTGTAATTCATCTTGACAACTTCTATGTAAGTAACTCCCTTGGCATTTTCACATCATGTTCACGTAAATCATTCAGATTCAGCAGTGACTGAGTTCAGGTACTCAGTTTGGCACTTTCTTATGTCATTGGTTAGTTCCATAACAAACTCATGAAATAAGTATTATCTCCATCTTACAGATGAGAAAACAATGAGTAAACAAAGACTCACTCAAGATACCTCAGGACTAAACGAAAGCTAATTATTGAAAAGATTTGGGACTAGCATTTCTATTCCAGTGATGTGTAATTTGTTTTTACTTTGCTGACTATTTCTAACATAGTGCCTTGGGAAATTTATTCAAGGTCTTGCAGGTATTAGAAACTCAAAAATTTTTACCGACCAAAGCATACATACATCCTGAATGGTGAGACATAGTAGAAAAAACTGGCTAATAGCATTATACAACTTGAATGAAGAGACAAAGACTAAATCAAATAACAGATTTAATAAAGGGAAGCTTGAGACTTAACTCAATTGAAGGAGGTGTTAGCTCCTCTTATGCATGTTATGGTATGATTCTACTAAGCTGAGACGGTGTCCTTAAAAGAGCTTGAAGAAGGTTGAACAGCAAGAGACAGGTTTCAGAGTCCCAGATCTAGGATTAAGTTTATATCCTTTAAAAATGAAGATGAAATTAAAATTTTTCAGATCATAAATACTCCAGAGCATCCATCACCAGTAGGCCAACACAGCAAGAACTGTTAAAGGAAGTTCTTCAGGCTGAGAGAAAATAATAGTTGGAAATTCATATCTATACAAATGAACACTGGAAATGGTAAATATATGGGTAAATATTTAAAAATAGTATTTTAAATACCATTTTTTAATATTTTAAGAGTAGTGACCATCTAGAATAAAAATTATAACAGTGACTATGAGGTTTATAATAATTATGGAAATAAAGTGTATGACAAGAATAGTGTAAATGATGGGAAGGGATCAAGTGTAAGATTCTTGTATTATATGTAAAGTGATACATTGCGAATCCTAAAAAAAAAAACAATTAAAATTCAAGAGGTGTAGCCAAAAAGCCAATAATAAGAACAAAATGAAATACTAAAATATACTTAATTACTCTAAAAGGAGGTAGAAAAAGCAGATAAAATGAAAGCAAAAAGAAATGGGACTACTAGAAACATATCATGAGCTAGGGTATGTAAACTTGTTCATATCAATATTTATGTTATATATAAATGAACTAAATCTCACTACTTCTATTCAACATAGTCTTGGAAGTCCTAGCCACAGCAATCAGGCAAGAAAAAGAAATGAAAGGGATCCAAATTGGAAGAGAAGAGGTAAAACTGCATACGTGAAGATGGCATGATACCATATACAGAAAATCCTAAAAGCTCCACACAAAAACTATTGGAGCTGATAAAAGAATTCAGCAAGGTAGCAGGATACAAGATTAACATACAGAAATCAGTGGCATTTCTTTACACTAACAATGAAATGTCAGGAAAAGAAAGTAAAGAAAATCTTTTTTAAAATTGCATCCAAAATAATAAAATACTCAGGAATAAATCTGACTAAGGAGGTGAAAGATTTATACACTGAGAACTATAAAACATTGATTAAAGAAATTAAAGGTGACTTAAAGAAATGGAAAGATATCCCATGCTCTTGGATTGGAAGAATCGATACTGTTAAAATGACCATCCTACCCAAGGCAATCTACAGATTTAATGCAATCCCTATCAAATTACCTATAACATTTTTTCACAGAACTAGAACAAATAATCCTAAAATTTATATGGAATCACATTTATTATGCCCATAAACCTGACAACTTGGTAATCATGTACAAATTCCTGGAAAGAAACAAAACTTTCATAAGACATTGAAAATAAAAATAGTCTATTAGATAAATTAAATCTATTAACAAAAAATTTCTCACAGGGAAAACATCAGATCATTTCACTGTAGTATTTTATCAAACTTTTCAGAAAAAAAATACTAATCTTCATTAAAATAAAAATATATCATAAAGAAAAACAGAATACTTGCCAACTTATTTTACCTAGTTATCATAAGCCTGATATTAAAACCAGAAAAATACACTATGGGGAACAAAATTGCAAGCCAATATTCCTCATGAACATAGGTACAAAAATCCGTAACAAAGTATTGGCAAATCGAATCCAGCAAAATAGAAAAGTTTTACTACATAATGAGAAAGAACAGTTGTTGATCTCAGGAATGCAAGGTTAGTTTAACACTTAAAAGTCTATCGCTGTAAATTGTAATATTGAGATTACATAAAGAAGAAAGTTTTTATGATTATCTTAATGGACACAGATCTTGCATTTAACCAAATTCAACCTTAAATTTACCGTAAAAGAAACCTCTTAACATACTAAGAATACATAGAAACCTCCTTAACCTGACAAAAGGCACCTATAGAAAAGGCACAACATGGTCACCCTTGATAGAGACAGAATCATTTCCCCCGAGACAAGGAATAAAACAAGGGTGCTGGCTTCCACCATTTTCTATTCAGTATCGTACTGGGAAATGAAAAAATTGGAACATTTTTCAGTGGCAGACAACTTATTTACATAGAAAATCCTCAGGAATCTACAAAGCAACTATAAAAATAAGTAAATTTAGCAAATCTCAGGATATAGATAATTTATTGTCTGTATATACTTACAAATATTTGAAAAAAATTATAAACACAACCTACAATAGCATCAGTAAAAATATATTTAGGGAATGTTCCTAGCAGCTTTATTCACAAACCACAAAACTGAAAGCTACCCACATATTCATCAACAGGAAAAAGTATAAAGATATTGTGGTATAATTTATACGTTATAAAATGATTTAGCAATAAACCAGAACAGGCTACCAATATATGAGACAACATGGATGAATTCCAAAAATAATATAAGCCAGATACAAAGAGTATATGCTATATAATTCCATTTATCTCAATTTCTGGTACCAGAGTAGTTAATTCCTGGTGAAAGAAACCAAGACGCTGGTGGCCCCTGGTTGCTGTCAGGCAGTTGAGACAGACTTGGAGTGGGCACAAGGGGGCTATCTAGGATGACGGGAGTGTTCTATGTCTTGATAGGTGTGTGGGTTACACAGGTAACTAACTGCATTTATCGAAGCTGATTAAATGTACTTCTGATACCTGTGCATTTTACTGTATGAAAATTATACTCCAATCAAAAGAAAATGAAAAAAGAAAGGAAAAAGGCACAGAGGAAGAAAAGGAGGGAGAGAGGGCAGGGGGAGAAGGGTAAGAGTGAGGGAAAGAAAGTACTGGTCCCAGAAACTGGGGAGAATCTGAGCCACCTGTTTGGGATTATGTTGCCAACAACTGAGAAAAGAGGAGAGCAGAGCTGTGAAGGGTCAGGGTCCCAGCCAGAATTTTGTCATTTCTCGAGTGGCTAAACTAAATCATGATACAAAAAAAAAAAACATATTTTGGAGATGAAAGTTGGAGAAGATAAGCTCTGAACTCTGACTTCTGTTCTATTGGCTTTAAATAGCAGTCAGTTATAAAAGTCCGTTCTCAGGGATTCATCTGTGTAGTTCTCTTATTCACGTCCTTTAACTTGGAATATAAGTTGTTCCAAATTGCCCACCGTATTTGGCCAAAATTTTATGTGAAGAATTGGGTGGCAGGTGTTTCATTCTGTAACCATTCTTAGAAAGGTCTGTTCCTGTGTTTGAATGGAGTCAGCTGTACACCGCCCTCTCCTCTCCATCTCCTGGTGTAGCCTTGCCTGAAATCTATTCTCCTGGAGTGGAGTGGAACGTTAACCCATTTATAATTGCAGTCACCATTCGTTTCTCTTTCTGTTGCTTTGCTGTGCCAAGCACATCAGAGCTAAATTCTTGGCAAAAGATTTTTCTGCTTGTTATAGTGGGTAAAGGGTCCTACTCCGCCCTGACGTGTGTGCACTGGATGGATCTGAGAAAAGGCTGACGATCACTGAGGGAGGGAGGTCTTAACTGCAAAGACTGATATACACACTTAAATTTTCACTACAACTACATTAAAGTGTTTCCAGCCTGTGGGGACAAGATCAGGAAAAAAATACCACTTTGAAAGCAGGAGCCCCCAAAACTCAATATAAAATAGGTCATTTCAACCTGCAATCTAATCTGTATCACCAACCTACTAGACAGTCATTGCTATTCCTTTTTATTTCCAGTGGGGAAACTTAGGTTCAAAGATAGACACTAAATAACGTGCACAAAGTCAAGAATAAGTTCTACTAATGGGATTTGTATTTTTATATGTTTAGTTCCACGCTACACTCTTTCACTATTCAGCTTATTCTACCACTGTGCCCCAAAGATCTAGCACAGTGCCGGGGCATTGAAGGGGCCCTCTGAATGTGCTGAATGAAGAATCTGCATGAAAGTTAGCGCTGGTGAGAGCTGGCTGAGAAGTTCTGGGAGGAAACCCAAGTCTCATACATATGTCCAGAGCATCTCAATTCTCTTAGAACCACGGGAAACAAGGAAAGCTTAAACTTAATTCACTATGTTATCGAGTGTGTTGTTCTTTAGCAATAAATAGTAAGAGTACTCCTATTTATAAGAACTAGTTTTTGAAGAATTACTTGCATTAATAGATCACTTGAAAAGTTTTTGGCATAACTAGGAATTTCAGTGACTAGACCCTCCTGCAAAAAAGATCAGAGGCCTGAAGCTATGTCAGTCATCACCACGGAAGTTTCCTAACTCTGATGAAGAAGTCATTTGAACCTTCCAGTTGCACCAGGACAACCAATCACCATCTGTTCTAATGGAGTATGGCAGCCAAACTGGTTGACAGCCAATCACATTCTAGTTGAGTTATATATCCATTCAGAGACGGGTATTAATCTTTTAAGATTTTTTTGTTTGCTTTATTTTACATTATTTTTACATCAAATCAGTGGTCTTCAGGCTTCAGTGGAGTCCCTGACGTTTTATAGAAACGTTTGTAGATAGTCATCTCTTTGGCAGAGAGTTCATAAATGGAGAACATCAGTAATGAGTCCAAGACACCAAAATTATTAAACACCATCCTAGACTTTAACATCTAAGGGACGTCTTCAAAGGCTCCATTTCTCTAATGAAAATAGTAGCCACTGTGGTGGGAGCTCCAAGCATGCGGCAGAAGCGGGAACATAGACGGCCTCCTCTGAGACCGTTTTTCATTGTTGAATTGCCCGCCATAATTTTGATATCCCTTCTCTGATCGCAGAAATAAAGGACAGACTGATGCAAGAGTTCAGAGCTATTTTCAGCACAGTGTAAGGATTCGACAGTGTGTTTTCCTCAGCAAGGCCTTGGGACACGGCCTAGTGGCTACCCGTATGTTCTCTTTATAGAAGTATTTTTCTAGGAGATACTATTCGTCTAGAATATTCAAAAAGCCCACAATATTTCAAGAAAAACACCTGCAATGCTCTTGAAGCATCTGAACATAGAAAAATTAATGGTGATGACTCCACCTATCTGACATTCTGAAAAAGCAAAACTGTGGAGACAGTAAAAAGACCAGCAGTTGCCAGGAAGGGAGGGGCAGGGAGAGATACACAAGCGGGGTTCAGAGAACCTTCAGAAGGTGAAACTATTCTGTGTACTATAATAGTGGATACATATCATTATATATTTATCAAAACCATAGAATGTACAACACCCCCAGAGTGAACCTTAATATAAACTATGGGCTTTGGGTGGTAATGACGCGTCACTGTGGGTTCAGCAGCTGTAACAAATGCGGCACTCTGGGGCAGGATACTGACGTGGGGGAGGCTGTCCCTGTGTGAGGGCGGGTACATGGTAACTCTCTGCTTTCCACTCAGTTTTGCTGTAAACCTACCACGGCTCTAAAGAACAAAGTATTTTTTTTAATTAATGGTATAATGGGAAACAAGCCAGTATGTTATGGTGAACTGGGCTGGTTCTCAGTATTTCCCAATGTTCCCAGCTCTGAGGATCCTGGGTTGTCACCTGCTACAGCTTCAATGGCAAAGGCCTTTCTCTCTTCTTAGCCCAAAATCAAGGGGGCAGGACGTGGCCTAAGGAGCAAGCCTTTGTTTACGTTATCATCCAAATGCATGGAAGGAAAACATAGGAACAGGGAACAAAGCCCCCAGTATGCAACTTTTTATCACACAGTACCCACAAAAAGGACCCAATCTGACTAAAAACTCCTCTAGGGGAATAAGCAAGAAAGGAGGCAGGTTGATGTTTAGAGAAGTAGATGGAGTGAGATGGGCATTCCTTCCCTGCCACAGCCCTGCCACATCCTTGTGCCTAACATCAGATTTCCCAAACAAGCTACTCCGGCTGATTGAATTCCCATATAGATTCTCCTTGAGAGGAGACCAACCAAATGAAATAGTTCAATTGGCTTGCCGATTTAATTTTTCCAGTTATTGGCGTTCTGGTTTATTTATCCATCTCCAGGGGGGTGCTAATTCTTGTATATCCGAAACCCAGCATGCTGCCTGAACATGACAGATACCCAACAAACGTTTTTACATTAAAAAAAAAAAAAAGATTATCCAGAAATTGATACTCTCTAACACTTTAGAGCAGTGATTCTCAGAATATGGTCCTTAGGCTAGCAGCATCATCAGCACCCAAGAAATTGTGTGAATGCAATTTACTGAGCCCCACCCCAGACCTGAGTCAGAAACTTGAACTTCAGTAAGCCCTCCAGGTGATTCTGATGCGTGCTAAGTTTCAGAAACACTTCTTTAGAATTTAGTCTAGTAGAGTAATGATGTTCCTGAACCAGCCAGATGAGACCATGTCAACCTGACCAAAATCCCCCTTCTGAATTGCTCACTGATGGCACATATGGTCCTACTGGGGTACAGCAGGGAGATGCCAATTTTTTTGATTTATAGTGTGTTTAATCAAGACATGTTTTCCAGGATGAATTCAACGTAGATCAGGTTCTGAGCTGTATAAACTCAGAAACCTGATATTTGTCAACCCCCTAGGACTACAGGTATTACCTCAAGAATGGGTTGAAATTATCTAGGTTCAGAGAAAATGACAGGTAAATTAGAGTGGCAATTTTAAATTTATAATGAGAAGTATAACTATCACATAGGCCATCATAATCATTATTCCATTTCCTCTCTAGCCAGATCAACCTGGGAAAGTCAAGAAATTTCTTCAAAGACAAGCAAACCCAGGAGAGTTAACTACATGGTACTAGTGTTTAATGTAAACAAGCTCAAATAACAATAAAAGAGGCTAATATTTATTGAGTATTTTCTAAGTGCCAATCACTATGCTAAGTAATTTATATGTATTCTGGTGTTTAATTGTCACAACAGCCCTGTGAGTTGGGTATAATACTATCCCCATTTTGCAGATTAGAAAACTGAGGCTTAGAGAGGTTAAAAAGGCTGACTAAGGTTTATCCTGCTAGTAAATGCCACGGCCAAGATTTAAACCTCAGTCTGTGTTAAAACACAGCAGTGCTATTAATTACTACACCGAGTTGCTTGCTGTAAGACTAACACAGGCACCCCCAACTCGAGGCGACCTTGTCAGTGGGGCCATAGTAATTGCAGTCCCTTTGCCAAGACTTTTTCATTAGAGGACAATGCTAAAATGGGCTTTTCCATTAGCCACCTACACAATTCTCTTGGTTCCCTCCATGTTTATGTTGCCTGGCTAACATCCCTTAAACTCAGGGGGCACTTCCGTTAGCTACGTGGATACATTTAATCAGTTTCGAGTCAGGGTCTTCAGCTGGAGAACTGTTGTATCTCTTTCAGGTGACTGTGTATCCCTGTACTCAAAGCCATTGTTGACCTTACTGTTTTTCTCCTCAAGAATCATTTTTTTTTTTTGCCACACTTGTGATTTCTCAGAGAAACCCTTCTCAATTTTCAATTATCAATAACTCAAAAATCAATGGGGAAAAACTTCTATAGAGACTGTGGGTAACACACAGCAGAATTTCCATCATTTTTTATCAATTCCTCTTACGCTATCCTAATTAAAATCCTAAAAGTTGAGAGAGAGGGAGAAAGAGAAAGATTAAAACCAAGGACCTCCCATGTTTCAGGCACAGTTCCATTCCATTATTTCCTCTAACCCCCACATGAACCCTATTAGAATTTATTTTACAAATGGGGAAATCAAGGTTCAGAGAAGGAAGATTCCTTGAGTGATTTTGTAACAGGGAAGAACAAAGCTGACTCCATCCTGGATCTGCTCCTTTAGTTCCAACCCTTGTGCTCTGTCACCTGTGCTCAGTCATGCTGGGTCTGCACCTTTTGTAAAAGAAGGTCGTCTATAGCCTGAAATATACAGGAGAGCCCATTCTTAAGGCTCTGACTTTTAAAGGTATGACAATTTTCCATTCATATAGAAACGAAAGTTGCATAGCAGAAAACAATTGTCTTGTTGGAGGTTTACAGGAACATTGTGACCAGACCTATGTGGACAGCTGCCAAGGCAAAGTTTTTTCTGCACCAAGAAGTTTGCAACAACCAGCCACACCACCTCCCATTTTAATTTTTTTTTTTATAAAAGCCTGAATTTTAACTAAAGTAAGATGATTCTTTAGGATGTTAGTCCACCATCTCTCTGAATAAAGTCACTATTCCTTGCCCCAAAATCTCATCTCTCAACTTATTGGCCTGTCGTGGGACAAGCCATATGAGCTTAGACTTGGTAACAACTTGAATCAAGGTCTGCCTGTCATCAAAGCCTGGCCTGGGATTGTTTCTCTGCTCCACATTTTCCATAGCTTCATTGTGAAGTTTCAGAGGCTTTCTGGGGGTTAGGAGGTCAACTGGAGAGAAAAGGGGAAAACAGCCTTTCCTCTCCCTATTACATTCTTATAATCTCTCCTATTTTGATGATTTCTTTCTGCCTACCAAATATCTGGACAGAATTTGCATCCTCTGTGACTTTGAAAAGCACAGGGAGGTCGGGAGGGAGCTAAGTAAGACAGCCATCAACGTCCTTGATTAGCAGGTCAAGAAACCAAAGCTCAGAGATATTTGCTGTCTTATCCAGGGTCTCCTATCTGTGAAAGGTACAGAGAGGAGATGGACCGAAAGCTTCTAACTCCTGTATTCGTCTGACCACCACACAATGTTCCAGGACACAGATCTGCTTTGGTTTTCAATGTAACAGGAGGGAAGATTCATAGAGGAGCCCAACAGGGGTTTTAAGGTGTAATAAGACCATGACTGTGGCCTCAAATCACTCCCAAAGGTTCTGAAAAATTAGCACTGTTTTCCTAAAGCTCACACATCACTGAAAACAGAACCCATTTTCTGATAGCCTCTGTGAAATACATGTTTTTAAACTCAGAGTCATTATGAGAAACAGATCTTTTCCCCTCATTTCTGGGACTTTCCCACCAGCAGGACCAACAGGAAGGGAACCTAAGTACCGACTGCTTCCAGCCAAGTCATGCATGGCCCCACTTCTGCTTGCCCTTTAAGATGTCCATGCTGAGGACTGCAATCGTAGATGCCTATAAATTCAATAGTAGGTACTTCTTGGTAAGGAAGTTATTTGGTCTCGAGGTAGCAGGGAGCCTGCTGTTTTCTTTTTCACTCTTGGCATTCATTCAGGCTCCCAGGGGCTAGTTAGTGACCAGCAAATCCAGTAAAAACAGAAATTGTTACCTAATAAAACACCAAGAGACTTTCCAGGCCTCAGGGCAAGTAACACCCTGCCCTTTCTAATTCTCAGACCACATTCCAAGTGCAAAATGGAATCATTTTTGTTTTCAAAGTGATGCTAATTTATTAGCCATGGTGCAAATGTTGACTGTGGTAATGGGACTTCAAAAAGAATGTCTGCTGTCCAGAAAGCTTGAGGGGGAAAGGGAAATCGATTGAGAAGAGAACAGAATCCCATAGGGTTCTCCCAAACCAAATTGACTACACACAGCCGTTCGTCTATTCACCCACTCACTTTTCTCCTCATTCATTAATTCTTTTATTACTGACCTACTAGATTCCAGGAACTTCCTAGGTGCTAGGGGTATCCATGTGCTTAATATACGACGTATTTTATCATGAAAATCACAGTTGAATCAAGGACACAGACGAGTCAACAGAGCACTGAAGAAAAGCTTGTTACTTATTAAGAGGATGATGGGAGATGTCAGAAAAGCGTCACAGTGGTGGGAGATGTCAGGGAAGGCATGAAGGTATGCCATGAAGATGTCAGGGAAGGTATGCACATTTTGAAAGGGGATGTTTTACACAAGTATTATTTCAATAAAACCTCAGATCTTCCAAGGAATAATTAAAAGTGTGTATGTCAGAGAATAACTGTACTTGGGATGAAACGACTTCAAAAGAATCCTAAACCTTATTTTGGCTGTTTCTCACCTTTACAGTCTCTCCCAGGCTTTCTCCTTAGAGAGGAAACTTGTATAAGTAAAAATCACTATTACTCAGGGTTCTTGGATATGCAAAAGATAAAAAACAAACAAACTCTGGCTACCTTAAGCAGAAAAGGAATTTACTGGAAAGTTATTAGGGACCTAACCTATTGACAGAAGTTTGGAAGAGCAGACCTGGAAAACAGACACCCCAGGAGAGCTACACAGTCAAGGCAGCAGAAACAGAACAGTGGTTGACCAGGAGATATCTGGTCTTACTCTGTGCCTCAGAGAGCTCAAGTGACTTTCCTAAGACCTCCAGAGCTGACAATGATATCTAAGCACTTCTCTTGGGCCCCGTTATGGACACTTACCATTTTAGACTGTCAGTGTCCTCTTTCATAATTGCATACTTTTGTTTGTTTGTTACTTGACTATCTTAAAATTTTTAAAATAGTAATGAAATATACATAGCATAAAATTTACCCTCTTAAGCATTTTTAAGTGTACACTTGAGGGGCATTAACCACATGCACACTGTTGTATAACCATCACCACCATCTATCTCCAGAACTCTTCCATCTTGCAAAACTAAAACTCTGTACCCATTAAACAATAACTCTTCATTTTCCCCTCTCCCAGACTCGCCACCCCTATTTTTATTCTTATCTCCGTTTTGCAGAGTCCCCCAGCTTGTGTGGTCCTGCAGGCAATGGCTGTCTCCCATGATCTTCCATTCCTTGCCCAGATAACCCAGCAGTTGCCAGGGAGAGGTGACTTAAATTCAGCCAATTCAATGCTTGCCCCCAGGAGTTTGTATCTTCAGTAAAACAAAGATGTGGAGTTGGTTAGAGATATAGTCATGGGAAGATGCAAGGGTGTGTGGCCTACTGAAAATCCTACAGGTCATTAAGTGGTAGAGCTGGGGTACCAACCCAGGTGATCTGAAAGCAGAACCCACAAAGCTATTGGAAAAAGAACTACATTCCAACCACTCATTGAATAGAAAATTTGGTGAGTTTCTTTATCCATTAGGTCATAGGAATATAAAAATATGCAAACAAGGGTCCTGCCCTTAAGGTAAATACTAACAATTATAGTCTAATTTAATGATCATTTCTGTAAGATTTGATCTGAATAGGCAGAAAGAAAAGCCAAAATTGGCCTGGAATGTGGGAAAGAATTTCAGAGGACTTAGTGTTTGAGCCAGGTCTTCAAAGTTGGCTGATGCACTGCAGGAGAGCTCAGAATGTGACAATGTACTGAGGCATGAGAGGCTCTAAAGTTCCATGAACCATCCAAAAGCTGGAAAAGACTCCGGACAAGTGATTAAGGCATAGATAGAGAAGAGGGGAGGGCCTCTTATGCCCTGGAAAGCCAAGTCTTTTTTTTTTAATCCTCTAAGACTATGATTATAAATAGGGAGGCCTTGGACCCTCTGTAGGTTCATAAACCATTCCACTAAAAACATACAAAATAATATTGGTGGGTATTTTTCTTAAGAAGAAGGTCTGGAACTTACATCATCTTTTTGCTGTGGTAGGTAGAACCTGGGGCATGGGGTAAAGACAGTGGAGTACCTTGAGGCATTCCTGTTTTCAGTGCTTCTGTGTCCCACCCAAAATGTATTCTTGCCATTGATAATTTACAATGCAACCCCTACATTGGCCAAACTGCCGTTGCTAGTACTCAACACTGGGGAGGAGGAAGAACGTGCACGAGGATGGAGGATGGGGAACAGGGGAATGTGAAACGGAAGGCGACGGTGATTTATATTTCCTTAGGAGCAGCAGCATGCTGATTGCCAGAACAGTGAGCTCATCCAGAATGTTAACGCAGTGAGAGTTAGGTGAATAAATTGTCTACTATTATACATCACCATGCAGTAAGTGCTTTTGTCCCCTCCTTTCTTGGTAACACCTGCTGTCACAGTGCATATCAACTTGTGGAACATTGGTCCCCATTAACATGGAAGAAACAGAAAATACGTGAGGGAAATGCTTGCATAGAGAGTGAGTAACTGGAAAAGGAGCTTTATTAGATGACTTTTTAACTCTGTCTAAGCTGGTTGGGGTGGTAACATCTGTCTTCCCTTTACAGCTTTATTATAAGCTTTAAGTGAGGGAATTTGGCATGTAATTTTTCTTCTCTTTTGCCTTTGACACCTTAAACTAGGCATATAGAAAGTTCCTTAAAATGGTGTACCTCACTAGCCTGAGTCAAACTGTATCAATTTAGTGAATCACTTTGCAAAGAAGTAGAGAAAACCTTGCCCAGTGTAGCAATTGTGGAGTGTTCTCTCTCTCTCTCTCTGAACATAAAGTCTAGTAGGAGACAGATCTTCAATGGCTAATAAAGGTTCAAATGAGACTAAACAGTTCTCCATAGAAAAAGACAACATAATTTGGTGTTTAAGATTTCAGCCAGTGGAGTCAGATGAGCCTGGAGTTCTAGCTTTGCAATTTAACAATTCCACGACCATGAGCAAGTCACATAATCCCCTGGCTCTCAATTTTCTTGTCTGTGAAATGGAAATAGTAACACTGCTTCTAGATTTCATGTTTTTTTGTTGGTTTTTTTGTGGATTAAAAGACACACTGTGTGTGAAGCGAGATCAAGATGGCAGAGTAGGAGGGCTCCCCTCCCCTCATGAACACAGCAAACCTACAGTTACATATAGAGCAACTCTCACTGAAGTCGACCTGCAGACTAGCAGAATAGCCCTTCTACAACCAAGGCTGTAAAGAAAGATCCACACACAGTCTGGTAGGAAGGGAGGAGAAGTGTTCTGGTCAGTACCTGCAGCCCTAGTGGGGAACGTAGAAAAAGGAGGGGATATCGTAGGCTAAGGGATCCTCCCTGGGGAAGGAGGGATTCAGGCTACACATTAGGTACCCCTGGGATCTGACACTGAGAAGAGAAGCCCCCCTTAACTGATTTAAAAACCAGTGAGGATTACCAGAGAGCTGTCAGAAACCAAGACTCCAACTCCCATGAAGAGTTCACACACAGAACTGCTTACTCCCAGCCACAGTGGGGAGGCAGCAGACTGAAAACTGCCTGGAGCCCTGGCCGCCCTGCCAGGTCACCTCAGTGACCACAACGCTCCAGCCCCTCTTGCTTCAGCGCTGCTCTCCACTAAGGCAGAGGCTGCCACTGCTAATAAGACTACACACACTTGGAAGGAAAAAGCTGGTTCGGCCCCCAGCCCTCCCTCTGACAGAGTGGAGGCAGCCAGTGCCAGCTTGTGTGCCCCTACACACAGTCTAGAGGGAACAAAGATAGCTCCAGAGTGGAGACCACCGTCACAGGAGTGCACATCCCTGTGCACACTTGGGAGGGGACAGAGCAAGTTCAGTGGCCTGGCACCAACCCCTCTGGCCCCAACCCAGCCTTTAAACAAGACACAAACATGGCAGGGGGTAGGGGTGGAGTAAAACCATCACAAAAGTTCAGCCTCAAGCCTTCAGGCCCTGGCCATGCTCCAAACCAAGGTGGAGACCACCATCACACCTAGGAGAAACCCAACTCCCTCAGGGCTCCTGCTCCAGCCCCCTGGGCCCCATCCCCATCCCCATCCCTAATAGGGCAGAGATGATCAATGAGCATAGGAAAAGCCATACCAGGCACCTGGCTCTGGCTCTGGCTCTGGCTCTGGCCCCTCCAACTCCAGCCCTAATTCCCACCAAGGCAGTAACTCCCAGCACACCCTGGGGAAAGGCACAGCTGGTGCTCACTTCAGATCTAGCTCTCCCACCAAAGCCACTAGGTACATGCAGGCTGCATAGGGACACTCCCACACAAGGACATATCCTCAAAATCAGAATAGGTAACTGTTTTACCTAATTTCACATACAGAGAAAGTTAAACAAAAGGAGAAGACAGAAGACTGTTTCAAGTGAAAGAACAAGGAAAAAAATCTGGAAAAAAAAAAAACACCACCAAAACCCTAATGAAACATAAATAATTGATCTGGTAAAGAGTTCAAAGCAATAGTAATAAGAATGCTAACTGAAGTGGAGAAAAGAATAAATGAACACAGAATTTTAATAAAGCACTAGAAGATATTAAAAAGGAACCACTTGGAAGTGAAGAATACAATAGCTGAAATGAAACATATACTAGAGGAATTAACAGCAGCTTAGGTGATACAAAACAACATGTAAGTTCTCTGGAAGAAAGAATAATGGAAATTACCTTATCAGGACAGCAAAAAGAACAAATTTTAAAAAATATCCCTGATGAATATAGATTAAGAGTCTTCTGAAACAATATCAAGCATACTAACGTTTGCTTTATAGAGGTCCCAGAGTGAGAAGAGAGAGAAAAGGGTAGAAAATGTATTGATGAAATTATGGCTGAAAACTTCTCAAACTTGAAGAAGGAAATAGATATCCAGGTACAGCAAGCAAAGAGAGCATCACACAAGATGAGCCCAAAGAGACACACACTAAAATATATCATAATTAAAATGGCCAAAGTTAAAGGGAGAATTTTAAGTTAGCAAGAGAAAAACAAAGAATTGCATACAAGGGAGGCCCCAGAAGGCTATCCGCTGAATTTTCAGCAGAAACTTTGCAGACCAGAAAAAAAATGGCATGATATGTTTAAAGTGCTGAAAGGGAAAAATTACAGCCTAGGATACTCTACCCAACATATCTCCTCAAACTATTCCAAAAATATGAAGAGAAGTGAACACTCCCAGATCTTTCTATGAGGTCACCCTTATCCTGATACTAAAACCAAACAAAGATATTACAAAAAAAAAAAAAAAGAAAAGAAAATTGCAGTTCAATATCCCTGATGAATATAGATGCAAAAATCCTCAACAAAATATTAGCAAAGTGAATTCAACAATACATAAAAAGGATCATACACCACAATCAAGTGAGGTTTGTCCCGGGGATGTAAGGATGGTTCAACATCTGCAAAGTCAGTGTGATACACCACATTAACAAAAGTTTAAGAATCACATGATCATCTCAATTGCTTCAGAAAAAGCCTTTGACAATATTCAATGCCTATTCATGATAAAAATTCTCAACCATGTTGGTATAGAGAGCATATATTTCAATATAATAAAGGCCATTTATGATAAACCCACAGTTTACATCATACTCAATGGTGAAAAACTGAAAGCTTTTTCTCTGAACTCAGGAATAAGACAAGGATGCCCATTCTCACCATTTCTATTTAAAATGGTATTGGAAATCACAGTCACAGCAATCAGACAAGAAAAAGAAATTACATGCATCCAAATTGGAAAATAATAAGTCAAGCCCTCACTATTTGCAGATAACATATTATATGTATAAAACATTAAAATCTTAGTCTAAAAACGATTAGAACTAACACATGAATTCATCAGAGTTGCAAGGTACAAGATTTAACATACAGAAATCTGTTGCTTTTCTATATATTAGTAGTGAAGCATCAGAAAGAGAAATTTAGGAAACACTCACATTTGTAATAACATCAAGAAGAATAAAATACTTAGGAAAAAACTTAACCAATGAGATGAAAGATCTATAGTTTGAAAACTGTAAGACACTGATAAAAGAAAGTAAAGATGACGCAAATAAATGGAAAGACACCCTGGGTTCATGGATTGGAAGGGTAGTGTTGAAAGGTTCATAGTACCCAAAGCAATCTACAGATTTAATGCAATCTCTTAAAAAATACCCATGACATTTTTTTTTCAGAACTAGAACAAATAATCCTAAAATGTGTATGGAATCACAAAAGACCCCAAATAGCCACAGCAATCTTGATTTAAAAAAAAAAAAAAACAACAAAAACCCAAGCTGGAGGTATCACGCTTTGACTTCAGACTATACTACAAAGCCTCAGTAATCAAAACGGTGTGGTGCTGGCACAAAAACAGACACATAGATAACTGGAACAGAATATAGAGAGCCCAGAAATAAACCAGCTTACATATGGTCAATCTATGACAAAGGAAGCAAAAACATACAATGGGCAAAAGACAGCCTCTTCAATAAGTGCTGTTGGAAAAAACTGGACAACTACATGTAAATATGAAATTATAATATTTTCTCATATCATATACAAAAATAAACTCAAAATACATTAAAGACCTAAATGTAAGATCAGAAACCATAAAACTCCTAGAAAAAACATAGCAGTACACTCTTTGACATAGTATTAGCAATATTTTTTGCATCTGTCTTCTCACTTAAGGGAAATAAAAGCCAAAAATAAACAAATGGAACCTAATAAACTTAAAAGCTTTTGCAGTGAAGGAACCATCAACAAAATGAAAAGACAACCTGTTGAACGGGAAAAGATATTTGCAACTGATGTGTCTGATAAGAGGTTAATATCCAAAATGTATAAACAGCTCATACAACTCAAGATAAAAAAAAAAAATTTAAAAATGAGCAGAGAATCTGAATAGAAATTTTTCTAACATTTTACTGACAGATAAATGAAAAGATGTTCATCATCCCAAATCATCAGGGAAAAGCAACTCAAAACCACAATAGGTTATTACCTCACACCTGTCAGAATGTCTATCATCAAAAAGAAAACAAATATTTGTTAGGATGTAGAGAAAAATGGACCCTAGTTCACTGTTGGTGGGAACAAAAATTGGTACAGCTGCTATGGAAATTAGTATGGAGGTTTCTCAAAAACTTAAAAATAGAACTACCATATGATCCAGCGATTCCATTCCTACACATGTATATCTGAAGAAAACAAAAACACAAATTCAAAAAGATTATGCACCTCATGTATATAATAGTCAAGATATGGAAGCAACCTTAGTCTCCATCAAGAGACAAATGAATAAAGAAAATGTTTTATATGTGTGTATGCATATATATGTAATATATATATATTTATATATATATATACACATATATAACATATACACACACAATAGAATATTACTCAGCCATTAAAAAAGAATGAAATTCTGCCATTTGCAACACAGATGGACCTAAAGGGTATTATGCTTAGTGAAGTCTGACAGAGAAAGACAAATACTGTATGTTTTTCACTTATATGGGGAATCTAAAAAAATAAATAAATAAATGAATGAATACAACAAAACTGAAGCAGACTCATTGATACAGAGAACAAACTAGTGGTTACCAGTGAAAAGAGGAATGGAGGGAGAAAAAAGGGAAGGGAAAGGGATTAAGTGGTACACCCTACTAGGTATAAAATAAGATACAAGATGTAATGTATAGCACAGAAAATATAGCCAATATTTCATAATAACTTTAAAAGGAATATAATCTAAAAAAAAAACTATGCTGTACACCTGAAACTAAGATAACATTGTAAATTAACTCTACTTCAGTTGAAAATGAAACAAAATAAAGTGTTTTATGAATTAAAACATATTGTTATTATGAAACATCTTGATTAGAAAAGTAAGAATACTGTAACGATAACATAACCGCCACCCAGATTTAACAAACAGAATTGACTTCGGAAAAAAAAAAAGACACACACTGTAAGTGAACTTTATAACACAGTACATGCAAATACTTCATTGGTGAAGATGGCTAAAAAAGACATTGGATTCAAGATGAGTGGGTCATTAGCTCTGAGTAGCAGTACAGAAAAATCTAAACCAAGGAGGTAGTATTTGACCCAAACCTTGAAAGATGAGGACAATGACCATAGAAGGGTAGAGTGAGAAGGAGGAAGGACAATAAAGCCGGGGAAAATGCACCGAGGACTGGAAGTATATACTTATGCCCAAGATGAGGAGAACAGAAGATAGTCCAGTGTGGACAGAACCAAAAAGAGTCACAGTATGGGAAGAGGATATTCACGGAGGGAGAAGGGCCTAGAAAATTAGATTCAACTAAGATCATGAGCAACCTTCATGTCTTGATAAGGAGTATAATTGAATGAATGAATGAGTTAATTTTCTGATTCTAAAGTCAATGATACAACACTGAAATTTTCATTCAGAACAGTTTTGGCGGAAGATCCGGTGGCATTAAGGGGGATGACTAAACCAACAAAACTGAAATATGAAGATTCTCACTATACTCTGGGTAACATGATTACAAACTGAGCAGAGAGACGAGAGGAGAAGAAAAAACAGTTGGTGGGGGAGGCAGGTAAAATCAGCTAATAGCATCAAAAGACTCCCCCACATTTGTGCCCGGTATTTAATTGTAAGTAACAAGTATTGCCAATTAGACATTTTCTCTTTGTCCATCATGTATTGACTTGTATGTATGCATGTGTTTCATTAATTTTCAAACAGAGATCTGCCCTGTGTCCAACTAACTGCCCAAAGATAAGATTATTAAAAAGATTGTGAGAAGATATATTATTTCTATAAACCACCCCAGTACTTAAAAAACCACCTAAATTGCCTAAAACTACAGCCACCTTATTGTATATCATGACTGTGGGTTGACTGGACTCACTTTGGCCTGCCAGTTCTAGTTCACATGATGTCGGCTGGGGCTGCAGTCACCTGGCCCTCGCCTGGGCTGGAACATCCACGGCGGGTCACTCGCATGTCTGGCGTTGGGGCTGGCTGCCAGCGGGGAGCTCAGCCGGGCATTCTGACAGCAGTGCCTCCACTCCCTTCCACGTGGCCGCTCTTATTGTTTGGACTTAGAGAAAGGAAGTGGAAGGTGCTTATCCTCTTAAGGCCTGGGCTACAAAGTCCTTAGATGTCACTTCCGACGCCTTCTCTTGGTCAACACCAGTCTCAAGGACAGTCCAATTTCAAGGAGAAGATAAATAAGCCCTACCTCTTGGTATGAGGAACAGCTTGCGTATATGAGGAGGGGAAGTTGTTTGAGGCCACCCTTGGGAACAAGCTACCTCCGACATGTTCTCACATGATTCAAATTGAGGAAACTAACTTGAAAACGTTCTATCTTTCTAAGGATTAGAAATCTAAAATCAGTAACGTAAGGTAACTGGTTGCCTGTCTGCCTCCACTCTTGGGAAGTCTCCTCTGGTCCCGTGATTTCCACTATCCCCTATGCTCTGATGGTTGCTGAAATGGTGTCCATCCTGAGCTCTAGAATCCTATAGATAAACAGCTCTTTCCGTTGGATCTCCCACAGACAGATCAAACTCTTCAATACTCCTACACCGAAATTATCTCCTCTCCCGCCCTGAACCACCCACTTGCCAAGGAAGCCTACTATGAGTTCCTCCAGAATTTGGGGCTTCAGTGCAAAGCATTCTTGTCCACTCTCCTGTTCAGTTAATGCTTCCCAAATAATAGCATGCAAAAGCACCCCTTGGAGATCCAGTTAAAATGCAGACTCTGATTTAGCAGGCTTGGAGTAAGGCCTAAGAATCTTACTTATTTTAAAAAGTCCCGTGATAATGCCCGTGCTGCTGGTCCAAGGGTCTAAGTCACAGAACTTGTATTTGTATGACATACTGTTTCATCTCCCTTTTCCTTCAAAAACAAGTATTCACCAAATCTTGTCAATTATTCTCAATACTTGTCAATAAATGATACTCAAATCTATTCCCTCCTCTCCTTTTTTACCCTTTTTTCTGGTCTGGTCTAGACAATTGCAGTGATCGTGTCACTTACCTATTTGATCTTATATAACACTACTGTATTCAATAGGGTATTGCCAAAATCATCTTTTTCACATGAAAATATGGTCATGTGACTCCTCCTTGCTTAACTTTTCAGTGCCTTCTACAGGGTAAAGGATAAACTCATTTGCGTGTTCTGCCCTACTTGTGCGCCCCACCATGCCTGGAACTCTCCACTTTTAACATAGGCAGTCTTTCCCCGACTCCCAACACGTGCATACAGTCTGTGCTCCAGACCACAGAGTGACTGACCTTCTTAATATTTTGGCTTATGTGCATGCTATTTCTTTGCCTGCAGTCCAACTTATTCCATAAATAACAGTTAAAATATTATCTACTTCATGATGTCTTCTGTAAACCTCAAGGCTAATGTAGGAACCTCTTCTCCCAAGAGCTCACTACACATTGAATATGCCATCATCAAATCAATTTTTCTCTGTATTGTAATTGTTTCTGTTTTTCACTAAATTATAAAAATCTTTGAGAGCAAAGACCACAGCTTTCCAGCTTTGTATCTCAGTGCCTATCCTCAGCTCAGAAAATGACTAGGATTGCGCATACTGAGAAAAATTAATTAAATAAGTGAACAAATGGTCTTACATCAATATTTGACAGTATTAGTAAAATTGGACTCTAGCCCAAAGCAAGACTGAATTTTAATACAACCTCTTTTATTAAACCTCTTGTGTACACGCTCTGTGCACCTGTGGGCTCCCTGCCACCTCAGAGAAGAATAGGCAGCGATAATGTAAAAGGAACTTCTACTTTAAGTGCATATTTTAACCATGTAATATCTCAGATCCCTTCCAATTATGAGATTCTATTAGATGACTTTGAAAAGGATATTCATTTTTGAATGATTTCCAGACCATGTAGTAATAAGAAAGGACTAAAGGGAATTCCTAATTTGTGGAACATAAGTTGGTAGTAGTTCTGTCTTCCACATCTTCAAGCTTCCCTGAAATGAATCATGATCACCAGTATATCCTCAACACATCTTTTGCTACAACCAGAAGTTTTGCACCTCAGCAGCAAGTCCCACATATCTGTAGCTTCAAAAGATAGGGTAATAATGTGGACAACCTGATTTTGATTTTTTTCTTAATGCTGTTTCTATCTTCTGTAAAATCTTTGCACTTCAGTGCAGTAAAGGAATTGTTGCCAAAAGAAGAATTCAGATTTATTGAATCATAGTCTCAAAGAACAGAAGCTACTTTCAGGAGACACACTTTTCATTTGGAGATACTGCATTGAAACTATTACGATCACTTTTTGGCCCATCTTACAGGAAAAACTGCTAACTTCCTTCCAGCTTGATGTTTAAATAATACTCTTTCAGTGGTCAAAAGGGTCAAGCATATCATGGCTAACTGAGCTCCACAAATTCATTTATTCAGTAATTTAAAAATTATTACGTATTTAGAAGTGCTGTACATTATTTAATGTGGGAATATAAACAAGACAAAATTCCTGCCCTAAAGAAATATCAAAGTTAATTTGTTAAATGGCAACACAGAAACAACAGCAGCAAAAAGCTTCCTAATATTAATTCACTAAGTGACTAAACCAATGAGAGGCTATTTCATCCAATTTATATATATATATACATTTTTTTCTTATATTTTTCCACTTCCTTCGCTTTTGCCACATTTAGGTTGTTGAGATCGGATATGCTTTCCCATTAGCATCTGTGTGTGATATTTTGGCCTCTCCCTAGTGCTGGATATATGCTCTATCCACCTTTTTTTTTTTTTTTTTTTTTTTTTTTTTGGCTTCGCCCTACTCTGGGCCCCCACCTCTGGGCCAGCGACAGAGGCTGCCTGACAAACGCAGGGTCTGAGTGAGTTCACCACAGCCGGCCTAGCTCCAGGATGGGTGCCAGGGCAGGAACACGGGCAGAACAGAGACAGAACAGGAGCAAACTAAACGTCCTGAGAACAAGTCTGCAAGGAGTTGGTGAGCAAATCTTTGGCGAACTGACGTTCGGAAAACTGAATTTTAGGAAGTCAACGTTAGACTCGCTGCCAAAGATCTCACCAACCAGTCAGAGGACAAAGGTGTAAACTGATGATTACAGCAGAAGCAAATCCTCAAAGTGCAGGTCCTGGACTAGCAGGATCAGCATCACTCTGAAGCTGGTTAGAACGCAGACTCTCAAGGCCCAGCCCAGGCTACTGAACCAGAATCTCTGAGAGCGGGGCCCGGCGATCTCCAGCTGAGCAAGCCCTCTTGGTTATTCTGATGATGGCCTGTGTTTGAGAAGCCTGGTGAGTGTGAGAAGTGTTCCGGTAGAGGGACATTTCCCAGCCCCGTACAAAGCGAAGAAGGGGCTAATTAACCCAGCGTGGAACACTCAAGGCAGGCTTTCCAAGGAAAGTTAGCACCTGACACTTTTTTGTTTGTTTGTTTAATCGCTTAACTCAGCTGCTTCTGTTTTCTCAAATTCTGCCAGGGCGGATAACAATAATATTGTGTGATTTTAATTTCTTCCTATCTCCCTTCTCTCAACTACCCCCCACCCCAGTAACTGTTAAGAATAAGAAACATAAGAAATAGGGATTTATGAGAGAAAATGGAGATGATGTAAATAGTATAGAAATAACCAGTTTTTCTTTAATGCTATACAGGGCTCAGAGCATGGGCTTTGAGACTCATTCACCTTGAGTTAAGGTTATCAAGTGACCAATGCAATATTTGGAATTTACTTATACTAAAAATACGATTCATTTTTTTACCTGAAATTCAGTTTAACTGTGTCCTCATTTTATCTGGAAACCCCATCCTGACCTCAAGTCCTGGACTACCACCCACTCACTTTTTACCTTCAATTGGAGTTAATAACAATAACAGCAGATATTTATTCAGAAGTTACTATTCACTAGACATTATTCAAAGTATATGGGGGCATTCCTATTAAATCCTCACAATATCCTTATGAAGTAGGTACTATTATTCTTCTTCTCATACACATATTAAACTGAGGCTTAGCAGCTGGTCAGTTAGGAGAAAGTAAAGTCAGGATGCGAATCCATAGCCCAATTCCAGAACCAAAGCTTTTAATGACTGCATCTGATTGCTTCTCCTACATTGAAATTCTCTTAATTCTTATGAAACTTAGTTTCATTTCTTTGGTGATTATGAAGACTAATTGAGATTATGTACGGCACCTAACTCAGTTTGTGGCAATTGGTAGACACACAGAAATATTTATAATTGGTAATATTTATACTCAAAATCAAGAAAACCAACCCAAAAATATCCTTGGCTTTAGAACAATACTTCTACTCTACTGTAACCACCAGTAATGAGTCTTGAGAAAGAGGGGACTCTGGTTTGTCCTGGATGATATAGACTTATGTTTTAGCCTGAGGTCATTAAGGACAGAGTTAAAGTTAAATAATGTGTCTCCTGCCTGGGTGTTACTGGTCTCTGCGCATACCAACAGAAGCGTCCCTCCACAGAATGCCACCAGAGTCACGGGAGGGAAAATGGCACTATGGAGTTTCATTTTGAATCCTAGATTACTCTGACATCCCAAGGGCCACTGCTTTCTACATGGATAAGGCGAGAACTACAATGACAATGCAGATAAGAAGCGGAGTGACCAAAAAGCCTGCAGCAAGAATGGGAAGGGATAGCAGGCATGGTCGTCAAAAGCATAAACCTTGGTGTGTCCTACATCATTGGTTTTTCTGAAGAGTAAAAGAACTGATGTTTGTGCTAGAGATGCTCAGCTCAGTAGAGTATATGTATTTTAATTATTAATATTATCATTACTGAAACAGTCAATCCTTTCTGCAAAAGGAACTTCTTTTTAAAACAAGAATCGTGAACTCTTACAAGACACAGTTGTTTGTCTCAAGCAAGGCTCAAATAATAGATCTGTATGTGCTTTAGAATTTGCCATCCTAAAACAAAAAGAACAAAAACTCTTGTCCTTACCTCTGCTACTATTAAACCCTTTAAAGGGTCTAAGATTTTACTTTATTGCAAACCACCGAGTTAGCCTGCCACAAATTCATAGACAGACATAGGACAAATTCAGAAGACATAGGACAAAGAACAGTTTATTACTCACAGTGATATCAGCAGCTAGAGTAGCAACAATTTTTGCACTGCTGCCCAAGCCCCAATTCCCACAGTATGACAGGAAGAGGGCTAAAAATTACCTGCACATTTGGATTAATACAGTGGATTGTGTCACAGGAGAGGAACCCTGAGCCTGGAAAACCCAAATCTTTTTAAAAGCGCATTAAATGTGCCTCCCTTTTCTCCAAGGAGTAGGGGAGCATCATCTTTACTATACTGGACAGTAAACATGCTTGTCTTCTGAGGCTATAAACTAAACAAATTGACCCTTTGTTCTGGTGGGAAATACTATCTCTATCTTCCAAGACTTTTCACCATACCAACATCTTTGAAAAAATAATCCAGAACAAAAGTCACCAAAATAAGCCAGGAAACCATGTTAATGTTGCATGTTCTTCCAGAAAGAGACCCAACATAATTTCAGGTGGCTCTTATTATGATGTAATTTACTGCCGGCATTAAATTGTTTCCAGATATAAGTAATGCTATGAAGGATGCTTTATAAATTGCAGCCCTGTGTTCTGACGCTTCCTAAAACAAATGAAATATGCTCCTTAGGAATCACAAGAGAATTTTAAACAGAATACAACAAAGCATGCACCTGACTTAGATAGCCAAATTCTATTATAAGCTCTCAACAGGACGCTGTGTTTTTTTCTCACGTAGCTTTTATCATAGCTGTAATTATTTAAGCATTTGCTTACTCTTTCATTTACTCTTTGTCTATCTCCCTAGACTATAAGCTCTATTTCACTGATAGGCTTCTTTTTAATGCTTATATTTGAGTCCCTTAGCATGGCACCTGGCATGTAGTACATACACAATAATTATGTGCAGTAAATATTTTTTGAATTTTGACCGAATTTTGTACTTCATTTATAAATAAAATATTAAAATTTGATCACAAGATTTGATTCCATCACACACTTTAACTTTACCAGGACTTCCAAGATCTGATTTGGGTTTCCTAGAAGACTGGAGGGGGAAATGACCTAAGAGATCATCTAGGATTCCCACCGTATTGTACAGATGAAGAAACTGAGGACCAGAGATAGCAAATGAATTATCCAAAGTCACACAGCAAGTAATGATGGACCTGAGCTAAAAGTCAAGTTTTCTGACTCTTGGCTTAATGTTCTTTCACTGATAATATTTATTCACCTGTCCCTTCAGCCTCTTCTGGCAATGTTTTAAAGCACTTCCATGTTTATCCAATGGGAAGAAATGGGCTAAACTTAGGCCAAAAGGGAAGAGATGGGAACACCTGCAGCTCTATGATAATATCACCTCACTATCATCATGGGGATCTGGGAAGCTGCCCTCCCAAACACAAAATAATCTTCAATGTGTTTTCAAAGTTTTGAACTTTGCCTTTTTTTTTTTTTTTTTTTTTTTTTGGAGTGTGCTGAGAAAAGGAGGTGTGACACAGCTCAGGAAGACTGAGAAATAGATCTACAAATCAAAATGTCTGCAAATCTGTCAAAGCCTGATTCCAATGAACCAGAAACATTTCTATTTTTTTCCTGCTGTCTTGTCTAAATTGGCAAACAATAAACTTTACCTACTTTAATTTGTTACCAGACTTTGACAAGTTGGTAGTGAAGGCATTATCATTTAGGGCTCCAAATATGTTAAAAGAGAGAGAGCTTGAAGAATTTCACTTCTAAGATTTTATAAATTTCCTATAGGAACCATTCTTTAAAAAAGCAAAACATGCACTTCCACAGTAAGGATCCTGGGAAGCCATTTCTGCTTCTGATATGAAAGAGTGTTTGATATTCTGCTTATCCTGCGGGCTCTGCAATATCCCGGTGATCAATTGTTCCTCCAGGAGCCAGCTCTGACAAAGATGTGGCTTCGGAGGAGAGGTGCTCTATAAATGTAAGAAATAAATAAATGGAAGGACTGGGCAGAACAGCGTAAGCCCTGGATTAAATAGAGGCAAGAATTTGGTTTTCAAATTTAAAAGGGACATGGGACGGGTCTCAGTCTTCCACCTTGGGAAAAGCTACAAAGATTTATTTTTGTGAACATATCACAATTCTCATTCTCATGCAGCTGTAGTTATTGGAGTACCCGGGGTAAGATTGCTTTATGGCCCAATGAGAGCAAATACAGGTCTTTCTTGCCTTATAGGCTAAGTGGTTCTGCACTCATTTCTGAGCAATGAATCTAAGTTTCCAGTGAATTCCATGAAAAGATTTTTAGAGTTACAGTGCTGCAGAGCAAAAGTTTCCACCACAGACTGAATGGAAAACTTTTAGAGAGAGGCCAGCTATCAATTTTCTGAGAGATACTGGACAAGCAATACACTTGCAATATGTTTCAGAATCTGGTGTCTCATTCCATCATTTCTCATAGATATTGCTTCCATGCATTGGAGATGACTTAAGTCTGCATTCTTACAGATTCACAATTTGACTCATCTCCTTCTATGGGACTGAGATTTTAGTATGTAATGGGTTATACTGTATTAGAATGTTTTGCTGGCAAGTTTCACCACTAATGCATATATTACTCCAGCCTAGCCATTTTTTTTTTTTTTTAAGTCTGAGGGGTTGATTCGTACAATCACAGTGCTCTTTTTTTTTTTTTTTTTTAACCATTTTTCCCTTCATCCATAGAAAAGAAAGTAATTGCCTCACTCTTGTGAGTCAGAATTTTTGGCATAGTTGGAAGCCATTATAAAGTCAGGCTTTATTTGCAGGACCACACCAATATTACTTTTTGGTTCTGAGAGATCTTTAGTTAAAGAAAATGTTGCCATTGAGGAGACTAGGCAAAGAGTGCATGGGACCTCTCTGTTCTAACTTTCAAACTCCATGTGAATTCAGAATTATTTTTAAATCTTGTTCATAACAGCGCTATTTACAATAGCCAAAACATGGAAGCAACCTAAATGTCCATCAACAGATGATTGGATAAAGAAGTTGTGGTGTATATCTATACACAGTGGAACACTACTCAGCCATAAAAAAAGAATAAAATAATACCATGCTTGCAGCAACCTGGATGCACCTGGATTGTCATACTAGGTGAGGTAAGCCAGAAAGAGAAAGACAAATATCATATGATATCACTTATATGTGGGATCTTAACAAATGATGCAAATGAACTTATTTACAAAGCAAAATCAGACACGCAGACATAGAAAGAAAACTTGTGGTTACCAGTGGGCAAAGGAGAGGTGGAGGGATAAATTGGGAGGCTGGAAATTTCAGATACTAACTACTATATATAAAATAGATAAAAAGTAAGCTCCCCTGTATAGCACAGGGAACTATATTCAATATCTTGCAATAACCTATAATGAAAAAGAATATGAAAAGGAATATATATATACACACACATGCATAACTTAATCACTATGCTGTACACCAGAAATTAACCCATTGAAAAGTGACTGTACTTCAATTAAAAAAAAAGATTTTCATCAAATAAAATAAATGAACAAACTTTTTTTTTAAGTGAAGGAAAAAAAACATGGAAATAGGAGATATAAAAGTAGGAAGCAGGCATTATAATACAGGCCTGACTTGTCCACTGGACAAACTTTATGTATATTTACTAAACTATAAAATGGGGCAGCATCTAGCAGTAGTAAGCCATTATATTTAACCTTAGTTGTTATTTATGCAGAGGCCATACGGCAAAATTAAGACCATATCCTCTAAAGCCAGACTGTCTGCACTCAGATCCCAGGTTATGCAACTTCTTTGTGTGTCCTTGGCCTAGGAATTTAATCTGGCCTCAGTATTACAATCTAGAAACTGGGGTGGATGATAAGACCACTTATGAGACAGCTGGGATGAGGTGAGCTAATACACATACAGCACGTAGGAGAATGCCTGGTACTTAGCGACACTGCCTGAGTGTCAGCCACATTGTGAAGAAATCCCTTGGCACCTAGTTCAGTAAATGTTAGTTTTCTTTCCTTTTCTGATTATGTATTAAAGCCTGTAGGCAGCCCATCAAAAGTAACATAGAAAAAAAGAATTGCAGTATACTTACATAATTGAATACTGTAAAATAATGAGTAAACAAGCTTCCACCGCATGGAAAAATGTGGAGGAATCGCACAAAACCTAATAGTGAGTGAAAGAAGCCATCCACCAAGAGGTGCTTACTGTATGACTGCAGTTATGCAAGATAATAGAAAATAAAATAGAAAATAAAAATAATGTTAAGATAAAGTTTTACTGTTGATAAAACATTTCAGATCCCCTCAGACCACAGCCTATGAATAAGCAAAATGTACAGATTTTATACTACATGTCAAGTCCCAGATTCGCAATCCTAGGTAAGAGAACAAGTGTCAAAACATAAATGTAACTGATGTTGCAACTCTATGTAGTATTTTAAATGAAAATAAGTGAGCTTTCAACATGTAACTGAAATGGTTTTAAACAAAAAGATAATTCCACAAGACGTCTTTTTTTCAGTTGAAGCGTAATTGACATACAATATTATATTTGTTTCAGGTGTACAATATAATGATTTGACAAATGTATACACCGTGAAATGACCACCATAAGTTTAGTTACCAAATGTCACCATCCAAAGTTACTATTATTTTTCTTGTGATAAGAACTTTCAAGATTTACTTTCTTAACAACTTTCAAGTTTGTAATACATTGTTATTGATTACAGTCAGTCACCACCATGCTGTACATTACATGCCCATGACTCATTTATTTTATAACTGCAAGTTTTTACCTCTTGATCCTCTTTACCCATTTCACGCATTCCCCAACCCCCTTCCCCTCTGGCTTCCATCAATCTACCAGGCCACCATCACCCTGATACCAATATCAGACAAAGACACGACAAAAAAGAAAAGTACAGCCCAATATCTCTGATGTTCATAGACATAAAAGTCCTCAAAACATTAGCAAGCCGACCCAACAACAGAGAAAAAGGACCAGACACCATGATCAAGTGGGACTTATTCCAGGGATGCAAAAGTGGTTCAACATCTGCAAAGTCAACCAACATGATACACCGTATTAACAAAACAAAGCATGTTATCATCTTAATAGATACAGAAAAAGCAACTGACAAAATACAACATCCATTCATGATTAAAAACTCTCATCAAGGTGAGTATAGAGGAAACATATCTCAACATAATAAAAGTCATTTATGACAAACCCACAGCAAACATTATACTCAATGGTGGAAGCTAAAACTTTATCTATAAGGGAGAAGTAAAGGATTTCCATTCTTGCCACTTCTATTTAAGATAGTATTGGAAGTCTTAGCCACAGCAGATACAAAAAAAAAAAAAAAATTCCAAATTGGAAGGGAAGAAGTAAAACCATTCACAAAATGAAAAGACTACCTACTGAATGAGAGAAAATATCTGCCAATCATATGACCAATAAGAGGTTAATATCCAGAATATATAAACAGCCTGTACAACTCAGTATTGATAAACCAAACAAACCAAATGAAAAATGTGGTAGAAGGCCTGAATAGACATTTTCCCAAAGAAGATATACAGATCTCCAGTTACATGAAAAAATGCTCAAAATTACTAATCATCAGAGAAATGCAAATCAAAACCACAATGAGATATCACCTCCCACTGACAGAATCACTATCATAAAAAAGTCGACAAATAATGAGTGTTGGTGAGGATGTGGAGAAAAAGGAACCCTAGTACACTATTGGTGGGATTATAAATTGTGTAGCCACTATGGAAAACAGTATGAAGTTTCCTCAGAAAACTAAAACTAGAACTACCATATAATACAGAAATTCCACTGCTGAGTGTGTATATATTATATATATATAAAGAAAACAAAAACACTCATTCAAAAAATACAAGCACCCTAATGCTCATAGAGACATTATTTACAATAGTCAAGATATAGAAGCAACCTAAATGTCCATCCACAGATGAAGGATGTGGTGTGTACACACACACACACACACACGAATATTACTCAGCCATAAAAAAGAATGAAATTCTGGACCTAGAGAGCATTATGTTTGGTAAAATAAGTCAAACAGAGAAAGACAATAGTTATGTTATCACTTATGTGTGGAATATATAAAATAAAACAAAAATATATATATAACAGAAACAGACTCACAGATATAGAGAACAAGTGGGAAAAGGGACACTTGGAGGTGCAAGATGGGGGTATGGGATTAAGAGACACAAACTACTGTGTATAAAACAAACATGCAACAAGGATACATTGTATATCAGAGAGAAATACAGCCATTATTTGTAATAACTTTAAATGGAGTACAATCTATGTTGTACAACTGAAACTATTATAAATCAACTACACATCAATAAAATTTTTAAAAAATTAAAAATAATTTACATACCTTAAAGACTTTGTTTCCAAAAAAATTCTACCATCTGAGCCTTTGGCAAGTTGTATTAGTAACATCAAGGATCAGTGATCACAGATCACCATAACAAATATAATAATAATGAAAAAGTTTGAAAAGTAAAAATTACCAAAATGTGATACAGAAACATGAAGTGAGCAAAAGATGTTAGAAAAATGGTGCTGATAGACTCAACACAGGGTTGCCACAAAATTTCAATCTATAAAAAACAGTATTAGGGAAGCACAATAAAACAAGGTATGCCTGTACAATTTCAGAAAATCAAAAGCTGAAAGTACTCATTACTAGCATACCTACACCACAAAAAATATTAAAGGAGATTCTTCAAGCTGAAGGAAACTGGCACAAAATGAAAATTTGAATCTGTACAAAGAGTAACAACAGCTAGAAAGGGTAAGAGATAAATCCAAAAGGATTTTTTTTTCATTTGTCATTTTCTTCAAAAATTTAATTGTTTAAAGAAAAATAATGATGTACATGAAAGTTTAAAACATATGTACATATAGAAATTCTAATAATAGCAGAATAAAGAACAGAAGGAAAAATGAAGTATACTGTAATAGGGTTTTGATATTCTAACAGAATGGTTTAATATTAAAACACAGACTAAAAGACGCATATATCAAACATTAGAGCAAACATTAAAAAATACATCAAAGATGTAGAGCTAATTAAAGCTACACACACACACATACACACACAAAGGCAAAGCTAATCAGTACTGTTCAAAAGTAGGATAGTTGTTAACTTCATGGGAGTAACAACTGGAAATGGCGTAAGGGAACTTTACGGTAAGATTTGGTAAACTATCATCTGCATGTTTATTACATGAGTGTGCACAGTTCTGGTAACTGAATGAGTTACATTTAAGATATGGATACATTTTATATCTACATATATTTAATATAGAAATATTTTAAATGTATGCGCACAGTGTTTATTTGTGTATGTATATATACATATGCATGCATATATGTAGATGTAGATGTGTATATATACACTCATGCAAAAGACAAAGAGGAGACAAACAAGAAATCATCTTAGAAACTATTATGCTATCACATGACCCAATTCACAAGAGAAAATTCATATTATAGTCTTTTTTTTTCTGAACAGCGCCCCTTGGAGGCTTGGAGGTGGACCTGAGCAGAGAGCATGACCTTATGTGACTGCTGAAGAAACTACCCTTCTGTTAGAACTACGTTTCAAAGACATTCAGCGTCCTTTTATACATCAAAGAACATCAAGCACAAAGAATGTTAATCCCAACTTCATCAAACTTATTTTCAACAAGCCTCAGCCAATACAGTTTTTATTTTTTTTAAGAATGTTTCAAAAGAACATTCATGAAATCGTCTTTATATTAAATATATTGATTTCCAGAATAGAATTTTAATTTCCAATCTGTTCGTTATGTTTATGTAGACTCAACTCGTAATTGCATAGATTGCTACAACTGTCCAGACACTAATTAGGTCAGAAGTAAACCTTATGTGTGAAACAGATTATGTGCGCTCATCACAGTTCTGTTTAAATATCATCTCCTCTCGGAAGCCTTGCTGGATTCCCCTGAGGCAGACAGAGTTACTGTTTCTTGAAGCATCCCCAGCATATTGTGCACTCTTCTGTTACAGCATGTGTCCCAGTGAACAGAGCTGACTTGTTTATTTCTTTGTCTCCCATGCTAGATTGTTTCAGCCATCTTTGTCTGCTCAATAATACATGGCAAGGGCTCAAAAAATACTTGAAGGTGAGGGGAGAAGGCAAGGGAGGGGGGTGGAACAAGGGAAGGGAGAGAAGAAAGGATTTTCTTAATACTAGCAAATTAGGGAGAAGATATTCTCGGTCAGATAAAGGAGTTGTCGGTCCAGCAGGCTTCAGTTTGCATCCATTGTCACAAAGTAATTAGAATCTAGGTCATTTCACAGTGATGACTGTAAATACTTTTTAAGTATTAACCCAGTGTTAGACTGATGCTTCCTGTCCTGTTATGCCATGTGAATTGTTTCCCTCATGATCTGAGGACAGCAAAATATTTTACAAATATTATCTTGCCAAGTGGGGATGTGTCAAAAATTGTCCTCGGGGCGCCCAGTGACGAAGGAGTATGCACACCGATAAAAAACACACTTCCTCAACCCCCAGGCAACATTTTTCACTCCCTTCTCGGCTTCCCAGAACGTGATTTATTCCTCAACATTGCCTTCAGCACAACACATCAGAGTCTGCTGTGTTTCTCCAGCCCAACTGTACTGTAAGCTTCTTGAGGACAGAGACCGTCTTCATCTTTTCGTCCTCAGTTCCCATCACAGGGACTGGCATATTTAGCTCTTGAATGATTAAACAAAAAAAGAACACCTTGTAATACTTATATTAGACTATGTTTTAAATGTCCAGTCAGCCTAGCTATCTGGCATCCAACCTCAGAGGCACCTCCAAAACAAGGAGCCAACAAAAGCATTAAGATTTAGCCCCTGATCATGCAGTGGCAACATCACAACCATGCTAGGAACACTCAGATCCCCCTGTGGGAGGAAGGCAATCATCTGATCAGTGACATCGAGCAGCAGTTGTATTTTTCATGTGAAAAACCTGATACGCTCAGAGATGTCTGGAGAACGTCAAGCTAAGAAGTAAAAAGCAAAGAGAAGGAAAAAGGATAGATGTGGAAAGAAATGATTGTTTTCCACTTAAGCACAAACATATGCCAGGTAATATGCTAGGTACTCAGGACTCAGTGTTGAAATAAGATGTCCTCCATGGCCTGGCTCACATATTTGGGTCTGTGGAATCCTAAAGTATCTCCTGGTACACTATCAAAATGTTCTCAGAGTTAAAAAAAAAAAAAAAAAATTTAATCTGTGATTGAGCCTACAGCAACTTGATGTACGACGTTGGTGTTCGTTTAGCTTTTAAACCCAATAAAGCATACTATTGATTTATCGATAGAATAAATACGTCAATGAAACAATAGGTCATAATCATGATTTCACTCCCAAACTCTTAAGTTGCTCTTCAGAAGAAAAATAAGAACTCAGCAGCATTATAGACAAAGCTGTTCCACCCTACACATTTGATGATAAAACACACAACAAGGAGCCTCAGGCAGCCAGCAAAACAAGCCCTGCACTGGGGGTTTGACAGTGGATGAAAGTGTGATCAAAGCAGTGGTACCGGTCCAACTGCAGGGCAATTGACAAGGAGACATATAGGATATTCTCGTGAACCCATGAGATAAGAGTACTGAGAAGGGAAGGGGATAGATGGGCCACATGTGGGGGATGGTTTAGAAAGCTCTGAAACAATCCTGGAGAAGATTCTTTAAACATGCCAACAAAGGAGGACACTTACACAGCAGCATAACTACAATCTGTAGGTGAATTCTGAAACCGGATGTTAGAATTTATTTGAATGTGCTCATTCTCAGCCTTTCAAAGAAAATTTTCTAGTATCCCAAGTTCACCAAGATGTTTTATTTTCAATTTTCCAGAATTTTTTGGAAATAAGTATAAGACGAGACCCAAATCTTTCCTTTGGGGGGGAAAAAAGCCCTTAAGGGGTAAAATATAAAAATAAAATGGACTTCCAAGTTAAAAGCTTTTGCACTTCAAAATACATCACCAAGAAATTGAGACAAGACACAGATTAGGAGAAAATATTTGCAAATTACATATCTGATGAGGAACTTGTACCTGGAATAAAAGAATTCTTACACTTTAATAAGAAAATGAATAAATCAATTTAACCAATTTAAAATGCACACACACAAAAATGAACAGGCATTCTGCCTAAGATATATAAATGCCCAATAAGCCCCCCACCACAAAAATATCTAACACCATGAGGCACTAGGGAAACACAAATTAAAACCATAATGAGGTAACACTGTATGCTCACTAGAACGGCTGTAATCAGAAATTGACAAAAATGCATGTTAATGTGAACTTAGGGAAACTGGAAAATGGAATGTTAAAAGACGCCACCCCTTTGGACAATGGTTTGGCTGTTAATCTTTAAGTGTTAAACATAGATTTACCATATGACCCAGTACTTTCTTTCCTTGGCAACTGTGTGGGAGAAATGAAAGCATATGTCCACCCAAACTTGTACATGAGGAGCCATTCATAGTGGAATTATTCATAATATAAAAAGTGGGGAGAGAGCATAATAGACAAGTGTTAGGAAGCTGTTGATAATGATGATCACAATGAGGTATATTTTAGGAGGAACTAGAAATCAGGATTCCAGAAAACCGAAGCCAGGTTTGGAGTCTCAGTTTGAAGGCTTTCTGACAGACAAGGAAGGCCTCTGGTGGTCTCTATGGGGCGACCCGTGGAAGGCAGGCTCTTGTGAACATCGTGACAAGTCAAAATACCTCTCATACTCTGCATGGTTGGCCATTTCTCTCTCTGCACCTCTAACTCCCAACATACAAACACATGATTAAAAACTCCTCAAGAGTAAGGACTTCCTCAAGAGTAAGGACTATGTCTAATTAATTTCAACATGTGATGCCGGCTGAATTGTCTTTATCCTTAAAGCTGAGGACAGTAAACCAGGGGACTCTTCTCAATAGAATCTGATGTTTCAGACAGAACTTGGTTTCTAGACACAGGACTTTGAGGGGTCATGCCCCTCCTTAGAGCCTCAGTTTCCTCTTCCCTGCCCTGTAGGTAGTCACACTATCTCCCAGGGTTCTAATGAGAGCTAAATGGCAAATCATAGATGGTTATTGTTTTTTTCTGAAATTTAGCTCTGAGCCATGGCCTGTCTGAGTCTGTCACCCTGAAGCCCTGCTCTCCCAGCCTGCCCTTTGCTCCACTGACTAAAAAGAAGTCTCATAGACTATCCCAGGCGTATTATCTCAGGCTGCTAAAACAAAATACCATAGACTAGGTGACGGCAACAGAAATTTTTTCTCATAGGTCTGGGAGGCACAAGTCTGAGATCACGGAGCCAACATGATTCGGTTCTGGTGGGGCGCTCTTCCTGACTTTCAGATGGCTGCCTTCCTTCTGCGGTGGAAGAATGAGAGACCCCTCTCTCCCCTCTTCTTACAAAGCCACAGTTCTATGGGACGAGATTGCCCACCTTCATTTAACCTTAATTATCTCTTAAAGACCCCATCTCCAGTGACTGTTACCTTGGGGATCAGGACTTAATGTCTGTTCCCCAAAATTCTTATGCTGAAACCCTAATGCCAATGGGATATAACTAGGAGGTGGGGCCTTTAGGAGAAAATTAAGTCATGAGGGTGAGGCCCACATGAATGGGATTAGTGCCCTTGTAAGAAGAAGCCAGAGAACTGGCTGTTGACAAACTACCTAGTTTATGGTATCTGGTTACTGCAGCCCTAGCTGACAAGATGGGGAGATTTCAAAGAACCATGACTGTGTTTGAGAGCTGATACACCCCTGCAGTGTTGGTCAAAATCCCATGGGCACAGGATGGAGGGGAAGATGAAGGCAGAACCCAGAGCTGGCAATTGTACTCTATGTACAGACACTTCAGATTCACTGCAGAGTTCACCTCCTTTACCAGCCATTCTCTTGTCAATACAATACTCTTCTCATCAGTCTCCCAAATCCCTAGCTCCCCTCTTGACAACTCACATCTCATAGCAGTGATTTCACTAAAGTACTCCTTTATTCTGGAAACTATCATTTTATAACTAAGATTCCATGATAGATTGCTTAAGAGTTGGGGTTTGGAAACCCAACTCCCGACCTGGAATTGTACCCCAGATAGTCACCAGCTATTTCTTGGAAAGAATGATTTAGCCTCCCCTGTAAAATAGTTAATCACATCTTCGCCATAGAGCAGTGTATGAATTAAACAAGCAGTTACGTTGATTCCTTATTGCATGCCTTGACTCAACAAAATGTCACTTTTCATGTCAGGATAAATGACTTGTTCAGTGTCTCTGATAATGGAGAGGCGATTAGGCCCCTCTGTATCACATTGTGGTCGTCCATGCTGCTTTTTCTGTAACTGAACATCTTTGCATTCTAGGCTAAGAGACATAATCATTGAGAAAAGAGAGCGTCAACATAGGCATAAGTGAGGACTGAGCTCTACTCGCCACCATCCTGTGCTAATTGTTATCTTGTTCAAATGAGTCTGCAGGGTTTTTTTTATCTGTCAAACAATTGACTGTAATAGTAGGTGCTAGAACATCTACTAAATGTTGGTAAGATCAACTCGATTCTGTGGCATTTGTGCCACAATCCCCTCCTTCTTCCCACATGCTCAGTATGGTGGAAGCTCCTCTGCCCCCAAGCTCCCAGGCAAGGACTATGGCATCTCCCTGGGAAAAGCAGATCATTAGCATTTCTCTTGAGATGGTCTCAAATGTTAGCAGCTTATTTTTTGCTTCCTTAATAGATAATGCCAAAAAGGGGCACCCTAACTCAAATTACCCCATTTATCTTCACGGCTCTATTTTTTGCCTTCCTGGTATAGATTGCCCTTGGGCTCTTTCTGCCTGCCACTCTTCAATGTAAACCTAACGTAAGAAAGTAGTGAACAGTTAAGAGGAACTTAGAGTAGAAGTGTATTTACTTGGTTCATGGCTCATTGATCTCATTCTCACCCACCACATCATCCTTTCCTACTGAGCTAGAATGGAGCCTCAGCACCATCTCCACCCAGTGTTCCAGCTGCTGTTACCAAAAGATTAGAGCCAGGATACAAGCTGAAACTTACTTGGCCATCTCAGACTTGGTAGTTCATCCATTCCAAGTATAACATAGTTTTGAGACATTTCCCAAGCCATGTGTAAAGGTAGCAGGGGTTACCAGCAGTGGTAGGAAGGGATGAGGGTGGAAATGATTAAGAGGATTCCTGGCACGGTGAGCTTACTCTAGCAGGCAACTGCAAAAGAGTCCACTAATGGACTGTCAGAGGGAATCTGAATTTTCAAAACAACAGAATATCCAACAAAAGCAAAGCCCACAGTATCTCAGAACATCTGTGTGAAGTGGATCAGTGGGACTGATACTGCCAGGTCCAAAAGACAGTAATTATTCCACTCAGAGTTCAGACTTAATCCTGCCCTCCAAGGTTCACCACTATTAAAATCGTGTTCAAACTGAAATTATTATTACTTTACCTGTCCCACCTACTAGAACTGAAAGAAACTTTCGAGAACTTTTCACGTAGTTACAATAAAAATGTGATAAATAATGCTGATTAGAGCCTCTCAGATTTGAAACGGAGCTTGGAAACCACTGAGTTGAAGCCTAACAGCCTCCCAGCCTTGCACTAGCTGCAAACGTCTTTTCCACACTGAAGGGAGTGTTCCATTTCTCCTTGCAGACGTTCTAAACAAGGAGCTCAGTTCCCAGTAAGAAATACGCACAACCCAGGTACAAAATATAACTATTATTTGAGTCATCTAAACTCTGCAGGAAGTGATATTTAGGGCAAACTCCGCAGGAAGACAAAAAGTACTGGATTCAAGGCTTACCCTGGGCAAATCCCCAAGCCTTAGTTTTTTTCATTTTAAATTTGAGCTGCTGGTAGTATTCATCTTCTGGGTGTGTGAGGATTAGATGAGATAGATAATACTGAACACAATGTTTGGCATACAGCAGTTTTTCAACAAATGTGAACGAGCGTCCTCCTCATTATTAAAGTTCACTTCCCTTATACAAATAAGGTAGAGACTTAAAAAGAATAAAATAAAGCTTTATCGTGTACTTTGCAAATTTCCCAAATGAAAGCAACAGTGATTCGGTTCATAAATATTATTACAATGGTTTCCATCGACGTGTCATAAAAATTGGATCCAAATGGTCGGCCCCTCTGTTTTCTGGTGGGTTTTAGTTGCCACAAGAAGAGCAATGGCTGCCACTTATGAGCCCCTACTTTGGGCTAGAGCTTTTCACACGTTACCTCATTCAATGCTCACAATAACCCCATCAGGCACCACAATTCAGATGGCAAGTCTGAGGTCTAAGAAGTTGGGTAGCACGTAAGGTCACCCGGCCAGATCTCTGGTTCCCACGCTCCCTGTACCTGCCCTAATGTCTTTTGTGTTTATTCCTACAACGTGCCCTTGATTTAAGAAATAAGAGCCTGGCTCCAGGAGGCTGGAAATGAAATCACAGGCCTCTCTCTCAGTGCCTATACCCTGCAGTGATCCTGAGAAAGACTGCAAACTTCGTGGAGAACTAGTAGTCTCAGGAAGAAGCTGTCAATTTCAATTAAGACGTCAACGTGTCGGAGGAGGAAGGTGCCGCCACGAAGCCTACTGTTGCATGCGTGTCAGGTGAAGGCAGCGCTAATTACTGCATAACCCAAATATGTCCGTTCCCTACTTCTCCCAAACTAAGGTCACCGAGTTGTTATGGCATGGTGGTTTGCACTATTTTGGATTCCGCCAAGTGGCAGGTGGCCTGACAAACATGCAACTCAGCAGGTTTTGTTGGGTCCCCACAGCTGTGCTGCCAATCAGTTCAGGATGGCTGCAAGTTAATGCTAATTAGCTTCTGTTGATCTGCATATTCCAGCAGCCTCCCAGGATTCCCATTCTGATATGCAAGATTGCCAGTTGGGTATGTGATTGAATTAAGAAGCCAAAAAAAAAAAAAAAAAAAGGTTTTCTTCCATACAGGGATATGTGGGTCTGAATCCCCAGCAGAGGCTGTTACCCTTTTGGTTCATGATTGGCAGCTCTGGCCCTCAGCATGGGAGCATGGGCTCCAGGCTAGAGGGTGCCACTGCCCTGCTTATGAAAACAAAAATGATGCCTCAACCTCGTAGCACTATCAGGAGTAAACACTCTTTCCATCTGGTCTGTGAGCTGGCACTGGCAATTTAGATGGGCAAGGAATCTATAATTTTCTGTTTGGTTCAAATCTGTTTAATTCAAATCATCTAAACCAAGCTTATCAGAAATGAAGAATTATTTCCCATGGCATGCAAAGAGAACTAATTCCAAATGATCACTTCCAAACTCACAGGGTGTCATGGGATAAACTACTTTACCTTTCCGGACCTCAGTTTCCTCAAATGCAATGTTAGGAGGTTGTGCGAGAGTCTATTAAAGGACAGAAGATAAATGACAAAGATAGCAAAACGTCTGACACACGTTTAGCCCCCAGGATATTGCAACATATTGTTAAATCATTAAAAAAATAAAAATAAACAGCTATCCAGTGCATACTGTGTCAGCACAATGCATATGGCTGGAGATTCCAGTATGAATAAGATTATTCACTTCCCTCCAGGGTGCACAGTAAATAGACAATTACAGTGGGATAAACAAGGTACATTCTAACAATGGTATTCTGCGATTCTGTTCTTTCTTTTTGCCATGACTAGAAGGGAACACCGCAAGCTTCTGGCTCTACTACTTAATAGCTTTGTTTTCCTGGATTGGTTGCTAAACTTCTCTGGGCCCTTGTTTCTTCCTCTATAAAAATAATTTACCAGTGACTCAATAAGGTCATTGAGCAGTGAAATGCAATAATGCTTGTTAAGGTTACTGACACATAGTAGGCATTCAGTCAATAGTCTTTTTCCTTCTGTTTTTCCTTTCAGTGGATTAGAATCACACGAGTCCAATAAATTCTGGGATGAAGGACAGAGGTAGAAGAAAGAGGTAGAGGTGGAAGGATTTCAACCATGCTAAGACAGGAACTCGGCAGGAAACAGCGCTGTGGGGCTGATGTATTTAGATTTTGCACCTGTATTTCATCAGGGCAATGAAAATATGATCTCACTGAGTAAACATTACAAAAACAATTTTCAAAAGTTTAACTTGGCTGCAGCCTTAGAAAGTTCTGCTTCCCTGAAGTGATTAAACAATATTTCTTGGAAAACATTTGTTAAATATAATTGGGAGGGAGACTTTTTTTCTCATATTCATATTGTTGGATTTAGGAGGCCCAGTTGGCTATTTGTAATGTTACTAACGCTATTGCTGAAGTTCTATTTCATATTTAGCACATTTTGTATACTTTCATATTTGTGTGTATATATAAATATGTATGTCTATTTCTCTATGTATATCCATATAACATGTGAGGATGTGTCTATATATATGATGCATGCATATAAATGGGCACCTATGTATCTACAAATTTATGTTCATTATGATTTGAGAATTGAGTACATGCATACACATATACATGTGTTTTATAATACAGCATCTGTATTTATCACTCATTTAGGCATTATACTGCAGTGGTTAAGAGTAAAGATTCTGAAACCAGACTTCTTGAATTTGGATCAAAGCTCTTCTATTGCTTTGTGACTGTGGGCAAATAATCTTTGTATCTCAGAGATTATCTTAAATAGTGTCTTAAGATATCATCTAAAAAAAATGGATAATTGCATTTACCACAAAGATTAATTGTGAGGATTAAATAGATGAACATATATGAAAATACTTACTTAAAAATAAACTTGGCAAATAGCTCTATTTGATATTATTACTATTGTTAGCATGACTTTGTTTTGTTCTTCTGACTATTATTGTATTCGTGTTATTTTTCATTAATTCACTTATTCTGGATTACTTTGATAATTTTTTTGGTCTAAATATCTCAACAAATGGACATTTTTTTTTAAGGTAACATCAGAACTCTATTTTACAAGTGGTGGGCATTTTAATTAAATCTGAAGCATCTCATTCCTTTGTTGTGGATAGAATCATCTGGATATGCACTTAGCTATGCAAATGTAACATCACTGCTCTCCACCCCACTGCCATCCCCCTTCTTGGAGAAAATGGTGAAATAACCTGAATGCACATGTTTTAGACTAAAAGGATAAATGTGCTACTTGGCAATGCAAATTGAATATATGCTTTACCGAGGCTATTTCTTTGAATACTTTTGTTGCTTCTCTGAGAGAAAGATTTCTTTATTAAGTAGGAGTTTAGGCTGCAAATTATTGCTTGTTTTGACCAAGATGCATATGCTTACATTTGATCAAAAGAAATTAGTAATAGAGACTCCATGAGTGTAGGAAAAGAAATGGAGGCCCAGCATTTAACTCAAGCTGGAAGAGAAACGGGATGAGAGACCTGTGTGGGCTTGGCACAACTCAGACTGGACTGAACCTGCGTCTCAGCTCCATCTCTTCCTAGAACTGTGACCTCGGGCAAGTGGTAAATTCAGGGCTAAGTACCTGAGCCTCCCAAACACTATTGATGTTGGACTGTTGCCCTCTTGTATGATTGCCTTGTTGCAGCTTACGGAGCCAGACAGCACCTCTGCCAGTGAAAGGTGGAGTTTTTCATGAAGAATGTGGGCACTTGAACAGTCATCCTTGGATGAATTCAACCCTTGAACTGACAGGAGGACAGGAAGAGAGAAAATTATGCATTTTACAGCCTCCCTTTGTTTCTTCAAGAAATCCATTTCACTATGATATTAATATTCTCTAGACTCCTCTTCTGGGTCAGACAGTGGTTGGGGTGCTAGGAACAGGATGTATAAGGCATGGCTTCTGTTCTTAAAATGCTCATAATTAAATGAGTGACATACACATGTGACTAGCCATCAGTATGAAGAATGCTGTCATAGAGTAAAAAGAAAAAACAACAACAACAAACCTGGACACAGACAAGGAGGAAATGGTTCATTCTCTCCAGGGATAAGTGAAAGCATCTGAAGTGAGATGAAGCTTAAGTTGTCTTTTTTTTTTTTTTTTTCAATTGTTCTTTTTTATTTTTTAGGGGGGCAGTAATTAGGTTTATTTATTTATTCTTTAAATGGAGGTGCTGGGGTTTGAACTGAGGTCCTCATAGCACGCTAAGCACATACTCTACCACTGAGCTATACCTCCCCCAAACCATCTCTTAAAGAAAGGGCAGAGGTATCACAAATGGAAAAAGGAGGAAAGATATTTCAGGCAAGAAGAATATTCGCAGTCACAGAGGCAAGAGAGTGTAGTGAGCTCAGAGAATTGTCAGTAGATCAGTGAGCCTAGATCTTAGAACATGAAGACGTGAGTAACAAGACCTCGGCTTGAAGAGATAATTAGCCAGACTATGTTGGCCTCTGTATGCCATGCTAAACTGGAGGACTTCTTTTTTCTAAGAGCAACATCAAACAATTGAAAGGTTTTAAGTAGCTGAGAGACGTATTTGTGTGTTCATCTTACATTCCTGCAGATATGTGAAGAGGGGAAGAATAGAAGAAAGAAATTATTTGAGAGGACAGGTAGTAATGGGGACCTGGAAAAAACCCCATTAGTGAAGGGCAGAACTAAGAAACTCATAGTGGGAATAAATCCAAAAGGAATGTCATTTTTAAATCTTTGGGGATAACCATCTCTAAGGCTTAGAAATTGGTCCATGGGAGGAGAGGGTCAAGGATGACAAGGAAAGAAATTTTGTTCTGGAAGCGGTAAGCTGGAGATACTTTGGAGACACTGAAATTGATATACAAATCTGGATATATGGATTTGGAGCTAAGGGGAAAGGTTGAGGGGAGGTAGAAATTTCAAAATAATTAGTTGAGAAATGGTAATTATAATGATGAGAGTAGATGTTATAACCTACAAAAGGCCTTTAAAGTGAGATAAAAACACGGACAAGGGAGAAACCACACAGAAAGGCAACAGGAGGAAAGACTAGCCATCTGTCTGTCTATCAATCATCTAAGTGGCACTGGTCTTTCAATCCACCAGATAAGCCCTAGTTTTGCTGAAAGGCCCGGAATTAACCTGATGCTACACTATGCTCTTCCAGAAGTTACTCACTTTCTCTGCCATGGTGAAACCATCTGAGTCTTTAAAAAGAAGGCAAATGTGTGCCAAGAAGAGAAAATTAAGAATTAAAAATTCGGTGACCACTGTTTTGAATGACATCACTTTCCTTTTCTGTAATAAGGGACTATTGAACATGTGACTCATCTTTTAAAGTAATTAAGCATCCAAAATACAGGACTCTATTACACAAGCAAACAGTCTTCCACGTCCAACAATATAACAATAAAATAAGACATTCAAAGGCCCTGTTCATAGTAAGAAGGAATATAAACATCATTTGTTTGCTGTTGGTTGGGGGATATTTGAAGCTCATGAATGTAAGTTCTCCAAATGATGTGGTCCCTGTGGTCTTTTTCAAACAATTTAATACATATGAGACCTGGGGCTAATTTAAAGGATGAGTTGGGTAGGAAATTTGGAGTGAGGAAGAACCTTGGGATAATTCTTAAAAATCAAAGACAAGTTCTAATGAACTGGGTGGCGATGATAGAGCCATCAAGTTCATTCTCCACTATATTAAGGAAATGATCTCACAGTGATAATACAAATGATGTTCATATGATTCATGAAATATTTTTCTTTTTAGAAAGTTAATTGTGAATGGATTTCATAGCTCCTTAGATTCAGAAAGCACATTACATTTCGGTAATTTACGTATTCTCTGGGAAGGGATTTCACAAATATTTGGAAAAAGGTTTGGTTTAGGGTAAATTAGCTGCAATGAGTTCTTTTTTAAAAAATCATGAGACATAGAATAAATTTCTTTACTGTCAAATTAGAGCTCTGGTTCCTACTTTATCACCAGCTGAATTTCACTTTTGTTGCAGGTTTCTGCCCCTGTAACTTAAAAAACCCAACATTTCCTAAACTCCAATCAAGGTCACATGCTATTCAAGCCACCTGGAAAGCTTTCCAGTCTGCTCTTTGGATAAACCACTCATCCCTCAAGATGCACCACAATTTTAACTCCTGTGAAGTCATCTCTGATTCACTCTATCGTTCCTCCGTCTGTGATTCAACAACACTTTGAACACATCCCTATACAAACATTTACTCATTTTTACTATAGTTTCCAGTTACATGTATGTATCTACAGCTGGGCTGTGCCTGGCTCCACGCCTGGTACACAACACACCTTAAGTACTTTTTATGATTATTACTTCAGTCAGCATCATCACCTATATGTATACATGTATCTCGAGTCGTCTGTGTCTATCTGTAATTAACATAGTGAGGTTACATATTACATCTCTCTTGACTCTCAGGATAACCACACATGACTGTAAAGACAGCTATCCTTAATCTCATTTTTAGATAAGGAAAGTGAGAGGGCTGAGACTCACAAGTCTTATCCTGTATTTGGTGGGGGATAAATGGGAGACAGAAAATCGACTCCCTTTTTCTGACTTCAACTCTAGCGTGCTATATTTAAGTAAAAGTTTTAGAGCCACATGGTCATAAATTTACTCCTTGGAGCTCTCCTTTTATTTAAATATATCTCAGGTACACAAAATTGGATTAATCATATCCCTAGGTTTATCACAGTCATCACTAGTTCATGCACATCCCTGATTTTTTTGTGTATGTATTTTAATGACTAATATCCATGAATTCACCACTCATTCCTACAGCTAAAACACTGCCATTAACATCTATATCAATATGTATGCTTCTCCTTCCCCATCTTGCCAACTCTTGATTTATTGTCCACTTGAAGGATTCTTTAATTTGAATTTTTATCATTCCTTTTTCTTTTTTACGATTAGTTTAGTTGACTTTTTCTTATTTTTGAACTTTATGTTAAAAGGGTCACATTGTATGAAGTCTTCTGGAACTTAATTTTCTTAATTCAACATTACTATATTTATCCATGCTATTTTGTGTAATTTTAGTTCCTTAATTTTCAATACTTAAATTATAGTATATTCATAAAATGAAATATTAACTATTGCTGTATTCACAGAAATTTGGGTCCTGTTCAGTACTTTTTTTTTTGCTAATATGAATAATGCTGCTATGAATATTTCAATATCCTTTTGATTATATACCTGGGAGAATTGCTGGGTTGTAAGTTATATAAATACTTAACTTCACAGGGAAATGCCAAGTTGCTTTTATAAAGCAATTGTAACAATTTATAAACCCATCAAGAAGGTAGGAGTTCCCGATTTACATTTTCTGCAATTACTCTCAGGCGTCTTATATTTTGTCAATCACGTAAAGTAAAATGGTATCTCAGTATGGCGTTGATTTGCTAATGAGGTTGAGAGTACCTTCATACATTGGCCATATCTATTTCTTTTTATTTGTAAAACTGTATTTGTCATACAAATCCTTTGTCAGTTATATGCATTGTTAGTATCTTCAGCTGGTTTGTATGTTGTCTTCTGACTTTCCTAGTAAATGACTTAACTGCTCATAGTTTACAACTGCATCTTTCTCAAAAGAGCTGTACTTGGCCAATAGCTCTGCCTCACCCAAACCCTGGGGGTCAGCTTGCAGCCAATAACTGACTAAGACACAGACACTGGAGGCTGGTCCCCTTACCTCAGGGCAAGACTTACTCTGTGGTACAATTCATGCTCCAGAGCTTCCCTCGGGATTACGCTGAAGCTCGACTCCAGCTGAAACCACATCCTTGCTCAACTCATTCCCCTCCCTATGCTTTTTTCGTTTCCCTAAAGGTTATTCCTGAAAGCAGATCCTCAATAAATTACTTGCACAAAATTTTTTCTCTCTTAGGTCCTCTTTCTAGGGCATACAACTGAAAAACTGAGATATCCTCCGATGAACACTTTTTAAATTTTGTAGAGTCAAATTTCCAGTCATTTATGATTTTCCCTTCTAAAAATCTGTCTTTTCTATCCCCAGGGTCAGAAAGATGTCATGATCTGTATTTCCAGTATTTTTCCAGTATTAATTTTGCTTTTGACATTTAAGTTTTCGATCATTCTAAAGTTGATTTTTGTATATAGTGTCATCCAATAATTTACTGTATATGTCAATAATTATTTTGTCCAAGGTGATTTGTTAAATTCCTTCATCATGTATCTTCTTTAGAAAACTGGTGATTTACTTAACACATTTTAAAATGCTCTTTATATATTAAAGGCCTTGCTTGGTGTTGGGGATATAAATGTAAAATGATAATACAGACCACTTCCCCCCACACTGTCAAGGGCTTCCAGTAGAGTGGGAAAGCAGAATGCACCAACAGTGGAAGTATATACAAAACAAATTAGCATCTCCTAGGAGATAAGATTTCTTAGAGGAGGTGAAACTAAAAGAACAAGGGTTTTCTAGTTGTGAAAGGGATAATTCATGATAATTTCTAAATTGAGGAAACTTTTTTTTTTTATAAAAGCACAGATTGTAAACCATCATACAACATTTTAGAATGCCTCTAGTTTTATATGCCACAAAAAGTACGACAGCAGGTTAAGAACAGAGAATTAGCCAAGGGTCTACTTATAAAGGACTTTTTCAATAGTGGACCTTAATTTACACCTTGTATCTCCCAGCACACTCCCCTTCTCTTTGCAGGTGGCTTCCACTCTTGCTACTAGTTGGAGGAAATAATGTGCCCAAGGTTTGGCATAGTACTCTAGTCCAATGGATACAGAGATTGGCCTAAGTGTGGGCACATGATGCAAACAGGCATAATCAGAATCCTATGAGATTCATGTATAGATGTTGATAGAAAGAAGTCTTTTCTGATAAAGTTGCTTAAGTGGAGCTAGAACAACCATGTTCCCTACTACATGGATAACAGCTGAGTATAGCAGTAGAAAATAAAGCCCACATTCACAGGAAAAAAAAAAAAAAAGATGAGACAGTAGCAACACGAAACCCACATAAAGTTAATGTTGCACTGAAGTCCCTGTTGCATTACCTGAGGACTTACCTCCTACAAATCTTTAATTCTGCTAGCTTCCCAGGTTTATTCTCAGGAATATAAGGCAGTCAATTATCTTTTTTTTATTAAGCTTACTGATATTGTCTTATGTTTTCAACTGAGGGAGAATTAACTGAGACAAGCAATGACTATCTGATGGCAACAGGGGAGCCGTCAGAGGGCTATTTTCAGGGGAGTGTCATGGTTAGACTTGTCTGCTGGAAAACTTCCTGTGGCCACAATGTGGAGGGTAGATTCTTGGCGGCAGGTGGCAAGAAAATCAAGTAGAAACAAACAAAAAAAAAAAAAAGGAAAAGGAAACTGATATACAGCAGGTATACCTAAGGATTAGCTGCCTGATTATGCCCAGCACTAGACATGGTTACATCACCTCCTTCCCTCCCTTTCACTCTCTTTAAAACAGGCAGACTATCTGTATCAAATGGTTTAATTACAGGGTTTGTTTGGGTTTTTTAGAATTCTTGAAAAAATGTTGATACATCATTTTACTCTTGAGAATAAAAAAGAACAAAACATTTTAAAACTTGTATTTCTGTCAGTTATAAGTTAGAGATCTTTATATGAGCTAAGAGAAGACCAAAATGTTTTAAGCATTAAAATCATCCACAACCCCAACCATCAAAGAAAAATGGTTAAAATTGTACTGTCTAATCCTTAGGCTCATAAAAATGTGAAGGTACTGGTTTTTAAAAATACAATGTAATTCATTCCATGTTTATCCAGATACTATACCCTGAATAATTTCCCATATAAATATACTTTGAATATTCAGCAGCTACATTTCATGGTATGGATGTACTATACTGCTTAACCATTAGTTTGTTTTGGAGACTTCGGTTGCTTCCAGTTTTTGTAATTTTAAAGAATGTTGCCATAATCATCCAACATGTAGATCTTTTTCTGCATTTTTCAATTTCGGGTTGTATAAATTCCTAATGGCATTGCTAGGACAGAGGTTATATACATTTTTGAGACTCTTTGCACAAAAGAACTTTGCAAATTAGACTATATGTTGTATTTCAGCAGAGTATGACAAATCTGAAGTGACAGATGAGCCCAGTTCCCAGAATCTCACTGCACTGAAATGCGTGGGGCAATCAGAATTGGCTGCTCTCCTGCATTTGGGGCATAATGTGATGGACTGATTTCTCCCTCTGCAGCATTTTTGACTGATACAAATTCTTCAAAGTTTCTTTGCCATAGGAACAAAATATTCTAAAAAGCACAGAACTTGAGATTTGGAGTCTCGGCTGAATTTTTCCAAGTTTCTTTGGGGATAAAGTAGATTATGAAGTGTGTTCCTTTCCTGAAGACAGGAAATGAGATCTACAGATTGAAGGCCTTTTTTAAGAACAAACTATACCAAGATTCTCACTCTTAAGGTCTTGTTTAGTCTCTCCCAACAGCATTTGAGAATTTGAGTAATCTATCAGAAAACACGCAGGTTTTGCAACCAGCCTAACTTGTCAGATGAACCCAGGTTCCATCAATTATTTGTTGTGTTAATTGAATTACCTTCTGCAAATTATTATCTCTGAATTAAAATCAGGGGGGCTATGAATAAATGTCTTACCAGGTGGATATTTTAATTAAATGAGAAAATTCAGGAAAAGCAATCAGCATAGTGTGTATCTCTGTCTTAATCTGAGACTCCCTGAGATCAAAATGTGAGGCATGCATATGGCTTATCCTGGAAGTGATCTTCCAGAGCAAGAGTGGAGGTCCAGAGAGGAGCCCAGGAAAGAAGGGAAAACCAGCACAAGGATGTTATTGAGTTGTCACTAGTGCCATTGACTGGTGCTTGACTTCTTCCTTCCCCAGAGTGTTATGACATGCATCTTAGAACCCTTTACCCAAGGAAAAAAGAGGGACGTATTCACTCACCAGCAACCATCCACCACTAGTCAAGGAGAGCTCTAGGGCATGCGTTTCCAGGTTATTTGTCAGGGGATTCCTGGATATCCTCCAGCAAGATATATATATGAGGGGCAAGGTCCACTGGCTGCAGCTGCACAAAGCTAGTCAGAATTAGTCACTACAGCAAAAGTCGAGCAAATGATGGGCACAAGCAGATATTTGGGCACAAGAATTTTCAGTGACACACAAGCGGTGTCTGGATTCATTTCCTACTGCTATTGTAACACATTATCACAAACTTAGTGACTCAAAAACAACACAAATGTGTTACCTTATGGTTCTGGGGATCAGAAGTTCAAAGCGGCTCTTACTTGGCTAAGGCGGAGGTGTCAGCAGGGCTGCATGCCTTCCAGTGGCTCCAGGAGGGGCCCCATCTCTTGCTGTTGCCAGCTCCTACTGGCTTTTCTTATTCCTTGGCTCACGGAGCTCTTCCAGCAACGGCCGGGCTCTGGCTTCTCCCCCTCTCATCACGCTTCCTTCTCGAACTCTGACACACCTCCCTCCCTTTTATAAGGACGCTTGTGATTACATTAGGCCCACCTGATAATAGGTGCTAAACTTTCATCTCAAGATCATTCATCACACCTGCAAAGTCCCTTTTGCTATGTAAGGTAACATCCTCCCAGGTTTCCTGGATCAACACATGCACATCTTTGGGGAGTCATTATTCTGCCTACCATAGCGTCCAGCATAGGAATCTAATAAATGTGTATTAGGTTTTCTTCCCTTGCTGGTCACTGAGTTTCTATCTTCTCTCCACTCCACTCTACCTGACACAAATTTGAATCAAGTCAGTAGGTAGTAAGTGGCTAGGGAAAGCCACAAATTCACATCACCTGGTTGAAAATCAATTGATTTTTGGAGTCTTGGCAATCAACTTATTGTTGGATATGGTCAAAAACAGGGTTGTTGATGTTGCTAGCGTGGGCTGGTGTGATGCAGGACTGAGCGAGGATGGGCCAATAATGAGAATGAGAAATTCCACCCAAAAGGCTGCACTGGAAGCCCTGACAATTTTAGATTCCACCTCCAATGTGATTATTAGTAAACTGCTTTCAATTGTCTGAGAACGGAAATTTACTCTTTTTAAGTTGCCAAAGATGGATAACTTTGACTAAAAGATAAATTTGCTGCATCTAAAACAGATCATTGTTCATCTGATATCTTGAATAAATACTAAATGAGACGTATTATTTAGCGTGACTTTTTAACAGGACAAAACTTTGCTCAGATTTTTGGTGAAAATCAACACTTGAATAGAAGATACAGGTGAAATTTCAAGTAATGGTGCTCCAAACTGAATATTTACAATAAATGTATCAGTTAAAAAACTAAATAAAATAAACATCCACATAACCACCATACAACTGCAAAAAACAAAAAGAAACATGTTACCATAAGGTAGTACACAATTACACAATTCTTTGTGCCTTGACAATTCTTGTGTTTCTTTCTGATCCCATTCCCTGCCCTATTAGTAATTGTGTATATATTATTATATATTATTCCTTTTCTTTCCTTGATAGTTTTTACAAATTGTTTACACATTCTTAAACAGTATATTGTTAGTATTTTATGTAAATGGACCATATCGTATGAGTTTGGTCATTCAATCATTTACCTAGCTTCAATTGATTCAGTGCTTACTGATGTGTATTAATTCACTGCATTAGTAAACCACTATTTACTTACCCACCCTCTTGCCAGCAGAGTGGCTTCCTCTGGTGGTATTTGTTGTTGCTTTGTTTTTGTTTCCCCCTTGGCTGTTACAAACTAATGAACATGTTTGTACTTGACTCTTCGTGCCCACGTGTGAGAATTTCTCTAAAGTATAAATCCAGGAGATGAACTGCTTGTTTGTCAGGTAGGGGTAATTTCAAATTAGGAGAGAATTCTAAATTGTTTTCCAAAGAGGCTGTAAAAGGCACTAACCGACAGCCATGTGAGCTGTTTTATTCTAACTTCTTACCAAAACTTGATATTAGCAGACTAAAATTTTCCCATTGTAGCAAATACAAAATGGTGTACTTTGTAAATGGTTAAATGTATAAAACTTTATTTTCATGGTAGTGCTTTTGTGTCTTGTTTATAAAGTCATCCCCGACCCCAAGGTCACATAAGATATTCTCTATGTTATTTTCTAAAATTTGATTGTACTCCTTTGAATGCGAGTCTTTAACTGGGATTGATTTTTATATACAGAGATATAAATCCAACTTAATTTTTTCCAGTAAAGATACCATTTTAACCAGTATCACCAATTAAATAGTCTCTACCCAATGTTTGCACTGCACATTTTGTGATATATCAAGTTTCCATATATTTGTGAGCTGGTTTCTGCTATTTCTATTCAAGTTTCATTTATCTATTTTCCTGCCCCTAAGCTAACACTACACTTTTAACTACTAGTGCTTTATGCAAGGATCTTAATATCCAATATGTCCTTCACTTTTGTTTTTCTTCCCCCCTCAGAAACATATTGGCTTTTCTTAGCTTTTCCTCCTCCATAAAAATTTTATAATCCATTTAGAATTTTAGAATCAATTTGTCAATTTGCACAAAAGCCTTGGTAAGAGTTTCACAGGAATAGATAAATTTGAGAAAACTTGATAGTTTTAAACGTTTTGAGTCTTTTTATTCATAAGCATGATATATCTTCCCATTGGTTTAGATCTTTAATGCTTTTAAATTTTTATAAATTTACCTCTAAGTCTTGAAAATCCTTCTTAAATTTCTTCTTATAAGTATGTAGATAGATAGACAATATTTTGTTGTTATTCTAAACTGTATCATTTTAATATTAACATTTCTAACACTGATTGCTAAAGCACAGAAATGCAATGAGCATTTTATAAGACAATATTGTTTTTGATCAACATTGCAAAATACCTTGTTCAAGTCTAGTAGTAGCTAGTAATATATGTGTGAATAACGATGGCAATGTTGTGTCTTCCTTGTCTATATCTACGTCCTTATGTCTTTTTTTCTTGTCCTGGACTTGTAGGAAATCATCAGAAGAAAGTGGCTATGGTGAGCATTTTTGTCTTGTGTATGTTTTAATATTTCTCTACTAAATATCCCTTCTGATCCTAGTTTTGTCCTTCGTGCAGACTGAATTTTAGTGAATGCTTCTTTTATACCCACTTAGATGGTCATCCATTTTTCTCTTTGAATCATATGCTAACGTAATGAATTTATGCTAATTTCTGTTTTATATTGCCATCTGAGGAAATCTAACTATCCATGATGTATTACGTATTTTCAGATTGTTGATTTTTTTTGTCTTAATAATTTGTTAGGGATTTTAGCATATAAGTAGAAGTAACGTATAATTCTTATTTCTTCTGCTATCTTTACTTTGGATATAAAGATAAAGAATAGCAGACATTAAAAAATTTGTGGTGTAGATAGAAAGTCCACTTAAATCAAATTGAAATCACTAATATATTCTGATTTCTACTATTTAATTTTCTCACTTTTTTCATTTTTCTCTATTGAGACTTTTCTCTATCCCTTACTTTTTAACCTTCTCAAATTTGGAAATTATAACTTTGTAGTGGCTACTCCAGAAATATTTTGCCAAATAGCTTACAAAGTTTAAAATTATGTATTTGTCCTACTTTTAAACACTGGTAAACATCCAATTTCCATTCTCTATGTTATATTTTTTGTTCAGTAGTTTAGTCCTATGTTGTCTTTATAATCTCCTAATAATTACTTTGGGAATATTATTGAGACGATTATATTAATTGACATATGTAAAGTACCTAGATAGTGCCTGGAACATACTAACAGTTACATTAATGTTTGCTAATATTATTTTTATTGCCAGTGACATTTTAAATTTTATTATTTCTGTATTGGGGTTGGCTAGGATATGCTGCAGTAACAAAGAGAAACCCTAGTGCTTTACAAAACATAGCTTTATGTTTTGACTTTGTGTTTCTTTTCAGTTCTACCACATGCCCTACAAGAGTTGGCTCCATCTCTATTATTCATCAGTTTTACTCCAGAACCTAGGGTGACAAAAAGACAGTATATAGAATCATCCTAGAAAAAAAATGCTTAGGCTAGAAGAGGCACATATCAGTTCCCCTCACTAGTCATGGGCCAGAATTGTTTACATAGCAATCCAGAAAGTACAATCTTAGCATGTGCCGAGAAGTCAGAGAATTGGAAATATTCAATAATCAGCATTAATGAATAACATATCATCTTTTGTAATTTCCCTATATTTTTGTCTTAAAATTTTACCAGCTTAACATCCTGGATTCTTGCTTTAACTTCTTATTTTTTGCACTTCAGGAGTTCTTAATTGCTTGCCATTTCAATGATGCATTCAAAAGTTTTATTTTATATTTTATCTACTAGTATTTTTTGAATTTTTAGAAAAACAGTATAGTACTGGTACAAAAGCAGACATATAGATCAATAGAGCAGGATAGAAGGCCCAGAAATAAACCCACACACTTATAGTCAATTCATCTATGACAAGGGAGGCAAGAATATACAATGGACAAAAGACAGTCTCTTCAGTAAGTGGTGCTGGGAAAACTAGACAGCTACCTGTAGGAGAATGAGATTAGAACATTCTCTAACACCACATACAAAAATAAACTCAAAGTGGATTAAAGACCTAAATGTAAGACTGGATACTGTAAAACTCCTAGAGGAAAACATAGGCAGAACACTCTTTGGCATAAATCACAGCAGTATTTTTTTTCAAACGAGCTCCTTGAGTAATGCAAATAAAAGCAAAAATAAGCAAATGGGATCTAATTAAACTTAAAAGCTTTTGCACAGCTAAGGATACCATCAACAAAACGAAAAGACAACCTACAGAATGGAAGAAATATTTGCAAATGATGTAACCGACAAGGGACTAATTTCCAAAATATACAAACAGCTCACACAGGTTAATATCAAAAAACAAAACAAAACAAAACAAAACAAAACAAAACAAAACAAAACAAAACACCAAGCAACCCAATCAAAAAATAGGCAGTAGACCTAAATAGACATGTCTCCAAAGAAGTCATCCAGATGGCCAATAGGTGCATGGAAAGATGCTCAATTTTGCTAATTGTTACAGAAAAACAAATCAAACTGCAATGAGGTACCACCTCACACCAGTCAGAATGGCCAACATTAAAAAGTCTAAAATAATAAATGCTGGAGAGGGTGTGGAGAAGAAGAAACCCTCCTACACTCTTGGTGGGAATATAAATTGGTGCAGCCACTATGGAAGACAGTATGGAGGTTCCTTAAAAAACTAAAAATAGACTTACCATATGATCCAGCAATCCCACTCCTGGGCATATATCCAGAGAAAACTATAATTCAAAAAATAAGACATGGAAACAACCTAAATGTCCATCCACAGATGAATGTGTTAAAAAAAAAATGTGGGGTGTGTGTGTGTGTGTGTGTGTGTGTGTGTGTGTGTATAAAATAAATATAAATATAATGGAATATCAGCCATAAAAAAGAATGAAATAATGCCATTTTCAGCAACATGGATGGATTTAGACATTATCATATTAAGTGAAGTCAGACAGAGAAATATCATTTGATGTCACATATATGTGGAATCTAAAGAAAAATAGAAATTTTATTTACAAACCCAAAATAGATTCATGGACATGGAAAACAAACTGTGGTTACCAGGCAGGGGAAGTGGGAGACAGGCATAGATTAGGAGTTTGGGATTAACAGATACACACTAATATACATAATATAGATAAACAGTAAGGACTTAACTATAGAGCACAGGGAGCTATATTCAATTTCTTGTAATGAGCCATAATGGAAAAGAAACTGAAAAAATGTATATGTATGTATGTGTATAACTGAATTGCTTTGCTGTACACCTGAAACTAAGATTGTAAATTGACTACACTTCAATAAAAAATAAGAATTAAAAAAAAGCTATAAGAATATATTGTACAGCACAGGGCATGAAGCCAATATTTTATAATAACTTTAATGGCATATAAACTATAAAAATTTTGAACCACTATGTTGTAGACCTGAAACTAACTTAACATTGTAAATCAGCTATATCCTCAATAAAATATAAATAAATAACCCAGTGGGGGAGAAATGAGATCATATACCTTCAGTGGTCTTATAAATGAATGAATGAATGAATGAATGAATGTTAAGGGAAACAATCTCATCCTATTTTTCACTAAGTAACTCTGCAAGGACAGCAAGTCACTTCTCTTCTTTGCGTCTGTCTTCCTTCCACCATAAAGCATGTGTGTCGGTGTAAGTAACCTTTAAGGGTGTGCCCAATATACCCCTCATCTTTCAGTTTATTTCACTGTAGAATAATACTTATTTTTATAATGGCTTTTGACCATCTCAAATTCTAAATCCAATATTCCTTTTTCAGTGTCAGGCCTGTTGCCACTTAAGCCATTCCGGCAGCTCTTGACTTAAAAGTACTATCAGAGAATGGATTCTTGACCTCTTCTTGCTTCCTGTAAACATGCACTAGGAGCATAAAGAGCTTTTAGAAAAGAGGCACCTTCTGCTCCCATGGAGTTTCTTGGCTCTGCATGATCTCAGTCTCACCTCTCTCCTGCAACACTTGCCACTGAGTACAGAAAGGATACCAAAGCATTCCTTACAGAACCAGGAAACTAAAGAAGGCAGTTTGATATAGTTTAACCTTCAAAAAAAGCTCTGGTCATCACCCAGCCCAGTCCCTGGACCCTCTCTGCCTAACCTGCATGTCCTGGTAGATTCCAAAGGGAAAAGGGAAACACCATTATCATTGTTTCGAAAGACCATCATGTTTTTCAAAATACAGGTATTTTCTCCTCATGATTAAATTTAATTCTCACAACTATTCTTGATATAGGTGCCATTATACCCTCTTTTGGATGAAGAAACTGAGATCCACACAGGGTCATTAATAGGTTCAAGACTTCACATTTGAACTACAGTCTGATGAAGGCAAGAGTCATTGTTAGTGAAATGATATGAGAGAGATAAATTGGAGTAAAGAGAACTACTTACCTCAAAGTAAAAAGTAGAGGATTCATGGATAAGGGGAGAGCCCCTCTGTCAAGATGGAACAATACACAGCGCCCACAGGAGCATCACGTACCCTCTGATGCTTGAAGCTGGAGAGACTTTGAACTCTGGCAGGAGGGGGTTAGTGTCCCAAACCTGAGGACATGACTTACTGCAAATTTCGTTTCTTTTTCTTTAAACTTCTCTTTGACATGATTTTAGATTTAAGGAAAATTTACAAAGTTTCCTTAAATAGTACAAATAATTATTGCAGTAATATAAATAATACAAAGAAGAGTACAAAGAATTCCTTTGTGTCTTCTCCCAGAGTCTTTAAATATTAACACATTTCCACATTTGTTTTATCATTCCCACACACACAGCTTTTTCTGAACCATTTGAACATAAGTTACAGACAGGATGACTGTTAATAATTCAGTGTATATCTTCTAACCACAAGGACATTCTGTTATGTAACCATAGTACAGTTACAAAATCAGGAAATTAACATTGATCTAATTCTATTACCTTCAGATTGCATTCGTGGTTTCCCATGTGTCCCTAGATTGTCCTTTGTATCAAAAGAAAATCATGGATAAATCTGTCTTTCATGACATTGACATTTTTGAAGCCACATATATTTTACAATGTCCCTCATTCTCAAGTTTTCACAGGATTAGTTTCAGGTTATGCCTTTTTGACTGGAATACCCCAGAGGTGATGCCGTGTCCTTCTCAGGGCATGAGGTCAGAAGGAACACGGTATTTATCCTACTCATGTAGATATTAACTTTGGTCACTGGTTCAGTTGGTATCTGCTACGTTTCTCCACTGTAAAAGACATATTTTTTCAGTTGCAGCCAAAAATTATAAGACAAAACTTTTGAGTCTAGGTAGGTTTCTTAGTCTGATTACTGTTTCACCAACCAGTACTATCTTGTATTACGATTCTTCCCTTAATCAATAAATAATATGATGCTCACCAAATGGTGATTTTTCTGATTTAATCATTCCTTCATCATTTATTGGCTGACCCTCTAATCCAAGGAAAAGCTTTTACTTCTTCCTCATTTATTAATTTGCTGATTTATTCATATTATCATGTATATCTGTTTAGAGCCCGTGTTGCAAGTTTCTTAACCTTCATGACCATCAGTTCTTCCTCTGTAAAATGGCAATGGTAATATTTACCATCTTGATTTGCTGTGTTGATTAAATAAGTTAGTGTATATAAAGTTCTCAAAAATGTAAGAAATAAATCGGAGCTATTTGTATTAGTGATAATAATAATAATTGTATGACTCTCTTTTCACATAATGAGATTTACATGCTATCTTCTTTTTGTTATTTATTATCTCAGACAACCAATTTAACCTCTTGGTCTCATTTTTCTCACCTATAAAACAAAGGAGTTCAGTTAAATGGTCTCTAAATTCAATTACATTTCTAGTGTAAGAAACTAAGATTCTGTACCTACAGAATATTTGTAGATAAACCCATTTTCATCCAACAAACTCAAATATTCTGTAATAGCTTTGCAATATGAAATCTCCACAATTCTTAGTGTTATTCTAAAATTTCAAAGGATACATATTTTATCTGTGAATAAGCAGTTTGGGTATTCCATTTGATCGTACTTTGTTGGTCACTGCTATTTTCCAGCTATGCTGATGATTTTTGACAAAATGTGAAATAGCTGAAGACAGATGGCTTGCAGCTCCAGCTGCTGGGGTTTATTTTCCTCTGCCAGCAAGGTCATTGATCCTTCCATGGACGGTGGCTTCAGACCACGTGATGGCTCTGATTTGCATATTAGAGAAAGAAGAATACAAATTTAAAATTTGTTTGCTAAAACATATAAGTCACATCATGCATTGTGAGCAGTATGTAGCTTGGAACTTTCTCATAGGTAGCCGGTAGCCTTACACAAGTCTTTGCCTATGGTGAAAATGAAGACTATATTAATGGAAAGCTAGTAAATGCAATCATCTTATTATTAAACATTTCCCATGGGAGAGATTGTCTGGGATAACGGAAAGGGCCCTGGACTTGAATTTTGAATCTCTCGGCTTAAATTTCTATACTAACCAGTCCCATGAAGCAGATCAAGCTATTTACATTCTCTGAGTTTCAATTTCTTCTTACGTCAAACTGGAATCCTATGACACAAGTCATAAAGATACTCTGAGAAGTAAGTTTCAGTGAATGCACCTAGGATATGGAGTATGTTCAGTAAGTACGAAAGGGAAAAAAAAAAAAACCTTAGGATAAAAAAGATCCAGGATAGCCAGAATAACCATCTTTAGCATTTTCTACTGTTTCACCAACTGAACTTAGAAATTCAGGGAAGTCAATTTGAGCATTGAGAGTTCTAGGTAATGGTCACTATGACAGACCTAGCACAGCAGCCATACTGGGGGCGGCACAGCCCTGAGTGGCGCTCAGTCATGAGTCTTGGGCCTCATCTTAAAGACTGTGAGTACGTAATCTTACAGAATGCCTCAGACATCAATATTTTTAATCACTTCCCAAATGAATTTGATGTTTCAGAAGCCTTGTTCTAGAATTAAGAACAACGGAGAACATACCAAATGAGCCATCAGACTACCAAGTGAAGACCAGGCCTGGAAGCACTCAACCAGCTACCAGCAGTGCAGCGCTGATGCTGCATAGCGGTCGGTTAATACCTAGGACCTGTGAGTCCGTACATGAGCTACTTCACCGTGTAAGAGTAAGGCTCTGGAATCACATTTCCAGGTTCCCATCTGGACTCTACCATTTTCCACCTGTGTAAACTTGGCTCCTGACATAACACCCCTGAGTCTACTTCCTCATCTCTAAAATGAAGGCTGTCATAAGATTTAAGTGATATCATCTGGTGAAGTGCTTAGTCCAGCACTAGCAAAAATAACCACCAGATGAATATTAACGGCTTAACTATCCTGAACTCATCAGACACTTTGAACAACTGTGCCTCTACACACGCTGTTTCCCACACTCCTCGGCTGAGCAGACTCCTCCTCCTCCTCCCTCAAGATAGAAGATCCTGTGTCAGAGTGCTGCTCTCCACCCTCTGTGTGTCCATCTCTGCCAGTGAACTCCTCCCCATCGTGCAAACCTTCTTGCTATCAGATGAACGTCCCGAACAACTGCCTGCCAAGTCCTAATTCACCTCCCCTTTTCCTGTCCTCCCTCACACAGACCACGCATGCTAGTCTTAGAGATGTGGTTCTTCTTACGCCCCTGTCTTTATTTTCCTGCTATTTTCTCTCTAAATACTTCCCCTGGGTGAGCTCTTGCTTTCTCTTATCTTCAGTTTGACATGTTGCTGATGCCAAAATCTACATCTCAAACTCATATTTTCTCCAAAGGCTAACACACATATAGCTATCAGTCTCCCCAAAATAGCCTTCTGTGTGTCTTACAAACACTCCAAATTCAACATGCACAAAATCAGATTATCTCAACTAAGTTTTTTTCTTCAATCATCTCTTTTGTGTCACTTTGGAAAACAGTTTGGCAGTTCCTAAAAATATCAAACATAGACTTACCATATGATCTTGTAATTGTACTCCTAGGTATTCACCCAGAAGAAATGAAAACAAATGTCTGCACAAAAATGTGTATACAAATATTCATAGGAGCATTATTCAGAACAGCCAAAAAGTGGAAACAACCCTCATAGCTGCCAGTTGATGAGTGGGTAAACAAAATGTGGCAGATCAGAATATTATTCAGCCATAAAAATTAATGAAGGGCTGGTACACAGTACAACATAGATGAAGTTTTAAAATATCATAAGTGAAAGAAGCCAAACACAAATTGTACAATTTATATGAAATTTCCAGAATATTCAAATCCATAAAAATATAAACAGATTAATGATGGGGAATGGGGTACGAGAGGATGAGAAGTGATTTCCGATGGGCATGAGGTTGCCTTTGGTGTGATGGAAATGTTCTAAACTAGATAGTGATGATGGCTGCACAACTCTGAATATTCTAAAAACCACTGACTTATACAGTTTAAAAGGGTGAATTTTATGTTATAAGAGTTATATCTCAATTTTTTAAAATCTCCTTTTCAATGATCCTTATTTCAATGTATAACATCAACACTCCTTCACCAGCACTTAACTAACTCTAGAAAATTTGGCAAAATCTTTGACTTTCTGTCATCCCCAACACATACAAAGATGTCAGATATCTTTAGTTTTCTTTTTAAATCATCTCCGTGATTTCCTATCATCAAAAAAAAGGGGGGGGGGAGGATCATCTTTAATATAAGAACTAGGGCAAGAAATGTTAATTCTCAATTTTTCAGTGTGTCATAGTTTACAAAGTTCTGACCTTCATATATCATTTTCAAAACATCTCTAAAACAATGGAAAAACAAAATAATTAAGTGATTTGCCAGGGTTATATAACTAAGCTGGTTTTGAACCCTGGACCTTTGGTTCCAAGTCCAACATTTATTTGACCCAGTGCATTGTGCATGCTGTGTGAACAGAGATCCAATCACTGGAAGTATCAGGAGTCTTTAATCCTAAAGAAAGGAAGGGAAAGATCAAAGAAATATGAGCAACTTCCCATTTAGAGCTGCTAAGTGGGGAGAACCAGCATCACATGAGGGTCCCCTCACTTCTTCCTGCTAGAGAAGTGGAAATTGTTCCAATGCCAGTCAGTAGACAAAGAGGGAGCAGCCAAGCCTTGGTAATCACCACCTGATAGTTCTCAATCTGGGCCTATTTTGCTTCTCAAAGGACATTGGACAGTGTCTGGAGATATTTGTGTCAGGACTGGGTGGGAGTTGTGGGCGTGCTACCAGAATCTAGTCAGCAGAAGCTGGAAATACTGCTAAACATCCTACAACGTACAAGACAGCACTCCAAAGAGTTATCCAAACATCAATAGTGCTGAGGCTGAGAAACCCTGCACTAAATCTACTTTCAGTTACTAAGTCTTGCAAGCTATATTCCCAACTGGCAGGTCTCCACTGTTTGGTTGCAAAGGACTCCCACCAAAACAGCCCATGGCCCAAGAGCCTCAGGCTTTGTTTAAAATAAAGAGTTCTTTTGAATTTAATTCAGCTGACCTAAAAGCCTTCATGGTTACCTACTGTGCGCAAAGCATTAGGCTATGCACTATGGGGAAATATGTAAATGATTGTAACATGCTCCATGCCCTTCAGAAACGTATAGTTTATTAAATGTGGCAACTTCCTAGAGAGCAAGGACCGTGTAGTCTCAGTTCCCGCATGATAGGTGTTCAGCAATTATTTATTAACTGAAGAAGAAAGGCCTCTCAGTAATTTTTCAAAATCTTCCCAATCCTTAAGTCCCACATCCAACTTTACCACTCACTTTTTGTTCAAGGTCTTTTTTTGTTTTTCTTTTAACGGAGGTACCGGGTATTGAACCTAGGACCTTGTGTGTGCTAATCAGGTGCTCTATCACTGAGCTATACCCTTCCCCCTTGAGGTCTTGCACTTTATACGTGACAGAGAAAATTGAGGCCATCCATATGAATCAACTTAGCCTCTGCTTCCCCTCAGCTACATTCACACTCATATTTCCTTCTCTCTTTCAAGTCTTGGAGAATGAGGCATCTGTCATGCTAGCCAAGGCCAACTCATCTAGAAAAACCTCCTTTTCAATGGTCCTTATTTATAACGTATAACAATCTCATCATCTTCAAGATCTGACTTGATCAATAAACAAATGTTGCGAAAAGATCAGCCCCCGTTCCTGACGAGCCAAATAACCCAGAGACAAGGTCTTGGAGCTTAGAAGAAAAGAAGCAATTTTATTGCCTTGTCAGGCAAAGGGGACTCACATCAGGCTAGTGCCTTCACAGCTGTGAACCCACCTTGGGGATGGGGTGGGGTTGTTATGTAGCCATGGCTCAAACAATAAAGCATTGATAAGAAGCCACAGAATCATTTTCTCATCAGAAGACTTAGAATGGTGACATGATGCCTCCAGGTGACCAATTCTATAGAGGCCAGCTGTTAGATCTCTTTATCTCGTAAGCACTCAAGGTGTGGTCTTCTTGGTAATTCGGGCTATTTTGTAAGGTTACAGTCCTGTGACCTTCTCCTTGGAGAAGGACTCAGAGACCAAGTTTGATCATTACTTTCAATTACTGGAATAAAGCAGAATCAGTAAGATCAATAGCTTTAGTCTTAACAATGGGCCTGGAACCGTGAGTAGCAACGAGTCAGTCAGGTCAGTTGCCCCTTTTAAGAACAAGCAAAAGAGTAAGCAATCTGTTAGCCTAAGTGTGGCCATTTTATTAATCCTCCTTCACTAACACCTAATTTATGTAAAGTACACAATTCAGTGATCAGACTATAGTAAATGTTCAATGAATATAGCTCGTACATTCCCCTTCCAGTCCAAGCCTCTTCCTTCCTGAAACAGAATATTCTTGTAATCTGTATCCACCTTTATTTTTCCCTTCTCTTTTGAGCCTACTTCTCTCTGTTCCTACTTTCTTAGTTTCCACACACTTAACATTCTGAAATCTGACTTTGCCTCTGTCACTCACTGCCATGGCTCTCAAAGATGAGGCTCTCCATGTTGCAACATTCCAAGCAAGAGTGATTTTTTTAATTCTTTGAAGCATGAGCCTCTTTCTAAAAAAAAAAAAAAAAGAATGACCACATATACCCAGACACAAAATGTTTTCATAGTATTTTCAAATGATTGAGTGATACATCCATTGACCCAAGTTAAAAAACACTGCGGTTAACAGAATTGAGTCCTCACTGGAGAACTATGCTGCATGTAACACTGTTTTATCTCCAGTGAAGTCCTCGGGCCAGGGATAAGGAGCTATTCTACCATGACTTCTTGAACACTTACTCTATGCCAGATGCCGAGTAGGAGACACACAGAGAGATAATAGAACAACATTTCTATCCTCAAGAAGCTCACATGAAGCATTGTTCTCTCTGGGGGAGGAATGAGATTTGAGGTTTCAAATCTACATGTCTGGGAATATGTAATGGTATTTATGATAAGGGTAACCAAAGAAGGCATCCATGCTCACCACTATAACACAAACACCACTGAAAAAGTGAACCGAAGAAAAGGAATTCAAACACTGTTTGGCCTTGGACGTATTATGATTGAAGAGTAAACAAGAAAGATATCTAAGTGGAGAAATGGGTGAGATGCAGAAGGAGGGAGTGTCTAGTACTCATAAGGGAGATTTTGACCTGCTGAGAAGAATCTGAGGCTCAATCTGATTTGAGTCAAAAATCAAATTAGGTAAGATTTCAATGTGCATAGTTTTCAGATAATCTCCCAGATAAAAATGATAAATTCAGTTTTGGGGGAAGAAATTCAAATTTTACGAAGTTACATGATGATGGATAAAACCATGGTCATTTGAATCACACAGATGTGATGGATCTAAACGTAGAACCATAGCCTGCTATGTCTGAGACCTTGAGAAAATATGTAACTTCACTAAGTGGTGGTAACTGCAAAATGAGAATAACAACAATACATAAGAGGTCATGTTGAGAATATTTAGTGAAATAGTGCGTATAGGAGACTTAGTACAAAATACGGCACAGAATAAAGTCTGATTAAATTATAATGACATCTCCATTACTTTTACTGTGAGGATTTTTTAAACTAGATGCCCATTTATTAAGTCTTCAAGCCCAGGAAGCCAAATGTGCAAAATTCTCTAAAAATCAGTACATTTCTTATTGTTAAACTTGAGGACCGAAATAAATGCACAGCCTGAAAGTTGAGAGTTATGTTTTATTTGGCGAACATTTCTGAGGACGCGAAACCCTTCGAGCCTGGGATGACAGCCTCTCAGATCACTCTGAGGTGCTGCTCCCAAGAGGGAGGGGAGGAGGTAGGATATATGGAGTTTTACAACAAAGACCAGGTAGTTGGAACATTAAAAGACTACTTGTTAACTAAAGAAAACCAGACATCTCAAGTTAAAGAATTTAGCACTTTTCTATGTATGGAAGGAAGCAAACATTTGGGCTCATTGAATTCATTCCTTTGACAAGCACCTAGCTATCTAGGGCCAGTATCCTGTCCTTTCTTATTCTGAGTCCCCTCAGGGTGCACCACTGTGAGTGGCTGCAGAGGCCGGGCTGCAGGCTTGTCTTCACTGGGGGGGAGGCGGCAGCGGCTGATGACTTGATGGTTTCACCATTCTTTGTTTACTGATATGGTTTGCAGTATTTTTCATTCACAAATTCCATATTCAGAAAAAAGAGCCAATTTTTGTTTTAATACTTCACAAACTATAACTTCCTGGCATCAGTTATTTGAAATGTTCTGTACTATCATCTATATTTGGGAGAATGGTGATTTATGTCCAGATTTATGAACCTAAGGCTCTCAGAGTTTCTCAATTATTACAAAAAGTTGAAATTAAGGAACATAATTCAATAATTAATTAGTTCATTCATTTATTCATTCAACACAAAAGGAAAGCATTCTATACGTCAGGTGCTGTGACAGGTATTAGGGACACAGAATAGAAAAGACAATGCCTTTACAGAGCTTACAGCTTTGTAAGGACATTTAAAAAATCATTTTATTTCCACAACAAGTAGTTAAGAGACACACACACAACAAAGATGGAAAATACAATGTTGAAAACAGTAAATGAGGGGGGAAAATCATTTTGCTAATGTAATTACAAACTGTGATGGGTACCTTGGAAAAAAAGTTCAGCGAAGTATGAAATCACGTCGTAAGGAACCCGATCTCTTTAGAGGTTCAAAGAAAGCTTCCCTGGAGAAGTGACATTTGAGCCGTATTCTACAGGGTCAGTTGAGCGATGGGGGAGGTGAGGAGTTTCTCCAAGCAGAGGGAACAGCACATGTTAGGTGTCTGCAGAAGGAGGGAGCAGTAATTCAGAGAAAGGGAAAGAAGGGAAAATCCAGTTCCACTTGCACCACTTAGATCTCCGTTCAGAAGAACTTTTCCTGAGAAGCATGGTTGACTGCAGTCTCCAGCCAACAAGTTTTGGCTCCTGCAAAGTGCTCATATTGAGCCAAGGCTTTGGCCAGTGTTCTCCCAACCAATGAGTAAGCACTGGGGGATGCTAGAGCCAGGTCACTCCCCATGGATATGAGATGCCTCTAACAGGCAACCTTTGCTTAGAGACTTCCCATCAACCTGGCCGACATTTTCCCAGAATTGCACTGCAGTCTGGGGCTCTTTCTGTTAATCCTCCTTCCTTCCCCCTTCTCCTCTCGTGGCTTTTAGATACCCATAGTGATCCGAAGACTCACTCTGCCTACTTCTGTTCTCTACCCTTTATCATTCACTCCCTTTAGATTGATCTCAAATGGACCATTTTCATCTTACAGCGGATTACCTGCGTAAAAATTGCTGTAAAATTACCAACACTTTTAGGTCAATGCTGACCCCATCTGACTTAAAATTGATGGCTCTGACATAATCCAGCCCATGATGGGTAGTTCCAGGTGCATGTTCTTGTGGTGCCTCATGAGCAAGACTTCTATTTTTACCAGGACTCAGTTACACACAAGGAACCATTTCTCAAAAGGCATATGCAGATGGCATGGCCTTGCTTCAGAACCTTTGGGTACCTGTGCTATGATTTTCCCAACAGGGTTTACCGTAAACTCTATACATCTTTTCCTACCACTGACACTTATAATTCCATAGGGTCTGCTTAAGCAGCCTGCAACTGCTTACATTATACTTGCCCTGCAGCCAGACCTGCTGCCATTCAAGGCTATAAAGACCTGTCAGAATGGCTATCATCAAAAAGTCTACAAATAACAAATGGAGAGGATGTGGAGAGAAGGGAACCATTGTACACTGTTAGTGCGAATGTAAATTGGTGCAGCCACTGTGGAAAACACTATGAAAGTTTCTCAAAAAACTAAAAATAGAACTACCATAGGACCCAGCAATTCCACTCCTGATTATATATCCAAAAAAACCCTAAAAACACTAACTTGAAAAGATACATGCACCCCAATGTTCACAGCAGCATTATTTGCAATTGCCAAGGCGTGGAAACAACATAAGTGTCCATCAACAGATGAATGGATAAAGAAGATGTGATATATACATAACGGAATACTACTCAGCCATAAAAAGAATGAAATTTTGCCATTTGCAGCAGCGTGGGTGGACCTGGAGAGCATTATGCTGAGTGATGTAAGTCAGACAGAAAGAGAAATACTGTATGATATCACTTATATGTGGAATCTAAAAAATACAACAAGCTAGTAACTATAATGTAAATGAAGCAGACTCACAGATGTAGAGAACAAACTAGTGGTTATTAGTGGGGAGAGGAGTAGGGGCAACACAGGATTTGGGAGTGGGAGGTACAAACTATTGGGTGTAAGACAGGCTTTAGGATGTATTGAACAACACAGGGAACATAGCCAATATTTTATAATAACTGTAAATGGAAAGTAGCTTTTAGAAATTGTATATAATAGTAATAGTAATAGTAATAGTAATAGTAATAATAATAATAATAATAATAATAATAATAATAATTAATAAATGCACGCATGAGGGGGTGTCAGCATCACTAAGCAGTGCAGCAGTGGCGCTCTCTGCAGGCCATTGCTGACAGTAGGAGCGTGGTCTCAGAACAGAGCTCCTTAACAGCCATGGGCATGATGAAGCCCTATTACTTTAGGTGATGGTACTTAAACATCAGAAGCCAGGCCCACTGTGACCCAGGCTTTCTCGTCCACTAGGATGTCTTCCCAGGTCCACATTAGTGAAATCACTAGCAATTGTGGCACAGTCTTATGCCAGGAACTACCTGTCTCCCACATTCCACTCCGGATGTTGTCCTCCTTGGCAGCTGCTCAACAAGTGAGCCAGTCCCCAAACATCTCTGTTCTCAAGTCACTCTTGGTAACTTTTTTTTTTTTCATTGTAGGTCCTCTGGGAAGCAGGCATGAGAATGGAATTTGATGAACAAGGGATTTATGAGGGGAATTGTGCAGTTCCATTACAGCCAAATTCAGGAGAGTGGACTTGGAAGACAGCAGAAAGGGAAAATCTTTCCTCTGAGCTATGAGTGCTGAACCTGTTCATCTACATTATGTGGAAGGAACAGTGGTCTAAAGTGACAATATATACAGCTTCCCAGGCAGTAGTTAATCATCTGACCAAATTTTAGAGACCTTAATAGAAAAACCCAGAAAATGAGATAGTGAATGGACACATGCAAGAGACCACAAAGTATGGAAAGGTTTACATCACACATTAATGTACACCAGAAACAACCCACCGTGGAAGAGGCATTAAGAAACAAAGTAGACAAAATCACTCAGCCAGTTGACATAGTCCAGCCTTTATAATCAGCCACCTGGAGCTGGTATGGTGGACACATGAGTGGCACAGCCACAGAGGTGGAAATAGAGACCACGCACGAGGCAAACAGCATGAGTTCCCCCTTACCAAGGGGAGCGAGGTTCTGTTGAGTCAATGTTCCACCGAAATAGCCATTTTGCAGCAAGTTAACTGCATTGGGCTCCTTCCATCCTCGATGAATCAGCCGTCAGCCTCACGGGGCAGAGATCTATTCTATGGGTTGACTTTCCTGTTTGCAGAGCTTTAGCCAGCAGTGCCATCCAGGGACTTATGGAATATCTGATTCACAAGGATGGAATACCAGACAGCACGTCATCTGAGCAGGGACCCATTTCACAGCGAAAGAGGTCCAGGAGTGAGCCCATAACCATGGGATTCCGTGTTTGCCTAGGGAGCAGACACAACTGTAACACTTTTATGTGAACCTGTTTATATTAATTACCACAGCACTTACATACATTTGAAAGGAGTCTCATACCTGTGTGTATCAGCAATCTGGAAATTCAGGTAAGAGTGGATGTCATGAGTTTGAAATCCACAGGGCAACTCTGGAAACTCTGTCAGGACTTCTGTGTTGCAGTCTCAAAACAGAATTCCTTCTTCAATGTTTCTCTCTCCCCTTGTATTTTACTATAAGCAAGGAGCTAGGCAGTACCTTCAACACTTTGCTTACAAGAGGTTCTTGGTGAAAATATGAGTGTTAAAGTTGTTTCCAGTGAGGTTCCAGATGGGAATGAGGGGTATACTTTCAGAAACTGGGGGAAAGGTGATTCTTATTATAAAATGGCAGAGGACTTGACAAAGTTTGTTCTACTGGGTGGAAAGTAGACTGTATAAGTGGTGGATTCAGATCTTTAGCTGGAGAGATTTCTAAGCAAAGCAAAAACCCACATCTTTTGACTTCAAATCCAGGCCAATTGTAGTATCTGATCCTACTGCACTCCCCACCTAAACCACTTACACAGAAGAGACTCTATAAGGTGGTCTATTTTTCAAATAGTTGGGATACCTGGGTAACCAAATGTACCATTTCCCTGAGCTTTAAAAGTCTTTGACTGAATACAAATACTTGTGATCACTTAAATGGAAAAATAGTGCTTTAGAGTTATATCAGTCACCTGAGGCTAAATTATTATTAAGTAACAGAAGGTCCTGAAACCTTATTAGCTTTCAATGACAAAGATGTATTCATTGCTCACTTAACCTGTCCACCATGGGTCAGCTCTGGCTCTGTTCCACTTTAGCTTCATGCTGTCTTCCCAACTGAGGAGCAGCCCCTTTCCAGGGCATGCAGAAAAGAAAAGGAGGCCCAGACACATAGCATCTTCCTCAGACAAAGCCTAGACCAGAAAAAGGGGAAACCCTTCTGCAGCCCCTCCACCAGCCTTGCACACACCAAATAACAAGCAACAATAATATACCACTGGGGAAGATGAAAAGGCATGGATAAAGAGCCCCACTCTGGGACACACGTCACAGGAAAGCTGAACGATGAGGATGAAGTATGCACATTGAGAAAACCCCTCCAGCACCAAAATTCCTGTCCTAACCACAAGGCATTTTTCAGAGGAAACCCTGTGGTGCTTTGAAGGTAACCACACAGCAGTAAAACCCAGGCCCCACTTAACTCCTAACTAGATGTTCTCAAACCCTGACATTACTGGCCTGACAAGATGTGTGCCCATCTTTAGCAGTAAACAGCATTTACTCAAGTTTCTCTTACTCTGCATGAGACATCTGGCATTCAATAAAAAAAAAAAAAAAATTATAAACACACAAAGAAAACAACCCATTGTCAAGAGAAAAACAATTGAACAGTATCAAAATCAGAAAGGACCCAAGTGTTGGGCTTTAAACTAACTATGGTTAATACATAATGAATTTAGTGAAAAAGGTGGAAAATATAAACATGAGTAGGAAATTTAAGCAGACAGAGGGAAATCCTAAGAGTCCAACGGCAATAGGAGAAATAAAAAATGACTGCACTGGAAATGAAGAATTCCTTTCTCAGGCTTGTCACTAAATTTGACACAGCCAAGGGAAGAATTAGTGAATTTGAAGATGAATCAAGTAGAAATTATCCGAATTAAAATACAAAGAGAAAAAAAGTGAAAACAGCAAATAAAATACATGCAAACAAGCATGAAAACAGACCAAAGCATTCAAAAGTTGTGTGACATTTCAAACAGTCCAGCATATGTGTAATTGGAGACTTAGAATGAAAAGAAAGACAGAAAGAATGATGCAGAAAAAAACCCAACAAACATACATTTGAAGGAATAAAGGCCAAGCATTTGGGGGAAAAAAAAAAAAAGCAGTAACAAGTGACATCAAACCACAGACCCAGGAATCTCTGAGCACCCCAAGCAGCATAAATACTAAATACCCCCGTTTTACTGATCCTCTCCAGGACCTTATGAAATAGCGAGAGTGAATGTCCATACTTCTCTAGACGAGGAAAGATTGAGCATTTTGTCCACATTCACATAGGTTTTCATGGAGGCAGAACTCCGATGTCTACCAAGGACTCCTTTTGTCCATCGGCTTCTTGGTTGAACTTGTGGGACACCTTTCCTCAGTACGTGCTGTTCCACCTTGGGACTATTATTTAAATGCTATTTTTTTTTCTTTAAAAAAAAAAAGTCTAATAATACAACATTGTTTTCAGAAAATAAATTTAAGGAGCCTAGCACCAAACTTGGCCTAATTTTGTACTACACAGTTCCTCAGAGTTCGGGCTGTGGGGACCCTCTGTGAACCTCTTGTAAGAGTCGTGGGCAGGAGGTGAGCAGGGGCTCCTTATCCTCTTAGGTGCCCATATCTGTCTGAGGGCTCCTTGGTCTCTGCTCCTTGTCACGGCTGGAGGAGAAGGGGGGACAAGGCAGACCTTCTCTGGTGTCTAACTTTTGTTTTCTAGATCCTTCAACTACTCTCTTCTTCCATGGTTGGAGAATTGTACTTATCGAGTGAATTTGTTTCCTGGGGGTTAGGGTATGGGAGAAGGGTTGGGGCAAATTCTTTCTGGCCTCACCTTCTCCCAAATATTTCTCTGTTACACCTAAACAGTTTTTTTTTTAACATAAAATAAGAATTTTATTATTTTTATTACTATTATCATTTGCTCCTTATTTTCTCCAGTGACAGCCCACCTTTGCAGCAATATTCATTTCTTGTTCCTGAGCCTGAATAGGAGACTGTTAGGGGTTAAACAGATGCTCACAAGAAAAGGGAGAAATAAAAATCACATCCACTTTTATTATTGCATCACATACGATTACGACCATCACTGTTGTGATTTTCATTATTATTGAATCACTATCAGTTTAATAAACAAACATTTTTTTATGTTCTTAGAAGAAGACCATCCCTGTTCTATACATAAAAGCCAAGTAAAGTATGCTGTGGACGCTCTGGAAATCATCTAGCCACCTCCTAAATTACTGATGCTGTATCTCCTGTGTCCTTCCAGCTCTCAGCTCCTGCCCTGTTTGTGGGCTTTCTTCTCCCTCAGTTTTGGTTTCCCTGCCTGGATTCTGATAGTTCTTACGTCTAGCCCACTGACTCTTCTCCTCCTGACTATCTCAACTAGCACACTCCATCCTTGTTCTGCCCCCAGGGACGACACCTCAGTGCAGACTCTTCCCAGCAAGCATGCAGACTCTTCGCAAGGCTGGGTGATTAAAAAAAAAAAAAAAAAAAAAAAAGCATTGCAAAGGAACAAAGCTTCAACTTGCTCCAGCCAAAGTTTCTGACTCTCTCTTTTCTTCTTTCTTTCTCTCTTAAAAAAAAAAAAATCTGCTCAAAAGTATGCAAACACTTATTGTGAAACATATTTCCCCTTTCTGTTCAAAAGAATATAAACACCTTGGCTGACATATGGGCCCATGTGTTTCTTCAGCAAGGTGTGATGAGACTCAGAGCAGCATATGCTCCAGGTGATGGAGAGCTTGCCACCGTGCGGGTGGGAGCATTGCTGTCCTGTGAGACAGGTGCACGAAAGCCCATGTGAATAGAAGGCCCTGGGAAGTGAAACTGAGGTTCCTCAGACTCACCGCCTAACATGGGACTATGAGGTTCAGAGTCGACTCTATATTTAGCACCTTCCATGTGAACTTAGTGGACTTCAGGACTTACAAAGTTGCAAAAATCACCTGGCAGAATGAAAATTAGACCCACAGAGTTAAGAGGTGAGGACTCGAAGAAACTAGGTGAACTTTCTCTAGCGGTTGTTCTCAGATTTTAGCATCATAAGAATCACCTCGAAGGCTGTTAAAACACAGATTGCTGGCGTGACCCCCCTACTTCCCGAGGTTCTGAGTCAGCAGTTCTGGGGTGAGGCTGTAGAATTTGTACATCCAACCGATTCCCAGTGATGCTGCTGCTGATGGTCCAGGAACCACGCTTTGAAAACCACTTTTCTAGCGTGCAAGGCACAGTGCCGAGGTCTAACGCCCTGGCAGACTGACTCAGGAAACAGTGCCACTAGTCAAAAGCCTAACCAGTCGTTATGCTCAAGAGGGAGGGACAGGGAAGAAAACCGGCTCCCATGCCAGCGAAGCTAGAGTGGTGCTAGGAATGGTGGGGCCAAGTCTAAGGGCTTGAGGAGATTGCCACAGGCCACCCAGACTTTCCACCCCCCGGGTTTAAATGGCTGCCAGAGATGGGGTTTGGGTCCACCGGGGTTTAAATGCACACGATGAGAGGGGTCAGGATAAGGTACCAGCTTTTGACTTTTAATAAATGTTTCACTCTTACTGTCCCTTGGCCATACGGTAAACTCAGATTACACCAAAAGACAAGAACTCCAAATAGAAATATTCAGTCTGTGTGCGTGCGTGCGTGTGTGTGTGTGTGTGTGTGTGTGTGTTTTAATAGGAATAGGTGAGACTCCTTTCAATTTATATATTGAAGATATTCTAAGTATGGGTACCCCACTGGCTATAGGGGGGGAGGGATGGGTCCAGGACTAACGGTAACTGTGAAGAGCTCATGATCTAGCAAAACGTTTCTGTCCCAAGTCAGACTGTGACATGAACCAGGAAGAGGGAAGAAGGATTAATTAATTCTAATTTGAGAGCAGTGGTGTCAAAGGAGGCTTCACGGAAGAAGTGACATTTAAGTGCACCTGAAAGATGAGTGGTGGGGGGGAGGGCTCTGGCAGGGACATTCAAAGAATGGCTTTTGTCTAAAATGTGGAAGGAAAAATAATTGACTTTTCCAGTGAGGGAATATTCTACTCTAGATTCATTTTCATCCACGTTGGAGGAAAACTGGGTTTTCTTTTTAGTTTTTAAAAGACTTCCAAAATGAACGTAAAAACATAGAGAAGGGGGCAGTTGGAGTAAACACATTTTACAAAGGCAAAAAAACCTCCCTGGGTAGAAAGCACTTTGTTTTATCCTCATCTCTTCCCCGCTTCTGTCCCTCAAGGGAGCACGTCATCTAGAGCTGTCGAATTTCCCGAATTCCACTGTGTGTTTGCACAAACTTATTTGAGTCGGAGTGTAAAACAAAGAAAGTTTTGTATCTTAGAGGCATCCTTTTTCAATCCACAGGCAGCATTTTGGTTGGAAGAATGAGCTGCTAGTATTAACAGCAGGAAAACACAATAATTACAATATGTATTGCTTGCGAATTTTCACTAATGGATGTGTGTTAATCCTCTTGGGCTGCTCTAAGAAAATACCACAGACCGGGTATTTCTCCCAGTTGTGGAGACTGGAAGTCCAAGAGCGAGGAACCAGCAGGGTTGGTTCCTCGTGAGAACGCTCCTCCTGGCTCGCAGACTGCCTCTCCCCTGTGCGCTTGCAGACAGAGACAGAGAGGTCTCTGGTGTCTCTTCCTCTTCTTGTAAAGACACCAGTCCTATCAGATTAGGAGCCCACACTTACCTCATTAACCTTAATCGCCTCCTAAAAGTCCTATCTCCAGATACAGTCACATTCAGGGATTAGGGCTTCAAGATAGGAACCTAGGGTCAACAAAATTCAGTCCATACCCAGACAGGACTGTGATTTCTGCGAATCTCCATGTGCCCATACTGATGGGGTGGACCAGGTTCCCTCTCACAGATGAGGAATTTGTCCTCCCTTACATTGCTTTTTCATAGAATATGTATCTCTTTTCAGTGTAGATGCTGTTATTGATGAACTAAGAAAATCTGTATAACCATCAACAATTATTCTGTGCCTTCAGGAGCTAATTAAATATATTTGGCTATTTTACTACAACCAAAGTGGCCCAGAATGCTGGGCTTTTATTCTTCTGCTGCCGCTATTCAAGGTCTTTCATTTTCCCTCATCTGTAGCTTTAAGCATACTTACGGCTTCTAACATACTATTTTCATCATTTTAGAAAATCAAAGGGAAAATAAATTAGCATAGACTAATTAACACTTCCTTCTTCATCTTATATAAAAAAAAAAGATATCAATTCTCTCTGCAAATTCTTAATCTCACTCTGACCTCGAGGGAGCCCTCCTTGCATCAGACACAGACAAAAAAAAATGTCCAAAATAGGGCCACCATAACACCATGCCACCTCCTGCCCCTACAGAATAGAACCAGGAGTAGAAACAGGAAAAGAATTGTACTTAGTGTTGAATGAGGCCAATTTTCCTTTGTCTCCTTTGCTGGTTTGCTTCTACGGTAAGTGTATGGGCACCATCATCTTTGAAACAACAACCATGACTGCCATTTGCTGAATGCCCCTCTGTCCCAGGAATTATTTACATAGTCTATCTCACGTAAGCCTTATCAGCCTCTTATTTAAAGATTAACAAGCACTATTTATAAGTGAGGAAATGCAGGCTTAGAGAGAAGAGATACGTAGGTGGACCAATGCCACGGACCTGGAGGATGGGAAGTCAAGTGAGACCCAGCACCTGTGTTCTTTCTCTGGCACCAGGCAGAGCTGGTGCAGGTCTGCACTTAGCAAGCATTTAGCCTCTACTCCAAGGGCAAGTGTAACGGCAGCCTTGGGATCTGCAGCATTCTCGGGCAGTTCACAGTGATTTGTTATCTGTCTTCACTTGTCTGAGAGGAGTGAAGTAATCCATTCTACTCAAAAGCAATGGACAATTCCTTTCTTGCTCCAAAGCCAGACCCAGCACCAGGTTGGTCTCAGTCTCCTATATATTAAGTTAATAAATTTTTCCCTGTCTCTTTTCCTGCTGTAGTGGTTAGTGCATTTTTCTTCATTTGCTAAATGTTTAATGTATTTTCATTTTCAAACCCTTTCCATAAGGCTAGTGGCTCTTTCCTTATTTCCCCTGGGCTGTTCAATTTCCCCAGATTGTTCACCATATGAGATAGTAGAGAGAATCTGTAATCGGGGCTCAGAAGACTGGGTCCTCGGTCTGGCCCTCCCCTGTGTGACTCTGGGCAAGTGTTTCCTGCTCTCTGAGCTTTAGCATCCTGGTTTGTAAAGAACTGGGTCTCGGAATCTCTAAGATCCTTGCGAGCTGATCTCCCTGCCAGTCCCGCTGCATGGCGATCTGTACACCCTTCTCTGCTGTGAGCAAATGTGTATGAGACACTCCTTCCTCTACGATTCTCTCCCCAAAATGAAACACATCCCACGCACCCTCTTTCTTAGAAGAGAGGAGGGTTTCGTTTATTCTTCAAACTCCCAGAATTTTTCTATATCATTTCTTTACATGCATTTATTTGACTAACAGTTCATGAATTAACATGTAGTAGAAACTAGAGATTCAAAGCCACAGACCCTGTCCTCAGGTACACAGACAGGCAAACGGAGGAAACTCGGAAGAGGGACACTCCGTCACTGTGGCAGGTGCTAGCACTAAGAAAACTCTGCTGGAAGAGACCATAGCAAAGCTGAGTCTCTAAAGCTGATGGACAAGGTGTTTATGAGTCCAGAGTCTTCAGTCACACAAAGATCATTCCCAGCTTAAATAACCAGTAGCCGTATGACCTTGAACAAGTTACTTAACCTCTTTATGCCTCTTTTCTTCATCTGTAAAAGGAGAATCACAATGCTATATTCATAGGATTGTTAGGAAGAGCGAATTATATCTATTCATAAAAAAAATAAGCATATACCACATGCTCGGAACTAAGCTAGATTCCAAGAATAGTGTGTTAAGAAAACTATAAATATATGTATATGAAATCAAAAAATCCCAGGCACCATCCTAAGCACTTGGCATGCACTAATTCATTTAAAGCTCGCTGCAACCCTATGGTGTAGACTCTGTTAATATCTGTTATTATCCCTGTTTTAGAGTTGAAGAAGCAGGCTTAGAAAGAATAAATGTTTAGCCCAAGTTGACGGAGCCAGTAAGTGGCGATCCTGAATCCTGACCAAGGCAGTCTGACTCTGGAACCTGTTTCCTGAAATACTGCATCTCTTGCCCCTGCCAACCTCACCACAGCTCTCTGCTGTCTCTACACAGTCCTGGGAGCTCTCTAAGTGCACTGAGCCCTTGGGAAGCTGTCAGTACAGTGGGGAAACGTGGTCAAAAAATAACCACAAAGCATAACATCACCCCTGGGCCCCAGGGCAGGTCCAGGACCCAGGCTTATCCACTCAGTACTGCGTCTTCCTACCCCATGGAGACGATTTCAGTGATCAACACATGGCCCACACTGGCCCTGGAACTTCTGCTGGAGTAAGAAAGGAGAGCTGTTTCTTCAGGGTTGCTGACGTGGTAGTGTTTGTGCAGCCTGGCACTCTTGGTGGCAGGGCTAGCATGAGACTGAAGCCAACAGAGAAAAAGGCAGAGCCATGAGACCCTGAGGGACCAATTTATGACAACAATCATCCCTGTATCATGAGCCATTAAAAGCTGTTTTTTTTTGTTTAAGCCAGTTCAGCTTGGATTTCCATCACTTGCCACCAAGAGTCCTGACTAGCACACTAGAAAACTGTATGTAATATGCTTCACACATAGTACCACTACTCATCTGTTAGCAGTGTGTCTAGCTACTTTTGAAGAACAAGTAAGAGTTGATCAAGGAGAGGAGGGCAAAGCATTCTCAGCAGAGTGAGCAGTCTGTGTAAAGGCACAGAGCTGCAAGAGACCGTTGCCTATTACAGAAGACTGCATATCCACATTAACCCACCTATTACATTCAGACCGCATCTTGTTGTCATCTGCTGACCTCCAGAGACCTCACTTCACTATCTGGCCCAGAATTTTCCTCTTCATTTCCCTCTGTGTTCTGGAAAATTTTAGATAACTACACAAATATATTCCATTTTGCTGCTTCTGCTACATCTGCAATGAATTGGCTGAAACTGTCAGATTGCTGATCTCAGGGCATTGGATCTTTAAGATCAGCAAAAGCACCATGTTTATCTTTACTCTCACCAAGTTAAAGTATCTTTACTAGACTGGTCTAGCACATTCTAGAGCTCAGCTTTTCCTGATCAGCCTGTGTTCCTCTGCAGGTTATCCTGACAGTTATCATTGTCTCTGTTGCATGATGAAGAAACAAAGGCTCAGGAATGTTATTCTGTGTTAGCCTGTGGTGGTTTTGGAATTTGAACCAAGTCTGTCTGAGTCTCAAGCCCATGCCCTTTGCATCACGCAGCCTTTGGTTAACACTTCTGTTTCAACTGTGACCACTATGTGAGTTCACAGAGATTGTCTTCATCCCCAGCTTCCATAAAGGTTTAAAGGACTGTTTCTTGACTGCACAGAGCACAGATACAATAGTGTCACCACCAGTCACCCACAGGAAGAGACTACAAAGAGAGAAGACATATAACTACCAAGGAAGCTTCTCTTGTCAACACTGGCTGGTTGACTGTGGAAGTCCTCTTGGCTGGAATCACTGGAAATTTTCCTTGCTGGAGGCAAGGACTCCACCCAATGTATTGTACAAGTCATTTAGGTAATACTGCAAACTGTATTATCTAGTTATTCTACAGTCCCGTTAATTTTTATCTACTTCTATTATTTATAAGAAATGTTTATTTTTTAAAAATCTACTATAATTATGGATCTATTTCTCCTTTTATTTCTGTTAGTTTCTGGTTCATATGTTTTTGAAGCTATGTTACTAAGTACATACAAATTTAGAATTGTGATATCTTATTGGTGGATTTACCCTTACCCCTTTATATAGTTACTAAAAAAAACTTTTATTTTTTTTAAATAAATACTCTGTGTACCCAGCGACCTACTTTGCCTGATATTAGTATGGCTCTGCTAGCATTCTTACAATAAATATTTGCATGGCCATCTTCCTCTGTACTTTTTACTCCAAACTTTCTGGGTCCTTACACTTCAGATACATCTTATATAAAGAGCCTATTGTTGAATATCCAGCTTGATATGCTGTCACTTTTTATTGGAATATTTATTCTGATTACATTTAATGTGATAATGTGCTTACTGATATATTCAGGTTAAAATCTGCTGTCCTCCAATTTTTCTCTTTATCCATTGTATTTTTTGTTTTTTTCTCTTTATATTGTCTTCTTTGAACTTCTGATGTGTTATTTTATTGTATCATTTTCCCTCTCTATCAGTGTGTTAAGCATGAATTTTTAATTTTTTTCCTTATGGTTATCTTAGACCACGTCATATAGACTCACTTATCAGTCTTCTATAAATTAGTACTTTTATCACTTAGGCAATTCAAGAACTTTAGAGCACTTTTATTCAATTCACTCTCATTCTCTTTTTGTGCTACTGTTGTTACGAACTTTAATTCTACATATATATTACATACAATCAGTAGTTACTATTATTTTATACAGTCCATATTAACTTAAATTCACCACACGCATTTACCCTTTCCATTACTTTTTAATCCATTTTGCATTTTCAGACTCCCATTTGAGACCATTTTCCTTTTGCCTGAATAACTCACTTTAGTATTTCCTTTTGGTAGATCTACTGGAAATGAATAATCTCACTAAGTTTAATTGAAAATGTCTTAATTCCCACTTTATTTTAGGATATTTTTATTGTGATTATAATTCTACACTGACAATTATTTTCTCTGAACACTATAAAGAAGTCATCCCATTTTCTTCTAGCTTCTGTTAGTTAATTCTCACCAAATTGATGAGGGTACTCAGTGCAATTCTAATCAAAGTTACAGCAGGCTTCTTTTGTAGAAATCAGTGAGCTGATTCTAATACTTATGTGGAAATGCAAAGGAGTTAGGAAAGCCAGAACAACCTTGAAAATGAAGAACAAAATTGGGGGACTTAAACTATCTGATTTTAAAACTCGCTGCAAAGCCTCACTGTTCAAAACAGTTTGATATTGCCTCAAATGCTGACGTAGAGACCAAGTTAAGAGAAGAGTGAATACCGATACTGATCTACATATGTGCGGTCAGCAGACTTCTGGCAAGGACGTCATGGTAACTCAATGCGGAAAGGAAAGCCATTTCAATAAATGGTGCTGGATCAACTAGATACCCAGAAAGAAGCAAACAGCAATTCTCACTCATTCCATACACAAAATGTACTCAAAACAGATCATAGAACTAAATGTAAAACTGAAAACTATAAGACTTCTAAAAGAAAGCCTAGGAGAAAATCTTTGCAACCTTAGGCGAAGGCAAACTTTTCTTAGCTAGAGTACAAACAACATGAGCCAAAAAAGTAGGAAGTGATAAATCATATTTCACTAAAATGTAAAAGTTTTCCTCTTCAAAATATCTCATTAAGAATGTCAAAAGGCAAGTCACAAACCATGATAAAATATTTCCAACACACATATCAAGAAGATGTAATGAATTTTCACAAATCAGTAACAAAAAACCAAAAAACTCATTAAGAAAATGGGTAGAGATTTAAACAGGCACTTCCTGAATGAAGACAAATGGACTGTCAATAGGCATTTGAAAGCATGCGCAATATCATTAAGCATCTAGGAAACTGAAATTAAAACAATAAAAAGATACACTACAAACCCAGTAGGAAGACTAAATTTAAAAAAAAAAAGCTAACCTTATCAAGTGTCGGTAGAATGTACAACAGGAGGCACTGTTTCACTGCTGCTGGGAATACAAAATGGTACAACCACTTTAGAAAACAGTTTGACAGTTTCTTAAAAGTTTTATATATAGATATAGATATAGCTACATACTGTAAAATCCAACCATTCTACTGCTAGATATTTACCCAAGAGAATCAAAAATATATGTCCACACAAAGACTTTTTTCACAAATATTTATAGCGGCTTTATTTGTAATAGGCAAAAGCTGAAAATAGCCCAAACATCCATCAACAGGTGAATGGGTAAATAAACTATGGCGTAATCAAGCAATGAAACACTACTCAGAAATAAAATGAAATTAACTATTCATACAACAACGTGAATGAATCTCAAATTTTCTATACTGAGTAAAAGAACCCAGGCAAAAAGAACACACACTTTATTGTTCCATCCATATAAAAACTATAGAATATCTAAACCAATCTATAGTGACAGAAAACAAATCAGTTGCCACCTAGGGATGGGGCAGAGAGAGGACTGGATTAATAAATGGACACAAGGAACTTTTAGGAGTGACGGAAATGTTTAGAATCTTTATTGTGGTGATGGTTTCATTAATTAGTACATACATATGTCAAAGCTCCTCTAATTGCACACTTTAAATATGTGCAATGGAGTGCACTTTAATTAATCTCAATAATTTAAAAAAAAATCAACCATCAGTCTTATTGTTCCTTTGAAAGTATTATGAAGTTTTTTTTTATCTGACTTCTTTCAAGATTTTGTCTTTGGATTTTCAGCAGTTTGCTATGAAGTATATGTGAAACATTTACCAAAACTGTATGTATTGATACTTCTTGAGGTTTATAGATTTCTTTAGTTTTGTGGCTTAATGTCTTTTATAAGTTTTGGACAATTCACAGTCCCTAGTTCTCCAAAATTCCTTTTTCTCTATCTTCTCCCCGTCTCCAAGTACATCTCTAAATATTCCTATGTGAGATCTTCCCCCCATGTTTCATATTCCTTTGTGTTCTTTTCTGCATTTCCCATTTTTCCTCTCTGTTCCTGATCTTTTCTACTGACTTTTCTTCCAGTCATTTACTCCCTCTCTCCTTCTGTGTCCAATCTGCTGTTAAAACTATCTATTAACTTCCAAATTTCAATAATATTTTTCACTGTGGACTTCCTTTCTAATATTTTTGTAGTTTTGCATGTCCAATGAACTTTTATGTATTTGAAGTTCAGAGGGATTTTGTATTCTATAAGATGCGTGGCTTAATCAAATAGAGCTGCTATAACAAAATACCATAGACCAGGCGGCTTTAAACAACAGAAATGTACTTCTCATAGTTATGGAGGCTGGGAAGTCCAAGATCAAGGTACTAGAAGATTTGGTTCTTGGTGAAGGCCCTCTTCCTGACTGGCAGATGACTGCCTTCTCCCTGTATCCTCTCACAGTAGAGAGAGGAAGCTCTGGTGTCTCTTCCTCTCCTTATAAGGGCACTAATCTCATCATGGGATCACCACCCTCATGACATTATCTAAATGTAATTACCTCCCAAAGTCTCTCCCTCCTAATAGAGGTGGGTTAGGGCTTCAACACATGAATTCTTGGGGGGACACAAACACTTAGTCCATAAGGATGCCCTTACCATGTAATTCCACTCTAGTCAGAGGCGTTTTATTGCTTTGTGCTTCATTCATGCCAAGTGGGAGTAAATCAGAATATATCTAACTAAGCTTGTTTTCTCATTGCTGATTCTATAGTCAGGTTCTCTGGAAAGTGTTGTTATAGTACATTTTTTTATTACAACAAAAATAACCATTTTGCATATAAAAATGATTTTCATTATCTTGTATGTCCTCAACACCTTTGATTTACCTTCATTTTACTGATTTAAACAGACTCATCAATACTTTAAGTCCAGCCTGTTGGCAAAGTATAGTGTGGCAGGGGGAGGGGGTGGAAGTAATCTAATAATTAGGAGATAGAACTTCCTAGTCTCAACTCCACTTCCCAGCTTTGGCCCTAAGCAAGTCAAATAGATTCTATGAGCCTCTGTGTTCACATCTCTCAAATGGGAACAATGACATTCCTTATTTTTTCCCTTTCTACCTTATAAGAGCATGTTAGGATACACAAAACAAATGACGTAAAAGTGCTTTGTAAAAATTTAAAGTATACAACATAACTATTTAATCAATATTTTGAATTAATATCAAGTAACATGTTCTGATGTAACAAGCTCTGTGACCTTAGGAAAATGTGAGGATCTGGGATTTGAACACAGACACCTAGCTCCAAAACCAGTGATCTCAGGCATCACATCACACTGCTTCTTACTGAGACAATTCTGAGACAGGATGTGGTACTTTTCCAGATGAACACTACAGAAAGTATGTAACCATTGACCTGACTTGGACCTATAATAAATTAAAAACCACCTAAGCAAACAACTGAAAACATGTTCTTTATATCAAATTTACTTCATTCAGTAGTATCTTCCTCTTCTCTCCACCTCTGCTATTACTGACCTTTCCTCTTGCTCTCTTTTATATTTTACCTTTGCCCATCCAATCAGAAAACACAACATTGGTACTATCTTGCTTTCAACCTAAACTCCCTTCTTGCTTTGAACAGAATTAGGTTCCTTTCCTGAAAACAGAAATTATATGGGAGAAGAGAAAGATAAGGAAATGGAAGGGGGTAGAAAGTGAATCTGGCAGAACTTCACTACTGGCAAATTTTCCCAAGAGTAAATGCAAGCCAAGTCCAAGTGCCACTCCATTTGGAGCTCAAGAGAGGCTGATGGAAGGGAAGCAGATGAAGGAGAACAAACGTTTGCAGGTGTAAGAGAAGTAGATTTGCCCAGAAGTGACTGGTCACAGAGGTTTAAAAACCAGGTAAGGATATCTCTCTTTCCGGGATTCAAAGATACATCTGCAAGTAGTGATTTTAAAATAATGACTCTGAATATGTCACAGGGGGATTGTGCTCAATCCTGCCTCTCACAGCCTCCAACAAACCTGACTGACTCTTACCCCGACTGTGTTCACTCATTGACCTTAATCCCCAAGACCTGTGAGTTTGTGATATCGATACACTTGAGTGAAACCTGTACATTCTCCTTTCTTTTGAAGTTATTGCTTCGGCAATTTGAATACGATCGTATTTTCTGCCCTGGTCCTGTTCTCTCCAAAATATAAACAAAACATTTGAATGTCACAATAATCCTCTTGTAATAAATCACCTGCTATAGATAAGTCAATCTTCCAATTGATCTATGTTTAACATTAAGGTGAACCATTGAAATGTACATACTGGCTTCTGAGAATGGATAGGAAAAGTTCTTCGAAAGCCTTGTGGGACCCCCCGACTTTCTTTGTGGTCCAGTTAGTTGGTCATCAGTCTGTTTTGCAGCTTCACTAGTATGTGTGCTGTGGTTGCTCCCCTTCCTATGAAGTCATGACTGGTGCATTTTATACTCCACAGATGACATATGAGCTTTTCTCTCTTCTAAACAAATACCTGATTGTCCTCAGTCCAGTGATTTTTCAGATGAAAAGCTCCAAGGCACAAAGTCTCTTTCTTTAAAAAAGCTCAAAATATGTACACATTTATATTATAAAGTTTACACAACTTAACATTGTGCACATGAAGAGGAAGTCTCTTCTCTAGCAATGAGGGAGTGCTCAGCACTCCCAGGATAGGTAAACGGGTGTCTACTGTGATGAGAGACTCATGTTCTAGGGAAGCTGTAGGCAAGGCTACTAGTTTGCCTTACTGAATAGCAGCTACCTCTGCTCTTGGAAATCAAAGGAAAAATGACCTGTGGATGACGGTGGAGTCAGAGCAGAGATGGAAGGGTCCAGCCAGGGTTCTGTGGGATTCTTAGAAGGTCTTTCAGTCCTCTCGGACGTAATGCACTGGGGAACGAAGGAGGAGGAGTCCGTGGAGGTGGCATTCAGGAAAATCCATTTTGCCAAACACATAAAGTCATTCTGTGTGCGCATTCTACAGGAAATGGAAGCCATATGTTTCTGATTCATTTACATGTAATCCATCAAAATATTATTTTGTAAAAGATATTTAATGTCCAACAAATCTGCCAAGCCTTCTTACAAACATTTTTTCCAAAAGACCAGCTTCATTGCGGCAGCTGTATAAAAAGTTACCCTTGAAAAATGGAACTGGTTTCAAAGTCTCAAGCTCATTTTCAACTTCTCAGGGGCAGCCTGGCATAACAGAAATAGCAGCACAGGCTTTAGATTTGAACAGACTCAGATTTAAAATCCAGTTTACTTCTTACCAACCATCATGAAAATATTTTTCTATGTATTTATCTGTCTACTCAGACTCTAATTTGTGCTAGGCAGAAGACACAGTACTGAATCAGAGATCCAACACTTGACAAGTATGATAAACAATATCTTTCTTGTCATTAATGTAGTTAGTTGATTTAGCTGCACCTATATTTTCTTATTCTGAGAAATGAAGCTAGTAATGCTCATTTTAAAAGGTGTTCAGGAAAATCATTCAGCATGAAACACAATGCATGGCAACCAAACCATACCCAAGAAAAGGAGGTGCCAGTGAAAACATACAAATGGCCAACAGGCACATGAAAAAATGCTCAGTATGGCTAATTATCAGAGAAATGCAAATCAAAACTACAAAGTGGTATCACCTCACACCAGTCAGAATGGCCATCATTCAAAAGTCCACGAACAATAAATGCTATAGAGGGTGTGGAGAAAAGGGAACTCTCCTACACTGCTGGTGGGAATGTAGTTTGGTGCAGCCATTATGGAAAATAGTATGGAGATTCTTCAAAAAACTAAAAATAGACTTATTATATGATCCAGCAATCCCACTCCTTGGCATATATCTGGAGGCAACTCTAATTTGAAAAGATACATGCACCCCATTGTTCATAGCAGCACTATTTACAATAGCCAAGACATGGAAACAACCTAAATGTCCATCAACAGATGACTGGATAAAGAAGTTATGGTGTGTGTATATACATATATATATGTGTGTGTGTGTATATACATATATATGTGTGTGTGTCACACACATACACACACTATGTTGTACTATACTATATGGTATATATGGAATACCATATGTATATACACTATATATACACACACATACACAATGAAATACTATTCAGCCATGAAAAAGAATGAAATCATGCCATTTTCAGCAATATGGGTGAAACTGGAGATTGTCATATTAAGTGAAGTAAGCCAGAAAGAGAAAGACAAATACCATGATATCACTTACATGTGGAATCTAAAAAAAATGGCACAAATGAACTTATTTACAAAACAGAAACATACTCACAGACATAGGAAACAAACTTATGGCTACCAGAGGGGAACGGGATTGGGAAGGGATAAACTGGGTTTTCGAGATGCAGATATAAAATAGATAAACAACAAGGTCCTACTATACAACACAGGGAACTATATTCAATACCTTGTAATAGCCCATAATGAAAAAGAATATGAAAAGAATATATGTATGTGTATGTACGACTGGAACATTATGTTGTACACCAGAAATTGACACAACATTGTAAATTGACTATACTTTAACAAAAACAAAACAAAATTAAAAAAAGAAAGAAAGAAAGAAAAGAAAAGGAATTGTCTTTCATTTTCAACTTCTTTCCATTTGAAACCACTTCCGCTTTTCCATGTGTCTGCACACACACCGTCACGCAAGGACCCTGCTCCTCTAGTATCCACAAAGACCACAATCACTGGAATACCTCTCATGTGTTTGGCTCATTATCCACTACGCCAAAGTGGTCCCTTTCTCAGAAGTGTAAAGCAGTATGCCTTAGACTAAAACTCGATTACAGTTTGTATTGAGGGTAGTGGAAAAAAAGCATGAACTTTGGAATCAGGATAAACTGAACTTGCTTTTTGGATTTTCCATTCACAACCTTTTCATCCTGGTCAAGTTTCTGAGCTTCAGTTTCTACATCTGTAAAATGGGATTAAAATAACCTAATGTGCAGTGTTGTTATGACAAATTAAATGGAGTAAATTATAGAAAGTGCCAAGCCCAATAATGGCAGACCTTATTGCTTCCATAAAAGGTAAATCAAAACGTTTTATTTCAAGGGTTTAATGTTCAAAACCACAATGTGGCAATTTTCTTGGTAGCTCATAACCTGTTTAACACTTGAACTGTAAGCAATCTGATAAAATCATCAACTTCACCCACAAAACCTGCAATCTTATACCCACCGAGTCTCTTGAAAATGCCTAAGATTAAACCGCTATAATGAGAATGCAAATGCATGATACATGGTTTGCTAGTCTCCCACTACAGACATGACTGATCAATCACAGAAAACTGTTCCACTAAGCATAAGCAGATTCAGAATCCTTTCCTCAGCACTTCATGCAGCTACTACAGATCACCAGGAGCTGGCCAGCATTTGCATCCCTGATGTCATTGGTCAGACAGTTTGCATGATCCACTCTCCTGAAACTTCAAGTCTAGTCAACAGACATTTATTTAGCACTTACTATGTACCTGGTCAAAGAGTTAGAGAGATAAGTAAGTTATGACCCTGTCCATCAGGTGTACTACAAGGCGGAATAAATAATTACTAAATAGAAATATGAATTGCTACAGAGAAGAGGAGCATTAAGGAACTGAAGGAAAGAAGGATTTATTTTTTGTTACTTGTTCACTCTATCCAGAGTGCTTAGAATAGAGCTAGCAAATCATAAAGATCAAAAACCATCTGTTAAGCAAAGAAATGATAATGAATTTGCTGAATACGTGTTGTGTTCATTTGATACTTGTTCACTTAGAGAGCAATGCCTACTAAGTAGGAATGGCGGAGGACAGAAAAAGGGGAGCAGCACTTGAGCTGGATTTCGAAGGATAAGACAGTTTCTGCCAGAGGGAAGACATTCCGAGCAGAAGAAATGACCTGAACAAATACAAACGAGTAGGAAAATTCACGGCCTAGAGATGCTTTAGATTTTTACAGATTTGGAATCTGTAACCCAGCAACCTCTTAAGTTTGGACAGACAGAAAAGAACAATGCCTGTGGCCAAGTGGAGTGGAGAGTAAGGTCAAAGGAGGCTGGTGAAAGATGCCAAAGAGAGAAGCTGCCCTTGGTGGGTTTTGGCCTCTACTCATTCTGTTCTTCCCAGCAGTCACTGCTGCCTGCTTGATCATTAGCACCCGAACATCTTGTTTGTTTCCACCAGACGGAAGTAATATACAATTATGCAAATTATCTTAACTCCAAGTAAGGAATCACAGGCCAGTCAATAATGTTGATGCGTTAGGAAAGGGCAGCTCCTCCTGGAAGAAATACCATGAGAAGCCGATCCTAAGCAAACAGTTTGAAGCCGGCAGAGGACTGGTCCCTGCAGCGCAATCTATTATCATATTTCCACATAATTAGTTTGTTTTCCACTTGAAATCAGAAAACGATTGGACATTGCCTTCCCTGCCTCAGGATGGAAGAGCATTCACTGGAATTCTCCTGCGAAGGTTCACGTGGTGAATAATTAGTGAGAATTAATCTGTGGAAATTAAAGTTTGGGATATTGTAGAACTCATGAATAGTGCATAGGACAACTGAGCAGAGGAACAGCAGAGCGGCACTTCAGCGGTGGAAAATCACAGATGACTGCTGGCAATCAGTTTTTTTAATCAGCGCAGCACAAGCCAGAGAGTTGAATATGGCTACAGGCTGTGGAGAAATACTGTCAAATTTTCACAGGCAGGATAAAGAAACATTTCGAAAGAATCCCATCTCTGTGTTCATTTGCAGCAGATTCTGTTTGGAAGGGATGCCCTGGAATGAGAGGGCTTTTCTCCAATCGGTGCTGATGACGTTAATGACTTTACTCCTTGCAATTGCCCTATGTCTTCAACTTCATTATCCCCATTTTACTGACAGGGAAACTGGGGCTTAAAGAAGCACAGTGATTGGCTGGAGTCACCAGCTTCTAAGTGGAGGCACTGAGATCGAAAGGCCAAGTCTTTCTGATGGCAAAGCCCAATGGCCTAAGGGTAAACAATGCATGAGCTGAAATCAAACTGACGTAGTTTCAAATTTTTAAACTGTGTAAGCAGCCGTTTTCTCAACTGAAGTGTATATGATGAAGGTATGCAGTTTATAAAGTTGTCTGTGGGTTACATGAAACAGCCCTTTATAAATCCTTCATACAGTATCTAGCACATAGAAGGACACAATAAATTGCATTTATATTAAAATATTAATCGATATGATTTCTCAAAGATTACTCCGACATTTAAAAATATAGGCATCTCATCACATGATTTCAGGACCAAGTTATAAATCCCTTTCTCCTACAGCCCCCTGATGGCAGCTTTCCCAAGCATCTGCTTACCTGAAAATAAATTTAAATGGATAATTTGTAAGTGATCAAGGTTAATGTCTCCCATTATTAAGTGACTGGAAAAAACAGGACAGCAGGAACACACAGCAGGGGAGCATTTTTTAGGAGTAAAAAGCAAAGATATTTTTGTAGATTATAGAGTGGTTTTATTTTCCATGGTTTTATATTCCAAGTGTACCACACTTTAGCAATAGTTGCTTATGATTACCAGAACAATATGGTCACTGGAGTTAAAAATACAGTAACAGTAAAAGAAACAGCATGTTTTCAAAGGAACAAATAGCTTATTTTCTTTTTTCTCCAATTATAAATTTAAAACTTATTATACAAGAAAACTACACAAAAGTAGGGGGAAAAAAAAAAGCCTCACCATAACCTTAAAGATCCATCCCTTCTTTAATATTTTTGACATTTGGGGTGTTTCCTTCCAATTTCTTTTCTGGGCATATTTTGTCATAATTGTTGTCATAGTTTATTTGCAATTTAAATGTTCATTTGTATTTGAAATGGTAAAATAAGTATTTTTACCAAGTTCTAAAAGCATGGGCATTTTATAAAGTCAGATGTAATCAGTATAGAGACTGTCAATTGCACTCAAAACAAGGAATTGTTTTTCAGATTCAAAGATCACCTTTTGTTTCTTTATCTGAGAGAATGGTTTCTAATCCAAATGCACATTTGCCTCTCAGGCATCTGTTGGATTTGGAAGAGGTTTCCAGATTGAGTTGAGAAATGGTCATTACAGTTAAGCTGCAGCTTCAATCTTGAAAATGAATGAATGGATCCAGTCCAGTCGTTTGGCTGGGACCCAGTCTTTAAAATCCAGCAGAACAATGAGTATGTGACTTCACAGCCAGCTGGTATCAGACTTGGGCAGGGAGAGTGTCAAAATATTAGTGACTTTTTTACATTTGTCAAAGCTGAGGCCAATACAAGAAATGCAGACAGCTTGCAAATGCGGATTGTGCACCAAAGGGTGTGTGTGTGTGTGTGTGTGTGTGTGTGTGTGTGTGTGTGTGTGTGTGTGTGTGTGTGTTTCAATCCTGCCCACCGGATGTCAACATTTCCTAGCTTTCTGACTACATATCCAGCAAAGACAGAGTGAAATATCTTTTACTTTGAATATGAAAACCGCTATGGATTTATCATCAATGCATCAGCCAGTAATTTATTAGACCAAGGCGATGTACTCAGCTGGAATAAAGGGGCCATCAGCATTTCCATGGCAATTCCTCCTTTTCTTTCCTCGATTTATAACTCATCTGCTTACTCAGTTGTTCCTGAACCTGGCAGGCAAGGTCTCAGTGGGAGAATAAATATATTTATACAAAATGTTTAAGAAAGGCTGCCCACATTGAGTTAGAAAAATAAGCATATGCTAGTGCTGTCTGGCACTCTCTTTGCAATTCCTGTATCTCTCCAAAAGGGGAAAAAAAAAAATCTACAACCGAACATTTTCATTTTATTTAAAAAAAAAAAAAAAAAACATTGCTGGCAGCCAACGCGCAATATGGGCTTGTTGATGGGTTGGAGTTTTTTCCCTCTCTCTCTCTCCCTCCTCTTTATCTCTTTCTTTGCCTTTTTCCAAGAAAATTATATAGGAGAATAAGCTCATTGCTTCCAGAATCAAATCAGATCAATTTCTCACATGCGTGTACAGCTGAGGTGCCTCTTTCTCTCTCTCTTTTCCATATTCCTGGGATAACAGTGAGCTGCCTGGTGCTCATAACTATGTCTCATGTACCTGGTGACAAACAGTCAAGTCAGATGCCTCCCATCTGTATTATCTCCTTCTATTGCCAGTAAACTGTGTGAACTTAGGCACACAAACCTTGCTGAGCCTCAGTTTCCTCCACTGTAATAAGAGGACACTAAATTCTCATCTGGGGATTTTATTGTGAGTAAGGAGTAGCCCTGTGTCAGGCACCTAATATTCATTCTATAAATGCCTGATGCCCTCCCCTTTTTTGCTGCATGAGGCGAGATTTATCCTTATTAAAGTGGAGGGCGAAGAGGAGGAGGAAGGGCGGGAGGAGGAGGAGAAAGAAAGAAAAAGAAGAGGAAGAAAAAGACAGAGCCCATGGAGCCACCAATAATAATAATGAAAAATAATGAACGATATTTCTACCATATTTATAGCTATAAGGCACTTGTATTGTCAGTAAGTCATTCAAGTGTCACAGCATCCTAGTGAATTAGATGTTATTATATTTCCATTTTGCTGATAAGAAAACTGAAAGTCTGAAAGATTAAGCAACTTGCCCAAAGATACTATATTTTGAATGGCTAACCAGATGTAAGAAAAATGATAATAATGATGATGTTTGATGATATTGAAATATACTTAAGCCTGTGTTCCCAGAAAACAGCAGTGGTCCAGAAATCCCCTTCATCTCCACTAATGTTCCCCAGAACATCTTACTGGAAAGAACCAGTTCCCTGGGTGAGTTACCCCTGACTCATGGATGGCGCCTTGCTTCCCTACGAAAAGACCAGAATCAGACTTCCAAATTCCCATCTTTGTCTCATTTATGATTAGCTGAACTGTATCTTTCCACTGACCAGTCTGGACAAAATGTCCATAACCTGACTTGACCAAACTTGGCTCAGGGTTCTCTCCTTCCCTCCAGATCTCTGAACTTTGGTCCCCAGTAAGCACAGAACCTGGGGCAACCCCTCCTGAAAGACTTCTCCTGACAATCAGCTGATTTCAGCGGTGTATACTCCCCCCTGTAAAAGAAAATCCCTTTTCTGTCCAGGATGCTTCCAGTTCTTGTAGTTAGAGAATTCTCTCTATTGCAATAGTCTCGCTTTCCTTACTGCACTATTCTTTTCAAATAAAGTCTCTCCCTACTTAAGTTCAGATGTGTTTCTTATTTGACATGTTAGAATAATAGTAATGAATACTAATACATGTGTAGTACTTAGAATTAAGCATTTTCACAAGAATCATAATCTATCTATACAAATAGATCGACATGTCTGGGGTTTTTTTTAAATGCTTTCCCATTCATATCTTTTCAGCATGATTCTTCAATTATTATCCCATTTAAAAAAATAACACCCATGAGGATAAGAAGTAAAATGACTTATCCAATTTCACAGAATCTAGAAAGTGGGAGCCAAGTGGGCAATTCTGGACAGGAACGTAAGTGTCCTGTTACCTGGCCCACTAGCCTTTCACTGACTGCATGGAAACAAGCCAGGCTGGGCTTTCACGAATTTGAAAAAGGCCAGTCTGCTGTAGATTGATAGTCAAGGATGAAGCTTAAGCTGTAGAGGTCTTTACTTACACATCAATTCCAAAATCTAATTTTGATTCATAATTTCATTTTCTTTTCCTCAGAGAGTCCCCCACAAACTGTATATTCTTCAAGTTCCATAAACCCCAGAGAATAAGGCCAATATGTTGTATTTTGAGAAGTACACTCATATGATTCTACTCGCACAAAATCACTTCTTCCAGGAAGTACAATGCCAGAATTTCCACAAAGACAATTCCTTATTAAGACACTGTTTCCCCATGTGTGTTCTGCATAAATGCTAATTTTACGAGATGTTCACAGGTGATCCACAGAAAGAGAACTGGCAGTCAAACAAAGGAGACTCTTTAAATTCAAATATTCATTTTTTTCATCTTCAGGACTCCTCAGAGCCTTTATGTTGTTAATCAGTATAGTGAGTCTCAAGAATTCTTTTTAAATGGACCATCTCCTTGCATTAACCTTCTTAAGAACAGTCTTAAAACATGCTGGATTAAGGAACCAGGTTTCCAAGGAACCTCTGTTAAAAAGGAAATATACAAATGCAGGAAAAATAAAATAAGCCCCCCAAAAAAGTCTTTTACACTTGGGAATAAACCAATTAATCAGGTGTGTTTTTAGGTTCTTAGCAAGACCCTAATGCAAAAGAATACCAGGAAAAGGTCAGTTTGGGCAGGTAGTCAGTGAGGACCTTGCAACCAGGTGATGCCCTGGTGGACAGCCTAGGTAGAAGGCCAAGGTGTGTGGAAGCATTTTGCCTATAACAGGAAGCAAGCTCAAGAAGACACAAGACACTCGAGTGACAGAAATCCTCCCAAAACAGGAGGTGCGAGTTCAGCAAAAACTGACTTCATCCACTGAAAAGCAACAATTAGTACGTGTATGACATTTTTTCACTACAATCCTGTTGTTTTCCATTTTTTCTTTTGTTTTCTTATTATTAAGCAGCTGTGGTTTGGGGGAAAGTCTGGGTTTAAAGTCCAATATATACTGTTATTAAACCAAACTTAGGTCTGCTCGCCTGCACACAGTAAAGCCAATGTACCGACACCAGGTTGTGGTGAAGGCAAGTGCAGGGTTTACTGTAGGGCACCAAACTAGGAGTCCAGGACAGCTGGTTCTCAAAAAGCCCCCCCCCCCAATGGGTTTCAGTAAAATGTTTTTAAAGGCTGGGCAAGGGAGGCAGGGGTCACAGGGTATGTGATTAGCTCATGCACAATTCTCTGATAGGCTGATGCTGAAGTAACAGAGTGGTGTCACAGGGGTTAACATCAGCCCTTAAGCACTAGTAGGTCTGGGAGCTGTGTGCTCAGGATCATCAAGTAGTTAATTTCCTTCATTTGGTGGGGGGTTTTAGCGTCTGTAAACAACTCAGGAGATGTGCATCAGATGCTGTTATCCAGGTACTTCAGAGAGGGGCTACAGCAGAGGATACAGAGCAAGGGTCTGTCCTGGGGAGGTCCCATAGAGTCCTGCTCCACTACAGTATGATTTTGAATATCAACTCTTCTATATTTGGGTGCATGAAACTGAGCAGACACTTTACCTCCCTGTGCCTCCGCTTCCCCATTTTGAGTGAAACAATAATCTTGACCTCATTATATGGTTGTAATTCATGAAGATGCTGCCTGCGAAAGAGTAAGGTCAGAAACTAACATATAGCGAGGCAGTCAGAACACATGTGTTGGATCTGAACTACAGCTCTGGGGGGTGGGGTAGATACTTTGTAACTTCTCTTTTATTGATGAGGAAACAGAGGCTCAGAAGAATTAAATTCCTTGTTCCATATTACTCAGCTAGAAAGCAAATAGGCAGAGGCTCCAACCCTGGACTACTGATTTGGAATCTTGGCCTCTTTCCACATGCCATGTGTTTCTTTTCATAAGTCTACCTGGGGTCAATTCTAAAAGAAAGTTGTAAAAATAGTTAGAGGGTCCCAGAGGATATAGTCTGGATCTCCTCAGAGAAAGGATCAAAACTGGTCATTCAGCAGATTAGAAACCTACAAATAAAGCCACAGCTCCTTAGCATCTTATCAAAGACACCCCAGGGTCTGGTTTCTACTACACTTCCAGGTGCTTTCCTTGACACTTCATCACCTTAGAGTTTGAGCTCCAAATATACTAAGCATGAATTTCCAAAAATATACCTACCCTTTTACATTTCCATGGATTTTTTTCACGCTGCAAAAACCTCCCTTTTCCTCTCCACCATTTTTCACCATGTTAATCATTACTCTCCATAATTTAGTTTAGGTGATGTCTCCTGCAAGACTTCTCTGAACTTTTGAGGCCAGGTTGAAGGCACGCCCTCTTTGCTTACAGAACAACCTCCCTGAACTTCGGTCATAGCACTGATCACACTGCAGTACAGGTTTTGGTTTCTATTTCTCTATTTCCTTCAATGGAAATTTTACTGCAAGAAACAGAAGCCTATTCAAATTCTCTTAAGACCCTCACTGAAATCCAAAAACAAAAAATAAACAAACAGGTCTCAGGTCAGGAGTAAGTCCTTTCCCAGGAAGGGAGCAGAAAGAATTCATCATGGACATCTGCATTCTACCTGTTACCAAACTCAGGTCTGGCTGCTCGCCACTCCAAAGTCAATACGAGAGGCAAGTGTTGGTGGGAATGGAAAAAGTTGCTCTAATCAGAAAGCCAGTATTCTGGAGAGAAGGCAGACTTGTGTCTCAAAACCAACTCTGAAGATTCTGCTCGGCCATAAAAGTTTTTAAGGCGAAAAGGGGAAGTAACTTCCGTTAATCATTGAATTAGGGGATCAGACTTCTTGCCATCTCCCACCACGTGGAGGAGGCTTGTCAGCTCCTCATGATCTTTCATTAGATGCTATGTTGCTCATGCAGTTTGTCTGTGAGATTACTGGCGGGGAAGCTAGGGAAGAGATCTGGTCATTGGTTAATTACTTAGTCCTCATTTCCACTTCTTTGATCTACAGAAAGAACGACAGGTTAGGCAAGGCATTGTGTGAGCAAAGATTTGAAAAGTGTGCTTGGGCCAGAGATGAGTAGGGCATGGGGGTGCTGGCTTAAGGTTAGTTACAATATAGCTCTGCTAAAGTGACAAGACAAAAGTGGCCTCCTGCAGACAGCTCTGTCCTGCCAAAAGTGGCTTACCTAACATTTACACAATTTAGAGACCAACTTCCTCAGTGTTTGTTCCTTTGATTCAAACTTTTAAGAAAGAGAAACTGACTCCACTGCCTCAGGTGTCTACCCACAGACCAGTGGGTCCAGAGAGGGAATAAACTATTATTAACATGAACACTTGACCCTTTCCATCATCAAGGATGTGGGGCCCTTCCAAGCAGCAGTGTACAGGCGGGACAGGGATCTTGATTGTGTAAACTAGAGATGGAGTGCTCCTCAGGAAGAGGGACACTATCTTAAGCACCTTTATACTCCTGCTGGCCAGCTTAGTGGGAGAACAATGGACACCCTATAAATATAAATAATAAGAGAGATGACTTTTACCATCCAGGAAGCCTGCAGTCTTCCTTGAGTCCACCCCTCCCCTCCAACCTCCAAATAGATGAGACCTTGAGTTACAAGAGATTAATTTCACTTGGCCATCAGGCAGGAGTGCTCACTCGGCAATTTTTAAATGCAAATCCAATTGTGGATTGCTCACAAGGTAATTTTGCCTTATTTTCTTCTTTTTTTTTGTAAGAATTGACGAGAATGCAATTCCAAAGGATAATGACCACAACCAGTTATATTAAAATGTCAGATATAAAGTAGAAGTAATTATCTGTCCTTCAAGAAAATCTTGATGTATGGAGCCAAAAGCCCATTATATACTCCATTCATCAACGTTTATTCAATACCCACTATGTACACAATATTGTAAAAATGCATAGGAAGCTTTCAAAGAAAGGTGAAGACCAGCTTCTGCTCTGAGGAAGTGCATAGCAAGTCAGCTAGAATAGATCGCTTGTGACCATGGACTAGATTGTAGTTAATGAACTCACACTGCATTCATATGGTGTACTTTACTAAGTATTTGAAAGAATAGGAAGATTTAGCCTGAAAAAGAAAAAAATTAAGAAGAAAAACAGGAGCTTAATAATGAAGCATAAATAGTGCACTGCACATTGTTCTAGGCACTTGGTATATTCCTGCTGACTTTGCATTATTTGACAGGAAGATGAATAATAAGCAAATAAACATGATAATTTCATATAGATAAGAGTTATGTGGGAAACAGAACAAGACGATTCAATAAAAGTGATATATTGCTTTAAACTGGTTTCTTTACATAGGGTAGTCAGGAACGGCTTCTCTGAGCTGAATCTTATATGATGAGAAGGACCTAGATGTGAAAAAGTGTCCAGGTTTGAGAAACAACAAAGTCCCTGATAAGTGAATGAATTCAGTGTTCAAGGAGCAGAAAGAAGGCTCATGAGGCTGTCATGAAGACAGAGGAGAGAAGTGATAAAAGTGGATTCTGGCAACAGCAGGAATATGCAGAGTTTGCAGGACACAGTAAGAAGTTCACATTGTTTTTTAAATGCAGTGCAACATCATTGGGGGACTTTAAGCAGGAAAGTGGCTTGACGTAATTTTGGAAACATCACTGTAACTGCCGTGGAAAGAAAAGATTATGGATTATAGGAGCTCCAAGTTCCAATCAGGGAGAAAAGTCTGGATCTCTTACATCTTTCAGGTGAAAAATGATGGTGTCTTTATTATTATTTTTTTTAATCTTTTAATGGAGGTACTGGGGATTGAACCCAGGGCTTCATGCATGCTCAGCATGTGCTCTACCACTGAGCTATATACACCCCTGAGATGATGGTGTCTTGACGTACTGTGGAGTTGGATAGGACAGGGAGAGGTAGACAAAATCTCTGGATGTATACTGGGCTTACCAATGAGGGATCTGGGAAAAAAATCATGGAAACATTTTAGTGTTTGGGTTTGAGCAGCTGAACAGGTGGTGCCATTAACTGGGATGAAGATGACTTTGGTGGAAAAATTAAAAGTTTATGTTTGGGCAGGTAAATTTGGAGAAACCACATAGAAATACCAAGTAGACAGTGAGAAAAAAAATAAGCCTGCAGTTCAGAGGAAGATCAAGGCAAAGTCATTGACACACAGATGATATGTAAAGCCATGGGAGTGATGATTATCGTCAAGCATTTGCAGAAAGAGGAAGCAGCTCTATCTGCAGTTGTTTGCGACAATGATATCAGACATTGGTTGCGTGATAAAACATTTTGAAAATATAAATGTCCTGGTTCTTTTCCAAGCATTTTTGACTCAGTACATCTGGGATTTCTATCCATGGTGCAATAAACTGTGTATACCTTTTTGTTCCACTCCTCAGGTGAATGAGTTTGAGAATCACTGCTTTAAGGGCAGAGTCAGGATAAGTGAATAAAGTTAATACCCTCTGGTGCTTCAGTGAGGATTGGAGAATTTAGAATCCCTGTGTGAACGGTAGAGGGCTTGAACTAACACAGCATTTGGATGACGTTTCTTTGCCTTGGTTCTCTGGCCTAAAACCCTGTTTTGGCTATTCCTTTGCAATTTCTCATCTAGTACACACGACCATCCTGTCACTTCCTCGCTATACCTTTTCTACAGGTGGCATGAAGGAATTATGCAAGAGTCCTAACACGGGAGTTGGCAAACTTTCTCTGAAGGATCCGAGAATAAATATTTTAGGCTTTATGAGCTGTACAGTCTTGTCTCAACTACTCAACTCTGACCTTGCAGTGAGAGAACAGCCATAGACAATACGTAAACAAATGAGTGTGGCTGTTTTCCAATGAAACTTCATTTTAAAACTCAGGGAGTGACCAGGGTTTGGCCTGTGGACCATGGTTTGACAGCTCCTGATCTAATATATGGTGCGAGGTATGAGGAAGGTCTCCAGGGGCAGAGTGTGCACAGATGATGGTGAAAGTCTGGACTGATCTGGACCACTTTTTCATTGCTCTTAGACAGGGACCACATTTTATAAGATTTTGGCAGCAGGAAATAAGAAGGTAAGATTAGGTTGGCAACTTCACATTGAAGGTGAAGGCTGCATTTTTCTCTCCTGATCATGCTCTCGTTGCATATTGCGGGCTGTGGGCTGCCATCACGTTAGGAAAAGGTTTGAAGCTGGGAGGTGTTGTACTGCTTTGATGTACTACCCTTAATTATGTGACTTGGGCGAGTTCCTTACCTTCGTAAGTCCAAATTCTTCTTCAATAAGTTAGAGAGAATGATAGGACATATTTTTTTGGCTTCTTGGGATGAAAATTTGTATAATAAATGAAAGACACAGCACAGTCTCTAGCAGGACAAATGTTCTAAAGCATAATTAGATGTAGATACAATTGTGCATTTAAGCACGTAAGGTCACAAGTAGAGCTTCTGGTATATGAATAAACATGGCAGTTTGGGAAAAAATATAGACACGGACAGATGAATGATGAAATAGTGAGCTCCTGGCCACCGGAAGTGTTCAAGTGGAGGCTGGATATTCACTGTTGGCAAAAGGTGAAGCAGGAAAGGCTCTGAGTTTCTGATTTTACATTTGCAAACTGAGGACAGAGCCAGGATGCCTAGATACTGCTTAATACTTTCAATTAAGGTTTCCTGTCAGGGCAACGTTGAATATTTTGCATCTTAAGAAGGCAGCATGCTATACTGGGAGAAGTGTGAACTTTGGCACCAAACAGGCATGAGTTTCATGCTCTGCTATTAGCTGTTTGACATTAGGCCAGTTGCTTCACATCTCTTCTTTATTTAAAGGGATCATAATCTTTAAAAGGATTATATATATATATATATATAAGATATACACATACACACACATACCTAGTAGATAATAGTACTTCCCTTCCTGCCATTTTCTTTTTATTCTGAATGCCCCCTATACAATCCATGTGTCACCAAACGAGGCTCCCACCCTAAGTTTCTCCCTTAATCCTCCATTTTCATCATCAGAAACAAAATTCAGCTTCTATCAAGTGCTCACTGACATTACCCTGGCATCTGAACTATCTAATGTGACACACCAAAAAACTTTAATGTGTAGACATGCTAATCAGAAGGGAAATGTCAAATCTGCATACATTTCAAGTGACCCAACAATGTTTACCTTCGAGCTAAGTCTCCTGTTTTTCTGACAATTGCCTCACTGAGGAAGTGACTCATTCAGCATACCCCAAGCCCGATTCCACGAGAGAACTTTACCTCAGACTTGTCTGAAAGCATAAGAAGATGAATGTCACTGCCTTGCAGTTAGTAACAAGCCTAATCTGATCTGACAAATGATGTTGATTTGGAAGGGGTCACAAACCATGAGAACTGCAGGGGACAAAGAGGGCCTTGAAGGTGGATCGCAGTCGAATGTTTAAACAGTTCATTATGCAAATTTGCTTTCTACCTGTCAGGAGTGGGTAAAGGATACTGGGAGAGAACTCCCAGTATCCTTTGGGTGGTAAGACCATGCCCGAAACTGAAGACCGCCTGGTGCAGTCCTTAGTCACTGCAGAGAGGGTTTCCTGCAGAGCCCGCCTGTGGCTCTGCCGCCCTCATTACCCAGGTGGGTCAGGTAAGCACACTTCCGGCCAGGAGTTCCGAGATGCTCTTCTTTTCCATCTCTCATATCCCCTTCTCCACGGCCATCAGAGCAAGTAAGAGTAAAAAGAGTTCAAATCAAGCTTCCCCTAGAATGCCGACTCCCAAGTTAGTTAACCTGTCAAAGAGATCAGCAGCTCCTCCTGCATCCAAACTGGCATCCTGGTGGGACACGAACATTTCACAGCCCAGGGCTTCCCCTATCTCTTGTCCCACAGAAAAGGCTTTATCTCTTTGACCGTTCACTCTCCATTTTAACTGAAGGATTTATTTTATTTTGTTTTTTGATTTTTTAAATTGAAGTATAGCTGATTTTGTGCTAGTTTCAAGTGTACAGCAAAGTGACACAGTTAGATAGATAGATAGATAGACAGACAGACAGACAGACAGACAATCTTCTCTTTCAGATTCTTTTCCACTATACAAGACACTGAATACAGTTCCCTGTGCTATGCAGGAGGCCAAAATCTCCTACAGGAAGTCTGTTTTCTCATTTATGCCCCAAACAGTGACTACATGTTAGTATTTGTTCCCCGGGGAGGTGGACGGTCTTCGTCTTTTGGGTTTTCTCAAATATCTCCACGGAGCTGGGAAGATTCGACCCTGCTCACTCTTCCTCCTGGCTGCAGCCTGAACTGAAGCAGGTTTCCTCACCTGGGGCAGAAGCACAGAGACCGGGACATGCCCGTGCAACTCCCCTGCACCCCAGTCTCTGCAGTGGTGCTGATGATACAGGCGTGAATCTCACTCACAGTATTGGTTTTCTGCGCTTAATTCATGATCATCAGATTGGTCACGGAGGGCTCTGTGAGCCACGGTGGGAACGTTTGGCACCATCCTGAGTGAGACACAAAGCCAGTGGAGGGTTCTGAGCACTTTCTTATTTTACAACTTGTGGACATGAATATGGCCTTGGAGGGCCATTGTGAAGTAACAAATAGCATAAGGAAAGCGCATAGCACAAGGCCTGTTACATAACTGTACATGATAAATGCTCACTACTGCCGTTATGAACATTAAATTCATAGCCTCTTTACCTTGGTCTTTTCATTATATTTTATTTCATTTCTCTTTCTTTTGGTGGAAGGGGGAGTACATAATAAATTGCAAGGACGCCCTTGCTCTTATAAGCCTGATATATGCTTATGAACAGTCTAACAAAAACCTAACAGGTCCAGACTACACATGCTTTTAGCAACTGAACCAAAGCCAGATTTCTTGTTTTTAATATCCGCACGGCAGGAGCTAAGAGAACATCTCGTGACTGAAGGAAAGTTAAAGCCAGGCATGACTGGCCTTTGCCCACTAATTCAATCAACAAATGCATATGAAATACCTCTGGAAAGTACAGTGGCTTTGAACCCCAAAGTCGTGGATCAAAGGTCAGCCCTGCTGTTTATTTAATAAGTGACTGTGAGCTTGTCACTTGATTTCCCCAAGTCTATTTCCTCATCTTCAAAATGGGAATACTTCAGAAGGAACATTGTTGCAGGGATTAAAAAGATGAGGCAAAAGAATACAGTATCTCTTGGTGGGAGAGGTCACAGAATAATAACCATTATGAAAATGTGTCTGTTACGTAGTCATCCACCATCTTCGTAAATGAAGTAACTGTTAACTGGGAATAATTTGGTTCAAAGTTCTACCACCCTGGAAAATTTAATTTCAACAATTGAGCACCTATTAGTAAAAGTACTCTGCTAATCCCTGAGACGGATGTAGCTCTGAATAATGTCTGGCTCAGTGAGGGCCCTCTAGGACGTTACCCCAACCCAGCAAAGCACGCTGGGGAACCCATGAAAGGGAAACCCAGCTTACGACCTGGGTTCAGGAATGGGTGCCTACATCATCCCAGTCCATAAGCCCAGGTCCTGCTGACTTTCATTATTTCTAACCCTGACAATAACTCTATAAAGTAAGTATTATTGTCTCCCTTTTATAGATGAGAGAGGGAGGAACAATAAGGGGAAAGCAAAGCCCTTTTCCAGTGTTTTCCAGTTGGTTAAGTGGCAGGGCTGAATTCTCATTTGATTTTGGCAAAGATCTGTGCAACACCTACTCTGAGTCAGATGTTGTTGTAGGAGCTGGGGTTATAACGGTGGGCAAAATGTTCCTGACCTCTTGGCGCTTACATTCAAGCTCTGAACCCAGATCTGACCTGCCCTCAAACCTCAGTCTTTCCATCAGACCCAACACTTCATGGCAATGGTGCTGTCTGGGGAGATGAACCGGACCCCAGTTCAGTGAGTTATGATGTTCCCATTATGCCATTTTTAGTCCCTTTATGATTTAATCAGAACACTTGCTTAAATTAATATATAGCTTAGTCATGCATATGATCTTTTTCCCCCAATATTTTTTGTGAGGCTGTCAGTTTTGCAACCTGGCTTGATTTCACAGATATTTTATCCAGAAATAAATTGAATTAAACAATTTAAAATGCAGAACAGAAAAGGCTGCCAGTCTGCTAATAGCTCCATTTCCCTGATTAAGAGGGCTCTCACCAAGATGGCTTAAAGAACAAAGCCCTCTTTGGCCTAAAATTCATTTGGACGATGGTCTCAGAAGAGAGATATTCTAGAAGAAGAGTGTCCCATCTGAAGAACAGAAATTTACCCCCAGTCGTGCTGCCAGACTAATTTTCAAAAATATTACTTCGCACGTGCACTTCGGTCATGAGCTTTTGTGGTTTTCTATGCTTACATAAGAAAAAGCCCAAACCCCTGAAGTTGCCATTCAAAGTCACACATTCTTCTCTAACTTACTTAGTCTTATCCCTCACCCTGCCTCTTTCCAAAGCCTTGGGAGGCTGCCAGTTGGAGTTTGAGGCCCCACTCTGTTAGACAGTGGACGTGTTACCTTAACCAAGTCACGTCGCCCCTCAGTTCCTGTTCCATCTTTGTCTGTGCTCAGATCCTCTAGATCTGGGGAGGGGCTCACATGAGGCAAAACGTTTCTGTAAATTGTAAAGCACGATGCACAAACCACCTTGCCATATTTTTGCTCCACCCACAACGATCAACCCTTCTGCTCATACACAACCACACGCATTTCTCTTATGAGCCATCTCTCCCTTTCTGCCCACACAGGCTTCCTCCTCCCTGGCTCCCTCAATAAGAGCTTGCCTTTCTTCAGAAGCTGGATCCTAAAAGAAGTCAGTTGTCTAACCATCCTAGCCCTCAAGAATCTCCTCCTCCGCTGACCTGCTGTGGTTTCATTCACTTGGTGCTTGGCCTTTGCACCTTTTTGCTCTCATTCTTCCAAGTCTCACCAATTAGCTCGTAAATCTCTAGGAGAGAGAGACTGAATTCTATACTAATTTGTGTCAATGCCTAACGTTGGTGATTCAGATTTAACTAACATTTATTGAATGCCTATTACATGCCGGTTCTGTATCAAGGACAATTGTAGGTGCTTCCTCGTTTACTCCTAAGATAGATATGACTCTTATTCACAACGTACACATATGGAGATGAAGATTCAGAGGAGTTACCTCTTTGTTGTTCCACATCTCACAGCTAGTAGGTGGCAGAGCTGAAACCTGATTCCAGGGCAGATTTCAAAGTCCATGTTCTTTCCACCAAAAAGTGCTGTCTCCTTTATTAAGTGTCGGCCCATGCCCATCCTAATCGTGATGATGCTAGGTAACTGGGGCATTAAATGGGGCCTCTAGTAGCTCAGAGCACTAACCATCTGGACCTGATTATAATTGACCATACGGATTCATAGCTGACCATTCATCCTATAAATATATATTTCTCTGGCTTTTATTTTTTTTCATAGGTTAAGCACATAAGAGCAAAGGAAATGATATGGAATAAAATGTATAATTCAAAACTTAAATGCCCTTCTTATTATCATTATAATTTTAGTTACTTTTAACTCCTTGTGCCCCAGTTTCCTCATATGAAAAACGAGAATATCATCACCGACCTCACAGGGGAATGCAAAGCTCAACTGAGATGTATAAACACAATCTGCATGAGCAGTGGTTATAACATTAGTGGGGAATGAGCAGGATTGATATCCAGTAACAGCTAGTTAATTCTAATTTAGTGCTTGTGCCAACATCAAGTAAATATTCTCTGTATAAAATCTCTGAATAGAGAATAATCTAGGCAATTAAGAGAACACAGAAATCTGTATGGAGAGTAAGAATAATTCAAACTAATTGTGAAAAAGCAAACTCTTCATAGAAATCTTGAAGGACTTTTAAAGCCCAGCACTTTAATATGCTTTCTATTACTAGAGGATTTCTAGGATATTGTCTAGGAGGCCATTTTTGAATGGGTTGATGTCCAATTTACTTCCATATTTAACACTGTTACGTACACACTTGCATGTGTGCTCTTAGCAGAATGGGGTGGGAGAAGCGGGGTGCTGCGGGCAGCTCAGGCTGCTATAACCGAGTGCCACAGACTGGGTAGCTTAAACAACAGAAATTTCTCTCTCACAGCTCTGGAGGGTAGAAGCCCAGGACCAGTGTGCCAGCTGGTCAGGGTCCTGGCTCACAGTCTTCACACAGTGGAGAGAGATCGCTAGCTCCCTGGTCTCTCCTTCTAAGGACACTGATCCATCATGAGAACTTCACCTTCATGATCTTATCTAAACCTAGCAGCTTCCCAAAGGCCCCACCTCCATCACATTGGAAGTTAGAATTTCGACAGGTGAATTTGGGTGGAGTGGGGGTGGGGATGGGGAAGATACACATATTCAGTCCATAGCATTGGGTAAGATGAAATCGGAGTGACGAGTGACATCTCTCTGCCATAAAAATAACTGTTCTTCCAAGGGTGTGGCCAGCCAGGTGTCCAGGAAGACAAAGTGGGACCAGCACTAGGAAAAACGTTTCCATTACAATACAGAGATAAATTACTGTATAATATTATATATCCATCTGCCTAAATTTTTAACAGCAAGACATTTATTTTAAAAAAAAAGAGAAAAAAAATCTTATATAAAACTCGAACATATAAAAAGCAGGAGGAGAGTAATCCAGTTTAAATGAGGATGCAGGGACCAGACATTTTTTTCTTGGCCACTGAACTTGTCTGGTAGGGCTGCCATCACAGAATACTACAGGCATTCATTTTCTCATAGTTCTGGAGCCTGGACATCCACGGTCAAGGTCTAATAGACTTGGTTCCTGGTGAGAGTTCTCTTCTTCCCTTGACAATGGTTACCTCCTCACTGGGTACTTACATCGTCTTTCCTCCGTGCAGATACACTCCTGGTACTTTTCTGGTACCTTTCCCAGTACTTATTTACCAAGACAATTCCCTTCTTAGAAGGACACCAGTCCTAGTGAATTAGAGCCCTAACTTTATGAACTTGTTTAACCTTAAGAACATCTTTAAAGGCCTTATCTCCAAATACAGGCACACTGGAGGTTAGGGTTTTAACATACAAATTTCGGAGAGATGTAAAGTCTATAACATCATCCTCCTGACCCTTTGATCTATAAGGCATTTTAAGAAACTCCAAGAATCTATGGAGAAAAATACGAGAATCATTGGTCCACATCATGAGTGGATCACCTATATCACCCATACCTTCTTAAATATCATAGATTGACCAGTATTTCTCACCAGTCTGTGTTTTTCTCTTCTTACTAGGATTAAGTCAACAACGAAGAGAGAGCAGTTTAGATAAATGAGATCTGGTCAGTAGGAGATCATTCACTTAACAAAATGTACAGACTTCCAAGGACATTTTCTCTGGACTTGGCTGGGTCCACACAGCTTAGTAGACGCTATGAGGTGGAGCTTTTCCATGCTGTGTGCAGGAGCCAACAAATGTCCTGTGTGCATAGAAAAAGGTGCAAACAAGAGTCTGTTTCACCTCCCTTTCTAGAGGTTTAGGTAAAACCCCTTGATTGGCTGAGAAAAAAAGTAAACATATATCTGACTTACCTTTAGTATCATCCATGGAAATCAGACACTATGAAGGAAAGATGCTCAGTCTTGGTGAGATGTCTGCAAATGCACATGTGTGTGCGTAAGATCTCTCTTTCTCTCTCACACACACACACACACACACACACACACACACACACACACACACACACACACACACACACACACACACACACACAGTGATAGAGTCTACGGCAATATTCAACACATCCAGGAACAAACAATCTAGCTAATGAGGCATTCTCTGAGGAGACTGCTTAACTAGTTTTTGCCCACTCTGGCATGATTTTGACTATAAAATTCAAGCAGTCTCTACCTACACAAAATAATACCTGAGGACTATTTTCCCTAGTACTTATTTACCAAGACAAAAAAGTGATCATTATGGAAACGAGAGTAAAGGCACTCCACACAGAAGGAGAAACAAGAGCAAAGGCAAGTAGGCAAGAAATACAGGATGTGTAAAAAGAACACCTATTAACTTAGAATTTACATGAAAAAGGGAAATAATGGTAAAAAATTTTTGAAAGAATGTCTTGACAGGTAACTAAGGGTCTGGGAACTGGAATAAGTCATTTGAATACTGTCTCTAAGCACCAAACAACAGTGTAAGGTTTTTGAGCAAAAGTGACAGAATCAGAACATTGCTATAGGAAAATTAACATGGTGGGCACATGTGAGATTAATCAAAGGAAGGAAAAAGAATTTGGGAAAACGTTTATAACTCTGATAGAAAATGTGACATGAGGTTTGAAACAACCAGCAGCAAAGTGTCAGCAGAAACTTAACATTTTTCACTTATTCATAAGAGAACTGCAATATCCCTGATACAAAGAATTTCTCATTTTGTTGAGGTGTGAATCCAAATCACATGCTCAATGAGATAGATGTGTAGAAACGAGTCCGTCAGTCTGCTTGGTAAGACTAGCCAAATGCCCAGTAACCCTCCTTAACACAATGTGCTCCACTTCCTCACATATACAAGGGTCATGGGCAGTTAGTGGATGAAACTTGACTCAGAAACTATGCAGAACAAAGACAAAGTGACTCTCGTTTAGCCAGACTAGGAATGTCAGGGGCAGATAATGAAAAAAAAAAAGAGTGTCCGCCAATCATAGACAGCTTCACACAAAGGCAAAAGAACCCAGAAGCTCCCAAGTACCCCATCCTTAAAAATCTTTCTCTTAACAGCCTGCATGGAAATGCTGCATTAAACCACTTGAAGGAATGCCTCTGTGAAAATATGAAATCTATCCCAAGGGCAGGAGACCATTTACCAAAATGATACTAACAGGAGGCTTTCCCATGAAGGACTGAACTTAGATGGAGGATGAGAAGGACAGGGCAGCAGCAGGGCAGTATTTCACCAGGTTAGCCCACGGCACGCTGTCAGGGAAGGCAATCTCATCTAACTGGGGAAAAGTCACCAGTCACATCAGGAATAGTTGGCCATTAAAAACAGGGAGCATATTTGAATCTAGTGCCCAGTGGAGTTTGGAGCAAGTGGTTTTTGTCAAATATCATAAATGAAGCAAGAATGTTAGAGGTCTATTTCCATATCTGTTGATTTCTCTTTTTTCATCTCCTAACTTGCAATCTTTTATGTCTGTCTGTTTTAGATTCGGCGCTTATGAACAGTATTTATCTTGTTGTTAATAAGGGTATCCTCATAATCTTTGTCCTTCATATGGAGTATATAGTTCATTTACATTTACCATAATAATGATTTATCTGAATCTATTACTATGACATTTTGTACTTCCTCATAGACCTGATTTTTCTGGTTTTTTTCTTTTTTTCTTACCTATTTTCAGATTGATTTTGTTCTCATTCATTTTCTTCTCTCTACTCTATAGCATATTTCTACTCTTTTAGTGGTCACCCTAGAAATTAACAAGCACAATTTATTTACCGAGTACTAATGTTAATACTTTATGCTCCTTCTTATCAATACTCACCCAATTTATGTATGATTGTGTTGCCAGGTATTATCATTTTGCATTATTTTAACACCAATAAAACATTTTTGTTTTACACAGGTCAATATTTATTCATTTGGTCATCTTTTTGTTATTGTTTATCATTCCAATCTTACATCTCAAACCTTTGATCTGATAACTTCTCTCTCCTTGAAGTTCAAAATTTGGAATTTCCTATAATAAGGATCTGCTAGTAATCTCAGGTTTTGTTTGAAAATAACTTTACTTCACCTTTATTACTGAAAAGTAGTTTCATTGATTATATAATTCTGAGTTAACAAGTATTTTTCCTCAGCATATGGACAATATCATTCCACTGTCTTCTAGCTTCCATTGTTGCTGTTCAGAAATCAGATGACAGACATATTAGTATTGCTTTATAGGTCATCTTTCTTTTATTCACTGGCTGTTTTAAACTTACTGTCTGAGTCTTTAGTGCTCTGAAATTTTATGGTGATGTGAATTTTACTCCAGTTTCATCATTATGTGTCTAAATGTAGATTTATATTTATTTATTCTGCTTGAAATTAATTAAGTTTCCTGAATTTAAGGAGTTTTGTCTTCTTTCACTTCTGGAAAATTTCCAGCCATAATTTCCTCAAACATGTCCCCTTTTTCATTCTCTCTCTTCTTCTCTAAGTGTTTGTTAGATCCACTCACTCTGTCCATGTCTTTTTCCTTTTTACTCACATTTTAATTTTTTGTTTGTTTCACTGTGGTGCTTTGGATATACAATCTAGTATGTTAATTCTCTCCTCAGCTATGTCTGATTTGCTATAAAATTTCCACTGAGTCAATTTTGAATATTATAATTTTTCATTTCTATACATTTATTGGATTCTTTTTCAAATTTACTTGGTCATTTTTATAGTCTGCTCACAATTAATGTTTTAATGCCTTCTTTTACTTGTTTAAGCATGCTGATCATGCTTACTTCAGCAAATTACACTATTGTTCATTAAATATGAAACATTCTCTTCCCTTCATAGACCAATGGAGAAAGCCTTCCTCTTTGTACCACTGATGCTGGATTTGGCTGTGGCTTGCTCTGCCCGGTGCCATGTGAACAGATAGGACGTATACCGTGTTTGAGCAGGGCTTGCGTTACTTGTTTTGGCCTCTTGCACATCTACAATCCACCATAAGAAAAGCACATCCCAGGTAGCTACTATGCCTTTTGCCTGAGTCCCAGAATTAGAAATATATGGAAAATACCTGAAGCCAATCTTTAGCCTGAAGTCAGGCCCAGCCAGGACCATCACATCTCCCCCACCAAAAAAATAATTAGGGCCATATCCCCACCTACAAATCCTTAGCAAGTAGTTAATGGTTATTTTTGTAAGCCATGGAATTCTGAAATGATTCATTTTATAGACTTATGTAAAACTTAATTTACACATCTAGTATATATTCTGCCTGCAATTCCAGTATTTGACATTTGGGAGATTGAATGATTCTTTTATCTATAGTTTCTGCTGAGTCTTACTCATGGTGTGCATCTTCTTTGTTTTGTAATTTTTAACCATTAACCATTCTTTGAAACTTTAGGTCTTCATTGAGGCCTAGTCTGAGGATTTCTATAAAGAGTAGTTACATTTGCTTCTGCCAGGTATATTGGTTACTACAAATTTTGAACTCTTTTAACTAAATTCTCAAATTGAGGTTTTATGGGGTTTTTTTGGAAAAAACTTGTACTGTCCACTTTGGCTGTAGAATTTAATGATAGCTATTTTGTGGTTAAAATTCTTAGAATAGATTGTTTTTCTCTCCAACAAACAGGAAAGAGTAAGACAGACACTTTCCCTTGCTGTCTCCTAAGGGTTAGGAGGTTAAGGCTTAACCAAAGGATGCACTGGGAAATATCCTCAGTTTTAAGAAAGGGAAGTTCCTAGACCACAGGCTTGATCTCCTGTTCACGGTGCCTTTCAAAGCCATGAGAACTAAGTTTCTCAGTGTTCACAACATACCCCTTCAGGGTGAAAGCAGGACACAGTGCCATGTTTAGCATGCTGGGGTCCTGTTTTCATGTTGGTTTTGGCCTCCCTCCCCGCTAGCTAATGAATATATTTTAAAAGACTCACGCGAAATCTAGAACTTTCAGTTTTTTTTCAGCAGGAGGCTCACTTAGGTTATCTAATCTGCAGTAACACTAAAAATGGACTTTTCTACCTGCATTGTCTTTCATAAATTTGTTAAAATATCCCATCTGCGAATAGCCTTTTCTCCGTTCTTTGGGTTGTTCATTCAGTTATTCATGCAACTAACATTTATTAAGTATGAAGCAAGTACCAGGCCCTTTTCTATGTTCTGGAGATACAAAAAAAAGTAGACAATGCAGGATAAGTCATTATCCTCGTGAGCTGGTAGATTGTTGTCTTTTAATTTAATTCTTCACTGTAATTTTATTAAAGAAAAGGTAAATAAATGTGGAACAATCAGCCAGTGTTAACTGAAGTTCTCCCAAATAGTACAGTTTCTACCTCTTTTACTGAGCTTAATACAATCTGTATGGTATTCACATTATGTATGTACTTATTATATACTCATGAAATATTTCATCCTATGAATGAAGGCACTTTGTTAATCTTGATGAGCTAAGAAAATGCTAGGTATCATTAATATTTCTGTTGTTACCAGGTTATAAACTCAGTGGAGGCAAGGAGTATATCAAAATTATTATGTAAAGTAACATGTTGCACTTAGCAAATGTCAGGACATATTTTTCCCTTGAAAAACTCCACTGTCAAGGGAAAGGAAGGCAGAAAATCTGATGACCCAGCATATATTAGAACTAGAAAGGACCAGAGCAGAGACTGAACAAAATGACCTCAGTTTATAGAAATAAACTGATATATAAGATAAAATGCCAAGCCCAGAGAGATGAAATTACTTGCTCAAGGTCTCATAGGTATTTAATAACACAACAGGGGGTAATATTTATTTTGGTGTACATAAATGCGATAGAGTTCTAAACATTGATTTTAGCTACTGTGCTAAATCTTTTATCTTCTCCAATATTTTGCCTGTAAATGCATTTGACCTTTCAATGTAGATGATCATATTATCTGCAAACAATGGGAGTGTAGTTTCCTAATTTCCAGGCTTTGTGCTTTTAATGTATTTTAACTGTTGCACTTCATGGAACTTGAATACAAATTGACTTGAAAATATTAAGTTTATGATTAGTGCATATTGCTTTTCAATATTATTGCTAGTAACTAATACTACTATAATAGCAAACACCTTCATAGTAATTACCACGTTCCAGTCACTATTCTCTATCCTCAATCACCCTATCACTCTTTCCATTTTACAGATAAAGAAAAGGAGGAGGTACAGAGAATTTAAGTAGGTTATCTACATTTATACAGTTAGTAAAGATGGATAAAGAATAGAATATTGGCATTTTGGTTTCAGAATATATATTCTTGACCTTGATATCCACTTGATTTCTTCACCTAATTCTAAAATTTCCAGGGGTTAAAGAAGTCTAACCTATTAGACCATGTATTATATCATACCACACAATCTTTCACATTATCTTCCTAAGTAATGTGGGGTTGCTTGAATTCCCATAAAGGCTAGAGATTGTTGCTTTATCAGTGACTTCAGAATTCAAAAGAGGTTCTAATGTAGCCTGAAGTTTATATTTAAGTTCTACTTTGCATGCCCACCTGGTAGCTAAGACGCTTGATGAGACTTTGTGGTTTTCAATTCTTAGTATCTTTAAAGACCTTTAAATTTGAGAATTGAGAATTGTTTTGTAGACTTAAGCACAAAAATCTGTCATGTACATTAAAATGGTACATTTCCAATGGAATTCTTCCATTATAAAAAATGGCCATACTATATTTTGTTAATGGAGTTACACATCTATTTCTGAGACAATGATTTGCTAGGGCATGGGTTATAGGTCTTCATCTTTGCATCCCCAGAGTCCAGCATAGTTCCTGACATATACCAAGTGCTCAGTACCTTTGCTGATTTGATAAAAGGCAACAACCCATGGGCCATACATATTTATCCCTATTTAGCAGATGATGATAAGAAGTTTACAAGAAAGAATTATTATGACCTCCAAAGCTACAAAATTTGTAGTAGTAGAACCAGAATTTAATTTCAGATGCTTGATCCAAAGCCACCATGTCTCCACTAAATCATACAATGTATAGAAAAGATTTTTTACTGTATATTTTTACATTTAGATGATGACTAAAAATCATGTGGCTCTCTGTGCCATTTGCATAAGAAAATTAAAAGTTTAATGGAATAGAATGGAAATACTAACCAAAATTTACACACTGATCTCTAAAAATAGTTTATTTTATAAATGTAGCAATGTATGTCAGAAAATCATCCCAGACATTTTTTCTAAAATAAAAGTCCTTATTTTTCTCTTAGAAATGACATCATTTGCCAACTCTGAATTCCATAAAGTGTTAATGAAAAACGGTGTAAAAATTTTTTTTTTTCAAATTCATACTGGCATGAGGAAACTATGGAAAACTGGAGATATGCCAGAACATCAAAGACAGGCTAAACCTGGTATAATTTCCAAAGAGGGTAAATAAGCACATCCCAAGAAATTAAGATTTGTATGACTTTCTCCCTGGCAAGAGAGATGGTCAGAAACAGATTGCTTTTTAAGAAAATTTTGTATTGAAGTATAGTTGTTTCACAATGTTGTATTAGTTTCTGGTATACAGTAAAGTTATTCAGGTATATACGTGTGTGTGTGTATATACATTTTTTTTATTTTCTTTTCCACTATGGTTTATTACAGGATATTGAATATAGTTCCCTGTGCTATACAGTAGGACCTTGTTGTTCATCTATTTTATACATAGTAGTTAGTACTTGCTAATCCCAAACTTCCAATTTATCTCTCCCCCATCCCCTTTTCCCTTTGGGAACCATAAGTTTATTTTCCATGTCTGTGAGCCTGTTTCTGTTTTGTAAATAAGTTCATCTGTATCAGATTTTAGATTTTAAGTATAAGTGATATCATATAGTATTTGTCTTTTTCTGACTTACTCCACTTTGTATGATAATCTCCAGGTCCATCCATGTTGCTGCAAATGGCATTATTTCATTCTTTTTTATGGCTGAGTAATATTCCATTGTTTTTACCCATTCATCTGTCAAAAGATATTAGGGTCACTTCCACGTCTCAGCTATTGTAAATAATGCTGCTATGAACATTGAGGTGCATATATCTTTTCAAATTAGTTTGCTGTGGATATACGCCCAGGAGTGGAGTTGCTGCATCATATGGCAATTCTATTTTTAGTTTTTTAAGGAACCTCCATACTGTTTTCCATAGTGGCTGCACCAATTTACATTCCCACCAACAGTGTAGGAGGGTTCCATTTTCTCCACATCCTCTCCAGCATTTGTTACTTGTAGACTTTTCTATGATAGCCATTCTGACTGATGTGAGGTGATAATCTCACTGTAATTTTGACTTGCATTTCTCTAATAATTACCAATGTTGAGCATCTTTTCATTAGCCTGTTGTCCATCTGTATATCTTCTTTGGAGAAGTGTCTATTTAGGTCTTCTGCCCATTTTCTGATTGGGTTGTTTGGGTTTTTTTGTTGTATTTGTTATTGCATTGTGTAAGCTATTTGTATACTTTGGAAATTAAGCCCTTGTTGGTCACATCGTTTGCAAATATTTTCTCCAATTCCTAGTGTTGTCTTTTTGTTTTGTTTGTGGTTTCCTTTGCTGTGCAAAAACTGGTAAGTTTTATTAGGTCTTATTTATTTTTGTTTTTATTTCTATTGCCATGGGAGACTGACCTAAGAAAACATTGCTACAGTTTATGTCAGAGAATGTATAAACTGATTTCTTGTTAGCATGTGGGAAAAGCCAGGTGACCACATGGAACCATTATGGATTCACTTGGAAAAGTTTCTCCCAGACAAACCCCATAAACTTAATGAGGCCTTTAACATGATCTCTGACACGTAACAAAATGTCACAAAATCTGTCACGTAGCAAAGTCTAATATCACATAACAAAACCCTTCATGATAGCCTTATGGCAAGATGAAGCAGTTAGGATTAGCTACAATATGAAACACTGTGTTTAATATTGTATAATTATTGATCTTAACTATGATTATTGATCTTAACTCCTTGTTGCCACACCACTGGGTCAGTGGACCCTGTTTTCCTGAGAATGAAGAGAGACAGCCATGAGGGGAAGAGTTTTCAAAAAAATCAAAATGTGGAATGAAACTAGCAGCATCAGGGGCTACCTCCAAAGAGAGGCTTGTCCTTTCAGCGCAGTCCTGAATCAAATGTCAAGAATCAGAGAAATAAGATCTTTGAGGACCGGGAAGTTCTGCAGCTTCAGAAGCACAGAACGGAGAAGGTAAAAGATCCCAGTACGATTAGGAGGCCTTCCCAGAATCCCACCCAGAAACAAAGCCCAAGAGACAAAAAGCAGGCGATGCTCGCTCCCCTCTCACCAGGAGAAAGCCACTGCAGGACTGAACAGGAAAGCCAGCTCTCCGTAATAAACACGGTGCTCCACGCGCCAGCTCTCCATAATAAACACTGTGCTCCACAAGATCACCAATCACCTCCACATTGCTCAAGTTTCCTTTCTCTATCTTCATCTTTCTTGGCCTATCAGCAATACACTCCAGATGCACTACCAGCCCTTGTCGGCATCCAGGACAGTAACCTCTCTGGCCACTCTTTGTCAGTCTCCTTTACTCCTTTCCCCTTGTCTTAATATTGGGGGTGGTCCAGGACCCAGTCCTTCACTGTCTTCTCTGCTTTATCTACACACACTGCCCTAGAGGACTGATCCAGTTTCATGGTTTTGAATATCATCTGTATGTTGACATCTCACATTATTATCTCTCATCCAGACCTCTCTCCTGAAGTCCAGACTCATGTATCCAACTTCTTACCCAACATCTCCATTTGTCTTATAGAGACCTCAAAATTATCATGTCCAAAACTGAACTCTGTTTTCCCTCTGAAACTCTCTCCATCCATCATCTTTCCCATGTCAGCTTCTAGCAACTTACTCCTTCCAGTTGCTAAGGTTAAGAAACTTGGAGTCATTCTTGACACTTGTCTTTCTCCCATGCATATCCAATCTGCCAGGAAATTCTGTTAAATCTAATTTCAAAACACACCTAGAATCTGGTTGGTTCTTGTTGCTGCTAACATCTCAGGCCAAAGTACCAAAATGTTCCCCTGAACTCTTGCAGCAACTTTCTAATAGGTCTTTCTGCATCTAATCTTGCTTCCCTGAAATATGTTCTCAGCACAAGTGCCAAAGTGATCCTTTTAAAATTTCAAGATCATTTCATTGCATTCTTCAAAACCCTCCAGTGGTTCTCTATTTCACTCAGAGTAAAAGCCACAGTCTTGTAAACCCAGTATAACCTAGTCCTCCACTAATTCTCTGTCCTCCCACTACTCCCCCATCACTGCCCCTGCTCCTTCCTCTTTCTCAGAGATGCCAGACTCATTCCCATCTCAGAGTCTACCTGGAATTCTATTCCTTTTGCCTGGGATTCTTTTCCCGCCAGTAGCCATGCCATTCAATTCCTCAACTCTTTCAAGACTTTATTCAAATTTCACCTTCCCACTGAGGTCCTCCTGGATCAGTTTACTTAATAAAACAGTCTATCCATCCACATCATAAAACTCTTATCTCTTACAATTTTTTTTCCATAGTAATTACAACCTTCTAAGAAACCACCTAATTCACTTGTCAATTGGTTTCAGTGTTTATTATCTATTTTTCTCTGCTAGAACAACAGCTCCATGAAGGCAAGGTCCTTTTTCTATTTTCTCATTGATATACTCCACAGGTGTAGAAGTGTGCTTGGAACGTAGTCAATAATCAATAAATATTTGTTGATCTACTGTAAGTTAGAACCCTCCCCACTCGCACTTTGTCCCCATGTCCTAGGCTTACAGCAATGAGAGCTCTGCATTTTCCCACCAGGACAGAGAAACTCCTGCTATTGAAGAAATCCAAGCAAAGAGACCAAGACCCGAAAACGAGAGAATTCTGGACCAGGTACCAGGTGAGAGCATCTGAAAAGCCCTTTAACCCTTTGGCCTGGAAGTGCCAATTCTCTTTCTTCATCTCCAATCCTGAAAGGGTATTGATACAATTTCTGGTCATCTGTGCCTTGGTTTGGGGGTCAAGGAACCCTGCTTTTGCAAGTAGTTAACACTCTTTTCAACTAACTGAGATAAAGTAAAGACCCAGCCAGATTTGACAGCATAAAGAAGGATGATTTGTATACTGACGTCAACCTATCTCCATTCGGCTTTCCTCCTGTGAAGAGTGTTTGGCACACTCAGTCAGGATGGTCTCAGAAAACCTGTCATGGCCACCTACTGTTTCCCTAGGGAATTCCTAAAAGCTTACCTTCTATCCATGTGAACCTAACTATGACTTCCCCTGGTTTCCCCAGGGGCAAATTTCTTCCCAAATTGGTTATATTCCCAGCTGCTTCTCTTTCAGATGTCCCCTGGGCATTGACCTTTTCCCCACTGGCATAAAACTTCTGCACTTATTTTCTTGGATAGCCTCAAACATTACCAAAATGTGCCGTATCATCCCTGAGCCACACTGGTAATCTGAAATTCTGCGCTGTCAGATTTATTCCTTATTCAACCACATCTCAATAGGAACAGAAATTCTCCTAAGAATGACAACCTATACAAAATATGCCAGTAGTTTCTACTATCTTCTTTATTTGGCTCAGTCCTATTCAATATACTCCCTCAATGATTAGAATAATTACATGATAACATGTTCGTCAAATTTGCAGGTGACAGACATCTGGTGGAAATTGCTAATATTTTAGATAATAGACTCAAGAGCCCAAAATAATCGAAGCAGCTTCCTGAGCAGCCAAAATTAGTCAAGTGGCAACTCACAGAGGTGATGAGTCCCACATTTGACGCATAGTAGGCACTCTACAAATGCGGGTGGGATTAAAACACAAGTAAGTTAATCAACATAGATTCTTATACTGAGGTTATAAAAATAATGGATTGATAGGCTTATTGGATGACAAATGCCGTAAGAGTCAGTTCCATGAGAAAATGTGGCTGTTGCTGGTAAGAGCACACCCACAACTACTGTGCTGACTTGTGGGGTTCACGGTTTTCAACTGATGTTGACAAATCTGAGTGATACCTGAGAAAAATGATTGTGATACTAAAAGGTTATATGCTGATTTGTTTATTATGCAATCTTGAGTACATACTCTGTAAAAGCCTTGGGCTGGTCAATAAGAATGTTTATATACAGAATAGCTGAAAAAATTGAATATATTACTCATTATTTTGTCATTATTAACTAATATTATAATAAAGTGTTATGTCATAATTTTAATAATATATATGAATACTATAAAGTTAATCATATAATATTACTATAATACAATATATTATGATATAATAATATAACCTTATATATTATATCATTAATATGAAAGTTATTTCATTTGACCCCATCTTATTGATTAATAGTAGTAACATATGCATAATAAATCCTTTTTTATGTGCCAGTCTTTCAGATATCAGAATTCCAATGGAAGCTAGAATGTAATTTCCATGACAGCAAGTATCCATTACTTCTATATATTATGTACAGTCTTTAAAATATTTAAAAAATAATCTAAATATGAAAACCTTCTAAAATTTTGCACTTTTCCACAATCACTGTAATTCTCTTGTTCACACTTTATTTGATGGTAATTCTTAGTATGTATAATATATATTAGAGACTGAGTTTTTCTAAAGCATTCAGCATATTTTCATTGAAACAAAAACTGTTCTTTGCTTAAAGTAATATTTTATTAGCTTACATGATATTTACTGAAATTGTGTATCTATAGTAAGAACTCTAACTGGCATAAGTGATTTGGTAACTAACACAACTGACTCTTTGCAAACGTACAAGTCACTGATCGTTGCAGAAGTACATGCTGGTACTAGAGTACTGCCTACGGACCACAAGGACGCTGGAGGCATCCATCAGAGTGTTTTATTATGGAGAGGAATCGCAGAATTTAATCTTGCAAAGTAGTTAATGTAGCTAATTGGTTGAGTGGAAGCTGGTTAAGATCATTCTAACTGAACACTAAACCAACTTTCATGTAGCTTCCAGAGCTTTCTTTCTAGAAAATATATTTAAATATTTCAGTCTCCTTCTTAACGGTTCCAATATAAAGCCAAGCTCCATGGACAAAATCTTTGAGAGATGAAATTTAACTTATCTAAGGATTCCTTCAGGTTATGTTTTACGAGTTTTGAATAGTTCGTTAAAAATTCATTATGGAAATAATTGGGGCCGAGGTGATGTTTCCTGTTCCAAGGAGCAGTTAGATTTGCCTCTGGCAGTGGCTGGGGGATCTCACAATGAAACTTCACCTGGGGCCATTCACAGTGACTGACTGTCTAGAGAGCCTGACTATTTCTGGCTCTCTGTCCCATCTTGAGCAGAGACCTCTGGGTTCCTAATTCAAAGCATGTGTGACTTGCTGGGACCCCCTGCCCTCAGTGACCCGTGGACCTCACACGTCAACCTCTCAGCTGCCTTAACCAGCAGATGTGCTGGATGACCAGGGATCCCACCTGCCAGAGTCACCTCAGAGTTCCCTTCTCCCAAATCTGACCCTGTGATTCTTTACTCCATTAAAAGTCTTCCTGTTTCTTTGAGAAGATGTTTACTATTTCATCCAGTGAAGTGTTGACTTGCATTGCCTACTCCTGTATAAATGAAGTCAGCCCACCCTTAATCTTTGTAAATAAAGAAGAATGAGGGCCCGGGCCTGAAGGCAGAGGACAAAGTACTGTGTCCATTTCTATCACTTACTCTGCAGGTCACCCTGGGCAACTCTCTCATAGACCTGATTTCCAATAAACAAAGACAATAATTTTATCTTCCTGTGTTAATGATTTTATGTGCAATTCATTGAGACACTGGACAGAAAAGCATTGCAAACTTGAAAGTACTAAATAATATAGAATTATATCAGTGCTTGCTCCCAGACCATTGTGTGTGTGCACGTGTGTGTGTGTGTGTGTCCATGCTTTTGTCAACTGTTACCTAAGAATGGAGAGTGGAAATTGATTATAAGACAGTGTGCAGATTAACTTATCCTTTACCAACGTCATTTTTTTATTCACACCTGTGTACGATTATATACAGCTTGCCTGCTCCGCCCTGGGCCTGGTGCTAAGTCCTGTTTGTGGAGCCCGCTGGCACACTCTGAAGCTGCTCTAAAGCCATGAACTCCCCACTCCAGGGCTCTCCGTGTGCCTGGAGCCCGCTGGCACCCTGAACCCCAACTCCCCACTTCAGGACCCTCTGCAGATCTGCATTTCTGCAAGATAAAAACATCTTCCCTTGATGTGTGTTTCCCCTAACAAAACTAACTGCCCCCAGGAAATGGCTAATCTCACCATACCGTAGGCAGACAGGCCTCAGGGCACATCCTGCCCTTATCAGGGTCTTCAATCCCATTACTCAGAGTAGCCCCTGACAAGTCTACCTCACTTGTAACCAGCCAGGGACCTGTGCACAAATTGATCACACAGCCCCCCCCCCTCCCCGGTTCACCAACCCCTTCCCGTAAAAGACCTCAGCAACCGACCCTCAGTGCTCACGCGGGCACCTCTCATCTGTGTGGCCCGCTCTTGCCTGCAGCAGCATATCTGTTAAACTTTTCCTTCGTTTTTTTTTAAACTTTCCTTTGTCTTTAGTAAAATTCTTTCACCACCCATGACACCAGTCCTCTGTGTCCCTCAACACTGTCGATACAGCAATGACACAGAAAAATGCCTGTATTCAGCAAACTTCTAAAGGGCTTTCTGAAGGTGTCTTAGCTTCCAAGAACCCCTCCATGATTACCCACAATACCCCACCCCCTGCCCCCCCAAAACCTCCCAGCCCCGTCATCCAGTCTCCTGCCATTCTTAGCCCCTGTTATAATTTAACTTCAGGGAGCCTAAATTAGAATAAAAATATAAGTAAAATTATAATAATATTTGTTAAATGTCTATTTCTACCACTACACTACAATGTCATGAGCGTCATTACTGTGTCCACAGTATAATCTATAAATTATTGTTAAAGATATGAAAGGAATGAATGAATGATTCATCAGATGGCAGTTAAGGGATCTGACAGGGTGTGGTAGGAGATAAAATTGGAAAGGTAGATGCGCTGTTTGTAAGGAGCTTTGAATGCCCAGCCAAGTCATTAGGGCTTTATACTTTAAAAGGTGAGGAACCACAGGAAACTGAGATAATAGCATACCCAAAGGCAAGAAGATGTAAATGTTGAGCCCTGAATAGAAGAACAGCAAGTAATTCTATCTGGTTAGAAGATAGCACAGTGCTGCCTCAGGTCACTGACTCAGGAAAGAGCACATAGGAGCACCTGGTTTCTTCTTCTGACACCTTCTGCTCTGATCTGGAGAACTGCTTTGCATCCTCCTGACTTTAATAAGATGCTCTTTAAGGGAAGCACAATGGTGCTGATTAAGATGCAGTCTCTGGAGTGAGTTCCTGCAATGAAATATATTGATTGTGACTCTCTTGAGATTGTCAAGGACATTTCAGGATCATCAGTGCAAATATGAATGTTGATTGGCTCAATCTTAAATGGAGTCACAGGGAGAAATCCCACAGGAAGAGCCAGAGCACGTGAACAGAAATCAGTGACTCCCCTGCTTGGCTGAATCTCCCCCTGCAGGATCTCAGAGGGTGGCAGGGGCCTTGCTCATTCATCCAGCAAATGTTTACTGAACACCCACAAGGTGTCAAGGCACTGCCCAAGCTAGCCTCTGGGGATACAAGGCTGAGGGAGTGGCCAGGGCTGCCGAGAAGATGTTCACAGTCTAGTTGGGGGGAACCACAAAGACCAGGCATTTCAATAAAGTGTGATGAGTGCTCTGCTGCTAATAAGGACAAAGCGTGAGTCCAGAGCACTGGTCTCTGATGTGGCAGTAGGTTCAGGAAAGGCTTCTGGGAGGAAAAAAGTCTTAACTTAGACCCTAAGCGTGAATCCAAATTAGCATCATTAGAGGGAAATGCATTGGTCACAATTCTGAGATGCAAAAAAAAAATAAAAGCTGATGCATAGTTTACTTTTATTGCTATAATTATTACTATTACCTACAACAATAGTAATGAGACCTAACATTTTTGAGCACAAACTACGTGCCAGGCATCGTTTCAATCATACTACACGTATGTTTGATCCTTTCAAGCGCAATTTGAAGTAGGCACTATTATTATCCCATTTTAGACATGGGGAAACTGACACAAAGAAGTTATGTAGCCAGCGTAAGATTACACAACTAGTAACTGAGGTAGGAGGATTGGGACTCAGGCCCTCTGACCTTGAAGCTCCTGCTGTTGCTGCCTCTGTCAGAAACTGAGACAATGCCGGTTCCTTCGCCCCTTGTGTCCCAAGCTCCTGAGCCAGTTCTGATGGGTATATGATCTAGGTTCTGCCCATGTGTCAGCTACAAAGCAGGTTTGGAACTCAGTAATGATATTTCATCCCTCATGCAGTAAAACGGTCCATCCCACAGAGCACCTCAAAGCGGAAGGTTCCCTGCACTTAGGAAAGTGTCCTAATGATAGAAAAACAATGACAAGGATGACAAGTATTCCACGCACAGGAAGACGTTTGCAAAGGCCTAGAAGCAATGGACAGCAAAGGTGTTTGAGGAAACTGCAGGTAGTTGCTACGAACAGCACTTAGAATAAAACCCTTCAGGGAGAGAAAAGGGTACAACTGCATCGGGCTCAGATCACAAAGGGCCTCATACACCGCTGTGAAGGCCTTGGATTTTACCTCTAGGGCAGTAAGGGAAGGAGTTTTAAGCAGAGGAAAGATGCAATCACTTTTGCAATTAGAAATATTTCCCTGATATCAAGAGGAAACTCTAATTTGAAAAGATACGTGTACCTTAATGTTCATAGTAGCACTATTTACAATAGCCGAGACGTGGAAACAACCTGCTTATCAACATGACTGGATAAAGAAGCTGTGGTGTATGTGTATGTGTATGTATGTATGTGTGTGTGTGTGTGTGTGTGTGTGTGTGTGTGTGTGTGTGTGTGTGTGTGTGTGTGTAATGGAAATATATATAATGGAATACTACTCAGCCATAAAAAGGAGTGAAATAATGTCATTTGCAGCAACATGGATGGACATAGAGATGATCACACAAAGTGATGTCAGACAAAGAAAAACAAATATACAGTATCACTTACATGTGGCATCTAAAAAAATGGCACAAGTGAATTTATTTACAAAACAGAAACAGACTCACAGACATAGAAAACAAATGTATGGTTACCAGGGGATAAATTGGGAATTTGAGATTTGCAGATACTAACTACTATATACAAAATAGATAAATGACAAGTTTTTACTGTACAGCACAGGGACCTGTATTCAATATCTTGTAGTAACTTATAATGAAAAAGAATATGAGAAAGAATGTATGCGTGTGTATGTATGACTGAAACATTATGCTGTACACCAGAAATTGGCAACATCGTGAACCGACTATATGTCAATAAAAAAATAATAAAATTTGTAAAAAGGAAAGATTCCACTGGATGCAGAGGACAAAGGTAAAGAGAATACCACTGTCATTCAGAACACGACCGTATAATTTGTTGTGTCTAAACAGGGACCTATTTAAGAGTGAAGGGGAGTGCTCCTAATTACACTAGAAAACAGGCATTTATGGTCACCACATTTCAAGTAAACAGAGGGGCCAGAAGAAAACACTGCAAGAAGAAAAATTAATTATTTGTGGAATAGTTTCACCCACCACTGACCAAGACCTTTCCAATACACTATCTCACTTCCTATTCACAGTGGAATGGTCTTAGTTATCCCATTTTTAAGGGAAACCGATTCATTGAAATTAAATTAGTTGTCCAGGATCTCAGTGGAAGGAAACCAAAGAACTCAGATGCCCATCAGTTTCTTTCAGACCCAAAAGCATGACCTCTATTCAATTCTCTTGCCCCCTTCCCTACTCCACAATAGCAAAAAGAATATTGTCCATCTGCTACGAACTAGCATGGTGATCAAAAACATGACTTTGGGGGCATGTTTAGGTCTGAAGACTGGTTATACCACTAACTAGCCTAGTGAGCTGAAAAAATTATTTTAACACAAATCTCTTTCTTATTCTGTAAAAAAGGAATCCCAACATTATCTAGTTCAAGATTTGTGGTGAGAATTAAATGTAACAGTATTTACAGAGATCTCAGCACGCTGCCTGGTACACAAGTGTTCCATATATGGCAGCTTTCATGTTACTAGGCTTGACATGTTAATGAGTTACAAAGAATCAGTGAGTAAAACAAGAGGCTGTTTCTTTAACTGAGGCTGAGGCTACTTTAGTTTGGCTTGTTATTAGGAATTAGAGCAAGGCCAAGACATCAGGGAGAAGGACCTTTGGGCACAGTAAGACACGGGAGGCTCAGCCTGGGGGAAGCCAAAGAGGACAAGTGAGAAGAAGGCTCATATCCACTACTTTATCCACAGAACATGAGGCCAATAGATCACGTCTAAAGGGGTAAGCTAATTTCTAGGGCTTTTAAAGAAATAGTTGAAAATGGAATTGAAGAAGGAGGAGGAGGAGGCTATGATAGTAAAAGGATGTGAGAACTGGGTACAAAAACTGGAATTTTTTAACCCATGAGAGAAAGGACTGATGCAAGAATCTACTCACCACTTATAATACTCTCAATGGGAAGTAAAGTTCTAGATTTCAAAGTGCTGGCCTGCAGAGTACTTTCAAAACACACTTTGTTCATAAGTTAGATTCTGCCTGTTCTTCTATTTTCCTATGTGCTGTGGGTCTAAACCCATTTGCTCATTGATCATTTTCTAAGAAACTTCTCTGTGCCAGGTAGAAGATTTGCATTCTGGAGCATAAAAAGACGCATCAGAAACAGAACTCATGTAACTCACGTTATTCATGCAACAGAACAGTCTAGTGATAGAAATTAAATGTACCTAGAAGAATGTCAAATTCAATGCAAAAAGTGCTAAGTGCTATAAAAGCAGAGAAGGTAAGGCATTAAAGAAATTTAAGAAGGAAAAGAGATTATTCTCACCTAAGGGGATCCAGGAAAGACTTCATGACGGCATTGGCTTTTGATGTGGGTCTTGATGGGTAGATGGTTAAGATGAGCCAACCCCATGACCAAAGACTTTAGGAAGAGGAAAGAGAGAGTTTTTTGTTTGTTTGTTTGTTTGTTTCCTGAGCCTGACCAGTGAGATTTACATTTCTAAGAACTTTTCACTAAAACTCTTCCAGTTCAGAAACTGGCTTGTTAGCAGTGTGTTATTATTGATAGTAAGAAAAATACTAGCTATTTCAATTACATCAGTTTTCAAATTCATTCTCTTTTTTAACTTGCAGAGCAGTCCTGCAGGTTCAGATGGCAGGCACTGTTATTATTCTCCTTATTTTAATGCATGAAGAAATTGACATCCAGAGAGCTTAGTCATTCTGCAGAAATCACACAGCTAATATGGACACAAGTAGGAGAGGACTTTCAGTTTTTGAATCCCCAGTCCTATATTCTTTCCCACCATATCACCTAACTTGTCAGAGACGGATGGGACCTTAATCTGAGGTATCTGCCTATTACCTGCATCAACCGTTCACTGTATTAGTGAGAAACAACAAATAAGAAAAGTCCAAGATGTAGAAAAACTTTGAGAACTGGAGATACTCCTGGTGTTTTCCTTCCCTCTCTTCCCTAAGCAAATTGTACTCTAGAATCAGGGGTTTTAAAGGGAACGTTCCTGGCCATGCGTTACCACCTACCCATTCTTTAATGGTCAACCTTCTGGGCTCTTTGAAAGACTTCACACCATTCAGCCAGATGCAACTTGATGGCTAGGCTCTTTCAAATGACCAGAAAGAAACCCACGTACACATTACATTAATAATCTTTGCTTGTTTGTTTGGATTTTTGTTTATCTAAGAACACGCAGAGAAATTAGTCTTGCTTGCTGCAGATCCCAGCCTCCAGGTGGATGGAACATCGCTCAGGAACTGGAAGGCCATTCCAGCAACCAGCCTCTGCTGCTGCTGCTGCCCCGACAGTGGACACCCAATGTCCCTCCCTGATGCCTGCCCTGACTGTGACTCGCCCCTTCTGCTGCCACTGACAGAGTCCCGGCTAGTCTTCTTCCTGTTCCCTCACACTTGAGAACTAACGTCTTCTCTCCTCCAACGTCCAGGGACTCCCACTCTCTACATGTATGATGGTGGCTACCCTCTATGGGTCCTAGCCGGGTTCACTGAGGTCAGAGCAGTCGGTTAATTTGGTGATTAACAGAGCAGCTGACGGATGTGTTTATTATGCGAGGCCCTTGCCTGCCCTCGAGCCAGTTATCCACCTCTGGCTCTGTCAGCTGCCACCAGTCTGCTGGAATCACACAGGCACCTGTCCTACGAGGAAGCAGTGCTTCCTAAACGCCTCTCCAAAAAAAATGGAAAAGATGTGTAGACACTGACTATTATATATAAAATAGATAAACAAGGTCCTACTGTACAGCACAAGGAACTATATTCAATACCTTGTAATAGCCTATAATGAAAAAGAATAGGAAAGGAGTGTGTATGTATTTGTGTGTGTATATATATACATACATATAACTGAATCACAGTTTTATATATATATATATGTGAATCACTATGCTATACAAGAAAAATTAACACAACATTGTAAACCCACTATATTTCAATTAAAAAAATAAAAATAATTTTTAAAAGTGAATTTTTAAAAAAGCATAGAGAATATCTGACTTACTAATAATATATTTCCATGGAGCCTAGAGGAAGGCAGTCCAGGGGAGAACAATCCTGGGGGACCCCTAACACCCTAAAGAACAGAATATCCCCCTTCAAGCTGCTCAGCCCTGCTCCACTGTAGGTCTGCAGTCATGAAGGAACATGAACTGACAGAGACGTGAGAAGGCCCCACCGCTCTCATAATGCACAGAGCCTGCGGTCTGGTCAGAGCAGAGAACACGGCACATTACATAGCCTTCATGTGAGTGGCGAGAGCAGAAGTGCAAGGGGGAAAAGAACCATGTGATACTTTCAAGGTTATCACACTGTCCTTGTCCTCTCTCCATAGCCCACTGACCAAAGCACATCATGTAATTAAACCCAAAGTAAAAGGACAGGAAAACATATATATATCTGGATTTCCCTCTGGTAGGAGAAACTGCAGTCACAAGGTAAAAGTCAAGGATACAGGAAGAAGTAAGGAATTGGAGCCAATAATCCAACTTCCTTTATCATCGTTACTCACATTTTACAGATAAAGAAATTGTGGTACAGAGACACTAGCTGACTTGCCCAAGGTTACATAACTCAAATTCAGATTTGTCTGACTTTAAAACACATTCTCCCTTGTTTTACAGCACAAGGCCTCAAGATATGTTCTCTGAATTATCTCCTTCCAAATAAAGGAGTTTACAAATTGGCATCTAAAAAATCCTTTTGCAAACAGCAGCCAGATATTCCATTTTGCTCTTCTGCTTCCTGTTTCACTTGATCAGCCTAAATTTGTAACACGGGCAGGAGTGTGGAGATAAAATCAGCTCTGAAAATGAGAAAATGGATTTTCTTGCCATGCCTTTGCATTACAAATGGCCCCCGTCCACAGCAATCATGGCTGCACCTGGAACAGTGCGCCGGCCCCATGAATAATCCATGTTCCCCACACGCCTCCCCGCAGTGCTGACTCAGCGACGGCTCTCCTACTCCCCGCGAAGCAACAGCAGCGGATCCATCGCTCGGGTGAAGTGTGAGAATGTGACTGCACTCTGAACGTTTCCCTGAATCTTGAAGGCGGACCAGGGACTTAAAAATGGAATTAGACATTAACTGGACTGTAACACTTCCCTTCTTAGAACCTTCCAGTCCCTTCAAAATTAAATCTAGAATCCTTTGCGTGGCACCCAGGAGCTTTCGTGATTTCACCATTGCCTACCTGACCAGAACCTCATCCTCCCAGTCCCTGACCTTCAGCTTGACCCCTTTCACCACCTTCCTCGCCTTCCACACCAGACACACCCAACTGTACTTTGCCCAAGCAAACATGTTATCAGCATGGTTGGTCCCTTTTCCCAGAAAACCCTTCCCCCTACTCCTTGGCACTTCCTTCTTTCAGAAGTAGCTCAGGAATCACCTTTTACAAACAATCCTTCCTAACTGCACCCTCACCCCGGCACCCAGCTCGCTAGGGTTGGGGGCTTCTTGTCCAGGACACATTTTGTGCTTCTGACTATAGCTCTTATTGATCTGCATTAGAAGCACCTCTTTCCTTGCTGTCAGCCCCACACACTGAGCCCTGTAAAGCAACATTTTGGTTCTGATTCACATTGTTCTTGGCACAGTGCCCAGCAGTCATCAGATGTTTGCAGAAGAAAAGATTGGGAAGAGAAGGAAAAGAAAGGGAAGAAGGGAAGGGAGGGAGGGAGGAAGATGGGGAGGGAGGGAAGGTGGGAAGAAAGGGAAGGGGAGAGGAAGAGAGAGAAGAGGCGAGGGAGGATGAAGGGCAAAAAAGAACAGGGGGAAATTAAACCCCGTAAGAGAAGGTATTTTGTAAATAGCACATGGCCACGGAACTCAGAGGAGCCCTATTCATTTGCTCCTGGAAAATGCTGATGTGCACGGCTGGCTAGTCTCAGGCGAGGCTGTGTTGCCTTAAATTCTTCTACTCTGGCAGTCCAGACCCACTAACATCCTTTGTAAATTCAAGCGAGAGAACTTTTTTAAGAGTGGAGTCTCTTAACCAGTTCCTCAATGTGCTTCAGTGCGATCAATAACCAGTCCAGATGACAAATTAATGTTAAATACAGTTTGAAGAATGGCAAGAAAAAAACGTAGGAGAGGATCAGTGGGGAGTCTCTCCAGAACTGTGGCCTCACGGAATGCGTAAGGACCCTGCTGTGATTCCGTGGGTAAGAGGCAGGAGGGCTGGGAAGATGGACTGTGGGTTGGTTTGGAGATGATCAGTCATCTGGCGGGTGGGAGGGCCCTCTGGAAATGGAGTTCTCATTTCTGCTGTGGAAACTGGACTCCCAGATCAGCCCAGACAAGAGTTTCCACGCAATCGTTCCAAATGCCAATTGCTGCCATTTCTGCTTCAACACGACTGACTGACTGTGATTGTTTGATGGCTTTGAAGCCGCCTTTACACTCTAATAATTGCTCTCCGCAAACTGCACCTGAGATATTACCATATCTGATAAGGCTCTTAATTGATGTTTTAGTATAATTGCTTGGAAAACACATCCTTGGAAAGAATAGTTTGAATAGAAGATAAATCAAATATGTTCTAGGATTTTTTCTTTGCAGTCAGAGGGTAACTGCTTCTACCTACATCCCCTCCTCTTCCCAGAATCAACAATTTTATGATGTTGAGGCTTCAAAAAGTTGTAAAAACTCTGGAAGCTTTGCCCTTCTAAAAAAATATTCTTCTTTATTTCCCAAGAAGTCACCACAGCATACAGCTGAAGAGGGGAGATGTGGCTGTCATGATCTAGGTTTGCCAAGCTCCGGACCCTTGCCTGACTTGAAAACAGAATTTGGATTTGAGTAGAAACAGCAATGCACTTAGAGCACAAATGCACTTATTAGCTGAAACTCTTTGAGCCTCAATATTTTTCCACTGTGAAAAAGGGAAGATAACTTATTTTCACTGGACCATGGTGAGAATCTAAGAAAATCTGATGGATAAAAAGCAAAGCAAAAGCTAAACTATTATGGATTAAAACTATAATTGAGGGCTAGAATTAGTTGAATTGGAATAGACACTGTACATTAGTCTGTTCTGGCTACTGAAACAAAATGTCAAGGACTGGGTGGTTTAAATAACAGAAATCTATTTTCTCAGCATTCTGAAGATGGAAAGTCCTGGATTAAGGTCTGGGAGGGCCCGGTTTCTGATGAGAGTTCTCTTCCTGGCTTGCAGATTGCCCCTTTGGCCTCACAGGGCCTTTCCTCTGGGCACAGACAGACAGAGAGCTCTCTGGTGTCTCTCTTCTTACAAGAACACCAGTCCTATCAAATTAGGGTTCCATCCTAATGACCTCATTTAACCTTTGTCATCGCCTCACAGACCATATCTCCAAATAGAGTCACAGTGAGGGTTAAGGCTTCAGTGTATGAAGTGGGGGTTGGGGGGGACACAGACCTTTGTTTATAAAACACAGGTTACCAAGGGACTTCTCTTCACAAGTAACTTACTGTTTACAGAAACCTAACATGGCTTTAGATTCCACTTACCGTGTTTTAGGCTGGTTCAAATCTTTTCAAAGAAGTCATCTCTATTGCTCTGCAGGACTAATCCTTACCTCCTCTTTGCACTTGTTAAAACTCTTCTCTCCAATAGCTCTTAGCTCATTATATATATATATCTGTTTCTCTTAGGAAAGGTGGAGATTCCACTGCGTCAGAAGACATTATCTTTTCAATTCTGCATAACCAGATGACTGAGGACTCTCAGTGTGGTGTGGTAAAAACATGAATATATTTTAACTCTTTTGTCATTAACACCTTCAACCACATTCTAACAAATAACCCTCTCCAATTTCTTTAAACATCTTGGGCAGATTTTACCATTTCTAGTAACTGACAGTACCGTTTAAAACTTTAATCTCTAGATTGACTGAAAACTCATCTCTTGTCTTTTCATCAGAGATAGAAGGGGTGGGCTGGGCTACAAGATCCATGCAGGGCAACGGCACAGACCTGTGCAGGACCCGCAGTGCTCAGCTCTAGGGAGCAGGGTGCGTACAATGCACCATACAACCCCCCCGCTATAGCTGTCCAGGACGCCATCCGCACAAGCACAGAAGGAAGCCCTGAATACATGGCCTTCCAGTTTCTCTTCCAGCTCTAATTCTTTCCGAGTTTGATAAGGACCAAAAGAAGAATAGGGGAGGCAGGGGTCATCTTATACAACTAGTGACATTACCAGTAAAGGGAAGCTATCTTTAGTCTTGCCCTGATTCTGTCTGATTTATCATCTCCTGATTTCCACAAATAACAAGTATAACAAATTATAACAATTATAGTGATGCAATATATAATGCTTCTTGAGTACGCACTACCACCATACTTTATAAATTCTAAAACACAGTCTTTCATATTCCAGTATTTCTGAAATAGCAATCTGATTTATAATTGATGATGTATCACAGTTTAGTTGTCAGCATCTGTCCTTCTTTGGGGTGCATAAAGTAATGGTGAGTCTAACAGTGCTGGCCTCTGAGAACGGGTGAGAATGTACAAGATACAGTCCCAAGCTCTTTACTCGGGCTATCTAATACAGTAATACTGTGAGAGCAGCTACGATTATTTTCCCGTGTTACTGACAGGGAACCTGTGATAATGAGGCTTCGTGAGCAACCCCAGTCACACCTACCACGTGGAGGATGCAGTGAAACTGATGTCGATGGGGTGCTTCTTGGGCTTTCCTGGGGTGTTGTTTGGCCTCCTCCCTGTTTCCTACATCCCTGAAGAACCTCTCAGGGAGGGACAGTCGTGTCTCTGTCAGCCACCCCCGTGGTACATTTCCCAGACGTCCTCTCCAGGTGGGTGTCCCAGTGCCTGGTAGTCTCCCGGACAGCCCACCACTCCTGCTACTTCTCTCCCTTGTGGGCTCCTTCACAGGGAGCCACGTGAGATGCTAAGGTTGTCCTTTGCATTCCTTAGGACTGAGCAACCATTTTTCTATTCTCAGTTAGATAAACCTTATAATCTTTCCTTGGCTTCCGAGCTCATTTTGCTCCTGTAAACACCCTACATTCAGGAAAGCCCATAGAAGAAAAGATAGCATAAGATAGCATCCTCTGTACCAATTAAACCTCCCACCCTCCAGGTACACACATCAAGCCCACCCAAAACTTTCTCACCAAGTTCCTAAGACAACATCCAAATAAGGCTAAAGAATCTTTAGCCTAATATGTCTATTCAGCCAGCGAGCAAAATGCCAGTCTCCACATCTTACAGCTACTCCAGTCCCTGCAAGTAACAACTTGGAGCAATTTCTCACTCCCGCCCCTGCGCCTAGCTTTCAGATAAAAGAGCACTTCCTCTGCAGAAATACTGTTATTTTTCATACAGCAGAAAACACTATGCTTCCCTTAGATGGAGCTGGAGAGAGAAGGGGTCTGATTATCTTTAAAAAGTGAGGAATGAAGAACTTTGTCCTCAACTCAGACCCTATTCAATCCTTCTGGCAATAAACATAATCAACATTCTGTTCCATTATTTTCTCCCTGAATCTAAAGTACCTTGGGGCAGCCAGCCGCCCCTTTTAGAGAACTCAATGTATGGAGTGTGGCTGACTGGCAGCCTCCTGTGGGCACACCTTTGAAATTGATGTGATATTCACTCCAAGGCCACACTTTCTCCAAGCTGCTTCCAGCCAACAGGAGAAGTGTTAGACCCACACCATTAATGTCCCAAAGGGACATCTCAAAGGCACCTTTGTCTTGGCAACTCCCCATCAGCCTAGGCAAATCCTTCTCAAGAACTGTGCTATAGGCAGAGATCTTCCCACCCCAAACCCCAGTCTTTTCACCCCTTTCACAGGTGTCAGCCCTGAGTTATGGTCTGACAGTTCCTCCTGCCTCCTTCGGCTCCTTCTCCCTTTGTCTTTCACAAGCCTTTCCTCCAGTACTTCTCTTGCACATCGGGTATCTAATTCTGAGAGAATGTACCCCAACTGCCCGGCAGAGTAGAAAGTATTCAATCAGCTGCAGATTACACAGGTCTTTTGCTTTTTTTTCTAAAAAATAGAATTACCCCTGAGAAGAATAAGATGTACTTCTATTTTAGAATTTGCCATTGACAACCACGACCTTCTTGAAACTCCTCCCTCAGCTTCTGAGACTACATAGACCTATGGAAAGTCATGAGGGATATTCATTCCTTTGTTTTTTTAGATTCCACATACAAGTGAAAACATACTCTATTTGTGTCTCTGTCTGACTTATTTCACTAAGCATAATACCCAAATATAACCAAACAGAAACAGACTCAGAGATACAGAGAACTGGGGGTTACCAGTGGGGAGAGGGGGAGGAGCAAAGTAGGGGAAGGGGATGAAGAGGGCAAACTACTATGTATAAAATAAGTAAGTTACAAGGAAGTAATGTACACCACATAGAATATAGCCAGTATTTTACAGTAACTTTAAATGGAGAAAAATCTATAAAAATATCAAATTACTATATTGTACACCTGGAATCAATATATTTTAAGCCCGCTGTATGTCAATTAAAAAAGAAAAAATCATGAGTAAGATTTCAGGGACTTCACAGACCTTCTGAAGCTTACCAGTTGAGAACCTCTGGTCTGCAGGATAAGGTCAAAGTTCTTAATATGGCTTTCCAACCCCCCACTAAGCAGCCCCAGCTTACCTCTAGCCATACTGAACTGCCTTTGACTTCCGGGGTGTGCTAAGCTCTCTCTCGCCTCCCTGTCTCTGCACCTGCTGCTCCCACACCTGAAATTCCTTCTTGTCTTCCCTTCTGCTCCAACTCACCCCAGCCAAGGGTCAGCTAAACAACTTGACCACATTGAAATCTTCTGCAGATCGCTAGTAGAAGCACCCCTCTTTTTGTCCACTGCCCCCCGAACACAGCTTTGTTATAAATTTCCAATTGCCTCTTTGCATGGCTTCCAAAACTGTGCGCTCTTAGAAGGCAGGAGCCGTGCATTACTTTTCTGCGGTTCCCAGGACCTAGCGCAGTGCCTGCTGCGTGGTAAACACTCGGTGTGAGTTGTGCTGTTGCTGCTGCTGTTACTGGGTTTAGTCAATGAACACCCGACACCGGATGCTGGACACACACAGCTGTGTGACCTTAAGGGATGGATTCTCACAACAACTCTGAGCCTCAGTTTTAATTTCTATAAAGAAGAGATAATAACGACTACTTCCCTGAAAGTTCTGTCACTACAAGCACTAGTAGCAACGTACTGGATACAGTTCTGTCCTTTACTGGCCCATTTCCAGTTCAGTACGATTGATAATATCCTCCTTAAAACTCTCTGGTCTCTTCTCTTTTCCTTTTGTATTTCCTATCTTACTTGACTTTTATCAAGTCACCCAAAAAATCTTGGCCGTGATCTTTGAGTCAGTCCTCCCCCTTATCTACCACTCCCAATCAATTACCTGCCACTCCCAATCAATTACCTACCTAGTCCTGTACATCTCGCCTTCTGTTGGGCTGCACCTTGCAAGCCTGCAAGCCTTGTGGTTGCCCAACCTTGACACTGAAGAAAGAGCCCAGAGACACTGACAGAGACATCATAGGCTTATGGGACAGGGGTATCTCACACATCTGAAGCAAGGTCCTGGAGTGACACCCACCATGCGCGTCAGACGGGACACGACAACAGCCTCGCTGCTCCGAGGAGGAGGAGGCTACTATTTATAGGGGGGAACTGACGCCAGGGGGGCTCTTCAGTTACCCGGGACTAATTAAGCCTTATAATTAAGAAGACTGGATAGTCATGTGAGTGAAGCAGGGCCAGGTCAAGCAGGGATGTACAGAGAGCAAGAGAACAGCCACCATGAATGGCCTGATCACACACTTTCTAAACATTTTATTCATTTTCCCATTGACTCTAGCCTAGTTGGGGCCACCATTACCCCCTTGGGTTTTTACAATATCACATAAGCAAATAACTCGTCTCTCTGCTTCTGGCCCTAGCCCCCTCCAATCCATTCTCTGTACCCATGTCATAAATCTGACCATGTCTTTCTGTCCCTGAAAATGCTTCCTGGCTCCCTGCCGCCTAATAACAGCTAACAATTACTGAAAGCTCCTTCGCTGCCTCACAACAAACCTGTGAGGTAGGTACTGCTATTACTCCTGTAATGCAAATGAGGAAGGTAAAGCACAGGAAGGGTAACAACTTTGTAAGTTACCTGCATTTGAAATGATTTCAAGGTTCTCAAAAGAATTCTACGTCTCTATATGATGTTGCCCCTGCTTGACTTGACAGCCTTGGCTTAAATTTCAACAAAACTTATGTCTCAACAGAACTAAGCTGCTTTCTGCACATTTCTTGCTATATCCTGCCTCAGAATCTTTGTGCACACTGTTCCTGTGACTAAAACTCACTTTCCAGGCAAGCCGTCTTCCTTTTCCTAGCCAGCTCCTCTGGTCCCCAAAAGGATTAATTCTTCCTGCTCAGTGTTCTGACATCCCCATTAAATATATTTGCCATTGTATTTACTGTGATAGATCGATAGACAGAGAGCTATATAGACGTATATGTAAATTTATGTACCCCTCTCTCCAAACATAGATTAATAATAGTGACCATACTAACAGTATTAATAATACTATGCTGCTAATAGTGTATCCATCAAATGAATGAATGATACAGCCTATAAGTGTGCATGTGTTACTTCCCAGTGAGGTTATCTTTAACCATTGACATAAAGGAAATTGGAGTGAGCCAAGCAAATAAAATCTCTCCTCTCATTTCTTCTGGAATGCTCTAAGGCCTCGGATATAGCCTGGCTGGAAATGTTTCATGGGACCAAGTGGACCCACCTGCTGAGAGAGCTGGGCTTCATATTTATGGCCTTTGTGAAGCAATGGATAATATGTAACACATCACCTTGCCTTGCTTCCCAAATTCCAGAATATGGAACATGCATCAAATTGAAAAATAGCTTATGGTAGTGCATCGACAGCTGTCAGAGCTCAAGATACAGGTATCAAGAAACGAAGCAGGTGTGGCCCCTTTCCCATCCAGGGACCCACTAATAGAATTATGCTTCCTGCCCTCCCAGCAGTGTTCTTGGGCCTGGGGAACACGTCCACCAGGGAACTCAATGATGATTCCCCCGAATGGGAAACACTGGGACTGTGACCTGGCTACTTTGCATACGTCCTTTCAGTGGACAAATAGACAAGAAGTTTCAACATGATGAGGGCAGCAGGAAGAATGTATACAGAAGTCAAGAGATTCACAGAAGAGTCTTTTACTATTTCCATGCCAAGTAATAATCACTGATGGGCAATGACAGCAGCCACAACCCAATAGGAGTTAAGCCATGAAGGGCTCACTCCCACCAGGGATGAAGGTCTGTGTTACTCCACCGGGAAACTAACCAGACTAGCTGAAATCCAGGCCACAGGGGGGAAATTCTAGAGTGACAGAGGATGGAGCTGTGTTTCTCAAGACCGATCCCTAGTGAGCACCTACCAGACACCAGAATTTTTGACATCTTTCATCTCATCTCGTGCTGCAAATTGACTAGTGATAGAGGACCATTACTGCACATCTATTCCTTAGATAATAAAACTGAAACCAAGAAAGACAGAGTGGGATCTCAGAACAGATATTTACTTACCTTGAATTAGAAAACAATATTGAGTAAATTATTTAACATATCTGAACCTTTTAAATGGTGCAAATTAACAATAAATGTCCTAATTTTCTTAAGGGATTGATACCAAGGTTAGAAAGTAACCTGTTCTGTTAAGTGTCATTTTCCATAGTGATGAGGAAATAAATTCAGGTTCTAAATATAGCTTTGAATAGGAGTATGTAGCCTGAGGTCAAGGTCCTACAGATTGTATAGTACACACAGTTGAATACGACATTGAGTCAACTTTCTGTACAGTTCATAGTACATCTTACTGTAGATCTTGGGCAAAGGTGAGGAAGAAGAGATTTCAGGTCTCCTCATTCTAGTCCATTGTGTTTCCATAACGCAGTTCCAATGGCAGCTGATAGGAGTAAATGATGAAGGTGTTTTAAAGGGCTTGAGTACCCTGGCACCTTTCAAAAGAGTCCATGGAAAACCTGGGGTGGGGATCTTTAAGGCCTCCTTCCCCTAGGAGCCCCACCCCTACCTGCAGGTCTACCCTGGCTCCTGGCTGCTCCTGGCTGGCCTCCCTGGGTGGAGCTGGCTTCTCCTTCGCGCAAAGCAGCTGTGGGGGTGGGAGGTGGCAGGAGAAGCGGGAGTCTGTGTAGCAATAAAGCTTGAATTCACACACACGCACACAAGAGCCTAGAGCAAATGAGAGATTCTGTTTGCCAATGTGAACAAGAAGTTGTCCGTGTTAATAAGTAAGCCCCTGGCACTTGATAATCCTCTAAAGTCTTTTATTTCTTTATTTTTATTTTATTTCTTTTTTGAAGTGGGGGAGGTAATTAGGTTTATTTATTTACTTTTTTTTTAATGGAGGACCCTGTACATGCTAAGCATGTGCTCTAACACTGAGCTATACCTTCTCCCCTCTTTTATTTCTTTTCATGGCTAGTTTGTAAGGTTAATTGTATGTGCCAGATAAAAGAGAAAGGTGTGTGTGCAGACGATGCTGAGATGTTTTCTTTCACAGCAAAAACATTTGGATGATTAAGAGTAAGGTCAAAGGAGGAAGAAATAATAACGTTAACATGAAAACTGTCCATTTAGTAAGTGCAGGGCTCAGGTTAGGAACCTAATACAGAATTCTGTGTAACAGAAGTAGAGGCAACACTGATGAACATCCCCAGACTTTTGCACTTCGAAGCAACCTTTCTTTCCCTAAGACTATTATAGATGGTTGGTGCGGATTGAAGGAACACGCTCTTAAAGCATGGAGTATGGAATGTAATATTTACAGAGTTGGGTCCTATAATGTCTCATCAAAGGATGGTGTTGAGAGGGGACTGGAATTCGAGAAACCCTGTGTACCCTCTGTAGGTTTCACTGGCCCATGTAGGTGCACAGCTAGAATTCTAAAAACTAAAGCAACTTGAACAAAAGCACAGAAGTTAGGTTTCATAAAGCAGGTTAGGCTCAAGCACAGAGCATGTGAGGGATGCCAGGAAATGTTGCTTTTGATAAAATTGCAAGAGGACTTTGAATGCTTTGCAGGCACTTGTGAACGTCCAGTAGGCTATGAGGAATTACCATTCTTGACAAGTTGAATAGCATGATGTGAAATACACTTTAGAAAAACTGATCCTGCCACAGTATATGGAAAGCTGGAGTGAGAGACAGAAATAAATGAGGCAAGCAGTTAAGAGATGATAACAGTGTGATATAGACTACACCACCATCTAGTCTACAGTGGAGTGTAGACGCATTTATCCTACTCTTAATTCTCAGAGTATATTATGGAAATCTGGGGTTGCTAGATAAGGGACCTCCAAATAAAAAAAGTAGATCTTCTTCCCATTCCCAGAAGATCTCATGGTGAAAGAAAAAGATAAAGAATTCTAAATAACAGCATTTTTGGAAAGAGAAGGTAGGCATCTAGACCTCTGTGACAGAGATTGCTGGATGTCACCTGGTAAAAATGTTCACCTTCTTTCACTGTAAAATAATCTTGTTATTATTTGAGATGGCAATGAACCCAGCTAAAAGACTGCATTTCCTAGCCTTCTTGCAGCTGAGTGTGGTAAAGCTGAAAAGATTTGGGTAATGAAAAGTAAGTAGAGAGCAGGAAAGCTGCTCAAGGAAGCTGACTCACCTGGAAACTGAGTCCTTTCTTCCCATGCTGCTTCCTCCTGCTGCCAGCCTGGAATGCAGATGTGATATTGCTCCAGCAGCCGTCTTGGACAATGAGGTGACTCTGAGAATGAAAGCAATATGAAGTGGAAAATGGTTGGCCCTGAATATCTTTTGCCTAGGAGACAAACTCCACTCTTGTTTAAATCATTATTGTCTGGCATTTCCTGTTATGCACAGCTGAACCCAAATCTAACTGATACTGCAAATTTGTAAAAAAACAAACCTTGGGAACCTGGAATTTAGATGCAACTCCTTTAAAGTAATTACTAGGGGGCCATCCAGGTTAAAGAATTTCAGAGATATTATCTAGCCTACCCACCCCCACCTTTTACAAGGCTGCAGCTATGAAGTCTACTCCATGCAGCCTCCCTGCAGATGACACTGCTTTCGATTCTGTTTTCTAAAAATCTCAACAGCAGACCCCTTCCTTTCCATCCCTACTACCATCGCTTAATACAGTTTCTCATCTTTCACTTGATGAACCATTGCCACAACTTCCTAATTTGTTTCCTGTCTTTAGTTTTGCCAACCCCACACCCTACACCATTGCTTACTGCCTTAGTTCCAGTTGCTATAACAAAACACCATAAGAGGAGTAATTACAAACAACATTTATTTTTCACAGTTCTAGAGCCTGGGAAATCCAAGATCAAGATACCAAAAAATTTGGTGTCTGGTGAAGGCCACTTCCTGGTTATAGTTAGCAACTTCTCACTATGTCCTCACATGGTGGAAGAAGCAAAGTTTCTCTCTAGACCCTCTTTCATAAGGCGCTAATCTCATTCACGAGGGCGCCACCCCTATGACCTCAGCACCTCCCAAAGTCCCCACCTTCTAATACCATTTTAAATGAGAGCAATTTTGGATATCTATATATTCATTTATTTACAAATAAAACATGCTAACATATGTAAAACATTTTATGAAAAAATACTGTATTTTCAAAAAATTATCGAGAAGAGCAGCACTCCTTCATATTTCTGAAAATTTTTCTAATGTCTGGCTTAACAGAAGATGTTTCTAGCTTAAAAGATTTTTCATGTCTGTGTCTATATTCCCTCTATTTGGATATGTAGTTTAGGCCAAAGTCTATAAAGAAAATTTGGAGAATTTTGTGGATACTATTCTTTGAATCTAAGCAAACAGTAAGTAGTAGTTTATTAAAGCTTAGCTGCAATGTAGAATCTGGAACCATATTAATGAGCTTTTGACACTCTTTACTTTATAATCTATTGGTCAAACTTGAATGGATCTTTTACCCATGGTCTTTGTAGTATCAATACATGAGTCATTTTAAAAACATTGGCTTAGTGGGTGGGTATAGCTCAGCGGTAGAGCATGTGCTTAGTATGCATGAGGTCCTGGGTTCAACCCCCAGCACCTCTATTAAAAATATATATATATTGGTTTAGCCACGTAGATCTTCCAAATGTTAGTATGTTGATGCTAAGCTATCAAGAAGTCGTATTTTTTACTATCACCACAAATTTCATCAGAAAAGTCATTAAGTATTAGGAACTGTCAAGTTCATAGTGGTAGATACAAGTTTTCTAAAACTCTGATTTTTATTTGAAAGTTCAAATTTTATCACTGGCAACAAATACTGTTTGTTTCCCTTGAAGTAAAAGGCCTACTTTATTCATGAATATGTCTTCTAAACACCCAAGTCTGAACATAGGTTTTTTATACATTATTCTTCTAAGTAAAGAGTATTGTTTCTTGAAAAAAGGTAGCTAGTTCAGCTCGCAACTCAAACAATCGTGCAACTTCTTTTTTCCCAAGGCGGGCATTTTACTACAGTATGAAGCCAAATAACTTTACAGCAGAACTAATTTGACACAGAGATATTAAAAAGCATGCAAACAAGGTTAATATTTAATGAAATTAATTGTTACTGTTCATTTCAAGGACATTCTAAATTAAACTGGCCTTTTTAGCTGTGAGTGCAAGGTAGTAAAGAATGCGATGATGATCTTACAGTTTGCTATGGATTGGTGCTAAGGGGCCTGAAATTTTGTTTTGTTACGTTTGTAACATTACATTCCTTTGTAGCATCAGTACAAATGTCAACATAGTTGGGGAGAGAAAAAGGCAAAAAATGTTTTAGGATCATGAAGAAAGTAGTTTTGACCTCATGGACCTTCTAAAAAGGGCTCAACAATTTAAAAAGTGTTTAAAAAAAGGGGGGGGGGTGCTCAAGACCCTAGTGTCCCACATACCATACTTTGAGAACCACTTTTACATCTTCTCTTCCAAAATACACAAAGTAGCAAGCTGACTATGATACTTAAGTTGAGATTTCAGCAGCAGAGATCTTACTTTAAATTTTTCTTTTTTAAATTTTTTTAAGCGTTTTTTGGAATTAGTTTTATTTTTAACCTTAAATATATACATGAAAATATAGGTTAAAATGTTATCTAAATTAAAAAAAAAAATTCTATAGAATCAGTAGCCTGATCCTACTTCCCCCTCTTCTGAGAGCCGCCTCGTGCAGGTCTTCTGATACAGGGTCTGCGGAAGCTGCGTATTTCTAAGTAACTGGGTCCTACAGACACATCTAAATGGCCTAGAAATAAACCAATGAATTCCTTTCCTGAAAATGCTGGCCTCAAAACTTTGGAATGTGGACAGTTCATTAAAGCAGTTTCTTGCCAGCGTCTAAAGCTGTAAGACGTAAAACTTTGAAAGAGTCAGTGACAATGCTTCTTACCAAAGAAACCGCCAGTCTGCAGCAAGAGCAAAGCAGAGGTTGGAAGTGAAGAGACACCTTATTAATGTTCAGATAAACAGATCCCAGTTTTCCCTGGGCCCAGCCATGTCCCTGTTCCTGCTACTGATGTGACACCCCGGTGCCTTGACAATAAAAGCCCCTCTGAGATAAAATCATTTATATAGGTTTCCTATCATTTTCAATTAAAAGCATCTGAAAATGTAATTCTGCACAGGGGGACTCCTCAACTGTGGGGCCCCCCGAGTCATCCTCTAAGCAAAATTGAGAGCCCCACCTTTGAGCCAGCGTTAAACCTGGCACTCACAGCTGGCATAGCCACTGTCTCCTGCCATCTCATCCCACTGTAATGCTGTCGCACCTGGCTGTCCCCTCAGTACACTGCAAGACCCTGGAAAGCAGTGAAAATACAGGACTTTTTTTTTTTTTTGACTTAAAACTTAGCAAATTAAATATATGAATGGATAAGGGTAGGGGGAGAAGATGGAATGCAGAAGAAGAGGGGGAAAAAAAGACCATTGACATGGATATAAAATCTTGTTCTATTCATTTCTGGCTAAGTTGTTTCAACTTTCTGTGCCTTCATCCACCCACCTAAAAACACTTGGGCCCGAAGGCTGATGCTGCATTAGACGAGACCCTTGAAATGTTTTCATGAAGTAAAGTTTTCCTAAGTTAAGAAATGCCATCCTTGCTGGTTCAATTAGAAACAGAAATTGTATCTTTCTGATGTTACAAAAACCATGTCTGTAATGGTTCCTCTAGGAACCATTGAGCATAAAGTTTACAAAACTTTCTATTTTGTAAATTGGAGGCATCCAAAGAGACCCCACCCACCTTCTCCCATTTAACTACTTAATTATTCAACAAACTGGAAAATCAATTCCCTCAAACCGTGAAGAACTCACTCCAATATAAATTTTATAACTCTTTGATAAGTCTTTTTATCTCCATTCCCTCATCTGTCATACAGGGAAAATGTCACCTTATGAGTTAAGTGAGAATTTTTTTCTTTGATTGTGTTTATCTTTTTTTAAATTAAAGTATAGTCAGTGACAATGTGTCAATTTCTGATGTACAGCATAATGTCCCAGTCATGCATATATATATATATACACACACATATATTTGTTTTCATATTCTTTGTCATTAAAGATTACTACAAGATAATGAATATAGTTTAGTGTTTTTTGAGCAGTGTGTTCACAGCACCTAGCCTGGGGTAAAACTAAGTCTACTGTCTTAAAACCTTTTTCTTCTCTCCTATAAACACCATGTACATCAGGTTTCCTCTCAGGATGTTTGGACTGAAATAACATTTATCTCTGACCTAAGCTGAGAGGAGTCAGAAGATTGGCCTGAATTCACACTGCTAGTCACCGCTGCCGCCAGAAACTCAGCACAGCTTCCTGATGCCAAAGCCTGCTTTCTCCACACCTGCGGTCTCCCCGACTCAGAGAGCTCAAAGACTTAAGCTCAGATCAAAGACAAGTATTTTATTCCATCTTTGGGTATGTAAGCAAATGAATTTTATAAAGAATAGAAAAAAGTGCCGGAAAATGATGGCGCACATTTTTAAAGACATTAAAATCCAACTAAAAATCATGACGAGTAGATTAGAAAGAGAAGGATGTGGATTTCAGTCACTGCCCTGAAACTGGCTTGCTGAGTGGGGCAAGTCACTTAAGCAAAAAGGACAGTAAGTTCATCATGTGTCAAGTGAGAAAATTTGTTCTTATCTTGCAGAAAGAGAGCAAATTCATTTTCTGAGCCCCTACCCACGGGCTTTACGAGCATGACCCTACCTAATTCTTACAAGTGTCTGCTCGTCTGCTTAGCAGGCAGTATTATACGTTTCTTTCTGACAAAGAATCTGAGATCTAAAAAAGTTAATTTAATTTGCCCAAGATTACAGAATTAATACCTGGGATTCCCACCACCCCTAGTCTGCATGCCTTAAATGATAAAATAAGATGAGAGATGAGAACAGACGTGTCACACAAAAGCTGGCACCTTTGGGGAGAGCAGCAGGATGATCCCTGAACATCAAATCAGGAAATTTGAGTTTGAAGTTCCTACTTCACCACTTACTAACCATTCAGTCTGGACAACCTTGCTTCGCATCTCTGAACCTCTGTTTTCTCACCAGTAAAATGGGGCAGACTAGAATCACATTCCCAGATGCCTGCCTTTCAGAGCAGTGATGAGGCCCCAGCAAGATCACAGTTGTAAGACTGCTTTGTGTTCCACAGAGCCCAACACAAACGTGTGCTATTATTATTACCATTGCTATTACTGTTATTATTACACCATGTTCTTTGGGCAAGACATTTATGTTAAACTGACACAGCACATAATTGGAGTGCTCAAGTTAAATAAATGAAGTCAGCTGTCTGACTCCTTTAAGATAAATGATGTTATTACGACATAATTGTATAACCCCATATAGCTTACAGCAGCAAAAGGATGTGTATTTCGCATGCCCTCCTATAATTACACCCCCATTATAATTTTGCAGTTAGTTGCGATGAGCTCTGGTCATGAAAACATGCCAATTTTGTAAGGGATTGAAGTCTGCCTAATTTTAGCAAATTGAGAGTCACACAAAAGAAAAGAGATAAATACTATGTTGTTATTTTTCATTAGAGAATTGCTATATTAAGAGGCTGCGATCCAGCTGTGTTTGTTTAAATAAAAGTGTGATTTGAATACCTCCTACAGCTAATGTTCCTGCCAATGAATAAAAGATAAAATGCGGCTCCCCTCTTGTTGGATGGGAGTCTCTGCATTCTAGCTGACTTGGAGATTTATTGTTCCACATAAGGAAGTTGAAAGCGTGGAGGGCAGACCACACGCAGGGGCCTTTTGTGTATTGTTTCAAGCCATACCACTAATAGATTTCTTGCACCGAGGCTCCCAGCAATTCAGCTGTGCTCAAATGCTCCACTTAACTGTGAAAAAAATAATAATAAAATAGTAATTATGCCTCAATGGCAAACACAGCCCAGCTCGATGCCACAAGGAGGAGAGTGAAGAGGAACAAATATCATTCAGAGCAGGAATGTTGTATCTGAGTGTCATTGTGATCCTGGATTTAAGCCTCCTTTATTTCTTCCAAGCAGACTCTCTCACTTACAGCCCGATGCCTTTGTCTCCCCAGTGTCCGCCCCCTACCCCCACCCCATCCCCCCGTAAACTAACAGCCTTCTGCAATTCACTGCTTGGCAAGCTGGCCAACCCACAATGAAAGATAAGAGGTGAGATCCAAGATGTCGTTACAATGTAGTCAATTCCAAAACGTCTAGAATGATGTTCCAGGAGTCTGGCATACCAGGACATAGGCAACAAGAGAGTCTCTGCCCTCAGGTAGGTCACAGTCTAACAACAGATGTAAGATACATACATAGTCCCCATTCTCCAAGCCAGTAGGTGTGACTTTTTTAAAACACCATTATCTGGACACTACTTGCTCTGGACCACTCAATTCTTGCCCCACTTCACCCTCTAACATAGCCATACCAGACTTCTCCTTCTCTCTCTCCATCCACCCCCACCACACACACAGCATTCTGTATTAAACCCCCAGCCCTCTGCAGGTGTTAACTATCCCCTCTTTCTGACTTCTTCCCTCCTTTACTCATGTAGTAAATGCATCTTTGTAATTTAGTTCAAACTTCAGCTCCCAGAAGTCTTCCCTCCACCATCCCCAAGAATGCTCCAAGAGCGGGATGAACAGATCTCCTCTCTGTGGTGAGAACACCTGTGCTAACTTGCACGCTGGTCCCCAGTGGAGAAGACTGTGCCAGAGAGACGTGCATGATGTGTTCCCCATCTCCATTCTGGGGGAGTGGAGCACACCTCTTCCCCTCCCACCAGTCCTCGCGATCCGCCAGAACTGCAGCCATCATGAGCAACTGTTACTGACAGGAATGCATTTTTCAGATGTGTTGAGCTGGAATAAAAATCAAGAACGATATTTGTATTGAAACACTTGTCTTTCTCTCTGCCAGGCCTTTGAGGAGGGACTGTCTTTTCATCCCTGTGTCCTCAGGATTCATTACAGTGACTAAAATTTTATAGACATATAGTAAACGACAGATGGATGAGTGTATGGAAAGAGAAGCAAATAAACATAATTTAGGAGCAAAGGTGACTGGTGAGACAGGAAAAGTGAAAACAAAATGCAGTTAGAACCAAAACAAGGGACAGTTCATTTGCAGCTGGAAAAAATTAGAGGCAGCTTATAGAGAAGTAACCATTGTGCTAAGACTTGAAAAATCTTGTGATTAGGAACCAGACATTCCAGGTGAAGAGAACAGTAAAAGTGACTATTTAACAAATCTACACTATCCACAGGGTGTAGTTACACTCTCCAAAGGGTGTAGTTACTTTAGAAGTAAAAACTTTGAAACGTTTACACACTCTTCCAATAATAACCAATCTCTGAATATTTTTGGAACAGTCTTCAAGGTCTACCTACATAGGCACTGAAGAAAATCTATTTCAGATGGCTTTGGGTGTTTTTAAACCCAAATCTGGACTACCTAGCTTAATTTCCCACCTCACTGTTCCTTCAAAGGTTGAATTATACACAATCCACATACACAGCATGTGCTCAATATACTGAGTGAAGTCAGTGAGGTAACAAACTCAGAATTGCCACCACTGGGGACAATAAAAGTGTCACATTACTTCATCATCATCGCCAGTTCAGAGTGAAGAAGAATTGCCTGGTGAAAAAGAAAAAAGCACACCGCTTACTGGCTGTTTAACCTTGTGCGTGTTATATAACATAGCTCAGCTTCAATTTCCTCTTTTACAAAATGACGCTAACAATTGTTGCTTTGTAAAGCTATTGTCAGGGTCGAATCTGACGGCTATTAGGTTAAGTCATATAAAATTGCAATTTTGTAGGTGAAAGATCAGCAATTTAATGCGATTCAACTCAATAGAACAGTGATTAGAGTCTCGTAAATGCTTCATTTATGTTAAGGATAAATCTTTATTGTATGGACACGAGAAATGCCAGTTTAAACCTTAGTTTTATCATTTACTAGCAGTAAATGAATAGGTCACTTGTTGTTATAGCCCCAGTTTCCTCATCTGTAAAATGGGGTTGATGATACTCCCCTTGTCGATATACTCTAAGAATAAAAGAAATGCAAAATATCCGATACAAAGACGCCACTCCACCCATACAAGCCTGTATGACTGCAAAAGGCCAAGATTTTATGAAACGATTCCAGAGAAGTATGATAGGGAGAAAGTTTATTCAAGAGCAGTTTACAGCCAGAGGTATTCTGGCCCCATGTTGGAATATTTTTTAATTGAAATCCTATGACTTTGCACGTAATTCTAAAGAACTGGTGTGTTGGAGTGGACTTATTTAAGGCTAAATAGAGAGCTGAGCAGGTGCTTGCCAGAAGCCACTGAGAGTCTGGTTTATCTTGTCTGAGTGCGTTTAAATAACCAGAATGCCTGAAGTCTAAAAAAAACCTATTCAAGCAGTAACCATCATGATCAAACCATCATAGTTTTTTTGTTTCGGTTTTGGGTTTTTTTTTTTATGGCACAGGAATCAAAACTAGATGTGACATAGAGGGATCTGATTAACAGAAGTTTCTAACCTAGAAGATCATATAGAATGTAGTCATTCAAACTATCAGAATTACTATTATTATCATTATTATCAGGAATAATAACTAAGTTAGGAGAGTATGCAAAAGTGCTGGGCAGACATGGTTTTTATCAAATGCATAATAAAGTACTTATTTGGGTTGAATTTTGGAATAGCTGAGAAGCAGTGTGTAGGGACTGTAAGAAGACGTTGTTCACACAGTGTACACGGGGGAGTGCTTCGTCGATGTTCGGAATGTGTGCTTGGGGACTTCCACCTCACATGCAAAGTTTACAGGGCACATCTTAATGTGGTGCTGAAAATAATCGCCAAATCTCTAAAGGTTTCTTCACTTACAATCTGGATCGGGGATGATGTCAGGTATCCTCAAGGGGATTTCTTGGAATGTGTTCTATTTTAAAAAGGAGGAAAAAAAAGCAAAGGAAGACATTTTGAGCTACACTGTGAGGCATTCAAATGGGGAGAGGGAAGAAAGAGGCTCCTCGCAAAACCAGGACCTGAAAAATGAAATCTGAAGAAACATTTGGGGCTGAAGAGGACACCTCAGGGCCCTTCATAGGGTGTTGGGTATCCAGAGTTTTTGCCAATGAAGCTCTCTAGTAGGGTCTGGGGTGGGAAAGGGTGCTTCATGTGTGGACTCTGGGATTTTGAGGTGCCGGAGCTGGCTGAGCCTGGAGGAGACTGAACTCTATCTGGCCCTAACGTCCTCTCAGGACACCATGAAGCCGCAGCCTGGTCCTGGGGAGACTGCTGCCCTGGACAGACTAACCAGATCCAGGCTGTTGTGTGACAGCTGCAGTATAGTGGGGAAATGATGGGTTTTCTCCTATCAGAAGTCTGAAACCAATTCAGCATGAGATTTTAGTCTTTTGAGAAAGAGCTTGAATGAGAACCAGGAGAACTTGAATATGAATGTATTTTTTCAAGATCCCTGACATATGCCAAAAGAAAAGTTAAGTGACACATAGGATAGAATAATGTTTCCTAAACTGTTCCCAGAACACAGATCTGAGATGTTACATACACACACACACGGAGTATTCTGTGGTCAGATAAATCTGGAACATGCTGCATGCTGTGTTTACATCCGTCCTGATTAATAACAACATTAGTAAATCAAATGCTCTGAGAAAGCCTGTAATAAAAAATAGTATATTTAATTTTGTTTAGTCCCTTTGGGTGTTGTTTTATTTTGTTTTCTTTTTAATTTTTCTTATTGAAGTATAGTTGATTAACAACGTTGTGTTAGTTTCATTTGTATAGCAAAGTGATTCAGTTATATAGATACATACATATTCTTTTTTCAGATTCTTTTCCATTATAGGCTATTAGAAGATATTGAATAGAGTTCCCTGTGCTATCTAATAGGTTTGTTGTTTATTTACTTTATATATAGTGGTTTGTATCTGTTAATCCTATATTTCTAATTTATCCCCCTTCCTTCCCCTTTGGTAACCATAAGATTGTTTTCTATGTCTGTGAGTCTGTTTCTGTTCTGCATATAAGTTAACTTCTATCATTTTTTTAGATTCCACATATAAGCAATACCATATGATATTTGTCTTTCTCTGTCTCATTTTCTTCAACTTGTATGATCACCTCTAGGTCTTTTTAAAACACAACACCTACGAGCACCTCTCAAAACATCAGCCTTCTTACGAATTCGGTTTGGGAAGTAGAGAGGCTGCAAGCATGATTGTGTCAAACATCTGTGGTTTCTGTGCATGTCTTCCAGGGACTGCCTAATCCCTCCCTCCGCAAGGATGACTCCCATGAGGCACCTATTCCAAAGGATGCAGGTCAGCATTCAGGTACATCCTCTTGAAAGCCCTCTCTAACTTTTCCACTAGTACAAGTTAGGAAGCTGCAGCCCCTGGGTATAGCACACGTGACAGTGCACTGAAATCATCTGTAGCTGGAGCCTCTTGTCCCTGCCAAGTGTGAGTTCCTTGAGGTCAGACTTGCCACCGAGACACTTGTACCCCAGCAACTACCCAAATACCCAGAGACCCTGAGTTAACATCCTTCACGTGATTGTTAAGGTTTGCTAAGCTAAACATTTCTTAGATGTTTGGACAAACCTTCTGTGCTTGGTCTGAAAGTCAAAGCACTTCCAGGCCTTCCTCTGCAAAGGCAGATTCCTTATCCCTGGTTTGATTGTCTGCACAGAATTGGAGTCTTGAAGAAAAGTGTAAGTAGAAACTTAGCTTCCGGCCTGCCAAATAAAAGGCTCCTATCTGTGATCTGACAGCCAACAACAAAAAGCTTTATTCCAAAAGGCTTGATCTCTACAGCATGTTCAGAATGTATCCAGTCCACTTCAATCCCACCACCACTATCCTGGTTCCAGGGTTGGAGATCTCCCATCAGTGACATTACCACGGTGTCTACACTGCATTCCTACCTCCCATTCACCTTACACAAGGTCCATCATTTTCTCTATTAACAATAGGTACCACTTCTACAGAAAACCATGCAATGCATTTTCACATACGTAATATTATTTTGTATTATCTAGACCACAGTTTTTTCCTGCTCCCCCCAAAATATTTCACAGAACCTCATAAACCTATCTAGTCATTCAAGACCATCCAAAACCTGGCCTATATTTTATATTGATTGCAAAACTGAGATTGATAGTTTGGGCATTTATATTTTATAAATACACTTTGTTTAAGGATTCAAATGATAAATTTTTATCTTAATTCAGTTCTGAATATATTTACTTCTATGCGTAACAATCAATGCATGCTTTAATTTTTTACTAAGGTGCAAAACAAACTCCAAATACATTACACAGGTATTATATCTGTTCAGTTCGAGTAGCCAGAAGTATCCATTTCTTCTAATTCACTCAAACACACTCTGTTCTGAATTACCCTTAAATATCTCTTTCTTGACTGTATTTTTAACAGTCAACCTTATATACAGTTTCTATGCATAAAAATACATCCATTTAAAAGCTCCCTCATGCTTATTTGTGGTCAATCTCACTGAACCGTTATCCCAGGAAACCTCTAATCTGTTTTCTGCTATTACAGACTAATTTGAATTTTCTAGAATTTTGCATAATGAAATTATTACACAGTCTATACTTTTTTGTGTCAGCTTCTTTCACTCAGAATAATGTGATAATTTTTAAGATTCATCTGTGTCATGTGTTTAAATGTATTTTAGCCTTTTAAATTGCTGAGTAGTGTTCCGTGTGTGGTTATGTCATAAAATTGCCTATCCAGTCCCCCACTGATGAGCATTTAGGCTGTTTCCAGCTTAGTTACCAATACAGCTTCTATTAACATTTCCATATGTGGAGACATATGTTTTTATGTTTCTTTCTTTCTTTTTTTTTTTTTGGAAATGCTGAGTTCATATGGTTAGTGTATAAAAAATTTTTATAAGAAACTACCAAACTGTTTTCCAAAGTGGTTGTACCATTTTACATTTTCACCAGCAACCTATGAGATATTCAGTCCTTCCTAACCCTTTCCAGCACTAAATCTTGCAGACTTTTTCATTCTAGCCATTCTAATGGAGGTGCAGTGGTATCTCACTTTGGTTTTAAATTGCATCTTCCTGATGACTAATGATGTTGAGAATCTTTCCATATGGCTATTGGCCATTTATATATCTTCCTTGATGAAGTGATGGGGTATATGTTTAAATCTTTTCCCTATTTTTAGTTGGACTGTCTGTCATCCTATTATTAAGCTGTAGTTTATTACATATTCTGCATACCAGTCCTTTACCAGATATATGTATTATTACTATTTTTCCCAATTTGTGGCTTGCTTTTTCATTTTCTTAACACTGCCTTCAAAGAGCAGTGCTTTTTAAAAGTTTTATGAAGCCTGATTCATCCTTTTTTTTCTCTAATGGTTTTAAATTTGGGAGGGTCTTCGTTAAGAAATCTTTTCCTACCTCAAATTTGCAAAGATTTTCTCTTACTCTTAAAAGTTTAAGCTACTACATTTAGGTCAACGATCTACTTCAAGTTAATTTTTGTGTATGCTATGAGTTAAAAGCCAAAATTTTTTCTACCTGGGTTTCTAGTTCCTCCAGCACAACTTGCAAAAATGACTACCATTTCTCCAACGGATTGCTTCAAAATTTTTGTTAAAAATTAATTAGCATATTGGGTGGGTCTATTTCTGGACTCCCTCTTCTGTTTCACTGATATATTTGCTCTCCTTACACCAATACCACATCGTCTAGATCACAATAGCTTTATAGGCAGTTTTGAAATTAGGAGTTTAAGTTCTCCAATTTTGTTCATTTTCAAAATCTTTTTGCCTAGTTTAGATCCCTTTGCAATTTCATATCAATGTTAGATTCATATTACCAATTTCTAGATTTTAAAACCCTGCTTATATTTTGTTGGTATGGAACTGAATCTCTAGATCATTTTTAGGAGAACTGACATTTTTTCAAAGCTCTAGAGACTGTGTTCCATTGTCTGCTCATTGTGCTTCTGATGGTAAATATACTATCATCTCTAAATTTGCTTCTCTGTATACATCTTTTTTTTACCTGGTTCTTTAAAAATGTTTCTATCACTGATTTTTAACAACGTAATTAGATATTCCTTGGCGGAGTATTCGTCACGTTTTTTGCACTTGAGATCCATTAATCTTCCTAATTCCGTGGGTTTATATAATAGTCATCAAGTTGGGGCAGTTTGGGTGATTATTTCTTCAAGTAGTTCCTCTGTTCCTACAAGTATGAGCAAATTTCTTTGTTGAAGAATACAGAAGTATCTTCTGCAGATCTCTGGAGTCCACTCTCAACGCTGCTCTCTTCTCCCTGGTGGTCTGACCTGCACACCTGCAATGGTCCCCTCAGACTCTCAGCTCTAGCTTCTCCACTCACGGGATCCAGTGGGCTCCATGTGGATTCCCACTCCCCGTGCCATGACCCGGAAACTTCCGCAAGGCAGCAAGACGGGAGGATCATAGGGCCCACTTCATTTTTCCCCGTCTTTCTTGAAAATCATTGAGATGCTTGTTTGTCTGTTTAAGGGGGTCGGCGCTTGCTTCTTCGTTGTTTCAGATGAGAAAGTAAATCTAGTCCTGTTACTCCATATTGGGGTACAGTGGAGGTCTCCCTCTGCTCATTTTTAAAAAAATTTCTTCTTTATAGCTCCATTTGGATATTTCAAGTTCTTTAGGCTTTCATTCTGTATTTTCTAATCTGCTCTTTCATTCCATATGGTAATTTTTTTTCATTTCAAACACTATATTATTCAACTCACAGTTTCACTTTGTTCTTTCTTAAACCTAACATCTATTTCTTTATGGTATTTATGGTTCCCTTTAAGTCCTTGACCATATTTTTAATATTTAATCATTTAATAATAAGAGCTATATTAAGGTTTTTGTCATTTCTGGTTCTATTTCTACTGAATAATTTTTATTTTGATTATGAGTCACAATTTGCTGTTTCATTATGTGTCTAGGATATTCTTGTTGGATTCTGGAATATTAAATGCTTGGATTTTGATGTTCTTTTTAATAGGCTTGAAATTTGTTTGGGTCAGCAGTAAAGCTACTGAAGGTCACTTGAATCGTTTCAAGGCTTGTGTTTAAACACTGTTAGGGTGAATATAGTTCCCACTATTACTATTATACTGTTGTCCTTCTGAGATCTGTCCTGATTGCTCTGTGTTTTCAACAAGGTCCTTCTACTCTGGCCAGATATTATTAAAAACATCTCCCAGGCCAGTGTGAACTCTCGGATTGTTTGGATTACATTTCTTTTTGCCCAGCCTTGTGGAGTATCACTTTATACTTGAGCAGACTGAAATTTAGCCAAGGACTCGAGGGTATTCCTCTGCATATTTCTGGAGATGTTCTATCCATGAGATCTCTCTCCTTTTCACTAGCAAACTCATGCTACTTCTACCTTCTCAAAGGCTTAGCCCTGCATCCTCAACTCAGTGAGAATGTCCTGCTCTGGGTGGGGTCCCGCTCCCCTGCACTGCAGTCCAGAAAGTTCCTCCAGATGGTAGCCAGGACAGTTATAGAACTCACCTTATTTTTACCCCTTCTCTAAGAGATCACTGTCCTGCAGTGCTTGGTTCAATATGTGAAAATAATTTTATATATACTGTCTAATTATTTTCATTGGAAGGGTAAACCTAGTCTCAGTTACTCAATCATGGCTGGTAGCGGAAGTCCTCTGGATTTTTCTCCCAGCACTTAAAGATGTCATACCATTATCTGCCAGTGTGCATAGTTTCTGAAGTCTGCTGTAATTCTTATTTTTCTTCCATATGTAATGTGACTGTGTATCTCTGGCCAACTATAAGATTTTCTCATTTTCCTTTGTTTTCAGCAGTTTGAACATGATAAAACAAGATGAATTCCTTTGGGCTGGATGATTATTTCCTTTTGGTTATTCTGCTTGGTTAACAGTGGGGGTGGGTCTGCCAGAGACTTTATTTTTCAATGCTTACTCCATTTTCAGGTTTGATTTTCTCCTCACACCGTACCTCGGAGGGTCTGGCTCTTGCACGGTACTTGTAACTCACTGCTTTTAAGTCTAGTGGTGTGGGGTGTGGGTCATTCTCTTCCATTCTGATTAACCCTCATATTTAGACAGACATTGTGTTTCTGGGCATGGCCTTCTCAGTAATTCTGAGCCCAGCACATATTCCTGTTCCTCCTCCCTCTGGGTTTTAATCAATATGCTACCAAAAATCTTTCTGATAAAAAAACTAGCACTATTACTTTCTAGCTGTGTGACCTTCGGCAAATACATTATTTCTCTGGACTTCAGGGGTTTTTTTTATTATATAAAATGGAGATAATAAAACTAAGGAGATTAGAAATTTTTCCAGAGAAGACATGCAGATGGCTAACAGGTACATGAAGAGGTGCTCAGTATTACTAACTGTCAGGAAATGCAAATCAAAATTATATGTGTTAGAATGACTATTATCAAACAAACAAACAAAAAGGAAATTTCAAGAGTTCGTGAGGATATAGAGAAAAGGGAACCCTTGTGCCATTTTATTAACCCTTTAAATTTATTTAACCCTTACATTCTATTGTTGGTAGAATGTAAATTGGTGCAGCCACTATGGAAAATAGTATGCATGGTCCTCAAAAATTAAAAATAGAGCTACCATATGATCCAGCAATTTGTCTTCTGAGTATTTATCCAAAGGAAACAAAAATACTAACTCAAAAAGATATATACACTCTGATGTTTACTGCAGCATTATTCACAGTAGCCAAGACATTGAAGCAACTTAAGTGTCCATTGATGGATGAATGGATAAAGAAAATGTGAGATACATATAATTCAGCCATATAAAAGAAGAAAATCCTGCCATTTGTGACAACATGTATGGACCTTGAGGGCATTACGTTAAGTAAAATAAATCAAACAGAGAAAGACAAATACCATATGATCTCACTTATATGTGGAATCTAAACAAAACAGAACAAAAAAAAAAAAAAGGAAAAAAAAGAGCTTATAGATACAGATAACAGAGGATAGATTGGTGGTTACCAGAGGCAGGGGGTGGAGGATGGGCAAAATGGGTGACGGTGGTCAAAAAGTACAAATCTTCAGCTTCCAGTTATAAAATAAATAAGTCATGGAGCTTTAAAGTGCCAGCATAGTGACTGTAGTTAGTAACACTATGTTATATATTTGAAAGTTGCTTAGAGAGCAAATCTTAAAAATTTTCATGACAAGAAAAGCATTTGTAACTACATGTGGTAATGGGTAGTGAAGCTTACTGTGGTGATCATTCCACAACATACAGAGATGTTAAATCAACGTTGTACACCTGGTAACTAACATAATGTTATATGTCAGTTCTATCTGAGTAAAAAAATAGAAAAAAAGAAATGAAGCTAAAAAAAAACCTGAAGACATTAAACGATACAAGAACCTTATGTTTATAATGTAGTAGGTGTTTGATGTATATTTTTGATTAACTTACTAATAATGGCATAAGAGTGGATGGATGCAGCTTTTATTAGCACACCTGAAAGTTATCGTTTCTACTCCAAAATCAGCTTCTAGAAAAAAATCCCATTTTCTCAATCGCTATCCAAAGGGGAAGATGAAAAATTAGACATTCACCATTAAGATTTAAGAATGTATTAGAACATAAAGGGTTAGAAACAACAAGCTGTCAGGTAATTGGTGAGGGGAATGGGGCTGAGGGGAGCCCTCTGAGCATGAGGTAACTCCCTGATCTGTAAATAGTGTTCCAGGAGATAGAGTAACTAGACGATACAGTGAGATGACACGTTGGACTAAGAACACCCTCAGATGTCAGACCGTGCTGGGTTTACATCCCAGATCTTGTATTTAAGATGTGGCAATTTGGGCAAATTAATTTCTTTAAACCTCAATGTCTTTATCTGCAACAGGGCAACAATTGTGCCTCCCTTACAAATCTGTTATAAGGACGAATAAAGATAAATGAGATGATATTTGTGAAAGGTCCTGAGATACAAGGAGTTCACTATATGTTTGTTTGTAAAACACACATACTTACAAAAAAGAATGTTATCTAGCAGGAAACAACAACAGGAGCCAAAGGCAACACAAGCCAAAACTCAGAAATCTAAGAGAGAGAGATGCCAAACCAGAAGCTCAGATGCCAAGATTAGGAAGCAGGTGGTACCATGCCCGTCTGCCAGAACAGAATTCGCTAAACTTGAGTTAACAAAGACGATGTGCCTGAAGCGGGTGGAGAGAGGAGGCTGCAAGGAATTCCAGTCTAGAAGCTGTCCTCTAAGGAGCCTCCAACACTTGTTTAGGATTCCATGCTTTCGCTAAAACAGTTTTCTCCACCAGCTCCCGTTTCGAGCCTGGTAGACAGCATGTAGGGTTTCTTTCCCGGGTCTCAGCAAACCCTCCTTCGACACCTCAGCTTCGTGCCTTTGGGCAAATGCTTGTCATGGACATGTGCTACTCTTTTTAGTTACTTATTATTTTAACTCTTTCCACATGTTTGGGCTATTTTCTACCTTACTGATCTTGGTTAGAGAATAGTCTAATTTTCAGCATAGGAGCTGAAGAAGTTGGATGCTTGCCTTTATATAGCCTCCTGGAGCACTGGAATCTGCCAATCAGCAGCATTCACCATGAGCTTTGAGTTAGAAGCTCGAAGCCTGAAGACTCAGGGCTGTAGAGAATCTCCTCCTTTAGAGATTATCATTGAAAATTAACAGTCCAGCTCTAATGCTGGTCTCCAGTGTCGTCTCACCACTAGCTCTGTGCCAGGAGTAGCACCATTTTCCTTCATGAAACAATTTTCTAGAGTTGATTTTGGGTAGCATTGTTGGGGGTAGCCGCTGAACCTCATTTTCCAATCAACCCATCAATTCTTTTCATAAACTCCTTTCTCCTAAATCAAACAAAGTTTTTCTATCCCGCAAATTAGTACTGAGGCTAATACATGGCCCTTTAGCATCCATTACCTCATCTGTAAAATGGGTAACTATAGCAGTTTCTGCCAGTAGGACACTGTACTGATTCATCAAAGGAGGCATATAAAATGCTTAACTGAGTCCCTGAAGTGCATATTTCCTTAATAAATGTTAGCCATTATTATTTAGTGTTTTATTTTTTACAGGGGAATTTTGCCAACACTATAACATTGAAAGCTCACAACAATATGGGAAGAAGATATTACTTTTACTAATTTGGAAACACAGGTCCACTGCCTTTAAGCATCCAAAATGAACAAAACTAGATGTCCTTAGAAAATCACTAGGCAAAACTTTAAAATAAAATAAAATTTAAAAGGTGGTATATGAAACAGCAGGAATGGATGGGTTCAGTGCAAGAGATAGTGAGTGAGAAGAGGGCTCTGAGGTTTCAGGAAATCTAATGTTTAAAGGTCCAGTAGTGATGAGATGTGTGTAAGCAATACTAAAAAGAAAAGAATAAGAGGTTAAAAAAAAAAGTTTGGTCAAAAAGCCAAAAGAAAACCATAGTTCATAAAAAGAGCCAATATTTTTTTTCCTGCTTCAAATTCTTGTCCATCTTCCTACTGAAAGAAGAGGAAACAGGCAGGCCTGGAGACACAGAGAGGATGGAAAGAGCATTTGGTAAAGGAGGGAAATAGGGCTTTGCCGATGCAGGAATGACCAGAGGCACCTCGTTTGGGGGTCCTGAGTACGGCTTCGCAGTTCAATACAGAGTGTCTGGCAGGGCGTAGCAGGGTCAGGTGGGGCTGGACCTGGTGTACAAGAAGGGGTCCAGCCTCGTGAGAAGGGCACAGCTATAGGAATCTCCAGGCAGGTAGTGATCCCTGAAGTCAAGGGAAAGACTTACTCAGAATCCTGGTTACCAGACCCTTCAGAATATGATAATATCTGCTTTTTTTTTTTTTTTTTTTTGGTATTAGGGACTGCATCCAAATTTAAAAAAAAAAAATGAAGCCTAAAGAGAGATGTTCGATCACTAGTGAAGCAGGCTGAGTTAAGCCAGGGATCACATACAGTATAGAACTGGAGCTAAAAAAAAAAAAAAAAAAAAAAAAAATCAAACAACGACAAAGCAGCTATAGGTACAGGGCCAAGGCATACAGACAGGAGAGGTGCGAGCCAGGGCCTCTGTGAACACTCATTGCTGAGGGTCAGTCCCCTCCTGAGATGATGAAGGAAACAGAGGCGCAAGGAGAATGAGGCTCCTGATGTGCGGGGAGGGACTGGGTTCATAAGCCTGCAGGCAGGGGAGCTGTTTCAGGGACCCCCGCTAAGGGTCTGGAAGAGGGAAGGGAGAAAGGGAAGAGGGGGAAGAAGGAAGAAAGAGGAAGACAGTTAGATAAAGAAGGCAACTATGGAGAGTCAGAGAACTGGACGATTGCGGGGGGAGGCGGCACAGAGAAAAGAAAACAGAAAGAAGAAGAAAAGAGGAAGGTAGAAGCGTGAGAGAGCACGACAGACAATGAGGGAGAGAAGATCGATATGTTGAAGCAGGAAGACATGACTGAATTATGAGCAGAAGATGTTTGAAATGTAGGTAAAATATGACTTAATTATCTGAGACCCTCCAGAACACAGGCGGAAAAAAAAAAAAATCACATCAGGTTGTAACTGCCATAGTACCAAAGAGTTACGTTTCTGCATTTATAAACAGATATCTTTTGGCACGTGAAACAAAAAGGCCTCCACAAGACATGCGATTCTGGGCTTCAATCCATTCACTCTGTGAATTAATTGACTTTGTTTGAACTCTACTGTTTTCAGTTGGAGAATTCACTGTGAACATGTTGTATGTCTCTCAGATAGCAAGTAGCAAACGCACTGCAGCCAGATTCTGAAACGGAGCCAGAAACTGTTCATTAATCAGACAGAGGTTTCTCCATGATTAGGAAAGACAACCAAGAGATAGATAAATAAAGTCAACAGCCAAACTCTTTAAAATTGCCTTCCACATTCTTTCTCTCACTTGGGGAGCAGAAGCTCCACTGGAAACCGAGTAATTGTACTCACTAGGGGGAAGGAGGTGGTATACGACACCTGCTTTCAAAATAACATTTGTTCCTAAAACTTCATTTATAATCAGTTTTCCGTATCTTACTCATAAGCATCATTTGCCAGCAAGATTCACAGATTTAGTCGTTTTCTTCTCTTACAACATAAAAAGTATTACATTTTAATCTTTTACTGCATATAAAAAGTATGTTTGAGCTGACAAGCCCAGGGTATATGTTCTCATTAATTTCTAAACTCATTACATTTTAAAAGGTTAAATCACAGTGTTCTAGCCACAATTCATGGGAGCTTTCAAAAGATAGTTACTCTTTTTTTCCTAAACAGACAAATTAGATAGGTAGGTAGGTAGGTAGGTGGATAGGTAGGTAGATAGAGAGAGAGAGAGAGATAAAAAATAGATATAGATAAAATAGGCTCCCATGAAAGTCTGGATGGAAAATTGGGCTCGGAAATAGCCATAGTCAAAGGCAAACCCCAGGTCTGATCTGATGTTCCTGGCACTGCTACTGGAGTCATGATCGTTATGATCCATGGGTATTCCCTCCATCTGTTTTATTTTCTCAAACTCAGGATCTCCTCACTATTTCCTCATCTCCCTTCCATGACTTATCCTTGGGCTACGCAACACAGCAGTGAGTGACAGCCTTCAGAAAACAGCAGTGCTTAGGAGACACCCTAAGGGGGAGAGTCTCTAGGCAAAGATGGAGAAAGCTGCAAATAGGCACTGGTGAATGAGAGAATAGGCACCCGAATGAGAGAAATAAAAAGAGAAAAAAAAAATATTTGAAAAACAATGACCAATAATTTGCCAAAATAAAAATATATGCAACACTTCTGATTAAAGGGATCATAGCATTCAACACAGAATAGATTTTTAACTGCTGAGATATATTTAAAAGAATATCCAAAACACCCTAGTTTCTGAGAGAAAAAATTTTTAATTGCAGAGTTAAAATGATTCACCTAAAATAGGAGAGGAATCAAACTGATATCAAAATTTCAGTATCTACATTGAAAATAAGCAGAAAATGATATAGCATCTTATTTTGGAGGAAAAAAATTTAAACAAATTTTATATCCAGCTGAATTATTATTTATATCTGAAGATGATGCACAACTTCTGAACTAGCATAAGAAAATGTGGTCTTAGTAAAGGGAATTATAATAAAGATGAAGGGGAAGGAGGAGGGATAGTAGGAGGAAAAAGAGAAAGAAAATATGCCAATTAATATACAAAAAATATGGTAAAAAGAAGTCAGAATTATTTGTACTAATTAAAATAGTTTAATTAATCCAATAATAGGGATTCTCAGAATAATTTTTAATCCAGCAATATGTTGAATGTAAGAGAAAGATTTAAACTGATAAGAAAGAGAACATTTAAGAGATGGAAATTTATACTAATAAAATATTGAAGGACAGAATGCTTGAGTACCAAATGTAATATGAGACAAAACAGAACTCAAAACAAACAAGAAATTGAGATATATAAAGAAATGTTATGGAATAGTGCTGTATGTCAATCATAAGCATATATACACCTAATAGCATAATCTCAGTCTGTAAAAAGCCAATTTACATGATGGCACAAGCAGATTAAACAAAAAATTTTTATTGTAAATGTTAATGTCATTATCACAGAAACTGAGAAATAAAGTAGACAAAATATGAATGTTACAGACTATTTAAACCACATGGTTAACATTGAACTAACATAAAGGAAAGTTTGACACTGGTTGAATGAAGACCACATGTTTTGTTTTTCAAGCATGCTTGGAGTGTTCATAGAATTCAGACAAATGTTGAATACTCAACGAGAAACAGAAAATATCAAAATTAAGCAACCTATGTTTTCTAATTGCTATACTATATCATAGATTATGAAAGTCTAACTTTGAAATTCCATATATCTAATAATCAAATAATACTACTAAATAACACATGGGTTAAAATTAAGTCAGAAGGAAACTATTAAAATTTAGACTTGAAAGACAAAAGACAATAAAATAAAATTTGTGAGATATTATAGCATTATTTAAAAGGAAATTTCTAGCCCTGAATAGATTTATTAAAAAATAAGGAAGACTGAAAAGAAGTAAACTAAGCATTGGATAATAAACTTTAAAAAAAGTAAAACTCAATAGGAAAAATTCTAATTAAACAGTGACCAAAGGACTTCAATAGATATTTCTCCAAAGACGACATACAAATGGCCACCGGCGTATGAAGAGTTACATAGCATCACGTATCATCAGGAAAATGCAAATCAAAACCACAATGAAATATTACTTCATACCTGTTAGGGTGACATTATTGAAACGAGAAAGACAGAAAGAGAAACAACAACAAGCGTTGTCAAGGATGTGAAAAAACTGGACCCTTGTGTACTGTTGATAGGAACATAAAATGCTGCAGTCACTATGAAAAACATTCTACAAAAAACTGAAAGTAGAACTAAGGTATGATCCAGCAACCTCATTTCTGGGTATTTATCCAAAGGAATCAAAAACCCCTATCTTGAAGAGATATTTGCACTTCCATGTTCATTGCAGCATAACTCACAATAGTCAAGGGTAGAAACAATGTAAATGTCCATCAAAGATGAATGGATAAGAAAAATAAAAACATGCAATGAAATATTATTCAGCCTTAACAAAGAAGGACATTCAGTCATATACTACAGCATGGAGGAAACGTGTAGACATTATGCTAAGTGAAAAAAGTCAGTCTCAGGACAAGTGATGCATGATTCCACTTATGTGAGGTGTGTAAAATAGTCGAACTCATAGCAGTGAGTAGGATGGTGCTTGCCAGGGGCTGAGAAGAGAGGGAAATGGGGAGCTGCTGCTCTATAAGTGCAGAGTTTCAGTCATGCAAAACGAAAGTGCTCTGGAGATCTGCTGCACAAGGATACGCAAGTAGTTAGGAGCACTTAATGCTTCAAACATGTTAAGAGGATAAATGTCCTGTTATCTGTTTTTCACCAGAATAAAAAGAAAGAAGCTATAAAAAGAATATCAACATAAACACAAAGAAACAAAAAATTAATCATAAAGATAAGAGCAAGAACAAAATAAGGCCATTTTCAGCAACATGGATGGACCTGGAGATTGTCGTTCTAAGTGAAGTAAGCCAGAAAGAGAAAGAAAAATACCATATGATATTGCTTATATGTGGAATCTAAAAAAAAAAAAAAAAAAAAAAAAAGAAGTTATCGACAAAACAAACAGACTCACAGACATAGAGAACAAATTTATGGTTACTAGGGGAGACAGAAGATGGGAAGGGATAAATTGGAAATCTGAAATTTGCACCTCTTGGGGAGTGATGGAAATGTCAGCTATCTTGATTGTGGTGGTGGTTTCATTGGTGTATACATCGATCAAAATTTGTCAAATTGCACATTGTACATCTGAAATATATACAGTTTACTGTAAAGGAATCATACTATAATAAAGATTTTTTTTAAAAAAGAGCAGAAATAAACTTAAAAAAGAAAAAGCAGATAAACAGCAAACCATAATCTGTTTAAAAAAAGATTAGTAATATAAATAAATCTCTAGCAAGGACAAACTGACATAGAAGAAGAAAATGCACACATAGGCACATGCACACACACAAAAGGAAAAAAGAGGAATAAATATAGATATAACAGGTATCTTTATGAAACAACAATACATCTGAGAACCTATATAATACTTATTTGTTTCCAGGAAAATATAAAATGCCAAAGCTGGCATATTAAAAAGTTAGAAATTTTTAATGGATCAATAATTATTTTAAAAGATGAAACAGTAATCAAAAACCTCCGCTTACCTAAAGAGCCATTACATAGATTTTCAGGTGAATGATACTAAATTTTCAAGAAATAAAAATACTTGTTTAAAATTGGAATATTTAAGACTAGAAAGAGGTAAAACAACTCTATTCATTCTTTGAAGCTAATATATACTTGATAACAAATTCAGATATCAAAATGAGAAAATAAAAATACAAGCCAACTTTCAATTTTTAAAATAGATACAATGTCCACACAGAAATCTGCATGGATACGTTTTTAGCAACTGTACTCATAATTGCCAAAACTTGGAAGCAACCAAGACGTCCCTCACTAGGTGAATGGTAAACAAATTGTACCAGTCTGTACAATGGAACATGAGTCAGTGATAGAAAAGAATTAAGCTATTAATCCATGCAACAACACCGTTGAATCTTACATGCCTATCGTTACATGAAAGGAGCCAGTTTGAAAGACTTCAGACTCTGTGATTCCATTTATATGAAATTTCAGAAACGGCAAAATGATAGAGAACAGATCAGTGGGTAGCAGGGGTTTGTAGAGGGGAAGGGTTGATCAGGTGAAGCACAGGGATCTTCAGGGCAGTGAAACTCTTCTGTGTGGTACTATGAGGGTGGATTCATGCCACCATGCATTTGTCAATACCCACAGACCTCAAGAGCAATAAAAGTAAACTAAGTGTGATTTACTGGTTTATAAATAGATCTACAAATCACACAAACAATATGCATGTTTTCAAAGGTTTATAAGCACTTACTTTATGCCAGGCACTGATTTTATGCTATACACATATTAATCAATTTAATTATCCACTAATGGTACACAAATTAGGAAACGGAAGCACGGAGAAGATAAACAGCTTGCCCAAGGTCATATCGGTAGAGTGAGGAGTTGAACCCAGGTTCCAATGCCTGCGTTCTTAAACAGTGTGCTATACTGCCTCTTATGCGGCAGATGGTTTAGAAGGGCACATGTCAAATATATCACTTGTGTGACAACTGTGGAGATGGAGCAAATAGAGGTAGGGAAAGAGAATGAAGGGAGAAAGTGCAAAAATATAACAGAAGGACAAAGAGAACCTACAAAGGCTGATGATGAGAACGAACCTGACTGAGGAGGATGATGAACTTAAATCTGTGCATCTGATGTTTAAAAAAAAAGTGCTGACGTGAACCAGAAAATTCTGATTACTCTTAGGTAACCAAACTTTTAGATACGTGTCTTTTCACCAAATCAGCAACTTTGTAGACCAGAAATGTCTAGCCCAGCAGATTCAGGAGTACCTGCCTGGAACATCTGAAGGACAACACTAAGATCCCTTAACTCTAGAGACCTATTCACACACACTTGCTTGAACTACATATTCCTGATTCAAGCTTGAATTTATTGTCTAGAATTTCTCCCAATTGGAGAATTCCTCCCAACTGACGATCAGTTTATTGTCTAGCACCTAGCCTCTTCCCCCGACCCAGCATACATGTCTATTTCCCAAACCTTTCTTCTCCTACTTTGTCTTGCCCCTCAGCTCTATATGAAATGCACTTGGCCTTGTAGATACCAACCAGTATTAACCCGTCTACCTCTCCACACACGTGCTCAGTCAACAGACACGGAGTCATCACCGTGCCATGTGCTGCACCAGGCACCAAGGAACAGGGACAAGCTGGACCTGAATCCTGATGACAAGAGGCTCACATTTCAAGAAGGAAGACCAACATACAAATAAATGAGTGCAGTAAAATGGAACCCAACTCACTGAATTATCACTGGAGTTAAATGAAATAATGTATGTAACTCAATAAACTCAGCCTATCGCATGGCGCAGAGCTAGAGTTCACTAAATACTGTACACTTGCCTATTCACAATTTCTTTAATGTCTTTTTTTGGGATGTGTGATTCCTGGTTAAATGACTTCCCATCCATTTGCCTTCCTCTAAAAGGCCCTTGGGATGTGACTATGGCCCTCCTGCTGCTCATCTTCATGTGGAAAATCACAAATATATCAGGTTCACATTTAGTGTCAGAAAGAGAAAAAGACAAAACAAAAAACCCTGGGACTTTCTCTATGGCCCCTTTCCCTCTTTGCCTGCTCACTTTTCAGTCCCCTCCTTCTCTGGTTGTTTTCTATGGTATGAAAAGACAAGACTGCTCTCGAATCCCAGCAATTGAATTTAATCTACACAACAACTGTTTCTTTAAGTAAATGTTAGTATTTACCATAATAGAAGGTATAAATTGTTGAAACTTCTGAGGACCAATCAAATGTTATCTGAAGCCTCTATAGAGATAAAAGAGGCCAGACACCAACTGTATTACTCTGCAAGGAGTGTCATTTAAAAAGTGCCACAGAATAGGTGGCTTAGACAACATACATCTATTTTTATTTCACAGTTTCTGAGGCTGGAAATCTAAGACCCAGGTGCTGGCAGGGCTGGCTTCTCGTGAGGGCGCTCTCCTCGGCTTGCAGACGGGCTGCCTTCTCTCTGTGTCCTCACACGGCTTTGTCTCTATGTTCGCTTCTGGTGTCTCTTCTTCCAGTAGGGACACCAGTCCCTGCTGGATTAGCACCCCACCCTGATGATCTCATTTAACCTTCATTACCCCCTGAAGGGTCCCATCTCTAAATATAGTTACATCTGGGGTTAAAGTTTCAAAATATGAATTTGGCAGGGAGGACACAACTCAGTCCACAGCATCAGACTTAGAAGCAAAAGCTTTCTTCCCAAGGATCCCACCACTGCGTGTGCTACACAAGTTGATGTAAAACCTGTAGCTCCACCACAAAAACCAAAGGTGATGGTTGGAGAGTGATGTCACCAAAATGGCAAAACAGGAGTTTCTAACATCTCGCCCCCAAAGGAACATTGATTTTGACAATCCTCCACGGACAAGAGTATCTTGGTGGAAGTCCAGCAGTCCAGCAGAGAAATTCTAGCACACGATTGGAAAAGGGTTGATGCTGGACATATTGAAGAGGGCAAGAGGAACAATTTCATTTTACCTGCATCACCCCTCCCCGAAGGTGGCACAGCTCGGTACCAAAGGAACATGGTAACTTCCTAGTAACTAAACTCAGAAAGCCCTTCTAGGCTCTTGATTTCTCCCACAAAGAGAAGTGGGAGTGTGTGCTTGAGCACCCGGATTCCCCAGCTGTACAAGATGCTGCCAAAGATACCCACTTCTCTCTTGCCCCATTTAGAACACTGTGGTGTGCTGCACAACTGAAGAGTGGGGAGCCACTGGGACAACAGCCAGGCCTCTCAGAGGGCATCAAAGGGATGCAGAGCCTACTAACTGCAGAGCAGACTCCCTCAGGAAGCCTGCCCAGGAAGCAGTGGGGATACCTCAGGTGCAGATCCCCCAGCTGGCCCCTCAGGACCCCCAAATGTTTAGTGTGCCTCACCTGCACACACCTCCACCTCATGGTTGGCTCCTTGTGTAGGTCCCTGAAGAGAGCTGGAGCAAGCCTTTGCAGACAGCTGGTGAGTATGCACAAAAAGTCAGACCAGTTCTGCAGAATTGGGGGAAAGCCTACAATCTTGGGCATTCAGCTCCATCCTAGGGAAAGCAAAGGGGAGGCCATCAGCTCCTAAGCTGGCTCTGTGGCATCAAGGGAATGTACACAATCTTAAGAATTCCTTCACAGGAGGGAACAAGAAGTATGCAGTAGGCATTCTGAAGGGTTCCTCAGAATTCCTAAAAGGGCTGACGGAAGATACTTCTCTCCGAAAGCTAGTCAATAAAGACTGGAGGAGATGACTGCTTCTTCAATGCAAAGAGAGCAATGCGTGACTTCAAGGAGCATGAAAAATCAAGGAAACACGACACGCCAAAGGTACATGTTAACTTTCGAGTAACTGACCTCAAAGAAATGGAGATCTGCAGTTTACCCAATAGTTGTTTTATGGAAGCACCATGAGCTAAGACAATGCAAGAAAACAACACAACAAAATCAAAAAAAATAATAATACACAAATGAGAAGTTTAACTGAGAGGTAAAAATCATAAAAAAGTACCAAACAGAAATTCTGGAGCTAAAGAATACAATATATGAAATGAAAAATCAACATCAGACTTGATCAACCACAACAAGGAATTGGTGAGATAGAAGGCAGGCCATTTGAAATTATCCCATCAAAAGAGAACAAATAAAAAAGAATAAAAAAGAGTGAAGAAAGCCCAGGTGAACTCTGGGATACCATGAAAAGAAACAATCTATGCATTTTTTGAGTCCCAGAAGAAAAGGGAAAAGGACAGAAAAAGAAAGAAAAGGGAGAAGAGAAGAAAGTTTATTTAAAGAAATAATGGCTGAGAACTTCACAAATCTGGGGAAAGATTTGATATCCAAGGTAATGAAACTCATAGATCCCCAAACAAATTCGACTTAAAGAGATTTTCTCTAAGACACAGTATAATAAAGCTGTCAAGTCAAAGATGAAGAGAGAATTTTAAAAGCAGCAAGAAAAAAAATTCTCACATACAAAAGGACCCCCATTAGGCTGATTTGTCCGCAGAAAAGTTGCAAGCCAGGAGAAAGTAGAATGATTTATTCAAAGTGCTGAAAGAGGGGGGAAAAAAAAAAACCCAAAACTTCCAACCAAGAATACTTTACCCTGCAAAGCTGTCCTTTGGAAATGAAGGAGAAATAAAGGCTTTCCCAGACAAACAAATCTTGATGGAATCATACCACTCAAAGTCATCTATAGATTCAGTGAAATCCTTATCAAAATTCCAATGTCATATATCACAGAAATAGAACAAACAATCCTAAAATTCATAGGCAGCAACAAAAGATTTGCAATAGCTAAAGCAACCCTGAGAAAGAATAACAGAACTGGAGTCATCACATGTCTGTGTTTCAAACTACAGTACAAAAACTGTAGCAGTGAAAACAGTATGGTACTGGCATAAAACAGACACACTGACAAATGGAACAGAATCAAGATCCCAGAAATAAACCCATGCAAATAATATTTCAAAAGGGAGCCAAGAAGACTCAGTGGGGAAAGCACAGCTTCCTCAATAAATTGTGCTGCAAAAATTAATATCCACATGCAAAAAAAAAAAAATTAAAATTGAACCCTTATCTTATACATGCACAAAAATCAATTAAAGACTCCAACGTAAGCTCTGAAACTGTGAAACATTTGAGGGAAACACAGGAAAAAAGCTCCCTGACAATGGTCTTGGCAATATTTTTTTTTGTCTCTGACACCGAAAGCAAAAGCAATTAAAGTAAAAATAAACAAGTGGGACATCAAACTAAAAAGCTTCTGCACAGTCGAAGAAGTAGTCAACAAAATGAGAAAGTAACCTGTGGAATGGGAGAAGTATTTGCAAACTATCTATCTGATAAGAGATTAACATCAAAATATATAAGGATTTCATTGAGTTCAATAGCAAAAACACAAATAACCTGATTTAAAACTGGGCAGAGGACCTGAATAGGTATTTTTTCAAAGAAGACATCCAAATTGCCAACAGGTACATGAAAAGTTTTTCAACATTACTAACCATCAGGGAAATGCAAATCAAACCCAAAGTGAGCTATCACATCACACCAGGTAGAATGGCTATCATCAAAAAGACGTAAGATAAGTGTCAGCAAGGATGTGGAGGCACCGTTGGTAGGAACTGAAACTGGTATAGCCACTGTGAAAACAGTATGGAGGCTCCCCCCAAAATTAAAAGTAGGACTACTGTATGATCGCATTTCTGGATACATATCCAAAGACAAATGAAATCACGATGGCAAAGAGACTTACGCACCCCCATATTCACTGCAGCATTTTCACAGTAGTCAAGGCATGGATGCAACCTTAGTGTCCATCAATGAGTGAGTGGATAAAGAAGACATCGTATGTATAAGAAGTGGAATTCAGCCATTAAAAAAAAAGGAATCCTGCCATTTGAAACATGGATGATATTTGAAGGCAGTATGCTAAGTAAAATTAAGTCAGACAAGAGAAAAATAGATACTGCATAGTGTCACTTATACATGGAGACTAAAAGAGCCAAGCTCATAGAAACAGACGGGAATGGTAGTTGCCAGGGGCTGGATAGTGGGGGAAGTGGGGAGATTTTGGTCACAAGAGTACAAACTTCCAGTTATAAATGAATAAGCTCTGGGGAACTAATGTACAACACGGTGACTACAGTGAACCATACTATATTATGTACTAGAAAGTTGCTAAGTAAAGTGGATCTTGATTTTTCTTAACACACACACAAATGGCAATTTTGTGTGGTGACGGATGTGTTAACTCATCTTACTGAGGTAGTCACTTAGCAATACATATGTGTATGAAATAAACATGTTGTACACCATAAGCTTACACAATGTTATATGTGTGACAATTGTATAGCAATAAAGCTGGGGGAAAAGATAATTGTTAAAGAAGCTATATTTCCCCATCTCCTCCCGCTGAATTATGAAGGGTCTAGAGTTCTCCACATTTATTCCTTAATTTATCCATTAGCATAAAATAGAAGCTGAACCAACGCTTTGATGACAAGGGCATTGGCACTGCAGTCTGCCCTGAGTTTCAGTGATGACTCTGGTACTTGTCAGCTGTATGACTTTAGGCCAGTTTTTTAAGGTTTGGGAACTTCAGGATGCTTACCTTTAAAAATAGGGAAAATAATACATACATTATAGGGTTAAAGTATTAGGGGAAAATATATAAGTAAATCATATGGCATATTAGTTTCTTATTGATACTATTATCACAAACAGTGATTTAAAACAACATACACATATTCTCTTACAGTTCTGGAGGTCAGAAGTCAGGTGAATATTACAGAACTAAAATCAAGGTATTGGCAGGACTGCTTCCCTCAGGTTGCTCCAGGGGGTAATCCTTTGCCTTTACTAACTACTAGAGGTTGCCAACATTCCTTTGCTCATGGTCTCTTCCATCTTCAAAGCCAGCAGAGCAGTATCTTCTCTCCTTTCTGACTCCCTGCCTCCCTCTTACAAGGATCCTCGTAATTACATTGTACTCACCTATCTATATAAGCTAAGAAATCTCCCCATAGCAAGATCATTAATTTAATCACATCTGCAAAGTCCCTTTTGCCATATAAGGTAACATATTCACAGGTTGCAGGAATTAGGACATGGATGTCTATGGGCCATTATTCAACCTACCTCACACATGGCTTATTATAAATTTGAGTATTGTGTAGGTTTTGCCCGCACAATATCTCATTTACTCTCCTCCTCATCCCCTTCTGGTGATAGGATTCTGTATCCACTCTCCTTGCCATGTGTCTGGAGTAGAGGGAGGACATTCTTTAGACTATCGATGTTTGGCTTGGCCATGTGATTTGTTTCAGTAAATGAAATGTTTGGCCAATAGATATGATGTGAGCAGAGGCTTGATTTGTATTTGTTGGGCTTGGCTTTGTCTTGAGAACAGGATGCCTTGGACCACTCCTGGTCCCAGAGGAAAAGACGTGGTACAGGCTTATACTCAATCTATATACTGAAGTAGAGCTTCTCAAGCCAACTTGTTAGAAAAATAAAATGTTAGATGTGGTAAGCCTGTGAGATTTGGATGACGTCTTTCACTCAGCACTACTGCAGCAATAGCTGACTAATGAAATCTCTTAGGGTAGGTTCCCCAGAAGCAGACCCTGGAACAAGGACTCTGTCAAAAGAATTAAAAAAAAAAAAAAAAAAAAAAAGCCAAAGACTGGAAGAAAACATTTGCAAAAAGACCTATCAGATAAAAGACTGTTATCCAGAATATACAAAGAAGATACATATGTGGAATCTAAAAAAAAAACAAAACAAACAAACAAAAAAAAAACCAACCAAAGCATAAATACAAAACAGAAATAGACTCACAGACATAGAATACAAACTTGTGGTTGCCAAGAGGGCAGGGGGTGGGAAGAGATAGACTGGAATTTCAAAACTGTAGAATAGATAAACAAGAGTATACTGTATAGCACAGGGAAATATATACAAGATCTTACGGTAGCTCACAGAGAAAAAAATGTGACAATGAATATATACATGTTCATGTATGACTGAAAAATTGTGCTCTTCACTGGAATTTGACACAACATTGTAAAATGATTATAAATCAGTAAAAAATGTTAAAAAAAAAAAAGCAAACTTCAGTTAAGGTGTTCAAAAGCAGGTGTGGAACAGTTGAATATAAATAAAAACAATAATAAAAGTCAATATTTTAAAAGCTAAAAAAAAAAAAAAAAAAAGATACAAAGACTATACATGAAACCCAAGAATGAGAAAACAAACAACCTAGTCAAGAAATAGACCAAAGACCTTACTAGACACCTCACCAAAGAAGAAAAGCAGAAGGCAAATAAGCATATGTGATGCTCCACATCATGGGTTATCAGAGGATGCAAATCAAAACAATGATGAGGTACCACTACACACCTATTAGAATGCCCAAAATCCACAACACTGGCAACACCAAATGCTGGTGAGGTTGTGGAGCAATAGGAGCTCTCATTTCTTGCTGGTGAGGATGCCACTTTGGAAAGCAGTTTGGTGCTGCCTACAAAACTAAACATACTCTTTCCATTTGATCCAGCAAACACACACCTCGGTATTTATCCAAGGAAGTTGAAACGTGTCCACACAAATGCCTGTACATGGATATTTAAAGCAGCTTGATTCAAATAGTTTTTTTTTAAATACTGCATTTGCTTTATTCCTTTTTTTGGGGGGCAACCCATGAAAAGATATGAAGGAACCTTAAATGCATATTACTAAGTGAAAGAAACCAATCTAAAAAGGCTACACACTGTATGATTCCAACAATATTGGCATCCTGGTAACGGTGAAACTGTGGAGACAGAGAAAAGATAAAAAGATCCAGTGGTTGCTAGGTTAGGATGGAGGAAAGGATAAATAGGTGAAACCCAGAGGATTCTTAGAGCAGTGAAACTGTTTTGTATGGTTCTGTGATGATGGATCCATGTCATTATAAATCTGTGCAAAGCCATTGAACGTAGAACCCGAGAGTGAACCCTAATGTTAACTATGGACTCTGGGTGACAATGATGTATCAGTGCAGGTTCATCATTGTAACAGATGTACCGCTCTGGCCGGTGGGGAACGTTGACAAGGGGGGAAGCTGTGGATGTGTTGCAGGCAAGGGATACATAAGAAAGTTCTGTGCTTTGTCTCAGTTTGGCTGTGAACCTACAACTGCTCTAAAAAATAAAGATTTTTTTTTTAAACTTAAGAAACATAATTGTAAGATCATCTTTATAGCTACTTCTCAGACCATTCTAATAAATAAGGTCTTTCTATATCATTAATCATCATTTTTTTTGACCTGCCTTTTTCTCCCCTGTGTATGCAGGGGTGAGAAATATCAGCATCTCTCCTCCAAACTGGTACAACCTGCAGGTAACCTCAGGTCACCAGAGGAATAGGGCGGGTGCATTTACTGGCATTATGTTCCAACGAAGATGCTCAGTTTTAAACAGATATTAACTCATTTAATCATCAAAACCACCTTATGAAGAAATGTTATTATCCTTGTTTAGCAAATGAGAAAACAAAGCTCAGAAACATTAAGTAACTTATTCAAAATTACTCATCAATAGGAAAGAGAATACTATTGCAGAAAGTACATGACTTTGGAGTGAAGGGGACTCAAGTCATGTCATTTACTAGCTATGAACATGGGCCAGTAACTTAAACAGCTTTGTAGGAACTGACGGAAATGATGTCTCTAAAAGCTTGGCACAAGGTACATACTTATTAAACAGCGATCCAACCTTCTCCTAGACAGCAGGGAGACTGTGATTTGACTCCTCTTCTGTCTGACTCCAAAAATCCATGCTCTCTGCCCTCCGTAGTCTCCCTGCAATAGAAAGCTGCCTTGTGCAGATCTGGGGTATGTGTTTTTGCCCAGTGCAGAGCTGGGAAAGGATTATTATCCACAGCAACGTTAAAATGGAGTATTTAAGTATTGATTTACTTTTATTTCATATGACTTCCTTCAAAACCTCCTGTTTACTAAAAATTCAATTGAAATTATTAGCCTACAGGCATTTGTGGATACACGACATATGCAGCTCTAATAAAAACAGATTAACCCCTCTCTTTCATATTTTACACTGCATCAGGCCCTGAAAACTAAGTCTGATGTAATAGATCTCTTTTGTGGTTTTAATCATAACAATTGTACCAAATGACTTTTTTTGTGCATGTGATAACATCATAATGGGAAACTAAATCGATAGCATATTTCTCAATCTAATTATATGCCGTGCATTTCTAAACCAGTTTTAATGAAATACAATAAGTGGGAGTGTGGAAATTAGAGGAGACTAAAAAAAAAAAGGCAATTGCAAATAATACTGTCAGTGACAGGAATAGTATGACAGTCTAGTATGTGAACAATGCCTCCCCACTGCGACTGGACAATAAAAAGCCAAAGAGGGGGAGGGGATCATCCAAACAAATCACTATTTTCAGAAACAAGCATTTTTACAGAATAAGCGTAGGACACAGGAATTCAAAAATGGGAAAAGAAGCATCTGAGACTGCAAAACGCATCTACACACAGACCTCACCTGTGTATCTCAGTTAGGTCACTAATTTATAAACACATTAACACCTTCATATACATTTCAAATAACATCTTTCCCTATTTAGAAGAAAAACTCATGCTCATCATACAAAATTTGAAAAATATTGAAAGACACAGAGAAAAAGCACACTGTAACCCAAAATCCATATGCAGAGATAACCCTGGTTTACAATTTGCTCAGTTTCCTTTGTTTTTTCTTCCTATGCAAGCATATGTATTTGAAATGATACAATAATCCCCTTGAATGCATAGTCAGATAGCTCCAAGTAATAGACAGCCCACAAGCAGATCCTGATTCAAAAATATATACTTGTGTAAGTGCTTTGTTGGTTTCCTAGGGTGTCATAACAAAGGAGAGCTGGAAAAACAAGTTTTTCTCACAGTTTGGGAGGTTAGGATGGTTGAAATCAAGGTGATGGCAGGCCTGGCTTCTTCTGAAGACTCTCCCCTTGGCTTGCAGATAGCCATCTCCTCTCCGTCACCCTAGGTCTCCCCCTGCGTGTGCCTGTGTCCATACCTCCTCTTCTTATAAGGAGACCGAGCGTACTGGATTAGGTCTACTGTAACGAACTCATTGTAACTCAGTTGCCTCTTTAAAGACCCAATCTCCAAATACAGTCCCATTCTGAGGTACCAAGGGCTAGGACTTCAACATACAAATTTTGGAGGGACGCAGTTCAGCCCCTAACAGGAGCCAAGTGTGGCAATACAAGCACATCACCCCCAGTAGGAAGATAATTCCTTCTAGGCCCTGCGGCAAGTACTGGAGACATAAAAGTTAGTTAACAGAGTCCCTGTCCTGACGAAGCTTAAATCAGTGGACAAGCGAGGGGCTATGTAGTAAATGTCACTGGGAATTTATTAATACTCTGAGAAAAATAGGTAAAGACTCACCTCATACCGTTATCGAACCCAAGTCTGTATGCCCGATGCACAGTGAGGCCAAAAAATACTGAAACGCCGGAGTTTGGAGCAGAGAAACCTTCCCGGCTGGGTTGAGCAAGGAGAATGACTCACACACAAACCCCACACTCCTCAAAAGCTTTCACCTGAGCATTTTTAAAGGTCAGCTGAGGGTGGGGCGTGCCAGGGAATGTGATCAGCTGTGCACAATTCTCTGATCAATGATGGTGATCAGTCCTTAGGCACCAAAAGGCCTGGGGGCTACAGTGCTCATGATCATCAAGAAGTTAATTTCTTCCACTTGGTGGTGGCATATAGCATCTGAGATACTCAGGAAGGATGCATGAGATACTATTATCTGGGTACTTCAGAGAGGAGCTACAGCAGAGAATCTGGGGAGAGGTCTGCCCCAGGAAGGCCCCATAGGGTCCTGCTCACTTACAATACTACATACCAAAATAAATGACATATTTTGTAAAATGATAAATGTTAAGGAGAGGAACAGAAAAGAGGCAGAAAAGAAGGAGGAACTCAAGGGATAGGGGAAGAGGAGAATGGAGAAGAGGAAAAAGTTGAAAATGGAATTAGGTTTTATTTATCTTACCTATGAATGGTGTAGGTATTTTGTTTTAAATTCATTCCTTCATTCATTTAATAAGCACTAGTTGACCATCTACCACATGCCAGGTGTTTGGCTAGGCACAGAAATGAACCAGGGCTTTTTATGTTTGTGCACATTGGAAGGAGCCCCCCAGCTTGTTTGTAACATAAATACAAGTTCACATTGTCTTTACCTTCCTGCTCGATATTGACTTCATCTCTGTGCCAATGTCACGAGCTGTACGCAGTCAGTATGCTCCTGCAGAAGTTGTTTTCAAGACGTTTTTATAAATCAGATCTTATTAGAAATGCACAGAGAGCTGGCTGCTCAAAGGAGCCCTAGAGAGAACCCTGTGGTTAAAAGAAATATCCTTATGTACAGAGGGAAACTCACCTTGGTTCCAGGGCTGTATCACTCCCAACTGTCAGACCTGTGTCCTGGCTCACAGGTTATGCCTGAGTGCTCATCTGAGTTTGCCCTGTCTATCCTTCTGCCTTGGATGACAAACCCCTGGAGGTTGGCCCGCCACATCTGTTCCCTTCTTTGTGTCCAGTGTCATAATGAAGCATTCACAGAGCGATCTTAGTAAATGCTTTCAGTTGCTGATAACGGATGCAGAAATGAATCTCAGCCTGCCGTGTCCATGGGGCTACACTGAGGAAATGTCCCGTGTGTCCTACTGCTAAACAGTGAAGCCCTACGTCACATACATGGCAAGGCACTGCCAACTCTAGAAAGCGGGGCCCAGGATCCCTTGGTCCTATTCGTTTTCCCAGAAACAGAGAAGAGGAATTATTCGAGGAGGAGGTGACAAAAGAGACTAAGAGTTGGAGACCCCTCGGGACACTGGGAGAAGCTCTGTCTGAGCCATATTTGGTTGGTCGCCACCCAGTGCCTTTGATGAAGAGCGCAAGCTTTTCTGTGAGCTTCCAGCCAGTGAGGACTGACAGTTCCTGTCCTCCCCAATGAGAACCTCTCATATTAATAACACATCACATAGCAGCTTGCTCTCAGAATCTAATTATCGACAGAAGAAATGCAGAAGTCCTTGCCTTTTTTCTTGGGTTCAGAGAAATACTTCAGCCAAAAGTTGTTTTTTTTAATAAGTAGTTTTATAGTGCCATTGTCAATAAATGAATGGTATAATTTCTGGCTGACAATTGCTCAATTCAATCAGAATGTAGTGACCCTAAAATTGAACTTAACATTCACAAACATGTCCCCAGAATTATACTAATATTGGGGAATTTTCCCTAAGGAAAAAAATGTATAATTCTCTGATATGATTAAGTCATTTTAATTCTTTGACCAATTTTCTATTTAGTAATATTTTCCATCTTTATTTTGATCTTACTAAAATTATTTTCATGAATATCTGTTTTCCATGTATATTTTATAATAGTGCTTTTATTTATTTATTTTTTCATCCACATTACATTGAACAGTAATCACTCCTGCCATGGGACCATTATTTCCAAAAGTCTACTTTTCTTAACTCAATTTTGCATTTATAAATTATGTCTAAATTATTTTATTTACTCATTAATACTTTGTCCATTTTTTCACCTTATCTAGTTTTAGCCTGTGATAGTTTTGTTGGGTTATTTCTCTAGAAACTATTATTTCCCCAGTTGATTTTTGCATTTTCAACTTTGTTCATTTTTTCACCCATACCGCATTTAATCATGCAAAGTTTTAGTTTTGCCAATTTTCTGTTATTTTGATTACTTCTGTCAGTAATATTCCATGTGAATTAGTTGTGAAATAATATATTTTTAATTCCTTTGTGGAAGCAACTAGGAGACAAAGGGAGTCAAAATATCTGTGAAATCAATAATAGTGTGGTGAAAACTTGCAGCTTCATTCAAATATGAACATCCCTGGAAAGGTCAACCAGCATTTATATTTGGGATACGGAAAAGTGATTCATATCTCATGCTTTCCTGAGACATGGAAATGGAGGTTTTCCCTTTCCCAGCTGCCTGGCGGCTGAGGTGTGGGCACACAACCTGGTCTGCATCTGTCCCTTTCCCCTTTCGAAGGCTCTCACTCTACAGCTGGAGAAACAAAGCAGCAGGAATAGGAGAATTGTTTCCTTGTGGAGCAGCTGTGGCAGCAGGGACACACAGAGTCCTGGAATGATTGTGAGGGCTTTGAATGCCGTGCTACAGGGTTTGAATTTTATCCTATGGGGACAGAGGGGCACAGGGGGTTCTATGGAGGGGTCATGTTCTCAGCTCTGAGGTCTAGGAAGATGACTCTGGCAGCGTCACGCAGGATGGGCTGAAGGTGGCAAGTCCGGAGACAGACTTTTGGAGGGCTAACTCTGCACCGCAGTTCTGCATCTCCCCCATTCAAGACACTGGGTGCCAGCGCTGCTACCCTGGCCCTTTATGACATTGCTGCTGTTGAATCTTTGCTTCTGCCCAGTAATCTCAACCTACTCCGTTGCGTGCTTCTCTATTATTCAAAAAAAAAAAAAATCATTCCATGCCTTCATGTTTGTATTCTCATGTTCTCTTCCCATGAGTCAAGAAATTCCTTACTCCCCTTCTCTGCCTGACACATCCAGGTCCAGTTCTGGGGGGTTAGTATTTCTAAAGAGACTGAACTTCTCCCTGGAAAAGGCAATGAAGAAATTTCTGAATGCCTCTTTGGGAATGAATTTATTAGAACTTTCCTTCATTAATAAGAGGAACAAACACTTGGATTTGTGAGTGAGTGAGTGAGGAAAGGTAGAGAGAAAGAGAGAAAATGAATCCATTAATAATAAAGGCTATTTTCCAAATTTTGATGGAGGGATACATTTGGAGTCTGAGATTGGCAGATACTAACTACTACATATAAAATAAATAAACAACAAAATCCTACTGTACAGCACAGGGAACTATATTCAATACCTTGTAATAGCCTAGAATGAAAAGGAATATAAATATGTATAACTGAATCCCCATGCTGTACACTAGAAATTAACACAACATTGTAAACCGACTATACTTCACTAAAAAAATTCACATAAAAACATATATTACTCTCATAATTTGAAAAAATAATTTTTAAAAATTTTAACCCATTATTCCTGTAATTATATTCATTTTTGTCAGGCAGCTCAAATATCCCAGCTTAGGTAGGCTTGCAGACCATTAGCCTAGCATGAGGCTGCTTCTCTTAGTCTGGGGTTTCCTAAAAACCAGATCTGAAGTCAAAGGCTTTCATGGTAAACTTTGTTGGAGAGTACAATCTCAGGGAAGCAGGAGGGGAGATAGAGGAGGGGGGATGGGAAGTAATAAAAGCAATTATAAGGAAGACATTACCAAGCTGGTCACAATTCAGTCTCAGGAGATGTCTTCAGAGAGACTGCTTCTCCATACAAGCTAAATATGGGAGAAAGAAAGGGAGAATTATCGCACTGGTAAAGTTTATCCCATGGGGGCACCAGCTCCCTCACAAGTCCAACTTGCATTACTGAGCCCCTCAGCAACCTCAGGGAAGCCTGATCCCCGGATACAGGAAGCCAGCCCCTGGCAGTACCTGGGCTGTGAGTCACTAGCCAGTGGGGGAGTCTGAGGTGGGGGGAGAGGGGGCAGAATCACGATGAGACAGTGTGCAGGCATCACTCTGAATCTCAGGGCTCCATGCTGCTTCCTGTCTCCACAGCAGCAGGGGAGCCACAGGTTAACAGGGAAGGCTGGGAACAGGTGGAGTGCCCTGACAACTGGCCCTGCCACAAAGGTCACCACAGAACCAGAGATCAAAACCTCCCCTCTTCAGCCTGTGAGAATACAGGTGCTGTCAGGCGATCTTCCCAGAGGGCCATCAGTAGCATCAAGCAAAAGACCATGGCCAAGAGGATACGGAGTGGTGCAAAAACCGGGTTCGGTAGAACATCTGATAAAAATAAAAGTGATAATTAAGAAATCAAGCAGAGGCTTTACCAATGATTGGTTCTGTAATCTAGTAAGTTTCTTACATTGGTTGGTTAGCATAGGCGAGGACCTGCTAGAAGAAAAGTCCCCAAATCTCAGTTGTTTCAACGTAATAAGAAATTCTTTTTTACTTATGTCTCAGTCCAGTGTCCGCTGGAGCCCCTCTCCTTGTAGTGACACTGTCTGGGATGGATGGACCTCAGTTTGACCTAAACTATGAAGATTATGATTGTCTCTCTCTCTTCTCCATTCTCTCTCTCTCCACTTGTATGTCTCTCTCTGAGTTTATTGTCAGTATTAAGTGAGGTGATGTTGGTAGGCATCTCAGTTATAAATCAAGAAAGTCTGTCTAAATTTAGCTCCGTAGGAAAGGGGGCTGTTGGATAAAGTGGCTTTGAATCCCAACTAACCATCTTGGAAGGTAGGGTTGGGCTCTAGTCCTCAAGGTACTGGAGAACTGAGCTCCTCGGTCAGTCAAGCAGACGGTTCATAGATGGGGAGGGTGAGGCATGGAGGCAACAGCCCAGGGTTCATAGAGGCAGCAGGATGCTGTAATCAGCCAAGACTTACCTAACATCCATCGGGAAGTAACACACTTTATCCAGACTTCATTCATAGCAAGAACCAGTCCTTTAATGTCCTAATATACTGGATGGGTTGAGTCTTTAGTTCTTAGACCTGGGAGTGGAGGAAGCTGGCAAGGACATCTCAGATTCTTCTGGTCCCTCAAGTCTGGCCTTCATCACCAGGTTCTACTCTTCTGAAGTTGCAGGTGGAGTAGAATTTTTTCGGTTGTCTCATCTCTTACAGCTGTGTCAGACTAAACCCATGACCAAGTATGTCCACAGTCCTGGCCCCTTAACATGTAGCTTCCCACCCTCTCCTCTTGGTCTCCTCATATTCAACATTCTGGAGGCAGCACACTGTACCTATTTCAGTTAAGAGTCATTTTCCTTCAATAATGGAAGTTCAGAGGTTGAAGTCCAGGGCTGGGAAGGCAGTTCTGTATTTTTTTCAAGACCTGAGACTCCCTCTACGCTTCTCCTCTGCATTCTGAATGGAGCACGGCAAATACTTCAGGATGATGAGAGTGTAAACTGCCTGTCACTGCTTAATAAACTTTGCTTTGTTTTAATCTACTCCTAAAATTTCAGCAATTAAAGGCCAATTATAGGGAACTATATTCAATATCTTGTAATAACCTATAACGGAAAAGAATCTGAAAAAGAATATATATGTGCATACACGTATATAATTGAATCACTGCTGTACACCTGAAACTAACTCATTGTAAATCAACTATACTTCAATCAAAACAAAAAATAAATGTTTTTTAAAAGACCAATTATTGCCATTCTTCCTAAAATGCATATCCTCTCTGTAGAAGTAAAGCAGAAAGCAGTGGTTTATTCCTTAATATAAGTTGGTTTCAAAAGATCATTAATTCCTGGTAAAATGTTGGATTTTGCAATGGTGCTGGAAGGAAGGGAGGATCATTTTGGAGTAGAGGGCACTAGGGCATGCATGTTCGGTGCTATAAAAAAATACCAAAGACTGAGTGTCTCATAAACAACAGAAAGTTATTTCTCACCGTTCTGGAGGCTGGGGAGTCCAAGGTCCAAGGTACCAACAGACAGAGCGTCTGATGAAGGCCCACTTCTTAGCTCACTGACAGCCATCTCCTCACATGGAGGAGGGAGCGAGGGAACTCAGTGCCATCTGCGTTATGAGGACGTTAATCCCACTGTTATCAAATTCTTACATAAAATATTATAGTAAAAGCAGAGCCCTCACAACCCAGCCACCTCCCAATGCCATCACACTGAGGGCTAGGATTTCAACAAATGAATTTGGGGGGAACACAAACAATCAGTCTATAGCACCTGGGAGAGTTAGGTGTCAGAGAAGAGAGGACTTTTATAGGTACAAAGAGGGAGCAAGGCTTTACCTCCAGCCTAAAGGATTTGTTTCAAGGCTGCACGGGAACATTAGCTTGCTGGGACAGCGTCTCATTCTCACCCACGGAATCATGCGTCTTTCAGTACCTTGAAGACCGGCATAAGGGAGGCCTCCAGATTCCTAGTGCTACAATCCGTACCCAGATATCTGCTTCTCTGTATGCATCTATTAATTCCACGCACACACACACAAAATGATTATCATATTAATTGAGACAGTTCTACCCATTGTGACAAATAAGCCCAAATACATAAAAATATAAAAGCTTGAAAACAACAGAAGTTTCTCCTTCGAGTATAGTCTACACAGGTGATCCTGTTGGTCACGGCTTTATTCTAAGTGATGGTTCAGGGACTCGGTTTCCTTCTGTCTTGTGGCTTCACCATGCTCAGTATACAGCTTCCAAAATCACCGCACTCGCCTCCCACAAGCCAGTGGGGCTGTTACCGGGATAGGGGAGAGTAAGAATTACCTCGGTTCTTAGTCACCCGAAAAAAGAGAACGAGAGACAGAAAGCATGATATAAGCAGATTATTAGTAAAGTCAAAAAGTAGTAAAAGATAGGACACTCCCAAGAATTGGGAGCGGGCCGCTCCAAGAGAGGAAAACAGCGCCGCCCCTTTGTTTTTCCATCTTACATCCTGGCTCAGGGGCTTTTTTTGTGATTGATTGATGATTGATGGCTCTGGTTCTTTGAGTAATCAGGCTGATTGACAGCTCAGGTTCCTCGTGCTCAGGCTGACTGACAGCTCAGGTTCCTCGTGCTATGGCACGCCCATCCCCTTTTGGGCAGGTTCACAGGGTCAAGTTACATGGGGGGGGTTGCCTTCTCTTATGCACAGCTGCAGCATTTTGATTTTAACTGGCTTCTTTTGCTGGCCCTCATTTAGAGAAAGTAAAAATTTCTGGAGTCCCTTATCCTGAATGCAGACATACTGTTATTTTCTGGGTTATTCCTTTCCGCTTCCTCTTCCTCCCGCCCAGTGTTTATTTCTATCTAAACTGCCTAACAGTATGAGGAAAGGGCATGGAAGGTCTCACACTGGCCGTTTTAAAAGGCAAGGCTGGGAAGGGGCACATACCACTCCCGCTCTCATTCCATTGGCTGGAAGTCCAGCAAATGGCCGTGCTTACCAGCAAGGGAGACTAGGAAAGGTAGGCTGGCTGGTGCCCACGGACAAGCGGAAACAAGTTCAGTGAAAGCCACTCTGTTCCTGCCATCAGGGCCTGCCCTGTCCCAGGCACTGGGCCACGCACCGAAAAGACTGCAGTCACAGCGCAGACGTGGCCTCCCCTTGGGAAGCCGAAAGTATGGAGGAAAATCAAGAGCTTCAACAACTAATCACAAACACCTGAAGGCACATGTTTAAACAACACCATTGCAAACGTGATGAGAACACAGGGTACCCGGGGCCAGTTTAACAAGTATTATGACATAGACAGCAAGGGACTAAGACATGTGGTAATCAGCCAAGTTAAGAGAGAAAGAGGCATGTGCACGCGAGTGTGTGTGTGTGTGTGTGTGTGTGTGTGTGTGTGTGAGATGTTTAAGGGAAAGAAACATTCCAGGGTGCAGGAATAACCTATGTCAGGGTTATTCTTTGGTGGAATGTGCCATTCGTTCCATTTACTGGTATGGCAAACAGAGTGCCCAGTATACGCCAGGTATTCTGCAAGTCTCCTTAGAAGATTCCAAAATGGAGAATGCAAGACCCTGCTGTCTACTGCCACGGCCTTGAAGAACCTATTTTGAGCCATCAGAAACAAGACCTCACAAGTAATCTTATATATTTGGTATGATTTCAAGTGCAGAAGAGGCCCTTTTTAACACTGAGTAATTTTCCTCTTTCCAAGTATTAAAGCAAACTGCTGAGTCCACAGCCAGGATATCAGCACAGCCCCTTAACTCAAAGGCCCAGCTTTCCCCTCCCTCTAAGGCAATCACTCTGAGCACACTGTGTGATACATGACATTTCTATGACAGCCACAGTGCTCCCCTGCCACCCTCCTCGGACGGCTTGGATCAGGGCTGAGATCATGAGCTCAGAGCCTCTGAGCTAAGGTGGCACACAGCTTTCCAATGTTGTTCTGTTTATAATCAGGGTAGATTTATGGGTAAGAGCAGTAGCAGTATTTTATAGTAAGAATTTGGTATTAAAATTATCCAATCAGATTTCCTCTCTTAGTCGGATAAAAGCTAGATTCCCATTTCGTATAGAATAAAACTGAGACTGTTATTATTTTTTAAAAATGTACACAGCAATGTCTCCTATGTTGTTCTAGATGGGTAAGAAAAAAAAAAAAGAGCTGACTTGCATATGAAGTAATAGGAATTTTGCAGCCATGGTCTAATGAGACACGTCTGCACGGGAACTGAACATAAACACAGCAAGGAAGGCTTTGCCTGCAGGAAGGAGAGCTGGCAGTTTTGGAGACGTCTAATAATCTAGTTTCCATCTTAGGTTGCTTCCTGCTCTGTCCTCTAATCCCTGCAGCCATCCCTAAATTTTTAGTAAAATTCTGTTGCGTAGAGCTGCCTTCCATCAGCGACGCTTTGGAGAGTGAAGGAGAAAACTGCCATCAATGAGTGAGACAGAGCCGGGAGAGGCAGGATGGCAGCCGGGAGAGGCGAAGTGTGAACGGGCTGGTCACAAAGCCCAGATTCACAGCGCGAGGCCGTAAGAGATTGATAAGAGTTGTGTCATGCATCCCCTTAAACCCTCACGAGGGCACTGGGTTGCCCATTACAGCTGGACGTGCTGCTCCCGGTCACATTATCTGATCACTAAATTTAAAAGTGGCCTGCAGAAGGCCAGCGCACGTGGGTCCCCTGAGGTCGGTGTTACAGGCTTCCCCTCAGGTCCCACCAATATCAAACCTGCCTGTTTTCAGACGGTTGAGAAGAGGGATCCTGACAACTTGGCTTAGTAATGACACAAATCCTTCAAGCCACCAAATAAGTAGACAGATACGTCACCGCTACACTCATCTTCATCCTCTTTTTTCCAAATGTGTATGTAGTTGGTTGCCATTTCTTTCTTCTTTTGTTTTTTTTTTTCTGTAAGGAAATGAAAAATTGCATCTTGAAAAGCAGCCATAAAGCTTTTCTGGAATCACCAAGAAACCTATCAATTTTATAGACAACCCAACTGATAACATATGGTCCAACACTGTTTGGTGTTTGCTTTTTCTGTTGTTTTCTTTGGGGCTTTTTTTTTTTCTTTTTCACTCTCTGAAACCAGCACGATTTGGAGTGATATTTTAATTTATTATTATGAAAGGGACAGCAACTGGTTTTTAATGGTTACAGAATGGTGACTCGCAGCCCTGTCCCAGCTGCTGTCGCTGCCGAGCGGTGAGCAGACTTGCAGCATCTTGTCTCAAGCACACATCAGTGCTCCCGCCTGCCGCCACCCTGCCTCCCTCCCTCCCAGTGGACAGGCCGCCACCTGCTACTGGCACAGCGCCGGCCCTTTGGGGAACAAATGTTCTCTGGCTGCTGGGTGACAGGACAAGACAGACGCCGGATTTCAAGGGAAGCAGGGAAAGGCACCCTGGGGCCTGCTGCCCCTACTCCTCCACCCATCTGCCTTCCCTGCCTAGCAGAGATCTCGCTAATCAGGGCCATAGGAGAAAGGGCTTTTTGGTCAGACTGTGGTCTAGACTGTTCTGTTTCCTTTTCCATATCAGTCTCCCTTAAGGCTACAGTGGCCATTTATTTATTCAGGCCACAAGCATTTTCGGAGCCTCTGTTCCCTGTCAGGCAATTTGCTAAGTGCTAGGAAGACAGACCTGCACATCTCAATCCCTGACCTTGAGAAGGTTACAGTTTAGTAGGGGAGACAAGACACACCAACCGATAAATAATGATACAGTCCGGAGCACGTAACAGCAGAGTTAAAAACCAAATGCTCAGAGAAGCAGCGTTAAAGTATCACCTAGGCATGAAGCATGGGAACTTGGGAGACTGTTAGCCCCAGGGAAGTCCAGCTTTGCCTCTTGCTGCCTGTTTGCTTTTGGACAATTCATTTATGGTCTTTAAGGCCCAGTGATTCATCAGGAAGAGGTTATATGAAATAACGCAGGGAAGCACTTTAACATGGCACATAGTAAACACTCAATAAATGCAGGCCTTTCTTACCCTGTACAATCTGTATCCAAATGCCTCTCCTAGAGATACAGGGTCCCAGCCACTGCATCCCAGCAGGGGTTCTGGATGCAGAGAAAGGATGAGGGGAACATGGCCAGCTAGTGGACTTCAAAGCTCAGGGCCAAAAAGAGCCATGTCCAAGGACAAAGCTGAGTACGAGGCTAAGTGAGAAATCCACCTGAACTATCAGGCAGGAGGGGCTAGAGTGAAAGAATCCAGGGCAATAGAACAGAAATTGGAAGTATCAGGCAAAACCCAATCAGAAAAGTAAACACGATGCGGAGCGAAAATCTGGAGCATCAGAGTCTTGAAAAGGCTGGAAAACATTTCTCAGAGAGGGTGGTGTTTGATCTGGGTCTTATCTGAGACTTGCAGACACTAGCTACTATATAGAAAATAGATAACAATTTTCTACTATATAATACAGGGAACTACATTCAGTATCTTGTAGTAACCTATAATGAAAAAGAGTATGAAAATGAATGTATGTATGTCTATGTATGACTGGGACATTATGCTGTACACCAGAAACTGACACAACATTGTAAACTGACTATACTTCAGTAAAAAAAAAAATTTAATTTGTTTTAAAAAAGATGAATAGGAACTTGCCAGGAAGAGATGCTTGGGAAGGGACATCCTGGAAGGGGACCTTTGCACAGGCAAAGGCTTAGTGATGTCCAAGGGGAAGAGAGAGGATGTCTAGCAGCTGGGATGCTGAGTGCACAGAATACAGTGGAAGGAGCCGGGCAGGGACTGAAACATAGAGGGTTTGAGTGCCAGACTAGAGAACCTAGTCTTAGCCTGTAAGTCCACAACGGGTGCATATCAGGGTCATCTGTCAAGCTCTTGCAAAGTGTCAATGCTCAGATCACACTGCCCACAATTTTGAGTTAGTTGCTCTTGGCCCTGGGTATTTTCAAAATCTCCCCAGGAGATTCTCATGTGCACCCGGGGCTGCGAACCCCTGCTGAAGACGATCAGAAGTCAGTGGAGGGCCTCCTTGTGTGCCTAGAATGCTGAGATGCTAAGAAAAGACTCACTTCATTTCAACCAACGTTATCAATGCCGACTCGGTGGCAGGCCCTGTGCAAGGCCTTGTAAATATGGAGATGCGTAAGTCAGGGCCCACTGCTCTCTGTTTAGCTCATTAGAGTCTATGAATCATGTTCACCTTCACTGTCTTATCCTGCCTGAGCATTCAGAGGGAACTTGGTTGCAGTCCTTCAGGGGAGGCTGTGCACATAATCCACTCGGTCATTGCAGGGCCTACCCTGAGGTCTGGCTCTGGGCCGCAGTGGAGAAAATGAATTGAGCAATCTTTTATAGAACAAAATCAATAGCTTCAGAGCAGCCAGCCACACCAGCAGCTGGGGCTGGCAGGGGGAGGGGAAGGCATGGGGGAGGGGGGAGCGGGAGCTTGTGGGAGGAAAAAGGACACTGCAAGGAAACTGAGACATTGTGCAGGGAGGAAGGAAAGGAGGGCTGAGGGGAGGGGGTTCGGGGGACGCGTGGTGGCTCCTGGGAGAATCTGGACAAAACACTGCATCCGTCTTGTCCTAAGTTCCCTCCGCTGCTGAAAGCCATGAGTGCCGAAGAAGCAGGCAATGTGAGATGTGAAGGAACAGCTAACACTCTTCGAGTTCCTGTCCCTGTGCTGGGTCTTTTGCATACAATCATATAACATAATCCACACTAATCACTAATTTTACATATGAGAAAACAGAAATCCTAAAGGTCACTCAGCTACCACTCAGGTGTGATGGAGTCATTTAACCCCTTAGAGGCTTAAAAGAGGAATGGAAGGAGGACTCGTTTTGTAAAAAGAGAGGCTCTTCAGAAATAATTATTTTTTCCACTCTCAACCCACGCTTGCACAAAGCTCAGAAAGGGGAGGGGGCTCACGGATCCTCTGGGGTGGATATGAATGAGCCAAGAACCAGGGCCCTCACTGGTCCACCTAGCTTCCAGATAAGACCTTCAGTCTACTTGGAAACCTACACAAGGTAGATGAAAGAGAAAGGGAGAGTCTACTACACAACCACACAGAACATTTTTTAGAATCCTCAGGCATACATCCTCCTGGAGGAGTCCCATGGGAGGGACGGTGGCTATCCCCACTGAGGCTGGAAACACTTGCATGGTGGGCAATGAGCTCACTGCAGCCCACTGGAGTGAGAAAGCCCTTCTGGAAGACAGCAGCTCTGCTCTGGCTCACCCTGTTCTGTTAAACCACATGGTCAGGTCAAAAGTGGCTGCTTAGATAGATACCCGACTCAGTTGAGGACAAGCAAAGGGAGAATTTATTGGAAGGATACTGGGTTATCTCACACGAGTGGAAGCATTGGACGAAGCTGCAGGAATGCATGCTTGTAGTTGGGCTGTGGAGCAACTGCGATCGGGAACGTGAACCAGAAGGATGTCCCTTCTCTTTTCTGCAGTCCCCTGGCTCTGCACTGCTGGTTTCCTTGTCTATCCCTGCAGACAGCCTTCTGCTGGAAAGGGGAAAACGTGGCCACCAGCAGCTTCTGGGCCTTACAATGCACAGATTCTACTTCCAGAGCAGTAAGTCTACAGCTTGAAAAATATCCCAGAGTAAGTCTTATATGGAGGATTCTAATTGGTTGAGCATGGGGTGGTGCCTATCCCTTCACCAATCAGCTGTGTCTAGAGGAGCAAGGTTATGTTCAACAGTATGGCAATCCCAACTGTCTCCATATGGAAAGTGGGGAAGACTACCAGAAGGGGAGAGGAATTAGGACACTCTGTAACACCAACAGAAAGAAGACCCGTCAACAATGGCAGAGGGAGGTTCCAACGGTGGGAACATTCTCAACACCTCTTATTCAAGTACAAACACAATGTGCAACCCAGAGAGATGAGTCAGACCCGTCACTAGTCCTCGAGGTGCTCACAGCACCAATGTGACAGGTCATCATGCCCTTTCCTTACCGGGCACACAGTGAGAGTGTATTTCCCGTACAGCTCGTGATCAGCAACTGTCATGTGATTGCCTTATAACTACTGGAAAGTGGTGGGTCACTTCCAGACCTGCTCCATCAAAATGTTCTCATTCTCTCCTCCGTGTACTTCTCCCTTTCCAGCTGAGTGGGATGGAGATGACTCCCCAGGTATCCGGGAGGCCATGTGTTTATAACTGTAGAACCACAGATGGAAGGCGCCTGGCTCCCTGAATCACGGCTTAGAAGAGATCACTGATCACAAGCATACATGGTGGGCTATTAGATTAGCAAAAAAAATACACGTTAAGCGTTAAATTTTGGAGGTTCTTTATTACAGATGTTATATCTACCTTCATTAATAAAGTTAGTAAATGTTGCGTTAGCAGGAATTAACTGCTTTGAGTCCAAGTTCTGTGGTAAACTTGCTGAATGACTTGGAGAAAATCACTTCACTTCTCCAAGTCTCCCCATCAATTATATCTACATTGTTAGGATTTTTCGCTAATGAATAGAAATAATGCATATGAATGCTAAATTGCTCTACAACTTCAGGATGGAGTATTACAAACTTATCTCTGTATTGCCATTTCTCAAGTATGCCAAGATTCAATTTTAGTGGTTTAGAAAGCTTTTAAGCTTCTCATTGAAAGTCTCCTATTTAATAAAGGAGGCAATATAGGTTATAAGAATGTAATTTTTCTATAGAACTCAATGAAGCTATTTTCACTTTGAATTTTTTTGAAAATAAGTGGCACTTAAACATTTTTTATTTCCTGAATTAGTCAGCATGAGAAGATAAATAGCTTGTTCACCGCTAATATTATGAAGGTTCGTTTATATCTTGAAGAAATTAAGAATGAATTAAAGGGGAAAAAAAAAACCCTTGCCCTTAGTGACTGGAAGCTCTGAGCCTTGAACCTGGAACCTCTGTTTCGAGTTAGCAAGCCTCCCCAACTCGTTTTTGATTCCCCTCTGCTCAGCATCACTAGTTCATAACTGCCACTGCCACTGTGTAGGCTCCCGTGAAGCTGTGGGTAAGAGCCCGATCTCAAGTGACTGTTCCCTTCATCCTCACCAGAATGTTGTGAATGAAGATTCCTGCTCCCTGTTACATCAGTGGTTTTCCAACTGTGTTCCTCTGAGCGACCTAGGAGCAGTCTGTGTTTGAGCTGTGGGGGAGTCTCTGTCACTCCTCTAACCAAAGCAGCACTGACTTTATCTGTTTAACATACTGAGCTTTGGGGTAAGATTTTCTTTGAACAGAGAGTTTCCTAGTTTAAAATAAAGATTGAAAGCCACTGAACCAAAAAAACTGATCTTGGGGATTATAATATGGCGGCAAACAAAGGAGACAAGAGCTTCACTTTCTAATATGTCTGACACTTCTTATGACCTTAGATGAGTGTTTTTCCCATTTAGGCCTCAGTTTCCTTGTCTGTAAAATGGAAAGTTTGATGACATGAGAACTCAGCCCCCTTCCTATTTTACTTTAGAAGGCTCCTCACAGTAGGTACTCAGCATCAGAGGTGGAGACAGGGAAGGTAGGAGGGACTGACTATGAAAGGCGGAGTAAAAGTTCAGAGGGGGAGATTTTAACTCGATTAATAAATATTTGCTGAGCTATAGCTATGCGCCAGGCACTGCGCAGAGCAGCGAGAGTATCACATCGAAGCAGACAGGTATGGTGTTTATGGTGCCGGATCTTACAGCGAGGGATGTCGACACCAGGATTAAGGGCGCTGTCCGAGAGAGAGGGAAGAACACCAGGAGAACAAATGGTTCTTTGTTTGGGGGGGTGCACCTCAAATTCAATCATCACCTTCTTTACAGAATTTTAACTCTCTCTCTCATTCTTTCAGCCATTCTTCTCAATTGGTAGCAGAGGCTAGAAAGAACCTAGTTCTTTAAATCATTCACTCACTCAATTGTCATTTGTATAGCATACCCACCGAGAATCTCCACTGCCCAAAACACTATACTAGACACTGAGGACCCGGAGATGATTAAATGGATAGACGCCCTCGGGATGCTCACGGTCCAGTGGGGAGATCTGTAAAGCCCTGCGATGAATGTGCTAAGAGCTGTGATAGCGGGACATGCGGGTGAGGATGGGGGAACCATGGGTGGTCCTTTGCCACTCCTCAGGCGACTCCAGATTCCTCCTTCCTCCACTCCCCCACCTCTCTGCACCTCACCTATGGCTTTCAGATGCATCCCCTTAGGCTGAATCAACCAGATCAGGCACAGACATCCACAGTGAGAAAATAGTGAGGCCACCAGAAGGTCACCACAAATAGAAGGCAGTTATGTTGCTTTGTGATTTAAAGTACTGAATGGTACATTTATTTCCATTAACTGCAGTGGGGTGTGTTCTCATGGGTGATAACAGTGGGCTTTTCATGACATCACTTTGGTCTATCTGGTTACAGAACCTACTAGGTTTCCTCAGTAATGTTCCTAAAACATCAAGGAATAAAGGGTATTCTGTGCTTTATCTTCCTAGCTCCCCTCCACCTGATCTTTTTATCGTTACAGACAAAGTCCTTAATTTTCAACATTCAGTTAAGAAATATTTACCAGGCCCTAGTGCATGGCAGACACTGTGCTTTAAGTAGACATGTAAATGAGAAAGAAATGATCCCTGATCTCAAAGACCTAACAGTCTCACAGGAAGAACAAGCAGGATGATTAAACAGATGCCACATGGGAAGTGAGGCCGGTGCTCTTGGGAACACAAGAGAGAGACGCACTGCCAGCTAGGAGGTTCTATAAAAGCTTCCTAGAAGAGACACCAGCCTGAGCTGGGGGGGAGGAATCACAGCTAGTCAAGTAGATGGACAGGGGTTGGAGGGATGTCCAGGCAGAAGGGAGTCTGTCTCTGGAAGCCAGTGGGCTCATACTACTTGGGAACTCAGCACACAGCATGCACTTTGGAGTCAGAAAGAATTTATTCTCATTTTTACTCTGTCTCTTTACCTACTTTGATCATGATCATGACACTCAGATAAGAAAAGAAAGTAGATGATGTATTTCAGACAGTATCTGACACCAGCAGGTTTTCATAAACTTGGAGAGATGGGAGGATGCGTGTGGGTACGTGAGTGTGTGGATCAGAGAGTAGCCCCTGTGCGTGTCTTCGTAGGACTGAAGGCTTATTTCATCAAATATAATGAATTATCTCTAGTTCGTCCCCCCCTCACCCGGTTCCTCTCCCGACCCCTCGTCCGCAGCTCCACGTCATGGAAGCCTGACCGGTTTGGACGCCAGCAGAGGGCCCCCTCACTGACATCCAGTTGGGTCCAGTAATGGAGGGCATTGTAGGAAATCAGACAGAAGCAAGAGTCAGCTCAAGTGCCCTCCTCTGCAGTCATCTCAGGCTGCGGCACCCTTGGCAGAAGGGCGCACGTCCTGCCAAGCAGCCCTCCCCCCACCATTTTCTGTATCTCTAGATTCTGGTAATTGCTCCTTCCTTTTATCCCTCACACACAAGGGTAAAAACAGCCAGCTGCTACCAGCCCCAGGACACTGCATTATCCTTGGTGGTGTCCACACAACCGACCCATAACTTTATATATGAATCCTTTATTCAATTCTTGTCTAGTCAGCCAGTCGGAGTGTGCGATCTATTTCTATCTAGGACTCTGACAGACTCATATTCCGTAAGTCCTGCAAAAGGAATCTAATGAATATGTGGACATGGGAATTCATTTCTAGGTTAAGAAAAATTAATATATTTTGTTAGGGACATACTGAGGCACTAAACCAGCCCCGAGCTAAGGGCAAAGAGGGGGGTCTCTTTTCTGACTCTCTCCTCCCACTAAGCTGAGAAAATTGAAAACAAATTTTCTTCATCTTTTAATCTGTACCCCCAGCATCTAGCTTAGAAACTGGGATAAGGCGGGGGGCGGGGGGGGACATACAGCTCAGTGGTAGAGTGCATGCTTAGCATGCAGAAGGTCCTGGGTTCAATCCCCGGTATCTCCATTTAAAAAAATAATAAAATGGTTTTAAAAAAGAAACTGGGATACAGAAGTTGTGCCCAATATATGTGTGTTGAATGGATTTTCACTGACTTACCAGTGGATGGAAAAGATGAGGGAGAAAAGAAAAATTAAATGACATATCTGCATTTTCTGCTCTCTCCACGCCCACACGCCTATATACACCCCATGCCACACTTGTGACTTTTTTTATACATTTCAAAAAACCTTCACTTGGTCATTCCAATCCTGATAAAAATAACATACCTCCGGAGGTCCACAGGAAAAAACTCTCTTCTTCACTTTTTGGGATCAGGACCCCAAACGACGATACTGGAGATGGGACGGATGCTCTGCCATTAAGTCAAGCATCTCAGAGCCAGATGGAAGCTTGGATGGCAGATGGCCCCAACGTCACTGCTTCCTTTAAGCTCCCTGACTTTGTTATGTGGTAACCAGGCTTCAGGAGTACAGAGCTGGGAGACTAGATGGATGCCCGATGAGGCAGACTCTCGCAGGATGAGGAGGTGTCTCAGGCAGGCATAAAAGGAAAAGTACCCCAGCATCCAGAACAGCACTGGCAAAAGCACAGAGCGGGGACGCATCCTGTGTGTTCAGGTGCCACAGTACTCGGGGAGGTTGGAGAGTGTCTGTGGGGAGGGGTAAGCTTTGGGCCAGAGAGGGACCGTGGCCCAACCCTGCCACCTTCTAGCTGTGACCTTGGGAGAGTCACTTCCCCTCCCTGGGAAATGAGGAAGGAGGGGGGGGGGCTACATCATTTCTAAAGGCCTTCCTTTTCCATAAATCAATGATTCTATAAATGCCTCCCATTTCTGGAGCTCTTCACAGCTCATAAAGTACATTACCTCATTTCACTCTGCAGCACTGAAGGCACAACTCGGCAGATTTCAGAGTTGACCTGACTCTTTTCTGATGACTTTTCAACTGGAATGCAAAACTCAGCTGTGCCCAAGTTCTTACCTCTGAACCACTGTCTCAAATAACCTATCGCCCCCTTGCTCAACACACACACACACACACACACACACACACACACACACACACACACACACGAGTTTCTCAAGGACAAAATACTTCTTAAAAGAGTTCCCACATTTGAATTTCAAAAAGCAGTCTACTGTACCAACTCCAGCCCAGATTCAAATGGTGAAGAGCAAAGGGCACTTCCAGTGCCTCGAGAGTAGGCAAGTCTTACTCCTGCCCTAGAAACCCCAAGTGATTTGGACTTAACAGTCTTGTCCACAGAGTCTGAATCCAGAGCCTCAAGAAAAGCGTTTCTAATGGGGATATGTGAGAACAGTAGGGTCAGGGAGCACTTAGCTTCCTCAGTCTAGAATTCTAAATGGTGTAATTGATCCAAAAGGGCCTTAATAATTGAGGCTACATAGTAATGGCAAATGCTGGAAAGTTGCTTTTAGTTTAGATTCTAACACTGCCCAGTTTGGTAACCTAGAACAAGTTAACTAACTTCTCTGAGATCTGTCATCTCATTTATCAAATTAGGGGTTTGGTTCAATGACCAATAAGATGCCACTCAGTTTATGTCTTTTTTCATTAAATGCACATTGATTGAACATCTACCCTGTGTCAGACATTGGAGAAATTAAATTTTTTTAATATTAATTAAAATTAAATATGAGGGAGACAGACAGACAGACAAACACTCCATGCCCTCAGGAGTTCACATTATGGTTGGGGAGATAGACATGCAAATAAATGAATACACTGTGTAATAATAATCATGGATACAGTGGAAACACAAGGGAAGGAATTGTTTCTGGTGGAAGAGTCAGAGTCTTCAGGGATAAAGTGATGCTTAAGTTAGATCTGAAGGTAAATAAAGCTAAGAGGGGATTCCCACCAACAGGAAGAGAACAAATGAAGACAGGCTTAGGGAAACAGACTAAGTTTGCAGTGCTTAGCACATGGGGTGATGAGGAGGGAGGGTGGCTGCGGGAGTTGCAGGCAGGAGCCAGACTAGGCAGAGCCAAGTTAGCCTGGTTTAGACAATGAAGAATGACTCAGTGCTGTAGACTGGGGAGAAACACGATCAGCTCTGATTTAAGCGAATGCCACTCTGCTTACCAGAGGGAGTGCTGACTGGAGGAGCCCAGGACAGGAGACGAGGGCTCACTGAGAAATAAAGATCACTGTATCATGCCAGAGGAGTTAGCGTCTGAACTACGGCAGCCTCCTTGGAGGTGCAGAGGAACGTGTGAAGTTAATAGCCTTTCAGGGAATGTGATGTGTGATTTATTTATGTAACAAACATTTACATAGCATTTACTGTGTGCCAAGCTCTATTCTAAGCACTCAAAAATATTAACTCATTTAATCATCACACCAAACCTATGATGTTAAAATTATTATCCTTATGCTATGGATGAGATGAATATGACAAAGACAGGTTAAGTCACTTACCCCAGGTCTCACAACTAGTGAATGGGTAGCTTCCTCTTGAGTCCATGTTCTTAACCACTGTCACTAGTACCACCAACACTGTGCTGCCAAGGGCGACTCCCAAGGGCGACTCTGGCTTAGTTGGCTACTGGACGGATGGCCCAGAGCAGATATTAAGAGAAGGACCAAGTTTGTTTGGGAGCATATTACTCAAGGTACCTGCGACATCATGGTGGAAAAGTCCAGCAAGGAGCTGGGCAGGTGGGTGCGGAAAAGGGGAGAGAGTTCTAGACTGGGGATGTAAATTTGCTAGTCATCTATGTACAGTTGGCCATGGTCACCAAGTGGGTGACCTGGACTGCCCACCACTATCACTGGTGTGTCCCATGTGACACGGCAGGAGCTCTTCAAGTTGTGCCTCTGGTTCTGGTTGCATGTCAAGACCTGTTCCCCGTTTCCTATGGAATGTCTGCTACCACGCTAATGGTGAGCTAACTGTTGTCTAAGGACATGGCTATTTTTACCCAAAGGCCATGTTTGAAGTATTCCAAAACACACAGAAACAATAAGCAACTGAACTGCTGGCAGGAAACAAGACTTTGATAGAGAATCTATCGTAAGACATTGAGGCAGATGAAACCTCTACTGGGACTTCGTTTCACAAAGTCCTGCTTACTAATCCTGTCCCTTAATATTTAAAACCTCCATGTAATATTTGGTGCAAAACGTCAGCACCACAATATGGTCATGCTGATTCTGTATTTATGTTCCTTTTATTAAAAATTTAGTGAAAATGAACAATTAAAGAAAGACCAGAGCTTAAAGAGTTTTGTAATGACAAGTTAAAGGTTGAACTCTAGTCTCCTGAAGAATGACTATATCCATTTAAAAATTCGGGTATTTTGCTTTCAAAGCTCAATGAATTTTTGACATGATTTTATGGACGGCAAAGACAACACTCACTGACTGCAGGCAAGGCACTTCATTCGAATGCACTTCAGTTTACTCTTCCGTCATAACAAATAAATATAATATGCTTTTCCCCTGTGTCAGCCATTGGACTATATGTCTTTTATCCATTGTCTCATTAGACTCTCACAATTGCCAGGCATCATTTTAAGGATGGTGAAACCAGAGTTCAGAGAAGGTGAATTCAGGTGAATAAACGGCAAAACTGAGGACTCCCCCCCAAACCCTGTACCAGGTCCATATTCAGTCTGGGCAGTAATCGAAGTCTCTCAGACTCCAGGGCTCAGCTATTTTCTTGATGTTAATACTCTTTCCCTTGGTCTCTGGAAGGCCTGCCAAGTTATCAGACTACCCATCTTCTCCATCCTTCCAGACATCACCTCAGGGTCCACCTCCACACCAACCCCAGCCCATGCCAATTCCTTATTACGTTCTTGCCTGGCTTGACTGCACCTCTCACACCACTTACACTGTCATTTGGGACTGTGGGCTCCCCAGGGATAAGTCCTGCCTTGCCCGCATCACCATAATCCCTTTTCAGCCTGAACTTATCAGCTCCTTTCATTGTGGGTTTTACTTGACTTGTTTAGTAAATTGTTGCCAAACTAACTGAAAAGTGCTTGTTGGGGGGGGGGGGTGTCTCTGAGGGAGACCACAATATATAATAGCATCCTTCTTCTCTTCCTGAGTCCTGAACACATTGAGAAATAAGCATAAGAGTGGCAGATGATAGTCAGAAGTTCAACTTTAGCGCCTGTACTAAAGATTGGAGGATCCAAATAGCTTTCCTCGCACTGAAAACAAAAGCCTGGCAACACAGGGTGAGTTTCAGGACATTAGCCAGGGGAGGCACACTTGGGTGGGACTCACAGCGCAGCTCAGCAGAAGAGAAATGAGCTGTAAAGAAGAACAGAGAACCTCCAGTAATTCTTACCTAATTTTTTCATAACATCTTAACAGCCTGTCCCGGGACAGAGCAATTCCGCAAGAAAAGGAGGCTAAGAATACGAGTACGGAAAGATGTTCCCTTCTAACAGTGTTGAATAACTCGCCAAATGTTCATCCATTCTATATTTACTGAGTATAAAAAAATGAAGAATGACAGCATCCTCCACAAGACCTCTGAGAGGACCTGAAAACCATGAAATACTCCATCATAGCCATAAAAATAATAATAGTTATTATTATTATATTGAGCACTTACTATATACTAGGAATTATGCTGTGCTTCAGATCTGTATAATTACTATATGTTTCGACTCGCATGGTACAGATGATTACCAAATTTAAATTTCCAAGGTCATACATCAACTAAATGGTAGAGTCAAGACTCAAATCCAATCTTTCTAACACTATAGGCTCTTAATGAAGAGAGCATGTAAGAAGCCATTACTACTTCTGCATACAAGATAAATAATTCTAAGATCTATGACCTTTACTTATAATTCCCACATATATTGCATACTGACTCTTCAAATATAGCTTCCAGAAATTGTTATCCTTTTATTCTTAACATCTACCAAAGTGATCATCAATGTCAATGGCAAATCTATATGCATGTGAATAGAGGCAGCTGTTGTTTGATGTTAAGTGTGAAGCACTTGAAGTCCGAAGACCCAGTCTTAAAATCTAGGGTGGACATTTACTGGCCATGATAGGCTATTTGGAATAAATTACTTAACATCTCAGGTCTATTTTTTAAAACAGGGCAATTAAACATACCGTGATGTCGTTAAGGACTAAAATAGACGGTTTGTATAAAGTGTGCAGCACCAAGATTGGCATATACTAAATACGTAAGAAATTGTTACCAAGAGGAAGGCAAAGGGTGAGAGAATGAGGGAGAGGAGGAGGAGGAGCCAGATTCCATCTCGGTGGTGCGGCTTTTACAGGCTGAGAATTGAGGGAAGAAAAGGAGGGAGGAGGAAGAAAGCAGAAGCTACAGCAAGAAAGTATCAGCGTAAACTGTTTACGCAAGTACTGATGGCCTTGTAATTGCAGGAACCTTTTGTTATTGGCTGAGTCACCAGGAACAAGTAGAGTGTGTAACTCAGGGCAGGAACCCCATCAAGGCATGTGAGGCAAGACCAGCCTGCCTCAAGCTCATCCCAGACCCACGGTGTTTTCAGACAACTTCTCTGCTCCTGAGATCCTCCTTGACTCTCCATCTGACCTAAATCATGGTACCTTTTCCACCAACAACATCAGAGGAGAAGACCGCAATCACCATCACCATTGCCTAATGTCAACTTTTGCCTTCTTGTGGGGCTGCCAGTGACTGCTGTGGGCAGGATGTTACCCTTGCTGGACCTCAGTTTCCTCAGCTATAAACCCAGGGGCTTCCAATAGCTGCTCCTCAAGGATTGTGGTAGGAATGCAGTAATCAGTGCATTTAAGCCATTTGGCAGATTCATGGTCCTTCCTTACACACGTACTCATGTGTTCTTGACGACAACCTATAAGGTAGTCAGTGTGTTCCAACCCTTCCTACGTTAGCGTAGTCTGTTCTGTTATAGTTGAGCTTAGGTTAATGTTCGATATTTCTTATCAGTTTGCAAACAGTATTGATGTTTAAACATATATATTTAAGATCTGATGTAGGAACTGTGTTAATACTTGGCATAGTGTTTTGTGGCTATACCATTTTTATTGTCTTTCTTTAAGTTGGCCCTCAGCAATACTACAATGAAGCAGAGCAGCCACAGTGATCACCGTTTTGCAGATGAAGAAACACTCTACCGAGATTTCAGGTCCTGCCTTATCCACCTGGTTAATTGCAAACCTGAGGTCAAACCCAGCTCCCCTGATGCTGAAGCCCAGATTCTATCTATTCTCCCACACTGACACAATCGCGAGAGGAGTTGATGAACATAGCAGTTTCTCCAGAAAGGGACCATAGCAAGGGCACGTCTCTAGCACCATGAAATCACTTAACTAACAAAAACAAAGGGAGGACACCCTGACAGATGAAATCTTCAGCTTCTTTCAACAGTGGAGGGGAACTGCCATCAGTCACAGGTTATAGTGACAGCCCTTACTCCTGGGAAAGACTTCCACAGACGTTTCAGAGATGAAAGCATCTATGACCTTACGAAACAGAACGTGAGCTCCCCAGTCCTAGAGTTTCCAGCTGCACTGCCAGGGTCTGCAGGGGAGAGTTCTAGGAAGAAAGCCCTGACACCCCATCTTAGCATCAATTTTCTCTCTTTTGTGCATTGAGCCTCCACCTAAGATTTCCATTCAGAAGGCTTTCCCCCACTAATGATAAACAAATAGTTTGAAAATCACAAATCTTATCCATGCTCTCAATTGATATTCAAGTCTTCTTTACAGCATCTGCAAGAACTTGCCCAAAGAACTTGATATCCCACAGATGGGAACTCAGCTACTGCAGGAAGCCCTGATGTCATCTCCAACTCTTAGGAATGTCTTCCTTGTGTTAAGCAGTGACCAGTCCCTCCATGAAGCATACCGCCCTTTGGTCCCAAGTTACGGTGATATTCAAAATATTAACAGGGCAGTGCATGCCATCTGCGTATCAGCCCTGGTCCAAGTCAACCCTAAGGCCATTACTGAACAGGTGTAATTGCTTCTCTGCAGGAGGCCCTTCTAGTAAGGTGTGTGGGGCTGGAGGGAGGTAGGGCAGGGGAGAGGAAGCCACCAGTCCAAGGCACTCAGGGTTGGCTGGGATTCCCCATGGCATTCCCATTCCATGAGCATTCCTGGTTCTGAGTTGCTTTTTAGACTCCAGTCATCACACCAGCCAAATCTGAAAAAATACACTTTGATCCTCACTAATGTTGGCATCGCCAGCAGAGAGGGACCTAGCCTGGTAGAGGGGAAAGAACATGACCATTTATTCATTCATTTAACTGTTGTCTCCCCAGCTCTATTTACTGAGTACCTCGTGTATGCAAGGCCCTATGCCAGGTGCTGGAGATACACAAATAAGTTGTCTTCAGCAGACATGTCTTCATCCTCCAAGAAACTTAAAGAATGCAGGTGAGTATTTAGAGTAGGACAAAATTGCTTTTGAACCCTAGCTTCACAGGAAAGTGACTTAACCTCTCCCAGTTTTTGTTTACTCACTTGAAAATAATGATGACCATCTCATAGAATCACTGTGGTTTTTGGATGAGGTAACAAGCTGAAAGTCTTTCTACTTAAATGGTGGGTGGTTTTTCTTGTTGTTCTCACCCATGTCACTACGGATAGCCCCCATGACGGTATCTGGCTTATATTAAGATTTCAGTAGCGCTGGTTTCCTTCTTTTGCATTCATTCATCTTGTTATTGCTGGAGTTTTACAATAAATCCTAAATCCTGGGTTACATCTATATGCAGTGTGTGTATGTGTGTGTGCACGTCTGTGTGCATCCCTGTAACTACAATGCAGTTCAATACGTAGAAAATTTCCAATACTGAAAGTTTCCCTTGTGTGCTTTCTCAATCAATATCCACCACCTCTCCCCAGAGATAACCAGTTTCTGACTATTATCACTATCTGTTAGTTTTGTTTATCCTTGACCTTCACTAAACGGAATCAGGAAGTGTGCAGTCTTTTAAATCAAGCTTCTTTCACTCATTATTATGTCTAGAGAGTCATTCATATTATCGTGTGCAGCAATACGTCACTTTTTTATTGCTGTGTACTTTTCCATCATATGAATTTACCACGATGTATTCATCTTTCCCACTGCCAACGGACATTTGAGTGGTTTGAGTCGGCTGTAGTGAATAAAGAGGCTATATGAACATTTTTCTCCATGTCTTTTGGTGTATATATGCATTCAGTTCTCTGGGGAACAAATCTAAGAAGGTCTTAAGGTCAACATATGTTTACCCGTAGTATATGCTGCCAGTCAGTTTTCCAACTTATTTACATTCATATTCTTAGCTGCAATGTACACAAGGTCAACATTGTCACCAACATTTTTCATTAGGCGCTTTAGCCAATTAGATGGATGTGTACTGAAATACTACTGTGATTTTCATTTGCATTTTGCTGATAAGTAATGATGTTGAATAACTTTTCAGATGCTTATTGACCATTTGTCTGTCCTTCTTTATGAAATAACTGTTCAAGCCTTTAGCTCATTTTTTATTGTGATTTTTTTCCCTTTGTTGTTTGGTTGACCTGTAGGAATTGGTTGTGTATGCTGGATATAAGTGTTTTTCTGTAGTTATGTATTATGCACACGCTATCCAAGTGTGTGACTTGCATATTCACTCTCTTAATGAGTTTTTAATGAGTTCTTAATTTTCATAAATTTCAATTTACATGTTTTTTCTATTATGATCCATGCTTTTTTTTTTTTTGTCTTAAGAAATATTTGACTGACCATTCTTTGAGGGTTTTTTTTTAATTGAAGTGTAGTTGATTTACAATAATCGGTTATATACACATATATATTCTTTTTCATATTCTTTTCTTTTTCTTTACTTTTTTTATTGAGTTATAGTCATTTTACAATTCTGTATCAAATTTCAGTGTACAGCACAATTTTTCAGTTATACATGAACATACATATATTCATTGTCACATTTTTTTTGCTGTGAGCTACCACAAGATCTCATATATATTTCCCTCTGCTATACAGTATAATCTTGTTTATCTATTTTACATATGCCTGTCAGTATCTACGAATTTTGAAATCCCAGTCTGTCCCTTCCCACTCCTCTCCCCCTTGGCAACCACAAGTTTGTATTCTATGTCTATGAGTCTGTTTCTGTTTTGTATTTATGTGCATTTTTCTTTTTTTAGATTCCACATATAAGCGATCTCATATGGTATTTATCTCTTTCTGACTTACTTCACTTAGAATGACATTCTCCAGGAGCATCCATACTGCTGCAAATGGCGTTATGTTGTCATTTTTATGGCTGAATAGTATTCCATTGTATAAATATACCACATCTTCTTTATCCAGTCATCTGTTGATGGACATTTAAGCTGTTTCCATGTCTTGGCTATTGTAAATATTGCTGCTATGTACATTGGGGTGCAGGTGTCTTTTTTTTGTGTGTGTGCAGGTATCTTTTTGAAGTAGGGCTCCTTCTGGATATATGCCCAGGAGTGGGATTCCTGGGTCATATGGTAAGTCTATTCCTAGTCTTTTGAGGAATCTCCATACTGTTTTCCACAGTGGCTGCACCAAACTGCATTCCCACCAGCAGTGTAGAAGAGTTCCCTTTTTTTTTCATATTCTTTTCCATTATGGTTATTACCTCCTTTGAGTTTTAAGTGAAGAGTTTATAACTAATTTTTAAACTCTTGGTCCTAGCATAAAAGCCCAACCCTCATCCCAGTCTTTTTTTTAAAAAAACTATCAATAAATTTTATTTTTATGAGCAAAAGAGATAGCATGCTATAAGCAGAATGCCACGTGACTCAAGAAAAAGTATTAAAAGCTTATTTCCATAAGCCCCTTTAATAGCTAGTTCATTCAGTCAACATGTAGAAGAGTAGTTTAGCATAATAATTCAAATCAGTAATCTAGGATTTGCTGTGTGAGTTTAATGTCTATTTTTGATATTCCTAGAAGTTGAGTTCTGGTCTACACTAAATTGCAAATAGCATCACCTAACTAGAACTGGATAATACCAATGCTATTTGGTCTACAAGTTTTCTCTCCTCTAGGCTGAGTGGTCACAGATCCTTCAGCTGCATCCAGTACACCCATCATGCTGATCACTCTTCTCTGTGTACACTGCAAATTTCAAGCATCCTTAAAATGAGTTGCTCAAAACTGACTTCAAAGTGCAAGTATGCTTGCTCTTTGATCAATGTAAATTTGGCTCATATTCAGATTTCTTTGTCTTTTCAGAAATATTACCCTGTCAATTTATATTAAACCCAAGTTTAATTAAAATACAACCTCTGGTTCTGAGACTTTGGTGTGCATGTGAATCACCTGGGTGTTTGCTGGAAATCCAGATTTGGGCTAAGAACTTAGAGATCCTAATTCAGCAGCTCTATGGTATGGCTCAAAAATCTGCATTTATAATAATCACTCCCCCCCCCCCAATAATTCTAGTTTTGGTGACTTTTGGACTGTACTTTGAGAACACTGCTTTCAATCTTTCTCACAGGTGCTTTAGATAAAGCATCTCCTAATGGTGTTCTTTGGGTGCTTGGATTTGAGGGTCCAAGTTCATAACTTTGTATTGATTCCTCTAAAATTCACCAATGAAAAATTGTGGTGAAAAAAAAAAAGCATAGGCTTTGGAAATAAAGAGGACTTATGTTCAAAACCTGACCTGCAAATGCTGGTCTTGGGCAAGTAAGTTAACTCCCTGAGTTTCAGTTCCCTCACCTGTGAACTAGGAAAATGCGCTCCAACCTGCATGGCTATAAACTTCGGATAATCTATGTGTTGTAGCCACACAGTCTGGAGCTTACAGAAGTGTTCCATTTACATTAAGTCCCCTCAGCACGTTGCTTTATTATTCCAGCATATGGACATCTTGGAAAAAATGATATGACCACCCAATTAATCAATTCTTCTTTCCAGCCTCCTGTCATTTGAGAATTTTGGTGACATTTTACCTCTGTCTTCCTCTCAGCCAGTGGTACCCAACCAGATGTGCATGTAAATATCCTCTGGGAGCATTTAAAAGTGCCAGACCCCTGGAATAAAAACCTCCAGAAATCCAGCCTAGGAAAATACAGGCTTAAAAAGCTCACCAGATAATTTTTGATATGCATCTTGATTAAAGAATCACTGATTTAAATAAGTGATAAATAATGTGGCTTACTGTGTATCAACAACCATAAAATGTGTAGACCCTTTGAGCCATAAAAATTTGCTCCTAGAAATGGACTCTGAGGAAATAATCAGAGATGAGGGCAAAGATATGATTATAAGGATTTTTAATACAGATCTCTTTGTAAGTAGAAAAAGCAGGAGGAACAGGAAGAAGAGAAGGGGGAAGAATTGAAGGAGAAGTTGAAGGGGAAGAAAGGAAAGAAACTGGTTGCCCAGCCCCAAGACACTGGGCACCTCCAAAAACTGAATAAAATGTGATGCTCGTTACAGCACAGTATCCTGCAGCCCTAAAACAGACCACTACATTTTTATAACAGTTACATTAGACACAACAATCTAATGTGCTGCGTATGAGACATATGATACATTTTTTCTTGTTTAAAACACAACTATAAAAAAGTGTGACAATGAATATATATGTTCGTGTATAACTGAAAAATTGTGCTCTACACTGGAATTTGACCCAACATTGTAAAATGATTATAAATCAATAAAAAATGTTTTAAAAAACATAATTATAAGAGAAAGATGACAAAAAATGAGCAATAATTTAAACTAGATGTTAGGATGATAGGTTATTTTATTTTATATTATTCTATTGTCTTAATTTTTTCTATAAAAGACATCATTCTTACATCAACATTTAAAAACATATGCTAAACATACGCTATTTTTCATGACAGGATTTAGATCAAAATGATGAATACTCTCTCCAGGTTAATATTCCTCTGCTCATCAGGATTATGTGGCTACCCTCATTTGGTTCTGAGGAGAACATCTGTTTATTGAGACCAGACTGGGTACCAGGGCTGTGCTAGGATGTCTCATAGATGTTATTGCAGATGATCTTCAAGACAGTCTCATGTGGGTTGTGCGATTATTCCTTCCATTTTACAGATGAGGAAAATGAGACTTTGCTACATTAAGTAACTTACCTAAGGTCAAAAGTAACTGATAGGAGAAACTGAATGGAGAGTACATGAGATGTCTCTGCAGTATTTCTTACAACTGCATGTGAACCAACAAGTATCTCGGAATAAAAAGGTTACTTTTTTAAAAGCAAGGAATGGGCAGAGCAGGGATTCACACATAACCCTGTGTGACTCCAGTGCCTGTCGCACCAGTACTAAATCGGTCCCTCTTTGCTGTCATCTGACCTCTCCTTCTCCACCTCGCCCACCGAGACACTCTGAGTAACTTTGTTGAAACTTTGTGAAAGCCCAACTCGTTGTCCTCTACAGGGTGACTCTGCTCACATCATCCATGAAGGCCATGTGCCAGGTCTGTCAGAAGCAGGAGAGGGGCAGCCTGCAGGTTTTGGTGCCAAGAAGGAGCAGAGTAAAAGAGGTAAGAGTCAATGGGCATCTTGCCTGACTAAGGACGCTGGGATTGGACCCTCAATAGATATGCAAATTGAATTCTGTATAATCTGTGCTTTTCAATAACCTCAGCATGTGTTGGATGTGTACAAAAAGAACCGTAAAATAAAATTGCAGACAAAGAGGGGAGTCAGAACACAGAAAGGGGAAGAATCGGTTGATTCCACGAGCCAAACAATGGGTCATAATAAATTCACCAGCCATTAGCTCTTTGGTTGCACAGAACAAAGAGATTGAAATGAAATGGGGAAAAAAAGAATCACAGTTAACTGTTAGGTGGCTGGCCTGTTTCCATTTGGCCAAGTAGACAGATCACGGGATGAGCCAGGGAGCTGCCCGGGGGCATCTGCCACCTCCATGGGGCGGCCCCCCCACTGGTGTGCAGCCCAACCATGGCTCTTCCATATGTTCAGGTGCCACTGGGGTGATTTTTCCTTAGGAAAAACATGTAATAAAAAGATCCAATTGTGTTTTAATCAGCCATCAGTTAATCTGTAGTTACACGCTCCCCAAAGAATTATAAGACAGATAGGGTGTGAAAGGAGAAATGCAGGGATATAAAGTAAAGAACAGAGAAGAACACGCAGAAAGAAACTGAAGGAAAAGCAGAGGAAAAGGAGAGACAGCAACTGACAGAGAAGGATGATCATCATAATCAGAACTACGGTTGCCAGTGCTGCCTTTCCCACCAGCAGCGCCATCATCGTTTTTGAGTATTAACTGTGGCCTCAAACCTAAGGGCAGCCCTCCCCTCAGAACAGAGCCCTGGCAGCTCTCCACACACCTCCCAGGAGCCCTGTGAGGATTGCTGTGAGACTGTCATCTTGTCTGAGCATGTCTCAATCGCTTAATTTCCCACCTTAGTTTTTAGTTATCTTGTAATTTGTCCTTCCTTCCAGGAGACTCCAAGGTCCTTGACTGTAGAGTCTGGAGTTCACCCATGTATCCTAAATGCCAAGCATTGAGCCTGACCCATTTTAGGTACCCAAACAATATTTATGAAGTTAATGAATGTGTTTTGGATGTATGGATGAATGGATGGATGGATGGATGAATGGATGAATACCAGACACTTTAATACTCACATGAGCCCAGTGAATTAGTTGTTATTAATCTCATTTCCCTCATACAAATGAGGAAAGTAATGCCCAGAGAAACCCAAGCCTATATGATTCTTTACCCTGTGAAACAGCAAAGATATTCTGAGAAACAGATGGGCACAAAGTTTGGGAGAGGTTTGGAGAACAAAAGGATGGGGGAAAGGGATGAAAACAGGAGGAAGAAGGATGAGGGATAAATTGGGAAAAAGCAAAGAGGTGGTTCTGCTGGGTGCCCTCATAATAGAGGACAGGGCTTTAGCTTTGTTTGAAAAATGAGTAATAGATGCTGGGGTGAGCATCAGCCAGAAATGGATGACATCATGTTAGCACAGAATCAGGAGTTTAAGAGCGACGCCTAAATCCTATTTGGCTCTGACAGCAGGTGGACTGGGGTTGGGGATTTGCAAACTGGCCAAGGTCATCCCTGGTAGCCCTAATGCAAAGTGAATGTCAAAAGAGATTTGATAAATAAACAGAAGTGCTCAGAGATTCTGGTGTTCACATTCACCAGAGGAACACAGTGAGTCAGTTTTGCTTGAGTGAGGCTGGAACAATCTCGCTCTTAAAGACATAAGCCCCATGGACCCTGCTTGCCATAATTTTCAGAGTAATATGATTTTTGACAAATTCATTAAGCAATAAGACATGACAGACTGTAAATTGCTCCACTGTTAATTTATGTCCACTATATTGTTAGGCATCCAGCCAAGGCTTGGTCCTATCTGAAAGCAGAGATATAAATTGCCGTTGTGTAACCACAATCTGGGATGCTTTGTGAGGATCAGAGAATGATCAAATCCTAGAATCCTCAACACATGGAATGAGAATTCAGTCCCTGACTCAGGCATCGACTTCTACAGAGCACCCCCTTGGGAACAGCCATCTCCCCTGAGGTGAGTTTACCAGAGTGCTGGGAACACCAAACTTTCTTTCTATAAAGTGATAAGCCCTGCACCAAAGGACAGATGCCATTGCTGATGGAGCACAGAAAAGGGAGTGATCAGTTCTAGACCAATCGGGATGAGAGGAGGGAGATCATGGAAAGCTCCAGAAAGAAGATGGTTTTTGAATTGGGTTCTAAGAGAAACACAGACATTCCTCAAATGGGGAAGAGTGGAAGTTCACTGCAGGAAAACCTCACAGAGGCATGAAAGTATGATGTGTCCAAGGAGCTTGAGCAATTTGGTACAACTGTAACCCAGCGTGCATGGAGGAGAATCATAAGCAAGTTACATGGCGAGAGAGTGAGTTTGGATCAAACTGAGAAGCCTTGAACCCCATGCTAAATGTCTAGGAGTTAATTCAACAGTCCCCTTCTCTGCATAATCCCACTGCCACTGCCTAATTCAGGCTGTTATTGTCATACTGGGAAATTGAAGGCTCCCATACTGTCTGGATGGATCATTAGTTACTAAGGATATAAACCCTGAGGCTGGTACACTGTGCTGATAATTTAGGAGACAAACAATAATAAAAAGAACAATAGCTGGTATATATTGATTGTAAGGGTCACAGTTCATCCTGGGCTGGAGCCCTGGGTCAGAACACCGCCTCTTGTAGGCGGATTTTAGTGGAGAGATTTTCCAGGCCAATTTCCTCATAATCCAAAAAACAAGTTCAGATCTCTTCCTTTCTCTGTAAGCATCTAGGAAAACGTGAGAGGAAGATGTGGGCTTGGAGTAACAGAAGTCTCCTTGTCAGAGTCCCAGACTGAATTAACAGATCCAACACTGTGGACTTGGTTCCTCTTTCAGTTCCCCTGGGCATATATATAGAAAGGAAAAGAAAGTGGAAGAAATTGCCAGAACTGTGGCAGCAGAACTGAAGGAATTATAGTGTGAAAAGAATCAGGAGGCCTGGGTCTTGCTGCACCCTCTCACTCATCAGCCTTGAGCAGAGATGGCCTCACCTGTCTGGGCTGTTCTGGGAATTAAAACGAGGGCGTGCACATGAGAACATCTGGCACAGAGCAGGCCCTCAGGAGATGCTTATCGAATCTGAATCTATAGTCAGGTGGTAAGGAACTTGAGAAATAAGCAGCATTCAGAAGGGAAGTAGTTGGCATGTTGGAAAAGAGCTGCAGACCCAGGGAATAGCTCACTGAGGTCATCGGCATGACCTCCTGGCATGGAGGGGTGATTTTTCAGTATTTTGTCCCATTACTTTCAGCCCCCGGGGAACTTTGATCAGTCTCCACTCTACACCGATGTTCACGGAGCTGGTGTGCTGATTAGTTTTCATCAACCGAACACAGAGAGGCAGGTCCCAGGAGGTGGAGGGAAGTTTTGTTCCTTGTGAAGCTAGCTACATCTGAAACACACTGAGTCCTTGGGGATTCCTGACATGATTTAGACATTCTTAGCCTGCCCACTGCAGGAGGCTTTATCCAGGAAAGGCGTCCCGTCATCTCACTAACTAGTGGAAAGCAGGCAGGGTGCAGTAAGAAGAATGCTGGTCCTGGTCCCGGGAGGCCTGCTGCAGGAAGCCCATCTCTGTCAACTGGGAGACCTCTGGCAAATGAACTTATCTGAGCCTCAGGTTGCTTGTCGAAAATGGAAATAACAGCACCTACTCTTTGGGATTATTTCTTGACTCAGTTGCTATAACCTATGGGAAAGCACTTTATGAATCGTAAAGTGCCAACAATAACTCATCATTGTTATTTATAGCCATCGAGCATGTAAGCTTTGCAGCCGGTTAAATCTTTCAGTCTTCCAGTCCTCATGTGCCCGTTACCCCTTGGCTACTGTCTCCATCTTTCCAGAAGACATAACTCATGTCCAGATGTTTCAAATGGGGAGATTCTAATGAAGCCCCTACTTAGAAAGGTATAGGTAGAGTTAAGGGAATAAACAAGGGATGGTGAGGCATCGAGAGGCCAGCAATAGCTGGAAGCAGTTACTGCCCACTACACATGAAAGGACAGAGGAGGAGCTCCTACCAGAGCTCAGTGAGGATGCTTAGTGCCTTAAAGGAGGAGGGGCTAACCAGAGGGATGCAGCTCTTGCAGACAGGGGACACCAAAACAGGAACGACTTCTCCTCTGCCCACCAGTCTCCCGTTGGTTGAGCCGAATCAGAAGGCAATGAGCAAGGGATTCCTAACGATGCAATTCACAGGGTCAAGCTCTCAAAGACTCGCGTCTTTGTGGTCGTCTGTCATTGCCTATAGTCTACCCTTCATAGTGTTTTGTGCATGGTATCTAGACAGCAGCATGGCTGGTAGTTACGAGCAGGGTTCTGAAACAAGGTCTGTGTTCAAATCTTGGCTGTGTCATTTGCTAGCTATGTGACCTTAGGGAAATTTGTTTAACTCTCAGATCCTCAATTTTCTCATCTGTAAAAGGGGCCTTATGAGAGTGCCAATTTCAGGGGATAGAGTATTAAATTCAAAAATACTGGTAAAATACTTTCCAAGGTACATACTAAGCACTCCATAAATATTATTGATGTTGCTGTTTTACTTTTAGCAGACCCATTTTCTACTGCTGCTCTTTCCCCCAAACCTTTGCACTGGAAACGCTTCTCCATGGAAACCTCACCTTTTTGCACCTTTAACATGTTCAGTAATTCTACAATTTTTTTTCCTATCTGAAACCTGGATCTCCCCGGTAGAATTTTCTAATTCTTTTCCTTTTTATTTAGCTTCTTAGCATCATTTGTATTTTGGCCATTCCTTCCTCCTAGAAAAGCCTTCTTCCCTTGGCTTCGGTGTTATAATCTTCTGGCTTTTGTCTTGATTGGACAGACCGTGTCCTAAACTGGATTTATTTTCTTTCCCAAAAAACACGCTCCTCTCCTCTTACCTTAATTAACGGCACCCATACCACCCAATTGCTTACACCTGGATGTCTCATCTCTTTCTCACTCCTTATGACCAATAAATCATGGCGCTCCATACATTAAGCCGCTAAAACATCTCTAGAATCTGTCTACTCTTCTCTGTCCCTAAGAGCACAGTGTTCGTGTGAGTCATCAGCATCTCTTGGCAACTTTATTGCCATAACTTCCTAAGAGGTCTCATTGCCTCTTGTCTTCCTTTCTCTACCCATTCTTCACACTGTAGTCGAAAAAGCTATTCTACAGAAAACACTTTCTCATGTCCCCACACTTATTAAAACTCTCTCAGTGATTCTCCATTGCCCTTATGAGAAAGCCCACTGTCAATCGCTAGCAAGACGCTACCAATGACAAGATACTCATCTCGAGACACTCCTTTCTCTCACTCAACCCCATTGGTAACAAATGACTTGCAAATCCCCCAGCACTCAAACTTCCTCTCTCCTCTGGGTGGTGGACACGCTGGCCAGAACCTTCCATGCCCACATTGCACTTAGCTAACCCTCGCTCACCCTTTACATCTCAGCTTTCTCCAGGAAGCTTTCCCAACCCTGAGACTCTGATTTAGTTGGCCCCCCTGGCTGTGCCCCCAGGACTCTGAAGTGCTGATTCTATGAAAGCAGACCATTCATCTTGATCATATTGCTTCACCTTTTTATCTAGTACCTGGCACTTCTGAATAAGGGAAGATTCAACACAAGATAGTCACTGTCTGATCTCCATTTCCCCGTAAGCTCCCTGTTCTGACTCTAGAATCATCTCCTTGAGAAAATGTCATTCCACAGGGAACTTTGAGAACCCTGTTCAAGCTCAAAAAAACAGCAGAAAGTCAATCAGTGTGACATGACAGGGCACACTCTTTCAAAGACAGCTATTAATAAAGCAAATGCAGAGCTGGTTTGGACCTAAGATAAGCAACAAAAACACTTATTTTCCTAAGTGTTCTAGAGCAGTCTCTCATCTTAGGAAAGTCCATCAGGCCCTTTTCACTGGGTCTCCTGTCTAAACACACAGATTTCACCACTGGACTACGTCAAAAATGTCCTCAGCTTCTGTCTATAACACAGCTCTTCAACCTGTACTGAATGAATGCTTTGGAACATATGTTATAAAAAGGTCATTCATTGTCCTTTTTTCCCCTCAGTTTTCACTCGTTACTCCCGGGTAAGCTTTCTTAGTTCATAGGAAGTCATGCTACTAAATAAATCCAGTCATATAATAAGAACATACCTTTTCTCAATGAAGTCTTGAGTCTCAGAGTTAAGCCTTCACAAGTGAATTTTTCCAAACTAGAGATTACAAAACTGGATACCTACTGGGTTGCAGGTTTCTATTCTATGTAAAAGAGGTAGCTAGTTGATCTCAAAAGCACCACACAGCAGTGAACGGAGAGACTAAGGTTTAATGTAATCTAAAGGAGATGCACTGATACTTTAATTGCTACCAACGATAAGTCATTAAAAGAACCCTCACTTTCTACTTCCAAATCACAGGCTCCTTCCAATACATGGCATTGTCTTCCTTCAGACGTGATTCCTGTGCTATGTCAACAACTGAATGTGCCTGTGATTGTCAAACGATGTCAGGAAGTTTATCATCAGTAATGTAATACCGGGAATAAGTGAAGAGAAATAGAATGCAGAAAGTTCCCAGGCAAATTTGGGGAAGACGAAGTGGAGGAAAAGGGAGGAGCATCCGAAGCAGTAGAAATACTTTATTAAGGCCACAGATGCATGAGTCAGTGTCACACGTTCATGGGAAAAGGCAGAAACATACGTGCTGAAGGATAGTGGGAAGTAGGGTTAAACACATAGAAATGGTCCACATTTTGAAAAGCAAAAGGTAATATTAAAATCCACCTCTAGCTCAATGCCTTGCTTTGGGAGAAAGCTATCTTGAATTGAACTGAATTATCTTTCTGAGTAAAAATATGCTGCATGGCTATTGATACTCCTGATCATCTTCAGACCTGAAAACTAAGTAAATTGATTTTACTTAGCATTTATTGACCACTTCCTACAGGCACTCATGGCAGTAAGTGCTCTGTGTGCCTAATCACGCAGAATCTGCTCAATAACCCTATGCGGTAGGTACAAACGTGCTTCCCTCTCCACAGTGAAGAAACTTGGGCCAGGAAAAAAGTGAAACACATTTCCAAGTCGTAGACTCAATGCAGGTTTTCTGAATCTGGAAACGGGGGCTTTAACCTCCATAGTATTTGGCCTCTCATAACATTTCAAGGATCATGACGTTTGGTGGTTTGAGGGTGAAGTTTTCCTTCTTAAATGGTAACACTCAGCCCTCCTCCCCTTCAGGGTTCCTAACTAAGGAAGCTGAACACACAAAGGAACGAAGTAGAAGAGAAATCAAGCAAGCAATTGCCCAATTCAGAGTTTCTTTAATAAGCTGATGTGAAGCGCATGCTGGGCTGGTAGGTGTAAGAGGGGCTTCCCACTTCTGACTGAGTCTAAGATGGCCATGCACGCAAAGGAGAGCCAACCTGATATATCCACCAAGATGCTGAGGGAGAAAACGGCCAACCTGCCAGTTTGGACCAGGCCCTGCGAGGATGTGAGGACTACACAATAGCAGAAAATGCAAGGCAGCAAGTAGAGACGGAGACCTTGGATACATCAGATAAGACAATGTCCCAGACTGACATAGAGGGATCTGGGAAGAGCCCGGGAGAGGGTCTAAGACATGACTTCCCCTGCAGGAAAGAGCAGAAACAAGGGAGAGGAGTTAAGGGACCCCCCAACACACAGTAAGGACAGAGCCAGACATGAGAATAACTTCTGCAGGTTCCTAAGCACTTTAACATTCACTATATCACTTGAATGTCACAACAATGCCTTGAAGAGAAAATCGAGGCGCAAAGAGTTTAAGGGACGTTCCTAAAATCAGACCACCTAGACACATCTCGGCCTTCCAACATTTCCCCTAAGTCCTAGTTCATATTTTAGATGATTAAAAAAGAAGAAAAGAAATGTGACATATATCACATTTCTGAATCCTATCCAAACTATAACTTGTTTTAAAAACAAAAAAACCCACCAATTTTCCATTATTCCAATGGATTTAATCATTGAAAACAACTCTTAAGAATAAGCAATTATTCATGTGAAAAAAATATTTCTTCATGGTTTCCAAGAGTGTCTTTTTCAGAGCCACTGCTTCATACGTTTTAGATGAATGGTGGGTCCTAGGCTTGTTCAGTGCACAACCCGCCCAGTCTTCGTAGAAGCCCTGTTCTGTCTGTTCCCACCATACTACTCAGTCCCCACACAATTGCCGACTCAATGGACCAGAGTGATGTATTTTCCATTTGTCCTTTTAGTTCTTTTTATTTGAGATATAACTAATATGTAACACGGTTGATGTTTAAGGTGTACACGTGTTGATCTGATACATTTATGTATGACTACATGATCACTGCCAGAGCGTTCGCTAATACCTGTGTCATGCCACATAATTATCACATCTCCTTCATGGTGAGAACAATTAGGATCTAGTCTCTTAGCAGCTTTGAAGTTTATAATATAGGACTGTTGATTATAATTACTACGATCTTCTTTATCTACTACTGTAGGTTTACACCCTTAAGCAGCTTCTCCCCAATTTCTCCACCAACAGCCCCTGGAAACCACCATTCTAGTCTCTGTTTTTCATCATTTTGTATTTTTTAGATTCCACATATTAGTGAGATTATACAGTATCTGTCTTTCTCTGTCTGACTTTTCTCACTCAGCATAATGCCCTCAAGGTCCATCCATTTGCTTTTAAAACAAATATTGAGCACAGGCTATGGGCAAGCGCAGTGCTAGGTTCTGATGATGCAGCAACAAACAAGACGCATTTCCTGCCATCAAACCCTCACAGGTTAGCAGGGCAAAAATACCAGTAAACATACACCTACAATTCAATGCGATCACTGTTTTGACATAGAAAACCCTGTTAAGCATTTTTGAACACTTTTCATAAGAGCACTTGCCGAGTCGGGTTACTGTGGGGATCGAATGAATTAATGCATAAGAAGCACTTGGAATGGTACCAAAGACCAGTGCTCCACATGCACTAATTCACTCAATCCTCACATCAACCATACGGCATTAAGTACTGTTACAGATGTTAAACGTTAAATGTTAAATGTTAAAGCCCATTTTACAGATGAGAAAATTAGGGCACAGAGCAGATCAGCAGTTTAACACAGATCCAGAACACCTTCATGGTGGTACTTGGCTCTGAACCTGGCAGTCAGATCCCAGGGCCCACAGGATTTAATCACTACCCAACACTACCCATCCGGGGGCAAAAAGGGGCTATGGGAGCAAAGAAGTTTCCAGCCTGGGTGTCGGAGCAGGGCCCACACTTCCTGCCTGGGTTCCATAATGCAGTCTCCATTCAGGCTGATACTAAAGTGAATACTCAGCTCTGACCCCCAGGGCCTTCCCTCCAAAGCAGAGCAGTGTGTGAAACCCCCACAGTGGATTTTGTATCGGCCCATCCTGTTATTAGTCAGTTAGGCCTGGGGAAGCTGACAAAGAAGCAGCTGTTAGGAATATTATATGTCGGATAGATATCATAATGATGTGCAGTTGTCAAATGCATCTATTTTCTTCATTAAAAAGAAGAGCATTTTATGTGGGAAATTTCTTACCAAGCCAATGTTTCAGCCGAGGGCAAGAGGAGAGAGTAAACATGAGAAGCCCAAGGAAAGGTATATGCAAGCGGAGGATAAATGTTTAGTCTGGGTCTAATAGTCTGCAGAGGACATGTGCAATTTGGGAAGATTATGGGGGAAAACTGCCAAAGCCGGGCGAGCTCTCTCTGAGGTACGCACACCGTGTATTAGGAGAGCATCGGCCGCACTCCCTGAACTAGGTTGTCCTCCGGTTTGCACAAGCGGACCAGCACACAGAAGCCACCGAAGGGACACACTCTCTAGTCATCACCTACTATGTGCCAGATGCTACCCACCCCCCGCCACAGGTATCAGTTAATCCTCAAAATAACATTACAAGAGAAATATTCCTATCTCCTTCTTGCAATTGTGCAAATAAGTCTCAAAAATATGCCCAAATTTGTGCTTCTGAGTTGCATAGTCAGAATTTGAATCCACCCCTGACTGCTTCCAAAGCCCTTTCAACCCTTACTGCTTCCCCTCTGAGAAGTTTTAGGACCCTTACTTCAGACATCACATAACCTTTAGGTTGGTACGCCCAACATCTGTGAGGGCAGGGGGTCGCACTTAATCCCTGCTACTACCTTTAAAGTACCTAAAATACAGTGGATGCTCAAGCCTCTTCTTCTAAAAATTCTTTAATAAACTTTATTTTTTAGCATAGTTTTAGGTTCACAGCTTCACAGCAAAATTGAGAGGAAGCTACAGAGATTTCACATATACCTCCTGCCTCCACACACGCACAGCCTCCCCCAATATCAACATCCTGCACCAGAGAGGTACCATTGCTATAACTGATTAACCTACATTGAAACATCATTTATGACCCGAAGTCCACAGTCTACATTAGGGCTCACTCTTGGTGTTTTACAGTCTACAGGTTTTGGCAAATGTGGAATGACACGTATCTATCACTGCAGCATCATACGGAATACGTTCACCTATTTTTTTCATCCTATTCCTCCCTCCCTTACCCTCAACCCCTGGCAAACACTGATTACTTTACTGTCTCCGTAGTTTTGCCTTTTCCAGAATGTCATATAGTTGGAATCATCTAACATGTAGCCTTCTCAGATTGCCTTCTTTTACTTGATAATATAAATGCAAGATTCCTCCATATGGCTTCATAGCTCATTTCTTTTCAGTGTTGAATAGTATTCCAGTGACTGGATATGCCAGTTTACTTATCCTTTCACCTACTGAAGGACATCTTTCCAAGTTTTGGCAATTTTGAATCAAGCTCCTATAAATATCTGTGTGCATGTTTTTGTATAGACATAAGATTTCAACCCCTTTGCATAAACACCAGATAACATGGTTGCTGGATCATATGGTACAAGTATGTTTAATTTTGTAAGAAACTGCCAAACTATCTTCCAAAGTGGCAGTACCATTTTGCATTCCCACCAGCAACGAATGAGGTTTATGTTGCTCCACATCCTTGCCAGCATTTGGTGGTGTCGGTGTTTTGGAGTTTGTCCATTCTGATAGGTGTATAGTCAACAAAGATTTTTTTTTTAATAAGTACATTGTATAAATCATAAATTGAGATGAAATAAAGTTCAAAATCATTAAGAAAGTTGAGGTATAAGATTTGGTATTTCCATTATCACTTTTAGAAGACTGGGAATAAAGCGAGAGCTTCCACAGTCAAACCCTAACCTAACACTTTCACGTTATCATCCACACCCTTTGGGACAAATGGTTCTGTCTGCCCCAGGCAAGCAATCCACTGAGTGTGTGTGTGCTGGGGCTGGAGGTGACAGGAGTGTACTTTGGAATCTCAGTCTAAAATCTCTTTCTTTGCTACATTTCATTCTTCTCTAGCTACTATGTTCTCCCCAGATTTGGGTTGCAAAAACAGTGTATTTCTTTTATTATTATAGTTAATTACTATGGGACCTGCTGCCAGTATTAGAAAAATAGTACCTCCACATTGAGTGCCCCTACTTACAAGCCTTCCAGATATTAAAACATAGTAAACCTACAATAATTTAGACCGGCACACATATAAATAGAACAATGTCAAATTAGGATATAAAGCCAAATGCATAGAGGAATTTAGTATATGATAAGTGGCATTTTGGTTTTGGGAAAACTCTATCAGTGAATAAACAGAATTAGTGTGATGGGTACCATTTGGGAAAAAAAAGTGTTAGATTCTACTTCATACCTTAAATATAAATTTGTTTTAGAAGTATCAAAGTTTTCAATAATTTAAAAGGAAACTGAAAAAAAGACTAGAGGAAAATACACGATTTATTTTAACAATCTAGGAGTGAGGAAGCCTTTTCAAAGAATAACACGAAACCGTGAAATTTTAAACAAATAGATAAGTTTGACCACATAAAAATAAAATATTTACGAATGGCTGAAAAATAGAAGACAAATGAAGTATTTGGGAAAATACATTTGCAACTCATATCACATCAAAGAGATATTTTTCCTAATACTTCAAGGGTGTTCAGAGAGCAATAAGAGAAAATGTCACTAATCCCATTGAACATGGTCGAATTACACGTACATAGTTTACAGAAGAAAACAAATGAGTTTTTAAAACAAGAAATAATGTTCAATGTCCCTCATAATGAGAAAAATACACCAAGATGCCACTTTTCTCTTAAAAATTGGCAATGACCCATATTTTGAAAATACGCTTGGAAGGTGAGGGAAGCAAGCAGCCTTGGATACCGTTGGCGGGACTGTGCATTACTACAGACGCACAGGAGGATCGATGGGAAGTACCTGTCGGAATTACACAGGCACGTGCCCTCTGTCCTAGCAAACTCCCTTCCCTGTATTCATCAGATTTACCTGCCCATGTGCTCGTGTTTATTTTACTGCAAGCCCCACCTCTGTCAGGACAGAGTGGTAATTAAAACACGTGGCATTCATACAATGGGATACCATGTAATCATAAAGGAGGATGAGGAAAACTGCTCCGTCCTTTATCTTTATGAGATACAATCATCAAGATGTGTTTTTATATTAAAAAGCACACAATCTTGCGTGGAACCATCAGAAACGCAAAGGCACGTACTGTATGTTGCCATCCATGTGGCCTTCAAGATCAGGAGAAGCTAACAGGCAGTGAGGAAAGCGAGGCTAGCAACGACCTCAGGAGAGACTGGGAAGAGGCACAAGGGTGGGGTGGGGGTGCTAGAAACACGTATCTTGATCCGGATGGTGGTAACCTAGGTATATACTGGAAGAAAAACTCACCACACTGTATGCAACATTTCTGCACTTCCTGTACATGTTATAGCTTAGTTTTAAAAAATACAAACAAGATGAAGAACAGCATGAAGAATATTTCATATTTTGCACAAAATACACAAAAGAGAAAAATAGGTCTCCATGTGCGTTTGCTTAAACTCGCATAGAATATTTCCAGAAGGTCACACAAGAAACTGGTAACACTAGTTACAGATGAGGAGGGGTCCTGAGCGACGAGGCGCGGAGGCGAGAGGGAAATCCCTCACTGTACACCTTACGCTACTTTTGCATATTAAACTACGTGAATATATTACCTTACGACAACATACACTGAATTAAAATATTAACAACACACCGCTTAGAATTGCCCAGGACTTCTGGAGCTTACTCAGCCTTACTGACAAATGCCAGATGGACAGAAAACTGGAGGGTCTACAGTCTGCCCTCTGCTGGCATTGAATCTCCAGCCACATGGTGTCACTATTGAAGGTGTGTCTGTAAGACCTGACAAACACTGGCCCATCGCCAGCCTCCACCACCTCCCAGGGCAGGAGTCGTCACAATTGCTTAGACCCTTAGGTTGACCAAGTTCACACGCCCAGATGCCCTATTTTATTCACTCGTTTAACAATATTTATAAGTGCCCATTGTATGTTCCAGGCAAAGGGGACACAGTGGCTCATATTTCTAGTTGAGAAAGATAGTTATTTTCTAGTATATAAAATGAAAATAGAGAGAGAACATGTCAGGTGGTACAGGGAGGGAAAACAAGACAAGGCATAGAGGTAAGATGTCTTTGTGGAGGGTGGTGACGGAGAGTCAAGGCTATTCCAGGTGAGTGGCTTACAGAAGGCCTCGCAGGTGAGGTAGTATCTGAGATCTGAATGCATCAAGGAGACAAGCATTGAGAATATCTGGTGATAGAGAGTTTGAGGCAGAGGGAATAGCAAATCCAAAAGCCCTGAAATCAGAGCATGCCCTCCAACACTGAGAAACATCAAGGAGGCCAGTGTGGCTACAGCACTGAGAACCAAATAGGGAGTATCAGAAAGAAGGAAGGGGAGGTCAGCAGGGCTGCATCACGAAGAGCCTCGGAGGCCACGTAAACACTTAGACTCTTGCACTGAGCAAGATGGGAAACCAGTGGGGGGTCTTGAGTAGAATCAAGAGATTATTTTTGTACCTATTAAGTGGGAAGGTTAGGATGGATGTACAAGTCTGGGCTTTACAAAAGAGAGAGAGCGGATACATAAATCTGAGAGTCATTGAGTTTCTCTTTGCTCTAAGTTGGTTACTCTTCGGGGTCTTCTGGGTGTTTGCAGTCCTTTCTCACCAGCACAGCTTGGTCAGGTCCATCCTAGTCTACTCAGCCAGGTTTCCCTACCTTCACATCATGCGAAGCAAGGGTGGGGTATTTATTCCTCTACCTCAGTCGGCAAACTGATCTATCCTCATCTGGAGACTCCACATGTCACAGGATCTAAGGGGCACAGCCTTTGCTAAGTCAAACATGTGCCCACACACACATTCAAGTCCACTTACGCAATTCTGCTAGGACCATAGATGCACACTCACCTTACATTTTTCATTTCCTTGATCAAGAGGAGCCATTTAACTCCATCTCCTCTGAACTAAAAAGGGTTACTTTGTCCACCTGTACATAGCCATACAGACAGCTTAGTATTACTAAAAGTTTTTTAGTTATGTCTTACTAAGGCTTCCATGACATTTCTATGACCTTTCACTACCTTTGGTAGATTTCCTAAAGATTTTTCCGTCTTTGTCTATTCTTCCTCCACTAACATCTGGATTATCCATCTGCTCCTGCTGACAAATATATGCCATCCAATCTTTAAGGCCCTGAAATCAAGGCACAGCCTTCTCACTAGTTGAATGATCATGAGATAGTCCCTTCATTTCTCTAAGCCTCAGTTTCCTTACTTTATCATGAATCCCTGTCTCTAAGAACAGAATGAGTTATATTTTGTTTATATTTTTCTATGGTTTTCAACTTTGATGATGATAAAGATGGTATTTATCTGATGATGCCCTGGTGAACTTGGGGATTTTCATACTCTTCGCAGAGCAAGAAGGAAGTTGGCAAGTGAAGTTGAGAAGTGTGAAAAGAACTGGCATGCATGTAGTTGAAAGAATATATGCACTATTATTATTAGCCTAAATTAATTAGCATTCTACCAGTTAACGAGCTGTGTGACCGTGGGAAAACTTGCATATCCTTTCTGAGACACTGATTGCTAATTTGTAAAATGTAGGCAATAATAATTCTATTCATGGGATTATTCTTAGGAATATTTAAATGTTATTAGGAACATTCAAATCTAAAGAATATTTAAATAAGCCTCAGTCACTATGCCAGCTATCTTGACAGTGACCAAACACTTCATAAACTTGGATTATATTATCCTCATCATCATCATCAGGGAGGAAGGTCAGCTGGAGAAGGACAGATGGAGGATACAGGGAGGAACTGAGCACCAGGTGAGTTTGGTACAATTTTTGTTCTTAGAAGTTATGCAGAAGGTAGATGCAGTGGTGATTCAGACTTGAAACAGCAGTATTTCATTCAGGGCAAAGTAGAAACACACATGTATGGAATTTTTTTCTACCAGGAGTGTGGTAGAACATAACGATCAAGAGGTTGGGTTTTATACAAAAACAGGCATAGTTTTCATCCTGACTCTGGAACGTACTGGCTGTGGAAACTCCATTCCCCAAACCTCAATTCCTCACCCGCAGGAGGAAAGACAGAAGTGATAGAACTGGTCGCCCAAGCCCCATCCCAGATCCCAAGGACACCATCCTCACTGAAGCATCAGGAGAAGTCCCTTGAGAGGCAGAGTACCATGAAGAGAAGGGCCCCGTGCCTGGAGACAGAGCTGGCTTGAATCCTAACTGAGATATTTATTATGTGACTTTGGATAAGTTTCTTGATCTGTCCAACCCCGAGTTTCCTCATCTATAAATTGGAGATGGTAATAATCATTTCTGATGGAGATACAGCAAGCAAAACACTGCTACAATCACTGGCACATCGTACGTGCTCCAAAAGTGGTGATGACTGTTGTTTAGATTGCCCTTCACCAGGACCTGGGCTGCACGTCTGGGATACAAGGTGGGCAAGAATCCACTTCACTCTTTGTATAACATGACACCTGTCAGCTATTTAAAGACAAGTGCCGGGGGGAGGGTGCAGCTCAAGCGGTAGAGCGCACGCTTAGCCTGCACGAGGTCCTGGGTTCAATCCCCAGTACCTTCTCTAAACATAAAATAAGTAAACCTAGTTACCTCCCTCCTCCTCCCCAAAAAATAATTTTAAAAAGTACATTTAAAAAAATGAAATAAAATAAATAATAAAGACAAGTGCCATGTTGCTCCACTCCATATCCACTCCAGTTTTCTCTGGTGTCTTAGCTATTTCCCCCAGGACAAGATTTCCTCCACACAGTCCTCTCCTCCCCAGCCTTCACTCGGAGAGTTGTTTTTTCAATGTCCCTTCAAAATCTGACACCCACAATGGACACAATGTCAGCCATGATGCCATCAACCTGGGATACCATGGGATGAGAACATGGCTTTGGTCTTTACCCTGTACTTCAGCTAATCCAGCTACATGTTCCTGTCAGCTTCCCTGTTCTTGTAACAGTCACAAAGAACACTAAAATGGAGCTGCTAAACTCATTAGCACAATGAGGGTACCTGAGCAAGTATTCAGTTGTTTTCAACAAATTTAAGGGTAAGGAAGCAAATCTCTTGTATAAGAATTCAAACTAAAATCAGGAAGAACCCACTGTACCTCTCATCCTTCACGTAGTAAGGGTGGCCCTAACTTAGTACCACTTGAAGAAGATGGATGTTTTAATCTTGGGGGAAAAAGAAAACTTTCAACCTGACTAAGAATAGAAATGCTTAACCAAGACGAAATGAACCTTGAGTATATTTTAAAGGTGGATTCCCTAGTAAAGTTGAGAAGATCTTTATTATTCATGTCAAATATCCTTTTTCACAGCCCATAAATCCTCCCAGAGGAACAGAGTGGAGCCAAAACAGATTTATACCCTCGTCCTAAGGCAGTCTCCTACCAGCGCCTCCGGTCACGTAGCAGGGCGTCGCAAGCCGCGGCTCTACGACAGTCAACAGGTACTTACTGCAACCTCAAGTGGTAAACAACCCTTTTTCAAATTAGCAAATAAAAAGAGTCCTAAAATATAGATCCTATTCTCTAAACATGAATGAGGCCTGCTTTCCACTCTTTGACTTACGTGCCTACGCCTGAGTGTCAGAGGCCTGAGGAATCACAGACGGTTGAAAGAGAGAAGCTGAGCAGGAAAGTCGTATTTTGTTTCCTAAAAGAAGCTCAAGCATCAGGGTTTGAATGGCTCGGCACCTCTTTAATCAAACCAGGGCTTCTCAGTCCAGGGCTTTGTAAGTGAGCTAATTAGTAATGTGCCAGAGACTTACCTGGTAATCAAATGATTAATCACTTGGTAGACTTCATTCCTCTTGTTTCCTGGCTGTCTCTGGCTCTTCTACTTGGGTTTTTGTGGTTTTTTTTTTTTGTTTTTGTTTTTTTTTGTATTTTTGGGGAAATTAGCATTTTAATAGCTGGCAGTCACCATTCAGGGTAAAAAAAATGACATTGTCCATTTTAACCATTTTTTGTACAAATAAAAATGGGACAGTGGAGATTCTTTCTCAGGAGGAGGAAAAGAATAGTCCTGAACGATGGCTTGGCCACAAGATTTTAAATCGTTTCTGAGGAAACATGGTGTTTGGGTAGAAGAGGATTCGAAGCACAATGGAAGCTTCCAGCATTTCTTTACACGTACAGACTTGTTTGGAGAAAAGGGTTCTGAAAAATTACACAACCACAAATCAGCTGGATGATATTCTTAAAGTTTAGATATCAAAAGCTTTAAGGAGCTGAATCATCTTTTTCAAAGGTAATATTCTAATGGCTCAATTTCAATTCAATATCTTAAAATAGTTGTCAGCCATAAAAACATGTAAAGAGCCAAAAACTGTAATAAATTTATCAGCAATTCTCTCATTATGTCCTTGACAGCCACCCTCCTACTCTGTCCACGTGATCCTTCAGCCCTCTTCTCACGCCCTGTGGCTCTTCACCATGCATCACACGAAAGCACCAGTGGTGAGTCCAGTGCCATTCCAAGTGGATGACAATAATAATAATAATATCAATTGTGCATTGGCTTACAATAATCCCAGTGTTTGAAGTCCCATTTAATTTTCCTCCATTGCCACATGTGTTTCACTGACACACATGTAAAATTACCACATGAAGTAAAAAGAAGGTGATCAAAGAAATATTTTCCTTTCTTGAAGGCCCAGGGTAGATAGATCCTGAAGGTAGGTGTGAATGACACAAAGGGACGATGCACCTCCATTCTGTGAGGCTGATGAGTCTCAGCCCTTCTAGAAAGAGCAACATTTCCATGTGAAATTCATCAAACTGCATGACTTCCTATATCCTGATCTTTCACCATAGTGAACCACTGTTTCTGATGGGAGAGGGTCAAGCACTTCAGGGGTGGTGTCTAAGTAGTGTGTGTGTGTGTGTGTGTGCGCACGCGCAAGCGTGTGTGGTGTTTCAGTCAAGGGAAAGCTGACAGTTGTAACATCACTAGTTGTAATGTTACTACTAAACTCTACGAGGTGCACTAAAAAGCAAACATAAGTTTTAAGCAAAGGCGTATTCTTGCTACTTTAGAGCAAAATGGAGAAAACATGGAAGGGGTGAGAATCCAACTAGAGGTATGAGATTTCATTCATTGTTTCTTTATTAACTACTGTCCCAGAATAATCCAATCTTCTTGAAGCCTATAATAAAGGTAGGAATTAGTTCTTGAGACAAAAACTTTGATTATCAAGAAGACTCATAAAAAGAAGTCAACAAAGGTCTCTAAGTTAAGGGACTCTTCGATGAGTGGAAAACAGAGTCATCAAAAAAGAATTCAGGATAAAGACTAAGTTTTCACCTTATTCCCTGGACAGTTAGACCATCCAACCAGAGGACCTGGAGGAGGAAATGCTACCACTTCCTGGACTGGGCACATCCCACTGCCAGGAGCAACCCTAGAAATACTGAGAATTAGGTCAAGTTATTACTTTTCTCTCCTTCAGCTTTACCAATCTCCAATCAGTCATCTACCGGCCTCCAAAACGATCTTTCTGAAACACAATCGATCTGTCTTCACAATAAATTCAAGCTGCCTTGTATTGGCTACAAGTTTGTCCAAGACCTTCCCTTATCACCCTCCTCAACCTTGTCTCCATCAGTCCTCTACTCACACTTTCTGCTTCTGGATCACATTTACCTGAATTACCAAAAAATTTCATGACAATTTGTCTTCGCTGGCCTGACACTAAGCACCTTCCAGTCTTCTCCTTCAAGCAATCCTGGAATTCCACAGGCAGGTATCCCTTCTGAACAAACCCACCCTTGCCGAGTTCTACACCTGGACACCAGGCAGCACCAGTGTTCACTGCTCCTCTAGGGCACCCAATCAAGCCCTAGACCAAGGCCCATGGCTGTTTCACCTCTGCTCTGCCAAGGCTCACCTCCAGTGACTCAGAGACTTCAATGTGCCAAAGCTTCAATACAATTTTATGGCAAAATGGAGGAGAATGTTTCTATTCCTTTCATGTAAATCTCCAGTAACGAAGGGGTGGAGGGTGTTACCAACATGTTTAAATGCAGAGATTTAAACAAAGTAGTTATTTCTGTTTTTATATATGGCAACTCTGTGTACCCAAGACACAGCCTTCGCAAGCTAGGAGACAAACGCAAATGACAAACATTGTACTATATTCAGAGCTCTCTGTCTCTGACCTGTGAAGGTAAGTTTTGTCACTGTATCAGGAACTGTGCGTGGGATTCCTTCTCCCTGGAGATTGTTTTATTTCTTGAGAATCTGCTATCCCCCTCCCTAAAATCGAAGGTCACTCTATGGGTTCTCCAGACCTGCTGAGATGTGTTTGTCTGGATCCCACAAGCAGAAACATGATTTATTTTTCAGGAGGTGTCTCAGTATCCCCCCAGATAGACTTCCATCAGGCCTGACTCTGCAGTTTTCCAGACACCCTTAGACATGCCTAGATCCACAAGTAGACATGGCCAGTGCTTAAGCGGAGACCCAGTTACATCTTAATTTATGGGTTAAGTGGGAGAAAAAAGCATCTGTGGAAAAGGAGGCATCTGAGCCATATTTTGAAGGCAGAGTAGGATTTATGCAAACACTGCAGCAAATGATTCATGAAGAGAAAGCATAACAGAGAAAACAGAACCGTTATAGAGACCAAATAGCAAAATCATCCATTTATTCAAGTTGTGTTAAAATGTCCAGAGAAGGACATACTGACATTCTTTGAGCTCATACTGACTCACAGTAACAACTCAATAAATATTGTTAAATGAATAAATAAATGAATGAGTAAATTGTTTCATTTTCTTTAAGCAAATTAAATTTGGCTCTGAGCTCCTACTTGCTAGAGGCAGGAGGGGATTAAATGTTGGTCATTCCTGAGGGTGGTTTTCTTTTCTACTTGGGGTTTTGAAAACAACCTTGGAGGTTTATATAATATCCACAAAATGAGGGATTACTCCATGGTGTTCACCGTCCGTACAGTTACATCCATCCTGTATGTGATACTACTGGGCAAACAGTCCTCCAACCATCTAGCAAGCGATGGTGCTCCAGGTGAGCTCAGAGATGCTCCCCACCAGGGCTCCCCACTCACAAGAGGCCCAGCCACAGATCCAACGTTTGCTCCCAAATCTTCAGCATTAGTAATCCTCTCATAGGCACCTCCCCATATTTGGTGCTTCCTACACGTAGGCCATGGATCGCTGCCACTCTTAGAAATACCCAAAGTCCTAACTAACCCTGTCTCACTCAGAGCAAAGGAAATGCATCCTCCCATTTCTAGATAAAAGTCTTTTGTTTCCTTGAACCAAAGCACCGGCCTCTCTGCAGGAGCTGATAAGCCCAAATAGAATACCGAGTGCTTCACAATGTCTGCTTTTGGCTCTGACACGTAAAAACTATGAACAACCCCTTAGACAAAGAATCCAGACTCAGAAGAGAGCTTTAGCTCTTACGACAAGGGACCTTGCCCTTTCAAGCCTGGCTGGCAGCCCAAACGAGACCCAAAATCACACTGTTGCATAGTAGTGTTTCGCCCCCACCATCACTCGCATTCCCGCGATTCTACCATCTGGACCCACGTCCACTCATCATGGCTCCTTTTTCTCTTGTGTAAAAGCTGTCCCATTGACCTCCCAAAACCATCACGAAGGTCCAATGAGAAAAGGAACTGTACAAATGCTGAGGGCTGGACAAAGAGCGCTGGCTAGTGTGAACCAGGTCGAGTCGGCAGGAACCTAGATCAGCTGTGCCTGCTCCCCCGTGACTGGAAAAAACGTCGGCAGAGCTGCAGTGACCCTTCTGGCCTCAGGACAGGTGCCCCATCGACTCCTGGGTGGTGTCTGCTGTTCCACAACCCCTGCAGGGAGGACGAGCCCTGGCGGCCGCCCACAAGAAGCGCCAGCCAGCGAGGTGAGGCCTGGGCCGCGGCAGCGCAGGGGAGCGGGTCTCTCACCTGCGCACTGTCCTCTGTGGGGCCCGAGGCCTGAAAGGCGGCTTTGTTCAGCCATCAGGTGAGCCGCAGGAGGAAGGTGCCTCTTCAGCCACTGCCACCAAGACCTGCACAAAGCGCTCCTTCAGAGGCCCTGTCCTGGCCGTGCCCTCTGATGCTGCATCTGACTTACTGGGTTGCCCGCACAGAGATCACTTCCCCGCCTGCGCCCCCCCTCCCCCTGCCGCTGACCCTGAGACTGCACAATGCCACTCAGGGGGCAGGGGTAGAATATTACATTCCAGAGAGAAAAGGCAATGCTCAGGCTGAAAAGACAGGGCGGCAGTGGAGGCCACGCCCCTTCCACCACAGAGCTCCCTGTGTCCCTGCGGACAATAGTCCTCTGTGCAGCCCCACCTCCTAATGCAGGGACTGCTTACATGTTTTCATCTTTGGAAACTTCAAACTGCTCAGTCCCCAGGAACGGCCGTACAAGTGAGTGTCTGTCTAGGATGGAAGGGGAGAAGAAGAGGTGAGGTTTGTTCTTTGAAAAGCATCTCCCAGCCAGGTTTATTGATTCCCATGGGCAGTTTCTTGCCAGTTTATTCATTCGTTCATTTAAACAGTCAATATCTATAGATCATCTATAGTGTGCTAGGCATCTTGCTAAGGTCTCTTACCAGAGATGCCTTGCCCTAGATAGAAAAATTAAACAAGACTGCCCTGCCCTTAAGCAGATGGCATCCAAGGGTCTGAAAAAGCATTTTGTGTATTGATATTGATTTTCGTGTTGGGCATCTTTTTTTCCACTCTGTGCAGGACTTGACCTTTGATCACCATTCTGTCCTGGTCCCCAGATCCCTTCTAATTCATTATCATGTGAAAATAAAAGTCAAAATGTTGGATTTCACAGGCACTCTCTTAGTAGTGGGGATGTGGCATAACCCCCATGAGGACAATTTGTCAGTAGATAACAATTATGCACATGTATTTACTCTTCTACCTAGAATATCACCTCTAAGAATTTATCCTGAATACTTATCTCTAATAATACAAAGCTACCACATACACAAGGTTATTCAGTGCAGCATCAGTTTTATTTGCAAAATATCGGAAACTACCCACATGGCCAAGCATAAAAGACTGGTTCAGTGAACCATAACATTACACAGTGGTCGACTATGCTGTTGTAAAAAAAAATGGTGATTACTATATACCACCATGGAATGATTTCCAGAAAGTTTTGTTAATTGACAAAATCAGAATACAAAATAACATATTTAGTATGCTAGCTTTTATGTAAACTAAAAGGGGAAATAAGAAAACATAATTCTCTGCTTATCTTTACCAAAATTTTTTTTAAAAGGATAAAGATAAAAAAGAAAAAACAATTACATTGGCTGCCTACAGGGGTAGGGAAACAGGGAGGAAGGGAGTTCTCTGGGTGTAACATTTTATATAGTTTTGACATTTGGATTCTACCATGGAGGTAAAAAAATGCTGTAAAGGATAAATACCTTGTCATAACCTATAATGGAAAAGAATCTGAAACAGAATATATATATACACATATGTATATATATTCAGTTATATATATGTATGCATAATTGAGACACTATGCTGTACACCTAAAACTAACACAACACTACATTAACTATATTTCACTTTTTATAAAATGCTGTAAAGGATGTTACTGGGTCAATTGACAAAGCTGGAGTAAGGACAGTAGATTATATCAGTGTATTTTTTCAGTGTTTACTGAAGTTGATAACCATGTTGTGGTTTTATAAGGGATATCATTTTTTCTAGCAAACAGACACAGCAATATTTAGGGTAAAGTCTTTAAGAGATGCCACTTACTCTCAAGTAAGTCAGAAAAAATATATTCATAAATACGTGTGTGTGTATGTGTGTACAGGGGGGAAAGAGAGAGGAGATGATCAAGCAGAGAGAGCAGAATGTTAACAATAGAGGAATCTGAGTAAAGAGTATATGGCTTTCCTTGTGCTAATCTTGTTCTTATTATTTTTCTTTAAGTTTAAAATTATTTCCAGTTTAAAAATTTTTAATGTTGGATTGAATTTCCAGTGATTGCATTTCACATGAGAAATGAGTGCTGATTGCGTCAGACTAGTCTGTTAATGCAGTGGATACCAATACTTCTGATTGTGGCAGTGTCTTGGCCCACCCCTGTGTCCTTCTTAAAGTCATTCTCTTAAGATTCTGACCAGTAAGAATGCATCCTGAGTATACTCTCCATTGTATCAGAAGACTGCAAGGAAAGGAAGTTGAAGGGTATACTTGATCAGGCTTGAAACTTGTGCCATATTGGATCATTTGGAATAAGACCAGTTATCATGTTATGTACCAATATTATGCCAAGAACTTTATGAATATTGTCCCATGTAATCCTCACAACAACCCTGGGAAGGCAGCAATAATGTCCTTGAGACACAGGGGCTTTAACCTATGAGAAGTGGCAGGGCCATGATTAGAATTCAGATGGTCTGATTCCAAAGCCTGTTCTCCTTAACCTCTAGGATTTAATACCTGCCCCAAAGGTAGAGAGACCAGGTGCACCTGACAAATCTTAGCACTCTCCAGATCTTGGTTCTGAGGTGACACCCTCTGTAAAGGTCATTCCCAATGATCCAATATGGCGCAAGTTTCAAGCCTGATCAGGTATACCCTTCAACTTCCTTTACTTGCAGTCTTCCTGATACAATGAAGACTATACTCAGGATGCATCCTTACTGGTCAGAATCTTAAGAGAATGACTTTAAGGAGAACACACGGCTGGGCCAAGACCCTCCTTGAGCCCCAGGGATGCATTATACTGTTTTCCCATTCTCCCATCTCAGTTAGTACCCATCACCAAAAACTGACAGCCTTGTTGTATTATTGTTTTTGCACGTCTGCTTTACTTTTGGGACTTTGACTCCCTTGAGAACAGAAACTGTCTTTTCTTCTTTACATTCCCAGCATCTATCCCAGGGTCTAGTCCATGACAGATACTCATTAAGTGCTATTGAAGTTGTACTGGGTTTTGCTAAGTAGATACTGAGCCTTTAAAACAGCTCTGTAATGCTCACATTTTATTCATATAGAAATTGAGGCTTAAACTTGAGCCCTGAGTCAACAGCTAGAGAAGATTTCCTGCTAAGGCAAATATGATCTTAAACCTCATTAACAGAAGAATCAGATACAGAAAGAGAAAGTGGATGACCTAATCTACTGCAGCTGATCAGGCCAGAGACGCACACGGACATCTACATCTGCATGAAGGCAGACGTGGCCAAACTTGGTGGAGCCTGAGAGCAAGATGAGGGCAGACGGCCCTCAAAGCCAACACCATCTCAGTGGAGACCAAAGGGCTGGCGTAATAATGACTCAGGGGAGCCATGGCTATTTTCAAACTCTTAAGTGCATTCGGTTTTTCCAGTTGATCACCAAAAGAGAAACTTCAGCTGGCAGGTAGATGTCACTGGGAGAAGGATTTGGATTCAATATAATAAAACAATATTCTTTGGTACAGCTGTCTAAAGATGGAGTGAACAGCCTCAGATAACAGTGAGATCTCGGTCACTGGAAGTTTGCAGGCAACAATTAAAGATCATGAGTTAGGAATGGTTTAGAGGGCATTCAAATACTAACAAATGAACAGAGAGAGAGTAATGGTTATCATATGCTGTTCCTTTCACCAGTATGACGACATCCCTGGCCCACAACAAAATAAGCAAAAAAAAAAGATAAAGTAGTAAGTTTCACAAAGCCGAATTAATTCAATTTAAACAATACCTCTTAATTACAAAATTATGATTTTCAGTATTCGGATTTTATGTTCTTAATGAAATGAGGATGATAGGAGATGGTTTTTATAGTGCCTTAACTCAGCAAAAAAAAAAAAAAAAGTATAGCAGGTTGAGAAATCTGAGTTGGTTGCCAAAATATTTTTTGAAATTATAGTGACCCGTGGAAATTCAAAAGCCTATCAGCTAATGGGCCAGACAACCTCTAAGCTCTCTTCCACCACCAAGACTGAACACCTCCACATCTCAGAGGCTCTGAACCCTGAGTGTCAGCCATCCAGGTCCAGAAGAAATTCACTGGCTTTGGAGTCAGATTTGCTGGCCTTCACACTATGATTCAGCTACTCACTAGTCACGGGACCTTGAAGAAGTTGCTTAATATTTTGAACCTCAGTTTGTTCACCTATAAATAAGGGTAAAAATAATGCCCTTCACTGTAGGATCATGGACTTTGGAGTCCAAAGCCACACCTAGACTTGTGTGGTATATAACAAAAGTGGCCACAAGTCTTTTTACTTCTTCCGCCAAGAGGTAGAACCTACTTTTCTACCCTTTGTATCTGTATTGAACTTGCGTTGCTTTGGCCAAAAGACTGTAGCAGAAGCAACATTCTGAGCCGGGGCTGCAAGCGTCTGCCTGTCTTCTCTTGGTCTTGGAACAGTCCCTGTGTGCCATGTGAACAAGCCGGGCTGGCCTGCTAGCTGCGGAGGCCCCCCACCCCTCTCACCTCTCCAGTTGACAGCCGGCCAACAGCCAAAGAGTACTGTTGAGAAAGGTCATTCAAGACTAGCCTGTCCTACATCTGGCCACGAGTGAGCCCAGCTGACAACAGCCAAGCCTGGCCCCCTGACCCAGGCCACCAAAGATACTCAAATGACCCCTAGACTCATGCGTAATAACAAATGGTATTTCTTTGGAGACACCCCATTTCAGGGGGAGTCTGTCATTCAGCAAAAGCTAACTGAAAAGTTCCTTTTCCAGAGTTAATATTAACCAGGTAAATGACCTTGAGCCAGTTATTTACAGTGCTTTGGCTTCAATACTGTAAAACAGATGAACAAGTCCTACTTCATATGTTTATTGCAAGACCCAAGTGATATCATATAATTAAAGTATCTGTCACGTGGTGCCTGGTACATGTTAAATACTCCATGAGTGATAGTATTAAGATCAGTAGCAGTATGACAGTGATAGTCCCCACCCTGCCCTCCACGTGGATTCCAGTCCCAAGAAACCACAGAGGTTATTTGTTTGAAATACTTATTTATCCTGTGACTAATAAAAGGTTCTATGCAAAACTTAATGCAGGTAGGGTTTGACTGATTTTATGTGCCTGGCTCACCACCTGAACTATGTAGTTACACAGAGTGGGTGCTAGAGTAGCCCAAAGTATAAAATTTCCATCAAACTCTTCAGAAAGTTGACAGCCTAGCTGTTCCTAGCATCAGACAATCTCACAGGGCAAGGAGGGTGGGAATGGGTGCAGCCAACTCACTTCGCAGGGTCACGGGGATCCTGGCATTCTCCAAAGGGCTTTACGTGGTGTGCACAACAATCTTGGGTCAAGCAGTTTCGTCCTCATATATTGATGAAGATACTGAGTCTAAGATTGTTTCGTGACTCCCCCACGATCACAGAGCCAGGGTCCCCCAGGTCAGACGCATCCAGGGCTCTTGATCTTTTCTCTCAGGACCTGCTCTCTGTCTTTGTGATCATCTAAGACGTCTCTTCCGGTGGCCTCCTCTTCACCCCCACATCCACAGTCTTCCTAGTCAGTTGGACTCAAGTCGCACCCGCTGTCTCTCACCTGGACACTTACAGTAGCCTTTTGTCTCACTGCCTCTGGGCTCACCCTCTGACAACAGCCCCCACTCCCTGCCAGACGACTCCTGTGACATGCGAATCTGATGATACCAAATTCCTGCCCTTCAAAATTGGAACTCCCTCACTTTCCTTTACCTACATGATAAAATCCAAACTCTTCTGTATGGCAAGCCCTGTGACCTCGTCAGCACCAGGTTCCACGTCTCCACCCTCCAGGCCTTGCTGACCTTTCTCTTCTTCCCACAGCCCATCGCGCTTCGCCTTGCTGCCACTTCTCTGTGCATCCTGTCACTCTGCTGAACTGCCCCCTCCTCTTCCAGGGCCTGAGTTCCTGACGAGCTCTAACTAGATTTTCAAGTGTTCCTTCAAAAGCCACGTTCTCTGCAAAGTCTTCCCTGGACCCCCTACAGATTTCGATCATCTGTTCCCTTCATCCCTCCTCCCACCCAGTTAAAGCGAAACTCGAATTATATTAAATTGTTGCCTTGTGCGTCTTCCCCGTTAGAATCACAAACCAGGCATTAACCACAGTTAGTGAGATTTTGTGTTTGTACCACACCAATAAAAAGGGTTATTACAGTGACCTCTGCTGTTTAGTTTAGTGGGCAAGAGATGAAGGCAGAAACCGCATTAGATGTCGCTAATCAGTTATCAGACTTTGAACCAGTCAGCATCTTAGAACTGTAGGGTAATATGTCTCTAATAAACACCTCATTTTTAGATGCAATAAAGAACTGCTGAAAGCAGGCAGACATATCCTGAACTGAAGAGACAGTGCGCTACAAAATAAGAGAGAGAGAGAGAAATGACTTGGAAAATCTTAATGGAAGAAGGACTAAAACCTGCAAGAAGACTTACAGAAATCATTTACTTCCATTTTCAGAGGTGCCAAGGACAGAATGCATTTTCCTTGTGAGTGAAGAAGAGGAAATTTTGGGAGAAATAAGATCTTTCCAGAGCAGGTGTTAGAGAAATTAAATCTCACAGAGGATGGACCAAAGCCAGAATTATGATCCACATGGTAAATAAGGAAAAGTTGTTCTGCTGGGCCAAGAGCAGAAAGGGACTGGAGAGAGATGAAGTGATGCAGAGAAGGCCAAGGGGGCCTCCTGGGTGCAGCCATGCTGGCTGTGAGCAAAAGGTTCATCCTTCCAGACCTCAGGCAGGTTTCCAGGGGACACCTAGTCACTGGAGATGTGGGCCATTTTTAAGTCACTCTGCAAAGAAATAGTAACATCATTTGGTTGTCTTGGTCACAGAATCATAAAGACAATTTAATTACTGCCCTTCAAGCATAAGATGAGAACGTTCTCAAGCACATTAAATACTCAGAAACACAACACTTATGAGCCTTTGGTGAAAAAGGTGCCTAATAACAAAATATAGCAAATCTATGATGCCTCAAAATGAACGAATTCTGCAATGGCCAAGTCATGGCAAGAAAGGCTGGTAGTGTGTTCCAAATGGATTCGAGTATTGAGCTAAGATTAAACAGCTAGGAATTATGGTTATCAGTTAGAATATTAATATTACGAGTTCCAACAATGTAAAATAATTTCACTAAGGAAAAAAATGGGAGGTGTGAGGAAGAGATATAAAGACATAAATCACCTACTGTTCTCGTATTTCAAAAAAGGCATAATGAGATCCAGCCCAATTTGAAGCTTATAATTTAAAAGGAATTTTTCCTCACCCCCTTAATGTATATCACAATGTTTTTCTTAACTTTTGAAGGATCTTTCAAGAATAAATATCTTGTAAAAAATGGTCTGAGGTTCAGAAATTCCTTGTGTTTTTTCTTCCATTAGATTCAAGAAAAAATAAACATGCTCTTTATTTTAAACAATATGCATATAAGGACACACTTTTATACAATTATTTCTGTCAAGCTTTATCTCTGTTTGCAAAAAGAACTATAGAAAATAATACATTCTCAAACTTACAATGCTAATATGTGGGTGGAGGAATTTGTGGTGAAATTTTACTTTTTTCTATAAACTTTTCAATACTGCTTGATTTGTATTTGTATTATGTACCATATTTGCAAATATAATATAGATATTATTCTTTTGAAAAAAACCACCCAGGGACATAAAATTGATTTCGGCTCTCGGGCCCACTCTGGCTGGTTGGTAGCAGCTGCCTGGGGCAGCATGGGAAGAAGGACTTTTGAGCTGGATCAAGGCTCAACAGAAAACAGTCCTCTGAGTGATCAGTCAGTCTGCCGTGGCCCTCAAGAAGCAGCAATGCCACACGGGCTGTAGTCAACATTCTAAAATTAGCCAACATTCTTAATAAAAATGAGACTACTAGTTTGTGTATAACAAGTAGAGACGTCAAATAAGGACAGATGCTCACACCATTCACTCAATAAAAGTTGACTAAGCAAAGACGTACCCATGCTAAGTGGTTTACATGCAGCTAGAAAGTGCCATTGCAGGCAGCCACATACACACACACAAAAAGTCAAATGATAGTTGTATTATACTGGTCTCTTCAGTTAGTGTGTATTTGAAATCTCCAATAATACAGAATATTTAAGAAATAAAAAAATTGAAATAGAATATAGAAGCCTCTGTTATTCTAACTAGTAATCATTTGCTGATCCATAAACTAAATTAAAAAGTCTATTATCGAGAGATGCTTTTTCAATAAATTCTAATTTTAGGTCTAATAATTGTCAACATTTAAATGTATGTAAATTATTTTGATCAAATGAGACCTAAGAATAATTATAGTGACGACTCAATCCAGAAGAGAAAATATTAAACCTAGATAGAGATAGTAACAGATTTTTTAAAATTATATTTCAAAGGGAAAAAAATAAGGAAAAAATACACTTAAATGATTTCACCATTTCGTCACCCTACAAATGCTTCCTGTACCCAGTGTGCACCAGGTTCTGCGCTGGTTGCTGGGGTCAGGATGATGAATGCAGCACTGCTGTTGTTAGGAAAGGAAACAGAACACCGAAGAAAAGGACTGTCACTTAGGTGAAAGGAACCAGGAGAGGGTGGGCACTTGGAAGTTGTGGGCAAGAGAAAGTTTGAAAAAGTGGAGTGAAAACGGAGAGCGCAGCTAGGAGGTCCCCGCCGGGTGCTTCACTGGGGCAGTAAGCAAAATTCTTTGTTCTCCAGTAACCTTGGATTGACTTACAAAGGGCTATGATTAAGATAGACATTTTGTATGCACAGCCTGCAGAGTAAGGGCCACTTAAGAGCAGGGGAAATGGTGGGGGGATCTCTAAACTCGCCTCAATATCCACATCTGAAAAATCAAATGCACAAGGCTGAGGCTGGGGGATTTCTGGCAGGGAAACCTGGGGCCAGAGGGGAGAGCTGGCTCGGTGGACAGCACCAGCTGTAAGTACACTCTTCTGAATTTGCTTGGACAGAATTTGCTGGGATTCAGGATGAAAGGAGGCTTGAGGGCTGCCTAGCAACCCTATGTTTATGCAATGGTCCCAAGGACGTGGAGAGAATAAAAGAAAAAAAGCTCATTTCTGGAGAGAGGGTTCCAGAGAGCAAGAGCGACGCCAGTGATGGGGAGCCCCAGCTTGGGAGCAGGCCTGCCAAGGCTGAGCCCGGCCATGTGATACCCAGATTCTGCAGGCTGTGCACTGACATGGGAAACGGGCCTGGTGGGTCCCAGATTTCCCCAGCTTCCCCCACTAATCACAGCTCTCCTCAGCTTCTGCATTGTTTTCACAGCTGTTCAGCTGCTCCTGCTCAGTCAGGGGACAGACAGGCTGACTCCGAATCACAGAGCAGAGAATAATACTCGGGCCAAAGAGCGGGTGCACAAAACATGATTTTTATTGGTGGGGTGGGGGGGGGGAAGGGGTGGCCAGGAGATGGGAAAGATACAAACTCTTAACCCTTTTATTGGTTGATCAAATAGGAATGTATTTTTCCAAGAGAGAAGAGATCGTTCTCAGAATTAAAATTGTTCTGTAGCTCCAAAATTTATGAAGGATTGGGTTTTTCCAACTTGAGATCATATTTGCCCACAAAAATAACATTAGGAATGGCAGCCATTGGTGGAGGCCAGATCACAAAATCCCACTTAATCCTCAGCAGATTCAGTTATACTTACCAACCTGATCAGAATGCAGAGAGACGGAGGGAAATCCGTCATCTAAAAGAAGAGCGTAGCTAACGTTCACAGGTTGCTCACTATAGACTCAGTACAATGTGTATATAATTTCACAACACCCACACTCTACATCCATGAAGTAGGTAGAATTATCCCACTTTACAGATGAGGAAACTGAGGCATGAAGCAGTTAGTAATGTGCCCAGAGTCATAGAACTATTAAGAAATAAGGCCGTGATTGTAAAAGAGCCAATCTGACTCTCAAATCAAGATTCTTTTAAGTAGATAAACAACAGAGTCCTACTGTCTAGCACAGGGAAATACATTCAATACCTTGTAATAACCTATAATGAAAAAGAATATGAAAAGGAATATATATATACACGTACACCAGAAATGAACACCACATTGAAAATCGACTACATTTCAATTTAAAATAAAATAAAATAAATTTTAAGATTCTTAACCACTATCTTACATCTCTCTTTTTAATACTCCTGTATTAGTTTCCTACAGTTGCTGCAACAAATTACTACAAATCTGGTAACTTAAAACAACCTGAATTATAGTCTGTAGGTCAGAAGTCCAAAATCAAGTTTCAGTAAGCTAAAGTCAAGCTGTGACAGGCCTGTGTTCCTTCTGGAGGCTCTGAGAGAGAATCTGTTTTCTTGCCTTTTCCAGATTCTAAAGGCTGCTGACATTCCTTGGCTCATGGCCCCTTCCTCCATCTTCAAAGCCAGTAGCATAGCATCTTCTCTCTCCCTTTCTTCCATCCTTACATCTTTGTTCTCTTATCTGGATCCCCGTGACCACATTCAAAGCTCACCCAGATAATCCAGGATAACCGACCCATTACAAGCTCCTTAACTTAGCTATATCTGCAAAGTCCTTTTGGCCAAGTAAGGCAACATTTTCACAGGTTCTAGGAATTAAGACATCAGCTTCTTTGGGGTCCATTACTCAGCATCCCACAACCCCTAATAACATATGCATATTTTACCCAGTGTGCTCACCATGCTGTGTGATATGTATCTGTTTACGTTCTGTTTCCAACCGCACTATACATTTTTTTGAGGGCAGGGACTATGTTCCACCCATCTTTAAATTGTTTTAGGAAAAAACACTAAGTAGGCTCTCATAAATGTTTCTGTCATTAACCAATGAGTGATGAAAAATATAATGAATAGACTTAACTGTGACAATAATTTATTTGAGTTCATTTATTTGCATAACATATATGTCATTTATAACCAGAAAAAAAAAAAAGAGAGCAGAACTGAACACGTGCTGACCATCAGTAACCACCATAAAGTGGACTGAATGCTCTGTCCTTACGCGTCATGGCATTTTAGGCCCCCTTTCTTTGCTCATTCTGTGCCTCTGCCTGGGATGTCCTTCCTTGCCTTTCTTTGCTTGGTTATTTCCTACTCATCCTTTCAGACTTAGGTCAGCCGTCCCTTCTCCCAAAAAGCTTTCACTGATGCATGTGTGTGCGAGCAGCACAAGGGTGTGCTGGACGGGGCTGGAATAGCTCACGCGAGCTGACAGTGCACATTTTGTCTCCACTTGTCACTTTGTAACACCATGTTGATGGCCACAGCAGGAGTATTTACACCATGGAAATTGGTAGCTGCTACAAATCGCAGTTTTCTCTTCAGAGAGCCTTTATTCCAAATTTATACCACTGCACACACACACTCTCCACGGGCTTAGCCCTCAGTTTCTGACTGTGTACCCACAGCATCCCCTACTGACCCCTACCACACTATTTTCCAGTCCTTTTATACTATTTTGTCGATATGCTGATTGCGGCTCAAGTAACCACCACCCCCACGCGTTAGTAGAGAGAGGCAGTGAGGGGAAGGGTGTGGTGATCCCTTGAAGTTACTGAATAACCACTTGACAATCTCTCAGTCCTTCCAATACTGCAGTCTGGTTCAGCGATTTGTGGACTGAGCCTCCGATTCCTTCCCGGTAAACATCCAGTCCCACACAGGAATGACCATCCCGCATCCCTGCATCTTCCACGAAGCAGCTTCAGGGGGCCGCTGAGAAAGGACTAGAGTGTGGTCTGCTCACCCCCAACCATTCATTCTCATGTTGTGTGCTGCTTTCGGCTCCATGTCTCCAGGACTGACTAACATGAGGGTTGGGGAGGTGCGGGGAGCAATCTGTTTCCCAGGAGAATGTGAGGGGTGGAGGAGGAGGTCCAGTGACCTTTCTCCTATCTCTCTCATGGTCTACCTACTCATGGTCTGGATGTTCATCTGAGATAGGTGGGCACTGAATCATGGACCTGGCCTGAGGTAGGGGACCCCCAAGACGTTCAGGGACATCTTCAGTCTAGCACTACTGCTCTATCTTCAATATCCACAGTAGTCTCTGGCAAACTTACAGACCACCAGTCCCCTTACCCTCATCATCCCAAACTCAAAGTCTGTAGAAGCAAGTGGGATTTTCCACTGTTCCTTGAGAACCCCCGATAGTAGGAGAAATAGTCTCTGTCCCTTTCCAACATTCTGTACCACTTCTGTCTCCAAACTCCAGGATCTTGGGGGCATGTCTTAAATTTGGCAGACATCCATCTGGAGAATGAGGTGAAAAAAAACCCAAGAATTCAATTAGAATGGGGAAAGGAGACTAACTTTCCACATAATGCTCTCCATTAAACTCTTTCTCCAAAGTCTCTTCTACACACACACACACACACACACACACACACACACGCAGCTCTATTTGTTTAGACAAGTGGGGACAGGGTTGTCATACACTTCCTCCTGGAATGCCATGCTGCGCAAAACCTACGTGTGGCCATCGCCGAGCATGAGAACAGGGGGTTCTCTGACTTCAGAAGAGGAGGCGACAGCACCTTTTGCTCCCCGCTGTGAGCTGCCTCCACGTTACCCGACTTCCCCATGTCACACTTCTGTGTGTGCCAAGCAGCAGGACAAGCATTTTATACGAATTATGTCACAGGAATAATTAGGTCTGTATTACAGATGGGGACACTGAGCTTCACAAAGGTGAAATCATTTCCTCAGCATCACACAGCTAATAAGATCCAAAGTAAAATTCAAATACCAGTTGATTTAACTCAAAAACTTGGCTTCTTTATTGCTTATTTTCTCCCCATCTCAAACCTGTCCCCATTTGTGGACCCACATTTGCCTTTCCATAAGTTCCTCTCATTCAGGTTATATTATTAAGTAGCTTTTTAAATATATATTGTTGCCTGGAAGGCAAGCTCATTAGCCCTTTTTATTATAAGGGTTTTTTTTTTTACTGTTCATCACAGCCAGGGAGCAGATAAGGGTTCACCAGAACAGCCAACAGGGGAAGTTTAAAGTTTTAAGGTGTTATATCAAGTTCCTACAGAACTTTCCCTGATCTAGGAAGGTAAGAAAAGTGTCTGGCTCATGGAGATTCTCCCAACTCTGGTCCTAGGAAAGGTCACTGCTTCCAAGATGCTAGGAATTAAGTGACTCACACTGACCTCCTAGAAGGTTCTGGACCCCCATGGAACAAAGAAAGATATCTTTGCAAAACCTTCTACTGGTCATATCAATGGGGAGCACTGGAGTTTCCTGGAATTTTAACTGGGATCCCTGGTCCCATAGCTTCCACCTTCCCCCATCCACGATCTCACTAGCCCCTGCTGAAGGTCACGCCACTGTTACAGCCCTCTCCCCACCCCTAACTGACTGGTTAAGCACCCCATTTCTGGGTTCCTTTCACTGAGCCCCATCTTGACCCTGAGATGCCTTTGGAGGTAGAGTCCCACCTCCTCAGCGAGAGGAGCCCCAGACAATCTAACCACACCATCCAGAGTAAAAAGCAACCCGCCAAAAAGAAGAAACACATGAGCTTGCGACCTCTTTCTCCTCTTCCATATGTAAGGAATTTCAGCTACAGAGGTCCTGAATATAATTTCCAAAAGTCAATCAGTGGAAAGCGAAACATTATGTCAAGCAATTGTTTGTTTTGACAGAATCATCTTCTCCCAGCCATCAGTGCCAAGGCTACTTAATGAATTCAGTCCTGCAAGCTCAGGCCTTAGACCTGCATGCATTTAAAGAAAAGTGTGTATTGGATCCAAAATAAAGAACAAAAACTACAAGTCAAAATGAGTGAATGTTGAATTAAGTATCTATGTAACTGTTACGTTTTGTCAGGTCCTAGATTAGAAGTCTACTCATGTAGTTATTTATAATTATAGAAATAGGGAATGTGGCTGCATTTTAATATGTTTGAAATGATTATGGGTAGGGCCTCCCAAAGAAAGATTTTCCAGAATACTAGAGCTTCCCTGCCTAGCTCTATGGTCCATGGTTCTAAATTGGACCTCATTTCCTCTTAAGGAGTGAGGAAAGGAAGGGGAAGATAGAACAATCCTTCACCTTTGCTAGAGGATGCAGGTGTCTCATCCTTTCCCTTCCCCCTGCAGACACCGAGACCCACCCTGCACTCTTTGCAGAAAGATGGGCTGATCTTTCTGTCTCCATCTCCCCTAGTCTCTCTCTGGGTCTCGCTTTCCACTGCAGGAATTACAGGTGGAGGAGAGTACAAACCTCATTTATTTCCAGTGAGTAATCTCACCTCAGGCATCTCCATAAAGGGGGAACACCCATCTCAAGGGACCAACTGATGGGCAGATACTGAAAGCCCAATACATACATGCAATAATCACACACATACAATATAACACTATGTGCCAAGCACTATACTAAATAAATGTTTTTCAATTATATCATTGACTCTATTATTAGGCCTATTTTTCAGGTAGGGAAACTGCAGCACAGAGAGTAAAGAGCCCACCCGAGCTCCCACAGGCAAAGAGTGACAGGGGTCTTCATCGCTCCACTGTACCATGTGTCCACCCAGGAAGGAGGAACTCAAGGTCATGGACCCCACCCTCATGTGAGGATGGCAGATGACACATGGCACCCCAGAACCACGCATCCCTGGACAACTCCTTGAGGACAAGACGTATTTCTACCTTATTTCCGTGATGTGATTTCGAGTTTCTTTGAGAAGATCAGCCTGCTCTCCTGCACACTTTGTCTGAAGACAAGGCAGGTGAAACCACTTCTGGGGCTTAGTCACCCATGGCTGTGACCCCATATGGTTTTTCATAAGTCTCATCTCCCCAGTGAGAGTTGACGAAAAGTCCTTGAAGGCATGGAATCAGTCTGCCTGTGGTCTTAGAGAGCACACTTGTGGATTTCCTAGGTTTAAATTCCTGCTCCCCATGTTCCAGCTGTGGCACCATGGACAAAATACTTAATTTCCCCGCATTTCAATCTCCTCAACTGTAAAATGGGAGTAATAATGGTATCTAACTATAGGGCTGCCAAAAACATTAAATAAAAGAATAACTCATGGAAGGGGCTTAGTCCTTTGACTGACAGATAATAACTATTCAATAACTATTAGCAAAAACTAAACATCCGTAAACAGGGCCCCAAATTGTACCTGGTTCTCTACATATATTATCTCATTTAATCCCCACAAACAGTGCTTCAAGGGAGGCAAAAGTTTTAAAATATTAGAGAAAAGTAAGTTTAGATTTAGAGAAGCTTAGAAAATTACCTAACCATATGGCTTGTAAAACATGGAGCTGGAATTGGAGGCCAGAGTTCTTTCTGAGAGAACGTTAACTCCTCAGCCAGCGTTCCAGCACAATCCTGGCACAAGTGGCACTCAGTCATCTAATGTTTGTTGATTGAATAAATGATTCTTAATTAAAATAGGTTTAAACAGAGTTGGTGGTACTTCTAAATTTGATTTTTCTGATTCAAGAATTACATTTTAAAATCTAAGTCTGTGACCAGAGGTTTCATGCAAATTAACCATCATTTGTAGTAAGAAGAAACAAAGATAAAAACCTAACTTTGTGCAAAAAAGTGAGCTAAGTAGGAGTCTTTTTTTTTCTTCCCCCCATCAACCTTACTTGAGCCTGGGAGATTGGGGAGGGGAGAAAATACTTGCGCAAGTGATACCACATTATTTCCAGAACTATAATTCACGGGACAGATTGAATTTACAATATTTGTTTGAAAGAAGCCTATAGTAAGTTATACCCTAGGGACTAGTCACTGCGACTAACCCATCAAAAACAACCAGGGCAAGGAATTGGAGGCCCCTGATATAATCTGTATATTTATAGGAGGCTTTGCTTCAAGAAGGTAGCTCCAGCCCCGGATCCCAAGACCTTTATTTGAACTCTTGGCTGAGGCATAATTGACAGAGAGAATTAAAGGGGATATGAAGACCTGGGACTGAACTTTTTCAATAGTCTCAGCTCAGCTCACATAGCTCACAATATTAGAGGCTGCCGTGATGATATTAAATGATGCCGCACTGACAGAGATTAACAGAGTATGCAATTAGATTTAAATGCTGTAATTGGAACATGCTGTTAAGTGCCTACCATCAGTCCTGGGTCTCCCCTTATGGCAAGCGAATCTCTAGTTGGGTTGTTCTGTGAATTTAACACTGTCCTCACCAGCCACAAATCCTCCACCACTTGTGCAAAGAGTGAACCAGCCTGACATTAGCAAGAAATTGTCATGTATCATGCTGCACACTTCTGTGCCACTTTTTAGTTTCGGAATGCTTTCAAGTCTAGTTAGATCTTTCAGGCTTTCTAACAGCCTAGAAGGCTAGGAGGACAGATAATGCAGGGAAGAGGTCAATGTTTAATACAGGTAAAAAGAAGCACCCACAGTCTAAGCTACTCTGTGAGTGAGCCAGAAATCTAAACTAGATCTTGTGACTCCAAACTCCATGGACATGAAATTGATTTTTACCCACCCTTCTCTCAAGAGGTGAAGCTCCTTGGGCCCGCAACAGGACAAGCTACCGTGGTCTAATACCCATAGGCCTCTACCAACAATGACCTTTATTAATCCCTGACGGTACCACAGGATGAGGTCAGTCCACCACCATGTGCTTACTGAATACCTACTGTGTGTCAAGACAAGCACCATCTAAGAAAGAAAAAGAGGATCCTAAAATCTCATTGACTGCTTCTGACTGTCTATGTAATTTAGTTTGCCTACCTACAAAGTATAAAAATAATAGTTAACATTTGCCAAGATAAATATTATGTGCCAAGCTTTTTAGATTCTCTACCTGCACTAACTCTTGGATCTTAACAGTTGCCTTTCCACGTGTCCACATAGTAACAGGATTCCAGAATGGTGGTACAGAGGTCACTAAGAAGTGAGAAGGTTCACTGGATGGGCCTCTGGGTTGGCCCTCCCAACTTCCCCCAGAAAAAGAATCTGAATATTTGGGGTTTGTTCATTTACCTATTTTGTAGATATCAGGTTTCTAAAAATAGTGTTTATATTATACATGGTTCAAAATTCAAAACGTAGAGAAATGTCTCAAATGAAAAACTTCTCTCTTGTTCAAAGCCTACAGCTACCCAGTACAACTCTCTCCAAAAGAAAAGGCAAAAGCAAACTACAGGAAAAGTTACCACTGTCATTAAGTCATTGTGTATCCTTTCAGAGATATTTTCATGAATATAGAAGCAAATATGAATATTTTTTCTTTTTTTCCATGTTTCTTCCACGCCATACACACTGTTCTACATCACTTAAAATTGCAACTTGGAGTTTTTTCAATATCAGTTCCTCAGAAGCTTCAGCTGCATAATTCCACTTAACCACTCTTCTGTTGATGAATATTTAGGTTACTTCCAATCCTTTGCTGTGAAGAATAATATTGCTAATGTCACTTTTCACATGGGGAAATATATCTGTAGTATAATTTCCTGGAAGTGGAACTGTAGGGTCAAAGAATAGGTGCATTTGTAGTTTTGTTAGATATTGTCCAAACTGTACCAATTTACTTCTTGCCAGAAGCATATAAAAGTGTTTCCACACAGTCTTGGCAACATGAGGTATCATCAAATGTTTGAACGTTTGCCAGTTTGGTAAATGAGAATGGTATATGAGTATCATTTAAATTTTCACTTATCTAATTATGCAAAAAGTCAATTGACTGTCCCTTTTATAGAATCTTGTTTTGGATTTTCCTTTTCTCTGACATGTTTTTGTATATCCTGTGCCCATTTTTCTAGTGGCTTGATGATCTTTTCTATATTGATTTGTAAAAAGCTATTTACATATTAAAGACATTATCCCTCTGTATGTGATAAGTTGCAGATATTTTGCCAAGGGTCATTTTTCTTTTGACTCTGCTTAGAGCATTTTTGCATACAGATTTTTAAAATACATATAGTGAGATTTTTTTTCTCCTCTGTCTTTTGCATTTTGTATAATGATTGAAAAGATTCTTGCCACTCCTGTGTAATAAAATAACTCACATGTCTTCTACTACTTTTACAATTTCAGTTTTAACTTTTAAATTTTTGACCCATGTGGAATTCATCTCAGTGTACAGTGTGAGTATAAATCCAATTATTTTCCAAATGGCTACCTAGTTGTTACTGTGTAGACTTGTCTGTCCCCTTTCCTCTGCACACACACTCAAATACCCTGATCTGAGTTGCTGACTTTACTATCTCCTAATTTCTATGCATATTTGAATTCCGCATATATCTGAGTATTCTATTCTCTTCCATTGGCCTTATTAGTCAATACGTCACTGATCTGTCAAAGGTTTACGATGTACGTTAATATTTTCTAGAACAGGTGCTCCCTCCTTGTTCCTCTTTCTGTGTTTTCTGGCTAGTCTTATCTGTTTCTTTTTCCATAAGAACTTTTAAAAATTATTTGGTACTTTTATTAGAATTGTATTCAACTTATAAATTCAGTTGAAGAAAATTGCATCTTTATTAATAGTTTGAGTCTTCCTATCCAAGAACTTTGTATGTGCCTTTCTGTTTGTTCAGCTCTTCTTCTGTGGAATCTCAGAAGTGTGTGTGTGTGTGTGTGTGTGTGTGTGTGTGTGATACATATATAGGCAAGTAGACAAGTGTATGCATGCTTTTCTTACATGAATGTAATGTATTATAGATGCATATGTAATTTGTATATACGTGAAAGAAATGTGATGTTGCATTAACCCGTTGTCTTTCATTATCTCCGGAATATGATCATAGACATTATCATTAGATCTACCAGTGTGAAAAGTTTTATATGTCTTTATATTAATTCATCCTTATATTCCTGGAGTAACTCCTCTTCCTCGTGGTGTAGTGCTCTTTAATATGCTGCTGCGTTCTGCTAGCTAATGTTTTACTTGGAACTTTTGCATCTTGATTACGAGAATCTTTCAAAGTATGAAAACACTGACAAGATGATCTTTAAGATTTCTTTTAATTCTACTATCCATTGAGTAAAATCCAAGAAACAGTATGAGAACAATTGTCACACAGTTTGAAATAAGAGCAAAAAGGCATTAAAATAATTCTTTTCCGTGTTTACTACAGTGGCCAGCACATACACACACACACACACACACACACACACACACAATGATGCACAATGTTTGTTTTCAAAGTAAATAAACCAATAAATCTTTACTGGACATGAGAAGGCACATGACACAGTGCAGGATATAATAATGACTTAAAGGGCCCCAGAGACTAACGTGATGGACCAGAAAGGGCATGGAATTCGGACTCAAGCACACCTGCCATCTAACCGCAGCCCTACTGCTTGGTAGAAGAGAGATCTTACACACGACACTTAAAATTACTTCCTTTCCCCTCTCTTTCAATTCCTTCCCTCATTAAGACCGTATACTCTCATATAGGGAATAAAGCAAGAAAACATACATACGCACACGCAGAAACCACAGCGGGAAAAAAGCCTCGGGCTATGGTAGGAACACTGAGTTTAGAGCCAGACAGAAGTGGGTTCTAACCCCAGTCACTGCCTAAATGTGTGACCATGGGCATGGTATCCAAACCACTAAATCTTAGTTTTCTTGTCTGTAAATTGGGAATAATGATACTATTTCATACAGTTGGTGTGAAGACTACATGATACAATACACTTGAAGCGCGTGGTACAAAGCAGCAATGGTCCCCCACTGTCCTTGCTCCTTCCTGAGAGTTTCACAGCCAACAGTAGATGCAGGGATTACCTACTGGCTGCCAAGAATTTCCCCCTTCAGTCAGACTCCCCTTTGCAGAGTGGAGAATTCCAGCTGTCTGATCAGGAGACGTGACAACAGGAAGCCCCATTCCTCTCTGCTCTATTCTCTGACCTCCAGTCCTCCCACCCATGTGCACACTTCATTATGGTGCTTGATCATACGCTGTCATATGTGGTTACTCAACTTGTTGGCATGTTATGTTCTACTCACCAGTGCACCTTGTCTCTTACTGTTCTTTTACCTCTCAAAGCAGCTCTCACTGGATTGAACCCAAGCAATTAAACACTAAGTCTTGTGATTTTAGAATCGGAAGGTTATGGAAAGGTGTGATGTGTGAGTCCTCTAGGCTACAGTTGATTAACCTGTTTGAAAAATCCACCCAAAGATCCAACTTCCCACCACAGTTCATCTCACTAGAAGGTTCCCTCTCACCCCAGGGCCTCTGCATAGCTCTTGTTTGTCCCTGGAACACTTTCCCACTCCCTCTCTTTGTTTTTTTGTTTTGTTTTATTTAGTCCCACTCTTACTGGTATTTAAAAATCTTAGACCATTTGCCTCTTCTTTTGGAGAGCCTTCCCTCATCCCCCCGGCTAGACCAGTATCCCCTAAAATATACCATTATGGTTCCCTATACTCTTCCTTTACTCCTCTTACCACTTAAAAACATCTTTCTCTACCACTGGCTATAAAATCAAAAAGGTCAGAAGCAAGTCTACTTTTGCACATCATATTATCACTAGCACCTTGTCCACAGTTGGCTTTTAATGATGTTTGTTGAATTAATTAGTTAATAGATTAACCACTGCTAAGTGCTTCCTGGTGAGGCTACATTTTCACACTCTCTGTATTATTGGGTCCCCACATCAGCTCAGTCATAAAGTAAGCCCCAATCCTTCGTCCCCCTTATCAAATATCTTACCTTGATGGCAGACAGCTGACCGCTAACCACCTCCCACTGGTCCTCTCCTTGGGAGGAATCTGTCTTCCCCTTTTCTCCCAGGCAAGCAGTGCATGCCATCCCACTCCCACCCACCTGTACGTACACACCGGACATAAACACAGATACACACATACTGGGAGTTCCCTCTGCCAACAGCAGATTTTGGATGTGTTTTCTGTGTGACATAAACACTCTCTCTACATTTAAGGGTGATGGGTGTTAGACAGTGATAGATCCTAGAGTTCTGTGCAAGGCTGAGGCCAGTTCACCCTCCGATCCATTCCTCGCCCTGCCCCTGTGCCGTGTCACAGTGGGGGCTCACCTCCACGGTCTGCGACTCCCACAAGAGGTACTGAAGGGACTGAAGGGGCAAGAGGAAGGGGGAAGCCAGCGCATCCCCCACCCCTTCTTTCTGCTGAAGAGCCACGTCCCTTCTGTGGCTACAGATCCCATCTGATAGACCAGCCATAGTCAAGATTTGCCCAGTGAAATCCTCCCCTGGACTTCAGAAACGCTCACCTCCCTTGGCCCCTCTAAACAAGGAGGGTAGGGGCTTCTTGCTGCAGCACATCTTTGGAGTGCCTTACCGTCCCTTGCTGGTTCCTCATCTTTTCTATCACCTGTGTAGCCAATTCCGTCCAAGTGGGCTTCATTCTCCCAGTGTAAGTGAAGATGCCAGCGGAAAGGCAGGAAACGCTTCCCTGTGTTGCCATTTCACTCCGGGATTATCTGCACGCCTGTCGTTCCCACCTTAGGACGCAGGCGCCAAGGGCAATGCAACCTCTCCTTACTGCACCCACTCCCAAAGTGCCTTCCACATATCAAAACTTCCATAAATTCGTGCTGAATGAATGAATGAATGAATAAATAAAGGAAGGAAGGAATTGAATCTTGGGAGCTGTACCATCTTAAGTATCTAAAGCTTCTATGTGTATCATAAAGTTCTTGTACATTAATTAGAACCAGTCGATTAGCACCTTCCTCAATAACATACAAATCTGGAAGTAATGTAATTAATTCAAAATTACATAAGCAATCAAGGTGTGCTTACTTTTCCATCAATCAAGGCATAATTACTTAGCTGTGAGAAAGCTCAAAAGGGGTTTGTATAGCCTTTAATGGGGACTTCATAGCACATGGCATCTCAGGAATCAGCAGAGCATTGTCGAAAGCACTAGACAATTAAGGCTGCTTAAACTGCCACCGTGAGAGAAAGGTCTATTTCTTCTCAGACACTGTTACAATTTTCTTAGCGGAATTTCTTGAAGAGATGACCAGATTTTGTATTTGGACACTATTTCACCCACACACCATCACTAACACCACCAACAAAAAGAACAAAAATAAAACAACATATTGATAGATGATAGGTAGATAGATAATATACAGATGTGTACATTGAGATACGAGGTGGAAAAGAAAGAGATTTAATAGTGCCATAACTTAGCTAATGTTCCCTTGCCAAAGCACAACTGGGAAAAGGACTTACGTACAAGTAATCTGCTAAAGAGGTTATTATGGGCTGAACTATGTTCCCCCCAAATCCGCACATTGAAGTCCTAACCCCCCCATTCCTCAGAATGCGACTCTGTTTGGAGAGATGGGGCCTTTAAAGAGGGATAAATTCCACGCGGTCACACGAATGGGGAGAAGACAGCCGTCTGCAAGCCAAGGAGAGAGGCCTCTGAAGAAACCAACCCTGCCAGCACCTTGATCTCGGATTCCCAGCCTCCAGAACTACGTGAAAATTTATTTCTGCTGTTTAAGCCACCCAGTCTAGGGTATTTCTCACCACAGTCCTAGAAAAATGCAGAAGTAGGGAGCAGAAGTGAAGTTCAAGTGTTAACGAGGGAATGTGGGAAAAGCAATGCAGATACCCAACTCCATCATCCACTCCTTGTCTCGTATGGTTACAGGTCTTCTGGCCATCATACATTTATTCATTCCACAAGCATTTATTGAAAAATCAAGTAAGTACTAAGCCCTGTGCCCGGCCTTGCAAATTCAGAACAAGAAGGCAATCCCTGCCCTCCTTGTGGGGACTCAGCTACAAGATCCAGCTTCCGATCCTGCAGGCTCCACCCTCAGGGCACTTCAGGTAGCAACGCGCCTCTTATGTCACACCCCCCAGGACTCACTGCCCACCCCCCAGTCTCACATACCATCCACAGCCTGATTGTGTGATTCCCCCCCCTTCCAGAATTCTCTGGTATCCCATGTGTTTTGTCAGCATTGCATTTCTAGGATCTTCTTGAATATTGTTTTAAAATCTAAATAATTTATTACCACAAATAATACCGATACTGCCCACATTGCTGCATTTTAACAGCATCACGTAGCAGCAGGAAGGGTCCTCCGTGTTCCCTTTCAGGATTGTGTCTGTGTTGAGGTTCTAACCAGGAATAATTACTCTAAAGTGAGCAGGAAAGTGGGTCATATACACCAGTCATTTCTAATATTATTGACTGCAGTGAAGAATGTTCTGTAGCCCACAGAAAAGTCTACTGGCAACAAGGCATGTTAGAAAGAAACGAATCTATATGTTCTGACTTAGCCCAGCCCTGTGTTTTACAAATGAAAAACTACAGGCAGTGTAGCCTTGTAGAAATAGCCTGGATTTAAGGTAACCTGATCTGGGTCCAAATACCTACTCAGCCATTAACTCCCTAGGTGACCTCAGCCAAGCTACTCCATCACTCTGAGCCCGAGGTGCTTCGTCTATAAAATAGAACTAACACCTAGCTCATAGATTTGCCATCATCTTTGTGATGCAGTCTCTCCTACCTAGGTCATGTTGACTGAAATGATAATCCGAAAGAAGTAATGGTATATGTACACAATAGAATACTACTCAGCCATAAAAAAGAATATAATAATGCCATTTGCAGCAACATGGATGGACCTGGAGATTGTCATTCTCACTGAAGTAAGCCAGAAAGGGAAAGAAAAATACCACATGATATCTCTTATATGTAGAATCTTTTTTTTTTTTTTAAAAAAGGACACAAATGAACTTATTTACAAAACAGAAACAGACTCACAGACATAGAAAACAAACTGATGGTTACTTGGGGGAAAGCGAGTGGGGAGGGAGAAGTTGGGAGTTCAGGACTTGCAGATACTAACTACTACATATAAAATAGATAAACAACAAGGTCCTACTGTCTAGCACAGGCAGCTATATTCAACACCTTGTAATAGCCTATAATGAAAAAGAACATATATGAATGAATCACTATGCTATACACCAGAAATTAACACAACATTGTGAATTGCCTATACTTCAATTAAAAAAAGTAATAAAATGGTAATCCCATCCCTCCAACACTCCCTCTCTCTCTTCCCTGCTTTTTTCTCTTCAACTGTTGTCGCCATCTGATACTCTAAATATTTCTACTTTATCTCACTTTTCACTTAAATGTTGCCACCACTAGAATGTAAACTCCAAAAGGGCAAAGATTCTTGATTCTTTCGTTTAATGCCATATCCAACTCAATCAGTGTTGAATGAATGAATGAATGAATGAAACATTAAAAGATACTCATTAAACATTAGCTGAAGGAAGCGAAGGTCCACAGCCTAGTTCAAATGGCTAGCAGAATGATACCAGCACCAAACAGAGACACGGCCAACAAGCTGTGGCTCTTCCCCACAGTGAAAACTAAGATTTGGCTGAGATTTGACCACAAAGGGCTTTTTTAACAACAGCATCAATTATTCTGGGTGAGTACCTTCTGCCCGGCATCCTAAACTTCTCACAAGTACCCAGCTGGCTGGCAGGCAGCCCTACTTAATAACAACCTCTGACCCTTGAAGAGCAGCCCCCTTGCTCAGAGCACTTTCAGATATACATTCTATTAAAGCTCCATAATCTTTGCAAGAAAAGACGCTCCCCACCACTTCTATCTCATGTGTGAGGAAGGAGACAAAGTTTACAGCCAGTGCATGTCTCAGAGAGAAATGAGGCCAGCAAAGGAGAGAAAATGTGCAATAACGCCTTGGGAGGAAAGCCAAAAAAATAATGTCTGTTCCTGTTCATATGACCTCACTTTTAACCTTCAGGCTGATTCCTCCTGCAATACCGTGTGGGTGCCACAGAGACAGTGCATGAAGAGAGAGATGCTTTCTAGCCACATACATGGGCCAGCTAAAGACTGGCAGTCAGTGGGGCCACAGAAGTTATGGGCAAGTAAGTCTCATAACCCAACAGCAGAGGAACAAGTGTTTCTCCAGTGAATAGATGAATGGATGAAATACGTATTTTTTTATTCGTAATATGTATGAACATCTCCATTGCACAGTGTCTGCGGTAGGCACCAGGGTTAAAAAAGTGAAGGAGACTCGCAGAGGGGATCGGGCAGCATCAGCGACTATCCAACATTTTTGAGTCTTGGAATCTTCTTTCAAAAGAACAAAAGCTCAATATGCAACAAGGTTCCAAGCTAAGCTGTTCCAAACTAAACAGGCTGGGGGCGAGGGGAGGAACAGGAGGAAGGGGCCTTCATTTCAGAGGGGTGTTTGGGGGAGCCCTGTGTCTCCCCAGAGCAGGTCTGAAAACACTGACTTGGAGGCCATGTGACTGAGATGCTATGATTCTGAGGTTTATACAGCAAGCTCGTTATACAAGAGAAGGAACATGAGGGGGTCAAAGTTGAAGAGGGAAAGGTTCAGAACTCAGAGTGTCCCCCTGAGAGGATGCCACCATGGGGCTCCTCCAAAGCCAAGCGTTTGTTTGGGGCAAGGGACATGAGTTTGGGAACATGAGTCATTTACATTGGCTACTCAGCATGCATCGTGTTGGAGGATATAATGCTTCTTCTTGTAGAGGCAGAAATGCTAGCTACTTGCTTTCCCAGCCTCCCTTGCATCTAAGGCAGAGGCGTGAACCAAGAGACCTAGGGACGTAAGTAGGTATGCCCCCTTCCCTTCCTCTCCCCTCCCTCCCCTCCACTCCCCTGCTCTTCCTGCCTCTGCTCTCCTCACCTCTGCTTAGTGGCATCTCAGTGTCTAAGGATGCAAGATCAGGCTCTGACACAGTCAGCAGTGCTGGGGCTCCCATCGCACTTTCTTCATCAGACCACATCCACTGAGACCTTCCCCTCAAGCCTGCTCTGGGGCCTCCAATACTTCTGTTGGCTCAGGCTACCAAGTGACAGGGAGGTTGAGTGGGACCCTGGGAGACGGACACTTCTCCTTCAGAAGCTCACCTCAGGGCAAACCAGAAGACGGCCTAAAATGAGGCTGCAAAAGGAAACAGTCTGAAAAGTTTCCAATAGTGTCACGTGGGAATAGTTCTGAATTGTCTCTCTCTCTTTCAATACACAGCTTGAAAAAAGGAAAAGGTTTCTCACCCTTGAGCCGCTGTATTTATATCTTAGGACATGTCAGCCAAAGACAGTGGCTTCTTCCTGCCCAGAACGTTGGGCAATCTTAGAGTCAGATGTTCTGAGAAGACATTTCTCATTTGGGAAACTCCTTAAAGAGGAATCCAGGTGGCCTTCAGCCTGATGGCCAAGCTATTGACAAAGCACCAGCGTTTCTGATATTTCCTGGACACCAGTCCGTATGGCTTTAGCAGGACTTCACTGCATTGAACTTGTTATTCCCTCCAAAACCATCAATCCAGTCTCAGCTACTTCTGTTGGTCAGAATTGACTTGGCAGCTGTACTTAGAGAGGTCCAGAGAGAGGAAAATATTCTCCTGTGTTAATTAAACAAACGTTGACCAGGAAATAAAGTCCTAGTTAGAGAATTAGGAGTTAGGAAATCGGGGTTCATATACAAGACTCGCCAATTTCCACTTCTGTAAACTTGGTGACGCCCCTCTGTGAAACAGGGAAAATACGCTTCATGGAAATTTTGTGGAGATTACGTAAGAACGAGGGGTGGGGGGCTCTCTCTCAATAAAGTTTAGCTGTTACCATTATTTCTTTGTCATCACTGTTATTACAGAGTCAGAAGCAAGAGTGACCAGAGACTCTGGGGAGGATATTTGCATGGGAACAACGGAAGCCTTAACGACGGGGAAGAAAGAGCGCTTTGGAGTCAGAGGATTCCACTTCCCACAGCCACGTGTTGTGGACAATCTACTTCAGCTTTCTGAAACTCCATTGTCTGACCTGTAGCATAGGGATTGAATTGTGGGGATTAAATGACATAATAGATACAAAAGCCATATGTACAGTGTCTAGTTTACAATGTGAACTCAATCTGTTAATTTCCTTCCCTTTTGCCCCTCTTATCAAAGAAGGGGGAAGTTTTCTCACCTACAGGGAAGTCAACCCAGGGTCAGCATATATACAGCAAGCAGACCAAATGAGTCCACCATCTGTTTTTATAAATAAAGTTTTATTGGAACACAGCCATGCCCATTTGTTTGCTATTGCCTACGACTGCTTTAGTTGCTACAGAGACCATATGGCCTGCAAGGCCTAAAATATTGACTATGTGGCCCTTTACAGAAAAAATGTGCTAGCCCCTTATCTAAGCTATTCAAGTCCAAATTCCATATTTACAGCTTTGGGTCAGAGCTCTATTGTCATATATAAACTGGCCATTGTCCATTTGTATATTCAGTCCCTCTGTTCCCCTTTTGATCATCCTTTCAACCAGCAAGAGGCTGATCAACTCAAGGAAGACTAGAGGTCAGGTCTTCCTGGTGGGGATTGTCCAGTTGTCTCCAGAGTCAATGGTATCCCTAGATTTTCTTGACCTTTAATTGTTGAATCATCATGGTGATGAGAGAGCCGCTGCACAGAAACACTTACAACCCTGCATAGAGTGTAATGAACCAGTGTTATAACTACTCTGACAAAAACAAGAACAATTCATAGTCTCTTTAAGATGGTTGGAGCCAGGAACTCCAATTGCTAATCCAGACAAAGAGAATGAATTCCATAGGCCATGACGACTGGCCTTAGAGGGTCAAGTCACTTTTTCTTTAAGGTGATTTATAGCTTGCTCTATCTTGACTGTTTCACTGATCTAAGTAGGCAAAGACCATGAGCAATGACACGAACACCACCATAACTAGCCAACAAAAAATCTAGAGCAATGCAATTGTCCATTACTACTCACGCCAACAAGTTGAAACTGATCTATATCAGTCTAGGGAAAGAGTAGTGCCATCAATAACCTCTTCTAGAGTTAGTAATATGCTTCTTACAGTCTCCTTGGTTTGTAGGATTCACATACTTGGGAACATTGCTCTGATTGTTCACATAAACAATGAGTAAGTAATTTCCCCCAAGCTGAGTGCCTGTACACACAAGGGTGGCCTCCTTTGGAGCTCACATCTGAGTTGAAATTTCCAGCTTTGGTGATTTATAGAATGAGGGTTCCTGTGTATTGACAAGTTTCAGCATACTATATCTAAAGTGCATTAAATAAAGCCTGAGGGAAAGAGAACCAGGAAGTCTTAACCGTAAGGCACATGGGAGGGGCACATAGACGTCCAGGGAAAAAAACCATTTGTTTGTGACATGAAGTCAAGGCCTTACTCGAGCTGGGTTACATATTTACGTCTTTACTAGTTTGTTCCAGTTGATGAGTGTTTATTTGGCCATTCATCCTAAGAAGGTTGTTGAATTCAAATTTGTATTATCTGATCAATAGGTTGTAACAATTTATTCTTTTGCTATAAAAGAGGGACACTAGCAAAGTCACTGGTTGGTTTATTTAAGGACTTCTGTCCATGCAGTTGCAAATGGAAGTGGTTTTAGCTGCAATTCTTTATGGTCTTGTTTGGTGAGACTGGAATTGCTCTAAGGTTTTTAGCATAGGGGGCTGGAGGCTGATGGCACATCCAAAAGTTGTCACAGTGGAAGGCAGGGTTATTGTTTGGGATCATCTAAGAATGGTGTTACAATGGGTGTGTTCTGACCTAACAATTATCATGCAAAGGAACGATCAAAGATAAGGGACCATTCCACGTGGACAACAATCAGGACTGTATAGAAAATGATAGGCAAGTGGTTACAAATAAGCTGATAAGAAACAAAAAAGGAATTACCCACAGGTGTTGGTCCAACATCTTGGGTGCAAGCTGTCCGTTATCTGATGCCATCAGAATTTTCTGAAGATTCTGGCTCACACGTCTACTTTCAAAGAACAGCTGTTTCTAGAGGCGCTATGAGAACCTTTCCTGAGGTTTTGTATTTGAGTAGCTTCCCAATTATGTGGAATTCTGTGTTGCTTATTTAGTTGTGAAACACGATCCCAGGGAATGCTTCACTGTAATTGTTGTCAAAGCACCTTCCAATTGTGCTCAAGTGCAGTTGGTTTTGGGTTTTTTTTTTGGTTTTTTTTTTTAATGTTTTTTCCAAGGTATGAAATCTCTTGGATGAAAATCATGAAGTTGTTTAAGTAGATTTTATGGGAAAGAGGCCTTAAACTGCAGGTGAAAAAAGCTGGGGATAGTACACGAGTCCCTTGCAGTATCTTGCCATGTCTTCATGCAACAGGGTAGATCCCAGTATTAGAAATAAATTCTCTTAATGCGTGAGTCTTCCACTTATCAGTTCATAAGAGGATAACTGATGTGCCCCCAGGGGAGTGGACCATACAGCTAGTAGATATATCTTCAGCCAAGGGTTACTGAAAGTTTTGATAATTATGCTAATTTTTATTGACGTATAGTTGTTTTATAATATCATATGAGTTTCAGGTATACAACATAGTGATTTAATATTTTTATAGGCTATACTCCATTTAAGTTATTATAAAACACCAGCTATACTCCCTGTGCTGTACAATGTATCCTTGTAGCTTATTTATTTGATACATGGGAGTTATGCCTCTTTGTCCCCTTCCCCAGCTTACCCTTCCCCCTTCCCGCTCCCCACCAGTAACCACTCCTTTGTTCTCTGCATCTGTGAGTCTGTATCTGTTTTGTTATAGTCATTCATTTGTTTTATTTTTAGATCCCACATGCAAGTGATAATATACAGTATTGGTCTTTCTCTGTCTGACTTACTTCATTAAGCATTATACCCTCACATTCACTCACGTTGTCACAAATAGCAAAGTCTCTTTTTTTATGGTTGAGTGGTATTTCATTGTGTGTGTGTGTGTGTGTGTGTGTGTGTGTGTGTGTGTGTGTTTATGTATCACATCTTCTTTATCCAGTCATCTGCTGATGGACATTTAGGTTGCTTCCATATCTTGGCTGTTGTGAATAGTGCTGCTATGAACATTGGGGTGCATGTATCTCTTTGAATTAGTGTTTTCCTTTTCTTTGGACTTATACCCAGGAGCGGAATGACTGGATCATAGTGTAGGTCTATTTTTGTTTTTGGAGGACCCTCCATGCTATATTTCATAGTGGTTGCACCAATTCACATTCCCACCAACAGTGTACTAGGGGTGCCCTTTCTCCACATCCTTGCCAACGCTTGTTACTCGTGGTCTTTTTGTTGATAGCCATTCTGTCAGGTGTGAGGTGATACCCCATTGTGGCTTTGATTTACATTTCTCTGATGATTAGCAACATTGAGCATCTTTTTGTGTGCCTGTTGGCCATCTGTATGTCTTCTTTAGAAAAATGTCTATTCAAGTTTTCTAATTTAGGGATGCCATTGGTTCTTTTAATCTGTTCAGAAGATCTGGATGGTGATGGTAGTATAATTTCTCAGTTTTTCAGAATGTCTTATAGAGATTTTTTTTTTCACAATGTTTCCCATAAGTGTGTGTCTCCATCGACTTATATAAATATAAAAGTTGGTATACCTCAGGTTGGAAACAAAAAAAAAATCAAGCAGCTTTTTAACAACTGTAAGAGCTGTAGCTTTTTGGCAAGGAAATACTTCAACATCCACACATCCTGAAAATAGATGTATAATAACTAAAACATACTTAAACTCCATGGAGGGCAGAAGCTGGATAAAATCCTGCTTTTTGCGTGGTCTTCAACTTCTACAACAGTGATCTTTCTAGGAAGTAAGTGTAGCATCTAAAAGTTTCTTAACTTGTCCACTTTTTGATAAAAGTTCCAGAGAAGGTGAGAAATTATTTGTTTCCAAAGCATCCTGAAGTTGGTTATTAACTCCAAAACATACCTGCTATCTGAGTGTGTATATATATATGTGTGTGTGTGTGTCTATATGCCTACACTCTATTCTTTGGCTAGTTTACAAGCTCTCGTAAATGCATTAATTTCTGCCACCTAGGCTGATGTTGCCTCAGGTAGAGGACTATATTCTACAGATAATTTAAATCAGTGGTCGCACATCCTGCTTGATAGCCACTGGTTTCTGTCTTCAGTATGACCCATCATGAAATATTATTATGACAAGTTTCCCAGTGGAAGTCTGTTATCAGTTTAAATGAACTAAAGAGCAGGAGGGACTATTTTTCAGTCAAGGGTCCAAGAGTTAGAGTTAAAGGCTAGGAGACAGAGAATCTGGGTTATTTGAAATACCTACCACCTGTGTGGTATGTTTAGTCCAAGGAGGAGTTTGATCAAAAGTAGCAGAGTTTAATCTAGAAAGAGTAGCATGCATATCTACCAGGAATTAGTGAGGTGGACCATTGATATTTATAATTAATTCACTTTGCTTGTTTAAGACTAAGGCAAAATACTGGGCACTTTTTTATTCCTTGGAGCACCCTCCTTGATCTGAACTGAGGAATTTTGTCTTTGTCTTTTTTCTTCTCCAAGATAGGACAATCTTTTTTTTTTTTTTTCCCCACTGTTCCTTCTGTTTACAGTTTCTATAGGTATCCTTAACAATAGATGGTCTGTTAGGAAGTGGGCCAGCCAACTCTTTGATCTTCAGGGCCACACATTTATTTGGGGTCCTGTCTCATTTTTTTCTGAAGCCCCTCCCAAATCTTCTGCCAGGTGTTGGAGTTCAGGTAAAAGGGCCATCCCCCATCCTAATTTCTGTTTTCCTTTTAGGTCTCCAATGAAAGGGCTCCTGTTATGTCAGTGCCTTTTTTAATTCCAAAATCTTGTCAGAAGTTATTTTCTGGTTTATTGTAAAATCTCCTAGAGTTTCATCTTTTCTGTTTCCATGACTAAATTATGAGCCAATCAATTTTTACTGAAAATGTTTCAGGTATGGCTTTTAGGAGACTTTGTCCTATTTTCCAGGCTTTTCTTTGACCCCTAGACTGATTTTTGGAAAGGAGGACCCTGTAGGTCACTTTCTGGGTCAGTCCAATCCCTTTTGCCACCCACGATTAGCACCTAAGGTGCCAACAATGATGTATAAAAGTTTATAACCCTGGGACATATGCACTCAAAACTTCCAAATTCTTCTATGAACAGTTGCTAGTCATGCCTAGGTTTAGGGAAACCCTTAATTATAGGTCTTAATTCAGCTTGGGTTCCTGGTTTCAATTCTACTGTAGCTTGCCTATCTGGCTCATGGGCAAGATGGATGTCAGAGTTCTACTGTCATATGTCGTCTTGCCATTGTCTGCTTATATATTCAGTTGCTCAGTCTTTTAAATTTTCTAGTTCGTTTTCCACTAATTGCCCCTGCTCTTTGTTTTTAAAGTTTGGCACAATCTAAATATCTAACACTAGGAGATTCTTGGTGGCTATTTAATTTGTACCATCTAATCCCCTAATGTTAGCCATTTAGAATTCTTAGGCCTCAGTTAGAGATGATGATGTAGCTTCTGTGGACTATTAAGCTGGCTACAGATTAAATCAGTTCTAGTCCAAGTCATGTTGGGTCTTCAGCAACACAAGCCAGTGGAAAAGTAAGAAAGTGAGAAATAAGTAGTTCAGGGACAAGGGATAATAAATGATAATGACAGCTAGTATTTTTAAGTCACTGTATCTTCACAGCACCTTAAAGGATGCATCTTTATCTCCATGTTACAGATGAGGAAACTGAAATATAAAGGTTAAGTAATTGACCCTACTTAAACCGCTAGTAGGTGGCAAAGCAGAACTCAAGCCCATGCTGGCCACATCCTTAAGACCATGGTTTTAGCTAGTTTAACTAGAGAAACTATGCCTGAAGGCAGCCAGAGCTGGACCCTGCAGTGGTTAAGACAACTGGATTTGGAGTAGTCTAGATCTGAGTTCAAATCCCAGTTCTAACACATATGGATAGTATGAACTTTAACAAGTTCATTAACCCACTTAGCTTTGAGCTCCCCATGTGAAAAATGGGGAGAATATACCCAAAGCCAGATGAAATCTATCAACACTTCCAGGCAGTTCTCTGTGAGACACCAAAACATCACTGAAAATGAAATGAAGTAAGAGAAAAAAAAATACTTTCCAGAACTTCTTTCACAAAGAGTAAAATATGTGGCAAGAAGGAATATTTTAATCAATTGCTGGGTATGGGTGAGGCAATATTAAGGAATAATACATTATAGCTAAACCACCTTCTAAGGGTAGATGCGTCTGGTTAACAGGACTTTTGTTTATTAGAATTCTTCATGAAGCCCTGGATCGGAGCTTAACTGTTTTGTAAAATAGAAGAATGGGTGGCATGGTTAACAGGAATCCCCTTCATCTACTTCTCCCATCTTCCTGTGAGCCTTTCGATAAGTACTAGAAATTTAAAGATGATCAATTTGAAAGGGCACAAATTATTCAGTTACCACGATGCTCATGTGCATTGTTCTGGCCCAGCTAAGGCTTAACTCATAGAAGTGTTGTAATGATGAAGTGGTATTCAGTGGAACCACGCCATTGCCAATATTTAACTGTTTTGACCTACAAAAATAATTTGGTGTGGTTCAATCTAACATAAAGTATTGCAAATATCTTCACCCAGGACTTGGCCCAAGGTAATTCCTTGGTAAATGGTAAGTAGTCTTATTATCAGTTGACAAGAAGGGGCCAGCTAACTCAGGCATGCCTCTGGCCAGCAGCATTTAAGGTCCAATCTAATAAATGGGAGATTCTCAAATTCTGGTGAATACTGGCTTTATGATTTGGAACTTTGGTTCATTCAAAGCAGAATGTCTGTTCATGAGGTGTCTGACTCAGGACACAGCTCCCAGAAGTCTGTCCGAGCGAGAGTGAGAAAGATTGTCAGTTTTCAACCAGCAGATTGGGTTTCAGGGCTGTGTCTACTTTTCATCAGGAAATAGGAAAGGGAAACTGAGGCAGAAGACCAGGTCTTGGACAAGGCCAACTTGAAGGGGAAAAAAAAGAGATGGAAAAGGAATGCTTTGACTTCCCCTTCTATTCTCATTCCTAAAATATTTTCCACAATAAAATAGTTCAGGTATAAGTTTCAAGGAAAGGAGCTCTGAAATCAGAGACTATTACCTCTACCTTAGAGACACACAATGGACTTTTATCCAATAACCTTCATTTGACAAACATTTGTTCAGGGCTAATAGATGCACATTAAAGACTCTAAAAATTCTTACAATAAAGATCATGTTTGATTTTATTGAACACCACACTTCTCAAATATTTGATAACATAACTTGTTCTTCATAAAATGCTTAATATTCTATGAAATCCAACTTTTCAAAAGATGCTTTAGGAAATACTTCCCTGGATTATAAATATCTTTTATAGATATTCTGTGCAAAACTTTCTATCCTCTGTATTTAGCACAATGGCTGGAAAAGAGTTGAGCCATTTAAATGGAATTTGCAAAATTAAGAGTATCAACTAGATCATCTCTCATGTCTCTCAGCTATCAACTTCTACAGCTCTGTGATGCCTAGAGGTGCCTGAGATTATACTAGAAATGGCCGTCACCAGCCACTGAGGAGATAACCATTAATAAGGAGACTCTGATTTCTCTTTAGTTCAAACAAAATTTTTTCTTTTACCAAAGGATTTAAATGGGGTTCTGAGTAAAAAGAAGGAAAATCATGGAAAGCTTCCTGGAGGAGGTAAGTTTTGAGAACATCAGAGTAGGAATGGACAGAGAGGAAGGGCTAGAGTGATGAGCCTGGATACAAGAAAGGGAAGACAGATGTATTAAGACCACTATGCTTGTTTGTATTTTTTTAATGACCTTATATGTTTTGAGAGTCTTCCTATCAGGTGGTGGGACCCATGTCCCCTCTCCTTGATTGCTTCTACCAATAGAGTGTGTCAGAAGTGACATTATGTGACCTCAGAGTCTAGATTATAGACGGTCATGCAGCTTTGCCTGGTTATCTTGGAATGCTTGCTCACCCAGTGCTTCTCCTTGGGACATGCTCCCCCAGGACACATTATCAGAGCAAGTGAAATTTACCCCCAAAGAAGTGGCTTATCTGGAGAGACAAAGCATTTTGCATCAACTACAGTGGCTTAAAATATTCTGTCAGGGGTACCTTCTGCTGCAGAGTATCTCCATTTATCCACAGATGGGGTGAAGTCTGGGATGAGAGGATCCTCCCCAACTGAAGACAAGAGAAAAATCTGAAACCTCCCAAAGACTTGGAGGCATGGGCTTTGCTAACACCTGCCAGATATTTTCTAATGAACTTGTAGTTCGTGCTGTCACACTGGCCATTTTACTGAACCCTCCCCGCCACCCTAGGAGGCAGGTAATGTTAACCCCTGAAATGCATAAAGAAAACAGAACTCAGACAGTTAGATTACTTGCCCAAGTCATATGCTTCTAAGGATCAGAGCACCATATAGAGCCTGGTCTTCAGTCTCCAAATCCAGAAACCCATATCTGATTCACATTAAAAGTATGAAAGCCCTGGACAGGGAGTTATTCACCCCAACTAACGAAAAAAACCTTTAATTTGTATACATGGAATCCAGACACAAGCATCCCGAAGTGCTTGTTGTTTGGACGTAAATAAGGCAAAAGCGAGTTAGGTCCTGAGCAGGCAGAGACACTCACCACGACCTGCGGGACTTGTTTTCTCCATTGTCTGAGTGCCCTTGGACCTCAGACAAACCTCATATTTCCTGGAAACATGTATTCCTCTGAGAGCCAGGGAAGGCATGTGGTCCAGTAAATGCAATTAGCAATCTCCCCACGTGTTTCCTCCTCTGTTGTCTCCTAGTGTACAGCCATCAGAAAGCTCAGATTTTCAAAACACCCTTCCAAAGTCCAGTCGCCAGCAGATTTTAAGTGGGTCTGAGATGTCTATCTAGGGAGCCATTGGGAGAGATGAAAATTTTACTTGAGCATCTCTAGGAACAAGACTTTAGGCACAGAGGGAAACAGGAGTGATTGAGAGAGAGAGAGAGAGCTTGTATAAGATATAAGGGAGATTCCAGCTAGTTCTTTAACCTCATCTACAAAGTACAATAATATGATGATATAGAAATTTATATCTCCAGTCCAGCTGCTCTTCTAACCCCAGGGCTTTATATCCAAATGCCTATTCAAAATTGGTTTCACAGGGGCTCCAGAATCAACATGACCAAAACTGAACTTAGAGCTATCTCCCCCAGTTCTACACCTTCTCTGTTATTTCTATCATTGTAAAAAGTTCCCAGAAATTCCATCTTAACAATTCTATCAAATTTAAGATCTTAAACTTTAATATGGAAAACCCATCAAAACACCTTCTCAGCTCTGTAAACTCTAAACCAAAGACAGCATTATGCCCTTTAGCCACCAATGGTGGAGAGGTGAGGATAAGTTTGTATTTTTAGTGCTTCTTGCACTTGACTGCCTGACCTCCCAGCAGACAGGCACACCTGGTCTCTGTGTCTGGGACTCTGCAACACTCACTGCAAGGGTCAGGTAATACGCCAAGAAACAGCCTGATTTTGAGGGGCAACTCCATATGAGAATAACGGCGGCAGAGAACAGGACGACCAACGACGGCCACCACTCAGAATTTCTTATGTTTTCTCTGCAGGGTGACAGTAATCAGGACTGACCTCTTGAACTTATTTCCAGTTCCTGGGAATCCTTGACTCAATTACAGTAGTGACTCTAAGTTGAGAAGAAAGGTCTCATTGCAGTAAATGGAACTGGGACTCAGAAATGTTGTACCTCCAAAATGAGTGGAGCCGATCATGTTGTATCAGCAGGTCGTACCTTGAGTAGCGGTCTCACTAGACTGTGAGCTCCCTGAGGCCAGCAACAACGTCTACACGATGTCCATCGTCTTCACAGAGCACACTTAGACTATGTGCCTTGTATCCCTTTAGACTAACCTACAGTTCCCATGGACAGCCACGGATTTTCCATTTCTCTCACCTCCATTATAAAATCAAGAGACACTTATTGAATTGAGGGTCTTGGGTTTCCGCCCATGGTCTTCAGTAATTAGATCACAATTTGTACCTTTTATGAAAGAGCTAGTTGGAGTGATTGTGGTAGAGAGCTCACCAAGGTTGTGGTGAATGAGCATAAGCCTTGCTTGCTTTTTGGCAACCATTTTGTAAAAATTTACATCTTAAAAAGTAACATGGCATTGTGTTCCATGTGGGTTAAGAGAATGGACTTATTCTTTGGATGGATATGCCAGCATTAGTACGAGAGTTGTTTTTTTTTTTAATCACTTGATGAAATTTATTTCAGATTGTGCCAACCACCTACCATCCTGTCATGCCTGGCCACATCCACTCCCACTGGTTCCCTTGGCAACCAAGTTTACCACTGAGATGCTTAATGCCATCTTGACTTGAACTGCATGGAAACCATTCCTTTCCTATTGGTGCTGCATCTCAGTAATATGCAGCATATGGATGGGGGGGGGGGTCAAAGCCACAACAAGAGGGCTGGTGGCTACAGAGGCAGCATTTAGGGTTGAGCTGGGATGGAGGTGTCTCTTACATGGTGCTGGAATCAATTTGGTCTTGCTCACTCATGTTTGCAGGGCTTGGGCACCTGTTTTCTATTTGACTTTTCACAGCTATCCCACAGGCTCACATACCCCACAGGAGAAGTACAGGTGTGGTAGGTCTGTGGGTTGAGTGTTTTTTCTTTAAGTAAAATCCAAATGAATGGGAAATAGACATTGGAGGAAAATCATAAAAGGCATGACCGCCTGAGATATTTACTCTCTCCACAGGTAGTACAGTCACACTCTGGAAAAGCCTCCCGGGGCTGGAAAGTGTTAGGGGCCAAAGCAGAGCCCTACTAACAGTGACTTTTTGTCTACATCTTCTGTCCAGACTGCTGGGATCTTCAAGGTGCTGTACCTGTATCTACTTCATATGAAGTAGAGTGTTGACGGCTTCTATGACTCATGAATTCCTTCCTTAATCACTTTCTATTTTCTGTAGCTCACATCTCCCACTGTTCCAATATAGAGAGTTCTAGAAATGGCTCATCTTTTCATCTTTGCATCCTGTCTCCCTTTATCTTTCTACTTGCAATGTGCTTTCACAGTCTAGAACACAGGCTAGATGGAAGATGGATTGCTCTGCTTCTCCTGACTGGGTGCTGTGCTTCTGGCAGCCCTGGGTAACGATCCCTGCTCCCTAGTCCCGAACATCTTTGCTACCTTGTGGAAAGCACCCATATCAATCTCATGGTTGAGGCAAGGCCCAGACATACCCTTGAACTCTTGAAGCTGCATTCTGATAATCCAGCACTAAAATGTCTGAGGACAGGAAAAATCAATGGAGAGTAAAATTAAAAGAAAATATCTTTTCTTTTTCTTAAAATATCATTTAAAAAATGATTACGGACACATCAAGAACTAAAAATCCATCTAGTGATTTTCTAAAATTACAAATCCCTCCCAGGAAACAGTCATGGCATGTTCTTGACCGTGATAGTTACCAAATTTTTATGTTGACCAACTTAAATATCTTGGAGTCCCTCCCACCTTCCAGGAGGCATAAAGCATTTCCATCTCTGAATAAAAGAACAAAAGGTGAAGTGAGAGCCTGAGTGAACAATTATCTTTAGAAGCTAAGTACGCACAGCAATCCCCAGAAGTACTGTTAAAAAGAAATTGGGGCTTCACTAGAGCTGTATCTAACCTGTTCTGCAGATCGGTCAAAGAAGGTAGTGGAAGACTGAAAAGACAGAGGAAAAAGGGGATGTTGGAGGAAGGCCTGCTGGGGAAATCACCCGCCTCTGGAATTACCATAGATTCTCCTTCCAAAACAAGAGAACTTGCACAACTCAGTTCAATTCCATTCATAAACACCAAGGGAATATTCGTTTTTTTCAGGCACTCCGTTCAAGAAGGCAAACAAAACATAGCTCCTGACCTCGATGAGCTGACAGTCCATTAGGCAAACGGAGCTAAGAATTTTGATGCAACATGACAAGCACGAGATGCAAGAGGACCACCGCATGGGCAGCCGGCCCAGCTTGAGTGCCTGAAGGTTTCCTGAAGGACACATCTGAACTGGGCCATGAAGGCTGAACGAGAGTCATGGAGATGGGCCTGAGACTACCCAAACGATTTTCATGAGTCCTTCATCATTTTATAATAACCCAGCCCAGCGCACACAGTCTGGGGCACGGAGACGCGGACATTCCCATAACGAGTTTGCAATCTGGTCGTAGAGAACAGACTTGCGCATACACACAGAACAGCTGCAGGCGCCTGTCCAAGATGGCAGCCGCGGGCTAGACACTGTGGCTCCAACTGTGTGAGTCCTGGTTAGTGTGGGGGAGAGAGAAGCAGGAGCTGAAACAGTCAGCGAAAATTATCATTTTTATCAGGAGCGTCTGAGCATCACAGAGTTAGACACAGACTCCTCGAAAGCTAGTAAATCTAACCGTTTCTGAGAAAACAGGGGCAGCAGTTCAAGTTCACAAGAGGAAGCAAAAGAGCAAAATTCAGAGTTCCTTGAAAGTACGTTCAGACGAGTGTTTCCTGTGCTTAAAGTAGAGTTAGTTCTCAGTAAATATGTGTTGCGTTAATCAGCATCCTTCTCTGTAGGACAATTTTAGGGCAGTCCTAAGGCACTGATTTCCAGGGAGGCAGCTAAAGATGAAGATGACACAAGACTGCGATGCCAGAAAAAATAAATAAATAAAAGGACTTTGTGCCTTGAATGAACTGCACATAGACTCAAATTTCAGAGGCCAAACAGTCCATATCCAGTGGCGCGACATAGTTAAGAAATGTATTCTTGGATACTGTGAACTTCATCTCAGCGATTCTTTTTCAAGTACCTACTGTGTGCCAAGCGCTGGATTCATCCCTGAAACACAAAGATTATGAAACCAGTCCCTGGCCTCAGGACTCTGCTTCCTAGGACAAGAGAGAATACAGCCACCTGTGGTATTTCGCCAGTTTCAGGAAGCAATCTTGAAATGTTAAGTGACCATCAGAGACACGCAGTTTGATTCTAACTTTTAGGTGGACCTGAGAAGACTTTGTGGAAACAAGAATATTGAATTTTGGCCTGGAATTATGACTAAGTCTTCAGCAGGAGATGGGGACATCCTAGGCGAAGGGAAGAAAATAAGAGATCAAATAGAAGCAAGACCCGTATCATTCACATTTTGGAATTGGTGAGGAGTCTGGTGCCTCAAACCCAAGAGGATCGCTCTTGCAAGGAGAGGTAGCCGACAGGTTGGGCTGCAGTGGAAGGGGTGTTTACCCAGAGCTAGAAACAATCCAGGTGGTCAGAAGATGATGCTAAATCAAGGAGAGCTGAGTTCACTCTGCAGAACCTGTGGAGGCCCCACCTGTATCTCTTCATCATGCACCACTTCTGTCCACATCAACCCAACTGGCAACTGCAGTCACCCATGACTCTGTAGCTGCTGTAACCCACTCTGTGTGCATGCTCCAGAGTGCTGGAGAATTGATATCTTCTCTCCCCCTTCCCCAAGCAATGATTAATGGTGAAAAAGACCCCTCTTCACTTACCTCAGATATGGAAACCCCGAGGCATGTGCTGCCCAAGAGAGTTAGGCTCCAGCAATCCACATATTTAACCTGTTTGATATAATTCTCTATCAGCTTCCTTCTCTACGCTGTTTTACTTCTCCACCCTCTTACTGAGGTTTTCTAGGATCACCCTCAAAATACACCATTTACATCTGACTCACTCTCACATTCTGCTTCTGAGGGGAAGCCAAACTGAGATTCTATGAGGAAATTAGCATTAATAACAAAGTCATTATCAAGAAAATGCAACCATGGGTCAGACTTGATGATCAGGATAATGCTATGAAAGAAGACAGAGAAGATGAGCCAGCAGGTAGGAAAGTGAGAGAAGGGGAAAGACACAGGTTAAAAAGGCAGAAGATCAGGGCACAGTAGGGAAGGAAGTTCATAACTAAGTCTAGAAAAATGAGTTTGATGGGCCAGTTTTGCCTGATTCAAGGGCAAACACAATGGATTGATGGATACTTAATCATTTCGATTGTTGGGCCACTTTGAGTAATGGATGAAAATTTTGGACCCCTCTATCCAGGAAAAAAAAAGTATATATGAACAATTCTTGGAACTTCAAGGGATTCCCAAACCCCAGATTTAGAACACCTGATTAAAGGCTGTGTGTGAGGCTGGACTCGGAGGGCCTTAATTGCCTGCAGAGTGCTTCAGTATTTAGTAGGCAATGGGGAGCCAGCAAAGGTCTTTACCATCAGAATTCCCAATTGGGTAGAGTTTTCCATTCTAAATGGAGCCCAAGAAATCTGGATGTTTTTAACAGATTGAAAGATAGATTACGGGGAAAAAAGTGCATAGGTCATGGAGTTCCTTGTTGACCCAAAACATTTTTAACCAGATGCACTGCAGGGCTTCAAAGGCTGCTGACTGCAGAGTCCAGATGCACCTCAGTGGATGTGTGTGGGGTCTCTCCCATAGCCAAATGTTTTGGCCTCAAAAATCCCTGGAGCAGGACAGATGCTGAATGGGGTTGGAAACAAACACAGGGTAAACGCAACTGTCTATATGACCATGTATAAGTCTAGGGTGAAATGGTCCCTTTTGCTGAGTAGACAGGGCAAGGGTGGGGTGTGGAAAGAGAGAGACTAGAGACAGAGATGCTAAGAACAAAAGAATCCATTTGGAGGCATAAACAAAGCTGGGAGGGACGAGCAGAGAAAATATGGAGAAGGACCTATCGGAAATAGAACTGTAGGCAATAGGGGATGGTTTCCAAACAAATGGGAAAAAAAAAAATCTCTGGAGGTTTTAACCAGTGTTTGTTATTGTTGTTGTGGTTTTTTAATGAGTTATGATTCTACGTTCCGTACTCAAGTCTATATGCTTCAAAATAAGGAGTCCAAACATAGAAGAAATAGAATGTCTCCAGCATTTTTGACAAATCTTCTAGTAAAGATAGCTGAACAGAAATGCCAAATTAGGTACAGGTACTTCTTCAGGCACCAAATCAGTATTTTAAAAGCAGTGACTACTACCTGGAACACTAAATAGGATTACAAAATGAAACAAAGATCTAAGTTAAAATCACTGGCTGTCATCAGTGAGATGAAGATTAGAGTAAGCTATGACTTTATGCCTATGATTTTTCAAAAACACAGGAAGGTGTAATACTCATCTCAAGGCAAGGACTAATATAATTCAGAATATACTGGCCCCACTAGGCTGAATCATAGATCCTAGTGGTTAGAAAGTACCCACAGCAACCAAGAGAGATCACAGAGGCTGTTGTGGGGAAAGAAAGAAAGAGAGAAAGAAAGAAGGAAGGAAAGAAAGAAAGAAGGAAGGAAGGAAAGAAGGAAGGAGAGAAAGAAACAAGGAAACAGGAAAGAAGGGAAGAAAGAAAGAAAAGAAAGAGAGAAAGAAAGAAAGAAAGAAAGGGAGGAAGGAAGAAAGGGAGGAAGGAAGAAAGGGAGGGAGGGAGGGAGGGAGTAAGAGGTTAAGACAAAGAGGTAGAGAAAGAAAGAAAGGAAAGAAGAAAGGAAGAAAGAAAGAGAAAGAAAGAAAAGAAGAGAAGACAAGAAAGAGAAAAAAAAAAACAACCTACAGAGATAGGAGGGAAAAAATGATAGTAACTGACCTTAAGGGGTCAGGGGTACTAATAGGGAGAAAGAAAAGTTAAGTGATGATTTTTCTCTTCTTTATAAATGAATTTAAAGATAGATGATCATTTTTAAAGTATCTCTTCTATGGGGAAACTACATTCACCATCACTACCATATTCTTACAAGTAAGGTGTCATCCCCATGTCGCAGGTGAGTAAACTGAGACCTAGAAGAATGTGCACAAGGCCACCAAGTGAGGAGTAGTAGAGTGGGATTTGAACCCCCATGTGCCTCACTAGGAGTCATATCCACCAGTTCCTGCTTTCGCACCAGAGCTCAGATTTGTAGACCAAACACAAAGGGAACATAAATTACATGACATGGGCACCAAAACAAAACTGAGGAGTTATCCATGCCTACCTTTCTATGGAATCAGCTGATGAGGCAAGAAGAAGCTGTGTGGCTGGTCACCAGGATCATCTACATGATGACCTCTGAGCTTTCACTATCCAAGCCACCTTGACTGGAACAGTCCTCCTGCTCAGGCAGGGAAAGACCTGTGGGAAAATGGGAGCTGTGGGATGCTAGAAGCAGAAGGACCTCAGACTGGGTCATCCAGATAGATGCTTTCAAGTTGCTGGAGAGGCCAGTAGTGTGGCAGAGAGAACATGGATGCTGAGCCAAGTGATGGAGGTGTGAATCCTGCTGGACCACCCATCACCACAACAACCCACTGAATCTCCCACAGCCTCAGTTTCATCATTGGTAAAAGCCAAAACACCTGTTTTTCAGGTTTAATAGGATGATTATACAAAATAATGGGTGTGTGATATCTAACACAGTGCCTGGAACACAAACAAGCTCTCAAAAGCTAGCAACTTTGCAATCCAACATCTTTCTTTACTTCCCTTTTCTATTTGAAATGCTTCTTTTTTGTGTCATCTATGAACCCACTACCAAAGCCCGTTAGCACCCTGGTTAGCTCGTCCCCTCATTTCACCTTAAGACACACATATTTGGTGTCTACTATAATAGCAAAATTAATTGGAATTTATTTAAGCTTACTTGGAATTGTGCAGTTTGCAAAACTCTACCACTTCTGTCACAGCATCTATCTTTACCATGGGCCTAGAAAGTGAGCAAACAGGAATCACTACCCTTTGCTACCTAGGTTGGAAAGAGGCTCAGAGAGTAGGTGAGATATGCCCCAGTCACACAGCAAGTAAGGATCAGGCTGGCTTAAAGAAACAGCCATGAAATATGCAGGTGCTGAGGTAGTCAGTTCTGGCGGTTATAACATATACTACAGACAGTTAGACTTGGGTGGCTTCAACAACAGGAATTTCGCAGTTCTGCAAGATCACAGCGCTGGTTGACTGTGTCTAGTGAGGACTCTCCTCTGAGCTTATAGACAGCTACCTTCTCACTGTGTCCTCACATGGAGGACAGAGAGAGAGAGTGCTCTCTGATATCTCTTCTTATAAGGACACTAATCCAACTGGATCAGGGCCCCACCCTTATGACCTCATTTAAGCCCACCCTAACTCCAAGTTCAGTCACATTGGGGGTGGGGCTTCAACATCTGAATTTTGGAGGACACAAACATTTAGTCCATAACAGGTGCCTTGGACAAGTTACTTGCCTTCTTTGGGCCTCTTTTCTCCACCTTAAAAAAAAGCAGTCTGGGATAGCTATGTTTAAGACCCCTTCCTGATCTGATATTCAAGGATTCTACACTAACTCCAAGTGGGGATTATCTGGGATAAATTTTTACTGGTTCACACTCAGTGTCCCCTCAAGCTTGGATTTCAAGCTTCCTCACAGGCCAGAGTGTTGTTTCCACTTCCAGTGAGTTTCCCTGACAGAGCTGTTGTTCATGCAGTCAGCAGATATTTGATGAGCACCTGCTGTGTGCCAATTACAATACTAGGTGCTGAGGATGTATCTTTAAACAAGAGAAAAATCCCTGCCTTCCCATGAAGAGACAGAGAAAGAGATGGTTTCAAGGTATCAGTTACAATGCTGTCAGCTGCAAATACTGGAAACACAAACCCCAATTCAAAGCATGAATTTACATCTATGGGGCTTTATTATCTCATACAATAAGGATTTCAAGGTAGGTGCTATGGTCTGAATGTTTGTGTCTCCCCAAAATTCATGTGTTGAATTCCTAAACCCCAAAATTGATAGTATTAGTAAGTGGGGTCTTTGAGAAGCGCTTAAGTCCCAAGGCTAGAGTCCTCATGAATGGAATTAGTGCCGTTATTTATAGCAAAAAGGCTCCAGAGAGACCCTGGTTGATTCCACATTGTGACAATGTGAGGACACAGCAAGGAGAAGCCAGCTATGAAAAGGCTCTCACCAAACACGACCGTGCTGGTGCCCCAGTCTCGGACTTCCCAGGCTCCAGAACTGTGAGCAATACATTTTTCTGTTATTTACAAGCTACCCAGGTTGTGCTATTTTGTTACAGCATCCAGAACAGACTAAGACAGAACTCCTTCAGGAATGGTTTATGCAATGACTCACTACTGTTATAAACACTCAGCTTTTTTCCATTCCCAGGACATTGGCATCGCCATGGGCTAGCTCTTTTCAAAGACACAACACGGTCGCCCTAGTTCTAAGAACCCATGTGCAGAGCAACATCACACAGCAGAAGAAGAAGGCACCTAGCTTCCAACGTGTCTCTTTGTCAGCGAGGAATCTTTTCCCAGAAGCCCTCAGGAGACTTCTCAGGCCCTGGCCATCACTGTGTAATATGCCCCTCCCTAAACCAATGACTAGACAGGACTAGAGCTGCCATGAACAGACAATCAGGACTTCCTCCTAGAGTTGGAGTGGGTCACATCTCCGGAGTCACATGGGAAAGGAGCAGCAACCGAACCAATCAGCATTTTATAGTAAGGAGGAGGAAGTGGGAGCCCAACAGCGCCTGCAGCACACAGTTCAGTGCTTTAAGGAACACAAGAAAAGTAACCCAGAGATACTAAGGGAGCAGATAAGACAGGATCCTCGGGCAGCCTGCATGAGCATGTGCTGAAAATAGAAAGCATAGTATTTAAAAGCTAGACTTTCAGATGGGGTTCGGGGCAGAACCAGAAATGCAGTTGCTTTGGGGGTGAAGCAGTGATATTTACAGACTCTCATGTGCCTCCGGCTGCAGCTAACCCCAGCAAGATTTGGCTGGCCCCTTGCAACAGAGGCCAAGCCAGGGCTCGGGGCAGAGGGAGACAAGCTAAGCCTGGGGTCCGTAAGGGACAAGCAAAGGTCAACTCCATAATGATGAGACCAGAATGAGGATTTAATGTGCTATGAGTTAGGGGATGTGGGTTTTTGTCATCAGACAATCTTGAGTTAAATCCAAGGTCTTAATTTATTAGGAAAATTATGTAAACTCTTTGGCTCTCAGTTTCCTTATCTGTAAAATGAGGACAGCTACTCGGCTGGTAAGGACTAGAAATAATGTACGTAAACAGTAACAAAGTGCCTGGCACACAGCAGCCACTCAGTAGATGGTAGCTGGGAATGGGTCAGAGATAAACAGGATGAGAAGGATGAACAAAGTCTGTGAAACAGAAATTCAAACAGAGCTCAAATGTTCAAATTAGGTACTATTTTCACAGTTCCTTACAATCAATAAAACACCTTTCTTACCTATTGTCTCATTGGATCTTCATGATCAAGGTGTTATTAGAACTTGCCCATTTTACAGACCAAAAAAAAAAAAAAAATGAGAGTCAGTGAGGCTTCAGCCATGATACAGTTTGTTCATCTCTGATACCATGACAAAAGAAAGTAGCTAGGAATTCATTTTCTCAGGGAACTCAGGCTTCAAGAGCGATTTGTCTACAGGCTAGAAAGTCAGAAACAGTGGGATCCTGAGACTAACCCATTACGGGGTCACTAGCTCTGAGTCTCCTTAAAGGTCTCTGTAGAGAGCACTGCTTCTGTAGCTTTATCAGGTGTCAGAATTGCCTGGACGGCTTGCTGGGTGGGACCCTAGAGTGTTCAATTCAGGGAGTCGGGGGTGGGACCTGCTAATTTGCATTTCTAACAAATTTCCAGGTGTTGCTGAAGCTAATGTTTTGGGGCCACACCGTGAGAACCACTAGCCCAGATAATACATCGGGGCTGTCAATCATTAATGTGTGTAAGGCCACCTGGGCAACCTGCTGAACATGTGGTCCTCATTTCCTCCCATGATGCAGTTCAGAGAGGTACAGGTGACTGATGAGGGAAGTGCTCTCTGCCCTACTGGAGAAGAGCTGAGGGGTCAAGTCTATCAAGCGCTTTTTGACATGCACCCCTAATTATGTGTATTTATTTACATATAAATCATTTACATACACTACTGTAATAACACATTATCTAATATTCAAAAATCACACATTTTTAAAATTCACTAAAAATATACATAAATGTTCAATTTTCTTCCTGCATCCCTGTGGACTGCCTGGCACCCCCACTCTAGGGACCATTGAACTCACCAAGTGCTGTTCGAAGTGTGTTCTACAAAGTGGCAGCATCAGTGTCACCTGGGATCTTGTTAGAGATCCAAGTGCACAGCCCCTGCCCCCGACCTACGGAATCGGAATCTCTGGGGCTGGGCCAACTGATGTTTTAACAAGCTCCCCATGTGACTCTATGGACAATAAACTTTGAGAACCACTGATGACTAAATACACAGATGGGGGCAGAGTGGTCTTGGCTCTAAGATGATGACTGATGGGGCAGAAACATGGTCACAAGATCAGCTCAGTGGGGGCAAGTTCTTGAACTCCAAGATACTGGAATTCCCCACTGGAATTAACTTTTTTTAATGAACAATTTTGAGCCAACAGTGATCATGTTATCATTCAGAACTCTAGTGCTGCTATGATACTATTTCCTTGTCTTGACAGTGTCAAGGAAAATAATCAGTTTCTGTGAAATTCAGGAAAATCATCCCGGTCAGGGGAACGAATCCTCCCAGTTTGCCCAGGGCTGGGGGTGAACTAAGGAAACGAGACCTTCAGTACTTACACCAGCAAAGTTCTGGGAAAATCAAGACAAGTCAGTCACCCCTCCTAGACTCCATTATGACAGATTTCGATGACTTTAAAGAAATCAACTTCTTTACTCTTGACAACGACAGAACCTCTGCATAAGGTGGGTGTGGACATGGCCAAGAGCCCTAGACTTGAAGACCTGGGTCTGGCCGTCATTAGTAGCAGCGTGACACAGGGCAAGTCAGACGCTCTGTGAACTTCTGTTCAACCCCAGCAACATGGGGACCAAAACCCCTGTCTCCCACACCCACCAAGACAACTGTCAAGGCCAAGAGAGCTGATGTTATGAAGGCACTTTATGCATTACAGAGCAGTCCAGAAATATAAGGGACAGCTGCTTGACATCCTTGGAAGAGCACAGGCTTTGGGACAGGCAGATCCTAGTTTCAACCCAGCACCACATCGGGCACATTATTTTCTCTGAGATGATTCCCATCTGCAAAATGGGAATTCAAATTACCTTTCTCCTAGAAAATTGAGAAAATTAAGAGATGGTGGTTGCTCAGCACCTGGCATCTTCGGAGCTCCAAAGTATTACTCCCTTTCCCCCTTTGAATAAGACATTCAAAGACTTAATGATAGTTTTTTGCAGTTAATGCAATGAATAGCATCATTATGCTTGCTTCCTGAAGTGAAAAGCCACAATAACACTCCTCCCTGCTCCCAGGGCCCCTTTGATGTGGCAGGGGGTGGGGAAGGATGTTACTTCCCCTTGGTATAACCAAGCCAGGTCTCATCCACAGAGGAGTGGAGCGACCACTGGCTTGGAGAGGCCTGAGGTTGAACTTCACAATGACCTTTGCAAGATGGAATGCCAAATCTGCAACTTCTGCACCTATTCAGCCATTTCTTCAGTAAATAATACCAAATGTGGATAGATTTTTTTTTAATCATCTAAAAATATTGCACAGAAATAAGGACAAGCCCAGCCTGTCCTCACAGGGGGAAAACGTACCTTTAGTTGAATGTCTCTTTTCATGCAGGGATTTTGTAACATTTCATGTCTAAAGGATTTCATCCATTCATCGAGCATTTACTGAGCCAGATAACCTGTGTTTTGAGCATCTACTTTGTGCCAGGCTTGGCACGTAATAAATGTGAATAGTTTCTGCTTGGTGTGAAGCTCACAAGTACAAATAAACACAGAGTTACAATCGACAGTGAAAAAAAGTTTTAATAGAGGTAAGTCCAAGGGATGGTGATGGCAAAAAGAAGGTTTAGAAACCCCACCTGGGGCAGTGTTGGCAATGAGCCACATTCTGTAAATTAAGCATGCACACAGGATTGACAGAAATTATCCCCTAGTGTCCATTGTCTTCGCCTTGGCACATGGCCTCTTCTAGGGACCCGGAGAATAAATTTTGGCCAGGGAGATCTGAGCATAAGTGATGCGTGTGACGTCCAGGCTCTACCTTTAAAGGGAAAGTCATATCCACCCCTTTCCCTCTCCCCCTCCCTTCTGGATGGTAGTGAACAATCTCAGACCATGTGGTTGAGAACATCACCTGGGAATGTCAGAGGGACGAGAGAAAAGAGGCCAGGGTCCTTCCAGCATGTATTCATAAATCAGAGCCACCTAGCTGCAGGGCATTTACAGGACACATCATAGAGCATCCGTCTCACATATGCCTCTGTTGTCTTGGGTCTCTGTTACGTGCAGCTGTATCTGTATCCTTTTACACCTGCCTAAGGTGACAGTTATTTGTCTGGATAAATTCTGCGTATTTCACTTGACAAGTACGTCAAACATAAGAGATCTGCAAACACTAGCTGTTATGAAATGATGAGCTACAGTCAGAAGCCCAGCTGAGCACCCCTACAAGTCCTCTAATAGCTTACATGTCACTCAAAGTTTGTCCGTAGCAGCCTGAAATCTGCAAAGCATCTGTCTAGGGAGGCCACGTTGGATGCTTCTGGGACCCCAGCTTCTACTGTTCTTTTCTCCTCCCAGGAGGAGCTTCTTGAGTCTTAAGCCCAAACCCCAGAACTTTCTGAGGCAGGAGAGTTTGAGTAGCCCCAGAGCCACCTCCTAGCTCTTGGCTTGAATTCTCTCTTGTCTACAATTTGACTAGAATGTCTTTTCCGCATTCTACTGCTGGTTTTCTGCCTCAGATAAAGTTCTTGAATTCCTGTTCCACGTCTAAAGTCTAGGCTATGAACATGCAGAGTCAGGGACTCTGTTAATTCATAATTCCATCCCCAGCTATCATGGGACCTAGCACAGCACAAGCATTTGTTGAATATTAAAAGGGAAAAAAAATGGTGAATGAATGATATGTTATATTCTACCATTGCCCTCTTAGGAGGCTTTCCTATTTTTCCAAGCCTCTCTCTCCAAAGACAAGAGGACTGTCAAGGAATCCTACTGACCAGTTCACACCCCTCTGGGTACCCTTCTGCAACTCAGTGAGACTCCCGGGCATACGGCCTGCCTGAATTCCACCTGATAGATTATCCCACTCTTCAGCATGAGTTTCATTTATAGCCTTCGAGGCACCAAGGGGCCCACTGGTTTGCCCAAGATGGGATTCACCCACCCAAGGGAATGCCAGGTGGCCGAGACCATGAAGTACAGAGGAAAGAAGAATCAGGATCTCTTTCCTGAGCAAGGATTGGCCTTGGATGAAAGTATAGTCAAAACACATTAAGCTCCAGACAACAGTCAGAAATCAAATCTGAGCTCTGAACTACTGAGTCGGCTTCAAGGGAATAGGCAGGACACAGTTAGAGGGCCCAGAAGGCAGAGACTGGAAGGGGGAAGGGCAAGAAATCCTTCCTACAGTGTTTCCAGGAAGCTAGTGGCTGCAAAGAGAGCTGTGAAGGGCCCTGAGATAAATCAGACAGGCCTGGCTGCCTGCTCAGACCGTGACTTGCAGTCATATTCTTTGGGAGCCTAATTGTCTGACATGAAGGACCCTCTCCCTCACGTGTCAGTGCAGGTCCCCGAAAACACAAATGCCAAGCTGGAGTTAGAAGTGCAAGGGATTTATTGAGGACAATGCTCATAAAAGATAGAGGGAGAAGGAGAAGCAGCAGGTGATGCCGCCATGCGGATCTGATACCTGTGGAAGGAGCGAAGAGGACAGAAGGACTGGGTAGGAAGAGCCTTGCACTGTGGTTCAGCTCTGAGAAGTCTCCACCTGCCCAATGGTGGAGCCATGGCCAAGACTGCTCATAGAGGAATCCTGGGAAGGGTAGAAATGGCATCTGGCTTCATCCTGGATCCACAGTAATTATCTGTACAGTTCCCAACTGATTCAGAGAAAGTCCAGGTTGGAAGCTGCCTTAGAGATAATCTAGAATACATTGTTAAAAATTTTCTGTAATGAGATGGAAGTCTCCCATATCTGCCCTGTCCACTCTGGTGGCTTCTAACCACATGTAGCTGCTGACTACTTGGAATGTGACTGGCGTGACTGACGAACCGAATTGTTTCATTTCACTAATTTAAATGTAAAGTTAAGTGATCATGGGTGGCTACCACATTAGACAGCAAAGATCTAGAGTCCAAATTTTTGAAGTGAAGAAACGAAAGCAAAACGGGACATGTCCAAACACGTATAAGAAGTTAAGTGTAGACATAGGACTTGAACCCATCTTTTCCAGCACAGCCTTCTCTAAATCAACCACTTCTGAGTCAGGATATAGGACACAGTACTTGCATTTGGAAACTTGGGGCTTCCCTTCCAAGTTGTCTCACATATTTAAGGGGTCACAGGCTCGGTTCTTTCCTCGAGTACTTAGCAGCCAATTTCATGCCAAAGTACATCCCTTTCTTTACAACCAACCCCTTGTCCTTCATCTCTGCCCTTGTCTGTGTGTTTAGGCATGGCTCCTCTGAACTTTGCCGCTGCAAAAGTTTTCTGCCCTCCTTCCCTTCCAAACTCAGGTGTTCTTCTAATACTGTTTAGACCCCCACAGCCTGCCCCCCATCCCCCTGCACCATATCCGAGCCTGCCACCTTGGGAGTTGAAATCTCTCTGCCTGGCCATGACTGCTGCCTTCGTGTTAATCCACCTAAAGCTCCTGCAGAGCCCAGGGTCTCAGATCCCCTCTTGGGCCTTTTCCTCCTCCCTAGTCTAGTCCCACGCCATCACCTGCAGCCCAGATGGGGAGACCACAAACCCCAGGAATGCATTCCTAGCAGAGGACATGTGATTGCTCCAAGGCTTGCCATTCATTCCAAGACCCTGGAATCTGGCCGTCTCGGAGAGCACACACTTCCTTTGGGCTCAAGATGGGAGAGCGATTTTCCTACATCATCTGAAACACAGAGGCATTCACTGTAGCTAGGCATTTCAAAACAAATAATAACCAAAAAAAGGACTTTTAGAGCCCCCTCCCCATCTTTCCCATCCTTACTGAGTCCCCCTTCTTTTTGAATAAAATGATCATCAGTTGTAAAACCCAAATAGACATTCTTCTCATGTGCTCTCTCCTCCTTTATCTTGAATTGCTTCAGTTACAAACACTTACTACAGCCAGATCTCTGGGTTCTTTGTTTTACGCAACAGCCTCTTCTGTCATTTTAACACTCGCTTCTCTTTATGTAAAACTGAGTTACAGAATTGGTAAGTAAGGCAATCAGGCAAGAGGAAATGGAAAGGATAAGTCGGTCAGAGCAGTTTAGGACTTTATTTCCTGGTCCTCCCTACAGCTTAGAAGCTTTTTACTTGGTGTGTCATGCTGTGTCTTTTGGACATTGGGTGTGACACTACAGGACCACTTCCCCGGGACAGGGAATATTGTATAGGGAGCAACAAGATAATCATTCAAATCAGGACCGTTTTGTAAGTGAAAGAGAACATTATTAATAATTGTGCTGGGATAAGGAAGTAAACAAGGATCATTGCTGGCAAACCAGTGTGTGGTCAGCCTAATCTTCATTAAAGCTTTGGTCCATCTTATCCTCCAGTGGTCAAGGATCTGTGAAGAAGTGGGATACTCAGAGTTGGTCACCACTGAAGTGTTGAGTGCTAAGTGCTGGCCATGGACAGCATCCGGTGGGACTGCTGCTAAGGAAACCAGGATGCAAAGAGATGAAGGAGTAAGATAAGCCAGGCCCTTGAGACAACCTGGGGTATTAACACTAAGTCTGGAGGGCCCACAGAACTAAGTCACACCAGGAAATAATTCAGAAAAGTCTCGTCACATGGAAGGACATGCAAGTATGTCTCCTAGGTCATGGCTTCAGTCACCCGCTGGTCGGCAAGGACAGTGTGGGCATAGGTGCGGGTGAAGTAAAGAGCCATCAGAAATCTCCTAGATGCCTAGATGCCATTACTAATGTTTCCCAGAGTCATTTAGTTCTAGAATGAGGCAGCCTGTGCTATAAATAGAACAGGGGGGAAAAAAGGCCCTTAACCTTTACTGGTCCACAGAGGGTCCCTGAGGTTAGACATCATTTATCCAGGAATGTAGAAGGCAAATAGCCACACCAAATGTGAGAGCATTTTTTATTTTCCTAGTTTTGCTGAATAAGTCTCTTGAGATTCTGCTGGCACTGATATATACAGCCCTACTTGGAGGGCAGGGGACCAGAGCATTCTAAACTACATGAGTAAATAAATAATGCCAGCACTTCTTCAGCACACTGGGTTTCTGTCTCAGGCCACCTGCACATGTGAGGAAAATAGAATCCTTTGTAAACATTTAAATATTGACTTTAGACAGTTACTTAGAGGAGGGGAAAACATATGATCCTCAGATGCCAGACTCAATTCCCACGAATATGCTTCTTATGGTCCAATGTCTTTCATTAGATAGCTAAGAAGGGAGACCACTGGAGAGAATGGAGAATGAATCCCCCTTACACAACGCTGAGGCTACAAAGAGTGAGGAGACTGAGGCCCAGAGACATAGCTAATAGCACAGAGACAGACACCGTCAGAGTGGGCATTAAAGTTTCCTTGTCCAAGTTCCTTGCCTCGGATTGAGGAGCTTCCCAGTATAGCAAACTCCCCTCCCTATTTGTCTGGCTGAGACATCACTCACCCCATTGATTGTTAGGGTTGATTCAGATAATGCTAATCTCCTACATCTATGGTCCATTCATAGGAGAATATATAGTAATTCTCAAACTCCTTTGACATAAGAATCATCTGATCAAGAGAATGAGAAGACAAGTCACAATCCAGGAGGAAATATTGCAAAAGACACATCTGATAAAGGAATGGCCCAAAATATACAAAGAACTCTTAAAATTCAACAATAAGAAAGCAAACAACCTAATTAAAAATGGATCAAAGATCTTAATAGGTACCTCAGCAAAGAAGATACACAGATGGCAAGTAAGCATATGAAAAGATGTTTCACATCATATGTCATTAAGAAAATGCAGATTAAAAGCACGAGATACCACTACATAGCTATTAGAATGCCCAAAATCTAGAACACTGACAACACAAGATGCTGGCAAGGTTATGGAGCAATAGAAACTCTCATTCATTGCTGATAAAAATGCAAAATAGCACAGCCGCTTTGACTTTGGAAGACAGTGTGATGGTTTCTTATAAAGCTAAATATACTCTAATCACACAACCCAGCAATCACATTCCTTGGTATTTATCCAAAGGAGCTGAAATATGTCCACACAAAAGCCAGCCTATGAATGTTTATAGCAGCTTTATTCATAATCGTCAAAACTTGGATTTGGCAAGATGTCCTTCAATAGGTGAATAAACAAACTGTGATACATCCAGACAATGGAATATTATTCAGTGTTAAAAAAAAATGAGTTATCGAGCCATGAAAAGACATGGAGGATTGTTTAACACATATTACTAAGTGGACGAAGCCAATATGAAAGGCCACATGTTGGATGATTCAAACTATATGACAATCTGGAAAAGACAAAACTATGGAGACAGTAGAAAGATCAGTGGTTGCCAGGGGTTGGGGAGCAGGGGAGGAGTGAATGGGTGGAGCAGAGAGGATTTTTCAGGCAGTGAAAATAACCCCGCATGATTCTATTAACGATGAATCCATGTCATCATACATTTGTCCAAGCCCATAGAAGGTACAACTCTGAGGGTCAACTGTAATGTAAATCACAGACTCTGTGATGTGCTGAGGCAGGCTGACCAGCTGTAACAAATGTACCGCTGGGCTGGGGGATGTTGATAATGGGGGAGGCTATGCATGTGGAGGGGCAGGGAGGACATGGGAAATCTCTATACCTTCCTCTCAACTTTGCTATGAACCAAAACGGCTCTAAGAAAATAGACTTTTAATGAAAAAAAAAAAATCACCTGTGGCATTTGTTAGACATGCAGACTCAGCAGGATGGGCGTGAAGACTATGAATCTGTATTTTAATATGCATTTCTTCCTCCCTTCCACTCTCACCCTCCCACTCCAAGACTCGGATGCAAACTGGACTAGAGGTCGCACTTGGAAAAACCCTAATAGAAATCATTTTGGTGCACTTCCCCAGTAGTTACAAAACTTTTCTGTGCTTCAGATTAAAATATGAAGAAAATTCAAACTACAAATTTAGGAACCTCTCACTGCAGGAGACGCTAATTCAGTGAGTGGGGTCTGACATCCGTATTTTTATAGGTTCACTGTTAACTCTGATGCCTAACCAGGTGTGAGAACCGCTGCTTTATTTATGCTGCAGGACTGTGGTCCCATGCACTCTGATTTCAGTTCTGATGGCGAATTTGCATCAAATCATTCAAAGCCATCCTGCACTGGACTTCTTTTCAGACAAGAGTGGAAGGAGTTTGCAATCTAATACACCAGTCAAAGGCTTACGTACGTAAGGCATCGCTCACAGGTGTTTATAATGTCTGAATTCCGCAGCTGTTGGGATTTGAGGCCCGCCTTCATTTTGGTTTGTTTTTAAGTAAACAAATGCATAGGTGATAGCAAAGTTTTAAAATGTGAATATGTTAATTTTGTCCTGGAGAAAAGGTGGAAAAAAGGCACGGTGGCGTTTGCAGATTGCAACTTGGCTTTTAGAGACAGTGAGGAGGATAGAATGGACATTCTGTAAAGAAGCATAACACATACTGTGCCCATTTCACACCTAGACCATTAAATGTAGCCCACCCTCCCACATTCCAAGATGAAGTTCATCCTTAAAGATCAACAGACTCTAATGTCTGCTCCATATAAACTATGATATGCCCTCACATATTCTCAGCACGCTGCTTTTCACTGGTTTGGGGCTGTACCTCGCGGCCCTGCAAGGCCTGTACTCACCCAGCTTCAAGACTGAAGAGCCCAAAGTCAGCAACAGAGGCTTAAGTGATTTAATGGACAGGGAAAGCTTCTGTGTCTGAAGCAAGGTCCTGGAGTGACCCCCCCCCTCCACCGTGTGCCGGGGACAGGACATGGCGGCAGATCACTCCCCAGGGCGGGGGGAGGGAGGTTAACTGTTACCGGGGAATCGCAGTCAGGTTGGTTCGTTTATTACCAGGGAAACCAGCGGAGGGGCACGCCTCTCATTGCCCCTTTGATAAGAACAATCATTAGCGGGGCCTGGGGCAAGTATGTAGGAAAGTCAGTCTCGCAAGTTGGGTGCAGGTGAGGCAGGGGCGGATCAAGCAGGGATACACAGAAAGCAGAACAGCCACCTTGAAAGGCCTGACCAACCAAGTGGTCTCTACAGTTCTCCCAACCTTGGAATCATATTCCAGTTTCCAAGTATACAGAGATATCTTTTACTTACTACACCTAACTTCCTGGTCAGATTTAGCCTGCATGTGCTACACGGCCAAAGTGTTCAGCTTTACCTGAGAAATGTCTTCCTGCAGCACCCAGCCTACCAGCCCAGTCAGCCCCATCCCCTCAGACTGAGAGAGAGGCACTTAGACAATTTAATGGCATGCCAGTAAAATGCATAGATGACAAAAGCTTCCACTGTGCAGAAAACCAGCAGTATACTCCAGAAACACACGGAAACTCATCGTCACTACACATATTCGAGGTCAGACCCCTAAATTCCCATTGTTGAAAACGAGCAAATGCATCTTTCTATATGTGGATATTAAATTGTTCAGAAACGTTCATATTTGTGTTGAGCAAGATTCCCAAAATACTGCCTTTAACTCTGCTTTATAGGAATGCCTGGAGAAACAAGAGGGGAAATCAGTGTGCTGAAGATCACCAAACCTGTGACATTTCTGTCTAACAGAAATGTCTCTCTAACACACTCCTGGACAATCCATTGGGTTTTCCATTGAAGAAAGGTGACAATTTCCAAGGACAGCTTGATTTTACTTAGACTGTTGGCCCTTATAGTATATGTTATATGGTTTCCTATGAATATTTGCTTAACCTTAATGCTCCTGTTCTCTAAGATGTCATATTGCCGAAGGGTCCTATCACTGGCTAGTCATTTGCTTGACTTAAGCTTTTAGATCAGTTTTAGGAATTCCTAAAATAAATAATTGGTTATTAAACATTCACTATGTGCCTGATATAATAGATACGATATTAAACCAAAGTATTTCTCATTCCTCTATAAATCTCTTTACCCTGGAAATCATATTCTCGGACAGCCTTCTACAATGAAGGCTAAACAGGAAAGATCAACCCAGGAAAAGAGTGAGCAAACTACAAAAACATGAATCTTTTGTCATCCCCAGGCTGACTCTCTTGAATCCTCAGCAAGCCCATAGTCTTAAAAGCCAGGAATTGTAAGAAGAAAAAAATTCTAAAATTCCCTTTATACATAATAAAATCACAGCCAACTTAGGCCATAGAAAATACTATTTGTTCATTTTTAAGATACTAACACTCCTCACTGACTGCTCTTTTTATGAGAAGCACTGTTTTGCAGGTACTGATTCCTTTCAGCTTTATAAAATAGTCTCCATTTCATTTGTTCACCGGTGTGCCCCAAGCTCCTAGTACATAGCCTGGCGTATAGCGGGCACTTAAGAAATATGTGTTAAGCGAATGAATGACTTCATGAGATATATACTGTTATTAACATTTGGCAATTCAGGAAACAGAGGTATAGAGCAGTGAAGTATCTTCTCCAAGATCTTATAGTCAGCAGCAAGAAACATCACCATAAACATCAAGCGAGTTGCTCAAAGACATTAAAGCAGCTCCCAGTTCCCTGACTTCAATCCTGTGCATACTTCATAGGACTGGCAGGCAAATACAAATAAATTATATGTCAGGTGCTATACATATATAATTTACATATACATATACAAGCACAAAAATAGTGTGTATATATATATATATATATATAAATATATATAAATTATACAACACACACACATACATGCACACATAAATATAGCACCCGACACATAATTAGCATCCATGAAACGCCAGTAGCTTTTCTTTCAAACTGTCCTAAAAACAAGCAAACTCATAGGTGTAAAAATGCTTTGAAAAATGTGAAACACACTCATGCAAGATGCTATAAAAATAATAATGATGAACATTTATCACAATCCTGCCTGGGGCCAACCCCATAGGTCTGGATTTGTCTTCCTCACTCTTGATACAAATGGCCAGCTGCTTCCTGCCCTGAGTTTTGAATGATAGCCAGGTTCTTCTCACATCTGTCAAATGAATGAATCCTACCAGCGCCTGTCCAAACTCCACCCCTCCTGCTACATCACCAGTTGGTTGGAAAGGGAACTTCCACTTATTATGAATTTTGTGCTTCAGGGTCTATACTACCGAGTCATTGATTTACTTATCAAATATTTACTGAGCACCTACCACGTGCCAGATGCTGCCAGACAACTGGGACATTCCTGCAAGTGAGCAAGGTTTAAGTGGCCTCTGTCTTCACAGAGTCTCATGATGTTCTCTGCAGGCTTTATCTCATTCAATCCCATGAATAACTCCTTAGATGACCCTATTATTACCATCCCCATGTTACAGATAAGAAAATGAGGCTAAGCAAGGTTAAGTAACTTACTAAGTCCACCCAGCTACATGATCAGGTTGGATTTAAATATACAGTTGGCTCCAGAGCCCATGTGAAGTTTCTCCTCTTCGTCAATTTTTGTCCTCCTTTGCCTGCTTTTACTGCAACCTAACATACAACTCAGTTCTTACCCTTCCTAAGTCGTAGAAAGGCTTACTGACAGCATGCAACAAGAAGTAATGGTAAGTGAGAACAGAACGTGCCTGACCCCACCCACCTCCATTCTTCCCAGTCCCGTGCAGTGAGAGCAGCCTCTTAATCTGTCTCACCTCCTTGGCCAAGAGCAAAGAAGATGCACACAAAGTGAGCAAACATCTCAGTGCCTGGAGCTCGCCAAGACTGAGACAGGTTAGTGACTGAATAATTACCTCCTTTGAGAGGTTCCCCCAAATTCATGTCTTTTCTGTAGATCCTAAGGGTGCAAAATTTCATACACCTTCAACCTACTAAGTTTTCTATTAAGTAAGATATCAAAGGTTATAAAATTTATTACTCATAAACTACTATTAGAACATGGCGAGAGTCTCCCAAGGATGAGAATTCCATTTCAGCTAAGAGCGCTGCCCTCCTCCAAATGTTTCCCTTCATTGCACAGTTCCTACTGTAATTCACGCAGGTCATTCGAATACCTGCAGTTTACAGGAAGGAAATTTTGTTACCATTGCATCACCAGCATTGTTTTGAGTTGATCGCGGTTTTATTTCTGCCGTTTTTGCTTTGTACTGATTATTTACTGCTACTTTAGCAGCAAATATCAGTCTCACTTATTGTGTGTTGTTTGGTGAGCCCTGCAGTATATAATGATGGATATGTGCATATTTTGTTATCTACTGGTCTAATGTAGACTTTGACATGCATACATTACGATTCAAATATGAACCACCCATACTTCGCTGATAAAGCAGATGTATCTATAATTACAATTTATTCTAATGTATGGTAACACTGGATTCATGTTGCCTGTGAGTTTGAGCCATTCAAAGTTTGACAGAGTCCTGCTTCTGGTTTGGCTAAGTAAGCTCCAGCTGAACCAGCTGTCGGGCAGATAACTATATACTGTAGATAAACACGAAGTAAAAATGACCTAAAGTTACTGGAGAGTGAAAAAAGGAGAAAGGTTTCAGAGAGAAGGGAATGGCAGGGTAAATTTCACTTTTTTATAGACTTAACCCTGAGGGCAGGTCACAGTTGGCACCACTAAATAACTAAAACTCCAAAAGAAAATCTACTCTTTTTATCCTAAAAACTAGAGAACAGAGTTTACTATAACCATAGCTGCTGTAAAGTGAGTGGGAGAGATCTCAAAAAGGAGAGAAGAGTGGGAAGCCCTAAATCCTAAATTCTGTGTATAAACTCTGTCCAAGTCTCTGGATGAGCTCTGAGTCATGTAAACACAAGGCAGATTATTAGACGGTAAAATAAGAATAATAGAATTGACTAATATTTGAAATGTTTTCAAAAAGACAGATTTTTCAGCTTGAGCCCGATAAAGTTAACGTTCTATTAGGGAGAAAAAAAATCACTCCCAGAAGAATATGGAGAATTTATAATCTGTACAACATAATAGTAATGATGTCCAAGATACAATCTAAAATCATTCAACATACAAAGAAATAGAAAAATACGGTCAATTCTCAAGAGAAAGTGTGATGAACAGAAATCAACCCCAAGATAACCCAGAACTTGGAATCAGCAGGAAAGGATTTTAAACATCTATTAAACTATGCCCTAGGATGTAAAAGAAAATACAGTCATAATGAATGAAGAAATATAAAAATACCAGAAAATTAACCAAAAATACTTTTAAAAAACAAAAGAAAATTCTAGGAATGAAAATACAATGCCTGAAATTTTAAAATGCACAGTTTGGACTTAATAGCAGAGTGATAATACAGTAGAATCAGCTAACTTGAAGACAGATAAATAGAAAACATCTAATCTGAAAAAGAAAGAGGTAAAAGGCAGAAAAAAATAAATTAAGCCCTGAGGACCTATAGGACAATATCAAATTGTCTAATATATGCATAATACAGTTGCAAGAGGAAACAACATAAGCAGAAAAAGTTTTGAAAAAATAATGATCAAAATTTCCCCAACTTTCATTAAAGTCATGCATTTACAAATGTCTGCCCTTCCTGGACTATCCTCATCTCTTCACCTCTTAATATTCTTATTCTTTAATAACTGCCTTACAATTGCCCTCTTATTTCCTCCACTTCATTATATATACAGCAGCCAAACCAATACTGTTTTTTTTTAAACCACTTATTCAACAAATATTTATTGAGTTAATATTATGTGCAATGCATTAATGCTAGGTGCCTGGTACACAGTGATGAACAAAAAGATTTTGTCTTTTTTTTTACCAAAGCAATAGGAAATCATTAAAGGTACTTGAACCGAGAAGTAACATGATAAGATTTGCATCCGTAAACGCTCTCTCTGGAAAGAACAGGGCAGAGGCGGAAGGCGTGAATGCAAGAGGAAGAGGACAGGATGTCCGCTGCGATTTGGGAGAGACATAAAGGGTGCTTGGAAATGGCTAACAAGCCTAAAATCAAAGAACTTTCTCTGAAATTAGAAGATCGAAAAATATACTGGGAAAAATTGATAGGACTTGGAGATGAATTGTTTATAAGGAATGAAGAAGATGGAGATTTCACAGATGAACCCTAGTTGTCTTTTGTGGAAATCCACTTGAAGAGGGCGCCCGTTACGGAAGCTAGGGGATACTGGTGAAAGTCGAGACGATGAGTGCACTTGGGGCTATTTTGAGTGAAGCTAAATCATCCAGTTGGAGATGTCAAGTGGCGGGGGGGTTATGTTTTATTCGATGCAGTATCCAGTCCTCAATGCAGTGTATATTTCAAAATAAAGATTCAATACATATTTGTTAACTGACTTGGCATCAGAGGGAAAAAAACAATCCTTTATGAAGCGTTGACTCTGCCAGGCATCTGAACAGACATTTTTATCTGCAGCATCTCATTTAATCCAACAGTAACAGTTCAATTTTAATACTATGATTCCAGTTTTACAGATTAGGGGACAGGCTCAGGAAGCTTAAGTAAGAAAACAAAGAAACTGTAGAGTCAAGATCTTTCTATTTACAGATTCCTTGCAAAGTCTTTGTTCTCGCCCACCGCCTCCGGCTCGCCCACCACCGTACAACATCTATTTTATGGAAGATGAAGGAACTTCTTGCTCTGTATCTTAGAAAAGCTCCCCCTCTTTCTTTCCCCATCCTCATTTCTTTTCCCTCTCTCAGGCATGGATACTTCAGAACGAAATCCAGCAATTTCTCCTTTGCCTCTACCCAAGATTATGAGAGGGGAGTCTGCAGCCTGCTCTACCTGTCCTTTGCTGGGGAAAATCAAAATGGAAAAAAACGGAAATTCTCCCAGTGCTACAAGGTTGTGGATGCATACGTTTCATGTGTGTTCTTTAAAATTTTCAAGGAAGCTGAAATCTAATTTAATCTATTGCATGATTGTACTCAATTACTTAACCACATCAAAGTGAGACTGGCTTCATGCTCTGGGAAGGGACATTGTAAAATGGTTTTCAAATATATAATGCAGTCTCTCAGGTGCTTGAGACAGGGACGCCCATCTCTGAATATAAAGATTCCCTTACACTTCTGAGATCAAAACAACAGAGCCATTATTTGAGAGGCTGGATGAAATACCAGAGCCATTTCTTATTAGCTTCAGTCATTAAAGAGAACTTAGTAGCCTGGCTATTTATGCTTTTTTTTTTTTTTTCCTTCCTTTAAAAAAAAAAAAAGGCAATCTTAGTGGAACGAAAGGGTGGAAGATTTTGAAGATCAAGATTACGGGTAAATTTCCTACTAATTACATTGTTTTCTGCTTTCAGAAAAGAAAACCCAAACCAGTTTTCCAATGTGCCTCTCCATCTCATGCTAAACATTTCAAGAAAAAAAAAAAGAGAGAGATGTTAAGCATACTGATCTTCACTAAAAGTGAGGAAAATTACTACCATACTACCCCTGTAAGCACTAGTGAAAAATATCCTTGTGAGAATCTGTCCTCTGGAATGTCGAATGTGGGTTCCCATAGCAACAATATTGTGAACAAGAGTCGGATTCTCAGTAGGACCTTTAAAAGCCAAGTCAAGCCATGATGGTGATGCAGAACAGGGCTACATTGAAGTACTAAGGCAAGATCCTACACATCTCAGAAACAGCAGAAATACATCTCCTCTCCCCCTCTCTCTTGGTAACAACTATTTTGAAAGCCATGTAATAGCATAGACAGTAGAATCAGGATATCTGTCTCCCAACACTTCTTAGCGCTGAACATTGGACAAGTTACTTCCTTTATTCTGTGCCTCAGTTTCCACATCTATACAATGGGACTTTAAGCAGTATTCTTATTGTTGTTTGTGATTAAATAAATTACACGTAAAACAGTTCCAAATACGTAGTAAGAACTCAGTAAGTGTCAACTCTTTTTGGTAACACGCTATATATGTTATCTCATTTAATCTTGGCTATGACCCTTCAAGATAAATATATTTCTCTTCCATTTTATAGATGAAGAAACTGAAACCTACAGAGGTTAGACCATTTGCTCAGGGAAACACAATTATTTACAGATAATTTTTAAAAGGTGGAGCCAGATTTCAAATCCAGTTCTGATTCTCAAATTCCAGGCTCAGAAATACATGACCATGATGCATTGCTGGTGAAGATGGAGGGTTCTCAAGAACAATTCTCTTCACCTGACTCCAAATCCTCTGGCCTAATTCCTCCACCACAGCCTCCACAGTAAGAAGACAAGATGGACAACAGTTGAAATTCTTTCTCCCTTTCCAGGGCCCAGCTCCCTGCCCAGCATGGGCCAAACTTCCATGGATATCTGACCTTTGTAAATTGGGTATTCAGAGGTCAAGAAATGTTTTTCTTTTGCACACCTTCTCTTTTTTTTTTTTTTTTAATTGAAGTATAGTCAGTTATAATGTGTCCATTTCTGGTCTACAGCATAATGTTTCAGTCATATATATGCCTACATATACTTGGTTTTGTATTCTTTTCATTATAGTTTGCTGTAAGACATTGAATATTGTTCCCTGTACTAGTCAAAAGAAAATTTTTTTTATCTATTTATATATGTAGTAGTTAATATTTACAAATCTCGAACTCCCAATTTATCCCTTCCCACCTGCTTTCCCCCTGATAACCGTAAGACTGTTTAGTATGTCTGTGAGTCTATTGCTGTTTTGTAGATGAGTTCATTAGTGTCTTCTTTTTTCTTTTCTTAAATTCCACATATGAGTGCTATCATATGGTATTTTTCTTTCTCTTTCTGGCTTACTCCACTTAGAATGATGGTCTCCAGATCTATTGATGTTGTTGCAAATGGCATTATTTTATTCTTTTTTATGGCTGAGTAGTATTCTATTGTATATATAAACCTCAACTTGTTTAGCCAATCATCTGTCAATGACATTTAGGTTGCTTCCAGGTCTTGGCTATTGTAAATAGTGCTGCTAATGTGAACATTGGGGTGCATGTGTCTTTTTGAATTAGAGTTCCCTCCAGATATATGCCCAGAAGTGGTATTGATGGATCATATGGTAAATTTTTAGTTTTTGAGGAATCTCCATAGTGTTTTCCATAATGGCTGCACCAAATTAAGGCATACTTATTTTTGAACTTCCACTATAGATTTCTGGCAAATCCATGAGTGTGAGCTTTTTGAAAATGCCAAAAGCCTATGAAAATGCTGATCTTGGCCTTGGAAATCCTGGTGGTTGTAATTAGTTAGCAAAAGTAAAGATGACTGACCATATACAGTCAGAATCATAACAAATTGTACTACAGAAACTACAGGTCCCAGGGAGGGCTGGGACCTACAAAGGAAGCTGGACATTTAGAGACATTTTCTGGAAACCAACAGAACTAAGAGGGTGTTCTTCTCACAGGCTTGACACTGGCTTGGTCCAGTTTTCCTTCCCACTTAGACATGGATGCTGAAGAAGACAGAGCAAAGACAGAGATGAGAAACAAAAAAATCTTCCAAGGCCTGAAAAGCAGGTCTCATGGCAGTGGGGATTTTTTTAGGGAGAAGACAAGAAAGGAGCAGTTTGCCTTCACATCATCTTGATTTCTGTGAGCCTCTCACAGCACTCAAAATTGTTCTCGATTATCTTGAAAGTATATTTGTTATTATCAGGAAGGCTCCTTTCAGGAAACAGAATCCCCAAACCGGAAGCAGTTACCATGTGTTGGGCACTGTGTTCTCACCATAAGCCCTCCCCGCAACCCTGTGATTATTGTCCTCACGTTACAGGTGAGACTCAGAGAGGGTTAAGTAACAACCAGGGTCACAGAGCCAGGATGGGGCCCACTGGCTCCCAGGCTGGCCCAGCCCACAGGCAGAGCTCTTGCTCACTCGCTGCCCACTGAGTTCCCTGGAAGTCATCTTGTCCAAACTTCATCACCCTGTGGAGTTGGCTGGACAGCATCCCCAGTGAGTGGCTTTGCAGTCTCCATTTGAATACCTGCTACCAAATGCATCTCACTATTTCATTTTTTTTTATTGTGGCAAAATATGTATAACATGAAATGTATCATTTTAACCATTTTAAAACATACAATTCAGTAGCATTTAGTACATTCACAAGGTTGTACCCCCATTACCACAATCTGGTTGCAGAAAGTTGTCATCTCCCCAAAAGGAAACCCCCTTACCCATGAAGCAGTCACTCCCCATTCCCCCTCCCCACAGCCACTAATTCGCTTTCTGTCTCCATTACCTGCTTATTCTGGGTAATTCATACAGATGAAATTGTACAAAATGGGCCTTTGTGTCTGGCTTCTTTCACTCAGTCTAATACTGTCAAGGTTCATCCATGTATTAGCAGGTATCAGTACTTCATTCCTTTTCGTGGCTGAATAATATTCCAGTGTAATAGATATACCACATTTATTTATCCATTTGTCCATTGCTGGCCATTTGTGTTATTTCTACTTTTTGGCTGCTGTGAATAGTCTTATTCACATTTTGAACATCTGTCTTCAATTATTTGGGGTGTATACCTAGGGGTAGAATTCCTGCTTCATATGGTAATTCTGCTTAATTTATTGAGGAACTATCAAACTATTTTCCTTAATGGGTGCACCATTTTACATTCATACTAGCAATGTATGAAGTTTCCAATGTCTCCACATCCTAGTGGAGTCTTGTTATCTTCTGTTGTCTTTAATTATAGCCATCCTAGTGAACATGAAGAGGCAAACCTGGTATGCTTTTGATTTGCATTTCCCTAATAATTAATAACACTGAGCATCTTTTCATGTGCTTATAGGACCCCTATATTATATTTTCTTGGATAAATGTCTATTTGAGTCTTTTGCCCACTTTTTAACTGGGCTATTTGTCTTTTTGTTGTTGAGTTATAAGAATTCTTTTCCTATTATGGATACTATACTCTGGATGGATACATGATTTGTAAATGTTTTCTTCCTATTCTGTCTTTTCACTCTTTGCACAGTGTCCTTTTATGCAATAAAGTTTTTAAACTTGTGAAGTCCAACTAATCTAGTTTTTCTTCTGTTGCTCACACTTTTGATGTCATGTCTAACAAGCCATTACCATAGCCAAAGTCATAAAGATTATGCCCAAGTTTTCTTCTAAGAGTTTTATAATTTTAGCTCTCATAATTAGGTTTTGGATCCATTTTGAATTAATTTTTGTATATGATATGAGGGAAGGGTCTGAATTCATTCTTTTACATGTGGATGTCCAGTTGTTCAAGAGGCTGTTCCTTCTCTATTTAATGATCATGGCACCCTTGTCAAAATTCAATTGACTCTCAATTTTATTCCATTGATCTATATCTCTATCTCTATGCCAGTACCACATTATCTTGATTACTGCAACTCACAACTTTTTGAGGCAGCTCTTTTAGCCTTCAGATATTCCCACTCACTTGTTAGAAAATTCTTCCTCACCTTATGTTGAAATATATCTTATGTTACAGCTAATCCCTGATCTCACTTCTGTCCTCTGGGGGTCTCACAATTACCAACAGCAACAATAATCACTAACCTTGTTAGGCTCTCATTATTTTCCAGGTATATTCTAGGTGTTTTACACCTATTGTTTATCACAGTATGTCCTCAAACACTACGGCTACCATCATGACCCTCAGTTTATAGATGAGGAAATGTGTCATAGAGAAGTTAAGGGACTAACCCACTCAGTTACATAGCAAGTTTCAGATCCAGGATGCAAATCCAGACAGTTCAGCTTTCCAGATCACACTATTAACCTGCAGGGTGGTTGAGCAAACATTCGCTGAGTGCCTCTGGGTCAGTCACTGGGTTAAGAGCTACAAGTACAAAGGTAAATGGGCCCCTTCTCTTGGCCTTCATGGAGTTCATAAATTATTGGAAAAGATACCAGTCAATATAAAGTCTCTTCTAGAGAGCGCTGTAATGCAGGAACACCAAAGATAGACATTCTTCCTGGGGAAGGAGGAAATTTTACTAAGTTCACAAAATCCCTTGGATCTCCCCACTCCACTCCCCTGTCCAATCTAACCCATGTCCATGGTATCACTGCTAATATAAATGCCCCTCAACAGACGTTCAGACTCTCTGGACCACTCGTGCTCTCTTGAGCTTCACATGACCCCACACGGACCTGGGACACTGGGAGGGATCATTCTCCAGTTTGGAAGTTGGACATCGGTGTTTGTATTACCATCACCAAAATGATTTCCCCACCCATTTCCCATAGTGCTTGAAATCTCTTTAATTTTAAACTCTTTCCATTGGTAAAGGTGTTTCCTCTTCCAAAGATCAATTATCTATGTCGAAGTAAGCAAGTAGAAAACTACACTTATTGAGGACCTGTCATATACTAGGCATTTTATATAGACTATCTTAATTTAGCCCCAGAACAACACAGTGAGGTAAGCATTATCAGCCCCATTTTACATAGACAGAAACTGAGACTCAGAGTTTAGAGAAAGAAGTGGCACCTTAATAGGTAAGCCTGGGACTGCCTAATCCCCGTGCAGAAATACCTTTGAAAGCTTCCCCGAAAAGGGAACATTTAGTTTATGTGTAACCACTTTCTGGAACTAAGAGCTCATAATCCACATTTGACCTAACCCATCACGGAACATCTTGGATTGTTAGAAAGTGCTTCTAGCACTGAAAGCATTCTGGAAATGAAATGGGCTGCTTCAGGGAGGCAATGACCGTCTCATCTCAGGACTTTCTCAGCTGCCAAAAGGCCTTTAGTTTATTTTGAATGGAGATTCTCAGTCCCTACTTAGCCAACTCCTTCCCAAGTGCAACACGCCAAAAATGACACTCCACCACCAGAGCAGATCTGAATTCCTAAATCATTCCCTAAAAGCAGAGAGGACAAAACTGATAAGATAAAGCCATGCTCATTTTGCCACTTTTCCCAAAGGCAAGGGCATTGCAGGCAGTGGAGAGTCAGAGGAAATTTAAACTATAAAGAAATATTTGACAGTGTTTCCTTAATCGCCGTCTTTATCTGCTGATCCAGCCAAAAGCGAGGGGGCAGAGGTGATCCTTGCTATGCCACAGTGAATAATGCAATCATATTTTTGATACCAAACTACATTTAACTGCCATATAAATCCTGCCTGCCTCCATACCACACCTCATTATCTCACAGGAAATGTACAACTCCTGAAAAGTCAAATGTGGTCAGACCTGTGCTTCCAAAGCTGGGATGGAGACACAAAGCTGAGAGGCAGATGCTTGCTGCCCCAGCTGTCCGGCTTCCTGAGTGCACACCAGGAGACTCACCCCGGTATCCTTGGCACTGGTTTGCTCTGGGACAGTTCACAGCAAAACACACCAACTTTCTCGGATTCAGTTTTTCATCTTTAAAATGGGCATAGAGGCTATCATTATTCCCATTTTGCAAATGAGGAAAGTCAGGTACAGAGAAGTTAGAAAATTGCTCAAGGTCGAAGTGAAACATCTAGCCAAAGAGAATCCAGACATCAAACCCAAGTCTGTCTGTCTTAACTCACAAGCACACTCTTCCGTAAATGAAAAAGCTCTAACACTGGGACTCAGTGGGACCTTGCTGGAACCATTAGGGTCAAAAACCTTTAACAATAGCTTCCACAGTTTGGAGCATCTTATTGTCAACATCTGAACAGCCCAGATTCCCAAAGGAGGAAAAATGTGCAAAGTAAGCACATTTAGAAATGTTCAAGCTTGATTTCGGGGAATGCGATGGGAGGTAGCAGAAATGACTGGTGCAGAGAAGCAGGCAGAGTTCTTCCTCCATCTCTTTGGAGGGCAAGAGGAAGAGGATGCCACTCTGCCTGACTTGGGAAGAAGAAAGGAGCACGCTGGGTCATTTTTGCCCTGTTTCCAGCTACATGAATTGAAAAGCCAAGTCCAGGTTCAATGCATCATTCTTGAGGCGGTGAACAAAATCCCTCTTTGTTCCCCCGTGAAACTTATCTCTGAAGAGCTGCATAACTTCCTGTGAGATACAGCCCTGCAGATGTGCCACAGGAGACCCGCCTGGCTGTGCCGCCATCACTCAAAGTGCAAGAATGGGCACTTTGTGCTGCTGGGCTGAAAATGACACTCACTCCTCTGATCCCCACTGGGGTTCCCAAGTGGACGAAACTTCCTGCTTAGAGGAGGGGCCACGGGGAGTGTGTGTGTGTGTGTGTGTGTGTGTGTGTGTGTTTGTGTGATTTTGTTTTGTTCCTTTGCGAACTTGTTTAGCTATTTATAGAGCACAAGGAGAAAGCAAGGGGGCAGAGTGTAGCACAGGGTTTTGCAAACTGTATTCCATGGAACCCTTCCAAGGGCGGGAGACCCTGAGGGCTGGAAATAGAGAACTGGGTGGGTGGGAGGGGCAGGCACAGCTCCAGACCTTTATGTCTGCCTCCTGCTTCCCCTGCCAACACCACCAACAATAACCATCACAGCTGTTGTACTTCTAACAATTTGATGTAGTGGGCTAGAGAAGATTTTATTTCAATAAAGACTTTTATGACTAAAAAAGTGTTGGAAAACCACAGTTGCTGTAGATAAATTCTACTCTCAATTCTGCTAAAATGTTGCTCTGTGATTTTGAGTAGTTCTTTTCGACTCTGGTCTCAGTGTCTTCATCTACAGAGCAAGGAAAAACATCAACTCCTCTAATATATTTTAGGTCAAAGGAGGAATTGGTTATAACAAAATAGGCACAGCTTTCCCCTAGAGGAAATGAGAAAAGAAGGAAACTCTCTCTGGAAGATGGCTTAATTTTCAATTAACCTAGGGTAAGATGCTCTTTCTGACATTCCGATGATGGGCCCGGAACTAAATTAGCACCAACAGACTGTACGCAGTACACACAAAGCCCCTGTTGGTGCTACTAAAATTAATGGGCTATTTAAACAGCACTCTTATAAGGGACATTAATTTTCCTCTGTTGGGAAACATGAGCTATCCTAAACTGGCATGTAGGTAATCCAAAAAAGGGAAAAGACAATGAAGTTGGAAAAAAGAAAAGGAGAGGATCAAAAATTTCTGATTGTGTGTGCCTGTGGGAACTACGGATGGTGTAAGCTATGAAAGAATCTATGCAGGATTGTTCAGTTGTCAACCTGGCTAAACTGGGACCTTGGGTTCCCAGAATTCCCTCTTACATGTGATTCTGAGTCTGAGTCAGCCAAAAGAGGAACTTGTATGAGATTTGAGGAGCAGCAGTAGAACAGGGGCCATCACTCTCTGAAGGTCTTATTGGGGCCAGTGACAGACAGAGGGCCCCAGTGGTTTCCAGCTTGTCCTCACTTCTCTACATGGCTAGCTCCTTTTCCTACCTGGGGCTCTGCTCAGCAACCAGAGGTCCCAGGCTCACCATCAGGCACTTGACAGCAGACCCAAATGGGCGGTAGTAACACAGAGACAACAACTTCCCACTGACTTCGTTCACTATGAGTTGCCCCCTCGGAGGTCCTACCCCAGCAGCTGGACATGCTTGACTTGTCAGGTACCCCTGCAAAGTCTAACTTGTCCTTTTGCATCAAAGCTTCAAAAAGATCGGTTAGCAACACATTTCTCAGCTACTTCCACCCTCCTTTTGGACCTTCACTGCATCAGCCCCTTCCACGGTTGCATCAGTCAATCCCTGCTCCAGGCACTCATAGGAGCTCTGCTTCCCTGACTCATCCCTGAGAGGTACAGAGAATTCTGCCTAAAAGTCAGAAACTGCCATAGCATGAAATCCATGATATGTGGCATTGCCTTTAAGACAGCAGCAAGCAGAGGTTGGAAGGGCAAGGAGAGCATTGCTTACAGAGGCTCTAAGAGCAGTGAGTAAACGGGAGGCCAGAGAAGGGGCACACAGCATTACACAGTGGTGAAGCAGCTGGCAAAGCTGTCACTTGTGATGGGAAGACAGAAATGTTCTGAAAAACTTGTGGATCTGCCTAAAAGCATTTCCAAGTAGGATGTTGAAAGTGTCAATTGGCATCTTTTATCTACAAGCAGCAAGTTGCAGAAAAAGAGATATGAGCTAAAAAGAGAAATGACCAACTTTCAAGGAGAATCTTCTAAATTATATACTCAAATCAGACTGGTATGAGAAAACACCTGTGTGTGTGTGTGTGTGTGTGTGTGTGTGTGTGTGTGTGTGCGTGTGTGTGTGTGTGTTACACATATGCAATTTTGGATTTGCTGAGTTAGAAAATAAAGTTAATTTCACATTCCCTAGTCTCTACAGCCAGCAAAAGCTTCTTGAATTAAGCACCAGCCTCAGAGTAAAGATTAAATTAAATATGTGGCTGTAAGAAGCTTTATTAAGATCTCAGGAATTTTTAAATCAGTGACTTCTCAGTAAGCAAAAAAGAGTTAAAAATCTTAAGGGTGTCACCCCTAATAGTCATAAGGTAAAGAGCATAGGGTAAAGAGAAGTATTTCTCAAAAAGACTTACTGATATGGATTTTGGACATGAACTGAACTCCAGTAAGATACACAGAGACCCACAAAACTTTTAAGAAACCTGTATTACCAAAAGTACCACCAAGTTGGATAAAAAGGAATAGAAACCATTGAAAATGATAAAAGCCCTCTGGGTGCCAGTTTTTTTCCTGGGCAGAAAGTAGGCTTATAATGCTCTCACCTGCAAACACAGACCAGCTCTTACCAAGAGAAAGAAAGAGCTCAGGCATTTCTATCAAAATAGAAGAGAATGAAGAACAAAGGAGAACAGTGGGTTAGAGAACCACACACAGGGAACAGAGCTGAACCCTTGTCAGTGAGCATGCCCTACCACTGAAGCAGGGAGCTCGGACCACATGTGCCCTGCTGGATTTCAGAATTTCTATGGAAATTCTTTACTCTTTACCTTCTAATATTCCTCTTTTTTGAATGTGTCTCTTGCAATGATCCTTTCTCTGCTTCACCGTTGTATGCTGGATGTGTGAGAGATAAAGAACTTGTCTTTCAATTAATAATTCTCTGATAGTTCAGGAGCAGCTCCCCCTAAGATGCTGCATTAGAGGAACTTCATCTCCATCTAGACCTGATGCAGACAGTGAGATAATGACTTCAAGCCTTTGCCATCATGGAATGAGGCTTTAGGGTGGGAGGTAGGGGGGTTCCTTATCCCGTAATAAGAGGGTGAGTGTAGTTCGTAAGTGGGAAGAATGTAAGTAAGTGTGACCAGAGGATATACTGTAGGGTAGGAGTGGAGGGAGTACAAACGGCCACAAATGCTTTGAAGTTCCTACCATCAAAGCAGAGAGTCGATTTCCCTACCTCTTTCATCCGGGATGGCCATGTGACTTGCTTTGACAATAGAAGGCAAGAGAAGTGATGCTGTAGGGCTTCATAGGGCTTCTACTCTTACCCTTGTGCATGCAGCACTTCCATTCTCACTCTCTTGGACACTAACACTGACTTTATGAACAAGCCCACAACATGCTGAGAGAGACTATGGAGAAGTAGACGAGATCAGTCATCCCAACCGTTTTAGCCATCCCAGTTGGGACCCAGTTGAGTCCCAGTTGAGTCCTAGATATATGTGAGGCCGTCTAGACCAGCCACTCCCTAGAAAACCAATGAACTAACTTTAAATGCATGAATGAGCCCAGTCATCACACGAATGAACCCAGTCCAAATTGCTAGTCCACAGAATCATGAATAAATAAATGGTTAACTTTGTTAAGTGTCTTGTTGTGCAGCAGTGGAAAGCAGACGAGGTTTCAGGGAAACAAAACCTTAAGATGAAAATCTGGAATTGACTCTTTTGGAGAACAGGGACTAGGGTGAGGCAAGCAAATTATCTGGAATGCAAATATTAAAAAAGCATTCACTCTCAGGGTCATGCAAGTGCCCCCTCAAATTTTGCACTGTACTCATCTCTCTCCCCCAACTCTAGACCCTGGGTTTCCTATATGACTAGGTCAAAAGGCAATAATGATCCAGCTGTCAGTGGTAAAAGCAATACTGCTTATCCACAGTATAAAGTGGAAAAATTGTTACTTAAATGATCACCTGTAGCACCTAGAATCAACTGCCTATGAAAGAGAAGTCCATAAGCGACCGACCAGCTGCTGCCATAGAACGTTTTAGTAATAATAAGGAGTTTAGCAGAAATAAGGAAAATTTTGGGAGAAAATGATGAGTTTAGGGCTTTAAAATCCCAGTTCGAAGTTTGATTAAAGAACCAGAAATCTTCTATGACTACACTAAAAGAAACCATATCTCTTGTAGCTACAGGTAGAGATTTCAGGAAACCAAACCAAAAATCTAATCCTACAGGCAGCTGAATTATAACACAAAATGTATCACAAGCTCACAGGGTCTTGTATTAAAGTCAAGGTATTGAACAGGAAGGGGTAAGACCCTTGAAATAGGAATGATGCATATGAGCAGATTCCAGTGAAGCTGAGGACCTTGAACTCCAATTCTTCAGAGTATTCTTTGCCAATAGAAGCGATGTTTCCTAATAGTTTTAGGAGAAATGATGGTGAAGGGAGGGACTGAAAAACATTAAAGAACATGGCTGAAAGTAGAATTGTTTTGCCGAGGAAAGAATACATGAGCAGGAACGTGAAATTTGACTCTAATTATTTGAAGAGCTAGCTACTGCAGAAGGTTTAGATTTGTTTCACCTCACCTATAAGGGCAAATCAAGAACCAATTAGTAGATGTGTATATACTACTGTTTCCTTGTCAGAATTCTTTCCTGGTATTTCTTGATAATGTTTTTATTTCCATCCTAAATGCCAAGGAAACCTGTCGAGAAAATAGGAAAACAGGACAGGTATTATAATTTTCCTGCAAGAAATCCTCCTAATGTTTATGTATGTCAGATCATCCCATGGTGCACTTTAAATACCTTAAAATTTTATCAATCGTGCATCAATAAAGCTGAAAGAACTGAGGAGATCCCTCAAAAAAATCATCTTAACAGCTTAGCATCTCCAATTACACCAAGTATCTTCCATTTTCCCCTTCACATCCATTTTTCACCCTTATCCACCCTGTTTTGTACACTGGAAGGCTGTCTTGTATGGACTATGTCCAAAGATTCCACTGTCCTCTAGCTTTTGGATAGATTTGGCCAACAGTAAGCCATGGCAGGAGAAGAGAAGAAAGAGAATGAGGGCAAGGCATTCATTCAGCTGGCTCCCTCCCTAAAAGGTCATCTTGAATTGTCTGTGTCCCATGACCAGACAAAGCGGTCTGTTCTACTGATTACTCACAACTGCTTCGTCCTCTCATCCCTTCACCTAAGGGAGACAGCTCTTCCACACTTTCCAGCCTCTGGATACTGAAGTATCTCTTGTATTCTTGTTAAAAGTCCCTTTGTAAATAGACCTTCCTTTACTCATCTCATTGGAATGTGTCCTTTAGTTCCTGTTGGGACACTGATTTATAGACCAGTGGAAGGAGAACGTCTCTTTCCCAATAGTTCTAGCAAAAGTCTCAGGGCTGATGTTCATTGGCTTCCGTGTCATAGCTTTAGTTACATGATCACCACTAACTGTGATAGAAATGCAGTGTTTTGATTAGCCAGACCTAGTTCTTGTATCTATCCCTGCGAGTAAGGTCAGTCCCACTGGAATCACATAGACTGAGAGTTTGAGAAAGATACTTCCCCAAAGCAAAATCTAAGTGAGCACGGATGTTAAGAAGAAACATCTGACATCTACAAAATCAGGCAAGTCACAAATATTTGGAGTCCCAGTTCACCTGTAACATAATAGTAATACAGTATCTAAATTGGATAAATGGACCAGATTCTCCTTTATGTTTTCTTTTGTCTTTAAAATCTATGGATCTAACTTCAACAATGCACAGTGACAGAACTGAACAAATTTAATTCTATTTCCTGCTCTACCAACAAATATCTCTATGACCTTGGACAAGTCAGCTCTTTTCTAGGCTTCTATTTTTTTATCTGTAAAATGAGAAGGTTAGATTAAATGATCTCTTGGGTGTATTCTAGACGTAAAATCTCTGTGAATCTGTGATTATCTCTCAAGTTCCAGTTCTGTTAGGGTTCTTAGATTGCAAACATACAAACAGGCTCAGTATAACATCAGACTCTGCCTGCCAGAAAAAAAAAAGGAATGTATTAAAGGGATATGAAAAGACAGAGAGTCTAAGGAAAGCATTAAGAGCAAAACTTTGGAAACATAGGAAATCATAGACTATTTGAGAATTTAAGCATTAATGTAGGGTCATCTCTTTAGGCACTGCCTACACAATGAGTGAGCTCCATTTTTCATCCCTCCATCCCACTCAATATTCAAATTCCCAAGTGTAAGCCTGGGAATGGATTAGTGGGAGCTGCCTTCTCATCTTCTGTCTGGGGTTGGGAGAGCACTGCACTGACATTCCCACCAGGACAATACGCCGTGGAAGGGGAATGGTTCCCAGAAGGTAGAAAGGATGATGAGCAAGTAAAAATTACCGACACCCTTTATACTAACCAGCAATGGCATCAGTATTCTCTTTTGCTCATATTTCCAATGTAGCTCTGTATAAATTCCTTTTAAAGTTTTCCTGGAATTACACATGTTGTGCCCAAGTCACAGTCTGAGAATTTCAAAAACATAAATAAATAAAGGCTCAACCTCCAAAATTCAAATGAATTGGCTAGGTCACTAACAGATCTAGGGATTAGAAATGATGATTTGAAAATGAGGTCCACTTCTCAGGAACATTGTGAAGCAAAGACCAATAACTTGGTTTTGTTTCCATTAGACCCTATTATTTTTCAGCCATGGGCAAATGCTCACAAAATGAGATATTACTTGAATATATGAATGCAAAATCAAGAACTGCAGCTGAAAGGTGAATAATTTATAAATGTACAAAATGATACCAGCCCTCCTTCAGCGATTATCAATGTGTATAGATACCAAAAGCACATAATTTCACAGTAATTATCCAATCCCTACCTTGAGGCTTCAATATCAGCGCTGAAAATTATGTACCAGTGATACTTGGAACTTGTAAGGTTTTAGAATGGAGTGAAATTACCACGAATTAGCAACTTGTTGGTATCTTTAATCGGAATTTAAATATTTGGTGTGAAATGGACACGTTACAGGGGCCTGCGTGTGCGTTAGCAATATGTATCGTATGTGCAGTCACCTTATATTTATAGTTCTGTGTTTGCATGAATCCTGGATCTGTTTTCCTTGCCTTCATAAACATTTACAAAGCTTACATTTTTAATTTCAGATATGTTTCCTTTTTCTAAATGTGCTTACATCCCATCATGTAGCTAAGATATTTCATTAATAAATTAAAATGAGTTTAAAATCAAGTAGAGGGGGAAACGTGAAGAATTACTGTTGCACTTCACATCCCAGGCTTGAAAGTCGTAGGTGCTTAGCTAGCAGACAGGCCTACTGCTGCTTCACAGGACGTAAAGCAGGGCTTGGCACACAACGTACTCAACAAATGAGTCATGAAGAAATGAATGAATAAATATTAACATGGTGCACATGAGTTTTGGGGTAGAGTTAATATTCCCTTTCCAAGTAAGGGAACATCAAGAGATGTTTAGAAGGTACCAAAGGAGATCTAGAAACAAGAGGTATATTTCCAAACTATGGTCTACTCCAGGCCCCTACCATGGCAGTGATTTTTGGCTTAAGCTGTTTGTCATTACGATGAACACTGTGCCTGATCTAACACCTCACCGTGGCATGGAAGTGGAGGAAAGATGGTAAAATGGGAAAGCCTGCCAATACAGGTATGATCCTTCCCTATAACCTGGACTCCCACCTTCACTCTCTAAAGACACCTCAAATTGAAAGAGAAAAAACAGAGATGAATGAGAGTTTGAGTTCCTTCAGTTCCCCACTCCCCCCACACAGTGGAATCTGTCCACCTTCCCTAAGGAAAGCACAGTCAGCGAAAGCAAGTGTTTCCTAACAACCTACTGTGGATGGACACTGCTTGTGATGGGACATAAAGGTGGATGCAGCATTGTTCCTGCTCTCACTGATGGGTATATGTGTTAAAATTAAAGGAAATTCTAGAAGAAGCAATCACTGGAAGCTAGGTCAATAAAGGCAAGGTCTGCAGACAAATTAAGTCATTAGCCGGATGATAAAGTTTGAGATGGCTTATAAAAGAAGGCAGAGAGAGGAACCACACTTTCGATGAGAACCGCAGACTTAGAGTTAGAAATGGGTTTGGACACTGGAGACCGGGAAGATCAGTGTGACTCAGGAAACAAAAGCAGGGAAGTAATTGAAAATCAAATCCTGCTCTTTCCCTAAAAGTCAATTGTTTCTAATTTTGACTCCTCATTAAAATAATCCGAGAAGCTTTAAAAAAAAAACAGGCATTTTATGGGCCCCATCTCTAGAGATTGATTTAATTGGTCTGGAGTGAGGGCCAGGTATATTTGTTTTATTTCTTTTTTTTTTTTTTTTTAAGATCTCTAGGTGATTCTAATGTACAGCCAGCGTTGAAAGCCACTGTTTAGGTCATCAGAATCCACCAGTTGTATGCAACTGGCATCATTTAAAAGAAGGCTATCAATACTCCTAAATATTCTGCAATCCAAGTCCCGAGTCATTGGATGTAATGCAGATAACATTTTGTAAATCTTAAACAAATGTCATTCAATGCCTCACTTTGTATTCTTCTACCAGGAGGCTGAGCAATGGGGCTTGTCGCCACGTAAAAGAAGAGGGTGAGATCCCACCCACACAGTGGTTCTCTTTGAATAAATATAGTGCCCAGATCCCACGGTCCAGATATTCTGACTTGGTAGTCTGAGATGAAGCTCAAACATCTGTGTTTTCTAAATTCTCATGGCCACTCTCACATTCAGGTCTACTCCTAGAACAAGACACTGACTTTCTAACTCCCACCGCAGACCAGACCAATTAAATCAGAATTTCATGGGTGAACCAGGCCGAGTGCTCTGTAAACCTCCTCACATGACCACAACATGCAGCCAATGTGGTTTATCAGATAAAAATAGGGATTCCAGCATTTCTTACATCATGTCACACGTAGAAATTGACTATTTTTCTAGTATAAGAAAGAAGAAGCAGACTTACAGATATAGACAACAAACTAATGGTGACCAGTGGCGATAGGGCAGGGGGGAGGGGCAGTATAGAGATATGGGGCTAAGGGATACAAACTATTAGGTGCAAAATAAACTACAAGGATATATTGAACAAGATGGGGAATATAGCAAATATTTTATAATAACTATAAATGGAGTATAACATTTAAAAATTGTGAATCACCACATTGTACACCTATAAATTATATAATGTTGTACAAACAATCATACTTCAAATAAATAAATAAAAGCTATTGCTAAAGTTAGAAAAAAGGCAATGTGTGGCACACAATGTCTTTTTGTTCATATTATGTTCATAACATGTATTATTTTATTTTTTATATTATTTATTTTATGTATTTATATTATGTAACACTGGTTATACCAGAGGAGAGGTATTGACTGCAACGGGGCAGAGTGGGAAACTTTTCTATATGTTTTCCATTTGCTTTTCCTGTTTGGAGTTTTTATATGAAAATATATTATTTGATAATCTTAAATAATAAAATACACCTGTAAATTTTAAAAAAAGAAGAAATTGACTACCTTTAAGTTACACTAGAATAAATTGGTAGAGACCTAGAGGCTTGGAATATGGATATATGGGGCCTGATTTTAGAAAAATACCTCTTTATGATTACATAATTATGATATAAAATTTTGAAAATATTATAAGTGGTTATAAATGTAGAAGTCATAGAAAACTTCTTAAACTGATTTCAAAAATTATAATGAGAGACTGAAATTTGTGTTTATGACTAAATCTTCATCATCAGATTTTTTATGCTTGAAATAACTACAGGCTGTCTTTGATTAAGATTTTTAAACTAATTACCTCCTCAAATTCTTCTTAATAATCACTATGAAGAAAAAAATTTCATCTTTTACAGTAGAGGATACTAGGGGCAAGGGGCAAAATGGATGAACACGGTCAAAAGGTACAAACTTCCAGCTATGAGAGAAATAAGTTCTGGGATCTAATATACATCATGATGACTATAGTTAATATATTTATATATTTGAAAGTTGCTAAGAGAGTGGATCTGAAAAATTCTTATCACAAGGGGAAAAAATTGTAACTATGCGGGGTGATGGATGTTAACTAAACTTACTATGGTAATCATTTTGCAATAGACACATACATTAAATCATTATGTTGCACATCTTAAACTTGTACAATGTTATGTGCCACTTATATCAATAAAACTAAGGGAAAAGCAAATATTCCTCATATTCTGAAGTGGAGACTATCTTAGATGTTGGCAATGGCACAAAATACAAGCTTTTAAAGCATGTTTTGAGGCTATGCAGCAAGACACATGAAGAAGTTTTTCCTTGAGGTTCGAAAGGTGTTAGTCATGAAAGGAGACATGTAGGGTTAAAGGTTGTGTGTGTAGTCCTCAACAACAGATCCTGAGCAACAAAGGTGCCCATGTGTTCTTGAATAAACCTGTCTTTTTGTGTTTGTGATGTGCACAGCCTTCCAACGCAAACCCCAGAGAGAAAACTCCTATGGCTTGAGTCAAATCAGAATGAAAGAAGTTAAACGGTCTCTACAGATGACATGATCGTAAATGTAGAAAACCTTAAAGATTTCACACACACACACACACACACACACACACACACACACACAGTTAAACAAATAAATTCATCAAAGTTACAGGATACAAAATCAACATGCAAAAATCAGTTGTGTTTTTATACACTAACAATAAATAATCTGAGAAGGAAATTGATAAAACAATCCCATTTACAACAGCATCAATAAGAATAAAATAGTAGTAAACTTAACTAAGGAGGTAAAAAACTTATACACTGAAAACTACAAAACATTACTGAAAGAAATTAAAGTCATAAATAAATGGAAAGAGATTCCAAGTTTATGGATTGGAGACTTTAAACTGTTAAAATATCAACACTACCAGAAGCAATCTACAGATTCAATGCAAGTTCTATTAAAATCCCAATGGAGTTTTTTGCAAAAGTAAAAAAGCAATCCTAAAATTCATATGGAACAAAAAAGGACTCCAAATAGCCAAAACAATGTGGTGCCAGCCTAAGAACAGACATATGGACCAATGGACTAGAACAGACAGCCCTGAAATAAACCTATGCGTATATGGTGAAATGATCTTTGACAAAGTTTCAAACACTACACAAAGGGGAAAGGATAGTCTCCTCAACAAATGGTGCTAGGGCAACTGGACATCTACATGCAAAAGAATGAAGTTGGACCCTTATCTCACACCATATACAAAAATTAACTCAAAATGGATTAAAGTCTTAATGGTCTTACACGTAAGACCTGAAACTATAAAACTCCCAAAAGAAAACACAGGGGAAAGCTTCATACATTGGATGGCAATGATTCCTTAGATGCGACACAAAAGGCAAAAATAGACAAGTGGGACTACATCAAACTGAAAAGCTCCTTGTGCATCAAAGAAAACAATCAAGAATGAAAAAGCAACCTAAAGAGTGGAAGAAAATCTTTGCAAGCCATATATCTTATAAGAGGCTAATATCCAAAATATATCCAAATAGATCCTACCACTTAATAACAAAAAAAGTAACCCAAGTAAAATGGTCAAAGGACTTAAACAGACCAAGAAATACAAGTGGCCAGCAGGTATATGAAAAGATACTCAATGTTACTAATCATTGGGGAAATGCAAATCAAAACTACAGTGAGATAGATATCACTTAACAGTTATTAGGATGGCCATTTTTAAAAAAATAAATAAAAATAACAAGTGCTGGCAAGGATGTGAAGAAATTAGAACTCTTGAGACCTGTCAGTAAGAATGTAAAGTGACACAGCTGCTATAGAAAACAGAATGGAGTTTCCTCAAAAAATTAATAAGACAACCATACGATCCAACAATCCTGTTTCTGGGTACTTATCCAAAAGAATTTCAGTCAGGATCCTATAGAGTTATTTGCACCCCACCCCATGTTCATTGCAGCAATAGTTATAATAGCCAAAAGGTGGAAACAACCCAAAAGTCTCGTCCAAAATGAATAGATAAAAATATATAATATATACATGCAATGAAACATTACTCAGCCTTTAAAAAGAAGGAAATCCTGTCATATTGCTATGGATGAACCTTCAGGACATTATGCTAAGTGAAATAAGCCAGTCACAAAAGGATAAATATTGCATGATTCCACTTATATGAGATGTCTAAAGTAGTCAAGTGCTTAGATGCAGAAGGTAGAATGGGGGTGGCCAGGCATTAGGGGGAGGATGAAATGGTGAGTTGTGGTTCAATGAGTATAGAGTTTCAGTCATGAATGATGAAAAAGTTCTAGAGATCTGCTGTACAGCAATGAGCATATAGCTAACAATACCATGCACTCAAAAACTGTGAAGAATGTTGATTTCATGTTACATGTTTCTACCACAGAAAAAAAACAAAATTAAAAAAGACAGATATGAACAACAGCTACACTCCATAAGCAGTTAATGATCTAGACACAGATGATCTCCATGGTCCATCCCAGTGGTTTTGAAACTTTTATTGACATTGGAATCATTGTTCACTTAAAATTTTCCCTGTAAACTCAATAAGGAAACTATAAAAGTAGAACTGTTTGTGTTGAGTTGGGTTGGAGGGAAGCGATGCAGATTTTGGACAGCACACACTGTCACTGAGACCTCTGCCTCTTCCTGTCAGCCTGATCCCCAGGTACCCCTGACCTCATCTAAGCTCTCCTCATTTTATAGATAAAGAACCTGAGGCCCTGGGAAGAAAAGGCCCAGGAGTATTCAGTGAGTTGGTGGCATGGCTCTGGCTGGAATCCGCATCTCCTGGTTCCTAGCTTGGTGTTCTCGTTAAGCTCCTCGTGACTAACCTGGGAAATATCCAGCTAACCGTAGGAGGCCACAGAAAAGCAGTCGGCTGTGGAGGGAGGGGGGATTTTTATAACTAATCAGCAGTAGACACAGATTTCCAATTTCAACAGTTTTTTATGCCTATTTATTTCCATTATAGAAATAATATCCATTCATTAAAGGAACTTGTGAAATTGCAGAGAAGCAGAGAAAGGAGAAAAAATTATAATCCCACCAATTATATACACAACCATTAACACTTGAATGTGTTTTCTTTCTTTTAATGAGTAGCTTGTTGAGTTTTCATTGAACTGTGCTCATTCAGTATGTGCAGTTTCATATCCTGCTTATTTACAATATTGTAAGCATTTTCAATTTATAAACAATTCTTTCTCTCATATTTATAAAATATTGCTTGGAAGTAGTTGTGCCATGCAGAACATTTCTTCTAGATTTTTCACCATTTCAAATTATGCTAAAGTGGACATATATCTGTGTATATAATGTATATTTAACAACCATTGATCCACCTTGATAGTGTACCAGAGGGAAATTATGGCATTAAAGAATTTGAAGATTTTTAAGATTTTTGGTACCTAGTTCCACATTACTTATAATATGTATTTTCTTAATTATGCACAATTATATAAGCCTTGTTTTAGAATTCTGGAAATAGAAGGAACTCAGAGGCAGACAACTGCTGAAAATCCTGACATTCTCCTTCCCCATCTTTTTGAAAGCATGTACATATACACACAGAGTTACCAAACTCAGACCATTGTGCTTAGGTAGTTTTTGGTAGAATGGTTCATGAGCGTATTTCCATGTCAATAAATAATACTTGAAGACCAAGCAGATTTTATTAATCACAACATTTTATCCCAGTCACACAGCCAAACACACTCCTGTGAGTCAACTCCCAGTGCACTCAAACCCATATCCCTAGACACAGGTAACAGAATACTTGCAGGCCCACCCCTAAGAGCACAACTCTCAAGGAATAACCCTGGTTGTAGTTCTCATGGGAAGCCGCTGAGAAACACTCTAGAATGAACGTAGGCAGTTGCAATAACATTTTCCCAAATTGGCACTCAACTCAGAGTGATGGTCCAGCATGCCAGTTGCCAAGAGCAGCTGTGGGCCCTGAAACTTGGGTCCCTTGCTCTCATGAGAAGAGGTTTCCAAAATCACAGTGGCTAAGGCAGAAGTTTTGGCATCAGAATGTTCCAGCCTCAAGTCATGACTCTACCTCCCACTGGCTGTGTGGCTTGGATTAACTTCCATAATTTCTCTAAACTTCAGTCTCCTCCTACGTAAAATTGAGTGACAGTAGTTGCTGCCTCATAGGTTGAAATGATGATCAGATGAGACAAAGCGTGTAGAGTACTTGGCACCATAGCCTCGCAGACACGCAATCCATTTTAGCTATAGTTATTAAACTATTTGAGGACCTTTGCACCAGCTTGTCTCTGACCCCTCACAGCTTTCTCTTCTCACTCACAAATAGGACTTTCTCTTTCTCCATTTCTCTATTAACAGACAATGCTATTTTAACTGATAATTCCCAAAGACGTCATTCTGGCAATGAATATGGCAGTCCACAATGTGATCATATTTATCTTATCACAAATGGCATTAATAGCTCAAGCTGGTTGAAATTGTCATTAACTATTTTAAATAAATAAGTTTCTTTGGTGCTTACTAGTCCCAGGAGCTTTATATGGCTGTATCCCCTTCAGTCTTTACAAGCCTGTGAACTATTATTATGACCATTTTTCAAGTGAGCAAACGGACATATAGGCAGTTCAAGAAGTTTGTTGAAAGTCTAGATGGTGAAGACTCAGGATCTGAATCGAAGCCTACTGAACTACAAACCCTAAACCCCATTCACGAGGCCAGGGGTCAATAAACTTTTTTCTGTAAAGAGCTGGATAGTCAATATTTTAGGCTTTTCCAAGCCATACGGTCTCCATCATTACTACTCTCCTCTGCCACTGTAACGTGAAAGCAGCCGTAGACAACCCGGAAACACATGAGTGTGCCTATGTGCAATAAAACTTTATCATGGACACTGAGATTTGAATTTCATATCATTTTTCTATGTCACCATATGCTATTCTTCTTTTCATTTTTTCCCAAACATTTAAAAGGTAAAAACTATTCTTAGCTTGTGGCCCATATAAAAACAGATGGTACAATGTAAGTTCCATCTACAGAGAGAATGTGATGATCAGGTAACATGAGACTCTCCAGGCATATTAGGCTATTTTGAGGTGACCAGGCTCTCCCCTAGGTCTTTGCTGTGTTATTCCTTTAGGCTACAAACTCCAGCCGTTGTCCCCCTTCTCAACATCTACCTTTGTCGGTCATACTCCTTGTCATACTTTAAGCCGAACTTCACTGTTACTTCTTGCAGGAAATGCAATCAACCCACCCTACCCCCACCCCCATACTAAGTTTGGTGCCCTTTTTCTGCTCCCGCAGCGCCCCGTACATTCCCGCCAGAGTGTCTACCACACTGGGTTGGAACGGCTGGCTTACCTGCTCCAAGGACAAGTGCCGTGAAAGCAGGCTCCTGTCTTGATTATAATTGTACCTAGTGACTAATACAGTGTTTGGAATATACGAGAGCTCAATAAATGTTGAGAGGAGGGACAGGAGGGAGGGAGGGAAGTAGGGAAGGGGGAAGAGACAAATAACAGATGTCCTTAACCATAAATACAGGCTCTGAATGGGATATGGAGATGCAGGAGAGTAGGGGAGGAGCTGACTCCAAACCATTAGGAAAGAAGTGGAAGAAAAATTGCCCGAAGTGGATGCAGAGATCCTATTTCTGCTTCTCATGAGGGGTAGGTCATGATCTCCTCTACAGATGGTTGCCCATTGTGATGGGACAGTGAAGAAAGGCAGAAACAAGTCTCTCAGGTTTGTCCCATCAAGGCCCAGGCAACAGGTACCAACTTAGACATTCTGGGTGCCCTGTGGATTCCCAAGTCATTTAGGTCGTGCTCTTTGCCAGTGGAGTGTAGACCTGGCAATGGCTCAAAAATCAAAATGGTGTCTTTTAAACATGTTACCTTTTTTATATATTTTTAAAATGTTATAGCAAATAAAAGAATCCAACTGGAGACACAAAGAGAAAAGAAATTAAAGGGTCGGAGGTGAGATGGGGAAGTAGCTAGCTAAAAGCCTTCTTCCAGCTTTAAACAAATTTACTCTTTTTAAGAGATTATCAGAGCTTGGATTTGTTCTCCAAAACTCTCCTTTGAAGCTAAGAGTTTAATCATCCCACACCATTAATGCTTCAGATTTGGGATTTTTTCCTTGTCTTGGTCAGGTGCTCTGTGGGAAAGCTTCTCTGAGACAAAAATATAGGGATTAAAAAGCACCAATTTCTCACAGCACTGCTGCTCTTTTCTTCCCCCTCCCCTCACCCAAACTCTCTTGTCCATCAGTGCAGTGCTCCAGGGAACATGCCAACACCTGCTTCTACCAAGAGACTCTTCGGAGGTGCACACACAGATCTGATTGCATGGGTTCAGTCACACCCCAGATCTCTCCCTCATTCACTCCCTGAATGCTTGTATTTGCCAAAAATGATGCCTGTCACTGGAGAGCTGGAGAAGCAGCCAAGAAACGCCCACCATCACACTCACGGCCTTGGCCTCCTTTCCCTGCCCCCTGCTATGTCTCAAAGAGAAGAGGTGCTTCTGGATATGGACTGGCACCAGCTTGTCTCTGACCCCTCACGGCTTTCTCTTCTCACTCACTATTAGGACTTTCTGTCTCCCCATTTCTCTGTTAACAGACAATGCTGTTTTAACTGATAATTCCCAAAACTGTCATTCTGGCAATGAATATGGCAGTCCACGATATCCCCTTAAAGAGGTGTACTACTCTTAAAAAGAAGAGGTGTATTGGGTAGATTCTGCTCAAAAAGGGCGTGAAGCCTTCTCCCTGCCATTTGGGAAATGAATAAAGCTATGGACTTTGTATGGACATGAATTCCAGGCCCAAGTCTGCCACTAACTTGGCTGGTGTCTTTTTCACAAAGCCATTTGACTTCTCTGAGTTCAGATGCATCCTGCGACACACCATCCAGATGCCCTATAGCCATTGGGAGCATTGGAAGTTGACAGTTCTCGGCTGAAAAACCCTCTGAATTTTTTTCTTGGCTGAAACACCCATGTAGCCAAAAGCTGCATTTAATGACTGGTTGGTCACTGCAAAAGTACAAAGGCCTGGCCCCCTTGACCAATTTGGAACAGTTCTGCAGGGCCATCCCAGCTTCCGGGTTCCCTGCAGGATTAGCTACGCCCTTGTCGGGACTGCATGGGGTTTTAACTCTGCCCAGTCCTCCTCCTTTTACTTCCCTGCAGGTGTTGATCCCAACAGCCACCCCATAAAATTCTTGCACACGAATCTCTCCACAAGTCTTACCCAAGACTCAGAGTTTGCCACCCACCTGGGATACTGGTCCTTAGCTTTCCCATTGATCCATGACGGGGCTGTGCTAGACGTCTCCGTTCCTGTCCGTAAACCTGAGTAAAGCCCAAAGGCCCAACTGCCAGGTGTGTGATATAACCATCAGAGGCAGCAGCAGCCGGGTCTCACGTGCCTCTGAATCCAACTGAACTACAGAACCCAGGATACGGCGCTTCAAACGCTATGAAACAAGTGTTCGTGGCAAACAGAGACACTAAATACTAGGGTCTCCGGGTTGGAGCCCTGTCTCTGCCACTCACTTGTGGGATGACTCCAGGTGAGTCTCTCTGCTGGGCCTCATTTTCTTAATCCACAAAGTAGGAGGTTTTGTCATGTTTCTCCCTTCTCCTCATTTTAAATAAATACATGTGCTCTCTGCTTTGAAAAGAAAAAAAAAAAGTTGATCTTTGGACACATCAGTCTCTCAATACGAACCAAAATCACACACTAGGTACCTAATTAAGTGTGACTCTGAATGGCGCCCTCTGCAGGCCTGGTCCTTGGAAACCTGTGGTCTGAGGCTGGCTGGCTGACTGTACAGGGCCAGACAGACACAGCCTCCCTGGATCCATCATCCACAAAGGAGAAACCTGCTGCGAGCTCAAGCTTCAGTTTATAAGGTTCTCGTGTATTGGGAATTCTCGTGTATTCTCGACGGGAATGGAAACTAACATATATTGAGTACCCGCTGCGTTCCTATCACTGATTTACATACTTTTATGTAGTTAGTTCATTCAGTTCTAACAACACTCCCTCAAGTTAGGCCATTGCCATCTCCACTTTACAGATGAAGGCTACAGAGGACACGACAAACTAGAGTCACGCATGGGGAACGTGGAAGGACCAACGCTAGAACCCACCATGGTTCCATCCACGGTGCTAGGAGTGTCTGGTCCTTTGTCTTGTCAGCTAGAGTTGGGCTCCTTGACAGCAGGCCCCATGTTTCTCTTATTGGTCTCCTAAGCACCTGGCACCGTGGCAAGCCTCTGTCATTACTAAATGCATGTTTATAACATGAATTAATTAGACCCCCTGACGTCCCCACTTGCTCTTTCTATTACACTGTCATACAATCAGCCTTGCTTCGTCACCTCTGAATTTTTCTAAAATGATCAATCTTGAGACAGAAGATCAACCCCAAATCATGAAGATGTAGCTTATTACAATCTCCCCACTTACAGGGGGCCACCAGTCATTGGGTCCCTTTGGGATTCTGTACCTGGGTCACTGGCTCCAGCACTGTCTCTTTGCATGAGATTGGCTCGCTTGGGCTGGCCGAGCTAGGGCATCCATTGATTATTCCTAAAAAGCCATTATGTTTCTGAAAGCCGTTACATTTCAAGGTGGTTTAAATACATCCATCTCGTCATTTTTAACCATGCCCACAAAAAGCATCCTAAAGATATTTAATCATTCAATTAGACTAAATGAGGCCAAGGTATACGCTGCTGCCTCAGAGGTTATCATACTTAATAAAACATACTTTATAAACCCCATGAAGGCTGTAATTAAATTTACAAGGAGCCCTCCGCATAACGTGAACAAAGGATGTCTGAATCTCGTGTGGGTGTGTGTTTTGTGAGTGTGTGTGTGTGTGTGTGTGTGTGTGTTTTAAAGTCCTGTTCCATAAGGATTATAGCTCCCCTGCTGTTTGGAAAAGATAATTTCACTTGTAACACTAATAACTTGAGCAGGGGAGAAGCTGGCCTGGTGAATGGAATGCACTTCACTGCACATCTTGGCTCAGCTAGAAATCGGAAACAGATGGTCCTTGCGGCTGGTTTCCCACTCGAGCCCGCGCGCTGCCAGCCTGTGGTCTTCAGTGAGCTGCTGCTGGCAGTCTGTGACTTGAACATAGTAGGGCAGTGGCAAAAGAAATCAAATCTCTTCCAATGAGCAGCAAGTTATAATGAAATTTGACAGATCTGACATTCTATACCCAACATCTAGTTAGAATATATTAACCTTTTCGTTTTCTTAAGCGCCTTGCCTAGAAGTTGCGAATATACTTATTAGAAGGTTGGGTTGTAGGCCTTTTTTTTTTTTTTTCTTTTTTTCTCTTTTAACAGAGGGCAGAGGGTTTAGCCCAATCTTGGGTGGCAACTGGTTAACAGAAAACGCAGAGAAAATAAAAGTCAGAGAATCTCTAAATGGCAACGAGGCCCAAGAACGGCCGCTCAGGAGACAACCAGTTCTTTGCAGGGCCTGGTGGGTGAATTTCTGCTGAAAAAAATTATCAATATTTCTCCTGAGAAAAAAAAAAATACATAACCTAGATCAAAACTCCGGGCCATCTCCGGGCATATCATTAAAATGGATGGGGCTGTCTGGACCCCCTGGCATTTTCTTCAATTCTGCCCTTTTCAGCTTTACAGCATTTGCTTCTGCCATACGGTGAGAAAACCATGCCAGGTGACTTGGGACACTTTTTTTTTTTTTAAGTCACCACACTCATGCCCAGTAATGGTGAGTACCTGTGCAGAAGACTTCACTCCTTTCTTCCAAAAGGGCTAAATCTCCCACCGGCGACTTTGGCATTTTTCTGGGCTTTGGAGATCTAGGCTGGCCGTGCTTTTGTGTAGATTCTTCCTCTGATTTGGAAGCTTGCGTGTGAGTACACACTCGTTTTCAGTGTTAGACAGTGATGTCCTGAACATCATTTTAGGATTTTCCACCTGATTAAGGCTAGAGAAAGACCTAGGTCTCTTAATAGTCTATAATCCCCTCTTCAATACAGGCTTTTTTTTTTTTTTTAAAGTCTTAGACACCCATTGCCCTAAACTGAACTTCTCTATAGTTTCAGCAACATGGTACATTTCTAATTTCATTATTTCCAGAAGCCCGGTGAGTCAAGGCCATACCGATTTATTAACCCCAACATCCAATGATACAAAAGAAATTGTTAAAAATCTTCTGAGAGCTCACTAATTGGAGCAGGAAAAGTGTGGGCTTTTTTGTCAAACAGACAGAGTCAACTCTGTTAGTCCTGCTTTAGTTTGTGTCCCGAGGCAAGGCGCTTACCTTTTTACCCTGATCTGCACATTGAAAATAATCATACCAACCTCCAGGGGTGTTATGAAAGTTAAACGATTTATCAAACCTGAAAGCACCTTAGAAAGGGTCTGGCACAAAGCAGGTGCTAAGTCCTACCGTGGTTTAGGAGCAGTACCCGCGTGGTGAAGCGCTGGGGTCATCACTCCCAGGCTGGGATCCTTCTTCCGTCTCTAACTCCAGGCCCCTCAACAAGTTGCTTCAGCTCCTAGAGCCTGTTTCCTTGTTTGTCAAATAGGATTAATGATAGATCCTACCTCATAAGGACCTATCTTAAAAAAAAAAAAAAGATCTTAGAAGAGCGCCTGGCTAAGAGAAAGTACTCAATGCATGTTAGCTGTTATTATTACACGTTGCATTCAAAATCGAGTTGCTCTTCTAGAGTTTCAAATGTACTCATGGCCCTAGAAACAAAGCTTGCAAAGGAGGAAAAAAAATTGTTGCCTACTTTGCAGAAGTTCCTGTTAAATGAGTGAAGGAAGAATGGAAGGAAGGACATACGTTAATTTAAGACAAATAATAATATAGTCAGTCTATGTGAAATTATCAGTGGATGATACATATAAGGAAGACATCAGGAATTCCAAGTTGTGAGAGGTCACTGAGGACTGGCTTCTTGAAGGAGGGTGTTGACTTGGAAAGGCAAATGTTGTCCTGGAAGGGGCAATGTTTAAAGCCAAGGTAAATGAAAAGGCTGTGTAAATATGAGAAGAATGTAATCACGTTTCAAATCGACGAATATGCTGTGCCTTTTCACTATCTATCTTTTCACCATTTGGGGAGCCCCTACCATTTGTCCAGCACTGAGCTTGACCTCAGAGCTCCTGAAACAAACAAGACACAGCCCCTGCCCTCAAGGATCTCAGAGTCTGAGAGGGGAGGATGACTGGGAGGCAGATGGTTCCAGGAGAGGGTGCTAAGAGCTGAAATAAGCAAGGTACAGATTATTATAGAGACCCCTTTTTTGAGGTTCTCCCTCAACAAAGTACTAATAATAACATAATATCAATAACAAAATAATAATTGCTTGAAAACTCATTACATATCAGGAAGTAGTGACTTTATGCATATTTTTGCTATAAACTAACTATACATACATATATATTTAATAACAATTGCTATCTTCATTTTTCTGATTAGGACACAGAGAATCAGAGAGGTTAAGTAACCTAGGGTGGTCACACAGTTAGTAACCAACCAAGGCAGGTTATGGGCAATTGGATTTCAGAAACTGCCTTTCCCACGACTCTACTCTCCAGCCTCTGAAAGTCATTAATATTCCACTTCATTTTGACTTTTAGCAACATATGACAAAACCCAAAACCTCTCCTTGGCATCGTACACCTGTTGGCAGCAGAGTGTTCAAGGCCTTGATCCAAATGCACTGCAGCAAAGACAGATGGGAATCCCCCATCCCCTCTGCTCTCCCAGGTTGTTCCTATTCAACCAAGGTGGGGGCAGGGGGGTAGCTGATTTGGGTAGCATTAGCCATGACAGCCAGAAAGAGGCTGGAAAGTGACTTGTTTTATTATCCCAGAGGCTTCATTTTCTGAGAAAACAATCCCCTTTCTAGGGTTCCCCCAAAGTCCCCCAGACCATATTCCTCATCCATGCCCAGCAGCTTAACCCATCACTTGACTTCATAGCTACGGAGATTCCTACTTCTTATGAAACATGTTCAAAGGAAGTAAGAAAGCCCAAATCCTGCTGGGCTCATTTCTTGATGAGAGTGCTGTTTTTGCCTCAGATTCATTCACGTGCCGTGGGAAGAAGTATTCAAATGACAAGAGTTAAATTCAAAGCATGTAGCCGCTTTCTGTTATATTTTTTTTTCCTGTGACTGAAAGCAAACCATTTACATGTTTGTTTCCAAAAAGGCATCTGTCAGCAATCAAAGGGGAAAAATGCATAAAGCAAATGCAATTGTTTGGAGTAGCATTTCCTGGATCATGTTAAATGCTTGAATTGCTCCCCATTATGCTCACCAAATAATTTCATTTCCCACAATAATTGCAATATTTAACATGTTTTATTTAATCTTGTTTTAAGGCTATTAACAACGGGCCACACTGTGAAAAGACTGATTGCTATATGGAAAAGGAGAGTTTCCACCAGCCTCTCAGAGAACAATGATAAAGTTAAATGCACCTAATTGTTCTGGGTTTAAAACATTATTATCCAATAATATTTCTCATTTCTTTATTCAAAACTACTGTGCCATCTCCTGTAAAATCCTCGCGGGTATTTCCATCATTCACAAAGTGAAATCTGGACTGCGGTTTACCTCATGCCCCATTCATTCATAAATACTGGGCGTGCATAGGGTGTTCTGAGTCTCAGAAATGCAGCGCCTCGGATAAGAGACACCTCCAACTTCAGAGGCTGCTGCGGGACCAACTCAGAAATTGGACCCACAAATCCAAAAATATCCACGTGCCTTTATGCCTTGGGAGAAGGCTGAGGAGACTATAAAGCAAAGAAACTTTGGTTTTGTCTGCTTGTCAGAGGCAAGTAGGAGAGGCTGAAATGGAACAAGAGGTCGATTCAAAGACAGAAATGCCACTTCATTTCTTTTTCCCTTTTATCTTCTTTTCCCCGGTGTACGCTATTTTACATTTATATAGAGTTTTCAACTTGTTTCTCTCTTTATTCCTCTAAATGGTAAGCTGAAGAAAGACTAGGTCATTTTAATGACGCTGCCGTTACACAAGGCAACCACCATTTTGACCGGCAAGCTGTGGGCAAGGTCCTGGCAGAAGGTCCTTTTGCTTGTGGACACTGAAGGTAACTTAGGATTCCCTGTGCTGCCACAGACTCTTTCTGAATAGAGAGGTGATGCCAGCGTAATAAAGACTACAAAGACGCTTCTAAGAGGAACGACAATAACCATATTTGATGATCATTCCCCATACCACTTCCTACCCCCCATATTATTAGAAGAAATGCCATCAAATGAGGGATGAGAAGGAAAATAAATGCCTTATTTATTGTGTTTGTGGTTCAGTCTGTAGAAGCAGTCTGTGCCTCATGCTTTAAATCATAAAACATTTCAGGTGCACCTGGATAAAATTTGCTTTGCTGAAATTATTTTTGTCCAAACAGCTGTTTACCTGATGCTAAGTGGTTAAAAGAACACCAGCTAAGGAAGAGGTCAGAAATAAGAAAGCAAAAAAGCCACCAAATTTAACCTCTTCGGAAAATATCATGTGTCCTGAATAACTTCATCTAAATATTTTTCAGTTGAATCATTATTATTCAGTCAAAAATGTGATGAGAAAAATCCGCTGGATAGTTGGACTCTAAATGCACACATAGTTCAACTGCCCTGGAAAATACTGTAGATAAATTCTCTCATGCTCCGGAGTACCTGAGTAGGAGACCTGCTGTGTAGAGAATTGTAATATTACTGCTAGTTTCTTGGAGATCAAGAAATCACTCATATTCAAAAAAAAAAAATGGGATGTGTTTGGTACACTGTTCTTAAAAAGGTATTTCTGCTGTTCCTAATTTCACATGATTAGAAATGATAAAATGTAATACATACAAGACATTCTGCCTACTTCTTCCTTCTTAGTCCTAAAGTCAAATGACTTGAAATTCAGCAGTTACTTGGACTTCTCAGTTAAAAAAAAAAATTTAAAACATCATTTACAGTCATTCTTATTGGTAGGTCCATGTTGTGGTTTATTTTTCCAGCTAAAGAGAGGATGTGTGGTTAAAAACCCCTGTGACAGAAGATGGCTTGGTTACAGTAAGGAAAACAGATGCAATTTTCCCCGAATAAGGAAGTACTCATGTCAAGTGTAGCCTGAATTGTGTTAAACTGGATTGATAATGACTGATCAATTTATTTACAAAGAATGGAAAAGCCCAGAATTAATTTTTTGTAAAAAAAGGTACATCTAAAAGGAGAAATGGTGCCTAGCCTAGATTAGAACTTGTGAAATATCAGTAATGTCTTTACTCACAGAAAAACACACATCAAAATACAATACCAAAGCTGAACCAAAAATCAAGGGACTTGAACACCATCCCCTCGTGTTTACGTTCCTTCACCATCAAATCAACTAATTATTTTTTTTTAAATCAGGTAAGGAAGGAGAAATATTTTTCCCTGGGTGTTTTTTTTTTTTTTAACTCCTTTAAAACCTGTTTAGCTGTCCCCAGATTTAGTTTGAGACTTTTCGCTTTGCTTCCAACGAGATGTGTAAGACAAGAAAACTGAGCTAAACACTTTTTAAAATGCACAGCTCACGTTCTTGAGAAAAGTGGCTGTGAAAAACAGATACTGCATCAGACTTAAAGTTGAAGACGCGGGGGGAGTAGGAAGGAAAAAAAAACAGCCCAAAACATCGCATGATAGTCTCTAAACAGTTCCATCTGTCAAGCAGAAATTTTAGGCTAATAGCCTGTGGCGATCTCCCTCCGCAGTCCACTACCTGCCTTTGTCCTATTAAATCTCTTTATTCTCCTTAAAAAAAAAAAAAAAAGAGGGGGGATTGGTTGTTGGAAGGAAAGGAAAAACCTTGCAGACCAAAATCATCTGAGTGATGAAGCCCTAATTTTAACTGCCTCTCTTTGATGTGTAGCAGTGGGTTCTTGCTTTTTAAAAAGGAGAGAGAGAAGACAGTGCTCGGAGCAGAAGACTTTTCATCTCCACTTCACCTTGCCACTGGGTCTGTGAGAGATTGGTTCATTGTCAAGGAGATTTTTTTTTTTACCCATGATTCCATATGGTATGGACCGGACTACATGTTGCCCCACATGCCACTGCAAATGTTTTCTCAATTAGGTGTCTTATCTCCCGTGAGTTAGCATCAGATGAAGCTTGCTGACAGCGTAATGGCAGGGAAAGCTTCCGACGGTTCCATCAAATGGCAGCTCTGCTACGACATCTCGGCCAGAACTTGGTGGATGGTGAGTTGGCAGCCGGGCTGCTTTTTTTTTTTTTTTTTTTTTTCCCTTTTCTATTTTCCCTCCCTCTTTGACAAAATGTCCCAGACCTCACATTCATCAAATTCACATTTGATTTTTTTCACACTCTTCAGTGAGGCAGCCTCACACTGCTTCCTCTTGCCATCCTCTCTCTGCCACTCTGCGACTTGAGTTCCCAGGAATGCTGGTCCTGGTTTTCCATGGGACAGTGTATAGGAGTTGTTTGGGTTTGGTTTTTTTTTTTTTTTTTAATTTTTTTTTTAAAGAGTATCAGAAGTTTTAAGGTAGAGTTGGATATTTTAGGCAAGCCGGTCTTGGGGTAAAAAGATACTTGTCCTGGCCCTCAGGTTTTACTCCCTTTTTCTAGCTTTACATCCCCTTTATTTTTGTTTTCAGGGACTGTGGGGTGCCTGGTTTGTCCTTGGCTGTGGTGTTTTCCGAGGACGCGTGCTGGACACTAGGGAGAAGTAAACCCTGGTGGGTTCCGGTCCTGCCCCATTAATTGGGTTGTCTGAAGTCACCTATGAGAGAACTGTGGTCCCCACGCCCTGTTTTCCATCCAGGGACCCACAGCTCTCATCTAACTTCTCCCCATTTGTTTATGTCAGGGCAGGTCTTAAGTCTCTGAGCAACTCTAGCGCTGAGTGGAAGAGACCCACACACGCTATCTTTTCGATATTCTGGGCACAAATAAAGTTTTAGCAAAGTCCCACCATGCGGCCCCAGAACGAGTTAACTCACGTGTCACGGTCAACCAGGCCAGACCACCTTTGACATCTGTGATCTATAAGAGGTGGACGGAGTCGGGAGGATGCACAATGGCTTATTGTCATGGGAGACGCAAGTCCTGTGAGGAAGGGAGTCCTCAAATCATTACCGCCCTCGTTAGGGTGGTGTCCGTTAAGGATTAATTCGTTAGCAGTGCATTTCTAGTTTTCTGTAATTATTATTCTTGCGGCAAGCGTGAATTCTTCCAGGGAGAGAAAAAAAAGTTTGCCGCCAGGACAATGAATGTATTATCCATTCCTAACTGGACCGTGAACTTCAGCTCATTTCACATAGATATCAGTTTAAGAAAAAAAAGAGAGAGAGTGGTGTTGAAGGGGGAGGTTGGCGAATGGAATTACAAGACGGGACATGTCGGTTTCATTGTATGATCTGCGGGCCGAGTCCTCCCTTCCCCTTCCTGGACCAGCGGTGGTATCATTTTGGCAAGTTTTAGGAATTCTGAGGACTGAGAGACTATTACAAGTGAGCTTCCGCAGGATTCTATCCGGCTGCTTCTTGGGGTGCAGTGTGTCCCTCCTAAGGATCTTGAGTTAAGGTGGTTGTGGGTATGTGTGTACATGTGTGTTTTTCACTTGCAGTTGCTTAACCGGACGTTAGAAAGTTTACCAGTGATTTCAGCACAATGTTACTTGCAGCTTTTGGTTAACTGGACTAGCAGCAGACTATTCACTTCGATCCTGAACTTTTATTCAGGGCACTTGTTTTCCCATTAGCGTTTCTGCCAGCAAGAACAAGGTTTGCTTGTATGCTGTGATGTTTTCTATTGCCTCGCCTTCTACAGCTTGCTAAACACTAGAAATGAATGTACTGATTGGTTCAGCTATTATTTTCTAAGCTAAGTTGTAAGTTTGGTTTTTTTTTCAAACTGCACGCTGATGTCATATTCTGGGTGACATTCTACTTCCTTGTATTTCAAGAGCTCATAGATTTTATAGACTGTTACTTTTTATGGCAAATTGTGTCATCTTTTTTTTTCTTTCTTTCTTGCAAAGATCACCAAATGCTCCTCTTTTTCTTAACTTGCAAAACTGTCATTTCTTTTATGTAAAATTTACTTGGAAGTTGCTTTTCATTTAAAATTATTTTACAGATGTTTTACCGCAGGGAAGATAAAATATAAAAGTGGTGGAAACATTTAGCAATACAGTTGACTGAAAATAAACAATGCTGTAAGCTCACAGGCTGCACACTACAGGAAGTTTCTCAACTTCAATACTTCTAGAGCTTTTGCTTTGAAAAGGGGGCGAGACATCAGAGTTCTCTTTCAAGAAGTTGTGGAAGTTACTATAGAGGATAAATCAATTTTTTTAATTCCCCTCCAAGGTGTCCACACACCGCAGCATTTTAGATCTGTCAGTTACAAATAATTTTGATGTAACTTTCCCGTTCCTGATGGGAAATTGAGGACTTTGGTGAAGGGGGAGAGGGTTAATTAAAATTAAAACAAATTTTGCCTTTTCTCCTAGCTCTTGTCTTTCCTTGAATAGCATTCATTCCCTCTCCCTCCGCACCCCCACCTCCTCATTACCCCAAACAATTTTCCCCAACCAAAAAAAAAAAAAAATTTAGATTTGTCCCTAGCTGATATGCTGCTTTAACCGAAGAACAGTACAAGATCGGAGTTTCACACTAAAGGCAAATAAAGCTTTAAAATTACCTCATGCGTCATCTGGCGGCACAGACTCCGGGCGGCATAGTGGGAACCTCCGGCTTGGTCCTCCCAGCATACAAAGGCAACTCAGTGAATGCCCCCTCCGCCCCCGTGGAGGGTCGGCCTCAGCTGCCAGCACCAGGATATGCAATTTTGCTTTTTAATGAATCGTAAACAATTTGTATGGCAAATGAGTTTGTTTGTTTTAGTTTGGGGGCATATGTTGGACCAGGTTGTAGACAGCCATTCCCTACTCCAAAATTTGGGGGGAGAGTGGAGAGAGCCCCGGATCATTTTTAGTTTTCTAAATAATAAAGACCCACTGGAATGAAAGAAACTGGTTAATAAAAGACTGAGAATAACAACCTCTCGCCTCTCCCTCCCTCCCCATCCCCACCCCCTCTCCTAACGCACCCTGGCTTACAGTAGGGTTCTAACTGCACTTTTTGCCAACTAACTGAAGGTCGGTCGGCTAAATTAATCGTGGTTTTTTAAAGTGTAAAATTTAGCTTTGTCTTTAAAAGGCTACTTTTGTTTAAGAAACAAGAGTTTTAAATTGAGAAACACTGAGAAGGGCCTTCTCTTTCTTTCTTTTTTTTTTTTTTTTTTTGGTTGAAGCTAATGTTGTCTTGAGAGGCTTGGGTATAAGAAATGCTAAATACACTTTTGATATCAAAATGGAGCAAGAAAAAGGTCTTGACATCCAAAAGTCAGATGAAAACTTTTACTCCAACCCAGGAAGTTGTGAGCAGCTGAGACGTTAACAAGCAACCAGGGTTCGAGCATGTACATTTTAACAGTAATTACCTTTGGCGCTGCCACTTATGAGAAATCTTTTGATATCTGAGCCACTTCTCTAATGCTTTAATCATGCAAATCAAGAAATAGATATTACGTATCAGCTTCATCTAGCTCTGCTGTGACATCTCTATTTGAAACCTTCCGACATAAAACTAAGGAAAAAAACCCTTGTGAAATTTTCCTTCACCCCAAAGGAAATGGGAGCACCCTGGATGCCTGTATATGCTTCAAAATATAATTCTGCCCCCTGGAATTACCTCCGTTCCACCCACGTGGCATTAAAATAAAGGCAGGATAAACATTCTCCTTTTCTGAATGATTTACTGATAACAGGGTACTATGGGACTATTTTTATGTGAATTATAAAAGACACTTGTCTTGCTGCTTCAGTCAAATTTAAAAACTCATAGTGACTATGAAGTAAAGGCTATGAAATCATCCTGCAGCTTCCTCGCCCCTTGCTACATTCCCGAGCACCTATTTTGGTAGCATTCTCTTTAGAAATCGCCATACAATTTTTCAATGAAGAACTCTCCATCACTTAATCCAAATTTTTATAACTCAGGTTTTGTATGCCAGGAAAATACTTGGGCAGGAAGGATATGCTATGCCTTATAATGTAAATGCCTTTTAAAATATATCTGTATATAGGGGTGTGTGTGTATATATACACACACACACACACACACACACAAGGTACTTCTATGAAATTGTGTTCAACAATTCCGAAAAACCTCTCAACTCTAGCCTACTTCCCAAATGACTGGCAGCCCTAACCACTGCAGACCCAAGAACTCGCATTTCATGCAAACCTTTTGTTGGTATTTGCTTGGATTCACCTCTTATGTTGTATTTATCATTGCAATTTTTTAAATGTTAATTCTCAACTGAACGGCTTTTGTCGGTGATCCTTTTCCATAGTTCTTTGAAGGCATTGCCTAGTGAAGAATTTTCTATGCCTTTGCACTAGTCCTTTCATGATGGTGATTAAAATGATTTGGAATTCGCTATAACGGCTATAAGTGAAAAGAATTAAAGTGAGGGAATTCAGTAAATAGTAAATCCTATCATATTCTCAGCATCCAGTATTTTTTTCAAAAGAAAGTGTCCATGATAAATATATTTACACAAGTTCTGTTTCAAGCATTTATATACTTGAGCTTATTTTTAAAACACACAGTTGTCTTATTTTTTAACCACCATTATCAATATGTGTGACTCAATTAATATCCAAGAATATGCATTAACTTCAAAGGTCTGTATGTTCCAAACATTATTTTCTCACAGTATTAGCAATAATCAGTTGAATAAAGTAGTATTTTTTTTCTCCCACATCCATTAAGACATTATCCTTATCATTTTCTTCTTGGTTAGCCTTATACAACATTTTTCAAAGGACCATTTACTGTGCTTTGGAAGAAGCAGATACATTAAGCTATGTTCCTCTTTTTTTTCTTTAAATCAAATTATGATCCAAATGTACTTCATTCAGGAATGTGATTGGTTACTTAAGCTAGCCTATGTATTTCTCCTATCTCTTTTAAAAATCTTGATTTCCTGTTATTACGCTCCTATTTTTCCTGTGAACTCTAGACAGTAAAATAAGTGCTTTGTCCTTACTTATTTTCTAGTTGATTTTCCTTCACCTGTCCTGAATATTGTCAGGAATGTTTCTAATTTAAAACCAAAAGAATCAGGGGCTGATTAGAAGACAGGAAATTGGAGGATTAAACTGTCTGGTTGAACTTCCTTTACTTATCAGCACTCAGTAACTCACACTGGATTACAAACTCAGCAGGACAATTTTTACAAAGCATTGTTCCTTCTGGATGTTTACATATATACAGTGCATGTGCGGGGTGGGGGTGTGCACGTGTGTGTGTGTGTGTAGATACATGTGCGTGCTGTATGTGTCCGTGTGTGCATTCATGAGTATGGAGACAAAACAACCAGCAGCTGGTAGTTATAAGTCGATGCTTTAAAGTGGGATAGTTTTAAACCAAAGGGTCATGAAAGTTCGTTTAAAGACTGTAATCCCGGGATATTCTCGAAACTTTCTTATTAAAACAGTTCTGTGCAGCCAAGCAAATAAGGAGATACTATAAGGGAGAAAGCAAGATGCACTATTTTGGAAATAGGAAATAGATGGCGGCCGACCTTACCTAGCTCATCTCTCCTTCGTTCTGCTCCAAATTCCCAGCACTCATATTACTGAGTAGAGAAGGTGAGTGAGAGGGTTAATCCATAAGGCTTCCAAAGCCACTTTGCGATCCCCTTGGCATAAGCTGAGAAGGGACTCTCTCTTCCTGGGCCTGCAGGTCTGAATGTTCCAGGTGAGTGTGTATTGCGAAATGAGTGTTTGGCAGGGAATGAAATAGCAAATCAGGGCAAGAGGGTCCGGGTTCATCTTAGGCCATTAGATCATTTAAATTTGAAAATAAATAATAAAAACAAACCACTGACCTAGATTTTTACTGTGCCATGCACATTTGCAGAGCTGTGTTCTAGAAACCATGCTGAGAATTCCTTTTCCTGACCTCACTCTGCTCACCTGCCTTGCCCTCAATAAATCTTTGCTGATTTGGCTTAGGAGAGCTCTGGAATAATATCTAACAGTTTTTCCTGCTCCCGATTGAAATGGTGGATTTTACTGGGAAAAACTGATGGAAAAAATGGAAGAGATGATCTGGCAAAATGAGTTGGTCAGTTAAACTGATAGATCTGGGAGTTGAAGTGTAGGGGCTTGTTCTGGTAGTCCTTCATTCATTCAGATATGTTCTGAGCCCCTGCTAAGGGCCTGGGGCCGAGGTGAGGCGAAAATCAAGCAGCTGTTTCTGCCACGTGCAATCATTCAAGGTTTAAAGGCTCTAGGAAGCCAACCTCTCCATACCTAACTGCAAATTTCATCCTAACAGCAAACAATGGTACAAACTGTCTGCTAGAATCTGTCCTAGTGCTTTACATATTTTTTTTTCATTTAATCGTCACCATAAACTGTGAAGTAAGCATTATTGCCCCACTTTACATACAAGGGAACTAAACTTCTGAAAGGTGGCACACTGCCCCAGGATGGGTACACACCAAGAATGAGCTGCTCAAACTGCATGCCCCTTGGCTTCATCGTGGACCACACTTGTCATAAACAAATTAATTCTTCTAGCATTAGAATGTAATGGCATTCAGAACTTTACAAGATGAGGATCATCCATCCATTTGTGTGATGGCATTGTGGGGGCACAAGTTTGTTTGCTAAGAAAATAGTGGCCAAGAAATTACAGTGTGTCAAAAGCAAGAAAGGACACTGGTCTTGGGAGTCCCAGTCCCTGTTCTGGAAGAGTTGTACCAAAAATAGTTCCCATTATGCCGCAGAAATGTTTTGTATCATCACCAACTAAAGAAAGTCACGAGAGACATGAGAGACTCATGCAAAGGAGTCACATTTTCATCAAAAGATGGATGGGTCAGGGAAACCCACGGTGTTGAAGTTCTTGCTGAATATTAGGGACATTATTTCTCTAAGCAATGTAATCTGTATTTAGCAAATATTTCACTTGCAGTTTTAAATAGAACATACCAGTTTTAAAAGGCCATCCTTCCAAAGAAAGGTTTCTGGTGCCTCTCTCTCTCATCTTTAAAAAGCAGAAACACCAACACAGAACAGTATTGCTGTTTAATATTTTCCTTTGCCACAAGAATCACCAATTAAAGGATTGTTCCACCATAGTCTTCTGTAAGAGAAGTTACAGTGCAGGATATATATTGCATAATGGCAAAGATCTTAATATGCTCCCTACAAGTAAACATCTATTTTCCAGACAACTGCTGACTATAAACAATATGTCTCAGCCAGAGCTCTTGAATGGTGCCACATGTTGGACAGATTTTTCTAGTCCTCATAATCCAAGTTTCTTTCGTGATCCTTGATGCGTACAGGCTACTGCCCTGCTGACTGTTGGAAATGGATGATAATTGGGAATAATGACCACGTCAGAGGTGGGGACGCCTCATCCTGGGTGGAGCAGCCCTCCGCAAAGTCGCAGCGCAGGCGGGCTCGAGGGTGGGGAGTCAGTGCTCCTGAACAGAACCAGACATTCGATGAGTGCAGCAGACCCTTCTCACCTCAGCAGGTACCACGTTATGGGTGCCAGCTCCCCATGTGACCCAGGTGTAGACAAGGTCTATACCCATCCTAAGTTGGCCCTGTCTGCCTCCCCCAACCCCCAAGTCGTCCTCATCCACCCTCTCCCTCCCGGATACATGACTCCAGTCCTGCTGATAAAATGCCTTGGCAGCTGGGTTTGATCAGCCCCCTTCCCATGCTGAAAAGATAAACATTGCGGGCTTAATAATTGACTTCACCCGTTCATTTAAGAATCAATTAAAATCATCGTAAATTGCTTTGCTGTGTTTTAAGAAGAACAGTAGCCTGGATTCTCATTTTTTGTAAGCGTGTGAGAAACAACCTAGTAACAGGTGATCAAGTCTGGACTCCCTCCGACTGAAGAGGAGGGAATCCTTGAATGCTTGAAATCCATTACCCAACACTGGGGTACAGGTGGAGGCAGGACTGTTGGTAGACCTGCCTAAGAAAGGAAGGAACAGGGTGGTGCTGATGTCATTTCTCAACTGAAAAGTCAAGAAAGAACAAAGCTTCACACAGGGGGCCACGCAGACATACTGCTTCAGAGCAGGCAGGTCAGCCTCACAGAAGACAATGAGGATGTAATAAATTAGTGGGGATAGCAGAGTCTGTGACAAACCAGAGAGAGATACCTATTTACCACTAAACAACAGGGAACACAGCACTGTACTAACCAAACAAAACGCATCCGCTACCTGGGGGCCTAAAGCTATTGAGCAGAGACTGTGGATCAGAAGATAGAGTGGGATTCCAGCATCAAAGTGTTTCATTCCACAGAAAGCAAGGAACTTAAAGGCAAATACCCCTGGGGAAAAGATCACAGCTACATAAACCACAGAAACTCCACTGCAGGTTCGGCCCATTCACATCTGATCTTTTACTCCTGGCGGGCTTTTGTGAGTGGGAGGAGGCAGGCAGAGGACCATGTGAGTATCCAAAATCAGGGAAAGGGCCCTCACGCAGGGAAGGCGGTGAGCAGAAAGGGGAGCTAGGAGATACTGGAGGACGTGGAGGGGACGCAGAGATGAGAACTTGGTGGTTGCACCAGACCTGCCTTGCTGAGCCTCACCTGCCCACCCCAATTCCCTCGACTCTAGCCCCAGATTTCTCAAAGTGGCCTGGGAACCCCTAGGCTCTCGTGAGCTGTGAGTTCCAGAAAAGGATTCTTCACTAGCACACACGTAGGTCCTCATGCCCTATTTTCTCCACCCAGCAAATCTACCCTCCTGCCAGGCCCAGGACAGATGAAGCCATCCCAGGCTCCCGGAGGTAAAATGAGTCACTTCCCCACCCCTCCCAGCTCCACAGCCCATTGCTCACAGTATTAGGACACTGATGAAATAGTTGGAGTTTTTCTGTCTGCTCTCCAGCCCTACTGTGTGGCTTAGCCCCAAAGTCTCAGTCTTATATTACTTTTTAGCTCCAGGAAAAGAGAGAAAAGGCGCATGGGAAGTATCCCAAGAGAGTGGTTTTGTGCAGCTCAGTCGGCGGCTGCAGGATTGAGAGCAATTAGGACTCGTGGGCCTTCCACGAGTGTACTTCCCACCCCGAGCGCAGGGGATCAGGCAGCGTTTTTGTGGAGATTTGTCCCTGCAGGTGTGTGCACTGCTTGCCATGTGTAGGGACGGGGACCAGCCAGCGCTCCGCCCAACTGTGAGCTAATCCTCAGAAGCCCCAGTGACCCCAACATCATTACCTCTAGGCCCCCAATGGGGAAACTACGTAGAGAAGCCAGTAAGTAGTTGGCGAAATTCTGAAGCCTACCCTGTAGTGACCCCAATATGCCCAGCCTGCCACACTCTGACTCAGGCTCAAAAAAAACAAAAACAAAAACAAACAAACTTGTGATAATTCAATGGGGACAAAGTTTCACTCCATTTTATAAAGGAGAAGGGGGAGCCCCAGAGTCTAAAGCTCCCCCAAAGTCAAAATCATCACCAAGCCCAGGTCCAGGACTTGAGTCTTTGGTGATCCTTCCACTAAACGCCCACTGCACTTACTCAAAGGGGTATGGCGCTGTTTCATTAAAAACAAGGGCCTCCCCTCCCTCACCCTCTGAGAATTAGAGCAGATTTTGGTTGTTTTCCTGTTGTCTGTATTTTTTTTTATTTTTGTGCAAGAAACGTGTATTTTTTATTTATAAAAATGATATCTAACTAAATCATACGCACTAAAGCTATTCATTCCCGTGGATGTCATGAAAATAGACGTAGCACCAGCCACAAACATGCAGAAACATCATGGGAGCCTGGGCTTTGAGGACGTGCATAGTTTCAACGTTGAGTGACACCCACTTATTCATCAACTTCGGTACTTTACTGCTGAGTTGAAGATTTCCTTTCCTCTAATGGGGCATGTGGTCCCTTCCATCCCCAGTGTGGCGTAGCAGTCAAGAGCACAGACTGCGGATTCAGGTGGGCCCGAGTGCATCTTGGCTCTGCTTTGGATGGACTATATGACTGTGGACAGTGACTACAAATTTCTGAATCGAGTTCCTGAAACTTGGAAGTACAATCATCACAGTGCCGTTGTGAGGATTAAATGAAACAATGCGTTTTGCCCACGCCAGAATCCCGGGAGGCATTCTAACACCTTCCTCTTGCTTACTCCACGTATCTAACTCGAGAGATCCCGTCGAATTTACCTCCTAAATAATTTCTAAGTCTTCCCACTTTTCTCCATCTCCACCACCCTCCCCCAGTCCGAGTTACCATCATGTTGGCACATATTGGCCAGTGGTCTCCTAACTCGTCTCGTTGCATGCATCTTTGCCCCCTGTAATTTATCCCTCACACTGAAGGCTAAAGGATCTTTTCAAACACAAATAATCTGTGATTTCAATGGATTACCCTTGCTCTTAGATTACACAGTTCGGCGTGCTGTTGCCTCCCCAAGCCTGTCGGGGGCCATTCTTCTTTTCCCTAAATGTACTCTAGCAGTGAGTGAACCTTCTTTTAGTGCTTTGAAATCTCCAGAATGTCAGATCTTACAGTCTTCTCCTTTCCCTAGAACACATTCTTCTGTAGTTAACATTTCCACTCCTACCATTCTCGATACAAAAATGGCTTTGTCAGGACGCCACCCCTGTCCCCAGACAGGATCTGAGAACGCTGCTGACTGGCTCTCGGAGTCCTCCAAGTCCCAGCAGGGCACTTAGCACTGTTGGCAGTCACAAACATACGAGATTATTTGATTGCTTCTTGTTTCTTCCAAAAGACTGTAGGCTCCATGAAGGATAATGATTTGCTCATCTGTGTTTTCTTGTACCCAGAACAGTGCCTGGCACATAGTAGGTGATAAAACTTCATTCAGTGAGCAAATGAATGGTACAGGGCCCACCATGGTGAGCAGTCTTCATTATTATTATCATAATTAACATTTTACATATACAGAGAGGTATTTAAAAGTAGATATAATATCCTTTCAAGAAAACTCATTTCTCCCTAGCAAAAGGATTAGAGAAATGGAGACTTAAATTAAGAGCTGAGAGCCTCAACCAGGGCTTGATTCCTGGCTGTTTCACATCTTAAGAGTGAAACTTGGCCATGTGATTTCACATCTTTGATTGTTGAGGGTTAAATGAGTTAATGCCATTGATGTGATTAGCATGGTGCTTGGCATACGGTAAATATTTAGTAAATGGTTTATTATTACTATCATTACTGTGGATAATCCCAAATCTTCCTCTAATTGTATGGTCTTTAGAAAGCCCCTTAACCTCTCTGGTTGTCAGCTTTATCACCTGTAGAGTAAGAATGCCAACCTCGAGTGGTTCACAGGGCTGTTTTAATGATCAAATAAATCAGCAGGCGGAAGAGTTTCTCTGAAACTTACAAAGCGCAAAAGACGCGTAAGACACCACTATTGAGAAACCTAAGAAACACAGGTTCTAAATAAACACATTCAACCCAAATTCTCATGCTCTTTTCAATATCTTATCATCACGATAGCCTCTATGGGGAGAATGAGAGTCTGGTTCAACACACCTACTCAACAGTGCCTTCGAGTAGTTGATACCTGAAGGTATGGGCGTGAGAACAGAGACAGTGCCGTTTAAGAACATGCGTTCTAGAGTGACAACGCCCGTGTTGAATCCCGCCTCCAACCACCTCCCAGCAGTGTGACCTCAGGCAAGTTGCTTACTCTGTTCATCTGTAAAGTGGGACAGAGGATAATACCTGCCTCGTAGATGGCTGGAAGGATTAAGTTGTGTAATCTGCGTGAATCACTGAGAACAGCGCCGGACGCATGATACACACATAATAAGCCTCAGCTGTCATTGAGACTGTGATCATTTCTGCTGTTACCATCATCATCACCTTCCTGTGATCTCCTGAATGTTGACCTCCTGTTGCTTTACAGGAGATCAGTATTCAGGGGTGCAGGAAGATAGCAAGACCATTAAACGATATCTAACAGACTCATTCCTCCAAGATGGTATATTTGGATTTAGAGACAAATGTGTTAGATTAACCTGGCCTATCAACTCAGTTCGGGCAACACAAGGACCATGTGGCTCAGACACCTCAGAAACGGAGAGAATTTATGAAAGAACATCCTACTGACAATAGCCTCATCCCATGCTGTGGGAATCACACATTTTGTGATAAAACTTCATGCCAGCAAATGTGCTCCCTTCTCAAGATGTAATTCCATTTCCCAAGAAAATTCAGTGAGAGAGGCCCACAGAAGAATTCCTGTGTCCCTTGAATTCATGCTGAATTACAAGCATGCTTTCTGCCCTTGGAATTTGTCACATGTTCGGTTCAGCCTAACAGCCTTTACTCAACAGTTTCCACAGAGCAGCAGTGACCTCTTATTCCCCTGGGAGAGAGAACCATGGCCTGTGTACAACTACCTCACGAGTTTTATTTATTACTGCAGGCCACAGTGAAAAACAGTAGCAGTGTCTCTTTATCCAAGAAAACTACATTTGGAAACCATAAGAGTATATTCAATATTAATATTAAAAATAATAATAATAGACAACGTGTATTAAGCACATCTGTGTGCCAGCACCTCTACCAACTACTTCACTTGCCTTGTATAAGTTTGTTCCCACAATAGCCCTGTGAAATATTCCCATTTTACAGATTATAAACTGAAATGTTAAGGAACTTACCTAAGTTTAATTCCAAAAGTCAGTAAGTGATTGACCTGGGATTTCAACCCTGGTCTAAAATGCATGTTCTCAACCGCCTAACTGTACTATCTAATGTGTTGTTACATTAATGTTTGCTGTTTAAACTTCATATCAGCTATTAATCATATTAATATTTTTCAGCATGGAGAATAAGAACCATGGAGCTGGCATTGAGACCCAGGGCTCGAGGTTGTAGCACTAAAGACCTTCTGAAAATTGTAATCATCAAGCCCCTTTAGGTGCATCCTTGGTACTGAGTCAATGGAAAGAATTGGAGAGGTCTTTTTTTTAATTGAGTTATAGTCAGTTTACAATGTTGTGTCAATTTCTGGTGTACAGCAACATTTCTTCAGTCATACATGAATATACATATATTTATTTTCATATTCTTTTTCACTGTGAGCTACTACAAGATATTGAATATATTTCCCTGTGCTATACACTATAAACTTGTTTATCTATTTTATATATATCAGTCAGTATCTGCAAATCTTGAACTCCCAGTTTATCCCTTCCCACACCCCTCCCCCCTGGCAACCACAAGTCTATATTCTATGTCTGTGAGTCTGTTTCTGTTTTATATATAAGTTCATTTTTTTTTTTTAGATTCCACATATGAGTGATATCATATGGTATTTTTCTTTCTCTTTCTGGCTTACTTCACTTAGAATGACATTCTCCAGGGACATCCATGTTGCTACAAATGGCATTAAATTGTCATTTTTATGGCTGAGTAGTATTCCATTGTATAAATATACTACAACTTCTTTATCCAGTCATCTGTCGATGGACATTTAGGTTGTTTCCATGTCTTGGTTGTTGTAAATAGTGCCGCTATGAACCTTGGGGTGCAGGTGTCTTTTGTGTGTGTGTGTGCAGGTGTCTTTTTGAATTAGGGTTCCTTCTGGATATATGCCCAGGAGTAGGATTGCTGGGTCATATAAGTCTATTTTTAGTCTTTTGAGGAATTGGAGAGCTCTGCTTTTAAAGGGCTTCTAACTAGAAGTCCCTAATGCAATCCTTCCCAATATTCTGATACTTAAGCTACCAAAGAAGACAAGACTTCTTAAAAGTACTGACAACTGGTTCTAAGAAATTTCCCACTGACATTTCTGGTAGGAAGTTCCACTAGCCACACATCTATGATATTGAATAGAAACATACAATTAGTGGTCCATGAACTGCTCTGCTCCAAAAATAAAATAAAAGTCCCACAGGCACATGGCAATAGTTAGGAAGATCTTTTGTCACTTCCCCTACCTCTTTCTGCTAATTGAAAAACACAAATTCTGCAGCACATGGAGATAGCTGTTCCTCTTTTGCCACTAAAATTTCTGCACTCACTGAGATAATGTAACTACTGCAAAATAATTGAATAGGGATGACAGAGAAGCTGGTGGTGACACAATGCATCCTCAGAAATGTGGTCCCCATTTGTAAAACCCAAAAGACAGGGGAAGAAATGGACGATGCTCCAGGGTCCTTGCATGCTGGGAATTGTAGGTCTATGTATTTCGTTTGCTCTGTATATTAGGGAGTCAGGCATGGGATAAGAAAAAAATTCTTGTTACAGAACAGCAAAATAGCCAAAAGATGCTAATGTGCTGGAAATCAGGCCAGGACATTAATCTGATATACAATAGAGATCTGGGAAGAGGATTTTGGCAGAAGCCAACTGGAGAGCAAGTGGTGCCAGGAGCAATACACGCACCTCATATATAAGAAAAAGCCAGGTCCAGCTAGTTCTCTTCCTATCTGAAGATGGATAAATAAAAAGGAACATACAAAATAGAAAACATTAAATGCTGCTGGGCAAGAGTAAAGGGAGACTCAAAAAGAAAAACATCTGAAAATCATAAAGATAGAAACAGAAGGAAAAACAGAACAATTTGTACTCTAAAACAAGAGAAGAGAGCTATTAGAAAGAAAATATGTGATCAAATAAAAACTAGAGGATAAAATTTTTAAAGAGCTAGACAAAATCACGTGGTAATTCAAGAAAATTAGCAATATTAAGTCTACTGCAAGGCAGATTTAATAGTGTGAAAATTGATCCAGTAATTTCAAGGGCAAACTTTCAATAACTTGCCCAGACACACACAAATCACACTGAGTGTAAAATTTATATGACAGAGACTAACACCTGTCCCCAGAAACCGAAGGTCCAAGTCAAGGATTACAAAGATATTTCCAAATAAAAGAGAACAATTGGACAGGAAGCAATAATCAAAGGCCATAATAGAAGGAAAAACAACTCTCTGAACTAGAGGGGAAAGAAAAGGGAGCACACGTGAGACATTTATAGGCTGAGCCAAATTCACTATATTCCAGGCAAAGATCATGAGAAAGCCATGCCTACCTCGCTCACCTGCTCTTCAGGACAGGAAAAAACATCATCTACAAAAGTGGATGGGAAAGGAGCAAACATTCACTAAATGCCTGATCACATAGAAGAGATTCTAAATTCCATTTAGAATTCAAATTGTTGACCCTGAGAATTAGAACAATATAAACCTACATCTGGCTGTTGGAAATTAAAAATTAGGTTGAAAAGAGAATAGATACCTTCTCAGTTACTAAGGAAACAAAAAACACACATAACATTCTGTATTTTCAAACCCCCAAAGCAAAAGAAATGGCAAAAAAAAAAAATCAAAATCAAAAAGAAAATAAATTGTGTTGAACAAAATGACAGAAATAACAAAGTCATCTAATGACTTTAAATACATATGATAAAAGGCACACGTTAGGAAACAAAGATTCTCAGACCGGAGTGAAAAAGATAAATCCATCTATCTGCTGCCTCTAAGAGACACACCTAATACAAAAGTGTCCACATTAAAAATAAAAAGAAAGGCAAAGAGTTATTGAATAGGATGAAATTAAACATAGAAGAGACAATATTAATATCTGGCAAAGTAGGCTTCAAGGCAATAGTAATTAAACATGGAAAAATAGATTACTTATTTATGTTTACAAACTGAAGAATCGCATAATGAATCTACAATAGTAATTAATCCCTTCATGCAGCAATTAACGTAATATCAAATGATATAAAGCAAAAATGCTCAGAAAATTAAGGAGAAACTGACAAGAACACAATCTGTGTATGTAATTTTAACGCAGATTTATCCACTTTTTCTAGTTCAATTAGAAAAGCCAGAAATAATAATATGGATATTTTAAACAAATATAATTAATAATATTAAGGCTACTAGATGATGTTGACCTCCTACACACACAGCATATGCCATCTTTAAAAGCATTCGTAAAAGCTCTACAAAAATGTATTGTGTCATGCAGGTGTGTGGACACCCACAACAGTAAATTCTAAAAGTAGGAAGTACACAGACTTTCTTGTCTAGCCATATATAATGAAGCTATAAAGTAATATCAAAGAATAGTCAACACCATACTTAATGGCAAAACAAGAAGCATTTCCATTAAGATCAGTAATGTAAACGTGCCCAAAATTATCATTATTTTTTAATGTCCTGGAAGTTCTGACCAACTTAAAAGATATGAAACATAAATACAAGGTATAATTATTGAAGGAAGCTAAAAGCATTATTTTCAGATGACCTGATTAAATATTTAGAAAATCAAAAAAAATGTAAAAAAAGAAAAACGGTTGCAATTAATAAGCTAGAGTACGTAAGTGACGGCCATGAGAGAATTATACAGAACAATGGCAGATGAATGACATAACGGGAAATGACTCCATTGCCAATCATAACAAAAACAAAATCATGAAACACCTAGAAGTAACCCAGCAAGTAGTATGCTCAACCTGGATGAATAAACTATACATCATTGCTGAGAAGAGTTTAATAAATATATCCCCAGTGTGTGGCTATAACATGCTACATCCTAAAACTGCAAATGTAAAAGTTTTCTCTCAAATTAATTTATAGGTTCAATGCCATACGTGCCAAAATCCTAAAATATTGCAGTAGTTTGTCTGTTGCTTTGTTGGAGTTTATTGGAACTGAAATGTCAGAGAATAAACATTTTTACTTTCGATTTCTATATAAATCTGAGATGATTACTATCTTCTTCATTAGAATGAGGTGTTATTATACCACGTTTCAAGGATAACGTTATCACCAAATAAAATGCATTAAGTTTCTAATGTGGGAGATACTTGACTCATTGAGGATAGGAACTCCTAAGAGGTATCAGAAAAGACTGAGGCCTCAGAAGGAACCAGGATCGTGGAGGAAGTTATTTCATCTTCCCAGGGTTTTTTGTTTTCTTTGGTACCTGGATTATATCGTATTTGTTGGAAATCTGTGACATAAATTTAATTTTCTTTATTTTATGGATAACCTTGTTGAGATGCAAAGAGATTCAGTAATTTCCTGAATGTATGCAGATCACAAATAAGAGGTATGGATGAATTTTTCTCAAACTGGAGAAGCTGCAGGCCTCGACAAGCCAGCAGGAGCACTTCCTCGGTGGGCGCGAGCTCAGTAGGGAATGCTGGACCTCACCCACCACCTTCCCAAGAGCCACATACATCACATCACACGAAGTGGGATCCTTAGCTGGTCAGGTTGGGGTCTGGGCTGGAGTTCAGGCTAGGTTTCAGATCAGGTTGAAGTTAGGCGTACAGTGAGCAGGGCAGTTGAAGCTGGATTTAGGGTAGGGCTAAGGTTTGGGCCCAACTTAGTTTTAGATGCAGGTTTAGACATAGAGAAAAAACATCACACACTCCTGGACAAAGGAAACAAGCCATTGTATTGGAAGAGGGCTTCATTCAGTGTGGCCAACATGAAGCAAGCAGTGGGTGTGACTGGTCTGAGAGATCTGCATTGGCAGGAAGCTGAAGATGGTTTGTAAGTGCCAAGGAATTATTTTAAATTTTTAAACGGAAAGTGATATGATGAGATTTATCTTGTGAATAATAGCTCTGGCTGCTGTGTGGACAATGGATGGAAAGGAAGTAAGACTGTGGGAACAGAGGCCAGCTGGATACATCTCATACCTTCTCTGACCAACCTCACATCCCACTGTATTTCTCACTCTCTCCTCTGCACAGCCGTAGCAGCCTCCCTGCTGTCCTGCCATCGGGACCATACACACTTGCCTCAGGGCCTTTGCACTTGCTTTTCCCTCTGCCCAGAATGTTTTTCCTCCAGATATCTGGAGTGTATTTCCTTTGAGATGTCTGCTCAAATGCCATGTGACAGGTCCCTTCCCTGACCACCCTAGCTAGATTAGATACTGCCCATACCCAAACATACTTCCTTTCCTACTTACCAATTTTATTTTTCTTCCTTGTATTTTTCACCATTTATTTAGTGTCTGTCCATCTCCACTAAAATAGAAGCTTTAGAAAGTCAGGAATATAGTCTCCTTGACTGCTCTATCTCCTATATCTCGAAAAAATGCCTGGCACATAGTAGATACTTAATAAATATTTGTAGAATAAGTGAATTTTGAAAATATTTATTGAATGATCATGATATGCTGGTACCTTCTAGTAGGGGACACAGACAAGGGAACGGATAATTACAGTTCAATGCAGCAACTAGAATGATAGAGAGTTGCACAGAATGCTAAGAAAGAAGCCAAAAACTGAGTCTGGGACTATCAGAGAACACCTGAGGAGGAGAGGGACCTGAGCTGGACGGTGAAGACCAAATAGAAATTCAGCAAACTGAAGGGGGAACATGGTAGAGAAGTAAATAGAACCTGTAGAAACATCAGGAAAGAAGAGCAGGGAAAGCATCCAATGTGGTCCATCCAATGTAGTTAGAGCAATTTTTCAAGGACTTGGCAAGAGATGGACTGATGGGGTAGTTAGAGGAGGGAGGATGTTAAGGAAATGCTCTTATTTTCAATTGGTGTTTAATCAGCAGTAGTTTCACTGGAAATTTCTGTGCTCCATCCTCTTGTCCTACTCGGTCTTTAAACCAACCAGTCAATTATGAAGTCTCTAAGGAGACTGCTGTGGAAAGAAACAAAGGGTTGAATAATTTTTTTAAATGAACATCCTTCCCATCCAAAAATGTACTTGCTTTGAAAGTGTAACCCTTAAAATGTTGACGTCTTTTTTCTAAAAAGAAGAACACGCTCAGGCTTGGAAAAGTTTCCATCTAGAGAACATTAATGTTCTCTATAGACCTTTTGCCTTTCCTGAAACAAATTGCTCCCTTCGGTTGATCCTCTGGGCACTCGTCACTGTCTACAAAAATATCTCAGTCAATCGGTACTTTTGGAGAAGGGCTGGTCTACTTGATTTTATTTTCTAGGTAGCTGAGAGTTAACCCAAAGGCCCTTTTGGTTTCCACTCTGGAGGCTAAGATTTCTTGTCAGATGTGATAGCATTCTTTCCTGCCTCAACAGGACATCATGCTGAGTCTGTTTAATGCCTGAGGACTTGCAGAGCTCACCCGCATTGTTCTGAGCATAAGTTAATGACTTTAAATTTAGAAACAAGAGGAAATTTACACTGGGCGCTATGTGAGCTGCCAGGCACTGACCTGACGTTTTCAAACACGTTGACCTATATTCTTTCAAATGTAAGTGTGGTTATTCCCATTTTCCAGACAAAAGAACTAAGGCTTCACAGAGTTCATAAATTGCCCCGTATCGTAAAACTTCCCCAAGATGGTCTCAAATCCCATGGTCTTTCCTTTGAACCTGAGTTGGGGACCAAGGCCCTAAAAAGTAGTTCTAAAGAGTTGGGGCTTTCCCTCAACAAACACCCTGAGGCCCCAGATTCAGCCAGGCAGGAGCCAGCAGGTGTGCTTTGAAATATCTTCCCTGTGGTGTTAATATACCAAGTAACACTTTTGAAAGAAAAAAAAAAGGTTTCAGTTGAAGTCCTTATGGTGGCCTCTTATCCTATGACAATAATTAGAAAGCAAGAGAAAAATGAAGACTTCCACTGAATTTAGTTCAGAACAGTCAGGTGTTTATTTTACTTTTGGACGAATTCTCTTGTTACCACAGGTCCTGTGGATAAAAAGGAACCTGCAGTGAGCTAACCTGGAATAAGACAAAGGTGAATTTAGGTTGCAACCATCTCTGGAAGACTTACTAAAGGACTGCAGTCTCTCAGCTGCAGATGGGGCTGGTGCTCTAAATTCTCCACCCCGACTCTGCGGGACCTTGTGTGCTGTGATGCAGTTGTGGACTGAGTGCTCGTTCGCTTCTTCCTTCCTTCCTGCATTTGTGTACTGAGTGCCTGTGATGGGCTTTGGCATCAGTGAGGAGCGTAGATCTCTCTACCACCACATCATGCCCCTGTCTGAATACCGTTCTTTCCCTTTACCACTGTCTACAGGGACCCGAGGGCGTGCCACACCTCTCCTGTACATCAGCGTTCTGAGCAGCTGAAGGTGCCCAAAACTCTGCCTCCTGAAAATGGGGGCAACTACTCCATTTGACCTACTTGCCTGCCTCCCTCTTTCCCTTTGAGTCCCATGGCAGTACAAACTAAATAATCTACCACTCTACCTTGTTCACATTATTTCCTCACTCCTCACTCACAGCTGGGAGGTAGGGATTCACCAATACACTCTATCTGAGGTGCAGAGTGTAAGTTCTTTCTATTCTGAGCTACCATCTGGGTGAAATGCCACCTGTGGGCACGTGTGTCCCTCACCTTGTGAGTGAGGGAGTTTACCACATTATCAGCCTTCTTTCTTGAGTCCTGGTGGAGTCCCAGGGTTGACTGGGTTGAGCAAATGTGAAAGTTTGAGTTGGTTTACTCATGCCCTGACTCATCAGGGAAGAAAAGAGAAGATTCCAAGAAAAAGGAAGAAGCAATTGGAAAACAGAGACTTAAGGCTCCAAATGAACCACTTCACTTTTCAGAGATCCACTCATGCATTCTGTTATCTAAAGCACTTTAAATATTACAGAAGATTGTTCTTGTCTCCCAGTCCCCAGTCCAGGTGCCTAAGTAACCAGCCAGCACCTTTCAAATCTAGTGCTTGCTATCTTTGGTGATTTTTATTTTACCTAATCTTAACTTGAAATGTCTTCTCCTGGGCTTTCCCTCTAACTTTGGAAGACAACATTCATTGGATGTGCCACAAGGAGAACTGTTTTCTCCCTTTGGGGATGAAATCCGCATAGGTCACCCAGTGTGTGTGTTTCACGTCTCCAGCAGCCATCTCCAAAGAGCACAGAGAGACAGCACATGCGTCCTCCACAAGCCCCCTGAAATTATTACAAGAATACTTCTGGTTATTTTAGGAGCATCTTTGTTTGGGTACAGATACACCACGTAAGACCTCTAAATGGCTAGAGATTGTGCTGGTCTTTATTATCTTAAGCCAAGTTTTGTCAAAGTACATTCTGTGGAACACTAATTCCTAATAGTGTGAAGATAAAAAAAAAAAAATTCTGTGTTTGAATAGATTAGGAGTCTGCCTGACCAGCCAGAGTTACACTTATTTATTGACTGCAGAATTTCACAGTGCTGTTGTGCTTGTGATTCTCCAAGAACAATTTTATAATATGCAGCACTTCTCAATCTTGCTGTGTGCCCTGGGGCTGTTACTTTACTTTTGATAAGCCTCCAACATTAGAAGTTTTGACTAGATTATTTCTGGTACCTACCATCTTCCATCCCTTAGGGTCTATGACACCTCTTCCTTGAAACAAAGGTTTCTCCTAGAAATATTGCCTATCACTTCCCACCACTATCGAATAGAAGTCCCTTCCCCGATTCCTGTGTTCCTGTGGCCCAGCAGGACGTGATGGAGGCTGTCTACTGGGGAAGCTGCAGAGAGAAACTTTATAATCACTTCCAACTGGGGGAGAGGGAGAGAGAGAGAGAGAGGGAGGGAGGGAGAGAGAGACTGCTTGGAACTGCTACCAATCGTGATAATAATAAAGACTGTGGCTCTTTTTGTTCCTTTCCATCCTTACCACTGTGGCGATGATCTTTATCTGAAATTACAAACATTTTCTGTGACAATTTGCTTCCACCCAGCACATCTGGTATCTGGCCAGAAACTGTAAATTGATGCTCCCCACTCTAGTGTCTGACTTGGGAAAGGGGATGGGAAGATGGGGGGAGCAGAGGAAATGTGGCTGCAGAGACAGACCCCGCTGAGGCATGTAAAATGCATGCTCCCCTAATAGGAAGCAGAGCAGGCTGTGATAGAGACACAGGGACGGAGAGGAGCAGCTCCTCCTGGTCGTGGGGAAGGGGAGGGGGGAGGAGCTTTGGTGCCCAGCCACCAAAGACTCAGGACCCAGCAGGCAGGCCTGGGAGGGTGGAACAGGAGCAGGGTTGCCTGATAAGATAGCGACAGAAAACCAGGAGATAAAGGAAGTCTGGCCCGCAGCAGCTAGTCTAGGAAGCAGGCAAGGGATCAGCTGACATGGACGGTGAAGGGTGGCCGATGCCGGGCAACCAGAGCGCTCAGTACCGGAGGCAGGGCTGTGAGGGGCAGGGTGGCCTGGAGCGGTCGGATGGGAGCACTGTGGCCTTGCCAACTTCCAATCAAGATGTACATCTTTTACTTAAAGGGAAACCAGTGAGGCATTCAGCCCACCAAGCTAGTGGCTGGTTGGCCAAGAAGTATTTAACCTTACAGGTGGACAGATTCTCCAGGAGGAATTTGGCACAGGAAAAATGGCTATTTATATCAAGGCATGGTTATGGAAAAAGAGATCAGAAGGAATTCCAGCCACCCCCCCCCCACCCCCGCTCTTGTTACTATAGAACTTCACACTGTTAACTAAGAGCTTCCCATACTTTCATTGACTCATTCAACAAGGACTCATGGAAAACCTATCGTGCTCCAAGGCTGGCATGGAAAGGCCACAGACTGAGGACATGTGCCAAGGAACAGGACACTGGCCCTGGTCTTAAGGAACTTTTAGCAATTTCCTCACATGTGTTGACTGGACAAAATTTCTGCCTTGCTTCCTTCCCAGGTTTATTGTAAGAACCTTAGTGGATGTGGAAGAAATGCTGTGAAATACTGAAAACAATACAAACAGAAGGGAAGTATTATCATTATCCATGTAATTTGAAGTTCTGGGAATTTAAGTCTGAGATAACCAAAATTCAGTTCTGCTCCTTTGCTCTGGATTCCTACGTTTTGTAGATTCCTAAACAATCATATTGAGTCCCAGTTAGCATGAATGAAATGAGTCTATGTCTTAAACAATCATTAGGCACCTGATTTTGCCTCCTGTATTTATGCCCTCATTGTAACTAGGGAGGAAGTAGCTAAGGGCGATGTCCTTTAAGTCAACCTGGGACAAAAGGTATTTCTCTGCCCGGCATGGAAATGATGTTAAAAGTGACAGGCAGAGGTTTAGGGGAACTACCACTCTAACCCAGAGACTTTATGCTCCACACTGAAGACCTGCTCATATTCAAAAGGCATTCAGAACAGAGACTGGGAACTCGTGGCCCTGTGTGCCAGGCGGTGGGACCTACCGACAGGCTCAGGAAATGTCACACCTTTGGGTCTGTGCAGCTGCCGTCTACTTCTCCATCCCAGGGAGCCGGCCAAGGGGCCATCAGCACCCTCACCAAGCACACTTTAATTTATTAAAGTATCATGGAAGATTAGGCCTGTCCCAAGGTTACAATTATTGTCACACTTCTAGCCCACTGCCCACTGACCTTGATGATAGGGTTTTGTAATTGCAGTAAAATATACTTGATACATATAACATGAAAATTATCACCTTAACCTTTTTTGAGTGTACAGTTCAGTGGCATTAAGTACATTCACACTATTGTGGCAACCATCAGCACTATCCATCTCTAAAACTTTTTCACCTAAAATTTATATGATTCAGCAATTCTACTCCTGGGTATTTATCCAAAGAAAACAAAAACACTAATTAAGAAAGATATATGCACCCCAGTATTCATAGCCACAATATGGAAGCAGACTAAATGTCCATCAACAGATGAATGGATGAAGAAGATGTGGTAAAAACATGCATGCGCACACACACACACACACACACACACACACACACATATATGCACAATGGAATATTACCCAGCCATAAAAAAGAGTGAAACTTTGCCATTTGCAACAACATGGATGGACCTGGGGGTGCCTTATACTTTGTAAAATAAGTCAAAGACAAATACTACATGTTTTCACTTATATGTGGAATCTGAAAAATAAAACAAATGAACACTTATAACAAAACAGAAACAGACTCACAGATACAGAGGACAAACTAGTGTGGGGGAGGGGCAAAATAGGTGAAGGGGATTAAGAGATACGGACTACTAGGTATAAAATAAATAAGATACAAGGATGTAATGTACAGCACAGGGAATATAGTCAATATTTTATAACTTTGTATGATGTGTAATCTATAAAAATACCACATTACTGTGTTTTATACTTGAACCTAACATAATATTGTAAGTCAACCATACTTCAATTTAAAAAAACTTCAATCCCATTAAATAAATAGTAACTCCCTGTTCTTCCCTTTCCCCAGGCCCTGGTAACCACCATTTTACTTTCTGCCTTTGTGAATTATGACAATTCTAGGTACCTCATATAAGTAGGATCATAGGATATTTTTCCTTTTGTGTCTTGCTTATTTCACTAAGCGTAATGCTGTCAGGGTTTATCCATGTTGTAGCATGCGACAGAATTTCCTTCCTTTTTGAGGAAGAATAATATTCCATTGCATGTGTATGTCCTAGTTTATCCATTTATCTGTCAGTGGGCATTTGTGTGGTTTACACCTTTTGGCTACTATGAATAATGCTGCTATGAACAAGGATACAGAAATATCTGTTCAAGTCCCTCCTTTCAATTATTCTGGGTATTTACCTAGAGGTGGAATTGCTGGATCATATGGTAATTCTATTTTTAATTTTTTATGGACCCACCATAGTGTCTTCTGCAGTGGCTACAGCATTTTACAGTCCCAACCGCAATGCACAAGGATTCCGATTTCTCCATAGCCTCGCCAACACTTGTTACTCTCTGTTTTTCTGGATAATGGTCATCCTAATATGTGTGACTGGTTATTTCATGATTTGATTTGCATTTTTCTAACAATTTGTGATGTTGAGGATCTTTTCCTGTGTTTTTTGAGGATAGATTTTGAAGTAAGACTCTGCTTCTTCTCCAGAATTTCCACCATTCACTGCCACCTCTTTTAAATGAGAAGCAAGTCTCTCTTGCGTTCCTCCTCCAGCTGCTAATAATGTGACTTTCCCCATGTCGTCTCTCACCCTGGGGCACCATCCCTGGACCTGAGCATGGTTTACTCAGGTTAATATCAGTGTGTTTGCCTCCCATGAGTACACCCAGACTAGAGGGGCAATGAAGGCTGGCTCTGTGCTTGGGAAAACTAGCCACTATTTTTAAAGTTACCCCCAATAATCTATTGTTGAGTGAACGTGTTTTCAGAGAACCTGGAATCATTTCATTTATTTTTTTTGTTCAATAGTGTGTACTTGTGACCAGAACTGTCCTAGCCAGTAAGAAGACAAAGGCAATTATGATACAGTCCCTTAGGCTTTTGGAGGGCTTGGTGACAGTTGGGTGACATACCATTCACCCAGAGGAACAAAGACCGCCTCGGAGAGCCATGTGTTATGCATAATTACCCAGCACAACAGCTCTTCATGAAGAAATGATTTTACAAGTCATTCTTTTATTTACTACCTCATTCTCTTCCTATTTTATTTAGGTCATAGTAATCCACACAAATAATATTTTGTCCTTAGACAGTGTCAGCAATGATTGAGAGCATGCACTCTAGAGACAAATGGACCTAGTGTCCAAAAGTATTTCCTGTGTGACTATGAGGAAGTTACTTAAACTCTCTGAGCCTCCGTTTTCTTGTCATTTTTAACAGATATGAGCTTATAGTGCTTAGCACAGTGCGTGGTGTGTAATAAACACTAAAAAATGTTGGCTTTATTATTAGGTAAATGCATCCCCTTATTCCTTTATTTGTTTTTAATTTTTTAATTTTTTGTTTTTGGCAGGGGAAGGGAGGAGGAAGGTTCTGATTCAAGTTTTGTTGTTTTTTTTTTTTTTTCCTTCTATGGCTATAGGATCCTCCTAAAAATAAAAAGCCAAGGTCTTCCTGAGCCCCCCTGGAGTGTCTCCATGTATTTCCCATGGGGCCAGGTCTCACTGGGACTATGACATATATTTTCATCAATGTGATTTCAGCAAAATGAGTGTTTCCCCCTTAGATACGCAAACCTGAAAAGCAAAGTGATTATCTTGCATAATTCCTGAAAACTTCTTTCCCCCAAGAATCCACTGTGTCAAATTCAGAAAGGGTATGACTTTCTGGTTGTAGCAAACTGAAGACATACTTCAGAGGACATGAACCTGGCAGGAAGTTAGTGATTCTTAAGGAAACCCCCAATTTGGGACCAGCTTGAGGTCCATTTTCAGTGGGGAGCCTGCTCGCTGTGTGTGCCGACTTGGACCTCAGGTTCCTAAGCAGGTGTCCTTGGTTTAAAATTTAGCAGCTGAGAACTTAACCTGAAACTTTGCCCTGGGTAACTGCTGTGAAACACACCTGTCTGTGTTGGATTTAAAGTTTGGGCTACTTGGGAAAGTTGTCCAAGCCAACTTCCCCCACCACAGCCCAGGAGTTTGGATCAAGGAGGGTGCTGCGTGTCAGCTTCAGTTCTAAGCTGCCCAAGTTTTGCTCTTGGTTATAAAATCGTCCAACTCCAGAACTCACTTCCCCTGGGTTGTGACTTTCATTTGTTAGTGTTCCAAGCTCTAGCCAAAAGAGATACGTAGAAGAAAGTTTGAGATCATTATTCTTAGCCCCGGCAGTTATATTTGGCAGTTTGGGGGATGAAAAGAAGTCCATGGCAGGGAGGCACATCTTCCAATGCCAGCATTGACTCTTCAGAACCTCTACGTGCTACAATTCACTTGTGTCGTCACTAAAATAAAATTTTAAAAAGAGAGAGAGAGAGAAGGAACACACCTCCCCTCCCCTAAAGAGAGCCAGCACCTTGAGTTCAATCAACTAGAGGGCGGGGAACACTGAGTGTCTCCATTTGTAAAATGGTAATAATAACAGTCACCACCTGCTTCCCAGGGCTGGTGTTCCGGTTTGTGTTCCTTTCGGGGAGGGGCTTGAGGTCCTTGAGTCCAAGGTGTGGTGCACAGCATTCTAATTCCCACCGAGGGTGACATATGGAGAGGGAAAGAAAGTGTATAGATACGTATGTTTCTGTTTAAACTCTGTGTGCAGTGCTGACTTTTATCTTATTTTGCCTTTAAGCTAAACTGCATGGGTCACATTTAGAGCATATGTTGTTATCATTCGCCTTTTTTAGCTCAAGAAAATTGAGTGAATAACGGGTATTGTTTTCCTACTTGCCGTGGTTAGAATTGTTGCACATTTCAAAATCTCTGGCTCGACACACAATACAGCAGATTCTTTTATTATTATGCCCAGGGTGAGGGGGCTTCAGTTTGGGTTTCCCCCACCCTATCGTCCATGAATAGTATAGATCCAGTTTTGAAGATTTTGAAATTGGCACAGAATTACTTGACAAGTGAAAAATTCTTTTCACCTTCCTTGAGAAAAAGAACGGACAATGACACCATCTCACTGTTGGCTACCCATATGCCTCTCACTCACAGCCTCTTAATTGGTCTAATGTGCTTTTTCGCTTTTTGCTTTTTTTCCTACAATGAGCTTTCACATTGGTGATCTTACATTTTAAACTCTTGCTGGGGACCCATCAGTGTTTAGTTAAGACAGAACTTGCATTTCTGTCTGCATTTGATTTAAAATAGAAACCAGGTGGTACAAACCCAAAAGGTTGGTGGTGTTCCTTGGATGTAAGACGTGAAATGGGTTTAAGTAACACTGTATTAGTCATGAGGCAGAAACGGACTAATGTTGACATGACTCGAAATTCACATTGTTGAGTAAGTGAATATGTGAGAAGCACTTGCTAAACTAAATGAGTTTTGCAGTTGTATGCACATTTGTGTAATCCTGTTTATTGATGCCTGAAACAATTTGCAAAATAGAAACAAATCCACGAAAAAGAAATATGTTTGGAATTATTTGTTTATATGACAATTTAAAAAAAACACACACACACACAGGAATCCAACTGCCACATTTCATGCACTAAATATACCATATGTGGAAGATTCCCCTCAGAAAATTCGACAGCAACCTTTACCATCTGATGCAGAACAATAAGGAACAACCCTACGTCTTTGATATGCTCTGTCAATTATTTTAAGCACGAGAGTTAGTTTTGTAAATGTTTTTAGCCAGACAGAGTATCAGGATACCTATACTATTGTCTTTCGTGTTTAGAAGCTGATGAAGAAAAACAATTTCTCCTGACATGATATGAATATGGGTAATGACATTGATAGAAAAAAAAAATAGGAAGAGTTGTACATTTTCCTGGGGGAGAAAAGAATCCATGTGTTTTTAAGGAAATGAATATAGGCTTACGATGGGCCAGGCACTGTTCTTAAGTACTTTACAAATACTAATTTGTTTGATCTTTATTACAATTCCTTGATTACTGGGATTATCCCCAGTTGTCAGATGAGGCGACTGGGGCACAGAGAAGTTCAGTAACTTGCTCAGAGTCACGCAGCCAGTAAGTAGAGGAGCCAGGATTCCAAGTCTAGCTCCAGGGTCCGAGCTCGCAGTACCACACTGCTGCCTCTCCGCAGGGTAAAACCTCCACGTTTTAGAGATTTTTTTTTTTTTTTAAAGAAGATTCCGGTTCCCCGTTTAAGTTGGCACCTAGACAACAGCACTTTATTTCTGGAGCTCAGATGCTAACTCACACAGTCTGCCTCTGGGCCTGCTGGGAGTCCCTGGACCCGAGGGACCCTCCCTCTCGTGCCCACATCCCCAGGCCCCGCGTCTGCGGGCGAACACTTGTTGCCGTCTGACTCACTTAAGAAGTACAAGCAGCCTTAGCCCCACCAGCTGCGCTCCCAGACCGGAGCACTTCTCCAGACTTGAGGTTAATCACCTGCAAATTCCATTAGCTTCATACAGAGTGAAAATAAAGAACAGACGGCTTCACATGGGAGCCTGAAGTCAGGTGCGGCTCCCCCAGGCTGGCCGGCAGGTATCCGTTTTTTCCCCCAGCCTCAAAGGAACAGAGCCTTGGATAGGAAGACGGATCAAAGGAGGGCTGTTCCAGAATACCTCTGCTGATGGAACAGCTCTCAGAGGGTGCCCCCTCCACGTACACCCTGACTCCTTTTTTTTTTTTTTTTTTTCTGGAAAGACGTAGAATTTGGAACTCCTGTTTGTTGTATTCCAGCTGCTATGAGGACGTTCCCTAGGAGCACTGGGGGGTACGCTGCTGTGGAGGGTGCTTCATCCTGATGACAGATTTCTCTGCCCACTACACACGATGGCCCAGAGTCTGGTTCAAAACGGCTGCCGTGACTTTGAGGTGGTCCTTACTTGAGGCCGTGGGGTCCTTTTCATAAGGCCTGATGTCGAATGGCTTTCAAACACAAAATCAGAGCCATGTTCCAAAGATCGTTGATGTTTTTCAAAGAAGAACAAAAGTGGACTTGCTAGGACATATTCAAACACAAGCTGTTAGTTTCTCATTAATCTAAGTTGACCAAACAAAAGCTTCGCTGGTAGAATAAAAGAAGTATTATATGGCAGGGTTGAGTACGCTAGCCATTTCCTTAAAAATGCACAGGGCTGTTCGGCTCCTTGTGGGAAGCCTCCCCGTGATCAGGTGAGAGTTCAATTTCCGTTTGACTTTTTAAATGCCATCTGGTCATTGTCTAAACACGCTTTTCCCATTCCCTGAATCCCTGCCCCACGCCATTGGCTGGGTTACTGTTTTGCTTTGAGAATTTTCCCGTGTCTAATTACTTACCTCTCCCTACCCCAGATTAGGGAAAATATTGTCACCGTTAAAAACAGAAGAAAAACGCAATAACCCCATTGCTGGGAACTTGTAAGCTAAGCAACCCCCATCACAAATGGCCCCTTTCTAATCATAGTTTGTGGAGGAATGAAAGATGCAATTGTCTGGAAGGGATGAATATGGGATCCATGCTGGCTTGGGGGTCAAAGGTCATCACATGCAAAGGTCCCTTTCTCTCTGGCATGGCGCCCTTTGTATAGCATAGTTTGGCAGCTCTCTCCTTGCACTTCGGCTACCTGCCAGTGCAGCTGGTACTGTGTCTGGTGCAGACAACAAAGCGTCACTCAGCAACCAGCAGCTCTGCATGGGGCCGCTTTTCTCAGATGACAAAGAAGGATGGGCTATACATTCTGCCATCGCTGCCCATTAAAAGGACTCTTAAATTGCATTACTACAAGTTATTGTTAATTATGTAGTAGTCACTGGAGCTGTAGGCGCTTTCTGGGGAGGGTGATGGGGCTATACGCTGAGGGAAGAAGGAAGTGGGGGAGGAGTGACTGTGGCGAGAAGGGGTACCCAGCGCGAGGATGGGTGGGAGGGAAAAACAAGTCCTCTGCCACCTCAGACCCTAGGGGCGTGAACAGGGGAAGCCCTCGGTTTTGACGACCAGCTCTGAAGGTTAGCGATGTTGCTGAGGAAGAAGGAATCCCTCGGCTGAAAGAGTCTCTGATACAGGCAGTTTGGAAATTGTTCTGCCCACCCTCCATTCAAAAAGCCGTATTGGAGTTTTCCAGTGTTTTCATTTAAGAATAATTTTAAGCAATTTATCACTTGGCTGTAAAGCATTCGCTCTGGGCTGAAATCAATAAGGGCTGCAATGTGGAGATAAGGCCTGTTTGAAGGTTGGGGAAAGAGGGCCAGAGGTTGCCTATTGTCAAATAGCCAGAAAATTAAAATTACAGTGATATGTTTACCCCATTTGGCCATCTGGGGTAGAAATAGAGCTCCATTGGCGTCGCCCAGGTTTTTCGAGGGTGGATTCTTGGAGATATTTTTATTGCGGGGGTCCAGCTCCATCCACACTGTTTTTAGAAATCGAATCAATACAGCCATGTGCCCCTAACCGAGGAAAAGCCTCTCACTGTTTCCATTAAATTCTTCTGTAACGTGTCGGGTGGGCATTTGTTTTCTCTCGCGCTGTCTTTCTAATGTTTCCTAAAGGCAGTGACTGAGGTTTTGCGACCTGGTCATTCATTTGCTTGTCCCTCCCCAGGGAATAAACACACACATGCATTTTCCAAAAAGGTGGAGCATGGGGCTCTTATCAGTCTTCTTTGGCTTGTTTTGAGGTTTTTGGCCATTGAAATGAGATGACGCCGCTCTCCAAACGTCTGGCAAGTTTTTCACGATGTGTACCAAACTCTAGCAGGGAGAGGATCCCAATTTGATGTAATTTCGTGGCAACAACACAGCGGCACGACTTCTTACTCCTCCCCATCCCCCACGCCTCTCCCTCGCCACCCCCCCCCCTTGCCCCCGCACCCCAGCTCCCTCCTGTCAATCCTCTTCAGATTAAAAGAAAATCCAAGGGAAACAGGACACAATGGGGGCAGATGAAAGTCCTCAGTCTTTAGTTTCTGTCTTTCCTTCTTGTGTCTAATTTTCCGCTTCTTGGTAGTTCTGATCTCAGCTATTTGCAATAGTTATATATAATTTAACATTATACAAAAGTATTGTCATATCAAACATCATGAAATGGATTCCAAAAACACCATCTGGTATTTGGGAATGCACTGTGAGTTGGGAACGTGAGAAGAGATATTCTTTGCCACTTTGCTTGGGACCCAGCCATTAGCAGTGTAATTGCCAAGAAAAGGTGACAGGCTCTAGGCTTAAAACAAGTGGGTTCCTCCCCCCTCTCGCCTATTAACTCTTGCGAGTCCTTAACCATATGAAAAAGGACTCTGAGGACAGAGCAATTTAGAACACAAAAACAAAAAACAAAAGAAGGAGGAAGAGAAAAAAGACTGTGGAATCTGATGAAAAATAGAAAGCAGAAGTACCCACTGCCTTGTTGTACTTGTTTTACGGAGAGAGTAGAATCCGAAGAAATAATGTGAGTCAGATACAGGAGGGTGGGGACTGGGGACGGGTTAACTGTGCTTTAAAGTTCTGGGGTTTTTCAGTGGATTTACATGATGAGAGTTTTAGTCCAAAGCTTGTTTCAAAATCCTCATTAGTTTCCTCTAATCCACCTAAAATTATGAAGACCTAGATTGTGAAGGTCGTCTGTGACGAGTCAATCCAATTTCATGGAGGTTTGCACCCACTTCTCTCTACGGAAGAGAAAATGAGTAACTTGGAATTGTGCTCTGTGTCTATAGTTGCGGGGACGGCCACATGAGAGAAACAAAGAAATGCAGAAACTGTCCACTTTTATAGACCTGTACTTGGTTTCACCAATTTGAGATCAGAACAGTTTTAAAAAAATCAGTAAATAAAGCACGCCGGGTAACAAGGAAAAGGAGTTATCCTACCGGATGGAAATTAGAGACAGGACTTCTTAGCAGGAGATAAAAATAAGCGAACAGCAGGAAAAAAAAAAAAGACAAAAAACACAGCTACTTAAACCTCTCCTTGCTATGTTCAATCTGGCATTCACAACCTGGGTCTGTCTCTGTTTCCAGCTACAAAAATAGTTTACGAGGGTCACGGTCTTTTTTTCCCCTCCGTGCAGTGTGTCAGAAGTCGGGATGTGCGACCCAGAACTGCCATTCCATTACACAGAATAAAATGGTATCTGCTGGGTGGATGGAGAGGCTGCCAAAGAAGACACAGTGAAAGCTAACCCTCTCCGTCTAGCTCCTGTTTTTAAATATTTATATCTCTGGCAGACTTTTGGGGGGTAGAGGAAACTGCAGGCTCTTTTGCTATCTGTCATTTCACCCAGGCACAGGAGAGAGAGTCTCACCACTTGATTTTCCTCGAGTTTGGCACCAGGAACAGGCGATGGCATTTCTTCGGGGCGGTGAATTTCTCTTTGTGGAAAAACCGGCCTGGACCAAGGATTTTTACAAGAGCCAACAGCAGCTTTCCATACCCGCCTGGGGCAGGGCCAAGTTCCCATTAGCACTGCTGTTACAGCTCTGGCCTGCCTTGCAATCAGCCAAGCAAGCCTAGGAGGGAAGCCGGCCTGGGCCCGGGGTGCTGGGAAGGGTAAAGCACTGGAAACGGGCACTCTGGCTCCCCAGCTGGCCTCTGTCATTACCTTTCTTCGTGAGCATCCGTCTCCCTCTCCCCACTCCCCAACCCCCTCGATTTCCCTCTCCAAGGAATCAGTCACCCCAGTCAGTCCACCATTACCTCTGCTACCTCCATCAGTTCAGGGCCTGGAACGCTCCGTGAATCTTGTAATGCTGTGGGACAGTCTTGCAGTGGGTGAGAGGGTGGTCTTTAGAACCAGGCAGACCTGCATCTTGCCCATGGCCAAGGTACGTGGCCTCTGCCACAAAACAGGGTAGCTCATTTCTAACAGGAACATCTTACGGAGTACGAGAGACAGTTTGTAAAGGATCTAGGACACCACCGGTGACCTAGGGAACATGCAGTATCCTAAGGTTATTGTTAATATTAGCAAGAAATGCATCTGGTTCCATCAGGAAACCTTTAATACTTCCCTCTTTTTCTACCAAGTGTTGTGTTAAGTGCTCAGAATGCAGAGAAAGAAAAGATACAGAAGCCACCCTCAGCAGGCTCTCCATCAGATGAGACTGGTTCATCAACCACAGATTAATTTTAACTTTCTTCCTCTAGTCTCATGCCTTTGATCTCTGAATTTTTACAGTCTTTCTACAGCATCTTTTGGCAAGAACAGTAACCACAATTGTAATAATAGTGACCATCAACTTGACCTTTGCCATGTACCAGGCCTTTTACATACATTAGCTCATTTCATTCTTTAGGTCTATACCCTCAACCATGATTACAAAAGAAAAGCTGGAGAATTGGAAAAACTAAGTAGCCTGCACAGGAACAAACAGCTGGGAATACGTAAGGCTCAGTGAAGAGAAGGAATAATTTCCTTTTGTTTTCTTCATGGGAGAAGTGACCTTGCTCAAGGTTCTCAGATTCTTTTCTGATTCTGACAGTGACTAGCCTGTCATTTGTTTCAGACCTAGGCAGGATGAGCCATAGGGGCATGCAAATTACTTAGTCACCAGATAGTTTTAAGCTTTGGGTGTCCCATAGGCTTTGGGTGTTCTGATAGAAACAAAAATAATCCAAAACAAATTCTCCCCTCAAGGAGAGCAAAGTCCAGAAGAGTAAAGAAGGACAGAGTATAAGAAACTGTGGTATGCAATAAAAGAACGATATGTTCCGTTAGAGAGTTTCAGGATGCGTTGTATCAAGACTCCGTTAACCTCCCGCTAGGACTGGGCTGGAATAGACTATCAGGCAGAGTTTGAGCTCAGGTGATAATGAACGTGCAGAAATAATGAGGAAAGGTGCTCCGGGTGGAGAGAAACATCCGAGCAGAGGCCAAGAGGCAGGAATGGGTCAGAGGTGTGCTGATAAGAGTTCATGGAACTAGACCTGGGGAAAGCTTCTGAAGGCTTGAACTTGGATAGCCAGGACTGAGAGGAGAGGACGGATGTCAGACGAAGCGGTACCTTGCCAGATTTTATGCACTAACTTGTTGCTTAAGAAATTTTCCTTGATGAGGACCACGTATGCTGTTACTTAATAGATATTCCCGAGGAGGAAGACATGTGCTGAGTTGATGGGGAAAAAACAACAAACTAGCACCCAGGGCTCAGTTTTCCTGCTGGTTCCCACGAAACCATTCATTCACGTAAGCATCCAACATTTATTCAGCAGATACTCTGCACCCTATTTGGCACTAAAAATCGAAGATGAGTAAGATATGGTCTATTCCTTTGAGGCATCCACCATCCAGGAGCAGAGGCAAGCACATAAGATAAGAATTCTAAAATGGTACCATGGGGTGGGGGATGGGTATAGCTCAGTGGTAGAGAGAATTCTAAACATGCACAAGGTCCTGGGTTCAATCCCCAGTACCGCCATTAATAATAATAATAATAATAATAATAATAATAATAATAATAGAAAAAAAGCAAAAAATAAAATGGTGTTGTGGGACAGTGCAATATTGCCAAGCAAGAGGGTGGCCTAGAGGGTGAAGTGCCTACTGTTGCAGGGGCCAGTGAGAGAAGGCAGAAAAGGTCCGCTTAGGGTTGAATTTCATACTCTTCCTTCAAGTAAAATCACTTTGTGAATCTAAAAAGCACAGTGCCAACGCTACCTGTCATTTTCTCATTCTTTTTCACAACCACTGAGGTTAAGTCAGCCCAAGAGGAAATGAAGGCTTTATTTTTAGAGCTGGAGGAAAATCTTAAAGATCATAGGATGCACTGGCTTTTAGAATGAACGAGCATGTCTATACGTATATGTGTATGTGTGTGTATGTGAATGCAAATATTGCTATTATATTGACAAATATTGCTTTATAATTTTGGATTGATATCATTTACATATTCAAGTGCCACCAAAAAGAGCAGAGTTTATTCAGATCCACCCCAACATCTGATCTGGAAGTGATGGATGCTATTTGCCCTCATCGCCTCAGTAGCGTCTGCATTTCTGTATTTTGTCTTGAATACGTGGCCATACGAAAGTTCTGACTGCACTGATAAGCAGTCAGGGTGGTAGCATCTGTGGGCGTTTTGTTTGTTTGTTTGCTGTTAACAGCTTTACTCACAACCTCGAGATACTCTTCCTTTCCTCTGAGCCAGAACATTGAAGGCAGCGTAGCGAGACATTTCAGTTTCAAAGCTGAATCCGTAATGACACGTAGGATGGTTCTCTATCTTCTTTGACATAAATACGAAAATCAGACGTGAGGAGCCCAAAACTTACACTGAGGCTGCAGTCGTCTATAAAATGATCCATGGAGATCAGCACGTCTCAAATTCACAAGTGTCTGAATTGAAGTGTTACGCCCTGATAAAAGGATTGGCCTAAGCAACTGACTGGATATTTATCTGGCATGTAGTCGGGGTACCTGTGACCCACTCACACAATTTTAGGTTGAAAGTCTGAATTCCAGAAAGACCACCGCAGAGCTATAATTTATAATCAATGACATATTTATAAGGAATGAAGTTGTATGTACAGACATTTCTGTTAACATTTTGATGGGAATCATTTTTTAAGTATAATTAAATGCATCCACAGAAACTGTTAAAGTTTTCTTCTGAGACTATACAAAAATTAGTAACCTAGCAGCTCCAATAATTCTGTTGGCAGTCTAATATAATATAAATATAAATGTACATATGACAATATAAATATAACATGTACACACACAGACTTAAGTATATTCATGGATTTTTTTTTTTATTTGAGGGGTGGTAATTAGGTTAATTTACTTATTTGTTTTAATGGACGTCCTGGGGATTGAACCTAGGACCTCGTGCATGCTAAGCATGTGCTCTACCACTGAGCTATATACCCTTTGCACTTTATGGATTTTTATTTCAGTTTTCAAAACAGTTAAAAATATATTACAAAATGAAATTTGCATCTTGCACTGCCACAACAAAACAATTTAGTTCCATGAAAACAATTTGAAAGCCATTGGCCAGCCTAGATGTCCCCAGTGGACCACATGCAAGGTGATTTAAGGTGGGACACAGACATTGTTATGGCTCTTCCATATATATACTGGCTCTTCCACTTTCCATCATGATATACATTTTATTTTCTTCCTAACTGGTTTAGAACCATATAAAGAAAAACACTAAGTAACTAATAGCACAGGTGAGTATAGAAAAAATATAATAGATAAATGACTGCTGTGTGGCAAACTCTAATCTAATACAGCCCACTTGCCAATCCAAGTGGAGCAATGAAGGACCAAAAAGTTGTTCTTTGGTGGCAGATGAGGACTTGCCCCCATTTATCCTCACTCTTAATTCAGGAAGTCTATCTTTTCCGTGCTGTAAGGGCAAGACCTGCATGCTCAGCCCTTAGGTCTGATGGCTTCATCACCTACATGTGTGGCAAACCGAAAAGACTTACATCTTAATTGACGATCTACAGATAAGCCGAGGCCGGGTGTCTTTAAGGACTTCTTAGTGCTTCCCTGAGTGCATCTGAGTATTTTCGGCTGCTACCTATGGAAAGTAGGCTTAAAATATAAATATAATATAAATATTTTATATATAAATAAAATATAAATTATAAATGGCTCTTATGATTGAAAAGCCCAAAGATAGCATCATCTTCAGTTACGGTTTGATCCAGCAACTCATAGTCACCCAGTTTCTCCATTTGCCTTTCTTGGAATCCTAAGGCAGGGATCTTTCCAAGTTACTTCCTCATTCATATCTAGCGGGACAGAGTTCCAGCATTCCCAAGAAAAATCGAAGAGCTACTCTCTAGATCCGTATGGTCCTATGGCCCATCCTTAAACCAAAACTGTGCTCAGAGGATGGAAGACACTGCTTGAACAGACCCAGTTATGTGTTCCATGCCTAGAGTGCAGCCTGGAACCACTGGGCTCTCCAATAGGCTGTTAGAAGCTGTTGGGATTGAAGACAGGTGAGAATAAAGTCTGGCAAGGCAACCACAAATGTCCTCAGCAGTGGAGAAAAAGTAATGTTACTGGAGTGGAAACCTTTAGATTTGATCTTGGAAAGACTTTGGATATTTCCCAGGATATGTCATCTTCTTCAGAGGTATTTATGAAGTGTTCATATGCGAGGGGAAAAAGTGGTGTACCGCCAGCCACCCCGGGCGTGCGCTCACGGCCAATGTCCACAGGATATCTGTGTGAATGTCTCCTTGCTGAATACCACTTTGGGGAGAGATTTCCCCACTACATTCCAGGCTGGGCCATTGCCCTACTTAAGAATGTTCTTACTAGTGGCTTTTTGTTAATGGGAGGGTGGGGGTACAAAGATAATACAGTCTGGACACCAAAAAGAAAAGAAAAACAAACCATAGTTTCAATATTTGAAGTTGAGGTTTGAGGTGGAGGGAAATTAAATGGCTCTGGGAGGAAAAGCACTGCCTTCCAATGAAGATGCTGGCTCCCCTCCTCGTTTTCCTGTGTGTTTAAGGCTTCCTGCAAAGCACACACTTTAACTCCCTACCACCCTGAGAAAGCAAGCTACCTCAAGGGTAAACCTTCTGCAGCTGAAATTTCCATCCATGGAAGTCAGGCTGCGTTTCAATAGTAGTCCAAAGGATGTGGCTCCCATGCAGGTGAATGTCATCTGACACCTAGGCCAGTGGAGAAGGATTCGAGGAAATATCGGATCTCTTCCAAAGCCCCTTGACCACCTAAGGCATCAGTGGCTGCTTCTGACCCCTTGTAAGTGGAGGATTGAGCACCACATCAACTAAAAGGGGCTATTCACTTTAATTACTTTATCTAAGCCTCACATTGAGCCTGTAGGCTTATTTACCCCATTTCACAGACAGGTAAACAGAGGCTTAATGAAATGAAATGAATGGTTCCCAGTGGTTCTGACCACAGGCTATGGCATGACCTTGAACCAGTCCCTTCTTTCTCAGAATCCCCGCTCCTCTATGAAAGGAAGCCCTTGGCCCTGGAAATGACTTCCCAGCTGCCTCTGGTCTCTGAGGCCTCAGACTGTTTGTGTTAAGCCCTCCTCTTCCAGTCTGTGAGGTCCAAATCCTGGACAGATGTCTCTCACCATATGCTGGGGGTGATTTAACAAGGCCAAATGGGCAGCCCCGTGGTTAGAGGCGCTCTCCATTACATACACGCCGGGTGCTGCTGCCCGCCTGGCTGTCCCAGCCCTGCCTGCTCCTTCTCCGTGGCAGCCGCCTGCAAATGCAGATGCCAAGCAGCGGAAGATATTTTTAAAGCTACAGCATCTGGCTCCTTGGCAGCCTCCGCCCGCTGGTGGGCCGGGTGTTTTGGAGTTGCCTCTGGGCACTTCACATGGTTTGGCATCTGATCCATTGTCTGGGCTGCCTTTTAGAGCAAGGCTTTTATTGTAAGGTGGGGTGGGGGTGGAAGGAGGGTTCCCCTGAAACCAACTTTTGATTATGACCTGAGTCGCCCCCTCCTTGACATCAGTATGTCTCTGGATCTTTCGTCCTGGTGGGGATTTTTTCCGTTTAAAAAAAAAAGTGATGAAAGAAAGAACATTTCCCCTCTGCTAGAGTGGGTTTGAATAGAAAGCTGTTCAGTAGCTGTGCAGCTGCCCAAACCTTGCCCACCGTGTCCACATTCTGACTCACTCAGAACACGGCTTTCTTGGCATTCAAACTTCCCGCAGGCTGGACTAGTCCCCAGATGTCTCCCCAGAGAGGTGGGGGATTTCTTTTCTTTCTTTTTTGATTCCTCCTGTTTTTGCAAACGATGCTGACGCTTCCTGTCTATATCCAATAGCTATTCGGAGGGGGGAAAATGGGGAAAAAAAAAAAAAGGACAGTGACACGTAGTTCTCCCTGGCAAGCTGTATTAAGTTTTTTCTTTTTCTTAGAAAGGTTCCTTAGAGGGAACACCCGCTCCCCAGCCTGGAAACTCAGGCTTGGGGATTTGGCCCTGATTCAGAAGAACACCAGTTTGAAGATGACTTCACGTGAGGATTTCAGGCCTGGTGACAAGAAAATGATCTCAGTTGGGGCAACAGGCTCCCGTGTGATAGGGCTGGGCAAGGCACCAGGCTGCCCCTCACCCGTGACTTGGCGAGAGCACTGAGTGTGGTCCTTTCTCCAGCCCGCAGGCACAGGGAGTCCCTTGGCTGGGCCACCAGTGGGCAGGGGTGAGTGCTGGGGGCCCAGCTGGGCTGGCCAGAGGGCTGTTTTCAAGTATTTATTGGACATGCTTGTCTCCTTACCTCATTCGGCTGTGTTGATAAGAGACCCAGGAAACCGGTCCTCACCAAGCAGGGGTCGGCCACCGACATGGAGGGCTGAGAGGGAGGGGAGTGGAGGGCTGCATTTTCTCCACTCGCAGTCAAGAGGAAGGTGGCAGTGGTCTCATCTGAGGGGTGATAGGGGACATTGCTAACAGTTACTGAGCACTTAGACTCGGCACAGTCCTGTGCTTTACCCATGGTAGCTGGTTAATCCTCCTCACAACCCCAGCAAGGAGATTTCACCATCCCCTCTTTACTGGTGTGGGAACCGGGCACTGATGGGCGAGCTAACTTATCCAAGATCACAAGCTGATACGGGGTGAAAGAAACGCTCTAGTTCCAAAACCCACCTTCTTGACCATGAAATAAAGATTGAGACAAATGAAGGCTGACACGTTTTGAAACAGCACTGAAGACCAAGTTCAGCTCGGAGCTGCTGGTTCTTTTTGGTCAACCTTCTCTGGAGTGAAAGGGGATTTATGAAGGGTGTTTTAAGCAGAAGGTGGGAGTGATTCAAAATATACAGCCACTCACTCCTAGGCTTTTCGCTGTGCTTGATGAAGCCTGTCTTCCTTCTTACCCACGTTGGCCAGAGGGTGTGCTGTCACACTGGCCACCAGGAAGGAGCTTAATAAAAACGGGAGGTGTTTGAGCAGCAAGAGCCGCCTCCCGAGGCCCTGGCATTGGCAGAATTTTGAGTGGTTGCGGAGGCTAGTGGTTCAGTTAAAGCGGAGGCTGCTGGAATTCATTCATTCATTCAAAGTAGTTATTCAGTATCTTCTATCAGCACCAGAGAAGGGGGATGAGGGAGTACCAGGTGAGGGAAGGGTTCCACTTAGATGAGGTGGTCAGAAGAGTTTAGTGTGAAAGGTTGAGATCTGAGTAAGATGCTGAGGGAGGTAAGTGATAAGCCATGAAGGTGTCCCGAGGAAGAGAGGGGACAGCCACTGCAAAGGCCCAAGGTGAAGCATGCCAGGTATTCAGGCAACATCAGGGAGGCCTGTGTAGCCAGAACAGCGTGAGTCAGGAGAGAATAGTAAGAGATGAGAGATCAGAGCAGGAGTGGAAGTGGGGGAGATTGTAAACATGATCTATTTAAATAAGCTTCATTCAATGAGATACTCCCAGTGTCCCCGGGGGAAGGAACAAAATATGAGTGACAGGTAGATGGTTCTCCAAGGCTCAGGGAACTAACAAGCCTGAAGGCCACAGGGGAATGCAGTTGGCCCCTACCTTGGCTTGGCATGGCTTGGCTCTCTTATGGTAAATTAAGACCAGACCACAGGAATTGAGGCTTCTATGCAGTGGGAAGATGAACTTGACAACCTCACAGGAATGCCAAAAGGCTCTGCTCAGAAGAAGAAAGTGTGGGGCTTCTTTATGATTTAACACCTGCAACAATGCCTGCCTTGTCTGCTGCAGTGCCAGGAACACCACCATGTTTAGCTCTTTGGATTCTGAAGGCAATAAATGGAGGTGAGAGGGCACCAAAGGCGAACCCTACCCATTTCAAAATAACTGTCAAATATTGGAATGTGTCTCATCCTCTCTTAACTTGTTTTCTCAATTCTAAGGCCTCTTTTCCAGCATCTTATAACTTCACCCCCTTGGAAATGCCCAGCAAGTATTTTATTTGGTTTCCTGAAATGGTCAGAGCTACTGGGCCCAAAACTCTCACATTCGAAGCTTTTGAGGAGGGTGCCAAGGGTCCCCTCTCTATCTATGGTTATGTCTTAGGCTAAGCATGCACCAGCCCACCAAACCCAAGAAGAGGTACATTTTACTGAGTTGTACATCAGGGCGATAAGCCCTGCTCTGTCACTCAGCAGCTGTGGGACCTCTCTGGGGCTTATCCTACAATATGGATTGTAAGTCCTGCCCAGCAGAGATTTTGTGGGATTCAGACTTAATGCCTACAGGGTACCTGACATAAAGCAAAGCAGAGAGAAAGGAGGGAAGGAATGCACTCACACCTGTGTCTTCATCTGTAAAGGGAAGGTGTTGTCTGAATCATTCACCCGGCAAAAGTTTTGAACACCTTCTCTGTGACAGCTGCTGTGCCAGCACCCAAAAGCCCCAATATCTGATACCCTGTGGGGAAAATGTAAAGATGGAAGTCTGACAGACTCCATGAGGGTCTGGGAGGGCCCAACTGGTCAGTCGCCATCACTCAAAGGTGAATTTCAAGACCACTCTAGGACGAGTTTCTGTCTGACGCTTTTCCCTTCCTGGTTTTCATTCATTGCTTTATTGCTATGATCCTCGCAAGTATTTTAAATAAGCTGTAAAATTATGGTATCAGTTTATAAATGGAAAGTCCACCATGTCTCATTTTGATGACCATTATATGATAGACAAATACGCATTATTCTGTCAACACCGTCTCTTTAGTGCCCAGTTAGCTCCTCCCAGGATTCACCATGAGCTGTGGGTCTCAGAGCTCATCGAGGGGGTACACAGTGTCCACATTGCTAGTGCAACTTACCAGCTACATAACATGTCAGGGATGCAACGTGCTCTCTGATGACTTTTTTAAATAAATTCCTGGTATGAGCATCGATTTTTTAACTTACAACACTAGTGAGGATAAAATTGTGCTTGGGGCTAGACTGCTTCATCATAGCAGCTCTAACCAGCCGTTTTAATGTCCTCTTGGGGAAAAATGTGTTTGTTTACTTATTTATCTACTTGCTTACTTACTGCGTATTTGGTATCAAAAACATTTTCCAAAGTACGTTGCAAGGAACATCAGTTACACAGGAGTTACTCCAAAAAAGGGTTTCATGGTTGAGTAAATTCAACAAAGTGAATCAGGTAACTTGTAAGTTCACAATGGAATTCTGGTTTGCAGCATCCTAAAATGATAAAACCAGTTAGTTGAATAAGTAGGACCTAAACAGGGAGTCATCCTGAAAGCAACTGTGGGTGTTTTATTTTTAATAATCCCTATGAATTTGTATGGTGGGGGTAGTGGTCATTCCCCTGCACTCAGATGAAAATTCAGGCAATCCTGTGACTTTTCTGAACTGCTTAGGCAATGACTCAATTTAGAGATTAGAATGTATCTGTTAATACTCAGTCTTCTGGGCTGGCTCCTGCAGGTGGGTGGCATGCTCCCACATCTTGGGTGTGACTGGTTTTCTCTCTCTCTCTCTCTCCATCTTTTTCCTGAGGCTGCTTAGGCTGACTCTGACCCCTTTGTGGTTGGGGCACACCGAGGGGTCAGGGTGGGGGTGGGGGTTGTTGGAAGAAGGGTGTAGGTAAGTTCCTCCTTGATAGGTACTTTCATAAGATGGCTTTTCGATCTCTGGGCCTGGCAGGGGTGAGAGATGCCTTTTTTGTCATGTGCACTTTCAGAGGGCCTCGGAGGACCCCCTGTTAGGCCCACTCCCCAGCTGCCTCTCCCTTGATCTGATTCTTATCAGCTGCAGCCACTGATGCACATCCCCACTGTCCTTCCTTTGAGGGCCTCTCCCTTGCACGCTGCCCTTGGAAGCAGGACCCCTTTTTAAAGGACCCTGCAGGAAGCAGATGGAAAAGTCAGACGGGGTAACTGAAGGGAGTTTAAGGAAGGAACTGTTTACAATGGAGTGGGCAGGGTAGGACAAGACCAGTAAGAGAGGTGAAGTGCCCTGAAACTGGCAAGAGCAGAGAGCTATTACCACCCCTCACCATAAAGGGACAAGTCAAGGGAAAAGCTGCAGGAGACGGCCACCTAACAGGAGCCTCCACAGCACAACGTTTGCCAGCCTGGCACCCAACAGGGAGGCAGCCGGGGAACAATTACCCTGACCTCTCTCCTCACATTTTCCGACCTCCCATGCTGCCTCCTATTGACCAAATCCCACCAGAAGTCAGAGGGCAGGGAGCCCTGTCAAGGTAGCTGATAGAAACCAGCCTCCTAGGGCACAGAGCAGCGTACTGAACGATGGAGAGCAGATTTAGAGGAGCAAACAGAATACCCATTCGTGACCTCAAGAAAATGCCCTTAGTTACATGGGTTCCACAGCTTCGTGGACTGGCCCCCGCCTGACACTTCTGCTTCGTCTTCGACTGCATTCTCTCTCCCCCTACCCTTTTTTTTTTTTTTTTTCTGAGCTTTAGAACCTGGTTTTATTGAATGCAAAATGCTCAAATGCTATGCATTTTGTACTTTTCTAAACATTCTTCAACTGTCAGCTATTTAGGTTTTTTTTAACTGTTCCAATAATGCTGTAGACACATCCGTAAATCCTTGTCAGCCTCACTGAGTATTTCCTTAAAATAGACTCCCACAAATGGAGATTCTGCTTAAAGAATTGTATGTGTCCATTTGGGCTGCCATAACAAAATACCGTAGATGGGGTGGCTTAAACAACAGAAATTAATTTTCTCACAGTTCTGAAGGCTAGAAGTCCCAGGTCAAGATGCTGGCTGATTCGATTCCTGGAGAGAGCCCTCTTCTGGCTTGTCCGTGGTCACCTTCTCACTGCGTCCTCACGTAGCAGAGAGAGCTCTGGTGTCTCTTCCTCCTCCTGGCAGGGCACCAGCCCTGCTGGATTAGGGCCTCACCCATCCGACTGCATCCTCTCTTCATCTGCCACTCCGGCTATCCCGGACTTCTCTCCATCGCCCTAACCACGGGCTTGTTCCCTGCACCTGGAATGTTCTTTGTCCACCTTCCACTTAGGATATCTTTTTCATTCTTCATGGCTCATTTTAAGCATCACTGGCTCATGGGATCTTTCATTTAAAAACCTGTACTTCTTTTACACATTGTTTTGTGCATTTGGGGTTCATTCATTACTTTCAGTTACAGACAATTCTCTCTTCTCCTCTGGACACAAGCTCCTTGAAGGCAGGGCTGCTTTCTCTGGGAGCCTGACACGCAGCAATTCAGGAAGAGTTCACTGAGCCATCGGCTTCCTCTGCCTGGGCCTCAGTTTCCTTGGTCAGAAAACTGAGGACTTAGTGCAGACGATGTGAAAGGCTTCTTTGAGCTCTCAAATTCCATGAGATGTAAATGCTATTCCCACAGGTGAGACCCTCTTGACTTCTCTGTCAAGAAATTCCTTCCAAGTTTATACATTAAGCAGGGAGTACAGTAGTGGGGGAAAGGCTAGGAAATCTCAGATTACTTACAAGAGGCAAAAAAAAAAAAAAAATAGCATTACAGTGGATGTATACCATTTCGCAAGGAAATGAGCAATCTCTTCTTTGATGGACTATGTGAAAGCTAAACTGGAAGGAATAATTAGATTAAATGGTGATGTAAACTGGAAAGGAAGCATTACTTCCTGCCCTGCACCAAATGTCTTACAGGTGTCAGCGGGACCCACCAGCTTAGTAATTAGGGTGCTTTAACTGTCTCCACTTAACTATGTGCAAGTGATTGAAAACGGGAGCCTCACTGGGGCCCCTGGCCACCAGGAGACCGTTTTGGTGAAACGAGCTTTGTTCTCCAGGACAAGGGGTAAAATAAAAACTAGGATTTATGGTAAATGGATGTTGTAATGGCTTCTCTTTTCCCCCACGTGGCCGAGGGCTCTGCTAGCATGGGCCCCAGGAGCCCTGGGACCCCAAAGAGAGCATACCTGAGGGGCCCCCAAATGTGGAGCTGGAGAGCTGAACTCTGATTGGAGGGTCAGCCAACTTTTGTCAAGACCTGATTCTTCCACTAAGAAAGTGTGCAATTGTGGGAAAGCAAACTAGAATTCCCTGATGCACAAAGGGGACATGGTGACATTCCTGACACATGGAGGGTTCTGGTGTGCAGCGGAGGCACCATCAAATGATGGAAGCACTTCCGCTTTGGAGCCAGCCACCCTTACGTTCCAGCCCAGGCTCAGCCACTTTCAATGTGGGCGACCTCCGGCCAGTGACGTATCCTCTCTGAGCATCGGCTGACTGGTATGAGAGCTTGCGTATATAACACGACCCACATCGCAGGCGCGCTGAGCAGTGTCTGAGTTGGTTCTCTGTAACATGGCAGCAATGCCAAAGCTCCAATAAATGGCCCTCCCGTTTCCTAAACATCGGTCTTTTACTTCATTCATTTATTCATTTGGCAAATATGTACTGAGTGCCTACTGTGTGCCTGGACCGGATTATACAGTAGCAAGGCAGCCGTGGTCCCAGCCCTCAGGAGCCTCACTGCCTGCATGAGATCGGGGAGCACAGACTTCAAGTAAACTGACAAGTCTATGCAAGAAAACACACAGCCCCTGTGAGAGCAGTCAGTGGTGAGGGCTATTTGGATGACAGCTCAAGGAAGGCTGCTCTGAGGAGGTGGCGTTTAAGCAGAGACTTAAAGAATGAGCTGGCGTAACCCAGGGGAAGCGTGGGCAAGGAGTACACCAGGCGATGGGAAGAGTATGTGTGAAGGCTCAGAGGTGGGAACAGGCTTGGACACGAGAGAAGGCCAGGATGGCGAGAGCTTTGTTCACAAGGGAAAGAACGTCGTGCGGTGAGGCTGGCGAGGTGAGCAGAGACCAGCTCAGAGGGAGCTGATTCTACACGCAGGAGGAACAGCTCCCCCCAGACTCCTCGTATGGGGCAGAGTCCCTGCCTGGGTCCCTGGTTCGACGGTCACCAAGGCACCCTGGGAGAGCAAGCGATGCCTCGTCTGGGTGGGAGATCTGTGTCCTAATCTCAGATTTGTCACCTAATCCTTGTAAAGGATATCTTTTAGCTTCATTTCTACACGCCTCAGTTTCCCTCCGCCCGAACAAGATACACTTCGGCAAAAATCCTCCAACCTCGAATTCTCAGATTCCAGATTTCAATTTCTTGCCCACTTCCTTGAGTGTTACAAACATTGGGACAGTCACCTCCAGGAACAAAGAGGAGGGAGCATCTGCTCTGTTCAGTCCCACCCCACTGCCATCCCCGGGGATTCTCAGGAGAGGCACTTAGAAAGGGGAAGCAAACACAAGGGCCCCACAGAGGATGTGCTGTCGGTAAGGTAAACAGCTGTCAGGGACAGCATGACAGTATATGGGGCTCCTGCCAGCCTTTGGGGAGGAGAGAGAAGCATTCTGCTCCCCAGGAGTGGAGCCTGTAATGTGATCCCCCAGGGTGGAGCCTCTCTGAGGACACCTGGAACAAAGAGACCCTCAGATTTTCCACTTGGGCCTGCTCTGTTCTGTAATCATGTTAACTTCTGGTCCAGCGGTCCTTAGACTAGCCAGACCTCTCCCCATATTGGCTGGGTGGGCACAGGCTAAGTCAGGGGAAAAGTGAAGGCAAGAGTCCTGATGGGTCAAATCTTGCAAAAGGGACACAGAGTGCTGAATGGAGGCACTGGCACAGCTTGGCCTCCTATAAGTCTTACCAGATCATGGCTCAGCCCTCCACATCACCTGGGTGGAAGATCACACTACTCCAAGAGATCAGCTAGGATCTAAAACAAATGAGCATCATTCCCCTAGGATTCACGGAGAGCTGCAGTGTGCTAACCCTATGTTAAACCCTGGGGCGACAAAGTCAGAATCTGCCTCTATCTCTGAGAATCAGAGTTTATAGCTTAGGTAGGCAACGAAGGCCAGCTGGCAAGTGGGCCTGTAAAACAGTCAGCCTAACTGCAGCACGGCTCGAACTGTTGTGGTGCAGAAAATGAAGCCGCCAGTAGGGCTGGAGTTGAGGAGGACAATCTGTAGAGGTAGCGGGGCTTAAAGAAGGACAAAGATTCTCGCACAAAGGAAGGAAGAGGATGGTCCCAATGGTGAATTCGATCCACGAAAGCAAGGAAGTGAGAAAGAACACAGAGAATTTGGGAGAAATCAAGGAGCCACTACAAAGTGCCGGAAGCTTGAGAACTCAACACCTAGTCCAGTTTGAGGCCCCAGGCAGTCCCAGGACTTTGACTAAACATACTCTGTTATGGGTTGAATCCTGTCCCCTCGAAAGATATGTTGACATCCCAACCCCCAGTGCGTGTACCTGTGACTTACTGGAAATTGGGCCTCTGCCAATATAATCAAGTTAAAATGAGATCATGGGGTAGACGTAACCCAGCATGACTGGTGTCCTCGTAAGAAAGGGAAAATGCCTTATAAAGACGGAGACACACGGGGAGAACACCTTGTGAAGACGGAGACAGAGATTGGAGGGAGGCCTTGCAAGCCGATGGGCACCAAAGATGGCACCAGCAGCTAGGAAGAGTCAAGGAAGTATTTAGAGGGAGCAGGACCCTCCCAACACTTCAGTTTTGGGCTTCTGGCCTCCAGAACTATATGACAAGACAGTTCGGTTGTTTAAAGCCACCCAGTTTGTGGTACTTGTTACAGCGGCCCTCAGACACGAATGCACACTCATGTAGTCTCACTGAAGGCGCCACCATCCATCACAGGAACAAGGTGAAGGTGTAAGAAATGACCCCCTAGAAAAGAAGTTTGCACTCCCCAGAAGGAATTACACATAAAGAGACTGGATCCCCACATCCTGGAGAATACTTGGCAGAAAGGAGGTAGCAAGTCCTTTCTGAGAAAGAACAGAGGGGACCGTTTGGTTCATGGGTGAAGGTATAAGCTTTAGAGTCAAAGAGGCCAAGGTTGAGCCCCACTCTGTCCCCTACAGCCTGTGAAACCTTGGCCGAGTCACTTCCCCCTCGGGGCTGTCATCTTTTCAGCTGTAAATGGAGATGCTAACTGAACTGAGCTCATAAAAGCAAATGACTTTTAAAAGAAATAATGCACACCAAGTCCTCAGCACAGAGCCTGGCTCCCACCTCCCCCAGTGTCAAGCATTAGCTTGGGGGCCCCCCAAAGTCACACACTTCTTCTCACAGCTGTGTTTTGTCCCGTCAGCCTTCACAGGCTTCAGCCTCAACCAGAACACCTCCATCCCTCTCCCCTGACCGGAACTCCTCTCAGCCTCAGGGCCCACTCCCACCCCCTCGGCATTTTCCTCCTCTGAAACCCTGTAACCCACAATGGTCTTGGCCATCTGACCCCTCTTTGGCCATCAAACACCAAAAAGCTTGGGGTTTTTTTTTCAATATGCTCTGCCTCCCTCCCTAGTTTGTTACTGCCAATAAAAGCCAAAGAAAGAGAAAAAGAAAGGACATTTACAGTCTTTAGTGCTTACTCGAAGCCAGACCCTGTTCTGAGCACTTTATATTCCTTACCAGTTCATTCAGTTTCACTTAACTTCATTCTCCTGCCACCTCCCTGACCTACATCTCTAACTTCTTTACCTCCTCCTAGAATACACCTGCCACATAGCAGGTGCTCAATAAAAGCTGCTCTATGTGCGAATCCCTTCAGTTCTCCTCTGAGTCAGCAGGAGACAGGAAAAAGCGAGTCTAGGGCTGTGGCCAGCAGATAGGGGAGGGGGTTCTCCTTTTGTAATGGGCTCGGGAGCCCAGAATCTCTGCCCGAGCCCCTGCCTAGCACACTTTTATCGACTCTTCTGCCCACAATGCTGATCCCTGCCAAGCTCCCCGCCCAAAGACTAATCTTATTATTGGTAACCTCTTCCCAGCACTGCGCACCGCAGGACAGCCCATTAGGGCCTGATTACTGCTCGTCGCCGCGCGGTGGAGGGTAACTGGATCCCCAGCCCTGTGCTAAATGCTCCATCTGGAGCTCCTCTCCCTGAACACTGATGAGGCCTGCTCCCTCCGCATCCTTAAAGGTCTTCTGAAGGCCGGCTCAGGTTTCTGAAACCTGCTGGTCATGAAGATAGCACCGTGGCCCGAGGTTTCTACCCACAAGAACCAAACAGGATGGCAGAGACCTACTCTCCCCAGGCTCGTTTCTCACCTGCACCCTCTGACAGCACACGTCTTAATTCTCTATCTTCTGGAAGATTTTCTCAACCAATATTTATTGAACAGCAACTCGAGGCCAGGTATTGTTCTGGTCCTGGAGTGAGAGCAGCAAATAGAACAGAAAAAAAAAAATCTCTGGGGGGAGGGTATAGCTCAGTGGTAAAGTGCAAGCTTAGCATGCACGAGGTCCTGGCTTCAATCCCCAGCGCCTCCGTTAAAATAAATGAGTAAACCTAATTACCCGCCCCCCAGAAAAAAATCTCTGCCTTTCAGAGCTTATGTTCTATCAGAAGGAGAAAAAGGATAAATTTCATTTTGAAAAGGTAAATTCCAGAGATTTTTGTATCTCAGTTTGCCAGGGCTGCCATAACAAATGGAGTCGCTTAGATGACAAAAATGTGTGGTCTCAGCTGGAAGCTAGAAGCCTGAGGTTAAGGTGTGTGCGAGCGGGTCCCTTCCTTGGCTTGTAGGCGGCCGCCTTCTCCCTGTGTTTCTTCCATCATCTTCCCTCTCCGTGCAGCTTTATGTGTACTTTTTCTATTTTTCCTTTTTTAAGGACATCAGCCTTGTTGGGTTGGGGCCCATCTGAATGATGTCATTGTAACTTGATTGCCCCTCTAAAGACGCCATCTCCAAAAAGGTCACATCCTGAGGTACCGGTGATTAGGATTCGAACCTACGAGTCTGGGTTGAGGGGGACACAAGTCAGCCCCCGCCAATGCTAGAATAACGTTCTTAGAATTACAATGAAGTCCTAGAACTAGCATTGTAACTTAGTAAGTGCTGTGGAAAAAATAAAGCAGGTAAGAGAGAGAGGAGTGCCAGGGCTTGAGGGAGCGTTATTAAACAGGTGGTCAGGAAGGAACATTCTAGGCAGAAAGAGAAGCCAGAGTAAATGCCCCAAGGCGGGAGCAGGACAGGCAGATTCTGGGAAAACAGAGACTAATGTGGCTAGAACAAAGCAGACGGGATGAGGAGTTGGAGATGGGGTCAGACAGGGCAGGGAGGGTGGGGAAGACTGTGTTCTTCAGCCTTAGCATCAATGGAAATCTCGGGGAGACTGTAAAAGGCGCACGATCTGGTTCTGCTGTAGCATCTGAAGAATTGTTCTCCTGGAAGTTCTGGTGTCGGGCAAAGAAATCTGTCTTCACGATCACATTCCACTTTCTGCAGCTTGTGTGGGGCCTGTTGCATCTTTCGCTGCAGTGACCCATTGGCCTGAGACCCTGTTCTCAGGGGCACTAGTGCAGGATTTTTACAAGGCTGCATCTTCCTGTGTCCCCAAGATCCATTTCCTCAGACTCCCTGGACCGGGAACATCACAGGCCTTCTGCCGCGCATACCAAATTGGCCTCCGTGGACCAAAGCGTTTTAACGTTCCCACCACGGGGCTCTTCTTGGCCTCTTGTTTCACATCACACTACAGATGCGAAGAGGAGCGAGCCAACCTCTAAGCTAGCACCAGAGATCATAAACGCTTCAAAAGTGGCCTTCTTAGGGAACAGAAGCCCATAAAAGCTTTTACTAACAAGACAATAAAAGGTGGAAATAGTTATGTTCCCAGACGTGGCCAAGTGGTGTGTCATTAGAGGCAACAATGTTTGCTTCTGAGAGTCATCACCACACTCGGAGGAGTCTGGAAATCCCCTCCCTTCTCCTCCTGACTGAGCATGCTGACTTGGACTGCAACAAGTAGCTGTTTATCTTAAGAATTGCTAACATGGACTGAGGGCCTACAACGTGCCAGGCATGTTGTAAACATGTGCATTTAATCGTCACAGATATTAACTGTAGATGTGAGTATTCCTACTTGACAGATGCAGAAACTGAGCCTCAGACTGGTTACTTTGCCAAAGATCACACAAGTAAGCTAGTGAGTGATGGAGCTGTGTCCTAAACCCAGGTTTGGGTGATTTCAAAGCCTGTTCCCCTCACCAAGACATCTTGCTGCTGCCCAGAGACTCAATTTGCGGACTAAATGTCTCCCTTTGATACATTCCCTCATTTAATATGTATGTGAAAATTTCCTTGTATGTTTCCTCTCTCTGATTAAAAGCTTATCACATTATAAAATTCCAACTAAAAATATTAAAATAGTATCCCATTGTTTCTTCAATATCCATCTCCCATATTACTTCTCTATGAAGCCTTTCCTGATAACCCCATTCCCCCAACAAAAGTTGGATGTATTCTCTCCATACCCTGAAACACTAGTAAAACAAACATAAGTTTGGAATTAAATAGACTTGTGGTCAAAGCCTATCTCTGTGATATTGAACAAGTTATTTACCTCCCCTGAATCTCACTTCCTCATAAATGCAATAGGGATTAAAATGTGCATCAACAGATGACTAGATTTAGAAGCTGTGGCATATTTATACAATGGAATACTACTCAGCCATAAAAAAGAATAAAATAATGCCATTTGCAGCAACATGGATGGACCTGGAGATTGTCATTCTAAGTTAAGTAAACCAGAAAGGGAAAGAAAAATACCATATAATATCACTTATATTTGGAATCTTTAAAAAAAGCCAAATGAACTTATTTACAAAACAGAAAACAGACTCATAAACATAGAAAACAAACTTACGGTTACTGGGGGCGGGGGAGGGGGTGAGATAGGATAAATTGGGAGTTCGAGATTTGCAGAAACTAACTAATATATATAAAATAGATAAACAATAAATTCATACTGTATAGCACAGGGAACTATATTCAATACCTGGGAGGAACTTATAGTGAAAAAGAATATGAAAACGAATATATGTATGTTCATGTATGACTGAAGCATTCTGCTGTACACCAGAAATTGACACAACATTGTAAACTAACTATATATATACATATATATATATATATACACATATATATATATATATAAAATTCGTAGCTCATATGGTTTTCATAAGGATTGAAAGAAATGTGTGTAAATAGCTGGCCAATAGTAGTTGCTCATTAAATGTTAAGTACCTTCTCCCACTCTCTTATGACCCTGAGAACATGGTGCCTTATTGAACAACTATTAGTTGCTTGCCTTTGAAAGCATGGTCTGTGTCTTTACCCATTTTTGCAGCCTCCATTATAACAGCTCATAGCTGGTGCTTTAGAAATGTTTATGGAATGGGTTTAAGTTGCAATTTACTAATCTTTCCCGAAAGGAAGTTAGAAAGAACGGGAGGAAGGGAGGGAGGGAGGCAGGAAAGGAAAGGGGGAACATCCCACCAAGGGAATGAGTGGCAGTAAGAGAAGCCACGGATGGCAGCCCACACAGCCAAGGAGGCGGATACGTCACACGGGCGAATTCATCTGTTCTCTAAAGTTGTCAAGAGCTAGCCCCATTAAGAGCCGCATCCCTTTTTATCCACATATACCAAGCACACAAACACTTGCGCCTTTTAATGGCCTGTGTTAGAGCCAGGACCACTGTGAGGAGTATCTCTATAAGCATTAAGAAGTTCCATTTTGTTCCCTTCCCCCCCACCTCACCACAAAAGCCCCAAATAGGCAGGTCATGGCGCCCAACAGGTCAGGGTCAGGTCCCTCTTACTCCGCTCAGCAAAGGAACACCTAGTTCCAGGTGCCAGGCTTTGCTTCCTCTCAATCTGCTGGTAGCGAGGGAGGGAGGGAGGGGAAACGGAGCCCTCTGCTCCCGTGCCTCCTAAGTCAATTAGAACATGCTGACTTCCCTAGCAGGATTATCGCTGTCCTTCCCCAGCGCCTTTCCCTGTCAGGAAGTCACCAGTGGTGTCCCAGCATTTGCATGTTGGACTCCTCCATAACACAGAAATCAGTTAGTAACCTCAACAACCGAGTGCAGAGTTCATAATTCTTATCTTTAAATTCATCTTGGCCACCACTTTGCTCCCTCCCAAAAAGTGTTTTAACACTAATGAAAACACTCCTTTTTTGCATGAGCATCATTCCAACATTTCATCACCAGTCTCAAGTGTGAGGCGTCGTGGGCCATTTCTAGCAACACCGGGCAGGAAGAGAGAAGGAACAGGCACGTGTTCCACTCATGGGGTGACAGTGCTCCCTAAGCCACACCCGAGTCCATCAGCAACGTGGTGATAAAAGATGAGATAAAATAGACAATTCATAATTTATGGGGGAAAATTTAATCATATGTAAGCGGAAATTGAGACATGTATCTATAAAAGTATTAGCAGGGGATACTGGAAATCCCACAGAGCCCTCGCTGCAGTCAGAGTGAGCTTCCTAAACCACAGATAGGATTACTTCATGACCTGCTTACAACTCTTCAATTGCTTCCCCTTGCTGTAAGGACCAATCCCACCTCCGTAATGCGGGCTGCGAGACCTTGCAGGCTCCCCTCCCTGCCCGCGTTCCCAGTCTCACCTTCCATTTCCACTGTGCCACACACACGAGTGCACATAAACCCACACACACACCTGCTCATGCACACACATACACATGCACACACACACGCCTGCTAACACAAATGCACCAAATCAAGTACACTCACTAGCACACACAGACACATGCACCCAAACACACATGCAAGAACAGGAGCACACACATGCCCAAACAAACACAAGCACACGTGCACACTTTCCCAATACGCCTATTGATCTTTCAGGCCCCAGAGCAGACGTTGCTTCTTCCAGGAAGCCCTCCCAGAAAACTTGAGGGTAGATTAGATGCCTTTCCTATGACTCCCATGTACTTCCCTTTTTTAACCTGTCTACACTGTTTTGTAATCGCTTATTTACCTACCTGGTTCCTCTAACTAGACCACCGGGTAAGGACTCTGTGTGGACTGTCTACTGCTGCAGCCCTGGGGTCTAGGACAGGACCTAGCTCAGTAAATATTTGTCAGATTAAATTTAATTGAAGGGACAGAATTTAACATGACCTGGAAAATCTTAGGCAGGCCTAGCATGTAGTAGGTGTACAATAAATATTTGTCAGATTAAACTGAATTAAACCAAATATGACTTAGATAATCTCAGGAAGGCAAAACTGAGATTGACTGTATTTCAGGAAGCTGATAGCTGGTTACTAGTGTCAAATCCTGTCGGCGTGCGTGATGAAACATGGTGCTCACCAAGGAGGAAGGGCCGTGGTGGGAGAGGGAAAACACTGCCCAGAGGCAAGAGTGGGCTGTTTTCGCCCAGCCCTGCTCAAGGGGAAGTCAGAGGGTGAATCACTGGCTGCTGAAGAGGGGGCTTCGCTGTGGGCAGAGGGTTCACTGGGGTCTCAAGGTGCTTGGCCTCCTTTCCCCAGACTCCATCTTCACCCAACATCCCACAGTTTCCCTGCACATCTCCCACAGGGAGACCACACGCTGACCCTAACATGCCTGTCCCGTTGGCAGCTCTGTCTCTCACTGAAAATGAATAGATGGGCCCAGCTCGTGAATGGTCTCCCGGAAGCCGGGCTAGCAGGACTCCGTCCCGAGCCCCGCTCCATTCTGCGTTTCAGAACACATTATCAGGTTTCTCCATGTGCAGAACTGCCCAGCCTGGGCGGTCACTGGTCCCCCCAGAGCACACTGCTCTTTTATTTTTTTTCTGGACACAGTGGGAAGCAAACCTAAGACTTGGGGAACACAGGGCCTTCGGGAAATGACTCTGCCCCAGAAGCTGGCCACCCTGGAGCCGTCAGACAGTGGAGGCCCCATGGGGGCGCAGGCAACGGCCGGCAGGCTGGTGCTCAGGGGGGTCAGACAGGGGCTGGAGGTATAGTCTTTGGTGGCAGGAACCTGGCATATGGGCCAGGGTATCAGGCAGTCCCAAGCTGTGGGGAGGGGAACAAACATGCATTAAGTAGGAGATTGGGGCAAGACTCCATCCGGGAGCAGATGGGGTGAGGAGCGGACACTAGTAATATCCTAACACCGGCTTCGGTTTGCTGCGAACTGACTTTGTTCCAAGCAATATCCTCGGTTTCTTGATAAACATCTAATTTAATCTTCCAACAGTCCTACGAGCCAGGTACCAACAGCTTCCTCATTTACAGTGAGGAAATCACCCTGGATACAATACTGAGGTTGTCGGTATATTTGCATGACCGATATGCAATTGCCTACATTGGGCTGTCATTTACCTTCTTCAAAAATGGCAATTACATGGGGTCCAACCGGATAGTCGCCGTCTCCAGGAGGGTTGGCCCAGGAACTTGGACAGGACTGGTTGTGCTGGTGGGAATGAACAGAGAAGCCGGAAGTGAATTAGAGGAGGGTCAGCATGACACGAGCAGCTGGGACTGGAGGGCACAGTGGCCACGGTATGGGCCATTCCAAGAGTGCCGTTGTCAAGGCCCCGGCAAATCATGGCGGGGTTTCTGGCCGAGGGGTCTGGTCCCACAGACTAGCCAGGTGTTGTTTACCAGGCCAGTCACAAGAGAAGACTGAGCTGCCCCCTTTCCCAACACCCAGAGGCCCAAACAGCCGCTCACGTCTCTGTCAGCCCTGGCCGAGCCTCTTTCTGAGAACAGAAATCAGATCACATGTTGCCTGGAGTCAGATATGTGACCAGACTCCATGCACTGTGCAAGATTTCACCGATGATGAAAATAACTTTCTCCTGCTGCATTTAACATCTGGTGTCACAGATTTTTGCTGAGAGCCATAAAATCACTAAGTTACAGAGAAAACCTCATTGTTGAAAAATACATTTATGGAGGGGCAGGTGGCAGCCGGTTCTGGGCCTGCCTCAGAGTTCAAGGCAGCCCTTTGTGTCCTGGGTGGAGGAGGAACTTCACGAGGCCTGGGGATGGATCAGGGGCAGTGGAAAGATTCACCCGGGCTGGTGACTCCGTCACTGAACAGCTGAGGGAACTTGGCATGGTTCTTTGACCTCTCTGAACTTCTCTGTTCCTATCTACAACAAAAAAGCGAGGATAAAAATAGCCACCCGCCAGGGATACTGTGTGGACGCGATGTGATAGTGCCTGGCCCGGGAGCAAGTGCAGCTTCCTGTCTCTGTCTTTTCTTTTTCATTTTTCCTCTCTGACATTTCCTCTCAGACTCCAGTCTGCCCGTGCACTGCATCATTTGTCGAAGGTTTGTCCCCATGACGCTCCTTCAAGCTTGGCCCAAGTGGGTCCAGCTGGCCCCCCGTGCTGTAATCGGGATGGAGGCCCTGATGTCCTAGTCTGTCTCTCCCAGGAAGACGGAAGTTCTCTGGGGAAAGAGACTGTGCCCGTCCACCAGCGTCTGGCACACAATAGATGCTCGGAAATTCACTGAATAGAGGTGTGAATGGGATGATGTCAGGAAGAAGCGGGAAGGGAGCAGGTGGTACCCTGATGCCTTCTGTCAGCCAGCACCACCCAGCAAGCTGTTAGACCTGGGGATCCAGGGGTTCGGCGATAAGAGGGGGTGAGCCACAGGGCCCCTCAGCTCAGCTGCTGAGCAGGGGCTGGGACCGGAGGGACCACTCTCTGCGGCAACTCCTTCACTGACAAGGGGGACAGCTTCTGCTTGTCATTCTCACAGCTGCCTTCGAAATTCTCACCAAGTGTCATTTCCCCTGCGTCTAAATGCTGCTGCGGGTGGAGTGTGAGAAGGGAGCATCTCAACGTGGCTGACCTTGGAGCGCACCCCAGTTGGTATAGACGCTTTCTCAGAGCGCATCCCATCTCCTATGTTTCTCTCCCTGCCCACCTCTCTTTCCCCCTCCTCCTCTCTCTCTTTCTCGGCCTCAGTGTACACCTTTCTGTCTCTGAGTACGTGTGCACTGTCTCCCAGGCACTCGACACTCTTTTTTTTTTTTAATTTTTTATCGAAGTGTAGTTAATTTACAATGTTAGTCTCAGGTGTAGAGCAAAGTGATTCAGTTCTATATATTATATATAATCTTCTCGGATTCTTTTCCATTATATGTTATTACAAGAAACTGAATATAGTTCCTCATGCTCTACAGTAGGTTCTGGTGTTTCTGTCCTCTCTCTCTGTCCCTCTCTGTTTCTCTGTCGCCCTGCCTCCGTCTCCCCATCTCCCTGTGTGTGTCTCTGTGTGTGGGTGTCTCTGTCTCTGTCTGTCTCCACCCTCCTGCCGCCCCCTCCCTCCCAGCCTCTCCCTACCTGAGCCGCTCCTCCAGCTGTCTAGGGTCCCAAACAGCCCGGCCACTCAGCACATATTTTTAACTCCCACTTACTATCTTTGCCGTCGCCATTTCTGGCTTCAGGCCACAGCAGACAGAATGTGAGAAAGCAAAAACTAATGAGCTTCTTCAAGAGAGGAGAGGGAGCTTCTGTTATTTCACTTAGTCCTCAGAGTTTAACTTCTGGCACTTCCATCACATCTCCAAATGGTAAGTGAAGGTTGTTACTTTTCAGCATGGTTGGGCTGGTGTAGCACATTTCATCAATTAAAATGCACCCTCGGTGCAAAATCACAACAGGGCCGGCAGGAAGGGTGCTAGTGTGTGAGGAACTTGTTTTTTTTTCCGAAGTTACTTTTGTTCCGTGCGGTTGAGATCTGTTCAAGGCAGCCTTATGCTCCAAACAACAACACCGTTCATGGAAAGCAACGTGGGTGTGATCCAGGGCGACGCCTGGCCCTGAGGGGCTGAGGCCCCTCTGGTGGAGCAGAGGTCTCTGGATTTAGCTCGGGCTCTGCTAAGGCTACCCAACCTATGGGATGACCTGGGTAGGTCACCCAACCTGCCTGGACCCTGCTCCTGAATCACCCATCCCTCACCATAGGCCACAGGAGGAATTCTCTTACTGGAAAGATCTTAAGAAGTGAGAATGAATGAATGAATGAATGAGATAATAGGCTTCACCAACTTCCCTCATTTTCATTCACTCAGCAGGTTCTGATGGGACATTACTGCCTGCCAGGGGCCATGCTGGCCTCAACATTTGGAAACATTAGCTCCAAAGATTTCAGCCTTTCTCTCCATCCTGCCCGCCACACGGGGGATGACCAGAGTCACCATGAAGGATAAGCCCCTCAACCTTCCATTCTTTCTACTTATAATAACTGCGTGAAGGGAGGCACCTTTCAACAAATTACTGCTGTTTCCTGGTTGTCAAAGGAATACCCTTATCATAACTAAATGTAAATTAGTCACAGTCCTTGCTCCCAAAGATCACCACTGTCTTCAAAGGAAAGTTATCTCTAGTGTCACCAGAAACAACAAAGAGGACTACTAAACATAGCTGAGTCCCAGGGAGAAAACCTAAGTTTAATTTCACATGTGGGCTGAGCCCCTGCCTTGCCCAGGGGGCCGACTCAGAGCTGTGAAATTAGTACAGTGGGGTCTGGCCTTTTAGGGCTAGGGGAACACTGATTTATGGGTCACCTTTACCCAAAAGTTAAAAGCCCAAGTCTAAAATCTCTAAACCAAGACTCTAACTTGAGAATGGGCTCCGTATTCAATTGTCCGGGCAAGTGTTTCACCCATCCTGACGTGTCCTGCCCATTCCACTCCCCGCAGCATCGATGCTCTGCCATCACCGCTGCTCACCCCTCCTGCTCTGCCTCCTTCCTAGGGCTCCGCTTGCAGAGCTGTGGCTGCTTGACAGCCTTATTCTTGTGCAGCATCAGAGAGATTCACAGTAACATCCGGGCAGGACGTGAAAGATGAACAAAGCCGGGTGGTGGCCCATGAGCCTCACCTCACACTCTGCAGGCTCCTGTAGCTGCAGCCTCTGATAGCCCGGTAGCGGCTGCTCCTGAGTGCTCTGGACTGGGCAGGAGGTGAAGGACACCCTAGGAGAGCCCCGGAGGGGGTTGCTCAAAATGCCTGTCCCTCACAACACTGAAGGTGAGGGAAGGTGGTAGTCAAACGAATCTGGGAAGTGCTTCTGACTGCATCCCGGTCACAAAGCACGTTAACACATGGAAGGCTCTGAGAAATCCACTGAACTCACTTTACCCCAGCAACTCCCAACCTTCTGACCATGGATGCTAAAACCACTCGGCAACATCCTTGAAAACTCATTATGGGACATCAGTGGCAGTTAATGTTATTGTGTAAGTTATTCCTATTAATATTATGTGAATCTTATAAAAAGAAACATTGAATCTAGTGTTATTAACAACATCCTTCTCTACTCTCACCACGGCCAAAGTCATTATTACTATTGTGTACAAAGTCGCCACCGGTCTGGCCCCTGCTCAGTCCAGCAGCCCCACCTCCCGCCCTCCCCACACTTCAGCCTTCCCAGATTGCTTGACATGCCCCCAGACGCACACGTGCTTTTGATTGCCTTTCACTGACATGCTCATCTACCTTATCTGTGCTTCCAAAATGTCCCCATCCTTTAAGGCGCAGATTTTCTCCTCTGTAGCGCTGTCCCTGAACATCCCAGGAGGAGGACACCCTTTCTTCTTCTTTCCTGATGTTTTGCACATACTTCATCCACTGAGTAGGAGTTTTTGCTTCCACATCTGTCTTCCCTGGCAGACTGGGAACTCCCAGAAGACAGAGACAGTGTCTTATTCATCTTTGCATTCACAGGATTCAATAGAGTGACTGAGTCACAGCTGTTTCCAAATAAAGAGATGAAAATGGACCCGCGTTCAGAGATCAGGCAGAGCTCAGTGAGAGAGACAGATGAGGAGGATGCTCGAAATAGGGGAGATGTCGGCAGCAGTTGGCATTTGGAAGCTTTGGCTGTGATAACCTGGTTTCAGTAAAGTCTTTCAACAGCACTGGCAATTTCCAGTCTTGTGGGTGGTCTGGATGGGGGACTGGAGAACAGGTTCCCAGGGGACTAAACTTCAGACAGAGCACCAGGAGGTCAGGATGAAGTCAGCCCTAGAAAAACCAGGGGAACTCAGATGCGAACCTGAATCATTGAGAACTACTCCCTAGGTTGACTGAGCTAACAGCCCAGAGTCCCTTAAACTCCCCTTAAGTAGGGAGAGGGCTGAATCCAGATTCTGGGGCCAGGCGGAGCCCACAGGTGCAGGTCAAGTGGCTGCACCTGGGGGATTAGAGGACTCCAGGGACAGGATGCCAGGCTGACCATTAAGGCTTCCAGATGCTTCTCTGTACGTGGCCCTGCTAGGGTTTGCTTCTGTCTCTGTGATACAGCCTCAGACTCCCCAACACCATGAATTTCTACATTCAGAACCCCAGGCCAGAAATGTGGCTTCAACTCTCTTTGAAAATCATTGGGGCCCTAGAGTTTACATCCCAGGATCCAACTCATGGAGTTGTCGTCCAGGGAGCTGTCCACCACGGCGTGCTCAGAGCCAGGTCGGGAGCCTCCGTACAGACTCAGACAGTAAAAGCCAGCTCTCCAAATGGTGTTTGGATGAAATTAAGGTGGATAGTTAGTGAGTGGGATTCTTTCACAAGAAAAGAAAAGTTCATTTTCTCTCCCCCTCCACCCCAGCACCTCCCTCCTCGAGCAATAATCCTTAGACGCACAGCAACTGTTACTGCTCTATTCTGAATCTAGGTCTATGCCCCTGACCTCAGTTGGCCATCCTCACCCTATTTCTTCTCCCAGAGTTGCTCCCTGAAATCCACGTGGTACTTGGGTATCTTAAAAGCAAATCATCTTGAAATGTGAAGAATGCACAGAGATTGGTAACCCCAAAGCCATCTGATTTATTTTGCTTTCTTTAATGTCACAGTCATCCTCTTAGATGAGCAGCACTTCCTTTTTACAGATGAAGAAACTGAGGCTCAGAGAGGTTAAATAATTTCCCCAAAATCACAGTTTTCTTCCCTCCAGTTCATTTCCATTCCTGTAGCCAGAGTGATTTTTTTTTTTTTTTGTGGCCAGGGTTATTGTTCTAAAAAGGAAAAGTGATGTCACTCTTGCTGAAAACCCCTCAATGGCTCCCTACTGTCCTCAAGGCAAATTTTCCCTCCTTAGCCTGGTAAACAAGGCAACTCACACACACACACACTGTTTATGTCTCAGTCCTATCTTTCCCAAGCCACCCTGACCTTGACCCCCAACCTTAGGCTCCAGAGTCTAGCCACACTGAGTTACATGTTGTTTCCCAAACACACCGCTGGTTCTTTGACATGCTCTCCCAGCTGGCTGTCACTATCTCCCTACTAGAACGAAAGCTCCTTGAGAGAAAGAACTTCGTTCTGCTCACCAATGCTGTAACCACAATGCCTACCACAGTGCTTAGTGCACAGTGGGTCTTCAGTTCTTGCAAACTACTCTCTCACACTCTTCGGGGCCCATCTCATGTGTCACTTCCTCCAAGAAGTCTTCCTGACACCACAGTCAGGTCCCAATCCCCCTTTACCCTTCCCTCAGATCACCACATATTTAGGTCTGTCATAAATCTGATCAGACCCTACTGTGATTTTCTCTGTACTCACTGCCTGACACACACTAGACAGTAAACCTGAGAGCACGATTATGTCGTGTGTATCACCGCGGTACCCACAGAGCCAAATACAGACAGAAGGTGGAAGTCAGAGGGGGGACATATGTCTCTGGAACCAGTGTGTGGAGCCACCACAAAGATGCTACCCTTGAAAATTCTAGAGCAAGATTACCCGAATGGGTGGAGGGAGAGAACACAGATTTATCACCTTAGCTATGGGTACCATTTGCTTTTGCTGAGTCACTGGCCAAAGACAATATCCGGCATTGACAAGCTTAAAATATGAAGGGAGGAATGATCACAAATGAAGTGTTGGGACTGGGGTGTCCACTCACCGATGGCTTTTCTATTTTGATGCCATTCAGCAACCTCTTTCCTCTTGTAGTGTTAGGACCAACATGGTGGAATTAGAAAAGTGACATTGAAAGCATTTAGTATTTGGACAACCTGTACCAGTTAATGTCACTTACGGACGTTTCCAGTCAGCTGTACTCCACCAGCTTTGGACCCAATTAACAATTCTGCCCCCAGATAAGCTGTAAGGTGTGTTTCAGGGTCCGTGAGTGAGCCCATCCTTTTGACCTTCCCACCAGCGTGGTTATTCTCCAAACTCTGACAGGTTGCCTTCCACAGAGTGGAATTCAGGGCATGTGTGTTGGTGAAATCCTCTCTCCTCCTCCTCTACACCCCAGCTTAAAATTCAATCTTTAGGGTTTAGAAATTCCATGTAATTCAACAAATAATTGTTGGAATTACATCCAATGTCCCTAGACTGTGCCAGGTGATGAGAAGGGACTAGCATTTTCCTGAGCACCTCCTCTGTACCCGGCACAGGGCCATTATCCCGTATCATCCTCACGCCAGGATGGAGAGGTAGAAATTATCAACTCCGTTTTACCAGAGGGATGACTAAGCCTTCCAAAGGTTTGGGCACGTCTTCAAGGACGTGTCATTGGCAGTTGGTGGCATGGAAGTTCAGAACCATGTCTGGAGGGGTGAGTAAATAGCTCACTGGTAGAGCACATGCTTGGCATGCACGAGGTCCCGGGTTCAATCCCCAGTACCTCCATTAAAAATAAAATGAAACGAAACAAAACAAAACCATGTCTAATTCCAAAGGCCACACATCCTTTCTACTTCATCTGCTGACCTCCAGCATTTTGTCTTTTGACAAAAAATATTTTATTTTTTACGTAAGAGAAACATAATGTATAATAAATTACTTTATATTATATACTATGCTTACCTCAAACGTATAGTATACAGTAATATACTTAATACTGTATAGTACATACAAATAATTACATAGTACAATTATTATAAATTATTCCAGATTTATTCTATGTAAATGCACACGTCCCCTTGGGACAGATGCAAAGAGGAGAAAGGAAGGGCAAACATGAATGATGTGAATAACCTGGCGGAGAGTGTGGCACAGATGCTCGGGTTGGGTGAGTTTCAGTGGGTTTCAGTGGGTTTCATTGGGTGCAAGAGTGGGAAGGAAAAGGCTCTAAATATCGACTACGCACTTACTCTAACTTGGCAGGGGCTTTTCATGTGTTTTCTCATCCAATCCTCAAAACAACTCTATGAGGTTGTTAAAGTGAGGAAACTAAGGCTCAGAGAACTAAGTAAATTGCTCAAGTTCACGCAGCAAGGAAATAGCAGAGCCTGGATTCAAGCCTGGGTGACTCTGGCTCCAGGGTCGACTCTCCTTCCTTTGTCCCAGGCTGCATTGTCCCCGGGGCTCTCCACGGGGGCCTTGAGCACAAATAACGTCTAAATAGGAAATGGATGGGGGGAGGGGTGTAGCTGTGCGATGGAATGAAAGGACGCGCCCTGAGGGATTTTGCTTATTTTGCAAATAACCTGGGACTCCTGTCCAACAGGTCAAAGAGCCTCGGGCTAGAAGCCCTGGTTCTCATCTCAGCCCTGCCTGTAACTGAGAACTGGTCACCCAGGAAATCCTGTAAACTCCTCGGGGTTTGGTTTCCTCTCCTGCAAAATGAGTCTCCTGAGCGAGGTGATGGAAGACCCATGCAGCCCTGAGGGCCTGAGGGTCTTCAAAACGTCACAGCAAATACAAAATTCTCTGCTCCTCAGACCATTACCATCCAAGGATCTGTCCTGAGGAGCCGTGTGTGTCCAGACTGGACTGTCAGCCCGAAGAGTGCTTTTTGCACCATGTTCTCTGTCTATACAGGCCTGAAAGTGTGCTAAACATTGACTGAAGTGTTGATATTTTGCTAAGGGAAGACTCTATGAGCAAGCACCTCGTACAATGCCCTGGGGGTGGGGGAGTCGGTCTCGGGGCTCAAGGAAAGACATGTTTATTCAGTCAACAAACGTTGACCAAGGCCCCACACACAGGGCCTGGCACTGGGCTGGCTCATGGATCCAGGAGCGAAGTGGCAGCCGAAGAAGCGTTACACAAATAATGACACAAACACGGGAGTAACAACCGTTGTGTTCCTTTCTGAGGCTCTCTGGGAGACGCGGCAGGGGGCAGACAGAGAAGTCACGCAGTCAGTTTTGTGTTACTCCAGCTACTATGTGAATCAGAGACGGCCAGATTGGAGGCAGAGGGGCCAGTTAGAAAATCCACTGCAACAGACTGACATCGTTGGGATGTGGAGAGTGAGCGCGGTGGTGTGACGTGAGGGCACCCACCCCGCAGCTGGTGTTGCTGGGCAGGAAGGCGATTGACACTGATCACCACGCACCCGGTGTGCGTGGTTCACCCATCCAGGGAGGCAGGATGCCAAGAGGCACAGGTGTTCCATCCCATCGAAGGCAGCCTCTGCCTCTCCTGATTGCATAAACAGGCCTCCTGCTTTCCTGCCTCCTCAACATCCAGCATGGCCCCCCGGGAGTCCTGGCCTCCCATTCAGGGTGCTCAGACGGGCTGCAGGGGTCTGAGCAGGGGTGAAGGCTCCTTATGGGTATCAGACTCCAGCGGGTCCCGGAAGGACTGTGGGTCCACCCTGTGGGCCCGGCATCCTGTGATCTCCACGTGCTCTGCATCCGCTTGCTGCCATCTGTTTCTCATCGTGGCTGAGCACGAGCTTGTGCGTGTGGTCACCATTGCGCAGAAAAACCACCCTGCCAACAAATGGGAAAATGTTCAATTTCATCCTCTCTCTTTCCCTCTCTCTTTTTAACTGACTTCCAAAACAGACATTGAAAATATAGACCCTTTCTCTCAGGCCTCCCCCAGCCACAAGGAAAATATAACGACACTGAATTCTCCTTGATGTCCGTACTTTATTGAAAGGGTAGGGGACCCCACTGCCCGTGTACAAGGGCCAAACCAAAATAGGATATGTGAGCAAAGTGGTTGCATCCTTTTGCAATCAACTATTATAAAAGTTGGCCATCTCCTGTTGAACAAGAGAACATGGAGTTTCCAACAGGCGCAGTTTTATTTTACATAATTGTAACCATCTCGACATGTCAATTAAGACAGAATGTTACCTTTGGGATGGGATCAATTAGGGCCCTGAAGATTGAATTTGGAATCATGATTAGCCTGTTTTACATTTTGCCTTCATTTTCTAAAATATACAATTGTCTGATTCAGCCCAATTTTTAAAAACATATTGTAAACTTATTTATTTTTTTAAGCCAAAACAGACGTGGGAGGCCTTGCTAGTAACAGGAACCATAGCGAAATGGAGTTTGGGGGTGGTGGGGTTGCTATTTGATTAGAGTCAATTCTTAAATTTCCACAGCAAGAAAATATTGAATGTGGTGTAATGGTTGCTGGGTTTTCTTAAGAACTGAAATCATTACACTCTGGCCGTGATCCAAGTCCTTCCCTTTTTTAGGTTACGATTTGAAACGGTGCAGAACATGCTATAGTGTTGTAGTCATTCATGTAATGTCATTGAATCGAGCTTCTGGAAATAGACAAAGGACTTTGTGTCCCGAAATGTTCTTCTGGTGGAAAATTGATAGCAGCCTGAGATATGCTATTACTGGGTTTGGTTCTGCCTCCAAATTTGTGCTGAGTAAAGTGATTTCATGAGAAAAAGAGATAGAGAGAGAGAGAGAATGAGAAAATGAGCTTGCAGTTGTGTAGAGAAGCTAAATGCTTAACACAAATGCTGCATGGACAGAAAGCCCACATTTTCCAGCAGAGATGTGCTGATTTTTCCAGGGGTCACTAAAATAATGTGAATGTCTTCACTTGCTTCTCTTAAGATGTTGTTGTCCAAATGGAAATGATGGACAGACAAATGGATGACATGAAACCCCCGGGTAATTCTCCCAAGCCCTCCCCTCCCATCCCTGCCCTCTGCAGTGTTTTCCTGTTCATTGGCCAGATTCGTCAGGACGATAAGTGAGTCCAGCTTCACCAACCACGGGATGCAGCCTGAATGCAAATCAAGTCTTGGCCTGGATGCTCCAGCCAGGACACATAGTGCTGGGCACAAACCCATGCCCGGCCCATTCTGTGCCCCCCAATTCCTTTCCAAGAGTTGCCATCTTCATTGCTATCATCCCTTGCAAAAGGAAAAATTAGAGCTATCAGTGCATGATGTGAAAGATATGTCAATAAGCCCCCTTTCTACATAAATAGCATATCAAAATATTACTAAATAATGCCATTGACTTTGCCAGCAGGCAGAGGACTCCATCTGGAGATAATATCTTCCAACTGAGAGGCGTCCAAGGTGCCCTTTCCTAGGCAACGGGCAAGTTGACCATTCTGTGGCTAAATCCCGTCCTCTCTGAATACACAGGCTCTCAGCAATCCCCCTCTTCTTTGGTCATGCCCAGACCACCTGCACCTGGATCCGGGAGTCCAACAAAATAATCCTCTTTCCTTGGTGATGGCAACAGCATGATCCTTTTCTGAGCACCCTCCAATAATACCCAAGTATCCTCTAGAGGGACCCGAAGTAGCAGATAGTAGATCCTAATGAGGCACAGAGCTAGCTGGCTGGCTGGCTGGCCGCACCTGCACTGTCCTCTCAAGTGCGCCTATCAGCCCAGTGACAACAACAAGCTCTCCAAGGCGTCAGGAGTGACACCTTCTGAACCAAGCCTTCTGCACTTCCCCCTCATTCACGAGCCTCTCCCTTCTGTGAATTCCTATGTGATTAGAGACTGAGCCACATAGATTTTCTTTTTACTGTCCTCAGTTATTCAGCACATGTCCGCTGAGCATTTATCGTGTGCAAAGGACAGTAAGGCGGCAGAGGTAAACAAAGCATCCACAGAGTCCCGCATCTCCCCATAATCAGTGTGACTCCCCCGCACCGGCTCTGCTGAAGTCTAACTGTCCCAGAGGGTTGTGGGAGGGGCTTGCATTGTTCTCGTGGTGACCCGGTCGCTGGGCTCCTTTGGTAAATGCCATTACTGCCTGGACCTCTGTCCACCTGGTCAGGAAAGAGGTCATTTCTACTTATTTAAAAGTTCTTGCAAAACATTTGTGAGTTCAGTAGATTTTTGGAAGAAATTGCTGGGGGTTGTGGAGGGAAGAGGAGAGAGTAATGCTGCAGCCACACAACATCATGTGAAGCATTAAACATAAAAGGCTGGACCATCTCCCCAGCAGAGCCTTTCAGCATCTCTTCCCCAGCCTTTTCGTAGTTCACTCATCTTTTTCCCACCAGCTCAGCCTCACCCCTTTCTCCTCCTCTCTTCTCTTCCCTCTCAGAAGAAAGAAAATCATTTCTCAAAATAAAGGGATTCACAAACTAAATAGATTCTGAAATTTAATGTCCGCAGTCCCTTCTATTCATGAGCAACCTCAATATCCCATGACTTGAAGTAACTTGTAATAGGGCTAATATAGATTTTTTTTTTATAATGTTGTTTGGAGAATTAAATAAAAATAAAATTTGAGTCCCTCGTCCTGGGAGTCCTTTTGTGAGTTAGCTCACCCTCCCCTCCTCAAGTACAGAGATTTCTAGAATCTAAGAAGTTGCATAGAACTCCAGGGGCACCCTCCTAAATGTCAAAGCTCTGCTTTTGCAGCCCTGGCCCTCAGGGGGCTCTCTGTTTTCCTTGAAATCCTGAATGATTTGGAAAAGACTTAGGAGTGAGGCTGACCCAACTTCAGAGCTCAGCCCTGCTCGCAGCACTATAACTGCCTGAACATGGGCTGCAGAGGCCCTCGGAGCCTCCCTTTCCTCATTTAGAAAATGAAGAAAATAGTGGAACCAACCTCAGAGGCTGTGAAGATTGAATAAGATGCACGTAAACCTTCCAGAACAACACCTGACAAATAGTAAGTGACCAGTGAACGTTTGCAATGTTTCAATATTCTTTGCCCCAGGATGATGGTGGTCGTTCCCAAAGTCTGGTTGCCCAGCCCAGACCGTGGAGTAAGACCCCTCAGGACACTAAAGCAGGAGGCCTCCCCCTTCGGGATAAGTGTAGCCTTAGAGCAGACCGGGGTGGCAGAAAGCTGGAGACGTTGGATCCAAAACATAGTGCGGTGGATTCCGAGGGCAGCCCTAACAAATTACCATCCACTGGGTGACTTAAAACAACAGAAATGTGTCTGTCACAGTTCTGGAGGCCAGAAGTCTGGAATCAAGGTGTCAGCAGGTCTGGACGCTCTGAGGGACAAATGGTCCCTCTCTCCTAGCTTCTGGCAGCTGCCGACAACCCTTGGTTCTCCTCGGCTAGTAGATACATCACTCCAACCTCTGCTTCCATTTTCACATCCTCTCCACGTGGGTCTGTCTTCTCTTTCCCTTCTAGGGACACTTGTCATTGGATTTAGGCTTGCCCAGATAATCTAGAATTGTCTAATCTCGAGATCCTTAATTACAACTGCAAAGACCCTTTTTTCCAAACAAGATCACACACCCAAGTTCTGAGTAGATATATATTTTGGAGGCCACCACTGAACCCACTATAGAATGTGCCCTCCTATTAAGTGAAAGAGATGAGGTAATATTCAGCAACATCCTCAAAGAACAGATGATCATTAGCAAGGTGACAGCACGTTAACATCCAAACCAATAGAAAATACAGACATTGAAACATGTTAAAACCAGAAGGGCAAAAATGATTCCCTTCTCCCTAGACCAAAAAGCACTTCCTGGGAGGAATCCATGGTCACCTGCTGAAAATTCCAAAAGTCAGAGTCAGGAAGTTTTCCCGGTTTATTTTGAAAAGGCATTTCCAGCCTAACGAGGATTTCTTGATTCTTTCTGCTGCTGGTGTTTCTATTGATTAGAAAGGAAGATCGCAGGCAGGGAAGTGTCAAGGTATCCTTGAAGATGCCAGTGCGCTGTAAGTGCTGAAGCTGAAACATGTCAAACAGGAAGGGAAACAAGCCTCTCCACTACCCTCCCTAAAGACAGCTCCTGCCAAACGAAATAGAATGTTTATATTGTGTGCGCCATGTTTATATATCTTCACATCCTCTTTCCCGGTGAGTGTTTTGCAAATCGATTAAGGTCGTTGCAACTGTGGTTCCTCAATTTCAAGCCCCATTTTCTTTTTTCCAGGTTAACTTCAAGTGAACTTTAAGATTTTCAGCTTTATTGGAATTTTGTAATGCTCAAAAAGGCACTTTGACAAAAACGTTAGAGGAGCAAGTTAGTGACTTCCTATCTGCGGTATTGTTTGTGAATATAAAGGGAATTTCAAGTCCAAAAAGAGAAAAACCAAATCTGATTGTTGGTTCATATAAATTGTTGTCTTTCCTAAGTATATAGGTAAAGAACAAACACTTAAACGTCACTTACATGTGTTTATCTAATTTTGTATAAACAAGTCATCGAACCCATTCATTCTTTTCAGCAAATCTTACTGAGTACCTACACTGTGGTGTTCATGTACTGTTTAGGGAGTGCAGTGGGACAGCCAGACACATGCCTCATGTTAGCCAACCAAGGTCGCTCAGACGCCCCTAGATCTCCCACAGTGACGGGGTATTTATTACCCGTCGAGTGTACCCTATGCCGTGGTTGAACCTTCCTAGCATCCGTAGGAAACAGGGGAAAGCAGATACCCGGAACCACCCCAGAAATTCTGATTCAGCTGGTCTACCCTGCACACTGGACCCAGGGACCTGCGACATTAACATGCACCTCAGGTGACTCTGGTGCAAGTTCTTCACAGGTGGTCCACGGACTGTGTTTTGCAAACTGTTTATCCCATTTGAAGGGAGTGCCAATTGTGCTGCTAGACCTGACTTACATTGGCTCAGGGCGTGCACAAGACTGAGCCTCCTGCAGACAAATCACAGATCAAAGGGCTAGAATACATCCTTCAGAAAATCACCCTGGAATTTTCACCCTCTGTCAAACTTCCACCCTTTGGAGTCACACAGAAGGCTTAGTTCATTCTCTTATTAACTGTTTACCGAGAGCTGGTTCTGTGCCATGCATGGTTGTTGGTGCAGAGGCCACAGCACAGAATGAAATGGTCAAAAACCCACCCTTCTTGGATCTTATATTCAAGTGGGAGAATGATCCTCAGTTATCCTCCTCCAGTTTCATGCATCCATCCATTTCACAAACATAGATTGCGCTCGGCATGCTGAAGGGTGTTATGCTTCAGAAATAAACGACAGTCCTACCTTCTAAGCAGCCTGCAGTCTAGAGAGGGAGACAGACAAATACAGCCCTTTAAGACAGGTTATTAAGTGCAAAGATGGAAACGTCTGAGGGTGTTATGAGAACTCAGGAAGGGACAATCAAGGAAAGGTTCCCAGAAAAAGTGACATTAGACCTAAACCTTGAAGGACAAGTAGGTGTTCACAGCAGGCACGAGCACATCCACAGAAGAGGAGGAAACTAAACGGAGCTCAGCGTGCTTCCAGCAAGAGTGGGAGGAGGAGAGAACAGAAGGAGGACGCAGAGCTGGGAGGGGACCCCAAGTATGCACTGGACGTCATCCTGAAGGCCATGGGGAGCCACTGAAAGGTGTTAAGAAAAAGTGGGGTAACCTACTCTGATTTGTGTTTTAGAAAGATGTCTCAGGTTCAGTAAAAAGCATGGAATTAGAGGGGAGAGAACAGCATTGTGAGATGAGTTACAAACTTACGACAAGAGAACAGGCCAGAATGATAAAGACCTGAACACACAGGGTCGAAGGGAGAGGCAGAGAGCTGAGAGATATTTAAGAAGAGGAACCTAGGACATGTGATGACCAATCAGGTGTCAGGAGTATGAAGGCGGAAGACAGACCCTGAAACAGCTGGATGGCAATTACTCTCCCCAGTTTTTTCTTCGTTAACCTTCCCTCAAGATTAATAACCCAGTTTTCAGTTTTCACACCATCCTGGTTCCTCCCAGTCACACTGCTATTCACAATAAGTGAACTGAATTAATAGGGAGCTTGACCACGGTCTCTGTGGGACAACATACTCTAGTTGAAACTACTTAAATACCTCAGTCAAGTTTAAATTATCTTCAGAGGGTCAAATCAACTAGTTTAAAAAAAAAAATTGGTAATAATCCGAGGCAGAACATGCAAAAGAAGTGGAAAAGCTCCTTGCTGAGTAACTGAATCTAAAGTTCATACAAACCAAATTATACCCCACGGCCCTCAGAAAATGATGGCAGGCTGAACGGAATCACCACAAGTCCAGAAGAGTGGTTCCCGGAAAGGGTGGGGTGGAGAGGGGGTGTGGGGAGGGCAGGCAAAGTGCTGTTAAAGAGCAAGTGATAGAGGTCTTCCATTATAGTTGTAACGTTTTATTCTTATGCTGACGGCGGGCATGGGTGTTTAGTTCATCCCCTTGTACACTATTTGCTGGGCCTGACATATTTCAGACATGCACGGGATCGCATTAGGGACCTGGGCACTACGATTGGATCTGGACCAAAATTTCCAGGAGGCCCTCTGGATGACCTTGCTGGCAAGCTTAGGGACTTTAGCAGGTGCCAACTCTTTTCCCACCTGGGTATTGGCAGATTCTTGCGTTATCTGAGGGGATCTTATGTATGGAGAGTGGTACCCATAACTAGTTGTATTTGATTGCTTCCTGAAATATTAATTACATGTATCTAGTAAATAAAACTTGGGGAAGGAAAAGGAAAAGATGAAAGAGAGGCAACAAAAGTAACGATTTAAGCCAGTAGTTTTTATATTATGTAACTGGAAGCCCTAGACACTCTTTGGAGGAAGACGATTAAGCGACCCACGCTGGGCTTCCCACCCCAGCCGCCCTTCAGTGTTGTCATCTGAATGTGTTCTGGCTTTCCACCCAGCGGATTATGTGAAGGATGAGTTCTACAGTTTACAAAAAAAAAAAAACCCGATTATTTAGTAAATGATGGATTTTGAAAACTAGACATTTTAATTTCCTCCTTTTGTTTTTCCACAACCAGAACTTAGGCATGACTGGTTCACTATCTGCATACAGACACATATGCATAATGTATTCATACTCACATACACAGCTTATGCACGCACACACCGTACATGCACAATAGTGTCAATGACCAAACGGACCCAGCTAGGAGGCGCAATGTCAAATCACTGAATGCAGAGCCCGCTTTCCCGCTACTCGCCAAAGGGAAGAACTGTTTTTGTTCACACTGACTTCTCCACGAAGCCTTCTGTGATCACCTGAGACACACTAAGGTCTCACTGAGGGCTGGTCCTGGTACACGTTGAGTTTCTGCTTACAACTCTCCGTCTACTAAGGCCCACCATCACCACTCCAGGACTTGTCAAGTAAGCAAACAAATGAATGAATTAAAAATGAAAGGACAAAATAAGAAATGAACAGATGAATGGCGGAATAATCTGTCTGATCAATTCATTCACAAATAAATCGGGTCCTGCCCTCATTAAAGTTATGGGTCACCCACAACATGGACATATAGGTACATTTCTACACATGTTAATTTCACAGCCGGAATCCACGCCTGACCACATTTTCATGTGCGAACACTTAGACTCAAGGCAAAAGGTTTCTCTTAAACTAACATGATTATCCTTGACAGTAGCAGGATAAACAGACGCATGTCAGAAATTTGTTAATTATCTTTCTGCTGCTAACCGCCGCTGTGTTGATCTGCTTTACCGTGCAAAGGCTTTTTACTGGGAAGCATGTTGGGGGCCTCCTGGGTGGAAATCTGCTAGGATGCAAGCAGAGACCACTTAATGGCATACTTTTCTGTCACTTTTCTTTCATGAACGAATCTGAAGGCCAACAAGTCAGTCCTAGTGGTTTCCTCACTCAATAGAAAGAAAGGAAGACCTACAATTAAAATCCAATTCAGTTATTGTTGGCTGAGCAGAAGGACTGTGCTGGATGGACCTGGTGAAACGCAAAGATATACTCAAGAAGCCGACAGTCTGGGTAGGTTTGCAGACAGTTAATTCGTTTATTTACCTACCTACTATTTACTTAACATATATTATGAGCCAGGCACTTCTGCCGAGCCCCGGTGGTAGACATAAATATACTGGCACATTTCACGCCCAAAGAGGGTTTGCAGTGCAGCAGGTAAGGCAAATATTAAGCAATAAGCACACATACAAATGCAAAATTATAAATGTTGTAAATGTTCTATAGGGAAAGAATGAGAGTCTATGAAGAGAAAAATAGTGGATAACATGCTTTAAAGGGAGGGCGAGTTCAGAGGTGACCTCTCTGAGAAAGTATCATTTGTGCTGCCCCCTCCTTGTGACACTTTTATATTTCATGGTGCAATGTATGTAGCAAGGGCTAACAAGATGCAGAAAGTTCTGTGGGCATTTCCCTGCAGCTAAAGGACTCCTCCAAGAGCAGGCGCCTGGGAGGACGGGCAGAGATTTGATATGTGAAGGGAACTGCATGAACAAAAGAAGGGAAGAAGGAAAGAAAAGTGTGTGCAGGAAACAGCAAGCAGTAGAGGGAAGCTAAGGAACAAGGTACAAGGGGTGACCGAAAAGGACCTGACGGTGGAGGGCCTAGAATGCCAGGCCAAGGAATGTAAACATTCTTCCACAGGCAGGAAGTAGGGAGCCATGGAAGGCTTATGAGCAGGGTAGTGGGAGGCTCAGACTTGTGTTTTCAGAAACTCAGAATGCAGGTGAGTGGGGAGTGGATCGCAGGCAAGGACATTCGAAAGGTGGGCAGGACAGCTTGATCCAGATGAGATTAGTAAAGGCAAACAAAACTGCCGTGGTCTACATGAGAATGCTGAGGGCCTGAAATGGGACAGCAGGTGCAATAAGAGGAAGGTGTGACCAACAGCAGACGTGGGCGAGGTGATCCCTGGCTGGCCTTGGGAAGAGAGAGGGTGGTGTCCACTGTAATGCTAAACTCTTGAGTCTCTAGGACTAGGGAGACGGTGGTGTCACTAACCAGACGGGGAGTTCTCTGCACAGCGGCTCATATCAATTCAGGCGTGTCGCGCCCATGCTGGGAGGGCCATGTCAGAGGCCAGTGGGCTGACTGCGCAGGGCAGCCACAGGCAGGGCTTGGAGCCCCAGGGCCCTGCGTGTGTTCTGTTCAGCCAGTGAGTGATCATGAAGAACTTACTGTAGTCAAGCCTGGGCCTCCCTGAGAACAGGCATGGCCGCACCTAACTTAATATTCTCCAGGATTATTACTGCTAATAACTCTTTATTGGGGAAATCAAATAGCCGTAACTTTTCACTGTTGTTGGAAAAGCTGGAGGGGTGAGTCACATGCTACCCACAGAAGAACTCGGTCCACGCTAGCCACACGGTGAAGTTAAGTTCAAATAAAATGGTTTGGAAGAGTGTTTCATTTCAGAAAGGCTTACCTTCTCTCTTCCTCTTACTGGAAGTGAGTGTTGCCGAGCATTAAAAGACTCCATGTCCTGCCTAGTGTTTAATATAGGGCTCCATTTTTTAATTTAATCTACATGAGATCAATACTAGAATCCGTAAGTAGTAAAAGCAGTTGCAATAAACCTTTACATTCATAACACCATGTGGTTTATGAAACACTTTGGCCAATGTTGCTCTTTGGATCCTCAGAACAACCCAGGAGTCAGTATGGCTGCCCCTCCTTTCCTTCCAAGAAACTGAGGCTCTGAGAGGTGCCCACAGTCACCTAACTCGAAAGCGTGGAGCAAAGGTTGAGCCTGGAGATGTATCGTATTTGTATCCTACTGTGTATTTATGTAGCATTTGATAGTTTAAAAAGCACCATCGTGATGACGCCTTAGACTTCCCAAGGGCCCTGTTGTTGGCTTTTCGTGACTCCCGCTAAGGCAGAAGGACCAGAGAGGATGAATGACTTGGTGACAGTCATAAGGAGAGTGGCAGAGCCGAGACCCCAGGCCTGGGTTGCCTCTATCCCCTCCCTACTCGGTGCAGACCTCCTTCCAGGACCACCAGAGAGCAAAGTGGGTTGATTATCATTATTGGCAGACAACGAGGACTGTCACGGCTCCCTGGAGTTCCCTCTTCTTTACACACCCTTACCCTACAGGTAACACTGAGGAAGATGCCTTAAAATTACTGCTCTTCCCTGCAAATTTTTCAGAGGTTCCAGATTTGACAGCCCCAAATGAAACATCATCACCCATACACCCCACCACCATGTCCATCTCACTCACAGAGGCGACTGAGAGAAACGGCTCTTTGAACTCCAAACCAAGTCAATCCAGCCTGCCGACTGATGCCCACTCCCATGGGTCTGCTCAGTTCATCCCACTGGGCAACGCCAGAGAACACAAAGTCCCCCTGCCCGGCACACAAATCCTGCAGAGTAACCTGAATAAGCTGAGCCACCGTCAGCCATTCTTGCCCCGGCGCCTGTTGTCAATGGGTATCACAAACTGTGCTCCAAAAGCTCTGAAGCGCAGGACAGGCTTTTACCAAAGGCTCCTTAACGGAGCCAGAGTGGGAGGGTTACATTTCACGTCACAAGGCAAAATCTCCTCTAACTCATCCTTGGAAATCTCTCTGATTCCCCCAAGTTCCTTTTCCCTAGAGTTGCTGCTACCTCTTTCTTCCCCCTGCACTTCCCCTAGACTCCTCCCCCCACCCCTGGAGCCACTCCCACCACGCCCTGTAGGTCCCTTACTTGTGGAGCAGTTGGCATCTCCATCCACTAATCACACTCAGGAAACCGAAAAATATCCCTTGGAATCCACTCTCTTTAAACATTCAGGAACTCTTGAGCAGAAAGAGAGAGTTAGAGAGAAATTCTTTAAAACTATTGATTTAGTGATTGTTCCTGTCCCCAAAGAAAAACATAATGGCCAACATTTTCTGTCTCAGGTTCTTTGGATACTTTCTCCCTTATTCTCAAAACAGCCCTATAAAGCAAGTATCATGCCCCATTTTACAGATGAGTACACTGAGGCTTAGAGGAGTTAAGCTACTTACCAGCTACAGCTGATGAAGTGCAGACCCAAGTCTATGTGACTCCAGACAGCATGCATCCGTGCCACACTGCACAGAAACAGAAACAGCAGAGGGCTGCTCTCCCCTTTGGGAGCCGCCCTCTCCCCGCAAACTACCCAGCTCAAGCCAGCTGCAGCCCTCCCCCTGCTATGCGCATGTCTCCTCTGGCCAGAGGCAAAAGGAAGCCTGTTACCTTTTCAGCTGATAGACCCACTTCCTGAGCCAGCCCTGGGTGCTAGTGCACATGGCCCAGCTCTCTCTTGCCCCGAGACCTGCTCACCAGCCTCTAGTCACATCTGGAACGTATTTGAAATTACCTCTAACCACAACAGCAAAATAAGTTCTTTTGAGTCGAAGATTGCAAAAGATTAAGCAAGTGGCTCAGGCTGACTTGCTCGAGTTCAGCACAGGAGATCCGTATCCCTACTTCCCCTGCTCTCCCTGGCTCTGCTGGGGCAACTTAATGTGGGAAGTTTGATCTGACTGTTGTCACTTGGGAGCACAGAATCCTTAGCTCTTTTCTGGACTCATGGACTCTACTTGCAAGTGGGGAGCAGTGGGCAGTGGTCTAGAACTAGTCGTGTTGGAGCACTCAGCTTTGGAACTGAATTGCCCCCAGTGTGAGTCCTCCGTCTGCCACTTACTATGATCTGTGTGACCTTGGTGAATTACCTAAGTGCCCGAAGCCTCGGTTCCCTCCCCCCCCCCCCCAATAAGAGAGGGCTGGTGAGGAGTAATGAGGTAATGCATGCACCCAAAACAAAGTCCTCAGGAAATGTAATCTATCCTTACTCCTATTTCCCACGGCAGCCTCAGCTCTCTCCTGATTCCCTAAACTTGGGGTGGCCATTCGACCTCCAGGCCCCAAGTCTCCTCGCCTGCATTGGCAGATGGGATTCAATCTTCTCTCAGGTCCCTTCCTGCACTGATTATCTACGAAGCAACCTCCATTTTGCAATTTTTTTTTTTTCCTGCCTGTTGGACATAAAATAAAATCACTCATTCCCAAAACCTTTCGGAAAAAAAAGGACTCCGCTTGGCATGGGCTTTCATTGGAAACAGCACTTCATTTCCAGAATTGGAATAAAAAGCATGTGTTGTTTACTGTTTGTTCAGGTTCAGAGGGAAAGGGAGATGGTAGAGTAGCTTCGCGTGACAGGGAGATCTGGGGCGGGAGGGCAGGTAGAGTTAACGTGTCAAATCCACAATCGGGGGCCCCGGAGGGTCTTCTGTTCTATGGATTTGCCTAGAGAGCATGAAAATGACACAGCGGTATTCCCGAGATATCCATCCTGGAATGGAACCCTGCAAATCAGAAGCCAGGGAGCGATGGTTGATATTGAGAGGTGCCAAGCAGAGGAAGCAGGGAGGTGATGAAATGACTATTAGCCTGAGATGGGGAGGGGAGGGAGAGAAAGAGAAATAGAATGGTAATCTGGTCTCAGATCAGCCAGGCTCCCGCTTTTGGCCAAGCCAGCAGGCTTTGCCAGCAGCTTCCTAAACGCATCCACCAGCCCCATCCAAGTTCCTGCCAGGAGGCATCATTATAGATGAATCTCTGCCTCGACTCTATTGAGAACACATGAAAGGAAAGGCTTCCTACCCCATCTTCTGAAAGAGTTTTGCCATTTGGACAGATTTTCAGGGTCACTTTCCGACCCATCTTGGGAAGAATAACAACAATCAGACCCCTCCTGACTTACTTGTTTGAGGGAACAAAAACCACACATCTTTATTCACAATATAAACTGGTGCCCAGTCCTAGCTCCTCCAGCTCTCTGAGGCGCCTCCGCTACCCTGTCCCTTGCAGGTCCCCCCTACCCTTTGGCCACTCTTGGAAAGAAACATCCTTCCAGTTAAGCATGTTTGACTAATTAATTTCTTCCATCTGTTCTTCCTCAGGAACTTTGACCATGAAACAAAAGGTTCTGAAATAGATTTGGTTCTTCTATTGATAACCAGGTCACCCGTAACTGACGCAGAGTAGGGTATGGAGGGCTGAAGCAGAGGGTACCTAAGATCTGTGTCGCCTTTCACTTGCCTGACTTTTACACAAACTGCTGATTTATCCAGTAGGTTAAATGCATGGAGACATCTGAAGCTGCATCCGAAAGAATTTCATCTCTGCTTTGCAAGGGAATTTTTCAAACCTAACCCTGTTCAGATCATTGGTGGAAGGAACTGGGGAGGAAGGGCAGTCAATAAACTAGTGAACAATTGTTGAATGAATGAATAAACAATAGGAACTGAGCTACCACCACGAGCCACTTCCTTTAGCAGGTGGCTTAGAGGTTTTTCATCCTCAGAATAAGCTTGTGAGTAGGTAGAATAATGCTGGGGTCATAGATGAGGCAACCACAGCTCAGAGAAGCAAAATAACTTGCCTTGGGTCACCCTGACCTTGAATTAGCTTCAGATGCACACCGCCCTCAGATCTACTCCTACCCAGACGTGCTGGGAAATGTGCATTCTTTGTTGTGAGTATATTTTCCAAGATTCTGAAGACTCAGAGTCTTTAGCAGGACCCCATCGCATCTTCAGAGGTGGGGAAAACAAGTGAACATGACCAGTCTGGGCGGGCTCTCCCTGACAGCTCCGGAGAAGCAAATGTGGCCTTGACGTACAAGCTCCCTTCATTCAGTGAGTCACCATGATTTGAAGTCAAATGCCTTTTATCTGAATTGACAGCAGGTTTCTGATCAAATATTACTGAGTCTGCCTCTAGGTGCAAACGTGGGTGAGCTCCTCTGTTTCCCTCCAGTGAATGCCTTGTGACTCTGGTGCCAGAACCATGTAGTTGGACTCAGCCTAACACAACGTGACAGCGAACCTCCAAAGGAGAAGCCAGCGCCTCTCCGCTGTCTCCCACATTCCCTGTTTTTACAGAGTGCACGTCTCAAACCCAGCGTGCGATGGACTTCTTAATGTGCCAGTTGTTGCCACTTGGAAAGGTCACTCTTACATTTGTAATCTTTGCATCCTGTTCCCCGCCATGGATTTAGGGAATGGAAGAGAAAGGAGCCCAGCGTGAGTGTCTGTATGGTCCCTCCAATACCATGCTGGAAGGGGCTGAGAGAGGGAGAGGCCCCAGCCAATAGGGGCTGGGGGTGAGGGGTTGAGGGGGCTGAGGGCTGGGCTCGGCACCCCTGAGGTTCGAGTCGGCCCTCAACTGATGTCCAGGCAGTCTGGTGAAGTCAGGACAGATTCTCTCTGGCGCCAGAGCCATGCCCACTCCGGCTCGTAGTCGATTGAGATAACCTTGACAGAGCAAACAATGAACGGCACATCACTTTCCTGAGGATGCTCTGGTACCCGGAAAGATCTCTGCCAAAATCTCATTCCCTTGCCAAGGCTTCCAGGTGTTTCTTTGTGTTTGTGCAGAGAAGTAACATCATTTTTTCCTTCAGTTCAGAAGAGGTGGTCCAAAGTGTTTAAGCGACAGTGGCTGCAACATGTCAGAGTGGGAATTTATTATCTCGGCCCCAATAGGTCTTAATAAGCCTTACACAACTGTTTAGACATTTATTCTATTAACGGCTGTTCATTCTGGTGGCTTCACCTGAATATTCATGATCTTCCTCTCCCCAGAGCTTCAGTATAGCAGCTGTTTGAAACCCGCAGCAAATGTTCAAGAGAGTTCCACAAATATAAACACCCTCAGAGCTGAGTGTTCCAGCCTTGGCCTCCCAAGGGCTAGCCATGAAAACATTGATGTCAAGTGATTTTTGGAGGGCAGCACTGACAGAACTTAAATAGTCCTCCCCCTTAGGGGGACCCCCGCACTCTAACTGGGACATGACCACACGGACAAAGGGTCCAGGGGAGCCCGCCCGCCTCTTTCCTTGTCCACAAGATAACGGCCTCCTTCTTTGCCCCCTCCTATCCTGGGAAGTTCTGAATAAATTCCATCTGGAAGTAAAGCCAGAGCCTCCGGGCGGATGGGACGCGGGTGGGACGTGCCTCACACACTTCAGGGAGTATCTCTGAGCTGGTAGTTTGTGAAAGTGTGGTGGTTTGTGCGCGGAATATTTTTAGCACAAAAATATCAAAAGAGAAAGAGTTGGTGGTGATTTTCCAAAGGGATGTAACTAGGAAAGACAGGATTCATTTACCGGGAGGGCGACCTGGCATGAAATTTACTGAGCTCGCCCCCTGGAGCATATGTTCTCCTCCTTTGGAGTCAGAACACAAAATAGAAAAAAATTCCAGCCCGTCTTTACGACTGAACAAAGCTCCACTTCGGGCAAGTTGCTTAACCACCTTGTGCCTCAGCTTCTTCATTTATCGCTTTCAGGGGGCAGGGATGTTGTGTCAAAGAAGATGAGTATGTGGCACCGTTTTATAAACCAGTAAGATATGAATGTATTGAAAATAGGACGTTCCTATTGTCCTGAACACACCCAAAGAAGAGTTATAAGAACCAGTCTAAAATCATAAAGCTAAAGGTGAATAAACATATTGTCTAGCCTCTTTGTGGGGTGCCAAGGTCACCTTGAGGTGAGTGAGCACTGCAGGGTGAGCAAGGACGTGGGGCCGTTACACGTGCTGGCTGCTGGAGTAGAAAGAACATAGGTTGGAGAGTCATATTGACCTGGCTTCAAATCCCAGCACTACTGCTGAAATTTGAGCAAATCTCTTAGCTTTTCTGAGCCTCAGTTCCTTCACTTGTAAAACATAAAGAATATCTAACTTAGACTTTTGCCCCAAGGCTTGAGGGTGCAATGCGCAGCACAGTGCCTGGCGCAGCTCCCACCAGACGTGGGTCCCTTCTCTCACCTTCTGCCCCTGTTGCTCAGCTGGCTCACACCCCCAAGCAGGTTTGCCCTCGATCCCTCTTTCCTCAGCTGGGGGGATTTGAGAGCCGGGATCTGGATGGACAAAATAGCCCTGCCTCCAGCCCGTGATTTCTCCAGCCAGAATCTCACCTCTACAAGCTGAGAATCTGAAACCAGGAGCAGGCAGGAGAGAGGATCCAATCCCTTCCTAATTTTTTCAATGGCCTGGAAGGCTCATTCTGTCCTTGGGAATTCTGTGAGCTGGAAGGCGAGGAGAGAGGTTTGAAGGCTTTATTGCAAGTTTATTCCAAGAGGAGGAAATAAACTTCTCAAGGAAGGTGATCATCCTTGGCCACGTGCCCTCTTCTGTGCTTCCCCAGATCTTACCGCACGTATTGTCATCCTTGATTTTTCTTAAATCCATCTCCCTCAGTAGATGAATGCTTCTCGACTTTTTTTTTTTTTTTATAAAAGCCATACTTGGAGTCACATAAAAAGCTCAAGTCTTCCTTTCATGGTCTGTGGAATTCAAAAGAAAAGAAATATCATGATTAAAATAAAATCAATGCAATTATAATATCAACATGTTTTTGCAGGCTTCCTTTGTAATGCAACTCTCTATCCCATGCTTGAAAAAAAGTCCTAATATAATTGAGAAGGCGAGAACCAAACATGCATGGGGGAGGGGATGAATTCATATAACATGTGGGAGATGTTATAACAGGGGATCAGTGCACGTCCTTGGGAGCACATCGGAGGAGGGATTCTGCTGGCTGGGAGAACCGGGGAAAGCTGCAGAGAGAGAGGGGTCACAATTGAGTGGACATTCTCTGGATGGAAAAGACAGAATAAGCATTACAGCACAAGCCACTGCATGGGCAGAGGGCTAAAGGCAGGACAGGGGTGACGTGGCAAGGAAACGGCAGAAAGTTCTTTGTGGCTGAAGTGGTTTAGCGGGGAGCAGGGCAAAGTGGGTTAGGGCCCCTTGTGCTGCGCTGAGGACCTGGGTGAAATCTGATCAGCAAAGGAGGAGCAGCATCATTAGGACTTTATTTTAGACGAAAACTACACGCATGTTTATGATAAAGAAGTGAGCTGGGGAGACCAGAGATAGGGAGAGCCTACGTGACTTATTTAATCCTCCCAATAACCCCAGGAGGGAGCTATTATTTCTCTAGAACAAGGAGTCCATGACTTGCTCTTTTGCTGACAAGTGATGGAGCTGGGACTCAAACCCAGTCCTTCTGATTTCAAGTCTACGATTCCTTTCCCTTCTCATCATAACTCATTAACCCCCACAACCACAAAATGCAGACAATGAGTTGCTTTCCGAGGTTCATAACCTTTCTGTGGGCTTTCAGGGGTTCCTAACTTTTTGTGGGCTGCAGACCCATTTAGCAGTCTGGTTTCAAGCCTAGAAACCTCTTGTCAGAATAACTTTTGAATGCATAAAAGTGCATCACATTACCAAAGATACTAATGACACTGAAACATAGTTGTCAAAATATTTAAGATGGTAACGGAAGTGCTTCTTTATTAATGCATCAAATAGCCAGCTCTATTGGAGGGAGAAATAAATGCCAGAATTTCAAAATAGTGGTCAAATAAATCACATTTCAAGATCTCTTCAACAACTGTTATGCGATATGGAAATACCTATGATTCCTGTTGGTGACATCGTCATGGGCTTTGCAGATGTGACTGACTTGCTTCTAATCGTAATTAATAAAAATGATGAATTTCAGTTATAAATGAGTGAACATAACGGTGCAATTTTTCTCACCCAATTCATAGATCCCTGACTAGTTTCTGTGGACCTTGGTTCAGAACCTTGAGCAATGTTTCAAATTTGAGATAGCTGCTAAGAGGGATTTCTAAAATATTTGGGATGGGGTCCTTTTTTTTCCAAAAAATTTTAAGAAGCAGAACTTCAGTGATGAAAGAGTTCAAAGCAGAAGGATTCTGATTGATCATTGTAAATTGATTATAATTCAATTTAAAAAATAAATTTAAAGGGGGAGGGTATATAGCTCAGTGGTAGAGCGAATGCTTAGCGTGCACAAGGTCCTGGGTTCAATCCCCAGCACCTCCATCAATAAAATAAATAAATAAGTAAAACCTAATTACCTCCCCCTGCAAAAAGAAACACACACACACACAACACACAAATATGTATATATATGACTGAATCACTATGCTGTACACCAGAAACTAACACAACATTGTACATCATCTGTACTTTAATTTAAAAAATAAATTAAAAAAAAAAAACAAAAACGAAGGATTCTGATTGAAGTGCAGGTTGGAAGGCTTGGAGACTCACCCCCTGGGTCCCCTGGTCACATCCCTCAGGCAACCCTGATGGAGCTAGCCCGCAAGGCATTGCCTCAGAATCCCAGGGCTCCCCAGAAAATACTTTGCTGTGGTTTCACACCATGTGTCAGCAGTGCTCAGCTTTCTCAAGACAGAGATCCAGAAGGCTTTCCAGAAAACACACTGCCAACCCACTCTCAGGGAAGCTGGTTTTAAAGGGAAGTTTCTGAGCCACCATGGCTCTTCAGGAATGTTCCAGAGGTAGCATTGTGCATACACAGGCTGCTCTCAGTGAACAGTAACGGTTTCAAGCTAATAAGGAAATAATCCATTTTCAGCAGATGAAAGAAGGGGGATCAGAGAGGTAACCTGAGCCGAGGGGACTAGCAGTGCCAAAAACTTATAATGGAAACTATCTAAAGAATCCAAGACCCTTTGTTAGATATGAATGATGTCTTTTTTCTGGTGAAAAGTGTATGAAGAACTTGAGAAGAAGGGCCTGAGTGGATTTTATGAAACAACGTCTGTCTGAGGAGGAAGGGCCCGGGGTAAGGTTGCAGCTCCACTGTATCCTTAGGTTACGTAACGCGGAGGGAGTTGAAAGATGGTCAAACCACCACAATATGATGTGCTCTGTCTTTGAACCCTCTCGTCCGGGTTTTAACTGTAAGTTCATACGTGTTTCCTTGAAATACCTCTCTCACTAAGTGTGTGATGAACAGCAGAGATGGAAACAAACTTAATTAAGAAGGAATTCTATAAGGGATAGTACACACACGTGGTGCTCCCCACTCTGAGTGCCAAAATCTTTACTGTAACAGCCAGGAAGCTTCCATCTACTCGAGATACCTACATACAGAAATGCTTTAAAATTTTTAAGGCAGGATTTTTAAAAAAATAGAAAAACTCTAAATGGATTTTGCTGAAAATGTCTAATCCCATTCTGAAATAAGGCCTAGAATTTTGGCTCCACTACCAGAATGCAAAGAATTATAAAATATATACAATAGGCTGTGATATCAGTTTGTACTTTCCTTTCATTCATTCATTCACTTATTTATTCAAAAATGACTTATTGAGTGGCCTTTATGATTGATGGACTGAGCTAGTTGCCAGAAATACACTGGAGAACAAGACGTGATCGTTTGTCCTCATAAAGACATATTCTAAAGGGGAGACAGGCATCAAACAGTGCCTATTCAGTTCCTCCAGAGAGAACTGATTCTCAGTCTTGAGTGTGATTAAGAATCACCCAGGAAGCTTGTTAAAAAAATATGTATTACTTGAGGGGCAGGGGGAAGGTATAGCTCAGGTGTACAGCACATGCTTAGCATGCACGAAGTCCTGGATTCAATCCCCAGTATCTCCATCAAAAATTTTTTAAAATAAAATAAAGTAAAACTACGTATTCCTAATTCTGCAAACCTGCAGTGGGGCTGAGAAGTTCACATTTTTAATCAGCTCCACAGTGAGTCTCATATAGGTGGTTGGAGGACCGGGCTTTGAGGAATGCTGCCACATTGTGTTGTACACCAGAAATGGACACATTCTAACTGATTATATTTCAATTATTTAAAAAAAAAAAAAAAAAGAACGCAGCCACAAATGAGCCCATAGAACAGGCGGCCTTTCCCACCCACCACACTCTCATCCCACACTCTTAACACAGGAACGCCCATGTCTTACTTCAGAGCCCTTATAACAAGCCTGGGTCTTTGTCCCCACACGTTCTTAAAGCTTAGTCTTTGTAAACACTAGGTACTAGGTGTCAATTTATTTCTGGGGAAAACTGCGGTTCCCTCCAACACGCTCAGGGTTTTACTGCAGCTCCCGGTCTCTCTAGCCTCCATTTTTAGGCAGCTACCTTGTTTCTCCTCTCTGTGAGCTTTAGCAGCAGGAGGAGGATCTCATACCCCTCCGGGCAAGAAGAGTCACGTTCTGCTTACAAGGGCCTTGAGTCCTTCCAACACTATGAAATAGCCCACCCCACCCGGCATTATCAAAGGCATGATGGTTTGACTTCCTCATGCCTCACAGCACAAATGCACACACACGCACACGTGCACACACACATGTCCATGTGCACATAAACAGGTTTGCATATACAATCTATCTAAATGAAGTCTGCCATTTCCTTAGTGTTATCAAAAAGTAGTAACTTTCAGACTCTCAGCTATAAACCCAATACAGCTAGTAATACACTCAACAAGTTGACTCCTATCAATTCTATTTTCATACAGACACCACAAAGTGAAGAACTGCAGTCTCCAAATGCAATGACCCTTTCTGTTCCCATAAATCAGTGTTAGGATCATCCCTGACATGACACGATGCCTGAAACATACTGGGACCCAGCCCATAACGGCAACAAATGAAAGCGAGACTAGCTTTTATCTTCCTCCAAAGCACAAATTGTTGTTGCATATAATCTCTGAATCAATTAACTATATCCCAGTGGATTCCAAGCATCATACTTTTTAAAGTTAGTCCTTATATTTCTTATTTCTTCTTAATATGGTAAGACCTTACTAATAAAAAATTAATTGCTTAGGGCTGAGCTGAATTAGTGAGGAGTGTGAATTATAAATTGTCTTTTCAGAGCAGTTTTGTTACTATAAATACAGCTAGATTAAATGAGTGTTGCCAAGTAGAAGGCATGCTGCCCTGCCCTGCTTTAATGAGTAGATAAGAATAATTTGTAATTAGCATACGAAGGCCACTAAATTGCTTTTTTAAACATTCCAAGCATAGGAAGAACATGCTTCCGCAGCACACGTCACAAGTGTTATCTGAAGCTGGCTCTATGAATACTCAGTAAGGGTGTTATAGCAGATTTAAGCACTGGATGTGTTTCTTTGAAGTCCATTTCAAAATTTCCATAATTCTGTGATCAACTGAATGTAACATCTTTTTTTTTTTAATTTGGTAAATTCTTTTATGAATTATCATAAGTTCCAGAACTAGTGAAACCCAAATTGACAACTTTAGCTGAATCTAATTACTCTAGTCATTTCCTGATTTTCATAGGGAAGTTAAAATTTAGTATCCCATCTAGAGTGTCATGTTCCTGTAGCATTATTTACAGTAGCCTACGTATGGAAGCAACCGAAGTACCCATCAAAAGATGACTAGATAAAGAAGATGTGGTCTATACAGACAATGGAATATCACTCAGCCATTAAAAAGAAATGTATAAAATCTTGTCATTTGCAACAACATAATACCTGGAGGATATTATGCTATGTGAAATAAGTGAGACAGAGAAAGAAAATACTGTATGATTTCACATACAGGTGGAATCTTAAAAACAAAACAAATGAACAAACATAACGAAATAGAAACAGACTCATAGACAGAGAGAGCGAACTAGTGGTTGCCAGAGGGGAGGGGCACAGGGGGATGAGTGAAATAAGTGAGGAGATTGAGAGATATCAACTTCCAGTTATTAAATAAATATAATAGGGGTGAAATGTACAGCATAGGGAATGTAATCAATCATATTGTAATAACTGTGCACAGTGATCATTTTGTAATGTATAAAAATATCAATTCACTACATTGTACACCTAAAACTCATACAACATTGTAAGCTAATTATATGTCTTTAGAAAAAAAAGGAAAAGAAAATTGAAATTTTAAAAAGTGTCATGGTCCATGGTTTCAGTTTCTAGCTGAAAAAAAGGAGAAAAGTTCTCTCTAGAGATGGAGAACAGCACAGTCATAAAATTAGGAACTGACATAATGTACTGCTTACTTCCAAAAGCCCTGCATCTTTTTGCATTCACAGCTTTTCTAGACAATAAGTATGGAAAGTTACTATTAATAACACCATATTAAAGAAAGAGAACCCAAGGGTCTGTGAGCTCTTTTAGGATTAAAATTCAGGCCTTCTGAGTCCAGAGTCTACCTGGTATGGAATAGAAGCTTAATGTGTATTGGTTTAATGAATGAACAAATTGATCATCAATAAATCAATAAAAATAATTAGGGATCATCCATCTAATGCAGGGAAAGCACTGGTAGGCAAAGGCGAGATAATCATGCAAACACTAAGCATCCTTCAGATACTTCGGAAAACAGGAATCCTATCAGGATACGGAGCCAGGGCTGGCTGCGTCCTTTGCAGAGCCTGGTGCAGAATGAAACCTCAGGGCCTCTTGTTCAAGAAGTGTTAAGAATCTGAAGACCACGACAACAAAGCACTAAACCGAGCCCAGAACCCCTCTAAGAACAGGAGCCCTGTGCGGCTACACAGACCATACACGCCTGAAGCTAGCCCTGCACACAACACTCTACAGCTCCGAGTACTGGCCCTCGGTGGGGATGACAGCATCCTGGAGGCAGCAGTTTGGATGTTGGTGGGTGGGGAGGCTCTCGGATGGTGCAACGCTTGGAGGCCCTGATGGAATGTAGGAGGCGTGGGCCAAAGGGTCTAGAGCTCGTCAGTGTCAGAGAGAGCCCGCACTGTAGGAACCTTCCTGCTTCCCGGAGAACCTTTGAAAGCCCCCACCCAATCTTCACTCAGGTGAAAAGCCTGTTTATAATGATCTGAGCTGGAAAAAAAAAAAAAAACCTTTGTTTTACATATCCAGGATGTGACTATTCTATCCATTCTGGAAAGACTGCATGCTGTTCCTTTGGAACTTTGTCACTAAAAACAGTGACTTCCATGACAGCAACACATCATCCAAAGTCATTGTTGCAGAAGTACAAGGATCTGGCCCCTGCCTTGTGTTTCCAGTGGGGGCCCAGCCTTGCTTTTACCTAAAGGAACATGTGTTATTTTATCATACGTGATTTTCCTTTTATATTACAGTTAGAACATTATTTCTTTTCTCTTCTTTACTTTCTTTGTGTATATATATTTTTTACTAAAGTATATACTCAGTTTACAATGTTGTGTCGATTCTGGTGTACAGCATAATGCTTCAGTCATACATGAACGTACAAATATTTGTTTTCATTCTTTTTGCACCATAAGTGACTACAAGATATTGAATATAGTTCCCTGTGCTATACAGTATGAACATGTTGTTCTTTTTTTTTTTCTGATTGGTTGGAGGTAGGTTATACCATGAGAGCATTTCATTTTATGTTGGTAAAAACAGATTTCAAAATATTTGTTACATAAAGTGGCTTTGGGTATGAAGGAGCAGAGAACCACAAGCTTAGAGGCATAAGATTACAAAATGTTTCAGCTGGAAGGAATTTGGGGGTTTATCTACTTCATTGACAGATAAGGAAATTGAGGCTGAAACAGATTATATATCTTGCCTAAGGTTACCCAGCTATTGTTGGCAATGCCAGGGTTTGAACCTATGCTAATTTCCATGACTATATAAAGTAACTAATTCTTTCCTTCTTTCCTTCCTCCCTTCCTGCCTTCCTTCCGACAAACACAACTGAACCCTTACTGTGTGCCAGTCATTGGAGGAGGGTGGTCCTGATGACTTAGAGATGACCAAGACACAGGTCCTGCCCTTAGGAAGACTACAGACTGGCCAGAATACAGGGGTGAGCCCAAATATGGGGCAGCATGCCTTAGAATAGACTTATGTTCAAAACATTAAAGGGGACAGATGACTGAGTCTTCCCCAGGGAGTTGAAGGCTGCCCAGCCAAGGTAAGATTTGAATCTCGAGGTGGGAGAGAGGCTTTGCTCTGTAGGGATAAGGTAGCTTTCATGCCAAGCAGTTGTGCAGCATGGACAAAGACACGATGGCCAAAACGAGACCATCTGTAATCAGGTGTGGACTGTCCACAGCCCTTAATGTCAAGGAGCACTTTCCAGAAGCATGGGGTTGGTCATCATTTTGCCAAACATAGCCAAGCAAAGAACCAGCAGAAAGCAGGGCCGACTCAGAAGACTTGGGACTCCCTGAGGTCATCGAGGAGAGAGGAAATGAAGGAGGAAGTTTCTGCGCTGCTCCGTGGGTGACGAGGGCCTGATGTGGCCACTGGCCAGAGGACAAGCCAAGAAAAGAGCTGGTTGATTGCTGATGTAATTAAGGGGATCACCTTACTGATTCTCACCTAGCTTGGACCAGACCTCAATAACCAACATCAACTGCTTTAATAAGAGCAAAGGAAAGATTTACAGGACGCGGGTACTTTTCATTAGAGAGGACCAAGGGGAAATACAACATGCTGGCCCACCAGTGAGGGGTGGCAGCGTGGCTCGCAGCCTGGCAACTGCCAGCCAGACGGGAAAGTGAGTAAGAGGAAGTCCAGTGAGACAGGCAGTCCAGTGTCCAGACTCGTGCTTATCAGAAGTGTTAGAAAAGGCTGTCCACAGATGACCAGATCCCCTGCTTCCCTCCTCTTCCTCTCCACGCTGCAAACCCTGCCACCCAGCAACCTAGGACCCAGGCAGAAAGGCTGCCATTCACTGAGCTTGAAAGTAGGCACTGGCTTGGCATTTTTTAGGCATTATCTGTGGTCTTCACCTCGACCCTACAGGGGACGTATCATTTTCTCCCCATTACAAGGGAGGAAACTAAAACTAACGAAGTGACTCTTCTATGATGGGGCTTGGATTAAAATCCAGGTCCCTCTGATCCTTGCATTTAACAATATTCTCTTGGAAACAGGACTTGGCATCTATTTTTTGTCTCGAGGATTTGAGTTGAAGCCACTCTACCCTGCCTAAACTGACCAAATTTTAATGTTTATTAAGCAATTACTATATGTCAGATACCAAAAAAATATTATGCCATTTGGTCTTCACTACCAGCCTAGGGGGTTGCCCTACTGTTATTGTCCCCATTATAGAGATGAGTTAACTGAGGCTGGGAGAGTTCCCAGTTAGCATGTGGCAAAGTGAGACCTGAACACAATATTACCAGATTCCAGATCCCAAGTTCTAATCAGCTGCATCCTAGAGGTTTCTTGAAGAAAGGATAAATGAAAGTTACAGATGGGCAATCTAAGTAGACCTAGGGAAAACTCAAGGAATATTATCCATCTGTTCAAATATCCAACAAATATTTACTGAGCTCTTCCTTCATCTCAAGCATTTTTCTAAGCCTACAGGACACAGTGAAAATCATGGGAATAACATTGTTTGGGGGACAGTTTTGTATAAGTAAGGAACAAATAAGAAAAATGAGAAACGTCCTGAGAGAGAGAAGGACAAGGAAGAAAACAAAACAGTGTGGCGGATGGGTCTACCCTCCATCCAGTGAGCAGGCAGGTGTCGACCTGAGAGTATTGTTTGTAAGTTGAGGCTTCAATGCCAGGAAGGTTCTAGCCATGCCAAAGTCTAGTGGAAAAGGATTCTAAGTGGGTGAAACAGTGAGTGCAGAGACCAGAAAGCAGGAAGGCACTGGGCGCATCCACAGCAGAGAAGGCCACTGTGATCTGAATGTGCGGAGGGAGGCGGGCTGGGGCAAGACGCGGTCTAAAGGAGGAGTGGCCGGCTCTCCTCCCGGCTGCTGAGCTGTCATAGGAATTGGACTTCATTCTAAGTAACAGAGGAAGATCTGGAAGGTTTCAGCATTTTAAATGATTTGCATCTCAAAAACATAATTTTGTCTTTCTCTGCCTGACTGACTTCACTTAATGTGATCATCTCTAGGTCCATCCACGTTGCTGTAAATGGCATTATTTCATTCTTTCTTATGGCTGACATAGTATTGTAAATTAACTAGACGTCAATAAAAAATAAATTTGAAAAAACATGATTTTGGCTGCTGTTTGGAGAAGACAGGAGAAGATTCAGGGAGACAAAAGGGGAGGCCACTGCAGGAGTCCTCCTGGAGCAGGAATGTGGCTGGATTCGGTGTAAACAGGAGACGTAAGGAGGTGGACACATCCCTAATGTGTTCTGAGGGACGAGCTGGCCTCACGTGCCACCTGGCGCTTTCATAAACGGACAGGAGCTGTTACTTTCTTGCCACCCAGGAGGTGCCCTCTGCCCGCGCTCTCATCACATTTAGCCTGGCTTTGGCCAAGTTACACGAGGAAAACTGAAATAACAGAATGGGATGCCATCGTCGCTTCTGCTCACCTGGCAAAGGGTTTTATGAAGTCCCACCAAAAACAATGCCTGCCAGGAAGCCGAGCAGCTCCCCTGAGCTCTGCTCACCATGGCCCGGACAGAGAGGAAAACCACTGGCAGAGAGCTCCCTGCTCTTCTGAGCCAGCCCCAGTGATGGTTTGTGTGCTGTGGTCAAAGTGGCAATCACTTCAGAAGAGACAGAAAATGTGATGAAGCAGGAGAAACCCCTATCGCCAGGAAGGGTCACCTCATATATTTGAAAGCTACTACGCAGTGCTGGATTCCTCATGGGACATCAGTGAAAATACGAGGACGGTCTGTCTACTACCAACAGGTTTAAGTTCCCAATCTAGACACCAGGGGAAATCCATCTGAAGGGTAATGAAGAATGTGACAGGGCAGCGTTCCTCTGTGACATGTCCTCAGGAGGGAAGACAGCCGGTGGCGTGCAACTGTCTGCAGGTCTGACTCCAGGAGACAGAAGGTTGGCCCCCAGGTGAACTGTCAAGAGAAAACAAATTGAGGGAACCCCGGAGAAGATGGGCCTTGTGCATAACTGATCTGACAGAGCGCTGCCCACTGCATCACCACAGCTGAAATACGGCCACTCTCCCACGGGGGAGTGCATTTGCTTTTAAGGACACCAGACTCCATCTATTAAGGCAAGTGTTTAAACAGGAAAGACAACACGTCTGTCAGTCTGAGCTAGTGATTCTGGAAACCCACACACCATGTCAGAGCCTCAGAAATAAATATACGTACCTAACTCTAGCCTAAATCAAAAGAAAGTTTATCCATCGAACTCGGGAAGGGAGTAACAAACAGGCTTATGACAACTGCCCCTCCTGACTTTTGGTTGGTTAGTTGTATTCAAAGAAAAAAAAAAAAAAAAGCTGTCTATTCTAGGGAATCTTCACAAAAAGTGGTTCTAGAAGTATTCTCAGCTCCTTGGGTTTGCTTCCTTCCTAAGGGTCGCATAGAAGATGTTCCCCGTTTCATCAACAGATACTTATTTAGTACCTACCATTTGTTCATCCTTCTGCTAGGAACAATATTAAACAAGACAGGACACCATCCCTGCCCTCATGGACTTTAGAATCCAGTCTGTTCTTAGAACTTTCTAGATATTAGGCATGTCTGTGATGAAGGGTTAAATTCAGTTTAATTCAACAAACCTGCACTCAGCTCTTATTCTGAGCAAAGTAATATAAGGACAGTTTAAATATTATCCAGTCAACAAATATTAAGAAAACATGTGTGATTTGGGAGATTAGCTGTATGGGGAGACACGTAGTTGATTTGGATCTAGAAAACTGCCTCAGGGAAGCTGCTGTGTGGGAGCCGTGATAAGACTCATCCATTGATAACTGTCCATAGATAAGCGTTTAAAAATGGTAAATACCACTGAAAAAGAGAAGTGCAGATACAGAACTTTGCCAGGAAGGATGAGGGGATGACCAGTTCTGGGAGTTGGGCAAAGACTATTCTCTGCCTCAATTTCCTAATTCAATCACTCATTCATTTACTCTACAAATAAAACTTGAGTTCTTGCTGCCTTCCACATGCTGCTAGGGTCTGGGATGAAAATCGTACTAGAAAGGAGAAAGATGCCAACTGACTGGGATAGGTACCTTAGCAAATGCCTCCAGGTCAGAAGGAGGCGCCGTGGGGAACTGAGGAGGGAACTTCCAAGGTGGCCTGTGATGAGAGGCAGTTAGTAAAAGAAGGTTTTACCAAGTAGCTGAGCTTTCACTGGGTGCAAAAGAAAAGTGAACATCTCAGGAGAAAGAAGAAGGTTGACACCACACTCCAGGCAGAGAAATGAGAGACTCTCCCAAATGAGAGACCCAGAGGGACTTGAGGGCCCACGTGGGAAGCAAAGAAGGAGGCTGAGGGTGGAGGCTGGTCGGGGCTCCTAAAGGTTTCCCAGCGAAATAGGAGGGGAGGTTAACAGCTGAGGGGTGCAGGTAGAGTGGTCTAGGGGGACCGAAATGGCAGGTTATGATCTCAGAGGCTGCTTTGAAAATGTGAGAAGATACTCATAAAGAACAAACTCTAATTCGAAAAGATACATGCACCCCAATGTTCATAGCGGCACTATATACAGTAGCCAAGACATGGAAGCAACCCAAGTGCCCATCAACAGATGACTGGATAAAGAAGCTGTGATTTATCAAATATATATATGTAATGGAATATCATTCAGTGATTTAAAAAAAATGAAATAATGCCATTTGCAGCAACATGGATGAGGGATGAGCCTCGAGATCATCATATTAAGTGAAGTAAGCCAGAAAGAGAAAGAAAAATACCACATGATATCACTTATATGTGGAACCTTAAAAAATGATGCAAATGAACTTATTTATAAACTGGAAATAGACTCCTCATCACCAGCCTCCAGTCTGATGCATGTGGCCGGCTGCACACGGAGGCCTCCTCCAACTCGCAGCCCAGACGGACCCACCCTTGTGGAGGAATCAGGCACGGGCCTTTCCCTCCCGCAGGGTGGGCAGGGGCCGGCCAAGTCAATGACCCCTCCTCCTGTGACCTGATGTCATGACTTTTTTTTCCTAATTGTGGCAAGAATACTGAACATGAGGTCTACCCTCTTAATAAATGTTTAAGTGTAAAATACACGAATATTGACTAGAGGTGCCATGTTGTACAGCAGATCTCTAGAACTTACACATTTTGCTTAACCGAAACTTGCTGCCCTCTGACTAGGAGGTCTCTCTTTCCGCCTCCCCTCAGCCCCGGGCAACTACCATGCCACTCTGTGATTCTGTAAACTTGACTGTTTTTAGATACCTCATAGCAGTGGGATCCTGCAGTATTTGTCTGCAACTGGCATACCTCACTTAGCACCATGTCCTCAAGGTTTCTCCGTGTTGTCCCATATGGCAGGATTTCCTTCTTTTGTAGGGCTGAATAATATTCCACTGTCAGTATAAGCTACATTTTCTTTATGCGTTTATCTGTCGACGGACATCTAGGTGGTTTCTACATCTTGGCTGTTGGGAACAGGGCTGCAATGAACATGGGAGTGTTACTATCTCTTTGAGATCTTGATTTCAATTCTTTTGGATAAATACCCAGACGTAGGATGGCAGGATCATATGGTAGTTCTAGTTTAAATTTTTTGAGGCGCCTCTATACTGTTTTCCATAGCAGCTGCGCCATTTTCCCTTCCTATCAACAGCAGACAAGGGTTCCAATTTCCACACATCCTGGCCTGAGTCTCTTTCTGGGTTCTGGAGTAACAATGACTCAGGAGTTTTGCAGGGAAAAGGCCATCGCCTCCTCTTCACTTGCTGCCACAGCAGAGTGCTGAGCTGTCAGTTCTCCTTCCTGGTTTGCCTGCCCGCCTTGCAGATAAAAGCAGAGAAGGAACCGGGATTGGCTGAAGCGGTGAATTCACGGCCCTCTAGAGCGTGTCTAAAAGTGTTTGTCAAAAAAAGAGTTAATGCCCGCTTCTCTGCGGGAAGCTCGAAAGAAATGAGTGTTCTGAAGTGTAGAACATTCGCTTTTACGGTAGGTGGTGTTATTGTTACATGTTCATACAGACAGTGCTAATTAACAATCCTAAAGGCCACATCATTAAATTATTTCTCAGCTTAAAACCCTGCAATGTTTAACACACCCCAGCAATTCAATTATATCTAAAACACCAGCCTGAACGCCACGCATCCGTCTGCAGCTGACAAAGTGCAAGTTGCTCTTAAGAGCAGGTGAGGCTTTAAAAAAAAGACAGAAAAACATCTGACAAGCTGTCCCTCTCCCTGACACACATTCTAAATATTAAAAGCAACAATAATCTTTGAAGAAAATTTAAAGTGGACCTTATCTTTGCCAGACAATGAAATGTGGACTCTACCAATTTTTCTGTATATGCAGCTATGAAGAATCTGGTGAGATTTCCTTAAAGATCTCACCTGAAAAATCCAACCACTGCCCTCAAAATCTAAGGTCTACTGGGTTTCACTGTTTTTCCTCTGGGTCCTGCCACCCATCCTTTGTCATTTCTAACCACGGCAAATTGCATTTTGGGTTTGAACTCGGGGCAGAGTCATGGCTTTGGGCTGGGCTTATCCTTGGTGTGTATCATAGTCAGCACAGAGCACTCTGAAGAGCACACAAAATCTCTTTGTCTCCCGCGTAGTGAAACATCTCAAGTAGAGAGTGCGGTGAGAGAGGGCTCCGATCCAGCTTGAACACACACATGCTCATGTGCACACACACACACCCCGAGCTCTTGCTTTTCCCTGCTGCCCCCAGCCTCGCCGTGGTGAGACGGTTCTGCTCACAGGTGCAAAGACTTGTTCAGCTGGCCAGGTGGCCGCCAGTCTTCTGGACAAGATTTGGCAGGCAACACCAGGACAGAGCCTTCCGCTTGGAAAGTGCTGGTGCTGAGACTGCATCTGGGAGCAGCACATACATGATTCCACTGGTTTTCACACAAAGAGGGAGACTGTGCCAGTGGCCAGCTGGGCACTTCACTGCAGCCAGAGAAGCAAGAGTGGGAAAGAGACCCACCTGATTCTCCACACGGTCTCCGCGAATGTCCAGTCTCTGTATGAACCATGTCCTCCGTCCTCCTCTCCCTAATACTATCCCAACAGTGCCCTTTAAGGAGGCCCCACTCAGCTCTATGGTGCCAGACTTCTGTATGTCCCCTGCTCCATGGCACCAAGCACAGTGCCTTACACAGAACACACTCTCGATAAAGGTTTTCTGGATGGAGGGACGGAGGGATGGATGGACAGACAGAGATGGATTGGCAATGGATGGATAGATGAATTAATGCACGATGGATGACTAGATGGGTGGAGGGGTGGATGGATGGTTGGATGGAAGAATAAAGCAAGTGAAGATCCTCTAATGCCTCTCGAAAAGAACTGAGTCCTCTTGCTGACAGCCTCAATCTGGACTCTAGATCTCCAGAGAGGTGGTACAGGCTGGTGTTAGCAGGGCCAGCCGTGCACTTGTAGAGCTGCCAGCCCCCATCCCTTCACTCATGGCATACCTCGCTTACCGGACACGGTATTCTTGCCAACACATTTAAGCCCTTTCCTCTCAGTTTTCCCCAGTAGTGCTCCAGGCAGGGACAATTTATTATCAAACAGGATGCAACCAATTTTCTGTCCCAGGGTTAGCATATGGGCTTTGGGGTCTGACAGACCATTGTTTAAATCCTGATTCAATCATTTTCTGACTGTGAGACCTGGAGAAAGCTACTGAAGCTAAGATACCATAAAATTAAGCCTTTTTTTATATATATGTATAAAGGAAGACAGAGAAATGAATTTGTGAGCTTATTGTGTTGATTAACAAGAAAAATTACTCAGCACCTGAAACGTTAGATGCTCAATAAAAGTTAGCCGTTTTTATCCAGACACTATGGGTTATGTCCCTGGTTTCTGGAAAAGGCCCTTCCCTTTCCATCATTGCCAAGTTTATTGCTCAGTTGCACCTCTCTGAAAGTGATGACGGAGAAAAGGCATCACACTGACTTTGGTCTGCTGAAAGTCAGGCTAGATGTGTTCCCACAAGAGGCAGCACCAGTATGGACAGAGGAATCATCATCTGGAACGGTTCAGACAGGCATTGCTTGGAGGAAGAACAGGAAAACGAACGGATCTGGAGCTGAGAAGACGGGTTCTAGTCAAAGCTCCGCCCCCAACCAGCTGGAGAAACATGGAGAGGTCAGCTCTCCCCGACGGTCCTAGAGGTCTTCTGTGAAATAAGGCCACTGGGGTCCATGGATGCTTCAACCCTCAATTTTGGGATTCTAGCTTGTTGACATTTCTTACTCCTTCACTGAAGCCTGTCCTGACCTTTCCCAAGGGAGAATTTATAACACTTGTCTGTGCTGTGCATCTGGAAGTGAGCCCATGTCCTGGTCCTCTTATAATGATGATGATAGCATACACTGGTCATTCCAGCTACAGGACCAGGGGCTGTTCTCGGCTACACACACACAACCATTTAATTTTCCCAACCTTCTCACTATGAAGTAAGTAATATCAAAATTCCATTTTACAAATGAGAAGCTGATGCAAAAAATAAAAGTAACTTGTCCGAGGTCAAACAGCCTTAAGTGCTGGGGCAAGTATTTGAACCCAAGCAGTAAGGACCTGTTGTCTTTGGATAGTAATTTCTTGTCTTGTCATTTAGCATCTCCCTTCCCTCCCCAGGCCTGAGTGGAGAGGCCATGTGGTGCAGTGGCTGGGAAAACGTCTCTGGCCTAGCCGCTCTGTATTTGAGCCCTGGCTCTATGACCTGCTTTGGGTCTCCATTTCCCCAGGCATAAAATGAAGACAGGAGCTGTACTTCCTCCCAGAATTGTTATGAGAATTAAACGAGTTATTCTAAGTAAAGCGCTCAGAGCAGGGTCTGGCACACAGCAGGTGTCACTCAGGCTTTTGCTGTTACTGTGTCTAGGAACCCAATCAAAAGCATCTCCACTCGCCGTGGGTTTCACACATAGTCAGTGCCTTCGTGTTGCCTCAGTTGATTTAACTGAACAGCTCAAGATTGTGGTTGAACGATTAGGAGCCAAACAGACCAGGTCCAGTCCCAGCTCAACCACAAATTAATTTTGTGATCTGGATGGAGCATTTCAAGTAACTTCTTCTGAGTCTCAGTTTTCTCAGTTTACAAAATGGGAATCCTACACGCTTCCTTGTAAATCTTACAGAACTGTTGTGCTACTCAACTCAACAAGGTGTATGTGTACACAGAGCTTAAGCTATTAGAGGAATGAAAGGGACGTAATTTATTTTAGTCTTGAAGAAACCACCTCCCAGGGGCCCCTGAAAACCTCCCCTTGAGGGTCCTTCTCAACTGACTGCAGAAGCAGAAGAGACAGTTTCCTCCAAAGGGCCCTGTTTGTAGGACTCTTGCTAAGCCAGATAATGTTCTTGCAAAAGCATGTTGCAGAGGGTCCCTTGAGCTAATCAAACTGAAGGAACCACCACTCTGTGTCCAACATAGGGTGAGTCGTGAGTTTTCTGGTATATATGGCTGTTCTCTGAGGCATCCAAAGAATGTTGCCGGCAGTGACAGATAGGTCCACATTTAGTTTGTCGGAAGTTAGGTAAAACACGATGTTACAGACCAGACAGAATTCTGAAGGAGGCGTTCATTGCCCTTGTTATTTCCTGGTAGAGTCGGACACACCTACATTTCAGTGCCAGCTCAGCCACTTACAATCCGCTGACCCACTGAGAGTCTCCCAGACTCTCCTAGGAGAGCTGTGAGGATCAGAGACCCAGCACAGGCGCCCGCACACAGGAGAAGCTCTGTGAATGTAATAGCCATTGTTATCATTTCCCTCTTCAGAGACTCCCAAGGCAGTTGTTTCAGCCTGAATGCAGGGACCTAAGAGCCCCCGAGGTCTGCCTTACCTGTTCCTTCAGCCCACTGCAGACAACACTCCATGGTCTGAAGCTTTCCCGGCTTCTGCCAACAAGCCCTCCTTTGTCCCCCTCTCATCAGATAGGCCAGCTCCTGCTGAGACATGTGCCTTCTAATGTTTTCCCACCCAGGTAACATTTGCTAAAGACACAAACTCACAGCAGCTCTTGAGGACTCTAATTGTGATCATTCATTATCATGTGGCCCCAAACTCCCTTTGGTAGAAAGCGTTCCATCGCTATTATTAAAGTCTTAAAAAAAAAAAGTTCTTCTCAGGAACACTCAATCAGTTAGGGCCACAGCCTAAGGTAAAAACCCTCACAGAGTAGAGAACAGAAACAGCATCATGTGGAGGAAAAATCACAGGTTTTTGATTCACAGAGGTCTCTGTCCCTTAGGCAGCTTGTGACCTGAACCCATCTTTGGAATCCGTAAAGGAGAGATGGTGAGGAGATGCAGCTCCTGAGCTGATCATGGTATCTAAAGGGGATGGCATATCAGTTAGCTCCACTGCCTAAGAAATCTCCCCAGAGCTTAGGGAGCTATAATAACAACCACTTGCTTAACTCGCAAGTCTGTGGGTTTGCACTTTGGGCTGGCTCAGCTGGGCAGTCCTGCTGGGCTCTGCTGGGGTCTTGAGATCTGGGCTCAGAACTCACATGACATCATCCGCACCACATTCAACTGGTCAGAATAAATCCCCCAGCCAGCCCGGATTGGAGGAGGGGGGAAATACGCCACCTCTTGATGAGAGTGGCTTCAAATCATTGTGGCCATATTTGAATTCTATCATAGGTCATAAATATAAAACATCCAGTCCTCAAACTGAGCTTTCTAGCATAGTTTTGGTTCCGAAATTCTTGCGGTGTTATTTTATATGAAACTAAAAAATATATCTGTCAAGCCTTTACAATTCAGCGTTGTGCTAGATGTTGGAGAGGAGGAAAGGATTTAAAATATGTTTATGACACGGTCTCTGCCCTCAAAGCGCTTATAATCTAATTGGGGGGTGGGGGGAGACACGCATACACAGAGATGAATTACAAGACCGGAGTGAAACAGCAGTATCAAGCTGGAGCAGCAGAGGAGAGAGACAGAGACAGACAGAAGTGTCTGGAGTCAGGGGGCTTATCAAAGGAGGGAGGACTTAAGCTGGGTCTTGAAAGATGGTGAAAGTTGGCGCAAAGCCCCAAACTGACATGACTCCCTGACCTCCACTTTCTATCCAGTCTTCCCTGCCCGGGGCCCTTCCTTCAGAAAGGACTCCCTGCTCCACAGCTCACATGATGAATCTCTGTCTCGCAGCCACAGAGGGAGGAAGGGAGAGCCTAACCCTCAGAGCCATCAGTCAGAGGGAAGACCTTTCTTGGTGATCATCAAAATGACATAGTGGAAAGACTGTGGGTTTTTTTAGTTCCAAAAGCTGGCAGTGTCTGTTTGTGCATCTCCTCCTAGACTCCATTTCTTCACCTTTTATTTCTGCTGGGGATTGTTCCTACAGCAGTACATGGAACATCCAGAGGATTGGAATATAATGCTTCGGGCACATAGTAAACAATAAATAAAATTCAGTCCCTCTTTCTCACGCTTTTCCATTGCCTCTGCCATTACATCTAACTTAGTTATTAAAGTTTCCATTAAGAGTAGTACTTAGTAAGTATCACAGCATGAGACTTTCACTGTAATAGTTGTACAGCAAAGCTCATCCCAGAAGACCCCAGGAAGGCACCTGGCATGAGAAATGTGCCTAATAAGTATATGTTCTTCCTGCTTGCAGTTCCTGAATCCCGTCCTGCTCTCTCATATCTCCGTGCAAACCACCCATGTTGCTCTTTCTTTCTAGAATAACCACCCCCCACCCCCACCCACCCACCTTGCGAAGGAGCTAACCCCATTCCTCTTGGGCGTCTATGTCCTCCTCCAGGAAGACCCCCCTGCCCCTACCTCCCACCCATCCCCACTTTGGCTTAGGGATCTCTCCTACTGCGCCTACAGAAGTGCGGGGAACAGTACAGGACTTCAGAAGATGGTTATTGGATGGCTGGAGGGATGAATAGAAGGATGGTTCACTGAGGTATCCCAAACGGAAATCAATCTGCCAAGCGCTCCTTTCACACCTCTGAGCCTGTACACGGGGCCTCTTGGGACGCATAAATTTCTCAAATCAGAGATGGAAGCTAAACTTTCTATGATTAGGTGGGAGTGAGTGATTAAGGCTCCATCTCATAGAATAATAGACCTGACGCGGAACATTCCTGCTCAGCATGTGCACACTTAATACTCACAGGAAACAGCAGGTGAGCAACATAATTAGAAGGAGATGCATAAACCCGAGGAACAAACGCCATTCCCCGCTGGAAGTTTTCAGGGACAAACTTAAGATAAGGTCCTTGGAGACGAGATTCTTTACCAACTGTCAGATTCAGTAAGCACAAGACCCCAAGCCTGATGTGTTTGGGAGGGAACTGTCTCCGTCCATGGAGACTGAAGCTAGTTGCTCCGAGATCCCTAACAGAAATCATTTTCATCCTGCTTCCGCTAGCAAGGGGACCAGGAGACATCAGCTCGCAGCTTCCTCATCTCTTCTTCTCTCCCGCCCTCCACCAAACCCTTGGTACTCCTCTCTTCCACCTCCTCATTCAATGTTTCCTAAGTGTTTTGAGATCAGAGGAAAAGAAACATTGTTTATTTAGCTTGAAACACCAGGAAACTTTTCTCTGGGAAAAAAAAAAAAAACACCTCATACAAACAAAAAAAAACAAGGCAATTGATTCCAATATTAGAGTAATGAAGAACACACTATCCGAATATAATAAAGCAAAATGTATACCATCAGTGTATGAAATTTTAAAGAAAAGTGTCAAACCAAAGACAATCACTAATCTCGCTTCCATATTTCCTCCCTCTGTTCTTTCCTTCTTTCCTTCTTGATACACACACACACACACACACACTCTTACTGACTGCATGTGCTGGGCAGTCTGCTAAGCTCCTCATGGTTAGTCCTGAAAAGGGCACAACTGTTTCCCACAACCCGAGGGAGGCTGGGGCATGTAATACCCAGCCACGGTGCGGTGTGAGGAGTGTGATGAGAGAGGTGGGTCCAGGGTGCAGTGGGGATGCCAAGAAGAAACACCCAAATCAGCCTGATAATCACAGAAGGCTTCCCAGAGGAAAGACATCTAGGGGACAAAGGTGATTTTAAGGACGGGGGCAGGGGTTGCCAGGCAAAAATGGGATGCGGGTTCCATGCAGTGAGAATAGCAGACACAAAGTCAGAGTGATGGATGGGCACTTGCAGAACCACAGGTCACCCACTGTGATTAGAGGAGTCGGGTAGATGAGGCTAAAGAGATGCACAGGAGTCAGATCATGAAACATCTTGTGGGCAAAGCTGGATTTGTACTTGATCCTAAAAGCTATGGGAGCTGTAGAAGGGTAGTAAGCAAGCAATGCTATGATCTATTTCCATTTACCAAAATGGCTTCATCGTGGGGTGGAGGCTGGATGGCAGGGGAATGATGCTAGGGGTAGAAAGACTACCTGGAAAAGTACTGGAGTGAACCTGGTGAGAAATGATGAGGGCCCGACGGACCAAGGCAACGCCCACTGGAAAGGTAGTGGGTCTTTTAGTTTTGGATGGAACTATGTATTTCTGGATAAAACGTCACAGCAAATAACATTGCGGTGACCGGCATTTCCTCTGTGTTCCTTTTATATTTGCTTTCCGTAAGGATCTGGTTGAGGGAAAATGTGCCTTAGCAATCACTGTGCTCAGAGCCCGCGTTCTTGTCCGTTCCCATCACATACCAGCTGGGTAGCTTCGGGTGAGTCACTTGTTCTCTCTGAGACTCAGTTTCCTTGTTAAGAAAACAAGATCATAAAGCTTACCTCCTAACGTTGTGTGATAATTAAGACACAGCAATTTAATATATTATTGTTCAGCCAAGTAAGTCTTAAAAGTGCAGTACATCAACACGTACTGGACCGCATTAGGAATATTTTGGATGCAAAGACAGAAAAGCCAGCCTAAATTGGCTCAAGCTAGGGAAAGGGACATCCTGGAAAGTCTGCGAGCAGGTTTGGCTTCAGATGCAGCTCGCTTCAGGCTCAGATGAGGTCACCAGGACCCAGATCTTGGCTCTGCTGCCCCAGTGATGGCTCTGTTCTCAGGCTCACGTCGTAGTCCCCTTCTCGCTGCTAGCAGCTTCAGACACACCTCATACCACCCAACCCTGTCTCTTCCAGCAGGTTCTTCCATAAAGCCTGGAACCCTCTCGTTGCCCTGAACTGGATCATATGCCCATCCCTGTAACCAGAAGATGGAATTCGTAGATTGATTTATGGGTATGTCACGTGGTCCACCCTGGGGGGCAGCCAAAGGACTAAGGATGAGGAGGGAGAATTCTTTCAAAGCAAAAGTGGAGTCTGTTACCAAAAGCAAAGGGAAGATATAGGAGTGAAAAGGCTCCAAGTGTCTCTTACACACACTTCGCAGTTGTGCACCACTCCAAGCCCCTGGGTGCTAAGCTGTACAGAGAGGAAGCAACCTTGCTGTTGTCACCACTGTCCTGAGTTGGAGCACTGAAGAGACGTAGCCCTTCGTTCCACTTAGGTCATGATCGTAAAATAGTTATTGATTGTTAAGCTTTGAAGTATTCTTCCAGACGCTTTCACAACACCTACGAGCTATTCGGGGATCGCCAGGCTTCCACCTGACTCATTTAAGAGGCACTCCTGGAGATAATAAGAGGCAGAGGGCAAGGGAGAGCTTCTAGCAACAAGAGAGGGCCTAACAGGCAGAAATCAGAGAAAAGAACCTGACAGTAATCAATAGTAATTGTATTTATAAGTGGCATCCTCTTCCGCCTTGGAAAGTACCTTCTAGCCCCTGGGGACTTACCCATCTCTACAAGCTTGAAATCATCTCGCCAATCTTTTGCATCCAGCCTCCTTGTGAGGGGACCCCCGGAGTGAGTTGCCATTCTGCACTCCATCGGAGAGCGTCCAAGGGTCCAAGGGCAGCAAAACACTATACAACCAACAACTGCCCAGCCATCAAGAAGGGGGACCACCAACAGCTGAGAGGCTGGATCCCATTATCTCTCTGACTCTAGAAGAACAGAGAGCAGATGAAGCCTTTCCTGTCCTGGAAGTGGCAACATTCGCAAACAGAATTCCCCCTTAAAGGCTAAACCTCAAAATCAGTTTCCTTTAACTTCATTCCTGGACACGTCTGTAGCTCACTCCTCTGTCAGAAAGCAAGATTCTTGTGGGCAGCAGCTGTATCTTTTTCAGGTCTTAAGCCAGCACCTCCTTACCACTATGCCTCCTGACCCAGAGTAGGTGTTTCATAAGTGTGTGTTGAATCAATGAATTCACTTTGCCAGGCACTGGCAAATGCAAAGATCTAAAAGACAGCTTGGTCCTCACAGCCTGGTGGCACCAAAAAAAGAGAGAGAATATAATGGACTGGAAACAAGGCAAGGTGTTCTAAGTGCTCCCTAAACATGCCGGGGCCTTTTCTGCTTATGAAGCGTTAAATCAAACCCGTTTTTATTTGATTTTCATGACACCCCGGGGATATTGGCATAACAGATTGGCTCCCCTCATTTTACAGACATGAAATCAGTTACTTGGGATGCAAGAGGTAGAACGTCACACAAGTGACGAGTGACAGAGCCTGGACTGGCTCCGAACCCCGGGTCCGGGCTCTTGTTCTGATGGCTCTGCAGTGCTCCAGGTTGAATGCTGGCGGGGTCAACTCTGAACACCAGAGATGGGGTGGAACTGACTTAACTGTAAAAGATTCGCCTTATATCACTAAAAGAGCCCTCTGTTAGTCTCTCTTCCAATCACCACACTGTATTTGTGTAGCAATTTTATACATAAAAGACTAGGGAGAGGCTTTAAGTGTCTCAAGTCCAGACAAAACATAAAACTAGTCAGCAACTAAGTTGAAACTAGACTCTAAGACTCCTGTGTTACCACTCCCCCTTTTGCCTTCTCCCTGGCCTTGAAAAATTAGAGAATCGTAGAATCTTTGGATCATAAGGATAGAAGAAATCTTTTGCAATGTACCCTCCCACCCCACGCAGACCTCTAGCGAGAACACACCACTCCCCATGCTGAGATACCGGCCTTTCACTCTTGGAAACCCCTATTATTGGTCTTTCTGTCATTAACAGACAGAACTCTGACTCCCAGCCATTTCCACTCGTTGGTTCTGCCCTGGTTCAGTTTTATTCTGTTTTCATGGGTACTTGCCATGCACTAAGCACCCCACAGACAGGCACTATTATTACATCCATTTTGCAAACAAAGAAACGGGGCCTTTGAGAGGTTAGAAAACTTATCCAAAGTCACAGCGGGGAAGCGGCAGCCCAGCTCTGCTGCTTTAAACTACAGTGCCGGCTGCGGCTTGCGCTTAAGGGACACACGAATGAAAACGCTCGCCTGCCTCCAGACAGAGCAGAGAGGACCAGTTTTACAGACACGGCTCCCTCTGCACCACTCTCCTGTTTTACAAGTCAGTAAATGTTCAGGAGCTCCCAATCCAATGTACGGGGTTAATTAATAATATGTAAAAGTTTATAGTTTATACAGTATAATCTCATAAACATTTATTAGTATGCTAATAGAGAGTAATGGCCATGTGAGCATAAAATGAGATGGGGGCTGACATGACAGAGCAAAGAACTGTCAGAAAATTCGTGGTATCGTTCCTTACCAGCAAGGGTTTTACAGGGATGAGCTCCCCGCAGATTCGTTTTCCAGGTTGCACCTCTGGATGACGGTGACGGGGTTGAAAGAATGCTGGACTTGGGGTCTGTTGATCTGGATACTAGTCCTGAATCTGTCCGTAAAGAAGGAAAGGGAGTTGACCTTCACTGAAACCTACCCTGCACCAATGCCCCAGGAGGCACCTCCCCAGCAGTTTCTCCAACTGTTCTACCTGGGTGAGCTTAGGCAGTTGCTTGGCACATATTTATTCAATTATGCTGAGTTGCAATGAAATCACTCCCCCTCTCTGGGCTCAGTTTTCTCACTTTGTCTCTGAGATTCCCAGTCTTCTACCAACTCTCCCGAAGATATCAGGCAAGTGACGTAAAATTTAAACCATCTCGCTTTTTTGAAGTCTAAGGCAAAGCAGTTTAGTACAAGAGCGACAAGATACCTAGACTCCTGTCCATCGCTGCCCTCGGTGACCAGGGGAAGTCACTTGAGGTAATGTGCTGCGGTCAGTTTCCTCACCAGAAAATAGAGATAATAAAGATGTCAAGAGATGAGAAAGTCATGAACTACGTTGTAGTGTTAGAAACTCATGTGTGTGTCTCCGTGCACAACGATTTACTGAGTACCAACTGTATAAGCAAGCTCTCAGGCTGGGACGCTGGGGACACAGCCCTGACAGAGACTCGATTTCTACATTTACGAAGTTCACAATGTACGTGGGGTGGAGGGTGAAGGGTAAGAAGTAATCCTTAAACAAAGTTGTAAATAAAGTTCTAGAGGAAGAGAAAGAACAATTCACTTCACTTGGATGGGATTTTTTTCATTAAAGAATGTTTCATTACATTTTTAACTTAGCCATGAAAGATGAGCAGACAATTTTGCCACTTGACTTTTTTTTTTAACCTAACATTATGTTTACAATGCATTTAGATTTTATTATAACTACTATATATTTTCTTTTAACTACTGTACAGCATTTTATTTTATGAAACCCCAGTATATTTTATTTGCCTACTAAGGGACAATTAAGCCATTACTGTTTTGCACTATTAGGTTGACTGTCCCTGTCCATGCTTCTGTCATGTTTGAGATCTTCCGTTACACTGGACAATTACAAGTGAAGTGACTGGTGTACGTTCCTTAGCAGGTATTGCTAAACGGCTCCCCAAAGGACATGGGCAAATTAATACAATTATGCAAGATATAAAATCACATAAGCAATGTTATGTATTATTTGTGGAGACACTTAAATATAGTAAAAGTGCTTTGGGAATAGTTATATACCAGACTCATTATGGTGCTTATCTTGGGGTGGCGGTGGGGGGGTACCTTTGCAAATGTCACCCTCTCTTAAAGCTGGGTGATGGGCATATGAGTTTCTGGTAAACAGCTTCTTTACTTTGCTGGATGGAAGTCTGAAGTCGTTCATAGTTAATTCTGTTTAAATTAGAAGACCCATATCAAGCTGGGAGATGGGGAGGAATAGGCTTTCCAGATTGAGGAAATGACAGCACCAGGAGCACAGAATAACACAAGCATAACCTGTCCCAGGAGTGGCACAGGGCACTGCTGGGACTGGAGTGAAGGATGCTGGGTTAGGGAGGAGAACGGGAAAGGTCGGTGGGAACAAGCCACCCAAGATATCTGGACATGTTCTGACACCAATGGGGAACCACTGAAGCTTTGTGAGGCCACTTGGCCCATGTGCTTCTTGCGGGCCTCTGGCCTGATCTGGGCAGTTCCACATGTGCCCACTGCCCACCCCTCCTCCTCACGCATCTCCTGACCTCCAGCAAGATGCTGCGGCCTGAGCTAGAGAGCCGGGCGGTCAGGAGGCTGGGGCCCCTCCAATGGCAGCCTTTCGAGATGAGTCAGTGCAGAGCTGCGAATGTGGAACATGCACATTGTCTCATGCACAGGTGTGAGAATTGGAGGAGCTCTGAGCCAGAGCCGCCCTAAGCTCGATGAGAGTTCAAACAATCCCCAGAGCCAGCGAGAAGAAAATTGTCTCATAAAACTTCCCATTGATTTTAGTTGGATCCTTATAAATTCCCGTGGGGCCAGATTGCTTTTAGCATGATTAATACCCCTGCCTTCCCCGAGGCACGTTCGTTCTCTCTCTGTCTCCCCCTCTAACACACACACACAGCCACGCACACACACACACAGCCTCACCCGCACACGCTCTGGGTCCCACACACTCAGGCATCCTCTCCGTCAGTGACGTGAGCACACACACACACACACACATCTCTGCCTGAGCGCTTTGCACATTCCTTCCACACACGGTTAAATGTTTCCCTTGTCAGGAAACTTCGAGTCGGTTTCCTTTTGTAATGTGTTTTTCACACTTATCTCAAATCTGGCTAGGCTTTGCCTTATGACCAAAATTTTCCCTTGAAAACACCCCGAGTTCACTTCACCCCAAGCACGGGCCTGCATCAATCATGGGGCCCGATGACTGGTGGACCGGCCCCACGCACCAAAACAAGTCCTTCAGCAGCCAATGCTCGGCCCAGAGGGGGCTCCCCAGGGTTCACCTGGGGACAAGACGTCTCGGGGAGTCCCCCACCCATGGGGGTGCAGACCTGGGGCCAGAGGCTGGAGGGGGCTTCTCAGGTTTATAAAGGAGCCGACACAGCCCTCTCCTGTGTTCAGGGAAACCCTGGGAACTGGGGGCGGGAGGGGTGGTAGGGGGAACAGGGTTACCTGGCACTCCCTGCAGCGCCGAGCAAACTCCAAACGAACTTACATGCGGAAAGTGGTCCCCGAGGATACAGCTTCCCAGCAGACGTCAGCCTTCAGGACTTGTTATTTCGGTGGGGAAATAAATGTGTGTAATAAGAAGGGAAAACATCCGTAATCACTCTTTTTCAAAGGCACAGGGCTTAGCAGAGACTTTAGCTCACGTTTCCCACCATCAGGAAAATCCGCTTGTCAATCAAGGACCATCTGCTGCCGGGGACCACATGCCGCCGCTCCTCCATCGAGCCTTCTCCATCCATGTGGCTCCCCATCCTCTCTTCCAATGCTCAGTCTTAACCAAAACCTATCCAAAAAAGGCAGATTGCAGCTGGTAAGAAAGCACTTTGGAGAAGGCCAAGCTGTCCAGAATGATGTGGGGGCGCCTGAGCAGTAGGGACCTATGGCCGAGAAGCTCGGTGGGCAGACCACTTGATGGAGCTGTTTAGAAAGGGGGCTTCATCCATCTCACGGCACTTTGGGAGACTCGGGATTCTAAGCTCCGTCTCAGGCCTTCACCTACCACTTGGGTGGCCGTGACCTCTCCATCTCAGCTCTCCTACAGCTCATCACAAACGCCTGTGTCCTTAGTGACCATCCCTTATGCAGAGATCCTTGCTCCCTGGATGGAGTTTATGGAATTTGAAAGCACAAACTTGATCTCATTCTTCCTTCATCCCCACAGCTCCTAGCACAGCAATTAGCATACAGTAAATGCCTAATGAATTGTTTGATACGCTGAAATGCTTTGGAAAGGGGGTGTGTGCAAAAAGATGGTTCTGGGATGTTGACTCTGTCTGGAAGTTTCCTATAAAGCACACAGTTCAGATGGGGTTGTGTCCTTGAGCTAACCCGCCACCGCAGTAGCTCAGATACAAACATGGTGACCCAGGGTGGACCCTCTCTGTTCACAGTGGTACCCCGTGGATGCAATGGAACATCTCCAGGTCTTTACTGCACTAGCTCTTTTGCAAAGCAGAGTGGTTAAGAGCAGGGGCTATGGGCATCATGCTGCTTTCTGCTCAAATCCTAGCCTTACCTCTTACCAAATGAGTGACCTTGGGGCTCATCTGTGTCATTGCTAAAATGGGATATGAAGAGTCTGTGCCTCATAGGGTTGTGAATTTATATGAATATATATGAATATATTTGAATAGGAACTGGCATATTTATGTAACGATAAATATTTACTGGAGCCAGGCACTGCTCTAATTGCTGGGGAAAAAAAAGGCAAGAAATTAAAAACAACAGACAGAAAAAATCCATATCCTCAGGGAGCTAGCTAATAGTTTAGTGGGGGTATCACCCTAAACAAATCGTAGCAACCCTCATAATTTGTTTATTTTTATATTTCTACAGCATCACCCTTTGTCTCCCCTACTGGCCTGTATCTCCAGGCCTGGCAAAGTTCCAGGCCCACGGTGGGTATTCAGTCAACAGCTTCTGAATGGACAATGAGTAGATGAGTCCATAATTGTAACATGGCCATATTTATGTCAATCTCAAAAGCACATTAGGCAACATGTATTGAGCCGTGGTCCAGGGGCTTGCCTTAACTGAGGATTCAGGCCTCACAACAAACCTACCAGGCCAGAACTATTATCACCCCCATTATACAGATGGGGAAACTGAGACAGATAGAAGTTAGAATCCCTGCTCAAGCCCACCACCTAGATGAGAGTTCATGCTCATCTGCCCATGCCATCCTGCCTCTCAGTAGAACAGAATAGGCCAGGCCTTTTTTTTTTCTGAAGTTTAGTCAGTTTACAATGCTGTGTCAGTTTCTGGTGTACAGCATAATGTCCCACTCATACATAGACATACACATACTAGTTTTCATATTCTTTTTTCATTATAGGTTACTATAGGATATTGAATATAGTTCCCTGTGCTGTACAGTAGAAGCTTTTCGTTTTGAGATTTAAAGATACTAACTATTATGTATAAAATAGATAAACTACAACAGAATAGGCCAGCTTTTTTAAATGCACAGTGGATACTCTTTCCATGGCTGGGAGGACATCAGCCAGCACTTGGATGACTGGGGCCACTTAACTCACCTGCCTGGCCTTGGTCCCACCCCATTTGCACAAAGCCACCAGTGATGATCACCCTTAGTGGCAGTGCTGACCGAGTCAGTCACCTGGTCCCGTCCCTGCCTGAACACCGCCCCCCCCATCACCACCACCACTGAGCATTCCTGTTGCCTCTAAAATATTCTTCAAAAATTTTTTTTTATTGTTATGCACTGTAAGGAATACATTTCACATGGTAACCCAGTACATACAAATGTGCGTACGTAGAACTGAAATAAAAGTTTCCCTAGACAGCACCCGGCCCTCTTGTAGGCCGTGTGTCGTGCTGGGTATTTTCAGTCCCTCTTCCAGGTCCCCCCTTACCTGTTCCACTCTGACCTGCTCTGGCTTCAAGGTCTGTCTTGGCTGCTTAGTGGCTGGGGTGAACGCAGGCAAGTTATTTTACCTCTCAAAGCCTCAGTTTCCTTCTCCGGTAAAAACGGGGGTGACAGTGATAACGCGCAGCTCATACAGGATGAAATGGGATGGTACGTAAATTCTTAGAGTGTGCCCGGCTTATAGTAGCACGCCAAGAAATGCTTCCTACAGGTGTGATTACTTTGAGTAGACACAACAGTAAACGTGCATTCATTTTTGTTAAGGTGCTTTAGTGCCTGGCTCTGATTTAGTGAGAAGGCCTCAGACAGAGGAAGTGTGTCCACTGTCTTGTAGCCACATGATTAAAATGCCTGTTTTAGAAGCAAAGCCACCTACATGTTGTTTGAGGCCATTTTTAAAACAGATTCAGATCAATTGCCACCCAGATCCCAACTGTCCCCGCCCACACGTTGGAAGACAGCTTTTCAACTGAAGCAGTTTCATCTCTGGCAGCGTCTCCCTGCGCCCAGAGTCAGAAACGTTAGCCCGTGACACCCCTAACAGACTTACCTAATGATGCGTTTCAGGTGGCGGGGGAGGGAGGCACCCGTAAGCCGGGTCTCCCGGGTGAGACTGGGCTTTTGCATGAGCACAAGCAATGGCTTTTTATTCTCCGGAATTTGGGATTATTCCCAAAAGGCAGATACCCAGGTTGACAGCCAAGTCCTGAAAGGTGCCAAGGCAGTGTATCAGGGAAAAAGAAAAATCCCAGGTTATAAGTCACTTGGAAGGCCGTTTAATTATAAAATGTGTGAAGCTGAGTTTTAAATGTGAAGGTTCATACGGGCTGTTTCCTAGGACCCTTTGAAGAGTGTTAACTCGTGATCGTTCTAGGAAATTTATGAAGGTCCCAAGCCCAGAGCTATATGTTATTTCCTAGGCTCCTCAATAATTCCCAGTTACAAGGAGCAGGTATTCACTATTCAGACATTCCAATGCAAGCATCAAACGTTTATTTCAATAGTCTGATCACCGCAAACTCCTCTAACTTTGGAAAGTGTTCAGCGTCCTTCAAATAATATTTAAACAACACCCTTCTACCACCCACCTCCCTCCCTACAGCCCAATAATGTGAATTTTCTTCCTATCTACACACACACACACACATTTCCACTTTGAAAAGATAATTACTGCTGACAGAAACTGCCTGGCACAAGATACATTGGTACAGGAGATTAGCCACTAAGCGTCCCAAAGAACCCCACCCTAACCGAAAGCCGACTCCCTCCAGTCCCAGTGATGAGGATGGGATGACAGTCTTACTGCCTCTCACCTTCTCTCCACCTGTCACCCCGGCAGATCAAGGGAAAGGGTCAGGAAGGGTTGGTACCAGACGGTACCAGAGGCCACCTTTCTGTAAAGCCCCATGCAAGTTTCCAGTCTACAAATAGTCTGGGGGCAGAGCAGCCTGGGGGAAGGGAGAACAGACACCAAAGATGAATAGATGTTTGTCCCCACCCTCGACCTGGTCACCAAGCAGTAAGGGACACAACCGACACACCAGCAATTGCAAGCAGTGTGGTGCCTGTTGGGTCAGAATTCTGAGCAGCCTCAAGACCCCGGTTTGGGAGAGCTGGCCCGGTGGTGGGGTCAGTGTTTAACAACCAGCTCTCCAGGGCAGAAGAAGCTCAAATCTGTAGTTCTTGCCAATTGCTATGGTGTAAATACTCCCACTATGATCAATTACAAGCTACCCAAATGACATCACAGAACAGAGGATTAACGGTGGGGAGTGTAGCTTGGTGGTAGGGTACTTGCTGAGTACGCATGAGGTCCTGGGCTCGAGCCCCAGTACCTCCATTAAAAAAAAAGTAAATGAGTGAATGAAACCTAATTACATCCCCCACCAAAAAAAAAAAAAAAAACAGACAGTTGAGGAAAGACGCATGGTGGCACATGAGTACATAGTATTCCCACCACACAGGAACAACAGTTCTAATGACCACGGGGGTATAGATCTTAATAAATGTGAGCTGCCCAATCTCAGATTTCTGTGGTGCATGGGAAAATGGAATAAAATAACTTGGGAGCGATGAATTTTGAGTACTTACAAACTCTATTTTAAGTATTGTGTATTTGCTAATTCAGATCTTTTTTTTTTATTGGAGTTTAGTCGATTTACAACATTGTGCTAGTTTGAGGTGTACAGCACAGTGACTCAGATATACATCTACATATATTGCTTTACATAGCCTCTTCCACTGTGGTTTATTACAGGATATTGAGTATAGTTCCCTGTGCTACACAGCAGGACCTTGTTGTTTATCAGCTTTATGTATTGTAGTTTATATCTGCTAACCCCAAACTCCTAATTTATCCCTCCCCCATCTCTCTTTCCCCTTTGGCAACCATAAGTTTGTTTCCTATGTCAGTGAATCTGTTTCTTTTTCATAAATAAGATTATTTGTGTCATATTTTAGATTCCACATACAAGTGATATCATATGGTGTTTGTCTCTCTCTGTCCGACTTCTCTTAGTATGATCATCTCTAGGTCCATCCATGTTGCTGCAAATGGGAAATTGAGATCATTTAAATTTCAGTAGTGGCTGTGTTTAACAACCAGCTCACAAAATTCCTGCAACTTTTAACAGTTGGCTTTTAAGGGTGGTTGCATCCAGGGCACCGCTGGATGGACCTCACTGGGACAGAGGGCAAACCAGGGCCCCAGGGCCAGGGCAGGGGTTCAAGAGGCCAGATGTGAGCCAAGCACTTGCCTGAAGCCGTCTGGAGTGCAAGAGCCAGAGGTGCAGCCCAAGCCAGCATTTGCAGGGAGCCGAGCGCCAGGCACAGAGGAGACAAAGCACCAAGAGAGGACCAAAGGAGCCGGAGGCCAGCTCCACAAAGAAGGTGCCGAGCAGAGCTGATCTGGGGCCAAGCCTTGGTCAGAGAGAGAACACAGAGAACAGGGCAGGCACAAGAGAGGAAGTTTGGGGGCTGAGAGACTGCGCAGCTCCCGTCCGTTAATGAATACTCCTGATAATTGTCCACACGCACTTGGTAATCACTGTGGGGAACGACTTCACACAGACAAGGTGCTGGTCTAAAGGCTTTGCCTGCTTTAGCCCTCGACTGATAGACCCATTTCACAGATGGGGCTGGCAGCCCGACTCCAGAGCCTGTGGTGCTGCCACCTGCTACGCAACGCAGGTGCACGCGTGTGTTGGGCTGGTTTAAAATACTTGGCGGAGAACAAGACAGTTCCAAAGCGGGATAGGTCCGTATTTCCCAGACTGTGCGCCAACAGTTTGCCTATGGGGGAGGGGAAGGGTTAAGTTAAGCAGAGGCTGATCTTACTTTTTGGTGACCCCAATACACTGACTGTGAGGACACTGGTGGGAAATACAGATGTAGTCCCTGCCCTCCTAGAGCTCCAGTCTTTTTCTACCCTTTTTCAATTGTAGTATTGTCAGTTTACAATGTTATGTTAATTTCTGGTGTATAGCAGAGTGATTCAGTTATATATATATATATATATATATATATATATATATATATATATATATATTATATATTTTTGTATATATACTCCTTTTCATATTCTTTTTCAGTATAGGCTATTACAAGATATTGAGTATAGTTCCCTGTGCTGTACAGTAGGACCTTGTTGTTTATCTATTTTATATACAGTAGTTAGGATCTGCAAATCCTGAACTCCCAATTTATCCCTTCCCACCCCCTTTCTCCCCTGGTAACCACATGTTTATTTTCTATGCCTGGGAGTCTGTCTCTGTTTTGTAACTAAGTTCGCTTGTGTCACCTATTTAGATTGCACGTATAAGTGGTATCGCACGGTATTTCTTTCTCCTTCTGGCTTACTGAAGCCCCAGTTTCCACTCCTTCACTCCCACGCTCCCCCCCTTAGATCTGACACTGCGGGCAGCCCTTGCTGCCCGCGTCCACTTTCTCTAAACACAGCGACTTTGGTTCCCTTTGCTCCCAGGCCAGTGACTGCCAATCAGCCCAACCCCTGCCCTACGCCGGCCCCAGGCCCAGCCTACAGCCCAGCCAGGGCAGAGCCCTGGGTCCTTGCCTCAGAGGGGAGACGCTAGCCTGTGAGCTCCTTCAGGTTTTACCAAAAATTTTTTCCGGAGGACCTAGCACAGTGCCTGGCACAATAAATACGGGCTGAACAGAACACCGAGGCTGCCGGAGCAGAGGGAGGGCATTACCCCTGTTCCATATTTATTAGGCCTTCTCATTTCATGATTCACTGCATGGGACACGGGCCAGCCGCCCCTCTTCCCTTAGGAAGTGGCCTTCTAACTCAGAATGACACAGGATCTCACAGTTCCCCCGCCGGGAGCCACAAAGACCTCACAAATGTCTCAGGCTGGCTGGAAGCGTTATACTGGGTCTCAAGTAGTGTTTTGTCTGCAGCTTGTCTTTGAATGGCAGGGACACGTGAGGAAGAGCTATCAGGAAGGGCCAGGATCTCGCAGGCAGGGCTTTGGGGAAGTTCGGGACCAGGTCTCCCCCACTGACCGGGGAAAGTTTCCATGAATTCATTTTCCTCTCACCCTTCGTGATGCTCAGTTTGCTAACTCAGATGAGGGGAGAGGTCTGTTTTCAATTAGGGCTTCTCGAAAAAGTGTTTTTAAATAGCCTGTAAAAATAATCCAATAGAGGCCAGAGAGGTGGGAGCTGTTGTCATCATCCTGTTTGGAAAATGTCACTCAGAATGCACCCAAAAGCAAGAGAAGGAGGTTGTGACACCTTCAAAAATTGAATTTGTGAAATGAACCTGCCGGATTAGTTGTCCCCTTTTGTGCCAGCTTTAACGTGTCCTCCACCAGGGAAATCCGAGGCCCTGGATGATTAGCCGGTTTGGATCACGTTACCCTGTTTGGCTCTGCAGAAATCACACTTTTCATTTTGTCTTTAATCCTAAAGGTCACCGGGAAAGTTGGCCTCAAACACAAATGATACTTTGTGGTCTTACTTTCAGACAATTATCAACTCATAAATCTTGGTCAGACAGTAATGAGGGTGCGAGAAATAATGGAATTCTGTCCAGACGAGCTGTGGTGGAGAGAGGAGAGGCCAGAGGGTAGAAGAAAGTCGGAGGGAGGGGGTCCAGGGCCCAGGAGCCACAGAGTCTCTGTTGATTCCCGTTTGTCCTTGTCGAATTGCTGCATTCAAAGGTTCAGATGGATGTGAGTGAGGCCATTAAAGTTGGTGAAGGTCCAGGAGAAGCTCAGAAAATAGAGGGTAAAATCTAAATAAGAGATTAGGTCTATTGGTGGCCGCTAGAAAAGAGAGAGAATGCGAAGGCAGCCAGGGGCTGGGATGCTGGGAGTCCCAGTTTAGCCAGTTTCCATGCTGTGTGGCCCTGGGAGAACCATTTAACCTCTTGGGAGTTGAGACTGGGGCTGCCGGCTCCTCCTACATCACAAGACTGATCATAAGGATCACGTGAAATAATACACTGAAACAAACACTAAATCCTCAGAAGAGACCATATTCTTAAGTTTGTTAGCTCCACTTAATTAGTCAACAATAATTTGGAGAAAATCCTGTAGGCTCCATATTCCAAACATGTCTAGAACTTCTCTGCTTCTTACCAGCTCCCCTGCTCCCATCTCAGTCCAGTCCAGCCTCACCTTTTCCCTGGCTTATGAGAATAGTCCCCAGTCATCTTTCTTTCCATGAGCGTCCCCTCCTCCAGAATTCATTCTTTATCCAGCATCTAGTCATGAGCTCTCAAGTACATCATGTTACTCTTCTGATCCAAATCCTCCAGTGGTCCCCCACTTCGCATGAGTGTCTTGGTGGGGAAAACCTTTCCCCCTCCATTTCCTGTGAGTTCCTTGGTGGGGAAGGAGAGGAACTTTTGTACCACTCGCCTTCATAACCAGCCCGGCTTGCACCCATGAGAATCCCCTGCAAGAACCTACTGAGCTGGCAGCACCCGTAACAGAATGGGAAGGAATCAAATTCGGCTTGAAATTACCAGCATTTTTGTTTTCAACACCAAGCATTGCCAGTCAACTCATGTCTTATGCCGTCATGGCACGTTAGAGTATTTTTCCATATGCGGTGTCATTTCACCCTTAGCCCAACAGGGTCGGTGTTTCTGTTGTCTTTGTACTATAGACAAAGAAGCAGATTATACAGGGAGTCCTTGGCCAAGCCCTGTCTTACACCTTCTTCGAGCTGTAAGTGAATTTAGCTTGGCTGGTATGAACAATGACAACAAACCTTCCCTGCCTGGCATCCTGCTGCGTGGATGTCTGTCTGTCTTGCTTCCTCTGTCCCCCACTTACAGTGAAGGTGATTTGGGTGCCATGACCATGTCAGACCTCCAAGGGTCTGGCCCAGTTCTGGGAACAGGGTGGTTTTGCAATAGTAGCAGAGGGTGAAGTACGAAGTCAGTCAGCAAATGACTGAGTCAATAGAAGCCTTGTGAAGAAAGAAACCAAAGGGATGCTGAGAAAGGGGGTAGCGTGGATGAGGGCGGTCTACTTTGGGAAGAGTTCACATTTAGGCTGAGATCTCATGGATGACTATTTGCTCCCTGGTGAAGGAATCGGCAGGACAGAGATGACTAGCAGCTGCTCCCTGGAAGCTTACTACGTGTAGGAGCAAAGATTGCGTGCATCCTGAGAACAGCACTTCTGAAAAAGAAAATGGGAAGCGGGGGTGGGAATGGAGCCACAGATGCTCAGTCTTTTCTTTTATTCAAGGAACATTTATTGAGCATCTACAATGTGCCAGGCTGCTCTAGGCACAAGGGCTGTGAACACAATTCATGGAGCGTGTATTCTAACAGAAGAGACACAGACAATTTAAAATATAAGGTGTTAGGTACTGAGAAGTACTCCAAATATAAACTAAATAGGATAAGAAGGGGACAGAGAATGAGAGATGCAGGGGTCGTGAGAAAGGCTGACAATTAGGTAGGATCAGGAGACCCACACTCCTGAAATGACGTTCCTGCAGAGGCCCAACTGAGGGGAGAGGAGAGGGTTAGCAAACATTTTAGCCACAGCAACAGCAAATGCAAATGCTCTGACGCAAAACTACCTTGCCACATTCCGGAAGAGTTCCAGGAATAGCAGGCAGCCCAGTAAGGCTGGAGAGGGTTGGGCACGGGAAGAAGAGAAGGAAGAGGGGGACACCGGCAGGTGTTACCAGGAGTAAGATCACAAAGTGCCTTATCCCTCCAGCAGGAGCTTGGATTTGGATTTTACTCTGTGCACGGACAAGCCATTGCCTGTTTTTGATCAAGGGAGTGGTATGACCTGATTTATTTTTAAAATATCATCCTGGCTGCTGGGTGGTGAGTGGCTTGCCAGAGACTAGAATAGAAGTCAGGAGAGAGACGACACCGAGTGGTCGGGGTGAGAGATGATGGCGTGAGAGACTCTGATTCAGGTGTGGCCTGAACAACCAGGTTGATGGCATTGCCACCACCTTAGAGGGGAAAGCAGCGGAGGCCCAGGGGGTGGAGGACAGTGTGTGATGCTTGGCGGAGAGAAGAGAGCAGAGCAAGATGGTCGTGCTCCTTCCTTCCCTTGGTCGCTCCAATCAGGTCAGCCAGTCAGTCTTCGGGAAGGAGGACAAGAAGTGTGGACCCCTCCTTTCTCCTCCTGGAGAGATGAGGGGAAATTTCATCAGAGGCCTATAAGGAAAAGCTTATAAATGCTCACCCTAAAACTCCATTTTGTTTTCAGTTTAATTCACCTGGGGAAAGGAGTAGAAAAAAAGGGGTAAAGAAGAGACAGAGAAACATGTCAACAACTAATAAAATGTCAACTGTTGGAAGTGCTGGGGGGAACTTTGTCTTACTTCCCTGTTACTATTACCTATTACTGTGTCCGGCACAAAAGCATTTGTTGAATTGGATTGTCACACAAAGGAGGAATGAGGGATAAAAGATAATTCTGAATGAGGGGGTCAAAGAATTCTTGGAAGAGGATTTAAAGTCTTAATTGAAATCTAAGTTTGTTGTTTCAATTGATAGCATTACTCAAACATTCAGTAATATTATGGTCCTGGTACTATGTAGACCTGCTTGGACAAATGAGGCTCTGCTCAAAGATCTTGGAAGCTGAGAGTACACCAGCCCAGAATAAGTTGAGACCTCAGACAAAGTTTATAAAAACTAATACCACAGTAGAAAGTTATTAATTATAGACTGTGGTTTTCTGTCTCTCCTCCACCAATTTACTTGTTGTGTGTCCTTGGGCAAGTTACTTACCTCTCTGTGCTTCAATGTCCTTATCTACATAACGGAAATTTTAATAGTAACCATCTCATAAACTTGTTGTACAAATTAAGTGTGTTAATATGCATAATATACATATACTTAGAATAAATGCCGGGCACATGGGAGAGATACACCACTCCTACTGCTACTGCTGGTAGTAACTGCTACCAGGACCACTTTAAGAACAGGTCTAACAAAGTTAAGTGTCATGCAGTTTTATCCATTCCAAGATGTACATTCCTGAAAATGCTTTTTTTTAAAACAGGAGGGTATAAAGGGTAAATATTAAGAATAAATGATAAATAGAAATATACCAGGCAATAATTAAGTATTCTATTCCATTAGAGCTATTTTTTAAAAGCTAAGAAAAACACACATCCTTGTTTTTCCTCTTGTACCCATGAACTTTGAAGATTCTTTCTCATCTATTTGACTGTTTTCTAATGGTATCCAAGAAGGAAGTTTTCAGAATAAAACTAGGGCCTTATAAAATGAATGCCTTACAGGCAAAACAAGCACCGGGGAGGCTGTGGCGCCCTCAGCGGTGCTGATGGGAATGTACCTACAGTGACACCGCTGCTTTGGAGCACAGTTTGGCGGTTCCTCAAAAAGTTATCCTAGATTTGCCATATGAGCCAGCAACTCCACTTCTAAGTGTCTAGCCAAGAAAATTAAAACATATGTTTGGATGAAATGTATGCATGAATGTTGCTGCAGTTGTTATGCATGACAGTCAAAAAAAGTCCATCAGTCAGTGAACGGTAAATGAAAGTTGGTATATTGACATGACAGAATATTACTCAGCCATCAAAAAGAATGGAGTACTGATACTTCCTACAGCATCATGTTAAGTGAAGGAAACTAGGCACAGAAGGCCACATCGTACACGATTTCATTTATACAAAAACTCCAGAATAGAGAAACCCACAGAGGTAGCACGTAGATTAGTGACAAGCAGCGGGTAGGAAGGCGAAGTGAGTGACTTCTAATGGTTACAGGGTTTCCTTGAGGGGGTGATGAAGACGTTCTGGAGTTAGAGAATGCATATAGCTGCACCACTTTGTGAATATGCTGAAAACCACTGAACTATATATACTTTAAAAGGTTGAATTTTTTTAATTAAAATAAAAGGTTGAATTTTATGTTCTGTGATTATATCTCAAAGAAATTAATAGATGAGAGTTGCTATGCATGTCCCTATTTGAAAAGGATTTTTATATCATTATCTAGGATTTAAAGGCTGTGAGATTATTTAATAAGACAATATATGTAAAGCAGCTGACACAAGGAAGATGCTCGATAAGCCTGTAGGGATTCCGTCATTCTGAATGAGGACAGGGTCATGGAGTCGAGTCCCGTGGGCCACCAGTCTCCACACAGCTCAAGGACCGCGCACATGTGCTCCACCCTGCTGGTGGCAAGGTGGAATCACACAGCGGGGAGAACTGGGCATAGGGGTGGGGGAGACACGGATGGATTGGGCTTTACCACTAACTCAGCCTGTGATCTTAGTCTGTGACCTTAGTCCGTGACTTCCTTGCTGTGTCTCAGTTTCCCACACGCTAAATGATAGTTTTCAAAAACTTTTCTCCTACCTCCCAGGATTATGAGAATCAAGTGAAATCAAGTATCTGAGTTGACTTTGCAAAGTTGATGTAGGAGCTTATTACCTACAAACTAAGCATCTCCTTGATGGGAAAGGCACCTTACAGAATGATAGCTAACATTTTGTAGAGGGCTCACTCTGTGCTCAGCACCGCTCTAAGTGCTTTTCCAAGAATTAATTAACTCGCCTAATCCCTACAACAATCTTTTAAAGCCTGAATTATTACTATCTCTGTTTTTCAAGTGAGGAACTGAGTACAAGGAGATTAAGTAATTTCCCAAAGTCATGTGACCAGTAAGAGGCAGAACTGGGACTCAGACCCAAGTGCCCTGGCACCAGAGCTGGCGCTTTCCACCTCTAGCAGTGTTGAGTGTATCTCCATTTTACAGACGAGGAAACTCATGAGACCACATGCATAAGACGGTGGGAGGCAACACCATGTGCCAAGCCATTCCTCAGGCTTCCCTGTGCTCTCTGACCGCAGCCCCATGTCACTGTTGGGGAAACTCAAAGCACTTAATCAACATAATTGACTTACCTAAAATCACCAGCTTAGAAAGTCATAAAGCCAGGATTTGAGCCCACTTCTTTCCGACACCAAAAGCTCTGCTCCTTCCACACCCCACGTCTGGGTTGAATTTGCCCTGATGCCAATAATAACCCACACACACGGTGTGATGATGTGGTACGCTTTTGCCAATGGGTTTGAAGTCTCATCTGGATATAAAAGGGGCATTTTTTGCCTCTCAGACCAGAGATGCTGGTCCACTGGCAACATTTCTTTTAGCCACTGAGCCGGGACAAGCCCTTGACATGATGAGTTACACATCACAGAAAGACAAAACCCTTAATGACGATGCTGGCAGAGTCAGCCCTGGTGGAACTAGGAGCAGGTGGTGCTGAAATTAAAGAGTAACGGGAAAGCAGGGAAATTGTGGCATACTTCATTTGGACTGATAGGCAATTTTTGGTCCACTCCCATGGAAATCACTTGGGGATAACCTAGCGGTTATTAAAAGCACAAGGCTTGTGGAAAGACCCATTTGTTACTGAGTCCCTGCACCAGAATTCCGGCTTTGCAAAATGTCGACATCACAGAGCCTGATTTAAGCCTAACACAAGAGGCCACAGTAAATCCTTTCACTTAGTAAAAAGCAAGGGAAGACAGCATCTTCCGAGAGATATTAGGGGGCAGCGACATGCAGGTGCCCAGAAATGTCTAAATATGGAAAATAGACTGAAGCGACAGTTACTTGTGTTTTCCAGAAATGAAGCCTTCCTATAATGAAACTGCAAACCTTAGATTCTGCAGTGGGAGCCACAGGGCCACAGTGCCACTCCCTGAGCATCCCCTTAACCTCCTGAGTCTCTCCATCGGTCCCCTTGTGACATCACCCTTATGCAAAATCTGCCAGGGACACCGACAGTTACAGACTCAGATGTCTTGTCCATTTCAGTCAATGGCAACCCTGTCGCTCCACTGTATGGGCCGTAAGCCTGGGAGCCTCCCTTGGCTCCTGTCTCTTCTCACAGTCCACATCCAATACAACAGGAAAGTCTATTACTTCTACCTCCTAAATGTGCCCAGAATCCAACCACTCCCCTCGCTTTCACCCTAATCCAGGCTGCCACCATCTCTCATCTGAGTAAGGCAACAGCTTCCTAACTAGTTCCTGCTTTCATTTCTGCCACTCTACAGTTTTTCCTCAACACTGCAGTTTGCAAGATTTTATTAAAACTTAAACAAATTATGTCATGTCTGTGTTTACACCCTCCAGTGGCTCTCCATCTCAATAAAAGCGCAAGCTCACGTTCTTACACTGGCCCGCAACACCTTCTTCATGGTGTGTCCTTCGTTACCTTCCTCACCTTGGATCTTAACTCCTCTCCCCCTGACTCTGTACCCGCTCCCTCGGCTTCATGCTGTTCTTCAGATGGCCCAGGAGTTGTGGGCCACAGAAGCAGAGCCCGCCAGGGCTATGAATGGGCAGAGCATCTGATGCACCTCCAGAAGGTCCCATCACATCTCACGATTTGTCTGGAGGAGATGGAGAGCAAGGATCTGGGAAATTTGGAGAGAGCAGGAGTTGAGCACAAGTGCAGGTCTCAGCAGTACGGAAAGGAGACAATGAATGTGCCGGTCTCCTATCGGCTCTCCATTAAACTTCCAGTCCCTTCACTCAGTGCCCGAAGCCCATCCTGCTCTCTCACTACCTTCCAGTTCTGGCCGCCACACCCTCCTGGGCCCCTTCTGTTCCCCTGACTCGGTACCAGGCTACTATGAGTTACCCAGACCAGTCATGCTGTTCTACACTTGAGAACCCTCACGTTTGCTGTTTCCTCTGTGCAAAACCCCTACCATCTCCTTCTTCATCCACTCCCTCAACCTTCAGAGATCAGCTTGGATCAAGGCAGAGCCTTCCTCCCTCTCCCCATGCCTCCCTCGCCGCCAGTCCACACACACGCACACACACATTCCATGTGACCTCAGATACCCCTCCTCTCTGCACCCACAGTGCCACACACTTACACCTACCACACCGCTTTGCCTCTGTATTGTAATGACCGATTTGTCTCATCCCCGCAGGATCACACGTTCTTTGTTGGCAGGGACCAATTCTTGTGCATTTCTGCATCCCCAGCATGTAACACAGGGCCTGGCACATGGTAGGTGACCTCTCAGCTTCTGGCACATGCACCGAATGAATGGAGGAGGGAGAGTGGGTGTCCTATTGATACGGAGCTGGTCTGACGGCAGGGATAGAGCCAGCCCCAGTCACAGGCCTGGCGGTCTCAGTCAAACCGTGAGCACTTAGGAGGCTGGAAAAGACAAAACGGGGGTTGGTCTTACAGGAGGTAGGACATGGACAGGTCATCAGAGTGGATACTTGTGTACAGGAAGAAGTCAGGGAGTCAGACACCAGACTAGAAGAGAAGAGGTGGGGTTGGTCTCAAAAGCCGGACAAAAAAGCCCAGGTTAGGGATGATGTCTGACAGCCCATGCTGCTGCTGAGCTAGGAGGAGCTGTGGTGGATGGAAAGAAAGCCAAACACTCCTGCTGATGAGAACCGAAGGGTGCAGGGATCCTGGATGCTCCTTCCATTGTGCGGTTTCCATGGTATCTTGGTCCGTCTTCATCCTCCAAACCCATGGCAGGACCAACGGGGCCATCCCTTGGCAGAAGCTAAAACAGGTACCGTTGTATTTCCACATTTAGCCTTGACAGCTTTGTCCCTCTTTTCACCACTTCCCCTCCCAAAAGTACAGACAAAAAAAAATTCAACCACCACATTCACATTTAGCAAAGTCCTTGAGTCAGATGGCTTGAGTTTAAAGCCCAGCTGTGCCACTTGCCCTCTACGTGATCTTCAGGGTTCCCTTCTATAAAGTGGGGGTGATGCTAATAGTGCCTACCTCACAGGGTTACGTGAGGATGAAATGAGATGCATAAAAAGCATTTAGCGTGGTGCCCGGTGTACAGTACTCAGCGAACGTTCCTAGCTATTGTAATCCGTGCTGTGCTGTTATTTACGGCCCTGGAGTTAAGAACAACAGATGATGGAGCCAGACCATAGCGTTCCAATTCCGTCTCCACCTCTCACTAGCCCTGGGACCTCGGACGAGTTACTTACTTCAGGCACTTGCTTCAGTGTCCTCATCCGTACAATGCAGATAATAACAGACTCACCTCAGGGGGCTGTTAGGAGATTGAAAGTGGTCAATAGTTGTAAAGCTTTTAAGGGGGAGGGTACAGCTCACTGGTACAGTGTGTGCCTCGCATGCACAAGGTACTGGGTTCAATCCCCAGTACCTCCATTAAATATAAATAAATAAATAAAAACCTAATTACCCCCCCCAAAATAAAAATATATATATAATTTAAAAAAATAGTTGTAAAGCATTTAGAACAGTGTCTGGGTGACACAAGGGCTATCTAAGTATTTGTAGAATAAGTTATTACTATTAAGAACCAGTGACTTACTGTGTGGCCCCCACCTGAGACACAGCAGGGCCTCAGTATCTGAGGATGTGAAACCCTGAATATGGAGGACCAACTGTATTCATTGCACTACAGCATTTTACATAAGGGACTTGAGCATCCTCAGAGTTTGGTACCTGCAGGGGCTCCTGGAACCAGTTCCCCTCGGCTTTCGAGGGACAACTGTACCTGCATTTCTTCAAAAGGCCCAAAGGGAGAGCCTCCCTATGTCAATGGCCAAAAGCGATGGCTGTGGGTGAAGGTTATACTGGGGCTCCCTGACGTCTCGCAAACTGGACCCTGTGAGTGCCAGCCCTTTCTCTCTACTATGCTTCTGGGTTCACAAGGCCCAAATCAAGGCCCCAGGCCTGCTGGGAAGGTCCCCTGAGTCCTGACAACATATGACAAAGTGGTGGGAGGGAGTGGAGTGCCCGCTGAAAACGGCTGACCTGGTGGACTGGCTGCTGCCACAGGATCTATTTCCCAGCGTCTCGGAAGTTGCTGACTTCAGCCTTTCCAGAGTAAAGCACCGTCCACGGTCAGAGACAGCACCGAGGCGAACACGCAGCACAGCCGTAAATCTGAGAGCCATATTATTTAAGAGGCCTGACTTTCTTGTGTTGCGATATTAAAGCAAATCTGCCTTCTGCTCGTAAATCAGCAGGGCTATTTCCGTCCTCAGCCACTCCGCTCAGCCGTCTCGAGATGCACACAGCATGCATTTCACTCACTCGGGAGGTGCAGGTTGAGAAAAGTAAAGGAAGATTCGTATTTACCCCCTCCCCAAAACTGTCCTCATGACTCTGCAGGCACTCTCCTTCCCTGTCCTGTGAGCTTAGGTTCCCAGCATCCTCTGGTGAATCACAAAAAAACATAGCATGACCCCTGGAGATTGGCATAGCACATTACCCTCACAGCATCCTGGGTGGATGGAGTGGGTGCTGTTAATCCCAGTTTAGAGATCATGAAACTGAGTATCAAAGATACTAAGTGACTCTCCTGAGATCACACAGATAATGAAGCAGGGGAGCCTGAGCTGACTCATATCCCCTAACTCCTGGTCCAGTGCTCTTTTTATGGCATTAAATGTCTCATCATGAATTTCTTGACGTGCATAAAGGAAAGATGTGCAGGGGCTTGCCTGGGGGAAAAAAAAATGAGGTCAGCTCAAAATTTTAAATGAATGTTAATCGAGAGTCTGCTATGTGCCAGGTACTTTCCAACACATCGGCACACTTTATCACGACACTGAACTTTCTGTGGCTTCCCTTCACCCAGAACGTAGCCCAGGTCCTTAGCACCATATACAAAGGCTCTCGTGATTTTGGCCCTGACTATTGCTTTGGATTCATCTCCTCCCAGTGCAGGTCACAACCTTTCATTCATCTTTCTGTCCTCCAGGAAGTCTGCTCTGACCCACCTCCGCCCCGACCCCATCCCCTGGCTGGGTTAAGCTCTGTTCGCTCTCACGCCAGCACTTTCCACACAACATCACCAGGCTCGGTTTACTCCTCTGCCTCCCCCTCTGACTGTGACCCCCTTAAAGGCAGAGATATTGCATGGTTCTGGGGAAAACAGTAGGTGCTCAACCAGTGTTCCTGGACTGAATCCTCACTCCCATCCAATCCCGTGAACATCATTATCCTCGTTTTACAGTGAGGAAATGGAAGTTCAGACACGCTGCAGAACTGTGCACTGTCAGCCTTTAAGAGGGTCCCCAGCTCCTGAATGGGACTGAAACTCAGGCTTCTAGCCCACGCCCTCACCTCTGTCCCCTCCCCGCCTTGTTCAGTCTTGAACCTTCCATTGATTTCTGCTTTTCCAGCCTGAGTTAGTGCCCTGAATTCGCCCTGCCGTTCAGTGCCATCAAGGCAGAAGGGAGAAGGAGTGTGTCCTGGTTTCTCTCCCACCCCAGTTGGCATGCCTCAACCATCTCTTGAGGAGGGACCCTGGTGGGTCATCCCTGAAGGGACGTTGTCCTCAGAGGTTGAAGACAGAAGGAAGAATATTCGTATTAATTCACACACACAGAGCGCTCACTCTGCCTCAGGCACCCCCCCAATAACTAGACCTATCAGAAAGGAGAGAAGACTGTTGGCCATGCCTGGAGGGATTCCTCTCAGGGCAGGACAGGCACCTGGCAGGAATGCTACAGGCAGAGACAGAAGCATTTGGAGGGGCTGGGGTGACCTGAGGTGACTCCCATAAACTCTGAATCTGGAGCCTCGGGCCCGTAGGCCTTGGGCCACTGTTTCTCCTACCCTCCCTCCCCCAACCCCTCCTGACTTTTCCAAGCACTATAAAAAGCAAAGGCTTTGGAAATGTAATGAAACTAATTTTGTGAAAGATTCTAAAATGTTCCATAAGTATGGCTCTAAGTGATTTTGTTTCCAATACTTGCTGGCAGAAAAATATTACCCCTGCATTTCAATGCAGAGGAAAGACGCAGGCTGTGTTTGGCCAAATTCATTTATTTAAGTTATTTCCTAAAATGAGTGTAATTTGCAAATCACTAGGATTATTTTCTCCCAGTGCAGGTTAATGCCTTATCCATGGCCCCTGAAAGGGACACTTCTTGCAAAGAGAGTTATTAGTTTTTTATTTAGAATGTACTGTATGGGTGATTTGTGGGTGTAACAAACCTGAATAATTTAAAGTAGTCTTTATTTGCTGAGAACTGCAGGTTTGTTTTTTTTTTTTTTTTTTTGTAAGTAGATTTTAAATCTTTAAACTTTCAGAGATTAAGAAAGATTGGCCAGGGATTTATTTGTAGCAGGAATTTCTTTTTCTTAGGCTTGTGTCTTTCCCAGCACACATTCTTCTTTCCTGCCTCCATCCAGAATCCTGTAATGTCAGCGCTGGAAGAGACGGTAGATGGCCATCATTTAGGGCGGGGGTTTTCAGACTTCTTTTATGGCCAAATACTTGATGCAAAGAAAGTTGTAACCCCACTAGCAATAAAACAAGGAAAACCAGAGTTATTCTGGGAGGGGACCCTTTCTCAGGTTCCCCCTCCACCCTGGTGCAAAGCCTCACAGAACCCCTGCGGAATACAGTTTGAAAACCAAGACCCCTCATTTTACAGTAAGAAGACTGAGAGCGGAGGGTGAGAAATGACTTACCCAAGGTCACTCAGCAAGTACGAGAGAGAACAAGGGCTAGAACCATGTCTCCTGATCCGCCAGCTTTAGCTGCTTCTTGCACGTGTTTTTGCCATTTTAACATAGGTCTATCAACCATCTTTCAAACTCCCACCTCTTGAGGGCAGCGTAAAGAGACAGGAACACAGCCCAGAATCGCCCTCACTCATGTTAGTGAGGTAGTGATTGTTGTCCCAGGCCGCGGGCCCCGGGCATCCTCAGGACATGCCAGCATTTAGCAGCCAGACTCCATCTCCAGCAAGGCTGGGTGAGCTTGTCATTTCTAAGCAGGGCACGTTTTTCTGCGGTCCCCTTTCCAAAGAGCAAATGGTGACAGCAGCCGGGAATGCAGAGTCAGCAGAAGGGAAGTCGCTTTGCCTGCAGAGGACTTGCAGCAACCCGCACCCTTTGCCTCTCTCCTCATTCTACCTGGAAACCCAGATCTTTTTTTCCTGGGATCTGGGGTACCCCTGTGCCAGCCAATATCCACCAAAGGCCTCGTCTCAGTCCCATTCCTCACACAGATTCCATACAGAACCAAGGGCAGTTTTTGTTTGTTTTTGTGCTTTTACTTCCAAGGAGAAAAGCACCATGTTACATAAGAGGTCTTTTGTTTGGCTAAAGACCTTGATGAGTTTAGGTCCGAATTCAGTGGGCAAAGTCTTAAGAGAGCTCAACTTCACCGCATGAGGAAAGGGACAAGTTTGTTTTGTTTTGTTTACTAGAAGTGATGGAGTGGACAGGAGAGGGGACAGGAGAGAGGTGGGGTAGGGGTGCGGGATTCTGCCACCTGGCAGGAGGCTGGAGTCCAGTTTGCCAAACTGATGATAGGGACTTTAAAAGCAAAAATCCCTAACATGAAATTTTAAGTTATCTGTGGTGTTATTTTCAATACCTTGCAGTAACTTATGGTAAAAAAGAATATGAAAATGAATATATGCGTGTTCATGTATGACTGAAGCATTGTGCTGTACATCAGAAATTGACACAATATTGTAAACTGACTCTAGCTCAATAAAATATATATATTTTGTGTATATATATATATATATATAAAATAAATAAATAAAAATAAGTTATCTGTTTGAAGCAATCAAAATCCTTCCTACACCTCTGCTTTCAGGAAAATCTTATATACATTCAAATGCCTTGTTGTGGGTGGCTTTCCTGGCGGAATTCAGGAGGAAGAGCCGAGTTCATATTTCAGTTGGAGAGGTGAAGAACCAGACGCAGGAGCAGGGCAGCGAGAAAATCCCCAGAGAAGGTGAATGAATTAAAACCGGAGCTCAAAGCCAGAGCTGACCACCAGAACAGAAGACTCTGGGCAGGGCTCTGTCATCTTGGGGAGAGTTTAGTACCTCCACACTCCACGAAATGGCCATCTGAGTCTGTCTCCTTTTCATTTTAATGGATGGGGAGACACCAACTGATGTTCAATTTATATATCCCCTGGCCAGAGCATCTAACACTGTGGAAACACAGATTTTGCCCATGCTATCAGGGGACTGGGTGAGTTAAGATGTAGTAACAGTCGTTAATTCAGGCTGGTAACATTTGCTGACTCTAGCTGCAAACTAGACATATTGAGAGTAACTTACTTTCTTTCTTTCTTTCTTTCTTTCTTTCTTTCTTTCTTTCTTTCTTTCTTTCTTTCTTTCTTTCTTTCTGTTTGGTGTATTTGTACCTGCTTGGGTGTGAATCTACCAGAAATGCTTTAGTCCCAACTGCACAAGCTCTCACGGGGCCATGTGTAATTAGTGAAGTCACAAGGTCAAGGAAGAATGATTATTTCACTCCTAAGCAAAAAGCATAAAGGAGGCTCCCAGAATATTTAGCTTTTTGCGGATAGTAGTGATCAAAAACAACAACAGTAACAAACGTTCTCGTTCTCTGAAAAAGATCATCTGAGGTGTTGGAAAGTCCTAGAGACAGACACAGGTCACTGCTGAGGGTGAGGCCTAAATTAGGTCCAATTCAAAAGATAAGGGAAAATATGGGGGGAAATGCACACCTAGCAATTTTGGGAAAGGACCTTGGTTTCATCTCCAATATCCTCGAAGTTGGGAGAGAAAAGACTTTTCTGGGGAGAAGACCTCAGGGGAGAGGGAAAGCGGGGCTGGCAGGGGGCTGGGATGGGGGGGAGGTGCAGGTTTTCCTGGAAGATCAAAGGAACGGGCATGTTTAACCAAGCAGGTTGGTCCCCAAAGGGCGGCTACTTTGGAACATCCCAATCATGATTTTTTTAAATTTTATATTGAAGTAAGTCAATTATGATGTGTCAATTTCTGGTGTGCAGCACAATGTCCCAGTCATGCATATACACACATATATTTGTTTTCTTTTTTTTTTTTCCATTAAAGGTTATTACAAGATTTTGAACATAGTTCCCTTTATCCCTTTGTTTCCCAAGGTTTCTTTCACTTCCCACTACAGCGCATCTCTAACTTGCTGCATCTCTAGCCGGGCAGCCCAGGGTGGAGGCCAGAGTACTCACTTTGGCTCCAGAGGTTTGGATCCAAACCTCAATTCCACCCTTCTCTGATCATACGACCATGAACAGGTCAGTCAGCTACCCAAGCCTCAGCTGGGGCATTATTAAATCGTGAGGTTTCAAGTGCTTTCTCTTTTAAGGAGCAGAACCCTTTCTTTAAGTAAAGCCATATTCAGAAGCTCTGTATACAAAAGAGATCAAAGCAGAGTTGGTGGGAAGGAAGTAAAGGTGACCGGGGCAGTCCCTAAGTCACCAGCAGACACAGTGCTGCAGGGGCACCAGTCACCTAGCAGGTTGTGCAATGGAGCAGAACTCACCTTAAAGCTCCACAGAGCACAGTCCAAAAAAAAAAAAAAAAAAATCACAGGACAGTATCAGGCCCTTCCAGTTCCAACAGACAATGGGAACATGCCTACTCCAAAATAGACCTGTCACAGGGCAAAACCCATTTGCCGCTTTTGCCCCAACTCAGCCTGGTTGCCTACCCACCCCGCCTCCAAGGAGACTGGAGGCTGGGGAATTTCGAATGAAAGAAGAGGCTAAAGAGGAGAAGAGTGGAAAGAAAAAACAAAACAAAACAAAACAAAAGAGCACCCATATAAGCACTTGGTTGTGTACACCTGGATCTAACTGTAAAACACTGCAGGGGCACATTGCCATCATGAACAGGATGAATCTTGACTCGGAGTCTGGAGGTCTGATTTCTCGGGTCAGTTCTGCCTCTTCGTAGTTGCGCAACCTCTGACAACCCACCTGTGGAATGGGAGAGACATGGATGCCTGCCACACATGTCTCTTTTGAGGAACAGAAGAGAAATATGTGTGAAAATACATGTAAACGGCGATGTGTATGGAATATAAGATATTATTATTGTATTATTATTTTCAGTGTATCTTCCTAGAGGTGCTGTGAGTATTTTTTATCCCACCAAATCTCCAACTAGGATTCTGTTGATGTTTCGGGAATTCTGCCAACTACGGAATCACGCTTCCATTTTTTAATAAATTCAAACACTTTAAAACTATGATTCAGTGTGGTAAAAGAAAACTACAGGATGCCCAGAGAACATTCAGGAGCGGGAGGCGCTGCCTGGGATTGGGGGAGCGGGGAAGATTTGCTGGAGGAAGTCGTGTTTGGGGCCTAAAGGAGGCAGGAGAGGGGGGCAGTCAAGGGAACAGCATGAGTGGAGACCCTACCACAGAAAAATACATGGAGCATTTAAACAAGTGGAGGAAAGAAGGCCAGTGTGGCTGGAGAGAGAGGACCACGGCGAGAGTCTTGGAATGAGGTTAGGGAGCTAGGCAGGCAGGAGCCAGACCAGGCTTTTATCACCAAGCTAAACCTGACATAGGATTCAGAAAATTTTGCTTCTCATTTTTCTCTCATTAGCATTTTCCTTCCTTTGGACACTAGTCGGGATGAGAAATAAAAATGTCGAAATATGGAGGCACGCTGGCCGGCCTGACCGAGCACAGCTGTAGGGCAGGCGTTACACCGGAATAACTGGGAGCAGCAGCACACGGCGAGTCCGGGCACACTGGGATGTTGCAGGAGCGTTCGTTGCATGAACGAATGGCTGAAAGGATAAATGAGTGACCTGCAGGTTAACCATTCATTTCTCCACAATTCTACCAAAAGAACTGGAAACTAATTCGTTAGGCTCTCAGCCACGGGCTAGACCTTCACCCACGGAGAGCAACCCACCCTGTCCCATCCCCCCAACAGCAGAAGACAGACTCCGGGGCCTCAGTTTTTGTCTTTCATTTTAATTCGCTTTCATACGTCATGCAATCAAACACCTATAAAGATTTTCTAAATTCGAAGAAGCCTTTAAAATCATGTTGTCTGAAGCCTTCAACCTCCCCCCTTAGATCCCAACCTAAATCTCTTCAGCCTCTCTCCCTCCCTCCGGATCTGCGCTCTCTTCTAACAGCTCCTCCTGCAGTGGGCATCTTTTTGCCTCTCAAACAACTGGAAGTGTTAAAATGATTCTTCCTTAAGGAGAAACCTACCTCCCTGAAGCACCCATTCGTGACCCTTAGTTCTCCTGCTCCTTTGAAGATATACTGATTAAGTCTACTTCCTTTTTCAAATAAGAGCCTCTCAGAAATTTCTTTCCTCCTTTTGCTCCACGGAAATCATATGTCAGTTTTCTATCAGAAAATTGGAGCTCTGTTCCCACTGAAGATTCTAACATTCCAGGGTCATGGGCACGAAACACAGCACTTGCAGGTGGTGTCCCCTTGTCCTTGCTGTGTGCCCTAGGTCTTCATGTAGGGAGTGCAGTAAAATAAACCTCAGGACCTTTGGCAGCTAAGGCTAAGGTTTGAGTTCAGTTTGAAGTCTCCAGTGAAATATGTTGGGTGGCTTGACCTCTGACACTTGTGAATCTTAGCTCACACAGTAAAACTATCATGACTCATTCAACCCAACTGGAGGGAGTTATTGGCAGGTTGCAGGGTAGCAGGGATGACTTAAGGCGTTGCTTTTTGAGAAAGGAAACTTGCATGAATGAAGACTGACTGATCTGTTAACCCCCAGAGAAGGTGTTACATATAGGTCAAACCTGAGTTCATTGCCAGGGCAGCCGTGCTGAAGGGCTCTGGCTATAAATTCACCTCATTTCAGCATTTATAATAATGGGTTTAAGAACTTTGAAGAGTGTCCAAAATAACTTAATGAAGCTTATTTTTGTTTTATGGGTCGGCTTACAATAGGGCCATGATCTTTACTTTTTTTTTTTTTTATGACCAACCACTCACTACACAGGACAATTTCTTGTCCTTACCGTCAGGTATGATCCTCTGCACTCTCTCAAGTGGATACACGGAGCAAAAAAGAAAGGTTCCATGACCCCCAGAAGGCTTGGGTCAACCGTGTGACATACTATGGCACTACTCTCTGGGCCACCATTTGCTAAATGAATCCACTTGACTTTAATTATAACCCAGATGTAATCTTTTATAGCTTAATGATTTGTTCTCGAAGGCCCTCTGATGAACTATAAACAGTTCCCTAGGATCCAGTGAAAATAGTTTTTATTTCTCATTTCTGTTTCTAACTAATTGTTGAGCAATTAGATTGAACCTTGATCGGTGTCAGTCCCTGCAAAATTGCACCATGGCAGAGTCTTAATAATGATCAGTGTCACCGCAAAATTAAGATGCTCTGGAAAAAAAGATGAAAAGTATTTGGAGGGCAAATTCTTCTTAATTTACTCAATTGAAAATGTAATAATAGTTTGTCCTGAAACAACACCTATTACCTAAGCTAATTAGCTCTTTCGGCACCCCAGTGAATGAGACAGATACAGACAGATACGGGAAGATGCTAAGGTTACGTGGCTGACTGGTGGCTCATGGAATAGGAGGCCATGGCAGAACTCAGCAGGGGACCCCTCTTGCTAACTATCCTAGCCCAGAGCCAACAGTCACAATCTAAATTAAACACCCCTAGCCCAAGAGAGTCACAGAGATGTCACGATCATACCAGAAAAAATTACACCCGGGGCTTGCCTCAAAACACCAAACTTGCATCAAAGGAAAGGCATAACACTCCTCTCCGCACCACCACCCACCTCCTCCCTTGGAAAAATGACGGCAGTGCCATTTCTAATTCAGTGTTATGCTGGGAAGGTTGCAAATTAATTACAATTATGCCTTCTTTGTGCCAAGTGATAATTTACTGCAATTAATTATCCAAAGATCTACTGCTGTCAATTACGCTACTTGCTCTTGAGGAGGGAGGAGCTATTTGTGAGCCTCTGAAATCTGTAACCAAGTTATGTTTTGCCCTTTCTATTTCCCATTTCCAATTAAGCTATTATCATTTGTTTTCATTATGCCAAACACAATGGAAAAACTAACACTGTTACTCTAACCTTTTTCTTAATCTAAACATTATCTAGACTTTCATTGAGTCAACATGCCTATTGTTACACCTGCGAGGCGTACGTAGAGGGAGGCGTACTTCAGAATTAATGAGCGCAGCTGCGGTCTCTCTTACATTCAGCACTTGTGAAATAGACCTCTTTAAAGTGCCATTATCACAATATTGATAGAGTTATTTATAGCATTGCAAACGCTCCCAGTCATAACAGAGGACTTGTTATCCACAGCGAGTTCATGCTGCTGTCATCCCCTGGCCTCCATCCAGCGCTGGAGAGCAGGCACCAGGTGGACCATCTTTCAGAAATTAGCTCTGAAAGACCTCCAAAAAACTTTTGCTCAAAGTGAATCTGATCATGCAGAGTAGTTCAAGTGATGGAGTGACTACCTGTAGGAAACAGAGCAAGTGGGCCTGAGCCCAGGCATTTAAGGCATGTCACCTATGACCTGACCCAGTACAGTTCTGCTGGGAAATGGAAACTCAAGGTGCAAGGTTCGTGCTATTTCTTCTTCTGTCAGTCAGAGAGAGGTCTGTGCAGAAGGTCAGTGTCAGGAGAAATTGTCCGCCTCCATACCCTTGCTTGTGCACGCCCATTCAATAGAGGAATGACTACCTCTTCTTTTCTGTGAATGGAACTTTTTACTTGCACCTTTTCCTCCCATTAGACTTTAAGCTGTTTGTGGATTAAGCGCACACCTTATTTATGTTCTTATTAGCACAGTAGGAAAATACTCTACTCCTTCATGAGCACTGTAAACTTATTTAAGAATCCTTTGTCACACATCAGCCCTGTGTTGAGCACAGCACAGGTCCTATAAAGCACAGACAGATATATACATACATGTCTCATCGTTTTCTCTCTGAGGAATGTCATAGTCTAGGACAGGGGTTCTTGACCTCTTTTGGAAGCTATAAGATCCTCTGTTGATCTGCTGAAGTGAACACTTTGAGATATCTGTGCAGAGAAAGCGAGATGTCATTAGAATAGATGCCAGGGCCAGGGCTCTTATGACAGAGGCTGCCTCCGAAGCCATCTGTCAGCACAAGGGTGAGGGGCTGAACTCAGATGTCCAGACCTTTTTACAGGATCAGGGGATGCCCTCCAGCTGTCCTTGGATGCTGGCGGTGGGGCTGAGAGAGAGGACAGGCAGTGACTTACAAGGCCTCTGCAAAGTAGGTGACAGCCTGTCCAGGATCCTCTGAGAAAAGTGACAGGCTTCTCTGCAGACGATGGACTGATTCTCTGACACCTGTCAGGGTGCCCATGTGGCTGGGACATCTCTAGATACTGCACCCAGTTTTAGGGGGTCACAACATTATAAAGCCCATCCTGGGACACCCCCCACCCACACCCCCAACCCATGACTAGAGGCAATGAATGGATCAATTGCAAGAATTGTGTGTTGGTTGAACTTAAAAGTCCTAAGGGCAAGGGCATGCTCTGGCCTGGGATAAAAAAGCTGTTAATCAGCCTTCCTCCCAGAAGCACATTCTCTCTAAACTGATAGGGCCTGGCTCGCTTGAATAGTTAGGGCCAGCCAGTCATACCATATTTTTGTAAGTGTGTGTTTGGATTTGATTTCCTTTTCCTATCTGTATTCTGATCAAATCCACCCACCGCACCCACCGGCCCCCACCCCCCGCCCAGTCTCACTCCTTGCAAGTGATGAAGACAAGCACATGCAGATCAACGCTGCCAAGCGAACAGGTCAGTCCCTTTGCCAGCCTCCACCACGGGGCCAGGGAGAAAAGAAACCCAGCTGAGCGGGAGCGATAAGCCCTAATGCATAATCCTCCCCACCCACCCAGCCACATCTGAGCTTGCAAACAGGCATTCAAAAGTGACCCGGGCTCCGAGGGTTTTCGCAGTGCTGGGTTCTCCCCAGCCAAGCCCTGCCCTGAGTTCCATTCCACAGACACCCAGTCTCTTGCCTGCACAGCCATCCTAAAGGGAGACAGGGCAGGTGCCCATCCCATGCGAGTAGCCTGTTATGTATCTCAGGGCACAAGGCCAAGCAGTTGCATACATCCTGGAGAACTTCCCCCTGAACCCCACTGCCTGCATTTGTTGGTGCTAAAGGGGATTGTTGCCCTTGCAGAGGGCAGCTGGGGATGGCTGCCACCGGCAGCCTGGGCACACAGTATTCACCAAGTGCTTCTCTGAGAGGCAGCCCCTGCTGTAGGCAGAGCCTGGGGAGGTAGGAAGCCCAAGATTCTAAGTCCTAGCTCTGCCGTATTATTGTCACTTTTCCCTCCAAGTCTTAGCTTCCTTAGCCAAAGGGAGGGGTCAGCCTGAATGAGAGGGTGCAGCCTCAGCCACCCTCTGGGACCTGGCAGGTCACACAGACGACAATGAGCGAGATAGGGAGTGTTCACAACCGAGTGGACAGAGAAAGCCTGCCCCACCTATAAAGGCACTTTTCTTCTAAAATTTCAAAATGTGCTTGAATGGCAAAACATGTCTGCAATCGAAATTCACCCTGGGACTGTTAGCTCTGGCTACTGGCGACAACCAAAGTGAAACGATGCTGTTGGTATTTCAGTACTTACTTTATTTAGTGGCCCTTCATTTCAGAAGTACTTAGGATGTTTTGAATAAAGTTGGTGAAATTAAATAGATTTCAAATATGAAATTTAGCTGAGCCTCCCTTGGCCATTACTGGTTCTGCTGCTGCCTTTGACATCCGCCCCTTCTGCCTGGGGCCCCTGGGAGCAACCCATGTGCGAAGGAGCCGGTCCGGGTGGGCTCGGAGCTCTCCCACGGGGACCAGCCCCTGAAGGCAACTTTCAGGACCTCTGCCTCCGGGCAGCTCCTCTGCTCTGTCCCAGAGCTCCTGACTGTGCAGGTTTTATTTCTCTCCTGTCCGCCCAGGAGAAATAGCCCTGCCTGCAGCCCACCCTTCCTCTGCGTGTGTGAGGCAGGAGGAAGGGGTGTGGAGTTCCACTCAAAGCTAGCTCTGCTTAGGGAGCATTGGTGGTGATATTCTTCTGTTTCTGCCAGTCCCATGTCCAGCCTTTGTGTCTGTGCGGAGGGGAGGAAGAAAGTTCCCCTGCTCCGTGTTCCTCTGGCTACACCCGAGCTTGCCTCTCTCACTGCACTTTCATACCGCGTTACTATGCTTTCGTCGTTCATGTGTCTGTTTCTCCCGCTAAAGCTGTAAGCTCCTTGAAGGCATTTCTGTGTCCCCAGTACCGAGCACAATGTCTGACATATGGTAGACCCAACTCATTTTTTTCTATTATTCCTTTCTTCTTGTTTATTGCAAGGATATTGCATTGACATAAACAAAATGTTTAAAGATAGGGCATTCTGGGCTTGGGGGAACATAAACGTAATAACCATAATTTATAATTATTTGTATTTGTGTTTGATGTCTGTCTTCTCCACTCTAGTGCATTGCCAGCACCTAGCACAGTCCCTCACGTAGAGTATGTGCTAAATAAATATTTTCTGAATGAATGAATGAATGAGGGGAGGAAAAGCACTTTGCAGAGCTTCTATTTCTGTCAGCCTCCCTGGACAAATTGCTTGGGCTTCCTTGTTTTCTCAAACTCACCTACCAGACTCCCCCCTCTTAAGGAACGTGTTGATACTTTATATCTTTGTGTTGGTTGAGGGTCTGGCAATCTTGAAAGAATCCCCTACGCCGAGCTCATGAACATACATGATAAACCAGACTGACAGTTAAATCAGAAAGGCTTTTCATAATTTAATTAAGCTCCCTTAAATGTAGACATTAGTCAAGGACAACTTTATTGATTGAGTCTAATTGCATATATTTTCTTACACTTTTACTGAAGCCTATTTTTCAAGTCACTGGAAAGACTGCTCCCATTTCTGAAAGGGAATATGCCAAAGCAATGTTTTAATTCATTACCTTTTGGACATACTGTCATCCCCTGGCTAGCACCAATCTGTTACAGAATGTGATAGTGTAATTACTTATAGGACTCCCAGTCCACCTTTTTACAAGAGTTCACTACTAGAAAATTCTGAAGCTCTGTCTGCCTTTCATTCATTTAGTCAATCAGTCATTCAACAAACATTTACTGAGACTCAATTATGTGCTAGAAATACAGAGATGAATAGTACACAAAACTACTCTCCAGAAATACCCAGTTTGATGGGGGAGGCAGATGAATAAATAGTTAATTTAGTGTAATGTTTCCAATGAACTAAGAGCTCTGTATAAGATACCGGGTAGCCCAAAGGAGGACGGGGTGATTCATGCAGGAGAAATCAGCTTCACAGAGTCACATGTGAGCTGGGTTGGAAAGGGAATCGGAGTGCTTTAGGCACTATAATAAAGGCACCCCAATAAAGTGGGGTAAGGGCATTCCAGGCAATGTAACCACCAGAGCAGATACATGCACAAAAGCAAGTGAGGAGTAGCTAACGCACTGAGCGTCTCAGGTGGAGAAGCAGGTCACACTAGGGAAGGAGCCAGAGACCACAAAGAAAAGGCTATCTGAGGACTTCAGGCACAGTCAGCTCTGCACTTCAGAAAGATGATCCCAGCAGCTGCATAGAAAATGGACCCCAGGACAGTAGACTTCATGCTTCCTGCTGAAGCCAGTCCTGTCCACCGCCTCCTGCCCCAGCTTTCAGCGGACCAGCAGTGAGTGTCCTTGCCTCTTCTGATGTCTAGAGGCTACCTATAGGCCTTGATTCCTGGTCCCTTTCTCCATCTTCAAAGCCAGCGGCATTGACTGTCTCTGACCACTTTTCCATCCTCACCTCTCTGACTCTCCTCTTCAACCTCCCTCTTCCACTTTTAAGGACTTTGTTTATTACACTGGATCTACCTGGATAATCCAGGATCACCTTCCCATCTTAAAGTCAGCTGATTAGCAACCTTAATTCCTTCTGCAACCTTAATTCCCCTTTGCCCTGTCAGGTGACGTATTCACAGGTTCCAGGCATTGTGACATGGACATCTTTGAGGGGCCATTATTCTGCCACTGCATGGAGGGAGCATGCAGGTTGAGACCGAATTGAGGCATTTTGAGGAGGAAAGCATCCTATTGTGATAGAAAGAGCAGTTTCCACTGTGGCTTTGAAGTTAGAGACCTGGGTTAAATTAACCAATCCATGTGTCTGCCATGAATTTGAACATGTCCGTTGATACCTCTGAGCCTCAGTATCTTCCTCTATCAAGTGGGGATAAAAATAACTAACTCCCAGGAAAACTGAGAGAATAAAATATTTGTACATAATGACAGGCATATGCAGAATAGATAAACAAGATTATTCTGTATAGCACAGAGAAATATATACAAGATCTTGTGGTAGCTCACAGTGAAAAAAAATGGAACAATGAATGTATGTACGTTCATGTATAACTGAAAACTTGTGCTCTACACTGGAATTTGACACAACATTGTAAAAGGACTATAACTCAGTAAAATAATGTTAAAAATTAAATTAAATTAAATTAAATTAAAGAAGAAGAGCTTGGCCAAGAACAAGCACTCTGTGAATGAGGAGGAGCGGAATGCTGGTTTCGGCTACACCATTGGGAGCTGGCAGAGGAGCAAAAGGAAATAGAAAAAGCAGAATCCATGCCACAAAGAGCCCAGAATGTCAAATATTGACCATGAAATGCTCTCAAAGATGCTGACCAGAACAATACTGAATGGCTTGAACGTTCACCAAGCAAACCTGAGTGTCAGATGAATTAGAATGAGCAGCTTTGGCATGCAGAGTCCCGAAGGACAGGTAGGCTAGCCCCCCCTCATAGTTAGAGTTCCCATGTTAAGCCAATAAGCAGAAAATAAATCCCCCAATTCTGCTGCTGCCCATGGCGGACAGCATGCTGCCCTCTAAGCCCTCAGTTCATGTTTGCACATGATTTTAATTCTGCCCTAACTTCTGATTCATAGATTTCCAATTTATCCAACATCTGGAACTCTCAGGGCACTGGAACACCACTCTAGGAGCCTGCTACTGTGGGCCTCGATAAACATTTGTTGATCAAAAGCCGCAAATGTGGGGAAAAGAAGGTTTGGAAACTAAAAACAGGTCTTTTGAAGTGGAGCAGAATTTGAAGAATTTAACTGTGACATATTGAAAAACATATTTTGCAAGGGAGCAACTGGGGACAATCATCAACTGAGATTAGCAAAAACATCCAGGAGAGAAAAAAGGAAAATCTAGAATCTTTGTGCATGTGAAGGGAATGTTTTGGACTTATTTTCCCTTTTGTCACAATCATGTGTGTGTGCGTGTGCGCACACATATACACACACACATAACCTGATGCAGCGCCTAATTACAATCATCAAGCATAACCCTGAACATCCAGAAAGCTTCTTCGTAGCACCTATGACTATTACACCATCCAATATCCCTAACTAATACTTGCCAATCAACAAGAAAAATCTGTTTCATAAACTTTTTCTGCAATCCACAATATACTTGGTTGGTATTTCTAGTTAGTTAGTTAGCTAGTGTGATATAAATTGATACATTTCTGATACTAAAAATAATATGTTTAAAGTAACTGTTTTCCTCCTGATTATAGGACAACCAATGAACAATGGGCTTATTGCACTGATCTCTGCCAATAATATGAATCGTGTTAGGACATATGCAGTGAGCTCCAAATGTGTCGACTTTGGCTTCCTGATTTAGAGTGCCCATCAAAAGCCTTCATCATAGACCAATGTCATTGTGTCTCCAGAAGTTTCCTTTTAAAATGCAGATTTGTTCTTGAGCAATGAGCAAGGGAGGCGGAACCAATATTTGTAGAGCTCCTCCCTGAGCTAGCCATTCGTGGACATGATCTCGCTCAGTCCCCACAGCAACCCTGTGGACGGGCAATTATGAGTCCCATTTTATAGACGGGAGTGTGAACCTTGAAGAGTTTAATATCTTGCCAAAGGTCTTTCCGCCAGTAAGTGGCAGAACCAGTTAGATCCAGTTTTCTCAGCTATCAGTGGCTCTAGCTTAACTTCCAGCTGCCAAGACAACTGGAAGAGGACCACAAAGCTGAGACAAAAGTCACTAATGAACTAGAACAGGTGCTGAACCCTACAGGGTGGGGCCTGAAAGGAAGTCATCCTCACTCTTTGACACAATGTTAAAGAAAACCTCACTGAACTGGGAATTCCTGATTTGTGCAACTCTAAAAAGAAGCCAAGAAGGATTTCAGCCAATAAATCAATCCCTGGATAGAAGCTGAAAGCATGGCAGGTAATAGTAACAACCACAATCATGATAATATTCATTCAGTACTTAATATATGCCAGGCTTTCTCCTAAGCACCTCTGCAATACAAACTCTTTCAATTCTGCATCCTCGCTGTGAGGTTGGCACCATTGTCATCCCATTTTTTGGATGAGGAAGTAGAGACACAATGGGGCCACAAGGTAAGTGGCAGTCCGGTTTCAACACTCAAGCTCTTATCCACTAAACCTCATTGCTTCCGTAAGGGGGGCTCTGAGTCAACCATGCTAATACAAGAGGGTCTTTTATCTGCAGAAATAATGACACTTGCATGTTTCTAAACTTTGCAATTTATTAAAAGAACATATTCATTATCATTCATTCATTATTCATTATCTCAACTGATTCTCTTAAAGGAGCCTGAAAATATATGTATGTATATATATATTTTATCCATACGGTGTGAGTTTGTTGTTCATTTAACAAATTTGTATGGGGTGAGCATTTGTTTTGAGCAAGCATTAAAGACAGAGAAGTAATCAAAAAGCATCTCATCCTTGCCTTTATGGAGTTTACAATATAGTGGATAAGAAATCCCTTAATAAAGAATCACATGAGTATGTAATTACAAGTGGTGCTAAGAGCTTTGAATGAAAAGTACTGGGAATTACGAGAACATATAATAAAAGATGACCTAGTCAGGCATTCAAAGACTTGCTGATAGATCTAGTCTGGAAGACATCCCTGAAGAAGTTAATTTGAGCTAACTTCTTAGAACAATTGAGGCTTGATTTGCATTTTACCATATCAGTAAGGACTTCCGCCCTATTCAAATTGCAAGCACTTTTCATACACCTTACTTTTTCCTATTTTTCCCTATCAATTGTCATCTTCTAATTCCAATTTATTTATTTATTATGTTTCTTTTTGGTCTGAGTACTCCCACCCCTACAACTCAAAAGCAAGTTCTAAGAGGGTTGTGAATCAGTTGCATTCACTCGCATCTTTGGCTCATACAGACACTCAATAAATACAACAAAGAAACTAACTGAAGGGGATTGGGGCTGAAGGAACCAGAAATAGGTGTTGGGGGTGGGGGGTACTTTTCAGTAGAGAGATCCCTCTTTCAAAGGTCCTGGGGCAGGAGGGCGTGTTGAGTTTTGAAGAAACTTAATTAAGCCCATAGGGCAAGTAAAGAACAGAGCAATGGAGAAAGTGGCAGGAAATGAGGTGGAAAGGAATATTAGAACACGTTATGAGGAAATGGAAATTCAGAGTGAACGATCCCCAGAATGGAGCCATACGTGTATTTCAGGGTAGATCTAGCCTGCTTTGTCATCGCTTAGAATTCTCTCAGAGGAGTGGAGAGCTACCTGCCCCTCAGACAAAAATGGCCAAGCTTAAGAGGACAACAGGGAGCAGCAGAATACTCAGATTGGGCGAATATTTAATAGATTGTTAAAATTACCCATTGACCATGCTTGGGGCAGAGACGTTTGATGGCTGTGGTTGATTTACAAGTAGCTGGGTATTAATGTGCAGGATGTCAAAGTGCATGAATTGTGTAGAGTTTCCTAATTCTGGTTTGTTAAAACATGATATTAAAAATGTGGTACCCTAGATCATCACTGTCTCAGCTAGAGGTAATCGATACCATGGCACGTAGCCAGCCTCACTGGAGGAAAGAGAATGTTTCGGGAGGCCGGCAACGCCAAACACTCTAGGACCCACTGATGGATTCCCACCTGCCCGCCCCACAGCACCTTTGGCCTCTTACGGGCAGGAGCAAAGTCTTCCTTAGGACAAGATGGTGGATGGTGGACTCCTTTATGTCCCTCCACCTGGCTCAGAAGAGAGAGGTTTGTGTCTTTTAATTAAAACAGACCTTTGTCAAACTAGTGTTTTGACTCGAAGCTCATTTAATACAGACTCCCAAATTATGCCTAACATGTGGTCAGACTCATGAAACCCTGTGACACACTATTACAGGAGGTGCTTTGGGCTTGCTTCTGTCAAACAAATTAAATGCCTGCACTTCATACACTTCACGAGGCCAAATTAAACACTCGTCAAAGGGGAGCTGCCTTTTAGCGTGCAGTGCCTGCAGCCTTCTTGACACCAGCGAGCTTTCTCAACAAATCCCAGACTGTCTGCACGGGATACATGACGACGGCATTTTATCTCCTAGGCAGTCGTTTCAAAGATTTAGGTCTTCCAGAAAAGGAGGAGTCTTGTCCCAGCTACTCTGAAATTCTCGCTAGTACATGAAAGACCTTAGCCACCACAGATAGTTCATTCTTGCAAATAAACATTGCCATAGGTGTCCACTATCCATTTTTTTGTCCAGAAGGTAATTTATAGTAAATTGAATGGGATCACCATTCCAGAAACCCTTCCCAAAATGCATGGCTGAAGGCCTCTGAGGACAGCTATTTGCAAATCAAGCTATGGTAACTTACTTTGTGACTCAGTGTTCTGACATGGTCACTGCCAATTCTTTGGTTGCTAAAAACTAGAGCCATCCAGGACCCCATTTAGATGACAATGTAGATAAAACCTAACATAAGCTTGCCTGGTTGTGGCTTTGCCAGCCAGCTGTTGACCTGGGAAGTGCTTTAAGGAAGTAGAACCTTGCTCTAAGTCATTTCCTGACCTTCCCCAGTCTTTATATTCATTCAGGAACCTTATGTGTCGAAGGCTAAAAGAGACCTGAAAGAACATTTGGCCAAGTAATTCTCAAAAACAAGTCAGCTAATCCCAAACTCCCAAACAAAACTTTTCATAAGGATTTGTAGATACACACTACTATCTATAAAAAAGGTAAACAGAAAGGTTCTACTCTGTAGCACAGGGAACTACATTCAGTATCTTGTAATAGCCCATAATGAAAAAGAAGATGAAAAGGAATATATATATATATTGAATCACTATGCTGTACAGTAGCAATTGACATAACATTGTAAATCGACTATGCTTCAATTAAATAAATAAATAAAAGTCAGCTAAACAGCTACATCAGAATTGCCTGAGGTGCTTATTAGAAATACAGTTTTCTAGATCCCAGCCCAGATCTACTGAAACAGAAGCTCTGGTTGTGGAGTCTAAAGATCCATGTTAGTAATAATTTCCTCAAGGGGTTTTGGTCTATAAACACCACATTTGAGAGCCACAGAATTCTGTTCTATCCCTCAACCCCGTAGTCAGAATGACAAATAAGCCCTCGTGGCAGATGACCCTTTATATAGAGATGTGATACACAGTCCCCCTGATCTTTTTTACTATTATTTATGAACGGAGAAAAGCCTCAGGTTTTCAACACTAATATCACATCTTCATCCTATTATGAGTTTGGTAGGGCACTGCGTCATAAGGAAGAATAATTCAGCACTGAAGTCAGTACACAAAAGTTTCAGATCGGTGAGTGGGTGATAGTGGCTGGAGGTACAGACGAGGTCACGGTCAACATCAAGTCCCTGATACATCCAGCTGGAGTAAGACTCCTGTAAGTAGCTGCTCTAATAGGAAAGAAGTCCAAGACCATCAGTGGAGGGGGCCAACCAAAGCTGGGTGAGGGCCCAAACTAAGCACGTTCCATGTATTAAATCACTTCATACCTGACAGTGGCCCTTTCACATAGGCATGGTTAATAACACTATTTTAACAAGTGAGGAAACTGAAGCACAGAGTGGTTAAGTATCTTGCCCAAGGTCACACAGATAGTGAGCGCCTGAACTGGGCTTCCTATCCAGGCAGGGTAGCTCTAGAATCCACATTTTTCATCACTAAACCACCCTGCTTCCTCGGAAGACTGATGGTAAGGCGTACGCTCTAGTCAACAGGGGAAGTGGAACGCTCAGTGGGCAGGACAGTCAGAAGCCTGAGTGGAGCACAGGTCTGCCTACTAGTCAAAAAAAAAAAAAAAAAAAAGAAAAGGAAAGAAAGCTGCCTTTGGTGAGCACCGGGACACTTCAGGCAAAGTGAATCCTAGACCGCACAGCAGCAAGACTAATTCCAACCAACCTCACCCCAGAGACGGTGCAGGGCTCCTTCTGTTGTCCCTGCTCTAGAAGGGACTGGCTCAGGGAAGAAAGGTGTTTGGAACTGCCTTACATCGAGGGGTGCCATAACAATCTGCCCTAGATGGCTACAACAACAGAAACATGCTTTCTTGTAGTTGTGGAGGCAGGAAGTCTGAGATCAGGGTGCCGGCGTGGTGGGGTTCTGGTAAGAGCTCTCTGTCTGGCTTGCAGACGGCCTCTTTCTCCCTGAGGGCTCACATGGCCCCTCCTTGGTGACTGTGCATGAACAGAGACATGCACAGGCACCAAGATGCTTCTCCTTTTAAAAAGGCACCAGTCCTATCACATCAGGACCCCACACTCATGAGCTCATCGAAACTAAGTTACCTCCTCATCACCGTATCTCCAAATAGTCCCATTAGAGGGAAGAGGGGTTAGGGCTTCAACATACGAATTTTGGGAAGGACACAGTCAGTCCACAGCAAGCCTTTGGATACTGTGGGAGAAGGCCGTTCCAACACCAGCAACGACCGTACTGCTTCCTGCGTGGAGAGTCTCCTGTGTGCCGGAGGTCAGGGACGTGGAGGACTTCAGAGTTCGTGAGTGGCCGAGCCAGGATCCGGCTCTGCTAAGTCTCTGAATCCCTATGCCAGAAACGACACTCTGGACAGTGGGTCCCCTTGAAAGTCTGAATAAAGTTATGAACCCTCTGCTTAGAAAAAAACACACACAAACACAAAATTTTGCAGATAATTTTAAGGGGCCTCCCAGCCATCTAGAGGTTAAAGTAAGCGGAAGCTTAGGATGAACATGGTTTTCCTTTTCCTGGAGAATCAGCATCTCAAGCGGCCCTACTGCAGAGTGAAGCAACTTTGGCATGAACGTCTACACCACAGCACGTGCGTCAAAGAAACTTCCCTGTTACACAGGCTGCACTGGGCTAAGCTCCAGGGCACCAGGCGCCCCCCCCCCCATCTCTTTTTCTGGGAACAGTTGTGATGGGGGAAGAGGAAAATGGCTGTCGAAGAGGTACCAGAGGAGCCAGCTGAGGTCACCAGAGCAGGAGGCTAGAACAGAGATGCAGCCAGGGCCAGCAGACGACCCGGCATAACAGGAGGGGAGCGCTCAGCTCTCATCCGCAGGGGCCGTCCCCTCCACCCTGGCAGCTTCCGTTCACCTTCTCCATGAGGAATGTGGGTTCAGTCAGTAGGGACACACCTTCATTTTTTTTAAAGCAAAAAATCTAGACTTTTATGTAAAATCTTCCCATTTCCAAATATCGACCCTTCAAAGACATATGGCTTCAGAATTTCATCTTTTATGACCCTTAGTTTCCCCATCAGTAACATGAGGATTATAGTAAGATGAGTCTCCTAGGGTTTTTTAGAAGATCAAATGAAATAAAGTATATAAAAATGCTTTATAAGCTATAAAGTGCTATATAGGTGTTAACAGAGAAACCCATAAAAAGCAAGTTCTCTCCAGAGGTAGCGATGGTGTACTTAATAGCGGGGCGTCACACACCCACAGTATTTGAGCAACAGCAAAAGGGATCTTTTTTAAATGCAAATCAGATTATATTCTCTCTGGTTTAAACTCTCTGATGGCTTCCCCGCCCACGGGAAATAAAATCAAAGCTATGTGCCATCTGGGTACCACTGACCTGTCTGACCTGATCCCCAGCCTCGCCTCACTTAGCATGCTCTAGCCCTGGGCTTGCTTCTATTCCTCAGCCACAACCAGTGTGGTGTCCTCTTAGGGCCTTGGTGCTAGACAGCTCCTCGGCTGGAACGCTCTGCCCTTGACCTTCTGAACAGTAGTCTGATCATTCAGCTCTCAGATCAACATCCCCTTCTGAGAGAGGCGCCCCTATCCAGAAGGGCCACCTTACCACGCTCAGCAACAGCACTTGACTTTGTTCTCAGTGTAGCCCTTCTCACTGTCTGACATGGTTCTTGATTTTTACTGGCTGGCTTACTGAACAAGTATGTCCTCCCAGGAACTAAGCTCCAATTAGAAGGGTCCAATCAGTCTCCTCCACCACTGTATCCACCAGCTTCTGAATCAGGTCTGGTACATGGTTGGAATTATAAATATGCATTGAAAGAACAGAGTCTTACAATTAGTATTACAGTAGAAATTTTAGCAGAAGAGCAGAAAACACTTTGGACTGGACCGATGCAGTTTCCTGTGTCTCACTCAGATGCACTGAACCAGAATCTCTACGAATGTGGTCCAACTATCTGGATTTGTAGTAAACACCTGAGGTGGGTGGTTCTGTGGTAGGTGACCTCAGAACACATTTTTTTCAAAACACTGGATTTAAAAGCCAAAGACTGCGTTCTGGATCCTATTTATTTTGCAAGGTTTCATGAGGCCAAAATATCTAATGGTAGGTAAATACTTTGCCTACGCCAGACTTGGAGAAACACAGGCCCAAAGAACCATTCTTTCCTTGCCCTCCTGTCTGGGACAGAAGCTCGTGTGCCCCGAGGCAGCTCCTTCCTCGCACGGACCTGAGCACGTTCTGTGCCTTGTGCCACGTGGCACGGCTTCAAGGATGAAAGACGACTACACCAGCTCCTTTTAGCATTTCTAGCTCGTTAGCTATTCTTAGGCCATGGCAACCTGGATATACTTAAGTCTGTCCATGCCATTTTTAGAGTGTAGATTTTTATAAATTAATGAAACATTCCACTATGGTCTGTTCAGTGTAGTTACACAATATGAATATTATTTTTTTAATGACTGTAGTTTGAGGGTCAAACATTGAGGAATTTGGATTTTTTTCCTCAGCTCACCAAAAATGAAGCAGACTTCTGTAGAAAGAATCATCTGCAGAACTGCACAAAAGACTGATGAAGAAACTGAAAAAGCCGAGGTATCAGTCTCCAAAGAAGAGAAAAATAGTAATAACTGAGCTCTGTGATTGCTGCCTCGGGGTCAAGCAGCCTCACACACTGTCTCAGTCCATACGCACGACCCTGTAAGGAAGGGGCAGGATTCTCCTGCTTGACAGATGAGAATTGTCAAGGCATTAGTCACCTGCCCCAAATGGGATAATTGCACAGTTGGTTTAAGAGCCCAGGCAGCTGGCTACCCCAGGGCCGTGTACTTATCTGCTGACTTCCCCACAGTGAAAGGCTCTTCTCTGACACCACAGCAATCGGTCTGCACTGGCTCTTCATTTTCTGGGTTTCACTCTAACCAACCAATTCCCTTTCTCACGGATACCTTCTCGTCCTAGATACAATACCATCCATTATGCCACCATCAAGCTCCATTTGCTTTTCCAGCTTCTCCTCTTGAAGGTGCTTTTGCATAGATCTCATCCCATCCATTATGCGCTCATTTTGTAATTGAAGTCTTTGGATTTTGGTGGAGGGAGGGCTCCTTGCTCATGCCTGTAACTCCCTTGAAGGATCAACTAAAACGCCTAGATGTTTTTCCAGTCTACCGATACGAAGCTAGGCTTGTATACTTGTGCCATTGATTTTTTTTTTAATCCAAATTCAGAACTTTGCCTATGTCTCTGTGGGATTTCATCTTGTGGTTTTGGACCAGTGTTGTAGCTTGTCAAAATTATTTTAAATCTTGATTCTATCATCTGCGGTACTAGCTATTCCTCCCAGCTTTCTGTCATCTGCAGATTTTTATTAAATGAAACATCTATTCATTGTGCAAATAATTGATAGAAACGTTGAACTGCACAAAGCCAAGCATAGACAGTATGACAGGAGGGATTTTTTCTTTTAATGAATATAGTACCAGGCTGAGCGTGAGGATGAGAATTTAGTCACTAGAACTGACCCCGGATGCACTATTGAAGAGTGTTGGCCCATCTTTCTCCTGATTTTCTCCATAATGCCACATTCTGACAGATGTACTAGTGTCACGATCGCCACTTTTGAGGTGCCTTTTCATAGACTTCCTTGGTGTCTGTAATTCATTGCCTTGATAGTCAACAAATATTTATTGACTACTAATGGAGTAAAATTATCTGTGCATATGTGCAGGAGTTACAGAACTGAGGAAAATAAACAATTAAGTTGATCACCAGGATAAATAAATGCTATTTGAGGATAGATGATACAGGAGGAAAAGACGGAGACACATTCACATGATGGCTAAGAGATCAAGAAAGGCATTCTAAAGCAAGTGTGCCTGGGTTAAATTTGAAAGTCCAGTATATACTGGCAGGACAAGGAGTTGGAGGTGGAGAGGTTGTCATGAGCTAAGGTCATAAAGCCCCTAAGCCATCTTAGAAGGCTGGGTTTTATATTAATAACATTAAAGGTTTTCATTTAAGACTCTGTGCATGAAGTCTTCCCCATAAACTTCACCTTTCTCTGACGTCTCCTGCCTTGAAAATCTTACAGCAGTTTTTCTCCACCCCAGGGCAGGTTGCCCCTTAACCATATACTCTTTTATTTTTACCTCATTAATGTGCACATGTATCTTTCATCCCTCAATTCATGGAAGGACACTGGAGACTCAACTATGCTCACGTTCCCATTCTGTCCACAGTTCTAAGCACCAAGATGGTAGTGACCAAATTCTTGATGAACTGGATAGAGGTAACAGCAATGAATGGCACGCAATAGCAGTGAGAGATCAGAGGGGAGGGTGAGACCCAAGAAAAAAATGGCACATAGTGAGGGGGCCTGGAGGACTGGATGGAAACTCCATGAAGGCAGGGGTCATATTTGTGAGGTTCCCTCTTTGTGCCAAGTGACTAGTGGAGTGACAAGTTTTCCTTTTTGGTAAAATAGACAAATGAAATGTGTTGCACTCGTCTCAGAAGCACCATAAGTCATACTTAACTATTTGCATGTTCAGTCCTACTTTCTAAGGACAGAATGTGCCTTTGTTAAGGTTCCTGAGCGTGAGCTGGTGTTGATTTGATGCACGATTTCTTTACACACGTCAAGAAATACGGTAAGCTTTTGGAGGGTATGCCAAGCTCACACACAAGCCAGTCTGATGACTTTATGTTGTCTGATAAGCTGGGACACATAGACAACAGATGGAAAATAGATTGGAACTTCCGTGTTAGTCGAGAATGGCTGGCTAAGCTCTGTGGGAAAATGAGGCTCAATTTATGGGTGATGTCTGTTGGCCACGGGTGAAGTATGTGGTGACTGGAAACCACAAGGGCTATTCAGATGCCACCCCTGATAGGCATCACCTTTGATGTGACTTTCTTAAAGAGTTTTGGCACAATCTAAATGCTCAGCATCATCCTTCACCTTATAAACTGTGTGCGTGTGACTCTAGCCTTTTCTTTAAACTTTTTGCTATGAAATAAAACATACCTAAATAACATATTGCTCCAAAACCCACTACTAAACAAAAATACATAAGATATACATACACAGTTCAACAATTTGTCCATAGTGAGTATATGTGATACCACCACTCAGGTCAAGACATAGAACGTGATCAATCTCTTACAAACTCCCCTTTCATTCTCCCTCCCGGAGAGTACCCACCATTAGCCTGATTTTTAAAGATATCACTTCCTTGCTCTCATTTACAGTTTTATCACCCAAGTATGTATCTCTAAGGAACACAGTTTAGTTGTGCTTTGTTTCCTTTTCTTTTTGGTATTTTCTCTAAATAAAACCACATACTGTACTTTGTTTTGTAGTTTTTAATCAATATTATGTTTGTGACCTTGATCGCTTTTGCTGCAGGTAGCTGTAGCTCATTTATTTTTCACTACTGTATAGTATTAAAAAGTGGGAGTATACACAAATTTTATTTATCCAACCTACAAGTGATGGATATTTAAATTGTTACCAATTTTTAAGTAGTTTGAATGATGTTGCTGTGAACTTTCTTATACACATTTCTCGGAGCTCACATTTCTGTTGGATCTTTGCCTGGAGAGCAATTGTTGGGTCATAAGGGATTCGTGTGTTCAGCACTAGCAGATAATGTGAAACTGTTTTTCATAGTAGTTGCATCAATGTCACTTCCACTAGCATCGTATGAGTATGTCCACTGTCCCATGTTCTCACCAACAGTTGGTTTCGTAGTTTATTAATTTTAGCCCTTCTGATTTGTGTGATATTTTATCGTGGTTTTAATTTTTATTCCCTGATGACTAATGGGCATATTTTATATATATTTTAAGCATTAGGATATCCTTCTTTGTGAGGTGCCTGTTCAGCCCCATGTGCCAGATCTTTCCATGTTCTTTTTTAAATTATAGGAGTTATTTTTTATCTGCTCTGGATACAAGCCTTTGTCAGTTACACCTGTTACAAATATCTTCCCCTATTTGGTAGCTTTCTTTCCACTCTCTTAATGCTGTCTTCAGAGGAAAAGAAGTTCTTACTTTTATGTAGTTCATTATTATTCAGTTCTTCTCTTTAAAGTTTATGCTTTATTTTGTCCAATTTAAGAAGATGTTCCCTAGTGCAAGGTTGTAAAGATATGCTACTGTACCTTCTAGAGGCCTGGCTGTTTTATCTTTCACTTTTCCAGTTACAGCCACCTGGAATTCATGTGGTTTGTTGGTTGGTTGGTTTGGTGCAGAGAAATAAGTCATTTCACTTTTTCCTTAAGGATAGCCAACTGACCTGGTTTTGAAAAAGACTGCTCTGCAGCAATATCTCTGTTTTGAATCAAGTGTCCACGTGTGCATGGGTCTCCTTCTGGAATCCCTATTTTATCCTGATTCAGGTGGCAATGCTGTACCAGTTTCTGCAGCTTCGTGTGCAGCGGAGCAAATCCTCCCACTGTTCTTCATCAAGTGTCTTGGCTCTTCTTGGCTATTGGCACTAACGTATACGTGTAGAATAATCCTCTCAAGTTCCATTTTAAAGATCTTGTTGGGATTTTAACTGGGAATACATGAATCTACAGGTAATTTTGGAAAGAAATAACTAATACTAAATATAATATAAATATAAATAACTAAATACTAATTATAAATGTATAATACTAATACAATTAGGAACATGGTAGAGCCCTCCTTTTATTTAGGCATTTTTGTATAACATGATTGTTTTCTTGAGGTTTGTCCAGAGTATCTGAGAGTTTTGATGTTATTGAAAAGAACATCTTTTTTCAATTGTTTTAATTGTTTGAGACTGGTATATAGAAGTGTAATGTTTTTGTATATTGACCTTGTATCCTGTAATCTGCAGAACTCATGGTTAATTCCAATAATTCATAGATGTTTTGGATTTTCTACACACCCAGTCATAGTATACAGGTAATGAGGGTTCATTACTTCCTTTCCAGTCCTTATACATGTTATTTCTCTTGTTGCCTTGCCATACAAGCTGGGATCAGTACAATACTGAATAGAAATAGTGACAGAAGTCATCCTTATGTTGTTCCCAACCTCAAAGGTTTTGTCATTTTACCATTAAGTGTGCTGTTTGCTGCTGGGTTTTGGTAGCTACTATGTTCCTGATCAAGGAAGTTTCTTTGTATTCCTAAATGTCAAGGGCTTTTATTAATCATAAGTGGATGCTGAATTTTATCAGATGTTTTTTTTGTATATATTTAAGTGATCACATAATTTGTCTCCCTTATTCAGTTAATGTGGCATATTTGTTGAGCTCTGTATATCAAACCAAACGAATGCCTGGAATAAACCCAAATTGGTCACAATTTACTATATTACTAGAATATATTGCTAAATTTTCTTTGCTAATCCTTTGTTCAGAATGTTTACATATGTCTTCATAACGGAGAGTAGCATATAATTGTATAAACTGTCCTCATCAAGTTTTGGTGTGAAGGTTATGCTGAGCTAATAATCAAATAGGTAATGTTCTTCCTTCTTCTAGTCTCTGGAAGAGTTTTTGGGAAGACTGGCAATATTTCTTCTTCAAAGTTTGGGTAAAATTTACTGGGAAAGCCATCTAGTTCTAGATTTTCTTTACCAAATGGCTTTTAAGTATGGATTCAATTTCTCTAATAATTATCAAGTTACTCACACCTTCTCTTTTGACTTTTATCCATTTTGAAAGTTGTGTTTTTTAGGGAATTGTCTATTTCATCCAATCTTTCAAATATATTTGCCTAAGGTTATTCATACTATCCTTTTATCAAGTTTTTTTAATGTGTGTAGTATCTGTAATCATGTCCCCTTTTCCATTTGTGACATTGGTTATTTGTGTTTACCACTTTCTTTTTTCCCCCTTAGTCAGCCTGTTGAGGGATTTATCAACTTTATTAGCTTTTTCAGATTAACTTTTGGATTTGTTCATCTTTTCTCCTCTATGTTTTTTTTTTTTCTATTTTATTTGTTTCTGCTCTTATCTTTATTATTTCCTGCCTTATATTTTATTTGAGTTTAATTTTCAGCTTTATCTTTAAATTATTATTATTATTTTAACAGACTTTATTTTTTTAGAGTAATTTCAGGTTTACAGCAGAATTGAGCAGAAAATAGAGTTTGCACATAGCCCTCCCCACCCACACATACATGTCTTTAAATTGTTTTAGAAAAGATGATTAGCTCATTGATTTTCAGCCTTTCTCCTTTTGTAACATATGCATTTGAAACTATAGATTTCCCTCTGCTCATGGCTTTAGTTGTATCTCACAAGTCTTGATATATATTTTTTCATTATTTTTTGGTTTAAGTTATTTTCTAAGTTCCATTGTCATTTATTCTTTGAACTGTGAGACTATAGAACTATGTTTATCAATTTCCAGATATTTGGGGATTTTCCAGCTATCTTTTTGTTACTGATTTCTAACTTACTAGCATGGAGGGAATTCTTTTTTTTAAGTTTTTGATACTTTCTTTATGGTGAAGTTTTGCATGTGCTTAGAAAAAATGTGTATTTTGCCATTATTGGTTGTTTTATTCTACACATGTCCATTAAATCAAATATGATCATACTGCTGTTCCAATCCTCTATATTCTTACTGATTTTTAGTCTGCAGGTTCTGTTAGATATGGAGAGTGATTATTAAAATTTCCCATTATGATTACAAGTTAGTCTATTTCCCTTTTTAGTCTTATCAATCCTTGCTTTATATATTTTTTGTGCCTGTTATTGGGAACATACAAATTTCCTGTGAAATAAATCTTTCATCCATGTAAAGCGTCTCACTTCATCTCTAGTAATGCTTTGTAAGCACCTACAGTGCACAGTTGAACAGTCTATGTTTGGCTAGTACTTGTCTTTGGTATATTTTTCCTCTCCTTTGCTTCAGTGTTTCTGTACTTGTATGCTTAGGTATGTCTTTTCTAAATATGTTAAGCATTGTAATGTAAAGTTTGTGTCTTATAACTCCTACACCTGGAATCCCTGTGGGTCTGTTTCTGTCGCCTGTTGGTTTAGTTAGTTTTCATCCCTGTCACTTGGTCCCCTCATATGCCTGCTGATTTTCTTTTCATATTACATGATGGTCATTGTATTTGAGAATGTGTTTATAGACTTAACTTGAGGACTAGGATGCGGTTACCTTCCCCAGTGAGGATTTACACTTATCTCTGCCCTCAAGCCACAGTCACTTCAGTTCAACTTAAAGATGACTCAGAACTTGTCTGGGTCTCTGCTGGACCTCTCTATTTTTGGTTCGCCCATACTTTCAGAGCTCATCCCTTTCTAGGGTCATACCCAGGACTCCCAACCTGGTCAAGTGCTGGTTTCCATCCCTCTCTCCCATGTTCCAGCCCTCAGCCACCGTCTCTAGAGCTGAGATCCCCCTGGTGGAAAAGTAAGCCCAGATGCTCAGCTTACCTGCTGGGCCTCACTCTCCTGCAGATCCTAGCCAGGCCATTCTTCACGACCTCGTTAGTTCTCCAGTGCCTTAAATCTGATATTTTTATATTTTCCTCAGTTTTTCGTATTGTCCTCAGAGAGATGATCGATCCACTTACCTTACCCGCCATTATTAGACAGACGGACATGCCTGCTCCACTTGTTTGACTTTTTAATGGAAATAGTAATTTATGTCATTTTTTTATTATGCTTTCTTATTAGGAAAGTTACACATTTCCACTGTCAAAAATTTAGAAAATACAAACATAAGGAGAAAATAAAAATTGCTCATAATTTCACAGTTCTGAAATGTATTTTCTATTTGTCCTTTTTCTATGCATATATACAAACATTTTTAACAAAAATGAGATCACACTGTACTTATTTTTAATAGAACTTATTCATTTAATATATCACAACAGCTTGCTAGCTTTATAGTATTCTAGTGTATATATATACCGTAATTCATTTAAAAATTTTCTAGAATTGGAGATCAAAATTTTCCCAATTATTTATCATGCTATAACCACTATCACAAACATTATCTCATCAAATATTCTAACAGTTCATGATTATTTCTTTAGGATAAATTCCTAAAAGGGGAGTATATATTCCTCATACCTAAAAGATACAGGGCATTATATTCATTGCCAGGTTGTCCCCCAGAAGAGTATCATCTGTGTACACTTCTACCAACAGTGTTTGAGAGCAATATTGTCCAGCTCCTAAAATCAGATGAGAACTTCTGAGCCATTATTTCCTTACCAACATACGTGAGATTTATCATTTAAAATAAACAAAAAGCATTCTAAATATTCTCTGTCTTGCTTTTGCCATCACTGTGACTTTCATTTCTTCCTTGGTACATAAAATAAGCCACCAGCTTGGGGATTGGAGAGATTTAGGGGCTTAGCATTGGAGACCAAACATTTCCTCTAGGCGGGGGTGCGGGGCATATAAATGCTGGTTTACTGTTGGTTGGCTGAGGATCACCAGGGATGACCACTGACTTCCAGCCCTCCAGTGGCTAAAGCAGGGCACCTCCTTCTGGTTGGTACTCATTCGCTCTATTAAAAAGCTGACAAAGCAAATGAGTAGAGAACTTTTTTTTCTGGTAACTCAGAAATTAGCATAATACCTAAGCAACACTCTCACACAGACAGACTTTGGTTTGAATTCCCCTGTACTAACAAAGTCCAAACTCCTTAACAGAACTTTTGAGATCTGACCTGTTCCCACCCTCTCCCACCTACACTTCCTTCTTCCTGACCTCTCACCTTAGCCAGCAATACTGACCTCCTTTAAGTTTCCAGATAGAACCACGCTTTCTCTCTTTTTCTCCCCTACACCAGGGATACAGAGTCCTTTGCATGAAATATCCTTCTTCTATACACTGTCAGCCCCAGTTTATCCCGCAAAGTTCAGCTCAGAGGTCGTCTCCTCAAGGAAATCTCCCATGGCTCCCGCAGCCTGGCACAGGAGTGACTCCTGTCTCACAGCACTTCACCTTAACCTCTGTCACAGCCTGGCACTCTACACTGTGCCCTCTGTTTACCTGTCAGTGTCGCCTTAAGGACTTGTGATGTCAGGGACTGTACCTTAGCTCTCTTTATACTCCAAGCACTGCACCTGGAAAATATGCTCCTTAAATTTAAGTCTTTTCTTCCCTTGTAGATGTTCTTTCATTCCTTCCCCAAATCCAGGACTTTGTTTTTATTAAAGAAAATACAACCTAAAAAAATCTCATCCCCACTAGTTAATAGTGGGATGTAGTTGCATAACAGTCTAGAATGATAAAACTGGGAGGGACGTAAGTAATCATAAGCCACGTTCTCTATTTTTACGGCAAAGGAACTGGATTTCAGGGAGTGGAGTGACTTGTCCAAGATCATACTGCAAATTCATGGCCAAACTAGAATGAGAATACCAATCTTTTGATTTCTAGACCAATACGCTTCCCGCTAAGTCAAAGATCTTAAGAGCAGCGTCCCAAAGGAGATAATGCTTAACTCACAGAAAAGGATCTCTGCTGGTGGGATTTCAGATGCTATGGCCTCCATACTAGGGAAATAGCTGATGTCTCTCACTTTATGTCACGTATGTCCAACCAAAGTGAGCAAAGAGAAACTCTACAGTATTAACACACAGGAAAAAAACCATGGTACACCGTATATTTAATAAAGAGGATTTCGTTCTATGTTCATTATTGTGTTAGTCTTTTTGAAGGTGAAGAAATAGAAACAGTAAGCCACACATGCTTTTTAAACTAAGTATTGATATAATCAAAGCTGAGCTTCAAAGATTTGCTTTGCTTGGCTTATCTACTGTTCTAACACTACCCTACGGAAAATAGCAGATATCTGTTTCTGAAATGTATTATGACTTAAGTTGATAAGCTAAAATGAATTGTGTTGTTTTAGTTTTATTTCTAAATGGAATTTATTTATTTATTTCTAAATAAAATTAGAACATAAAATAGTAAATATTAGGCCCTGGCTTAGCCCACGGGGCGCTGTACTATAGAGGTGAACAACATGAGCTCTGGAGCCAAACTAAGTTTGAGCCGGGGACTTCTAACTCACTTTGAGCACTTTTGTGCCTGGGCGTTCTCACCTGGAGAATGGGGATGTTAACAGTACACATTTCAGATGGCTGTTTTGAGGATTAAATGAGATAATACCTGTAAAGTGCTTAGAACAATGCCAGGCACGTGGTAAGGCTTAGAATTAGTCATTACAGCAGGGGCTCTGCAAATCAATGTAAGGTGGAAATAATCCACAGATCCATCTGGGAGTGGAGGCGAACTACTACTGCCCCAAAATACAAAGCTCCTGCTATTGGCATTATTTTAGGGAATGGAACATATCCCCATTAACTCCCTAAAGAAAAGTTGATAAAATACAAGAATGAAATGTTAGCCCGTAACTATTCGTAATTTCTGGATTTCCACAAAGCAGTTCTTCCGAATCGTAATTAAGGGTTTGAAAGTCAAATGATTTAAGTGCTAGTTTTAATTACCGCTTGGTGAACTTTAGTGTGTTAGAATTGTCACAACTTTCCTTAAGGATTACTCTGAAGCCAGGCAGTACAGTGGGAAATTATTAACTCCTACTTTGGTACAGCAATTATCTGCATTACAAGGTTTATGCAATTAGCTGTTTAAGATGTCATTATATTTTGCCATCTGGTACACAGGAGTTTATGCATATGAACAGGCACGTGCTGAAGTGATTTTCACTATATGACTTGTTCTCAACCCAAGTCATCTCTCTAATGAGGGGAAGTTATCGTGCACCGTACATTAGTGGCAGGTGCACACTATCAAGCTTCATTTTCATCGGAGACCTTCGTTTTTTCCATTTTAAAGTATTCTGCACAAGTGCTGGAAAATTAATTAGTCGTCTGCCATTGCACAACGCCTGCAGACATGTTCCTTAGCAGTTAGAGGGGGGCACAGCTTCACTTAGGGGCCACTCCTCCTCCTCCCCCAGACGTCTGCAAGGAACCCTCGTTCGGTTAAAAAAAAAAAAAAAAAAGGCAGGGCGTGAACGGCGGCAGGAGACTGCCTCTCGGGAGCAGGGAAGGGGCCCCTCGCGGCGGGGTCCGCACCCCCTACCCCGGCTTTCCACCCAAGGGTGAGCGCGCTGGGCGGGGGTGGGAGCGGCGCTGCGCCCCCGAGACCGCGGCCCGCCACCGCTGTCCCCGCGCGGGTCCCGAGCGACGCGCATTGGAAGGGCGCCCTCTGCCGTCCGCTCGCGGCCGCCGGGTAAGAGGAGAGGTGTGCAGCAGCCGGCGTTAACTTCTCACCAGGTTCGCGCGCTGAAAGCCTGGCTCTCCCGAGGGGCTTGCAACGCTGCGCACGCGCTGTGCCGGGACCCCGCAGTCGGGCGCGCTCGGGCCGGGCAAGGACCGAGCCCCCAGCCCCCGGCCTCCGCTCCCAGGCCGGACGCCCGCGCAGCCACGGCTCGCGTGCAGGCCCCGCGGGCGGCGTCCTCCGCGGCCTTAGCTTGGAGGGGTCGGGGGAGGGGGAGGCGGTAGCGGGGCGGGGCCCTGGGCTCCGAAGGCCGGAAGGAGAGAAAGCCCTGGTCTGGACGGCTGCGGGGCGCGGGGCGTTGCGGGGCCCTGGCACCTGCCCCGTGAGGTGGCCTCCGCCGCCCGCCGTGGGGCCTTTGTGGGTTGGTTCCGTCTGAATCGCCGCGGGGTCCAGGCGTCCCGGAAAGGCGCGCGGGCACCTCGCCGAGGCCGGCCCCACGCTGCTATTGAAACGTGACACTGACGAACGAGCCGGGCCCGCGGCTTTCTTTGGGAGGGTTGGGAGTCGCCCGTCGCGAGGAATGTGGCTCCCGGGTTCCCGAGGAAACGTTCTGCCCCCACGGTTGCTACCGTCCCGCGGCTCCCCCCGACACCTCCCAGCACGCACGTGTTTCCTCTTTCCCAGTCCGCGTGCCAGGAGGCGCTCCTAAGTTCCGCTCCGAGAGCTGGGGAGGGAAGGGACCTTCTGAACACGGGGAAGCGTGGCTTTGAGGGGGCTGAGGCAGGAAGGGAGTCCTTGAGCCTTTTGTTTGGGGGCTCTGATTGCAGAGGAGACTTGCCTTTTATATTTGCTGCCTCAGGGAGCCGTCAGGGGGACCAAGGTTGAAGAACCTGGCTGAACCTGACTTCCCATCCCCATCCCCTTTGTCGCGTTTATGCACCAGCCCTTGTCTGGGGGGCGGGGGGGAGCAGGGAGAGAGGAGTGTTTAGAAACACCCGACAGATATTTCTAGATAGAGGACAATGTGAAGCACTGAACCAGGCACCAGCAGTTACTGAGAATGAATGTAGGAATTTACAAGTTGATTAGAGAGATTAAAATTTTAAAAAGGAATAAATTGGTGTGATTAAATATTCAAACGGTGCAGCCAGGCTGTGTGTACAAATGAAGAATGGGTAAAATTAGAATTGGCTTACTGGAGCCTCAGAACTTCTGTACCTGGGCATCCCTGCAAGTGGATTGCAGGTCAGAGGTGATTGTGTCAGCTCAGCACAGGAAACAGATACTTAATAAAGTTTGAGATGATGGTGCCAAGAAAAAGAGCCAGTCATTTGTGTTGGGAAAGAAAGTTGGACAAGTAAATTATAGCCAGACTGAGAAGGCTGAGGGGCCTGGAATTGAGTGGATAATGTAGGAAAGCATGTGCTTTGGGGCCAGACTAGGTCTAAATCTCATCTATGCCTCTTTCAAATTGTAATCAGGAGTCTTTTTTCCCGTCTGTGAAATGGGTAATTATGCCTCAGCGCCGTGCGGATGACACAGGGTCATATGAGACAGTATGTCCTTGGCCCTAATACATTCAGTGTCAGTACTACCCCTTCTCCTCTTTTACTGTTTCAAGTGTTCCCATGATCTCTAGGCTTCTTCAACGCATCTTTAAAAGTTATTTAAATAAATATGTGGCTATGCCCCTCTTGCTTAAATTCAGGCAGCTCTGCTGCCTCCAGACACTCAGAAGTCTATGCTCTACTGCTATCTTTTATAGCATCTAAATTATTTGAAAACACTGAGTTTTTACTATAAGCTTCTATGGTCATCGACTCTCTGAGCAACTGTCCTATCTGTCCATCTGATGCCAATTATATGTGACGTGGGTTTATTAGACCCTCACCAATGGCTTTGGCTGAAAACATTCTCCATGAACAGGAGCGGGGTTCAGCTTGTCAGAAAACCCTGACACTTGTCTGTTGTAAAGAGCCATTTCATTTTATTAAATGTCTGCCTTCCTAGAGCTGAGCCTACACAGAACAACCTCTGCCTGTAATTGACTTGGGGAGCTACTCACATTCAGAAGTTCTGAGGATGAGACTTTGGAAGGTCAAGGCTCTGATTCAACACAGGTGATGTGAAGAATACTGAGTTTCAACGTGGTCTGTGGATCAGATCCCCACTCTGTCCTTTTATTACTAAAAAGAGCCCTGGATTGCTGCTCACTGTTGGGGAAAGGTTTCAAAAGAAGTAGCTAAGATCTCCAGATATACACCCATACACACCCTTACACCAACCAATATGTTTCCATGACACAGAAGTACAATTACCCAACAGAGAATAAAACAAATGTCTTCAAAGTAGAATGTCGTCTCTTATGCGTATGTGTGTGACTGTAGAAAGAGGACAAAAGCTATAGCTCTCACCTTTCCTAGTGTCTTCTCCATTCATTAATTTATATGACTATACCTGAAGATAATGAAGTGAGTAATTAAAGTTCTAGGATGAAGATAGTAATTTTTGAAGAGAATTATGTTATGAACACATCGGCTGTTTTTTGAACACCGACCCCATCACTTTATTATGACAGAACTAAGGCATGGACCTAGGAAGTGGGAGAGACAGAAGTTTCTACCCTAAAGTTTAGAAAGTAAACCCCAGGAGAAATACTCCTGTATTTTTCCGTATCTCTGCTAGCACCCAGAACAGTGTGAAACACATAAAATAAATTCCACAAATATGTGTTAGTCTCAACTTTTTCCTTCACAAAGCCCTCTTATCTAATTACCAACTGGTCCACAAAAGCTGACAATCCAAAGCCATCTGATCTTAAATTTGATAACTTTATGGTATTAGTTACACAGTGGGGTTTTCCTGTTAATGAATCTCCTGTGGTATCTGTTTCAAAATGAAAATCTATTACATTATTAGAAACACTCTCAGTGTCCGGAAGCTGCATAGAAGTGAAATGCAGTTAAAGTCTGTGCTCTTGACATTGAATTGGCAGCAGAAGCATCAAGGCTGGACCCAGTAAAAGAAAGACAAAGTGGGATGCGCATATTTACATCCCATACCCCTATCCAGAGCCTTCTTTAACCTCCCGTTTGATATGGTTAGTTATTCTCAAGTGTGAAAAGGAGGTGTTCTGGGTAGGAATGATGGTTTGATTTGATACTTAGGTAAGAACTATTGAGTAATTGCTACACAATGGAAAAACAAAGGCACTGAAAGGAGTATAATTTTCCTGCCGGAATAATCCAGTCTTTTCATCATAAACCATTACTATTGTGTGGACACAGACCAGCAAAAATATTGAGTGTGCAAAAAGACATAAATAATTTTTGTAACCAAATCAACAGAGCACTATCACTGTAGCTCAGATGCCTGGCATCTGCTGTATTATACCAAAGTTGGCAATAGCTACATTATATCAAACTTTTCAATGCAATAGTATTTGTTAGAATGAAATTGGGTTGGTGCGGTTATTAAATAAAGATGCTGTTATATTTATAAAAGTATAAATCAACTCATTCTTTGGCTTCTTCACCCCGACCCCTTCTTCTACCATCAGTATTTCCTTAGGAAACTTTGTAATATGCTGCCATTCCTAAAGGCTATAAATACCATCCTTTACCACACCTTCAACATGGCAAAACCACCGAAGTATCCACTTCTCCAGGTGACTTTCCCAGGAACATGTGGCCCAGAGCTAGTTGGGTCTATGCTAAGTTGTGGTGCAAGAAGGCACCTGGATGCGTAGTCAGAAGATCTGGGCTCTCCATGACCTGGCTCCACCACTTCTCCGTAGGACTTCAAGTGACCAACCCTCTGATCTCCCTGAACCAAGCTTTTCTCTTCTGTGAAGTGTTATGAGAATTACATGAAACCTCATATGTAAAATTCCTAATACAGTAACCAAGCACATAGTAGGTATTTAATAAATTGATGTTAAAGGTAGATTCTGAAATATAGATCTGGGGCTGCTAAAATAGGAAAATTACTTTAAAGGAAAAAAAAGTACCAACGAGAGCTTGTATCCCCATGTCTTTATTTCCTCATCTCCAAAATGGGGATAATATACACCATGTAAGGTGATAAAGATTAAGTTAGGTAATACAGCGATAGTAAGTGATCCAAAGTATAATGTGTTATTATTTGTCTATGAGAAGAGAATTAGCTGGAGAGAGCAGATATCAAAACTTCCACTAACAGGTCCTTCTATGCTAATCAGACACTCAAACCTCTCTGGCTCTCTCTCTCCCCTCTTCTAAGGCCCTAATCTTCAAAAAACAGAAAGCAGCTAGACAAAGTCTTATAAGTTAGATTTCTTGGGATAAAAAACGGTTTTTTCATGTTAGAAACTGATGGAAGCTACATCTAGGAGGCACCTATAGTTTCTCATCTACATCATCTCTGTTAATTCTCTCAAGGACCCTGTTAGACATGTACCGCTATTCCCCTTTCAAAGGATGAAGAAACCGAGACTCAGAAAGACCGACTAACTTGTCCAAGGCCACACGGCCACAGCTCTCAGTGAAACACGCTGCCCTCCACGAGACTACGCTGCAGGAGGGACTTCTTTGGTCCTCAAATCCCCCAATTCCTGTCTTTACTACCCGGACTCCCCACTCCCCCAAAATTCATTCTCAGTGCCCTCATGACTCTTTCTGCTGCCAACAGACCCATAGCTCTGGGGCTCAGAACTCAAACTCAGGAACTGAGAGATGGCTCTGGACAAAACAGGGCTGTCTCCCTTTCTCCCTCCTGCTAGCTGGAGCTCGCCTGTAGGTGGCGCCCTGACTCGCTCGGGGGAACTTGAAGGGCGAGGACGCGGCTCACCAGCTGCCTCCCCTCAAGGCCAGTTTAAGTAGTCCCTTGGCTGAAGCTCAGCACAGGAACCCTGGTAATGTGGACGTGCCCCCCTGCCCGGTCTCTCTTCCTCTCCCCGCCCCACCACTCCCCCCTCCACCCCCTCCCTCCCCCCTCTGGTGGCGCGGTTCGGGAGCGGTCGGCCAGCGCTTCCTCGGAGGTCGGGCTCGGGAGCGGATCTCCAAGCGCTCTAGGCCGAGCCCGGCGCTCCGGGGCGGTGCTCCGACCCCAGAGCCTCGGCCTGCCCTCTCCCCCGCCCGCGCTCCCTCCCCGCACCCCCTGGTGCTGCAGCTGTAGCAGGGGTGGAGGGATGGGGGAGACTGTGACCCGTGAATGCTGGGCCGGGTGGGGCAGCTTTAAAAACTTCTGAAAGGTCATGTTCAAAGCCTCCGAGGACCGAACTTGGGCCGGATGGCGGTTTCCACGGAGGGGCCTACAAGGGGGCGGAGGGTGCACCTGCAGGGCCGGGAGCGCGCTGCCTGAGAAGAGGGTCCCGGTACCCGCGAGCCCTGAAGTCCAGGCCCCGCACTCGCCACCTGGCCTCGGCCTCCTCCGCCCCAAGCCCTCGCCCCCTCGGGGGGAGCCCGCGGCCCCTCCCGGGACCTTGGCTTTCATCCTCCCGGCGGGACAGCAGCGGGGCGGGGTGGTAGCCTCTCTGGGCGGCGCGTTCCCCGCGGGGGTCTTCCTTCCCTCCGGCCCCTCCCTAGGAACTCGAGATTTCGCAGCAAAATTGAATTCCTGGATTTTAATTCCAATCCACCCGGGTGGGAGACGGCTGAGGAAGTGGGCATCGCGATGCAGGAAACGTTCCCATTTCGCCTCCTACCCCTATAAAAATCACCGGGGAGGGTGAGAAGGAAGGGAAAGCGGGAGGAGGGGCCGAGCTGAGGGAGGGGAGGGGGCGAGGGTCGCACAGTGGCTGATCAGATAGTGATCCTGGCCTCGCCTGGAGTCGTCGCTGTCGCTGTGGGCCCTGGTTGTGCCATCTGCGGGCAGATGGGGAGGGGCCGCCGCTGGCCAGGGCCACTCTTCGACAGACTGGGAGCCGACGCCGTCACTCGCGGGGCCGAGAGAGGACTAAAGGGATTTTCATTAGTAGGGCATTATGAGGATCATCAGGCTCCAAAGTCCTTCCTATAGAGGCTCTTGAATGAATTAGGTAAATGATTTGCTCCATTGGTAGTTTCTGAAGAAGACATTTTCTCAGATCTGAAATTGAGCGCTTTAGGCGGGGAGCAAATGTGCGGACGCTCCTCCTAGGACGGTGCCCAGTCCAGTGGCCTCTCTGGGTGTGAATTGCTGAGTGAGTTAGTGAAGACTCGTGGGGAAAGGTGGACGAACAAAGCTGTGTGGTTTAGCTAAGGAAGAAAAGGCGCTACTGAAAATAGAATAATTTAAAAATAAACTACGTAGTTTATTATTTGCTCAGAGTCCTTTTCCTTGATTTGATAAAGTAAAATACGTGAGTTGGGGTTTTTTTTCAATTAGCGTTTATTACACTTTCTCAAAGGCCTTGAAAGAATTATTTTAGTAAATTTCAAGAACAATAGTGGTTGGCTTTACAGACAGCAAAAATGTGGCGAACAGATCGGTGGACTCCAGGAGAATTTAGTTGCAACATTAACTTCTAAATTTAGTGTCAACTTTATGTATTTTTTAAAAATAGAGAGGTGTTTTTTATTAACTCATACTTCAGGAGGTAGGGAACACTGAGAAGGAAAGAGACCGAAGGAAAAATTGAGCAAGGGAAACAAAAAGAGAGACGAGATTAGCTGTTAACAGTCTGGTCTTAAACGAGTCCCACGTCGGCATCCTAATGCACCGCACATTTCTGGTAGTGTTAACTTTATCCAGAATATTGGTCGGCCTGGTCTCTAAGTGCTTCCTACGAAACAACAGGCTTAAGCAAAACGTGTTCCCTTTTGTGAAGGTCTAGCACTTGCTTAATGAAGTTGCCCCAGCGGAAAAAGGGATCCTCCTGCTGCCGGTTTCGCTGTTGAAAAGTCAGCAGGTGCGGGCAGCATCCGAGACGCTAGGGCAGGGACCTGGGGGTCCAGAGATGGCCCCGATGGCCCGTCGGCAGGGTGTCCTGAGTACCTGGCCCTGGCATTTTAGGAGACAAGACCTGGCATGTTGAAACTGTCCATCTGATGATGTTAGCTAAAAGATCGAGTTTCCTACAACCTACAAGGCAGCACTCCCCCTATACAGGGTGAAAACAACGTTTTTATCCCTTAAGACCAAAATGTAACATTTAAAACAGGTTGAAAGCATGGTCAAGGGCTCAAAGGCAAGTTTGTCTTCCACACAGGGCAAGTGCAGGTTATCAGGGTAAAAAGCAAGAAACTTTGTAAAAGTTGGAATCACCATTCAAAGAGATAGTTTAAGGTGCTTCAAAATAGCCTGGTAACCGCAAGAGAACCAGAAGTATTTGGGGGTGTATTTGTGTTTGTGAAGGAGAGTACAGACTTGTTGTGCTGTTGTTTGAATGATTTGATTTACAAAAAGCAGTCCTAATTCTCAAGAAGCTAGAAGGCTATACTTTCTGGGCAAAATACTCTTCATGACTTCCCCCTCAGAGTTATGGGGTCTAAGACCTTTGTAAGTTCTCGTGACCTGAGAAATCACACAACTAGCCAACTTTGCAACTCTTCTCTTGAGTTCATATACAAAACACACAAACCTTGACTGCAAAATAATTTATGTATTTTTTTTCTCCAAGAAAGAAACCACAGGGAGACTTTCTGGAGATGAGGGCTGTGTTAGAGCCCGTTCCTTAGCAGTGGGGCAGGGGTCAGACAACAGACTGGCACAAACACATATCTTTGCCTAACTTGGCACCCACATTCCCACTGTGGGTGACCGCACTGCTAGCTGAAGAATGAGAGGTTATCCACCTCCAGGGTGTGAGGACCAAGGCTTGATGCAGGGTCCAAATATATGCCCACAAAACACAAAAGGGGGGCTTAAGTCTGGGTGTTGGGAAGGGCTACCCCAAAGAAGAAGTAAGGGACTTCCAGCAAGCAGTGAGAAAGAGCCCAGAGGTCTGCAACCTGTCAGCTCCATGACTTCCCACCAGCCCTACAATATCATTGCTGTGGTTCCAGAGTTGGAAACTGCGGTTTTTAATTGGGGCTAGGTCGAGCCTCCCCCCTTCCTCTTCTTCAGCCCCTCTCTGTAAGCGGATTTGCTTTTCCATGCATCGCTGGCAAGTCGCTTTTAGGAAACCTGGCCTCTGCGAAATGTTTTAAACATGGTAATATATTGCAGTCTTATTAAGTCCCCCTCCAGAAGTGCGTGAAAGGGGCTCTGTTTTCCTGAAGGATCCAGGAACTATCTGAGCAAAGGCTGGCCCAAGGAAGGCTGGGGTTGACTTCACATCCACTCACAGGAAGGCAGCATGTTTTGTTTTTGGTTTTGTTGTTTGGTTTTTAACGCCCAGGAGATTTTAAATTCACACTATACTCCCCGGGAAAGGGAAAAAAGCATTGAACTTGTTCCCTTCATTACAAAACATCCTAGAAGTCTGTCTGAGAGTAGAGGCTACTGAGTTGGTGGAACCACCAATTAATATGGAGAACTAGGCCACCTGGGCCAAGTTACTGGGGCAAGAAGACACAGAGAGGAGGGGACAAAAGTCTCTCACAGGTCTCCACTATAAAGCGGGGCATGGAGAGCAGAGAGCCCCTTCTAAAGTTCTGTTGTGCTGGGCATCTGATCTTCCTTCCAGGACAGCTCGCCGGGGAGTCCGGTGGGTTTCAGCTTCTACCTTTAAAGTAAGGGTTGGTTCTGCTGCATTCCCCCCTCCTTCCCCTAGGGATGTGCCCAACCGGCATGGCGCAGGGTCAGCCCGGAGCCAGAGGGCGGCTCCTGCCGCCGGCCGGCCGCTGTGCACAGTGGCCTCGGCCAGCCGCCTCGCGGTCATGACCTTGTCGGGCAGCTCCTGCGACTCCCGCGCGGTCCCTCCACCCGCCCTTGTCCCCACCCCTCTCAGGGCCTGGAGTGGAGGATCCCTGGCCTGTCGTCTGGGTCAGTGATGATAGAGGGTAGACTTGAATTTATTTACTCTCAAATTCCCCCAGTACCTCTGCACCTGGGAAAGTCCGCGGGGACCGTGATGAGTGAAGTCCTCGCAGGCACTCCTCGGAAGTCTCCGCAGGCTCCGGGAGGCCAGGCGCCCGCGGCTTCCCAAGTTGCTGCGGGCGGGAGGAATGAAACTCCAAGGTTCCCACCTTTGGCTCCTGGAATTTTTAAAACTATATAGCTATCTTGGGTTTCCTTTTGATGCCTTGCTGCGCTGTTTTCGGAGGGGTGTGCCCGTGTGATGGTGATGGAGAGGGTGGCAGTCCCCTCAAGCGAAAAGGAAGAAGGCAAGCAGGTGGCGTGGAAGGCAGCACACCCTCTTCTATTGATTTATTTATTTAGGAGATAGTGTTCATCAGATTGACAAGTGGAGTCGAGCGCTCACACTAGCGCTTGGAACATTAAACTTTTCTTCCTGCGCTTTCAGCAAGACCTTGTCTGGCTAATGGAGAACTGAACCCGGTGCCTGCAGCCCCCTCAACTTGGGGATGGACGTCACCCTGGGCATCCCAGGTCTGCCAGCCCTCCCTAGGACAGTCTCCTCCCCGGCCCTGATAGAAGAGTTGGTGCACCTGGGGCCTCAGGTGCCGCAGAAGGAAAGAAGTGGGACCTTACTTCCCCACAAGCAGTGACCTAAGCCTGCCAGCGCCCACCCAGTTCTGGAAACACCTAATCTCCACTTCCTCTATAAAGCTTAACTGCAGCTCGCCTCCAATCCCAAACTGCAAACACTAGCGGGATTGCTCCCTTAAGCGTTCCGCGCCCGTGACCCTCCCTAAAGCCTGGTTCAAGTCCACGCTCTGCAGGGCATTAAGAGAAGAGAGAAAGTCAGGATGTCACTTTTCCCCTTTAAACTAATTACGACACAAAGGGAGCACGCCAGAGATTTGCGATTGTTTTGACTCCATAATTCAATGACAGAGACTAGGCCTGAGGTAACAAATTGTGTAGGAAAGAAAATGTCACAACTGGAACAGGCAGGAACTGATTCCTTGGAAACTTCTCTGCAAAGAAAACCTTGGCTTCCTCCCACCTGGATAGTCCAGATACATATTAATAAATATCCCCTCAACATTCAGAGCCCTTTATTCCACATGTGCATTGATCTGGTCAAGTGGAGAATTCTCCGGTTTCATAACTATTGAATGTATGGGGATGGAGGTTCGGTAGAGAATGTTCTGGCCTATTCTTAATAACAATAAAGACTGCTGAGCTCCTTGCTTTAAGCTGACATCATAAAAGCCAGATAAAATAAAGTGCTTAGAGGCCTTAGTTGAAATCCAGGAGCAGTTCAAAAATCCCTGTATTATATCTGGCCTTGCTTTCCCTGTGTTTATATTGGAGTAATAATAACCTCTAACATTTATTGAGCTGTTTGTTACATGTGCTGTGCTCTGTTCCAAGCACTTTAATATAACTCACTTATCCTGACAACAGCCCTACAAATTGGTTGCTATTATAATCCCCATTAAATAAGTGGGAAACTGAGGCACAGCTAAAGTAAGTAATTTGTCTACGATTACTTGGCTAGTGCATGTCAAAACCAGCTAGGGATTTGGTTCTAGCACACACACTCCTGGCCACTTACCACACAGATAAGAGGGATGTCCAACAGTGGTCTCTGCCTGTGACCCTGCTTGGAGTTGTTTTCTGAAAAAGTAGACAGAGAGTAGTAATTAATCCCATTAACTCAGTCAATCTCGATAGCCAGTCTGGCCCAGAAGAACTGTTCTTACCCACTAAAAACTTTTCTCGGAATCATCCACGTAATTTAATTCATTTCACAAACAGATTATAAATGAGAACATTGAAAATTGTTCCAATCCCAAAATCCTTTTGGCTGATCTTTGAAAATAGTCTCTACCCCCAAAAACATAATTACAAGATTACGTTGTCATTCCCAAAGAGCACTCATTATATGCTATATATACTTCAGAGCTGGGGCAATAGCAGCTCCTAATACAGACACAGTCTTTACTGTTAAGGACTCAGGCATACTGGGCTCACCACTCTCATCATCATCAGTTTAAACAGATGCCACCTGAAGAATGTGACCTCTTTTTCTCTCTGCATTAAAACCTCCTCCCTCCCCCCCATCATCTTTCCCTGCTAGATGGTATCATGGCCTGTCAGTGCAAAAAAAGACCTAAGGAAGCATAACATTTACCTTCTGCGATTTTACAGATGAGAAAAGAGGGCCATGGAAGAAGAGACCTGCGGAAACTTACAGACTATCCCAATGCCTGGGATACAGGACTCCACGCCCAGTTCAGTCCTTCTCCCAACCCAAACTGACCTTAGGATTTGTGAAGATATTTAGACTAAGAGCCCACTTGAAAAAAGAGTTTTAACAACCTTTTTTTGACCCAAGGTATATAAAGAAGGGGCTGTCTTACGCCTTTCTTCCTTTCAGATGTGTTCCTGGAATGTCTTCACCAGATGTTTACCCAAGAAATTACAGTGGCAGAATCCTCAACATGTGCCTGCATTTTCAAAGCAGCATTTTAGATCTGAGCCCAATTAACTATTTTATTTTCTTTCTTTTATTAAAAAAAAAAAAAAGAAGGGGGGGGGGGAGGATTTTAGTTTTCCCTGCAAGGGATCGGAGTCTTTGCAGAGTCTGCGTTAACGTCACTCACTTGCACTCTGGGACGTGCTAGTCTCGCAGTCTAGTTTTGTTCAGACTTTATTTTGCTCTAAGCTGAATTACAAGCCGCTTGTCCAGGCTGCAAAAGTTAGGAGTAGAGGTTGGGGGTGAGGGGCTCTTTTGCTCTTTTTTTTTTTTTTTCCCCTTCATGTACGTGAAGTAATCTGGAATCATTCCACTCGGCCCTGCGCGCGCGCACACGCACACGCACACACATGTGCCATGCATGTGTGGGCGCCTATGGACCTGTGTAGACGAGCATTTGTGATTTAAAGTGACAGGACCAAGAGCCGGAGTGAAGCAGTGAATTATTTTGCGTGATAAATCAGCCTGATCGTCTCCACACGGTACTGGCATTATTCACCCGAGTGCTCGGCGGTTACGGCAGACGTGCACTGCGGCAAAAACCGCCTTGGAACCGCTAGTTTTGTGGCCACTGCGGCGGCGGCGGCGGCGTGGGGGCGCGAGCACGGATTGATTTTTCAAGATCTCGTCTCCGTCAGTGAGGGTCGCCAAACCGAATCGAGTTGACTCCAGAAGCCTTACTGGATGCATACGGATTGGGTTTTGTACCTGAGATCGTTAAAATACTTTTATTATTTATTTATTTATTTATTTTGAGAGAGGAGCCCAGCTGTTGGTGCAGGATGGGAGAGAGACCTTTCTTCTGTTTTATTTTCCTTTTACGTTAAAAAAAAAAAAATGAAAATGGCTACCACGGCTTCCTGAGCACTGGGGAGGCCAGACTTTTGCCGACGGGGAGATGATGCTTGGGCTCCTTTCTTCCCTCTGTCCCTTCCTCCCTCCCTCGCCCCCATCCTCCTCCAGCCAGCCCTGCGACAGCCCAGGGAGAAAAATGGTCATGGGCACTTGTGCGGGTCATTTGTCCTCACTCTCGCTCTTTTCTTTGGACAGTTACCTTTTTGTTTTTTTCCTTCATTTTACAAACTGATCCTTTTCATCTGGTTTCAAATTTTTAATAAAAATGTGCCCGGAACAAGTTGGATTCGCCTTCTGCTCACCCAGCACCGCAGCGATTCAGCAGCAGCGGGGGTGGGGGTGGGGGCAGCCGCCTTACCCGATCTGTAGCGCGCACCTAGGGCAGACTCAACTCAGAGGTCACACACACCTTTTGGGAGGGGGATGGGAGGGGGAGCTAATTAACAAATTAGTTGCCAGATGTGTATAATGCCTTCGAGTTTTTAAAAAGCACATTCAGAATTTCACTTTCACGTGTTCACGATTGTATCGCTCCTCTGTAGAGCCGAGCATATGGATTATACCAGACTAACCATTTACATTTAAAACGTAGTATTCCCGAAGGCTTGGGAGACTACTTTGGAGTCCCGCTTTGTTTGCAGGATAAAACCTGAGTGTCTTTCGAGAGGGTAGGAAAACTTTTCCATCCGTGAAGGTGGCATTGACATATTTATCCCAGATTTTTACTTCTCCAGAAGCTGCCTACAAAGCTATGGTGGTATTTGCCAAATTGGGACGATAATTGCGGTGTCGACGTGTGAGTAATGACACAGTGTTGCATGATAATAATTTCAGCGACTGTGTTTTTGTTTATGGTGATGTAACTTTCCCAAAGTTTGTTTGTAGCTTTAAAGGGTTTAAGTGCAGAGCAGATTGCAAGGGAGAAGCTGCCCCAAGGAAAGTGAGCGTGATTCAGCCCTTTGTTTCGGATCTGCACTCTCCAACTTTATCTGCAGTTCCAACCTGTAGGTCCCAGGAGCAGGGGTGGAGGGAAGAGGCCAAGCTGATGACTTGGCTTTACCTGATAAAGTCTGCCTAAAGTGTCCATGACATGGAAGAATACTCCTGTTCAAGACAAAAAAGACGGGGGAAAAAAAAAAGCCAGTGGCAGCAGTGCTGTGAAAATCCAGCTCAGTTAAACGTGAGCATATAACATAGTTGAAATACAGCTTTTTAATGAGTGTGTCTCAAGTAGTAAGAATGAGTGCAAATGAATTCAAAACTAACCACCACATTTGCTCCAACATTTCAAACATACTGAGTCTGTCATGTGTTCATGCTGCTGTTTCACAGTCCATGATGTGTAGACAGTGCACACATTCCACGTCATAATGATTTGGAGATAGATGTGTATTTTAATTCAGTCCTTAGAGTAGAGACAAATGAAAGCAGGTTATACATCCAGGTCCACAGAAGGGCGGCCTACCAACTCAGAGGGAACCCACGGTCTCCCAGCCAGCAACACCCTCACTGTCCTTTTTCTCTTGAAGACCAGGATTCCAGGGCCCCAGAATTGGGCATGAATCTGATTTGTAACTATAAAATGATATACCAAAATGTATTAATTCACACATGGATATATGAAAACTAACAAATAAAGAAGTCTTTGTTGGCCATTAGGCAGGGCTGTAAATGGGAAATGCTTCCCTCAAGTTTATCTGACTTAATACTGGTTTTTTGTTTTTTTTTTTTTTTTTGGTGATATCTTCTGTGTAACCATGATTTGCCATTTATAGAGACCCTATTCAGGCAGGGGAGTTAGCTTTTTAAAACATTTGTGGTATCAAAGTTTTTTTAAAGGGGAAAAAATTCACAAACTAAAGCTTTCTTATTATAGGAAAAGTTTAGTCAAATTCTTAATGTGTGGCTGCTTTATAACTAAAGTGACTAGGCATTTCACTTGATGATATTAATAAATATCTGAACACTATAAAGATTAATTATGGTTTTTTTAAAGTTAATTGACCATGTTTTTATTTTCAAAGTAACAAAGTCTGATAGTGAAAAACTTAAGATTTTCTCATATTGGGATTCTGGGATTGCTCTATTAATGAAGTGTTTTTTTGATTTTCAGTTTAGGATTGTGTTAAACTTCCATATCACAAGGTGTGGGAATATAGAAAGGTTTTTTTGTTTGTTGGGTTTTTTGTTTTTGTTTTGTTTCATTCTGTTTTTACTTTAAAGTTAATTCGGTTATTTTATCTACAGTCCATGGAAGTCTGTTATGATTGTACCTGGCATACTCATTAAGACAAATAGTTAAGTAATGTTATATAATACATTTTTTAAAGAAAAACTAAAGCAAAGGATTTGAGCAAATTGAGACAACTGGAGTAGTCAAGTAACAATATCAAAACAATACATGCACTTGTAAAACTATATGTTTGAGTCATTATTTACATTCAAATTTACAAAAGGAAAAGAAGGAGGAGGAGGAGTTTTATAAGCCTCTCCAATTAATATTCAGCTTACGAAATAACAGGTGTTTGTATCACTGTTTTTATCCACTGGAAAAAAAACTCCTCGTCATGCTACGCTCACAGACAAAAAAAAAAACTTCAAGTAGTGTTTTAAATAGCACCCAATATTGACATTGCAATGAGTCTTTCAATTACATGTAATATAAAATCCAAGCATATTCTCAAATTTTGACTTTGAGAAACTAAACTGAGCATGCATCACTATATTTTTAACCCCCTTTGAAGCAAGTATCATACATATTATATTTTCAGGATTTACTCAAATATTATACTGCTACATAAGGATGTAGGATTTACTGCAATCTGATATTCAAATAGAGACTTTCAAAAGTTAGTCATACTAACATAAGACATGGATTTGGAGGCAGAGCAGTGAGGTAGGATGTGCCTCTTCATTTGCTACAATGTCACGTGTCATATGTATTTACTGACCTGCAGAAGGTATTCTGCTCTGGCCTTCTGGCAAATAAGGTAAACCAGCCTTGCCTAGAGTCACCTGCCTCTTTGAGATCAGATCATCACTTACTTGTCCCATATCCCCAGAATGTAATGTAGTGCCAGCTACTGCAGCATCCAGTAAATGTTTTCCAGACTTGAATTTATTTGCTAGTTCCATTTTTTTTCTTAATTTTTGACAGTGAGTGTAAATTTTGGAAGTGGAAAGGGCTAGTAGAAATACTTTGGCAGAAAATCAGTTGGGAAAATTTTGTTTCTATCTGCTATTTCATGACAAATTAAAATATATTTGATTTATTGTCAACTTTATAGCTCTTGGGAAGGCTAGCAAACTAATAGGAATAATGTTAAAACCAGAAACACTTACCATTCTTTGGCTTCTTTCTTGAGAGAGCACTTCTTTTTTCAGTATACCAAAAACGTACCGTGTGCCATACAAACTTTAATTTTTCGGCTCTCAGCCTGGCCCTGCTTGCAACAAGCTGGCCATTTTAAGCATCCTCGCCAGACTAAAGCACTCTTTATAATTGGTTCTCCTTGCTCTCATTTTGGTTTTCTTTCCTTGGTAAACACAAAGTAAAAAACCATGCCAAACTGCCAAAATTTATTGAAGGCAAATGTCATTCTTTCCAGCATTATTTTACTAAACAAAGCATGAGTGATAGAATGCATCTTAATATCTGCAGTAAACCGAGGCATTATTCTTTCATACTAAAACTCAGAGTATTTTCCCAAACAACTCGTTTCTGCATTCGTGTGATCTAAGATAGAAACCAACTTCTTTTCTTCACCCATTAAAAATAATGGCCTTCAGGGATCATTCACTGTTTTCATAGATATACAATCTGCTGATGCAGCACAACTTACAACTTTCATAGTAAAGAAAATATGAGGTATATTAAAAAGGAAAACAGCATCAGTGTGTATTTTTATGATTTTATAATACTATATTATTTATATAAAGACTATTATATAAAGTCAGAACTAAACTATTTGCATCTCAATTGAGGAAAACTCCCACTTAATTAAATATGGATTTTCTTAAGTTTTCTCATAAAATATAAGGTATTATATTAATACATGATATTTAATTTTTTTAACATTGCAGATAAAGGGATAATAATCTCCTATCAGAACTTCTTTTAAAATTACTTAATGTCATGGCTCTAAAGAATTAATTGGCAAACTAATGAACTGAAGAGCTTAATACATTCCCAACCATAGTGAGTCGTTTTCACAGTTAAGGGGAAATGGTTGCCACATATTTTTCAGTATAAGGAGAAGTACAGTACAGCATTATTTACCAAGGTGAAATAAGCTTGATCTAATTGTCTTTTGTTCCAGTTAGGCTCTGGGACACCTTGACTAATTTTCCCACTTTCAAAGCAAAAGGAAAAAAAAAATGAGATAATGGAGCAGAGGAAGAATGGGTAACTTGCTTTGAACCCCTGAAATCCGTTCTCTACATTGTTGTCAGAGTGATTTTTCTAAACAAAAACTGATCTTGTTACTACCTTCTTTAAGCCCTCAGTGGCTGGCTTGCCATTCATGTCAGGATAAAGTCTAAAATCTTAAAAGTTGGTCACTAGGCCCGGAGTGTTCTGACCACATTTACCCTTTCACCCTCCTCTTGGTAGCTGCTCTCCCACTAGCTTGCAGTCCATTTTATTTCTTCTTTCAGCTATTTCCATAGCCTGCCTCTTCCTGACTCCCATTCCTATTGGATAACTTATTTATCTTTGAGGGGAACAACAACAACAACCACAACCATGCTGTAACATTCACAAAGCATTTCCAAACTGAATGAATGAAGAGATGAATAGATGTACTCATATGCTAAGGAAAATATGCAGAATAAGAGACCCTTAGAATTTCAAAGGACCTTGGAAATCAACTAGTTCAAAGACATCATTTTTCAGGAGCAAACTGAGAATGGTCCTGTAAATTCAAGTGGCTTTAAAGATTACACAGTTAATAGGAGAACTGAAACTAGAATCCAAGATTCCTGGTGTTTATGAAAGCAATTCTGTAAATGAAGTAAGTCATTAATGAATTTGTTCAATTATTTTTTTTCTCCAAAGATAAACTAAAATTACTATTTCCTTCTCAAAAAATTACAAATAGAATTACTATATGATTCAGCAATTCTACTTCTGGGCATATATCTAAAATATTGAAAGCAGGGACTCAGATTTGTGTACACCATGTTCATAGCAGCATTATTCACAACAGCAAAAAAGTGAAGCCACCCAAGTTTCCATCAGTGGATGAATGGATAAATAAAATGTGGTATATACATACAGTGGAATATTATTCAGCCTGGATCAGGAAGGAAAATCTGGTATATGCTACAATATAAATGAATTCTGAAGACATTATGCTGAGCAAAATAAGCCATTCACAAAAGGACAAATACTGAATGATTCTACTTATATAATGTACCTAGAGTAGTCAAATTCACAGAAGCAGAAAGTAAAATGGTGGTTGCTAGGGTCTGGAGGGAGAAGGGAATGGGAAGTTATTGTTTAATGGACACAGAGTTTCAGTTAGGGATGATGAAAAAGTCCTAGAGATGGATAGTGATAACAGTTGCACAACAACGTCTAGAGATGGATAGTAATAACAGTTGCACAACAACATGAATATACTTAATGCCACTGAACTGTACATTTAAAAATGGTTAAAATGGTCAATGTTATGTATATTTTTCCACAATTAAAAAAAAAGCCATTTCCCTAAGGGATCTACCGGTATAGTGTTAGATTGTGCCTTATCTCCCTACCATGACCCACCCAGGCATTTTTTTCCTGTAATTTTCTTGGTTGACTCATAATCCTGATTCTTAGCCTATTAACTGGGCTTTGAGGCAAGCCACCCATTTGTTACTGCTTGAGTATCCAACACAATAACAGCAACCCCAATTCTATAAATTCTTTGCTGGAGTTCCCTTTGTTGATCCCGTTTTGAGTCCCCTTATCAAAGAGAGAGTTCAAGGGAGGCTGGAAATCTAAAGGATGGGGCTGGAAAGGACAGTCTGAACTCAAGGTCTGTGCCTACTGGGTTTTCCAGTTCCTGTTTCCCTCCTCTCTACACTAGTTTTTGGGGAGTGGGATGTGATCTTAGGAATATTAAAATGAGTGTGAAACACCCCAGGGTCAAAGGGTTCAGCCTTAACTGGTTCTCTGCTTCGTTTGTTGCTGATGTTCTGGGCCTATAGACACTGATGTCAAACCAAGGACCCTCTAACTCAGCAGTACTGAGGGCACGAGGATCCCCAGCCCAGGTCACTCCAGCCATAGCCGGGGAGCTCCTAAAACAGTCCTTGTAGAAGATGCCGTCCTGCCCACTCCCTCTGTCCTCCTGCTGGCTGAAATCTCACCCAGGGACTGAGGACATGGTTCAGTGCATCATAGTGCAGATTGTTCTCTTCATGACAACCTAGTCTGTGTGTGTGTGCGCACGTGGCAGTGGTGGTGATCGTGGTGGTGAGGGGTTATGTGTTAAAACTGTGCAGGCCTCAGAATGTCTGTGTTGCTTTTGAACAACCATTCTTGAATTTGAATTTTATAATTACATGAATAGTGTGTATTTTGTACGTTTTTACCTTTTGTTTTTTAAGTTGATTGCAAGGTAGCTCAAAGTCAAAATTGCAAGTCAACTCTAGAGAAGTACATGGGCTCTCATTGCATGTATTTCGGATACACATCTTGGCCTTGAGTTTACCTTATTTCTATCTTAATAGTCTCTCCCTCTCTCATACACACACACACACACACACACACATACACAACTAGTGTGTGTGCATGTGTATAGATATAGAGATAAATATAGATACACACACACACACATCTCCACTCCAAAACGTTTTTGAATAGAGGCAGGATAAATACAGCCACTAAATATGCATGTTCTTTATTCTGTGCTGTGTTATAAACAACTGTGGGTGGTATAGGCCTTCACAGAACAGCAACCTGCTTTTTCATACAGTTTCACATTCATGATTTCATTGACTGCTCCCAACACCCCAAGAAGTAAGCTGGGCTGGTGATATTGACATTTTACAGAGAAGGAAGCCGGAGGGAGAGGTTCAACAGCCCGAGGCCACAAAGCACAGAGAACAGAGACCCAGATCAGCTCCCAGCTTTTCACATCAAGCTGCAGTTCTAAACTGTTGCTCTCATCCCGACCCTCATTTATTCTTCCTGAAAATTATCCTTGAACTGTCTGAACACGTTTGGGTAAATCTTCCAGGTACCAACCTGGATTTTCTAGCCGTCCCTCCAATTTAGATTATGAAACATTTTCTTCCTCCGATCAGATTCTCTAACAGTATTTCTTCACTTCCTCAGGCCTCTGTTCAACTTTGATACCAGAGATAGTTATTCACTCCTTTCTCATTCCTGCAAAATATCCTTTGCATGATGTAATGAAACTGGCACTGCACTGGGGATTAATTCTTTACCAGCTGTGTGGCCATGAGCTAGCTACTTCACTCTACTAGTTGCAGTTTTATCATCTGTAAAATGTGGCGTTTGGAGACTTCTGAGCTCCATTTCTGCCCTCTTTCTGTGGACTGGGAACTCACACTTTGCTAACTTCACTTTACTCATGACACGGATTTCCTCTGCCTGGTTGCCCTAGCGGCTCAGTTGTGTGACATCAGCTTTGGTCTTCAGGAATTTCTGCAGTTGATTGTGGTCCAAGACAAGAAGGATGGGTCTAGGGGTGGGGGGAATGAGGAGTTGTTATTCAGTGGGTGTTGAGTTTCAGCTATGCGAGATGAATAAATTCTAGAGATCTGCAATACAACACGGTGCCTACAGTTAACAATACAGTATTGAACCCTTTAAGATGTTCTTACCACAAATAAAAGGTGGGTGGGGAGGGTATAGCTCAGTGGGAGAGTGCTTGTTTAGCATGCATGAGGTCCTGAGTTCAATCCCCAGTACCTCCAATAAATAAATAAATAAACCTAATTATCTTCTCCCCCACCCTCAAAACAACAAAGAAACAAAAACAAAACAAAACAAAAAGTGGGTGTGGAGGGCACAAGGAAACTCTGAGAGGTGTTGGATGTGTCTATTACCTTGATTGTGGGTACCAGGGATAAGCTTACATATGTCCAAACTCATCAAATTGTATGCATTAAATATGTGCAGTTCTTTGTATATCAATTATAATACCTCAATAAAGCTGTTTTCAAAAAAAAAAAAAAAAACCAACCAGGATGGGTCCAAGTGTTTGCCTTTGATTACGATTAGAGCCGCCCACTAACCGTTAAAATGGTACTTAAAAAAAACTGAAGCTTGAACTCTTCCCTAAGTCAGACCTCATAGCTGGAGCTTGGGGGAGGAATGCTAAATGAATTGAATTCTATTCAACCGCTCACTAAGTGAACGACCTTGAGTAACCCCTATAGAACCTTAGTTATCTCATTTGTGTGATGAGAGTGATAATGGCTGACCACCCTATTCAGAAGGAAAGTTAAAAGTGAGACCCTGTGTGGAAGGCCTGCCCGAGCAAGCTCAATGTCCTACTATTTTTCTGCTTACAAATTTCCACCTAGTGATAATGCCATGTCTTGTATCAGCCACATTCCTGGCCCTGTATTCCAGCAGAGGGCAAGAATGGGAAGCTAACCATCTGTTCATCTGTCCATTTGCACGTGAATTTTCCCAACAGTGATTGAGGATCTACTATGGCCCTGTGCTTGTAGGAATACAAGGAGGAATGAAGTCATTGCACTTTGAAGGAGCTCATAGTCCAGCAGACACAAACACCTGACATACAACGTGAAGAGAGCTGTCCTAGAGAGGAGCAGAGGATGCTAAGGAGCACGCGGGGGACTGATGGATTCTGCCAGGGGAGTTGGAAAGTAGCTTTAAACCAGTTCTTGAAAAAACCTCATTGTTTTTAGGAAAAAACAGCAAAACAGCACACAAACAGGGGAAGAGAGGGATGAACACGTATGGTTTGTTCAGAAAGTAATGTAAAGAGAAAAGTGAGTCATTTAGTGAGGTTGGGATGCAGGGGGTAGCAGAGAGAGTTTAGGTGAGAGGAGAATCTGGAAAAGGGGGCTGAGAATAAAATCAAGTGTAATCTGTACAAAGTTGGGGAAAAACCATAACATTTTAGAGAGAAAAAAATCCAAAAGTACCATGAAACTGTTTTATAATCTTGATCATTAGTTATAGTAAAAGATAGGCTGCTGTATCGGAGACAAAACATAGCAGGTTTTTTTTCTTATTCTTTCTACATTTTTCTTTCTTTCTTAAAAAAAAAAAAGCCCAGTATTTTATCCTTGTTTTTTGGGGGGGAGGGGAATTAGGTTTCTTTCTCTCTTTATATATATATATATATTTATTTTTAATGGAGGTGCTGGGGATTGAACCCAGGACCATGTGCATGCTAAGCACACACTCTACCACTGAGCTATACCCTCCCCCACTAAAACACAACAGTTTAAATATGATCTAGTCTGGAGAAGCAGCTCTACTCCATGAGGTCATTTAGGGACCCAGGCTCCTCCCATCTTGCTGCTCCCTTGTCTCCCAGCGCATTGTCCTGGTCTTCGTCACTGAAGTTAGGTCTCTAACATGGCCTCATCGCAGCCTTTGGAAAGGCCACAAGTTGACAACAAATTTCTTTTAAGCAAGTGACATGGATTTTGGACTCAGCAATCCTGCTCTTATTCTACTGAGAACTTAATCATGTGCCACACCTATCTGCAGGGAAGCCTGAGAAATACAGGTTCTAAACTATTCATCAATGTATCAACAAATAGAGAACAGATTGAGGGGGGACAATAGTCTGCCACAACCTGCTTATTTGGGAGCCTCACCAAGTCCTAGATTTAAATTTACTTCTAGTATTTATCATTTATATTGCCATATTGGTCCTCTAAATGCCAGTGTTGATTACTTAGCCTAAAAAGCACTCTGATGATCTAGGATTGCCCATGCAAATCAAGAAAATATGAAGTATATCCCTGGGTGTTCAACATTCCACTTAATTCAGAAATTTAAAATTACTAGAAAAAATTGTAATTTTGAATTATGTTTCTAATTCTATAAGACTCTGATGTTCTAGTCTCCCTATCAATTCCCTGCAAGAAGATTAAGTTTTTATTTGGATCAACAAAGCAGAATTCCTGGAATAGCCTACTATTTTCAAGGCATAAAGCCAGCCTAGGTGGAAACATGAGGCTCTCAATGGGGCTGACAACTCAAAATCACCCTATTTGATGTGCGGCTGATTTTCAGTGGCGGGTTGGGGTTGAAGTTACTGGAATACAAATCTAAGGGTGGGAAGAGCCAATATAGAGCAGACAATCTATGTGAGCTATTGTTATTGTTACTGTTATTGTTTTAAAATTAAGGGGGGAGGGTATAGCTCAGTGGTAGAGTGTGTGCTTAGCATACACGAGGTCCTGGGTTTAATCCCCAGTACCTCCATTTAAAAATTATTTAATATTGGTAGGTTTAAGTGATATAGAAGTGGCAGTTTGTGGGAGTGAGAAGAGCCTCTTTCACTAATAGATCTTATCATACACCATGTGAATATTTTGACTTTGGGGAGAGTCTGGAAAAACTGCACTCCTAAATTGCCCCTGCTGATCAAAGTCCCTGAAAACAAATGTCAATGGTTCATCTCCCTGGCTTCCTCACCTCCCTCCCACCCTCTACTCTTCCCTCCCTTTCTCTCCCTTGCTCATTCATTCCTGCTATGCTGTAGTTCAAGGCTTCATCTTCTCTCACCTTTTTCTAAGTGCTGTCTTTACCTCTATTGCTAGAATAATCTTTCTAATTTGCAAATCTTACTTTGTATATCTTTCGGTTAAATACCTTTGATATCTCCCCAGCCCCCCAAGTAAAAGTTTAAACAACTCACAAGGCTGTCCACCACCTTGCCTCAGTCTTGATTTCTATCTTCATCTCTAGTACCTGTTACACCAGCTAATACTAGCTAGAGCAACTAGCCACAACTGAATCCCTCCCCATTCTCTGGCCCATTGCATACACTGACATCACCCTGCTTTCCCGGACAGGGGTGCCCTGCCCGTTGCTAGTCCACCTGACAAATGCATACTTTTGGCCCAACATAGATGTAATTTCCTCTTTTTTTAGCTTTTTAGCAGTACATCCAGACAAAATTAGTCATTCTATCATCTGTAGTCCTACTGCTTTTTATACATACCTAAGTTGCACAGAGCATTTAATCACATTACATTTTTATTACCTTTGTGTCTTGTTCTGCCATTGGACTGAAAGCTTTTTGGAGGCAGGGATAATGTCTTATTCTCTGCATTCCCAGTTCTTAGCACACTCAATGTGCCTAGAACTTGGTTCATATTAAACAGTGATAGTATTATTATTATAGTGACCGTATATTGACCACACATAATGTACTAGGTAATTTACATACATTATCTGCAAATGTCCTATTTTTCAGATGAGGAATCTAAAGTTAACAGAGGTTAAATAATCTGCCTGGAGTCACATAGTAGGACCAACATTAGCACCTAAGTCGGACTCCAAAGGTGGATATACAAAAGGTCACTCTGGAAATAGTGCTAACCTACCACATTAGACTAAGTTAATGAACTACAGACATTGTACACAAAACTCACTGTTACCAGCTACTGACAGGGCCTGGCTTGCTTAGCATTGGCTATTACTCAGACCACGGCATTTACAGAGCAGTGCAATACAAATTGATATGACTTGTGTATTTCAAAGGCCCTTAGCTCTTGACAAAACAGATCTCCATTCTTACAATCAGTTGATGTCCTATTTTACTGGTGTTATGTAACAATCTCAAAGTCACACAGTCTAGCACCAGCTGAACTAGGCCTAGAACTTTTTTGGTTACTTAAAAAAATTATTTTTTCTTTTTACTTAAGCCACTACATCCCACCAAGTATAATTCTAGGGTGAAAGTAGTTGCCAAGTGGAAATGTATGCTCAGTGGAGGAGGCCAGGATTAAATGCCACAGACCTTCTAGAGCCAAACACTGTCTGAATCTACCAAAGGCAGACCAGAACAGCAAAGCTTGCCTAACACCAAGGATAGCCACAGGACTGTACCTCCCAGTAATGCTGCATCAGTTAGCTAGTTGTAAAGTGCAAGTCTAAAGCCAAAAATGTGGTTCAAAACAAAATAGGAGGTTTCTCTAACCTCTAATTTAACTATGCAGGGTCCTGTTATTAATTAATTAGGTAGCTTCACCAAGGACAGTTAAGAAAATCACACAACTGCCAGGTTGCTTCCTATTCCTCTTGACTTCTTATTGGATAATTTTTATCAAGTGAGCTAAGCACACATTTTCCCTTAACTCAGTTATTCAGCAAAAAACGTCCTAAGCTACTTAACTGAGGCAAAGCAAACACATTAAAAAAAACAAAAACAAAAACAAACACAACAACCAGAAATAGCTCGTTGTGATGCTCTCCATTTAAAGAGATACTCCCCCCCAAAACTACCACTGCACCAATAGCCAGTTTGTTGTTTAAAATAAACACATAAAACATTGACATTGAAATATTCTGAGCACATGATCTTAAAGAGTCTGGATTAATAAAATAAAATGAATCAGTGAGATGAAGGACTTAATGTTCAAATAACTGTTTGAATCCCCCCCCCCTTTAAATGTTGAAACTCTTATAGCAGCTCTTCTTTTGGGGGAATGTGAGATGGAGGGGTGCATTAAACTTTGTGGAACCCAGGTTTTGTAAGGATATTGACAATTAGGTGCTTGCAATTAAATTAGAATTTCACTGTATCTCCTGCTTTAAAGGAACAGCTTTAATTTTGAAGGAGCCCACCTAACAATTTTATGTTTAGCCATCTGCAGACAGTAGAGCCAATGCCTTTTTCTTTCTGAACCTAGAGTTGAAGCTTTATTTCACTGCAAATTCTGTGACATTTTGCACTCTCTTGATTTAATGAACCAATGAGGATCTTTTAACTCTTGATCTACACCAGTGCAAATAAAGGTTAAATCTCTCACTAACCATCATGAACTAGCCTAATAACTCACGAGAGGCTATGGAAAAAGAAACCGAGAAAGCAGGTGTGCAGACTTGATTCAAACGTGCAAAACCCGCACAACCGCAGGCAAAGGTACTATATCCTCACGTCTCCCTAGTACTGGCTTCGAGGTACGCGAGCGGGGGAACTCCTACTGCGCCAAAAACACCATCCTGCGAGCGGGGCCTAGTAACACAGAGGCTTTTCTTCCGAACGGTGTCCCGACCGGAGCTTGCGCTGAATGCTGGGGCTCCTATTGGCCATACGCCGTGGGGGAGGAGGGGACTGGCCGGGAGAGCAACGGGAGGAGGGGAGAAAGGGGCAAGGCCTTTTCCCTGCCCCCTCCCGGCCCCCTCTGCAGGCAGCCACCGGCGCCTCGTGCGTGGTTACTATGCAAATTGCAGCGATTGCGGAAATAAACAAGGGGGTAGGGAGAGGAGAGAGGGACTGCGAATCGATTGCAACTTCTGCAAAGTCTCGTACAATCCAAAGCACACAAGGCAAAACCAGAGAGAATCTGAGAACCAGCCAGCCCGGGTTGGATCGCTTTCAAAAGAGAGAGAGACAGTGAGAAAGTCAGAGAGCGCGCATTGAAATTGCAAAAGCCTCCTGATTTGGAGTAGAAAAAAAAAAAAATCTCCAAGAAGCCTGCAATTGGCCAACAGCTTTTAAAAAAATCTCTTCCGGGTTTTCAACGGTTCCAAGTTTATATAAATATCTTTTTTTTTTAATGCACAAAAAAAGGGACAACAAATGAAGCAATTCGTCTGAACAGTTTAAAGTTTCTCACGTACTCTTTTTACATTGCAATGGTACGTGGTACATCTTAAACTTTCTATTTTACGTTTATACGATATGCGTTTTATAAACAACTATAAGGGTAGAATGATTTTGTTTAATGGTTAAGACTTTAAAATTTCTCTAGCTTGCATATGCATTGAAATGATTGCTGGCTAAATGTCTATTGTGATGGTTTTGTTTTAAAGATGTAGCTTTATGGATGGTTTTTTTTTTTTTTTTTTTTTTTTTTTTTTGCTGTGTGCATCAGGGACCGGGTTCCCTATTTTTTTTCCCCGAGACTTGAAAAAAATTGCTGAGCTTGACAGATTTTTTTCCTCCTAGCGCTTGCTCGGTTCCAGAAAGGGGAAAAAAATCCTGTACGTGCTCTGTTCTGTAAAAAGACGTCTGGCCTTAGCAGTCAACCTAACCCGAAAAGAAACGTCTGGACCCGGAGAATAATTGACGATTCGATCAGCTAATCAATGGGACAACATAGGAGATTGACAAAAGCTTTATCCAATCATAAGGAAGCTTGGGTGTACAATGGTTCGCAATAGCCAGAGGGGGCGGGGCAGAGAAGATCTGAAGTTCTCTGCCGCTCTGAAGGGGATGGTGTGGTTCAAGCTGTCAAAGCTACAGGCTCTTCCGGATTTAGCAAGCACAATAGGAAAGTGTTTTCAAGTTCAAGAGAAAAAAAAAACTAATTGGGTTTTATTTTATTTTTCGCGTGAATCGTATGCTTTCTTCATTGCCTTTTGGAAAAGTTTTTTTTTTTAAATTCTGCTAGAGAATCTTTTAACTTTGCATGAATTATTATTTTTAAATCCGGGAAGTTGTTAACGGTTGTGGAAGGTGAGGTTCAACTTTTAAAAATGTGTGGCTTAAAAACTGTGGGACTGTAGTGAGCTTTGGGAAATAATGTATTGCATACTTAGCGTTGCAAAACTTCTCACTCTGATTATCTTAGAAACTTTGGCTTTTCAGGTACTTTGAAGGAATAGGCAAAGCCTCTCTTCTTGAACTCTGAGCAAGAGTTTTAAGGAAAAGAGAATGTTTCACAGGTGGACTGGCAGCTGTTTTATACATTTGAAAGGAAGAGGGGAAGAACGAGAGTGTTTTTCTTGACTTTTCTCGAATTCTGCTGTTCAAATATACGGTCAGTAGCGAATAGGATATTGAGACTGGCCAAATTCACATTTCTTCTTGTTACCACAACAACCCCTGTAGAGGGTGTGTGTGGAAGATTGCTGACTTGCTAACTCTTAGCTGGAGTCTGGCCTCTTGGACAAGTCTTTGACACCAATCCAGTGGAAACCAACTGCAGTAGCTTGTCTTGGAGACAGTAGCTGGCAGCTTCTGACTAAAATATATCCATCTCTTCCTTCCCTCTGAGCAGTGTAGACACCTAATTCTGTTGGGAAGTGAATGGAAAATAATATGGGCTCTTTCCCATCTTTGGATTAAATTCCCATCGAGCTATTTCCCAAGGCTTTAGGCCTTCTAATCAAATCTGGCCTGGGCATTTGATGTAAGAATCTGCTTGGATGCTCAGTTCAGCAACATGATTCAATTTAGGAAGATACGCATGTAAGAAAAATCTGCACCCATGTGACTGCAGGTCAAAAAACTAGAGAAGAAAAATGTTATAAAATGCTAGTGATAAAGTTAGTCTTGGGAAGAGCTATAGCAAATGGCATTGTCACTTATGAACCCCAATTTTGTCTTCACTGCTTTGGGCATTAAAATCTAAATCACATTAATAAGATTTTCCTATTAAGTAACCACAGAAATGAGAGGTATTTGAGATGTACATATAAGTGAAACCTTATTGACGTAATTTATATATCTAAGAGGATTTCACTGAAACTGGCAAGGTAACATTTCTGCAAATAAAACACAGCAAATGCAAGGCTGGGCTCTGTGCCAGGAAGAATATGGATAGCAGAGAGCATGACAGCAGCCTCCTTTGCGCAGAGACAATCCCATTTCAAGGCAGCCTCCTAGCACTTGCAAAATAAATGATTGGACTGGTTATTTCCAATAAGGGGTTTATCCTTCCTAACAATGGGTCATTTATATGATTGCAGTAAACTAGTTTTCGTAGTTCACCTGTGTTTCCTCCACTGTCCTTTTCTTTCTTCTGTATGCCCTCCATCCCTGCTCTCTTTCAAGTGTCTTAGTATCTCTGTGAACTCTGGACAAGGATTTACTTTTTCAACTTGGGAAGAGGGGAGAGAGTTGGAAATGTTTTTTACCCCCAGACTGCCCTTTGAGGAACATCTGTTTCTTTGTGTGTGTGTTTAAATTTATGCCTGTTGGAGAGAAAGTTACCAGAAGCCTCTCTGTAACTGTAACTCTTCTACTGTATTTTTCTCAGTCCTGTTTCCAAAGGCTGTAGTTGGAACTGTGCTTTGTAGTGTTTCCCCCACCTCCCCGCCACCCCCCCCTCCTCACGCGGGGGAGGGAGCGGGAGCTGGCGGAGATAGGAGAGAAAGCTGGAGCGGATGTGAAGGGCTTTGGTGCTGAACTTGGATCCAGCCCCTGCCTAGAGGGCGCAAACAATCGTCCCATATCCAAAAGTCTTACGAAGGGCGCCAAAAGTTACTTAAGATAATATTGCTAACCGCAAAAGCTGGAAATCGCGGGCACATCCACTGCTGCAACAAAAGAAGTTTTTAAAGTAGAAATATCAGCATTAAATTACTTTCCCCCATTTTTTTTTAAACAAGGGCGACGTGCCAGTCCTTTTTTTTCTTTCCTTCTTTAAATCCTTTTTCTTTTTCGTAAGATTTAATTAAAAGTAAGAATCTTTGCTGTTTTGGGAAGAAGCAGATGTGAATTCTATTTTTTAATACACCAAAAGAAAGATTTTAATCTGCTCTGGAAGAGAGCTTCCCAAGAGTACACACTCGGAACAATAACTTCTCACTGTGCCTCAGTTACATGTTGGAACTGTCAGCCAGAAACTTCTATCGAGGAAACTTGGAGCGCGTTGAAGTTATAGATCCCAGCAAAGGTTTTCGTGGCCAGGGATGTTGTCTCTAACTCGGCTTGGCTTTTAGGGCGTTTCTCCTTTACTAAAGTCCAACAAGAACTAAGGAAAAGCTGTTGTTTAGTTTGGAAAAATGGGGCTCTCTCATTTAAGGTTTAAATCATTACTTCCTCTCACCCCATAATAAATAACAGAGATGTCCAAGGGTATTTAGAAGCGGGGCGTGTGAAAATGGTCTCTTGAGAATTCAGGAATTATTTTGGCAATAAAGTAACAGGAGAACAAGCATAAAGTAATGTAGAAAGATGCAGAATATTTCAGAGGATTTTATTTTGTTTTCTCCAGTAGCCTATTTCTCGCCCCTTACTTTAAAAAAAGGGGAGGGGGTTGCGTGCGTGGGGGAGAGTCTGAATGAGAGTGGCCTTAACATGCCACCTCACTCTCACCTGCAGAGTGGGCATTCCTACAGGAATTTCCTCTTTTTAGAGGCTCTCTAGCTGTGTAACCTCTACCAAGGTGCAGATTCCCCTGTCTGTGTGCCAGAGTCTTTCAACGTGATACACTCATCTTTCCTTTTGGAATTTTGAGAAGGTTTAGAAAATGCAGCAGGCTGCAAACTAGACTGAGGGAGATGAGGATGAAGTGATGGGATGGGGGTTTGGAGGAAGGAGGTACAATTTTTCCCCCCCAGCAGTGAGGAGAACCTAAAGAGAAAATATGAGGTTAAAAAAAAACTGGAAAAGCAGGCTTATTGGCAACTTGCCAAACCCTAAAAACCACCCCCCTTTTCTGCCAAAACAATACTTTAGCAAACCTAAAATAATTGCAGGAAGCTCTTTTCCATTTTAAGAACTATTACCTGGGGGAGGGAAAAAGAGGGGATTCTTAAAAGGCACCCTTCCAGAGGTGTCCCAGGAACAGGGACGGTAATGATAGCCTATGTCCAGTTCTGGGCACGCGTTTGTGGACCAGAATATCTCCCTTCCCTAAGGGGACAGCCCTTTCGCATTTTTTTTCTCCTCCTAAAAAGAAAAAGATGTCACAGCTAAACCACTGTTGTTTCTGAACGTGATAGAACTTTTTCTATGGCGTCTGTGTTCAAACCCACTAGTTTCATAGTCCTGGGAGGGAGAACGCTCATTAATCTCCGCCTCCCTTCCTCCAGACAACCCCCCCAGCCCCCAAATCCGGTGAATCTTCCTTGTGAAAATTTCCCCCACCACCCCCGCTTCAGGAGGCCACAGGACTGAAGCTGCACAAAGTTTGCAGAATTTTGTGCATAATTACCTCTGCCGACGATCTATTCCCACAGAAAGCTTCGCTGGAGAGATTACAATGCTCTGAGGCGTACCGCGTTTCAGAAGGGAAAAAAAAGTTACCTAGGAGGTCTGATTTTTTAAAAAATTTGCATACATGCAAATTTGCCCCCTGACCTTCTCCGCGGTTCTCTTCGTACCCACGCAGGGAACCGAGGGGTGCAGGGCAACCTCGCAAAGTTGCCCAAGTCCTCCACCGAGGTCCGCGAAGGTCTGCGGCGGGGATTGGGGGATGGGGACGAGGAAAAGTAGTTTTGTTTGCTTAAGCACATCCTGTGGCAGCCTATAGCTGCCCGGGAGTACAGACTGTAACTGCTCCTCACTGCGTTACCCAGTAATGCGCTGAGCGGGGACGGGGGGGCGGGGGTGCCGAGCGAGCGAGCGAGCCAGCCAGGGAGCTAGAGAGGGAGCGAGCGAGGAGCGAGCGCGAGCGGCCGCGGAGGCTCGGGACCCGGCTGGCCGCGCGGCGCCGCAGCCGCCCCCTCCCCCACGCACCCCCCCCCCCCGCCCCGGCGGCGGCGCGAGCGGGCGGCGGCCGTGCGGTGCGGTGCAGAGCGGAGGCGGAGGCGGGCGCGCGGGTAGCTCGCGGGCACCGGGCCGGCGGGCGCGGGAGCGGGAAAGGGTGCGCTATGCCTTTAACGCCCGCGTACAGTAGACATGTATAGTGGAGTGTAGGGAAACTCTAGGCGGGGTTAAAGTTCAGCTCATGGAGCGGCAATAGCGCTGGCTGGCTGCAGTTGAGCCGAGTTGGAAATGTGAACGCAAGAAGCAGGCTTGATTTTTTTTTCTCCCTCCTTCTCTCTCTCTCCTCCTCTCTCCCTCTTTCTCCTTTCTCACCCGCACTCACGCACACCTCCAAACCGCACACCCAGACGCACACGCACACCCCACCGCCCGGCAGTGATGTATTCTCCGCTCTGTCTCACCCAGGTAAGCAGCTGTTTGGATGCGGAGAGGCTGGGGGGGTTGGGTTGGCGGGGGCAGACCTGCGGCCGGGCCGGGGGTGCCCGGGACCCCCGCGCTGGCGGGGTCCGGGGCATGGGTCCTGGGGTGTGCCCGTGTCTGCGCGTGTTTGTGTGTGCGCGCGTGAGCTCGTGGAAGGGGGGGGGCGGAGAAATACAGCTTTAAGAAAGTAACTTTGTTTCCATGCGGGTGCATTCCTCTTGTACGGCCATTTGTGTGGGCACATGGCTAATGGCGCCCTCTTATTAATGCGTTAATTAATATCGGGGCGATTGACTGCGGAACGGCGGTGTTTTCGGACGCCCCGCACGTGTTTCAGCGGGGTTGCAGCCCATGACACGCTGAAATCTGGACTCAGCGTTTCTGCAGTCGCGAGGCCGGTTTCTGTAGTTCCGCGGCGCCCGTGGAGGGGGCCGCGGACGGAGTCCCCGCACAGCCCGCACGCTCGGGGCCGCTGCACCCCCGGCTGCAGGAGAACTCGGGTCCCCGCGCCCACGACCCGCCCGCCGAGCCCGCGCCGCAGCAGCCTCCCCAAACTCTTACTTTTGTTTATTGTTTGTCAGCCTTTGGGGTCCGGCCGCGGGAGGAACGCTGGCTAGCGCCCCGGGCCCCGGCCGGGACAGCGCCCCTCGGACGCGGGCCGGCGGCGGCGAGCCGGCCCCGGGGCTCCGCGGCTCGGGGCCGTGTGGCCGCGCGTCCCCCCGCGCCGGCCGTGTGGAGCCTGCGTCCTCGCCGCCCGTCGCCGGCTCGCTTTCCCCAGTGAAAGTTTCGGTGCCGGGACGAGCCCACGGTGCGCAGGGCGGCGAGCGGCGGAGGCCGCGGGCTGCCGGCCGGGGCGCGCCCGGCGGAGTTGGGCTCCCGGCCGCGAGCCCGAGCGGCGGCCCGGCCCGGACGCGGCTCCTCCCCGCCACCGCAGCCTCCCGCCGCCGCCGCCGCCGCCGCCGCCGCCGCCGCCGCGCAACTCGGGCCGCTCGGCGCGCAGGACGGGGGCAACTTTTCCCCTCCGACTCAACTCGGAGCGTGGGTCTCTCTTGCCCCCAGCAACCCCGCCTTTCCATGCCCTGTCTTCCCATCCCTCCCTTGTCTGCACCACCCCTAGGCAAAATATTGCTACTTCACGGCAACAAATCTGGTCTCTTTTGAATATATTATTTATTTTCTTTGACTAAAAGACAAGAAGTCAAAGTGATTTTGCGCTAAAAAAAATTTTTTTTTAAAAAGAAAAAAGTGTGAGCCTTCAGACTGTTTTGGTACATTGCGATCTGACCATTAATCACCCACATGAAGTTTGTATGCTTCATATAAAAATGTTAATTCACCACTCCCTTAAACCTGCTACCACTTCTTGCCTTCATTTAGCAGGAGATAACGGTTTAACTGGAATACTTTCTGGAAGGCTAAAAAGTATCAAGAGTTTCTTCTCTCTAGATTCTGGATTTATTTCCCACATGACATTCCTTCTTACTGCAGTATCTAACAGTAACATACTGGCTATTTGATCTCAGAAGACTCTTAAATGCATCTTTTATGTTAAAATGGTCTGGGATTTAGGCCTAGCATTAATAATGGATAGCAGTTGCTTTTAGTTATTGTAAAAGTTTTAAATTTTTTTCCTAACAAACTTCCAAAGTTCCTATTTTAGTAACTTGTGGAAGTATGGAATGAAACTTTTCCAACCACTTTTGGCAAGGTTCACAATTGCATATGGATAAGATGCAAAGTGTAAGATAATTTGAATGAGTTATGACTACAGTGAAAATGCTGAGATTCAAAGGCTGAAGTTCTAGCTGGCAAAAGTTTGCAACACATAGAACTGGTTGATAATACCAGTGTGCTGCAGTAGTGGGGAGGGACCTTAACAGACACATTAGCCTCTTCAGTTAGCTCTCAGTAGAGAAGTTTATATTTTGGGGTGGTGCATATATGAGGATACCTATGTATCCATGCAGGCCCAGGACATAGTCAGGTATTTAACAAAGTCGGATTCTCTTGGTTCATGAGCTATTATCAATTAAGAAGTTTTTTTTTTTTTAATATAGTTGGCAGTGTGATGAATACATTCAGTAGGCCTTCTTCTGGAAACACCACTAAGAGAAACGGTTACTTAGTGTAACAGTTTGTGAAAAAAATGTACACTAAATAGTGAATGAGAGCCATATATTTTATGAGTTCTTCTTTTAAAAATTGATTTACAATTTATTTAACTTGCTGGAATATTTATAAAGCTTTAGAGCCAGTTTTAAAAAGAAAAACTTAGGTAGTTTATTGGTCATTAAAGAAAGAACGGTAAAGCAGTGATAAAAAGTACTCTGAATGGAAAGAATAAACTCCATATATGTGTATGCAGTTTTATAAAACTTTATCAGGAAAATGCCAGACATCTATTTTAATCCATGTGGGCATATCATAACCAAATCATGTACCTGGCTGTGAGATGATAACAGTAGAAATTTATAGGTGAACCTTTGCAAGAAGTAGTTCCAGAAGTATCAGCATTCCGTAGTTCTGAAACTTGGCTTACTTACAAACACATCAACGTTGAAGATGCTGATTCAAAGTCCTACCGTGTTTGAAACAGGTTTTCAGGTTTGTTTTTATTGGTGGCCTGTAACTTTCTCATCGAGTACATACGTAAAATATTCTTTGTATTCTCCTGAATATTTTGAAATATTATGTAGCTTATAGTGATATGTGCAGCAACATAATTTATAAAGGCATAGGATTTTTTTTAAAAAACTCATTTATGCTGTGCTTGGACATTTCCTGCAAGTTAATGATATTCTTTAGTTTTGATGTTCTGGAGTATTTCTAATTGTGCATTGAGAATAATAACTAGCACTTTAATGGTTCATGTAAGTAAGAGTTACACAAAACGTTGTGCACTTTTATTGGCACATTCTTAAAACCTTTGGGGAATAATAACTTATAAATACTTTTGATGCAAAATTGGGGATTTAGATTATTCTTAGTGATTAGTTGACATAGTTGGCCTCATTTAAGGATTTTTATGATGAGATATATGGGCATTTGGTTGGCAGGTAAACAAAATCCTTTTGAACACGAATGAACGCAGTTCCCAGTTCTCTGAGAACCATATTGGGAGTATCTTCGAACACTTAAATGACACATTAGGAGAGTTATTTTAACTGTTTATTATCATTAACAAAGCTTTTTAAATAAGACAGCATTTTGACATAAATATGAATTGTTAGGATCTCAGTTATTCTTCACATTATAAAATGGGGCTGAGACTTTAAAATGAAATCCTCCTTTGGTGAAAGCTCACTTTGTAGTTAAGGTAGACTCCAGGCGTTTTTGCATAATTCCACAGAGCCTGGTCCCTAGCATGTCCTGTGTATGTAAGAAAATCAGTCAATGTGAACGACTGTTTCAAACCCCAAATTTATGTGTTTTATAGCATTTCAAGGATGAGCTCAGAATTTAGTAATGTTTAAATGCTTTGCTGTTTGGCGTATACCTTACTAGATAAACTGTGACTTGAAAAATTCTCCCCCCACCCCATTTCTCGCTTCTAAAGTATAGCAATGGGAAAGATTCTCAAACACCAGACTTTAAAAATGCTAATAGTTTGTGGTAAAGGATAATAGAATTCTTGTATTTTTCTCTGTTTTCTCTCCAGTTAAAGAATGCACACATGTTAGGAAACTCTTTTGGAGTCTTTTATTGAAAAAGAGCAGTTTTCAAAGCTCAACTTGAAATACAGAGCCTGAAATTTGTTCAGAGAGAAAAAAAATAAATGTCAATTATTGAAATGATTTATTATGTATTATATTAACATAAACTTTAAAAAACCCATTGTATGTAGTGTTTAGATGATTGATTATAATTTACAATATTTTAACAGGCTTGATTGTTAAAATATTTCACCAATTTTAAGCACTCAGTTTACATTTGAACATTAAAAATTAATAATTGCTTTAATAGTAGTAATATTTTGGACATTACAATTACTCGTGCCTCCAAAGTATAAATTTAGATGGATATTAGAAACCGAGAAAGAATGCGTTTTAGAATATTTGTCTGTCCAACACCCTTTGAAAAAAAGTCATCAAATATCTCTTTGGTTTTCTTATCCTCATTTATTTGAAAGTAAATAATTTATCTTTTAGGGGGATTGTATGGTGGAGAGAAGTTATGTAAGATTAGTGTGGGTTGGTTAATCAAAAGTTAGATGGACTCAGAAAGGTTTGTGGAGGTTACTGTTTAATTTTTCCTTAATTTTATATTTCTGTTTCCTAAGAAAATGTCAAGTAAAAGAATCAAACATTTTTAATAAAACAGTAAGAAAAATTTAAATGTTTTAAATTCAATTTTACTTTTAAATTACTTGAATTTTAAGAGGCAACCATGAGGGTTTTCCTGGAGTCTCATAAACATTGAATATACCAGGTTTCCTGTTTCCCTGTGAGAAAAAGCCTGAAATACTATTTTAAAAATTTAAATAATTATTCTGTTTTTTAGGGATGATTATTATTGAAGGTATTTCACAATCATGTCAGTAAATTAAATGTATTTAGTTGCAACAGTGTTGTCACAGTGACGCATTCTGTTTACTATCTGGCTTGTATGCTTTTCTTTGTTTTTTCTTTTTTTTCCTTTTTGTTTCATTTTTATAGTATAAGCAATTATGTCTTAGACATAGATCTTTTATTTTAATCTGATGAATATCAAATTCATCTCTTCTTTTGTATACGGACCTGCCACATTTTTCTAAGTTTTTGACGAAAAAGATTTGTGTGCAACTGTCACACTTAAAAAGGAATTCAGATGTTACCAAAATGACTAAGAAACAGATCAGAGCCTACATGCAATATTTTTAGAGGGGAAAGTCTTTGTTTTCATTGATCGTGGAGATGATTTTTGCTCCTAGACTTCCATAAACATTGACTGGCATCTAAATGTTTAGGATTTGCCAATCTGGCGGCCGAGCCCTGGCTGTACTACAAGTAGTGAGGTCAAGGCTGGAGCAAAATTAGATATGCGTTCCTTGAAATAGGGTTAAGATTGTATGTTGTTATAACCATTTCGATAAACTTCACTTCCTAACTAAAGGATTTGGGATGTAGGCCTGACAGTAGAACGTGTTACACTTCGGTGAACATACCAAAACAGTTTTTAATTTTTAACAGTTTTCTTCTTTGATATTGTGAGACGTGATACTGATAGTTTTTTCCCCCATCAGACTTCCCATAGGGATCCCATGTATGATTTTGGTAACATAATGCTTGAATCAAATTTCAAGTGAAATAAGGTTTTTTTTTCTTTTTTTTTTTAAGGTGACCATCTGAAGAAATGTTGCTTCCTTTTATTTTCATTACAGTTACATTTTTGTTTTTATTCATTTCCCCAGGATGAGTTTCATCCTTTCATCGAAGCACTTCTGCCCCACGTCCGAGCCTTCGCCTACACATGGTTCAACCTGCAGGCCCGAAAACGAAAATACTTCAAAAAACATGAAAAGCGTATGTCAAAAGAAGAAGAGAGAGCCGTGAAGGATGAGTTGCTAAGTGAAAAACCAGAGGTCAAGCAGAAGTGGGCATCTCGACTTCTGGCCAAGTTGCGGAAAGATATCCGACCCGAGTACCGAGAGGATTTTGTTCTTACAGTTACAGGGAAAAAGCCTCCGTGTTGTGTTCTTTCCAACCCTGACCAGAAAGGCAAGATGCGAAGAATTGACTGCCTCCGCCAGGCAGATAAAGTCTGGAGGTTGGACCTTGTTATGGTGATTTTATTTAAAGGTATTCCGCTGGAAAGTACTGATGGCGAGCGCCTTGTAAAGTCCCCGCAGTGCTCTAACCCAGGGCTCTGTGTCCAGCCCCATCACATAGGGGTTTCTGTTAAGGAACTCGATTTATATTTGGCATACTTTGTGCATGCAGCAGGTAAGTGCGATGGGGACAAGTCGTCCCACTTGCTGGCGTGGGTTTCTTTCCTGACGACCTCTGTCTATGCTGGGACATTCTGGGACGCCCGATGGCAGGCCGCGTCCCCGCTGACAGTGTGCTGTCAAAGGTAGACCAATGGCAGAGGAGCCAGACGCTCCAGTGTTGGAGGGTCCACCTTCATTCAGGTGGAAAAGCATAGCTTTGAGAGAATTCTCGCCAAGTTCAGTTCTTTTGGCAAGCCGTGTTATCAAAGGTGTTGGTAGTCAGTTATGGCATATGTTTAAATCTCATTTTTTGATGAGGGCTGAGAAAAGCTGTGTAAAAACCTTCGTAATAAAGAGCATATTTGAACTGGCAGGTGATCTAGTTAAAAGGCATTTAGTTTGGTAGTGAGGCAATATTTTTAGTTGCTTTTCTTTTGGGAGTGTTTTAACCTACTGGGGTCACTTGAACCCTCTGCTAATTAAGAAGAGGTTGGAGGTAAGATTGCTATCAAATTGCTGATCATTTATGAAGGAAAAAAAGTCACATTAATACGCAAACTTAGTGGCTTTCATTAGGAATACTTGGCACTGTTTAAGAAAGCTAAGGGAAAAAGAAACCAATTCTTTAAGTAATTGATGGAGAAGCTAATCTTAAAAGTAACCAAACCTGTATGGTTTGACACATGAACACATTGAGAAATCAGTATTGATAATTGATTTAGTGAGTTGCTTTGATTCATAATGAAATTATTGTTCCAAGGCGGTTTTCAAGGCATGTTTTACCTGTTCATATTACAGCATGTAGAGTAGCATTCAGGATAATAATATTGAGGGCTGGATGAAATAGTGCATTTTCACTTTGTTCCTTTCGCCTTGTTTTAGACAAAATGCTCATTGTGTGATGTGAAAGCTCAGGTCTTGTGTAACTTGCTGACTTTTTATATGTACATACTGGTCTCGCTGGATTACCTTCATAGCAGTTACTTGAGCCAGATGGAAGAAAGAAGGTGGTGGTGTCCTACCAGTAGGTTGTTTTGGGGGTTCACGTATGTATGTATTTTTTCACAAAGGAAAGAAAAGATGCTACCTGTAAAAGCGACTCTGTATTGTTTGGCAAAACATTTTTAATTTTAAAAATGTGAGCTGTTTTTTCAAAGCAGCCAGCCGATAGCCTGTTCTCTATTATTATTCTCAATATATGTTTTAGGAAGAGAACTTTTGTTATCCATCTGTCCTTACATAAGAAACTGGAGAAATTTACTTTGCAAGCACGTCACATCATCATTTGCATTCTGTTGGCAGGGGATAGATGAGTATTTTAGAGGATGTGATCTGTAAGTGTTTCAAATATTTGGGTTTTTGAAAATGTATACTTAATTATAAGAAGCGCCTGTTGCTTTAGCGAGTTATGGGCAGCGAAAAGGAAAAGGCCACATCTTTCTCAAATGACCTCTAAACAAGAACAGGTGGCCCTTTCTTAACCCCCTGTTGACCATATTGTTGTTACTTCATATTGTCTATTGAAAAAGCAGGGTTACAATTTTTTAAAAATTTATTTGCATATATAAGTGGAGATTCTGCTGGGGCAAGGTGCAGAAAAAGTGTGTCAGAGGGGCTTTCAGGGAGTGCTCTTTGAAAATCTTGTGTCTAATCTCTTCAATATTTGGAGAAGTAAACAATTCATAAGCGATAGTAAATGCTCTAATGGACCAACGTAGAAAATTGCAGGTGCCAATGGGTGATGCCCATCGTGGTATATGCTTCCTTAAGGGGAAACATGGAAATGAAATACCTGTTACCGTTAATCAGTGTGAGCAGCATCCCTTCTAAGCTTTAACTGTGAACCTCTCCGTCAGATTCCCCGAGATGGAGGCTTTCTCGCTCTTGCGGCCGTTTCATCCAGGATGTTCTCTTTCGCTGTTGGGTTTGTGCCTGTGCTGGGACTCCTCATCCTAGAGGCATCACGGTTGCTGGTGGTTTCAGTGACCTGAATGGTGATGTTGGTAAAATGGCAGGGAGAAGGTTGCTGAGCAGAGTGAGCATCCTTATTGCTTATGAAAGATTTATTGACAGCACCGTGGATCAGACTACCTTTCGGTTTGGTTTTCGTGCGTCTCCCAGAATCCCTCGGTCGCCTGAACCCCGGCCAAGTGCAGGCCATTGGCTCTGCCCGCGCAGCCCTGGCCGCCTGTGCGCACGGGTCCGGGTCTGAGGGGACGTGCGCAGGGCCTTTTGTCTGAAAATATTCCAGATTTGATTTAAGAGATTCGGAGACCTGTTATTTGTGGAAGGGAAGCTGCCAATACAAATAGGAGGTAGATCGGTCCACTCACATACAACTGATTTGACAAGCATCTGTTATAATACTGAAGATTTGTAAACACTAAACAATGTTTTTACCTCCTTAAAAGTTTTGAGAACTTGCCAATATTGGCAGGAGGCAGAGACTCTGAAACGTGCTTGGAGAAACATGCCAAAACCATCGCGGCCGTTTCACCTATAGCCTTTTTTTTTTTTCCTCTCTCCCTTCTCTTTCTTTCAAATGTTTTTTTTTTTTTTTTTTCCTTCTGAAATGCCTTTTTCCCCCTCCCTTGATGGCCATAGAAAGATCTTTTTTTCTTTCTGAGAATGCATACAATAATTACTGCTTCATGCCTCGGCCTCTTCTTTGGAAGGAAGTTGAAATCTTAGAACACACATGTAAATATGGGAAGCTAATGCAGAATCAATCCTTCTTTAAAAGCAGAGGTGATTTATTCTAAGACTTATTGAGACGCTAAAATACAATACATAAACTGCATTCCTTTTCTTTCCCCCCTGTAAATCCAGGGGCATTAGAACTGTGTGAATTTTGTGGCTGATAAACAGTACCCAGTGTAATGGAATCGGAGTGATTCCATAAGCCTGAGAATTTCATCTCGTTAAAAGTATAAAAGAGTAAAACCATTTTATGCCCTGAATTTGGTCTCTGTTGGAGCCGTCCTTCCCCTGGATCATAGGACAACTTGGAGATATTATGGTATTGCGGCAAATGGTTTTCTTTGTGGGCGTGTAACAGTAAAGCTAATTTATGGCCAGTCTTTACCAGATGATCTGTATCAGAATCTACAATATACCCGGCACGTGGCAAGGTCACAATTTAAGTTGTTAAGGTCATAACCTTAGCCACCAGGCATTTGACCTTTTAGATAAAGTTAACCTTTGTTCATTAGTAGGCACTCAACCGAGAACTTTCTGGAGAGTTTTTTTTTTTTAAACTGCTTCTGTATAACTTCTGGTAATGTAATCGGATTCTAGAAAGATTCTCAGTTGAGTTAGTTAAATTTTGTAAGAGGTTAGACTTTTTAAGGGCTCATCTCTCGGAGAGAGGTATGTTGCTGTATCTAGGCCATAAAATGACAGTGTCACAATTTACTTTTCATAGTTATTATCTGCTGGGGGGTAAGAATGAATGCTGAGGCAGCTGTGTAGAGACATTTAAAAACCAAAATTAAACAAATAGAATTATGTTTAATTCAACTTTGCTAATTTTCAAGTGGCCTTAGGCCCAGAAGCTAAATCACAGTGAGCATCTTCACTTTTTTGCAGATGAAAAAATTTCTAAGGTCGGAAATATTTTCAGTGGCCTTAAAATTCACTTTGAAAGACTAATAAGTGACCAGAATTTGTCAGGTAGTTGCTGGAATTGTCAATTAGCCAGTGAGAGAGTGAATTGAACGTGTCCTAATGGTAGCAGTAGTAGTTTAGTTTTAAGGTACAAAGTGAACATTTTTGCAGTATTGTTTTAGTATAGTAGTTACTGTATGTGATTACCTCCACACTCCTCCTGTTACCGCCTTTACCTAGTGTTGCTTGGACCCTGGATAGTAAAGGTCCTGTCACTTACTGAAAGAGCTGTGGCAGTGTCTGGGAAGTCTGGTACCTGTCCTGGAACCCCGACGGGGGTATTACTGATTACCACATTACCTGTGCCATATTGTTCACTTAATTACGCTGTCCTGAACGCTCAGTTTAAATTATTTACGTTACTGCTGGTTTTGCTCTAAGAGGCCATGTATTATTCCGTTTCAACAAAGAGAAAGAGAGACAGACTCCCATTCAGGTGCATTTTAGTTTTATTTTGGCTTTGTGATTGCCATTCCTTCATACAGTAATAGAGAAAGCCGTGATATGCAGATAGACCAGATGGTCATGTTGACAGATTGAGAATTCACTTCCTACTGCTTCAGAGCAGGTGTAAGATGAAGAGTGTCTGTGTCTGAGCGTGTGTGCGCTTCGTGTGCATGTGTGCGCACACCCAGGCTGCACACAGAGTGCTGTTTAGAGCAATGGGAATGATTTCTTTTTTTTTTTTTTTTAAGCTGGTGCTTTAAATACAGCGTAACTATCTGTGTAAAGTTATCAGTGCATTCAGAAAAATAATTGTAAAATTTTTAAGTGAGTAATATTAGATTATTACAGTTTATAATTTTATGCCAAATTAGTTCTGATAATTTTTAAATGTTTAGGTAACTTACCAAGTTAGTTTGTGGCAACAGTACGTATCTGAAATATATTCAGTATGCTGTTAACAAGCATTTGTGTGTACGTGTGTTTACACACAATTCTAAGACTATACATTATGCAATTAAACTTCTTCAGTACCTTAATCAACTCTCTAGTAGAAAGTTGTGCAGTTAGCACCTGTGATTTATAGTAGTAAACTGTATTTGGAAAAAGCAGGGGTAAGGCTAACATATAGTGATATTTAATGAAGAGAGCAAGTACCGCCCTTTCTCAAATTCTGACTCTAACCTTAAACTAAACTGAAGGTGGATTTTGTGGCTGATTGATCTACTGTAACTTTTTGGTATATATGCACACTGTTTTAGAAAATTTCACTGATCTTTCCATTCGTCTTTGAATTCTCTGAAGGAGACATAGCATTAACAGTCAACAAACTTGAGATTAAATACGGCTTTTACATCCTTGAGTGTTTTCTGTGTAACTGGGATTGTAACAATGTCCTCTGTTTAGAATGTAGTAGCAATATCCTTTATCTAGAATGTAGTGAAAAAGAGGGAAATTGAAAGGCCGAGAGTGTACAGGAACAGAGAGAAAGGGTTGTTCTGGAGTGAACCTATGAAAGGAGGTCAGCTCATTTATGGCTCAGAGGTTTGAGTGTTGGTAAGAAATTTCCCAATGCTGCTGGCTTGGATTTGCCTTGTCTTCTTTTCCACCCAGTGATGGATAGCATTAATTTAAACCTATTTAGGGCTAGTGTGGGAGAAACCACAGTCTTTGTTGTGGTCACTGCTGTACACAGTAGGACTGGGTGTTCTACTTGGTTAAGGCCTCAAGCTGCTTCCAGAGGATGCAGAGCAGCCTGTTTGTTTTTTAAAATTTGCACAGAAGCAGCAACAATTCTAATTGCTCACAAATGTTAATATAGATTATTGAAAACAATTCTGAGGTTAGAATAGAAGAAAAAACATGAAATACAGATTGCATTCAGTGAATGTGCTAAAAACCATTTTATTATCATTTCAGCAATAATTTCCCCATGGTTGTTTAGAGATTAGACCTTGCTTTTAAATATATTATAAACTGTAAATCCTTGGGAGATGGGGCCAGGGGAGGGAAGAAGTCAGGTGGAGGAGGAGAATGAATGAACTAGCATGTTTTGTTAAGAGAAACAGAAAACCGTGAACTTAATCACAAATGGAGATGCTCTAAAAAGTGTTTTGGTTGAAGTAATGACTAAAAGGATCCTGAGCAGCAAGATATCAAGTGGAGCATTTATAATCCATCTCCCAGTAATATTTGCATTCCTTGTTTCAGACTTAGAGACTGTTGGGGGCTTTTGGAGGTTGTATTCAAATTTTTAGAAAGAAAAGTTTTGCAAAAACTCTCTGTCGTGCTTTGGTGTCCAGCGAGGGACACTGTGGCATGGGTAAACTTGGAAAATGGGCTAGTGAGATGTTTATCATTATCATTTTGCTTTTTAAAGGGTAACTTACAGTATTGTCAACATTTTGGCCATCGCCCACTAAGGCAACTGTAAGGTAGAAATGATTGATCCAAACTTTAAGGTCCCCAAACTTATCAGAATTCTCTAGCTGCTGCTAAGACAGAAATGACTTCTTCCCTAGGCTTTTCCCAAAATATTAGAAAACAAAGCTTCATGTTTTGTTATGGTAATTCAGCAGGGTGAAAGTGTACATTATCTACTGGAATTAGTCCTCCGATTGATATTCCAGTGAAACAGACCTGGCTTATGAGCCAAAGGAATGAGCCCGCAAATGACAAGTTGCAGCGACTTCATGGCAGAGGATACTTTTGCTGTTCTATTTGTAAAAGACACTAAATGAGATAAGATTGAGAGCAGTAAGCTCATTTGTGTTATGTATTTTGGTGAGTGTTGTTCTGTGATATACTGCTAATCTCAAACTCAGAGACGATTAGGACGATCTTAATAACTGGAGATTGAAGTGGAATAACTCTAATTTTTTTTTTTTGAGAATTTTAAACTTATTTCTCTTCATGTCTTTCACATATTTTCCTAGTGGTAAATATTTTGGACCTAGATCAATTGAGAGTAGAGAGAAGGAGACGAATGGAAAAAAGGCAGGCAGGCAGGCAGGCAGGCAGACAACTTTTAGTGAGTGTCTGTTTTGCAGCAAGCACAGTACTAAGTTCTGCCATACATTGTAGCTTTCTTTTTACTTTTTATTTCTTTTCTTTTCTTTTTTTTTTAACTTCACAGAAGTACTGTAAATAAGTAATGCACTGTCTATTTGTGCAGGTGAAAATCAAGTCTCAGAGGTGCCAAGTGACTTGTGCAGAGCATGGTTAAACCCAGGCCTCCTGAATCCAAATCCTTTGCTCTTAAAGATAAAATTCAGATCCATTCTATATCCCTCTTTATAGCCTGTTGTCTGGGGTAGGATGTCATTTAAATGGTATCACACACCTACCTTGAATCAAAAGGGGAAATAAGTCAAAATCCGGACTCTTCCCACGGAGATATTTTACTGTGGAGTTTGGTTTCTAGCCACATAACGAAGCCACACTTGGTTACGAGAGGGAGACATGGTCTCATGCTTTTTAGTGTTGGGGTCAAAATCTGGAATGACTTGTTCTTTTTTGTTTTCAGAATGTTGAAGTTTAGTGAATAGAAGCATTATAACATAGGTTTAAGAACTTTTTGGGGGGAAGGATAAGAGAAAGTTAGATGAATTGGTTCTAGGTGCTTTAGCAAGCCATTGAGAATTAAAGCAAGCATTATTTTAAAAATCAGAATTGCATGTCATATTTTGGTAGGTAGATTTTTGTACATTTTTATATGCACAAGAGATAATATATTTCTAACTTCTCTTGATGATTAGATTTAAAATTTTTAAATTTACTTTGCTCCAAAAAGATGCTTTGACCATGGCCTATGTATAATTATTTAAAAGAAAGCAAAAATGGAATTTTATTAGTTAAAAAATTGTTTTTTAACTTAAAAGACAAAGGAAGAAAATTGAAAATAGGGACAAGTTTCATCCTAATGCCCTTAAATGACTGATTTATTGATGGATTTATTTAATACCCCTTTAAACTTAGGCAAGATTACGTCTTAATGACTTCAGTGCAGGAGTTCAAAGCCTCACTCAACATGCATTGTATCATTGTAAATAGAAAAAAAGACCAGTAATTATAATTTAAATTACATTAATTCATTTCTATATTAATTCTTCTTGTCTTTATTTTTAAAAATATGCTGCTGAACCAAACTTATGTTGAATAAAATAGAAATATAACTTTATTTTTAAGTGTCTCTTTAGAAATGCTAATAAGTCTAAAAGTTAAAGTGTGGAGTACCAGCCACCCTAGAAAGGGAAAACTAAGGTGTGTAATAAGTGTAATTTAATTGGAAACAAAAGAAGATTGCAGTAAAAAACTAGGACTCACATCCCGTGGTCCTCTCCCTCAGGTTCAGTACTGCCTACCTTTTGATGTCTGGGGAGTGTTTACAGTGGTCCCAATAGCTGTGAGTTTCCAAGAAGAAATGATTTTCAGAACATTTATATTCATGTAAATATTTATATTCATGTAATACTTTTTTTGAAATGCTCTCTGGGTTAAAAAAGGTGAGATGAAGCAAAAGTAGCAATAAAACATATTTTTAAAATGAATAATATTTAAAAATTGGTGTGTGTGTCTCTGTAGCATCTGCCATTGTCAGGCTGTTGTCTTTGTTGCTATGGCTGGGGTGATTTTGTTTCCTGTTGTAGTTTTGCCAGCCCCGTGATTGGACAGTGCAACATGTTCATGCTGTTGGGGAAGACACATCTGTGGTGAGTCATATAGCTTTATCTGAGTGGTAATTTTGGGTAGAGAAAGGTATTTATCAGTGGATAATAGGAACTATGATGCTACAACATTAATTTTCAAAATTAGGGACATACTACTTATGATAGGAAACTCAGAACTGGCTCTTGTGTGTTATGTGCCTACCTCTTCCCTCTTCCCCTGTTCTGTGTATTTTAATTTTAAAGGGGTGAGTTACTTGATTTTAAGCTCCTGTGCAAAGTGAATATTGTACTTCCGGGACTCCACCATTGTCACTTTCAGACATTCCGTTGCCTTTCAAAGAAGCTGACGTTGCACGTCCTTAGGTTGACAAATTCTCATCAACTTTTGTGAAAATTTTGGCTGCAGAAGGAGTCAAGTCAAAAGAGGGCCACAGACAGATGGATTTCAGTGTTGAGATGACATCAAGCCCTTCTTGTGGCATTTTTAAACATTTCAAATGAATGAGGAATGGAAACGCTTAAAGAGCTCACTGTAGAATGAGTAATTAAGATACTGTGCATCTGCATATACACTTTGGTAGCATTCTATTCAACAGAGCTGGATGGGCTCAGATATAATAGCAGATTAACAATGAAAATCATGAACGTCTTCTATGCTGAATATAATTCATAAATAACATTAGATATTAAAAATGTTGTTGACGGAAAACAGCGTATACCTGAGAATGTATTTTTGGCATTAAGTAGTTCGAAGTTACAGATGAGTGGGTTATAAACGTTTAAAATGAAGCGAGGATTCTGGATCCGAATTTGGCAAAAGCTTTCTTTGTGTGTCTGTGGCAAGGTTTTTGTGTGGATGCGTTTTATATAAAAATTACTGAGTTGCTAAAGTTTCTGATTGATTCATCTGGTTGGCTTTTTATCCCCTTCTTTTAAATGGTGGAGGTTCTCTTTGGGAGAGTAGTTTCAAGTAACTTCTGAGAATGAAGTCTTTGTAACTTGATGCTGTTCAACAGCGTAACTATTGTTGTGTGTTCCTGTCAGGGAAAGATAGTCATTGCAATACTTTTATTGTATGGCCTCTTAATATGTGACAAGGACTTTTATTAAGAATTCTTTTTTCTCTTAAATGTACTTTTAGAAATCCCTTACCCTCCTGACCCATTCAGGGATTACAGTGGTTTTTAAGAAGGTTCAAATGAATTTTTATTATTTTCTCAGCTCATTTACAGCCCAGACAAAAGTCTTACTTTTAAAAAAAGGTTTGGAATCACATGTTTTAGATTTTCTGTGAAATAAGGTGGGACTAGGAATTAACAGAAAAGTGCCACCCCATCAGGCCCAGGATGAGTGCAGTCCTTAGAGAACGAGGATCTTGCAGCCTGAAATGTTAGGATTGGAAAACGAATTGTTCTAAAGATATTTGCCCCTCATCTCAGAAAAGACAGCAAACATGCAAAATGGATAAATGTAATCCTTTGTACTTTGACCACTTACATTTTTAACTACAGTGACTCTGATTTCTCTAGAAAGGTCAGAGGTTTCAGACAGAAAGCTTTGTGATTCTTCAAAGAGAGACACTTTCAATTTTGCCGTATAAAGACTGATTATGCCCAGCTTTTTACTTGATTTGCAGTTGGGCCTTGGAGGTGCTGGGGTGGGGGCGATGCTGAGTAAGTGGAGTCGGGTCATGAGACAGCAGAACTGGAGGGAAACAGACAGACTGGAGAGGAACCGAGATCACACTCAGAGGTTCGCATGTTTGGCCCTTTGTCCCCAGTCACCTTTCTAACAGTGACGGAGAAGCTGTCCCTGTAACCGTGCAAGTCTTGCTTTGTGCTGGAGCATTCTGTGGCAGCTTCTTTTAAACACTGGGCCCTTCGAGGAGTTTACAGAGTTCACAAATGGGGGCCATTTCTTAGGGTTGGCTTTGTTGGTTTTCTGAATTGTAGATATGGGTTTCTTCGGTTTTATGTGGGTTTCTTTGTTTCTGTTCTGTTTCCTTTTTGGACTTCTCCAGGTTTGGGAGAATTTTTCATGTTGGGTGGTGGAGGTGGAGGCTACTAGAGATGGTAGAAGGCTTTTGTTGTGGTTTACTTCTGTTATTCAGGAAACAGAGGTTCAGAGAGTGTTGGTAACTCACCCAAGGTCACCACCAGTGGTGAGTCGCAGAGCCAGGATGAGAGCCAGACCCGCCAGACCCCAGGCAAGCGGCGTTAACCTCTATGGTATTTAACTTGGCTCTTATAGATTATTTTATTAGCTCTTCATATAAACCTTACCCTCGAGGTAGGGGAGCTTTTATAACTGCCTTTATGCTGGTGAGGAGACAGGCGTGTCCATGGGACAAGGTTAGGAAGTGGCGAGGGCCGGTGACTGGGTCCAACACTTCTGTGGCCTGTTTTTGTCTCTCAGGTGTTCCCCAAGGTACCAGCCTCCCTAAGCTGCACCTTGGAATTTATGGATGGGTTTAAAAGTGTTCTCTGAAAGTCCACAGTAGTGCTGAAATCTATTGTTTTCTATGAAGTTTAAAAAGTAATGAGCAACTAGACCTTGTTCTGGATTGTTAATAGATTCAGAATTTCATACTTGAAGGAAGCTTAGGGGAAACATTTATTTTACAGGTGAGGAAGCTAAGTCCATGCACCCCAGGAGCTCTGGAGATAGAAAATTCTCGTACAAAGTGGGGAGTAGTTGTGGCCCCTTGTTACCATGTGCATCAGGGATGCTCTTTGGTTGACGTTGACCTAGAAGATGTATCTTGGTTGCTTTTATTGACAGGTTGCACCATGTTGTGTGGCAACTCAGCTCAGCAAACATGTTTTGAGCACTCACTACCTATTAGGCACCGTGCTGCGTACCAGAGACAAACAGGTGAAGAAAATGCCATGAGATGAGTTGACGCCGTCTTAGATGAAATTTCCTCAGAAACAGATTTTAAGGCTTTTGACGTTTTAAAATTAGGATTCTTCCAACTAACAGCCCATGTGAAGTTTTAAACATTTGCAGAACTGGTTGTTGATAACTGCCTTTTGACTGGGCAATTGGTGTACGTGGAGGAATTCTATCATTTGATGATACGTCCACTATGTGTTAATTTTTTGTTTTCTTATGTCAAAAGTATCTACGTAAATGGAAAGAAAATCCAAGCAGACACAGACCAGGGCACAGGTGGTTTCTATTATTAATAGTTCACCGTAGCATGTTTTCTCTAAAGAAAGCTGGTGATGCACAAAAGAAGTTTGACTTCTTTTCTTAAGGACATCCTTTGAGTAATCCTGCAGTGTAAAACGGAGTCACAGGCAAACTAAACAGCAGGAGAACTGAGGGAGTGACAGACAGACACGCAGGGAAGGCCTCGAGAGCAAGCCGTGGTGAATTCATTTGGCAGCTGGTAGTGGCTCCTAAAACTCAGCCAAGTCCCAGCAGCAGAGCCGCTTCAGTTCCCCTACTTCGCTCCATCCCCGGAGCAAGCTAGCCATCTTGAGACTTGGACACGGAAGTGGATTTTAAGTCATCCGAGGTCTCAGGCCGCTCTGCCTTTCTTTCTCTTGTGAAAAGCAGACAGGTAGGTGTGACATTCAGTCAGAAAGCATGGCCCTGAGTGAGTGTGCTGGTGTGGTAACGGGACAGCTGTGACGGGGACAGAAAGGAGAACCGTGGCTTGTCCGAAAAGTGAAATGCAGGCAACCGCAGAGGTGACCCGGTGGTCCCACATAGTGGACATTTCTTGGTCCCTATTATATCTGCTTGTTGTTTAATCTGAAAATGAAATCTGTTTTTTTGCAGCCACTAATATGTGTGTTTTTCTTTGGACAGAGCACAGAAGAAATGATTTGTTCTGTCATTATTTTCAAAAGGCAGAAAATGTGTGTGTGTGTAACGTGGAGAACGGCCTGGGATTGTCATAGAAACTCATCCTGAACACTGTAAATAAAAATGGTTGGGGATTAGTCACAGTGGCATGTGGGACATCATGGAACTCAAGACAGATTTCTTTGTTTTCCAGTCAGTACGAGAACTTGGTAGAGTTCCTGGGATGCTAGCAGCTCAGTTCCTCCAGGGAAAACCATGTTGACTTCAGATTAAATAAGCCACTTGGATACAAATATCCAGATTTACCTGATGATTTTAGCAATATCTGATGTTCCCTTTACTTTAAGAGTGTCTTGGTTCCAAATAATGAAAGTTTAACAAGTTTAAAAATGTCTCCGTTTTCACTACTAATCTCTAGAATCACCCTGCCTTTCTTTTCCTTCCTTGCCCACACCAGGCCCATTACTTACTTGTAATCCTGAGTAGCGTTTTTACAGATCTGGTCTTCATTCTGTTTTTTTTTCAGTCTTCCATTTTTTTTCATGAAATACAAATAAAACTGAACATGTTAATGTAAACAATCTTTAAGACTGCTATACATTTTAAATTATATATATTCAGGTTAGAATTATGAGTCTATAATTATGAGTCAATATAACACCCCTTTTCTACTTTCAGTCTGTTATTTAGAGGGAAATTGTTTCAGGGGATTCTCATTGCCTAAATTTGACATCTGGAAAAAAGGATTGCTTGTTTTTAGATTTGGAATGAATCCCCAGTTGCAGAGTCCCACCTAGGTGATAGTTCAATAAACTGATGTCTTAGCCTTGAACCCTTGAACTTTTGAAGGTAGGAGTTGAACTCTGTGAGGGGATTTCAGGACTTAAGGAACTTAGTGTTATAGAGTGACTTGTGCTTCTGACAAGGCCCCTTTCACTTAATAATGCTGTGCATTATTGAAGGTTCTTATTTGTTATCAAGACAATAAATGCAGTGTTTAAGTAAGGGCAAGGTGTATTGACACAAACGTGGGGTAATTAGCATGAGTAAGTTACCTTTCTGGACTGAGTGACCCAGTGAACATAACTAATCTTGAGACTGGAGACAGCACATGCAAAAAAACAGGTGAGAATTTTGGTGCATGGACAATATAGGGGCAATAGGCAAAATATATCGTATATTCATTCATCCATTCATTCATTCATTTCTTTGTATTACTCCTCCACTCGCACGTCCTCACCCACCTTCCACTGGCTAGTGCTACTTCAGCCTTTCACCCCAGCGTTGGGCTAACGGCTCCGTCCCTATGTCCCTATAGCGTCCTGGTAGCACTGTCTTACTGTACTCACCCTTAGCACTTCCTGTGTCATTATAAAGTGATCTGTCTCCCAAATTGGGCTGTGATTTCTTTACGAACAGGGACTGGATCATACTTGTTTTTGTGTTCCCTGCATGGGGTGCGTAGGGCCTGGCACTTATTAGTATGTGCTCAATATCTTTGTTAATGGAGAACCTGGGTTGAACAAAACAAAAAATGGGAGCAGGTTATAGTCTGAGTTTAAAAACTAGGTAACATAGTATTTGGGTGTTCACCTCGAGACTGAATTTAAGCCCAAGCATTTTTTGATCAGAATGATTTTCTTTTCTTACTTTATTGTGTTATCTGATTCTGGTTCTTCACCAAAATCCAAAGATTCATGTTAACCTAAAGGAGTTATTGACATGTGAATAATCTTAATTCTGAAAAAAAAAGCTTTGGGGATGCTAGATTTATTTATAGAAAATTATGTAGGCTATTTGTTTTTCCATCTAAGATCCTGGTCTTGGCTTTTATCTGAACTGTTTACCCAGAAAAGATGATTCGAAGGTGATAGACTAATCTAGCCATTGCTCCATCTTACCTGTGGAAGTCATCTTTATACGAACAGCCGTTTATCGAGTACCTACTGTGTGCTCGGTATCTGCTGGGAAGGAAAAGAACGGCTTTTCCTTTTATGCTGTTGAATTTGCAAAGAGTACAATCTTGATTAAAAAAGGAACCCTCTCCTCATATGGACACACTTTTTTTTGATTTTGAATCACGCACTGTCCTGCTCTGCAGGAAGAGGGTCCGTCAATCATATCCTTATCTCTGGTGAACATTTGCAGGTTTGTCCGTCCTCACTGCATAGGGCAGATTTTGGCGTGGTTACTTACTCTAAGCTAGGAGAGGCCAGGGCAGTAGTGGTAGAAAAGTCAAAAGAGCAGAATTAAGGAGCCCAGCCCAGTTAGATATGGTGAACTCATACGTTTCCGCCTCCTAGTCAGTGCTTTACTCTCATTAAAGCTGCTAGACCGATTTCATTAGCTCCAAAATGCACCAGCATATGTAAATCTTCTTTGTTTAATTGGAGACCTATTGATTGTAGGTAACATAAGCCTCTCCAAGGGAAACAGAACCCAACTGAAGATAAGAGTTTCTTCCCCCCAACACATACGGCATTCACGATTTTATTTCTCTAGGCATGTTCATTATCAAAACCATTCCACTGCAGACTTTCCCAGAAAGTGTTTCCGTCTGGCTCTGTTTTCATATCTAAAAGCTCCTACTGGTTTCAGCAAAGGATAATGGAAGGATTTTGACAGAATATACAGTTTTCTTTCTTTTTTTTTTTTAACTGTAACTTTAAGAATAATGAGAAAGAAAAACTTATAAAATCATATGAAAAATAATTTGCTTTGAAGAGACTAAGTCGTCTTTTGTGTTTTCATAGACTGCTCAAAGGGACTGAATTTTGGCCCTCTTCTTTGGTGAACCATCAGCAGCAATATTCCAGTAAAGAATGAAAACTAGAATGTAATTTTTCACCTTACATTCTAGTTGGATCTCAGAGTTGCAAAGAGGATAGTGTACCAGCCTGCACTTTGTAAAGTGATACAAACTATGGGATTTTCCCAGTGTGCTTCCTAGGATGGGGACATCTTATAGATGTTTAAACTAATGAGAAAACTTACATTTAGTTCTATATCTTCCTGCAGTTCCACTTTATTTCTGAAGTGTAAGATTCAGGTCAAGGTCAAGGTGTAGCTAGTTGCTTATAAGGAAATAAGAATCTTGAGAAGGAGAAATATCAGTTCAGATGTTGTAGTCATACAATAACTCAAACATTATTTTTAAATGACAAAAAATTAGGTACTGGAGAGGTAAATATCTCTATTTTCCCTTCCTTAAAATTGTACCGAAGTTATGTTTAACATTAAGAACTTGAATTAGGAAGCAGTCTCACTGCTGTATTTCTTAAGAGTATTATTGATCTCTGAATGAAATATTTAATTACTGAAATTAGAGCACCTTGGAAAAAAATTGGTTAGTTTCTAATTTTATAAAGTAGTTGATGCTCTAGCAATGCATGCATGGCCTTCCTGTAATGTTCATCTGTTCCCTGTGTGGCTGGTTGAACACTTCTCAGGTAGGAAGGAGGGTATGTTTAGATGGCAGAGAGTGGAGAGATCTTGACTGGTAGGGAGTAACTTTATATCAGCCACTATAATGCTTATCAGTGAAATTCTAACTCATTTAATTATTACTTAGTTCTCTGATTATATTTTTGGATCTGAGAGAAGATGATCATCGTCATTCTGGAAAAGTATGGCTGGACAGATGTTACTATTGTAATTTCTTAATTCAGGACACCTGGGAAGGTGTTTTATTAAAGTAGAACACCTTTTTTTTTTTTTTTTTTTTTTTTTTAAAGAAGAATGTATCTGTGTACCTACAAAAATGGATGTGGTGAAACCCTGACTGGACTTGTGATGAAATAGGGAACTCTCCAGTTCAGCTCTGGTCATCTCTGAGTACTGCATGCACTCATGTTCAGTCAGGTTTCTTAAAAAATTTCTTTTGGAGATTTCGCATAGAAACTCAGGTCTATAGCCAGATTTTGAATATTACCATTGGAAGGAAGCTTTGTACTCATCTATCGTTTCCTCTCTCCCAAACCACAAAAATCCCACCTTGTTGATTTCTTCTCATATATATGATAACGATGTGTGTGTGTGTGTGTGTGTGTGGTGTATGTGTGTGTATGAGAGAGTGCCTAGCTATTTACAACAAGCCTGTTTCATCCTTTCTTAGTCCCTTCCCAGGAATAGAAATTTCTTTGAAACCAAGCATAATCAGAAAATGAAATTGAACGTTAGAAGACTGAATGATGCATTTTAAGCTGAACAGAAATGTGGATTATCTGCTGTTTGAATTTGTCCATACTGGAGTTGAGTTACCTCGTATACCACTGCATCCTCCCTTTTTAAATGGGAAGCTGAGATTAAATTTAAAATACAGATTATTCACACCAATCAAGTAAAAAGGAAGATTTCCCCCTCTAGTTTGGCTATTCATATATTTTCCAGGGGAGGTAAAGGCATTATTAAAATAATTTGCAATAGAAATTCAAATATATTTCTTTTAAACCTTTTGAAGCCTATTGCTGAAAGGTTCTAGGATATTGTGAAAAATCCTTTTGTTTTAATAAACATTAGTGGGTTGGTTTCTTATTGATTTTCACTTTATTTTTCAGTGTAAGACTATATGTAAATTATGACACATAATAATGAAGTGAAAACCTATGTACCTACTACATAACCCAAGAAAGAAAACGTTACCAGTACCTTGTGCCCTAAAAGTATCATCCTGAAATCCCCCCCATTAGCATGAGTATTATGTTTATCATTCCCCTCCTATAAATGTTTTTTAATCACATACATGTATACTAAATATATTGCTCAATTTTGCTTGTTACTAAGTTTTATCAAAATTATATATACATACATGCTTCTGGAGATTGCATTTTCACTCAACATCATGTTTCTAATGTTACTGCATATACAATTAACCCTTGAACAGTATGGGTTTGAGCTGCACTGGTCCACTTACCTGCAGAATTTTTAAAAAGTGCTAGAGCACCACATGATCCAACACTGGTTGAATTCGAGGTTGTGGAACTGTGGACACGGAGGGCTGACTGTGAAGTTTTATGCAGATTTTCAGCTGCGTGGGGGTCAGTGCCCCCAGCCCCCATGTTGTTCAAAGGTCAACTGTACTGTAATTTCTTCTTCTTTCATCTTGTATAATATGCCATTGTGTGATGGCTCTATGGGGGTGTTTCCAGTTTCTTGTTATTAGCAAGTGTTATGAATAGTAGCATGTCTTCTGGAGCATGTGTATGAGAGTTTCTTTCAGGTATATGCTTAGGAGTAGAATTGCTGAATCATAGGGCATGTAAGTGTTATATTTTTTAAAAAGATAATCTTACTTTATTTTATTAAGTAGTTGTACCTATTTATACTCTCACTAATAGTAGCTGTTTACAAAAGATTCTGTTGATATACATCCTCTCCAACGCTTGCCATGCCAAATTTTTAAATTTTTTGCCATTCTGGTGGCTATAAAATAATATTTCATTGTGGTCTTAATCTGCATTTCTAATTTGGTTAGTAATGGAATTAAATTTTTTTTGTGTATCTGTTAGCCACTATCTTTCCTTTTCTGTGAAATAAATGGTCAGATCTTTTACTCATTTTTCTATTGTCGCTTATTTTCTTTTTCTTTTTCATTTGTAGGAGTTCTTCATATATCCTAGTTTTTACTCCTTTGTGTTACATGTTTGCAACTATCTTTTCATAGTTTGTGGCTTGTCTTTCATTTTCTTTAATCTTTGATGAACAAAAATTCTTAATTTTAATATAAATTTTATTACTCCTTTGCTTTACAGTTAGTGCTTTTCTATCTTGTTTAAGATATCCTTCTTTACTCTGAGTTTAGAAATATATGGTAGTTTTTATACATCTTTAAAGGTTTAGCTCACATTTAAGTTTGTATTCCACTTGGAATTTATTTTTGTGTATGGTGTGAGGTAGGGATCCAATTTCATTTTTTTTTTTCTCTATGAATAACGGTTTTCACTCTTGTCATTTGTTAAATAGTTTCTCTAGTCCCAAATGATCTTCAGTGTCATCTCTGTCATTTATTAAGTTTTCACATTTGTGTGAGTCTCTTTCTAAACTCTCTGTTCTATTCCAGTGATCAGTTTGTCTACTCTGTGTCAAGACCATGTTGTTTCACCTGCTAAGCCCTTATAGTTAGTTCTGATATCTGATAAGGCAAATCCTTTACACCTTTTCTTAAAGAATGTTTTACTTATTCTTGACCCTTCACTCACTTATATATACTTTAGAATCGTTTTGTCAAGTTTTATGGAAAATCCTGTTGGGATTGTGTTTAGAAATGTATGGAGTCTATAGATGACAGATGAATTTGAGGAGAATTGGTATCTTTTTGCTGTCACATCTTACTACATCTATGAACATGGTATGTCTCTCCATTGATTTACATCTTATCTTTCAATAAATTGAATTATTTTTCACCCAGGTCTTAAGTTTTTTGTGAAAGTGCTTTTGTTAATTGTGTTTTTAAAAATATGTATTTTCTGTGTTTCTAGTGTAGAAATATAGTTAATTTTTGAATAGTGATCTTATATCTACCTATATTTACATATTTTTCGGCCAATAATTTGTCTAAGTTATTTTGTGTTTACTGTGGCCATAATCACAGATTTTCATTTATGCTGTTACAATCTTATGCTTTTATTTTCCGTACCCTTCTCACTACACTGGCTACCTCCAATTCAGTGATTAATTAACCTGTGACGGTGGACATCCTTGACTTTTTTCCTGGGTTTCCTATTTATTTTTTTATTAATGAGTGAAACTGAGTTAATGCCTTACTCTTTAAATATTACATTTGCTGATCACATTTTAATCAGAGAAAGGTCACACAAGACCTTGCCTAGTTTTGTTAATTTTTCCCCAGTTTTTCTTATTAGGTTTGTTGAATTGAAACTTCAAATTCTCCTGGCAGATTAGTTCATGCCAATGAAATAGTATAAATTATTGAGTGAGTGATGTTTTGAAGAATGCTGTCACCTAAAACTTCGAAACGATAGGCTCACTTGTATATATGAATCATTTTATATGTTTCAGTGAAGACAAATATTATATTTTGTATTGACTTGAGATTCTTTGATACTGTAGCATGTGAATCAGCTTCTTAAATTTTGACGAGCTATAGAATCCTTAAGTGTCATTTTTCACAATTTAAAATGCCTGATTTGGATGGGTTTATGTTTTCCCTTTTCCTCATGCAATTTTTGTTAAGACTTGAACAGATTACTCCTAATCTTGTGAGCAGACTGCAGGAAGACAACTATTAAAAGTAGAAAGCTATTAAGCAGTCAGGGGTTTATTATGCTTTAGTGTTTTGTTTAAGTCTGTTCTTAATTGGCTGATTAATGTACGTGAAGTCCTTTTCCCCCCTCCATCTCTACAGATGGCAAATGGTAGGTCCCAACTGTCATTGTTCGCAAAAAAGGTTATGGTTCAAAGTCAAAGATTCAGAGATACGACAATAATCAATCATAGGAACTTGTCTCAGAGTGCCCAGCCAGGCAAAAGTTAGGCAGAGTAGTAATATTTACTCAGAATCCTTTAGGAGCTTTTTTTTTTTTTTCTTTGGTTTGTTCTTGATTTTATTTAGAAAAGATTATTTAATTAATAGAAACGTCTCTCTGAATTTAGTGTCCAGCAGTTAAATAAATATGAAAAATATGAAAAAGAATAGTAAACAAGTTTTCTGTTGGTTATCAAGTATGGCTGGAATTTAGGTCTATAGTTTAAAAATGAGCATAATAGAGAAAGTAACATTCTTAATATATTGAGATTAACAGAACACTTCTAAAGGAATACCTTTTTTCCATTTTCACGTGAAGATGATTTATCATGGTTAACTTCCTTTTTTTAGGGGGAAGAATAGAATTATGTTCTCATATCGATCCATAAAGAGGATTTGCATTTTATTCATACTATAAAAGTACCTTTAATGGATACATTGTGGTAATTGAATCTATACTGTGTATCACTATCAAAGTATCTTTTTAATTATTTTATGTTATATAATTCAGTAACTAAATTGAAGTCATGGGGAAGGAGATGACTGTATTACATCTTTTAAGTATAATGTATAGCCTTTAATATCCTTAAAGTGGATGGCAGTTAAGGACATTTTTAGTTGAATGCAAAAGAAAGAGAGAGGGAGGGAGAGAGAAAGAGAGAGGGGAGAGAGAGAGAGGATTCCATTACATTCAGCACAGTATGAAACTAAGTCAAAGGAGTTTTGTTAATTAAATTCAATTGCCATCCATTAGACCAGTGGAATGAGATGGCTCTGCCAGGACGCTGACACAGCACAGGTATGCAATTTGGCTAAATGGCCATTTCTAAACCATAGCACACATTTCGCTACTTGTTCACTTTTTTTTTTTTAAGTGAGAGTTTTCACTCTTAAAAAGTCAAAGAGTAACCAGTGCTCGCTGAAGGGTAAAGGTATCATTTTTATGCAGTCTATTGAGAAGCAATTAGTTTGTTGACTTGGAAATGTGCAGTTCACAGGGAGACGATTTGGGAGAAAATGGTTTTTTTTAAAATTATACAGTATCTGCAGGCAAGCATACTAACATGTATAACGTGTCAATGTAGGCACATGTATGCGTTTTAAAATTTAGTTGTCTTTTAATATAAACCTATTTGACTCAAAATTATTCCTTGAATTTTTAAAAACATCCTTGATTTATAAGCTTGATTATAACTATAATCAAGGTATATAATTGGGGGAAGTTATAATAATTATGGGAATTATGAAATGAAATTTAGGTGGTTGGTAAATGTATCTACATTTTGGCATAAATCACTACTTTTAGAGGCTTTATATGTCAGACTGATAAGTTTCTTACCATGGTGAAATGACAAGAATACCACTCAGGCACTGGCTGACACATAATTTTGACAGCCAGCAAGATTGCAGTGTTGCTGAGTGCACAGATTTCCACTTCCTGCCAAGATTAAAATTGGCAAAAACCAAAAAGGATATTAGGGATTGTCACTTTAAGAAGAAATAACATGTTAACGTTCTGCATGCGCCTGAGAGATAGAAAGGTGCTCTCTTGAACTGTAGTCTGTTGGATTCTGCAAGTTTGCAATCAATGGAAGAGTCTGCTTCATGTGAGCATCAAAAATCAAAATAAGTTGGGGTTTTCTGACATTTGTGGTAATAAAGCTCATTATAGTCTCACTTAATGGGACGTTTTCATTTTTCTCCTGTATAAGAATTCTTCACAAAAAGTATAAGCTAAGTTTCCCAACAGCGCCTAAAGAACAAAGGCCTACTTCAGGTTCGTGAATTTGAAGACAGAAGGCCTTACTTCCTGAATGCTCTGATTTTTTTCCTGTTCGAGCAGATGGTTTTTCTTTTTATAAGTTGCCAGATCTTTTCCTATAACAAGAAATGCTGTTTATTGAGAACCTACTATGTGTGCTGGGTTCTGTACTAGGCCTTCGAATCTTCTATATTTTTTTCTTGCTTAGGAGTTTTTGTTTCAATCTAGGTGTAAAAATGAAGAAAAAAAAAGATATCCTATGTTGTGAAAGAGTCAGACTCTGAAATCTGCTTATACTTTGCTATTTACAGTAAGTACTTTTGAAACAGCTGTACACGTTCAAATGAAAGTAGCAGTGTGGAGTGGGAAATGTGGGAGCATTCATTTGTGAAGACTATGCATTTCTCCAGCTTTATGGCCAACAGAAAAGGAGATTGTTGTGCGTTCTATTAAATACTGCCAGTATGATTAATTTAAAGGGTTACATTTTATTGAACCCTGGTGTAGATGTTCTTTGTCAACCCACATTCACAGCTAGTTAGAGTGTGTGTAGCATTTATCAAAACTTTCTGGAGCCCCTCTCACCTCATTAGCATCTGAATCTCTATTCAGCAGTTAATGTCCGTTACTGCTAGAGTGCTCAATTCTTGTTTTCAATAAGCCAGTTGTAAAATGTCAGACTGTCACTTACAATATAAAAAACCAAAAATGATGGTATTTGTAAAAATGTTATCACCTCATAAAAACAAATTGTAAAGACATGAAAGTGATCTTGCTATGCTGGGCTTTCAGAAGGGAGTAAGTACAGCTACTTTAAATACCAGTAGTGTAGATTCCCACACTTTTCTACCAATGGAGAGGTTTACACAAGCATAATTTAAGTTACAATTACACTAATTAACATCTCATTTGCATAAATTGTTGAAGTCAAAACAACAAAGAATTTTCTAAGAAGCTTAATCCTATTTGTCCAAAATAGAAAGATTTTTTTTTTTTTTTAAAAAGCCATGCTCTAAAAATTGGCAGCTTGAGTATGTCTTTAATATGTTGAGCTGTGCCATTTAAAAAATAAATGCTTTGTACTTGTTTAAGAATATATTTATCTATCCTTTTTGGAATCTTTCATTTTTAGTATGCTTTAAAAAGAAAACTCAGTACATTCTGGTTCCTAAATCAGTGATGACAAGAGATTAAAATCAAGGTACAGTATCATTTATATGTAGTAGTGTAGCGTTAGGTGTGTGATGAAGTGTGTGTGTGTGTGTGTGTGTGTGTGTGTGTGTACAGGAGTTTGTAAAGTGTCTCTGTAGTTTATCCATGGTCAGTTAAATTTTTAAGTCCTGGCTGGTCTCTTTCACACTGTCCAGGTGTTCTCAGTGTCTTGTATTTGCCTTTTTGTTGCTGTAAATTAAGGGTATGTTAAAGATCGTTTTACCCAGGCCTTCTTCATGTGTGATAATTCACACCTCTAGTCAGAAAACTTGTTCTTTAATGACCACCCAAACGCAGTTGGCTTCCTGGGGGGTGACTTCGTACCATAAACTGTCTTCTTCTCTAAGACTCATTTAAAATTAGGGACATGTTTGCATACAGTGGATTAATGAAGTTTTCATACTAACCCACAAAACTCTGCTGTACTTTCCTCTGTAGGTCTAACATTTATTTCATGTGCAATTATTGTAACCAATGAGTTTGCATGAAGTACATTGTGCATATAAGGAAATAAATGTCACCAGCAAGGTTTAGGATTTTTTATTGTTAATTTGTATAGTAATTTGGGGTTGAGGAATTAAAATTAGGCCGCCTAGTTAGTATTTCCAGTGCCTTATTAGCCCTAAAATTGTGACAAGATCAGGAATAAGATTAGATTGAAAGTTTCACTTTAAAACTGTATGTCTGGAAAGCATTTCGTTTATAATATATAGTTTATTCTTATTTATTTTTTATAGTCTTACTTTACATATGTTCTTTAATTTGGTCTTACAATGTCAAGTTCATAAATTACGGTCTTAGAAATAATTAGTTAATTTACAAATAGGTATTGATTGTTAACAGCACCTGAGCCATTGTGCTAGGTTTGGTGAGGGATGTAAGCTTATACACACACACACACACACACACACACACACACACACAATGTAGTCCTTGTGTGAAACATACGTCCATCTTGGGGCTATGTAAATAAATAAATGCCAAATGAGAACGTGTTTTGCAGAAATGTGGAAGAAAATTCATGAAGAATTGGGACAGTCTAGAAGCCTTTTGTGTAGAACTAGATTTGAGCTGTGAATTGAAGGGTTGTTTGGAATGAGTTGGCAAGGAGGGGTGATGATCGGGATTAGTGGGGAGAGGACCTGGAGAGCAAGGCAAAGAAAGGCGTGAGTGAACGTGCAGAAGGGCTCTGCAGGGCTCCAGGTCAGGTAAGGGGGCAAGTTTGGTTGCAGTGGGGCTTTGCCTAGGGGAGGGCATTTAGTGCCCTTGTAGGGTTTTTGAACCAGGGGTGTGACATGTTTCACAAAGTGTTTTGGCAAGATTAATCATGAGGCTTAATGCAGGGAGCCTTGAAAAAGGAGGATAGAGTAAGTCTAGGGACAGTGAGCTTTTTTAGTTGTCTCAGCACAAAAATATAAATCATGGTGGTTTTTATTTCCTGTCCCCTGAGTTGTATAATGAACTAAGTAAATGAAATGGCAAGGGTACTTTTGAAAAAACAAAACAAAACAAAACAAATGATTTCTGATTCTGGGTGGTGCTTAAAAGTTAAAAAGATACTTCTATATGATAAAATATCTTATTTCTATTTATTTTTAATAGTGATTAATTCTCTCTATATATTTAGAAAGATGGATATGGAAAAAATGAACATTATTTCCTTTCTCCTTTCAAAGAAAAATGATCTCCAGATTATTTTCCCATCTATTTTTTAAGAAGTTGATTTTCAGAGAACACATTTCTGATTCTTTTGAGCATGGCCAAATTGTTTCATTGTCAATATTTGATCTTTCTTGGAAGTCGAGGGCATGTCAGTTACTCGGGAGAATGTTCTAGACTTTTCTGCTTATCTTTTAAAGGCCTATCTTTGATAAAGTTGGACATGGTGTGTACATGGTGACTTTTATCATTCTTTTTGTCACTTTTCTATGTTTACCTTGTTCATAGTATGTAATCTGAGAGTGCCTTCGAGAGACTAGAAGAGATTTGACCTCAGACACCACATTTTGGGTATTTTCATTTAACTGGGAGAAAATTGGGTATTATATGCAGCCAGGAAGGTAGGATGCATTGGCATTGCTAGAAGTACTCATCTTAAATATTCAAGGAATATGTATCAGTCATTTACTAGAAGTAAGGTAACATGGTGTATGTTGATAGAAGAATAGTGAAAAACCGAGAAGTTGTCCTTCCCTTCAGGTGCTCAGAGGTTGGCAGAGGAAAAGGCAGAGCACTTCAGTGCTGTGTTTTATGTAGAGCACAAAGGACCCACGTGGCCCCGGAGAGGAAGTACAGGCACACCTTGGAGATAATGTGGGTTCGGTCTCGGACCACCGGAGCCAAGGGAGTATCACAGTAAAGGGAGTCACCGGGAGTTTTTGCTTTCCCAGTGCATACAGAAGTTATGTTTGCCCTATACTGTAGTCTGTTAAGTGTGCGGCACTGCTGTGTCTTAAAGAACAGTGTACACACTTTAATTAAAAAATACTTTACTGCTAAAAAAATGCTAATGATCACCTGATAGGCAGGGTTGCCACAAACCTTCAGTTCGTAAAACACACAGTATCCGTGAAGCATAATAAAGCGAAGCCGGGAAAACACCGCGTGCCTGTGTGGGTTCCGAGTTGAGAAGGAGAAGGGCTTCGGTGAAGGACAGGACACTGCAGCGGGGCCTTGTAGGTGGCGAGGGACACGGAGGGACCCAGCGCGCAGCCGGGCACGGGGGCGCGGGTTCCGGACATGGCACGTGGTTGGGGTGGAGCCCGGGGTGCCGGGTGTATGCGGCCTCTTCACTTCTGTCCGGTTCACTCCGCAAGCAGGGGGCGAGGCTGCCCCCAGGGGCTCACCAGCGGCTCCCTGGACGGAGTGGGAAGAGCTTGTCCCCTCGCCCCGCCTCAGAGAGGGAGAGGGGCCACACGTGGTTCCTCTGATCCACGGTCCCTTGACGTGGTTAAGAGTTTTGGTTCAAGTGCTTATTGAAAATTTCACATTCCTTTAACTAAAGTCTGAAAATTCTGAACTTCTAAGAAGGTGGTGAAGGCCGTAGATCTCTCTGCCCTTTCCCTTCGTTCACTTGCAGCCGGATTCTGCCTTTCCCCCCAGGGTGATCTGAGGAAAGTTGGCCCTGTCTTCTGTCTTCTCTTGGGTCACAGAGTCCCCTCTTTTCCTCCCCCAAGAGAGTCTGATGCTGGTTAACTCTCCTTCCAGGGCTGCCCAGTTACTACAGAGGTCAGTGGTTATAAATGCAAGGCCAGAATTAGAGTGCGCATAGTAGTGCTGGAGAATCCTTATAATGCTGGGGGATCCTTCAGTTATCAGTGGAATTGTCTGCTGGACTTGAGGAAGCTTTGTATGTAGTGAAAGCAAGACCCTGAGTTAATTAAAGTAACTTCACAGTACACATCTACCACTGCCAGTGCGGCTATAAATAATCGCAAAGTTAAGGATTTTTAGTAACTGCAAATGGATATTAGAAAGTTTAGATGACCTTCATGAAGAAACAAAGTTGGCTCTGGAACTCTGCCTAGCAGGAATGAGGTTTTGTGAATTTGATAAACACTGCTGGTTGTTAAGGCATCTTCCGATAGGTGAAAAGTGGTTTTTTGATGTGGTGCTGCCTGGCATGCATCTTCTCTATGGTCTATTATCTTGTGGGAATGACATTCGTTAAGTTGGTATCTGTGTGCATCCCACCCAAATCAAGAATGTTTCATCAGCAAAGTGAATTACCATATAGTCATCAGCCTCTAGAAATAAATTATCAGCCATGACTACAGTGGGTGAGGCTGTTTGTTTATCAGATCACTGGAGAACAGAGTAAAGTGAGTTTCATATTTTCCTGAGCCTTGGATTCTCATTTTAGACATCTGTTCGGAAGCTTTCGAAGCCGTGGAGTATTCTAAATGAGCGTTTTGTCAAATGGATGAAGGGAGACTTGGTTTTCCATTGTTAGGTGAAACCTAATTAAAAATTAAATAATGACCTTGTGTTGGCTTGTAAATTCCTTATTTCCTGCATGTGTGAGTGTATTTGGTTAGAACGCTCCATTTTAAAATGTGCTTCTTTTTTTTTTAAATGACAAGAAATACTTTGAAAATACAGTTTGCTTTTGGAATTACTGTAGAGGAGCGAAGGATAGTCTTTTGTTGAGAGTGAGGGGGTTGGAAAGTGTTAGAAGCATGTAGCTTTAGGAACTGTATTTTCTATGACTATAGCAGGGTTAGTTTAATTGTTCTGTCTCACCCTCTGCAGCATGATTGCACCCAGTGGCAGTTAACAGAGGCACCACTCTTTGTGTTATATTAGGAATTCTTTATAAACTTAATAAATGAAAGCGTTTTCTCTTACAGGCCTGATTCTCTAGTGGACTTCTGGTGAAATTATGTGGCTACCTTCCATTAATGTTAATGGAGGTTATGGATATAAATCCCTCCTTAGTGATGGAAGAATGAGCCCCAGAGAAAAGATGATTGTAATGAATCATTGGGTTGTGATACAGGATTCACTTGGTCTCCCAAATACCATTTTTTTTTCCTCTTAAAAGTTTAAAGTCTTATTTTTAGGAACTAGTCTCTCTCCATTCTAATCCTTTGTTGTCAAGTCAGCAATAATGTTAAGAACAGAAAAAAAAACGGGTTCATGGGTAGGCATAATTTTTGTGTTATGTAATGATATAGCATATATATATATATATATATATATCTTTGTGATTTCCTTTTACTTAATATTATTTGGTAGACATAACGTGAATGTTTTAAGAGGTCATAATATTCTTCACTAAGAAGAGTTGCTTAATAATTCATTATCCTGACAGATGCAGTTTATCATTTAGGTATTAAGGCTCTCAGATATATTTACTGAGTACCTACTGTATATAAGGCTCTGAGCTTAATGCATATGGCATAGTCCTTACCTCAGACTGCCTATCATTTTATGGTAAAAGTTGACCCCAGTCCCTAAGGCACCTTCCCATGGGCCACAAGCTATGAAACTTACCCTGATGAAAGAAAGGGAAAGAAATTCAGAATCAGTATCAGCGTGACTTCTGGGAGTCTGATTGGAGAAAATGACTCTATATGTAATGAGGTTTTCAGTCAGTATTGTTCTAGGCAGGTCATTTATTCAGCTAACTGCTGTTGGCGGCCCTCTGTGTCCAGACACTGGGCTAGGCGCTGGAATGCCTTGTGAGCAAGGCAGATCAAGCCGTGTGCTCGTGGAGTTTATAGTCTGGGAGTGGGTAAACAAGATAATTCCTAAATGTGATAAATCTCTCAAGGAAACAGATATGGTGATAGAGAATAAGTGAAAGGCCTGCTTTAGATGGGATTGTGGAGGATCAGACCAGGCCCACCTGAGCTTCCAGGTAGAGAGATGATCTAGTGCAAAGTGGGTGGGAGAACTTGGTTGGGGATGAATGTGTGTGTGTGTGTGTGTCTCCCTGGGACTGAAGAAAGGAAGGCCATTGTGGTTGGCTAGTGATGTGTGAGGGAAGAGCTGTCTAGAGAGGGATAACTGACTTCTTCCAGAAAGGAAGTGCCCCCAGATCACATAGGAAGCCAGCGGTAGTGAAGGCAGCATTTGACACCAGGTTGGTCTGACTCCAGACTACCCTGGTGTACTTCCACATGCTGTAAGCACCAGGCGGTAATTGGGAAAGTGCCAAGGACTAGTAGAAGAAGTAGCTACTACAGGCATTCGGACAAGAGGACGGTCACTTTGATCTAGGAGATAGCTCAGAATTCTCTTTAAAAAAAAAAGTACAGAATGTGAAAGATATTGTAGGTTTTTCCCTCCTGTGATATAATAAGGAAATTATTTGGGCCAATTTTCAGATAAATTGTTATGATCTCCAGCTGAAAGAAATAATGTACATAAACCTTTTTTAAATTAGGTAATCTTTTCCCATGAAATCTTAAATATTTGTGCATATAATTTGGTCATTTTTGCTTTTATGTTGGTATTTTTCCCCCTAGTGACACTTACAAAATCTTGCTTACCCAACTCCCAAAGTCCACACCACCAGTAAACTCTCCAGTCTCTGTTCCTGTGCCAAGTGTTCTTCCTTTGTTACCAGGTCCACATAATTAATGGCTTTATCATATGAGGTAATTCAGTTACTCAGCAAAAAAAATGATACACACTTTTAGAAATAGCTCTAGAAAGTAAACTTGAACCTAAAACCTGTTTAGTGAGAGGAAATTTCTGTTTGTCTTTAATTAAGAGAAACTGTATGGAAATGTAAGCTAAGAATGCATTAATCAGAGAAGTTGGCATTGCACTGTGTTCTTCATTTTTATTTGGCATAGATTGCATGGGTGCTCATTGAATAATTTGGCTGAAATAACTCTGGTGATATTTCTTGCTAAATTTTTGCATCTATTCAGACTAAAACTCTGGAAAGTTGGAAAAAATTCAATCTTTAGGTTTGAAGGTTTGAGCCGTTTATTGTAACTGAAAATCTTTTGTGGAAACGTATATGCGTTATAATGTTTGCTTGCCTCGTTGTTAGGTAAGAAATGTCTATTATGAAAGTATATACAGCTTCAATGAAAAATTGGTCCTCATAAAGCAGATGTATAGCTGGTAAGTAGATATTTGTGCTTAATGCCTTTGAATTTTAACAGCTTTGCCCCTGCTCATCTTGTCTGTGAACTTGTCAACTTTGATATTGTTTTAAAAATAAAGATTTGAAGGAAAAAGTGTACATATTTAGAGGATTGGTAGGGTATACTCACATCTCAAAGGGAACCTGATCTTTGGAGATAGCATGTTTGGGTCGGCAAGGCCAGGAAAAGGAATTTCCCCTTCCACTTTAATTTTTTGGTTCATGTGGATCAAACCAGGATTCTTTGGCCCAAATCAGGTGGCGTATACTTGGCCATAGGTTTGGTTCAGGCTCCGTAATATTTGTAATTATATGACAAGATTGAATTAACTTAATTGTAGAATTTTACATAGTATCTGTACTAACATCCTAATAAAGTGATATGAAATTCAATAAGTAATGCCAAGTGGGACAGTGCTCCACTCACATAAGCTTACTAAACTTGATGTATTCTTATGGCGTTTCTCCAGAATGTAGAAGAAACACATTTATCTAGGTGATTAGTATTCTTTCTGTCTGCCAGATTTAAGGATTGTTTGGAAATATTGTTAGAATCAAAGTCAACGTTTGTTGCTACACAGGGTTGGGCATTCCAGGCAAACTCCGGTCGTCTTTAATGGTGTTACTCTCATGTCCACTTACTTCACATCTGCCGTGACAGTGACAGTTTTCAGTAACACAGAGCTGCCATCAAAAGACTGATAAGCTTGTAAGTGAAGCCTTTGGGGAAAGAAAAAAGTCATTTCTGGACCCATCTCAAAGGACAACTATTGAAAACATCTTTAAAAGTGATCACGCTTCCTCACAGTTACCTTGTACAGTTCAGGTTTTTGAAATTATTAACAACCTGTAGTTAAATCCGTTTCAAGCTGAAAAGTGACTCTTACACAAGCTACTTTTTAAACACTGTAGCTGGTTCTACACTAATAGACAGTGAAAACATCAGAAATTAATAGTCAAAGAAAGTTCTAGGGCAGAAGATGCTTTTAAGTTTGTAACTGCCCAAATCAGATTTAAAACTTGAACATGGCGATGCTTTGCATTTTGTGATGTCTAATTAGTGCCTTGTAATATATTTTGTTAACAGTCTCTACTAGCTATAGCATCAGGTCCAGGTTAAAAAATCTCAAATAAATTTATAATATTGACAAATCGCAAGGTCTTACATTGACCTCCAGGACATTAGGAAATCAAATTTAAAGCGTTGCATTGTCTGTTACTCAATGGAGTGGACTGAGGACAGCGTGTGACTTGTGTACTGGGAATGATGCAATAGCTAAATATTCTAGTGTGAGTTAAGGTTGATTAAATGATCATCTTTAACTCTGCTTTTCCCGGAGCTTTTTTGAACTCTGGTTTTTCAGGTGATAGTCTACACAGCATTGCGTTGCTCTTTTTAAAAAGTGTTCTGTTTGTGACAAGAAGACATAAAAGCTCTCTTTGCATTTTGGATGGAAATTACCAAACTTAACGCTCAGACTGTGAAAGTACAATGCGTTATCACAAACTGACCCTCCTCCCCCCAAAAATTCTAGGAGTAAAATATATAAGAAAGAAACCAGAAATTGATCTACATCTACAAAGTTATAGATTTAAAAAAAAAAAGAATTTTAAAGGTTTTTCTTCTGGAATTAATTTTCTGTGAAAACGAAGACATTTTTCTACTCATCTGGAATCAGTTTTTACTCCATTAGCAGGAAATGGTGAGTATACATTCAACACAAATAGAGTTCGCTTTATGAGGCAAAGAATTTGCACTCCATAAGTAGATATGTATAATAAAAGGCTCTTTCTGCTATTCTTAAATAGCATTGTGAAGGAAATTATAGCAGTAGATACCATCATTCAGGTAACTTTCAATGGTGTGATTTTTCCCCCCTGCCATAAATCCAAAGAAAGGAGAATTTTTAGTGTAACCTGTTGGGAAATATTTTAACACAGCCTTTAGTATAATGGTAAAATGAAATGTTCGCTAGCTGGGCCTTGGTGGTGATAGCATGTGGGGCTGGGGCAGGACTCTCTTTTCCATTTTCTTTTGATCTTAAAGTTACATAACTGTGCATTCGGCTCAACTTGTGCTTATTGCAGCAGGAAGATGTGTAGGTGGAAAGATATTCTCAAGGAGGCTAAAGCTACCTTCCCTGACAAGAAGAAATTCAAGTGAACAAATAAAAATAGATTCAAAGAATCACAGAATGTTATAGCTGTAAGGGACCTGAGGTTTCATTTAACACCAATTTAAACTTCAAGGTACCAGATAAAATTCATATTCTGGGCATATGAATGGGACTCTGTATGTAAAAGTTAAATTTATTAATGTGTCCACTTGTTTACCATGATGTATTAGTGGCTTTTTAAAAAATATTTCTAATGGGGGCATTCTGTGTTGTCACTTCTTTTTATTTGTCTGGATGCTTGGATATGCCTGTTGGTCTACTACTGTCCTCACATGTGCAAACATACAAGGGAAAATGGCAATCCAGGATTGTAAAACGGAGAAAGAGTTATAGTGCAATAAGACTGGATTAATTGTGCTTTGGGCAGTCAAGCTGCCATAAGGGTCATATTTTAAAGTTTTAGACTACTTCGCGTGTATCCCAGAGTTTGTACAGGATTGTGGAGTGTCTCATTAGACATACAATCTGCCTGCAATTCCGACCTGACATACAAAATCGATGTCATTGAACTGGCATCTAGAAAGCGTTGGTAGCACTACAGATTTTATCACTCATTCCAAACATAGGAATTGCAAAACACCTTTCTTTAAATGTTTTCTCTTCATGGTGCAACTGGGGAGGGCCAAATTCCAGCCTTAAATAAATTTTCAACCTGACGGGGTGACAGAAATGACAGAGGAATAAAATTTTTGGTCAAGAAACCGAGGCCTAGACTGTATCTGGAATTAGACCGTGGCTTTGCGACTGTGCTTGCCGGGGCCCGTGTTCTGCTCAGTACACCCATCCTGGTAGCCAGGAGGAAGTGGAGAGTTCCACCTTTGGTTTCTTTTTCTAGAGAGATTCTCCTGGGACTCCTAGACGCTAATCAGTATTCTTTTGTTGATGATAATCTACTTAAATGATACGCTATCATCAGAATCCCTTGATGGAATTATCTTTGCTTGTTGCACAGTTCTTCCATCCTGGCTTCTAAACGTGTTTTTCTTTCTCTTAAATTATTTTTCTAATGGAAACTACATATAACTATGCAGGACAGAATGCATAGTTGTGGCAGGAAACCCACGTAGTAGGGCTGGTTTTGATACACAGTCCACCCTACTGGCAACTCCTTTGTAGGCGGCTTCATACGATAGTGCAGAGGGTATAGAAAGAAACCTCTGCTGTGATTTCTTTGGTTTATATACTTTGCATTGAAATTGTACTTTTTTTTTTTTTTTGGTTGGAATTTATCTGAGATGATTAGAGACATTTTGCAGAGTACTCAAATATAGGTGAAAGAATTTCAAGTTTGCTCATTTTGGCATAATTTTAAAACAAAAGTGTTACTGTTGGATCTGGGCATGTGATGGGTGAATGAGTGTTTCAATGAAATGACATAAGTCTGTATAATTTGGAGGGTAATGAAGCCTTAGAACAAGAATAAATCTGGAGCGATGGAAAGGCTCCATATCCTAGATGAATGCATGCTTCCTCTTAGGAGTCTGAAAAATAAAATTAAATTTTTATTTATATGAATCCACTGGGGTAAAAAGCTACATGGACTGGATTTATGATATATTTTAGAACAGGAATATTAGCCTTAACCTCTTTCTTCACATTGCATATGATATTTAATCCATCATCTTTGTTTTAAACAAACAATACGCAAGCTGTTGCTGGCACTGGTATAAAGCTGATGGTCCATCTGGAGAGCAGGAATACAGATCAGGAAAATAAGAGAATTGAAATTGGGTGCAAGGGCAGATTTGCATGTGCAAAACCTTTCTGTTTTACCAGCTTCTTATCAAATTATTTAATACGAGGCAAAACAGATCCCTTTTTCTTGAGTCTGAGTGCCTTCCTGGAAGAAGAGTTGCTTCAGTGCTGAAAGGACAGTCGGGATTCGAGAGACAGTAACGTACTAAGCCATTCCTGTTGCCTTTCTTAGCGTGGGAGAGCCCCGGTGGGGATTTAGTTCTTCTTCTAGCCCTATGACCTCTGGCCAGTCATTTTAGCTCCTTGGCCTTCAGTGTCCTTTGATCCAACTGAATTCAGCAACCGTTTATTGAGGCAACTGTGAGAATGTTCCCTGAGCCAACCATTATGTGTGGCGTAAGACTGGGCCCTACTCTCAAGAGGCTTGAGGTCTTGCAGTGGAGACAGACATTCCAACCGAACCGCGGAGAGTGCGTGTTGTACATGAAACACGGGCTCACAAAGGAAGGAGAGATTCCTTCTGTTTGGAACAGACAGGACGATTTGTATTAGGAACCCTTCATAAGGATTTTCCACTTTGACAGGCGAGGAGCGGCCATTCCAGGTATCAGAATGGTGAGCAGTTCAGAACAAATGATCCCCAGAGTTCAGATGATGCCCAGAGTTCTCTCCCGTTCCACATTAGTGTAGTGTTATCAATGTAAAATTCCTTGAATAGCTTTCCACTGATGAGTGATTCGCTGAAGAGTGTTTGTTGTCATGGTGGAAAGAAAATAATAATGAAAAAAAACCCCAATGATTTCCTTTAGTTATAAAATTGGGGCTGGATGGGAGCAGGCAGCCAGTTTTGTTTTGTTTTATTTTATTTATTTATTTTTTTCATTTTAATCATTGTTCCGCTTGAAAAATCCACCTGCATGAAGAGGGGCAGACACTTGCGTAGAGGCCCCGGGCCTTCCCTCCAGGGTGGCAGCGGATAGAAGCCCCGCACCCTGGCCGGCGTCCACGAGAGGAGGGGGTCCAGGTGGCCGCGCCCCGACGTGTGTGTGCGGCGAGGCTGCCGGGCGCGGGGAGCTGGCGCCTCCCGGAGCAGCTGGGGCCCTGGGCCGCACCCCCGGCTTGGCTTCTCCCCGCGACGGGAGGGAGGCGTGGAGCCCCGGGCTTCTCTTCCTTTTTTAACTTTTCATTTCGTCTCTAACGGTTTTGAGTGGCGTATGAGGATTTCTTGACAAAAGAAAGAGCCCCTCTTTTTAAACTATTCAAACAAAGGCGCTTGTGTATACCCACCGGCTTAGGAATAGAACTGGAAGCCCCCCCCCCCCCCCCATCTTTTGTTGTTGTTTATGAACGGCCAATAATTTATTCACGTGTGACATTTGAGCTGGCATTTTTTCCCTTCCCTCCTAAGACGACTGTAGCTTCCGCTGTTGTCCTGTCCTGAAGCCAAGTCAGAACGGCCCTTTGCTCTTGTCCTCATTGGTGGCTGTATTTTCCCCTCTTGCCTTTTTCATTTAGACCTTACGGTGTGTCCTAGCCCTCCGACTGTTTTGAAAGGCTTTGATTAAAATATGCTGATAAAAGGATTTGATAACCACGTTAGGAACGACAGGGCTATCTGGAGAAGACCGAAGGATTTGGCAGCCTCACAAATTCTATTCAGAGCACACAAAGAGATCCTGGAACGTTTTATAGCGACTCGTGTTTGGGGAATGGTATGAACTCAGGTTACCTGCAGAATATGGTGTCATATGGAAACATTTAAGAGCTTATGGAAAATTCTTTGAAATGAAGTGGAATGAGCCAGCAAGCATATAATACCTAAGAAGAAAAATAAGAGCATTCATTCTGATTTTCAGGTGGCTGCTCAAGGAGGGAGAAGGACGCAAGTAAATCATTTTCAACCTCCTACACACAATGTAGAAGGTATCACCTAGGAACCAAAGCCTAGACTTGAAAGGATTTTAGAGGCCATCACGTCTAACGGCCCTCCTCTGTAAGAAGCTCCGCTGTGGTGCCCCCCACAGCCTCTGCTTAAATACTTCCAGAGGAAAGGAGGGAGTCGGGGTGTGCGGGTGAAGGTTGCAGGCACTCATGCTGAGTACCTAATATCTGCTGGATCCTGTAGTGGGCACTTTCTCACCACCTCGTTTGACTTATGTGTGAGTTTTACAACCTCCAGCTTCCAGATGAGGAAACTAAGTTATATAAATGTGAGGCGACTAGCCTTCGCTCATGTGTCTAGCTCAAGGCAAAACTGAAATTAGAACCTAGTCCCGTCCTCTGGCACCGAACTAACCTGCCTCTTGGGTTGAAGAAGAGCTTCCTTTCTCACAAGGCAGCCCTCTTCCGTCTTAATGCACATTGTTTGAAAACGCTGGCTTTTATTTAGCTGAAACCTGCCTCTTATTAACATCTCTCCTTGGTTCCACCTCAGGAACATCATGGAGTTGATGGAATTTCTTTCTTCATCCAGGTACGTTAACAACCACTGCTGCCGATGTGGTTTCTGCCATCTTGTACATAGTTGTTTTTTTTTTTTTTAACAAACACACACACACACAGATGCGTGTCCTCTTGCTGACTGCAATCACCTTCCAACATATGGAGTTCTTTTTGAACTAGAAGTCTAGACTCAGAGAATATGAATTTTGGCAGATACCTTGGTTTCATTCTACCCTGCCTGATTCTTCAACCAGTTGTTAGTACGCCATCATTCAAGCCATTAATAAAACTAGTAAGCAGGACAAACAGGCTAGGTTAACCTGTGGTCTGTGTACTAGTTCCTGAAATTGCACGCAGAGTTTAGATGAGCTGTGAATTTTTCTGGGGAAGAGGGTTGGTAATGATTGTCAAGTTTTCAAAGGAACCCATTATCTTAAAAAGTTGAGAACTAATCAAAGTAGAGATCTTCCTCCAGGCTGAATTAACTAACCTCTTCAAGGAGGGCTTCCCAAGTGACCGTAAATTCACATAAGCATCATGTAAACCATATTACTTCGCTCAGGAGACATGGTAAATGGTCTCATCAGATGCCTGGCTAAAATTAAAGTTTGCAGTGTTAAAGAGTTTGCATTTATTTTTCATTTTTATTTGTTTCCAGTGATAAACCTAAGTTTTTTTTATTTTAACATTTTTTATTGATTTATAATCATTTTACAATGTTGTGTCAAATTCCAGTGTTCAGCACAATTTTTCAGTCATACATGGTCATATACACACCCACTGTCACATTAAACCTGAGTATTAATCACCAAAACCTCACCCTTTACTCTGCAGGAACCTTGAAAACAGGTGGGATATTGAGGGATATCCTGTCTGCTCCTGCCACTTACCTGCTGTGGAGCAGGTGCTGGCGTCCTGGGTATCCTGGGAGCTCCCCAACGGCAGGGGCCCCGGCATGACCTTGACCCCCCAGCACTGACCCCAGCGTCTGGCACATCCTAGACTCTGGAGGTTTCTGAATTGAATGGAATGATTGAGGTGAAACTGCCTGCTACTTAGTGTTTCAGTTTTGGGTTGTTTATTTTAGTCAACCTTATTTCATGTGCCTTTATTTTGGGTGAATGGTATAAAAATGCAATTGTACCGAGCACCTAATTAATTTAATAAATAATGAAGAGGAAGAATAATGGACCATAATGAGTTGTGATCCACAGGGAAGTGAAGAGCCCAGTTAAAAATGATGAGCTTTATTATGTGTGAAATAAAAAATATGTAGCCGAAGGGAAAGTGTTGACTAACATAACCCCCTCATATGTTGTTGTTTAAAATGGGCATTGGCCTGCATGAAATGGAAATGGATAGTTTTCTATACATAAAAAGAGAGTTTTAAACATCTAGACCTTAGGGAGGTTAGTTAATACAATCCCTTATACTTCATAGATAAGGGAGCTCAGGTCCTGATAGTAAAGTGACTTTCCTAAGGTCACAAACTCAAAACAGGAGTGCTCTTTCCACCACTGTTTGGTAGTGCCTGCCTACCTCGTGCTTTTTTTTTTTTTTTTAATCTTCTAAATGTTAAAAGGACATTTCTAGATAATGTGAAGTAGCCCAGTTGCCCCAGGAGTAGTTAAGTATATGCAGATCCATGTTATCTTGTGGAGTAACAGCAAACATCCACACAACTTGGTTTTAAAGGACGTTTCCTTTGCAAGTGAAATATACCCACAGGAAAACGACAGTCATGTTTTTCATGTGAAGTTGTGAGTTCTCTTGTATTTCACATTGGGGACATCTTCCAAAGGGAGTTTAGAAAGAGGGAATATGTCAAAGACATCTAATAAAGCTAGGGATGTTGAGAGACATTCAGAGCCCAGCTGTACCTACTTACAGACTGTCTCTTGGGGACCCCATTAGAGTTAGAATCTTGGCTTGGTATACAAGGGAATGGACCCAGTGTAATGGTTCTTAAAGTGTTATGATGAGCCTTCCTTGACTCTTCTCCAAAAAGTCAAAGTCAGTGTCTTTGATTCAAGCATAATTGTCTTTTCTCACCAGCCTGGATGCTGAGCTTTTCTTCTGCTCCTAGAATGACTTATTCAGTAGTTACTTCTACTTTGTAATAAAATGGTTCTGGTTGTTGAGGTAGGAAGAAGAAGACAGACCAACCCATTTTCCAGCTTGCTTGGGCTACATTAAAGTTGTCTTTCAGACTGCTAGTAAAATAAGAAAGATTTGTGGTTTTTACGGCATCCAAGATGCCAAATGTACGCTGAAGACAGATGTTCCCTTACTCCTTTAGAGTAATGGACAAGGATACATACCCATTGCCCTGTGACTTTCAGATCTCCTGTAACCTTAAACAAAATGGGCGAAGTTGCTGCTTGTACCCAAGGGAAGAGAAAGTTAATGAATAGAAAAGACAGAATTTACTTAGGAAAACAGTGGAATTAAGCTCTGGACAAAGCATGCATCAGTGATGCATAACATTTTTGTTAATTGGGTCTTAACAGGTTTCTGACTCACGTGGTAATCATTGTAGAAGTGGGTCATACTAGACCATGCCAGTGGCATATCCCGCAGCTACAGGAACACTTCCCTACTTGTGCCCGTACACCTGAGTTTCTGGAGCCGCACGTTTCTATAGCTTAATTTAGGTTCCACATACACTTCAGTGGTTAAACCTGAGCTAGACTCAAAGAGTTTGTTTCCATTAAGAAAATGAATCTTTTATGTGGACCAAGGTCAGGTTAGTTAATTTGTTTGCTTTTATTGGAATAACTTTTCCCATTCCAATTCATCACTTAATTTTAAGTGGTTCTACTAAAATACCATTAAAGTCCCTTACATTTCTCACAGACAAGGGCTATGACAGACTCATGCAATCTTTTTTTTTTTTTTTCTCCAAGGTACAAAGGTAGCTTTTCCGGTCATCAACCTAGTCTTCCTTGCCTGTAATTTCCCAACAATGAGGGAACATTTTATATAATAGCAGTGTGAACTCTAATTGCAAACAGACCAAATGGAGTTTTCATGAGCAACAAGATTAATTAAAATGTAAAAATGCACTCAATTGTGATAAACATTTCTTTTAAAAAACAATATGACTTTTTCCCCCTAAATGTTCCTTTTTCTGCCCACTTTACTCTCTCCCCTACTGATGCATTTTCCAGCAACTCAACGTCGACTCCTTTGCTAGTAAAGTAACAAAATGTGATGTTACCGTCCTAATTAGTGGTGACAAAAGATCAATTAATGTTATAATTAAAAACAGTGTCTAGATCTGTTGTTTGTGGTGAACAAATGTGACAATTACTTTGTTCACTGACATAGATGTGTTGAATTTCCTGCCTAGATTTTTAAGGGGATGCATTTTAGTGCTGATGTGCACATTTAACTGTGGACAGTAGGGACCAGGCAAGCATAGTAGGGAAAGAATAGGGCCCCTAATGTCTAAGCTAGAGCCATATTTTAACATACTTGACACCTTTCCTTGGTGCCTGGTGCTATATCAGCAGCTTGTACTCACTGAGTCTGGAGCCTCAAGCTTTTAATATTTTATCACTAAATGCTTAAGTGTTTATGTTGCAAAAAGAAAAGGAAAGAAAGATTCCCACTCGGACTCTCAGACACATGAACAGGGCAACAATATATGATAACTATGTCATCGGTGACTTGGGTTCCATGTATAGCAATCATTTTTAAGTTACTGGGGCAGAAGAGCGAGTAGGTGATTTTTGCAATCTAGTTGGATTTTCTTCTGATACAGAGCAAGCTGTTTTTCATACATTGGAGCCTGGGAAAGCTATGTTACTGTAGAAGGAGTAACTGTATCTCTTTTTCTGAGTTGTTGCCAAGCAGATGTAGACTTTTGGAATGTGCCCAGAAAACTTCTACAGCTGATACATTGGTGACTGGTTCCTACTTCTGGCTTTACTGGCACCTATTTAAATAGCAGAGGAACACATTTTGTGCTGGTAGGTCACAACATTATACATTTCTTCAGAAGCAATTGACTATAGGTGAGCCAGCTGATAGGAAGTAAACCCAACATGTTTTTCGAGAATTACAATGCAGATAGGACCAGCTTTGGTTGTATCCTTTTGGATACACACATAAAACCAAGAAAACTGGTCTAAAAACTTCCCTGAGAGATTCACGCTGAATGTCAAATAAGGAGATCACTTACTCTCATAAAACGGGTCATGCTCAGTGGCCCTACCTGATCAGCACTTGGTTTGATTTTAAATTCTTAGGTTAGCGGCTTCCAACATCATGGCTTGGTAATCTTTCCACAGTATTGCTGTTGTAAAGTTGTTAGACGTGGGGAACTAACAACATTGTCCCAAATTCACAAATTTATCCAAAAATGAGCCTTTTCTGTAACATCAGAGCAAAACAACAAAGGTCAATACCGTAATCTCAGGTAACTCGGTAGCAGCTGAAATGCTGTAAACCTCAGAGGTAGCGTGCCTGTGGCGTGGATGGAGAACGGAGGAAGCTAGTTGAACCCATTGACTAAGTCTGTTGCTGGCTAAAAAAGACAGTTAAACAAGGAGAGAAGGGAGGAACAAAGAAACTAAAATCTGTTCCTCTTTTAGAAAGAGTTGGGAGCTGAGGAGTAACACAACACGTTAGATGTATGTTAAAAACTTACAACAAATCATAGCTCATACTGAAGGATTACTGAAGTTGAGCACAGGGCTGAGGGTATAGATGTCAGATTCTCTTACACAATAGTGAGTCTTTTGTTTCAGAGTTCACTCTTGGCAAGAAACTCCTTACCACTGCGTTAATTTCCTGTCGATCTTTCATTCAGCAACAGAACTAGAGATGGAGAGCAGACACCCCCCACCCTAGGCTTTTTAAGATGGTGCTTTGTGTAGATTAAAAAGAAGAAAGAAAAAAGAACAAACTTTTTCCAAACAAGATGTCCATGTGCTTTCTTTAAGATCCCGTGTGTGTGCTTAAAATGGTCCTTAGAAAAAGCCCTCTCCATAATTTTGAACCTCTTCTTTTTCTAAAGACTTTTATAGCCATTTTTTTCCCCTTCTCAGCATGTGAACAAATGTGTAACTCGAATAGATGTTACTTTGCTATTTACTTAGACTGTTTTAAAAGGCTAGCTGTGTGGAGGAATGAAGAAGGAAGGGAGGCGGGAGTGGCTGGGGATCATTTGTTCTGTGTTGACCTAATAGTGCAGTTCTTAAAAAATAATAAATATTTATATGTGATCTTAATTTTTAATGAGTCTCATAAACTGGCTGGTATGGTAAAGTGTATGAAAAGCTGTATATATTAAACTACGCATATTGTAAATATGTGCATACATACACTGAATGTTTTAGGAGGCAAAGGACATTATTGGTCGTGTTCACTGTTGTTTTCCTAGTGTCTAGAATAGTGCTTGACACATAACTGGCACTCAATAAATACTTGTTGAGTTAAAAAAAAAAAGAATGCAAATAGGCAGCATTGTATAGTAGGATAGCATTGGATTAGAATTCAGAAGACTTCCGGCACTACTGTTAACAAAGTTAACGTTGCTTAATTTCTTCATGGAGTCACTTAATTTCTTTGTTCCTACATTTCTTAAAAACTGGAAATAATAGTACCTGCCCTCCTTGCCTTTGTGTTTTTGTTTTTTTTTTTTAAATAATGACTAAATGGTATCTTAGGGGTACAAAAGTCCTTTGGAAACTACAGGGTGCGTTTAAGATATGTGTGTGTGTGTGTGTGTGTGTGTGTGTGTGTGTGTGTGTGTATACGTACAAAAAATCCTTTATCTCTTGCTTCTCAATTTCTTTTCTTAGGAAAATCAGATTATTTAAATCCCATTATGCACAGCTCTCCTCTGTTCTTCCTAAGCCTCTGTATTCCATTACCTTCAGTAAATCAGAAAAAGGTGGTGAGTCAGGCTAGAGTGGAAAGCAAGGTCTGCTGTTCTCTGATGTCTGTTTTACTCTGCAGAACTCTGAACTCTCAGCTGCATGTCTCTCATGAAGTTTCTTACCTGTTTCCACTATGCAAGATGTAACATATGATATGGAGTCTCTTAGATAGTTCAAGATCCTTCGGTGGCCAAGTTAAAATATTTATTAGTCGTTAATGTTGTAGATTGATAATCGTGAATTTAACCTGGAGTCTGCCTCAGATGAGTATCACGGAATTATTTTTAAAGGTATTTTTTTAAAAAGTACATGCATGTGTTAATAACATGTCCTGAAGCCACACACCTGGAAGGGAAAAGGTTAGAAACTAAAAAGTAAGTAGAATGGTATTAGTGAAGAGAAAAGAGATCCCATTTTCGAAACTCTTCAAGGCTTTACACTCATTCTCTACAGTTACTTTTTGGATTTGGATTCTTAAGTTTGAGTACTGAGTAACACTATAGGGTGGCGCTTCATATCAACACATTGCCTTAAATTAGGAAGAACATGTGTAAGGCCGCAGTAGACTCGAATAGCATTGTAGACCTTTAGATTTGGAAGTAGACTGTAATACCATCGTAGAATAGATTTTAAAAGTCCAGCTACTCTCACTGGGTTCTTTGAAGAACTGAGGCCCACGTAACCCAGGCCTGGAAGCTTTTGGAAGGTCACGTGACCAGTTACTTTAGCTTCAGGACCTTAGCCGAAGTCTTCAGATTTCCAGATGCCTGCTCTTCCTTCCTTTTACCCAACTGTTTAATTTTCATAAAACTAAAACAGTGGGATAAACCCTACTTAGAAGAGCCTTCCAAAATATTGTAAAGGTTGAATGCTTTGGCATTACATGTGCTAATAACAGTCACTCAGGTTTGCTGAACCAGAAGCCTAACTTTCAGGTTAATAAGAGTGATATCTAATGTGCCATCATTGGCCCGACATGTCCATAGATCACACATTTTAAACCTGAAAGAATATAAGTAATCCTGCCCCCACCTCCTTTAAACGACAGGGGTTATTGACAACCCTCCACTGTCACTTGCATCCATGTGGCTTAAAATATATGCTGCCTATTGAAAGACTTGTTCAACTTAAACTCGGGAGATAAATTACACCATGTAATATGCCCGCGTTCGTCCATGCATTCTTTTTGGAAATCTGATCTTATTTATGTCTGCTTTTAACAGATAGACTAGGTTAAGTTACGTTAAACATGTTGTACTGAGGCTTGATTCACCGTGCTGCCGCCTGGCTTTCTTCCTTGATTAGCTTTAATCAAACTCTCCGCATTCCATGACCTTAATAAAGCTATTTTTCCTGACAAGTGAAGACTGTCTTAACAAGCACAGCTCATCTGTGCTGAAACTAAGGCTGAGTTAAGATGGGGTTTAGGTCCTCATTAAAGTCCACAGCATGGAGTATAAGAGGAAATGATGAAACGGTGCTCCCTGAAACATCTCTTCTTTAAATTTAATTAGACAAATTATACGCAAACCAGTAGATGCCCTGGGAAGGCAATCAACATTAGGGCTAATAAAAAGCTTGAATAGTGTAAAAGGGCTGGGGGGAGGTGCTGGAGAACCTTTCTAACACTTATGAGAGGTAAATTAACACCAATAGCTAAACATAGAAACTAGATGAATTTCAATATTGATTTAGAAATTAATTTTATGGTGCTGTTCTAAGTGCAAAAATGCAGTTTATACTTAAATCTTTTAAAGTTTGGCATGTGCATGCATATGCACCAAGTGTTTTATGATTGCTTTGTATATTAAGTATACATACATATACACTTTATATATGAAATATTTTATACACTGGGAGACAATTATGGTCCGACTTTGGAGTTTTTGAGAGACGTGGGTTCAGATTCTAAAAAGTTTCCCTATTTGCTTTGTGTGTGTGTGTGTGTGCAAGTTACTTAAGCTCTGTGAAATCCTATTTTATCACCTATAAAATAGGCAAAATAATTCTTTTCCTGAAAGTCTTCATAAGAATTAAGTGAAATCTAATTGGATTATACATATAGAAAGTTTGGCATAATACCTGGCACATAATAGATGCTCAAAAATAGGTGCCCACATTTAAAAGAAACTTCTGTTAAGAGTGGTTTCAGGTGAGCTATTTTATAAATATGTGGGAATCGAATTATGAATGTAAATACTTTACACATAGTCTTACGGCTCATTTTAAGGGAAAGCGCTAGAGGACAGAAGCTCATAGATTTTGGAAAGAATGGTGACTCAAGCATAATAAGTGAACTGTTTGGAGCCTAGAGTAGGCAAATGGAGAGGCGCTTCAGAAAGTGGAAACATGTATTCAGTGCTGTGTGCTAAGCACCTTGTGTACCTTGTTATCTCATTTAATATATTTGAAGACAGCTCTGCAAGGTAGGTGTTACCGACCTAATTTTACGGAAAAGGAAAAAGAGTTTCAGAAAGATGAAGGGAGTCGTGTGTTACCGTGGTGGAAGTGAGTTCTTGCTCCGGGGGCAGCAGAATGGAAAACTAGTGAAGATGTGTGTATCACTTTTAAAATCAGATTTGCCGTGTAACCTGCTGCGATACACAGTTCTCTCTTTTCATCCTTGGGTGAATTCTCAATTCACTTACTTTGTGTTGGGTTTAGCCATCAGTTCCATTGGTTGTGGACTGTGGCTCTCGGCCCTGGCCGCCCTTTCAGCATCCCCTGCGACGGATCGGGCATTGGTGTTTTCTGAAGCTCCCCTGGCGACTCCAGGTGGGCGCCCAGGGCGTTCAGATGTGTCTTCCTCATCAGGCTTGGGTGTTTTGGTGTCCCCAGCTTTAGGACTGTCGGCAGTGATTTGTCAGAGTCAATTAGGCTCCTCTTGCTTGTTTAGAGGAAGAAATATGGAAGGCCTGAAACCTTCTCCAGTTGTGATAGATGTTGCGTACACATTAACTAGCAGGTAAAAATTAAATGTTCTCTTCTTATTGTGAGCTCATTTTCTCTTTTTTTTTTTCTGATTGAAAAAGGCAGAATTAAATGGAGTGAAGATTACGGCAAAAAAAAAAAAAAAAAAAAAGAAAAGTGATTATGGCAACATTTCCCCCTCGAAAACAAAAGTGTGAGAGCATCCTTTCCTTTATTTTTAGTAAAAGAAAAATGATTTATAAAAGACACCAGCCTTTACGCCTGCTCCCATAGAGGTGGAAAGAGCCTCTGTGGTCAGACTTGTCTGTGGTCGAACCTGGGCTCTCGCTTTCTAATGAGGCATTAGTCATTTTAAACTCTCAGCATCTCAGTTTCCTAACCTGTAAAATAGAACTAATTCTTAACTCATTTAGCTACTCTGAGGATGAAACGAAGAAAAACAATTTGCAGAGGCTGGCCCCGAGCCTGAGCTGGGTGGCTCGTGGCGTCAGGGGACGCAAGTGTCTTTGGATCCTGGTCGGGTTGGGGGTTTTCCAAGAAGGCTGTGCGAGGCTTGTGGGTTCTGCAGAGCAACAAGGCCTGCGGCTGACTCCTACCTGGGGATGCTGCACTGAAAGACACCTTTTTCTTTCATCGAAGAGATTCCTGGGTATCTCTTTTACAGACCAGGAAGTCAGGAAAAAGTTAGGGTACTTCCCTGAAAGCGAGTCTGGGATGTTGGCAGCTGATGGGAGTCAGCTCTTCTCTAACTTGATATTTCGTAATATTCTCTCTCCTTTCAGTTCTGAGTCACTGGTGCCTGCCCTAGTGGCACTGCTCATGAACTCAGCCGGTTACTGGGAAGTGATCTCGTCTTTCCTCTTGCCTTGAGGCACAGCCACCTCTAAATTACCCCAAACGGATGTATCTCATTCTTCTTTAAAAGACTGTGTAATGAGCTTAACGATGAAGAAGTTCATTCTAATTTCTAACGTCGATAAGCATCAGGTTAAGCATATTTCTGCTCTTGCGTCTTCCAGAGAGATATCAAATGGTTTTCATACCTCTTACTTTACAAAGAAGACTGTGCTCTCTGCTAATGGGTTTGATTTGCAGGAAGTCTTGAGAACTCAGTGGAAAAGTAGCTCTCCCTGCACCTGCGTGACCTGGTGGAAATCCAGGCGTCAGGCTCCACCAAACTAAAGGACAACCAATAGTTGGTGATAGGAATGTCCAGAGAGGCAGAAGCCTTGGGACCACTCACTCCCTAAGCTTCAAATCCTTACATGACCCTGAGACAGCCAGGCAGTGGGGCTGCAAGGCTGAGATAAGTACTGAAAATTGGCCAGGGTACTTTTTTTTTTTAAAAAACACAGCTCCTTTCTTTACACTTTTCTGTACCTCTGCCCTGAAGGCTACACAGCCTGTTACAAACTGATAGCTAAGTAAATATAATCAACATTCTTTACTACTGCCTACAGAAAAGACCTAAGTAATTTACTGGCCTCCAGGATGTTGGTAAATATCTGGCTAGTTGTCTTGTTTGTTTGTTTTTGGTGTGGTTTTTTTTGGGGTGGATGGGTGGAGGAAGGCCAGTGTACAGGATCTAAAGTTATATGATAAAAATACACATTTTGTTCTCCAGAATAAGAAATACTTCATGGCAGACCTGCATGGGTCCATGGCTGATGACAAATTGTCTTGTCTAAATGTGCAGGTGCCTCCCCCACCCCCGTGGCTTTATGTATTTCCTGTAGGGAAAAATACTATTTATAAAGTAGCCGGGATAAGGAGAATCCAGTGATGAAAAGGGTAAGACGTTTTCAGACTGTTTTGGAAAGGAGCATGGGAAAGATCCTTCCAAAAGGCCATACCTCTGGGCATCCTGGCAAAGCTGGGGACAGAATTGGTAAGAAAGAAATGAAAATGGGATGAAAACCCTGAGGCGTGGAATGGGACACCCTGAATGTAGAATGAGAGACTGCATTATACAAAGGAGGAAATGTAGTTTGACAGCAGTCCATGTGAAAACAGTCTAAGAGTGTAAGTTGACCACAAGATTAATCGAGGCCAGCAGCGTGACAGTGCCATTCCCAAAGCTGAGGCTGTGTTGGGCTGTGGTTTGACCACAGCTGGAATTTTTTTTTGCCCAGTTGCAGGCACAGAATGTTTAAGAGGAACGCCAACAAAGTGGAGACCCGGATGCGAACGGGTCAGGAAGCCACCGCATAGGAGGGGCAGGTGTGGAACGCGTGACTCTGAAGTCCGGAGAAGAGATTCCTTAGAATGACCTTAAGGACAAACTGAAGTATTTGTGTCCTGTAGGGTATTCTCTGTTGCTCTAGGAGACGGCGGTAGGGGTTAGGGCTTTCTCTGGAGCCTCACAGACACATGCCCCAAGAAAAAACGGAGACAAAAAACCTGGGGTAACATCTTGTGCTGCCTGACCCATTTTTCCAGCAAATCTGCTCATCTTCCTGTGCTTCAAAATGAGTGGCTGTCACCATTCTTCACCCTGTCATCCAGACCAGAAGCTGGGCATCATCTTTCACTCACCCTTTTCCCTTGGGGGTGTGGGTGGGCAGGGAACCACTGCTTGTAAAGTCAGCACCCAGGGTCCTGGGCTTCAGTTTATCTCCAATAACTTAATTGCTAATAGCTCTTGATAGGGAGGCAGTACAGTTAAACTCGATACTTTCTAAGGAGTTTTGAGCTATTTAGCTCTAAGCGATGCCAAAGGAAAAGAATACTGGCTACTTGCAGAAAAGGAAAAAATTCTGTATCCTTTTTTGGGGGCCAAGTTTAAGTTCCGTGTGGCTCAGCACATTGACATTGTATGTGACCCTCAATTCCTTCTGTTTCCTGATCTGCTTGTCTTGCCCTGTGACACTTCCACACCAAAATAGTTTCATTAATACTGCGATCATGCACAGGAGATAGTAGCTAACTGATGTAATTAATGAGTGTGGCAAAGGCTCTTGGTCTATTGCATATGCAACTGTTTTTCCTGGTGGGAAGATACACTTTCTGCTGACATAATAGATCTGCAGAAATACTCGATCGCCAGATAATCTGCTGGGTGGTGGTGAGGTGTTTGTGGTGATTCCATTTACTTAGGCAGAATGGTGGGATCTGTTACTCTGTTCTCCCAAAATGCAACCGGCTGAAGGTGCTAATTGTTCAACAGTTGGCACAGGAGAGAAGGCAATGCAGTTTTGGGCCTTGGTGAGGTTCTTTCCCTTTTCTTTTCTTTTCTTCTTCTTCTTTTTTTTTAATCTGTGCTTTTGGCATGCTAATGAATGCGCTTAGTCTCTGCAAGAAATTTCCGTTTAAGAAAGAATTTAAAAACACGAAGTGCTCAATCCATATCTCCTAAACAACTAAAAAGACTGCAATTTCAAATGAGAAATTATGTTGCGGAGAAGAAAAAAGTTGTTTATTATGGCTCAAAATTTTAATCACCCAAGGGCTGTAAAGTTAAAAATAGACAATTCTGCCTTCTGTTTATGGTAAACTTGGCTGAGTCCCGGCAAATTTCAAAGCTGAACATACTGTATGTTATTTTTGCTTAATTTTAGATTCCACATTTTTAAATTATTTCTTACAAGAAGCATATTTCAGGACATAAACTTAGCCTGAAGAACGGTATTCTTGATTTCTGCCCATATTGAAACTCCTTTGAAAATAGTAAACTCTGGTTTTGGGATTTTCCTGTTCCCAAGAGTCCAAATGGGTACCTTTCTAAGTCTTTTACATTATGAATGAACACAGAACTATGAAACTGTAAAGGTTACTTTCTGCTGTCTGGCTCCTGACTTGTAATTTTAGTTTTCTTAACAGTGTAACTTGATGCAAATACGCGAACTCTCACAAGGGGTCTCACGGAGGGAGGGGCACTCTGTCTTACCTTTAGTGTTTCAGACGTGGGGACCAAAGACACAGAGGCTCTTGGGTGTGTGGAAGGTATCTGCACATCTGCTGGACCCACGAGGGCGCCCAGGACAGAACCTCCCAGCTACGGGACAGTGCAGCGTCTTCCGACCCGCTCACACCTGCCCAGAGAGCCTCTCCTGTGGGGGCTGTTTGGCTCAAGAGCAAGTAGGATTGTTGACTCAGCCCTCTTCATGCCTCCTGAGAGAGGAGGCACACCTGGCTTCATCTCTTTACAAAACTCACGTTGATTCTTGACCCTGAGCTCATCCAGGGTGCTCTGCTGGGCCTTTTCTCCCAGAGTTTTTACAACAAGCCCTTGGGGTGGCAAGAAATCTAGGGAGGGGATTTTTTTTTTTAACCCATTGCTCAGTGTGGCAGCGGAGAATCGAACATTCCCCAGAGAGTGAATGGCATGCTTGGTAAATATTTGCCAAATATTGTTGGGTGAACAACTGTTTTCTGAAGATCAGGATTTCTGGGATGGCCCTGACAGAGGTGTGTTTGTAATTGTCTGGATCATAGCTGCCACTAAAGAATTCTTACTGCGTGCGAAGACACACATCCGAATACTTCTTGTATGTTACTGCTAATCTTCCCAAGAACCCATTGTATAGAAGGGAAGACTGGGCATTACTAAGTTAGGAACTTGCCGTTGGACATTCAGCTGTGTAGAATCTGTACTTATTAAGTATAAAATTACCACTGATTCCATGTTCTGTCCGTAGGCCATATCACCATGATTGAAAAAGGTTCTGAGAGCAAGACCCACACTTTGACATCATTCGTCTGAGAGGCCAAAGGCTATGTCACAACGTTCCTTAAGGTGCTCACGCCCTTCCTGAATCATGTGAGAACCTCCCATTCAGAACCTGTTTACCCTTAGTTTGCACATAGTTTTAATAAAGTTGGTTACCTCTTTGTCATGTACACAGCAGATTCATTCATTCAGTGGTTATTTTCTGAATTCCTATGACATGTTGTATATTCTTTTAGATATAGAGAGCAAAAAAGACAGAATTCCTGCCCTTAGAGATTACGTTGCAGATTTATACACCAGTCGTTCTCAAAGTGTGGTCCCCAAGTCAGCCTCATCAGCCTCACATGGGGCCTTGTTAGAAATTCAAATCCTTGGTTGCCACTCCAGAACCACTGAATCAAAACTTGGAAGTCCCAGTTATCATTTTTTTGTTTTGTTTTTTGTTTTTGTTTTTAAATAAGCAACCATTCCAGAAGGCTTAAAACAACATTTTTGTGTTCCTGAGACAGGCAGCTCTGTGCAAAACTTTTGTCTCTAGATTTACCCTGACGTGTGTGTGTGTGTGTGTGTGTTTGTGTTGAGGTCCAACCTCATGGTGGCAGTCAGTGATGGGCCCTTTTCCGGGCAGAGGCACTGGGACACTTATCCATAAGAATATGAGCCCTGGGGTCACATGGAGCCAGACTCAGATGCTTTCTTTGCTGAGTATCAGCCACGTGAACTCAGGAGAGTCACGAAACCTCTAAGCCTTGGTTTTCTTGTTGTGGCAAAGAAGGCGCTCGTGATGGGACCGTACGTAGCACAGCCACTTGATACAGAGAGCATGCCCAGAGCTAATTCCAAGTGTTTCCCTGCCTGGGATCTAGCACTTGGCTTGGCACAGGGTAGGTGCTCAGGAAATGTTCTTTGAGAAAATGCATGGATGTTTATTTTTCCTTTGTGTTAGCCACTAGCGCAGAAGGCCTGCAGCTGTTTAATTCCTGCCCTTTGTCCACCTGTAGCAGAAGAAGCCAGAATGATGAGAGCCAGTGTCAGAGCGTACCTGACATGCAAGGTCCTTTTGGAAATGTGTGTTGACCTGCCTCGGTTTAGCCGCTGCTGTTCCTCAATCCTCACCGGTCTAAGTGTCCTGTTGCCTTTCCCTCCAGCCCATAACTCTGGGATATTTCAACTGCCTGTGAAATTTCATTTAATTAAGGGGCTTCCATATCTGCTTGGAGATATTTTATTCTCGAGACGCTGGTGGTGTTAATAGTAAATCTGAGAGCACCAAACCTCTGCCTGTTTTGTGCCATTTCAGCACTAAGCCGAGGAGAAAAACTCTCAAGGAAATTAATGCTTCCTGCAAGCACGGTAGGAACACGGAGCTAACTAACATGTTGCCATAGAACCTGGTTTCACTGACTTTCTGAGTTTTTGTTCTGCCTTTTTTATTACACGTCACATTGTATGGCTGAAACCAGAAGTGCACAGTTACAGAGAGGATGTTTTCTCAAAATCTGCAGAGTCTGGCCCATCAGATAACCTTTCAGGAGAAACATTACCCACCGGAGACTTGGTTGTTATTCACAAATAGATTATCTTTTATCTCCAGACTTTCATTAGTTCCCTGACTATTAATGAGCACCTACTATGTGCCAAGCATTGTTCTAGAGCTGGGAATACAGCGGTGGACAAACAGGACAAAACCTCCTGCCCACCAGCTAACTCGCTACTTTCTTTTTTGCGCACGGGGCTGTGTCGAGGTGCCTCTGGAGTAGCAAGTCCCGCGGTGTCCAAGCCTGGGGTGGGCTGGCCGTGGCAGGGTTGCTCGGGTATGAATTCCCTGGATATTCGATAACTGCTCACGTTGAGTCGTATAAGCAAGTTGAACCATTTGTAACATTTTGCACCTGTTTTAAGTTTGATGTGTGAGGTTATGGTCACTATCACTGTCACTGCTTCTCTGCTCTGGCACATCACAGTGCCTGGATTTGTGGGGTGACGTCAGCGCTGATTTAATTCACCTCTTCTTCCTATTCCTGCCAGCCCTGGGTTTTCGTTTTCCTCGGCTGCTGTGACAAATCACCATAAATGAATGGTTTAAACCAACACACATTTATTTCCTTGGAGTTCTGGAGGTGGGAAGTCTCAAAACCAGTCTGGTATCAGCAGGGCTGGTCCCTCCTGGAAGCTCCAGGGAGAACCCGTTCCTCACCGCCTCCAACCTCTCGAGACTGGTGTGGCATTCCTCTGCTCCTAGCTGTGTCACTCCGATCTCTGCTTCCTTTTCCTGGGTCTCTGATCCTCCTGCCTCTCTCGTGTAAGGAACCTTGTGATTACCTGGATAATGCAGGCTAAGCTCCCCACCTCAAGATCCTTAACTTAATCGCATCTGCAAAATCCCTTCTGCCATGTTCACAGGATCTGGAATTAGGATGTAGCCATTTAGGGGTGGGAGTGAGAGGGGTCATCATTGTTCAGATGTCCGCACCCTGTCAGAGGTTCCAGTGTCCCTGGGTTCATTGACTACTAAGCAAGTTATGTTGAGTAGTCTCTTCCATTCTGTGAAACCCAACCCAACAAAGCACACTCGAAAATACAAATGTTGCTAACTTGGCAGAATCAATTATACTTGCTTAACTACCTGAAAACCTCCTTAATCATTCCTATTTCCTCTACAAGACTCAGCTCAAAACCCCCTCCCCCAGGAAGCCTTCCTAGGTTACCCTGGGCTTGTTTGATGCTCTTCATTTGTGGCACCCCGTGTGTAAGTGACTATATGACCACACCTTTCTTGTTATAATTGTGTGGATTTACTTGTAGCCCACTGCCCCCATATCCTCTCTCCTCCCCGCTCAATGGTGTGCTCTTTACAGGAAGGTACTGCCCTGATGGGCACACAGAAGATATTTGATTAAAGTTTCCCTTTTGATGAATGAATTCTCTTCTCTCAGACTTTCAAAAAATTTTTGTTTTATGTGTGTTTCACTTCATTTCATTTAACAAGGTGTTCACTAGCAGTGTGGCGGCCAGGCTGGGTTCAGGAAAGACTGGCATCATTTGATTTGTCTAAATTTGCATGTCCCGTGGTCAGGACACCTGACTGGGCTATGCGTTGGTGGATCTTGTGGACATTTCTTTTCAAGGGAGTGTAACCTTGAAGCTATGCACCGTTCTTTCCTGTGTCACCATAAATCTACCATAAACCAGGTGGGTTCTGAATATTTGGGAATAATGATGTAAATTCACTGAGTGAATCTTTAATTTCTAAAGTTCTTTTCAGTCACCAAAGAACAGATTCTGTGGCCTGGGAACTTTTAGGGTTACCCTGATGGAGTCAGGTCTCTGGTAATTGAGATATTTTACTTTATTTCTATTTTCCAAGGTAGAATCTTGCTGCATGGGAAAATCTGAGTCCTATACGGTTGTTGTTGGAAAACCACGTTGTCCTCTTTTGTAGTATTCAGGCTGATTTTTTTTTCTTTGTACATGGACCGTGGGCTTTCTGTGTTGTTGGAAAGCATGTAATTTTCACTTGTTTTTTTCACCTAGTGGTGCTTAATGATACCATGTGAATTTTTATGGTCCCAGCTGCACTGAAGTGTGTGCCCTGAAATTTCAGTTGGATTAAGAACATACCTTGGTGTGAGGGCTGAAATTGGAGAAATGGGAGAACACAGGGTTGGATCTATATGTGTTGCAATTAATATTGATGAGTGGGCAAAAGTCCAACATTATCCTAGGGGGCTTGGCTAATGTTCATTGTAAACCAGTGCGAGTGAGTCCTTCTCCTGCAGGTGTGAATACTTTAATTTAGTAGGTGGATTAGGAAAAGCAAGGGGTGTTTTCTTGTGTTCCAGTGTACATTACACGTTGGGCACGAACCAGCTGCACAAGGTACAGCTCGTCACTGAGAGGTGGAACCAGGTGTCCCGAGGCGTTGCTAACCCACCTCGGTATCTCCAGGGTCTAGCATCAGGCCTGGTATGTAGTAGGCACTCATTAGCATTTGTGAAATGAATAGAAGAAGGGAGGAATGGTCGCTGTTGCAAAGCCCCTTAAAAAGACTGGCCCCTGCTCACCTCCCTAGCTTTCTTACCACCTCCCACCTTCTGGCCAGAGTGTACTGTTTGTAGCTTGTTAAATATTCCACCTTCTTTCTTGCCTTTGGACCTCTTTATTTTTCATTCCCTCTGCCTCTCATCGCACACCTTCTCTTTCCCCTTTGCCTAATTCCTGCTGGTTCTTTATGACTTAGCACCTTCTAGAAGACTTTTAGGAGACATCATTGCTGGTATCTGATGGAAGGCCTGGTTCATTTATCATATCTCTGTGAACATTTGGATGGCAACAGGGAACCACTGACTAGTGGAACTGTTGAAATCCGTGTCTGAGTCTTTTCAGGAGAATGTGCAACACTGTTGGAGGCTGGAATCATTTGGATTGCATCTCCCAAACTCTACTTCATTGGCCCTTTCCATTTAGGAACACGCAAAGCATGGCTGTGTAATCAACAGGAAGAGAAGCGGTCAAGTTAGCAGCCGATCCCCCTGTGTTTACCGGGCATCAGTTTCAGGGTACAACGGACCACGAAGGAGAACCACTGATGAATCACCTACAGTATGACTGATACCAGAGGGTCTCAGTAGGCACAAAGAAACTGAGAAATTAACCCGTCCCCTTTCTGATGCAGTTTAGAGAAATTTGGTGCACTTTAGAGGCTCAGCCAACATTTGCTGAGGATGGAAGAATAAATGAATCAAGTTACTTTTTTTCCCTTTTTGGGCTTTATAATAAGACTAAGAAAAAATCCTTAGGTGGTCTCTTCCACTCCACTGCTTTTTGCACACGTAGCCTCAGTCTATACTTAGTGCTTTTGCTAAGACTGACTCATCTTGTTGCTGATTGCGTTCGCGATATGAGACTCCAGTATCCATGGGAATGGTGTAAGGCTGTATTGCTTTCATGCTTAGAAGAATGTGCCTGGAAGGGCCAGCTGTTGGTACCAACACTAACTAACTCTGGAGAGCTCTGGGGCCATCTCACCCTCACGTTCTTAAGCCAGTGTGGAAAACAGTGTAATCTCTTGGGAAACTAGTCATGTTTTGTGACAGACACATGTGATTCAAATCTTGTGTCTGCTGCTGACAGGCTGTGTGACTTTGGACAAGTTGTTTAACCTCTCTGAGTTTCTCCCTCTGTTTTTCTCTGTTTTGTAAAATGGGGCCAGGGAGGGGGGAACCATATTAACTCCTGGGGTTGTTTGACAATTAGAAATGATTTTGTAAGCGTCCTAGTCTATATTCGATGCTCAGTGAATGGTATATGTTATCATGGCTGCTGTTACTGCTGAGAACCAGGTCGGCTATTGATCCTCCAGAGTTTCAGAGAGGGCAAGGTTAGCGGGAACCACCAAGATCAGGACGGGACAGCTGAGTTGGATTTAAACATTCTCTGTGTGTCTGTGATGGAAATCTTTTTTTTCCCTCTGTGGAGAATTCAGGTCAGTTTAAGAAGGGACCTCAGCATGTCTTCCTTACATTCTGGGTGTTTCAGAGATGACTAGGAATTGGGACTAGTTACTAAGGAAGAACTTAAAAAAAAACAGAAGTTAGGAGACAGGGCGGTGTAGAGGTAAGAGCACTGACCCCTGTTCCCGGGGCCCAGCTCCGTATTCTCTGCTAAGCCCTTTTGCTTGCTGTGGTCTCTATCTCTTCCGTCTCTTTGCTGGGAGCCCAGCACGCTGGACCAGACAATGAGCCTGGCCCTCTCGTCTGTTTCCTCCCCCAGGAAGATGCTTCTTCCTCACTGGGCGTTAGCGTGGGTGGCCCCAGTGGGGCTGGTTTTATTGCACCAGAGAGTGTCAGCAGAGACATGGCTGGACGTTGGAGTATCCTTTGTGATTTGACATTTTGGGGAATCCTTTTATGGTACAATATACCTGGCCCAGCAGTCTTCCAGCTCAGAAATTCTGCGAGTGGAAACTCTTTGAATAAATGTAAACCAAGAAGGCATCTTCAGGGCACAGTTTAAACTTCTCATCTGGCTCAGGTCTAGCAGCTGCTTATCCCGCTGGACTTCTCCAGGGTATTGATAATGCTCGTCTTTGTACGGGGCATGAATTTCCCAGCTTCCTGGGACCAGCAACAACAGAAATCCCCCCAACAAACCCCAGGGCGTCTGGAGCGCCTGCTTTCTTCTCGAAGAGCTGATCGAACACTCTTCTGTGGGCTCAAGAGCTATCAGCAGTATTGAACAATTAGACTAGAAGGAAGGGCTGTGAACAGTTGTTCCCTAAAGGCTTGGAAATTAACAAAGGCCATATGAGTAAGGCGGGGAGGAGGGGGTGAAGAGCATGGGGGCTGGGAGGCACAATTCAGGAGTGGCCAAGGGGACTGGAGGGGTTTGTTTCCCGGATGGTTTTCAAAGGAGAGAGATTCGTGCGGTTTGCTGTGGGACTCACACCGGGCAAAACCAGCTGAAGCTCTTTTTGGCCCAACAGTTACTTTCTTGGGCACATTCCTTTTAGGCTAACAAAGTGTCTTCCTTCCTTTTTCATGGTCATCAATAGCAAGAGCTTAAGGGCTTTTTGCTTCCCAGGGTTCAGGGTAGGGTGGAGAGAAGGACACGCATGCGAGCGGATTGACATTTTACAGGTTTTCGTGAATTCTGTCACAGACAGGGAGAAGCGTCCAGCGCGTAGGAAAGGCTCAGGTTTTCATTTTTGTCTGGGGGGTGATTGATTTCTTTCTTTCAAGGGGCTGATAGAGGAGGTCAGAGTCTTAGAAAGAGAGGAAGCCAGGGAAAAGGAGAAAAGAGAATGAGATTTATGACCTTCTGGATCCCCGCTTTTATGTCGCGTAACCATTCCCAATACTGGAAGTTCATGACACCCTGAGAAACAGCCCTGGAACTCAGAGCAGTGATCTGCATGCAAAGGCGAAATTAAACAGCCCAGCAGCTGCTTTGATTGAGAGTGACACGCCGCCCTGTTCTGGATCCCGAGGTTGGTCCTCTCCGCACAGATTCTGGTGTTTCACGGAGTTACGAGGCAGACCACCCAGGGCCACTCACGTTATTCTGAGGATGGTTGACGATGGTGCTTAGCGAGGAATTATTTCAACAATGGGACTTTTCCATTATTCTTTCTGTAATCAGCCCTCTGCACCCAGCACATGGAAACCTTCGCATCTGTCACCAAGAATACTAAACTAATAAGGTGCTGCTCAGGTAGCCCTCGCCCGGGTCCCAACCCCTGAGATAACAACTGAAGATCTTAAAGAGTGTGTGGATCTTCCATTTTTATTCCATGTGGCCCCTTAGGTAACATGACCCAATGTGGGCATTCAGTGACCCTGCTTACACTTGGATTACTCGGTACAAAGCAAATTTATGGTTGTTTATTCTCTCCTCCTATCAGCTATTAGTGCCTAATCATATGGTCTATCGATCATGAGATTAATCGCCTGCTCAAAGAGGCAGCAGGTCTTGTGGAATGCTGCACTGCGCCAGACTGAACTTCAACCTTTTATACAAACTGGAGGAGTCAAAATCATCATTCACTGCCTGAAGCCCCTGGTCCCTGGGCCTCCTGAACCCCAGGAGGTAAATCCCTGCTTTTTCAAACAGTGTACTTTGCACTTCCTTTCCTGTGTAAAACTTCACCTCGTTGATTCAGGCGGGCACTTGTAAATAAAATCCTTTGTAAGGCATCCTATAAATAATGACCTAAGCCGAAAATATGTGGGCGCTATTATACAAAGCCCCACAGTGCTGCCGTAATTAAAGGTCTGTCAGTGTATCTATTAGAAAGTCTTGTTTTGGAAGATTTATAACTGGACCATTAAAGTTTTCTTGGGCTAAGACTTTCCAGGAGTGTCATGATCTGAGACCTTTTTCCCTCCCTTTTTGTGGAAAGGGTGTGTGTATTTTTTTAAGATATAAATAATAAAACCGAGAAACATTATCCCATAGTGGTCTATGCCTTCAAAGGTTGGACACTTTAAGATTTGAGTACTGCACCCCCTAAAAGTAGCTTCTGTTCACCTCCTCTGAGTCTTCACTGCAGTTGATGAGAACAGAGAATCGTTGTTGCGTTCCTGCTGTTTTGTAGTGTTCGCTTCCTGGTCTGTGTCTCCTACTCAGAGGAGAGTGAGGGCAGGGATCTTAAGTCGTCTGTCTTTCTAGCCCTGCTTCTCCCAGAGAGCCCTACCCCAGTGTAAGCTGGGTTTGTTCAGTAACTACCTTTGAGGATGGGCATCAGGCAACTTCCTTTCCAGTCCTGATGCCCTCATTTAAGGTGGGGAGTGAATTCAGGCAGTGAATGTAGGCAGGTCTCTTTCCTTCTCTGAAAACAAGTGACCCAACCAGTGGAATGGATGTGTTGTGTTTAGGGCTGGTGAATCAGTGTTCAGAGAGTTAAACGCTGCCAGCGTTTACCAATTTTTTAATGCCCGTGCAAATCCTTTATGAAAGCAACAAGCGAAATACAGGATGGGACACATGTTTTTTGTGTTTTTACTACTACTATTATTATTATTTTTGCTGCTAGATCAGCTTAACTAGTAGTCATTTGTTTTATTTTAAATAGCTTTAAATTATTTTAAAAGAGCAAATATTTATAATTCAATTTTAATAAATTCAATTCAGAGTTATCTTCAGACGCTTGAATCTGAATGCCTTTAGGTAGAGCCTGGGCTTGCTGGTTTGTCGTCACCCCGGCTGTTCCCTGTTGTGTTATTGTATTAGCAACCTGCTCTGTCCGTTCGCCTGCATGGTCCGGAAGAGTTTATGATTCCTTGTAGTTACAGGCCTATAATGCGATCTTTCGTTGTTACAGTAAGGGTCTAAAGAAATCTGAGATTCAGGGTAGCTGGGGATGCCTCTGACTGCGATTTTAGTGCTCTAACTTCCAATTCTTTTATCAACGAGAACCTCAACTATTATTTTTTACTTCATTTTTTGAAAACTTTTGTCTTCCAGACAAACTGCATTGGTTAATCATTCATTTGCTGTCCCGTTTTTAAAGCAAACGAACATCTATAACCGAGCACACAGATACAGTTGAGCGTATGGAACAGTTTTTGTGTAATGAGCTGGGTGATGTTTTAGCCAGCTCACGCAGTTCTGTGGATAAGCATGTAGCTTCTACTTGATGTTCTGATAACGGGAGAATAGCTCCTAGATCGTCCTGCCTTTTTAGACACAGGAGGGGCCCGAGGGCTCTGGGTGGGTGCTTAGCGTATTCTTCCATGAGTTTCTTGGCTAACCTTGTCCTCAGAGCTTCAGGGACGTTGTTTGCCTCCATATTCAGGCCATGTCTTAACTGTCTCATCTCTCAGCTTAGAGAAGTCTTTATAAAACCTGGCGTTTAGATACCATAAGAGAAAAACAGCTTCCTAATGTGAGTTTGCCTCAAAGCCTTCATTTACACTTCCCCCCTTTAGTCAAGAGCATTTTGGAAGACTTGTTAGAAGGAAAGGGAGATGGTTTTATACTTGACTCTCAAGCTAAGGAGAATCCTTCCTTTTATCTCAAATGAGGCGGTTGTTGGATATTGACAGTTGAGAATTTAAAAGCGCACATTCGATGGGGGAGGGAAATAGCTCAGCCGTAGAGCGCATGCTAAGCATGCATGAGGTCCTGGATTCAATCCCTAGTACCTCCATTAAAAAAAAATAATAATAAAAGCACACATGTAAATAGAGCAAATTAAACATCTTTAGCATGGAAGTAATCTGCATATAAGCCGGTCTTGAGGCTTGACTTTTGGCCCTTAAGTAGTCCTCATCATGTAAAAGTTAAGAGGCTTTTGAAGACAGCAACCTGGTTTAACCAGATCACACATGGCTACTAAGAGCTTAGGCTCTGGGTTTCCACTAATTTAGGTTTAGGTCTGTCTTGGTTCCTTATCAGTTCTCACCTTGGAGGGGTTACTTAAATCTCCATAAGCCTCAGTTTTCTCCTCTGTAAAAAGGGGATAATAATAGCTTGTGGTGAGGAGTAAATGAGTAATTCATGCAAAGGATTTATCCTGTTGGTCACAGAACAAACAATTCTAACTCTCATTATTAGCAAAGACATAATTGAAATTTATTTCTGAGCTTTGAGTTGTTCTTTTTGGGAGTTTAAAGATAGGCTTTCTTGAGAGTGTTCGTATCTGCTGGATCACCTACCTCCATTTCCAGGAAATTGTGTGTTTCAGTATTTCACATGTGCTGCTTTCAGTTTTTCAGGCAACAAATGACGTTCGACTTTAAAAATCTGAAGTTGAAATCTCCCTTACATTTTCTTTTCCCTCCAGATCAATCCAAATTAAAGTTTCATTGCACCAGTTTCATGGACCCTTATTAGCATTAATTATTGTTGGTGTGCTGGTGAAAGTCCTAAAGTGAGTGCATTAAGAACAAAAACCCTTGAGAGAACTGTAAACCCTCGTGGACTTAGCTGGAAGGGACCTAAGCAATCGTCTCCTCTAAGCCCCATTTTACAGATAAGGAAAGTGTATTTTTCCAGGTAAAATGGGTTTGGAACAGGGACTGTCCTACCTGCTGGCTTTTTACTTTGTCCCCTCACTGGAGTCTGCACTCACTTACCATGGTATGATTATGTTCTTATTGTGGGACTTGTATGCGTTTATTAGAGGCCATTGAGATGTAGCCTTGGGCATTGCTTCTGTGGCAGAGGCACGGGGCCGTAATCATTATTAATGCATTCCATTATTTGGGAGAGCATTTTACTGACTACAGAGAATTCATCGCGTTGATCTATTGTGCCACGTTTATATTATACCAGGTAGTTCAAAATGATATTCTCTAAACTGGGAGGCTGAAAAATTGTCCAGTCTTGGCAGTGGTCCCATCAGCAAGGCCTTCTTTTTACTACTGAAAATACATAGTTCTGTTGAAAGAAACCTTTTGACTGGTCCCCAGTGCCCTGAATGTGCTTAAATCCCTCACTACTGATCTCGGAGGATTACTACCGCTATCATTGTTCTAAAACAAACTTCCTTTCGGACGATAACAGCAGCGGTAAGTCAGATGTTGAAGAAAGTACCAGCTTAACTTCAGTTTGCTTTAAAAGGGTTTCCTCTTTAATTGACAAGTGTCATGTGTAATAGAGCATGGCCACTCACATAGAGCCCCGTGGGCCGGACTTCCCGCTGGGGCTGGAGTTCTTAATGAACGTGCACGTGAATACACTGAGGCAGAAAAATTAAAGTGCCCCAACTGTGGGCTATTCATTCTGTTCACTCTGGCCAGCGCGGTGATCAGCACAGCCACCCCGATGGCCAGACAGACCCGCATCGGTCATGTGGCTGTTTGGTAGCTGTGAGCTAGGGTGACTGTGGTCTTTCCTAGTGACATTTGGAAAAACAGCACCGATTTAAGTGTCATATCCAAGGAATAAATAGTTATATATTTTGTTTTGGGTTTTTTTTTTTTAAACATAAAGATAATAAGCTATTTTTGGCACATGCAAACCTTTCCACAGAGTGGTGGTTTTGTTGAGCGCTGGACCACTTGCTAATAACATTTATAAGTTCCCTCACTTAGCAGTTCCCTTTTCCTTCCCTTCACTCCCCAAAAGAGAACAGAGCTGATTTTTTTCAGAGGTGGTGTTTACAACAGTTCAACACACTCGAACAAGCACTTAGAATAATGTCAATAGAGGAAGGGAAAAAAGGGGCGTATTATTATCAAATTAAGTAATGGATGGGCAGTGATATTTTATTTATTAAAGCTCGTCTGAGTACCATTGGAAACAGAGTACGCTGGTTCTGAAGTGCACAGATTAGAAAGGAATGTTGAGTTTGGAAACGTGGCAGCCTGCAGCACTGTGTATGGTTTAAATTAAACCTTTTTTTGGAAAGCAGAATTGCTCTAGGCCACATTTAAGGGAAAAGCTACAGCAGAGTGAGCTGGCTGTGGTTTTTCTTTTACTCTGTAACCGGCCCACTTTCCCTTGTTTTAACACAGAAAAAAGACTTTGGACTCCTTCAGACCAACCACATAGCTTCTCTGCTGACCACAAAAAGGAAGCTTGGCGTAGAAGCCATAGGATTAATACCCACTGTCTCTTAACCCAACAGAGTGTGAAAACTTTTATAAGAGATTTCTCTGGGCAGGCTGACACTGTGGTTGGACTAGAAACATTTTAAATCAAGAACAACTTTGAACTGCATTATGCCACAGCGCTCTGTGAAGTGTTACGTGCGATCTCACTGTTAAAAGTTATTTACACGCGTCCCCAGGTTTCAGAGGGATAAACCACTAACAGCTTTGTGTAGCTTGATAAAGAAATACAAGGAGAATTAAAGATAGGCCTACGCCAAATTATCTCAGAGTAGGTGGATCACAGTCCATCTGATTTTATTGTTCCTAAGCAAATGGAGACAATTGGCTCTTGGTGGAAAAGCCTTTTAATCTTTGAAAATAATAAGATTAAGGCTGTGGATTCTATTAAATCACTTGATTCATCACATTATTTTTCAACCAGGTGAGAGATCTTCCTTTTAAGAGGTGTACATCTTTCTAAAATGATGATTTTTGCGTTGCAGAGGTGTGATTTCACATGGGGACCCGCTCAGGGGTTGCCAGTGGTGGTTGCTGTGTCCTGAGTGTTCATTTTAATGATTGGAATTTTACCACCCTGGTTAACTAATCATGCATTTGCCCAAAGCAACTCTGAAATTACCAAAACAAACAAACGAACAAAAAGAAAACAAAACAAAAAAACCCTCTTGTGTGTTTGTTTTTATATTTACTCATCCGAATGCCTAGGATTGGTGTATTTTGAAAGAAATCATTTGCATTCACGTTTTGCCACATTGAAGGAAACAGCTTTCCACAGGTGCACTGGGTCTCCATTCTGGTTTCTGTTAATCTCAGTCCAAAGGACTGATTTGAAAAGTCGAAGGGAGAAACGTGCATACACTTTGCAGAACTGCTGTCTCCGCGCTAACCACTGAGTTAATTCTTGGTTGACTGGGTGTCGCGAGAGGGGTTTCTTTGCTGTCATTAGAGAAACTGGTCCTGTGTAACGCTTCCTGCGTGTGAAGAAATGCAGTTGTCACCTTGCCTAGACCATTAAAGGCAGAATTGAAATACTTCCAGTTGTGAGGAGCCTTGCGTTCATTGTGGTTATTTTCCCAGGTGTCTCAGGAGCAGCTGTTTTGCGCTTTCCTGAACTTCATAGTTGAAGAATGTGAGAAAGAAATGGTGTCCTTTCTGGGTAGAGTGTTTTAGCCACCCTGGGGTAGTTGCATAGCATCTTGATCTCTTTTCATCTGGGTGGAATTATACTGTAACTAATTGAATCCATTGATCACTGTCTTGTTTTTTTCCCATCTTCTTCTCAGAGGATTCATTTCATAGGGGTCTATATATCAGTCAAGAAAATGACTACCGAGGAATTACCAAGACTGATAATAAAGGTAACTTAACCTAGTACAATACTTTTTTTTTAAAGGCAGAACACTCGTAAGTGTCTTTTACCTGGGGAGAGTTAACTTCTTAATTAGGTGATGTTGGGAAGCAAGTCAAAATAGGATACTGACCAGTATTTGCAGAGAGGGGGAGAAAAGAGGGGAGAAAAGGCGTTGATCTTGGAACTGGATGACCTGGTTTCAGGCCTGTCTTTGCCAGGGCTTTTCAGACTTTGTGGATGAGTCGACCTGGGAGATTGTTAAACTGCAGATTTCCTGCAAGATTCTAACAGGTTTACCAGGATGTCCGTCCTGAGACCCTCAGACCACACTCCGATCCCTTAGAGCGCTTAACTAACTTTGCTGTTTTGGATGCACCATTTAACAACACTGTGTCCCACTGTCCTAATCTCTACAATAGGGATTTTAATCTTTGCTCTCCCTACCTCCTCAGGTTGTTATGAGAATCAAAGGAGATAAGGTAGATGAACTTTTAAAAGGCTACATAAGACACCAAGGATCTTTGTTTATAGATAAAGACATTCTTTGAATACCTTTCCTCACATCGGTGAGAGCTGCTCTGTGGTGGGAGGTACCCTGAACTGGGAGAGGGGGACTGGAATCCTTCCTTCCCTGCAGTCTACTCTGTGGTGCCTTTGGGTCTAATCCCTTCACCCTCCTGGTCCCTCGTGGTCTCATATTTAAAAGAGGGCTCCACCTGGATGAGTGATCTGAGTGTGGCCACAGGACCAGCAGCATCAGCATCACTTGGAAACTTGCTGGGAACGCGGATTTCCAGTCTCAGTTGGGTGCCATCTCCTGTCTCATAGGCAGAGAAGAATTGGGAGTTCTCCAGGGTGTTCACTGGGCACGTAGAAGGGAGAAATGAACACCCAGGGGTTTAAGCCTCACCTCCCTGGAAGTCAGAACAGATGAAAACTGCCTTGGCCTACACCTTCCTAGCCAGTTCCAGCTTTGGGGCTGCTTTAGTGGCCCGTGAAAGCTGATCGAGAGGGAGCAGAACGTGCAGACCCGAGAGGTTCCTGGCCACCCTCCTCTTTTCTCTCCTCCTCCCCTGATGGTTGTCATTGTAACTCAGCACCAACTCACATTTCTCAGACTTCGCAAGCACATTCACAAGGGTGATCACAGTCTGTGTCAGGTAGATTGGCGTGAGATGGGAACAGAGTAAATAATGTTTTCCTTAAAGTCTTTTACAGTCAGATCACATCCCTGCAATTTTGGGGGTTTTGTTTGGTTTTACATTTGGGGATACATCTGAAAATTAGAGAAAAAAAAAGCACGGTGGCCTCCATTTGTACAAAGTAGATTTTATCAAGTTCAAGCACTGAAGCTCATGATCTTTACTCAGAAGAGACTCTCAGTGAAGCCTGGCAACTTTTACACAAGTCTGATTTTTGTTTTTACTCCACAGCAGCAAATAAAATCATAATGGGCAGCTGCTTGAGTCTGGAAAGTGGAAACAAGCAAGAGGTGTTAGTTGGCAGCTGAGCACTGAGAGAAGACTTGGAGACACTGTCAAAAGTGGAGCAGATAGGAGGTTGAGATGGAAAGTAGCCTGAGACCTGTCTATGTATATGTAGATATACACATGCATACATATAATGTATATGTGTGTGCAGTGTAAGAATATATGTGTATACAGTGCATGCATGAGTATGTGTGTGCATAGATAGAAGAATAAATGTGTTATACAAGTGTATCGATACATATAATACATGCATATTTATTTCTATATATGCACATGCACACACACACACATTTTCCTATATACTAATATTCCTAAATAGTTCTTTGGGTATTTACTGTAGTGGGACACTTTCATGTAACTCACATTCTGAATGGTACCTTCTGGAAAAGATCAAATTATGTTTCTGAATGGAAGAATATTAGTTACAAATTATAGAAGATGTCTCTTCAAAATGAGTTAATATAGAAAGCAAACAGTCCTTAGAGTGATAAACGTGAGTACTCGGCCAGTTCATGAAGTCATTGACGTCTGCAGTTTCGAAGGCCCTTGTAGATATCATTTTATCCTGGGGTTCAGATTTTCTTCAAACAGAGATCTTTTCTTCAGAACCACATTCATGTGGAAAGTAAATATATGTATACATTTTAAGTTGAAAAAGTGGGGGGCCGGTACTGGATCTCTGTTGGCTTTGGTCCTGTTCTGTCTTCTGGAAGCAGCTCCCATTGGAATCAACCCCTAGGGCAAAGAATCACCTGGAAAACTTGTTACATGCAAATGGTGATTCTGTAAGTCTGGGGCAGGGCCTGAGGCTCTGCATTTTTAATAAAACCCCCAAGGTGTTAAACACACACTGACCACAATTTGAGTAGCGAGACCCTGGGGGGACCTGTGTAGACAGCTTGAAATCCTTTTCATTTTAGTTCAACCTCTTCATTTCAGTCTGAGTGAAAAGAAAGACTTGGACATAATAATGAGTTGCTGAAAGCCACAGGCCGAGTCAGGGTCTTCTGCTTCCTGGCAGGCCCTCTGTCCTGCCTGGGAGGGACGGCCATGCCCCGGCCCTTTCGGCTGGGCGACGTGCCCCAGTACCACGTTTCATGGGCACCATCAGGGCCCCGCACAAATTCAGTTCACCTGGACGGATGCAGCAGGACCGCGTTCTCTTCCAGCCTGCTGTCTGGCCCACGGAAAGACAGTACTCTGAATCCGACCCTATTTAGGGTGGAACATTCTGATTAGCCAGCAAGGGCCTTTAGGCCGGTGGCTGTGGTGTCTGCTGCCACAGCAGAATGGATAAGCAGTTCTCAGCCCCCCCCCCAACACAATCCATAAAACTCTTTCAACCTTTCTTTCCTTTTTTTTTTTTTCATGATGTCTAGTGTTTGCAAATGGAAAATGGCCGAGGAAAAACGGAGTGAAGGTTTATATAAAATATTTATACCTTAAAGATCTTTTATCTTGTGTCATTCAAGAGATAGAGAAGTGAAAAATGTATTGGGAGCACATTACCAGGAGCACATTATAAATTTAAATCTCAGATTGAATAATACCAGCTGCTAATGTGTAGAGCTTTGGAAACAAGTCACTTTTGAATCTTGAGAATTTACGGTACCAAGTCAGTTACACTTAAGAAGGAAGTGCCTTTTGAAAAAGAATCCTGTCCCGGAATCGAGACTGATACTAATGGATATTAAAAATCAAGTATTTGGTATGATATTCATGTTGGAATGTAGTTACATAGGAATGAGATGTAGGATCTGAGAGGTTTATTGAATGTTTCTCAAAAAAGTCAGCTATTTTTGGTCTGTTCTTTGTGAAGCAGTGTAACTTGTGGTTCATAGTATATGTCTTGAAGTCAGAAAGACTTCGATTCAGATCATCTGTCCACTGTTAGCTGTATGATTTTAGAGCAGTTATTTTCTCTGAGACTCACTTTATTTATTTTTAAAATAAATGTGATAGTACCTACCTAGTATATTGGTTTTTTTTTTTTTTAAGGATTAAGTGGCATAGTCTTTGTAGAGCACTTAGCCCATTCCTAGACTCGTAAAGTCCCCGTAAATAGCATTATTATCATTGTTATCACCATCATATTGTCTTTAGCCCTAACTAGTAGTATGTTGCTCTCCAGGGACATGGTGTTTTTCTCCCCTCTGTGTAGGTGTGCTGTGAAAGGAAAACCAAAATTAGTGTGCCTGCTGAAAAAGTTAGTAGTAAGAAAATGAAAATACACTCTCCTAAGTGAGACAGACCATGACTATCTATGTATGCCAGATATCTGGATTCTAGGTGGCAAAAAAGGAATATTTTGTTGGTTATAGTGGAACTTTGGTTTTACAGTGCATAGTATATATTTTTGTGTGCTGTATGCTAGGGTCTTACGTTGGAATTCCTGCAGCAGCAGGAGTGAAGCGGGCTGTGGACAGAGGGCCCAAGTCCCACTGAAGGCCGGTGAGGCCCGTGGAAAGGCCCCTTAGCTCGAGCTGATTGGTGCTGAGTGAAAACCTGGGCCCAGTGTCCCAGTTATGATGATGATGATTTTTTTAAGAATCCGGAAATCCAGATTTTTATATGACTCAAAAGACCGTTTTAAATAATGGCAGCTGTGTCTTGAGAGTGCCGTTGGCTGCAAGAAACAAAAAACTGTGGTTTCAACAGATTTATTTTTCTTACGTAATGATAGATTGAGAGGCAGTGGCCGTTGTAGGTTTACTTGCACACTGATGCCAACAAGAATCCAGGCGCTCTCCAGTTTTCTGCCCTGACAGGCTTTATTTGCTGACTTATTTTTGGTAACTCTGGTCGTGTGATGGTTGCGATGTGCATATTTGAGGGAGGGTGATGGTGATGGTGATGGTGATGGTGATGGTGGGTGAGGGGTCCTGCCAGCCTCATGTTATCAGGGCAGGAAAAACTACCCCAGAAACCACACAGGTGGCGCCTCCTGATTCACTGGGTGGAATTGGATCGCTCGCTACAGGGAGACGCAGGGAAATGAGTGTGCAGCTCGCCAGGCCCTGCAGTGGGCAGTGACGAGGAGGTGGCAGGGGGCTGTGGTGGCTGCCGGGGACCAGGGCGGCTGCAGCAACCAGCTCAACAAGAAACCCTGCTGCAGGGCCTGGAGACCCGGCAACCTGCATCGTGTATCAGACATCTCCAGATGTGAGCTCAGTGTAAAGGAAAGGCATCATTTAGGGGAGGGACCGTGCTTTCTTTTGTAATTGAATGGTTTTGCGTTGTATGAGATGGGTCATCGCCCACAGTGAGCAAACTGCTGAGGGAACATTACAAGAGTGTATTTCATTTTTGGAAAAGTTGATTTAGAGTTCTAGTAGAGAAGTTAGAAAAGAACATGCCATTTAGTGTTATTTCTGTAGCACCACATTACAGTAAAATATGTAAATTTCCCTGTATATATATTTTTAAATTTATGGGTAAACTACATTTTCCTTTAATTGTTTTTATTCTAAAATAAACACATGCTTTATAAATCATTCCAATCTGATTTTGATAACCTTGGAAAGAAATCTTTTCTGGCTTTTTATTTATCTGTATATTTGATGTAAACACTGGGAAGCTCTTCCAGAATGCTTTATAAGAGCAGACATTCTAGACTGACTAAAGGCGTGTCTTGCACTAGTGTGGATACAGTAGAGGTGCTGCCAAACCTGGTGTACACTGAGTTCGTTAAACTCAAGAATTATGGAAGTTTGAAGAACTCTTACTCACAGGTAAGCAAGTTCACACTAAGGGAAACCGTATCTGTTTGACTCCAGCCAGTCGACTCGTTTGTAATATTTTTGCTTACACTTTTTGCAGCTTTACTGCTGAATTAGCTGTTCTTTAATGTCCTTGACAAATTCAGGAAGCCACCGTGTGTACATAAATTGAGAGGAAACATCTCTGCCAGTTTGATCCTGATCATTTCTTCTCAGGGTTATAAAGTTCGGGTTTTCATGTTTCTCATGTTAATTAAAAAAGAAAAGGAAAGGAAAGGAAAAAAAAAACCCAAACAAAACAAGTCCAGACTGTCTGGAGGGTTGCTCTCATTGTAGGCGGGTATTGTAGAGTTTAGGGACTATGAATTGGCCACCTACTGAGGACCTTTACAGCATTCATGCAATTCCAGTGTATAATCACTTTGTCAGGCCCAGCGAGTCAGTGAAATCTCTGATAATACTGGGATAATTAAATATTTCAGTACCTGTAAGCTCTAAGATAAAAGGCAAAACTGTGTTTTATTAGGAAAACTATGCTGAGACAATCTCTTCGAATTATTTAAGGGGGTAAATAGATAGGAGAACCAATCCACTACTCTAAATAATCTATTTAAGATTAAAAATAAAAATATTGTCCAGATGCTGTAGCAAAATCTGCTTTAGAGTTGTAATGAGGTACTATTTTAGAGACAAGGTAAAGAATAGGTGACTTATTTGTATGGGAAATGCAGTGTATTTGTGTTTAGTATGTACCTATAATGTGAGAGATTCTATGCCAGAACATTACACTTCATACCTTCAGTCCTCATAGCAATCATAAATTGGGTATTGTGACCTCTGTTTCTTTGATGGGGACACCAAGGCTCTGGGTACTCCAGGTGACTTTCTTGGGGTATACAGTCAGGACATTTTGAGGTGAGCTTTGAGCCCAGCTCTGTCTGTATTCTATATTCATTCTCTTCCCCCTACATCCAAAGTTCCACCAAATAGCAGATAGAGTTAAATGTGGGTTAATGTACTTAGCAAAGGAGCAGTCCAAACTACTTATAGGATATGAGCCCTTGTACTAATTACAGCTCAGGAAGGAAGCCTGGGAGCCACCGTGCAGGCTGTCACTCAGCCTGACTGCCGACCATCCCTGAAAGTCAGTCAGTCCAGGTGTATTTGTTGAGTACTTACTTTGCGTGGAGATGGAAAGAAAATGTTCTTGCCCTTGACAAACTCACATCTCTTTTCTCCTGTGACTTTTCTAACATTGCCATAATGAGAAAAGTTCCTTGTAAAAGCTCTTTAAACAACACATCAATCTGTATACGAGAAGGAGAGAGAAGGGTATCCTCCTTTTGTGCTAGGTACTGGTTTGGAGTGTGTTTTGGATGGAGACTAGAAGTTTACTTTGATCTAAAGGAGGCATTTTCTTTGTAGAGTCATTATGATATTATTTCCTAGCTATTAAAATTTGCCATCTTGATGCTTGGTTATTCACTGAAAGAAATGAAATATTTATTAAGGTCACATCACTGTACAGAGGGAGCCATGGAGTGATTTTTATGCCATGCTTTTTGGTAGCAACGTTTCTGCCGGGCTGCATCAACGTCTGTAGATTTTATTGATTATAATTAAGTCAGTCTGCATTGTCTCTGAGAATTTACATGGGTTTAAAAATCAATCCTTCATGTATTCATTTGAAGTAGTTTGAAAAAGGATCTTAGGAGAAGGGACAAATCTGCAACTGTTCATCCTGTTATTTCTGAGAGTAGAAATGGTGTTATTTCCCATGAAAACATTTGCAGGTTTTAGGTGTTATGATCCGTTTAGTTTTCCTTTAATTTCATTTCCTCCACCTCCAATCTTTCAAAAGCATGTCACAGCTTATCCTTGTCTCCAGTAGATTTCTGGGTGTGCCTGGAAAACCCCCCAGCTCAGATCCTAGAGGTTATTTAAATTCCATCGTTGGATGCGCTCCACATATGCAGATTTTGATGTAAAAATAAGATTATGAAGATTTCATGTCAATGGATACCTTGCATTTACATGATGGATCAAAGGACTACGGGAAGGCTGTTGGGAGACCTGGGATTGGGGGTGGTGGGGAACACTGTCAGGGCTTTTTACTAAAGGATTTCTTTGTTTCCCTATGTATAAGCCAAGTTTGACAAACACATTTATGTGAAATATTAAGGCACGTATGATCATACACGCGTGTGGAATTAACTCATTCTGATATATGTCAGGTCTCAACCAATAGTGCAGATACCAACTGCAAGACTTTTAGCCACTGTTACTTTTGTGGAAGTGTGAGAATTGACTTACATTTACATTATTTTTCTACAGCAGCTAATTTCAGGTACCACTGCTTCTGCTTACGTAGATGCTGATCTCCCGTGTGTGCGTGTTTCTTACGGGTATATATTGAGAGATATAGCTGGGAAGATGATAGTTTTTTGACACCAAAAATACTGAATTAAATTGCACTTTTATTTTTTTATCTTGAAGATTAAATAAAAATAAAAGAGCATTATTTAGAACATAAACTCAAAACCAAATACGCAGTGGGCGAGCCTTAAAAAAATTTTTTTTTTTTTTTCCTTTTTTGAGAACCCTTTAAGGAATCGTTTTGGTTTCCCAAACTGGAGATATGTGGGGATTATGGACATTAATATTTTCCATGGCCATGATTCTTGAAGATGGTCAGTGAAAACTTCTCTTATTATATTTCTTTAAAATGACATTGTATTTGTGGCACCCCTGGACTGTTTCATGTCCTCTGGGATGGATGTTACACACCTCTTTTCTAGGGGTTGAAAAATTAAGCCCTGGCTATAGCAGTTTTGGTATTTTCTCTAAGCTTTGATCACAGTTTTTTGAAAGCTCAATTATCAATGGCTGTTAAATTTTTTTCTTTTAACCCACTTATCAGCATTTTCTTTTTCTGCAGCAAGACTAGCTTCCTTTGCTTATGGAAGGCCCTGTGTTTGTTTAGAAAACAAAGTCTTTCTTATCCTAATTTCTGCTGGGACAAGATGCAGCTACATGAAACAGCAGAGCTGGGATGCTTTTGCTCTTCGTATCAGGTCTGCTCTGCATATCAGGCCTCGGCTTCAGGGAAGCACAAATGAACAAAATAGCAACTTGTTACACTTCGCCCTGACTCTGTTTAAGAGGATCTTTTATTTACAAAATTGAGTCGATTCCTCCTTAAAGGGAGAAAGGAAAAAGGTAATTTTAGTGGCTCTTGAAAGCTTTTAGATAAATACTCCCAAGTTTTTCCCCCAAGCTTAAAAAGCAACATAGATAGTCTGAAGCCTGTTTTTTCCAGCTGTGTAACAAGCACAGAATCAAGGATTCTAAATATTTATCTCCCCAGCACCGCCTCCCCTCCCCAAAACTGTTCTGTGTTCCAGTCAAACCTGACTACTTGCTGTGTGTTTCTAGGACATTTTCCACACTGTGCTGTCAGTCTGTCCCTCCAGGAGTGCACTTCTTTTTGCTCTCGCATCTCTGTCCATCCTCAGTTTGCACTTTAAATGCCAGTTGTTCCTTGAAGACTTCACAGACTCCCTGATGGATCGTGGTTATTCTGGAAAGGGGTCCACGCTTTCCAATGCAGTTACCTTACCTGCCTGGTGTTTGGGCTCCGTATTCTTATTTTTCTGCCATGCATTTTAGGTATTTGCATACTTAATAGTGTTCAGTGGTCAACAGACATTTATTAAATGCCTGCTTTGCCAGATGTATATTACTTACTGGAGAAACCAAAGGTTTAAAACATGACCTGTGATGTCAATACCTCTTGGTCTTTTCTCTCCCCAATTTGGCTCTGAATTCCCAAAGGATAGAAATAGTTTTAGGGTTCTTTGGTATCCTCTGCGAGTCCTGGCTTCTTGCACATAGTAGCTGCTCAGTTAATGTCCACTGCGTCACATTGGTTGGCTAAACCAGTTTTCTTCTGATTATATTCGAACAGGAAAGATTAGCCCCCCTCTTTGGGGTCAGAATGAAAGTAATGTTATTTATGCCGTTTGCAATTACATTCTAATTTTTTTTGGTGGCATTTAAAGGAAGATTTTCCCACTACCTCTGCCACGTACTCTTTGGGGATTTGCTGTTTTTCTTGGAAGATGTTGGTGACAGCATGGGTCAGGTGATCAGAATTTTATTGGGTACCAGTGGGCACTCTGTTGGCCTCCTCGTCTGGCCCCATAGGGCTGCCCCCATATCTGTCCTCATGCACAGACAGCTGACTGACTACAGCTTCTGGCCACTATCAGCTGTAGCTTTCATCAGGTTCCCAGAGGCGATCATGACCCCGGAGAGGTTAAGTGAATGAGTAAGTTCACACTTGTCTCCCTGAAGAATCCAAAATGCAGGTGGCATTGGACAGGTTCACAGATGCTCTGATCCATGGCAGTGTCCCCAAATTTCTTTTCACCTAGATGGGGGAGGAGGAATGCTGGTAAATATGGGTACAGAGTAAAACTGGGGGTGACCTCCAAGAAGCTGCAGGGCTCCTGGGCAAATTATGGCCAAGACCTACATGATTAGGAGAGTTCCAGAAGCCCAGCTGGCCAGAGAATGGTCCTGGTCGCAGCATTTGGCATTTTCCCTGTACTCTAGCCAGCACAGGATTTCTGGACGTTTAGCACTGTAACCTAATGGAACTCTTGCCTCGGAATATGCCCCCCCCCAAACCATGTTGCCAACTAAATGACCAGGATAACTGTCAATAACATTTTGACATTTCCAGCAAAATGGTGTTCTTCATTGAGTGTAGCAGGAAGTATTTCTTTACTCTGGTGCTTTAGACGATGGTCTGAGCAGAACAGAAGTTGTTGTCACTGCTGCCTCTTTAACGGCTGGACACTTATCACCAGGCCGTGCCAGCATCAGCGATGGTACACCACAAAGGTGTTCAGTCTAGATAAGCCTCTAAAGAAGCAGACTTTGTTGTTGTTGTTGTTTTTAAAATAGCCACTGGACTCTCAGTTTCATGAGAGAGAGAGAAGAAGCATTCTTTTCTAAGTAGAAAAAACAGAAAGTTTATAGAAAATTATGCCTAGGTTGCTATCACAGTGTTTGCCTTTGCTCTGTGACGTACGTACGTGCGTGCGTGTGCGTGCGTGTGTCTGCACGCATGTACACAAGGCTGCTAGTTTGCATACTCAGTATAAGACCTTTGAATGGATACCAGATTGCCTCTGTAACCTTGGAGGGTTTATTTACTCTCTCAGTTCCTTTTATTCTCAATCTTTCATCAGACACTGTTTATTATGTTCTCTGAAACTGTTAAATAGAAGGGACTGTGGAAAAAAATTCCAAAATGCTAAATTTATTCCAGGCTGAAAGTAGTACAATAGGATGATGCTGTTTAGCCCAGTTACTAGGAAATAAGGAGCCAAGCAGTGGAAATGTGATATATTCTAGAGGGCATTTCTTAGAAGAAAAAAACATGCTTGATGTTCGGCCTAGACTGACATCATTCATTGTATTTTTATTTTAAGCATAATTTGGAAATATGTTTAAAGTAAGTATGGTGGTATTTCTTGTCTGGTATTTCTTGTCTGGATAATAAGAGATAAATGTTATCTGTAAGGCTGACTACACTGAATCATTAAAGCCCCATCACTGTTAAAACACTGACAATAGGATTTGGGAGGAGGGGGAGTTCCTTATTTAGGAAAGATTTTTTGGTAGATCTTCCTTAAAGAAATGAGGGAAGTGCTCTGCTGATCTACTCGGAGTCAGAATAAGAAAACGCACCTGGCCGAGAACACCATGGCCGCCACCCTGTGCTGGTGCGGGGTGGGTGTGACCGTGTGCTTTTGTTGGGGAAGGATAGCACTGGGAAGGTTCGACCCCTGACTCTAAGCCCTCAGGACCTGGGTGCCCTCGTGGAGCAGCGGCATTTGATCCTCACGATGTGGGGGACCTCGTGCTCACCCCTGAGGGGTTTCCAGGGCTGGGCGCAGTGGGTCATTTCAAAGGATTTACCTTAGCAGCTTTGTCACTGAGTGCACAGAGAGGGGTTTCTGTGATGGTTCCAAACTTAGAATAAATGCTAGGGAAGCATCCATGGAGCTCCAAGGACTTCAACCTGCAGGGGAGAAAAGCCGTAATTTATGGATCTCTCTAGAAATTATGGTTAGGTTCTTTTCCCTCTGAACCCAGTCTTCCTTAGTCATGTGACCGGAATTCAATTATCAGTGCCATAAATAATCTTGTGAATGGAAGCAGTGTGTTTGGCAGTGAATTTCTGCTTCCCAAAGAGAAAGGGAACCTTCCGAAGTGATCAGAACTAACACCGTGCTAGCCGTGATTCGGGAGGCGAGTGGCCACAGAGGCCCAGGCCTGGGTCCCTGAGGACAGCGGGTCTTAGGTGAGTCTGATCTGTGCTGGTGACGTTTGGCATGAAGGTTGGATGTGTTTTCTTTAATGCATATTTAAAGCGGGCTGTATTTAGAAGTTTATTTATAATTGGTTTCAGGATAGAGCCAGCCTGCTGATGCATAGCAGAGCCGATCTTTTGGTTCCATTAGCGTCTCTGAAATATGTAGCACGGGGCTGAGTTCAGCGTACGAGCTCTTTCAGCCGCTGTTGGAGATGGGGCAGCCCGTGTTGGATGGCTCTTGCTGCAAAACCAGCAGGGACCCCCTTCGTTTTTCCGTCTTGCCCCATGCCCGGCGTTCTAGACCAGGGGAGGTCAGCTTTTTATAGTCAGAGGCATGTATGCCTTTGGAAATAGCCATTCCCCTGCCTGTCCTCAGCTAGTAACAATTTATGTCCTGAAGATAGCAAAGAGTGCTGATTTAATTCATTTTACAACCAGTGTCCTTTCATGGGAGCGAGCAGGCTGGTAAAATTGTTTCAGGAACCAGAACATTTTTCTTGGTTATTTATAACATAACTTGACCATCCAGCTACACAGGGCTTCGTTCAATTGAGAAAGTCTATTGAATCCAAAAATAATAATCCTTTCTATTTGTCTAGTTTCAGTTTTAGGAGGAACTTCACATCCATTCTCTCGTGTGATTTTTCTGACAACTCCATGAGGTGGAGAGGGCAGGGACTTTTACCTCCACGTCCCCCGTGAGGAACCTGAAACCCAAGTGCTTGGAAGTGCTGCCCGGGTTTCACAACCAGTAAATGAGTGGGACGCGAGCCCCCTAGATTTTATTCTGGCTCAAAGGCCAGCGCTCTTTCCACTGTTTGTTTTGATACCCTTGGAAGGTTCGTTGCTCGTCTAGGAAAGAAAAATTGGCAGCTCTTGCTGAGGAACATGGAAATCTGCTGGGAGAGACAGATCCAAGAGAGCTGTACTGGGTCAGAAGTAAAATGAGAGGAGACCAACGGGGTCCGGGGCCTTGGTTCACTCCCTGCCCTGGTCCACCCCCTGTGTGATGGTGGACCAGTCATTTCACGTCTCCGTGCCTGAGAATCCACTTTGAATCTGTCCCAAAACGAGCATCTCTCAAATGCCGTAGCCATCCTGTAAGTCCACGGTGAAGGTGACAGAGAGGCGGTTTCTGTGAGGGGTCCTCGGGTGACGCGCACTGTACGTAGGAAAAGGGGTATCACATCATTGCACATGTTTTTAGTACTTGAGGTTGAGGTGTGCCGTGGAGAAGCCATCATTTTCCTTCTCTAGGGCCCTGAGATCTACCCTCAGGGGAAGAGTAAGGGATTGCTTCGTGGCCCTCAGCCAGCTCCTGACTCTTCCTGACTCGCCTTTGTTTCCTTTCTCTCTCTGCCTGGCCAGGACTGTGGAGAGGTTCCCAAGCGTTCCCTGTGATGCAAGGGCGAGCCGGGGGGGAAGGGACATCGGGTGACAGCTGGATAGCCCCGCCCGCCACTTTCCAGCCTTGTGACCTTGGACAAGCGACTTGACTTCTCTCAGCCTTGTTTTCCCTTCTGTCCAGCAGGGATCAGGGTGCTATCTAAGGGGCTTAGGACTAGGAGAGCTGATGGACGCACAGTGACCGGCACTCAGCTTGCTCTCAGTAGATACTGTTCTGTGTTAGGGAAAAGTGAACAGAGATTGAGGCTAAGTTAGGGCAGAGCTGATGAGAGAAGTCGATGGAGAGAGGGTGGCTTTGGGATGCCGTCTTCTCCACTGGAAACACTATTGGTTATATTGTCTCTCAGCCTTCATGTTGTCTCTCATATTTTCCCCTCTCAGATGTGAGGTGTCTTAAAGGAAAAGACAACCTAGGAGTTGGGGGGGTCATGCAGGTGGAGAGGCCCGCGGCTCACCATCCTTGCAGACGTCCTGCTTGGGCCTCTTCCCAGCCTTCTTCAGTTCTGAAACACACGCACCCTCAGCAGGCCAGGGTCGTTTGCAAAGCTGTAGGGGGGCTTCACCAGGCAGCGTTACCTGCCCTGAAAGCAACGCACATGCCTGCAGACTTCACGAAGCAGACGGGTTCTTTCATTTTCCACGTTGAAAGATGAGATGGACTTTTGAAAGAATGGGTGGGGGGATTCCACCCTCGGTTGTGACTCCAGTGCAAGGACAGAGGTGTGGTACCCAGGGCTGTAGAAGAATTTGTACTCGTGGTTTCGTCTGGCTGGCGGTGGGATGGGGGGAGGAAAAAAGGAAGTGAGTGAATGAAGCCGCTACCGTGGGGTCCAAAGCTAGTGAGCAGCCAGGCATCTGCCATTCACACTGAAAACTGAGAAGAAGGGGAGGAGCGTATTTCTGCCTTTGATCCCCCACGACAAAGTGGAAAGGCAGATAGGTTTGCATCGATACCTCCGAGTACCTGTGATGTGCCAGGCACTGCGGGAGGTGCCTGGGGTGTGAGGAGGAAAGACACCTCTCGTCCTTGGAAGGCTCACTTCAGCCACAAGCGATGGGGCTGAAGTCATGATGTGAATTGTAAAAGTTAGGATTTGGGGATGAACTTTGGAGAAGACACTGACGGGGATGACTTGCTTTTTCGCGGGGCACCGGGGCATGTGGTGAGACGCACCCTCTGTGGCTGGAACAGGTTTAAGGATTGACATTCTTGAAAGTGTGGCCTCCTCCCCAGTAGCAGTGGCAAGGGTTTCAAAAAATAGATCTCAAGACTTGGCATTCATTGGGTGGTAACACAGCAGTCCCCAAAACATCATTCGTTGTTGACTTTTAAACTAAGCCTTTCTGCGTTGATGTTTATTATTATTTCAAGATTCTGAGAAATGCCATATAACTGCAGATGGGGAAAACTCTTACTGCGTTCACTTCCCCACCATTGTAACTGTGAGAAGTGGGTACCTGCTATACTTAGTCATGGTTTTTCTAAATCCATGTGATAACCTTATTTCCTCCCCCTCCTTCCCCCTCCCCAAAAAGACAGTGTTAAAAACCAACCTATGTGATAGAAAGAAAGTTCTGGTAGCAGCTCACGTGTGTTTACTGTCACAGGACAGTCTTTATAAGTCAGTTATTTCATGGGTAAGTGCATCTTCTTGCGATTACCTTCTGTCACGTGTGTGCTTCCTTCTTGGATTACAGTTGTATAGTCAGTCATCTCCTCACCTATTCATTCAACAATTTATGACACCTACTACGTGCCATGCACGCATCAGGAGTGTTCCTGTCATCAGGGAGTGCCCGGTCTAATGAAGAGACAGAAAAGCAAATAGAATGAAAGTTGATCTGTGATAGACTGAAATGCAGAGTGTTCAGGGCTATCTTTCTGAGGGAAACTCTAAGCTGAGTTTCAGAGGATGAGAGGAAATTACGAGGCAACAGCTTGTTTGGGGGAGGAGATCGAAGGAGTTGCACACGTAAGGAAAAGTGGAAAGGTTGCGAAGAACAGGGTGAGTTCCAGGCGTGATGCCTGGTTCCGCCTGGGGCCTGTGAACGCCTTATGCACCTTTCTGAGGCCGTGGCTGACTGCCGTGTCCCCAGAGCGGAAAGCTACGTGGAGGCTGGGGTAGGGCCAGCACAAAGTCATGGTACCCTTTCCAAGGTGCAAATGTCTTTCCCTTGTTAAATTTTGCTATCGCTTTTTTCTTGTAAGTATTACTGTTTTAAGTCGGGTCATAAACTTTGCAGGACGAGGAGGGGCAGGCATGAATTAGTGAAGGTAGAGGCCTTTAAGTCTATTTATAAACGTCATTCTACCAAGTTCCTCCTCTCACCTCAATAGATATTTAATAGGAGAGAGAGAAAATTGTGGATTTTTCTCCCTTCTAATCGCTGACTTCCATTTTTTAAAAGCTATTTTCATATAAAATGTGTTGTTATTAAAAGCAACTTATTTCTAACTGTAAATAGATACTATCTGCAGTATAGAAAATCTAGAAGACATTATACAGATGAATAATAAAATTAATTCTGCTTTTTTTTCAAGTTTTTTCCCCTATTCTTTCCTTCTATGCATTTTTAAATATAGGATCACACTGCAATGAAATAACTTTTAAAAGTCCATTTATTCAAGAGATATTTGTATTATTATGTTTCAATGGTCAAACAAACCTTTTAAATCCTCTGTGGGGAACTCTGATAATTATTGGGAATACCGAAACTGGGAAAGTAGAAGTAACTGTTTTTCTCCCCTACGTACAGTTAGTTCTTTGTATTTATAAAAAAAAGTTCAAAAGAAGCTTATGAGGAGTTAGTTTGAAAATAACTTCAAATGCATGTTATTGGGTCAAGTTATTCCAGTCTCCTATACCTTCTGTGTATATCTTACACAGTATTTAGTGAATTCATGATGGCAATAATAACAACCCTGATTTTAAAAAGCAGTAATTGTGTAGCACCATTTACCTAGTGACGTTATGTGCATTATCCCATTTAATTCTTAAAACTTACTATCGTTGTCACTGATTCTGAAGACAAGACTATTGAGTCATGGAGAAAATTACCCTGTGCCATGACCCTCAGGTACGCTCTGAATCACTGAAGAAGGTTACAGTATATGTAGTATGGTGTTTATAGGAAGAATGTTTTCTGTCCTCTGTGTGTGTGTTTCGGAAAGCCATGCATTATGCACAGATCTCTCTTGATTTTTAAGCTAGTCAGACTCCCCTGCCCATAATCCCCTTCCTCAAATCTGAGCCATCCTGAACAAAGAGGAGCTTTAATAAACCATTCTATTATTGGTTCTGTAAGACCTTGACATTTGCAAACTTTATTTTTTGTCTTTTGTCCCACACAGTAGCCACTCTTGCAAATCAACCTTGGGAAGTTAGCATTCTTAATGAAGATCTATAGGAGACTTTCGCCTCAGACTGTAAATCAGCTCCTTCAAGGCACCATTCATCTCTTCCTTTGAGCGCATGAATTGGTATATGGCACCTTACAAGAGCTCATTTATCTTACGTGGGTTCCTAGCTATTCCCTCTGCCCACTTCCCCTAGATCGCCAGAGATCAAGGTAGACGTGCAGTAGAGGATGGCTTTGTACTTTGAAAGTTGCCAAGGTCGGCCGAGGTGCCCGTGGCATTGACTTACAGACAGCTGGTCCTGAGTATCACCCATAACTTTTAGGGTGATATTGCCCACACCAGCTAAGGAGTTAGTTTGCTAGAGTGTTCGAATTACTCTGGGTTAATTAAAGGTGGCTAGGGGATAGACAAAACAGTAGGAGGGAAAGTTTGTGGCTGTAACTTACCATTAGAGAATGTCTTCCTCTCTAGCACTTGTCCGCATCATATTGGCATCCTTTTGGCCTCACAGTGAATTCTGTGCTGATGATAATGAAGAACTTTTATGTACCTAGGCTATGTGCTAGGTGCTTTTTACAAATGCCCTACTTTTCCCTTACTGTCCCACCATGACATCGGAGCCATTATCCTCATTTCTTATACGAGGAGCTGGTCATCACTGAGGGTTAAATAACTTGCTGACAAATGCTCAACCAGAAGGGCAGAATCAGGATTCAAAACCAAGCATCTCCAACATTTGCCTCTGTGACCATCCTCTGTCAGGGCTGCAGCTTTACTGGAATCACCCACTGTTTGCAGGATGCTACACACTGTACATAACATTCTAGTAACAAATTAATCAAGGCAGGATACCAGCGTGAGGTGATGGTTACCAGGGGACTCCGAGGCCACGCTTCCATTGCCTGTAGCGCTGATGCTGGTCTCTGTAGTTTGGGTTTTCTCACAAGCAGACACAGAGACAAAGGTTTGGGTGCAAGTAGTTTATTGGGAGGTGATCCCAGGAGTACGGGGCGAGAGTAAGTCCAATCAGAGGGGCCTTAATGAGCAGATGATCGCTGTGAGCAGTCGGGCCCCAGTCCCGGGGTCCTGCGCTGAGAGACATGCCTCATACTTCACTGAGGGCCAACTCTGGTCCTTCATTGGTTGAGGGGTGCTCCTGGGTACATTAATTCTCCTGCACTTCCAGCCTGCCCCACTCTGCCCTGTGCACAGAAGAAGGCCCGAGGCAGAGGGACTTGGGAGTTTGTGTTTGAGACTGGACAGCACGTGCACCCCAGCTGCATGTGACCTCCAGGCTGGGGTGGGCAGCGTGTGGGAAGGGCAGCAGTATTTCTGCTCCATTTGCTTTTGAAGCCAGTGTTTGTGCTGATAAAGATACGTCTAGACTGGGGACCCTGACTAGAGGGCTGACACCTCGTATCAGCCAAGCCAGGCAGCAGGGAAGGCAGTGAAGCTGAGGTTGGCCCTAAGGGAGGAACACAAGAATTGGAGTTGGGCAGTCTCAGGCTTTGGTCCCAGTTTGGCCCCTTATCCACTGTGTGTTAGCAAATCACTTAATTTCTCTGGGCCTCAGTTTTCTCATCTGTAAAGTGGACATAGCGGCCTTACAGTGTCCACCAAAGCCTTTGTAAGTTATAAGGCAGCATGCCGCCTCCGTGTGGTTCCCAGGGGCGCTCCTGGCTGAGGCATCGGATGGAGTGCTGAGTGCCAGTGGGACCTGGAGCACAGCTGTTGGCTGGCTGTGCGGCCATCCTGACACCCAGGACGCCAGTCCTTAAACTTCCTGACTCTTTGGAAGTCAAAGGTCTGTGAATTCAAACCTTGTCTAGGCCCCACCTTCTCAGGGTGGTTTCTGGCCAACTGAGAATTGGTAACCCTGCCTCTGCACCGCAGTGAGATTGTGTTTCCAACAGCTCCCTGTGGAATTCCGATTTTTTTTTTTTTTTCTGGTGGAAGTTAATTTGGATTTGCAACCTCACAGACCAAGGCCTGGTTCTTCTAACGGCCCATCAGCCTTTGCAGAAGATGTCAGAGGCTTTCCTCTCTCACACTCTCGGTTTGGTTCCTGCCCAAAGGCCGATTCTTCCACAGGTGTCTGATGTCAAAGGAATCAGGACTCTCCCCACATGTGAATTTGGCTCTAACATGGGCAAGAAGTGCATGGATTGCTGGAAGCACATTTTGTTATCCATCCATCAGCACCCCCTGGGCTCCTCGGGGGTCCCCCTCCAGGAGGAGGACACATGGCCCTGATCATCCCCCTCACATCCAGCGCCGAGCCCAGGACTGCCGTCCCTTGACCCCACCCACCCAGTCAGCCCTGGCTGGAAGGCCATCACTCAAGAGGGAACATTAAAAAACCCACACCTCTGACTCATGCTCTGATTCTGCGGCCTAGAGAGGCCAAGACGCCGTACGGAGCTTTTAGGGGCCATCACCATGGAGCCTCTTTATGGCCGAGCAAGAGCCTTAAATGATAATGGGAAACCTCACTATTGATTGGCTGACTCTTAATTCTTCCTCTTTGGGTTTTGAAGTAGAAGCGATGGTCCAGAATATTTATATTACTCGTTGGATATATTAAATTAAACATACGAGAGTCCTGAAGCCATTTAAAATGAGGTTGCAGCGCGGGTGAATAGGACTTTATTATCAAAAGAGGGGATGGTAGCTTTTAGTTGTGGCTTCGCTGGAAAGTATATTGATGATAAGAATGGCTCAGCAGAGGTCTTGGGACTCTCAAAAGGGGCTCACAGTGCGCTTCCTTTGAAGAAAGTTCTTCAGGCCCATCCTCTGTAAGCTCCCGGGGCTGTGGTGTGATGGGGGGTGTGGTGACGGAGACTTAACTTCTGTCTGGGCTGACAGTAAGCCCCACTGACATCTTGGCAAAAGCTGTTATTGGCGGTAGAGGACTCATGCGTGAGTCCTCATGAGAAAATGTCCTCTGGCTCCAAGAAGCCACATGAAGTACAACCTTACTGTAGAGTGTGTGACTTAGAGTCTTGATTTCTCGCTTTCATCCTAAACCCAATGGAAATTAGAATGGATGAAAGGATGGGTGAATTCTGTTAAATGACTGGTCAGGCATATTAGGGCTACGATTTTTGTTCTGAAAGATTTTTGACCCCTGGAAAAAATTCAGAGCCCCTGGCAGTGAAATGGTTAACACGACTGCCTCTCTTACAGGTTTCCCCAGATATGCTTACTTGGTGTACAATGGATAATTGTTAGCTCTTGTTGTGCAGATGCTGTTGCAGATGGAGTCCTGTACCTGCATGCATAGCAAATGAATTAGACTGGCAATCCCCTTTATAAAGCATAAATATGTAATTTGTTCAGCTGTTGTAATTAAATATGTATGTGTGAAACAGCCACCATTCAGGTCATTAATGATGCGCCATGCCAAATTAGAGCTTACAGACAGTAATGTACATTGTTGTGCAATGAGGGAATTGCAAATAACATAGCTAAGCCTTTCCTAGTAAAGTGATGCATTCAGCAGCTTTAGAAGGAATATTTACATTTGTAACATTATTTTTATTTAGAAGGTACTTTTTTGTTCGATGTGAAAGTCTGTAAGATGGAATTACTTTTATCACCAGTTTAGTTTTAATAATGTTTTAACATTTTATCTTACAGATGCCACAGACTTTATTAAACATGCTGCTTGGTGATAAGTCTTAAGTATCATAGTTACATACAAAACAGCAGTTACCCCTGTTTTTCTGCATAGTTATGACAGAATGGATGTATCATAGCACCTTGGAATGTCTTGATTATTTCATTGCATTAAAAAAAAACCCCTCATAATATTTCAACTCTATTCCCCACTGATGGATAAAGAAATTCCTCTGACAGTAAATAATATTATTTCCATAGAAATTGAGCTGAGAAAAATGCAGTTATCAAAATATAAACAAATGAAGGTGGTAAATTTGCCTTTTGCGCTTTAATTCCCAATGAGTTACTTGTGAATCCAAGGAATTTCCTAAGAAAAGTGTCATCCATGGGTCAGAATGGTTGTTTTCTAAAATTTTAAGACTCAAAGTTGGTGAAGTTAATGCACTTGGGAAAATTATTGTTCTGTCCTTTTTCTCCTTGGTTTCATGTTACAGTCTTTAGAATACCTGAAGCTGCAATTTAAATATATTGAAACTATTTTTATTTTAAATTCTTTCTGCACTTGTATTTTGGTTGCCTACAGACAATCTATTTTTAACCTGCATGTTGTTTTGACGGTTGGTACTGAGACCATAAGAGCTAACCATCTTGACCTTTCTGTCCACCAGGGCAGCAGGAGGAAGCGTCTCAGAGTTAATTCTGTCTTGTTCACAGCTGGGAACAGAACATTCCTCTGTGATCCGCTTGCCCATGATTCGCTGGGATCTCTTGGAAGTCAAACTTGATACTATAAGTCCTGGGCTTCTGAGGTTGAAGACAGATCAACCTTACTGAAACATTTGGTTAAGAATTAGATTAGACAAGATCTGTGTAGTTGTTAAAGTTTCACAAAGAGTTGAAATGGAATTATTTGGTACATTATCTTAGTTTTGCAAAAAATTCAAATTTAGAAATTTCTTTAAGCCTAAGATCAATGAAAATTCAGGACCTAGAAGAATGTTCAAAGTTAGAACTCTAAATTCTGTATGGATGTAAACTCTTCTTTATTTTCACCAGACAGTAAATGTTTCAATTAAGCAAATGTGTGTTTTAGTTGAAACAGATGAAACCATAACATAACATAGTGGCTTTCTTTACCTAAATTATTGTTCCATAATATCAAAAATTTTACTTAAAAACTCTTATCTCATATTCTTTGATTTTTTTCTGTCCCATTTTCTGTATAACTTTCTGTTCAACTAAATAGAAATGTTTTGTTAGCAACATTAAGGAAAAGTTTGAGTCAAGCATTCTTGTTTATGAAATAGAAATATTATGTGGATGACAATGATTTAAAAATATGATGACTTATCTTGGTTGTATTCAAACTGCCCTGAATACTGAAAGCTATGAAAAGACTTTGCCCTGCCAGCTACTTGCTTAGCATAAACTATGAATTCATAACTTTTCTGAAAGATTTTTCTCAAGATCCTCTTCTTATTCAGTTTCTTTATCCCAGTTAGAGATCTTAATCTTTTGATGGGCAGGTGCTTTCATTTCTCCCTGTTTCAAAACTATAGTACTGGTAAGATAGCATAATGTATGTTTTGGTTTTTGGAGAGAGAATTTGAAGGATGCACTGCTTTATTTAAAATATCCTATTGCGGCTATCAGAGGTAATTTGTCTCCTAAGTGATTTCCTTGCAGGAATTTCAAAGATGCTTAAATTCATCAAACGATGATGATTGAGGGATTTAGTGATAGGATACCTAGGGGTGAGAACCGGGATGTGTGCAGGAGCCACTGGACCTGAGAAATGCCCGTGGTTTGGTGAGGCGGGGCAGTGCGGAAAGGGCAGAGGCCCTCCTGAGGTAGCTCCAAGGGGCAGACACTTGTTTTGCAGTAGTGGTAGCAGGTATACGGGTGGTTTGGCTCATTCAGGCCCCTCTCTCTGGAGGAACACATGTAAAACCATCAGCATGTCTATTGGTCTTGGATTGACTGTGGCAAGGGTGTGCAGTAAAGAACTTAACCATCACTGAAAGGGTGGGAACCCCCCAGTGGCCAGTGGCCAGTGGCCAGGTGCTTTATGATAACACCACAGGCAGGCCTGGCCAATCGGATGCGATCTTTTGCTGGCAGTTGCTCCTTTGGCCACCACTGCAGTAAACACTTTCCCTTGGATGTTGGTTTTCTGTTGTGTCTGGCAGCCACACAGGGCTGCTTGAACTTTAGCCAGAGGCAAATATTTATACATCAGACTGTGCAGTGTTCAACTGGTCAGGCCTGAGCGGGAGAGTGAGGGACCTCCGTGCCTCTTCGTGCCTTTCTGCCAGAGAGGATGCGTCCCTCTGTCCCCCACCCCCTGCACCGTGTGACACGCGTAGTGGGACCATCCTGCGGGTCCCCGCAGCTCGGCCGCACGTGCTTCCTTCCCAGACGTACCCGGGCGCGACCTCGGGATGTGCTTTGGGACGGGCGGACGTCCTGACATCTCTGCCTGCTCCTTTAATTCCTCTTGGAAAGTTTACAGTTAATATTTTCCCTGGAACATTGTCAAGCTTTTGACAGAGCCTGAGTGTATGCCGAACTGTGAAATCGAGCCGGAGAAGCAAGTCGCGAGAAATCTGTTTCTACTCAAATCCGTAAGGTTTCGTGAAAAACACAAACACAAAAACAAAAATCTTCAGCGGGGGGAGGTGGGGAGCGGGGCTCGCCGGCCCGGCCCGGCCCGGCCCCTCGCGGTGCGGGCTCGGCCGCCATTTTAAGAAGCCGGCGGAGGGCGACGCTGGCTCCTTACATGGCGGCTGTATTTACTCGGCCGCAGCCAATGGCGCCGCCCAGCCGGGCCACGTGACGCGCCACGAGGGCACGCTCAGCCATTTCCTCCTCGCTGGAAAACTTGCTACCTCCACAGAGCACTTTACCTTGCTTTGCATGCCAAGTGTTCCTGCAGAATGTGTCTAGCAGACTGGCATTTGTCCATAAAGTTATTTTAGTAGGTAAAAAGTCTCTGAGCACTTGAGCTTTGTGCATTCTTTATGTAAAATGGATTTCCCTGCTTGGCCAGAGGCCAAGGGTACAGCACACTCGCTGGGTGAGAAGAGAGCTTCTCTTGCTGAGAAACTGGTGGACCGACACACTCTAATTTTTTGGCTTCTGACCAAACAAGCGCGAGGGATGCCAAAATTCAACAAAATAACACATTATTGTGTGATAGGAGCCGTGCTCGAAGAGAGCAGGAACTCAGAGGAACTTCATACGGCAGCCCCCCCCCCTTCTTTTTTTTTTAAAGCGTTGTCACTTTGGGGAGCTTTCTTTGGAAAACGGGAGGAAGATGGCAAAGTGCAACCTAGAGAGTAAGGTATAATTTGCCCGTAAACACGAAGGAAGGAACTGAAAGAAAACAGAGGAGTTTAAAATTGCTTTTATGAACTTTCCCCAGACATTAACAGGCAGTTCTCTGACTTGACTTGAATTCTTTTAACCCTGTAGGCTCACTGTCTGTGTCTCAACTGAACGATGGGCTACTTAATATTCAAATAAGAATTAACGTGAGATTTAAGCACATAAAGAGACTTAAATCTAAAGATAACTGCAAATTCCAAATACGGAATCTTGGCAGGCTTATTAGGAACAAGAGGAAACTTTGTACGTTTACATGTTGTGTTATGTTTTTGCCCCCTGACGTCTGACTTCGAGTGAAGTCGGCTGTTAACAGCTTGTGTGGTGTTTGCAAGTCATGTATGCTCTCTGTGCCTCAGTTTCCACAAATGTACAAAGAAGACAGGGAAGATAGTTAAAGATCCTTTTGTGCTCTAAGGGTGCTGGAAGTGGATTTTGAATAAACAGCTGGCACAAGTATGAAACACATCTTCAGTTTTTGTATGGAAAAGGGAAAAAGGGAATCTCCCTCGTTTAAGCCTCCACCATCCTTCCTGGGACGACTTCTGTAATCCTGGGTGTTCTACCTTCTTCCATGCTTGCTCCTTCACACAGCAGCCAGAATGTCTCTAAAGAATTAAATTAGTTTTTTAAATATTATTGTCCCTCTGCTCAAAAACCTCTCATGGTTTCCCATGGATTTAGAATAAAATCCAAACTTGTTGCCATGGCCTACAGATACTGCCTAGTCTCTCCACGGACTCCTTGGATGCCTTACTGGCCTCCTTTTGATTTTTGGAACCGGCCAACCTCTTCCATCCTCACTGTCTGCTTAGGAGGCACTTCCCTCAGCGCTTGCTGCGGCTGGCTTCTCACCGTTCAGCTCCGAGTTCCAGTGACACCTCTGCAGAGCAGCATTCTATCTGAAGGCAGCCTTCCCATTGCTGTTTTTCATAGCACTTTTAGCAGTCTGAAATGGTCTTGTTGATTTATTTGATTACTCATTTTAGACTTGTTTTCAGTCCCACAGTGATAGGAATCATATTAACCATTCTGTTTTCTACTTTTTGTACCACGTGTAGGCACACTGGGAGTGAAATGTTGGGCGAGTTAGAGTACTCGAAAATACACACGTCATTTACCTTAGATTTCACAGAAGAACCCTGTATTTTATTACTTATACTAAGAAAACTTTTATTATAAAATGCCTTGTTAGAGTAATGCTTTCAGATGTCTACGGCGAGTCAGTAGAACGTGATGTTTGAGAGAGGACAAAGCACTGGCCCTTCAGTGGCCTGTCCTTGAATCTTGGCTCTGCCGTTGACCAGTGATGTGAACTGAAGCAGCAGATTCAGGTACTCTGCACCTCAGTTTCCTCCTCTGTAAAGCAGAGTTCAAAATAGTTCCCTCTAATCATAGGATTATTGTAAAGATGAAACGCGATAGCATATGTAAAACTCTCAGCGCAAAAGCACTGACTGTTACTACTATTGTTCCTTCTGCTGCTGTGAATAGCAGTGTGACAGGCTGGGCACTGGCAGCAGGAGTGCAGCTGTGGTAAGGGACAGTCCTCTCCATGGAGGAAGTCCGTGGAAGAGGCATCTGTGTAAATTACCTGTTGTAGGTGAATTACCTCCCATACATCGTGCCAAGAGCTCTAAGGATACGTGAACAGAGCACTAACGAACACAGAAAGGGGAGCAACTACCTGCCAGCAGGCAGCAGAGGTGCCCTGGGGGAAGGAGCATGGAGCCAGATTAAGTTGCCCTTTAGGTAAAATATGTTCCTTAGAGATAATAATAAAATAATGGCGGCTAATGCCTATGTAATTCTTTCACTAATGCACAAGATTCTTAAGTGTTTTACGTATATTATCTCATTTAATCTTCTTAGTGTCCATGTGAAGCAGTACAATTATCCCCATTTTACAGAGGAAGAAGCGGACCCAAAGAGAGGTTAAGTGGCTTGCTCGGGGTGGCACAGCTCCTAAATGTCTGTCCTGGGATGTCATGCATGCTTGCTGTGAGGACATGAAGGCTGATCCTGCTTCGTCACTGGGCATCCACTGTGCTCCACTCCGCTTTCATAATGTGTGAAAGCATGTGAATCAGCCCTAACAGATTCTGTAAAGAGCCGGTTTCACCCTGTTACCCCTGTTGCCTTATTGGTAAGATGTCAGCTGTAACAGCATCCACCAACCTTCCCGGGCGATTACGAGAGTTAAATGAGATAATTCAGGTACAGCGTTCACCATATTGCTTAGCATATGGAAAGCAGTGAGCAAATGTGCGCCATAACTAGTGTTGTTATATATTTAGCCACATGGAAATGAGGTCTGGGGTCCCCTGTGACCGGCCTGAGCCCTTCTTCTTCTGGGAGCCTCCGTGGTGGCACAGCCACCTCCAAAAGGAGCGAGTTCCCGGCCGCTGAAATGGCCCACGACCCAGGTTGCTAGCGTCGTCCCTCAGCTGCCTCTCCAACTGCCATGGCTGCCTTAGGAATTTAAAAATTACTCTTCCCGTTTTATATTTCAGCTCAGAAATCGATGCATCTGTGAGGCAGTTTGTTTTCCCGGGGAAGTGTCAGGAGCCCCGCTGGTGGTTTGGAGACGCGCTCCGTTTAGACTCAATATTGCCACCCACTCCCTGCGCCGCGGCAGAGAGCAGCCTCAGACGGCTGTGTTCCTTCCCCTCCCACACTGGGTGCCGCAGCCCGGCCGGGCCTTCAGGACTCTGCTCATCTGCTGGAGGCGGACATACTGACTGCCCGCAGCTTGCTTCTGTTTCTTCCTCCCAGGGTGCACATTTTAGAAAAGCCCCTAGTGTGTCCTTGCCTCCAGGACCTCGGAACTGCACAGATGCCCCTGTTTCACGCAGTTGTGTTCTGTACCTGCTAAAAACCAGGGCAAGCCTCATCATCCCGCAGTTCCCCTTGTCCCCTTGTCGCAGTGGGTCTCTGGGGGAGTGGACCTGCCCTTCTGTGATAGGGGTGAGGCTGTCCTCCTGGGCGGAGGTCCCGCAGTCTCTCTCTCTCTCTCTCTGCTTCCAGGCTCTGTGTTCCTGAGGTGGTGGGCCTGGCCTGGCTCGTTGTTCAACTGGGACAGAGGTGGCTTATCCTGAAAATCTTCTTACAGAGCCATCTTTAGATTTCAAGAAGGAAGAACACAGTCCCCCAAAGCACCAAGAGTTACAACATATAAATAGCTTTGCTGAGGGGAACAAAAGTGCCTATTGTGCGCTGGACTGCAAGGCGAGATGTATACTGGGAACTAAGAACAAGATGCTAGAGATTTCTTTTCTTTTCTTTCTTTTTTTATCTTGGCTTGAAAAATTTGTTTTTTCCCCATATGAATTGTACATTCACTCTTGGGTCTTGAAACAGAATAATTTAATAATGTGGGTTCGAATCCTGGCCCTGCCACCTGGCACTGTTTGATTTTAGGCAAAGTATTTAACTCTGTGCTGCTGCTGCTGCTGGTGTTACTGAGGTGAATTTTGTAATTAATCTTCTAGGGCATTTATGGTGGACAGAAATCTGTTCTTCTAAGTTAGTCATCAGTCATTTAGTGTACCTGAAAATTTCCTTCTTTAACAGTTAGGGCCAACTTCAGTCATTGTTTTTACTATTAACTGTTGCTACCATAACATGGCTAGTTTGTGTTTTTTCCAAGTTAAATAGTTGCGGTCATAATCATTGGTGCCTGAGTTGATATTCAAAGCCCTGTATGTGTGATTCCATCCGGGGACACATTACTTCACTTAGGTATAGTCGGTGTTTCTTCGTCTGTAGAATAAGGATAGTAATACCGCCGTTACAGGCTCGTAATGAAGATGACACACGATATGCGTAATAAGATGGTCCGCTCGGTGCCTGTCATAAATCTGGGGGCATCGTGGCTAGTCAGGCAGTGAGACTACTAAGGAGCCAAACAGATTATCTGTGATCATTTCAAAGTCCTCGAGCCCGGGGGTGTATGTAGGCAAGGTGAGGGGTCAAGGAGGTGGGTGGTCTTCTGTGACCAGGAGAAAGCAGGTGAAGGGCAGGCAAGGTGAAGATGAGGGGGATTCGGAAGCCAAGGCAGACAAAGCAGGGGTCCTGAAGACTTGGTGTGGGGCTGGGCCTGCCCTTCAGGCCACAGCTCCTGGAGTTCTGCCTTTCTGTCTGTGCTCTGTCTTGGGAGCACCTGGCTTTAGGACTTGGTGTTCAGGTGTGGAGAGAAGGTTCTCAGTGTAGCCCAAAGATATGCCATAAGTCGCTTCCCCTGTTTTCAAATGAATACCAGTGAATCAATTTGCCTGTATTAAGAAAGACTTGCTTGTCTTACATATAAAGAGGGCTGGCCAACAGGAGTGCCAGCAGTGTGGGGTCCCCGGCACTCATTAAATACTTGCTGATGGATTGATTTGGTTTGGATCACATTGGAGTTCACGTCTACTATCAGGATAAGGGAAGATGTCCTATATGGCTATTTCTGATTATAATGCTATTGAGTCTTGGTAATATTGGTAGGATTTATTGAAAGTTGCCGTGTGTCAGGCAGTGTTCTAAGCCTCCATGTCAGTTACTCCATTTAATCCTCACAGCACCCTCTGAGTGAGGTACCATTATTCGTCCTGTTTTCTGAGTGGACAGTTGGTACCAGTCAGATGACTCCAGAGCCATCGTCTTAATCATCCCAAGGGTCCCCAGTCAGAATAGTTCCATCTTCGTGGTGCTTTGGACTAATGAATTCTCACCCCAGCACCACGAGGTTAAGGGAATTCCTTTGTTTGCCAGATAGTTACTATTTCTGTGCTACCAGAATTGGGCTAGGCATGGGTTGGAATAAGGAATTACTCCAGGAGGCCAAGTCATTTTCCTGAGTAGGGCTTCTGTCAGAACTGTAATTTAAAGTTCCAAGTTCATGGCTTCCAGTCTTGTGCTTGTAAAACAGACTCACATAACTGCATCTTTTTTTTTATGGTTACATCACAGGAATATTTTGCATTTATTCAGACACAAGTAGGGCAGAGTGGTAGCTAATCTGTCTCAGGATTTGTTGCAAATTTTATCATTTACACAGTTTGTGATGTAACTGATTGGGTCTGACTTGGGCCAGCTACTGAAACAAACAAAATGCTTTCTGACCTTTAGTTCGAAGTTTGGAATCAGAATATGTGTGAAATCAGGACCCAGGAATATGAGTTGGATAATATACTTAAAGTATAGGCTCTGTTTGGTTGCCCTTGCATCAAGGATTTTAGTTCCGAGACTTAGACTTGGATTTCTTGCAAGAAGGCACTCCTTGCCTTCCCTTCCCTGTGGCAGGCTTTATATCATTTTTGGTACTGAGCACCAAAATCTTCTGGCAGTTTTTTAATTGAGGTTTTCTAGTTTTAATGGTCTGATACTATAAAAAGCCAGCTTTGTGCCAGAATTTTTCCAAGACCAGACATGGGCTTTGACACCACAATAAATTAAAGATAAATAAATAAAGAAACATGGCAGTAAAAATGTGGGAAGCTTTTTTTTGTTTTAATTTTTTTTTTTAAACTAGCAAGTGAGGCCTGCTTGTAAATTTCAGGCATGTTTTCTCAGTACTTCAGCCCAGTGTTACAGTGCTTAGCTACATGAATCTGTTACTGGGTAACTCCAGAAAGAATGTTAGACCAAACCATTAGGAGATTGGCGATTTTTTTTTTTCCCCTTTGAGCATTATTGAAATTTGACAACATTCTCATAGTCTCTGCTTTCATTTAAGGATTTGGCTGTCAAAAATAGGGGTAAGCGAAAGGGACCAAGAGAAAGTAATGACCAAATGAATAGTAGTGTTTAAAGTCGCAAGTTGCTACGATACAGGCTTCACCGTGACCTGGATGGATGAGGGCTAAACAGGATTTGCTTTCCGCAGAATCTGGGTGCCTGTTCCGCCAATTCTGTTTGCCTGCAGCCTGCCTTGCTGGCCTCCTTTTCCCAGCACCGCTCATTTTCGGTTCTGAGAAACAGCTTCCTCCCATTACAGGCACCAATTCAATTAAGCAGGAGAGAGTGCTGAAGGTTTTTGACGCCATCGGCTTCTGGTGTGGAGACAGAAGCTCTGTTTGGGAGGACTTTGGGAGAGTGTTGCGATGTGCATCTTTGTGGATTCTGATCCCTTCTCAATGTGTGATTTTCAGATCAGTTTCTCTCCCTTCTCTCCGTTGATCTGTCTCCTCCCTCCCTCCTCTTTTCCCTCTCTCTCCCTCACTCTTGCTCTCTCTTCTGTAACACAAAATGGGGGTGATGGCACTGACCAAATCCAAGACCTGCCTTGCTTCCCAAATACAGCTCAGTCATTAGGAAGCCATTAGTCTTTCAGTCACTAAGTAGGGATAACCCTCTTCTGAGTGTGTGAGTTTGGAATTTAGTTTGCCCCTGCAAAGACCTGTTTCCTTTTTTCTAAACTGTGTCTTAAAATTTACAAAAAAGGACTGAACAAGCTTTGAAGCCTCGTAAAAATAACCCAACAGAAAACTTCCTTCTCTTTCTATAGTCTACTAAACTTTGTCTAATTTTAGGCCACCATGTGGAACTAAGCCTTTATTGAGGTTTGAAATGTCAAAATAAGGAGGGATTTGTGTATATTTTCACTTTTGACTTCATTTACTGGAAGTGCTGAAGCACCAAGGGTGGGAGGTGGTTTTGGAAGTATTTCTGATCTCAAGAGGAAGTTCCATTAGTCATCCATGGTGACGTCACATTTGGTATTCTAAGGAGGCGTGGGCAGTTTCCACCATGCATCCTGGCCTTTGACTGCATACTGGGCCCTAACCTGGATTTCAAAATTTGAACATTTCTGTTGCTCACACTTCAGAATGTTAATACCCAAGATTCTTACGATCTTCTGTTAAATACTTTTCAGATTAGCCTCATGCATAGTTTAAAATTGGCAGGTGCTGTCAGAATCCTATGATATGGGAAACCTGTGGCTGTTAACCATTGGGTACGTCCCCCCCCAGACCTACCAGTGTTGGCCATGTATTTGGTTTGGACCAATTTATAAAATGTTCACGTGCTTGGGAAAAATTTTTTTTTATCTCTGCTACTCAGAATAGTTGAGCAGAAAAGTATAAGGAAAGAATTTTTTCTGTGACTTCCAGTGTGTCTCTTGTGGTCACTGAGCGCTATGAGAAGGGTCTTTTTCATTTCCAACTTCTCCACTCTTAGAAGTCTCTTAGGTAGAATTACGTCTGGTGACAGCCGGCACTTACTCTGTCTAGTGTTCTTCTCTCTCCTCCATGACTCCGTCCCGTCCCCATCCAGAGGAAGACAGAGTAGCTTCTGAATGAGATGTAACAGAAATAAGTGTGTTCTAATAGATGTCAAAATTAATAATTCCTTCTCTCTCCACAAAAGGTGCAGTAGGAGCTTTTCAGTGTTATTCTGCAAGTGTTTTCTCTGTTAACGGGGTAGAAAAGAGATGATAAAGGACCATCATCTGTAGTCAGCTGTATTTTGCTTCTGTCAAAGATGATACCCAGATATTCCTACATTTCCTGGACAAGTTGCAAATTCGAGATATCCCAGAAACAGGTTTAATGCATTTATTATTTTATGATCTGCCCACTTTTCCCTGTAAAAATTTCCTCATTAATGTCCTTGTTGCCAAAAGGCTAACATCCCACTCTCATAGGACTGATGATTGTAGGACAGATTCTTAGGAGTATGTCTCCTTGTGCTTGCGTTTTCATTTAGGGCTTTGTCTACATGCATCCAAAGTCGGCTTAACTTTTTAACCCAATTAACTGATTGGCCCGATGAATTTAATTAAAAGAGGGGAAGTGCTTGTGCAGAGAGGACCAGCATTAGTGTAATGTGGTAGTTAAAATTAACAAGACTGATTTGATTTGATAATTAATTAGATAATCTGATTAACAGAATAATTTAGTATCAGAGACCTGGGTTCAAATCCATATGAGCTAGGTGACCTTATCGTAAGCATTTTAAGTGTCATTTCCCCCCACTTACCAAAAGGTCTTAGTAGCACATACATACCTCATAAGGGTGCCATGAGAATTGGTGAAATCAGTCATGTGAAGTGCTTAGCACAACACTTGGCTCAAAGTCACTGGTGGACAAAAGTACCTTTTGTTATGTTCCAGGATTTTTAGATACGGGTCCTCGGAAAGACACCGTGTCTCAAATGGCTGTCAGATTTCTTTCTGAGTGAACAGAGTCACTTTTTCTGGAGACATCAGTAGCACAAGCATCATATGGTCTCTGAATTTTCTCCACCTTTTTTTTGCATTTGAGGCATTCCTCTTTTTCTTATTCACATCAACTTTAGGTCATAATAATAGGCCCTGTATTTTAAAAAATAACATTTAATAATTTCGATACAACTCATTTAATTTTCATGGTGACCCTGTAAGGTGGAGATTAGGTCACAGAGATGAAGAACTGCGGAGATGGCAGGAAAGGCGGTGACCTTGACTCTGTTGGCTCATTTGGTAGGTGCAGGAGCCCTGTGTTCAGGTTCTGGGTGGTAAGTGGCAAAGCAGATCTGAGTTTGGTGCCCTTTTCACCCCACCATGCTGGCTACTTCTCTTTTTAATTAAAAATGCCCTATTCCTGGCCTCTTATTGACAAGTTGCTCAGAGCTCTTAATTTCTAGGGTTCTCAAAACTGTTTAATGAGTATCTCTGGATTAAATCCAGATACTCTGACGATATGCAGCTCCTTACAGCTTCAAAGATATCTAAGCAAGTACAGCATAGAATCCATATCAGTTTCCCATCGATTTCCCCTTTTTAAAGTCTTGGCTCTTTTTCTGTAGCCCTCCGAGAAATCAATTCTGTAAACCTCTGTTTCTTTCTGTCACCGCCTCTTGTCACATATGCTCCTCTGACTGTAGCTGCCACATGTAAAACCATGGTAGCTAGGAATCGATACTGAAATAGTTTCAATTAATTTCTCTTTGTTCTGCAGTACGGGCTTTACAGGTTCTAGGCATGCATTTAGACTTTCCTTTCTCTTCTATTACATGGAATGGTAATTTTGTTCAACTGAGATTCCATTGTCAAGACTGCTCTGATCACAGGGCCTTCTGCAGTCGTGAATATATACCCCTGTTAGTTAATATTATCTTAGCCACGTAAGAAAATGACCAGGACACACAACTTGTATGTGAAACGCACCTCGAAGGACTATAAATCTTTCACTTAAATCTTGATTTTCTTGAATCCTTTGTATTTCAAGTTCTAACCTGCCATTTACTCCCACAAACAGTTTTGTTCTCCTGACCTTTCTTCCATACTCTCCTCTGTACCTCTGCCTTTTTCTTATTTTTGGTTATATTATGTCACTAAATGTTAAGAAATTAAAAAAATATATTGCCTTATCTATATTATCTGTACTTAAACATTTTACTTTTGTATTAGATTTATGAATTCTTTTATTCCCTGACAGGTTTAGCCTATTCAAAGGTGGTGCTTATTTTCTGTGAATGTTCTGTAATTTGCCATTCTATGAAAGACTTAGTGAACATTTACATTTAATTAGCAGCAGTTTTTTTTTTTTTAGAACCATAAGATACATCTCTTTTAAATGCTATTTCTTTACAATATTACTTCAGAGACTAGAAATTCATTTGCAGTTTTTATTAACCTAGTTTTAGTTGTCAGAAAAAATACACGTATAAATAAAGCAGAGTGAAATACTCTAACAGTTTTTAATGAGCCTGGTTTTTCTTACAGAGTAACTGAATTTTTCTGTAACAGAGACTTGATCTTTCTGGATAGATTTTGCTTTATTTGTCCAGAAGTGGATTCCAATTTTGCTAATATTAATTTGAAGTGTATTTAAAACTCTCTAGCTCACACTTTTATAAACTTTTAATTTGACAAAGAAAATGTTAAATTTTCTTTGGGGGTGTGTTTGTTCTTTTGTGTGTAGGTGCTATTGGTGGGTTTAAGAGAAATTTAATGGTATCTTTTGAGAAAGTTGTAGCTGTACTGAAAGTCTAGGGTTGGGAATCAATACCTAACACTTGATTTGGACAAGAAATTTGTATAAATTTTATAGAGGATTTTAGCAGGGCCAAAAAAATGTACGTTCCCCAAGGCAGTATTCAGTACTATGTGGTAAGCTCCTAGGTCTGCGGACTGTGGGACTGTTACTCAAGTTAAAGGACCCTTCACTTGAACTAGTTAAAAGCTAGTTTGAGATAAATTTGGAAAATATCTAGAATTGAGAATATATATGCCTTTGGTTTTCTCTGTTGCTATTGAAGATACAATTTATTGCGTTCTTAGTGTAGAGCAAATTTTATAGGCAATATGATTGGCCAGTGGTATTTTATTTCAGAGCTGATGCTAATATATAGGAGATTACGGTATTTGTTGTTTGTTTTATCAGCGTGCTTATTTTTTTAGGGGTAGCTGTATGCAGAATGCGTATTTGCTGTCCAAACGAGTTAATGGGCTTACAACTGGAGGGTGTAAATTCTAGTATCTGTATTTCCCAGCTTGCAGCAGTGTTGTCTGAAGCCTGAAACGGCTGATGTTAATCTTCAGTTTGTTTTGTTGCTTTCCAAAAATTAAGTTGAAGTAAAATAAAATGTGATGTAAATCAGTTTCTCGGCTTAATAATAACAATACTAATAGTAAAATATAAAGTGAAATTTCCTGTATGTCAGAACTGTTTACAAACTTTAAAGGAGTGTGTGTGTGTGTGTGTGTGTGTGTGTGCGTGTGCGCGTGCGCATGTGTGTGTTCAGTTGAATAGGGGAAGCAGTAAATTGCTGGCTTTTAATCAAATTGATGAATTTTGAATTTCTACTTCAGTGGTAGTTCTGCCTTTAATTCATTTGGCTGATTTGATAGCGGTATTTGGAATGCAAGGAAGAGATAAGGATTTGGATGTTGTAGTTATAATATCCCAGAAGAATTTCATTGCTTATTGGCTAGAAACTCAGAGTTCCCACAGAGTTGTAGATGGTGCGATTTGGCATGTACTTTTACTTACCCTCATTCTCCACAGTCAAAGATTTATAGCTCAGAAGGAGTCTGTAGGTAGAGAAGGATTTAAAGAATGGCTGTCTTAATATTGCGTGGTTTGGCTAAGAAACCTTATTATTCTGTGTATTGTGCATCCTAGACTTGCCTAGAAACAGCAGACTTCGACTATTCCCGCTTCAAGTGGAATAAATAGGCAGAGCCGGGCCAGGAAAAGCCAATGAAGGAGCCACAAGGCAATTCATTAACCCATTTGAAGACATTTTCAGGCAACTTGTTAAGCTTCAAAGGTCAAAGTGACCAACATTGAATTCATCACGGGAAAAAATTCTGGTAGCAGAACAGAGTTAGCCAACTTGACCTTTAATACTTAACAAGTTGTCTTAAAATGTTTTTATTCAATCTGGACACTTTGCTAACGTGATTCATCTTCTAATCTATGTAAATGTGACTTTTAAGTCCTATTGGATTTTACGTAAGGGCTTAATGCGATGGACTTTGGAGCAGGTAGCCCAGAGTTTGTGACGGCTGTGCCCTGCTGTGTGTCCTGTCCCAGTCACAGGGCGGGTGACCCCTGCAAGGAGGACGGAGTGAGAAACTTCCAGGGTCTCTGACTGAGAAATCACACAAAATCAGTGGCTGTGCTGTTGTGAATCTTCTCTGGCTGGAAGCTGAGCACGGGCTGTGGGCTTTTTCACCTTTTGAGTGTCTCTGCCCGCCGCACCGTCCCCTCTCTCGGGGTTGCAGCAGTGGCCCCTGCAGGCAGGTCCCCGAGCCAGGGCGCGGGGCGCGGGGCGCGGCGGGGAGGCCGCGCCGCGTGGCATGGCGGGGTGATGCTGGCCGGGCACTTTCCAGGCATGCTAGCACCTAGCGCACAAGCGGAGAACTTTGCTTCTGCCAACTGTGACTTCAGAACCCAGGTCTGTTCCTGAACCTGGACGCCCAGCTGTCAGTGTGTCGCCATATGTCACCAGCACATGGCACCCTAATTAAAATTTCAAATCGCATGCATGTGTGTTTGCTGGCTGGCTGGCGTAAAAGGCAGAGACCTCGGCACCCCAGCCGGCCCCCTCCCCCACCGCTCGGAGGTATTATGTGTGCCATCCGTAGGCACGGCCTTTCCCCGCTAAAAACCCATCACTCACTCCTTCTCTCATTTCCCTTTTTGAAGGAAGAATAGACCCTCTTTTAAGGGAGGAGGAAGGGTGTGAGAAAACGTGTCTGGTGCCCTCACTGTATTTCTAAAGACCAGAGAAAAGGTCCCTGTCTTACCAGTGGCTTGTACAGAGGACTTCTCCGTCTTTACCTCTCTTTTCTCAATGGAAAGCTAGTGAATATTACTATCCCTTAAACAGAGTATAAAAATTTTTAACAAGGCTTAGTATTATGATAAATTACTTATACTTCAGGGTTAGACACTGTGAGCTGGTGCTGATAAGTACATGGGTTTCTTTTGTGCTGTCCTCTCTGTTGTGCGTAGACGTAGCTCTTTGTGTGTTTACATTTGACATTTAAAAAAAGGATTCGATTGATCCCTTCTGGAAAACAGTAACGATGAAATTCTATGGAAGTAGGTCCTGCTGTTCAAAGCTGCCAAGGCAGACCGCTGGTTGGGGAGATCATCTATTAATAGCTGCCCTTTATTGATCACTTACAGGATGCTAAGGAGAATGCAAATCAGTTCACCTCTGTCCCCTCATTTAATGCTCATACCACGCCTACTCTGCTGCACCTGCTAGCGTCCTCATTTCAGAGATGTGTGTGCTGTGGCTTACTTGTGAAGCTTTCCCAAGGTAACACGCCCAGTGTGTGATAGGAATGAGATCTGAACCCAGATCTGTTTGACTGGAGACTGGCTGTATTATACTGCTTCCTGTCTGGGAAGGTAATGCAAGTTTTTTTTCTGGTTCTTTCTAATCCTAGCTTTTAAGGTGTGGGGTGTAACCTCCAAAGTGTATGATTGTGTGTGTCTAGTCTTAGTAAGTTTAGCTGACATGTTCAGAAAGTTGAGCAAGTCTTCATACAGTTCATTTCACATCAACCCCTAGTCGCCATTTGCAGTGTTGACAAGCCAGGGGTATTATTTTCAACTATAGCCAGGTTGGGATCATAGTGTCCTGTGGTGAAATATGCCTGTGGTCTGTTTAAATCTTCGATGAGCTCCAGTATGGAGCTCTGTGAGGACGTGATTGCCAGCGACGTCACCACTCAGGCTTACGTGGCTGATCAGACACATGTCGTGAGATGTATCTCATCGATTTATTTATTACTGACTTATGGTTGACGATGAGGCCACTCATCCACAGAAGCAGGAGTGCTTGTGGTTTTCTTCCTCACTACCTAGGAGACCCGTGAGCGCGAAAGGAGGGAGCATGGTCATTAGTGTGGATGCTGGAGCCTGACTGCAGGGTCAGGTCCCAGCTTCCCCTTTGACTTGCACTGGAATGTCATGCAAGCCTCTTGACCTCTTTGTGCCTCAATTTCCTCATTTTTATAAGAGGGATAATAATATTATGAGTTAATCCGTGCAAAACACTTTAGAACATTGCTCCTGGAACATTGGAGGTACTCAGTAATGTTAGTGAAAATTAATCATCACATTTAACACTTTACAGGGAAAAAGAAATTATTTTCTAGGAAGATGAATTGATGCATTTTAGAGAAAATTCTAACATTAAAACATTGACCTTTTAAAAGCATCTAACTAAATAAAATGAGTCACCCCCTTGATTGGCTCTGCCAATCAGCAGTCGTTGGTGGAGCTTCTGCGATGAAATGGTGCATGGAATCTCCAAAATAAAAAAATACTTTCACAGAACTTAAAAAGATAGCAGTCACGTTGGGTAGACATAGCCACTTACTTACATTTCAGCAAGTGCTCTGGAGTATTTACGGATGTGGTACAGTACGGTGTCACAACTACATGATTGAATGTGTACTCATTCCTAAGGAGGGACAGAAAAGATGAAGAAAAGCTGAACGAGCCAACCAAAACAATGCCCAGAAAATGTTAATAATCTATATGATGCTCAGAGTGATATTTCTAACCGCGTTCATAGCAGTAGTAGAAGCCAGCAGTGCGCACGTAAGTATCTGCTCGTATGGTTCTAGGCAAGCTATTTACATACTTAGCAAAGTTATGAAATTCTATCATCTCTAATCTTTTCAGCCACAAATTATTCATTTCTTGTAAAGCTCCTCATGTATTCCACAGGGCTGCCGAAGCATAGCAACGTGTGAGGGAGACAACAACGCCTCCCTCTACATTTTGTTTAAAAATAGGAAATTCTGATGAGAATCTGAAACACAAGCCAAGATACGTATTAAGATTTCACATACTTTGTCAGATTTAGCTTTTTTTTTTTCAACCCCAAGTATCATATGAAAGAATCAATATCCTTTACTCTATCTGTGGAAAATGTAACGACTGTTGATAATTTTTGTAAGGGTCATTGTACTCCTTTGAATCCACACATCCTCTCCCCTACAGCATCACGGCCTTGAGATAAAACTGGCTAATGACCCATGAACCGACCTGTTTTCTTTCTTTCATTGAGCTTTAAAATATAACGCTCTCCCCGGCGTTCAAAGAGATATTTGTTTGAGCCTTTGTGTATATTATGTGTCATTAAGAAAATTATAAAGAACTTGATGAAAGCTTAAGGCAAACTCTTAAAATAGTTTGTCATGTCAAATGCCTGTCTCCTTTGAGCTAAAAATAAAAAAAAAAGAAAAGAAAAAGTGTAAGGGCCATTAGGAGGAGAGCAGGTAGTAAAAGCCTGTTTAATGTAACATCAATTGTGGAGAAAATATTAGGCACAATTACATAAGGATTGCATGAGAGGGAGCACCTTGAGAAGCATAATTTAATTAGCATGAATTTATGAGGGAGAGGTCCTGTGCCACCAGACAGAGGGGAGGCAGCGGCGGTGTGCTCGCATTCACAAGAGCATTTTAATGAGTTTCCACACGAAGTATTGCAGGTAAAAGATTTGTAGCAGGTGGGCATAGAAATGTAGCTCAAAACAAAAAACTGTCGAATGGCTACAGTGGCAGTTTCCGAATTAAGAGTATTCAGTGAACTACGAGGATGCAGGTATTTCTTAACGATGATTTTAGTGAACAGCTATCATAGGCGAGATAACCCTTTTCTCTTTTTAAAAACTCAGATTCCAGCGCGTTCTTTAGTTGGTCAGTGAATGTCTGAGTGTAGTCCTGGCCTGACTTGTCTCCCGTCTTGCACCTGTGTTAGATCACACCTCATCCAGTGCTGTCAACTCAGTGACTTCCTGAAATTCCAGAAGGACAGGTGCCAGGGGTGACTTCAGACTGAGATTTTGCCTCTGTGGGGTTTGTTTCCTGTTTCTGGTCAGAGGGAATTAGGATGTTATCTCCCTATAATGTGGTTGTGGTCATAAACTTTATCAGAATTCTTTTACATAAAGTCCAAGTAAGTGAAAGGGAAGGAAAACACTATGGTGAAATAGGGGGAGGAGGCATGACCTTAACCTTGGTCAGAACATGTTCCCCGGGAAACCACATGTATATGTAAGATTTGTATGGAAGGTTTTTTTTTAAAAAAAGTTGACAGGAGAATAATTTGTTGTTTAAGGATTTATTTGTATCTTTTCCCAGGAGGTGTGCTTTGGGGATTCATAGCAAGTAATTCTGTTAATCTTTTCCTAGATATTCCAACAGGCCAGGTGGTTAAAGAAGATAATACGTAGCAGGGCTGCGGAAGAGGCATAAGTTATTACATAGTAATATAAGTATTTATGGTATCCATGGCTAACTTTTAAAATGGCAGTTATAAATATCTGTAAGTCTATGTGCAGCTGTTACTGATTATTGTGGCACTAATGTGTAAAGAACATGTTTTTCTGTTTTGTTTTATTTTCCACCCTTAGATTTTGTTTATAAAACAAAACTTTTATATTTGCAGAGGAGGGGAATTAGCAGGGTGTAAATTAAAGACAAAAAAAAAAAATCCCCAATAGGGGAGAGTATTTAAAATGTCTTGCAGGGAGTGGAAGAAAGAGTTTTGCTTAAAAATTTCACCATATGCTAACTATACACAGCACTTCAAGTTTATTTATTGTTAAAGCCTCATGTAAATCACGTCATTCTGAAAGTCATGGAAACTGCACATTTGTGCATTAAACTATGTAAACAACAAAAACTGGCCATCCATCCAATTGTTGCTTCACTTATTTTGAATTATAGTGCAATTTTGTGGAGGGTGAAGTGGGGATTGCACAATACAGCGATTTCCTGTAACACCTACGTTTTTGCTGATCTAGCAAGGTCTGTTGGTATGAGAGCTTAACCTTTATTTTATTTCAAAATGTGTTTTTTATTCTGAGTGCCATTGGTGCCTACGGTTTCACTTTTCTCCACGAACCGCATGTTAGAGCCTGCCCCAAGTAAATGAAGGAGTCAAGTGGTAGAAAAGACCTTGTAGGCAGGCGAATTCCACACCAGAATGAGTTCAAGACTACTTCGAACCTATCAGTAACATTATTAATAGGGAGAAAATGCGAATACTAACACTTTAAGTGCTCAAGTGTACACGTCAAAATTAAAGCATAAAGTTACACGGGACTACTCACCAGCCTGCCTTATTTATAAAACAGATATATCCTTTGCGCATAACTCATACTGTTCCCCTTTGTCTGTGCCTGCTCTTCCTCTGCCTGTTGGACCCCCCACCCCCCCAGCATCCTTCAAGCTCCCTCCAGTCTTTGGTGGAATCAGGCAGGAAATACACGTTTCTTCTTCTGCCCCGCCCCCTTGGTTAGCCCTCTCCCTCGTCCTTTTACTCATCGCGCGTGGTTTAGGTCGCCTTATGGTAGTTAGGTCTGGTGTGCATTTGTACTTCGTTGTATGTGAGTCGGTTCTCCACGCGGGGATCTGTTTTCTTAGTGCTTGAGAAAGCTCTCTGTAGCAGTGGATGCTCAATAACGATGGTTGGGACTGAATTAAGGGAAAAAAATGAGAGAAACCTACTTCAGTAGGAGCCCGGCCATAAAGTAGTGACAATGCACTTAGGGAAGTCTGTACATCTCCAGTGTCGGGGGCAGTTCCCCGGCCCCAGCTGGACTGTGTGAGTCTGACCCCATGTTTCAGGGTAGATTCAGGTGTTTCTGTTGTGGTCTGTGGATACTCATTTTTGACCAAAGAAATTGCTTCTTTACAAATTCTGTAAGTTCCTCTTCTGTATATTCTGAAGGACTTTTTTGGGGGGGTAAGGGGTGGTTACTAACTGCCTAGCAGTTTATGAAATGATGAACTGGAACAGGGTCCTATCTCCAGCCAGATTGTTCTCATCAAAGTGATCTCCCCTTTTTCTGTGGCCTCCTTGAAGTGGACCTAGTCTGGAAGAACCTCTGATTAGTTTATTGTCTTAAGATTTTTATCTACTTAGCCATCATCAGCTCAAAGGACCAAACTTAAAGGTAGGTGGTGATCGGTGAACTGGAGCCAGTTAGTTGATGGACTGGAAGTTATTCAGGCTTGAATTGATTCACACCTCATTCCTATGAGGTTGTTCTGGGCCACCAAAACTTTGTATATAGTCAGCCTGATCCATGCATCTCTTCACATTTCAAGTATGCATGTAAATGACCCTGAAGGTAGCCCCTGATAAAAGACATAGCAGGAGGACCTATCTTTAAAAAAAAATGCTTTTACTATGTAATCCTAGATGGTTTGGTAAGTGAGTGTCCTTTTGTTTGTATCCATCTTCATGCCTTCATTGTAAAGACAATGAGGCAAAAATGCACTAAAACTTGGTTTAATTTCTAGTTGTGGCTGTTTGACGTGTCTCTGCCTTAGCCTGCCGTACGGCCCCGTGGGGTGGTTGTGGTTACTGAAGATAGTGAATCTCTCTGGAGACTGGAGGTTTACCTTCACTTTAGTAGAAAAACAGACTCAGCTGCTATTCTTACCTGCTGGGGATGGTGAGTTGAGAAAAACTCCATCCTGTGATTCTGTTATTGTGTGGGCAACCCTGACTTGTATGTACTGGATGATACTGAAGACATTTAGGTAGAACTTTTCTCTCTCAGAGCTCACTCATCCGTTTACTCAATGACTGTTTACTTTGTACCCACTCATCTAGGCACTGGGGTTGTATTAGCTCGAACATGATTTTCTCAATTGAAACGGCTTACTGTAGTAATAGGACACACTGATTGATTTAAAGTCAGTTGCCAATTATACATGTATTTTGCTGTTGATTCAGTTAGGTCCTAAGGGCTCCCCTTTGAAGAAATACTATTTTTTGAATTTCATATATATATATATATTTTTTTTAAAACTCTTTTGTTGTGGAATCAAAGGCATGCAACATAAATGTACAGGTCCGAGAATTTTTATCATGAGAACCACCTGATGCAGCCACTGCTCAGTCAAGAAACAACACTGCCTGCAACCCAGAAGCCAGTGTGTGCTTTTCTGGATCACAACTCCCTCCTAAAGATGATCACTTGACCCTTAGGGAATCACTTCCTTGCTTGCCTCTTTCTTCCATAGTCTGTCTTAATTTGCTCAATTCTATGTCATGAGATTAAGCTGTGTGGTTTCATGTGGCTGTAATTTGTTTACTTTAAAAAAACTATAGTATATTCACACAGTGGAAACTTGTACAGCAATGAAGGAATACTATTATCACCCCCATTTTACAGATGAGGAAACTGAAGCACGAAGTGGTGACTCAGTTTACCCAAGATCATACTGCTAGTAAGTAAGTTATAAAACTGGGATTGGAACCTAGCTCGTCTCAACCTCTGAATCTGTACTCCCAGTGTTATACTAAGTTGTCTAAGACTTCAGCACGACTTAGCCTGAATGATGTATAGTATTTCAATTTCTCTGCAGATTTATTTAACAGATTTTGTTAAAGCTTAGCTTTCAGAAATGAGGCTTTCTCATAGACATTGTGGTGATATAAAAATATAGACATTTTTAGAATGATGCAAATTTACAGCCCCTGAAGATCATCTAGTCACTGAATTCTTCATTTTAAAACTTTGAAAAGCAGAAGGTCAGAAAGTTGTGTGTCTGGGTGGAGTTCAAACACTTGGTTATCAAAAGAGGCAGGACCAGGAGGTTTGTTGAATTGAGCTGATGGGAACTCCGGTGGTTTGGTGTTTATTCCATGTTTCAGTGTTGACACCAGTCTTTTGGTCAACACACTGAATCTTATGCAATCGGATGCACAGTTTCTTGCTGAGAAGCTTTCAAGGTTTGGTATCAGCCATTGCCAGGAAGAAAAGCTACAGCTACTGCCTTGGCAGCTAGCGTGGCATCAGATTAGACCAAGTTTACTGTGTTGACGAGACAGAAAACTGGTTGACCTTCTGTGGGCTTTAAACTGTAACCAGTGACTGGCATGTTATCTCTCTCAGTCATAAGCACGATTAGAAGTCAGTGTGAAGATTTTTCCCCCCCCAGTTTTGGTAATTCTTGTCACTGTGACCTCAGAGACACATATTGCCTCCTTTCCCGTGTATCCTCTGAACAGATGGAATTTCTCCTATTTTGGACATTACCAAAAAACATTTAAAAGATGCAAGTGTATCCTAGATAAATATAAGTTAATTAGGTACTAACTTTTGAAAAGAACCAAAGATAGTCACGGAGCCATCCTTTCCCTATTTGTCTTTCAGCACTGTTATTTTCTGCCCATCATTACACACCCGAATGCACCTCATTCATTGCAACACACACACACACACACACACACACACACACACACTCACCATTGTACTATAGTTTGCAAGCCTTTGCATTGGCACCAACATCCCTGTTGTTCTGAAGAGCTGTCACATGAATGAGTGAATTCTTTATAGCTTCAGGTATATAGCTAGGATTAATGTGTGGGCATCAGAGGTAGACAGAAGTCAAGTCAGTATGAAGAAGGTCGTAATCATCATCCAAGATGTCCAGCAGTGGACTGGACTTGTAGAGAGGCTAGAGATCCCACATCTGGGAGGGGTGGTTCTGCTGAGGTGGTTCAAAGATTTTTAGCTGAGATGGATTGGGAAATTGGATGAGAAGACCTTCAAAGTTCTGTACTTTTTTTTTTTTTTAAGATTTTGAAATTGAATTTAGTGAAATGTTTTGGGGAACACCTGGTGTTTTTCTTTGACCAGTTTATTTTTCTCAGATTGAAGTAGATACTCACTGGGAAGTTATTCCTGAGTAATGAACAGTAGACCCATTTCACATATATCCGTACTTGTTCTTTCCCCTGGTTTTCAAATTTAAAAACAAGACTGTAAGACAATGTGAAACTGTTTAGCCAGAAACTGTTGTATATGATTATCTTTCTTTTCTCTTTCTTTTCTTTTCCTTCCTTTTTAACTTCATGATTTTGTGCCAGAAGATTTATGAATTCCACTTAACGTGGAATCCTCCCTCCCCAGCCTGGTAGCTGTCATTAAAAAGAGAGTTGGGTGCTCAGGGGGTGTGTAGCCTTCAGCTGATAGTCGGAAGTGTGGCAGGAGTCCTGGGAAATCTGTAGCTGGGAGCATTCATCTTTGACCACAGAAGCACTGTTAAGATGCACCCAGATGGAATTCCTGCGAGCCTCTCTTCTGTGAAGTGGGACTTTTATGGCCCCAACAGCAAAGCAATTCATGAACGAAAAACCTTCTCTGGTGTCATCATCGCTGATGTTCACTGTTTCTGCCTCCCTCTGCTTTTGTTTCACAGGGGACTTTTATTTATTCGTAAACACATCTTAAAAAGATTAGAACATACGTCCATGTTAATAACATCCCTTGAGTTACCATTTTGCGGGGAGATTTGCCCATTTCACTTTGGTGTTTGTATGCGGGGTTTTGCTGAGGATAACAAACAATTGAAGGAAGCTTCACTCAGCATGGCTGGATGATGGTGTGCCTTGTCAATGCACGGAACTTTTTTTTTTCTTTCTTTTTTTTTTTTTTTTTTGACTCAGCTTCTCTTGAATGGATAAGGTAAGGCACTGTCTGCAATGTGTGAAATACTTTTTAAAAAGTGGGAACTCCCAGTGGAGCCACATTGCAGAGGGAGTAGGTCAAGTGCTTCCTTTCTTTAATATTTAGCTGAGAGAGACCACTTAGCTCCTCTGAAGCCTTCCCTTTGACTGATCATCCCTCTCTTTTTTTCTGTTCACAACATTATGATCAACCTCTTCTGGTATCACAATAAGACCTTGCATCTGAAAACCCTGCTGCAAGCAAGTGCTGACCAATTCGTCATTCTTGCTGCCATTCTCTGCCGGTCTCTGCATCTGGGTTCATGCCAGGCTGAGAATGAGCTTGGCAGAGGAAGGAGAAATAAAGAGTGGTTTAAGAGTGTGAAGAGGAAAAGAAAATTCTGGTGGTTTTCTGTCTTTGTGTTTGTTTTGTTTTTTAGTTTTGAAAATTCCCAAACTCCCACTTTTTTTTTTTTTTTTTAAATTTGGAAGGAAGCATATATGTCTTTGGGGTCAAGAGGACCTGAGTTCGGAACTGTGCTTTGTGACCTTAGACAAACTGCTGAGTCTTTCCAAGGTCCAGTTTGCTGTCTGTGAAATAAGAATAATAGTATATCATGTTATGAGGTTTAAATAAGGCATTGCATGGAAGGTCTACAGCACGGAGCAAGAGGCTTGTTACTATTCCTGTATGAACAAAGCTGTCGCAGTACTTGTTCCCGTTGGTAATTTTCATAAAATACATATTAAGCTCTATTATTGGATATGATTTAAGATTTTTAATAAACATGTCTAAGAGTTTAAGATTTAAGGCTTTAAAAAGGGTTCAGACAGGATTGGTTTCTTGGTGATTAAGCAGCGGGCAGTTGTAAGATACTTATTTTATGACATGTTTAGGAGAAAGTACTGACTGAAGCTCGTAATAGTAACAGCCCCTCTAATTAGAGGATGAGAGAGAGCAGTCATTCCCAGTGCTGTCTGGGAAGAGGGTGGGTTTCCGGCTGCACTGGAGCAGCCCTGGGGAAAAGGCTCCCAAAGAATTCTGAAATTGAGGGAGCTTGGAAACTGAAAAATGCCAGTTCTTTTTCTCTGTCAGAAGTCGATCTGTTGCATTCTAATGATATTAAGTAGAAGCTGATTTTTCAAAGGGAAAGAGATACTTCAGAGAATTGAACTGTCTGTCAGATTTACATGTTTCTCTTCGAAGAAACAGAAATCTGTTTTTTCTGTAAGAGCAGTTATTTGTGTCTAGATTTGCTCTAGATTACTTATTTTTTAAAGATTTGGTTTTCTACATCGTCTCTTTGAGGGCAGGGATCAGAGAGCCTCAAAGTATGCATCACAGTATGCACCTAGACTCAAAATTAACATTCATATCTTTACTTTGAAAGACTTTTAATATAAAAATAATGTGAGTTTAGTATAGATCACTTAGAAAATAGAAAAATAGAAGGAAGAGAAATCATACATAGTTCCACCATCTAAGAATAATTGTCATTACAATCTTGGTGCATTTCTTCCTGGATTTTTTTCCGTTAGTGTAGAGCCCTATGGAAGATATTCATGAAGATGAAAAATATGGAAGATCCTCAAAGATCTTCTCATGCTGAGGCCAGGTGTTGTGGGACAGAAACTGATGATAGCCAGGCAAAGTGTGTAGACATAATTATAAGGATGACAGAATCACAGGGGAGGGTGTAATACCCTTGGCTTCCTCAGCTCAAGGTGCCCTCATCTCTGCAGTAGGCAATGTGGTTTTCCTCAAGTGGAATAAGATTGTAAAGGCAAGGCAGGCAAGCTCGAAAGAAATCTTTAGTTTAAAACTAGGGTAGGTACCAAGGGCAATAAAAAATGAATTTTGGGGGGAGGGTCTAGCTCAGTGGTAGCGCACATGCTTAGCATGCATGAGGTCTTGGGTTCAATCCCCAGTACCTCCATTAAAAATTTTTTAAAAATGAGTTTTACTGTGCTTTGGTGTTCCTGTATTCAGAAAAAAAAATGTTAGTTTCAACAAGTCCAAATTTTGAAGGTAACTTTTTTCCCTTGAACACTTCCCATTAGGAATTAAATTATTATCAGTAACTTCAAATGTGGAGGGGGAGATATAAACATGAGAGAACTGAGAATTGTTAGCACATACAGACTTTTGCAGCATCTGTCACAGTCCTGAATCGTGATGATTTTTATTGAATTGTACCTTTCTTTACAAAAGCTCTCTAGTCTGGCCCATGCATCCCTGACTTTTCTCGAGCTGAGTCATACTTCATTCTGTTTTATATATATATAAACACACACACATATGTATATGTATATAACTGCATTATTGGACAAATGCTGGAAGAATGGATATGGCATTGGGAAATGTGCAATATTTCCAGAGATCACTTGTGTTGAGAGATGATTTCATTGTAATCCTTCCAGATTGGACATCTCAAACCTGTTATTCTCATCTGCAAAGTGAATGTCTTTATACCTTGTCCCCTGGCTCTCTTGTCTCCATCTGCATGCAGTGCTCAGGTGGACTTCTTTACCAAAGAGAAGAGCATAATATTCTTCGAGTTTGCCTAGCTCTTTGGCATTTAAACAAGCTAGAGAGATGCATAAATTTAGCAAAGGATTGGGGCCAAAGTGATGGCTGAACTGGCATCATTTCACATTTTTCATGCTCTGTATTTATAGCAATAAATTTCAAGCAAGGAAATAGATTGCAAGGAGTATGCTGTATTAGGAGGGAAGTTTGTATACTTCTGTGGCTTACTGGTGTCTTAGTATAACCTTCTTCCCACTTCCCTGGTTGAGTGAGCTGAAATGGATAAGTTCAGATTGTTCTCCATGTGTCTGGCCAATGAAAGGATAGGCTTTTTTTTTTTTTTAAACTAAACTGAGCTCCCAGAACTATTGCTTGGCTGCCCCTAATCTCTGTCTCTCTCTCTGTCTCTGTCTCTCTTTCTCTCTCTCTCACACACAAACAAACACACACACACACACATACATTCTAAGAGCCTGAAGATCTCATGGTTGCTGCCTCCATAGCTACTAAGTTCTAGGCTTTGCAATAAATTGCATGTGTTAACTTCAAATACAAACAGTACCCAATTCTTTAATGAGAAGATTACAATGGTACAATAAAATTGTGTTTCCCAGTCATTGAGATCTTATGAAGATTTCATAGTACTGAGAAAATTTTGCTCCCATGGTTGTCTTGCTTTTTAAATCAGTGGTGGGTTACAGTTCAGAAGTGACTTGCCCAAGTGCTGTTTATTTAGTATCAATAATATTTAAGGGATGGTGATAAATAGTAACACCTTATTTTTTTTTACAGATATATACCAAGCTAAGTGCTTTTGTGGATTAATCTCATTTAATTCTCTCAACAGCCTTTTAAGTCTTATATTGTAGTCATTCCCATTTTATAAAAAAAGAAAACCAATTTTTTGGAGAGCTTAAATAACCTCTTTTAGAATCTAGGTCGTAAATATCTAGAATAAATAAGTGGTACCAGGAAATATTCCCTTCAACTAAATATGCTTTCTCCCACATATTCCATCAATTAGAGATTTTTGGAAAAGGGGCCTGCTTTTAAAAAAAAGGGAAAACCCTGGTGGAGGTTTTAGTCTTCATTAATCATACACAGTTAGGGGGTGAATTTGAGTGAATAAGCCGGTTGTGGGATTTGTAGTTGTAGGATAGTGGGGTTGTTTGTTTGTGAGAGCTGTAAAGGTGGGGTGGGGGGTGATGGCTAACGAAAGTTTGTTTTTAGAAAAGGGACAACCAGCAGGCTGGCTTTCTGTGCTCGGGGGCACAGGATGGAGCAGAACGTCAAAGACAGATTCCACCTACTGCTAATGTTACACCTTTTGCCCCAATAAAAAGTTTCTATGTGTCACCTTTGAGACACGCACCAAAGCTTATTGTTCTGTAGAGCTACCAAATAAATTATGTTTACTTCGAGAGCAGTGAAATATGAATCTAGAAAAATGTTTTAGATTTAGAAAGCATGACTTTTGAAATCTAAATGTTTATTATCCAGTAAGGACTGTGAGCCCATGAGTAGGTCCTGAATTATCTTCATCTTGACATCCAGAGTGCCTGGGACAGGGTCTGACAGATAACATGGTAAGGACTCTGTAAAGCTTTTTAAAAAATATACATTTTATTTATGTATCATCATATTATTTAATTATTTTATTTCAGCGGGATGTGGGGCTGGGGGAGGTAATCAGGTTTATTTATTTTTAGAGGAGGTACTGGAGATTGAACCCAAGACCTCATGCATGCTCAGCATCCACTCTGCCACTTGAGGTACACCCTCCCCCCATAAAGCTTTTTGAATAAATGAATCAGCGAAGGAATGGATGAACAAAATACAGGGTTTTTTTTTCTATCATCTGCTAATAAGCGTCTACCTATGATTTTAAAGAACCTCATTTTAATAACATTAAAAAGAGGATATGTAACATAGTTTTATTAACAATATTTATTCATATGTATTGTAATTGAACTTATTGATATAAGAGAACATTGTATTTGGTTCATAAAAAAAGAAAATTCACAACTCAGTGTAGCTGGGACCACACCTCCGGACACAGACACTCCATTCAGAGGTGCAGACCCCCACCGTGCTCGGCTTTGGGCTGCAGCCTGGACTGAGGTTGGGCAGTGGGGAGAAGGGAACCCTGTGGTTCAACCACTTGGGAGAATTGAAAGTCAACCATACTAATTTTCAGCTTGGTAGCTGCATTTGCTTCTTCCTCAAGTGTGCCGTCTTCCCTGGCCGTCTTCACACGGTGACCTGGCAGAGGTATGTGGGGCGCTCCCCACAGCTCCCCTCTAACAGCTCCTTTGCCGGCTGCACTGCCCTCCCCCTTGACTGGGCTCTGCTCTCCGCACTCAGGGAGTTGGATCAATTGCAAAGAATGCAAAAGAAGAGATAGACAGACAAAAATCAAGAACGTGTGGTCTGAGGATAGCAATAACGAAATGTTACATTTAACCTGGCCTGGGTTCGGCTGGATGGAAGTATTTGCAGCACGAGAGAAAATCCCTGGCTCCTCCAACTGTTTCACATGCTCTGATTCAGACCCTTAGAAATTTCTGGTGGGCAGTTGGTACTTGAGTCCTCCAGTGTATCCATCTTGATGCTCCAGACTTGGATACCGTTTGAGTTAGAGGCCCCGCCTGCCTGCTACAGGTGACGTGTCTCAGCATCAGAAGGAGAGGAAGGTTGCTGAGATGCATGTTCCCATGGGACAGGCTGCAAAGCCAAATCTCGCAGGATGAGCTAGTGGATATAACCGTGTTCATTCTCTTTTTCCTGTGTTTTTTAACCTGTGGTTTTTTTTCTTTTTCCATTTTCATCTCAACTTGATGATACGTCACTTAAATTTGCACTAGCACCTGGGCAGACTTTCCTCCCCACCTTAAACCAGAGTTAGAAGAACCTCAGGTCTAGGTGATCTCAGTTTACTGTTTTCCTTGGATAAAATGCCCTCGATACCACATAACTGTATGTTGAATATTTGTTATTGCTTGAGTACAGTTTCTTGGAACGGACCTCAGGGGTTTCATAAAGGGGTAGTAAAATCCACCCCTTCCCTTTAGCACTTACCGGCAACCTTGCAGTTTGGGTGGCTTGAAATCTGGTCAGAGTGCACGTTACTCAACTTCTCCTGGTGACTCCTGCTCTCAGGCTGCACGCAGATGACGCCCCCGCCCCCTGCCCATCTCCCAGCGAGAGGCCTGCTGACGCAGCAGGCACATGCAGGGACTTGGTTATCCTTCTCATGACTAGCAGGGAAGGATGGATGCCAGCAAAGTAAGAATCAAACTCTTAACCTGCCTGACTTAAAAAAAAAACACCAAGGCCTTTTGTTGGAAGTATGGGAGTTTGGAGGTGCCCCCCAGTCAAACCCAGATCTGCAGGTGGTCAGCCGTTAATGGGCAGCTACTTTCTACAGGTGTGTGGGGGGCATCATTTCATGACCCTGCCTGGACCTGAATGGATAGTGCATTAAAAGATACAAATTCACGGATCGCATCAGAGAGGATTCCAACTTGTGGTCAGAAGAGGGTCTACTTTTGTGTTCTGCTAGGGTTTGTCAGTATATTCCTTGCTGGAAGTTGCTTGTCCAGTTTGGATTAAACCACTTAAGTTAGGTGGAACTTCACCCTCAGCCTTGCAAGTAAAAAAGGAAAATCCTTAGGTTAATAATAAATTGCATCTGCGTATCAGTTAACAGCTTGCAAACTACCCCACATATTATCTTATTTGCGCTTTATAATTGTTCCCTGAGGACTAATGGCCATATTATTATTATTACCATTATTATCAACATCACCTTCCATTTCATAGATGATAAAATTGAGGTTCTGAGAATTTAAGAGATTTTCCCCCAAATTACTAACCTGTTATTTCTGAATCTGAGTATATGCCAAGGTCTCTGTCCGCAGATCCTGTGTTTCTGCCTTTGAAGTATACTGTTGCTAAGCCTCACTTTCTGAGGACCTCCCTGTCCTTTATTATCTCACACTTGGCATCTAGCAGAATAAAAGATATCTTAGAAATGGGTATTTTATTTAATACTTCCAGAGCCAATATAGGAATTGACAGTGAAGTTATGTACTTTGCTTGCTAAAATCAGCACAATTTGCAAAACAGGCCTTATCTCTCATAAGCTCCCTTAGGTCCCTAAAACTTAACTGCTATGTTATTATAGTGACGTTTACGTAGCACTGCAAAGATTGAGACACGCTTTTTCCCTTCCCAAACACCCGGCAGTACTGTGACGTGTCTGGAGCCTTGAACAGAAGATACGGGCCTGTGGTGAAATAGTCTATTAAAATTTAGATGTTTTTCCATGAATATAATTCTTTTAAAACTGGAAAAAAAAAAGTATCTAAACAGAATTTGTATCATTGCTTTAAAATGTGTGTTTAATGAAGAGAACTAAAAAGTACATTTAATGGGTTGTTCAACATTGACAAACTGTTAAAAATGATTATACTGCAGTTTGAGGTATAAAATCCTTTATATCACTTATACAGATATTTCCGTTGTATATAACATAGCTGGAAAATTCTGATGGGGCCATGTCCATGCAATTACTGGTTGTGCAATGCTGTCAATTTTTGATAAGCATATTCCAAGTCTTCCTGTTCTGAAAACATAAAAATTAAAGTCACTCACTGTTGAAGACAAAAGACTGTAAATATTTTTTTAGGAGTTAGCATCACTAGATATGTTGAGAACTAGGTGAAAAATCAAAAGACCAGATCAAAAATCAGAAGATTAACCCCCGTGGTGAAAATTCAGTTCCTCTGGAGCTGACGAAGGTAAAGTCTTTCCCCATGATGACCCTGAACATGGAAGGCTTTTAAAGTTCGCCTCATCATTACTGTAGGTGTAACTTATGCAAGTTGATGAGATAAGCCAGCTCCCCATCTATTAGGCTACAACTGAATAAGGATGAGAACATCTGACCTATCAGTGACTTCTTTTTATATTGCCCGTGCAAATCAGGTCACTAGGAAATCGCTGTTTATTAACTTACTTCAGTAACATGATGTTCTGAAGTATTTCAAGGCTTGTTCATCCCTTTTCCACGTGACTCGGAATCCGATTCTGCCCTCTGCTCTGCTGAGGTCGTTCTGACTCAAACAGGTCAACTTAGTGGGAGGCCACAAGGACGCAGGCTTAGGGACGCGTGGTCATCACTCACGTCTCTCGCTTTGGTTAAATAAGCCCCTGATGTACTTGATGGTTTATTTGCCAGGAACTCGATACTTTCCCCCAGTTGCTGATGCTGCCGAGTGCAGGGAGAAGTATGGATGGCTAAGAACTTTGTGTGGTGCTGGCATGCTCTCCTAGTGAGACTTGGCACAGTTAAACCTTGTGATAGTAGTTTCTTGGTTCATTTTCCATTCACTCCATCAGAAAGTTTGAGCATCACTGTATGCACTTCTCAGTGATAAATAGTTCACATTTCTAGAAGGGCTGTGAGGTTTGGGTAGTAATCCAGTGCCGTCATCGTATAATCTTTTCTGGGAGATGCATCTACGTAACTTCAATAGCTTATAACTTCTTGGGACGCCTAGTGCAGAACTGGGGGTTCCTGCCACCCCCCAAACCTCTAAATCATATGTATATATATATGAACAAATATTAAAGTGAGTATAGGACTTTCAAAGAAAGGCATCTCCTTCTTTTTCTGGTGGCAGGTAGATGGAATGTCATGGTGGAATATAAAAGTTGTTCCAAGTTGGCTCCTAAAACTTGAAAAAAGTTTCACCGTTTCAGCGGAACTGAATGGTTAGTTTAGTTTTTGAAAAACTGATTAGTTCAACAAGACCTGACTGATTGCTCAGGCAAACTAATTGCCTCTAAGATAAAAGTTTAGAATAATTATTTATGTCCAATCTTTGGTATCGCTGTGTAGCAATAATCTTTACTGCCCTATTTTGTTTAATTGTCTGTGTATATATTCTCTACCAAGAAGGCTGATTAAACTTTGAAAATGGCTTGAGTCTATTGTAGCTTGAGTCTATATTAAGGTGCACAATTATGCCTGGAAGAGAACTGTAAGTAATCACAAAGCTTGTGACTGGGACAAGTGCTCTGTATATTTTTTTCTTTTTAGCTTTCCTTTAGCTGTGTTCTAAGAGCTATCCAGGAGTACCAGTTTAGGTTAATAACCCATGACAAAGCTAAAGTCAGGAAGGGATGGTCCCAGAGGACCTGAGTTGGATCTTGCTGGGAAAAGCTCAAGATTGGGAAAGAGAACTTTGGAAGCATAGGTCAAAGGAGGATATGAAATATTTGCTCCACAACCCCGTACATGACTAACCTTTATTTTGGAGAGGAAAGGTTTCTCAGACTTACTGGGTTAGAATTAGAATAAACCTGACTTCAGTGGTTTATAAGCTTATAAATGTAACAGAATAAAGATCTGACGCTGTATTCAGTCTGGGCTCTGCCACGTAAGAACTTAGGGACTTCAGGCATGCTGCTTATTTATCTGTTAGCCTCAATTTCTTCAGCTCTACAAAGGGCAATGATAATGTCTATATTGTGGCATGGTTACTAAGAAGAAAGGAGGTAATGTTTAAAAGTGTTTAACACAGTTGCTTACACATCAAAGATACCTCATAAATGTTGGTTTCCTTCTTGTTCAGCTAAAGCTTAAGGAGAAAGCTGGTGGGGATGTTTATGTCTTTCATTATGTCAGTAGCATTTGCCAAACATATTTACTTAGTTGTTGCTAAGTCATATGAAACAGAGAGCCGCGTCTCTGTAGATGCAGAGACATATTTTATAGTTGAGCTACCACTCCCTTTTTTGGTAATTGTGGATTCTTACTTTGCCTCTGTGTCTCTGAAGATCTTTTAATTTTAAAATACGTTTATAAGCTCTTCTGGGGGGTGGATGATCTTTCTGATTGGAATGAGTGGTTGTCAGCTCCATTCATGTACTGGCTTTAGCATATCTGAGAATCCCCTGAATTGACAGAGTGATGTGTATTTGTGAGTGTGTATATTTTCTTGGGAAGAAGGGTTGTGGCTTTCATCTTCTCCGAGAGAGCTAGCGGACCCCAGCAGTTTAATATTGATCTTGATGATGACTTTCTAGCTTACATTTTTTGGTCCAAGAATATAAATGTTGCTATTGATATTTGTTGAAGATTTACCGTTTGCTGGGCTAAGCTCATTATGTTTTATCCCACTGCAAACTGGCCCTTTGTGAGCATCAGGTCCACAGGGCCATTTCAGAGCACTTGGGAATAGGAAGCCCAGGCACAGTTGGCCTTAACAGGGTAGAAGAGCACAGCCAGGGATGGACAAGTCATTCCGATGCGCACTTTGCACAGTTTTCCCCAAAATGTAAATACTGTGATTCAGTAATAGTCCTGTGTGTTTATACCATCTATTAAAGATATTAGAGGTTTCTTAAAGCATTAAAAAGGTGTGATATTAAGATGGTCATTCCACAATTCATGGTGTGTGGAATACACCTTAGACCACAAGCCTCAGTTTTGGGGTTTTTTATTTATTTTCTTTGTAGGTATGAAGACCGCCATCGCCAGAAAGATTGGCTCCACCTGTTCTTCATCCCCTCATGAGTGTGGGGAGGGGGGTGCTCTATGGAAAATTCAGGTTGGTTGGAAAACCCACAGCAGGAAGCCTTTTGCCTTGAAGTGTACCGGTTACATCTGGGAAAATTAGGAAAAACACATTTTGCCAGATAGCTGGACACTGGCCAGTTTAAGGAAATCTTCAATACAGGGTCTTAGCAAATTCTTAGTTTGCTGTTGAATTGACCCATCATGATATGGACATTCTTGAGAATGATCTTGAAATGAGCTTGAAATGATCAAAACTTGTGAGTTGGAGGTAGGGTTGTGATTGCCTTGATTAGAATTGTTACCAGACATCTCCTGAAATAGCCCTTTTGTACCTGGGGTTTGTTCACGTCTATTGTGTTATAAATATCGTTAACAATACAATCATAGCACCACTGAAAAGTCAGTTTTAATGGTGTTTGCCATCTCGGCCAGCTGGTTACTTTTTGTTCTGAGCACAGTTCGTCTGCCTGGTAGAATTCTTTCATATTTTATGCAGGCTTATTGGTTCTTGTAGACTTGCCCTCCGACTTCTTCATTCACTTTATCCACCCAGTGTATAAGTATTGAACAACTATTATGTGCAAGACACTATTCTGTGTTCCAAGAATTGTTCCATTGCTTTAAAGAATACACATCTGGGTATTGTTCTGGAGAATTATTAGCCGTGTTTTATCCAGAGGAATAGATCAGAGAGAATAAGGAAATTCAGTAATTTTGTCGGCATTGAAGCACCAAAAATGATGAGTATTACATAGAAATGCATTCCGGGGCTGTTCGTTTTCCTGACCACATCACATGGTCCTCTACAGTTTTACAGGCAACATGCATTACAAAGTGTTTGTAACAGAACTGCCATTTTTCTAAAGCCATCTTTAGAAGATTTTTCAAAGGATTTTGAATTTTTAGGGGATTTAGAAGGATTTTACTTCATTTTGGCTGGAAATTCGGTGTCTCCATTGAAACTTGGAAACCAAGCCAGACATCTTTGGGTTCTTGTTCACCGTTTAGACTGTCAGAGAACATCCAAGTGAAAAAGTCAACTTTGTCCTAATTCTGTGTATTCATTATATTGTGTTCGTTTTAAATTTCCACTGAATGTGACTGACTTTACTTGCTTCTTATGAACTCTGTTACAAATAAGTTACTTAGAAAACCATTGAGGAAGGAATAAACCTGAGCCTAATAATCATAAACTTTTCAACTAGGAGTGTTAACTGAATTGTTCATCGTTGGGCAAAGTCGCTTCGTCTTCCTTGCTCTTGGTCTACTTCTCGAAAGGTTTTAAATTTTAAGAGTCTTCATTCTACCTGATTTTTCTATAAGACAATTACATGATCGTAATCTAATAGCAGTCTCTGTCTTCTGTGTCTCTGAACTTTTCTTCCTTTGTAGCATTTGGGAATTTAGCACAATTCAGCAGTGGTGATTAGCACTAGCCTACACACACAATTCAGTAACATTTCTAAACCACATGGATTGAATTGCATAGGAGTGATTTAAATGCCTGGACCACAAGTGCTTTGTGTCATAATATCTTTTTAAAAGAAAAACAAAAGCCTACTTCTGTCTATTACTACAGGATTTATCTGCCATCATCATAATTTGCATTCTACATCCCAGTAAAAAGAAAATAAAATCACGAAGGAAAAACTGTTATTAAAATTTTTGTTATTTTGGGGTTTAGCCTTCCGAATAGATGTATATATTTTAAAAAATCCTTTCTAAAAATTTAATGCTATATCATGAACACCTTTTTCTGTCATTATATATTCTCCTCCAGCATCGTCTTAATGGCTGTATTATATTTTGTAATATGAATAGGCTATTATTTGTAAAAACCAATTCTGCATTGGATACTGAGTTTGTAAGTTTTTGCTGTTTTAATTAATGTGGCAGTTAATATCCACATAACACATTCACGATTATGGATTTATAGATCATCTTTTAAAATGGCAATATTAACTTGTGATTTAGAAACACTTTTTAGGCAAAACTAAAGTGATATAGAATTGATCAGTTCCTCCATGTGTACTTCTTATTGCTTGTACACTTTGTAAACTAATTATTTTTCAAACTACTAACCTCAATTATTTAAAAACTATTTTTAAACATTTATTAGCGATACAGTGTTGGCATGTTACATGAGTAACCTGGTTAGGAAGTGTATAGTTATCTTATGTCTAAGGAAATACCAGTGATCTCACAGTATTTTCACTACTAGAACAAAGTGTAATAACTTTTATTTGGGGGTGGCAGGTCAACTAGGGCATATTCCACTGGCATTTTCCACTAATAATAATGGGGGAATTTTTATGCCACTGTCTCCCTCGTGATGGAAGGTGAAGAATTTCTTGGGTCTTAAGGAAGAAGAGGGATCACAAAGTCCACAAAATTAGTTTATATATTTTTAAGTCTTTCACTTTCTGGGGTTTTAACTGTGTGTGTGTGTGTGTGTGTGTGTGATTCCCCTGCCTTAATGCCTCTGTATTATATATTTTTAAGTCTTTCACTTTCTGGGGTTTTAACTGTGTGTGTGTGTGTGTGTGTGTGATTCCCCTGCCTTAATGCCTCTGTATCCATCATAGAATGTCTTAAATACCATTGGAATACTTTCCCCCGTCCCCTCCAATTTGTGGGTTTGCGGACTAGTCCAGCAGCAGGCTTTGGAGAAGTTACTTGCTACCTTATTATAACATACTTAAACTCAATAGCAATTCAGGCCTTACTGGGTATTTACCTAATTTACTGTGGCAATGCGGTATTTAGACCACTGATTAAGTGAAGTCTGTCAGTATAGTTAAAAGAAATTAGAGACACTATCATTGCTAAATCACTTTACAATTCAAAGAAGAATTGTAAACATATGAATCCATTTAATTATAATAGTGCCAATTATAAGAGAAATTGTAACGCTGAGAACAGTGGCTTTTATGTAATCATAATAATGGCATGTATTTATCTTGGTTTGGCAAGTTAGGCTTTTCTTTAATACTTGGCTTTGCCTAAATAGAATGTGGTTTGCTGAAACCCACAATAACCCCCACACCCTCCAATTTGTTATTGCAGAAAATACTGAACCATAATCATGCGGTATGAATGATTAATGTATGCATGGGTTAGTAAGTATCTTTGAGGTTTAAAAAGTGTTTTTATTTACATTCTTATGCTGGCTGAAGGTATGAAACAAATAAATACAAATCCACATGTGTTAAATACTCCCGTCCCTTTTTGTACAAAAATTTGCAGCGTGAGCACAGTCATAGCCTTTTCATTGTTTTCTGCGCTTTTTGTTTTTGTTTACCCAAAGCATATCTTTTAATTATATTTCAACTGTAGTGTTTGATAAGTAATCCATTTTTCAATTTGCTAAGTACTTTAAGATATAGCTTTCCCCCGATACAGAAATAATAAATTTAATAATGTGTAAAGATTGGCAAATTTAATTTATAATGTGTTCAAAATAATACCTATTAGAGTCACACTTATTTCTAGAAGAGCATATGTAAAAAGATTACTCACATTCTTTGTTGAATAAGATTACTATTATCATGGAGGAAGAGGTGCTATCTAGTGGTATAAACAAAATTACTGTGGAATTGGAACATTTCTACACTTTAATCTCAGGGCTTTTATTTATTTCTGCTTCCTGCTTTCAGAAAGATAATTTGCAACAGTTCCACACTGTGCATTTGTAGAAGTGGAGGGAAATCCTACTTTCCTAAGAAAAGAAGGAAGGAATTTAAGTTTAAAGAGGGCTCTGATAAGAAACTTACTTTTAAAAACTCAGAGAAGTCTTTATTTTAAGAAAGAAATAGCCCTTCCAAGAACACATGGAATTCATTGTAAAAGCTATAGGTTATAAAGAACATCAGAAATCCAAACTGCTGACTTTTTTGTAAGACACGGCCCCCAAAAGTAAAGATAAACAAATAGTAGATTAGAAAAATTGGCATCTGGAAGGGGTTAATATTTTTATTACTTGAAATTTGATATAAAATTGTGGGCAACCCATGACACGGTTTGGAGTACTTGATTATTCTTTTCTCAATAAATAAGAGTGGCACACAGTTAATTTCAGCACTGTAATTGAGCAATGCATTCTGGGAAGTTGAAAAGCACTGTAAGATGAGGAAATGTTTTAGGGACTAATCATGAGAAGAAAGGAGCCTTTCATAGCCCGTGTGATGCTGTTGTCAGAGCTAAAGGCAGATAATGATTCGGTAATAATGGCACATTGTGAATATTTAAGCTGAAAAGATTTGGGCAAAATGAACAGACATTGTTGGTTTGTTAAAACTGAACAGTTGGTCTCTGGGCTTCAAAAGCACTCTGAACTCGGTACAACATTTTTATTCAACATTTTCCCTAAAACAAGACACTTTTTTGAAAGTTATATCAAACACCGTCACTATAGGAAGTTTTAAAATGATCAACTTGTTTAATGTTTACTCTAAAACTTGATCGTATGGACTCTTTTTTGTTGTTGTTGTTAACAGAGAAGTTTAAAAGTTTCATGTGTTTCTTCCATGCTTTTAAATTTATCTGGCAGAAGCTATACCTTCAAAGAACATTCTCATAGCAATGATGTAAAATATTAGATATAAAACCAAGAGTGTCAGATTGCAAAGAAAGTGAAGTCATTTGCATTCTGTTTCTAGGGTTTCCAGTACACCCTTAAGAGTCTTGCAGCTGGGTTTCTGTGTACCTTGTCTTTTCTCCTCATTAGTCTATTTTCAACCTGTTTGTTTGTGTTCTGGAAACATCTGTTAAATGCAGATTTATACAGCTCTAGTTTCCCATTTTGGGGTGAATGTTACCAGAAGCTTAAGATTTGAGTCCTCACAGCCTTCTTTTAACTTATATCGAGAAGAGAACTGGACCCCAAGCCAAGAGCAGTACATTTTAAAACTTACTAACTTTAATGATGGGTTTTTAGAATTGGTAGCAACTCTGGGAAAAACCTGGGAAAAAGCTAGATCCTGTTTTGCTTAAGTATAGGTAACACACTATTACCTATACTTTAAAAAAGCATTATGTAAAGCATTATTGAAATAATGCTGCTTAAATATTTAAAGTCTGATTCAATTACGAAAGAAGATTTTTTTTAGTATCAGTTTTAGGACAGAACTCAACCTTTATATATGTAAGATATGTATATCTCTAGCGAGGTTTCATTTATTATATATATGTTACAATGACATAAATAATTCCAAGTCTGGTATTTCTTTTATAAATATACTTTTCATGTGCAGTTTTACACAAAGACTGAAATGAAACAGATTTCTGAGGCTATACAAATGTTTTTTGTTGAGTAAAAAAGATTACTTATTAAAAATGGCTTCACAATTTATGCCAAAATAACTTTTTTGGGGGGGTTTATTCTCAGATTTTTTTGAAGGAAAAAAATGTTGCCGTATGTTTACACTAGCATTCATTTTTACCCATATGCTTTAAATCTGTGTATTTGTTTAACCAAATATATTGTTTATTTTTAGAACTGTTTTTCTTTTTTACTGGAATTTTTAAACAGCAGCTCTTTTAAAATTAAGTTAAATAAAATTACACTATTTAAAGGACATTTTCTTCGGGAGTTTGAACCACGAAATAAATTCTTTATTACCATTAGGTGAGACTGGTCTTCGGGCAGGAAATAGGCAGAGTCCAAAAGCAAAAATAAAACAGAACAAATGTTTACCAGGAAAATGAACTGTGATCCAAACAGATTCTTGTATCACTTTTCTAAAGTGGCTTTTATGAAAGGTACTCCATGCAGTTGTGAGCAGAAGAGCCTTTCCCTGTACTTCTGCAAAAACATAATTTGAATTTGGATGCTCTACCTGTACAAATTTGTACTTCTTCAAGTTTGATAGTGGGAATTGAGGCTATAAAATAAAATTGTTATTTACTTGGAAGCTCCGTAACATTTAACTTATTTTTGGAACATGAGGTAAACATTTCAAATTGTATTTTTTTTAATGTTTTAATGCTTTTATAATCCCTTTTTGATTTTTTCTTAGATTCCACATAATTTCAGAATTGTTCTAATTTTGTTGGTGTTGGTTTTTTTTTTTTTTTGGTCTGAGAGTGTGGATTTCTCATTTGATATTAAGCAGTCATTTGGTTTAGAATGACAGTTATTATCCCCCACTCCATCCTCTGTATTTCTATTTATTCAAATTCATGGACAACTCTATGGCCATAATCAAGAGAATAAGGGATGCTAAACTCTCTTGACATTTACTCTGAGGTTTTCTGAGGATAATCCACTAAACTTTCATCAGAGGAACCTTCCAGAAAAATCACCCTTAAATTTTGTTGTAAATAATTTAAAGCCCATATTCAAAAACCAGTCTGTCTGAAAACTGGCCTCTCCACTTACAAAGTGTTGGTTGGTTCTCGCCTAATAAGAAGAGCAGGGCTTGGGGTAGAGCTCTTGTGGGGAGGAGGGCTTGTCACTGTTGATAGAATTGAATTTTGTTTGCTGAGGTATGAAACGGCAAGGTCAGTTAGAATTTCAATTAGTTTTTAAAAAAGATTTTGAGTTAGTTTATGGTCTTGAATTCAGCTATTCAATTTCATTTTAAACAATTTTACTTAAATCTAACATTTAAAAACCTCAAGTTTATACTAACCAAAATATAGTTTTCAATATTTGTATTTTATGCTTCGTAGAAAAAAAGGTTTTGGGGTTTTTTTTTTTTGGTGAAATATACTTAAAATATAAATGCATAGTTCTGTCTCTCTTGAAGAGTCACAATGCACATTAATATATTAAAGGGCCTGAGAGCTTTGTTTAACCTAGCGGTTCCCAAATTTGTTTGTCAGTGGAAACTTTTTGTTGCTTGTAAGCCCTAGGAACCCTCCAAAACACACTTTGAGAAATTATGCCCTCCGTCTTTATTTCTGCCTTTAAGTGAAGAAACTTAGGATTTTGGTCTCTTTTGGTGTAAAAATCATCTTTCTGCTGACCCTTCTGCTCAAGGGGAGCCCTTAATAATGAATTATGTTCTAGTCTCCATTTGGGTACCAAGTGCCCCCTGGAGGGGGACTTGATGTCAGAAGCAATACTACTTGATTCGGTTGTCTCCCCCCACCCCCCAACTCGTCCATCCAATCCATTGCAATTTACTTTAAGTACTTCAGACTGTGTCCTTGGAAGACAGATTTGCCTGGAGCTATTCCAAGTTGGCAAAGGGATGTTCTAATAAAGCTCTAAGTGGTACTACTTGCTGATCAAGAGGAGAGGGGAAGGGTGGTGACAGTGTGATGCTACGAAGGTCATTTCATATGGCTCTAAAGTCCATTTTTAAAAGGTCTCCTTTCCTTTCACCCCATAATTTTGAGCATTGCAAAGATTTGTTAATGAAGCTCTCTTTTATTGTTATGCCTACCAAGAAGCAGACTTTTAAAAAATACTGTTTTCAAGATTCCTGACCTAGAAATCCATTGTACACTTCTGCTTTAATTTGCCCCATTCCTCAAAAAATGTTTTTAATCACTTCCATTTTAAAAAAAAAAAAATTCAGAAAGTCCATCAGAAGGAAATTGACTTGAAGGTTTTAACCTAAAACTCAATCTGTGCTCAGTGTAAAACCGTTATCTGAATTTTTATGTACTTGGTATCTTTTTGCATATGGGAAAGAGATGAAGCAACTAGAGCAGGAAATTTTATTTTTTATTACCAAAAATGAAGTTTGCTGTTTTCATCTGGTTGACATCTTTAGTATTTGCTGAATGTGCACAAATGATTCTTTTTCTACCATGATATATGTTTGCATCTAAGAGATTTTAGATTTGTTAATGCCTGAGCTTTCATTAGTATGAGAGATGTGTTTAATCAGTGTTAGAGCTGTTACTGAGCTAAAAATCTTGACAAACAAACAAACAAACAAAAAACTACCTAATACAACACCAACTCTATAATCTTCTTACCACGTAGACCATAGTAATTCCGGAGGATTTAACACAGTTTATTAGATAAATGACTTGCAGTTTTAAGAGACCATAAACATACACTGAAAAGTCATTATCAGTGAAACAGGATCTTGATAATAATTCATATAATCTAATTAGTTAAGTATCAGTTGTTGATACTTTTAAGATACCCTGTAAACTAAGAGGAAATGTTGGGCACCCAGCAAACATGTGTGATAGAAGAAAATCCAGCTCCAGCAGGAAAATAGTATTTGTGGAATATTTACTGTAGAACTATGGTAGCGTTACAGAGATCAGTGACCAGCTGCGGTTATCAAACCTTAAGTTTGCCTCATGCTATCGACATTAGGCAGCCACTTGGTAAAGCCCAGAAAGTAACATGTGCCTCGACAGTTAGCACTTAGAGACTGTGTTTTAACAAGTCTCCAGATATGTATTTACATGATAGACCATACTAACACCTTTTAGTGTTATCTGTCAATCAAGATTTAATAATGTTCCTTGATAAAATGTATCTGGTGTTCATTTCCATTAGGTTGGCCTACTTATTTTGTACTTTTATGTGTTCACTAGGAATCCATGGTTGCCTGACCTCTTGGCAGCCTTCCGTAAACGTCGCATTAACCCTGCTTCCTAGGCATTGCAAGGGTCATTTTAACCCCCAGGAAACTGCAAGGTCCAAATAATTGAGTCCAAAACGCTTGAGAAGGGATCTGTAAAGTCTCTTCCCCACAAAAAGAAATGCTTCAGTTGATGCTTTTGGCAAGCACCCCCTCCCATCTTTTTATTTTTATTTTTGGTAAGAGGATTTCACATCAGACAGATATTATTAAAAGATTTTATTTAACACTCAGATGCGTTTTGTTCTAAAACGAATGCTTGTTCAAGAGTCTGAGAAGGCTTCATGGGAAGAGCAAAGCAATCTAAGCCATATGTATTGGGCAGGTTGCCAGTTGTTTGCCAATATGCCCAAGCCACCTGGCTGTGCATTCAGCCAAGTGTGCCATTCCGACCAGCCAGCTTTAGCCTCCCGGCTGCTTTTCAGTGCTTAGGCAACTCCAGAGGCCTGGGAGCTGCACTTCATTTCTCCCGTGCCAATAGATTTCCCTCAGACAAACCGCACGGCTACACTGACCGGTAACTCACAAACGCCCATTTTGCATGAGCTCTCCTTTTGTTTAAAACACCATTCACTAGTGTTGAGCTGGTGCCATAAGATGAGTCTGGAGATAGCAGACTGAAACCTTTACCCATATGCCATACACAGACACTTTGACTGACAAGCAGCATTTTATTCCCCAGCCTGTAGCGATAGGGTGGTATGATTCTGGTTTGCTGAGATTTGGGTTGACTTTATTTGCCATTGGTTTCAATTTTTATTTTGGGTGCTTCTAACTTTTAAATGTGGGGAAATGTTTGTTCATTTGGTTTCTCCCTTTTTGTTTAGTTTAGACACTGGGTGTGCTGTTGCATAATGTATGTATCAAGCCTGATTTCATAATCTTGGGCAATCTAGGCCAGGAATTGTGTGGGACCGGCAACCTTAAAACTGTTTGAAGGACTCTTGAAGACTGAGCTGTTCTTTGCCAAAGTCACAGTAGAGAGAGTTTTACTCCTAAAAGGTGGTATTCTTTCTTGCCCCAGATCAAAGAATTATATAATCTGTCTTGCTTCCCTTTTTGCCTTGGCTCCCAAGAAACTCAGAGATAATTTAATACTTAACCTCAATAAATAGTTCAGCCTAGGTTTCTACCCCCATAACTTCTCTTCTTTAACCCCTGTTGTTTTTGATTGTATTTTTTTTTCTTTCATGGCCTTAAGTTGGCATGTGGATGTATGTCTGCATTTAATGTACATTTGTGAACCATCTCAAATCATTTTGGGAAAGTAGGTGTGATAATGGATACATTAACATAAATTCAGTGTAGAAACTTAAGCCTGTTCCTAATTAAAATCTTTAAATGGACTTTCCTGGTGTAATTGCAGGTGTCTCAGATTAATCCTCCCATGTTTTAAATAAAGGGAGCTGTGATGATTTGAACCTAGAACTTTCATTATTATAAATCTCCACGCTAGCCTTTGGACTGGCCAGTTTATCATTTTCCATCCGTGTTGTGGTCTGTACGTCCTTAGCTGATGCCATTTCCCTCTTCCTGGCTCAATGACCACTATCTCTCAGATCTTGAAGATCTGTTTTGGCTTGGCTCCAATTTAATCAGTCTGAATGGATCCTATTGAGTAACTTGACTCATTCACCCTGCTGAAGAGAGTCTGAATACACTATTTCTGAGAGTTTAAAAAAAACTATTATAATGTTCTTTTTGATTAGGATTGTCAGTCATTTCAGGAAAAACATGTGATCTGTGTGTGTGTGTGTGTGTATTTCGGGGGCCCATTTTTCATTCCATTAATAAGACCCATTCGGATCGTAACATTTTGGCCAAAGTCCTGGGACACACTCAACAAAGCCCCGAGAAGGTGGAGCTGCACCAGCTCACAAGATGGATAGACAGAGCTGGGGGAAGTGTCCCAGCGGGCTTTTGCAGTCTGTCAGAGGAGCTGCAGCTGTAACCACCCATCTGTGCATCCTTGGCTTGGACTAGGCTTCAGTATTGAACACTTACCCTGAAGAAAGATGTTCAAAAGGAATGGAAGGCTTGGTTCAAATAATAATGACCAAAATGTGACAGGTCTAATGTTTGAAGAGGAAAACTATTATTTTCCACAAACTGTAAGGCTTAGCCTATTGCCGTTTCTAAAAAAAAAAATCTGCAGTGTTCATTACATTGCTTGTTTTTCTGGATACTGCTAGAAAGAAATACTGGGCTTTCAGTTTATTTTTTTGTGTGTACATGAAGATTTTCAGCATAACGTTAAATCCAAAAGAATCTCGACAACCGTATTCATTGTATTTTCCATGATTTTTGTTTTATCCTTTTGAGTTAAGCTTTCTACATCAGGTAGCCATCGCTCATATCTTGGCTCCTGACCGTTTATTATCTCCTCATTCATTTTGAAATACAAATTTCAATGATTCTGCACAAAGAAAAGGCTGTTAATTACTTGTACTTTTAAAGTTCTTTGTTAGAACCATAAAAGAACCTTATGAGAACCCACTAATAACCAAGAATGCAAATATCCTCAGAATAATACAAAAATTCTCCCCCTCTTTTTGATATAAGGAAATGATATATATAATTTAATTTATGTTATTTATGTATATGTTTGATATTGGCAGATCAATATAAGTTCATCCAAATTGTCTAAAAAATAAGTCATTCATGGGGTTGGAGCGAAGAAAAAAACAATAAGATTCTTCCCTTTATTGGAAATTTCATATTTATGTATACCATATATGTGGTATATATATTTCATATATATATGTATTAATTAGATTGAATTAAAGAGCATATCACTTAAAAGCTATTCTTGAAAAAATAAACTACTATGCCATTTCCCCCCAGTATAGCCCTCAAACCAATTACTCAACCATTTATTAGGGAAATAAATATCTTTTGTATTTATGCTCAAGAATCTGTGATGCATTTACAGTGCGGTGAAATTTATATCCCATCGCTTACATATTTTCTCATACTCAGGACCCCGCCAAACCTCACTGCTGCCCTAGACAAGATCCTTGGGCAGTGTTTTTAAAATTCCCTTTGTTTGATTTCACTCAACTAGATGAGCTTATCAAGCAAAGATGGAGTGTTAAATCAGGCAGCATCTCACTGAGAAATCATTGATGGATTTATTTCTTGAATGCATACTACACTTGGTGCTAAAAGCCCCTTCGTTGCCCTGTGGAAGATTCAAGTATGATTCAGTCAGGAGCCATGTGTCTTTCCTTCCTCTCCAGCATTCATTTATTACCTTTTCAATCTAAGTTTTTGGGAAAAATGCTTAAATGTTGAATTTTCGATTAAAAGCTAGGATACAGGTGCAAAGTACATTAGTGAAAGTCATATTGGGCAAAAAAGGTTGGATAAAATTCAACACTGATTTCAAACCATTAAAAACTTTCTGATAACCAGTAACAAAGGAGAACATTATCCTTAATGTGATAAAATGATCTATGTCATATCAACAGAAGGAATCATCCTGAATTATGCAATATTAGAGTCATCCTCACCAAAATTAGGAACAAGACAAAGATGACTGTTATCCCTGCTGTTATTTAATGTTCTCCTAGAAGTTATGGCCAATGTTATAATACATGAATCAGAATTAAGAAAAGAGGAGACAAAATTATCACTATTTGCAAATAATAGAATTCTCTACTTAGACAAAGGGTTCAATCAAAACCATGTGGAATTAATAAGAAAATTTAGCAGAATATCTGATTGAAAGATAAATACCCCCAAGCAATAAATTTTCATCACACAGTCATCTCCAGTGAGAGGCTATGGTGGAAAAAAGATCTCATTCAAAAAGTAATAAAAAGCACCAAATATCTAAGAATAACTTTAAAGTAATTTGTCAGTGACTTGATGAAAAGGCCTGCTCTGAAGTTGGTGTTTGGAATTACTAGAGCTGTAGAAATGGGAAAGAGTGGCGTCTAAAGGGCTCATCCTTTACACATTTCTGTCAGGTTGCAGCCTGGAAGTTACAGTTTACTCCTCTTTCATCGTGCCTCCTATCTGATCAGCCACCAAGTTCTGCCAAGTCGGCCTTCTTACTAGCATGCAAATCAATTCCCATCTTACCCCAAGCTTCCTTTAGTTTTAGATCCTTATTATTTCTCACCTAGACTATCTCAGTAGCCCCCCTCTTTGCTCTCATTCTTTCCCTATCATCCATATACTACTGCCAGAGGGATCTCTTCAAAAAGAGAATTATTCCTCCTTTACTGCCATCCCTTCAATGGCCCCCATCACCTGCTGTATAAATTCTGCATTTCCCAGCATTCCATGCCCCAGCATTCTTTACCATCTGGCCCCTCCTCCCTCACACTTCTGGTGTTATTACCACCACCCCACCACCCACACTTGGATACACCTTGCTCCAGCTCTCTGATCTGGCTTTGCTGAAATGCTTGTAGCTTACCAAGGTTCTGTGCTTTATCAGTACTGCAGTGTCAGTGTGGTGCATTGCACATTCCAGTTTCTCTACTGAGAATGCTCTCCATCCAAATGGCTCCACAGCCTGGAACACTCCAGGTCCTCTTGCAACACTCAATGTAAGCACTGTATCGTTTGAAAGACTACTGCAGAAGCTTTCTTGCAAAGTTACTTATTTTCCCTGTTCTGTTAGCATCTTCAAATACTTCTTTCCTTTTAGCTCTTGCACTGTACTGTAGCCATTAGTAAACCTTCAACAGAGTAGGAGCTCATTGCATCTCTAACATCCAGCTCAGTGTCTAAAACATAAGTGCTCAATAGTATTTGTTGCCATCAAAAAAACCTCTAAGTTTGAAGTTCATGCAGTTCTATGTTTCTGAGATAATTTTATAGTTATGGAATTGTTGTCTGGGACAACTGCTTTAAAATTTCATAGTTTTTTGGCATTTTGGAACTAAACAATGACTGGACGTAACACATAAGTACACATATTTTTTATGTCACAGCTAAAGTTTGACAGATCTTTAATGTTTTTTCAGGAATAAATAATGAAGTTTTATGAATCCGGCTATAATTTGTGTTTATGTTGTCACTGCTAATCATTTCTTTATTAGATGGCTAGGCTAAGGTCATTAGCTTATTTGCTGACATTTACAATCATATGTTTCATTTAAACTAATAAATGACACAAAATCATAGATATGTAAAATTGGGACCCATCCAAAATATTTATTCAGATTCTTTTATATGCTTAGGACTGAATGTGGTGTTACCACATTTCAGAAAGGTATAAAACAGCTCAGACTTTAAGAAGGTCGTCTAGAAGAAAAGACTTGCTTGCGTAACAGCCAGACCAAGATAAAAACAAGAGTGTTTCATCCTGAGATAGCAAGTGTCATCACCCCCATCCTATAGCAAAGGAAACTGAGTTTCAAAGAAGTTCGGTGACTTTACTGGCATTACAGACCCAGCTCTTAATGATGGGCTTGAGGCTGGGGCCTAGGTTTTCAGTCTCTGATGGAGGGCTCAAAACAGAGCTTAATGTGGGAATTTGATAAATTTGGAAAATGTAAACCAAGGCCACAAAGCTCAAGAAACAGAATAGCGGTTCATGAGTTTTCTCATTGTTTCCCCCTATTTTACTTATGCCGTTATAGAAGTAAATGTTGAGTAGATTACATCTGAATACTGAAGGCTGGCATTTGGGTGGCTCGGGTATTTTGTAGGCATTCCAGACACACTGAGTAATCTAAGTTCACAGATATTCCTCTGAGTGATGGGACGAGACCATTTTAAGTAAAAGGGAAATTAAGCCATATATATTATATATGTACATATTTATGTAAAGCATAGTAGAGCAATATTACATCAAAATTTTATTGCCATGAGTTTGGGATGACATCTTATAAGTGGTAAAGCCACAAGTGAGTTATGCGGGTCATCTCAACTAAATGCCAATAAAATGTTTTTACTGTACCGCATCATCCGGTATTCTGCCTATGCTACAAATTTAAAAGAGAACCAATTTTAGAAATTTCCAGAGTTGTAAAAGTTTTTATTGGCACTATATTTCAAACTTGCTGGCCTGTAAATATTAGTTCCATTAATTGTGGCAAAAATTAGTGCACAGGGAGTTAAAAAAAAATTCATGATAGGGGTCTTTTCTTAGAACATGTTTCTTTCTCATTTAGTTCCCTTTTTTTCAGGTTTAAGTATAAACACGATCTTCTCTCTTCTCTTTTTGTGTAAATCTTTTTCTCATTTCAAAAGCTTCCTCAAGCCCCATCTCCAAAGAGCTCTCCACGGGTACTTCATGTCATCCCTAAGTTTGATCTCATTTTTCTGAATGCTTTTACTTAATGCCCATAAATTCATTGGCAAATGCTTTTATTGCTTTTACCACTCTTTTAGTTGCAGTTTATTGTTAAACTATTAATTTAAAGTTTATCATTATTAAGCTTTTAATTAAGTGTATGCTGTCTTTTGCCAAATAAATTCTAAGCTCCTGGAGAGTGTATTCAATGCTTTGTGTTGTCCCTGGCCTCCAGGACAGTACTTTTGTTTATTTATTTGTTTGTATTGCCCTTCCTTTTTTTCCCTTCCCTCCTTTCCTTCCACAGACATTGATTGAGTGCCTACCATTTATTTTCATGTCTAAGGTATGCATTGGATATTGAAGATGAAAGGCTGCCTGGAAAAAAGCTTATGGAAATGATCCTCAGGCTGTGGTGTGCATAATGCCTTAAGGAGAATTGTTAAGGAAGTTTATTTCCAAGCCTTACACCCAGAGATTCAGGGCTGGGAACCAAAGATCTGTACTTCTAAACACCAGGTGACTCAGATGCAGGGAGGCCACAGACTCTGAGAAACCCCAGTTGTAGGTGAGGAGAGACCACACTGTAAGTTGATCATCGTACTGCTCTGCTATTTAAAAAGTCCTGTGACAGCAACACGCTCCAGGTGCTTAAGGAGCCCAGTGGAGGGGCACCTGTTGAAACTGGAGAGGCCGGAGGAGTGATGTAATAGTTGGCACTTAATACTTGCTCTGTGAATAAATGAATGAATATTTGAATTTAGAATTGGACTGAAGTGGTTGAAATCCTGGGGCACTGTGACCCTGAGCAAATTCCTTACCTTCTCTGAGCCTGAGCAGAGTGACCGTAGGTCAGAGTATCCTCGGTGCTGGTTCCATTAAATTGGTTTCAATGGCTGCTTGGTGTACTTTATTATTTTCTACCGAGAAGCCACAGGTGGATGCACAGAGGGCTGTGAATGATCTTGAAACTCTTTAACTTTTTTTTTTTAAATTTTAAACAATGTGAACAGAAGGAGAGTCTGCCTTGGCCCCCTGAACTTGTAAGGAACTGTTTTCACAGGGGCCCAATATAAAAAAGTAGATCCTCAGACCATAACCCTCGTTTTGTGGTTTGAACGCTTGATGCTGCTCTGTCCTCCCATCGTGTGGGTACATGTCTGCTGCCTCTGGTCTCTGGGAGCGGGAATGTCGGTTCTCTTCTTTGTCTCTCTACACACCTATCATGCTACTTTGCCCTTAGTAATCCTTCCAGAAATCCTGGCATTTGAATGAATGAATCCCTCAGAGAGGCCCCAGTAGCTTGAGTCCCAGCAGTCCATGCAGGATCTAACCATTTTGGAAAAAAAAAAAAAATCTGTGCTTTTTAGATTATCATAAAACCGACCGTATTCCCACCTTTCTAGCTGTGCTGTTTTAATGGTCAGAGATCTGATCAATTACATGTCTTTCAAGAAACCAAATAATGTATTTTGACCCCTGGCCCTTCCAGAATGGGATTTTTAATAAAAGACAAGAAGAAGCACATTTTGCTTATAATGTTTTTGCCTTTTTTTGTTTTTAAAGATGACCACAACTGAGTTATTCTCTGGAAACACAGCTGTAATAGTGACAACCATACTAGCTTTCTACACGTGTGAAGGCTGTGACATCTGTCTTTGGTCTCCCTGGCTTCATGTTTCAGTCTTTCCCTCTCCCTGGTGGTCCTATCTTGAACCAAGTCAAGCCTTTATACCCTTTTAAGACTCCTCTCTCGAGAAAGCAGCTCTTCCTACAAAAGGAAGTTAACTGCATGTGATACAGAGCATGGCAGGCAGAAGAGGTGGGGTCTGTTGAGTGCATAAAGGCAGGAACCTACTACACCACAAGCAATTTTAAAAAGGGGGGGGGGGAGAGTAGATTTATCAGCTTTGTAATTTCATTCGTAAGAAAGTGAGAGGACTGAGTTTCTCCCCACTCAGTTGAAGACTGCTTTGCTGTTACGTGGACTCACTATTTCCCTAGGTCAGTGTCTGACAGTGTTGATTACAGATCAGTGGGGACTGATGTTCTTTCAGTCAAATGGTTTCTGAACTTCCCTTCCCTGAGCCCCTTCCTATGACAGAACACTGGGGCCGCTTAACTCTGAGTCACACATATTAAAAACACCCTGAAATGGGCAATTAGTCTGCATCCAGTTCAGGGAATACCTATCATTTCAGAGAATATCCATTAAAAAAAAAAAAAAAAAAGGTAGGGAAGAGGGTGTAGAGAAGTACTTTTTTCTAGACCAGTGTGAACATGGGAACAGCCAGTCTGTTTAGAACTGGCAAACGCAGTTGCCATTGGAGAGAGCTCCTCAGCTAAATGGATGTGAAGAGGAGGGTGTGTCCTGAGTGTGTGGCTAGTTAGGGTCCCAAAACATCTGGCGCGAGATATCCTTAAACCAGATAGCAGGCAGTGTGTCCTCTGTGATGGTCAGGCAGGTGTCCTATGTAGTTTTTACATGGTTTCTTTTGTCACGATACACTTGATCACATCCATACCAAAAATGGGGACCCTCACCTACAAAAATGTTATATTATATAGACATTTTAACATGTATAGAAATAAAAAGGCCCGAAGTTGTAGGACTAACACATGCCTTCCAAGCTACACCTGGTTTACTAGTCTAACTTGGATACATTTTTAACTATTACTGGAAAGGAGTTTTCCTAGAAAGGACTTCTTTCTTGTCTCTGATCATTCAGTTTATTTTGTGACTTCTTTCTTTTTCCTGTTGTCAGTTAGTTTTAAATGACTCCGTGGAGTCATCTGTTGTACTGATGTGTGAAAGGCACAACTAAGAACTATGTGTCTTTAAGTCTCCGGGCCGATATAGTCCATTCCTCTAATTATGTCCAGCCAAAGAGCTCTGGCCGTCTTGCTCTTGCGTTTCATCAATGAGAAAACTTTAAGAAAATTAATCTTTGAAAAAAAGAAAACAAAATAAATAACTGTGAAACCATAGCCAATGATGTCTTCATGTTTTTATCCCAGTGCCTAAGGTGTTGAATCATTGTTGCATGGATGAGTTAATATATATCTAGAATCTTTGTTCTCAATTCCAGTCTACTGTAAATTCCCAGAGGGCAGGGGTTTTTTGTCTCCTGTGTTCACTGTTGTGTTCACAGTGCCCAGAACGCTGCGCGGTACCTAGTATATGTGCCTCTTCTCTCCATTCTCAGTGCTGAATGAATGAATGAGCCCAAAGCATTTCTTAATCCTCAAAACAGTCAATGACCCCGTAATTTCTAATTCATGTTATTCAGAATCTCTAACGTAGCCATGTTTCAAGTAAAAGCATTCTCGTAATTCTGCAAAATATACACTTAATTTTATAATTTCCAAGTAGTTTTATTAAACCGAAGATAATAAGAGAACTTCATCTTTCTTGGGTTATATCAGCAATAGAAGAATTAACTATTTTTCCAGTTAACTGATAAATATATACTTAAGACTCTATGGTGGGCAAAATATTGTGCAAAAGTATATTAGAAATGAAATTTAGAAAATCACAAACTAGTTTTTCTCCCCATGAGCAGAACAGGTAAAAGCCAACACATAAACTAACAAGACTCATTGTTTGATATTTTTTTAAGCAACAAAGTCAACAAGAGATAAACCAGATTGCTTTTCTACAAGTTTTTTTTTTTTTCACTTTTCTATCACTGTCTTCAGATATAAATATCAGAATGTGGAATTTTCTTTTTCCCACCTTCTCATTTCCATTCTGGCGTATGCTCTAGGAGCTTGGTTTACCCTTCCCAGTCTGCTGAGCCTCAGCTTTCCCAGGTGTAAAATTGGCCTGACACTGCTCATCTACTAGCAAGGGGGGTAGGAGACTTAATTAGCAAACAGCTGGAAAAGCCCTCGAGAGAGCTCTGTGAGTCAGGATGGAAGTGCGTTGTTATTAATCATTATTATTATTGTTATTATTTTTAAATGGCTCAGAGCCATCTCTAAATTTAGTAGTAAAATGAATGCACCTAATAATTCTTTCCATGTACATGATCTGTGGTCATGCATTTCACAAATTAAATGGCAGAATACTTGTAGGATATGATTATAATGATCCAAGTAAATGATGCTCAACCAATTCAAAATTATGTGATTAAGACCCCAAGGAGCTAGAGCAAGCACTTTGCTTTGTTACCTTTTGGCTTCTCGAATAACCCATTTTGTGTTAATTTATGTGAAAGGAAAAAGTAGCTTTTTAAAAAATTACTAACTTGGACTTTTCTGTGTAATTAGTTGGGAATTTGGGAGTGGGTGGGCCACTCCCTAATTCCCAAATACATCTATCTGTGACACCTTGTTCGTACTATACAGACAAGTTGTTCCAAATATGATTGGCTTAGCTTCTTATCAGTTACTGAGTCAAGTTTAATGTGTGAACTTTAGAAGTCAGAGATCTTCAAACACCATCTGAAAAGAGCATCACTTGTCTTGTTTTTCTGACTGTTCCCTGGGCTCCTCCTGTACCCTTCGGTCAAGAAACGCTTTTGGATCTGAGTAGGGTGATGGTGCAGGTGGGTGGCCAGTCGGCTTCCACTGCAGACTGTATGCCTTTAGCTTGAATTATCTCGGGGAGACATCATGGCAAGCTGCAGTGCCAAACTCAGAGGCTCAAGCCTGAGAAGACCTAAGGTTGGCAGCCCACTAAGTTGGGGAGGAGAGAAGAAAAAGGAAATTCTATCTCTTCTGGTGCTTTTCCCCTCTTGGTCTCCCCACAGAAAATCAATAGCACGGTCGATAGTTGGTTTTGAGTTGTTCACTACGTGCTAGAGTTTTTCTGATGTAAACCTTTGGTGTCTGGGCTTCAGACCTTATAATGTGTCGGGGAAGGTCTGATCGCTGCCACAGCCCTCCTGGGTTACATTTTATTCCCCGTGACAGCCTTTGTAATGCGAGAGGGGAAGTACAGATCAATTTTTACACCATTTAGTTGTGGGGGGGAAATTTTTTTTTTTCCTGTGAATTGATTCTTGTTTTAAAAATTTCCCCCACTTATATAGCTTTTTCTTCTAAACAGCAAAAGTTAATAAAAAGAGGCCTTTTGATTAAAGACTATTTTAAAATGAAAAGCAACTCAATCCTTGCTCTGAGTTGTTAAGACCCAGTTTTATCGAGTTCAGAATTTCTCAGATTCCTTTTGCATGACTTGGAGTGACACTTTTAATTTTAAATGTATCCATTTGGGAAAACCTTCCTTAGCAATAGTTTGGAATGGTGACATCAGGAAGAAAGTGGCCCAGTGTCAGCTATAATGCTTGTGTGGTTTTAATGCAGCTTTTGGTTTCTTTGAAACTCCATGGTAGCTTTTATGGATATTGAATAATTATGAAAAATGAAGAGTCATTATAAATGATGGCTATTAAAAAGTTTTAATTTTCATTTGAGTCATTTCTATTAAATCTCTTGCTGTCGGGGTTAGCAAACCATTACATTTTCTCTTCTGAAAATAATATTTTGTTGCTTACCTATTTTTTTCCTTCATTCTAATATTTATTCTTCTTCATCCTAGTCAGTCTTGCCAGAATTACCCTTGAGAAGCTGTAAGGTAACTTCTAGTGCCATGAATACAAGATGAAAGAGTTGTGTTCATAAGATATCTTCAAATTTTGAAAGATACGTTTCTAAACGGAATGAAAACATTTCTGTAAAATTATGTTGAACCAGCATCCTAACAGAGGTGCAAATGCTGTGTCTTTAAACTGCTAAATCAATTTATTTGAAATAATTGTCAAATATTTGAACAATGGTATTTAAGCAAGAACACTAGAATCAGGCGTCTTATTCTCAGACAGTGTTAGATATCCATCATGCTGTACTAATTGAAAGGATTTGGTATAATCTCATAAAGAAACCGGCAAACTCTGGGCTTTCCTCTCTAGTAAAAATATATCATTCATGTCTTCCATTACCGTGCTATAATTATGGTAAGTGAAGCAGAACGGAATCGATAGAGCAATTTATCAATGCATTCCAAACTATTCTAGCACCGTTTACGTCATCCACTGCAGATACTGTCATTCAATACAGAGACATCTAATAGTATCAAGACTTTAGACTGGTCCATTTCAGCATAATGTTTTCCTATGTACTTTTCTAATCTGGGTCATGGCTTAATTAATTGTTTCACTCTGCATGATATTATGTGAAGTAAATTATTTCCTGAATTGAGTTTCAGTAGAAATTGAAAAACTTAGTCTTCAAGTATACAAACCACTGCAGTATTATAGAGAGCGTAAATAGCGCATAGATTTAGCTTTTCGGGTGTTGTTTTGAATTATATCACCATTAAATTGAGAATACAAACCAGGTGTCCATCGTGTCCCAAGATACATTAAAATTGAAATAACAAATATTTGGCCAGGTATATTATTTAATGACTCCAAATTTTTGTCTTTTAACATTGTAAGATTCAAAATTCTTCAGGCTTTATCATCATATTTATGATTTAACCATAATAGTAGATTGATAGAAACATTAGTTCATTTGGATTTTTTTCATAAAACCATAAACAATATGGTCTTTTGCCATAAACCAACCCCACATACAATTTGATTTAAAATATTCATACATTGAAGGGAAGATACTAAACTGTATGTTAATGTTACTTATTTCAGTATGGAAAAGATATTTCAGATTATTAGATTGTCATTTCCCCTTTCCATATGGTGGTAAAATTATCATCCAATGTCATTTAGTTAAATCGGCCTTCTACAAAACTATATAAATCTGGTAAAGATGCCTGAGTCACACCAATGCAAAATTATTTTTATTTCAGATTTGTAGCCATCAAGAAATGTTTTTAAGGACAGAACTTATTTTTGGTTGAGTCGGAAACATTAAAATTTATGGAGAAAGAGGGAGGTTGACTATAACAGCATTGTCAGAAAACATTTATAACTCTTGGTTTTCGAAAAATGGCATTACATACAAGTTATTACCTTTGTTTTCTTTTAGACTAGTTCTTAAGATCACATTTGTTCCTGTTTTTTAGGTAATTTCCTTACCTTAGGAAGAGGTCAGCCCTATATAGCTCCTTAAGGTAGTTTCCACGAGCTCAAAGAACATTTCGTGGGATACAGTCTGACATTTTGGGATCGTTTCCTAGAATTAGACTCCGTGGAGAGTGATGACAGCCTCTCTCCCTTCTATCTTGTATCTTGAATTTGAGTGGGTTCGTGAGTGTTTTGATGTAAATGGTGGCTGTGTGTGTGGCCACCTCTTCCCTTCTTTGTGCCTTCTTCCCCTTTGCTATTCCCTGATGTCCCTCCAGGATTGATTGTCAAGAATTCGTCTGCTAAAGGGTTAAGGAGTCAGCCTTTGAGCTGCTTCAGTGCTGTGCATCCAAGTTGAGAAAATCAGGATGGCATTTACCTCGGTGAAGATGTTGTGAGTTGTCTGGTTGGCAAGATTCGTGGAGGGTTACTCTACCTGGTATCACACTGCACTGTTGAATGTGCACTATTTTTAACTAGCCTCCTGTTTGAACAGTGTCAGCAAATGCTGAGAGCTTGCCAGACAGATCCTCAAAATGGTTGCCAAGCTGTAAGATGGCTGCCAAGGTCTGAGCACAACGAGCAGGTTCAAAATGGTGACCAACTTCACAGGATTTGCTGGTCAGATTTCCCCCACTACCGCCCCCTATGCCCAACACACCACCACCGCCCAAAAAGGAAGGGAAAAAAGCCCGAAGATGCAAGACTTGGCATCAGCTCTTTGGCACGAGTGGTTGTAGTGCCATCCAGGGATTCAAGTAGTCACCGTGTGCTCCTTGTCTCTCACGTGCCTGGCAGAAGACTCTTCAGGGGACAACGTGAGGTGACACCACCACGGTAGAATAGCATGGCCCTTTTCTCCACTGATCTCACATGCACCCGATAATTCTTTAGAAAGGGGTCGGGGGAGGGAAGACGAGACAAGGCAGTCCTTTCAAAGAGCTTTCTAACTGAGATCCAAGAGCATGAACCAAGGCTTGGGGCTGTGCCTTTTTGTACTGCCTGCCTAAAGTGGCACAAACTTTATACACAACAGGTTTGAGATTTATTTTAGTTTTGCATTTGTTTACTGAAGTTTATAGCAATTGCTTTCTGGCAGTTGTGCTACTTAGCAGATTGAAATAAAATCATAAGGGTGAATTAAAACATACTGCTGTTAGTGCTGATTAGAATTTTAGCTTAGTGTAAATACCGGATGCAGGGTCCAACTTTTCAGACACTTGGCATGAGCTCAATAGGGATCTCCAGGCTACACAGGAGACAGTGTGTGTGTGCTTGGATGCTTTTAAAATTCTTGGATAGGTGGAGCATACGACTTCTGCTGGCATGTTAGCTCATTGTGCTGGCTGCATAATGTGCTTGGGTTCCAAGGTAGATAGAGAAGCTGGGGGAATCGTAATAAGGGAGAGTAGTTTGAACTTACAAAACAAAACCTGGAAAAAAGGATTTTAATTAGACCCTGTGAAGTTTTTACTGCGTGTTTTGGTTATTAGATATAAATAATCAGCACTAAACGAAGTTGAAGAACTGTAGGGTTGGTGGTATTTTGAGGAATGATCTAATAGTGGATATATTTCTACAACTTGTTAAAATTTTTCTCTGTGTGACAGTTTTAAAAATATGCTTGGTGAATTAACTTCTCCAGGGCAGTCAGTGTACTCAGGGAAATTCCTTCAATAGGTCTTCTGTTTAATATTCTCTCTGGGCTAGGTTTTATATGCTGATTAAAAACTGAATTCCTGAAGATGATTTTTAATTGATAAAGCATTGTATTTAATGCTTAAGTAGCAATTCAAAAAAGCTGGTTGTTTTGAAGGTGGTGGTGGTTTGTGTGCTGTCACTCGGTAGTGGAATCGGGGAGTGATGATGTTGTAGGAATATAGTTTATATAGTTCGAGCTTTTGGCAGTCTGTAGTTTTCAGATCTGCTCAGTCATGGAACCCTTAGGTGGTGAGATGCACACCTGATGTCTCCCCATTTGTAAGAAGTAGCCAAGAAATGTGACTTTTCTGTTCTTTTTTACTGATACCCTTTTGCTGTTCAGTCGGCAATAGTTGTAGCAGAGATTTCTGTAAGTGCCTTTCCAATCTTTTCTCTCATAGTAGGCAATTGTCAGCCAAGGCTCAATCATTCAATAGGTGAAACCAAATGTTATTGACAGAGCTGAAATTCGAACTCTGCATCCTTCAGTGTAAAAGATCAATGCCCATTAAGACGCTTCAGCTCTGGAAATTTCAACACTGGGCTACATAGGCTTTTAGAGGTTAGCTGGGCAAATATGTGATGTGAAAGTTGCATGGCAGATCCCTTAATACACATTTGCAGAGTACAGTGTAACGCTGTATAATATTACAAATGTGAAGTAGTTTAATCAAAGCATTGTTTACTAATTCTTAGACATCTTACTATGGGTTAGTGACAGGAACTTGAATAAAACCTTTCTTTCTAAATGAAAAATCAGGAGTTCATGCCTCTTTACAATAAATCATAGTACATTTTTAATCTTCACATTAGGAATGTGTGAGTAGTACTGGTTATTACCAGTCAATTTTTTTCCATTCTTTTCTATCATATATTATTTATTGACAGTTTATTTAGGTGAATAATATTGTTGTAGCAAAAGTAAAAATTAAATACTTACAAAATGTGCTATTTTTACTTTGTTTATAATGTATTATATCCATGAATATGTATGTAAGCAAGTAGAATTTTTTCAAATTGCCTGGAACATGAGATAATTCTAAATTTTATAGTATAAAATGCCAATCAGGCAATGTTTTGGAAGGTAGAATAAAGCAGAGTTTTGCAAATTCACAAAAGAATTCAGCATTCTTGCTTATATGAAAATCACAGTCCTTTTCAGTATTTTTCAGAGAAACTTTATTTTATTTTTTTTTTTTTTTGCCATTATTAGACATAGTCCATATTTTCCATTCGTAAATTGCAAAGTCATTTCTTCAGGAAAATTTTTCTGTTAGTCCTTCCAAAGTGAGCATTTTAATTTAAAAGGATTGTTTATGTTTTAAATTTCTGTAGGGGGGGAATCTGGCATTTTACCCTTTTCTACATAGCGTACGTGGGTGATTAGTACATGGGGTGGCTGTGTGTGCTTGTTCTGCCCACGAACGTATAGAGCTGTGAAACTGACTTTCTATATAGTAGCTTTCTGCATAGGGCAACCCAAACAGCTGTTACTCCTTTTTATAGCTTCTTTAATCTATGTGCCAACAAGTCAGTTTACAAAATCTGTTTTGTTGATGACTGCTGCGATAATAATTGTGGTGTTTTGTGGCTTGGCAAAAGGCTGGGGTCTCCTCTGAGAACTCTTGCCAAAGGCTTTGAAGGGGTTGAGGTGGATTCACTGCCAAAATGAGTCACCACTCTCTATTTTATTTAGTGTCCTTCTGCCAAGGCCTTAGACACTTTCTGTTTTCATTCTTTTGTAGGCTTTCCTCCCCACATTGTGGTTTTCTTCACAGCCAGAGGCCTGGGTCTGCCAGGATAGGTGAGAGAGGCTGGCCACCCTTCACGGAGCGCCAGCATGCAGGGGAGCTGGAGGTGGAGGGGTGGGGGGTTTAGCGATTGTGCTCCTTGAATGAATGTGAGTTTAATTATACAGTTATGAATTCTGAATAAAATAATGGATAATCTGGTACGCTCTGGTCACCTGGATTTGGGTCAGAAATTCTCAGAAGGGTAGTTATTATTTACTTTAAAAGTAGCATTCGAATAATGTGACAGTGTTTGAGTGCTTTTCATAATTGATTCTTTCAAAACCTTAGATGATTCAAGCGTTCTGGCTATGGGCCCAAATCTTGAATTTTTTTCCTCAAACAATAGAGTGCCATCCCCTTCCTTTTAAATGCCATAATATTTTGCTGCAGAGGAACTATTTTATACACACTCCTAATAGTTTTCAAGGAGTAATCCTGAAAAATTTTTTTCTACCTGTCTAGATTTAAATTGTCCCTGGTAAGTGGACTCAGAGATATGAATTGCTAGTCCATTGTCTAATACATGTTAGAGATTTAAATGCTTTTTTCTTCACTAAATACTTTGAATGGATTGAAATAAGTTGGATTAAATGGCCTCTTGCTAGGTTCTTCCAACTCAGATACACATTATGCCTATAGAAAGATGACTGGGATAAATTTGAACCTTCAAAATGTAAGCAAAAATGGCATTTCATACATTAATATGAAGAGGACTGAATTGGACCTTTGATGACTTTGACCTCATAAATTCAGATGGCTTTTTCTTAACTAAAGTGGTAACACAACACTCAATGCTAATAAACTATATGTGCAGAATTAAATTGGGAGGTGTGATTTTGGCTTTGTTAAGTACCCATTCATTGTGTTAGGTCTTTAAACATGGTCTACACAGTAAAAGTTCATTATAACATCCCCTGAAAACATTTCCATAAATATAAAGTATAGTTTTCAAAGTTCAAATTCCTAACTGTGGGACACCAAAATATTTTCCATATATTGTGGTTCAAGCTTTTGTTCCTCAGGGAAAAAAAAATTGCCATAAAATGAATTCATTTAACACTTTGTTTACAAAATAAATGCTATTAATAATTGATTATTATTCCTTATAAATATTTCAGTTAGAAAATGTATAATTAGATGAAGAATCTGAGATAATATTAGGATAAAAATTGATCTAGTCACATCCTACAAAGGTCATGGGTTAGCGTTCAGACAACTTAATATGTGTGAAAGCCCTTTAAACTGTAAAATATTATATAAAATCATTACATTTTTATTTCTTTTTTGTTTTCTTAAACTTTGGATTATCAGACTCTTCTCTCCACATACCTACTTTATGATTTTCATTTAAAATAGCAAGAATAAGTGAACAGAAACAGTTACTAAAAACCTGTAGTCACTTTGTGATATAAATTTATTCGGAATTTAAATACTTAAGAGTTCACGGCAAGATTCCAAGACAGAAATTCTTTTGGATGATCTATAAACCACTCAATCCCTGGTTAATGCTCAAACCATGTGAAAAGTTCCAGGTGAAGTTCACTTTGAGTCTGAACCCCATAAACTGGGTGAAGTCCTGTAAACCCTGTGAGAACCCCAAAGAATCAAAATAACTAAACCTGGTGCATATAATTAAAACCCACTGTTTTCTAATGGCCGCTTTAATGTGCCCCAAACTGGGAAGCGAACTTTGCACTTGGAAATGAGCTGCTTTATTTTGGAGGGTATGACTCATAAGCTGCTTAGTACTTAGGTATAGTTATCCTATTGTGAAGCTCTAATAATAATGCTGTTTCAGAAGAGGAACAGGAACCTCCTTACATGTCTTAATATTCTCAGGATCTCTCATAAAGTCAGCAAGACATAAATAGAGTAGTAGTAATGGTTGTCATTTTAGTAGTGGTATTAATAGTGGAGACCTTCATCAACATTATGTGGAAAGACTAATGTTATCTTGAATTTATCCTGAAACTTTGGACCACATACTTAAAATAAGGCTCTTGGCATATCCTTTATTTTGACAGTGTGAGTAGATTTGGAGGTAAGTATTATCGGTCCTTTTATGCAAAAAGGAAGCAGAATCACTGATCAGTGAAGTCACTTGGCTTCCAGTTAGTTGCGTGTCTTCAGGTACAGGTGGATTAACCTTGCAGGGTATTGCTCTCCTCTTCTGAAAAACAAGGAGACTGAAACTAAAATGACTTCTAAGGTTCCTTTCAACTCTTGAAAAAACCTGGAAGTGCTATTGCTTTCGGTTTAGAAAACCTACCCCCAGAAACGGCAGTCTTTGTGTCATTGTTCATTTTGTCCCTTTGGAAGATGAGGGGACTGGTCCATAGAGGACACATTATAAATCCCTGGCCTGACTTTGCTTATTAATCACCATCATCGAAGTACGATCCTAGTTACCACACACAGAGTGCTCACCCTGCCTTCGACAGCGTGTCCTGGGCCCTCTCCACGAATTAGCTCACCAGTCCTTCCGTAGTTCTGCATTCGTAGCCTTAGTGTCTTAGCATACCAGTGATTTTATTAAGTTCACTACGTTTTGTAGGACCATTTTTACAGGCCAGTGTCCTTGAGTGTTCAAGAATCCTGAGGTCATTCCCTTTGCCTGTAAATGTTGGCAGTTAACCAAAATGAGGACTCTCTCTTTCAATCTCGTAACCATTTTGCTTTTTTGACTATTGGCCTTAGGAGGTGTTTTGTCAAGATTAAGTCATTTTCATACATTCGCCTGTGGATTCATCCATCCATCTATTCACTTGCGTACACACACGTAGCCTATTGCACACTGGAGAAAGCTAGAGGAATCAGACATGCTTCTTCTCTTCAAGTGCTTACAACTTCCAAAGTTACAGATCCACCACGAAAAGAGGGTCAAGACACAGCTTAAGTTCATCACCTAAACGGCACCGGTGAATATTTTCAGATGAGCAAAGTGTGGCGCAGCCACTGAGTGAAGTGTGCGCTTTACAGACTCCGATGTCTGAAGAACTGGGCTTGTAGAATGGGTGTGCTTAGCTCGGTGCTAGGTGCTAAAGGAAGTAAACAGTCGCTGAAATGGTCCTCTGGCTAGCAGGAACAGTATCTTTGAAGCCGTCACTCCATACACGAGGCTCTGTCTGCTGTAGGTCAGCTCATGAAAGCTACGTTCTGGGTTTTTGTTCATGTCATGCAGACCTTGTGACAGGTGTTCCAGCTGCCAGCCTGGCACAGTCCATTGGGGGGGGGTGCTGCAATTGCCCTCGGTGCCAGCCTTAATGGGTGGGGGAAGAAGGCAGCGTGGTGGGTGAGGGGAGGTGAGAGGACGCCCTCAGGCCGTTCCTGACATCTGGTCACCACTGCTGTTTCACTGCAGTGTGTGTTTGGTGCCTACAAATGTTGGACCGTTGAGTTGTGTTTGCTGCCACCATTGGATTCCTTGCAGCTGTCATTATTTCACAGCTGGGCAATGATTTTAACTTGGAAAAGGGGTATTTATCTCAGGGCCAGAAACAGTTCACTGCCAACATGACCCTGAGAACTTTCTTACGTTTATTAAATGAGAGAATAAGTATCCTCGTGACCTCCTTTAGTCAGTAAGTGTTTCCTGGTTTTGAACTTTTTGTTTTTTTGCTAGAGTGTTATCTTTCATCATTATTTCTGAACCCATAAAGGATTAAATTTCCTCTTCAAGAGTTTCACATATTTCTTTTATATATACAGGCTGATAAGTAAACACTGATCTGAGGAAGTTCTGACAAGTCTTATTCAGCCAGCATTCACCAGGCCCTTATCTGTCAGCCACTTGAACAAGGTGCAGGAAAAATAAAGGCCTGACCTCAACTAGCTCTCGCTACAGCGAGAGAGACACACAACTCTACACAACTAACCATAACACTGGGCAGATGGTGTGAGTGAAAATGAAGTAAAATGAGTAACAGTGTGGGTCCCATTGTGATCTGGGTGCACGCTGATGCAAACTCGTGCTTTTAACTAAAAGCTTGGGTGGGACGGATTTGAGAAAACTTCATGCACAAAACTTCTCCATGCGCAAATTAGACAGCCCCACCTAATATTAAGGCACTCTTGCCAGGAGGATTTCCGGCTGTCTAGAATCCCCAAACTTGAGTTTGCCCGACAACTGAATTAAAAGTAGCTCCCTCTCCTCGTGATCTTTTGTTCCTGCGAGAGTGGCATCTTCCTAGGGCTGGTATTCTTTTGGTCAGAGCAGAACTGTAGCCTGTTGTCAAGTTGCACAGGAAAGCTCAGAAACAATTAATGAAGGGGATTTAAATATGCATTTAAAACCAGTCACCTGTTGGGGGAGGGTGTAGCTCAACCAGTAGAGCACATGCTTAGCACGCACCAGGTCCTGAGTTCAATCCCTGGCACCTCCTCTAAAAATAAATAAGTAAACTTAATTACCTCCCCCCCCCGCCAAAATAAATAAATAAATAAACAAACAAATAAAACCAGTCACCAAGTCTTTCTTTGCAGAAGATGCACATACTGCAGTCCTAACTTAAATACCAACTTAAACAAGAAAACTTGACTTTAGGTGTGCTACATAAATATTTAATGATTATTTCCGGGGTGTTACAAGACACTTTTAAACCATTTAATTATAAAGATATTAGTAACTAAACAATTGCCAATTAAAACCTCCCCCCTCCCACTTCCACGTTTCTCTGTGCATACTCACTCTAAATGCTCATGGAGAGATGGCATTAAGGCTTTAATCTGACCTTAGTGATTTTACAGATATAAAGGTAGCATTTCATGGTCCCTGAAGTGATATATTATTGGAAGAGCATTCATATAATTTTGTTTTAATTGATTCTGACTCTTAAGTATGCAACCAATCTGTGTACATCTCCTTTTAATTATTTATCTGAGCTGTGAGAGAGAAGAGGGTTATCATTTGGTGGTCCATTCAAATACCTTCAAAGGAAGGCATCCATCTTTCATATGACAGACATGCTGAAAGAGGTAAAACAATATATTTTATTTAATAATTTCAACTGATATTCTTTATGGTGCAAGCCGTTTAAAAGCACAACTTATACAGGATGCTCAGTAAGTATTTTTTGATTAGAAGAAATGGCCACAAGAATTAAATTTATGTAATTGAGGAAAAAGGCTAAAACATAAGAATATGATAAATAAATGAACAGATTCTTTTCAGAAGGAAACCAAATGTTATAGTTAAGATGAACAATGAAGTAATCCCACTGTAGGAAAATTAATTCAGCCAACACATTTATTAAGTGTCTTCTGTATGCTTATTATGGAAAGTGTGAAAGGGGACGTGGAGGAAATGTCTCAAAAATGAATAATATTCATTACTATGTTCCTGTTGACGGGTTTGAGTACACAACATATACGAGTGAAATAGTGAATTCAAGGAAAGTTGAATTGGAATGAAGGGTGAAATTATCATGGATAGATACCTACTAGCAGAGGCAGAAAAAAATAACACTTCTTTTTCTAGGAAAATATTTATAAATTATATTTGGTTAGCACAAATATACAGAAAGCATATGGAAGTTTTCAGTCTATTTTTATAGAGTTTGTAAGTTGCTGGATAAAATGTACAGGTTCTTGTCCTAATCCTTTATGTTGGAAATGATTGTTTTTTTAATTGGATTGCTTCTTTGGAAGAAAGACAAAGAGTACATTGCTAACAGCTTCTGGAGGCCATTTTCAATATTTGTAATAATATAAGTGCTAGAAATGCACTTCCATTTATATGCAAAGGCAATAATGCCTTCTGTAAGCACAGAGTCTCCGTAAGACTTTTATAATATTGTCTATTTAAATGCAAGCAGACAAAAATTATTTTTAACTTCAGATTAGAGGACCAACTCCATCTTTCTCCTTTGCAACTTTCTGACCACTCTTTCAGATTCTGCTCCCCACAGCACTTTCAAAGTCTCTTTTTGTTTTGCTTAAAAAAAAAAAAAGGAATGTTTATTTCTACAAGTAACACATCAGTTCTATAGGACCTGGGCAATGTGTGTCATAAATATAATTTCTATATGATTGGCTCGATTTTTCACTTACAGCTAAGATGTCTGCTAAAGCCCAATGCTTGGGAATGTTTGTGTTGAGAGGTGACTTAGAATTTATTCTCTTACTCTTAAGAGTACCTCTGATAATACGGATTTAACAGCTCAATTATTGTGTTCTATTGTCTCTATATAGGTATATACATGAAGCAGACTTAGAAGTTAAATGACCTATATCATATGTTTCTTTTCATGATTTGAGTTTAAACTTGACAATGTTATATACATGACCAGACAAAATTTGAAATTAGAAGAAAACTATGGGTCAGTTTAGTGCCTATAGAAATGTACTTTAGGATATTGAAATATCCCATAGAGCATTATGAGAATAAAATGGCTCTTTATCTCTTTTCTAAAGCCAAGTCACGACTTTTGCTTTCATAACATGCCATTAGAAAAGACATTATACAAATATTTTATAAAATCGTACCTTGAAAATTTTTTTCCTGCAGGCAAGGAAGTATGTTTAAAGTTATGGACATTACTAGAGGATGATATAATTGTATTCAGTATAGAAAAACTCATTGAAAAATCTGTGTGCATTTGGTTCACTTGAGCTGCAGGTTGATGAAACCTGTTTCACTTCTGGATACCCCGTAAGTTCCGGACGCCTCTTTCTGTCTTTCCTATGTCTGGGAAATCTGCACACAACAGAGAGAGGTTGGAAAAGACGGAGAGCTTTCATTTCCCTTATTTTCACTTTTGTTCCATCCCTCTGTGCTTGTTCTTTGTTTAAATAAACTTTTGTGGTATGTCTTTCACACATCATCGCTCCTTGCTTCAAAGGCTTCCTTTAATAACTTAGCCCTGGCTCACTATCTTTTTGCATATGAAATTGATTTAACTAAAAGTGTGTCTTTGTGTGTGTGTGTGTGTGTGTATGCACGTCAACACGCAGACACACGTCTGTACAAATAAAAATTTCACTGGAAAGGAAAGTCTGTGATCTCTGGTTTACTTTAAACACAGACGGATAGACAGACAGACAGACACACACACACACAACTTGTTGAAGTGAGAAAGCCTAAGCTTGGGGTCAGTCTATTTTTGAGATCCAGATTTTTCTCTTAATGCTGTCTCAGTTTCCTCAGCCTGAGATAAAGACAATAATATTCACTTTGCAGAAGTTGCTGGGAAAGTCACACACGTGTAAGTAACTTAGCTCACAGTGCTGGCCGTTATTATTATTTTCAGGCAGCTGGTAAATGCTTGCTGTTACCATCACCATCACCATATATGAGCATAAGTGACATATTTATTGGGGGGCTGATAATAAGCAAACTGATAGTAAGCAGAAGGTTGATGTTAAGGTTTTTTGTTGCTGAAAAATTGATCTTAAGTACAGTCACATGAAAAGTGATAGTTATAGTAACATGAAAATAATAAAATATTTTTAAAAGACAGAATTATCTATGTGACTTTCAGTTGTCAAATCAACTTATGTTAAAATGGAAATTAAAAGTTTTAATGTTTTTAATTTTTTGAAAAATGTTTCACTAGTCACAAATTTAAATAAAAAAGAAGTAATGATAAACTGACATTTGTACAAAATAACAAAATAGAAAGTTCATTTAGAATTTGAAAATACTATATGAGGAGCTAAGCTGTCCAATTATTTTTCTTGTTCTTTCACTACATTCAGATCAATTTAAATATTGTTTCCTATAGTAGGTGGGTAGAGATACCAATTCAGTTACCATTATACATACAGTAACTCTGAGATGTTCTAGCTATTTCTTACATTATTAGAGTTTAGAGCTATACCAGGATGCTGGGACAGATATCTTTTTCAATCTTGTGTCCCACCATCAAATGTGATGTATCAAACATCAGTGCCTTCTCATAACATCCAGTCAACGACCATTTGAATTTTGTTTTCCTTGGGTAGATGCTCACAGTGGAAACTCTGTGTTAACCAGCTTGCAAGATGAATCTACTAAGACTTTTTCTTTTCTTTGTAACATCCCAACTGATACCTGGAGTCGAATGCTGATGGCCAGCAGTTCCTTTGCTAGCACATCGTTTTTTAAGCACTTTTGTTTTCACTAGTTGTATGTTTACCAAAAGTTAGTTGCGTTATTCCCAGACCTGTGTATACTAGTGTTATTGGCATTGTTACTATATAATTTAAATTTATGTGATCTGATGACATACAACTTCAAAATGGGAAAGTTTTACTTAAGTGAAAATAAGCCAGTGCTTTGGAAAGACTTACTAGAGGTGACTTACAAAAACTTCTGTCAGATTAAGTGTGGGTGAGATGTCTCAAGCATAAAGAGAAATTTGTAAAAATATAAAAGGACCCTGTTCCCAGATTATTTTAGAAGTATCTTCAGATTCTCCCTTCACTTAAAAAAAAAAAATGAAAATCTTACATGATACGTTATAGGTGTGGTTTATTTAATATACTGCAATTAACAGACATTAAAGTTAAGGCCTTAGCTCTGTATGAAAAGATTGGCCAACAAATGTACATTTATGTCTTTAAAGTTAAAATGCTTAAGGGGTATATGTCTCACAAAAATTATTTTTATCTATTTTTTAAACTAACCAATCAACTACTGGCCCCAACAGTACTGGATAAGGATGCTTCTACTCTGTTCTTGTTCATAATCTTTTCAGAGGTTTAGAGATGTTCTGTTTTTTCCTGATAAGATAAAGCAGAGGGAATTGGCAGATGGGATTCATATCTTGGGATATGAGACTTGTAAAGGATCAAGACCTGAAATTATTATGTGGGAGTTGATATGCTGAGGTTGGTCTAGTTATGGAGTTCCATTAAAGAAAAAATAATTCAGCATGTCCAGGAGAGGTTCCGGATTGTCTGATTATAGACTTTGGATGGTAGCTTAGTAGACAACATGGCGGTCTAGCTGGCAGAAGGTGAGTGTCCCAGAAGTTGAGTAGAACCTAGATAGAGTACACAGGCAGGTGACACTAAGCCGGGCCGGTGGTTGGTTAAGGTGGAGTTTACCTGTTGGACAACATGGCACAGATTGCTGGTACCAAAATCGAAGCACAAGGTCAGGGGCTAGGGGACACCTTAATGCTGAGGCCCATGGTGAAGCTGAGCTTCTCAGAGCCCCTCCTGTCTCCTGAGGATGGATGTGCAACCAGATTGGGACTGTTATGCAGTTGGACATCAAATGGCTTACCTGGGCGTAGTAGAGAGCCAGGTGAGGACTTCAGGTGTTCAAATAGGGAAGAAAATAAAATAGCTCTGTGTCTGTCTTCGTGAAGACAAAACCAGGAGGCGAAGGACTGAGAGTTTTCCCACAGAAACTGCTGTTTTTGAAAGGACCATGGAAGACGCATCAGCCTCCAGTGTTAGACTAACTGTATCTAAATCAGGTAAACTCTTTGTCTTTCACTGTTGTTGCTGTTGTCTGTCTTGGCACCTGCCATTGCCTGGCACCGAAAAAAGCAATGAAAGATTGTTGGTTAACTTGACCTGCCTGGATGGCATTTGTAATTGACATTCATCCATTATTAAAGCAAGTATAGGCATTATTATTATTTTAAAAAATATCTAGTTGCTATTTTTGTAAATGTGGAGGTCTGTCTGGCTGTTTGGTTTCTGCTGGTGGTGGTGCTGTGGTGTTTTACAGTGGGGGCATACCTGTAGCTCAGCTAAGGTGTTTGAGTCAGACTTTATAAGCATAAACGTACTTTGCATGGGTTTATTTCATATGTATCAACTTACGTCATCTGTGGCACTGAAAGTGAGACTGTAGTTCCCAGAGCGCCGGGACAGTTCATTCAAAGGCTAGCCCACCTATGTTTATAGTAGTTCTCTGTAATATAATTATAACTAATTTCCACTGTTGTTTTTGGAGAAAACTGGAGACTATAATTATGTGTTAGCACTTTTTAAACAGCTCCCTGCATTGTCATATTATTTTAAATGGGCTCTGTTTTAAAATAACCTTTCATGTTTTGATTGCAAGAATATAGCTTACATGGGTCTGTAGTTAGCAAAATACAAGGATCTAGGAAATGACAGAGCATCAACACCGCTCTAGAAGTATTCTTTAAACATTTCTAGCACTGCCCTAGGTTTAAAGGGGAGGGCAAGGGGGAAGCAGAAATGCCTTGTCCTTTAACAGTTGATCAGTCCTGTTGGCTAGGCAGGGTATCACACGAATAGCTAAGCCCCCATGTGGAAAAAAAAGTCCGTAGTCGTTGTACAAATGTAAAAATGCTACACTCGAAGCCCATTGTGTTTCATTTTTGTGGTCCCCTCATAGGAGTCTCGGAGCAGAATTAGAATAAAGTCCCATCTTCCAGAATTAAGGGCAGCAACACCATTTTATCTCTTGACAAATGTTGCCCATATCATCCCCAAATGGCAGATATGCATATAGTTAGTCATCTGGACACACCCTTCCTCTGCTCCATTTCATTGCCATATTAGTAATAGAATTTTAGTGTTGATTTAAAAGACAGTCTGCCTTAAAGCAGATTGCATAGTTTGCACACTGTGAATTGTAATTAAAGTGTAAGGGGTGCTTATTATGTCAACAACTGGCATGAGAACCCCCGAGCAGCAGGTGACCCAGAGCATGTGACGTTTGTGACAGCTAGGATCCCCTTTTCACTGGCTTAGCAATCTGAAAGTCCAAATTGAAAGAGGCCCAGAGGCTGTATATTTCATCAGATCCCAGGGGAAGTGCAGGATACAGCTTCCTTCTGTTTTCCTGGGAGGTCGCCAGAAAGTTTGTAGAGCTCTGTTTCTGTCAGAGGCTCAAAAGAGAAAAGAAAAAGCACACACAAAACAAAACAAAACACCATACACACCACAAAACCATCCACCAATCACCCCCAGGACCATAAATTTGACATTTCCCACAGTCTCTCTGAGACCACAGTGTTGCTACATCAGCAGAATAGCGCTCGCTTTGAAAGGTTTGAAAGGAAGGCTCCGTGTTCTAGCATTTAAGAAATGTTTAATCTTCCATATGCGGTGACTGTTTTGATACAAACCTAGGAAAAATTATCAAGTACGGATATCATATGATTTGCTTGAAAGTACTTCTGCATTTTGCATTTCACTCTCCTCCCCGTCTAGCATGGGGCAGAAGTCCAAATTTAGAAAGACGAAACCACACGAATAAGAAAGGAAAGTGACCAGGGAGACATGCCATATGCATTTCACCTCTGACGGTGATGGGTGAACGATTTGAAATGTGGTCACACGAAAGGTCTGCTTTTTCAGGAGGCTCAGATCCTTTCAAAAGTAGATTTTTATAGTACTTGATAGTGGGTGTAGACCCCCATTAAGGTTTTGGTTTGGGTGGAGGTTTTGGTCTTTAGTCATCTTGGAATCTGACTGGCGGTTGCCGGAGTGAGTGGAGAAGCTGTATCTTTTCTTCACTCACATTGGATGATAAGCTTCTTACTGTCAGGGAGTTTCCATATCACAAAAATGGACGCTATGGGACTTCATTGCTTAACTTGGGTAACACAGATCTTTTGGAAGTTGATTTTTATTTGGGACTCAAGCTTCCTTTTGAACTGATGTGGCAGTTGCTGGTCTGCTCTCAGGAAGACCAAATTTAACCCCAGTAGGAAGTATTTCTAGCCCTTTAGGTACCTGGCATACTTTTTAGTCCCTAAGCGTTATTAAATTTAAATGAAAAAATAAGAATTCTCTTGAACCCAGACTCCACTTTTTCTGTGTGTTTTATTTTGGGGGCAAGAAAGGAGGGTTAACAAGTCACTTGTTTGTATGCTTGTGCGTGACTGCGTGTGTGCTTTTACGCTAGCCTGGGAAGAGAACCACAAGGCTTGAGAGAAAAAGATGCACCGTTTTTATAAATTTGGGAATAAAATAAAACCTTCCATCTTCAGGGCTGCATTCAAAATTGTCATTAAGGGTCTGCTGGTTACTTTTTAAATTATAGTCCATCTATTTTCACAAATTTGCAAATAATAATTTCTTTTTATTTATACTTTTTAAGGGCAGTTCCTTTATTCAGCCAGAGAGAAATCCAATATCCTTAGCAGAATTGTACCTGTTATCCAGAGAGATGAGAGAAGAATAGATTGAGGTGGCGGGGGTTGTGGTGGAAGTTTGTCTGTCTTTGCTACCTAAGTTTATTAACTAATCACCAGTTTCTGTAGCAATATAAGCATAGGGTGCAGAGGTTAAAAAACTGTCCCTCGTCATGAATTTTCCAGTTTTTACTTAGCTCCTCAGTGAAGCTTTTAATTTTTTTCCTCTCATTATGTTATGTGAATCCTACTTCCTTAATCTTTATTCTTAGTTCATCATCCTTTATCATGTTTCCTTATCTGCCTTCAAAGTCTGTATTGTATTGTTTCATCATCTGTACAAAATTACATCACTTTGTGAATATTCTACACATAGTCTGTTAATATATAGCACTTTATATAAGGTGAATGTATAGAAGATAAGCTATTTTCAGAACTTTTGGCTTATTTTAGAAACTGCATTCTCAACTTGAGGCCAGGTTAAAAAATAAAAACTTAAGGGTATCTGAGATTGTGCCTACATCAGGCCAAATCTAAAAGCTAAAGACGATGTGGCAAACAGGCCACAGTTCCTATCAGAATTGGTCTTCAGCCTGACATTTTCAACACAGTTTCAATATCTATCTTCTGAAACGCATGCTAGAATGAAAACCTAGAAGGAATTTTTTTATATTTTATTTTCAGTGATTGAAGTATAACTTCTGATGTCCTTTTTTAGATTGTTGTTTAAGGGACTGCTGGTCTTGACAGAGGCTTTACTGATACACTAGTCCAAACATGGTTCTGGCCCTCCTTCACATGCTTAGTAAAGTGTTCTTGCTTTCTGATACACATCAAGGAGTCTTCAGTAATTATGCAACTAGAAATCTGTCATCACATACTGCAGGAATTTTCTAGAGAAAGGGCCTAAAAGAATTCATATTAAACAAAATTTGTTCGCTTCACCTTACTCTTTCTACTACAGATGATAGGAAATGCTTTTAAAGACTTTGGTTCCCAATATATTTGCCAATAATTGTCAGAATTGTCTCATGATTTGAGTAATCTGCTTCCCTTTTAAATTCTAATTTTTCATTGGTTTATGCTTCAAATATTAAATTATGTAATAGGATTATTGTGGGCACTAGACAAGCCATTTGCCCATCTCTGATAAAGGAAGGGAAATCTCTCCCTTGTGTGTAGCCATTGCAGGAATTTTAGCCTTAATTGAAAAACCCAACTTGTCTTCTAACTGTACTTGGTTTTTGCTGGGAGATGAAAAATATATAGGCCTTCTCTGGGATAGCCCTTGCTTTAAAGTCCTTCCCAGATGAGCCCCTTTGCTCTATTCTTCTATTCAAGGTCACTTATTGAGCATTTACTATGTGCCAGCGTTTCTTTAGGTAAGCAGGAGCTTGCACCCTCAGGGGCTGACAACTCGTGGGGACGCAGAGGGGGATCCACCAGACGGAGAAATGAGGTAGAAGCTGAGCCCTGTTCTTAGTAACCAGGCCGGAGGAAGCCAGAGGAAGGATGGGTTAAGTCTGCCAAGAGGAAGGGGAAGGAGCCCGTCTTCATCCTCTTCTGCACTGAATTACCTTCTAAATTCAGGACCAGGATCTGTGCTGTATGAGTATGACTCACAGGCGTGGGGAAAGAACGCAGTTACTCTCTGTGCCTAGATGGGGTGTTGACAAAAACAGAGGGTACGAGCAAAGCCAGAGCTGTACAAATTGACTGAGATCTTCTTCAAATATTTGATAGAAAGCTTTGGGTCAAATGTTACAGTTTTAATTAATGCATTTGAATGGCAGCTGAGGGTTAATACACCCAGTGGGCAATTGTCCTAGTTATCAACGTCTTGTTGCTGTACAGTTGAGAATAGTAGTATGGGTTGCTTTGTGCAAGACCACTGGGTTAATTAAAACTTGCAGTAGTCTGTCATTCATTCCTCAGGCAGAGGAACTTTTGAGTTTGCGATAGATCATCCTGCGTTGCAGTTTTGCTCTTTAAATTGAGCTCAGGTTGAGCCTCCGGAAAAAAAAAATCAAGAAAACAGAAGAGGTGAGTTTTTTAACTAACGGATCAATCAAGGCAGAGGGCCAGTTTGAACCACTCAAGCCTTGGGCATCTTTCACAGAGATGCTCTGTGTTCACTTTCGGTGTTCTGTCCTACTTGGCTTTGCTTCTAAGGACATGATGTCTGTTTTCCATTAATTTCGCAGAAAGTATTTATACCCATTTATTTTCTCAAGAAACTTTTCAAGCAGATCTTGCAGCGTGGTGAGGGCCCGTGTTTCTCTCTGCGTTGGTGCCGTCCTGTTCTGTGGGCTGGCTTGCTGCAGAGGGTGACCGGCAGCGCCCAGGCGGGCCAGCTCACTGCAGCGTCGATGGGGGGAGCCCAGGGCTCCTGAGATTGCCGTTCACCGCTCTGTCTCCAGGGCTCAACAAGACTGCTGGGCACACAGTAGGTGCTCAATACACATTTGCTGGCTTTATCTGTGGCATGATATGCTGACTAAATGATTAGAGTCTATGATTACAGAATTTCAGTTGCGTTTGCATTTGCCTGGTTGCTCAATTTGTCATATTTGAATCAGCCTATGTCAACGCTTCCCAAATTATTTCAGCTTTATCAATGACATCTGAAGTTTACACTGACTCTTTTGCAATCGTTAGTTTCTTGGGAGGTGCAGTTTTTAGGAAAAAATGATTTAGACTTCAAGAATTTAGGAATTTGGGGGGAACACTCGAGCTCATTTACTTTAATGGCCTTAAAGATGGGGGAAATGAGAGCCAGGTTTACGGAGCTTTTAACAATCGATTCTGGATCCCAGATTTCCTAATTCTGAACCTCGTGTTCTTTCTTTTTTTTGGATTTTAAGCCAAATACCTTAAAGCTTTTCCTCTCTGTTGCTCTCACTTTTGATCTCTCATTTGTGAATACTCTCTTTGGACCAAACAGGGAATAATAAAGTTCTCCAGGAGAGGCGAGCTCAGAGGTGAATTTCACATGGAAACGTTACAGGCCTGCTGCAAGGTGCAGCCAACAACAACAACAAAAAAAGCGAGCTGGCGATCTGCCTTCCATGCAAAGGTTATTTTCCTTATTACAACAAAACTAATTAGTGGATTTTCTAATGTAAGAAAATGTTGCTGTTCGTAAAAGTTTCCTCTGTGCCAGAAAGCAGATGGTGGCAGTGAACAGTGTTTTTCTTTTGCCAGGTTTTGTATATGCTTTCTAAACCTGCAAGAGATTTTGCTTTTCCAGATTCAGATTTCTGATCTTTTTTATTTTTAAACAGAAATAGAAACTTATATTTAAATGTACTTGCATCATGTGGTCTGTTTGACATATCATGGTTACTTGAAAATGTTGAGTAACATTTGATGTTCTGTATGAATTTCTTCTCTTGGGACTTTTTTTTATGTTGTTCTATACTTCGTCTCCTTTCGGAAATCCAGAGGCCATGCCTTGAGAGTGCAACAGTAGGGAGTTTCGATGGGGTTATGAAAAGCAGCGTATGAGGTTTTCTATATGTGGAAATCTTTTTTATATTTTGTTTTGTTTCGCTTCCAATTACTGTGTAAATACCAGCTTTTCTCAGTAAGGTTCCTCAGAGCCTGCCTCTTTTCCTGGTGATGTCAGGGTTTGTCTACAGTTTTGAATAATTCATTCCCCTGTCTACTGCCGGTGGGATGTTACTCTCTTCCTGTTAATTTAAAACTTTCTTTTTGCCTAATTTTTTTTTAAATGAAATTCCTTCCCAGTATGTTTATTTAAAGTCTCCCTGGTGAAGTCTAAGCGTGTCAGTACAATACCAACATGGCAGCGTTAAAACAAAGCGCTTTCTGATTTTAAGACCAGTTGGGAGAATGCTTGACTGCAGTAGTGTAGGTGGGAAACTGTTGTGTATGATAAAGACTTAGGACTGTGCTGACTGAGACTTTAGAAAATTTCCCCTTTCTGCGGGACTTCCACTGAGAGGAGAAAAGGAAATCATTAAATCGTTAGATGAGTTGTTTAAAGTATAGAATAGAAGTGGAAAACCAGCCCAGTTATCTTTTTTTTTTTTTTTTTTGGAGATCATTTGGGTAGACATAACAAGAAAGAATTGCCCTAAAGATACTAAATGGAAAAGAACTATGAAAATTCCATGCTGTTTTTGGAGGTGATAGCCAGATTCAAAGGAGATAACAGAGGGCCTTCGTCCCTTCTTTTGTGTCTTTCCCACGTTAAGCTTTGCTGCTGTTGTTCCATCCGTCCCTCAATACAAGCCTGGTAATTCAGAGACACTATGCAGGCTCTTTCTTCACCCTTACTTCCGGATAAACTCTGATTTTTTTTTTCACTTGTAATTTTTCCCATGTCTGTTGCAAATAAAATTTCCCATCTCTATTGAAGAATTGCTATTTCTGACCATTGTTCAAATGATGCCTCTCCTTTTGTTACTGCGTGCTTTTTTCTTCCTGTTTGCTCTTTCTTCTTTTTCTTTGTCCCCCCCCCCCCCCACTTCTTTGCTTTTAATCTTCTTTTCTAACAACCAAAAAAATAAAATAGGACAGGGTATGGAAGGGCCATAGAGAGATTTCAACCAGAAATGATTTAGTCACTGTTTATTCTTTGCTTATCTTAATACTGTAAATCTGAAAAGACAGAGGTGATACTGAAATCACTCTGAACCACAGGTTAGGGCCTTGGCTGGATGAATGCTGCAGAGGTTTTAACATCGCTCCCTGGAGCCCAGCAAGGACGGGGTGTAGGCGTGAAGGGGTGATAACGGGGCGTGATCCCAGGTAGAACTGCCGGGTTTTATTTCACACGCTGGTGCTCCCGCTTCCCTGTGAACTTGCACTTGCCCGAAGGCTTCCACCGTGACCAGAGAGTTATCATTTTCGTTAAATAGAAAACAAACAGATAAGCCATTTCCTATTTGTAGAAATCTCTGCCTCCTCTCTCCTCCCCTTCTAGACATAGGAAAGTGTTCTCATTTAGAGAAACTCCATGTTACCATCACTAGTGGGGGTTGGGGTGGGGTGGGGGCAAGTAGCTACTCTTAAAAAAACAAGCACTGTACACTTTAATAAATGGTACACAGTTGAATGAGTGGAATTCTTAGTCAACGTCATGAGCTACCTCAGAACTGAATACCTTGCACACAGTAGGTGATCACTAAATGCTCGATGAACTGATATAAGCTTCGTCCCCTGAGAATTTCTAATTACTTGCCATCCTTTAGAGTAATAATGATTCTTGAAAAGTGCATCAAAACAAAGCCCCAGTCACCTGCTTAGACCTTTTGGTGAGGAGCAGCTGTTGAAATAGTTCCTCTGTTAGAAACTTTCCAGAGAAGACATGACTTTTTTAGATCAAAGCAAATCCAGGTGACAAATAAGGAACTTTAAGCGCATCCTGAAGATAGTTCATTTGGCTAATCCTCCACGAACTATTACTAGGCATTGTATGAAGACAGTTTAATTTTAGGATTATTACTAAGCAAATTACTTTTCCATACTGAGTTAGACTGAAATGGAAAATACTTACCCCCCCCCCAACATAACCACAGAAGAGACTGTAGACTGCATCCTAAAATGAAAATGAAAATGACGGATAAAGAAAACTTTAGGTGAAGGTGATGGTACCAGATTGGGCATAAGTGGGTAGGACCCCATGATCTGTGGTGGATTTCTGAAAGCTTTTCTGGATTCAGAGCTACATAAATGAATTCATGCGTTTTAATTATCTGTTGTTTTTTTTTTTAATGTAGGGTGTTGGCAGTTTTCTCATTTGTATCAACTCACACATTTTTGAAATTTTATAATCTAGTATCATTTTGGTGATAGATTAAAGTTCACTGACTAATCTTTTTTAGCATGTTTAACGGCTCCTTGATATAAAGATACAAGGAACTTGATGGTTTCCAAGTGTGGTTCAAACATCCGAAGCACTTGAGATTAGCACCATGTGAAGAAATTTTAAAATATTGTACTGCAATTAATTTTAAATAACTTAGCACTGCATATGTCAGGGAGAAAGCCATGATAGAATCCAAATGGAAACTCCTAAAAGTGAAGTGATTCAGTACACTTAAGTCATTTTATCCATCATGAAGACACAGAATACATGACTATTTCTACCTGCAGAAGGCTTGGGTGAATTTCTGTAGAATCAGCTACCCCTTGAACTTTACTGTGATGTTATGGAGAGTCTGAGGACTATTTTTTGGTTGACCGAATTATAGCTCCTTATATTCATGCATATTTGTTAAAAGTTCAGAAGTCAAGTTATTAGAGAAAAGTTATTGTCCATGTGGAAATTGAAAGCACATTATTAAAAATACATTTTTATATTATATATTGTAACAACACAGGGATTAGGGACACCACACAGTCAAAAATCCCTATCTAGTTTATAGTTGCCACTCAGTGTACACGGTTCCTCTGTATCTACAGTTCATCATCCACGGGTTCAACCAACTGTGGATTGTGTAGTACCGCAGTGTTTACTGTTGAAAAAACTCCGTATATACAGTGGACTTGTACAGTTCAAACCTGTGTTGTTCAAGGGCCAACTGTATATATAAATATATAATATATACATATGTATTAGAGAAGGTATAGCTAAAGGTTTTTTTTAAAAAGTATTGTCTGCAATCCTAGGACCTAAATCTAAACTCTACAAATCCTAAGTCTAAATTCTTTAAGGATACCTAATTCAGTAGCCCCTAAAACACTTCTGGCATTCTGGGTTACATGATGGACTAAGAAGTAAAGAGAAAATACCATTTATTGGCTTCTGTAGTCAGAATTGGCCAAGTCACTGAAGATAAACATTTATAGTTCTTAGTAGCATATTTGTGGTCATTTATAAGGTAAAGAGGAGACAGTCTTTGACTTATAATGACTACTGAACTCATGTTATTTATAAGTGTACGTATGATCAGCAGCTAATATCACCCCGTCCCTTTTGATGAAATGTGGGTCGCAGCCTTGAATGTAGCCAGAAGACCAACAACTGGATTGCTAGTGATCTGTTTCACGCTAGAACTCTAGAGTGGGAAAGAACCTTGACAGGATCCAGAACCCCCCTCATTCTGGTCCTGAATCAAGGACCAGAGAGCCAAGCCTATGAATCCCACAGGGTCTGTTCTCACCACATGGGATATACCACCAGCCAGTCATGCAGTCTCCCCAAAGCCAGAAAATTCACCCAGAAACATCTGTTGACATCTCCCAAGAGAGGACCTATTGTATTTTATGGCCCCAAAAGAGCTGTTTTTGCACCTTCCGATTTCAGTTCCACATCAACAAATATCTATTAGTACCTATGTATTCCAGATACTGTGCTGCGTAGAGTAAAAATAATGAGGCAAGAAATAAAAGTAAGTAGTCAATGTGATTCTTCAACCAGTTTATACACTTTAGAAAATCTGCTTCCATGCAGTGCACAGTTAGAGTTATAGCTCCTATAATTTACAAGGCATTTTAAATCATGCCATTCAGCTCTCATAATCTTGGAGTCGGGCATTTGGAAGATGAGTAAATTGAAGTTCAGAGAAGTGAAGGGGCTTGCCCAGTTCCACACAGTGAATATAAATGACCAAGGAAGGACTCAAACCCAGGTTGTCCAATGCCAAATCCTTTATGTTTTTCATTGTACCATAGCTACCTGTGTTAAACTGCCATTTCTGCTAAAAGGACACCTGGCCGGATTATGAGTAACATGAATGAAATTACTTCTAAGGAGGAAAAATCTGATTTTTAAAGACCACTTTGATATTTTTACACCATTCCCAACAATGATGATTATGTGGAAATACAGCCCTGTTTTTTTCACTTGAAAGGACTCTGCCTACACCTTGTCTACGTCTTACTAGAAAAGTTACTCCCAGCCGTTCCCACCAACAGTCAGCATCCAGGCGACTGTAAGTTCTGTTACAAGGCTACAGTTATGGTACAGGACTGACTGCTGCCGACAGCAAGAGAATAAAAGCCATTACAAATGTGCACAAAAACGTGTTGCTGTACATGAATTTCACTGGGAGCCAGGACTTAATCAAGAGGGGACGCCACAGAGTCTCAGTTTTATGGCCATAATCCTGACTGAGAGCTCCTTGAGGGCAGAGACTTGCCTTTTAAAATTTGGTATCTCCAGGTGCATGGGGTGACAGGGAGATAGATGCATGGATGAGTGCCGTGAATGAATGAATGGGTGGAGCAGGCCCACAGACGAGGTAATTAAAAGGAGGCAGTGCTGTTTCAGGGGAGCGAACCAGTATCATTTCCTCCTTTGGTTAGGAGTCGCAGTATGAACGTCGCTAACAGGGCAGAATCCCAGGCTTGTCCAGAATCTCCAGTTCTCTCTCACCACTGGTGGAACTCACGGGCACGCTGACAGTGCTATTTTCTCAGATGCTTCAGGGGAAAAAAAACAAAAACAAAACCAAAAACCCAGAAGAAGGGGAAAAAAAAAAAAAAAAAAAAGAAAGAAACAAACCCCCCAAACTTCCTGATTTACCTGACCACAGACACCCTTAACCTCCTCATTAAGGTGCCTGCACTTTTTAGGCACATGGTTACAATGCCATGTTCGTCTTCTTCTTTGACAGCATTATTTTCTGGTTATGGCAGTGACAGGGTCCGGTGATTTATTTGTGAGAATTTGGCCATGTAGTCAGTGGATTGAAATCTCTTCCACCATACTTTCTCCCTGCCTCCCATCACCCCCCCACTGCCCCTGCCACCGATTCTTAATTTCCTTTCCTCCTTTTTTCTTTTCCAAGCAAGAAAATGTCACAGTAAACCCCACCACCTTGTCATCTAAAGTTCCATGGGAGCCTTAGCTCTGGGGGTCTTCTTCTTGAGGCCTTCACCTTACTTTTAGACAGTTGTCATTATCTTTGTCTAAAGGTCATAGCTAAATTGAATAAAAGGAAAGCTGTGTTTTCCTGTCGATGCACAAAGGCAGTATTGACTTCCCTAATCCAGTTTGCTGAGGGGTGAGAGAATTAAATTAGATATCTAAGCACAGAAATTGAGAGCCTTTGAAAACACAGATAAGGAGACAAGACTGTATTTTCCCCTTTCCCGGGAGCTCTGGGCTCAAGATTTTGCAGGTGTGTCATCTGATCCATGGCTTGCATCGATCAAAACTGTGCCAATGCATATTTAATTAGCAGGGGGACCCTGGATGCATTAGAGCCATCATCCCCATATTGAATGGACTGTCAGACTTTCTGCACACTTCTCCACCCCCACCCTCCCCCCATCCCGTGCCCCCTCCCTTGCCTCCTTGTTTGGGAAGCTTCTGCATTTTGTCTGAGCAGCTAAAAAGTTTCTTTGTTTTTAGCTGCTGATGCATACAGCACCACTGAGGAGAATACAAACAAGTAGAGTCCTAAAGTGTTTATTTTGTCTAGGAAGACAGGCTCAACCAATTTGATGCCTTTGGTTAAGATTTTCAAACCCTGTAGAAAACCGACCAGAAAAATGAAAAGAAATACGCTATTCAACTCTTCATGTATAGATTTTTTTTTTAAAGACATCAGTTGTATTAGGATTAAAAAAAAAAAAAAAAAAGAGGATCCCAGGATAAATACTTCAATAGCAAAATAAATAAATACTTTTCTATTATGATAGAAAAATATTTTCTTTTAAAAACTCCCTGGTTTTGATCATTAGGGCATGTTAGCAAATGTTTAATTTATCAATCCAAATTGTATGGTAAAATTCACCATTTTGTCCTGAGTCCATCATGCCATTAGGCAATTCAATGAATGTAGAAAAATGATTTAAGATAGAAGGTGGGCCAAAAGTTAGGGTTGGTTGTATTTTTTTAAGTTTCAGAGATTTCATAGGCGTGTCTATTGGTGAGGATTCTTAAAGTGATGGGAGGCTTGGAGTTCTGCCTCAGACAGGTTATTTCATGGGATTACGGTCACCGCTGATTTTCACACAGGTTACAAAGCCTGAGTACCCAGACAGAGTGCAGTCTGATAAACAGATGTAATGCACCAAGTCTGGTTAGAATAAAGAGCAACAGACTGTGAGCACATATTTAGGACTCATTTAAACTCATCAGCATACTCTAGCTCATAGTTCTCTGTCTCTAGTCTACTTTCGAGGTAGCTTCTTGCTGGTACAGTAACAGGGAATTTTTTTTTTTTCTTTCTTTGCTACAATTTGCTGTGAAGACTCATGGGAAATTCATTTGCATACATCTTGTTACAAAGACTGACTACTTCCTGGCTTAGACAAAGTGTTGCCTGATAAACAGACTTAACACACAAATGTCTGTCTGGAATAAACAACGGCAAGCTGAGATTTACATTTCCATTATCAGAGGTAATCTCTTTCCCAGTATATGGGAATTAAGAACATTTATTTTAAAGCCAGGGCTGTGATGCTGATGTTTTAGACCAGAATCATGTCACGTGTGATTTTTTTAAAAGAAATAAAACATGTATATGGATGGGAAGATTTTTGCAGAGGTAAATGTACATTTCTTTTGGGGGGACCATCTAGTTTCAAAACAGGTTTTTCTTGCATTATTTTATTTGATGCACACAACAGTTCTATTCAATTAGGCAAAACAGTCATTAGTGTCCCCATTTTACAGATGAAAAAACTGAGATCCAGAGCAGTTAAATTATATAGCTGCTTTTATTTTTTAGGACTTCGTCTTTGTATCATTTCTTACCCTTTTCAATAGTGAAATATGAATGCATATTCATACTAACTGAACTTACATAGCATGATTAGTCTCAACAGAGGTCTTTTTATTACTTTAATAAATTTTTCTACAGATGTCCAGGTACATGAAAATAATGGGTATAGACTATAAATAATGCATCATTTTCATTTGACACATTTGCTTTTATAGCATGAAAGTATACAGGGAAAGTTTTTACTTCCAGTTATGTAGATGACTATAAGTAATCTTCAAGTACATTTTCTTTTGTTTAAGAACCCCAAGGATTTACTGTTAGAATGAATTTTGTTGGTGGAAAAAAGTGACTCAAAAGGGAAATTGAGCCCAGTCCTGATATGCAGTAATGTTTTAGTCATGGCTTTTTAGGCAGGTCTTTGTTTACACATGAGTGGGTGGGAAACCAAGTTGACTCAATAATGTTGAGTTCTGAATTGATCAACAGGTCACCATCACATGTTAACACAGCTCCTGTTATGAGAAAAACTAAATTTGAAGTGGTTACCTCAACCTTTTAGTTTATTTTAGTCATAGATCCTTGTCAAAGAAAATAGGAGAAATTATAAATTTAGTCAAAGTATCGTGCTGGTATTATCTTTTATAATCACCACTCTCTTGCCATTGACTTTCATTTATAACTTCACTGAAAAAGCTTGATCATGACTTGAAATCAGGCTCATACAAAGGCTGAAGGTTTAAAGAATGAGTCATTTTGTCTTTACTTGCAGAGTGACTGAATTGGTCATTTCCAAAGCTTAGAAATGATCCCCCCGCAGTGTCATAACACAGCAATGGTGACACCATTTTCCTTTTTTCTCAGCGCATTAAAGCTGCTGTATCATTCCACAACCTCCCTGCGCACGTAGAAAAATGACACGTTTATGAGTAGGTGATAAGACAGTTGAATCACTCCTCAACCTAAACAGTCCTGACTACACAGATGGGCCTGGAATACCAGCTTTAATGCCAAAAAATCTAATTCCTGCAAATTTATTATTTCCCAAATTCTTCCTCAGAAAGGCATTAAAAAAAAAAGTTTCAAGAAGGAAAAGGGTAGTAACCTAGATTATGCAACACTTTTAGATCCGGCCCTGAAAATGCCACCCGCGGGAGTGGCTCAGGGGTGACCCCTGGCGCAGCTGGCAGCCCCCAGGGCGGTCTGGTGGGGCCCGGCCAAGTCACTGCTGCCCGAACACGGCCTTCCCGCTCCCGCTCCGTCTGAATACGGATTAGAGGAGACGAGGACTAACGTGTGCAGACTAGCCTGGTCCTTTTGGAATCGGGCTTTTCCCCCTGCCCCGCCTCCCCATCTCCCTTCCGGTAAAGAAGGATTTGCTGTGCATACCTTGATGACTGCGGTTACCAAGCACACACGCAACTCGAGCTTTACTGGGAGAGTTAACACAGATCAAATTTGGCATTTGAAATACGGTAAAGATAAGACTTGCCATGTAAAGAACTGTGGAGCGTTTCCGTTTCCAAAACTAAGAAAACTTTGATAGTATGACTCACTTCAGAATTTTTTTTTTAAAAAGTAGGGTATTGTATGTTAATTTTTCAGTAAGTAGTCCACAGTTGCCTACATTAATTGACATCAAATATTGGTTTGGTGATTCACTGAGCTTAAAGGATTTTATCCAGTCTCTGAAAATGCTGGTGATAATTGAGTATTTTTGGTGGTCCAGGTTTAATGATGGTATTACAAGTTTCTGTTTGTTCTTTGCCAGATGGATAACGTTATATGTAGTGGATGGTATTGTATTCATCAGTGTTTACTCGTAAGCTGCAAATTGTATATACATCTGTGCACGTGTGCAGTGACAGTCTATATTCTCAAAGATTTTAAAAATCTTTCTCACACCTCAGTTTTTAAGGTCATGATGATACTGGGGAAAAAAATAGACGATATTCCTAAAGATTATTAAGTATTATAATAATATTTCTTTTGTAACTGCAGCTGTGAGACTAATAAGCAAAATGTGACTATCTTAGCCATTTTTCTAGACTTCCTTACTGTAATAAACATCTGATGATACTGAAGGACCAAAATAGAGTAATTCTAAGCTTTATACTACCAATCAGATGTAGAATCATATAGCATCATGGATGTAGAAATATAAATCTTAGATTCTTTGGCTTGACTCTTTTGCAAACTGCTCATCTTCCCAAACCTCCATAAGAAAAAAAAATCTCCCTAAATTTTGAACATCTTTAAGGGCTACCATCCTAGAGGGTAACTGTTTATTATATTCAGAATATAATCACCCTGTTCTTTAAGATTTTCTTTTACCCCAGGAATGTTCCTAACTCTTCATTTATTTGCAGGAGAGGAGTGTTCCTTCCTGGCTTTGCCTTTCTTTTTCACTCTGTAAACAACTGCATCTCTCTTAGGCAGCATTTTCACTTTCTTTCACTAGATTAATTCGTTTTTGTTTCCGGATGCCTTCTGATGTCTTCATATCACCTTGTAATTTGGGAGGTTTAAAACTGGACACAAAGTTCTGACAGAGGCTTTTCAGACTTCATCTTTAGCCAAATCAATATGCCAGTAGGGAGGTTGAACTTAGGCGAAATTATTTTTCTAGCAGAACCAGAATTTGTACCCTTATGGTCCATAGACTTTTGTTGATGCCGTGTGGACGGAATAGGAGCCACCCTGGTTTGTGTCGGGGTGGGAAGGGTGCCTCCCTGCTGCGGGCTGCTCTCCCGTCCCGTTGTCAGCTATTCAGGGCAGCAGGCGTTAGGATTTGGGGGCCCTTTTCGGGCATCCGAGTATGGCAGGGTTCTCTTATCTTTGTATTTTTTGAATGTGTGAGATATTTCTGCCATCCATCATTTTAGCCCGCACACACTTCTGGGGGGGCCTTTTATGTGTCTGACACCATCCTCAGCTCTTATTATTCTGAGGAGCCTCTTGTGGTGTGTCGGCCAGGGGATCAGAGGAGGTGATTGTCTGCAACTTCTAAACACTGTGCAAAATTTCCCACCCACGAGCCAAAGGGATGGGCCTGCCTCCCTCTCTCTCTTCTCTCTCTCTTCCCTTCTCTCCCCCGCTTTCCATCTCTCACGTCAGGCCCCACGAATGGGGGTAGATATCAAGCAGAAATAAAGAACTTTTCTGCCCTCCTTTTTCATTTTACAAGTCCCAGTCCGCTTTTAGGTGTGAACTTGGTAGGTTTTTCCGTCACTGGCAGTGGTTCGATGTTAAAAAGTTGTTAAAAACAACAAGTGAAAATTCATCTCTTTAATTCAGCAGCTGTCAAAACCCCGGCTAGGGCCAGGGACCCTGGAAGGTACTGGGGATAAGACCAGAGTTAGGAAGTAATTCTTTTCTTGCAGAGCACAAATTCTCATAGGAGGTGATTGAAAAGTACCTTAGGACTTGGTACAGCATAATGCAAGTCACACTGTAAGAGACATAGGGTCAATGAAAGAAGGGCCAGAGAGGAAGAAGTTTAATTCTGGGTCGAGCACAAGGGAGATTTAACAACATCCATCTCTGCTTCATGCCCAGAGAACATTGGAAGTGCTGTCTCTGTTTCTGCCTGATCCGTTTCACCGTATTGACATGTTTTTGTCATTCTTTGCCATCCCCAAGGGGGTATTCTCTGAGGTCCCATGCTAAAGGGTGCTGAGCAGAATTGAGGTTAGGGGAACTGGATATGTGGATAAGTAGCAAAGCCAGTACGAGGTTCCTGTTCCTGCTTTGCACAAGCTTATGGAAGCAGAGGCCAGCATGCAGGCATTAGGATTTATTTTATTCCTTTCCCCAGTGATTATATTGATAGTGAAATATCTTTGTCTGAGTACTCCAGCAATATAGCTGTAGGCGCCATAAAAATGCATAGATAGATGGCTACCAGTTCAATTAAGAGGTCTCAATCCAGCCTCCTATATGAAAACCTTGTCTATTTTAGGTTTAAATTTCTGCTCATAAAATTTTTAGAAACCAAAAGAAAAATTGCTTCTCAAGGTTAGGTTGAAGTCTAAGGTTCCTTAAACAAAACGCAAATCCCTAGACAGAGAAAAGAAATTGATAACCCTAATGTACTTTCTCACAATAACATTTCCAACTGCATCATTTAAAGACATTTTAAATAATATTCTCTTTATTGGAATATACAAATCTTCTGGCTTTCAACCAAGGAACCAGAGAAAGGCAATGCTATGGGGGGGCTCAGGTCCTAGAAGGGTGTCCAGTTCTAGGCAGGTGGGTATTTTTCCTGGGGCCTCTTTCAGGTGGTGGGAATTAACTGACCATGTGATAACTGTCCCCAAAAGTAAGATGTAAAGTTACCCTGGCTTCTGACAGGTCTCTACCAAGTATGTAAAAGAAAAAAGGAAATTAATTGTTAACCTTCATGATGGTGTTTTTTTAATGCAAATGCTTAAGAAAGAGATCTTTCATTTGCATCAATTATGTAAGGGTGGAAATTTGTAATTCTGGTTGTCTGATTGGCTCCATACTTAGCAGCATCGGTGACCTTTTGCAATACCAGAGCAAGTGTACGTGCCTCCTCAGCACTGGGACCGGGTAATTTTGTTCCTCGTTGATTCAAAAAAGAAACGGCATTAAATGGCCCATGGTAGAAAATAATGCTTGAAGTTTTTTAATCATTTAACTTTTCTTGTAGATCTTTGACTTTGCCTATCCGTTAAGAGGATGGTGTATTTAAGTATGCAATCCTCGGGTCAGTAACAGTGTCTCCAGCTTTTGAATAAAACTGGAGAAATTAAATTCCGTTTTCAGTTTGGCTAGATGCCTCCTCCAGTGTTTGTATCTGAGCTTTCACAAGAGAGCTGCGGCCCCTTTCAGACCAACTCTGAGCTATTTTCCTGTCGCTCAGTCGTTTGCTGTTTGCTTGCTTCTTTTTCTGTGGCTTGGAATTTTAAACTTTCTTTGAACATACCTAGAGCCATCTTTTGTTGCTGTTCGTGTTTTCTATAATTATGCTATCTTTCTGTAAATATAGGGTGGCGAAGCAAATGTAAAAGAAAATTTAAAAGAGCAAAGAAGTCCACTTTTAGATTATTAAAACAATTTTTTTGATCTCTCATTATTTTTACCTTAATATTAATAGGTAAACAACAGAAAAATAATTGGCTATGGTATATTTAAATTAATTGAGATAAAAATTTTTTTTTATCTGTTCACAAAGAAGCGATTCATCATAAAGATATTACACCTAGAAAAAGAACATCAGCCAAGCTATCATATGGAAAGTTGGGTTTGCTAGTCTGGTTCCAAAGAAAATGTTCTGTTTGGCAAAATTTTTATGTATCTATTTTGGGACATGATCAGGAAGAATTTTAACTTTCCCTAAAACAAACTTAGATATTGTCTTTAATTTTAATTGTGGATATTAATGGCTTAAAATTTTCCAGTACAAAAATAATGAAAGTATGCCTTTCTCCTAAAACATGTTGAATTACTTCTAAGAATATTTAATTTGTAATTTTTAATGGCAAAATTAAAGGATATTCTCCTAGAAAAAGGGAAGGTAATTATGCCATGTTTTAAAATCATTTGCTATAAAAGTAATATTAAGTAATATTAATTTATGGAGTTAAAATTTAAAATATGGTCCAATATAAATTTGCATTCCAATTTTCAGTGCAAACCTTGTATTTAACTTTGTGGTTCATTCTGAAGGATTTTCTAAAGTTTTTTTTTTTTTTTTTTTTGATTTATGATGCTTTTTGTTTGTGTCTTTACTACGGCTGTCATTACATTATGATAAAAGCTATCATTTTGCCAGACTTGAATAAAAATTTAAGTTTTCACATCTTTCGCTATTTGAACTTTTGAATCAGCTTAAAATGTTTGTTAGAGTCACCAGCTTAAGAGCATCTGAAAATTTAAAAATAGACGTTTTAAAATAGTACTTCCCAATAATTAAAATCTTCATTTGCCTAAAAGCAGGGAGTCTTTCTAAAGTAATAAATTAGTGCTTCTCGACCTAGGGTCACTGGTAGTGCTACTTCTTTTTGCAATATCTCCAAGAAGGAGGATGGAAAAGCTATAACTCTGTTGAAACAGAAGTAATATTTTTCAGTTTAATCCCAGTTAAGTGTCATGACCTTTTTGGTCTTGCACTGAACTTCTTGCTGAAATGTGGTCAAATTTCAGACAGCCTGTCCTAACCCTATGAAGTCAAGGTAAAGTTTGGATCCAGGTTTTCCACAAATACAGAGGTTTTCTGAAAATTTTTTGGGTTTGTTTTCCGATAATGTTATATACTGTTTCAAGTTACAGAAAATGCTTTACATAAAAAATTCTCTCCTCGAAATATTTTGCCTGATGTTTGTCTCCTCTTCCCCCGACCATGTCTGCTTACTTCCAATTCTGTGAAATTTTTTGATCTAACTTAATTTTATCTCATTTTAAAATTAAATGTTATTTTATTTTACATGATCCCGTTTAAAGTTGAATGAATTTTTTTTTAGTTTAAAAATGATTGTATTTTTAAACTAAAATAATAAATGAAATCCAATAAAGGTGTACAGGAACCTGCTTTTGCTCACTTTAGGATCCTTCGGGGTCTCCCAAATGTGTCAGTACTGGAGAAAGATAATACTTAGAAACCAGGCGAGAGGTGTACCTTTCAGAAAGACGTCTTGTGAGTGATCCTGTTATTTTAAGTAAACGCGCTACAGTATTAGAATTCTAGTATTTAATGCTGTTAGCCCGCCTAGTCTGTTGCTGTAATACAGAGCTAAATATCAACAGAACTTGTTTCTGTTGTTTGGGTTGCTTTTATATACCAGCTTCAAAATATGTTTTGACACTTTATTATGTTCTGAATCAAGCTTCAGATGTGTGTAATGAAGGATGAAGTCTTTATCAGGCTCTCGTGTATAAATAATGGAGAAGCGCAGTTTGGAAATGGTCTCTCTGTAAGAGGATGGTTTCTGAAGAGTTTCGAGTTATGATCTGGCACCAGCCAAGCGCCGCTGGAGGTGTAAACAGAACCGAGAGTCCTCTCTGAAGGCGCGGGTTGCTGCTTTTCTCCCCACCTTCTTTTCTCTCTCCTTTTTTCCATCACCGTGTCATTTCTGTAACGTTCTCGTTCCTAGTTTACATGCTGAACCTTTTGAGAAAGTCTGGCACCTCTGATCCACTTTCCCTCACAGACCCTGTAATTTTTGGCTGTATTTTTTATGTTTTTCAGATTCAAGTCAATCTGAAAGTCCCAGCCAGCCAAGTGACGCTGACATTAAGGACCAGCCAGAAAATGGTAAGTTTAGTTTGGGACTCTGGTTGCTGCTTTGAGAGTTCACAGTAGCCAGCACCCAGCCAAGTACACGGATTTCGAGGTCTGCCCTGTGGGCGGCCCCCAGTAGGAACAACTTTGAGGACTCAAGTTTTCTGGGTCATTCTGGCAGCCCCAGACCCTTCCCCTCCACCACAAACCCTGGAAGAACCTTAGTTCCCCAGAAAGTTGATCACTATGAGAGATGGCGTTGATTAACCAGATCAGAATCTTTTACAGAGTAAGTGAGGAGCCAACGCCTTTTCATTTTAGTTCCTTTTAAGGTGGCAAGTGACCCATGATCTTCTTCACTAGTGACTTAAGGTTATTGACGGTTAAGTATTTGTGAGGTCTTTATCGAAGCCTTTTCGAAGCCTGTGCTAATTGCTTTAAGAAAATGACCTCTGCCTTTGAAGGCTTTTCCACGTTAAATTGTCTAAAATAAAAACAGTAAGGGTACATGACAGCATTAAATTCATCAATTGCATAAATGTATAAACTTTCTGTTGTAGAAACTTGGTTAACGTAGAATGCACACTTTACATATGAATATGATAGTATCCACTAAAATATTAAATGTGTGGTGCATTCCAACTATGGAAAAGGTTATCACAGGTTAGAATTTATCATTGACTGAAACCATCAGTTTCAGTAAAAACCGAGACTTGAACCAGCAGTATCCATTATATGCTAAACATCGTATTATGTATTTTCACAGATACCATCTCATAAAATTCCAAAGTGCTCCTTCTTGGTGATAGAACTGAAGACTAATGAGAACTTGACCTTGAGGGACCTTTGAGGGGAATTTGACACTGTGATTAAAAGCTCAGGCTGTCGTGTCAGATCTGCATTCAAATTCTGCCTCTACTATTTCTTACCTTTACAATTTTGAATAGATTATTTAACCTCTCAGAGTCTTTGTTTGTTCTGCATCTAAGAAGTAGTGTGGTAATACTATAACCTACATGTTGAAGAATTAAGTAAGATAGTATGTATAACATACTTACCGTGGTATCTTCCATAGACTTTATACTAAAAAAAAGTTGGCTGTTGTTCAGTATTCCTTGTATTATTTTTCTAGTCAATGTAATCCCATCATTCTTTGTTTTTCACTTCCTTAGACTGACCTCATTCCTCAGGGCTCTCTTCTTTCTGTTGTTCTTTATATCTTTCCGTTTTAATCTCCAGGATCTTTTGGAAGAGATAGGTAAACTGAATTATGTTGGTGTTGGGGGGAGGAGGATTGAGTTTACCACATTAGATATTCCTATCACTGATTTCTCGGAATTTGTGTCACTTCCCGAGCCTGGGGAATTCTCCATAGCGTTGCTGGCCTCCCGCATTAAATATAGATGCTCTGGCTACCCCTCTCCTCATCCTGGTATTTTGGTGGTATTTTCCTCATCAGAGTTGTTTTTTTTTTGAATCAGGCATTAAAAAAAGAGCGCGCGTGAGAGCGAGAGACCTCTGTAGGCTTGTTTTTAGTGTCATAAACAGCTACGTCTTACTTTTTGTTGACATTTGCAAGAGTGATATTTATAGACTCGTTTCATTCTTTATTTCCCACTTGACTTATAGGTGATGCCTTGTATGTTTCGTTTTTTTTTTTTCATACGTTGTATTTATATAAAATCTGCCTGAAGTTGCGTCCAGAGATACTGGTTTTATTCTCACTTTTCAGACCCGGTGGGCTGCTGGGGTACGTGGCTGGCGGATTTCGGTCTGGCCGGCCCTCTCGCAGGCCTGCGAGTCATCTGTCTTCATAAAATGGCCGACAAGCTGTTCACATGCAAATATGAATTGAGAGCATGAGAGGCCTGGCGTGCCTTCCCGGAGCTGCCTGTAATACCGATCCTGTGCCTTTCCCATTCCAAAAAGCAACCAGGATTGAGCCTGGATTTTTCGGCCAAAGGCATGGAAATACTAGCCAAGTTCATTTTTAACCCCAGATTACTCGGTGCTTCCTCAAGGATTCACGGTACTATTTGGGAAGGATCATGTGAATTCAAAGAAGGAAAGTATCAACACCCAGGAGAAAAAGTAATACATTCCTGTGCTTCAAATTTCTGTTTATTTCGGAGGAAAAGAGATAGAAGTTGCTTCGTCTTAGACAGTTCCAAGTGGAGCTCAGACCAGAGGAACAGCAGCCTATTCGGTTTCCCCTTTCTGTCTTTTGTCCATCTCAGATAAAGTTATCTGAGGAAAAATGATTTTTTTCCCTCTTCCCTAAGGACATAAAATCCCTAAGGGGAAATAAATGAAGACTTCAAGACTAGGTATTGACATGCATTAGATGACTTGCTGGGGTTGCTTTGACCAAGAGTATTCTTTCGTTTTCATTGCCCCAGGTTATGTAAGATGAGTTCTTGAAAGGTTCTGGCTTATTTGTTCGTTGTTTCATTTTTGTTTTTAAAGAGGGAACTCTTCTAAATGTATCAACAAAACTTAAGAACTTTGAAATCTTGGTGGATGAAGAAGTGACAGACTCTGGTCCTCAAAATAAAGTGGGAACCCATTATTCCTTCTTTATGTATATATTCGAGGGGAAATAATATTCTTTTTATCCTAGCTCTTGAGGAGCAAGGTAATGGGAAACGAATGGTATTTTCCTAGTAAACCATGGAGAATGAATAGACAAATGGTAACATGCTGTTTCTTCCAAAACCATAAACGAGGCCATGTAACTTTACCTAAAGTGGATGCAGCTGTTTCTTCCCTGTCCAACTAGTCTGGTTTTTTTCTGTGGAATTTTTGCTTTCTTTTCTTGTACTCCCTGAAGACTCAACTGTAAAAGAAAACAAATCTTTGTCCAATTAGAGTATTAGATGGGAATTTTGAAGGAATTATCTGAAGCCCAGAGATAAAATATCAGAATCTCTGCAATTCAAAATTGGTATAACATAATGAGTGATTAAAAACCCTGCCTCTGGAGTCAAACAGACCTGAGTTCAAATGCAGTAATAGCTGGGTGTTAATAACTGGGGAATAAGCGATGGCCCCAGTCTCAGTATTTTATCGGTAAAATAGGAACACTAAAAGAGCCTACCGCAGGAGTATGAGAATGAGAATATGCATATGAAACGGCACAGTGCTGAGTTCATAGTAAGCACTTAAAGAAAGGGAACCATTGCTACGCTCCAGTTAAAGCTCATGTCTGTAATGAGACACACATATTCAAGAGATCAGAAGCTGGGGAGGCTTGGAGTGGACATTTTTGAGAGCTGTCTACTCTGTTCTGAAATGTTAGACCCCAGTCTCTTCAGTCAGTTCATCAGCCCGACAGTGGCACGTCTGTTTCACTGTTGAGTTCTATTCTTCACATTCTGTTTGCCTCCCAGAAGTTGAGAACTGCAAGTGATTCGGAGATGCTAGCACCTTCAGAATGAATGCTCAAGAAGAAGGTTATTCTGGGAAGAAGGGACTCTACCCAGATATCTTTAGTTTGGGCTGAGGTCTTCCTTGGCAGAAACCAAATAGAACCTGGCTTATTAAAAACTATAAGTGGATTCAGGATAGGATTTATGACAAATTCCATATGCCTTGAACTTGACACATATCTCATATTTATTAAAATTAATAAGCAGATAAATATACTGTCACTAGCCCCAAGTATTTTTTGAGTATTTGCTCACTACTGATTTACCAAGAGGTTTTTAAGAAAAAAAAAGCAACCAACCAACCAACCAAACAAACAAACAAAAAACCCTGGAGAAGCTGAAAATCTAACTTGGGTGTGGGGAAGGTCATTCACAGACATATGGACATACACAGATATGACTAACAGTGCCAGGAAACCAAACTCGGGGCTACGCTAATGGCCACAGAAGGTCAAATTGTACCCCCATGCCTGGCCCACCTCAATGAGCAGGTGTGACATATGAAATACCATCATGTTCGTTTACACGTGGCTATCATAGGAAATGGAATCCCAACAAAGTTCTCAGTTCTGACTGGTCTCATGCATTTAATCCTTTTGCATATTACTGAACCCCTTTCTGGCTTTTTAGGAGCTCCTGAAGGGTTTAAGCCTTATTTGTTAGACCTTGGCTTAAGACATCTACTCAAACCACCTTTGTGAATTTCCAGGAGGTCCTTTGGCTACTGTTAAAAGTATTAATGGAGCAGAATATTAGCAATGCCTACTTGATACTTCCAGGGCCTGTGAACAGTGCTCCCAAGCTTGCATCATGTGGTGCATCAGGTCAGGCATTAATGAGGGAAGAGCGCGTGTGCTAGCCCTCCTGCTTAATTCAGGGCACACCTCTGGGGGGCCACACAGAGCCAGCGTCTGAGAGCAGAGCACAGTCCAACACGGCACTCTGAAGGCACACTTCCCCCTGGGACTCCCTGTGAATGCACCCTTAGCTAAAAAAGGAAAAGAAAATGTGGGGTTCCCTTGCCAGAAAAAGAAAAGCTGTGTTCACATGTTTTTTGTTTGTTTGTTTGTTTGTTGTTATTTTTCCTATTTACTGTCTCTCGTCACCTGCACAGGCTGCTAATAATCATAAGCTCATCCGACTGGGTTTTAAAATGTGATATTTACAACAGGAAATCAGAGTTGGGGTTTAGATTATTTTCTTAGGTTTAATCATATTTGCTCTTCCTCATTTATTTGGTTAGTTGCACATATGTTGGTGGCATCGACCCTCAGATGGGCCTTTGCAATCAGTGGAAGGCCATTAATCATGATGCTTGCCCCAGATTTTGAAAATCTGTAGCTCTCCCTGCCAATCTGAAAATCACCCAGGAGTGCTGGTTGAATCTAGCGTTCACGTGCAGCATCTTCATTTATGTCGTTCCCGCGTTGCACCAGCAAACCAGGTGTCATTGCTGGATGTTGCTGGATGAACAAGGAATGCACTTTTCTTCAGTCACAACTGTCAGTATCTCATTAGTTATCAGTGAACACATTTCTGTGAGCATTTTGAATATGTCAGAACTTATGAAATAACTTTCAAGGCTATACTGACTTTCTGACTTAAGATTTATACGTAACATTTACTCTGTAAGTTGGGGTGAGATAAGAGAACTATAAATTTCTGTTTCTCTTTTGGACATTCTTTCATCTGATAATATTCTCATAATAAAAAGTGTAGGCCCTCTGCTTTAACTTTTTTCCCCTACTTCCTCAACTATGTGGTAGATATATTGCAGTATTATATTACAATATTAGTGCATAATTGTAAGGCAAAATAAAATTCATAATTCTAAACAGTAAAAATTGTTTCTAATGACTGGATGGACTGCTGCTTTAGGAACTGTTTTGATTCCTGTGTCATTTTAGTTGGGTCATTTTAGGAATTTTGGAGGCAGCGCAGCCTTACAGTTCACATTTTATTGGGAAAGCAGGAACATTCTAGCACCATTGACTTGTAAATACAACTTGTCGATATTCCATAATTGGCGTGACTTTCTTTTACAATTACCTAGCACAGTTATTCTCCGTAGTGTCCTTCCCCCAAAACCCTGCAGGGACAGAGACAGAAGAGTGACCACCAAAATAGCAACAATAACAATAATGACCAATATTCTAAATATTGTGAAGGTCCCAATTCAGGGAGACATTAAAACCTGATGCCTTCTGGTTTCCAGATCTGTGTAATTAAATTCTGACTGATGAGTTTTCAGCAATGCGATGGAACTGGTGCCTCTCCTCTGAGAGACCGGGGAACCAGAATTTGGGTTTAATCTACAATGTCAGTCTGAGACCAGGTGAATTGTGCTTTCTTAAAAATTGTTAGCAGATGTGACCCCTCATTGTCTGCAGAGGCTCTTTAGAAATGCGTCCAGACAAAGGAAATTCTTGGATCTTGCCTTTTGAAAGATGAGGTACCAGGTGAGGCTGGGGGCCTCCCCACATGCCTGCTGCAGTGTGGAGCAGGCTGGGCTTTACCACAGGACCCAGGGTAGCTAAGGAGCCTTTTCAACTGAAAAAATAGGGAGGAAATTTGTAGTGGTTTTAAAGAAGTCGTTTTACCTCGCACATTATGGGTATTTTATTGTCTACATACAGAGGATAACTAGCTGAATAGACTTTAAGTGGTTGGCTAGTAGCCAAAATAGGAAATGTTGTAGACGTCTGTTCCCCTGATTTCCAGATTCTAAAACGAACTGGCTGGGCGGTCTGTTTCATACACACACCCCGCCTCCTCCCCTCCGCCAGTCCCTCAAGTACAAATAGGTACAGGTGAAGGAAGAAATAAAGGGGTTTCTCTCTGGTCCTCCTGTTCGTTTGTGCCCGGGACTCTTGTCCCAGGAGAGACAACCATTGGATGCAACACTGCAAGTAGGAAAGCCTTTTTTAAGTGTTTGTTTATAATTTATATGGAACTGTGTAAATATATCCGTAGATCTCGATTCTAAACATATGAAGCAATGCAATTCATGTGGTATTTGAACTGGGGCTCGGAAAAGAAATCAAATGAGGCGCCATCATCAAATCACAGTACAGCTGGAGAAGGTATGGTAGAAGGAACACCTGGGGTTTGGCCGCAGTGCCATCTGCTGTTGTTCTCTGTTCCCTCTAGTCTAAGCCTGGAATGGCGCCGATAAGACCCTCTGGCAGAGGCGTCCTTAGAAGCACCTGCAGTGTACTCCTGACGGTCACTCTCACGTGCCTCTCCATCACTGAAAAATTCGCGAGGTGAGGTGTCAGGGAGGCTCATTTGGGTCAGGAGTCACGTGTGAGCTTTCCCTGCCACAAATAATAGGGTCTGATTTGACACTTGAGTGTGGATTTGTTGATTTAAAGCCTGTAACATTATTTTGGGGAGAGGATTATCCATTTGTGGATCATACTAGTAAACTGAATGCAATATAAATAATTTATTTGGGGATTCAGAGTCGCTAATCCAGATTGATTAGTTGTCTGCTGGAAAAATTCATGTGGCCACAAGGATTTTTGGCACCTTTTCTCCCTACAGCTTCCTCATTCTTTTCCTCTTCTTCAGGTTTTACTCAGCTCCAGGCAACTCTGTTCCCTTGGCACCGCCTTGTCGTTAAGGAAATCTCCTGGGCCATCGCAAACAGAGGTGGTGGTGGGGGTCACATTCACTTGCAGCTGACCCTGCCCCATCACAGTTGTTAATTTCTATACTCGGTTGATTTTAACCCAAAGGGAGCAGGGGAGTCTCATATGTCTTATCCACAGGCATCGTATGGCGAATATCCAAAGAGAGAAGTGTAAAGGATGTTGTGGTGAGGCCCAGCAAAATAGGGATAGGCGTCCAACAATCTCTCCATGAAGGAAAGTCAGTGTTTTCTTAGATCTCTGTAGGTATTTTGCAACCAGAAAGCTTCTCAGCAAGCAGCATTTGTAAACTCAAGAGATGAATAAGGAGAAGCCAAATCACAGCTTCCGAATAGGTCAGATCAGCAAAGGAGAGCTGCCATGATAAGGCTGACACTGAGCATCGGTTAAGGGCAAATCAGTTGTCCAGGTCACTTAAAGACTTGTATGTACCTCAATTTTCTCAGAAGTAATTTAGCAGATAGTTATTAAGAATGTACTGGAGTGCTCACTTCGGCAGCACACATACTAAAATGTGCCGGGTACCTTTGGACTGTGTACTGGATGCATTGAGGGAATACAGTCATGGTGCAGACATCCTGTCCTGGAGGACCTGATAGTCTGGTAAGGGGGAAAAGGCCTCGTTCATTCACTCGTTCAACAAATGTTTATCAAGCGCATTCCGAGAACCAGATACTACACTGAGCAAAACAAAGTCTCTGCCCTTACGGTGCTCACTTACTGGTGGGAGGAAAAGAGAATAAACTATTTATATAAATATAATACCAATATATATGACTTACCAAGTGGCTTTAAATATTATGAAGAAAAGTAAATCAAGATAAGGGATCAACCATGAAGGATATGGAAACTATTTTGCAGAAGGAGGTCAGGGTAGGCCTTGCTAGTCTGTTGACATTTGAGTTGAGACTTGTCAAAGGAGAAAAAGAGAATTATGCAGATATTCAGGACTTTTGCTCTAGAAAGAGGGAGGAGTAAACATAAAGGCCCTGAGGCATGTTTGAGAAACAGTCAGAGGGTCAGTGTGGCTTAAAGGATGTGAATGAAAGAGGAGCGATTGGAGATGGGGTAGCAAGAAGCCAAATGACACTTGTAGGCCAAGGAAGGGACTTGGCAAATCCTGGATAAACTGTGATATGCTCTACAGAGGAATGCGGACACCGAGTCCAGCCATTTCTTGATGCGGGCATGCCCTGAGCCCCTGCGCTGCGTTGTCAGAGAAAGAGACTCTCGTCTGCCATGGCAATATCTTTTAGCATCCCTGGAGGTTTTCTCTTATGTGAGTATTACTGACAGAGGACCCACCTCCATGGGATATTTGGCTTCACGTGCCCTCTCATGCAAACAGTTCTTTTCTCGTTTATGAAAGTCTAAACGGCGGGGGGAGGGAGGGGGCTGCTGCTGAACCCTTACCTCGGGCCGCCACCTAGATGGCGATCCACGGGTCTCAAGTGCATTACCTCGAAGCTTGACTTTTCCCCCAGTAGTTGGCAGATTTAGCAAACAGAAATACAAGATGCCAAGTAAAATTGGAATTGCAGATCAACAACAAGTAATTTTTTTTTCAAGTACAACTATACAAAAAAAGGATTCACTGTTTATCTGAAGCAAGTCCTGTATTTTATCTGGTCGCAGGTCCTAAACCCCTGCACACTCCCATGGACGTTCCATGGGCAACAGTAACAGCAGTAGAGTCGAAGGCTTGGTTCATCTGTGGTGATTTCAGCGATCACAAAGGGCTAAACCACTGGAATTTAACCCACTGGAAAGGAGACCCGGGAAGAGCACCACGAAGTTCTAGTGACTTGACTGCTTAAATTCCATTCCTCCCGCATCTGCTGGTACCTAGCCCCGTCGTTGTCTTGGAACAATAAGCCACTTGTATGGCACAGTCAACAGATACAATGCTGTAGCTGAGACCCACTCAACCTGTATAAGCCAGTGTGTAAGTTTAATTAGTGGGGTATGAATTGAGTAGGGCACTGGGACGGTGCATGAGTCACCTCTTCAAAGGGAGTGTATCTTGTCACGAGATGCAGGTGTTGGCACACCGTTCGCCTCGTGAAAGATGGTGAAAGCAGAACATCAGTCAAATAACAGCGCACTGGAAAGTTCCACATCCGTTGGTAACATAGAGAAAAGACATTTAGGTTGACTTGAAAAGAGAAGATCCTTTCTCTTTTTTTAATGCTGTTTGGGGACACTAAATATATATGTTTTCATTTGGGATAGAAGACCGATTTGCTAGATGACGACAAATCTTGTCTGAATATCTTGTAAGAACATGGTGTGATCTTTGTACCCTCCCACTTGAAGAAAGGGTAATGTTCACAGATTCAAGGAAAACAGTTTTGGAAAGGAGGGTTAAACTCTGCTGGGCTTGAGAGACAGATGATGGCGAAACTAACGAATTTGGTGATAATAATCGTGCCCATAGCTCACATTCGTTGTGGACTTCCTCCGTGCGGGTGTGTTAGTTTGGGTCCTCCAAGAAGAAGTGTTTCCTCGTTTATAAGGTGGGATGTCATCACCTTCCCAGGAAATGTTTTAGTTGCTGTCATGTTTTGAGCTTTAACAATGTTAGTTCCTGTTTTCCCTTGGGTTGCTCTCTTATCTAAGATGGTCGTCTCCTCCTTTATTTCCCATCTCATCCTCCCAGGTGTCTGCCTCAGCCTTGCTCCGGCACCCACAGGCTCAACTATGTCCTCAGAACTGACAGAGCTGTTACTGTGCAGATTCCATGTGTGAACGTACATCTGTGGACGTGTGTATATATAAAGTGCCTGGAACGTGCAGTGACCTATAGGAGACACACAAGAAAGTGTAGCCTGCCTTCTCCTTCATGCACCTCCTTGCCTCATGCACATGAACTCTGTGCTAAAGACCAATCTAGAATGTGTCTTTGTCTTGTTTTAAATTTTGGAGGTAAAATTACATTTTTGCAGAAAAATTACGTTCCTATTTTTCTTATGAATATTCTTCACTCTTTTTACCACAGTCTCAAGCATTGTTAGTCTGTGGCTCCACAATGGATATTTTTAAAACAATGGGCTAAATTTTCATTTTCATTTTCTGCTGGAGGTGGAGTGTATAAAATGAAATTAGTTGTAAGGTATTTATATCAGACGCCATTGTGTTTGTTGGATGGCATAAAACCATTATGATTGCCAATAAATTTGAAAGTATTTCAATTGCAAAAGAGGTAGGAATGTAGTTTTATTGAAAACATAAAATGTTTATTTCCAGTCCCCATTTTTTGTGCAGTACAATGGAAATTTGCTCCTCATCCCTTTGATTTGAGATTTCTGAATTATTTAAGAGTCCCTTAATTCTCCATTTCAAGTGAGCAAGACAAAGTTCATTAGGATATCTGATTCCTAGCATGTCCCCCATTCACAGATCATGTTAACTCCATAGAGAGGTTTATCTTCTTGTAAGATTGCAAATGCTGTCCAAACTGAAAGCTTTTCAATCTAATGCATTCTTACAGCTTAGGGCTCTAAGTAAGATCCTGAACCATAGAGAGGGGAACAGTGAGGCACCTTGTTGTCAGAGCATCAGCCAGTTCTAAAGGTAGCAGTGCCCAGAACATGCATGCCCCTTGAGGTCTAGTGGATTTGCAAATTGATATCATGAAATATATGTAAGTAAAACTCAGCGCACGCCAGCACATGCTCTTCACCAATGGTTGCCAACTGGTGGTCCTTGAAGGGGACCCAAAGAAAAAAATCTTAAATTATTTGTTTTTTGTCCCTAGAAATTAGAAACTGCTGCTTGACAATTTTAGCTTTTGACTGTTCGTGAGCTCACTGGCTGTCTTACACTCACACGGACTCTAGCAGTTATAATTTGGGTTCATTTAATAAGAGGTGTGGGGGGCGGAGTTGAATTATCCATTATTTAGTAAAGATGGTAAGTTAAATACTTTGATAAATAGGCTCCATGAGAGGAAAATATTACAAGATGCCCTTAATGGTGAAAAGGTGCAGAAGCCTCTGCTGTAGGCCAGCGGTTAATCATAGACTCTCACCTTCTCTTTTGGAAGGAGAGAAAAGCAGGTACCAGTGAGAGCAGGTAAAAACCAGTTGTCCCAGGAGCCACCCATCATCTCCATGATGTATCCCTCCGTTCACTCTTTCAACAGAGGTTGTTGAACTCACCGCTGTCTGAGCAGAACTGCTAATGTGGGGCAATGGAGAAAGCGGCTCAGGGTAGGAGCCTCGGGCTGCTCTTAGCTACATAAGTTAACCCAGGAAATCGTACTTTTACAGGATCTTAACAAAGTTTGGGCAGCCTCATCATTCATAATTGTGTAGCACACTTGAGATCCGGGTACATATCTCTTTCTGTATGGATTCTGTGCATCAATCAGAGAGGTAAGAAAACCAACCTTGGTTGAATAACAACGTGTGCCAGACACTTTGAATTGTGTGGCTGTGTTGTCTTACTTTGGCCTAATCTAAGAGGTAGAGGATGCGGAAAAGGAGGTTCAGGGAGGTTGAGGCACATGCCCGTGGTCAGTAACACGTGAGGTGCAGAGGAAATACCGCCTTGTCTTCCTGGGGGCGGGCTCTGACGTTAAACAGGTCATGGAGAGGGAGGTGCTTTGAAATGTTGTGGAATGCTTTACACTCAACAGCCATAATAATCTCAAGTAACTGGTATTATTAGTACTGTAATTGTGTGATTTCAGTGTGTTTTCTCCATGTCCTGTGCCCTCTTCCCAGGGAAATTGTAAACTTAAGGTTAGAGAATGACGGTTGTGATGATACACTTATGGTGGTAGTGGTGGTGGTGAATTAGTTAAAACTAGATAACTCATCAGGTTTTTTTTGACTGAACATCAATAAATGAAAACAGTAATATGTCACCATACGCTGAAATAAGTGATAAGGGAGTCTGCAGAATTCCACGTTTCCCCAGGGACACTTTTATGGACCGTGGGTGACATGTGACCGTCTGACGTAGGGACCAAATGAGGGAGATGGCATTTTATTAATAACAAATTCATTATTATGTTTTAGAAGGTGCAAAAATAAATATAAATAGAAGCCCCAGTGTCTTCTTTGGGGTACCCCTAATGTGTGTTTTGGGAGACCACTATTCTAAACTGTAGAGAGTAGACTGCCCTTGAGGGCAGAAGCCAACGCCCAAACATAGTGTCTGACAATCTAAGTACTTTTCAAATGAATGAGTGAGTGAGCAAATGAGTGCATGAATGTATCTTGCCCTCGGGAATCTGAAGTCTTTTTTCCCCTTATCCTTATCTTGCCCCTCTCTCCATTCATCTCCCTACTGGTAACCACTAGTTTGTTCTCTATAGCTGTGAAAACGTCTTTTTTGTTTTGTTTTGTTTTGTTGTTTTTTGCTGAGCTCTATCTGACATACAACACTGTGTATGTTGGAAGTGTACAACATCTTGATTTGATACATTTACATTGCAGTGTGATTGCCATTGTAGCATTAGCTGACCCCTCAATCACATCACATGATTGTCATTTCCTAATGTTGGGGATAATTAAGATCTAGTCTCTTAGGAAGTTTAATGTTTCTAGTACAGTTTTGCTGTCTGTAATCACTGTACTGCACATTAGGTCTTTAGGACTTACTTGTCTACTAGTTGCAGGTGTTCACCCTGAAATAATAATGTCTCTCCCGTTCTCCCTCCCCACCCCTGGTAACCACCATTTTAGTTTATAGTCTGTTAAGGGATAAATCACATATATTTAGAAGTAATTCCTCCTCTTTCCAATCCATCCTTTGTTAATCACACATGCTTACCTAGTATGTGTGCTAATCCTTGTGTTAGGCAGTGGGACCATAGAGAGAAATGAGATGCAGACCCAGTGCTCATCAAGGGCACAGCCTAGCGAGGGAGATGGCTATTTAAATAGATATTTGCCATAATCTGTGATTGGGGTCTTCTGAAGGTATTTGGGTGGTGTTTGGAGCCCATGATGGAACTAGGTACAAATAATAAAAGCTATGCAAGAGGCAGCAGTAGTTAAGTTATAGGTGTTTGTAGAAGAGCTTTATTAGATGTTTGATCTAAATATTGAAGTGTGTGTATGTTCCTCGATATTTCCTCTGACCTCCTTGCCCCTTAGAATGAGCTCCAAACCTCCATTCCACACTCTTGAGGAAATCTAAATTTCACCCCCAGATTTCTGCACGTTTCTGGAAGGGCTTTTGGGCTAAAGTTCCCTTCAGTCTCTGGCTTTCTGCACCTGCTGAGTCAGTTAAATCGATAGATCCTCTCGCAAGCTGCAGTGCTCTCTTCCACGCCTTGTGCTCAGAGGTTGGGGTCAGCCCCTTCTGCATACTTCTGTACTGCGCACACACAGCACTTACGTGAGTAGCTGGCACTGGTGAAGTTGTGTGGTGACCGGGTTGGGGAGGGAGCACTGAGGTTGTGTCTCAGATCACCCAGACCGCTTCACACTGATTTTGGACAATCCTTCTTAAAAATGCTTAGGTGGCTGTGCCGTGTCCCCACTGCCCCCTCTCTTCTCCCTGAGCTGCTCCTTGCTCTTGTTTAGTTCTAAATGCAGAGGAGTTTCACGCTATCTTATTACTTCCTTGCATTTTGGACATTGATGTTCTTGGGGGGAGGGGGCCCCCTATATTAATAAGAAATGTACCACCAGTGTGTTTTCCTCATCAGTGAATTCTGGTACTCTTGATAATCTGATACGTGGGATCGGTAGCTTCTATATGTGTGGGAGGGAAGATGCAAACCTCTTTATTAATAAAGCAAAAAGAGCATTTGACCCACCACATAAGGCTCAGTGTGGCCAAGGCATTGTGTTTCTGAATAGTTTCTTAGACGCTGTGGTCCTATCACGTTTAATTCATCCAGCAGTGTTTCCCTTGGAGTGGAGCTTGCTGACTGACTGGCTGACAGATAGAAAGCATCCATAAATGAGAGAAGGAGACGAAATTACAATGTGACTTTGTTGGCATCCACCTTTCGAACCGAGGCCTTCCCCACTTTACTCTAATTCAATTTAGTAGATGTTGGATGGAAACTAATACAGTTAAAAAGAACTTCATATAATCTCACTAACATTCTTTGAACACGATGCTCAAGGTTTCCTGGTCAAGGATATTTGCATTTGCATTTACAGAACAGTTAGAGGCAGAATTCGGTGCGTGTGAAAAGTCCTTGCTTTGAGAATGACATTCCCAAGCTGTCAAAGTCTGATGCACTCAAAGCTAAAACCGGAATTGCCTCTCATTCTGTAAACATTGAAGAAGAGGCTTAGCGTGGTACCAGTGAATTTGCTAGCCAAGGAGGTAGCCTACTGGCTTGGGATCAGCAAAAAAACCAAACAAACAAAAAGGCTATTTGTTGTGTTTAAATTGTCATAAAATTCAAGCTTAAGGGATGCAGTGAGAAAGTATTACAAGCAGTCATCATCCAACATTTTCCTGCCGGCCACTCAGCCACTTGGACACTATTTGCATCATTTAGGGTATAAGCAAAATACATGAATCTCTGTTGCTTGACTGTTCTTATCTCCAACTTCTTGATGTTTATTTACAGTGAACCACAGAAATATTCACGCTAAATCTTCACATATTATATTCATCCATTCAACCAGTATTTATTTATTAAACATCTGCTGTGTGCCTGACACAGTTCCAGGCGCGATGAAGCCCAGGGCAGTAGAGAGATGTGCCCCGGATAACACACGGGTTAGCGGTAGAACCGAGACCCTGAAGGTCCAGTCCCCTGTCCAGCGTTCTTTCTACTGTCTTACTGCTCTGCTTTTCTTAGGCTCATGCTTCACCCAGAAAGTAAACTGAAATCAAATAGTTCCTCGAAAGGCTATTGAAATCATTCTCTTAATTTGCCAACAAGGTGTAAAGTTTATGTGAAAGTCATTTGTTTCGAATTTTGAATCAAACTATCACAGTTTTAACATGACATTTATTTGGGAGATATCCTGAATAACGTCTGCCAAGGCCACCGTGTTTATAAAGCATATTGGATGCTCCATGAAGGCGAGGACCGTTTACCCCCTTCTCACTCACCATTTTCCCCTTAGCACGGTGCCGACCGCGTTGCGTGTGTCCACACGTATCTGTCGCATGTGCAGAGCCGAGTGCCTTAGGTGTCCCTGTTGTCTGGTGTGGTGTGTGTGCAGCACGGGCTCTTCACAGATGTCTGCTGCTGCTAAGATTATACATGGCGTTAGCCATGTTCAGCAGGCCTCTGCATGTCATTCCTGGCCCACCTCCTCCTGTATTCAGTGCTTAGATGGCCATCAAGCAGCTTGCAGTTTTGCTTGCCCGGAGGTCCGCAGGCTGCAGACACAGCAAGGTGGTTTTGTGGCAAGGTGGGAAGTTTGCAGGGAGGAAGGGTTTCCTCTGGGACTTGGCTGGGGCTAGCACCGTTTCAGTCTCCACGGTCCATGGTCCTCTCCATTCTCCACCACCACCGTCCTCATCTGCGCACAGCTGTCAGCTTTCCTAAGTGTGGCACTCAGACAGAAAATCTTGTATGGAACAGAGCTAGGCATAACTAGTCACAGCGAGGTGAATGCATGTTACCTGGCAAAGCTGACTTTGACATGAAGGGATCGTTGCAGGGAGAGGTTGAACAGAGCAAAGCAAAGTAAGAAGAAAATAGAAATGCGTCCTGTGTGAGCATTTAAACAAGTACATGTGTGAAAAGAAAGACCAGTTCATATGACTTTAACAAGCATCTTAAACTCTGCTTTATGGAAAAGCATAAATATAAGACATGGTCTCTCTCTTGTTCACTCTTCTTTTTCATGATCTTGTAGGGTAAAGAAGTTATGTAAAATTTGAAGAAATGGTAGTTTTTGAGTTTGATAGTTTTTCTTATCGGAGGAAGCTGGTGTTTGGAAGGAAGAGTGAAGTCCTCTGATTTGAGCTTTGACAGGTGCGTGTGTGGAAGGAAGAGGGGTGGGAGACCCTTGACGTTGTCACCTACCTGTGAAATGTTTTTTAAAACATTCAGACGCGGACCTCTTCACCTATGAACTGTAACTGTCCTTGGGAAATGTACTTAACCTCTCTGTGCCACAGCTTCTTGATCTGTGAAATGGGACTAGTGATTGTTGCCTTTCTCTCCCAAGGGTTTAATAAGGATGTAAGGGGATAATGTATCTGGAAGCACTTTATAAGCAGTCAATCCAAGTATAAAATGAGCTGTCATGATAATTTCAGGTCATTAGGGATTCCTTCATTTCCATCCCTGGTCCCCTGAAAAATACCAGTAGGCTACAGAGTATATTCCACACATTTTTTTCTTTCAACCCAACAGTTCTTAGTTTTCAAGCGAATATGATTACAGAGCTATCGTGTGGGAAATGAAGATTCCTCTCTGTGGGCAGTGTATTTTACCATTTGGCGCCTGACTTCCCCTCTATGCCTACTGAAAGGCATTCTTTCTGCATTTCCTGTGATACCATTTTTACCCTCCATTCTGAATAAACTGGAATTCTAAATTTTTCAAAGATAATTTTTAAAAAAGAAAGCATCCCAAATTATCTCATATAGTCCAAACAAATGCACAAGTTGAAACTCACAATTTCTAATGATATTCCAGCTGGTCCAGAAATCTCCTGAGCAATCGTTAACCTGTGTTAGTCTGTCGGTGTTTGACTTCAAATTGACTCGTTTATTGACTCTTAAGCTCCCTGGAATCCCCAGATTTTTTTTCTTACTTGCATTGAATATATTCACCCTAGTGACCTTTAGATCCACTTTCAGTTGGCTTTTACTTAAATTCTTCTTTTTCTGGGACAGTCAACTCAGAAGCAAGATAGACTCTAACCCTGTGTGTTGTTTTGGCAAATAGATCTCACTGGGTGGTGAGAGTTACAGGGTTGTTTCCAGTAATTCTTATGTGTATTTTGTGGTCTTAAAAGGAAATATTAGTGTCCTCCTTCTTAAGCCACTGGTCCTAAAGATCTGTCAAGCATAGACTTTAAATTCCCTGACAAATTATCTCTAAGGAGTGGAAAGAAGTTTTGAGCACCTAATTCCGATTTTTTATGTCTGCTTTTGAGCTTCTCTCTCTCCCCCCTCATAACCCCTGACCACCAAATACTCTTCAAGACATTGAAGCTTATTGTAAAAAAGACAATAATACATTTCCTTGAAAAAAGACATCCCGGATACATTGGGGGGGCTAGGTTACGTTTGCCTTTTCATGCATTTTTCTGGTTGAACTGAAATCTCTCACCTCTCCTTCTCGGGAAAATCTTTGACTCTGCCTGTGTAGGATAAGCATGGTTCAGCCATTCCCAAGACTCTTTTTTTTTCTTTCTATGTAGTACCTACCAAGGAGGCTCTTACTTATAATCTGACATGTATGACATAAATCGGTGGAGAAGAGCCTCCTTTGTTAAATGGTTCATTCACTTCACTGGCCTGAGGAAACGTATATGAACCACAATGAATCACAACAATTACTAGTTTAATTCCTTTCTTACCCTGTATTCATTTAAAAGGTTTGCTCTCTAAATGTAGGACCTGTAGATAAAAGGTTTCTCTCAAAATCACGCTCTTTTCAAGATGTTTTCATTAGTTGGTATTCGTTTAAGTGGGTTCTACTCTGCATACCATTAAAGGTGTGCATAAATGTTTTTATTGGTTTCTTCCCTATCTTCCACTTTTATATTTCCTCCATAAGAGGCAATGCCATTAACCTTAGCAGTGCTGAGTGTGATTGTCTTTCGATCAGCCCCATCATTGCAAACCACTGATCCATAGCTTACATTACTTAAACCACTGGTTCCTAAACAGAAAAATAGCCCCATTACCTTCCTTGGAATGGCAATAGGCTGTCTGAAAAATCCTTTCAAGAAGAAGAGTGAGCAAAAGTACTCCCTCGTTCCTTTGGGAGTAGTCCTTTCTTTGATAGAAATGTTGTAGCGATAGAACCTGAGTTTCCTATTTTAACTCTACGTGAAACATTTATTGAGTGCCTGCTGTGTTCAGGGTGCTGTTTAAGATACAGGGGTGATGCCAAGATTCTTGAATGCAGTCCTTTAAGATACATACTCTTTTTCCTGCAGGTGAGAGACATGTGTGCTCCTAATAATAATGCCAGGTAACAATGCTAAGTGCTCGAAGAGTGAAGCAGACAGAGTGCTCTGAGGATGGACAAGAGGGACTGCTTTAATTCAGACTTTACAGACAGGGAGCAGAAAGTTAGATTTCACCCAGAAGAGAAGAAAAGGGAGGAGGAAAGAGGAAGGAGCATGTTCAAATCAGTGAAACAGCCACCAAAATCATTGTGTGGTCTGAAAGTTTATGGTGAGCTTTGAAAATAGCCACAGAGTCTAGTTTGACTTGTGCAGAGTAAGATGAGGGGGAACAGGAAGGCATAGTGTCTACAAGGGTGCTATGGTTTTAGCCTTCCCTTTTAGGCTCTCCTTGGGGTATAAATCCAAGATGCTACCAGTCCACACATGTTGGTGGGCTCACTGTCTTTAGAGTTTGTCTTAATCCCAACCCGTCACTCACCCAATCAGTGTTGGAGAAGGCATTGAATTAGGAACCCAGATAACTGCATTCCATTCCTGGCCCAGCCATTAAGTAGCTCTTGGATACATAACAGTTCCTCTCTGAGCCTTGATTTACTCTTCTGCGGATTGGCGATGTAATAGTACCTAAATCGTGGTTGTTAGGAGTCCTAAATGAGATCAGGCACAAAAAGTGTTTAGCATAGGTCTCCATTCCATCAGTGGAAGCTACAAATTTGAAATTATATTTTGATACTTCATTGTCCATCTTAAATGAACTGGACTTTATTTTAGTTATTGATAATTTATAACACCCTGAGGGGGGCGGGGGGAAGCCCTCAGTTCAACGTGGCTGCATTAATTTGGAAATAAGATCCAGTTTATCTCCTTCACAATAAAAATCACTCTAAGAAAAGTGTTCACTTGTGTTGGTCAAGCAGGTGTATTGAAAATTTTGAGACCTGAAGCTTATAAAATTGTACTTTCATGCATATCTAAAATAATCATATAATAGAGCTCTTTTCCATTGCTTGACAGTTGTTCTCAAGTGTTCTGGGAAGATGGGCTTCTTTAGTTACATACAAGTGCAGAGTGCAGAGGTTTTCCTTCGCTAACAGAGTCTCATCCTGTATCAGAAGGCTCCACAGATCCCTCAGATCACTGTCAGCATTTACTGCTGATACAGCAGTTTTGCATCTGGATCTTTTCATTGATTACTATTTTACCTCCCTTTTCAACCTTTTGAACTTCCCTATGAACTTGGAAAAGACACAAGTGTTTGAAAGCTTGACCTAGGTCTATCTTAGGCCATAGAGAAGAGAGTTTTAACTTATGTTCCCCAAATGGGGCCACTACCTCTTTCATTTTTCTTTCTGATTTAATCTCTACATCTGTAGGAGGAAAGTTTTCACTTAAGCACAACCTTTAAGAAAAGCGTTTTTGTTAAAGGGAAATCTTAACGGGGAGAACTAAAGATAGCGAATTTGAAGAAAATGTCTGGCAACGCAGGCTTCTGCAAGTTTGAAGCTCTTGGTGAAATCTCAAACAGTCGGAATGGAAAATTACCCAGTCTGTTTCCTCAAGATAGACTTGTTTGTACAGCTACTCAGAGTTTAAATGGCAGAACAGTAGGTACACACGCTGTACTTGTAAGCTGTGTTTGTATTACAATGCTGTGTTTTTAACCTCCTTTTAGTTTGGAACACAAGCTGGTTAATGTCTTAGTTCTTTGCTTCCTGGATTATGAGTGAATAGCCTGGTTGTATTGAGTAACCAGAAAGGAACAAACAGGCGAATGACTTCACTAAGAATATTTCTCTCTTGCCTCTTAGGTTTTTACTTCTGTTTTGTATGAAGAATATTTTAAAATTAGATATTGAGTCTCACTCTCATGAGATCAAAGAATTTTCAAATATCTGAGGGTTCTTGAGTGTATCCTTGTTTTGTGGAGCCCTGTTAAAGGTCTGAGTCTTAAAAAACTTGAATCCATGAGCAGACATGGTCCTCTCAATGAGCAAATGAGCGATGGATGACTTAAAAATAATTTTTTTCCTTATTCATTATGGCTCTCTCCACAGTTATCACCATGCTTAGTAGTAAAATATAATTCATCTCTGATCATATTTTATATGCTATAGGCAATAGCACTGATAGCTAACATTTGTATTATACCCCGGAGATTTATAGAACACTTTCCTATGCATTATCTCATGGGGAATTTTATGGATCTTCTTCTAAGTATAATTACATGATATTCAAGTAGATCTAAACACATTTCACTTGAGTCTGAGTAATAAGTGTATTGAATTTTTAAAATATTGACACCTGTCTGAAATTTTTGAGAATAAGGCATTTTAGAAATTAGATTCCAAGAACTCTGAATCCACATTTGTATTAAGTAAAGTAATATTAAAGAAAATGTCATTACAGTGTGATATAGCTATTTCTTTATTTTGGTAGTTAGCCTGCAGGCATTGAACTTGCTAAATAAGTCTCTACAATGAATGATCCAGGGCAGCCAATTTTATTTCTGTTTCATATAATAGTTCTTTCTCATGAAAATACACTAGCAAAATTGTCATCTTTACAGATGTGTGTGTATAGTTTGTACACATATGATTTGTATATATATGAACCTTCACTTTGTTATAAAGATTGGAAGGCTTACAAAGAATAACTATAGTAAAACGGAAAATAAAAACAAGTGAAAGAATGAGGATAGGGAAATACGTAAAGTAGGAAGGGAATATCAGAGAAAAAAATGTGAACCCGGGTTCTACTGTGCTGTTCTACTTAGTTAATAGCACTGAGCCGTAAGTTTGGTTCTGAACTCCCTGGCAGCCAAAGGGAAAAGAGAAATTCATATGATTGTTTATGTGATTCTCATTGCCTGTGAGGTGATACATACCAGTTCCTCAAGGGAAGGAAGATTTTCCCGGCACTTAGTTTTAATAATTTTTTTGTATGTAGAAGTTCAACAGGAAGACACTGACGGATACAGTGGCATTTGGTGTTATTAAAGTGGATGCAATAGAGGATTTGGTAAGATAGCTTCTTTTAGGGTCCACTAACTGGAAGCTGAGAAACTAATTCAAATGTCCAACTCAGTGAAAACTATTTGGGATGATCCATGACAGAACTTGCTTCTCATCCATCAGAAAATTTATAAAAGCTAGAGAAATTTACATTGTGATCTTTCTAAACTGTGGAAGTAGGTAGATCTCACGGTCTTCACATGGCTTTAAACATTTCTTGCAGCTACACTTTTGATTAAAGTTCTCATTGATGTATTTTAAGAACTGATTATTTGCTTTAAGACTGGATCCTTATCCTTTACAGAGTAAACAAGCAGAGTTTGCCTCACAAGGTGGGAACTGTAGCTCCTTCAGAAGACACTTGCATGGGTGTGTGGAAAACAGGTGTCTGCCATTGTGGTTATTTTTAAAGTATTTTTTAAAATTATCAAGTATCTCCCTGGTTATTTGAAGATGCCATTAGCAGCAGAACAAGTCTATTGTTGGTTAAAGAGGAACAAGACTCAGAATGCAGGGCCTTTTGAGAGAGTCAGCACATGCTGATATAATTCTTCTCCAAATAGAAATGATTGATATCAGATTCTTGTCTGTAAGCACTCTCCCCGAGTGGAAAGAACTCTGGGTTCTTCGAGGGGAGTGACAGGGTAGGTTCTGTCCGAGCCAGGTCACCTACAAAAGCAAATGCCAGTGCTGCCTCGTAAGGTGCTTGTTGGCAGTTCTCAGCCACCGCTGGCCTGGCGACCTTTCCTTTGAGTTTCATCCAGAGCGCTCATCTGGGAGAGAACTTTGCCACCTACAATATTACGTGGAGACACCACTGTTGCTTAGGACCGAAAGGGTAATTTACACATGGGATAAAACAGTAGGTGTGACGATGTGTGTTTTGACAACTGCCGTTTCCTCATGCAGTGATCAGAGTTTCTCTTTTGACTCCGTTCATTCATTGCAGAAAGGTGTGGGCTGGTACTCGGGATGGGGAATTCTAGAAAAGTCTTCGCTCATAGTGGAAACCACATGGAGCACGGTAACGTTAACCACTTATTGAGCTGTGGACCCTGACGTTGTACTGTTAAGCATAACAGTACAAAAAGAGGGTTTTGTTCCCCATACACCTAATTTCTGGCTACAGTTAGTTTTTAGTGTGTAACTTCAGATTTATTTCATCAGAGAGCAACTGGGAGGTCCCAAGACAGTGACTAAGTGGGAATATGCAGCAATGACGGGCGAAAGCTTAGTTTCTAAGAATCTCGATTTTGTGGAAATCCCCCTTAGACTAATGATGGGAGGGAAAACATGTGGTGTGTGTTTGGCAGATCATTCCCCAACAGGATGTTTCATTTTTTGTGTTTAGTCTTCGTCCATAGTAACAATTATAATGAATGCATCAAAAATAAAGCATGCAGACCTTGTGACCTATCTTGTAATCAGCACAAATTAGTTTGGGGGCAGGAAAATCCAGCTGCATATTCGTTTTATTAGATGTTCCCAAACATTTTATTGCAGTATTTTGGAAAAAACAGCCACAAACAAATCTAAGTCTTCAATGTGTTTCCTATTCAATATGTATTTTGTTTTTGAAGGATAATTAAATTGTATGTTTATAATTCCTTTGTTCCTAATTCATCCAAATGCTGTCTTTTGGGAAAATAGATTCAGTGTAAGGAGATTATTCCTTTTCCCGACAACCTGTTCCTAGATAGCCCGCTGCTCTCCCTCCAAATGTTCTCCAAACTTTAAAAATGCTTTTAAAAGTTTAAACCATTACTTTTCACTTGGTTCTTTTTTTTTTAAACTGTTTTCACTTATGTATTTATTTTACAATATCATTTTTTAATCAAAGTATAGTTGATGCACAATATTATATGTTACAAGTATACAATATAGCTTATAATTTTTAAAGGTTATACTTCATTTAGAGTTATAAAATATTGGCTATCTACTTTTCAGTTGGTTCTAAAGATAGTGATTGAAATACAGGTTTTTTTTTTTTTTTCCAAAATGATCAGGTTTGCTACTGTTAATTGAGTGACCATAATGAGCTGAGCACTGTATAGGCTTTTTATCTTACTTAATCCTTTTTTTATCTTGTTTTTTTTTTGTTTTTTTTTTTTTTGACAGGGGAGGTAGTTAGGTTTATCTATTATTTTTTTTTTTTATTTAATGGAGGTACTGGGAATTGAACCCATGACCTCGTGCATGCTAAGCATGCGCTCTGCCACTGAGCTATACCTGTCCCCCTTACTCAATCCTCTTTTTATTGATGAGGAGACTGAGGCTCAGAAAGTTTAAATACATTGCACAGGTCACATGGCTACTAAGTGGCAGAATGGAACCATTCCTTCCTTTGACATTGAACACACACTTACTGAGACTCACTTTGTGCCAGGTGCCTGTCCAGTGACACAGGATGTATCAGCGAACAAAGCACCGAAAACCCCTGCCCCTCCAGGAGCTGACATTCTAGGTGATGGAGACAGGGACTTAAAATAGAAATCAGAAAAATGTGTAGTGTGTCAGCTGGTGAGAAGTGGAGAAAAACTAAGAAAAGAAGTGGGGTAGGGAGTCAGGAGTAGTCTGAGTTTTAAAGAAGATGGACATACACACACATTACTGAGAAGTTCACATTTGAACAAAGATGAGGAGGAGGTGAGGGAATGGGACAGGCAGCTGTCTGGGGGAGACTGGTGCAGATGGGATGAAGGGGGTGAGGAGGAGAGAGACTCAGGTAAAGGGCTAGGGATGAGGGCAGCTCATTTAGGACAGTGGTTGTCAAACTTTGGCAGCCTCGCAGTCAGTTGGAAGACTGTTGCTGAAACGCACATTACTGGGCACCCCCACCCCAGAGTTTCTCATTCAGAAGTTTGCGCTTCCAACAAGGTTCCATGTGATGCTGCTGCTGCTGGTGGTCCAGGCATCCCACTTTGAGATGTACCGAGGCTGTTGTCAGACTTTTACTCCCAGTGCATGGATGCCATGGGCAGGATTTGAACGTAGGAGAGACAGAATCTCTGAGCACTATAGAGTCAACTGTAGGAGTCAAGGGCAGAAGAGGGAAAGCCAATCAGGGCACTACCTCAGCAATCCAGATAAGAGAGCATGGTGACATCATTAAGCTAAGTTATCTCTCTTCTGAGTTTATTTGAGCTTGACCTCGAAAGCAAAAGGATACGAAGCATTTGTTATGTTTAACCTAAATTTCTTTTGGTTAAATCTTTAGCCAAAATGAGTGTATGAATTCCTTTTCAAAGAGCTGCCGGTCTGGAAGTTTGTGAAATAGATGGAAAAGACAGGGAGTTCAGAATTGTGCTACTTTCCTGATAGAGCTGACAAGGATGTGCCCAGGAGCACAGGACTTTGTGGAGTGGTCCTTGGGGAGGTAGCTAGGATGGTTGGTGGGAGAGAACCCAAAGCTGACCTTTAGCTTTCTGACCCTCTGTCTACAAGCTGATCCTTGGTAGGATTGGAGAGGTGAAAGTTTCCAGCATCCTAAGAAATACTGTTTGTAGTGAATACCACCATTCCCTGAGACACTCAGATCCTATGAGGAATAAGAAAGAAAGAAGAGAGAACTGAAACAAGGCACTGCCATTGCTTCCTTCCTGATGTGCAACGGGAAGGAAGCAGTGTGGGGAAAGAAAGCTGGACTTGGAGTCACCAGTCTCTGATGAGTAACTGCATCGGTGCCCAGGTCTCTTCATCTCATCTGAAAATGGGACTAATGGTGGCACTTGTCTCACAGCAGGGGGTCGGGGGGGGTCCTTATCAAATGTTCACCATAGCAGTCATTATTATCACTATGAAATTTAAGTGGATTTCTTGGCCTTTCAAGCCTGACACTTCTTGGTCCCTTACCCAGATCCCCACCACACACAGAAATAGTACAGGGTAAAGGAAGTCAGGGCAAAGGGGAAACAGCGGAGATGCTGCGGATGTTGAAATGCAGGGTGGGCATGGGACAGTGCGGAGCAGTAACGCCTTTGAAGGAGCGGGGTGGGGAGAAAGCAGGCGGAAAGTAGGCGGAGGTAGGATGGAGAACCAGAAGGAGAGAGACTGAGATAGAGCAGAGGCAATGTGAAAAGGGGAGGGAGGGTATGAGAACGAGTGGTAACGTGGGAAGAACCAGAAGTTCTTGGGAATGGCTAGCAGGACCACGGGAAACTCTGCGGCAGCTCACTTCAGTGGCCCAACAGTCCGGGTGTTCCTTAGCGAGCCGCCGTTACTCACAGGGGCTGGCCCTGCAGAAGCTGCTGCACTTCCGAGGGGCAGCAGAAAACAACAAGAGAAGTATCAAGGGGTCACAAGTTAGACGTCAGAGACTCTGCTTAGCTGTGGTGCCTGTGATGTGGAGACTCGTGAGATCTGACATCCATGCGGACCTTTTAGGCAGATAATCTGAGAACCCAGACACTTGTTACAAGTCCCTGTGTGAGCACTGGAGGACCAGGATGCCTTCCTCTGCACATCCTGGGGCCAAACCCAGTGAGACCTGCTCCTCCAACAGGATGGAGACGTAAAGGACAGCCGTCATCTCTTCGGAGGGGGGCCTGCCCTCTCGTTTAATCCTCAGATGGGCAGGATTCATTCCATTTCGCAGAGGAAGATGCTGAGGCTCGGGTTGGAAGGGGTGTGGCTGGAGTTCAAACCCGGAGTCGGCTCCCGAGGACTGCCTTCCTGTTAGCAAGAAATTGTCTCTGAGTGTTTTCAGGGACTCCTGAGTCAGCCTCTTTGCTTCTCTCACTTCTGTGGCTCTGCCTGCCTGCCTTTGGGCCATTCTACCTCTCATCCAAGCCCTGGAATTGTTCTTGGCTAGAAGAAACTGCAGGCCTGAGTGTTGAGTGTCTCTGTTCCCTCGGCCGCTGTTTCTCTTACACCCACCACTTCTTGACCACTTACCATTATTACCAGGTTACCCACCAAAGGACGTTGGCCTCGAATCACCGAGTTTATGGAGATTCTGCGCCCGCACCACCCATGCTCACACATGTGTCCTGCTCGCATTTTGCCCGGGGAGCCCTAGAGGAGTCGTTTCATAGCGTCAGCAAGTGTTGTCTGTTCTGTCACATCAGGGTGCACACAGCCAAGCCCCGCCTGCCTGCTCACCAACCAGCGCAGGACTCTTAGGATGCAGAAAAGTCACTGTGTTGGGAGATGAGGATTTGCATATACTAATTACTGTATATAAAATAGAGAAACAACAAGGTCCTACTGTATATAGCACAGGGAACTACATTCGATACCTTGTAACAGCCTAGAATGAAAAAGAGAAAAAAGAATATATATGTGTATAATTGAATCACTATGCTGTACACCAGAAACTAACACAACATCGTAAACTGACTATACTTCAATTAAAAAAAAAAAGAGTCACCCTGTGTCAGAGTTGAGGAACCACCCTTCCCCAGTGGGTCTTTCTCTGGGCGAACCTTCTCCAATTCATCTTGCCTTCATCCACCACATCGAACGCAGTACAGTGAATGTGGAAGGAGTCCAGAAAGCACTGGGTTGATTAGTGAAGAGCAGATCACCCATTTTAGACTAAAGCAGTGTCTTTAGGAAAAAAAAAAACAAACTTCCGATGGGGTGGCATGAATATGGAAGGATTTAGGCTATAGTCACCAGACCACAATCCAACACCAGAAAATGTGATTTTCTTTTTAAACCATAATGAAAATCAGTCACCTGGATAAGAATGCTGAGTGATCAAAGTGAATGAGCCAGTAATCTATAAAGAATCATCTCCAGGACCCACGTAGGATCGTGTTTCCTTTTTGTGTTTTTATGAAGTTGCCTCAGAGGGACACCACTGGGGGTGTCTCTCCAACATGGTGAGGTTGGCAACTGAGTCACCCATTTGCGACAGTTAAATTTTTAGGAACCTCTAGCAAATCCATTTGCAGGCATCTTTTAAAGACTCCAGATTTTCTTGAGCCTTGTGTGGTGATAACTGATGCATCTGAAGTGGACCTGGGAGCTATTCTTTGTCAAGAGTTAGAAAATATAGGCAGTCTTGTCTTCCCTGTGAGTGTAAGTTGTTGTTGTTGTTGTTCTTATTATTATGTCAGCATAAACTGCTCCCTGGGGAGCTGAGATACAGCATCGCAGAGAGAATGCGCCTGGCTGTGGAAATGGGCAGTAGGAGTACGACGATATTATCTCGTGGTAATGAATTTACCTTTATGACAGATCATTATCCCCTCCTGCAGCTGAACCGGGTGAAGGACAAGTCTGGCAGAATAACCTGGTGGTACTCGGGGTTTACTGGCTTTGAATGTTTAAGCTGGAAAAATGCAGTAGCAGCGCGGTTATCTCTGTGTGAATGTTGCAGAGGGGAACAGAGACGAAGGAAGTCACATTTTCTTTCTGGTAATGGTAGGAAGCAGGTGGTAGTGACAATCTTTAACAAAACAATGAATGCAGTTTCTCATACACTTTGCCATTTTAGTGCTCGAGTCAAAGGATTCAGTGAATGGGAAATAAATCCGTAGCACATCATCATCATCACTAACAATAAAAATTACTTGAGGTCTCATCGAGTGGTACCCTATGGGAAAGAACAAAGATTCATTTTTAAAACGAATGAGATGCAGCTCCTGTCCCAGGTGTTATAATTCGAGGTCATGCTTTAAAGGCTGTATGTAACGTGGAACTGGCTTACGTTAGTGAGCTGTGGGGGGTGGTAAGTTGTGGTTCTGCATAGAGGCAAGCTGTGACATCCTGCACGAGGTGTCTCTGCGGGAAGAGTGGGCTTGGAATCATTTAGGTTTATGTCCTTGCTTTGTCCTTTACTTACCACGTGACCTCAAGCAAATCACCTAAACTTTCTTAGTTTTTTCACGAAGGAAAAGTCAACATCTGACTCTCAAATTTTTTAAAAATATTCCATTTATTTTTAAAAAATTTATTGCTTTTGTTTAGTTTGTGTGTGTGTGTGTGTGTGTGTTTGGGGGGGTAATTATGTTTATTTGTTTATTTATTTTTAATGGAGGTACTGGGGATTGAGCCCAGGGCCTCACGTGTGCTAAGCACACATTCTACCCCTGAGTTCTACCCTCCCCCCTCAAACTGTTTTCTGCTTGATGTCAAGAACCTAGTAAGTATGCAGTAAATGAACGACCTTTGTTGGTGTTCCTGCTATTGTTATTGCTGGGATTGTCTTGACTCAGGAGCCCTGATGGGACACTGTGTGCCGTATTCCAAGTAGGACCCACCCGAATTATTGGGAACGATTGAGAATCAGTGTTGAGGTGAAGCTCCTCAGACCAACATTTCTACAGGGGCCATAGGAAGCCCATCCCACTCCTGGGTAATCGATGCTGCAGGGCACAGCTCTCAGACAATTTCCCGTCTGTGTGGTCACTAGAAGAGGGACCAAGTGTCCATTATCTCTTTGTGAATAGATACTCTACAGAGTTTTCCCCATCTTCCTCCTCGTTCCCCTGAGTTTCCTTGTAAAGGCCTTCACTGCTTTCGTCTGAGCTCCGGTACCCTGTACACTGTTCATTATGCGTCAGCTGTGTAGAGGGGCTTCGTCAGGCTGGAATGTGAAGAGACGGCTGATTTGTGTCCCCTGGACTCACTCCCATGAGCCTCGGAGTCTTGAGCTCCTTTTTCCGGATCAGCACCTGTGATCTTCCATTTGGGGTGAGATGTCGCTACCCCCCCTGCATGCGCTGAAAAAGCTCCCTGGCCCCTGAGTCTTCACAGGATTCTTCCTTATTTAAATCTTTTCATGTGTCTGGGTGTGTTCTCTCTCCTGTCTTCCTGGGTGTTTGTTTGTCTGTTTGTTTGTTTTAAAATCTTCCTTTCAACCATGAGAGAGAAAGAAGGGGAAATGCATGTGGAAGTTTATGTACGTATCTGAAGACGTGGGGACGGGCCCTTTGCAGTTCAGGGAGCGGAAGAAAACCTCCAAGACCTAGGAATTTAGGTGAATGTTTCCTTCTTTTCTGTTTTTTTTTTTTTTTTTGGAATGATTGCATGGACAGAAGCAGTTGCTTCCTTTTTACTTTTTAATAAAATCTGTTTTTAAACTCATTTGCTTTGGACACAGAAGAACGCCTAGAATTTTCCGGTGCCTGAGACGTCTTACCAAGTAACACCCAGTTGGAGTTGCTCAGTCAGGATGTGTCTCAGATGAAAGATTAATCCATTCTGTGCTTCCTTGTGGTTTGAAAATCTCTTCAGCGGGCTGGGCTGGTGGGCACAGTCCCTGGTAGTATATACAGAGGTGGTCCCAGGCTCGATCGAGTCTGTCGTGGCGGGATGAGACCGTGGTGCCGCAGAGGGGAAAGAGCCCTGGAGGTGGAGGGGCGCAGCCTCCTTCCAGCGAAAGCTGCCGCGCTCCCCTTGTCTTGGATCGTCTTCCTGCAGGCGTAATACTCATCAGTGCTTTAACCAAGCTCAAACGGAGCAGGTGGCGCGAGTGCTTTGGGGATACTGGGGATAAGCAGAGGTTTTCCCCCTTGCCACAGTGCCCGAGGGGGAAGCATCTTCCTGCCCTGGGGGTATGGGGAGTAATAAAGGGGAGAGTTAGGGATGCTAAATATCATGTAATGCTCTGGACAGTCCCGCCTAATGAAGAACTAACTTTCCTAAAATGCCAGTAGTGTCCCTATGAAGGAAGGGCCTGCCAGACTGTTCAGACTCATCCTTCTGGAATCGCCTGTGAAGGACTAGGTGCCTAGACATAGCATCAGCTTAATGTTAGGAACTGGCGGCCACTGCGTTGGTCTCCCAGGTCTACGGGTACTAAGCTGGGGTCTATGCGTTATTTCACTTAATCGTTACACCAGCAAGAGAATGAGAAACTGAGGCTCATGGTGGTTGCCTAGCTCGCCTGAGCAGAGCAGGGCTGGGATGTGCGTGCATGTCTGCCTCAGCTCTGTCCTGGGCTGCCTGCCTCTCAGATGGGTCCTCTCGCCCAGTGGGGAATAGAGGGTGCCCACTTCTGTCTAGAGGTTGGCTGCCATCAAGGTGTGGAGAGCCGTGTGTTAACCTGTTCTGTGCGGGAGCACGTGCATTCTTTGTATCACTGGCAACCCAAGAAATACAAGATAATGATAAGCCTGGCTGCGCAGACTTGTGGGTACACAGTTACAGCACAACTGTGGCTACACAGTTGGCCTGCACTTCGAGTGTTGGGAAACCGAGTTCATGGAGGGGAACTACAGCCAAGCAAGAAGTGTATAATCTCTCTCATCTTTTCTCGACATCAGACCTTTGTAAATGCAGTGTCCACACCCCTTAATGGGCTCTCAGGTGAAAACACAGCTATGAGCATTGCTCCAAGGTTGTTCTTTATTAGGATTCTTTATTACCTACCTTGATTGGCAAAGCCAATTTAGAACATGAGTTCTAGAACTGTGGTTCTTAGTGGCATTCTGTAATTCACTGCTGACTCCCTTCCCAACATTTTGACTTGAAAAAAGTTCAAATTGGAATTTCTTTAAGACTTATTCAATGTCTCAATTGGTAGAGGGGGGAGAAAACTTGTAACTTTTTAAATAATTCTGTCCCCCAAGTGACAGTTAAGTCATAGCTTCCACTATTAAGTTGGTATAGCTTTAAGCTTACACATATGAACAAAAATACAGTGAATTAAGTTGTAGTCAAGAGTGGATCAAAAGCATACATTTGGGGAAGAGGTAGGAGGGAAGTTGTGTCAAAGCGTACAAATTGTTTTGAGAGATCGTGGTTTTAGTGGTACTGATATGGAAGAAATAACCTTCCCACAGGGTTGTTTGGTGAGGGACACTTCCCTTTGACGGTAAAGCTGGAGTTTCAGTTTGGGTAGAATCCACTGGGTCCATCCAGTGGATCTGCAGTGAGATCTACAGATCCGGGGTTTGTATGCATACTGATGACAGTGGTGGTTCTCATAGTCTCACCGTCATCTGCTGAGCCCTTTCTCAGTGCTGGGGCCTCTGGAGGAGACACTCTTATGCATGCAGTTAGGGCCAGTGTGTGGTTGAGAGCATGGCTTCTTCAGTTAGATTGCTCGACCTGAAATCTCTGCTCTGTCCATGATGGTCTGTGTGACCTTTAGTTCAGCTGACGCTCTCTGCCTCAGTTGCCTCAACCGTAAGATGAGAACATAAGAGTACCCCCCCTCATGGCGCTTTAGAGATTACAAGAAAATAACACATGAAAAGCTGAGAAGAAGAGCTGTCACAGAGTGAGCATTAGCTGTCACCACGCCATTGTTATCCTTGAACCCACAAAGACGCCGAGTCACCTCCTCCCCTTCATGGCGCTAACCCTGTGGGCTCCTGGGGGCTGTACAGGCCATCACTGCCCTTCCAGGAAGCTTTCTTTACCACCACCACCCCCAGACTAGTCCTCCTCCCCTGTGCTCTCAGAGTCTGCTCCTACTAGCAGGGCCCATAGCACATTGTCTTGTAACCCTCCCTATAGGCCTGCCCACCCCCCTCACTGACCAGACAGAAAGGACCTGAAGGTCAAAGCTGTGCATCCCAGTGCCTACCAGAGTGCCTGGAGCAAACAGGTATTCAACAAATGTTGTCTGGATAAAATTAATGAAAGTTTAATTAGCTTATTCAAGGTCACAAAGCTAGTAACTCAGTGAGAACCATGTCTCACTTATAAAAAGAAATAATAAGCTATAGACAACATTCCTCGAACAATAATGCACTAAATGATGATTTGAAACTGACCATTACTTCCAGGATAGTGTCCAAATATATTGAGAGTCTCCAAATTTTGGCCCTATCATCCTTTCAGGCTTTGATCTAGCTGTAATACTTGCTGTTTCCCCTGCTTCCAACACACACACTTGGCTCCCTAGCCATTGGGGTACCCTTGGTGATCCCCATGAGATGAATCACCTACACTCTCGTCTTCTCTCAGACAGTTGTCAGTATTTATTGAGCCTACAATGTACAGGCCTGTGATGCTCTAAGGATACAGAAATGAAATCAAAAGGTGCTGACATTTGAACTGGGTCTTGCAGGAGTGAATCAAGCCTTCTTCCTAGTTCTTCTCTGAAAAGTGTTTTCGTGAGACTGAGGGATATGTTAACTATTTGTTCCAAGTTCATCATTTATACTTAGCTCATCGGTTGGCATCAACAGGTTTGTTGAATGAACCAATCAGACTGTAGAGAAGACTTTACGTTTGTAATGAAAGCACCTTAAAAAATAAAGCAAAACTGTGTTTAGATTCTCCCTAACCTTTCTGATGGTAGTAGGAACCTCAGAAATTGGCCACTGACTTACTGATTTTGTCAGACAATGTAAGAGAGCAGAATGCTGTCGGCTTCACCAGCTGTGTCCAGAAGGGCTCCATGTTCGAATTAGCCACAGATAGTGTCCCTTGTGGCATTTGCTAATGGTGACTCTGAAGACCCGAAACGCCCACGTTAGCGAAAAATATTTTACTTGGTGCCCCTGACAGTTTACATCTGAAAAAAAAAAAAGTGCTTTTCTCTGTGTGAGTTTTTGAGGGAGTAAACTGAATTAAACGCACATCCACGTATTTACATGTAGGCATGCAGGTGCGCAGGGCTCCCACCTGGCCGGCGACTGCCCGACAACCTGGGGAGATTGCACATCTCTCCTAGTGTTAGGGATAGGAATGGGGCCAACGGAGTGCCCCTTGGTGATCACAGAGCGGGATTTCTATTGTCACCTGGCACCGGGTAGCTGCCCTTGGCTCTTACTTTTGGAAAAATGACAGGTATTTGATAAAGTATCAGAATGATTAGAGAGAAAAAAAAAAAAAACATAGAGCCAGAGGAGCTGGCCTCCTTCAGAACAAACAGTGAGACAAGGACACTCGTTGGCATTCCTGGTTGGTTGACAGCATGTAGCCTGTTGTTGCTTAGTTTTGTTTCCTGTTTATTTTTGGAGTGTGGTTGGTTTGGTGTTAGCAATGGGGACTTGGGTCATTTTGGACCCATGTCTCTTGATTTCACCTGCAGCCTTCCTCTGAGAGCAGAGAACAGGATGAATGTTTAGTTTCAAGCTTTGCATGTCGTTTCACATTTCTATAGAGTCTGCAGACTTGAGGTACAATGATGCTGTCGTGAACAAACAAAATACTGTTTGTGGGATTCCTGGGAGTTTATTAACAGTGAACGTATTTTCTTAGCAGCAGGAGGAGATCAGAGAGGTTCAGCCAACATGTTCACATACACATACAGACCAATGAGCCACTATTTGAAATGAAGACTCTTCCAGAAAGACCAAAATGTATGTTTTACATTTGTGGACCATATATATGAGAGACCTCCGCCCCCAAACAAAACAAAATATACTATTTCCAATATAATTAATTTTTAAAAATCAAGTTCTAATTATGATATCTGAAGTAGATACTTGAGCAAGAATGGGGGGCAGAGGGCAAGACTGAGGAGGACAGGAAATTTCAAAAGAATTATAAGCATCAAGTCCCTGGCTTGTAAGAGTATGCAGCTAATTATGGAGACAGTCAGCTAGTTCACTAGTGAGCAGAATTACGCAGTATCAAATACCTAATGAGATTTGTGAGACAGTGTTTATACACCAGAGTATTTTTCACCAAGGGACCAAATGACTCCCCCCCCCTAACCTTGAGGGGAGTTCAAAATGTTTCAGGGCATTTTTGGTTGTCGTAAGGAGTGGATGTTGCTGGCATTCAGTGGTGGCGGCCAGGGATGCTAAGTGCCCTGTAGCGTACAGGATAATTCTGGACCTTGGAAGGAATCCCCCTCGAAGTGCTGATAAACTTGCGGAGAAACTGCAGAAATTCCAAGCAGAACTCAGTGCTCTACTTAGCTACAGCCAAGCCTGAGATGTACCCAGGCAACTCTCTGAGTCATACTAAGGTTCTGCCCCCTAAAATCAAGGAAATAGCCTGCATCATAAAGGGCTTCGGTGATCAAAGTCAGTAAAGGGTAACATGTCCGTCATTCTTCTGCCTAAGAGGGCAAATTCTTTTAGCATTGATTTAAAGCTGCAAGGAATCAAGACCCTTCCTTTAATGGTGCTTTCTGATGGCTCTCCATCTATACTGAAGTAATGACCTGAAGTGTGGACACCCTGGACTGTGGGTAGTTTATTTCTTAAGATATGTCTACATTTGATGTTAACATTGCTTATTTTGAATGCGTTTTAATACGAGCCAAAGTATTTTAATATTTTAAAGAGTTTGAATAGTTTTCATTTGAGAAATACTGAAAAACACAATTAGATTTCTAAGTACCTGTTTTCTAGAACATGCAGCTTGCCTTTAGCTACCAATAAGAATTTTCAGCAAACCAAATTCTTTAAAAGGATAAAATGTAACTGGCCGAAAAAAAGCATACCATTTTTATTTTCTCTTTCTCTAAATACTCCTGTATATTGTTTATTGAAAAATTGGGTAAAATTTGATCTGCCAAAAAAAAAAAAAAAATGACCTAGGGTTCACGTATTGGTTGAGTATCTATAGTTGTTACCCCAAAAATATGAAATCAAAATTTGTAGCCCCATATCTAGGATAGTGCTTGGCCTGTGGAGATGGTTAATGTGCCTTTAAAGAATAGATCTATATTTAAAATAATTTTAGGAATTATAAATATATTTTTAAAAATAATATGAATAAATATATTTATATATAAATATGGGAATCAGATTCCTAAAATTTACACTCAATTTACTTAAAACAATTGGGAGACCAACTACTGTTTTATGTCACTTTAGAAAAACCTAAGAAATACCAGAGGATTCAATTTTAATGATGTTTTGTGTTACTTGCTTTGGAAAGTAATTTTATTTTTATTCAAAAATTCATTCAAATGAAATTATATCATCATTTTATTTACATGCACAACTTTTACATGGATATTTACATTATTTACTCTTCCACATCAAAAGAACATAATTATTTCTGTTTTTCCTTTTAAAAATATTCTATCTGATTCAAGATCTAAGATACGCAGTATAGTCTTTTTTTTTTTTTTAATACATTCTATGTTCTTTGCTCAGCACCTTAAGTGCATTATCTCATTATTCCTAGCAACAAACTTATAAGCATTCATGCCATTTTACAGCTGAGCAGACTGAGGCTTAGGACATTCAAGATTCTAATTTCTGTAATACTGTCCCTCCTGCCACATGATATGTAAATGATGCCTTGAAAATATAATTTTTGAAGGACAAGATGAATGAACACATTGCCATAGTGGTCCCTTTACAAGAGAAAAGACAAATACATTACAGGTTCACCCTGATTTATATTTAGCCTAGAATATTTTGTTTCTCTGATCACATCCAAGCAAAAACTAGGAAACTGAACATGTTTGATAATTACTTATTTTAAATTAGGCATATAACTAACTTAAATGCAAAAGTAAGTCTGGAGAAGCTTGAAAAGTAAGGCAGAATTAGCTTCCTTTTAAGCGAACTTTCATAAGCAATGGTAATAACTCGTTAAGAAGAATGGACACTGGCAGGTTTGAATCCTTGGTTGCAAGCTGACACTTTGAGGGAATGTTCTCAGCAAAACACTCACTTCAGGGGAAATTAGGTCAGGCTTCTGGAACATTTATCATGTATACCTGTCACCAGCAAGACCCAGTCCTTAAAGTGAGCTGAGATCACAAGCAGGGATCCCTCCTGCTCTGAGTTGCAAAGGACACTCTAAACCGATAGTTGTACAACTATGTGAGCTTGGCAGGGACTCCCGTAAAACTGAAGCCAACGCCCATATAGTTGCTGTGGGAATTGAATTCCTTAATACTCTGTTTATAGAATTTTGAAACGGCAAATGGATTTGGTCTGTTCCGAAAAACAATCTGTCCCCTGGCTTGTTTGGAATAACATCTAGAGTTGCTATAGAAGGACGTGGGCAGACGACCCGTGTCTGCTTGGGAAGTCAGTCTCACCAGCCTCTGCTTGTCTCATACCGCACAGCCAGGTTGGTTTTTGCCCAACTCACGGTATTATTTGCATAAAGGAAAGGCCGCCTTCTACTGAAGCTGAAAAGTTGCTAATTTGATATAGAAACTAGAGTCATTAGCAAAATCCAGAGCACTGGAAGGTAAGACAGAGTCTACGGTAAAACCAAAACAACATAAATGAGTCATAACCCAATGTCCTTTCAGTAATCGTGGGGCATCACTCTGGTGGTTTCAGAGCAATGTCAGCAAGTATGGGGATCCTCCATGGGAGCTGGAGACTGCGTCTGCATCTGTTCATGTGCCTTTCAGCTCAATGAATGTCATTCATTTAGGGTCTTGTGGATGGAAATGATCACATTCACCACAAATCTCTTTATCTACTAGGTTCAATTACCTTATCTTTGAAAGGAAGTAATTACTCATCCTTTTCATAAATTCTTGTTGGGTAAACACATCTAAAGACGTAAGAAAAATTGCTAATTTAAATGGGAAATTGGTTGGAGGAAAAGGTGTTATTTATTAAATGTGTGTGTAGGAATCTACCTTTACCTCTCAAGAATAAAAAGAATACATGGATAAGAATAAATATTTCCTTTTTGTGTTCATTTGTCTTACATACAGTGAGGACCCACCATGTGCTAATCAGTGTACAAATGGTGGAATAAAAAGATGTGGGACAGAACTCTCATTTGGGGTGTGTGTGTGTGTGTATGTGTGACAGATCCTTAAACAAAAAAGAATGATAGCCAGTGTGAAATGTCACAATAGAGGTTATTTTAAAACTCAGGAGAGGAACTCAAGAACTTAAAGAAATTTTGTCTGTGAAAAGTAGCTTATGAAACAAAGTTTTGTTTTTAACTGTATCCTTAAGATGGGCCTGTTAACAAGTGAAAACCCAGAAGATGTGAGGGGCTGAAGGGGGAGAGTGGGTGTGAAAGAAATCTACCAATGATTTCTTGGTGGAAGAATTAAAAAAAAAAACTTTCATTATCACACTCTATTAAGCCAGGACCAGGAAACAATTTCTAATCAGCACTCTGATCTGGGCAGAGATTGTGCAGTCTTTTGTACCAGGCCTCAGATCTGTGTTCTCTATTCACACATGCTCACTTCCAGCTGTTGTCATTGAAATCCCACATAATCTTTCAAGGTCAAAGGGCAGTCACCCATGGCTGCTGCAGTTAAAAGGTTATGCTGATTTCTGTTGTCAAATATTGGCCCTTTTCTCTTCCAATCACTCCCATTCTCCTTTTTTTAACAAGAAAAATCCAGCCTAGAATTGTATTACATGACTTTAAAGTCTTAAAAGTGTTCCCCCATTGTGCTTACACGACATGGCCTGAACAGTCTAATTCATTCTGTTATATTTCACAAAGAATTTTCTGGTGCTTCTAAAATACTTTGTGTTTGTGCTAAGCCAGCAAACTTCAAAGTCTAGTGGCCTACACGATTTGTGGCATGCCGTAGGATCTGCAGACATGGATAATATAGATCCTATAATTTAATAAACGCTGTGAATTACGGCATCAGGAACTAAGTAATTGCTGGGTGAGTAAGAATTGCACAAAGCAAATGACGTTAAAAAAGATGGAAGCTCTTTGTATTTTGTGGTTCTCAACATTAACTAATTTTATTATATATTTGGAAAACTACATGTACCTGTTTGTAATTTTTTTTTCTTTTTGTAGCGTTGGAAAAGTCATTGTAAGGATTTTTTAAAGAAATATACTGCTTCAGTTCATCAATGATTTTCTTTCCATGCTTGGGTGAACCAGTCAGTGTTGAGTGTCTTAAAATTAGCACATGGCCCCTGCTCATCTTCTTTCCTTGTCATTGCATGTGTCTGCAGGTGGTTTAACAAGCAAGGCTCTCTGTAAATGGTTTCACAGCCATGTGAATTAAACCTAAAAAGGAAGAACAGGATGATGGGCATTAAGGTTTTTTTTTTTTGCTGTTTTACATCCACAAACTAGGGTAGCCCTCGGGTGAGCCAGTTTCATGTCTGTTTCATTTAAGGTAATCAGTTTCTGATGTATTCAGAGAATACATTTCCTTATTTTTTCTCCAGTATATGGAAGAGTTCATAAGCAGAAACTGAAGCTATCACAAATAGTTTGATCCATTTGCAGATTAATAGTTGTTGCTGTCCCAATTTAGAGAAACCTTTGATACAGAACATAAAAATAAGATTGCTTAAAAATCCTTTTTAGTTCAAAACCAGGTTAATTAAAAACTACTTTTAAGTTTATGATGCATTAAGAAATAACACCGTTAATTTTAAAAATACTTATGAAATATGGATCTTATTATGCTAACTATACTGGAACTTACTTTTTCTAAAATGAAGCAAAATTTTCTTTAAAGAAAGAAAATCTTTTAAAGCAAGTGTTTCTCTGTTCCTGTACAAAACTAGTTTGTAGTTGGGTCCACTTGCAAAATACCTACTTCTGCTCATTATAGGTCTAATAAATGTATGATTCTAAATGTTTTGGGGCAACAGGGAAATTAATTTGCTGACATAACAAAACTGAAGGGAAGAATATTTAGCCTGGAGGAGAGAAAATTAGGGGCTGAGGGACTGTCTTCAAATATTCAAAAGGTAGCAAAACTAGATTTATTCTGCCTGTTTCAGAGGATAAGTGAGGTGAAGTTATGGGAAGGCAAGCATATTAAATGAATTATTTTTAAAAAATCAAACCTCATAATCTTATTAGTCTAAAAGTCTTGATGACAAAATGATGGTTACACCATTACTATATGATTTTTAAGATCCCTTCATTTCCAGTTCATTCTGTAATGTCATGCGTCTGATATCTCTAAACATACAAATAAGTGCAAACCTTTTTTCACTTTGTATTTAGATGTTCTGATATCCAACATAGTTCTTCAATTAAGTGCTTAATCACTTGTAACTCAAACTCATAAACCCTCTTTATGTGAAGTCAAGGCATCAAATTTACTTTAATGAAATACTACTCTTCCCTTACTGGCTGCAGGCATTGGTAAAAAGTTGTGATAAGGCCTTTGAGTTAGATTGGATAATCAAGTCTCTGGTGTTATATATAATTTATATTGTAATATGTATTAATTATATATATATGGGAATAAAATGCCATAAAATTTATTACATACAGAGAACTAAACAAGCCTGTGTTCTAATCCTAATTCTGCCACTAGCTGTGTGACCTTAGGCAAGTCACTTAACCTCTTTGAACTTAAGCTTCCTTTTCTGTAAAATCAGAATATTGCCAACTACGTAGTTGCAGGAAGAATTAGAGCTAATATGTCTAAAGAGCTTAGCAGAGTGCCAAACACATAGTAAATACTGGATAAATGAAACCTATAGTTTTGATGAAAATTAATACTACCTAGGTTGTTCTATGGATAAATTTTTTCAGATAGGCAGCATAATTTCACAGTACCTGTTACCGGCTTGATCCCTTTTCCTAATGTAAATATTTTAAAGTGATTGCAATTAAAGATGTTGAGTATCCTTGAGTCTTGACTTTAGAAGTGTTAATTAGCTCAAAGACTTCAGATTCTACCTTCTCTCCAGGACACTGGTACATAAACCAAAAAGGGAGAGAGAGAAAAAGAAGCAGAATAGCGTACAACAGCTGCCAAAGCAAACGGTGTCCTTGTCAAATTATTTGTGAAATCATGAGTTAAATGATAGTAAGGAAATTTGTTTATTGCAGGAACTGTCAGAGGCTTTAATGTGTAAATGTTCTTTGTCATTCTTCAAGGGTGGGTGTGATAGCTCCTTCTGAACTTATTTTATTTACTATGTAAATCTTTATCTTATTTGTATCTGTTATCTTTGTTTTTAAATTGTTTGTGGTGGGGCATTTTCGAGGACTAGTCTACAAAACACGGTTTGGGAAGCACTGGTACGAGCCCAGATACAGAGGATGGAACATATCAGTGTTTGGAGAATAGCAGGTCGTACATCTTGGCTGCAGAGAGTGTATGTTTGGGTGTTGTTGGGACTACTACCCGAAACGCTGAGCAGTAGACCAGATTTTGAAGGGCATTAAGTACCTAGCCAAGAAGTCTAAGCTTAATTCTCAAAGAAACCATGAAATGCTGACGGCTTTATTATCAGACGAAAGACACCAGCCATCCATGCATTCTCTTCCTACTGTGCTAGCAGATTAAAGTGCAGAGAAGATACCTCGCAGGCATCACACGTTTCTGTGCCTACAGGGGCCTTACAGAACATGTGAATAAATGAAATACAATTAAGAATATTGGGAGGGTAGTACATTTGTAAGCTCATACTCAGTTTTAAAAACTTCATATGCCAAAAAAAAAAAAAAAAGAAAGAAAGAAAAAGAAAAATTAGTACTCTGCTAGCCAGGCAAAATGTGTTTGCAAACTAGAATTGTCCATGGGCTGCTAATTTGCAGTACTGACGTTGGTTAGGGTAACTGCTAGGCTCCTATAACAAAGACCGAAAAGTAAGATGGTTAAAGTACGTTAAAATCCCTTTTCCTTTTTGTAACTGTTCCAGATGAGCTGGCTAAATTGCTGGGGTGGTTCTGCTCCACAGTGTCATTCAGGGTCCCAGGTTTCTCTGTCTTACTGCTCTGCCATTCCATGGGCACTGTCTTTGTCTGCAGGCCAGAATATTAGAATTTGGGCTTAATGAATCAGTAGAAATATACCCTGAACCCACTTAAAAAAAAAAAAAACAAAAACCTGTTTTCTAAGATATTCCAAAATGAAAGTATAGAAGTAACATACGACTTGAGGCAAGCTACTAATGACTTACCTTGCACTTTAGGGGGCCACCACATAGGGGTATCTGGAGTCACTCATCTGAGTCACTGAATAAATACCGATTACACGCCCACGCCAGGGATTGTGCCGGGCCCTGTGGGCAGAGTGTAAGGCCAGGGGACACAGCCTGCTCTTGCAGGGTTTGTTGTAGGAGTGCGGAAGGAGGAGCGGGAAACGAGTCACTGTCGAGTCAAGTAGAACGAGGTGTGACATAAGGCAAGTTGAGGAGAAATTCTCCTGAACTCGACAGTATTGACTGAGCACAGCTGGAAAGTGTGTGCTGGAGGGGGTGGGGGGGGTGGAGCCACCACCCTCCCCTCCATGCTCCTGCCGAGAGGGCAGGTCACTGAGGGAGAAAGGAAACTCCAGGGAGGAGCGGTGAGGTGATGAGTAAGCTTTCCTTTAGGAACATGAGAACGTGAGTTCTGTGACAGCAGTGTCCTCAGGATGCAGCCCAGGGCCTGCACTGAGTGAGGCAGCCCCAAGTACGCATGCAAGAGAGATGGTGTGACGATGGGGAGCTCTTTTCCCTTTGAGTAGCCCAGACTCACACTCACGAAAAGACCCAGCCACTGGCCTGTCTCTTACTAGTGATGGAACTGGATCTACCAAGGAAGAATAGACTAGAGACATGGTCGTCCCTCTGTATCCGTGGACACTGGTCCAGGAACCCCGTGGGTACCAGACTCCACGGAGGCTCAAGTCCCTTGTATGAAATGGTACTTTTGGCCCCCAGTACCCACCAGCTCTGCATCCCCGATATGGAGGGCAGACCTTGTGTCCTTTTTGGTGAAGTGACCTGTGTATCGCAGTTTGCCTACATCCATTAGCCAGATGAGGTTTGATAATTTAGAGCTGAGAGCCCTTTGCTGTTCCAACAGGACAAACAAAATACCACCCTATGTATAAACTTTCTCCCTCAGATGCATGAACTCTGTTTCATGGGCATTCAAACTTTCCTTAAAGGCCAGTCTTCCAGGTGGCCTGTCCCAGCGACTTCTTCTGTTAGGTTCCACAGGGCTACCTGTGTCTGCAAATCGAACTTTTTTCCTTTCTTGCCTGTTAAGAGGTAGGTAGATGTTCGCTCCCTTCACGAGATGACATGTGCTTCCCATATAATGGCATTTCCATAATAACTGCTGGTATCATCGAGGTAAAGAGAGCTGCTTTTTCTAACCACCCACAAAGGAATTTAGCTTTTCATATTTCTGCCTCTGCTAAAAAGCCTAGTTTGTCCCCACTCTGAGAATGACTGACTCCGGTAAACTGAAATCTGGACTCTATTTGGGAATTCATGGAATGGGACTTCAGTGAGTGAATTGTTTTGGTCATTTGATCTTAAATGAAAAAGGATCTGCTCCTTACTTCAATCTCCTGTACAACTGCTCCTGAGTAGTCGTTCAGAATTGGAGAGGGGGTCAGGCTGTCACACGATCTGGCTTTTCACCCAAGACTTACTTAGCAAAAGTGTATGTTTTGCACTCATTTCTGAGAGGCCCTATTCAAAGTGTAAATCTTGGGATCTTACAGGAGTGTTTAATCAGTTTTCCATCTGAAGATCTTTTAATGCCAACATCTTGAATTCGGAATAACATACTTAAATTTGCTTTTTTAATTGTCTTTTCCACTTTTTCTCTCATCTTGCAATAAAGTAGAACACCCAGATTAGTGTTATTTCCCTGAAAGTCTTTGTATGATTTGGGTTGTTAGTGAAGTCTAAATATCAATCTGCTCAGGTTTGCTTAGTAATTACGTTAGCTGTGTCATTTTTTCCATCGTTTCTTAGGTTTTATTTCTCGTTGCTTATTGCTCTAGAGTTCATCAGTGGGTTTCCAAATAATTGGTGAAGGAACAAAACCAGTTTCATAGTCATTTGAAGTTACGTGGAGTGTTTACACAGACCTTTCCTTAGAAACATGTTCTAAACATGAAGTAGTCAAGGCGATCCGATAATCTCATGACGCTGTGAAGGGATAGTTGCTTCAGGATTTGTGAAATCACTTAACTCTTTATTTTTATTTTTCTGGTTTGATACATTTCATGCATTTCATTACACAAATTACGCATATTCCATTAAAATAAGCTTTAGGAGGCAGGTTGCTGGAAAGGGAAGGAGAATCCACTTTTTATTTTTGCAATGACTTTCAGGATGACACAAGATCCTTGTTTAAGGGTAGGACTAGACTTTTTTTTTTTGGCCCCTTATGGCCATTAAATAATGCTACCTTTAACTCTGTCTTTATTTGGTCTCCCAAAATATGATCCATAATCACAACAGGATAACCCTAGACATTTCTCAGCAGAAAACCTAATGGCACCTTCCCTGTTGGAAGCTTTGTCCAAATAGTTTGTCCATCTGGTCTTTGCCCTGTTTATTTTAGAGGGACTATTTGGATAATTCATTTTAGTAGTTTTCAGATGCACATTGGTTTGATTTTAGTTCAAGCTGTATTGCAAGAGGTGAGAGAGGAAAAGAGACAGGAATAAGAAGTTCTGTCAACGTTTTTATAAAAAAGGAATGTCAACACACTGAGCCGAGTGTGGGTTGTGCTCACTCAGGGGCACCTCTGAAGTCCCTCCTGCACACCAGCACTGTGCTAGGACCTGGGGGGCTGGAGACACGGAAGATGCGCTCTCTCCCCTCAGGGGGCTCACAGTCTAGTATGAGAAAAAAGGTGAACTTACACTTCAGTGTGCTAAGTCCCAGGTCATAGCTCAGGTTGCCAGGTCAATATTGAGAAAATGGAAAAAGAGTGTTCACCAGCTGTGGGGGTAACCAGGGAAGGTTTCTGATAGAGATGACAACAAAGCTGAGATCTAAAGGCCAGGTAGGAGTTGGCCAAGCAAAGAATATGAAGGACAAGGCAGTTCAGAAGAGGGAGCAGTGTCAGGGGAAAGGTGAGCTGGAGCCAGGGAGGAAGGACCATGTGTTCCCTTAGGCCAAGAGGTGGGGGTGGAAGTGAGAGACCAGAGATCAGGAATGAGCCTGGAGAGGAAAACAGAGGCTGTAGGGTGGTCGTATGCCAAGTGGAAACATTTGCACTGTACCCTAAACTCTCTGTGGGGCTCTTGCAAGGTTTTTGACAGGGCAGTGAGCTCTGAACACATTGGGTTTATCTCAGATTTCCCAACACCTCATTATTTTCTACCTCAGGGCCTTTGCACATGCCAGTACCTCTGCCTGAAGAGCTCTTCCCTCTTCTTTTTCTGGCTGTCTCCTTAGTATCTTTCAGATGTCAGCTCTTAAGAGAGACCTTCCCTGACACCCCTTTCTAAGGCTTTTCCTATTTGTTTCCTTTACATTATTTATATCATTTATAATTTTAAAATAATTTATTTCTTTTATACTTTCAGCTGTGTCTAATCCTAGAAGGTAGGGACTATATCTCAAACTCCTGGCCCAGTGCCTGGTACACAGGATGTGCTCAAGAAGTACTCGTGGAATAAATGAGTGAATCATCACGTTTGCCTGTTAGGGAGACAGCTCTGGCTATAGACCGGAGAGTGGACTACACTGATGACAGAGAATGTGGGAGGTTGTCCCATCGTACCAGTGAGAATTGGGAAAAGCCAGAGCCACAGTCATAAGGGGGAGATGAAGATACACATGGAGCAAAGAAACAGTAAGAAATGGAATCAGTGGCGGTTAGTTGGATGTGGGTGCTTGTAGGAGGTGAGAGTCGGGGATGACACCAAAACCTAGAAAACGAGATGAATGGTGGATGGTTCATTATAGCAAGGGATTCAAAAGAGTAAGAACAGTTCTCAAGAAGAGAAAGAACTCAACTTTGGACATGTTGGGTCTGAGGATACCCACAGGCTATCTGGATAGAAATATCTAATAAACATTTTGATTTATGGGTTTGGAATCCAGGAGAGAGAGCTTGGCAAAAGATAAAGATTTGAGAGTCATTGGCCATAGATTCATTCATCCACTCATGCAACAAATAGGCACCTACTGACTGCTTTGTCCCAGGTATTAAGTACAAGGTGAACAAAGCAAGATTATTCTAATTTTCACAAATATCACAATCAAGCCTGGTATCCAATATCATGGAAATAAAGAAAATGACTCAGGAGGTATGTATATAGGGAGAGGTGAGCACAAACGCTGGAGAACACCAACATGTCAGAGGTGGACAAAAGAGAAAAAGGACAGTCGGAAGAGAGTGATGGTTTGGATGGATGAACGCAGGGGTTTCCCCCTCCCAAGTCCCTGCACCGAACTAAAACTAAGTTTTCAAAACAGATCGGCTGCTTTTTCTGGTGGCAAGATTAAAGTACGTGTGTTCACGTTCACTCTGTTCAGAAATTCATGTTAAGTCGCCCTTAAAATAAGGAATTTTAAACGTTGGAACTGAAACAAGTAGCAGCCCGCAAGCGAGTGACGCAGACAGAGCTGAGCCAGGGCTGCAGATCAGCCCAGATCTTCCCACTCAACTCTGAAGTTCCTTGCTATTGTTGACTGGGTTTTAAGTCAAACTTACCATATATTGTGGTTGGATTTCCTTTGTTATGGTCTGTGGGATAAATGTGATGTTAATGTCACAGTGAAAAGAGATAATATGCGCTGTTTTGCCAAGACTTCATTAGAGAATCTCTGTTTATTTATTTATTTTTACTTCTCAATTCTTTGAACCAAGGAGGCAACACCTCAGGCGCTTACCATGTAAAACTCAACTAAATACCTGGGTGTGGGTTGTTTTAAGAGGTGAAATTTCTTGGGCACTTCTTCAAATGAATTTTGCCTTTTTAAAAAAAAAATTGTGGTGCATATACACGATTCTTCATTTTTCCTTTTTTTAATTGAGGTATAATTGACATAAACATTGTTAGTTTCAGGCATACAACAACCCCTTACCGCACATAGTGCCACTTTATTTCAAATAAGCAAGTTAAGATTATCACATATTCTAAAAATTAGAGTCGCTTTATCTAAAATATCATAGATTGTGTGTTTGATATAAAAAATTAACTGAAAATTGTCTTTTAATTTTCAGCCAAAAAAATCTTTCTTATGCAAAAGTCCAATGTAACCAAAAGAGAAAGAATAATTTGTAGGTCCATTTGTAATTCTCCAAAACATGGTGATTTTTTGCATGTGTTTATGTGCATGATGCTTAACATATATATTGGTACATAAACTATGTCATAGGTAAACTTGCTTCCCCTTAGTAGTGGGGAAGATCTAGCTTTTATCAATAGCATAAATCTTATTTATGGATTGTTTGTTATATATTCAAATTAGTCCATTTTCATACATTGCATTTCTTACAAGTATGTTTCTTATTTCAAAGAACAGTTATTTAAAAAAAAAAAATCCCTTCGGTCACCAACTCACTACAACCTTTGACCCTAATTTTAAAGCAGGTGATAACATTAGCCCTACAGATACATCTCTCAACCAGATTCAACCTGTGAGACTCAGAATCAGAAAACCTTGGAGGCAGAGAGGGAAATGACATTCCAGAAATTATGTATTCCTTGCCATTTATAAATATGTTCCTGAATATACCGTAAGAATTAATAGGTGGTTGATAATAGATATAGTATCAGATATCCTCAAGGAAATTAATTATATCCAGCAAAAATAAAGCAGATACAGAATTCAAAGAATAAGTTATTTTGAACCATTGATTTATTATCTTTTCTCAAAAAAAAAAAAGGTTCAACTGACCCATCCACAAAAAAACTCCTGTCTTGAAGCAAATATAAATTTTCATTTGTGCTCAGAAGAATTTGGTTTTTTGCTTCAAGGGTTGGGGCTTGTCTTTTGTAGTCTGGCTTTTTAAAGATTCACCCTATGGTATCTCTAGAAATGAAGGGAACATCTTTAAATCTTCTTTGATTTGAATGAATGGACAGCTAATCCTGATCAGATGTTTCTTTAGAGAATAATGTTTAAAAACTGTTATGGAATTTAGCCATCCTGGCTGATTGGTAGGTAGGCCTGTTGTGAAGGTCTCAGAGGTCAGCCAAGGTAACCATTTATTTTAAATCGTCTTTTGTTTCAGATTTCCTGTTGAACTTTTTTTAAAGCATTTCAAAAATCACCCAGTTGTTGTATCATTGCTTTCCATAACCTCCAGATTCAAAGATTCAAACCAAAAAACCATGTACATAACTGAATGACTGTACCCTCCCACGTCAGCTCTAGCTAGAGCGGAATATGAAATTAGATTTCACATTTTTAATCACAATGAAACTAATGTTTAGAATCCTGTTGTCAGATGTCTTCTATTTATGACACTTTGTTTCTTTTGTTTTTTGTTTTCCCAGGACATTTGGGCTTCCAGGACAGTTTTGTCACATCAGGTGTTTTTAGTGTGACTGAGCTAGTCAGAGTGTCACAGAGTAAGTATAATTTTGCTTTCATTTGGTACAGATTTGCCTTGGGTTTGTTGCTTACCTTTTGCCTAGGCCTCCTAGAGACATAAATAGCTTTCACAATCTCCTTTACAGACTCGCATTGGAAGAATTTTGCCACGTAGACTGTTTGACAGCCAAGAATTTAAATCAGGAAAAATTAAATATCATTTTAATGTGAGACGTAGGGAAAGAACTGAAATCCTGAGTGTCTCACATGTTCCCTCATTTATAGTGTGAACCTGGTTTTTTAAAAAAAATCCTGAGGCTTCCTGGATTACTGGGGAAATTCTGCATTTTACACGAATTTGGTTTTGACCTTTAAAGAATGCTAATGCCCTCAGCACAAGGGACACCAGGCAACTTGAGCATTACCAGCTTGTCAATGATCACCAACAACAGTGAACTGAGAGTACCTGTCACCACCCTGTGCCATTGTCAAAGGGTCATCGATTGTATTTTTGCTATGACATAATTGAGACAGTCCAAGGAGAAGGTATAGGATTCCCCCCTCCGCTCTCCCTCCCCCACGTAGACACACACACACAGACACACGCACACACACACTGTTACCTTCCCACAAAAAATCTTTGTCTTTATTTAGAAGCATACCTGTAGTACACCTGAAACTAACATAATATCATACATCAACTACACTTCAAAAAATAATAATAATTTTCATCATGGTTCAAACAACTTTGCAGCCCCTTGAAAAGATCATAGACCTTAGACATTGTGCCTATGGTGCTTAATGGATTCAAATAAAACTTCTGGCTAACATTAAAAAAAAAAACAAACATATCTACAATGTTTGTGCTGTTCTAGGTCTCAATATCAAGGGAAAAAGACACCAAATATTAAAATTTTATTTTTTATCCTCCTCCTATTTCAAAAATACCACCTCTACATAAAATTTGCATTGTTTGAATTGGTTTCAAGCTGCATCAAATCCTTTGTGAAATGAAGTGGAGTAAAAATAAATATCTTTTATTTCAAGTTCATACCCTCCGTTCACTGCAATACACTCTTACAAGATTGACTGAGTGAGTAAGCAAGTCAATTTCATGACAAGATATCAGATCAAGCAAGCCAAGCCATGCTGATCTCACAGGCTGAGGTTCTGTCTGTTCTTATTTCTTAAGAATCCAGAAGGTGGGATACAAGTAGAAGGCAGCGGATCTGGGAGGAGAAGGGGAGAGACTCTGACAGGCACTGTACTAGATTTTCATGCATGTTACATAAAATTAATCCCTGCAGTAAACATGCTAGGCAAGAAATCATTCTCATTTTCACAAATGAGTTAAATTGAAGCGCTAGCTAAGTCATTTATCCAAAGTCAAACAGGGGGGAAATGGTTAAGCTAAGTAAGTCTGTGTAATGCTGGAATCTGTACTCTTGGACCGGCACAAGGGAACTCAAAGAAATCCACAGCCTGAGCCTAGACAGAGAAGACAGCAGGAAGGTGGCTCTGGGTGTTAGAATTCCAGAATCAGGGACCCTAGGTGGATGCTGGGGTGCTCTACTGTAGAGGCGTCGGAACCCTAAAGAATGAGGCGATACAAGCAGCAAGTTACGACCTGGAATGGAGCAGTTACTGCCGCGGTATGAAGTGTGCCTAAAGCGCCAACCGATGAGCTAGAGACTAGCTTGCCTTTTGAACTTGGAGGGTACATGCCGCCCGGGGAACAGCCGATGAGCCAGTTATTTGCCATAGACAGCTAACAGTGCGTGTGTATGTATAGTTTTTACTTGTTAAGATTTTTAAACAGGGATCGTAATCCCACATTTTAATGTAATAATAATAGTAATATAGAGTGTATGTGTAAGAGCATAACTGTCCCAGAGCGTCACTGGGATGTACATTCATTCATAGAAGCCTCACTGGGGTCTAAACAGAGTGAAAAGAAAACACTTTTAAGATTGATGCACAAGACCTTTTTATTCTACCCTGGCTGCTGTAATGTTTACGTTTAGTCTTCGTTACCGTCAGTGTCCTGGGGCCTGGAGGTTTGTATGTGAAGGCCCACACTCCCCGGAATCGCATCCTTCTTCCACTCTCTCTGTGTCCCTTTAAGGTCTTATATCCCAAGGCTTATCAGTTCCAAGCTTGACTAGACTTCCATTCAGTCCACCACAGCCTGGTTGCCAAGGGAATTCTCAACCTGCCTTCAATATCGCCCCGGGGGGTATGGCCGGACCACACATGGCATCCGCAGAGGGACCTGGTTTGTTTCCTGTCCCCGTTTAGAGGTCTGTGTTGCTGATGTTCGGCATCATGAGCGTCCTCCGGCTCTTGCATGCTTTCCAGTTCTGCACACTGCTTTGTAATCGCTCTAGGACTCACTCACACATGGCCTCGTGCTGACTGAAACTGTTTGGCAAGAGTGGGACTGGGCTGTGTCGGCTAAACCGTGGCTTCAGGCCAAACTGCCGTCCGGAGCCCCCTCCCTCCTGCAGATCTATAATCCAGGTTTGTCAGGGTCTGTGTCCCAAGATTGCCTTGGCTGCCAGGGTAGGGGGGAGGACGCCCCCTGCCCCCACCAGCTCACGTTTCCTCCCTTCCCCCCTCCATCTTTCTGAAAGACTTAACACTCAGGCCACGTGATGGAGTCAATGTCCTTAACCATTTCTTTCCACGCTGCCTCCTTCCCCACATTGGAAGAGCTAAGCATCCATTTTGGAGGTACGGTGGACACTTTTCCCTGATAAGTGGAGCTGGGGTGCATTCTGCAGCCTTGACATAGAAATAAGGCACCTAAGTTGATTCAATGCATGATGTTAGTCTTGGTAGGAGCACGATGCAACACTAACATGAAAAATTACAGTGGCCGGCATTTATCACGCATACACTGTATACCAGGCATTATGCTAGGCACATTGTAAGTGTTCTCTCGTTCAGTCCTCCCATGGTTGCTGTTATTGATGGTCAAAGTTAAGAAATTTGGTCTTTTCACTTTGTTTCCCTCAGCTAGCTGACTGCAGACGTTTTTGTCATGACCTCTCCTGTAACTGCGTTATAGAACTAAACAATCTGAAGTTCGGTGCTTTCATTCAATTATCATTTCCTGTTAGAGCTGACACACTTTTTGATTATTAAGTTATGCATTCAAAAAAGGGTAAAACGATTTTCAGGTAATCCAAAGCCAATGAAATAATTACAATTTTTTTCTGGATTTGTTTTTAAGTTTGATTTTTTTTAACGAGTAGACTTTATTTTTTAGAGAAATTTAGGTTTATAGTTTTAGATTAACAGAAAGTACAGAATGTCAATATTACCTTCTCTCCCCATCACCCCACTCAATAGTTGCTCCTATTATTAACATCTTTTGTTAGTGTGGTACATTTCTTACAGTTGAGGAGCTGATAGTGATACATTATTATTGACTGAAGTCTGTAGTTTACATTAGGGTTCATTCTTTGCATTGTACGTTCTGTGTGTTTTCACAGAGGTGTCCATTATTACAGTATCATATGGAATAGCCTCACTTCCTTAAAAATCACCTGTGCTCTAACTAGTCATCTTCCTATTCCCTCAACCAGTGATCTTTTTACTTGTTCTATAGTTTAGTCTTTTACCTGAATGTTTCTAATGGCCTCGGTGCCTTAGAATTTCTTCCACTGCATTACAGATTTCTTCTTAACGTCCTCCTATCTCAGCCCCGCCTAGTCCCCCCAGTCACACCTGTGACCACGTAGGTGGCCCAGAAATTTCACACGAATGATGGCCTTAGCTTGAAATTTTTCCCTCTTTCTGGATCTTCCGAATTCAGTTTTTAAATTTGCTAATATAAGTATTTACTTTCCCCAGGTTTCCAGTTAGTTTCTGTTCTTAGTTTTCCTCCTTTTAAATTTAATAGAAGAGGGAGATGCTATTTCAGTATTTCCTCCTGAGGATTCACTGAAATAACTTATGTGCTAAGTTTGTTGTTACAATTGTGTTACTACAGGGTAACAGTGGCAGAGAAGCTCAAGAGAAAGCTGCTGGCTTAACCTCACACGTTCAGAGGTGAGGGCTGAGGCGACAAGGTTGCTTGACATTAATTTATCCTGCTCAGATGCACGGGGCTATTGGCATCAGGGGCTCCTGCTGTGTCTCCCACCAATTCCCGTCTCACCCTTGCCTCCTGCCTACCTACCATTTAATTTTTTTTTTTTTTTTTTTTTGCATCATCTAGAGTCCATGAAAGGCGAAAAAGGAGAGTAGTCTCTCTTAGCAGCAGAGGGAGTACCATAGCGTAAACGTATGTGTCTGCCTGTGCTCCTCCTGTCTTTCTTCCCCTGTGCTGGGACCATCTGAAAGTCGTTCCAGTTATTTATTACTTTGTTCCGGGGGAGAGAGAGCGAAATACAGAGCCCTAGATACAGGGCCAGAGAGAAAGAGAGACGTCTTCCCTGCTCTGGGGGAGGGGGTTTACAAGTGCTAACAATGAGGTTCAGAATCACGAAAGTTGTTTTAGCATAATACTGTGAGGAGAGAGACAGGAACCATCTGTTGAAATGGCTCCTACGTGATGCTGCATTTTCAAACAAAGCCTTCTAGGAGCATTTTCAGATGGGCCCCTTTCCCGTGAAGTCGCTCTCCTGGCTTCCCAGAGAGCTCGCTCTCCTGGCTGCTAAAGGATGCTGCCTAGATGGCTCTCTGTCAGCACCCACCCTTGTTTATTTTGCACCAGTGTTTTCCTCAAAGTGCGTACTTCGAGGCTGTCAAATACCCCTCCTGGTATGAACCCAGAAAAATCCTCCCCCCCCAAAAAAAAAATCCACTACTTCTGCCCATTTCCTTCTAAAGTGCTGACTCTTTGACTTGAAGTTGGTGGAGTGACTCTGAAACCTTAAATACTTCACTGGGAAAGAGGAAAACCGCAAATACACACAGGCCATTGTGACTCCGGCCTGGCGGGCTCTAATTTTCTAGCTAGCGGTTTGTACACCCCAGCCGGCTGCAAGGGTTAAGTAAACTTCGTGGCTGGGGATGACTTCATGGCCCTGGAATTTTGAAAAGCCAGGGTTCTCAGTGCACTGTGGCCAGCCTTAGAGTCTTTGGGTGTGAAAACCACTCTCAGTTACCCAGACTGATTTTGGGTTCCTGGTGCGTTGCTGCAGAATCTATTAAAATCCAGCAGCTGAATTGTCCTGGCTCTGCCACAAAGTGAGGCTGCCGGGTGGCTACAGGATTCCCGAGTTGTTTGTCAATGGAGAGTGGGAGTGAATGGAGCCCAGCATAGCCTCAGCCTGGCATGAGGTGGCACCCTAGTGGCTGTTTGCTGCCTTAGAAGTATGCACGCTTCGTGTATTCTCACACCGGAAGCAACCTGAAGACCCAAGTTGCAGTTCATTTTTGAACTTCATTTTTAGGTCTCCAGGTCCTTTGTGGGCCTTGGGGGACCTATTTCCACACCCTTGGATTTTCAGGCCAGCAGTTTAGTGGGAACTATTGGCTGTGCTCTAACCAGACACGATGGGGCTCCTAGAACAGAACTAACTCAGCTCCAAGGTGCAATAAGGAGACCAAGAAGCTCTTTGTTAGGAGTGAGCCCAAGCTTGAAAGTGACAAAATGCTCTTGCAAAGAAGGACTCGCGAGGAAAGTGGTCGAGGCTGAGAGATCCCGGGTGTCCCAGTCCTTTGGGGTGCCATTTAGATAGTTGCGGGACTTAGATCTTTGTTAATGTGGAAGAGATCGCAAACTTGCGTTTCTGAACCAGTGGCCTGATGGTTCACCTCGGATAGTGGCGTGGAGATTATTTTTCAAAATAAGGTTACGTTCTTGACCGAACTCTTCTTTCGAAAGAAACCATTTGGGCTTGAGCATTAAAGGAAGAAACAAAAAGATTATAATTAAAAAAATAGACTGCAGCCCTACATGAACAGTGGCTGTGACCTTGCCTTCTGTTTGCCATTACACAATTCAATGGCAGTCCACTCAAACTCTGCTCTCGATCAATATCCTATTAAAGCAGCACAAAAAGTCTCCATAAACTTAGTGGTTAGCTATGTTTATAAATGGAACTCGGCATAATTAGATGGTCAATAGTGGGCTCCAGTAGTAATTTTAAAATGAACATCACACATTTTCTGTCTGGGGAAGTCAGCGGCACCTCTGCCAGCGAGAGGGTACGGTGTGTGGTAGACAAAACAGTAGGAATCCCTCTACAAAAAAAAATCATAATGCCTGGCTCCAAAATGCAGCTTTGCCAGAGAAATCTGTCACGTTGTGGACTAGGACGTACTGATTGGCCCTATGTATTCTTTCACTTTGCCTGTCTAAGCCACCTTATTCTAAATATATTATGACATTGCAGATGTTTTATTTTCTAGTTTTAATCAACCCCTCAGAGAGAGAAAATAATAAATACTGCCATACTCTTAGGAAGAAAAATATCAGTCTGGCTGGCTTCAGTTAGTGGGTTTCCTCTACTATAATTCAATAAATTTTCAAAATAAATACCGAAATTGAATTAGTTCAGAAGGATGTTCTGTTATATAATTTTTTTCTTTTAATTTTCTTGACATATTTGGGGTGAATATTTGGGCAGTAAAGCTGGCAACAAATGGAATGAACTGGCAGCAGTAGGAAATGCTCGTCAAACTACTGTTTCTTCTGAATCCCGGCTCCCAGTATGTGTGGCCAAACATGACATTTTTTCCGTCCTCTTCTCGTCACCCACTAGAGAAAGAGCCACGGAAAGTAAAAGGTGTCCCCACGCTTACCTGTCAGTTGAAATGTGCGTATGCCTTGTGTCTGGCGAGTGCGCTGGCAGTGGTGTTTTGACCACCATGTCTGCTGCAATTGGAGCTACGGTCAGAACGAGCTTACGACGTCAGGAGAACCATTAGTCAATGCTGTGCATGAAGGTCCCGCCCTTTCTGTTTCTCCTACAGCCTCCCTGGTTAGAGCTGGCAGTGAGGGTTCTCATGGCAAGATTTAGATGGCCTTTGGTTTTCTTTTCTTAGCTGAATCCCCTGCTAAATTTACCAGACTGTGAACATTTTTATGTTCATTTTTTTATGTAAAGATTTGACTCAGAGAGAAGAAAACCATATAACACCTTGATGTACATACTCTTTTGTTGTCATAATCTCTTTTTATATATTCATTTGTTTCTCATCTTTTCTGGATAATTCTTTCTGTGTATAATATATAAACTCTATATCTAAGATGGCATCATGGTGTCATAAAACAGTTCAGGAAATAGACTTGGGCATCCGGCTCTGCCATGACTTCAGGCAATATTTAACCCCTCTCAGCTGTGTTCTCCTGACTGATAACCATCATTTATTTGATCAGCAGAGATTTCTTAAATATCAGTTGTGTGCTGGATCTAAGTCTGAGTGCTGGAGATAGAAACAGCTTGCAGGAGTGTTTCAAGGGTGAAGGGAGAATGTGTCAAGTGTCTGGCATGTAGTAGGTGCTCAACCCTGGGAATTACTGTGATTACTACTGAGCAAAGCCTCCATCCCTCATCTTTGACTGAGAGCTGATCCTTGAGCTGACCACGCTATCAGCAAATTTATTAAAAATGTGTCTGTGTCTCTATGTGCTGAGTGTGTGTGTGTGTGTGTGTGTGTATACATTAAGAAGGACTGATTTTAGAATTCAGGCCCTAAAAAATCAGTTTACTAGAAGGACCATTCCAGTGGCCCCTTCAGAGTTAGTAGTTCCGATAGAATAAGAGTGTGCCAATACTAGATCTAATTCATCTGCTTTAGGAAGCCATAAAATTCTTATTCCTCAAGTTTGCAGCTAAAGCCTATGCTTCTGCATCTTTCTGGAAATTTCTCTTCCAGAGTATCTAATGGGTAACAAGATGTTTTAAAATTCTCACTTCAACACTGACACGTTAACAACTTTTTAAGTGGCCAGCCACACAGTGGTTATTTTTTCAGAGGTTTTTTTGTTTTAAGTTTTTAGTTCTAGAGTATTTGAAATTGTTTTCTTTCTCTTAAATTATAGACATAAAAATTCCATCATGCTGAAGGTCATTACTGCCAATGTGGTTTTTAGTAAATCTTTATTTATGTACTCATAAGCCTCAATTTTTAAAGAACAGATATTCATACCCAATAGGTAGCACTGGGAAACTAAAAGACATTTTTTGGGGGGGGTGGGTTTCCAAAAACCTGACAGAAATCCTGTCCTGCCCCACAGTAATACTGCAGATATTACTGAGATTCTGGCTGGAATATATTGTCCTAGCTAAGTCTTGCGGGTTACAAAGACTATTGCTGATGACCCTGTAGGCATGTGTAGGACGAGAATGGTAGGGTTCACACTCAGCAAAGCCACATATTAGGTCAACTACTAGAAGAGAGTTAATCCAGTATGTGATTGATATGAGTGCAAATTAGCACCCAGGATTTTTCAATATACGGGGGAGGAAGAAAATCAAACAGTTCTTGGTGAAATTAATGAGAACTGTTACTGTAGACAACTGGATTTGTAGGTTGTTGGGATGGGACTCTGTTGACACAGTTTGGTTTCCTACTAGCTCATGGTCCGATAGTCCCAGCGCACTCTTGGTTAAGGGGCTTCAGGGTAGAAGCCCTTCCCCAGTTTATAGATCACTGTGGTGAAAAGACCTCTTAGGCCATCAAATCCATCCTCTGTCAGGGAAGACTTAATCCCATGGCTGAAGCTGTATCAGATACTAAACGGGTACCACATTTGACCTCAACCAAACGCTAAGACGAGATGATGCTGTAAAATGCAGAAAATCAATTTCAGTCTCAAAGGCATAAGCCACTAATGCAGGAGGTCCGTTGGCACTGCTCACCCCGCCGTGGGTTGCTCTGCTGGACCAGGTGTCAGGCCCTTCATCCAGTGACACTCTGCCTGACACTCGAAACTCTAAAGACCTATGAAAACAAAGAAGTGAGAAGGAGGATGCTGAAATAGACTTTTGGCCAGTTAAGTGATTGGTGATAAATTTTTTTTCTATTTAAATCATATTGAGTTCATCTCCCCAGTAACCCATGATGAAGGAAAGACTAGAAATGTGTTTTCATCTGTTTCTTCAGGCAGGTGTCTACAGACGTCTGTCACAGGGTTAGCTGTGTGATCCTAATGGTCTTACTTACCCTCACAGCTCACTTTCTCACTTGTAAATAAGAATAATAGAAATACGCATTCCATGTCCCCACGCAAGGATGAAATGAGGTAATTCAGGTAGAACACCTGTCCCATTGACAGGCACATACTAAATGCTCGATAAATATAGTGAATATAAATATATATAAATATATATTTAATATCTAACATATCTAATAAATAAATATAAATATAAATACTTAGTTCTTTGCCATTTTTCATTAATAAGCTCGTATCATCTTGGTTCAATACAGTAAATTTTTGCTGCATGTGTAATATGTGAAGCATTCTTCACTGTGTGCTGAGGAGAATACAGAAGTAAGGAGACAGTTCCTTCCTTTATGGAGTAGATATGTAAGTTTATTGAGATCCAGGACTGGGCTTTATGGCAATAAAGTGCCGGAATGAATGCACTTTATTTACAAGTTGAACTCACAATAACTATCTATCAGAGATAAACCATCTTCAAAGGTCAGAGTGGGGAGAAAGAGGGTATCAGTGAATGGTTCCTACTTTAGTAAAAGGAAAGCATTTTTTAGAAATAAAAATTCTTCTATTTACCTCCTCTGCCACCAGAAACACGCATTTTCCTCACTCTGTGTCCTCCAAACGTGAGTGTGTGAAGATGTTAGCAGATGCCTTTGACGGGGTTAAAAATTCTGCTGGCTTTTCGCACCTAATACTACATTTCATGAAAAGCGTTGCTTCAGTCTTCTAGTAACAGGGGAGTTCATTTTCACATAGAGGGAAACCCTTGCTTTAGTTCAGTGCCTTTCTTTTGTGTCCCATTCTGGAAAAACATACTCCTAGCCTGCCTGCATTGGGTCAGACCTTTCAGAAAGGAAGGGTGGGAAAGGAGATCAGCACACGGTTTACAGACCAGAAATCTGCTTGGCAAAGGAGTCGCCGAAGACCGTGGCGTAGAAGCTGCAGAGAAAGTACCTTTAGGATTGATTTCCATTCAAGTCAGACTGACTGCAGTGTGGTCATTTTTCTAACCCATAACTGCTCACGCTGCAGCAGTCTGCTATCTGCAGGGTGTCTGAGTTATAGCAGTCTATGTCCCTGTTCCCTCTTACACAAATTACTTACACTGGTTTCTTTTTCCATGCAAATTCATCAGTTTTACAGCCCCTCATAGCCACAGTCAGGAAACTCTGGCTGAGAGCACAAATTGATAAAATGAGTTAATTTTACTATACTTATTTTTTTCTTTCTAAAAGCCCTCTCTCATAGGCAGTGTTCAGGAAGCATATTATGGTAAAAGGAAGATAACAAAGGAGTTGAATTTTCTTGCCGTAAATTACCTTCCAAGTTAATTCCCTTTAACGATGATTCCAGATTTGCTTGAGTTTTCGTAGCATTGTGCATTTACAACTGCGCCTTTGATAGAAAGAAGAACAAGTATTTTCCCATGTTCACTCCTTTTGTGCCAGTGACATGGACTTTCTTACAAGATCTTTGCCACTAGAATGCAGAACAACACTAAATTGTGCTGGCCCCATAGAGCTGTGTGCTGCTGTTGGACTCCCTCCTCCCCGCCTCCACCCCCTGCCCGGTCTTAAAGTACAAGTTCCCGAAGTCTCAGTGCATGTGTGAGATTATGTAAGCTGGAGAGAAACAGACCTCTCTCCCTCTTTTTTTTTTTAATAGTTATTTTACTAGTTGGAAATGGGGTAGTAAACCCTGATAATCTTTCTGTTGGTGGGGGGGTCCCTATTCCATTATTCCATCTTCTTTAGTTGCCATGCAAATTTGAGGAAGGGGCAGCTATGACTGTTAACCTCTAAAATGTAAGCCTCACGAGGGCCAGGGTGTTTGTACATCTTGTCCACTGATGGCTCTCAAGCATCAGGGGCAGCGCCTGGCACATTAAAGTTGCTCCATAAATATTTATTGGATTCCACTGGACGCAGCCTCTTAGAGACTGGGTGCCGTTAACCTGAGGCTGGCCACACAGGTCATTTAGTTCATGCTCCCCGCTGATTCCCTTTGCACCCGTTGTAAACTCAGTGTGCTGTCATCTCCCAGGCAGAGCAGTTTGAAATTTTGGATAGAAATTTTTTTTTTCCATCATCCTCTTTCCAACAATGCAAGCCCGAGCAGGTTGTCTCTGGTGGATGGCAGAAGTTCAATAACCACAACCTTATCCAACTACTAATGTGTACAGAAGAGCAGGTCATTAAGAGGGTTGGCTACTAAAGTAACCCCTTTTTTCCAATAGCCCACATTACTGTAATGATTCCTTAATAGCAAACCATTTATTAAGAAATGACACAAAGACTACATTCTACTCATGACAGGAAAAGAAGGGCGGGCGGAGGGGGATGAATGACTTAGAAGTACCATCTTAAGAGACATCTTAAGTTAACCTTTTGAGAAAAACTCCTCAGTGGAACCAAGTCCACAAAGACTTCAAGTTGGAGTGGTCACAGAACTGCTTAAGAAAGGCAGGGAGCCAGTTCTCACTACTGACGTGTAATTACAGGGTTCTAAGTGTCATTCTTGCGTTGCTTAAAGTTTGGAGGAGGAGGTGCAAATGGAGAAGGTAACTGTTTACTCTTCTTCAAAACATATTTATGGATCATCAGCTGTTTGGGAACATGTGAGAGGCTGTGGGATCTGCAGGGTTAGAGGCCATCTGGTATAACCCTTTGACTTCACAGTCTGGGAAAGGTGCTAAACCTCCTCGTGGCTCAGTCATTCCTTCCTCCAGGTGTTCAAGGATGAGGTCCTTAAAGCTCTTAGCCTGGATCTGTCCATCAGTGATGCTTAAGAAATGTTAGTCCTCGTTGTTGTGATGGTGATGGCCGTTGCAGTGATGGTGGTGGTGGTGGTGAGTTTTCATTTTTATCATAATTGTTATTAGAATTATGAGGTCCAAAGAGTTTAAGTGACTTAACCAAATTCCACAGGTGGTTATTGGCAGGGCTGGACTCTAAACACTCTCTCCCAGGCCCTGGCCAGCATTTTTTCTAAGCCCTGGGACGGCTATCTTTACAGAGCTCAAATTGCAGTAAATCTAGCTGGGTAGGAAATCTTATGTCTGAGATCACTAAAGAATGATAAAGCCTATGATAAAGTACAAAGGGAGAAAAATCAGGTCTCACTGTCTACGGCACAGACAGGAAGTGTTGTGGTTGGTCCCCTCCTTTCTTGACATCCCCACCTTGGATTGGCGGTGGCTAAGTAATCTCTGTAACACACCAGCAGGCAGTTAGTCATAGCCTCAGAAGCCCAACGTGACAACCTAGGCAGGCACTGGACAAGTCATTTAACCCTTGACAACTTTTATTTCCCTAATTTGCAAAAGGGACGTAATACCATTATTAGCCCAGAGACACATTTTGCTATGTACATCTTTTTGATATTTAATATCCATTAGAATAATGTGATCATTTGCTTATTTATGCCCTTTCACAGTGTATAATTAGAAACATATCTTTTGTACCTGTTTACTATCCTGGAAGAGGTGACAGATGCACATTGTGAAAATTCTGTTGTCTTCCTTGACAGTGTGGTTTAGGCCTCCGTTCCCTCTCACCAGGGCTCCTGAATTAACTACCAACTGATTTCCCCACCCCCAGGGTCTCAGTTCCCTTTCATGCATTCCGTATGCTGTCGTCATATTAACATTCCTCAGATTCAGCAGTGCTCACCCCCCTACTCAGTAGCCGTCCTTTGGGGGGAGGGTATAGCTCAAGTGGTAGAGCGCATGCTTAGCATGCACGAGGTCCTGGGTTCAATCCCCAGAACTTCCTCTGAAAATAAACAAGCCTGATTACCTCCCCCCTGCCAAAAAAAAAAAAAATATATATATATATATATACACACACATATATATATATATATATATATATATATATATATATATATACACACACACACATATATATATATATACATATATATATATATATATATATATATATATATATATATATATATATATATAAAATAAATAAAACATTAAAAAAAAAAGAAAGAAAGAAACTGTCCTGGACTCCGCAGATCTCTCACTTCCCTCATACCCCCAGGCTTACATACATACTCTGTCATTTGCTTAGAAACTCTCTCCTCTTTTCTTTCTGTGCCCCTTTAAATCCTAACCAGCCTTGAAGGCTCAGCTTAAGCACCCACTCTTCCTGGAGTCAACCCTTTTTCTGATCCCACAAGCCTGTGGGATCTATTACTCCTTTGAACTTTCCTAACACATTCTTTGCATTTCTCCTGTGAGATTGAACACACGCAGCATTGCATTAGATATTCAGGTATTACTTTATGATTCTGCAAGACTGTAAACCCTACGGGGACAGAAGTCCTGTATACCTTTTTATCATCTCAAGTTGAAGGCCAATATTGTACGTGAAAGTCAGAGTGCTGCGCTGGAAAAAGCACAGGTTTTGAGGTCAGACGTCCTTGGATTTTAACCCTGGCTCTCCCCCTTTCTCTCCATTCTGTGATCGAGGACGAATGATTTAATCTCATTCCGGGGCTTAGTTCTCCTTACCTCGAAGATGTACTTTCCTGAAAAGATTGTTTTGAGGCTTAAGTTAGATATAACAAATAAAGTGCTTTTTAAAACACGGCTCCACAGGACTGAGAAAAGCCTGCTGAAGCCCGCCTTTTGGGTTCTTAGTTACCTATTGAGGCTTCTTCCTGTTCTCCAGATTTGAGCCACTGGGCATACCCAACCCACTGCTAGGACTCTTTGCTATGACGCCTACCCTCAGATAGGAGGCTTCCCCTTTGGCTGTCACAGCATCCCTGAACCCAAATCCACTCCTCTAAGCTGACATTCGCACGAAACGTACACGCAGACAGTCCCGGGCGGTGTTTCCTAGCAGACTCTTTTGAAGGCGGCAGAATTTGGATCTGTGTGTTCTTAGGATTATTTAACCCAGGTGTGAAACCCATTCTCACATCAGGAATTCAGTGGGGTTTTAAAATTCAAGACACACAATCAGCTTGCCAAGCCCTAGTGTGACTCACCAGAAAGCCAGCAGACACGGTGGGAAGCATCCCACGCTGGCTGCCAGGCCAGATCTGCTGCTGAGGTCGCAGCGCCAGTGGACTAGGTGGCTCACGGGAAGGAAGTGCACGGGCAAGCTAAGGAGCGTTTCTGTGAGCGTGATTATTTTTTTATTCTCTCTGAGAGGTGGGCTCCCCGCATGCACACATGTATTTTTCTTCCTTCGCCTATTCTGGCTCCCTGGATATTTAAAAAATATAAGCAAGGTGAAAGGCATTTTCCAGGGTAAAGCACGATAAAGCGCTCAACGTAAGAGCAGCTGGATGTTCACCGCTAGGCCGAAGGCCGCAGACTTCTCTCAGTCCAGCCAAGTCCATCTCCTCGCGTCTTGCTGTGTCTTCCCTTCCAAGAGGGAGGGTGGGGTCATGCAGTTTCCATCGTGTTCCATCCCGAAACTTGTGAAGAAAATCTAAAGCCAGACCCATGACACCGGCTAGCCTTTCCCTTTCCTCTCGTTGACGAGAGGTGTGACTCTGAGCTCCATGAAGGCACAGACATTAGGACTAATTATATGCCAGGCTGCTAAGAGGGATAATGGTCGATCCAGGCCCACAGTTGAGCAATCTCCCTGACCCATGGCCTGTTTCATACATTAGGTGTTATGAAATCAAAGGGGGAAATTAGGCTAATAAACTTAATATAAAAAGTTAGGGAACAACTAGCAAAATTATTAATGAGAACTCTGTTTACACTGACTGTCAAGCCTAACCGTTTGTTTTTGAAGTAAAGGCCTTCATCCGAGCCCATGAGTGAGAGATGTGTTTGAATTTCAAAAGGTATATGTGAATTTCAGAGTCTTCTCTTTCTTAGCAGTGACTGTTTTTATATAGTGATGGCTGTGATTAAGGTTCAGACAACTGAGTGTTTGTTTTAGACATTGCTGTGTCCCCACATACTTTTTCTTGATTCCTCAGTTTTATGATGGTTTCACAATTCGCCCAGTTTCCCAAGCAGTCATCCTGGGAATTAGCCCATGCCCCTCCTCTTCCATTATTACCACACGCAAGAAGTCAATACATTTTCTCAATTCTCACTCCCAAATAGCTATCACCAGGCTCCTCCTTTCTATCCCTTGAATTTAGACCACACCCCCATCTTCTCTTATTTAAATGACTCCACTGGCCTCCATGGTTTTACTGATAATACTCTTCAACTGCCACCACTCCCCAAACCATACCTACCCTCTTGACAGGTGGTGTGTCTCGCTTATAAATGCAAATTTGATGATAGCATTCCTACACTTTGTTGATTCTCCTTTGATGAACAATCAGTTCCATTTTACCAATGCTTACTGACTGCCTCCTGGTGTCAGATGCCGGTGATGTAACCCCAGCAGTCCCCAGTTATAGTGGAGTGTGATAAGTGCTTTAGTAGCTTATAAACTTGGGAATATATAGTGGAGTGTGATAAGTGCTTTAGTAGCTTATAAACTTGGGAATATATAGTGGAGTGTGATAAGTGCTTTAGTAGCTTATAAACTTGGGAATCTGCTGAATGCAAATTCATGTGCCTCGAACCTATGTGACCCTTCGTGACCTGACTTTAAATCTCCTACTTCCCCCATATGTTGTATACTACATCATACCACGTTATCAGAAATCCAGTCCACATTTCATGTTCTCTTACCTTTATAAATGCTGTTCCCTCACCATTATAAATGCTGTTCCCTCTACCTAGAATACCTCCATCCCTCTCAGTTGGGTAATTCCTACATGTCCTTTTAACATTCTTCCCAGACATCACATTTGCCGAGGCCTTTTTACTCCCTTGAACCTCTTATCCCTCAGCTGGGCTAGGTAACCGCTTCTGTGCGGCATATCAATTTAGGAATAACTCTAGCAAAGGGCTTATCAGACTGTATTGAAATTAACCTGTCAGCCTAACCCTTGAGAGCTGCTTCAGGGTAGGGACCATGTCATTCATCTAAGTGCCTTCCTTACACAGCACAATTTTTGGCACTAGCAGACTCTCAGTAATCATTTGTTGGAAGAATGAAAGTCCCTGGTTCATGATTTTTCTAATTATCCTTTCTTCTTATGGAGATGAGCCTCTACTTAATTTATTTAGATATCCACTTATATGGGCTTAAAACTCTCAAACTAATGCCTCACTGCAGTAAAATATGCATCTGTTGCTCCCCCCTTTGTATAGTCTTTCAAAAGAGCAGATTATTTACACTTATATAGTTGCACCACTAATTTTACCCAGAATTATTTCCTAAGATTGATAGATGTTATTTATTCATTCAAAAATATTTATTAAGCTCCTCCTGTAAACAAGGTCTCTCCAGAGGCTCCAGGACATAAAAAGTACAGAGAATCACATCTCGTGCAAAGGTCAGCTCTGAAAATCACATGTAGTTAAAGTTATTTTTAACCATCCCTTAAATCAGAGGCCGGCAAATCCTTCTATATAACTGTTTTCTGCTTTGTGAACCATATGGTCCCTGTCACAGCTGCTTGTCTCTGCTCCCGTAGTAGTGTGGAAGCAGAGACAAGATGTAAATGAAGGGGTGTGGCTACTCGAGTACAACTTTACCTACAAAAACTATGGCTCAGGGACCGTGATTTGAGAACCCTGCCTTAAATTAGAAGGTGGGACAAATTTTAAAGCGATGATGTATGCAGGGTGCTGAGGTGCTTTGGAGTAAGGAGAAATCACACATTTCTCATCGTAAGAAATTGGGATTAGGTAGCCTAGAAAGATGAATTTGCAGTTCAGAACTAATTCTAAAATACAGATGAATGGAAGCTGTCGGGATCAGATAAAGTTGGAAAATCCCGGGGAGTGTTCTGGTTGGTCATTCAAGAAAAGTTTCAGACCAAAAGGTGGAGGTCTTTTTTGCCTCAAGCATCCAGGAATGTTGCAGCCTTGGTGACAATTTACCATTACAAAAAAGAGAAACCGTGAAAGGTGCATTATTTTAAAATATGTCCTTCTGATGTAGGTGATTTTTATTGTCAATATTGTTTTAAGGTCAGAGTTCGTTACTGGGTATTTTGGAGAAACTTGCCACATAAATTGGAAAATGAAACGTGTTTAATGCAACTCTGAAATATGCTCTCACTGTTCTTTTATTCACAGAACTTAACCTGATGTTTCTTCTTCTTCTTCTTCTTTTAATTCCAGCACCAATAGCTGCAGGAACTGGCCCAAATTTTTCTCTCTCAGATTTAGAAAGTTCTTCATACTACAGCATGAGTCCGGGAGCAATGAGGAGGTCTTTACCCAGCACATCCTCTACCAGGTAATTGATGGGTGGCTCTTAAAGAGGTCATGCTGCGTAGTTATACACCTTGACTAACCCTGGGCCTGTTAGACACTTAGCAGTGTGCCTGTAGTAGCAGAAGACACTTAGAAGTGGGTTCAGCCCCAACAGATTTTCAGTCTCACTGGAGAGAGAAAGCAAACACACATGCAGCATGCATATGTGTATACACACACACACACACACACACACACACACCAGTCAGTAAAAAATTGTGTGACACAGGCTGAAAATAATTAAAGAAAGCTTTATCCAAAAAGAATGACTTGTGCTGAGCCGTAAGCTGTAAGCGGTGGTGAGGGCTGGCGAGATGGAAGGTGAAGGCATGGCATTCTGGGCGGGGTGAAGACAAGAGCAAAGGCCGGAGAAGGATAGGTGATGAACACAGCATGTTCTCCGGAAATTAAGGGCAAAGCTCTACTAGGGGAAAGGGTGTGTGTTTTGGCTTGTTTTGCAGAAAGTTGACACTGGTGACATCAGCCCAGTCCGCATGCCCACAGCAGACATTAATTACCACTTAGTCCCAGCTCTTTTCCTACTGAGCCCTAAAAGGTCTCAAAATCCAGTCTACTGGAGGTGCCCTGAGAGATGAAACCTACTTGCTATCCTGGTATGAGGCTATAAAAGCGACTGCAGTCCGACAGCAGCGTGGGGCCAGATCAGAAACACTGCTGCATGGGAGACCTTTAAAAAAGCAAAGCTCAAAGAACACAACCAGATAATGATTCCAGGGTTCTTGATTCCCTTGAGGTCACAAAGCCAAAATCAAAATGAAGCATTTTGCAAGATCGTGTTGTCTCTAGATAACCTGTACCAGAGGGGAAAGGATTAGGCATTAAACCCACAGTATTCTTTTACAAATTGGCTTTAGCACTGGACTGTGACAACAAAGAAAAGAATGGCGCAGAACAATCTTTAATGTTTGTGTACTTTGCAGAAAAACGTTTGACGAAGGTATATTCCTCCTAAAGCAAGTGCTGGAGTTTTAGGATTTCAAACAATGGCCAGATGATAGAAATTTTCCTTGGGAGAGACTCATTCTTACCTTGACTTCATATGTTTTAACTATCATTACTTTAAAAAAAAAACCAGCTTAGTCATCATCAATACCTTGAAGACAGTTAAAGAAATACGGTCATTCCCTAAACATAACCACCAAATCCTACCATCATCTTTCACGTTGTTTAAACGTTCCCCTTAGTTCACTGTGGCATCAGCTCCTCCAGGAAGAAAAAAAAAGTTTCCAGTCGAAAAAAGCAAACAAACAAAAAAAACCACCAAAAAAACCCATTTATAATAAAAAGAACAAGACCGTGAAAACACATTTGGGTGTTAATACATTTTGAAGATTTTGAGTGTTTGCTGATGGAAGAAACACCGTCACTACACTCAGTCAGCATGAAAAAGCTTTACAAGTACTTGTGGTCAGTGATTAATATAAAAGTTGGTGGGCTGTTTGTTTTTCATACGTGTGCTGCTCATGTGCCATGGACATCCCAAACATCTTCTCGACTTCTCCAGCTGTTTTGTTGTTTTTTCGGTCATGACTCTCTATGTGGAAATGTGGTTTTTAATGTTATTTAAAAGGCTCGTGTCATTCCCATATTCCGCAAATAACTAACCCTGATAAGGAGCTAATTATAAACAGCATCAGAAGTTAATAACCTGGTAATATGTTTGTTTTGCTCTCATTAGGCTCTCCTAAGATGATTCTTTTAAAATTATTCTTTAAATCTATAGACCCAGCAGAATTAGCTGTGTACAGTTTAGGAAATGTGCCCAGAAGACTACCCCCGATTTACATATAGAAAAGTTCATCCACCAATCAATATTTGTTCATGCTGTGCCAATATTAATTGGTCACCTGCTTTGTGGCAGGCACTGTATTAGGTGCTTTGCATGCCTGATAGGAGTTAATATTACGATACAGCCTTGTAACAGTGGGTCAGCCCAGAGCTCGGAGAAGTTAAGCAACTCACCCAGGGTCACAGACCAAGTAAATAGCAGAGTCTACACTCAGACTCAGGTCTGTTGGAACTTTAAAACCATGCTATTTTCACACTGACTCCTCTGAGGAATGGGGCTCACTCTTTTCAGTAAGGAAACAACAGAACAGGAAGCCCCCAGAAAGGAAAATCAGGCATCTCTACTTTTCCCGGACACTTAGCATTTGCAATCTTGAATGATTATTATTATCTTTGATGTCTGTACTGGTCCTGCCTCCCCATCTCTACGTCCCTTAGAGGACAGTGTCTAGCTCTTCCAGCTCAGCTACAAATATTTATTAAGTCCCAGGGATATTGTCCTAGGCACTGTGGAAGTAAAGTCAGGTAATAGGAGCTTTGAAATCTCTCAGTAGAGACTGACAAGAAAACGGGAATTTTCAGTTCAGATAGTAGGAACGCTCAGGAAAGAGGCATTTTACAGTTTTGTGGATTCTAGGCTTTGCACATAGTAGGAATTCAGCAAATATTTGGAATGAAGGTCATGGTCTTACCTTAATTTCTGGGTTGAATTGCTAGGAACAAAAGAACAAATTCCACACACAAGAAGAGATGGTGTGTCACTGCTCAGAGGGGTATTTGTCCTCCCTCTTGTGTACAGATCTTTACTGGTACTTTTCCTGTGTTCTTCAAATGTTTCTGGGAGAATAGAATCAGTGTGTTAGAAAGTCAACAGCAAGAAACCAAAATTAATGACCGATTCATTTCTAAATGTTAAAAAATAAAGAAGATTGATAGGCATTAACTGTAGGTTCTGTCCCTTCATAGTAAACACCTCCAAAATCATAGAAGGGGTAGTGTAAAAATTGGGATAAAATGTACTTTTTTATCCCAAAGAACTTCATCAAGATAAACCAACTGTCAAGTCTGTGAAGTCAGGAAACTTTGTGTTGGAAGCCCTCCACCCGCCCCTCCTGGGTGAGGTCTTCATCCTGGGAACATGGGTCCTGCATCAACCCCTGACAATCCTTGCTTTCAGACTCAGAGGTCAGCTAATAACATCTACAGACCCTTCCACCTTTAGGATTTAATAACTGTAGGGGGATTTGCACTTTATTAGAGGACACTGGGGAAATCGAAAGCTTGAGAAACTCAGAAAAATATCAATAATAGGAGAATGATGGGCGATTTGTTGGCCTTTTGGGTGGGATCTCATTGGGCAAACCCTTGTCGTGAGTACTCACATGACTGTTTCTAAATCTAGAGCCCAATTCAGCAGTTTTTGAGCATCTGCTGTTAGGCAGACACTGTGATAGGCACTAGAGATTTAAAACAAAGCAGCCAATAGTGTCTTTCCCCACAGAGCTCACAGTCCTATCAGAATATGTGGGTCTTGCCTTTCATTTGCCCGGAAACATAAGGGAAACATTTAGTTTGTTCCCAATTTGTATTCTCCCAACTTCCCCAATTATTTTAAGTGGCTTTCAATTTAAAAGCACCACAGGTAATATTAAATACAGAAAGAGAGTCCAGAAACCATTTGAAAAGATGAGAGAAATTGTTCTATCAGGAACATGAACCAAGAGTTAGGCCTTACATTTAGCCCTGAGATTCCTGGTTGCCAAGGCGAGAAGGGGAAGCACTCATAAAAGGAAACAATTGAAATTCATTTACAGAAACCATATTTTTTTCTGGTTTCATGTATTAGGAGAAGTTTTTTGTGTATATCCTTTTATAAAAGACTTCTGTTAGATGTAGTTTTACATAAAACACAGAAAAGTTCTTTGAGTGGCTCTTTTTCATTGAACAAAGACAAGCAAAGAACATTAAATAAGCTATTAAAGGCTCTTCCTTTGGGTGCTAAGCTAGCATGCTCCAAGTATGTTGCTTTCCTGTGGTCTGGCTCTAATGACAATTAGAACTTAGAGGCTAAGAAGCCTGGACTAGAATTTTGTGCCTTAAATTGGGCCCTCCACATTTTTTCACTTGGATTGCTACAGTAGCCTCTTCGCTCTTTCCCTGCCTCTAGGTTCCATCCCCTTCTTTTCCCTGTGCTTTTCAAAAACCATCATCTGTACAACTACCAGAGTGACCTTTCTGGGGTTTTTTGTGGTTGTTTTCTTTTGGCAGGGTGAGGTAATCTGGTTTATTCATCTATTTATTTGATGGAGGTGCTGGGGCTTGAGCCCAGGACCTTGTGCATGCTAGGCATGCACTCTACCCCTGAGCTAGGCCCCACCCCGCCAAGAGTGACCTTTCTGAAACACGATGCTGGTGTCACTCCCCATTTAGACTTTTTCAGGGAGTCTCCACCGCTCGTAGGATGAAGTCCAGACACACAGTGTCTTCCGTACCCTCCGCCCCCTTCTTTTGCTGTGCCCCGCCTCCCACTTCAGCCGCAGCAAACACCTGGCAGTTCTCTGCCTGTCACACTCCACTCGTGGTGCTGTTTCTGCCTGATAATGTACCTTCCTCCTGGAGTGGTGTTCAAAATAGCCGGTGACCCGTGTGACATGAGCATACCAGTTAGGACAGACCCTGTCCTGCCCCGGTGCTGAGTCCTGGAATGCCCCTGATGGGCCACACCTTAACCCTTTAGGTTCTGGATCATAAGGCTGTCCTGGGGCAAAGATGAGGTGGCAAGGTTGGGGGAAACTTAAGGGGCTTAAGACCATGGCACTTTGCCAGTTGGTAAAGAAGTCATTCAACATTTTCAAATCCAGAATGGCCGCCTGAGCGGAGCAACAGCCTGCCTCTTGTCTTGTCCTTCTTTCTGCCCTGTCTCCTGACACTCCCTCTTACAGGCAGCTCAGGAACCGTCTCCTCTGGGAAGCCTTTCGTGACCTCCCCAGTGTTTCGTTTCCTTCCTCGATCGAGGAACCCACTGTAACGTCTGTGTGGTTCCATCATCATACCTATGTTTCTCTTTTGCATGATTTTGTTCACCTCTCTGTCTTCAACCACGGGCTCGTAAACCCCGCAGAGACAGGGGATTATGTCTGATTCATTTCAGTGTCCCAGCGTTAGGCATGGCACTCGGCGTGTGGGGGAGGTGCACAGTGAATGTTTGATGAATGAACACATGTTAAAATTCTGTGCCCTGACATGTGAGGAAGGGATCTCCCAACAAGGCACGAAGTCCGCCCCTACTGGTATGTTAGTGACGATCAGTGAGCACAGTTAGAACGACGTTCGCAACGTGTAGCATTTCGTGACTCCTGCAGACTCAGGTTGGGAGAAAAATATTCAGACCTTTAACTGAAGGAAATGGAACACATTCCGGATATTTCTCAACCATACCTCTCCAAAACTAAACACTCCACACCCCGACGGCATAGAACTTTGTTTTGGTTGTTTCTGTGTAGAGGAAGGGCATAAAAGTCACGGGGTTACTCTTTTTTCCATGTGCCCTGTTCTCACAAGGAAGTGTACTCCTTGCTTCTGTTTTTATCTCCTTTGCTCACTGTTTTATCTCTAGTGCCTAGATCAGTACCTGGCCTGTTGTCACTGTGCAAGAAATATTTTTTTCAGTGAACAGATGTAAGTGGGAAAAAAACAAATGGCAACCCAGGCTCTCCTTCGAGGGCCATGCGCCCTGATTTCTCCCCTTCCTGGGGAGAAGGGGCTGAATGGATGTGTGGGGACACTGCTGATTGCTACGCCCAGCCACCACCTGAGGAGATACAAACTGTACCCGCTCTTCCAGGTGGAGGCAGGGGCAGGAGCCAGCCACCAGTTCCTCAGAGGAACAAGGAACAGGATGTGGCGGCGGCAGCAACTTGAGTGACAACAAAAATCAAACCCAGACGCTTGGAGCAACTCAGACCCAAGATTTTGTTCCACATCCAGTGACTCACCCGACTGAGCAGGAGCCTAGAGAGAGTCCTAGAACGCCGCCGAGTTGTCCAGTTGCTTCCTCCCTTGGCTTGCTGTCAGCCAGGAGAAAGGTGGTTTGGATGGCTTTTAAACACGTACCCGTTTGTCATTCCAGCTCCACAAAGCGCCTCAAGTCTGTGGAGGATGAAATGGACAGTCCTGGTGAAGAGCCATTTTACACGGGCCAAGGGCGCTCCCCGGGGAGCGGGAGTCAGTCCAGCGGGTGGCATGAAGTGGAGCCAGGTAAGCAGGGCGGGCGGCCGGGCGGCGGCCACCGTGCCGTCTAGGATGTGCGTGCGCGCCCATGCCGGGTGTGAAGGGAGGGGGCCAGCTCAGAGCCGTGGACTTTCTGACTTTTTCCCTGTGAACACGTGTTTCTATCTGACAGCTGCTCTTAAGAAAGGGAGGCAGCACAAGGCTGCCATTCAGCTGAGATGAAAGATGGTGAGAATGGTGTGTAGGATTTCCTCCTCTTACACATTTTCACCTGCACTGCAGTCCAGCGTTCTGTTGACCTTTGCTTTTGTTTTATACGAGCTGCCTTTTGGGTTTGGTTTTTTTTGAATTACCTTTTAATAATCAAAATAAGGGGAAGGTATAGCTCAGTGGTAGTGTGTGTGCTTAGCATGCACAAGGTCCTGAGTTCAATCCCCAGTACCTCCATTAAAAAAAAAAATTAAAATAAATAAATACACAAATAAACTTAATTACCTTCCCCTAAAACAAACAAACAATAATCAAAATAAAAATCTATCAACTCCTTCGACTGCATTGATAACATTAGAAAGGGAGAATGGGTTCCCTATGCGGTGGCTTGTACGTGCATCTTTATTAAAGGAAGAGACTTTTAAATATGCTTTCCTATTACTGGATTTCATCATGATTCTTTTTTCTATTTAAAAGGAATAGCTATCTTTATGTCCATCTTTAGTGAACTAAGCAAATGATGGCTACTCTAACCCCCTGGGGTAGTCTAGTCTTGGTTCTGGAGTCTTGAGTAATGTGAATGATTCTGGTAGCAGAAGCTTTTTGAAACTTTTCTTGATGTCTAACCTCCACACGAGCAAGCGGGAATCTCCTTTAGTGCCTTCCTCAATATGCAGAGTCAAATGATGTAGAGAACAGAGTGAGCTTTGGAAAAGACAGGCAGAGTGTAATCCGGGCTCCAGCTCCTGCTGGCTGTGTGATTATGGGCAAATTGCCTAACCTCTCTGAGACTGAGTGTCCCCAGTTTTATAATTTGTCAATAATAATAGCTATTTCGGTGCTCTTGAGAATTAAACGAGGTAACAGACGTAACTCATCTGGGAATTCTACCTAGCACAGTAAATTTGAAAAAAAAAAAAATTTCTGACCATTCCCTCTACTCTATGCCTCAGAGTAATTCTCTGCAAGAACAGACAAGCCCCAAGAAAATCTCTGACCCTCTTCATCTTCAGATCCTAACTCCTTTCTTTCCTCTTTAACATATCAAAAGAGAACCTCGGAGGGTGTGACTATAAAGGAAGTAGCAACAAGGGAGATTTTGAGGAGTGATAGAACGGTTCTGTATTCTGACTGTGGTGATGGGTACAGGAATCCATCCATGTGTTAACGTTCCTAGAAATGGATGCCTTCCACTCCTGAACCCCCAGGCACTTTCACTGTATGATAATTAAAAACAAAACAAAACCCCAGTCCCCGCTGACTAAGTCCTTCATCTAAAATGCAGAACTTTCACTTTGCCTTCCTTCTACCTAATCTTCTCATCCAACTCATTCATTCATCCACTCACGCCTTCCAGGAGAACTTTCTCTGGAAGAGGCATTTTGCCTCGTTCTGGGAACTCAAGGATGCATGGAAAGGTTATGGCTCCTGCTTTCAAGGAATTCACAGTTGGGGGTGGGAAACAGACACATAAGAAGATCATTATGTGGTGATGTGGGAGATGCAAAGATGGGGATTTAGCCTCCAGTGCCGCCGTTTTGTAATTATTACCAACACAACACTCAAGGAGTGGAGGATCTTCTACAAAGGCCACACATCAGCTTCACGCCACACTTACATTCATGTCAGTTCACCAGAAGTGGCTCAGAAATACATTTCACTAAATGAAAATGAACATGCTGACCATTCGTGCCGCCAACTGCACCATCAGCGCGACCTGAGGATAGCGCCAGTGAGAAGTTTATGTGCTGTGAAAACATTAAAAGAGCTAAAACTTCTTTGAACCCTTTTTAAAAGGCCAGTTAGAGTTCTGGCCAGTTTACCTGCTTCGGTGAGAATCAGAATCAAAATACATAGGTTTGGGACCTCGTACTTGAGTGTGGTCCTGACGCAGTTTTACACCAACTGAGGCTGCTATATTGTGTTGGTGTCCCTGAAGCATCTCCACCATGAGACGGTTCTCTGCATCCTTGTTTTCTTTGGGCATACTTGGGGACAGTGGGGATAGGTTGAATGCAGAGTCCTTTGACCTAGTGACTCCTTTATGCAGAGCAATTCTGTTCCCCTCTGCATGTTATGATTCAAATGATCATAAATTTTAACATCTGAATACCTATATCCTTTGTGGTCATAAAATAACCAAAGTTTAATGGCTAAATCCTTTTCGGGAGGAGATATATATGGCCATTTACTATATACTATACACACATACACACACACACACCTATGTACTATTGACACATAGTATATTATACTATACGTACATATATGTACGTATAGTATAACTGTGGGGTGGTTCTCTAAGGGAAAAAATTCTATTTTTAGAGCAATCCCCCACAATTTACTCTATTTCTGGACTGATTCTCCATTCTCTATCTCTATTTCATTACAGAAAACTGCAGTTTCATGGTATATGTGTTTGGGGGGAGCAGTGGATAAATTTACATTTGGCCATATTCAGCATAGAAAGTCATAATTGAAACAGGGCCTGAGGGGACATTAAAACTCAACTGAAGGATGTTGTACATGTTCGTGGTGACTTTGGTGTCATTAACTCACACCAGCCATTTTAAATGGATAATTTATGCTGCCAGATGGTCCTTTTTGGGGATTTTCCATCTAGCCCAATCCCCTTTTTGGCACAGAGAACACCCTTATGTTGTTCCCACACTGATCTGGGCCTGCATAGCTTTTCCCCAGGGGTACAGTTCATTGAGTAGGAGGCTTTTAGTGGCTCACGCATGTAAATTACCTTCAGAGCACGTTGGGAGTTATGTGTATCTGAAGGCACCGCAGCCTCTCGGTTGCCTACATTTGGGATAATTCCCTCCAGCAGATACGAAAGGATCCTTTGTTTGTGCCTCAGATGTGACCCAGGAAGCAAGGCCTGCACTTACTCCTCACTGAGAGAGCTTTGCATCTGTTTACCTGCCCTCGTATGCTTTTTCGGGACTCCCCGGCCAAAAGAGGGCCGAAGGTTGCCAGAAGAGACAAATTTCCTGGAGCAACAGGAAAGCTTTAGAAAGTAAAACAAACCAGACATGCAGTAAATTACTTGGGCTCTTTCAAATGTCTTTTGTAGTATCCTGTTCCCCATTAGTTTATCTCAGCACTTTTAGTGCACAGCACTTACTATCTGGGAAGAAGGGGCATAGGAGATTAAAGATGATGTTAGTTTAAAAACATCAGACAACCTCGAGCTGACTTCTGCTTCTCTTACAATGCCGCGTTTGTTCCCTCCACCTAGTGTCCTTCCCCAGTTATCTCAAAACTGGGTTAGATTCGAAGCTTTGAAGCTAATCATGCACTGATGAAACGCGTCCTATGAAATTCTATCAAGCGAAAATGCACATACCATCAGCTCTTGTTTATCCGTACAAGTGAAAAATTGCAGAGAAACCAATAATGCAAATAAATAGGAAGGACACCAACAGGCCGGCGCCTACACTGGGTCAGTGTACGGTGCTTTCGTAAATACAGTGAAGACTATAGCTGCTATTGTTTGAGGACCTCCTGTGTACCAGCTTTTTTTTTTTTTTAATTGCCCTAAATTATGCAAGTAGAATGAGCTCGCCTCTGTAGCATTATAAAAGGTTAGGTGACTTGCCCAGGGCCACACGGATAGTAAACCTGTGGATCCCATATCCAAATTGCAACCTAAATCTGATTTCAGAGTATAAGCTTTGTCTCCTGTACCCAGTGACTTCTTTTACTGTCAACATTTATGCTTGTATTTTAAGGTCCCATGTCCTGGGCTTGTATTGAAATTTAAAACATCATAATAAAAAATTAACAATTACTCATCAGAAAGATCTGAAACATCCCGCACTTTCTTTATCCCGAACCCTTGTCATGCACCCAGGCCAAGGAAGGAGTGTGGGCTTATTAAATACACATAGGACACACTATGTGAACAGACAGTATTAACTGTCAACAAAGTGAAGTGTCTATCACTTTTTGCCCATAAAATCAAATAATCCTCAGCATTCAGAGCTTTGTTCAAACAATACCTCGTCAGAGAGGCTTCTGGGGAGCAAAGATAGCTGCTGTTTCTCTTCCATCGGCCTGTAACGCATACCCCTGCTCTCCTTCCTTCATACCACTGTCTCCTGTCATCATCTGTGCTCTGCATCTAGAATGTACCCTCCGTGAGTGCGGGGCTCAGGCTGTCTTTCCCACGGCTGAACCCCCAGCATCTGTGACACTGTCTGGCACATAATAGGTACTCAATAAATATTGACTGAGTGAATGAATGTGGCCTGTAAAGCAGGGAATTTGGGTGCTTTCCATAAATCTGAAAGCAGAATTTGCCACCAGTAATTCTCTCAGAATGGATGTTTACTATATTCTCAATCTGTAGGCTGTTATTCAGTCAAATCCAATTATTAACAAGTAGTAAGCAAAACAATTGCGAAGGCTAGACCACGGGCCCCACTGACAAGTGATAGTATATCAGATTTTATTACAAGTGTCCCTCCCTCGCCTGAAAGGGTATTCCTTTAAGTAAATCAAACCTTTTGTTAAAGATAATACTTTAGTGTTTTTTAAGATAATATCGTTTTCTTTAAAAAAAAAAAAAAAGGTAGTTCGTTATCACAAGCTCTACATCGAGAATCCCAATAGTGAATCTTTTGTTGAATGTTTTATGTAAACTTCCTGATGTATATCTGAAAATTTTCTGATTTCTATATGAAATTTCCTCTTATACAAGCATAAGGAACACTCATGAGATGCTATGAGATCTAATCTTGCTACTCAAAGTGTGCTCCGAGGACCAGCAATATGGCATCAGCTGGGAGCTTATTGGAAATACAGAATCTCGGGGGGGAGGGTATAGCTCAGTGGCAGTGTGGGCTTAGCATGCACAAGTCCTAGGTTCAATCCCCAGTACCTCCATTAAAATAAATAAATGAACCTAATTATCAGCACCCTCTGCCAAAAAAAAAAAAAAAATACAGACTCTCAGGTCCTACCCAGACCTACAGACTTTTAACAAGATCTCTGGGTGATGTTTATTCACGTTAGGGATTGAAAAACACCGATGTAGGCTCCTGCCTTGACTGTTCCTTCGTGTGGGCTCTCACCACTCCATCCTTGCCTTGTCTGCAGGCAACCTGAACTTTCAATGTCGTGCTCCCCAACCTTTCTCCCTGCTTTAAGTAGAAAAGCCTTTAATGCTCTATCGGATAGTTAGAAATCTAAACTACTTACACTCAGATCAGAGAAGATGGTACCCTCACGCAGTGATTCACACAATGTTTAGATACCTCCGGACGAGAAAGAAAATTTTCTCATCTCTCTCATCTTCCAACCAGTGTAATTCAAGTCACGTCATTGAATTTTACTAAGTATAGAGTAGACACACTGATGACCCCATCCAGTCCCTATCTTCAGGGCAATCCAGATTTCCTCAGTTGTCAGTCAGATGGGAAGTGTTGCTTCTGCCCCATCTCTGTCACAAAGTTAGGACAATCCGTGATAAACTTGAACTTCGATTCCAAGTGCCAAAGCCCTTTGTTAAAAGTAAGTTTTTCTAATTGTGTGAGATACCACTAGGATTATTGAGGGAGACAGACCTTACCCAGCTATTGGTGGTTGAAAGCTGGTGGGGTTAAGTGCTGTAGGGGTAAGAGAAGAAAGTTGTTCAATCTGACTGTAGAATTAGGGACACTGTCCTCAACAGGAGGCAATGAAACTGGGTCTCCATTGGAACCCAAATGAGAAATGTTCACACACTTGAAAATGAGACATAATGTCTCTCAGCCTTTCAATCAGTATATATAAATTTAAGTGTTCTTCATATAGGTTTCTTGCTAAGTGGCACGGCAGCTTTGTGGCTGTCTAGTGAAAATTTTCAGGCTATCTGTGCCCCCAGAATTGACTCATCTAAGAGTCCAGTGGGCTTCATGGATTACTGAGTTACGTCCTCCGTGTGAGACCACACCTGCATTGAGCGTATACATGTCAGTCAGTTGCAGCACAGGTGACAAAGATAATTTTTATTGTGAAAAAAACATGAAATGATAGGACTTTTTCATTTCCTGGAATTTCATGAAATTTAGTTCTGTGTTTGAAAACAGGAGCCTCTTGCTCCTTAAATTTTCTCCTGTAGAAAAATATTCAAAATTCTAGCATGCCTTCAATTCTTTTGTGATTGTAAAACCTTATTAACAGGCACAGTTGCATTAGCCAAGATGCCAGAAGTTCTAAACAGCTCAGTGAAAAGGTGAGTCAAATTTGGTTAAGTAGTAAGTTTAGTTTTAGTTCTTTTCTTAAAACCTTTCAGAGATGGGTGTCTTCCCAAAGACTTACAGTCCTCATTTTTGAAGGTCGAAATCAAGCACTGAAGTAGCATGCTGTCTCTTCTTATCACAATTATTAAGTCAAGAAATACATTTTTAAAGGCATTTGTGGGAGAATATTTAGTAAACATCCAATCAACCAGCAGCCCAGGACATTTAGAGCCAGAGTTCAGTGTCACAACTGCTAGGAGCACAGTTGGATTTTGCCGACTTATGTTAGTTTGTTGCATTTTTCAATACTCCATATTACGTTCACTTGGATTTCCAGCTCTGCTGGTCCTAATTTGACCGCCATCCATCGGTTTTAAGAGTTGGGGAAGTTTACCAACTTAACCTTATAGTGGAGACACATAGGAAGAGGCCTATTATCAACGCCGAGAGAAAGGCAGCAGACTGGTAACAATAGTACATTGATCACGGACGCTCGGCCGCACTGGCACTTATTAGGGAGAGTGATGAAATCTCCCACAATCTCCCACTGTAACAGGAATAGTCGCTGTTACAGAACACCGCCATTGGATCAATGTCCTGGCTTTTCTTCTGCATTTCTGGAGCAGTGGGAAATTGTCATTAAGCGACAGCATTGTCTCCCATGGTCTCTTTAGTATTGGCACCTGCTCATTAGAGGCTCGTGCACCAGGGAGCCCCAGCACACTGACAAGGGGCTGCTCCTTAGTGACCCTCCTTTAGCAGAGAAATCTCATCCAAATAAGGGGTTATGACAGGAACAGGGGAGCTTTATTACAAAAGGAGCACTCTCAACTACTCTTCAAAAATGTCCGTATCTTCTTTATCAAGGCTATTTTTTTTAAGTCAAAAAAGAAGGCTAAAACAACCTGTTCCAGTTGGAGTCTACAAGGTTACCTAGTAGAAAAGAAATACTCCCCTCACATACGTGCACATACGCTGTCTCCACGTGGATGTGTGTTTGTCTGATCCATGTACGTGGTAAAGCACGGTCCGAAAAAATGACTGTTGCATTCCTGAAGCCTGCTGCAGCACCTGGCACATGGTGACCATTCAATCACGATGTGTTGAATAAGTAAAGAAATGATCAGGCGGGGACCACACGTGTCTCATATTGTCCTTTGAGGAGGACAAAGTGCTGAGGGAACAGAGCGCTGCAGACATTTGTGGACGGGATGAGGACAGCCCCACTGGCCTCCGGGAACCCAGATGCTCGATTTGGTAAATACGGAAGCTCCCAGGAAAACAGATGCTGCATTTCAGCTGGTCTTGGCTGAGTAAATACATCACCCAAGTCTCCAGATTTTTTTATTTAGTGTTTGAAAATGAAGCTGTGTAAATATTCCAGAGGGAAGAAAGGGGAGAACGTGTATCTTCTGCCTTAGGTTTGCATACGAAGTCTTCCTCCCTCCCCTGTTCCTGTCACCCGCCTTCCGCACTGTCCCCGTGGCTTAGGAAGCAGAGTGCTGGCTCATCGTGTGGCCTCATTTAGCACGTTGTAGGGAGGACCTTGAAGGCCAGTTTCATTCCAGCCACGACAAGCTTTGGAGGCTTGCTAGGGAAGGAGAAAATAAGAGAGAAATAGTGTGTATTATAAAGAGAAGAAAGTACAGATGAAGAAAAAAAGCCTCCAATTCTTGTCCTCCGTCATGAACAAGCCTGAGATTTTTAGCAGACTCCTTCTCCAAATTTTCATTTCCTCATGTGTAAACATTGGATTCCCTGCAACAGCCTGGCCTTCCTACCTCATAGCTTTAAAGAGTCAAATGAGATGATAATAGAAACAGGAGCTACCACTTATTAAGCACCAGCTGTGTTCAAGCTACTGTGTGTGGCCCTCGACATAGGAGTGTTTTTAATATACGTAAAGTATACTTATAAACTTCATACAAATCTTGGCTACCCTTTTTTTTCCAAATTCTGAAGTACTATGTGAGTTTAAGGTATTGTGAAATTAAATTGAAAACCTATTACACGTGTCTGTTTCTGTTATATATACAAAGCACTGTGCAAGGTGGTAGAGGGCATATGAAAACAGACAAGACAAACCTTCCAGCCCAGTGAAGGAAGGAGGGGTAACTGGTTAAACCAGCGCCCAGTTCTAGGAGGTGTCGAGGGGGCCAAGCAGCACGTGGGCCAGGAGCCGGTTCGCTAGCGCAGACCCTCATCCTCCACCGTAACTGTGTGAAAGAGCAGGTCCATCAGCCATCCCGTTATTAAAGGAGCATCAGTGAACGCTGGTCCCTGTTCCTTCCCTTTCGTGCTGTCAGACTCTTTTCTTTCTTTATCTCTAAGAAGCAGGTAGAATGCTGATGGGCTAGGAATCCCTCAGGAAGTGCACAGGGCATTGCCCTCCTACTCCAGCAAAGGATATATCTTTCCACATCTGTGGACGTAACCCTTTCCTAAAACAGTGTTCCGACTTGTAGATAATGAAATTGGGCAGAATCTAAGCAAATGGTTACTTAGAGGAAATAAAATTATTCTGAATTGAGATTAAATTCACTAAAGGTAAAAACAACCAGAAAATATACTTGAAAGAAGAGAAACACAAGAGAGAGAATCAGACTTACCTAAGAATTTCCTGTGTTGATTTTCCTAGATTTAGTGCATTTTATTTATCTACTAAATATTAATAAATATTTGTAGAACTCAAACAGAAGGTAGTTTTAACTTCGATATAAAGAGAAAAAATACTTCTTTAAATAATGTTCTTACTTCCTCTTTCTATTCTATGAACGCAGTGTAGATATTTCCTAGGCATAAATAATATCACATGCTGATTAACAATAAAAGATAAATTTACTTGGATTTTGTCATTGGAATGCTGCTGAAAATTTGTGTTTTATTAAGGAGAGCTAATATTTACTGAGCACTTACTGCGGGCCATACATTGTTCTAAGCTATCTATATACATTTTTATAAATGTAGCTATATATGTATAGATATAATGTGTGTATTTACATATATATTCAACTTGTAAAAATGATTCCGATCACTAATAATACTATTTGCAGACTTCCTTCCCTCTCTTGTCTGTTTCTGTTTTTTTCTGACTGATGATTCTATTTAAAAGGTAAATAATCAAGAATAACACCGCCAGTTTATATGGGAATACAGTTCTATTTTTGGCCATCAGTGTTTTTAATAAAATCATTTTTTAATACTCCAGAATTAAACGGCTTTCTATGGGGCATGCGGGAGAGAAGGAAGAGAGAAGTCCTTAAGTGCACGCGGGTCTCAGGAGTAATAGCTTTTCCGCCCGTGCTGTGCCACAGTTTCTGACGTGGCGGTACACATCCCAATTGCCTTCCTGCTGGGCAGAGGATTACAATAATGCCTATTTATCCAACTCTATCCACCCACGGATTTCAAATACATCATAATCTCATCAATTAATCAAAGACATGGCACCCATTTCGAGATGATGGGTGAATTACATCCTAGCAGATTACGAGAAATGCGCACACCGACGTAGTAAATCAGGGACTGTTTCCTGATGGGTTCCTGAACAACACACCGAGTACTAAAACGGAGAGGGTTCTCTCCAGCACTGAATTACAAAGTAATAGGAGAAAACTTTAGGAATAAAAGAGTCATTTTATTTCGAAGCATCTCTTAAACTCGATGAACTATTAAACCATGATGGAATAACTTGAACCCACTTAAATACAATTATTCAACTTGCCTCTTCAGAGTAAAATATTAATGATCTCCCTTTCAGAACAATTAAAACCTTTTGGATTTTTAAACACTGGGTGGCTTTGGTTCCTGGTTCTCTGGTCTGTCTGGAGTGAGGAACTCTTGTGCGGTGTTCCAGCGCCTTCAGCCCCTGTGGAGAACGGCTTCACAGACAGCTGTGGTGTTCATTTGGATGATACTCCAGCTCTTCCGGATTTTAATGTGACGCAAACATCTTATTGTCCTTCATTCTGAAGAAACTTTCCAACCTCTAGGGATTCTCCACTTTACATCTAATGAGAAGTAACATATTTCCATTTGCATCGTTGGAAACGCCCTCAAGTGATTAGAAATTCACGGAATGGCAACCCAATATCCATTTCTAATCTGAAGCGTCCTCTGCAGGACCAGATTATTCTGCAGCGTTAGCTATCCCAACCCAGACATCCTTTCCCTGTGATTAGCTTCCAAGATGAATGGATTTGAGGATGTCATGATTACTCAGGACTCCATGCCAGTCAGAATTTGCCATCTGCCTTTCAGCCATTTCGTGAACCTGAGAGAAGAAACGGTTTATCAAAATGGCTGTGCAACGTGTCTCGTGTTTTAGCATTCTTCAGGGACTCACATAAGCAGTACTTCATGTTCTAATGTTAAAATACACATATGAGGATTAAAAGTAGTATGGGACGCACTGGAGTGCTTTTCAGGGCCCGCTATTCTTTGATATTTATCACTTCAGAGCAGTGACACCTGCTTCTAATTTTCAGAGTTCTTTTTTCCAGGGGGTGATTTCTTGATTTTTTTTTTTTTCTTTAGTAAAGAAATCATATCCTCAAAAGACTTAACTGGTCATTTTTCTCCTTTTGATGTGCTTGATATTTTTATGAGTTTGTCCATTGGCACTGAAGCCTTAACATGGCTTTTGTTTAAAAAAAAATCTTTGTAACACATAATTATTATATTGGGTCATATAAATTTATATCCTGGCCACACATTTGGAGACTTTTGCAGAGATACAATTTGTTGTAAATGTCATTATCTGCCCCTTGGACTAATAGATGGTTGTCATAAGTTGACCAAAGCCAGAAAAATAAACTCTCCCTTGTGGGAGAGGTTCAGCAACTTACATTCAACACACAAATCTGGCTGTTTCTCACATTCAGTTGTGGCAGTTGTGATTTGAGGGTTGGTAAGTGGAAGGAAAAAAAAAGAGAGGAACCTAGTTTTGTCTATTTAGACACATGTGGAAATAGTCCTTTGGTTTGGGGGTAGCCAGCCTACTTGTAGGGTCCGAGGTGGTGTGCCTTTTTGTTTTTGTCTTGTGTAAAGACTTTTTCCTAATAGGCCCTGGGTAAAGTTGTGTCCTAGTAGAAAAAGCTGCAGACGATGGTATCTTGCTGGCAGCCCATTCTGACTGGCCTGTGAGGAGCTGTCTATATAAAATTGGATCCTTGTGCTGGGTTCCAAAAAAAGGTGTGAATATGAAGGGGAAGTGTTAAATCATGACTCCAGAGAAAATGTCGGCCTGAGCAGTTTTTAGTTTCCGTGAAAACCAAACTTTAAGATTTGGACAAATCAGACAAGGAGAAAAAAGGGTGAATCATTAACTCCAATATGAAAGTGTTATGGTGATCAAGTTTCACCAAACTTGCATAAGACACTCGATAAGGCTATGACTGAATGGAACTAATTCATTTACTTAACTGATAGAAGAAAACTTTGCCAAGCAATTTACCCTTCATGTTAGATGAGTAATTTTTAATAAAATATTTCCAAGATATGAAGACAGTTAAGAAAACAGCACGGTTTTTAATCACTGCTCTCAGGGGTAAATGGATCTATCATTATGTTGTCACAAAGAATGACAGTGAGCGGAGGCACTGCTAACTCCTCTCAGGTAAGTGTTCAATGTTACGCCAGACGCCGACTGGCTGAGTGTAGCGTTCATCAGAAGTGCACTGCACACAGAATGCCTTTTCTCATGTGTCAGCTTGCTTCAGAAAATGACTCATGGAGTCGTGCAGAGTTAGTTCCTTTTCATTTTATATTTTCATTTGTTTTATAGTGTTTTTTCTTAACATCTTTATTGCGGTGTGATTCCTGCACAGTAAATTACACATATTTCAGATGTACAATTTGATGAATTTTGATAGATGTATACACCAATGAAACCATTACCACAATCAGAATAGCTAACATTTCTATCACTCCCCAAGAGGTGCAAATTTCAAATTCCCGATTTATCCCTTCCCTCTTTAACCTCTGGTAACCATAAGTTTGTTCTCTGTGTCTGTGAGTCTGTTTCTGTTTTGTAGAAAAGTTCATTTGTGTCCTTTTTTTTGGATTCCACATTTAAGCAATATCATATGGTATTTTTCTTTATGGCTTACTTCACGTAGAATGACAATCTCCAGTTCCATCCATGTTGCTGCAGATGACATTATTTTATTCTTTTTTATGGCTGAGTAGTGTTCCATTGTATATATACCACATCTTCTTTATCCAGTCATCTGTTGATGGACATCTGGGTTGTTTCCATGTCTTCACTATTATAAACAGTGCTGCTGTGAACATTGGGGTGCATGTGTTTTTTTGAATTATATTTTCCTCCGGATATATGCCCTGGAGTAGGATTGCTGGATCATATGGTAAGTCTATGTTTAGTTTTTTGAGGAATCTCCATACTGTTTCCATAGTGGCTGCACCAAATTACATTCCTAATAACAGTGTAGGAAGGTTCCTTTTTCTCCACACCCTCTCCAGTATTTATCATTTGTGGACTTTTTAATGATGGCCATTCTAACTAGTGTGAGGTGATACCTCATTATAGTTTTGATTTGCATTCCTCTAACAATTAGTGACACTGAGCATCTTTTAATGTGCTTGTTGGCCATCTGGATAATTGTGTGGGCCTTTTGCATCCACAAAGCTGCATTTGAGGTTAGTGGTTCATTTTGTTTTGCCAAATAGCTGAATAACAAACATACTTGAAGTATTTTTGAGCTTTGAAATGACCTATTGGCTCATCTCTCTGAAATGAAGGCATGACTCTTTTACAGAAGTTTTCTTATAAGGAAAAAGCCAGAAAAAGTTTTCTGCATTAAATAAGAGCTCAAGAGAGAACCTCTTTCTGTAAAAGGGTTCATATTAAAATGATGAAATGTGTTGCCCCCTTCCAGCATCCACAGGCATCGCTTTTAAAAAAAACAAAATCCCTCTCCTTTTGCTCTGTACCTTCTTGCCTGAACTGTGAACTACTGCATAGTTACAAAGTGGTACCCGCTCAGTTCATCACACGGCTCTAACCTCCCACTTTCTCACTGACTCAAAGGCCTTTGAAGGCAAAGAATGGGGTTATTGAAGGATGGAAGGCAGATTTCACTAAGTAACAGGTGGAGGTCAAAGCAGTTTATTTGTGGGGATGAACAGAGTGCAGAGATGAAAAATCAAATGCTTTGCCATAATAAGGTTTAGCAAGAAAATGCTGACTACACTAAGCTGAGATTCTAGCTGACAGAACCTTTTCTAGTGTTCATTACTTGATTTCACAGTTCAAGCAATTTGAAGAGACCTAAAATTATATTTCTTTTTTCCCCCAAGAAATGCTCCCATCAGTTTCAGATTTTGCTTTAAATAAAGTGATGGGTGCTCTGCCTGTATCCAAGGAATCCATTAGGACTCATGGATTCCAGTGCAGGCATATCCCAAGCTTGGAACATCACAAACTACGCATCTCCTACAAATTAAATTCTACCAATAGGAACCTTAAACGCCAAGCTTTCAACCACGTTTTAACTGACAAAAGTGAACGTATTTTAATAAGCACTTCACTTTACATCATCTAAATGAATTTGTAGGTGGAGAAAAGTACTGTAAGGATATTTACCAACCTTGAGCATTGGGTTGCCCCCAGCTTGTTGGAGATAAAGAGGAAAGAGCTTTTTTGTTTTTTCCCCTTTGTACAATTCTGTATTTGTATAGTGCATACGTTTTGCTTTTGCAACTTAAAAGAGGGCTAAACATGCTGAAAAAAATTATGAAAGTAAGATTTACCTCATGTTCTACAGCAGGAACAAATAAATTATTTTGTGGCATATAGACTGCAGCTGTCCAACAGAACTTTCTTCAATGATGCAAATGTTCTAAATATGCACTGTCCAGTACTGTAACGACTAGCCAGATATGGCTACTGAGCACTTGGAATTGGCTCTGCTGAGCAACTGAATTTTTAAATTCATCTAATTTTAATTAATTTAAATTTAAGTAACCACATGTGGCTAGTAGCTACCATATTGGACAGGGCAGATATAAACCGAACATATGTATGATTGAGTTTTTTACTTTTCATCTGGGTATCTAGGCAGAATGAATAAAACATTGTGCTATATTATACTGTATTTGTTTTGCATGCAAAGAAAATAATTTGGTTTTCTCAGTAGTGTCATCTTCATTCTCAGTCCTCTGTGGATGTGTGTAATTGCTATGCCAAAGTCAATCCTTCCCCTGAACACAGGGGAGATTGAGATGGTTAGGGGGAAGGTGGGATGGGGAAGGGACTCTCCAACTCCTAAGTATACGGAGCATGAAATGCAATTTTAAAATTTTATTCCTGACACTAGGGTGTCTGTATTTACCCTGGAAGGAGAGGAAATCCCCTAAAAAGTCAGGAGACTTGATTGTTGGCCCAGGAACCAGATTTTTTCATATGACATTTTCCTTGTGTCTATACTTGACTCTCTCTGGTTGTAAATTTTCACTCACAAATGAACATTTGGAATACATTAGAGAACACATCATTTCTTTTCTTCTGAATAATCCATATAATTTTGACTCCATTCTCCCATTTTTTTTTTAAAGAAATTGAAGAAATCGCTTGTGTCCAAGCCTTTTAAATTACCTGAACTTCTTTATGACGTGGTAATTCTTTGGGGGGTCCTTTTAGCTCGTTTCAAATGGTTGCATATAGAGTAAGAAGGATAAACCTCAGAAGCTGTATTAACTTTCCTTTTATTCTCTCCATCTTAAAAATGACTTTAAAACATTTTTTTATTCACTGAAAAAGGTTAAAAGTCGAAATAGTCTGAATGTTTTACCTTTTTTTTCTTATTGTTGAGTGTGTTAATCATAATAAATTACATTAGAATGATCCCTAATGGATTTTATCATCAGGACAAAAGTCTAAGATGAGTACAGTATCGTGAACTGCCTCCCCCTGTCGCACAGCGTGTATTGAGACCCGCAGGAACAGAATGGTCCTTTAACTGTGGGATTAATCTATCCAATCATAGCCTTTATTTAGCATCCCGGTTGGAGATGATCTCATCATCAGGTTTAGCTGAAATGGCCCTAGAACGGTCCTGTTCTCGCCCGGGGGGCTGCTAGAGAGTGGGGCATCACGTAGCATCTGGAAGAGATGAGTCTGAGCACAAATTCGCTGGTGGTAGATGACTTGCAGAATGTAGTATTGGGACTCCGCGTTCATCCTGTGCTGGAGAAACGGCGCCGAAATGTATGCTGACACCACGACAGTCTGACAGACATGACTGGCGCATCCATTCCCCTCACTTAGACTGGGGTGGGGTGGGGGCTTCAAAGGCCCGAATGCAGACAGAACAGCCAGGATAGCAGTGAGCTCATCACTTAGGCTGAAGGCGAGTATTTACGTACCATGACAAAGCTCTGTTTTAAACCAGCTCATTGTGTAAACAGGGGGAACTTTTTTCAGAAGTGGGCATCCTGGCGGAGTAGTACACTGAAAGGAGGAAGAGCTGCGGCTCGCTGGCGTCAAATCTTGGCTCCTCCGCGGAGTAACTGTGTGGCCTCTCACCTGCTCCAGGACTTTGCTCCCTCGTTACCCTCTCTGAGGCATTGCTTTCTGCCCACCTGCTGGACATTCCCACCAGCAGGCCAGCTCGCTGTACTGTCTCCCATCTTCAGAAAGCTCTGCTTTGTTTCCTTCCATCCCCTATAGCTACTCCCCTAATTGTCGGGCTCCCTCTGCAGACTCATTTCATGAAAGCGTCGACCACACCCACAGTCCCTGTTTCTTAACCTCCCATCAGTTTTGTGAGCTTCTGTTTGCAGGAGGGTATAGAGAGAGCAACTTGAATGGGCAAGAGGCCTACTGTAATATTAAATGTGTGTATTTACTCTTTTACAGTTTAAGATCTTTAAGTCATTAGCTATTAGAAGACTTCCAAGTCTGTGCGATACTTATCTTTTGGAGGTTCTGTGTTAGAATTGCTGATAATACACTCAGTATGTTTAATAAATTCCTAACTGATTCCTACTAAGGCCAAGAAAAACCTTTGGTATATAGGACAAGGTTGTTCTTAGTACTATACTTCAGAGTCTTTTTTATTTTTTACATAATTCTTCTTTTGCAGCTGATAATAACCTTTCTTTGAATTTTTCCTTTGGGTAACCATATTAGAAACTTCAACTATAAATACATTTTTTTCACTTAAATAGGACACTGTTATTGTAGGATACAAGGGAAACTACATGAGGGAGTGTGATATTTTGCAAAATATACAAGCTTTGGAACGAGAGAGACGTGGGTCGGAAATGCCACTTCATAGCTGTATGACCGTGAGCAAGTTGCTTGACATCCTCAATATCTAGTTTCTGTGACATTAAGTTATAGGTTGGCTGGATAATAATCCCTTCCTATCTGAGATGAAAATGTAAGGGTTTAAGATTATTTGTTAAGTACATGGCACACAGTAGGTCCTCCATAATTTATGGCTTTTCTTATTTTCAGTCTGTGTTTTGGAAATGATCAGTATGTAGAAATTTGAAGACCATCTCTTTAGTGGCCTCCTGGCTCTCTTGAGGCCACTAAGTGGATGAAGACTTCCAATAGCATTGACATTTGGTCTAAGAGTTGTCCTGGTAAAGCAGTAAAGATAGGCCGTGGGGAATTCTATCATGACAGTGAACAAGAGAATGTCTGAAGTCAAACATGAACAGCTGAACTTAAATGGCATTTTGTGGTCCTCTCTAACCTGCGTTTATATTGGATTTTAAAATGAAAGTGCAGAGTTTGCTGGTTTCCAGAGTTTCTCCCAAACAGATTGTGACTATAAATGAATGGTAGTGAAACTAACCTTTCTGATCTTGACTTTGCTACTTTGAAGAAAGAAACGTACCCCAGTTAAATCTTCTCTGACAACTTGAATTACATCAACCAAACTCCTACGACAGACGCGATAAGGTCTGCTGTCCTGAGCAGCATTAACCAGGGGTCATTTTCACAGGACAGTGGGTTTTTGAATAAGTCCCCTAACACAGTAAGCACTAACCCTGACTTGTCACCTCCTCTTTGAAAATCCAGCATGTTGGTTTCATTGTCACTGGAATAATTATGGCTTATTGTGATCTCTCCCTTCTTCTCCCCTTCCCATTAATATTGTAGCTCCATTGACTCTTAGAAATATCCCCTTTAAGAGGCTTTCTCAAGCAAAGAACAGCATCGTACTTTCTTCCCATTCCTGTAGGATTTGCTTCAAAATTGTCACTGTAAAGTTCTTGGTCAAAGTGTTTGGCAAATATAATTTGGGAGAGAGGGGGAGTTGAAATTAATGATGATTTTTTTCCGTGTGTATTCTTTCTGTTACATCAGGTTGCAGCAAAAAGACACCCCCCAAACCCTTGATTTGTTATAGAAGACCCCAAGAATTATTTTTGAGTTTTTTTTAATATCATTCAATCTCTTTTTATTACTGATATTCCTTGAAAGAATCAGGAGGCAATAGAAATTTTCAGAAGTGTTTATGCCATTGGAAATTGCTGCTTATCAGCCTCTTGTCTAAGAAAGTGTCTTACCGTTTTCTCTGGGTTAGTGTAGGCAAATGGAAAATCTCACAACCTAGGATAGATTTGCTAAAAATAATAGAAACTTCTAGAATTCTAGAGATTAATTCTAGTGCACAAGAGGCATCTTTAATACATACATTCCTAGCATAAATGATAATCTTGAGCATCGTGTTAGTTTGTATTGCTGTATAACAAATTACCACAAACTTAGCTTAAAACAACACACATTTATTATCTCAGTTTCATGAGTCAAGAGTCCTGGCACAGCTTAGCTGGTGCCTCTGCTCAGGGTCTCACAAGGCTGCAGTCAGAATTTTGTCCAGGCTACATTCCTTTCTGGAGCTCCGAGTTTTCTTGCACACTCTTGTGATTGTTGGTAGAAATTAGTTTCTTGTAGCTTTAAGATTAAGGTCCCAGCTTTCTTAAAGCTGTCAGTCAGCCACAGCCAAGCTTAGGCCCTAGAGGCCCCTGCTGTTCCTCTTTTACAACATGGCAGCTTACTTCTTCAAAGCCAGGAGGAGAATCACTCTGACTAGCAATCCTTCTGTGGAAGGACCACACCTGATTAGGTCAGGCCCACCCAGGATAACAGCCCTTTACTTAATTCAAAGTCACCTGATTAAGAACCTTAATTGCATTCACAAAAGTTCCTTCCCCTTTTCCATATAACAACCTACTCACAAGAATGACATCCATTTTATTCACAGGTACTGCCCACATTCAAGGGGAGGGGATTATACAAAGTATGTACCCCAGAGGCCAGGAACCTAGGGACTGTCTTAGAATTCTGACTACCACAAATATTAATGATGAGGCTAACAGAATCTTTGTGAATGCTGTATTTGGCCTGTACTTTCAAGGTTCTCACTCACAACTGCCTCCAGGGATCAGGGTCACTGAATGATTAGAATTTCATGCATGTTTGCCTGTGTCCACCTATTTGAAATGACTCAGATAGCTTTAAAAAAATGGCTAAGTGGAGAGAAATTCAGAAAGTCTAATGGTTAGAAAACCAACAACAAGCCAAAGTTCTTCTTGAAATTCATCTCCTATTCTGTTTATAATCATAGAGTTTTTTTACAGCAATCAACAGGTGGGAATGTCCCATTGAAACAAAACATTATGCTAAATTTCTGCTTCTCATTCTAGAGAGTTCTTTATTTTTACATATTGAAAAGAATTTTGAAGCAATATTTTGTTTGTTCCAGAAAAATGGGTAGCATTACTTTATAATCTTTTTTTTAAAAATCTGATACTTCTAAAAAATACAGTGAAATGGAAGTTTTGATTAATTAAGAGGAAGCCAGTCAGTCATTAATCTGTGCAGTAATTGTGTAACAGTTGTGCACAGCTATTTGGAAAAAGAAATTTTGACAAGGAGTTTATTTTTAAAATAACATACAGAAACCAAATTTGGTTTCAAAAATAAAAGCAAAGATTCATATTCTCTCACTTTTAACATAAAGCAGTTGACTAGCATGTTGGAATTTCCTCTGGTCAATTAAGTGTATGAAGCAAATTAGCCAAAGCATAATTATGCATATGGTGAAAATATTAAAGTATATAGTAAAGAAACATGCTCAGTACGAGTCTTTACAAATTGAAAACACAAAGTAATTTTGAGATTCATGACAGCCTTGAGGTTCATGCTACTTGACTGTGATAAATTTAGAAGATTATACAAAGTTTGTCTTGTTCTTGTATGCCGACAGTATTTCTTTTCTCTTTAACCCTTTCAAAGAGGATTTGAATTTTGCTCATTTTGAACCCATTTACCAGCTTGATCACTTTGACGCTTATTGCCTGAATTTAACTTACACTTCCCCCTTTTAAAAGAGGAAATGGTGGGTTTAAATCTTGTCAACATTTCTGCAGTATGGCATGGGTTGGAAAACATGAACTTTTCAAAGAAGTGACAACTCTTCCTTGAGTCCAACCATTTGCTTTCTTTAATAAGATTAGTTCAGATAACACATTTCATCATCAATTCCATCATCTGAAAAAAATTCTGCCATCTTAAAAGTTTTGACATTTTCACTTTCTATTCTATTTCTGTTGCATGACACATAATTCAGGCATTTGACTGAGTTTAGATCAGTGGACTAGCTAGATGCCTAAAAATTTGTTTGCCCAGAAGAGGTTTGAGTGAATTAGGAGATATGTCTACATTTGGGAGCTTTTTATTTCTTCCCTTTCACATTTTAATTTGAAATCTCTTCTTTGATATAATTACATTGATGATACCTTAGGTTAGGTTACTTGCAATGAATGTTTGAATGTTGATCCAAAATCTCAGTACATTCTAATGATGTTAGGACATTGGCATGGTGTGACTTTGGTTACTGATTCAGCGAGCAAACAAATATAGCTAAAGTCACTTAGTGACTTGTTTCTAACTCAGATCACATAGATACTGATCTAGAACGGATCTGATCTGGATTTGTCAAGTTCCTGTGAAATCACACACCGCTTCGTGTTGTCCTTACGTCTGACTATGCAAATGTGCTTACCGATGTGCAATTTGTTTCTTTCTTGGGGTCAAAATCCCAAGTTTTACTCTGTCCAAGGAGCTGTTAGTAAAACCACAGATAAAGCCAAGAACTGTACATGTAATTTACATATCTTTTGATGTGTTCTAGAGCCTTTATTAGACAGCCTGAAAGTAGAGGAGGGCAAAGCAGACCTGGTGTCTGTCCTCAGAGAATCCGCAGTCACACTCAAAGGTTGTCTTGTAGAAAATCATTGAGGAAGTCTGTGGTCAGAAATAACAAAGATATGTATAGATATAGTCCAAACTAACTAAATTTCTGAGCGGATCTCTACCTGCAAAGTGCTTGGAATAGTGTGGGACACTTAGCAGCTACTTAATAACAGTTGCATGCTGATATTATTATTTTTATTACTTATGTTTCCAGTTCGTCCAAATAATTCTCTGGTCATAGACAGAATATAACGTGTGTGTGTGTGTGTGTGTGTGTGTGTGTGTGTGTGTACATATATATATATACACATATAAGTAAAATGAGATTTGATTCTTTTGACATGAATTTAGACCAGATTTATGCTGCCAGCTTAAGAGAGCCCAGATTTGTCCTGTGATGTGGAGACTAGGAGTCATTTCCTTTATTTTTATATCCAAGTTTTCATTGTTTTAATTGGCACCCTACCAAACTGATAGATGCCTCCAGTTGTGTGTGTCAGTGTGGTTGCTGAGAACATTACACATGAGGTAATTACAAGGGACCACTTTCCCATTATTTTCTTCCCAAAGCATTTCGTATGCTGGAAATGCTATGAAAATCTTAGGCTCTAGTAAAAATACTATTTTTAAAAACAAGCTTTTATTGTATTTGCTTAACATAAAAATAATATATGTTCAGCATAGGAAAAACAAGCAGAAAGCGGCAATGAAAATCACTCGAATCCAACACGCAGAGAGAACTACTATTCTAGTTTATGCATATTTCTTTCCAGTTCTTTCTCTGTACATAGAAATACATTTTAAAATGGCACCATAGTGTCATATCCTATTTTGTAATTGCTTTCCGTGTCTTTATTCCATGTCATTAAATATCTTCCCGTTGTCATTATTCTTGTACAGTATTTTTTTACATTGGTTATACCTTACCTAACCATTTAAGGTTTATTTAATGTTTTACCTTTTCTTTTTTTTTCTATTATAAATTATTCATTGGATGAGCAACTGAGTTACCATTGGCGAGGGTTTTTTAAATGTTAAAATAGCTAAATTATGTAAAATGCAGAGAAAGTGCCTTGGTACTGAAGTAAGGTAACTGGTGGGGTGAGATGATTGCACATGAAGTCTTCGTGTGCTTCTGTTGCCTTCTTTACGAAGGGTCCCAGAGGCTACAGGCCCAGACAACAACTTTCAGGACACACTGGGAAAGTGGCACTCTCTAGTTAAAGAAGATCAGTAACCCCAAAATGGACTGTGACTTAGCAGAGTACATTGAAATCAATCATATGCTGACATCACGGGACCATTCCATCACCTGTTTGTTTCTATGACAAACTCAAACCGATTCAAAACACATTTTCCATTTACAGGTAGATTTCTTTTTTCAGTTCTTTTAAGTTTCGTCTTTCAGGTTGCATAAGCTGTCGTTCCTTGCATTAAAGTGTGCTTATCAATCCATCCTTCCTGCCAGGAATGCCATCTCCAACCACACTGAAGAAGTCGGAGAAGTCTGGTTTCAGCAGCCCCTCCCCTTCGCAGACCTCTTCCCTGGGAACGGCATTCACACAGCATCACCGACCTGTCATTACAGGACCCAGAGGTGAGCAGCCCCACACGTATCCCTGGTTGTGTTTAGATCGGGACCTTGGGACCAGAGTGGCAGAATGTGAGACAGTGAGGACTCCCCCGTAGTGCTCCTGAAGGCAGTAAGTGTTCCCATTTCTTATCCTTGGGGACTGCTTTGGAATTGTAGGGACCTAAGAGATTTGGCATCAAACCCTGATCCTTTCTTGTTTCTTTGCCGGGAGGATGTTGCCAAGAGGTGGAGGTAATTTGAATGAAAGCAAAATCAAATCTGTCCCCCAAGTTGTACGAGAAGAGCACAGGTGCTCGTGTGTGTGTGTGTGTGTGTGTGTGTGTGTGTGTCAGGGTTGTTTATGTTTGTGTAGTCAGTTACCTGTTTTCAGGCAATAGCTCGTTTTCCTTCTCTCGTCCCTACTGATTCCCTTTCCTTGAAACCTGATTTCAATATGTGGCATTTCGTGTTGAGGTTGTTCTGCATCACCATGTTGAGAGCCGCCTTCATTCACTCCTTTTGAAGTAGTAGATCGTTTGTCTGGCTTTCATTGCAGTGCTTTCATTATTTTTGTCTCGTGTGCTTTTAAGTTTATTATTAAAATGTGTCCATAAGAAATATGATTTGTATTTCACATTAAAGACAAGCTTTAAGCCTCAAGAGAATGTCTGCAAATCACTTGACTTGATCTTATTGCGAGATGAAAATATTTATTAGTTTGTTTATGAAACTCCCACAGTAGGAGTATGAATAATTGTAACCATGTTTGCTTTCTTCCGTCAGATTTTCGCTTAGGTAGGTTTGTGATCTACCAGCTGGTATCGTAAAACATCCTAGAAAGTTATGATCTGTTGTCTACTTTGACGTACGCCTGGGGAAACCGATATTTCTTGCATTAATCTCAGTGTTAGTCCCACAAATCTAAATCCTGTGTGCATCTCGGGGAAATATGGCCGTGGAGAGAGCTGGCCGGTCAGCGCACACGTGCAGAAATCACATTGAAGAAAATAAGTATTTGGATTATTGTGTGAAGCAATCTCTGTAGCAACAATTGTGAAATTTTACTTGCTCCAAAATTTACTTTAAACGTCTTGTGATGATTGACAGAACTTTCTCAAGATCCTGAATTATTTCACTTGGGTTTGAGCATGTGTGTGGTACAATCAGAGAGGCTATATATGTATTTTTTTTCTAATTTGAAAACCTTGCGTCTGAATGGGATTATACAAGTCCCAGAATGCGTCTCTTTAAATGGGGCAGCGTGATGACATTATCCTCATAGTCCACATCCATTAAACATTGAAACCATGGTGGGAAGTAAAGAGACACGAAGCTCTTTTAGTCAGAAGATTTTTGGTCTCAAGGAGATAAAGGCATGTGATGTTTCTCATCTTTTTATGGTCAAGTTAACATATTCTAAATGCTAAGTGAATGTTAAAAGCAGACATTTCTGCAGGGGCTCAGAGGAGGAAACGAGGCCAGTTCATTCTTTCATTCAACAAGGGATCACTGAGTGCCTGTTGCTGTACAGACGCTGGGAATTCAGTGGTTCCTGACCTCACAGAGCGTATAGTCCAGTGCAGGAATGTAAGCGTTTAGAAGACGATGTGGAATGTGCTGTTCCTTATCACCTTATATCAAATAAGGAGGCTTCAAGGTGTAGATAATGATGAAGTCAAAAGTTGCTTATGTGCAATTTAAAAAAAAATTAAAAATAACACAACATTGGAAATCAACTATACTTCAATTTAAAAAAAAATTTTTTTTTTTAAAGTGGCTTACATGAATGGAGGGCATTCCAAGTAAAGGACAGGATCATGGTGCAGCGTGGTAAGAAGGACTAGGAAGCACAATTTGCTCACAGTCAGGACAGTTGGTTAAGCTGCCTCTTTTCCTTTCCACTTACCTTCTGAATTTTTTAATGTCCTCACCAATAAAATGGGGACAGGAGTACTCTTGAGTGAATTTTTTTCTCCCTACCTCATATTCTGATACAGAAATGACAATAAAACAGTATTTGTAGACTCTTTGAGGAGCATAAAACAGTGCGCCTGTGTCATCGTTTATTCTATAAATGCTGAGTGCTTTCTATGTGTCTTCCCTTAAAAACTGTAGTTCCAGAAATTATTAAAATGACCTTAGCACTGTCATGATTGGGAGCTTCTTCATGGTAGACAATCAGTCACGTTTGCTAAAATGACCCACGCCGGGTTGAACCAGAGGGGACCTCCGTAGCCTATAGAACAGTGAGTTTTGGCCTCCTGTTCATACTCACGAAATTGTTTCTGAGGAAAAGAGGAAGATGCCCAAGTTAAGAATTACGAAATACCAAAGATTCTTAGTTTTCGCCAGAATTCAAGATGGCTCCCAGCATCCTGAGTTCTCCTTCCTGGGAAGTCCACTCAGGTACCCGTTCTTGCATCCTGCCCACCTTGGTGGTCTGATGAAGGGAAGTGGAGAAACTGAGGTGAAATACTTCAGCGGCATCTTTGTGGTCAGAGTCACCAAGTCGAGACAGGCTCACGTAAGACTCTCAGGCTAAGGCATTGCTAAAGGCCGGTACCCAGGTGCTTGCTATTTAAGACGTGCTTGCTGCTCTAGGTATCGTTTTCCCTCATACTCATCTCTGAGCCAGTTGGAAAGCTGATGCCTGGAATGACATCACATCTGGGACTAAGAGTTGATGTTTTAGGAAGATGAGGCCAGATTTAAAGAGGGAGAGTCTGACCAAGGGAGCCGGCGTGGAATAAATGTGACATGTGGACATAAAGGAGAATTCACCTCATATATTCCATTTATTGTAAGGCGTTACCCCAATCCGAAACGGCATATCATTAGAGAATGCAGGCAGATGATCAAACTTCAAAAGGGCTGGGAAGAAGAGAAAGGTGTGTCCTTTATCAGGGTCTTGGGGCCCTGGGGAGGCTGTTTACTGCACTCTTGTTCAGAGTCACACGGTACAGTCCTCTGGGCAGCACCCAGGTTGCAAGACTTCTGCTGCCTTCCTTAAAACTCCTTACATTTCCTCGTAGGGGCGCCTGACTAGACAGACACCAGTGGGTAAGCGGTAGCTGTGTCGGCTGCCCCGGTGTGCCCGGGCCAGGGGGGTGGTGTTCTAACAGCTACAGCAAAGCAGGGTCACCTCACTGAAAACCCAATGGCCCTGCTTTTGACTGCAGAAATTAGCTGTGTTTGGAAATGTGGTGGCCACCTTTTGCAATGGGAACCTCTCTTTGATGATTACAAGAAATAGGGCCTTGGAGGGAGGCAGCACAGCACAGTGGTGAGTGTAAAAACTCGGGAGTTGAATGGACTGGCATTTGTTGGTCAGTGTGCATGTCTCATCCCTCTGCTAAAATGAAACCTCTAAGAGGAAGGATCTTCAATGCACACTTCTTGGTATCTTCATTGTGTCTCATCCAGTGGGTTTTATGCTCAAAAATTGCTTGAATGAGTAAAAAGTACTTAAGCTGCACATTCAAGGTACACAAGAGACATTCTGCTCTGAAACTAATAGGCTGCCCTTGCCGCAGAAGAACTAAGGGTGATAAATGTGTAATCATTTCTATAATACTTTGTCATAAGGAATGTCCAAGTTAAGGAAGAACCATGCATGGCCTTTCATCCAAAGAAAGCTTTTGCAAGATTATGTAAGTAAGGCTTTGCTATTAAAAGCTATGGTTTTTCTTAGTTTATGCTGCTCTAATCACTTTCCCATTTACCTTGTGAAGGTAGAGACGTGTGATTTCTTTAAATGAATCTCCTCTCTGATATTGGCTTTCCTTGTGGCTTTGATAAATCTTTTAACCTTGTGGCCTCAGTTTGGCCATCTGTATGATGGAGATATTACTTTGCTACCTACGTAGTTAAAATTAGGTGAAGGGGTTAAAGTATTGTGGAATGTCCTAGGGAGTGGGAATGATACTAAGGTTCAGTCAAGGCATTTGTACATCATTATACATGATTACAGTTACTGTGTTTAATCATGACAATTTATCTTATTCATGATAATAGGGGAAAAAAATCTTTTCTCTTCCTTTCTCCTTTTTAAGAGTTGTAGGTTTGCATGGTGATTTAAAAGGGCCTAGCTCCTTTTGAGAATTATTTGGAGTACTCATCAGCAGTGTTTTAGAATTCCTTGAAAGATTTTCTTCTTGAAACTGATGTTTCTGGCCAAAGTCTTTGCTGTTTTCAGAAACAAGAAGATAATGAATAACACTTACTTAATTTAAATGCTCAGTGCTAGGTAAAGCACCTCTGTGCCTTAGGGATTGAGAAACATGGAGGGGCCTGCACTGTACACATTAGGAAGCAGAGGTTGAGAGTAATTGGCAAATAAGCATTGACTGAGCTTCATCTAGAGCCATAAAATTTCAGAACAGTGCTCTGGGAATCTTACTTTATTCTGTGTATCCACTAGGAATGCATTTGGCTGCAAGTAACTGAAAATCTGACTAAGCAGGTTCTATTTTTCTCATATAAAAACAAATATGTGGGGGGTGGGTATCGCTCAGTGGTGGAGCACATGCTTAGCATGCACGAGGTCCTGGGTTCAATCCCCAGTACCTCCATGAGATGAATAAGTAAATAAACCTAGTTACCCACCTCCCCACCAAAAAATCCAAATATGTGATTTAGGACTGTCATAGAGGCACCTAAATGTCATCAAAGATTGAGATTTCTTCTCCTATCCATGCCTTAGTGGGTTGTTTTCCTCCTTGTGCTATGATCTCATGGTTACAGTGTAGCCACTGCATTCCTGCCATACATCTGCATTCCAAGCAGAAAGAAGGGAAAGTACAAGGGCGATAAATACCTGCCAGCTCATTCTGCCAGCTTGTATAGAATCTTACGCAGCATGATCAGAACTATGCCATATGATCACCTCTAGCTGCAAGGGAGGCTGGAAAATCGAGGGGGGGGGGTGTTTGTTTGTTTTGTTTTGTTTTAGCCGAGCATATTGCCACTCTGTATAAAATTAGGGCTTTGTAAGTAGGTAAATACTGGAAAAATGTGCCGGATAGCAGTTAGCAACCTGTTTCCCATTACTCTCACAAGCGGGAAATCCGAGCTGGTCAGAGCCAAGGCTGGAAATCTAGTCTCCAAGGCTGTGCCTTTTCCACCATATCAGCAGTTTCTACCTTTTTCTCCTCCACTTGGAGAAATCAACTGCACTTATTTAAACAATTAGTTTGTTTTCACCACTTTTATGAGCCAAGGACATAACATGGCCATTTAGATCTTTTGATAAACATGACATAACCCATGTTATCACACTTAGTTTTTTTTTTTTTTTAATAACAACCATAAACAGATCACTGGATCTTTTTTATGAGCCCATGAATCCTTGCTACTGGTAAATGCAGGGTTTCTGGTAGGTGCGAGTCACTTTAGAAACAACTTTTGAAATCAGTTTGGCTTTTTTTTAATATCAGAATCAGCTTGCCAACTCCCATTAGTGTCTGGGGACCCATTAAGTTTTTCCACAAGTATTTGTCAAACACTTGCCGAATAGCATGAACAAGAGAAGCTTGGATTCTGGCCTCAGAGTGCTTACCTTCTGGTGGATGGCAGACAAGAAAGCCAGTAGTTGTCTTACTGGGATGAGGAAACACCGGGTACTTTCAGGGACAAGGCGGTCCTGATAAGGAACTACTGGGGCCTTTGGCACTGAGTGAGTCCAAACAAGCATGACTTACGCCCCCGTTCTCAGCGTACTTTCTGGTTGTAAGCGTGCAAAGCAAAGCCACAGCAAACAGCCATGCTTTTAGATCGCTAAGTCCTGAGGAATTCATACGTACAAAATGTGAGGACAAGGTTGAAGCCCCTCTTCCTGACGGGTCAAAAAGTATATCTACATGAAGGGAGTTTAGAAGTCAAATTGCCCCGATTCTGAAAACATGCATAAGAGGTACTAAAACAATAGCCATATAAACCAGGGATTTATTGTGCAGCTCTCAAAGACTCCTGCCAGTTTCTGTTCAGGCGTTTACACGCTCTGTAAACCACTCCGAGTCTGTGATCCTCGTGGCCCAAACAGGGATCCTGCTCTTAGTGATGAAACATCTGAGGGTCTGAAGTTAACAATATGTCCCAGTTGGGCCAAGAAAAATATACTGCAGAGAATTATGAGAATTAAGATAACTTCTCAGGAAGTTGAGGTCACCAGGAAAGGTCGGAAGAGTGTAGATTCATAGACAATAGTAGAGGAGGAAGGAAAGAGGGGTAAAATAGGAAGGTGGCAGTAATCGCTAGATGGCAGGGCCCGTTAGAGCAGGGACCACCTCTTTATTCCTCCTCCTGATGTCCTGGGTCCCTCAGCCTGTGCCTGGCATGGGCCAAGAAAAGCACTCAATAAATATTTGTTGAATAAATGAAAGTGAGTGCGTGGATTTGACCGAAGACAATCAGAAAGTTTGGGAATGTTAGGGAGTTCTTTCCATCCCCCGTGTGGAATAATAATATAATAGTCAAGCGCGTGTATTTGGCAACATTTAGGGAGATGCATAGCATAGTGAGTAAGTGCTGGATACACCTTTGCTTGGTTTTAATTAAGAGCTTCTGCGTTAACGGGTGTTAAGAGAAATGCCGAGCTGAAAATGATTTGATCTCCTTTTTATGGACTATTTACCGCAGTATTATAAAATTTTCTATGCAAACTGAGGACCCTGAAGAGGGACAATCCCCTGGTGCTTCATCACTGTCGTGTCCATGGCTCCCTTCCTTAGCACAGACCCCCATGCCTAAGAGGTGGGTTTGTTTCGCTTTCTTGTATCATATGGGCAAACGTCTTTGCCTCTTAGGAAAGCTTTTTAACTTAGTTGTAGAACAGGCTGGTGCTCCTTTCAGTGGAGCTGAATCTAATTTGTCTCTCCTGGTTTAGTGCAATTGAATCATCTCAGGAAAATGAGAAGCAATTAAGAACCTGTTGCTAACAAGGTGCTGAAATAATCTGCCAGCAGACGCAAGGTGTTTATTTATTATGGGAGCGTGTCATTTGAGAAAACATTACGTTGTCTTTCTACAATCAGAGTTGCCAGAATTGACTTTCAGATGCAGGCGTCGCAGACCTAACAAGTACCACCTTTGAGAAGCACTAAAAAGGGAAAGAGGGCTTGGGAAGGCTGGTCGGCGTTTGCTCAAGTGCTGGTGCCCAGCCTAATGGGAAACCTTGTCGATGAGCTTTGAAGGGACTGGATGGCAAAGAGGAAAAGCAGCTTTTTAGCAAAGGCCCTTTAAGTCCCAGTTCAGGAAATTATTAAATTCATTAGCCAGATACTTAACAACCAGCTATGACTGCCCAGCTGAAGGAAAAAAACAGTGCCAGCAAATGTTTTAAAACTACAACTAAACAAAAGTCAGGAAGCGTGTAATTAAAACTGTACCTTTATTGTATTGTAAAGAGTTTCACTGTGACATGGAAAATATTTAAAGAAGAAGGCTGTTGAGCTAATTTGTCTGCAAGTGAACTGCTTAGTGGAGAAGTATCCTAAATTAACTGTAAGGCCACCCACCGAGCGAGCCTCATAAAGGGCCATGGCTGCTCAGCTTGGTTTTGTGTAACCGTTCAATAATTACTAGATAAATGCATAACTAAAAGCTCTATTACACTAATAATTTGTACTGAGATAGATGTGTGGGACACCCTGCTGGGTTAATTTGTCATCCCCGCAGCAAACTTCTAAAGAGAGCTCTTCTGCAGTGGAATCTGTTAATATGTTGTCCCAAGGAGGACAGGTTAGAGCAGGAAGACCAATTGGCTCCTTAATCTCTTAAAGGGGCAAAATGCACCAGGGTGAGTGCCTGAGAGAAGAATGGGGTGATTGGTGATCAACCACGTGGACCCAGATTTAAACTCGTCTGGACAAAAACAGCTGCTCTCTTTTGGAATTCCTTGCCCCTTTCTCTCTCTAACCCTCTCCATCTCTCCATCCATCCCTCTCTCCCTCCACCTGCCCTCCCCGGCCCCCACCATAAATCCATGTATGCAGACACAGTGAAGGTACTGGTTCTGAGCAAGATTTCCTTGAAATCCTGGCATTGATAAGACTTCCAGTATAGTATCACTTGTACTGTAAATCACATCATCAGATAAATCCCGAGCAGGTCTTTCTGGTTTAGCTTAATATAACATTGATGCCACATTGAGATACATTCTTTATTCTCCTTTTTTCAGAGTAGAATAAAAAGTCAGTATTGGACTTGTATCTCCTCTTTATGTGGAATGTTTTCTATCACACACACACACACACAGAGGCTGTTTTAAATATGAAGCTCACACTGAAGCCTTAGTGCAGGGTTTTCAGCCTCCCCTATTGACAGAACCATAAATCATGTTAAAGTTAAGTGAATTACTGTAGCATGGAACTGTAGCTTTAACAATGTTTATGGAGTATCAGCTTATCATCCTTGTAGGCAAAGGGGGTGAGCACTGATATTCAAAATAGGAATGTTCAGTCCCATTAATGTGGTTGCAGAACCACGAGAGTCAGCCCGCTTCACGCTGCATCCTTTGTATGACTGGAACTAGTGTATGTAGTCACTCACATGCAGTGGAATGTTTTTTAAAATGTGTATTTCCGCAGTAAGGTTACATTTGCCATTTCCTCGTACTAAATGGCAGTTGCCTTTTTCCCCCTCAAACAATTCATTTTTCTTACGTACAAAACACATGTGAGGAACATCAGGGTTGTCAGGTTGGATTCTAGTCATAAGGGACCTGGGAGGGAAAAATCGTGACAGGAAAGAGACCATCTAACCTCTGAAAAATAACTCAAACGGGAGCAGCAGAGTGCGGTGAAAAGGGCACGGTCTGTGGAGTCAGCCGGCTTAGAATTCAGATCCTCGCCGGCCACTTGGGATCTGAATAAGCTTGTGCAAGTCACCTACCCATCCTCCACTGGCCTCTGTTTTCCCACCTGTACAGAACTTTAAGATGCTAACAGGAGGAGGAAGTGACCTATGGAAAGCCGTGGTATGTGGCTAGTATGTTACTAAATGTTAACTATCCCAGATTCCCCCATCCCCATGTCCTTATGTTTTTATGTGTGGTCCTCTTGAAAGAATTCTCACTTCCCTCATTCCTCACTCCCCACCCCCAGTTCTCTTGCTCATCTGCTCTTGCGGGTCCAGAAGGAGTATGTGTTTCTCCTCTCTGGGAGGAGCCTCATGATCTAGAAGAGAGGGGGGCCTCAGGGAAGTGAGCCAGCCTGGGTACCCATCCCATCACTCTTGTGTGGTTGGAAGAACAGGGGAGTGTCCCCAGTGGGGCAGGTGAGGCCCCTCCAATGATGATTAGCCTTGTAGCCCCAGTGAAGGCCTGGCTTTGGCTTGTCTTCATTCAGGCATGGCTCTTGTTAAAGCGATCAGCACCTTTGCGATTTACCAGTCCATTCAGCAAATAATTTTTGAGAACGTGTCATCTGCCAGGCAGTGTGCTGGGCCCCAATGAACAAACCAGAGAAGCCAGTCCTGCCCCTGCAACGTAGTAGAACAGAAGAACAGGCAAATAATTATTACCAGGATGAGATTCATGAGAGGGGAACTGAAGAAAGGGACAATACAGCACAGATATGTAAAGTATTTGTGGGGATTTGAATTTATTTGTTCAGTTTGTGTGGGTCTCTCCTGTTGGCATACAATGTGAATTTAGAAAGCTTCGGTATCCCTGAGGGATATCTCTGTATCTCCCTGAATCCCCAAATTCTTGAATACCATAATAAGAGTTACTGATTTGTGGCATATCCAGTAATGAACAGGAGATATGATAATAAGCACTCTTTCAAGTAAAATATTCTTATGAGTGAAAGAACCCAACCAGACTGCTTCACCACCCCTCCAGTTTCCCCAAAAGAAAATACTGGATTGTTTCATGTAACGGAAAAGTTAAAGGGTTTATGGCTTCAGGTAGTGCTAGATCCAGATGTTCAGGTGATACCTTCAGAAATCTGTGTCTTTCTCTTTTCTGGCTCTGCTGTCCTTTGTGTGAACTTCATTCGTAGGTTAAATCTCCTCACTAATGATGTGAGCAGCTCCAGGCTTATTTCCCACCAATTTAACAATCCTAAGGGAAGGAGAACAGGTTTCTCACAGGAGATCTAGGAAGGGTCCCACTTCTGGATGCTGATGGCTCTGATTGGCCTGGTTTGGGTCATTTGCTCGCTTTTAAAATACGCTTTATGTCTAAAAGATCATGGAGTTTCTTGTGGGTGTGGCCTGGGTTACATGCCCACCCCCAGAGCTGGGGGGAGGGTTAAGTCTACACTAAGACTGGGGTGGAGGGAAGGCTACTTATCCAAGGAAACATTAGAGTGCTGTTCCCAGAAGGACTGATGGGCAGGCAAAACTAAAAGCTGTCCAGTACGGGAGAAAGGAGTGCGGGGCACGGGCTCAGCTCTGCCACCAGCCAAGCGACTTAGTCCTGCAGGTCAGGCTTGCAGAGCACAGGTCAAATACAGTTCTTAGAAAAGTGACTCTTAGTCCATGGACCGTGGGCTTCCAGGTCCATGAAAACAGTTGAGAACAGCTCAACTCTTGACTCCCGGTTATCTCGTATTGCCATGGTGCATTGTATGATCCTGATTATTTTCACGTCTTAATTTAATCTAAAAACACAACTCTAAGGATAGTAAACAGCCCAGGGTCGAGCATACTGTCTGGCACACTGTAGACTCTGTGACGGCTTAAGCAGTTTGTGCACGAATGTGGTTTATTCAGAGAAGAGGTCCTGTCAGGACCCAGAGGCTGGGGCTCCATCTCACAGAGTTTCAACTAGCACGTTCACTCAAGGTTTTTAAAACCCTAAATATCCCAGCCTTCCCATTCCCAAAGTCAGGCTACCTGACTGAGTCCAGATATACCCCAGAACTTAATATCCCAGAAACATTCAAAAAATAATTTCTTTTAAAAGCCGCACACTCCCTTGTTTCAGATATTTTAGATCTCAGTGTTATTACCTCTGGGTCAGTTGCACTGAGTTATTTGTGAATGTAATCCCAGAGACTAAATTTCACTGGAATTTAAGCTGGATGAGCCTCAGCGGCTGTTGAGTTCGAACTGCTCATCTTGCCCTTGAGAGAACTACAGGGGAGAGAAAGTTGCCTGCATGTAAAGCCAGGCAGTGACAGAGGCAAAACCCAAGTCTCTTTATAGAATTAGAAACTTTTCCTAAAAAGTACCCCATATCTTCTAAAAAACTTTTTAAGCAAAAACACTGGCTCTCTGCTAAGCAACTCCCATCACTAAGATGGCGGGCTGTGCAAGTCCATTCCATCCGGGTTTGGGAGACCGTGAAGAGGCCATGCTCAGAATCCTGTTAGGTCAGAAACATGCCTGGGTAGCAGCGGGGTACATGGTAAAGGGGGAGGCAAGATGGGCACTCAGGGATTGTAGGTCTAAGGAAAAAATGGAGTCTGGAGAGAGACTATGCCAGAATTGTAAGTCTCCAGGTTAAATCTCAGATTTAAGCAGAGGTGAGGATTCAAAGTATCTTCCATCACAAAAGGGCCTTTACAGTCACTGTTTCTATGGGACCTATGGCGGCTACCTCAGGATCGCTTCTATTGTTGCTTTGGTTTTGCATTTTACTGTTTATGAAACTTTTTTCAAGACCCTCATGTCATGTGCAGTCTAACAGCTCATACTCTTTTATCAGGATTTATGTCCTCATTTGCCTGAGACGGGTGGGCAACAGCTTCCTTTCCCCCGTGTATTCTACAATTTGGACAGATCCCGAGCACATGGGAGCAAATTCCAGTGTATTCATTTCTCATCCCCATTCCCATCCTTACCTATCATAGTATTACAAATAAACGAAGCTATTTATTGATGATTGCTTAACCCCGTGGGCAGGAACTGCTCCACGTGCCTTAGATACATTGGCTCATTTAATCCTCAGAAGAAATCTGTGAGGTATTGGCCCCATTATACAGATGGTAAACTGCAAGAAGCTTGGGAACTTGAAACACAGCTGGTAAATGATGGAGCTAGAATTTAAATCCATGTCTATCTGACTCCAGAGCTCCATGGTCCTTATACTTCTCTACTTTTCTGACTGTATGTTTAACTTGACATGATATACACACAGATGTAGGAAACCAGCACATCCCCGAGGCACGTTAAGTAATGGTGAAGAGGGACAGTCAAAAGAGTGACAGTGCATGGCTAGTCAGTGGAGATACGGAAGGCAAGCAGATTGCTTTGGAGACCTTCAGAAAGGGAAGGCTTCAGCAGAAGGCCAGCTGGTAGGGAGGAAGTGGAAGGAACAGTGATTGGCTGGTGCTGGTTCACAAGCAGAGCTTTGCAAGTGTTTGGAGACTGAACAGGACTTATGTGGGTCTGCACCAGGACCCAGCAAAGTACGGCCCACCAGCCAGATTTAGCCGTCTGCCTGTTTTTTTAAATAAAATTTTACTGGAACAGGGCCACATTCATTTGTTTGTGTAGTATCGATGGCTACTTCTGTAGTAGCAGAGTCCAGCAGTTGCAGCAAAAACCAGGAGGCCAGCAAAGCCTAAACTATAGCCTCTCTGGCTTTTACAGAAAATGTTTGTCAATCCATGGACTAGGTTATAAACCAGGGCCTTTGTGTAAGAAAGGTTTTTAAGTAGCCAAAAATAATCTAAATTAAAATTTTAAAAGATCCTCACCTGCCCCCCACCCCCACCCAGCTCTCAATTTTTTTTTTTTTTTGTCTGTTTTTCCAAAAGATATTTGGAAGATCCCTTAATTCAAGTGGAATAGAACACATCAGCTATCTTGGAAATCTACTGTGGTGTAGTCACTTACATGGGTGGCATGAACATAAAAATACTGGTGTTTCGCAAGTCATCGTGCAATGCCATGTATTTCTCTCATTTGACATACTCAGGTTCTTTTGCAGGCATCTCACCGATGTTAAAGTTGTGTACTCCATGTTTTGAAAATCTTGGTTTGCCTTGAGTCAAAGGTTTGTTATTTGGAAAAGGCGCCACATCCTAAAGGCTTGAAAACCATTGCCAAGTCCTTGTCCCTTGTGTCTCTATTAAAATAAATCCCATAACTCCAAACTTCTAGGCTTTCATAAATGGCAGGTCTGACTCATGTGTGATTTATAAATTATAACTGTGGACCATTAAGATAGATTTCTCAGCTTTAGGGAGGCTATCAAGGTGTTATATGTGGTTTTGAATTTCTGAAGGAGCAAACTACATAATAGTTGACAACCCAAACAATTCAGGTTCCATTTGCCCTTCTGGAAGGCTTTTTTTTAAGTGCAGTTTTTTTTTTTTTTTTTTTTTTTTTTTTTTGCTTCCACTTCCTCCTCCTTTTAGAGCTCTGCCTTATTAAAAATCTTTACTTCTAAATATGAGTAGTCAGGAGTTCTTAATGCCACCTTGTATGGAAGTGGTTATTTTTGTCTAAAGAATATCTTACCCCTGAAGACAGATGAGTAGCTTTTTCTTCTAGCGGTGCTAACGGAGAGAAACAGTTTGGAATCTCACCTGTTGCCGCTGACTTAGTGTCGATTAATGGTTAAGACTGGAGTTTTGCAAATGCCAGGGCTTGGGAGTGATGCTTCACTCTGTGAGGGAAGAAGGCTGTTTGCAACACTGTCTTAAGAACACTCTGCACCTGAAGGAGGATTAGATTTTATCGGTTGCACTGTTCTCTTGATGGCTTATCTTGGGAGCCTCCCAAAGAAGACAGAGTAGGATCTAAGGGCCCAGTGCCCAAAAGCAAAAGCTAACATGAAAAAGGGCCTAGTCCCTGTGCAGTCTGGGAGAGTCTGCAGAAGAAATAAAGCATGTACAAGAAATAAAGCAATTCAGGCAATGTCGGGGCTAAATAGAAGAGCATATTTCAGCCATAACATTTTGGTTTGAGAAAAAAATGCAGAAGGGTTATTAGAATTCTTGGAGGTTGAGTTTGGGCAAAACTGCTGGGAAGGGTAGAGAGAGATGGCTTTCTTAGATCTCTTCTTCTTCCTAAAACTTAGAATGAAATGCAAGATTCCAGAGCTATCAGGCCATCTCCCCAGTGTCATCCTCTTTGAGCTAGAATATGTGTGTACACAGCCCCCTCCCTGTAGTGGCCTCTCAGACCCAAGAATCGGTTGTGGACCATGTAAGGCTCTCAGCATACACAATGATACAGCAATGACCTTGACCTTCTCCTTCCCCAGGAGGGAAGGAGGAGGAAGGATTTTTTAAGTTAAAAAATACATATTCAAGCATGTTGAACTTTTTACTTTTTCTCTTTCAAGCTAAAACCGAGTGAGTCTTTTAAATAATTGGGGGGGGGGGGGTGTCGCAAACAAGTAAACCAACCTGCCTGACCTGCTTTCTTGTTTTTAAGTATCCAGTAATATGATCATTTTGCAATAAATAACTGGGCCTACACCCTTTGGGAAATTCTGGGTCTCTGCTTCTTTCACTGTGGCTACTCTGTTTAGAATGTGTAGGCAGTGCCATTCCAGCCGAAGAACCCTGATCAAATTTCCTTCCTTCCCATCTTACTTGTATTCTTTGTGAAAAGCCCAAGCAGTTGTTTGGAACAAGTCTGGCCTCTGGTTAAAGTTTAAACTAGCAGTGAGATACATCCAGGAGAGTGGAGTGTCTCTGACACTTTCTGCTGCTCCTGGCCTAGGGGAGGACTACAAGTATTAGAGCCCAGAAGCAGCCAATTTTGTAGTGCCTCTGAATACACAAAATTGTATTAACATCAACATGGATACAGATGGATGCTCTGCAATAAACTGTAACCACTTGAGAAAAGCCTTTATTGACTCTCAAGTAAATAATGCACATTTTAAAGGATCTAAATATGCATTTACATAATGTGCTATAATTTTTTATTGTGTCAACTACTCACACACACACACATCCATAAGAGATGTTTTTCTCCGTCAAAAATTTGGACTCATACCATTCTCTGTGCATTACATTAGCACCATGCCAGCTTCACAATGATAGTTTCGCTTCCGTAGGGCCTGATTGGACCATCTCAAAATACATTAAATGAATTTCACTGATTGAATAGCTGATTGATTGATTTAATGCCAGTGACCTTTTCTAAAATAATTGGAGGCTACCTGGACAAAAACTTAGGCCCACTAAACATCCAATCCAAGATAAAGGAAAGAAAACAAGAAAGAGAGAAGAAGGAAGACCATATTCAAACACTGATGAGATCTTAAGTCTGAGCTTCAGAACAACAGAAGAAGCGGATGCTGTCTCATTGTCCAGGACAAGGGTACTGCTAGCAGGTTACCCAGAGAAATTGCATGTATTTCATACTATGTAACAGAGCTGTGTGATCTCTGCAACACAACTGTTTTCTGTTCGAAGAAATTAAAGCCCAGGGACTTGAAGGATTTATACCCAGTTTGACAGTGGACTAATGGCTGAACCAGACAGTCCAAGGCCTGAGAAAGTGAGGGTTGTGAAGGATGACCCTTTGAAATGCAGACTCAGCAGTTGTCTCATTTGAATCTACAGGCTCAATGACTTCCTGGTATTAATTAAGAAGTAATTGATTCTCATAAATCAGTCATTGTAAAATTAACTGCATATAGTGCCATGTGTTCTGAGGTTTACATTAAAATACACTCTATGACACACGGAAAAGGTGAATATATTGTTTTCAGTTAAATGTAATGAAGAAACTAAGGTCTAAATTTAAGCTGTTGGTGGGGAGGGTATAGCTCTGTGGTAGAGTGCACGCCTAGCATGCATGAGGTCCTGGGTTCCATCCCCAGTACCACCATCAAAGAAATAAATAAATAAACCTAATTAGCCTCCCCCCCCCCAAAAGGAGAAAAATGTAAGCTGTTAATGATTTTCTTTTACGTATTTAACAACAAAAAGAGGGCAAGGCTGTTTATTAACAATTAAAGGAGGGGTTTCATGATCCTGTTGAATTACTTCCTCTATTAGGTTTCTTTAATTTTTATCTGCCCAATCTTTGCTCAAGTGAATTTTTTCCCTTGGGCAGAATTCTCAATTTCATAATCTAACAAACCGTTCATCACTTTCCACTGAACGCTTGAGACATCGCCACTTTATCCCGAAGGCCTGCTTCCTGGGGCCCTTGACAGTGGAGTGGCCACCTTGGTGTTTGACCTGCTGCAAGAGTGTGTCATGTTATGCTGAGTGCACTCCCCGCCTCATCCGGGAAATGCCACATTCCATCTCTGACTGAAAACTGTTTGGTCAAGTGCAGGGCACCTGGTCAGAGTTTCTTGCTACCAGCAAAGACAACTGTACCTTATTAGATAAAAAAATTTCTTTGGTTCTTTAACGCCAACAGCACAATTTGTAGAGTAAGAGATGACCAGAGCCATTTAACTTTTTAGCTGTGGATTTGAACTCAGGCAATAATGGATTCCAAGATTTATCATTCATCGTATGAAGTCCTAAGTTTTACCAGTTTTCCTAGATGCTGCCTGGCGTTTTGCCAGGTTAAAAAAAATTTTAGATTTATATTTATTGGTATGGTTACTTTATTAATTTCTGTACCATTCATATAGTCAGTCATTCATTGTACCGTCAACAAATGCATATCGAGTGCCAGACGCTGTTCTGGGATATGACAGAGAATCATTAACTGGATAGGAAAGTTATTTACAAAATGGAGAAGAGAGAAAAACAAGTATGAGGGGTGGAAGGTGGCAAGAATTCTGGTTTGAAGAGGTGATGTTCAGGATGCCCTCCATTATATGACTGAAGACAAAACTTTGTGTTGTCTCAGTGTTGTGTCCCCAGCCCACAGTAGGAGCCTAGGAAGATTTGGGGATAGATGAAAGGTTACATGAATGAAAGGTCCCATCGGGTCACCTGCAAGGTATGAACTGGATGGTTGCTTCCCCTCCAACCCCCCATTTCTACTCTTTAAAAATTGCAGATGCCCTTCTGAACCTCAGAGTCCTCGCCGTTCCAACTAGTAGTCAGAAAATGCCCCAGACCTAAAGTTATCCTGCTAGGGGACCAAGAACCCATGCCCAGGGGTCCCTAGGGATGCATCGGTTTCAGCAGTCCTCAGCCATGCTGAGGGGACAGTGGTAGGAAGTGAGGCCAGTCTTGTCAGTTGCCCTTCAGTTTTCTGTGTCACTCTCCGTATTAGGAAAGTCTTATTCTCCAAATATTTGGATATTCCTTTGTTTTCTCTTTGCAGCGTCTCCTTGAGGTTAAAGATTTAAACTACAAAAAGCAAGGAAAGAGAAATACTCTCACCTGCTTTGATTTGGGAGCTGTTTCCGGCCCTCACTGAGAAGTGAGAGCTGCTGTCTTGACGTTACTTGCTTGGAGTGCCTTCCCTTCCCACGTGCCCCTCCTGCCCTCCAGCAGGCTTCACCAGCCACCCTTCCAGTGTCAGGGCAGAAGTTCTCTCGGGAAAAACTATTCAGCGCCTCTCATACGTTTTTTAATCTAATGCTGTCTTCTTCCTGTATCACTGAAATTTAGCAAGGTTCAAGTACAGGGCAGTGAGAGTTATCTGAGTCCATCATCAGTTTGTACACGCAGAGGGCCAGCAGTTTAGCAGGGGTCACTGCCTGCCTCCTCAGCCTGTGGGTTCCCCTACTCTAATTAACACCTATGCATTCCTGAGTTTGCCTTTGAAATGGCAAAAAAGAAAAAAAGACAACATAAACCTTCTGTATAAAGTGAGGCACCCACATTGCATTGGGTTCATTAAGTGATCATTTACTACAGACTTCAAAAAAAACTTCATCCTGAATTAGTCCCTAGAAATTTCCTTGAGAGGGGTATAAGAGCTTTAACAATGAATTATTGTCTACGGATAGCTCAGCATGAAAGCGGGTCCATATGTGCAAACTGGAATTTGTCATATGTAATGTCAGTTAAATCAGGTCTAATCTACCAAATACATTTTTTATTGCTTGCTTCATTAAAAAGGCTCTTAAGGTAATGAATAATCTTCAGCTTCACCAAGGATTATTAATGCCTATATAACTCATGTCCACTGAAAATAGAAAGACAGCTTGAAACTCTACCCGAATTTAACCTCCATGTTTGTCTTAGAGCTTCAAGGAAGAAAATCTATCAGACCCACCCAGTGTTCAGTCCTGCCATGTCAGCGGTTACTATGAATTGGGTCAGAAGAAGATATTTAAAAAAGAAGTTGAATCCGGCGTAAAAGCTGTGGCAAAGCAGGTCTTTCTCTTTTTGACTCTGAGGTTTTCTTTTCCTCCAGCAAGTCCACACGCGACACCATCGACTCTTCATTTTCCGACATCACCCATCATCCAGCAGCCTGGGCCTTACTTCTCCCACCCGGCCATCCGCTATCACCCTCAGGAGACGCTCAAAGAGTTTGTCCAACTTGTCTGCCCTGATGCTGGTCAGCAGGCTGGACAGGTGGGGTTCCTCAATGTAAGGAAACTTCTTTTTTTTTTTTTTTTCCAATTTCTTTAGAAATTTTAACTGAATGTAAAAATAGCAAGAGGAGACCTTATGACCATGTGATGCTGTGCTCTGATGTTGTGCTGACTGACTGCAGGCAAATGTCATATTTATTCTAGATTGTGGGAAAGTTAACTTACTCTAAGAGTGACTGGCCAGGGTTTAAAAACAGTGTTTGTGTTAACTTCGCAACTGTCAAGATTATAGATATAAATCATCTCAAGGGTGAACTACATAACCTTCTGAGGTCTGTGGGCTGATAATTCCACCTCATGCGTACAGACCCCAGGGCTCATACAGTTAACAAAATAGAAAGACCAAATAATTTTAATGGTTTGGGGTGGTAGGCAGAGGTAGGGGAGGAAGGGGCACAGATGTTTCAGATCAACCAAGTTGAGATTTTTTTAAAATAGCCTTCTAACACTTTAGATCAAGTTGACCAGTACTTGAACTCAAGATGCTCAAAGTACAGTTTATTATAGTTTGTTATTTCTGCAAGTAGTTATCTTTCCCACTTATCTTTGTAGAAAGCTAAACAGTATTCAATAGCTTTAAGTGAATGTTTTCATTTTTCCCTCAAACCAACCAAGTCACAATTTGCAATAATATTCCTAACGTAAAAGTAGTTTTTTAAAAATCACAAATTTTATATCAAATATAGCACCAAATGTTTACAATGGATAGCTGGATCCCAAGGTCAATAATAATAACAATAAATTGTGAATAATGAGCAGCGTAAAGCCAAGTGAGATTTTCTCCTAATAACTGCACGTGAAGCCACAGATTAGCGCTAATGATTGTTGCCTAATTTAGAATATTGTATCACATTGCCCATCACTGATTTTCTTCCCTTGAAGGAACTACCTGATTCTGCATATCTGAGACAGAACAGGCAGCTTTGACTAATGTCTGGTGATGTGTTAGCAGATACATTTCTGTCTAGACAACAAATCAACATGGTGCCTTTTTTCTTTTTGCTTCTGTATTCATTTGCGTGGCTTATTCTAAAGCGTTCACTTATGGACTTCTAGCCCACTCAGAAATAACACACAGGCAAGTTTGTTGGCAAGGATATGCAGCATTCCGACTGTCAGATGAGACTGTCTTTAAGGAACAATACTAAATATATAAGTGACTATTGCTGAGGCAGTGAGAGAAACTTCCTTTGCAAATTATTAAGCTTAAGCTTAAAAGCCTGGAACAACAGCATCTCCTTTAACTAAATTTTGATTCAGGGCTGTAGCCTAAATTTGAGCTGTTATTGTTGGTTGAATGGTGTCACTGAAGTCTGGAGGCAGGAAGGCCACTGGGGAAACCAAGAAAAAACTGAAATGATCACCAGCATCAAGCAACTGACGTTTAAATTTCTACCTTTATTTTTTTAATAGTCCTGACATCATCCTGTGTAACTGTCAAATGCCCAGTTTTGCATTTTGATCAAAACTTTATAGGGTTTAAGGCAGGGCTCTTCATGGGACTGTTTCAAAACACTCAAAAAGAAATGGATTTTATTGCTTTCTTCAGAGGGAAACTTTCCTTTTGTTCAAGAGCTGTTACTTGGTTGTTCGAACATCAGGCAGCCAAATAAATATGACTCTTACGGCATATGCTTATATAATTTAAATCAGAATTAGAAGTGATATTTTTCCTCAGCAGAATTTTGACAGCTGAATTCTGAAGTTTCTGTGCCTGATGTTATACAATATGTGAAAGAAATTTTTTATGTTCACTTAACATGTTTATTAAATGTTATATAATATCAACTTTGAAGAGTGAAAATAAAATACTTTTTATCTCAAATGCATATTTGGGGAAACTTCAGTAAACCCATATAAATAGATATGATGGAGTAATTCTACAGTCTATGAAACACTCAGATATTAATTAGTATTTAATAATCAGGAAAATGATGACAAAGGTAACAGCTAATACAGAATCGAAACATTCCAAGCTAAAGTTGGCAGGTCATTTTACAGAACTAGATGCAAAGAAGGCCAAAGCAATTCAAGAGATGCGTTCAGGATGCATTGAGCATGTGTGCCCGACACTGTACTTTCGTGGAATGCCTTAAGAACAACCCACCATTCTTCATCCATGTGCTCTTACGGAAGAATTAAGTGGCTAGAATACTTAGTGATTTACATGAAAGGTGCCTAACAAGTCTTGTTTTCAGAAGCAGCTAATGGTTCCTATCTGTTACTTCTCTCTCCCGTCTGTTTTGTTTTGTTCCCACCCTCGCAGCCCAATGGGAGTAGCCAAGGCAAAGTGCACAACCCATTCCTTCCCACCCCAATGTTGCCACCGCCGCCGCCACCACCGATGGCCAGGCCTGTGCCTCTGCCGGTGCCAGACACAAAGCCTCCGACCACGTCAACAGAAGGAGGCGCAGCCTCCCCCACCTCACCAAGTAAGTATGGCCGAGACGAGGCGCCGGTCACCTGTAAAGCTCTGTGCACTTCAGTCCAAACCTAAGCTTGGCCCCTCACTGCATAGGCTTTAGTGGCAGGCATGATCCCCAGTGCTGGCTGCAGCATGAGTTTGTAGAACCAAGACCAGATCACAGCAAATAGCCCTCTAGGGTACTACCGACTCCACCAGGTGTCGGTGGAAATGACTGGCTGTTTGGGCAGATGAAATGGTGTGACCACACGCCCAGGACTGAAATCAAGATTTGAGTTAGTACATTTTGCCTATTCTTTGAGTGGCTTTGAATGCTAGCCTTGTGATCATCAAACAGCAGCTACTAGTGTGAATTCTTATTAGCAAAAAGGTCCCCATGCTTTTGTGGAGCCCTGCCTTCCTGTAACTTTCAGTCCAAGAGAAATGCATTTGTTGAACTACACAGGTTATCCACCTCATCCATCAAATAGGAAAAAAAAGTTTAGATCAAAGTAACAGTTCAAAGGTGTGTACGTTGAACGTTTGCCAAGCGTAAGAGCCTGGCAGAAGGTCAGTGCTGGTAGCCGTGGCAGTTGCATGGCTCAGCTTGGCAGAGGGAAGAGACGGAAGGTGGAATTGGAAAGGAAGAGAAAAGAACTCTTGGCTCTTCTCTGAATAGTCTGGGGACATGTGATCAGACAGTACAGGATTTCAAAACCTCTTTGGATGATGGGAATCATTACTTAATGAATTAGAGGGAGAAGAATTCTCCTGATATTTCCTGGTATTTTAAAAGATGACAAGGGAATAGAAACAGCTTGAAGACATAAATCTGGCTTTTATTAGTACCTGAAACAATGACAAAGAGAATGACGGATGGAGGCAGAGTTCCCAGGTGACGGATGGACTAGCTAACCTCGACAGGGGTGTGATGATCACCTTCTCTAAAGCTTTACGGAGGGATCGAAGCACGGGAAAGGATGGGAACTGTGACAGTGACTCTAAGGAGAGGAGGCCTTCAAGACGGTGAGGCTGGACACAAGGACTCTGCTGAGGACAAGATGAACATACAGCAGGAGCAAAGTGTTAAGATCGACAACTTGCGCAGCAATTATAGAAGCTGAATGGAGGGGAGCACAGGAAGAGAGATTTCATAGACAGAAGCTTTGGGTTTGGACAACCCCATTTGGTTGAGTGTAGTGAAGGAGGATTCAGACCTCTCGGTACTGGGATCGTACGTAGTGGCATTGGGTACGGGAGGGAAAGGGCCAAAGAGAAAAATCAGCCTTTGTTGCTACTGTGTTCATTAGATTTAATTTTAGGGACACTGAATCCCAAATGTCTGGAGTCCCTCACGGGTGTGGACGAACTTTGGGTCATCTAGTGTGTATTCATTTTGATAGTACATGCAGAAGCGAGTGGTGCTGTATGTGGATTCTGGTTTTATAGCAAAAAGATTGAGAGCCCAGGAGCAATTTTGGGGAGGCTTACTTCTCTTGGTAAGAGGTGGTTCAACACCTTTCAACAGAGGAGAAAACCCTGAGTGTCTAGTGTCATAGGAAGCAAACTAGGCTGGCTCTGAGGATCTGGGGAGCTCAGCTAAGAAAAGAAGCTTCTGAGAAACACATGCTTATAGGCATGTCCTGCTTATTGTGTATTCATGTAACATCTTCCAACGAGTCAGAGACGTAACCATCCCCAAACTATTTAAATCCAGTCACTGGGGATATTGGCTGACACGTTGGCAGTTCACATGCTTATTGTGCCCCGTGCCTGCCTCTGGGTACCACTTTTCTGTTCATCGTCTCTCTGTATGTACGGGATATGGGCACAGCCCTTAAAAAGCCTTGTTTAATGTTCTTCCTGTTCTATGTAAACATATCCTCACCTCCGCTGTCAATGTTACCACGTGCAGCTGTTGAAGTCTGAAGGTTAGGGGCTCAAATCCCCACCTTTCAGATCACTAGCTGTGTTTCTCTTCCAGTCCCAGTTTCCTCGTCTGTAGAATGTGGGCGATAATACGGAGCTGGGAGGATTATGTGAAATCAGCCATGATAAGCACCACCACCAAATAAACTGGAGGGTTTTATTACCTGCCAAAACCCTTACCTAGTAGAAGCCTCAGGCTTGGCTAGTGGTATGTCTGTAGGACACGTGGAAGCTACTCAACCCCTCTATCAGGCTGATGCCTTTGGGTCCATACCCTGGACTCCACTCCATGAATGGAATCTAATGCCTTGTGTAAGAACACACCCTTCCTCCTCTTGTGCCCAGCCTCGAGCATTCTTTCAGCATCATGGGAAGAAGTGTGGAGGAGGTCTTGACAGATTCCGTTCATGTGGTTGCATGTTCACACAGTGTTCAGCACAGTGTTTACAGAGTTTTAGAAAAAAAAGTTTCAGGAGCGGGGGCCCAATGTTTGATATAGGCAATTTGATACTTTCTGAATCCTAGGATTCTAGGAATATAGACAAAACAAATGTTCTACTGATGGCATAGAAAGATTTTTATGATCATAAATTTTAGCCCTTGTTTCCGGTCTTTTCTGGGATCTGCTGAATTCACAGTATTATGTTGTTTCACCACAGTATAGTGCCTGACCATCTTCTACTTTATTATTAAGACAGTGATCATCTGGGAAACCTGTAATTTATAGCATAGGAGAAGCCTTTCAAATTAAAAATCTCAAAGCCCACTGGTCCACATTGGGAAGAGATTTAAGGACCGCCCCCCTCCCAAATAATCATTTCCCAAGCCCTGATTTCTGAACCATTTGATAAATACAAGAAAAAAAATCAGGTGGAAGACCAGGCTAAATTCTATTAGAGAATTTATTTTTTAACTACAGGCAAAAGTGCTTCCTAATGCTAAAACACAGACACACCAACCCAGTCCCTGGCGGTGCAGGACCACCGACCACCGCAGGCCTTCCTGTGTGGGGCAGAGGGGTCTTGCCTTCCTATGTAGAGTTGATGGAAGTCCAGATGGCTGTGTGCTCCCTGCCAGCACCTGTGTCCTTCAGAGAAAGAGGCGAGGAAGGGGTGGGACAAGTCACGTGCATTTTCCACATCCAATCTCTACAGTAAGTGAGGGAGTGGAGAGAGGCCAAGAGCGTATGGGAGGGAAAAGATATCAAGAGTGAAGTAGCTCCCCCCTTCCTAACATTCATCCTTGATGACTACCTTCTTCCATTCATTTATTCATCCTTCTTCCATCGAGCATCTGTCATGTGCCAAGAACTGTGTTAGCTGCTGCTTGGGTACAAGCGCTGCCCTAAAGAATGTGGGATTTATTGAGAGAGACAGCAGGGAAACGGGTCATTCACATGGACAGCACCGGGACAGAGGCGTGCATAGGGGCCACAGGAGGACGCGGGAGGGAGTTTGGTCCACGCGCGGGGCCTCAGGTAAGGTTTTGTTGGAGGGGGTGACTTCTAAGCTACTTAGTAGGAATATCAGCCTGGTGTTTTTGAGTCTGAGAGAGAAGGTAGAACCTCCCTTCAGAAACCAGCTCATGGGTGGAAGGAGGGAGTGTCCAAAATTGGATTACTGCTGGCTAAAAATTTAGAGCAGAAGTATTGTTTCCTAAATGATGAGCTTTCTTAGAAATTAAAACCACAGGATGGTTGGGTCCTGTTTATCTTTGTCAGTTTATTAGAGCTCAACTTCAGCAAGAAGGAACATCATAGCAGGGCATTAAGTACAGATGTTCAACATCCCAACAGTATGCCTGAAATTGGGACTTTTTTAAAAAAAACACCAATGGTATAACCGAGGACAGCCTTTTCTTGTGAGGGGTTTAAGATGGCTTGCGATAAAATAAGATTTTAAAAGTAAAAGAAGGAAATCATGCCCAGGGCCTCCTATGTTACCAGCTTTTCTGAGCCTGGACTTCCTTGGCTATTAATGGGATTGGTGCTAACTGCTCTATGCACTCTCATAGGCAGTTTGTCAGGATGAACTGGGGTGACAAATGTGCTGTGCTGTTGAAAGTCCAAGACATCATTTTTAATATGCTCTTATAATGAAATACAAATGGATGCCAGCCTAAAGCAGAGTATGTATTTTTAAACTAATCAGTTACCTCTGGCACTAATATGCAACTTTGCAGCAAACTGGGCGAAGGTAGATTTGCGGGGGGTGGAATTTGCCTATAAAATAAATGCATTTTAATGGGAAAAATCCTTACCAAAGCCCCAAAAAACAGAGTAATGAGGGTGGAATGAACAGTTCTGCTCTTTCTCAAGGAGAACGTTCATATTGTTGATGCATTTGGAGAAAGACTGATCTACCAGATCTCCTTGGGCTAATACGACAAAGAGAAGGAATAGCCGGTGGGAGTAATTCACAGTGGGTGGATCCCATGCCCACTGATTAACTACCTTTGTGGGTTTGGGTGCCCAGTGAGAGAAGATCACTTCTTTCATTCATTCAGTAAATAGTTATTGACCATCCACTATGTGCCAGGCAATGTTCTAGATGCTAGGGTTCTGCAGGAAGTGAAAGAGATAAAAATCCCTACTCTTGTGGAGCTTTTATTTTAGAGAGGGAAGAAAGATAATAAATAATAATGTGTGTAATAGCAGCCAGAAGGACGTACACGGGGATTTGTGAGTGCCACGTAGGAAAAGGAGCACCGAGCGGTTGGGATTAGTGGGGGTGGGGCGCAACTTCAGTGGGCGAGCGGAGAGGGCCTGTGTGAGAAGGGGAAATGTGAACCAAGATCTGACGGCGGTGAGAGGGTGAGCCGTGAGGCTGCAGGGGAAGAGCTTTCCAAGCGGCGGGATCGGCCAGTCCCACCTGGCGTGTTGAGGCCCAGAGGCCGGGTGGTGAGAACAGAGTGAGTGGGCGGGTGAAAGCCAGGCGAGGCCAGCTCAGAAGGGGGGTGCGGGCGAGCATGAAGGAGGCTAGGAGCCGGGCCCCAGGCGGGGGCGGCCAGCGCTGGAGGTCCTTCCAGGCCCGTGGCAGGGCTTAGGCGTTTGCTCCGAGTGCGATGGGGGAGCAGAGGAGGGACAGTACCTAGGGTTTAACCGACACCCTCTGAAGGCTTTGTTGAAAATAGATTTTGGGGGTGGGGGCAAGAATTAAAGCAAGGAGACCAGCTAAAAGGTTTTTTTTAAAAAACCAATAAATATATTGTTTTCTTCATGTCAGCCACTCTTCTAGGCAAAAGGGATCCCAAAGTGAACAAAACAGACAATCCCCTTCCCTGGTGGGGCTTACACTCTAGAGGGAGGGGACAAACAATAATCCAAGTATAAGTAAATTAGTAAGTTAGGGACCAGTAAGTGCAATGGAGAAAACGACCACAGAGGTGGCACTGCGTTGCAGTAATCCAGGCAGGAGCTGGGAACGACCTGTACCGATATGGGGGCAGTAGGGGTGGTGAGAAATATTTGAAAGATAAAGCTGATAGGATTTACTGACACATTCGATGTGGATTGAGGGGGAAAAAAAAAACCCTAGAGAAATCAGCAGTGACTCGTAGGTTTTTGACCTGAGCAGCTGGAAGGATGGAGTTGCCATGAACTGAGAGGGGAAATGGCAGGAAGAGCAGTCCTGGGCAAGGGGTGGGGATCAGAAGTTTGGTTTGACCAAGTTATGTTTGGAGACGCCTATTAGGTATCTTACTGGTGAGACGAATTATCGTAACATCCCACCTACTGCTGTTCTTTGCAGTGCACTGAGTTTTTCCACGAGCACCATCTCATTAATTGTGGAGGGGCTCCTTTTCAAATATGTAATAAAATGAACAGATATTCCTAAGAAACCTGAGGACAGCAGCTCAAGAATAGGAGAAATCGCTCATTATGTTTGGGTCTATTTTTGGTATAATTCAAAATGCACTATTTTTCCTAATTGCATTGGAAGATTCAATTTTTATATAATAGGTTGGCACCAAGATCATACTATAAAAATGTATAAATTTTCCAGAAAAGAAATTGAAGGTTGGCATCATAGCCTAGAATTATAATGAAAAGGAAAAAACACTTTTGAATTGTGATGGAAGATAAAACATGCATATTTTCCTTTTTTAAATTAATTAGGAACACAAAAACTCAACTTAAAAATGCATAAAAAACTTATAAACAATTTTCTCCATCCCTTCTTAGCCATGAACTTTTTTTTATTAAACTAGAATTCTGTTAAATTAGAAGCATGTAATAACAAGTTTCTTTTATTATTTATTTTTATATCTCTGATGAATCGTGTGTATATATTATATGAATGAGTATGAACCTGTTAACCAAGAATGTAATGATCATCTATGCCTGGGATTGAAATTTCCTAGCATAATAATGAAGATATGTTCAGTGCTTTTGGGTTAGATAAGCTCTTTTACACATGTATATTATCTCATTCTGTCTTCCTAAGACTCCTGTGAAGTCAGGATTTTATGGACAAGGAAATTGAGATTAGAAAGTGGAGGTTACTTTCCCAAGATGATAATCCCATGGCAGCTTGGTGCTAGCCCCTATTGTAACTAAACTGCAAAGCAATGTGACTTGATTTCTGGTTACCAGAGAGCCACACCTGCCTACTCCTGTCTGCAATTAATACAACAAATTATTGAGCTTTTACTAATGCTTCAGACACTTTAAAAAATGTTTTATATGTATTATCTTGTTTTAATCCTCACATTGATGCTATCACGTAGATACTTCAAAAACGAAATACCCTAATTGAGGAAGACAAGACGTGAAGAGATAGGGAACTTTCTCAAGGTCACTCATGCAGGTGCAGCAGCGTCATGACTCACACCCAGCCACCTTGATTGAACCTGTAGTTCAGACACTTGGCCGCAGCCTCCTATGGGGAGATATGCTTCAGTGCAGTGTCCACATGTTTGCAGTGAAGACCCTCTGGGAGACATATAGAGGAAGATATTAGTTGCTACTTATACTTTAGTGTGGATTGGTTCTGTGGATTGCTGAGAGTAACTCTTGTTAGCAGAGAAAAGAAAAGAGAAGATTTGGAGGGAGATAAAACAAAAATAGCAAAAAAAGTGAAAAAAAAAAAAAGGTGCTATTGCTGAAGGCAGATTTCCTTTATTCCCCCGGGCTCTCCAGAGCTTGGACTGTTGATGAATGTTTAGAAGAATTACTTTTTGAGTTTTCACCCAACCAATGACAGCTCTTTTTTTTACCAACACTTTTTTTTTAAGTGTATAACACATTGTTTTAATCAGTAATTAAGTTTAGAGCAAGTCAGTGAACGATATGTCATATTTACACAGTTTTTAAACAACATAAGGACTGTGTTTCCTCTTTCAAAGAAGAACCAGTGCATAATGATGAGAGAATTTTTTTTAAAAAAGTTTGTGGCTTCCTTTCACAAAACAGTTTTTCATTAATGATGCCTGGACTATTCCATTAGTCTTTAAACTTTTTTAAAAAATTTACATTCAATGAAATTCACTCTAGTGTACAGTTCCACGAGTTTTTATAACGTCACAGAATCTTGCAGCCAATACCACTCACAGGACACAATTCCTAAGAACTCCCTCCTCATTCTCATCTACTCTTTAGTTAATGTCTGATGTCACTTCGTGCCAGGGAACTTATTTCACTTTGATCTTTCTATTTCCACATGGATTTTAATTCTTCTACCAGCATGGTCTTATCCTTGTTAAATTTTAATTTTTTATGTTCTTCTGAATTAGAGACCCATGTAAGTATAGTGTTTTAGTATATGATAATAGTGGCACTTCATATTGGAAGAAGGAAAGAGATTATTCAATGAAGTGTGTTGGGATGACTGAATACTGCCCAGAAAAAATAAAATTCCTTACACCAAAATAAATTTCAGGTGGAGAAGAAAAAAAAGTAATGTTGTCTTAAAATATCACGAGAAAATATAGGACAACTTTTATTTGGAATATTGGAACTAAAAAGGCCTTTCAAATAATACCAAAACAGGAGAATCCATGAAAGGAAAACTAATAAATTCTACTCTAAAAGTATTAAAAATTTATGCATTGGAAAAAACCACCATAAACAAAGTCAAAAGACAGTGATAAAGTGGGGAAGATATTTGCAACACATGTGGCAAAGGGCTAAATTATCTGCTGTATAGGTTTTTAAAGTCAGTAAGAAAAAGACTGTCAATCCATTGTTTGTCCATTACATTCATCTAGGTTCTCATAACCCATTCAGGTCTTATTTTTGTCTCAGTTTTTAATTTTTTCAGATGACTGAAATGACAGCTAAGTTTTAAGATTTTCTTTGTAAGGCAATATATGATGATGTAGGAAATGAAAGATATAGAAAAGTATAAAAAAGAATATTATGTTTTTCTATAATCACCCATTGTTAACATGTTGATCTGGTTTTCACCCATTCTTTTTCAGTGCATGTTTGGTTGTATATTTGTGTGTATATATACACACAGAGACATATAAAATGATTGTGACCTACTGAATATAATACTTTGTATGTTATTTTCTTAACTAATATTTATACCTTTTCATACTTCATAAAAAAGGGCTAGGAAATGTGATTTTAAATAATTTTTACTTATTCTCCAACCATAGAAGATTAACCTTTGTCCCGACCTATAGAATATGTTCCAGCATATGGTCAAACATCATATATTAATGAATAATTTCATTAGGATAGATTTCTTGAATTGAAATTACTAGTATAAACAGTATGAATATTCCTCTTGGTGCACATTACCAAATTTATTTTCAGAAAAGCTGTGTCAGCTTACACCCTTATAGATTATTTACAAGTCTGATCATAACCTTAATCTTTGAGAGGTTTGAGAATTTTTTTTTTAATTGGTGGAAGGCAGATATCTTGGAGTGTAACACCATTAATCAGATTTGGAATCAGTAGTCCCTGATTGGATGATTTTTCTCCAGCTGTTTTAATACTCAGTGCAGTGGAATTCTAGAGATTTCTCATCTCATTGTCTAAGCCTCTGCTTAAGGATCACTCCCTGATTGCTTCTGTGGAGAGGGTGGCCCATTAGACATTGTGGTGGTGAAGCCTTAGTTAAAGGGCTATGAATATTAGAGTGAAGAGTATTTGTTTTAACATTTTTTTATTGAGTTGTAGTCATTTTACAATGTTGTATCAAATTCCAGTGTAGAGCACAATTTTTCAGTTACACATGAACATACATACGTTCATTGTCACATTCTCTTTCTCTGTGAGCCACCACAAGATCCTGTATGTATTTCCCTGTGCTACACAGTACAATCTTGTGAGTGAATAATATTTATTATGCTAGACTCTTTGTATGTGGAGGCTCAGAGAGGTTAACTGGCTTGCCAAGGTTACATTTCTTGTAAGAGATTGAATGGATTCAATCCAGGATTTTCTGATTCTAAAATTCATTTTCTGTTGACTACATTGCGCTGCTGTAAAACTAAAAATATTATTTGGGGTTTTCCAGTTCTATTTGTCTTTACTTAAGATTAAAAATTACTGGAAGGTATTTTAAAATCACTCATAGTCCCACTCTTCAGAGAGAATCACTTTCTGTGCATATTTTCCAGTCACTTTCTGTGCATATCTTGAACGTAATTGATCATAATATATGTGTGTGTGCATCTATGTGTGTATGTATATACATATATACGTAAACTAATTTTATTCATTTTATTTCATAGTATAAGCATGTCATTTTAACATATATTTAATGGCTACAATATTTCAACATATTGATGAAACACTCACTTTATCAGTTGGTTCCAATTGTTGTGCTTATAAGTCATGCTGTAATGAACATCTTAGAGCATAAATCTTGATATGTACTTTTAAGTATTTGTTTGGAATAAAGTCCCAGAATTAGGCTTCCAAAGTTACACCACCTTTGCAGAGGCTGCAGAAGCCTTTCAAGAGGGGAGGGATCCAATATATTAACCTGAGTTTCTTTTTTTTTTAGTAAACACCAGCTGAATCCAGGGTTTACTCCCTGTGACTCTTCAATATAACTCTCCCCTGTGCCTACGTGTATACGTTGTTGCTTCTGATCAATAAACATGTTCTATCAGTTGAACAACAGACAACATCACATGAAAATAAATGACATAGCATTTGGAATAGTCTTTAGTATAAACTTAAATGAACTGAAACAAGGCTGTATTCCTATCCTTTAAAGTTATTATGAAAAAGAGACTATTATAGGCAGTTTAAGTCGACTGTACAGGAAACACTCATTGTACAGGGCCTCTTTATCACAAAGATTTTGGTAACACGTCAAAACACCTCCGGTTTACAAGTTGTTCTGATCCTCTTCTCTCTGTGTGGATTGTCTCGTACTTTCCTTTCTTCAAGTTTTATCCCAAACCATGATGTAGCTTGAGCCCTTACCCCTATGAAGATCCCTAACACAAGCAGAAGGACCAGCAGAGCAAAGCCGTCTGCCTAAATTGATTCTTTTCATGATTTTTGTGAACTCTTGGCACATTAAACATTTCATGCAAATCGTTACCATACATGGTAAGTAATGCTCATATATTAAAGTTCGAATTCATTAGCTTTTCAGGAAGGAAGCTTGTGGGCATGTTATTCTGTAGTAATTTACTAGCAATAAGTAGGCTTTAACTTCATGCCCTGAAGGCCGTGTTTTTTTTTGTTGGTGATGGTAACTTGTTTGTAGAAACAAAAGATTAGCAGAGATCACAGAACGAGGTAACTGACTGCACAGACGTGATCAAAATAATGGAAGTGCAGTGTGGTTATCTTCTAGATTCCAAACATCTGGGCAAAAACTGTAACATCCATTCAATCATGTGGGAATTTCTAAATCTCTGAGTACTGGGTCACACGTCAGCAAAGGCTGTACGCATTTCCTTGGCTGTATAATGAGATTAATAATGCTAACCCAGGCCCTGTAAACTTGTCAATACTGATAGATTTCTTCGAAAGGAAAACCGCTCCAATATCCTCCAGCATTTTGTTGTTGTTGTTGTGATCTGGCAAGAAATAATGCTGTTCAGTTTCCCAAACGAGTTCAATTGTAATGGGTTTCATTTAGAAACCAGCCAATCTATTTTCTAAGAGTTTCCACATTTTTCGTTTTAGAAATGGAAAGTTTTCTCCCAGGGCTTTTTAAAAAACAATAACATGTGATAGTGCAGTTAAGAAAAGATTCCAGAAACGACTTCAGTTAAGTATTTAGTCATCTCACTGCTTCAGCTTGCAGCTGAATGCCTTCTCATGCACCATCAGGTGTCACTGATAAACATTTAATAAAACTGCAGTTTGAAGACACAGGGATCTGTTCAAGTCTGAGTTCCTAAACTTGTTTGGATTACTTCTGTCCAGCAAGCTAGCCCATTCCTGGGCAGGTGTTGAGTCGCACAGTAAGTCTATCTGAAGGAAACTGAATTTGTGACCAGTATTTTTAAAGGGAAATCCCCACATATAAATATGTCTCAGTTTCTCAACACAAGGGAACACATCAAGCGCATATTGACTTTGAGCTGTGAGGCGAAAGGTTTAGTGTTAGGAGGTCTACCTGTGATGGTGTTTAGAATGGAAATTTGGTATCTTTGTTGATTTTATAAATTATTTCTTCCTCTTAAAAGAAAAAATAAATTCAGTAGACTTTTTCTCCTCCATTTTCAAACATTCTCGTGTCTGATCCTTACATTTTTATCTTCCCTGATCATATGGCAGTGTCCTTTGCAACGTCCCGTCTTCTCTCCTTTCCCTCCATGACTGTCGCCCCCGTCCCCCACCTCTATTCCTTTGCTTGTACTGCTTCCTCTGTGACCCCCAATCCATCTGAACTTGTCAACGGCACGCCTTTTACAGCCTGTCACGAACGCCATCTCCATCTCTTCTATAAAACTTTTCCTGTTCTCCAGCCAGGTGTCACTTTTCTGTCCTTTAACACCCCTCAGATTTTTATTTATATTACTTGTAGGCGCTCATTTTCTGCACTCATCTCTCCCCACTAGACCCTAACATTTCTAGGATAGTGATGTGTCTTGCTCACCATCTTATCTCCCATGATGCTCAGCACAGGGCCTGGCACAGAGCAGGTGCTGAGACAGACAGAGAGGGAGAGACTATGGATATATCTCTCTTTGACGCACTGCAGCGGTTAGACTTGGTGCAGTTTAAGGGAATGAAGGATTGGTATTCCCTCCTTTTATGTCATGGGAGTCTCTGAGGAAACAACACGAAGCTCATGTCTGCCAGGGTTTAGGGGACTTCACTGCTTCCTGTGTCTGGAAGTAAGTTCAGAACGTCAAAGCTCACTAGCTCTCTAACATCCCCTTCCCTGGCAAGGTGCCTCACTGGGTCACTTGCTCCCAGCCTGGCAGAGGAGCCGGCCACCACCCCACTCAGGCTGCTTCAGCCTCCCGGTGGGCGCTTGCTCTGTGGACACTGGAGGGGCTCCATCCAAAGAGCAGGTCTCTTTTCACCCCAGGCTCTATACAGAAACCTATCGAAACTTTCTCCCTGTTCTGTTTTTCAGTGATTACACACATTTCAGGGGTTGCTAAATTTGAACCCGATCTGGAATCTGGCTGCCTACTTTCAAAGCAAGCCGATGCGCTCACGTTTTCTAGACTGTCAGATTGGAGTGGTTTTATTGATAATGGTTTCTATCTTAAAGAAACATCTACTGACAGTGGTACAAATATTTTAATATCTTGGCTTTTAGTCATATTTTTTTCCAAAAATAGGAACGCTCCAAGCATCTTTGTTCAGAACAGTTTGACCACTTTCTTTACCCCATGATGAGGAATGATTGTTGGGTGAAGGCTACCACAGACTAGAAACTGATTCACCTGGAAATGTCACTATTCCTTTATCCAGACACATCCCTTATTCCTTCTCATTCTGGAAACAAACGAACAACAAACAAAAAGCTAGAGACCTTGGGAACAATACAAGGTAGAATTCTCTTTGGCTTGCAGGCAGGCAGTACATCCCTTTCAGAGGACTTAGCGGCTCTCTCCCAGGGAACGCCTGCAGGGTTGCAAAGAGCAGTGCTACTGGGGGACCCCTGCCATTCTCCCTGCCCATCCCACAGCCCCTCTGGAGACAGAGTCCAGCATCCTCAGAGGCCTCTTGCTTATAAAGAAGGAACCGTTCTCTGACCATTTTTCCAGTTGATCATACTGAGGAGGGGATTGTACTGACTAAGCGAAGGATCATAGAATTAGCAATGCATATGATACAAAGTGAGTGACGCAGAGGAAAGGCATTCTCTGGATATGGGATCAAATTCTGATTTGGGATTTTGATACTTACCGCTGTGGCTAAGGCCAAACTAAGACTCTTGGATAATCTGAAGAAATACATTAGAAAGAGAAAACATATGATCAGATTAGCTCAAACAAGAGCTGGTGGAAGCTTCTTGCAGAAATGTTCTTCCGCAATGTTAGGAAAATGGTCCATGGTCACATCGCTCATGTAGGTAACATGGCCGCTGAAAAAAAAGCAAACACTGTTTCAGAAGCAGGCAAATAATCAATAGTTTGGTTTCTAATAGTCATGTTTGCCATGAGGACTCTTACAATGGTATTATATAAGCAAACTGATTTCCCTGTTGACTTTATCAGAAAGTCATCAAATGCCCCTGAATCTTCCCTCTAGAATCATGAAAACTGCCTACAGTAATCTTCCCAGAAAGCTGTTTTCTGGATTTCATCATTTCCTGAAGCTCCTCCCATAGCATGTGATTATTGCTGTTGTAAGCAGGCAGAAATTATAATTAAGAAAGATATGAATGTGATATAATAGCCTAGTAAACACAGTTGTATATAATTAATTACCACATTGCCCCCTCTACTTGATTTTATATTCATGTTGAAAGCTCTTAACTGTGCGTGTGTAATTGATTCACCATGGTAAATGTGGTTGTTTAATAAAAAGTTTCAACTGAGGTTTTTGTTCAACAGGATAACTCCCTCATTCCACTGTTTCTTTGGGGAAATCAAATTCAACTAATGTCATATCATCTCTGGGACTACATCCTGTTATAGGTGAACACACTCTCTGCCTCTTGTAGCTACAATAATGGAAGATGAGTCAGACTTTCTTTCTTCCTTCCCTTGTTTTTCCTGTGTCCTTGATTTTTCCCAGAATCAACTTTCTATAGAATAAATTTCCCTGGGCACTTTTTGTTCCATTCGATGGCTTGGGTACTCAGAGATCCCCAGATTTTTGTAGTTGTAATATCCTTTTTTTAAAAAATGCAAACACATCACCACCTCTCTCAGCATTGGTCTCTTTTTTAAAAACCAGTATAAGATTTGAAGCCGTTTTAGTAGCCTATGAGAGCATTAAAGGCCTTCTGGGATGTTTCAAAACTAAGACCGAAAGGTTTGTCTCATGACTGAAGAAGGGACAATGCCCAGGGGTTAGTCTCGTGGTAATTTTGAGTGGCTAAATTATTTGTATGCTAACCTGTCTTTCAAAATGGCAAACTTATGTCTGGCAAAAATAGAGAATGGGATGTAATACAGACCTTTCCTGATTTAAGGCTACATATGGTCAACAGAGAACCATCTTCACACACACACACACACACACACACACACGCCATGTATCCTAGGATCGATCAGCGTACTTGTTTCTGATGTCACCAGTGTGCTAAAAATGTCATAGGAAACCCTGCTGTGTGTCTGCAATGACCAGTGCAGGCATCGCACTCTGTTCTACCAGGACCAGCAAACCAAGACCTCATGGTCCAGCTTCTATCATCTTAGAACCTTAGCTTATTCTTCATGTCTCTTTGTTCCTTTTCAACCTACCTACCTATTCAAGTGTAAAAGAACACTTTTTTCCCTCCTAACTGCTAACAGGTTGAACAGGTTATTTTATCTCCTAGCTTCCTCCTTATCTCTCCCACATCCTCTTTGTGCCCTGAGAGCAGGTAAATTCACTACCAGGTAACTTGTAGTCCATCATTTTCAATATGTAACTTTCTGTTGAGACTTCTGAAAGCGTATCAAAGTAGAGCCATGGGCTGAATGAACCAATTAATAAAGAGTATTTTACTGAGCTTTTTAAAAAAGTAGATTTCCCCCATAGCAGTGAGTGAGTGAGAGGCACATCCAGAGTGACTGAATGCAGGGGCATTTCTCCGGTCTGTGCAGGTTGGTCTGACATAAGATGGGCTGGGGAAGAGACCAGCGGGTTCACATTGCTACACAGTACAGCACATCATACATTTAGAACATTTTCTAGAAAGCTCTTGAAAAATGAATACTACCACAGCAAAAGGCTTCTTATTCACAGACATCAGAGAACCCTCATGTTCATCCTCTGTTCCATCCTGGTTTAACACAGCCACACCACGTGACCATCACAGCTCTGTGGGGGTGACTTAGCTCTTACCAAGGGTGACCAGTAGGACTTGCACCAGATTGGTGGAAATGTTACCTCTAGATGTGCTTAATGAGGGGAACAGAAAGTCTGAGCAGTTTTCTGTAAAACAAAGTCAAAGAAGAACCGATGATGTCAAGAAAGAAAAAAAAATGTGGCAAAAGAATTTGGTATTATTCCCTCAGTTATCTGTGTTTTTTAAAAATCGCAAATCCTTTTCATCTTTTAGATGGTGTGTGACTTGAGTTAGTCCAAAAATTGAGGCCTTTTACAAGTATTGATGAGAAATTTGAAATTAAGCAATAGTCTATCCAAAAAGTCTAGTAAGAAGAAAATGTGTATAAATCCTTGGAGTTTGTGGTAAAGAAGTGAACTGAAGGACACCAAGAAACAAAATATTCAGATACATGAGCCAATGAAACACTGAAACCACAGCATTTTTTCTCACTAAAGTGGAGTGCATGAAGCTCTTAAATATAATTATAAAAACCAACAGCAAAACTTTCATGTACTTGTAAGAAGGATGGTAGACTGAGGTGTGGTACCTGAGGTTCCGGGTTCACACGGGGTCTTGAGGGTTTGTGCCTGAACGGAAGGGTTCTGGGGGGGGAGACTACAAATGTTAATACTATAAGCACATTTTGTACCTCATAAAATTCTAGACATTCCACCGAGCCCGTAAAGACAGCTTGTTCCAAACGGTTTCCCACCACCTTTCCGGAGAACCCAATTCCTTCTACAAAGACTCCTCTCCCATATTTAGAGAAAGGGGCACAGGAACGTTTCATGATTTTTAGGAGGGTAATAGCATGAAAAGCAAGGTTGTAAAATGAGCTGCTTTCCTCCCCTTTCTACCTAATTTCTTTCTCCTGTGCTTTTAAAGACGGGGATAACTCTTTCTGACCCCAAAGCTCGTGTTTAACTCAGAAAGTATACTTTGCCAGTGTCCTGCATGTTCTAATTCATATGATGGAAGGAGAAAAGAGCTCACGTGAGCACCAGTGTGACCTCGTTTTACTCCAACAGTCTTTGGAAGCCAACCCTCCTTCCCTTTTTGACTGTCTAAAAATGCCCCTGCTAGCCAGATCCCTCTGCTAGCTACAGCGTTTGCACATTTCCTTGTTAATCAGCTGTGTAGGCTCGGAGACTGTGTGTTTTGGTGTTGTTTGTGTGTGCAATCTCGTGCTGCTTCCTGAACGCATGTGTCCCTTCCCTTCACAGCCTACTCGACACCCAGCACCTCCCCCGCAAACCGATTCGTCAGTGTTGGACCACGGGATCCAAGCTTTGTAAATATCCCTCAACAGACACAGGTGGGCCGCTCTCATCTTTTCTGTATGTGGTGCAGCTTGTTTTATCCATCAGGTGCATTGCAACTCGTCTTCCGGCACAACAGGCTGCCTTCCCCAGCCCCTGTTCGGTCCCCTTTCTTCCTGACCCCAACCTGCCCTGGCCCTTCAGCCACATTTCCATGTGTTCTCAGAAATCGTCGAAAACAGTGCCTGCGATTTTTGCTTCTCGCGTTGAGGGGGTAGAAGAGGAGGGCTTCTGTGCCAGAACTGCTTTTGCTGTGGGAAGAGACTGTCCCCAGGGCTAGACCGTGTGTGCTCCCTCTTTTAGGAAGGCATGCCTCTCTTCGTGCAAGCAAACAGAAGTAGGCCCCCGTGGAACCTGGAAAGACCGCCCGGCAGCCGGCGACATCAGAGAGCAAGCTGGGAAGGCGGGGGCCTGCCACTGTCCTGTACTTGTTATAGGGTCCCCGGAACCTGGCAGACTTCCCAAGAGAAAGGAAAAGAAAGGATTCCTGAGCCCTGTTAAGCTGCTGGTGTTGGTGCAGAGATAGGACGTGTTTGTTACTGGCTGCGCTGGCCCGGTGGGGTGGGAGGGGAAGGTATGTGAATATAATGTCATATTTTGAGGTAGATGATTGAAAAAAGACAATGCCAGGACATCTAGAGCTTGTTTTTCAATAGATAGTTGTGTTTTTGTGCTAGTAGAGGTCAAGGAGAAAGAATGTCTTTTAAAAGTTTTGGAATGGCTGCTGTTAATTGAGAAACAGGGAAAGACTTTTTGGAATTCAAAGGTAGTAGATATAAAGATACTTAGAGATTTGTGAACTAGAGTTGGATGCAGGTTTTGGAAGAAACTACTCTCTGATTTCCTAATTAGAACGTGACTGTATATTATCATAATTGACATAAAGAAAGTATTTTCTCTTTGAGGTTCTCAACACGGTGTCTGAAAAAAATTCTCTGAGTTATTTGTGCATATGTCTGGGTGTGTAATCTCCAGATGCCTAATTTATAACTATTCATCTTTGTTTGTAACACTGTGAGCAGGTGCTTATGAACGAGATAGATTTGCTTTCCTGGGTCCATTTGCTTTCTCTGTGAAGGGTTTTAGTTTATTGCTGTGTTGACAGCGCTGGGTTAAACTGCATTGCATCTGAAGCCTTCCTTACACTGAAGCAGGGTCACAGAAAGTACAGCCTCAGAGGAGGCAGCTGGGTGGAGAGGGGCAGCAGAGAGGGGAGGGAGAAGGTTAACTCTTGAACTTCCCACTTCTGCTGTTTCTTCTGAAACTGGCAGGTACCTGGCGTCTGGGATTAACATCTCCTGTTCAGTACCTCCCATAGAATTCTTCAAGTTTATTGCTTATTTTCCCATACCTTCAAATACTTGTGAATCTGAAATTGAGTAATTACCTTGAAAGCATTAAAATAAAAGAACATTTCATTTTGTACTTTTGGCTCGAGGGATCAGGTTCAATGAGAAAGGGAGAACTGGGGACAGTGGCTTTATATTGGATGATTGCTTTTCTCAGAGCACCAGTGGGCTCAGCTTACCCCACTAAGAACCTCAAAATTGCAGTTTGGAAATGTCCCGTTTGTATTTTCCATAGTATTTGTATCTAGGCTGTGATTCACAGCACTGAAATTGTACCCTGCGTTCCATTCAATTTGTTTCTCTATAATCAAAACATGCTCTAGTCCAGTATGGCTTTGTTTCGCAAATGCCTTATCTAACCCAGAAACTGAGTCTTCATGATGCTGACCACAAAAATTCAATTCTTAAAAATCCAGATTTTCTACGCATCTGGATGGATGATGTCATGTGGACCCAGTATTGGCATCTGGAACTGAATTTGGGGAGTTTCCATTAACTATTTGGCATCATAGGGACAGCAGCTTAAATGTCTCTTATCACAGTGACACCTGCCACATTTGGCTTGAAGAAAGCCGTCCCCAATTGTCTTATGAGAAGCTGTGCTAATGGAGTTATCATTTTTTCCCAAGAAAACATCCTGAGATAAAAATCATGTGCTCTAAATATTTTAATTCAAGGTGTATATATATATGTGTGTGTGTGTGTGTGTGTGTGTGTGTGTGTGTGTGTGTATATATATAAACTCTTTTTAAAAAAGAAGAACTACTTTCTGGAACCACTTAAGGTGGTAGGCTTGTATAGATATAGATAATAAAAATAACTTGTTTAAATAATCTTTTTGAGAGGACATCAGAAGAGGAAAACATTTTTACGGGAATTTTTTAAGACATAATTTGAACATGGCCTGCAGATTAGTAATTTCCTAGGCAAGCTTGCATTTTTCTATAGAAATATTTTTGTTAATAAGGCATGAAATGTGTATTAATCAAATTATGGGAAAAGTTTTCTGGGAAAACAAAACTTTTTTCTACCTTTAAAGAAATCAGAATTGAAGAGTCACCCAGGCAGATACTTGAGCTTTAAAAATGCAGACGAGGTATAGTGCACGTAAATCCACAAACAAGTGCAAAATAATATGGGCTCCCTTTCTCCCAAAGAAATTTCTTCAAATACTTGAAGCATCAATGTATAGGATACGGATTAGATATGGTCTCTGGTTTTTTTCCATCAGATAAAAGTTGAACTAATGCATAGACATTTGAAGTAGGCAGCTTTCAGCTTATCATAAGACCTTTCTTTAAAAAGAAAATTCTTTGATTATATATAGTCTCTACTTATTGAGCACTTTCTGTGTACGAGGTAGCTTAGGTACGTTATCCAGCGAATCTTGACAGCCACCCAGTAGGGTGTATGTAGTTGTCTCCACTTTATAGATGTGAACCCTGAGGTCTCAAGAGACTGCTGCTTCTCCCAAGGCCGTACAGTGGTGAGGAGTGGGGCATGAATGCACCCCCAGTTCTGCCTGTGCTCTCCAACCCGGGTCCCCTGCTGCCTGCTGATGAGCCAGGGAACACCTTTCCCTGCCGATATTCAGGCAGAGACAGATGCTCAGCTCTCAGGAGTATCACTGGCATAGTCTCTGGTTTTAAATCTGAAATTGCATCAAAATCTCATCACTAGTATGTACCCCAAAGAACTGAAAGCCAGGCCTTGAAGAGATATTTGTACACCCACATTCTTATTTTGGCTATTATTCACAGTAGCCAAAGATGGAAACAACCCAAGTGTCCACTGACAGATAAATGGATAAACAAAATGGGGTAGATACATTTTATTATGTATATGCCATTTTAATGTGGTATAATACATACTATTCAGCCTTAAAAAGTAAGGGAATTCTGCAATATGCCAGAACATAGATGAACTTTGAAAACATTCTGCAAAGTGCAATACGCCAGTCACAAAAGGACAAATACTGGACCGCTCCACTTACGTGAGGTACCAAGTGTAGTCAAACTCATGGAGACAAAGTAGAATGGTAGTTGCCAGAGGCTGAGGAGAGGGTGGACTAGAGAGTTATTGTTCAGTGGTATAGAGTTTCAGTTTTATAAGATGAAAAAAGCTCTGAAGATGGGTGGTGGTGATGGTTGCACAGCAATGTGAATGCTCTGAACACCACTAAACTGTCCACTTAAAAATGATGAAGATGGTAAATTTCATGTCATGTGTATTTCACCACAATTTTTTAAATGTAATCATTAGATAAACCCTAACAGCCCTTTCACCTCTCAAGAGCCTAAAATTCTATAAAACCGCCAGGAAAAGTGGACTGTTTATCAGCAGAATCTACTGTTACTGTGTGCTGACTTCTCCAAAAGCACTGGCTCTCATGTCCGGCACAGAGTGGGTAGTCAGCGGGTAGGGGGTTGAATCTAAATGATTCATAAGGAAGTTTAGAAATAATGACTTTTTCTTATTACAGTCATGATACATATTAATTGTGGAAAATACAGATGGGAAAAATAATAAAAATCACTTGTAGTCCTACTGTTAACATTTCTGCATCCATCCATCCAGGCTGTTTCTGTGCACACCAATATATTGCAAAAACGAGATCATATTATATACATTGTTTGGTAACCTGCTGTTTCTTCCTCTTAACAATATATTATGGCCTTCTTTCCATGTAAATTGGAAAAATTGAATATTGGCTTTTATTGCACCTATTCATCATCTGTAATGATTGGTAGGGAAGGATAACATGGATAATTGAAAGCCATTTTTCCTCCTCCTTCCCTTCCAGTCTATTTTTTTTCCTCCAGAGAATTCCTCCCTTCACTGAGACAGAATTGCCTTCTCTTTAGCCTTGCCTTGAACTAGTTTTCTTTCAAACTGCCCTCCGAGTGCATTGTGTGTCTCCCCCCAGCTTTGGCTCTGTCCGAACATTCCTGCCGAGTGATCTGTCCCGTTCATCTGCCTCACTGCCTGCTACCTCTGCTACGGTCATGCTGTGCCTCTCATTTTCCTTCTCCTCCTCCGTTTCGTGACCCATCGTTAACATGGGGGTGGCCACCTCCTTACAGCCTTTAGAACGCCTGTCTGTTCTGAGAAACCACGACCACTCTCCCACCCTAAATCTCTTATTTTTGAATACTTTCCCATGACAGTTGATGTTAACATATAGAAAAGTGTCTGGGGCATAGAGCTTTTACTTCACTTTGGACACTATTAATGTCCTCTGCATATCCACGAAATGACATAAGAGAGCTCACGCCATCGTCTCAAGTAGCAGAAAGCCAATGGCCATTTCAATTACATCCCATGATTTAATCTGATCCCTGAAAACATGAGCCATTAAGAAGAGGCATTTATTTAGAGGAAAAGAGTTAATATTTCATCATCAGGTAATAAATAGAAATACCAATTCCCACACAGAAGTACTGAGCAAAGAACTCATTTTCATTCATGTTCTAGTTTCATCAGAATGTTCAAATAAAATGCTTAACCTGCAGAACACCAATGAGGACTAATTCTTTAAAATGAAAAATGAGTGCAAACAATATTAAAAACAGGCATTTCTTCCTTGCCACCCAAATCTATCACTGTTCTGCATCAACAGAATTGTGGTATCTGAAATGCTATTTAAAACCGAATTACCATTTGGGTTATTAGAAGAATCGCTGGGCATGGCATGGGCCTGATTTGTTGACGAAAAGGCACAGGTGCTGTAACCTTTGCTTAATAAATCATTTAGCTGCCTGACTTGCAAGCAGTGTGACTGCCTTTGCCTCATGAAATTTACAAATGTATGCACAAGCCACACACTGCACCGTGCTGGAAACCTGCTGATCTGAAGAGGTCCCTGCAGAGCTCAGTTGTGGGCATGGCACCCGTTGTCCGCCTCGGGTGAGGGTGCACAAGGAACGCGGGGAGGTGGTGGATATGGAGAGCGTTTGGATCTGTTGCCATTCCGTGTGTCACATTCCTGAAGCTCTGCCTGAGAAACGTGGGCAAAGCTCGGGCAATCTGCAAAACTTCCGAAAGTTCCTCTCATCAATCACTCACCATTTCTGACTACATTCCCTACGCCTACAGAATGCTGGGAATAACAATTCTCCTCAAGTTGTTCAAAGTCTAATAGAGGAAACAGATGTGAAAAATAATAGCAATGACAATAACAAGATTAATAATGCAATGTGATGCTGGTTACAGTAAGGATTTGCCCAAGAGGCTTCGAGACCACAGAGTTGGGTGTAAGAACTTTCCAAAGAGTGGAAGCGGCAGCAAAGGCTGGGTAGTTTTTCTGTCCTTGTCTAACTTTGATCTGATAATATGATTCTGGTTCCTATACATTTTACCTTTTTTTTTTCTACTTTTAATTTTGGCCATGAGCCGGTCGATAAGGCTTTAGCCCATCTTAAGAAGAGAGACACGTTGAGTTCTGTCTTCTCTGGACCAAGCAGATAAATTTAAAATCCTTTCCCACTGCTGGCATATCAGCCAGAACTCCCCTCAGCCCTCATTTCCAAGAAACACCCCTCCTTGTGTAATGTTCTCACCAAGCGCACTTGAGATTACACTGCAATTAGCTGAAGCCATTCCCTGCCTCCTCCCTACCCTGACCCCAGCTGCCTGCCTGTAGGAGGTTAGGTACCACACAGAAGTTCAAGGAGCAACTGGAGAGTGGCAAAGGGAAGAAACTCAGATTTCCTTACAGAGAGAATATATATATATATATATCTCCTCCCCCATCTAGTTAGAGTTGGCTCTGAGCATTTTTGTTACAAGCCCATGCAGCGAAAAACTCCCAAGATTGGAGAGGAATGGCAGATAAAATTCCACTGACTCCTAACTTTCGAAAAAAGTTAATTGGCCAAATGGGCATTCTGTATTAGGCTCCGAAGCATGCCAGGTTCAGTGCCCGCACTCGATCCAAGCCTCAGAGCCTTCTAAGCTTGATGCTACTATTCCTGTTTTACGGATGAGGAAACTGAAGTTTCAGAGAGTACACTTGTCCCATGGCAGGATTTGCACCAGTCTGTCTCCAGACCTTCTCTCTTTCCCAGATACGATCTGCATCCTTCACTGTTTCATAATGAAAGGTTACCGGCCACTTTCTCTTTATGGTCTGCAATTGACGCATCCTCTTAACATCAGGGAGTAGGACCGATGCTGCACTGGGTTCTTCTGAAGACCTGACCTAGTTTCCTATTTGTTCCTGCATCTGTGAAGTCAAGACTGAGCTCATTCTCTCATCCTGCCTGGGAAAAAGACCTTTACTAATGATATTAGTCCGCATCTGTGAGAACAGCCAGCCTCTGCCCAGAGCCCCAGCAGCAGAGCAGCTGACACTGTGAGCCTTCCTTTCAGATCTTGGTTGGAGCTTTACTTCATCACTTAGTAGTATGTGTGCTTCATTTTGGGGTAATTTTTAAATTTTTTCTTGGTAAATCAGTTTTTCTAGTCTGGTTTATTAATGGTAAAATGGTAAGAACTGAATTTATTTACCTCTTATGGTTATCTTTAGTCTTAAATTCTGTTAGTGTAGAGAAGATACATGCTTGACACCTGTTGAACGCTCAGCAAATTATTGCATTTGTTGCTTGGTTGATAACTACACTCTTATATTTAAACAGTGTTTCCTGGACTACAAAAGTATTTTCTCATTTGATCTTCAGAGCAACCCTCTGAAGTAGACAAAGCCATTATTATTGTTATCCCCATTACACAGGTTCAAAAACTGAGGTTTAAAGAGAGGGAAGTGACTTCCCCAGAACCCAACCACAGAGCCAGGGGTTGGTAGAGCCAGGACACAAACCCGCTTCCAATTCCAGAGCCCACACCACTCCCTTCAGTGTGCCCCATCAGAGAAGGACTTGATCAGTCAACACGTCCTCACATGCTGCTGTGTGGGTGCGGGCAGAACCTCCCTGCCAAACACGGGATCTAAAGTAGTAACCATCCAACCAATTAGGACAAGAACCTCCACAAGATCATAATCTCGTGGATTCTTCCATTGCATCTGCCCTAAAGGCACTCCCAAAGCCTCATTCAGCTGGGCACATCCATTCTTGCCCTGCACACCATTTCTCCTCGGAAGCCAACGTGTGCGCCGATGAAGAAGTGACTTCCCAAGGGGAAGCCATGTCCCTGAGGGTGGTAAGGACTGCGACAGTTGTTACCCCCAGAATCTGCAGGGAAAGGCGACACCTGGTCATTTTTTCTCTTACGTTCTTGGCTCCTGCCATCGGTGTTAAATAGGCAGCACCACTTGGCAGAGATGAGTTACCCCTGAAGTCTGTTCCCTCCTGCTGTGGGCAGGAGTGACTCCTCCTAGCTTCCCAGCTCCCGCGTCAGCCTGTGAGTTCTTGACATGTTCTCTTCACAGACACTTGGCCGCCAACTCACGGACAGGCTATAAGACACTCTTAAAGTAAACTTCTCAATAAACAGAACCTTTGTCTTTCAAGTTTTAATTTGGTGGCACGTTTTAGTCGTCCTCAGCCACAAGGAGCTGGCCAGAGCAAGAGCCTCTGTTCTAGGTCCTGGTCTCCTTCTTCTCCCTCAGTTCTTGTACTTCAGAGAGCCCATCATTTTTGCCGCATGTCTTGGTTTGGTTTTAGCCTTTTTGTTTGTTTGTCTTTTGCCTGGCTCCAAAAAAATTGGGAAAAGCTTCTTTGTTGAAGCGAATTGGTGATTGTTGAAAGAATTAAGGTGCCTACATGGGATCTGGCACACAGTAGATCCTCAGTAAATAGTGGTTCCTTTCTTGCTTGCTTCTTTTCCAGTATTAAAATAAGATCAGTAGAGAAGGGGAAGATAAGAGGGAGATTTCATAGGAGATTTTAGGTTTCACAGAAGAAGGGAAAGGACTAAACATCTGTTTGTATTCACTTAGCCCTTGGGATTGTTGGGAAAGTGGGATAGAAAATGAAATAAGGCAAAGATTGAAAAAAGAAGCTGTGAATGGGTGTAAAGAACTGAGAGGAGTTTGATCAGAATTAGGTGATGGCCTTGCAGTGAAGTCAGAAAACCATAGTGTCAGTTGCAGAACTACCATCAAAATGGATCCTGATAATGATGTTTCTGATCAGTGGAAGTTTCAGGACACTAAGGGAAATGCACCTGGCACTCAGCATGATTTCTTTGAGGGAACAAGAACAAATTCATGAACTGGAGAATAGGCTAGACCTGTTTTCACATCCTGGCTGTGCCATTTATCTGAATGATCTTGAACATGTTACCCTTTAAAATTCTGTTTCCTCATCTATGAAATGAAAACAGTAATAGTATCTACCTCACAGAATAAAACCCAATTAAGTGTGGCTTAAGCCAATCAAGTGTTTTTTGTTCTTACACAGGAAGGAATCTTGTCAGTGAGTAGTTGTTGGCGTTGTTTCAAGCTGCTACATGATGCCAGCAGAAACTTTGCTCTTCCTAACATTCTGCTCCACTGTCCTTAGCATCCACATGCAGGTGCTTCTGGTTGCAAAATGGCTGCTGCAGCTCCAGACATCATACCCATATCATTCCCTGTTATTCCTCTTACATCAGGCAACAAAGATCCTGCCGTACTCCTTCCCTGTTTCCTGTTGGCAAATTTCTATTTAGGTCTCATTGACTAAAACTGGTCACATTTTAATCTTTCGCTGCAAAGGATACCAGGAAAGCCAACACAAAATTAATGTTTGGCTAAGATCATAATTCATTACCCAGGGCTGCTCACATTGTCCTCCCTAAACAAAACTGCCCCCGGAAAGAAGGGGCAACAGGTAATGGGTAGACTGTTAGCAGTATCTGCCATCTTCCTTTTTCCCATTCCCTGGTAGGTTTCATTTCACACACTTTTCAACTCGTTGTCGCACTTGACTCCTTTCATCTCTTGCTGCTTGTCTTCCAGTGCCTTTCCTGCACACTCACTCCCTGTGTGTCTAGGGGACGTGTATGGTGTGTGTGTGTGTGTGTGTGTGTGTGTGTGTGTGTGTGTGTGTGTGTGTGTGTGTGTGTGTGTGTGAATGTGTAGTGATCATCTCATTTCAGCCCTCTGTTGGAGTCCAGGATTTGGGCAGAAGTATGGGAGTGTTGTGCAGACCAGCTCCCACAGAGCTGGGTCAGGGTTCTCCTGGTAAACGAGGACTCTGAAAGGGCTGCGTTGAAGGACATGTGCCTTTGTAATTGAAGGGGAACTCTGGGAAACAGTGCCCTCCGTGTGCCCTCCCAGGTGCTTATCAAACAGTCAGCAGTGGGTTCTGGGTTTCTCTTTTATGACTTGGAACCAGATGCTTCCTTTGCAAAAGAAAAGAGCCTGGTTTTGCTGAGCTTGAGTCAACAGAGTTCAGAGAACAGGAAAATGAGTGGATTGGCCCCGCTGCATGAACTCTGAGGAGAGAAGGCAATACAGGTGGGGTTCCCACTTTCCACAAAGCCCCTGCATGTGAAAAATCCCAGGCCGGAGAGGAATTTGCTTTACCAAACGTTTCTGTACTCTAAATAATGACTCCATGTTAGGAGAGGTTCCTTGCAGACGCAGGCTTTCCCAGGCCTTCTAATGAGTTTAAGACCTTGAAGGATCTACCAACACACAGTTTGAAGGCCAGGGCCTACTGTCTACTGTGAGATTCTCAAAGATCTCACGTGAGTTCTCAATGACTCTTCTGGCTGCTTTTCCCACACCCACTTGTTTACCTTCCTGTTTGTTTATTGAGGATGAAGGCACATTCTTTTATCAGTGGCATTTGGGGGGTAGAGCCTTTCAAAGGAGCCTATTCATTGAGTCACATTCCGCAGAGCAGGCCTCCCCCAAAATATTTGCATGAGAATTTTTCCTCGGGCTTCACATTGCTTCCTTTACAGCAGAGATGAAATAACTTAGCACTTCTAATTGGCTTTTCACTTTCCAAATGCTTTACACATTAACTAATGAATCACATGAGCTTGTGATAAGCTGGATCCCTGGGTTGGAGCTGGGACACCGGGTTAGGACAGGCTGTCCTAGCCCTGTGTTCCTCGCCCTCCCCCTCCCCCCAACCCCCCAGAGTCTGAATGTGTTGGGCTCATGGCGCAGCCCAGGCAGGGGCATCCTCAGGAACCTTGGGTCCCCAGGCACTGCCTTAAGGATGTGGGGAGTGCTGAGTGCTGCCTTCCAAGGCTGGAAAGGCTGCTTGCCTTGAGCAGTTAAGGGAAACTTGAGGCCAGTCTTCACGGCACACAGCTTTCTGCCCGTCTCAAGCGAAATCCCCTTTCCACGGGTCTGTGGCCAGGTGTGTCTGTGTGCTGGGGAAGGGGTGGGACTGGGCAGCTGGAAGGACAACACACTAGAGAGGTCTGAGAAGGAAGCTGGCCATAGTACATCCTGGAGGAGTAAAAGGAGCACTGGATGAGGAGTCTAAATACCTGGATTCCTAGCTCACCTCTCCCACTCACCAGCCATGTGGTTGTCCTTAGCGAGAAGAAGAAAGCAGAATTTCCTGAGCGCTTACTGTATCCCGGACACCACACTCGGGGGGAAGCGGCCTACCGATACCTGGGACCCAGTCCCTGCCATCCATTGCCCATAGACTCCTAAGGAGAAAAGGAAAGAAGTGACAGTAAGTCTGATAAGGGAGACAGTTGAAGTGTGTGTAACCCACAGGCAGCACAGAGAGTGGGTCGCTGACCCTGGGGAGAGGCTGGGAATTCATGGGAGACGTTCTAGAGGAGATTTCACATGAGCCAGTTTCGAAGGAGACAGACAGACTTCCATTCCAGGAGAGGGGAACAGCACGTGCAAAGAAACAGCGGTGTGTGTTGGGAGAGCTCTGCTCTGTTCTGGTACGTTGGTTAATACAAAGTAAATGACAGAGAATGTTGAGTAACAAGGCTGGGAAGTTAGACAGGGTCTAGTCATGAGTACACGCGTGCCTTTATACAGTGGTGAGGCACTTGGACTTTATTCTGCGGGAGATGAGAAGCAGGGGAGGGGCACGGGGGGGTCTCTGCATGTGAAGGAACCTGAACCTAGCTTGGTTTAACACTCGTGAGGTATGAGATTTTACAGGTCGTAGCAGCACTGAGGCTGAAAGTCAGGAGGTTCTCTCCTCTCCTGGGCACTATAACGTAGTAGAGAAAATACAAGCTTTGGAGACAGACTTGCTTTTGATTTGTCTCAGGGCATTACTGATATGGATTAAATTGTACCCCCTTACCAGTTTCATATGTTGAAGCTCGAACCCTCAGTGTTATAGTGTTTGGAGATGAAGCCTTTGGAAGGTAATTAGGTTTAGATGTGGGTGAGGCCCTCGTGGTGGGATTAGTGCCCTTAGAAGAAAAGACTCCAGGGAGCTTGCTCTGTCTCTGCCATGTGAGGACTTGGCAAGAAGGCAGCCGTCTGCAAGCCAGGAATAGGACCCCCAAATCAATTGGAACCTTCATCTTGGACTTCCCAGCCTCCAAAACTGTGAGATGATAAATTTCTGTTGTTTAAGCCACCCAGTCTATGGTATTTTGTTATGGTAGCCTGAACTGACTTCTGCAGTGACCCTGGGTTAATTTTTAGCCTTTCTGACCCTTAGATGTCAGATTTATAAAATTATAAATTAATTTCTGCCTTCCACTTAGAGCATTGGGAAAATTCAATATGGTTAGAATGTGAAGCCCCCAGCCCACTACGCTGGCACAGGGAAAGCTGACGTGTGCTGCTGCCTTTTCACTCCTTAGCATTGAACCTCACCAGACGTGAGGCAGGATGCGTCTCCTCCATCTTTGGGACCAGAGAGCTGTGATTGCCAGTAGAGACATAGAAATGTTAATTAAAGTGGTGAGAACCCCAGGTAATCTGGTAATTTTCCCCCTGAGCTAAGTCATCTCTCCCCCCATCCTCCCATGTCCGTTTTTCATAAGTCGTGCATTAATCCTCTCATTAGCTAGTGGAATGATATTTATTTATTAAGAACATACTTAGCACACTCCCAAGGAGCAAGTTAAAGCTCAGCTAACAGCTGCAGTTTCTGGTTGTGAGGAAAAATACGCTGAGGGATGCATACGGAGAGTTTCTGTGTATGTTATAATTTCATATTAAAAAACTATTAAACGTTATGCTGGATGAGGGAGAGAAGGAAAAAAATCCCATCGCGAAAACAAGTTATGAACCTGGGAGCACAGTTTCTGAATGTTTATTTTGTCAGATCCACAGCTGACATGATTAGTTCTAATGGGGTGGTGATCCTCATTGAATTGCAGATGGGTGTGAGTGACTGAAATACCGCCGGGACTTAAATAAGTGGTGCATACTGTATCACTTAGGCTGCATCCTTTAGCCAAGTCGAAGGCTTCATCCTTTAGCCAAGTCGAAGGCTTCTTTCGCTCCATCCATTCCCAACACAGGCACGCACACACATAACATGCACACCGCACACCACAGCACACGCATGCATCTATCCATTCCAGAAGCTCCGTGTCGAGCATTAATTCCGCATCTAGAACAATGCCTTCTTGCCTTGCCTGACTTCTCCCCTTTGCCCTCTGCCACCCAAGTGCAACCCCAGCCCCCAACACTCTCCATTGCAGATAATGGTGTCAGATCCGTCTGCTCTGCTGCTCCATCAGGACCCAGATCAATTTATTGACTCCCTCAGAGTGGCTGGTACAGTAATTGTTACAAGTGAAGAATAGAAAGTGAGAATGTGTCCACATGAAAATTAAAAATGACGTTTTGTTCTTTCCTGCCCCCTTCCTTTTTGCCTCATAGATCTTTATGTGTTTACACAGTGGAGAGCACTTTACTTAAGTTAATCAGCTCCTGCTACATTATTAATTGTGACAGTCAGGGTGCTACAGGACAGGAAGAGTATTATGGGAAACATTGATCTCACTCAGATGGTGTGGACCTGAGCAGGTTTGATATTCCCCCCCCCCCCCCCACCGCTTGGGGGTCCCATCAAATCACATTTCCCTGATTGACAACATGGAAGGCCTCCCATCAATACCATTGATTCTGTGGAAGAGGACAGGAGACATTTTTCAGCTGGAGATAGATGAATTATGGTGGTGGCAAAGAGAACATTTCAGGAATCTTTTCGTTTAGAAACTTAAACTGGAAACTAAGGTACTGTTATCATCCCAAACACAAGCCTAATTTATATTCTCAGAAAAATGCTACTATTAGAAGGAACTTAACCATCAGTGAGAAGCAGAGTTCGTTGAAGCCAGCAATGAACTTGAGGATATGATGGATGTTTTTAAAAGGCCATCCACGAATTTTTTGTGGGAAATTTTTGGTTAAGTGCACATCTTTGAAAGACATTTCATTAAAGTTCAACTTTCATGGCTTATACCTGTAGACCCTAACATAAATCCTGTGTGAATGGACCAAAGCGAGTGGGTGTCATTTGTGACCTGGAAATAAAAGGTCAGCCATTGGATTTATAGCTTTTTTAGTGAAAAGAACATAAAGATTCCTGCCAACTGAAGTCAATCCATATTTTAATGTTTCCTAGTTAAGATTATAAAATCAAGGGATTAGGATCACGCTGTTCAGTGAAGGTCAGAAATTAAATGTGATGGGCTAAGTGTCATTCCCATGGGGCAGAAGTTAATATTTCAGAAACCATTTCTACCACTGGCAGTCAAGAAATGAGTTGTCCATGGTCATTAACCAACTTAAGGGGAAATCCCACCATCATCACTAAATTTAACGATGATTATTACACTAATCAACTATATTGTTAAATTACTCTGCTGCTTTCCTGAAATGTCCCCAAACAGTGATAGTGGATTGATTGCTGTCAAGTAGTTCTTATACACAGTTGCGAACAAGTCATGACGGGGGATCATGGATGAAGGCTGATTTGTGGGAAAAGAAGTCGTGGCTCTTTTATGGATAAGAGAGAGAACACAGGACCTTACATGTCATATACCATTCTTCTAAGACCAAGAATCAGCGACACTACAGACCTGTCACTAAGTATGATTCACCAGGACAAGTTTTCTAAATAGAAAAAAAAGGGGGGGGGGGACTGTGCATTTCATTTTAGTATCTTTTTTTTCTGTTCCATATTTTTGCCATCTTTTTCTTTTCCTTTAAGGTCCTTTCCTTCCTCAGATTTTTAGAGCTCTGGATCCCAACTCAGGATTTTTATTAAGAGAGAAGGAAGGTTATTTAAATGTGTTTGTAGGATGACTCAAGACACATGTACCCCCGTACCATTTTCAAACCCATTTTAAGATGCCAGTATTTTTCGAAGTTATAGAAATACAGAATACTGAAGCTGGTGATTTTCTTAAAAGATTTTCTACTCCAGGCTCCATTGTTTTCAGCTATGACTTGAGGTACATTTTAGAATAAAGTGTGTGTAATTTTCATAAGGCAGCACCTCCAAACAAGAGGGCCGAAGCCCAGGGAGTGGAAACAACTTACCAGGCCACAGCTTATCAGGGGCAGAGCAGCACTGAGAGGCAGGCTGTCTGACACCAGGGAGGGAAGGGACTGGTAGTTTAATACGTGGCTTAGGATACGGGTGCACGGCTTCTATTTTACAAAGGTGTTTTACAAAAACTCCGTATCCATTAGACTGACCCAGGTGCATTGAAATCGTGAGGAACAAACGCATATAACTTAAAAGCTCATCTTGCAGAATTTATCTTCACGTACTGCCAGGAGTATTGTGTGGGTGTGGGCGTGGGTGGGTGTGCGTGGTGGGGGAGGTGGGTTGGGTGGGTGTTAAACCTGTCCTTCTGCCTGTGCTCCTGCTTTTGGTGGCATATTTCTCTAACTTCTGTCCTTCACAGTGCAGACAAAGGTTAAAACTCCCATCAACTTTCAGAGGCAAACACTTTAAAGTGCTTCTACGGGAGGCAGGGAGTAGGGAGGACCTTTGATTTAAAGTTCAACATTTACATTTGTAATTCTGACTAATTTCTGTGCTCGCATTAATTAAATTGAAACTGTTTAATTAGAATAAAACTAAAATTGATCATTAAGATTAATTTAACTTGATAGGCTTTGTGTGCCTTTCTAGACAAATATTATGAAATATAGTGATAATGAAGCAGTGAGAGGTATAATTTCACATCTTATAATGATTTTCATATCTGCCAGTTGTTCTGTCTGATATCTGGATAGCTCTGAATGTTGCTATTTGCTACGTCATTACCATTCAGCTGGGGCCATGCTGTTCTCTCTCACTTGGCCTCTTCCCAAATAAAGATGTACCAAATTCTCTTCAACCCTCCCTCCTAATAACATCATCCCCCCCTTCCCCCCAAGCCCACCATGTTCCAGGAAGGCCATTTGCTTGGCTTTCCCCCTGGGCCTTACATCACAATGACCTTTGTAAACCAAGAACTGCAGAATGACACTCCTTATGGGATTCACCATTGCTCCTCAGTTCTGGGGTCAGTGCTGTCAAATCTGGACTATCCCTTCGCACCCCTTCCCGGCTGCTTGCTTGGAATAAGAACCAGGCACAGAAGTAAGCTCCACAGTAAGATGAAGGATTGTAACCACTGAGTAACTCTTACGGGAGTGGGAGAGAGAAGGCAGCTTCTCCAAGTACCCAGTTTGCATCCAGGAAATAGCTCACCCTCTTCATCCTATGCCTTCCATCTAACTGCATCCAGCAAACATGTTTCCAGATTTTGTGCTCTCTGTTTCTTAAGGAAAATCAGAAGGATGAGACTACTGTTTTGCCGTAAGAGTCAGCATAAATGGAATAACGTTAAATCTGCATCTAGCTACCAACTCATTAGTGAATGTAAAACTTCTTGAACTGTCAGGTCAACTATCAAATTACTTTGTCTTCCTAAGAACAAAAAGCTGCATGGAGAAATTAAATCCTCAGGAAAGTCAGCAAACCACTGAAGTTTCAAAATTCGCCCATCCACCATTTTGCCAGAGTTACTTTAAAAAAAAATAAGTTATGTTTGATAAACAAAGGCAGTTATGTGTAATCTGTTTCCTACAGCAGCCCTTAATGTAGAAGTCCAGAGGACAGTGGAGAAAGAGTCAAAATTAGATAGATGTTTATGAGAAAGAAAGAAGAGAAACAAAAGTATGACAAAAGAAAGAACACATGATTCTCAGTAATTTGGGATTGAGTGACTAATGGTGTAGTTGAAACTCTCTCATATGCAAATTAGTATCTTTCTGCAGATTGGTTGATCATTCCTGGCCAAAGGCTAAGAAACATTTAGGGTTGTAAGTTCTGATTTCATTCAGTCATTATAAGTAAACTGCTGCCCTCAAAGAAACGAATTTTATGGTTCATTTCTACAGAATACCATCTAAGTGGATTCTACTTTTATTCATGTCTTTATCCAATAGAAGAAACTTACTATGTTCATAGCAAAGGGTTTTATTTGGAAGCATATTCACATTTAATTTGATTTTTTAAAGTTCTTAATGTTTCTAGCATTTGAGCTTGGGTAAGTTCAAGGGATTGAGAGAAAAGAGGATGTAGCCAGCATACTCTTGCCGTTACTGTATTTATCCAAGAAAAGCGACCGCCCATTATTGCATTAGGCCAAGAAGCTACAGGCACTAGCCTGTAGAGATGAGGTTTCTGTCTTCCCCATGTCAGAAAAGAATATACACACACACACACAAGGCATCACCCTAGTTTAACAGCTTAGTTTAACTTAAGTTAAAAGACAAAACACATTCATAGTTTCATACATCATTTCATTTCATCCTCACAACCACCATGCTGGGAAGGTATCCTTAATTAGAGGCACAGACTGAGACCAGATCAGCCATGGACTCAGTCCTTCCCCCCTGCGCCAGGTCATTTCTTCTCTGAACCCCCAGAGCAGCACTTACTTTTGAACTATTTCTCTGATTTTATCGCCTATCATTGCAGGGAGGCAGCCGCTGAGGCTGGGTCCTGGGAATGCCACGGGCAACCCTCAGTCTTGCCGGGTATGCTCACCTGCCAGGAAACAACTGCTCCAGGGCAGAGATGCTACAGAGTACCTCTCGGGTGTTGCAGCGTTGCTTTGTTATTGCTGGACCCACCTTCTTGCTAAACTCAAATTCAGAGAGAAAGTGAGCGGCAGAGTCCCTAGTGCTGTTTATCCGGCTCCCCTTCCATTTTTGTCTACAAAGACCATCCCTGCTTTCTTGGAACTCCTAGACCCTTGCTTATTAGCAGGGAGGTTGAGTCTCAGCCAGGAAGCCAGCTCTCTCCAGGTTGGTTTCTATGAGCATCTCAGAACCCCTACTTCAACTCCTCCTGGTTCTAAACCAGAAATAGCCATTTCTTCCTCTCTAGTGTAACTCTATTGGTTGGAAAATCCCTGAGCTCTTTTTGACCTCAGAAATCCCTTTGGTTTTTTCATCAACATGATACGGAGTCCCTTCTGGGTTGGGGACATTTATCTTCATGACACTTTTTACACTGCATTTTTCAAGTCAGAAAAGCAGTTTAGGCAAACCCTAGTTTTTATATTTGAAGAGAATAAATATACATCGGCCATTTCCCACAAAGAGTTGAAAATGATTGCAGAGAAGTCCGAAATCGTGATTATGGAATTCTCGAATCTGTGCCTAGAATCTTTTTAACTGGAATGTTAACTCTAAAGCCTTATCAGAAAATTAAAAAGGTCCAGTTCTCTTGGCCGAGCCGTGTCTCCCTTTCTCCCTTTCTTTGACTTTATAGTAGATCCGAGGAAACTTTTAATACTAGCTAAACCTCCATGTTGCCTGGCCTCTGATCTAAAATGCCTGAGAAAGCAGTACAGATTCCCACTGCAAAACATTCCTTCCCCAAGCCTAGGAAACTAGCATCCTGAGGCCGGCAGAGTTCAGAGGGAGCGCGTGTAAATGAGGCTCAGTTATAAACTCCTGAGGAGTGTTTTATTTAGTTTAAACCTGAACTTGAACTCGTAAACGTGTTCCTGGAGAACAACGCAGAAAGCTGCCACGGTAGGATAGGAAGCCGTATTTCAGTTCAGACAATTCACTTCTTTAAAAGAAAGCAAAGCCTTCAAGTATTTTTTTTTTAACTGAACCACCTTTAGGATGGCACAAGGTGGCATCCCTGCAAGGGTTCTGTGATCGCAGAATCAGAGTGAAGGTAATACCTGTCATTTGAATTTGCCACCATCCCTGCAAAAGGAGCAATAGGATCTCCTCGCCATATGGTGATTTAACAAGAGAAAAGGATATTTAAAGACCCAGTGAACATATAACTGTCATCCAATCTGTAATTGGTTTCATTAAAATATAATAAAGTGATAGTAGAGGTGTGGAACTGTTCCACATTAGCAGTGTGTGTGTGTGTGTGTGTGTGTGTGTGTGTGTGTGAGTTCTGAGTTTGTTCCTAAATCTGAGTTACTAGGAGAGCACCACCGAGTAGCATTCATCTGAACGCAGAGCAAGTGATGTAGTTCACATGCTCGATTTTTTATAAGACATATTTGTAAATGTGTCTTTAGTAATCTTTGCTTATGAGATCACCATCTTTAAAGTCATTGCTAAAAAGGTAAAAGTGAGCTGCACTGAATTAAATTTTCTGGGTTGGAATGATACTATCTCTCCTCAAGAAGCATAGATTCCTGACAGGGAAGCCAAGGAGCTCTGATCCCATATATTATGTTTATGTCCAAATCGTTGATAAGACCCTTGACGGAGACTGTTAATGCCCTGGGATTTCACTTTTGCACAGCTCCCCACCCCAGCCCTACTGAGAAGCTTTCCACTCACCTCCCCTGGAAATATGCGGGAAGAGTCTAATTGTTTGTAGTAGTGAATATTGCTTAGTTGTAAATTTAATCTACAAATTTAGAAGGAAATAAATCTGAACATAAAAAGCATTTGCTGTTTCAGCATTAAAAAAAAAAAAAAGTACTGTCATTTGAAACTGCCAACTCCCCCATGTGGGTTTGTTTTGCAAGTCACGTCTTAACAAAGACAACTTTTGTTGCCATAAAACCCTAAATCCTACCACATTTTTCAGAAGGAGGAGGAAAGCATTGTTTGCTGGTCTCTGGTTTGTGCTTTCGGGGATGTCACAGAAGAGCTTTGACTGGGCTCAGGGCAACCATGCCATTTTTATCCAGGGCAGTTGGCTCCGATGAAACCCTGACCCCATCCCATGACGTCTAGATCACAACAATGTCTCCCAGAATAATGCTGCTTACATTTGAGGCCAGTGTTTCAAAGTTTTATCTCTATGTTTGCTATTTCCTCCCCCAAATAATATAAATAATACTATAATAACTGGCATACTGAGGCTGGCTAAGTAAAGTGGGGTCCCTGAAGTCACACAGACTAAACTTTAGGTCTCAACTTTTTCCGTGATTAAGCTCACTCCACCCTCAGTGAGGGAGATGAACAGTTTTATTGCTGTCAATATCACATCTACACAGTGAAGAAGGAAAAGATGACTCCTGGGCCTGTAAAGTTGAAAAGCAGGTGTTCCTGGAGGGTGAAAGTATGAGGATGGGATCTTTGTCGTGTAATCAGAGCGGCCTGAGTCACAGGGCAGCCGGTGACGGAGCTGAGACTCGAACCCGGGCCCCGACTCACAGTCCGATGCCGAGCTGCATCTCAGTCTGCGCTGGCTCTCTTCTCTCCTGAGCCTGAGAACTGAGATGCTGCAGCCGCCTCCACATTCTGTCCGGAGTCCGCCTCTGCGCCTCCTCATTTCTCTGGCTCACTGCAGAAGCCTCCGTCCCAGCTGCCAGCCAGGCCGGCTGTGTTTGCAGTTGAGTGTGCCCTCTTCCTTCCTTTCTTCATCCATGAATGGAGTAGGGGGACTGCTGGTTTGCACAGCCTTTGAGAGAGTAGAGGTCTGCCCTCATTCCTGACAGGGCTCAAACACAGGTGGAGAGGGAGCGGGAGAGACAGGCTGGAGGGGCAGGAGGAGGCAGGAGACAGGACTGGAACAGACAAGGAGGGAGGACCCTGGACAGTGAACAGAGGAGGATGAAAGGGGTGAGAAGCAAAGACCTGTGCTCGGGCCAAGCAAGGAGGCAGCAGCAGGGGTTGGGATGTGCACAGGTGGCCAGTGCCATCCAGTGCCTAAAGGGCTCCTTGGCTGAAAAGGTTCGTTTGGGAGTTTGTTTCTGGCAAATAGCAGATCTTCTGTCATTCTCTTGCAAGATGTCTCTGGGAGGGTTTTTTAAATCACTGGACTTTTCAGTGTTATTTTCCCTTACTCGACTTTATCTGCCTGCACAATCGGAATGTTAAATTGACGTGATAGATTGACTGTGAACCTGAGTCATGTTTGGGAAGAGCTGCTCAGCTTTGGGGGAAGAGCCAGGAGTGGGAAGCACTCAGTGGCCTGATTATTGTAATGCGGCCACGCTTTGCTGAGCCCCGACCTCCACTCTCACGCCTCTCCTTTTAAACCAGAAAGGTTACCTCCCTGGGCCACCGTTGGGCCAGCCCTAAGTGTGACGGTCTGCACTTGTTAGACAACAGGCATTTAATTAAAATTGGAATCTGATGTGTAGAAAACATACTTTTTTTCATTTCATAGCCCCCCAGGAAGTCACATTCTCTTCCTGCCCTGCTCCTGCTCCTCCACGCTCCCCGCCGCCAAAAATAAAGAAAAGAAAAGAAAGACAGACTTGGGGAAAGATTATTTTAATGTTAAAAATCAGAAATTACAAAGGGCCAGGCTGCCTTCTTTATTTTTGCCTTTGGGGCAGACACGTAGCCCGTAATAAAGCCTGTATTGTATCTTCAGACCAGAACTAGCTTCTTTTTTTTTTTTTTTTTATGGCTAATTTCCCATATGGAAAAGGGGTCGTCTCATTTCAGAGCATGAAAACACAGCATTTGATGGATCTGTAACTCTAAAATCTTTCATCTTACTTTTGTACAGTAGAAGGGGTTGCCTGATGCCTTCTGATATTTGGTTGGACTTAGTGGAATCAAAAAAGTTAAAAAGAACAAGTAATAGACAACAGGGCCTTAGGTGAAAAAAATCAGTGGCAAAACACCGTTGTCATCTCATTTTCCGGGGCCGAGCCGCCCGGTGCACCGTCTCGGCTCCACCCAGAACATTTGGCAGTGCCATCACGGCCAAATAGGTAGGAACTCTGGACGATTTCATCGGGTCCTTGTCCTCTTAATCCCCACACTGCACCTCAGATCTCAAAAGCAGCTTCCGTGGTGCGGGCTCACTTTAATGGATAGAATCTATTTTTCATGAAAAAGCAGGAAATAAGCTGTCTCTTTCATAAAAAGATTTACAAAATGTAATCATTGTTGAAATATTCCCTTTGAACTGCCGTGTCCACGGGGGTCTCCGGCTCCCAGAGTCGTGCTTCATTAGAACCCCCTCACAAGCGACTCCAGAAGGGCAGGTACACTGGTGGTGCCCGGCTTTGATGTCTTGAATGAATGAAAGAAAAGCACAATAAAAAAGAGCTGTTGATCAAGCATAAAATACTCTTTAAGCTGACAGAATGGCAGCGTTAACACACTCTAAGCTGCTTTTCGTTTTTCCCTTTTTTCCTCACATTTTCCTGTGCTTTGTGTACAGTGGGGGTTTGTATTTTATAAGAAGTCTCTGATCTATGTAGTATGCCATTCGCTAACAAAAACCAAAATAGGATTGTTTCTGTCCGACTTGGTTGCCTGACTGCTCCCTCCCGCCCCACCCCGTCCCCTCTCCCCCTCGCCCCCAGCTTCCAAGGCGTGCAGTTCAGCCTTGCAAGGCAAGGGCCCAAATGCCTTTCATAAACTTGAGCCAGTTCCTTTTGAGCGGTTAGTTTCGCTGCTCTGATTTTAATACCACAATTAAAGACAGATTTTTATTTTCTCAAGAACTTTCTCTTGCAACTGGAGAAATGGAACTAAAGCAGCTACTACTTTTAACAAAGAAATTATATCATGAAGTAAGAGAACGTCGCCTTGGTGAGCGATTCCTTTCCAGAGGCACTGGTCCTCCATAGGCCTCACATGGACCTTAAGGCCTGTACACACTTTACAGTTAGAGAAGCTGTCGACTCTGGCTTGCTGGGTTTCCCTACTCCTCTCGCTCTCCAGGCATTCAGGCCCCACAAAAACTGATAAAGCTGTCATCTCTATTTCTCGTAGTCGAAAACTGAGACCTAGGAGTGCTAACTTACCAAAGATCATTGAGTGCATAACAGTGTACTAGTGAAACGGTGGGATTCTGTAAACTCCGACCCCAGTGCTCTTGCTCTTACCGCTCTTCCATCCAGCCCTCCGGGAAGTCTGCAGGGCACACGGAAGTGGGCCAGAGCGCAGTTCTTAATTCAGAAGTCTTTGGTTTCACGAGGTGAAAGATGACTTGATTTAAAAAAAAAAAAAAAAAAAGGGAGAGCAAAAAAGAAAGAATTTACTTGGTGGTGAGGCAGACACTTGGGCAAGTTGGAATACAGTGAAAGCGTCAGACTTTGGAACAACAGTCGGAATAATTGGATTGTGTATGCACTCTCAAGGTTTGGAGGTGCTGGATGGCTTATTGGGTAAAAAGATTAGTGTTTTCCCGTCTTGAGGTTTGAACCAAACAGAGGTCTTGGCTGGGAGCAACACGGTCACTCTCCAGGGAGTGGTGGTTTGGACAACTCTTCTGTGCTCGTAGTAAGTAGGCAACGGTCCATGTTACAAAACTATTGCACATGCTACAGACGCAATTGGCCACAGTTGGCCCGTCACAATAGCTCTTCAATCAGAACTGCTCCAGGCGGCTTGTGGAGACCTGTGTCTCCCTGCGGGGAGCACCTGTCACTTGGAGAGACCTGGACATGCGGCGTGAGCATGAATGGGACACAGCCATGCCAGTAGTCACCCATCTCACTACCTTGTTGGAGGAACAGACACTAGGCTCTGGGAACCTTCGAGACACCTCGTTTCTTCCTTCCTTTATTCAACAGTATTTATTAAGCCACCAGGCAAGACACTGGGGCTGCCACATGCAAGAAGATAGTCCATTTTCTTGGGGAGAAAACAGGTAATTACAGTTCAGTGACTGTGACAGAGGTAGACCCCAGGACTAAAGACCTGCAGAAAGACCCCTGGGAAGAAGGGACTGCTAATCTGAGACCACAAGGACCAGTGAGTGTTAGCCAAGCCAAGGAGAGGGGGACAGCCTGTGCCAAGGCCCAGCAGGGAGAAAGCATTTGGCTTTGGGAGATCTGGAAGAACTTTAACAGCACAAGTGTTGAATACAAGCAGTGAAAAGATAAGGCCACAAAGGTAAGCGGGGCCAATCATGGCCCATTAATGTTTTAATAGTTTCCTGTACAATAAACAACTCTTGGTTTAGCATTATTGAAAACTGGCTTTCTTTAATTAACAAAATCAGCCAAGAAAAATGACTGCAGAGATCAAAGCCCGTGGCTGGCAATACCAATAATTGACACCTGGGTACAGCATGGCCCCTTTGTCAGAAGAAACTGGTGTCAGAAACTGCTGTCCCTCATGTCATGCAGAATGTCCCTCCCGGTAGTCCTCTGGGGGCCCGAGGACAGAGACCTCGCTTACCTGGAGTCACAAAGCTAGTCAGTGGGAGAAGTGGGACTCGGTTCTGGGTCCGTCGGACATTGGATGCTCAGCCTCATCTGTCGACATCAGTTTTTAAAGATCCGACTGTGAGAAAAGCCAGGTAGCTGGTATTTTGAAGGATACAGAAGTCTAAAACCAGAGCCTTCTTTTTGCAGGACAACTTCACGAGAGCAGGGACCATGTTTGTTGTCCTCGTTACATCCGCAGAGCCTGGCACACAGAGCACACCATAGGATGCTAGGGCTTGCTAAGTGAGTGAAGAAATGCTCCCGAGTGGTGGATTCTAATGTGGGAAGCTCAGAGGCCCTGTCCCTCTCCATGGTATTGGAAGGGGGTTGGGGGAGGCTACTAGGCTTCTAGCTAACTTGCCAAAGACAACTCATTTGGGCTAAACAGTGGGCTCTAGCTCGTCCAAACAAGAGCAGGAAGCCAAAAATGACTGACTGGATTAGGGTGACCCAGCAGAGATAGCATCTCCTCAAGAGAGAAGTCAAAACGTTGACCGCAACTCTTGCAGTATTGGTTGGCAACATCCTCTCTGGGGGCTGATGGAGTAGGAAGGAGAGGGGAGTGGGGCCTGCTGGCTGAGTGGGGGCAGAGGCCTCCCTGTATTTGCCTGTTTCTGTGTTCTGTGCGGGAATGTCCTTAAATAACCCACCTTGCCTGGAGAAGAAAATGGAGTGTCACACCCAGTTCTGGATTCCACATTAACAACCTCCTTCCGCAGTGTTCAACTTTGCCCTTGAGGCCTTTTGTTTAACTTTTTAATTTGAAAAACAGATTCTGCCGCGTCACAGTCTGTTCCGCCCTCCCCACTCCCCCCCAGCACCCTCGCCTTTTTTTTTTTTTTTGGTTAAAGTAAAATACAGCTATCTCAAACAGACTTGTATTTCCTTTTGTTTCTTAAATATACATCCTGCCCTCTTAGTGGAAAGAGTATATTAAAAGCTTTTTGAAAAAGTTGTTATTCGCACTAGCATGTTCGTTGTTAAGGAAGACTGTTGAGTCTTCTTCATCAGCCTTGTCTTAAACACCCCCGTGACCAAATTTGGGGGAAATAGCCTCAATTTCCTAATTGCTCTCCCTGCGACTTAGGAAAGGAAAGAGTTGGCCACTGCCAGAGGTACCACCGCAGGCTTCCTGCTTAGGATGCAGCCGGAGAGATATTGTTTATGGTTCATAAAACCTGACTACCGTGAGTATTCCAGAATCCTGGCAGAATGGGATTCGAACTTTCACGGAGCCGTAAATTAAGGGGCGGGAAGTGTGATAAAACTCCTTAGAGAACGATGAGGGGAAAAAAAAGTCGCACTGCAATGGTTAAATGAAATTTTATAAGCACATTCAGTGTGGAGCTGTTTTGCATTACATGAGTTGAATACCTTAGAGACGCCACATCTGCAGGCACTTTATTAAATCCTTAGTCAGCACTTTCCAACCTGATGAGATTACTTCTTCATTGACTGGAGAAAGGAAAGCTGAGCTCTGGTCCTGGACTGCAGATTTCTTTTGATGTTTCACCTTGAGCACTGAGAGAGGACAATTACCCCCCTTCCGGCACACCCCACCCCCACCCTCCCAACAATTCCCAAACTGTAGAAATTGTGAACGTAACAGACTAATTTTACTGAACTCGAACCTTTGTGGGAGTGTGGATTTATGGACCTCCAAAACAACCGTGGCTGAGAGTTCCCAAGGAGAAAACAGATCAAAGCTCTGTGTTTACTTCCTTAATGTAAATGTACCAAGATAACATCGTCCTATATTCTACTGTAATATTGGAACTCCCTGCAGATAAGGGACAGAGACTCCTTTGTAGTCCATCTGGATACAGTAGGTTAGATTAAAGGGCTATACAATATGAAGGCAGAAAATATAGGAAATGTAAGCTTATATCAGTAAATATCTGAGGATAATTTTTTGACTCCCCATAAATGAATTTCGTTTAATGTAGCAACGTTTTCCCAGTGATTTGCTCCTCAACCACAATTTAACAATCTCAGATTTCTTTCATATTTTTCTTGTATGACCCAAGAAGACAATGCCCAGAATTATTCATCAAGTAAAATGTTTTGAAATTTGGACCGTTTGTATAACAGATTTTATAAGAAAATATCACAAGAGAAAAAAAAAGGGCTTTTCCAAATATTATCTTGTCCATTTGACGTTATTCATAGTTCATGGAAGTTTTTAGAAAGCGAGTGGCTTACACACATGTGGCTGTCATGCTCATCATAACAGAATTAGGGGCTTCTTCAGCTACAAACCATGCAGTGATATGGATGGGTGAATTTTTTTTTTTTTTTTAGTATTATCATTGTTTATCTGCCATCTCTAGGAATAAATGATTTAATCAGAGTCCTCATTCCAAAAAAAAAAAAAATTCCCTGTGTAGTTCCCCTAACCAGCTGACTTCCCATCCTGGAAAGCCTTGGTCAAGTAGCTGGGTTAATTGTCATGAAGATTAGTGCTATGTTGAAATAAGGACTAATGGTCAAATTACAGGAGTGAAAAAGTTTAAGAATAGGTTTTGGTTTGGGCCTGAAAGGGTTAATTAAGCTTTTTTCACGGGTTATTAAAGACCCCCAACCCAGGCCTTCAGGAGTCATATTGACACCCCACCCCAGGACAACTCGCTCCTCTAGTGACATGTTGCTGGTCAGAGCACAATAGCCTTCTGTGTCTGCAAATCATTGCTAAAATCATCTCAAGGAAAAAAAAAGTTTGAAAGCTTTAACGTTAGACAAAAGCCCAAGAGCTGCAGTGCGCAGCTCAAAAACCCGGAGTCAGCAACTTCTATTGATTAAAAACTAACCTTTAAAGTAACTCTGAGAGTGTGTGGTTAGCATTTAAATTTAAACATGTCATGAGTTGATTTGTGTTACTGAATACCAACTCAGAAGGAGTAACATTCACATCGCATTTTTTTTTCTAATTCCCTTAAGCAGCTAAAGTATTTCATGAAATGTCAATAGGGCAAAAAGAAAAGAGGGGGGGCAATGCTGGGCCTTGTAGTTTTCTTTCCCATGCAAATATTCACACACACACCCCCCCGCAAAAAAAAGAAAAGTGTGGAGAGTGAAACACAATAATTAGTCCTTTGTCTAACTTTCCCAAGTGCCCAAGAAAGACAGATTAATTAAATATACAACAGTGTTGGTTTTTGGAGTGGGGGTCTTGCTTGCTGTGTAGGTCATAAATTAGGCAGAATAAATACTTCAATGTGTTTGCAGTGGGCCTGCTACGTCAGAGCCACTGGAAGGTTGGTGGGAGGAGAGCGGAGGGTTTCTTGCTAATGATAGTCACGTCTGGGTCTGTCTGGTTGCTCGTAGCAACCAGACATGATGTAACACCAGGATGAACTTGAACTTGGGGGACTTGAAAAGAGAACAATAGACCAGAGCAATCAATAAAGCCTATTTCAGTGAAGGATTACAGAGCTGCTCTGGGGTAACCTTGTCGGCAAGGCACACACTGAATAGTAAGATGTGTGAAGAAACTTTTTCCCCCCCTTTTTTGCTTTTTAAGAGGAGTGTAGAAGCACTGCAGATTTTTGTAGTGCACTGAGGTTGTGTCCAGCAAGTGTGGTGTGGAAAACTGCTCCCCCTGCTGACTCACTGGGTCCCAGGCGCTCGCTTCTAGAACGACGGCGACGCAGTGTCAGATTTAAGAAGCCTGGAATTTCACAACTGACTTCGAAAGTGTGAGAACAGACATTGCGAGCGTTCTTTGCCGCACCCAGAGTTCCAGGCTGTTTCGTTAGAGAGCACGGCTCTGCCTCGGATCCGGGATCCGAGTCAGCTGTGTGAGAGGCTGACTAGAAACACGGTTCCGAGTCCGCTTCCCTCTCCCCCCACCCCACCTCTTCTTTCTTTTGTCCGGTTTGATTTGGGCCTTGTGTATTTGCCAGGATGATTTCCTTTCAGGACACAAGAGGCTTTATTGTGTTCCTCAAAGCATGTGGTCAAAGAATAACATCTAAAAGTAGACAGGATGAGTAGTTTTTTGGTTCAGGCTTAGGTTTTTTGTTTTTTTTTTTTCCCGAGTCCTCTGGAAATCAAAGGTAGCTTGTGTGACCAGGAAATCTTATCCCAGCCTCCATGTAACCCTCACATGGCCATTCATCCCTGGGACCAAACGAGTCCTTGCCTTACATACCTCATTGAATCTCTCGGACATGGACGAGCCTTCATCTGGCCGAATCCACCCAAATGTAATCCTTTCTGATGCTGTCAGCTCAGAGATTTCAGAACCATTCTCTTCTGCTAGAGGCTGATGATTTTAATGTGAATAATGATAAATGTGGTGAATTTGACAGGGTGTCTCTGGAGAAACATTGGCAAAAGCCACGTACTTTTTTAATTTTACCTGAGAAACTGACTCTGATGTTAGACCCATAATTGGTCACTTATTTTAACTAAAAGAGAAAAAAGGGCCAGTGAATAAAGTGATCTATCACCAGACTGTTGCCCAAAGCTAATCACTTAAGGATTTATGAGAAGAAAAGGTAACTGGTCACTGGGCCAAGCAAGTACATGGAAGGCTCTAAATAAATGTCGAATGAGCAAAAGCATGAACAAGGGCTATGTAGATGGCCTCATTTTTTTCCTTTGGACCTCACGGTAGCTAGTAAGGTGAAATCTTGGTACTTGATTATTCTATGTCATTTTGGAAAACAATATTTTAGAAATACCAAGCTGACAGGAACATTTTACGTCATAAAATCTACCTCATGCACATTGAGTGTAAGAGAGGTGCTGTGACTTGTCCAGAGTCCCCCAGGACTCTTGGTGCAGCAGTTTTTCTCCTTCAGCTCTGCTTACTCTTACATCACTGCTGATCACCTGTGGAGAGAATGTTGCAGTGACAGGAGATGTTGTGAAACTCATCAGAGAAGACATTTATCACCACACAAAACCTCTCCCCTCACCCATTCTCCATTCACTCAACTCTTGTTGAGATGCTTCTATTCCAGGCACTGTGCTAGGTGCTGACGATTTAATACAAAAAAAAAAAAAAAAAAAAAACAGGTGATCATCAACTACCCTTCAATAAAAAAATTTTAAAAAGAGAAAAACACCAGGTGATCAACCTTCCTGCTGCCCTCACCAGACTGCAAAACCCGTATACGTATTTCAAATGGACATTAATGCTTTATTTTGTAAGACACGCTCAGAACATTGGCAAACTCCAACAAAGAAGGTGAATTTCAATTCCAGAGATGTAAGATCAGTTTCGGCATCTCATGATTTACTGTTTGTCATTCCTTTACTTTCCCCAGCGATTCCCCCCTTCTCCCCCAACGTGGATCTTGATCTCACAGTTGGAAGGGCAACTTTTAAAGTACGTTATTTTCCAAATTGTACCTCTAATTGCACTTTTCCTTTTGTCTTCCAGTCCTGGTACCTGGGATAAAAGTCGCAGCGTCCCACCATCCACCAGACAGACCACCTGACCCCTTCTCAACTCTGTAACATGGACGCATCCTCAACCCGGCGCGGTTACAACTTCACTGTCACTGGAAGGGGAGAATCAAATCAACTTGTACATGGAAACAGCGAGCATTATGGTCCAACAGCAAAGGCCATAACCTTTTGGGATTTTTTTTTTTTTAATACTTTAGGGACAGTTGTAATTTTCTCATATGGTGCTGGAAATGGTTGGGCTTTGTAACATTTGAAGTGTTTCCGTGGTAGCGTGAGCATTAGGTGATGCGGCTGGAGAAGGTCTACCCTTGCTCACTGACTTCCCGTTGTAACACACTTTCCTTACAGAGCCTGGCTGTTTCACAGTATTTCATGAATTTACCCACACAGGTGTGAGCCTCCTTGAGCAATCAGGAGGCACATGGAGAACTAAATCTTTTGTAGTAGCTGAGATCTGCAATATATAACTTACGGGACAGTCAAAGGGCAATGTTTTTCTGTAACATATTGGAAAAAGAAAATGCAGTTATGTTCCTTTTTTATTTTTTTCTTTTAGTTTGGTTGGTTCAGCAGTCAGCAGTTAAATATATCACGTGGCCCGCAAGGACAGTGAATCCACTCACGTTGCAGAACAATTCCGAAAATGGCATACTACTACTACTATTCAGTTTTTTAAAAGTTTTGAAATGCTGCACTTACATTAAAAAAAAAAACATTTTTTCAACAATTTCAACAATGACACACAAATTCACTTGGAAATGGGGAAGATGGTCTGTTTTGACAGAAACTGACAGGAATCAATCAAAACAATCGAATTTTGAATTGAGTAAAGTGCAATTTCATTGGATAGCTAAATATCTTTGTAAGATAGAGATTGTTGAAAATTCTATTTTTGTTTTTCAAGTCCTTCCACCCCAGGACTCTAAATTATTGGGGTAAAAAACAGCCTTGCAAGAAAAAGGGGAGCTATTTTTGCTTTTTATGTTTTTTATTGTTAAACTTGTATCCCTTTAAAAACTGAAGGAAAATTTAAAAAAAAAAAAACAAACAAATCTAATGGTGCTTTTACCACAATATGTTAACTACATTAAATGCTAATTAATTATTTTCTGTTATCAAAGCACATAACTAAAATGAAATCATGGTATCTGTTAATTTTATAAGCTAGAAGTCACAATAATGGATTATGCCAATTCTGAAAATTTTTACATGTATCCGGCAACATAGGATTTATCAGTTATCAGACACTTCATTGTACCAGAGATTGTCCAGAAATTTTAAAGACCTTTGCGCCCCTGACCTGGGCTATGGGAAAATAATATTAATAATAATAATGAAACCAATACTGACACAAATGCTGGTGCCCATTCAGATCAAGGGTACCTGTTAGGGAAAAAAAAAAAGTTTGCACCCCCAAATGTCCTGTATCTTATGTAAAAAAAAAAAAAAAAAAAAAAAAAAAAAACCACAAAAAGCAAACAAAAAAACAACAAAAAAAGTGCAAGTGATTTTTCTACCAGACAGCGAAGCACCCCTTTGCTTCCCATGCAACTTCAAGAAGGTTTCCTATACTATACATATATATACGTTCTGGTTGGCAAGCCCTGCTGATCAGAGAAAGTCTCTGCATGTTCTAGTGTTAGTAACTAATTTTTATATAGTTAACGTAGGATAAAGTAGAGTGCATTAAGACACAATATTGTAATCCCTACTCTAGGCACTTGCCTTTAAACTATGTTTTTCAGCCCTTCAGAAGGGTTCTACTACTGTCCTATACAATCAAGTAACTGAAATTCTTGGGAAGACACTTTGCTCCTCATCTTTCTCCCCCCGAAACAATGTTGTTTTGTTTTGTTTTTTTTCCTTAATTTGCACGAAAACAAAAAATTCCATATCAATGTGCCTTGCCCTGGATAGCGATTATTTGTGGAATTGTTGCACATGCTCCTCTATTGAAAGGGGTTTTTCCCTAGTCAAGCATTTGGAGACACTTTTTGTAAATGTGACTTTTATGTCAGCCATCGTCAGTTTCAACATCTAGAACTAAATAGAGAGTTAGTTGTTCCGCAGATAGGAATAGTCTTTATTGTCCTCTGTGGTCAGTGGCAGTGCTATTCTGAGATCTATAGATGCTTAGAATATCAGTATTTTGGATGTTGCTGCATTTTACGATTTATTTGGAGTCTTCCTTTATTCCCCCCTCCCCCAGATATATGAAAATATGCAATACCTGCTTATATCGTGTAGAAAAGCTTAGCGATGATTAATTTTTCTTTTATTTTTTTTATTTGACCAAAGTCGGTGCTGCACTTGACGCAGTGTGTTTTAGGTGTCTGTCTTTGTACTTTTTTTTTGTGATTTTTGAATGCACGTGCGCAGGAAGGGCTCCTCTTAGAGAAGCAGTCAAACTGTGAAGCACTAAGCTGACCCTGCTTCAAGCAATTTTGTTTTTACAACTGTTCCTTTCACAAGCAAGCCTTAAAAAAAAAAAAAAAAAAAAAGACAACTTCCCTTTTCTTCAGCTCCCACACCCCATTTTTCTTAGCAGACTGCAGTCAATCCACATTCAATACAAAGTATATAATGCCCATTTTTATATGCACGTTTTTAAACTTCCAAGTTCTGAAAATTGTTTACTGGTTCTCTCTATTTAAGGAAAAAAAAATAAAATAAAACATTTTGGATTTTCATATGTGTCTGATAAGTGGTTGAATAGTCGTTTGGCGCTGTTGTATGGTGTGATTGTCAGTATATGGTGTCACTTCCTCTAGCCAGCCAGCATACTTTGCCTTCCCCTATAGCACTTAGCTGGGCATTACTTTATTATGACATATGTGCACTAAAAAAAGAAAAAAGAAAAAAAAAAAAAGAAAAAAAATAGCAGCTTTCAGTGCTTCACAGTGAAGGGAAAAAAGCCTAGACAAACATTTTGTCAGAACCTTGCGATAAGCCAAGGTATTACCAGTAAATTGGTTGTATATACGATAAAATTGCACCCTTTTTTTAAAACAAAACAAACTAAGCAATAGTTTGGGCAGTTTTAGTTGTTTTTAGTGAGCATGTTGTAGTCATGACTGCAAAGAGAGAGATTAACTGCCCACTCAGAAGATATGTAATTTGTATTGTTGTATAGTTTTATTGATTACACTGATTTATTCTACCCTATTTTATAATGCAGGACTTTTGTAATGTTGTTTAAATGAGGAAAAAATTTCTGTCAAATTAGCCTAGTGAAATTTCTGATTGTTCATTATAAAGGCAGCGTTCATAGAATGGCTTTTCTTTCTTTCCCACCCCTCCCTCCCTTTGGGAACTGGATTTAAGTTTAAAACTTTCCTGTTTCCTTTTTTTTTTTTTTTTGTAAGTATTTAAATACAGTTATTTTTTTTTCTCTCAATGGTATAGCATATTCCTATGCTTGAGAAGTATAGGTCTACTGAAAAACCATTGTAAATGGACGTTACAGGTATGCTGTATTTTTGAAGGTATTTTGTTGTATTAAGTTGATAAAGCTAAAATTAGGGAACTCTGAACAGATTTGCAGGAAAAAAAAATGTTTTAAAGGCTTTAAAACATTAGGGAGGCAGTCTAGGGTGATAACGAACAGGGGTTAAGTATTAAACACACTAAGTTATATTTTTGTTCATGTTTCATTGTCCAGAAAGCAGCAGGAAACTGTAGTTCAGTTGTGATCAAGCAGGAAAAAAAGAAACACCAACAATACGAGTGTTTAACCTTTTTAGACTCGAAGTCAAGCGAAGATGTGTAAGGAAGACTTTGCTACCCGGGGTGTGTAGACTGACAGACGGAGGCCGTCCGTGTTTGAAGGCCCAGCCCTTGATTCTGAGACACGTTTGAACTTTCTCCTCTCCCATCAAATGGCATTAACAATATTGGCAAAGATAAGTCCCTCAGATAACTCTCCATTTTCTTCCCCCTTTGGGAACTGAAGTCAGAGGCACAAACACTAAATCATATCATTTTTCTGTATACTTCTTTTTTCTGGCCTGTCCCCCTGCCACTAAAACGCTCCTTGTCTGATCACTCGTGGGCAGAGGCCCTCTCCCCAGTGCCACTCTCTCCATTCCAGGGCCTTTTTCTTTCCTTTGAGATTCGAACTAACTGTTCTGTTTCTTCGCCCCCTGGCATGACAGTTACTCAGTGTCAGCCCCCCCCTCAAACCCCCACCCCGCAGTCAGGCCTGGGCTCCGGGCACCCGAGGTCCCCTTTCCAAAGCTTGTAGGCATCACACTCTGACAGTCGAAGTGTAAAGGAACCCAAATGTCCCAGGGGCATGGGATTCAGGGAGCCCACCGCAAGATGCAAGACCCATCTCAAAAAGTTTGTCCCTCACTTTGCAAACCCTTATCCTCATAGGCTTTGAACTCTGTAGTTACGGTGTCATAAAGTATTTATGAAATCTGGATTAAGAAAAAAAAATTTTTTTCCTCATGATATTTTTCTTGGGGGGAGGGGTTTCTAAGAATGGTGCTTCACGCCCTTGGCATCATGTCTCTGGAAATACCTTTTTGTCCCTAGTTGGTGGTGGTCTCCCTCTCTCTCTTCTCTTTCTCTCTTTCTTTCCTTCTTTCTTCTTTTCCTGGTAGCAGGCCTCCACAGAACAAGTTTAAAACACAACTGGCATGGTAATGTAAGGAGAGCTTCAGTGGCACCTCACCCCCCACCCCCCGAGATCTGTCGTAAGTCACAGACAGTCTCATGAGGCTGCCCGGCCCGCCGGCGCAGCTTCCGTTCAAATCCGCTTCCAAGGCCAATTTCGTCCTGAAGTCAATGCATGTATTTACTGTTTGACAGTAAACCCCGCTCTGCCTTTTCCACGTCCAAGGCTGTGCATTCGTCTAATTAGTGTCGTGTATGTTTTCCTTTTATTTTTTCCAATAAAAAAAGCAGTGGGATGAAAATTGCTTTGATATATAGCAGGTAACATTGAAGCTATTCCATAGCACTTAACTGTAGTGAATACTGTGTCACCAATTCTGAAATCAATTTAATGTTTAATGCAAATCCATTACATGGTGCTATTACAGGCTGACAAAATGATTTACACAAATGTGACAACTTGGGCTCAATTCACTCTGCTTTCCAACAGTGTAAATGCATAGCAGTGTTTATCTGCATGAGAACTATGCACTAATCTATCCGAAGAAAAAAAAAACTATATCAACTTTGGTATCTTCTTTCCGTTTACTTCAATCCTTGCCTTTTTGGTCATTGTTATAATGCCAGCTTTAGGACAGAAAGAATTATAAGAAAACCAGCATAATACCTGATATATTAAAATGTAGTGCCTGTGAAATCTGTATTATATTGCTCTTCTGAAGTAAGATTTTTCTACACCGGTAGCCTTCGCTGTCTGTCAGTCAGGACCTTCTGGTATAGGTGATGTAAAATAACCGTACAATATTAATGCATGCGATTCCATAATGCTTAGTGAACTGTATGAATATTACTCAAAATTATGTTAGTCTTTTTTTCTGACTTGGTTCTTGTCAACTAGGTTTAAAGGTATTTCACTGAGGAACGCAAATTCTGTCTTTCTTGATTTCGGCTGTTTTCAGTATTTTGGAGGTATACATTTACTTAAATTCAGTATTACTTGTGTTTTTGTTTTCGTTTTTGTTTTTTGTTTTCTTTTTCTAGGGGACAAGCATGGGTGTTTGATTTCAGAAATCAGTCCCTGGCAAGACTTTTGTCTCAAAACGACCATTTAAATTTCAAGAACTCTGCTCCGAAGACACTGAGAACCTTTCCAAGTGAGGGGCGTTTTCCTTCACCCTCGACTGAAGCTTTGCTGACCCTCTAGCGTTTTCTTAATGGACAGTGTTCAGCCAGGTACCCATGCTTGATCTGTCTTCACACCAGACTTCCTCATAGTAAAAGAGAAAAAAAAATGAAAAAAAAATCTTTACAAAATCACGTGGCTATTTAGTTTCATGCACAGTTGCAATATTTTCTTCAAAGATAAAACTCTGTACAAACTTTGGGCCCGATTCATAAGAAAAAGAAATTGGCTATTAACACGGGATTTTTTAAATATAATTTTAGGGGGTTCTAAATTTGAAATTACTTGCTTCCCAAATTAAATGTTTCATCTCATTTTCTTTTCCTAAGCCAGCGTCATTTGCCTTTTCTGCCCCACAGGGTGACATAATCAAATTAAGGGGGATGGGGAAATGGGGAGCAGATACCAGAAATGCTCAGAAAGATAAGGGGGACCACCTGTGCTTGAGCATGACAACGGGGAGGCAGCAGCTTGCGGGGGGCAGGCATCCTGAGTTCCCCCGCTGTGGGAAATGCTGATGCTACTTAATTCAAAAAACACAATTTCCAAAGTATGGACCACGAGAGGATATAGTGGAAGTACCGCCTCTAATCCAAGCGGAGCGCCTTCGCGGTGGAACGTGCTCCCTGGGGCGTGCGATGTGAACTTGCGTTTCTCCGTAGTTGTGTCAAGGACAGATGGGGCTCCAATGAATTGGGCTGTTTTTCCTGCTGTTTTTATGCCCAGCTTCTTGAAATGACAGTAGCTTTGTCCCCTCTTTGATTCTCTTTGTGTTGTTCTTATCTTTTTACTTTTTACTTTTTTCTTTTTTTTAGTAATAGTCTATAAATTAGCACTTTTTAAAAAACATCTCAACCGAAGGTCGCAAGGCCAATGGCTGCGTTGCGATGGAGGTTGAGAGAGCTGCTCTTCCCCCTTGGTCTCGGACTGGCCTCTCTGCCCTGCGAAGGCGCTTGGTCGTGTCACTGCTGAGGCACTAACGGGCCCTGGAGCTGGAGCGTCATCAGATTCTAGGAGATCCTAAAGGGAGACTTTCAAAGGCGAATGCACAGCCCCCTCCCCTACAACCCTGACCTCTTATCAGGGGCTCTTCCCACCACCCTTGGAAATCTGTCTCCTCAAGATACCTCCGTTTTTTATTTTTGGGGCTTTTTTTCTTTCTTTTTTTTTCATTTCGAATCGTTGGGGGAGGGGATTAAACACGTCCAGGGCTGAGAGATCTGTTGTGAAACTGAACACCCCCCGTGTTAATACGTTGGTTTGACCCTTGTTTTTTATGAGCCGGGCCCGCTGTGCCTCTAGTGTACTTGTATTGACTCTCATAGTTACCCTTTTAGTTTTACTGTGTTCTGTGAAAATTTGTAATTGGTTGAGAATCACTGTGGGCGTCCATTCTTATTCAACTAAATCTCCACAGGTTTTTTGAGCTGGTGTGGATTAGTTTAACTCTTGTATTCAACCATTAGTGCTACCACCTTCTCACATTACAATACAATTACTGGAAGCAAGTACTGCATTTCCTATGCAACAAAAAAAGGACAAATAAAAAATTGCTAATGCTATGGAAGCTGTGTCATCATTTGCTTTGAATCACTCCCGGGTTGGGGTGTTCCAGTGACAGTTATGGGCGTGGATCGGCGTTTCCCCTGAAGACAGCTGTCTTTCTGCACCGTGAAGTTTGTGTTATCCTTGATGGATGTCAGACACGTAGATAGTGCCCCTCACAGAATTCTGATGGGCAGTGTTCGCTTTTTTACCTACTTCAACAAATGCAAAACTTCACACTCACATAGTGCTTACTGTGTGCCTGATGCTGTTCTCAGTGCTTCAGGTGTTGTAGCAGGTTAGGGTCCAATCAGAAACCAGGAAAAGTGTCCAATAGGCTTTCCAGCAGAAGAGTCACCACCCTGGAGTTGGGGAAACAAAAGTGTCCAGAACCTAGGAGCTCCAAGGAGGACCCCACACAGCTGGTATTTGGATCTTTACTGACAAGGGTCACTGTGAGTGTGGGGGGCACCACATAGCTCAGACTCAGACCTCTGAGAGGCTGGTGGAGGGGAGTGCTTGGGGGGGATAGCAGCTGGTGCCAGGACCGCCGAGGAAGACACAGCCAACAGTACTTCTGAGCAGACAAGGCAGGACCAGTGCTGGGAGAGTTGCAGGGAGCTGGAGGCTGTGGGTGCATCATGCTCTGCGGCTGACCAGTCGTGGGCAGGACCTGAGACCAGACGGAAGTCCCTTCTCTCCCTCCCCTCCTACTCCTAGCCTCCTGCCAGCCTCTCTCATTGGCTAGATCTAACCAGAGCCATCTGGCAATGGAGTCTGGAAAATGTCGTGAGAAAACTACCAGCCCCACAGAACAGCATATAGAAGGGTGGCCTTGGAGACCAGAGACAGTAAGTAAATAAACACATATCTTAATCCATTTGCTCCTCACAAGCACCCTGTGAGATCTGTATGATTGCCAATCCCCCTTTTACAGATGAGGAAATTGAGGCAGAGAGAGACTTAATAACTTACCTAAGGTCATATAAGAAAAAAAATGGCCAGGTAGGGTTCAAACCCAAGAAGTCTGGCTCCAACTTCCATCCTATAATCACTACAATAGATTGACTCAATTATTTATTCAATAAATAGTTTTTGAGTACCTATTATGTGCCAGAGACTATGCCAGGGGCTGGGAATAGTAAGTAAGTAAAGACTAGGCAGCTCTTCTTAGGAAGTGTACAGCCTAGTGGGCAAAAATAAGCATTAATTCAAACAAACAGCAGCAAAGGTCAGCATGTAGTTGTGACAAGTGCTATAAAGCAACTGAGACTGGTAAGACAGAATTAACAAAGGGGCAAAGGGGATGAGCAAGGGGCAGAATGTTCCGGGCAGAAGGAGCAGCACGTACAAAGAGCCTGTGGTAGCCCTAAGAGGCGCTTAAAGAAGTCCCGTTTGGAGGAAGATGAGAAAAGAAGAGGAAATATGGTATCAGATGAAGCTTCACATTTAGGTCAAGATATTGCAGGGCCTTGCCGGCATATTAAGGACTTTTGTCCTACCTGCTCAGAGCATCATAAAACATGTATCCGTCAGATGAGGCTAGATCTATGCTGTGACACAAATGGGTCCAAAAGCAGCAGCAGCTTACAATAAACAATGAAGGTTCACATTTTATTTTGCATGCCTGTTAAGGATTACCTGGGGCTTCTATACAGAATCTCCTCACTCTAGGACCCAGGGCAAAAAGCAGCTACCATCTGGACCATTGCTGGATATGTCAGCATAGGGGAAAGGAGCATGGTGAGACACACGCTGGCTTTGAACAATTCCGCCTGGAACTGACGCCACTTGCACTCACATTTCATCAGCCAGAGTGCATCACGTGGTTCAGCAGGACCAGGAAGGACAATCCTCCCTCAGGGAAGACCAGAGCGCACCACTGCAGATTGGTTTGAGGAGAGGAGGGAGGGATGTGCAGTGTGGAGAATGGGCTGAGTGGAGGAGGCCGGCGAGAACACTACTGCAGCAACCAGAGAGAGGACGGACCCCTGGCCTGTGGCGCCCGTGGTGGACTGGAAGAGAAGTGGGCAGATCAGAGAGATTAATAAGGATGTTAATAGCTACTGTGTATTGACCTTTTTTATGTGCTAAGTGCTATAGGTGCTTTATCCCATTAAAGCTAATATTGTCTCTCTTACTGCAGCTTTTCAAAAGGTACAGTTAGTCCTCAAAACACATTTCTGATTTGGGTGAACAGATCAATTTCCCCAGTATGTCCCTTAAAGTCTAAGTTAGAATCAGTTACTACCTTTCAGTTACTACTGTGGCCAATAGCAGGCACTTTGGTCTTTAATTATTTGGAGTTAAGAACTTGGAATTAAAGTCAGTTACCACCGGTCCTTCACTGACACACCCTATGACAGACTGTGTGTAGGTACCAGGCGGTGTGGAGATCAAAGGCACGGGGGCAGATGCAGGACTGCCTGGGTTGAATCTTGGCTCTGTATTTCAATAGCTCTGTGGTGTTGGTGAGTGCCTCAGTTTTCCCACTGGTAAGATGGGAAGAAGAATAATGGCCCCTAACCGCCTCACAAGGCTGCTGTGAATATCTGATGAGTTAACATTTGTAAAGCAGGTAGCAGTGGCCTGGCCCATTGTTAACGCTATGTGAATGCTGTGACCAAAAAGACAAGTGATTCCAAAATGTAGAGCTAAGGCATTCTTCCAGCACATTGATGGCATGTCTTCTTCCTTTTCATTTCCAGGCCTTTATGTGGGTGAATTTTGAAAAAACTTTCATCTAACACCTGCCTCCACTAAGTAGGAAGAAGTAGCATTTAAAATATACTTGAAGGGTCTGAGGACAGACAACTTGGGTTTAAATCTCAGTTTCTCATTTTATTTGTTCTGTGATATTAGAAGCCTCAGTTTTCCTGTCTGTAAAATGGGCAAAAGGATAGGACCTACCTCATAAGATCATTATGGAAGTTAAATGAACTAACGCACGTAGAGCACCCAGCACAGTATCAACCACGTAACAACTATTATTATTTGCAGCCTTGGATTGGTGCCTCCTAAGGAGAGGAACCTGGACATTGGGAGGGCAATATTGTACAGTGGAAAGAAGCCTGGGCTTGAAACGAGAGAGGACTTGTAGTGAGTTGCACATTCACCATCTATGCACCATACTATATTAAACAAGTCATTACACCTCTCTCTGAGTCTCCATGGAGACAGAGGCCCGGATGAGCCAATGAGTACGGATGGCGAGCACGTGCAGGGAAGCCCAGTTCCCAGTGTCAGGCACTGGGCTACGCTGACTAGAACCCAGCCGGAGTCGAGGCCCACCTGGCTCTGCTCCCTATTTCCCTCAATAGTGTGAACTGCCAGGGAAATCCATTCTCATCGGGCAGGGAGGTTGGCCAAGAGAAGTGGTGCTGGTTGTTTTTTTAATCCTTCAAGTTCTGGCTCTCTGGTAAACAAACAAAAACATAACAACAACAACAACAACAACAACAACAAAAACATGGCTAAAGTATAGAGGTTTTACTGGCCTTTAGGGGAAAACAGGGCTTCCCTTGACCTATGAGGAATGAATGAGCTTCTAGTCATCCCTGAGACACAGAAGCCCATCCCATACTCACTTTCCACCTGGTACATTCAGTTTGGATTTCAAGTTCATTACAGGGAGCCTGTTAAAACAAACAAAAGTTACATTTATTTCTACTGTCACATTTAAAATTTTTTCCATTGTGGAAAAATACTATTATGTACAAAATAGAAAGACTTGAGTAACGCATTCCCTTGTACCTAGTATCCATCACTTACAGTTAACTCCTACCCGCTCCATATTCCACCCACTTCTTGACCACCCCCGGATTATTTTGAAGCAAATCTCATGTATCATATATTTCACCCATAAATATTCCAGAGTCCATCTCTAAAAGACAAAGCAGCTTTTATAACATATATTCACAATACCATTTCACACCCCCAAATATTAACATCTCCTTAATATCGTCAATAACCAGTGTTGAAATACTCCCAACTGTAGTACGATTTTTCTTAATAATTTGGCCAAATAAGGATCCAAATAAAGTCCATACACTAAGTGGTTTGTATGTACCTTAAATATATAAATCTATAGGATTCCTTCTTCTCTTTCATTTTCTTGCAATTATTTGCTGAAGAAACTGGGCCATTTGTCCTGAAGAGTTTTTCAGAGTCTCAGTCTTGTGGATTGCATCCACGTGACATAAGTATGTTCCAACTCTAAACTAGAAGCATATTCTCGACCTCGGAAGTGGATCCGATGGGCTGCAGTGCCAAGGTTGCCTCACACACTGTTATGGGATGGACCAAGGAACTCATCTTGGGTGTATGCCCCTACTCAGGGAGCTGTGGCCAAAATAACTGGGCCAAAGTGAAAGATGGCCCCTGTTCTCCACCAACTCCATCCCTCGCTGGTTTTTTTTCTCTGACAGTGAGAGTGGAGGCAAATAAGGGTCTACCTGGATGGAAAAGAACACTGTCTCCTTTGCTACCTATTGCTGACAAAAAAAAAAAAAAAAAAAAAAAGAAAAAGAGAGAGAGAGAGAGGGAAGAAAAAAAAGAAGAGAAAAGAGAAGAGAAGACAAGAAAAGAAAGACAGCTTCTACCTTTAAGAAGAACAAGATGAATAATTCTGGTTAAAAGGCAGCTAAAAGTCTTTCTGTTCTTGCCTCTTTCTACTATGGGCATCCTCTTCCCTCGCAAATGTATGCCCTTGAGACAGAAGTCAGTCCCAGGCAGGGAGGGGGGCTTCCGATCAGCTCTAGGGAGCAGAGGGGCTGGATTCTTAGGGCCACAAGATCACTTCATTGAGCGCGTCTGCCACTTCCACTTGTACCATCACTGATTCTGAACACTGGCCTGGGCCACACTCTGGTCCATGACACACAAAATCTCATTGTGTAAAGCCCTTGCAAGAATTATTGAGTATCTTCCCTGTGCCAGAACTTGGGGCTGGAGAAGGACATGAATCTGAGATCACCGCCAGAGAAATAGAGTCTAGCAGAGGAAACAGACATGAAAACTGAATAACTGCACCTTGGTCCTGTGAGAACCAGGAAGGCATCAAGTGCCAGGTAATCTGGGACCAGCTATGCCCAAGGGAGAAGGAGCCACAAGGAGGAGATGCACAATCTAGACCTTCGAGGATGAAGAAGAGTTCAAGAGCCTGGCTAGAAGATATAAACAGCGGTAGTGATAAAAATAGTAAGAACAGCTAACACGTCCTGGGTGAGCCCTTACTTCATCACACACATCTCTGAGGGCTTTACATGCACTCTCACATATAACCCAACCCTATGAAGGAGAGGCAACTGTTATTCCCACTTTACAGACAAGGAGACTGAGTCACAGAGCATTTCAGTAACTTTTCTTACATATAATAACTTCCTGTGTGTGACTTTAAAATGCACTCAGGGGCTTAAGGGTGGAGCACATTTCTAAATCACAATTAGTTCCAAATGTCAGTCTGGTTCACTGCCCTCTTCCTGGTGCCTAGAACAGTACTTGGTACACAAAAGGTACTTTGTTCCATGATGAGATCAGCAACAGTTGGATCATTCAGCTTTACTTGCACCTCCTGATCTGCTGTTCATCCTTCTCCAAGCTGCTCTCTGCTCAGGAGGTGGACCGTGTGACCTCATCCTTGACCTCACGTTTTCAGTGGGGACCAGCCAGTCAGAAGCCCTGAGGGTAAGGAGGACAGTGATGTCAGGGCATTTATTTCCCTGGCTGTCTCCCTAAGCCCCCACTGGCTGGTGGCATTCTTCAACAGAAGGTCACAGCCCCTCTCGAGATGGTCCTAATTTCTCCTTTTAGATTCTGATAACTACTCCCTCTCCTCATGCCTTTAGGCTCGGCACAGTAAGAGCTTTGGGTACCGCTCTGTCCTTTGTAATTTCTCTATATCTTACTCAGACCTTTGTAAATAGCTTCTTTATTAACCTCTTGCAAATGATCTTGAGTTGAATTTGCCATCTGTTTCCTGCTAGAACCTGGACTGATAGAGTGGTCAAGCCAGAGCAGGCTTCCAGAATCTTCTTTCTCCTAAACTCCAGCAGAGGCTCAGATTTATTCACATGATGGCTGTCAAAACCATAAATTTCCCCATCTTAGTTTATCCTAGACTCAGAAGGCTGGACTCAACCTTCAAAGGTCACGCAAGTCCATTTCCATGCCTCGGGCAAGGAATCCAGCCCCCACCGCCATCCCCGACTGCTCCTGTCAGAGGGAAGTATATCTTACTTTGAAGAGCTCCAGGTAAGGAGCCAACATAACTCACTCCAGTGTCTTCATACTCCCTGCCTGATAAATCTCCCTCCTGTCTAACACGAACCCTTCCCGTTAACAGGTGAAGCTCGCTTCCTGTGTCTGCTCCTCGCAAGAGATGCACAAAAGATCCTTCATTCTTTGAAAATAGGCATTAAATCATCTTTACCTCCTTTCTCTAGCTCTGAAGTGCAGATCAATGAAAGCAGATCATCTGCCCACGCTGGTCCCACGCCGTTGTGGGGGAACCTGCGCTGCAGTGAGCACTTACAGTCGTGAGCTCTAGAAGGATGGCTGGGGTTGGGAGGAGAAGACGGAGCCCAAACCTCCCCTGGAGGACGGCTGCCTGGGGTCCTGCCAGGAGCCCTGGGAAATTCTTCCTCCACTTTGACTTACTGATCTCCTTGGCCGTCTGTCCTCTGGCTTGTTGTCCTCACCCTGAATTCCTTAGGGGGCTAGTTTGCTGGTGGTCACCAGCCCTGACTAAAGCTGCTGCGCTGGAGACAGCTCTGGAGACACCTCTGCTTCCTCCCCTCAGACTCCACCCGACGGGGCTCACGCTGGGCTCGAACCGAGCCAGCCAGCCACCAGGAACAGCAGTGCACCCGGGATCTGACAGCCCTCAGAGCCCACGAACCACTGGTTTCAGATAAATTGTCTTTCGAATTTTCCTTCTTTAAAAAAAATTCTTATTTTATTTATGTATTGTTTTTGTTTGGGGGGAAGTAATTAGGTTTATTTATTTGCTTATTTATTCTAACAGAGGTACTGGGGATTGAACCCAAGACCTGGTGCATGCTAAGAATGCACTCTACCACTGAGCTATACCCTCCCCCCCATCACATTTTCTTTCAAAAGTTTCAAAATTCTCCTCCCCGAAACCTCACTTGAAAAATCCCAATTTCTCACTATGCTGTATACCAGAAACGAACAGAACATTGTAAAGAGAATATACGTCAATAAAAAATAAATAAACGAACATAAAAATCCCAATGGCATATTTTAGACCATTTACCTAGATCTTGAAAGTGTTCTCCGACCTGACACACTTTGTTTGCTCTCACTCCTAGACTGGGAAACGCATTCACACAGGGCCTTTGCCGCATTCCCACAAAAGCACACACGACTGATAAAAGGGGCCTTCCTTACTGTTCCTACGTCAATTAGACGTCCAGCTGTGAAACTCCAGTCAGCACAAGAGTAGGTGCTTGGCTTGTGTCACTGGGTCATCCCATTTAATCGCTAATCCTCCCCGTAACCCAGCAAGGCAGGTGTTATTAATCCCACTTTAAAAAGTGAAGAGACTGTAAGACACAGAAAGATGAAAAAGTCACCCAGCTTGTAAGTGTGAAACACAAGGGTTCACATCTGAACCCTGAGAGGGGTGTGAAATCTATTTAGACAAAGAGAAATGCTAGCAACTAACACTATGGGATATTTATACCCAAAAGGTGCTCATAATTAGGACTTGTACGTGCCTTATAACCCTAAAGTTCTTTCAAAATAATCAAAGAGAGATCTGAATTGTTTTGGCACCACTTGAGTGTGCTAAATTTTTAAAACAGTTCTTGTCCATTGAAAATAAATGGTCAGTACCGTGAGTTTACGAGGGGCTGAGTCGGGAGCATGGCTCACTCACATGTCACTCACGAGGACACACCAGCACATCTACCACACAGGGCGAGAGGAGTCCTGATCCTCCCAACGGATCAGTCCTTCAAAAGCTCTCTAGAAGTCAGGTCAGGGCAAACCCTCGACCACAGCACAGAAATCTGGGTATTTGCCAACAGCAGGGCAAGAGGAAGTCAGAGAGCCACACTCCGGCCCACTGCCCCTTGAGTGACCTGAGCCTCATGGTCTCCTGGGATGGAAAATACACAGGACCTGGACTCAGGGTCCAGTCTGGAGCTGAGAGGTCATGCACTGATACCTGGCCCAGCAGGCCTGGGTCTGCCTTTCTCCTCTGACACTTTTACATCCTGGTTCGCCTCACATCTCTGCGCCTCAGCAGTCCTCATTTGTAAAAGATGTGTGTGTGTGTGTGTGTGTGTGTGTGTGTGTGTCGGGTGGCTCTCACAGAGAGATAAAATTCCTTGTTACACAAAGGAAGGTCATATGAAGATTGACAATTGGATTTTAAGGGCTGAGAGAAATGGAGCAGAGACGGTGTGCCTGAGTCTGCCTCTGCCTGGGGGAAAGGTGTCACCAGGCTCCTCCGTCCCTCCCCCTACAGTCTAACAACCCAGCCTGCTGGGTCCAGAAAGCACAAGAAGTGTCCCCTGCCCTGTGGTACATCTGGCTCACTTCTACTGAGATATTCATTGGCCAAGCCCAGAGGTCCCTTCAGGAAGTACCTCCAGGCCAACCTGGGCCTCAGGCTACTTGGCCAAGGCTTTGGAGCTGGGATGCACAGAGACCAGCCCCCTCTGCACCACAGGCAGCATCTCTCCCTCTGAATGGCTCTGTGCAGGTGACCCCAGTGTCACAGAACATTCCCAACTCCCACCTGGGCAGGTTCTGTCAAAAGGCCGCTTTCGCCCCCTCCACATCCTCAGCTTCCTGCCTTATTGAGGCTGGATTCCCAATAAATTTGTTCGGTGGAGGGTTTTTTCCTGGGTGCCTAGCAAATGTTTCTTGACGTTGAAACATACAAAATGGTAATGTCTCTCTGAGGTAAGAGAATTCAGTACACGGAGGCTCTGCTAGCTTCTTGGGATGGGAGAAGCAAAACTAGCTTCCTTATTTCTAGATTATTATAATAATGAGAGCAAACCTCAAACTGGTGTCTCCATAAATTGGCCTGCATTCACGATGACCAAGTGCCAACAATGTGCCAAGGGGTTCTTTTCCAACTATCTCCTCTGAACAAAAGGTAATAAAATAACCTGTGCTTAGATAAACAAGATTATACTGTATAGCACAGGGAAACATATACAGGATCTTATGGTAGCTCACAGAGAAAAAAAAGTGACAATGGATATATATATATACATATATATATGTTTGTGTATAACTGAAAAATTGTGCTCTACACTGGAATTTGACACATTATAAAATGATTATAAATCAATTAAAAAATGTTAAAAAAAAATAACCTGTGCTTTAGAGCAGAGATGCCACAGAGATACTGAGGACACATGCTCCATTCTGCTCCCTGGGGCCACTCGTTGTTTGTCATCCCCTCCCCCTCAAAAAGAGATACCTGTAAATGAAGATGGAAGTGAACTGGTTGCTATGAGCCGAGCCCACAACCAAAGCCAAGCCCTGGCTCTTACACAACAAGCTCAAGGGGCACTGCTCTCCTTGGCCAGTGTCACAGATTTTCTGAAGAGACCAACTGTTTTCCTCCCTTGTCCAGGGAGGAAATGATACACGAGCTCTAGGGAAAGAAAGGCAAAAAGAGTTTTAGAAGAAAGAGAGGTGGCGCTGAGTGTTTGCCCACCTGGTGTCCCTGTTGGTTCGGAAAGATGGGCGGAGGGGAGGCAGAGAAATACACAGAAGCAAGTCCTGAGGGAGGAGGGGGCACAAGGTGCAAGTGGCAACCCTGCGCCGCCCTGATGGAGACATGGACGTTGGGAGCGTGGATCTGTGGGCCGTCCACAAAAGGCCACCTGGGGAGGCCAGGGATGCCCAGCAGAGATGTCCATGAACGGGCCCACAGGAGTGAGAGAAGACGAGGCGCCCTCCTTGTAAATCCCTCATACAGGGCCTACCCAGCAGCCAGAGGTGCCCCCAGACAGAGCCGCCCCCAGGCATTGGCTGCGATGAGAGGTGAGGCCGAGGGGGCCGCAGCGTCTCTGGCAACATAAGAACAAGATGCAGGAGAGACTGGAGCGTGCCCCCCCTTTTCCCACTGCTGTCCAGCCGCGGCTGTCTCTGCCCCTTGCATTGAGCCAACTCCGGAGACGGGGAGGGGAGAAACTGGAAATGATTTTGAGCTGGATGTGGGCCCGATCATTCTAAATTTGACAGGAATCGCTGATTGGTCTGAATTTACCCAAAAGCATCTAGATTGAGTTGCCTGCCAAAGACAGCTTAGAAGCTGAGAATCACAAACGAAAGAGAGTTACCATTTTTTTTTTTTTTTTTTTTTTACTCACCCAAATGAAGACTGTGAGATGGCAGGCACTCTGCAGCTGTCAGTCACCGTAAGTCAAGGGTACCCTGGCCTGGAACACGGAGGCGGACTCCCTGCTTGGGGTGGGAGAAGAAAAAAATCTCATTGTTTTGACTTTTGTGTAGCAGCAAAGACAAACTGCAAATAATATCTGACCAAGTTGTAAATGTAATTGTAAATGTAAAAATAATAAAGATAGTAACAGCTGCTACCAAAACTGAGCACCGCGTGCCAGCCATTTGCCAATGTTGTTTTACTTAAACCAACGAAAATCCTGCCTGCGTCACAACAGAGAGGTTGCTCCACATGACTGAGGTGGGAGGGAGGACCGGCCACCCAATCGTGCTTTCCCAGTAAGTCCTGTAGCTCAGGGGCCCTGTCAGCTAAGATGAGGAGGAAAAGGTCACGCCTGGAGACCAGGTGCGCGGAGGTGTAAGATTCCTGACTTGGGTACCGTCCCATCTCCTTACTCTGCTCTTCTGACCTCAGTACTCTGGCTCCCAATTGAGGTAGACAGACCAAGGGTCAGGGCTTCGATGTGGCAAGTGAGGCAATTTCTAGCATGCAAGATTGAAGAAGGTGCCAAAACAACTCAGTAATCATGATAATATGTTAGTGCAAATTTTTTTTTAGTAAAAATTAATGCAAAAATATTCAGGACAAACAAAATATCAACATTTGAAATAAAGACAGAGTCACAATGACTGCTTTTTCTTTTTGTGTCAGGCTGCAGTATGGCTCAGCATTGACCCTAAAAAGAAGAAAGAAAACTGTCTTTATTCACAAGCCATATGGTTGCGAGGAAAATTCAAAGAATCTACAGGAAAACTTTCCTTCAACCTGTAAGTGAGACCAGCAGATGTGTTTGTCTGCTCAGGCTGCTATGACATAATACCATTATTTCTCCCAGTTCTGGGGGCTGGTAAGTTAAAAATCAAGGTGCCAGCAAGGGAGGTTTCATTTTTGAGGCCTCTTTTCTTGGCTCCTAGGTGGCCACCTCCCCTCTGGGTACTCATGTGACTCCTTCTTTATGCAGGTTTAGAAGAAGGAGAGAGAGAAAGCAAATTCTCAGCTGCCTCTTCTCCTAAGGCACTAAGCCCATCCTGAGGGGTCCTGAACCTCCCAGCACCCTGTGCATTTCCTACCCGCCTCCCATTAATATTGGCATTTTTCCCTTTATGTATCTGTCTTTATCTCTAGACTCAGAGTCGGAAACACTTCTGGATCCTCAGTGCTGGGTAAAGAAAAGGTGCTCCACAAACAAGCTGCTGAACTGTTGGCTGTGTCAAACTGCAGGAAGCCAAGGGAAGACTGCGGTCAGGCTACAGACACGATGGAAAAGCGGGTGAGCCTGGGGAAACAGGCAGGATATATTGGAAAAAGGAGAGATGGGCCTCTAAGGGGCCACCTGGGACGCCTCAGCAGAAGTAGAGATGTGGGGAACACATAGGAGCCTCCAGAGAAGAGGAGGTTGGGGCCATTTGAGTCTAGACTGCCTCTTCCTCCCAGGCTCTGATTCTTGGGTTGATGGATTGGTTAGGAGAGTCCCTGTACCTCCTACCACTCCGCCCTCCTGCCCTGGCCCCACGTGCCTATGGGGTTGTGATAGGAACAACCCACGCCTCAATGTAGGATCCAAATTCCCGCCTCTTCTGTTATCAGAGCTGCATCTGCAGGAGCGAGTCAGGGAGTCTTGGTGCTGAGACCCATAAATCTGCTTTCAAATGCCCAGAGCCTCTTCTCCCTGCATCTGTGCAAGATACCCTAAAGTCCCTCCTTTCCGAGGAAGCAACCACCCGGCTTATGACAGAAACATCCCCTCTGCAACCAAAGCCCTTGTCCTTGCCAGGCACTTGCTCCAAGAGCTGTTGCCTGACTCACTCTCCTTTGTGAATGGCATTTGGCAACATCGCCAACTCCTGGGGATCCCTCAGTCACGCACCTGGACACCTGGGGGTGGGGAGGGGGGCACGCTCCAGGCTCACAGTCCAGAGGGTACTTCTTCGCCTACCTACTTTTAGTCCCCATGGAGGCCAAGGCACTGCCAGAAACAGCCCCACACCTGACTCTTTTTGAAACTAAAAGGAGAATCGAGAAGATCAGTGACTTACACATTCCTTTTAAATAACCTGAATATAGCTGGAGTAGGCAGAGTGATAACGTCACCTAAAAAGGAAGAAAGATGGATACAAAATAACCCTACAAAAACGATACTGCAGACTATCACAAGCAAACAGCCTCTGCATGGAAAAAAGAAAAATAAAAAAGGACCTGGAAGGAATTGATCAAGGTATCACACAGTATCTTCCAAATAGTCTATAATGGGCGTGCTAATTCTATTTTCCACGTAAGCCTATCTTGCGTGCGTATGCCTCTTGTACACATATCTTGAAAAATACCAATACACATTTTGTAAAGAAATCATATGGATTTATCTGTTACTCTTGTTCTCTGATTTGGCAGACGGAGCTGGCACCTCTTACCCAAACGATTACAACAGCAACAAGCGACTCCTGCCCCACCAGCTCAGAGCCGTCTGTGCCAGGCATGGCGTGGGCTGGGTTGGTAGCGTGGAGGTTATTCGTAACCCTGGTGGCAGCTGCCTCTTCAAGTGGCGGCAGTAGCCAGACTGCAGTGCGCTGCACAGTGAGACGGGGCAAGGGAATGGAGGGTTACTTTTGGTTTTAGAAGAACAGATGCAGGAAAGGTTCTCTGTAAGGAGGGTGCATTGCTTTGCTGGGGCTGCCATAACAAAACGCCACAGATGGGGAGGGGGTGTGGGGCGGGGGGGCAGCTTCAACAACAGAAATTTCTTTTCTCAAAGTTCTAGACTCTGGAAGTCCAAGATCAAGGCATCAGCGGGTTTGGTTTCTTTGGCGGCCTCTCTCCTGACTGCCTTCTCACGGTGTCCTTGCATGGTCCTCCCCCTGCATGCACGTCACATTGTACATCCAAATTTCCTCTTCTCGGAAGGACGCCAGGCAGACTGGACCACAGTCCACTCAAAGGCCTTGTGTTAACTCAGTCACCTCTTCAAAGGCCCCCTCTCCACATGCAGTCACATTCTAAGATACTGGGAGGGTGAGGCTTTGACATCAGAATGTGGGAGCGGGGGGGTGGGGGGACACAATTCAGCCCATAACAGAGGTCAAGGAATTTTTTTTCTTTTAATATGCAATTGACAGCATTTTTAATGCGGAAAGGGGTCACAGAGAAAGAGAGGACGATTGATAGAGGAAAAACGCTGAGGCTGGGGAAGGGCTAGGATGCAGAGCCTGGGTGGAAGGAAGCCCTGGGCAGTGGGGTGGAGGCTTCCACCCCAGTCAGTGGGGGAGGCAAGGGGGCGGAGCAGGTGCCATCATAGCTCACGTCTTCACACGACAGAGGGAACCAGTGCCCGGGAGCTTAAACTGGAACCATTTTATGGACAGTTTGGCCATATATGTCAAAAACTTTAAAAAATTGCATGTGAATTGACCTAAAAATTCTACTTCAGGGAATCTATCTCAGGGAAATAATTAGAGATGTGCCCCAGGATGACTAGACAGATAGAACCGCAGTGTTGTTTGTAATTTTTAAAGGGCAGAAAACAACATCAATAGCCAAACATGGAGGACTAGCTAAGCAAACTGGTGTATGTTCTTAAAACGGAGCCCACACGTTAGTAGGACCTGAGCACGCGTGCGGACGTCAGTTATAGAAGTGTGCTGACTGTGGTGTGATGATGGGATGCTGCAGCCTTAAATGAGAAGAGGAAATTACACAAAGAATGACCAAGCTTTCTTTAAAAGGTGGCAGATACATATAAGAGAGAAACGAGAGTTCATGTGTGGGAGGCAAAGGTTAATGTGGTGGTCTCTGGCTGGGGGAATTTAGGAAGCTAATTTCTTTTTGCTTACCTATAGTTTCTAATTTTTGCTACAGTGAACATATTATTTAAGCAAGGCAGGGTGGAAAGCAATAAAATTTTTTTTTAATGTACCACCTGGGTTTCTTTTCAGGGCTATTTTCCACAAAGAAACCAATTTTTTTATTACCTTCTAAGAGTTGTGTAAATGATGCTGGCAGGTTGAAAATAACAAAGGCGACATGAAACTGCTCCCTGCAGGCTGAGGTGCCGGTGCTGCACCCCCCCCCCTCCGGGGCCTAAGACATCACCCAGCACACAGTAGGCCTGCAAATAAGCAGTTAAGGGGAAAATGGTTGGAGGAGATACTGGGAGCAGGTGGGGTTGCTAGGCTTCCCCCAAAGTGAGACAAACTGTCACACAGCTACCTTCATATGAGATGTCAAATCATGCCTTAGTAAAAATTTTTTTAAATGTCCACAAGCCATGATCCCTGATGTGGTTCCAGGCTTGTAAAAATCTAGAATATTCTTTCTATAAAGCTGTTGAGCCTGTGAGAATGTGGATTCCAACTCCCCGCCCACTGTTCAGGCTGCAGATCAACCTGAACTTCAGCCCCATCCGAAGGGAGGCATTTGCTTTCCAGAAAGCCTTTGGGGCCAAAAACCTTTGGTATCGATGATACATCTTCCTGAGAAATGTTCTGTCCTTTTTTTTAAGCATATTGTCATGACCACTATATCCTGAAGGTATCACTTAGATGTCATGAAATAACAGCCTTTTAAATTCATGTTATGGGCTGGTCCGGCTATTTAATCTTGTTCTTAGATGTAAATGTTCCCAACGCTGTGGAGAGGAAGACAATGGAAGAATATTATTAAAACAGGGCATGAGTCTGATGTCTTTTATCTGCCAGAGACAAGCCAAGACTGGAGATATTTATTGGTTCAGTACTTTGGCAACATGGTATTAATTGTCTTTGAGTGTTTTGATAGGTAGTTAGCGCAAGGGTATTAATGAAAACAGCCCCACTTCATTTTAAAATTAACTACTTGGCCATTGAGCAACAGGAGCTGATAAATGATGGCAATAAATCTGTGATGGAGATTTATGCCCTCGTAACTCAGAGCGGGGCCGTGGGCATGCTCAGATGGGGTGGGGAGATAAGAAACACCAAAAAGTAGCTTCGTCCGGGAGAGCATTTCCCCCAAATTGTTGCTGAGCCCATTAGCGTTAACCTACTACTGGGCTGTCACAGGTCAGTGGATACTTGGCCTCCCAGATGCAGGGGGGCAGGTCCCAGGTCTCCCTGCTGGGCGAGAGGCTTCCTGCTCTGCAAGGAGGCGTTTCCTGGGTGCGTGTCCTGACTCTGCCCATGTCCTCCTGATAGGTGGGGAAAAGAGCCTTCATCCACCTGCGCTCCTGAAAAGCAGCTCCTCCCAGGCTGGCCAGGCTGGCACAGCGCTATTTCCTCAGAGCCGCCCCATTGCTGGGACAATGGGAGACCCAGATGGACATAGCGAGGCGGGAAGGAAATATTTCTTGCACGAGTGTTGTCAGGCTATGGGCTAGGCACCTAATTTACATAATTCCCTTTAATCTCTACAACAATCTTGAGAGGTAGCTCTGATTAACCTATTATTAACTGTTTTAGAGAGGAAGAAGTTGAAACTCATAAAACTGAAGTGACTTGCCCGGGGCTTGTGCTCTGTGCTTACCTAGAGACCAGGTGGCTGGGAGAACATGGGTTTTGAAATCACAGAATCCAAGTTTGAATCCCAGGTACCCCACTCACTAGCTTGGTGATTTTGAGACAATTATTAAAACTTCCTATGCCCATAAATTCTGGGGTTTTCTTTTTTTTTTTTTTTTTTTTTTTTGCTTTTTGTTCTTTGGTCTGTCAATAAGAGATCATCATAGAAATCTTGGGCAGGTTAAATTAATAATAAAATGAAAGTCCACTGGGCTGAGATTGCAAGCTAGGCTTTTCAGATTCAAAAGTTCTTGTATCTAAACCGTAGTCGCTCACGATCTTGGAGAGAAAAAAGAGGCTAGGGCAGGATGCCAGATCCAGTTTCCCAGGAGGCAAGCAGACAACTGGGAGTGAGACCCACTTGTGTGCAATGTAGGGCTCGGACTTGTGGATGGGTGGAGCTGGAGCAGGGTTATCTCTGCCGGGGAAGGTCACGGCAAGGTCAGCAGCCAGGCATACGTGAAGGTGGACCAATGCATACCTGCCATACAAGAATGACAGAAAAGTACCCCCCAAGAAATTGAGAATGAGGGACGTGAGACCGGCCCCTGAGAGTTAACCTAGATACAGCAGTAGCCTCAACCTAAATCTGAGCAAGTTCAAAGTTCTAACAAATGAGTGTCTGAAATCTCATGGTCTGAGAGAGGAGGAGCCTCTGGAAGGAAGATAAGGGGATAATATAGAGGCAAACTCAGTGGCCATGGGACACCCCAAAGAGCGCTTTCTTTGGGGAGCAGAACGACACTGTCCGCTACCTGAGAATTTGCTGCAGAAAGTCATTAACAAAAGTCATTTTCATTGGATGTTTTCTAAAGCAAAAGTCATCTTACTGCAGAAGGACTGGTGGGGGACCATGACAAGGACCTGGGAAAGGAAGTTCATTTCCAGGCCGTGGGATTAACCGAAGGCTCTCAGCACTAAGGAAGCTCCTGACAGTATGGTTAGGGCATTGGAGACCACTGGAGGCAGAGAACGATTTAGAAGAATAAAAACAACGGTCCAGCTGGAGATCATGGATGCAGCGACCACTGGTGCAAATAGTGAGGATTCAGGAAAACCAATGTGTTTTTGGTTGAAAGCTGAGGATACAGAGGTGCTAAAGAAATGATTCCAGCCCTCAAGAAGTCCCGTGGTGGGAGACAGTGAACAGGCATTTAGGGTATAATGTGGCCAGTGTCTGTTCCCAGAGTAGCCCTGTGGAGAGGCCCTCAGGCCATCAAGCGGTGGTCAAGAAAGGTTCCTGGAGGAGCTAGCACCAGAACTGTGACTTAGAAACAAGTGGCAGCTAATCCGGACAACAGAGGGGACGTCCCTGTCACTGTCCTGCTTCAAATCTTGTTCTGTTTAATAATGTGGTTTATACAATGAACCACATCCATGATTCAGCTCCTACCTCAACCCCCAAGCCCATTTCTCACCACTCTCTGCTTTCCATTTGGGCTGCAGATACATCAATTGCTTGTGGTCATTGACATGGCCAGGCTTTGCTTTTCATTATGCATTTCTGTCTGCCTGAAATCCTCCACCACCCCTTAGGGCAGCTAAATTCTATTCATCCTTTAAGAGCCTTTTTTTTTTTTAATTGAAGTATAGTTGATTTACAATGTTGTGTTCGTTTCTGGTGTGCAACATAGTGCTTCAGTTAAACATACATACATTCCTTTTCATATTCTTGTTCATTGTAGACTATTAAAAGGTATTGAATACAGTTCCCATGCAGTAAGTCCTTGTTGTTTATATATTTTATATATAGTAGTTTGTATCTGCTAATCCCAAACTCCTAATTAATCCCACCCCACCTCCTTTCCTCTCTTGTAACCATAATTTTGCTTTCTATGTCTGTGAGTCTGTCTCTGTCTTGTAAATAAGTTCATTTTTGTCCTTTTTTTTCTTTTTTTTAGATTCCACATGTAAATGATATCATATGGTATTTGTCTTTCTCTTTCTGGCTTACCTCACTTAGTATGACATTCTCCAGGTCCATCCATGTTGCTGCAAATGTCATTACTTCATTCTTTTTTTATAGCTGAGTAGTATTCCATTGTGTGTGTGTATGTGCGCGCATGTGTGTGTGTAAATATATATGTGTGTGTGTGTATATATATATATATATAATATATATATATTATATTATATATAATAACTTCTTTATCCAGTTATGTATCAATAGACATTTAGGTTGCTTCTATGTTTGGCCATTACAAACAGTGCTAAGAGTCTTTTAGGACTCCTTCTCTGCCTCCTCCTTTGATATTAAATGTCCCTCATGGACACCTCTGTGTGTATCTCTGTCACTGTCCTCCCCACCTCATGTTAGATTTCACTTTGTGTTTCTCCCTCACTGGACAGTGCACTAGTTGATGTCAGGGATTATGTACTGTTTTTTATCTTCAAAGTACCCAGCAGTTAGCTATTGCTTTATAAATATATTTTGTAATAAGTAGTTACTGAAAGGTAGGCAGACAAATTTAAATGAAGTACTTCTTTTTTCCTGAGGCTTGCCAGATAAACATAGGTCACCAGTTAAATTGGAATTTGAATTCAAATTGGAATTTCAGATAAGCAGTGAAAAATTTTCTTGGTGTAAGTATGCCCCAAATATTACATGGGACATACTTTATACTAAGTAGCATGTGTCTCAAAAATTTCATAGGACATGCTTATACTAAAAGTGTATTCATTATTTATCTGAAATTCAAATTGAACTGGGCATTCTGTTATTTGCTAAACCAGGTGGCCCTATTTCTCCCATTAAGTTTAGAAAAAGGTCAAAAAATGTGAGCAGGAGCATTCTGAAGTGGCCAGTGGAAAAGTGTTCAACCTGGTGCGGAATTTGGCAAAATATTTTCAAATATACTTAGAAATTTGTACAAAGTTACTGGGAATTAAATCCAGTATTTTCAATGACCCAAAGTTGGAAACAACTTAAATGGACACCAGCAAGGGCATTGGTAAAATGAAATAGAGTTTTCTGTGCAATGTGACATCAAGATTAAGAGCACAGGATCTGGAGTCAAATACCTGGGTTCAAATCCAGGTTAGTTGCACAGGATACTGGTTGTGAGACTCTGAGGAAGGTTACTTAACTTTTCTGTTCCTCAGTTTCCACATTTGTCGATTAGGAACACGACAAATGCCTGCCATTGGGTTTCGGGAAGATGAAAGGATTTAATACAAGTGCAGCCCTACAACGGGGCCTGGCAGAGAATAAGGCTCAAATAAAGATCGGTATCATCGTCACCACCACCGTCCTAAATGAAGAATACTATGGTGCCGTTGAAAATGACCTTCTAGATTCACGTTTATTCATGTGAAAAGATGCTCCCATTTAATAACAAGGGAGGAAAAATAATCAAAGCAGCGTATATACAGCACCCATTTAGCAAATCATTTTTGAGCACATCTCTCCGTTAAGCCCACCGTTAGAAGTCAGCAGCTGCAGACACAGTAAGGAGCGAAGCAGAAAAGACCCCTCCCCTCATGCAACTGGAGGATCATGAACAGACCTTACAGAAAATATACACCAATTAAAATATAACTGACATTCAGATGAGAGCAATAGAGGGAAATGAAGAGGCGCATACGATAGGAAAGACCTAATCATCAAGGGCTACTTCACCTGAAACCTGAAGGTTGCGTGGCGTTAGCCAGGCCAGAGCTGGAAGAATGTTTTACGCAAAGGAAACAGAGTGTGAAGCTGTGAAAATAGGGAAATCCAGATGAGTTTAAGAAACTTGAACAAGGTCCATATGGTTGGAGCCTAGGGGATGGGCGGGAGAGCAGAGCAAGGTGAAACTGGAGGGATAAGTCAGGGTTTGATCATATTCAGCTTTGTGAAATAGCTAGAGTCGAATTAAGCAGGGCTGAGTAGTGGGGTCTATATCCTAAGGTCCTCCAGTGCAGTCTCACCAGCTGTCATTTTTGTTTTACTTGCTTGAGATTCTGAGCTCTGTGTATTGAAGAAGAACAAAGCTGAAGAACTGATACTGGTGGACTTCAGGACTTACTATAAAGCTAAGGTAATCAAGACAGTGTGGTATTGATGGAAGAAAAGACAAATAGATCCATGAAAGAGAAAGGAGAGCCCAGAAATAGACCCACACAAATACAGTCAACACACCTTTGACAAAGGAGCAAAGACAGTACAATGGAGCAAAGATAGTTTATTCAACAAATGGTGGTGTAACAACTGGATATCCACGGGCAAAAAAGTGAATCTCTACACACACCTTACTCCCTTCACAAAAATTAACACAAAGTGAATCATAAACCTAAACACAAAACACAAAACTACAAAACTCCTAGAAGATAACACAGGAGAAAACCTAGACAACCTTGGCATTGGTGATGACTTTTTAGATACAACACCAAAAGCATGATCCATGAAAGAAATAATTGATAAGCTGGACTTCATTAAAATTAAATACTTCTGCTCTGCAAAAGACAATGTCAAAAGAATAAGAAAGCAAGCAACAGACGGGAGAAAATATTTGCAAAAGACACGTCTGATAAAAGATTCAGAGCTCTGGGTTGGAAGATCTCAGTGGCTTAATTAAAGCCACATATCTCTAGGGAGGGAACAGGATGGATTCTCCCTTCAGCTCCCACCTCTGCCGTTGAAAAGCTACTGAGTGGTGTCTGTTGCCCTGGTTTCCTCCCACGCCCACTGAATCCAGAGACCCCATGTGAACTACAGCTTCCATCCATATCTCTAGCCTCCAGGGAGCAGTGGCTATGGTGAAGACGCTGGTGTTCCCCTCAGAGAGGTATTTCTCAAGACTTTGGCAAAGGGGATGTCCACTGAGCTCTCCTGGGAAACATAGTTAGGGAGTGAGAGGCTCAGTTGCACATGATAAATTCACTCTAGCATTCCTATCTCTCAGAGTCTTTGGATTCTTTCCTTGACTTGGTATCAAAGAATTTATGACATCTCAACTCTGTTTAGTGTTGGCCACCATTAAGTCCAGATTTCTGTCAACCGACTGCACAAACAATGGTGTCTACTCCCAGCTGTTCGAACTTGCAACAAAATCTGGAGTCTCGGCTAAGTGCATCCATGTCAATGAGTTCAACTTGGTCTAAAATTATGTTCATCTCTCCTTAGTCAAGAGCCTAGAGAATTCATTCCCACACACATTCCCCAGATCTTTGAAGGTGTAAATTAGCAAAGTATCACATGTTGCTTGTTATATACCTTCTACTTGCAGGTTTGACTTTTTACTACCCACCTCCCCATGAGTCTTCTAGATCTGATCCTAAAGACGAGGGAGGGTTGCTCTAATGCAGATCATAAAAAGAGACTTCTTCTATCAGTTAACTCTTTTGAGTGAGGGAGTTATAGTATCTTTGAGCAAAAAACAGAGTCAGCAGTCAAAGGAGAAGGGCTGCTTTGGCTGGCAGGGGACAGTGAGTGAGTTCTCTGAGCCGTCTCTAGACCCCCACCATTCCATGTTTTATCCTATCCGTGCCTTAACTTTCCCCTGAGAAGTGTGACAAGGCTGAGAACTCAACTGATGTAATTCTACAAACCTCAGAGTCTTGCTTTGAATTTGTATTCCATTCTTTCAGCTGTGTGGCTTTTAGTGTTTGGACATTCATTCATTTACTGCCGTAGTAAGCTCCTGGGTGTTACTGTATGTTTTAAATCGAGAATTTGGGGAGTTTAAACTTATTTTCTTTGAATAAACTAGACATGGCCAGTAAAAGCAGTCACTTTATCCTATAGTCCTTGATCTCCTTCTGCCTTGTAAACTGTCCCAGGATGGCAGCCTTGACCTTGCTTCTCATGAGACCTTTGTACAAATGACCACAGGTGATAATTAAGAAATTCTCCTGCCATGAACTATGGGCTTCCAGATTCATTTCTCTGAACCCTAAAAAGATGACCGCTGTCATCACCTCCCCAGTAAGGCAATATAATTAATTCCAGATTTCTACCTTCAAGCCCTTCTGACTTGAAGCCCCTGCTGCATACTCCTTGGGACTAATTTTTGTACTGGGAAATTGCGAAGGACAGAAACACAGTCTAACTTTCATAAAATAAGAATTCTTTGGAAGTTGGGTAACTCACAGGTTTGGAAAATTGTCAGGAACCAAGCAAGGCAAGGCAGCAGGAAAAACTGGCTGGGATGTAGCCACCACCAGTAACAAACAGAGCCATCCTGTGGCTGGTCTCATCAGCCCTCTGTCTTTGCTTCACTCACTCAGAAGTCAAACTTCTGGGTAGAAGCATTCAATTCATTCAATTAGTGACCAAAAGTCATGTGCCCTCACTCTAGCAAGGGAGGGGTTGGTGGAGAGCTGGAATGGTTCCCCTTAAGGCTTCCACCAGAATCCCAGAAAGGGGTTTGGTTTGGGGAAGCCAAAAAGTGACAAATGACAAGGACTGTGGGATGGTGTTCCTTTCATCATGTTGGCCGAGGGGAATAATGACTGATCCGTGGTCATTATTCACATCCATTGGCTCACTGAGCTGTTGCCGCTTCTACATGGTCTTTTGTCACAAGCCCACGCAGGTCACCATGGAATCTACCTCCTCCCACCGGCGAGAGCTCTGTGCCACATCTTTCTCTCTGTGTGCTTGGGAAACCCCTTCACCCACTACCGTGCTGTGCAATGGGAAGGTCTGCGGGACCATGGCGGAGCTGTTTCCCTGGACAATTCGCACGGCTGTTTCAAGGCTGGTCTATTTCCCCCTTTCACAGACTCCCCTCACAGAAGGGAAGACAGTTCTTGACTCCCTCAAACCTGTCTGGAATTTCTGTGCTCTCCTCTCACCCGGAGCTTGACCTAAGGTGGGGAGTGGGAGGCAGGCACCCCACTGTGTCTAGACTCTCCGTGTTTTTCCTGTGAATTGTTTACCTTCCCCACACAGGAGAATCTTTTTGTTGTTGGTGGTGTTCTTTTGTCCTGAAGGTGGGAAGGTCTGGATTTCTATTTCTAAATTCCTAAATCTATTATTTATGCCCTGACTTTCCTTTGTTCTCTGCATTCTACTTGGCTAACCCGCTTCCAAGGCAGAAAACATAGAATACACAAGCTGTTCGCCAAATCAGGGGAAGGTTTATAAGATAACAGAAAATACTGAGTAGGAAAAAAAGTTAAAATATAATAAATAAGTGAAAAGAATATAGAATATTATCCTGCAAACTTACTGTTTTTGCATATCTACATTTTAAATTTTTTTAATTAATTAAATTAGATTCCAGTGTAACTTAAAACCAAACTGGTTGCCTTATGAGATAGTGCGATCTCCATCAATGGAGGTGTTCAGACCTGGTGGAGATAGGATGACCATCTGTTAGGAATGTAGTAAAAGGAACTTCTCCATTAGTGGGAGGTAGGATGAACTGATGTCCAAGGTTTATTCTAAAGTTAATATTTTATGCTTTAATTTATTTCTTATTACATTTCTTATTTGTTCCACAGATTCTGACATCTTAACAAGACTATTTTGAGGTCCCTACTAATTATAAGGACTTAAAATGGCCTCCCTGGTTTCTAATAAATCAATCAACATTTTTAATAGACCTTGTTCTGAGTGCCCAGGATTGGCTATTTCCAATCCCGTTGGTTCTGTTGGCTTTGGTACAACTCTTTCTGTTACAATAGCTTTATTGTTCTTTTCCGTTTCTTCTGGCTTTTTCTCCATAAATCTTCTATGAAGTGGATGTCTGCTTATTTTTCCTGCGTAAAGAGGAGAAAGTATTGCTTGTACCAAGTTTGGGGAAAGCATCTTTTAAAACATCGAAGAAGCCCGAGACTTGAAGCAAAGGAACATGTATTTCAGTTGTAGACATGGCTCTTTCTGGCCAAGTTATTCAACCTCTCTGAGCCTCAGTTTGTTATGTGGAAGGTGAAGATGGTCCCTACTGTAACAACGCAATCAAAGTTAAGCAAAAATGACATGTCAGGTGTGAGATGATCGGGAAGTTGCACTATCATGGCTCCATCTGCTTTTCTCTGCCATTCCTTCCACTCTGCCTTCGTCTTGGGTCAACTCTCCTCCTTCCCCTCCCTCCCCTGGCTGCCTCCCCTGGTGGTAGCAAGAAAGACAGCAGCGTTTTCAGGCTTCTCCTTCACATACTGCACGCTCCAAAGAAGAAGACTCCCGTTGCTGCTGTCGATGAAAGAGGAAAATTCTTTCCTGGAAGTCCCGGCCGCTGTCTCCTTATGTATCCCACGCAAACTGGGTCATGTGTCCATCCTGACAGATCCTTGTGGCCCAGAGTGGGCTGAACTGAACAACTTAAGCCGATCGGAGTCCCCCTCTGGAGATGAGATGGAAGCCACCCCCTCCAGAGACAGGAGCTCAACCCAGGAAGGAGCCATCCTCCAAACGAAGATCCGAGTGCGATTTCAGGGAGAAGATGGAAAAATGGAGGCTGAGGACGCATCTGCCAAAATGGCCCTCTTCCTGTACAGCTCTCAAGGTAATACGAAAGTCACATGAGACTGTGAAAGCAGCAGTGCCTTATACCTGTAGAAGTGCCCGACTCCAACAGGTAAAGTGGCATCAAGGGACTGATTCGGTTTCTGATCCTTGCCTACCACTTCGGACAATTTACACAACTCCTTTGAGACCTAGTTTCCCCATCTGTAGAATGGGGGTGCCACCTAATAATGGGACATGCTCACAAATATTCATTTATTATAAATTGTTTTTAATTGCATCCACACAAGAATTGAGTCAGCTGTTCTAAAACCAGGTTGGGCTAGTGAATTTGGAGGTCCTGTTGGCAACCTTAAGAAAACCACCCCTGGGCACATCGGTATGTTTCAAGTAACCATGGTGCTGAGATTCCAGAGGGCAAGAATGCTTTGTGAACCAAATTTTTAATAACATATAGAAAATCATATTCATGTGTGCATAAGTCATCATGCCCTGAACCCCTAATCTCCATATCTCTGATGCAGAAGAATTAATCTTAGAAGGAATAACTGACAGCCCATTGCTCCAGGCTGCAGAGAAAAATGAAAATGTCCTCTGCCAATGGGATTCATATTACAATACTTCTGCACGTTCTGTGCGATCCAGTCTTGTTTGAATGAACGGAACGTGGTCAACTGTTCTGTTGGAAGATATACATATTTTTTCCTTTTTGTATCACTCAGAATTGTTAGAAGCTAAAAAGAGGCCAATTTCTTGCTAACACAATCTTATCTATGAACCAGGCATTTCTAGGGAGGCAGCATGGCTCAATGAGATTTTTGTCAGATGGTCCTGTTACCAAATTCTTTTTTTTTTAATTTTTATTTTTAATGGAACTATAGTCAGTTTACAATGTTGTGTCAATTTCTGGTGTCCAGCATGTTTCAGTCATACATATACATACATATATTCGTTTTCATATTCTTTTTCATTCATTCATATTCATTTCACTACTGAATATAGTCCCCTGTGCTATACACAAGAAACTAGTTTTTTTAATCTGTTTTATATATAATAGTTAGTATCTGCAAATCTTGAACCCCCAATTTATCTCTTCCTGCTCCCCTTCCCCTTTCTGTTACCAAATTCTGACTCAACTATTTTCTTAAACTCTGCAAGCTTCAGTGTTCTCATTAGGGAAGTTGGGGTGATGACAGCATTTACCTCACTGTAAGAGATCAATGAGATTATGCATGTTAAATGCATAAAAGAGAACCTAACACTTAATACATGTTAGCCTTCCTATTTTGGGATTTCTGAGAAAGAAGAAATGTACTTCTATTGGGAAAAGTGCAGTAGGTTGATGCTTATTCTGATTTTAGGCCCATCGTGGCTGGTATGTTCCAACATATGAGAGTCTGAGACTAACAGTACAGATGGGGCCCCCTGAATCAAGGCTAACCCCCATCCTTTCCTCCCTCCAACTCAGCCTTGCACTGTGAGGAGTCTTGTGCACCAGCCTGGACAGCCCAACCTGAATGTCCAAACTCTGTCTACACTCCCACCCAAATGCAAAGAGTAGCCCCTTATTCTACCCTCTCAAAATCAGGAGTATATATACCCGTGACAAAGTCTGCCATCGCCACTGGGAGATGGACAGGTGAAGAGACTCTACAAACCAAGAAAGCAGATTGGAGCCATTTGGGCAGGAATTCCAAGGAACCTAGTACTAACAGCATGGACTATAAGGGAGCAGGGAGACGTTGGGGAGCATGTTCCCTTAGCCCCATGGACATTAAATCTACAAGGAGGGGACAGCTCTAGGAGGGCCAAGGAGCGGGATCTCTAGAGCATAGGGCCCAGGAAAAGAACCTGGGTCTGAGAGTGGTGCTGATTTCATCTGTTAGAAATGTATTCTTTAGAAATGAGTGCCCAGGGCTAGATGCTTTTTCTTTTCTTTTCTTTTCTTTTTTTCTTGATAAGCACCTTATTGAGATAGAATTCACACACTATGCAATTTACCCATTTAAAGCACACAATTTAATTGTTTAAAGTGTAAGTGCAGAGTTAGGCAACCTCAGCTGACTTCTGTTTCGGGGGGAGGGTGGAATCCACTCTCATGCCACTCAGCACATGGGGCCCGGGGGGAGCATGAGAACGGGAGACTAGAATTGGCTCTTTCTTAGAGGGTCTGTCTTCCCCATAGCCTCTCGTAAGATATGATGCTGCACTGAGTTTGATTCTAATATTTAAAGATGTGAATTTCTGGTACCATATGGCCTCAAAGTGCAAACCAATATTCTCATGATAGTTCAATTAAGAAATAATGATTTTTTTCCTCAAACAGAATGAAAAATTGACCACCATGGACTTACTAAGAGATGGTATGTCAACCTCCGTAATAGTATTTTCCTAGGGGATTTTCAAGGGAAATTTTGACTACCTGAAATTTCTGTCTTATACACATACCTAATCTACTCCTGAAGATGTAAATTCACTCTATAAGGGGGCACAAAAGCATCATTTCACTTGGTCCAGGGCTATTAGATGACCTCAGAGTCCCATAAGCACTGCCTGCCTGCACTCGACATCAGCCCCATCAGGGCGGTCGTTTTTTTAGTTAAAAAAAAAACAACAAAAAAACCCAGAAAAAACCCTGGCACCTCCAGGTTTACATTCAACTATCCTTCACTATAATGCATTTAAATAGTGAAGAATACTGGTTTATCCAAATCAGTTTGGTCCCCAAATTTCCAACAGCATGTAGTCAGAGTTTGGATAGCAAAAAAATTATCCTAAAATTTGTCTGAATTGAGCAGGAACACCCTAGTGTCCTGATAGCAAGAGTTTGGGTAGTGGAGATATAGCCACATGTTTATTTAAGATTATATTCGTGTAATTCTATACCGATACATGGATATTATCAAAATCACACAAAACTCATCATTTTTAATAGATGAAATAAAAATAAATGCAAATAGCAGTTCCAATGACTGTGCTAGTTTTCTGGGAAGTGTGTCCCCACTTTGGAGATCACTCCAACTGGTCAAGAACCAGCGTGTCCTCGGTCACCATGCAGAATGGCCATAAAACCGCCCGATCTATTTCACTGGTTTTCAGAATAATTCTCTGCTCTCTTATATATTCACAGCTATTACCATGCCTCATGCTTGGGGTGACTGCCTTTTCTTCCTGGAGCCTCATTTTATCACTTTATAAGTTTTGATGGTATTAGCAAATTTGTAATAGCTTCTCTCTCCTCTGTTTCACAGTTGATCAAACATTAGCGTTAAATGGGCAGTTTCTGATTTCTCCTTAAAATAGAATCCTAATTGTGTTTAAAACTACCTTCTCCCTGGGTGAGTTTCTCAATAATAATTGCCAAAATGCTGGAAAGTTTCTGTCCTTCAAGAAGTGACAAGCTCAGTTTGGTCTCCTCCTGCCTCATACTGAATTCCAGATAAGCGTCTGGCCTTTGCTGACCCAAGAGAGGCAAGCAGGGACTTCACCCAGGAACGACAGCGGCCAACATATTTGAGACTTTCAATTCAGTCTGATCAACATTTCTGAAACCTTACCATGAGCTTGGTGTCCCTGTTCGTATTAGTATTGGGTTAGGGGAAAGCATTATGTATGTGAAAAATGGCTAATATATAAGAACCAGGTCTTCAGAAAATATTCAGATTTTTCACTTCCTCTTCGTATCCAGCCATCAGTGAGAGGAAAATTAGCTCGTCTATTATAGTGGTCTTCAAATGTATTTGAGCAGCACAAGGTCTTTAAGATTGTATTTGGAACCATCATGTTTGAAAGAGAGGAGAATATTCTGGCTAATTTAGAGGCAGGAGCTCCAGGTCCCACTTACCTGCTCCCTCCTCACCCTTATTCTTTTCTTTGCAGAAAACAGAAGAAGAGTGGAGGATGGTGGGGTGGTGGTTGGTGGAGGTTGCGGGGGTGGTGGAGATTGAAACACATGGACTAAAATCTCTGCTGTGTAAGAAATGATATGCATTTGTGACTTTGAAATGGGTACTCAACCCCTCTTTGCCTCTGTTGGCTTGTTTTAAAGAGCGAACCAATAATATTTACTTCCTGGAATGATTATGAGCCTCAGAGGAAAAGTTTGGCCCCTTGCTTTGCTTCAGTCGCTCTGCTGCAAGCAAGACCTGGTTTCCTGAGTAAGAATAGGACAGCCATTACAATCGCTCTCAACCCAAGCCAAGGTACACAGGTGAGAAGGAAATCCTGCCTGAGGCTCCTTCTAAGCAGCAACACCAACGGGTCAAAACACAGCCTGAAAACTTGGATGTGCAGCCATAAGATTTATGATCCACACTGACTTCTTCCCATCAGGAAGAGAAACCACAGGTCACAGTAACCCAGATGTTCTCCATAAGGTTTTCCTGACTAGTCCACTTTCTCCTTAATGTATTAATAACTTACTTTGTTTCTAGTAAGTACATTTTATGTCTCTCCCTCCTTCCGTAACAGAGTCCTTCTCCAGATTCTCCTTCTGATCGGTACTGCCCCACTCCATGGAAATGATTGTGAAAAGGCTTTGAGATGATCACACACTGTTCACATGTGAGTTACCATTGCTGTATCTTTTGTACAAGTTTATGCACTTCATGCTTTCTAACATCCATTAATCATTGTCTTAGATCAGCTTTGCTTTTCGTTTGTTTTCTTTCAAACATAGCTGACCTCCACCTCATCCATTCCTCTGTAGCCCTTGAAACCGGAATCTAAGACAGACCTACACCTGGTGCCTCTGCAAGGAGAACTTGGCTTTCATTGCTCTTTTTCTTCTTTACCAGCTAGTTTTGTTTTCCTGGAGTAGAGGCAAAATTCCACACCGGATACGCTGCTGCCTGGGATTCATTTCATTACCAGGCCATCCATCGCTTGGAACCATCAATTACACTTGGAATCGTCAATGACTGGTGGCATGGAGATTATGAGGGTGGTGGGCATTCCAGGCCTGGACTCATTTCATGGCCCCCTCTTCTCTCCACCTTCCTCTTCATTCTGGGTTTCAAAATCTGTGTTGTTTTGGGAAGGGGATAATGGTCAGGATCCTGACTGGGCCTGTTGTAAGAGCAGCCAAGGGGAGGTCGAACCTGTGAACAGGTAGTGTAGGCAGCTAGAGGCCAGACTGTAGGTCTCTCTTCAACCTAGGGAACCTTGGGCTACATAGCTGTGAGGTGTGGGCAAAGGGAGGTGAATGCCGCAGGCTGTGCAATGCTCGGGCCTGACACCTCCACCCCTCCGGCATCAGAGGCATTTGCCAACAGCCCCACCCTTCTCTGGAAAGGATGACTGTGGAAGGAAACACAAATAATGGAGGTTGTTTCCGTTCAGAGACAACACAAACCAGGGTTCTCTTTTAGGCAGTAAGTCTTATCAACAATGGCTTCCCTAAGTGCCTCCAAAGTGTCTATCCATTAGGGCCCAGGGAGGCGCTTTGATTCTCCCTCGGAGGGGAGAGCAGTTTAATAAATCACCAGGTGGATGGAGCATCTAAATTCAATAATTGTGAAGTGCAGATAAATCATGGCTGTCAATGCCGACTTAGACTTTATTCATTCCAAATAGTGAAATTCAAAGAGCAATACTTCTATCCAGTATCCAGACACACACGGCTCACAGCCCCAGCCTCTGGGCTCGAATGTCTTCCCAGAGTTGGGCCTCATTCCTGGCTGTCTGTCGGGAAGTGGGGAAGGAGGAGAGAGGTTGAATTACAGCCAGAGAGATGACCCACTCGAGTGACAGGGAGATCGTGGAAGCCCAAAGTGAATAATTCATTGTCCGGTCGGCTGTGTGTCAGGTTTCATCCCTGGAGCTGCTGATGGAAAGGAGATCAGGCTCTGGCATCTTACTCCAGCTGCACCACTGGGCCTTCCAACAGATTATCTGTGGTTGATTTGCTTACCAGCAAGGTGAGGGCGTGACACAATGGTACATGATAGCAGCTGGAAGTTTCGTAGATTCAAGCTGAGGCAAGAATGGGAGGCTCATTCCATGTCCTCCCCCAGATTCTTTCCCGTAAAATATGGGGCATTTCTCACCCCTCCATTCAACTCTAAGTAAGTTTCATGTAAAATGCAAGAAAGTGTAACCCTGATATTTATAAACATGCCAACTTGCAAATGGTTGGATAGGTGTTTGAATTATTGATTGTTAACTATTTAAGCTGAATTCCTCATCCATCAGTTCTTGTGAGAAGCCAGGGGACAGATTTACGATACTAGAGTTTTTCTGGTTAGTTGGCACTTGGCATCTCCATTAATTATGGCCCACATGGTACGGTCTGTAGTGCTCATTGCAGTGCTCCAAGTCAGTGTCTCTGTTATCCCTTTTAAAGGGGGTTCGTGCAACAAGAGCGGCTGACATGAAAAAGAACGGGAATAGGCCGTCGTCTGAGGTTTTGGGGGGCTTGACTGCATCTCTGGCTGCAGCGCAGTTGAAAGAGCAACTTTTTAGAGGCAGACAGACCCGGGCTTCAGTTCTCACTTTGATTCTGGGACCCTGAACAATGTACTTCATTCCTCAGAATCTCAATTTCTTTATCTAAATAAAAGGGAATAATCATAACCAACTGGATATAAATATATTCATGTATATACACATGTGTGTAGATAGATAGATGGTTAGATAAGGTGCAGTATAATGCCTATGAAATAATAATAAACAGCCATAATTCTGAAGCAATAAAACACAAGCTATGGGAGGGAAGAGATCTTAGTCCGGTTTATTCACTGTTAATCCCCATTGCCTAGAATAGTGCCCGATACAGAGAAGAAACGTAATAAATATTTGTTGAACTAATAAATGAGCATGTTCCACGTCTCAGACACTGAGCCCTATGCCATTGCATCTTACGAGAACCCTAAACGGCAGGTTTTACCAATTTTTGAGATGAGGTCACTGCGGCTCTGAGAGGTTAAGCAATTTTCCTGATGTTACCCAGCTAGTAGATGCCCAGTGAATGGCAGTTTCTAGTCGCTCTTCTCCTGCTCTCACTGAAAGTTGCAGTAAGTCTTGAGATCCGGCTCTACTAAGGTTTATGGGCCCCGTGGCCGTGTGATCACATGTAGAAAGGCACACGCTGTCTCAAGGAGGCTCTCAGTCATCCCCACAAGAGGGAGAAGTCGTCAGAGACTTCTTTCCCCTTTGAGTTTCACAGATGAAGGCTCAAAACTGAGCAGACTCCCCCCAAACCAGCACAGGCTGCAGGAGAGAAGATGGGTGCCAATTAGTGATGCTTGGGGGATCTCCAAGGATGGGACAAAGGTGAGAGCCCAGCAAGGGAAGGGCACTGAGGTGCCCAGGGAAGGGAAGCCCTTCTTCCTTCTGTAGGCCAAGTCCGTGACTCCAACTCCAACTCCGTCCTCGCTTTCCTGAAGGACATCACTCAGCCGGCAGGGAGATGAGGAGCTGCTTTTGGACAATCCTGTTTGCCAGCTGGATCCATGAGAGGTATCTGGGGAGAGGCTCCTGCCTTTTCTGATAGATGTTGGGATGGAGTGTGTGTGTGTGTGTGTGTTTGGCGTGGAAACCATGAAGGCAAGGCCTGCACTTCTTATTGTACCCCCGCACGTGGCACAATGTCCAGCACATGGCAGACAGGCAGCAGCTCTTCACTGAATAGATGGGTTCTGGTCCTGCCCCCAGCCGGTATAGTTACTATGAATTACGTGCCCTCCGTCAGCCAGGCATTGTGCTCCTTCCCCTGAGAAATAGCACCAGCCTCGCTTTATAAATGAGGAAACTGAGACTCTGGAAGTTTAAGTAACAGTCCAATGGTTACGTGGCTGGTGAGTACTATGGGCCAGGGTTCAAACCTTGACTCTCAGACTCCAGCTTGTACCCTTTGTAACAACTGTGCTGCCTCCAACACAGCTGCCTCCTAGCACACATCCAGCTACGCCTGATCCAGGCTTTCTCAACCACAGCGCCACTGACGTTTGCAGCCAGACAGTTCTTTCTTGTGGGAAACTGTCCGGTGAATTGTAGGGTGTTGAGTAACACTCTTGACCTTTATTCAATGAAGCCACTGGTCTCTCCCCACAATAAAAATGTCTCTGGACATTGTCAAGTTTCTCAAGGGGTGGGAGGCAAGATCTCCCCCAGTTGAGAACACTGTAACCCTTCTGACTCTTCCCTGCCCCTCCATCATGAATTGTGGAGAAGCCAGTCCCTTGAGACACCAAACCTCATATATCCAGATGCCTCCTGGACATTTCCATTTGAAAGTCCCGCTGCCCCTCATTCCTAAAACTGAGTTCATACCCTCTCCTAGCCGGCATGCTTATCTTTCTGAGTCCCCGGCCTCTGTGAATGTCACCCCATTTACCAGTTGCCCAAGATGGAAATTGGAGAGTCATCTTATCCTTTCACATCTTCACCATCAGCCACCAGTCAGCCCCGAGTCCTGGCTGTTTTACCTCTTTGCAGCTCTTGAATCTGTCCATCTCCCTCTGATGCCACTGCCACCCACCATCATTTCTCACCCAGCCTCCTAATGGGTCTCCCTGAGCCCAGATTTTACAGATATTCCTGTATCTCTAACTCTCTTCTCCGTAGCACAGCCAAAGGGTGTTTCCCCCCAAATGTAGATCTGACACTGACATTCAGTCGTTGGTGCTAAGTCTCCTCAGGATGAGTCGAAGGCTCCTAGCATGGATTGTAAGGTCCTTGACGACTTCTCCACTCCAAGCTTGCCCCCTTTGTCCTTTGTACTCCGCGCTCTGGCTATATGGAGCTCTTCCAATGTGCCAGGCTTCCTAGAGGCTCAAGGAGCAGGATACACAGGAGAAGGCTCCACTTTCTTCTACCCTGCTGCCTCCTTTCTTGGGGACTGCCGCATGGCCACCCCTTTCTCTATACCTGGCTCATACCTCAGTTCGGATAAGACAGGGTAGTAATTCAAGTAAACATCCAGAAAGGACTGACTCTTTCAGTGTAATGAAGCCCAGGAGGTATGGCAAGAGAGCTAAGTTGGACAGTAGGGCAGGATGCAAGGTTCAGGAGAGCTAAGGGGAGGGGGGCCGGGTTGCAATAAGAAGTAGGGTGATCGAAGTGGGTTCAGAGTAGGTCTCTCTGAGAAAGTGCAGTCTGAGAAAGAGTTGGAGAGGGTAAGGGAGTGAGCCGTGCCCATACAAGGGGAAAGCCTTCCATACAGAACAGCACTCAAGCAAAGGCCATACTATGTAATTGCACCGTGCTGTCTGAGGTACATGAGCGAGTGGAGACTAGGAGATGTCAGGTGGTACTGGATCCCCTGTGCCCGGCACAGAGCTGTTGTCCAGTAAATATCTAGGTGACCTTACCTGGCTGCTTGTGACAGCTTTCGGTGTACATCTGCAAGCAAACTTTTTCTCCAGAAGAATGGTCAGGAGTAGGTTAATGGTGACCTTCTCTCTGACTTTCTATTGTCTCATCTATGAAATAAGGAGGTTGGGCTATCCTGCTCCAAAATGCCATCACAACAGGAAAGGGAGAGAATCATTTCTATCCTGCCTATACCACAGGGTCATTGAGATATTCCTTGACGGGTTGGGGGAGGGGAGAGAGAGCTGAGGCCCATTAGAAAACTTGGGCTTCTCTACCAATGAACTTATCCTTTCTGAACCTAAACTTCTTCATCTGTAGAATGGGAGTCCCAACTACCATCCCACTTACCTTCTGAATCGGTGTGAGCTTCTGGTACAGTAACACATGTATCATACACAGAAGGTCTATAAATCATGAAACAGTATGTAGGGTTATTATTATCTGAAGGTCAAAATGAAATCCAGTTGTGAGCCTTCCAGTCTAGGGAGCACCTCCTAGCAACTCAGAGTGAGCTGGGAGGTCTTGGGCATGTCCCTTCTCTAGTTGCTGAATGACATCCTTTCTCTGAGAACTGTCCCCCTCCCCATCACGGGGAAGGAGTCACATTTCTAGCACACGCCTGAGCCTTCTCAGCCTTGGTTGATTTGGTGACTGACCCAAGCTGAGCCGGTAAGATTCCCTCTATGCAGAAAATACACCTGCAAGACAGAAGCTGGGGCTGGGCTAGGAGCGGTCACTGGTAGACTTCTAGAACAAACGGCGTTCACCTCCTGCTCTTGCAGCCCCCTGGCTCTCCCCTGCCGAAGGCCTAGTGTTTCAACTTTGCTTTCAATTCCATGAGATACTAATAAATCCCTCCCCAGAGGCCTTTTTCACTTGAAGTCAGTTTCAGGTGGGCTCTGTGGCTTGCAGTCGAAAGAGTTTCAACCAGCTCTGAGCCAGCCGTGTTGGTCTTCCAGGGATTTCTCACGGCTGCACTCAGAACTGCAGTGTGAAGAACCTCCCTGACTTCTCGAAACTTGCTTTGAAATTTAAGACAACCTTTTCCAGACTGTGTGCCATAGAATACCAGTTCCATGAAGTGAATAGTATTACACGGACAGTGGGTTGGTTCCAAGTGAAAATCAATTTAAGAACAGCCAGTAAAGCAAGTTATAACAATAGGACCCATTTATTGAGGGCTTGCTAGACGCTGTTCTGGGCGCTTTACGTATGCTAACTTGTTCAATTCTCACGACAACGCTTTGAGATATGTACCATTTATTTGGGCCATTTTATAAATGAGAAAACTAAGGCACTAAGAATTTTTAAAAACTTGTGTGAATTCACACAGCTGGTAAAGGGTGGAGCTGGGTTTTGAAGCCCTGCGTCTGAGTCTAATAGAACTTTCCAAATGAGAGGAAGTATGCTCTATCTGGGCTGTTTAAATGGTAGATCCTAGACACATGTGGCTGTTGAAATGTGGCTGGTGGGACTGAGGAAATAAATTTTAAATTTTACGTAAATTTAATTAATTTAACTTTAGGTACCCACATGTACTAATGACAACTGGATTGGACCATGCAGGTTTAGACCGTGTACTTCTTGCCACTATACCATCATAGCTGCATCTTTCCTGCAGGACTTCTCAGAGAGTTTATGCATTAATAAGTGCTGTGATGCTCAAAGAGGAAATAAAACATCTCCAAGGGCATACAATCGCAGAAACGTTTCTACCACGGGATGTCTTAAGGGACGAGAGTTCCACTGAAGACAGTGACCAAGGGGCAGTGTCAGTCAGGGTCAGCTCACCTCTGCCCCCTCAGGGAGCTGTCTGGGAGACTGACACCCTGTAGCCATAGCAGACGCATGCCCTTGCAGTGGGACAGAGGCTGCTGGGTCCCACGTGCTTCTCTGAAAATTCCACCTCGAGGATCACTCCCCCGGCACAGAAACAAAGACATTTGCTTCCAAAAGCACAGAGGTGGTAAGAAATTAGCCTCACCCCATGAACACATCCTTATTTTATACAGAATAGATGAATTTATTTAAATTGATAAGACATATACTTTACAAATTGCGAAGCACTTTGACTTACAGCCATGCTACTCAAAGTGTGGTTCCCACCTGCAGCAGCAGCCTTGCCTGGAAACCAGTCAGAAGCGTGAATCCCTCAGCCCACTCCACACCTGCTGAGTCAGACCCGGGGGTGGGACCCAGCACTCTGTGTTTCCACAAGTCTTCCAGGTGAATCCCATGCCCCTTCAAGTTTGGAATCGTTTACATCTCTTTGTCTAATTTCATCCTTAGAACTGATGAAAGAGAGGTCCAGGGAATTTAAATAACATGCTCAAAGTTACACAGCTGGAAAATTACTGAGCTGGAACAAGAAACTAGCTCTCAGCCAGTGAATTGGAATCTGCCCGGAGGTCTTTCAGATCTCCTGGGGAGCGTCCCAGCGGCTGGCTGACTTTCCTCCCTGCAGTTTCGAGGATTGAGAGGGTGTGGTGGCCCTGGTGTGGAAGGGCCGGCAGTACACTCCCCTGAATACTTTCCTTCCCATCCCCCGAACCCAACTCTCTACCTCACTTCTTGTCCGCTTCTGGTTTATGAAGTACACCATCAGCAGCATTTTCCTTCTTCCCTTTCCTCTCTTGCCCCTCATTCTCATTTGAAGCTTTTATACATCCCTAGTCTCTCATGTGGGAAAGTAGAAATTTAATAGGCATAATTGGGGGTAAATAGGATTTCATGGTTAGGAAATGCTGGATTAGGGGTGAGGGTAGCTCAGTGGTAGAATGTCTGCTTAGCATGCAGAACATCCTGGGTTCAATCCCCAGAAACTCCATTTTAAAAAAAAAAAAGAGGGGGGAAATGCTGGATTAAACAAAGTAGACTTCTTTATCACAGGTCTTCTCAGAGCCTTTGCTATGAAATATGCGAAGCTCCACAAGGAGGCTATAGCAGGCAGTATTCACTATCTCGGAGGACCACAGTCTTTTCATTCAGAGGACCTTTCAGGAGACTAGAGTTCTGCGGGGGATGGGTCCTTTCCCCACGGCAAGCAGCAGAATATGAGCCCTAAGTGAATAGGACAGGAGACAGTTAGACTTTGAGGATCATGGTAAAGGATGGAGAAAATTCCAGAACACAGAATTCCCATTTCACCAATCTTTGCCATCTCTAGCCCATCCTCAAATGTAGCGCTAGCAGGGATCTTTCTAAAGTGCCAAGTTTGTCAAGCAGAAAAGAGTAAAGCCAGGAAAGTATCAATACTTGGGGTTGAGGCCCCACAGTGAGTGCCCCCCAACACTGCCGGGGGTGGGGACTGGAGGTACTGGAGGCCCCATGGGGCCAGTTGTGAACCCTTGAGTTGCTGGGTCACAAGGAGGTGGGGGGAAGGGTCTCAGGTCGGGGTACAGGGTAGCTGAGTCAGGGAAGGGTGTGTGGGTATTCTGAAGGCTCGAGGCAAGAGTGTTCTGTCAACTGTGGAATTATTTCAGTGTTTGACAATCAATACAGCTATTCTGGTACACGCCAGCTAACCATCAGCCCTGAATTCAGGAGCAGACCTCAGGAAATCTGTGTCCCTTCAAGGTTGTATTATCCAAATAAAACAGTACATATAGCACTTGGGAACATGATAAACTACAAAGCGTAGTTTTCCACAAAAACAATGAAACTAATCAACTACGTACATTATCAAACACAAGTTATGGTTCTATTGTTCTGTAACAATGTATATCTCAAATTTTGGATGAAGATAAATTCTGTTTCATTTTAGATGTCTGTTGATTCTACTTGGTGAACTCAAAACCCACATCTTTCTATAGGAGAGGTCACACAACCCAGGCACAGGTCCCTGATTTGGTGGGCTGCCCATAACAGGACAGAGAATATGCAAATTCAACTTTGAAAACCTTGGTGCTGGTTCTGGCTCTGCCACTAGTTATACGGCCTGGGGAAAGTTATAGACCTTCTCTGAGCCTCTGGAAAATGGGGAGAGTCATGATAATATGCATGAAAGCAACCGATATAACACATAGGACATAACATGCTTTCAGCAAATGTTGCAAGAACTGAAAAATCATTACTAAACCTGGAAAACTAAAAAGGTCAACTAACTAGCTAACTAACCAAAAAACCAGGTGCACACATACATACCAGCTCATTCTGGGCCACGGGCCTCATTTGAGGAGTAGACTGCTGGTTTGGATTTGAATGTGGCAAGGAATCTGAGATTAACTGCCTCCCCAACTGTGCATCCTTGCCTTCAGTTAAGGGAAAGCAGATGTACAGGAAAGGAGGTACCAATCTGAATGACAAAAGCTGAGCTGGAAGAAAGCACACGAAATCCTCATGGGCAAGGGCTCGTGATCTGGCAACTGGGTGGTGGACACATAGTATATTAGAAGCATGTATCAGTTAGCATTTGCTAAGTAACTAACCATCCCAAAACTTAGTGGCAAAGACCACATAGTTAGCTCACTGTTCTGGAGATCAGAATTTGGGGCTGGGTTCGTGTGGTCTATTTTGTTTTAATTGAAGTAGTTTGGTTTACAATGTCATGTCAATTTCTGCTGTACAGCATAATGTTTCAGTCATGTATATACATACATATATTCATTTTTATGTTCTTTTCCATTATAGGTTACTACAAGATATTGAATATAGCTCCCTGGGCAATACAGAAGAAACTTGTTTTTTATCTACTTTATATATGGTAGTTAGTATCTGCAAATCTTAAACTCCCAATTTATCCCTTCCCATCCCCTTCCCACCCTGGTAACCATAAGTTTGTTTTCTATGTATGTGAATCTGTTTCTATTTTGTAAATAAGTTCATTTATATGTCTTTTGGGGTTTTTTTTTTGTTATATTCCACATGTGAGTGATATCATATGATATTTTTCTTTCTTTCTGGTTTACTTCACTTAGAACAATGATTTCCAAGTCTACCCATGTTGCTGCTAATGGCATTATTTTATTCTTTTTTATGGCTGAGTAGTATTCCATTGTATAAATATACCACAACTTCTTCATCCAGTCATCTGTTGATGGACATTTAGGTTGCTTCCATGTCTTGGCTATTGTAAATAGTGCTGATATGAACATTGGGGTGCAGGTATCTTTTTGACTTAGAGTTTCCTCCAGATATATGCCCAGGAATGGGATTGCTGGATTATATGGTAAGCCCATTTTTAGATTTTTGGAGGAATCTCCATACTTTTGTACACAGTGGCTGCACCAAACTGCATTCCCACCGGCAGTGTAGGAGGGTTCCATTTTCTCCACACCCTTTCGAGCATTTATCATTTGTGGACTCTTTAATGATGACCATTCTGACTGGTATGAGGTGATACATCACTGCAGTTTTGATTTGCATTTCTCTGATAATTAGAGATATGTGGTCTTGACTGGGCTCACTCATGTGTGCACAGTGAATGCAGAGTCAGCTAGGAAGGAGCTGGCCTGTGTTGGCCTTGGTTGAGATGGCTCATTCCTGCTGCACGTGGTGCATCATCCTCCAGCAGATTCATCCACACCTATTCACACGACAGCTGAGCTGGATTCTATGAGACAGTGGAAGCCTCCAAGACCTCTTAGGTCTAAGTTCAGAACTGGTGCATCATCATCCCTTCCACTGTGTCCTGTTGGTCACAGCAAGTGACAAAGCCAGCATAGATTCAAGGGGTGGGAAAGAGTCCTCATCTCTTGATGGGAGGAGCTTGATAAAGCCAGAGTCTACACCCATCCTAGCCAACAGCTGTCAGGCAGCCCAGTAGACCAGTCCGGGTGCACTTTACCTGGAGTTTGAACATTAAGTGAAAGGAACCAGGAGAGTGTCTCTCCATCTGTTCCTGCTACCTTGCTTGCCCCGTGCAGTCCGGCCACTTCCTTTCTCAAGCCTGGCAGTTCAATGGCTCTCAATTCTGTACATTACCTCCTGTAGTGGGTGCTTTGGTGCACTGCCCAGGTCTCCGCCCAGGACTGGAAGTGTTGCTTGCTGATGGCCAGAGATAAGTCCCATCGCAAGAAATGCCATTTGCTCATGAGGTTATGCACCACCCCTGGCGTGGCCTCCCTTGGGACAACTCTGAAAGGCCATGCCTTTGGCATCACAGTTAACTTCTCCCTCTGCCAAACCTGCCTTCCCCACTCCCTCACGGGTTTTGTCACCAAGAGCACTCTCTAGTGAAAGTCCTGCAAAAAAAAAAAAAAAAATCTCCAAGAGACTCTTTCCTGGGAGCTCAACTGAAGATATTCTGTACCCCTTCAATAAATTACATTTTTGCCTAGGCGAGTCAGTCAGATTCCATTACTCACAGTCAAAACCTTTTACAAGATATTCCAGTCCAGGATCCTTTTCACTGCACTATTTTCTAATTCTTTTCTGCTATTCATTGAGTGCTTACTCTGACTCCTCAAAATAACCCTGCCATGTTGAGTACCAGCATCCCCATTTAACAATGGAAATACTTTAACTCAAGTACCTTACGTGGATTGCCTGAGGTGAAGAGCTAATAAAGCAGAACCCTTAAGAAACTTGACTTTGGAGCCAGGCTGCCTGGGGATAAGTCCCACCTCTACCCCTTCCTACCTCTGTCACCTTGAGCAAGGTACTTGATCTGTCTGTGCCTCAGTTTCCTCCTCTGTAAAACGAAGCTAATAACCTGTCTCATTGTGTTGCTGTGAGGGTTAAATGAGTTAATACTTATAAAATGTGTAGAATGCTGCCCGACTAGCAGTAAGCCTTGCGTAAGTGTTTGCTATTATTGCTATTGTTGGCATTAGTTTTAGTAGCAATGACGTTCAGAGTTTTCTTTCTGGTTCCAAAGTCTATGCGTGCTGTGTCTTCTGCCTTCCCCACGTGAGAATCCTCTTTTTGTCCCTTGGGCTCAGGATGCTGGAACTCGAGCAGAGTGCCGTGTATCTCATCTGAAAGGGGACAGCCACGCCAGCTCTGCTGACAGGGCTCCTCTTTGCCGGCCTTCACCTTTTTCTTTGTTGCAGATTTGATCTACTGTCTCCTCCCCACTCACTGGCTTTGCTGTAAGTAATTGTCTTCTTGGAACAACCTGAGAGGTGCTCCTGTTTAGGGAGTCCTGGCCTGATGGGGGTGTAATTTGTTAAAGTACTTTTATATACAACAGACTCCCAGAGGGCAGGGTGCTACCCAAGGAGCTAGTTTAATTATTAGGCTCATTCTCCAGGGCATTCTTAATCTCAGGCCCTCCTGTGTTATCTGTGCATCTTGTGATGGGACACCACGTAAATATCAGAATCAATAAATTAAAAGTTTTCAAGGATGGAGGCCAAGCAACAGTAACCTGTTTAATGGGCACCAAAGTCAGCTTCCCCTTAGAAACCTTAATCTTAGAATAAGAAGCCTGGGCAGTGGGATGTATTCTTGTTATGGGGACACGCTGTTCTGAAATTAAAAGAATGTAGGTTGGTCTTACAATCTGGGGCCTTGTAATTACGAGGGGTGACTTGGTTCTTAGTGAGAACAGAAGCATTCCCAGGCTTAACCAACTTCTGTTTGGAAACCGCAGTGCCAGGGTGAATGTGGAAGACAAAGGTTGACCGAGCACCCGTAAGGGTGTTGAAGGTACAAAGAAAGGGGTGCCAGAGTCCTTGCTGTCCTGCCAGCAAGGGAGGTGGGGACAGACACAAGAAAAGCGTCTTTCCAGGAGGCTCGGGGAGCTGTGGAGGAAGCACATGGAAGGGTGTCTAAAGCCAGCCTGGGGGCAAGGGAGGGCTTTCCCAAGCTGAAGGTTCTCAGGATGAGGATGAGGATAGCAGGTGCAGGAGCAAATCATCCTAGATAGAGGAAGATGCTCTCTGAATGGCACTGATGTGTGAACAGCTTTGGTTGCTGCGCAGATTTCCTAAATCCATTCCCCCACCCTCCACGCCCACTTCTCTACCAGCATCAGAGGGCAGGCTCTCCCCGTCTCCCACCTGGATCCCTGCAGGGCCTTCTTGCTGGTACCGCTGTCTCCTGCCCTCTCAGAGCCTTCCCCACCACTGCCTCCACCCTCCCCAGTCCATCCTCCCTTGAGCAATCCTGTCCTTACCCCTCTTCCCAAAGCCCTTTAAAGGGGCCTCCTTAGCAGGATAAGATCTAATCTATTATATATATATATATACCGTCAATTGCCAGGCCCCCTGGGGAGCTAATCCTGTCCTCCCCAAGGAACTTATCTCCCACCCTCTCCTATCTTGTGCTCCAAGGACACAAAACAAAAATTTGAGTGTCATCAGAGTGCCAGGCACTGCGCTGAAGGCTTTTGCTTTATATATTAGGTCATTTAGCCTCACTTTACACATGGGTCTAAAAGTGAAGCCCATTTGACCCCACACACATATGGGCTTCCTAGAGCTGTCGTTAGAATTAAATGTAAAATTCAATTTTACATGTAAATTCAAATTTACATGTAAAATGTAAATTAAAAGTTCAGACTTAAACTAATGATTTTTAAAAACTGGAGAAATAAAACTCTATGTTAGTTACATAAAAAGGAAAACATTTATTCACAGTTATAAAATTAATAATCCACATACCCAATGCTTCTGGATAGTAAACAATCGCCTGGAAATACTGATGATAACATATTACCTTCTTTGAACAAGTTTTCCCTTGTTGAGTACCAAACTATGTCAGGGTAACTTGGACTTTATTAAAAGAGAAATAATTTTGAACTAAAACAAACAAACAAACTTTAAAGTCACCCAAAAGGCCTGGAATTGGCACCTGGACACCATGCTCGGTCCCCTGAACCCTCCTCTGAGCTCATTTCCCATCTGCCCTCCTCCTGTTCTCTGTGCTTCAGCCACACGGGCCTCTTTGCTCTTCTCTGATGGGCCAAGCATTCTCCAGTTGAGAGATTTATTTTGTTAGCTGTTCCTCTGTCTGGAAGTGCTTGCCCATCAGGTTTTTTCATGACTCATTTTTTTCACTTCATTGAGAGCTCTGCCCAGATCTCACCTGCTCAGAGAGGACTTCGCTGAGCCCGCTCTCTGACATATCCCCATCTTATTTGCTCTCTCTTTCCTGTTACTCTTACCCCTAGCCTTACCACTGCCTGACATATTGCTTATTAGTTATTCGTTGTCCTTACTCCCTGGGTTCCACAACGGTAGGACCTGTATCTCCAGAACCTAGAACAGTACCTGACATGTAGGAGACACACAATGAATATTTATGAAATGAATGGAGGAACGGCTCCCAATGCTCCAAGGCTTAACTGTGACCTGACAGAGACTATTGCAGCAACTGAAACATGTGGGGTCGTGCAGAAGGTGACCTGGGTTATTGGTGGACAATGGAAGAACAGGAGGTGTGGAGGCAAAGCGGGTGCTGTTCATCTAACGGTGATCTGACAGGGTCACCCCAGATGCTGTGATGGCAGCCCCGTCACGTATGGAGGTGAATATCTTATCTTTTTATCCTGAGCCCCCAGCACAGAGTAGATATTCAACAGATGATTAAAGCATGGTTGAATCCTAGAATTTCACTTTGCTTTGGCCTGCCTCCAGCTAGTTCTACTCAAGTTCTGAGAGCGAGAGTTGGTCAACGGTTTTACAAGTTATTTCCTAAGTATGCATCGTTTCGATACTATGCTTGGAGTGTCAGCCTGAGCAGTCTGATTTCTGGTTCCTTTATTGGGTAGAAACTTTCTTGTAACTCTCAAGGCGGGCTCAGATCCAGCCGTGGAGTCTGGGAAGCTGAAGACTGAATGACTATTCCAAAGGCCTTGTCTGTAGAAGTGGTTAGTGTCTTGGCAAGCTTGCTGGAGATTCTTCACTATAGGAACCACCTTTCTTCTCAAGGTGGCTTGAAATAGCTGCATGGTCAGGGGCACAGTCTGTAGCAGAGTTTTCCCATTTACAGGTTTGCAGTGGTTTGTGGTGGACTTCAAGCTGCTTCAACGCAGTTGGTCTGTGAAACCAATGTAATGAGTTACGCACAGCTTTTAAAAAATGAAATTTATGAGAATAGAAACTATAATTGGCAACCTAGAGGCAAAAATGTATTTCAAAAATGAAGGCAAAATAAAGACATTTTTAGACAGCAGATGTACGCTAAAGAAAATGCTAAAGATGTTCTTAGCAGAAGGAACACGATCCCTCGCTGAAGCATGGAGATGCAGGAGGGAAAGAAAAGCAACAGAAAAGATAAATTTTAGAGAAACTCAAATTAATGTATAAAACACATAGAGAATTAAAATACATGACAACAAAACACACAGTTGGGAAGGTATTAAATAGAGTGAAGATGTTCTAAGTTTCTTGTATATTTTGTATTAGAACATGTTATATGCAATGATAGACATTTTTCCAAAGAAGGTGTACAAATGTCTATTCAAATCTGTTGCTCATTTTTTAACAGCTTTATTGAAATAGAATTCAATCATACAATTCCTCCATTAAGATGTACAATTCAATGGTTTTTGCTGCATTCTATTGTTAATTTTTTGATTGTAATAAAATATATATTTAACATAAAATGTGCCATTTTCACAAAATTTTGTGTGCAATTCAGTGGCACTAATTACATTTACAATGTTGTGCAACCATCACTCCTATTTGCAAAAATTGTATGGCTCCATACAAAAACTCTGTAACCATTAAGCGGTAACCTCAGGTTCCCTCCACACCCTCCTACCTTCCTGCCTCTGGTAGCTTCTAATCTACTTTCTGTCCTTATGAATGTGCTTATTCTAGATATATTATATAAGTGGGATCATACAGTATTTATCCTTCTGTGTCTGGCTTATTTCGTTTAGGATAACATTTTCAAGGTTCATCCACATTGTAGCATGTACCAGAACTTCATTCCTTTTTGTGGCTGAATTATATTTCATGGTCTGTAGACACCACATTTTGCTTCCCTGTTGATTGGTTGATGGGCACTTGGGTTATTTCCATTTTGACGACTGTGAATAATGCTAATAAACACTGGCATACAAGTCTCTGTTCGAGTCCCTGCTTTCAGTGCCTTTGCATATACACCTGGAAGTGGAGTTGCCAGGCTATGTGGTAATTCTCCATGTTCAGCTTTTTGAAAATCTGTATGATGTTGAATCAAGTTGCTGAAAGCAGGCATCTTATCTGATTTTCAGGAAGAAGCTGTTAATACTTCACCTGTAAGTATGTCTTCTCTAGGTTGTTTTATGTTTTTTCAAGAAAAATTTGATGTGACTAAGGATGTTCTTATTTCTAATGTGCTAAGTTTTTTGTTCATTTGTTATCACAAATGAGGATAGGGGTTTATCAACATTTTTACTGGACTGAACCCAACTTAGTTCTGCTGTATTTCCTATGGGGCATCTATGTTTGTGGACAAGAGAGAAACTAAATAAGACTGTAAATCCAGAGCTGACTGGGAAAGGACTTGATATTATAGGAGAACATATACTAAGGATGCTCAACCTAGTGTCTGAGAGTCAGAGAAGGCTTCACACAGGACAAGAGTTCTAAGTTAAAAGGTTAGTCAGAATAAGCCTGTTGATGGTGAGATGTCAGGGGATCAGAAATGGTGTATTCCAACCAGAATAAAGAGTATGTTCAGAGGCCTAAAGATAGGAGAGAATTCTTTGTGCTCCAGGAATTGAAAGACATTCAGCATATCTCAGGTAGAAGGGAGCGGTGACCCAGGGAGAGTAGAGGAGACATGTTTATGAAGGAGGGAGGCCATATTAAAATTTGTTTGATTGCTTTTTCATTTCTTGCTCACTCTCATCAACAGATATTGATACTGTGGATGATACTGAAGTGATGTTAGCTCAGTGGGGTTGTTTTTTTTTTCCTGCCCCTTCTGCTCTGAGTAGCCCCAGGAGTTCTGTAGAGATGCGCATGGACCATGCTGGGAGGTAACATGGCAGGCAGACCGAGCCCCTCCCCTTTATCACCTACTTTTAAACTACCATTTCAACCAGAGCAGCAGTTTCACACTTCCCTGATTTATGAAATGGACTTCTGTGTAAGATTTCACCCAAGGACAGGGTTCTGGTGCCTAAAATTATCTCTCTATGATATTTAAGTTAGATGGTTCTCAAGAAATGGACTATTATCTTCATAAACTAAGAAATCTGCTCCCTAGCAAAGGACATGAACCCTGTCCCCCAAAGGTCAGCAGGGGTGGGGGAGTCTTCTTGATAGAATACCCAGATGTTTCCAACATGCTGCAATGAAAACTTGACTTCAATGTTCCCAGAGCTGCATTGCAAAAACTAAGGGGGAAGGTGGGGAGGAATGTGAGAAAGAGGAAAAGTCAAACACGTGAGTATGAGTGTTTACAGGGACCTTGGAAAACACTCTGAAAGAAGGGAGGCTGCTGAAACTCAGATGGGATCCTTCTTAAGAGGACCTTCTGAACTAAAATGAACTTCCTGTTACTTGCGCCTTTATCTCCAGGGCCAAAATGGTGAGCAAAACCGAGTATCTCTCTTTCCACCCACCTTGTCATCGCTCTCCCCACACCCCCAACCCTGCTTACTGGGAAGAAGATTTGCGTTTGGCAGAAAATGTAAAAACAGTTAATTTTCCCAGACTTTGACAAACAGCAATTAAAACCATCCCAAACACCTTAAAAATTAATTAACTCTTTTCCTGTTAGGCTGATAGCCTTGTGAAGACAATGAATTCACCTTGTTAATATACATTGGAACATTTACTCATTATTTCTCCATATCTACCTGTCTTATCTATCTTTATTTAGACTTTTACAAAGTAGTTACTAAATTGTGTGCACCAGTAAGTATGTTAAGTTGGTGCAGTTTCATGGAGATTTATGCACCAGCAAAGTCGAAGATATTAAGTTCCCGTAAAAGCTCGGCTTTGGGGTATGTTCTTTCTGAAGACTCCGTGGGGTACATTTTCAATATGGAGAGCGATATGCAGGGACCAAAATCAATGGGCTTAAATTATTAAGATTCTAAGGACGCGCTACAGATTGGGTCAGGTATTATAAAACTTACAGTCCATCAATTTACTTTCAATATTAATTTTAGCCCCGTGCCTTGCCTTGAAAACCATGAGAATGGAAAGCATGTAACATCTCACTTACAGCTGACACAGAAGGGAAGTGACTCTGAAATATAGACCTTCTTGGCCTCTGGGGAAGATTTATGTGGCAAGGATCACTCTCCTCAGAGTAAGCCTGCAGGTGAGTGGCAGGTCTGCATTATAAATGCCTGGGGTAACTATAAAAACATAAATGGTATCAGGTTATTGATTTTTTTTTCTTTCTGGAACCCACAAATTAGAAAAGTCACTGCTAAAAATCACTGGTCTATCCACAAATTTTAATTAAAGCATAAATAAATCATTTTGGTCGCTGCACTTGCATATAAACAAAGGAGGAGATGGCATCCTTACAATTGCTTGTCAACATTTGGTGACTAATGGCTCAGAGTGCAAATACAGTCTGAAGCAACTGAATTGAAAGCAGATTCTGGAGCTAACGAATATCACATGCAAACCATCTAAAGCTATTATGGCAAGAGGCATGGAAACCACAGATCAGGTTTTGAGGGGGGGTGGGGAGGATGAGGATAATTTTGTTAAGTAGAGCAATACTATTTTTTGTTATTAAATAAAGTGAAGCCCTGTAATGAGATATTACAGCTGCTGCACTTTCGCCACATGATGGAGAAATGGATACCCCACCCCTTACAGCAAACACTAACCACATGCTGTGATGACTCCAAATGTTGATTTTACTCCTAAATAAATACATAGCAAAGACTAATATAAATAGGTCTTTAGAAAACAGGGGTTGAAGGAGACGTTCTGAGCATTCCTAGATCCCATTACTTCAAAAAGAATAAACAGAATTGTGCTGCACACCAGGAACTGACACAACACTGTAAACTGACTATACCTCACTTAAAAAAAAAAAGAAGAGGAAACTGAGATATTAATATTAATATTAAAGAATTCCCAGGGAATTTCCAACATTGGCATGGGTGCCACCATCCACATCGTGCTCCAGGTTTGGGGAATCATGTGGAATGTTCCAGGCATCACGGGAGAACGCTCCTCAGGGCTTCTCTCCAGAATCTGCTGTAATGAGGAGGCAACGAGACACCAGGCCCTGCTGTTGCTAGAGGAGAGGGATGTGACAGAATGACCTGTGACCAACACATCTCAACACAAGGGTCTTCCCGGTGGGGAGATGTACCTTATGTGGTTGTTCTTGCAGCTGCTCCGGAAGCTCAGAGAGAACAGGAAGTGTGTTGTCTGCAGTAGCACCTTACCTGGCAAATGTTAGTAAAGGAAGGACAAGTTTTTTCTTCATTCATTCATCATTCATTCATTTATTCATCCATTTAGCAGACATCCATTGTGTGCTTTAACCACATGCCATGCATGATGTTGGCTATCTGAGAATAAAGTCATGATGTGAAGTCTCCATCCTCAGGAAGGATTCAAGCTGAAATAAAATAAGTTCAACACAGTGTGGCAAATATTTTAATAGCAGCATCCTGAGGCTATATGGGTCCAGAGGAAGGCAAGCTTAACTTGGGAAGAAAGGTCATGGGGGCCAAGGAAAATTTTGTAATGATAGTGACATTTAGGCTGAATCTTGTCATGTGGAATGTGCATTTGCCAGTAAAAGCTAAAATAAAATTTCCAAACAACTGGAACTTAACCTTTTCTCTTTATCAATTGCTAAAAGAAGGAAAATCTTATTTAAAAACAAAACCATAAAGCCATACCAAAGGCACAAAGAAGCCAGACTACCTAGCTTTAAATTCCAGCTCTACCTCTTCCTAGAACTGGAAACTTGGCCAGGTTAGTTAGCCTTTCTGTGCCTCAGTTTCCTAATCTTTAAAATGGGAATAACAAGAGTTCATACCTCATACATCATTTTAAGAAGTAAATAAGAGTTAATGCCTGTAAAGATCTTAGAACAGTGCCTAGCATGTAAAAAGCATTGTAACCACACACACACACACACACACACACACTCACACGTACTTTCTCACAGACACACATAGATTATTATAAATATTATACTTACTTGATAGCAAACATTTACTGACCAACGATTATAGGCCAATTCACATGCTAGGCACTAAAAATAGGTGGAAAACAGGAAAACCAAGTCCCTGCCCCAAGGAGCTCACAGTTTTAACTTACAATTTATTGACCGCTAACTCTGTCTTCAAAACCGAACAGTCCGCAGAGTCACAAATGCCACCTCCTTATCTTACAGAGCCCTCGCACTCACCATGTACGTGACCATACACATCTTCTTTCTTCCTAAACCTGTTTTTTTCCCTTAATTTCCTGCTGTTAATCGGCAGCAACGCCACCCGTGGAGCTGTCTAAGCCCAGAACCCAGAGATTACCCCTGACTCTTCTGTCTCCCTTACCCCCAGATCCAATCACTAAGACTTTCCAATTTTGTCTCTAAAAGTCTTTTCAGCCCCACCTCCTCTCCTGCATCCCGACACTGACTCCTGGAGTTCTAACCCTCGACGCTGCCCTTCTGTTATGACTGCCGTAGCCCCCAAACCAGCCTCCAGGGTAAGCCATCAGGTACCCAGCTCTTGGGGGAACTTTTCAAAATGGAATCTGGCCATGGCCTACTCACTGTCCCTAGGGAGTGGATCCTCACTGCTTGCTGTGTAGACAGCATGACACTCGTGGACATTCATGAACAGCTGAGTCAGTACATCAAATGGTGTCGAACACCTCAAGCCACTCTCTGCCTCATATTTAATCCTCCATCATGATGGAACCACTTTTCTCTCCACCGTACCTGTCTCCCTCCCCAACCACCGATATTCCACCCCTCTGGGCAGGCTTTCTTGACCCTCTCCTTCTGGCTAGTGCCCCCTTTTGTATCCCCAAGCCTTCCAGTGAATGACTCTCACCGCACCCTTCCCATTGCATTGTGGGCAATCATTAATTCTCTGACTCGCCGTCTCTTTCCCCACTGCGCAGTGAGCCTAGCACAGACATCAGGCACCGAGATGGAGCATTATCATATTTATTGAAAGAATACCGTGCTTCATCAACTCTAACACGAATTTTTTGTGAGATGTGCTATTATTTTATGTACCACTAAGGAAGGCAAAAAGGCTGCCAATTAAACAGAATCTACGTATTCTTATCCCATCGATTATAGGAACATTCCGATTGCAGAGATGTTAAAATGGGAAAGATGGGCTTCTTGGAATCCATGAAATGTGGTAACTGAAAGTGTCTTTATGGCTTTACGAGAAGAGCACAGGGATTAAGGCATGGGCTCTGGAGTCAGACCAAAAATTTCATCTCCACCATTTATTAGGTGTGTGACCCTGAGCAAGATACGTCCTCTCTCTGTGCCTTGGGCTTTATAAAATAGGCTTGATAATAGTGCTGTTTCTGCTTTGTCCTGCCACACTATTCCTGCATTTTGGACTTTGAATGCTAAAACCAGTGCCTTTCTAGAAGGGCCTGTTCTGTAACTTGGCAGGTAGCTGCTTGTTTGCCCAGTGTCACTACCTTTGGTGAACCGACCCTCACTCCATTTGTTATCCTGCCCAACCCATGTGACACGGGTGGGTACGATGACGTTTGTTTCAGCTCAAAGGAGGTAAGGGGGCTGAGGTAGGGGCAGGGGGAGGACAGGGAGTCACAGGCAGCAGTCCTGACCGATCAGAGCACCCCACGCTACTTGACCACGGTGACCGGCTCGAGGGAAAAATAACATTAGAGTCTGGGTGAAGTTGAAGAAGCTAATGTACAGAAAGCAGCCGCGCAGCCTGGCAGGCGAGCTACACAGAACAGCTATTCGTTATCATCGTTAATACTTTGGTGAACGAGCTATGATGCCATGAAGGCTGAAGTAACTACTGAAATCTGTAAGCTTTGTGCCAGGATTCTAAAGGCACCCAGGATTTTCTGCAGCAATTGGCAACTCCCTTTTTCTTTCTTTCCTTCTTTCTTTCTTTCTTTCTTTCTTTCTTTCCTTCCTTCCTTCCTTCTTTCTTTCTTTCTTTCTTTCTTTCTTTCTTTCTTTCTTTCTTTCTTTCTTTCTTTCTTTCTTTCTTTCTCTCTTTCTCTCTTTCTCTCTTTCTCTCTTTCTTTCTCTCTCTCTTTCTCTCTTTCTTTTCTTTCTTTCTCTCTTTCTTTCTCTCTCTCTTTCTCTTTCTATTTTTCTTTCTTTCTTCCTTTCTTTTCTTTCTCTCTTTCTCTCTTTTTCTCTCTTCTTCCACCTTTCCTTCCTTCCTTTTTTCTTTCCCTCCCTCCCTCCTTCCTTCTTCTTCCTTTCTTTTCTTTTCTTTAATTTGACTTTACTTCTAGCCGTCTATTGGCTGAAGAATAAAAACAGCCATATACATCAGAATTGTTTTCCAGCCTAACTAATGCCCGTATCCCTGTCCATTTCCACTTGTCAACCCACATTCCCGTCCATCCCCTCCTGAGGCACAACCTCTGCCCACAGGGACCCGAGGTGTTTCTCCCTGCATTTGTCACCACCCCTGAACTGACAGAACCTCACAGCTTCAGAGATCACTGCTCACCAGTTTCCTCCGTTTTGCTCCTGCTGGTCTGGCACTGACAGCCCGCTGCCCCCAGAGACGTCCCAAAGAAGGGCTGGGCATCCCACTGGTCTTGTTTTGCTTTGGCCTCTCTCCTGACTTGCTTCCATTCCCACTGCCCATTCTTGGTGGATGCAAACTTCAGACTAAGCTGGCTGATGCCGTCACAGCCCCAGGGACCTCAAAGATGAGCTCCCTCTCCCTGTCACAAGGAAGCACCACTTGGAGAGAAGATGGGATTTCCCCCACGTAGGTTTCTCTCCAGACCAGAGACCAGTGCTGGGAGGTAACACCCGGGCTCACCCTTACTGAGACCGTGGGGAGACTGGCACTGGGCCATTGAGAACTGAGTGTGAAGCCCAGGGAGACCCTAAGGACACTGTCCAAGAGCAAAACCCCAACAAAACCTCAGTCCACAGGTGTTGGTCAGAGAGGTGACAAGAGGGCCCAAAGCACTGAAACAGAAAAAACCAAGACCCTAAAACAGCCAGGTTTGATTGGTAGGTGAGGTCAGAATTGTGAAGAATATTAATAGCTCTCATCTTTGAGTACTTACTAAGAGTTTTACCTGTATGATCATTTAATTCTTAAAACAGACCATGACAGAGCCAGGCTCAAACCCAACCTGTCTTCTGCTCCATGCTCTTGACAGCTCACTCCTGGGCCTCCATGTTCTGCGGGGCTGCAAGGGCCTCTTGGAAATGTCTGGAACTTTTCCTACAGTAGGGGAAGGCCTATAAAGGGCAACTGGAAATCCAGTAATAAATAAGAATGGTCTTCAGGCCAAAGAGAAATCACTCAAAGCCAGTCAGCACCTGCTCAGTGCAGAGTGCCTCCCAATGAATGCAAGATTTAATGTCCTCTTCTGTCACTCCACCACTTGGATGGAGGATAAATCTGGTGCCTGGTTATATATGACCCTCTATAGGCCACATCAGACCCTAGGTTTGTTTGTACACTAAGAAGTCAGTACCAAATAACAGCAATGACAACAATAACAACCAGAAAATAGTGGTTAAGAGTGCTGTCTCTGCAGCCAAACAGCCTGAGTTTGACTCCTGGCTCAGGCACTTACTAGCTGTGTGACCTTGGACAGCTTACTTAACTTCTCTGATCTTCATTTTCCTCTTCTGAAAATGGGGGACTTGATAATATTACCTTCTAGCTTGGGATTAACATATATACAATAGACAACCAACAAGAACCTACTGTATAGCACAAGGAACTATATTCAATATCTTGTAATAACTTACAATGGAAAAGAATCTGAAAAAGAATAGATTTATATATATATATATATATATATATATAGCTGAATCACTTTGTTGTACACCTGAAACATTGGAAATCAATTATACTTCAATTAAAAAATGAAAAAAAGATGCTTTAATCAATCAATCAATCAATCGTATTTTGCTTGGGAAAAAAAAAGAGGAAGACATTACTTTGCAAAGTAATTGTTTTTCAGGAAGATTTGTTTGTAAATTATATTTCTATAGCTAAAACATAATTGAAATAACCATTAGACCTAACAAAAATAATAGTAGTACCTACTTCATGAATTTGCTCTACACAGAATGTTACGTGGAATGCTGTGCATGCTCATGAATGCTAACTACTGCTACTATATTGAGCCTATGGGCCAGAAATAGCACCATTTTGGTGTCCATTTTCTCACTAAAGCACGTTAACTCTATGAAGTAGGCGCCAACATTTTTTACAGATGAGAAAACCAAGGCGCAGAGAATGTAAAGTCACACAGCTAGCAAATAGCAGAGATGGGCTTTGAACCCAGGCCTTCAGAGTCCAGGCTGTGTGCTCAGAACCACCGCACTGAGCTGTCCCTGGACTAAAGTTTTAGCCAGCACTGGCTCCATGCAGCCCTTGCACAAATAATAAATATGTTGTCCTCTTTCCATCTGCCCTAATTATTTGCAGCCTCGCCTACTCCATCTTCCGGGCCTGACATTTAGGTCTGACCGACATCTGACCTTGGACCCCTCATCCAGCAGCCCTCCTCAGACACACTGGGTGGCAGCCCTCCGGGTCTAGCACCCCACACCTCTGTGGGATTCCTACAAGCAGGCCCTGGGAAGTTCGCTGCTTTCCCAGGTGGCGCTGTTTTTATACCATTGAGGGCCCCGTTGCCTGTGTGACACGCTGCACTGGATGGTAAAGGCTGTGTCACCCAGTACATCACAGCACAGGTTAGTCAAAAAGTCTAATCAATGCGGAGTTCTCATTTCCCTTCTTCCCACATCGGGGAGGCAGGAAAGAAACTGACATTCCTGTTGGATCGTCCCTTGAGATGTTCATTTTAATTTTTGTGTTGCTGTAGACAGTTGAAGTTTTACAGGGCAAAAAGCAAAATTTTCGTCTATTCTTTTTAGCATTTAGGTCTTTGGTCTTGTTATTTGGGGAGAGGGCATAAATTCACTGAAGAGGTTATACCAGACAGCAGGAGGAAGAAAGGAAGGAGGAGGAAGGAAGAGACTTGGAAGGCAAGGGGGCGAGAGGGTGGCACAGAGATGAGAAAAAGCAGAAAAGGTTGGCGAGTCCCAGGCTGACCGTGGCCGGAGCAGGGGCAAGGGCTCCAAGGAAACCAGCTGCTGCGTGGGGTTTCTCGGGAACCTGGGGTGGGGCCGGTGGCTCCATCTCACCTGGGTCAGAGTAGCTTACTGCTCAGTCTCTGTTTGGTCAGAGGCTGTGTTTTAAGCCCCTGTGCCAGTTAACAGCTCTGTGTACAGCTTGAGACACACTTTGAGGCCGACCCTGCATCCCACTGATTGCCCCTGAGCCAGCGCAGCCGCGCGCATGTGTCCATCCTTCCTGACTCCACGACTGCCTGTGATCCCAGGAGCGATTTTCTTAGCTGTCTTTCCCTCTGCTTACTTCTGCTCTGCCATTGTTCTTGTACAATGACTCTACCAGCCTCCTCTTAACTGCTCTCCACCAAGATTCTCATTGTTTTTACATTGGCTTTAGAAATGGAGTTCTCCACACTGTTTCAAACGGAGTCAACCCCTCCAGGCAGAGCTGTGGAATTCTTCAGCCTTTATGACCCGACTTTGCCCTGGGCAGAAGCCTTGTGCCCCGGCACCAGAGCTGTTTTCACCAGAGCGACATCCTCGCTCTGTGAGTGAGCGCTGTGGGGGCAGGATGAGGTGGCAGCCCCAGATCTTCCCGGATTTCCCCTGCTGGTGAGGAAATTCCACCCTTTAAGCAAGCTGGGATGTGGGCGATAGGGCCCTGTGTTCTCAGCCCCTGCACCCAGAGTAGAGCTTCCATCCCGAGTTAGAGCTGGATAAGGAAGGGAAACTGCTTTTAGCCACGCCTGCCCTGAACAGAGCTTCTGGAACATGGGGTCGGGGGAGGTAAGAAAAGGCAGCTTGCCCCACCCTGTGTGAAACTTTAGCTCCAAACTGAGGGCTGGAAAGAGAGGAGGCCCCTGTCTTCTTGGCTGCACATGCCTGGAGTAATATGAAGCTGGGAGATGCGTAAAAGAGTGAGGTTTGGCTCAGAGGCCACGGACACACTGTTCTTACCAAGATTGAGTAGATTTTCTTGAATGAATCTTTCTCCCTTTGCTGTATGCCCTTAGGACAATCATCAGAGACTTTAAATGATCTTCTTTTATCATTTTCACTAGTGATTTGTTTTTCTTACTCCTCTGTTCTGGGAGTTTTGAATCCACACAATGTATTATTTGGTTAGAGAGAGAGAGGATCTATTCACTCACTTGACAAATATTTATGGAGTATCAACCATGTGGCAGGCAATGATTTTGTTACTGCTTGACCTCTATTAACTAACTGTTTCACGTTTACATTTATCTAGGACTCATATCTCCAGCAGGATGGAGTGAATCTCGAGGAAGGGGCGTGTCTGTGTGGTCTTTGTAAATCACTATGGCACATGGCACAAAGTGAAATGTGGGGTTTATGCTTTTGTTAAATTCCTTCCTTCCTGATGTCCCTGGTTGACTAACACCATATTTTCAAAAGTACATATTTTTCTGAAATGCTCGTTTCCTCTTGCCTTGTTTAGCAAATCATTCTGGATTTTCTGCTATTTGTCTCTAATACCAACGTCATCATGTCACCATTTCTGATGGCCTAATGTGCAGTAGGTTTTTACATACACAATCTCATTAAGGCTAGCATTAGTCCCGTGGTTGAACTATTGCTATCCCATTTTGCAGGTGGGAAGGCTGAGACTCAGAAAGGTTAAGGAACTTACCCAATGTTAGAGCAAGGAAGTGGCAGAGCTGTGCTCTGAGCGTAGAGCTGCCTGCCTCCAAAGGCAGTTCTCCATCCCCCGCGCGAACCCACCCCGACTCTCGCGTTCTGAGAGAAGAAAACTACAGCAAGTTTAAGAAAAATGGTTTTCAACACCTCAAGTCACCTACGACATCACATGCTTTGGAAGTTTACTGATTTTCCCAGAGCAAATACATGATCTAGCCTCGTCATGCTTGCTGCCCTTTGGCACAGAAAATGACTAATGAGGAACCACGGGAGTGAAAAGGAGTAACCTCGTCACACCACCCCCAAACCCCCAAATGACCCCAATTAAAGCAATGATCTGGCTGATTTACAAACACGTAGCCCACAAAACGGCAAATATAACTCAACCACAACTAATCTGGCCTTCATTAGCTGCATTGTAACAAGAACTTGCCTGAATATCATTATGAAACACTTAAGACAAGAATTGTGCTGAATTCAGAATTTTCTCCTATAGGAAAAGAGAAATCAGTTAAGAACGGTGGAAAGTATCTGTATCTCTGTTTTTTTGTTTGTTTTTTGTTGTTGTTGTTGAAATTACTATCTTTAAAACCCTGGATCCTGAAGATCTTAGTCCTTCAGTGGAATTTGAGTGGTTCAGTTGGATCTCATTGGTTGGTTTCTTTAAACTAATCTAATCTCATACCTTCTCCACCAAGCTGTAGAATCAATAAAACAAGGAGGGGTGAAACTGGAAAGAATTTGAGTGGAAACCTCTGAGGAAAGTGTGGGGTTTTTTTCCTTCCGTGGCAGGAAGAAAAGTTGGCATTTCAGTGAACTGTATTAGACTATAAACTTGTTAGGTGTTGGGCTTCTTCTCCCCGAAGTTCTATATAACACCTGGAATAGTGTTACTCACCTATCAGGAGGTCTGCGAGTGCTAGTTAATTATCACAACCCGGATCTCCCTGCAACTGCCATAGTCGATGGAACCAGGGTCAAGTCTCTTTCAGGGCGTGTCCCTAACTCTGCTCCGTGACCGGTCTTCACCTGCCATATGGCTTATTCATACTTTCTTCTTTTTTTTTTTTTTTTTTTTTCCCATCCCTCTGGGAGTTCCAACATGGGGTTGGAATGTCTCACATGTAATTCGAGCTGCTGTCTAGTCATCTCTCCCTTCCCTGTCCTCTGGCTTTTGTGGTGTGGAGAGGTAGACTAGAATCATGAGCTCACTCTCAGAAGGAGTGATGGAGGAGTTCAGCTGACTGTGCCATTTTTTTCTTATGAATCAGTTAAGGTTTTCCATCTGTCCTGGGAGAGAGTGAACAAAGGGACAGTGTGAGGCCAAGAGTGTGACCTTCACTGAGTCCATTCCACGGAGAAGAAAACAGCAGGAGCGATGGAGAAGCACTCACGCCCCAGCCCCCTGCGGTGTTCTGCTGAGCACCTCCGACACGGTAAGGCCTCTGAGGCCACTGGGGCTCCTAAGCCTAGATCCCAGACATTCATCTCTCTGACCAATTCACCCTTCTCCCCTTCCCATTTTCATGTACTGCTCTTTTCATAAGGAGGAAGGCCATGGCCAACTCAGGGTGAGAGGAGGGCTAGTGATAATTTCAGCTATTTTTGTTTTGTTTTTCCAGTTTACAACCTGTGTTTTGAATGTTCTAAACTCAGTAGAGCTCAAACATGAAAAGTATTATTTCTTTCAGTGACTGCCCCTAAAAAAAGCTCTGTTGAATCTCACTCTCTCTTCCCTAAATGACATTTTAGGGAAAACTTTATGCTCACTTTCAGATATTTTTTAAAAATTCAGTTAATACAATTGATCCAACTTAAACCTTCAAAATCATGTCCAACTTAATCATTTTCCTCCTAACTCAGGAGACTCATTTTCTACCATGGACGGAGAGTGCTTTTCTCCTTCACTTTTCTTTCTTCCTTCCTCCTCTTTCTTCTCTAGTGTTTTTGGGCCTTAAAGAAGAATGGGGAGGATGGAAGCAAAATTCTTCTGTTTAAGTGGAACTGTTTTGTCCTCCCTCCCTGGGCAGACAGTGCCCAGGAACAGCACTGTCTTCCATAGGCTCAATATTTTGAGACCTCAGTGGGATCCTGCAGGGGCCTCACACTGCACAGTGCCTCCCATGGCAGATGCACTCTGGCATAATTTCTTATAATCCTCCTCCCACTCTGACTTCCCCTTCCCACCGGTAAATCCCACAACATGGATCTGGATGGAATACCTGGAAAACAACCTACGACTTACACGGTCACCTTAACCAAATACAGCAGAAGTTTGTTACATTCTCCCATAACGGAATTGAGCTAGGTGAGCTCTCTAGCCTGTTCCACAGAGTCATTTAGGAATCCAGGTTTCTTCATCTGTATCTTCATTTTGACCTGCGGGAAGGGGAAAGTGGAAGTCAGAGTAAGCAGACGTATTTTTAAAGTGATAGCTTGACAGTTTCCATACATCATTTCCACGTCCATCCTGATTTTAGTCACATGGACATACCTAGCAGCAAGGGAGGCTGGGGAAAATGTAATCTTTGGCTAAGTAGCCATGTGACCACCTGAAACTTTAGAGGTTTTTTTTTTTTTTTTTTTAAAGTAAAATAAAGAGAATGGATGTTGGGGCACAGTTCAGCAATCTCTGCCTCAGGCATGTATAAGTACATCCTCACATTGTACTCCAAACCACTTCGCCTTCAGGCTCTGGTGCCAAATATGGACCACACCACCAGACTTCTTCCTCATTTCCTCTAGACTCCCAACACGCCTCCCTGCAACACCTTCCTGCTCCCATTTTATCATCCATCAAACATATCTGTAGATAAGGGAACCCCAACTGTAATCAAGTTTTCGTGTTTTTTCTTACTGTGACACATGTAGTTCAAATCACTGTGATAAGTGACATAGGTGTAACTTTAAGATGTTCTGGGAACACATAGCAGACACACCACACTAATCCTCGTGGAGAGGGAAGAGACTGGCGAAGGCTGCCTGGATGACAGTGACACCCGGGAAGAGTTCTGGAAGAGGAAGAGTCAGTCAATGGAAAGGCATTGTGAGCAACAAGAAGGATGTGTGCAAGAATCAGGAAACACAAGAGAGGTGGTGCCTTTGCATAGCAGCAAGTAGGACACTATTGCTTGAGAGTCAAATTTGGGTCAGAATGGGGGATGTTTTTAGAAGATGAGGCTCTGAAGGTAAGCAAGAAACAAATGATGAAAGCTCTTGTAGAAGTGAACTGATCTGCATTTGCAAAAGACAACTCCTCTGGCTGAGTGAAGGGTGCATTGAATCAGGTAAGACTGGGCACTGCTAGAACAGTTCAGAGGTGACTACAGAAATCCAAGGGAAACAATTAAGAGCCTGAAGTAGAATAATGACAGGTCTGCTTCCAGAGCTCACACTTTTTCCAAGATAATGATGGTTTTCTTCTCTGTTTGTACACTGTCTCATTCCACAAAGGATTTGGGATTACTTTCACAAATTTATTAAGTACCATTAATGAATATGAATCCCAGTCTGCAAAGTCAGGTATATAAGAAGTATTATATTTCTTTTCTTTTTCTACATGTCAAACTTAATATCTATTCCAAGCCCACTCCTGCTAGGTAGGTGGGCTGTCCTCCCTTCCTACCTGGGATCTTGCCACTTTTGTGAGCTTTGCTTCCCTCTGGTCTCTCTAAGGTCACAGATACAAAGAGTTTCTGGGAATCTCATTGTCATTCTGGGGGAAACCCTCCCCTTCCCAAGTTTCCCTCAGGAACCCTTTCTGTCCATGTAAGAAACTTAGCTCACCCTCCTTAAAGACTTTAGACTTTTCTAAACAAATTCAGAAAGCGAAGTCAACCATACTTTTACCACTTGTCATGCAAGAAGGCACGGAACTTGTATGCTACTTTCAGGGAAGAATAAAGAGAAAAAAAAGTCATGAATTAACATGTCAAAAATGGTCCTGTCATGATAACATATGATTATTTCACATACAAATAATTCATGGTGAAGGGAAAACAAAATTAAATAGAACTAGTGAAAGAGTTAATACTTTGAAAACTGTAAACACTTTCCAAATTTAGAGCCACAACTTCAGCTCTGAATGATCTAGTGACCAAAGCAAAAATGAACAAACTAATGAACAAACTAATATTGCAACTCTTCATGGCATCCACTAAAGAAAGCACACTTGTTTTTCAGAAGCAACATGGTTTAACCTGCCCCTGGGATGAGAGGAAAGTTTCTCCACTGGATCCTTGTAGAGGGGACACTGCATGATGCAGGCAACCCCATGTTCAACATCATCCTTCCAAGAATGACTTTTGTCAGACGATTTCTCATAACAATGTAGGTGTTGCAGGAAAATGGGATGCATGAGAGGATGGTCATGTCCCTGGGCTGCACCCTGCCAGGTGAAGGTCCTTGACTTTGCACAGGAAAGAATTCAAGAGTGAGCCATAGTAAAGTGAAAGTAGATTTATTCAGGAAGATACATACTTCATGGACAGTGTGTGGTCCTTCTCAGAAGGGAGAGTGACACCAGAGCTTGGGGTCATCTGGGAAAGTGAGAGCAGCCTTAGGGTGCAGGGGTAATTGCCTATGTTAACAAGTGGACGGGTTATTTCAACTATTTGAGAGAAGGGGTGGGCATTTCCAGGAACTGGCCCACTGCCCACTTTTTGGCCTTTTATTGCCAGCCTCAGAACTGTCATGGTGCCTGCGGGTGTGTCATTTAGCTAATATGTTACAATGAGCCCATAATGAGACTCCAGGTCTACTGGAAGTCAGATCTTCGGCCATCTTGGGCTTAGCTGGTTCAAATCAGTTTATGTCCTGTCCTCAGTTGCTATGCCAGCCTTTAATGGTTGTGCCCTGCCCCATTCCCTCCTGTCTCATAGTCACCAGAGACTTAAAAAAAAAACACTTTAGAAATCGTCCCTGCCCTCACTGTGTCCTGGTCTAGTCAGGAACACAGATAAGGAAAAAACTGCTACATGCTATCAAAGTACTGTGGTGGAGGTGTTGTACAAAGACAAAAGAATTTTCTTCAAGTTTCTAGAAGAAGAACAGTTAGAGGGAGCTCAGCACCCAAAGGTCTTTGGGGCTGGAATGAGGAGAGAAAATTCTCAGGTCATCATAAGTGGAAAAAATACAATCTCACATTCAAAACAGACCTACACAAAATACTGAAAGGAAGTACACTAAATTATTATTAGTTCTTATTACCAGGAGATCATATTGTAAGTGGTTTTTGTATTTTGCCTTCAGCTCATCTACATTTTCAAATTTTTGTGATGAGAACGTTATTAATATTTAGAGACTAATTTTAGTTGTAACAGAAGGCCCAAATAAAAGCTTTTAGTTTTTGTCATGCATGATGTAATCCAGAATGAAATGATATGAGGTCTGGGATTTGCTTCAAAATGGTGTGGGGCAGAGGGAAAGTGGACAGGGGCAAAAATGAATCAAGAGTGGTCATGAGTTGCTAATTGTTTAAACTGGATGATGGATGGGTGACAAGGGAATTCATTTCACTGTTCTCTGCTTTAGTATATTCTTTAAATTTTCTGTAATAAAAAACCAAAAAGGCAAACAAATAAATAAGGAGAGTGACCTTGGCACATTAACCCCTCCCTGGGTCTGTTTGTTCAACTGTAAAATGGAAACAACAAACACACCCACGACATAAGGTAGTTGTGAGGATTCAGTGAGTGAACATAAATGAATTGCTCATAACAGTGCCTGACATTTAAGTCATAATTATGATGATTATTATGATTGCTTAAACCAGGGGCACGATGACCTCTGCAAGATCCCAGGTTCCTTCCATCTTTCTACTCTGTCACCTCATGCATGTTACTGGCTCTCGTAGTTACATGACGCTGAAGCTGTTCTCGGCACAACTTCCTTCTATCACCCTGTCTAGAAGCAGAAAAAAGTTGAGGCTCTGTCTTTTTTAGTGTCCTCTGTTAAGACTCAGGAAACTTTCCAAGAAATCCCCTAGCAGGCTTCCCTTTACTTCTCATTTGTCAGGATCACATCACATACCCATGCCTAAACCAACCACTTACCAAGGGAATGGATCTCCCATTGGCTGTAAACTAATCAAAACTTACACCCTGGAGCATTGAGAGGGGCCCCTGCAGTATGTGGTATACAAGTGCCAGAAGGAAGAAAATCATGGTTCTGCTAGGAAGGAAGAAAATGAGAAAGTGGTTAATGGACAGTCAACTGATAATGATTTCTCATGGCTTGTTACAAAACAGTAAGTAGTTCTGCAGACCTGGTGCATATGATAATGCAGGGAACAGGGAAAGAGATGGCAGGTGATGGCAGGTGATGGATTAGGTGCCAGACAGGAGACAGTGCATTTTTTCCTGTAGGCAGTGGGGAGCCATGAAGACTGAGGAACAGAAGCTAAGGAAAGCATAATAAGGAAAAAATATTACTAATTCTGTTTTAACATAGAATTTTCCTGAAGATGGCATGTAATTCTATGCAAATTCTTTGTACATCATATGCAAATGTACTTATTACTCCCTTAAATATTTTACATGATTAGGTGTGGTCTTTGCAAAAAAAAAAAAACAACTTGGTGGAAATAATTGACTCAGCAGTAATGTCTCTAAGTGGGGAAGCAAGCTAGTCTTGGATTCAATATTTACATCTTAACTTTGTTTTCTACTAAGAGCTTTTCTTCAGCTTCTCTACTAAGTTCCTTTATGATTTGCCTTCAAGGAGCTGGTGAGTGCCCACTGCCCTCCCCACAGCGTCTACCCTCAGTGCTAAGTGTAATTATCCCAATGTGAAAATGAATTCCACATGAGTCTTTTGAGGGAGGCAGAGCCTTTTAAGGTATTATTTAATTACAAATGAGAAATGCATTATTTGATTCATTAAAGAAGACCATGATGCAAAGAGGCTAACCTCAAGCTGATGAACACTTTTCAAATTAAGACGCTGGAAGCTTCAATATTGGCCTAAGTGTTGTTTCCTGGGGGGCCAGCACATGCGATGAAATGCAAATGGATCAGGAAGGAGAAACTAGGAAGTGTGCTTGTCACTCATGAGACTTTCTTGTATTTCTGAACAAGGAACTTTGATTTCAGCCTGATCTTAGCTGAAAAAAGGAAGCTTATGACTTTTGTTTCCACGAAAGCCAAGCTGCTCCTTCTCCTCCAGTGGCAGAAGCAGTGTCCATGAGGAAGGCAATAAGTCCCTGTGGAGCTGGTGTGTATGAGGGCAACGATATTCTCCTTGATGCATGGAGCCTTGCATAAGTTAAGTATATACTCAAATTTGTTGAATAAATGAATAGCACCAACTCTGGTTTAAGCCAAATTCCAAGCCTGAGCAACTGAAAATTACAGTATATTTAACATGGACCACTGATCGTATCCTTGTCATTTATTCATTTTTTCAGCAAATGTTTATCCAAAGCCTCCGTATAGCACTGGGATGCTAGGCACTGGGAGGACAACATTGAATAAAACAGCAAAACTCTCTTTTCCCTTAGAGTTTACATTCTAATGGAGGAAGATATAAAACAAACAAGATAAATATGTAATAGCTACAGTGTGTGTAAGTAGTGAAAGATGCTAAAGAGATAAATAAAGAAGTTAAGGCAATAGGGAAATTGGAAAGTGGTGGGGAAGATGTGTAACTTTTCATATGTAGCCAGGGAAGGGCTAATATGATGACTGATAACCATTAATATTGCAGTACCATCCATCAACATTCCTGGTTCTTCTTCTGGGCACATGATAAGATTTTATTTCCTTGCTACATTGGAATTAGAGATGCCCAGTGACTTGCTTTGACTGATGAGATATGAGTAGAAGTGACTTGTGCTGTTTAAGAGCTAGTATATGATTCTCCATGATATTTCTTTCCCTCTGCCACAGCAAGGGTCCAACAGTGGCTGTTCTGTCAGCTTGGAACCTCAAGTGAAGATAACCTGGAGTAGAGCCCAGGCACCCCAAAATGGACATGTATTATGATTTGTTTTAAGCTGCTGAGTTGGGGAGTTGCTTGTTACTGAAGCATAACCTAACCCATCCTATCTGATACAATGACAATTGATTAAAGACCTGAAGGAAGTTGGGGAAGTAAGAAGTGTGGCTATTTAGGGAGGAGCATGCTCAGCATGGGTAATAGCACAAAGGCCTCGAAGTGGGAGTATGCTTGGCACTTTAGAGTCAAATGAATGAGGAAAAACAGTAGTAGAAGATGCAGTCTGAGAAGTGATATGCTTCCAGGTCATTGTAGAGTCTTATGTACCATTGTAAGGACTTTAACTTTTTTTTTAATGTTTTTTATTGAGTTATAGTCATTTTACACTGTTGTATCAAATTCCAGTGTAGAACACAATTTTTCAGTTATATGTGAACATACATATATTCATTGTCACATTTTTTTCGCTGTGAGCTACCACAGAATCTTGTATATATATCCCTGTGCTATACAGTATAAACTTGTTTATCTAGGACTTAAACTTTCAAATGTCAGTTATTAGAAGAGGTGTAACATGATCTGACTTAAATTTTTTTTAAACATTCTACTTGGTTATTGGGAATAAACTGAGGTGGGAGCAAGAGAAGAGCAGGGAGAACAGTAGGAGACTTTAAATCTAGGTGAGAGAGGAGCGTTGCTTGAATGATTGGAATAGTAGTAGAGATGGTCAGAACTGGTTGGATTTTGCAGTTTTCTTTTTTTTATATAAAGCTGATACAATTTTCTGGGAGATCAGATATGGGCTTGAAGAAAAAGAATGGATGACTCCAAAATTTTTGCCATAAGTAAATGGAAGCATAGAGCTGCTATTTCCTGAAAGAAGAAGACTGTGGTCAGTTTGTTGGGGAAAGCACAGGACCTCAATTTTGGGCATTGTTAAGTTTGGGATGCACATTAGACACCCATGTGGAGAAGTCGAGTACATCGGTCACGATGGGGACATAAATTTGGGGGCCCATTGGTGTGTACATGGTATTTAAAATCACGAGACTCGATGATAGCACCAAGGGGGAAAGAGTAGAGAGAAATGCACAGAGACCTAAGGATTGAGCTTCTTAATGAATCTAAGAGATCGGGGAGAAGAGGAGAAACAGCAAAGTAGGCTGAGAAGGAGCTGCTAATAGGAAAGGAAAACAACAAGAAGAAAATGTGTTGAAGAAAGATTTTCAGAGTGTTAAATTCTGCAGATAGGTCAAGTGAGATGAAGTCTGAGAATTGAGCATAGGATTTAGAAAATGGAGGTCCTTCATAACCTCGATAAAAACAGTTACACTGGAGTGATGTGCCAACAGCCTGTTTGGACAATGCTCAAGAGATAGGGGGAGAAAAGAAATGGAGACAACTCATTCAAGGAGTTTTGTTATAGAAGGAGGTTAAAAAAAAAAGAGGGGGGAGCTTTACTGGGCAAGAAACGGAGTCAAAAGAAGATTGGAAAATAGATAGAAGGATTAATACTAATTGTGTAGGCAAACGGAAAAGACCTACTAGAGAGGTAGACGTTGATAATGCTAGAGAGGAAGGGGAGATGCTGGAGCAGCGTCCCCACATAGACAAGAAGAGATGAGATCTAGGGCACAAACAGAGGAGCTGGCTTTTGCTAGGAGTTCTTCCGGGAGAAACGTGCATAACTGCAGGGAGGTGGTTGCGTACGGAGGTGGGAGTATGTGGAAGTTATCTCTTGAGTGCTTGGATTTTCTTAGTGGCACTGGAAGCAAGCTCATGGGCTCAGAGGAAGGATGGCAATTTAAAGAGCAATAAAAAGGTAAAATTGTGGTTGAGGAGAATGGGGAAGTGAATGGATTAGGATAAAAATACTGTAACTCCCAGGCAGCAGTAAGGTGAGTAAACAGGAGTTCAAGGGAAATCAATGAGTATGTTAGGGTTAGTGGTCCTTGGGCCACCCACAGCTGTGTGGGTAGGTAAAAACATGGGTTGACACAGGTTGGTGGCTTGCCATAGTCGTATGATGAGAGAAAAGAGGGGCAAGACAACTGAGGATTTATGCAAGGGTGCAATGATACCATAATTAACAGCGGAATTTAAGCTGGCCAATTTGGAAATGAGCAGGGTAAGTTATTAGAAAATGCGTTGGGATCGATGAGCTGTAAAAACAGAAGTAGTGGGTACAGCTGACTGGGTGCCTACAGTGTACCATCCCTAGGCTAGTTGCTTAACATTAATTAATGCTAATTTACAACAACTCTGCAAGGTAGGTATTACAATTCCAAGTGTATAGATTGCTAATAGACTGACCTCACATACTGTGACCACAAGTGAAGCCATAAGAGATAGTTGAAATTCAGTTATCATTCCAGTATCGAATACACAACACGACGCATATATTTAATATTGAGACAAGTGTTATGTGACTCTAGGAACCTGGAAGAAGTGGGGAGGTACTTACGGACCTTAAGGTTTTGCCAGGAAAATGCAAAACCCAACTAAGAGATTGACTCTGGCAAGAGTTACAGGTTTCTTAGAGGATACACAGAGAAATGTGTATACGTTGAATCCAGAGGTAAGAGCTACACAAACAGCCACCTCTTGAAATCAATCTACAACTGATGTGCAATAAAGTTCAGCACATTCAAGCAGAGTCAACAAGAACCCAGTCAGCATCCTGGCTGAACTCCGGGCTCTTTAATAACAAACAAGCGAACTCAAGCCAGCCCACGTATTACACGGGAAGATACACTGGGTTTTTAAGTGAGGTGTGAGAGGAGCCAGTCTAGGTAGTTGAAGCCCCAGGTCTCTCAGCTGAAAGTAACCTCAGTGACTTTCAGCGATATTTGTCTAAACCAATAGAGAATTGTTAAATATTAATCTTCCAAGCTGAGGAATCCATGCAAGTGTTACATATTTCTAATGTTTACATGCATTTGGCCAAACAGAGTGACAGCCTCGTAACTCCAACTTCAATCATGTAATCGAATACCTGATTAAACTTGTGATTTTCATTTGAAGTCTCATTCCAAGCTTAAGTACTGTATTAGAGCATTTAAGAGAGCTACAGTTTCCCATATTTCTCAGTTTAATTTATTAGACTTGTAAAGTTTTGTTGCCAAAAAACTGGCCTCTGTACCCCGATAGCTGAATTGAGAGTCGGAGGCAGAGTTCTGGGGAGGATGGAAAAGAACAGCTTTACTGCTTTGCCAGGCAAAGGGAGTCAGAGCAGGCTCATGCCTTAGAGACTGTGAGCCAGTCTTGGGGCTGAGGTCTTGAGGTTTTATAGAAAAACTGGGTAAGAACAGAAAAGGTGATAACAATCAGGATGTTTTACAGGGTGTTACATTCTTTTCATCTTGATAAGAACTTGCTGTTGTTTGGAAGAATTTAGAAGGGTCCGCCCATTTTCTTGAGGTTCATTCAGTCCATGACCTTCTTTCAAGACCTCTAGGATAAAAAAGGATTAAATTATTCTAAGCAAAGAGTGCACAGGGAGGGGAGCCTGTTTGTCATCGCATCAGTTTAGCTAAAAGCACAGGCTTGAACAACCCAATAGTCATCTTGTTAGTTTTCTACTCTTTCCATTTTTTTTTAACTAAGGAAATTTTATTTGTTGTCAGACAATTGAAATCTTTGAGAAAGGACTCAAATACGTTAAACCTATAAATGCGCTTTAATATAGTTGAAGGCGTTTCATGAACCAAGTTTGTAAATGAAATCAAATGTTAATCATAGGTCTCCTCAAAAGTGATTGTTAAAATTTACTGGCCTTATAACTAGATTAATAAGGCTTAAAGTTGAACTTAAAAACTTAAGGAACTCAAGTTTTCAATTTGAAACTTTAATTTAAAAAATTAATTTTAAAAACCAAGCTAAGCCTCTGTTGACTGAAATAAATGCACAGCCTAAAAGTTGAGAGTTATGTTTCATTTGGCGGGAGGACTCGAGCCAGGATGACAGCCTCTCAGATGGCTCTGAGAAACTGCTCTGAAGAGGTAGGGGAGGAGCTAGGATATATAGGAGCTTTACAACAAAAATCAGGTAGTTGGAACAATATAAGATTACTTGTTAACTAAAGAAAACCAGGCATCTCAAGTTAAAGAATTTAGCGCTTTTCTATATATGGGAGGAAGCAAACTTTTGGGCTCATAGTTCATTCCTTTGACAGGCACCTAGCTCTCTAGGGCCAGTATCCTGTCCTTTCTTATTCTGAGTCCCCTCAGGGTGCACCACTGTGAGTGGCTGCAGAGGCCGGGCTGCAGGCTTGTCTTCACTGGGGGGTGGCGGCAGCAGCTGATGACTTGATGGTTTCAGCCTTCTTTGTTTACTGTTACGGTTTGCAGTTTTTTTCGTTCTCACCTCTGATTAATCTTTCTGTGCACTAAATTGCCCTTGAGGACACCAAGAAAAACTCCGATCAGTGTAGATGAGGAAACTGAGGCAGTCAGTTCCTAAGTGACAGAGCTGGGATCCCAAATCTGCCAGCTGCAAAATCCATGCTTTCCCCATCATTCTTCATCGCCTTCCCTGACAAATAATTAGCCAACAGTAACATACAATTAACATAAAAACTTGAAGAGTTCATTCTTTCTCCCATGTCCTGCAATGCCTCAGGCTTATAATTATATCATTATCCCACAGTGCAGAGTAAGGCGGAGTAGGTGTTTTAAGGATTCGGCTGAATTAGTATGACTTTAATTATAACATTGCGTGGAAATGGCTTTTCCTACTAAATCCCTAATGTTGGCATGTGTGTATATACTTTGCCAGTTTCTCATAAAAGTGGAGTGTAAATAGAGAGAAGAAATCCAATAACCTATGGCTGATTATTTAAACTATAAGTATGTTTGTTTTATAGATAAATTGGAGTTTCCTGTCTTCAAGATTTTCCCGAGGTTGGTTTTGTGTGTGCCTAGGAGGTGGCATTGCATGGAGGGGTGTTCCCCTTGAAGCATTCTAATGAAAAGCAAAATCCAAATCTCCGAACAGATAAGAGATGACCATTCTCTTGAGCAAGCCAGCGCTCTGGAAGCTCTGTTCAGAGCACTCAGCCTATTATCAGGGACAGCACTCTAAAGAGCCTCCTAATTTCTTGCAGAACTGGTTTAAATTTCTCGATCAGACAGCTGCTTCAGCACTGCCGGTCTCCCACTGTCTCTGCATTTTCTGTTAACGAGGAGGAAGGCCAGTAATGGTTGTTGAGGAACACAGTTGGTGGCCTCCCCAATAACCATCAGAGTCAGTCCTCCTTGCTGACAGATTCCCAGTGTTGCTCAGGGATCAGACAGGCAGTCCAGGGAAGGGCTGATTTAATAGTGATTACCCCGATCCTCTTTGCCTGTGAAAGGTGTAGAGGTGCACATGGGACCTAGTTTAAGCCGATGGGACATAAGGGTAAGACTGCAGGAGCGGGCACGGGGCTTCTGTAAAGCATTCTTCCCTGAAATACAAGGGAGAGCAGTGAGCAGGAGCTCCTCTGACCATGCCCTTCCTCCTGATGGGATGCTGTCCTTTAAACAAATGATGCTTGGAATTTCAGCAGCCATCTGGGAACTAACTGTAAAAGGCAATATTTCCACTAAAAGCAACATCTGTCTAGGAGAGATCAAAACTGACTCATGTATTTTATCATAGCCGGTTCTAAGCAGCAGAACCTGACGGAGGACAATGAACTTTGAAGGACCCCAGGGATCAGATCCTTCCTGGATCGAACTGAAGATCATTTGCTGACACTGACACTGGTTTTGACAAATCCTGGACAGACTAACAGATTTACTCTGCTCCACCCAGAGTACTAGTTTCTTAGTTAGTCTAACCACCATGAACTGCTCTGTTGCATTTAACTCTTTTTTCCCCCCATTTTTTCAAAGGAAGAATAGTTAATTTACAATGTTGTATTAGTCTATGGTGTACAGCATAGTGATTCAGTTATACAGATATATTTTTTTTCATTACGTTACTACAAGCCACTGAATATAATTCCCTGTGCCCTACAGTAGGACTTTGCTGTTTGTCTATTCTGTACATAGTAGTTTATGTCTGCCAATCCCAAGCATTTAACTCTTAAAAAACCCTGATTTTTCCTCAAGAAACTTCTCGGTGACTTTCTTCAAGGATATAAACTTAATATTAATTTAATAAACTTGCATTTAAAAACGAAAACCAAACGCCAGGCATCTTAGTTTCATTTGTTCACATGACCATAGAAAGCATATGATTCTCCAGTTTGCTCCAACTGACCCCGGAACCACCGGCCACTACTAGATCTCTTGCTCAGTGAACCTTCAACGTCCTTCTGTTTTATACCAGAGATGGACAAACTATACAGCCCGTGGGCTAAGAAATAAAGCTTTACTGGAGCACAGCTGCACTCACGTGTTCATGTATTATCTTCGGCTCCCGTGGGCTGTACCTGCAGAGCTGAGTGTTTGCATCAGAGACATCACGATCTGCAAAAACTAAACTATCTACTAGCTGGCCCTTTACAGAAAACGTTTGCTAACCTCCGTTTTAAGTACTGTTCGTTGGATTTTCTGTCACATCCTATTGACAGCATGGCAAAATGCTAGGCTAACCGTATTTTGGCTACTTATTCCAGTTCCTGGGCCCACCTACTAAACACCCAGTAAGATTAAGGGCATTTCTGCATACACAGCCTGGTGGGCCATGGGCTGAATCCAGTACCCACTCAATCTATAATCTTGTACAACTGACTTTACCACCATCCCGGCACCCCAGCTCTTTTCCAAGTCAGTGACTGAGCCATACTCTGTCTCAAGAGGAACAGCGCACATGTAGTCTGGAACATTCTTATAATGGTTCCCTTCCCCTTGGCTAGCTTCTATTTATCTCTTCTAGCTTAGCTCAAAGGCCATTCCCTCAAGAAAAGATTCTCTGACCCACCAAATAGGTCATGTCCTTATTTTATGGTCTCATAAATTTAGTATGGGCTGCTAAATTTCTCTGTCATAGCACTTATCAAAAACTGTAATAAGGCATAAGTTGTGCAATGAGTTTTTATTCTCACCCTTCCTTTCTTAGAATAAACACTCCATAGTTTTTCTTTATCCCTAGTGCCTAGAACATTACCTTGTGTGTAAAATACACAAAATAAATGTTAACAAATGAAGGAGGAAGAAGTGAATGGAACAAACAGCACCAATAGTACTTGCAACCATGTGAAGTCCTGTGTCCTTTACTGGACGATGTCCATCTTTCAGAAATATAGAAACGATTCCAGTGTGTTAGGCTGGTGGGTTTTCTGTGAGTCTGAGACTATCCTGGTAAGTGGGCCAAGATCTGGCAGCACGGCCCCCACCCCAGCCAGCAGCTCCTCATGTTCCTCCTGTGACTTGTCGGGTGTCTAATCTGTCCACTGCATGCTCTCGCATTTGTGTATGTCGGCCTCTGCCCGCCCATGTGGTAGCTGTGCCCCTCACTAGCTGTGTGCCGTTAACAGGCTACTTAATTTTCATTTTCTTATCTGTAAAATGAGGACACAGTATAGATTAGAGACTTCTCCCATTGTGAAGAGGGCATGTAAAATTCAGCCTAAACGCAGACACCATCACAGAAGTAAGGAGGGAAGGGGAAAAAACACCTTGAGAAGGAAGATATGGTCCCCATAGTCCTACTAGCAGAATCCAGAGTATTTAGCTGGGGAAGTTTTAAACCTAGAGACTCCATTACCTTTCTTTTTTTTTCTTATCTTTTCTTTCTTTCTTTTTTTTTTTTTTAAAGAAACTATTTTCTGCCGATCTTATTTCCATTTTCTGTTTAAGAGCCTGGCTTTGGAAGAACAGCTTAAGACCGCTCAGTGGTTGTTCCTCCCCATTCAGTGGCCTGAGTGGTGCGAGCTGCAGACCAGCCCTCAGTGAAGGTCGAGGGCGCCCGTCTTCTGCAGGGAACTGCTGGGCGGGCACAGAGGCACCTGCGCCTTCAGACCCATCTGTGACCTTGGGAGGAGTAGCAGTGAACTCGGGAGCTGGAGGGACTCCCTCACCCTGACGTTCCTCCTTGGTCATGGCCTTCTCGGCAGTGGTCTGCTCTTCCTTTTCAGTCCCTTCACGACCTCTGTAGAAGCAGAGATCAGGTGTGACCTCCTATGGATGTTGACGAGGGATGGTACATGTGCAGAACTTTCTGGGCCAGCATCCAGCACATCAGACCCACTGAGGGAGCTCCCTTGTTGTTTTAAGGGTGACACTGTCCACAGGGCATAGAGTGTGTTTTACGGGGAGCAGTGGTAGGTGGGTTAACATCCAGCACCTCTGGGAGAGGCTGGTAGTCAGCCCTGGGATCAATACCCATCAGAAGACACGGCTCCTGGAAGGCTGCCTGGATCTGGTTTGGGAAGGCTCTGGGAGAGAAGCAGCCAGCAAAAGGAGTGGCTCCAGTGGCAGCAGCAGACTTCAGCTCAGCCCTCCGGCCAGTGTTTCTAGAGGATATGACACTGATCGGCCAGTTTTAAATGGTAACAATGGCAGAAGCCATCAGCAGAAGCTTCTCCTGCGTCCCCTTCAGATCTATAATGTAGAGGCCATCACTTTTCCTTTTGTAGATGTACTGTTCCACTGGGAAGTCAAGGTTGGTGCCACCTGAGTGGGTTCCTGCTGCGAGAAATTTGAGGACATTCTTCTCCCTCACGTGCAGGACATTATGGGCTCCAGGTGTTGTAAACATCTCCCTCTCAGTCAGGACGAGAACCCAGGACAATGCGGTAGGGGCCCCTCTGTGGCTGAGTGAGGGAAGGCTGCACTACCTTTCATTGGCGAGTGTGAAGTTTTCTCCACCCGTCCTCAGGAAGAGGATCTTAGGAGCAAAATGGACCCACAAGGAAAATGTCACCTTCAGTTATAACAAGTTCCACTGAGTCTAAACCAAAGTTTCGATCTCACTCCCAATTTAAAGCTTCTGCTCGTCCCAAGATCCCCCAATTTACAGCCCTCAGTGTAGGCCTGAGCCATGGGCTGAAACCTTTAGTGTTGAGTGAAATGCGCGTGTCTGGATCTCTGGGCTTGGGGTGAGATGGCAGAGAAGACGAAGGGAGAGCTGCGGCTGCTCTTTCAGGTCTCCCCCTCCGCTAATCCTGCCCGTCCCCAGAGACTTTCACACCCTGGCCTTCGGCCAGTTGCATGTGTTGAGCCTTAACTCCCAGTTTTTGCAATTACTCTACCACCATTTTCTGCTGGGTTGATGTTCAAGGAGCTGTAAATTCAGTTACATTCCAAATAGCCTCTTGGCCAGCAGAAGACTCAGGCATCCCTTCCCTGATGGTTAGTGGCCTCGCTGCTCCGCCGCTGCCTTTTCTCGGCACCCTCCTGCCCCTCTGGCTCCTACCTTCAGGGTGCTCAGACTGGGCTCCGAACTTTCTCACTCCACTCTGCCTGGGAGGCAGCACGCGCATGAGTCTGGGAATGTCTGTGACTCAGCCAGCATCCAGACGGGAGTGAGAAGCCAGGCTCCCCTTCTTGCAGGCAGCCCTGATTTCTTGGAGTGGTCCTCTTAGAGCTACTTTCATTTGGCCTAAGAAGTGACTGAGTCATGGGGACCGGAGAAACAACGACACAACAATCCCTATTCAACCAACAATCCATTAGCAAGAAGTTCCTACTTAAGCAAGATGAGTTTGAGTTTCTTATCTTCTCTTATGTGGGTTGATTGGCATGGTGGGGTGTTGCAAGACTATCTGGTCTAGGAGGTACCTAGCATCTCCTCTTTAGAATGTGAGGGTTCTTTCAAGTTGGCAGCTGTAGCCCAGAGTCCAAGATAAGAAGAGCACCATTTATCATCCTATTAAATCAATCTAAATAAATATAGTGGACTGTTTTATCAAATTTAGATCACATATTTTATAACTTGCTTTTTCTTACTTAAAGGTGTATTACAAAATTCCCCATGCTACTAAATGTGCTTTGAAATGTTATTTTTAATACCTGTGAGAGAGAGACAAAGAATCTCTCCCAGCGTCAGTAACATTTGGGCTGGGCCCAAAGGCTGAGTCATAGTTTTCTAGGGAGAGAAAAAGGGAAACCTCATATTAAAAGGTATGGAAGCAAGAAAGATCATCAGATATTCTGGGAACTGGGGCGGGGTGGGGGGGGACTTGATCTACACAGCCCTGTGAAATTCAAGGGTAAGTACTTATTACTGTTATTATTACCATTGCTATTGCGGTTAATTTTATTTTCAAAAGAGGAGACCGAGGCTTAGACAGAGTAAAAGCTCTGTCAGTGGTAAAGCTGGAATTCAAAGTTAAGACTTCTGGAACCTAAAAGGAAACTGAATGTAAGAAGAAGAGGAAGAAATCAAGGAACCTAAAGACATGACAAGGAGAAGAGGTGCCCTAGACTAAGTGAGGGGGGGGAAAGGAGAGAAAAACTCTCTCCTGTTTCCAATTCGATCCCTTTTGTTCTCAGAGAGGCCTGGGAAGCCAACCACCAACTACCCTCATCGGATGAGTGAAGTGTAATAAATGTGTGTTTTCTTTCTGGTACACATGTGAAGTCATTTCCAAAATTAGCCCTGACCAACTGTTAAAATCCCCAAGTTCCCAAACTCTCTCAACAGGAAACAAGCAGTGGACATCCAGATGTTTCTCCTCACAGTGTTTGTCTGTGTCGTGTTTACATTTATCTTTCTCTTGTCAAATCATGACTTTCTGAAATGCTTTATTATGGTGATCGGTCAAAAGCACAAAAGTCCTAGGAAGGGGAACTGAGGGAAGCATGGGTACAGGGTGACACGTAGCTCCTTAGCCACTGACCCATCTCAGAAAGCCATTGCTGAAAGCCACACTTCCAGCAAAAGCTCAGAGTTAAGAAATTCATCAAGTATGTGACTCAGTTGAGATTGCGTTTCTTTTCTTTATGCAAAGAATTAGCATAAAGAACAATCTTGATGAACCACCCTTTGGGGATTAAGAAGGAAAAGGACCTGCCTGAGAATCACACAATCTACCATGTGTACCCGAAGGACATCGCCCTGCAGGAAGAGAGCTGAACAGAAGGAAGCCTGGGATGGTGAGTGATCAACGGGCCATCACCGTGGGTATCACTGCATGTCTCTTACTTTGTGCCAGACACTGGGCTAGACAAGGTGAGTGTTCTGCAAACATTGCCTCCACTAATCTTCAAAACAATCCTAGGAAGGAAGTACCATCTCCTGCCCTGTTTATAGATGAGGAAACTGAAACCCGAGAGGTTAAGAACCTAAAATGTTTCACATCCAGTAAGTTGCTGAGCTGGGAATCCAACCTGGGTCTCAGGTCCAAAGAGACTATGCATTTAACTCACCGTTATATTCTGAGTACAACAGACGTAATTCTACTGTTTTAAAAAAAGGGGGGGGGGGACCCATTTTGTTCTCATTCTGCAAGGATTTTGCCTCAGTTTCTAACACTACCAGAGCTATCTGCTTTTCTTTCTTTCAGCAACGATTTAATGAGGGTATTTCTCTTCCCTCCTCAATGCAGCAACTTGGCTTAAGCGATGGGGTCACTTTTGATCAGGTTTCTTGTCTTACTTTTCAGTGACCATTGTTTCATTCTTTCTTTAAATCCCAGAGAAAGATGTGAAAGGCAAACAGCACGTACCTGGCAGGTCGCAGTGACTAGCGATGGAAAAAACAAGCAAACAGAACAAAGCAAAACAGGTACAGGACTGGATTCTAGAAACCCTTCTCCTGCCAGGTATCTTGTAACCAAAGAGATAACTTACCAGACTTTCAACTGATGTTGCCTTTGATGGTTTGATCTTTTTAACTCCACTTTAATGATGATCTTAGCCAAAACACCATGCTGTTTGTCCCACTATTAAGGCAGGGAAGGAAGAAAACACAAACATTAATATAACCAACTTTATTTGGATCTGCTCTGTCTCATCAGCAATTTTATGGTTTGGGTATGGAATAATACTTAATATAGAAAAGGTGTTTTCTTTTTCTGTTTTTTTCTTTTTTTTAACTGAATGTTTAATTGTTTTGTCCCCTTTGGTCTTGCTAGAGAAAGCCCGGTCTCCTACACGCACATACTGTATAGAAGAATGGGCAGCAACAAAAGTCAAACATCTGCTCACCAGACCTGCACCTAAGTCTTCTTCTTAAGCACCAGGGGAAGCATCTCAAGTTAGTCTCCAGTTTGGCTTTGCAGGAATGCTGCAGAATCCTCTGCAGGGTTTTTGCCTCTCACCTTGCCTGGGAGTTTATAGGGGGCTTTGAAGTTCCTCTGAACAAACAGGGTCTCTGTGTTTCACTTATTGCTCAGCCAACCCTGGGGCCTTGGTTCCATCAGCTCCTTATTAAGTGTTGAGTCATTTCAGTTTCCACCTTTTGGTCTTGCTTGCTTTGCGAACATCTGGAGAGAATTAGCTCCCAGGCCTCTGTAACGTACCCATTTTGTGGTTCTAGGGAGAGTTGTGTGCTGGGGGATGCTGTTGCTCTTAACGAGCTTTCTTTATGGTGTTTAACTGCAAAAGGTACCCTCGTTAATATTAATAGACAAAGAGAAAGTGAGGCTGTTCCCCTTCTATTTAGCCCTTGCCTTCTCCGCTGTGAGGGAGACCTTCATGCTGAAAAAGAAAGAATAAACATCATGAAAATGGGAATGAAATACAAGATAAAAGAACACATCATCAGAACAATAATAACAACAATAATGTCCAGGCACTTGGAATGAGTGTAAGTCTATCCCCGCACGATTCAATATGGTAACTGCTAGCTCTGTGTGCCTGCTGAGCACTACAAATGTGGCTGGTCTATATGTATTAAAGTTTACTGTGAGGATAAAGCACACTCTGGATTTGGAAGACTTAGAATAAAAAATGTAAGCTATCTCAACAATTTTTATATAGCTCATATGTTGAAATGATAATAATTTGGAGATAGAAGGTTAAGATTAATTTTACCTATTTCTTTTTTAGTTATTTAATGTGGCTATTAGAAATTTTTTAATTATGTGAATGGCTCATCTTTGTGGTTTGATGGTGTTTCCACTGGACAGCAGCGTACTAAAGGACCAGACAAATTATTTAACAGGATCTGACTCAGACTTGCAAGAGTTCCCCATGACTGGGAATCCATGTGACATCAAAGGGAACAGGAGAGGTGTCAGAAGAAGTATTAAGAAAATGTCCTGCTGAATCTCAGCAAACAGGAAAAGGTGGCTATCAGAAACTACTGAGTGGTAAGCTTTTCCTCAGTATAACATTTTAGAATCAATTATTAAACATACCTTTTATAAACAAGTTAGAAAACAGGTAGATGAGTACAAGGAACCGGCTGAGATCACTAAAAGCAAGGCATACCACCTTAAATTCGCTACCATTTCTGATGAAGAGATTGGGCCGACAAATCTAGGGAGTTATACAAACATGCCTGATTTCAGCAAACTATTGGACAAAATAGTTCTCATGACATCCTTGCAGACACATTTCAGAAAGTTGTATTGAATAATAGTAATTGGATAAAACCACAACTGGTTGAATATTTGGATTCAGTCTTGAAAATGTATTTAGGAGAGGTCTCAAACTTAAAAATTAATTAATACGATGGATACTAAAATCAGTACTCAAAAAACAAGGCATCAGTCATGAGACTATGACGTATGACCACCATCAAGGTAAAGTGCTTAGTTCATAAAATAAATCGTGCAGGTATAGCGCTAAGGTGGCCTGACAAGAAAATAATGCCCATGAAAAGAATTCATTTTTCTTAAAGTACAACACAAACTAAATGTGAAATATGCTTGTGGACAAATATCGTAGGAAGTAGTAGTCTCCCTTTATTTACTTAACTGGCCAAGTCCAGAATATTTTGTTCAGTTCTTGGATAACTACAACGGAGAAGGGGGTCTTCACGGCTAGAAAATGAGGGCCACACAGGCTGACAAAGAGGAGTCATGACAGCCGTGCTCAGTGCCGTCACTTGGAGAGTGTGGACATTCTGCTTTGCTACAAAATACGGGCAGATCCAAGAACGATTAGGGGAAGTTACTTCCGGGTAGGGACAGACCGTCACAAAGAAGGCGGCATTCGTCAGGAACGCTAAAGATAACATCTACCCTGGAGGGAAGGTGAAGTGAGACTTTTCGACTTCCAATTCTAAAACTGGAAATCCTGTTACCAGTATAGGGAGTCTCAAAATCCTTTTACAGTTTTCTGCTTTGGTGAAATCAAGCTAAATATCAGCTGGAAGTTTCTTGAAAACGAGGCACCAGAAATCGAACTATCAGAAAACCTCGTACGTGCTGGCTCTCCATGCATGTTTGGGGGTGGGGACAAAGTCAAGCCCTGATCTGTGGTGTTGGCTGATTTCTGTGGTGTAAATACTCCTACCATAGCAAAATTTAAGCTACCCACAGTTTAACAAGTGGCTCACAAATTTCCTGAAAATCTCACATGGGCCCAGAAATACTTTTTACATTAAATAAAACACACACACACACACACACACACACAAAGATCCAGTCCAGCGTTGAGAAGTCAGTGTCCGCTTTTCTCAGTGCTGGTCACCCCACGTAGATGAGGACATCCTGATGGGCCTCTCTGCTCGGCCTGAAAGCTGCCTCTGTCTGTTTATCTGCTTCAACAGGGTGTCGTCTTTCTGCCGTGCTCTTTCAGGTCTGGGGAGTTGGTTGTCCCAATACCCTAACAAGGGATGGTGCTGGGGTTGCCACCAAAGTTCCCAGGAAGACTGTCATGCTAGAAGTTGGAGTTCAGTTGTGACAGCTCAAGGCAAGTTCAGGCAAGGAAACAAGTGAAGGTCATGGGGATGCTCGGATTTTCATGAAGGACCTCATGTCCGTCACTGCAGCCAGAGAGGACTGACCAGGAATTGCACAAATAGGAGCTGGAAGCCTGAGGCTTGTCATGTCTCCAAGGGATTTGAAGAGAAGGGAAAAGTGATTGGCAACAGACAAAGCTCCGTAAGATCAAGAAAAGGTACCCAGATGTGATAATTCACCCTTTCCATTAACTCATCTGCCCGACCCAGAGCTGCTTCCCAGGGAGTGCCTATAGGCAGATGCTTCCCGCACGTGTGCGGTGGGAACCAGCTATGAAATCCACACATGTATCTTCTGTGGAATCTGGCTCTGACTTTAGCAGACAGCATGAGATGTTGTCTGGTTTTTATTAACATCCATAAGTCAGAGAGTATTTCATACTCCAAAATGTTACACACTTACTATTTACATAGGGAGACTGATGGAAAACTGTTTTGTTTTCTGTTTTTCTCTACTTTGTAAATTTTCTTTAATGAGCATGGAGTACTTTTATATTTTAAAAAATAAACATTAAAAAAAAAAAGAGAGTCTCGTGTCAGCCGCAGAAGTATAGGCACAGAAACTTTTATTCCTAAAGACTTCAAGAACCATATTCCTGCAGCTTTGATGATGAGAATGTTGTCTTATTGGGGTGTTTTACTCCACATTCTGTGAATCTGAGTAAGCTTCGTTCTGAGACTGCCAACTGAAGATTAAGAAATACGCATTATAATTAGAGGCAATTCGTCGAATTCCCTAGCACCTCCTGCATTTGAGTTCTGGGTTAAGTGCTGGGAAAATGATGGCTTTTCAGAAGCTGGGCTTTGTCAGCATGGAATGACAGGACATGAGACAGGTCTCGGTCCAAGGGCTTATTGAGCACCAGCTGTGTGCCAGGCACTGTTCTGGGCACTGAAGATAAAGAGATCATTCGCGTCCTCACTCTAGCTAAGAAGGTAGATAAGAAAGCAACATGGTAGTACCAGGGGCTGACTTATGTCCGCAGGGTGTGGTGAGTGGTCAGGGCAGGTTTCACGGAACCCGGGACATTTCAAAGTCCTTCACTTTAGAGTGGGAACATGCTAAGCAGACCAGACATGGTTAGGTGGTAAAGGAGTAGGTAGAGATACCCGGATCCTGGTGGAGGGGGAAAAAATGTCTGATCAAGACCCCAGGACTAACTCATTTAAAGTTCTCAAAGACATAAGAGTTCTTCTTCCAAATAAGAATCAAGGCTAGTGGGTGACTCTGAGCGCCAATTCCATCCAACGCCTATTAGCCTTGCCATGTACCCAGCATGAGTTTGGTGGTGATTCAAGAAAACATGATGTCACCATCCAAAATCTCCTGATGACCAGTTGTCTGACTGTGATGCTTCCTGTCCTTTTGGTGAAACTGTAGAGTAAAATGTAAGCTCTGAGGCTGCCCGTTCGAAAATAAAACGTTGTGCATTAGGATTAGCATAATAAATACTTACGTTTGGTGTAACCTACCAGAGGTCCCGGGATGGCTTTTCCTGAAAGGATTTACAATCTGGACACCGTCCTACTGCCTAGACAGGCAGGAAGGGAAGGGAGCGTGGCCACCAAAGTCACTGCTTATTGTGTCCACGGTGGACTTCCAGTCCAAGAAATAAAAATAATTTCAAGACAATTTTAATCTTTACTGAGCTCTGTTGAAACATATCAAAGAGAATCCCCAATGCACAGCAAAACATCTCAAAATTGCCTTTCCTATCTCTCTTTGGTCGTATGTGCCACACAGTTGTGGCTCCCTCCTCCTAACTCTTTCCTCCTTCTCTGGGTTTTCATCCAAACTGTCTTAAACCCAATGACAGGAGCACCCCCAGCTCCCGTCCCCCTTTCTGAATTTTATTCCTCCTGAGGCTGGTAGCTCGCTCTCCCTTTTCTAAAGTAAATCAGTTTCACCTTTCCAGCGCACTACTCCAATCAACACCACAGTATTTTTATATCTGTGGCAGAAGTTTAATAGGCAGAATGGGGGGATGCTTTGCAGAGGCTAGAATGCCCAAGAGAATGATTTGTTTTCCTTGTCATCTGAACAGCAAGCCTTTGTAGCCTCTGCAGGCAAAGTTTCTGTCTGGTGGCTCCCCTATTTCAGGCCTTGCTCACCCTAAAAACTTGAGGCTTTCCATATCAAAGACGCTTGATGGAAAATGGCCTTCATGAGCCTGTTTTCCCTAACTTATTTAAGTCTTTCCCTTTTTTTTCATAGCAAATTTGTCTCCTTTCCTTTACTCCTCGAAGGTGGTTAACTGCATGATATAACAAAAAAGAGGTAGAACTCACAGATATAGAGAACAAACTAGTGGTTACCAGTGGAGAGAAGGAAGCGGGGAGGGGCAAGATGGGAGCGAGGCAGTAAGAGGTACAAACCATTAGGTATAAAATAAGCTACAAGGATATATTATACAACATGGGGCATAGAGCCAGTACTTTATTGTAACTATAAATGGAGTATAACCTTTAAAAGTTGTGAATCACTATATTGTACACCTGTAACGTATATAATATTGTACAGTAACTATATACTTCAATTTGAAAAAAAAAAAAGAATATTTTTCAAGTAGTGCCTGTCATCTGCACAAACGCCAAGGGCAGGGGCCGCATCCATTATGGAAAATGCAACGTGCTCATTTCTAATTATAGTTAGTATTTATTGAAGTGGATTGAATGTGAGCATAAATTTCACAAAGGATCTTTTAGTCCCTTGAACCAAGTGTGAACCAAGCATCACTGTCTTCGGGAAACCTGGAGCACACACCATTGCATCTCGTCTCAAGCCACCACGTAAATGGGTGACCGGGAAAGCAGTCTTCCCCTCATAGAATTTCCTCCAATCTCAACAGTGCGAGCCGAAGATTTTTAAGGACAGAAAAAGCCATTTGTTTTTCTTTTGCTCTGAGAAGGGAGCAGATGCAAAATTTTCAGACCCCAGTCCTGACTTGTCTGAGCCCACGCTGGCACCTGAAGAGTTAATCTACTGCCACCTAGTGGCTCTCGGCCAACCTGCGGGACCCCCAGCTCGCAGGGGAGGAGCGGGCGAGGGCGATGCGGTGGGGTTGCCTTGGTGAAGGGGCAAAGTTCCGGAGCGGCTTTGTCTTTCCAGCCCAGAGTACTAGTTAGAGGGGTTGGCTTTTTGAAAACATATTCTCTTTCTCCTCCCCCCCTTCCTCCCTCCCTTGCAACTGGGGCCTGTTTCCTCTAAACCTGAGGCAAAGCAGTAGTGCAGGCTAGGATTTCTTGCAAGTTTTCCGCTGTGGGGTGCCGCAACAGCTGTGACCCCGGCTTGATTTTGATGTAGACTTCAAGGGCGCCGTCCCCAGCAGGGGGAACATTTTTACCTCAGGAGCCTATTCACATTGGTAGCCTTGGCAGGGAAAGTTCCAGAAGCTTTGATTACACAAATACCTCTGCTAGGTACAGGCCCCGTCTTGGCAACCTGGGGAGAGAGAATGTGCACGTGGGCTGATTAAACCAAACGACCGTTTCCTTGGCTGGGGTGCGGGGTGGGGGCTGGGGGTCTTCAGCTTGGAAATGATTTTTTCCTTGGCTGGGTTGCCTGGAAACTTGGAGGGTTTAATTAGGACTGGGGAGGTTTTGGGCTTCTGCAGCTGCCTCTGCTCTCCCCCAGGGTTACTGAGTGAGTGTGTGTGTGTGTGTCCCCTGTAGTGCAGGCAAAAGCCGTCTGGAGAAGTGAATCGTGGACCATAGCAAATGTGACTCTTTATTTCAATTGATTTTGGTTAATAACTTTTAACCTTGTGAACCACAGGGAGGCTATGTGTGGTTTACATATTGTGGACTGGAGCCTGGACAACTGGGTGAAGTGGTAGCTGTTACCTTATTGCCTACATCCACCATGGGTCAATCTTTTGGAAAGTTTTCTAAATGTTCCCTAGGAGGTCCAGGAAGGACTGCTCTGGGCCATGTCTCCCTGGCTCTGGGAGTTCCAAGGGAGAAGTGAGGCGGAGCCCAGCCTGCCCCAATGCAGCTGCCTTACTCTGTTAGGGAAAAAGAACAAACACATTAAAATAGAATGTATTAATCCTTTATTAACTTCATAGCCTTTATTCACCTCAACATTACCAATTAGTTATTCTTCCATTTGGAGATTTTCAAGAATTGAGGAGGAACATTTTCTTTTCCATTTTTCTTTGGTATGTGTGTATGTCTGTGTTTATTTATTTTTCAACTAAAGACGTAATACATATATATGTTGTGGCTGTAAAAGAATTAGAGACAGAAGTATAACCCCTAAGGCAGATTTTCCAGCTGGAGTCAAGGTCGATCTGGGCACATTTGGACCAATCTCCTCTTCCTTTTCTCCTTCTTTTCTTTCCTCCCTTCCTTTTCTCCACCCTTCAGAGAAGATTCAGAGACACAGTTCTTTCCTCTCTGGAGTCCACAGAATCGGGCAGTAGCATGCCCCGAGTGTGAGTTTCCAGCGTTGCCATGACAAAGTACCACAGGTGGGATGACTTAGACACCAGAACTATGTTGTCTCACAGTCCTGGAGGCTAGAAGTCCAAGGTCAAGATGTCCACCTATATTCTCTTCTACGAGTTTCATGGTATCATATCTTATATTTAGGTCTTTAAACTATTTTGAGTTTATTTTTGTATATAGAGTGAGGGAATGTTCTGATTTCATTGGTTTACATAAGGCTGTCCAGCTTTCCCAGCACCATTTGCTGAAGTGGCTGTCTTATCTCCATTGTATATTCTTCCTCCTTTATTTAAAATTAATTGTCCATAGGTGTGTGGGTTTATTTCTGAGCTCTCCATTCTGTTCTATTGATCCATATGTCTGTTTTTGTGCCAGTCCCATGCTGTTTTGATTACTGTAGCTTTGTTTGTAGTATTGTTTGAAGTCTGGGAGAGTTATGCCTCCAACTTTGTTCTTTTTCTTCAGGAGTGCTTTGGCAATTCTGGATCTTTCATGGTTCCATATAAATTTTAGGATTATTCGTTCTTGTTCTGTGAAAAATGTCATGGGTAATTTGATAGGGGTTACATTAAATCTCTAGATTGCTTTGGGTAGTATGGCCATTTTAAGAATATTAATTCTTCCACTCCAAAAGCATGGAATATCTTTCCATTTCTTTGAATCATCTTCAGTTTCCTTTATCAGTGTTTCATAGTTCTCAGCATATAGGTGTTTCATCTCATTGGTTAGGTTTATTCCTAGGTTTTTGTGGGGTTTTTGATACTATTTTAAATGGGATTTTTTTTTTAAGTTTCTCTTTCTGATATTTCTTTGTTAGTGTAAAGAAATGCAACTGATTTCTGTATATTAATCTTGTATCCTGTTACCCTGCTGAATTCATTTATTAGTTCTAATAGTTTTTGTGTGGAGTCTTAGGGTTTTCTATATAGAATATCATGTCATCTGCATGTAATGACAATTTTACCTCTTCCCTTCCAATTTGGATACATTTTATTTCTTTTTCTTGTCTGATTCCTATGGCTAGGACTTCCAATACTATGTTTAATAGAAGTGGTAAGAGTGGGCATCCTTGTCTTATTCCAGAATTTAATGGGAAGGCTTTCAACTTTTTTCACTATTGAGTATTATATTGGCTGTAGGTTTGTCATAAATGGCTTGTATTATGTTGAGATATGTTTCCTCTAACCCACTCTGGTTAGAATTTTTATTATGAATGGATATTGAATTTCATCAAATGCATTTTTGCATCTATTGAGATGATCCTGTGGTTTTTGTCTTTTCTTTTGTTGATATGGTGTTCCTTTTAAAATTTAATATTCATTTTCATTAACATTATACATACACATATATGAAAGAGTCAAGTACTTTTATAAGGCTTACAATGAAAAATAGGCTTTAACAAGCCATGCAGTGCTTCCCACCCTCACTGCACACTCTCTTTCACCTTTCAACTGGCACCCTCTTTCAACTTTTCTGATTCTGTTAATATTTAACTATAAGTTTCCAAACAGCAGATTTAACGTTGCTACATGGTATTTCAGTTATGGATATTATCTATTGGTTTCCCAACATGCAAGATGGGGACTTAGCTCTCTGTAGATTCCCTCTCTAAAACACACACACACACACACACACACACACACACACACACACACACACACACAGTGTTCCACCTGTCCAATATAGTGGTGCTGTAACTCAGATCAGTATCCAGTGCTTACATCACCATGACTGTGTAACCTCTGTAGAGAGCTAAGTGGTGTGGGATATCAAGAATACTTTTACTTTCCTATACATTTTTCCCACCTAGAGTAAATAATTGACTTCTTTTTTCACTTGCTTGGGTTTTAATGTCCTTATCACAAATCAAATTCAGATTTTGCCCAATTGTGTAAAAGTTTCTCAATACAGTCAGACACATTAGTAACTGCAGATTTCATTTTCTTGAGCTGTCTCCCAGAGCCCTGTGACTGGCTCCAACCTGGCACAGCGGGTTATCTGACGAGACTGTTTCCTGGGGAACCCTCCACGTGGGCCCTTCCTCTTGGACTGGTCAGATGCCCAGAGAAGATTCCTCAGTCCCCTTCTTGTAGAATATATGCCTGGCTGCTGTGTTCTGGAAGCCGAGTGTGGGAAGAAGGCTAGAGCCCAAATATCCGTCCCTCCTTGTATCCCTCTGTTTTCAGTACAGCCACCTCCCCTGCGTCGACTCTCCCTGCACCTCCAGTCTGGAAATCCCGTTCACTGTCTCTGGGAAATAAATCTCTCCCATCATTTACTGCCGCGAAGAAGGAGTCAGGGGGCTGCACGGCCTGGGGAGGGTGGGAGTGGAGGCAAGGGACATCTACCTGCTTCTAAACCCTCTCCACCAACCCTCCTGCTTCAGCATCTCACACTCTCACTCCAGAGGTACCCGGAGCACCAGTCCCTGGGTTGCTCTCTGTTCCCAAGTGCTTTGGGAGTTTCCCACAGCAGGCGTTGCATGTGGCTTTGTCCGCCTTGTCCGCTAGGCCAGTCACCAGTCCTTCACGGGCTTTGCTGTTTTCACCCTTTCCATTCTCATTGCTTCTGTGTTAGTGGGTTTCAGGAAGAAAGGGAGCTAAATATACGTGTCCAATTTGCCAGTTTTAACTCCAGAGCCGTTCTTGTCCTTTCACTAGCACGTTCTAGAGACATTTTCAAACCCCAAAGGAGTCACCCTATTCCTGAGCTATCCAGAAGCTGCGGGTGAGTTTAGGGAGAAGAGAGGACCCTCAATAGGCTCTAAGCACACGCACGTACACGCATGGGCACACGCTCGGCCCAGCCGTCCACTCTGCATCATCCACAGCCATCCTGGACTGAATATTTGGAATTGTATCCAGATTCTTATTTGGTTCTCCATGTAATTTTCTCACATTCCCCAATTCTCTCTTTTTGCTCGCTCTCCAATTTGTTCTTGCCAGTACGGCTAAAGTGTTCTTTCCGAAAATGCAAACCCTATTATCCTATGTCATTCTCCTACTCAAAGCCTTCTATGTCTTCTCTTTGCCCTTAGAATGAAGTTCCATACTCTACTCTTGTCCTATACGCCCCACTCCAGGGTCTGGGGGGCTTATATTAGTCTCCCATTAGTCTCCCTTTGCCAGCTAAGCCTTTGGCTTCCTTAGCTGTTTCTCAGTTCAGCTAGGCCTTTGCACATGCTCTTTCCACTGCCTGGAAAGCTCTCTACCTCAACCCCTTACAGTCTCGGTGGGGAAAACAGCCTTAACCCAGCGAGATCTTTTCTGACCGTGTCTCAGCCCCTCCGCACACACCCTCAGTTAGATGTTGCATTATGCTTCCCCGTGACACCCTTGCTTTTGCTTTGCTAGCACTTTAGGTACATGTCCAGGCTAGATGAGAAGTACCACGAGACAGGATCTGTCTCCGTCTTGTTCACATCACCACCCCAGTACCCAGCCCCGGGCCAGCCCATGGGGGGTGTTCAGTAGATACTTATTTAATCAGTTGTACTGTTTCACCTTTGAGTTTTCTGATCTTCACTCGCACCCTCACCCCAGCATACTCTCCCTTCTAAATGCACTGTTCTCATAGCAGAAGGTATTAGTTAAATATTGAAAGTGTTTGACCTGGAAAGATACTCCTAATTCCCTTTCTGGAGAATTGGACTTGGTGCCTCTATGTCTCTGTCCCTCATGGAAAAGAGCCCTCACTGTCTTCAGGACACAGCAGCTGGTGAACCGATGTCTCTCAGCTTATTCTGCTGGCTCTAAAAGCAGATCCCCAAGATTATAAAGAGAAAGGGAAAGACTTAATTTTTGGTTTTTATAGGCAATCAGGGAAGTTGGTTGTAGTGATAAAGCTAGCAACATGGTATGAGGGTTCTCATAAAATAAACTGAACAGAGGTCCCCATTATGGAATTACAATTCTAGTTAGACATGTAACAGTTGCCCCAGGTTTTTTTTTTCTCATTGCTCTGCTTACATGAGGGAAAAAAAAAAAAAAAAAAAAAAAAGAAGCCCACAGTATGCAATGACTGGAAGTTTGAAACTGAGACTATTTGTTTCCTCATCTGTAAAATGAAGAAGTTGAACTAAGTGCTCTCTAAGGCTGCTCTGTAACTCTGTGACTTTATGCTATGATTCTTGATAAGAGTTGTTCACAATAATTTCTAGGTTTCTGGAAATACATCGCTCTTGAGGAAATCAGTTTTATTGCAAGATTAAAAAACAAACTCCTTTTTGAACTTGGCAAAGACTCAGGTGAAGAATAGTGTGGATTTTTGATCTGCCAACAATGGTGCCATTCTAGAGTTCAATAGTCAGCATTTTAGTCTCAGCACACAGCTACATAAGGGCTACAAGGACTGAAATCTTCAACAGCAGCTTTAAATTTTGTGTCTTTGCACAGAGGCAAAAATGAAATACCTGCCTAACTGCAAAGGATTAAGTACCCAAGACTTCTTGAAAAAGTAAATAAAAGTACTGTGTGACACTTGGCATAGTAGCAGTAGTAGATATTTACTGACTTCTACACTCCTTCACGGACCTTCACCTTCCTCCCCCATTGACACTAGGTTGCTTTGGCCATTGAAATGTTTGTGGGCATGGCAGACATTGTGCTTTCTTCTATTTAGCTTTGATCTTGTGCACCAGTGACCTGCCATGAGATGCCCTAGATAACTACTGCCTGGAGTCCAAAATAAAAAATATGGAGCAAATGTAAGCTAAACCCACAGACCCTCCCAGCTGAGCTCAGCCTAATTCAGCTGAATCACAGTTAATCTGCAGACCTTTGAGCATAAGAATAAATATTTGTTGTTTTAAGCCACTGAGTTTGGAAGTGGTGGTTACACAGCATTATTGTGAAAAGGCTGACTAATACAAGATGCAATGTGTGTTCTTATAATATACAACATGACAGTTAAGGTATGGCCTATGAAATTTGGCACATCTTGTTTTGAATATCACTTCTGTTATTTACTAGATGTGAAGTGTCATGCAACTGACTTAACCTTTCCGAGGCTCAATTTCCTCATCTGCAAAAAGGAGATAATCATAGTACGAACCTCATAGCACTGCTGTGCAGACCAAATGAGCTAATATGTATCAACCAGCTAAGACGGCGCCTGGCACATAATGAGGAGCCAATAAATGATTGCTAATAATAATAATAATAATAATAATAATAATAATAATAATAATAATAATAACAGCAACAACAAGAGGAAGAGGAAGAGGAAGGAGAAGGAGAAGGATTTCTATAAAATAAATCTTACTTTCCTATTAACTTACTTTATAAAACTGGGTATAAAGACTTATTTGGAATATTTGCTGAAGAAGGATGAAGAAGATAAGTACTCTACTACATGGCTGATAAGTTCATATGATATTAAAAAGGTATACTTTGTACGAAGCAAACCTATCTGTGTGTATAAGAGAGGTCTGAGTTACTTCGCAACAGCTTCCCAAGACTATGAAAATGACTATATGTATGTTCATGTATGACTGAAGCATTATGCTGTACACCAGAAACTGACACAACACTGTAAACTAACTATACTTCAATTTAAAAAATACAAAAAATTCCTTTTATACTTAAAATAAAAAAACCTCCCAAATCTGAACTCCTTTTACAATCAGAATTTACATTTCCAATTGGATAAAGAATGTAACACTACTTAGCCATTTGCAAGAACATGGATGGATTCAGTGAAACAAAGTGGACAAAGTGAAAAAAGCCAGACAGAGAAACATAAATATCATATGATATCACTTATATATGGAATCTAAAAAATAATACAAATGAACTTATTTACAAAATAGAAACAGACTCACAGACATAGAAAATGAATTTATGGTTACCGAAGGGGAAGTGGGGGGGAGTAAATTAGGAGTTCTGGATTAGCAGATACAAACCACTATATATAAAATAGATAAACAAGAAGGTCCTACTCTATAGCGCAAGGAATTACATTCAATATCTTGTAATAACCTATAATGAAAAAGAATATATATATGTATAACTGAATCACTATGCTGTACACCAGCAACTAACACAACACTGTAGATCAACTCTACTGCAATTAAAACAAAAAAAGAATTTACGTTTCCATGTGCCAGAGTCCAGGATATGAAGTGTGGTATCAAGTACTAACAGTCTAGGTTCGACTCTACACTCTTAGCACCCAGAATTGTTCCTTAGAGTTCCATCTAATAGTTCATTGCTGTGGTACTTTGCCTTCATGTACTTAGCAAACATTTATTAAGTACTATATATAACACAAGGTACTAGAGGTAAGGAGATAAACAGGCATGGTCTCACACTCAGGGCAATCATAGTTTAGTTACAGATTGCAAATATGTTTCACTGTGGTGTCAGCTCCGATGTATTTTAGAGGGGCTGCCCAAAACACTAACAATTAAAAACAATTCTAGGCAGCATTTTATTTTACTGGGGAAAAGAGCCAAGGGCGTGGAAAGAAGGAATGGTTTTGAATGTTTGCTAACCTGGGTCTAGCTGGGGACAAACTCTTATACAACAAAATATAATTTAATGTGGTAAGTGCTGTTTGTGCGATAAGAACAAAGTAGCATGGAACACAGCAAGGAGTGGTTACTCTTGCCAGGAGGGAAGTGGAGTAAGGAAAGGCTTAACTGAAGAGGTGAAACTGTAGCTGGGTCTTGATGGATGACTGGGAATTTAGTAGGTGATGAAGTGGGGAAAGACAATCTCAGGCCAAGAACACATCGTGAGCAAAGGCACAGAGGTGTACGAGTCCATGGGGGTGTTGAGGGAGCAGTGAGTCGTCCTGTTTGGTTAGAAAACGGGGCGTGGGGATGATGCTGGTAGGAATGAGTTGTAATAGGGGGTTGGGATCTGACTGCTTTATCGTGTGAGCCATGGGAATCACTGAAGGCTTCTAAGCTAGAGTACAGGATGGCCAAATATGTGCCTTTAAAAAGTTGCTCAAGAAGAACTAAATTGGAGATAGAGAAAAAGGCAGACAGTAGAGAGGAGGCTACTGCAGCTGTGCAGACAAGGCACCCTGGGCATCTAACCTGGGGTGGTGTGGTAGAACAGAGAAAGAGGAAAGAGCACCAGCAAATAGCACAAGGAGGCCCTTCTCTCAAAAGATGACCTATTATTAGGGCTTCAATCAATATGAAGCAAATCCAGTCATCTAATTTTTTTCATTGCTCATGTCTGCATATGTATATGTCATTAAATTACACGTATAAATGGGACCTCAAAGAGCAATCTCAGATTTTTAAATTTATCCTTGAGACAATTCTGTAAAGTAGGAACTAAAATTCCCATTTTACAGAGGAGAACACTGAGGCTTGGAGATTCTAAAAGCCTAGGATCAGTGATCTTGGACTACACATCTTCTAAATGTCAAAGATAGCATTTGAACCCAGAGCAACTTGACTTCAGAGTCTATGCTCTCAATCACTACTCTATACCACATAAATAACTCATTCTCTAATGTTATTGTCCATTTCTACTAATTGTTAAGTCTCTTACACATCTCCTCTTTTCAGTTTCATATATCTTGACCCAGGAGAAAAGCCAGTGAGTATCAGAGAACTGTTGAAGGCAGGAGAAAGTTACCTCTGAAAAACTCCAAATAACTCAGACTTGAAGTCTAAGTACTTGGGAGGTTTATTAAGTAATCTTGAATCTCTTACTCTATGGGGATCAACACATCAATCAGTCCACTCACAGGCAGTGTACCCAGCACTGTGCTCGGGGAATAAATCACCCATGACTCAGCCCTCAGTACAAACACAGGGGAAAGAGCCCTGGCTCTGCTGTTCACCTGCCCGTGGCCTTGGACAAGTCACTTCACCTCTTGGGGCCATCGTTCCACCGTTGGACACACCCCTGATGACAGCAAAGGTCCTTGCCATTTCTACATTTTTGCGCCCACCTTACAGGATTCATTTGAAGGAAAAATAAAAGAAGTTAGTATTGGACAGAAAACTGTGGTAATAAAACACCCTGAATTGCCATGGCTGGTTTAGCAATCACTAGGCCTCTTTGGAAACAGCCTCCTAAATATGCACAAAGAGTGTTTATCACTCCTGCTCCCGTAGACCCTGACACTTCCCTGAGAGAATGGGCTTTACCATGTCCCACTTTCTCAAACATCGCTGCATTTGAAATCTTGCGGGTTATTTAAAACTTGTTTTTAGAGGACCTGAGGCATTTTTAAGCTGAGTTACTCAATGCTTTATCCCTCTTTCCTTTTCTTCTTGCCTGGAGAATCCCCAGTGGTCATTTTTAAACATGGTTAGGTACTTAATTGAGGTCTTCGGAGTTTGGGCAGAGCAGAGTTTACTCTGAGGCAAAATACTTAGAAAAGTGGCTGCGTGTGCTCACTGATTCCTGGAGCTAAAAACCACAAACTGATTTTTGCCTCCCACTTCTTCCAGAAGGTGATGGTTGGGTAAGTGGGAACACAGACTTCCTTGGTCCACCTGCACAGCGCCATCAGGTTTCTCACTGTCATCCTGTTGCTTCCAGAGGAATCGAAGGAGCCGGTGTTGATCTCTGCAACAGGGCGATCCCGCTGCCCTGCAGCTCCAACAATCAAGAGACGGGTCTCCCGAAAGCATGGGCTCTGGCGGTCATCAGAGACGATGGCATCTCCGGAGCGCTGGGACCGCCCGCGCTGCCCTCCAGGATAAACGGTTCTCTCACGGCTTCACACTCTGCGTTGCTCGTTATATTACCACTGGAGCTGCTGGATTGGTTGAGAAGCTGCCACTAACATTTTTGAGGGCATAAGAGATGATTGTGCTGGTTCTAATTCCAGAGCCGATCTTTTCAGCAGATTATGATGGATGACTCGCCACGGTGGTCAGCGCCTCCTGTATATTTTAGGTGGAATGCTTTCCTTTGACACATCCTTTACAGAGACATATGTGTATCCTATTTTAATTAATGGAAGAAATGATTCATTCACAAGTGAAAGATTTAATTAAAGAAAGGGTCAGCATGGGGTAGCCATGAATTGCTAAATACCTCTGATGTTTATTATGCTCTTCAGCATCTCTGCATGCTGTCTGGAGTGGTACATGGCAGTAGAGGTGGGCCCTAGAAAGAAAGAAAATGAAGTTTCATTCATTCATGCATTCAACAAATTTTAATTGAGCCCCTCCTGCGTCCGAGGCACTGTGCTAGGCTCCGCAGATAAAACGGTGAACAGTCAGACATGGTTTTTGCCCGTATGGCAGCTGCAGTGCAGTCAGGGAGATGGGAGAAAAATGAGGAACCGACAAATTGAACACTATTATGACAGGTGGTACCACGATTTCTGAAGGAAAAAATCATTTGTGGGCTCGTCTCCTTGCATTGTTTTGGTGGCGTTTTTTAAAGATCTTAATACCCAACTTTATAATGCTGTATTTGTTTAACTTTGGAATATATATCTGAAACGAACCTGACCCAAGTCCACTAGATAAAGTATCTCATTCCTCGAAGCAGTAACTATACATATTGAGTTACCCAATATGCATCTAGTCATAGTAGCTCATTCCTTTGAGTAAAACTTGTGCTTTGGAATCAGACAAACCTGGATTCTAATCCTGGCTTCTCGACTTAATCACTTTCTGGTCTATGGTATCCCTTTGCTTTCCTGAGCTCAGTTTTCTCATTTACAGGGAAAAATAATAATACACAGGCATTGAGTCACAGAGAAAAAAATATGTGAATTGTACCCAGTGCAGAGCATTAATATTAATTAAAAAGCATTAATAGTTGTAATTCATCTTCTTCCATTACTGTTAGTAGTGGTAGTATTCCCCCTCCCTTCTGGAACTTTCTTCATGCTGCTTTTGTTCTGGTTGTTCATGTGATTTTCTTATCTCCTCATCTGATGACAGAGGTGGTAATTTTTAAGGCACTGGACCCAGTCTGATACACGCTTGGTGTTCAGTAACTGTCAAAATGAAAGGATGAAATTCTTTCCATCTCTTTTTGGAACTGGATAGAGAGTAAGCTGACAATAAACAGAGTCTCTCATAGCCTGCCCATAACACTTGGAATAAAATCGACATTCCTTATCGTGGCCAACAGGACCTACATGCCCTGACCTCTGCCCACCTTTCCAGGCTCAACCACCACCTTCTTCCCTCCTGTACTCAGTCTGAGCCACCAGTCTTGCCTGGCATGCCCTCCCTCTAGAGCTGTCCATGGATCACTCCTTCAGTTCTCTGCTCAAATGTCTTCCCTTCCTAGGGGCCTTCCCTGACCACCTTGCCTATTCGTGTTCTGTCTCCTTATCCTGCTTCATTTCTTCTCAAAGCATCGTCACTGTCAGAAATTACATAATATTTCCTAGTTTACAAACTTGTTGTCTGTCTCCCCACTTAGCACCAGACTAGGTTCCTGAGGGCAGGAACCTAGTCTGCTGGTGTCCAGCCCTGAGTTGCCATGCCACTGAGTGAATCACTTTTTTCATTTGAATCAAAGTAACTTTTTTCATTTTCCTAGGAAAATACACATAGAAAGCCTAGCCAGATAGTTTCTGTAGGATAGTAGCCTCCAAAATAGATGAACTCTTTCCCCCCCAATTTTTGCTTGCAGCACTTAATTTAATTTTCACCACAGAATGGCAGGAAGAGGAAGAATCAATGCTTTTGGTCCTATGGAAAATGAAGACACAGCCAACAGGAGGTCTCCCAGGGCCCCAGTTTTAATAGGATTCCGACACATTTTACTTTCTCCCTGTGAGTCTGGCCCTCGTAAGTCACTTCCTTTGTGCTTAAAAAGTAGTTCGTTCCTCCTGTTCTTAAAGCCAGCAAACATGGATTTTCTTTAGTTTTCATACGATCTGGCTCCAAACAGCAGGAAACTTGAATGTTTCGTTTGGCGTCTTTCACCGACTGAGAACAGAACTGCAAACAAGAGAGGAGTCTGCGTTTGCCCAGGCGGTCCTCGCGCTGGGCCCGTGCGCCCTCCGCTACGCGGCGATGCTGTCCTGCACGCAGCGACCCGGCTCGGCCCGCGCAGGGCTGGAGGGAGGGAGGGGACCCGGCACTGTCCCTCCACGCGGGGGGGCCATGAGCCTGGGTGTGCGTGTGCGGGTGAGGCCTGGTGCGGGCTCCAAGCGCTGGCGTCGGTTGGAGCGTTTTGACCGGCAAGTCTCTCCAAAGAGCCAAACAATGCCGGCTGTTCCTGGCAAGGCCGGCCCTGCCTTACTCAGATTCGTGTTTCAGGAGAGGTGCTTTGGGGTAACAGAACTGGCTCCATTTCCACCATGACCACATCAGCCCTGGTTTCCGCTGTGCAAAAACAAAATTCTCAAAAATGTCACCATACCAAATCATATGCGGCTTTTGTTTTATAAACAACTTTTTTCTTTTCTTCTTCTTCTTCTTTTTTTTTTTTTTTTTTTTTTTGAGTCTTTGGAAACTGTAATAAAGAGCAATGCCACATCCAGTTGTTTTCCACGGAGCCAAGTCAACTTGGGAGACCTTCTCTCAGCATGACGTCCTGTTCTTCCCTCTCACAGATACTTCCTAAAGCTCGACCCCACGTGGTCAAGGGCGCAGCCCCGGATCCTCACCACCTCACCTTGGAACCGGCGGCTTCCTTCTGCTTGGGAAAGAAAGGGTTTCAGAACCACTAACAGCACAGGTGGGAGGCGGCCAGTCAAGGAAGCGTTCTCACGGAGGGTCTCAGCTCTGCTGGGTAAGAAAAAGACCCCCTTGTGAAGGATGCCGCGCACGGGGGACCCACGTACCCCACAGGCCAGGAGAGGGCTTCACGGAGGCTTTGCTATCCCCAGATGCCTGGACAATACCCTGAGACTCATCACTTCCAAACGCCTTACTTCTTTCCGTATGATTCCATTTCAGACAAGTAAGAGGAACACTTACAACAGGATGTCACTGATTTTCCAACACAAAGCAGGTGAGGGCGATAATATTAATGGAACAAATATACTCTGGGAGAAAATCTAGTCAACTCTTATTATTTACACACGTTTAAAGTCACAAAATAGAGTTGAGGACCAGAAACCTTTCCCTTGTGACTGAGAAGCCATGGGCTACCTGCAATAACCCCCCGAGGATGGACCCCATTTACAATCGACTCCGGGGGCAGAATTCACTACTGAAGGAACGTGTGTGGTACAGTTTCATTCCCAGATTTCATGAAAATGGATAAGACTCAGACAGCCATTTTCATTTCTGGCTCAGTCACCTACTAGCTGTGCCCAAAGTCCACATCTATAAAGTGGAGATAATAATATACTTATCTAAAAGTTTTGTTATGAAAATGAAATGAGATAACCCACGAAGTCCCTTGGCATAAGGTCTGGCATGTGGTCAAGCGCTCAGTAAATGTTACTTGTAAAAATAATTATTATAACAATGATAATTTATGACACCATTACTCAATCTAACATTTGTTTCTAATCACGCCTATATATTCCGTTCTATTTTCTCTTCCATTTGTCACTGCCTTTTGAATTCAGAATGTCTGGTAGCCTGCGTATGAAGTGATAATATATAAAAATCACTGTTCCTCAACACAAATTTCTCTGAAAAATATCGTACGTCATGCTACAGATTCCTGTAAGCATTTTGTTCATTCAAATAGCAAGATAACACTAACATCAGCTTTCTTTTCTGGCTCGACTCTAAGCCCCTTTTTAGCACCTTCTTTACTGTTCTCTCTTCAGCTCCTAACATCCAGGGCCGCTCAAAATATGTTTGTTGAGTAGATCAATGTTCTTTATTCCTGCAAAAGAAACAGCAACAAAAATACAAACAACAGCAACTGCCTGAGTGGCTTCTGATACTCTCCCATCTAACACTTTCCCAACAAAGACACTTCCCTGGTGAGTGTGGGAGTTCTCAGAGAGAGCAGATCCTGGGCGGGGGACCTCGTTCCCGCACGTCACCCTTCTTGGTGGTCTGTGTTAAAAAGGTCAGTCTTAGGAACAAATGCTATATGACTGCCTAGTGCCTCTACTTAGACGTGGCATTTGACATACTGACATCATTTTAATAGCACCTTTCTTAAATCAAGGTCAGAATTATTTTCCCAGCATCACCCTTTTCATCTCTTCTAAGAAAGAGCTATCATTGTCTCATGTCCCCACTAATTGGATAAGTGATTCTTCCTAACCTTGAAACCACTGAGGAGAAAGTATCCCCAGTGACCTCAAAACCGACAGCACTCTCCTTTTCTAACTGGCATGTGTATTCTAGAGCTTTTTGAGTAATGCTTTGAGGTCCTACAGCTTCCTATAAAGGGGTGTGTGTCTGTGAGTTGGTGACAGAAGGGCCCACCTCCTTCATTTCTAGCTTCCACCTGACCCCATGGAGAGAGCAACATGCTGGCACATAAAGCCATGGTCTGTGTTCTGATCTCCACTGGGAGATCTAGCAGCTGAGCAATGGGGTGAGTGGCCACTTTGATGGTGGAATCAGGAGAGGGCTGCTGAGTAGGGGAAAGTCCTCACACCCTCAGTTTGAGAGGACAAAGGATGAGTATTTCCCATGGACCAGATGTGGACAATGCTGAAGAGAGAGCCGAGCTGCAGAGCGGGGTGGGGAGGAGGAGGGAGGGCCGGGAGGAAGAAATATACAAGGCCTCACAAACCCTGTCCCCACCAGACTCCCCCTTGCTCACTGTGATGCATTTCATTTGTGGTAGAAACATGATCTGATTTACATATTAAAAAAATTATTCTGGCTACCTTGTGGAGAAATGACAGAGGCAGCAGAGAAAACACAAAGACCAGATGCAGAGCTATTTCACTGGCTCCCAGGAGGCCCAAGGATGCCTTGGGCCAGGGTGACTGAAGTGGAAGTGCTGAGAAGTGACTAAATTCAGAATATATTTTGAATCTGGTGCCCACAGGACTTGATGCTTGTGAGGATAAGAGAAGCGTTTTCTTCAGCTTCAAAGTTTTTGACCTGAGCAATTCTTTGAGTGAATGAATTCATTACTGAGTGAATGAATGAATTGGGAGTCATTAAACCGTTTCCAAGCAATCAGGTCACACTTAATATTTCAAAAACCTTCTTCTGGCAGCTTAGTGAAGGATGGAACGGGGACTGAGGCCAGAAGACAAATTGGAAGTCTCCTGCAATAGTCCAGGGGAAGGACAGTGAGGCTCTGAGCTCTGGCAGAAGTTACGGGAAGGAAAGGATAGATTGGAGAAATACTAAATTATTGAAATGTGGTGATATGATAATTGTGAAAGATGAGAAACATAACGGCTTCCAGATGCCTAGGTGAGTGGGAGTTCCACTCAAATGATGAAGAACGCGAAAGAAAAAGATGTAAAGGAAAAAAAAAAAAAGAGGATAGATATTGTGATGGTTAATTTTATGTGTCAACTTGATTGGGCTAAAGGACGCCCAGAGAGCTGGTTAAACACTGTTTCTGGGTGTGTCTGAAGGTGTTTCAGGAGAGATTAGCATTTGAATCCATAGGCTGGGAAAAGGAAGGAAGGAAGGAAGGAAGGAAGGAAGGAAGGAAGGAAGGAAGGAAGGAAGGAAGGAAGAAAAAGGATGGGCATCATCCAATCTGCTGAAGGCCTGACTAGAACACAAAAGTGGAGAAATGGTGAATTTTCTCTCTGCTTGAGCTGGGACATCCGTCTTCTCCTGCCCTTGGACATCAATGCTCCTGGTTCTCAGGCCATTGGACTCAGACTGGGGCTTAACACGTTTGGCTTCCCTGGTTCTCAGGCCTTCGGGTTTGGACTGGAACTACACCACCGGCTTTCCTGAGCCTCCGGCTGGCAGGCAGCAGATCATGGGCCTTCTTATCCTCCATCATCTCATGAGCCAATCATCATAAGCCAATCCCTCATAATAAATCTCTTTCTATATTTTTATGTATATTCCGCTCATTCAGTTTCTCTACCAGCTGTGACTATTACAGACCCTGAATTCATTGTTGAGTGTTATGGTGAACACGAAGGTATGTCATCCAGGTCTTGCTTCCAGGTAGGACATTTTACCCCAGGGGCTGGGAGGACTATCAGCAGACAGCCTCCAGACGTCATCACCTTTAGAGCTGCCTCAGCTGCAGAGAGCCACTTCGCCCAAGGTCATGCCCTTCCTAAGGCACCCTCATCCAATGTATGATGTCATGGGATATAAAGGCCCAGCTACTCTGTCCCATGGTGGGATAACGCTAACAGATCAGATACTCTCTGGAGCTCCCTGTGGAGCTGGCTGAGGCTGTGTCAGGCCTGCAGTCACAGTTGAAATTCTCTCTCTGCCCAGTCCTGCTTCCTCCCCTGCCTGCCATAGCTGTTCATCCCTGATAAACATCCTGCACGTCAGTCTCCATCTCAGTGTCTTCTTCCAGAGAATGCCACCTGTGACACTGACACCAGAAGTGGCGTAAAAGTGCAGGTGATAGTTGGGGTTTGGGAGCTGAATCACTTACTCTTCATATTTTTTGTATTTTAATTTTTACCACGAAAACATTTAATCAGAAAAAAGGCAATCATTTCAAAAAAAAAAAAAAAAAGGAAAGGGAAGCATTTAATTTCCTCCAATTTTTCTTTCAAAAATTCAGTAAGTCTTTAGGTGCCAATATGTGCCAGGCATTTTGTCACAGTGCCATTTGGAGGTCAGACCACCTGGATCAGAGCTGAGTATATCTCTAGGTCAGGGAGTGGTAGGAGATGGGGCTGGAAGGATGGCCTGGACTGGGTTGTTGACAAGAGAGCTTAGAATCCATCTCACAAGCTTTGAAGTGTCTGAGGCAATCATTATGAAGAAAACCCACGAATGCAGAGACTGCCTGTTGAAAAAAAAGTTTACTCCATTCTTGTCTTTACCCTGTTTGTGGGGGAAATGTTTAAGCACCATTCCGTTTTGTGTACACTCTAGGCTGCTCCCCCTAAATTATGATGACTAAATCCATACAGCATAAGTATTGAAATTCTTTCTTCTCTGTGTAAGGTCCCAGATACAGGAGCAAGCTCTATAAAAGCTGTACCAGAAATAGCAAAAGTTACAGGAAGTAAATACAGTAGCCGCCCTATCCACAGGGGATACATTCCAAGACCCCAAGTGGAAGCCTGAACCGCAGATAGCACCGAACCCTACATATACTATGTTCTTCCTATGCATACATACCTAGGAAAAATTCAGTTTATAAATTAGGCACACTAAGAGATTAACAACAACAATAATAAAATAGAACAATTATAATTATATACTGTGATAAAAGTTACATAAATGTTTTCTTTCTCTCTCAATTACCGTATTACACTGTACTCACTCTTCTTCCTCTTGTGATGATATGAGATGATGAAACGCCTGCATGGTGGGGTGAAGCGAGGTGAGTGATGTAGGCACTGTGATGTGGCATTAGGCTATTATTGACTTCCTAACAGCATGTCAGAAGCAGGAGCATTTGCTTTGGGTGGTCCTGGATCATCAAGCTAGGATGATGCCAATGCGTGGATGTCAGGAGCAGACGATGTCGGTGGTTGGGGATCTCAGGAGGGACAGAGCAGGAGGGCTCGAGATTGCATCCCGGTGCTCAGAACAATGCAGCAATCTAACACGTATGAATTGTTTATTTATGGAACTTTCTTTTTAATATTTTTGGATGGTTAACAGGGGTAACTGAAATTGCAGAAAGTAAAACTGTGGTTAAGGGGAGATTACTGTATGGTTAACAATAGAGATGAACTTCTACTGGGGGGAGGCGTAAAGGATCATGAAAAGTCACCTTGTCCCTGTCTTCACTGCAGACAAGAATGTTCTCTGCACTATCTCTTGATACTAATATATAAATCCTGGAAAGAAAAGATTTCTCTTTTCCTTTTGGATTGAATGCTATAATGATAGAGGCTTTGGACTACCTTTAGGCATCTTTCTCATCTCATGAAGAGAGCATGTCCATGGAGTTAAGCTACCCCCAGAGAGGGGTGCACAGTTGGAATATGGAACTAGAGCCCAAATAACATACTTCAGCCCTTGAATCTTGTGTATGAGAAACAAGTGGCTTCTGCATTTCCCAGTCATTTAAGCCAATAAATTCCCTTTTGTGCTTAAGGCACTTGAAATATATTCTGATACCTGCAACCAAGAATCCTGACTAATACATCTTTAGAATTTACGTCCCCTCTGAATCACCATAACGGGCACATAGGACCCAATAAAAACCCATTACATGGATGCACAAATAATTTAGCAAAGGTTTAGGAGTTACTTCTGCCCCCAAAACTGCTTTGTGTCTAATGCCCATCAACCGCACCCTCATTTCCTGCGTCTTGCTGTAGAGGCCACACCACCTGTGTCTACGTGCGGTTTCTCCTTCAACAATATTTGCCCAGTTGGCAAGTGCCTAAAATGTCTATTAAGCCGTAAACACTTGGAAAGACTCCAGTTTGTATTCTTGTTTTCTAGTTTAACGTGTTAAATGAACTTCAAGTTAGGAAAGCTCTTATCAGAAAAGCCATCATGCCTGGTCCAATTCACTGGACAAAAAGATTTAGGAGCCCTTCATCTGACATTGGACTCTGTAAAAGGAGCCTTGACTTAAGTGTGCTTGAGCCTTGTGATTGTGGGTCAACGAGTCTGAGCAGTGATTTTCCTTCTTGTAGGAATTGATTGGGTAAATCCTCTGCTGTGAGCTCCTGAGGACCCTACCTTGAATGGAAGGAAGCAGAGCTTCTAAACCATTAGTAGATAAATCCCCTTCCTTGGTTTTTAGAGAATAAAAGGCAGCGTTCTTAATGAGCAAATTTTATTTGATTTTGAAACATTTTCTCCATATAAGGTAAATGTCCTATTCAAAGTTCTCTCTCCTTTTCTAAATGCAACAAATCTAATCCTCTTTCAACACACACGTGAAAGTCATAGCATTTTATATGTTAAAAACAATTCAAGGTTCTTTGCATCAGAAACAATCCGGCTTGTATCCATTTAACTCATATAAATATTTAGCAAGGTCAGCAAGGATGTTTCTGAAATTTTCCCTTTCAATTATTTCTTAAGGTCAATAATCTAAAATCCCCCAAAGTGTGATGTATTTTTACAACAAAAGATAAATACACAAAGAAAAATAAAAGCAAAAATTAGAGCTGCCTTATGCTTTTGAGTGGTTAGGAAAATGTGTATCTGATGGTTTCTGTAACGTAACTGCAATGAAAGAGCCTAAGCCGAGCATGACCCATCCCCCAGCAGAGAATCAAAGAATATCGTGGTGTGGGCTCTGTCGTGGTCCAAGACGGAGTTCTTGTATTTACAGAGAAGAGCCAGGAATTGCAGCGATTTGGAGTCAGGTGAAGAGGGTTAGATTGCTCCGCATTGATGTCGAGAAGAATCTGAGAAAGCCTGTTTGTTCCTGCGAGGAAGAGGGCACAGGAGAGTGAAGGGGATAATGGCCAAGCAGGTGAAGAAAAACTTTCAAGAACACATCTGTCTAAGTTTTCTTTTAATCTATCTGTATCACTCTCTCTCCCATTTGTCTTAGAGAGCCTGAGTTTGCCACATATACTGAGGCCTTTGGTGATTTAAATGTGTGTGTGTATGTATATGTGTGTGTGTGTGTATGTACACACATACATTTGTGTATATGCATTATGTATACCCACATATGTATACATATTAGATATATACATATATATGTATATGTATGTATGTATATGCCTGTGTGTGAAAAAGAAGATATGTTTGAATTATTTTGGGGTCAGTACCAAACTGAAGGAGAGAAATGACCAGTCACAAAAAGGCACAATGGAAAATAAGAGCTCAGTAGAAATATGAGACTGGACACAAAGATGACTATAAGAAATTAAAGTCCCTGAGAATTTGCACAAGTGCTGGGGCAGGCATTAGACTTTCCCATGAGGTGTGGAATGTGGTTCCGGTTAATCTTAGGAGATGTTATGAGGTAAGGAAGCCCCAGATAACACTTGGATTACATAAGCATCCACATGGTATGATTTCCCCCAAACCCTAAGATCTAAGCACTCCATTAACTGGGGATGGGTCGTGTTGATGACACAAAAAGCAGGTCTTTGCTATTTATTCTATAAATAATACAAGTAATAGGAATTGACAGAAATAACAAGATAATTGAAGATAAGACCAGAAAACAGAGAGGCATTAAAGTGTGGACTAGTAGCCTTTCAAATCATGGTAGAAATAGGAAGAAAAAGGTCCATAAGGACAACAGTGAAGGGTAGTAAATAAGGCTTGGGCAGAGAAGGTCCAGATTGAAAAAATCTGCATATTCTGTATAGTAATAAAAATGGATTAGTACTATATACTATTTCACTCTGCATGTAGACACATCATTTGTAAATAGAGCTAGAAACTGTAATTATAGAAAACATCTCACATGGTCTTTAATATTTAATTAGTCTCCTCACTGGAAATCAACCACGTAGAAAAGAAACGCTGTCTCAATAGGTTAATATTAATTACTTAACAACCCTGACATCGATATTTATGGAATACTTAAGAAACAAGCATTCATGAAGTGGAAGCACGTTCATCCGTCTACTGGGAGCCTTGCAGCATTTTTCAAAGTGTCAAATTCACTTTGCGCTCTGCCTCTTTATGTTGTGAAAATTTGAAATTACTGTTGATTTGAAGGCTCTTCAAAAGGCTCTTTTTTTTTATCCCTAGCTGACAAAAAAAAAAAAAAAAATCGGAACAGATTAATCTGCTATTCTTTAAGTATGTCATTTCTCAATCTTGCAAAGAAAGGTGATAACTATATGAGGAAAGGAAACCTCATGGAGCAGAAGACACTGGAGAAGTAGCAACATCGGTATATGACAGTCAAATGACACAAAAGTAAAAATTATTTAAAGCAGCAACCAGCCTTAAGAAGAAATGGAGGAGGAAGGCAAGTAGCTGATGGATGTGAAGAATGCTAGGGGTTGGCTACAGCTCAGGGGTAGAGTGCATGCTTAGTTAGCACACATGACGTCCTGGGTCCAATTCCCACTACCTCCATTAAATAGATAAATAAATGAACCTAATTAATGCCCCCCCCAATTTTTTTTTTAATTTAAATAAACAAGGTCCTACTGTATAGCACAGGGAACTATATTCAATATCTTGTAACAGCCTATTAGGAAAAAGAATATGAAAAGAATATATATGTGTATGTATAACTGAATCACTATGCTGTATACCAGAAATTAATACCACATTGTGAACTGACTATACTTCAATAAAAAAAGAAAGAAGAAAAGAAAAGATGCCTCACCAAGTGAGAAGCATGAAAGGGTGGTGCTTAAGACTGCATCTCCTGTGCCTCGTAATCACTCATTTGTTTATCCATTCTCTCAGCCGTGTGTAGCGAATCCTCACTCTGCCCTCCCTTGGCCTGGGTGCTGGGGTGCAATGGTAAACAAAGCCTAGTCTCCATCCTTAGGAGCTCAGAGTCCGGCTGGGGAGACATAACAAGCAAGACGTCATTGCAGTTTTCTGTGCTAAGTGCACCACAGAGGGAAATACTGGTGAGAAAAGGAATTCTAGGTAAGTGATCACTTTGTACGTAAATGTATGTTGAATATTGGATAAATACACATTTCAAAATATTTTTCTCCCTTAGTACCTGGAAAGTCTTTGAGTAATCATGTTGTGAGAGCTTGTGTGTAAGGGTGCAAGGTGCCCTAGACCCCCACACCGGTTCCAGTTCTGGCTCTGCCCCTTACTAGACCTGGGACCCCTGGCAAGTCCTGTGCGGCCTCGGAGCCTCGTGGCCTCCTTAGAGTCAGAGCATCTGTCCTGATGATCTATACGCTGGCTACTTGCTGAGTTTGACATCTAAGAAGCTTCATTTAAAATGCAAATGTCATCCTCAAAGAGCAATGCATGAAGCCAATGGGACTTTACTGTGCATTAGTTAATTAAATGTGCTAGCCAGTCACCTTGCCGAGCCCTGGGAGAAAGGGGCACAGGGAGGATTCATCTCAGAAATGGGAGAAAGGGCCCTGGATTTGGATGGGTAAGAGAATGGGAGATCTTGGCACACAGAGGCAGTGAAAGGCACTCGTGCCATGGGGGATGTGTCGGAGAGGAAGGAGAATCACAGACAACATTTTAAACATATTACAGGAAAGTGCTTTTCAACTTTGTTTTCAGAATAAAGCTTTAGAACATGCATATGTGATCAGACCGCAGTAGCTCCAGGCTATCTACATAGAAAGGGCTCGGGGCAACTGCTCAGGGACCTGTCTTCAGGACACACTGGCACTATGTTTGCACAACCACTCTTCAGTGGATGGTAGGTTCATTTAGGATAACGGATGTATAGGGGGATTGAGGGTGAGATTCTATGGGACAGTTTAGGACCTACCCAAGGGATCCCTTGATCAAAGAAGAGGAAGAGGGAAACGAAATCCTCCTGCTTCCCCTCGGAAAGTTCCCTCCAATCACCACTCCCCTCAAGTGGGCTCCTCAGCCTTCACGCCTCTGCTCCACCTGGGAAGACATGATCACATCAACCAGAGAGAACGGATTGGCCCTGCTTTCCTTACATATCAGAGCCCCTGACCTGCTGTTTTAGCCCAGCGGCCCTAGCAAAAGACACATATGAAGGCAGGCTGCATTCCGCCCTAATCACGTACTTTTGGTCTTCTTGCATAACCTAGTTCAAACTATCTGCTCTTATCAATTCACTCCCAATGGTAGACATTTTTACAGTGGATACAACCTCATTGTTGTATCATTTTCCCCAACCAAAGCTAACTTACTTTTCAGGAGCTTACAAAAGACCACACTCACCATGGCTGGAGCGGAGAGGTGGGGCCCTACTGGCCAGCAGCGTGGAGGGCTGTGTGTATGAGCCAGCCCTGAGCAGAGCAGCGGCCAGTCCTGACTGATCATTGATCCAGTGGCGGGCAGCCACAGACACTTACGAGAGTGAAAAAAGAGTGGTCGTGGAGCAGTGTTTATATTTTGACACAATACAGGTTGGATTTGATCTGTCCTAAGTAAATATCTTAGAACAAACGTACTTCCAAAGGTATTCAAAAGATGAGATGCCCCGAAATAAGTTTTTTGTTTTAAAAACCTGAAGCTGTGTGCACATCTCATCCTCTGTTTTACACAAAGTGCTTGTCTGACTGAAGTAGGCACGTGTTCACCTGTGATCAAGCTCCCTGATTCTCTTACATCTGGCAGGGTCCTGATGTGTGTTAGAACTTTGTGTGTCCAAGGTCCTGGCAGGACTCTGTAAAAGCTGCTTCTCTTGCTTCTCTGTTTGGGGCCAACCCTGATGCCTGTAAACTTGATTCCTACCTTCCCACCTCCTCCAGTCCTTATTTGATCAATTGCCCCTACTGTCCTATTCTAAATCCTCAGCCAACCTCTTCTCTACTCTTTCCTCCCCCTCACCATTACAATGCTAACGTCTCTTACTTCTAAACAGAAACTTTTTCCTCTGAATTCTCCCATAACTACCATCGCATCGCTAAGCTCTTCATGGACAAATTCTTTAAAAGAGTATACTATTTTTGCTGTTTATATTGCCTCCTTTCCATTAACACTTCACCTCACTACACTTTATCTCCCATTTTACATAAAGCAACAAAAACCAACATTAAAAAATTAGTTCTTTGACATACTGAATAGTATCCCTTCTCACCTCCTTGGAGAGCCTAGAAAGTTTAAAAACGACATCTCCTGGACTCTCTTGCAGCTAGGGTTCTGTATGCAAGTTATGTTCTGCCAATTAATACATTCGCAGGCATTTTGGAAGACAAACATGGAACAGAGGCAATCTTCCTGTTGTTATTTCTGCTAACAAGCAAGCTTGTGGAATGAAAACTTGAGTGTCAATGTAGGAGGCAATGAGTCTTCAGTGTCTGGTTGTCACCTTTATGTTTGGAAGGTGACAGAGGAAGTGGCTTCCTAACCCCAGCTCCCTGATCTCTGAATAGCATCTATGGTGATGAGCGCTGACCTTCCCAGTGCCCGTGGTGGTCTCCTGATTTATGCCACTCTAGCACTTCCAACCGTTAAAAAAAAAATTTTTTTTTAATTGAAGTACAGTCAGTTACAACGTTTCCATTTCTGGTGGACAGCACAATGTCTCAGTCATGCATATACATACATATATTCATTTTCATATTCTTTCTCATTAAAGGTTATTACAAGATATTGAATATAGTTCCCTGTGCTATACAGAAGAAACTTTTTAAAAAATGTATTTTCATACATAGTGGCTAACATTTGCAAAACTCAAATTCCCAAATTTATTTAAAGTGCCCAATTTCCTATATAAAATCCTTATTTTGTTTGTTTAAAATACCTAGGGTGTCTTCTATCTCCTATACTTTGCCCTAATGTAGTTGGTGAAACTGGAAGTGGTTACAGACAGCAGACTCCCAACAACAAGAATTTAGGAGTAGTTATCTTGATTTCGTTGGATTTGAAGATAGAGATGATTAGATTCCCACTGAAAAATGGGAACTGGCAGTCCATGACAGTTGCAAAGTTACTTAAACTATCACATTTTTGGAGGACTTGTATTAAGTACCTGTTGCAGGCAAGTCTTCCGGTGGATTAGTGTGGTAGAAATGGGGTGGGTAAGAACAATGGACACTTTAGAAGCCCTGGAGAGCTTAAAGAAAGGCACTATATGCTCAGGCCTTACATTTCTTTGAATTCTACAATCTAGGCAAAATGAGAGGATCAGAGAGTTACTGTAACTGCCATCAAACAGCACCTAATCTCTTACAGTCAGTGAGCTGACATGTCCAAACAGTATGCCGAGGCTGGCCACGGGAGGTTTGAAATGAAATTCAATCCACAGCCTCACCAGGTCTTTTATGGCCAAGATAGTCTTTGACTTAAAAAGAGCAGAACCCTGAAAACTGAGGCGAGAACATTTGAGTCGATTCAGATGAGGATGAGTCCCTGGAGTGCCCCAGGATCCACGGAGCCTCACTTGCCAGGAGGCGCAGTCTTTCCTCTCCATCTGATGACGCTGGTTCCGCCTTGTGTGGAGACCCTGCACCGACCGTCCCTGAGCATCTGCTTCAGAAGGACGCCACTTAACTTCATGTTCCACCATAGCAATTTCCATTGCCTCTTGACCTACAAAACGCAGTCAAATGCCATCATGGCTCAGGGAGACAAAAAGAGAGTTTACCTATTTAAATAGTTATAATTCCCTGTTTTTTTTAATGTCTGTAAAAACCTGGGAAATACGTGTGATGATGGATTCAGATGGGGGAAGGGCTAGATCAAAGAGAAGTAATCGTTAATATGGATGCATTTACTAGAGACCTTTAATTCAGTTACCTGATTCTGGAGAATGTATCTGTTTGCTCAGCTGATTGAATGAAATCTGGTTTCCACAAAGGCCTACTTCAAGTGAGACTGAAATGTCAAAATTTCTTGATATAATGTAGAAGAAGGGAAAAACAGAGACTTAGGGAGATCATGTTGCAATGGGACTATTATTTATGACCTGTTCATTTACCATCTAACTATATGCGCCAAGAGGGTCCAAAGAATGCTCCTTTAGCTAAGATATGGAGAAGTACATCTGGTTGAAGCACCAGTATCCTTTAAATATCCTGTAAACATACTATAGAAGCTGCCCTATGTAGGAGATGCTGCTGTTGAAATAAGCTTTCTGAATTCAGTGGTGATGATATGATGCAGTGGTGATGATATGATGCAGTGGTGATGAGTTCAGTGGAGTGGCAGAGATCAAGTGGTAACACTAACTGGCTACCATACAAGCAGTAGGAATATTGTTGTAATCAGAATGGTTTGACCCTAAAAGGTGAAATTATATATTGTGGAATTCCTAGGGTGGGAGCAAATGGGCAGCCAAAAAGTCAAGAAAAGTAGTCCGAAAAATCAGATCCCTGATTTGAGTTGCCTCAATGGAAAAATCAGATTCCCCCACCTAATCCCCAGAAATGAATCCAGTTCATAGTTTGGCCCATCGAATAAAAAAGCCAAATATCCATGAGGAAGGACCTTGTGGCGGTGTCCCAAGTATGAATTGTAAATTTCCTATTTGTCTCCATAAAAAAAACCAAAGCCGATTGCCAGAGTAACTGTACATCAGGAAAAAGGAAATATCTAGAGTTTGGGGTATTACTGGCCACTGGCTCTTAGCTAGCATCAATCCTTAAGGACACAAAAGTCATCTGTGATCCACTACTAAAAGTAAGAACTTAGAAGGGTCAAGTGATATATGTAGTTTTGGACACAATCCATCTTGCAATGGGCAAAGTCCACGAACCTATTCTGTAGTTATTTTCTCATTCCAGGAGACAAAGTTATAGTAACATTTTGGCAAATGGTAGATTCTTCACATGCATTCATTCGGTGGGCACACCCTCAAGCAGTACATACGATTGCCCCTTCACCTGGAAGGAAGCAAAAGGAGTACAGATCTCTAGAAATGTGTTGGTAGTGCTGAGTTGTTTAGCTAGATGGTCATAAACTTGGGACGAACGAGATTGGAGGGTTGGTAACAAGGATGAATGGGAGGGAGTGGCAATGCTGGACTTCACAGAATGGCCCGAGTGTGAGAATATTGGGGGATGCTTGTCAGAGGGCACCCACTGCAGAGGAGGCTCTCCATAACAGCAGGAAAAGATGATCTGAGCTGTATCAGTCAGCATCTTTCCTAGTAGCGCCAGAGCTCACGCAATGTGTCCACGAATAAAGTGAGTGGCCCTGGTGACGGAGATGCTTGTTATTTATGGGCTCAGTAACAGGGAAAGATTTCTCACCGTGTTGGATCTGGATGGCACTGCTGCAGAGCGCTCACTCTTCCAACAGTAGAGATCCAAGCTTAGCCCCTTATCCGATACCATCCTCTGGAAAGATCAGATAATCACCTGGTGGCGGATTAATTGGACCACTCTGCAGTGGAGGGGGCAACAATTCATCTTTGCTGAAATAGAAATTTGTTCTAGGTATGTTTTTACCTTTCTTGCCTGCAGGGACGTATCATCACCTTACTCTACCTTAATTAGATGGTGACTTACAAGGGAGAGATGAGAGATGGGGCTATTCAGTACAAAGCACCATTAGAAAACCCCAAAGCTACTCCAAGCCCGGTTCTGTCTGCCTTGTGCTACCACGCTCCCTGTGATCCCCCTGCTGCAGCTCCATTCATGCTTCATTCCAACAAAATCTCAGGAGAGCCGGGCAGCGTCTGTGTCGCTCCCCGTCAAACTTCTAGCACCCAGCACTGTGCCTGGTTCATAGTAGAGCCCAGCAGATGGGTGTGAAATGTTTGTTGACTGTCTTCTACATATTAATATTTATCAAAATGCATTAAAAGTACTTTGGTCGAAGTAGGTACTTAAACATTTGTTAAGTGAAAAAAAATGCTGCTCAACTAATTCAGAGGTCAGCAAACTCCAGCCTGTGGGGGCGAATCCAGCCTGCCAGCTGGTTTTGCATGGCCCATGAACTCAGGATGCTTTTTACATTTTTAAAGGGTTAGAAGAAATGAAAAGAAGAATAATATTTCATGACACATGAAAAGTATGTGAAATTCAAATTTCAGTGTCCATAAATAAAGTTTTATTGGAACATGGCCATGCTCATTTTTTCACATGTTGTCTGTGGTGCTTTCATGCTACAACAGCAGAGTTGAGTAGTTGTGACAGAGAACGTATGTCCTGCAAAGCTGAGAATATTTACTATCTGGCCATTTACAGGAAAAGTTTGCCGACACCTGCACTAGACCTTCCAAAGTTCAGAGCACGCCAGTTTCTCGGATGCTGGTTAATATGGTGCTGCCTTCCTCCTTGGCAGAAAACCATGCCTTCAATAGTTTCTTCTAAAGAAAACAAACTGTTTCTTATATGTCATGGCTTCAGGGTGAGGCTTGTTCCAAGACTTGCCAGCACCCTCAGGCTCCTCTTGGCCACATTTGAGACACGAGAGACACAGTAGCCAGAGCAGACTGACACCCGGAGAGAGATGCAAGGGCAGCCATGGAGAAGCTCAGAGGAAGAGACCCCTGGCTCCACACTTCGGCTCACCGGCTCTGCCGGGGAAAATTTCCTCCCATCAGCATCATTTCAAAACCGTGTAACGTGGCCTTTTCCAAAGCCTGGTTCTATTTTTATTACAGTAAAATGTTAATTGCGATTACTGAGAGAATTGTTGTCTGAAAACTGATGTTTACTGTGGTTGAGTTTGACCTGTATTTGGTGACGCTATGTTTTAAAATAATACACTGAAGTTTATGAAGGATCATTGATTCTTCCCAAAGAGAGAAACTGAAGAATTTCTTTTTCCTGAAATAATGATTTCATTAAATTAGAAAAGGGGACATATTTTTTGTTATTTAACCTCTTCATCACTATCTATAAAATGTATCTCTCCATTTTATCTACTATTCATGTGGAATAACCACATGCTAGTGGCTGACTTCCCTTTATTTTTCCCCACACCCCAGCAATTCTCCATCATTTAACTTCATTACAGGCAGGTAGAGCCTGATCCCCATTAGAACGACAAGGACTATTTCCTTAACTACTGTACACAGATAATAGCATTTACTCTGGCAATTCCCATGGTATTCAATCAGGCAAGATTCAATACCAAAAGAAGAAGGAGGAGGAGGAGCCGCCGTCGATTTGCCAAAATCAAACAAAATTATGTCACAATCTATTTTTTGAAGTTTATAGCTCTCAGGGAGCACTTCTTGCTGGAAGGTCTGTTTAAAAATTACGGAAGAATTACGATACCAGCATTCACCTGACAGAGGAAAACAAGAAGGCGAGTGGGCCATTTTAGAATCACAACTTTTAAGGTAATCGCAATTTCTAAAGTAAACCTAATGGTACTGCACAGAACAAGAACGCCTCTAATCTAATCTTGGCAGTCTTGTGATTTCAAACTGCTAAAGCACAGGGTAAATTCACTTTTCCTTTGTGTGAGCTTGCATATTTACCTTCACCGAGGATCTTTCCCTGTGTCTTGGTTAGGTATGGCAGGACTCATGATTGAGGAATGATTGTCAAAGACAAGTTAAGGCTCTTGCTCTTTGCCAGAACCACTTTTTATGGCACACAAAATTTTTTCCAAGGGAGACATGCAGAGTTAGCATCATGCATTTCTGTTAACGGGTTAAGGAGGATGGTCTACTACAGATGTTGAACAAAATGAGAGAAAACTTGGGAAAGCCACTGCGAGGGGATGACTTGAATTACAGGTAAATATATGCAGCTTTTCCTGGCCTTAGATCTGTATTCTAAGAAAAATGCCAGGGCTACCGATTGTTTTTCAGAAGTTAAGACCGCAATCATCCAGTTGTTTTGTGTTTTACTGAGATCATTAGAAGGAACTAATTCTAACCCAAACCCAAACTGTCACTTCTAAAGAAAAATTATGTGCATATGCCTGCCCATAAAGACCTCAAAGCATGGAAACATTTTCTGTTTTGTTTTATTTGTTTATTCTTCCTAACTGTAAGACAATTTCTTGATCTCTCTCCCCACACCTCCAGCAACCCTCCCCTCTATGGATCTTAGTCATCTCACCTACAGTATAGACCAGGAATTCTCACTGAGTCCATTTTAATTCTCACTGAGTCTCACTGAGTCCTGGAAGAACTTACAACTTACAAGGCACTGCTCTGTAATGAGATGCCCATCCACTTGATTCAAGTGTGTTAAAGTAAGTCAGGACTTAATTTATAAATCTCAGGGATACTGTGATTTAATATATGGTTGTCCATCTTTCGTCCCAAGGAGCAGGAGAAAGGATTCATAAAAACAGACAAAAAATCTGATGGAAATAGGAAAAAAATTACGATTTGTTAATTCTGAGTGGGTGGGTACAAGGATGTCTGAAGTTCTGCTCTATTTTTCTGTATTTGGAATGCTTCATAATTTTTTCAATTGTTTTTCTATGGGGAAAAAAAAGCTAAAGAATTTACCAGGTGCTCAAATGCTAAACGAAGAAATGAGAAGGAAGAGGAAAAATTGCACAGTGTTTTTCCTTTTCGGGGTAGTAAGTGGAAGAAAACTCTGAACTGCCGTTGCATCGGAGGGACAGTGATCTAGGGGGTCCCTGGGAGCAATATCCTTATTCCACTGAAGGAGGTGAGCCAAGATACTTATAAGCTCTAGAGAACCTTTAACACAGGAAGCTATTTATCATAACAAGCTTGGTTGATACTGTTCCCATACTGAATCAATTAGGTTTGCCTATTTCGTCATACTTCATAACTTGGGATGATAGGTTTCCAAGTATGGTACAGCGTAGTAATTGAATTTTGATCAAACACACATGGCCCATAACCCAGTATGTGAAATTTTCAGAACAGTTCACAGCTTTTAAATATCCAGTCAACATGTTGCCAAAAGTACAGGATGTACTTGATACAAGGGGGAAGAAAGGGGAGGGCTGAATCTTGGTAGAGCTGTAAAACAAATATTTTTGTTCTTGTTCTCTTCTTATTTTTCAAATAGCAGTGGAGAAAGGCTGTGGGATATCATATCATAACTCAAGTCTTCCCCTTGCTTGCTCCCTGTGCATCAACATCTTTGAGTCTCATTTCAGATTACCACTTATTTTTTTGTACAAAACTATTTTTATGTCACGAGCCCATTACACATAAGCTGCTACTATTTCTTATTATACAGAGTATTTCTTGACAACCTGCTATATGTGAGGCACTGGGGGCACAGGTCAACTCTTTTGAAAAAAGAGACAGGATCCTTGCCTTCACATGATCTGCTGTGGATGGGAAGCAAGACATAAAAGGAAAAAAAATCAAGAATTTTATCATGGTAACCTGTGATAATTAACGTGAAGGGAAAACAGGGCATCAGAAGGAACAATAATGAGGATGTGATTTATCTGGGTGAGAGGAAGTGGGGGGGGGGGAGATGCAGGGAACACATCTCCAAGCAAGTGCCATTGAAATTGATTTCTGAAAGATGAGAAGTGATCCTAGAGAGTGAATGAGTATCCCCAGGAAAAGTAAGCATGGGCATAAGCTTTGAAGCAGGCAAGACGGCAAGACTTTGGCAAGTTCAAGGACCTGAAGGCTAGCATATTTGGTGAGAAAGAGGCTCAAAAGATAGGCTGGAGCCAGATCACACTATGCCATGTAAAGGATTATGCTAAGTGTGGCCACTGAAAAGCGGTGGGCCAGGGCATGACATGATGGGAGAGAGACAAGATGAGAAGCAGAAAGACTAACTAGACGGCCTTGGCAGTCATCCAGGTGGGAAGTGATAGTGACTTGGAATGGCACAATGGCAGAGATGAAGCCCAGTGGACAAATCCAAGAGATATTTTGGAGAAGTGACATGACTTGGAGATAACCGGGCATGGGAAGTGATGGAGAAGGAGGTTCCAAGGACATTTGCAGGGTTCTAGCTTGAGCAACTTAATGAATAATGTCTAATAAATAACAACGAGTTAGTATAACTTCTAAGGCCTCACCAAATGATAGAACAGCATCATTCTTCCAAGCTCCCGTGTCTGTGGTGATGTTCAGTTTTCACTGGATTTTGTAGGAACAGATACATTAATCAGATGGTGAGGATATAGAAATTTCCCACCAACATGCATAGCAAACCTTTCTTACCATAAGCAGAAGGGCTCTGGGATAGTAAAACCAGACTTTAACATAAACTTAACATTTTTGCTCTCAGCTCTGCAGACACAGTCATAGCTTTCTGGCCATTGAACTAGGAGAACTCGAAGGAAAATAAATTTCCCCTTTGAGCTTGTTTAGAAACGAAGCTTGTTTCTTTATTTCTTCAAGAGATTTTTTTTTCCCTGAGCATTTCTGGTGTGAGGGATATGAGATAAATAAGATGTATTCCCTGCCTCAGCAAAGATTATATTCTATCAAGAGAGAAAGAGGCATAAAAATATGCATAACACAGTGTAGTAAGTTACATAGTTCAAGCAACAGAGTTTTACTGAACAGATGACAGGATGATTGATTTGACAGTGGGCAGTGGCAAGACTTCAGAGAGGTTGCATCTGAAAAGTCTTGAAAGACAAGAGTTTGCTAAGGCATGAGGGTCCTAAAGGGCCCAGGGTACTCAAAGCTAGAGCCCTCAGGATGAAACCAAAGGATGTCTGATCCAGGCTGGAAAAGGCATCCTTCCATTCCAAAGTCTGAAGAACACTGCGGGTCTAGTCTGATTGATCTGCTCTCACTTGACCCAGTAAAGAATTCTCATTTGTGCGGGCCCCCACCAACAAAGACCTCTGAATGTGACTACTGGCTGAAGACTGCCTGTGTTTACCTATAGAGATGAGGGTCTGCTCTCCCATAGTCATAATCAGTCTCACAATTGGGCTAAGGCCAAAAGACCCGACCTTCTAAGATGCCCAGAAAGATGTGGCCATAGTTCAGGGTAATTTGGATATGGACTGGAGTACACAGACAACAGAATGACTGTGACCTCTAGTCTCAGTCTGGCTAATTGGTACAGCTGCCCCAGCACAACAAACAGTCAGGTGTGGTGAGTGACCGCCACCAAAAAAAAAAAAAAAAAAAAAAAAGTGTGTGCATGTGCGTGTATGTGATCTTTAAATTTTAATAGCTGTTCAGTCCTTAGAGAGGGAATTGGCAGCTCCGGCCTGAAGGCCGCTCCCCCACCTGTCTCCAGGCTCTGCAAACACAGCTGTGTAAGAAGGAGACAGTCGGAGCTTCCAAGGAAAGAAATGGTTCAGTCTAGGGGGAGGTAGGGAGGGGAAAAACAATGGGGCACCTTCCTCACAAACCCACTTGGGACAGGGCCTGTCTAGCAACTGCAAAAATTAGCAAAGAAGGCATGATCAGGCTTTTTTTTTTTTCTTTTCAACTTCACTGTGAAGTAAAATCATTCAAGACCCAACCCAATGGCCACTTGAAAACCATTTTTTAAGGAAGAGACAGAGCACACAATTTAAACTGAGGGGAGAACAAGGTAGCACGCGTTTCTGGCAAGGTTCGCATTCAGGTGCTGTCCTTGCATCCAGATGAAATGGAAAGACGATTTACGTGCTGTCGTAGAACTCGCAGCTCCTTGCACGAAACGCAGGACTCCCTGGGAAAGTGCCTAGAAACTCCTTAATCTGGATTTCTCCAGGCTGAAAAGTGCAGGCACTTTTAAAAGTTCAACTCTTTAGAAAAGTCAGCAGAGACAAGGTTTCAACAGATGTTAGCAGTTCTGGAGTGGTCAGGGGGCTGCCGCTCACGAAGAGAAGGGGAAACTGGAAGAGGGAAAGAAACAAGTCGTTTTAGAAGAAAAAGACCCAAGCAAGGAGGTATTTTCGGTATCATTTTAATCACAAAATAGCACGAATGCGGTCTGTGCCTGCGTGCTACCCAAACGTCGATCAGAATACCACTGAACGCTGGTTTGAAAATTTCCATTTTTGTAATTTGCTTTCCTTTGTTAGGCCAAGACTCGAGAGAAACCTGGCAGCCGTCTCCAAGTCTGGCACGATTTCACCTCCGACGCACTGGGTTGGTTGGGACGTGGAGGGAGACCGCACAGGCGAGAAGGAGGGAGAGGGAAGGAGGTGGATTGAGAAGCGCCCGCTCAGCCAGGGGGTTTGGCTCCACCTACAGGCATCAGAAGGCACTCGAAGCAGATCCCTCTGCTGCCACGGAAACCGGGGAAGGGGGCGGGGGGACTCGGACAACTGTTGGAGAATTTCCCAGCCGGTCGGAATGGGGTGTAATGGGGGGGGGGGGGATGGCAGTAAGGAGTCGGGAGGTGGGGACCTCCATCACCAGATCCTGAGCAGCTCAGGGATTCGTATTTGGAGGAGAAAAGACGTCTTGCCTCCTCCTATAACCTATGAAATGATTTAACTGATTATATGTAAGCCCCATTTGATAGCAAGGGCAGGATCTGGTCCCAATCCAGTCCCAGCACATAACCAGTGTGCTCAACTGCTGAATGAATGAATGAATGAACAAACAAATGAATCTAAACCACTGGATAATACACTCGATTAAGCAACAGAGACCAAATGTGATTGAAAAACAAACGCTTTTCCCCCCAGATATATTTATGAGTTGTCAGGCATTTGGTTAACGGCTAGAAATTGCTGCAGAAATCCTGGATCATCTAGGGGTGGGGGGGAGTATAACTCAGTGGTAGAGTGCATACTTAGCACAGGAGGTCCTGGGTTCAAACCCCAGTACCTCCATTAAATAAATAAATAAACCTAATTACCACCCCCCTCAAAAAAAATCCTGACCATTTAGACTAGTCCAGTGTTCCGCCTGCAATGTGGGTAGCACTAATTGAGAATCACTCATTTCATCTGATGCCCTTAATTTGCAGATGAGTAAACAGAGACTTGGAGAAGTTTTTCCCCCCTGGGTCAACCAGTTTGTGGGTGATTGATAGAACTGATTTGGAGCTAAAGTTTCCTGACCTTCTCTCTGGTGTTTGCTTTCTAAAGCAGGAGAATTGCTCTGCCTTACCGTGGACTGGCCTGCATGGATACGCTTAGTTGACTGACTCAGGTGGAAGTTGGCTTCCCCACCTACCTGTTGTCCTGTCGCTGAGCTTCTGTCCCAGCTTCTGCGAGGGGCCAAGGCAGCTGCCCATGCTGCTTTACTCCAAAAATCAAGTGCTGCCTGGAGCTGGTGCCAACTGGTTGCTAAACTTATGAATTCATTTTTTTTTTTTTTTTGAAAGCCTAAAGGTCAGAATCTGAGCTTGCGGATTTGTAAGCTACAAACAGGCAGGTGCTGTCTTTCAGCAACACAGGTGTCTTATATCCAGCACATCTACTTATCCAAAGTGCTTAGTAAGCAGTTATTGAATTTCCCACTGATAGTTATAGATGAAGATATTTACCAGTTGAACAAGAATTGTTGCTGTAGGCAGTTAGCACTCAGTTTCCAAATTTAAAAAGTGAAGATTCTTCCTGTAAATGAGACTCCATTTGCATTTTGTCAGATAAATGATGATGTAGTAGTGCAAGTTGGAGATCTGAAGACCCAGATTCTAACCACAACCCATCTATGAAATGGAAATAACACTGTCATGACCTCTGAGAGGATGAGACGTGAACCATTATTACAATAACAATTGCAATATTAATAATAGCTTTGAACTGCTATTAAGTGCCCACTACATTCCAGGCTCTCTGCTAACCACTTTAAGTGCATTATCTAATTTATCCTTATGACAACCCCATGTGGGTTACAATTGTTACCCCCATTTTACAGAATGAGAGAACTGAAGCTCAGAAACATTAAAATACTCACCTATGGTGACAGCTTACAGTGGTGAGGCCAGTATTGGAATCCAGCTCCTGTCTGACTCCAGACTCCCAAACATTGTTACCCAGTAGATACCTATTGGCTGATTCCATGCTGGTGGCATTCAAATCTCTGTCTCTAGTTCTGAGTTCTTATGGGAACTCTCTACTTTGATTGCCAATTACTGAAAGAATATATCATTAATTTTATATTCCACTATTGTTTAAACTTTACAGAGCCTAAGCCATACTCCTTCCTTTCTTTCATAAGCATTTACTGAGAACCATCCATGTTCAAAGCTCCAAGCTTGGTCTAGGGCAGTGGTTCTCCTGGGGGTGATTTTGTCCTCCAGGGGACATTTGACAATGCCTGGAGACAATTTTGGTGGTCACAGCTGAGGGTGAGGGGATGCTATTGGCATCTAGTGAGTGGAGGCCAGGGATGCTGCTAAACAGCCTACAAAAGACATGACATCCCACCACAACAAAGAACTATTCAGCCCCAAATGCCAGTAGTACTGAGTCTGAGAAACCCTGGGTTTGGAACATGAAGATGAATTGGGCAGATATCATCATTAATCATCTGATACGGGAGATGTATATATAAATTTGAAGCACAAAGTTTACATAAATACCTGTGTGGTGACAAAGGATAAATGCCCCCAAAGTCCCTAAGGAGCAATGGGGTTTCCAATGGGCTGGAGGAGGCTTGGCGGAGGAGGTGGCACTTGAGCCAGGCACGCAGATAAGATCTGGATCCCTGATAAAGGAATAAACAGTGTGCAGGGCGTGGGTACACATAAGATGTTGGTTTATTTTAATTGGAGTGAAGGAGGTGTGAAGAGGAGTAGTGGAGAAAAGGAGGCAACGTTAGGTTGGGGCAGATAAAAGAGCCTTGAGCACAAAGAGAAGGACTTTGGACTTTGTTTATAAGTAACGCAGAGCCATTTAACATTTTCACATGGAGGATAAATAAGATCAAAATGTCCTAGGAGATGTGTGTGGCAGCTGAGTGAAAACGGGTTGCGGAGAATAAGAAGACTTGTTAAAACACGACTGTCCTGTCATATGTCTTACTGTTAAAAAGAAACCACTTAGGTGTTTTAGTTTCTATTAGTAACAACCAATAACTGAGCAGTTATTGTGATTCAGTGCTAAATACTTCACAGATATATGAATATGCATATGTCTCCTTACTTAGTGCTCCCCACTGTCACAGGGGTCTCCCCATTCTGCAGATAAGGGGACAGTCAGAGTGCATAGGAAGTGGCAGAGTCTGGATCTGGCCCCCAAAGCCCGTGCTCCTAACTGCTTTGTGTGCTGGGTACAGTGTTAGGATTCTTAACCTCTTGACCAAGCCAGACTGTTCCTTCTATGGCAGACACTAAACCGAAGCAGCCCAGACCCCCACTGGGAATGGGAAAGTCTGGGACAAACAGCCTCAGGAAATCTGCTTCTCCTTGGCAGGCAGAGCTGACCGAAGGGAGAATGGGAGTGTGTCTCTGGGTTAATCTGGGGATGTGGGGAGCATTGGCATATGCCTGATTACAAACACAACTCCATGACAGAGTCCTTGAATTTACTTGGCGTTGAATCAGTTCCTCCCAAGGGACAGTAAATGAGAGCAGAAACGGGAAGACAGTCTGGGATGTCTGAAGCAAAGAGCGAGCTTCTCCTGTCAGGCCTCTCTTGCCTGACACGGTAGCAAGCAGAAGACATGAAGTGGGGGCAGGAAGGCTATGACTCAGAAATTCCTTGTTTACTTGGCTTCTGAACAGATTGCTAACTGGATCCAGGTGTGTGCTCTGGTTTTGTTTTAGAGCCTTTTGGCCACAGGCAGGGAAGGAGAGGAAAGGTGTGGACTATATCCGTGGACAGAGTGGGTGGCAGCGAGAGAACTGGTGGGGGTGCCGACAGAGGCATGGCCGTGCGCACCAGCTGGTGCCAGCAGCCGGGGGGCCCTTGGTAGCCTGCAACTAGAGGGTCTTTGGTCACCCAGGGCACCAACTTTTGTCATGAAAGAAGACTCATTGAAAGAAGCTAGACAAGGATAGGACCAACATGGTGGCCACCACCGAATTGCCAAGGATCAGCAGGTAGGGTCCCTGTGAGAAAATCCTTGAAAACTTCCAGGACTATCTGAAAGGAACTGAGATGGTGGAAATGCACGGAGCTGGCAGGAGGAAAGTAAGAGAGAGACTGATGGGCTTCGAAGGCCATTCATTTGATGTTGACTCTCCATCATGGGATAACCTTGAAACTATTTTGGAAATTTTGTGATCTACAATTTAAAGGTCAAAGGCTCCAAGATTCCAGGGTTCCAGTTCTTCTTTCTCAAGTCCCACAGCGTTAAGCAAACATCAATTCTTGCCACAGTCTCTTAGATTTGACATCCTAATAAGCAGACTTTAAAAAATAAATTGAAGTCCCAGTCTCCTCTCTAGACTAGAGCTCCTCAAGGTCAAAGATGGTATCTGCGGCACCAAACTCAGCAGATGCTCAAGAGGTGTCTGCTGAGATTAACTCAGCACAACGGTCTCCTAAAACATCAAGCATATTCACTAAATGGATTGATATAATTTTTAAAATCCAAATTTTATTTTCACCTAGTTAAAAAAAAAGCCTAACCTTACGCATCAATATGCCTGTTTTCACAAAGCCTTTGCCCACAGTCTGTAAGTTGTCCTAATATGAAGACCAAATGCCAAAAAGCAAATTTTTTTTTCCCTAGGGAAAATCTGGAAGAGACTATTATACCAAAACATACCACTCAGAAGGATCTGTTTCACTGTTTCTGCTTGTGTAAGTGGCATAATTAGGCCTCTTCAAACCAAACAGTGTCCGGAGTAAAGAGCGAAAGCCAGAAATCAAAGTTCTCGTTGCTACGGCCTCTCCATCCTGCTGCCCTGCATGGGATGTTCCTCCTGGAAATGAGGAATGAGAATAAAAGCACAGCTCTCTGGGCTTGAGGGTCTCAGAAAATTGAAATCATCCCTGGTCACTTCGCCTCCCGCACTTTAAGCCAGCTTGCTCGGATCCAGCCTGGTAGACGACACGTTGCTTAACCTTAAAGTATCAGGTTGGCTTCCAGTCTTTACCGAGTACCTATTATGCACAGTGCAGTTAGACGTCACAGAGGTATGAAAAAAGACCAAAATAGGACCCTGGCCCCCACAGTTTGGCTGCTAAGCTAGCTGACGAAAACACAGTGAACGTGGGTGGACGGAGGGCAGTATTTGTTCCTCAGACGCTGGCTGAGTGCCTGCCAGGCCCTGTGCTAGGCAGTAGGGCTACCAAGGCTGAAGTGCATTCGTTTGGTTCACTTTCATATTTGCTTATCATTTGACATATTTTTTAATACATTTGTAATAGGCCAACCACTGCTTTCCAAGCCTTAGTGTGTCTGTCAGTCACCTGCGGATTCTGATGCCATAGGCCTGGGGTAAGGCCTGCGCTTCACATTTCTAGCAGGTTCCCAAGGAGTGCCAGTGCTGCTGGCCCCCGAACTCTGAGTAGCAAAGGGGGTAATATGATGTCTTAGTCCTTCGCTATACAGAGGTGAATTAGATAGCCGCGGCCCCTGCCCTAAGTAAGCTGACATTCTAACAATGAATATAAATATGAAATAAGGAATTACAATGAAATACAATGTTAAGGGTTGCTCAGAGTCTTTTGGGGAGCATTTGGTGAAGGGACCTAATTTCACCTAGGACTCAAAAAAAAAAGGATTTCCTGAGGAAGTGATATTTAAACTGATAGGAATTTGCAAACAATAAAGGAGGAAGACTATTTCAGGGAGAGGGAACAGCATGTTTAAAAGCCTGAAGGTGAGAGAAGGCTTAGATATTCAACAAATATGTGTTGAGTATGGCCATTTCCAGACTCTACCGGGGATAAGACCCTTCCATGGAGGAAAGCACACTGGGAGAGACAGACCTGGAAACAGGTGACTTCTAAACAAGGAGGCAGGAGTTTTAACAGTGGTAAGCACAGGGTGCCAGAGACATATTGAAGAGGATTACTTAACCCAGCCCAGGAGAGAGGACGTCTGAACTGAGCCTTGACAGATGAGTAGGAATAAGGCAAGAGAAAAAGATGTGGCAAGATCGAAGATCTGGTCCTTGCCTCTGAGGACCCACAGTCTAGTTGGAGAAGTTGGCAAGTTGTGTTATATGATCCTGATTTTAATACAGTGCAGTAGTTGTCTGGGAACAGTGCCTGGCACATGGTGGGCACTCATTAAATGTGTGTTGAATGGTTGCATATTTAAATGTAATGTCAATGATCGACTCAAGATGTCCTAGATATAACTGGGTACTAAATTGTTCCCAACTCCAAGTGTCCTAGGAGTTCAGAGCACAAAGAACTCCACTAGAGTGTGAACAAGAATGGGACTTGAAGGAAGGGTGGAATTTGTGGGAAGTACGTGAATTCAGTGGACATCCATCCTGAGAAGGAAAAAACTATCAGTTCCCTGCTGGGAGTGAAGGGCGGGGGAGAAAAAAAACCAGAAACAAAAACAAAAACAAAACACAGGAAATGAGCACAAAGCAAGGTTTCTTGATCTAGGACCCATGGAGTTTCTGGGGCATCTATGAAACCCTAGGGATTATATGCAAAATCCTAGGTGTGTTTGTGTAGGACTATTTTGGGGGGCAAGAGGACTAACCATCAGACGGTTGAAGGAGTCCAATGGACCCTCTGGGAGAGAACAGGTAGACTATTTTAGGTAGCCTGTGAGTCACTTACTGACTACAAATAATTATGTCTATGGACTCCCAACACAGAAAACCTTGGGTCTGAGTGCACTGGAATGGTTTCAGCCCTGCCTCTGAGTGGCATTTTAGCATGTCCTTGCTGCTACTTATTAATCTAGGCCTGTCCACGTTGTCAAGGTAGCCTCAGCAGCTCGTGGAGATGCCTCCTTACAGAGGCTGTTTATATGCACCCAAGTCCTTCCCCCTAATGAGTTTCTAGTGGGGACAATGCCTTCTTGTTAGATTGTCAACTGTTTACATTTCTCCGATCTTTCCCCACAGTTTCCGCTGAGCAGCCGTTGCTGTAGCCACCTGAGCATGGAACAGGCAATTAATTGGAACAGATGTAAGAGAAGTTCTGGAGAAGGAAGCTGCATGTTTATAGACTCCAGCAGGTTCATGGTCACGCGTAATGGACCAGGCACCTTCCCACCCACCTGCTTATGCTACCACAGTGAACACAAAATTTACATATCTGGAAGAAAACAGTGTTTTTCTGAAACATTAATAATAAATGCAGGAAATTTGTCTCTTATGGGTAAATGTCTCCATGGCTTAACTTTGCACCATTCTATTTTGGTTAAAAATATCTACAGTGCTGCCCCTTACCATCAGCCTTCTAAAATACCCTGGCAGTAATTGAAATGGCCCTTCTTCCATCCTGAATCAGGGTTTTGCAAAACTGCAATGAGAAGTCCCTCTATTTTAGGTGAAGGCAATGTTTAAAGTTCTTAGAACAAAATAACCTTAGAGCAGAAACCTTAGCAACCAGGTTACACTAATAGAAATATAGTGTTCAGAGTAAGGGGCGCGATAGTTCCTGTCTCTCCAGGGCTAGACACACCATATATTAAAATTAAAAAAAAAATACAGTCCTTAATGCCACACTAGAAGAGGAGAACCACAGGCACATGAAGCTGGTGCTCTTGAAATGAAGGCAAATGGGAGCAGCTAACATTTGCAGAGTCCTTACTGAGAGCTGGGCGCTGTGCATCACACTGTACATTTAATCTAAACAACCACCCCGTGAGGGCACCACTATTATTATCTCCATTTCACAAATAAAGAAACTCAGGGTCATGCAGAGAGTAAGTGGAGGAGCCAGAACGACGCTTGTTCTGACTCCCGTGGACCCTCTGCATGGGCAGGTGGTGGATTTTCAGTTAATCTTGCTAGAGATGATTGCTAATTATGACAATGAAATCATTGCCACTCTGTGTGTGATTGTGTGTGTGTGTGTGCACATGCACGTAAGTCATTTCATCTGTCAGAACACACACACTGAGAGGGCAGTGACCACATTAATTATGCACATGCTTACTTTATGGGTTTAGCACAGGGCTGGGCACCTGGGAGATCTTTCTTTCATCTTTTGCTGAATAAAATAACTAATTTCAAAATGCTTCAAAAACCAATTCACCCATTAGATTATTGAGAGCCTAGGGGGAGAAGGACACTCTGGGGTATAAATTGTTAGTCATTTTAGAGGACACTTAGGCAATAATTATCAAAACGTGAAATTTGTAGACCCCACGACCACAGTTACACATTTAGATATCCAATCTATTCCACAGAAATACTGATACCTATATAAAAAGATTTTGTATGTGTGTGTATACACAAAGATATATATGTGTATAAATACATACAGAAAGACATGTACATTTATTTGCAAAGATATATACAAAGATACATGTGTACGTATGTATATACTATATATGTGTGTGTGCATTTATTTTAATTCTGTTTGTATTAGCAAAATAAAATGGAAACAACCTATATATTCATCAATAGAGGAATGATTGTTTTTTAATTATGTTACAATGATACAATGCAATACTATGTAGCCATTCAAACAGTAAGGTGTATGTATTAGGTGAACTATATGAAATTGCTGTATCTTTCCAGCTCAGGTCTACAGAAATAGCAATTTCATATGGTTCAACTTCATATATGTACAGACATGAACAATATCTAATCATATTGGAAACTGAAAAAGGCAAGTTGCAAAACAGTACATAGAGTAGGACACATTTATGTTAACACATAAGAAATAAAGATACAGAAAATAAACAAGGCAGATATTCACCAGAGAGAACATGGTTGTTCCCGGGCCTTTGAAAATGAAATTTTTTTATATAATTTATTTTTAAAATTGGTTTACTATAGGTTGTTCTAAAGTGTTTATCTATCTTGCAAGCATTTTTTTGATCTACAAATTCCAAACACCCACGAACTCTCCATGTTTCTCCACTGACACAGATGAGGAGTAATGAAGAATTAACCTTCATGATTCAAGCAAAGAAACCCGGATTATTAAGAGAACAAGGCGAAAAGCAGAACTTTGTCTTGGATTATCTTGAGACAATTGCCTGAAATTCTCCCACATACTTTTCCTGTTTGAACCTGGCTTTTCACATTAATGTGAGGTGATCTGTTTTTCTGTGATTCAGAACCTCACTGAACTTGGCAGGCAAAGAAATACAAAGAAAGGAAGAAAAGGAAAGGGGGAGCGAAAGAAGATGGGCAGAACTTGAGAAGACTTCATAAGGTAACGTAACACACCCCATACCCTCTGGGAACAAAGGAACAAAGCTGATGGGAGACAACAGATGTTCTTCTTCCCAGACCGTGAAAGCAGAACACTCTGCACCCAAAACTCCTCCTCATTCCAAGGAGCGGCTAATACTACTCTTCCTGGAATATCTGTACAACAAAGGATTTTTTTTTTTTTTCTGTTTCCATAGAAGATGGATGTTAAAGGAAAAATCACCATTACCAGGTACTTGTCAAGTGAGTTATCCTAATTGTCAGTTTCTCTTGATTCTAATTTTTCTAAATCAACTTTAATGAGGTAGAGTTTACACTCGGTAAAATACATCCATTTTAATTGTAACTATCTGTGAGTTTTGACAAGTAATACATTCATGTAACCACCACCGTAATCCATTTTGGATGCTATCCTGTCATCCAAAGATGTTTCTTTGTACCAGTCAATCCCCACACCCACCCCTGGCCCCAGACAAGCACCGGTCTGATTTCTATCACTATAGATTTTATTTGTCTTTTCTAACATTTCATATAAGTAGAATCATACAGGATGTACCCTTTCATGTGTGTCTTCTTTCACTCAATGTTCTTGAGATTCACCTGTGTTGCTGTGTGCATTTATAGTTCATTCCTTTTCATTGCTGAGTAGTATTTCATTTGTATGGCTACACCATAACCACAGCTTATCTATCCACCTATTGAAGGACATTTTGGTTGCTTCTAATCTTTGGCTGTTCTGAAGAAAGCTGCTGTGATTATTAGTTTGAGTCTTACTTTTGCAGTAAGTAAGGTATTTTTTTTCTTTTCCCAATATAAAGTCACTTCTTTTTAAATAAGCAATAAAATAATCAGCTTTATATTAAAAAACAAATAAACAACAGAAAGCCCTTCCAATATATAGACTTACCATATGACCCAGGAATCCCGCTCCTGGGCATATATCCAGAATGAACCCTACTTCAAAATGACACCTGCACCCCAATGCTCATAGCAGCACTATTTACAATAGCCAAGACATGGAAAGAGCCTAAATGTCCATCAACGGATGACTGGATAAAGAAGATGTGGTATATTTATACAATGGAATACTACTCAGCCATAAAAACCGACAGCATAACACCCTTTGCAGCAACATGGATGCTCCTGGAGAATGTCATTCTAAGTGAAGTAAGCCAGAAAGAGAAAGAAAAATACCATATGAGATCACTCATATGTGGAATCTAAAAAAAAAGAACATAAATACAAAGCAGAAACAGATTCATAGACATAGAATACAAACTTGTGGTTGCCAAGGGGGCGGGAGGTGGGAAGGGACAGACTGGGATTTCAAAATTTGTAGATACTGACAGGCATATGTAGAATAGATAAACAAGATTATACTGTATAGCACAGGGAAATATATACAAGATCTTGTGGTAGCTCACGGTGAAAAAAAATGTGACAATGAATATATGTATGTTCATGTATAACTGAAAAATTGTGCTCTACACTGGAATTTAACACAACATTATAAAATAACTATAACTCAATAAAAAAAATTTTTTTTAAAAAGAAAACCCTTCCAATCTAATTTGAAATGGATTTGAAATTAAAGTCTGTCCATTTGGTTGGGGCATAGAGATGGAAGATAAAACCAAAATATTTTAGATGCCAACTAAGTGCTCATCAGGATGCATAGTTTACATCTTAAATCTTCACAAGAACACGACACCATGAGGTAGGTATTATTCCTAATTTACTAATAAGGAAATAGTAAACCTTAACACCAAGGAGTTAAAGAACTTGCCCAAAGTCACAGAGCTACTAAGCAGCAAAACCAGGAATTTGTACGCAGGCCTGTCTGCCTGCCATTTGATGTTCTGCAAACCTGCTTCTCATCGCTGCATCTCTGGCAGAAGTCTTGATAAAGAGATTCAGAGGCAGAAGTATTTCGATGAGAGGTACTGTGTTGACCTAAAGTGGAGTAGAGAAGAAGGAAGATGGCAGTAAACTGAGTAAAGAGAGAAAAGAGAAAGGAAAGAGGAAAGGAAATAAAAGAAGAGAAGGGAGGGGAGCATTCTCTCCACCTTGACAGAGTCAGAAGGAGTCCGAAGCTCCAGCAAGAGGCTGGACTCCCTGGAAACCTGGGCCTGAAACACTTCTGCTCACATTGAAGACAAAGCCGAACCCAGCCTTGGCTGCTCCCTCCCTCTCCATCAGGGCTCCACCTCTTGACCACGAAGCTCACAGAATTCCAGGAGGGGGAGCACTTTTTCAATTGGTCCACACTGCTATTTTGCATGGAGCGAATGCCACTCACATTTGTGTTCGAAGTTAAGGAAGAAGCTTTGCTTGGGATTAGGGAAATGGAAAACAAATAAGATGATTCATTGAAACAGCTTGATAACTATGGAAGGTTTAACAATTAAGCTCAAAATTAGAGAAAACAGAGGCAATGGAAAAGAAGGAAATGCAAAGAGTCTGTGGCCTGCAATGTGTGTCAAACACTGAGTTAAGAGCTTTGCCTGTGTTAATTGAGTTGATCTTCCTAATCCTATGAAGTATGTAATACTTTTATTCCTATTTCACACATGAGGAAATCATGCCTCAAAGAGGTTAAATATCCCATCCAGAGCCACATAGTAAATGGAAGAGTCATGGCGCAAACTCTCTAACCCCTATTCTATCCTGTTGCCAGGAACTACACACCAGAGGCTGTGCTGGGGCAAGAAAAACGTATAAAAGCTGGTCCCCGCCTTTGGAGAGCTAGCTCATGGGTAAACACTCGACAGTACTTTCACTTAGAGCAAGTGATCTAATAGTTCTCATTAAAATAGAGACTCACAACTCCTTTCATTGCACTCATCACAAGGCTCATTTATTCTACAAATTTTTATTGAACATCTGTTATGTGCCAGGCATAGTGCTGAAAGTCTGTCATGGAGCTAATATTCTAGAAAAAAGAGAAAGCAATAATCATGTAAAAAAAAAGGATGCATAAATAAGGAGAGAGAAAGGTAGAGGGAAGGAAGGGAGGGAGGGAGGAGAACAGAGTCAACAAGACGTATATTATAAGTATTTAATTATAAGGAAGATAAAATTTATTATAAGGAATTGACTCGTGTAATTGTGGAAGCTAAATCCCATGATCTGCTGTTTGCAAGCTGGAGACCTGGGAAAGCCAGGGTGTGGTTCTGAGAACCAGAGAGCCAAAGGTGTAAGTCTCAGCTGAGAGCAGGAGGAGACTGACGTCCCAGCTCAACCAGTCGGCAGAGAGTGAAACCCCCCTTCCTCCGTCTTCAGGTTCTATCTGGGCCTGCGACAGAGTGTATCCAGGCCCCCCTCTCCCCACTAGGGAGGGAATTCTGCTTTGCTAAATCCACTGATTCAAATGTGAACCTCACCTGGAAACACCCTCACAAACACACCTGGAGATAATGTTTAATCTGGGCACTCTGTGTCCCAGTCATGTGGACACATAAAATTAACCATCACTGGAGAAAGAAGGCAGGGAGGGAGGGAGGGAGAAGATCTTTTGTACAGTAATACGTGCTCTGGGGAAGAAGGAACTTGAGTCATGAGATGAAAGGTGACTGTAGGTAGAGAGGTGGTTGTTACTTTGCAAAGGGCGGTCAGGGATGTTCTCTGTAAAGTGATGATGTGGAACTGAGACCTGAATAATGAAAAGCCAGCAGCCACGTGCAGGTCCAGGGACAGTGAGTTCACGTAGGGAAGCCAGTGTGGCCAAAACCTGACCTAGAAGGAGAACGGTAGGAGATAAAATCAGAGAGGTAAGCAGGGGCCACATCATGGATGGATAGGAATTTGGATTCTATTGTAATAACAGTGACAAGTCATGGGACGACTTCAAGTAAGGAAGTGACATGATCTCATTTTCATCTTTAGCAGCCCACTCTGGCTGCTCAGTGGAGAATGGATTTGGGAAAGACTAGAGGGTAGGCAGGAAGGGCAGTGAGAAGGGCAGTGCAGCAGGCTTGGTGAGAGATGACAGTGGCTGAGACGGTGGTGGCAACAATGAAATGGAAACTAGGTATTGGATTCAGGATTTATTTTGGAGGTGGAGGCCATAGGACTTGCTGATGAATTGAGAAATCAAGGGTGTCTTTCAGGATTTTGATTTGAACAACTGTTCGAATGATGAAACCCTTAGCTGAGACGAGCATGTTTGTGGTTAATTTTAGAACAGAAAAGCATTTGTAAACTACAGTGTCAGTTTGCTTTCCAAAAGCAAACTGACACTGAAGAAAGAGGCCACCATGAGTCCTACAGCTGCAAGGAACTGAATTCTGCCAATAGCCTGACGAGTTTGGAAGTAGATCCTTCCTGGTCGAGCCTCCAGATGAAAATGCAGCCCTGGGTGCCATGTTGATCACAGTCTTGTGAGATCCTGAGCATGGGAACCAGCTAACCCTGCACATACTCCAAACCCACAGCAACTGTGAGATAACAAATGGGAGTGTTTTCAAGCCACTAAGCTTATGATGATTTGCTACCTGGCAGGAGGAAACTACACAGGTGAAGAGTAAATTATTGACTGGCAGAAAGCCTTGCAGGGCTTTTGATGGAAACCTAAAAGACAGGGGCCAGTTTAATCCCAGCTGGGCCCAGTCACACCTAGTTCCCCATTCCTGGGCCATGAGCAGCTTCTCCCTCTATCTGATGATAATTCGATAATTAATCTTCATCATCCTCCCTTCCTTGCCGACCACAATGGTCCCAAGTGCCAAATTACTCTGCTTTTTGCTCAATCACCACATTCGGTTTTGCTGAACTTGCAAAAATGTATTCAACTCAGGGAAAGCTGGTATCTCTTCTGCTAAAGGAACAAGAAGGAGTTTCCTCAGAACTGAGACCACAACTCCCATCTCCTGCTTGAAATCCTCCTGGCCAAGAGGACCACAGGGTAGGGATAGAGAGCGTCGGTCACACAGTTAATTCTCCCAGTAGGTGTCTGAATCCCCGGCAGCCTGTCTGTCATGGCCTCCTGTTAAACACCTCCAAGGAGAAAGTGTGGAGACAGAACTGGGATTCTAAATTCTGACTCAGTTTCCTACTACCTGTTGATCATGGACAAGTTTCTCAATCTCCCTGAGCCTCAGTTTCTTAATCTGTAAAGTGGGGATAGTAATACCTTTGCAGAGTTGTTTTTGTTGATCCAGTATATGTGAAGCCCTGACCTTTGCTTCTCCCTCTGTCTCCCTCTAGTGATGAAAAACTCCAGCTCAGTTCATTTTCTCCCTTCTTTGATTTCTTTTCTCGTTTACTCTCTTTAACAGCCATTTTGGACACCTAATCATGTGCTATATTTTATTGTTTCTCAATTACTTTGTATGTATGAGTCATGATCTCCCAAGGAGGCTGAGGACAGCCAGCCATATTTTATACTTCTGGGGGGTCCCCCAAATGATTTAGGTCAATCCAGGGCATACAGCAAGCACACAGTAAACCAGTAAAACCTGCCAAATTAAATTAACAATCCATCATCATCAGAGTAACTTGAAACTCTCTGTACTCAATGAACTGTCATTTAATTGGAGTTTCTCGTAAAAGGGTCCCCTTTCTGCAATATCCATTTTCAAGTTAAAAAAAAATACTGACTGCAAAGACCTTTGCTTTTAAAAAGAAATCTTTTCATGCACCTCACGTTTGCATTTGAAATACAACTTCCTAACCAAGAAGAAAAAAAAAAAAAAAAGGAAAGAAACTAAAAAACGAAGCATCCTAAATTGTACAGTTCAAGTTTGTTCCCTATCTCTTAAGACCCAGACATACTGAGCCCTAAATTCACCCTTTTCCTTTCTCATATACTTACCCATTTTTGCATCCAAGAGTTACGATGTTTAAAGGTTGATTTTTAAAAGAAATGAGTCCCAAATCTACGTATGAACTGTAAGGTTCTAATTTCAAGTGGATATAGGTTAGAATATGTTGGACCATAAAAGCAGAAAGGCTGGAGTAAAGTGCCACGAAGGATCTGTTGGAAGAGATGGGATCAGATAGATGTGGTGCACTTCTCTTAAGTGCATATCACTTAACTGCATAATCAGCTTGTGCTCCCAAGAATTATGCAGTCTCTGTCTGGCCCCCATTAGATTGAATGTGTTGCTACTCCAGTTAATTGCATATCGGCAAATTGCATAATTCAGCTATATGCACCCTGAACTGAGTTCCAAATGCCATCCGGTACAATGTAATCAAACTAAGGAAGTGAAGAGCTGGAATACTTATGTGGTTCTGCCCATTTGTCACATTCGGTTTGGATAGTCTGTGCTGTAAACAAGGCCAGCCATTGGTCAGAGGGCTGTGTATTTGGACTTCTGTCCACCCCGCTCCCCATCACAACACAACCTCTTGTCCCCATCCAAAAATTAATTTTAAATGGGTCCAAAAGAAAACAGGATGTCAGCATGTGAAAATCTGATTAAAAAATAAAATATCTGACTCATAAGGAGACGGTGCTCTCCTTCCCAGGACTCAGCGTTATTCACGTGGTGGAGCAGAGAAAGCAGGGACTAGTTTTGTTTTGCCATGAACTAGCTGGGCAAGTCCCTTCGTCTCTCTTGGTCTCAGTTTCCTCTTCTGTACAACAGAAAGCGTAGTACTAACCTTGTCTCCCTCACTAAGCTGTTATGAGGGTTAAATCAACGCCGCTTGGAACCTACAAACTAATGTAGGAAGCTATTACTAGATGCAGCAGAGGGAGGACAATGGGCTCTGGGTCAAGGAATACAGAGGGTCTAGCAAGCTGATAGACATAATCAGGAAGGATCTCGGGCAGCAGGAAGTGGTAAAATAGAAATGAAAAAAAAAAAAAAAAGGAAATGCTACCGACTCCACGCGAGTCCTCCAAGGGTCAGATACTGTCCTTGGTTCCGGTTCAGTTCTTATTCTAGATTCAGGGCTCTTCCTCACACAGGAGCACACACGCCATGCAATAAGATCCTCGCTGCCCTGTCTGTTTAGCAGAAATAGCAGCGTATCTACCTCATCTGGTAATAAGTGGAAAGGCTAGCTGTAAAGAAAAGAAGCACCCATCACACGATGCTCAAGGCTGTCCAGCTATCACAAGGAGGGGCTTGACATGCAGGTGCCTGCATCTTGGAATCTAGAGGAAACGCTCACATGCCAACTTGGAGCGCAGCCTGAAGACTTCAGAGGTCTTGCTTTGCTCTTTGCAGATTTCTTTCCACAGATGTTTTATCCCCAACTTTTGTCTATTAAGACTGAGCAATATTTCTTAGACACCTTTCCTGCCTGTGAAATAGTCCTCCTGAGGCACCTGGAGGTGTCTTTAAGGCAGTGGTTGCCAAACTCTAGAGTAGCTGGCTGCTCATTTGTTGGCTGTGAAGTGGTTAAGAGGAGTGGATGCCTACCTCAGTCTCTTACTAGTTATATAATCTTGGGAAGGGTACTTAATCTCGCTCATTCTTGCTTTCCTTCTCTGCAACAGTGGGCCAATAAAAGTACCTACCTTTCAGGGCTTCCATGAAGGTGAAATGAGGTCATGTATGCCAAGCAGAAGTTACAGTGCTAAGCTGTGCTACGCTTTCCTCGCACAGAACCCACGTGTTACTCAAGGTAAGCTAATGTGAATTATGCAGCAACTTGTTTACAGAATTCTGAAATAACATTTATTTTAACAAAACTGTGGGGATTTCAGGCAATCTAATCTGCATGTCGTTTGTCTCCCTGAAGTGCCTAATAAAGTATCTCTGCTTTGGAATAAGGACATCATGGCATAAAATAAAATGTGACCACAAAGCATCCTAGACAATTACTAGGGAAAGAAGTGGCTCACCCTTCCACTCTGATCAGTACCACCAGGTGCAGGCATGCTCCACGGTTAGCGAGGACAATGACAGCATGCCTGCAAGGGGCTTGCACAGGGAAAGGGCTTCAGTGTTGGTTGAACTGAATTAAGTACTGGGTGAGTTGAATTAAGGGCAGAAATTCAACTGACCAGTTGTTCCAATGGGAAGAGTCTACTATTTCTCATGAGATGGATCAAAAACTGAACATGCATTTAGTCTAACATTCAGAGCCTTCCAAAATCTGACTCTTTCATTCATCGCTATAGTCCTAGCACCTAGTACAGTGCCTGGTAGATAATATGTGCTCAATAAGTAATGGTTGAATAAGGTAATGAATTTGTTAAGTAATGATTCTAATGTTTATTTTTAGCCTTGTCTTCCACTACCTTCCAGCATGAATCCATCGCTATGTCTGGGCTGATTTACTCATGGTCTCCTAAACACTAACTTACTCATTCTGACCTCCAAACCTTTACCCACAAACCTTCCCCATGAGCTATGTTCACACCTTCATCTCTTATGCAAATTTGTCCCATGTTTTGAGGTGTGATGTTTTGAACTGTGTCAACTTGGCTACGCTAGAACTACATTTCCCAGGATCTATTTTCCTATGTGATTCCAAGTTAGAGCAAAAGAGGAATTTGCAAGAATTCTGGAAGGTGGAAGTCTTGATTTGATGCAGCTAGAGACAAAGGCAGAGGCGCTAGAAGGTTCAGATCTGTCCGATGTCTCTCCTGCTCCATGGCCAGTTTTTCTTCCCAGCTGCAGGCCCCGAGGACTGCCAGCTCCCCCCGTCCACCAGCAGATGCAGAGTCAACCACCTCCCAGTGCTTCTCCATCGGTTCCCTTGGTGGTCCCATCTCAGCAACTAGATTTATCCTGGCTTCCCACATTTCCCTTGCGACTCTTACTTATCTACCAGTTCCAGTGTTTTAGAAGGACTGGTTAGTGACTTTAATTCTGACCTTCCAGCTCCCCTCTCTGGATTTTACTTTCCCAGATCCTCCCACAACTGAGTAATGTCTAATTGCTGTAATAAATCCCTTATTCCATGACACTCAGTGGTTCTGCTTCTCTGATAAAACCTTGACTAATATACAAGGCTCAGTTCATGTAGCAGCTGTTCCTTGATGACTTCTTGACCACTCTGGAGCATTTTCTCTACATTTCTCTGGTGCAGTGTGTTTGTGGTCATCTACTGGCATTACTCACATATTGCTCTGTATTGCATTTACATCCACATAGGCCTTCATAGTGCTCAGAGCATGGTTAGTTTTCAGTAAGAGTTTAAGGAGTAAGTGAAAGTTTGCATGGCATAAGTGTCATTCTCCTCCCTCATACTCACAGCAGACATTATTTATTGATCTCACCATGCTTTCCCATCATGCTTGAGCTTAGCCCTGCAATCCTTCTCCATGCAGTGCTATAGACAGACAACTGGAGCTGGCAACGGAAGAAGAAATCCACCTGCCATACTGAAACCTCTGTGTATAATGACTTATATGTCTTAGGCAAGTTCAGTAAGCAGAGAAGGTCACAGTGCACACACATACTGAGCTCAGTAGATGTTAACTCCCTTCCCCAGCTTCTGCCCTACTGTACCCATCTTTCACACAGTAGGTACCCAATAAATATTTGTTGAATGAGAGAGTGTCAGTGCAGCCTTCACAAGATGAGCTGTGTGATCTCTACAAACCAAAGTGACTCAAAAAATCTCACCTTTAAAAATAATGAATAAACAAAAGGGCAGCCAGAGTGAGCTTCCTGCATTTTAAGAAGGCCACACCAGCCATTTCTGGTTCTTTCAGAGCCAAAGAAGATAAAGCACAAACAAGCCCAAGCCCCAACCAGTGGAAACATGAGACGTGCCGTAAGGTACTAGGAAGGAAGGAAAACCTTTCCAGCTTCTGCCCTTCTGCTGTGGTTGGCCCACTTCTCAGTAGCCATGTAGGAGGAAGTCTATGGAAGAGAAAAGAAGTTTGGAGGGAAAGTTTGGGTTCAAAGGAGCCAGGTAGAATTATTAGATAGGAAATACGGGGGGTCTAGAGAGGAATATTTTTTGTTAATTTCTGAGAAGGGAGTCAAAATAAAGACATGATTGATTTGACCCTTTGTTCTCTTTTCCTGGCTTTGCTTTGCCAACCAAGGCCATGTCTCTAAGAAATCTGGCAGGTACTTCCTACTCCGGTGCTCATTCTTACATATTCTGTTTATGTGAATAGGATGTGATAATATCCCTGGTCAGCCTGGTAATCAATAATTGAAAGCATAGATGTGAAAAAAAAAAAAAAAGAAGCGGAGTGTTTATTCTAATCAGTGAGAAGGTAAATGAGATAAGTTTACTCTGTTGGACAGATGATGCCCAAAGTAAACTTCTGTCCCTAATCCTTGTGATGCATGTGTAAAATCTTAATGCTAAGCAGAAAATAAAAGGCACTATTGTCCTTCTACATTCTTTTTCTCACTTGAAGGCTATGTTTCTGGTTTCTGTTGGTTTCTCATTAGGAGAACAATTTCAAGAAGACCTCAACTTAGTTGACATGTATTCACACACCCAAGTCTAGGGCATGCGTCACCTAGCAGGTGATGCGCTGCATCCATCTTCTGCTTCTCCACCAGTCAAAATGGCACTAGGCCTTGGGTGACGAGGAACTGTGAGACATTTTCATTTCCGCTCCACGTTTTGGGAAGTACTGTCATAAAGTAGATCTACTGCTTTCAAAGTTTCTTTAGACTAAAAGCCATGTGAGGAGTAGATATTATTTTCATTTATGTTTGCAACCCCAGGGACTGAAACAAGGGCTGGCATGGAGTACGTGATGAGTATATGTGTGCTGAGTGAATGAGTGAGTTTTACTGTATTGATGTGGTAGGCAAAATAAATGCGCCTCAAAGATGTCTACATCATAATTCCCAGAACCCTTGAATATATTATCTTACTGCAAAAGCGATTTTGCAGATGTGATTAAGTTAAGACTCTTGGGATGGAGAGATTATCCTGGATTATCTGGGTGGGCCCAAGGTACTCACAAGGGTCCTTATGGGTGAAAGAGGGAGGAGGGAGAGTCAGAGTCAGAGAAGGAGGTGGGACGACAAAGGCAGAGGGCAGAGTGGTGGAGGGCCATGGGCCAAAGGATGTGAACAAGCTCTAGAAACTGGGGAAGTCAAGGAGACAGATTCTCCCCTCGATCCTCCAGAAGGACACAGTCCTGGTGATACTTTCATTCCAGCCCAGTGAGACCCACTTTGGACTTCTGACCTCCAGAACCGTAACATAATCAATGTGCATTTTATTAAGTCGGAAGTTTGCAGTAATTTGTTACAGGGGCAATAGGAAATGAATGCATTAGCATTAACGTTAATAAACTCTTAAGTGTTTTTTTTTAATCGAGATATAATTAACTTATAACATTGTATTATTTAATGGATAATAATCCTAATGCCAGCCAGTATTTATTGAGCACTTAGGGAAAAATCATGGTACGAGATGCTTTATAGACATATCTTATTAATTCTCAGAACTATATCATAAGGTAGGTATTATACTCCAATCAATTTACAACTAATGAAATCCAGGCCTAAAATCAAGATCACAGAGTTAGCAAGTGGTGGAGCAAAGCTTCGAACTCAGGCAATCTGAGTCCATGTCACACTGCCTCCCACGTTCATGCTGGGAAGTGTGGAAAATAATAGAGGACCAGAAGATATGACCGCTGCCGCCAAGTAACTTACAGGTAGAATGGGAAGGGATGCCATGTTAGAGAGTACATCACAGATGCTGAGTGATCTGGGACCTACATTTAGGGAAGTAAAGAGGACAAGAAAGCAGGGATATTGAGGACTGGGCAGAGCTGGGCCTCAAAGAGCCCTTGGACCTTGGACAGGCAGTGTGGAGTGGAGCGCCCTTCCCTGGGGCCACAGAGTGAGAGAAGGAACAATGGCGCACGTGAGCATGGAAAGGGGGAAGAATTACCTGCGAGGGGAAAAAGTCTGAGAAAGAAAAACAAGAAGATAAAATGCTTAATTATTTTTATGGGAATGGTACCATTTATTGAGAACTGATTGCACCATAAAGGGAGCATTCACATTTGTCATTTTATTTAACTCTCACAAAACCTCCACTAAATGAGTATTATTAGCCTCATCTTTACAAAAGAGGAAATTAAACATCTAGAGAGATTAAGTCATCGCTGAAAGGCACATACCCAGAACTCATGCTCTGTCTTTCGTTTCTTTCTGCCCCCACAACAATCTTAGCTCTTCTCTGAGAAGGAGCACATGTCCTGTAAGGTAAGAACGACAGGCAGAGCTGTCGTGAAAAATGCCAAGCGCTGCTTGGGAAGGCGGCAAGTGAGAGGCGATCAAGCTGAGGCTAGTCTTATTCAACCAGCTGTTCAAGGAGCATCACCGACAAGCCCCGTGCCAGGTGTGGGCCATAGAGAGATCACAGCCAAACGGCGCACACCTTCCCGCCCCGCCGTGTGTTTAGTGAGGGAAACAGATGAGGAAAAAGTCTCTTCCACACTAGCTTCAGGTTAGTGCTCAGCCTTAGCGGGGAAGGCGGAGGAAGGTTTGGGAGGGCTGGCGCTCTAGTTATGTCATAACCTTCTATTGCATGAGAGAAAAGAGAGAAATCTGAAACAAATCTGGCAAATTACTAACATACATTTCATCTCAGTGCTGAGCACACAGATACCTGTTACATTACTTTTCTAAGAAGTATTACTGTCTTTAAAAGAGATCTTCACAGTAATAAATGGTCAGCGCCACGCCAGTGGGAAGCGTAGGGCACCACAGGAGGGCAGAGGAGGGGCGTCTAACCTAACTTAAAAAGAAGCTGGAAGAGGCGAGGAAATGGATTCTCCCCTAGAGCCTCCAGTAGGACACACGCCTGGGATACTTTCATTTTAGCCTAGCAAGACCCGATTGGACTTTTGGCCTCCAGCCACATCCTCAAGAACCTGCAAGAGATATTTGGAAGTGGATGATCAGAGTGTTTCAAACAAGAAACAACCGTAAGCAAAGGTCTCAGAGGAAAGGAGAGCCGGGCACATTCCTGTAATCTGCAGGGGTCAGCTCACAAGTACTGATGGTGACAGGAGCGGGGACGTGATCGATGGTGGCTGGAACTCAATCCGGATAAACATTTTAAGCCAGGAAAAGGAATTTGGATCTTATCGTAAATGAAATGGGGAGCTTCTGGGGAGTTTTAAGCTGGATAAAGATGATCAGATTTGCTGTTCAGAAAGATCTTTCAGATGGAGTAGGAAAGGTACCCGGAGAGGAAGGTGGGACTCGGCCAGGTAGAGCAGGCAGGAGTTTATCACAGGATCCTAGACGAGAGATAGCCAGGGCTCTGAAATAAAAAAAGTTGTAGTGAGGATGAGTAATGTTTACAGAGTACTTATGAGGTGGACTATAAATCTTGGTGATCCGTCAGATGTAGGGAAAAGATGGCATCAAAGGTCACGTCCAAGTTTCTTTCGTGGTGCATGTGCTGCTATTTTCAGCCATAAGGAACACTGGAGAAGTAACTTTTAAAAGCGAAGATGAACTTTCTACAAACAGTGTTAGGACCAACCAGACATCCATGTGCAAAAGGGTGAATTTTGACACAGACCTTACACCTTTCACAGAAATTAACTCAAAATAGATCACACAGCTAAATGCAAAATCCAAAATAAAACTCCTAGAAGATTGCACAGGAGGAAACCTAGACTCGGGTTTGGTGACGACATTTTAGATATAACACCAAAAGTGAAAGAAATAATAATAAGCTGCACTTCCTTAAAATTAAAAAATTTCTGCTTTGCAAAAAAAGACACTTTCAAGAGAACGAGAAGATAGCCTCACACTAGCAGAAAATATTTGCCTAAGTCATATCTGATAAAGGACTATTATCCAAAATATGAACTCTTTGTTGCTGTTTTTATTGAATTATAGTCAGTTCACAATGTTGTGTTAATTTCTGGTGTAGAGCATAGTGATTCGGTGATATATATATAAATATATTTTCCATTTCATATTGTTTTTCATTATAGTCGCCTATAAGATACTGAATATAGTTCCCTGTGCTATCAAAATACGAACTCTTAAAAAAACTCAACAGTAAGAAAAAAACAAACTCATTAAAAAATGGGCCAAAGACCTTAACAGATACCTCACCAAATAAGATATACAGATGGCAAATAATCATACTAAAACGTTCCATGTTATATCTCATCACAAAAAATGCAAATTAAAATAACAATAAGGTACTACTGCGTACCTATCAGAATGGCTACACTCCAAGCCACTGACAACATCCAATGCTGGTGAAGAGGTGGAGCAGCAGGAATTCTCACTCCTAAGACCTTGCCCGTAATATGTGGCAGATCTGTCTGCTCCTAAAATCCATGAGATTAAAGCATTACTCTACGTAGCCATTGGTATAGTTGGATGGTGGGTAGATAGTGAAAAGTTGAATGAGTAACCAGACAGAGTTCTATAGAGGAGCACAATATTTAGCTAAAGCTTCCTGCCAACACCCAAAGGCTAGCAATCTATACTTACAGCGTAAAAGACCTTTGTAACTGGAAGGGACGTGAATTGCCCTGCCTCACAGGGTGACTGTGAGGATAATCAGGTCAGGAAAGTATATAATGACATCTCATACTATGACACATATTGGGTGATTCAGTGACTGCCCCCCTCATCCCTGCCACCTCCTTCCTGTTCTACTCACGGGTCTTTTTTTGAGAACTACCTCCAGGAATCACCCATTTCAAGATAAGAATTTAACGTGTGTGAAATTCTTAGGCTGTGCGAGGCATTGTTCTAAGCACTGGGACCATCAGCGTAGGCTCATTTCCTCACCCACCTCCTGCAGACAAGAAGTAGGGTTGGAACCACATTTGGATGACAACTCCTAAAGTGAGGGATCTGAAGCAGAAGGTTATTCCATCTCAGATTAATTCATATTCCTGTTAACCCATTCTAGTGTTCCCGTTCACTCAAAATATATTTCTTGAGCACCTATATTATGTTCCAGGAACTGTTCCAAGCACCAAGGATACAGTGATACATGAGACAAAGTCCCTGCCCTCCCCAAGCTTACATTCTAGTAGGGGAGACAAAGGGAGAATAAATGAACATACGGAATTTCTGGTAGCAATAAGCCCTTTGAAGAGGATGAAGCAGAATCAGGATTCTGAGAGTGACTAGTGGAGGGCTGGGGGAGTGTTTTAGAAAGGATGGTTGGTCAGGGACAATATTTAAGTAGAGATCTGAACAAGTGAGGAAACAAGCCATGCAAAGACCTGGGAAAGAGCACTCCAGGCTAAGGAAAGAGCCAGGATAAAAACTTTGAGGTGGGAACCAATTTGGCATATTTGAAGTGTGACAGGAAGAGACCCCTGGAGAACTGGCAGAAAAATGACAAGTTCTGATTTTCTTTTTTATTGAAGTGTAGTTGCTTTACAATATTGTGTTAGTTTTTGGTGTACAGCAGAGGGATTCAGTTATACCTATATACATATGTTCTTTTTCATTGTAGGTTATTACTAGCTATTGAATACAGTTCCCTGTGCTGTGCAGTCTGATTTACTTTTATCATATGGCTGCTGTGTGGAGAATATATGGAAGGGCAAGAGTAGGAGGGGCACACAGTAGGTCAATACATAGTTGAGAATTAATAAACCATAAATTCGTTTCTTTTAAAACCCTTTTTAAAAGTTTGCTATCCTTACTTAAAGCAATTTGTGTCAGGTCTCAGACCACCCAATCACAAACCACATGAAAAAGCCATGTTGTTCTTCCCAGTGTTTCTTGTGCTGCAGTGGTGAATGAATTTCATAAATCATTCAAATAAGTGGTCAAATTTTGAGGTTTATCTGGAAATCAAAGATGGGACCATGAGCCTTCATAATCACACCCTCTTAAATATACAATTAGCTCACATGATTAAAAGTTCAAACAGTACACATTTTCTAAAGTGTTCTGGTAAAACAATGTTTTTCTTTGGCATATGCGGTCCAAGTAGCTCTAACCTTGATCATTTTTCAAGTTTTAATCTCCACATGCTTGGCATATTCCGATAACACTGACAGGTTAAAAGCAACATTCTGTTGTATGCATAGCGATTGCTTGCAATCAACCTTAATTTAGTCTGAAAGTAGACTGAACAGCTGCCTCACAGCAACATTTCTAAATTTATTAGACAAATATCTCAGGAGAACTTCAGATTAAAAAGCAACCAAAACAAAATCTGCAACACTTCAGTCTTCCCTTACCTTTGGAGTCTTAAAGCAGTGTAGGGGTCAATAGACTACTTTCTCGAGAAAAGCGACATCTTTGGCCCTTATTACAGAGTAGCTACAGCTAAAGATATCGGAGATAAGAAAAATGTAGGTAAACAATGTTTAAAGAACATATCCCACCTTCCTTCTGTAAAGGAAGTTTTGAGTCCACTGGTATTTGACTCAAGGTATAACCATCCTACTGCCCAGGTACGAGGAACCCCTTGCAAATTCCTGATGGAACTTCCCAACGCCTCCAACATTCCATTCCTTTAAAATCTGTTTAATAAATGGTGACTATTATCTATATCATATTAATCTAACTGATATTATTATCCCTATTTATATGAAGACAGAGGGGCTCAGAACCGTTAGTGACAAAAACAAGTGGCAAAGACAGGAGGCAAACTCAGGCCTGATTTTGAAGTCTGAGCTTTCCCATCAAATCGTGCTGCTTGGATGGGAAACCTTTGATATCATGTGTTAGATCTACCTTTTTCTTTTGAATATTATCTGCTCTTTAAAAGTCAGAATCATGTCAGAAATCAGGGTGAGCGTATACTGAAGAGGAGGGAGAGGAAAAAGAAAACAAAATTGTCTTGCGTTGTTTTAATTTACCTAAACTATTATTTACTGTGCCAAATACATGCATGCAAATAATGCACGTTTATTGTGGAAAAATTAGAAAGTTCAGATAAGCTGAAAGAAAAACTAAATAAAAGTCACTTGCAATCCCACCACCTACAGATATCCCTAGCTGCATCTGACCTCAGCAAGACGAAGCAGAGCGTGACAGTATGGTCCTAACATCTCTCCTCTTGTCATACAAACAGTATCGGACTTTTGGTCTAGAAAGTGCTGCAAATGTCAGATAAGGCAACAGCAGAAAAATTTTTGGGTTTCGACAATCATCGCTGTTCTCATAGTCTCATTTTGATATTCATGAAACATTTTGGCACTTGCATCATGTAAAATTGAGAAGTTGTAAGTAAAGTAAGTTCTTTCTCTTTAAACCAGCAAACTGTCAAGCAAAAAGACTCAGTATAGGCAGATAATTCCATCTTTACTGAAAACATTAAACCATATATTAAGAAAAATCTCTCAGACAATCATTAGCAGTATATCTCATAGAATTAGATGATTGTAACTCTCACATTGCAGGAGGAGAGCAGTTAATAGACCTTGGTTTGAATCCTGGCTTCACCACGTATTTCCTGATCTTGGACAAGTGATTCGATCTTTGTGGGACTCAGCTTACTTGTCCGTAAAGTGAGGATAATGATAGTGACTTTTTAGGAAGACCCTATAGAGCTTAACATCATGCACACGAACAGCAATAAAAGGAAATGTTAACAAGTTAAAATCTTGAAAATTTAAGATTTTAAGTCTTAATTTTTTAACAAGCATTTTCTTAAACATACCTACTTTATAAGATAGTAAACAACATTGTTTCTTCATCAGGCAATGACTAGTTTTCAGAGCACTGCTACATTTACTAAGAATTAAGATATTAGGCGCTATTAAAAAGATACAGGGATGAGCACCGCTACAAATGCACTATTTCAGGACTCTGCCGGGTACTCAGTGCTGCACTGAATTTTTATTCATTCCTAATGAGTAACTGTTCTCATTTTCCAAAGTTACCCACCTCCCTCTCCCTCTCTGCAGCAGAGAATAAAGACCATTATGAATGGGCTTCCTATGTATTCCTAAAAACTCTTCTCTCTTGTCTTGAAGAGGGCAGTTAGATCATTCAACCAACTATTTGACATCCTGTGCAAACTAACAGATTTGCATTCATTCCCCCAAACCCACATCCAGCACTCTTTCTCTTCACAACCATCCGGTTCTGAAACTTTGGCTCTTCTCAGCCGTTGTGAGGAATGCGAGAGATGTGAGGACCATCAATCAGCACTCATAAGCAATGGTCTCACTGCAGAGCAAGGGGCAGCTGCGGGGCCCTGCAGCACTTTATCTGCAGTTGATCTGCACCAGAATAATTGACAGTTGACTGACAGGTTTTTGTCTGGGTTGGGGCTATTTGACTTCATTCTTTCTCTATTATCCTGGTAACTAAGGAGATTATATATATATATATATATATATATATATATATATATCAACAACCTTTAATATATGGTTACTTTTTGACTAAGAATGATAATTCTTGAGGAAAAAATCAGAAATGTACACTGTTTATTGGAAGAAGTTAAATACCAAATAATAAGGAATTACACAAATAATGATACAGACATGAAATACTCAGTAGCCATTAAAAATAATTTTATAAAAGATGGCTTATTGAAATAGAAAAATCTTTACGATGTGAAGAAGCAGGCTACAAAACAGTATGGATAATATATCATTTCCATGCATGGAAAAACTACTAAGACATACATAAAAATATTAACATTGTTATGTTTGAGCTGTGGAATGAATTTTTTTCTTTGCATTTTTTTGGTATCTCCCCCAAATTTCCACATTAAGCTTGTATTAATTTTGTAAATAGAAAAATGCAAAATGAATGCTGATTTAATGAGAAATGGAAGAAGGAAGGTGCCAGAACCCTGGGGGAATATCTACATTTAAGGTACTTGAATGAGAAAGAGGAACCAACATCTTACTTGGACTTTAAAGAACTTTTTTCTTTTTTTTTTTTTTTTTTTTTTTGCTGGTTTCTTGCTATTAGCTCTATTTTAGCTTCCTAGCTGCCTAGTAGTATAATAATACTTAGCCTTAAGCTTCTAGGTTAACATAAGGGGAAAAGACACAGAAATTTTTTGTAAAACAAAACATACCCCCACACTAATATTCCTTATAGTCCTAGCAGTTTCACGAACAAATGCTGGCTGTAGACATAACAGAAGCTTTAAAGTCTTAAAGAGGCTCTTTAGTTCAATACAGTGGAGGTAAGAAACCTTCCTGGGTAAAGAGGTACTTCTGGAAATTGTATTAATCCTTTCAGGCTAAAGTAGTATCATTTGTAAACGCTTCTACAGAATCGCAAGAATCCTTTTCCATTTTACTCTAGGGGATTTAGGAAGAACCCTAGGAATAAGTGAGCTAATCTCTCACAATTTTGGCCACTGCTCTAAAAGCAGGGTTATCATATAAAACATCTCATACCGAGGGCTTAACCTTTGTACTCATACACAATACTAACAAACAGCCGTAACAACACAGTGCTTGATGAGACTCAAACAAAACAAAAAAATTACATTCACTTGCTTTAAATGAATTCACATAAAAATAAAATAGTAAGACAGAAAACCCATTTGTGAAAGAACTACATGTATTAGGCAACAAGGAATTACACAAACTTGAACAACTACAGTCTTCTTGTCATGTAAATTTAGGAAATCATAGTGAAATTAAAGTCTAAAGGTTTAAGAGTATATGGTGAAGGGACTTTATTTCTAGATTTGACCAACAACTCTTTTGGAGTACAGCTTATTTGAATAAATACTTTGAGAAGCACCTGCTTCCCACCTGGTCAAGTTAATAACAATTACGCAAGAAGCAAGATTAGTTTCAAGATATGACTGCAGGTATTTCTTATATAATTGAATTTACATGGCTATGGAAACTTAAAGATGTTTAAAATCTGAATTTAGGTGATCCCGAAGTAAACTTCAAAGCGCAGTCTGCAACCAAAAAGAACTAGGGGATACTACAAAATGTGCACCTAGCTTACGTGAGGCCAAAAATGTCACTGTGAAAAACTGAACCCCAAGGAAATGTAAGATCCTTAAGGGCAAGGACGTTTTGTGTTTTGTTCACTGCTGCATTCTAGAATCCAGAACAGTATCTCTCACATGGTTGACATTCAATATTTCCATTAATGAATGAGTCAGAGACCATTCCTGGTGTATATTAGGAGTCAATCCAAATTCACTTCATGTATCAATACTCAATAATCTTCCACCAACTGGAGAAGCTGTTCCTGAATGACTAACATATTATGAAGTGAACTGTACTACACTGTATATGTTTGAGTGAAATTAGTGATGAAAAATTATGGCTTTTACTTTTGAGGAGCCCAGATCCCAGTAATTTTGAAATTGATACGCCTGTTACTAAAGTAAAAGTGTGACAGTATTATGCGGACAGAACATTTCATGTTTTTCCGTCTTCTTAAAACCCTTCTGAACACGGTAAGAAAACCCAGCGCTGACGTACGGTGCTGCCTCCTCTAGACACTGGTGCATCGCTCAAGCCGCCTGCGCTGGCATCTGCCGGGCAGTGCTAACAGACGGAAGACATTAATCATCTGTTTGATGTTCCCACCTTGTCCATCCAGCTTCAAATATAACTGCACTGCGCTGGATGAGTCAGCATCTGGTCCTCCAAAAGCTAGTGCATCACTCCCAAAGCAAAAAGGAGCAAGTTCACACTTCAGAGGCCCGAGTCAAGGCCAGAAGCTCCGTGTTGCCTCAAGGTTTCAGACTCCCTGATGATCTTTAGCTCCCTGAATACCAAGGCAAAGACAGATCTGAAAGCTACAGAAAACTGTGTGGGCTGTCATACACAAGGCTGCAGCCCCTGGTAACATAAATGGTGTTTGTACCATGGATTAACTGCTCCAAAGGATCAAAATGCAGAAGACAGCAATATTCAATATTAAGACGGTCTTCTTAATAATAAAGCACTACAAAATGCGAGGAAGTCATACTTTTATTTTTCAGAAGCGAAAATGACAAGTGGCAACTTGCTTTGGAAAAGACATTAAAGAACATCAGGGTAATAAGCTATCTATCTCACAGAGACAGGAGCCTAAGAAAGACTCTATTATCATACAGCTTTCAAAGAAAGTCCTATTAAATAAATCTCAGAATAAAAGACTTTTTTAACTAAAATAACAAAAGCATCAACAGACACAAAAAGTTACACAGAATCCATGAAGTGATATGTGAAGAAGGAAAAAGGAAAATCTGGAAATCTACATATTGAAGAGTTATTAAAACCAAGGAGGCCCAAATCCTAAAACAGAAAGAAGAAATATTGTTAAAACACAGTATTTTAAAAGAACCTAACAAAGTTACTACAGATGCACACTTTGATGCTTCAGTTACTCAAGATCTTTTTCTCTTTCTCTAAGAGCACTTCTGTATGTACTGTAGGAGATTATATGAATGACAATGCAGAGTTCTGCCTTCTCAATGGGTCCTTCAAGTTTTAAATTTTAAATCTGAGCCTGGAATTCCAATTAAATGTTTATATAATAGGCCACAGAGAATGGAATTGCTTTTTAAATTGCATTTGCTTACTTTTCACACATTATAGGTTTAAAACAATCTATATGCTTTAAAAAGAGAAACAACAATTTACAGTATGAAAATAAGGTTATGTGAAACTACACAACCCTCATCATAAAGTAGGAGTAACAATTTCCAAAATGAAGATACTTAATACAGAATGACGGAGTTGGGGGGTGGGAGGAGGAGAACCATCAGTGGAATGCACGATGTACATTCTAGATTCAGTTTTGCACCGATTAGCTGTGTGTCTCAGGTTTAACTTCCTTAGGTCTCGATTTGTTCCCTGGTAAGGAGGGGCACATGGATCTCTATGCTTCATTTTAATTTTAAACCCAAAGATTCTTTAAGAGAAGATATGAAAATCTTTTTGGACAATCAGTTGAATAAATTCCTCAGATCTTGACAGGGTCTGTCACTGTTCAACTCTCATGACAATAACAATAAAGTATATCCAATAATTTTACTATGAGAAATGAAAAAAATCTACCCTAAGGGCAAAATTATACTTCATAGCCTATTTATGCACTACAACATCCTCTCCTGGCCTCTAGAAGCAATCTGAGACAGAGTCAACTGAAAACCCTAAGACCATGACTGTGGCTAGAACATTCAGCCTATTTTTCCCTCTGCCCCCTGAAAGCTGCTAGACAGTTCTAAGGCCAATTAATAATTCTCATTGGCAGGGTTTATTTTAAGTTAAAATAAGTATTTATCGTAGTTCAGGGTTGAAACCTTATCAACTTTCAGGTTTAGGAAAGGAAAAGAGAAGAAAGAAGTTTAAGGATATGACCCTAAGAAGGATGAACAGTAGAAAAGATACACTTTATTAATCTCCAACACATACTTTCATCATAACTATTATATAAAACTATGGAATATCTTTTTGCTTTGATTTTTTTTTCTTGTGGATGTTGTCCTTTAACAATATTCACTGCAAAGAAAGAGAGTCTGAATTGAGAACTGCAGGAGCAATGAGCACACATAAAAATGCTTTACAAAAGATTAGAGACCTGTGTTTCCTGGTAAGCAAAATGACAGGTTTATATCATGTGATGATCTCTTAAAATTTCTCTGGTTCTCAAATTCTCATAATTTTATACAGATACTATAATAAGATCACATATACATATCACTTACTGTTTCTTTTTTTAAAATATTCATAGATATAACTGCGTTTTTCTAAATGTCTCATTAGTGATACTCAGTCTTGTAAGTCTGGTTCCATAATAATCTATAATGTAACTACTTCCATCTGAAGGTCCAACAATCTAGAAGAGAAAATTTTCCAAATTATTTATTTTATAAAAGATATTTTCACAATACTTTGGGTTTACTTTCCTTAGTTGTTAATAAAATTATTTCAGCAGCACCAGAAATACAACTCACACTAACTCAAGCAAAAAAAGTAATTCAGTGGCTCACGTAGAAACTGGGATACTGGGGAAGCTCACATGATCAAGAGCTGCAGGAACAGAGGCCACAAGGGCTGAAATTCCATGCCCCATGAGGCCCTTGGTTTGACCTGCCTGCCTTCAGTCTGCAGGCGGGCACTTCCAATTGGTTGCCAACAGTTTCAAGATACATATCTTCACAGCTCAGCAGCTCCCAATAGAAAGAAAGTAAAATTATTTTCCCTCAATGTTTATACACCAATTTCAGGGGAGGACTTTGATTGATCTGTCTGGTTTTTAAAGCCCATTGCTAAACAAACTACTGTATCCAAGGGAATAAGATTAATATGATTGGCCAGGCCAGGCTCCCTCTAGATGAGGTAGTATGACGGGCAGTCCTACCAGAATCACGTGGAATGGAAAGGGAAGAGACAGAAAGAAACAACACACTCTCATTATAATAGTCTTGTTGATTTAATCACGTTTGTGACAATCCACTTAACATGATCTCTACAACTTATCCTTTAAGATACTTCAAATTGTAGTCTTAAGGGTACACAAAGACTTACCAAGGTATATGTAAACCCAGATAGTTTCATGGGAATCCATTTTGAGGTCTTTAATTTGCATAAATACTGACTGTAAAACTGACCTGCTGATACCATCACTCCCACTTCCCTTTCACTGTGATCCTTCCTCCACCAGGACAACAGTAAAGCACACCTCGCATGAAAGCATGCCCTGAGTCTTATGATGGCGCATCGCTGTGCAGAATAAAAATCTCTGATATGTCAAAGAAGGGGGGTAATTCAAAATACTGGACCTAGGGGAATCTCCTTTAATCAGAGTACAAAAATATGCTCTGTCACATCCTATTCAAAAGATGCATTCTGATACAAACTACCACACACACAATAGATAAACAAGGTCCTACTGTATAGCGCAGGGAACTATATTCAATAGCTTGTAGTAACCTATATTAAAAAAATATAGAAAAGAATATATATAGATGTATAACAGAATCACTATGCTGTATACTAGAAACACAACACTGTAAATCAACTATACTTCAATTAAAAAAAAATGCATTCCTAGTAACATTTTACTTTTTTTAGCTTGAAAGTGATTTGCTAATATTTTAACATGTTTATGCTATTTTGATCAATTGTATATCAATAATCATGACAACCTAGAAATCACAGAAAATCTTAAAACCTTTTAATTTTAATGAATAATATGATCAGTAGAAGATTTTTCAAGCATAAAAATATATTACATTAGGAATTTTATCCTAATAAAATTCTGTTGAAGAATGAGAATAGAAAAGAAAATTGAAGAAGAAAAATAAATAATGTTAAAATTGTAATAGTGAAGGAATGGCTCATTTTTAGGTAAATGATATTTAAAATTCTATGGTATTTACATTCTGTTGGATACATTTTAAAATTGATGTAATAGTTTTATTTAAATATATCAATATTTGCAAAAGAATTTATACCTTTGAAACTATTTAAACTTGTGATGGAAAACTTAAATGTCAACTTAAAACATGTGAAGGGCAGGGATTTTTTTTTTTTTTAATTCTTTTAGGGGCTATGCAATCATAGTTTAAAGAACACTGCTGTAGAGCATTCTTCATTTTAAAAATGAATTTGCTTTTAAAAACTATCCAGATATTGACACAGCATTGTAAACTGACTATATTTCAATAAATATATATATATAAATTAAAAACTAAAAAAATAAAAATTATCCAACAAATATTTAATTGCTACAACATTCCAGGCACTGTGCTAGGCATTAAACACAAAACAGTGAGTAAGATACAATGTCAACAGGAAGCTTATCCCAATGAACTATATAAATGTTAATATTCAAATAACACTTACAAAGCACTTATTGGCTAGATACACCACGCTAGGTGCTGCCATGCACTTGAATTTGCTTTCCAAAGATTAAATTGCTTTGTCCTGACATTTATGTATGTTATTTACAAACTTAAGTAAAAATTAACACCTTTTTGATGGCAAGGTCACAGAGGAAACTACTATGAGTACTAAGCCAAGAAAGAGAATGGTGACAAGAATTTACATGTTTTGAGACTACATAAAGGAAACAAGAAAAAGGGAAACCTAGCCAGTAGTTAAAAACTTGCCTAACTTGGAATATGTGCATAGATTGGAACTGGGCCTTTATTCCTATTATCTTTTTCTTCCTATACCATCTCCTGCACAATCTCACTTATTCCTGTGGGGGGAAAAGCATTCAGAACTCGGAAATAAGGAAAATATATGATTGGATGGCATTTTAATATCATGTATTTCTAGTAAGTCCACCTGAGGCTCACTTGACTCTCTCAGGAAATGTAACTGTTTAATGAAAAACTGATTAGGGCCCAGATGTTTTACAACCTTGTCAAGTCAGCAGTTAACATATAGAAAAATGATAAGGTGTTGTTTCAGTTCTTTGTTTTGTTTTGTTTCCCCTGCTCTGGAAAGAAGATAGCCCCAAAGGCTATAGTTTTATTACCTGGTAATACATAATCCAATTTTATGCCTAATTTAACAGTCTTATCACGGCATTTCTCTTCTCTCAAACTATGTAATTCTGGTTCCTCAATGACTAGTTCTATTGTGGTAATTCCAATCCAGCCTGGACAAGTAATCAGTCACCAGTGTGACAATCACCTATAAGTTCGATGGGAGGCTTATTTGCTTTTAAGAAGGTATGTGTCCTAGGACAAAGGTGTTTTTCTGCCTCTGAAAATAACTATATAGGAAGTGGTGCTAACCAAAGGAACTGAAGATGGCAAAGAGAAGGGAGGAAGGAAGAAAAGAGGAGGAAAAAAGTAGGAAAAGAAGGAAGGAGGGAGGGAAAGAGGGCAGGGAAGGAAAGAATGATGAACTGGGGTCTTTCAGTACATCTTCTAGCTCGAAACTAACAACTCTTAGAATTACCTTATCTTCAGATTCTTGGTATATAATATAATAGGATACCATGTTATTAAAGCCAATATAAATTGAGGTTTCTGTTACAGCCAAAAACTCGAGATAACACACTTGTCTTCACAGCCTCCTACACACCACTACCAGATCACCAAAGCACAGCACTAGCTGCTGTTCTCTGCTAAATGATCTGAAGAGCTGTTCCAAAGACACCCGAGCTAAGTCAGCACAGTAAAGCACCAGACTGAAGGAAATCTTGAAGAGAAGACTGTCAGTAACCAGCTGTTGGATCAACCCTCTCTGGGTCTCTGTTTTTCTTATCCATATAATGAGGAATATGAGAATCTATATGTTCTAATATATTTAATTTATATAATCTATTATATTTTAAGTTCTATATCTTGTATGCCAGACATTGAAACACTTCTACAAGGTACTGTCAACATGCTTTCCTACAAACTATACCATCAAAGAAATTGTTCTCCCTACTTAATTTTTAATAAAACTATCAGCTGCAAAGGTTTCAATTATTCAAATCCATATTCCCTCACCAAAATTAAAAATTAAACTTGTTTTTAAGCATCTTATATGCACTTATGTATAATATATGTGCCAATTATAAACTCCTTTATTATGAGTATATTATTAATTATAAAATAACAAATTAAAAAAATTACCCCACATTGAGAAATTTCTTACTCAGTTAACTATGCCTATGTCTATTTATTCTTTGACAACAGAGTATTAAACCTAAAATTAAGAGTTTACTTCTCTACTAATAAATAGTCTGAAGTCAACTTCTATAGCATGAAGTATTTCTGTTTGCTAAGCTGGGACCGATTTCTGAAGTCTATGGGGAGAAAAACGACCACTTACCAATTAATGGACCAAAAGGCTGCTACAGGCCTTCATCTTACAAGAGGGGAAACAGGAGGGCCACTACGTGGTGGGAAGCTATTTTGCACAAAGTGTGTCAATATCTTGTGTGAGAAGCCCTAAAACCACAAGCAAGCAACTTCATATCCCTCTGTGTCAGTTTCCTGTAGCTAGTGCAACACATTGCCACAAATTTAGTGGACTGAAACAACAGAAATTTACTCTCTGACAGTTCTAGACACCAGAAGTCTAAAATCAAGGTATTGGCCCAGCCACGTGTCCTTCACAGCCTCTGGTGGGCAATACATTCTAAGGCATTCATTGGCATTGCCTGGATTGTGGCTTTATCACTCTGATCTCAGCCTTTGTCTTCACTTTGCCTTCGTTTCTGTGTCTGTGTCTTTTCCTGCTCCACCTCCTATAAGGACTCTTGTCATTGGCTTTAGGGACCATCCAGATAATCCAGGATGATCTCTTCATATCAAGATCCTTACCTTAATCACACCTGCAAAGACCCTTTTCCCAAATAAGACAATATTCACAGGTTCCAGGGATTCGACAAGGGTATCTTTTATCCCACCACACCCTCCTTCTATGGAGACCGTACATGGTGGTTTGGAGGAATTGAGAGAAATTTAATTTGCAATATAAACGTTCACTTAGAGGGGTAGGCTTTTCTATAGGTATAAAGTCTACAGTAAGAAGAGTAAATTAGAAGTCAAGAATATTAAGCAGTGGTCACCATATTTCCTGTTATTTTTCTGTTCTTAATCCTCGATCTCCACATTAATTCTTTTTTTTAACATTTTTTATTGATTTATAATCATTTTACAATGTTGTCTCAAATTCCAGGATAGAGCACAATTTTTCAGTTACACATGAACATATATATATTCATTGTCACTTTTTTTCATATTAATTCTTAATAACTCCACTCACCCCCTCATAGGCACCCACACAAATGGGCATACACTTCATTTGATATGACTTAGATACATATTTATTCTTTAAAAAAGTGATATTCTTTGAATAAATATGTGTTTTTAATTTATCTGATACTATTGTAGATCTTGTTTAGTTTCAAACTATTTTCACACTACATTAAGATTTTAAGACATTTCCACGTGGCTGTAAGTACACCTAGATAAGCGCTAAATTTCAATGGCTGCCCAGTGTTACAGAGAATGCATCCATCTTCCAACTGGTGTACACAGCTAGGTTAATTCCAACTTCCTGCTACCACAAACAGTGCAACAACAGACACCTTTGTACAATGTCCCCTTATGGACAGGCATATGAGTTTTGGGGGGTTAAATGCCCAGAAGTATCTTTTTATTTACACATTAGTTATTTGGGTGATTCTCTGAATCACCTATTAGTTTACTGGGCTCATTTAACTATTAGGTTCCTTATCATTTTCTTGTTGCTTTGCAGAAATTATTTGTGCATCCCACATATTAATTCCTGTTGAATTACTTTAACTCAGTCTATTAACTGTTAACTTGGTCAACGGTATCCTTTGCAGAAGAGTTTCTTAACTTTAATATAATCAAATTCAACGATTTTTCCCCCTTTATGATTTATGTTTTTGAGATCTTGTTTAAGAAAGCTTAACCCCTCTAAAGTCATGAAGATATTCTCTTCAATTAAAAAAAAGTTTATCTTCTCTTGGATATAGACCCCAAATAATAGAACAGAGACTTAAACAAATACTTGTGCACAATCCATAGCAGCATTATTTACAACAGCCAAAACATGAAAACAACCCAAGTGTCCATCACTAGATGAATGGATAAAATGTGGTATATATATACAGTGGAGTGTTACTATTCAGCCATAAAAAGAAATTAAGTTCTGACATATGCCACAAGATCAATTAACTTTGAAAACATTGTCCAAAGCAAAATAAACCAGACATAAAAGGACAAATATTATGTGATTCCATTTATATGAAATATCTAGAATAGGCAAATTCATAGTGACAGAATGTAGATCAGAAGTTATCAGGGACGAGGGGGAGCGGGAAATGAGGTTATTGCTTAATGGTTACAGAGTCTCTGTTTTGGGTGATAAAAGTTTTGGAAATAGATGATGGTGATGGTTGCACAACATCCTGAATGCAATTAATGCCAATAAACTTTATACTTTCTAAGGTTAAAATGGCAAATATTATATATATATATTTTACCACACAAAAGGAGCTTACTTTATTTGAACTTTATCAGTGTTGCAGTTTTGTTTGTAATTTATAAACTTCTGATTTTTGTTAGTGGAAAGTGTATTTTTGTATATATTTAAGTAGCATTCTAATAAAAATATATTACTTAAAGGAAAAAAACATGGTTGTACTTTGACACCTAACTTTAGCAACAGACATAATCCCTCATTTACTGGCTTTGCCTTGTTGAAGTCGGACTGCTTAGGTAACTCAAATGTGTTATACATTTAAAATGCTATGAGTGAATTAAGGAGTGAAAGGAAAAAACTAACATTTTATACAAGTCTATCAATGTATCATTTTTCTATCTAATCCACTTACGAGTTTCTCCAAATAAAGAATACAAATGTTAACACTGGCAAGGGCAAAGCATCTCCTGAAGACCTATTAACCTGGTGAAAAAGTAAAATGACACAGCTATCTGCAATTACAGGATAATGATGCGACCTGTGTCCCTCCCAATTCCCCAAAGAAGTAAATTCATATTCTCTTAAAAGTCAAATTACATGTTAGTGTCCAGAGCTGACTTCTGTATGTGGTTAATTTTAATATGAGGCCATTACAACCATCTGATTAGTCACATTTTAATTAAGCATCCAAATTCTTACACAGTCCAGAAGTTATACATTTAGACTCCCTGACTTCATTTAAAGACTGATTAGTACTAATCCTAAATGACCAATATAAATGTTATTCCTCAAGAAACGAGCAAGATTCACCATTATACTCCTGAGGAAAACACAGCTTTGGGCTCGGTCTCAGGACTAGTTTGTTTTTTGAACATTCCTTTAATTCACTAAATAAAAACCTGCCCACAGGTAAGTGAACTAAGTGAAATCTACTCAATTAAGCTCACGCGACAGAGCAGAGGTCAGCTGGTAATTCAGGCTCCTCCGTTTTCCAGTTTATTTCCCCAATACATCACACCAGGATTAAATAAATGATACAGAGAGCTATTTGGAAGACTTGCTATCTGTTTTTTATATATTGCTGTCCTACATCCAGTGAACTATCAAGGACTTTGACCAACTTTTCCAGTAGTGGTAACAGATTTAGGGTGATTACATATTTAGTCCTTCTTTTGATCAATAGCATGTATTTCACAGGGCAAGGGCGTAGGTTAAGTCTTTGACAAAACAAACTGGCTTACACAGAAGTGAACCTATAAACCAAGCCTTATTTATGCTCTGAACTGAAAAGCCTGAGCTTTTAAAATTTTTAGTAAAATCCAAAGAATTTAAACAGGATAAAATCAAGATAACTTTTTTTCAGCCTGCAATTTCCAATGGAATATTTCTGATAATAAGTGAGATCTTATTCTCAGAACACTTTTGGGAAAATAAAATTCTAAGATTCTTTAGGGCAAGGACCTCAACTTATAGAGCAAGGACTTATTCCTAATTTAGTATACCTAATTGGTGCTCAATAAACTCATTTTCACTGATGACATAAAACCTACTATTTATAGTTTATCATACCAACTTTATTTTTGTTCATTACCTCTCAAGTGACCCTACAAAATTTAGAACTTTAAAGCCCTAAAGAAAAAATTTTGTAAAAACTACCATTTTTAGCCTCTCGTCTTCCCTATAACTGGCACAAAGCCACACTTTTCACATACTGCATTCAGTTTAAATCAGCAAAAATTTTAAGAGCATACTCTATGTTATGTATGATAAGTATACTATTGTGATATAGATTAATAAAAATCGTTTTTTCCTCAAGAAATTTATATATGAAAAGTCAAACCTAGTGTGTAAAAGTTAAAAAAAAATACAAAAACAGCATATAACGTAGTGCTAAAATGAATTACATAGATTAAATGCCAAACTAATGAGATTATTTGATAAATTTACTTATAAAATTCATATATGTCTTAGAGATTTATACTGCTTTTGTGAATTTTTTTGCTTATATAGTTATTAGTCCTTTAAGAAAATTCACTCTGCAATGTTAATAGGAATGAAAATAAAAGCAATTTCTTCCACAATGGGTAGAATTTTTTTTAATTGTCACGAAGAACCTTGACATGATACTTCCTTCTAACAAGGCTCTACATTCCAATTCATAGTTATTTCCATTTTCTGTCTACCCATTTTCATCTTTCTCAGTTGTGGCTGTCTTGTCTCCACTTAACAGAAGAAATTTCCTTTCTCTTTTGTTTGGTGGAGTACACATCAGTGGTTTTGGTATAATTAAAAATGTCCTGATTGTGTGAGAAAGGAAGTCTAAATGAAATCAAAATAGTCTCAACCTTTTCTGATAAAAAACCAAATTATCTAATCTATCCTTTATGATGTATGTAAATATATACAAGTACAAAAAAATGAGTGTTTTGAAATCTTCAGACCAGCCTTATGAATAACTAAATGTACAGCAGTTACATATAATAGTTACCTATAATTGAAAGACTATTTGCTATACATGTATTGCTGATTTAGATTTTGCTGAATGCACAAAAGAACTGTGAATGCACAAAAGAATGCACAAACAATACATAACACATATGTATTGTTTCATATCATTCATTCACACAATGCTATTTGCATATTTTTTAAGAACAAAAAACAGAAGAAACTTCAAAAGTTTATTAACAAATATATAAACTCATGAAAGTATTTTCAGTAAATACAACAACACGGAAAGCTTACTTTAGTAATATGTGCACTATACCTTATATTGTTTTAGTTCAAAGATGAAATAAGTAGACCTAATTTTTTAAACAGGATTTTCCTGGATTTTTGTTATAAACACTGGGAAGTAAATTATGTTTTTATAGGTCTTGAGTTCATGCACAATATGTTTCTGGGATCACAGCCCAAGAGAAAAACACTGTGATTCACTGGGGAATAATATATAATGGCAAAAAGAAACGAAATCAGGGATGTAGAGAATGAGGAAGGAAAGAAGAATAAACAAAAAGATGTAAAAGCTTTATTAGAAATTGAAAAAATACATTCAAGACAAAAAAATTAACATAGTTTATGACATTTATAGTTTAAAGTTATTTGATTTGCTGAAAATACAATTCTCTAAAACTAATGTAGCCAACGTCACATGTTAAGTATATTAAATGACATGCAGAATAAGGTTACACATCATATTTAGCTACTTTAAAAAAGTGATTTATTTATCCCCCAATCTGAAGCAATCTAAAGTGACCATCCCTTTCAAAATGTCTTATTTAGGGAAATACATTGCAGAAATTCAAACTCTAATTCTACCTCAACAATTTCTTAATGCAATAGTCTCGATTCTGGATCTTTAAGAACTATCAGTTCTGAAAAGTTTTTAGGTATACATGTACCAGAAAACAATGGCTGAATCAAATAAGCTTTATAATTTGATATAAATAAAGCTACAAAGGAAAGTACTGGTATCACCAAAGAAAGAACCTTGTGTGAAATATTAACTAAATGATTGGGTTTAAAAGATACCAAATTCTGTATATCTTGAGGAATCCCAATGATACATCAAATTCCTTGGATCCTCATTTAAAGTGAGAAACCCATTTCCAAGCATATGTGCACAACTACCTTAGCCTCTTCATGCCTGCTTGCCTGTCCCACAGTCAGAGAAGGCAGGATATTTGGTTAGGCATATGTTTATGAATAAAGACAGGAAAATTTCAACTTTAAAACCAAATATTTTCCTTGTTTAATTCTGGTACCTTATTGGTCCATATGTTGCCTCCTCCTCACAGTATGCTACCCAAAATCTCCTAGATTTTGACTTTCTTTTAAAGCATAAGGATAAATCAAGCAGACAGAATTAAGGAGTGAAAATGCTGTATGAGAAAGAAGAGCAAAACTGATGATGATTTAAATACACACTGACACACTTGCTGAAGACATTAGGTCCTCCTTAAATGCATACTGAAATGCTGTCTTGTGACATTTGTTGTGATAGATTCATCTTCTCTAATTTAAGAATCCTCATGAGCTAACCACAACCAGTTCAGTATAATTTAATAGAAAACATCTGGTGGCACTACTAAATGCTTAAGGAGAGGATGTCACAAACCGCTGCAGCAGAAGAAAATGAGGCTAACACAGAGAGGCAGAGAAGAACAGCAGGAGAGTCCATCATTTAATTACATAGATTTGGTCTTGCCTGAGACCAGCCCCGCTCCTAGATTTTCCACAGAGCGCCCAGACATTCCTTTCTTCTTTTTGGCTTAAGCTAGTTGGATTTCACTTTCTATAATTTGAATACCAGTATAGAGTCCAGTGCAAAAAAAACTTGTTTCTGCCTCCCTATGTTCATATGTAAATATCAGATTCCCATCAGTATCCCATTATAGTAACTGACAATGTGGCTGTATCAGGAAAAGCGTAAGTTTGAGAAATAACCTCAATCCCTCTTAGAGATTCACAGGACAAATTATAAAGCTTCTGAGAAGTCCTCCAGTAAAAAAATATCTATATTCAGTTGAACTCACATTTACAAATCATAACTGAGCACAGAATCCTTTTCCATGAAGTTCTCATGTCTTTTTAGAACTACTCTTTGGGAAATGCTACTTGAAAACATGGCCGCGATCCCTTAGATCTAGTATTTTAAGAAAAACTGAAAAGCATTCCTAACTTCTTTCTAACATAGTTAAAATATACCAGGAGAAGACCACAGAACTTGAATTTGAATATAGAAGTAGTTCATCATCTAGATTGAAACTAACTTACCTGCATTGAAATAAGAATGAAATCAATTAGGCTCCCAATTCCACAAAACCCTACAGTGCAAAACTTTAACAAACCTAGAAAAGAAGGTAAAGTCATTTACAATCTGGAAAGTCTTATAAATATTAACAAATATTTTCCCAATAAACCATTATATATACTACAAACTCTTTATTTCAAGGATATAAAATAAATACTTAAAAAAATCAAATCTTCACCTGAAAATATGAGAAAAGTTTAAAGGGCCCTCTATATCTAGAAAAGCCACAAAAAATTTATTAATTCACTTAACAAATAAATAATAAGAACTGAAATAAAAACTCAATGTAACGCTACAAAACTTCTTAAAAGAAAAGGCCTAAGAAAATAAATCTTTAAATCTCAGTACACCAGAGTTACGGAGCATCTTTTAATCCTAAAATCCTTACTTATTTATTTAGATTTGATACATTATGAACCCAAATTTTAATATATATTTATATTAGAAAGTTCAAATACATATTGTCAAAGCACAGAAAACATAATCAGGAAAACACTGATTTTACAGTTAAACTGCAAAATTCTATTAGTAACTCAGTTATCTTGAATTTATCCTATACTTTTTCCCCTAAGGATATTATGTTTATTATTAGCTCTATAATCAAAATCAACAATTCTGTGAAAGATATACACCTCTTTCCTTGGTTCCAACCTTAGAGCTAAAGTATTAAAATAGGGAGTAAATGCAAGTGAAATATGATAAAAGAGCATAGAATCTAGGACATAGACAACGATGCAACACAAAAACACGATGATGAAATTAAAAGAGACAGATTGGGGGTAGGGGTGGGATGAATAATCTCTCTTCTGTATTTAAACCTGAGTTCCTTTCCAGGCATCCCATTTGAGATAGAAAAATGGCATAAAACAAGACTCTTCGTGAAAGGGTAGTTCTAAGCAACAACTACAAATAGATGCCAACTAAAATTGTAAGACTGGATGAGATCACTTCTTGCATACATTTGGAAATACACAAATAAGACTGAAAGGTGTACGTATATTTGATTATTCCCCCTCCCCCTTATAAGTATTGTATATAGAGTAGACCATGCTGTAAGTCTGAGATAACACATACTGGAAATAATTTTTAAACTATTAAAATATAGAGATTATATAAAATTATGCTTTTAATTTTCTTCAAAACACTTATTACCTACCTAATATTTGCATTTGTTTACTATCTGTCTCATGGAAGCCCTGTTAGGGGAGGGTCTTTTATCTGTCTTGTTCACATCTGTGTCCTTAGTACCTACAACATAGCCTGGCACAAGGTAGATGCTTAACATTTGTTGAATGAACAGATTGATTTTCTCAGCTTTTCTGTTTCCTAAAGACTCCTAACTTTTTATCCACTATCTTATATAACTCCTTTAATTATTTGTTTCTTTAGTAGTTGCATTTTATTATAGTTGCCAAAGGAACTTTATCCATTCACTCAGTATATGCATTATATATTCATTCACTCACTCACTGCATTTCTAAAATGAATCCCTCTTCACAGAGCATTTTGGAAATACCAGTTTCTCTTCCTTAATTTGTTTCTAAAAAGAATATTAAGAATGGTCCAAAAAAAGTTTGTCTTTAATTAACTGCTACTCTATGAAGAAAATGTAACCACGTCAGAGCTTTGCCCTTGTCATGCCCTCTTTCAGTGGTGTTCTTCCTGGAGCTCTGCTCATCTCAGGCTACTTCAGAGAAGTCTTCCTAATCTGACCGTCTAAACAGCCTCAGCACTATTACAACATCTCCCCTGTTTATTTCCTTCATGGTGCTGATTAGAAGTCACTCACTGGTTTGTTCATTCATTCTGTCTTCCTGTGCCAAGTAAAATTCCTAAAGGCAGGGTTCTTACCTGTTTTATTGAAGTCAATTCCTTGAATACTACATGACAGACAGTAAGAGTTTGATAAATATTTGTTGTATGACTATCAAAAAACTAGAAACAATCTAAATGTCTAACAAGGAGAAATTCTCTCAAGAAATTAAGGTGCATCTAACACATTTACCAGTAGGATAAAATTCTATGCAGCCATTTAATTAATTAATTTAATTAGTTTAATTTCTTAATTTTTAGAGGTACTGGGGACTGAACCCAAGACCTTGTGTATGCTAAGCATGCGCTCTACCACTGAGCTATACCCTCCTCCCGCTATGCAGCTATTTTAAAACAATGATATAGAAGTATATTTATTGGTAAAGTAAAGTGATAATACTCAAAACAAATATAATGAGTCCATTAAAATCTAGATATTCTGCTGCTGAACCCCTTCTGTACAGGTGCGTCAGAAGAATAAACATGAGAGGTTCCTGTTTAGATTAAATACTAGATAAGGAGAATGCTATGTGTTTGGAACTATGGTAAATGTTACCTACTCCTGGAGTAACACGTTTAAGAAACTATGGAACAGATCCAAGATGCTATTTAAGCATTTAAGGAATCTACAAACTAATCTATGATAGAAAGGTGAGTGCTTGCTTGGGAAAGAGTAAGACAAGGAGGGCTGAGAATCAGGGATTACAAATGGGCATGAAAAAACTTGGGGGACTGACAGATATAGTCATTATTTTGATTATGGTGATTATTTCACAGTGTATATATGTGTAAGTTATCAAGCTGTACATTTTAAATATGTGCACTTTAATATATGTCATTTATACCTCAATAAAGCTGTTTTAAAAAATAAGAAATAAGTTGACTGTTTAAAGAAAACAGACTTGAAAGTTTAAAATCACTACGGTGATTTATGCCCCATCTCACCCGAAACCTGTGACATTAACTATGACCCATCAATTTGTACAAATTTAAGACAAAGGATGACTTCCTAATAAAGTTGCTGATAATGCTATCCTAAACTTGTTTTAGCTTTTCAAATATAAAAATACTTTATGAAAATAAGACAGGAAGGACACTAAGGATTAAAAAAGATAATGAAACTAAGTAAAAACTGAGAATAATAGTACAGAGCACGTGGCAAACATGATAAATGTAGACCAGCTACTTCTACTGTTTCTACTATTACAATTATCATTGAGACATTTTGACAGCAAAAATCCACATTATTTATAGTAGCATCATCTAACCTAGTTTCATCTCTTGCAAATTCTCCCTGTCTGTATTACAGCCAAACTACCAAAAGTTCTCTTCCAATGCACTGTGCTCTCATATCTCTCCCATCCACCTCTGCATTTATATGTTCTCTGCCTTGCCTCCTTCTCTGCCCCCCAAGTATCATCTAGCTAACCATTTTAAAACTTCTGGAAAATCTTCTCTAATGCCCCTGGATGAACCTAATACCATTCCTAGATGCTCCCCAGCACCCTGCCCTTAACTTTCAGCAGAGCACATATCCCACGGCATGATTTATTATATGTTTATTTGTCTGTCTTTCCCTATCCGTTCCACTAGCAACTTGAAGGCATGGCTGTGTCATTCTTGTGCCTAGTCAATGTGAATACTGAAGGAACAAACTATATCAACAGTAAATTATCTTATTAAACCATGCTCTTACAGATTTCATTATTTTGAGCACCAATACCAGTTTTTAAAAGATGGGATGGGTATTTGTGAACTACCAGAAGTAGACTGAATTTTTTTGTCCAAATAAAAAAGTAAATAAGGCCTATACAAAGAGACCTAACAACTTATCTTACTGTGGAAAGAAATACTATATTTAGAGTTTAAAGATTGTTTTCACATTCCAAATAAAAGTACTTCTAATCAAGAAGGATCCATTTTTATCCTGAATCATTAGTATTATAGATACAGTCCTCCAAAAAGATTATGCAGTCAGATGACATTAACAGAGCTCATGTTTTGAGTGTACTTTATTTATACTTTAGTAACTTACACTTCACATTTAAAGAACACAAATTTAATAAAAGGATTTATTTGGGTATAAAATAAAAAGACCAGAGATTAATTTTTGGTATTTTAAAAAAATTTTTGGTAGTTTTAATTTTATTACAGGTTGAGCCATGCAGATATTCTGTGCACATAACTGTTTCACAGAATGAAGATTATTTCATACTGAAGTTGCCGTTTGCTAAACCACAAGCATTCTATGATTTGGTAATTAGTTATCACTATTCTTTTTGTGTCTATACCTATAAAAGAGAGCTTTCAACTCTTAGAAAAGTATAACCTACAAATCCCTTTATTTGTCCTATGATCTGTGGATAGTTTACACCAGTCCAAACTAGTAACTTCAAACATAATCAGAAAAAAAGGGAATGATATAACCAAAGATTTTTAAGTTTGGGGCTTAAAAACATACAACACCTTGCTATTCTCATAATAAGAAAATATTTACACTTAAATGGAATATCACCATGATGAGAGTTATCTCTCCTGTTAACTGCTCCAAAAGAGCTATTATCTTTGAGAATCCATAATCTTTTAATGTTACAGATGGGCAAAACAAAATATGCCAGTTATTGCATATTAAAAAAAAAATCACAGATGTTAACACAGTTAAAAACAGAAAAATGGAATATAAGGAAAATAAGGCTTCACTGTGAAGAAAGGCTTCCAGCTAAACCAGCACTGATGTGAGAATAAATAAATTAAAGGGAATAAAACTATATATAAACTAATAGTTGTAGGCTAGAAAGGAATTTGAAATAAATACAAAGAAATTTTTTCTTAAAGGAATGTTTACATTTTATCTTTTAATTCAATTTTGCCCTCCTCAAATTTCCCTTGTTTAATCCTGAAGTAAAATTCATATAATGAACTTTCACATTCAACACTAAATTACTTTAAAAGAGTAAGTTTCATATCTGTATGATTTACATTATGTTCTTATAAAATTCCAATGATCATAAACAGTATTAAGTATTTTAAAAAGCAAATAATACTACCACTGCTTTTCATAACCATGAAGAAAGATTAAAGATTATATGAAAAGTGCTTAAAGATGATGAATGTGACATGCCCACTTAGCTCCTTATATGCATATTGTATGGTTTTCAGCTGTGCTGTGCAAAGGTATGTTGCACTAACAAATGACATGAAAGTTACATGGTTACTCTCACTTCAAGACCCTACTAAAAGACAGTAAAGGGATTTTTAAAGTTATAAACCCAACAGAATAAGGAGAACAGAAGATAAGAATGGCAACAAAAATTCAGAAGCTGTAAAGCAGATGAATGAGAAGTGACAGACTTAACAATCTTGAGAAAACTATATCTTAAGCCAACAGTCAAAAAATTTGTTGAATTAATCAACATCCAAAGGTTGTCGTGATAATAAAGTCAGTTAAAGATTTTTTTAAAAAAGAAAATTTACAACATAAAATCAATGCTAAAAATTACATTTGCAAATTTATAGAATCTCAGCCTCAAAATGAACCTAATAATTGACTGGAGTAGCAGTGGCCAGAGACCCGGGTCTCCTGGCAGAGAACTAACAGTCACTAACTAGAGCCACCACACAGAGCTTTATATGGAGCTTCATTACATTGAGTTTTATTTTGCAGGAAAAAAAAAATCACAATATATACATGCCAACACATTGCTATGTGCTGCAGTAAGTCAAAAGCATTAACTTAACACCGTATGACATTATAGCTCGTCCAACACATCACAGAAAGCTAAAAGTCACTCATTAAGCCAAATATTTAAAATATATCTACTATTCAAAATCATCATAGAATAAACTATTCAAAGAAACAGTTTTCTTCCTTCCCTTCAATTCTGTTAAAAACTTTTTAAAAGTTAGGAATCATTTTATTTTTCATAATGAACCTAGTTTCTCCATCCGACCATCCATCCTTCTACTCATCCATCATCTAAAAAAAAAGTTAGACTAAAAGATTTTTATTCTGGCAACTCAGAGGCCTTCTATGCACATTATGTGGTTTTCAGGTGTGCTGTGAAAAGGTTACGCTGCATTAACAAATAGCATGAAAGTTACACGATTACTCATGCCAGGACTACTGCATCTATCTCTTTTTAGCTTCCTCTGCCACCACTTTCTCTGTTCTAAGCCATTTCCCATAATTTCGTTGGTATCCTCCTCCTGAAATATAAATCTGACCACAACACTCCTCTGCTTAAAAAAATTTATGGCTACTGATGTTTGAAAGGTAAAGTTCAAACTCCATAACAAGACATTCAAAGCCTTTTATATCTCTGACCACAGGCTACCTCTGCAATCACTTTTCATCTCTTGCTGCCTTTCTTCCTACACAGTAGGCTAAATTATCCACCACTCTTCCAACACACACACATGCTCTTTCACACTCTGTGCCTTTGCACATGCTATTCCCTGTAATGCCCTAAATCTCTAATCTGTGCGTCCCTAACAACCTAGTTCAAATGTCACTTCCTCTAAAAAGTCTTCCTTCACATCCTAAGGCTGACTAAGTCAGTCCCTTTTCTGTACTCTCATAGCACTTCATTATGGTTCTGCAATAGTGCTGTAAAGTAAACTGGCCTACCGACACAAGTATTTCTTATTTATTTTCTTCTAACAAATGTGAACTGTGATCAATCTTCATCATTATTTCCAAAGTACTCTGTTACTTACTTAACAGGTAGTAAGTGTTGAATAAATGTTTGTTAACTGAAAAAAAAATTCACGTCTATAGTATTTTGAACTTTGACTTCCATTTATGAGCTTACAACCCTGAGCTCCAGGTATGGCTAACAAGAAATATGCTTCCCACCAACCCCACAGCGATGACTCCTCTTTGATCGCTGGTGGGTAGCAACATGGAAAGAATAAGATTAGCTGTGCTAGCTAGAAAGCAGAGCATTCAGAAACTTTAAATTTGCTCAGCGAAGGAAGGGCTAATGTAAAAGCAAAGTACTACAGTAAATAAAGCATGATCTCTTGAGCTAGAAAATTTAGGTTCAAACTCAGGTCACTAGCTGAGTGTCCTTGGGCAAATCTCTTAATCTCGTGACAATTTCCCTATCCATAAAGCAAGGGTGATAACAACAAATATGTCACAGTATAAAGCAAGGCCTCCAGAGTCCGTAAATCCCTTAACCTCTCTGCTGACAATTTCCCTACCTGTTATAGAAGATTTAAACAGGATGATAAACTCAAAGAGTTGTAAGGCTTAAATAAGGGCAGGCATGTGAAAGTATTATTCAAACAAGTTATCACCAAATGTAAATAGTTTTCATAAGCATTAGTAACTATGGTAAATGTAAAGATTACAGCTAGGAGGAAGGTATGGGGAGGGATGCTAAGGGTAGAAATCACTTCCCACACCAGCTCATGCTGGTTGCTGAAGTTTCAAACTCTCCTTCTCCTGAAAGAAGTAGTTTCCATTCCCAAGGAAATGCTGATAGAGGTTCAGGTAGAAGGCAGATACTTTTTGGAAGAGTAGGGAGGGACATGCATTTATACATAAAACATTTATTGAACATCCACTATGTGCCCAGCACTAGCAATGACAGCTCAAGTCCACAGTCCTAAGTAAGTGACAGACAACACTGTTCAGTGTGTATTTTCATAAAGATGAAGATACAGAAAAGTCAGTATTTCTTATCCAAGTTGACCACAGAGCTAACTGCTACCTCCATACTCAAAGAAGAATCCTAAGTATTCAATTCTAGCTATATTGTAATTATTAATAGTATGCAGAGATTTAATCTATAAGAATAGGTACATTTACCTACAAGTTGCATAAGAATTTTCTTTTTTTTTAATGAAGAATACTCACCCAGGGCAGGGTATCCAAGGTAAAATCGATCTGCTCCCAACCATCCAAGAAAAAGAGACAGTGCAACTGCCACTTTGTACGAATAGCCATTTCTGCACAGAATTAGAACCTGAATGTTACATTTGTATATTTCCAACATGCAAATACTTTAGAAAATGACACTGTTAATTATTACTATTTGTTAATTGGTTCATTCATTTAATTAATGCTTTCTGGGTGGTTACTGGGTGCCAAGGCATTATTTTAGGCTATTAGAATATATTAATGAACAAAAGAGACAAAGATCTTTGCCCCTAAAGAGCTTACAATCTAGTGGCAGCAAGCAATAAACATATTCAAAAAGTAAATCATATATTATGTTAGAAAGTCATAAATGCTATGAAAAAAAGAAGTGTATAGTGAATCCAGAATGCCAGGGGGTACAGACAAGGGTCATTTAAGCAGGGTGATAAGAGTAAGCTCCATTGAGAAGGTGGTATTTGAGCAAAGACCTAAGGGAGGGAAGTGACTTAGCCAGCTCTGCCTCTGAAGGAAGTGTCCCAGGCAAAAGAAACTGCTGTTGCAAAGGCAGCACAGCTGACATGTCTGAGGTCTATCAAGGAGGCCAGTGCAGCAGGAGTGGAGTGAGAGAAGGCAAAGGACAGTATGACTCGAGGACAGAGAGGTAACAGGGGCAAGGAGGGCAGATCACACAGGGCCTTGAATATCATGGTAAGTAAAAACTGTGTCTTTTACTCTTAGAGATAGTGAAGCTAATGCAGGTAAACAGAGGTGTGATGTGATCTGCTTTAGATTTTAAAATATCAGTCTAGCTGCTGTGCTGAAAACAGAATGAAGGGGAGTATTTGTAAGCTATTGTTACAATAATGTATAATGTTACAATAATGTATAACAGTGTCCCCAAACTCAGTGGCTTATAACAATAAGCAATTATTCTTACACCTGTAAATTGAGGTTGGCTGTGGCTTAGCTGATCTAAGCTGGGGTTAGTGAGGAAATGCTGCTTCAGGCTGAAATCTGTCAGAGTTTGCATCCAGGCTGAGGATATAGTTCAAATCAGTTCCACTTAAGTTTTTCTAGGGTCAAGGCTGAGGTGCAGCATTTACCTGGGACAAGTTCTTCTCAGGACATATCACCAAAGTACAAGATGAAAGTTAAACCCCACAAGTACACTTAAGTCTCTGCCTGTTTCATACCTGCTAACATTACAAAGGCCAAATCAAATCAAATGATCAAGCCCCAAATCAACAGAGTGGGAAATATACATTACCCAGTTAACAGGACTGAGAGGCATGAATTAGCTGAACAAATTCAATCACTGGGACAAAGGAGTTCAAAGGCTACTGTACTAATCCACATGAGAATTAATAACTTAACCTGGAGTAACAGCAAAGGAAACAGTGAGAAGTGATCAGATTTTGAATATATTCTGAAGTATAACCAACTGGATTTCCTGATGCATTAGATTCAGGGTATGGAAAAAAAAAAGAGTTAGGGTAATGCTAGAGATGTTATCCTAAGCAATTAGAGGGATGAAATGAGCATTAACTGAGTTGAAGAAGGCTGAGCAGGAACTAGACCTTGGAAGGATGATCAGGGTATCAGTTTGGGACACACGAGTTTGAGATATTTATCAGACCCCAAAGAGAGTTGTCTAAAAGGCAGCTAGATTTCCTAGTGTGGAGTCAGGGAGGCAAGTCTGGCTGGAGATGTGAATTAGGGAGTAACCATACAGGAGGAATGTAAAACCGTGAGACAGCCATGGGATTACAGACAGACAAAAGAGGAGATTCACAGAATGAGCCCTGAGATACTCTAACATTAAGAGGTCAAAAAGAGAAGAAACCAGAAAGGAGCTAACAGTGAGGAAGAAGCAAAACCTGAAGTGTGGAATCATGGAAGTCAACTAAAGACAGTGTATTAAGGAGAATAGTGTGATCAACTGGGCCAAATGTGACTGATGAGTGACATAAGAATGCCTGAGAATTTACCACTAACTTTAACCAATAGGAGATCATTAATGACGTCAGCAAGAGCAATTCTAGTAATGTGGTGAGAGCAAAAGACAGAACAGAGCAGGCTTAAGAATGACTGGAAGGGCCACAGCTGTGCCTGTGACTCAGCCCCCAACCCCCTGCCCATAGCACCCACAAACCTGCCTTCCCCCCGTCCTTCCCCTGTCCCCACCACTCGGCAGTGCCCACAACTCTGGCAACTCCACATGTGGCAGAGGAGCCTACCATCCCTGTGTCTCCGGTAGTGATGCCAGCAACAACAGCAACACCAGTAGCATCAAGGCACCAGTGATCCAAAAGAACAAGCAGCAATGATGAGGGCACTGGCGACACCTCTGGCAGAAGTAGTGGAGGGTGGAAAGTGCAAATTCTCAAATACAGCCAGACAGCTCAGGTAAGAGAAATCAAGCTATAACTTGCGCTATAGCACCACCTACTGAAGAGCAAAAAAAAAAAAGGACCAACCTGTTGAACTGTTAGAATCAAAGTAAATAAAGCTTTATGTAAATAAGAAAGATATTTGCTACTTCAAATGCACCAGCAGAGGAACAACTTATCAAGCACTATGAAAAACCGTAAGAACACATTATCACAAAAAGAAAATGACAATTCTCCAGAAACCAAACTTAAAGTCACAGAAGATTGTGGTCTAACTGACAGAGAATTCAAAATAGCTATCAGGAAGAAACTCAATGAGCTGTAAGAAAACTCAGAAAGACAGTTCAATAAGCTGAGGAATAAAATCAATGAACAGAAGGAATACTTTATCAAAGAGATTGAAACTCCAAAAAAAGAATCAAACAGAAATTATAGAGCTGAAGAACTCAATGAGATAAAGAATGCATTAGAAAGCACTGGAAGTAGAACTTGAAAAATGAGAAGAAAGGCATTAGAAAGCAATGAAAATTGAGCAGACCATATGGAAGAGAGAATTAGTGATCTCAAAGACAGAAATTGAGAAATGATTCTGGTAAAAGAGGAGAGAACTAAGATTTTTTTTTTAATGAGGAAACTCTACAAGAACTAATGACTCCATTAGAAAAGGCAACATAAGGACAATGGGTATCCCAGAAGGAGAAGTGAGGTTAGAAGGGTGCAGAGAGCTTATTGAAAGAAATAGCTGAAACTTCCCAGATCTAAGAAAGCAACTAGATATATGTCCATGAAGCTAATAGAACATCTAATTATTTCAACACAGAAGACCTTCTCCAAGACAAATTATATTAAAACTGTCAAAAGTCAATGACAAAGAAATAGTTTTAAAGGTGGCAAGGGAAAAAGAAGATAATATCCTACAAACGTACCCCTATTAGGCAATCAGCAGATTTCTCAGCAAAAACTCTACATGTCAGGAGAGAATGTAATGACAAACTCATAATACTGAAAGATAAAAACTGTCAGCCAAGGATACTCTTGGCAAAGTACCATTCAGATATAAAGGAAAAATGAAGGCATTCCCAGACAAACAAAAGTTGAGCGAGTTTATCACCACTAGCAATGCCTTACAAGAAATGTTGAAATAAGCTCTTCTACTTGAAATGAAAAATGAAAAGGTAAAAGTACGCAAAACTGAGTAAAGTAATAGGTTCAGAAAATTGCCACTGTATAACAGAATAGGTTGTTAAATAATTAGTTATAGCATGAAGTTTAAAGGGGAAGAAAGCATTAAAAATAACTATAGCTACAAAAACTTAGTAACAAACTCACAACATTTTGTATTAAGATACATATTTATGACAACAAAAACATAAAGAGGGAGAGGAAAAGGATGGAACCTGTATAGGCATATGAGGATAAGATGCTACCAGCAAAAAAGGACTACTTTATCTTTAAGATGTTTATACAAACCTCATGATAACCACAAAACAAAAATATGTACAGAGACATGAAACATGAAAACAGAAGACTGAAAAAAAATCATAGAAAACCACCAAACTAAAATGGCAGACAGAAACACAAGAAATAGAAGGAACTATAGAACAACCAGAAAAAATAAATAAAATGGCAGTACCAAGTCTTCATACATCAATAATCACACTAAATGTAAATGGACTGAATTCACCAATCAAAAGACAGAATGACTGGATGGATTACAAAATAAGACCTAACTATATGCTGCCTCCAGGAGATTCTTCTCAGTTGTAAGATACTCACAGGCTCAAAGTAAACGGATGGAAAATGATACTCCAAGCAAATGGCAGCCAAAAGAAAGGAGATGTAGCCATATTCAAATCACACAAAACAGATTTCAAACCAAAAAAGGTAACAAGAGACAAAGATGGATATTAGATACTAATGATAAAGGTGACACTCCATCAAGAAACATAACATTTATTAATATAAATGTACCTAACAAAGGAGCACCAAAATATATAAAGTATTATCAACAGATCTAAAGAGTAGGAGATTTTAACACCCTATGTACATCAATGGTTAGATCATCCAGACAGAAAGAGAACAAGGAATAGATGGCTTTAAATGAAACGTCAGACCAATAGACTGAATAGATATATACAACGTTCCATCCAAAGTCTGCAGAATACACATACTTCTCAAGTGCATATGGAATGTTATCACAAATAGACCATATACTCGGACACAAAACAAGCCTCAATAAATTTATTAGGTATCTTCCGAAAACAGTGGTATGAAACTAGAAATCAACTACAAGAAGAACGCTGGAAAAATCACAAACATGGAGATTAAACAACATGCTACTGAACAACTACTGGGTCAATGAAAAAAAATCAAAGGAGAAATCTTAAAAATATCTGGAAACAAATGAAAATGAAAATAAGACATACCAAAAATTATGAGACACAGCAAAAGTAATACTATGTGAACAGTTTATTACAGAAATACAGGTCTATCTCAAGAAATAAGAAAAACCATAAATAATCTAATCATAGACCTAAAGGGATTAAAAAAGGAGAACAAATGAAGCCCAAAGGCAGTAGAAGGAAAGAAATAATAAAAATAAGAGTGAAAATAAACAGAGACTGAAATGATGAGAGAAAAGATCAATGAAAAGTTCTTTGGTTCTTTGAAAAGATAAACAAAATTGACAAACCTTTAGCTAGACTCACTGCAAAATAAAGGGGGGGGGGTTCAGATAAATAAAATCAGAAACAAAAGAAATTACAATGGATACCAAAGAAATACAAAGGATTACAAGTGACATCTATGAATAGCTGTATGCCAACAAATTGGACAACTCAGAAGAAATAGATAAATTTGTGAATGATACAACTTTCCAAGACTGAATCATTAAGAAACAGAAAATCTGAATAGACTGATCAGTAATAATAATAAAAAAAAAACCTCTCCCAAAAAACAAAAGTTCAGGACCAGATGGCTTCACTGGTGAATTCTACCAAACATTCAAAGACTTAATACCTAACTTTCTCAACTTCTTCCAAAAAAATTGAAGAGGAGAGAACACTTCCTAACTCATTTTACAAGACCAACATTATTCTGATACCAAAACCAGACAAGGACCACAAAAAAAATTACAAGCCAATATCTGATGAACACAGATGCAAAAATCTGCAACAAAATATTAGCAAACTAAACACAATAATACATTAAAAGGATTATACACCATGATCAAGTGGAATTTATTTCAGGGATGCAAGGATAACTCAATATCTGTAAATCAGTGTGATACAACATATTAACAAAATGAGTAAAAATAACATGATCATCTTACTAGATGCAGAAAAGCATTTGACAAGACTCTACATCCATTTATGATAAACACTTTCAATAAAATGAAAACAGAAGAATGTACCTCTACATAATAAAGGCAGTATATGAGGAGGAACACACAGCTACCATTATATTCAACAGTGAAACACTAAACAAGACAAGGATATCCACTCTTGCCACTCTTATTCAACATAATAACCAGAGCAACTGGGCAAGAAAAAGAAATAAAAGACATCTAAATTGGCAAGGAAGAAGTAACACTGTCAGTATTTGTCGATGACATAATTTTATACACAGAAAAACTTACAGATGCCACAAAAAAACTATTAGAATTAATAAATACAGTCAAACTGCAGGATACAAAATCAATACACAAAAATCTGTTATATGTCTATACACTAAAAACAGATAGAAAGATAAATTAAGAAAACAATCCCATTACAACTGCAACAAAAAGAATGAAATACCTAGGAATAAATGTAATCGAGGAGGTAAACACCTGTACATTGAAAACTATAAGACATTATTGAAAGAAACTGAAGAAGATATAAAGAAATGTAAAAATAACCCATGCTCATGAATCGGAAGAATTAACACTGTTAAAATATACATATTACCTAAAGCAATCAAGAGATTCAATGCAATCTTTATCATACAACTTAACAACAAAAAACAAACAACCTGATTGAAAAATGAGTAGAGGATAGGAAAACACATTTTTCCATTTAAGACATACAGATGGCCAACAGGCACTTGAAGAGATATTCAACATCACAATCATCAGAGAAATGCAAATTAAAACCACAATGAGGTATCACCTCACACACATTAGAAAGGCTATTATCATAAAGACAAGAAAAAACAAGATGTTGGGGAGGATGTGGAGAAAAGGGAATCCTTATACATTGTTCATGGGAATGTAATCTGGAGCAGCCACTATGAAAAACAGTATGGAGATTCCTCAAAAATTAAGAATAGAACTACCATATGATCTAGCTATTCCACTTCTAGGTATTTATTCAAAGAACAAGAAAACACTAATTTAAAAAGATATATGCACCCCAATGTTCACTGCAGCATTATTTACAATAGCCAAGATATGGAAACAACCTAAGTGCCCACCAATGAATGAATAGATAAAGAAGGTGTGTTATATATACACAAGAATACTACTCAGCCACTAAAAAAAAAAAAAAAAAAAAAAGGACTCTTGCCATCCGTGACAACAAGGATAGACCTTAAGGATATTATGCTAAGTGAAATAAGTCAGATGGAGAAAGACAAATACCATATGATTTCACTCATATGTGGAATAAAAAACCTCAAAAACCCAAAATAAAACCAAACACATAGAAACAGAACAGACTGGTGGTCATCAGAGGTGAAGGGGGTGGGAGGTGGGTGAAATGGGTAAAGGGGGTCAATTGTATGGTGATGGATGGAAAGTAGACTTTGATGGTAAGCACTCTGTAGTGTATACAGCAGCTGAATTATACTGTTGTACACATGAAACTTATATAATGTTACAAACTAATGTTAACTTCAGTTTTTTTAAAAAGGCTGGAAGAAAAAACTTCAAGAAAAGAAATATTAGATAACTCAAGGAGTTGCTGCAAAGAGGAGTAAAAAAATAGAGGTAGCTGAAGTTATTTTAAAGTCAAATCTGCTCATGTCAGTCTCCTGCTTACAATCCTGTTTTCTGAATTGCACCACAATCAGGACATCTTCAGGGAGTTGGTAAACAGCCCAGAGATCCTGTTTATGCATCTAATGTTACAAAGATGTCAGATTTTAAACTGAGGGCAGAGGTGTCCCCATTTACATTAGAATAGGGCACCAGACTAGAAGTAGAGAAATAAATTGGGAGGTTTTGTAGAAACTCAAGCTATAACCTACTGAGCAGTAGCAGTAGGAGGGAAAAGGGAACAAAATTGGGAAATATTAAGAAGGCAGAAGCAGCCAGACTAAGGGAATGATTTGAAGAAAAAGATGACAGATTCAGTTTAGGACCTTTGTATAAAGATGGTGAGAGAAACAAAGAGGTAGATGAATGAAAAAGAGAAAAGGAATCTTTGGGGATATCAAGATTTAAGGAAGAAGGAAAGGAACTGGAATCAAAGGAAACAGAAGTGTGTTTTATACTAGAAGTCAAGGAAAGAAAGTATTTTAAGGGAATGCCAAATGCTGTAGAAGGATTAAGATGTGCACTATAAATATCCATTTGATATAGCAACAAAGATCGCTGGTGAATTTCAGCATGGCCAAAAGCCATACTGCATTATACTGGAAAATTCATAAAAGATAAATATTATAGAAACAAGCCTCTCAAAAAGCTTGGCTGGGAAGGGGAATGAAATTAGAAAACCAATTATCTATATAAGTAAATCACCGTAAAGAATAATCTGAAAACCGGTGGTGTAGCAGAGATTTGTCTAAGTGTTCACCAAATCATTTTTCTTTTTCTCATGGACATACAGCTAAACTACAGGCATACCTTGTTTTAGTGTGCTTTGCTTTATTGCACTTCGCAGATCCTGCACTTTTTACAAATTGAAGGTTTGTGGCAACTCTGCATCGAGCAAGTCTACTGGCGCCATTTTTCCAACAGCATTATTTTTTTATATACTACATATAGTGTACACATAATTTTTATATGCACTGGGAAACCAAAGTATCTGTGACTTGCTTTATTGTGCTGGTCTGGAACAAAACCTGCAGTATCTCTGAGGTATGCCTGTGTGTATTCTAGCTCACCTTACACGTAAGTGTAGCCAAAACTGAGTTTTGGCCAATGGAATGAGGATAAAAGTGATATATACCATTTCTACGTCTGGCCCATAAAACATTCCTACATGGATTCCCTCTTCTCTTTCCCATCTGCTAGCTGAATGGAAAGGATTTGAAGGACTAGAGGAAGCAAACCCACAAGATGAAAAGAACCAGGCCCCTGCGTGACTGCATGGAGAAGCCATTACTTCCTTTACCCCATCCAGACCTCCAAGCCAACACAAATCGGACTATGACGTGGGTGAGAAATAACATTTACTGTGTTAAGCCGCTGAAATTCTAAAGACATTTGTTACAGGAGTTAGGCTGCTCCAACTAATATAGGTGGCCAGTATAAAAAAGTGTGTGACTTGGTAACCAATCAGACATAATTACTACACTTCAGTTGCTGAAGAATGTATTATAGAATGGCTATGTCTGCAATATTGAGATGGAGTTTAAATCAAGTATCAGTATTATATAAGTTTGAAAAAGAATATGCTAACAGAAGGAAAATATGTAAACTGGAAAAGGGACACTCAATGACTAAGAATTTGTCTATGAGTCTTTATTCAGTCGCCGACCAGCAGCTGGCTATTTGGTAAGCATGTACTGAATATTCTGATAAAGGAAAGTGATATATCAGGTTATTTTAATTTTGTGATTTATCATTAAAATTATCCATCAATCTAACTCCCCGTGTTCTGATTCAATGCTCATTAAGCAAGTTCTATTTTGGAATTGTAGACTTAACTACAAGAGGGGAATACATTGGCCAATAGACTTGGAGCATCTGGTTTCCTTGATAGTTATATTTCTTATCATAATTGGCATCAATGTCTTGTGAGCATGATTAGTTCAGCTCAGTTGCCCTGAGCCTAATCCACTTAGAGACACTAAAAGAAAAATTGGAGTTAACTTGGAAATTAAGTGGCAGACCATTGTGGTATTACCATTACAGGTAATATGAACCTCCAGGGTTCCAATCTAAGTGGTTAGCTGTTCTTACCTGTATTACAACCTATGATATCTTGGATGAGCACTTAATACATTATTTGTTATTTGGAGATCAATCTATAAATTCAAAAACTGACTAAACCGTATCTAAGTACTTTGGAAATAATTCCTTTTAACAATTTTTACTTTTACTTTACTAATGAGAAATCTTGGAACCCAAGAAGCTTAAAGTGATTGGATTACACAGCAAGACAGAATCTAAAGCTCCTTATTAACTCTGTGAAGTAGGGTCAAAAGAAAAAAAAGACTCTAATAGTAATTTCTAGGAATTCTAATAAAATTGGCAGAACAGTCAAATAGTGATGGTTTCTTGATACAACTGTAAAATTGGTGCCATCAAATAAAATGCAACAACGTACAGTTAAAAGGCAAAAATATAATGCCAGCAATTAATAAAGTGGGTAAAACTAAATCATGTTTTCAGTACAAAGCATAAATATAAAAATAAACTGTTAGCTTTACTGTAGAAAATAAACAGCAATCTTAAAAGTCCTCTAAACAAAGAACATTCTCAAGAAAATAAAACCATTTGTCTTAATATACTAACCTAACTTTTGAATTGTTTAACATTACCATTCATCAACCATATCTATTATTACAAAGAATGAAACCAAGTTTCAAAATGCAAATATTACTAAGTGGTGTACTTTTAATACTACGGGTACATAATACCTTATTTGCAGTCCAGATATCCCCCGATTTTTGAAAACAGAATTTTTCCATAACTCATTTGGTAGCATAAACTGGCTGAACTGACATGGCATGAGGCCATTCAGTCTTAATTTATCACACACTGTGAACTGCTGAGCTTTACTTGGTTGGTAAACTGCATTTATAAAACAATATACATACTTAAAATAGAGGCTTTTGACATAAGCAAAAAGATAAAAATTATACTAGTGCAGGATCATCCTTGTAAATTAACTCTTTACCTCTTCACTCCATGTAATCGAAATACAACATAGGCAAGTAATCTGAAAATTTAGCTTCAGTAACATACTTACACATTTCGGCAAGATATGGGTTTGAGAAAACCAACTTCATTTCCGGTAAAATGTGTTTCATTGCCACCAAAATCCTTACAAGTTATGTTGGGTGCTGGAAAACATGGAACTAAAGGCAGGAAAAAAAAGCAAGAATCTATTATTTTTTTTCCTGTGGTAAGGTATATAATTTGGTTTTGGTTTTGGTTTTTTTTAACACTAGCAAAGCACACAAGAAAATATAATTTTAATTCAAACCACCTCCCAACATCACATCTGAGATTTTAATTTAGTTAGGAAAAGCTACATTTTATATATATAAAATGTATATGTATATGTATATGTATATATTCATGTACAAGATAAAGATAATATGATATTGTGGTCTCAACACAAAAGAATTACCACATTGGGTTGGATTCAAGACCCATCGAGTTTAGTCTCCTGCCTTTGGCAAAGGTGACAAAGAAAGAACTGCATAATGTTACTATCCTTTATTTCATCTCTAGGATAAAGAATACTTCTCGAATTTTTGTTGGTAACTCATTGAATAATTCATTAAATTTAACATAATCTGATTTTGTATTTTTAGTTTATAAAATTCTTATAGATGTTGGCTACAGTAAACTAAGATTCTTCTTTATCTATTCTAAATAGATTTTTACTTATTCTAAATATATTTGTTTCTCTATTCCCTCTAGGATTTGGTATAGTATATTATTTGTATCTGTAAAGAGCAAAAACTTCAGAATAAGAATGACCTATCTGTGCATTGCCTTTTTCAGAACCTTGGATTCCTTGTAGGTAAAAATAGCACTAAGATCACCCACATCATAAGACTATTGTGGGGATTAAATGTGATATAAATTACCTAGCACAAGGCACAGCATTTAGTAGGCATTCAATAAATGTTAGTGCCTTTTCCTCCTTCACCATTTCTAACTAAAAGGTACAAATATTTTTAGGCTAGTTTTAGTAAATGCTTATCTCTATGTTTAGCATCAGTAAGTACAGATTTTTTTTTGAGAAAATGAAAATAGAACTTGGTATAACAGTCTTAAAAAAAAAAAAACCCAAACATAGAGACCTCCAGGTTTTATTATGAGAGAAAAATGATATTTATTTTCTACTTTATACTTATCTTCAGATTTCCAATAAATCATTGTCCTTTCTTAGGCTGGAGTAGTACACTGAGAGAATGATGCCAGAAAAAAATTCTATAATGACATTATACCCTTTTGCTGGGTTACTGACAGTTCAAATTCTATCACCCCATAAACTTTATTTAATGTATTAACATTTCCAAAACAAGACGATGCTTATGCTAAAACGCACAGATTCAATATAACTGAGAGATATTTAAACAAGAAAAAAAGTAATAAAATGAAGAGAAGAGAGAAAGGGAAGTAATAATTATACTAGGAAACAACTAAGGGAAGATAGTGCAATACCAGAAATTTAGCTCAGAGCTTCCTGGTAGTTAAGCAAAAAGCTTTACAGAGCTACTGTGATATAACTTAAAGAAAGTATACCAGTTCACCTCTAAATCACTGTGGGAACTTGGTTTGGTTCATGACACAAGGGTAACAGAATGTAAGAGAAGGTCCTCAATAAGAACTTCTACAAAATAATAAAGGTTTTCCACATAGCCATTTCTTACCCTGACTTCAGATATAAGCAAAGACTTATAATGTTAAGATCTACAGAGGTGGGGCAAAAATTAACAGATGATTTATATATAGCTGTTTGGTCACCTGCCTTAATATAGGGATAACACTTACTGGCTATATGAATGAATTATTGTCATGTCCCCTGGTTACATCTCTTGATCTGTCATCTCAGGCTATGCTTTTGACTGTAGTTATATAGTATACAACTCAAAATTGGGATGAGCATATGTCTGAAATGCTAATATACATTCTATGTTACCAACTGAAATGAGATCGATATGCCCTATTTCAATGATGGGGGCCAATTTTGCTTTCCAGTGAATATTTGGCAATGTCTGGTGACATGTTTGCTTGCCACCACTGGGAAGCTGTTCCTGGCGTCTAGTGGGTAGAGGCCAGAGATGCTTCTAAATATCCTGCAATGCACAAGACAGCCTCCTCACAATAAAGAATCACCTAAATCACCTAATGTCTAAAATATTAATAGTACAAGGGTGAAGAACATTGCTCAAGAGTCAGTGGCCTTCCAAAAAGTTTGCTCACACACTCCTTAACAATTTTTTAAAACCATATAATCCCTCACACATTTTTTAAGTTGACATTCAAAATTTTTCACTATAGATTTAAATGATTGGGAAAAATTATTTCCAGTATGTTGTAAATGCTGCCATTAACATTTAAATATTATAGCATTCTTTAAAATGGATCTAAATAACGCAGCAATTTGATAGCCATCATGATCCAACAGAGGATATGAAAGAGCTCTTCCTTAAAATTCAGAAATTTTACATCAATTGTAGGAAAAAGTACACATATAAAAGACATACTGTGGGCTGAACTGTTACCTTCCAAAAAGATATGTTGGAAACTCTTAACTCTTAGTGACCTTACTTGGAAGTAGGGTCTTTTCAGGGTGGGCCCTAGTCCAGTAAGACTGGTATCCTTAAAAAGGGAAATTGAATGAACACACACACGTGCACGCGAAGATGATGTGAAGACATACAGGCAGAATGCAGTGTGAAGTAAGAAGCAGAGACTACACAGTTGGTGCTGCAAGCCAAGGAATGCTAAAGATTGCTGCTAGCCCAGCAGCTCAAAAAAGGAACAAATGATTCTACCCAGAGTTTGAGAGGGAACATGGCCCTGCCAACACCTCGATTTTACACTTCTAGCCTCCAGAATTGTGAGATGGTAAATGTCTGCTGTTTGAGGCCATCCAGTTTGAAACACTGTTATAAGAGCCCTAGGAAACAAATTCACCATCGATACCTATTTACCTCTTGAAAAGCTCTGTCTAACCCCAGAGTACATGTACTTCAGCTTGAAGACCAAGTTTGGCATCAGGTAGGTAAGTCAGCCAAAATATGTCTGGTTTAATGAGCAGTCACACCCCATCCCCAGCCCCTGACAACCACAAATCCACTTTTTGTGTCTGTGGATTTGCCTGTTCTGGATATTTCCTATAAATGGAATCACACACTGTGTGTCCTTCTGCGTCTGTCACTTTCACTGAACATAATATCTATTCACCCACAAGAAAGGATAAAACACTGATTCTGCTGCATTGTGCATGAGCCTTCCAAACCTTCCTGGATTTTAAATGTATCACCTTGCTTTCAGTGTGAAACAGACAAGCACTCCTTTGCTCTATTTCTACGTGTTTATTTTTTAAAACTTTATTCAGTATCTTGTAATAACCTATAGTGAAAAATAATCTGAAAAGGAATATATACATGTATATGTATGACAAACATTCTGCTGTACACCAGAAATTGACACAGCATTGTAAACTATGTATCAATTAAAATAAATAAATAAAATTAATCATTAAAAAAAAAGATGTCTGGTTTAAAAAGTTAGTTTTTTTGCCTTGATGAGGACAATTTCACCTCTACAAAGAAGTGATCTGAAGGATTATCTATAGATAAACACAAGTTTTTCTTCAAACAGCACCTTTAAAGTTTTTTCAAATCCTCAAAATAATTAAGCTCTGTATTAGAAAACTGTGCAATAAAACAGACTATAACTAAACTTTGGACAATTTTTCTCTAAATATATTATTACCTTGCACTTGCTCAGTTTGAAGCGATCACCTTTGTGTCCTACAACCTTGTTAGATCTTCTTGCATACTATCTAAAATCAGATCTTAAAGAGATAGTTGCAACATAAAACAATGTAATTATGATTCCTGATGTGTTTATTGTCCAATACACCTTACATAATAGAAAAGCACTGTTTTTTGAGATTACAGGTTCCTGTACAAAATTTTAAAAGATTAAACATTTATAGGTGAGTTGTAAAGATGCCTTATAAAAATATTAAAAACTAAGAAATCATGTCTTTCTATTTTTGTTAGATACTGTCAATTGTTCAAATGCCCATATTTTGACCATTTTAGTTTTCCATGCTATTTTATCATTTCTACTATAAGAAATGATTTATATTCAACATGGGCTGCTTTGTATTCAATGAGACAGATAAAAGAAAAATTCCCAGTGCTCCAGGCTTAGAACCTCACTAAAGATACAAATAGTGGAAGTACCAGAGTGCAAGGAAAACCACATTACTACAACAATTCTAGAGAAGTTTGACAGAAGTATGAGCTAATTATTTCAAGGAATGAAAATTATGTAGTGAGGAAGGGTGAGCTGCTGCTCTAAGTATAAAGAGAGATAACATGAGAAAATAATAAATTAGAGAAACATTGAGGCTGATTAGATTTGTTTGAACTGACAGAGAACTCCAAAGAGCAGGACTTTAGAACCGGACAAATCTGGGTTTAAGTCCAAACTCAGTCACCTAACTAGTATGTTTTTTGGGGCAAGTTACAAAACCTCACTGAATCTTGTTTTGTAATCTGTGAAATGGGATTACACCCTTGTAATGCTACTATACACATATTAAAAGCATATGATATGTAACATATGGTGCTTGGTTAGAAGTGTTCAGCAAGTGTTAGGTTCCTTATTCTCGGAAATTAGTGAACTTTAACATTGAGAAGCCCGAGACAATGAACCTGGCATGAAAAATGAATACAACACTGTGAGTGGCTGTAAAATTAATGGAAGATTTTGTGAAATGAAATTAATTCAACAGAAGCCTACAACCCTGGTTTATTCATTTTTATAACGATTTCATTTGACTCATTTTTTAAAAAAAACCTGTTTAGTAGGTAGAACTAGTGATATGTTCCTTTTTCTTCTTCCCTTTACAAACAGAAAAACTAAACTGAGGTTCCAAGAAATTAAATGAGTTGGCCAAAATCTCATAAACAGGTAATATTCTATAAGTCCTAGACTAACACTCATTATTCTTAATCAATACTCTTTCCATAATGCCATGATAATGCCATCCTTACACTGATTTCAGGAACAAGAAAAAATAAGTCAACAGGACAAGATTAATGCAGCTAGTTATTAATAAATGTTAACTAGTACACAAAATTAAGCAACAATGCTACAAGTCTGAGAACTATTCAATTTGCAATTTTCTTGCAAGAAGTTTCGCTCTGACTAATGTCTAAAATTTGGATGCCATCAGTTTAAGCCATATACACAGTATTCCCCAATTATTAAAAAAAAAGAAACAGCTTTGTTTTATAAATGCATAAAAGCTAAACTAGAAACAACGTAATCAATGAAGTTTCATAACAGTAAAAAGGACTGACCTAAGGAGGAAGTGGTTTGGGATCCTACTCCAGTTAACATCATGCCTCTGGACTCTAGTCTTGATCTGTCAAATAAAAGGGTCAGACTCGGTATGATCTCTGTAACAGGTTACATTGCATAATGTCTAGATAATTAAATGTGTCAACCTAGAACTAGGGTAAAAGCAAGAGATAAAGCTGGTAAGAGCCAACCCTATCTTCATATTCCGCATATTAAGATAGCTCTCCTCTGGAAATGCTGGAGTTGGAAAGTCATCATTTTGCAACTATCACAGTAAAGAATGATTCGGGCAGAATCACCATGGACGCTAAGTCTAGGGGAAGTTTTTGATGAGGAATAGGATATTTGCATGAGTCTCCCCAAAGACTGTTTATTAGTTGCAAAGGGAAAAAGTATTAACTATACAGTGTGAAAATCTGAGTGATCAACATTTACCACCATCATCGAGAGGCAGATGGACATCACATACCTCAGATACTGAGGACACCCTATCACTTATATACTTTTCCACCCTGGGATGTATAAACTAAATCTAATCATAAGGAAATATTAAGACAATCCCAAATGAGGAACATCCTATTAAAATTGAGGAGATTGTAGTCTTCAAACATGTCAGTGTCATTAAAGACGAAGCTGTGGAAATACTCAAGTTTAAGAAAGACTAAAGGCAAAACCTGATCTTGGGATCCTATACTGGGGGGAAATGCTATTAAGGCTTTATCCGAGTCATGTGTCAAAATCACAACATGGATGGTAGAGTATGTGCATTAATATTGAATTTACTGAAGTTTACAACTGAACTGATTACAGGAAAACATTGCTATTCTTAGGAAAAACACAAACGTATTTAAGGGACAAAATGTGTATACACAAATTGAGAGAGACAGAGAGCATGCATGAATGCACAATGATAAGCAAGAAGGGTAATGTGTTGACCATGGGTGAATCTGGGGAGAAGGCATATGGGTGTTCTTTGTACTATTCTTACAACTTTTCTCTAAGATTGAAATTATCTCCAAATAAAAAGTTTAAAAATAGCATACTCTTTGCATAACTAATTTGTGCTATAAGTTAGAATAATGGTATCATTAAGGCAGGGTAGGACTACAAAGAGACCATGATGGGGGCTTCTGGCACATTTAAAATGTTGTTTCTTGATCTGGAAGCATTCACAGGGGTGTTCAGTTTGTGAAAATTTATTTGAGTTATACCTACTTTCCTGTAAATATATTTCAATAACTTAATAATAATAAGATAACAAAAAACCTCTGCCAAAGGACCAGAGCAAAATTTCTGGAAATGGAGTTTAAATACTTTTGTATTTCACTGATGGGAAAATTGGAAACACTTGCTTATATATGTCTATATAATCTATACCAAACACTCCCTGAGAGCAGAAAATGTCTTCCTTCACACAGCATCCATATCACTTAGTAGAAGCCTGTCGTACAATATCTTCTCAATAAATAATTTCTCAATCATAAATATTTTATAAATTTTTATTAATTATTTTGATCCATTTATTTTAATCTATTTAATTATTAAATTTATTACAAATAATTTCTCAGTAAATAAAGATGTCTGTTAACCGCTATTGGGCTAACTGGCAACCATTTCAAGATAACAGTAGTTTACTGTTGTAGTTGAATCTCCTCTGCCCTTGGTCCCAATTCTTACTCTCCACCCCCAAATTCCCCTCTTTGTAAAACACTCCTCCTACTTATGTCTACCCAAAATGTATAGTTTAAGAAAATTAAACTTAGTTTGAGGATTCTACAATAGTCCTCCATATACTCAGTGGAAAAACAGAGGAAAAAAAATTTTGGCTAGAGGAATGAGAGAGATCATTTAGCTCACACTTTCCACAACTCTAGTATTTTTCTCCTGTTTATCAGTTCTATGCTACAACCAAAAAGCATGTTTCAAGACTCATTTTGATGTCGTCTCTAATCAGGACCTGGAAGTGATTCACCACTGCCACTCCACTAGCCCTTGTGTGTTTAAAAACGGACAATTTAAAAAAATTCCTGGGGGTGGGGTGGGGATAGCTCAGTGGTAGAGCCTTGTTTAGCATGTGTGAGGTCGTGGGTTCAATTCCCAGTGCTTCCATTAAATAAATAAATAAACCTAATTTACCCTGCTCCCACCCCCAAAAACCCCAAATTAAGAAAAAAAAAACAAACCCTCCTGTGGACAGACATAGCCTCATGAGAACTGGGCTAGGCCGTGCTGATAGAATCTATCCCAGATCATGGCTGGATACTTCTGGGTCATGCACAAATTATACATCTATATGCAGAAGCCCTGGGACCCATACTTGTCTCAAACTTTATTTTCTTTTTACAACCATAATAATGTCATTTATTTATTAATCTACAAAATTGTGTATGTGTTCTAAGATTGTTAGGCACTTACAGTTCATTCTCTCCAAATGAATAATCATATCACTCCCTTATACAGAAAGCCTCCATTTTATTTTCCTGTAGCTCTCCACTTACATCATCTATGATTACTTACCTGACAGGCCGAGATGGTACCATAACACTTCCAAATCCTTTATACTTCCTAGCAGTCTGATCATCTGATTTTGCATTTGTTTGTAAACTTATTTATCAATAATTACTTAAGTGAATTCACATTTACTTTTTACAAAAGAGACACCCAACTGAAGGGCAGAGCTCTTTTTGGTCAGAAACTATTCTTTTTAGTTGTATAACTTCCTTCAAAATCCTCATACCTACAAAGAACTCTGCAGACTAGAAAAGGCTTTGAGATAGCCGGCTGCCTGCTTCCTAGTTTAAAGTGACCTAAGTCACAATAGTATTCACAGGTTTGCAACATATTTCATATAAATGGTTGACTATTTGAAAGTTGATTCTTCTTTATGTATGTTAACACTATTCCCCTGTATTCTGAAAGCACAATATAAAAGACTGAACTGTAGAACAGGCAAATAACAGAGTATACTTAAAAAATATTAAAGAAGGAAGGGATTCCTCACAAATTTCCTTTAAGTCTAACATATCTAAATTAATATATACGTATTAAGCAATATTTACTACACAAATCATACATATATAACCTATTACTGTTTACATGGTAAAACTGCACTACTCCAGAACAGTAGCAAAACATGTTACAAAAGTTTAACACAACTTACTTTCAAATCTCTCTGCTGACAAGAATTGGGCCAACAGTATGTCAAAATACAAAGAGACAAAAGACATGGGAGATCTTTATAAAATATATACAAATTCATAATCAGAAGTCAATTATTTGACTGTAAGATATTTTTGAAAAAGTGAAATTTTTCTGCTGTAACAACAAAAAAGTCCATCCCTTTAATCTCATTTCCATAGTGAATCTGTTTAATAGCTTTTATTTATAAAGAAAAGATCAATTATTGGCTCATTTCCTGTCTAAACATAAAATAATCAGTATATATTCAATAGGTGTTCTTTTCTCAAAATTATGTATTAGCCATTATTATGTACCATGCCAGGTAAGAATGCCAAATCCAAACAGCTCCAACATACAACCATCTGCCTCCTTTCCATCTGCCTTTAGAACAAAAAGCTAAACAACTTAATCATTAGGTTGAGGGTATTATCCATTATCAAAACACCTAAGAAAATACTAATACATACTTAAAATCCTTACCATATTGTTTTCATACTTAGGATGTACCTAAGTATATTTTACAGGTATATGATATGGGTGATAGAGCTTTTATAAACCTTACCAGACTAAAAGTCTCACTTCAAGTTCTTTTTGAGATATTAAAAATCTAAAGGAACATCTTTGCATAACACAGCTTGATAAATAAAGGGAATCAAGAAAGCTACGTAAACTGACTAAAGGTTTTTTTTAAAAAAAGAACGAAAATTTAAAAAAACTTCCTGGTTTATATAATTATAACAGAGTAAGATTCTTTTTAAAATTAAACAACCCCCAGCCAGTTCTCTAGTATTAAGTTGTTCTGGAAACTGAATACTAATGTTATCACTCAAGAAAAAACACATTTATTGATTACTTTTAGTGATCACACACTGATCTATGAAATAAAGTTTTAAAAATGATTTTTGAAGACATGTTTCTGGAATTCTTACCATGAGCTGTGTAGTTTGTACAGTTAACTGGTTCTTGTGTAGCATCATTTATTTTTGGATCTTTACAAATATATGTAGAAAAGTTAAGGAAATATGAACTACATTCCATTATAAAACATTAGCATCTTGTCTTTAACATCTTATCTTACATACTATATTTATATTCACATGTAAAGAGAGGATGTTAGTTTGTCCAAGTCAACAAGCACAAACACAAATATACTTTTAGTGTCAATAAATAATACCTCAACATTAATTTATTACATGAAAAGCTTTAGCAGAGATGGTATCTTTAAAGGAGATCAGTAAGGGTTTAAGCACAAAGCACAAAATAAAACTGAAAATAAAAATCTTTACCAAATTATTTGAAGAGGACTTCAGGTTAAAGAAAACAGTTTCCAGCAAAATGACAAATTATTCACAGGACCCAAGTATCCCCACATACATAATTTCACATAACACAAATAACCCTGTGATGGAGATACTATTATCCTCACATTACAGAAGGAAACTAATGCTCAAAGTTTGAATGACTTATCCAAAGTCATGTAAGTGATAGGTAATAAAATCAGGTTTCCTGATTCCAAGCCAAGGGTACTTTTCAGCAGACTGCAGGGAAAATGGTTGTTTTCGGTGGGTATACATGGTTTCCCCAACAGGATTTTAAAGCTTTTGGAAACAGATATAATAACTATCCTCTAATACCTACTCAAAACACTTGGTGGGGGGGGTGCTTTTCTGTTTCCTATTTCACTGACACTAAAATGAAATAAGTATTCACAAGATGTTTCTGGAGATAGAGAGCCTGACACCTGTTTAAGGTTTTCATCTTTATGCCACGAACAACATTTTCCAGTTAATATCATTTTGTATGCTCAGCCACTTCTCTCTAGGATTCAAAAAGCACGACTCTTCATACTACCCAATTATTTTCTTAGCGAGAATCACCCTGGCATTTCTGCCAAGAAAATGACTCAACTTTCTAGGTCAGTGTTAATCAGCAAATTAGAGCTATTCTATAAAAATCTAATAATGGCTGCCTCCCGTCAACTCACATAAAAATACAACAGGATTGAATTTTCTTACTATTAAGATTTTCTCTCATAGAATCTTTCTTATATCTCTGGCTTCTATTATATAATTTTCTGTACTACAATTTGCATAAAACTATCTAGTTTTGTACAAAAGTACCTATTTTAATTTGAATGTAACTCCCATTTCATACTGTTCATCCCTTTATCAGAGCTGTTACAATGAACAAATCTACTTAACCCCTCCAAGCTCAGTTTTCTCATCAGTAACTACATAGCTAACACAGAGACCCTACTACGTGCCAGGCTTTGTTCTAAGTGACTTACCTGTACTAATTTATCACAACAGACCTTTACGTTGGTACCACTGTTATACATATTTTTACTTATGAGAAAATAGAGTTTTAAGTGGTTTGTCCACAGTTACAAAGTGGAGCAGAAACTTGCCCCCTGACAGTCTGGGCTCTGACAGAGGTTGAGATGATATAACGTAATAAACGTAAAGTTAATAATAAATAGGCAGTATACATTGGCTTTATTAACTACCGTACTTGTCTCCCCCTAAGTCGACAAACTTCCAGGGTACGGTCTGTCAATTCTTTAACTTAATTCTAGACCTGGCATACTTCAGCGCCCTTGTTTAACAAATAAGCCCACTGGTTTAAAAAAAAGAAAGTGGCTCAGAAGAGGAAGAGCCAACGATTAGTAAAATTCCAAGAATATCACACAGGATGGCCTCGGCCCGTCCCACCTTCACATCTCTCTTCACCCTCCCAGGGTCCCTTTGTACATTAGAGGACTCAGACCACCGTTCCCTTCAGTACAACCCTAGCCCGTGTAGAGGGCCGCGACCCAGTCTCGACCAGCAATCTACCCTGCCCCTCTCTGGGTCTCCTCATAGAGGATATTGTCCTACTTTGAGGTCCTCGCACTTAAGTGTCTCCTCCCCGCCGCCGGCGGCAGCTCCGCAAGGTCCCGTGGTGACTAACACGAACCACAGGACACCTAGGAGACGGGCGGCCACAGTGTCGGAAGCAGCCGGCCCGGAGGCCCAGGGGGCCGCCATGCTGGGGATCAGCACTTACCCCACGCCTTCCGGTTCCGCCTTCGTCAGGGCGCAGGCGGGAGGCGGGCGGAGGGAGGGAGGCGCTTAAAGGGACCGTGCAGGGCCGGTTGTAGGTCCTCCCGCTAGGCGCGCGGAATCACCTGGGAGAGCTTTGATTGGTCTTTGAGAGTCAGAAGGCGGCTCAGCTGCCTTCCATCCACTGCTCACTCCCGAGCTAACCTTACTGTGGCTTTTCCATCTGCTAAAGTGCCAGCGGCGCCCGGCGAGTTGATAAACACTTTACGAGTATCTCTGTTAGTCTGGAAGGATTTGGGTTTACAGATAACGAACAGGCTCAAAGACGCTAAAAAGCATGTTGACTTCAGTTACTGAGTTGAAATAGAATTGATGTTTGCCCGATTTTAGAATGTGTGTTCTTAGAGAAGAATTTTTGGAAGGCCGCTACCAATAGATCTTAAGGACTCTGTGTTACAAAGATAAGCATTACACTTTTATTTTTAACAGTGAAAATTTGGGTGAAGGAAAGGGACTAAAACAAGAGGAGACTAAGGAGTTTACGACTAAACTAAGTGAAAAAGTTGGAGGGTTTTAACCTCCATCTCTTCTTTCTGAATTTCTATGTGTTCTAAAAGTTCTGTAGTGAGGGTATCTTTTATACTGAACAAAATGTGTACTTTTTAAGGTGAAAATTTAATCGTTTTTCTCTAAAAATATTTGAATTTGAATGGTGCCTCTTCATTCACAGTAGGACTAATTTTGAACAACTGTTTTGTGCAGTTGCCCTTAAACTTTAGGGAGCATCAGAATCACCTGGAGTATTTGTTAAAACGCGGAAGTTTGGGCCCTGCCTCAGTTTCTGATTCAGAAGATATAGGGTGGGGTAGGATAATTTGCATTTCTAATGAGTTGCCAGCTGATACTGATCTTGCTGTTCCAGAGACCACACTTTGACAACCCTGAGATACTGTATTATGAGATGTATCATTTTGGAATGGGAAGACATAAAACTATTTTCAGTAATATTTTAGTATTGTTATTACATTTACATTTTTTTCTTAAATTTTGCAGCATTACTATGCTATTATTAAATTAAAACATTTATGCTTAAAGTTTTAAGTGATAGGAAATTTGAAATTTACTAGCTCAATTTTTAAGCTTCCTTTTTTATTTTTTATTTTATTTTGAAGGAAGGTAATTGGGTTTTTATTTATTTATCTATTTTTAATGGAGATACTGGGGGTTGAACCTAGGACCTTGTGTATGCTAGGCACAGATTCTACCCCTGAGCTGACCCTCCCCCCTAAACTTCCTGTTTTTAATTGGACTTAAACCTTCTCTCCTTACCCCCACCTTTCCTCCCTCTGTTCCTTCCTTCCTTCCTTTTTCTTTTCTCTTTCTTTCTCTCCTTCCTCTCCATGAAAATATTCATCAAGCATGTACTGTGACCCAGCATTAGTGGAGACCCTAAGAAGGAGACTAAGGAGACTCAAAGAATAGGGAGACGAAAACCCAGTAGTTGAGCACTTTGTGTTTGCTAGGGGAAAAGACATAAAATACTGTTTAATAATTGTTACAATAGACACATGTACTAGTTACTGTAGCAGGATAAAGGTTTTGATTGAGATAGTTCCCCAAACAGTACTTGGAACACAGTATTTTGTTATTAACATCAAAATAATTCAAAATCTAGGCCAAACTGGAAGAACAGATTGGATCTTCATAGACTAAATGACCACCTAAAAAATGTACAGACAAATTAATCATTAAGTTTAAAAAAAAATACTGATAATGTGTATAACATAGGGCTCAACACCATCCCTTAGCCTTTTCCTGAGATGAAATTTAGGGAAGAGGTTGGGGCCAAGGATTAGGTATAATTCAGGGATAAATATCAAAATATCTGTTACACATATTATCTGGTGATAAAAGATAGTGACTTTGCATTTTGGCTATTTTTACACTTTCCAAGTGTTCTGGTTTGACTTTCAAAATATAATCAAGGAAAATCAGAAGGGGAAAGGAAGCAACTTTCTAGTTTGAGTTTATTGAAATTGTGACAAAATTAGACATTTTCCTGCTGACTGCAAGAATTTTGCTTACCTTTGTATTTGTGTCATTTTTCATATAGATTTTGAATAAATAATTTGAAAATGCTTATACTTTGCTGATTAATCCCATTACAAAATCTGTTTTATGGTTATGATTATCTTTGTTCTTTCCTATACTGTATAACCTGAAAAGAACAAGTCTCCCCATGAAAGTAAAGAAATACAAAATTTTTGGCTCTTGAAGTGTGGTTCATTTTTCTCTTCTTACTGCTTCTTAATTTATTTTTCATGGCTCAGTAAAATATATTACTTTATTTCTTTGCAAGCATAGTCTTTGATCACAGGATTACTACCTTGTCTAATTATAGTAAGAAAATGGTTAAATCTCAATCTTGGGCATGTTTTCAATGCAAGATTTGTAACATAAAAATTTACACCAAAATTGACACATTACAACTGACTATACTTCAGTAAAATAAATAAATAAAATTGGGCGGGGAATTCCTTCAAAAAAAAATCTATAGAATTCTATGGAAATTCTATAGAAAGTAAAGGACATGACTTGCACAGCCCAATATGGAAATTACTATGTGGAACATTAGGAAAGAGAATTATCAGTGAAGTCTGAAGCAAAGCTTCCTCTGGGATTCAAGGGCTCTGCACACTGAATTATTTCCATTCCAAAGAATCTAACATACACCTAGTTATGTTAACAGTTTTGCCCATGGCAACCTGATTCCTGTTTCTATGATTAGGATAGAATCATTAAAATATAAAAGATTGTTACTCTCCCCAAATTTCTTTATTTGAGATGGGCAATTTTTTTCTCATGGCAAATTCATAATGTCAAGTCCTGGTACATCTTTATTATAATCTTCCTTCACTTTGGGAATTTTTCTACATCAATGCTGTTATCTCTTAAGCATTTCTGTGTCCTCTCTTCGGTGCACCAGTCTAACTGCCTGCCATCCAATTAAATTGACTGACTCATCACTTAATAAGGCCTACTCTATGCAAAGTATATTTCATCCTGAATGTCAAATGTCGGATCTAAAACTGACTGTAGTACTAGAGTCCTGCTTCTCAAAAAACTAAAATAGAGTAAGTTGGCTTTTCTAGGTTTCACCACCATCCCTTTTATCAGGTTCAGAACTTAGATCATCTTTGCCCTTCAGTATTCTCCTTGTTCTTCTTTAATCCCTTTATCAAATCAGCAAGCAGCTGATATTTTTAAGTGCTCATTTTTAAAATCCTATATTTTTACCCTATTTCAGATATTCATCATTTCCTGTGAACTTTGTTATAGTGATTTTTCCTTCCTTTCTTTGATTCTAGGTGTTCTCCCCAACTTTGTTAATCCATTTTTTCACACTGCTTTCAGATTAATCTTTCATTTAAGAAAACACAAAACCTATATCATATTTGAAATCTTATTCAAAATCCTATTTAAGCTCCTTGGATTTTACCCAGAGGAGTTGAAAATGTTTGTCCAGACAAAAACCTGTACACATGTTGATAGCAGCTTCATTCATAATTGCCCAAACTTGGAAGCATAAGATGTCCTTCAGTAGGGGAACAGATACATAAACTGTTGTGCACCCAGACAATGGAATATTATTCAGTGCTAGAAGACATGAGCTATTAAGCCATGAGAAGACATGGAGGAAACTTAAATGCACATTCCTAAAGGGCAATCTGAAAAGGCTATGTACTGCATGATTCCAACTATCTGACATTCTGGAAAAGGCAAAATTATGGAGATAATTAAAAGATCAGTGGTTGCCAGAAGTTCGGGGGGAGGGCAGCAGCAGGGGGATGAATAAGCAGAGCAAAGGGGATTTTTAGGGCTGCTAAAAGTACCCCATATGATACTCAAATGGTGAATAAATGTCATTATACATTTGTTCAAATCCATAGAATGTCCAACACCAAGAGTGAACCATAAACTTTGGGTGATTATGTGTCAATATAGGTTCATCAGTTGTAACAGACGTACCACTCTGGTGGGGGGATGTTGATAAAGGGGGAGGCTGTGCATGTGTGGGGGTAGGGGGCATATGGGAAATCTGGGCCTTATGCTCAATTTAGACCGTAAAAGTTCTCTAAAGAAATAAAGCATTTTAAAAAATAAACACCAATCATTACATTAAAAAAAAATGAAAATTGTACTCAAAAATTTTCACTGTTTCTTTAATTTTCTTAGGGATAAAGGATAAAGCCTTATATCCTAAAGTTTTCTGTAATAGTTTCAGGTCCTCCACCACCTGCTCTGGCCTCACTTTATTTACTGCTACTCTTGGCTGTCTCCTTGCTGTCACAAGTATCTGTCATGTTCATGCCCAAACATTTATTACTTTCATTTATTACTTTCAATGTGCCACGTCTCTGCAGGGCATGTAATTCCTTCATTTAACCTTCAAAACTACCCTATGAAGTAAGCCCTGGTACTGAAATTTCACTAATGGGAATTAGAAGGGTTAAGTAAATTGTCAAAGTCACATATTTTAGGAAATAGTGGAGTCGGGACTCAAGTTCAGATTTTCTGACTTCAGAGATGTGTTCTTAAAAATTGTGTTCATCTTCATCATTCTATGAATAAGACACTCGAGGGTTCTCAGAGGTTAAAAATCAGAAAATTCTATGCCAGATAATGTGTACCAGAGTAAGCTCCTTAAAAAATATATTGAATAAGTTAATTTTTTTTTTAATTACAGGCACGAGTCAGAAGAAAGCTCACATTAAAATAACAACAGTAAAATATGGAGAAAATGAGATTAAATGTGGTGGAAATGGATGTTCTCTGGGAATGGTCACGGAGGCCCTGGGGGAAGGGTACAGCTCATAGAACATTCCAAGCATGGAAAAGAGATGAGTAACCAAGAGAAGACATGGTGTCATTATTCCAAGGGCATAGAGTAGACCAGACTGGCCAGAATAAGATCTTGGAGAAGGTTGAAGAATCAGCAAGAAAGGGAGACCTTAGAGGGCCTTGGATACTAAGAAATGGAGTTTGAACTTTGTTTCCCAGTTAATTAAAAGTCACATTATTTTTTTTTTTAAAAGTAGGAATATGTTCATAACTATCATCAAATGTTAGATTAAGAGACCTAATGTTTGCAAGGTGATGCTTCGAGATAATTTGTCTCCACCTGTATGCTGCCTGCCTGATTTAGGAAGCATTTCCTTCTCCAGTTTACTTTAAGCAAATCCTAAACACCTGTTAAGACCTGTTTCAGTCCTAACAGATACTTTCAATAAGCATAATAGGTCTCTTTATTTTCGGAAAGTTCTGGCTTCTTTCTATTTGGTGATTTAAGTTATTGTATAAAGTTTATTTCCCTCAAAAATTTGTTCATTCCTAAGAGGCAGAGACCATGCTGAAATTGTGTATCTTTTTTTTACCAGACCTAATAAGTGACATTTTCTTTAAAAAAAAATTAAATAAGATTACAAGGTGACAAGTGCATGATTTTATAAGAGATGTCCTTAAGTTGCAGTTGTTTTGTAACACCTTTCTTGAGGACAGGTATGCCATATTAACATTTTGCAGTCAGTCACAGTGCTTAACGAACTATTGGATTTATTTAGTGAATACACACCTAAAGATTGATTCTATTCGTTGTTAATGTGTGGACTGTATTAGACAAAACGCCTATCATCAAAATTATAAAGTTACATTAGAAAGAGTAGAGTAAAGCCACTGTAGGTTTTACACAGAACTTTCTCAAAATCAGCTCATGATATCAAGAGTGAAAATGCTAAAACGTAAAGGTAAATCGACACTGAACTTGAGAGTCAGAGGATCCCGTCTGGGTCCAAACTTTGGGCGAATTACTTAACCTGTAGGTGCGCAGGATCTTCAGCAGGTTTTTCGCAGAACAAACGAGTTAATGTATAAGCTAGCACCTCTCATACTGCAAGCAAATACTGCTAGATTCGTTTCTTTTCTTTTCCCATATAAATGAGGGGAAAAAAATCAGTTATACTTAGAATGTTGTTGGGTCAGCGGGTATAGAAAACGCGAGAGGGTAACAGAACGGGAAAAGAAAGGGACACCGAGGCACCAAGCAGATTTGCCCATATCCTTTTATCAGTGTCTTTAATTTCCTTGATCGTGGGTCTCGCTCTCAGCCCAGCCCTCCTACAACACCTGTCCAGCCGGATCTGTTCACTACTTGGGTTTTCGTTTGCCCACTCAGTCCCCAAATCCCACCTTTTCCAGGCTCTTTAACCCTTCATCGCCCAGTTCAACCTGAAGAAAGTAGAGAAGCCAATCGACCCCGCATTCCCCTCCAGACTCAGCCTCCCGCGGCCTGGGGCTCCCCCCGCTCGCCCCTCCCGCGCCACCTCGGCGCCCCGCCCCGGCGGGGAGGGTGGGAGCGAGGGGAGGGCCTCCAGGTGAGGCGCGGACGCCCTAGGCCTCTCACTTCCGCCCAGGTGAGGGAGGGCGGACGCCGAGCCCGCCCGCCCGCCCGCTCCGGGTTCCCACCGGCGCCTCCGCCGGACCAGGTAAAGCCGGGGGCCGGCCGTGAGGGCGCGCGCTGCGCCGCGGGGACCGTGCGCCTCGAGCCGGCCAGCGCAGCTCTCCCTGCGTCCGGAGCCTCCTCCCCTGCCCCGGCGCGCTCTCCGCCCGCCCTCCGGGAGGACTGGGTACGGGAGACCGAGGGTGTCGCCGGGTGCTGGGCCGGGCCCACGGAAGGTGCGGGGCGCCGACCTCCTGCGTCCGGCCCGGTGGCCACACTCCCGTCCCCACCCCTCGGTGCAGGCTCGCCGGAGGCCGCGGGCAGCGAAGCCGCCCCGCCTCGGCAGGCCCTACCGGCCCTCAAATCTCGGCCCGAGTCTGTACCGGGAGTGGCCGGGATCAAATTTTGCACCCACATCGGTGCCTTCGCTTCGCTTCGCCCCCAGAGCTGGGCGAAGGCTTTTCCCAACCGGTGAGGGTGAAAGGAGTGAACAGGTGGTGGCCTGCTCGGGGTCCCGGAGCGGCGGCCCAGATCTCAGCTGAGAGGCGATTTGGCCCCGTCCCCATTTGGGCGCCTGGTCGTCACGTAGCTGAGTTCCCAGGCCGGTCGTCAGGCCTGGGCTCTGCTAGCCTCACTCTGTAGATGGGGAGGGCCAGGCGGAAAGTGCTCTGGCTCCAGCGTTTCGGGAAATTTCTGGATTTCTGTTTTAAGTCAAGCTCAGGAAAGTATTTTCAAATCTCCCCCACCCTCTCCAGAGCGCCTCAGCCCTCCTGGGACACCTAGCAGGCCAAATTAATCTCCCCCTGGAGTGTACTCTTGGCCCTTTGTCTTATCTCCAGATGACTCTTATCACTTTGGATTCAAGTTAGTTGTTTACTGGTTTGTCTGCGCGGTTAAGAGTGGACTTTAAGGGCCATGTTGCTATAGGCTGCTTCTCAGCCGTACTTAGAGTCTAGCCATTGGTAGGTGCGCAATAAACAGGTGTTTCTTAAATGAAGGAAGAAGCTTCCAGAGGCCTGGAATAAAAAGAAATCTGTTACACCGAGGGTGGTGATACCACGTCTAGGCCGTCCAAGCTCCTACTAGCTGCCAGTTCATTTGCACACAACTGTTTAAAAGAAAAGCTAGAGCAGAGTGGGAGTGAAAACTCAAATCGGTTCTTTTTGCAGCATCAGAAAAATTAGGTCGTGACTTTTAGCTAAAGTGAGCTTGACGTTTCTAGGCCCCTAACGACCTCTATAAGGATTATTAAAAATTTAAAATAATTAGAAAATTAATAAAGGAGCTGGATGGTGCTTTACAGATAGGATTTATGAAGAGATTTGCCCTTGCTAATTGAGATGCTATTAATGGTCGTGTGAGAAGAGCTTGACTTTGGAGTAATAGTTGTGTTTAAAGTTGAAAATAAATTGTATTAAGCTCTCATTTCTGTTTAAAGATGCCTTAGTAACTTCAAGTCATGTATTGATTTTTTTTTTATAACTATAAAGCTAAGATACTGTAGAAAAAATTGGAGAGAATTTTCAGAAAAGGAACTAAAAGCACACATCCACTTGCCATTGGAAATAAACACCAGTAAAACTATGATATATTGTCTTTTAGTTAGTATTCTTAAAAAGAAAAATCTGTATTTTTCCCATGATGAGTTCACTTTTAGAACCTGTGATTCTGAGACAGTGGTTCAGCACTCAGTAATCCTTGTATTTACATTTTTATTTAAAAGCACTTAATAATTATCCTTAAGCTAAACAACCAAGCAGTCTGAATTACCTTGCTTTGTTAAACTTTAACAAAAATACATTAGGTTGGGGAAGCTAAAGTGGGGTTTAATTTGTTTACTTAAGTTTTTGTTCACCTTGGTAGTAAACGTTGAGAAGCAGAACTCTTCCACCTTAATATTTGAGATTGCCTAACCATTCATGTGTACTCAGATGTTTTTGCATAGATTTGAATGCCTTTTTTAAAGTGCTTATTCTAGGTTCTGGTGCCAGTGGAGAGAAATTTAGAGCCTGTCAGTAGCCTTCCTCGTTGTCGGAATGGATCTGTGCTGAAGATGGAGAGACTGCTTATTTTTTTGCATTTGCACGGCTGTAGCCTGTGGGGTTTGGAGACCTGGCGTTGGGTTTACCCACAGTGTAACTCATGGCATGTCACTGGACTCTGGTCCTCTTTTCCCATTTGTAAATGTTCTACCTCACTGAGTTTGGGGAGGTTGAAATGAAATAAAGTTCAAGAATGCATCCTGTAAACTGCAAGCTGTTCTTCCACTTTTTGCTCCTCCAATGAGATGTTTAATTCTGATAAAATTAAGGAGTTTCTCTGCATTCATTGGGAAGAGCTCCAGTTTGGGAGTATGCTCATTCTGGTCCTTACTTTGATAAAAGGCATCGAAACTGTATTAGCTGATAAGCAGAGTCTTTGGTGAAAAACACTGTACAGGGATCTTAAAAAGCCTAGGTGAAAACTGCACTGTCAACATGGTTAGCCACTTCACCTGTGACTAGGCACTTGAAATAGGGGTAGTTGGGGTTGAGATGTACTGTAAGTGTAAATACACATCAAATTTTGAAGATTTGGTGTAAAAACCTAAATACTGCATTTTTATACTTACATATTGAAATGATAATTTTTATATATTGGGTGAAGTAAAATATGTAGTGGAAATTAACTTCACTTGTTTCTTTTTACTTTTCATGTGGCTACTAAAAAAATTATATATGTAGCTCACATTTCTGTTGAATAGCACTAGGATAGGATGTAGTATGAGTATGTTTATCCTAAAGAGGGTTTGGTTTACTGAAGCTCTTACATTCCTATTTACAAACTGATTTTTTTTTAAACTCTCAACTTTATAGGCCTCCCCACTCCCCCTTCCCTTGTATTCATTGCATTGGTGAAGTTTTTTGTTTTTCAGTCTTTTGAGAAATAACCACTTATTAATTACAAAGGGAAAATTTCAGCTAAAATAATTATTCACCTTTTTGAAGCCCACAAATATCTTAAATAATGTTGATTGAAAAGAGATGTTAGGGGGAGGGTATAGCTCAGTGGCAGACCACGTGCTTAGTATGCACAAGGTCCTGGGTTCAATCCCCAGTACCGCTATTAAAATAAATAAATAAATAAATAAGCCTAATTACCTCCCTTCATGATAAAAACAAAATTAAAAAAAAAAGAAAGAGATGTTAATACTAATAGCTACCATTTATTGAATGTTCACTGTGTTCCAGGCTGAATGCTTTATAATGTCTTATTTAATCCTTTCAATTGTAAATATTTAGAATTTTTTATTATAACTCTATTTTATAAATGAGGAGACTGAAGCATAGGGAGATTTAAATAGTTGGCCATAAGAACACAGAGCTGGTCCCAAGAGTATAACCCAGGTCTCTATGATTTCAAAGCTCATAAGCTGTAGATTCTCCCATATTTCAACAATTGGTTATTGAATAAATTGGAAAGAAGTTGGTTAGTGAAATAGACATTTTTTCTAATCCTGTTTTTGTTAGGAAATGCTCATCAACAGGAGACTGGGTGAATAAATCATGTGTTCCTCTATTTAGGAGTTGCAGTGGGTGAAAAGGAGCTGTATCTGTCAGCATAACTAAATCTTAAAAGTGTGAAGTTGAGCAAAAGCAGATTGTTGAAGGATAAACAAACAGTATAATTACCATTTATATAGTTTAAAAACCTGCCAAACAGTAATATTGCACACAAAGATAGTGTGTGTTTTAAGGATTTCAGATTTGAATTTTGTCTGTATTAATTGCATGCATTTGTGAAGCTGCCTTGGGGTTAAACAAAATTAGTAAAACCTCTGTGAAATGAGCATTGTCTAACGTTAGTCTTAAAAGAGCCCTTTGCTTTGGTACTCTGCACACCTTACCTGATTGGTAGATAGCTTACAGGCCCAGGCCTGCAGACTTTTAGGGGCAAACCTGTTTTCACTTAGCTTTAGCCCCTAATTGATGGGCATGGCTTTCATAATAGGGAATGGATAAGGCTTCTGCCTTGAGAAAGGCAGTCCGTTTCTGTGTTATTTTCTGGAGCTTCTAAGAAACCTCCAGGACAGAGAGATGAGTTAAGTAGATGTTGACCATTAGGTTTACAAACGTTGCCTCTCTACTGAAAATTTGAAATATCAAACTCATTTTTAAAGTAGTTATCTGCTGAAAAAGTCTCAACAGTTGACTTTCTTCCTCTCAAGGTGAAATTAATTCCACTCAGTGGCAGCTGTATCACCTTCCTCTGTTACCTTTTCCAAAGTGCTTTGCCTCTTGGTTTTGGTTTTTTTTTTTTTTTTTTTTGAAATTTTTTGAATTGTTTTCTGCATTTACGAACTCCAGATAATACATTGTTAAGAAGATAAATGAGATATTATACAGGATGACCCTGCATGGTACAGAGTCGCCACCAAAAAACTAGTTACTTGATTTAGTGACAGATAAAATGGATTTTGGGAAAAGGCCAAGAGAAGAAAGGAGGGTGAACATTGGCGGGAAGGGTATCTAAAGCATAGTTAGGCATATTTCACAATTTCTTAGGACTGTTTTGACACATGCCAAAGTGGCATGACTATATTTCTGGAGTGACATTAAGGGCATACAGTCTACAGTGTGGGGAGAATTGAACAGAATATTTGAGGTGGAAACTAATCATTAGTGAAAAATATAAATGCCTGGTTCTTTTCAGTGAGGGGCTGGTCCTCATCTATAAAATAGAGTTAATAAAAAATACTAAATATTTACAGTTGAAAGGATTAAATAAGATATTATAAAGCATTCAGCCTGGCACATGATCAGAGATCCAGAAGTGTGAAAATTGCCCAGATCTGGTTTTTTGCCTATCATCGGAGAAAACGCCCACCAACGGGAATACATAAGCAGATCATAAAACAGGTAACTTTGTTCTTATACAGTGGCTGAGCTACAGACAGAAATCGATACGAATTAACTTTGAATAGTTCAATGAGAAAAATTAGTATTTTAAATTTTAATGTTATCATTTATTTATTTATTTTTTGGTTTACTGTGGGGGAGGGGAGGTAATTAGTTTAATTCAATGGAGGTCCTGGGGATTGAACCAGGACCTCGTGCATGCTAAACATGTACTCTACTACTAAGCTATACCCTTCCCCCCCAAAATTAGTATTTTAGCTAACTGAACTATTCTGAGGTTAACATGGTCTCTTTCAGCTTCAATTTCAACATGTAAATGTCCAGCATTAAATGGACTTAAACATTGCCTTTGGCTTAGGCTCATGGCCCCCAAATATCAGGATGATTCTGGAATTTATATATCTGTTTACAAAATTCCAGGAGTATAATGTTGTGGCAGCAGCCAAAAATACAGTGTTATTTATTTATTTAAACATCTAAGGGGTTTAGAAAAGGCTTTGTCATTTGGCAGGGACACAAGGCCAAGACACCTGTCTTGAATCTGCACCGGGGTGGCAGCAGATGTGTATGTTTGTAGTTCAAGTGAAGAGCCACTAACACTCTTTGACTAGGAGAGTTTGTTTTGAATTTAATCAGTACCTCATAAATGCTGAGCTTTGATAATTAGACACAACTTGAGCTTTGCACTCCAAAGGAAACAATAAAAGTTAAAGCTGACCATAGACTTCCATTTTTGAATAACTTCTGAAATCATGACTTCATCTACAGGTAATAATTTTTATTTTTAATGGACATATTGTTGATTTACAATGTTGTGTTAGCTTCTAGTGTAAATGACTTTTAGGTTGTTCGGACTCCCTGGTTCCCTTGAGCTCTGGTTATTTGCTGTTGAGGAGTTAATGTGCAGTCTGATTGTGATCTGTCCACTTCATACCTGCAGTTAGAGGCAGACGACCTGTCCTTTCCCAGACAGAATCCCAGTAATCTTCTCTCAGTTTTTCAAGAGAGAAGTATAAGACGTCTTGTTAAATCACATTTTCAAAACAGAAATAGAAGGTTTTTTTAGTTTGAGAAAGAAGTATAAGGTGTCCCAGGCAGTTATTTTCTTGTGTGCTCTTGGGGGTCTGAAAAGTGTTTCTCAGGGTCCTTAATTTGCCTCTATTCTTCAACTGAGGAGGTTAATACATCTTTTCAATAAGTTTCCTTCCCCTCTAAATTTAAATCAAATTAGATTTCTAACTCTGCATCAGCTTTTCTCAAGCATTCCAGTAATCGGCGATGGTTAAGGGAATGGGTATTTTTGGAAAAAAAACACAACATTATAATTTCCTTCAGTCAAATTCTACAGTGAACCAAACATGAAACACTCATGGCACAAACTCTTGGATCAGTGACGGAGTGGAAACTGTACACAGTAGACCACTCGTTCTCTGGAGGCTGTACGGTTATGAGGACAGTGGCACACTGTGGTGTTTAATGTCTAGGCTCTGATCGATTGTAGGTAGCCTGTCTACAACAAGCTAGACTCAGTTTTAACCGTGTTTAAACAAAGCTGAAATTCCTTGCTGTCAGCCCTGTTAGTTTCTTAGCCTGGCCAAATAGGTCAAAGTTGTTTGGCTGAAGATTTCCCATGACCATAAAATGAATGAGACATAGGTTCTTTTCGGCATACATGCTGCCTCGCCCAGATGTTCAGCTGTTGAGTTATTGTATTTCTTCCTTCTGTCCTCTTATGTTCTTCAGGCTTTAGTGTCCTTCCCTAGATGTTACCCAACACCATGAAGTTGTAGTAATTTTCCAGGCCTGCTTTGTGGACATAGTTTAGCCTTTGTAGAATGTGAGTCATAGGGTTGGATGGCCAACCAGTTTCTAACCTTAGCCCTTGCTGAGGGATACTCTTCTACCACCATTGTTTCCAAAATGTGCAGGGTGATCCATTGCAAGGGTAGGAAGAGGACAGTAAAGTCTTGCTTTTTAGTTTTTACTTTACTCTCATGATGTTTCTATTTCATATATGTTTTTAAATACATGTGATATGGAGATATAGTAATAAATGTTTATAATTATACAAAAAATAAGATGAGCAGTCAACATATTTTTACTGACGGGAATGAGTGTTTAAAAAAGTTTGAAGACCACTAATCTATCCCATTACCAGAATCATCTTTTTAAATAGAAATCTGGACTCAATACTTCCCTACTTAAAAGCTTTTGATTACTTCCTGCTGCTTACAGGATAAAGACCAGTCTACTTAGCATTGTTTACAAGGACCCTCTCAAAATAGTCTGTCTAAACCAGTGCTTCTCAAACTATCAGTGGTGAAAATTTAGAGTACCCTGCCCCCTGCCATCTTTCAAGGACTGATATTTTTGTAAAATAAATTATTAGAAAAATGAAGTGTTAGAAAAATGAAATTACAATACAGTGTGAATCAAATTTTTATTCCTAAATTTAATAGATATACATGACTGTCTAGTCCATGATTTCTAAATGCTTATTCCTAATTTTGATATTTATCTCTTTCTGGGTCAAGCATCAACTCACAGTACACACTTGTGGTAACCCTGGTCTAAACTACTTTTCCTTTCTGCTACTTTTAGAGACCTTATAGTAGTTCATTTAGAGCTAGTTACTAGTCTCAGCGTCATGCACTTTTCCGCCTGTATGTGGTTGTTCTCAAATTGTGATCTCTGGGCTAGCTGCACCAGGATCACATGGGAACTTTATTAGAGATGCAAGTTCTCTGTGATGGCTTCTGACCCACAGAATCAGAAACCCTGGGAGTGGGCCCCAGAGTTTGCTTTTCAACAAGCCCTCAAGGTGATTCCGATGCATGCTCAAATTTAAGAACCACTAACCTAGGGCAGCCTTATATGTCATTCAAACTGGAGCACTTCTGAGCGTGAAATGGAGCACTATTAATAATGATGCTGGGTAATCTGAGGCTATTTTAGGCAAACGAGGACGAATGATCACTCTGCTTTTCATGCTATTTTTGTGTGTGTGTGTGTGTGAGAGAGGTGTCTAGGGTGTTCTCATTCCAGCTTTCCCAAACTTCCGCAGAAGGGGGAGTCACTCTCTTTTTATAATTTCTCTTTAGTACATGGTACACACCTCTGCTATGGTATGTATATGCCTTACAATGTAATTATCCTATAGTGTTATCATTATCTTGCTGCGTATCTGTCTTGCTCCAAGATTAGGCCATCTTCACCATTATTTTTTTGTCCCTCTTACTTTTCAAGTTATAAAAATAATACGTCCTTTTCAAATCTGTAAAGTAAAATAATACGTGCTAAAATCTGTAAAGTAAAAGTCTAATTTTTTTCTCCCCATCTACACTTCTACTTCCTGGAAGTTATCTCTATTACTCAGTTGATTATTTTTCTAAGTCTAGAAACTTATGCACACACAAGTATGTATATTTTTCCTTAACAAAATGTGCATATCCTGAAACTTACTGTTTTCCCTATTTAGTTGGGTACATTAGATAGTGTTCCTGTGCTAACACGAAGATTTGAATTGCCAAAGCATCCTCCCATGAATGAGACGTCTTACCCAGCACCAAACCTTACTCATGATTCTGAGGTTACAGGCAGGAGGCTCACACAGGAGCTAGGCACAAATATTCATTGCTGGTGGGCACAGCTTCCAAAGAATGTCATTTTCTCATCATATTAGGACATATTATCAACATGCTTAAAATACCTACTTCCTATAAATTTACATTAAGTCATTTATAAATATATTTCTAACAGACATTTACTGCAATTTATAATGTGCTTACAGAAGTAAAATTCAACCTTGGGACACATCTTTTGTTTTGGGTTCCCAGACAAATTCTGAACAATATACACAGAAACAGTTTCTCAAAGAAAGCTCTTTCTGTTGGGGGGATCCAGTGGTTTATACTACATTAGTTACTCAAATAGAAAATGTCTGTGATTATCTCCCATCTTCCAGCCAGCCATGCCGCATAAATCCATACGTTCTCAGATTATTTACAAAAGCAATTAAGACATCAGGCATTTCCTGACCTTTTAAAATGAGGGACTCTGCTATCTATTAAAAACCTTCAGCTTGTTTGCAGGGAGGTCTGGTATCAAGCTGGGAATCCCTAGCTGAAAGACTGAGCCACAGGCTTGCTGTTAACCATTTCCTTCCCATTCCTGTTTCAGTACATTCCGGCCGACTTTAATATTTTAATGACTGATTGCTTTTGATTGTTTGATTGTTATTAAAAACTGCAGTATATATCTTGTACACACATCTGTGTGTCCTTTTGCAAGTACTTCTTTAGGAGAGACATTTAGAAGTAGATATTTGGGGTAGAAGAGGATATAAATTTGATATATTGATAGATATTTCTAAATTGCTCTCCTAAAAGATGGTGCATATTTACATTTCCACCTGTTCTTCCATGACATCTAGAGTATAGGCTGCTATTTGGATATTCGTTTTAAGGGTTGCACAGTTGAGATGCTGAGCACATTAGAAGTGTTTCTGTGATACTCCATTTAGCAGTTCTTTTGGTAGTTCTCATGGAATCCAGTGAATATTTGGGTGGAATACGTGGACCCTGTATCAATAGCAAAGGCATCCCTTACTGGTTTTTAATACGCTTTCTCTCTTAGTGACCTTGAATTACAAGATAAAGATTGCATTCAGCAGCTGTATCTAGGAATGATGTAAGAACATTTTGACTGCATAGTACTCATGTTTCTTTAATGGTTCATTACAACAGTGCACCAATAGTGGAAATGACCACTGTGAAAATGCCATTTTGATCATAGCAAGGAGTTTGCTAGCTTTCTGAGTTTTGATAACATTACATTGTAGGCTAGTTTGAGCAAATCATTGGAATTAAAAACATTATCCATGGAAAATACCATACTGGGTGGTTACTTCTTGGAGACTCTCAGATGACCAGTCTGGGATTATTTGTAGAGCTTGAGTTTTTTCCCCCTAATCTCTCTACTATCTTCTTGATTACTTAATTTGGATGTTCTTTTCCAGCCTAGGATCCTTTTTTAAAAAAATTAACTTCTGGTTGATTTATTATTAATAAGTTATTAAAGTATAACTTATGTACAATAAAATGTAACAAAAATAGATCAATGAATTTTGACACACATCTGTGTAAACAGTACTCCATTCAAAACGCAGAACATTTCTATCACTCTAAAAAGCTCCCTCAAATATCTACCCAGTCAACTCCTTTCCACTTGCCTATGTAAACTAATCTATAATTATAGATTCAACTTCATATGAATGGAATCATACAATCTATATCCCTGTCTGTCTGTTTTCTTCCCCTTAACATACTATTTTTGAGATTCACCCATGTTATGTGTATCAGTAATTTTTTCTTTTTTATTTCTGAGTACTTTTATCTTTTATATCATAATTGATTTATCCATCTGTTATTAGACATTTGGGTTTTTCTAGTTTGGGGCTTTTATGAATAAAAATTCTTAGAACATTCAACTACAAGTCTTTTTGTGGGCATATATTTTCACTTCTCTTGGGTAAGTATTTAGGAGTGGAAGTGCTGAGTCATACAGTAAGAGTAGTTTTAAGAAACTGCCAAACTATTCTCCAAAGTGTTTGTGCCATTTTACGTTTCTAGTAGTGAGGTATCGGAGTTCCAGTTGCTTCATATCTTTGTCAACACTTCATGTTGTCTATTGTTTTGCTTTCTGGTTTCAGCCATCTTAGTGGCTGTGTAGTGGCACCTCATTGTGGTTTTAAGTTGAATTTCCTGAGTGAAGACTTTTGATGGAGAATGTTCTTGAGGTTTTCTTTAATTTTTCTGTAGGATTATAGACTTGTATACACCAATGGTAAATTTTTTTTTTTGTATTTGAAATTTTTTTTTTTAGGTTTCTTTAAAAGTGACTGAAGATAATAATTCAAAATGCCTGAAAATCCTGCTACAGGTATACTAGCTATATACTTCCATCATTAAGTTAATTAATGAATCAAAAATGGAATATAAGATGGGATTTAACTTGTACTCTGATTATCCTTCTTCAAACAAGATAAACTGCAGGTCCTGCAAGTTCTCGATCGCTTGAAAATGAAATTGCAGGAGAAGGGTGATACTTCACAGAATGAGAAGCTGTCTATGTTTTATGAGACACTAAAGAGCCCTCTCTTCAACCAAATACTTACACTTCAGCAGTCCATCAAGCAGCTGAAGGGGCAAGTAAGTTACCAGTCCGGGTTTTACGTTTTGATATATTCAAACCAGCAAAGAAAGATAGGACGAGATAGATACAAACTACTCTTAATTCAGCAAAGAGACTGTACTGGGACTTGTGACCTGTGAGTAGCATTGGCATGGGTAGTTTAAACATGTAGGTAATAAATTTTGTGTTTGGCTTCAGAATATGATTTTTGTACTTATTTATGGAAAGGTCAAATGCTTTGAGAATTCTCTACATTTCTTCAAAATTATGAAACAGTAGCATAAATATATTTTCTTCATGAAGTCTTTTCTAGCATGAAATGATTATGCCCTTGTAGGATGTTACATATTTATACCTCTGAATAATTATCAAATATTTATCAAATAATTATCACCTAAATATCAAGTGTCATGGATATTGTGGAAGCAGTATGTCTGGTGTTTTATTATTTGTGTTTTCTCCACTACATTTAGCATAGTACCTGAACTCTTGCAGGCTCTAAGCACATGGTTGTTGAATTATAAGACACATAGCACCTCTGCTTGGAGTGATATAAATGAATAGTTTTAGATCTTGGTTGCTGTGTCTTGGGGTCAGAGATGGCAAATTGATTTTAAATCATCTATTCTAAAAGCTGAGCTTGAATGAGCTATCCTAAGATTAAATTTGGGCAGAATTTTAAATGTGATTAAAGATAATGTAGCAAGAGTTGTGAAGTGAAAATTAGCAAAATTTGGGAAAAAATGTTTTTTGCTGACAAACCAAAATGCCTATCCATAAATATTTAGCAAGTGATTTGTATAACTAATTAAGGATTAAACTCTGCACATATGTCTTTCTGTGAATTTCTTTCTGTAGATCAGAATTTATACCATAATTTTAGCATTCCCCATATTGAAACTAAGGTTTCTGTATTCCCTGATCATGGAATGAGTATGTCACAACAGTGAATGTTATTGGTAGCAACAGAAATTGGAAAAGATTGCTACAAATCTATCACTTGTACTGGACTAAGAGTGGACTTGACCAACCACTTAATCATTATTAACAATCTTTTATATTTATATAGTTTGCAGTTGTTATATAAATAATCATATGTTATCTATTCAATTATAAAATCCCTGTGATTTTTTTTCCTATCAGCGTTTTTATAGCGTTTCTATGGGTGTTGATTTTTTCTATGATGTCCTATTGACATTTTTTTTTTGGGGGGGGGGGAGTATGGGGAGGTAATTAGGTTTATTTATTTTATTCTTGGAGGAGGTACTGGGGATTGAACCCAGGATCTCATGCATGCCAAGCATGTATTCTGCCACTTGAGCTATACCCTCTTCTATTGACATTTGTTCTTGATGTTACCTTTATTCTATTGTGTTGGCACTTGTATCAGTGAATGATTTTTTTTATTTGTTTGTTTTTTGGTGGGGGGGATGTAACAGGCATTTATTTATTTATAATGAAGATACTAAGGATTGAACCTATGACCTCATGCATGCTAAGCATGCATTCTACCACTGAGCTAGGCCTTCCCCGCTAGCCAATGATATTTTGAAAATTAACCTCTATTTTCCTGTTCCCATAATTACAGGATTTTCCCTCAGTTTTTACTAATGCTTAAATGGCTCTGCAACTCATTTGCTATTAATCTCGGGCAAGTTGCTTAATCCCTATGTGCCTCAGTTTTCATGTTCACAAAAAGAAATAAGAATATTTTCTAGAGCTATTGTAAGAATTAAATGAGATAATATGGAAGAGTTTTGGTATAGTACTTTGCTTATAGCAAGCACTTAATAAATACTGAGTTTTTAAATTATATACTACCTGCAGCTCTATTGTGGCTCCCCACATGGAAATGTATGGATAAATGCAAAAGGAAATGTATGGTTAAATGCATGTATATATGACTGGATGTGTCTGTATGTGAAGCATAATGAGCTGTTGAACATGCTATTAACATGAGGTAATGGTAGAAGGCAGGAAATGAAAACAAATTTTAGGCTGTTAAACATTTTGAGTAATACTAAATAAAAAAGTATAGCGTTATAAACACAGATCCATGTATCTGTATCTTATTTCTTGCATGTGTATATATTTAACACAATTATACATGCGATGGGCAAAATATAGTATTTAATGAATAGAAATTTTTTTATCTATAGGTTTCTGTTAATAATTCTCTTGTTTTTTGCTCCAACAGCTCAGCCACATACCCTCAGATTGTTCAGCCAACTTCGACTTTTCTAGGAAAGGTTTATTGGTATTCACGGATGGTGCCATTACTAATGGAAATGCCCACCGGTCCTCTAATAACTTAACTGTATCTGGGCTGTTTCCTTGGACTCCAAAGTCAGGAAATGAAGATTTTAACTCAATCATGCAACAGATGGCCCAGGTAAAGTTATATCTTGTCATGGGAATACTAAGTTTTATTTTTCTTGTTACAAGTTAAAAAAGAAGCATATGCTCACTCTTTTTGCCTTTAAAATGTGTTACTCTGTGTTTTGTTTGTGTTTTTATATTGTTAGGAGGAATTGATACTATTTTCAAACCTGTGTGTTAGTAATTTATTCTTAAATTACGTAAGGAAAATACCCATGAGTGTGGTGAGGAGAGTTTTTAGGACAATGACTCTAATCTGGTACATCTGTACACTTGTTAAGAAAAAAATTCTAATGATTTTGCTCATAGGAAGAAAATTAATATGTCTACCAGAAGTGATGTAACTCCTTTGAAACTTTTTAATTTTGTATCAAGATAGACTTAATGGGCATTTTAACTAATATAATATGGAAAATCTAGAGAAACATTTGAAAGAGTAACCTAGTTTTATCCTTAATACCTATTAAAAATTAAATAATAGATGATTGCATTTTTGGATGTGTTTGTCCACCTTGCCTTTCAACAAGTATCCTAAAAAGTGAAACTTGAGTTTGAAAATTAAAAAGAACCTGTTTAAGATGTGATAGTTAAATAATGTTCTATACCTAATTCCTTTTTTGATCTTATTGCTCTATCCCCTTAATTTGATTAATAGTTATTTTTATGCGATGCTTTTATTAGTTGATTGCTTTTATGAAATTCTCATGTATTAAATACAGTTATTAACCAAAGCAATAAAATACTTGTTTGTCACAAGTAGATCCATTTAAATGGTGGCTTTTCCGTAATTGTTTGAATTAACCTAATAAAATGGAATATAAATTCAGCACAATGGAATTAAAGACAAATTAATCACTATAGAATTAAAAACAGTCCTACAAAATGCAGCTGGTTCTGACTTACGGCTCAACACTAGCATTTTTTTTTTTTTTAACAAGTCTAATTTGCTTTCCTCATTTAAAAATACGTTTTTCTTTTAGAGAACTTAAAGAAATTCAGTGTAAAAAGTACCGTAGAATTTACTGTGGGAAAAGACATTTTTCTCAGGAATTTTCATCCAGCTTGGGATTCATCTCATGCTGTGAATGAAGTGTGAAAATACCTCTCTAATTCCCTGAGGCTGCAGAACACGGCACGTGCCCTCTTATGTTCTACTGAAAATGATCAAGTGAGAGAATTTCCAGGAATAATTTACCACTGAAATGCTGAGTTTATTTGGTTTTACAGAAATGACTTAGGAGAAGCTATTTTGGGGGCTGTTCACAAAGTAGAAATTACAGTTCTTCAGAAAGGATATGTTGGTTAAATGCCTACTTCATAGACTTTTTTTTTTTTTTTAATTTCCCTTCATTAGGGCCGGCAAATTGAATATATAGACATAGAACGGCCCTCAACTGGAGGCCTTGGATTCAGCGTGGTGGCCCTTAGAGGTCAAAATCTGGGAGAAGTCGATATCTTCGTGAAGGAAGTGCAGCCAGGGAGTATTGCTGGCAGGTGAGGAAGATGTTCATTTTGTGTTTTGCTAATTCTTTTCTGACAATTCTGAAAACATTATTATAAAGGGACTGAGAAACCAGTAATACAAAAAGGACAGTGCAGCTAATACTTTCCCCCTTCCTGTGTGCTTTTCAGGCCTTTTGCAGGTGTTCTCACATACACTCGTGGCAGCACTCTAGCTAGTGGTATCATTACTCCATTTTATAGATGAGAAGGCTGAGTCTCAGAGAGGGTCCGTGGGTTACCTATAGTCACAGAGCTGTTAATGCTGGAACCATGATGTGATTCCAAGACTGTCTGACAGCAAAGCTGGTGCTGTTTCTACTCCACCACACTCTCTCACAGTTGAACATGATATTTTATCTATGGTCTGATCCATAAGATGGGCATATTGAAATTCACATTCTGCATACTATGTTGTTTATTAAACTTGAGACTATGGCGGCTTTTTTGGTGGTCATATCACACTAGTCAATATTTCACTTATTGTCAATAAAAAGCCCTCTCTAGTCTATGTGATTTCCCTCTCTGTTACGCTTGTGCTTGGGTTTTATTTTTTTAAGATTTGTGTGCAAGACGTATTTTGTCTTTTTTTGTCTTTTTGATTACAGGTCTTTAGTTTATTACCCCTTTAACAAAGCACACTATTCATTATATTACTACTGCCTGTTAGAAAAATAGCAACAGTAGCATAACTAGTATTAAAAAAAAAAAACAACTCAATCAATAATATAGTTTTGAATTCACATTCTATTCATTGGGGATCAGTTCTAGTCTCCCCAGCTGAAAATTCTGAAATAATGAATTTCTATGACTTTATTCTGCCATCTAATGTAGCATTTCCTCATGTATGTTCAGAGGAGCCATAGCAGTGGTCGGCTGTATTTGAGAAACTATCCTCATGTTCTTGGAGATTAGGTGTATTCTGGCAAACTTAGACAATCCAGGGTAAAGCTGGACTTAGGGTCACTTGACATTACCTTCCTTAATGCTATGAAGTCCCATGGCAAATGCTTCCTTAATGCTATGAAGTCCCTTAACACTGATTGGCTTAACTTCTCTTTTTAACTTTTTAAACTTAAAACTCATTATTGGGATATAATTCACGTAAGCGTCACTATTTTAAAATGTACAATTCAGTAGTTTTTAGTGTATTTTAAATGTTGTCAACCTTTTTTTGGTGAATCCTTATGTCTCAGTTATCTGGACTAATAAGTGTGTAATTATAAATTGGGGTGAACACTTCCAAAAAGAAGAGTTTGATATTTGAGTGTGTAAAGACCCTTGACCAATGCTGAGGAGTCAGGTCTCTACCTAGGGGCAGTGATGCTTGGAGGGAAATTTGAGAGGAGACAGTGGGGTCTGCAGAGAGCAGAAGGTGTCAGGGAAAGGAATAGAAAGACCTTTCACCAGTAGCCCTATGGTGAGATGGAGCACACTCATATCCTTGGAGTGTGTCTGATATTTGTCTGGTGTGGTAGCTAGTGCAAGATAGTGCAAGAAGGGGCTGGAGAGAGGTAGGGACCAGCCATGCAGGACCTTCTAGATCATGGTCTTCATCATCAGTTCTTTCTTCTGAGGACTTTCCACGTAGAACTGTTATTTTAGGAGCTTGCCTAAGTCCTGGTAGCTCTCAAAGTCTTGGAAATCCATTATTTCTGAATGTTGCAATGGAGAGACAAGAACTAGTCTCCCCTTGAATGGGAAGTGTGAATTTAATCATATATTTGGTATGAGAGAGTTAAATTATAAATAATAGTAGCAGTAAAATGAATTCAATTCAACTTTGGAATGTATTATAATCATGTTCTCCAGGAGACTTCTCTGCAGCTTGTTTATTTTGGGTTGAGCATATATCCTGTAGGCAGATACTAACTGGAAAGCAATGAGGTGTCTTGGAAGTCTATAGGGTAGAGGGAAAGGTAGGTTAAAATAGGTTGATTTCCAGAAAATAGAAAATTTGAGTGTGAGTAAATTAAGGATTAACTTATGCAAAATGAGTTATTTTAGGATCTAAAAGGTTCCAGAGTAACTCATTCATTTGGGATTAAGAAATTTCCCTTAATGAACAAGCTGTGAATAGGACTTGAGGTGAAGAAGTTAGAGAAAGGAGGACCACTGGAGATGGGAAAATGGAAGTGATTCCTGCATATTGTCCTACAGTGGTCATATTTAAAAATAAATGTTTCTTTAGGACTAGGGAAAAGTTCACAAGCAACACTCTCAATTTTAAAAATATATATCTCAAAATTAGGAAAAACATTATGAAAGTAATACATGCCTATAAAAGAAAACTATAAAATACAGAAATATAATAACCGCCCCCACAAAAAGAAAGTCTCTTGGACTTTGCCCACCCTGAGACAACTAGAAAATACATTAGAATGTTTTCTTTTTAGAAAGACAAGGTCTTACAGTATAAATAATTTTATTCTTTAATATAACATAAATCTTTCCTAATATTAATAAAAGGATGTATAAGCAACATTTTTAATTCTACATGCTCTATTGTGAGAGCCACCAACAATTTTGGCATCAAAAATTGAAATATCCAACTTGTTGGTTCTAAAGAGGAATCTAAACGTATGAGTCCTTGTCCTCAGAAAACTTAAAATCTAATAGGGAAGGATTTAGCTAGCTCTGCCTACAGCTTCTTGGTAATAAATGAATGTTCAGTGAGTGATAAACAAGTGGTTCAGAGCACCAAGATAATGAGGTAAGTGATGAGGAGAGAGAAACACTCAGTTATAACGTGGCTGAATTTGGCTGTGCAGAGTGGAAGGGTGTTACAGATGGAGAAAACCATTTACACAAAAGCAGGAAATGCCAGACATGTTTGAGAGGGAAAGAGTAAATCAGAATAGTCAGAAAAGGGGTTATGTAGGGAGGAATCCAAGTGGGAAGAGTACTTTGGGACCAAATCTAGAGGCCTTTGAATACCAACCAAGCTTACATTATGTCCCGGAGGTCAGAAGTTAACAAATTCTGGTCCATGATGAAGTGTTGTTGAATCTGCTGTGACCTGAGAAAAAAGAAGGGCAATATAATGGAATTTTCATAATTCTAAATTTATGAATTAGACTTCTCTGTTCTGAGATAAATCCCTTCTCAGGGAGATTTTTTATTTTGAAGGTTAAAGATGTTCTTTTGTAAAACTACGAGGACAGGAGTTTGTTTTCTTTCTTTTGACTCTTTCCTTATTGGTCAGTAACCATAGATAATGAAGTATTTTTGAGTTGGGAATACAAGCATGAAAGAGAGCCTAGAAAAATAAACCTTGAGGAATTTTGCAAGTTAGGTTTTAGGTACTAGATAAGGATGGTTGTTACTGGGAATAGAAAGGAGGAGATGGGTGGATGTAAGAGAGATAAAGAGGGCTAAGAAAGAATGGTGATAATGGAGAAACAGGAAGAGGAGGAGGGGTGTTTAGGAGATAATACAGTCAAACACAGTAAATCAGAGTAAATCCTACTCTTAGTATGCACTTAAATTATGGTTTAGAGTCAGACTACTTAGATAAGATGCTAAACTTGTCCAGGCTTTAATTTCTTGCATTTAACTAAGTACTTTAAAAGGTGATTGTGAGGGATAAAAAGGAGATAATTCCTTTAAAGCATTTAGCCTAGTACCTGACTCATCTCAGTAAATATTAACTATAATAGTGCTTTTTTTCCTTAAGATTTTGCTAATTAAAAAAAAAAAGTCCCTCCTTCCTTGGTTAACAGTTGGGAGATTGGTGATTGGGATAGAGTGAAGGGCTCAGATATAGATTTGGAAATAATCTCTATTGATTTTTTCAAGGAGAGTTTGTCCTCTATTGACAAATGTTGGAGAAACGAAGGACAATGGAGACGGGGTGAATCTGCTAGAGAAGAGGCTGTGGGTGAACATAGACCCCTGTGCGGTGTGTGTTGAAGTCAGATTGGAAGGGCTTCAGGAGCACAGGGCTGGTGCAGCAATGCAGGCAGTGTCCATACTTGTAAAACCTTAGCAATGGGGCCCTATAAGTTGTTTTTGCTTATTTTTCTAGCCAATGGCTTTTAAAGTGTGTGTGTGTGTGTATGCACTACTTAATTGATTAATTAGCTAATAAGTGCTTTGGTAGAAAGCACTCTGAAGACCTCTGTTATATAATTAAATAATTATTTGACTGAATGTTCTAAGTGAAGTAGTACCATAAGAAATAAACTACTTAACTTGAATAATAGATTTTAAAAAATCAGGCTATTATATCACTTAAAATTTTCTTATTTCATCAAGGGATCAAAGGTTAAAGGAAAATGACCAAATATTGGCTATTAATCACACGCCTCTGGATCAGAACATTTCCCATCAGCAAGCCATTGCATTATTACAACAAACCACTGGATCTTTGCGTCTGGTTGTGGCCAGGGAACCAGTCCACACAAAGAGCAGTGCTCCTGCCAGCCTAACTGATGCAACTCTGCCTGAAACAGTGAGTTGCAAATTTGGAAAAATACTTAGTTTTGAATTATGCCATTGATTTTAAGAAGTGTAAAGACATTTAGAAGGTGTCATTTTACTTGTCATAGTTCAAAAAAGATGATTATATCACCAAATGCAGCATTAGCATATTAAACAAGGTATTTCATGGAAGGTTTTTGTTTTGTGTTTTCGATGTCCTATGGTTCTCCTTATTTAAGGTTATTTAATATACAGGGCAGACTTGTAGTATTGGGTATAATTTGTTTGATGATGGAAAGAGTTCCTTGGTGATGTAGCCACTTAATTAAGCTGAGAATTTTTATTTGAGATTTGCTGTTGAGTATCTTAAGTAAAAATTTATTATTTCAAAAACATTTTTATAAATTATATTGGGTGTTGATGACTAAATTATTGATAGCACATAATTATAGAATTTTTTTTTCATGTCAAGATGTGTACTGAACAATTAAAAAAATAAAGGTTTGTATTTCCTTTGGGAATCTTTAAACTTGCTTTATAACATTTTACAGATTTTGGCCTGCATCTTCAGAACTCAAGCTAATAAATCTTATTTTCTTATAACACTAAGTGCTAGCTGATTTATTTCATTTTCATTCATTGGGACAAAAGAAAAAATGGACTGTCTGGGTACAGTACAAGGTCACAACACAAATTAATGTATAGACATTTTCCCTGTTGTAATCAGTAATATTTATACAGCACAATTTACATAATAAATAGAAGCAAGCAAAGTGGGAAGTCACTTAGCACAGTGGTTAAGAACAAGGGCTCTGGAGCCAGGCGAAGGTGGGTTCACATCCAGCTCTTCCACTTCGCAGCTGAGCCTCACTGGGCATGTGCCTGGACTTCTCCATACCTTCGTTTCCTCATCTGTTGCTTGGAACTAAGAGCAGTGTCTACTTCACAGAGGTTGTGAGGATTAAATGAGAATGCATGTGGAGAGCTAAGCACAGTGCCATAAGCACTCCACGAATATTCACTACTATCCCTAGTTCAGGCATATTTTGGCAAACATTGTTGCTTCCCAGATACTAGATGTTGTTCCAGATGTGACTTTATTAAATATTCCCAATATTCCTGGTTATTTTAACATTGCGTAGTAACTTTCCCACTTAGTATAACAGAAAAACTAAGTAATATGTATGCTCTAATATCCTGTGGGAAGAAACTTGCTCTGTAGTTGCGTTATGTGAACTTAACGCACATGTCTGATGGAAGTCTGCTACATAGAGGAAAAATGCTTTTGTCTCTTAGTCCGATTTGTATAACCCTATTGCTCATATCTCCACTGGGGCTTCCCTTTCCTCTCCTTCATAAGAGTTCCCTAAATTAGTCTTGTCACTTTGTGTCCTCCTCACCGTATCATACTTCACATTGCTGCCAGATTAGTCTTTCTAAACCACTGCTTTGTTCCTGTCATTCCTTCTTCTAAAAACTTCCATTTTCCCCACTTATCTGAGCCTAGCTTTGCTCTTAAATTTCCCTTTTGCTTGAGTGTCTTTTTTTTTCTGTAGAGCAATTAAACTGCTACCTTTTCCTTGAAGCTATTCATAATTTTTCATTGGATTTGATCTCTTTTCTCTGCCCCCTCCCCATCTTTATAATACTTTGTGATTCTCTTTCAATTCAGATAAACACGTACGTATTGGTTCCTACTATGTGCTGGGCACTATGCTAGGTATCAGGCATGGACTGAGGAATGAAACGACATGTTTCTGTCCTCTTCAAGCTACAGTGTCTTATGAGCCAGTATTCTGTCTTATATTTTAATTGTTTATGTTTTAGTTTATCTCTCTATTGGATTATAAAATCCTTAAAGGCAGGGACCGTATGTATCTCTGAGCCTTTAGAAAGTTGACTTGATTAATTGTACAAATGTTAAATTTGTATCTGTTACTTTAGTAATTACTGTATTGGGAAGCAGAGAATCTATGTATTTTACTAACACTTTGGTTCTTGCTATTAATTTGTAGGTTCATTGGGGCCGTATTGAAGATGTTGAGCTCATTAATGATGGCTCTGGATTAGGTTTTGGAATAGTTGGAGGAAAATCAAGTGGTGTAGTTGTGAGGACTATAGTTCCTGGAGGATTAGCAGATCGAGTAAGTTAACCTTTGATTTCATTTTGGTTGTATGCAATTTAAATTATATGGCTTGAAATGTAATTTTATATTATGGGTTACTAGGATATATGATTATATAACCAAAATTTAAGTATAGCTAAGAATGTTTTTTTTTTTCTCAATAAGTATTAATATACACTCACTCTGCTTTATTTTAAAAAGCTCGTAAATCAACATTTTTGGGGTATTTTTTTGGCCTGTGATTGACAGTCTCCTGGATTCAATCAGAGGACAGTATTTTTTTATTGAAAAGAATCATTCATGAGTATTGCATTCTGAATATATTTTGTTTTCTCCCACTGTATCTTTCAAGGGCCTAAATGTTAAAATCAGATGGTACAGTGATTACAAACTTTTATTCCAATATTGCATGTGGTAAATTTCATTATAATTACAATTTTCTGGTATTATAAATAAAATACTACCCTTCATTATTTAGCAGTGTTTAAACTGAAAGTGGGCCGTTTTAAAACTTACCAACTGTTTGACTTAATTTTACATTGAAGAAAATGTTAAATGCTACATTTAGCTTTTAGAGAGTGGTTTAGAAATTTGGTTATGAAGCTACTTCATAATGAGTTTATACTATATAAACTGTCCATGCTAATCAGAAAAGTATGTAAATTTTACTTATTAATGCCCAGTTACATATAAATTTATCCCATCTAATAAACATAAAATAAAAATGAACTTGCTGTGCACATGCAGCTTAGAGGCAAGTTCCTCAGCTCCCCATTTCTAATCAAGATTGCTCCCCCTTATACAAATGGTGGAGCTACTGTCATTCCTATTTTCCTTTCTGCAGCTAAGTATTTATTTAGAGAAATGGCTCTCAGAGTTTTGTCTATGGGCCCCTGAGTGTCCCTGAATCTCTTGCAGGGGGTCTGTAAGATCAAAACAACTTACGTAATAATGCTGAGATGTAAACCCTTTCACCACGTTGACGTTTGCACTGACGACGCACAGGCACTACTAGACTGAAACTGCTGGTCCCTTAGTGTGAAACAGGGCAGGGGCGCCAACTGTAGTAGGAGTCGTCGTGTTCTCCTCTGCCATGTGCTTGCCACAGAAAAGGAAAAAGTGCCAGTTTCACTTAAGAAAGTGCAACAAAACTAATTTGAGTAAAATTTGACCTTTAAGTGCGTGTCTTTCTACTGTTGTGGGATGAAGTGGGGTGTCCCATATAAACACTTCTGCCATATACTGAAGTCTGGTGATTGTCTTGAAGAAAAACATTTATGAGACAAACCAGCCACTTTTTAATATGGAGCAGCATTTAAATTTTTAAAGTTTATTTTATTTTTTTATTTTTTTCCTTTAATTCAAGAATTTTTTTGAGATCTAATTTTTTGGAGATACATTATTTTAGTTTCAGGTGTGCAACATAATGATTTGATATTTCTATATACTGTGAAATGATCACCACAATAAGTCAAGTTAATTTTTTTTTCTTGTGACAAGAATTTTTAAGAGCTACTCTCTTAGCAACTTTCAAGTATACAATACAGTATTGTTAACTATAGTCATCATGCTGTAGTTTATATCTCTATGATTTACTTATTTTATAGTTAAAAATGCATACCTTTTGACCTTCTTCATTTTGCTCCCTCCCTACCTCCTCGCCACCTCTGACAAACTACCAATTTGGAAAAGCATTTTTAGTTTTGAAAGAATATCTGACAGAAAAATTATGATTATTTAGACTTCAGCATTTGGTAGACATTTCCTTGAAAATGAATGAAGTGAGCCTGTTACTTCAAGGGAAACAGCTGAGAGCATTTGTTGCTGATGATAAAACTTGAACTTTCAATCAAAAATTAGAATTTTGGAGAATTTGTGTTTTACCATAAAATTGAAAATTCCCAACATTTACAGCCTTCTCTGATTAGATTATTAGTGATCGTAAGCAGCATGATTTTTTGATATTGAATAATGAAATATGTTATTTTTGGAAGACCTGTATAACTCTATGAATCAATATTTTCTATAGACCAGTGTGAGACATGACAAAATAATAGGTTAAAAATCCATTCAGAATTTAATACTGAGCAATAGATTGTAGTGAAACAGTATCTGAAAGCTTACTGATGTAGTTTCAGATTCCAGATTGCAAACAATCTTTAAGAAACTGCCACTTGTCAAATTTTGGTGACAAGAATCATCAAAGAATGGGCTGAAAGGAAGGACTATTAAAATATTCCTCCATTTTCCAACTATATATTTGACTGAGGCCAGACTTTCTTTATATACTCAACCAAAACAACATATCTCAACACACTAAATGCTGAAGCAGATATGAAAATTCAGCTGTCTTCTTTTAGGCCAGACATTAAAGAAATGTGGGAAAAAAAAATCTCTTTAAAAATACCACTCTTCTCACAATTTTTTTGTTTTAGAAAATATAGCTTTTTAAAATAAAAATATATACATCAATGTATAAAACATATATATTAATATGCTACATGTCTTAAATATTTAAAAAATTTCTTAGTGCTACTTTCCAATTCAGGAGCTATCAACAGATATCAGCAGAGAGAACCACAAAAACAAAAACTCAGATTCTCAATAAATTTTGAGACATAATTGATACATAATAAATTGCACATATGCAGTTTGACATGTTTACTGGCAAGTCTGAAATCTGTGGGGCAGACCAGCAGACTGGAAACTCAGGCAAGAGTTGATATTGCAGTCTGGACTCTGAAATTTTTAGGGCAGATTGGCAGGATTTCTGTTACAGTCTTCGTGCAGAATTTTTTTTTCTCCAGGAAATCTCACTTTTAGCTTCTAAAATCTTCAACTGATTAGATGGAGCCCAGCCACATTACCAGGGGTAACATCCTTAGTCAACTGATTGTAGATGTTCATTACATCTGGAAAATACCTTCACAGTAACTTCTAGACTAGTGTTGGATCAAACAACTGGGTACCATAGCTTAGTGAAGGTGACACACAAAATTTAACCATGAAACCATCTATCACTACAGTCAAGATAATGAACATATCCATCACCCACAAAGATGTCCTGTGCCCCTTGGTAATCCCCATTCCTCCATCTTCAGTTATTTTTAAGAGTGTAAAAGGGTTCTGAGAACAAAAATTTTGAGAATGGTCATTTTATGGGTCTTCAGAATACATCTTTGGCACAAAACAAATAATAACCTTTAAGGGTTTTTTGAAAAGCATTGAAGTCCGAAGAGAGATGAGATATTGTGGAGTATTTTGACATATTTTCCCACCCCTACCCAGCTCCCTTTAGCAATTTTCATAGGCTTATTTGCTAGGGTAGCATTTTTCAAGATGCAAAGTGGAATAGTTGTTATGAAGAACAAAGGGTCAAATAAATTTAGAAAGTACAAACTTAAACAAAATCAAATAGATTTCCTTACTGTAAGAATTTTCTGAGCTATTAATATCCTAATGTGCCTTATGAATTTTCACAAGAAGAATATGATGTGCAGAGTTTCCCAGATTAATCCCTTTGAGGCACTGTTGGTAAAAGCCCAACTCTGATTTTCACTCTTTCCTGGAAGGGACTGTCACTATTTCAGGTCATCGGGAGGAGGTGGGCGTGTGCCCGTCAGAGACATAATGGAGAAGCGAGTGTTTATGCCAGACAGTGTTATCTGCCTAATACACATTACTTTCATGTAATCCTTAAAACAGTATACATTTTATTCCCAAATTATAGATATGGACACTGTTAATAAATTGCCCAAGGCTGTGCAACTAAGAAATGAGAGAGGCAGGATTGAGCCCACATCTGTTTGAAGCCTGTGCTTTACTGCTTAAATCTACTTACCCGAAGTTGATCCCGCTGTTTCCGTTTTCCTGGTGTACACCTGTCCAGGCGTGGTCAAGCCTATCGTCAGGGAATAACCAGCTCTAGGAGCAACAGAGCTATTGATTCTTTCCTGTAGGGAATATAGTGGGATCTAAACACAGGAGTCAGAGCAGTATTCACTTCTCTCTTCCCCTCAGCCCAGCTAATGGCAGATAAAATCTCTTCACCTGACTCTATGCTTTGCTGCTAAATCTTAACAGTTGTTGCTCATGTAGCCTGATCATAGCTTTAAAATTATTAAAGAGAATGTTGCTTTTCATTAAAATATACTCTTATTTCATTTTATTTATTTTTACTGAAGTATAGTCAGTTTACTTGTGTCAATTTCTGGTGTACAGCATAAAGTTTCAGTCATACGTATACATACATACATACATACTCCTTTTCATATTCTTTTTCATTACAGGTTACTACAAGATGTTGAATATAGTTCCCTGTGCTATACAGTAGAAACTTGTTTGTCTATTTTATATGTAGTACTTAGTATCTGCAAATCTTGAACTCCCTATTTATCCCTTCCCACCTCCTTCACCCACTGGCAGACACAAGTTTGTTTTCAGTGTCTGTGAGTCTTGCTGTTTTATAAACTCATTTGTGTCTCTGATTTGGATTCCACATGTAAGTGATGGATGTCTTAGGTCATTAGTTAGATAAGATCAAGATTGAACATAAAGTGATACTTACATTCTGCTAAAGGGGTTAATACTACTTTCTTCAGAAGATAAAATTATCTAATAGAAGTTAGAAAAGGAAGTTAGTATTTCTTATTTAAAAGGGTTTCATAAAGTAGCCCCCTTTATTTCCTTTTGTGACAGGTAAGTCAATATGTATAGTTAAAACACGGAGTAGAGTTGAGGGGTGTGGCAAAGAACACTTGACTGAGATCACTGCACCCGAGGGAGGCATCAGAAGTGGATGCGTTTGAGGACTTGCGGTAAGCAAGGCACTAGGCTAAAGCTTTACATGTAGTATTGAGTTTAGTGCTCACAGCTCTGTGAGAGAGGAAGGTATCTCCACTTGGCTTAAAAGGAATCTGAGATTTCAGTAGGATAAGTAACTGACCTATGGTCCTACAGCTTGATCAAAGTGGAACCAGGATTGGAACGTGTATGTGTCTGACTCCAAAGTCTTTACTTGTCACTCTGCTGTCCACTGCCTCTAATGTTGTAAATGAAATGGAAAAGTATTGATTTATATGAGTTTTTAAGAAATAAGTATTGAGATCTAGCTACAATCAACAATCAGTAAATGTGATCAGAGCTTTAATTCCATGGGTAGAGAAATTATGTGGTATTGTGTAAGGGGAGCTACTATAATCCTTGGATTCTCTCCAAAATTTACAATACCAGAAACATACATCTTTTGAGAATTCTGATCACCTATGGCAAAAATTTCAGAAACTTATAGCAGCCAGAAGGTTTTTTGGGTTTTTTTTGTTTTTGTTTTTGAATTGATATGAGCAGTGTAAAACTTCTTTGTTTTGCAGAAACTCATGTGGTCTGGAGGAATTCTAGGGAAATCAGGTACCTTGAGTTACCCCATTGTCTCCCAAAGGTGACTTTTAGAACACAGCCTATTTAAATATTGTCATTTATTATTGACTTTCTGGTATCAGGCAATTATAATATGAATCATATTAACCATCCAGTAACCTTTAATACTAAATGGAACCAACCAAGGATTGGAAGGTGGGTATAGACTCTGAGGAATTTTCAGTCTCAAATAATCAAGGCCTAGCTCCAGGCCACTGAACGGTTGGTTATTCCCAGTAATTTTGCTTTGAGTGAGTCTACAAACTGGTATTTCCCTTATCCTTAAAAATCAGTTGACAAGGGCTCTGGGAATCTGAGTAGCATAGGATACATGTACTTATATTTAGTACCTTCCTTGAGAGAAAGAGTATTTATTTTATAAAGTCACTACTTTCTGTCAATGACATGTTGCCTTTTGATTAAAGACCAATGATAGAAATGGTCTCGAGTCAAAAGTGTTAAAAATTTCATTTACTGAAGTGTGCAAGTATTTGGTGCCTTTTCTGGTTCTACAGAGAAGCAAATTTCTTAACGTAGCTCAGGCCTGAATTCCTTTAGGTTTTCAAATATTTTTTGAATTAATGTTATCGTCTACTACAGCCTATTAGAGGGCTTAAAATGTCAAGAAATATACATACTATATATATATTTTATTTATTATAAAATATATATATATATATGCCAGTAACTGGTAATTTGAATTTAAGTTTTTTACTTAAAAAAATCTGTATAAATGATGCTGTTAGTGTTTTCACTGTAATAGTGTTACCCTGTTACATCAGCTGTTTTAATTTTTTGCCTTCCATACTATCTTTGCCTGTATGCTTATTTTTTCTCTCTTGAAAATCTATGGATTAATAAACTTTTGTATTTGAATGTTTGATTAGCATGCTATGTCCTAGAATCTTGGCATAGCTGTTTATTGGCCATCATTGATTTATGATTTCTGTTAAAGAACAAAAAGGACTCTGTGCCTTTTAGTTTCCTTCACAGTAGACAGGTTATGAAAGGAGAATGTTGATCAGAAAATAGCAATAAAATGCCATGCTTGGGGCTGCTGGACTTTTAAAAGCTAGCTGTCATTTTAGTGTCTTTCCTATCAACCTGATGATGATTGTTTTTGCACTTATGAATTCCTTAGAACACCTGTTCTTCTGGAAGAAGAAAATGTTTGACTTTCAGTGACAGATGCAAATTATCTACATCATTTTAAATTGAGTTGAAAAAAAAAATAAATTGAGTTGAGCTAAAATAGGAAAAAAAAATAGTGCCTAGGAAGTCACTAAATATGTACTTAGAGTGAAATACCCTTCTTTGGCTAGGCCAAGTATGAAAATACTCGCCGTGTTCTTTATACTGTGATCAAGCCATTATTCTGTTCAAGAATTGTTCGATTCACGGAGGCAGCTTTACCCTTATTTTTCCTCATAAACACTGGCTTTCTCTTAAGTAGTTGCTTGTTTTATTTCAAGTTTGTTGCACTGATTAAAAATAGAGTATCAAATTATCAATGCTTAAAGTGGAAATCCAGCAATTCTTTATTCCCTTTTCCATGATAATTTCCTCTTTGCATCTATTTCTTTTCTCATCTTTCTAAATGTTTCTGAATTGAATTGCATTTCTGTTTTATGGCTCTTCTCTGCTTTCAGTAGCTTCCAATGCCATCTGCAGAGTTCACAACAAAGCACGTAGCTTTCTGCTCATATTTTGATCTAACATCTTCCTTCATTCAGTTTTCTGCAAAATTGGAGAAAAGGAAGGGGAATAGACTTCCGTCTTAAGGCTTTCTTTTCTCCCTTCCTATTTTTCATCTTCATTTTATTTAAACTTTTTGACAATTATAGGCAAGTTCTTGGAGAATAAGAACAATAAATTTACTGTCTGCTAATGTTACTCTGGAGATGTCAAAGTATAAGACAGATGACTAAATAAGAACATGTCTTCAGTGAAACAACTAGAGTTGAGCTTCGGTCTGCCACTTATTAGCTTTGTAATCTTGGTTAAATCAGTCAACCTTTTCGAATCTCAGTTTTCTCATTTTAAAGTTGTCCTTCATTGAAAGAGGTGATGTATGAAAAGTGATTTTTAACTTGTAAAGTGCTCTACTGGTGTAATTTTTCATAACCAGCTATGTTTACATTTTGGAATCTTTAACATATTGTAGTAAATATAAGTAAAGAGAATTCAAACTTTCTGATGAAACAAATTTAGTGAAAATGCAGGTAGATAAGCTATTTCAAAAATTTCACAAATGAAAAAAGTAAAATAAAAAAAACTTCACAAGTGAAGGTAGAATGGAAATAATAAATATTTTGAACTGATATAGTTTTTGATATATTATGTTTTAAATTTTTGTGTATGAAATACACATAAAATATATACAATATCTGTGTACATTTTAAATAACAACTAATAATCACCAATATACATATAACCCAGTTTAAGAAATAAAACATTTAAATTAATACTAATAATAGTAATAATTACCCATGTATATATCACCAGCTTAAGAAATAGAACATTGCATTTCCTTTCTCTAAACTCATCCTGAATCATGACTTTGAACACCTTCTACATGCTAGTGACTCCTAAATCTTAATGTGTAGTCTGGACTTCTCTCCTGAACTCCAGATTTGTGTATCCAGCTGCATATCTGGTATCTCCACTTGCAATGACTAATAGGCATCTCAGACTAGACATCGCTAAAACTGAATTCCTGATTTCTATTCTCCCACATCAGCTCCTCTGTAGCCTTCTTTATCTCAATTAATAGCAACACTATCTTTCCAGTTGCTTAGGATAAAAACTCTTAGTTTTAATTGCTTTTTTCCCCCTCACACCCCATGTAGAAGCTATCAGCAGAGCCTGTTGACAGTTCATTAAAAATACATCTAGAATCTCACTTCTCAACACCCCCACTGCTAGCGTCCAAAGTATTATTCTCTCTTTTTAGGTTATTACATTAGCCTCCCAACTAGTATCTCTGCTTCTGTTGTTTTCTCTCCTATGCTTTATTTTCAGCACAGAGGCTTGAGTGGTCTTATTAAAAATAAGTCAGATAATGTCACCCCTCTGCTCAAAGCCCTCCAGTGATTTCCCTTCCCACTGGCTCAGAGCAGTTGCTCTACACTGCTGACCCCCTGTAAATGCTGTCGTCTTTTCTTTGACTACTACTCTCTTTCTCATTCTCTTCCAACTACCTGATGTCTTGCTGTTGCTCCAGTGTGACACTGAGTTTGCTGCCCCTTAGGGTTTCTAGCTTTATGCTGGAAGCTTCTGATAAGACTTTCTTCCCTTCCTGATGCCTAGGTCCTTTGGGTCTCTTCCGTATATATTTGGCCATTAACACCTGGCTCTAGCCATTAGGTGTGAAGTGATACCCTCAAGCAAATGCCCATTTTAGAACTCTGGTTACTTTTCTCTTTTTGAACTCTTCCCTTGTGCCCCCTCCCCCATATCTTTTTTTGTTTTACAAGGACTTCTGTATCTTTGTTGCCAATTCAGCCATTCATTGAAAATATTACATTTTATTCAGCATTTTTAGATGGCTTTTTTGTCAGCCATTTTGCCACAACTGAAAGTCTGGTGAGCGGTTATTAACTAACCAAGTTAGATCAGTGATTTCTTGGAAATAATTTTGTTTCTTTCTTGGGTTAAAGGATGGAAGACTCCAGACAGGAGACCACATCTTGAAGATTGGTGGCACAAATGTGCAGGGAATGACCAGTGAGCAAGTTGCACAAGTGCTAAGAAACTGTGGGAATTCTGTCAGGATGCTTGTTGCAAGAGACCCGATTGGTGAAATTTCTGTAGCCCCCCCTGCTCCTGCAGCCTTACCTGTTGCCCTGCCTGCTGTAGACAACAGGAGCCCTGGTTTTGTGAGTATGCAAATTATTCTTTCATCTTAAATAAATACTGCGTGTGATATACTGCAAGATTAGAAATACTTTCCACTCCGAGTGCCAGATGGCTTGAGTAGTGTGTCAGCGCTCAACAGTGAAGCAGAGGAGAGCCCGATTTGGAGACACTAGAGAAGTCTGATTTTCTTTTTAGCTGTTTCTCAGGATTAAGTCATTCAACCTTCCTGAGCCTCAGCTACTCTTCTGTAAATTGAAGAATAACAATACTTGCATTGCTATTTCATTAGATTGGTGAGGAGACATCCAGATGGTGGAAAGGAAACTGTAAATACTGGTCAGTGTATGAGAGTTATCACTGATGAGAGCAGATTGGTCAAAGGGAATAGACATTAATAGTAATATTTATTATGATTATTAATAGTCATTATAGTTATATAATAATTATCTTTATTAATCATTGTCAAGCACCTGGGATTGTCCAGGTCATCTGAATTCTGCACAAGAATTCTGCAAGATAGGTCTTATCATCTATTTAATAGATGAGGAAACAGAAGTCCAATTAACTTTTTTCTTTACTGTTTTTATTGAAGTTTAAGTGATTTACAATGTTGTGTTCATTTCTGGTGTATAGCAAAGTGATTCAGTCCTACTTGTATGTATGTAAGTAAATTGCAAAGCTGGAATTTGAATTCAAATCTTTCTGGTCCATTCTGAGCTCTTTTTCTTTCTTCTAGTCTTACTGAGATATAATTGACAGACAGCACTATATAAGGTGTACAGCATAGTGATTTAATTTACATGCATTAGGAAGTGATTATCACAAGTTTAGTGAACATCCGTCATCTCATATAGATACAAAATTAAAGAGATAGAAACAAATTTTTTTCTTGTAATGAAAACTCTTAGGAATTACTCGGTTAACAGCTTTCGTATATAACATACATTGATTACATTTATCATGTTGTACATTACATTCCTAGTCCTTATTTATCTTATAACTGGAAGTTTGTACCTTTTGACTGCCTTCATCCAGTCCCTCCCCCTCCCTCACCCCACTCCAAGCTCCTTCCAAGCATCTCACAGGCTCTGAATCAAGACATAACATGGCAAGAGGAAAGAAACAATTTTAAAACGAGGGGATGGGGGAAGAGGAAAGAAAAGAGAAATGATTATGGTGAGAAGGCAGTGGGAAGCTGCCTTTCAAATTTATCTGAGGGTCCATTTTGATGTCTTCTGGAAAGTTATTTACTTTTTCCTTCTTGGACCATATGAGTGGAAGTTTACTGTCAGAGATATTAGAATCATTTTTGTTTTCTTCTCCAAACTAGTTAGAACCATTTTCTTTTCCCTCCATTACTCTGATTCTCTGAAGCCTTCTACTTTGTGGTGAGGGACCAGCGTAGCTGTGTGAGGAGAGAGTTTGATGCAATCAGTCATTTGCTTTCTGTTGCTAATGTTTTGAACTGAAAGCAAGTTAATATATTTTTAGACACCTTACTCTTTTACAGAAATATTTTAAATTAGAAGACAAGTAACAATTTTAAGTTTTATGTCAATGCTTTCTGCTCATGATCATTATTATGATGATTAGTCATATCATTTATTTCTAACTTTCAGGTACAAATTTATGCTGAGTTTTTTCTAAGTGACTGTAATAGTTGTCTATTGTTGTGTAACAAATTACCACAAATTTAGTGGCTTTAAGCAATAACCTTTGTTGGTCCATAGTTTTGTAGGTCAGAAGTTTGGGTGAGCTTGGCTGGGCTCTCTGCTTAGATTCTTACAAGGCTCAAATCAAGGTGTCAGTCTGGCTGGGCTCTTATCTGGACGCTTGGGGGATAATCCATTTCCAAGTTCATTCAAATTTGTTGGCAGAATATAGTTCCTTGCAGCTGTAGGACTAATGTCTCTTTGCTGGCTGTCAGCTAAGGAGCTTTTTCAGCTCCTTAAAGCCCCCTGTGTTCCTCCTCACATGACCCACTCCTTCAAACCATAAGTCCAGTCTTTATGCTTCAAATCTTTTTCACTTCCCCTTCTGCCACCACCAGGAGAAAGCTCTCTGCTTTGCAAGGGTGCCTAGTTCAATTAGGTTCCCCTGGATAATCTCCCTTTTCCATGACATAAACCCAGGAATGGCACCAGGAATCAAAAGTTGTGGGGACCATCTTAAAATTCTGTGTACCACAGGTGCTTAGAAAATACCTGACAAACCATGCACAAATTGATTATGTACACAGTTATGTAACTAAACCTTATATATAATTAAGATTATATTTTTCCTTTCAGGACAGTTCTACTCATTTTGAAACTTATGATGTTGAACTCATTAAGAAAGATGGACAGAGTCTTGGGATTAGAATTGTTGGCTATGTTGGAAACTCTCATACAGGTAAATGAATCATTTCTATTTTATATTTGGAAATAATTATAAAGGATGTTAAAGTTTCTAGACAGTAAAATTAAATATCTGCAGATTTTAATTTAAACATTAAACAATAAAACCATGAATCTATAATGGCAACCAGTTACTTCTGAGTGACTAGAGAATCAGTTTTATATCAGTAGTTTTATAGCTGGCTCAATAGCCATTAACAAAAGAATTCAATTATCCAACACAGTGTGTAACATTTGAATTGTACCTCCCCTTTTTTCTGAGATACATTTTAAATATTATGACTCTGATATTATGACATTTTCCATGGATAAAGTAAAATGATTACTGCATATATTTCATACTGTGAATGTCAAAAAGGATTAACTATTATGTTTAATTATTGGAAAAGTAAGAGAAAACACTTTAATTAGAATTACTTTTCATTCATGTGAAAGGAATACATTGTAAGAATAAATACATGACCCAAGTATGTCTGAATAATATCCCCTCAACTCCTTCAGGAACTTTCACTGTAAGAGTTACTCTCTTATGATAAGAAATCATTATAGTAAGGAAAAATAAACCTTTTTTTGCAAATATTTGCTAGTAACATGAAAAGTCAGAGTTATTAATTGTTCTAGTTTTTAAAAATTAAAAAATCAGAGAGTTCGTTTTTTAAGTTATTATTTTGCATATTTACGGCAGGTGGAAAGATTAAAAATGCTAATGTATTCAAAGTCCTGAATGAAATTCATGTCAGACCACCTTGTGCTATTTTAGCCTAATGAAATAACTGTTTTCAGACCTTGAGATTTTCCAAGTGTCACCATTTTTAGGTTCAGAATTTAAATGAATTTCAAAAGAGCTAAGTATGGATTGTATAATAATGTTGCAAAAAAGCTGTATTGAGTAGCTCTTTAATATGCTGTCTGATTAAAGAAATCATGTCTAAGTTCCTAAACTGTGGTTTATGAACTATTATTACATTAAGTTTTCACTTACTATATAACCTAGTTCTGAACCTAACAATATACATGCAGAGTAAAATGAAATGAAAAACTGATAGAAAATTGAGAAAACTTATTGTTACTGAATAAGGAAAAGAATCATTTTACTTCTTTACCCTCAAAAGAAGCTTTTGGGACTGAACAGGAGGTGGGGAGCAGTGGTGAATCTAAAAACTAGAACTTTTTATAACTCAGTATGCTTTTTAACATGTAGTCTTTCAAAATAATTTTCACTTTATTCCATTCATTGGAACTTTTGAGCTGTTGCTTTGCTTGGGTCCAGAGGAGTAGAAAAATGAATATAAGAAAAATGTACTGAGGGAGATAAACATGTAAATAACTCTCAGTTATTTGAGGATAAATGAAATACATGTTTTAGCAGGGATGCAAGCAAACTATCATATGGCAGATGAAAGACTCATTTTGACAGAGAAAAATGGAGAATTCACAAAGAAAGGGGCATTTGTACTAGGCCAAGAAAAGGAGAAGGATTTTGATAGAAGGGGTGAGGTTGATAGGAAGGAAAACTGAAATTAGAAAAGGGAAAAAATCATGAAAATACTTGGTGTTTTGTTGGAACATCAAGAGTCTTGTGTGTCTGGACTTTTGTTAGAGTGATGGGGGTTGGAAGATGAAGTGAAAAAAGAATTTTGGAGTAAATTATGGAGGTCCTTGAATGTGATTCTGTGAAATTTACATTTTATTATGTAGACAGTAGGAATCCATTGATGTTTATTTTCCTTCTACAGACAATAGTTTAAGTTCATTTGAAATTAAAAAATAAAAATGTATAATCATCCAGAACAGTGATTTTTCTAACTTCCTTTCCAGTCCTTCCCCATAGGTATGCATACTTTTTATATAGTTGCAATTTTTATATACTTTTACTATATATAGAGAGAAGTTAACATGAGCAGTGAACTAAATGTAGACAGGAAGTATTGGGACACTTATCGTAGTGCTGGTGAGAAATGATGAAGGCTTATGTCAAGTCAGCAATGAGAAGGGAGATGGATCAAGAGAATAGAATTAAGATTTAACATATGATCCAGCAATACCACTCCTGGGCATAAACCTGGAGGAAAATATAATTCAAAAAGTCACATGCACCCCTATGTTCATGGCAGCACTATTTACAATAGCCAAGACATGGAAACAAACCCAAATGTCCATCAACAGATGACTGGATAAAGAAGACACACATACACACACATATATACAATGGAATACTACTCAGCCATAAAAAGGAATAAAATAATGCCAGTTGCAGCAACATGGATGAATTTGGAGATTGTCATTCTAGGTGAAGTAAGCCAGAAAGAGAAAGAAAAATGCCATGTGATATCACTTATATGTGGAATCTTTAAAAAAAGGACACAAATGAATTTATCTACAAAGCAGAAACAGACTCACAGACATAGACTTACTGTTCCCAGTGGGTAAAAGGGGTGGGAAGGGATAAATTGGGAATTCAAAAATTGCACCTTTTGGGGAGTGATGGAAATGTTAGCTATCTTGATTGTGGTAGTGGTTTCATTGGTGTAGACATCTATCAAAATTCATAAAATTGTACATTTGAAACAAGTGTAGTATACTGTACAGGAACCATACCACAATAAAGATGTTAAAAATAAATAAATAAAATAATGCTTAAAAAAAAAAAAGGGGCTTAACATGAGCTTTCCCGAATTTCAGCTTATATTGGAGTGATTATTTTTCCAAAAATAGGCATCAGTCAAATTATTTCAAATTCAGATCACTTGTGATGGTGACAGTTTGAAATAATCCATCAATTTCTCCGCTTGTGTTCAAAATCGTATTTATCAAGCCTCCAGTCAGCCCCTTTAGCTAATTAACCTCTTGATGTGAATTTTGCAATCAAGCCTAATTAGAGCTTTCTTCTTTTTTCCATGTGTTTTGTGCACCTTAGGGGAAGCTTCAGGGATTTATGTGAAAAGTGTAATACCGGGCAGTGCTGCATACCACAACGGCCAGATTCAAGTGAATGACCAAATAGTTGCTGTAAGTGACTGCCCTCGTTTTTAGAATTGAATCAACTTTGGGGGAAAAATTATAATATGTATGCAAAGGGAATGGCTTAATATAGTCTCATAATATTTTAAAAAATTGTTAATATAGTGAAATCTCATTAATTTGGACTCTTACGGTACTAAATTTAATTTTTTTTAATTAAAATTTTTTTTTACTGCCTGTGAAGAAAAGAGTCACTAACTATTTATAGGAAAAAATTCTATATACATATGTATTATAATATACATATTTACATATGTTTGAAAGATGCTGTAGCATTCTCCTAGAAAACACTTTTCAGGCACCTCTTTGTGTTTTTTAAACTCATCAGTTTTATATACAATTAATAGGCCATTTACCAGAACTTTTTAATCCCTTTGTGAAAGTTTTTCTAATAGTAGTAATTTTGAGTATATTCAAACTTGATATTTTATGTATTTGAGACTATAACGATTGCCTTTTATCAATTTGGATTGGTGTTTCCTCCATTTAGTAGAAATCAGTTAAATTTTATAGTTTATTCTCATAATTTGAAGCATGTATACATTACAGATATACACATGTAATTTAGTGACCTACGCAGAAACAAACGTTTGCTGATACAATTTGACTATCCTTCAAGTCCATCTAAGGAAGCACTTCTCATGACCCTTGGCTTTCCCATTATTAGGCTTAGGAAATGTCTTGGGATTGGCAGGGTTTGGAGACCAGTGATAGCGGTGGATACTTTGGAGAAAATACTTAACAGGGAAAGCTAAACAGTGGTTTGGCTAACTTGAGGAAGGTTGAGCTAGGAGGCCTGCTGGATTTCAGGGCCAACTGAGCTGAGATTAGTAAATACCTTTCTTGAGCACACTTTTTCAGAGTACTGGAAAACCTAAGGGAAGGAGATCAGTTTCTTTTGGAAAATATCACATAGTGACACTTCGTGGAGGGATGACGTATCGGATGGCCTCTTCAATTTGAGTAATAATGGCTTCTGTTAATACATCTTAGAGTTCTGTATCACAATTGACTACCTTTTATGGCACTTTGAATTTTGAATAGCATAAGAGATTAAGACCCTTTACCTCACTTAGGCTGTAAGTTAAAATGTATGATTTAGGAGTAAAAGTTTGAGTACTCAAACTCAAGTTTCTCAGGAAATTTGTCAGCATGTTTTACCACTAATTTTGCATCCTTATTCAAAAAAATGCTTTCTTAGGTCTAATACAAATTCTTTCTGGAATGAAATAAATTGCCTAATTTTATCCTACCTTGCCAAAATTAAAAGTAGTGGCTAACTTGAAACCTCTGTTTAATGTGTCTCCTAATGTTTTAGGTTGATGGGGTGAATATTCAGGGTTTTGTCAACCAGGATGTTGTTGAAGTGTTACGAAATGCAGGGCAAGTGGTACACCTGACCCTAGTTCGAAGGAAGGCATCTTCATCTGCTTCTCCACTGGAACGGCCCTCAGACGGAGGTAATTAAGTCGGCCGTCCCTCTCCCCACTGTGTAGTCTGGGTTTGGAAGAGTAGCTCCTTTATGGAAGCTGTTCTGTAGTTCTGGGAAGGAAAAACTGCCACCTTGTGTAACGCAGTGTTGGAGAAGTGAATCAGCTCATTTATGTATTGTAGAAGAGTTTCCTTTGCCTGTTACAACGTGCCAGCCCAAGTGTTAGAACGTGAACCCTGACATGCATTCAGCTTTGAGCTTCTCTAAATGTAGATGGAAATCATTTTCCCCCAAAGCTTCCAAATTTCATTTAATACTTATATTTGAATAATAAAACTTTGCCACCTTTTGTTCCAGGGAACTCATTTGTCTAATGCTTTGACATTTTGCAAACTTTAGGTTTCATATTACTTCCAATGATATGTTTGATTCTAATGTTTCTTGATTCACTTTGTGAAATATAGCAAGAGAAAATAAAACATGGATTTCTATCAAGAATATTTTTATTTATAAAATGATATTTGCTATTTTGATTATAAGGGTAAATTTTCATTATGGAATAAATGTATTATTGTATGCATGCCAACTTTTAATTATCAACTTATATAGATCAACAAAATTTTACAATCATGGAAACATATTCAATTTAAAATGAACAACTAGTTATATAACTAGCAAGTAAGAATTAATTCCATTAGAATTTGTCAGAAGATGAATACTTTTTTTTCCTCTCTTCTGAAGATATAATGAGCCTGGAAACCTTTACTTTCAGCTAATGTTGATTTGTATTTATGTTGGAACTTTTTAAGTTTTATGTGATAATGGAAATTTTGCTGCTGAAAGATAGATGCCCTGTCAACTGTATTATATGTATAAAATTTAAAATTGCCTGAATAGTTCAAATTATACAAATGCTATATTGACCTTAAAAGGTTTATGTAAATGTCTATGTCAATATAATGGTTTTTAGTAATTCTGATAAAGCCTTTGGCTTTAGTTTGCTATATCAAATGAAGTATGTCATCTGTAGATTAGCAATTCTTTACTGGGCATGCCTATGTTTTAAATTTGTCTTAGGATAGGTTTTGACTCTAAACCTGCACTTCTCCATGGTTTGGTGCTGTGTGTTTCACTAGCACCCTTTGAGGAGCACTCTGCTGCAGCATTTATCACACTGTGTTGTAACTACCTGTTTGTTGTGTGGTTACTATAATGTAGGGGAGTGGTTATGCCTGTGTCCCTGCCCCATCTAACACATCTTTGTGTGTCTTCCTCGTAGTCAGTGTTTAAGTCTGTTTTTCTCCAGCAAACTGCAGTTTCTAGCTCTTATGCAGTACCTCCCTCTACCATTCAAAATCTTACATTTTCTCCTCTAAACTCATGCTATTTTTGTGTGTTGTATATACTTCTATATACACATGGTATCACATGTGTCTGCTACTTGTAGAATACAATCATATGTTGCTTTGTACTGTACACTCTGTTTAGTATGTAACTTTTCCCCCCAACTATACCAGCAGCTTCTGGTTGGCATTTGTTTTGCCAGCACTGGGCTGTGCATTTACTGTGTATCAAGGGATTAATATTCTAAAAAATTCTGTGGTTTAAAATCTCATGCTAAGATCATAGGAATTTTTAAGTGGTTGTATTTTTCAACTTTTTATTGTAAAATTTTTCAAACACAGAAAAATTGAAAAATAATATAACAGTTACCCACAAACCTGTCATTTAGATTCAGCAGTTAACATTTTGCCATATCTGCTTCATCTATTTATCTTGTTCTGATCCATTTAAGAGTGAGTTGTAGACACCATGACACTTTGGCCCTACATACCAGTTTATAGCTTCTAAAAATAGCTGTGATATCATTATCACACCAAAGAAAATTAATAGTAATTTCCTAAGATCAAACACCCAACACATACTCAAATCTTCCCAAATTTCCCCAATTGCTCCCAGATGTCTTTTGTAGCTCCTTTTTCCGCTTCTCCTCTTTCCCCCCCAAAACCTCATAAAGTTCAGGTCATTGATTTTATGCATTGTATTTATTGCATGTATGATGTTTCTTTGATTTCTTAATCTAGAAGAATCCCCTGCCCCTGCCTCCAGGCATAGACTTTTCATAGGGATTGTTCATTTGACACTAGAATGCTATACTCGGAATTTATTACCTTATGGTGTCATTTAACTTGTTCCTCTGTCCTCTGTGTTTCTTGTGAGCTAGAAGCTGAAGCTAAGGCCTTAGATTCAGTTTCAATATTTTTGATAAGAATACTTTATAAGTCACATGTGGCTAATTAAAAACCTAAAATGATTCTTGTTCAGCCTTTCTTGTGCTTAAGAGATACATAGGGGTACTTAAGAGATACTTAAATATGGTCTTCATCTGCCAGTAATTCAAGTTAGCAATTCTTATTTTTAGGAACTGTGGTAGAAACACCGAAAACAGCTCTCTTTCTGACCGGAGCAGTGGAAACAGAGACTAATTTGGATGAAGTTGAGGAAACTGAAGAAAGAATGGATAATCTAAAAAATAAGGACATACAAGCCTTAGAAAAACGGGGTAGGCACAGAACGTTCTGTATTTTCTGCTCAATTGTGTTGTGAACCTGAAACTGCTCTAAAAGAATAGTCTATTTAAAAAAAAAAAGCATTAAAGTATTTTGTAAACTGAAAAAAAAAAAAACTGGGTAGGCACAAAGCAGTCAAAATAATTTAACTTTCTCGTTTGTTAACCTTATTTTCTCTGTATAATTAATATAATGTGAGGAATTTTAGAGGCACTTTGGAGATATAAAATAGGATATTCTTTTTTTAAGTGGTTGTAGAATGCAGACAAGTCTTAGTATCTTAACACTTGTGGCTGTTGGGGATCAAGCATATTGTTGTTTAATCTTTCTTTAATTATGTTGATTTTGAATACGTTTTTTATTAGTTTGTGATGACTATTCTTTAATCTTGTCAACATTTTTAATTACTGCATATTTTAGCTTGTATATTATCATTAGTTGTAGATATATAGCTATCTGAAAACATATAGCAGTATTTCCTTTTCACCATAACAATAATGTATACATTTTTATATGTTTCTCAAATTGCCAGGTTGCTATATATTTATCCTTTAATTTTCTTTTTAATTGCTGTGTGACTTTGTGTTTGTGCTCTGTTCTTTGATACTATAGTTGACTTTATTCTGCAAACATATTGAATAACAGTCTTACACAGTTCCCTGTACAAAGGCAGTCAGGAAAGCCTTGCCAATTGAATGAAATAGAATACTTAAACTTCATCCATGTCTAGACACGTTTTGGCTTTTGGCTTTGATTGTCTTCTCTCAAGAAAGAATGGCCTGAAGGAAGGAGTAAATCCCTCATTCAAGTTTAAAAATTTCCTACAGTTTGGAAATTTAACTTGTTCTTTTTGACCCAAGTAGATTGCAGTTAACTTTTGCTGTTTTGAACCTAGCTAGATTTATAGTGAGCCATCAGGTGCCAATCAAATACATTCTAAAGTCAGAAATATTTTTAGAAATATCTGCTCTTTTTGGATCAAGCTTGTTACATTTTTTTTTCATGAGTATGTATAATTTCAGCTTGAGAGTTAGACCAATTCTTCTGTTATGAAGTTAGCTCACTTTTGCTATAGGGACAGAACAATTTTCCCTTCTTCCCGTCAAGTTTCTTTGGCTGGTCTAATAATGAAATCTACATAAGACAGATTAACACAGGAGAAAAACAAATTTCCTACGTATAGGAGCTCCATAAAAACAGGAGGCCCAGGGGCAAGTTGTGCAATTGAGACTCACCTGCCATCCTGAGCTAAGGAATGAGATAAGGGCCTGAGCCTTCAAAGAGGAGGAGCGTAATTCACAGGATGATGAAAGCAAATATTTGGTAATTAGAAGTTTGCCCAGCCATGCAGATATGTCTTTCAAATAAAATAATATCCCTGGTAATAATTCCTTTTCTGGTACAGGTCCCCTATCTAAATTCTTTTAGGTAGTTAAGGGAGAGGTAAAAAATTTTCCCTGACTCTGCTGAGTCCTAATTGCTTTCAGCTTAAAATAATCCACATGCCACAGTGGCAATATTTGGAGGTGGCGTCTTCTGCGCCTCTTCATTGCCATTGGAGTAATTGTTTAGATCATCATACCATTATTATTATTATTACTATTATTATTTTTGATCATTTTTGTGCAGCCCAGGATTTGAGCTGCTGAAAATCTCTTTCTTCTGGTACTTAGGCCTTTGTGTTGTGCTTTAAAACTCATGACTGTCTGTACTTTCATTATATGACTGAAAGGTAAAAATATAGTCCAAAAAATTGTGAGAAGTCGACATTATTTTATACATGTGTATAAAATATCTTTAAATATTATGTTTTTAAGCTTACAATTCAACAAATGCATTGCAATTTTTTTTTTCGAATTAGCTTACCACATAAGAAACTGCTGCCTCTAAGAAATTTAATAGAACTCTTAATGAAATTTCTTATGGAACTGTTAACAGAGTAGGCACAAAGGTGCAGAGCTCACATGAATGATATTTTGTTTTTAACAGGATCTTTAGTTAGTTATCCTCGAAATGTAATCTAGCATATCAGTTAATACAGTTACTTCACGGATATTATTTTGTAAATCTAGTAATTTAAGTTCTTTAGTGTTCATTAGTCGTAGTCTCTGATTTTTGAGGTTAGTCTGTTTTACTTAATGATTTGTATTATGTAATTAAGCATTATATGCATCCAAGATTAGCTATCTGTGCCGAAGGCTGGAAAAGCTGATACTGCAAGTTATGTTTGATTTTAGGCAGATGGTTATGTCATTTGTGATAAGTGTTCTGTGACTTGTCCAATCTTGTGACATAATTGACTTTTTCTTAAACTTGAAGAAAAAAGGTAGAGGTTTGCTTATTTTCTGCTACTACTGTGGATATAAATTGAAATTATAGTTTCAGTACTTGACTTTTGTCCATTAGGCATTATTCAGACTACAAACTGCACTGAGTTTCTGGCTAAGATCATATGGAGGATAGGCAGGCCACTTAAAATCTGTCTTAGCTCTTTAAAATTATGTCACCTATGCAAAAATAGCAAGACTACCCTTCAGTAAGAAAATCGTAAAGAAATGATAACCAAGTAGCCACAAAAGACCAACGTAAAACTAAAGTTTCTATTATATTAAAGCTCATGCAACTTACTGGTTGAATTAAACCAGCTAAGCTTTTATATCTCCCCAAGTGAAAAGTTTTATTGGGTCATGGTGATGTGCCTTGTTGATGGTGAAGGTATCCTGATAAGTTTTTACTTTTCCTGTGGATGAGTGGAAGGTACTACTCTGAAGTGATTAACATTCGCCTTAAATCCTTGTTTGTGCTAACATAGCATAAAGCAAAGCCAGATACATTTTACTTGTAAACCACAGGATGTTTGCATATAAACTGTATGTAATTCAAATTTCATTTATAGCTCATCATTTCCTCTTCCCTTTAAAATATTCCTTAACAACAAAAGCCCCTTCGTAATTTGGACACCGCCGGTCTTTACATTTTGCATTAGTCTTATAAGTCACCTCTGATTTACTCTACCTAATAGACATAAATTTATGCACTTTCCTTTTTATTCATTTCCCTTTTACTTACTGAAACTGTGCTGTTACGGAAAAATTTAGTAGTTTAGAGTGTTTAGCTCTCAGTAGCTTCAACTATTTTTTTTTTTTTTTTTTAAATCTAGAAAGAGTCCCAGACTCTTCAGAAAATGAGCTGAAATCCAGATGGGAAAACCTATTGGGCCCTGATTATGAAGTAATGGTATGTTAAAATCTTCTAGTAAGAAACACTCATGTCTCATTTCATGTCAAGCTCCTAATGCTATAATTGAAAGAAATGGGAGAGTTAAAGAATAGCCAGCCTGCCTTTATTTTTCCCTCCTGTCCTTCTTCCTTATTGGATCAATTAATTGATTTTTTTTCCTTTTCATTTTAAGCTGCAAGAACAGCTAAGGACTGCACACAAGCTTCAGCTACAATTAGCAGACACTCAGTTCATGCTGAACCATTTAAGTCAACAATAGGCAGAAAAATGTTGGGAGAGAGAGGGCTTGCCTTTAAATTTATAACCTGGATCAGCTGCTTAAAATTGCTGGCATTTTTATGATTGCTTTTATGATCTGTTTGTTTTATTGTACACTGAAAGGGCTGTGGATATTAGTCCTATGTTTCACAAAGAATCTTACAGTTTTATGAGAAAAATGAAAGAATGATTATCAAATGTATTTGGGAGAACAGGAAGTAATTTAGGTTAGGTATAAGTTTATAGTGCCAGTGGTCCATTAGACTTCCTTTCACCTGTTATTAGATTCATTGAGTAAGGGATTGATTACATTTCCCCATATGAATCCACATGAAAGCAGAAAGCTGTGCTTAGAAAAGCCTCTGCAGTGTTCACTAAATGCGTTAGTAATAAAATATTCTATTAAATTTCTATTGTCATTCACATTTTCTTACATATGTTTGTCATTAGTGCTCCTTGGCTGGTTGAGATTTCTTTTTTCTCTCTTGATTCAAAATATGCAGCCGCTATCTGTTGTCAGACATTTTCCAGTTTTATTAAGATGAGTCAAAATAGTCCGTAGTTTCTCTTCTTTCTAATTTTGTACTTGCATGTTGGTTCTTATGAACTGCTGCTTCTTTACTTCGTAGATTTCAAAGCTATTTTGTCGTTAGACTCTCACCTAGCAAATGACCTTTCCTGCTATTCTGACTGGTTGATATTCAGAGTAGTCTGGTGTACCAGCATTTTTAAATGGTCAGTTTGGGGATGAGTTCTCTCTTGTTAAAAATGTATCGCCCTTATAACTTACCTTCCAAATTTTATCACACAGTGAGGTCATAACAGAGGAGCTAGAAAGAGGAGACAGAATATGAAGTTGGAAATTTAAAGTGACAGCTTATTCATTAAGAGTTGTCACATGTTCTGAGGGATCAGGAACCGAAAGGAGAAGCCAGGCAAGACGGATGAATGAATGCAAACATGCATGCGAGCATTCATGTGCTCATGTTTCTTTATTTTCTTTCAGAGTCTACTTATATAAAGTGCAGTACTTTTAGAAGCTTTAGTTGGATCATTTTTTAACTTCTCCCCTCCTTCCAGATGTACCACATTTTATTAACAACTTACAGATGCAAATCATCAGTAAGGTATTTAGCTTGCAAGGAATTCACTTCTGTGGATGTCCACCACTGAAGCTCAGAACAGTAGTTTTAGGCCAGGATTAAAAGCGTTCAATATTCTTTGAGCTTCCCACCAGTCTAGGTCTTTCTGTTTTGTGTCCTTACCAGCTCTTTCTCCTAGGAAAATTGTTTGAGCTTGCTGTGGAAAGTCAGATGCTTCAGTTTTTCCAAAGTTGTCTGATTTTACTGACCTTGCAAACTTTGTTTCAGGCCTGAATTTAGAAGTAAAAATGGCCATACTCTTGGTTTTGTCAAAAAAATAAAATGTTTATGGCTTTAATTTAATGGAAAATTATTAATTATGGGGATCATGGATTTTTAAAAATAGTACATGTATTTGCCCCTCACCCTCTAGTTAAATTTTTGAATATTGGTGTGAAGAACAATAACAACAAAAAGAGAATGTTCTCTGCAATTTCACATTATGTGTTATTTCAGAAATGTAGAAGTGAGATGAGATGGAGTTATCAACTTACAGGTTTCATACAGATTGTTTTCAGAAAGCCTAGGAAGACATAAAGTTATGCTTTTACAAATGTTGGAAATATTTTTTCTTGTGAATTTAGGTTGCTACTTTGGACACACAGATTGCAGATGATGCTGAATTACAGAAATATTCAAAGGTAAGCACTATTTTTTTTAAAATGCTGCCAGTTTTTTATTGTTTGAAGAGCTTTCTCTTAAGTTCTTGTCAAAGAAACTAGATTAGTGCTGTGACCTGAAGTTTCCAGAATTTAGCTTTAGCGGTTTTCTGGAAGCGTAGTAGGTTCTCACGGTTACGAAAAGTGATGGCTAGGTATGTCTGGGAAGAACATGGGTGGTTGTGGTGCCACTTCTGGAAGCCAAAATCCCAAGTCTGAGTGCTCTGCTCATGTTAAATGTAGTATGCAGAGCGGCCTTGTGCAGAGTGTATTCGTTTTTCAGATATTGTGAAGTCCTTTTCAAATGGTTCCTAAAATTCAAGACTATGATATAGACTTAAACATCTGGACTGGGAAGATTTTTTTTTTAAACATAAAAAAGTAGTTTATCTTCTGAGATAGGCAGTGCTTTTTCTTGGACTTTAAAAAATATTTTTGTTGGGAGACGTTTATTTCTAATGGCAAAATGCCATAAGGTAACTTTTACAGTTTTTCCTAACATTTTCAGTGTCCTCTGACTACAAATTAACATTATAATCCCTATTCTGCATAATCAAAGGCCAGGGTAATTGAGACTTAGAGAAGCCCTCCAGGTGGCTTTCTCAGCAAATGATGAGAAAGGAAAGGTTTCCTAGTCTGAATGGTTTCAAGAGTTACCCTGTGATCCCAGCTAGGGTAGATGAGCTGAGCTCAGCTTAAACTCTGCTGTCACACGCAGTGATCAAATTGAGTTTTCTGTGTCCCATTTGGGTTTCGTAAGAAGTCATCTCTTTAGATAGTTCTACCATTTCCTTCTTTGAGTATTTGTAATGAATATTTTCTGGCTAACATGCTAGGTTACATGTGCAGTTACTTTTAGGTTTGAATTTTCAAAGCTGACGCTGTGGAGAATGTTTCTTCCCTTGTCATCTGCCCTGCCTTTGGAGTCACCTCCTTGCCACAGCCGACTGGACTTCCCTCCTGTGTACAATAGGGACAGGGCACAACTTGTGCTTCATTTTAAATTACTTACAAAATCATCTTTAGGTTAGACTAGTCACTAGTTACTAGTTCCACCTACATTTGCTGAGAGGGATTTAATTCAAAGTAAGAGTAAGAAATAGAAATACCGCCCCGAACTTCATGTGTTGTTAATTACTGAAGTATAGTCTACTGGTGACATGAACTCTGGAACCAAACCGCCTGAGTTCAGACTCTGGCTTATTCATTCACTAGCGTCTTAGGTCTCAGTTTTGTTGCCTATAAACGGAAGGTATTAATAGATGAGTACCTACTTGGTGGGTTGTGTAGGGATTAAATTTAATGTGCCTAGAATAGTTGCAAGCACATAGGACATTGTTTTTGTTTTCATGATCATTCATAAAAATCAGTGAGGCTTTTCCCCAAAATTATTCTTTAACTCACAGTAAACTCTTAGATAGTAGGTGTTTTCTGTTTACCTGTCTTCCACTTTATTAAATCTCCTCTGCCTAATCTGCTGCTCAAGTTTCTCTCTTGAGTCCTTAGTCTTAGTCCTTAGAATAGAATTTTTCTATTCAAGAATTTATTTCACTCACTTTTAGGTTACAGTTCTTTTGGTGAAATTCTCGATTAAAAAAAACCCCCTATATTTGCCATCTTTTTCTCTCTTTCTTGAACATATTAATCATAGCTTATAAGGACTTTAATTCCAATATCTGGATCTACTTTCAGTGTGTTTCTGGTGTTTGATATTTTCTCTTGTTATGGTTATTTGGTTGTATCTCTCATCATGCCATAATTTGAGTGAATGTTTGATATTATGTATGCCAACTGCAAAAGGCTTCAGGTGATATTATGTCCATCCAGAGGACTCACTCTTTCTTTTAATAAGGAGATAGTGTGTTTGTGTGTTCTATTAAGGTTCGGACTAAGCAATACTCTCCCACCCCCACCCCCATTTTTTGGTATCTACTCTGTGCCAGGTCCTCTGCTGGATGCTAGGATTTCAGAAGAGAACAAAACAGGAAAAAAAAAAGTAATCATACTTTGTGTACATCTTAAAGAATGTCATTATCTTTCTCTAGGCAGATGTCCTCTCTCACCTTCATTCCTTAGTTCCTTGCCACTAGTCTTACTAAACTTACCTTCTTTCTAATCAACTTCTATGCATTATATATATTTGTACTCAAGTTACTCTGGCGTAATGGTGTAGAAAGGCTTTGAGTTGAACAGACTCTCAGGGCCAAGCTCACCAGTACATTCAGCTTCTCATTCATTCATTCATCAAATATTTTTTCCTTTTTTTTTTTTTTATTGATTTTATGTTTTATTTAAAAAAATTTGTAGGGGGCAGTAATTAGGTTTATTTATTGTAATGAAGGTACTGGGGATTGAACCTAGGACCTTGTGCATGCTAAGCACTCACTCTACCACTAAGCAATACTCCACCTCCTTCCCCCTGCCAAATATTTTTTGGTATCTACTCTGTTCCAGGTCCTCTACTGGATGCTAGGATTTTCGAAGAGAACAAAACAGGAAAAAAAAAAAAGTTCCCTGCCCTGTAGAACTTTATTTTAGTAGGGGGAAATAGAAAATAAATAATAAGCTATATAGTATGGGTGGTCCAAGCAGGGAAGGTGGGTAAGGAATTCAGGAGAGAGTGGGGGTTTGCAATTTTAGATAGGTTGACCAGGAAAGGCCTCATTAAGAAAGTGACATTTGAGGAAATACTTTAGGAGGTAAAATAAGCAGCCTAATTTTTCTTCTACATAATATGAACAGTAATACCTATGTTGTAGAAGTTAAAGTAAAAATATATTTAATATATGCCCTAATTAATATAGCTCAGTGCCAACACATAAGAACTGTTTGATAAATGGTGGTTTTGTTTCCCAGTTGTATGCTTCCGGTACTTTTAGTGTCTGAACTTTTAAAGGCTCCTTTTCAAAAAAATGCTATTTTAAAATATTTAATTTAACTGAAATTTTGTTGTGCAGAAAGATTTTAAAAACTTTTTATACTGGAAGAAAAAGAGTCATTCATAATTGCACTGTTCTCTTTTCATATTTAGCTGTTCCCTGTATGTGTTTACACAGTTGTAGTTGGTATACCCATCCTTTTGTGTAAAGTATGTAGCAGAGAAGGTATGCGTGCTTTTTGCATGTAACATTATCACACATACTTTTCTCTACGTTGATTTCTTAATGATGAATGCCCACAGATTATTTTGATGAACTGTAACTTTTAAAAATCCCCTCAAAATTGGAAGTTTAGTTCTTAACTCAGTAGCTTCTAATTTCCCCTTACAACGTGCAAAGGAGACTGGCCAGTCAAAACCCATTTCACACGTGAGTATCCTGAAGTCTGTGTGGATTGAATGACTCACCTCAAATTACTCAGCTAAATAGTAGCAGAGGCAGCTTGCAGCTTAGGGCCCGTGCTGTCATTCCTGAAAAATGTACTGAGCTTCTACTGTGCACCAGACACCGTGCTACTAACTGTGGGAAGTGAACATGGAAAAGGTCTGCATTCTTCTAGAGTCTGGGCGTGATAATAAGTGAAGAAAGAACCCGATAAGATAGTTGTAAATTGTAAGAAATGATGTGAAGAAATGATTGTAAAAAGTGATGATGATTCAAGAAGCATAAACAGGGTGAGGAGAGCATAACTAAGTAGTGGTGGGGGGCCACTTAGAGAGAGAGAGAGAGAGGGAGAGAGCGCCAGGGAAAGCCTTTCTGAGCTCAGGCTTGAAGGATCAGGACGTGGTGAGCGGCAGGCACAGGTGGGAAAGGGCTGGCCTGTGGGAGGAATGGAAGTCGTTCGTTTCATAGTGTCTGGTTCAAGCTAAATGAAGAGTAGGTTGCTGTTAGGTGCTCCAGGGCCTCGAGATCCATGCTGATAAGCCTGGGCTTTGTTCTCAGGGCCAGGTAACACCAGTGGAAGGTTCTGAGCAGACTTATGCTCTGAGGTCAAGGCTGTAGGTGTTTCCTCTGTCCCAGCAGCTTTCTGATTAGGAAAATCATGTTTCATGGCTATCACTGATGTTCCTAAGGGTCTAGCTGTCTTCAGTGGGTCACTCTGGTTTACCACCTCTTGGCCACTACTGTTGAAGTGATGCCCATTCAAGAAGCATCTTCGTATTTGATGAGCCAGTGTTAATAGATAAGGTTTTCTTCTGAGGTGGATGGAGTTGTGGGGAAAGAGAGAGAGAAAGCAATTTGCAGTGGCTGGAGCATTAGCTGCACGGCTTCTAGGAAGCTGTTAATCATGACTTGAGAACAGTCTTCCCGCATCTGGGGAGACTTGCACTTTTAGGGATGGCTTTCTTGGCAAGTGTTTACTATTAAGATAATCACAGCACTGTGAGGGAGATGCATTACACTCATGCCAGTGACCTTTCTGCTGCCCATCAAGTGTGATATGAAGTGAGCATTAGTAATACCCCTGGGTGGGAAACAAAAAGACCAGTCCTCATGTCTGGTTTTGACAAGACAGACTGACTAATTTCACCTTATTTCCTTCCTGAATTTCATTCTCTGAGCCAGAGAGCATTAAAGTGTGAGTTTCTCCCTCCTTCTGTTTGCACAGAATTATGAGGGCAGTGGGGTGTACTGGGCCCCCAGGGTTGCAGTGGGTGCTACCACTTGGCACCCAGGGTCAGTGCTTTGCTTTAAAGACATTTTTGCCTTTATTTCTCACAGTGACCCTATTGGCCAGCAGCAGTTTCCCCCTTTTCATTTTTAATATGTGGAAACTGAGTTTCAGGTAGGTAAAGTGATTTGCCCAAACCATACACAGCTAGTAGGTGGTAAAATTTAGGAAATATGTCAGGGGTTATCTGGCTTCTGAGTCTGTGACATTCTTTATTCATTTCCTTTCGAATAGATAATATATAACCAAGGCATAAAATTTGAAAGTTACAGAAGGAAGTACTGCAAAAAGGAAAAAAAGCTTTCCTCCCATCCCAGTCCCCTTGTTCTCCTCCCAGAAGCAACCAACGCTGTTACCAGTGCTGAGGCATGCAACTTTATGCTTTTCTGGTCTCTTTGAGAGGAGAACATAAGACACAGAATCAAGTAACAGTGGGGACAGCACTGTCTACTCGGTGGGGCAGGTGGCCCGTCTGAAACAGCAGAGGAGAGGAGCTCTTTCAAAATTCACATGCCACGTTTTGTTCCTCCTGACCGATATCCTGATTTTGTAGGTTTGGGTTGAGGTCCCTAAAGAAACCTGTGACCCCTTCCCATTTAGATGGATGAGAAAAAGCTAATATAAACCAAGCTCTAAGAGATCAATTGGTTGTCTTACATAACCTCTGAGTGTGATTATACCTAACTTTGGAGGTCGTTATTCTGTGTTTTAAACCATTAGTTTAAAAGCTGTATCCCTCATTCTTGGAAAGTTCATTTTTTATTTGTTGTAAATTTAGCAAGTCTTTCCCCCTAATCTTTAAACATAAATGATTATTTAATATCTTTTGATATTAAAAGAGAGAGAGAGTGAGTGTGTATGTGTGTGTGAGAGATAGGAACCAACCGTAGGGTTCTTTCTGTTCTGTTCTATTTTGAGTTCAGCTTTTTATGGAAGCATCCTCCTCTATCCCACTGACATAGCTATTCCTCTCCAGAAGTATTTTTTTCCCCCTGAAGCGATATCATTTATATTCCCACTTAAGCATTTTGATATCTTGTTTTAGAGACCTAAAAGTAGAGCTTCGAGCGAAATGAATGAGCTGTAGTTTCTTCCCTGACAGGTCTCCCCTCCTAGGTTGAAGGCCTCTCGCTTTCTTGATCTCATTTGATCTTCATCATTTTAGCACCGACAGTAAATCACACACTGGTCACACTTTCCTTGGATATATTTCCTTGTATCTTTTACTTGTCATGTCAGGATCATGAAAATCCTGCTGCCCATTAACTTTGTCAGTTTAAAAAGGACCCTTTGCAAAGCATGCTAAGTAGGCATCAAAAAGCACAGCGTGCTCTGTACGTGAAGGCGTCAGTCATCTGTCTGTCATCTTACCACTGTCTGCTCTCTGTCTGAGAACTGAGAGTACCAAAGGAGTGGACAACTGAAAGGCAGAGATGAAACGGCTGATTCGTTTAGTTGCTGAATGCAACTGGGACAGGTAATTAAACAATCCTGCTCCCACGGAGAAGCCTGCGGCTATGTAACGGGAAGTCTCAGAAACCCAGCTGTACTCAGGTTTGGATTCAGAGTTAATATTAGGTAGGGCTCTTTCAGATTGACAGATTTTGTAAACATCATTTCTGGTTTATTTGTTCAGTGTGATTGAAAATGGAGCATGTGTGTTTTGTTCATGGTGTAAATTTCTAGGGAACGTGTGGTGTTTATAAATATTTGGGGGAATAGCCTAGAAGGGCACAGCCCTGTGTCTGATGAGCAGGGGATTCCACACGTGAGCCACTGCTGCTCCTCACTGCTCCACCCTGTTCCCGACACCAGCTACTCCATGGATGTGGGGAGTGGGAGTCAGCCATGTGAATAGAGCAGGATTAGTAAGGGGCTGGAAGAGGTGCTGGGAATCAATTCCCTCTTAATCCTTTTATTTTTTTATGGGGGCATGCTATTGTATAAGTAGCAGAGATCTCTCTCTCTGTACAGCAATGTCTGTTTTAATTTGGACACATTTCTATGCAGAAATTGCTTTCACCATCAGTTGCTCAAACCACAAATTTAGCAGTTACCTTTTCCACTCACCTGCCACAAGCCATCCCCCAACAGGCTCTTTGTGGGACTGACTCCTCATCCTTATCCTTCAAGTCTCATCTCAGATGTCCTCATCTCTGTGAAACCTACGCTGACCAACTTTTCAAAGTGGCCTCCACCAGTTGTGTCTGATATTCTGACCCTGATTAGTTTTTTCATAGCACTTATCACAATAAATAACTTTGGGTTTATCTTGCACTTGTTTGCTGGTGCATCGCTCATTGACTGACTTGTTTGGTTTGTCTCTGCCTGCTCTCTTCCTTTTTATTGTTTATCTTCCACACTAGATGTTAGTTCTGGAGGGTAGAGATTGTTTCTTTTGTTCATCCTGTAATTCCAGCCTCAAATCCTTGCACATAGTTTACACCCTATAAATATATCGTGTCCAAACTACATTGTTGATCAGTGGTAAATTGGTCAATGTCCAGCTCTACTACCCACCCTCCAAAAAAAAAAAAAAAAAAGCAACTCTGATTTGTAGCATTTACCAATGTCTGTGGTGTAAATAGTTCCACCATGGCAGATTTCAAGCTACCCAAATCACTGGATTTCAAGCTGTCATCATCACTGAACATGAAGTTGGGCAGCTACTCACAGCAGCACTTCATTGTTGCAGGTTTCTCTGTGGGAGCAGGACTGTTTGATTATCCAGCCTAGCTGCATTTAGCAGTAAATAGATCATCTGTCTTTTTCAGTTGTTCATCCCTTCCGTATTCTAGAGAGTATTCATACATATATAACAGATAGAAGTCACTTCGAGAACATAGATAAAATGTGGTCAAAATAATTAGGAAGTGATGGAGTTTGAGTACTTATTACATTTATTTTTAATATTTATTTAATTGTAATCTTATAATTTAATGCTTAATAATGACTGTTGTTAACAGCTGCTTACAAAATTCCTGAACACTGATTGAACAGTCTGTTCTCGAAAGCAGGCTTCAGCACACCATTGGGAGTGGTTTACGGGTGGACCCACTGACCACTGTCTGTCCCCATGTTGGGCTTATAAGTGAAGGAAGAGAGCTGGTGGAGATGGATGGGTAAATTGTTACTAAAGAAACGTTTCTGAGAGTTTTTATTCACCTGTTAGTACTAAAGAAAATAACCTTAATGTCTCCCAGCTTGATGTACAAGATTCGGTACAATGACTAAACAGAGTGAGGTGACAGCAGTGAGAAATAAAGAAATCAGAGAGAGGGAGCAAGACTAAAAACAGCCTTAACCTTCTGTTGAGAGTGCTAGAGCATCTTACTGCCAGGGATGGTTGTGGATCCTGAAGTGCTTGGTGGTCAAGAGCACTTAATTTCCAGAAGGTGAGCCCAAGGCCAGGAGTCCCTCGTGTCTGTTTTAAGCCATCGAGGCCTTAGTCAGCTGGGCTGCTTGCCACTTCCCATTTGTCTGTGTCTGTAGTAGGACAGAAATGAGCCCCAGATGGTGACGGAGCCAGGCCTGTGGAACTCTGGGGACTGAGCGCAGATGACGAAGGGGAGGTGACAGGCGCTGAGACACGGGATCACAGAGAAAAGGAGCTACAAGGGAATGAGCCATGTTGTGGGTGCGTTGCTGCCTTGTGTAGGGCTTCTTCTTAGCAACTGTGCAGTAAGGGGTGGGCCTGGCATTTTAGTTAAGCAGACTATTGATAGAGGAAATATGAATCATCGTTAGTGCCGCCTACCATATTTGAGTTTATACAGCCACAATGAAAAACCGCTGGCTCTGTCTTTGAAAGGCAAGGGACTAGAGCTTGGTGAATGCCTTTGACCTTTACAGCCAACAACATTTAAGACACTCGTCTTTTTACCTTGACAGCGGCTGGAGTTCCTTAGCACTTGGCTCATGTCTGAACCCTTGTGAATCCTTCTAAACCAATTGAATCACTCCTAGGGTGGAATAATGATTGTTTTTCTTATTACACACCCATGCCTCCCCTCAAATGAGAAAAGATGGTGAGATGGAGAAGAACATCTTGAACGGGGTACCCTCTTTCCTGGACTAGTTCAAATAACACTTAATGAGCCCATGGTCAGTGCCTGGTGCTGTTCTAGGGCCTGAGGTTATAGAGAGAAAAGATACAGATTTTGCCTTCCAGCAGGGGGAGCAATTAAGAAAATAGGAATTTTAAATGCAGTGTGTTGTGAGCCGTGATCAAGATTGTACAGGGTGGTCTTGGACCCCGGATGGAGGCAGATTCACTCAGAGATCAGGAAGGGCTTCATGGCAGTGACACTGCTGTGGTACTGAAATGTGAGTGGAGGTTAGGTAATAAAAAGGAGCTTGGATGTTCTCAGGGATGGGAAGCCCTGCAGAAAAGTGAAACAGAATACAAATGGAAAACTAGGAAGTTTGCAGGGTCAGAGCTTAGGGTTGAAAACTTGGCGTGTCTGTCTCCGTTCCCGGGGAATCTGAAAGGAAAAGGGGGAGAACAAGAAGACAGATGACTTCATGTTTCACCTGAGGCTAGTTTTCCCATTGCTGTCTCTTTGGGGATTTGGGTGACCTGATGCAGGGGGTGGTGCTTTCACGTCAAAGTATACTTGATGGAGGATGAACAGCCAGATGTGTCCTTGTTGTGCTGATGCTACTGCTCTGTGTTTTGCTGCAGCTGCTGCCCATTCACACTCTGAGGCTTGGCATGGAGCTAGATTCCTTTGATGGGCACCATTATATCTCTTCGATTGCTCCAGGTGGTCCTGTTGATACACTGAACCTCCTACAGCCAGAGGATGAGCTTCTTGTGGTAAAATTTACAAGGGGAAAAAAAGACACGGGGCAGGAATTTTTAAGTTGTAGGAAAATGTGTTCCCACCGGAAATCCACTGAGTTCCATTATCACCCATGCCAATGTAATGTGAGCTACTTACATGGAAAAATACTTGGTAATTATACTTAGCAAAACTATGTTGTATACTTGTAAGTTGCTAAAGAAGTAGATCTTTACGTGTTCTTATCCCCCCATCACACACACAAAATATGGTAACTATGTGAGGTGATAGATGTGTTAACTAACCTCATTGTTGTAGTCATTTCATAATGTATATGTGTATCAAATCATTGCCTTGTACACCTTAAACTTACACAGTGTTACATGTCAACTGTAACTCAATAAGGCTGGAAAAAATAAACTAAAGATGAAGAAAGGTACTAACAGCTTATCTAATGATAAAGGAAGTAGACAATATGCTTTCAGTTCATTTTCCCCGTCTTTTGGGACTCCTCAGATGTCCTTCTGAGTGGTTATTTAAATGATTGACTAAGAAAGAAGCTAATGTCTTGTTTTAGTTTGACAGCATAGTTAATATTTTTTTCCAATGTTCTAAGAATCTCATTCCTGACCCTTGTTTGCAACATGTAGGCACATTTGTTTGCAACTTTTGTTGATTATTTCTATTAAGGATTAGAGCCAGATGACCTCAGGCTTATGTGTCACTGACTGGTTTTCAGATTGTCTCCTTGGGACTCCCAGCCCCCATCGTGGTAGCTTCTATGGGTTCACCTAGGCCTCCCAGCCTCTTTTCAGTCAGAATAATACTAAAGCACTTCTGCTTTGACATGACTTCTTTGAGAGATTTTGTTAGATTGTAAAGTTCTGTGGCTAACACAGCAAACAAACCAAACAACATTGAAACCTTTAGTTTTACAGATAAGAAAACAAGGCACTGATTTCTCCCAACTTTACACACTGGTAGAGTGGTGACTTTAGTTCATGTTCTCTAACTCTCATGTCACTGTTTTTTCAATACATTACAATACTTTCTAAGCTTCTGGGAAAAAAAAAAAGATGTGGGGAATGGTCAAACTCAGAGAAGGCTGTGTTGAAGAGGGTTCTTCTGAGAGTTAGGATCCATAGGAAGCCCTGGGTTGGGCTTAATAGGATCAATCTAGTTGCCTTAGCCGAGATTACAATCTCAGGGGCCTTGAAAGAAAGATTTCTTTCTAAAATTTATATTTGCTAAAAATGGAGTGGCAAAGATAGCAGATAGGTTTCTCGTTGGGTGCAATGGTGTTTTGTTTGTTTTTTGTTTTGGTAGCGTCCAGCCAACTGGAGGAGTACATTGAGAATTCCAACTTTGAGTTCAGAGGGAAAAATGCTGACTGTTACCAAATTCCCTCATAAGCATGGGAGGCCAGGTGTTGGGGTCCTGTTTTAAGGTGTAGTGAGTTGCTTATTTTTAGAGGTGTTCAAGGAGTGATTTGGGGATGTTTTCTGCAGATGAATGCCCTAGATTTTACTCTGTCTCTCATGGGTTGTTTTGGTGCAGAATCATGTCTTTCTCTTTTGATTTGCAGAGTATATAGCATAGCTTTGTGGATAACACACTTGATAATCTGCAGATTGGAGACCATTTACAAAACATTTCTATAATACGTAGTTTTTAGGTATTGAGAAATGAGATATATTTATTTTGGAGATGTGGAAATACGACAAAAACCAGTTAAGTTTACTTTGTTGTGGTAAATATACATAGCATAAAATTTATCACTTAAAGCACTTTGACTGTACAGTTCAGTGGCGTTAAGTATAATTCACTACCAGTACATGGTAGGTGATAAAGAAATGTTGGCTGGAACTGAGTAGAGCAGGTGTAGGTGGTCCCAGCCGTCAACTGAGTCTTCTGTGCCTTAGTGGAGATTGGAATTCCGTGGGCCTTCTGCCCTGTAATAGAATGTGATGTAATAAGGTAGCATGAATGCTTGTTGAATTCGTAAATATGGATTTCTGGTATAAGAATAAGACAGAAGAGCTGCTTTGGGTTCTGAATTTCTGCAGCTGAACCATAGGTCTTAGCATGTCACTTTTTTTGAGAATCATTTTCTTCATCAATAAATGCCTCCTTCACTGTATGTTTGTGAGGATCTAAGAGAATGTCATCCATGTAAACTATAAAGCATCATCTCACTGTGAGGTACTGGCAAGATTTCCACCCGGAAACAGCATAAACAGTCGTTATGGGGTAGGATGAATGAGGATTGAATGAAGTAATGTAATGGGATAATAGTTGTATGGTATGACGTACTCTGCAAATGAATACTTGTGTATGTTTTCTAGACACAAAGTCCGAGTAATTAAGACTTGACAGCACTTAAGAGGATTTGAAGAGCCTAGAGAAATATTGTAAACTCTAAAATAAAAATTGGCCTCTTCTGAGTAACCTAATACAGAAACTAAAAAGTCCCTGTAAAGTTAGCCAAATAAACTCCTGAACTGTGTGTGTGTGTGTGTTTGTGTGTGTGTGTGTGTGTGTGTGTGTGTGTGTGTGTGTGTGTAATGTACTCCTTAGAGCTTAAAACCTGAAACACAAATATAATTTGGGGTTAGAACATTGTGCCAAGTCTCAGCCCAGTGCAGCTATTTACAGAGGCCATAAATCCCCTTAGATAGGAGTTGCTAATGGGAAATGTGACCAATCCCTTTAGTGATAGAGAGTGGTGAGGAGGACTACCAGGCATTGCTATAATAATTGGAGACAATTCAAATGAATAAATAATGAGCTGAATAAATATTTAAATGTACTCCAAGATAAAAATCTGAAAAGTGATTTTCTAATCTGTTCAGGCAATGTGAAACCCAAGCTAATGCTTGTGTATGGGGAGAGTTCCTGCTTTGATTATATTCGGTTGCTTAATTTTCAGTATGAGTTACTCCCCATTTGGTTGATTCTAGAACTTTCTGTGCTTGTGGCACCATGGACATGGTGTAACCAGTGATAAGTACCTCCCTTCCCATTTTTGTGTGAAGGTTGGCTTGCAGTTCTTCCAGGAAAAACCTTGCATCTGCTGCTGAACTTGCTATCCGCTGGACCCCTTCGTCAGTTGTAAAGTCTTGGGAGACAGTATTTATTTTTTAGGACTAGCTCCCTGAAGCACATGTGGGCCTCTTTGCTGTGTTGTGATTTCTTTGTAAATAATTAAGAAGCATGGAAATTATGTCTGGCCTGATGGCTAAGTGCTTGGTATATTACAGGCCTGAGAGTGGTTCCAAGGGATGAATGACTCTGGGCTCAGACCACTGTTGATGAGCTGCTTCCAACAACCCACTGTGCTCTTATTCTCTGAGCAATGACAGATTTTGTGGAAAGGTTCCTCCCAGGAAAGTCAGCCCTGCCAGTTGTCTGGACATTAGCACTGTACCTGTCAGAAATTAAGGCCAAACTAGAAATCTCTTTAAAACTAATAATGCTACTGAATCCTCCCAGGAAGGTAGGAGTCAGATGTGAAAAGATTATTTGCTGCCTGGATTCTGTTCCTGCCTCAGCTTTTTGGGAGTGGCAGACAGATGAGAGAGGTGCTTCAGTTAAAGTCATTTGTATGAAAAATGAGAATAGACTTACGCTTCTAAATCATCTTTAGTGTGAAGTATTAATATTATGTACTAAATATAATACGACATTTAGATAATCTTTTGGTGATAAGCATTAATAATCATTAATAAGGAGTAGTTAATTATCTTTTTGTTCTTTTAAACGTGGGACACTTGCATGAAACAGTTTGAAAGCTAGACTTCTTACACTTGATGGCTGTGTCAGCAAAGTGTTTAAGAATGGATCTCATGCAAAGTTATGTGTGTTTTCTATTGAAGTAATTTTTCTAGGTTGGTATTAAGAGTTTATGGGATGTGAAAGAAAATCGTGAACCGATGGCTAAATTTTGACAGCTGAGTATCCTAGATTTTGTTACCTACACATTTAAGTTGAGCAGTTTTTAACCTCCTTCAAATTAGTGTTAATATCTCTATTGATATTCTTATAGAAGGAAAAAGCAAAAGGGAGCAGTCTTAAGAAGGCTATAATTGATATTTAGTGTGTTTAAGGAGGAATGGGAAGTAGATGAGAGAGTACAACATTGGAAAAGAAAGGAGAAAGCAGGGAGGTGTGAACAATTATGTCATGTACCCAGTTATAGTTGTGCTCTACCCGTTTTATACTTTACTCACCCAAGTTAAGTAAAGCTTTAGCCTTAATTTTTGTACATTTTAAAGATGTCTGATGTTTTTTAATTACTACTAAAGTGATTGAATTTAGGCCCTTTATTTAAAGGGAAAATAAAACATATCTTATTTTCATTTTGACAGATCGATGTAAACAAGAGATTTCCATTTTTTCATTCGGGGCCTCCTCAGTTCTGACCTACCCCTTGTCTTTCTAGGTCAATGGCGTGCAGCTCTATGGGAAGTCTCGCCGAGAAGCAGTCTCCTTTCTCAAAGAAGTGCCGCCCCCCTTTACCTTGGTGTGCTGTCGACGGTTGTTTGATGACGAAGCCTCTGTGGATGAACCAAGGACCGCTGAGGCCCCTCTCCCTGCATTGGAGGTACATGAATGTACAAATGAATACACGTACTGCGGTTCCCATAGGAGGGCCCTTCATCAAGGATGCCCCGGAGAGTGTATTGTGATGTGAGGGGGGAGGAAAAAATCTCTTTCCTCTTTTATTTGACTACAATAGCTCTCAAAAGCAACAGTGCATAGCTTTTCAAATTATTACTTTTCTTTAATGTTAGGAAGCTTTCCTCTTTTTTTACTTGAAACGTTGGTGACAATGTGCATGAACTTTTAAGTTTAGAGATTTTTTTTTTTTTTTTACTAATTGCCTGGATTCGTTACTTTTGGCTCCTAGTTCAACTCAGTTCATCTTAATAAGTTTAAGATGTTGATGAGTGTTGAATATCTAACAGACTTCCCTTTTGCAGAGCTTTAAAAACATGAAGATCTATGACCAATTTTGAAGTGAGTCTAAAAATTGCTGTAAAAGCCTTCAGAAGGTCAGAGAATAAAATAACAATTTCTGTGCTCCTGGTAGTCTTTTTTTTTTTTTTTTTTGAGCATTTTAATTATGGAAATAGTTTTAAGCACATGCTTTGCCATCTTACATTTTTGGTAACTTCATCTTTTATGTCACTTTCCTCCTTTCCATCCTTTTTTAGAGTATAATTCTGTTAACACCAGTTTAGATATACAGGGCTTCCCGTTTTACCTGCCTGTGGTCTGAATTTCAAGTTACATGGACCCTAATCCTGCCTCTACCACTTAATGATTTTGAATCCTTGAGCAAATAACGTGACTTCCTGTTGATCTTCCTCTGAAAAGTGAGGATACTTACAGTGCTTACTCACCTCATCAGTCTGTGAGAGAAGTGCTTAATAAGTTGTTGACTGTTGATTGAGAATTTTTTCTTTAATGTTTATCTTTGGTGCACATATTTCAAGGAAAGGACTCAAATGCCACATTTTTGGGATTCTCGCTGTCTTTACTAAACTTAAATGTGGGTGATGGCTTACCTCTGAAGGTTGATAAAAATGCCATTAATCTAATCGTACAGGGTATGTAAGTCACCAGCCCAGCTTGCTGACTCCGTGCTCCCACCTGTCATACTTTACCACAATGGGTGAACAACAGCTTTGAATTATGCTAAATGTCAGCCTTGCTGCCCATTAGTTGATTGCTTCCTATTCTGTAAATACAGGAGTATTTGATTGTATCAAAGTGATGTATTTCAGGCTGGAGTATAAATATATATGCTGGATGCCTTGAAATTTTTACAGAGTTGGGTTTTAAAATTATATGTGGTTTCTTTCAATCCTGGCTCTCTTTTCTTTCTCTTTTTTTCATTTATCCCAATACCATCTTAGGTTCTTAAACCCTATCTGGTTAGGTACCTCAGCCAAAATTCTAATGCTCATTAATCAGTGAAGCTATTAAATGCCCCAGTAAAACAACAATCATATTGTATTAGCCATTGCAACTTTACTTTTTATCGGAAAGAGTGTTTTCTTTTTAAATGTATCATTTCCTCACATCAGACTGATATAAGCAGGAGTTTATTGATCCAGAACATTCCCACTAATTTCAAGTTTTATAATTCAAGAACCAAGAAATTGTTCCTATGTTTAGATTTAGTCTGCCATGGACTGCATATTGACTTTCCGTGTCCTGCGAAAAGTCTGAAGTCTGGTCCATGCCTTGTTTTAAAATGTTTTTGTATTACCTATGATGCTTTATTCTTCCATAATAGAGGGGTTCTCCACTGCCCCAGCTTTGGTTCCATTAAATGGATTTTCTTATACAAGTCACTCAAAATTGTATTCATAGAAATGATGTACTTCCATTTTATTTACTAAGATCCTCCAAAGTTTTAAGAAGTCTACTTTTAAAAGTTATTTGTAGCTTTATTAAAAAGAGTTTTAAGGGAAACCCACTCACAGGTGGAAGAGTGTTTTATTATGTATTGAGCAAATACTTACCGAGTGCCTGCTGCAATCCAGGCACTATTGTGGGTTGAGAGGATAACCATGGTAAACTCTATTGCAGCCCCCTTCATTCTGTACTAGAGCCAGGCATTTTGTTAGTTGCCAGGGCTACAAGGAAAAGAAGATAATTCTTGAGCTTTGGATAAAAGTTCAGAGTATTTGGGGAAGATAAGTCACATGAAAAGAATCCAGTGCTATAAAAAATATAAAACCAGAAGGTTGGGGCAGCTATTTTTCGGCATAGTTGACTAATTGACCCTCTATCATGTAGCTTCCTAGAATTCCATATGGCAGGAGGAAAGGAGGGAGCTTGGTGTAGGGGGACTTGGGGATGGGAAGTCAGGGAAAATAACGGAGGACTTGTGTCCTGGATACTTCTGCTGACCTGCTTCCTCTAAGATCAGATTTTCATCATTTAGACTCTGTGATTTTTACCTGGTTTTAGACTTATGTGATTCCCAAAGTCTTGGATTTTTTTCACCTTATTTTTCTAGTGAAGTTTTTCTTGAAAACTTACGGGAGCCAGCAGAAGTGGTATCTCTGTGTCTGCCCTGGCCTCTCAATGTGTTGATATCTTTCTCTTACTGTGATTATGAGTTCGGGTATTGCTACTTGAATATCTTATAAGCTTTGACTTTGTATGTTTCCATTTTTTCTTAAATTGCGTATTTTTCCTTTTATGCTTCTAATGGGATGACAGAACTCATTGAAGTATAAGAAGTCAGTGTTAATACTTTAAATGAAACAGGTACTTAAAAACTATATGAACAATCTTTTTTTAATGCTTGAGTTTTCATGAAGATTTTATACTAGAGTATATGTACCCTAGCGCATGCCCCTCTTAAAGAGATTAAAAACAAAAACAATGCATGCCAAAGAGAATCCTCAGTTTGAGAAGAAGCTATGAGATTCCTCATATGTCAGTTCTTTTCAGAATGGAAAGGGCAATGTTTTGAAGCATTTATGTTCTTTGGTATTTCAGGCCGACCACAATATAGATGTCAATACTGAAGAAGATGATGATGGGGAATTAGCACTGTGGTCTCCTGAAGTCAAGACTGTTGAACTAGTGAAAGATCATAAAGGCTTGGGATTCAGCATTTTGGATTACCAGGTATAAGAACCTATATAGAGTTTTTTGAAGTGACTTGTATTAAAGTTTTATGAAGTGGTAATTGTCTAAGACACTCATTGATTTAGGCAAAACTGAATTATTTGATGTATAATGCTACTGTCCAAAGATGCATATTACAATTTCCATTGTTACCTTTACAATTGACAGCTCCCTTAGTGACTAAAATGATAGATGATATAATAACTGGACAATAAGGGAAGCAATAGTTTTGTACCCATGGATGCTTTTAGAGACTAGAACTTGATGAATTTTTTTATATAGAGGGCTTTTTCCCCAGCTTTATTGAGATATATTTCACATACCATAAAATTCATCCATTTAAAGCATACAGTTCGGTTGTTTTTAGTATATTCAGAGTTGTGCAACCATCACCGCAGTCTAATTTAAGAACATTTTCATTACCCCAAAAAGAAACCTGGTAAGTATTAGCAGTCATTCTCGGTTCTCACTCTCCTCTCCCTTTCCTTCACCTGAAGGTTTTTTATTGATTTGCTTACCTATTAATCTCAATGAGCTTAATGAAGCAGAAATGTTCTTGGTGAAGTAATATACTTATGTTTAATATAGAACTTACAATATATTTGTATTTATATGTACCCCAATTTTATAAACCCCAGTTATAACTACAGTAAAGTTACTGATGTGTTCAGCATGGGGTGGGGACAATGTGAAAGGTCACAATAAGACATCTATATGTTATTTCAGTTTACCAGTTTATAGTATTTTTAGACCATCTGATTATCATGGGGAATTAAAACTGTTGGCAAGAAATCTCTTCACTTTTAAGATGCATATTTTAATACATTAGTGCTGCCTAAACACATTGTGGTTTAATAAAGCAGAATGTACTCTATCAGAGCACATAAAATGCCAAGTGATATAAAAATCAATTCTTTTTTTTTTAATAAGGCAATCGGGAATAGATTAAAAGAAAAATACGTTGAGCATTATGTAAGAACATTAAATTCTATATTTTGACAGTGTGATTTAAGATCACTGAAATAGATTGTATCTATTTTATTTTTGCGGGCGTATTTCTGTGCCAGATAACTGTCTTCGTTATTGGGAGTTCTCTTTGGAATATTGTTGTGTTGTGAGTTGTTGATTCCAAATAATGCATGTTTTGGGAAATATTTTTATCAAGAAACATCAATACTGTAAGATTCTGGAAGTTTATACATTGGTTAATATTAGGATGCATGAGACAAATGCCGAATACTATCATATTTTTTCCTCTCCAGTGTTGCCGTATGGCCTAGCACATGGTAGGTGATTAATACATTTTTGCAGAATGATCAACTAAGGTTTAGGTTAGCCAAAACTAACTGGGACCAAACGAACACATTCAGTGGGATTTTTTTGTTAACCATTTTGAAAATTGGGATTTAGTTTAGAAAACACCTTTCAGATGTGGTCTTAGATATTCAGCTACATTTCATTATTGCAGTCTGTATGATTTTGCACTCTTATAAGTCTAGTGATTACCCTTACCCTCTTAAATGTCATTATCTGCAAGTTTTGTATTTTGAATATTGCACATGTTAAAAGTAGAAGAGTGCTTCAAAAATTTAAAAAAAAAACAAACCCAAAACTTCAGTACAAGGTGGATAAGAAACTTGATAGTCTTTAACAGTTTAATCCCTAGTTAATAGAAAAATTCCTTTATCAATTCTGGGCTTTACACTTTAAAAAATTATAGATATAGTCATTTCTAAACACTTTCTTCACTGTATTCATGTAGGTATGTATTGTAACATACCTTTGGTTTTTGGGGGTTTTATTTTTTTATTAAATTCTAGGTGTCTCCCCAGCTATCTTCCTCACAATCATCATTACACGTACTGATGTTTATTTCTGCACAAATTATATAAAGTAATTTTACTGCAAAAGAAGTGTTAGATATTCTTCTTGCTTTTGTGCTTATTGAAGAACTAATAGAAAAATTTCATTTTCTAAATGCTACTTTGATTCACATTAAAGAGCTCACCCTCAGATTATTTATTTCTGTAGCTAAACCTTGAAAGAAAAAACATTCAGTCTTAAACTGAATTTTTTCCTGAAGTCAATCTTGAAAGTACACTTATGGTTGTACACAGCACGTTTTCACCATTTGTCAGTCGCGTGTAGAACTGTTATCCACTATGACATTTAGATGACACGTAAACACAAATTAAAATTTGGTTTTGGTCAAGTTAATTAATTGGTTATACCCTTCCTTGTTGTAATTAGGTAATAAATTCTAAAGTTCAAAAGTATTTTTTTGCAAGGCCAGGTGAAGGTTTAACAAAAGCCATGAAAGGCCACGTTCCTGGTTATTACTGAAGTTGATGCTCTTGTATGAATTTATTAGGTAGCTGAATAGGGCTAATGCAGATCTCTACCCTCACCCACCCCAAGAATTAGCGTATTTTGAAATAAGAAGTACTGTAGAAACATCTTAGCCATAGGGAGAAAGTTTTAGTAGAGTGGGAGGGCTTCCAGGTTGTAAAGGACCTGCATTAGCAGCATTGAAACAATTGAAAATTTACTTTGGAATTTTAATTTCAGTTAACCACTTTTCTCACAAGTTTTTCTCTAGAAAAATAAGAACTTCCTTAAGAGCCTGACAAAATTATACACAATAACTATTTCATGGGTGCTTATATAATTTCTTTATCTATAAAATTGGGATAATTATGTTTAGCTCAAAGGATTGTTGTGGATTAAGTAAATTAATGTGTACGGAAGTGGGAAATGTTATATTATTATGGAAATGTGAGTAGTATTAATAATCATCAGGGGGTGGGTACAGCTCAGTGGTAGCCCACACTCACAATGTCCTGGGTTCAATCCCCAGTAACTCCATTAAAAAAAAAAAATCTAGTTTATAAAGTAAACACAAAATGTCTTGATATTGTCCTCAGAAATGGAGCCATCCTATAGTATGTTTGTACTCTATGAATTTTTAACTGTCCAGTTAGATTAGGAAAATTAATAAGTGGGTGACTTTGTTTAGTGGAGTCTAAATTTAATTGTAAAATTACATTCTAAAATGCAGCCAACTCTTGATGAGCCATATGTGAATTACCCAATTGTGAATGGCCAGAAATTTATTTTTTATGTAAGTTGAGTCAAACCTTAGGAAAAGATGAGTGAGCAGATAAAGGATCTCGCACTGGCCATGAAATAATGGGATGGCATTCTGGACAGGTGACTCAGTGATTCACCATTGATGGACATTGTGTAGCTGAGCAGAGAAAAGAAGTAGTCCTTTATACCTGAAACAAAAGAGCTGAATCTGATGCACAGTCCTGCAGCTCAGTCATATGGCCAAAGAGAAATAGGTGGCAGTTCATTTTCATGAAAGGCATTCTGAATAGACTGGGGCAAAGGAAGAGGAGAAAGCGACAGGGAAGACTTAGTAAATATGATTCAAGTTGTAAGTCTCCTCATTGAATTTTAGGGTGAAGTGATTGTAGCTTTTTGGGCTGTGATTTGAGCGGAAGTAGAATATTTGTTAGTCTCAACTGTGCCTAGGCACTGCTCCATGTAATGGCTAATTAAAATCCTGCCCTGTATGCATACCATGTTAGAGTAGGGGTCATTGGTCACTGTAACGTCATGCCTTACAGGAGTATGTCATGGAAAACAGTGATGTGCATAGTTTGTCAAGAAGGTGAATATTATGGCTTAACTTTGTACTCTGTTTCTAAGCAATATAGAACTCTTCAGAAATTTGATTATAAGTTTTTATAATACAGCATTTTTGCCAGTTTCTAGGTGTGGTTTACATACTGTGCCCTAGTTTTCTTTGTCTTGATTCCCCATTATTTATACGTAATACCTTTATTTCTTGAAATATCACTAATGTTCATATTGATATTAATCCTAACATTAATACAGATAAATGAATACAAATTCAATTATAATAGCTAACATATAGTGAGTGTTAACTGTTTGCTAGGCACTGTTCTAATTGCTTAGTGTATTCCTCGTAAGAACTATATGATATTTTGATATATGTACTATTGTTATCCTCATTTTAGAAGTGAGGAACCTGAGGCTCAGAGAGGTTAAGTAACTAATCAAAGTTCACACAGCTAGCATATGGCAGGACTAGAATTTGAATTAAAGCCATCGGCTGCCAGAATCTATGCTTTTAATCACCATACAAGTTTCTTTACTTATGAGTGGTATTTCCCTGCATAATTTATTGCAACAGATCTTCCTGTTTTTTCAACTTGCAAAAAAAATGTCGTATCTTAAAGACAAGCTGCTAGATAGTATTCTTATTTTCAATGCTTATATGAAAGTTTAGTAAGTATTAAAAATTAATGTAGTGTTTATACACACTGTGTAAGAGCTAGTGTTTATTGCTTCAAATGGGAATAATTACAAATTTAAGAATCCTAAATTAGTGCAAGTAATTTGTTGTGGGATCATGTTCAATAATGAAGCAATTATTAGGTAGTCTGAGAGTCTGAATTTTTAATTTCTACCAAAAAGCTTAAAATAAATTTAGAACTGTGTGGATTTTACCTTCAGTTGACCTTATAAATTAAACATAGCAAGTGGATATTTTCTGGTGTTTTGATTTATGTTGAACTTTGAATAACCCCTCATGATTATAATTCACTGGAAATGTTTGACATTAGCCAATTTTTGAACATTAGCCACGATATTGCCATTCTTGATACCTTTGAATTTCAATGATTTAAAAGGTAGAATTTATTAACCAATAATTCTCTTCCCTCCCACATACCATTTCTCATTTGTCTCCTCTCCTGATATGGGGACCGAACTCAGTTTTTGCCTAAGCAGATATTTTTGAAAGGCTGGGTCTGTCTCAGATGCTGAGAGAGATGAAAATAGAAAACACAGTGGCGCAGCCATTGAGAGGCGGTTCATACGTAAATAGTAACACTTTAAAAAGGTGTTTGAAAGACCAAAGGCAAAAGATGGCTCATTAAGAAAATAGTGAAAATATTTCTCCCTATAAAAATTAACCCTGATTAATTTTTCTTAGAAGAAATGGGCTATAAGACTTAAATAGTATGAATATACTGAGTCTTGGATGTGGTATGCCTTAGTATTTTTGAGAAAAGCCTAGTGTACGGCTTCTGTTTAACTCTGTTAAACAGAATTCTCTTTTAAAAAAGATTTTTTAAAGTTATGGGAAGGAATTGTATGCATTTCACATATGTGGTTTAAGTTGGGTTTTTTCTTACCATATGTGCAGCAGAATGACTTTCTGAGCACATTAGAAATGTTTTAAAAATAAGTAATTCATACATATGGCATAAAAATTCAGAGGTACGTAATGGTATTCTGTGACAAGTAAATCTACCTCTGACCATAATCCCTTACTTCTCCCAGGTTAGAAACTCCTGTTTTTCTTGTCTCTCCTCTCAGAGGTATTTTATACATACATGGTTATGTAAGTCGTAGGTTTTTGGCGGCTTAATGTTTTTATTTTTTTATACATAAGTGGAATATATCATACACACTTTGAGCACATTGATTTTCTTCCCCTCAATTATATATTCTTTCATTTTGATTTTTATAGAGCTACCTAATTCTTTTTAATGACTGCATAGTATGTTACAGTTGATGTGCGATAATTTATTTAACCAAGTGCCTGTAACCAGTTGGTAGACATTTCAGATGAGTCTGTAGTAGACATCCTTGTCATATACTCTTGTGTATGAAAAGGAATTGCTCATCAAAAAACTATATATCTTTTAAATTTTGGTACATTTTACCAAATTGCTTGAACATAAATGTGAGACTCGCAAGTATTTAGACCACGTAAAATTGATGCCTTCTTATGTGATTTCTTTGCTTAGATAATTCTTCTGAAAATAAAGTGTAAGTAGGTGCGTAATTCATGAATCTGCTAATGGTTTTCCATAATTTAGATGGATTAAGTGATAGCAATATATAACTATCAACTTTGTTTCAACTTTACATTGGCAGTAATTAATTTATTGACCTTTATAGCTAAGAGAGAGCATAAACTACATTCAGACTGATATTGGTGTTGCTAAGTCTATTCTTATTTTTATACCAGTTTTAATCTTGTTTATCAGAAGATTGAGTTTAAAAATGGAAGAAATTAAGGACTCTAATTTTTGCTTTGAGATTTGAGATTTTGGGTGAATGCAGCTATCAGTAGGTAGTCTTTAGTAACTCGTGGAAGCCCAATTTCTTTACATTCATACTAATGCTAGTTTATAGAATCTGGGATATAGAATTTGGTAAGTATTGACATAATTTTAGCATGTAGTAGTACCTATATTAGTAACATTAAAAAGTCAGGTACAAACCTACTTCCAGAATCTAAGATATAGATGATAGGGATGTATTGCAAGTTATTATATAGTTCTACTTTAAAGCTCGAGGGATCTCATCACATGGCCACTGGTATCTGTTTTGCAGGGGTTTTTTCTCCTTCTTTTGTTGCTGTTTTTATTTTTTTTGGGAATTCTGGATCCAATTCATCCATGTAGGATTAAGATATTCGTACTCAGCAAAATGCAGTCAATTTGCTATTAACGGCAGTATCCGTGTCCTTGGAAATACATAGCTTACTGTTGAACAAACCACACAGCTGCATTTAAAGGTCACTTTGGCTTAATGGAACTTGGAACTGATAAAGGCTACTCTTTGCCCATCCCTGATTCCTATCCACATGTATTTTTATTAACATCAAAGAACTGTAAGCTCCAGTGCCAGCCGGGCTGAAGATTTCTTTTCACAGAGGATTTGCTTCCGTTCCCTCTATGGGAAAGTCCTGTGTCCTTTAAATTATCTTAAGCTGCTTCATTTGAAAAATAATTCTTAGTGGTGTGTTCATGGAGTGGATTGAATGTGGCTACTGGGGAAATTCTCTCATGGCTTAACGACTGCTTTTCAAGCCTGCGAAGTGGGTGAAAGAAGGGAGCCCACTCCTGGTGTGTGGAGTTTGTAGTGCGCTCAGGATGATGACTGACTTCCAGAACCCTCAGTGCAGCAAGACTAAAGGCATCAGGAGACCAGAAGCCACTTAATAAGAGATCAAAGAGGCTGTGTGTATATCAGCTTGAAATCCAGATAGTACAGATCAAAAGCTTGCCCTAGCGAGGCAGCCGCAGGGGGATGAAGTTAGCAGGAGGCCTCAAAAGATCTTAAGTCAGGCCTGATGTTGAACTTTGTGGGAATTTCATGGCTCCTCTGGAATATGAATTTGGCGCAAAAAAAAAAAAATTCCCATTGTGTCTAATGGAGGAGAGAGAATAGAGGGCAGGCAGCAAGTGCTTGTCAGCTGGGTGCGGCTTTCTCATGGGGTAGCTCTTTTCACAAACCTTTTTACGGACTTTCTCTGCATCATACTAGAAGGCATCGCTGACGAGGAGGACAGTCTGTAAATGATGTGTCTGTTCTATTACCTTCAGTGAGTATTTCAGAAATGACCAAACTGTAAAGATTAGTGTTTATGAAGTGACCAAGGAGAGCTAAAATAGAGGGATCGGGGGCTCAGGTTTACGGTAATACCTGGTGATTGTATCTCTCCTATGAAATGCTCAAGACATTCTAGGAAGTTAGTGAATGTCAGCCTGGCTCTGCATCTCCGTCTCCCATGTAATTAAAGACAGAACAATAACTTAAAAAAAGGAGTTGGTCTCAAGAAGAAACTCAGTCTTCAGAGGTGTCTCATTGCCAGTCTCCCTCTCTCCCTGAGTGTGGGTGTGTTTTGAAAGTTCCCGCTGGATTCTGATGTCAGCTGTGAGAACCACACCAGGAGGTTGAAAGTCATAGCCCTTCCCAGAGTTTAGCAGAGAGACCGAACCAAATCCACTAACAGGTACGGAGGACCTGTTTTCCTAGCCCTGAAAATGTGTACTGGTGACTTGCACTGCTCTGCCCTGTTTGTGGGTGTCATTGGGAGCCGGGCAGTGATCTAGAGAAGCAGTGCTCTCCCCGGTGAGGGCCAGGAAGGGATGTTGCCTTATTCAGGTACCAAAACCCTAATTTGTTAATGATGCGTGAAAGGAAATTGGCCACCTTATGTTGACACACCACTTTCTAGGGCTCAGGTTCCCCCTGTGTTTTGCTTTAATCAGATATTATGTTCACCAATATGTCGCTGTGAATGTAGAGTATGGTTATAAGCGCTAGCTTACCGGTCAGAAAGGACCAGGATTTGCCTTCCGGCTATGACACCCTACAAGGACTTCAGACAAGCTTGTTAGTTTTTCTTATCTAGTAATCCCTAAAATAGAAATCATACTTGCTTTATAAAATTGTGAAGACGAAATAAAAGATGTATATAAATGCCTGGACTTTTCTGGGCATAAAATAATGTGTTACCAGTTACTGAAAAATTATGATGGTGATTTTTAAAAATAGATTCTGAGCACAGACTTGCTATGCCTGTTATTCATTGTCTCCTTCCAAAAAAAGTGTTGTTCACTTATGGCTAGTATCAGGCAATTAGAGATGAAAAGATATACTTCCTTTAAAGATCTTATATTGTTTAACAAATGTATATTGTGCATCTTCCATGCCAGGCACTGTTCCAGACACTAGGAGTATAGCAATAAACAAAATAGGCAATAGACCCGGTGTCCTCATGGGGTTTAAATTCAGTTGGGAGTAGAGAGGTAAATAAACATTGCTAAAATAACAAAGGGAACAGACTTGGGAGTGCCTGTAGTGCATTATGATTTTAGCAGTGGTGGAAGTAAGACTAAGAGACCCTGTGATGCTCGTGTCTTAGGATCCAGAGGGGTCTCAGGATCCAGAGGGGTCTCACGGGGAACTGAGGCATGCCTTGTAGGCCAACAGGTGGTGGACATCCAAAGCACAGGAATGTCCTGGAATTGATAACTTGGCCATGATTTTATGTCTTTATTTTCTTTAGTAACTGTGGATTGTTTAATATCTATCAAAACTTTCATATTTTACTCCTTTTAATGAAAAATACTTTGAGGAACTTTCTGTTCTACTACTTGTAAAACTTGACCACCATTTCACATGGTGGTAATAGCCAGTAATTATCTACTGCTTAGGCATACTGGTTTAGTTATCTCTACAACCCCGTGAGGTAGGTCTTATAATCATCCTCATTTTATAGATGAGGAAACTGATCACGAGATTAAGGAATTTGCTCAAGGTCACCCAGTGAATAAGTGGTGGAGCTGGGCTCCCAAGTTTGTGGTCTCTTGGTGTGAAAGTACAGTCCGTAGACCAGGAGCAGCATTCATCCTTGATACTTGTGTCTCCAGCGAAGGATGATAAAAATTTCTGATTCTCTTTCCAGAGAGCAGTCCTTATTACAGTTCCAAAAGATTTACTTCATGTTATTCCTGAATCCTTATGGTCCCTTGCCTTTACTCCTCCCGCCTAGCCAAAGCTCTTTAGAGTCCTGATAGCTTTTTCACTGCCAGAGAGTAGAAACTGTGTGCATTTTGTTTTACATATTCCAGCAGGACTCCTTAGCCTTTTTCCTGTACAGTTGCAAAGTTGGCAAAGTTTTGTTCTGCATGTTATGTGCTACATATCACAAATGTTGGTTGCCCTTTCAAGGATTAAGGAAAAAAATCGTAGAAGCTTTTCTAAAGAATGAAGGGCATGCTGGTCCTTGATGTGGCAGTGGTTGTCAGGGACATTCCCAGTGTAGAGATGGCTCCTGTCTCTCAGTGTCTGCTTTTGGGGAGAGTGAAAAGTGAGAGCACCAAGCTGCTCTGAACCTCTCTTCAGGTGTGGAGGTCTGCATATCTGGAGGGTTTAAGGTCAACACTTCATTGTCACGTGTTAACATGGAAGTGTAGAATCAGGGATGGTTTAGCAGTTGATAGGACTGTTGGTCTAAATCAGCCATGGTGAGTTGAATTCAGCAGGCAGTAGAGGAGATGGTAATTGTTAACTTCTCAGACACACATGTCCTGTTAACTTCTTTTCCATCATCTTCTTAGTAACAGTAATAATAAGAGTTCTAGCACTTATGAAGTGATTATCTCATTTAATGCTTTTAACAACTCTACAAAATCTGTACTATTGTTATTTCCACTTACCAGTGGGGAATCTGAGTCTCAGAGATTAACTGGAACAGTATCATTCAGCTAGTGTTTGTAAGTGTTTAGCTTAAGTTGAGAGTGACTTGTTTGGAAAATTAAATTCCAAAACAAGTACTTTAAAAGCTTTTAAAAGTTTTGTGTCTATACTTTCTTTGCATCATAATGACTTTCAACTAATGTAGTTTTTTTTTCTAGAGGATAATGAGATATTTATAAATCATTTTCTACTTGAAACATTTTTTGCTAAAATGTAACATAAAATCTACCATCTTAGCAGTTTTTAGATGTATAGTTCGGTAGTGTTAGGTGTATTCACATTTCAACTAGTGTAATTTTAATAGAGGGTGGACTTTGTCCTTGATACCGCAGTCTGTTTGGTGGAACCCCAGGCATTTCGGCCAGATGGTGGGACTTTTAAATAAAGGACAGTTCTGTGGTTTGTTTTTGTTTTCCTTACAACCAGCAAAAGTCCTGGGCCAGGAGTGAACGGTAAATATGTAAACAATTATCATGACATCAAATTTTCAAGAGATAACACATCTGAAGAACGTATTTAGTACCCACGGAGAGCAACTACCAGGAGACCAGAAGGGGATAAGAGAAGCAGTGGGACTCTGCTCGAACCTTTTAAATTATTATGGTGCTTAAAGTAGATTTTTGAAGTACTAAACTACACAGAATAAAATTATGTGCAGACTTATGTATTTTCCCCCCTGTGTTAGACTAAACTTTCATCTTCTGGTGAGTTTCTCTCTGTGCTTCTCTTCCATTGCACTTTTAATCGCCTTGCGTGCTGTCTTAACGGTGCTGCTCAGGGACTGTTTCATTCTGTGGATGATGCGTGGAAGAATCTATTCTGAATGCCTAATAGTATTTAGGAAGTAATAAGACACAAGGAGCCAGGAACCATATCTTTAATCTATCTTGAGTGCACTGGAAGTATTTTGTGGGTACTTACCTTGAAAGTGATGGTGTTGTGGTAATTGGTATGGTCAGTGTAATACTTGGCTATATTATAGTAAAAAATGGGGTTAGATTCTGATAAGATAGCTTGCTCATTATTCATTAGAATCATTTAATTACTGCCCTGCATTCACTATAAATACATTTATTTCTCTTTCCTAAGAGTAAATGCTTAGCTTGTTGGTCAAATCAGAAGATGCTCTTTTAGTGTAATTAATTACATCCTGCTATCTTAAACCAGAACTATTCTAGTGATTCTAGTTCAACTAATAGTCTCTGACATGTCTTTTGTTGCTATCTAAATATGGCAAAAAAAAAAATGTTTCACTATTCATCTTATGAAAAAGAGCATGTCATATATATTTTGTTGTATCTTTTGTTTTGATGGTAGAATTCCGGGGAAGTTAGATCTTGTGCAGTCAGTGTCATTCTTATGAGTTCTTAAAAGACATCACTAACTACAGTTATACCATGTTGTGACCAGAGTGTACATCTTTTTCATTGTTGATGCTGTGTTTTGAATTAACTTGTCATTCCCTACTTTTTATGGTGGTTTTGTGACTGTTTTGGTAGAAATTAATGACAAATTTGGCTCAAGATACTGTGTCAAATTTAGTTATGGGATTTTGGAGTTGGGGGAATGGATCATAACTGTCACGTATCCAACTATCTCATTTTACAACTGAGGAAACTGATTCAGAGAAATGAAGAACTTGAGAAACTGTGCACGGTCCAGCTAGGGGCTCAAAACTTGTCCCTGGACTTCTAATCCACACCCATCCTACCACTAGTGGATTGAAAAGCTATTTCCCTTGTCTCTCTTTCCCATTTATATTTTCTTTCTTTTTTTTTTTTTTAATCATTGGATTCCTTTTTGGACTGACATCGCTCACAGTGGATATTTTAATTCATACTGGCTGTGCGTCAGAGCTTCTGCAGATCACTGTTTTTTCCTTAACATGTTTATGTCTGTGTGTGTGTGTAAGAGAACCTTTCCTTTGTACTTTGTACCCAATTCTTCTGTCTACCTCCAGGTTACAAATCGCTAGCTGTCTCTCTTTTAAACTTAGTGGTTCCTTTTTGTGTTCTCCATTTTAGTAACATCCTTGAGATCTTATTTTAAAAGTTATCTAGCTGTTACTTTCTTTAGATTTTTAACTTACTTCTCTGTAGTTCAAAAAAGTAATTGCCACATTTAAGAGTATACGCTTCAGGAAGCCAGTATTTGGCTCTTCGCTGCTCTCACAGTTTTCTCTCAGTTGACTATTACTGTGTTGGAGCAATTCTCGTATCACATATTACGTGCTAGCTGCCTCATGTTATCCAGCAATTCATGTATGTAGATTCTTTCAAATTACCTTTGAAACTTACTTCCTCACACTTACGTGAATAACTGTGGAATGAAGCTCAGTAGCCCAACTCTGTAATCGTGAGCACCACAACGCTGCATTCGTTGGTGGGGAGATCTGTTTTGTAGCGCACTTTCTATTGCATGGTTGTTTGAGGTGGTTTTTCTCGTCATTCTTTGGAATCACTTCGTTTCGGGGAAAGACTCCTATAATACGGGAGAGCAGGTATTTTGGTGTGGTGAGCTGATAGCACAGCACTTCAATGACATTGAATGAAGGCTATGTAAGTTAGCCATATTTCCTCTCAGAAGTTTATGATAGGCCAACTTTATATTTTAGTATACTCATATTTTATAATAATAATATACTTATATTTCAATGTACTCCATTGACAGTAAGTATCAACATAATCAAAAGTAAATCATTAAACCCAAGTTTTTATCTGAAATAAACTACGGTCTCTGCCATCCTGCTATGGCCTCTATGTTTCTAATCCATTACTTAATGTTTTTAAAATTTGGGGTGTCGGATACAAGATAGATTTTTTTTTTTAAAAAAAGGACAACCCAAAAGTTATCCTTTATTTTGAGTCCATGTAGTTAAGTCATTGTTACACCTTTATTTTTGTTTGCTGTCATTTTAGTAACTCTGCAAACATAAATGTTGAATGTTAGAACTGTCTTTGGTGTACATCTCATATTCCTCTTATTTTAGAAAATGCCTCCTGCCGAGGCAGTGGTCAGTGTATTAAATGTGAGCACTTCTCTTCATGTGCATTTCTTCTGTCTCCTGTTAATGTGACATTTCCTGCCTTGTGCCTTTTCGCTGAGTTTGCCATGGCTGCTTGCTAGCATTTGTAGTTTTAGTTTTGGAGCAGCTCCATGGCTAGAGCTCTCACGTCTTCTGGTGGATATCTCTGTCTCTGAGGGAGCCCAGTTTCAACTGAACCACCTCTCTGCCCCCAGTGACATCCCTGTACCAAGCTTTAGTTTATGTGAACTCTGGTCTCTTTGATCTGTGGGGAATCTACACAAATATTCATATAATGCGTTTTCTAGACACTTTGGAACTTTGAATTGCATCTATTAGGGCACAGTGATTGTCACATGTTTGCATCTGTTCATGTTAAGGTGTTCTTAGCTCACCAAAGGAGTGGATGCTTGAGAACCTAAGTGTGAATTAAAATCTGGCAGACAAATGCTTGTTTTAGCTGTACATGCAGGCACATTCTGTGTGCTCTAACGTCATCAGCTAGGTACCAAAATATAAACCTCTAGTGGCCAAGTGTGATATTTAAGGGGCTCAATTTTATACATTTTGGCAAGGTAATAAATGTATATTCTAACAATTTGCCTTGTCTCAACATTCATTCATATAGCAAATACTTACCTTAGGATAGAGAAGCTGTGTCACATGGTTGAGACATAAACTCTGGTGCTTAACTGGTTTACATTCTGGTTCTGCCATTTATCAACTGTGTGTTTTGGTTAAGTTACTTAATTTTCCTCTTAAAAGTAGGGATAATAATGGTACCTACCTCCTGTTAGTGTGAGGATGAAATAGGTTCAAAGAAGTAAGATATTTAGGACATGCCTGGTGTGGCAAGAGCTCAGTGTTAATGTTTATTGTTTTTACTTACATGTGGTGCAATCTGGCCTTTCCTTTGGTGTACTTACAGTCCAGTGAGGAGAGAGAAACTAAATAGATTCAGTCATTTGATATTGCAACTATTATTCAATCCCTTCTACGTGGCAGGCACTGTAGCTGACCCTGGAAATAAAGCAGCAAATAAGAAAACGTATCTTTGCTGTCATGAAGCTTATTTTTAGAAAATATGGTTAAAATAAGTTCAGTAAAATGTCAAAAGTGTCAGAAAAAGTGTAAGATACTCTGGGTACACGTAGCAGGGGGGCCTAAGTTATTCTAGAAGGTCAGAGACAGTGAGGAAGCTATATTATGGCAAATGCTATAATAGAAGGTCTTTCTTAGGTTTAGAGATATCATCGCAGAGTAGGGAGTGCTTGAGGCTTCTCCGGGGAGTCAGAGAAGGTGCCTCATTGGAGGAAACACTTCAGCTGATGCTGGTGGCAAAGATACAGATAAGTGGCAGTGGGTCGGGGAAGCATTCCTGCAGATGGAATGGTTTGGAGGATGTCATGTAGCAGGCCAACAGCTCTCACAGTCCCTAACCTTTAATAGTTCTGGATTGTTGGGACAATGTGGGGGGCAAGTGGGATGGGCAGTGGTACATGTGGGAAGAGCAAGAGGAGATCTGAAGGAATTTCTCTACCAAAGCGTTAGGACTTAATCCTGAAGGCAGTGGATGTCACCGAAGTGTTTTATGCAGAGGAGGAATTGTGATTGCACTTTTGTCTTTCAGAATCATTATTTTATCTCTGTAGAAAATAGGCTGATGGGGGTAAGATTGGAGAGAGGTAGACCTTTCGGGAGAATGAAGCCAGCAAGAAATGAGAATCTTAACCAAGGTGGTGGCAGCGGATGTGGAAAGAGAGGATCAGATAGGAGAGACAGAAGATCACGGTGATGTGCCTTAGTGAAGGCTCGAGGGAGAGAAGGTAGGTGCGCGGGTGTATGGTAATGATGCCCTTCAGAGACTGTGGGAGGAGAATGGTCTGTCAACTTGAATTTCCCCCCACATTGAAACATCATGTGTTTATAATAACTATCTAACGTTAGTATCACTTCAAGAGACCTCAAAAATCCTTGTAAGCACGTTTCTCCAGGCACTTTTATTCACCTGTGAAACAGCAGTTAGATTGGTTCTGTCCAGGTTTCATAGCTAAATAGTGAGAATTCAGGTCAGATCACTTGTCTTCAGGTATAATATTCTGATCAAAGTTGGCTGTGCTTAATTGATTGTAGGAGTTTAATAATATTTTTAATACCTGTAGGGAACAATGTTCATAAATGGTTGAATTGAAGCAAACATATGGAATACTGTTAGAAGATGCATAATAGTGTAAGGCTTTTGAATAAATAGGAAGAAAACAGCTTTCAGAAGAGGAGAATGGCTTGCATAGTCAAAGATGTTTCTTGTGTTCTGTGATTGGTATTTAGTGCCCTCTGTTGGCTGTTTAGCTTAAAACAACATCTTGATTCTTGAGTACAATGTTCCTTGCAGTGTTATTTACCAAAACAAGAGAAATTAGTGATTTTAAAATTATGATAAAAGGTGATTAAAAACTGATGGGGACTTTAAAAATCTGGATATGGTCTGGGAATTGGGTAGAAGGCTTGAGAAATATCTTTACAACATTTTGTTTAATTTAACATGGATTTGATATTGTAGACTGTGTTTTTAGCATGCAGTCTTTTCTGATGTAAAACAACCTGAATCAGGCTGAGTTTTAAGCGTGTTTTATGCAGCAAAGCCTCAGGAATAGCAGCCGCCGTGGTAGGCAGTGGCAGCTGCTGGTTTTTTGTAGGGTGACTGCTACATGGGATGGCCATTAAAGGAAATGACTGTTACTCATTAAAGCAACTCCATTCGGCTATGAGAGAAATCGCCCAGTCAGAAAAGTCCTCATGGAAGATGAAGCAGTGATTATCCATCACGGGGCATTTTCAGAAGTGGGTGGTTTGTCTTTTTTAAGCGACAAAGAAGCTGCTGTTGGGTTCTCTCCTCCAGGGAAAGGGGTGGTAGATTAGGTATAGTGTTTAGAGTAGCTAGAGATCCAAGTCTGAACACATTTTAGTAAGCAAGCACACCTGGTACTAGTTTGCGGCCTAAAGAAGATTGCATTTTGTATAAAGAAGTGTTCACCATGATCTTCCTATAATAAAGGCAATCTATTAATCTATTTTCTATTTCCATTATGTCCTGGTTAATCTTCCTTTGAAACGTTTCTTATTATCATTTCAACTGGTTGCATTTTGGAAACCAATTCTTCTGTGTATTTGGGTTAAAAATAAGTCTTTTTGATTAGGTGTTATATGAAACTGCAGAGATTCTCACACCAACCCAGTGAAATCATTTATTTGCTTTTGGTGTATTTTACTGTTGCAATTTTCTCTAAGTTTAGTAATTATTAATACAAAGTAATGCTAGCTGCTTTCTGTGCATTTCATGATGGGAATAAGCTATTATGGAGTTTCCCTTCCCCCCCAATAAAAACGCCTTCCATCAAAAACTGACATCCTAAATGAAGGACATAATTGTACAGCTTATTTATTAGTGTGTCAAACTTAAAATGTAATGGTTTCATATTTCAGAATGAAAAAGTGTGTTGTGATTCATGGTTGCCAGTGACAGAATAGACAGCTCTTTTATATTACTGCACTGATTGCCTGCTGATATACCACTGTACATTTTAATTTTTTTTTTTTTTGGTTCCTCTGTTCTCTTCCTATGCAATAGCTCCCTCTACTTGAAAATATTGGTGTAATTATAGCTTAACACTGTGTACTTTATTAATGAGTTCCCATGATTATTTTTACTTTCAATCCTCTTCACAAATAGGTGGTGTTACACAACAGAGTGTGTTAGAAATTTACCAGGGATCTCTTGACTTGCTAGTGGAAAAGCAAGGTTAGTTAAGGAAAGTAAAATAAGTTGTTTGAAGACGTTTTTTTCAAGGAACTAGCTGTATATCCTTTGTTGATTTAAATGTGGTATGTTTGGTTAAAATTCCATGCAGTATTGAAAATGAACCTTGAAGTCTGCAACACAGAAGTATAGAAGACTGCATCAGAAAACTTCAAAAGAGCCATCAACCACTTCAAACAGACAGAGCCTGGAACTTGGCACATTCTCACTTTGCTAGTTCCAAAATCTTCTAATTCTAACACAAAATGTGGTAATTTCTACTTTCTCAGGAAAGGTTGTAGAATCTCATGTTACTATATCTTGCCTTCATAGAACAGTATGTGCCAAAGAAACAGCAGGAGCAAAAGAGACAAACCAAGCTAGCGATGTTCTGAGTGAGACTTTTTTTTTTCCTCTCCGTTACGAAGTTTGAGATTTAGTGAGAGTATCATATACTTCCACCATTAGGACAAATTGAGAGATTCCACTCAACCATAAGATTTCCATGTGAATATCTTTTCCATTCACAACTCTTTATTTCTGATTCCTTCTGTTACCATTGGAGCAGGGTAAGTGGCAGAGCACGGTAGTGAAGAGAAAGTCTTTGGAGCCAGACAGTTTGAGTTTGAATTGTGGCTCTGCCACTTACCAGCTTGGTGATCTTGGCGCGTTTTCTTAACTTTCTCACCCTCAGTTTCCTCATCTGTAAACACAGACAGTAAGTCTCTCCACGTCCTGGAGTTTGTAACAAGGATTAGTTGAATTAATGATTGTCAAGTGCTTAGAACAGAGCTGGTAAGAGCTATATATCAGTGTTCATTGAGTAAAATAAAAAATAACAGTATGGCTATAAATTGGCCTTTATTAGCCAAATGCATTTATAGAACATCAACATTATCTTCTGTGCTTAGTGAAAAGAAATATGGGGCCCTCCTAATGGATGGAGATTTGCACATTGGTTTTGTTCATGAATTAGTATTCATTTTCTCTGTATGAGGATAGTTCTCATCTAGGGTTAGCTAGACCATGTCATAACTTTAGGTTATGTTATTTTTTTTGATTGAGTTATAATCAGTTTTAGGTTACGTTATTTTTAAACATACTTTTTAAAATGCAGTGGAATATGCCATGGGTTGTTTCCTTGTCTTTTTTGAACTTAAATGATTTAGCAGGAAAATTTTATACTGGTGGAATGCCTAAGAATGGAGTTTCATTTCCCATGATACACTTCTCTTGGAGCCTGCTTATTGTCCAGGAGCAATAATAAATGGACTTGTCTTTGGTCCACAGTACGACGATGCATGAGGATGTCAGAGAGTCTTTCCCAGCTTTCCCTAGACCTCCTGTGGTGTGACAAAATATCAGTCATGTGTACTGAGCACTCAGACATGCGGTTGGAATTCAGCTTATATCTTTACCTTGATAGCAGCTGATATTCGTGTGGATGTATAGAGTGGTATTTTATAGATGTTGTCTTTGGGAGAGGACCACCGGACTGCGGACACACGAAGTAAACATGAGATGCCTGAGTACAGACATACCCTTTTCTGTTGTGCTCTGCTTTACTGCGCTTCACAGAGACTGCATTTTTTTTTTTTTTTTTTACAAATTTAAGGTTTGTGGCAACCTTGGATTGTCAGATCATGCTTAGCATTTTTTTTTACCAATAAAGTATTTTTTAATTAAGGCATGACATCATTTTTTTTTAGACATAATGGTATTGCACACTTAACAGATGATAGTGTAGTATAAACACAAATTTTATATGCACGGAGGAAACCAGGAGACGCATGTGACCTGCTTCAGTGTGACATTCGCTTTGTTGCGGTGGTCTGGAACTGAACCCACAGTATCTTTGAGGTGTCTTAAGGCTGCGTATTTGTTTTCAGGGAACTGACGCATCTTTCTTTTTTGCTTAATCCTTAGGACCCCATAGATTCCACAAGATCAGTGATTGTGATTCGCTCCCTGGTGGCAGATGGGGTGGCAGAAAGAAGTGGAGAACTGTTACCTGGAGACCGCCTGGTCTCTGTCAATGAATACAGTCTGGACAACACCACACTTGCTGAAGCTGTGGAAGTGTTGAAAGCTGTGCCACCAGGCGTTGTACGCCTTGGCATCTGTAAGCCTTTGGTGGTAGGTGTTGAATTTGTTAATATAGGAAGTGATAATAGTGTCATAGTTAAGAACATGGATTTTGGAGACAAATACACCTGACATTGAATCCTTGTTCCACTGCTTACTCGATATGTATCCTTGTGCAGGTTCCTCACTGTCCTTGACTTACAGAACCAGAAAATTAATTTCTACCTCAGGGTTTTGAGGATTCAAGATGACATTCACCAAGTGCTTAGCGCACTGCTGCATTAACGCTAGCTGCCAGCGTTACTGGTCCTGCTGCTACTACTTTTATCTTCATACTTTTAGCACAGACTTCTAAGTTCTCATTCCATTCCTCATGCTATAAATCAAGTTTGTCTATGTTTCTAAGCTTTCATTTGGGCGTGATGTCGAGATGGGATGGTAAGTTGAAGTCTAGTTAGCCATGTTGTTTTAACCGCATGGCAGTGAGATTTTAATACGCTTTTCTGACCATCAAAGTGCCTTGTAACCTCTAAACTCGAATATGGTCAAGTCAACCGGAGATCATCTTATTGCTTAAACTCATGTACTAGGACAGATGACTACTTCTGACTGAAGGCCACATTAGTTATGGTGCTGTTGAGATTTCCCAATGTAAAAACAAAATACTTGACTATAATTTTCAAGCAGAATTAAAGTATTATTGAGTGCTTGCTGTATGTCACTTAGTATTTTAAGCTCTTTACCTGCATTAACTAATTTAATCCTCACAGCACCTTTAAGAGGAGGTAGTCCTCTTGCTACTGTCATCGCAGACGAGTTAGTCAAGACATTGGCAGTAAAGTTAGAAATAGAGGCCAGATTTCTTGAAATCCTGTCCAGAGAGTTGAGCAACTTACCTAAAGTGATGTAACTCATAAGGGACAGAGCTGGACTATAAACTCAGTAGAGCGGCTTCAGACCCTGTGCTCTTAGCCACACTGCTGTGTATTCCTGTTTAAATTTGTTGTCACTAGTTTAATTTGTATGCAGCATGTCTGAAATAGATACCATGGTTGTGGCAGAGTGTTGGACGGGATTTCAAGAAATCTGGGCTCTTATTTCCAACTTTGCTACAAGTTAGCCTGGTGGGTTTCAAATTCAAAGACATGTGAATAGGCATAAGAATCTCCTCAGAGATGATTAAAATGCAATTTCCCAGGTCCAGTTCTCAGAGATTCTGACTGAGTGATCCTCATGTGCTGTTCAGGCGCCTGCCCCTTCAGTGAGTCACCGGTGTAATTCTGATGCAAAATTTTGCACTTTGAGAAACACTGTGCCAATAATCGGATCATAGGCACATCACTTTTCTGGGCCTATTTTTTTCATTTCTGAAAAGACTAAACAAGACTAGAGAACTCCTAAGATCTTTCTCAACTCTAACATTCTTTTATTCTGTGAAATACATCAGCACACTGTAAGTATTCACGTAGATACGTATCTGTATAGGTAGAGTTAGGGGTGTTCCCATATAGATATGTAGATAGAGTCACATATCCCGCACAGTATTTTTGCATTGGGGAACCTCGTATGACCCTCATGTATTACTTTATTATTCTTCACGTATTGCAGATGAAAATCCCTGTATATTACACCTATCAGATGCTTGAAATTTTCAAAATGGAATACAGCACATAGCGAAGTCAGGTTCTTAACTTTTATTGTGTGTTTGGTGTGTGGAGGTTGCCATTGCCAATATGTACCATTAGATACCGGGTTTGATTGTTGGACAAATTAAGAAGGAGAGAGCTTGATAATTTTATGGGGACCTCGTCTTCTTGGTTTCTTGGATTGTGGCAAGAGCTTTGTCTATATTTTTCCTGATAATTATTTGCCTAATTATTTGCGTTGCCAGAGGAGGTCCCAACTATAATGGTCTAGAGGACCTTAACAACCTGACTTTGAAGCAGTTTAAGGAAGTCTCAGGCAGTGTGAAAAACAGAACTCAGCACCAGCTGGGTGTAGATTCCTGTGCTATTTCTGGCAGAGGTAGAGCTGCAGAAACTTGGGATGTTGGAGCCTTACTCCAGGAGGATTTTGGAATGTAGTGATTGTGTGGTGGACTTTGTGTGGGCTTCCCTCAGTGAGTAGAAGCCTGCCAGGATACTGGAGAGTGGGAGGCCAGTAAAGGAATGAGAGAAAGGCCACTTGCAAGATGTTTAAAAATTCTTAGTGGAATCACCATTAACTTCTTCTTTAACATCTGGGTTCTTTTAGGAAAACTGTGAGCTGTAAATAGTGATGCATGGATTGTCTCTGAGGTCTGTCTCTCTTTCTCTCATGGTCCAGTTGGTGGCCACTTATCTAATCACCTAATGTTTGCTGAGCATTTATTCAGTTTTCAGCGGAACCAGGGATAGAGTGGGAATAAGAAGGTCCAAAGTCAGGTTGGAGCAGGAAGACTGTGAATGCACAACAGTTAGGAGAACAAAATTATTTTTATTGAGTCTTGTATCACAGAGATGTGTACTATCTATATAATTATAGATACTATATAAACATGTGTTATGGTCTTATGTAGATCCATCTTGTCCATTTATTTTCATGTTAACCACAAATGTGACTTCCCTTCTCTTTTCTACAAACTCACTTCAGATGTCCCAGATCTAAAAAAATGAATGAACTACCTTTAAACACTGCCTTGTATCTTCAGAGCTGACAGGGCAGAGATGGCAGTGGAGTACTTGAACCAGACAGCTGTGGGTTTTTGCTTAGTTTTGTGATTTGCAAAGTTGTGTGTCTTTGGGCCAGTTATTTAACCTACCTGCTCCCACTTGGGATCACAGAGCACAAACTCTAGAGCCAGACAGGGCTCAAATTCTGAGTGTGTAACTGACTAGTTACTTAACTTCAGGCAAATCACTGTGTCTCTGTTACTCATCTGTAAAATGGGGATAGTAAGAACACCTATTTCTTAGAGTATACATTAATTTATTAATAAATATGTTAAATAAGTTGATATTTAAAATGCTAACACCTGTGCCTGTGAGATATATATGTTGGTTGTTCTTTTTATGTAAATATAAAGTGTAAAATCCTGATCTAATAGGATTGTTGTAAAGATTAAGCTGAGACAAAGCATGTGCAACTATTTACTAAAGATTATAATATATAGCTAGGACTTGGTAGATAGTAGCTGTGTTATTACCTGGGACTGATACTGAGCTGGAGCACCAATGACTGTGCCTCTTCTGGTGGAGAGTGACTACACTCTCTACTTTGTTAAATATTTTGAGTACCACCCTGTATAAACTTAGGCATTTCTTAATATTGAGGTCTATTCCTGGGAAAGTGATTACCTAAAAGGAATAAGAAGTTTTGACCTAAATATGGCTTTTTAAAAAATTATGAAAGAAAAGTTTGGTCTAAAACCGTTTACATAAATTTTTATTGTGTACTTGCATTTAATAGAAAGATGAGAATTAATCTAAAAAGCATTGAAACTGAAGTATTTTCCTGATTACAAAGTGCTTCTTTGGTTGCCAGATTTGGGGGCGGGAGTGGGCAACATGGGTGAAGAAGGTCAAAGGATACAAACCTCCAGTTGTAAGTTAAGTCCTAAGGATTTAGATATGGTATGGTGACTCTAGTTAACAGTACTATGTCATATATTTGAAAGTTGCAAATGTTAGGTAAACTTATCATGGTAATTATTTTGCAATATATACATATACCAAATCATTATGTTGTATACTTAAAACTAATAACACATTATATGTCAACTAGAACTCAATAAAAAAATATTGGTTGACAAAAAATACTGGTTGAAAGAAATATTGGTTGATTTCTTCAATCATGCTAAAAATATTAAAAATTGAAATAAAAGTGCTTCTGTTTCCAGGAAGATGATAAAGAGGAAGAAAGGCATATTTTACGTTCAAACAATAACGAAGACAGAACTGAAATTTCAGGAACAATTCATGACATAAATTCATCTTTAATACTTGAAGCACCCAAGGTATTTAGTATATTTACTTCCCATTTGAACAGTTGCTGTTACAAAGAAGACAAAAGCTTGTTCTCACTCTCATGGCAAATACGTACAAATTAAATAATCCCCCTCTTTCTGTATTAATTTATTTTAAACTGGACTCTTTTCTCTCTTGCATTGCATTGCCTCCATACATGACATAGGCCAGATGTAAGGTATTTTCAAAGAACCAGCATAAACTGATTTTAGATCACTAATACAGTCTTAAAATTTTGAGGGTAGACCATATTTTTGAAAATAGACCTGCATTTAAAATGCCATAGAAAAATAGGTGTACAGAAGAGCTTACTGAATACTTCCTGCAGAAAAGTTATTTAGTCAAACCTTACTTTATGCTTTAATATTACAAAGCATATTTTGAAGCCTTTCCTTTTTTAATAAAATGACTTGTGTTTATTTTGCTTTTTGCAGTTAAGAGTATAGTTTTGCTTTACTTGATAACAACTATTGTTTGATATTCTTTTCATAATTTGTTGACATTGTCTGAAGCTGATATGTAGTCCTGTAATGCCCGTTACATTTTTTTAGTTTAGATATTTTTTGTTACAATGTCGTAACTGGGTGAAATGTTTAAATATACCCTATAAATGCAGCTTTTTTTTTTTTTTTTTTTTTTGCAATAACTGGGTTGCAGTATTTGGTATACTATATTAATTAATCTCAAAGCTTCACTGCAATGATGTTTAGCGGCAAGTGAGGAAACAATGGGAAGGAGTAGATTCATTTCAGGAATTTACGTTTATTGATACTTAATGGTTAGGACTTAAGATAGGAAATGTCATTGATGCCTTAGAAGGAATTGGGCCTCATTGTGCTCAGCGCTCTAAGGTCCCTTGGAATTATGTCAAAGGCTCAGCAGATCCATATATTCCTCAGTTATTACCTAGGAACTCAACAACGTTTCTGCTCATATATGACTATCTAGCTTCAGTTTTATGTACTTGCCTTTCTAATTAGTACAGTCTAAATTAATTGAAGAGCATACGGTATTCATTCCTTCTTGTATATTTTTAATGCGGATGCAGAAATAAATTTCTATTAAATGACGTATTATAAAAGAGTCATGCTCAAAGTAGTTGAGATGTTCTCCCCATATCTTTAATTGATAGGGAATATTTTTTAAACATTCAAAAAGCCATAATTTCTTTTGAGTTACGTAAACTTGAAAATCTTGACCTTTTAAGTCTCTGCTTTCTTAAGTAATAATACGAAGTGCAGCAGTATTTATGTACTACTATTTATTTGAGATACGTGAGTTAAATATTAAGTCTAGCGGTTTAACAGATTCCTACTTCTGTCTGAGAATTTTCAGATGGTTAATGTATAATGAACTTTTTTAGAATAGTCACCTTGCCAAGGGCAGATTTTTGCCTTTTGTTTTGTTTCTCTTGGGGATGGAGGGTTGTGTGGTGGTGAGGTTGTATTTCTCCGTGCTGTTAATGGAGAGCTGTTCAGGTTAACCGTGCATTGCCGTGCAATACCATCATTGCAGTTGTGGCAGGAGTTGATTCCAGTTAATGTTCAGAGGGTAGCTTTTAAGACAGGCATAGTTTTAAAATTTTTTGCAATTTTTATTCACAGGGATTTAGAGATGAACCCTATTTTAAAGAAGAGCTTGTGGACGAGCCATTTCTAGATTTGGGAAAGGTCTTCCAGTCCCAGCAGAAAGACATAGACAACAGCAGGGAGGCCTGGGAAATGCATGAATTTACGGCCCCTAGACTGCAGGAAATGGGTGAAGAGAGAGAAATGCTTGTTGATGAAGAATATGAACTGTATCAAGGCTGCTTTCAGGCCATGGAGTCGTGTCCCTCATCGCACATTCAAGAGGCTGCTCCTGTTCTGCCCATGAAGGAGCTTCACTTTGGTGCACAGTGGTTCCATGATCCGCAGCTACCCGAGCCTCAGGAAGCAAGATCCATGATGAGTCTGTATTCGCCGGAGATGCAGCAGTGTGGCTGTAGCACTGAAAACATGGTAAGGGGTGAGGCCGCATCTTCCACATCCTCCCCGACTCCTCCCCTCCCTGTCTCTGTCCAGAGTCATGTAACTTTGAAACAAATGACCAAAATTTAATGAACCTTTTCAGCATTAATCATTTTTTTTTCCCAAGACGAACCACATGGTATGTTGCGGTAAGTAGAAACTCATCATTTCTGTGTCATGTAACTTCTAGTTGGAGTCAGTAGCTGTAGTTGCCTTGCGTTTATGGTGCATTTTTTTAACCTTGTTTTTTTAATGATGTTTTTCTCCTAATTACCCACTTCTAGAAAGAGTTCTTCTGCCATTTGTGATTTTTTTTTTTTCAGTTCCCTCAGGGAGACACAGCTCTATATTGCATAGTGTATTTGCCAAAGAAAATCAAGGCCAAATTGACTACAATTATATTGTTCTATCTTGCTTATCCACATTGTTCTCTGCATTATATATATACTAAGTAGAAAGTCACTGAACTCTAGAAAATTATCTTTACATTTGTGATACTGCCTGTTGACAACTTGACAGGAAGATATTTTAATAGATTTGCCCTTGCTAGTAAATCACCAATAAACTTTAATTTTTTTAAATGAAATTAGAGTTAAATGGTCAACAATTGGAATCTTTAATTAGGGATTTTTTAAAAAATGGTTTATTTTTGTTTGTTTATTTCCTGCTTCAAACTTTAAGTTCCAGGCAAATGAAAAGAAACTTACTGTATGGGGTGTACAGCAGTGTGTTCAGGTGCAGTATGGTGTCCTCCTCACTGCAGCTGGCAGCTGCCCTGCAGTGAGGTGCAAAGTAGTCTTTGTTAGCTCTCACACAGGGCAGACAGAGCTGGGCTTTTCCCTTGCCTCTCTTAGACCTTCCTCCTATTTTCCCTTCTGCAAATGCTTGTGAGTCCCTCTGCTATGCAAGATGCTGTACTTAACGTATTTAAGAAACCCCAGTGGACTCCCCATGATAGCGGACTCTGGGCAGTCTACCAGAGAACGTGCTTGGGGTTATATGGACAGCATGTGGATGTGGGAAGAAGTGACATAGAACCACCCGGTGTGTTGGCGTTGACACTGGTTCTTGCTACGTTTGCTAGCCCCACTCCCGTGTTTCTAATTACTTGACCCCAAACAAAATATTCAGTTATATGGAGCAAATTAGTGACCACTGATTAGTGAATATTCATAAATACTCCATTGTTGTGGCTGTTTTCTTTGATAAAAAGAAATTTTGCTATTTACCCCAATATAAGGCAACCTGAAATATAGGCCCATTTTAATATATAAACTTTTAGGGAAGTAGCTGAAGTAGTCAAATGGATATTCACAGTATTTACTTTGTAAGTTAAGCATTCATATTTTAAAACCTATAAAATACTAATTTTTACATATTCTCACATTTAATGATAGATTTTTATTCAAATTTTTTAATGTCAGCATCTACATTATTATCAGAATCACTTTTTGATCTTTTAATACTGTTTTTCAGCTATACTGTCTTCATTTCCATCTAGGTTGTCTGAGATACAGTAATTTTTGAATCCATACTGTCTGTCAAAATTTTATCCTAATCTCAAATACCATTTTCATCACATCAGATTTTTTTAAAAAAATTCCTCTTCTAAGTTTGTATTGATAATCTTTACAATGTAACCACTTACTCTTTATTAAAGTGCTCTTTAAAAAGCTTGTTTAAACAACATTCAGTGCTCACACTTTGAAGGACATGTGAGTAATTAGTTAGTAATTCTGTTAAATTTCCTAATTAGTAATTCTGTGAAGTTTCTGATTCTGTGAGGTAGCCTATATCGGCTCCCTAAACAGGCATTCATTAAGATGTGTCAGCCCTACTGTGTCTCACTTTACAGTATGTTCTTGCTTTGAATCATTATATGTTCTTGCTTTGGGCATTAACTCTTTTTCTCCCTCCCCACACCGCACAGTGCTGACAGTGTAGGGGAGGGAAAAAGCTTTTTCCTCTACCCTCCTAGGTTCCTCTGCCTGGGGCCCTGGAAATTAAACTGACAAAAGAGGTTAACGAAAGAAAAACAGTCTATTAACACCTGCAGCAGGAATACTGGCAGGAGAAACTCAGTGAAGAGTCACTCAAAGGTGGGGTTAGAATTTGGGCTTAGACACAGCATCTTAACACAGCACAATGCATTTGTGGAAAAGTGACAAGACAAAGGAGAGGGGATTTAGTCTTTTAAACTGTGGGAAGGGGTAAGTATTATGGAGGAAATTGATAGAAGATAGGCTGATTTTAGTAAGGTTTGTCATATACGTTTCTCTTAGTGCCATCTCTGAGCTGAAAAGAGTCTAGAGTTGTCTCTGGTGATTGAGAATCAGGGGAAGATGGAGAGCTTTTCTGAGTCTGCCCTTTCTCATTTGTCTTTTGCTCAAAATAATCTTTATGCCAAAGTGACGTATTTCTGAGTGAAACGTTCTGATCCCCCATAATAGTTATACCCATATGATTAGGATGGACTTGGATCTTTATTTGCTTTTCTCTCATGGTGGACCTCATGATGGTAATTTATTGCCTAGTGTTATAAATCTGGGTGGATTTTAAAAACACAGTCAGATGCCTTACAAATATGCATTTCCCAGCACTCTTCCATTTAGAGGGTGCCCTCCAGAAGGAGGAACATTATCTCTACTGTCTTCATGATGATATCCATTTGGGACTGCATTTGTGGAGTGCAGATAATACCCAACTACCTAAAAGTTTATCTTTCTCTGTAATTCGCTTATTCCATTTTGTTGAAGGGTGGAGCCATCAAGGTTTATAGATTTGGTTCTTTATTTTAGTTGTGGTAAAATACACATTACATAAAATTGACCATTTTAACCATTCTTAGGCTTATAGTTCCTGTGGCATTAATATACTCACATTATTACATAACCATCACCACCATCCATCTCCATAACTCTTTCATCTTCCCAAATTAAAACTCTGTACCCACTAAACAATAACTACCCATTCTCTGTTTCCCTCATCCCCTGGCAACCAGCCATAATTCTACTTTCTGTCTCTAAGAATTTGACCACTCTTAGTAACTCAAGGGGAATAATACAATATTTATCCTTCTGTATCTGGCTTATGTCATTTAGCACAACGTCTTCAAGGTTCATACATGGAGCATGTATCAGAGCTTTCTCCCTTTTTGAGGCTGAATAACATTCCACTGAGAGTATATACGATGTTTTGTTCACTCTTTCATCAGTTGAAGGACATCTGGGCTGTTTCTATCTTTGACTATTGTGAGCAATGCTGCTATACACATTGGTGTATGGTATCTGTTCAAAAACCATATTGTGAGTAGTAGACACCCAGAAGTGAAATTGCTAGATCGTATGGTAATTCTGTTTAATTTTTTGAGGAACCACCGTATTGTTTTCCATTGCAGCTATGCCATTTTACATTTCCGCCAACAATATACAAGTTTTCTAATTTCTCCACGTGCTCACCGATACTTGTTTTCTGTTTGTTTTTTAAATTAGATGTGAAGTGTTATCTCATTGTGGTTTTGATTTGCATTTCTCTATTAGTGATGTTGAGCAGCTTTTCATATGCTTATTGGCCATCTTCATATATGCTTTGGAGAAATGTCTAAGTCCTTTTTTTTTTAGAGATCTGATTTTTTTTCTCCTGAGGATTATTTACCTGAGAATAATTTTATGTTTTTATTTGCTTCTGAATTGAATTTTCTAAAGGTCTAACCTTTCACACTCAGTGTGTTAAAATCTCAGATTCAGGCATCAATTCTTTTTCCTCAGTTACATAATTATTAATTTTTTAAAAAATGTCCAAACAGTTCAAAACTTGTTGTAAAATGTCTTCTTTTTAAATACTCAGTGCCTCCATCTCCTCCTTACTCCCTTCTCTAGGAAGTTCTTGCTTATTTTGTTCTAAGCAAGTAAGTAGTCATGTCTCTTTTCTCACTTCTATCTAATATTTGAGTTGAATTCTATGTACTGTAGGCTCCATTATGTATCTGATACAGTTATATACTCAGCTATATTCATAACCTGTTTGGCAAAACCTAACAACATGTGGTTCTTCAGTTTATGAGAGGTCCTTTTCTTACCACTAAAGTATGATCAATGTAACAATGAAAGAACATGGACTGTTGTGAAAAATATAATTCATATTTTTGTTTTGAACAACCTAGATTCTCAACAATAGAGAGTAACATAGTATTATTCACCTTAAATGAACTAAGATATATCTCTATGGTTCGCCATGATGTTATCATTTAATTTCATGCATGTAAAAGTTTTTAAAGAACATATTAAAGTTTTTATAATAATACATCAGCGAAAATTGTACGTTCTGGAAGATTGTAACTTTGGAAAACCATAAAAGACATTTGTATAAAAGGAAGATACGGAAAGTGTAGTAAGTACTGACTGTACTTACCCGTAGGTTTTAAGTTTGGGGAACATTTTGTTCACCAGGCAGACAAGAGTGCTAGGAAGGAGGGCATAGCAAAGGCTTAGAACTATGAAAATTCATAGGTGTTTCTTAGAGCCATGAAAATTCACCAGGTGTTTCAGGATCAGCAGTGAAGCCATTTAAGTCATGATCCAACATGATCCAGGATGCAATGTATATCTACCATTGACTTTGCTTGACTTAATAGATCTTTTATTCTTCTACCTTGGTAAATGTTTATTTAAATCTACTTATTAATGTTTATAAAACTTTTTTTTGAGGGGGTTAAAAAACCTGGTGTTTGGAGAAAACAGGTTTTACGAGCCTGTACTCCTGCAGGTATTAGGTTACCAGCGTTTGTTACTGCTTACCGCGGTATAAACCGTTACTTGAGAAGGCCTGTTTGCAGGGCCAGTTTTCCACTGTCATTATGATCTGGGTTGAACAGCATTACGGTGTTCCACATTTTATCATAAAGTACTAATGCATTTCTGTTTTTCTTCCTCTCAAGATGGAAGAAAATTTTGGCATCGATTCCCTACCCTCCATACCCTGCACTGAAGCAAACAGCCAACCAGGCAGATATGACGATCTGGAAGATCTTAATTCATTAACCAAAAGCAGTCTGGATTTAGGTGTGTGATTTTCGTTTCTCATAAACACAAATTACATTATTTTGCAATCTTTCAGTTTTATTTGTGTATATGATGAATTTTACTGTCACATTTTCATTCATTATAGTATTTTGAATTGAAATCTGCCTATTAATTAATCTGCCTCAAAATATCTAGAAGAATAACATGACTCATTTCCACTTAGAACTTTCAGGTTCTATTTCCTGAGAGGGCTGCATTTTCCCTGCTTCATTTTTACTTTTTATTAGCTGTGTGGATGAAAACTAAAACTAGTATCTTATGCTGAATCAGAAATAAGCCTCTACTAATATATATTAAAATCTCTGATGCTATTAAGTGATACTGTTAGCTCACTGAATGGGGTTGTTAAATATTAATAAGGAAAGACATATTTTAAACATTTATGAAACATTTTTATAGCCATATATTATAGTCAATATGGGTACATTAATAAGTTAGTTTCCATTAAAGAATCCTGAAAGGATAGTGCTTCTCCTTGCCTTTTCCCATATTGATTCTTACATATTTTTGAAAACTTGACTTTAAAAAATAATCTTTCCTCATACGACACTGAAATATTGAATGTCGTTATAATATTAAAATCCCTAGGTGAGACTAACAGGTTCTTTCCTAGCGCTGGGATTTATGGAGCCATTGTTCAGGATTTATGCGGTCCTTCACCTGTTTTGACTCTACTCACAGGAGAAGTCTTTCTCTGTGGGCAGTTCCCGTGTTGCATGGTAATATGTTGTTCGGAGAGAGAGCGCTGTAGAAAGTTATGTTACATTGTATGAATTCAACCTTCTGTCAGGTAAAATCTAAAGAATGGGATTCTTAATGTGGTTAAAGATTGAAGGCATCTGAGAGAGAACAGTTGTCAGTTCCCTGTGGGTTGAAACACAGCATGAATAGTTAATTGTTTAAAAAATTTAGGGTAGTTAATTTTCAATATCTAAGATGAACCTATCCTATTTTTCATAATTTATAAACTGACTGTGACTAAGAAAAATGGGACTTTTTTCACCAAAACTCTCACTATACTTTTTTTTTAAATTCACCACATTTCTGTAGTCCTCTGACTACTAAATACTTGGAGGAGATTTATGGCACAAATGAATGAGTAAGTGAATTAATGGTCCATATCTGTTTGATTACCATTGATACTTTATAGCAATGTGGAGGGCTTACCTATGCCTTGTAAGATGTTTAGCAGCCTCCCTGCCTTCTAACCAGGGCTTCCAGTGGTATTCCCACCCCTAGTCAGGATCAAAATCAGAATATCTTCAGACATTGCCACATGTCCCCTGGGAGGCAAAATTGCCCCTGATTGAGAACCACTCACTGCTTTATACTGTCAGGACTGAAAGGAGTAGACTGGAAACATGGGGTGGGTGTGTGTAAGGAGGAGAGTGGAGTTGGGGAAAAGGTAGGGAGAGGGATTTTGTCCTCATGGGATGATCCAGTCTTCCTCTGAGCCCACCTCTGTGTATTCTCTAAGCGACTCCAAGGTTCCTTCCTCTGCCTTCTGCAGGCGTATGAGTGTTCTAGAGCTGCCATAGCAAATTGCCACAAACTTGGTGGCTTCAGACAACAGAAATTAACTCTCTCACTGTTCTGGAGTCCAGCAGTCTTAAGATGCTGTACTCCTTCTGAAGCTTCTCGGGAAGAATCTGTTCTTTGTCATGTTCAGCTTCAGGTGGCTCCAGCATCCTTTGGCTTGTGGCTGCATCATTCTAATCTCTGCCTCCATCCTCACATGGCCCTCTCCTCTTCTCCCTATCCATGTCTTCTCTCCTGTCATTAGGTCTCCAACCTGTCATCGAATTTAGGGCTCACTCGGATAATCCAGGACGGTTTCATCTCAAGATACTTAGTTTAATTACACCTGCAGAGACATTTATTCCATGTAAGGTCACATTTATAGGTTCTGTGGCAGGGATATGTCTTTTAGGTGGGCCACCATTCAACCCACTATCCTGCCTTAATCTAATATTTTTGGCAAAGCTCTGGGAATTTATTTTTCGAGATTATAGCTTTAGGAGTTAAGCTACACTTGTATTCCGTAGTCCTGTCCTCACCAGAAAAGCGTTCATAACTACATGTTTTTTGGAAAATTTTTTGAGAGCCTCCAGAGGGGTACGAGGCAGGCATGATCATTTGGACCAGCGCTGACCACAAGTGGGCTGAGAAATGATTGATACAGAGTCAGTAGAGACTTCAGCAGCTTGCTCATTGCATTAATTCTACTCAGAATTTCATTTTGCTCTTGAGAGCCCTGTCCAGGGAACAGCAGACTCTGCCTCAGTCCCAGGCCCCTCAGTACTAAGCCGTCACCTGCTGTCACCAGACAAGCCCGTCCACTTCTCCGAGCCTCTCCACTTCTTCAGCTGTAACATGAAAGAGTTGGGTTAAGTTGTCCTGTAAGGCTGCCTTCAGATCTGTAGCTCTTTGCCCACTTTGTTAGTAACAGGCAATTTTAGATTCATCCATGAGCAGTTATTTCTGAGAGCCTACATGTCAAAGGCTATCCTTTCCCCTGTGCTTAATCTAAAATTGTGTGTCCTCAGAGAGCCTATACCCTTCACGGACTGTGAAACTAAGCATATAAATTAGCATAATTAATAATGTAAAGCATACAAGATAAATTCCAAATCAGTGATACATATAGTGTTAAAAGATTTCAGACAGAAAGTAGTTGTATTTCCCAGTCTTTGGCCCTCCCTGGAGTGGGCCTCCAGTGACTCGGAAGGAATTTCTGCCGCTGTCGCTCGCACACTGGCATGCCTGTCTCTTAGGACAAGCTTCAGGAGGGCAGGGCTTGTATCTGACTGCATTACCGAAGTGGGTGCTCAAGAAATAGTGTTTGAACGAGAAGGTGACATGCTGCTCATGTGTGGTGATTCAGCAGCATCCCAGTTCCCTCCTTTTTTTTTTTCTCAGTTGCTAAGTTGTGCAGTAACCCATTCTCTTCTCTATGTGGGCTCTTCTTGCCTTTATTTTGTTTATCAGTCTATTTGTACACCTCACTAAGTATAAACCTTTTGAAAATTTCCCCCATTCCTCTCCTGAAACGTTAACTTCCGTTTTCCAGGAAATTTTTTTTTTTTTTCAACTTCCCTGTTTTCCTAAGCCTTGTGCTCCTGTTGTGGCTATTACCTGACGACTGCACAGGCCCTGAAGGCCTTGATTTGTTTTACGGGCTCCTGGTTACCACGGTGCACTTGGTGAATGGCTCCGTAAAGTGTGCCCGCGTGAGGCACCATGGGGGAGGAGAGGTGTGTGCCTGAGCGCTGCCAAGGGTCCGTGGAGGAGGAGTGGGCAAAGGGTACGGGCAGCCCTTGTGCAGAGCAGGGCATGAAACCTTTTAAGCAAACTGCACAACCTATGAAACCCAACGCTGTAATTGAATAGGCTGCTTTTACCAGCGTAGCTGGATGAGAAGTAGCCTTGCAAATGGGGCCAGTTCTCTGCCCTTTAAACTCTGGTTCTAGGCCGTTCCTGCCAGAATCTCCATCCCACCCCTGGTCCCTCCTCAGTGGGTAAGGGGGTAGATGCAGGCAGAGCTAGAGCAGTGGGGCCCTCATGGGGGTTTGACTACTTGCGGGAATGCAGGCCCAGTGGCTGGGAGGGAAGGGTGCATGGGGATGGGGGGTAGGCGCCTGGGACTTCCTGTAACACACCTGAGTGTTATAGTTATTTCCACCCCGCCTTCAGATTCTCCGTTGCATTACCAGCTCATTAGATCCTGATTCCAAAGTATCTAGACAAGATAAAACCCAGAAGTAGAAGTGACTTTACTAGAAAATTTGTTCAGTATGAAGAAATGGAAAATTTTAGATGATGCTTATAGAAGTTTTAGAAGAATGTCTATATCTCTTTAGTGATCATCTCTAATTTTCTGATAAGCCAGGCCTCCAAAATGCATTATAAATGTATGGATTAAGGGAGGCACTTGGTGCGGTATTCATAATATTTGTATAACATGAAGAAGAAAGATTGGCTGGGAATTTATAATGGATTAGGTATAATGCATCCTGGGGTATATCCTAAGAGTGATTGATGCGTTTATGCCAGCCTGGGTGCAGGTCTCTAAGCAAGTGCCTTAGGGCTGCGTGCACAGCTCTGCCCTAGTTATTCCTTTTTTCAGTAAATGGCAAAATGACACATGGCATGTCAGGTAACTTTGCACATTCTAATTGGCGAAATTCCTTGGCTTGGAACTCCCCATCTATAAAATATGGTTGCCAGTATCTTTTCTAACTGATAGTTTAATGAGAGAATTTAATAAGGTAACAGATGTAAAAGAATTCTGGAATCTATAAAGAAAGCCCCTTTAAAAATGTGTTTTTATTTGGTTATTTGTTATTCTGCAGAATTCTTTTTTAAAAAAAAATCAGTGAAATGTCAGTGTGCTTGTAATTGAGACAGCCTAGGTTGGTAAAGGAAAATTTGTAGTGAGATCAAAATATTGTCGAGTAGGGGATTCCTTTGATAAAATATTCATGTTGCTAAAATGTCATCTTTTCAGTGAGGCTTAAAATTGTAACCCTCTTCCACTGAGCGTTCCTTGTCTCCCCTCCATGCTTTATATTTTGCTGTAGTGCTTGTCACCATCTAACATATGAAATATTTCACTTATTTAATTTGATATAAATGAGTCTTCTACCTGGGAGGGGCCTGCCCTTAGTAGATCTCCATGACTGTTGAATGAATGAAGAATGAATGAGTGTATCGTGTGTTCACTATCATCTGGGTTTGCTCTTTAGGCATGATGATTCCAAATGATGTCCATGGTCCTGGCTTGCTTGTTGAACTTCCTGCTGCGGTTCAGAGGAGGGAGCAAGAAGATTTGCCTCTATACCAACTCCCCAGGACTCAAACGGTTTCTAAGGCCTCAGCATATACAGGAGTGTTGTCTTCTAGATATGCCACTGATGCATGGTATGAAATTATTTCTCTTTGTTCTCACATTACAAAATAGTTTTCTCTTTGCTTCTATTGAAAAAAAACATGATTATGGTAGAACATTTGGAAAAATGCAGAAGATATTATGAATAAATTCCACTATATTACACAATTACTGTAAGAATGTTATGTACTTAAAATTGTACCATAGATACAATTTTGTATTATAGTTGTGTGCAAAATGGATTACACAGAGTATTTACTTAGAGAATGGGAGGTTAACTAAGAGTTTAACAACTGGAGCAAGAAGTACTCGAGGACAAATTAAGGATGGAATGGAATTAAGAGTTAGAGAATCTATGGGCATTGACTATAATACGTTGGGAGTGAGAAGGAGTAGCAGGAGGACCTGTGTTTCTGAACCGGGAAACTAGATGGATAGCAGATGGTTAGCGGGGCTGTTAATTCTTTGGCATCAGATTATAGGGGCATGAACAGGTTGAAAGGGAAAATGGTGAATTTGGTGTGGGACGTGTTGAGAGTTCGAGTATCCATAGGACAGCAAAGTGAAATGGAATTAATTAAATACATGATTCTGGGGATTAATGTTGAGGTCTGTCCTGATGTAGATAATTGGGAACAGGATCAAGCGTAGGTGAAACCCCTGGATTTGAATAGTAGTCCGTGGGAGGCTCAAGCGGTAAGAGCACAGGGCCAACAGTGGAGTCTGGCACAGCAGGAAGGGCATGAATGGAGGAAGAAGATAGTGAAGTGGAATGAACAAAAGATAGAAGGAAACTGATGAACTAGAGTTTGACATAGAAACCAAGGGAAGAGAGCATTTTAACAAAAGGGTCATTACAGATTATTGTTACCTGCTACAAAAAGGTCAAGGTAGATAAAATGGGAACATTTTCACGGGGCTTGGTCACATGGATGCCCTTGGTAGGCGTAGAACAGTTTGATTAGAGTGGAAATCAGAGAGCAGTTGGTTGAGAATTGAACGGAAGATCAGAAATTGGACAAAGTAAGAGCAGACTAGTGTTTTGAGCTCATGAAACGAGCAGAAAGAATGCGTGTTACCAGGACAACTGGAGGGTATCGTGGGACTGAGGCCAGGGGGAGTTATATATACAGCTACCTAGGCTGTGGGTATGGATGTGTATCTTTCTGGGAAAGATCCAGAGAAGGAATTGCAGATGCTAGAGAGTGGGTGATTAAATAGTCCCTGGAGAGGGTGGGAGGAGAGAAGGACATTGCACCCCTGATAGTTTGATAGGAGGAAGCTCAGGTCCCCCATGGAGGTAGGTGCCAAGACAGAAAGGAAAGTACAAACGCAGGTAATCTTAATACCTTGAGGGCAGGAATCCGTGGAGATTCTTACCCAGTGACCTTGATTTTTTTTTCTGTCATTGAGGAGAAGGGTTGTTCAAGAAGTGGTGGGGAGCTAGTAAAGTGGGCCGTCAAAGGAAAGCTGTCAGAGTAGATATTAGCTTTTGGAACACGGGTAGGAGAGTACTGGCCTAGTGGTGGGAAGGAGTTTAGGAAAACAGTGACTCCCTTTTCCAGCCTCCCGGGGGGTGAGGATGAGCGTCACCTCTCCAGGCTGGCATCCATGGCAGAGAAGCAGAAGCTGCTGGGAGAACAGAGGAGGGTGAGAGAACACTGAGGGAAGAGGTTGGGGTGTGGGGTGGTTTCTTTACAACTGAAGGAGATTTTGTGGAGGGTGCCAGGTAGTTTGGCTGGGTGGGCCTTGGGGATGGGGCATGGGAACAGAAGCACACCTGGAGGAAAGTCCAGAGCGGTGTTGCCCTGTGAGTACAGGACAGGAGAAGCAAACAAAGGAGTTGGAGGTGTTGGCAAAGCAAAACAGGGATGAGAGATAGGGTGGGATTAATTGGCCTGAATGCTTTTATTGAAACCTTAATCCAAGAAAGATTCTGTGTTGATACATGAAGTATCTCAGATTTACATGACATCACTTCTCTGTTCAGTGACCTGTGCCCTTTGCCTAGAGTTTTAGGTAGAACTTCATAAAAAGTTGTCTGTACTTCTGCATAGCTCATCTCTGAGTGGAAAGGAAAGACCAGTCGGCCCGACTAGTTGGAGGAATCTGGTGGCTCTTCACTCAGCTGACCTGGACCACAGTGCAGAGGGGAGGAGGTGACGGGCTCGGGGTCCTAGAGTGAGGGATCTGACCAGCTCCCGGAGGGTCGCAGTGTCAGACAGCAGTGGATTTGTTTCTTTAGGAGAGGTGCCTGGCAGTGGAAGTCCTGGAAGAGTTAGGAATATGTTTCAATTTCTTATATGATCAAGTTACTTTTCAAATGAGACACTTGTTTTTTAAATTTCTCTTGTGCTGACTGTTAATAATTGAATCTGGCCAAATTCAGAAATGAGGCTGCTCTTCAAGCTATAGAATTGTAACTGTAAACTGGAAAAGATTTAAACAAATTTCCAAGCCCACCCCTCCTCCCTTGTGCCCAAGATGAAGTGTTCCATCAGTTGTATCATTCAATTCTCCCAGCTTCAAGGAGAGAAGGTACACTTTACTCCTAAAGTGAGTACTTTGACAAGCTAATTTCTTATGCCAGCACAGGCATTTAAGGGCTCCTACCTAACCTTTGTCTTGGGAGATCAGTGTTGCATTTTAATGTTTTTTTTTTTTTTTTGACTTGGCTTGCTGTCATAGATTCAGGCTATATGTAAATCTCTGCAGGCTCCAGAAGAGTTCCTGTAAATCAAACTCCCCCTTTTAATCTTTCAGAGTCTGCCCCATAGAGTTAGGTTCATAGGTGAGTATTTATTGCCACTCAGGAGACTTCCTGAGTAATGCATAGATTCTTTCAGAATATAGTCTTTCAGATCATCAGGGTGTCAGCTAGTGCTAAATGCTATTTTACAGTTTCTTCTTTGCATTAATTATTGCGTAGGGCCCAGCAGAGTTATTCAGTGTGCACTGTGCTTTTGCATCAAACCAACTCCTCCTTACCTTTGGAGGCAGGACTGATATTAAAAGGTCAGATGTACCCTGAAAGGGGAGATCTCGAGGAAAGGAGGACTGTGGGCAGGCGGAGTATCGTAACTCTGAAAGGAATGAGTGATCTCGTTCTGGGTATCCTTTCTTCATAAAGTAACTTGAGGTCATGTTTTCAGAATTCACCTGGCTTCATTTTTTTCTAACTCACCTCTGTCATCACCTGCTGCCTAAAGGCGTGGGTGTGCCCACTGTGGGGGGGGGGGGGGTGGCATTTCTCAGACTAGTAGGAGATCTGCAGTAGAGATACACTGTGGTACTGCTCAGATGTCCTCTGGTATTTATGGCTGTGTGACCCTGGGAGGGCTTCCCTTGTGTCTGTATTTCCTCACTTGTAAAGCAGGCAGTTCTGTGGTTGAATAAGAGTGAATGTAAAGGACTTCATATAATGCCTTGAACATAGAAACTGTTTAATGAAAGGCCGCAGTAATGCTGGGTGACAGCTCTAGGCTCAGGGCCCTCAGGTGTATCTAGGGTGTTGACTTTTGCTGAGTTTATAAAACACTCAAGGAGAGTGCAGATTATTTTTTAAGCAATAAAAAGGATCAACTCACAGTAAGTAAAATAAGGAAGGTGTCAGGGGCTAAAGCCTGGGAGGATGATGAACTTGAGGTGAGAGAAACTTGAAAAAATAAATCATGCTGAAGGTATAATAGGGTGCAAATGAAAAGAAATACTTTCAGGCTTTGGGTACTTTGTTACAAATAATGGGAGGTGAAATGGGAAGCAGGCATCATAGTTGGGGAAAGGATTAAATGAGTTACTGTTATAGTTTAAGCTCCCAGCACAGTGCCTGGCATTTAGTGCCCTCTGAGTAAATGGTGGATATCGAATAGGTTACCTTTGAGTTCAACTGCCAAAAATTATTTGTTTCAATTCAGAATATTAGTAGAAGATTGAGGGTAAGGGAGAGGATAAGTATGTGCATTTGAGAGAAGACTATTCTGGAATGTTTGAGTTGAGAGGAAAAAGGGGAAGTTTCCAGGGAGTTTATGGCCTCACGTATGTGACACTTCCCCGATCTTACCACGCTCTTACAGCTGTGGCCACACTGCAGATAAAGACGAATGTGAGAAATTAAGACAAGAGGTGCATAGGAATATTACACTAATGCCTTTGAAAATATAATTAGGTACTTGATTGCTAATCCAGGCTCTACAGAAGGTCAAAAGAGGAAGACCTAAGGAAGCGGCTTACCCTTTATGGCTTGAATTTTTGTTTCTTAATGAATTATTTTTTCTGTTCTAGAACTCATACAAATGAAATCGTACAATCAGTACTTTTTTGTATCTGGCTTCTTTTACTTAGCATCATGTCTGTGCCATTTTAAACTGTACAGGGGTGCCTAGTTCTGTATGTGCACTGGTGTCAGGTAATGATTTGCTATGTAACTTTAAAGTCGTCGTGTACACTTGGATAACTAACCCTTCCAATTTGGAAAACACTGGTGCTCGATCTACCTAGTTCTGAATACTCATATTCTCTGTGGTGTGTCACACAAAATTGCCATGTAGAATCTGTCTGTTAAATGGAAAACGAAATCTTGAGATAACTTAGCAACAACCATAACGCTTCCTGGTTATTTCATTTTGTGGTGCTGAGTTTGCTTGACCCTCATATGGATTAGTATGTAGAAACTTTATATGAAAAAAAAGTATACAGAAAAGGAAAGGTCATCTTGGCTTTCTGGACTCATCTAATTTTTGTATGATGTTGAAAATTTTACTCTCAAAGACATGGTATATCATGACCAAGTCTTACTATTAATATCCTCTTGTTCATTAATGGGGTACTCCATCTTTCCTCCCAAAACTGTAAAGAATGATAACTTTGGGCATTTGTTATAAAGGACTTAAATAAAAAACATTGTTCCTATTAGATCGTTAATTCCTTTAGGGAAAAAATGGTTATAAGACTCTGGTTAAATGTAAAAGGAAAAAGTTCAGTTATTTTAAGACTTGACATTCTAACTGATTGAGCTATTGACCATGTTTAATTAAAGTGCAAATTATAAAATTTGAGGTTAGAAATCCCTTGTGAAAGTTTCAAATACATTTGTGCAAATTTACATCTTCATATAGGCAGTAAAAGTATTTTTACTTTCTTAGTTAAATTTTAATTTGGGTTAAAAGGTATATGCATTCATCAATGTAAAGTGACTACATTATTTTTGTATAGTACTCATCTCCTGTGACTATGTATTTCCAAAACTAATCTCAATATCTAATTTTTGAAAATTTTCTCTTTTCAGATATGAAATAATGTGAATAAAATATGCGCTTATCAACTTCCTAAAGAAAGATAACATGCTTTGAAAAAGTCAGTCTCTTCTAACAGAGTAATCCTTTTGTTACACCTTTTCTTAAAGAAAAGTAAAATGTCCCTTATTTTAGACAGATTTTTCCCCCTCTTCTCATAATAGTGTATGTGAAAGCCAGCAGTTTGGGAAATATTTGGTTTTAATTTTTTATTTATCTGTTTGTTTGCTTGTTTGTTTGTTTTTCAATGGAGGCACTGGGGATTGAACCCAGGACCTCGTATATGCTAAGCACACGCTCTACCACTGAGCTATATCCTCCTGCCTTGGTTTTAATATTTTTTTAATAGAAAAACATAGCCCATACCAATGTTAAAGCTTGGTTTCCTATTTTAAGTTATTTTAAATTTAAGAATTTAATCCTTATAATGATATTATACATGTACCATAATAAAAATATATACACATTTGGGTTTTTTTTTTTTTTCTTTATACATACCATGAGCTTTTTTTGCTCACAACACTCCTGACACCAAATGTCTGAGTTTTTCCCTCCACCCAACAACCAGTTCTCTGATTCTCTGGATACTGCGTGTCCTACAATTCATTTTAATTCTGACATTAACTACCTGGAGTTAGTGCAGACCCCACAGGTTAAGGGCTCATTCCCACAAGTCTCCCCAAATTCAGATGTCACTCACAAGTCCCAAGTTGCCAACTCAGTGTCTGACCAACTGGCTATCAATTGGAGGTTCCTGTAACACCTTCCTAAAGTTCAATAACTTGCTAGGATGGCTTGTAGAACTCAGGAAAGTGCTTCAGTATTACTGGTTTATTATAAAGGGTGCAGTTCTGGAATAGCCACATGAAAGAGATGCATAAGGCAAGGCAGAGGGTGTGTGGAATGCAAGAGCTTCCATGCTCTCTCGGGGCACTTTGCTGTGTTCTCCAACACAGAGGCTCTCTGAACCCTGTCATTCAGGGATTTTATGGGGGTGCCATTATGTAGGCGTGATTAATTCCATCATTGGCCATTGGTGACTGGACTCAGTTTCTAGCCTCTTACCCCCTCTTAAAGGTAGGGGTGGGGCTGAAAGTTCTAACTCTAAACACATGGTTGTTTCTCTAGCAACCAGCCTCCGTCCTGAAACTGTCTATGGCCCTACCTAGAGTCACCTTATTAGCATAAATGCAGGTATAGTTGAGAAAGGCTTGTTATGAATAAACCAAAAAATGCTCCTGTCACCCCATCATTTGGAAAATTCCAAGGGTTTTAGAAGCTCTGTGTCAGGGACCAGAGACAGAGGCCAAATACTTATTTCATATTATCACCCCTATTGCAGTTGGGGTATAGGAAAGAAGAAAACGGAGAGGAGCCTGGTTACAGGGTTGGTTTAGTTTTATGATATATGTTGGTGGAGAAATGTGAAATTATACAAATTCAAATAGGTTTTTAGAAATAGCATCTAGCGAGTCACCAGTAAAAGTGTTTGGAATCAATGATTTCCTGGTGCTGGGTGGATATTTGTTAAGTTGAACATTCAAGCAATATATTTTTGCTTTGTGTGGATAGTTAACTATTGATGTAAATTTTTTTTAAGCTTAGAAATTAAGAACTATTTAACTACGTATACATTGTGCAATGTCAAAACTTTTCAAAAATTTTTTTTTAATAATAAAAGGCTTGTCATAAGTTACATGCTGTTTATGTTTTTTCCTTTCTTCTCAGTGAATTACCCGAGAGAGAAGAAGGTGAAGGAGAAGAAACTCCAAACTTCAGCCACTGGGGACCACCAAGAATGTATGTTGGTGACATTGCTGGCTTTCTCGATAGGACAACGCAATGAGTTGCTCTTCTCTTTAACTTAATAATGTCATTCAGTCATTCTCTAATGGTTGCCCTAGGTCACATGTACACTGGCTTAAATTTTAATTTAATTTTGCCTTATCTACAGATTTTTATCCGAGTAAAATGACTATAACCTATACTAGGAGAATGTTTGTCACACTCTTTTAGAGAAAGTAGTTTACAAATGTCCATCTCTGGTGGACTAAGTCTTCTTTATCACTGCATCACTGAGCAAGGCAGGTAGGGCTGCCTTGAGCACAGTCAAGCTCTTTTTTTTAATAAACAACAACAGCAGTAGTTGAGGCTTGTATCATACAGCAATTTTTTATTTCTACCCTCCTCCCCTTGTTTGAGCTAGCAGAGTGTGTGGAGCCCATGTTCCCTTGGACACGCTCGTGGCATTAAGTCGTCACCACGGCTGCACTTTCTGTAGGTTGTAAAAGTCTTCCTTTCGCTGCCCTCCCTGTTCTTCATGCATTATTAATTCCACCACGCCACCCAGAATGCTTTTTTCTTGCGCTTTTGAGGTTTGTCTTCAGAACTCTAAGGAGCTGTTTTCTGAGCTACCTTTTTGAGTTAATTATTGTCCATGTCTGTGCACTTTGAACAAAATTCACAGTATCTTGAAGGGCACGTTTTATTAGCGCCCAGCTCTAAGCAACTGAGCTAACCGGCCAACTGTGCCTGAAGGGCAAGCTTTATTCTGTGCTTTCTTTGTGAAAATGGTGCAGAGGTAGGAAGAAAGGAAGACCTTTCCTGCCTTAGGAGTGATAACATCTACCCTCCGCTTAAAGAACCCCCAGTTAAGCCTGCTGACTGAGAAAAGTGGTATGGGCAGGGAGCCTCTCAGTGGCAAATTTATTTTATTCTGCAAGTCTGTGCTTTTTGCCAAAATGATATATGTGACTTTTTTGATTTTTTTTCACTCATTTGTTGTTTCCTTAATTCGTTCTTTGCTAATATTACAATGCAGATGGAAAGGACTAGTCACAGAAAATATATGGAGGTAAGAGATGGGAGTGTTAAGGCCTAGCTAAGTCTCTGAATACTTAGAGTCGTGTTTATTGTTTTTAGAAACCTTTTTCAGAATTTAAACTTTCATCTATGCCATGAATTATTGATAGGCTCTTATAATTTTGGAAGTAGGTACAATTTTTGTAGCATTTGTAAAAATACATTTATATGAGTCACAAGGATAAAGTACACATTGAACACAGTGACAGTACACCAATGAAATTACCTTGTTCATGAATGAATTTTGTTATTTTTGGTTTTACAGTGTTGAGATTTTTAGAGAACCCGACGTATCTCTTGGTATTAGTATTGTTGGTGGACAAACTGTTATCAAACGCCTGAAGAATGGAGAGGAGCTTAAAGGCATATTTATCAAACAAGTTTTGGAAGACAGTCCAGCAGGAAAAACAAATGCTCTTAAAACTGGAGATAAAATACTTGAGGTAAATAATGTTCAAATTCTGTTTTTGTGTGAAACATACTGTAAAACAGTAAAGTAATTATTTAGTCGGAAGTCCTTCCTTCATGTGTTGCAGTGTGTGTGTGTACAATTGGTGTGTTTTATTCAGATGCCTTGGTTTATGTGTTTGCACAATTTTATGAGATGCTAACTTTGAGCTGACAGCATTTAAAATGATAACAGAAAGCCTCGGTTGACTGAAAGAACAATTTATAACTTTGCAGAATGAGGCAGATGGTGGGTATCATGCTTCTACCAGTCTTTAGCAAACACTGAATCGTGTGCGTCAGTGGGATAGCCATGCTGTCCTCCCAGAGCCGACCCTGGAAGTCGAAGATGCCGTTGGGTGAGGGGTGAGTCCACCCTTTCCACATGGCAGGCTTTGCAGAGTGGAGTTTTAAGGGCACATCAAGGCACTAACAGGTCTGACTCTGATACCTTTCTTTGCACTGGGTTTATTGGATGACACTATATTGAATGCCTTTAATCCCAGAATCTGCGTTTTCTTAATTCATGCTTTATGCTGCTAAAAATCAGCTGTGGTGTTTTAGCTCTGATAGAGGGAAAAGAGCCCTGGAGGTCATGGGTTGAAGTCTAGATTGTCCTCTTTGTTTTCTGTTTGTTCTCAGACAAATTATTAAACCCATTTTATTTTCAGTTTCCAAATAAAATGGAAATGAGGTTTCAAAACCCATAGCATCATTGTGATGATAAATCAAAGAATTGCATAACACTGCTCTGGGTATATAAATTTTAGGTTATATTTATGTTTGTATGAAATTTTTAAAAATTTCAAACACACTGAGGACATGGCAATGAAGAAAATGGCCCAAAATCCCTTCTGTTACGGTGTTTACATGACAGTGGGGGAGACAGACTGTACACAAATAAGTAATACATGGAATGTTAGATGGTCATAAGTAGCTGTGGAGAAAAATAACAGGGAGGAGGGTGAGGGAAGATGGGTGGTGGAGGCAGTAGTTGCAGTGAATGGGCATTTTTATGGAAGATGATATTGGGACGGACCCAGGAAACGAGAGGGTGGGCAGTGTGGATGTGTGGGGGATGAAGGCTCCAGACAGGGAGAACTGATGTGCGAGAGCTCTGAGGTGGGAGCTTGCCTGGATGTGTGGAAGGAACGGAAGGAAGTCCAGCACTGCTAATGTCAGTAGAGTGAACAAGAGAGAGGGTGAAGAGAAGAGGTCTGAGAGGTAACGGGAAGCCACATCACGCAGAGCTTGGAAGGTTTTCAACTCTAAATGCATGAGAATCCATTATAGAACTAAACACGTACACATTTTTTGAAAGGATTATTCTTGCTTCTGGGGCAGGTGTGGTTTCATTTATTTAGCATTTGCATGGTACTTTGTTTTATTTATTTTTTTATTCCTTCGTTTTCCCTCTTATGTGCGATTTTTTTCCATTGTATTTTTGTAAGCAACATATTACTGGATTTTGCTTGTTTAAAATCTAAATTGATAATCCTCATCTAATAAGAAACATTTATTTTTTATTTTGGTTACTGATATATTTGAACTTAGAACCAAATGCAAAAGATATATTTTGAAATAATTATAGATTCATAGGGAATTGCACAGAAATGTATGAGGGAGTTCCTTCCCTCAGCCTTACCCAACGTTAATGTTTTATGTGACAACAGTGCAATAGCAAAACCAAAATACTGACATTGGCACAATTCATATTCAGATTTCACCGGTTATGCGTGCACCATCTGTGTGTGTGTTTATAGGCCTACACAGTTGTATCACGTGTGTAGCCTTGCATAACCACCCCAGCAGTCAGGAAACTCAGTTGTATCATCACCACAAGACTCCCTTGTGTGGCCCCTCTACAGCCACTCTTCTCCCATCCCCTCCTCCCCCATCCCTAGCCTCTGGTAACCACTGTTCTGTATTTATGTCTATAGTTAGGTTATTTCACAGTTGTCACATAATGAAATTATACATTTTGTTACCTTTTTGAGGTTGGCTTTCTTTTACTCTGAGTAATTTCATTGAAGTTCATTCAATTTGGTGGTCTATCAACAGTTTATTCCTTTTTATGAATGAGTAGTAGTCCATGGTATGGAGGTACCACAGTTTAACCATTCACCCATTGAAAGATAATCGGGTGGTTTCCAGTTCTTGGCTATAAACATTTATATACAAGTTCCTGAGTGAAAATAAGTCTTCGTTTCTTTGAGATAAATGCCTAAGAGTATAATTGCTGGTTTGTATGTTGAGTTCATTTTTAGTTTTGAAAGAAACTGTCAAACTATTTTCCAGAGCGGCTGTACCATTTTATATTCCCACCAGCAATGTATGAGTGATCCAGTTTCTCTGCATCTTCACCAACATTTGGTGTTGTCACTGTTTTTCATTTTAGCCATTCTGATAAGTATATAGTGATATCTCACTGTTGTTTTAATTTGTGGTTCCCTAATAGCTAATGTAAAGAACTTCTCATGTGCTTAATTGCCATCTATACCCCCTCTTTGATGAAATGTTTGTATGTGTCTTTTGCCTGTTTTGTAATTTAATTGTTCATTGTTTTATCTTTTTGAATTTTGGGGTTTTTTTTCCTCATCCTTCTCTGCTGTCAGTTGAATATAAAGGATTCTCTCTCTTAATCCAACATTACTTTTACACTAATGAAAACTCACTGTTTTGTCTCAGATTTAATAATATATATTTCTTCTAATTCACAACAGCTGTGAAATGTTACACTCTGATATATATATTTTGTTAAGCATGAGTCTTTTGTTTACTTTCTTCTATGAGAAATGTTACTTGTTTGTTTTGTTAGTGAAGTTTAATAATCATTCTGTGTCTTGAAACAATTGCATGGAAGGTTTAGTTCCATGTAAAGAAGAGTTTTTTAAACTAGGAGAATTTAATAATTTTTAGAAACGAGTCTTCATCTGTGTGAATGGACACACACACTTTTAGGTTATAATTTTAAAGCTGAGGAAGACTAAGATTATTTTTCAGTTGTTATGTAGCAGAATTTTATTTTTTTCCCCGAACTTCCCAACTTCAGTGATTCCCATTTAACACTGTGGAATCTGTGTTAGGGAAATAAAAGCTGATTATTACTAGAAGAAGAAATAGTTCTCATACTGCTTCTCTCACTGTTAAATATTTTGAGGATCAAGTTATTTGAAAGAAGCTTCATCAAACCATTGTGACAGCTTTTAAAGCGTCACTTGAAATTTTTAAACATTTTTTTCACTTACTATTATTTGTATTCTTCCTCAACTCAGATGGGAAAAGAGCTTGTACAAAGAGCAATGGCATCGCCTGGGGATGTCTGGTGGAATACAAAGCCAGAGCTCTTGCCATGGCCTTTTGGAGTTTGCACGATGTGGCTTCAGCTGCCTCCCTGGCCTCACCTCTTGCCTCTCTCCCCTCTTTCACTGCTCTTCAGACCCTCCTGACTCTAAGCCCCTCTAACACACAGGGCTCCGATCTCCTACCATAGGACCCTCCCTTCTGCGCCCCTCAGCTTCTGGCGTGTCAGTCTCCTCCTCACTCTGCTCAGACTCAGTGATTGATCGTCCCTCCCTCCCTTGTTGTACTTCAACGCTTCTGATCCTCTTTCCTTTCACTGAACCTGTCTGGGAGAACCACATCCTAGTTAAATGCAACGCCGCTTATTTCAGGTCTCTAGCATGACTGGAGAAAGTAAGCACCCATGCTGTCCGGTCTTATTTTAAGTTCGTTACCCTCACCCCCACTCTCCCTTTAGTTCTGTCCTGCATTCCTGTAATATTTCCTGAGTTGTTTTATTCTTCTACTTCCATAGGTAACTACTGCAGACCTCCTGTACCTCCTTCCATAGTCTTAATCTCAGTTTATGATCCTTGTTGCCTATTTCGTTGAGGAAATAGAAGCAGTCAAAAGGGAGTCTCCCCTTGTTCCCACTGCATACCAAAGCTTTTTTTTAGCTGCATCTATCACAACAAATGAACTGCTTGTGCTTCTGTGTAAAGCTAACTCCTAACTTGTGCAATCCAAGTCATTCCCTCTTCACTGTCCAAGGATTTGCTGCTACCGTTGTCACTTCTCTGCCCTTCATTTTTCCTCTCCACTGCATCATTATCACTGTTACTGTCCCATCTTAAAAACAAAAACCAACCTTGATCCCACATCCCTCTCCACCTACATTCCTATTTCCTTGGTCCCTTTATGGCAAAACAGTATTCACGAACTGTCACTATCCATTGGCCATGAACCACCTCAGCGTTTACCAAGGCCCCCTTACATTATTGGTTTGAAAAATTTGTTGTGTTAAATATATTTGATAAGTATTGAATGCTCTTTGAGATTATGGGCATGTTCACAAGTTAGGTTCTTTGAGGTTTACGTGACGAAGAGTTGTTTACGCTGTCCCAAATCTGCTGAACACACAACACTTTTAGTTAAAGAACCTATGGATGTTTTCATACTTCTTTTTTAAACATAATTTGAGAAACGTTCAACTACTCAATTGTGATGATGAGCAATTTACTTAAAATATCATTTTTCTCAGTTGAACTGAGAGAAGATGAGTCCAAAGAGGTCCCCACCCTCTGCCCCTACTCAGAATTCTGTGCCGTGAAGCTCAAACTGAGAAGCTTCTTAAGATTCTGTTACTGACCGAGCTACCTATTTTGGGTAACTATATTTAACCAGGGCCTTTGTTATTAAGATATTGATCTTATTTACTTTTCTTGAAGGTGAAATGTTATTTTCCTTAAACGTGGTCTCCTAAAACAGCAAGGCTCTTTATGGGCCAGTCTTATTTTTTTCTGCCTTTGGTCCAATTCATTAGACTCTGGCTGTTCTTGTAACTAGATAATACACATGAACTTTGAATTAATCTACCCACAAGATCTGCTGCCTTTCTAACTGAAATAAATCACTTCTGTATTTTCAGGTGTCTGGAGTAGACTTGCAGAATGCCTCACACAGAGAAGCAGTTGAGGCCATTAAGAATGCAGGAAACCCTGTGGTGTTCGTTGTTCAGAGCCTGTCATCCACTCCAAGAGTAAGCTTTAGTTTATATTTTCAAAAAGTTTAAAAATATTCTCCATATCTGTGGTCCAAGCTATTGCCTCCAAGTATTTTCCAACATACTTCTGTTGTTATTCTACTATTACTCAAAGGAAGTGTTAGCTTCATAAAAATGTAGTTAAATGTAGTATTAACATCAGTTTCCCATTTTTTTCTCTGATTTTGATCTCCTGGTCAAATTTGAGTTATTCCAGTGTTCAGTGGGGTCCAACAGACCTGTTTTAGAGTCCTTAATTCCCTTTTTTACCAGTTTTGCTAGCTTGGAGGCAAGTTACTTAACTTTTCTGAACCAGTTACTTTGCTAAGAAAATACTTTGAAGACAGAGTGAGTCAGGTATAAAAACATTCTGCGGGTACTATCACACGTTCTGTGTATTTATTACAGGCATGTGAATACAAATGTGTAGCACTGTTCTGTGTTCTGTTGGAGATTCGAAATTCTCGAAGAGCAGTATTTAATCATACAATTCTTTTCTGTAATAAATTACTCTTTTGGTATGGAATCAGGATCTGAGACACAGATGTCAGTGGCGGGATATGTATTTTATATTGCAATGTGCAGTAGAAATGTCATCCATAATTCCTATAACTGGAAGCAGTGTTTATTTTTCTTTATTTCATAATGGAAGACAGCTGTTCAAAACATGGGCACTTCTGAACAGTAGAAAAACTGCATTTTTTTAAAAAATTTGCTTTTCAATAGTAATAACAGTGCTTTTCAACCATTTTTACGTCAAGGTATGCAGAATATATTAGTTGTATGGCAAACTGGGTAAACATGTTGGCTGTCCTGAGGGCAGTGGCATCACCATGCTATTTTGGCACACTTACAACCTTCCTGTGCACAGGGGCTGCAGCCTCGCCCAACGTGGGGCGCTGTGGTGTGCTGCATTGCCACACAGTCCCCTACAGTCTTAAGTGCTGGGTTTACACCATCGAGACAAATTGAGAGAGATAAACTGAGAAGAGTCTTCTCATTTTCGTATAATTCAAAATCCTAGATTTATTGGAATCCGCTTTTTGACCCTTATAATACTGATAAAGTAGTTGAGGCCATCACTTTTATTTCCGGAAACTGAATTCAGTAGGAAAATTGGCCAGGTGATTCCCTGCCAAATGACACTTACAAAGGAACAGTTTTGAGCTAGAGTGAGCTAATCAAATTATACATTTATAATAATTCCCTTCTGAAAAATACTTAGAGCATTATAATAGGTTAGATTTAAGAGGTTATAATAAAGTCAGCCAAAAAGGCCAAGCAGTTAATCTAGCCTTTGCTGGTGAGCTGAGGTGGAAATTGTCATTTGGATGACATAAACAGTACAATTTCTTCCAACCGTTCAAAAAAAAAGAAAACCTCTTCAGCATCATGCCAGGCTCAAGTCCTTATCCTGAGGCAGCACAACAGACTGCCGCCTTGTGTGTTCAGTTCATCAAGCACTGAACTGTGGTTCAAGCCACCGGAGCATACTCAGGAGATGATGTTAACATCCATGACTTGCTCGATTTTCTTAGCACAAAGTGATGGCAGTTGAATAAGGCAGTGAAAGGAATCAAGTTTCATACTTTGCAAAACAGTGCTCTCTTCGGCTTACTTATTGTTGTAAGTAATATCGGTCATCACAGGAGTAGAAAACAGCCAAATTCTTGATCACTTTACATTAGACTTTGAAACTTCCTTCAAAACCTCCAAGAAGTCATTTCCTAATTTTCAGCCCATCAAAGGCCCTATGTCTGAACGTGCCTTAGTTACATGGAAATTCTCATCTACGCCAAGAATTGAGCAGTGGTATTTATATGTACTTTCTCCTCTTGAATTGTGTTTTACTTTACTTTCTCAATTTGTGCTTTTAACAGATGCTTTAGGAGGATCACCAACACAATACCTTTTTAAGCTTTTTCTCCTGAATTTCTCAACTATATTTTCAGCGCGTTAGAAAGAAATGTGTGTATCCACTTAGATTTACCTGGTAAATGCTTATTTGAGAACAGAACTCATGACTTATCCTGCTCTCCTCTGTAGAACATTTTTATGCCAAGGTAATTTTTTCCACTTAATAACATAATTGCATTTCACAGTAGCATCAGGGTGTTTTTTTTCCCCATTTATGAAAACAAACCCTTTTGAAATTGGGGTCATCCCTTCAGTTGATGAAATTTATTATCATGTATTGTTTTCTTTTTTCCTGTATTCCATTTGCATTTCCCTAATATTGTTTCACGATGGCACCTAAATTTTGTTGACACATGTATATTTTGCATATTAATCGTATAGAAATGTATTTTTTATTTTCACAAGAAATACATGCACACTAGCTTTTCTTAAAGATGTAGTCTTTTTGGTGGGTCTTTTGTCTTCCAAATTTCGCCAATGGTATGTGTACAGAAAGATATTTCTCTGCTCTATGAAAACCAGTGTAAACCCTATGAATGAAAGCCGACACTCTGTCCCATCCAAAGCTCTTACAGTTCAGCTTCAGCTGGTTTTTTCACATGAGAAGTAGGTCCAGTGTGCACAGGTATTCTGACTTCTCAGGGAGACAAAGTGTTTAAGACTTCGAGGGGGGGCAAGTAATTCGGTATTTACATGCATGCTAAGCACACACTCTGTCACTTTAAGATTCTTCAGGACAAGAAGCACATACCTGTAGACCCACTAGTTTTTGAACTCTGCCTTACATTGTTGTGTGTATTCAATAGAGAAATAAATATTAAGTGCAGTGTCTCTTCACAGAGGAATCACTACATATATGTTGATGCACCATCACTATATGTTTTTTACTTACATGAAACATTTCTGGGACTTCCTCATTTATTCCAAAATTAATTTATATTAATAGACTCTATATAATAGACTCTATATTAAAAGTGATGGAGAATCAGCCTTACATTGCCTTAGGAAAGAAGTGGGTTTTTGGTTTTGTTTTTTAAATTATCCCTAGGCAAGCATTTCTTTTAATTTTCTGAGAAAGGAGATTTATTTTTTTCTTTTTAATCTTCATGTCTGTCACCAGACTTTATGCTAACATTATTTGTGTTAGCTGTTTGAGGAGCCTTTAAAAAAATTCACTGAAAATTTTATGTTTTCTTAAGATGTTTCATAGATTAACAAAAAGAAATGAGTCAAAAAGTAATCTATGCTGTTAGCACCATTAAGAATTAAAATTATTTCTATGAAATCGAACTGTTTGATTCATACATAAACATTTATTGAGCACTACAATGCATTTGGCTCTTCCTGAGCACCAGGGTTATGGTGATAAATAACACTAAATTCCAGCTCTCACTGAACTTTTATCAAGGGCGTAGATAGGTTTGTAATTCATATATATGCTAACAGTGACAGTGAAATATTTATTGAATGTGCCCAGTGTGCTAGATGTCATACATGAACTGGGGTACAGTGATGAATAAGGTAAATCTATGAAATAAATGCTGCATCCATTGTTCTAGGAATTAATTTCAATCACCCTTAAACCTGCATTTTGCAAAATGAGGTGTCTGGATCCAGAAAGTAAGTACTGTGACCTTTTTAAAAATCTTCATCTTCACTTTCTGGATCTACGCAAGCCTGTGAATTTATTGCCCCTTGACGGTACATATGCTCACGCGCACACGCACACGCAATTTCGGGTTATGTAGCTTGTCAGGTTTTCAAAGTTGTATTGTTTGCCTTGAATTGTACTTCTCATGTCTTTACTTTTTAGGTGAAGTCAGAGTTAATTAAGATGTTAACTATTTTTAAAAAATTATATGAAGCAATGTGCTGATTGTGACATTTAAATGTTTTCCTCCTCCCATTCCTTGTTTTTGTGGTGGTAGGTCGTTCCTAGTGTGCATAACAAGGCCAACAAAATCGCTAATAACCAGGACCAAGACACCCAAGGAAAGAAAGAAAAGGTAACCAAATCTCTCAAGCTTTTAAAAAATGTTTCTGGTTTCTTTGTGCATATCTCAACTGCAGTTAGTAAGAGTGTTGTTTGGGTGAGTATCAGGGTACAAGTACTGTGGTTGTAATGTTTCACTTCTGGGGACATAGCTGGTTCTGGCCGGGATGAGGACCAGAAACCTGGTGAAGTGCACATGTAAAAATGTCATAGAGCTCCCGTGGTCACGAGGAGAAACAAAATGTCATAAAGCACCAGCTGGCCATCGTCACCCTCCTCTCTTTCCTGTTCAGCTGGGCTGGTTGTCTGTCCATCCCCAGAGTGTTTCTGAGACTTGGATCTTGCTGTTCTCTCATCCGGAAGCCCCTTTCCCACATTGCCCTTCCTTTTCATCCTCCGGGAGAAGGTCAAAGGTCATCTCTACCGAGAAAGCTCTCCTTACCATCCGTCAGAGTTAATGCTCAATTACCAATTTCCCACCTCTATTCTAGTAGAATTAGTTGATCTAAAATTTATTTTAGGCTATAGTGTCAGGCAGTGATGGATTTTCATTGTTCCCTTGATAACTAATTATCCCACTGAGTTAAAATAGGTCCTTCTTTACCCACTGCTTTGCAACACAACCTCTGTCATATCTCAGGTTAGCAGGGGAGGTCTATTTCTGAGCTTTCTCTGTTTTGTTTGTCTATCACAAAGGCTGTACCACCTAAATTCAGTTCTTCAATAGTTATTATGACTGTCTAGATTTTCTATTCCCTTCAGAGTCAGTTTTGGTTACTGACTCTAAGGAATGTTGATATTGCCCAATTTTTTACATTGCTGGTATAAAGTTGTTCTTGTAGTCTCTCAAAGTATGTTATCTATTTTCTTTCCATAGTAGTTCTTTTTCATTGTGAATACATTTTACTTTTTCTTAATTGATCTGGAGTAATTTTTCATTTAATTTTTCTTTTTGAAGGATTAACTTTTGAACTGTTAGTCTTCTCTGCTGTATCTTTATTTTGTTTAATTAACTTTGTTCTCATCTTTTCTGAAATAATCACTTAGGACCGTAAATTCCTCCTAAGGCCTTTAAACCTGCATCTCAAGATATTAAGTTGATTTTCTGTTGTTCAGTTTTGTTTTGTTTTGTATTAGGTCCCAACATGATTTCTTTTTCACCCAAGATTATTTAGAAATATATTTTTAAATTTCCATATGAATATTTAAAAAAAATGTATTGCTATTATTTCCTAAGATATTTTAGTTATAATCAGAGACTGTAGTTTGTATAATATTCTTTTACATTAGTTGAGCCTTTTTTTAAATGATCGAACAGATATTTACTGTGAATGTGTATTATGATGTAAAAGAGTAGCTGTTTTCTATTTATTGGGTACTGGCTTTTGTGCAGAGTCATTAGGACAAGCTAGTTAATTGAGTTATTCAGTTATTCTGCACACTTACTGATTATTATTATTATTTTTTTGGTCAGAGTAACCTAGCAATCTGCCATTTTGATGGTAAAATTAATCCACTTTTTGTGTAGTTTTTCAGTTTTTATTTTACATTTTTTCAAGTTTATTTATTAGGTGTCTAAGTATCTTCCTACGGAACTGACCATTTTATTAATATGTGGCATTATTTAGTAATGCCTTACCGTCTGTTTCATTCAATATCGCTGAAACTGTCAGCTTTCTTTTTGATTTGCCTTGTGTTTTGGCTTGGAAAAATTTGAACCACACACAGGATGAATTCAGGTCTCCAACCTGATGGGTCTGGATTTGTAAGGAATTCTCAGGGGACATCTTTTTTCTATTTTTTCCTTCTGTGTCAACCTAAGGCCAAGGCCAGAAGAGATCTCTGTCTTCTGTACTGAAGATTTTGGCTTGATTGTTTGATTTGTTTGCTTGTTTTTAACTTCACCCATTGTTGATTTCACCCTGTTAAAGAAAAAAAAAAAAGCTCTAACTGAATTGAACACTTGGGGGCCAGTTAAGACTCTTTGAGAATTTAGGCGGGGGGAAGGATTCTTGAAAAGAACTAAAGGATTAAATTGGTTGCCAAATTACAAGGCTGTCTGTTTTAACCTGGTTGAGAACTTTTGAGTTCAGATCTTAATCACACAGATTATATTCAGATTAGCAGTAGCATATACTGTGTGTTCAGGAGTCTGTGGCTTATCTTTGGTAACTTAATAAATACAGATAATGTGTAGATTCTGGAAGACTGTGGTTATTGCTTGTAGTAGTGCCAGGTATGTACAGGTTGCAGACCTCAGCCCTTCCTCAACCCTTTGGAGGTGTGGGCTGTATTTGCAGGATTGGGTGCCAGTTACTGTGCCAGAGTCTGGATATAATATCAAAAAGGAAGCAGACAAGGAATCGGTCTGTGGGGACATAGACAATAAATACACAGAGATGAATAGACTGGCTACTAATTTACTTACTTTTGGGAACAAGGTAATTTAATTGATTCAGGAAAATTCCACATAAAATCTCAAGAAGGAAGAAGATAAATGTATGATTCTTATCCATTTGACCTGTTCCATTAGACCAAATTGAATTTCAATACAAAGCAAGGATATTTGCATTCAAATTAAAAAAAAAAATCCCTGAAGAGCCCAGTAATACCAAAAGTCAGTCTAAGTCTGTCCAGCTGAGTTCCTTGGTGTGGAGAACAACTAATCACTAAATTAACATGGCAATAGTTAACATTGCAACCATAAACCCCAAGTCAGAAAGTTAAGTGGAGACAGAAAAGTAGCACTTGCCCAAAGAGCATGTGCCAAATCCCCAGTGACCTAAAGCCAGAGATTTTTGTTTGTTTTTTGTTTTTTTTATTCATTCAACAAATATGTAATTTGTGCTATTAGGTGCCAGGCGGTGTTCTGGGCCTCATAGGTAGATGATATTTAACCAAGTGAGTGAATTCTTTGGAAAATTCAGAGGCGATTATTGTCCCCATAGCATTCCTACTTGTGAGTTAATTGATCATACCAGAATCTACATCTCCATTACTGCATGATGCTTCAGTGATTACAGGATGTCCTTTACTACACTGCTCTTCTCTGGAATTGTAGCTCGTGTACCAAGCATTAGTTTACATTCTGGAATGACAAAGCACCTTCACTCCAAGAGGTGCGTAGAGGAATGTGATATGTAGTGAAATAAACAGAAGTATAATTAGTATGATAGAAGTATGCTCAGGGTGCTCGGGGAGAACAGGCAGAAGACTTTCCCCAAAGTACTTTTTTAACTGAAGTATAGTCAGTTACAATTTCTGGTGTACAGCATAATGTCCCAGACATACATATATACATATATTCATTTTCATATTCTTTTTCATTAAAGGTTATTCCAAGATATTGAATATAGTTCCCTGAGCTATACAAAAGAAATTTGTTTAATCTATTTTTATATATAGTATTTAATATTTGCAAGTCTTTTTTTTTTAATTGAAGTACAGTCAGTTGTAATGTGTCAATTTCTGGTGTACAGCACAATGTTCTAGTTATGCATATACGTACATATATTCATTTTCATATTCTTTTTCATTAAAGGTTATTACAAGAAATAAATATAGTTCTCTGTGCTATACAGAAGAAACTTTTTTTAAAATCTGTTTTTATGTATAGTTGCTAACATTTGCAAATCTCAAACTCCCAAATTTATCCCTTCCAACCCTCTCCCTGGTAACCAGAAGATTGTTTACTATGTCTGTGAGTCTGTTTCTGTTTTGTAGATGAGTTCATAGTGTCCTTTTGTTTCTTTCTTTTTCTTAAGATTCCACATATGAGTGATATCATGGTATTTTTCTTTCTGGCTTCACTTAGAATGATGATCTCCAGGTCCATTCATGTTGCTGCAAATCACATTTTATTCTTTTTTTTATCACTGAGTAGTATTCCATTATATAAATATACCACAACTTCTTTATCCAGTCATCTGTCAATGGACATTTAGGTTGCTTCCATGTCTTGGCTATTGTATATAGTGCTGCTGTGAACATTGGGGTGCATATATCTTTTCGAATTGAAATTCTCTCTGGATATATGTCCAGGAGTGGGATTGCTGGATCATGTGGTAAGTCTATTTTTAGTTTTTTGAGGAATCTCCATACTGTTTTCCATAATGGCTGCAGCAAACTACATTCTTACCAACCGTATAGGAGGGTTCCCTTTTCTCCACACCCTCTCCAGCATTTATTGTTTGTGTACTTTTGAATGATGGCCATTCTGACTGGTGTGAGGTGATACTGCAGTTTTGATTTGGATTTCTCTGATTATTAGCGATATTGAATGTTTTTTCATGTGCTCATTTATATGTCTTCATTGAAGAATTGCTTGTTTAGGTCTTCTGCCCATTTTTGGATTGAGTTGTTTCTTTTTTTGTTGTTAAGTTGTTTGAGCTGGTTTTGTATTCTGGAAATTAAACCTTTGTCAGTCGTATCATTTGCAAATACTTTCTCCCATTCTGTAGGTTGTTGTTTTGTTTTCCTTATGGTTTCCTTTGCTGTGCAAAAGCTTATAAGTTTAATTAGGTCCATTTGTTTATTTTTGCTTTGATTTCTATTGCCTGGGTAGACTGCCCTAGGAGAACATTGCTAAGATTTACATCAGAATATTTTGCCTATGTTTTCTTCTAGGATGTTTATAGTGTCTTGTCTTATAATTAAGTCTTTAAGCTATTCAGAGTTTATTTTTGTATATGGTGTGAGGGAGTGTTCTAACTTCACTGATTTACATGCTGCTATCCAGTTTTCCCAACACCACTTGCTGAAGAGACTGTCTTTTTTCCATTGCATATTCTTGCCTCCTTTGTCAAAGATTAATTGACCGTATGTCTGTGGATTTATTTCTGAGCTCTCTATTCTGTTCCATTGATCCATGTGTCTGTTTCTGTGTCAATACCACACTGTTTTGATTACTGTAACTCTGTAGTATTGTCTGAAGTCTGGGAAGGTTGTTCCTCCAGCTTCGATCTTTTTCTTCAATATTGCTTTGGCAATTCTGGGTCTTTTGTGATTCCATATCAGTTTTAGGATTATTTGTTCTATTTCTGAGAAAAATGTCATGGGCAGTTTGGTAGGGATCACATTAAATCTGTACATTGCCTTAGGCAGTATGGCCATTTTAACAAAATTGATTCTTCCAATCCAAGAGCATGGGATATCTACCTCATGCACTCTAAGCATGTGCTCTGCTGCTGAGCTGTACCCTCTTCGCCTTTTTTTTAACTTTTTTATAAAATGGAGTAAACTGTCTCTAACAATTATTATTTATAGAAGTAATTCCTTTTACACATTTTTTCTCCTTAAATCAGAAGCAACTTATATTCTCTAGAATTCCTGACAGTCAGAAAGAAGATAATAAAACTCATTACTAGTAGAAGTCTAGTTAGAATTATAAATTTGGGCTTGAAATTATTCACATTTTAAAAAGAGGGAAAAAGAGTGACTGAAAAATGAAAAAAAAAATCAATAAGCAAGTCTTGAATAAATCCCGTTTTATCTTATTTTGTTTTTATCTCAGTTCAGTATTTTCTGACCTGTTTTGCATCATACAGAATATGAAACAATCGGCAATCAGAATCCATAGAAATGCTGTTATCAGCTGTAGGTTCATAACAGCTCTTTGGTATTGTCTTTCTAAATTTTTCTTCAGTGTTATTTCATATATTCTCTTTTAAAGGAGTTGTGGACACTGTTCACAACTGGGAGATGGTCATTAGTCAGCAAGTTGTCCTCTACTGTTAGCTGTCTTCACTTTCTTTTTATGTATTACCCAAATGAAACTGTTGTCTCCCCCTGAACATAGTAGCTCCTAAAAATATAGTTATATTAAACTTACAAAAATGTATCTATTCCAAATGAGTACTTAAAATGAGTACATTTTATTATACATAAATTATACTTCAATAAAGTTGCTGTTTATTCCAACTGAAAAATCTGGACATGCCAGACTCTGGGTCTAAGTGGAATCTCATGAAGGCATTTTGCAAAGATCAAAATGATCTCTTGTGAACCCCCTGACAGTACTTAGAATGTTACAGGATGCATGCTCTCTGATTATTCTTAACAGCAACAAATAATACAGCATTCCATCAGTTATATTCTACATTGTGCTAGCCCTTAGAATTGGCTGATAATGCTCATGTTAATGTGTAAACATCTGTGTTTATGCACGTTTATATCTGTATATATGCACATACACACATACATGCACAGCATGGAGACATGTGGGTATCACGCAATATTGGTATGAATATTTCCATCATCTTCGATATTTTTGTTTTATATTCCACACCAATAAGATCAAGGAGATCAGGGAGAAAATATAGGTGTTTCTAAATTAAAATTACCAAATCTCTTTGATTGTGTGAATCTGGATTCTTATATGAAAAATGCTTCTGAGTTAGTGGTTTCTGTGAAAAGAGATTTTTTTAAAAGGCTGGTACATCTAAAGTAATACAAAGTTAGTTTCACTAATTTCTGGAAAACTCTGGGAATATTAGATTTAAATGATGCTTATTAGTCTCTATAAAACAACCAGAAAGAGATTGTTGTTTGTTTTTTAGGGGGAAGGAGGTAATTAGGTTTTTATTTATTTTATTTTTAGTGGAGGTGCTGGGGATTGAACCCAGAACCCAGGACCTTGTGTGTGCTAGGCATGCACTCTACCTCTGAGCTATACCCTCCCCAGAAAGAGATTCTTTAAGAGACTAACTCTGAGTTTTGAATACCTCCTGAAGGTAGGAAAATATTTCATACTCACAACGAAGTAAGGGCTCTTCTCCATTTCAGATGCACAGAGCACTTTCAGCTTCCATCCTAAAACTTTAGCTGTGTGTCAGATGTGGATGCAGAAATGCAAAAACCCACTCCTCTGTGTGGCAAAGAGCTGTTCATTCCAGTGGGCCCAAGATGTGTTCTTGTATGAAAAAAGCACAAGCAGGCAAATAGAAAGACTAATGAACACGTTGGCTGTTGTCTCTCAACGAAGAGAGAATAGATCCCTGTAGAAACAAAGTTTAATAGATCCAACATCCATTTGTCGGGATGTCACTAAGTTTGCCAGACCATAAAACCAGACTCCACTGATTGCTCCCCAGAATGAGGAATAACCTGCGGCCCAGGTACAAATCAGAACCAAACTTGGCTTAGTATCAGAAACTAAAACATAGAATTGGAAATTTAAAAATGGAGAAACACTCAAAAAGACAAAGTTCTGTTGCCACTGGGGGCTTACTGTACGAACCAAGCAATTGTGTGTATGCACTTAAACAGCTCATGGTTTGTGTATCTCAGACATAACAGTTCATTCTCAACAAAATGAGTGACAAGAAAGTTATTTACTCATTCAGCCAGTGGTGAAGGGCACTGTTCTCAGAACCAAGGATGTCTGTGCTGTTCTCTGCCCTCCCGGAGGCTCTGTTCACCTGGCCCTCTCTGTATGTACCTTGCTCCAGTCTTCGTAGGAGAGCCTGGCCCTGCCGTCACCCTTCTCCCATGTGCAGTAGAAAGGTGCCCTGGAAATATCTATTAAGGAGAATTCATATCTCTTAATACTATTTTACAAGCTGGCTGTCCTTGTTCTGTACATTGTCTTTCACTTAGAATGACCTGGTTCTGAGGAAAAGGTTTGCTGAAAATTCATTTGCCTTTTTTATCCTTCATTTAACTCACTTTAAGTTTTTTTTTAAGCAATAACTAAAGAGACAGTGTGATCACATCTCTGAATTCTTTTGTGGCTTAATGAGCATTTTGTATTTGGCGTCTTCTCTTCCTTCATCACTCTTGCATTTTACTGATTTTTGGATGTTCTACAAATATACAAAGTACTGCTTTGGTTAGACATTGTCTTAAATAAATTTGGGTGTGTGTTTTTCTTTATGGATGCCAAATAGTGTTTTCTATTTTGAAGGAATTTGTTACATGCCTGCTTTCTGTAATGGACCAGTCATTGCCATTTACTGAAGTGTATCCTGCCATTAGTGGCTTTGCCATCTAAAGCATAATTGATTGGACTTTATTGAAGTCCTGTAGCAAAACAAATCTTAACCCAGTTATTTTGGTATTTGTGGAGTGCTTTGGTGTATCGGCGTCTCTTCCTTCCAGCAGCTTGGATCTCTCTGTAGTTTGGCATGTTTTCTTTTTTCCACCTTTCAAGAAAATGTCTACATTCTGTGAAGGTAATCTGATCATGAAGTCTACTTTAATTTTAGTCTGTTTGAACCAAATATTACTATGCTGTATCAGTTGGTGTTTAAATTTAAAGAAGACTTCAAAGAAATACAGAAAAAGTATGTATCATAAAGCTTTCTCTTTTGGAAAATATTAAAATGTGTCTTGAGTATCTAAATTATAGATGAATACCTCTTCAGCTAGAAAATCTTGATATTTCAAGTACTTTTTAAAGAATGAAATCTGTACCTTGTACAATTGAATACGAAGTCTTAATAGCTGTAGAATTCACACGTTGGGTAGTTTTACATTTAGATTTCTTTTTGAAATCTAATTTCTTTTTGAAATCTCTTTTGAGTTATTTGGACAGAAACAAAGAAAACTAAGCCTCAACAGTGTAAAGAAAATACATATAATTGGCTTTCTCACTGGGGAAAGGAATGTATTCCGGGTGGGTCAACAATCTTAAAAGCTGTGCTCTTGAATTCCTGTTTTCTTTGTTGGTGTGTTTACATCACAGAATCACTTTTACATAAGAACATAAACATAAGAGAATAAATTGTATTTGTTTTACAATCCCAGTGATATGATAGAAGTTGGATACAGTCAAAATATTTGCAGATGATCTTTTTATCCTCTTTGTCATTGAGTGAGAGGATTGTGCAAAGGCAATTAACCCTTCTCTCAAATTTTGCATCCTCAGAGGCGAGGAACTGCTCCACCTCCAATGAGACTGCCACCTCCTTATAAAGCTCCATCTGATGACAGTGATGACACTGAAGAAGAGCATGCATTTACTAACGGTGAGTTCCTTTTCATTATTTGGGGCAGGTGCAGAATTTATTAAGTTATGCTTCAACGATTGTTGTAAATGATCGAATACAATGCTGTGGGTTCTTAGAAAGTGTGCAGGAACGTTCTTGCTGACAAAGAAAATTTACATCTTCTAAACTTCTGTGGCTTCATCATCCTAAGCTTTTCTCTGTGACACTAATATAACAGAGTGACTATCAAAGGCACCGGGGTTGTACACTGTCTTACCCACATTGCCTCCTAGACTTACTGTTTGGTTGTAAACACAGAAACGCTAAACAGTCCTTTAAATTGGAGTGTGACCCATACTAATCAGAGATGGATGCAGATGTTAGCTCTTGATTACTTGCCCTGTTCAAATGGATAGTGATGCTGCCAGTGCAAACTTAAAAACTCCCAAGTCATAGTTTCTCCTTCAGAATTCATTTCATGATGTTCTTTTGCATTAGTTATATAAATACACACTCATACATATATTTAATGAAAGCTTTATTTAAAAGAATTTACATTTCTTTTATTTATGGAAAGTATGTGTAGTTAGATCTGATTGCTGTTGTGTGTGGAATTTATTTTGGGCTTGATGAAAATGTTCTAAAATTAGCTAAAAATAGATTGTGGTGATGGCTGTACAATTTGTGAATATACTGAAATGTACAGGATTGTGCATTTAAATGGGTGAATTTTATGGGTTTTCAAATATATGTAGTTTTTAAAATAATATTTTTCCTTCTATAATATAAAAAAAGCATTTGATATAGAAATTTAAAGAGTTAAAATCCTGGCTCCTGTACTTCCTAGTGTGTGACCCTAAGCATGCCTCTTGCATGAAAATAACGGTACCTAGTTCGCAGGGTTGTGATGAGGATTAAAATAAGGTGATAGGCTTTTAGCCTGTCATATAGTGAATCTTCAACAAGTATTATAGCTCTTATTATTGTTAATATTTATTATTAAGTTGACTATAACTTTGTATTTTTCTAAATAGAATAATATATAAATAGAAATAAAAATATAAAAATGAATATAACTGTATAATAATTAAGTCGACTTTATAAAAACTTGGTTTGTACTTAGTGATTTTACAGAGTACTTTCTCATGTGTAATTTTTTTCATTTATTCAACAAATCTCTGCTGAAAAACCAGCTGCTTTTTACTAACACTGCTAAGTGAGTCTGCTGTAAAACAAATGAAACATAGCTCCTTTTTTCCTTGGTGGGGTCACCAGCTTGGAAGGGAGGATACAAGACATGGTAACAGAATTTGATAAAGGTACTGCCATACCTTGGTTCTCAGCCTCTTTTGGAGAGCTACACATGACGGATATGATTGATGTGTGCGTGCACTGGTGTAATACAATCCCTTGTTTTGATATAGATATTAGGGCAGCTGCAGCAAAGTGGAGATAGCTTGTGGATTCTTCATAATTTTGGGGATGCTAGAATGCCCATATTCACATGGTTGTTAGGAAACTTGGTCTAAGCATGTGACTAAGATTACGTTCTAGCCGTAACTCAACTACTTAGTTGTGAATTCGTGGACAACTTTCTTAACCTCTTCATGGCTCTCACTTACTCATTTATAAGGAGAAGAAGGGATGTTTTATAATAACCTGCCTCATAGGATTGCTGTGAGAATTAGAGGAGAAAGCATTTACAAAATTTAGTATAAGGATGTTGATACATAGTAAACACTCTGGTTTACCATGTGCCAAGTCTTCACGTATGTGATTAGCTCAATCAAGATAATAATTTTGTGAGGTCTCTGATTATACAAATAAAGGAAACTGAGGCTCAGAGAAATTAAGGAACGTGTGCAAAGTTACACAGCTAGTAAGTAGTGGAAATGGAGTTTAAACCCAGGCACTCTGACTCCAGAGCTGGTACTGTATCATCTTCTCATCCCATTACTTACAACCCATTACTCTCCCAGAAATAGGAACAAAATGATTTGAAGTTATCTAGCGAATGTCACTTTGATGCCATAAACAGACAGAGCAGCAGCACCCTCCCCAAAGTGCCAAAATCATGTGCACATGTGTGTCCACAGCTTTGGTGGGAGTCAGGGAAGGCAGTGATTTAAACTGAATACAGAAAAAGACTTCTAGTATCTAAGTCATCTTCTAATGATAACATTTCACAGATGCTCCAGCAAATCTGTCTGGACGGTGACTAGACTTCCCATTCATTTTGCTCCCCATTTTTTTCCTTCCCAGTATACATTTCCCATCCCGTTTAACTTCCATTGAATTTACTGTTCACCTTCTCCAGAAGGGTATGAACTGTACAGGGCTGTCAGATGGTTCACATTGAAAATGTAGGTGAACCTAAAACCCCTAGCTTTTCTATATTTCTTTTTGGTATGGACCCTGTGAGTTTTTCTTTGTTCCTTAACTCTTCTTAAATGAATACTCTGCTCATCTATCCAAAATTAAAAGTAGGTTGATTCACTCTTTTATCAGATTCTCATTGTCACCAAACTAAGTATTTCTTTTTACAGCGGTGAAAGTGTGCTTACATAACTTTCCCACGGCCCAGAACTACGAAGTGGACGGTTGGAATCCAAGCCTTAAGCCTGCCAGGAAGTGATGGTTGTATTAGATCACTGACATGAGATACAGGTGATTCTAAAGTGTAGCGAAATCTAACGTAGGTGAACTTTGGCAAGTTCCTTATGTATAAAGACTGAGTGGGTGGTATAGGTGGGCAGGCACTATTTTAGGTGTTGGAAACACAGCGGGGAACAAGGTCTCTCCTTTCAATAGCTTATATTCTATGGGGAAAGAAGTCTTATAAATAGTAAGATAGTTTAAATATTGATGAGTACTATAAATTAGTAAATAAACAAGGTAGTGTGAGAATAAATCCCTTGGAGGAAGCAACATTAAGAGTAGAATAAATAAGGAAGGCCAGGCAGTAAGACCTACGTGACAAGAAGCCACAGAGCTGGCTTTATTTATAGTCATCATACCAATCAGATTTTTTTTTTTCAGATGGTGATCTACAGTAACTTATTTTATTTAGTAGCCAAGTATGGGTGTGCATGTACACACAAACATACTAATGCATATATAGTTGAAGCAAAAGTATCATAAAATGTTACATACCTTTATGACATTTGAAGAACTTTATTCTTGTTCTATACTCTTCTATTTCATTTTTTAAAGTGGTTTGCAACTCCATTTATTAATTGATCAACTAATGAATTGCAACCTGTAGCATGAAGAACACAGCTCTGGATCAGTGGTTTTCAAACTGCAGTGTGTGTGCCTCAGAAGCACCTGCTGAGCTTGTTAAAACACCAGTTGCTGGGCCCCACGCCCAGTTTCGAATTTCTTACATCTGGGAGCACCCAATAATTTACACTTTTAATTAGTTCTCAGGTGGCGCTGATACTTCTGATTCAGAGACCGCATCCTGCAAATCGCTGATCTGGATGATATTAAAGACATGGGAGTGGGCGAGGGAGAGCGGTGTGCAAAGACAGCAACAGGAAGGGAAGCCAGCACCTTAGCGTGGCATAAGAACATCCCAGCATAACAACACTTTGAGGAGGTTCTAGAATTAAGCAGTTTAAGAGAAGAATGTGTTTCAGGAAGCATTCCGTCGCTAAACCAAAGTGGCCAACTGTGAAATGATTCTGCGAGGCTGAGGGGGTTGGAGACATAGAATTAACTAACCATTGAACTTAGCAACATGGAACTGGTGAAGAAGAACAGAAAGAGAATGCTCGGTAAAATAACCAAAGTAAGTATTGCTAAGATTGTTGTGAGAATTAGGTGCTACAACCAATACAGACGTACCTCCTTTCCTTGTGCTTCACTTTATTGCTCCTCCCAGGTAATTGTGTTTTTTCACTACTTAGAGGTTGGTGGCAATCCTGCATTCTCAGATGATGGTTAGCATTTTTTAGCGATGAAGTATTTTTAAATTAAGGTATGCACGTTGTTTTTTAGACAATGCTATTGCATACCTAGTAGATGGAGTAGATTGTAAACATAACATTTATATACACTGGGAACCCCAAAAATTGGCATGACCCACTTTATTGTGGAATTCACTTTTTTGCAGTGGTCTGGAAGTGAACCCACAGTATCTCCCAGGAATGCTGGGAGTGTGTTACATAACGGACATTTGTAAGTGTACCTCGCATAGTTGAACATATGACATTCTGGTGTCTAATTACCATAAGAAATCTTATAACCATCTTAATAAAAATTTCTTGAGTTTTAATTAAGAATTATGAAACAATTAAAAATTAAGAAATAATATACACATAAATACTTAGCTGTTGGCAAAACTGCCGTTATCCAACGTGCAGGATTTGTCAAAGGGAGGTATTAATGGTGTAGAACTTTTGACTTGACTTTCATACCTAAATTTAAATAAATCTAGGTTGTCTTGTGAAAGGTTTAAGATCATTGAGGGCATGAAGTGATCACTTAGTTCACTGTCACATGGTGACTTCCCATCCCAGTCTTTGTTCCTAGCTTTAACCCGGCTCTGATATCCTGACCCAAATTTTCAATTGGCTGTTGGAAAGCTGCCAAGTCTCTTATCTTTCTTTCTGACAATGGATCAGTAAATGTAGATGAATCTTCCTTCCCAGTCTCTCTCATATTTACGGTTTCCTTTGTATTTTTATTCCCAGAGTTTTAGTAACTATGTGTTAGTAGCCACAGCTTATTGAATACCTACCATGTGCCATAAATTCTCCTCAACTCTAAGTGTATTCGCAGAAGAACCTTTGAAAGGAGCTATCTCTTCTGATTTTAGCTTCATGTCACGTTCTTTGGAAAACCTTGCCTGATTCCTTATTCTAATATTTTTCTTTCATAGTACTTAACAAAATGTAACTATTTATATATTTATTAGATTAATATCTGTCTTCCCCACCAAACCTTTAAGTTCCGTGAGTCTAGTGACCCTCTGTTTTGGCCTGGCACATTCTGGAATTTCAGTATTTTGAGCAAATTAATGACAAAGGGTATGTGACTCACCTGGCCACATGGGGGTACAGCAAAGATCTAGGTGTGCTCCTGGTGCTTTGGAGGTGCCCTTTGTACTGAATTGTACCATCTGCGTAGTTTCGAAGCTTTCTGTCCAGAGCAACTTAATACTTTTTCTCAATATGCCACCCCTCATCTTATCTAAAAGTTCTGATCCCCAGGGAGAGGCACCACAATCTCCAGAAAGTCCTCTGTTCCCTTTCAATCCCAGAGGTGAAATACATTTGAATTATTCAGGTCGTTCTAACCTGTTGGCATTCACTCTTTCAATTACAGTTTCAAACTGCAGGGAAAAGGGAAAAGAAGGTTTGGAATGACTTTTTGTTACGTAAGAGAGTGAAGCAATGAGAGTTATACAAATAGACATGTCTCTTGATGAATTTTAGGTCCTAGGAGTTCAGAATTTAATTGACTTGTTTGATACCTGGCTTTTAAGAGATGTAGCAGAGACGTGAATGGAACCTCACATGGAAGGCCTCTTAAAGCCCCTCCTTTATCCTTTAACTGCAGAATAGCATACTCTTCTTAGGTGTTTTGCTTTTCCATCCCCCTCCCCCCTCCCCCCAGTAAGGATCTGTTTTAAATATTGACTGTGATTTATCTTTATGGCCTTTTGCTCAGATTCTCCCCCACTCACTACATGTCATAATGTAATATTCGGTATAAGGAATATATTTGGGTTATGAAGCATAATAAAATTAGCCTGTGAACCACACCATGCAAATAAAAATTAGATAACCAGTATCTTGCTGTTTTACTTTAATCCTTATTGTTTTGTTTCAGGTTTTTCTTTCTTTTTTTAAGGATAAGATACTGGCTGAGACCTTCTGAAATGTAATTTATTACCAAATTACCCAGAGTCACACCATGTGTAAGTTTAGAGGGGATGACTTTTTAAAAGAGAACTTTATTGAGCTATAACCCACATTACCATACAACTCATCTACTTAAAATGTCCAATTCAGTAGCTTTTAGTATATTTACAGAGTTGTTCAACCATTGCCACTATCAATTTTAGAATATTTAGAACATTTTCGTCACACCTTCCCCCCTGAAACCTTGCTCATGAGTAGTCACTCTTCTGCACCATGTTTATTCAAAAATTCTTTACATTCATATATGAAATGTACACACATATATTTTAATTTTTAAAAGGACTTTATAGATAATCTTCATTTGTTTCCTTGGAGCAGTCTGGGGAAGCTGTCCCAAACCTCTCTTGCTCTTACAACAACAACAAAAAAAAAACCCCAAAAAACTGCATTTAAATTTAGAAAAAGAAAAAAATGCTCACTAGCCCTGATGTTATTGAGAAGTTAGCAGTGAAGGAAGATTACCTCTCCCCAGCTTTTACATAGGCATCATTTTGCCTATTTAGTGGAAGTCATGAAACCCATGTAAGGTAGTTTGAATCCAGATCCTGTGGCTTTTTTTTTTTCTTTTCCAGTATGAGAATTTGCTTGAACACTGATTTGGAAGTGAAAGGCTAGGCAATTTTGCAAAAGAAAAGTACTGAGAGGAGGGGCCTTGCCTTTCCCTAGTACCTACATATATTCTACACTGGTGGTTTTCTAACTCGATATGCAGCTTCTAGAAGATGCGTGGGAGGGTTTTTGGCTGTCTGAATCAGTTTCTCAGCCTTGGACTGTTACTGTTTTAACCTGATAATTCTTTGTTGTGGGGGACTGGCTTGTGCATTATAGAATGTTTAGCAGCATCCTTAGTCTCGTCTCACTAGATACCAGTAGCCTTCCTTCCCACCCAAGTTGTGACAACCGATAATGTTTTCACACATTGAAAGTGTTCCCTCTTCTAAATGGATGGGGTATTCTGCTGTTACTTAGGTGGGCTGTAATCCCATACAGTGAAGAATTATTTTACCCAGAGTACCGGTAGCATTCCTGATCAGAAATATTGTTTGAAACTGTAATAATTAAATCAGTTTAGTATTTGTGTTAGAAATGATGTAGAAATTTAGAATTTAGAATATAAAAACGTATTTTTTAAATTACAGAAATAGGTTAAATTATTCTATAAAAGATGGCATATGTAGTCATTTGGGCAGAAAATGTAGAGATCTTCACTTCTCACTAAAATTATGTTAATTACAAAAGAATCATGTACTTCTAAAACCATAAAAATACTGTAAAAAGTCTAAGATTTTTAAAGATATATTCCCGGTACAGGGAAAGGCCTTCCATATTGTTACATCAACACTATAAAATAATAATCACAAGTTGGTTTATATAAAAATAAAAAACATACATATATAAAAATATATACACATGTATATTTTATGTACATACATATTCAGAGGAAAAAGACATGTGCAACAATAGAAAAACAAGCAAATATCAGACATCATGTAATAGATTTGAGCAACAAGTACAAAAAGTCTATTTAGCCTAACAGTAAGAGATGTGTAAATTAATTTAAAAATCAGATTTTTTTATCTTATCAGATTACTTGAGATTTTAAAAACTGATATTGCTCATTGTTGGAGAGATGCTGCAGAAAAATAGGAATTTGTGTATACTGTTAGTAGGAATTCGAATTCATGTCCTTCTTTCTGGAGACTCACTGGGCAGCACGTATAAACAATTTAACTGTGTATTTTTTGAATAATTTAACTTCTTGTGATATAGTCTAAGGAATTCATTGCCCATGTGAGTATATGTATCTGTATGCGTACATAAACCTACAAAGAAGTTTGCTGCTGCCTTTTTCAGTAATAGCAAGTAGATCAATATATATTATATGAAATTAATACATGATAGAGCTTTGATTAAGTCACTTAATCTAAGCATTTTTAACCATTTGACCTGAAACAAGTTGAATAGCTTTCCCTTAGTTTTCTCATTTGTAAGACAGGGATGGTAATTGTATTTCCTTTCACCACTGGGTGTGTATGAGAGACCAAAAGAAATGGTATATATAACAGGCTTATGTAGGAAGTGACACAGGGAGGCACTCCAGAAATGTTGGCTGCTACTCTTTATTCTTATCAATAGTACTAAAACGTTTTTCAGTGTTTGCAAAATACTGCCATCATAGAATGAAATTCTGGCATAAGCATATTATTACAAATTTTTATCCAAAAATTATTATAATTTGTTTTTGAATAATTTTAGAAATCATTTCTTTGAAGTTTGATGTTTTCGTGCAGGAACAATACCTTGATAACACTGTCTGCATCTGATGGCTCCCTGATCGTTGTTGAATACTATGACATTATTATACTTTCACTTTCCATGGAGATCGTTAGAAGAGAAAAACATTTTGGAGTATTTCATTTTTCTTTGGTACTTTTTTCATCCTGTGCTTTATTTTCTCTGGACCAGAGGTGGCATTATCATAGAAGGTTTATTTACGATTTTGTAATTTTTCCTTTTCATGAAATTTTGATGTTGTAGGGTTGACATTTTACTTTTTCATTCCTCTCAGTGTGGGACGAATACACAAGAGAATTTTTTGAGAAAAATTCATAATTCAAAATGAATATAACAAAACAGAAATGGACTCACAGATACAGGGAACAAACTTGTGGTTACCAGTGGAGAAAGGGAAGGGGGAGAGCAAGGTAACAGTAGAGGACTAAAAGGTACAAACTTATAAACTACTAGTTATAAAATAAATAAGCTACAAGGATATATTGCACAGCACAGGGAGTATAGCCAATATTTTATAATAACTTTAAATGGAGCATAATCTATAAAAATATTGAATCACTATGTTGCACACCTGAAACAAATATAATATTGTAAATCAACTATACTTCAATAAAATTTAAGAAAAAAAATCATAGTCCAAATAGAATTAAAAACTAAAAGGATAGCTTTTTTTTTTTTTAAGTATAGCTTAATTACTTTGTTTAATATGAGTGCTAGTTTGCTGGACAATTTGACAAAGTATTATGACAGACAGTCTCTCATATTATGCTTTGTAGTATTTAAATATTTATGAACATTTATTGATTCACAAAGGTTATAATGTTCTTTGTAGATTTAATTCTCAGTATTCACATTAACTGTCAATGTATTTTTCAACTTAACTTTTTAAAAAAATTTAATAATTTTAATATAAAAATTAGCTTTTATCATTAATTATTTGTAGTATTTTACCCTTGTAATAAACAAACATTAAATTTTGATAAGCTGATAGAATTTCAACATATCAAGCACATAAAGAAGTTTTTCATCCCAAATTACATCAGGAATGCTAACCTAGGTTAATAACAGTGAATCGAAATGTCAGTCATGTTTGAATTACTGCCATTAATACACAGTTTAGTTTTTGTTGTTAATCCATGTTACCCTAGGATCACTGATCTTGCACTGGTTCAGAGGTGCCTGAATGGTGTCCAGGTGTCTCTCAGATCTTTGGCTTTTTGGAAGCAAAATCAAATTGCAGATTTCAGTCAGATTCTAAGGCCAAAGCTGAACTTTGCAGAATCTATATTTTTTAATTGTAGAAAGTGCAGAAGCATGTGCACCAAACTGCTTTAAGAGGAGAATATTGAGGAAAAACTTCTACTTTTAACTTTATTTAATCCACTTGAATTATGTAAAACAAAATTTTTGGAAGGAGAAAAGCATCTTGCCTTACAGCTCAATAATAAGAAAACAAGCAACCCAGTTTTTAAAAATGCAAAACTTGAAATGACATTTCACCAAAGAAGATACATAGATGGTTAATAAGCACATGGAAAGATGCTCAACATTAGTAATTTAATAGGGAAATGCACATTAAGCCACTACACATCTACTAGAATACTTTTAATTAAAAAAGCAGGCATACAACTAAAACCCTCATACACTGTATGTATGTATGTAAAGTGGGAATGTAAAGTGGTCTGGTTACCTTGGAAAATGTGTTGGCAGTTTCTTTAAAAGTTAGAAACAAGGTTACTATACAACCTGGCAATTCTACTTCTAGGTATATACCCCAGAGAAATGAAAACACATGTCCACACAAAAACTCCTACATGAATATTCATAGCAGCATTATTCATAATAGCCTAAAACTGGAAACAGTCAAATGTCCATCAACTGGTAATTGCGTAATAAACAAAATGTTGTTTATCTATACAGTGGAATATACTATTCAGTGATTAAAAGGAGCACAATATTGATAAGCTGATATGCTCATTATGCACAGTAAAGGAAGCCTGATATGGAAGACTACATACTGTATGATTGCATTTACGGAGAGTGTCCATAAAGATAAGTTTTAGACATAGAAAGTAGGCCAGCCATAGGCACATGAAAAAATGCTCAGTATTACTAATTATCAGAGAAATGCAAATCAGAACTACAATGAGGTATCACCTCACATCAGTCAGAATGACCATCATCAGAGAGTCCACAAATAATAAATGCTGGAGAAGGTATGGAGAAAAGGGAACCCTCCTACACTGTTGGTGGGAATGTAGTTTGGTGCAGCCACTATGGAAGACAGTATGGAAGTTCCTCAAAAGACTAAAAATAGACTTACTGTATAATCCAGCAATCCCACTCCTGGGCATATATACAGAGGGAACTCTATTTTGGAAAGATACATGCATCCCAGTGTTCATAGCAGCACTACATTCAATAGCCAAGACATGGAAGCAACCTAAATGTCCATCAACAGATAAAGAAGTTGTGGTATATTTATACAATGGAATACTACTCAGTGATAAAAAAAAGAATAAAAATGCCATTTGCAGCAACATGGATGGACTTGGAGATCGTCATTCTAAGTGAAGTAAGCCAGAAAGAGAAAGACAAATACCATATGATATCACTTATACGTGGAATCTGAAAAAAATAAAAAAGAGGACACTAATGACGTCATCTACAAAACAGAAACAAATTCGTAGACATAGTAAATAATCTTATGGTTACTGGGGGAAAGGGGATGGGAAGGGATAAATTTGGAAGTTTGAGATTTGCTGAGGTTAACCATTATATACAAAAATAGATCAAAACCAGAATTCTCCTGTATAGCACAGGAAACTATATTCAATATTGTGTAATAACCTTTAATGAAAAACAATATGAAAACAAATAATATGTATGTTTATATATGTCTAGGACATTATGCTGTACACCAGAAATTGACACACTATAACTGCCTATACTTCAATAAGGGGAAAACTAAAAAAGGTAGGCCAGTGGTTACCTAGAATTGGAGTTGCGGTTGGGCTTGAAGGAATTTTTTTTTTTTTGGTAGAAATGCTCTAAAACTGGATTGTGGTGGTGGTTGCATGCCTCTATAAATTTACTGAAAATCATTGAATTGTATGCTTGAGTGAATTTTATGTTGTGTCAGTTATACTAAATAAAGCTGTTAAAATTATTTCAAAGTTAAGCATCAGCTTATCTTAAAGAACCACATTTGTAGGGGATAGTTAAAACTTGTTAATTATCTAAAGGTCTCTTTTAAAGGAGGAGGGCAATCAAATAACAAATTTAAAGCAGGGAATAAAAATACCTTAATGTCTTCCCTGATGGTGATGGGATTTGAGAACCTTCAGGCTCATCTGGTCTATTTTTACAGTTGAGAATCCTAAGACCCAGAGTGAATAATTTTCCCATAGTCACACAATTACTGTTACTGTTGAAGTCAACACTGGAGTCTGGGTCTCATTTCAGGGCCATATTTAGGCTCTTCCGTCCAGTGCCTTCCTGTGTGCACCATGCTAATTTTTTAACATGAAGTAAACTCATGAGGAATGAAGAATTATGGAGCAACTAGTCGTTGTTTTGGTTTAAAATTTGGGTTTTTTGTTTCCTTGTGGGCTCTGTAGTTGATCTCTACCTTGCCAATAGATGTCACTACAATCAACAGCAATTATTGCCAAGGATTTAAAGAATGTTAAGAATGTTCACCTCAAACAAGCAAACAGCATTCATTAGTGGCTCCTAGTGGCATCTCCTTGTTCATTTTACTAAATATATGAATTTATTTGCTCTTTTTTTTTGCTTTTTGGTTTTTTTTTTTTTTGACGATGTAAATAAGAGGAGAAAGATTAAGACAAAAGCGAAAAGTCAACTTTCTAGTTTTATAAAATTCTTTTCCTCGTTTTCTATTGTTAATTATCCTTTTCTAGATGCTTCATTTTTATAATTAAGTAAAATAAGTAGAATTCTTATTCTAGCCCTGTAATTGGAGACTAGTATTTTAGTGTGTTTTTTATTCTGAAAACTTATGAAGCTTCAGTCCTTGATATAATTTGAATGCATTTATTGTAACTATAAGTAAAAAATGTTTAAGATCTCTTGAAAAGCATTTAAATTATGTTAGGAGTTCATGACCTTCTTATTACTCATCTGTTTGATCAGTGATTCTACATTTGACAAAAGAAAAAGAAAAGAAGATGCAGTATCGATTGACAGAAAGATAATTCTGAAGTAATAGCAGTTGTTTATCTGATTATATTAAGGTGTGCTGCGGGTGGGGTGGGTTAGGCGATGCAGTGTAGCATTTTAAGTGAAGTTTATGGAACCTCAGCCATTTCTCTGAAGCTTCTGGGGTTTTTTCTTCCCTCATTTTTTTTTTCCCCCAGAAGGCTAACTTGAAGACTTGAGTGCTTAAATAGAATCTTTATTGCACGCTTAGCATGTTCCTGAGACACAGATGAATCTCGCTAGGGGGTACCGCGTGTTCAGCGTGGTTCACCCATTTCTTTGTTATAAAAATGATTCAATGCTGTGAGCAGTAGGGAGAGAGTAAGTTGATATTACCCTCACTTCGGACAGGCTAAAATCAACTGCCATTTCCTTTTAATCTGCATTAGAAAGATGAACTATTTCTCAGCAGGAAAACTGGGTCATTAAAATGATATTAATTGAAACTGGCCACAGAATAAATGGTTGTGTTTATGTTGCCTCCGTTCTGGAATAGAGCTATCTTCCGGATGCGAGCAGGGTAACAGAGTGCCACAGCTGGCAGCGTGAAGCGTCCGAGGGTCAGATGTTGGAAACCTGGGATTTTGCTTCTCTCGGCACACTTTCCCAAGCAGCTTTCACCTACTGGCAGATGTGACTGTCGCATGAGGGGTAGCTGGAAATTAGCTTAATTGATTGTTTCTCATGATAGAAATAGACTGACAACTTGCCCTTAAGGAGAATAAAATCTTAGAGGGAAAAAAAAATAGGCCCAAGGTCGACAGAAGAGAGAGGACAGAGTCTGTGGTGAGAATCTGAGCTGCTCCCAGCATTGAATGCTTATCAGGAATGCAGAGACCCTGAAGGGAACACTGGTACAGCAATGGTCCAAGGGGGTTTCCCAGGTAAGAGATTTGTGCCTCTGTGATCTGTGGTTCTTTCAAGATGCAATCTTAAGCTGTTTTAGTGATGGTGCAGAATGTTGTTTTAAAGGTTTGAACAATAGTAAGCTAAGGCATTTATCTTAAGTCAGAGTGAGGGTACATATGCATGTGCAAGGCAATTGTATATTAGAAACAAACCTTTACCATTTTCTTTTCATGTGTACTGTAGCTAGAATCATCCCTATCATGTTTTTGAAAAGTAGAACAGTTTATCAGACTGTCAAGAATATACTAGTAGTTTCAGTGCCAAAATTCTTAATACTGTGTTCATGCAGTATCCTCTCGGAATTGCAATTGAGAAGTAGATCTTATTGACATTTATTATTGTTGTTGTTATTTGTGACTTTACCATAATCAAAGGGGAAGATTTACATTAGAACAAGGTTATTCTGCTTAATTAAAAAAAAAACTGATAATTCAGCATTTTGTTGTAGATAAAAGCAGAATACTGTTAAGGAATCACAGTAGTAAACAAAAGGCTGCTTTTTCTAAATTGTGAGATAACACCTTAAGTATTATTTGCTAATTGTGATTGAGGTCCCATTCATCTAAACCTGCAAATTCAAATTCATTAGAGGTGGGGGCTCAGCACTTGAATGTATTATCAGGAACTTCCTTGTTAGCGTATGGTTCTTGAAATCATTGCTAGATTGGTAATATAATTTCACTCAATAAAAATGCTCTCTTTAGAGTATGCTTTTGTCCTGGCTTTTGAAAATTAATTTATTAACATCAGAGTTTCCTTTTTATCCAAGTAAGATATGCAATATTTAGACATAATAGGGGTCTTCTTGTCTAAGCACTTACTGCCTGAGGGAGGCAATTGTAAACTCAAAGAGTTAGGCATCACATTATAGCTTTATTTTTCTTTTCAGCAATGCACACGCAAATTAGGTTACTTCTACTGCAACAGCAGGATGTATGCTGCATTCCTGATTCAAGCTAGCAAATGTTATTCCTGGCTGTGCTGTCAAAATAATTGAGCAAGAACTTTTCTCTTGTCCAGAACATAATTTCTGAATATCTTAGTGTTGAAGTCCTAAGCTATCTAGTACCCAATTTTGTGATTTTGATTTAGAGGAAATGTTACAGCTCTTAAATGGATGCGTCACAGACTCCCTGTGGTGACAACTGTCCACGTGTGTTTCTATTTTATAGTTGGAATTGCTCAAGTGTCTAAATGTCATCTTTTTAATACTACTTCTTAAACTTGTATTGACAAGGCAAGCTGTAGGAATGATCCTGAATGTCTGTGGACACTCCTTGCTTTTCATCACACTTCTTAGAGCAGTTTGTTTATTTTCCTTTTGTTTTAGGAAGTTTGTAGATTTTAAAATCTATTTCTCCAGATTAAAAATACACAAGTGCTTTAGTCTCCTCTGTGTAACCTGCAATCCCTGATAATTCCCTTAATTTCTGTCTCACCATCATGAAGTTGCCACTGTCCAGGCTTCACGAACCTTGGTAGAACCCTCAGGAATCCCCACAATGGGTTTTCCAGAAATTGGACAGAGTATATCTCATCAGTAGGAATTTCTGTGTCTTTTGCATTTTATTAAAAAAATACATGAACTCAATTTTTAAAGAATGTTATTAGTTATAAATGTGTCTCATAAGTAGACATATATTTATATGTTACCTTTCTGGTGTTTCTGCTCAGGATTGATTGTTCATGGTTTTTATAATAAACATATTCAGCACTCATTAAAAGTTCCTATTTCTGTCTATACCTTTAACCCCAAAGTATTGAATGCTTTATAGTAGTCCTTGTATTACTTTCACTTCTTGCATTCAGTCAATTTTAAATGCATCTTTTTTTTAATGTCTCTTTTTGACATGTTTTACAAAAAGTTATACAAAGGATGGTAAATAAAGGATGAGGCCTCAGTCTGTAGAGAATTTACTTTTTCTTTTGTCCTTAATTGAAAACGTGTTATTTTAAATGAGTATATGCTGCTTTGATAACGGTAGTTTTTATGTTGCTTTAAAATATTTTGTTTGCATGTATGAATATAGGTTAAACACTCATCATTTTAATTGATCCAATGTTGAACAAAGAAAGAGTATTATAATATGAATTAGGGAGGGAGTGTGTGAAAAATTAAGTAGCATTTAAAGTTATTTTCTTGAGAGATTATCTCTATTTTGGTAAAAATAATGGAGAGGGAAGGTGAGAAATATTACTCTTAGGTTTCTATTCTGTTCTTTTATCTAGATAGTTATGTGTTTTAAAAAATATATCACATTTGTCTCTTTTCCTTTGCATTTATGATATGCCAGTTCTCTTAAGATACTTACATAGTGTGAAGAATTCATATTGTATATTCTGAATATATCCTGAGTCAGTTAGTCTTATTATTCCAATTTTATAGATAGTTAAACTTTTTATACAAGACTTGGAGTGGTTTATCCATGGATTGGTAGAATATGACATAACCTCAGTTACTATGATGATATAACATTAAAAAATTTTGGAGCCCAGTTCAGTCCTAAGCCTGGGGAGAAATAACACTAATGTGATCTCTGTCCTCAAGAAGTTTATAATCTTCCTAAAAAGAAAAAAATGTGGATAGGTGCAGAGGCAGATGTATTTGAAAACCCTCTGGAAGAGAGTGGGCTTGAGAAGCTGGTAGGATTGGCAGTATGGAGTATGGCCAATCCAGACTTGGGAGTCCACTGAAAGATGAAAAACTGTTCTAAGCCAGGCAGGTGGGATGGAGAGGGCAAAGAGGACCCATACCAACAGGGAATATACAAAGGAAGGCAGAAAGGACAAATTAAGATCCGATGTTAGAGGAGTAGGTATTCTAAGACTTAAAGCACAAGATTGTACTATTTTCTGAAATGAGAATTACAGTGATAGCTAACTGATGGAGACCACATTTCAGAACACTGAAATTAAATTTTATTTTATTTCTTTACTTTTTTTTGAGTACCTAAGTTCTAGGCACTGTTCTGAAGGCTTTACATATATTATTTTCTTCAATCTATGTAATTTTATGAGTTTCTTTTTGAAAGTCTCGTTATTTTATAGATGAAATCCAGATGACTCCAAAGCCTGTACTTTTAACACGTTTGATTTTACCCATTTTTCAAAGATCTTCTCAAGTAATCCATAACACTCAAAGATAAACTGATTACTCTCTTCCTTTTCAGTAATTAGGCAATAGACATGTAATTAGATTTCCAAAAAAAAAAAAATGCTGAAGTTTCAAATTCTAAAAAAATGTTTGTTGTATTATTCAGGAAGCCACATTTGAATGTTGAAAGTTCCAATTTAAAAGAAAAAAAAATCACAAACCAAATGAAGCTGAATTGGGGGAAAATATAGTAATAGAGGCACGTCATTAGTCTTCGGGGTGCACGTCACCATGGCATCACACACAGCACGGCATGGACTGGCTTCTCAGCGCAAACAAATTTCTTTTCCATCACTGAGAAATTTCTGTATTTGGAGAAGAAATAGTAAGTCTCCTGGTGCTGACCAGAAGGGAATGGGAAAGTATCAAAGTTAATAAGATGTTTAGATGAAATTTTTAAAAATTATATTTTGATTCACCCAATATTTTTGTGTTCATCCTAAGTGAGATGGAAATACATTAGCATTTTGGTAAATGTTCTAAATTACTCAGTGTTACCTTTACCTGTTTCGGGTTTTCAATATCTGTTCTCTCAAGTATTTCAAAAGCCAGTCAGATACAAGAGCATGCTGGGAATGAGAGGGTAGCACTTTTCAGCTTCATAAAGCAAAAAGATCATGAAGTATAAAAGGTTAAAAAATTTTACATCCAATAGACAGTTTACTAGCTTCCCATCTAGGTGTTCGCATGAATACATCTGATGTTTTTTGGAAATGTTTCGATTTTACCTGCAGCAATAAAAGCATGCACTTAGTGATAGTCTCATAACAAACAAAATTATACTGGTTATGGTTGTTCATCTGTGCCATGTGAAATCTCTGAAAACAGCTCTCTGCTTCTGTGCAAAATTAAGTTGAATGCTTCGGTTCTTCGAATGACAGACATTGCATTTGATTGATTCCCAAGGTCAATTTATGTAATAATTTGCAAATTGTTTAGTCTCCTGTTTTGATTGTTCTTCAAGAAGACTCATTTTGGCAGATAGATAATCTGTGTTTTCACAGATCACAGAACCTACAAAAACTAGCTTCCTGTTCTTCAGTGCCTGTGGATTCTGTAACTTTCATCATATGCTTATGCTCTTATTTCTTTCAGTTTGTGCTCAAATAATCCTTCCCACATGTGAATATGGCTCAATGCATTAAGTGTTGTGTTGAGATTAAGTGTTTAGGTGTTAATCAGTCTCTTCTATAGCCAAAGCTTAGGTTATTGTAGGTGTTCAATAAATGCTCTTTGAACTGATGTAGAAGCCATTTTTGCATGTAACTTAATGGACATACATGACAGAATAGCCAAATCTATTCAGTTTGTAAAGTGGGCATTCTCTTGGTACTGTGACTAAAAAGATGAGCTCATTCAGACATCTGTATGTATTACTTAGAAGTCTTCTTATGGTCTATGTAGAACAATGATGGTAAATAAGGAAGTGGAACAATGATTTTCTTGGGCAAAAATTTTTTTAATAAAGAAGTTCTTACAAATTTCTTATATAGAATTCTTATAAAGAATGTATATACTGGAGAGGGTGGGCAGTAGAATAATGAGCAGGCAAGTTTATTTTTCTACTGTCAGTTTTTTTTTTTAATTCAACATCCACTATGTTTGCTTCTTCAGTGGTTTCTGAACAAATCTGTAACATGATTTATGTATTATAATGTATTAAGGACAAGTAACAGAATAGTTTCTTGGTCATGTAGGGAGGAGTAGCAATTTTTCCATTTTATAACCAGCAAACTTTTGGTTCAGGGTGAGCTAATTTGAAATCAATCACTTATTCCGAGATTCAGCAAACTATAGCCTTGGTCCAGATTTGGCCTGCTGCTTGTTTCTGTAAATAAAGCTTTATTGAAACACAGCCATACCCATTCATTTACATATTGTCTCTAGTGCTTTTGAACTACAAAACCCAGCAGAGTTGGTCAGTTATAACAGAGACCATATGGCCCACATGTAAAATATGTACTGTCTAGCTCTTACCAGAAAGTTTGCCAACCCTTGAGTTACTCCATGGAAGTTAAAGCTTTGAATCAGGTGTGGGTTCAAATCCTGCCTTACAGCTTACTACCTGTACAGCCTTGGGCAAATTACTTATTACAAAATTGTCTGATCTTTGATTTCCTTTTTTATAAATGGGGATAATGCTATCTCCCCATATTTTTCCTGGTGATTATGTGTCATAAAATATACAAAGTATTTTAATATGTTGATTTTTAAATAGTAAGCACTCTGAAAAGTTAGCTACATACAAGAAATATATATTAGTGTATTATTTTTCTTTTGCGCAAGATTGAAAGTTAGCTTTATTGTGGTACACTCTTACTATGAAATAATTTGTTTATATGTTTATTGTGTTATGTTTGTATCTTACAGATGCAATTGGTGGTATGCTCACTATTTCTAATTCTCTGTACTTTGATGGCATACATTTTCCCAATCAAATTAGTAATTTAGGTTTTCCCCGTGCTGTAAAAAAGTCAGCAGTACCAACCTTAAATTAGCTTGCAGTTAAAACCTGGCCATAATTCTTCTGGCAAATGGTGTTTCTGTCCTTTGGGTCCCAACACAGTCCTTTGTACATAATAGTTGCTTAATGTTGTATGAAAGTGAATAATGTTTTAAGTTATTTATTCAACATCAATGTTAGTTGTATATTGTTCTGATGAAAGTCTGATGTCTTTGACCATATATATTGTATATAACCCACAGTTCAGTAGTTAAGTGCTTGGGATTTGGAGTGTCATAATTTTAGTCCCAAATCATCTGTTTTTTAATCACTCTGAAACTCTTTCCTTAACTTTAAAGTGAAGAGGAAAGCACCTACCTCATTGGATTGTTTAGAAGACTAAGTGACCTACCTCATTGGATTGTTTAGAAGACTAAGTGATAACATGCATATAAAATACATAGCATTCCGTCTTTGTGGATCAGATATCCTGTACGTGGTAGTGTTAATTATCGTGATCATCCTTTCCCTTGTGCCTGCCTATTATACAAATCTAAGCTCATCATAAAAACTATTTTAGTGTAAATTTTTATGGAGAACATTTCATATTCCTTCTGATTCTTTAGAAATTTCTCTAAATCTTGATGGCAATTAGTACCCGAGACAAGATCATTTTACAGAGCATTTTTCTCAGTGTTCTTGGTTTCATTCACAGTTCCACATGGCAGGAAACACTGATTTCTGGTGCCTTGATTTTAACAAGATGTGTCTTCACTGAAAGGGACAGAGTTAAAGATGGAAGGATTGATACCTTGTAATAATATCAATCCCTAATTTGAAGATCTTGTTAGCTACCGATTTGCAGATAAAATTTTCACTTATAACCTATCATAATTTGCATTCATAAAGAATGAGACAAAAACTGGCAAGGAGATTGAGACAGGCCTTCTGACTACAGGATCAACAAATGAGAAGTATCAACCTGGCCACAAAAGAGGTAGAAAAACTAAAGTAGATATAAGAAATATGAACACAGCAGCCTCTGTTTAGTTGGACAGCAAGCAGCCTTTCATACCAAAGCTCAAACTCTGCCATCTTTTCTTACTGGGAAACCCTTTTCGATTGTCTTTGCTGCAAGTGTTGTCTTCTGTAGCTCTCTCTCATTAGTTGTTCTCTTATTTCACTTTCACTTTCATAGCCTACAGTGATACTGTAATTATTCATATATGGTTATTCATTATATTTATAGCTTCATGAGAATAGCATGTCTTGCTATATGTTTAATTCAGCATGTCTTGTCCATGTCTTGTACAGAGGACACTGTCAATAAATATTAAATGAACGAGTGAATGGATGAACATCAGGATACATAAAATTATGCAGAAGACAGTGACTGGGAGGGGTTTGGGCATTGATTATATTCTTCTATTTTTTTGATATTTTTCTTTTCTTGAAATATTTCAAATACCCTTTCTGGAGTTTAGTTTCGAGTTATTGATGCAAAGCAATTTTATAGTTGACAAAGCAGATACGAGGCAGATCAACTTACATGTGCAGAGGAATTGGATAAGGTTTGTAGTGTGATGCTGCAGGGCTTGCAAAGAGGAGAGACTTGCTCTTATAGTCTGTAGAGGACTGTTAAAATTAATGAGGCTGAGAAATAATCTTCTGACCATAATCTTAAAAGAGAATTGACTTGATAGATTACAAGGGGAAGATACAGAGAACTACTTAGAAGATACATTAGTTAGGATGAAGTTCCATCTTTGAGCAGAGAAACTCCAATGTTCTAGAGAACAGAAGGCTATTTTCTCACAGGTATGAGTCTGGAAGTGGGAAGTGCTTGGTACCTGGGAGCCCAGCTCCTTTCCTGTTGTTGCTTTTCAGAGCATGAGCTCTATTCCCTGCATCACCTCAGGGTCAGGAGGATGCTAGCTCCAGCTGTCAGAGCTGCATTCCAGCTGCCAGGAAGGAGAAAAGAGAAAGGAAGAACAACCTTCCTCCTTTTAGTGATAATTTCTGCAAAGTTGCACATAACTTCTTAGCCTATATATTCATTATTTAGAGCTTAATAATATAATTGGCTACAAATGAGACTGAGAAATGTTATTTTTCTTCTGGGCAGGTTATGCTTAGCTAAAAATATTTGTTTCTATTACTCAGCAAGAAAGGAAGAATGGATATTAGACTTTATTAACAGACTTTCTAATGGTGAGGTTTTTTAATATTCTAGGAAATCGGGAGAGAGGACCATAAGATGGTATAAGTGGAACTCTTAGAAGATAAGGAAAGCACACATTCATTCACTCAACAAGCATTTATTGAGAGTTGTCCTGAGAGCCTAGTGTGGTTCTCGGTGTAAAGGGAGTCATCTGTGTGGAGTCGGTGATCAAAGCTGTGGGAGCAGCTGTGATGGTCAGGGAGCTAGTGCATAGGCCTGACACAAGACCCCCAGGAAATATCAGAAGGAATGTTTAAGAGCAATGCTAAGACAGCACGGGAGAGGTGGAGCGTTTAACCTTAGTGAGATGAAAAAACGCCTTTTCCAGCTTTACAAGAGAGACTCAAGACCGTAGGCCTGTGTACACATCGGAAGGAGCCCAGCACCTTCACTCTCCTGCCCCATCAGCCTCTGAATATATTGGCTTACTTTCCATCCTGGCCTTGACCATCATTTTATGTTTCTGTTATAGGTTTAAAACTTTGGAAATAAGAGTGGAGAAGAATCTATGGTATAATATTTCCTCCATTCTAAGGTGCACATTTTTATATTTGTAGAATGAGACCAAAATATACTTTCTATGTAACACTTCAAGCACTTTAAGGAGAAAAGAATAAAAAAGCAGCATACCTTGTCCCTTTTTAAAATGTGTTTATTTGCTTGTGTGTACTTACCTATACAGACTAGGAGAGGGAGAACATTTTGGCCTGTATACTATTTTCAATCTCTTGGAGCTGTTTCTAAAGCTTTATGATTTCAGTTGAATGCTGTTTGTTCTATTTTAGTGATTTCTAGAAGATAATATGTATTTTGTGATTGTTTATTATAGTTTATATTAAGGTACATAAAAAGCAATATGATTTCTTATGTGTTCTTGACTATTCTTAAAATAGCCAGTTAAATAAAAATGTGATGTATTAGCAGATTAAAGCTTTTAGAGTAGATTTGACATATAGAAAAGGTATTTAAATTCATCTTAAGTTGTAATTTGAAAAGAAAATAAGGCAACATTTACTCTTAATGAAGTTTATAAGTTAGAGCTAAAAGCAAATTGTGTGTGAACACCCTACTCACATACTACACTACCTGATCACTTGATTATTTATACTTAGAATCATATAAAAATGGAAAAGGATATTAGAAAACTTGATTTTATAATTAAAAAACTTTTAAAGCCTCAAGTCTGTGATTGCATGTATAAATAGGATTTTATACCTATTCCTGAGTATTTTTTTAATGGAGGTACTGGGGATTGAACCCAGGACCTCACGCATGCTAAGCACACACTCTACCACTAAGCTGTATCCTTCCCCATAGATGCCTGAGTATTAAAATGTGCTGTGTTGGTGATTCCCCCCCCCCTTTTTTTTTCCTCCTGTTACAAAATCTATGTTTGCCTGCTTCTTTGGAATTTAACATTATAGTGCTCTTTATATTTAATTTAATTATATATAGTCTTTTAGAAAGGTTTGATTTTCACTTATGACATGGTTGTTCATTTAGAAACCTTTGTAGTTGAGTCATTTCATCCTGTTTTGCTGACAGTCCCTGCCCCCAGTTTTGTGGCTTCCCATTATAATTGTCTGAGGGTTCTCATGGTCTTGCCCCACAATCTCTTTCCACATCCCTTCAATGTCTTCTGGGCCCCTTGCCCTCTGGGTTCCCTCTGTAATGCCGGTTTCTCCAGAATGCCATCCTCTTCCTTGCCTCAGAACTTTTGCACACACTTTCCCCCTACCTAATAATACTCTTTCTCTCTCAGCTTTCGTAACTCCATCCTCATGTCCTTGAGGAAGACCTCCGTGATGTCCAGTTCAGATACAGACACTTTTACTATACATTCCCTGTGGTGTTTTTTTTTTCTTTATACATTTTATCTGAGTTTATCTTACGATTATTAGATTAATTCTGTCCCTTCCACTGGGAGATAACCTTCCGGGCCAGATCTTATGTCACATAATAAGTGTCACTAAAAACTTTTTCAAGTGAGTGAATGAGTAAGCATCATTTTCAGCCTTTATACTTCAGACTGGAGAGCTAACCAAAGTTCACTTTTGTATTACCAATCCTAATCATGAAAAATACATGAATTTAACTCACTTTTATCTTTGGGATTAAAGAAACCCGTAAAGTATAGTCAAAAGCACGTCTTAGAGTCAGAAGATCTGTAATCAAGTTTGAGCTCAAGGACCTTCTAGTTGTGCAGTCTCAGTCAGGCCACTTGAACTTTCCGGACTTCAGGTTACTCGTCTTCAGTATACACAGCTTATGCCTATTACCTATTATGAAGGAGCCTTTGTAGTGCCTAATATAAAACACATTCTCCATAGGTATTATTTGCATTTGAATGTAGTTATTGTGTTTAATGTCTTCTGTATTCATCGTAACTGTTTTTGATATCTCTGAGCTAAAAGTTCCATAATTATTTAAGTGAACCCAGTGATTCTCAAAGTACAACCCCAGCCCCACCCTATCCCCCTGTGTGTCAATCAGTGGAACCCTTTTTGTTTCTATTCTTTGATCTCATGGAATCGAATTAAGGACCAGGGAGTTAAATAGGTCAGTTGACCAGGGACAGAGTAAATCAGTGACGGGGCAGAAGGCAGGGAGTGGCAAGCGCACAGCAGTCTGTGTGCACTAGGGTGGCCACGTCATCATGTGGAACAACTGCCAGTGGCGGGGGCTCTGGGATTCTGCAAAGGAAGGAAAGTGGAGTAAGAGTGGGAAGCAGGACCAGGTGTGGTGTTACTGCTTTGAATACATCCCCTGACATAGTCCGCCCAAGACAACTCAAACTTGCGGTCACCATTATTTTCAGTTTATACATGGGGTGACTGAGAGAAGTAGGAGGTTAACCAACCCAAGGTTTCCCAGCTGCAAGTGGTAGAATCAGGATCTGAACGGATAGTCTGACTCCAGAGCCCACACTCTTAGTCACTAGGTTTTGTTGCCCAATGTACTGATGGGGCTACAAAAATGAGTCAAACACAAGTCTGGTTCACAAGGAGCCCCAGTCCTGTGAGGAAGGTAAAAATAAGTCAGTTTTCACAGTGGAGGAAGAGCTTTGGTAGAGGAAGGCTCAGAGTACCTTGGAAATGAGAAAAGGACTTCAGATCCTGCCCAAGGAGTCATAGAATACTCCTTTGAGCAATGTACAAAGTCACTAAAGCCTGGAGAAACAGAGGAGCCAGGATTAGGGTGCATCCTGCAAGGGAGCCTGGCAGATAATGGATCTTCAAAGGCATATTTACGCAGTATTTTCATATTATGGATGATCATGTGTTAAGGCTATCAAATATAAGGGAACACTTTATTTTTATTTGGCTATACTAAATTAAGAACTCTCTTTTTATTCCTAAAGTCTTTTTTTTTAAATTTTCCTAAAGTTTGGGGTTTTTAAAAAAAATTTTTTTTACTAGTTTTACCTAAAATTATCTCTTAAGAGTTGAACTTTGTTCAAGAAAAGATATTTTAACAAGCATTCAGTATCTACTCTTTATAGGATTGACTTGACTACACATTAGAAAAAAGTTGAGAGTACTAAATACAGTTTCATTATTTTTTAAAGAAATATGTGCAGTTTATAATTTATAAAAGAGACGGTGATTCATGTTAAAATATCGACTCTGCCCTTTATTAGCTAATGTTGTCGGGCAGTTCCATTAATCCCTCCCAGTTTCAGTGTTTCTTATTTCTAGAAAGGATGGTCGACGTATTAAATGAGATCATTTATTTGAAGGTAGCTGTCACTCAAAAGGCAGCATTTGCTATTATTATAAATTTGAGGTCAGAATTGTCCTTAAGAGATTTTAGATTAGTCTTTAGCAGGCGTTTCCTTGCTCGCTTTCCTCTGCTGTTACTTTTGCCTTTCTGTTTGGCTTTCTGCTTCCTCGCAGTTCCGTCCTCTCTCATTTATCTTTTCCTTTATCTTGTGAGAAAGCACTCGTTTACTGATGTGAGATCCTGTCCAGGTTCTGACTGTCAGCTGCTTTCAGAGTGTAATCAGTCTAAAGAAGAAACACAGATGAGAACAGACAGAATACAATGCCTGAAAAAGAGCCAAGAAGATATTAAAGCCCTAGAGGTGGAGTATTAAATGGTGCAAAAATACCAACACCAGTGAGGAAACAAGGATCAGTTCTTCTGTGGGAAGGAGATGAATGATGAATGTTGTCAGTTTATTTTGACAGTGTCTGATACCTTTTCTGTATTTTTTTATTATGATCATCTCAGCTACTACTAGTTTTTTAGAACTTAATCTTTTCTGTTGGCTTATTCAAGGATGTGTGGAGTACATGCTTCCTTTCATCAGCAGGTTTGCTACAGAATATTTACGTGGTCTCCTTCCTCTCAGGTGGCATTTTGGCAAATGCAGATCTAGACCACAACATAACCTTGAATAAATTTTCAAGGGTTAACATTTTTTAAAAAACATTTTATTTTATTTATTTTATTGTGGTAACAAAAAAAAACTATTGTGAACAGTGCTTCTATGAACACAGGTGTACAAATGTTTCTTCAAGACTCTAGTTTAAATCCTTCTGGATAAATACCCAGACGTGTGATTTCTGGATCATATGGCAGTTTTATTTTTAATTTTTTTGAGGAACCTCCCTACTGTTTCCCATAACTGCTGCTCCATTTTACATTCCCACCAATAGCGAATGAGGCTTCCAACTTCGTCACATCCCCGCTGACACTTCTCATTTGTGGTTTTTGACGGTAACCATCCTCGCAGGTGTGAAGTGGTATTTCTCCATAGGTTAAGGTGTCATTTCTCTGATGTGTGACATTGAAAATCTTTTCATAAGCTTGTTGGCCACTTGTTGTATATCAACTTTGGAGAAAAGCCTATTCAAGTCCTTTTCCATTTTTCAATTGTTTAATTTCTTGCTGGGTTGTAGGAGTTCTTTATATATTCTGAGTATGAACAGCTTTTTAGCTTTTTAGATCAAGTAATCTTTATTTGATCATTTTGAAGATCATGTAAGACGATTAAGACAGGCAAGACTATTTTCACTTAACACAGGACCAAACTGAAGTGATTTGCTCAAGGATTTCATGGTTAGAAAGTAGAGTCCAGGTTCTTAACCCAGGTCTGTTGTTTCTCTCTGCTGCACCAGGGTGCCTCTCCTTGTGGACTTGGAAACATTTGTGAATATGCTCTCACCCTGTTGCAGAAGTAAATGAGATCTTTCAAGTGACTGGTTTCTTTGCCTAAGCTCTGTTTAAAACATCATAGCATCTGACGTGCTATGGGATGAAATTGTTAAATAAAATTTTGCTACTGTTCAACATTACATGAATAGAATTAATTATGTATAGATCATATCATGACAAACTGTATAGAATTAGTGTTCTTTCTCATAAAACCTTTAAAACTGTCATGGGATACCATCTTGCCGTTATTTAAAAATTAAATATTAAAATATACAGTGCACTTTGCAACCTTATGCCTGTTACTGAAACTCTCAATGTATTTCCCTATTTTTAAAATGAAGACAATGATAATTTTAGAAAGCAATGCTGTGTCATTAAAACTGGTATATGTGGTACTTTAAGGAGCTTTCTAACAGTGAGCAATAAGGAAGGAAAGTTTTAGCTGGTTAGGAGACAAACCTCAAGTACATAATGCCTACTACATTGAGCATTGAGCTAACCACTTTATATTCTTTAATTCTGTCTTCTTGAATTCGTAGGACAAGAAAGATTATTGTTCTTTTAAAGATGGAAATGTGAAGTTGAGTAACTTGCAGGAGGTCAACAGATACAATCTGTCATCCGTGGAATTTGAACAGAATTTCTGACTTTACCATGTACCTTTTAGTGAAAATCTTTCTGACTTAAAAGCTTGTGTCCTTTTTTTCTGACTGACTCTGGCTTGACATCTGAATGCTAGTGTTCCTAATGGTATTGAAACATGTGAATTACCCAGAAAAGATGTTCTTAACTTAATCTAGGAGTCCTTTATTATAATTTAATTCTTGGGGAAAATAATAGTCTCCATTAATTAGAAAATATAATTAACCTAAATAACCTGTTTCTTGACCAATCAGATAATGAAGAATTTGTAAGTTTTTGTTTCTGTAAGTTAAGTCGTATATTGATGCTGGACTAGGGACTCTAAACAAAACAGAGGTATGTTTCTTCCCTCAAGATAGTGGAGGACATAAGCAATAAGCAAGTGAAGACACCTACACAAAATGCTGTCACATCTCAGCTAGAAGTCTTCCTGGAATCTTGCTCTGATGGTTATTACAACTAAAATGTATGTACATGGCCCTGGGCCAGCACAGCCAGGTGATTTCCTAAGCAGGTATGCAGAGGGAAGTTTGCTTGCAAAGTATGTCACTGAGGGATCAGGTAAACTTGGCAGACCCTTAGTGTCTTGATCATGAATGCTCTGGACTGGTTTCTTTCCCTGTCCAAACTAAATGTGATTCTTAAGAGTTTAGATACTGATTACAGAAGTCAAATCTTTCTTTGTCTGCTGTTAAGTGACTGAAAGAGCCTGATCATATTTGGAATTTCTTATGCTTTCGATAGTACCTAATTCAACCTTTATTCCTTTCTCTTTTAATTCACCCTTACATCCTGAGCATGTAGCATAATACCTGGCCAAGAGCAGGCATTCAGTATTTTTTTTTAATGACTAAATAGAGTGAGGTCAGCTATTACTCCTGTCTCTGATTCCTTAAGTTCCCTTTTCCATTCCAGTTGTCACCTTAACCCAGTTTACATTCATTTCCTGTCACTCTTGGGTTGCATAGTAAGGGCCTCCTCAATGGTCAGGTTCCCCGTTCCTCTCCTCTGAGCCGTCCTCCCTGGAGTTGAGTGCTAATTCATCCTCAAAAAGTGTTTGAAGTGTTCCATCCATCTCTGCCTTATCCGGCAGCAGTTCCAGGCTGTTCTTGCCTTTCATTCTTGGGCTCCAGGCCAAATTCACTGCTCTCTGTTGTTGATACCACAAACCAGCCCATTCCAACTAAATTGTCACCCCTTGTGCTTCACTCCTTGTCTCTGAGGATCAGACCTGTTTCTTTATGCCCCTTCCTTTACCTCAGACATCCAGACAGTTCTCAAGCCTTATTGATCTGTCAGATGATTTCCTTTGTCCACATGCTAGCTTTGCCTCTGATTTTTTTTCTCCACCATTCTATTTTTATAGTCTTCCTCTTGGTCTTCCTGTTTGCTCATCTCTCCTCTTTAAGTCATCCTACATGTACTGCTGCCAAATTAAACTTCCAGAGTCTGGGCTCTGAGGATTGCCGTGTGTTCCACCTCTCCCCGTATAAATCTTGGATTCCAAAAGGGCTGAGGCAGGTTTTAGACTTCCCTTCTGCCACCCTAGCAGATGTGGACATGACATGCTTCTCAGCCTTGCTTGTGTGATGCAGGCTACGCATATGGGATTTGGAGTGAGGCAGACCCGTTTTGGACCTATAGGTCTACCAATTACCAAATGCAAGTTTGGGCAAGTTCCATAACCTGCATGATCCTCAGTTTTATCATCTGTAAGATGGGATGATTATATTTTATAGGATTGTTAAGAGGGTTTTGTTTTTCTTTTAGTTGTGAAAATTTTCAAACATTTGCAAACATAAAGAGGACAGTAAATTCCCACATATTGTTCTCCCAGATTCAGTAATTAATGGGACTTCACTATAGTATTTGCTTTACCTGTCCTTTATGTTTATTTTCTTTACTGAAATAGTTTAAAAACATTCCCAGACATCATGTAATTTCTTTCATACATATGTATCTCTAAAAATACAATTATAACTGCATAATGTGTATTATACAATATATAATTGTGTATATATACCATACATATATACACAGTATAAGAAATAATTCTTTGATTTTATCTAGTATATAATCTATAATCAAATTTCTTTATTATCTCAAAATGTAGTTGGTTTGTTCAAATCAGAATTCAAACAAGGTCCTCACATTACATTGTTTTAAGCCTCTTTTTAAAATATAAATTTATTGAAACAGAAAACTGTACCACAATTTGAAATTTCACCCACCAAACAGAACATTCCTGCCACCCAGAGTCATTTTGTGCCCACCTTGAGTCACTATTTCTTCACTCTTCCACGAAGTCAACACTGTCTTGACTTCTAAAACCATAGATTAGCATTGCCTGTTTTGAACTCAGTGCAAGTGGAATCATGTGGTGTATATACTTCTCTGTCTTGGTTTCTTTCACTCAACAGTATGTTTCTAATATTCATACAAGTTGCCTGTATCAGTAGTTGTTTGTTTTCATCATTGAATAAAGCTCTTCTGTATGAATATGCCACAATTTGTTTATCCAACTCCCTGAAAATGGACATCCTGTGGACTGTATTTCATAATAGCAAATACGCAAAGGGATCAACATAGTGTCTAACAGGGGAAATTTAATTGATATTAATACAGTGCCTTGTCTTTAAAATTTGCTCATTGCATATTGATTCATTTGAATTTTGTTTCATCTCATGGGAAAATTTGAGACTTTGACTATTAGTTGAGGATTTTCTTTTTCTCACACTATGGTCTCTTAAGGAAATACTTAAGTTTGTCATGTCAGATTATGATTTCTTTACACTAACATATTTTCATTATTTTCTTGATTTGGTCTGGAATTTCACTTGAGATTTGCTCCTTACTACTAGAGTTCACATGCTATTTCTTCTGATTGATTATGAGTTTTTTCATATGTTTTTACTTCTCAAATCTGCATGTACTAACTCAAAGAGAATTGAAAGTTGATTACTGCATAAGAAAATTAGATTGGAGATGTTTCTCATAACCTGATTATTTAAAAGTGGGATTGTTGTAATTATTGTATAAGAAATACATTTAAATATTTTCTCTGTATTAAATTAATTTTGTTGTTTGGAAACAGACCGAGTAACTAAATGCTTCTGAAATTATATTGGGTCATTTTTCCGGTGTGTTGAACATTTTCTATTAGAATACTGGGCAGTGACTTGAATTAAGCTTCTTTCCTGGGAGAGAGGCTCTGTTACTTAGCAACACCTAATGTCCTATGATGATAGAAAAACACTGAGACTGTACTAGCAAAATCTTATTGGCTTTCGTGGACAGGGAAAAGGTACTGATTGATGCTTTGATACAGAATTATGAGCAACTTGGAGTTCCTTTCTCCAGATAACATTGTCATGGGGCTGGAAAATCCATATTTAAAGCGAGTATGACTATTCAGCTGAGTCAAAAGACTGTTCTCCTTCTCTGAGTATTCTAGTCTGATGTTCATTCAGGGCTGCTTGAGTAAAGCCTGGCGCCAAATAAATGGGTTGCTCATCTCCTAATTTCTGATTTGTATTTAGAGATGGAAGGTGTCTAGGTTGTTTGAGATAGGAACTACTGCCACTCGACTAACACAGTGTGAAAGTCAATGAAAATCAGTATAAAGATTGGCTGTTTATTACAGGTATTTCTAGGAAATACCAGTAACAAGGATGTTGCTAAAAGCTAGTACTTACGTGATTTCTCTGTATGTATGTGTGTATAGAAAACAAAGAATTTTTTTTTCTTAATTTTCCTGGATTTTTTTCCCTTAATTTTAGAGGAGAATCTCATTGGCTTGAAGTAAAAATTCCTTTTACCCCACCTGTACAATGTTTTTTTTTAGTGAAATTGCAATAAGTTTTAAGAAAACCATTCTCTCTGTACCCCCACCACACACATCTCTTTCCCCACCCACTGGTTGCTGTGGAAACGACTCCCAGCTGCCCTTAAAGCAAATGCTGGCAGGCAGCATGGGGCTTCCCCGAGGTTGAGCTAGGAGTCTGATGCTGTAGTATAGTTTGTGCTGACTCAGCCAGACACAGAAAGAGAGCTCAGCTGTGATTTCTCAAATTCTGAGTTAGCAAACTGGCTTGTGGTGTCTTGATTTTTCAAAGATGAGAATTGAGTTCTGCTTCCCCCACACACACACACACTAACTTCATTTTCCATCTCCCCTTTTGAAATTCTAGTTCACCTTTTATTATACCTACCTAGTAGAAGCAATTGGTAATGGAAATTACAGGAAATGAGGGAGGGAGGCAGCCTGGGAGGGCGGGAGATGGAGAAAGATTGAGATTTGAAAGTAATCTATTGTATAGTCAAAACAGCGCTATTATTTATTCCTGAGACATTATTGTGGAGCCAGAGATCATCTCCATATTAGATTAGTTTTATGAAGGGCATATTTAAAGGCTGCCTTAAATTTGGTTATCTGTGAACTTTATGGTTAACTGTCATGACTGCTGTGGAAAAAAATTTTTGCGTTGCATGGGAGATTAGTCAGTTATTTATAGACCTTGAGAATCATCTGAGAACTTTGTTCTTTGTTACAAACTTTACCTCAGACTCACTGGCTCAGAGTCTTGGCTGGTGGAGCCCAGTCATGATTCTGCTGTAGAGGCTGCAAGGCTGGTTTTTAGATAGCCAGTCCGGCACGTAATCTAAGGAGACTAAGCCTGGGAACCATTGCTTGCGTTCCCTTCAGGGAGCCTCTGTTGAAAATTCTCCCAGTCTAAGAGACAGCTGTGATGTGGTAGAGTGCACTGCTCTTAGATTCAGCAGACCTGGCCCAAACACTGGTGAGATCACCTTACCACTCTAAGTATCAGCCCACTCACCTGCAGAGGGAGGTGTCTGTAGTTGTATGGGAAGGGTCTGATGACATGGTGAACCATGAAATGTTTTTTTAGTGTAAGGGGGTATTACGATGCTACGAGGATTCTGAAGATAGCCTCTTTAACTGAGGGAAAAATTGGGAGTCATTCTTGTTCTTTAAGATGTTATTGGAGAAAGTTAACATGATTTGGTTGAGAAAGAATTGAACTACAAACTTGAAGACTTTAGTTTGTCCCTATAAATTAGCATTATAACATTCATTTCTTCAGCCTTATTTTTTTATTTATAAATTGGAGGGGGACATGCTATTAGAGGAGGTACTTTCACACAGTATCTTAGTTTGTTTTGCCTGAATTGAAAGTCTCTGGCTTTAAGATATAGTGAAAACATAGCATTTAATTTATCTGAAGAGCTGGAACTGCCATCATTTAATTGTAGTTGTGGGTTTAAATAAACGTTGTAGGATAACCCAAATTCTGAGGCCTGAAAATCCTAATACAAATTTAACTGAAAATTAAAAAGCAATGTGTTACAGAGCATTTGGCATTTTTATTGTCTTACTGCTCTTCTTGTTTTATGATGCACCAAAAAAAAAAAAAAAGATAAACTGTCAACCTTTTTGCTTTTCAAGTTCCAGTTTCTTCAGTTTAATAGAGTTGATTTTTAAAAGATAATGTACACATAGTACTTTGTTTTTCTGGTGGTCTTAGTGGATTTTGTTACTTTTGAATACAAATCCAAAGAAGAAACCATTCTTCTGCCTTCTTTAACTGAAAGAAGGCATTGTCTTTGAAACAAATCGCATGCATCCAATGCTTTTAGGTCTCAGATCGCCTTTATGTAGCATTGTTTGGGGCACTGGCAGAACTGTAAGCATGGCAGTTGAAGACCTTAGAAATGCTTTATGCTTTCAGCAGGCATGTATTATATACATATACTAAGCACCTAATATACTCCAGGCACTGTTTTAAGTGCAGAAGACAGCCATAAACTGGATGTACAAGGAACATCACGGAGTTTATATTCTATGATAGGACAACAGAAAGAAGAAATCTAAAAAGATACTTTCAGATAATACTGTGAAGACAGAAAGACAAAGCTGGGTTTGCATCCTTTTTATATCAGTTTCCAGCTGTGTGACCTTTGGCGAGTTATTCAACATCAGAGTCTTATTTCCCACATCTAGAATGCAGAGATAATAATTCCTACATGATAGGGTGATTTTTATCATGAATGGAGAAAATTTATTGAATGATTTTAACATAGTTTCTGCAACTTAGGTCCTCAATGAATTATTAATAAAACTTCATAACCATTCAAGTATGCTCAGCTCTTTATTGTTCCAGGGTTTGCTTTTTTGCTGAACTTTATTCTGTTGAGCTTACACCTTTCTCCCATTGAAAAAAAAAAGGGATAATAGAAAAAGTCAAGGAAAACTGAATAACCCATGTGTTAATGTTTAGGCAAATTAAGTTGGAGGAAGTAGGATGCAGGATTATTGGAAATGTCAACTAAAACAAAGTTTGGGCATTATGCAGTAGAAGGTGTATCTAACCAATAGAATGAGAGTTGGCTAGAATATCTATAATATTCATGTAGTTTGCAGGCATTAATTGGTTTTCCTGGTGACACAGTAAAATGGATGGGTGACTTCAGCTGCTGGTGTTTTTCTCATAGTTTTTATCTGTGAATTAGAATTAATTGTATGTAAGCTTGTCTTCAATGATGGATCTTAAGGTCCTTGAAAACAAATTCCATAGTGTGACCTGACATAATTTGGATTCAATCAATATTTGTTAATTGAGCAAATGGGAATTTACTAGTATCATAACAAAACACTGGCTAGAAAAATAGGGCTGCTTGTTTTAAAAATTCAAGGATAACAAAATCTATAACTTAGTACCTTGGTGGAATATTGATAAGCAAACCAATTTTTTGAAGGGTCTTTTAAGCCTATAGATAATTTTTTTTTAATTGTGCTAAAATAGACATAACAAATTTACCATTTTAACTACTCTTAGAGATACAGTTCAGTGACATCAAGTACATTCACATTGTTGTGCAACATGACCACCATCCCCTCCAAAACTTTATCTTCCCAAACTGAAACTACAGAAAAGGTTTTAATTCCACACTCGACTAGCACACAGTTTTAAAGCCACCACAATGGCCTGAGTACCATGGGACAGTCACTTGGACCAGTGCTGTTATTCCTTTGCACCTCAAGAAGTTGCCCCTGGGACACCTCACTGTGAGTAACTCACAGAAGAGAATCTGGGGAAGAATGATGCTAGCCCCTTCCTCTAGTGATTCCCATTGGAGAACTGTCTTCCTGATTCCTTCATGCCGTCATGGGGAACCATTGCCTCCTTTCACGAGCCTCAGTTTTCCTCAAGGTAGACACAGTTAAAGAAGAAAAGAGTAGATTTGTCACCGACTTAAGGCTAACTTAAAACCTCAACATAACTAAGTGATGAAAATCATGGTTGTATGTTTCCATAACATTATTTGGACCCTATATCCAGGAATTTTTAGTCAACATCCATTTTAAGGTAACAACCCTATTTTACAAGTAAGAGATCTGCTATTGGTAGAGGTCCAGTAATTGGTCCAAGGAGCCAGTGGCATTAAGTGCCTCAGCTAGGACTTCAATCAGATTCTGACCCTTCAGCCCTTGCTTTCTATCCTGGTACAAGAATGTGTCGATGAAGATTCATCATTTGTAGCACCATTGAGTTGTTCATCAACTGTGATAGAGCCATATTTTACCGAAGGAGGATCCCTCTTGTCGTTAATCATTTACCTGTCTAAGCCAATGAATACATAGTTCATGGCCATGAAGGTTACCTCTTTTTTTCTCTGAAGGTTGAACAGGTCAGGGATGTGATGTACAGCATAGGGAATATGGTCAATAATATAATAACTTTGTATGGTGACAGGCAGTTACCAGACATTGTGATGATCAATTTGTAATATACATAAATGGTGAACATATGTTGTACACCTGAAACTGATATATTGTATGTCAACTACACTTCAATTAAAAAAATTAAAATTAAAAACCTTCTCAAATTCTGCTTCTTCCACAAAATCTTTTCTAGCCATATCAATTTTTAGTACTCTAAAAGCAATTATTGATATTGCAGTTAATTTAATGTTTATTCACTGACCTAATTCACTAATAAATATTTATTGAGTGGCACTTGTGGTGGCTGGAATTTCTATTTACATAATTGTATTTGTTTAATATTTGTTGTATTTGTTTGCTTGCCCTGTTTTGCTGTAGAAGCATCTTGAGGGTTAATGTGTTTTGTATGTATCTAATTAAAGTACCCATATAGTGCCTTGTTCTTGGTAGTTGACCAATAAAAACACTGTGAGTTTATTTACATCAGTGTTAATAAGAATAATTTTATTTCTATATAGAAGACAGTTTTGTTACATTACAAGTATTTTATTTTACTATATTTTGCTAAATATGTTCTTTATTATTAATAATAAACATCAGTGAAAGTTCTTTAAGATTCTCCTCAAAATCCTTGCAAAGCAGGCAGATTTAACTTCTTTCTAAAATAAGCAGTCATTTGTGATTAATTCTTTTAATGTATAAAATAGCTTATAGGTTTAAATTTATCTACTCTCTTATAAGGAGATGTTTGTTAAGTCTGGTAAAGTGATGCAATGAGCTAGGCTGCCTTCTTTCCCCTCCCCCTTAACAGTAATTATCTGAATTAAGCTTTCAATTTGCAAGGGTTCCCTCTAAGGACAATGAACTTAAGTCAAGTGTTGGGCTGAGCACAGAGAGTTCCAGAATAGTCACAAGCTACTGCTTGCTTATTCAGCTGATGAGATGATTGCATCTCACTGTGGAGTAGGCAGCAAGCCTTTGAGCCCTGGCAGCACACCTGGCCTGGGCTGGTGGTGTGTGGGGTACAAGGCATGTGTAAAGCAGTATCGATGCCCACACTGATCTGCCAGTGTGGTTTTGTTGCACAGAATCAACACAAGTGAAACATAACCATCTGACATAACCAATCAAATCCTAAAGAAGGTAGTTTAGACCATAAAGTGGAGGTTGCAAGGTGAGACAGAAGATCAAATAAAAGAATAATAAAATACCTATATGCCATGAGCCATTAAGTCCTTTAGCGTGTATTTTAATGTTCTCAACATCCATGAAGTGGGTGTTATGCTCATTTTAAAGATGAAGAAATGAATCCATAGAGGTAAAGTAAGATGGGGAAATGCCAGTACCCTTGTAATATAGATTCAGGTACTCTATTTAAAATTTTCTTACCTTTCTTTTTAAATAGAAAAAATCAAGCAAAGATATGCAGACCTGCCTGGAGAATTGCACATTATTGAACTTGAAAAGGATAAGAATGGACTTGGACTCAGCCTTGCCGGTAATAAGGACAGGTCACGCATGAGCATATTTGTGGTGGGAATTAACCCAGAAGGACCTGCTGCCACAGATGGACGAATGCGTATTGGAGATGAACTTTTGGAGGTGAGGGGCATATATTCTTAATTGCTTTCCTGGTGAGGTGAAGGGGTGTAAGGGTATAGCGTATAAGAAAATGAAGTGAAGGGAAAGAATGTTACAAATTCTATTTTCTTCAACTATTTAAGATCATTTTCCCAAGAACGAACAAAAATCGTATTATTGCGTGTAAGTGCTGTTGGCTGCATAAGTAAAAACTAATCTCACAAAATAATTTAATGGCCCTTAAGCAAAATCTCATGGAAACATATTAAAAGAATAGGTTTGTTTTTAATATAAATTCCAAAAGATTCAGAACTAATCTGTATATTAATCTAATATTATTAGTATTTATCAAAATTCTTTTTAGCTTTTGAATTAATCATATGACTTTTTGTTGTTGTTGTCGTCGTTTGGTTTTTTGGGAAGGTGTTAGAGCCAACAGAACTTTGTGAACTGGTTGCCAGGGATTGGTTAATATCTGTGAAGTTGGTGATGTGGGTTAGAGCCACATAGGTTCCTTATTTCAGAACAGGAGAGAGTTAGGAGGAGGTAAGGAGATGAGTGATCCTCTGCTAGTACTCTAGGCGATGTCATCAGTAGTCTGAAAGGCTTATTCTTATTTTCCTAAACTTAAAGTCAGGGTTTCTGCTTTGAGTTGATCTTAGTTTGGTATTTATTTGCTTTTTCGTTCATTCATTCATTCAGCCAACGCTTTCTGAGTGTCCCTTAGGACTGGACATAGAAAAAGGGATGAATACATCCAGTTCCTTCATTCAGACAGTTCCCAGTCTAGAGGAAGAAAAGAGATGTAAAACAATTGTTGCATAACAAAAATGAAAATAATAAAAAGATCAACAGCAACAGCAGCTGCTATGTGCTTGGTACCAGACACAGCTTTACTGCTGAGGTCACAAAGTAACTGAGGTGCTGGGATTCAATGTCAGGCAGTTTGACTTCTTAGCTCTTTGTTAACCAGTGTGCTCTAAGGCCTCTTGGATAAAATACTCCCAACACTTGGACATTTAGGGGAGCTCAATCACAGAAGCACTGAGCATCAGACTGCTTTACAATTTCCTCTTCAGACTCTGACTCAGAATAGAATTCATAGTCATCCATAATGTGACTTGCCTAATAATATCACAGCTAAAGCTGGTCAGACACAACCGTGAGCCCATTAGTATCACCCTCTGTCTTCCAAGCCCCAGTGGTTTCTCCCCATCTAAAACCTGTTTCCACAAAGAAGTCACTTCTGGAGTTAATTTTCTTTTCTTGTTCTTTTTTTAAATACAGCATCATGAAAGAGATCCACATCGGGTAGTAGCACTGACTAGCATGATCATTAAATAAATAAAAATCAAAGGTGACAATGTGTATTTACCAATATAGTTCATTGTTCCAAGTGTATTTTCCCTGGCTTGTGTTTAGAGATTTCTTCAGAAATGAGACCGAAGTGATGGTGGTGATAATGATGATGAAAGTAAAAGCTGATTTACTGAGTTATCCTTCACATTGTACCTAGTGCTCACACATTATTCAGTATGCTTACGAGCCCTATATAGTAAGCAATAATATTATCCCCATTTTGTGGGTGAGAAAACTGCATAAGTAACTCACAGAACTAAGTTACTGAGTTTCATTAAGAACCCAGACTTGCCAGACTCCCAGATCCATGCTCCAGCCATTGAAATATACTGTATTCCCCAAGGCACTTCAGCCAAACCTTATTTGTTTAGATCCACTAGAACCCTGATTTATGATGCTCCTAGGCCTTAGGGAATCATGTATATTGTCACTGTGTTGTGTTATACATACCTAGACGCAGATTTCCTGTCTTGTGTGGTACGTGGAAATGTCCCCAAAGCTATAATTTGGACTATAAAGGTTCTAGTTCTGTTCTCTCTTAGTAAGACTCAGGATGGAATGGCCTATGGGATCCAGACCGACAGAAGCACTGGTATTTTCTTTCTCTTTCTAACATTCTGTTAGTTAGAGGTAACAGATGAGCTGTGTCTGCAGAGTAATGAGAGTGTTTTACAGGCCACACAGAAAAGTCAACACTGTGTGCAGGGCAGTAAGCCCTGGACTCAGAAGACCTGCTTTAGCTTATCCCAAGGCTTACAGTTTTTAGTTGCATTTCAGAAGGGGCTTAACATTGTGTGTGGTGCATAGCTGGCTGTTAATTAGATCACATTTCCTCCCTTGAAGACAGAAACTTCAAGTATCTCTTGTCTAGGCTAGAGGCTGAAGGGCTGTGCTGGCTGAAAAAGAATATTAACATCTTATCATTTCAGACCCCTTCTATTCCTTCCTTAGACGTTCTGGATTTGGCCCTTTTGCTGCTATTCAGTAACTTTATCTTCATTCAGAGATAAAAAAGAGCAAGAAGATTAACCATGGCAATAAGTTAATCTCCCTCCACTCTCCACTGAGTCTCTTGTTTAAAAAAAAAATAACAAATAAAAATATGTTGAAACATAGATTCTAGCATCACAGACCTTCGGTTAGTTATCCATTTGTCTGACCCTCAGTTGCATCCTCTATCAAACTGAAATTATTGATTCATTCAGCAAGTACTTCACTCTGCATCTGTCATGTAGGAGGAAGTATAGGAACAACGTGCTGAGTTTCCAGTGGGGAACAAAATCCATGGTGCTTCTTCTCATCCAGCCTACAGTCTAGTGATTGTATAGCATCGACTTCAGAGGGTATTAGGAGAATTAACAAGCTTTGCCACAGTGTCTGGCAGATACTAATACCGTAATACATTTCAACTGATAATATTTATACAATAATATTTTCACATAGATTTATGTATTTCAGTTCTTTTTAGTTTGTTTATATTAATGCATTTGTCTCTGAACATACATCCCAGAGGGAAGCCATCTTCTTATCCGTCCATAGCTCCACGCAGCATCTTGAAAAGCTGAGAGGGTAGAAGAACGTGCAGAATGGACACTTACACAGTTATAACCCACCTTCTCATGTGGTTTCGGCTCTAGGTCAGGGGTGAGAGGGGAAAAAGTTCACGTGGGTAACATTTTCCTGGTTTCTAAGGAAGACACTTCAATCATTTCTTTGTGATATGTGGATAATTTGTATATAGCATAATATCAAATCCAAGGTGCTTTTGAACTGAGAATAAGACGTTGATTTAGCAATAAGTACCAGGAAAGCTAGAAGCCAGTATTACAACAGCTGCTCTTTGGATATTGGCAGTGTATTCGATTGTAGAAAGACACTGCATCATGAAAGAGGCATTTACAGTGGGCTTGCAGATTATGTTTGCTCAATTCCTGGGCTCGAGCACATCTTGTATATTTATTTATCCATCCACACTCCATTTATTTTTGTGGTTTCTCTCCTCAGTGGAGGTAAAGTTATCCACGTCACGATTATTCTTACTACTCCACTTGCTTGTATTATTTCTCATTATTGCCTTGTTGTTACCATTATGTTATTACTTTGCTCACAGCCTCCTTTTCATTGACCTGACTTCTTTTAGGCCCTAAGGATGAGGCTGATTTTGAGGAAGCAGGAAAGAGAACGGCCAAACATACACTGTGGCTTCTTTGAAGTGAGAAATTCTGCATGTCTCCCGGAGCCCTGTCGGTGGCTGATTTCTGGCAGGACATCAGCCAGCAGTTTTGTTGCTGCGGGACTGCATTGTTACAGCACAGGGGCACTTAGTGAGCTCTGTCGGCGGATGGCCCAGTTCATGTATAAAAGACGTCTTACACTGAGCCCCTAGAAGACAGTGTGATTAAATCTCAGCTTCTTTGCCCTTCACTGCAGTGCTGGTGTGGGAGTTCTGCATTAATTTCAAAAGACATTAGCATATAATTACCATGTAGACTAGAATGAGACTTGCACTAGAGTATTGGCTATCCCTAAGCAGTTAGTCCCAGAAAATACACAGGCCTGGGCATGGTGCTGTCATATGAATGTAGGATTTATTTATAATCTTCTCTACAGCACAAGTGTGGGAAGAGAGAGCTGACAGTGTCACGTGGGGAATTGGAGTGGTTTGTCAGGTAACAGAAGCAGCCAGAAGGAACAGTATGGGTGGCGCAGGAAGGACACAGTGGAGGGGCTAGCACATAGTGTCTGGTCAGGCTCCCACACCCTTCGAGAAGGAGGAAGTACTTTCCCTTTGTAACATTTACCTGCAGGATAATCTAAATAAAATCTTGTTATTTTTGCATGTGTAGAATAGGTTTATTTAAGAACCATTAAAAATAAAAAAGTATGAATTCTTCTCATGTTTGCCAGGGATAAAGCAAACACAGAAGTACAGGTAAACTCAGATCTTTTTATCTAGTAATACTTTATAAGAGGAGAAAATTAAAACCAGAAAAATGAAATGACTGACTGAAGCACATGTAGCTGCTTCATGACAAAACTTCTGTCTGAGTTTTCCCACCACACCAGTCCCAGAGGGTGATGGCTGGTCCTTCACTCTCTGCTTGTTGCCAGTGAATTACTTTTGAAATATTTTGGAAGACTTAGATGTGATTTAGAAGCACACTACATTAGTGAATAAATCACTAGCTTTTCGGCATCCATAGATAAGATTCTTTCTAATTTATAATCAAAAGCTTCCATCATCTTAGATTGGCTATTTTAGATTGTGACCATACATAGTTGTAATTTTATAAAGGATGCTTCTTAATGCAATAATTATGCCCTAAGACCTCACAGAATAAAATATCCCATTGTAGAAACACTAATTTGGGGAACAGAAAGAAGAGAAAGGATTTCAAAATCGTAATAAAGTTATTTTCCCTACAATATTAACAGAGATAGGTTTATAATAGCTAAAACCACAAAAATAAATTGACCAATTTTTTTATTGTGGCAGTGGTGTCAAAACATATCAAATTTCACATTGTAAATACATGATTTATTGTATGTCTATTAAATCTCAGTAAAGCTGTTAAGAAATGGGTTGACCAGACCTGACAGAAATAAGTACTGTAAGCAGGTCCTTCCTTGTATGACCTTCCCATATACAAAGCTAAAGTCACCCCATTTTGTGACTCTTAAAATAGTCTGCAGCCTGATTCACAGCTCTGAAAGTCAACAGGAGAATGTGATGCTGGCTGAGTGGCCAGCCGCATACACAAAACTGTCATGGGACCTTTGATGGGTGTATATTTTTCCTGTCTTCAGAGTGCAGTCTCCCTGGTCATTACAGTATTGTAACCAGTAGCTGCCTGTGTTTTGCTGAATCATCTTCCCTGAGCAGTTCGTTCTGTTATATCCAATCTGAATTACAGAAGATGTGCATATTGAGAGAGGTAGGGGGGCTGTTTTGGGAACTGAGCTAACATTGAACGCTTACTATTTGCTAGGCAGTGCTAAATTCTTTACATGCATTCTCTTTTACAACAATTCTGTGAAAGTAGGTGTTATTTTAATCCCCAGTTTATGGATAAGGAAACTGAAACATGAGGGGGCAGAATCAGTATGCAAACACTGGCTTTTCTGAGTCAAAAGGTGGTGTTCTTAAGTTATTTAGTTCTGGACTGATAATGATTCTGGAAGGTAAGAAGTAAATTTCTCATCATTTTGTATTTTCCACAGATCTAGATTAATGCCGTTAATCCAGTGCTGGTTTGAAATATCTGAGGTAGTTTCTCACTATGCAATACCTTGTTACTCATTTTATCTTCTTAAAATTTAATACCACTTGAAATTCATTAAAAGAAGGCAGTCAGTGAAATTATACCTATCTCTCAAGAACCAAAGGAGAAAAGTAATCTTTTTTTCTTCGTGGTTGTTCTTGCACAATTTGAGAGTGTCTCTGAGCTTCATAATTTAAGAGCTTCCCCCTTCGGCGCTGTTAGACTTGAGGTTTTATTTTCAGGCTACAGGAGATATTATGTAAAACCTCTCTCATATTGGGTGGCCTCATTCTTTTCTGTGTTTCCTGGAGTGAAGTCTTTGAGCTGTATTTCTGCCATTTTTGTTTCTGTCTCTGGCTTGTCAGGGGAAAATGTTTTGAATTATTTGGTCGCACGTCATTATCTTTATGTTGCTGAAATATTTAGGCTAAAAATTTGTATTCTTACTGATCTTTTGGAGGAATGACAGTCATTTAATTATTATTGCTGTCCTCACTGTTGCTCCACAGAAGCTTTATGTGGGATCTCTGCAGTGGCCACGTTGTCTTAAAATCACAGGGAGAAAGTGCCATGAAAGAGAAAGTGAAAATGCAGATACTTGAAGGAACTCAGTTACTGTGGAAGTGTATAAGCAATAGGCATAGGAATGTACACAGGGGAAGAGACTTGCTGTTTGGGAGGAATAACTGGATTTCATCAGTGTCCCTCGGGACTCTCCTTTCTGTAATTTTTTCTCAGACCCTCACGTGACATACTGGGATAGTTGTCCAGACCTCTCTGTCCCCTCCTTTTTCTAGTTTCTTCCCCACTCCCTTCCAGCCATACCCATAGTCACACTGAAATGCAGTCTGGAAAGATGCTCTGAGGTTATGAAGAACAGTTTCCATATATTAGCCTCAACATATACTTTATTTCTGTATTTTGCATTATTTCCACGATAGAAATTCCTTACAGTCACCATGCAATCTTAAGGCACGAAGCCTGAAAGAAAAGTGTTAATGAAATTCTTAATCCATGGTGAGGGTGGGCTCAGGTAATAGCCCAGTGGTAGAGTGCATGCTTAGCATGTATGAGGTCCGGATTCAATCCCCAGTACCTCCATGAAAAAAAAAAAAAAAAGAAGAAAAAGAAATTCTTATTCCAAGGTTAACTTACTAACAGTATCAAACACCTGCTTGAATGCATCACAAATGTGGATTGTGTATGTGTGTTTTAATTATAGTCTTTTTTAAGAAGTAGGCCTAAGATCAGTAATCCAACATGAAAATCAAATGTTCCACCCAAAACAGTCAGCATGTGCCAACTTCTCATTAAGTCAGGAAAATTACGCATCACACGTCAACCCCAAACTCCCAAACAGTTTCCTAAAATATAACTAAAATACAGTAAAAATATTGTATGTAGAACACATAGTCATATTAGGTTGTTAAGTGTCTAATACTGCTTCAGAATCACCAAATACTACAACTGCTGACCCAGGTTGCTTTGTCTGCAATAACATGGTTTCTGTTAGCTCCGCCAGCATCTGAGCTGTGCATCCTCCTTGTTGGTATGGAGTGTGAGGTTCAAAATATCTCCCTGTGATTCTGCACTTGGAATATAGCTCTGACCTTTTCCCTTACAACATTTTGTTTAAAATCTTTTACTTTGTATTGGGTGATATAGATGTAAATTTTTCCTTTATCAACATTTACTGAAAAAAATTATAGATTCTATGATGAGAGAGATGTAGATTCTATGAAGTTTGAGCATTAGAAATCAAAATGTGTTCTATCAGGAAAATGTTAACTAGGTAGTTGTACCCATATATATCTTTCGTCCTTCTAAAAAATTTTATTATGAAGATTTTTTAAAACAGCTATAAAGTGAGCAGAATAACATGATGAAATTCTTCGGTACAGCCATCACATAGTTCAACAATTACCAGTATTCTTCCAGCCGTTTGTGTATCACCTATACCTCCATATGCCCACCTCTACTCAGAAATTATTATTATTTTTATAGTCATGTGTGTATATGTATGTGTTAAAATTTACAAAACATGAAATGCACAGATCTTATCTGTACATTTTTGACAGCTGTGTATACCTGTATAACCCAAACACCTATCATTTTCATCTCCCCAGAAACTCTTCTTATGTCTTTTCCCATTGGAATCTCCCACCACCATCCTGGGAAGTAACCACTACATTAGTTTTGTGTTTTGTTTTTTTTTTTTTAACCTTTGATTAGTTTTCCCTGCTTTAGAACTGCAAGTAAATGAAATCGAGCAGTATGCACTCTTATGCGTCCAGCTCCTTTCACTCAGCATGTCTGTGATTCCTCTAAGCTGCATGTTCCTCTTTGTTACTGAATAATATCCCATTGTATAACTATACCACAGTTTGTTTACCAATTTATCTGTGGATGGACATTTGGATTTCTTCCCTAGAGTTTTGACGATAGTAATAAAGCTACTGTGAACATTTGTGTGACAGGTCTTTTTGAAGACAAATGTTTTACTTTTTTTTTAAATGGCAAGTTACTGTGACGTAGAGTAGTTGTGTGTTTAACTTAAAAAAATCTGCCAGATACTCTTCCCAGGTGGTTGGGCCATTGAACATTCCCACTGACACTGTGTGAGCATTCTGGTTGTTCCACATTCTCAGCTGCTCTGGTGGATTTGCAGTGGTTCCTCATTGTGGCTTTAATTTACATTTTCCTGACAACTAATGATCATAAGCATTTTTCATGTTTTAGCAGCCTTTCACGTGCATTCTTTTATAGAGTGTCAATTCTTTTCCTCATTTTTTGCTTGTCTTTTTATAACTGAATTGAATGTAGGAGTTATTTATATATTCTAGATACTAGTTCTTTATCAGATATATAGTTTAGGGATCTTTTGTCTCAGTCTGTGGCTTGCCTGTTAATTTTCTTAATGGTATCTTTTTGTGTATAGAAGTTCTTAGTTTTGATAAAATCTTCATTCATTTTTTCTTTTATAGTTACTGTCCTAGCTAAGAATCTTTTGCCTACCTTCAGATTGCAACAGTATTGTTCTATGTTTTCTTCTAAAAACTTTATAGTTTTAGCTTTTATGTTTAGTTTTGTGGTCCATCTTGAATTAATTTTTGTGTGTGATGTAAGATAGAGGTTGAGGTTAATTTTTTTCCATGTGAATATTTGTTTCAGCACCATTTGTTGAAAAGACTTTTCTTTCCCACCTTTGCACCTTTGTCAGAAATCAAATGACTGTGTAACTGTGTCTGTTTTCAGGCTCTCAGTCCTCTTCTATTAATCTGTTTATCATTTATGCCATTACTACATTGCCTTGATTAATGTATTTTTATAGCAAGTCTTTAATTCAGGTTGTGCTAAGTCCTCATTTTGTTCTTATTTATTAAAATTGTTTTTGGCTATTCTTGGTCCTTTGAATTTCCATATGAATCTTAGAACCAACTTGTATATTTCTATTTTAAACAAAAGCCTACTGGGATTTTTACTGCGATTGTATTGAATCTATTGTTGAATTTAGGAGGGCTCAACATCTTAATAATACTGAGTTTTCCAAATTATGAACGTATTATCTCTCCATTTAATTATCTATCTGCAATATTTTATAATTTTCAGTGTAGAACTTTTGCATTTTCAGTTGTGCATTCTCTTATATTTTATATTTTTCAATGCTCTTATAAGTAGAATTTTTATAGATTTATTCTTGTTTGTTGCTAGTGTATATATAGAAATACAATTGATTTTCGTGTATTTGTCTGTTGACTTTGTATCCTATAACCATGCTAAACTAACTTGTTAGTTCTAGTAGTTTTTGTTGGTTCCTTAGCATTTTCTAGAGGTAAACAGTCATTTCATCTGTGTATAGGGAGTTTTATTTCTTCCTTTTAAATCTTTATGATCTTCTATTTTTTCCTTCTTTCCTTCCTTCCTGCCTTCCTTCATTTCTTTTCCTTCCCTTCCTCCTCACCTTTTAAATCACAATTTGGCATTGTATTTTGCTTTTTCTGCACCTATTTAGCTTATCTATGTATGTTTTTAAGTGAAATTTAAATATAACACAAAAGGACACTGACTTATGGGATAGTCAAAACTCTTTATCATAATATTCAAAGTTTTTCAAAAGATATCTTTAACTTACCTTTCCAACTTCTGCCATTGCTTCACCTTCTATGATCCAGCCACATTGAACCACTTAAATAGATTCTTAATACAGACGTGCATTTCTCTCTTTTTGCCCATGTATTTTCTTCAGTGTACTTCCACATTTTAAAGACCTACCTCAACTGTTTTGGCATGAAATTATTTTTGTCATTATCCTAAATAAAAATCCTTATTTAGATCTGATATCTCTTCTTAATATAGTTTTTTTCCCCACTGTTTCTTAACTTTAGATAATTGACTTGAAATTCAAAGGTAAAGATTACAGAATGAAAAAAACATATTGTTAATTATTATTTGTTGAAAATCTGCTTTTTAAAAAAGAAAGATGGTATCTAATATTAAATTTTTTAAGTAACTAGTTTTCTTATATAAGTCCCTTAATTTCTCTGATCATCAATTAAGTGTAAATTGGAAGAAGAGTCAGTACCTTTGAGGACCATTCAGACTTAATCTTTTGTGATTCTGGCATCTAAATTCTTGCTTCTCAAATTTCAGCATATAATTTGGCCTAAGGTATTTCTGATCTCTATTCTGGGGAGCATAAAAGCTGTAAATCCTTTCTCAAAATTTTTACCAAATAAATCTCTTTAACTATATAAGTTTCTCTCAACTAAGGCTGTATATCAGAATCATGGGACAGTTTTGCCTAGATAACAACCGTCCACCCCAGCCTACTAGATGAGAATCTCTAAGGGTGAAGTCCTCAGTGTGCTTCATACATTACCTAGTTGATATATGGTATAAATCCAATCAGGAGTCTAGATGTGAAATTTTGCTCTTGTTATAGAAGAACATTGACTAAAGTACCAGGAGCCTCTGTAACCTTATTGTAGAAAATACAGCCATTTACCTCTCAGTTCAGATTCCACACCAATTGCATGAAATAAAATGGTATGCTCAGTGATGGATTTAGCAATTTTGACAACCAATTCAAGTAGCACAAAATGTGTCCTTGAATCCACAAAGGACAAAGGAGAGATCCTTACATGGTCCATGGTATTTCCTGCCCTTTCTTTTGAGTCTCTGTCTCCATCCATCTCTTCTAAATGCCAAGAAAGGTGGAATTGACCTAGACATAGGGGCTGTGGCTGGAAAAATGATGGCAAAAGAGTAGGATGATTTCTCAGCTGAAGGCTCAAAATTTTGCACAGTATTTAAATATTATAATTTAAAATCATTGTGACTAAATTTTATTGCCCATCCTTATTTCTGTTTCTGGCTATGATTCAAAAGTATTAGGTTAGCAAATAGGTCTTAATTCTTATTGATTACCTAACATACTGAGTTGCCATAAAGATACGGCTTTTTATTGCTGTTTTTCTCTTTCTTAACTTATAGATTATACTTCTTGCATATTTTTAAAGTAACATATAATCATAAAAAATTGTAATTGTACAGGTCAAAGTAATTATCTTCCCTCTTTTACCTCTAATACTACTCCTCCAGAGGTAACCACTGTCAATTTACCCTCCTCCCTGTAGGTCTCATGCTTAGTCATATGCATTTGTGCAAACATAGTCTTAATAGTTAATATACACAAATAGAATCATATTGTATTTACCTTTTTTAATGAATGATGTATCATTTTCTATATCAGTACAAATAATACTATAACACACTTGTGTATATGTCTTTGAGCAATTGTTTAAGTAAATCTGTGGTGTAGATATATCAGATCATTTTTCTTGAATGTTTTACAAATTTTCCACCCCATTAACATATGTAAGAGAGGCTATTTCCTCCCTCATCTAGCAAACACTGGATATAATCAGACCTTAGCCAACCTGCCAGGTGTAGTTTTCTTCATTGAAAAAATTCTTCACACATATATCATACATATACACATAAGGAAGTGACTGAGAAAAATAGTACTGTAATCTGGTGAGGCAGAGTTTTTGAAGTTGACACTTTCTCTCTGCCTTTTTTGAATTTTTCTCTGCCTTCATCACTGTACAGAGGTTGGAATGAGAACTGGGTGCTGGAGGATTATTTTGGAGGAGGGAAGTGGTTGAGGTGGTTGAGGATGGGATATGGGTGATGAAGGTGAGTATTAAGTGAAGTAGCAGGAAGCCCATGGCATCAAATTGAACATACATATCACCCATACCAAAGGCCATACCAACAGGCTTTGGGATCAGGAGACTTGAGTTTGGATTCTGACTCTGCCACTACCTCACCTAGAACCCTCACACTAGTTAACTGAGCTTGTGTGTTTCAGTGTCCTCATTACAAAAGTACAGGAGCACCTACCTTGCCTACCTGTTTTCACACTGAGCAGTGTGGCAGTGCTGGACTCTATGAGATATGCTTTAAAAGCTATCAAGTGTATATGATGTAATCCTCCTTCTACCAGACTGAGTCACTGATGAGATTTGTGTTAAAAAACAGAAGGAAAAAAAAAAAAAGAGAAACTGGGGTTGGAAGGAGACTTGGGGACTTTCGTAAAGTCCTTTGGTGATTCATTGGGTTTGTGGTTGTGTCTGTAGAAGTAGCAAGGAAAATGTTTTGAAGGTAAGAGAAAAATATTCTAGTAACAGAAGAAACCGAGTGGAGTGCTAATCAGATCATTTGAATGAAACAAGCAACTATTAAGCTAGGCGTTACTAGTTTGGGGGAAGTCTTGACTTGTAGCACTGTACCAGTGTTCTGGGAAGAAAGAATTCCAGGTCACTGTTCACCTGCGTCCTCTTTACTTATGTGACGAACAATACTGTTAATAGAGGTAGGCTGTAATGCCTCAGCCTCCTACAAAAGCATGATTCCTCTGCGATATTAATGAGCTGTTAAGAGATAGATTGTGCTTCTGTCTCCACTCACTTATTCCTTCCTATGCCTGGCAGGTAATAGGAAGTTATCTACAGACACCTACTTCATTTGGTCATGTGAACCAACCTATAGCAATTGGAACAGCTTCCACAGAAACATTAAAAATCAGAGCAATACATAACCATATTTCTCTGCTCGCTTTCTTCAAGTGAATATTTTTCAATATTGTCACATCAGAGTTTAGGATTCAAAGGAGTATCTTACTCTTTTCTTAGTATGTCAAATATAGAGAGATATGAGCTACATACTATTACTTTGCCTTCAGAATATATTTCAATTTAATTTATTTTGTTTGAGAGAAAATAAATCTCTCACACTTAAGCCTTGTAAATGAATGTGTTCCTTTGGGAACATTGTACTTCACAAAAAATAGATTAAATTAGATTTGCAGAAGACCTCCTTTCAGCACTGTATTTATTAAACTTAGTCCTTAAAACCTGCTCCTTTGCAAACTATTAATTTATTGGAACTTGATGTACATTATTTTGTATTTTGGGGGAAAAATTAACGTGGTCATTTATTCAGAAAATGTTTTTCAGTATAGTGAAACTGTGTTTTCACGTGAGTTTCAGTCATCTTCCCTGTTCCATCCCAGCCTTGGTGCCCCTTTCGTACCCTTCAGTTTTTCCATCTGCAAAACTGAAGGCAGTGGTTTGGAAAGTGAAGGTCATTCTTCATGGAGGCTGGTTCCTAAAATTTTTAGAAGGGAAAATATTCTACAAAGTCTTCTTTGAACAGGACCTGGTTACCTCTATTCTGTTAGCCCATACCCCACCCCCCCAAAGCCATACCTGTGGTTCCTAGAAAGAGACCTACAGTTTCCTACCTCCATATCTCTTCATGTGCTTTTCCCCAGTCCTGGAGCCCTTCCTGCCACTCAGTTCACCCTGTGTCTGCCCAGCTTCTGTCTACTCCTCAAGACCAACACCCCCGTCTTCAAGAAATGATGATCACCGCTTGCTTTATGCCTACATCCATCATATCGGCAATGCAATTATTTGTTTCCAAGACTGTGTCACTTATTAGAGTACCGGGTACTTGAGTGAGGGGACCATATCTAACTGAATAAAAGTAATTCTATGAAGTGACTTTCAGAGAATGAGTATCTGAAACATAGTCGATGCTCAGTACATGGTAGCTATGGTGATGATGGTAATGAAAATTCCTATATATCCTTATCATTTTCACAATGGCTGTTGAATAAGTGAATAAATTGATGGATATAACACATATCCATTATACTTTTATTGGGATATTTCTTGGCCTGGGGTTTCTATTTTGTGAGGCCCTGTTAATTGGATTTAAATTTTCATAGGATTAAAAATGAATTACTTATCCTATGGCTTTCCACCTGCCCCCCATCCCAGATAAATACCCTTAGAAATGGTTTCTGATTATCAATAGGATAGACTTTTGGACTCAGATAGGTTTGGCTATAAATACTGGCTTCTAGATATATTGGTCAAATTCCTTAAACTTATTAAACCTCAATTTATGGGTCTATGTAATGAGGTAATAATGCACTCCTATACTGATTTGTATGAAATACTATATTTAAGGCATGTGTATGTGTGCCTGTGGGGTGTATATGCCTTGTATGTTGTAAGCATTTATAAATGATATTGTTATAAACTAGTTATAAAATATCAGTGTAGAACAATAAAGTGGAAATAATCTTAAATCCCACCAGTCAGAGATACCATCATTGTCGGCATTTGGTAGAGATACTCACAGAGCTTTATTTAGACTCAGACAAAAACTGTAATGTAAATGAAAATAATGTGATAGATTACATGATATTTTATTATTTATTTTTTTCACTCAGTAGTGTTCTCTTTTTATGGCAGTGGATTTAGAACTATATCATCCTCTTTCACCTCCTTTTAATGACAGTTTTCTATTTATCGATATATAGTGGAAAATATAGTAAACCTTTTGAGGATGAATATATAGTTTTTTCCATTTTTTCTCTATTATAACCAAGATAGACATTTTGACACCTGGGTTTTTAATCTTTTTAGGATAAATTCTAAGAAGTGGAATTGTTAGATTAAAATTCGACCTATAGGAGGACCCATCAAGTTATAAACACGATTTGTTTGTTTTTCTGTACATGTGTTATAGTCAATAACTTATTAAAGAAAGAAGTTAACCTATAGGTTCTAATGTCTTGAAATATAAAGTTTAGGATATATTTAAAAGTAAATTAGAGGGACTCTCAAATTTCATTATTGGCTATTCCAATTACCTGAATTTCAATTCAGTTTTTTAATAATAATTTATCACTGTTCATAATAAATCATCCTACTTTAGTAAAGCAGAGAATGTGTTGTTGAGTATAATATATTTTAATATGATATTCAAACCTCAGGCAAATCTGTTACTTGAACTAAATTTTAATTTTTGTATAATTAATATTTCTAATCCAAGCTTAAGTTAATTAACTTTTACTTCCAATTTGGTAAGTTTTTGAATAGATTTAATTGAGCTGGTCTCCAGCATAAATTTATATTCATGTTCAGTTGAACTATGTGAAATTAAGGGTAGTTGAAAACCTATCTTTTCGTATTTTTGAATAATTAATTTTATTGAAACAGATCTCATTAAGGACCTCTATAGTAAAAGTTTATGTAGTATAACAGAAGGATTTATATCCGTTTACTTTTGCTAAATCTTTGTTGGATTAACTCTAATTCTACATTTTCTACAAACTATAAATTATTGCAACTAAGTATCCATTTTGGGGGGAGGGTATAGCTCAGGGGTAGAGTGTATGCTTAGCATGCACCAAGTCCTGAGTTTAATCCCCAGTACTTCCATTAAAGAAATATATATATTTTTTAAAAGTATCCCATCACTTGTACCTAAATATAGAGGATTTACCTCAAATCAGTACTTTTTATTTTTGTATTTTTTCTCCCACTGCAGTATCAGAAACCAACCCATGAGGAGAAATGTGGATGAAAAAAATGAAAACCCATTATAATATGACTTATAAGTTTTACAAATGCAGATGTTTCTTATTTGGGGATATTGTCTTCAGTATCTAGAACTGCTGTAAGTTGCTCCTGAATGACATTTCATTCCTCTGGAAATTCAGCACTTAGGAAAAGATGAGCTAGCTTACTCATGATCAAATATTAGTGTCATTCTAGGATCAGGGATCCCAGAGCTGAGACAGAAGTTACTGACCCCGTAGAGGATGTCAGAAAGCCTCTTTTTGTCAGTAATCAGAAGAAGCCAAACACAGATATGAAAACCAGAATTGTAGGTCAAGAGCATAGAAAGCTCCTTTATACAGAAAGCTCTTTTCCTTTGTCTTCGTCTTTGCCCTTTTTTTTTCTCTTTTGAATGCCAGGGTAAATTACTTAGTGTCTGAGAGAGCGCAGACTAGGAGATAGAGTCACTTGGATGTATAAATTAATACTTAGAACTAGGAGCCCCAGATACTCTAAAGATAGAGACTTTTCAATGGCAAAGAACAGAAATAACCAAAAGGGAGAATTTATTGGAAGGGTGTGGGTGTCCCTCCTGGAACCTAAGATCAGAATGCCTCGGGGGCTCAGCAGGTGATGGCTTTTCCTGCCCCTTTATCAATGTGGCAAAATATGGCCGTCCCACAGAAGCTTAGAGAAGACGATCATTACCTGTGTCTCAGCCCCAATTTAAACCACCCAAAAGAGAGAATCTTGATGGTCCCAGCCTGTGTCATGTGTCCCCCAGCTTCAGCCTGGAGTGGCATGACAGGCAACACTAACTTGGCTGTCCAGCATTAGAGATGGTGTTTGTGGTGGGAAGGTTTGAAGGACCATCCCTTGCAAAGAGAAGTGGTTGTGTGCTGGCAGAAATCCCCGAAGTCTCTGCTACATCCCCGGTCTGGCCTGGATTTCTCCTTTAGTAATTTGGAAATCAGGATGGAGTGGCATAAAATACACTTCCCAGAGTCATGGCTGGGTAAATGTGGGTAAAAGATACTTATTATCCAGACTGGGTTACTTTTGAGAGGAAGCACTGTTAATGATGGGAACAACATGTATAAACTGGACTGTCCCAGAATATTTAGAATATATGATTACCCTTGAATGGAAGAGTTGTACATCTCAGATTTTAAGGTAATAAATAGTTTATCTGGGTGGATTTGGAATACTAAATCAGGACTGAGAATAGTTCTTCCTACCACTATGAGACGCTTCAAAGATAAAGACGTATCTAAATAATTTATTATTTTCATGTATCATTGAGTCACCTTTGAAAGGAGAAAGTTTGGGAAAGACACTTAGTTTCTCTACTTCTCAGTTTACTGGAAGTAAACAGAAAATATATTTTTTTTCCTAATTTCTAGATAATCTGAATGACCATACATTCTAAAAGAATGAAATATTTTAGCTGTTTTCCTTTGGCTTGGGTCAGAAAAAAATTTAAAAAGTGGTCAATATATGTTTATTTGTGTAATGACAAAAAGTGTGTTAAGTGTATATTATTGTTCAGGGTGCATTTGTACAAAGAGAAAGGTACAGTCTTACAGAACTGCATACTGCATTAGGGATTTCAAAAGCGTAACAGTCAACTATTGGGCCTTTCCTGTATGCATTGCGGTGAAATGCTTGATTCTGACTTGTGTATCTCTGAACTCCAGGACCTAAGATGGTGGGTATCCAGCTCAGAGTTTATTTAATAGACATCTTTACAAAGATGACCTTAGAAATCAGTGGAGTTTTATGTACACTGCACAGAGTGTGTGACCTCTAGGTGTGCCTTAGAATTACAAGGTTTTAAACTAATAGCTAAATCACCTTGGGCAAATTACTCAAGCTCGTGGAGTGCCAGTTTCATCTGGTGAAAGTACATAGCACCCAGTTGTTCTGAGATTTAAATGAGAAACTATGCATAAAGAGCTTTGCAGTGTTTGGCACGGAGTAAGCACTCAGTAACTGGTAGTTACTATTAATTAGAATTAACTGGAAAAATTTCCAGGTGGGGTAAAATGCTTGCTTTCTCGTCTGTGCTTTACTTAGAAGATGTCCTGTATCTGCTGTTTAAACAATAGTACCTTCAGAAAACAGCAGCTTCTCAGAAATAGGATTACTGACAGTCTACGGTTAATTGTGCATAAAATGCGTCATATTCTTTCTGATTACTTCCTGAGTGATTCCTTAGAGATGAAGCAATATAAAAAATGCTTATGTAGTTGGAAGCTATGTGCCTTTCACTTAAATACTGAAATGGTTTCATATGCAGTAAGGTCTAAGGAAATAACAAAAGAGATTTTCCTCTCCTGAAACTCAGGGGGCTGCTAATATGTCATTTTCTGAAGCCAGAAAAGAGGCTTTGTGACAGATTTTTTTATGCAGAGATCTGCATTTTCCTTTTAGATTTAATCCAGTAAAATCACTCTATCTTGAGTTTCTTATCCTGTTCCCAGTTTTCCACTAAGTAGCAGTCTCTCCAGAGGCCTCTGAGCACTGGCGGGGAGCAGTTGCCGTAGCGCTAAATGCCGCAGTTGTTGGCACTGGAGAAACATCAACAGCAAGCAGGCCGCCTCGCCTTCCTGCTGCCAGGGGCTCTGAATACTCAGAAACAGCGTCATGAAAGACGTAGCTTTAGATTCACTCTTAGGTAAATTAAAGTTAATGACCTGCTTTCTTCATTTGGGCTGTGATTTTTCACTCTTAGAGTAATAGTGCCGTGGGTTCTATTCTATCAAAGTGGAGGATCACAGCTGAAAAACAGGCATATCCATAAATATGAAACAGCTCAGTTTTCTATATGCTCGAGCTTCTGCTAATCAAAAAAAAAATTTTTTTTTTTAACTTCAGTCACTTTGAACGCTGGAGCCCACCTCAGAGAAAGTGTACAGAGAAAGCAGTTGATTAATGGAAGTACTGCTTCCACTCAGGGCTCCGTGATACAGTGCATCCTCCTTGAGGTCCACTGTGGTTTAGGAAGGACTCTAAGCAAGCAGAGGGCAGCCACAATGTGGAAGGTGTTCACAAATGATTACCTGAGTGCCACGCAGTGAATCAAGCATATTCCATGCATCGTCTCATTTTAAAATTGTGATTTTAAAGATCCTTATTTGTAGTTAATTATATATTAAAGAGATTGAAAAATACAGTTAGCAAAAAAAGTGATCACGCTAGGCATACTATTTTGTAACCAGGTGTTGTCACGCCATACATTTTGGACATTTCCTATGTCAAGTATGCTTAATGACCACCTGACTTATTTTAACCATTTTCCTTATAACTAAGTTAGGTAAGAAGATGTAAATACAAGAAAAGTAAAACCATGAAAAAGTATTAGGAGAAAATATATAATCTAGAGGGTAGGCACTTTAAAAAAAAAAAAGCTGTTTTTGGTTTTTGGTTTTTTAAAGAGCAGGAAAATTGAGAGGAAGGTACAGAGATTTCCCATATACCTGTATCCCCACACATGCACAGCCTCCCTCATTATGAACATCTCCTTCTGGAGTGCTGCGTTTGTTACAATTGATAAATCAACATTGACCCATCGTCACCCAAAGTCTGTAGTTGACATTAGCACTCACCTTTGGAGTTGTACATTCTGTAGTTTTGGACAAATGTATAATGGCATGTATCCATCTTCATCATTTCATACAAAGGGTGGTCACATTTTTAAATGCATGATATTAAAAAGGCACAAATCTTAACAGAAAAGACAGAAAATACATAAAAGTTAAAAATCCTTTGGGTATCAAGATTACTGTAAATAAAATTTAAAGGCATCATCTCATTTAATTCTCACAACAGTTTTATGAAATAAGTGCTTAGATTCCTCTTAGAGAAGAAACTGAGGCACAGAGAAATGACAGTGTGGAGACCAGTGGATTTCTAGGAGATTGGTTTTCTTGGTGAAGAACAAAAGCTGATAAAATGAGAGGCATGGTGAAGCAGTAGTTTGAATTTATTAGTCTTTGCAACAGCCTCTGATAGGAATTCCAGCTCTACCACTTTGAGGTGGTGGATAAGCTTTATTTTGGACAGTTAAAAACATTTTTTCATCCCATCCTTTCAAGTGTTCATTTCCATATACTTTCTCATTATAGCTGTTATGACAAAAATGAAACCTTTTTCAGGTGTGTCTTCAAATGCAAATGTTGAGAGACATCAAAGATAGTCAAATTAGGGGATAGGGTATAGCTCAGTGGTAGAGCTCATGCTCAGCATGCACAAGGTCCTGGGTTCATTCCCCAGTACCTCCATTTAAAAATAAACAAATAAATCTAATTACCCTCCCCACAAAATATAGATAAATTAGATGCTAACTACAAAAAGCATAAATTCCTTTTTACTATTCCTTATATGTGTACGATACTATCCATTAAATAATGGAAATTATCAAGACCTTAGTTAAATAGGGACAGTATAACATAGATCATTACTTACTGAAGACACAAGAGGAGAAAAGCCAAAACTGTGTGAGCTATTATCAAATGGCTGAAATGAAATAAAAGATTGATTGTGGCTATCATCATAGTTTAGCAGTGGGGAAGTCTGGAGGGAAAAACTTTAGAATATGAAAGTTTTCAGATCATACTGAGGTGAATTCAATCAAGCTATAAATCCCACCACATTCTGGATAAGAGTACATGCCTCATTGATTGGGTACAGTAAAATGTTTCTATGCAGTAGATCTAATATTTGACTTAAAACAAGGATATAATATTTATGTCCTCTGGAGTAACAAAATTTATGCTTTGTAATGGCCTTGACACGTTTACAGGATCAAGTTTAATGGGCCCTCCAGAGCGCTGATGAATACCACAGTTTGGTCTGTTTTCTACATTTTTTAGGAATCTGGAAAAGCTGTAGGAAATGAAGTATCCATCATAAAGTTTTTGCATCTAGCTCAACTACTGCTCTTTGAGTTTAGCAAAAGGGTTAGAAACTGTATGTTCTCTATTAACTGCGTTCAAAACTGAGGAGATTTTAGTAGCTGCTTAGAATTAGTGTTTGAATCCATACTATAAAGAATGCTAAGACTTTTAGCACCAAAAGAGTCCTTCATCTGTCCACTTAAAAATGAATGGACTTCATAGTTTAATTCCTAGTATATACACATATACTTGTATACATGTATAAATATGTACATATATATTTTCATACAAAATAGACATACTGCAATTTTACAAGTGCATTTTCTTTTTTCGCACACAGATAAACAATCAGATCCTCTATGGACGAAGTCACCAAAATGCATCTGCCATTATTAAGACTGCCCCGTCAAAGGTCAAGCTGGTTTTCATCAGGTAAGATAGATAAATCTGGCTTCCTAAAACCTAAGATCTCTTCTGGAGATGTTATTATTTGTATAAGACGTTTATCTTTGGTTTGTTTAACAAAATCACTGTATTCTAACAATATGTTTTCCTTTTGTAACTGTCACTTTAAGAAAAGTACAGATTGTTTTGATTATGAAGTGTTCTTGTTATTTACGTTTCACGTGATAGAACTGGTAGTTGTGGCTTGTGCTTGTACTTCCACTTTTAAACATTCTTCCCTTCCTAATGATCTGATTTTCCTTTTATAAATGTAATAGAACACTCTAGCGTCTCCTCCTCCTGTCATCATCATTTGGTACATTTGCTGACTCATTCATGCCTTCATCAAAGAATATGCAGGAAAAAAGAACCCAGGAAAGTTGAGAAGCCTCATGTTAAGAGTGCTGGTGAGAAATACAGAGCGGAGGAGACGTGAGCTCTGCTCTCTGGGGTCATGTGGTCCATTCGGGTCCCCACATTTACCCATACCTCATCTGCTGGCAGAATGAGCCTGTGTGGCATGAGTGAGTCAGAATTGGGACTCCTCTTTGGTGGTGGCCTCATGAGCAATGGAATGAGGTTTGATTCCCTGTTATTAGACTGAAATATCAGATAAATCTGTATTATTTTTAGGTGCTGTAACTAACCATGTACGTTAATTGTCACACTTTTTTTTTTCCTTCTGGCCTCAGTTATTATCTGTAAAATGAGGCTAATAAAGCACTTACCTCATTCATTGTGATTTTTCAAAAATTAGAAATACCACAGTGTTGAGCATGGAGTAAAGGCTTGAAGAAAGTGTTTGATGGTCTTTTGTGATGGTGATGATCATGGTTATTCTTCCCCTTCTCAGTAGTTACAGTCAGTGAGACCTGTCCGCTCCCAGGAGATGGCTGGGATATAGGGGGAGTTTTATGTCCGGATGTGGGCACTAATGTAGGTGCTTGAAGTATTCCTCCCCTGCCACCGCTTCAGCCTCACAGGCGGTGCTGCTTTGCTCCTGAAGAAGCCCAACGCTGATGTTCTTCTCTCCCGCTCAGTAGCACTTTCAGGCTTTCCAATCTTCTCTGCTCTTGTTTCTAGGGGGGAGAGACCTTCCTCCTTCTCATGTGTCTTTGTGTTCTAGGACAGCCTCCTCTGGCTTACTCACCTTAAAGTCCTCTGTTAGACACCAGTCTCTTCTTTGAGGTTTCTCAGCCCTGTCTGCTGCCAGCAGTTACAAAATTAGAGTTCAATGATGAAAACATGAACAGACTTGAGGAAAGGTCAGTTGCTCGCAAATTTAAGATGTCCATCGGTAGAAGTCCATACAAGTAAAGACGTTAAGCCATTTAGGCTTGAGAACTTTGTGTAAAGTTGTGTGAGGATTACACAAGAAGACGTAAAGCTGTCCGCAGTGTCTGCACATGAGTGCTTGGCCCATGGCGGTGCGGGCTGCTGCCAGGGATGCTATTAATGGTACTGTGACCTCTTCAGCATTTGTGGGGTCCTTCACTGCTGCTGGGTCATCCCATTTTAAAGAGAGCAAAAAGCAAATTGAACAGGATGCGAAGGAAATTGTTTAATACAATTAAGTACTTGGAAAATAGAACCCCCCTCCTTCAAGAAAGAAAGGTTAAATGATCTGAAATTATTTAGGATATAGAAGAGGCAGCTGAATAGAATTTTAATAATAGTAATAAGACCCCATTAATTTAGTGTCTGGTGGTTTCAATTTTGTTTGTTCAAAGGGATCAGAACAATCAAGAAGGGATCAGAATCAAGAGAAGAAATTTGTTCAGTAAATTAATGGTGTAAGCATAATGGAGGATGCTGTTGAATACTTATTTACTGGAAGTGATTTTAAGCGATTTAGAAGTATCAGGCTACATTCAAAATACGTCACCTAATTATGAACCTTTCTTGCATGGTCATAATTATAGTGCCCAGCACCTGGTGGGCATTCAGAGAGCTTTATTGAATAAATTTCCTTTCAGCTCCTACTGAACAATCCAGATTATTTATTCTCCAAAGGCAACAGTCATAGTAAGATAGTTTGACTTACTTTGTGAATTCAAAAATGAATATAGATATAAAACTCATTATTTTACAAAATTCCTCATACTTTAGCCCCTCTCCCCACTACTTTTTTTGTATCTTCTTTTATAGGGAGAAAAAAGATACAGATGTGATTCCAAACAATCTCTTGTTATATCCACATTCATACTGTCTAAAGGAGAGTGAGCTTGAATTGACTCAGGAGAGATGTACATGCTGCTCACAACTTTTGTTTGATTCAACAGATATGCATATGATAATCTGTGTGCCAGCATTGTACTAATTAATTAATGCTTCAGTTTCCATAAGGGAGCTACTCACTTGACTGAGAACTCTTACCTAAAGTGATGAATCCTTTTCTAAAGCAAGACCAGACTCTAAGGCTTAGTGATTAAAAGAAAGAAACCATGGATTCCCCCTGCCTGGGCTTGAAGCACACTCTGTGATACCCCAACTGTGTGAGCTTGCTCAGGTTCCTTAGCTGTCGTATCAGGATGACATAGGTATCTCATAAATTGCCCGGCAGTGTAGACTCAAGAATGCTGGCTGCCGTGGTGATGAAGATGATGAAGATGATGGTGATGATGATGATGGCAGAAAAAGGCAGGGAGGGAGGGAGGACAGAGGTCAAAGAAAAGGAAAGAAGTAGTCAGAGAGAAGGAAAGAGGAGGGGGAAAAAGAACCACTTCTCAGATATACTTTGTCTAATTCCAGAATCTTGAATCTTTTTTTGGATGAAGCACATTCACAGTCTAAGAATGCTTTCATTAATGTAATGATTAAGCACTGGAAGAGATAGCTACAGACATTATGTAAAACCATTTCTGGTGAAGGTTAGATGAGGAGACGTAGACACAGCCTGCCTAAAACATGTCTTTTCATTCCCTGTCTGCTGCTGCTGCTGCTGCTTTGTCTTCTTCTTTTTTCAAATGATGACCTGATATTCTAGCAAGGAGTAGAACACTGTTTAATTAAGGAATGGATAAAGATAAATCTAATTAACATGGATTAATCCCCATGTCAATAAAATATATTATAATAGATTCTACTGAGGTAAGTAATATCAAATAGAGTCAGAATTTAAAGCACTTAAGGAAATAAAAAAAGAAAATATTTTGTTGCTTGTCAGTTCTGCACATCACCAGTCGGGGTAGAATGGTAGATTGGTGTCCTGTTCATGTGTGGTAACCTATGCATTTCAGGTGCTACCCAGCACATCATCTTCTCCTCTTCAGGCAGATTGTCTAGTTCATTACTCATTTCGGTACATCTTTCCATCATGGCTTACATATTACCTCTTACAAACTATTATTACAGAAACCCTAATTTTGCCTATTTTGGAACCAAATCCTTAAACAGTTAAATATTGATTTGTTACCAAGTTTCAGGAAGTTAACACTTAAATCATCCAGCACAGCAGATGCAATTATACTTTTCTTTAAAACTGCATAACCTGCTTTGCGTTATATAATGTTGCTTTAAAAACTGATTTTTATAAATAGTATTTCTTTAGTTAGAGCTTCTATTTGGCAATATTTCCTCCCTTAGTTGAAATTATTGATTCCCTGTGCATGTCCGTTATACAGAAAATTTTGGCTTTTATGCCTGAGCAGCTCTTTTTCAAATTTATTGACAACTGAGATAAAAATGGGAACTGGCCACAGGTTTGGGAGTATGATTAGCAGTAAAGTAATCACAGAAAGCTGTTAAAATATGCTGCAGGCAACATTTTAATTAACTAGGGCCTTTAGTCTGTATTGATGTACATTTGTGTGATCATGTCCTTGTCATATTCTTTTAACACTTGTATTTATTCATATGCTAATTGATCTGTAATCCACAAGAGGTCTGTGAGTCATTCAGGAAAATTAACGCGTTGCTGCTGCGTACACATGACTTACATAATCACTTTTTGCTCTTCCCTCCCCCCCAATACTGTTAGATTTCAGACAATTCTATAATCTTGTAATTGTGCCCCATGGCACATATGGACATTGGGATACTAAATTATTCTACTCTGGATCATCAAGATGAGTATTATGACCTGGGTTCTTACTGTGTGCCACACATTCACTCCTGTGGGTTTTCCCGTTCAGCATCATCCCCGGTACACAAGCACTCCAATTTAAGCATGAGAGGAGAGCTGTATTAATATGATGCAGAATGAATTGCTCTGTTTGTCAGTACAGGGATCCAAGGAAATTAATGATCTTGTCTGCAGCTCTTGTCATACCTTCCTCCACTATCGAAAATTAAATGTCATGTGTAACAACTCACTCTCCATTACTTAATTACATGTGGAGAATGTGTACTGTTAAAAACTCCTGGGGCTAAAGGAGGCCAAATGAAACTGAAACCCTTGCAGAGATTTAGTGCTAGCTGTCAAGCCCTACTGAGTGAGAGTCGACTCTGCATGGGATCCACCTTACTGTAGCCATTGAACACGTCTTGTTTTTGTAATTAAAACCATAATGTGGCCTATAATCCTCTGGCTCTGTGTCCCTAAAAGATGATGCTGATTTGAAATTAATGTGAATGTCAGAGTAAGTCCATCTGAATAAGCAAATTGAATGCCTGTTTTTAGAATCCTTACTGTGCTCTTGATTCTTTATATCTATTTAATATCCTTTTAAAAAGGAGGGAAGAAAAGATTGTGGAAACAAGTATGAGTTTGGCTTTCATAAAGACATATTCATACATTTATTCAGCAAGTGTTTGCCAAGTGCCTGTTTGTACTGGTGGGGTGAGTGACGCAGAGAACACGATCTCTCCCCTACAGGAAGAGGCTAAGAGTAAAACAGTCTGGTACCTTATCCAGTGGTGTGAGTGCTGTGATACTGTAGGAACATGTGGGAGACATGCCTGACCTAGTCTTTGCAGCCTATGGGAAATATGCTTCAGCTCAGACCTGAAGGATAAGAAAAGTAAGCAAAGTCATAGTATGTACAGAAACCCAGAGGTTTCTGGATTTGGATGTTATGTCCAACATAACTGAACATTTACTTCCAGGAGAAAAGCAGTCCTCTAGGAAAATACCATTGGATGAATAAAGCTGTGTATGTCATTTGACTTGATTTCTGTAGGGAAGCACCTTCCTCACTGTCATGGACCATTATAGAATGCAATGCCCCCTGTCAAGTGCATAATCAGATATTGTCCATGGCATATATGACAAGAAGTCTTGACGAAGAGGCCTCTCATCAGCACTGAACCCTACTAGGAGCTGTAGGAGGTAGAGACTCTCCCGTGATTTTGAGGCTCTTCGGTTTCTCTGTTTAGCTGGACCACATGGTTGATCCATATGTCTCTCAAGTGCTCTGAGATGCTGACTTCTGCTCATTACTTGTTTCCTGTACTGTCCACTTCAAATAGTAATTGTAGTTATTAATTTTATATTCGTAAGTAGAATTTATAAGACTTTTAGTTCAAGAACAAGGTGGAGTCGGAGTGTTTTGTGCTTTGGGATCTTTTGTCAAAGACATTGGAATTCATACATCCAAATAAGAAGCATTGTTCCCTTGTACAGAACGAGACTCTGGTAACCTTGGGAAGCTGTACATTTAATCCAGTTATGACTCCATTGGGTCCTACATGTCTGGAATCCTCTTGAAAGGCTATGGCACGTTCTTTTGAATATCTAGAGCAACCATAAATTTTCCTCTTTGGAGAGTGGTTGTAGCTAGGTAGTCTAAAGTGACTAGAATTTCACAGGGCCATTTATGAAATGAGTGAATTCAGTCAGTCAGCTAAAGTATTGCTGTCAAACAACAAACCCATCTTTCTTGTGTGAATTGTAAAGTATCCTTGAAAACCAACTTTATTATTTCATAAACAGAATTGGTAATTATTATTTCTTTACTTCTTGTGGGAATTATGGCTATATTTGTTTCACTTCTTTTGGAACTGAGAAGCAGCTAATTGTGATGGTCACAAGGGTGATAGGGGATTTTTTTCTTTTCCTTTTTTTTTTTTTTGTGGGTCAATATTTTTACTCCTTTCCCTGTAGAATGCCTGTTTCCTTTGGTAGACCCCCATCCCCCAAACACACACACACACACACACACACACACACACACACACACACACACACACACACACACACACACACACACACACACACACACACACACACACACTGTATGTGGTATGGTGGAGTAATGAAACCAGTAAATCTAGATGCCTGTCTTCATCTGTGGACACTGAAGGAACTGCATCTTTCTCTCACTGCCAAGGTGTGGCCAGTGGGTGGTCATGCAACCCAGATTTGGGCAATACAATACCTTAGGTTTAGAACAGGAAGCGGGTAATGTGAGTGACTTTATATGTATGGTGTTTATTCATGGAGCCACAGGGCCTTGATCAGAGGTTCCTGCTATGACATCATTCTGCATCCTTCTTCCTTGTCCTCTCTGGAGGTCTCTTAGTTCCTGTCTGTTCCAAGTCTAATTGTCTGATCGTATAGTCTGCCTGTGTTTTGTGAGATCCTAATATCCCTCTAATAAATTACCTTTTGCTTAAGTTGGCCTAAATTCATTCTATTGCTTGCTGCTGAAGAATCTTAGTTAATGGAAAGGGTGATAAAAGTAGAGCTATGAGCAACCAGAGAGAGTTCCCTCTGCACTTTTGCTTGTCTCCTGTAGGCTTTTGGCCTTGATCCTGAGAAGCTTTTATCCTTCAGACTTCTTTAGTAGAGCACAAGACCTCTGAACAAGTCTCTACTGAAGATCTCCAGTATGACATGATTCCATTGCCACTGGCTCCTGAAATGAGATTACCATGATGATTTCAGAGGAATCATGTAGGGTTTATCCCAGATTTATACCTGCAGGAGGAGTCACCTTTCCTAGCACATGGCCTTATGGTGAAGGCTGGATAACTGAAGAACATTTGGGCTTTTCCAGCCAGAATAAAGAGGAGAACGGTTGTGGGTATGCTGTCTTTAGAAGCCTGTATGAGAAACTGAGTAGGTTGTCATCCATCCCATCCAGTCCTAAAGCTCCCCACATTAACTCTCCCACCAACCTGCACTGCTAAATATTTTGTGAGCCAACTTTTCCTCTGCACAACTGACAACAGTTATTTAGAACTTGCCTAGGGCCACCTTTGTAAAATGTGGTTCTATGTGCTGAGTTACTCCCAGCAGCCCTCATTAGTGATTGACATTGTGTGGAATGCCAAGTCAATAGAGTTCATAATTCCACTGTTACTGGATGTTTATTTTAGATTTAGCATATTCAGCTATTCTGGTGGTTTCTTCCAGTTGGAAACTGGTAACTATTCAGTGTGTTCATGTAGTTAGAAATATCTCCTGAAATCTTTTTAGAAAGGAGTTTTGACACAACATTGTAAAATGATTATAAATCAATAAAAAATGTTAAAAAAAAAAAAAGAAAGGAGTTTTGTTCCCACTATAATAGTTTTTTATGTGTTACTTTTGGTTCATCTACATGGAGCTTTCCTTGCTGAATATTAATTCAATGTCATGTTCCAATTAATATAGCAAATGTAGAGCTTTTTCTGTCCTCAAGTGCATCACATCACTATATTTGGTACAGTCAGAAAAAATATCTAGGCCTGTTTAGTTGTGTTCATGTGTTCCTCATTTACTCAACTTTTTTGTGTGCGTGTGCACCTAAATGATGTGTTAGCCACTAGATTGCAGTAGTAATTATTTTAGAACAGGTTGCAAAAATTAAATCAGCCTACTCAAGAATCCAGGCTAAATTCAGGCACATAACTTCTACTTTTGATATAATGCTATTTTGTTGGCATAAAATGAGATTCTATGGATTTAGTGAAAGTGAATTTCCAAGTGACAGGACCACAACAATCCTAAAGACAAAATGGCTTTAAGTGGTATTCTAAATAATTCAAATACATTTCTTATCACACTAGTTAATTTTTTAACTGCAGTGAAATATAACATAAAATCCACCTTTTAAACTATTTTTAAGTGTACAGTTCAGTGGCATTACGTATATTCACATTATTGTACAACCATCACTACATCTGTCTCCAAAACTTTTTATATCTTGCAAAACAAACTCTGTACCCATTAACAAATAACACCCCTATTCTCTCTTCCCCCTAGCTCCTGGCAACTATCATTCTATTTTCTGTCTCAGAGTTTAACTACACTATGTACCTTATAAAAATAGACTCATTAATTATTTGTCTTTTCATTACTGGCTTAGTTCATTTACATAATGTTTCCAAAGTTCATCCATGTTGTAGCTTGTGTCAGAATTGCCTTCCTTTTTAAAGCTGAATGATATTCCATTATATGTTAATCCATTCATCTCTTGAGGGACACTTGGGTTGCTTCCACTTTTTGACTGTTGTGAACAATGCTACTTGAACATGGGTATACAAATGTCTGTTTGAGACTCTATTCTCAGTTCTTTTCCGTATATACCAGAAGTGGAATTGCTGAGTCATATGGTAATCTATTTTTAATTTTTTGAGGAACAACCATGTTTTCCATAGCAGGTGCACCATATTATATTCCTACCAACAGTGGATAAGGGTTCCAGTTTCTCCACAATCTAGCTAACATTTCTTTTTTTTTTTTTTTTTTTTGATAGTGGCCATCTTATTGGGTGTTAGGTGGTATCTCATTGTGGTTTTGATTTTCTTTTCTCTGATGATTATGATGTTGAGCATCTTTTCATGTGAAAATTGGCCATTTATATAACTTCTTTGGAGAGATGTCTTTTTTAATCTGGTTGTTTTGTTGCTGAGTTGTAGGAATTCTTTATTTATTCTAGATATTAACTCCTCATCAGATACATGATTTGAAAATTTTTTCTCCCATTCCATAGGTTGCCTTTTCACTCTGTTGATTGTGATCTTTGATGAGCAGAAGTTTTTCATTTTAACGTAGTCCAATTTATTTGTTGTTTTGCTTGTGCTTTTTATGTCAGAATCAAGGTATCATTGCCAAATCCAGTGTCATAAAGATTTTCCCCTATGTTTTCTTGTAGTAGTTTTATAGTTTTAGCTCTTACATTTAGGTCTTTGATCCATTTTGAGTTAATTTTTGTATATGGTATAAGGGAAGGATCCAGCTTCTTTTGCATGCAGATTCTTTTGCATGCAGATATCCAGGTTTCTCAACACCATTTGTTAAAAAAAGATTATCCTTTCCCCATTGAATAGTCTTGGCACACTTGTTGAAAATCACCTGGCCCTACATGTGAGGGTTTATTTCAGGGCTTTCTGTTCTGTTCCATTGGCCTATATGTCTGTTCTTAAGCCAGTACTACATTGTTTTGATTACTATAGCTTTGTAGTACATTTTGAGATCAGGAAGGGTGAGACCTCCATCTTCATTCTTCTTTTTCAAGATTGTTTTGGCTATTCAAGGTCGTTGGAATTCCATATAAATTTTAGGATGGAACATTTTCAGTTTAAAAAGAAAGAGAAATGCTCCTTGGAGATATCTCAGATCCTGACAGATGAACAGTTATGGAATTCTACAAACACGCACACACATTGTGCATTATGTCAGATGTCTTTTTTTTTTTTCCCTCATTCAGAAATTGTCGTCATGGGCTCAGTGTGCTTTCCTGAAGGATAAGTGTATTGTCCTTATAGCTCACTAATACTTCTTTTGACCACAATTTGTAGTGGGTTTTTTTTAGAGTTTGTATTTAGGTATCTCATATTTAATCCTAAGGAATTAGTGAATGGTTGTTGGATTGATGCTTCAAATAACATGTTGTTGACATATCTTATTACAGTTTAATTATGGTTACAACTTTGATGGATAAGGAATAAATAAAAAGAGTTTTATCAACAAATCCCTATATGTGATATGTATGTGCTTCCAAGAACACAGTGAAGTATTCTTAGAAGAATAGAAAGATGTTGCTGAGAAAAGCAGTGTAAGTAGTTTAGAAATTCAGAGGAGAGAGAGTTACTATTGGGGAACTGGGCATAGCAGGAGCTAGTTAATACTACCTGGGTAGATTTACATAGGAAAAAAACTGAGTCCAAACTACATGAACAAATTTAATTCAAGCATTTATTGAGTATCTACTGTATCTCAGATACTATATAAAACCATGGTGATAAGTAAGAAATTCTCCAAGAAATTCTAAGACATGCAGATAAATAACTATACATCAGGCAAAACAAGCATCAATAGAGGGAACTCTATGATGTTGGGTTATTCAGAGTGCATTTTCAGGCTTGGTTGCAGAGAGAGTTTTTTTTACAGTTGAGAGGAGAGTGATTTGAATTGATTGGGACACAGAGAAAGCACCACAAGGGAACCAGCAGGAACACTGTTGTCACAGTATAGGCAACATGAGGAATACATGAATTAGAATGGGGACATGGGAACAGAAGAAAAGAGAAGGATGAAATCTTTTGAATGAAACCATTAGACTTGATGCTTTCTTTGGGTATAAGTGTTGATGGCTGAATGAGTTAACAGTAAGGGGGGAAGGTATAGCTTAGTGGTAGAGCTCGTGCCTCGTGTGCCCAAGGTTCTGGGTTCAATCCCCAGGACCTCCATTAAATAAATAAATAAATCTAATTACTAACCCCCAACCACCCCCCCCCCAAAACCCAGTAACTGAGGACTTAGTGCCTGGAAATTTAAGCATCTGAGACCATAAAATCGTAAAACATTAAATGTTAACTATTGTTATTGTGCTCTAGTGTTCTGACATTTATATTACCTCACAGTTCTGCTAGAAGATAGTATCCTAAGTTTATAGATAAAGAAATGAGGTTTTTAACATTGTTTAGTATCTTGCTTACGTCTTGCTGGTAGACCTGTCAATAGAACTGTACCTAGGTCTGCTGAGGTCTGGATTTCTTTCCAGAATAGCACATAGTTGTCTTACACTATACTTAATCACGAATTCATTTTTTAAACTAGGGTATAATTTATACTCAATGCAATAGATTGTAAGTGTTTGGTTTGATGAGTTTAGATAATACAAAATATGCACCTGTGTAGCCATCACCCAAAGCAAAAATATAAAACATTCATTCACCCCAGAAAGTTTCCCGGTGCTCCTTTCCAGTCAGTCCCATCCCCCAGATCCAAATCTTCCTGATTTCCGTCACCACAAATTAGTTTTAACTATTCTTGAATTTCATGTAAGTAGAATCAAACAATTTATTATTTTGGGTCTGGTTTCTTTGATTTTACATCTTTTTTTAAGATGTATCCATGTTGTAATATATATCAATAGTTCCTGTAATTACTGAGTAATATTCCAATCTATGAAGATACCGCAGTTTGTTGATCCATTGTTCTGTAGGTGGACATTTGGGTTGTTACCAGTTTTTAGCTATTCTGAATAAGGTATAGGCATGACTTCTGGGGGGAAAAATATTATAGAATAAATTTGTTTAGAGCATGTTTGAGTCAGGACAGACTCAGTTATGCTTCAGCAACTGATAGCCCAAGTCTCAGTGGCTTAAAACAACAAAGGTTTCTTTCTTTCTCATATAGCGTGGCCACTGGGGCTCAGCAAGGGGGCCTCTCTGCTCACTGTGGTCATTCAGGTAGCCAGGCAACAGAACTTCCCATCTCAGCGTGTGTTTCCATGATCACCAAGGCAAAAAAAAGGAAACATAGTTAATCAAGTACTGGTTCAACTTTCAAGGCGAAGAAAAGTACAAGCCAGAGGATTTATGAACAACCCTAGTAGCTGTCACAGAAGAGTACTGAGGGGCTTACACTCCACTATATGATTCACTACCCTGCCTGCACTATCAAACGCAACGAATACTGTAAAGCATCTGTAGTCACTATATCTATATAAGGGGTGGTACTGTACATGTGACACTCAGAACTTAAGTACAAAAAGTTGATAAGAGTCAGAAGGAGCAGACTTAGACCCCTGCGTGCATCTTCACCCTGAGGAAAATTGGGAAACAGCCTTAAGAGCAACTTGTGACCTAGTAGAACTTTTCCCCAAGGTGGATCTGGGAATATAAGCTTGGGTATATGAGAAAAAAAAAGATACCTGTGGCTTTGGGACAAGCTATTGAAATGGGAAATACTGTAGTATAATAGTTAAAGGAGTAGGTTTTGAAACCAGACTGCTGGGTTTTAATCTCAGTTTGCTATTGATGAGCTTTGTGACTCTGGTCGGGTTGTTTAATCTCTGTGCAAAATGAAAATGATTATAGCTACCCCACAGAGCTGAGTTAACATATGAAAAGCGTTAGAACAGCGGTACATACATAGTAAGAACTCAGAAGTTATGATTCTGGTGACCGTGTTTTCCAAATAAAAAATTTTGTTGTGTGTTACTTTTCTCTTGCTATGTGACAAACTACCACAGATTTAACGGCTTAAAGCAATACCCTATGCGTTAGCTCACAGTTCTGTAGGTGAGAAGTCTGGCACAGAGGGCTCTCTGCTTGGGGTATCACGGGGCAGAAATCAAGATGTTGGCCAGGCTGAGTTCTCATCTGGAGCCTTGGGGGGAAAATCCACTTTCAAAGTCATTCTTGTGGAAGTCAGTTTCCTTGCTGGTGTTTAGATGGGGACTTCTCTCAGCTTTTAGAGGCCATTCACATTTGTAGCCTCGAGGCCCCTTCCATCCTCCAGCCAGGGATGTTGCTTCTAATCTCTAACTTTCTGTCTCTGACTTCCATGCAATCCTTAGAATTCATGTAAATCAACCTACTAATTTCAGAGATCAGAACTCTGAGGCTCTGAGAAGTAAAATCTCCATATTTAAAGAGCCCATGTGATTAAGTCAGGCCCAACCTGGTCATCTCCCTTTATCTGAAGGTCAGCTGTGCTGTATGATATAACCCTAATCATGGAAGTGAAATTCATCCTGTTCACAACCTGTAAGCCAGGGGCAAGAATCTTGGGAGCCTTCTTAGAATTCTGCCCATGTTGCGTGATTTTTACCAATATGAATATTTTTATAGCAAAATAGAATTGAAATCAGGATCCAGAATGTGCATTTGTCATAAAAATAAATATATTCTACAAACAAAAAACTGAGTTGGGTGTGTTCCTAGCATCCTTTTGAAGAAAAACTAAACTAACAATCCCTAGATAGAAATTCCACTATTGTAATTGTCTGTTTACTTAGCTGTGTTCCTCACTAATTGCTACTCTATCATCAAAGGCAGGAATCATGTTTTATTCATCCTTGTATCCCTAGTATAAATATTTGTTAAATAAACAAATGAATATATTCAAAATAAAATCAGAGTTATATTGTTGAGTTTCAACCAATTAAAGTAAACTCTAGCCAGCTTAAATTAAAAGGAGAATGTATTCTAAGAATACAGGGATATCTTGAAACTCTTAGGAAGGAGCCATATAATTAAGATGATGAAGAGAAGAAACCATGTCAGCAGAAGGGAGTTCTGAACCCTGTTTAGCCTTGAGGTTTTCCATTGGTATTGTCTAGATACCACACCCTTGATCTCTATAAGTTTATTCTAAATTTTATGTTTTTGGGGGAGAGAATCTGATTGGCTCAAAATGAGGCAAATGTCTGCTCCCTGCGTCCACTGAGGTTGAAACTGACACAGTGGAGCCCCATCCAGGGAATCACTGTGAGCTGGGCAGACATCCCCAGAAATGTCCGTTAACATGGCAGATACCGAGAGCTGGCTGACTACAGGCAGCACATTGCCACTAACTCATGAAGCAGCTTGGATCATAGGGCATACCCTAGGTAGTTCTGCTTCAGATCTTGACCCCACTTTGTTAAGACCCCTTTCATTCAACAGACACTTATATTACACCTATTCTCTGTTAGGTATCCTGCTGTAAGCTGGGGATACAAAGAAATAAGATCCTTTCTCTGTGTTTAGAGTGGGAAAAAGAAGAGCACAAATAATTTAACAGAGTATAGCATGTACAGCGATAAGAGCATTCACATACAGGGTTCCCTGCCCTGGTACCCTCCTCACTCCTACCCATGGTAGAGCTCCACTCTGTCTCCCCCAGTAGCTGTTAAAGAGAACTGTAAAAACACCAACAAAAAATTACAATTCCTGATTGTGTCCTGTGTGGGGCACCGGGGCCTAAGAAACTTACAGTAATTATACTGGAAAGGAAGGGTAATTATAAAGCAGACAGACTTCATTCCTTATGAGAGTCATGGACCATGAGGGGTCAGAGCGCCCCAGAAGTCTTCCTGGTTAACCGCTTGTGTGAAGTGTAAATGCCTCTTCTCCTTTGGTTTCCCTCTTCCCACTTCTTTCCCTTTAAAATTGTTGCCTTGTCAGGTCCCCACTTGCTTGATGCTGAGGTGTGCAAACACTCAGTCGCAGGTGGATTATAAAGGATTATGAACTGTAACTTCTTATGGCAGCTTCCTCCTCTCCATTGAGGTTTTCTGTTCTGTGAGGTTTTAAAAAATTAATATGGACTATAAAGGCCATTAAAGTCATACTAATTGGGGGAAAATTATTAAATTATGAAGGGATAACTTGGCTGATTTGAGCTAACTTGGTCCAGTTAATCATTATTTCTCAATAAGAATTTATGTGCACCCGTATTTTTAATGCTGGTAACCTTTGAAAGAGGTATGAAAAGCCATTTGCTTAATTACTGCCAAATACCCTCTGCCCTGTGAGCCCTGAATCTGGAGCAGACGTGCCCTGTTGGCTTTCCGCTCTCAGGTAGAGCTGAGCTCTTTTGTGTTATTCCATGGGGGAAACTGAATGGGAAAGAGAATTACCACTGGGAAAATGCTGCTACTTACCCACGGGTAACTGATCACTTCCTCTGTGTGCGAGCAAACTGCTGAGGAATGCATCGTGCTCCCTGAAAAACAATAGCCATCTCTAAACGTAATAGTGCATGCTCGAGGCATCTGTAATGCTGTCAGAAGAAATAGATGTATTCTTCATGCTCTGTGTCACTTTGTGGTTTTAGTTTTTCTCCCTTTTGCTCTGGTTTGGCTGGAATGCTAGGTATTCTAAGAATCTGAGAAGGTTACAGCGAGAAACGGTACCTAGACTTCATCTCTTTATTTATACTCTGCCTTATTCCACAAGAATTCTTATCAGCTTAGGCTTCTTACAATTCAACCTACTTCCTCAAGAGATCAGAAAACTGATGTTTTTTTAGAAGTGATTTCTCCCAAACCCTACAGCTAGTTAATGGTAGCGCTAGAACTGAAACCACCTCTGTCTCTTTATTGAAGTGAGAGATTGTTACATTTTTAAAAATAATTATGTTAAGCACACTATTTGCCAGGCAGTGTGTTTGCCCTAGATGATATAACAGAGTGTAGGAAGGACATGGGTCTTGTCCTTGGAGTGCTTATCTAAGGGAAAAACAGATTTGAAGCAAGTATTCATACAAATCAGTTAGGTAAATTTTGAAAGAAAACAGATCTGTGATCATTGCTAGGGTGTTCTAAGCATATAGTGGAGGTCCTGGAAGGCTTGTTTCACGAATGACATTTATAGTGAGCTATGAAGGAGAAATAGGAGAAAATCAGACAGAGGACTTGGGCGTCAAGCACACAGAGCAGAAGAGAAGAGGATGAGAGAGGGCCGTGAGGTGGATGGAGCGCGGCTCAGCTGAGAGATGGAAGGAAGGCCTGTGTAGCTGGGCTGGAGCAAAGTGAGGAAGGAGAAGAGGAAGAGGCCAGAGGTGGGGGCTGGGGCCAGATTGCCAGGGCCTTACAGTCTCCCTAACAATTTTGGACTTGATCCTAAGTGCAACAAGAAGCCATAGGAGGATTTTAAGCAGGGGATTATTATATGTCTATATAATCAGATTTATGTTTTGGAACCGTAACTGCTGGGTGAGGGATGGATTAGACAGAGGATGAAGAATGTAAATAGGGAGACCAAATAGGATGCTCTTACATTAATTCAGGTGAGAAACGATGATGCCTTCCACTAGAATAGGATGGAAAGAAGTGCAAAGATTCAAGGTAATGTTTTGAAGGTAGAGTCAATTAAGACTTCCTGATGGATTAGACATATAGTTGAGGGGTGAGAGGTTTCAAAAATGACTCTTAGGTTCCTGGTTAAACAACTGGCTGGAAATTGACTATGGAGCCCTCTGGGGACTGAGTAGGAGTGAGAACTCTTTTATTTGAGATGCTTCTAAGACATCTGGTGGAGATATAAAGTAGGAAATAGGAAGATCCAAGGCTCTGAAAAAGATGCAGGCTAACTGTGAATTTGGAAGACATCAATATTTAGTCTTTGAACTCAAGGGAATAATTCACGTAGTTGAGGTTATTGAACTAACACTGGAGGAGAAGGCTGGGTGGGGTATAAATTTAATAAAGAAAGTTAAAGGCAACAATATAATTAAAGCTTTAAAATGGGAATGGCATTGACCAGCCAATGACTCTTTTTCCAGTTGGTGAGGAGTAAAATATAAAGCATAACAAAATGGATTTGAGTGCCCTCCTACCCTGTATACACTGGACATAGAGAGCTATGAACAGTTCTGATCTTTGCGCACTAGTAAGGAGCTTCTTTGGTTTATATTGTGAAACCTAAAGTCAAACTTCACATGAATCTTGAGATAATGATATTGGTCATGCATCACAAATGGACAGTAAAGGATAGGTCTCCCACAGAACCCTGCTTACCTACCGTTTGCTAGTAACATAGTGGAAATAAGCCCAAATCACCAGAACTGCTATTCTAGGAGTTGTTTTGTGCCTGTCCCTCTGGTAATGGAGTTTCGGCTTCCAGCTGCTCTCCTCCAATTAGAATGATGACCAGTAGAATTAAGCTCACCCACCAAGCATTGTCTGTCTGGCTCTCTGCTCTCCCCGCCCGTCACTTCTCCTCACACAGTACCCCCATGCAGGGAACTGTCGTGTACAACCCATCATCCTTCATCGGGCAGAACAAAGTCAGAAGGCAAGTGAGGAGGCTGGGAGCCTTTCCAGTACAAAGAACAAAATGCTCTAGACATTAATGGGGCCTGGAGGTTACACATGCCCATATGAAAAATTTATACTCCTCGGTGCTGAAGGAGTTGATGCCTTTCCAAAATTACCCTTTGCAGCACCTGACTTACTAAGCAGGATTTGGCCAACTCGTAGCATCATCATTCTTTGTCACTAATAATTGTATCTTAGTATCCCTTGAATAATACATCTCTTTTTGTGCCTAATAGCTTTGCATGTTTGAAACCAGTGTATATTTATGTAGTTTTCTTTTTTTTTTATTCTGTAGTGCTATGTTTACTGAGAGAATGATTCTAATTTGAACCAGGAACTTAGCATTTACTATGTACTGATTCTGCCTATTTTAATGTCCACAGAAATGAAGATGCAGTCAATCAGATGGCTGTTGCTCCCTTTCCATTACCATCAAGTTCCCCATCTTCTATTGAGGTAAGGTGGCTCCTAACTAGTTCTTAGTGAATGAATTACTGGGTTTGTTATGATCATTTTTTCCAAATCTAACATTTTTTATTTTCAGTGTCTGGTATTCTTAACTCAGAGAATTTATTAACTAGGGAATTTCCCTAATTAAAATAGAAAGTATTTAAGGTATGGTTATAAGGTAATAGAAAACAATGTTAGACAAACACATTAGAACTTAACCACATGAGTATTGCCTTCCTCAGAGTTCCTTAAGATTCATTCTTTGTCCTAATTGGGCATTTCAGAATTTATTAAAAAATTCTTTTTTAGTAACTGAATTGTATCTTTATGGTTTCAAAACACTTTCATACTATGATTGGAGGTGCCTTTAAATACTTTCATCTATTGATGGAGAAATTACTAGTACAACAATATTGCTAACATATTGATCTCTTCTAGAGACAGACAGACAGATGGATTGTTGGGTAGGTAGGCAGGTAGGTAGCTGGCTGACTATATAGATAATCAGTGGAGGGATTCCCAGCTGAGGGAACACTGCACATTTTTTACTTATTGAACTATTTTTTAATTCCAAAAATGAATGCATACTTAATTATAACTAATCAAACAATGCAGTTATTAGAAGAAGATTTTATTTTCTTTTCCCCACTTTCTCAAGGAAATTAATCTTTACTGTTCAGTATCTTTCCATGCTTTTTCCTTTGCTTCTATGACAAAAAATAAACAGCTATATATGAATAATGTCTCTTCAGTAATATTTAATCATATAAAACAAATTCTTTTTATTCAACAAGTATTCAATGAATGCATATTACATGCCAGGTACTACTTGGGTATTAAAGATACAGACATGAATAAAACAGATAAGCCTCCCTGCCATGGTTCAGCTTCCTGATGAGTAAATTAACCAGCAAATACATAAATAAACTGAGAGTACTATCAATAGTGGTTAGTACCTTGCAGATAATTAAAATAGGGAATGTGGCTTGTGAACATTTTGGTTATAAGGAAAGCCTCTTGGACGAAGTGAAATTTAAACAAGATCAAAATAATAAGAAGGAGGCAGACATGCAAAAATAAGGGGGAAGAGCTTTCTCTGCACAAGGGACAAAAATAGCTCTCAAATGAGAATGATCTGGGAAACATATTGGGAGCCCCTAGAGTAGTGGAACAGAATGCAAGGGGAGAGGGAAGGAAGAGGAGGTGGGAGGGAGAGAGGAGCTTTGTGAGTCAGATAAGTAGTTTGGGTTTCTTTTGTGTGCAGCAGCACTGGAAGGTTTTTAACAAGGGAGCAAGGTGACCTGATATAGTCCACTAGGTAGAGAATGGACTGCAGGGAGGTGAAAGTAATGCGCTAGGTGGCAGAAGCCCAGGTGAGACCCCCATTGTGGTTAGATGAGGCTTTGGTGATGGAAGCAAAGAAAAGCGAGCTGATTCTTGATGTTTTAGATGTTGAATTAGACGATTGATTAAACATGGATGCTGAGGGGAACTAAAGAATCATGGATAAACGTAGATTTTGCCTTGAGCAACTAGGTGGATGGTGGTGCCATTTACTGCAGTCTGTTGACAACAGGGAGGCAGAAATTAAGAGGCTTGTTTTAGATCAGTTAAGTTGAGGTGACTATTAGACATTCTTCTGAAATAGATTCTGTGCATTAAACAGAAAACCTTTATTTTGCTTAATATAATGATCATATTTTAATGTCCTGTATTGCATATTTTTCCAATTGACAGATACTCAGATGATTTTTTTTTTTTTTGCCAGTAAAAGATACCAAAAGAAACATACACGTGCAATGTGTGCCCCACCACACACATATATATCAATCATTTGGTACTGGTGCTTTTATTTCTATTGTGTAGACTTCCCCAATAGACAGTTGCCAAATCAAAAACTATACAAGTTCAAATTTTGAGTCTGTATTCAGACTAGTTACCATCAGAAGAAGTTGTAGTGATAATGAGTATCCACCAGTAGCCATTTAGCCACAGCTTTGCCAGCACTGCGTATTTTCATTCTAAAGACTAGTGTAGGCAGTTAGCAGGGTGGTGAAAAGAGCTGCCTCAGAGGCAGCTCCTTCAGTTCAAACCCTAGCACAGCCATATGCTAGACATGTGATCGTGGGTAGTTATAGTGACTTCTTCTGTCTCCACTTACTGTAGGGAGATGACAATAGTTCCTCCTTCATAAGATTGTTAAGATTAAACATGAGAGAGAGAGAGAGAAATAAGATATCTGTATCTGTCTGTTTATCTGTCTGTCTTTCTGTCTATTTAGCTAAAGATATCTTGTGCCAAGCACATGGTAGCTACCCAATAATGTTAGTACTTAATTCCTAATTCTTTTGTGTTTATAGAATGTTGTATAAATCTTTTTTTTTTTTGGTTGGGTGGAGGTCAGTATTTTACAATAAATGTTTTCTATAGTATTGTTAGTTATGAATATTCCCATCAAAATAGTATTCCCCTTGGAACTGAATTTTTATTTTTTTTGCTCATAGTTTTTCTCAGTGCTAAAGAAAAGTGCCTTTACAATGATCAAGAAAACTACCCTGTCATTAAATTGTAAAGCTTCTGTGAGAGACAGCTTTTGTATCTTAGGGTGGGTAAAGGTATAGTGTTGGTGTCAGCATTTAGTTTGAGAGGACCATTTCTGGGGTCTCTGGTTTCCTTTGTTTCCTTTCCATCAGGAATGACTTCTGATATCATGTGTGTACTTTCTCTAGTCTATGCGCAGCCAACTGGCCTCTGCTGCCTTCCTGCTTAAAGGGCAGCAACTTAGAAGAGGATGATTGAATAGAGAATCTACTGTGTTAAACACTATCTTAGATGCATTGTTCCAAGTTCCATTTACATCCAGACCTCTGAGAGACAGTGTTATTATTTCTGCTTTACAGAAGAAGAGGCTGGTTAGAGAGGCTTCGTAGCATACCCATATGCCCAGAGGCAGCTGTGTTACTCAGCATTAGTTTCCTTATCTGCAGGGGTTACCACCAAACCTTCATAGACTTGTAAAGAGTAAAGAAAAATAATGTATATAAAGCATTTAGCACAGCTCATGGTACAAACTAAATGCTCAATAAAGTTGAACTATTTATTCAAATATATAAATATATCCTTCAATGTTAGCTACTATTTTCATTTTTTAAGTTGTGCTAACCACAGAAGTGGTTCTCATTTTTCACTCACCTGTTAAAAATTTTTTTACTTACACTTCAACATAGCAGATTCAGTAATAAATCAGAAAAACAACTTCATTATATTCTGAAAATTTAAAAGACTGATTTTATTTTTGAATGAAGAAAAGACTAATATGTGTAAAATATAAATAATGCCAATCTTAAGTTTCAAGAGTCTTATCACAATTCTTAAATCAAATTTGAGTACGCTATTATTTGCATTTCATTTTCAAAAATAATTAAGTCACATTAGCATTTAAATTTATGAATAAATAATAAATTATTTTCTTTAAAAGGTATGCTATTTGATGCTTCTCTTGCACCCTCATAATGAATTATATTATAAGGAGAGTTTTTTAGTTTCTGTCTAGACTATTGGCTTCCAATAACTGCCACCAAATGGTGAGTGACAGCCATCCTGCAAGTGGTATATGAAGTACTATATAGGAATGCTCTGGTCCCCTGACCAGTCTCTTCCCATTCACTTGTGTTCCCCTCTCACTATGCCTTTTTCCCTGCTGCTCTTTCTGCTAAGTACTTAAGCATAATTCCTATCTGACACATTGCTGAGAGAGCTAGCCGATTTAAATCATAACCAAATAGATGAAATACAGCCATATCATCATGAATTTGGACCTGACATAATAATTCAGCAAAAATGAATAGTACTTTTATTAAATACCAAAGGGATCTCATATTCATTCCTTTATTGAACAAATATTATATGTCAGGCACTGTTCTAGACACCACGGCTGTAGCAGAGCACAAAATTGCTTCCTACCATTATGAGCTAAGGGAGTGAACAAGAGCACTCATTGAATATTCAACAAGAAAACGTAGGTTCTTGTTTCAGCTCTGCCAATTGTCTGTTGGGCAAATGACCTTCGTAAAGACACTTAAGCTCTCAAAGTTTGCCTTTTCCTGTCAAGCCGGGTTAATAGCCTCCCCTGCCTGTGTCAGCAGATAGCTGTGAGGATCGAGTGCCAAACATAGGTAAAAGGACTTTATAATCCGTGCAGCTCTGTGCAGGTGTAAGGGGATGTTAGCATTTCTGCTGCTGTCCTTGCAGTGACTGTAGTATTGTTGGGGCGGCTGCGCTGCACAGCGATTGAGAGCAGAAGCTTGGCACTTAACAAGTTTTGTCAAAGATGTGGAGAAAAGGGAGCCCTCCTACACTGTTTGTGGGAATGTAAATTGGTGTAGCCACTATGGAAAACAGTATGGAGGTTTCTCAAAAAACTACCATATGACCTAGCAATTCCATTCCTGAGTATCTATCTGAAAAAAAAAAAAAAACTAATTAAAAAAGATACATGCACCCCAATGTTCACTGCAGCATTATTTACCATTGTTAGGATATGGAAGTGACCTAAGTGTCCATCAACAAATGAATGGATATATAAAGAAGATATATGTATGTATCTTTAAAAAAAAGATTAAGTTTGTTACTATGAATAGTCCTAAATAGAAAAAAAGGAAAAAAAACCCAACCCCCCTCCAATGGTCACTTTGTTGTTTTAGAATTATAAGGTGGAAGTCTGCTTGAATATCAGAATTTGTAAAATCTAACCAGTAATAAAACTACTTATTGAAACTAAAGAAAAGAGAAAAAAAAAAAAAAAAGAACATAAGCTTGGAAGTTGGACAGATCCAAGCCTGAATCTGCTCTGCCATCTACTAGCAGAGTGAACTTGAGCCAGTTAAGCTCTATCAGCTTGCATTTCCTTACTTTTCTCAAAAAGGGGTTTGATAATAATAATTCATTTTGTGGATTTGTTGGAAGAATTGAATAACGTTTATAAAAGTTTTAGCACTATCCTTGGCACACGGTAAGAATTCACTGTAGTTGTGATGATCCTTGTGTTGTCACAGCCCTCTAGCAGGACCTCAGCCTCCAGCATCTTCCACTTTTCAACACTTACCTACAATGCAGGATTCTTTTCTTACTGCATTTGTCCTCTTGCTCAATTATCTTTAATACCCGCCTCTTGCCTATCAGACCTGTGTTTCAAAATCTTTGTTTCAAGGTTGGAATTAAGGCTTTGTATTTACCTCCACTAATCAGCCTCCTTTTCTCACGACTGTGCAGTAAAGTGCTGGGTGCTCTACATACGTCTGCTGATTTCTCCTCCATGTGTCTTTTTCTCTCCACTCCTTATGCCTTTGTTCCTGTTGTTTCTTCCACCTGGGTTGCCCTCCCACTTCCTCTTTATTAATTTACAACCACTAAGGCCTTGAAGAACTGCTTTTTGAAAGCTTCCTCCAAGTTTTCTATGACTCAAAAGGAATAAAATAATATATACAGAGTAATAAGCATAACACCTGGAATATAAGTACTCAGAAGTGTCAGATACTATTCTTTTTTCAATAACTGAAATCTTTATTAAAGTCAAATAATCTTTTTAAAAAATGTTTATTGAATTATAATTGGTTTCCAATGTTGTGTTTCTGGTATACAGCAAAGTGATTCATTTATATATATATATATATATATATATATACACACACACACACACATTCTTTTTCAGACTCTTTTCCATAAGTTATTACAGGATATTGATTATAGTTCCCTGTGCTATACAGTACGGCCTTGTTGTTTATCTATTTTATATATAGCAGTTTGTATGTGAGATACTGTTGTTATGACCAACTTCATCCCACACCATTCCCTTCAGTAATGTTTACTCCTTTCATAGTTAAGTAATACTCATGATTCATTTAAAAGGTAAAAATTACCCTTTGTCCCATGTGTGTTGTCACCTGGGCCTTATAGAAAAAGAAGGACCCACAGTGGCTGTACAAAACTGCGTTCCCACCAGCAGTGAAAACAGTATGGAGATTCCTCAAGAGACTAGGAATAGACTTACCATATGACCCAGGAATCCCACTCCTGGGCTTTTATCCAGAAGGAACCCTACTTCAGGATGGCACCTGCACCCCAATATTCATAGCAGCACTATTTACAATAGCCAAGACATGGTAACAGCCTAAATGTCCATCAATGGATGACTGGATAGAGAAGATGTGGTATATTTATACAATGGAATACTACTCAGCCATAAAAACCAACAACATAACGCCATTTGCAGCAACATGGATGCTCCTGGAGAATGTCATTCTAAGTGAAGTAAGCCAGAAAGAGAAAGAAAAATACCATATGAGATCGCTCATATGTAGAATCTAAAAAAAAAAAAAAACAAACAAACAAAGCATAAATACAGAATAGAAATAGACTCATAGACATAGAATACAGACTTGTGGTTGCCAAGGGGGTGGGGAGTGGGAAGAGATAGCCTGGGATTTCAAAATTGTAAAATAGGTAAACAAGATTATACTGTATAGCACAGGGAAATATATACAAGATCTTATGGTAGCTCACAGAGAAAGGAATGTAACAATGAATATATATATGTTCATGTATAATTGAAAAATTGTGCTCTACACTGGAATTTGACACAACATTGTAAAATGATTATAAATCAATAAAAAATGTTAAAAAAAAAAAAGAAAAGAAAAAGAAGGACCCATTTCTAAATGTGTTTACCAACTAGGATTCTGTTACTTGTCCTGCCTTCATTATGAATATTCTTCATTTAAGAATGTTGGACTATAAACACCACACTAAACTGTATGCTTTTGTAGGGCCAGGCTTGTTGTCTTCTTGATCACTGAATCCTCAGTGCTTAACACACAGTACTTGCTTAATAATATTTGTGGAGTAAGTGAGTGGCAGGAATTATATTTTGGCCTTTCTACTGCATCCTTGATGCTTCATTTCAGTATTGAATACTTACTTCTTGTTGGTTCAATTCATTTTGCCACTATTTGCCGAAAGTTTACTCTGTAGAGCATAAAAAGATTGATTGCACATTGTCTCTACCCTCAAAGAACTGTGGTCTTATAGGGAAAATAAGACATGTTTGTTACTAAAACAAGGGGTCCTAAGAGATGGAGTTTTAAGAGGAGTTCACAGAAGATGAGTAGTATTTCCTGGTAGGAGACAGCTATTTCTGATGGATATATTGAATTTTAAAATATGAATATGGTTAGGTAAGAATGTAGGAATAGCACAAACAAAAACACAGAAGTAAGAAAAATCGGGGTGTGGAATGGGGAGAGGAATATAAGGATAGGTGAAAAGGAATAATAGAAGATGGGGTTGGAAGAATTAAGGTCAATAGAGAGGGGCTTAAATTTAAATCTCAGAAGGTTTGAACGTGATGCATTAGGCACTTGGAGCTGTTAAAGGTGTTCTGAATTATGGAAATGGTCTGATCAGGTCTATACTTCAGGTAGATTAGTCTAACAGCCAAGTCAAAGATGTCTTGAAGGTGGAAACGCAATTAGGAAGTTACTGCTCTTATGTCTTCTAAGAGATATGGAGGGCTCAAATATAATTGGAAGGCATGATATTTATTCCATTCCTCAACAAGGCAGCTGAATCTTTTAGAATATCTTTCTAGAAGCAAGAACCTTCATTTTTCCTTTTTTCAGGAGTTGTGCTTTTTTGAATACTAAGTGAGATGGAGCAGGGCTCATGACCAATGGAGAGGTTGATTACCCAGGGCATCCTATTAGCATAATTTCCATTTTATCTTTAATTATACACTGCCTTTCTGGAATTCTGAGTAGCCTTGAAAATATGCTTACAATAGGGGATAGGAAAAAGAAATTCAGTTTGTCACGTCAAGTAAACATAACTCTGCAGGAAGAAATGTTTGTGAATTCAGGCTAGTGATTAAACCAATAAATCATTTTGTGGTTTTTTGAAGAGAGCGTTGGATTTAGGAAATACGGGGGTGACAAAATTTAAACCAATATAAGTTTTATTTTAAAAAAAGAATTTTCAACATTTTCAATTATATCAAGGATGTATAATTGCTAGTTTTTAAAAATTAATTTTACTTAGTTAAATTTTAAATCAAATTGAAAGGAAAAATACTGTATACACTAATATACACTTTGTCATGTTAAATGAGGAAGGAGGGTAGGGAAAAACACTATGGAACACTTATCTGATCATAAATATTTTCCAATCTACAATAATGTCCTTAACTAATTTAATTTTTATTGATAACCTACTCTCAAATAAAACAAATTCCTGCTATCAAGGATCTTACTGTCTAGTTGGAAAAAACTATAGACAAATAGTGCATATGAAAAAAATTAAGTAGTACAAAAATAAAATAAACTTTATCGTCACTTTATGTAGAAGATTTTGGAGGAACCCAGAGGAGGGAGTCTGAAACTTTCAGACGGTTTAGAAGAGACTTCTCAAGTGGAGATTTCTCATTGGTCCTTTTTGGAAGCGGATAAAGTGTCTGTGTTAAATGTACAGTCATGAGCCTTGCCTTTTGCTTTTGTTTGTCTATAAAGCATAATTCACTATGGAATCTACGGACTGTGGTCTTCGCGGGGAAAGGTCATTTTCTTGGAGCAGCCTTGGCTAAGCAGGCAACTTTGGACAGGTGGTTTGAAGATCAGCAACAGAGGAAGGGAGCATGCAGCCATCCGGCTTAGCTGAATCATCTTGGGTGTCAGTGGGCCACCATCCATCAGCCAGATGGTCTTCAAACCACCGTGATGCAATTGTGCTTTGGAAATCATGCCTGCTGACCTGTTTTCCCCTTTCCATCTCTGACTGCTCTCTTTTCTAAGCTCCTAGTCAGCAGAACAGAACTCTCATTGTTTTCTTCTGTGCTTCATTTAAGCATGAAAACTCTTTTATAAACTTTAGCTCTCCTAGGAAAGTAAATACTTCAGTGCTAATCTCTTTCAATTCCAGCTTCCTTTTTACCTGACTCTCCTCTCCACCTAGATTTTGACTTCAAACTGTCCTCTATGGAGCTATCGCAAACCAAACCAGTAACTAAAAACAGAAGAAATGCTTTAGAAAGGGCTCACTGGTACAGTTAAAAAGAGCATCAACTCTGAAACTGGACAGACCTAGGCTGAATATAAAAATGAATCAGACCAAGGAAATGAATGAGGCATAGATGTTGGATTCAAGCATCTTTCCATTTCATCAGGGAGATCAATTCTGTATATACATAATTAGGATACAAATGAGAGGATGTAAGTGACATATGAAGTTCAAGTAAACTGTTAGATAAGCTTAAAGGAAGAAGAGACATCTTCCAGCTAAGAAGAAGGAAAGGACTTGTGGAGTAAGTGGCATTTAAGGAGTGGCTCTGTATGGTAAATTCTGTGGGTGTAGATGTAAAGGGTATTCTTTTTTTTGTTTTTATTCAAATCTTAAAGGATATGTAGACCATCTGCAACCTAGTCTGCCTTGCCCATGTTTTCTTAAATTTTCTAAGTTGAAGCATCAAACAGCTGTTTTCTTTCCCTCTTCATATTCATTTTATAAAGACTAAGAAAATCTCAATTTCTGTACTCAAATTGCTCAGAAATGTAAAGTTTCCTCTGATTTTTTAAACAATACTTTCCTTTTCCCCAGGAGACAGATAATGTAATTAGTAGTTGATGAAAGCCATCAGCTGACCACCATACTGGTGAAGAATCTCCTCTCATCTGGGACCAGAGAAGGTGGCTGTTTGCAGAGTTGCTAGAGAAGCCACCTATGGATTTGTTTTATAATCTAGTGCTGAAGTTACAAACATTGTTCCCATTGTATCCTCCAGTTGGATAGCATAGCATCACCAGGGCCACTTCAGGACTTTCCACAGTTTACAGAGCCAGACACACTAAGTAACTGGGGCATCAGAGGTTTTTCACCAATTAAGTACTGGTTTTTAAAAGTATAATTTGTTTCTTCAAAGTTTGTTTGTTTGTTTGTTTTGGTGTCTAGAGCTTACTGTCTAAAACGCTGAAAATCTATATATTTTCAGGCTTTATTTCTTAACTTCAGCATGTTTATTTTTTTCATTTAAAAATTTATTTTTATTGATGTATAATTAATTTATAATGTTAGTTTAAGGTGTACAGCAAAGCAATTCAGTTTTATATATTTATACATACATATATATATGTGTGTATATATATATATATATATATATTCTTTTTCAGATTCTTTTCCATTATAGGTTATTACAAGATATTGAATATAGTTCCCTGTGCTATACAGGAGGTCCTTGTTGTTTATCTGTTTTATATATAGTAGTGTTTATGGCATGTTTATATTATATGGTTAACTTCTTGATTACCCAAAATTCACTGAGAAGAGGATTTTCTATCTAATGAAATTTTCTGGTTAACAAATGCTAAAGTGCTTTTTGTTAAATCCATGGTCTGATGGCAGTGATTTTCTTTTTAAGATTGTGAATCCTTTCTCCCATAAGATTTGTTATCAACACTCAGTACTGAAAAGAAAGAATGAGAAAGGAAAAAGAGAGAAATGAACATCATTTGCCTAGGGCCTAGAGCATAGTTACCAAGATCATGTTACCTTTGGTGACAGTCTTACCTAGCTGTGAATCCTGGGTCCGCCACTTACTGGCTGGGAGTTCTTCAGCAAGTTACTTTCAATGTATCATTTTTTTCATCCATGAATTGGTATCACAGTGGTATACACTCATTTTGGTGTTTCTATGGTGACTACATGAAACAGGTCATGGACAAAGAACCTGCCTCAACAAAATTGAAAACAAAAATTATCTGTACTTGGTGTTGTGCTAGTAGACGTTTTTCATGTTAATGCGTTATTCTTCAAAGTAACCTGATGGGGTAGTATTTTTAATTTGATATTTTTGTATGTACTTTAAAACAAGTACAGTTGACCTTTTAAACATCATTTGAACTGTGTGGATCCACTTATATGCAGAATTTTGTTTTCAATAGTAAATACTAAAGTACTACCCAGTCTGCGGTTGGTTGCCGAGGAACCACGGATAGGGAGGGCCAACTATAAATTACACACAGAATTTTGACTGTGGGGAGTGTCAGCTCCCCAACCCGACATTTTTCAAATCTGTACTCAGATTTAGAAAGAAATTTGCAGAAAATTATATAATTCTAATGGCAAAGTTGAGATTTGAGTTCCAATCTGACGAATTCTAAAACCCACGCTACCTACTCTCTTGGATTTTGTTCTTTCTGGTATTTCTTATAGCTCTCTTTTCTTTTTTAAAACATGCAGTAATACGCACTAATCCTTCTATATATAATCAAACAGTGTAGAAATAGCTGGTGAAAAAATTCCCCAATCCCTAATCCTACTCCCCAGAATTTAAAAGATTGGTTCTCTATGCTTGCAGATATTTTCCCTGCATCTATACCTATGTAATGTATGGGATTTTTTTCCTGAAAAGATTGTCCTAATTTACATTTTTCAATGGTATGTAAAAATTCCTGTTTCCCTACATCATTATTAATACTGATATTCTCTTTCTATTCTCTTGTCCATTTGATAGATGAAAGAATGCTCTATCTTTGCTTTAACTTGCACTTCTTAAATTATAAGGTTGAACGTCCCAAAATCAAAACTATTTCTCTATAAACAATCCCATCTGAATTTGTAATAATCCAGGATGGTGTTGTTTTAAAATAAAAATCCAGATAAATACAATGTAGATACTCCATTTATTATCCTTATTCTCCTCTGTGTGCCCTCTGAAAATGAAGAAAATTCTGGCTAATTAACTATAAGACTTAATATATCATAATTCAATTGAGGAGACACCTAATGTGTCTTGGAATTTTAATGGGGCTTATTATTACCAGATGTCTCATTTACATTAAATAAATATTTTTAGGAATCTGCAGAAAGCAATCATCAAGAAAACAAGTACTGCATTCACTGGTTAAATCAGTATTTAAATACTGATAAATCAAGTGTTTTCCCTGTGCCGGGCAGGGTGCAGGGCACTTGAGTTTCAGAAATAAACAAGATGAATACAGTCTCTTATCTCAAACAGTGTAGCGTTGTGCAAAAGATAAAAGTCTCAGAAAGTTTGTCTCAGAAGAGCTAACTCACAACTAGCTGAAACAATGAGCAAATGTATTAGCTCTCATTGGAAGACTGCTGAGAGTAGTCTGGGCAGCAGGTTTGGTTGATCCAGTGGCCCCATTTTGTCCTCAGAGAACCAGTTCTTCGGTCTCTGTCTTTGCTCCATCATTCACAGACTCCTTTCCTTCTGGTCATGGAATGGCTGCCCATAGCTATTTGCACATCTCGCTCTCCTGTTAATTTGGGAGGTGTGGGGACTCCTTGTGGTTCTTTTGAGATCTAGGAAGGACTTTTCCAGAAGTCTCCAGCAAACCTCTCTTGGTGTCTCATTGACCAGAGCTGGTTCAGGTACCCATTCTTGACAAAATCTTTGGCAGAAAGAACGAGATTAGCCTGAAGGCAGTCAGGCCTACTCTTGGGACAGAGAGTAGGGTTCAGCTTTCTCTAAGGTGTATCTCTGAGCAACAGGATAGATACCTTAAAAAAAAAAAAGAAAGAAAGAAAGGCCTTCTACTGGGAAGGAAGGAAATAGCTGGGGCTTCTTCTACTGGGAAGGAAGGAAATAGCTGGGGCTTCTGGAGAGGAAGCAGGATCCACCACAACAGGAAACCGAGCAACTAGGATTATCTGTACAGTTCAGGTCACTGTGAGTGAAGAATGACATCTTTGCCGTTTTCTTTTTAATGTCTTATAGGATCAGAGTGGCACTGAGCTGGTTAGTAGTGAGGAGGACGGCAGTCTTGAAGTTGGTATTAAACAATTGCCTGAGAGTGAAAGCTCCAAACTGGTGAGAATCTGGGCTGTTTCACCCAATGTTCTTTTTAGGGATGTATTGTCTGTATTTTGGATCAATTGTTGTGTTTGCTTCTCTAGGAATCTTGATTTCTGAGACAGGAAGCTATTCCGTGGAGCAAATGACCCAAAGAACAGCATCATCTCCAACTTTCTTCACACTTGAGTTGTCCTGTCCAGGATTACAGAAACAATCTCTCTTTTCAGTCCTGTTTCCTTAAGGCGAGGGCTGTGCTGAATTAGTCCTAGAGGCACAGAAGGAGATGTTAAATGCATTCCATTGTTCATAGTAAAAGGTACTTAAACCCACCCGGGGGCTAGAGCATCAGGAGAGAGGCAGTTTTAGAGAATTCTCCCTCTTTGTCCTAATGTTTGATATCTTGTTATTTAATATTTATTGAACTTCTATTGTACACCAGATACTGTATTCTAGGTTCATTTCCTGATCCTCACAGTGTAGGTGGTGATATTTTCCTTTTACACATGAGGAAGCTGAAGGCTTGCTGAGAGATGTTAACTAACTTGCCCAAGGCCACTCTTGAGTATGTTGTAGACCTGGAGATTGATCTCATTCTGTCTGACTCCCAAACCTTTTTCATCATCTGCCTCTCTGTTTTGCAGCCTGGCACTTCTAGTGTTATACTGCATGTTTAGAAAGAAATGTGGGCTTTTTTTCCCCCACCCTGTGTTTCAGAATCTCAAATAATTAATCACTTGAGAGGGTCATCATGATTTTATGACAGCACAGAATTGTTCCTTTTACTTCAGGGAATTTGAAAAATCATCTGTTTTTCCTTCTCCAACTTTTAGAAAATGTACATTCAGGCTGGCTTAGATTCCATGTCCTAGGAAGTGAACTGATTCTTTCAGGCTGAATGGAAAGAGTGTTTCAGCAAGAGTGGAAATTATAACAGGTCACTCTCCCAAAACCCTACACGAGGCATTGAGAAGAGCAGGACCTACGTATTAGGACTGTTGTTCTTGAACAAAATGTTCCAAGGTTACACTGTTCAATTCCTGAAAGATAAACTGCATATTTGCCCTGAAGGGGAATAAGGAACATCAATGAATTTCAACCTCAAACATCTTCTTCCTTCACTTAAAAATACTAGTAACTTGTTCTTTTGACACTATTTCTCCATAGATAGGTTAGGGAAAAGTCTTTTAAAGCAACAGGTTTTTGAAAGTAGGGTTAAAAAGGTGAGAACACTCCTTCGCTTGCTGGGAGAGACTGGCTGTCCCCACAGAGGCTCACCTGTAGGCTGCAGGCAAAAGCCATCCTTCACCCACCCCCTGTTCCCAAGAAAGCAGCATGAGTGTTGGGGCTCCAAGTGCCAAGATAATTGAAGAGCTCCACCCTCAGGCAGAAGGACTGAGGGTACTTTTTAGAATATGTTTTATGCTGCATTTCAGCAAGAATAAAAGCCTCCCCAAACCGCATTGACTGGTACCTTTCTCCTCTCTCCTCCTCTTTTTGGTATTCTGCTGTCTCTTTCTCATCGTTTCTAATAGAATATGCGTGGTCTGGTTGATTGAGGAAAGATAGCTTGAATGTGAACAACTTTTATAGCATAAATATAAATGGCCTAGCATGAAGTACTGCTGAGGAGTGTGGTCTTGGGCAAGTTGGACCTCCCCACGCCTCGATTTCCTCATATGAAGAAGGGCAGTAATCAGGGTGTTATGCTTTGCTGATGGGCTATAAAGTGTAAAAACTTAGTAGAGTGTAAGGCACAGAGTTTGTGCTTAGTGAGTTCATTTATTCATTCAGCAAATATTTGCCACAGGCCACTGTGTTCCAGGTATTCGAGATACTATAGTGAACACAATGTACAAAATGCCTGCCTCCGTGGAGATTCATTCCAGGGTAGTTGGGGGAAGGGAGATAGAAAATGCATAAATTAGCAAATTATTATGTTAAATTATATGAAATTGCTATTTTTGTAGGGAAAAATTTCATCTAGCTCAACCTAACATACTCTTTATTATCTCATTATAAAATACGGTTGACCCTTGAAAAACACGTGGGTTAGGGGTACAGATCTACACAGTGGAAAATCCATAAATAACTCACAGGGCCCTCTGTGTTCACCATTTCTCTGAATCCACAGATTCAACCAACCTCAGATAGCAGATCATGCAGTACTGTGGTATTTACTATTGAAAAAAATCCATGTAGAAGTGGACCCACATGGTTCAAACCTATGTGGTTCAAGGATCAGCTATATTAACAGCAGTTCCTCATCACTCGCCACCATTTTATTGTTTCTGTGTGAGATCGGTGCAAACTCCCATGCATTGCTGCACCATTCTAGGATTGTTGCTGGATGCACCTTGTCAAGAGGACAGCATGTGATCTGAATGGGCCTTGATTCTTGATACCTTGGTGCGTGTCAGTTGGAAACAGTAATCTCTAACCCTCTAAAAGTTGCTTTTTTGCTTCACGTGGGAGCGTATGTCTCATCAGGCACTGCTGGCCTCTACAGGAGTGACCAGGAGAAGAAGACAGGCCTTGTTTTTAAGCAGCTTACCCTCCAGCATCAGTCAAGATAGCAGAATTTGTATCTGGAAAATCAGAGCAGGCAGAAGTGTATTAGAGAGAGAGTTTTAAGAAAAAGTTACCGAAGTTCAAAAGTGGAAGGAAAACCATCTTATTCAGGGATTATAGGGAAGGCTTCTTAGACTCTTGGCCTTTAAGGTGAACCTTTAAAGATAAGGAGGTGGTTGACTGCTGAGGTTGGAAAAAATAGAAGAAAGTTTAGCAGGTGAATCAGACAGTGTGGAGTAGCGAGTAAGGATGGGGCTTTGGTACAATGGGCAGTAGAAGTTGCACAGCAGAATCACAGAACTGAAAGGACTGTCTGCTATGCATTACAGATTAATGTATTTGTCTTTTTATGCTCAGTGCTTAATAAATGTTTCATGAACTACATGGATTCACATATAAACAAGGCGCTACCTATGAGAAACCATACTCCAGAGAGCTATTGAATTACTTCTCCAGGATTACCTGTTTTCAGAGCTAAAACCAAGCCATGAGTCTACGTGTATTCCAGTGCTTTTTTCCACTCTTCAGTTATGGTTGGCTTTGGTCCACATCTCAATAGCCCCCAAATTCACAGCCAAGGAGTTTATAATAACTTCAGTAGGTATTAGATTTCTCTAAAATATTTTTTAAAGGGAGGATAACTTGTTTTTGGACCGCGGATCGGATGGTAGTTTGTGAAGCATAGATAACGACTGTGAGAGACTGGAGGCAGGGAAGTGTCTGGAATCTATTTCAGAAGCCTAGGTGAGAGCCTGTTAAGACTATTTTTTAAGCCTTTTGAAAGGAACTTTAAAAAAAAGCTATTTGCACAGAACTTTGCAATTTGTAAAACAAAGTCTCATCTATTATCTCATTAGCCTAATTTTTTTAATATCTAATTTTTTTTCTAACATATTAGTTTGTTCGTGATCTTATTCAAGTTTATCCCCAAAATAACCCTGTGTAAAAAGTAGGGCAGGAGTTATTTATCTGAGACTTACAGATGAGACCTTAAGCTGCTTAGTGAAAGATCACAAAACTAGAAATTAGAAGAGCTGAGACTCATCCTGAAGGGTCTTTGTCTCCCTAGTGCCTTGACATAGAAGATCACGAATCCTTAAAATAATTATTTTAATCTTTTAGATATAAACTTGTGTGTTTATCATGTTGGGGGTATAATATACTTTTGAGGCAGTATAACTAAATTATCAAGAATGCAAAGATTCTAGCCATTCTACTTGGATTCAAATCCTGGTTCCACCATTTACTAGCAGTGTAACCTTAGGCAAATGGCTTACCCTCTCTGTGCCTCTGTTTCTGCATCTGTAAGATGGGAGAAAGAAAAAAGGGTTACTGTGAGAGAAAGGAGTTAGGGTAAACTATGACGTACAAGGTAGAACTGTGCTGGAGTACACTGGAATCACTGCATGAGGGGGGTTATTGTTAATGATGATGAGAATATTAATGTGATTAAAGCCTTAAGGGTTAGCCGCATAAGGATTAGCTGTTCTGAGTGAAGCATTAGGTGTAACATGGAAAACTAGGGTGAAATTTTTCAGCCCCAGAAATGCAATTGCTAATAATAATGGATAGCATTTACTGCCTGGCACATAGGCATTATTCTAAGCTTCTTTACACAGTAGTCCTGTGAAGTTGTAGTAGTACTATCCCCATTTAAAGAGATGAGGAAACTGAGGTACTGAAATGCTAAGTTACCACTAATCACCCAGTGAGGTTGGGACCAAAGTCCATGCACTTTGAGCCTGGAGCCAACACCCTAAACCACCATGCAGTGCTGCCTCTCAGAGAGATACAGATACAGAACAAAACCAAAGTCGAGGGACAGCCAGGAAGTTCCATCGGGACATTACCTGTTATTATTTTCCTTCCCTTTTGTCTAAATCTCTAACTCCAACTAGAACATTGTGGCATAGAAACAGTTAGATACTGAAATTTACCTTTTACATTGGTAAATGAAGTTGTACAGACCTCCAAACAGATGTTTCATAAAATCAAAGAAACGAAAAATTTTCAAGAAGCTGACCTATGCCAGGCATTTTCATACTGGTTCTCTTCTCTAACCCAGTGATGCACATTATTTATTAGCCCTACTTTGCCGATAGGGTACTGAGGCTAAGAGATGGCAAGTCTCTTCCTATGGGCGCACTGCAGGTGGGTCCCACAGCTGGTAGGTGGTATGGCCGGGACTCAAACCCAGTTCTCTTCGCCTCTAAACCCCATCCATCTTCTCTTTACTGTTTAGTTCACATACGCAGCCTTTCTTGGAATATTAGAAATAACACTGTGTGATCTATTTGTTCAAACCACAGTTATTAATAGAGTATCTCTTACGTGTCAATGTTACATACAGGGGATTCAGTGATGAGCAAGACTCTCAGCACTTCTTAAAGGGCTTGACATGTTCAAGGACAAGTGTTCACATCAGCTTGCTATCTTTAGAAGCTCAGCAGTTAGGTGGGAAGGAAGGAAAGAGAGAAGGAAACGAAGAGATAGTACTGTTTTCTTATAAATATCTAACCTCTGTTTTTGCTACCACCTCTGGATCTCTCACCTTGTCTGATCTCATAGTTTTCTGCTTTGATATAAAACCAGTTTATTTTTTCTTTTGTTCTTGTCTGTCTCCTTTTCTGTGTCGTTATAGATAATTATGGCCAATAAAATAATTTCAAAGCCGCTAGCTTATAACCAAACAATAAAAAGACAACTCAATTAAAAGATGGATGGGGATCTGAATGGGCATTTCTTCATACAAATGGCCAGTAAGCTCAGAAAAAAGGTGCTAAGCCTTATTAACCATTAGAGAAATGCACACCAAAACCACAACGAGATACTACTTGATATCTGCTGGGAGACTATAGTCAAAGAGACAGATAATAAGAAGTGCTGACAAGGATATGGAGAAACTGGAACTCTCACACATTGCTGCTAGATATGTGAAGTGGTACAGCCCATTTGGAAAACAGTTTGCAATTCCTCAAAATATTAAACATAATTATGATATGACCCAGCAGTTTTACTCCTAGGTAAATACCCAAGAGAAATGAAACACAAAACTTGTACAGAGGTGTTCACAGCAACGTTGTTAATAATAGCCCCCAAATGGAAACAACCCAAATGTCCACCAACTGATGAATGAATAAATAAAATATGGTATATCCATACAATGGAATATTATATAGCAGTGAAAGATATAGAAGTACTGATATATGGTGCTACAACCACATATTGTATGATTCTATGTATGGGAAATGTCCAGAGGAAGCAAAATCTAGAGATGGAAGTTAAATAAGTGGTTTACCCCCTCTATGGCTGGGGGTGTTCAGAGGGGACTGGGGAGTGACCCTAATGCATGCAGGGTTTCTTTCTGAAGTTATGAAATGCTCTAAACTTCGATTGTGATGACACTTGTACAACCCTGAGTGGTAAAACCATTGTATTATATCCTTTAGATGGTTGGATTTTATCATATGTTAATTATATCTCAATAAAAATGTTTTAAAAGTTACAGGAGGAGGAAGAAAGAGGGGGAAAAAGAATATAGATAATCCACAAACTGAAATCAAATCAGAAATTTTATTCTAGGTAACCTCTAGACTGGAAATTCTGTGATTCTGTTAAATAACTATTATATGATCCTATGCAAGGAGCTTTAATGAATAGTCTCCCCACCTTTTGGAATATTTTGCAAGTGTTTAATGATCTGCACCCTAGTAGAAAAAACCCCACTTCTTTGTGCACCAAAATGAAAGCCTGGCTTTATCCTATGCATTCTGGCTTTCTGCCTGTTAACTACACTCTGTGCTAGGCCCTGAGAAGATGCTACTGAAGGTGAACAGTCTCTTTTCTCATGATATTTACAGTCTTGATGGGAGAGCGACATCATGTACTGTCACAGACAGATTGAAATCTCAACGTTGATCAAAGCTTAAGAACTAGAGGCTTGGTGCTAAGACAGCGTATAATAGAGGGATTTGACTTTATCAGGGAGCCCCTCTCCCCCCGGGGAAAATTGAGCTGTGATCTGAAGGAGAAGCCCTTGCTACCTGGCAATGGGGCAAAGAATAAACAAAGGAGTGCGCTAGGCAAGGCCTTAGAGCCTCAGGGCATCTGGGGAACTAAAATTTACGGTTGCCAGAACCAGTGAGGTGGAAACTAAACTGGAGTGGTTGACAGAAGCCAGGCCATGCTGATGAGATGGTCGCTATGCTAAAGGCAGTGGGAAACCATGGAGGGCTTCGGGAGGTGACTCTAAACTGTAGCTGTAATGCAGCGATCAGACTGGACGGGGGCCAGAGTGGATGCTGACAGGCTAGCTGGGAGTTTACTGCAGCAATGGCCACGCAGTCTGCTAGAGACGGCGGCAGCGGCAGGACATATTCTCATATTTTGTCTTTGCAAAAATCATAATAAAATAAACAGCAAGGTAACGTATGTGTTTACTAGGTAAATTCCACAGAGAGTTGCCAATCAAAGAATTTACCTTTCTTGCTCCCAGTATGCAAACCTTCTGCTGTACGTGTGCTTTAATGCTTTCCTCTGAACACAGGTTTAGAGCTATTAAAATGGCAATTGTTACACCATCTGGGTCTTGAGAACAAGCATCATCCCAGGGCTTGGCCAGCAGCCCGTGATAACCCTGCTAGGAAATGTCCCCAGCAGATGTGCCCGGCGTTCTTTCCCCGTTTTATGACACTGCTTAGCAACGATGCAGTCTGTGTGTCAAGTGATCCCTGTCATTACAGACCTGGTTTGTGTACAGCAGCCTCAATAACATTTAGAGTTTTCAAAATTTTTCAGAATGCCTAGATTTTCCAAACTGTCTTCAGTTTTTGTCTTTATGGTTCTTTCATCATGAAGTGTAATTTCTGACCCTTGGGACACGAATAGGAAAATGGGAGTATCCCAGGCAGCTCGAGGTGGCATTCAACCTGTGGTTTCTTTGTGAAGATTTTAGATTTTACAGGGTAGCAAGATGCCTGGGGAATCATGAGTTGCTTCTAAATTAACTATCATTAACCTAAATGGGCTGTGACATGGAAATTCACACCGCAGCTGACAGTGCATTTTACCATTTCAGAGTCCCTGCCAACCAGAATAGCAACGTTTTAGCACTACTTTTTACTCTCTACCTTGATAGGCTTGATCCATATAAAATTTTTAAACGTGCTTATTGAAAAATCAGTGTTTCGTGTTATAAATAATACCCGTATCTACAAATGGCCTGATAGTACTTGTTTTCTCAGATGAAAAAGGCTGTCGGGTATAAACCATGGTCTCTGAAGTCTGAACGGACTTAGATTTCGCCTCTGCCCCCGCTAGCTCTGACTGAGAAAGTGGCTTATCCTGTCTGTTTTCATTTCTTCATCCAAAAATGGAGAAGGAGGAGGAGGCCTGCCTGTTTTTTTGTGAGGATCAAGGATGATTTTACGTGGGAAGCTCTTAATAGTGCTTGGCGTACAGTAAATGTAGCTGTTGTTAGCACCACGTTTTGTTTTTATAATCTAGGTGTGCCAGAATGCTCACTACTCAGTACACATTTCCTGGGAACCTGTGGTGTGTCAAGCTCTAGGAATGTAAAGATAAATAGTACATCATTCACCCGGGAGTTTGCCACATTAGGTCTAATGCAAAGGTCACAAACTGGTTGTCGGGACATTTTTACATAAAAATCCTGGTTTCTATTTTCTACTAAAAATGGACCAGTGTTCCAAGTTCTCCTTTCATCAATTACCCTCTTCTAGTTTATTTCAGTTCCTATCTTCCCACCATTGTCTAAGCCCAGCCTGCTTCCCGAGCACCTGTAAATTCCCGAGTACCTACATCATCCCCATCGCCTGTGGGTGGGTACCTGAATCTGCATCCCGGGTCTCCTAGCTGTGGCTGTGCACGTGAAGTGGCAGAAGGTGAAAACCAAGAAGTAGGCAGGAGCTGGTGGAGGTCCTTGTGGACCAGGATAAAGGTCTTTATACCAGCAGAAGCCATTGGAGTGGTTTTACTAGGGGATTATAATGATAAGATTAGCCTATTGAAAAAACCCTTCCAAGCTCCCTCAAGAAACTGGTAGAAAATGTCAAGGCTGAAGGCAGGGAGTTCAAAAGCTGTTAGCGTAACTGAGATGAAAGCTGGGAGTGACCTCAACTTGGGGTCTGTCAGGAGTTAGGACAGATAGAACCTGATGATTGTGTGAAGGTCAGAGCTGAAGGAGAAGGCACGAGTGGCAAGGACTCTCAGATTACGTCATGGGCAGCTAACTGGCTGGTTGGTTGGTGCCATTCACTGAGAAAAGACACAGGAGGAAAAGCAGATTTGTGGGGAAAGATGAGTTGTTCCTTCTCGTCTGATGAGTTTTAGGCATCTCTGTAAGACAGGAAATGTGATTTAATGGCTACTCATTGTGTACCTGTTCCTGTAGTAGGCATTTTAAAAGATTAGCTCATATATCCCAGCAAAAAAAAAAAAAAAAAAAAAAAAAAACAGTAATGGTAGTAGTAATAATAATACCATCCCCCATTTACTGAGCACTTATTATTTGTGAGGAATGGAACACAGCGTATTATCTCCGTCCTCCCCACAATGAAGCATTAAGATCTCCATTTTGCAGACAAAGGGACCTGCGTATTCCAGAAGTTAATTCACTTGTTCCTGGAGGCTTAGGGGCAGTAAGCACCACAGTAAGGATTCAAAACCTTATGTGCTTGACTGGCATGCCCAACTTATGCCATTCTGCCTCTCCAAGAGGTATCTGGTATTAACCCATAAAGAAACCGAGGTTCAGAGAAATCTAACTTGTCACAGAACACATAACCTGTAAGTGTAAAAACCGGGATATGAACCACTGTCAGACTCCGAAGTCTAAGCTTTCTTCTTTATCCAGATAATACTAAAGTGTTATTAATGAGACCCCATGTGGGTTCATGACAGTTTTCATTGGTCTGTGGAAAATTTAAAAAAATAATAATAATAACCAGATGGAGAGTTCTTCCTTAAGCTAAATTTACTCAGTTTAAAGAAATGCCCTTTAATTTAAGACTATGTCCTACCCAACTTTTTAGTGTTAAAATGGCTCTTCCTCTATGTCATTATGGTAGTAATACATGGTGGTAGTTGTGGGGAAAGGACTTTGAGAGGTTGCACCCTCTGAAATCACTGATATTTGACCATTTTTTAACTCATAAAATAGCAAATTCATATGCTCCAGCCTAATATTTCTTTGATTTCAATTACTTGGCAAAAAAAAAAAGTAACTCTGATCCCCAAAGTTCTTTTGAAAAAAGTTCTGGTCTGTGAAATCCCTAGAAATTGTGTCTCTAGAATCAGGAGTAACTTGCAAATGATTGGATGAAAGCAGGCAAGGAGAGAGATGAATAAAACCTGGCTGTGGTTTTAAACCTGTGCAAGTGCGAGGTTGATATTGTCACTAATTTATTTAAAAAAAAAAAAAAAAAAGGACCGTGAGAAAAAGCAGATTTGCGGGAGAGTAGAATAAGTTCAGTGTGGAATTTTAATGGAACGGTGCACCATGTGATTCCTGAGGCAGGCTCTGTTTGTCAATTTTGACTGCTGGACTTGATTAAAAATTACTCCTAAGTGTTTTTTAAAGTGCTGGCATCCAAGTTCGAGGGGAAAATAGTTTAAAATGTGTTTCTGATGATTATAAGCTTCCTTTTAGATCTTACATCTAGGCTGAAATTCTCAGGGGTAATATGCTGCTCATTTTTAAAGCAAGGCTCTGAACTGTGTGCTTAAAATCCATTTCATCCCCAGTTTGCTCTCCATCAACAACTGCAGAATTTCTGATTCGGCTATGAACGTCGATGCCGTGGTGTGACTCTTTATCTTCTGTTTCAGATCCAGTGTGAAAACTGCATCTATAGCAAGAGCGTAGACACTCTGTAGGAGCAGGAGAGAACGTGTCTTGAGTCAGCATCAGCCTCTCTTTTGTGACAGTATGCAGATTGCCAGTGGTAGAGTTCAAGTGCATTCAGATGTGGGGCATTTTTCACAGCTCATTGTACTTTATACCTTGTATTTCTGAAAATCACTTGAGATTTGCCTACATGATAAATTTCCCTTTCCTGGTCATAAAAAAAAGACAGGAGATTTACAATCAGGTGTGCTTCCTTCATAAAAGCCACGAGAGGAAAGCTCTTGACTTTTTCTTCCATTCTCTTCCCCTCTGCATTGTAATGAAGATAATATAGAGATGTGTGGGTGGCCAGTAAAGCAACCTCATGAACTCAAAGGCAGCAGAAATATAGGTACATGTTTTTAACACAAATTCACATCTTTGTCGTCTCCTAGCTTTCTTTCGCTGCCAGCCAATTTAATGGCCTGCTGTGGAGACTTGTTACTCAGCTTGGAATTTCCTCTTGCTTAGAAGGAAGATGCTTATCAGGTATCTCTGAATTGAGACAGTAATTTTACAATCATAGTTACTCAGCAGGCACAGAAAGCCCAGAGAAGCACTTAGACGTGACGGCTCAGAGCCCTGAACTCACACTTTCTTACCTGTGTCTGGTGCCCTGGCATCCAAATCCCAGAGCTTCTCAGAAATGTAGTGATGTTCTTTGAGTCTGTAAAGTTTTCATTTCTCTGGGGAAGCCTTATTTGCTGACATGATTTTAAGATATTATAACCTAAAACTTCTATTGATTATCTTTCAAAGAAAGCAGAAATTAAACAAGTTTGTATTGAAAGCCTGTTATGTCCCCAGCACCGTGTGAGCCACAGGGCACATCACAGTGAACAGGACACGTAAGTCTTACCTTCAGGGAGCTTTCAGAATTGCTGGGAATAATGGCAGCTAATGCTGTCATAGCATTTGCCATGTCCTGCAAAAGGCACCATTCTAACTGTATTAATGCGTATTTTGTATGAGATCAAGCCTACTACCACCCCCATTTTATAGATTAGGAAACTGAGGCACGGAGACACTCAACTAGTAAGTGTCACAGCCAGGATTTGAATATGACTTTAACTTAGTATTGACGAGTACTCTTGAAGGGAAAGTTAAGATGCTGTAGGAGTTTTTGCTAATGTGATTTCACCTAATCTAGGTGGTTAGGTCAGCTGGCAGGAATTACAATCTAGGCAAAGGTTGTCTTTTTCTAATGTATTCCGATGCTACCAAGTGGAAATCTCGGGACCAAAAGCAACAGTAATAATTTGTGTTTATTGTTGGTCCAATAGGCATGTTTTAAAAATGACTGAGTCTGAGTATTTGAATTTGAATTTGACTACTTTTATGCTGAGCGGCTCTCTTTAGTTGTTGTCTCAGAGTCAGTTCACTTCATCCTTCTCCGTTTAACTACCTCACAGCCTCACCACAGTGAGTTTGTTATTCTAGTAGATCTTTTCTGGGCTCCACCTAATTTGAATCAGGAGTCTCTTGGTTGCAAGTGATAAAACCTCGACTTGACCTTACAGACAGAAGGGGAAATGTATCTATAGACTACAGGTTATTTTTTACATAACTGTGGGGAAGAGCAGGATTGACAGCCTCGGGGACAGTTGGAACCTGAGGCCTGGTGCTGCTGGAGGTGACCCTGTATGTCTGTCTGACTCTCCTCTACTTCAGTCTTGCTTCCTCAGCACAGGAGGGGCATGGCTGTCTGTAGCTTCTGATCTTCTCTGCCAGGAAGGGGCTGGCTCTCTGCCCTCAGGTCCACTTTGGAAAATCCACAGGATGTTCTTTTGTGATTCAGGTGTCTACACTTGGACCAATTACTGTGACCAGACAGATGTGTTGATTACGCAGCTTTGGGACAGGAGTCAGCCAGCTTTGGTGATGGTAATCTGGACGTCAGTTCCATTATTACCTGTTATATAGGACATTCCCAGTGTTGCCTTTTCTATCCACCTCCTGAAGCTCCTTCTCTTGCTCAGATTAAGCTGTCTGGCCCACCACGCGTTTTCTGTCAGGAGCTTATAGTACTGTGCTGAGGATAACACGATGCACACAGAATGTGTCGTATCAGTTTGTTTCATGAAATGAGAAGATCTTTCCACACTCCTTCCTCAGCCTTCTTATTTAGGGTCCCCAGTACAAAGTCAGTATGTTAGAATGTCCCAGAACCTCAGCTTTGAAGGCACTAAGAGCTGCCTTCGTGCAATAGTTGGGAGATTGGCAAGTTCTAAATTTATATTTAAACAAAGGAAAGGGACTCTCCCGAGGTCACTGCAGTGGCTAGTGCCGTGAGTTTTGTTTTTCCTGTCCAGGCTCAAAATAAGCAGGCGTGACTTGTACTGACTTGTTGCGTCTGAAAATGGACTCGCTGTGTCGAGGCCGACTCCTGGGAATCTTGTGTGAGTTGTTGGGAGGAGGCGAGCAGCTCTTTCCCTGCCCCTGTGGTTCACCCCTCGGTTAAGAGCTGGGGCTGTGGAGCAAGATGTGTCTGGGTCAAGTTCCGGCTTCGCAGGTACTTGTTAGATTCTCTGTGCCTCAGTTATGTCACCTCTAGAGTGAAGATGATGCTGGAACCTCACGCACAGGTCTGTTGGCCACATCAGCATCTGAAATGTGTACATTTTACCTACAGGCTCAGTAGCTGGCGGTCGGTGCTCTGAAAGTTCTGGCAGTTACTGTTATCATCGTCGGGCGCCAGCCCCGCCCCTGGCCCAGAGCTTTACGGATAATCCATATAAGACATGGGGAAGTGTGGTGGGCCAGATGCTTTTCTGAGCTCTGATTTCATCCTTCCACATTTTTGAGGATAAGATAAGAGACAGGGAAGAAACCTAACACTTCTCAGGATTCTGCTGTCTGCCACACTTCTTGACAGATATGTCATTCGGTTGTAATTCAACGTTTCCATGATTCTTTCTCTAGTATCCATCTCACCAGGTATGTGCGTGTCGTACCTGTTAGGCTCTGTTAGTCTTTTCTCACAACACAGAGCTGGTGCACAGTAAGCACGTGTTGAACTCAACTGTGGTCTCAACCCTTCACTCAGGTAGCTGTTACTGCATTCTTGCTGTTGTGAAAATGAAGGGTCAGGGGTGATTGTACAGTTCAAGCAGTAGAGCACATGCTTAGCATGCACAAGGTCCTGGGTTCAATCCCCAGCACCTCCTCTAAAAATAAATAAATAAACCTAATTACCTCCCCCTGCCAAAAAAAAAAAAAAAAAGGTTTCCAAGCACTACTCTTGCTAATAAGTAGTGGAACCAATCCGAACTCAGATTTTTCTGGCTGCTATTCCAGTGCCCTTCCTTTTTATTTACAAGTGCAAATGATGAGGACAAATTCTACCAAGTTAGCAGTTCGTCTATATCATATGCAGACTGGGCTTAAGGCGTTTAGCTGGGGGAGTCGTCTCCTTTGTCACATTGCTGGCTAATCCGGGGTTAAACCAAGGGAGAATGGCAGACCTCTGCAGTGTCATTTTCAAAGAGAGGCACTTCTGCTCTTCCTCAGGCCATTTGATCCACACTGGGAAGGAGTAACATGAGTGGTCTCCATTTACAAGGCAGTTTAGAACTTATTCTGAAAACTCCCATGAGCACCGTCCATTGACCTTCCCAGGTCTGTCTGCTCTCTTTGTGATCCTTTAAAGTGGAGGCCGCAGGGTCACCTTCGCTGTGTGTCCTTGCTTTCCTGGCTGGCCCTGAAATCCACCCAGGTACGTTTAAGATTTAAGTCCCTGGACTTTGATGCATTCAGCACTCGCCCTTTATCAAGCTCATATTCTATTCTGCCGTATGTTTAAGAAACAAATAAGACAAAAGCAATGCTATTAGCATGTGGGTGATGCACACATAAGATTTTAAAATACATACAACGTTGCAGAAATAGTAATAAAATAAATTGGTCATGATGTGGAAGGGGCACCACGCAGGGGCTCAGGGAAGAATTCCAAGGAATGAGGTGATTTTAAAAATTGTTCTGAGTCATGTAATGTGTTTAGGAGCAAAGTTAAAAAAAAAATAGGAATGAGGGAGAGGAGTTCTGGGACCTTTCTCCCATATGGGGAAAATAAGCGAGAATCTAAATGAGAAATAGTTGTGGTCCTAAAAAATAGGTTACTAGTAGGGAACTTAGGGTACTCACAGTCATCTAGGGGTCCTAGATGATATAACGTGGTGGGGTTAAATCTCTCAGGATAGAGACCAATAGGGAATTGAGGGGACATGGTGAAATTATAACCTAATCTAGTCATAATGAATGGCTGGGCATCACCTGGTCATCATCTGTTGTGTTGTTAGAAATCTAATGGGAGCCTGTGGAAGAAAAGGTCTGTCAGTGTGCCGGCAAAAAACCAGGGTGAGGGTTTGTGATGGGGATACCAGCCAGTACGCCAGCATTCTCCAAAGGAGAAGGTGTCCTGGGCAGGTAACTGTTCCGCCATCCCTATAGCAGAGTTAGGAACATGGGTTTATCGTAAGTTGATTTCATTTGCTGTCACCATTAGCATTTTTATTAAATATTTGCTATTTACCAGGTACCAAGCCAAATGCTTTTCATTTATTGCTCCACTGAATCCTTCCAACATCTCTACTATATAACGACTCTTATTTTCTCCCATAGTATAGATGAAGAAACTCAGTCTTGGTAAAGTCAAATAACCAGCTCAGGGTTTCAGAACTTTTAAGTCGAGGAACTAGGGTCACAAACTCCTCCAACACTCCACTATACATGTCACACCTCTCTTCTCGTCTCCAGATAGCTTACCTGCCTGCCAGCTGTGTGCTGGATCTCTCCACCTGGATGTCTCTCACCCATTTACCAAGGGCCAGAGTAAACCCATCCTTTCTTCTATCCAGATCAGTCTCTCTCCGTGTTCCCTGCCTTGCCCACGCCAAATGCATGAGTTCATGCCTTAGAGTAAATCATTATATGATAATTTCCCCTGTAAATTGCCTGAACACAAAGGATGAGATATGGTGGAAGGCAGACATGAGCATTCTGGTCAATTTACTGCTGTCATCATTTACTTAAATTACTTGTCCTTTAACTATGTGTCAGTTTCACACTTGGTTTGTTTCTCTCGTAAGTCTGAACTCTGCACTGCTCCGTGGAGTCCAGGACTAATTTATCTTTGTATCTCCCAGTGTCCTTAGTGATGGCACTTTTTTGCCTCTAACTGAATATGTTAAGGGGAAAGAAATTATAATTCCAGGACTTAAACCTTGAAAGGATTTAATATTCAGTGTAAGTACAGATAACAGGGATTACTGGTATGACAGAAGAAGAAAAAAGTCTGGCTGAAATGACCGTCAGAAGCTACCTGATAGGCTCAAAGCCTGACAGATCTGAAAGGGCCAAAAAAGAATTTGGAAATGAGAAGCCTGCATTCATTTCTGGATAGAGTTAATCCAGATGGATGAATAGATCTTTTCTGCCTAGTGTTTTGGTCGTTTTTATAGTAGCCTGAAGCCCCGTTAAATACTGCTTGACTGCTGAAGTTGGGGAGTGCGGTTGAGCCCAACAATACTGGTAACTGGCTGTATCTTTTATGTTTCAGGAAGACATCTCCCAGGTGATTGGTCAAGGTGTGGTGGCTGGTCAACAGAAGGCACTGGAATGTCCAACTGACAACGTATGTAACTGACCCTTTAGGTTTGCTCTGCTGGGATTGTGTGCGTTGTAAACAGGTCCCATTAGAAAAGGAGGTGATTGTAATGAAATCAGATCCTTTATTACTCGGCAGAAAGTTATGGTATGTCTTTCAACCCTGAAGTCACCCCACAACTGTAGCACCGATCCTGCAAGGTTTGTGGACAAACCCTCTGTATGTCTCCCTGTACAACCCTCTATGCAGGTGTTTAAAAGTGAGGCATCCCTGAAAACACACTTGCACCTAAATTCGGAGAGCCCCATGTCTTACACAAGGTCATAGATAAAAAAATTAAAGTGGGAGAATTTGTAGTTCTCTAAAAATATAAATGCAATAACAAGTGTTTCTTGTGTTTTGAGTTTTACTTCTCTTAAAAAACTGTAAATTTCTGTCTGTCAAATTTTTGTACTTTTCTGGCTGTTAAACTTTTTCTTAAGTCCTGATTCTCATTGTGTGTTCATTTGTACTTTTGTGCTGCTAAAATTTACATTATTACTGTATTGCTATTTTTATATTTAAGGAACTATAGATTACTAGAGCTTACAGGAAATACATGATAATTCAAACATCACCAGAGGAAATGCCTTTGAAAAGTATCCAAAATTATATGCTAGAAACCTAAATAAAAACAAGTAGGTGTAGAAAGTACCGTAAAAATAAGGTTCAACTGAAAAAAATTCAGTTCAACTGAAAATCTCTAAGCATTTTTTTTAAAAAATTCAGAACCAGATTCTTTTAACTTTAATGTATTTGTGAATGCTGTCAGTGTGTTAGTACTTTATAGGCTCTCACCTGTCTCAAGAAATGTATCAAATATCTCTAAAATTTTATAACCATAGAATGTTAGAGCTGCGGTGAGTCCTAAACACCCTCTGGCCTTTCTTTCCCCTGTTGAAAAATGAGCACTTAGATCTAAAGACTTCTCCTTTGAGAAAACGGTTACACCCTTTTCTGTGACTGCAGAGGAGAAACGGTGCAGAGAGCAGTCGGCAGCATCTGCAGTGAAGCTGCATCACTCATCGTAAAGAACTCCCAACCACTTGGGCTCCTTCAAAATGGGAAGGGATTCCTCACAGAAATGGAATTTTTCATTCCTTAAGAATTTTCAACCAGAAGCTGACTAGTATGTTATCAGAGGACATAAAAACATTAGTAGTTCTCATTAGTTAAACTCCTAAGTCGTTCCTGGCATAAATGTAGGTTTATTTACTTGCTTTGCTCTTTAATCTTCACAATAACCTTGCAAGGTATAGAGGTATTGCCACCAATTTACAGATGAGAACGTTTAGGAGGTTGAGTGACTTACCTGTGGTCACACAGCTCATCAGTGATAGCGAACTCAGCCATTCATATCTTCTTTTGAGTAGTTGATTTCTTTTTTTTCCTGTCATGAAGATTTGATGAAGCACAGACTTGAAAAACACTGGTAAGTGTAACTTTGATATAACTGCAGAGGCTTTGTAGTTCCCAGAATTCCTCTGTAAATCTCTTAGAAACACATTTATCCTGGGTTAAGAGTCAACCAGCCCATGCTTTAACTTAAAAAAATTAATCTCAACTTCAAACAAACAAATAAAACCCCAGAAAACTTTTGCCTGGATTTCTATGGGCTGTTTTCTTATTTTTTAACTGAATTCATTTCTACCCATATCGATCACAAGCACTCCCTGCTGCTGGGAAGGTCATGATGTAGCGACGGCTGCCTCTTGTGCTCTCCTGTTTCAAAATCCACACAGCGCTTCATAAAATAACTCTGTAGCTTTCATTTAGCTTTGTTATCAATGGTATTTCTTGAGATGATACAAAGGAAAGTTGGACATAAGTGCTGTATGAGTTAAGATTACGTTCAGTTGCTGCAAGAAGTTTGTCTTTTGCATCACGTGTGGGTGTGATTAGGTTAAGGGTGATAACGGTGTTTCCACAGGGTCACGGGCCCAGCCACCTCTTACCTGGTTACTGTACTGTTCTTTCTGATTACTCTACCATCCTGCAAAATACGGCATCCATTCTTTAGTCTAAGATGTCTGCTCCAGGTATTAACCATTCCACTTGTGTTTCATCTAAAGAGAAGGGGAAGGCAGGGTCGTTCTCCTTAAGAGAGTGACCTGAAAATTGTACGGTTCATGTCTGTTTATATCCCATTGACCATAGACTAGTCTGTGGTCACATCTAGCTTCAGGGAGTCTGGGAAATGTGGTCCTTAGAGTAATGGGATATCTAGGTGGTTCCATTTTTTCTGGTAGTAACCCCTAATTTGTCATTTTTCCACTTTCTTCTTTTAAAAAAAAATCACTGAAAATATGTATTCAGAAAATCTTTTTAAATAAATGTACAGTCATTATTGAATGACGGTGATAGAAAAACTGCAGGAAAAAAATGAACACCAGTAGCATCATTGCCTAGCAGCTGTTTAATAAACACCGTAAACTTGCAGCATTCGTCAAAAACTGACTTTTAGTCCTGTCTCTTCCTTTCATTAGCTGTGTGACTTCAGATATGTCACTTGACATTTGCGTCTCGGTTTCTTTATTTGTAAAAGAGTCTTATCATCTGATTCTCAAAGTTATTCTCATGATTAAATGAATTTGTGGGTGTAAAAGTGTTTTTGAAAACTGCACAGCACAGTGCAGTTGCATGATGGGTAGTGCCGTTTTTCTTGTCGCCTACTGCATACTGCCTTGCATTGGGGCGCAGCCTTCCAGTGATGGAATCCTGAGGTGTCATTGTTCTGGAGCAGTTACCTTGATCCTATTTCTAGACTCCAGGGGCAGCCTGGTGCTTCACTGCCTCCACCAGAATCTTCCAGCTGGGGATGGGCTCCCTGGCTAACTGCAGATCCAGAAGGCAGGTCAGGTTACTACCTATATCTCTTAACTGCCTGTTAAGCAAGCATGGAGTACTTTTGATTTTCTTTAGTTTTGTGATACTAACATTCACTAGAGGTATTATCAACAAAAATTCAGAATCACAAGTTAATTTTCCAAAGCTCACTCAGCGAAGGTCTCTGTACCTTCATTGAATTACAGATTTATTTCCTACTCTGAGCTTCCATGTCTTCAGTTTTGCTCCTCTTCAATCATTCATTCATTCATTCATTCATCAAACATTTATCGAGGCCCTACTATGTTCCAGGCACTGGGAATCAAAGGTGAATAAGTGTTCATTAAGGTGACTTAAATGTAATTGGTGTACCTGGCGTTTAGTGGGCTTTGAGTAGATGTTTGTTGTTCCTTCTTTCCCCTCATGTTGCACAGTTAACCTACCTCATGTGTCTTTGACTATATGAATGTGTCCAGAGGAGATGGGCAGTCAGAACATCTGTAGCACAGATTGTTTTTCATTGTGCTCAGCACAGATATACAGACTTCATGCTGATTTCATCATGTGAAAATGCTTCCTGGCCCCCGCTTCATACACAGACCACAAGGATAGAGTAGCTTCAGCTTTTATCCTTCTTCCCTTCCTTAATCCATCCTTCACCAAAGCATTTCAGGTGTAAAGTTACAGAGGGAAGCATGGGGATTGGGATAAACATCATCCTAACTTCCCCTTGCCACCCCTCCAACTCTAAGTTTTCAAGAGACATTATTGGAGTGCACCACTGTTCTGGTGACAGTACACCAATTTTAAAGTCTTTTCCTCTTGTTACCTTCCTCCTCTCTGACATTCATCTATTTGTCCTTCCTTTTGTAGGTTGGCAGCCAAATGAAACAGCAAAAATATTCGACAAAAGTCTCCTTTGGTTCACAAGAGATACCTTTAGCACCAAATCCATCATACCATTCGACAGATACAGACTTCACAGGCTATGGTATGAGTCTTTCTCTGAGCAGAATTGAATTGATTCATGAAACCTTAGAAAAAGAAGGGACCATGATGTTCTGAAAAGAGCTCTGAACCAGGAGTTAGGAAGCCCGGTTGGCATCCTGGCTCCACTGCTTGAGCTTTGGGACTTGGGTGGGTCACTTTACTTCCACCACCATTTTCCTCATCTCCACCAATGGGATTGACTTTTATTTATTGAATATAAAATTTCTAGAACAAAAATGTCCCTCAGTAAATGCTACTTGAATCTGAGGCTTCCGAATTATTCTCTAATCTCTCCAAAAGATTGTGTTTAGTTCAGGATTAGTATCTCTTCAAAATCATATTGAACCAAATTGTTAACCTTGCATATGTTGATGTGAGCTATTTAAAGACTGTTAATTTTCAGCGCTTGAAGAAATTGGTATTCACTTTCTCTTTTTGAATTCCTGAGTTGAATTATGCTGACTAATGGTTGAAAATAGAACTTCAGAATGAATAATGAGTATTTCCATTTTGCTTTTATGCCATATAAGCCAGTTTTTTTTTTTTTAAAGGACTATTTAAAACGCCATGCTCACCAACGATAAAGCATAACCCTGCATGAATTTAGCAGGCCTGTCACCTTTATGGTATTTGTCTTTTACATATTTTTTCATCAATGTTAACTCAAAAAAATTTAGGCAGATATTATTCTAAAGCACTGGAGTTTTACTAAAATACTTGAGGAATGTGGTCAGGAGACTATGACCTCTGGGTCACATTTGGCCCACCGTCTGTTTTTATATGGTCTGCAAGCTAAAAATGGTTTTCCACATTTTCAAAAGATTGTAAAAAATCAAAAGAATACTTCATGAAAATTATATGAAATTCCGATTTCAGTGTCCAGAAATAAAATGTTACTGGAACACTCATTCGTGGGCGTGTTGTCCGTGGCCTCTCTCACCCTCTAAGGGCTAAGCTGAGAAGCCGCACCAGAGCCCATGTGGCCTGCAAAGCCCCAATGTTTCCCACCTGGTCTTTGACCAAAAAAGTTTGATGACCCCCCCCCCACACACACACACAGACCAGTTGAGTTTTGATAATGTGGATCCCACATCTTTACCTCAAGAACAGAAATGAAATCATACCACAGTTTAATCTGTGGAAAGCGTATTCATTCGGCCGCCCACTTACAGAACATGGACTGAGGGCTTGGGAGGAGTCAGCACTGGGCTGGATTCCATGAGAGAAAGAAATGCTGAGACTGACTCAGGACTGGCCAGGGTGAAGCAGAGGTAGAGGAGGGAAAGAAAGGCTGCCTCCAATATATCATTCTGTGTTTCTCCTCCTCACTCAAGAGACTAAGCTAGTAAAAAAACAAATTTCTTCTGAACAGCACAGGGAAGTATATTCAGTATCTTGTCATAACCTTAAATGAAAAAGAATATGAAAATGAGTATATGTATATATATCTGCATGACTGGGACATTGTGCTGTTCACCAGAAATTGACATATTGTAGCTGACTATACTTCAGTTAAAGAAAGTTATTTTGTTTTAAAAAAGAGAGACTAAGCTAGTGATTTACGTAAGGAGAACAGACTTTTTCAAGCATCCATAAAACTGCCACTTGTACATTGTCTTTATTGTAAATCAGTGGAAAATGTAGCATGAAATACGTATGTTGTGAAAAGATCCAGAGGCAAATTCGGTTTACAATTTGATTCTTCTAATAATTGTTACTGAGGTTGTATCACTAAACTTTTCACTGTTAAACAGGAGGCCATTAGATTAATAAATTCCACGTGCTCAGGAGCAGCACTTGTAAGAATGTGACACTACACCGGTCCCTGGGCTGGGCATCTCGTGCGAGCTGTTTATTTAATTCCTAGAACAGCCTCTTAGACAGTGGTTACCTGCATTTTTCTGATGAGGAATGAGCCTCAGTTTCACCCATCTCTTGGAACCCAAATCCACTTCTGCCCCTCTCTAAACCTTTTTCCTTTTATCACAAAGACAGTGATCATTGCTTAGAGCAGAACCCCACAGGCTTACCTAGGGCCTGTTTCCTTTTCTTTTATACCAGGGATCAGCAGACTTTTTCCGAAAGGAGCCAGATAATAAATATTTAAGGCTTGCAGGCCATGTGGTCTCTGTTGCAGCTACTCAGCTCGGCCATTAGGAGCCATAGACAAGATGCAGACCAATTAGCAGGGCTGTGTTCCAATACAGCTTTATCTGTAGACATTAAAATTTAAACTTCGAATAATTTTCCATGTCTTGAAATGTTATTCTTCTTTTGATTTTTTTTCAACCTTTTGAAAATGTGAAAGCCATTCTTGGCCCTTGGGCCATGACTACTGGCCCTTGCTGTACGGGGGTCTGTGGATCTCAGCTTGGCCCCTGTGCATTAGCTGGAGCTGACCAGCAGGTGGCGCCCCCTGTTATCAGCCCTTTACCAAATTATATTACAATGTAAGAATCAGTACTCACTTGTTTGATACAATGATCAAACTTAGTCATCATACGAAAGATGACATTCTCTAGAAGCTATTATTTGCAGGAGATTCTCTTGAAACTAACATTTTGAATGTTTTGATTTTTCAATGGGTTAGATTTGACTAAAAAATGCATATATATGGAATTTATGCTAGAGAAATGGGTGTTATTAAACATCTTCTCTTAGCCTGTAAATACTTTTTCCTCCCAGTTTTTAGAAAACCCAGTCTAAACAATGATTTTTAAATGTAAACCTTTATAAAACAGCAGTAACTCTTTTAACAAGCTCTTTAGTTATGGGCCCAGCTATTAATTCTACAGTGTTATGTTTATAACACATTTTTTTTTTTACTATGTATATATTTGGGGATAATTTTTAGGTAATTGTTATTTTCAGTTGCCTCATACTTTACTGACTAGATCCTTTATACATCTTAATTCATATATATGCTCTAATTGACAATATTTAAGTGCTGTTTCTTAATTGGTATTTTATAACTGTAGATCGGAATTTATGCCAGTCTTTAGTCTCATTATAACATATACCTATATGTATTTAATCATGTAATCAACTTAAATTTTTCCATACCAGTGTGTTTTATGATTTTAAAAATGTCAAGTATAATTAAAATGGTTGATTGTGTGGGTGGGGGGTACCATTTTCACTTTAAGTGCCATAGGAATGTCATGTTTCACCCCTAGGAGAATGGGCAGTAGGGACCCAGCTTTTCCCTTCTTAGTGCTTGGCAGGAGAAGAGGGAAATGATAGCACATGCAAACCCCGCACCTTCCGAGCCGTAGAGTGTGCAGGCTGAGCTGTATCTCCTGCTTGCCGGTCACTCTGTGTTCCATCCTTCTCCAGGTGGCTTCCAGGCTCCTCTATCAGTGGATCCTGCCACGTGTCCCATTGTTCCCGGCCAGGAGATGATTATAGAGATATCCAAGGGCCGTTCAGGGCTTGGTCTCAGCATTGTGGGAGGAAAAGACACACCCTTGGTAAGTTTCTAGAAGTGAAATACATCCACTGTCACAGAGTTAGTTGCCGAGCCTCATTATGGCCTTGTGTCACTTCTATGGAAGACTTGGCTTTTTCATGGTATGTAAGTGTGTGAACTATTCTCATTGTGGTCATTATCATCATTATTATTTAGTGGAATGCTATATAAAAGTATACATCAATTATTCCAACCCAAAAATTTAGGCTTGGCTTTATGTTCACCATGTCCATGTCTACTCGTAATTTTTTTTAATTGGTGTAGAATGTTAGTTTTTACTTGGATGATGAATCTTTGGTTATTCAGTACATTTTGATTGTCACTAATTAACAGTGCCATTAAAATGTAAAAATTCCTGGGTTTTGATTTACAAAAATGTGATGAATCCATGCATATGTATTTGCATAGGTAATACATGCACATTATTCAAAGTTAAACTGACACAGAAGGATATAAAGTAAAGGATAAATCTGCCTCCTACCCTTTTGCCCTAGCCTTGCCCTCCAACCCCAACCCCAGCCCCAACTAGGGCCTCTCCCTAGAGGCAATCAGTCTTGCTAATATCTTTTTAAGTGAATATTTTGGTGTTTCTTTGGCTCATTCTGTTTGGTAAGAAGTAAATTGTATATGCTAGATTTACAGATAAAAACAAGTATAGTATGTTCAATTAAATAGTTCTTTCCATTGTTGACAGTATAATGTTTCTGTTGGAGAGGTGGGTTAGGAGACCCTGTTCTATTTTTCTGTAATAAATATTAGTTCCCTCAGGCGCTGGGCAATTCAAGAACAGCATATGCTGCAGAAACCTGGGTCTTAATGCCTTCTGCGTGTTTCCTGGCCATGATCCTTCTCTCTGCTCCTATCTGGCCTGATCTAGAGAATCCTAGTGTTTAGTTGTCTCTACTAGTGACACCTGAGCCTGGATGTGCTCGGGGCTGGTGTCTATTTTTTTAAAGGACTTTATTTCCTTCAGCTCGATTAACGTATTGTTAAAACTTTTCTCCAGGGTTCAGGATAATTTATTTCCTGAATTATTCTCCCTTTGCCTGTGCAGGCAGGAACTGCTGTGTGTGGCTTTCCACATACACTATGATGTTTTCAGCAGCTCGGAAGGACCTGGGAACATCTGGAGTTCACCAGCTCAGCAGCCGGCCTTAACTCCCAGCCCTTTCATGGGTCTTTGCCTCCTTAAGGCCCTAGAACTTTTCTTCATTTTCTGTTGTCTGGCTTGGAATGATGCTCTCTGTTCAGCTTTTGTCATTGAGGGAAGGGGCATACTCTTCCTTAGAAGCTTCCCTTCAAGCGATTTGGTCTAGGTTATATTTTCAAATTGTATTTTTAATACCGCCTTCCAATTATGTATGATCTGGTCTTTAAACAGTTCATAGAAATACTTTGACCAGCCTTCCAGCCATCCAGCGGGCTCCTGCTGTGTGCAGGAGGTGACACCACCCACATAGGACCAGACTGGTGTTACCCAAACCCACATACACATTCCAGCCCCTCAGACTCTGCTCACCTCCCCTCAGCCTGCTCTCTTCCTGCCCCCTCATCAAGGTCCTGTCCCTCCTCTAACCCCTTAGGGGAGGTTTCTTAACCCCCCAGAGTCTATTAGTGGGGACAGTGTGGCTAGGAGGAGCAAATAGAGGACCTTAGCCTGGTGCTTAGTACATAGTAATCAATTGCACGTGACTTGTGCCTTCTCCAAGCCTCTGTTTCCACGCCTGCTAAGTAAGCTTAATAATCCCAACTCAGCGAGTTGTGGTGAGGCTCAGAGACCTTATAGAGAGTAGAAAATTCTCTGCATGTACGTATGTATCATTGTTCTACTAAGGCTATTGGGGTAGTTTTCAGAAACTACTGGCTGGCCCTGAGCACTGGGGACGTCTCACTCCCCTGGCCTGTTGTCTCATTTTCCCAAAGAGATGTTCTTGAATAGTAAATAAACTGAATTTGGATAAAGTTATGTTTGAAATGAACCAGAGGGATTACATTTTAAGGAAATCCTACAGTGAATTCTTTCATAAAGAAAAAGTCGCCCTCGGATTTATTTTTTGTAAATATAAGCCTCTTAATATTGCTTAAAATAAGATGGAACTAGATTTCCTAGAGGAAATTAGACTTTAATCAGCATGTCTGGCCTAGCTGAATGAGTTTGTTAGCTGATTTTTTTTTTTTCTTTTGCTGTTGTCAATATGATTTTGCTTTGTGCAGGCTGGTGAGATGTGCCTCACTGCTCTGGGGTCTTTATATGGCCTGCGTTTGTTCTGCTGGCCACCAGCTTGAGGGCTTCTGCTGCTTGACGTCACCTCCCGCATCCTGGATGGGAGGCTGTTTGCGAAGTGCTATGCTCTGCTTCCCTTGCCACCGTGAGGCAGCGAAAAAAAAAAAAAATTTCCCGAGAACATCTTGAGGTTCATAATATATAGTTCTGCCTTGTGCAACTGTAAATCCCATTGTCCTTGAGAAGGATAAGCACCACTTAAAAATGAGAAATGAGACACAGCTTTTATTTCCTAACCTCAGGTACCTCATCAAAGGCTGTGAGTTAGACTCACGAGTCATATATCGGCGTGTTATTTTGGTGAAGCTGAACAGCACCGGGGTGGAAGGCAGCTTTAAGAAATAAAACCATTTTTTATCACCATGAGGATCTTCTTTTTTTCCTTTTTGTCCCTTCTCCACATTTTGACATGGGACACACAGCCTAGTCGACACTCCAGGTCACATTATCCAGTCAGGTCCTGGGAGTGCATCCAGACAGCAGGAAGTTGGCAAACAAAGATGAGAGCATGTGAAAGGCAATGGTGGGCAGTGTTGAGATCCTCTGACAGAAGCACCTTTTGCACTTTTTACTATGTGGCACATCTTTACTTCAGCTCTGGGGCCAGGAAAGAGCACATTCTGAGGGCTGGTGACCTTTCTTAAGCATTTACCCCAACCCTTCTAGTTAGGGTTTCTGTGCCCTCTTTGTTGTGCATCCAACTGATTTCTTTCGCCATCTTGAGAGGAACTGAGCCTCTGGAAGTTGGTCTTGACACCACATCAGTCTTACCTGCTATAAATAGTTTCTCTGGAGCCAAGACAGATGGTTTCTGAGATCACAGAGGGAGATCTCACTTAGCATCCCACTGTATTTGCAGACAGTCATCTAAACAGACCTCTTAAAATACCAAGGTAATGCTGAGGGTGAGCCTCTGGGGAAGGTTTACGAGCACACCTGGACCCAATCCTCAGTAACAGGCTTTGCCTCTTGTATTAATCATATGGTGTGCTCCCAGGTCTGCTTTTGGTGAATGTGGCTCTTCTGTGATAGGATGCATGTGTTTGCTCAAAGGCCACCCTTTGCTTAGAGCTGAGGATACAGAATTGAGTGAAATTACCCTTCCTTTAAAGAGCTCACACACTCACTCAAGAAGATTCTACTGCCTTTAATGTTTATGGTCTAACAGAGGGGATCAACCAATGAAAAACCATAATAGGGACTATTAAAATAAGGACCTTCTCTAGAAAGTAGAAAAAAGTAAAGCTATAGTATGAACTTTTTTTTAAACATTTTTTATTGTAGTATGAACTTTCTAGATTTAATTAATATAGGCTCGTTTTTACGTGTTTCTCGTAAGCCGGCATTTCAGTTCATTCGGGCTGCTGTAACAAAATACCACAGACGCGGTGGCTTATAAACAACAGAAATGTATTTCTCACAGTTCTGGAGGCTGGGAGTCCAAGGTCAGGGGGCCAGCATGGTCGAATGAGGGCCCCCTTCTGGGTTGCAGGTTTCCCGTATCCTTCCCTGGTGAGAGGAGGAAGGGAGCTCTGTGGGACCTCTTTTACAGGGGCACTCATTCCATTCATGGGGGCTTTGCCTCATGACCATATAACTTTTCAAAGGCCCTGCCTCCTGATACCATCACATTGGGCATTTGGATTTCAACATACGAATTTGACGGAGACACACAGCCAGGATACCACATAAGGCACATTGCACAGAAGAGATAGTATATTAATTCATGTTTTTAAAATTTCCTTCCATCTACCTATCTAGCCATCCTTTCCTTCTGTCCCTCCCCTCCCACCCCCTTTTTGGTCTTGGAGTGGTAATTTGCATGAAATCTTGCGGCTCAGAAGCCAAATGAAGGACCAAGGACTCTTAGCTCTCAGGATGCTTGCACTATATTCCTTGCACCTGTCCCTGTATCCCTCAATGCCCCCTTCTCAGAAATGTTTGCTTGCTGACTAGAAGTTTTATTTGCAGTGTCCTTAGAAGTAAAATATAGCTCTCCAGTGTTGGTTATTAGGGTTATTTTATTATCAGCCTTGGGAATTCTAGAAAAGAGAAAGAAAACTTAAATATTTTATTTTAGAGTGTTGGTAGACTTGATCTGTTCTTGGGATTGAGCACATGAAATGGAGAAAGAATGAGGAAAGGTTCTCTAGGACCCTTGCTCTGCATGTTACTTTCTCTGAGCTCCATGGTCAGAGGTCCCAGACTATAGACAATGCTTCTGTTAAGCCCAACAGGCAGCATAGCAGAGTAATTCTGCGGATTCTGTGGCATCAGAATCCCAGATCTTTAACTGTGGGGCGTTGGACAAGCAACTTAACCCTAATTAAATCTGTTTCTTCCTCTGGAAAATAGTAGTGATGACCCAATCTATCTCTTAAGGTTGGTATGGAGATAAAAAAATATAAAAGACTTTCCTAGTGCCTGTCTACACTGAGCTCGGTTATTATTAATTATTATTAAACATTCAGCTTAAAGTCGATCCTTTGGTCCCTTCATCTATGTGTCTTTAGTATGTTCCCTGCACATTGAGAAACATAACTTTGTTTCTAGATAAGTAGCAATTTGTTTTTCAGCATCAACTTTTAAAAAGTGATTCAGGTACTGTTCTTAATATGTAAGTAACAAGCATGATCTCATTTAATCCTCACAACAATCCTACAAGAGAAATAGTAACATTATCCCCATTTTATGGATGAGGAAACTGAGACACAGATTATTTATGTAACTTCTCCAAGGACCTAATACTAGCAGTTGGTCCAGTTGGGGTTTAATCTGACTCAAAAGCCACACTCTTTGGGCCCCTTTTCCAGCACTGCCACTATCTGTAAAAGGGAATTATCCCACCAGACCCTGAGCTCCTTGAGAACAGACGTGTTTTATGTTGTGTCTTTAGTACCCCCATATAGCGCCTTGCACACTTAGAAATATGACTCTTCCCAGCCTCACTGTGCTCACACTGAATTCTAGCCATGCCGGCCTCATTCAGTTCCTTTAATGAGTCTTGTTCCCACCTGATGCAAGGCTTTTGCACATGCTGTTAGATCTGTCTGGAGTACTTCTCAGTTCAGTTTTAAGTATAACCAGAGTATTTTCATTTCTGGGCATGATTACGTGGTTGACAACAACATTGTTGCAACCACATTAATCTGAGTAAGAATTGAACAGACTAGAAAAGGAAGGACCAGAAAGGACAATGATGACTTTCTGCAAACATGTAAGGTAACCTCCTTGTGGATGAAGGATGAGAACAATTCAGGTGCTCCTAAGGGGCTCAGTGAAAAACAGGTTTCACGTTATTATGAGAAAGGACTTTCTAAACATCAGCTGACCAAAGATGGAGTGAACTGCCTGGGGATAGTGAATGCCCCATCTCAGGAAATGTTTTGACAAAGGTGGGCAGCTACTCTGCGAGAATATTACTATTATTAGACTTAGTTTTGTAATCAAGGGGGAACAGTTGCAACTTTCTTTTTCAAAATGATGATGGTGTAAGAAACTTCATTCCCCTCTCCTTTGCAATCCTGTCTCATAAATTTCTTAAAACTTCAAAGTCCTGAGTTTTTTAAACCAGACAATAAGGCATAATTATTATTCTGTTGTTTTGTTTTATGGAAGCTACTGATTGTTACCACTTTTGGAAAGGAAAGTTTGTAAATATAAGTCCTAGTTGCTGTACTGGTATTCTTCTGGGTCTGGAGATAAGCCTTGTCTCTTTGCAAGAGGGAAACAGGTAGACTAGGGTATTTGTTCTGTCTTTATATTCTTGGTACCATCTCATTGTGAGTGAGGTCAGTGAACTCCAGGATTGTAAGATTTAGGTATTCCTAGTATTAACAAGGCCTGGAATGTCAGATTCAGAATCTTGTCATTTCTCTCCAAGTTGCACACCGGTATTTTTTTCACCACCTGATTTACTACTAATTTAATTCATTGTTATTAAACAGAAGTTCTGTAGGGGAGGTACATTAGCAAAAAGCATCAAGGTCAAAGGACTCTCCCATTTGGGCACTTTGTGGCGAAGTTCATCCATCTAGAAGCTGAAGTGAAGAACATCTGCCCTGCAGCCATATCCGTAGGTCAGACTCTGAAGTGAGCTGACCTAACACTTCACCACGTTGGGAGCTATTGTTTAGCTGTCACTGCTTCCAGTCACTTAACTGCAGGACTGTAGCAACTTAAAACACTGGATATTTTTTAAAGTAAGCAGAGGAGAAAGCTTTTTACATTTGATTAAGTGTTTTATTTTGCTATTCCCCTTCAAATGAACTTTGCACAGTCTATTTCATGAGGAGTGTGGTTTGCTTTGGCGTGGAATCCCCCAAAGCCAAGTTCCTTTTATTGTTATTGCTTAAGTCATATATTTTTATACAAAACATCTTATTACCTTAGATTTATTTTAAATCAAACCAGAGTTTACAAAAAGTCTATGAGTCACACTGAAAGAATGTTAACGAATAGTGCCTCTGAATTTCCAGATTTGGGCATTTCTGATCTTAAAGAATATGACTGTAAGCAAAAATATTATGCAAGCTGAGTAAAATTTAGATAAATAAGGACCAGATGGAACTATAGGGACTTATAAAATATAATACAAATATTATCCTATTTCCTGAAAATAAATCTATATTTCAGTATGAAAAATTATATTTATATTGATGAGTATCAACTTTTTGTTAAATCAGACTTGGCAAGGGATCTCCATTTTAAGTAAATATAAAACAGTTTCTGAACTTGAGAAGGGAAAGCTTTTCAAAATCTTAAAATGTGAAACATTTTTATATATTCGTAGCAGTTCTTATAGTAGCTGTTTTATTGGTGTGATTTTCATTCCACTTTTTGGTTACCTGTAAATAATGTGCAGGAATTTGCAATCTCTGAGTTTGAGTTTTTGGATAGCTTACATAATCCTTTGCTTTAAAACACACACACACACACACACACACACACACACACACACACACACACACAGATTTGTGTCATTACTTTCTGTGTAACTGATCATTTAATCCTTACTTTTACTTTTATGTCAAAAGAGCTTCTGTATCTATTGCTATTTTAATGCCTTCTTATGGTGTCTATAGTTTATTACCTGAGAATATTTCAATATTCCAAAATAACAGGTACTAAACTTTGTGATCAGTTTTCTTTCTCTTTGAAGGACTTGGTAGGTGCAAATTTTCATACATTACTTCAAGCATATTAGAATAGATGATTGAGATTAGAATATATAGACTCTTTGTTCCTTTTTCAGCAGATTTTATGGGGATTAACTAAAGTCTTGACTGTGTTCTGAGATTCTTAGAAAATCGGTGTAGTGAACACTGTTTAATAGTGAGCAGAGTATCCACATTTTTAAAAGTATGATTCCAAGTGTGGTAGATAGTTCCTTTGATTCTTGCTGACTTCCCTTATGTAACTATAGCCCTTCAGGTTTTCTCAAAAACTGCTGAGAAAAGCAAATCAAGCAACTCGAGATTTTTCACCACTCTGCTCATGTCCACAAATGATCATGAATGCACCAAGAGCATTGATTTGGGAGAGCAGGCAAATTTGCAAATACAGAAGCCACAAACAATGTTTGAGCACTTAATTGAAACAGAAAAATCAAAATATATAGGAACCAGACTCCTGTAGTCTGCTTTACATCTTGTTGGCATTCAGATGGTCCATGGCTTGAGAAAAAATAACCTAAAATATCCTTGTTGCATAATCTTTCTTGAAAAGAAGCAGTCAGTTATATTCCAGGATCATCTTTATAACATGAAAATTAAATTTAAAAAAAGGACCAAGACCGGTGTCATTCATCCTTAGAGTCAAGAATTTTGACCACTCTGACATACATGTATTCCTTCCCTCATGTACCGGATGTGCTGCTTAAACCTTAGGTATAACGCATTGGGAGCCCTCATTTGACGCCATTTAACGTCTGTTTGGCTGGCACTTTGACATCACGTACATAACCTTGTTTCATCCTCAAACTCTTAATACGTAGGGTTATTACTTCTATTTCACAGAGACAGAAATACTGGTTCAGAGAGGTTGGTTAACTGAACAGAAATATCACAAGCTATGAGAAGTGGCAGAGGTAAAATCTGAACACAGGTTTATGTGACCATAGCCAATACTCTTCCCACCATCCACTGTGCCTTCCGTTGTTTGTAGGCTGGAAAATTCCTCTGGTAGACGTGATAGAGTCTGAAGTAGATTAAAATTGACCATAAATTGTGTGCCGCTCTTTTCAGATTCCTTGAATTTGAGCCTTCCCGTTGACTTGCTTTGACCAATAGTAGTGAAAGCGGCATGGTGTGGCTTCCTTGGCTTCTAGAGGCCTTGCAACTTATCTCTTGTCCTCTTGAAATACTGCCACCTTGCGAACAAGCCTAGACTGGCCTCCTGAAGGATGACACACCGTATGGAGAGAGCTCTTGGAAGCGGAGGGACCCTGCCATCCCAGCTGAGGCCCCAGCCAGCATAACTGCCAACTCATAGGAGAGCCCAGATGACACAATGCAGAGTAGAAGAACTGCCCAGCTGAGCCCGGTGCCACCCTACAAAATTACCAACAAACAAGTGGTTAGTTTGGTGTTTGCACCACTAAATTTTGCAGCAAAGATAACGAATACGGTCTGACCCAGCCCCCATAGCTTTCTGATCTCTCTCAGCCTATGCGAGGTCGGATTCTTCTGGTCTGCCGTTTAGAAGGAGGTCTTAGTCCTAGGCAGAGCCTAAGCTTCTGTGTAAAACAAAGGCTTTCTCTCTCTTGCTCTGCACATTATATGGGTTCATAGAGGTCTGAAGTTTTAGAGCTAGAATGACTCTAGAAGTCATGTCGTTCAGCTCTGTGCTTTACTGATGTTAAGTGTCATAACAAAGTGGTTGGGCTACCTACAGAGCCGTCAGAAAATTTAAGTCCTCTCACTCGCTGTCCTGGGTCCTTCTTGCACACTCTATTACCTCTTTTTTTTTTTTTTTATTGATCACTTTTTGCATCAAAGTGCGAATCACATTTTAATTGAACCATAATAGGGAAGCTCAGTTTTTAAAGAATATGGTCACAAAGGAGTTAGGATAGAAAAGAGTCATGTTCTAAGACACACCTCCCTTTATTTATATAAATACAGTTTGGAGCCTGTCAGTTTTGCTCAAAGTGAGACATACTTTAACAGTTTTAACTCACTTTCTTTTTAAACTCCCTAATGGGAATAGACATCACAGATCAGTAACTTAATACATCTACATATGTTTTTAGTGTACAGTTGAATGTAGTTTTGGTTTGCACATTTTGCCACCCCCACTGCATTATCACCTCTTATTAGTTTGGCCTTCCTGCTAAGAAAATAGTCCACTGTATAGAAGACATGTCTGTATGATTTCTGAACACTGACAGCCACAGAGAGGAACTTTATTAAGTGATATTTAAAAGTAGCATTACTCCTCTGAGGCTGCAGATCTGAACCATGGTTTCTTCCAGAGGGGGAAAAATGTCCATTTTTATGTAATGTTTTTGATACTTCTTTTTGTCTTCACGGGTCTTTCTTGTTAGGAGCAATTTTCTTTTCCCTGTAAAGCAGGGAAAAAAGACGTAACACTGTTTTTGGATCATTGGTAAAGAAGTTTTCCACCTAAATGTGAACTTCAATATGAAACTTTTCCGTGGTTAAAATATCCCTTAGGAGTGGATATGGGAGCCTTTATGACTATGGCAAAGACTGGATTTAATTCCAGAGTCATCCAAATTAAGCAAAATGTGCCTTAAAGCAGTAAAATTAAGCTCTCTCTCTCTATATATATATATAGTCCTTTGTAGTGTCTATCATATAATTATTTTATCCGTGTTTCATCCTAAAATGCTTGTTAAAACAATCCACTGAATGTCTAGAAATGAAAATATAAAATCTAATTCTATGGAAATAGTTCACCCATGCAAGGACACTTATTGGTATCCCTCAGTCCCCAGGAGACCCTTAGTTAATTTTTCTAACACATGGTTGTTTTAAGTGTTATGGGCCTATTGTGACAACAGTAAAATTTCCTTTTGCTGAATGGTTGGTGTGTTTATGAGTTACTTTTTCTACTTGTTGGCAGTCTGAACAGTAAAGAAAATGGTGATTGATGGGCTGAAGTGTCTGATGACTTTGACTGTCTGAGGATACATTACTGCGTGTTAGGAAATCCTTTCCCAGTAATTCAGAGTTTAAATCCCCCTGGAGGTGTTTGTGATTTTTGTGGGGCTCAGTGATAATTAAGTCCCTCATACTTGGCTTTTTAAAATTGCTCTCTGAGCTAAAGTAATCCTTCTGGAAATTCAGATGGATTTAATATCCATGTGTGATGGGTCTTTTGGTTGTATATCACTCTTACCATCAGAAACTTGTTTAGGTTAAGGTAAGATTATGGTATACTAAGCTTGCCAGCCTTCTGTTTCTGGATCATTTGATGCCTTTTTCTATCTCCAACCAATTTCTTAATAATCATTCAGCAAACCTTTATTGAGTACCTGCTCTGGGCTTGGCACCAAGATGCAAAGAGGAGTTGGGAAAAGCCCCCGTCTGGAAGGGTTCCACTGAGAGTAGGAGATGGCACAGAACCTTGACTCATAAGCAAGCTATCATGATACTACAAATTCAGTGGTACTAAGAGATATTGCACTGACCCACAGGACAGGTTGGTCAACTTTACGGGGAAGAGAGTCAAAGAAGGTTTCATAGAAGAGGTGACACTTGGCTGGTTCCAGTGGAATTTCATAAAAGAAAGGAGGTAGCAGATGAAAGAAGGCATGAACTTCAAGCATTCGGTGCCTCAGTGCTTTTCAAATATAGATATGTAGATCACCTCTGTAAAAATACACAAAACAACTTAATCCTGTTTATTTCTAATTAGGGAAACTGGGTGAAGAAGAGGTGCTGGAGAGAAAATTCTCAGTATATACTGTTTTGAGTCTAATGCCTTGTGCCTGTACTTTAAAATAGATACTCTTTTAGGAAAGAAAACATTAAGACAGTGGTTCCTTAAACAATATGATGAATTCCCTAGCCAGCTACTACTTCCTGCTATGTTTTTTTTTTTTTAATGTTATCCCTAGTTGTGGAATAAAGGAATTTTTTTCAATTTAAACATGTTTCAGAAATAGACTGCTGAGGGAGAAGTTTTTAAGCAGATTTTTCTACATCTCTGAAATCCTGCCTGACCCTTCTGATTGGGAAAAACCCAATGTTTTGAGAGACTCTCCAACTCACTGATCAAGTTCTCTGGCTCTCGAGTTGGAAAGCCAAATGAGTCATTTAGAGTATCCCGGGGGGAAATTGTTGGTCTTATCTCAGGCAATATGTAAACACCTGACTTAAATTCCTGTTGTCCCTGTGAGTGTCACACAACTACGAGGAGGAAATTAGTTGTTTATTGTATGTCAGTCTTGGTCATCTATGAATGATTCTCAAGCCTGCCATTAATTAGGAGAAGTTAGTTTGTTTTCTTGGATTGAACTCTTTTTATTTTAGACATTGATTTATCACTTATATATATAATGTTCTATATCTGCTCCTGCAGAAAAAAAATCATTCAGTGAGTAATATGGGTACACAGAAACAGGACTGAAGAGATGAAAGGAAGGAAGGCGACAAGAATAACAAGTGGGATGAAGAAAGACTTCATGTCGGGGTGGGGAGAGGGCCCACCTAGCATGCTTTGCGCAGTGCAGACCACGAATCAGGTGCCAGCGCCAGCAAGTAAGACCCGTGGGTCATCACCCACCTCACCAAGCCACAGGCATCAATTTCCACTTCCACAGTCGTCTTTTTGTTCACTGTCTGTAAAATGATCAGCTCGTTTCCTCAAGGTTTTTGCTGTGGAGTTGAGGAGACAATATTTCAACAGAATTGATGCTGTATGGGAAATCCCAAGTTCATTTTTATACAAGTGCAAAATAAAATATTCGAAGCAGATGAGAAGCTTGCAGTGGTGATAGGAACGTAGGCTTTGGTGCAAAACAGTCTCAGGTTGGAATTTCATCTTTCCTGCTTAGAAGCTGCAAAGATTTGGTCAGGTCTGACCCTGCTGAGCCTCCGTTTCCCCAACTGTACATGACACTAGTAATATTGAACATGCTTAGTTGTTACGAGGATTAAATGGCGCAGATGGGGAAGTATGAGGCCTCTTTGGCACACAGATGTTAAATAAGTGAGCTGCCTTACTATGTGCTGGCATTGTACATAAAGCATTATGTATCCATATTATTGTTAAAACCTTATAACAATGAGGAAGCTGAGAGGTTAACAGTCTTCCATGGTCACAAGGAGTGGGGCCCGATTTGGACTGAGAGGTCTGACTCCAGAGGCCCAGCTCATAATCCTTTGTCTCTGCATCCTCTCCTCAGTGCAAGCCAACAACACACCCACCCCACAGGGAAAGGATTAATAGACTGCTTCTGGAAGAGACGAGTTTTAGAAGTCCTTGGTACTGGTAGACAGAGCCACTGAGGTATTATCTAGGGTAGATTATTATTTAAATATGCAAAGACACAAAGGGGGGCAGCTGGTGAGGGAGATGGCACTCAGAACTGTGCCAACAAGCAGTTTTGCTTGAATAGCTCAAGAGCATTAAAATTAGGAGGATACAAAGCCAGAAAGAATTTTCTTTATTTTTCAAAAGGACAGAGAAGATCCCTTTATCCACCCCCACCCCTTTTTTTTGGTGGTGGTGGGAGGTAATTAGGTTTGTTTATTTATTTATATGGAGGTACTGGGGATTGAACTGAGGACCTTGTGCATGTTAAGCACACCCTTTACCCTTGAGCTATACCCTCCCTGCAAGAAAGAAGTAAAATTTTAATGTAGCCTTGCCAAACAGATGCCTAAAATATCCCAATCCAGTATCTATCTTACTATTCTGTTATAAACTATGTAAGTTTTGAAAAATAAATCCTTTTTTTCCCCAATTCGTTAGCCTGCATTTCTAATTTAGCTCTTGACCCCCATCTCTCACCCCTCTCACGCCCAGCTAATGCAGCTGTCCAGAACCACCGCTGCTTTAGAACAGTTGTTCACACAAGGGCACGTGGTAAGAAATGTGACCTTCTTCTATTGGCCGGTCAAGGTGTCTCATTTTCTTGTATTTTCACTGATGACTTTAAGAGAAATCACAGCAGTAGTCAAATTAAAAAAAGAAAGAAAGAAAGAAATGGAGTTTTCCGTGCAGAAAGACTCATGGACCAAAAGCAGACCATTGGCACTGAGTTCAGCATTCATGTGAGGCTATTAATGGTATATTTATTTTATGTATGATAGTTCATTGAGAGCCCAGAAAGTTGCTAAGAGTTTTGGATTCAGCCTGCTTTTATTGAATAAAAACTCCAACGGGTCTTTTTCTTCCCTTTGAGTATGAACGAAGAGAGATTTCCCATTTGACTTTTGTAATGTTCCAAGATCAAAGGAGTTTATGCTGAAAATTAGCTCTGTGAAAGCCTTGTGTAGAATGAGTGCGATCTGATTCTCCCAAATCTAGTGAAAATGGGGTGTTTGGCCCACCAGACTTTGAAAACCAGCCTCACACAGGGTGTAACCAGGAGCTCACATTCTTTTCTCCCTGCACTGCCTTTGTAAAAATGGCCCTTAGTGTCATCTTGGCAGTGTTGTTGGGATACCTAAAGCAGCAATTTCCCTCAAATTCATTCCCCTGAAACAGTTCAGAGAAACAAACTCTTGGCAGTAGAAATGCTCTCTGGGTCTGGAAATTTCATAAGTCAGAGTTAAAACAAAGAATGGTCAAAAATCTATTGCTGGTACAGAATCTGAAATGTAAATTGTCTGGATCAAGGAACCTTTCCTGGCTCTTAGGGGCCTGCCTCTCTAATTGCTATAATAAAGAATGTTTTCAGAACTGCGTGGTGATAAAAGCATTTACTATGGTAAAAATACTTGGAATCCAGATGGGTCATCTGTTTAAAAACCTTTGTCTTCTGTTGCTTCTCTACTCCAGCATTTATACAGGGAACGTTTTGTTTGTTTCTTTTGTTTTTGAAAAGTAGGTTTGGTTTGGAAATTTTTCCTATCCTATTACATTTTTGCAAGAAATATTTCATTTATTTACTTCAAGTCAATTTAATTCTAATTCTGAGGCTCCATGCTTCTGGATGGAGGCGGAATCATGCTCAGTCATTTGGTGGCTCATTAACTCTCAGGGTTCTGGTTCTGTCACAAAGCTTTCTGACACTCTTAGGCCCCTGTGGTCACTGCCATCAGTCCATCAAGCCCATACGTACACAAGCCTACATGACATCTTCACATCCAGAATTCCTGCTGCTTCCAGGCCCTGATGCTTGGGACTCAGGACTTCGTTGAAAGTGAGATCCATTATGCCTGGAGTCTGCTGCGCTCGACCATTGTCTGCAGGGTCTTACAGCCTGTGTGTGGGCTGGAGGGGCAGGCAATGGGAGGCCACTGGGCAGTGCAGGGCTCAGATCCTCACTTCTCAGGGGACCCACAAGTCTCTTGTTTGTAGTCACCATTCAGAAGCACTTTTCCTCTCCCAGCAGCCCTCCAAGTCACCTACCACCTCCATTAATATCTTCTCAGTGCCCTTCAGAACCAATGACTTCTGGTTGCTTCAAGTTTTCAGCGCCACAAAAATCCCTGAGTCAAAGACTTCCAAAGCTTAACTCCTTGCTCAACATGAGGGAGAAAAGGGGAAAAATTGTATGAACATATGCAATCAAATATTTGTAAAATAGTCTCACCAAAACATATAAATAAATGGGTGTATAGACATAAATTGTCCGGAGGGATCCTCGGGACACTGTTGGCGGTGGCTGCCTCTGGGGAGTGGGGCGGAGGGCCGGGCCCCAGAGCCAGTCCCTTTCTGTGGTTTACTATGCCCTTCACACTGGTACATGTTATTTTTATGTTAATAAAAAATTTAAGGTTATTAATTTGAAGAAAAACAAATTATTTTAATTCACTAACCATAAAACACTTTCTTCAACCAAACCTTACCTACCTTAAAAATTGTCCTGATTCTGTGCCTCCGAATGCTGAGTTCAGGAGTTAATTTGCCCAAGGTTACACGATGGCAGAGTCAGCTTTTGAACCCACAGGTGTCTTACCCTTAGGTCTGTGAATGCCCTTTCACCTACTGCCTGCTTCAGCCTCCAGGGCCAGTTCATTCCACTAAGTTCTTGTCTTTCATTGCCTGAGTAATGAGGCCTGACAGACCCCCTTCGTCAGGCCACACATCTATGCCAAATCCTTGAATACCAATAAATACCTGAAACCGTGTTTCAAAATACACCATAAAATGTAAATAAGAATGACACATAGTTCACCTCAAGTTTACACACAGCAGCAGTGTGCGGAGTGAGCAGTAAAACACGTGGGGGAGGTTTAACTTGAAATATTAGGCAAAAGCCCTAAAAGAATGAAATAATAAACTGAGGAAAAATTAACTATACCTCTGAATGTACCATAGCTGTGCATTTTGTTTAAGTCAAATAAAATATGACATTATTAGCAAACGGCAAATTATGGGTTGCTGCCTATGGTTTGGTTGTTTGCTTAAGGAAGCATTTATGGTTATTGCAAATTAATAAGGATTTGTTTTTTATAGGATGCTATAGTTATACATGAAGTCTATGAAGAAGGGGCAGCAGCCAGAGATGGAAGACTTTGGGCTGGTGACCAGATATTAGAGGTATATGATTACGAATTCTATTTTATACCAAGAAATGTGGTTCCTTTCCTGACCTTGATCCAAAAAGTCAGTTTATCTACTCACCGTCTTCTACTCAACTGTATTTTCACCTATTTTTTTTTTGTCAGTTTAACAAAACATATACCTTGCTCTTCTTTTTTTGATGTACATCAAATAACTGTCATTAGAATCATGACAGATCACCAACCTAAATTGGCCGTGAAAACTTTTTTCAATTAAAGGGGAAGTACAACTCATGGTTTTATAATCTTAATATCCAGTGAACTGTATAGTATTGCAGTTTGATTTTTTTTACCTCTTCATTACACTTAACTAAATCCCCTCCTAAAAACACATATGCATAGACACATGCACACTTGATATTTTAAAAGACTTTATTGCAGCTTTAAGTATTATTTTCTTATTCCTAATAAATATTTATGTCAAATGGAGGGCCATGCCCTGGCACCTTTGTTTCCCGACTGATGAAAATGTAGAATCTTCTCCCTTTAGGTGGTAGATGGTACTTATTAAAAATTGAAATGCTTAACTTGCCTCTTTTGAAAGGACTCTCATTTAGCAAAGGTGTTAAAACCTTTTGAGCCAAGACAGGCAGTGTCTGAGCTAGGGAACGGGTGAATGGAAAGTCAATGCCAGGCATTCTGGTAGGTGAAACTAAAGAGCTTTTTCAATGGTGTGAAACCTTTAGGCAACATTTATTTCTTTCATTGGATGAATTTAATTGAATATTTAACATTTTATGGTGGGCATGTGCACTTTGGCTTTGCAACTTTAATATAGCGCATTATGAATGACATCATAGAATTTTATTTTTCCCTTTGGTGGTTCAGGTCTGCCTCCCAAGATGAAACCAGAGATATAATTAAGGGTAGAACATGCAGGCAAGAAGGAGTTAAAGGAGAGGCCAGGCTGACTGCAAATTAAATTCAGGGCAAGTTATAGGCCTTCACTCCGCAGGCCTTTACCGTGCTTCATCGTTGGATTAGGACATATTCCCAGTGCGTTCATTAAGGTGCTAGTGTATGAGGTTAGAAAAATAAGAGAGGCCTCTCTGGGAATTGACTTGACTGCGTTAGCACACAACACCATTTTTTAGTGGTCAGGAGTTTGGTGGGGTATTTTTTTCCCCTAGATTTTCTAATTAACTGGTGCTATTATCATTGGCTTTATGGAGGAATAGATTGAATGTTCAAAACAGCAGAGATTCATACAAGTCTTGATATTTATGTGATTTGTAAGCCCACAGGTTTTTCTGTGATGGTCACTTGGAACTAAATCTAATACGTGTATTATCTTGATTGTGGCAGTGGTTTTGCACAGGTATAAATTCACAGTATAAATTATACACTTTATTTTATAACGGTTCAAGCAGTTTTTTACCTCAGTAAAAGAGAAAATTTTTAATTTATCTATTTGTATTGAATAGACCATCAGTTGCTCATTTCCATAAAGTATACTCATGGATAAGTGAACACTCAGGACAAAGTAGCATGAAGAAAGCAAATTTAAGTACAGGGAGAATTTGAAAGGTCAGCTAAACTATTTCCTGGCATCTGGCTGAATTACATTACCCAGTATGGCTGGATGGTCTACACTTCTTGTTAAGGACGGCCAGACAGGCTCTTCTCTTTCCCCAGACTAGATCTGGTCCCCAAAAGCATATTATATGTTGAGTTAAGAAATGTAGCTCTCGGTTTGGTTAAGGAACATGTTTCCCTTCTAAGCAGCTGTAGACTCCACATTTGAACTGGTTCTCATTGTATCTGTGTTTACAGGTGCATAGTGAGGCACACTCAGCCTAGGGCCTGCAGGCTGCCTCGAGAAGAAGGCAGAGCAGCTTTGATGATACAAATTTTGAGGCCATACCTTTCCAAACAATGGCCTTTCTGCTCGTGAGAGTCCTCTGCCTTGTGCAGGCTAGCCTTCCATGGTTATATACCAACCTCATGTTAAAATTAGGACAAGCCAAATTTTGCTTACAAAGAGAGCCAAATAATTTTTTTAGCTTGGCAAGATATGAGTCTATGATTAGCTGGACTGCCTTCTTTCTGGTTCTTTTTGAAGAGTCAGTCCCTCCTACCCCTATTCCCATTATCTCCTATTTTTGTGCAAGTGGGAGCAGAAAGAGTAGAGAGCTAATGTCTGGTTTTCCCTGTGAAATAAGATAATGAGGAACTCCTCCCCAATTTGGTTATTCTTTCCTTCCAAAGCAGCGGCTCCCCCATTTCCCCACATGCCTGTCCTACCCGAGGGATGTGATTTACTCCCGTTGACACCTGGGCTTCCTATGGCCCTTCTCAAATAGGGAGCCCTCCTATTCCCACCCCTACCCCTCCACAGTCAATGTTCTAAATAATGCATCTGGTACTTATGTAAGGCACTTAAAGTAATACATTACTGCACAATACTCTAGCCACACAGCGATATTTCTCTTAAAATCATTGGTGCGTTTGGTGGTATCTCTCAATAAGCAGAAGAGAAAATGAAAACTGTGAACTTGGAAAAGATCACGTTGATTTGAGCAGACATCTCGATGCTGGAATTTAGTATGAATTGCTTTTGTAATATTGGAATTTAATGACAGTGCTTTTTAATTAAAAGCATAATTGTTAGGGCCTTTTAAGAGGTATTTTAGAGGCTTAGAGAATTCACTTTCAATCCATGGAGGTAACTTTTTTTCAGTAGAGTAGCAGAAGTGGTCTTGTGTGCCATCTATTGGAATACAGGGAAAATAATCAGCTCAGACCACATTTTCTGAAGACATTGTTTTCCCTTTGTTCTGTGGGTTGACCTCACAAGCAGTGAAAACACATTTGTGAGCCTAAAGTAGCAGGGAATGCTGGTGCTGAGGAAATACAGCCCTGAGCGCAGGCATTTCAGTTCCTTGTAAAACGTCAGTTTCTAACTTCTGTCGGGCTTAGCTGCGTGCCAAGCCCCATGCTGGTCATACCGCAGGGCTCATTTCACTTACTTCTCACAACACTACGTAGATACTATGATTGTTGGTGTTATTATCATCGCCAAGTCTTGGAAGACAGAGTTGAAGTGGACCTTGAGTAATCCAGGTAAGGTTTCACACAGGACGTTCAAATCGGCACCCAAATTAAACTCCATCTACATGCAAATTTCATGCTTAACCACTGTTATTCTGGGTGTAGTTAGTCTGAGTACACAAACCCACCAAGATATACCAGAAAAGAAAAAGAAGCTTGAAAATTAGGCTTTGAAACATTTTCTTGACTCATAGAATCAGCTTTCAGTAATAGCTCAAAAGTCGCCTTTTCCGAGAAGGGTTCATTCCTCTTTTCTGCCTTCTCTGTGACCATTCTTTATGCACACGTCCTGATCTTTGGAATGTTAGAACTGGAAAAGCGTCAGGCCAGCCCCTCTTTGGACTGATGAAGGAAGGGAGGTTCAGAGATAGGCTTGACTTGCCTGGGACACATAGAGATGGACCAGAACACAGACTGGAACCAACATCTTGAGGGAACTCTCTCATTCTGCCTCCCACCCAGCCAGGGCCTGGGCCTGTGCTTCCCGTTGTTCGGCTCTTTTCCTAGCTGTGACCTGGAGGAAGTGGCCCATGACTCCTTTCACTTGAGTCTGGTCTACTCTGCCCCTCAATGTCTCTCCTGTGTCTAATTCACTTACCAACATCAGTACTTGACTTTCTCTGTGGCAGGGGGCTCCAGTAACCCATTCCAGGAATAAGATGAAGCAGCATGGTATAGAGACTAAAAGTGGAAAGATGGTCTAGATTCAAATCATGGCTCCTGCATGTGCCAGCTGTGTAGCCTGGGTCTAGTCACTTAACCTCCCCATGCCTCAGTTTCCTCATCTGTAAAATGGTAATGGTATCTATTTCAGAGAATTAGTGTAAGGATTAAATGAGTAAATACTCATAAAGGGCTAATACACAAGCATTTGTTAAGTAAAACAACAAATAAGTTGACTATGATTTCCATTTAACAGACAAGGAAACAGAGGTTCACGGAGGTTACACGACTTGACCAAATTCATGTGACTTGGCATGAGCAGGGCCATGGTTTTACTCAGTGCCATTTCCAGTATGGTTTGCTGTCTAATGCATGGTCCTGTCTGTGCTCACTCGGACTCAGATTCAAATGAGTGGACTTCAGGGGGTCCCTGACGCTGTCACAAATACCGATCCCTTATTTCCTTCCGACCCTGTTCCAAAGTAGTTGTGATGTTAGCAATTGAGAGTGAGGCTGTCATATTCAATAATTAAACTGTGCTGACACCAAAAGTGCTGACTAAGCACTAATGTTTATTTCCCCTTTGACCTCAATTAAATGAGCCAATTAGTCTCTGTTCTCTTCTCATGTTGAGTCCATAGTAAAGCTCATAGCAACCTAAAACTGCATTATCATGTGCACTAACCCACCCTATGCTTATCTGGGGTGGGAGAGTGTAAGGGTTACGTCCTTTGTATTTGAAGCAGCTATGACTGCTAGTGGCCACTACTTGTGTGCTTAGGGAATGGCTGGACATTTCTAGAGATTTCTCACTGCTCCAGTCAAAGAGCTCCAGCAGGCGGAGAGGCCTCTGCTGTCAGCAGCCTTTCTCAGATGCCCATTGTTCCAGGTTAATGGGATTGACCTGAGGAGCGCCAGCCACGAAGAAGCCATCACAGCCCTGAGGCAGACCCCCCAGAAGGTGCGACTGGTGGTGTACAGAGATGAGGCGCACTACAGGGACGAGGAGAACTTAGAGATTTTCCCTGTGGATCTGCAGAAGAAGGCCGGCCGAGGACTGGGCCTGAGCATCGTTGGGAAACGGTAAAGAAATGCTGTGAAAGTCAGGATTGATTGGCCTTATTCCTTCAGAGTTTTAGGGACTAACTAATGCCTACAAACCCTGAAAGATAAAGCCTGGTAGTGTAAACTAATGATGTGATTTCTAAAATTAACATAATTATGAATATTTAAATGAGACAGGTCATGTTTCTAAGCAGGATTTTCAACCAAAAAAAAAGTGTCATGTAATGATGGAACACTAAGGTTAATCGACCTAGAACTTCCAGACTTTTATTCCCAGGTAGAGTGAAAACAGGGTCAACAAGTTTCTTTCAACTTGGAGTCACTTATGTCTGAGGCTTGCAAGGGTTAATTAAAGCAACCATACCCAAGAAAAAGCTAATATCAAGAAAGAGATTTATGTATGTACAGTGTTGGGCTGGGGAAATTGCCCTGCCGTGGAGTTCCATGTTGATTTCCTACTCTGTTAACTAAAACAAGTTGAGAAGTTACTGAAATTAGCTGAGTCGACCTACTAGAGAGACAAACATAGATTCTTCATGACTCTAGTTTTCTCTTAAGAAAGACGTCCCCAAAATAATCGCTTGCACCAAAGGTGTAGGTAAATCCTGGTGGCTAGGCTGCTCTTTTGAAATCTATGCTGTTTACCCATGTGATAGGAATTGCAGTAATTATTCCAGAATATTAGTAGATTAGAGAAGTAAATGAGATCTTGAAACTGCAATTCCAGCTTCCATGGTTTACTGGCTTTACGTATCTAGTGTGTATTTATTCCAACAGGGCCGCAGGATTTTCAGGTGACTCCCCAGTGTCGCCTTAAATAGTATCAACCATCTTCTTAGGAAGAATTGAAGTTGATTTTATGCATATTGTGTCTTGTGCTCTCATAGACCTCCGCTGACTAGCCCAGTGCTTTTTTCCAGCAGTCCAACCTGTTATTAAAATATCGGCTACCATTTTTGAGCTGATTTTGTGCCATGTACTGTGCTATCATGATCTCATTTTTTACTTCAGCACCATAAAACCATCACTTTGGAAATGCATTACAGAAAAAAAGAGCCTGGAACTCTTATTTCTGAGCAAACAGTGCACATCTGGGTGGAGAGCAACTGACAGAGCCCATGTTGAAGTTTGCTTTCTTGTGACATATACATATGCCTGGAGAAATTCCATTTAGAGTAGTGATTTTTCCTTTTTTGTCTTGTAGTGGATTGATGAAATAATCTTTATACAACACCAGTATTTTAGATTGAGTTTGTAAGGAACATTTATATTCCTTAGTGCAAAAAGTTTCATTGTAAAAACTCAGATGTATAAGCTCTCAAAATTCACAATTCTTTGTCTAGCAATTCAGTGACTAGAAATGTATCCTAACTATGTACACATTCACTACGCATTGTTTGCAATAGCTAATGAATGGAAATAACTTACATGTTTATCAGTAGTTTACTAATAAATGAAATTAAAGAACATTTATAGAATAGTATGCAGCCATAAAAAAGCATTGAGGAAGCTCTAAGTGCTAATAAAGATCAATTGCCAAGGTGTACTAAGTGAAAAAAGCAAAGTTGAAAAAAACTGGAGGAAAAAAAATGTATATATTCATTTACAAACATATGTTCTATATGCACATGCATTTGCTTGAGTGTACACAGAATATCTTTTGGAGATAACTAAGAAACAGGTACTGTTGTTTACCTCTGAGAAGGCAACTTAGGGACAGGAGACTAGAGGTGAGAGGGAAGCTTTTCAAGATCCACTCCCTTTTCAACCTCTTGAATTTTTAGACATTTATTCATCAAATAAACATAATTAAAACCTTATAGTAATAAAGACAGGGAAAGGAAAAGTGACAGAGACTAGAAATAGATCAGATGCTAATAATTGAGCTGATCTCTAAGGAAATAACCTGCACGGTTTAACAGTACTTAACTCTTGCTTTTTAAAGTGAATTTCCATTTCATTTCACTAAAATTGTCCTCTTGCAGGAATTATGCCCTTGGGCCAAAGAAAGTGAATATTATAATGGGCAGTATAAATACACATAAACTATTTAAAGGGTGAGCACTCTGAGGTTTATTATTTGGGAAGATAGTGGATATTATTGGATTAGGTGGTTTTGTGGGTCTGTCTTCCAAGTTTTAGGATTTAGTGAATCTATATAGAATATCAGTAATCTCAGATTTAATACAGAAATATTAGGTTATATGTGATTACACTGCTTTATGGTATTCACAGAACTGGAAGTGGAGTGTTTATTTCTGACATCGTGAAAGGTGGAGCTGCAGACCTTGATGGGAGATTGATTCAGGGAGATCAGATCTTGTCTGTGAATGGGGAGGACATGAGAAATGCCTCCCAGGAGACAGTGGCCACTGTCCTCAAGGTGAGTCTCCAGGTGCTTTCTGCATGACGGGTATAACTCAAGTCCAGTGGGAATAGTTCTAATCTGGCTTGTTTGTAAAATGTGTTGAATTTTATGCTGATTTCTAGTTTTTAGTAGAGACCTAATCTCTGATTATTTTAACCAATCAGGAGTAGCTCTAAAAGAAAGCTGTTATATTGGCTAACAGGATTGAAGGGAACCTTGTTTGGGGATTTCTAAGCTAGTTTTTCATAGCTGTGAGAATTCCAAGTAACCACAATCGTCCTGTAAAAGCATTTGATGGGATAGGTTCTCCTGGAGTCACAGAATTTATCCTCCTCCCTCTAAGGCTATATTATCATGAATTCATCCAATCCAGCTTTTATTGCTTGAAGGAACATTAAAGATTGTTGAAGACCAGCTTCTCCATCTCACAGTGAAGACTGGGAAAGTAGAATGACAAGCAAAACTGTGCCTGAGGGGTTTTCCTGCCCTGCAAGCTGTCTCTCGCTGAAGCTGTAGAGAGGCTCAGGTTCAAGATTCCCCTCCCAGTGTCTCTGCCACAAGGACCCCTCTCTTGTTAGGAACTGGTTAATAAAAATCCTCGTAGATGTCCCTTCAACTGTAACCAAGTGTGTCTTATTCTGTTTCCCAAATACTGTAGGTGTGGGAGATTTTGCAAAGATAAATGGATTTTGTTTATTTTAAAATCCTGATTTCCTAAAATAGACAACTCTTAGCTATTACTCAAGAGAGGACTTAGATTACTTCTGTGTTACCTCTGTGTTTGATTTTTCTGTTCTCCTTGTCACTACTTCTTAATCATTTCAATGCTTCTGAATACTCTCATCAGAAGGGAAAAGAAAGAGAAAAGAGGTGAATTGAAATGTAATCCCTTTAATGTGTTTAAAGAAGTCATGAAATTATGAGATGAACACCATGGAGTTGATGTGTTTTTGTTACCTTGCGTGATTTTTTGATTTCTGAATTTCCTTTCTGCCTGTGGCCTTCATCAGCCATTTACAGTTCTGGCCTGCAGACATGAGTGAAGACTCTGCCATGATAATTCAGGTCATAAATGCTACTGTTTCTCACCTATGTTCTTTCCTTGCCTCCCCAAGTGTGCACAGGGGCTTGTGCAGCTAGAGGTTGGAAGACTCCGAGCTGGTTCCTGGACCTCCTCGAGGAAGACATCACAGAATAGTCAGGTTGTTGACGGCTTCCTGTCAGACTGACTCACTCCCTCACCTGTCCCCTCTGGGAGAAAGTCCCCCACTTCATAGATGACTGTTGGGCAATAATGTGTAGCATGCAGCATAGTCACAACACCAAGTTCAGTACACCCTAATGTGTTCGAAATAAAAATGAAAGGTGGGATGGAAATTCATTAATCCCTAGATTGTTCTCTCCGTTATTACCTGCAGATGTTTTCTTAGAACCACTTTTCTTTCCCACTATTAGTTCTATATTGCCTAGCCATTGCATGTGCACAGCTGTGTTCATTTTAAAAAAACAAAGAAGCAACATCTGGTGGCAATTTGACCCTCATTAGCACAACATTGTTCTATTCATTCAATTAAATATTGCTATAAAGTTAACTTGTGAATAGCCACTCACATATGCTGAGGGCAATTAATGGTATATTCCTGGGAGAGCAAAGTGTAGGGGTTTCTCCTGTGGGAGGAAGGCCTTGATGGGGATATTTTGTGGGTTAGCAAACATCTCATGTTTATTTGCAAGGCTGATGTAAGTGCTACTTTTTTTTTTTAAACAAAGTATATTTCACTGTATTTTTTTTTCATTGTAATGGCTAACAAAATCAAGATGGTAGACTATATGTTAAGTCCTATTTGGTACAAAATGAAACTATAGAAACTTACATGTGACCTCATAGTCCCCTTTGTGGCTTATAGATGGGCCTTTGTTTTGAGGTTAAAAGCACGACTTTTGGTCTCCACCCTAGTTTTCTTAGACCTAAAGCCTCTCCAAGACCTTTGTTTAGAAGACATTCTGATTTCATGGCTAGCACACAGGTGCTTCTGGAATGCTATTAGCTCCCCCCTTTGCCTCACTGGTGTCAGAAAATGAGTGAAGAAAAATACCATTGTGGAAGTTGGGAACTTTTTTTTTTTTTTTTGCATTCCTGGCTTATGTAATGAGCAGCAAATATGTGTACTGAGAGACAGTGCTACAGTAAGATGCTAGAAGTGAATGATTGGTGAGGATTCTGACCAGACTTGTATCAAAAATGGGAATTTGAGATGCAAAATGGTCGTCTCGGCTTCTTCCTTAATGGAAGAGTCATTTGAATCTTTTCGCTGAAGCTCCAGTGTACATCGGGGTTAGAATGCAGCGTGAACAACACTACAGATGGAAGTTTTCTTCCTTCAGAGTGTAGGAGGGCAACACAGAAGAGGTCCCACTGGGTCTCACTCCAAAAGGAGTTTGATAGGTTGAAAAGTGGGTGAAAAGACAGAGGGCATAGCATATGCAAAGGCACAAGGGTACAAGGAATTCCAGTGTTTTAAGAAAATTCTGAACTGACAGGTGAGGTGGTGGGTTGAGCTATATTTCTACCCTTGAGGAATGTATACGTGCATCTTAGTGGTTAATAAGTTCACATTCAGGTTAAATACAGACCTAACAAATTTAGAGGCTCTGTCATTAAATGCCAAAAGCCCACCATCACCATTTATCTGTTATGTAAACGTGAGCTGTCATATTTAGGAAACTGGGAAGAAAGTATCAAATAGTTTTATATAACCTCTCTGCACAGAAATTTTATTTCAGAGGATAGAATTTAATTCAGCTTTAAGAAAAAGAGTATACGTACTTTATCCTTACTTTGTCCTTAAAATTGTGACCTAGGCGGTTTGAGAGTCTGTACTGATATTTGGCTAATGGGAAGAACGTTTGTAGGTGGCTGTGAAAAGAAAGTGTCCTCCATCGTCATGAGCCGAAGACCAGCCCATGACCCACTCGCAGACGTTTTCCCCGCCAAGCCTCTTTAAAAAAGTCAAGACCCTCTAGGGGCACACGTTTTTATTTGAGCAATTATATGATAGGGAGAGAGCTGCCTTCTTTGGAGGCATCTCATAACTCTTTGACTTGGCCTAGAGAAAATGGGTTCACTAAGAGAGAGGTTCTAGCTGTGGGGCTGCCAAGCCTCTTCTTTTAAAAATACCTTTTCCCACCAACCCGGAAAGAGTATCTCTCCTATGCAGAGGGAAGTGTGTAATGGAAAAACCACGTGAGAAATCATTGCCTCAGAAAACTGAGGGGACACTGCCAGGCAAAGTTCGTATTTCTAAAGGCCTTAAAAAACGCATTATTCTGAGATTTTGTTTAGGCAAAAGTTATAATATGCTATACTTTCTCTGTTCTGAGTAGTTATCTATTATAGCATCATTGATTTAAATCATATCCTTTCAAAAAATATATAAAAACACTCCTTTAACTATATATATATAAAACTATATATATAAAACCATATATAAAGCTATAAATAGAATATAAAACTATATATAACTATATATATCGATTGTTAAGTGTACTGATGTTTGTAACTTTGAAATGAATTTTCTTAAAAAGACAAATTGATGAATAGATATGTGACAAAGAAAATATAGTAGAATATTAATTGTGGAATGTAGGTGGTTATGTCTACTGTATGATTCAACTTTTCTGTATATTTGAAATTTTTCATATTTAAGGAATGTTAAAATATTAAAGAACTTGCATCATACTAAGGAAATGGATCAAATGATAATTTATCAGGTGATGATTGTGGTCTTAGGTGTACCTTAAAATTTTGAGGCAATAGGCATAACCTTAATAATTTGTTAGAAAAAAGTTCTTTATTCATTATTGGTGTCATTGTTTTCTGCATTGGAAATGCACACAATTTTTGTTGAACAGCTACCAGCCAAACATGACTATACATTATTTAAATTTATTGAAATAAACATTAAATTTATTTAAAAGGAAGGCAATAGAGTTATAGCAGATTGAGCTGAATTATTACCAACTCTAGGAAAATCTTTGAGGGGAAAAAAAAGCTTTAAAACATTCCCAAAACAGCATATTCCCTTGGTATTTGCTGCTTTTCCTTACAATTGAGGGTTCCATTTGATCATATTTCTGTTACTCTAGATTTTATTATACTTATTTTAGCAAAAATAGATTATGTAATTTGGGAAATAAGGAGATAAATGTTGACTGCAGCCCGAAATGACACACAGTGTCATTATACTGATCATGTATAAACACTGTGTAACAGCTTAGGAAAATGTTTCTGATGTTATGTGCAGCGCAGAAAGCTGAAATTACTGCAGATTTTCTTCCTTGATGATTGAAATCACGTATAATGGATAAATCAGTAGAGCAAATGTTAATTGGGATTGTTTAGGAGGATAAGAGAGTGAGCATGTGTGATTTTTGTTTCCTTTTTTGGCCTCTGCAGAACTTTCTATTACATGTCCCTGGTTACTTAGTAAGTAGGAGAGTGGTAGTAAGTGTGAACATGTCTGCCTGACTGCCGGGTCTCCTTTTCAGGGGAGTCAGCAGAGCACACACAGCAGCTTTCCTCCTTCCCTTGGTCCTGTCATCACCAGCCTGCAGAACCTGGTCGGCACCAAAAGAGCTTCGGATCCTTCCCAAAAAAACTCAGGTATTACTTGGATGCACCCCCCCAGCAAAACCGTCTTGTTTTTTAAAATATTAATATTTGGTTTAAAAAAAGATCTTTTCACCTTCGATTACAGTACTTTTAAGTCTTTGAACATGGCTACATAAACCCCATGCTTTATGAATGTCCCGTTCTAAAGGAAGTGAAACCGTAGAGATTCACTTTAGGAATGTGCCTTTAACAAATCACGTGAAAAACAGGAAAGCAGACATCTAAAGTACTTCATAAACTAAAACCATCTCCAAAGAGGAAAATTTTAAATTACAGATCACTTGAGGAAGGTCAGAAGTCCATATGCCATTGGGGGCGGGACAGGGTAGGGGGTCTTTTTAAGTCTTTCCTTGGGTTAGGTTATCTTTGATTAAGGCAGAAAGATGTGCAGTGAAACACAGATGGCTCACCTTCCAAGGCATTTAATCACCATATTCCAGGCAGCTGCTGCTACTGTCCGGCAGCTTTTGTCAAACCAAATGATTACAGACACATCTATCTCAGACAGAGAGGACTCCTTTAAGATAGAGGCCACATGCCCTGATCGATGGTCACCAGTTTGAATTCTGAGGGAGGGTACAATGCCTGCTTGCTTCAGTATTCTCTCTTGAAAGACCTAGATGATGATACTGTTTTCATGGGATAATATTATATCCTAAATAACATTAACTCTAACTTTTTAAAAAGTTAATTTATTGCCTTTTTATTTTATAGGCACAGATGTGGGACCAAGGACTGTTGAGATAGTCAGGGTAAGCCAGTCATTTTGCTTTTTATCTGATTTGTGTTGGATTTGCATAATATATACATCTTTCCCTTAACACAGAATGCTGGATTGTTAGTGTGCTCTTTCAAGTTACTGAAGTCAGTATATGGCCTATGTAACATAAACAGATGTAGGAAAGTACAGCAAAGCACATACATGATCTCTGTGAATTTTTTGGTACATCGGTTCACTACATTTTGTGCATTGTGCTGCTTTTATAAAACAAAAAAATGGTATTATATTAGACATGCTCTTGTAGCTTGCCATTTTCACTTGAAAGCATGAACTTTTAGCCATGCCAGTAAGGTTTTTTTTTGACAGCATATGGCATGATTTTTATTAGTTGCATAATATTCCACCATGTGAATGTGTTGTGATTTTTCTTAACCAACATCCTCTTTTTAAACAATTAGCATTTTTCTCAACTTTTGCTGTCTTTTATAGAAAAATGTCTTCGCATTTTCTTTCAGCCCATATCATGGGTGATTTCCTTAGGATTAATTGTTAGAAATAAAATTGTTGAGTCAAAATCCACGCTTCTTGTTTAAAGGCCTTTATATAAAGTGCTAAGTTGCCCTCCTGAGAAGACTGTGTAAGACCCATTTCAGTTCATAAAGTTGTCAAATCCTGTTTTTCAAACTCCTGTGTGATAATCCAGAATATCGAAAAGCATTTTTATTTTGCTTGTTCTTACCATTAAATTTGGGATTCCAGAAGTAGTGAAAAAAATTATGACCTTGTTGCAATCATAGTTCAACTGCAGTAAAGTGATACCTAGTTTAGTTTAGCTCTCTGGACTCAATTATAGTTGTGTTTGAAGACACTCTACCATGTATTAGCTCTCTTACCTTTGGCAAGTTACTTAACCTCAGTTTGCTCATCTGAAGATTGGGGGTGATAACACTTACCTCACAAGGCAGATCTGTTGTGTGGATTAAATGAGGCAACGCATACAGTGTACTTAGCATAGTACCTAGTATATCATGAATGTCCAGGAAGTGGCATCCATTATTATTGGCTACATCTTTGACTAAATCTGCCATATTTGTTCCTAGTATCTTTCCACCAGAGTGGCAACTCAAATGTTCTTCTGACTGGGAACTTAAATGTGCCAACATGTGCATAATTATGGATAAATTAAGGAAGCATCATAATGTATTTGAACAAAGCCAAATAATTCCATTAATTTCTCCTCATTCCAGGATTCATAACATATCATTTTATGTTTCCTTAGTCATTTCAGCTGCTTATTTTTACAGGCTTTTATAAAAAGGCCTGCTCCTACCCACCTTGTTCTCACACACGCAATCCGAGCAGGAACCTCATAATGAAATGTATCTTGCCGTTTTTGCATGCATGGCTTTATTATTGATGCATTCAGAGAATAGAGGCTGGACACAGACACTTTGGAAAACAGGGTATTAAAGTTCCTTCTTACATGGTTTTTGTTATCATTTTATTCTTTTCCCTTTTTCCAACTTTCCTGACATAAAATTGAAGCACACTAAGCTGTGTACATTTTTAAATGATCAGATGAAACTGCAGAAGCTTTGCAAGCCTGTGGGTCCCTGTACCACAGCTGCTCCACTAACAGTGGTGTCATGGCTGTCATATGCTTACATCTACAAAAATTGAAAACTCCACTAGACAATGGTATCAATTTGGCTTTCAGCTGTCGTGCATATTTGAAAGAACTTAAGAAGAAAATTGGTCACATTTTGCTGGTTCTTCACATGTTGAGTAACTTGGAAGTTGTTCCTGGCCCTGGTGAATGTTATGCTGTGTAGAGTCTGAAGAGTGTTGGTGTTTATGTTTTAGGAGGCAGTCCACCCAGTTAGGCTCGGACTGCAAGTTCGGTCACCTTTTGTGAGTGCTGGTTGAAATCTCAGCTCAGTTCCCGAGCGTGGGTCTGTCCTGCACGTGCGCAGCTTAGAATTGCACCTGCGCATTCTGGGGGTTCACTCACAGAGGCGGAGGATGCCCTTCTCTGGCTCTCTCCTCTAGGTTTCTTCCTTTATTCTCCAGCCACCAGGGCTGCTTTTCCTGGTTCCTCTGGCCCAGAAGATGGGTGTGAACATCCAAGTTTTAGCAGTCTGCACCACCTTTATGGCTCCTTGACTGGGTCTCTCGCCTTGAGGACAGAGCTGCCAGGAAAACAACTGGGAAGTACACCGCCTGCTGTTGTTTCTCCAAGTTCTGGCTCCACCGCAATTTGTTTGCGTTTCTTTACTTTTCAGAAGCCTCGGGTAGTTGTTCTTAGGGTTTTGACAAGAGGTCTTCATTTTAATCAGCGGGAGAGAGATGCTATAGGGTGTGCATGCCACCATGCTGAAAGTGGAACCTGTCATTTGTTCTTTTAGCGATTTTTAAAATATTAACCCTGTGATATAAATATGGGGGAAACCTGGACTGAGGCCAGGATCTGTTTACCAGGCTCAGAGCAAACCGAACTGTCTCACCTAATAATCTCGGAACATAGTCAGTCGCATATTAGCTTCTCTCTGTAGTCACCGCAGTGGGTGTCCTCAAAGACCCTTTGTCCTGACGCAGTTCTGCAGCTCTTTCAGAGCCAAGTGTGTTTGTTCACACCCAGAAGAGCATGATATGCTCGGCGATGGAATCGTAAACACCATATGAGGACATACTTGCCAAGTCTGCATCGAAATTGGCCACTAAACTGAGCAGTAGCATAGGGTTGGGTTTTATTTTTCACTCCCACTGTTGCCTTTTACTGAGCCCTTGCTGTGTGCCATCCTCAGCACTGTGAGCTGGGTGGTTTTCTAACCACTTTATGCTTAGAGATGGAAGCTTTAAGAGGTTAAGGCACTTCTTCAAGACCCTCCAGCAAATTAAGAGCTGAAACAAAGGTCTTTCTGACTGCAAAGGCGTTGCAGTTAACTCCTGTGTTCCTTGGTCTCCAGCATCATGGAGGGATTTTGTTCAACAGCAACCTGGAGGCAATCATGTTGTGACTCTTTATTAACAGATAATCATTGTTTCCCTTCTTTTTTAGGAGCTCAGTGATGCCCTTGGAATCAGTATTGCTGGAGGAAAAGGGAGTCCCTTAGGAGATATCCCAATATTTATTGCCATGATTCAGGCCAGCGGTGTGGCTGCACGTACACAGAAGCTTAAAGTAAACAGAGAGGGTGGTGAAGGCCCACAGGGTGGGGTGGGGTGGGTTGGGGCGGGAGGGGACATGGCAGCCAGGGGCACTCTTTAAAATTGGAATTCCAAAAGCCTTCAGAGACCCATGCTGAGGGCAAAATGCACTGGAGAGGGTTTATGCCTGAAATTCATTATGTCCCTGGACATATAAAATATTGTTTGTATCAAAGCTTCTCAATGAAATAAGAAATTATTGCTCATTTGCAAAGCCTCCCATATTATTTTTACCTGAAGAGAGATTTGACCTTAGAATCTTCCTTCCACCAAAAGAATCAACGTTCTTATGATCTTTTTTCCCCATCACCCCTTAATCTTAACTTAGGTAAGAAAAATAAAGCAGAAAATATTTGGCTTCCTCATTAGAGCTTTATTGAACAGTTAATTTGTACACCCCGCTATTACTGGCAAATAGATGTATGCAGCACCACCATTACCAAGGTATAAAAGTGGCCTGCCGGGCCTTTTAATACTCAGATCTGACCCCCTTCTTGTTTCTCTGATTGGTCTGTATTTGGGGAAAGCCATAAAAATTCCTCATGCTTCTGGAACATGCACACACAGTAGAAACACAGAATCTGCACAATAGCCACAAATGGGAAATATGACTCACAAAGAATTTTTTAAGCATTCTTCTCAAATTTAATTTTTCTTAATGATAGTGATTTTTCTACCACTTTTGTACCTCCAGGTTGGAGATCGGATTGTCAGCATTAATGGGCAACCTTTGGATGGGCTGTCTCACGCGGACGTGGTTAATCTGCTGAAGAACGCCTACGGGCGCATTATCCTGCAGGTACTGTGATCAATGGAACGCGCAGTTGCGAGAGGCAGATAAGTGGCGCACAGAAAAGATTGAGCGTCACTGGCAGGAGGCATCACCGCCCAGCAGGGTGCTTGCTGATGTGAATTATGAAGGTTGAAAGCAAGAAATTATTATTTTTATTCAGAAATTCTTTAATACCACCCATACAGGCAGTGAGCATGATTATATGAAAGCATAACAAGGGGAGAAAAATTACTCTTTGCTTCACATGATAAATTAACAAGGCTTTTAGCTTCTGGCGTTCTTTGTAAATCAAAATTTGCAAGGAATAGGAAATGATTTCTTTTCTTAAGCCCCAAAACTGTGTCTGAACTGCCCCAATGCTGTTTCTTCCACCCCTTTTAAAGGAAGGAAAAGTAACAATGCTCTTTCTCCTGTAGCGTGCATGGTTGCCAATACTGCTAAATTCTCACTGCCTAGTAGTCATCAGCTCGGGCAGACAATCATTTATCAGCTGTGGTCCCCAAGAGCATTGTGCAGAGGCACAGGGAGACATACCGGGAAGTAAAAACGAGGTGTGCTGTTAATCACCCCTCCTTATGTTTCAGCACTTCCAGCGTCTCTGAGATTGATATTGTGCAGTGAGTGAGAGGCAGCATCCTGGCAGTGAGTTTTGTTAATGAATCCCCCCCAAAATGTGTGATTGTAATCACCATACTTCTGCAGAAGTAGTATTAAATGGCTTATAGGTGAAAAGAATAAAACCTACCATAAGTACCTTAGAGAGGGCAGCCAGCCACTCCAGTCCAGTCATTCTAGCCTTTAAAAAGTTCAAATTGAAAAAGCATTACTTTGGGGAGGACCAGTTTGTGTTGCTAAACTCACACATCTCAAAGGTCTAAGTCCAAAGTGCCAAAACAGACATTAAAAAAAAGTCAATGGCTTTCAGCATGTCTGAAGGGAATCATAAGATACTGTCAGTAGTTTCAAGGGAGTTTTGTGACAGGCAACACATCATTCAATGATCTAGGTCCCTGAGCTTCTGGTAAACACAAACCAAAACACTAGGTGGACCATCTGTAGAATCAGCTCCCCTCTGAACCTTGTCCTCACCTTCAATGGAAACTTACTTAGGTGGTTACCTCTCATTCCGCCCTCTGTCCCCACCTCAGTCATCCTCAGAGCCTGCAAATCCTTGCTTTTCCTTGTTTGCAGCCCTTGCTCTTCCTCCGAGTTATGCTGACCCCTAGAGGCCATTCTAGTGCAACTCTTCAATCGCAGAGCTGCTGGGACCCATTAGATAAACAGAATTTTATGAGGAAATTATTTCAAATGATAACTATGTCGAGGAAAAAAAGGGGGGTTTCCCTTTGCAGAATCTGATATTATTGATATTTTTATCTACCAGTGTAATTTGTTCAGCTCCACAGTCTTCGCAAGGAAATGAGAAGACACAGTGTTAAAGTCTAACGTTAGCTATTATAAAGTGCCCTTAATGGAAATGAACTCCTGCTCTCCCATGTGAATTAACACTTCATTCAGCCAAATTGCCACTATTAACATACTTTTGAAGGAATTCCTTATTTTTCCTATTCCTGCATTTTAAGAAGAAAATGACTTTTGGCTTCAAAATGTTCTCTTGTATTAATCACGTTAGTTGGTGGTGTTACTGTCTAACAGGTGCTGTTAAAAGCTTAGCAGAATCCTTTGGGACTTTGACAGTTGTGAACTACACAACTATGGGTAATGAGCATTTGTGCTGCCAAAGTCTTTAGACACAAAACCCAGGAAATTCTTACATCCTGAATCAGACACCTTTTGGTTACATAGTGTATTTATTTTAATTAAAACAGTGTGTGTGGAGTGGTACCGGCAATACAGTTACCACAGCTGACTTGTCAGTAGGTACTTATTTTTGTTATCAGGTGGGCCAGCCCATTGGCAGAGTAGTTGGGAAGGTCAGAGAGTTGTGTCTGATGATGTGGAGAAGACTTATTGTCAGTATACATGCAAAGCAGACAACAGCTGCTGATTGCACAGGACAGGTTAAGGTCTGGGTCAGCAGACGGCAGGGTGGAGAAGGGAAAAAGAGGAGGGGAGACAACCAGCACTTCTGGAAGCTTCTCTCCAAAGTTTAAACTGCTATCACTAGGTGTGGTAAGGAAGTAGATATTTCTGCCTTTAAAGTCTGATGGTTTCTTATTCTCAAGTATAGATTGTTCAGTGGAGATTGATTTGCTATGAGGGGTCATTAAGATGTTCTCAACTATATTTGCTTCTGTAGTTTGCCTGGTTTAGCTCTTTTGTCTATGAATTACCTTAAAACCTTTTTTGGATAAAAAAAAGGTAACCCAGACCCTCTGCCAGAAATTGTGTTCGTTTTCACATCTTTGAGAACACAGAAGATGAAAAGAGCTTGTCAGAGATTTTATCACTAAAGGAAATTGTAGGGTCCAAACACTTTAGAGTGTAGCAGGAAGTGGATCAAGGGAGCATTAAGTAAACTAGAGAATATAGGAGGAGCTTGTTGGGAGAAGAGAACGTTGTATTTTGAGGCGTCCAGGTGGAGATGTCCAGCAGGCAGAGGAAATGTGCTGCCAGTGCTCAGGGAGACTTCAGTGCTGGAAATAGGAAGCAAATAAAGCCAGCTGAGGCGTGTAGGGGGTTGATATCCCCACTCCCTGGCACATAATAATTCATAGATATTGGCTGAATAAACGAATGAAAACAGTGGAGAGAAAGACAGAGGATCAAGGCTTGGAGTCAGCAGCAAGTATGGAGAGCAGGAGCAGAGAGTCTGAAGTCTGGGAGATTAATTAAGGGTTATCTACAGAGTCCTTTTAGGACATCCTCCAGAACACACACACACAAATGATATAAGAGGGCCCAACCACTGGTTAGGAGAGAGAGAGATGTGTCATGCTCATCAAGATAATATAGAGAAAACAATGACTTCCCTTGTGAACCTTAGATTAAAAATGGAAGAGAAGAAATAAGACACAAGATTAATTCAGGATATCTAATACCCAACAACCAAGAGTTGAAAAGAGAAAAACAAAGATAACAAAGAAATGAAACAAATTTAGCCTGAGGTCCATTAATCAGTGACCAAATAAATAAAAGAATAATACCTGTATACTAAATTCTAAAAGTCTCAAAGAGAAAAGTATAAACTACTTACAAAAGAATAAGACAAATGACATCTTACTTTTTTTCAGCAATGTATTTCTGAGAAAGTTATGTTAGAATGTACTCCAGCAAGAGGAAAGTAAGAAAGAGAAAAGCCAGTGGACACGATGCTGAGGAACGTGGAAGTCCCAGAACAGCAGTATAGCAGGCAGAGCGAGCTTGTCCAAATTGGAGCAGCCAGAAAAGAGAGGGCTCTAAGAGAGATGACTCTGAATGAAAGAGGAGAGAAGAGGGACAGATAGATTGTCTTGTATGTTTAACTGAATTGGAAGTTTGAGATCAGTTGGAAAGTTGTGGGGCTGAATTATTAATAAGCATATAAAAATTAAAATGAGATCACTATTAACATTTGGAAAAATAAAATTATACAAAAAAAAAAAGAAATCTAAGCATAGTATAGTAGTTGGCTTAGTGTGAATAGCATTTATATAAACGTTGTAAGTCATAATAAAACCAATAGAATGAAACATCACGATGCATTAAAATATTAGTAGCATGGGGGTTTAGGATGTGTTTGTGGAAAGGAAAATATAAGAGAGTTAAATCTTAAAGTTGAAATAAAAAAAGAGATGGTCAGAAGTTGTTATAACAACTACAAAGCTCTAAATACATCTAAAGAAACAGAGAAAACAAGTAGAACCTAAAAATATAAAAGTTGAGTGTAAGATTTTGGCAAGCTCAATTCTCATCTGTTGGAATACGGTGTCTGTAGATGTCATCAAGATGATAAATTTCAAAATAGGCTTATAAAGCATATTATTTAGCTTATGCCTCTAGTACTGAAGAAGAGTTCACTGTGTCTCTAGGGAGTGAGAGTGTTGAATTTTTTATCATGTACTGTACTATTTAATTTTTATTATGTGCACACGAAAGAAATATCCTAGAAAAATAAAATAGAAAAGAACCACGAGTCAAGAATACAGGTCCTAGACACTGAAGGAGAAAAGAATTTTAAGAATAACACACTTAACCAATGAGGCAGAAGTAAATAAAACTGTGGGAAAGTCACTACAGCAGGCAGAAAAATCACCGACCATCTTTAAAGGAATTGATTTCTTTCTTTCAAAGTTGGTGGCAAGTCACCGGAGAACAAGTGGGTAGTGGGGAGCAAAGGAGATAGAAGCAAGATGGAGAGGATGTTACCTCTGAAAAAAGAAGTTTTTCAGGGGAGTTTGAGTCTGATGGCTTCCCTTCTGGAATGATTATTTTCTAAGAATGAATAAAGATTTTGACATCTGAGAGAAGTGCTTCTCAAACCTCAGCATGCTGTAGAATCACCTGGAGGGCTTGTTAAACAAACACAGCTACTGGGTCCCACCCGCAGAGCTTCTGATTCTGTAGGGCTGGGGAGGATCCAAGAATCTCCATTAATATCAAGCTCCCAGGTGTTGCTGCTGCTGCCGGTTCACAGGCCAACCTGTGGCCCACTGGACGAGTGCATCCTTTAGGGATGAGCAAAGGTTTGCACATGCTGCTCTCTATGCCTTGAGTTCCCATCTCACCCCACCCCTCTTTATAAATCTTGTAAAACTCTTTGTTTACAAACTCTCCAACCAATAATAGAGGGTGAGTTTCCCCCTAGACTATGAATTTATCCAAAGCTGGGACAGTGTCTGCTCCTCTAGCCTAAGGCCTGGCCCAGAGCATGCCTAGTAGGTGCTGGTCGCTCTGAGTGGGTTGCTGATCCATGCTGATCACATTCAAGGACATGAACTTACAGAGAACAAATCAGCACAGTTATCAGTTTGGCCCAGGAAAACTGCAGCAGAGGGGAAAGGTGGATTGGGAACTGAAAAGTGTGCGGTAGAGGGTGCACAGCAAGCAGTTCAAGATACGGGTGGATAGTTCTTAACCTTGCTTGCCCAGTAAAAATCACCAACTCTAGTACCAGTTCCTGCATCTCACCCCATGGATTTTAGTGGTCTGGGATGCAGCTTGAACATTGGTATATTTCCAAGCTTCTCTGGTGGTTCTATTACATAGCCGGGGGGACGACCAGCTGATCTGGGGTTCATGATGGATAGAAAGCCAAGTGATGCCAGGAAGGGGGTGATAAGCTTCAGTAAAAAAGAACTAATGGTTTGGAATTTGAAGCAAAGACCTAGCGTAAGTCCTGTAGGACATGTAGGCTTTAGGATCAGAAAGGTGTCCATTTTGAATCCACTAACTCTTCAGTTTCCTCTAAATAGGAGTCGTAGCTCCTTTCTTCCAAGATTTCTGTGAGGCTTAGATGTGGCTTAACATTTAATAAAAAAGGTGGATTGCAAATGTTAAGCATTAAATAAATGAAATTTTATTACTTTCATTATAATAACTTAGTCTTGAAGTCAGAGGATGATAAAATTCCTTTTAAAACCCCGAAGTGCAGTGGTTTTCCAGGTGACAGCTGAGGTGATGGTGACATGGCTAGGTCACTCTCCCTATTCTTATTTTACTCCAAACTTAAAACATTTGACACTTCAGACCGTTATATTATTAAAGCAGACGCATTAAAATCAATATATTCTGATGTCACTAGAATCAGTGTCACAAGGTTCTAAATAAAAACATTAAGCAGATGTGCTTTCTACTTCATTAAATTACACCAAATGCCAGGCATGAAATATGGCAAGCTTTTTTTTTTTTTTTTAATGGTGGTGCAGGGGATTAAGTCCAGGACTTCGTGCTTGCTAACTACCACTGAGCTATTTCCCTCCCCACAAAGCAAGCTTTTTTTTTTGATTGTTTGTTTTAACTTACCCTCGTCTTAAGATGCTAACTATCTCAGGGATCATTATAACTAGACAACCTCCCTGTCTGTTTGAAGCGTATCGGCACTACGGATCTCGGATGCAGACCGGGCACAAGTGCTGAGTTTGTGGTTTGTACTACAAGATTGGGGTCCCAACAAATCTAAAGGTTAATCTGATTCCTTTATAGGATCAGCAGGGCAGGAAAGTTCTAAGCAAATTGTTTAAGCTTTTATACATTGTAATGTCCTACTTATCTGGAACATTTTTTGATTTTTCAATTCTTCGAAACATGATCCCCCAAACTGTCCTTAAGTAAAGTACTCATCCTGGGGTCTGTGCAATAAAGACCTATGCTTTATTACTCAGTTAGAAAACCAACATACATGGTCCTAGTATAGAACATACAGTTCTGATTGAATTTAGTCTTGCTTTTAACGTAAATTATTAAATGCTACAAGGAGCCAAAGCAAGAGAGAGCATATCAGAACAGATACCTTCCTACAGTAAAAGTTTGAGGAGGAGACAAAATTTAAGGAAATAAATATTGAAGGAGAAACTCTCTTGGAGGGGGAAATTCATTTGGAGGGGGAAACACAGAGTGAGGGGTGAGTTCTGTAGGAGCGGGAAACACAGAGTGAGGGGTGAGTTCTGTTGGAGCGGGAAACACTGAGTGAGGGGTGAGTTCTGTTGGAGGGGGAAACACAGAGTGAGGGGTGAGTTCTGTTGGAGGGGGGAACACTGAGTGAGGGGAAATTGCATTGGGAGGAGGAACCACATTTGGAGGGGGAAACATGCTTATTGGTTCTTCCACTGCTTCAAAGGTCTCTGTCTGTTCCTTAGGCTTGAAGGATAAGGCTTCTCCATCCTTCATTTCAAAAGTCTCATCCTCTTCCTCCTCTTCCTCCTCCAAAGCAGTGTCTTCCCTTTCCTCAGGCAGAGAGATTTCCTCTTCCTCTTCCTTTAAGCCATTGTCCTCCCTCTCCTCAGGTAGACAGATTTCCTCTTTCTCTTCCTTTGGGTCAGCGGCTCCCCTCTGCTCAGGTAGGCACTTATTAAATGTTTGATCATAACAAGATTGGGGAGATGTGAGAAAACAAAGTACTTCCGTTAAGTGTCTGGTGAGAGTCTAAACCGGTACAGCCACGTGGCAGCTTAGGAAGAGCAGTTAATTTGCCGTGTGTGTACCCATCACCCAGCAGTTCCATTTCTAGGTACCCACCTCAAAGAACCACTCTGAGTAATGTGAAAAGCCAGGCCATAGGCTAGGATCCAGTTGGAGCTGGCCCTAGCTGGGTCCAAGGACTCCAGACCCCACAGCTCTTGATAAATGACACTTTCAAGTTGCACAGACGTTAGTACCCATCATTTAAGGACCTCAAAACCTCTCTTCCTTACCCAGGAAACCCTGCTGATTCCCTCTCCTCTCTCCACTTAGAATGGCATGTGTTCACATCTGCCTCCCACACTGCAGGACGGCAGTGGCACTCCTGCTTGTTGGAGGGCAGGGAACACATGCGTTTCCCCTGGTGTCCTCCGCTCCCATCCCTGTCCTCAGAACCTGCCACAGAAGTTTGTACCCAGGAGTTCAAGATCTACTTAAAAAAAAAAAAATGAACCAACTTCCCATTAGCTTGTTTGACTTCCCTCTTCCTCAAACACAGAAATAAACCTGTCCCAGCCTTACCTCCATGCGGTAGTCCCTGGTGTTGCTGGGCGGAGAGCACTTCATTCAGGGTCGAGCCGAGACTCACAGACCATGACTTCTCTCCTCGAACTTGTACCCAGCTGAGCACACACACCCTTCAGAGATCAGATTATCTCCTTTCACCAGTCAGTCCCTGGAAAGACCAATCAACTCTGAGACAGGATGGTTGGTGCAAATGCCTTGAGGCTGTAAAGTCATCCTGGGGGTGATGGGTTTGTCTCCTTGTTTTCCTGCAAAAGACCAACCTATCAGAGAAAATCCTTCACATTTCCACCCAGTCCCTTGTGATCCACTCCTACAAAATAGGCAGGAGCCTGGTCAGCCCCAGGGATCATAGGTGCGTCCCTAGGATTTAATATTGTCAGTTGTTGGGAGGCCCATTTTATTCCAGAGTTGGGGATGAGCAAGAGACCTTCAGATTTTACAGCGATGTGAGTTTTTCTGTAAGATGGTGCTGTAGAATGTTTTTAGATTTTCTAGCTAGAGAAATACTTAAAATTTACCCAATTAGAACCATGACTTTGGCTTCACAGTTTATATGGATGATTCCATGGACTCCTGAAGGTTTATTCTCTTTCTAAAAGTTAAAAAGCTTTCCTCCTAGAACATCCATGGGGTGTCTACCTTCCACACCCCGAGCCCTCTCCCTGTAGACCGGGGGGGGTGGGGGGAGGGGTGCTTCCCCCCCACCCCGTCTTTTGCCAAGCGCACGCCATGAAGATCTCCCGCTCTACCTACATCTGCTTGTTTGACCTTCTGCCTCTCTTTCTTCCCGGCTCCACGTCTAGACTGTACTTCATTATATGTGGTGTGAGGCATGATACCTGGTGTAGGGGTCCAAGACCAGGTCGGTACCCTCTCACCAGGTGATTGCCAACACCATTTACCATTAAAAGCACAGGATTCTAGAGTGAAAATGACATGGATATGAATCCTTCGCTCTGTAGCTGACTTTGGGAAGTTACTTAGCCTCTCTGCTCCAGGTTCCTCTGTCTGCAATATGCGAGTAATAATAGTAGCTACCTCTGTAGGGACACAGAAGGGTGCTTAGCAGAGATAAAGTGCCCAGTTTATATTCAGTACCATGGTGCTGTTATATGTTGAATAAATGAGGCAGGAAGGAAAGGAGCTGGTTGCCATCAAATATCAGCTTTTGAAGGTATCCTTGACTTTCTTCCTCAGCTCCATGACGAATGGTCTGGCTCACGGTCAGCTGAGAGAGTACATGTCACTACATCCTGAATCGACAGGTTTCGAGTCTCTCTTTGAGTAGGGGTGCTCACGTCCTAACAAACTGAGCCATTCCATTCTGTAACTGCCTTAATTATTAGATTTTTATCTTTTTTTCTTAAAAGACTCAAAACCAGTCTCCTTATAACTTCTATCAGTCTCACTCTGTTCTGTGGAAATTCAGAAACTTGAACCCCATACACCCTTTTCCTTAGGAAGGTTTTGGGTTCATTCACTTATTCCTTCTACAGATACTCATTAGGCAGTTGTGTGCTGGGACCTTCACATTGAGAGCTGTCCTTATCCCCATGAATCCTTGGCTGGGTGGGAAAGACAGTTAACAGTCACACAAGTATGTATCATGATAACTTGTGAGAAATACTCAGAGTGCTACGGAGAGGAAAACAGGAGAAATTAAACGCAAGTAGTCAAAGAAGGCTTGTGTAATGGAAGTGGCTTTTAAGCTGATGCCAGGCCTACCAGCTTGGCAGCAGAGGGGTAATTCCAAGCAGAGAACTGCAGAATGTGGGATGGAGTGGAGGATATAGATGGGATTAGAGGGGTAGGCTAGGGAAGGAGATTTGTGTATATAATTAGGGAGTCTTAGTTTTATTCCAGGTGCAAAGAGAGACCACTAAAAGCTTTTAAGTAGGGGAGGGACCCTATCCATTTTATGTTTAAAAAGATAACTGGCTGTTGTATAGAAGAGAGATTAGAAAGTGAGGGGGAATTCCAGTTAAAAGGCAGTTGATGATGGATTAAATTAGGAGGGTCACCATAGAGATGGAAAGTAAACAGATCTGAGAAGTATTTGGGAGGTAGAATCCAGAGGTTTTGGTGGTAGATTACACATGGCAGGTGAGAGAGGGGGTATTAATTTGATATTCAGAATACGCACCAATGTTGTCAGCATCTTAGCTTCCTTTCCAGTTGGACGGCCACCAGCCAGCAATGGAGTACTTTCAATAACATGCCTAGTGGGTTTCTAATTAGGCAGCTGAACGTGCCATCTACTAAGAAGACGAAAACTAAAGGGAAAATGAATTGAAGGGATTTGGTTGTTGGATCAAGAGTTTGAATTTGGTTGTGTTAATTTTAATAAAGGTTTTGAGATATTAAAATCCAGCTCTTGAGTTGGCAGTTGGATGTAACAGACTAAGCTGGGAGTCATCAGCATGTTGGAATCGAAAGCTGTGGGAATACATATGCTAAGATGTGAGTGTGCAAGTGGGGAGTGGGCCCCAGCTGCCGGAGGAAAGCCAGAGAGTGGGTCATGACGTCTGGGCTGGGCAATAGGGATGGCAGCTGGAATGGAGCGGGCTTTTGAAGATGGTGTGGGCTAAGAGTAGATAGGATTACATAGGTCACATAGGTCACATGCAAAGATGACTCCACTACACTTGTTGGGGAGGAGAGAGAAAAAAAAAAAAAAACTAGTGGTAAGTGGAGGGGAGAATGTCATTTTCCTCTTTGTATCTTATCCTAAATATTTCCCCAATTCATTCATTCTTTACATGATAGTATTTCCAGAAGAATCTGTAACTTATGCATAGCAGTGTTTTCTCCCCAAATAGGATGCTTCATCCAAAATGTGTTCTGATCCAGCCAGGGCTGGGACTCAGGCTGGCCTGTGGCTTTCCTTGTTCTAAGTACTCTACAAACAGATGTAACTAAGTTACCTATTTAGGCAGTCTCATCCTCTGTTGGCTTATTCTGAAACTGCAATCAAATCACACTCTTTTGCACTGTCGTCACGCTAAGACCCTTCACTTGGTACTTGTTCATAGTTTTTGGGGTTTTTTAAAACTAATTTATTGTTATTTACTTATTTATGTATTTAGCAAGGGGGAGGTAACTAGGTTTTATTGCTTATTTTTAGAGGAGGTACTGGGGATTGAACCCAGGACTTCGTGCTTGCTAAGCATGAGCTCTACCACTTGAGCTATACCCTCCCCCTGGTACTTGTGCACTGTTATAACCTAGAACCGATCGTCAGAAGCAGGGGTAGCCCAGGAATTCTTGAGAAAGAAGCTCTGATAACTTGTTGAGGTGGAAGACAACTCCAGGATAAGCCGACAAGCCTTTTTATGATTCCCATTTAAGAGATGAGGAAGCTGAGACTCAAGCACAGTGTCATTTAAACGGCAAAAACGGAACTTCATTCTGTGTACTAGAGCTGCAGCCATATTTCTTAATGCTTTGGAACATTTTTTGCAGAATAGAAATATAAGTGAATGTTTAAACATCGTTATTCTATACTTTCGTTTTGGACCATCTGAAAAGCAAATCGTAGGGAGTCAGAGATATTCTTTCTTTCATCCACTAAATATTAATTGAACACCCACTATATGCCAGACACGTTCTACACAAGGGGGATGCAGTAGTGAATAAAACAGGCAAACTTCATACCCTCACATTCTAATATGAAGTGATAAGATAAATAAGGTAAAATATATACAATTAACCAGATATTAATGGTAGTAAGAAGGAAACATAAAACAGGCAAGGGAAATATTGTTAAACAAAATCCAACTGAATAAGTTTGAAGAGCTTTTTGGCTTTATTCAGTGATGCAGGAAGTGGGCAAGTAGAGTGGTGCTCCAAGGAGCCGGTCTAGGTGGAAGGCTTTTATAGGGAGAAGGAGGGCGAGGAGGAAGTTGAAAGAGTGGGTTATTTCAGGCAAGGTCACGGCCCCTTAGGGGAAGGCAGGGAGTCTCATCAAGCAGATCACCTCACTAGTGCTGATGGAGACCTTCCCGACTGATTGGTTTAAAATTCCACTCCTAGGAGGGGCTGAACAGCAGTTAGGTTAGGTTAGGTATTAAGTCCTGGTGGAGCTCAGCATATATGACTCCTTTTGGGGCCTGTTTCTTTTCTTTCTTTCTTTTTAATTAATTGTTTAATTGAAGTGTATTTGATTTACAATGTTAAATTGCTTTCAGATGTACAACATAGTGCTTCAGTGTTTTTATAGAGTACACTTCATTTGAAGTTACTATATAACATTGGCCATACTCCCTGTGCCGTGCATTACCTCTTTGTATCTTATTTATTTTATATCTAGTAATTTGTATCTTAACCCCTTCCTTATCTTGCCCCTTTCTCCACCCCTCTCCCCACTGGTAACCGCTAGTTTGTTCTCTGTATCTATGAGTGTGTTTCTGTTTTGCTATATTCATTTGTTTTAATTTTTAGATCCCATATATAAGTGAAAGCATACAGTATTTGTTTTTCTCTGTCTGACTTACTTCACTAAGCACAATACCCTCCAGATCCATCTGTTGCAAATGGCAAAATTTCTTTTATATATATATATTCTGTTGTGTATATATACCATATCTTCTTTATCCATTCATCTCATGATGGACATTTAATGTTCCATACTGTTTTCCATTTTGCACCAATTTACATTTCCACCAACAGTGTACTGAGGTTCCCTTTTCTCCACATCCTTGCCAATTTATTATTTGTGATCTTTTTAACAATAGCCATTCTGACAGGTGTGAGGTGATATCTCGTGGTTTTGATTTGCTTTTCTCTGGTAATTAGTGATTTTGAGCATCTTTTCTTATGCCTGTGGCCATCTGTATGTCTTCTTTGGAAAAATATCTATTCAGGTCTCCTGCCCATGTTTTATTCAGGTGGGTTTTTTTTTTTGATATTGAGTTATATGAGTTTTTATATATTTTGGGTATTAACCCCTTATCAGATGTATCACTTGCAAATATCTTTTCCCATTTAGTAGGTTTTTTTGTTTTGTTTTGTTGATGGTTTCCCTCGCTGTGCAAAAACTTTTAACTTTATTTTCCATTTGTTTATTTTTGCTTTTGTTTTCCTTGCCTGAGGAGACAGATCTAAAAAAAACATTGCTAAGACTGATGTCAAAGAGTGTACTGCTTATGTTTTTTTCTAGGAGTTTTGTGATTTCTAGTCTTACATTTAGGTCTTTAGCCCATTTTGAGTTTTTGTATATGGTATGAAGAATGTTCTAATTTCATTCTTTTCCATGTACCGGTCCAGTTTCCCCAACACCGCTTATTGAAGATGCTATCTCTTCTCCATTGTGTATTTTGCCTCCATTGTAGTAGATTAATTGATCATAAGTACATGGGTTCACTTCTGGGCTTTCTGTTCTCTACCACTGATCTGTGTGTCGGTTTTTGTGCCAGGGCCCTGTTGTTTCTTTTTGAACAATATGAAATGTTAGGCTGAGGTGTTGGTGTGGAAATTTTAAGTAGAGTAGCCAAGGAAGGTGACTTTACAGTAAAGAGCTGAGGGAAGTGAAGGCGCTCACCCTGCAGATTATGAATGCCCAGCATTCCAGGCAGAATGTTGCAAGGCACCGAGATGGAGATGTCTCTGGCATGTTAGAGGAACAGCCAGGAGGCCAGCGTGGCAGGAACAGAGTGAAAACAGAGGAGAATGTTAGGAGATGAGGGCAGAGACCTAACTGGGCAGATCATCTACAGATGGTCTTAGAGGTCATCGTAAGAACTTTAGCATGTGATCCAGAGGAGCCCAGATTTCTTTTGGACAATTTTAAGCAGAAGAGTATATTGCAACAGGACCATTCTAGCTGCTGTAGACCCAAGTGGGGAGGCTATTGTAAAACTCCACGCAAGAGATGGTTTTGTAGAAAGACCAACAGAATGTTATGAGGATTGAATTTGGGTTATGAAAGAATAGCGAAGGATAGCACCAGGGTATTTGCTGAAACCTAAAGAATGAAGTTGCATTACCTGAGATGAGGAAGGCTAGGGAGCAAAGGTGGAGGCAGGGGAGTGGCTCAGTGCTGAACATGTTAGGTTTGAGATACCTGCTGGACATCTCATGAGGGCTGTCAAATTGGTGATTGGATATATAGGTCTAGAGTTAAGAAAGAGGTGGTGCTGGAGAGTCAGGAATTAGCATTACACAGCTGATATTTAAATTCATAAGGAGACAACTAAGGGGGTGTTGAGATGGAAAGATAAGAAGCTCAAGGAGTGAGCCTGGGGCACTCCAACAGAAGTTTGGGAGATCTGAAGGAATGGCCAGAAGGGAGAAAGAAAGCTAGTAAAGCATAGTGTCATGAAAATCAAATGAAGGAAATAGTTTAAGAGAAAGAATAATCCATTGTGTCAAATGCTGCAGGTCAGTTAAATAAGATGAGACTGAGAACTGACCGCTGGTTATAGTATGGTTTCTCTAATGCTCCCCGACTTGTAACGGACTGTCTTGTTCTGACTTCTCCCCCAGGTTGTAGCAGACACCAACATAAGCGCCATAGCCACTCAGCTTGAGAACATGTCCACGGGCTACCACCTTGGTTCGCCCACTGCTGAGCACCATTCAGAAGACACGGAGTGAGTATTCTAGACGCAGGGTGCCTCTCAGGTGTGTGGGCAAAGCTCAGTGAGACCTTTTCCAGATCGTAGAGTGTGCTCTCTACAGGAGAGGAATGGGAAAGTGCACATTACCTTTTCTAATTCCCAGAGAATCTCCAGGAAAGCACCAGGGTTTCCCTGCTTCTCACAAGGCTTTGTTAACAGACTGTTGCCGCAGGGCCCGCACACACTGCATCTGGCCACCTTGACCGGTGCCTGGAAGAAACCGCAGAGTTACAGCCCAGGTGCACACTGCTTTATTATGCAAGAAACCAGGTTTCCTCAGTTTCCTAAGCTAAAATCGTGTTCTGAGGTTAAATCTTCTTGTCACACTTGCTGGCATTCTTGATTAAAACCAGTCATTGCAGTTAAGGTTGCTCATTAAAACAGTGCTTCTCAAACTAGGATGTCCAAAAGAATAATCTAAAGAGCATATTTTTAAATGCTGATTCCTTTGGCCCCATTCTCAGAGATTCTGAGTCGGTGGTCTGCAGCGCGTTCTCCAGGGAAATGCTGCAGATGAGCTGAGGACCACGCTTTGAGAAAGGCTGCCCAGAGTTAGTCTTCTCAGTCCCACCAGTGCCTGGTCGCTAGCAGACACTCAATAAATGTTTGCTGACTCATCTGAATGGTTTATTGGAAGGATCTGATGATCATAGCCATGCCCAACATATTCCTGGTAATTCGTGAATTTACATGACAGCCTTGAGTTTGTTTTTCTGGAGGAAAGAGTATTAAACTAGGCTCATTTTACTTTTTCTCATTATGAAAGTAATGAGTGCATGCTATTAAAATGTGAAAAGTAAATGGAAATATAACATTTTCAAGCTACAGTGGCCTTTTCTTTTCAAAAAAAAAAAAATCATGATCCTATGTGAAGCATAGTGTACACTTAGCATACTTGGATGTGTCCATGGAAATACAGAGCTACCTTGCCATCTTGGGTCCTTTCCACAGCTCCTGGCAGGCTGGGAACCATTAGTATAAAAGAATTTTAAAATTATTTATAATCCAACCACTGTTAACATTTGGAGATTTTTTTTTAACCAGTCTTCCATATGAAAGTAAATTAAGACTAATAAAGTGTGAGATAAATGGAGGCAAACTCCATCTCATGTTGCCAGTTGAGTGGAGCTGCATTCCTCCCCTCCCCCAGAAAACACGGCTCTGAGTGTGATTAGGCACAATTATGAAGGTCTCTAATGATTTGGTGGCCCCCAGAGGGTAGCTCTAAAACAGTGGTTTTGGACATCGAGGTTCCCACTTCAGTATCCTTAGAAATGGGGACTATGTTTGAAAGAGGAGACATGAATCAAGTTCATGTCTAGCCAGTGGGCTATCACAGAGAGTGCTTGTAAGGCCACAAAGTAATGAAAGGCAGAGCCTTATCCATGACGTCACTCCATTCAGCCGTAGAGGGTAATTCATCATTATTTCAGCAGATATTTATCGAGTGCCTTCCTAAGGCTAGACGCTGCACAAGTGCTGGGTCCTGAGGATTCAAACTTAGAAACGTAGGGAAAGGCACTGCCCCAGTCCTCATGAAACTGCCAGAGAATTGGAAAAACACATCCATAGATTCATGGCTATAAAAGAGTTGATAAGTGTAGGAGAGCTAAGTTCAGTAAGAGAGAGAAATAAGCACAGGGCCCTGTGAAACCACGGAAGAGAGGCATAACTCAATCCGGGAGAGGCACTCATACTTGAGTTTTAAAGTATTGGAAAAAGCAGGAGTGGCATTTGAAACATAGCATAGACATTCGGCAAGTACTGTGGATGCTTGCTATAAACAGCCAGTAGGTACATCAGCAAACAACTGGTATCAGTGTAAACCGGCTGAATCAAGCCTAAAATAAGCCGGGCGAAATTAAGGAGGCAGAGGGGGAAGAATATTCTAGTCAGACAGAACAGCATATTCAAAGGTTGCTCATACCCCAGTTTTGCAAATTTCTCTAAATGCGCAAATGGCCGAGCTTATATCAGATGGCTCTGCCTCTCGGACATGCATGCTGCCGCAAGACAGGTGACCCTGCCAGGATACGCATATGAGCTTCCTGCAAGTAAGACGAAGGGTCAGGGGTACCAGAGTTCCTCCAGGTTTTACCCTTCAGACAGCCACATTTGGGAATAAGAAATTGGCATTAGTTGCTTAGCTTTAACTACTTAAGCCCACACGGGTAATTTAACTTTCAGCCATGTTGTTTCTGAGAGAGATGACTTCCACACTGGACGAAGCTTTGAAAATCAAAATGATACATTTGGAACAGATTGTCTTCATCCATTTTGCTTCACCTTGGTTTCTCTCCTCTCTCCTGGCTTTCAGTTCTCATTTACACAGTCATGATGCTGAAGTTACGACAGGCACCGTGCTTGGTGCTGGGAATGCTCAGAGGACAAAAACTTAAGGAGTTCATAGTCTGATAGAGGAGAAAGAGGGTTTAGGAACCATGATACAATATGACAAATGCCATGTGGAAATCTGGACCAAGTGCAAAGGGAGCACAGAGAAGGCTGAAGCTAATGCTTCCAGGGGAGTTAGGAAAGCATCACGTTGGAGATGGAGTGCGTTTTGAAGAATGAGTTCCTACCCTCAGAGCAAGTGAGGGATCAGGAGCCGTGAGGATATTCCAGCAGAACAAGAGCGGCCGCGGACAGAGCTCTCGGGCAGCTGTCACCTGTTCTGTTCGGAAGTCCACCTGCAGACTGCGGTGTACCGCAAGCTCGGGTGATGCCCCCTCCAGCTCCATGCACATTCTTCAAGGGTGTACAGACAGTTCTGTTCAGCTTTAAACAGTAAGTTTAAAAGTTAAAAACTAAGCAAATAGAAGGGTGCTTTGACAACTTCAGCATCATGACTTTATTTTTAGTTAAAAAACAGTGGGTTTTTATCAAAGAGAAACCCCTAAAACATCAAGAATATTGGCATGAAATGGGTAATTTAAAAATAAGTTTCTAGATTGGTCTCTTGACAGTTTGATCGGATAAACTGACCTTCATTGTTTCGCAGTATGAAAGTCTCTCTCAAATCTGTGTTCTTCCATGAAAATGAAATTCCCTCTCAATATCTATTCTTGAATTAAACAGCGTGCATTGTGTTTTCAGAACACCTCCACCTAAGATTATTACTTTGGAGAAAGGCTCTGAAGGATTGGGGTTTAGTATTGTAGGGGGTTATGGAAGTCCCCATGGAGACCTGCCAATTTATGTCAAGACTATATTTGCAAAGGTATTTTTTTCCTTTTTATTGTACTTATTTTTTCTTTTTTTTTTTTTTTTTTTTAATGAAACCTAGGTGAGATTTTTTTTTTTAAGTGCTTTGCTTTGCTCTTCTTTGGGCTAAACCTTAAATACGTGCATGCATGCTTATTTCATTTTCATCTTACAGAAAATTCCCGCACCAGACGAGTGAACAAAGAGTTCTTTTATAATAGTGGAATCACAGGAAATGTAAATTTCTTTGGACCCTATTACAAAAGTAGATGTCAACAGATTTTAGAGAGTGTCTTCTTCAGCAACCAGTATTAGGAGCATACCACACTCTTAGGAAGAGCTTTGGCCCTGGAAGTATTCTCCTGGGCTGGCACAAATATTGGACTTTCTCCTTTAAGAAAAGACAGCAGAGGGCTATGGCATAAAGCTTTGTACCAGCCACAGATCAGTGCAGCATCCTTGACTGCCCATCACCAAAACCTCAGGACGCTTTAGCTGAAGGTAATTTCTCTCTTCCAATAGTCTGCCAAGTACTTGCAGAATCAGCCCATGAGTTAGACTAAGACTGGATAATGGTGTTTTTCAGGAAGTAAATATTCTAGTTCCTCCTGCTTAGTACACTGGTCATGGTGTACATTTCTTACTGCTGCCTTTAGATGGATCTTAGATAAGCTTTTGATTTCATCATTAAAGCTGGAATTTAAATCTATTATAAACTTTCTAAATCTCTGAAAATTATTTAGCATTGATATTACAACTTTTTAATATCATTTGGTTATTAATCATTTGTTTATTAATTGATCTGATTGCCTCCTAGTGCTTTATTTCCCTAAGGAAATAAAGGTCTTCAAAAGAAATAGCTTCTTTCTCTTTTTAGAAAGCTATGTGATACACTGCGTACAAGTTTGCTTTTACCTTGCAGATCTTATCATCTGTTAATTGGGCCTAATCGTGACCTGACATAATCCTGAAGTCATTTGGCACTTGCTTTTGGCACACATTAGACAGCTGCAGATTTATGTATCTGTTTCCATCTTGCTGGGGTGCCTAAGGAGAAATGTTATTCCCAAACACACATCTGTTAACCTGGTGATAGACAAAAGGGGAGAGGGAAGGCAGATCAGAAACTTTCTGGATAACAGTGCTGCCCCAGTCTAATAGTTCCCACGGTGGATAAACTGCTTACAGACCCTCTTTCTCCTAAGATAACATCGTAAGTAGCTGTGATGATTCTTTGTAGGGGAGGGGGCATTGTTATACTTTGCATTTAAAAGAGCCAGCTCTGTAGATAAGGACAGTGGAAAGGCTGCAAAGTGAACCCCCACCTTTTACCAAGCTCTGCCTGCCTGCCTTTGCTTCTGGGAAGCCCCTCCAGAATGTGTGGAATCACCAGCTCACTTGATAACTGTGGGTAGATCCGCTAGGGTCCAGAGAGAGGACTGGGTAGCTTCTAAGGCCTTTTGCCCTGGGGCCCAGAGTTGAGCAGGCTGCAGCCGCTGTCCCCACCTACACAGTCACAGACACTGGTGGGACCAGCCAGGCTCGGTCTCTCAGGTCACCAGAGCACACGTTGCTGGCAGATTTTTGAAAAGAAACTACCATCAAATCACAGTGGGACGAGAGTAGTGGGAATAATGAATGGACTGAGGCGCACACAGTATGCCCTTTTCGAAGGTCCCCTTCAACACTGAAAGTGCTCATTTAGGAAGCACCTTTGTAGGTAGTACCATGGTAGTAAATATTGAGTACCCTTGGTATGTTTTATTTTTTAAGGACTGGACCTTCTTGGTAACGTGAGGCACACCTGAAAAATGAAAAACTCTGAATAGAAAAAGAGAAAATTTCCAAAGTCCTAGCTAGTGACTTAGATAGTCCAGTCTCAATAAAAGAATATTCCAATGCAGATAATTGTCATTGTTATTCACATAGTTCCATAGTTTATTATAAGAAGACTTTGATGACTTTTTCTCTCTTTTTATTTGTTAGAGTGAACCAGTTGTATCATAATGTATAAGTTTTCTGTAGAGAAATCAGTAAACCAAAAACTAGCAAAGGAGTTCTTTTAATGGTGAAGTCTTTCTACAGCAAATTCTGACGCTAAGCTAAAGATTTCCCCCGTAGGCATTTTGAAGATCTAAGAACTATAGCTACATGTTTTCCTTTTTTTTTTTTTTTAAACAGTGAATATATATCCTTTAAAACATTTATCTCTGATGCAGGTTTCTGGATCTCAGATGTCCACAAGGTGTGGATTATTATGTGACCTTTTTGGTGTCCTGAGCATCTTTTAATTGTTCTCTTGCTCAACTAAGAAGTGATTCATTTGGCCCATCCAGGTCTTTTTTCCCCTCCAGAAATAGGAAGCCTCACAGGCACTTCAGGGGTGTAGGATTTGTGAGACTTAGTCGATCTGTGTAACAGGCTGGAACCTTCAAAATCACAGCCAACTTTAGGTCTTAGTCCCTTCAGCAGCCAGATTTTACCAAAAACCAACAAGAAATTGGCCTAAAGACTTCAACAGCCCTGGAAAGTGAGGGAGCAGTGTTTTGGAGCCTGTGAAATCTGAACACATGAGTTTGATCATCATTCGAGTTTCAGCTGATTACACTACCACCATTGTTGAGTTAATACTGTGTGCCAGACACTTCGTCCTTAGAACAGGCCGACAGGTGGAGAACGGAGCCTGTTTTGCAGCATCAGGGAAGGTGAAGTGACCAAGCTGGGACACGGCACGTGGGTAAGGCCACGCTCCCCAGCTAGATGGAGGTCTGTCTGGGGGCCCCTTGTTTCTTCCTTCCCTTTGTTTAGTGCACGAACGCCACACTGATAAAGCAGGAGAGGAGATGCGGGTCAGTGTAATTATCAAGGAAGCAAGGCAATGCCTGAGATGGTGTGCGCATCTTAGAAAGTTGCAAAATCATCTTTTTTTGCATTAGTGAAAATAAAAACTTGACCTTAATGTCCTTTTAAAAAAACTAGTTACATAGGTATCTGAGGTTTCCTGAAACCCTTAAATCTCAGTCTGTAAAATGTATTAAAAATCAAGGTAGCCAAGCCATTCTGATTTTATTCATTAGAGTTAGTTGTTTAATCCTGTCTTTAGTGCAGTGAACAACTTTCTTAAAAGAAAAAAAAAGATTTGAATAAAGCTGCAAATTACTTAATCTTGGTATTTTCCCCCCAGTGTAGTCCTGGCTGTGAGTACTCTTTTTCACACGTCTATACATGAATTCCACCCTTTTCGTGGTTTTGAAATTCTAGATAATTCACCCACCACTCAGGACCTCCACACTGTGTGCGGGACACAGGTCTCTGGAGCGTTAGTACCTCTTGGCTTGGCTCCTGTGTGAGTCAGTCTGGGGCCAGGTGCCTGTGGGCCTTGATTAATTTCCCCAGTAGCCTGACGTCATTCAGAGGACTCTTTTTGGCACTAACTTTTCAAGGGATTCTCACAGTTACCCTGACAGATAGAAAAAGCTTCCTGTGAATCATTTTCTAGATTTTTCCTTTCCTTAGCTGTCCAAAGTATATCCAGTAATATCATGGCATTTTTAGATACTCAGCTTAAAAAAATGAAAAAAAAAGCCCAAGTTTCACTTGCTTTGTGCCATTCTGAGGAGCCATGCATGACTGAGTATGTGATGAAAGTAGTCATTTAGAAACCTGTTTAGTTGGATCAAAGATAAAGTTGAAGCTTTTGAATAAGATATTGCACAATTTTAGAGATGCTCCACTTTTGTGTATTTATATATAGAACAGCTTTATTGAGATATAATTCACATACCATACAGTTTACCCATTTAGAGGCTACAGTTACTTTTTGACGAATTACCACAGTGCTGCTAGCTTTATCATACAATGGGAGCCCTATATAATGATGGTGTTGACAACAAAACTAACACCAGATTCAGTTCTGCCTTTGTTTGTTGCATATTCATGAATATGACATGATATGACATTCAGATTCCATTGAGTGCTGAATATTGAAATAAGGTCCTACTTGATTAAAAGAAATGGGAATGTCACTACATTTCTACTAGTATGTTATGTAAACAATGCATAATTACGGTTATTATACAACCATTATTCAAGTAACATATCCTACATTTTTCTTAATCTTCTTAATTTAAAAACATTACCTAGAAATGACTTTAACTGGTAGTTTATAAGATTATTCTTTTAATATGCACATCATAGTATTTATGTTATATGAATAGTAATTGCATCACCCTGGATTAAACTGGAATGTTTCTTGTTTATAGGGAGCAGCTGCAGATGACGGCCAATTGAAGCGAGGTGATCAGATTTTAGCTGTTAATGGCGAGACTCTGGAAGGTGTTACTCATGAGCAAGCTGTGGCCATTCTAAAACGCCAGAGAGGGACTGTAGTCTTAACTGTGCTGTCATGAGCCTTGGGCCCTGAACACAAGATAGATGCTGTAGAATATCCATAGGAAGACGAAGTTCTGAAAGAGGATGAAAAACAGCCTCAACTAAAATCCACCTTCATTCTTACCGACTTACCCTCTCCGCACAGGAGACATGGCCCAAGTTTCATGTCAATTTCCCAAGTCAGCAATCTAATATTTCCCAGCATCTGTCACCTCTTGTTGAGGTTAATTTCTAACAGCTGAATGAGTCTTACCCGTTTTGCATTTAACATCAATGTCTGTCAACTGGTAGTAAGTGGTTCTGATTATATTTGCTGAGCTGAAGTTAACAGCCTCTCATTCCTTGTGTCCTTCTCCCATCCCTACTCATACAAAGGCTGAGCAGCATCCTCGGAGCTCATCTGATGAACAGAAACAAATGTTAAGCAACTTGTCATCTCACTCATGATTTACTTTTGCTAATTGTCTCTTCAAATACGCCAGAAAACATTAGCGGTGTAATTAACTTACCAGTGAGCCCCATGATGAAATACCAAATTCTCCTGTGGGAAATTACTGTGCTCTCTTCTGTACGACTTACCATCAAGTAAGTCTCAAATTCATTTCTCTGCATAGATCTTTATAAGCTAGTCATTGGTGATTATGATGAGTCAATTTGCAGACTGTAATTTAAAAATTCTGAACGGCTTTCTAATTGTTTTCTTAGCTACATAAATGCATACCACTGAGCAAATGCACCTTATTCTCAGTGGGAACAATTAGCATCCATGTTCTGAATTCTAACAATGCTAAATTATGCTCAAGTCTGGGAAGGTCATCTAGAGTTAAGGCATCTCCGTAGGCAGACGTCATCCCCACCCCTCAGGATGCACATGAGGAGGTAGAAGCCCCAGAACCACACTGCAGAGATCAGCAAGTTTTGCATAAAGTCAGCCGAGGTCCGGGTGGCCTTAGCCTTGTGCAAAGTACAGTGACAAATTTGAGTACCCCTCCTCTTGGCTCCGTACCGGTCAGTCCAGCAGCACAGACTGTAGGAACATAGATGGAGCAACACGCTCAGCCACAAAGTGACTGAGCAAATGAACTGAGCCTGGGAATCAGTGAAGGCTCCTTGGCTAATGTTTCCTGTTCTCCAGGGAACCTCCTGTTTCCTGAAGTTTGCATGCTAAGAAAGCAACTACAGCAGAAAATACAGGAATACCTTTAAAGTCGGTTGGGAGCATTCTTATCCAGGTATTGCAGGAAAAAGAGGGAGATGCTTACAAGTGAATGTTATAGGTTCTTATGTAAAAAATGCCACAAAAGATAGAGTACCAGGATTAGTCCTAGAAGTAGTTCAGCGTTATTTAACTGAAACACAGTGCTGCAGGTGGTTCACACAATTATCGAAATGTAATGGGCTCTAATTTAAAATGTTATTTAATAAGTATAGATTTTAATTGAGAACTATCTTGGAATAGATGTAATCACAAAGTGCATTAACTCTTGTTGGAATATTTTGTGGTTATTCCAAAGTATAAGAGTGCCTAAATTTTATGTTGAAAATCTCTTTCATGACTGGTATTAAGTTTTCTGAAATCACACATGGCTTTTGAAATTTCTAATGTATCCCAAGATACGCAGTGTTGTTAGATCTTATCTTTCAATGCATGAGATCCTGTCAGACTCAGAACATTCTATGTTAATTGTATCTGCAAGAACACCTCAAGCAGCCAAGAAGAAATGAAGCCCAAATAAAACTTGAGAATGCACCTTAAAAAAAAATGTGTAGGTATCTAGATATCTAGATATATATACAGACACACATTTGAAATGTGATTCTGCTTGATTGGATGGAATGGCCATTAAATGCACATTTTGAAATAATAAATCATTGTTGTGTTTATTTACACACTATCCTTTTGGGACGTGCTACTAAAAGTCTATTGATAAAGGAATTGTAATGCTTTATACTCCTTGCTGCAGTAAATTGATAAAACTAGTGCTTCTCCTAACTGGCCCTGTCTCTGCTTGCATGACTAATAATTAACTGACTTCCCAAAAACATTTTTTTTTCATCAGAACTTACCAACAAGCTAAGAGGACAGAAGATGGGAATTTGTGACAGGAGTCATTTTCTCATCGCCACATAGATTGTTATAGCCTCGTCATTTGGGCCGTTTAAGCATAGTAATGATATCACTAGAGTTAGCATGAGAGAGAAGTCAACCAGGAGAGAGAAAACTGCTGAATGTTTGTGTGCTTAAGATGTTTCCAAAGATTCTAAATAAATGTAGCTGCCAAGGAGCAAGTGGAGTTTTATTATATACAAAAAAAAGTTTAATTTCTGATTCTGATTTTGTTTTTTCAACAGTTATTTTGTTCCTTAATAGGAAAAAAAAAAATCCAACTTTTCACAAGGTTTTCTGGTGTCCTGTTAAAATCTGGAATCCATTAATGGCTGTCTCATGTTCATTGCCAGCTATGTTTTCAGGCATTAGAAAAGATCCTTCACAAAGGAGCCGGTATAAGAGTCCAGAAGGTGAGTCTTGGCATCACAATGCCAGAGTCTGAATCCTGACTCAGTAGCCATGTGACTTTTTCCAAGTTATTTCTTCAGTTAGAAAGGGAGTGAGGGGGTTTCAAAGCACAATAATGAGTAAACCCAAGTCGAAGCCTTAGTCTTGTGCTTGGCTCATAGCAAGCACTACATAAATAAATAGTAGCAATAAACCTCTTGACCCATCTATGGAGGTGGTCTGAAATTAGGCACTTATGCTGGTGACTAGTGGTTTCAATCAGTAATGCCTTTAAAAAATGTTTCTTTCTAGGGGGGAATAATTAGGTTTATTTATTTATTTCTAATGGAGGTACTGGGGATTGAACCCAGGACCTTGTGCATACCAAACACACACGCTACCACTGAGCTATACCCTGCCCGCCCTTAAAAGATAATATTTCTGAGGATGGCTTAGTTTTGAATTGTTGCTCAAAATCAGATAGCAAAGTGTGTAACTGATTCTAATGCTGTGAGCTTGAGGAACTAGACCCTGTGTCATCAAAAAGCCACAGCCAAGCTGAAACTAAGGCTCGCCACGGGATGTACCTGGGATAGGGAGCAATACCAACTCCCTACGCCTGCCGCCCCCCTCCAGAACCAGGCAAGGCACCTCAGTCACCATCAATCTTTGGCAAGGAATTTTAACCTGATATGCACCTTAATTCCAGGAATTTGGAATTGTAAACTGCTGTTTCTGTTAACCCAGCCACTCCCTTCTTCCCTTCTTCACACCCAGCCACTGTCAAAGAAGTCAGCCCCCCCCCCCACCAGATGGTAAGCTTTGAAAACAGGGACTATGTTGCATCCGTCTTCACGTTAATTCCACCCAATGTGCTTTTCATTTCCTTCCTCGTGTTGATGTTTTCTTTTACACTGGAGGTCAGCAAGTTTTCATGTGAAGAACCGGATAGCAAATACTTTAGCCTTTTCAGTCCTCTGCAATCTTTGTCATAACTACTCAGCTCCGCCATTGGAGCGTGCGTACAGCAATAGACAGTACATAAATGAGCAAGCTGGCTGTGTTCCAATAAAGCTTTATTTACAAACACAGGCAGTGGGACAAGTTAGGCCCACAGGCTGTACTCTGCCCCTGCTTTATACACTTGAATATATTCTAAGGTTTATAGTAGTTAAGATCCTTATCTGCTATATTCCATTTTCGATATCCCTGAAGCTCTTTCTATTGCTTATCTTTCCTGATTAAGGTTGGGTCTTATTTTTTGGCTTCTTTGCATGTCTTGATAATTTTTTATTGAATGCCCAGCATTGTAAACTTTACATTGTTGGGTGATGGATTCCTTTGCATTCCTTTAAATAGCAGTGGGCTGTTCTGGCATTCAGTCATGTTGCTTGTGATCACTTTGATCCTTTCAAGTCTTGTTTTTAGGCTTTCTTAGGGTAGGTCTCATGCAGCCCTTCAGGCTAGTTTTGTCCCACTATTAAGGCATTATTCTGAAATTTCTACCCAATGCTCATAAATTATGAGGTCTTTTCACTCTAGCAAGTGGAAACTATTCATAGCCCAGGCTGAACTGCAGGTGGTCCTTTCCTGGCCTTGAGGAGTTCCCTCTCATGCACGTGCAGATCAGTATGCCAATCACGACTTAAGGGGGCCCCTCTGCAGGGCTCTGTAGCTCTCACTCTGCAGCTCCCTCCTGGCCAGCGCCCTGCCTTACCTCTTCCCCATCTTGGCAGCCCCGAGCTTTGATCTCCCTCCGCTCCTCAGGGAGTCTCTCTGGTTCCCATTTCCTGGGCCTTGTGGCCTGGACACTGCCTGCTGGCAGTAAACTGGGGCACTTGCAGACCTTTCCTTGGCTCCCTCCTTTTGAACATTAAAATCCTGTGATGCCTGTTGTCCGACGTCTGAAAACTGGTTTCATGTATTATGTACACTTTTCTAGTTGTTTCCTACAGCAGGTGGGCAACTCCCATAGCACTTAATTCATGGACGGAAGCAAAAGTCCTTTATCCTTGATCGAATCAAAGGTTTTAAGATGTTGATGGGAATTGATTTCTCACAATATGACAATTTGATTTTCTGCAAGCATTTTGCACTTACAGAAGCACAGTCCCAGAGAAGGCCCCTTGGTTCCTCCCGGCGTCTGGAACTGACAGCCCATTTGGCTCAGATCTTGGGATCCTTCTCCACCCCCCGTCCCCAGCCACACCTGTGCAGGTGGCCCGAGGAGGAGACCCTTTTCCAGGAACACTTTATCAGGATCAAAACTACCACCGTCTTGCCTTAGGAGATGGAGTCACATCACCTTTTCTTACAGTGTTGATTTTCAAACTTTATAAGCAATTGAAATTGCCCTCAATTTTATACTTGGTTTGTACTTCTATTTTTCTATTAAAGTCTGGATAGTGAGACTTTTTTGAACACAATTTTAAATTTAGGTGATAGTTTCAGTTTTATGTCAGCCTAGTGCAAATGTGAAATTTTTGACAGCTTGACTCTCAATCTGCAGATTCTCTATATTTAAGTAAAGATGAAAAAAGAAACATTTCACTGTCTACATAACACCACGATAAACTGAAATTTGGAAGAGTAACGTGTGTGTGTGTAAAAGACTTTAACCCCCACTTGTTCTGGGCAGCGCTTCCATTTCCAGTCACTTTAAGGAGCAAGAAGTTGCTGTGGTCTTGGGTCTCTAAGATGTTGCTGTCAAGTGTCAGGACCCATGCTGGGCAAAGTTACATAGGAGAAAAATATTTTCTGATCCTCTTTCTAGAATCAGATTTTGGAAATGTTGGCAGCCTTGGAATTGGAGACTGTCCTGCTCACCACAAAGCCACTCTCATCTCACAGGTGGGAGAAACGTGCCAGAGGGAGTAAGCCGCTTGCCCAGTCACCCAGCTGACTGGCAGGCAGAAGAGCCTCCAGTAAACCTCAGTGGGAATTCGTCAGTTTAGCCAGCTACTGTAGAGCACCCACACATGGCTTCTGAATTAGCCCCAAACTTTTAAAGCTTATTTCAGTTCTCCCTAACTTAGCTCCACAACACAAGGCACTTACAAGACAGAAATAAGGGCTAGGAAACAAATTAAAATAGAGATATCCTTTGGATGTTGACAAAGAAGACCCCGTCTGTCGACTCCCCATATGGCTCTGCATTCTGGGAGGAATTCCCACAGCAGGACATGCTGGACACCCTCATGGTTTAGACAGTCATTCAAGGCAGCCATGGCTGACGACAGGTGCAGTGTCACCTACCCCTCCCGCCTGATGTCCTCACTGGGCACCTGTCCAGCTCTCCTCTCCTGGGAGAGCAAAAGAAATGGTGATGGAGGAAGGGGTACCAGCCATTCAACTCCAGAAACTTCTTTTATTTCCCTGGGAACTTCAGGATAGCTGTTTGCAAACAGGTTACAGTGCTACCCACCCTCCCCCATACCTTAGGGGCTAAGATTCATTTGTTCTTAAAGACTGGGAGCAGAAATTTCCTGTCTGACATCATATTAGGGTTCTCTAGAGAAACAGAACAAATGGGGGGTGGGTGTGTGTGTAGAGAGATTATAAGGAACTGGCTCCTCCAATTATGGCAAGTCCAACATCTGCAGTGTGGGCTGGCAGGCTCACAACCCAGCGGCGTTGATGGTGCAAACAAGCCCGAAGGCTGTCTGCAGGAGGATGTCCTCTTGCTCAGAGAGGCCAATCATTTTGTTTAATTCAGGCCTTCAACTGATTGGATAAGGCCCTCCCACATTACAGAGAGCAATCTGCTAACTCAGAGTCTACAGATTTAAATGTTAGTCTCATCCAAAAACACCCTGAGTTGACACATAGCATTAACTATTTACAGACATTATGGGACATTGAACTGCAACTCCTCTAGGGGTGGCCTTGCCTTAAGGTAAGCACAGAAGTGTTCTCGGTCCTTGTTCTCAACCCTTTCCCAGCCTCTTGCCCCCTCTGGTGTCCACGACTGTGGTGCTATCACCATCACCACTGTCACCTCCCCAGGTCGCCAGGGGCAGACAGCTGAGATCTTCCTTCTGCCATCCCACCACCAGGGACCCCTAGGTATTTATACCTAATTAGGTGGCTTCTCATTGCACTCAGGGTAAAGTCCAAGCTCAGCATGTTTTTGAGGCACTTCATGATTTAGCTTCCATCTTAATCTCCAGCAATGGTATTAACACTGGTGTCACCAAATACTTCCCAGGAGAAGCCAAGCTCTCTCGCCCGGAGGCCTTTGCACACATAGCACAGAGGGCAATGCTGCTCGAGGTTTAACCACTGACAGGCGTCAGCAGCATCACCCGGGAGAGATGCAAATGGCCCTGGACCACCTGAATCAGAATCTCTGGGGTGAGGCCCAGCAACCTGTGTTTTAATAGGATCTCCAGTTGATCTGATACACAGTGAAGTTAGAGGACCACAGGGCTGGAGCATTCACTTTCCTTTTCCTCCTGGTCTGTGGTCAGTTATAATTGCCAAGTTCTTTTCAGCGAATACCTCCAAATGCTAGAGGCGGACAGGAAGACAGGCTTCCTCCCTCACCGCCCTACCCTCTGAGGCACAGCAAGTCCGATTGGTTCAGCCACTTGCATAAACACCAGCAGGCAGCAGAGCACAGCACAAGACGCAGCCCTCACCTGTCCACAAAGCTCTGCCAGCCGCCCTGCCTTTTTAGGTTCCTAACATTGGCTGTACACTAAAATCATCTGGGGATAATTTAAATGCCCAATGCTGGGGATACACCCCAGACCAATTAAATGGGAACTGGGGGAAGAAAGGGTGAGAGCCAAGACTTTTATTAAAATCTCCCCAGGGGATTCTAATGTGCAGACAGGGTTGAGAACAATTGTTTTAGTGCCTCCCACAAACACCTGGCTTGAAAAGTTTCAGACCCAGGCAACTGCAACAACATTCAGGCTTTCTGTCCCACCAGTTAGATCCTTCCTGAGGAAGGGGTGGAGGTGGGAGGGGACAGGCAGAACTGAGAGTTCCAGACCTGGAAGGCTCCCCCGCAGGGGCTGGGCTTTAGCTCATCAGGCCCCGTTTAAGCAAGGGGGAAGGGGGTGCCTCTTCCATCCTCCTCCCAGCGACAGATCTTGTACACATTCACTCCACTAACTTAAAAATTTCGCTAAGGTAATGCGCCCTTTGTGTCATTTTAGATGGTGATGTTTGAAGCCACCTCGAGAGTGTATCGTCTTTGAATTGCTAATTACCCATCTTTGGGCATCTGATTCCTGCTTGGGGTACAACTTCAGTTGTAGAGTAGGGCAGAGGAAAGCTAGTTTCTGTGCTCATCACACTAAGTATATTATGATAGTTAAAGGGGCTATAAAGTCTTCTTTGAAAAGTCACTTCCTCAGGGAGCCTTCCCTGACCTCACAGACCTGGATTTGTCTCTCCTCTGCTTGGGGTCACCCTGAGCTTCCCCTATCATGCAATTATGGGAGATCTGTTAACATGTCTTGTTTTCACGTCAAATTCAGAATACCTTAAGGACAGAAACAGTGTCTTCCTTACTTGTACCCCCAGCACCTAGCAGAGTGCCTGGTACAAAATAAACGTTCAAATATTTGTTGAACTGAAATATCTGGGCCAGGAACAGTGCCAGATACAATTTTTAAAATAAAAATCTCTCTGGGATTTACTTTGAAATGGATTTTTTAAAAGATGGATTCATGGATGAATAGGTAGACGGGTATGTGGACAGCTGTGTGATAAAACAAGTCTAGAAAAATGTTAATGTCAGAATCTTGGCAGTGGATGTTCTCCATGAAAGTTTTCTACTTTGCTGTATGTTTGAAATTTTGCATAATAAAATACTGGGGAGCGAGGGAACGATGGATCTTCACAATCCTTCAGGATATGGTTTTATTGTCCCCACGGTTTACAAAAGGTGGAAATGAAGACTCAAATAAATCAGAAGTCAAGGTCACACGATGAGGGGGAGGCAGGATTCACACTGTCTCTGCCAAACCACCTCCCCTCAGCTCTCGGACACAGACTCCCTATCTGGCTGACAAATTGAAGGCGGACCCCAGGACCAGATAGCCCAGTTCGGACCCATGAATTAAACCGGAATGTTTTGTTTCCACGACTGGGAAGGCCACAACCCGCTTGTTTCAAACCATGGCAAAGGGTGGGGATGCGGCTCCTTATTCCCCTTAGGGGGCTGGAAGACCCCCTCCTCCGCCCCCCGCATTTATTACTGAATAGCCTGACTGTTCAGTGGACAATTTCCTTACCTGAAAACCCCCCGCAGCCGCAGGGCAGGCTTCACGGAGCCATTATGTGTGATCGTTTGACAAGACAAAGATGCATCAATTAAATCTGGCTTCAAGATCAGAGCTGGGCATCAAGGGCTCGTTTGAAATACCACTGTGACTTCCCTCGCACAGCCTCGGAGTTTTATGTCCATAATTGAAATATAATTACTCCTTCTTTCAAACCGTTCCTTCATCGCTGGTTTTCTAGTGCAGCTGAGGATCCTAAACAGGGAGGTTTGCCAGGCTTTTGATTTGCCGCACGCTGGTGAGGACAGGACATGTGCTTCACTGGCAGGTTGATTCTCTTTCAGCTGCAGAGGCTAGAAACGAAACCCTGGCTCAGGGCCACGCGCACCCAAACTTGCTCCCTTCCGATTCTGTGCGCGCCCCAGCCAGCGGCAGCCTGCGATACAGAAGATAGCCGCGCGAGGGCGCACGAGAGTTGCTGCGAGTTCCGGGAGTCTCTGCAGCACCGGGCAGGCACAGGGGATGAACATTTCGCTGAGTCTTCAGTAAGTGGAAGGGTCCAAGGAGCCCGGTATGAGCTCACCCCTTCCACATCTCAAGACACCAGGTCACATTGCTTATTGTTGCGGGGTTATTATGAGTGTTTTTAGAGCTGGAAGAGGAGGCGAGTGTAAATTACGCTGAAAAAGGACTGTGATTTAAGCTAGTTGAACTCTGGTGGAAGCTCCTTTCTGGATCCCCTGTGATCCCTCCAGAACTGTTCGCCCCCAGGCTTCTTCATCTCGGTAAACAGCTTCACACCCACCTCGCCGGCCAAGTCAAAACCCGTAGAATCACCCTAGCAGCTAAGCCACCCACCAGAACTGTTGGCCCTGCTCCTAATGCATGTCTGTAGGGTGTCCACTTTGCTCCATCTCCAGAGCCACCAGCCTGGTCCAGACCACCGTCATGCTGTGCCTGGAACTACTTCTAACTGCTCTCCCAGTTTTCAGTCTCTCAACCGTCAATTCATACTCCAGAGAATTAGAGTCGAATGATGTTCTTGAGATGGTAATAGGACCTTGTGACCTCTTCCCCACCCCCTGCTTCAAACCCTTCACTGACCTTAGATAAATTCCTCTTTTTTTTTTTTTTTTTTGACATGGCCTAGAATAATCTGTTCTTACCCGTGTCTCCCTTGCAGTTGCAACCTCTCTTTCAGTTCCTCTTGCTCTAAGCTCCTGACCCCAGGACATGCACTCAAGCTCTTCCTCCTATTTTTGTGCCAACTCATCCTCTCCCTTCAACTCCAGACTTGGTATCTCCTTAGCAAGGTCATTCATGAGGCCACCGTAACCTAATGCCCCTGCCTCATCCTGTTATTATTATTTGTATTTTAGTACCTGGTTCTTTGCCTTCATTACACTTATGACAGTATGCAATTGTGTATTCATTTGTGCTTTGTTTACTGTATGGCTCCCACTAGATTGCAAGTGTAAAACAAAGAATGTTGCCCACTCTCCAGTTCTACAAGGATCAAGTCATGAGCCACTGCAGTTGCTGACCAGCAGGGGTTCAGGGCGAAGAACAGGATGAGGCACTCTGGGCTTTGGAAACAAGCCCTTAGAAAGCTATATTTCAGGAAAAATTTTTTTATGACATTTTAATGAATTCTTGTATCTCCCCATACATACAAAAGCACTAAAATCATTATCTGAGACACCTGTCCCTCGTGACTAGCAGTAACTTTTTGCCAAGATGGATGCACAATGGCACATGTTCCCTAGCCAAAATCAGATTTATACTGGCCTCTCCACCAACCTCCTTGGAGCAGTTCCTCAGAGCTATCTGAGGGGCCAATTCCGAGGCTACAGTCCTCAGTAATGTCCCAGAATAAAGCTGAAATTCGCAACTCTTATGTTGTGTGTTTTTAAGTTGGCACAAATATCATGAAGAGAGGGACCATGACTATCTTTTTCACCACTGTATATCCAGCCAGCTCTTTGCACATTGCTTCTCATGTAGTAGTTGCTCAATTAACCTTAGCTGACAGTATTAATTTTTAAAAATCCTTCTTAATCCTCCAGAGTTATAATCCTTCCCTCCTTAGTATGACAAAGAGACACTTTTTAGTGGTTATATGCGTGAACTCTGTAACAGGACACCAAGGTTCAAATCTTGGCTCTTAGAACTTTGGGCAAGTTACTTTGCCTTAGTAACCTCATCTGTAAAGTGGGGATGATGATGGTAAGAGTGATACCTACTTCATGGGATAACATAACACAGGATGCTAAAATGAATTAACATAGATGTGAAATCAGAGCAGTGCTTGGCACATAGTAAAATTAGCTATTATTACTATATCTGTACCTTGTGCATTGCTTTATTAGTGCATACATCACTGCTTTTTGTAATTATTTTCATACCCATGTCACTCTCTAGGTCATGAATTAAATTAGATCATCACTCAGTTCATACCCACAAGGTCTAACACAGTGCCCGGCCAAGTCAGTGCAGTGCTCAATAAAATTGGACTTACCTTGGTATATTACATAACATTCAATTATGAAAAATATATATTTCTTTTTCTCACCATACTCTTATTCTTCCAGACTCTTCATTAAAATTAGGCTAATAATGAATAACAGATCATCAAAATTCAAGATTTTTTTTTAACTTGAGAAAAGGAGAAAGGAAAAACAACAGGAATAAGAAAGTATTCCTGGAGAGGAAGCATCTCTTGGATTGTAAAATTTCATTAAACATTTGGAAGGGAAGTCTTTATGATTCTAATTACAGACTGTCATGTCTGTAGAGAAATTGACCTCCTTCATTTATGCAATTTCATGTTTTGAACATTCTGACTAATGTATTAAATCAGGAAACAATAAGCTGGCAATGTTATCAAGAATCAGTCTGTACCATGGTCATTTGTGTTATTCCCTAAGGAAATAACCAAAATTGTACACAAAGATTAATATAAATGGATGGTCATCCCAATACATACTGTGATTTATAGTAGTGAAAGCAACCTAAAGTCTCCCATAACCCACGTGGGAACAGTTAAATACAGCGCGGCACAGAGCTACCTAGTGGAAAATGATGTAGCTTGTTCAAGATGTATTGTCAAAGAAATTTTTGTACCAGGGGTACAAAACTAAAAAGACACAAAAACAAGATTATAATATGGTGCTTTTTTTCTGGGATTATGTGTGATTTTAATTTTCATCTCTAGTATTTTTGTACTTTCCAGTCTTTTACACTTTAATGGACAAGTGGTTTCTTTTTTGATTATAAAATGATTTTTAAACTCAGTATTAATTTTACATTTTGGCATTCATTCCATCATTTTTCATGTTTCTCAAGAGTGTGGCCCATGAACAGTTTACATCAAGATCCCAGCGCAGGCAGGTGCACACTTAGGAATTAGAGTCTGCCTTTTCACATACTTCCTCAGGTGAGTCTTCACTGAGTATACGCTGCAGTTTACAAAGCCTCAGGTTTGGCAACTAGGAAAGAAGAAAAAAACTTGTATTTAATATAAAAAGAACTATAAAGAGAGTATAAACTTTAAAAATTGTGAACCACTCTACTGTACACCTGTAACATACAATATTGTACATCAACGATGCTTCAATTAAAAAAAAAAAGCGTCTAAGACAGCTACTCACACTCATGGCCAAAAGATGGCGCAGGTTTTCCATTTACCTGATCCACGGCCTCAGAATGAAATCTTGGTTCAAAAGAAATTGCTTAAACATCGTATTACATAAGCCCGGGAGGGCATCCTCACCTGGAAGTGAAAACTAGACTCTTCATTGTGGGGTGGGATTAGGCATCCTTTCTCCATAGAAACCACTCTTCTGTAGAGAAAGATTAGTGGGTTAGGATACGTCCCTCGGGCTAGGACAGCACCACACCCCAAAGGGAAGCCCTCACCAGCCCCTTGTTTTACCTTGGCTGCAAAGTCAGGGCCAGCTGTTAGGATAGGGTGGATCTCTGTGAAATTCAGGAACAACAAGCGTGAAAAGCAAAGGGAGAGGGTCTCTAGGCCCAGGGCAGGTAGAGCAGCATAAACCGACTCCCCAGCCTGCTCTCTTCTTTTCCTCCCACTTTGAGTCCCAGCGTCAGCGGGAGCTGGGGGCGGAGCCCACCCCGGGGCCCCGCCTACGTATGTATCCAAGGGAGCACAGCTCCCACAGCGTGTGCAGAAGGCCTTGTCCTCCAAGACCCAGCCGCCTGTTACAGCTTCCAAGAAACCCTGCTCAGCACCCCGCCTCCGCCCACCCCCGCAAGTGTGGCGGACAGCCTTCTCGGCCATTCAGAGAACCCAGGCTTGCCTTTATCTTTTCAATTCACGTATTGTGTTTCAGTCCGCCTGTTTGCAAGGTCTGTCTTTCCCAGGAGATGCTGGGCTGTCAGCTACTGGCTGTAGGCTATCAGGTACTGCTTTCCCACGCACCAGACGTAGATTGGGGCGGGGGGGTGGGGGGGAGGGTATCATTCACAATAGCAATGAAAATAAGTAGTTCCCAGAAATAATATTCACCAAAATAAAAAAAAATTTAAAAAAAAAAGGAAAATGTATAAGACCTGAGGGAAGAACTGCCAGAAGTTAAAATAAATGATGATACCAACAATATTAACAGCAAGCACTTACAGGCCGCTCCACCACGGGGCTGTTCTGAGTGCGTTCGCTTATTTTACTTCATTTAATCAACAGCCTGTGAGGCAGGGACCACAGTATTTCTCATCTTACAGGAAACGGAGGCACAAAGAGGTTAAGGAATTTGCCTGACAGGATTTCATCTCCATTGTTAGAAAGCCTGAATAATATATCACTCCTCTCCAATTGTTTTTTATATTTAATTCAAATCTCATTAAAATCCCTAGAGAAAGAAAGTTCACCGATGGTGAAGGATTCATATTTTATGTAAGTAGGAAAGTGCTAGGAAAAATCTGAGAGAATGGGCATCAAATGTTGAGGTAAACTTGGATTCTCTATGCTTTCATGTATTTAGCAAACATTGCAGGACGCTTGTATTACTGAGTTCTAAGCAATGTGAAAAGCACTTTAACTGAATTATGTCAAGTTCTCCCAACCCCATGAGGTAGGTACTATTTTGCCTACTTTATAGATTTTAGAAATGGAAGCACAGAGAGGTTAACTAACTTACTGAAGATCACGCAGCTGGTAAAGTGTTGTGTCAACTCAACAGTTTGAATCTGGAGCCAGCTTTCTTATGAGTGGGCATTACTGCATTCCAAGAAAACATTGACCGCACACAGAGATGAGTGCCTTAATGGCAGGAGTCCCAGGATGCTAGGACTCAGAAGAGTTCGTAATTCAGGCTAGAGGGTCAAACAAGGCTTCCTCTTAGAGGAGCAGAGGGTCAGCAAAGCAGGACTTTGAAAAACAGTGCTTAGCACATAGTAGGTACACAATAAGTATTTGACAAATGAGTTGATTAACCTAACAAAGAGGATGGAACTGGGCTGACAAAGAGCATCCCAAGCAGAGTAAGGTGAGGGGTGTGTCTCAGCTCTGCCTCAGAGCTGGGTTTCTTTAACATTCTGATGCTACAAGTCCAGGAATGCCTCTCCCTTTCGGGCCTAGGGTGTCCTGGCAGGTGGCAGGGGTATCAATTTGATAATCAAACTGTTACCAGGAAAAATCTTCTAGACTAACAGGCCAGACATGTCTGAAGAGCTGGGCAGATTCAAAGATGGACCGGAGTCAGACAAGGAGCACACCGCAAGGGGAAGCCTGTTTGCCCCAAATCCCTTGGTGGCTCGTGATCTGCTTCCAAGGTGATTCCCTAGGGTCACTCTGGACCAGATAGGGGCCGAAGGGACAGTGGTTTTCAAAGACTTTTTACTCATTTTCCTCACAAAACACATTTTTAGGTTGCCATCTAAAATTTTTGAATCCTAAGTTTAAATAATTTCAAAGGATATACTTTCCAGAGTTTTTAATATCCTGAACACTCATTAAGTGTATTTTTTGTCTAAAACAGATTGAATTCATCCAGTTCATGGTAAGTGTGCTCCTTATAACCTAAGCGGCAAAGCCAGTCCCATCAAATGAGTCTTACTTTCTGTCAGAAAAACTTGGACTTCACATTTCAGTTCAAGTAATGGTGTTAACATACATCCTGCGGAGCTGTACCACTTCTGAGTCTCAGTCCAATAGAGACAAGGAGGGGAGAGGGAGGGAGGGAGGGAGGACGAGAGGGGAGGGTATGTGGATGAATGAAGGGATGGATGTGTGGGTGGGTGGGTGGGTGGAGAGGCTTGTTGCCTGGGTGAGATGAAGCAGCTCCTCTTCCAGCGTTTCTCCTGGAAGCCTCCAGGCTGAGCATGTGAGAGGTTCCCACTCAGAAGCAGGCACTCTCCACCAGACTTTTATACCCGGGGTGGGGGATGGGGGATTCTCCCATGGTGAATCCAGTCACTATTTTGTAAAGCAGGAAAAGAAGGATTGCGAAATAGACGTGGGAAGGCCATAGCCCAGTCGCCTTCTCAGGGAGATCAGCTTTAGATACACATGGCAGCTGAGACCCTGGGAACTGAGTCTCTTAAAACTATTCAAGAGCCACAGAGTGCGGGCTGGGAGCCATGGCGCCATGATCTTTCCCTCAGTTTGTCCTCTCTCACCTTCTTGCACAGACGCGACACTGAGAATGTGCCAAGTCACAAGGACAATGGTAGAAAAATCACCGTTGGCTGTCACCAGAAAGGGCAATCCGTAAACACTCTGTTCTTTTCTTAACTTCCCACTCTGGCATCACACTATGTCGCGTGCAGGCTTTTATTCCTGAGTCGTGGCTAAACTACTTAGTCTTAAATGATTGGCCTCAAAAATATTGGGCAGGTGCATTACCTTTCTACTTCTTTATAGCTTTCGGCTGTGCGCTCTTTTTTTGTTTTTTTGTTTTTTGGAATTAGCCTGAGTACCTCCCCACTCAGCTCCATGCATATGATCACAAAGGAAATACCAAGAAGAAGCCGTCTCAGCAGGGAGAGCTCTACCAATGGAGTGAGCCAAACGTTCTTTTTTCGCAGCCGACGACCTTTACAGCCAAAACTGAATGTGGACATGCTAACACTAAGCATTTATACGTTTTTGACATGATCGTTTTAGCCATAGGTATTTTGACTGCTTCTGTTATTAAGATGTGTTGAGATGTAACACGAAATGTAAATTGAGCTTCTTAGATTAAGTACCATTACTGTTGTAAACGTTTCAAGTATTAGTTATAAATGATGTTGTGATGTGATTTCTTGTGTTATGATTCTTACTCATCGTCTGTGAAACTTACAGGATTTAAGCTATGTTAAGACATGTAAAGTAGTTCCAAATGGAGTCACAGTGGCCAATGGGAACTTCCACATTTGTGGTCTTGAACCATCCGCTGTGGGACTGTGTCTTAGAGGGATAAACCAAGAGAAGTGTGATGGGTGATGTAAGTCACTGGAACAGAAGAGGCAACTGATAGGAGTCAAGCCTCCTCCCCTGGGGTAAATGTTACTCCTTAAAATAAGACTTTTCGCTGATCACTTAACACCACTTGCTGAGAGCCTTTCCAGAGGGACGAGGTCAGAGACCCTATCGGGGCAGAGGGCGACTGCCCACTCACCATTGCTAGCGGGAGACCAGTGCTGCCCCGACTTCTCCTTGGAGTGGTTCCTTATCCCCTTTTCTATTTTCCCAACTTTCACTAACCTGTCTTGCGTGCGAATTGTATGCAGCAAACCAAGTGACTGGTGAACTGAACACTGGCTGTGTTTCGTCTGTCTCCAATGCCGTGATTCTTGCCTGCCCTCACTGCTGGGCCCCGCGACAAGCACTGGGAGCTGTTACCGAACCAAACTCGGGTCTGTTCGCCCACACACAGTAAAGCCAGTCTACTGACACCAGGCTGTGGTGAAGGAAAGTGCACCGTTTATTGCAGGGCGCCCAGCAAGGAGTCCAGGGCAGCTAGTGCTCAAAACACCAGAACTCCTGATGGGTTTCAGGAAAACATTTTTAAAGGCGGGGTGAGGGAGGGAAGTCCCAGGGTATGCGATCAGCTTGTGCATAATTCTCTGATTGGCTGATAGTGAGATAACAGGGTTGTGTCACGGGGTTAACATTATCAGTCCTCAAGCTCCAGTAGGTCTGAGGGCTCTGTGCTCATGGTCGTCAGGTAGTTAATTTCTTCCACCTGGAGGGGGTTTTAGTGTCTGTAAAACAACTCAGGAGATGTGCATCTAATACTACGATCTAGGTACTTCAGAGAGGAGCTAAAGCAGAGGACGTGGCGGGAGAGTTTGTCCTTGGAAGACACCATACAGTCCTGCTCAGTTACAGAACCATGGAGAGAGAAAGAAGTGGACAAACTCAAAGGGCTTGGGGATGGATAAACACGGGGATTAAAGAAAAGAGCAGAATCTAGGTTGACCCCTGGGCTTATGGCTGAATAACTTGGCAGTTAGTGGTGCCTTTATTGCATGGAAAGCCTCGAGTCCAGATGGTGGGGTCGGGGTGGGGCGGGCTCATCCAGAGACGCAGAGGAATCAGAGCTGGAGCTGGAGCTCAGGGGTCCAGCGATTGGAAGTCGGCAGTGGCTTCAGGACTGGATGAGGCCTGCCTGGTGAGGCTACAGGGGGAGTGGGGGCGGTGGGGGGGCCGTGGATGGCAAAGGTGTTGTGCTTAGGAATTTGCAAACTCCTTGAGAGGAGGGGAGGAGCCAGCAAACAATTGATCAGTCCTCCGGCCTCCTTCCTCAGTTGGCTCGGGGCTGAGTCCTCTTGCTGGATCATCTCCGCAGGTAAGGCTGGCCGAAGCACGGGACGTGGGGTTAGGGGCTGCCCTAGGCCCCTCTAAATTTGAACCTGCTCTGTCTCTCACCAGCTTGTGAGACAGGCACCTTCCTAAAGCATCCTCTACCCCAGAATGAGGACATTAAAATAGTAGTGCCATGAGGAGACAATGAAGTCCAGGAGGAAATGAGGAAGTGCTTAAGCACTAGCTTTAAAAACAGGGCTGCGAGGTGAAATTTACAAGGTCTTTTGCAAGCGATGGTGTAAGCAAGAGCTTCGGAGCCTGGAGGACCAGGGCTTTCCCTCTGTCTCCTCCACTTCCTCGATGGGAGGCCTTGAGCTTCATCTCCAGCCTGTTTCTTCAGAGTATTTCTGACTGGGAGATAGATGTGGAAGTAGCTAGCTTCGTTGTTAGAAAAATGGATTGAATTCTTTTTCAAACAACAAAATGAATAATATGTTTACTGCTATATTCATATAGATTTAAGCAAACATGTAGCTAGAAAAGTAACTTTTTCTTCCCCTGTGTACAAAATGTACTTTTCTGTGTACTAAACCTTGAACTTTGAAATCTGTACCATGGGCTTTGCTTGAACTCTAGGCACTGAGACGCAGCTGCACAGGTGACTGAGTCCTGCTCTGCAGAGAACATATCCTCCTTCCAGGACAAGGACCCCCCAGCAGGTGAGCAGTTGTTAAAAAGCAAAATTCCACCAAGTAAATTTGAAGATCAATTTGGGTTTATTAGGCAGTTTATGAACTGGGCAGCCTCATGTCTAGCAACCAGAAGGGCTCAGAGCTGTTGAATCAGATGGGAGGTTTTATAGGAAGGAAAATAGGGCCAGGGGGACCATTAGGGAAAGAAAAGAAAGGATTGTTTTTAGGCGAGGATGTCTTTTGGGGGAAACGGAATGGCAGGAGTTTTGTCATGAAGATTGCTTCTTCCTCTAGGGGACGGGGATGGAGGTGATCCACGGGATGGATCACCTCTTTGGTGCTGACCAGAAAATTCCAAACTTGTTGGTTAAGATTACATTTCTGGGAAGTTGGAAACTGTAAGTCAAGTATTAAGTCTAGGTTTGATGTCCTGGGCTTTAGTATAAGTGATGCCATTTTGGGCCGGTGGTTTTTCTCTTTACCAGCAGCTAAGACTTGGTAGTTGAGTGGCTTGGTAACTGGAGACGTGGAAGGCAGGTGTGGGAGCACAGATCGTCTAGAGTGAATCAGGGGAACTGGACAGATGAGGAATGAGTCTTGCAGCAGATAAACTAAGGTGGGCATCCTTAACCTGGCGCTTTGCTAGTCTGATATTATGAGCAGAATTCACGGGTTGTCACCACTAGAAATCAGGTATTTTCATGTCACGTTACAGTGGTTGCAGGTATCAGGAGACACAATTTTACATTCTGAAGTAAAATTAAAAACTACTTTAGAACTGCCACTCAATTTTGCTAAATAGTAGGTTAAGAAGTTCACATAGTCTGTATCTCAAATGTATGATTTTGATAACTGTTTCATGCTGAATTCCATCCAGATATGAATGAAAACACATGTGGTCACTTTGCCACCCAATATCCTACACTCCCGGAAATTCTATCCACTCTGGGTTCAGAATCCCTAATCAAGGTGGGAAGCAAGCTTTAAACACCAAGACTGGAGCAGACTTGGCAAGTTTCAGGGCAGGCTTGGCTGGCCATCAAAAGAGGTTTAGAGAAGGAAGACCCCAGAGGCTTTTAATCAGTGCGGTGATGAGTGCTGATCTGTGTTTTAAGGAACTTACTCTAACAATACACAACAGGAGGGTGACCTTTGGGGACGGGAATCAGATAGGAAGGGTGAGAAACCCAATTCGTACACCCAGGGTATTGCCGGGGAAGGGGGTGGAGGGTGTGGGGAGGTGGCGAATGTTTTAATGTGACTTTTAGTCATGTGATTCCTACCCATTTGTCTGACTTTAGTCTACGTTAAGTAGTTCAAAATGGAGTCACAGTGGTTAGTGTGAGCCTCCATGATGACTGTTTTTAAACATCTGATGTTCGATTGTGAATGTTTAAGTGTGATATATTAAGAGGGTTAATATGGGTAAGGATTTTTTTGGTAAGGTCCAAGGAAAGACTTCACTGGAACAAGAGCAACTGATAGAGATTAGACCCCCCGGAGCTTAACTGGTACACCCTACTGGAGGCTACTTACAATGAGACCACTGAGCTGAGCATCTCCAAGCCTCTAGGTCGCCATGGGACCGAGCCCACGCTGTTGGAGGCTCTGTCAGAGCTGACGGTGACGTCCTGCTCACTCTAGTCCTGAGACCCTTTGCGGGAAGGAGGCAGCGGTGGGCACCGCTCCTGTTGGGCCACCTCCTTCCAGATCCCTCTTCAGAGTGGTTCCTTACCCACCTTTTCTCCTACTTGCTTGACTAAGTTGTGTTGTGTGATTGTGTGCAATACATGGAGTGAGTCGTCAGTTGAATTTGGCTGTGTTCGTAGGTCTCCAGTCCCGGCACTCTTACCCTGTCTCCCTGCGAGGCTGCGCCACAGTAAATCAAATTCCCCGTAATCTCCAGAAAGGAAAAAAGCTTGTTTTGATTTGCATTTTCTTGGCTTGTGACTGCCATTGTTTCATATGTTTATTATGTACTTATGTTTCCTATATGGTGAATTAACTTTTCAGAATAGGCAGCCTGTTCTTACTATGCGTTTTTTGTTTGTTTTCTTCTGAATTTGCTGGCCGTTTTGTGGACTTGCTTTTCGCTAGGGGAAGAACAGTTCATATTCCTATCTCATTCTCACGAGCACCCAGAGTTTGGTGCAACATCTCTATGCACCATGAAGGTGCTCAGTGCTGGGGAGTGGAGCGTGGGGCAGGTTTCTGGGTGCAGGGGGAGAACACACTTTAATTACCAAAAAGGTCTAGCAGTCCCTGCTGCCCCTTCCAAGGTGAGGGGGGGGTATTTGCCTCAGCCCTGGCCAAGGTCAGCTCTCTCCAACACTGGAGCTAGTTTTGTAAACATCCCCCTGCTAACAAAATTGAGCATATTTTCATCTGTTTTCTCTCCATTCTCACTTCTGTGGTTTTGTGTGTATTTACAAAAATGGGATTGTGCTATCTACATTATCTGCAGCTTGTTTTTCCCTCTAATGTGCCAACGACATCCCTGACCAGTGTCTCTGATTCCACGGTGGACATAGAGCTTTTATGGCTCAATCCTTCCTTTATTAAAAGGCATTGTTTTCTGGGGTTTTGTCTCAAAAAGCTCAATACTAAAGCTTCTGTTCGTGTATTCTTAAGTACAGGCGGTTTTACTCCTGGTCTAGATTCTCAAGGGGAGTCTATGCATTATTTCTCATTTTAATAGGTTTTCCACGTTCCTGGAAAGTTATAACTATTCCCGCTACAGATAGATAAAAGCAATGCTATTTTTTCAATTATAGTGCCAATTTCTGGACTTGGGCAACTTTTCATATTTAGTATTTATTGCTTTGCAATTCCTGTTTTTTTAAAATTTTAGTTTATCAATTTATATAAACTTTTAATATAGAAACATTAATGATTTTGTGGTGGTTTAGTATTTGTTATTCTTTCTTCTGTGAAGTACTTCTCTGTTTTAGCTTTTTTGCAGCTCAGAACTATTTAATGAAAATTGTCTATTCTATATCGTTAAATGAAAAGTTCTGGACATGGAACTGTTTTTTAAACGTTGAACATTTTATTGATTTTCCTTTATATCTATCCAATGAGGATTTTTGTTTGTTTTTATTTTTTGAATCAATATTTATTTTAAAGTTTTGCTAAAATATCATTTACTTCATCTCGCTTTTTTCTTTCCTACCACACAGTTGCAAATTATCTTTTAAATCCTCACACTGGGTCCTTTTGCATGCTTACTTGGCAAGTTGTCATTTTTTTTCTTTAAGGAAAATTCTTACTTGGCTTTTAATTTTATTTTTTTACAATTTTCTTTTAAATTTCTCCTTTTATCTCAACCTTTTGCCTCTGCTTTTCTTGGTGTTGATTTAGCCATGTTGTTTGGGGCACAAAGACCCAAATGTTTGTGGATTACCATAACTGAAAAACTTTGTTTCATTTCATAGTTTTAACTTGAATTATGCTTTATTGTCCAGTAGTGACTTCTTTGTGCTTTAATTTCGTCTGCATTTATCTGTGTAATTTTGCCCATATTTTCAGTTTTCCTTGGTGTTTTGCTTTAATAGTATTTTTGTAGGACATATACGTACAGAGCAGTCTTGTTACTGATCCGAGCTCCAGTTCACTCACCTGACGCGCAGCAAAGCCAATCTACAGGCACTGGGCTGTGGTGAAGCGAAGTACAGCACTATTTGCAGGGCACCCAGCAAGGGGCATAGGCAGCTAGTGCTCAAGGGACCCGAACTCCTTGCTTGACTCCCTGCAAATTACCACTGTCACCCTTCCCCACAACTTGGTGTCATTCTAAGTTCAGATAACCGAAGGACCTCAGAATACCCTAACCCTTTGCTTCAACTTGTCTGAGGGGATTTCCACTGCAAGAAAAGTTACTACTGGTCCCCTCAAAGTCCCTCACATTTCTCATGAGAAAGTGTGATGCCCCAAATCCCCTGAAATGCACAACTGACAATGTGTAAGGGCTAAAAAATGACACTGATTTATGCCACAGAGCCAAGCACATTGGATATCATGTAAACAGACTGTGGAAGGCTTGCAAAGGTTCTCGCCGTAGCTTGATAACATAATCTCTCAGATCCCCCAAAATGAAAGAGTCAATGGCACTACCCTGGGAGGTGTAACTTGTGCCCCTCTGGGATGTATCTTTGTTTCTGGCATAGGAAGTGACTCACCAACTCAAGGATGGGCATGTTGCTGCTTAGACAGCTGGAAAATGGAAGGGTCATGCCTACTGGGATATTTTAGGACCCTCTTTCCATGCACAGCCCGGAGAACATGGTTTCCCTCTCTAGAGCAAACCCCCACCCTAAAAGAGAGATATTGGCAGGGTATGAGGGCAGTATAGGACAAAGCATTGTTAGCAACCTCACACCAAGTGCCAGAGTGGAAGTCAATAGACATATGATTCATAACCCATCTGCCACAACTGGACAAATTGCCAAGGACACAGCTATAAGTATTGCAGCCCGTCAAAAACCTCTGGACTCACTGGCTCGAGTGGTCCTCGATAATAGAATAGCCCTTGACTTCTTAGCTGCAAAATGAGGAGGAGAGTGTGCAGTGGCTCATACCACGTGCTGCACACATCTCACTACCTCAGGAGGAGTTGAAACCGAGTAAATAGAATCATTCAAAAGGCTGCCTGGTTACAGGATGTACGTAAAGAGGATACGCACCGCGACTTATTTACAGGCTGCCGTCTGGACTAGGGGGGTTCTTGGGTATTGTTACAAGGCTCCATTTTGCTCGTCATCCTCTTCGCAATGTGTTTATTAATTTTCAAATATTTACCCAAGTGCTGTGACAAGGCAACCAAAGAGGGAGATAATGTTTTCATAATAAAAGGCTGATGTTAGGCCTGGGACTCGAGAATTCTTCGAAAAGAAGGTCCAAGATTTTCTCTCCTCTAATCCCGAAGAATTAATGTCACCCCTGTTCAGCTGGAAGTAGCCAGAGTGGGTCGTCACCCCCTTCCACTCAGGACTGAGAAGCATCAAAGAAAAGGGGGAACTGAAACCCAGCAGGACCCTGTAGGACCTTCCTGGGTACTGTCCCCTCTGTGTCCCCTACTTTTGCTTTGTAGAAAAAGCTTTATTCCCCTAGGCCTTCCCAGGATTCTAAAGAGCAAACTTACATAGGTAATGATTAGAGAAGTGAAAAAATGCAGAAACTAAGGAAAAGCAATCAAGCAAGAAAAGTTCAGCCAAAAACCAGTCCCAGGACTCTGAGTGCCTCCTCAAGGGATAGAGATAACAATCGGACACATATCATTGAGTTGTTTTACAGAAACCAGGACCCCATGATGAAACCTGCTGACCACAGCCGAGGAGACCCAGACAAGTTGGAGCCAGAAGAGGGATGACCAAGATGCCAGAAATATCACTTTGTTGCTTAGCACCAACCAATCAGAAGAATCCACAAGCTAATCACATGCTTAAGACCCTTACCCTTAATGTTAGTTTTTAAAAATCCTTGCCTGAAAGCCATCAGATCCTTTAAGCATTAGTTGTCCATTCTCCTTGCTTGGCCCTTTCCAAATAAACATTGTACTTTCCTTCACCACAACCCAGCGTCAGCAGGTTGACTTAGCTGTGCATCAGTTGAGCCAAATCCATCATTGTATCACACAGAATAGTTTCACTGTCCTAAAAACCCTCGGTGCTCTGCCTGTTCATTCCTCTCCATCGAGTCCGTGTGAAGGGCTGATCTTTTTACTGTCTCCATAGTTTTGCCTTCTCCAGAATGGCATGCAGCTGGAACCATACAGTATGTAAAAAGGAGCCTTGTAGCCTTGGCAGACTGGCTCCTTTCACTTGGCACTGTGCATTTGAGGTTCCTCCTGCAGGACGGCTTATCTTCTGTGAAATGCCCTCTAATCCAATGCCTGGTGTCTTTATAAGAAAGGAGAACAGGACACACACACACGGCGGGGGAGGCCATGTGAAATCAAGGCAGAGGTTGGAGTGATGCATGCCAAAGAAGACCACGTATTCCCAGCAACCACCAGAAGCTAGAGGAGAAGGAAGGGTTCTTCCCTGGTCCTTTGGAGGGAGCATGACCCTGCTGGTACTCTGACTTCTACCCTCCAGAATTGCGAGAGAATCTGCTTTTGTTGTTTTAGGCCACCTAGTTTGTGGTGCTTTGTTACGGCAGCCCTAGGAAACGTAATATAGTGGTCTTGAACCCTATCCAGCTCCCAAGCTAGTGCTGTTCCCTAGACCAATAACCCGTTCCTGCATAGATATGAGTGGTGAAGGATGGGAGGAGGTCAAGCCACAGGATTCTACTGACACTGATTTATTTACAGTGGCCAGATTGAGAGACAAGCCTGCTCTTCTGCTGCACCCCCCATCATGGATGCTTACAGTGACACAGTCATACAAACTCAAGACTCCCTGTCCTATGGGATTTACTTGAGATAGTAATTAAGTTGGTTTTTCCCAAGGCTGGGGGAGAGGGTAGGAATTTCTACTGTAAAAGGTAAACAGAGTTGATAACATCCTTCAGTCCCTGCTCCTCTATCATCAAGTCTGTACAAGATCCATCTCTTGATTTTCCCTTTTATCCTCTGTCCTCACTCAGACTCCCCATCCCCAGTGTTCATCCACTTCCATTTAAAGTATCATGTAAGTCCTTGGATACATGTTTCTTCTAAAATATGTCATTATGTGGATGATTGTGTTCTTAGTTTATGTAAATGAATTACACTTTAGACCTTATTTTCTTACTATTTATACTCACATACTTTTTTTTTTTTTTGAGTGAAGGTAGATTTATTTAGAGATATACATACTGCATACAGTGTAAGGCAAGAGAGGCAAGGAAAGAGCTGTGGGAACTGGGTGCTCAGGTTAAAGTAAAAGTAGGTACACACTCCACAGACAGAGTGCTGGCCGTCTCCAAAGGGAAGAGAGAGCAAACGGCCACTAGGCGTGGGGTTGTCACTTTTTATGGTCTCACTAGGCGTGGGGTTGTCACTTTTTATGGTCTCGGTAGCTTCACACGCCTACAGGTGGGATCAACCCAACTGCCCTGGGGAAGGGGCTGGGATTCCCAGGGCTTTGGCCTTTTGCGGTTAGCCTTGGGGCTGTCATGGCGCCTGCGGGCATGTTATTGATCACGCTGTTACAATGAGCACATAATGAAGCTCAAGGTCTGCTAGAAGTCAAACCTCTTAATCCTTAAGGCCAACTGGGAGGTGAGTCTTCCACCATTTTGGTGTTAAATTGCTGTCATTCCTTGAGTGGCTGTGGCCTGCCCTCTTCCCTCCTGTCTCATTCCCCCCTCAGAGATTTTACTCCCATAATCTTATGGGGTTGCAGAGGGGCCAAGGTCCATCTTCTGAAACTACTTCCGGGCTGAGTGGGGGCGCTGACCCTGCCTAGCAAGGAGTAAAAACCTCTGAATGCCTAATCTAGTGGCCCCAGGGGCAGGACAGCCTTTTGTTTTTGCATCCAAGTGCAGTAGGGGCTGGAATCCTCACAGAGCCATTATCTTGATGTGGAACCGTTGTAACCACCTTCATAATTTTCTTACAAATCTTCTTGATGATGGAGCACCTTTGTAACAGCAGTTTAACTCTCTATAAAGACAGAAGACTTAAAAGACATGGTTAAATACCTGCATTTGATAGAGATTTCTTTACAGTTATTAAAGTCATTATTGATTACATTTAACTTAACATATTAAAGAATTCTAGTTAACTTAATATCTAAGATGCCCCAGGTTTCCTTTAAGGCATCTCAAAGTCAGCTGGAGCTACTAAGAACCTTGAGAACTTGTTAAATACTTAAAATCCTGATTAAACATGAAACTTTTACTTTTCTACTGTGTATTGAAATATATATATTTTAGGAGCTTTAATTGGATATATTCAAGCAACTATGAACTGTTTTAATTACCGCTACATGATATCATTTGTTTTTCTTAAACAGGTCTTGTATTGCCTCACAAGCATAGGTCTCTCCTGGTTCCTGTTGGGACTTACAAGTTACAGGTTTTATTCTGGACAGATGTACCCAGCTAGCAATCCCTCGTAGCTTAACAGCAGTTGGGGTGCTCCGGAGTACCTGATATGGCCCCTTCCATTTTGGTTGTAGCTGGTCTTCAGGGGACCCCTCCTTCCAAGTTTTTAGTAAGATAAAGTCCCCTGACTGGACAGGGATATATTCACATACTTTTAAAAAGATCTACATAGGTTGCTATGCACATAAAAGTCATTGTTTCTAACTTGAATTTCACCATATGTTTCTACTATATTTTATTTATCAGTTTGTCTGGCAGTGGACGCCAAGCTGCCTCTAACTTCGCGTCACTGCAAACTATGCTGCCTGTGAACATCCTCACCCCTTTCCCTTTAGGGACCTGGGTGTGAGCCCCTCTTCAGCCCCTAGAGTAAGCTTATGCTTAATTCTGCTGAGTATTGCCAATTTGTTCAGTGAGTCTAGTATTATGAACAAAAGAACCACCCAAATATTTCCTAGCTGCGCCACCTTGGGGAGAGGCCTGCCACGTCAGGTCCAGGCTGCCCACAGCCCAGCTCCACTCCATCTCATGGGCTTGAACCATTCAGGCAAACTGAAGGTCCCTTTATGTATCTGTTTTTGTGTGTGGTGAGTGTGTGTAGACTCAGAGTGACTGTTACATTTATGACCCAGAAGGCTGTTAGTTTAATTACAATAATACTCTTAAAAAAAATTATACAAATGGTTCCATTGTTGGAGAGTTGATAAAAGGAAAGGAAAATGTCCCTTTCCCTGTTTATAATTTTTTTTAACTGAGCTTATAAAATAAAAGGCATGACTTTAAATGCTATAGTATGTCATACTGTTTGGGGAACCAGTCTTGGCTTGTTTCTTCATGGGCATCAGCTAAGCACATGGGTTGCTGGGTAAGGACCAGGGAGCGGGGAGAGTGAGGACAGCCAAACCTGTGCTATGTGTTAGACACGAGGGTGCATCTCATACACACCGACTCTCCTTTATCATCACTGAGACCTGCTGTGCTGCTAGCCCCCGTTCTATAGATGAGGAAATGAAGAGTCCTACAGATTATCTAATTGCTCACATTTATAGAAGTCCATAGCAATATGAATAATGTGAAGTTCCAATGAGTCATCTACATATATCTTTTTCAAACTTACGCTTTTTGTATTTTAGCATTTTGCCTCCAGGGTTTAAAATTTTATTTTATCTTATTTTTAATTGTGGTTACAATTACGTAACATTAAATTTACCAGCTTAAACATTTTAAAGTGTACAGTTAGCTATTGTTAAATATATTCATTTTGCTTTCCAACAGATCTCTAGAACTTTTCATCTTGCAAAATTAAAACTCAATGCCCATTAAGTTCCCCTCCCCCACCTTTCTACTTTCTGTTTCTATGACTGGACTACTTTAGATTGCTCATATGAGTGGAATCATCAGTATTTCCCCTTTGGTAACTGGCTTATTTCACTTATATTATCCTTGAAGTTCATTCATATTGTAGCATATGACAGGATCTCCCTTTTAAAGGCTGCATTATATTCCACTGAATGTATATACCACATAATCTTTAGTATAGACACTTATTTAATGGACATTTGGGTTATTTATACCTCTTGGCTTTTGTGAATAATGCTTCAGTGAACACTGGTGTGTAAATGTCTCTTTGAGATACTCTTACGAATTCCTTTGGCTGTCTACCTAGAAGCAGGATTGCTGGACCATACAGTAATTCTGCTTTTCAATTTTTTCAGGAAGCTTGATACTGCTTTACATAGCAGCTGCACCATTTTATATTCCCAACTCCCTCCAGATTTTTAAAGAAATATAAACATCCTGGGGACTAAATCCCCACCCACATGGTGCCCTTGTTTTACAGGCGGCATATGAAGATAGAAGGTACTTGCAGGTCAATAAATTTTTTGCATCTATTCTCAGAAGTTAATTGCTCCCTGCAAATTTGCACAGTCTGGGGAGTCAGAGAAACTTGAAGGAGGCGATGTCCACACCAAGACTTCAAGGATCCTAGGAGTTAGCTGCAGTGAGACAGGAGGAAGGGCTTCCAGATAGGGCAGCCTGAAAAAAAAAAACAGAGAAGATAGGATCTGACTCTTGCTGCAAATTCCTGTTCCTTTAGTATGGCTGCAGCTTAGAGATCTTATGAAAATCCACAATTTTGGTAGATAAACAACAAGGTCCTACAGTTTAGCACAGGGAACTATATTCAATAACTTGTAATAACCTATAATGATAAAGAATATTAAAAAATATGTATGTGTATAACTGAATCACTATACTGTACACCACAAACTAACACAACATTGTAAGTCAACTATACTTCCATAAAAATAAAGTATAAGAAATAATTTTTTAAACAATTTTTAAAAATCAGTAGAACCCTTTCCATGATGTTGTTTTTCTGGAATGTAATAGTTGCTCACAGAGTGATGATGGTCTGCCCCATTCCAGAAGAAGCTCTCTTGAATCTGCCTGTCTTGGGAGACCTAATTCCCACAGCATTTCTCTCTTCAGACCAGCGGGGCAGCCTTCCTTCCCCCTGCTTCAAGACAGAAGCAGCTCTGACACTGACCCAGCAAAGACCCAGAAGATCTTTATATTAAGCTTTGTTCTTATCTTCTCCAAATTAAAATACAAAATCAACTTTTCCCTGAGACCACATGGACTCCCCCTAAGTCCATTGTTTGAAAAACTCTGAACTCTGTTGGCAAATTATCAAAAAATTAACAAGGCAACAGCTGATACCAGAACTGATCCTCTCAAAAGCAAGATCCTTACTGTCTTACCCAGGTGAGGGGCCAGGGCTCTGCCCCTCCAGCCCCAGAGCCCCCCTCTCCTCTGCCGGGGGCTTAGAAGCAGAAGTCTCCAGGTTCCAAGCAGAGCCCGGGTACACCAGGGGCCGAAAGCTGATGGGTCGTTGGAGACATTTATCATTATCAGTTTATGCTTCCGACAATTTCAAATTTGGGCATGGCTGCCTGGCACCAGGTCTCTCCAGACTAGGAGAGGGCTCTTTTGAGAAGAAAGATATATGTCAAACTCTCTGCCATCCAAGAATTTATATTCTAATTAGGGAAATTTTAATTTAAAAAATTGTATGTGCTCAGGAGACAAGTTTGGAATGTAAGGCAACAGAGATTTTAAAGAGACTATCCGGTTTCTCCCTCCCCTCACTGCCCTTCTCCATCCAACCCCTCTGGACTGGCCGTTCTCTGAATGTGCTGTGTGCTCCCTTCTCCTCTGCCTGGTCTATACGCTGTTCGCACTCCCACAAAACTGTTCTGCTTGTTGTCCCCTGGAAATTCCTTCCATTAGCGTCAGCCTCACCTCCTCCAGGAAGATGTACCTGATGCCCAAGACCTAAGACCATACGGCCCCTTCGTTCTCTTTAAGCCCCAGGCTGGAGGCAAGTGCTTAGTATTTGGGTTCAGGGTGAGCCACCCCAAAATATGCCACCATGGTATATTGATTACTTTGAATTGGAGCTGCTTGAGAAGCGGCCAATACAAGAAGGCAACTCCGACCTTTCTGTGTCTCCCTGAGAATCAAGAAATGAATCTCTCAGGTGAAAGGCGCACTCCCTGCAGCTGCAGGTGGAAGGGTGTTCCCTTGTCATCAGAGATGGTAGCTGAGAAGCCTGTATAAGCACACCTTGTGACCTCTTTAATTTACCACCTCAAGCCCAAGCTCTGTTCATATTCTTCACTAATTACGCACCCAAAGCCTAAGTTTCTTTGTCCTGTCAATTCCTCACAAATTTATTGTTTCCTTGTCAAAAAGTACAAAAGCTGCCTGTGTTGGCCACTTCATAGGTCTCATTTCTATAGACTTCCATGCGCATGAATTAAAATTTGTTTCTATTTCTCCTGTGACTCTGTCTTGTGCCAGTTTTATCCGGAGCCCAGCTCTAAGAAATCAAGAAGAGTAGAAGGGGACGTTTCCTCTTCCCTGAGAGAGGGGATTAAGCAGGCTTGCTGACCCTGGCTGATCATCAACAGGGGAAAGAAAGTGCCAGGCTGTTGAAAAAAAGGATGCTTCTCTTATCCTGCAGCTGGCCCCTTGATTCCAAGGGCATAAACCAACATCTCTTCCATTGTCTCTTTCCTGCCAAAGTTTCTGTTCCAGGGCTAAGCTACAAGGGAGGAAGGAGCCCATAATAAGAAGAAGGTAATTACTTTTTGCAGCACCAGAATGAAGCTAATGATGGCAGAGGCCTCCAATAAAGGACTGCAGCCCGAGGTAGAGCTCCCTTGTCCGGCCATCTAGGCTGACAGTTCCCAGCTTGAGCACTTTCTTTCCCTTCCCTCTTTTGAGCAATAAAGCGGTCTTTCACTTTGTCTCTCTGCCTCTGCTGAGAATTCTTTCTCAACTGGCAGGTGAGGACCCACACTTTTGGTGGGCTTTCTAATTTGGGAATCCTTCTATCCACTAACACCCAACATCAGTAATCGAAGGGCCGTGTTGTTGAGACCTGAAAGACTGACGCTTCCTTATAGACAGCAGTGTACTTGGCTGGAGCTTTTAAAATGCTGTCTGAGGTCAGGATTGGCCCCAACCTGCCAATCAAGTTGCTGAGATGGCAGGTGAGAGTCAGTTGGCCCCACCAAAAGCCTGCCAGCCCAGTGGGGTCTGAAAATGACAAGATACCAATTTCTTAGAGAAGCACTTAAAAAATTAGATCCTGAAAATGGAAAGTCCACTCTCTCACACACGCTCCCAATCTAATTTCTCCAAATTTCACAAGAAAAAAAAAATTGAAATATCGAGGTGTTTGTGGGAGGGCCCCGTTCTCTTGAGCAGTGGCTTCGTCCCCGAAGCCGAGACTGCGTATTCCTCTCGCGGCCTCCCGTGTCTTTGCACACCGCCCCCTCCCCGCCCCCCCACGCCTTCCTGTTTAGCCTTGGTTCCATCTCACAGAGCCAAAGCAAAAAGCCTGAAGTCAGATCAGCTCAAAGTGTCACAGCAGAGTCTGTTGTACTGTTCGTGTGCCTGACGAGGCAGTTGTAGGCGAGGACACTGGTAACCTTTTCCAAACCTGCCACTTGTCGGGGAAACCAGCAGGCCTGGCTGGGGTGAATGCTAATAAACGCTGGAAAGGTCAAGGCGGCCCAGCGGCACACATGTCGCGTCAAGGGGCGCTGGACATCTTGGGCTTGAAAAACCAATGAGACGCTTTTCCAGCAGAAAGGACCGAGTTCAATAGGAGTAGAGGCAGGTTTTTGCTGGCGGAGGGTTACAAGGGATTGGAAAGTGCTTGGGCACGATGGGTCTGGGCTCAGCTTGCTTAGCTGGATCCATGTGCCAGTCCTGGGAGCAGAGCTGCGACTCCACCAAGTCAGTGGATAACACCACACACCATTCTTGATTCTGGAAGGCAAGCCCTTAGCTTTCAGGCAGTAGGTTTACTACTGTCTGTTTTTCTAGAAGGTTTAAATTAGTTTGTTTCTTCCCAGTTCCTGGTACTCAAAAATGTGTACCCAAATTAAATAAGCTCTCACATGCAAATTATTCTACAATACTGAATAGTGTTTGGATTTACATATACAAAATGTAAGGGATGGCTGTTGAGTTGGAATTCTAAAATAACAGACAAATCCAGAAGCCAGTCACCATGGGCCATGGGGCTTTTATTGGGGGTTCTGCCATCGTGTCTTCATTCTGGTGGTGCTGAAACCTTCTTCCTACCATAGGCTTTTTCATTCATTGAGCTTGGCCCTACCTCAGAAACTTTGGTGGGAAAGAGAAGAAAGAAAGAAATGCCGGTTACGTTCTTGGAATGAAGGCGCCAGCTGCGAGAAAAAATCATCCCGTTTTTCAAGGCCTGGTGTTAAATCATCCCGTTTTTAATGATCAGCCAGGGTCAGGAAGCTTGCCTAATCACCTCTCTCAAAATGATGTGGGACTAGAGTTTCTGAGAAGAATTTTCTTAATTTCTTGCACGTGATTAATTCTTTAGGTTTTTTTCCATCTCTCTCCAACCCAATTTTGGTTATATATATTTTTGTAGATCATCAATTTCATTCAGTTTTTTATATATTAGATTGTAGCGGTATGTAACAGTCTCTCATCTATCTACATTTTCTCCATATATGGGGCAAGTTTCTCTTTATCCTAATTTTGTGTTTTTGTGCTTTCTTCTTCTGTTTCTTCTTTAAGGTGTGCTATTGACACCCATATCGTTCAGTGATCCAGCCTTTCGATTTATAAGTTCTTTTTTTGTTTGTTTTATTAATAATTTATGAATTTAACTGTACTGTTTCCCTTGTTATATTTTCATTGGGTTTATTTTACTATTTTTCTAACTTCTTGAAAGAGGTGAGTCCTTATGTATCTTTTCTGCAATGACAGTTAATGTAACTGGGTTTTCCTCTAAGGAAGTGGATATGTGCCATCTGCTGACCTTCCAGGATATTACACCCACTGGAGACGCCTTTGGGAATTTATTTGCTTTTTAAGGCATTTTGGTACCTTAGACCCAAAGGATTAGATAAGAATCCTGGGTGAGATCTGAATGTGCAAAAATAGGGCATGAAAACACTGTAACAGCTGAGGAAACACTGCAAGTTCTCAGAGGTAGGGAAAGAATGGAGATGTTGTCTAGCTGCAGGATACGACTAAACAAACAAATAAACAAACAAATAAATGAAATAGTAGTGGCTGTTTGGAAGCCAGGCCACACTGAATCTTGAAACCAAGGCTACATTTTAGAGAATTTCTATAATCTGTGGGGAGCCCTTGATGGACTTTTTTAGGGTAAAATGCCACGAGCTCAGAGGGGTTCAGGCAGATGCCAGGACCAGGGTGTTAGACGCAGTGGCCAGGGCAGGACACCAAGCACTTCTGCACAATCAGCACTCAGGTCAGGTGGGATGACTGAGCTCAGGAGGGTCAGGACAGAGAAGCGGGAGTGAAAACAGTTTGGATGAAAGTAATTGTAGAAGTCCTGAGCGTTCAAAGGGAGAGTGGGGTAGAGAAGCAGAGTCAAGGATAAAACTGTATTTAATGGGCGTTAAAGTGAGGAGCCAGGGCTGGAGCCCTGGAGGAGGACAAGCAGGGAGAGCCGCCATGGAAGCCGCGGGGCAGGGTGCCCTGGGCTGCGGGGAGTCCACAGGGTGCAGCTGCACATGGGTGCAGGAGGGAAAACGCTGGTGAGGACTCCTCTCCAGAGGGCTCCCTCGTTCCTAACACTAAACAAGTATGTGAGTGTTACAGAGCAGAACAGAAGCACTGATGGGACATAGGTTCTGGAATCAGTGGGCTTTTCACCCCTCAGATCTTTTCATTTTATTCACAACAAACAAAATATTAGGGAATTGTTGCTGTTGTTGGGACTGGGAGGTCACATTTCACCTTACCTGTCCAGGTAGCATGTACGCAGTGGAAAATATCGAGTGGTGCCTTCTTTCGGATAACAGTGTTTATCAAAGAGGAGTCAACTAAAGGGAAAAAAAAAACAGGGAATATTTCCTTCATTTTAGGGAAGATTTACTACAAATTTCTTTTAAACAGAGGTCTCAGAGTGCTGAAAATATATTCAGTTTGCAAACTGTGGCTATGCTAAGCTTTTCCACGGAATGATGTGTAAAAAATGCCTTGCAGACCCTAGATACATGTAGTTATCCCCTCCCCCACCTCCCACTCCCAATACATTTCTAGGCAAATCAGGTCTGGTGTTCTGTCGCAGGGAGCTATGTTCTTCCTGCTTAAAAATTAGATTAGGTCTTGTCTGGGGCCAGACGCGTCTGTCTCTCCCAAACAGAGGCTGTGTGCTCGCCAGTATTGCTTGACCTTTCCCGCGTGCGTCAGCACTCAGCCCCACTAGGCCTGCTCATTTTGCTTGGTGTCTGCAACAGGGTAATCACTTTGGAAGCTATTGGGCAGGTCTCCTGTTTCCAGGGGGAGTGGGGAAAAGGTCACTCCTGCAGTCATATGTGACTTGCCCACCAGCCAATGCTCGCACTGACTATGGTGGGCTGTGGGAGAATCGAGGAGGCCCGACCAGACTTTAGGCACCTATTCTAGCCCCATGATTGAGTCGATGCTAACCCAGGGCCAGAATAAGAGAAAGGTGGGAGAGAAAGACCTAAGGGCTTCCCATGGGGCCCGTGATGAAGAGTCAATGCCAAGAGAACAGTGAGCGTGTATTCAGATGGCACTGTTGTGTTATGTGGTTATGAGGGGTGGGTGTTTCCCTTTGCAAGATTATTTTTTAGCATCTTGATAAGCAACTGATAGGTGTCTGGGCCCACCAGCTCTGAACCTTCCCGGCTCCCTCCTCCCTCAGTTGGGCCACCTAACTCCTGATACCCATCTCCTCCCACACAGCTCTGTCTAGGTTAATATGACTTTACTGTTCCACTCTCTTCATCAGCGAAAGCTGACTATTTCAGGAAACTCTTGCCCAGAAGATGAAAATTGAAGTAACTATTGTTTATTCCTCAAAGTTTCAAAAAAACTACTTAAATGATCATTCAATTGTTCAACTCTTCAACAGGAAACATCAAATAACACTTTACTCCCCAAGATTCTCTGAACTCTTGCTGCTTCCCTTGCTGTGGACGTCAATCTTAAAGGATCATTTCACGATCCTTATGCAACCCTAATCAAGCCCCTCACTGAAAGAACTGCCTTGAACCAGACCCCAGAACCTTACAGATATCCCGCCCCTGCCTTCCCCTCTCCAAGACACTACTAAGACTCAGTCTTACTGAGAAAAGAATGAGCTCCGTCTTGTCTGACCACCAGGTTGTCCTGGTGCTGTTTGCGGGGAAGGCAGCATCTGACCATCTCACCTGTCATTTCAGCCTCTCCCCAAGTTGTGGAACCCATTTGGACTTCGGACAAAGGGGATATGGATTAGAAGGACTTTGGTCCAATAGGACAAAGGCCTTACTTAGTCTTTAGTGGAATATACATGGCCCTAGGTGATCCACCTGGGCCTCCATGTAAATTCAATTTATCATTGTCTGGTATTTATCAGGCCAGAAACTAGGCAATGGAAATTAAAAGCTGAAGAACATGGAGTCACCCTGTCTGCCCACAGTCCACAGCTGAGTTGGGAAGACAATTAAACAGATAAAATACACTGTGTTATGTGCAATGACATTACGTAGAATAGTTCTTCTTAAACAAGATGTGATTAAGAAGCAATTTCCCCCCCTCCCCAGATCCATTGTGGACCAATGCTTTTGTGAAATGCCATTGTCTTCATTTTCTTTGACTGCTGCAACAAATTAGCACAAATTGAATGGCTTAAATCAAGAGAAATGTATTCTCTTTCCGTTCTGGAGGCCAGAGGTCTGAAACCAAGATGCTGGCAGGGCTGTACTCCTTCTGCAGCTTTAGGGGAGAATCATTCTTGCTCTTCCAGCTTCTTGTGCTCCTTGGCTTGTGGTGGCTTCACTCTAATCTCTGCCTCCATCTTCACATAATCTCCCCTTTGTGTGTTTCTTTTAAGGACTCTTGACATTGGACATAGGAGTCACCTGGATAATCCAGGATGATCTCATCTTGTCATCCTTAATTTAGCTACATCTGCAAAGACTCTTTTTCCAAACAAGGTCACATTCACAGGTTCCCAGGAAATAGGACAAGGACATATTTTTGAGGACCGCCATTCAACCCACAACATCCATAAAAATTAACAAGTAGGAAAATGAAATTAAAAACAAATGCAATACAAGCCTGCTGATTGCAAAGTGTCAAACTACTGAAAAGTTCAGGCACACTTGGAGCGGCACTGACGTGGAGGTTACAAGGACTGCACGGCTGGGCAGGTGTCTGCAGGGGTGCTGGGGGCGGAGGTCACGGAAGGCTTCCCAGAGGAGGTTACGGTGAGGTGCAACAAAAGAAAGGTAGGCATTAGTGGTGAGGAAGAGGGAGACCTGGAGGGCAGAGCATCTTAAGAAGAGAGGAACAAAAGCACGTATTATGGGTTGAACTGGATCCTGCTTCCCCCAAAAAAGATGTGTTGAAGTCCTACCCCTTAGTACCTCAGCTTGTGACCTTATTTGGAAATAGGATCTTTACAGAGGTGTCCAATCAAAAGTAGGTTCTTAGGTGGGCCCTGATGCACTATTACTGGCATCCTTTTGAAGAAATTTGGACATGGAAATAGACATTCACAGAAGGAAGATGACGTGAAGACCCACGCAGGGAGAAGACGGCCACACCAAGATGGGGGCAGAGATTGGGGTGATGCTGCCACAGGCCAAGAAGTGCCCAGGGCCACTGGAAGTTCGGAGAGAGGACGTGGCTGATCCCATCCCTTGGGTCCCATGTCTGTTCCCTGCTGGGCTCTGAGTGCTTGTAAGCCTAGATCATGCCTGATTGGCGGTGGCACTCAGGAGTTTGGGGACAATACATACTGTTACTTTTCTCATTTCCCAAGCTGGGAAGCAAATGAGAGATGAGATACCAGAAACGTCAACTTTATTGCTGATCACAGCTTGAAAAAGGGATGTGGCTTAAGTGCACACAGTGGGTATCTAACACTTGAGCCCAGAATCACACATGCACGCTGGTCACAGGTGGAGCCAGTTTCCCCTGCAATGTCCCTGTGATATTGCGATTTATATATGAGAAATATATATTTGGACTTGGTCCCATTTGCGACACAGAGCTCCTAAAACTGTTGGAATTTTCTAAGTGATGAGAGCCAGAAAGGTGCCTTTTGTTATGTAAATGAATGACTTTTAGATGGACCTAACAAGGGAGACTGATTGCCAGAGAGCCAACCATGTGATTAAAGGGTTGGAGTTTTAAGTCTTACTCCTGACCTCCCTCTGAGGATGCAGGGGAGAGGGGCTGGAGATCAAGGCTGATCACCAGTGACCGATGATTTAATCAGTCGTGCTTAAGTAGTGAAGCCTCCACAAAAACCCAAAGGAACAGGGTTCAGAGAACTTTCTGGTTGGTGAACACGTGGAGATGCGGGAGAGTGGCTCTCTCCGAGAGGACGAGGAGGCTCCGTGTACCTTCCCCACACCTTACCCTCTGCGTCTCTTCCATCTGGCTGCTCCTGAGTTATATCCATTTATGATAACGCGGTGTTCTAGTAAGTAAGTGTTTTTCTGAATTCTGTGAGCTGCTGTAGCAAATGAATCGAACTCAAGGAGGAGGTCATGGGGTCAGTGGGTCAGAAGCACAGGTGACAGCCTGGGCTTGTGATTGGCATCTGAAGTGCAGGGCAGTCTTGTGGGACTGAGCCCTTAACCTGATGAGTCTGATGCCATTTCCAGATACATGGTGTCAGAACTAAGTTGAAGGCAGAACACCCAGGGAGTGTCCAAGAATGGCTTGGATGAGGGAAACAACCCCGCCCCCCACATTGGAAGTGGTGATCAGAGTCTCAGTCCCCTACGCGGCCGGCCTGCCCTGCTGAGCCAGCGGGGTGGAAGGCAGATCATTGTGCATCCTCTCTGCGGGCAGGCGGAGCAGAGACTGGGCTGGGCTTCGTGCCTATCCAGTTCCGGACCCGACCACAGAGGTAGCAGGAGAGGGACTCCAGTTTCTTCTCAGAGCTTCCCTTTCTGGAGAGAAGAGTGGAAATTTCCTCACTTCTAAGGCAAAAGGAAGACTGGAGAATGTCTCCCCCACCCCCTACTCAGCAGTAGGATGTTTCCCTTTGCTTTGGAGCGAAGGCCCAGGAGCTGTTTCCAGGCCTTCACTGAGCGTGGATGTGGAGCAGGCAGGAGCCCCTCCATCACTGGCTGGGCCCCCTCTATCCCAGGCCCATCTTTCTCAGGGGGAACAGGGGGTGAAGAAACTAATTTGGACTTATAAGGAATTCCCTACTGAGGGGGTCATTGAGGCAGTGTGGCTTCAGACCATCTGTACCCTGCAGAGACGGCTGCTGTCTTCCCCAAGAATGCTGAGCACACGGAGGTCCCAACCCCTCAGCTGTTCCAGTCCCAAACACTGTGCCTGTTGTCTCCTCTGTCCCAGGGCCACCCAGCAGGACCTACAGGTCAGCCACTGACTTAATGCTGGGTCCCTGAAGCAACTTTGTTCCCTCAGCAGTCTCCATCCCCTGCTGCGGGCACCCGTCCCCTGCCTGGGTCACTATCGAGGGAGCAAGAAGAGCTCCGGATGGAACGGCAAGTGGTGGAGTGGAGTCACGGAGCCAGATCCACTGCTTGAAATCCCACATCTGCTGTTTACTAGCTGTGTGGCCTTGGATAAGTTACTTAACGTCTCTGTGCTTCAGTTTCTTTATATGTTCAACAAGGACAATATTAATGGCTACCTCAAAGGGTTGTTATAAGGAGCAATTGATTTCATGCAACACTATTAAGACTGATGTCTGGGTAGTTCTAAATACTCAGTGAAGGTCAGCTTCTATTTTTATGGGACCAGGTCTAGAGAAAAAAATCAAACGGCCAGAGGAAAAGGAAAGTACTCTTCTGTATATCGAGTTATGTCATTGGGGTCAAGCTTGAAAGAGGATGCCTTACCTAATCAAGCTCGTGAAAGAACAGAGAAGGAACCATCATCCCCTAGTGCACAGCTCAGGAGCCTGAGTAGCCAAGACGTTCAGCTGAGATTCTACCCCCGAGAGAGCCAATTCCAGACACCCTGCCCTTGTCACCTCCTACAACCTGAGAGGAGGCTGGGAAAGGAAAACAGCTAGGGTGGTTATGGAGTTGAAGGTTAGGCATCTGCTGAGGTCTTAGGAGGGAGCAAGGCTCGCTCCGGTGAAGCCAGGAAGCCTTTCTGGCTGAAGAGTCCCTTTTGCTCTTCAGTCCACGTGGCGGACCTTGGCTATTAGCAGCTTTTGAGAGTGACATCTTATAACACGGACACCCAGAAGGAGACTGAATCTCTTTCAAAATCCCAGCTTCAGAGTTCCTAGGAGAAGGTCTTATGGGCTCAGTCAGTTCCAGTGCTCATCCTTCAGTGACCAGGGACCAAGGCTGCTTTTAAAATTTTTTTTTAATTTATTTTTTAATTGAAGTATAGTTGATTTACGGTGTTGTGTTAGTTTCTGGTGTACAGCATATATATTCTTTTTCAGTTTCTTTTCCATTATAGGTTATTGCAAGATATTGAATATAGTTCCCTGAGCTGTTGGTTATCTCTTTTGTGTATGTTAGTCGCAAGCTCCTCATTTACCCTCCCCCACTTTGGTAACCATAAGTTTTGGCTTCTTCCTCTTCTCTCTCCCTAGCATAATCTACTGCTACTGCCTAAAACTCTACGTGTTTCTGCATTTAAATTTCTCAGATAATTCAATGGTCCTGCCCACATTTCCATACCAGGCCAGTTCACGGGCACTGTCTCGCTTTAGGAGTGGCTGCCTTGTGGCCCGGAGCCTGTGTTCAGGAATCTGCTCTAGTGACACAAGCCTCACCTTCTGCCAGGCTGTGGGTGGGGTGACTTCACTGTGGCTGTGGAACGGGGGCCGGTACCAGAGGACATGTCCATTACACCTCGCCATTGAGATGATGCTCCTCCCTGAGCATTTCCCCTGAAATCCACCACCCTCGGCTTAGACCCTTGAGCCTGCCATGAGATGCTGAGGGCGCTCATCCAGTTACATGGCCACATCAAGTTGTAAGAAAGGCTGGGACGTGAAGTCTCTTCTGGGTGGCAATGTGCCCAGCTAAAAGCTGGGGATTCTATTACTAAGGAGGAAGGAAAGAAAGGATATTGGGGACAGTGGCATCAGCATTTTCCTGCCACTTATTTTTGACCCTTCTCCACCATCCAGTCTGTCATCACAAGCTGGCGCATGCCCACGCCTAATGCCTGCCCCACAGCACCCTATTCTTTATTCCTACTGATGCCACAATGGAACGGGCCCTTTCAGCTTCATATCCAGTGTCTTAGGAGAACGTTTTAGCAAATCTTTTTGCCTCCCGTCTCTCTCTAGCCTCCCCCGTCCCATGATCATTCTAAAGTGCACATCTGATCATGTGGCTCCACTGTTCAGAAATTCTTCAGTGGCTCCCCACAGCCCAGGGCAGTGAGATTTTAACTACAGATTTCGGAATCCCTGAAATTACATGCAAATTTGGCACATATGTGCAGTTTTTCCAAAGAGATCTTCAGATTCTCTAAGGAGTCTGTGTGATTCCCCCTCAAGTTACAGGCTCAAGTCCAAATTCCTAATTTCAACATACAGGTGAGATATGTTCACTGACCTCCCTCTCAGATGTCCTCTCCAGTCACTTCCCTCATGCAAACTAAACCCAAGTCACTCTGAAATGACTCTGAAAGGGCAGGCCATGCTCTCTCACCCTTTGCATCTTTATGCCTGCTGTTTTGTCTAGACTGCCTGGGCAAACTCCTGGACATCCCTGTGGCTTAGCTCAAAGGCCACCTCCTCCGTGAGGCTTCCCTGATTCCCTCTGGCCGAGCCGGTCCCCACAGCACTATTCAGACCTCCATTATTCATCCTGCTGCAGTCGCTGTCAGCCTAGGTCTGTCTCCTCCACCAAACCATGAACTCTGGAGCCTGGGACCGAGAATAGATAGTCCACAAATGTTTGTTGAATAAATGTCCCTCATGCCTCCAAACCTGGAGTCCCTCTTTCTAAAATATAAATCTGAGCATCACTTCCCATGTTCCTATTTCCTTCAAGTCCAAACTTGTTGCAGTGGCTTTCTCTCCTGCCTCACCTTGCAAGTCTTCCTTTTTTCTACCCCAGGAGCACTGAAGTTCTTCTAATGCCTCAAGTCAGTGTTCACTCTAGTCTTGAGGCTTTGTTTCCTTAGCTCCTCTTCACCTGGCTAATGCCTAGTCATCCGTCAGATAGCTTAAACATTCCTCAGGAAGCCTTCCTGGACCCCCTCCCCACCCTCAGACACCCTGGGGCTCCCACCTATGTGTCCCCACCAAACCTTGCACTTTCCCAGTTGCAGCATGCATCATTCTGGGCCGAAATGACTTGTCTTTCTTCCCTGCTAAACTGTAATGTATGTCCCCAGCCCCAAACACAGTACTTGGACGGGAGTAAGTATCGGACATACCTGTGTTAGATGAAGATTAGATGAATTTCTCAATCATAAGCAATAACCTTTCACTGCCTTTAGAACGCAGCCTTATCACAGCTTTGGGGCTCTTTACGATCTGGTCCCCATGTATTTTCAGTCTCATTTCTTCCAAATCCACCTTCTAATCTCGGCATCTCACTTGAACTCTACACAGCGGTTCTATCAGACTGAATGAAGGTCCCCAAATGCCGGCTCTCGAAGCTTCCAGCCTCGGCAACACTGGTCTCTCTGCCTGGCACACTCTCTCCTCACCTCTCACGCCTCCTCCTTCCTGGCTAACATCCACTAATCTCTCTGTTTCCAGTTCAGGAGCTTCACTTCTTTCTCTGGAAGCCTCCCTTGACTTCCTAAGGCCAGCTCTGGTGTCCTGTGTCCTTTGTCGGTACTGAGCTACCTTGTCACCATTCTGTTTCCCCAAGTAGATGATGAAGTGGCCGTCTGAACCGTGTCACTGTGGTATCTCTTACGCAAACCCGGCACCAGCACACGGCGGACACTGCAGAAATACTTGTGGAATGAACTGTGTTGCCTGGTCTCATTCCTTACTATTAGCACATGTGTCCTGTCTTCCAAAAGCACATTGTAAGCTCCGTGAAGGCAATGAGGGAAGCTAATTAAAATACCTGTTGGTCTCTCCCCAGGCCTGAGCTTAATACCTGTCTCCAGAGAGCCTGATTTATGTTGCTTGGAGGCTGTGCTGTCAGGCACTTGACAAATGTATTCATCAGTGGAGCCTTGGCTTAAAGTCCTGGAAAGCCTGGGATGGGGGTCATGGAAACCTTAGATGCTATTTTTCTAGAGGCGACCAAGCTGCTTTCTAAAAGTCACTGCGGGGAACGGTGTCAGGCATCTGGCCAGTTTCAGCAAATATTTGTTGAATGAATTCTAGAGAAGTGACAATGACAGGGAGGCAGGCCATGTTTCTACATCTCACTACGTTCTGGGCTCACATTCCAGTGGAATGGAGTGGTTATAAGGGATGAGATCATGTATTCACATTCCAAACTTAAGATGAAAATAAACTTATTTTAAAAACCTCAGAAAGGGTTGGGAAAGTCTTTTTGATAATGACTCGGTTGCTTCAAACTCAAGGAAAACCAGTTTGCCTTCTCTGGTAAAGAAGCTGTTTCTAATAGCTGGACTTAAATGAGGTAATTTAAAAAAAAAATATGACCAAATGAACGTTGCCACCCTAATGTGAAATGTGCAAATAGACCCCAAATGGGCAGCACAGGACACGACCCCCTGCTGCTCTCCTCAGAATCACAGCAGAAAACAAGCCCACACTGCAAGTCCCCAAGAGCCGAGAGCAGAGGAATGGAAAGGAACTTCGAGACAAGAGATTGAGAGGCAGCATTTTAATATATAAACAGTCAGAATAGGCCAGAGCCTTGCTACTCCAAGTGCGGTATGGCCCAGCAGTGGCAGCGGGCCCTGAGAACCGGTCAGAAATGTGGACTCTCCAGCCTCCTTCCCTCCCGGACCTTCCGCAGTCTAACAAGATCGCCAGGTGATTTGTATGCACATTGAAGTTTGAGAAGCACTGGGCTAGAACATTTATTAATGTGGGTTTTTACTCTTAAAATGTGCTTTGAGGTCAAAATAAACCCAGTTAAAGCATTTTAAGTCATTATTTGCTCCATTCTCTCTGAGCAACACCGTCATACACCACTGTCCTGTTCTGGGACTTTGAGCCTCTCTTATGAACCACAACGGTGTACTGACTTTTCCTCTGCCATCTCTGTGGACGGTCTTTATGGATTACAGATGAGATTCCAAAGCTTCCACTGGCTGTTCCTTGCCCTGCACTCCCCGCCCCAGGAAGTGGGTTGTATGATGATTTCCACTTTTAGAGGTGATGAAACCTCCCAGGGAGGTTTCCGTGACTTGCCCAAGGGACACCAAGCAAATTGGCATCTGAGTCAAAGAAGAACTCAAGCTTTTGCGTTGCCAGCATGAGGCTCACCCAACTTTGATGTCTTTCCTTTTTATATAAGGGGAGATTTTTTTTGCATAAGAGATTTTTAGGAAAGAAGAAATTCATAGATGACCTTGTGTGAGTTAGTGAACGTGAGCTGTGCACATGTGGGCCCCCAGGATTGTGGAAGTTTAAGAAAGAACTGTCCAGTGGAGAGAGAGAGTGCAGAGTGGGGCCTGCCCGGCCAGCTTCCACACTCCTGCTGCAGCCCGGGCTGGCAGGCTCTGCAGCCAAGAGCCTGGGAAACGTCAGAGCCTCATGGGGGCTTACAGCCCACTCATAAGGATGGGAGGGGATAGGAGCTGGGATTACCATGAGACCATGGATACCGCTATGGAGGAAAAGCGGTGGCTTCTGGGTGACAATAACCCACCCCTAGAAGGATGCTCCCTCCAATTCACTTGTTTCTTTCACAGATTCAGAAGAGCTGACATAGCTGGACTCTGCCTACATATATGTGGTGTGCTTCACAGGATTGGATTTCCTGATCAATTCGTTTCCCTGGAGCAAACTGGAGCTACCTGACGACTTAGAAACGGTCAAGACTGTATATCTGGCGTTGATACCAATGTGCTTCATCCTACCTCGTCTGAATTTAAGATTTCTCTGTCAACCCCAGCTAAACAAAGGCCCCAGACGGGGTTTGTTCAGTTTCACCTGCCTGCATGGTGATTCTCAGAGGGTCCTCCAGAGAATGATCACCAGGGCAGCTGCTTAAATCCCTCCCCTTTCCCACCCTGTCTTCTGTAGACATGCATATTCAATGGGACGTGTTCATATATAATTGATTAAAAAACAAAAAGACGGTGCACTTAAAATTCCATGTAAAAAGTATTGCTTTGCTACTGAGCTCCTGCCTGCTTGCTCTCTACATGGTGCTACAAACGGTAGAGTCACCAGGAATTCGAGGCTGAAGATGCTTGGGATTTTTAGCCGACACCAGTGCACCTGCACCTTGCACCCCTCTGCAGCCCACAGAGTTCTGGGGCCTGGCCTAAGGCAAAAACTACAAAGCATCCTAATGAGCAGAATTATACAACAGGAATGTATGTGCATATTTGACATAGTTTTTTCTGTTGAGGGGCGGCCCTCTGGCTGTGACCCATGCCCTCTCCAAGGGTGAGGGAGGAGTCCAGAGAAGGCGCCTTCTGTTCCCGGTGGCCAGTTCCTCCGCAGCCTACGGCCCCAGGGACCTGCCTTGCTTCGCGTGGGCCCGCAGCAGCCCTGCAATTTCCACGTGGGCGGGAGATTTCAGAGCAATGGACAAAGCCGTTTGGCCAGCCTACAGGGAAGAAAGAAAAGGAGACACAAATTTTTTATCCCATTGGCCTCCCACCCCAGAAAGGAAGGGTGAGTTGCGAACAGGGGGGTATGCCTGGGGCGTAGAAGTCTATTTGAAGCATCTACAGACCCCAGGAGAGGAGGAGACTTGAGTGTGGCCTGAGGATTGTGAGAAATGGCCCCCCTTTCGTGGGAACAGCAATCACTCCTGGGAAATCTGTGTCAATGAAAATAAAGAAGCATCACTTGGTTTTTAATACTTTTTTTTTAAATTGGAGAACAGAGGAATGAAAACAACTCTTCCATTATTCCATGACACAGACCTAAATGAAAGTTAGCATTTGGAATCTGTTTCCCTCCAGCCTTTTCTCCTGTGCAAATTTGTTGCTGATTTTTAAATAGAGGAATGACACTGTATATCAATTTTGAATCAACTGTTATTTTGAACTTACTATAGTATGTTATAAGACTTTCCCTGCTCTTACACAGGCATCAGAACATACCATTTTCCCCTTCTATTGGAGACTTACATTGTTTCCAAGTCTTCACCATCATAAACCTAGTTCAGAGAGCCAAACCCCACCTGAGGCTATCTCCAGTCCTTACTTAGCCCATTTAGTGTGAACATTTTTACATTTTGCTGCATAAATATTAATGGGTTTGCTACATGGGAGCCGGGCCACCCAAAACCCCACGAGAGTGTTCTCTGCTGTACTATAGATGGGGGGAATTACTCCCCTCAAAGTGGGAAATCCACTGAAGCAGGTGGGACGTGTTCTGACTCAGCTGAAAACCCCTCAGTCTCTTCTCTGTGCTCCAGGATGGAGTCCAGCTGCCACTGGGGCTCCGCACACATGTAAATAACTAGAACGCACAGCTGAAGGCCACCCAAGCCAGCCGAGGAACAGAGACCGCCCTGTGTGTGGAGGCTGGGGGCAGGGCAGAGCAGAGGAAGTGGCATTTCAGCACAAGGGCTTCACAAAACATACGGAGTTCTTGCTCTGAAAGGCCTGGTGACTCCTTGTACCTCCCTGTAACTGCCCTTTTTAAGTTGGTATTTGCGGGGTTATTTGAGAAATCTCAGTCCCCACGAAGTCAGACACTGGATCTGGCCTGTTTGCAGGCCCAGCATGAACACCCAGCCCCTGGCCACGTGCCTGCCATCTGGTCGGCCCTCAGTCAGCACTGCTCAAAGAGGGAACGCTGGATGATGACGGAGAGCGTGCATTTCAGGTTGACGAAGAACCCAAGCAACCTCAGTCCTCACGTGTATTCTTAGATTGAGTAGGTCTGGAAGCCAGCAGAGTCCAGTGAGAGCCCTACAGGAGGGGCCTGGGTTTCTTTATGCCTGTCCCCTGTGGACTCCATCGCTACCCTTTGCCAACCCTGAGACTCGATGTCAACACAAAGACAGTGTGATTACCATTATTATGAGAAGTGAAACTTGGGACAGGGCCCACCTGGGGGTGACAGCCTGCCTGCATCTGTGGACTCCTCAATGGCAGACGTGGTAAGTGGGGGGACCCCACTCAGTTCAGAAAGTGTGGCCAAAGAGACCGCCTTGGGGGGGGTCCCTGAGGTGCCTCTGGCAGAGCCCCGGGAACAAGCCCACAGTGTGCAGCTCCCTTGGGAGCCGGGCACAGCAAGTCCCTGCTCGGCAGCACCGCAGGCCTGGGGAGACAGAAGGGGCTCAGGCAGCCGGCACACCTGTGCGCGTGTGCATCTGCGTGTCTGTGTGGTGGGCGGGGGCTGTCTCTCAATACGACGAGAACTCACGAAGAAGCCACTACAGACCAGGCAGAGACGAGAAAGGCAAGTCTCTGTCTTCAAGCAGCTCTCGATTTGATGGGTGCTGTGGAGGCACCAACAGAACAAGCCCTGCAGTGGGTGAGCCTCGGGGACCAGGGCTCGGTCCTCACCACTACCTCCTGGTCCCTGACGCTCTGGCAGCCGCGAGGGGCTGGGTGACTGATTTCTCAAATTACCTTCTAAACCCACGGAAAGGGCCCTGCTGGCTGTTGTGGGTTCTACACTTACAGCAACCTGTAACTGCTGGTAGGATGAGAAAAACCACTTTCAGGACACGACTTCTCTCAGTTTTCCAAGGGAACATCTGAGTCTCCACAGGAAAGTGATCATTGAGACGAGACGGTGATCGTGATTCGGGCTGGAGCTCACCCCTCAACGCGAAGCTGGAGGCACAGGGCTTGCTGTTTGCTAGGGCCCTGTCAGCTGTCCCCCTCTCCCACTGAAACACCTCGCCCGATTCACTTGGGAAATTTGGGTGTGACTCCTGAGTCAGCCCTGTCCCAGAAGGCAGCAGGTGACTGGGCTGTGAGCAGGGTCTAGAACCTCCTGTGGGCCTGCTGCCTGCACTGCAGAGGCACCCCTATGCTTGCTGGGCATCCCCTAACCCTCTCCGCCTTCCCTTAGGGCAGGATTCTGACACCATCTCCCACCTAGCTGCCCAGTTCCTACTTCCCAGGCTTCCAGCCCCGCCCCAAACTGCAGCCAGCCGGGTCCTCAACCCTGATCTGTCTCTTCCTGATCCAGCACTTGACTGGGATGGCTTCTGTCCCCCCTGGGCTTCAGCACTCTCTCACATCAGGGTTTCTCAGCTGCGGCACTCTTGACATGTTGGGCCAGAAAATTTGTAATTCTTCAGTGTTCCTGCCCACTGTAGGATGTTCAGCAGCATCCATGGCCTCTCCCCCACACACTTAAGACAAATAAAAATGTCTCCAGACATTGCTGAATCTCCCCTGGAGGGCAAAATCACCCCCAAATGAGAGCCACTTCTCCCTTCTTCTCTGATTGGCTCCCCTAACTCCAGACATCCTCCCGACTCCCTCCAGACACTGCCTGCAAACACCAAGGTCCCTACTCATTCACGCGGCAGCTGCTTCCTGTTTGTTATCTCAGTTCACCTACTTGCAACAAGGACAGGTACCCACAGAGCGCCTCCTAAATGTCAAACGGGCTTGACAAACGTTACTGTATTTAGGTCTGGTCTGTTACTATCCTCATTTACAGACGAACAGAGATTCAGGGTGGTAGGCGACCTGCCCGAAGGCACACAGTCAAATTTTAAAATCCACGCATCTAACAATCACTTGATTGGTTTGAAATACGAAGGACCTGTCCGCTGTGGCTCTTCCTCTACCTCCCGAGAGCAGCCACTGAGTCCTCCACTTGGTGGCACACTCCAGGAGACGCTCTCACACCCACTGCCCGATTGTCTCCGCTAACCAGGGACTTCAAAACTCCTGCTCCCACCCGCGTCCCACCCGTGTCCCACACGGCCTGCCCCTTCAGGCCTCCCCGGGCCAGCTGTAGTGCTCAGTCCTAAGAGGGCCCTGGACCTGTTCCAGGTGAAGGGGCCACCCGCCTTCTGCCCCAGGGAGCTCACTAACACAGAGCCTTTGTCTGACTGTATCATGTTTGGAAACAGGGGAAAGAAGGCTCTTATTTCCAGAGCCCACCACTGTTTCCACATGCATTTAAAGAGACTCTGTGCTCTCTAATGATTACAGAAGTGGCTTTGGGTAGGGCTGGGGTTCAAGGGACCTGAAGACGCTGCCTGGGTGTGGTGTGAGTTTCTGAGCAGCTTGGATCACTAAGGGAGCAAAGGCAGGGTGTTCAGCTGTGGCCTGGTGAGAGGGGCTGACCCTGGGCATGGAGGGGACTCTCTTTATCTCCCCAGGCCTTTGTTCCTTTTGAACTGTGGATGTTAAGAAAATACAGAGATGTCTGTTTAAAGCATTCTAGTGCCAGCATTAAGGAGTCAGACCTGGGCTTGAATCCTTGCTCCACGAGTCAGCAGCTTGTGACCTTATGGCAGCCACATGAACTCTCCAGGGCTCAATTTCCTTATCAGCACAAGACAGGGATCACCGTGTCTACCTCACTGGGTTACTGTGAGGATTCATGAGGCAATGCAGGGAAAGAGTTAGTTCCTCTGAATAATCAGAAGTTGGATGGAGCTGGTTCCACTAGCTGTGTGATCTTGGGTACGTTACTTAACCACTCAGTGCCTCCATTTCCTCATGAGCATCTACCTCATAAAGTGGTTGTGGATTTAAACGAGATGGTGTGGGGTAAATGCCGGGTACAGTACCTGGCACGGAGCCAGCACAGGACACAGATTACCATTATAGCTACCTCATCACCACCACCACCACCACCACCACCACCTTACCAGGAGCACGATTCTGGCAACACATCTTCAAGCAGGGCGGCTTGATGAAATGGACCACCCTGTAAGGTGGGTCCCTGTCCAAGAGTGGACATAACTTTCACTTGGCTCCTTCATCCAGCCTTTCAGGAATCCACGTGCACAGCGGAGCTTTCCTGTCCAAGCTGCTGCCTCAAGGCCCACATGCTGCTGTTGCCGTGACCAGATGTGGTTCAGGGCCAAGGCCAGGCCTCCGCACATTCCCTCAGGATGGTGTGAGAGGCTTGGGTTTTGGCTTTCCCAGACCCAAGGCTCCTGGCATTTACGTGGGTCCTCTCATTTAAATCCCACGACAGCCTCATGAGGTTGACTCTGTTGCTACTGCCATGTGGTTTCTTGAATTCTGCCGGCTGGCAAGGCACTATTCAGAAAGGGAAGTGAAACACCCACTTGTTAATCGCCCATAAGTCTCACCTTGTTGGCTAGGCTGCTGTCGCAGGCCGGGTGTGCCAGGAGCAGCCGCACCATGTCGACGTTGCCATGGCGACAGGCCAGCATGAGGGCTGATGATCCATCATGGTCCTGCAGGTTGACATCTGCCTGGCAGCTCAGCAGCGCTTGGACCATGTCCTCCCTGTCGTGGCTGACTCCCAGCATCAGAGCAGTCTGGCCTCCCTGCACACAGGGCACAGGGGCGCGGTGAGGTCGGGCTGATGGGAGGTGCCCCCTCTGTAGCCTGAGCGTGACCAGGAAAGACTTCTCTGGAAAGTGACAGTTGATCTGAATCTCCTTCTGCCCTTGGTATGCAACACATCCTCCTCCACCTGGCAAACTCCTACGCCTTTCCCCAGATGCTAGTCAAATGCTACATCCTTTCTAATGCCCTCTACTGACCCCCCAGGCACAGGGTTCAAAACACAGCACTTGCCATTTGGTATTGCAACCTGTCAGTCTCTCTCTTTCTCGTGGACTGTGACATCTTTGAGGGCAGGGACTAAATCTTTTTCATCTCTGTCTCTTCAGGACCTAGCACCAAGTATGGGCTGATAAATGTTGAATGATGGAAAAAATGAAGGGTTGAAAGCTTTAGTACCATGGCTTCTTATGGCCTCTCCCAGCCTAACTTCCCCAAGGAAGACTTGGGCTGCTCTTAACGCCCCTGGTATTTTCCATTTAATGACACCCAGAACGCTCTTGTCTCAACAAGGTCCCTGTTGGCATGGTCCTGGGGTCATTTCTAGTCCATAGCCATTGACAACAATCTTTCACATCCCTGTGCTCATCAGTGCATGAGGCAAGGGGTTAGACTCAGAAAGCGAGACCAAACTCTGGTCCTCCTGTTTCCTAGTGTGTGACCCAGGCCACGTCACTTGTCGTCCCTGAATCTTCGTCTTTCTTTTCTCAAAAATTAATATGACCATGATCTGTCCTGTATCCCTCACAGGGCTTTGGTGAAAATCAAATGAGATAAAGGATGTGAATATAATACTGTGTGGCAGTAATTTTTCTGATTACAAATTGACCATCATTTCTCATTGAGTTTCCTGTATATACGTAGTCCTCTCATACGACTTGATTATGTATTTCTCCCAGTTCTCTCCTGGTCCCAGGCATCTCTGATGGGCCAGGCTTTGTAAGGTTGTGAGAACGAGGCAAGGACTATGCTTCCCCTCCTTTCAGATCCCCTGGGACTCTGAGCACCGTGTCTTACACATAGAACATGTTGGCTGATGTGTTCACTGATTAGAGCTCCAATCTGCAGTCACTGATGGATTATGCTTCCCTGCCCAGAGCGCTGGGGCTTAGAGAAAAGAAAGGGGGTTGTCACCAGAAAAGCCCTGGCTCTGCCATACTACTTAGGTGGTTCCGGACAAGTTAACCCCTTGGTGACTTTTTCTGATCTGTTAGAATATCAATGCTTAACGATACTACCTGCCTTATGGGGTTAGTGTGAGACCCGAGTGGGTCACAAATGCTGCGTAAGTGTCGGCTGTTACTGTCATTATGAGCATTACAGACAATGCCTGACCATCCCAGGACATGGGAATGTATCATTAGGTGTCCCGGTTCCCCACTTCTCTGGAACGCAGACAGATCTTTCCAGAGAAGCCTGTTTGCTCTTCGGTTTGCTTATACTCAGCCCTGAGGTAATGCTTGTTTACCGCACTAACCAGACCATACATTTCCCTCCAGACTCCTCTCTCCGAGTGGTATTAAAGCCAGATGACATATGCAGATGTCTTCCTGTCTGCCCCCTGCCTGACTTGGGGGCCCTTCCTTCCTCACCTCCCTCCTGGTCCAGTTCTATACAATTTAATTCAACAACCATTTACAGAGAGCTGCTACAGGACAGGCACAGCGCTGACCCTGGAGATACAGAGAGACATAGCAGCTTAGCCCAGGAAAGTCCCGGCCTCCCGACTTCTCCTATTTAACTCAGTACCTGCAGCTCTCTTCCTATGTAAAGACCCCAGAGGGAGCTGAAGGGAGCAGCGGCAGCATGAATTGCCATCCCTCCTTGGTGACCTGGGATGCGTCCCTTACTCTCCTAGAGCATCGGTTTCTCTTCTATAAGAAGAGCATTGTTTTGTTTTTAATTGAAGTATAGTCAGTTTACAATGTTGTATTAATTTCTGGCGTACAGCATAGTGATTCAGTTATATGTGTATATTCCTTTTCATATTCTTTTTCATTATAGGTTATTACAAGGTATTACTGTGCTGTACAGTAGGACCTTGTTTATCTATTTTATATATAGTAGTTAGTATCTGCAAATCCCAAACTCCCAATTTGTCCCTCCACCCCTGCCCCCTTCCCCCCTGGTAGCCATAAGTTTGTTTTTGAGTCTGTGAGTCTATTTCTGTTTTGCAAATAAGCTCATTTGTGTCATTTTTTTTTAGATTCCACATGTAAGTGATATCATATGGTATTTTACTTTCTCTTTCTGGCTTACTTCACTTAGAATGATGATCTCAAGACTCATCCATGTGCTGCAAATGGCATTATTTTATTCTTTTTTATGGTTGAGTAGTGTTCCACTGTATAAATATACCACAGCTTCTTTATCCAGTCATCTGTTGATGGACATTAAGGTTGCCTCCATGTCTTGGCTATTGTAAATAGTGCTGCTATGAACATTAGGGTGCATGTATCTTTTTGAATTAGAGTTTTCTCCACTTATGTGCTCAGGAGTGGGATTGCTGGATCATAGGTTAAGTCTATTTTCAGTTTTTTAAGGAATCTCCATACTGTTTTCCATAGTGGTTGCACCAAACTACATTCCCACCAGCAGTGTAGGAGGGTTCCCTTTTCTCCACACCCTCTCCTGCATTTATTATTTGTGGACTTTTGAATGATGTCCATTCTGACTGGTGTGAAGTGAGACCTCACTGTAATCTGGACTTGTGTTTTGTGGGTAATCAGTGATGTTGAGCATTTTTTCACATGCCTGTGGGCCTTCTGTATGTCTTAATTGGAGACACATTTGTTTAGGTGTGCAGCCATTTTTAATTGGGTTGTTTTTTGTTATTGAGTTCTATGAGCTGTTTGTATGTTCTGCCAATTAAGAGAAGGGCATTGATTTTGATCATTAGTGAGCATTTCCCCCTCAAGAGGGCCAATTTAGAAAAAAAGATTTTAAATGCCTATTTAATTAAACATTATTTAATATGAAAACAGCTTTATTGAATCCTATGGACTAGGGGCTATAGGTGGGTGAAAATACTTTGAAAACCAAAAAGTAAGCTACAAGTGTCTGTTGCCTGCCATCAACAGGATTGCTACTATGTGAAGTGTGACAAGTGACTGCCATCAGGTTAGGCTACTGTCTGCAGTCACTTTGGGGTGGCAGTGGAAAGTGGAGTTAAATATATCATTGGAGGACAATTTTCTACAAGTCTCTTGGATTTCTGCACATCTTGTGAGTGAGATGCTCTCTGGCCTTTTGTTCTACGCTGTCTTTTTAAGGATGTATGTACAGTGAACAGCCTTGGGAGACAGAGTCTCCTCCAGCACAGATGGCAGACATGCTTACTATCCAGGATAAAAGATTCAGGTTTCCTAAGCCCAGGGTTCCTCTCCAGTAACACAACCCACTCTGGGCTCAGGGATCCAGCGCTCCTCATACCGCCAGCTGGGAACTGGGAATTGGGAAGTGGTGTAAATACCAATGCTGTGACTACTGTTGCTGCTGTGAGTGATATACTGTCCTTTGTCCCTTTGTCCTCTGTCAGCAGCCATGACACTGCGGCAGGCTACCTTATTAGCTTTAAGGTAGAGTAAAATCTCAGACCCTTCCTAGTTCTTGAGAGTTAGGCTGCATCTATGATCACTTGGGGGAAAAGGAGAGATGAATGCACTCTACTTGCTCTCCTACTGGGTAAAGACGGGCAAGTGGCCTTTTGAGGTGTTCCCATTGTTCCATATGGAGCCTGTCTAACTCCAAGCCCTCCTGGCTAAGGCTCACATCCCTGCTCTGTGTTCTCATGTAGAAGAGCCCAGAAGCTCAACAGGGATGCCCTAGCCCTCTGAACTGCTCCGTAACTCGTGATCAAGGTGGATCACCCGCAGGGGCTTCCTAGAGCAGCTAACTAGCAAATGACTTCTCAAGATGCTCACTGTGGGAACGTTCAGTTTGAGGAGTTTGCCCAGATGGAATTTGTCCAGTTCCAGACTCAGACACAGATTACAAGCTCACTGACCTCTGTCCCAGCCTTTCTGGATCTCAGGAGGCTTTGAGGAAACCAAGAGTTCAGGCTTTGGACAGATGACATTTGCAGGGCCCAGCCTTCTCGAGTTAAAAAGGATGGATCTGCACAGAATTTCTCACCTGACTGGCATAATAAAACTGGGATGTGCCCACATCCATTAAAGAGGAGATCATGTTCACAGCTCCTACCTGAGTAGCTTGGATGTTCACATTTCCTTCTCTTAAGAGCTTCCAGACGACAGCCATGTCTTCATCGGTCTCTGCAGAAGCCAAGGGAGTGATCATCACGGCGGTGTAGCCAGCTCTGTTCTGATGGTCCACGCTGCAGACACCTGCAAGAGACGCACAGAGGCTGGAACAGCTCCCGAGGGGCCGGAAGCCTGTTCAGTGGGACACTGCCTGACGACTCAAGGGCCATGGAATAGAGCAGTCCTTTCTCAGCGGTGCAACCTATATTCTACATTTTTAGCAGTCTTTAACATTGGCCACTTTTCTGAGGATACCCAGCAAGAAAGGTCCACAGCAGAGTCAGAGATGACCAAGGGGGCCAATGACCTTGACTTTATTTCCTAAACCAAAGCACATTGTCCCCATTTTACAGATGAGGACCCTGAAGGTCAGTGAAGCTACATCAACTGCCCAAGTAAGAAAAGGTGAGACCAGGACTCAGGTCTGTCTGGCTCTAGAACACACCACTCAGGTGGCCTCACATCACCCACTGCCGTGCACTTGAGGTTTGCTCTGTGTCTGTAGCTCTTGAGTCACTGGCTGTGGTTGTAGGTCCTTTTCAAAGGCCTAGTGATATCTCGTGCAATGTACCAGGGGACATGAGAAATGCCATGGGATAGACAGGAAATCTTCCAGGAATAACCATCTCATTTGAAAAATGAGCGGGAAAAACTCTCCATAAATTTTTATATCAAAGCAATTAATATACATTTCACAATGGAATGAAAAACTGGCATTTAAAAAAGATAAAGTATTAAATAAGAACTCAAAAGAGATTTCTATTTTGTAACTCATATCCCTCTCCACCAAAGGAGATGCAGGAGACCATCAGCCTGTTATCTGTTGTCTGGAGGATCCCACCTCTAATGGGCGGTGCTATGTGGAAAACCCAATCTTCCCTGTACTGATGCTTGTGGGAAAAATCTGTGTGTGTCTTTTGGACAATAATAAAACTATCTCAGCAGAGCTAGTCTGAGACTTTCTTAGCACTGCTTCTGAAAAATGGGGATAATAACAGAACCCACAAGGTTACTGTGACACTTACTGAGTTAATGTATTAAAAGCACTTAGAACAGAACCTAGCACATAATAACACTCAATAAGTGTTAACTGCTATTACTATTACTGTCCAGAATGGTATTTTTGTCTTTATGTCCTTACTACTTTGCTCATGAAGACATGGATATTCATTGTAACAAATCTGGTTTATCACAAAATGTCAGTTAGGGTTTCTTATAAGTTCTGCAGGAAGAAGAAAAAACCCAATCTTTGTCTGACGTTCCCTCCACCCCACCACAACCAATTTTTCAGAAATGATCATAGTAAGACCAGGATGCCAGTGGATACAGAAAACTAGTTGGGCTCATTGATCAGCAATTTTCTTCCTAAAGCCTCTCTGAGCATCATGACCAGCTGGGCTGTGGAAGCCGAGTGATGACTCTATGCGTCACCCCACGGCTCTGTCCTGAAAAAGATGGGAATGTTTGCATTGCCTTGTTAAAGGCTTTCACATTTTCACCCCATGACTATTTTATTTTGCTTTTAAGAGGTGTAAACGAGCCTCATGTTATGATTCTCTATACTCTCTTCAGGAACTTGACCTATAACTCAGTGGAGTGAGGACGAGCTCCTCCCCAGGGGCTTTCACAGTAGATGCTTCTGAGCAGCTCCAGGGAGCAAACCAACCCTCCCTGGAGGCAAGAGGAAGGCTCTTGACTGAGCATCCTCCAACTCAGCAAGCTTCCCCCTCTGCAGGGGTGTCCTGGCAAAAAAAAAGAAAAAAAAAATAGAGGATGCATCATCAAGGACTGAGCTGGTGGAGGTGCACCTGTGGCTCTAGTCTCAGTAATGATGAGTCACTTCTGTGCAGCCCTTTATGGTTTGTAATGGGCTTTCTGGATGCTTCGCAACTGGCTGGGAAGGGAGCCCAGTTTGGAGTGGGACGGATCTGTCCTCCTCAACACCCCTTCTGCAGGGAGGGAAAGGAATGGCACTTGCGGACCATCTCCCCAGCCCCACTTCATTCTTTATGCTTGTGGCTATATAGCTGTTTCAGCATGTTAAAGGGAAGAGCTTCCAATCCATTTTAAGGTTGACGAGTATTGACTGGATTCTCAGAAAACATCAGCAGAAATTTATAACAACCAAATCAAAGCTGGCCTGGAGGACTTCTAGCAGGCTCCAAGTCTGTGAGCTACCTAGAGATGAAGGTGCTACATTACGAATCTTTAGATTTGTTGTGCACGTGATAGGTGCTCCTAAGCCTCATGGGGTCTGTGGAACCTAGTTTGGAGTAGCAGAAAAAGCCCAGATTGGGAGGATGACAGATTATGGTTGGAATTCTGGCTTAGCTACCTGCTGGCTCTGTGACCTTGACCATATCGCCTGACCTCTCTGAGCCTCAGTTATCTCACTTAGAAAATGCATTACATACCTGCTTCACATGGCAGGGCAGCTCTGCGTCTGCGCTGGAGAAGGCACTCAAAAAGCAGTGGGCGTTGTTACTCGTGTTCTCAAATGAAAGGCCCCAACACTGAACACAGCAGACGGAACACAGAGGCACGCTCCTTTAATTCCGCACCTTTCTCAGTTGAGCTACCACTTTTATGGTATCCATGAATCCATGGAAAATGTTAGAATTGTAACTTCCCCTTGCCCTGATGATGTGGGAGGCAGAAAGACCTTTAGGCTGTCATTATGGACATCACCTGTCCATGCAGGTGAAGAGCCTCAAGGCTGCTTAATGGAATTTTACAGCATGGAAGTTTACTAGAGTTCAACCTAGCTCCCAGGAGTCATCCATCCACTAATTCATCTAACAAATAATTTCACCCACCATGAGCCAGGACCTGGTCTCGGTGCCGGGGAGACTGAAAGGAACGAGAGAGAACACAGCCTCCCTTGGTTAACTTCAGTGCGTTCTGTTAGAACTCAGATAGAAGTGACAAGTCAAGATCATCCACAGAAAGACACAGGGTGTTCTGCTAGAGAGATGGCCAGCCACTGCAGATGGAGTCACCAGGAAGCCTTCTGAGGTGGCATCTGAGCTGTGACTTGAATGATAAGATGGAGCCAGTCATGAGAAGAGCTTCATGGAAAAGGGTCCAGACAGGAAGAAAATGCAGAGGTCCCGAGGAGGGAATGAGTGTGGTGAGTGTGGGGCCACGTGGCTGGAGTGGAAGAGAGGAGTTTGCATAGTGGTGCAGAGAGAGCAGAGCATCCCTGAAGGCCGGGCTGAGGAGCCGCCTTCCGTTCAGTGGGAGGGACTTGAGCCCCAGGGACAAGATCCAATTTGGGGGAAAGCAGTGGGATGTGGAATTCAGACTTCCTGATGCCTGTTAAACTTCCCCTCCAGCCTCCTAAATCAGGGTTACAGATCTAGCACATGCCGATTCCTGGATGCCACGGCATCGGACTTCAAACCCCAGCAACACACTTAGTCATCGTGTGATCCGGAGCACATCTGTTGACTTTCTGAGTGCCTGACTTTCATCATCCATAAAACAGGGATAACCATCCTCATAATAGGATTATTATGAAGATTAAATGGGATCTCAGGTGCCAGATGCCTAGCAGATGGCCTAATCTGCGGAGGTCCTTGGGGGTTTTACGCCTCTTCGAGGTACCCTCCTAGATATTCCTCATACACCCTCCCTAAACTCATTAATGACATTCGACTGGGATCCACACACCTTCAGTCAGTCCCATCCTGCCCCTGTCCACACCGTCACTCCCAGGCTGCTTGATGTCGTCACACACTCTACGGAAACTCCACTGTAAGCCCTGTGGTGTCATCTTGGCAGACACGTAGTTCTTTGACTGTTAACCCCCCTTCCCAGTGCCTGAGAAGATTCGGGCCATTTGCAATGATTCTCCACCAGAGGGAAGAGTCTGCCTTCCCTCCAGACTTCAAACAACTAAGAACCTAATGCTCACCTCCCTTCCCTCTCCAACATCTCTCTGAACATTCACCCACCCTCCCTTCCCTTTGCTTCCATCTCAGAGGAATAAACATTCCAGAAGCTTTCCTAGGCTGACCTCTGCTGCCTCTGCTGCGGATTTCAGGTTCTTCTAGCACCTCCAGCACCTTGCTCATCAAGCATCTTCTCGCCTTAGTATCTTTAATCTCGCTCTCTTTGTCTCTGTTTCCCTGTCTGTCTCTGTCTCTCTCTGTGTCTCTCTCTCTCGGATTCTTCTTCTCAGCCAACAAACATATTCAGGTCTCCTCTATCCTTCAACACACAAAAGTAACTCCACAAGCTCTTCTGCCTTCTTCAGCCACTCCGCTGTATCACTGCCTTCCCTGGCCCATGCATGCCACTCCTTTAGCCTCTGCAATCTGGACTCCTCCCAACAACCCCTTGAAACAACTGTTTCCAAAGTCACCTGTGATCCCTTCCCAAACCCGCCAACCCGAGGCATCATCCTTCAGAGACACCACCACACAGCATCTGACCCAGTGGGAATGATCTTCTTTCTTCTTGGACATTTCCTTCACCGGCCTGGGACTTTTCTCTGTCTGCCGGAAACTACCCATTGCAGTGCACCTTCCCTGCTCTCCAAACAAGATATTGTCTCACTTCTTTTGAGTCCTGAAATCACATGCTGTACCTCTTTCTTGTGAGCCATCACCCTGCTCCATCCAGACAATCAGGCTATCAGCTCCTGGGAAGCAGAGGGCTCATACTGAGCTCACCTTGGCACCCCTGATGGTAGCCAGTGTGGATGTCCCACGTAGTCCACAAATAAGTAATGAAGGATAAATGAATCAAATTGAGTCAAACGGATCAAATGGAACCACTGCCTCTGTTAAAAAGCACTTACGAAGATGGTAACATGTGACCTTTACTAGAGGCAGTGCGGTAAAGCTCTGGAGTCAGACAAATCGAATGCAACGTCTGACTCTACCTTTTACCAGCGCTGTGACCTGAGCAAGTTTTATAACTCTCTGAGCCCCAGTTTCCTCAACCGTAACATGAGAATAGTAATACCCACATCACAGGAGTGTCGTGAAGAGTAAACGATATAATAAAGGCAAAACGGTCTAGCCCAGCTCCTAGAATACAGGGGGAACTCAGAGCAGTGACGAATCTCCTTGCTGGAAGGAAGTGGGAACGGGAACTGCCCGTCTCGGAGGGACCAGACCGCAGAGATGCAGTCATTTCTGACCTGTCTCCAGCAGCAGCCTCACGATGGAGAAGTTGGAGTGCGACACGCTGTAGTGAAGAGCTGTATTCCCGTTGCCATCAGCCAGGTTGACGAGCAGCTTTAGCAAGTGTGGGGAGTGAGGCTGCACCCCGCGGAGGTAGGCGGCCACCACATCAGGGCTGGATGACTTCCGGCTGGAGACGCGGAACCACTCTTGACTGATGGTGTTCAAGCTTTGCCTCTGAAATACCAACAGATTCCAATGCCAGGAGGTTACCTACCCGGGGTGCTCCGGCTAGAGTGTTAGTTTCCACCAGGAAAAGTCAGCTTTGGAGGCTTCCACTTTTATCCCTTCCACTCTCTCCACCCCTCCACGTGATTTACTCCTGGAGGGCTCAGGGCTAGAGGGTGGGGATGCAGCAGCGCATTCTGAACCAGCGCGATCGCCCCCCCCCCCCCACGTGAGGTAGAAAGGAGCCCTGGGAGAGCAATGCAACAGCCAGTAACATGGCACCTTGCTAGGGGCAGTTTGAGTCTCCTATACGCTTAGAACACCTCCCCTCTGCGCACAGGGTAACCATGACCCCCTCTTCCATGCGCATACACCAGCCTATGCTGACCCCAGCCCAGACTCCACTGGGGCTTTTGCATGTTTTTAACAGACCTAGCTGGAAAGTCACAACATTTTACTAATGGAAAAAATGCATGCTGAAAGCTAAGACAAACAACATGCCCGATTTATACTTGAAGTAAAACCCAAACAGATGTGCTTGAATTATTTTTGGCTTCTAAGCTTTGCTTGGACCTTCAGAGAAAATGGTTTAACAACCTGTGGCAGGACCCCACTATCTGCAGGATTCAGTTCCTTTGGAACCACAAATGAGGAGCGTCCCAGAGCAAATGACATCAACTTTGTGTGTAACATGACCTAAGTATTTAAAATGGAACGTGTTTAGATTATTCATCTAAAGGGAGGAGAAACGATGGGGCTGTGATGATCAGAAATGATTTCACTCTTATGCTGGACTTGGAGACACTAACCCCACAGGGCCAGGCTTAAGTCCTGGCTCAGCTGTGCAACTTTGGAAGTCGTATAACCTTCTTGAAACTAACTTGTCTTGTCTACAAAATTGGGGTGAAAAAAAGGCTAGATCCCTACCCTCCCACGGCTCTACAGAGTCAGATCCTTACACCACCTGCTTTATCTCTAAGGTGCGGGGTGGGGGCGGTGTCCTGTGCTCTGATCCTAACGTGGGTGTGGTGTCAGGTTTGCACACCCTCTGATCACTTTTCTAGGCAGAAACAGTGGAATCTTTTGTAGCTGAAACTCTTTTATATATATCAGAATATCTCATTTACCCATGGAATCTTCAGGAGAATCTGGAGAAAGATCCTAATATTAAGGCACAGAATGGTAGATTTTAAATGAAGATCTAGGAAATAACTTCACTCTGTCATCCACGGAAGAATAAGTAACAGCGGTTTTAATCAATAACCACATCACACGTTGGTTCTTTAACAATCTGGGAACAAGTCATTTGCCAAATCAGCTAAGATAAAACACCGATGAAAATGGATTGGGCTGAATCGATCGTTTCTACTCCTAAGGCTTTTCTGCAAAGGGGAACAAAACGGGCTTTAAAAATGCTCTCAAGCTGTTAACATGCTGGGCCTTCGCAGTTGGTCTCACGACTTGGGAAAAAAGGGCCTGTACCGGTATTTCTCGATTTAAGTAGAAACTAATCATTACATGTTTAAATCTCCATGGGCCATGAAGGTGTTGGGCAGCAAACAGATGATTTTGTTGCTTTTGGTCCCCTGGCCCATAGGTACATTCTGAGAAAAACAGTAAAGACTGCAGAATTAAATACCAGGGCCTGAGGGGGTGAAGGCACGCTGTCCATCACCTTCATCGTATTAATGAGGAAGCCGAGGCCCTGAGCGTTGAACTGACTTGCCCCACATCCCACAGGTAGCAGTCCTGGGAACAGAACCCACGGTCCTCTCAATGTGCAAGGCAGTTTGGAGCCTAAGCCACAAACAGTTCTATGATGCATTCAGGCTGTGACACCTGATGACACTTGGTAGATACCTCTGAGCACCAGGCCTGGCTCCTGTGCACATGCACGGGATCCGCTTTCTCAGCACAACACGTCACCTTAGACAGCAGAATTTGGGCAGGTGAGAGAGAGCACCCAAAGGAGAGGGGCCCCTGCGAGCACACCCACACCCCTGGCACAGGACCCCAGTCACCCACTTGGAACTAACAGCTTAAACCGTACAGAAACCTTTACACAACAATGAAAAATCAAAGTACCAAGAGCTGGTCAGTGGTCGTCCCAGTATCCGGCAGATGTTGGCTCAATGCCTGGCATGCATTAAGGAATTCTTCTGAGGGTTTATATCTAAAGGAAAAAAAATTATATATGTATATATATTAGTCTCCATCTTGATTAAAAAAATAAAAGTCCCCTACCTTGACTTTCACACTCATCTTTCACTTCTCAGCAACTCAAACAAGCAAACTGGGCAACTTCCCAGGGTCAGGGACATTCCTCAGAAATACGGGGTGAGTCCAGCCTCCTGACGGGGAGACTTGGCTTCTGAGCTCTTCTGAAGAGGGAGTCAAGCACAGGCCCTTTGGATCCTGCTGTTTTCGGGGGTGGGGAGTAGATCACCAAAGTGTTTTGGGGGCCAGGACCCCAACTGCCATCCCTGACCCGCCAGAAAAGGGGGGTTATCTTTCTGACTTTAAGGCCAACACTTTCTGCCCGAGTGACTTGAAAAATTCAAAGGACCCAATCCACAGCAGCCAGTTTCTTCAGGTCAGTCTTCCATGAAGGATACTGTAAGTGCTAACAGAGTCAATAAAATAAAAATCAACTAAGCCAGGGTGCTCTCAATGATACGCACTCTTCCTGTGTTAGGATGAGGGCAGACTCAGCACTGACAGGCCTGGACTGGAAGCCGATGGCCCTGGTCACCGAGAAGCTCCTTCCAGGACTGCCACCCTGCATGGCAATCAGCTACCACTCATGGCTCATCACTCCTTCAGCAACCAGGCGGGGGATAGTGACTATGACAATGGTACTTACTCTTCTCTTTTCTCCCATTTATCAAGAGCCTACTATGTGGCAGGCTCTGCAGTAGGCACTGAACATACTTTTCCTCATCTAGTGCTCATATCAAACCTATCAGGTTGCTACTATCCACATTGTATAGGCGACTACCACTTAAGTACCTTGTCTAAAGTAACAACGTGGCAACCGTAGTAGAGTAGGATTTGAATCCAAGTGCATTCAACACCAAAGGCAGTATTCACCTCCTCATGCCACGTGACTTCCCATCACTTTAAAAGACAGGGTTAGGTCAGCCAATGGGAGAGGCAGAAAAAGGTGTGGGAGAATCGGAAAAGACGTGGGTTGAAACACCCACGCTGCTACCTGTGTCACTTAACTTCTCTAAGTCTCTGTTTCCTCATATGTAAAGCGGGCTTATAATAACGTCTACCTTACAGATTGTTAGAAGGATTACATCAAGAGAACACAGGGGAAGCCCTTCACATTTTCAGTGCTAGGACCATGTTAGCTTCATTCGCAGAGCTCTGTCTACAACAGTATGTCCCAGGAAGGCAAGAATAACATGTTTGGTTCAACCAGTGCACAGTACCTGGCAAAGAGTAGAAACTCAATAAATATTGGTGGATGGCTGGATAAATGAATTAACAAGTAAATGACTGGATAAAAGGGCAAATACAAGCCCTTGCCCTTTCTCAGAGGATCAAGTGCCCCGTCTGGACCCATCTGACTCACCTCTCTGCCTTGGGATGGGGGAGCTCTTCCCCAGGCCCACTTTCCCGGTCTGTGTTGCTGGTGTCCTCGGGGATGCCCTGCCCCGCCTTGCAGCTGAGGTGGGCATCCTTGCCCGGCCTATGTTCTGGGCCATCACACTTCTTCTCAGCCTCGCTGTCAGACAAGTCCTCTGGGGAGCTGTCCTCACCGCTGGTCTCCTCACTCGAGGTGGTCTCATAGCTGGGGAAGGAGACAACGTCGCTCGTTCTCGCTTCCTGTCCAGTGCCCACGTCAACACAAGTGAGAACCAGGTGGGCTTTAGATAACACTTCCCCGCTTGCTGGCCACGTCCTCCATTCTCTACACCTGGAGGCTTGGGCAAGGGGACGCCCAGGAACCTCACCATCAGAGAAACATGCTTTTAAGAGCTCTTGACTCTGACGTTGGAGGCCATGTGGGAGAAAAGGTAATTAACTAAGCTCTTTGCAAGGAACACACAAACAGCCCATGGCCTAACTGACCAAGGCATTCAGATGGTCCAGACAGCTAATCCAACGTTCTCACGAAAGCGTTTGCTTCTGGAATCCTAATGTCCTGTCCAGAGAGGGACCTACATGTAGGCAAACATCCCCCACGCCAGCCCTGCATTATCTGAACTGCTTGACCAATCTTGACGTCTCTGGGTGACAGTGAGACCTCCTCTGGGTCCCAGTTCTAGTGCAGCTTGCACCTGGCAAGGGAGGAACCATTTGTGTCTCCTCCCGGCAGGGTTGCATGGGATATGGGGACAGCTGGGATTCCTGAATCTAGCATTTGCCTTTCTCACTCTCTGTTTCAACCATGGCTTGGAACAACAAAAGTGAAGGCGTGGGCCACTTGACTTGTGGCCTTTCCTCCCCAGCAATGATCCTTATGTTCAATTATATGTGACTCTATTGAGGTGGCAGACCAGAGACCATGGAGGAAAGTTCTGGAAGATTTATTGATCCCTCTGCTGATGGTCAACAGGAGACTCCTAATGGAGGGTGATCCAGTTCAGATGAAGAATTCAGGTTCTGAGCCACTGGACACTGCCACAGAGACCAGGGGAGAAGTTCTACAGAAATGTACTGAGCACCTACTATGTGCCAGCCACTGTTCTAAATGCTATATCAAGGTCCCTGTCCTAACTGGGGCTTATATTCCAGTAGGGGAAGGCAGAAAATTAACATGTAAATGTTATATTCAGATAATGATGAGAACAATGAATAAAATAACAATTGGTCATTAAATAGCATGATGGGGAGATGGGCTGTGGGCTACTTTAATTAGAGCAGAAAGTTTAAAAAAATTTTTTTTTTTTTTTAGAGCAGAACTTTTTAACATTGGCTATACGTTAGAACCCCCAAAGGAGGTTTAAAATTCCCAACACCTGTACTGCACCCAGGACTAATTAAACCAGAGTCTTCAGGGAGGGGACCCTTATGCATCGGTATTTTTTCAGGCTCCTCCAGGGTCTCCAAGATGCAGCCAAGTTTGACAACCACTGCATCACAGTGACACATTCAGAGGGATATCTGGGAGAGGAGCACTTCAAGCAGAGGGACCAGCAAACGCAAAGTCCCCAAGACAGGACTGACTCATTTGAGCACGTCTGAGGGAAGAAAGGCCGGATCCAGGGGTTGGGGATGAGGCAGACTGCAGCACAAGATGGACTTGCAGGTTTGGGTCCAGAGCGGGCACTGGTTCAGGCATTTAGGTAAGGGAGAGACAGGACCCGCTTTAGACTTTGAGATTAGGCTGATTTGCCTTTTTCTACACGAACTGGTGAAAGCTCAAAACAAAACGGTCTCTCCTCGGGCCAGTGTTGGATGTCAGCAGGAGTGGGAACAGCAACTCCCTATGACATTCCACTTCATCGTTTCTGCCATTTCCCTCACAGAAACTGCAACAGTAGTCACGTCATCCTCACTTAAATCTGGTGTCTTTCTCCTCCTCTGTCCCAAATGAGCAGAGGTTCCAACCTCTTCTGGGCCACCTCCCAGGCCTACCCCCGGCTGGGCCAGTGCACCTGCTTCAGGCTTTCCCAGCATCCTTGCTTCCTTCTCTACTAGAGTTCATCTCAGCAGGTCAGCATTCTCTCTTGACTTCTGACTCCCCTCTGCCCATGTCCACACTGTGAGCTAAAGGCAGGGACTATGATTTGACTTTTTTAATCCCTGCCACCTGACACCTCAATTGGTATTTAATAAACGTTTGTTGAATGACTGATCGCGGAAACATTCTAAATCCAATGATTTACTCTCTAGAATATATAAGGTCTGGTTTATGCTCTAAGTCAACAGACATGGGTTGTTTTCTTCATCCTAAAAAATGTTGGTTTGGTTTGCTGTAAATTAGTTAAAGGAAGGAAAAATTAAAAGGATGAAATTTGAAATTCAACAAATCAAGGGTTTGTCCTAGATTCAGTGTTGTGGTTCAGATTAAATGTCTCCCTTTAAGGGCGAGTGTGCCCCCAGACTCCCAGAAGGCATCTGGAATCCTGGCCCTTGGGGGACACCAAAGCCAAGACATATCAAAGCACAGGATCCAACAGACTACCCCAGCTGGCAAGGAGCCAAACACATGCAAACCCGAGAGGGAGTTTTAAAGGGCCATTGCGATTAATTCCCTTGAAGCAAAATGAAAAGCAGATGCTTCCCCTAGGGAAAGAGAGTGCTCAGGACGACAGCGGGATAGGGAGCGTGGAGGGCAGTCTGGGCTTCACGAGCGATGCTTACCCACCGTTAACCCCAACAAACTGAAGGTTCTTTTTGGTCCCATTACCTCCTGCACGGAAGCCATAGTCTTTCTTTTTCATTATGGATTTAAGGCTGGTCGACGGGGAGATCTCTAGGCAGACACAACATCACAGGTTAGAAAGACCTTGGGGAGGCCCCAGAGTGCAGCAGAACTGAGACTCTTGCTTTGCAGGGATACAGGTTGAAGGCGTGTGAAGAGGTAGAAAAGGGAACTAGATAAAGTAAATCAAATATTTTGAGGGTCCTCGAGGGGGCCCAGCCTTCTGGTCAATGCCTGCCAAACTGTTCCTGTTCCATCCACACAAACCCTCTGCGTGTGAATGACAGAGTAAGGTTACTGGAGCAGTCACTCAGAAGAACCAGGTGGGGTGGGTGCCACTGTTGTCCCTGTCTTAGTCTAGGGAAATCTGAGGCTCAGATGTACTCAGTGAATGGCAGAGCAGGGGCAGAACCTAGGTCTCCCTACCCCTGGTCCAGTACCCATCTCTGCTCATGGTCACCTCACTGGTCCTTCCAGGCTCAAAAGCCAGTTGACACTTGTGAGGTGGGCACTGAAAACACATGAGCAAGAGCACAAAGGTACAGAAGGCAATCGCAGCGGGCAAGACTAGAACTAGCACCAAAATAACGAGAAAGCCGCCAGTTTGTGATCTGCAGCAGGAAGCAGACTCATGCTGCTGCCAGCTGAGCAAAGCAAAATATGGTTCCACTTAACTCAGCGGAGAAGAGTGTGTGATCTGTTACAAAAGGAAGTGCCACTCAGCCCAAGGGTCAACTTCCACATGTGAGTTTCACTCTATCTCCCTCTCTTTCTCTTACACACACACAAACACAGAGAGAAAATATTCAGTAGAGTATTTCAGATCTCAATATAATGTTCCTACCAAACCAGGCTACAGAAACCCTCTCATGTGCAAGAACTGGGGAGGACCACAGGAATGCAAGAGCCCAGGAAACAATTAACGAAGGCAGAGGTTTAAAGCACTGACAGGCAGGGCCACTCTCCGCCCTCGGCATTGCCTTTGAGAAACGCAGATGAGAAAGAGGCACCCCTCTGGGTCCAGTGCCACAGTTTCAGCAAGTGTGGGCTGGGTTTCGGCTCCCATTTTCCCTCGGGCGTCTTAGTGCCCTATGCTATGCGTCTAGCTGTGCACGTGGCCCTGCAGTCAGTCTCAAGGTTAGAACAAGGACAATAGTAGGGGTACCAAGCCTCTACTGTTACAGAGATCTGTTTTTATTCCACTAGGTTCCTGGAGGTGTTAAAATATTTTTTTTAAAAAAAATGCATCCAGTTAAAATCCTTTCTCCCTTTGATTCATCAAGTACAGGAGAAATGGTTCCCTGCCTCGGGCACCAATATTTACCCATCGGTGGGGAGGAAGAGGGGCCCGTGGGCTCCTTCTGGGGTGGAGCCTGGGCCGAGTAGGCGGACAGCAGCAGGTTGAGGGAGCTCTGTAGCTGGCTCTGAATGCTGCTGAGCTTGGAGGCGGGCTGTTTGATGGCGCGGGCCAGCTCCGGGTACCCGTGCTCCAGGCAGCTCCACTGCTCCTGCAGGAGCTCCTGGATCTTCTTAACGTACTGCCCAATAGTGGCATCAGTGGGTGAGCTTGGTGGCCTTCCCGGACGCTCCTTCCCCGGGAGCTCTGAACTGGCCTCCTCCCTCCCTGCTGGGGGGGCCTCTCTCTCGCTGCTCCCTGGAGAGCCTCCTGCTCCCCTAATCGGACCCTCGGCTCTCAACTGAGGGCCTCCCTCCTGCTCAGAGCCTGCTTCTTCGATCCTGAGCTCGGTGGAGAGGCAGCTATGTAAAGAGGGGGTGAGGACCATCTCCGGTCCTTGCGGCAGTGACAGCTGGGGTAGTGGCACAAGTTCTGCTGGACTCCGATCCCCCTGTTTGTGACTGTCCTGCCCCCACAGGAGGCTATTCCCCTCTTCCCCGGCCCCCCAGCTTTCAGATCCCATGCTGCTCAGAAGGTTGACCCCAATGCTCTTGTCACACGACTCGCTGGTCAAGAGTCCGTGCAGAGGGCCAGTGTTGACCATGGCGTCAGTCTGGCCCTGAGCGTCTTTGGTGCTTTTGTGACTAAGCTTTTCCGCCAGTTGAGCTACAGTGCACTCTAGCTCTCCAATCCTCTGCCCTCTGGCCTTGATTTCCTCCTCCTGCCGCTGGAGGGCAGCTCTGACCTGGGCCAGTTCCTCAGTTCTTCCAGACAATTCGCCCTCAAGATCCGAGAGCCGCTGCTTCAGGCTGGAGATGCTGCCCGGATCCATGGGGGCAAGGCCCAGGCTTTCCTCCGTGACGCGGGTGCCGACGCTTCTCACGTCTACCTCCACAGGCGGCGGCGGCGGCGGGATCTCGCTGATGCTGAGTTCGATTTCTTCTAGGGGGAGCTCATTCTCAGGGATGGGTGACGGCAGGGGGGGGGGGCTTGGTGTTGGGGGGCCAGGGGTCGTGACCACCACCTCTGCTTCTCTGCTTTCGCGTTCGGCTTCTGCATCCTCTAGAACTACAAGCGCAGTCTGGGATGGGAAAGGAGGACTTGGGAGAGGGAGGTGATTTGGGGCCTCTTCTTCACCCTCTGGAGGCTCAGCCCCCTCCTGGACCCGCGCGGGAATCCCTGGCACCAGCTCTCCAAACTCCCTGACTTCTGGTTGGGTGGCTGCTCGCGGAGTGGCGTTGTGAAAACCTGCAAATCCTTCCGCGGGGCCAAAGGCTCCATCATAGACACCACCTTCACCCTGAAGTGGGGGGAGGACGGGTGGGGTGGGGGGGCCTGAGTTTAGGCTTGGGTCCTCTGAGGCCCTGTTTTGCAGCAGCGTGGCTGGCATGCTGGATGCTCTCAAAAGCTGGGGCCGTCCACTCCCGCAGGCGAGCTCGGCCACCCCTGGAGCAGCGGCCTCCAACTGCCTGGCGGTCTCGGCCAGCAGGGCCTTCCTGTGGTAGCTCACCCCGGTCCCGCTGGCCGCGGCCTGGGGGTGATCGCCGAGCGCCAGGGGCTGGGCTCGCTCTCCTGTCCCAAGCGACACCTTCCTCGGCACCATTGGGGACCAGTGTGGGTGGGAAGGAGCAGCGTGGGGACGAGCCCCGCCGTCGGGAAGGCTGAAATTTCGGGGCAAAGTGCTGAACTTGGCCTGCTTGGCCCTTCTGTGGATGGGAATCCTTTTGATGGTGTTCCCCTTCTCGATGTCATCCACGTACTTGAGGAAGTCCAGGTCTAAATGGAAGCCATATGGGGTCTCCACGGAGTAGGGGTGGCTCTTTGGAGGGTCCTTCTCTTCATCCCCCTGAGAAGACTGGTCTTTGGCTGGGAGACATAAAACATGTGAAAAAGAAGCACAACGTTAATGAGAACTACATGGCAGTGAGGCCTCATAGCTGTGATTTTTGACTTAACGTCCTCACATGAGCGTTTTTTCTAAATGTTCCAGCCTCTCAGTTATGCTGAGATGCTCACAGTCTTTTGCTGTGCTGAGAAGCCCTGTTATGAAATCGATGTGTACTTAGATGGTGTCTGCAAGGAAATAGACACAGAGAAGGGTTTCCAGTTTACTGTGTGTCATCTCTGTTACTGCTGTGGAATCAGCCTGCAGGTCAGCAAAATAGTCTCACACTGTTTTTCTGGGTTTAAGTCATGTAATGTCTGAATTGAAGTGGCTGGGAATTTGCCAAATCACAGGAATTAACTGATAATCATGAATATAGAAGTTTTGAAGAGATACACAATTGTCTCAAGATTAAAGAAGAACCTTGCATGATTCAAATAGGCACTAGTAAATGTTGTTAAAGCCAGAGATATCAAGGAGTCATGCCTTCTACATCATCTAAGCCTCCTCAGAAGGCTGAGCCTCCAGGTACAGGAAGCTTGGAGAGAACCGGAACACATAATCATGCACAGCCTAAGCTCTTTCTCACCTGAAAGCTGCTTAGTGCTTAACAAACAAATTTTACTTTAAAAACTCATGCTAGTTAGGAAATACTACATCTTTCAAAAACTGGAAAAAGGAGGAAAATGGGACAATTAATCTCAAAAGGAACGTTGGCATACATCCTCCAAGAGAGGTGAGACTCATGATGTTTCAGGGCAGTCCAAAGTATTGGTGCGTATCATGATGAGAAAGTTCTCCATCGGGCCAAGGCACCACCGCTCGTGACTCCAACAGAGGACGCTAAGAACACATCAGTCCTTTGATTATTTGAATCCATAGGGATTGGTCTCCAAGTAGATTCTTCCTCAGCTTAAAGTCTTTGTTCCTTTGACGTTCCTTATATGACACCCCTTAGTATCTCTGTGACATTATGCTAAATAGGCTTTGAAAATGCTGAGCTCAGGAGAGAACACTGGTGGAGAGCACAGAGGCCAAGAATACAGACTGGAGCCTGGTCTATGTCTCAGCTCAGTGACCCTGGGGAAACTGCTCAGCCTCCATGTGTCTCATCATCTATAAGATGGCAGTGATAACAGGTAAGATGAGATTGTGAGGACTGATTAATTAATATGTATAAAGTGTTTAGAACAACACCTAGCACATGATCGGCATTCAAGACATGCTCAGTATCATAGTTATCATCTTTGTGGACATCCAAACTATAGAGACCTAAAGCCCCATAAACAGAAGCTGATTTGCTGGGTACACAGCAGGGGCTCCACAAATTCTTTATGATTGACCATTTGATTCCAAGAGTAATAGGTCCTGGAGGCAAAAAGCAGGTTGGCAGTAATTCAGTTCACTTACGTCAACCACTATTTACTGAGCACCTGCGTTGGTCGCTAAGCTAGATCCTAAGGTCACAGAAATGAATCAGGCAGCCCTGCCCTCAAGTAGCCCTTTGGTCAAGTAGGAGAAACACCAACAAGCACGATGCAGTGTGACAAGGATGGTAACAGATACATGCTCCAGGAATAGTCTTCCTTCCTGACTTATTCACCAAGTTTCTCCAGAAAAATTTTCTTGGACTTAGAGGCTAATTCTGCCTTGGTTGGAGAGGGCTGACCTCACAAGAGTGATGTAAAACTGGGTGTTAAATGAATAAATAGCAATTTATCAGGAGAGCAAGAAGGTGAAAAACAGTGTAGCTATTTATCTCTAAGATGGCCATTATCAATTTCTACCTTCTCTAGACAAGCAAGGGAATCCTATATTGAAGGGTAGGGTCCATTTCTCTACCCTTTTGAATCTTTGACTCACAGACTGGCCTGTGACTGCTTTGACCCAAAGGAAATGGCAGAAGTGGCACTGGGAGAATTCCAAGAGTAGGTCATAAGAAGCCTGTAAGTTCCACCTGGGTCTCTTAGAATGCCCACTCAGTGGGAAGCCAGATGCCATGGAAGGAGTCCAACTTCCTCGAGATGGCCATGCTGTAAGCGAGCCCAAGCAGCCCCATAGAGGGGTCACGCGGACAGAGGGAGAGAGATGCCCAGCCAGCCTGAGCTGTCCCAGCCATCCTAGACCAGGTGCCAGGCGTGAGTGGAAGAACCTTCAGATGACTCCAGCCTCAGCCATCATCTGACTTCAATGAGAGGAGGGACCCCAAGTGGGAACCACTCAGCTGAGCTTGTGTTAATAATGCATGATTGTTTTAAGACACTATGTTTTGGGGTGCTTTGTTATGCAGCAAAAGATAGCCAGGACAGATTCCAGATGTATGTCGGAGAATGTGCAAATGCATTGAGGTGTGAAATTCCATCTCAGGTAGCTCAGGGTTCTGTAAATGCAGGTGATAATGGCTGGAACTTAAAGCGTGGAAGAGAAGGCTGAGGTGTAGAAAAAAACAAAATTGGAAAGGGCAGCAAGAGCCAGGTCAGGGAGCCACTTGTACGCACGCCAACAAGCTTTGACTTCACCCTCTAGGCAATAGACGTCTTCAAAAAGTTTTATACAGGGAATGACTTGTGACAGTGAGCATTCTTGCAGAGGATTAGAAGAAGGACAAACCAGAGGCCTGAAGACCAGTTGGGAGACTCCTGACATGGTCAAAGTGAAAGAAGTTAAGGGAATGGAGGGAAGGGGGCAGGTTCATGAAGGGGTGCACTGATGGCATTATCTGGGGCACACACAGGGCCACTTTTCCCCTCAAAGTGATGACATATTAGGGCTGAGCTCTTCCCGCTTGCCTGTCTGATCTGTCCTTCTGGCCGGTGCCACGTGCTTGGGGCACAAGAACTGTGCTTAGGGAAGTACAATTGTCTCCAAAGAACTAAAGAAGCCAACCAAACACATGAAGGCTGAACGCTTGAACACTGACACAATCAACCCCCTGGCCTCAGTGCTGAGGTAAGCCGCAGGGCTTGGGGCAGTTAGGTCACAACCGCAGCAGGGAGCAGGACAAGGCGTTGGTGCTGATCCACGGGATGGTCCGACTGGGCTCCAGGGCTTCTGTGCAGATACCTGGACTCCAGGCAGAGAAGGAGTAAACCCTGCTCCAGCACCCAACAAACTCCAGATAAGTTCCCATTCACCCACACACGTTTTTACTAATCTGCTTTCCCCCAAAGAGGCACACTGGTCGTCTCAGTAAATGACAGCAATTGCTCGCTGCTCGTTTCCCAGCTGCACTCGACTATACACTTAGGCCTGCTGGTCCACTTAGCCTCCTGGATTATAGAGACAAGCCAAATAAGAGAGGAGATATTTGTCTAAAGTTAAATAGGGAGCAGATTTATGACCCAAAGGCAAAGAACTCTCCAAAGGAGAGACTGCATTATTTATCTGCTTATTGCCTCAATTCGGCAGATTTGCCCATTGGCCTCTGGGAGCAAGTCCAGAGGACAAATACAATAATAGCATCAAATAAGGAACAGCAGATTCAAAGGCAAAATCTTCCACAGGGGAGACTAAGGTGAACTTAAGAAGTCTGCGAGACTGAACATTTATCCAGGATGACGGGTTTAATAAGTGCCTTCCTAAGCTAGCACTATGGGGGTATCACACACACACACACACACACACATCACACACAGTGCTGCGGTGCCTGCCACCCACCATTCAGCATTCCTTCTCTTTCCCCCAGTGCAAGAGGAATGCTAGACCTTGAATGAGGGAGCTTGATCTGATATGCTGGGAAATCTATGCTCACGTTAAGGTCTGCTCCTTTTAATTCTACCTGGTGATAGGTATGCAGGAGCTCAGAATTCCGGGCATTGGGCCAGGGCAAGAATTAATTAGGAGGACTGTCTCTGCTCAAAATGAACTTCAGATTGGATAAACCATCACACAGCCAAACTGGCTGGACTTGAACCCTGCTTTTGTCATCTCCGACCTCTGTGATTCTGGGCAAATTGTTTAATTTGCATATGCCTCTGTCTCTCCATCGGTAAGGTGGCGATAACAATACCTAACTCACAATGTGACCGTTAGCACGGATGCAGTAGAGAGCACGGCACAGGTTTGCAACGAAGGGACCAACCAGTAAGGACAGGCTGGTTCTGAATGGGGCAGGGGGATTGGCTGACAATGCGCTCTCCCTGGAGTATTTAACTCTGTGTTAGGACAACAGCCTCGAGAGGGAGTGAGAGTCCAAGAAAATCATTCTGGAGAAACTGGGAAAACAAGTCAGCGGAGAAGGAAAAAGGAGGATATATGAGGCTCAGAGCTACCTAGAATTCCCTACAGAGCCTTGGTCTGAAAGCGCACCGCACAGGTCGCCAGACCCTTGGGAAGGGCTTGCAAACACAGGCATGAGCCTGAGTGACACGCAGACACGAGAAAAGGGATTAGAAGACAAGGGAGGGAGGGAGGTGCCACAGTCATTATCCTGAGGGACAATTGCAGTGGGGCAGGTCAGCGGCCCCATCAGAGGCATTTAAAGTGAGGGGAAAAGTCCAAAAGCCTATCCTCAGTGTCTGAAGGAAATGGGAAAAACAGAAACTAGAAAGTTTGGCCAGAAATATAACCGGAAAGACGGGGAATTAAATGAGCCTCTTCAAACGGCCAAGACAGCGGAAGCTTTTCCCTCTTCTGCCTTGATTTTGTGAGACGTGTGTGCCTGCAGGGAGGGCTGCCTTTCTTAGCTAGTTGTGGGCAGTCACGTGGAGAGCAGCTGTGCCGAGGATGCTGAGCGGGGACAAATGATGCAGGCAGAAATGACAGGCCCCGGGCACGAGGGGAATTAGCTGGTGTTCTATGGGACCACGTCCAGGGATGCTCTGAAAAGGCAGCTCTCTGGGGAGAATGGCAGACTCTTGAAATATATGGTAACTGCATTTGGAAAGAAGGAAGAGGCAGGGCTGAAGCTACTCTCCGGTGCTTAAGTCCTGTGCCAGCAAAGGGCCGTATAGGCTCTCCTGTTCCCTGACATTTGATGATCTGGAAAAAGCATCTCATTAGAAGTCAGGGGATCGGTGTCTAGTCTATGACGTTTGGCAGCATTCCTGGGGAGGGGAGGAGGGGAGCACGTGTCGAGACAGTCGTTGGGCTGGTTATTACTGCACAACCTTACATGCATTATCTCATTTAGTCCTTTACCAACCCTGCTTAAAGATGAGGGGTGGCAGACTGCTTGCAGAAATAGCTACAATTATAACCCACCCTTGTGTACTTCCCTCCCACACTGACCCTGGGCTTGGCTTTGTGGCTTGCTCTGGCCAGTGGGTCAACAGCAAATGTGACATATGCAAGACTTGAAAATCGCTTATACATTGGGGTTTGTTCTTGCTATGTTTGGAACCCTTCTGCCATCATGTGAACAAACCCCAGCTAGCCTGCTGGACAGTCAGAGACACAAGGTCAAATGATCACCAATGCCCCAGGTGACGTGGGTCAACCACCAGACATCCTAAACCATCCAGACAAGCCACCCAGAAGACCACAGTCGTGAGAAGGACAAGCCCGGCAGAGGTTGGCCAAGCTGGCCCAGCTTAGAATAATGGCCCAGTTAACCCACAGAAACTTTTGAGAAATAACAAATACCTTTAAGTCAATAAATGTTTGAGTGGCTTGTTACACAGCAAAGCTAACTGATAGATGAAGGAACTGAGGCTCACAGAAGTCAGACACCTAGGAGAGTCACCCAGGTATGAATGTAGGCTCTTTGACCATATTGTGCCTGTTTCTTAGACCTCAAGTTTCTCATCTCTAAAATGGGGATAATGACTGAGATCATCCTGTTCCCCTTCTTGATGCTTGGAAGAGATCAGAAACACCAAAAATTACACAGGTCCCGTAAACAAGAGGTTTCATTTTCATTCCCTACCACCTTCTCTTGTTCGTGCCGGAAATACATGGTTTGGGTCTCCCAGCACAGCCTGTTTGGGGAAGGCCTCCCCTAAGTTATTTCCAGGATTTATAGTAACAAACCCTTTCCAACCCCAGTGCTCACTTTAGACCAGGGAACACAAAGGAGCCTGCCTACCGTCTGTCTTCTCCATCTTAGGGAAAGTTGACCATCAATCTCAGGCACTCTTCAGCTGATGAGTTTGTAAAATTCCTTGGAGAGTTCTGAAAGCAAGAGGGATAGAAAAGTGGAGAATCTCATTATAGTTAGAATAAGTATGGAGGGAGCACAGTATCAAAAATCAGTAACCCCCATCCCTGCCTCTCTCCTGGGGTGCCCATGTGCTCACAGCAACCCAAGGAGGGAGACGAATCGCCTGTACAAATCTGTACCCAAGAGTCTGGTCTCGGGTGGTCCCCGTGGAATGTCAGCAGTGGTTGACACCAAAGGAAGCATCTGGTCCAACCCCCTCACTTGGCAGATGAGGAAACTGAGGTTCAGAAGTTGATTGTTCTGTGCAACGTCTCCCAGCGTAATAGTGAAGGAACTGGACCCAGAGCTCTGACAAGCAGCATGGTGCTCTTTCCAGAATATCAAGACCTGAAATCTACTCACCTCCATCTTGATAAAAGAATTATAATCCATTTTGTGAAAAAGCTGGAACCAGAGTCGCTGTAAATGCTTTGTGATGTCCCAATCAGATTCAAGGCAAAGCTGAGCTAATTGGAAGTACTGACCAGGAGCTGGTAGTTGGGGTGATTCCTAACCACGAGCAGAGCAATAGGGGCCTGACCTAGGTGGCCAGCAGATGTCAGTAACCACGCAAGCAGAATGCTCTCCTGACTCTGAATTAGGGTACCCCGAGCTTTGATCATAAATTCTCCCCAAAGTTTCAATCCTTTCCCAGGACCATTTCTTCAAATGGTGAACCACCTGGCTCCTGCCCCCATTACAATAAGTCACCCAGGAAATTGGCTTTTTATGATTCTAACTCAACACACATCAGAATAATAAATTATCTGTGACTCCTTGGCAGTGGAAGCCGGCTTGTTTTAGGAATTCCAATGTGCTTGACAATGAACTCCAGATCAGAAAGTGTACCAGGGATGAGTGAAAGGTTGGGGGAGGTGGGAGTAAGAGAAGAATGAGGGAGGCCCCAGCAACCCGGGAAGGAAAATGGGGAACAAACAGGCCAGCTGGAGATGAAGGCTGGGAAACATCAGGCCTCCAAACAAGAGGAAGTCTGAAGTTCGCTCGCAGAAAGTTTCGTGTACCCGCTTTCTGTGAGTGCTGCTGCCGCCTCTGAAGCCGTTGCCCTGCTGGTGTCTTTGTTCCTCCGTAACCACATTCCACACAGCGGCCAGAGGGCCTTTGCCTGTGCGGGTGTGACAGAGCCCCCAAGGGCAGCCAGGAACACCTTGCAGAAGGATCACAGACACCAAGTACATCTCTGTGGCAACAAGTACTTGAGTCTGGGGGCAGCATAGAGCTGGAGTAGAGAAGGAGTTTAGGAGAAGGAGGGTGAATGTGGATGGTCCTGGAGGCTAAGAGCGGCTGCTAAGGAGGCAGAGAGTGGAGAGATGTGGACGGTTCTAACCAGGGGTGAGGGAGGGCGGCCCTCATTAGAAAGAGGAGGTTCTGAAACAGGCTAAGGGTCCAACAACGGATGAACTGATAGAGAAGGTATAGTGTATCTATCTATCTAAGAATATCATTATATATATATATTATAAATAAATATATATAAATAAAATGGAATTTTGTTCAGCCATTATAAAAGAAGGAAATCTTGCCATTTGTGATAACATGGATGGAACTTGAGGGCATTATGCTAAGTAAAATAAGTCAGACAAAGACAAATACAGTGTAATATCACTTACATGTGAAATCCTTATTTAAAAACATAACTCACAGATACAGAGAACAGATCGGTAGTTGCCAGAGGTGGGGGTTGGGGGTGAGGGGTGGGCAAAATGGGTGAAGGGAGTCAAAAGGTAGAAACTTCCAGTTATAAAATAGTACCCTGGGGAGCTAATGTACAGCATGGTGACTACAGTTAACAACACTGTTATACTTTCGAAAGTTGCTGAGGGAGTAGATCTTAAAAGTTCTCATCACAGGAAAAAATATTTTAACTATGTGAGGTAATGGGCATAAGCTAAACTTACTGTGATCATTTACCAACATAAATATCAACTCACTATGTTGTACACCTGTAACTAATACAATGTTATAGGTCAATTATAACTCAATTAAAAAAAAAAAGAGGGGGGAGGGTATAGCTCAGTGGTAGAGTGCCTGTCTAGCATGCCCAAGGTCCGCCGAAGGTCCGCCCAAGGTCCTGGGTTCAATCCCTAGTGCCTCCATTTAAGTAAATGAATAAACCTAATTGTCTCCCCCTCCAAAAAATAAAATAAACTTAAAAAAAAGAAAAAAAGAAAAGAAAAAGAGAAGGTTCCTGGGCAGAAAACACTGCTGCTGACCTCAGTGCCACAGGTCCGCAGCCTGCAGCCAGGGGTGGGGCCTCCCAGAGGCTGGCAGGCAGGAGAGGCCCGGCAGCTTCAAGGTGAAGCCTCGGGAAGAAAAGGGTGAGGACACAAACCCTACAGGTGGTCCCTCGGCCTGTCTCTCCGTCATCACGGCCTCTCCTCCTGCTCCCCTTGTCCTCTGCCCGTAACATTATCGAGAAACAGGCAGAGCCCAGAGCACTTGACATACTTGAATTAGCTCATGCAATCCTCACAGTAACCCCAAAAGGATTATTACTGTCCCCATTTTCCAGATAGGGAGACTGAGGCTAAGGGCCTCAAGTCACATGACAAGCAAGTACTGGAGCAGGATTTGCTCTCAAGTCCAGCAGACTCCCAGACTGCACTGGGAATGAAAGTGACTTGTAAACATTTGTCCCCTGTGGGCAGCCTGCGGCTGTGACTGACCCTAGCTCTCTTTGTGAGGGGAAATGCCCCAGACTCTGATGCCTCTCTGCTTCTCCCCACAGTGCACATTACACGTTTACTGGGCACACAGAAGGAGAAATGGCCAAAGTGTGATCTGCTTCTCCCAGGCTGGACACCAAGCAACAAGGCTTCTCCTAAGCAAGAGGGGGCCAGCTGGGTGCACAGGCTCGCCACCCCCTCAGGGAGTTCAATCACACTCACTGCCTTTGGCTGGAGTTACAATTCGGCCCTTCATATATCAGATCATAGAGCTTCAAATAATTCTGCCACACACCTGGGGTCAAATTTCATTAAAAAGAACTCAATAGAGACCTCTAATCGTTCTCTTAGACTTGAATTTTTCTAAAATTAATCATCCCAAGGCTACAGAAATTAAATGGAGCTGACATCCCAACTCTCTGAAGAGAGCCCAGTAAGCTTTTACTCTAAAGGGCTCTGAAGAAAAGGAGGGGACTGTCACACCCATGACATGCCACTTCCAGCCCCGTCCACCCCCAGCATTCTCCACTTTGGCCCACTGTGGTCCTTAGGGCAGACATCTAGGAATTTAACTAAGGGGGGGAGGGGTTGGAGTAGGTAGATGTTTGATGTGGTTAGGTGAGTGGAATCAAAGAGTAAATGTTACTACATCAACACATCCTACTTTGCAATACAACAGAATATGAAAAAGAGCTTTGTTGGACAGAATTCCCCTTTGAAATGGAATTTTGCAACCTTCTGGAGCATTTAAAATTTTGACATAAAAGCAATTTATTACTCCTTCTGTTAAGCCATCCCCCCAGTGTTCAGAACCTTGTAATACCCGGTGTTATTATGTAACTTTTCATTTGTTCATGCTTTATCCCAGGATCAAAAATGCCTAATTAGGTCCCAGCCTCTCTCATGAGCTCATCATATTCTAGATGCCTTGAGTATATATTGCTTTATCTTTCTCTAGTTCTCCTCCCCTACTAAGCTTGTGAAGGTCAGAATTCATGTGGGAGTCATTTCTGTGTCCACACTCCCCTTTCTCTGCCACCCCTACCCCGCCCCGCCCCGTATCCTAACACATGGCAGACACTCAGCTCATGGTATCATCTCCAAGTTACAAACGAGGAACAAAGACACAAAGAGGCTATGTGGCCAATCCCAAATTATCCAGTTCATTGGGGGCAGAACAGTTTGTACGACTCCACTCCACACTGCCTCCCAAAGCCAATGGGCAGTGAAGAGGTGGAGACTGAGGCTGCCAGTTCAAAATCCACCCAAGAGGCAGTGGTTGACAGACAGCAGTGATGATGGCCCATGTGTGACTACCAGGCCACCTTAGAACTGGTCCAGCAGGGTCCACGCCCAGGAGCATGGATTTCCCTGGATCAGCCCAACTCCGGCAGATCAAACTCACACCCTCTCTCTCCACAGTTACTCCTTTTATGATACCATTTTCAATTTCATTTCTAACCTCAAACCTAAAGAAACCTTCCTCTATTTAGTACTGAAACTGAAAGCTAGCTCTGTACTTTTGTTCTCTTCAAAACTCTCTTTATTCTTTGATAATAAAAATGCCATATTTCATCCCAGAACAGGCTGCATGCCAAAATAAACAGCACCTTGGATTTCCTTAAAAAGAAAGCTTGGCTCAAAGCACAGCCTTATTGCCATGAGAATTCTTGGAGAATTCAACCTTACAAAGTCAAATATTTAGCAAGGTAGCACACCAAACAGCAATCTGTCAATCCTCGCACGACCTCTTGCAAAGACAAAATGCTCTTTCCGAAAGAGAAAAAAAAAAATTACTCAGACCTGGTACTGATCTTCCCAAATGATGAGAGCTTCCCGTTTCACCACTCCAGGGCCCCACACCTCCACGTGGGACTGTCCCCTGTGCTATATGAAGCAGGAGGCATCTGACAACGCTGCTTTATGTTAAGAGGGCTGAAGCGCAGTCACTGGTGAAGTGAGATGCACTCCTGGGAAAGATTCTGCCAACCGAGTTCTCCAGCCAGCTCACTTCCCACCAGCCCAGGAAGCAAAGAGATAACTCATGCTCAATAAATGACACATTAACACAATCTCATTAACTCCATTCTTGATTTTTTTTTTTTTTTGCAAGTGTCTCATTTTTGCCTGCATTGCAGCAGCTGTATCTGGAGCTTCATGAAGAAGAGAAAACTATCAGGAGGGAAGCTGTGACTACATTACCTTCCCTTGGCATCCTCCCCCTGCCACAGCCTGGAGCCGGAGTCACCTCCTCCTGGAAAGCAGGGTTCTGCTGCTGGACCGGAGCTGTTTGCTCGTGAGTTCAGCACAGCAGCACTGGCTCCCCAGCTGTTAAAGATTTGGTCAGGTGATCCGTGACCTTGCTGGAAAAGCAAATACTGACTTCCTCTGAGCTTGCAGGAAGAGGGGACTGGGGTCAGGAAGGAATTCAATGCTCAGTACACTGATACTGGCTCTTGCAGAAAGAGGGAGAAAGCTCAAATCATTCCATTGGAAAGTTAGTTCCCAGAGCTGCTCCTGGTTCAGAGGGACACAGCTAAAGATGCTGAAATGGTGCCCACCTTCCTCCCCTGACTCCCCTGAATCTACGTGCTCATCTGTGAGGGTGGAGGGGGTCATTATTAATTATGCTTTTCCTCCTCCCTCCCTGCAACTAAGTGGCTCATTAATAAAATTGTTCTTAATGAGAACACAGCGTCCTAAGGAGCTGAAACCCTCCAGTGGTGCATCTCCTTCTTCCAGGCTCTGCTTTACAAACTTCCTCCCCCACCTGCCTCCTGGGTCCCCGAGCTATGCAAAGCTTCTGTGAGCGGTCCGCAGACCGCTGGCTGCCCTGATCAATCAGTGACTGGAAGTCTGTCGGGGCAGAACTGGAAGAAACAATGACTAGTGAGTTTCCGGGGCCAGACTGGCAGCTCCTGCTTCCTGCCGCTCTACCAGTCTGATGCCCTGAGCACCCAATTCAGACAGAAAGAGAAAAGCAAGGAGGTACCTACTGTAAGGATCCAGCTCCAGGCAGGGCTCCTCACTGCAGCGCAGACTAGTGACTTCAGAAGGGCGGGTGCCGGAGCCAGGGAGAAGGCAGCTGTGGAGGAGGAAGGTCCCAGAGTGTCCCAGGCAGGCTCCGGGAAGAGGCTCGGTCAGCCCACTGCAGCCGTAGCTCTCTGGAGGAGAGGCAGGTGTGAGGCTCAGGCACAGAGGCTCCAGGCTCTGCACACCCAGCACCACTATTGGATCTGAAGGAGACACGGGGAAGTAGGGGGGACAGGGGGAGGGGGAGTGCAGTCAAAACAGGGCCAGGAGAGCCTCTGGGCTCCTGTAGGCAGGCTCAGCAAAAGGATTAGAGGATCTTATCCCCTTGACCTTCTGTGGCTCTAGCGAAACGAGGCTGTCCCAGGAAATGAAGCCCCGTCAGTAAGATATGTCGAAGCAGTTCTGACCTTTACAGACACTGCCTGTCAAGATGTGCTTTCAGTGGCCAGGGCAGATGCCTGTCTAACCCACACTAAAACTGATGCCAGAGCTGAGTGTCACCCTGAAGTGCTGCCTCCATCCAGCCCAGGACACTTGGCAAGCACTTCACATCCAGGGCCTCCCACCAGCTTATGTCAGCCAGGTGGGGCTGTACAGGTGAGAAAAAGGAGAGACAGACAGTGTGACTTCCCATGGCTCCCCAAGGAGTGGATGCAAATGAAGATTCCTGGGGTCACATTTTATGTTCTTTCCACTACACTGGATCACAGGCCTTCTTTTCCTTAGAAGATTTCTAGAGCACCTTGCTCAAGAGGAAAGTTAACAAATTTACTGAAGGGGATGAGATGATGTGATGAATGAGGCTGTGGAACACCAACATTCACTTTTCTCAACTGCTAAAAGTATTTAACTAGTATACAGACCGAACTATCAGAATAAAAAAAAAAAAAACAGAAATATACCTGGAACTCTGAGGTTATGTGAAAAAATATCCTCAGGAGCAAACTGCCTCTCTGATAGACTTTGAATGATCCTCAGCCATCCCCTCCTAACTGGCTAGAGAATGGCTAGAGGCATAATTCATTTCACCAGGAAGCCGAGTGAAAAAAAAGCTCCCCATTTCATCAGTTCCATGATTTTACAGCTATTCACTCTTCCTCTCTGGTTTATCTACATAAGGAAAGTAAGCCTTCTCTTTTCCTCTCCCAGGATAAATTCTTCCTTATCCAAGACAAAATGGTGAGAGGCTTATTTGCAGAGCTGAACCTTTCTTGAACACCCAACATTCTTCCTGGAACACTGGCCAGTTCCCGCCTGTCCCCCAGGCTCCACCCAGGATCCTCTCCGAGTGAGTGGCCAGCCTTTCTGCTTCCACTGCTCCTGAATTCTAATTGCTGCCTCTGTGTCTGTCTCCTCAACCAGCATCATGGGCTAGATGTTCCTTAAAGTTTGTGAAACTGAACTTATGCACAACACACACACACACACACACACACACACACACACACACACACACCCCTAACAGTTTCCCCTCCTCTTCAGACCTCTTTCTGGAGATAGGTAGCACTTTTAGTTCTCCGGGTTCCACATGAGATGCTGGTTCAGGCACTGTGCTGACTGCCTATGTCTCTAAGAGGAGGAGAGATCCTTCTGTCTTTTTCGTCTTTCACAGTTACCCAGTACACTGATTAATCTCCATGGTCAAGCAGGGAGGTGAGCAGAACTGGGAATGTTACCCTCCATCCTCCAGATGAGAAAACAAAGTTGGTTTCCAAGGTTACAAAGCTAAGAAAAAGCAAAGCCTCAACTCAAACCCAGCTGTTCTGTCGCCCAGTCTAATACCCTTTCCTCTAAACCACACAGCCTGAACTGGGCATGCAGGTGAATGCAGGGGACATGCAAAATCCAGGATGTACGCTTCCATGCTGGTGCCGTCCAGGCAGAAGGTGACCTCACATTTAGGGAAGGTCTTGATGGAAAACATCAACAACTTTCTCTAGGGGAATCTGAGCTTCTTTTTGGAGGAACCTCTCAATGGCCTCTAGCCCTTGCCATGTTGGGATACTGGCATGTCCCCACCCCTACACCTCACTCAGGCTTATGTCTTAAGAATAGTAGCCAATCCCATGTTACCATCAAACCACCCAGAAAATTCCCCTGGATCAAACACATTTATCCACCAGAACTTTTCTGGCAGGAATCATTTGGCTGAGGGGAAGTTTGACCTTTTGCAATTTAGAAACCTCCAACTTTTGTGGCCCAGATCCCTTCTGTCCCATGATAGGACAAAAGTGGACTGTTTAAGTCATGCAAGATGGTGTTAGGCAAGAGGGAAAAAAGGTGGAATTATCTTAAGAATGTGCCTTTTATCTAAGCGGTCCCTTAGGCTTTTGCCCTTTGCTCGGGAAGGTCGGCTATTTGGCAGTCTATGCAATCATGCAGGGCTGGGGAGGAGCACGCTGTGTAGGTACACGTGCTGCTGAAACAGAGCCTCTCAGAGCAGGCCAGGGCCACTCTCGTGGGACACAACTTAAATGGACAGAGAGAGAAATCATGTGTGGGAGATCTGGGGGTGTAGCAGTCCAGTGGGAATGAGCTATTCGAAAGATTGACTCTGTAAGGCAATCAAAGCTTCTCAGGGAGGAAACAGGGCCAATTGCAAGGAGAGAAGAGGCTGCACTAACTGGTGAAAAATGCTCCTTGGAGAAAAAGAAAGGCATCAGGGCCAAGAGGGAAAAGACCTCACTTCAATTAGACCTTCCAGGATGCCTTAGTCCTTGGCTCAAACACACTGCAGAATCAAGACAAATGAGGAAGGAGCATGAGCAGGTAATTCAGAAAAGAAATACCGATGGTTAACATTTGAAAAATGTTTAACCGCATGAATTAATAATCAAAGATGCTAGAGACATATCGAAATGCCTACCCTACACTGTGCCAGGCATTCTAGGTCCATTCCAAAACCAGCCAATTCAATTCCCACAATAACCCCATAAATTAGTATTGTTAATTCCATTATCTGAAGACTAAGTTGAGGCTCAGAGCAGTTGCCCAGGCACTGAGACCAACAGCACCAAGATTTGAATCCAGTGAATGTGCTGCTCTTAACCATAACACAGACTCTCTTACAAGTTAGAAAAAAACAAAATTTTTAAAAGAAAAATCCTGTGTTGCTAAGACTGTGATGAAAAGGGGACACACCCTCCCCAGAAGATTGCAGCAGAGTCAGGGCAGCTTCAGCCAACAGAGGGGCACTCATCCAACACAGGAAGGGCCTCTCCCGGCACACGGCCTGGGTGTGCAACGACGCTGCCTTAGTTTGTGCACGCGCACAGGCAACTTCAAAGTCAAATACAACAAAATAAAGCAGCGAAATAAGACGATGAAAAAGGTCCCAGTGACATGTGATTCCCTTTCTTGGTCTAAAAAAATCATCACTATTATGATGTGTCCTTGGAAAATAAAAAATAAATTATTTGGGGTGAATGGATGGGAATCACCATAATCCTACTATCTTGATACAACTCGTTTCATGTCCACCTATTTTGCATATTTTAAAATAATTGAAGAGCCAGTTCTATGGTGGTTAAGAGTCTGGGCTCCAAGTCGAGAAGCCACAGCTAGAATCCCAGCTCTGCCAGTGACTGTGCAACCTTGGACAAGTCACTTAACCTCTCTGTGCTTTAGCTGCCTCACTTGTAAAACAGGAACAGTAATACACCCTATACATCATGGATCTGTCAGGAGGATGAAATAAGATGACAATACCTGTCAGCAACTTAGAACAGAGGCTGGTATACAGTCTGTGTTCAATAAATAATAAATATATTAGCTAGTAATATAATGATAAAATGCAATTATGAATTCAGTTTTGTATTAAAAATTCTATCACATAACATTTAGAAAATGGTTATACCTGCTTCATAATGATTACTTCAAGTGGCTGTTCAAGATTCCATGCACTTAGGCCTTATTTTTCCAAACCCACTCTCCTGAGAGGTCATTCCACCTCAGGTTGCTACCAGATCAGCCAGCCTGACAGACGGGCCTCTGGGCAGCTCTCCAGGGAATACCCTAATCCAGGTGGCTGGAACCCTGCTGCCACATATGATGATGAATGGTTAAGAGCAAGGACTTCGAGGTAAGCTAGACCAGGGTCAAATCCTGGCTGTGTGACCTTGAGCAAATTACCTTATTCAGGAAGAGTCCAGCTCAGTACATGGCTGTGAGAACTGTATGAGATAAGGTGCATTAAGTGCCTGTGCCAACGCTCGTATGTCATGAACACTCAGTTAGCTATGATTGCTTTTTAAAACCCACAGCATTTTAAGCAAGGAAAGGGCAGAGATTGTACTTATTTTATTTATCATTCTATTCCTAACAGTTGGCATGGTAGGAATGCAACAAAAAGTGTTGAACTAATGAATAAATAAACAGATTAATGGATGGATCTTGGAGACAGACAGCTGAAAAGGATTTGTAACAGTTTTATTTAGATATAATCTACATATCATACAACTTACGCATATAAATTATATGATTCAATAGTTCTAGTATATTCAGACTTGTGCAAACATTGCCACAACCTAAACTTTTAAAATTGTGGTAAAATATGCATAAAATAAAATTGACCATTTTAACCATTTATAAGTGTAGAATTCAGTGGCTTTCACAATGCTGTGTAACCATCACTACTATATATATTCAAAACTTTTTCATCTTCTCCAACATAAACTGTGTAACCCATTAAACAATAACTCCCCATTCCTTCTTGCTCCCCAGACTGGTGACATCTCTTCTACTTTGTCTCTATAAACTTGCCTATTCTAGGTACCTTCTGTGAAATCATACAATATTTATCTTTCTGTGTCTGGCTTATTTCACTTAGCATGTTTTCAAGGAGCATCCAAGTTACAGCATTTATCAAAATTTCATTTCTTTTTATGGTTGAATAATACTCCATTATACATATGTAGCACATTTTGTTAATCCATTCATCTGTCAATTGACATTTGGGTTGCTTCCATCTTTTGGCTATTGTGAATAATGCTGCTGTGAACACTGGTGTACAAGTATCTGTTTAAGTTCCTACTTTTATTTACTTTGGATATATGCCTAGGAGTGAAATTGCTGGGTTATATGGTAATTCTATGTTTAACTTTTTGAGGAACTGCTAAACTATTTCCAAAGCAGCTGCACCATTTTACATTCCCACCAGCAACACGTGAGGGTTCCAGTTTTCCCATATCTTCACCAACATTTTTTTTCCTTTTAAAAAAATCATTATGGGCTTCCTAGTAAGTGTAGTAAGTGTGTAGTGATACCTCATTGTGGTTTTGATTTGTATTTCCCTAATGACCAATGATTGTTGAGCATCTTTTCATGTGCTTAGTGACCATTTATTTATCTTCTTTGGAGAAATGTCTATTCAAGTCCTTTGTCCATTTTTCTAGTCCTTTGTCCATTTTTGAATAGTTTGTTAGTGTTTGTTGTTGTTGAGTTGTGAGAGTTCTTTATATATTCTGCATAATAACCCAGTATCAGATATGTGATTTGCAAGTATTTTCTCCCATTCTGTAGGATGTCTTTTTGCTTTCCTGATAGCGTCCTTTGATGGACAAAGGTTATTAATTTTGTTGAAGCCCAACTGATCTATATTTTCTTTTACTGCCTGTGCTTTGGTATCAGATATGAAATCATTGGCAAATTCAGGGTTATCAAGATTTTCCTCAATATTTTCTTCTAAGCGTTTATATCTTTAGCGCTTAAGTTTAGGAGTTTGAGCCATTTTGAGGTCATTTTTTTATTTGGTTTAAGATAAAGGTCAGCTTTGTTCTTTTGTACATGAGTATTCAGTTTTCCCAGAACCACTTACTGAAAAGTCCACAATCAAATTTTAGAACATTCTCATCACCCCAAAAAGAAACCTCATACATGGGATTTTATTTGGATAAGGAGCTAGAAACATAATGAGTTATTCAGAGTTAATAAACATGGACATTCATTTAAAAGTTAGCTCATACAAGCATTTACTGAGAATATTAATTCTCTGTTCTACAATAAAGTGTGACCTCCATCCATCAGTAAACAACACTGCAAAACTAGGGTGTATGCACACAAGCGAAGAGCTGGAATTCCCACAATTCTCAGGAAGAGTGCTTTGCTATTATGGCAAAAGACATTTGTCGTGCTTTTTGGGCTACCCAGCACCACGTGAACACCCTTTCTATGTCTGGCTTATTTCCTTCCTTAGGAGTCCCACCTCCCCAAGGGTGAAAACAGAATTTCGAGTGCCAGCCTCCTTTACGGCTAGGACTCAGTCATGGGACCCGCACTCAGCAGGCAGAGGCACCCAGGCCAGACCCGATGGGAAGAAAGTGCTCTGGAAAAGGAAGGGCTGCAGGCAAGTGATTCTGAGGAGGGTGGTAGAAGGACTTGACATCATTTTATAAATTCCTCTTTTATGTAGCTTGCTAGAATCAGTTCTGTTGCTTGCAACTGTGACCCTTAACTGCTACAGTGAAGCATCAGCATTGGCTTGGATTTTAATTGCTCTAGTCCATTAATTTACTTTACTTGGAGAATTACTTTTCCGAGTTTCTGTTGATTGTTTTGTCTTGAGGATTTGCTGCATGACCATTTTGATTTTTCTCCTCCCCTTTATCCTTTATTACCAAATTCTTTCCCACTGAAATGTGGGAATCAGCGGGCTCAGGGGGCCACGAGGTCTTTTGCTTGGCCGAATTGGGCCACCGTCCCCAAAGCTTGGGAAGCACAACTTGGAGTAAACCAAGGAATTCAGCCTCACCTCCTCCCTCCTGGGTCACTTCAATGAAAGCATCTTAAGGGTAAACATATACACACCCTCTGCAGTGGGGCACCCCTGCACCCACCCTCTTCGGGCAGCCCCTGCTCCCAGCATCATGGTCCTGGTCAGAGTCCAGCGGAAGCCTTCACAGGCATGAACACAGCTGCAGGTGCAGACACTTAAAGGCTTGCGTGGGCTGTGGCATCTGCCTTCTGGGTTGGGAGGAAGATTTTTCTTGGCACAGGGAAGTCAGTTAAACCAAACTGAACCTGATAAGTCATCTCCAGACACCTGGGTAGAGTCAGGGATGTTTCCAGATTTTTTAGACAAGTTAGACCTTTCTATTATTATTTCACCAGGCCTCGCTTGGCCCTTCAGCAAGTACAGACTGAAGAGGAGCTAGCATATATGATGCGGGCCAGACAAAGATGACAAGGACTCGGCCTCAGTAGCTTGTGACTGAAGGCAGGGTGGGTGGGCATCATCAGAGACAAACCAGAGGGAGGCAGTGAGAGAAGACGGGCTCCAGAAACTTCTATCAACCCCAACTTTTTCTTGAAGGAGATAGGGTGTGTTGCCAGTGTCCCACATGGCAATACAAAGGAAGGTCATATACGGTTCTGGTTTGGGTTTGGTTTTGTTTTAATGTGGGTAAAGTCCCTAAGAAAAGGTGTTTTCCAAATTTACATGTTTGTCACAGAATGGCTGGGAGCACAGGACAGGCAGACTTTTATTAGGTAACTCGAATAAAAAAAAAAAGATTAAAAAGATGCTCACATCTTTTCTCCCAGTCAGATTACAGGGCTTTTTTCAAGTTGAGGCCCCTGTTTCATGCTTCTGGGTATCCTTTAGGGCACCAGCCCAGGGCCTTGCAGGAGGCACATGTTTAATCAGCTCTGCTGATTATCTACTGCTGGGAGCAGAGAAACATAACACAGGGCCTTGGACCTTATCTTCACTTACTAATGGGGAAACGCTGGCTCAATGAGTTGCCCATACCATAGCAAGGCCAAGGTCAGATTCGGCTCCCTAGACCCCTACTTTCCTTTATAAGCCCTATGGTGATGGCCCTGGTCTGCAGTGTGGCACTGGAGGACACCAAGTTTATGGTTTCTTTGAAAACAAACAATGTGGCTGCCGTCCCCAGTTTAAACGTGGGATAATGGCCTGATGTTGGTTAGAGAGAGCCAGCGAACTACTCACACTCCTACTCGTGACCTCTAGCTACAGGCAACGTATGATGCCCAGCAATGGGAATAGTTGCCAACATCAATTAAGCACTTATTCTGCACTGAGTCCTCTACCCATCCTCACTCAGCCCTGGGAGGGTACTATCATGACTCCCCTGTAAATGAGGTGAAGATGGCCACCTCACGGCCCGGCCTCAGCTCAGGGTTGTGTTCAAAGAAACAGCAGTTAAGCAGGAAAAAATGAGTTGGAGGCAATCCAAAGCTTCACTGCAGTCTCTAGAGAAAACGCGAAAGGGGAAGTGCATTCTTAGCACAAAGCAAAAGTCTTAATATTTTTCTTTCCTATCCCTGCTAGTCTCAGTATCTATTTCCAGCCAAGCAACTGCTCCAGAAGCAGTGTGCTCTGTTCCCTGACATCTCTTATGCAAACTTCCTCCTGGCTCTTCACTCACTCACCTCCCTCACCCTGGCATATACTCACCCATCCTCTGCCATCTCTCTCTATTCTCATCACAGACCCAATATTGGCTCCATTTGTCCAGTGCTTGCTCATCACTGGATGACCCCAGTCGGCATCAATGGAGGGGCAATGTCCAAGCAAGTGATGCCAGAAATGTTCTTAGAAGGGAACTACTCAAAGGTTCTCTAGGCAAAGGAGTTTTGAATACTCATGTGTTTCCATTTATATTCCCTGTCACACCCATTTTACAGATTATAAGACTGAGGCATCATTGTCATCATAATAGTGAATACTTATATTACTATAAAGATAATACTGTTAGCCAGACATGGTCCAATATTACACAGTGATAACATTTAATCTCACGATGGCCATATTAGGTAGGTGCTATTATACCCATTTCACTGATGATAGGCTCAGAGAGCAAAGCAAGCTGCTGGGTTGGAACTCAAACTGAGGTATGTCTCACTCTGGAGACCAAGCTCTTAACCACAGTGTTCTCTGCCTTTCAGGTTCTAGTTCTGCAGCTCTCTGTGAAGCAAGTTGCCAGTGGCATCTAAATAGAAAGAAAAGGAACCAGATAGAAGGATTTAGCAAAGGAACGAGTCTAGTGTTAAATTCCATCACCAGCCATGCTCATTAAATAGCAGATGATTATTAACATATAAACAACATTTTGAGAACAGGCAATAGGTCTATAAATAAGATAAATTTATTTGCAAAGGAATAGACTAAGAAATGCAGTGACTTTCTAATTAACTTAAAATTATTTAATCAATACAACACAATTACTTTTCAAATAATCTTTGAAAGTTCCAAGGAGTCTTGAGGTGTTTAACTGCTATTTAACCAGATAGCTGCAGTCAAGTTACACAGATATCAATTTCAGAGCAAATGCTCTTTGCAGATCTATCGCTCTGTCAGAGTTTCCATTAGAAAGATGTATTTTCAGGGTTTCAGGTTACAAATTAATTTCCTTTCTTTGTTGTTCACGGCGGTTGGTGGTGGAGGGTGCGGGGGAGTGGAGGGAGGGGTGGTTGGAGTCCCTGGTACAGGATCTAGGGCTCCTTCCCCATGTAATGCAGGAGAGAGAGGTACCACCCCGCCAGCAGGGCAGTTTCCCCCGAAGCAGAGGGATGCTGCTGCCGATGACTCAGTGTAGGACCCAGGTCCAGCCCAGGTTTCCCTTAATGGCTCCAGAGATGTAAACCATGAGCAGCCTTGGGCCAAGACTTGCGCCAGAAGTTTGCCTGGATCCCACTCATATCCGCTATACTTACTGTGGGGAACCCATGAGGTGAAGGCAGTAGAGAACAGAACAAGCAATGGAGACAAAATCAGAATCTCTGGAATGTGTCTTAACAAGAACTCCAGGTGATTTGTATGCAGCCTATGGATTGAGAAGTCCCGCTCTAACTTACTTTAAAAAACACTTGGTAAGTGACAGTCAGTGCTTCTCAAACTGTGTCATACACATACATCACCCGAAGATCTTATCAAAATGCAGGTGCTGATTCAGTAGGTGTGGGGTGCGGCCTGAGAATCTGCATTTCCAACAAGCTCTCAGAGCTGCTTGCTGATGCTGCGGTCCCAGCACCAGGAAGCCAGGCCTTTGAGGGGTGTCTGCCTGGTTGGGAAGGGATGGAGAGGCGTCCAACAGACTGGGGCACAATTCCTAGCTCCGCTACTTGCAAGCTGCGTGACCTTGGCCACGTCACTCTACCTCTGAGCCAGTTTCCTCAGCTATGAAAGGGCATGAGGAAGTACTATGTGCTTTCAAGGCTATTCTGATGGCGACATGCCTGGACTTAACACAGCACTTGGTGTGTAGGAAACACTCACACAGAAGCCGAGGTTCTGTGGCTTCTGAGGGGACGGACGGGACTAGTAAGGGCTCATAGTTGCTCATTGTTTGGTTATGATTAACTGAGGGCTGCCGTGTGGTACCACAGGCCTGCACCAGCGAGCACGGTCCCATTTCCTCCACTCAGTGGCTCTGTGTGAGAGGTCAGGTGTCATTTGTTCTGTTTTGCAGATTAGGAAGCCGAAGCTCTGAGAGCTTTAGTAACTTGGTCCAAGTCACAAAGACAGTGAAAGGCAGAGCTAGGGTTGAAATCAGGTCTTCCTGCCTAAGTGTCTAACCGCCCAGTCTGAGACATGGTTCTGTATGCAAGGCCTGGGTCAAGGGGAGACGAGGGTGGTGGCTCTGCAAAGTGACACAATACAGGACTAGGTCATAGAGGACAGGTGGGGTCAGACGGACGCCTCGAGGCAGGAACACTGAGCCACAGAGGAGCATCAGGCCCAAGAGGAGGAGCGGGGCCAGGCTCCAAGAGGATTTGGACACTGGGCAGTCAGGAATAGAGCCTCAAAGAGATGAGGGCTGTCTCCCCTGTGCCCAGTACCATGTTGACCCAGAGCAGAGCTCCTTGAAGAGCAGTTACATGAATAAATTGATGGACTCATAGATTAGTTAATATTTTGAAGGCAGCAACTGATTTGGAATTGGTGGGTAGGATGTGTTGCAGTAGGAGAGAGATTTTCCCTTCTGGACTTTTCTACATTAAAGGGGGAGCTGTTCAAAATAGAAGAACAACAGGAATATTTCCCTTGGAGCGCAGCCAGCGCACACAATGCCTCCTTTTCTTCCCAGGGCAGGAGGCGTTGGGGGCCCAGCCCCTCAGCGGGTGTGTGCAGCCCGGAGCCTGCCCGACATACTTACCCACTTGTGCACAAAGCCCCCTGTCTGCCAAGCCCAACACACACGCCTCCTTCACCGCAGCCCTCTGCTGGGTGGGTGTCGGCGGCCGCTGCTTTTGAAAGTCCCCCTCCAGGGCTAGAGCGGGGCTCTTGTGGTGGGGTGTCCCCACTACTGTGCAGAGATAGGAAACAGTGATGCTTTCTCACCCATCCAGTCACCTTCGCAGGCCATGAGGCATGGAGTTGAACAGCCCAGCGGCTTGAGAGAAGGAAAGGGAGCCTTCCTGTTCAAAGATCAGCCTTTACGGATGGTATTCTCTCATCAGAAACGAATGTTCAGGCCCATGTCTAGGTTCTGTGGATTCATGGATGAATAAGACAGGGAATAACGGCCCTTTAAGGAACTCATGGTTCAAAACAGGAGGTGGAGACCTAAACCAGGACACGCGGTATTATAGGGTTGAGCAAAGGCACTACGGAGGACCACGAAAGCATCACAGTGTGGTATCTGAGCTGAGCACTGCAGGATGAATAGAAGTTCGCCAGGCAGGCTGGGAAAGCAGCCCTCTAGCCCTGAGATGAAAACGTGTATGGCGGGGGGTGGGCCTGAGAGATGACCCGTGCCCCAGGCCTAGTGTGCGGGGTGGGGGGGCCCAGAATGGGGAGGGTCGGGACTGGAGGTCAGCTCTTTTTATTCTGTAGAAAGTAGGGAACCTGCAAAGGTTCTTCAGCAGGGGAGGAACCCGATGAAGGCTGGCTTTTGGATATGGCTCTGGCTGCAACGAGGCTGTGTGTGTCCCCAGAGCCTGGCCCATTAGTAGACAGTAAATATTTACAGAATGAACAAATGATTTCGAGAGGGAAGACAGAGTAGCAAATCTGATGAGAAGTCTGGCCAGACTTAATGCTTTTCACTAACTGCTCCTTTTATGTTTTGTGTTTTTTTTTTTTTTTTTTTTTTTACTTTTAAGAGAGCAGCAGCTTTTCTTCTCCTTTATTGAACCATCACAAATGTATATAATCTGAGACTGCAGGCATAATTACATAACGTCTTATCCTGCCGGCAGTTTCCTGACTGTTGGCTTGTCTTCCGGAATAGTTTTGTCAGCTCCTTGACGGCTGGGGCAGTGCCTCCGGCGCTCTCTCCGCTTTGCCCACAGCATCTATCACGTGCTGAGCACACAGTAGGCACCGGGTAAACAGAGCCTGAATCAGATCCACAGAGCAAAGAGCGGGACAGCCTCCTGCAATTAACTGAGACCCAAGAAAGGGATACATACGCCCTCTCTGAAGATGTGTTCACATCCCTACTTGTAGGCTCTGGCATTTCCTAGTGGGGACCTGGGCTCAGTCAAGGCTTTCAAGTACTAACACTAAGGGTCAAGGCACAGACTTTGAAATAAACCAGCAATGAGTCTGGGTAACAGCTGGGTAAATAGAACACTAACACTCCAACAACATCGGCACAGAAAGATGTGTTCACGTACATACGCAATACTTATTCAATTCTGAAAAGAGCATAGCCTGGACCTAGGACTGCTAGAGGCAGGAGAGCATGACGCTTAGGAGTGTGGGCTTTGGCATCAGGTGGGCTGGAGTTTGAATCCCAGCTCTGCAACCTACCAGTGTTTATTCAGCAAATTCCCTAAACTCCACCAGCCCCAGTGTCCACACAGGTAAAATAGGAAAATCACAATTTCCTCTTTACAGGGTTGCACAGATTCATTGGGATGAAGTAGAGCAAATGCTTATTACAGGGCTTACAGTGGGAATTGAAAGTTGATGACTTAGACAGAAAGTGAGAAAGGAGCAGGACTTGGCAACCAATGGGATTCATTGATCATCCATCCTTTGGTTGCTGAATACTTATTTTCAGTTCAGGCACTGGATCAGGGAGGAGAGGGAGGTGTCAAAACCTGCAAGGTTTCAAATCTGGGTAACCCGAGACTGGTGGGAGCAACAGCCGAGTTAGGGAAGCCAGCTGGGAAAGGAGATTTGGGAGTAGGAGGCTGGACCATTTGTCCTTGGGCACGAGCGTGTCTGCCCAGGGGTTCACACACAGAGGGGGGTTCATCCTGCAAGGCTGGCCCAGCAGACCTGGGATGCAGAGTCATCCACGTTGGCGTGGTCACTGCAGGGGTGGGGTTGGGGTGAGGAGCAGGAGCGAGCAGAAGAGGAGTGTGGGCAAGTCACACCGGGAGTGGATGAGGAAGAAGTACCAGGGTGGCTCCCAGACCAGAAAGCCAAAGCGGGTGAGTCCTAAGAAACCCAGTGAGGCTCAGTGTCAGTAGACCGGGGGAGGTGCCCAGGGTTGACAAGATGGTAGAAGCAGCAGGTGGGGCTACTCTCGGCTACTTCAGTGGATTTTGGGGCAGAGATGGGCAGTGGCCCAAGGGAGGGAGAAGGTGGCCAGCATGTCTGCAGGCCGAGGGGAGAAGTCAGGGCAGAGGAATGGACAGTGGGGTGAGGGGGCAGGAAAGAGAAGATGACAAGAGAGCGGACATTTACTCCAGGCTCTGTGCTACAACACACGGCAAAACTGAATTTGATCTTCACCACCGCCATCAGAGCTGGTCATTTTATTAGTCATATTTTGCATCGAAGAACTCAGGCACAGAGAAGTTAATCAACTTCCAATCTCAGTGGAACTGAGCTCTGGCATCAGAGTCCGTGGCCAGTTTGAAGGAGGGTGTTTCTGGAGGTGGGAAGGGACGGTGTTTAAGGCTGGGCTCTAGCCGGGGAGAGGAGAGCCCGGATGAGGAGAAATGGTGAGGTGGGGAGCAGAGTCAAGCCACCTCAACGCCACCTTCCCAGTAACACAGGAATAGGGCGAGTGTTGAGAGCAAGGACAGACAAATGGATTTGGGAGCCTGAGGGAGCAGATGAGGTCAGCGAGGGAGCAGATGAGCAGTCAGTGAGGAGATAGGGGACAAACTGAGACAAATGTGAGGGTGACAAGTAGCAACTGAGGTCAAAGGGCATGGATTTAAAATAAATCCAGCAGTACCGAGGAGGGATCAGAGGAAGAGGACAGTAAAGTTTAATCTAGGATTGGGATTTACAAAAGCTAAAGGTGTTAAGAGGGGAGACAGGAAGGTGCAAATAGCATGGGTGCTGGCATAAGGGGTGAGGGGGATATTTTCAACATCACATCACTCACGGCAACAGGCACAAAGGTGAGGACGGGGCAAGTTGCCAGGATGTGCTGTACCTGAGGTCAGCTGGTTGGCCATGCCACCCAAAGACACCCTGATTCCAAAGGTGCCCAGAAGCCCCTTAGTCATCCCCAAATAAATCTCGGTTTAACAGTGAAACCTCATAACTCCACCGGCCAAGACCATAGCCACAAACGGCATGCGGCTACTGAGCCCTTGAAATGTAGCTAGTCCAAATTAAAATATGCTGTGAGTGAGTATAAAATACACATGGGTTTTGAAAACTTAGCATGAAAAAACAAATGTAGCATAGCCCATTAATTTTGGGGGGTATTTATTACATGTTAGAATAATGATACTTTTGCTATATTGGGTTAAAAAATAGTATTAAAATTAATTTCACTTGTTTCCTTTTTAAATTTTATTTAACGTGCTGCGAGAACATTTTAAATGTGACTTGTATTATATTTCTATTGGGAAGAGCTGGTCTGTGAGGCTACTCTCATATTAAACGTGGGCTAAAGAAATGGATCCGGCCAGTATGCTTGTTAAAGCAAATGAGGTTCTCTGAATCGCTCTCTCAGCGAGTCTGAGAGGATGGGAACCAGAACTGATAAGTTTTGACTTCTTGGATGTGGGAGTAGCGGGCCAAGGGGCTGCGGCCTGAATTAGGCACAGGGTCCTCCGTGGAGTACTGGAAGAGGATTATACGGTGTGCTACCGAGTGAGGCAGATAAAGGGCCAAACATTCAAAATGAGACCCGGTGTTGGAAAAGCCCACAAACCTGTCAGTGACAACAAAGGAGAGTCAGCACCAGGTCATTCTCAACCCCCCCAGCTCCTGGCTGCCACCTCCACTGACCTTGGGGTGACCTCCAAACCCATCCCCTTCCCCTCCTCCCCCCAGTCTCTCCCAGCACACTAAGCCCAACAACCTCATGCATTCCAAAAAGTCTTCCCCCCTCGCCAGCACAAGGGCCCCTCTGGCAGCCCTCCCTGTCAGGAGCTTCCTGCCAACAATTAGAGAAGGAGGCAACATGATACAGCACAACCAGCATGGCCTGCAAGCCAAGAAATACAGATTTGTCCAATTTTTGCTGTGTGAGTTTGAGTCATGTCACAGCTTCTCTGGGCCTCAGCAGCTTCATTTGTCACATCATACTGACCTAAATCTATTGCCTTGTCAGAGCGTTCAATAAGGTAATGGGAGTAAGAGGTCTCTGTGAAAGATGGGTTACACGAATGAAAGCGAATATTGTCTTCTAGAGCCGGAAGGGGAAGGAGAGAAGTGAAAAAGGATAAATCGGTAGCAGGAGGGGAGATCATTTGCAAAGACAAGGTAGGAATCCCCCTCGTACTAAGAAGGGCTGACTTTACCCACTGGCAAGAGGGTGCCCCCACGAAGGGCAGGCACAGGTCACAGCCTCCCTATCAGACATACCTTCCTATCCAAATACCTGGCTTCAGGAATTTTCCTGCAGCTGAATAAATAAAAGGGAGTCCAGAGAAAAATGCCCTAAACAAAACTGGAATGCATCTGTTAATGAACTGCTTGAGATTTTAATGTTACTCAGCACTGAAAAGAGGATTTTAAACTCCATTGTGAAAAGTTGTAATTCACCCCAGATTCACCCTCACCCCTCACCCGCTCCCCCACCATTCCTCTCCCAACGGGGTGAAGGGTGGAGAATGAGGAATCCAAAGAATGAAAGATATTTTCTCAATGGTGCAATGGGCTCTGATCACCCTGTATCTAATAAGCTATGCTGAGCACATCTGCATTCTATTTAACCCTCATTCTAACCTTTGAAGGAAGGAATTATTATCCCCATTTTATAGAGGAGAGAACTGAGGCTGGGAAGGGCACAGTGGGGATTCAAAACAAGCTCTTTCTATCCAGCGGTCTCTTCCATTGCAGACTCTGTTTACACAGGCTTAGAGGTGATATAACGACCTCTGAAATGTTCAAGATAGAGCATCAGGAGAAAAACATGGCTGAACAGCATGGGAAAACTCGTTTTTATTAAAAAAATTTCTATCCAGACATATATGTGAATATATACCTAGATCTATGCAAGGATATACATATATCTCATATAGGTATGGTGCCAAGTCTAGAACAATACACTCCAAACTCTCATGTGCCCAACCACCAATTCTTGACAGTTCATGTAGTTTTCTCCTTCATATGTTTCTATATTACTTTAAATGTTTGCTACTAACTGGTATAATATTTTAAGTAATTTTTTAATAAAAACTTTCCCAGTAGGGTTTATTGAGACTTTCAAATTATAAAGACTACCCACTCATGCACACAAACACATACACTCCAAAAATTATTCAAAAAATAGAATAACTTTTCTCTTTTCCATTCGTTTCCTTGTCAATTTAAAAAACCACACAGATTTCACTTTGTCCTTCAAGAGTTCAATTTTTTTAAGCTAAAAAAGTTAATAAGGTAGTAAATGTCCTACAAGGAAAGAAATATTTGCCAAGGACAGTGATTTTGGTGTCCTTCTGCAGCAAAGACAGCAGAAGCCATGGTCGAGAGGAGTGGGGACAATGACTCCCCACCATCTCCATCTTTCCAAGTGTCCACTCCCACCCTTCACTTCCCAGAGTTTCTGTCCCAAGCCATCACGCATCAAGCATCCCATTTTCCCCACCTAACTGCTACTCCCCAATTAAAATTTACCCAAGGAGTAGTTCATTCCCTAAGCTAATAAAGGAACCACAAAGTTAACAGTTCACAATTACTTTTCTCCTCCCTTATAATGCATTAGCATTTTATTAGGAGCTTTCTGAAATATTGCACTAACTTGAGAGTGATTTGAATGGTGGAGATTTCAAGCTAATTGGCCAGTGGGAGATACAACCTGTGACTATGGGCTGCAGTGACACCCTAAATGTCTACCACCCACCTGCAGGCCAGGTGTTGCCACGTGAGGATGAAGTCAAGGCCATATCACAGCTTCTCTGACGTGATTTTTTTTTCCAGAAGAAGCCAGGAATGTGTATTTATGAAAAATCTAATCTTTTAATGTTGACTTAATTCTTTTCTTTTTTAACACTATGCAGGTCCAAGAAACCCCACATGCAGACCAAATGTCACCCGTGTGCCCTCTAGTTAGGCATCAAAGTGGTCTCAGCCCACCTTTCCAGCCTCACCACAACTCCTGCAGCCCTCACATACACAGCGACAACTCACCCTGTGCCTGAACACCCCTGAGCCTTTGCTCATACTGTACCAACCCCTTAAGATGCCCTCTTCTGTCTTCTCTACCAGAGTCTTTCCCATCCTTCAAGGATCTGCTTAAATTGCACCAACTGCTTCTAATCCTAACTATCAATCTCAATTAATACTGCCCACTCTCCAAAAAGCTGCTTCCCTGCCATTATATCTCCGCTGACTCTAGCACTTTGCACATTCTGCCTCTCATTGCCATTATTTCCACATGGTCTAATCTTTCTAGTAGATCATAAATTGAAAAAACAGAAGGAAGGATTTTTATGTGTGTGCCAGATATGACTTTGGTACTGTTCTCATTTTGCAGGAGAGAAAACCAAAACTCAGTGACGATGTGATCATCTTGAGCTTTCTGTAGATACAGCTTTGCATCTTCTGGACTTCCTTCTGCTCTCCCTACTCAGACTCCAACTCCTTCCTTCTCCATCTGGTAACTCCTACTCAACCCTCAAGACAGCTTTACCTACCAGCATCTTCCCCTTCTCCACACACCAGTCAGGCTATATCACCCCCCACCCTGGCTCAGTTCTGTGTTCCCACACTTGTAAGAATGTCCATCAGAGCACTCATCCAACTGTCCTGTCTTAGCTGATTCTTTGTCTCTGTTGAACTGTAAGCTCCTTGCCTAGCTCAGTACCTGGCCCAGAGCAAGCGATTGGTCAGTATTTAATGATGGCAGGAAGGAAAGGAGGGAAGGAATGGTGGAGGGAAGGAGGAAAGAGGGAAAGAGAAGAAAGCCCAGTAACAGCTTACAGGCAGTCAACAAACATGAGGTATAATGAATGAACTGCATGGCTCCAAGCCCCGCTTCTGGGCTGGAATTGACGCTGGCCCTTTCCTGTTCCAGCCCCAAAGCAGATAATTGGGAAGACTCCAGTTGTACCCACTTCCTCCCTACCCCTAGAGTGAGGCAGGCAGCTGGCAGGTTGCTGCTTGGGTTCGGGGCCCCAGGAACCAGCATTCACTTCCACTCTTTATTCCTGGTCTCCAGCGGAGGGAGAGTGAGTGATTTTCAGCATCAGTCAGGCTCCGCTTTGGAAGGATAACTTCAGTTGTGATGGATGACGGCGGGGATGAGTCTTCCCCGGAGGTTGGCAGGAAAATGCACTAGGGAGGGCCGATGCACAGAGGAGGGCCGACAACAATTCTCACTGCCCAGGGCAGACAAGGCAGAGGGGAGTATCTTTTCTCAGAGAATCCTGAAAGTGAGGTGCTCTATTCTGGAGGTTGCTGGAAAACGCCTGTAACACTGCTCCCCACACCACCAACCCTCCCATCCCTTCTCACCCTCATTCACAGGCCAGGGGGATGAGCCAAGTTGCTCCTACTCCTGGACCCTCTCCCTGGCCCAGGTCCAAGAGAACCATCCTGGTCTCAGGAGAAACTGCAGAGAACCTTGCCTGGGTTGATGTTCTCACATCCCAACTGCCCTCTCAGAGGAGTGGTTTATAACACCCAGTGAACCCTGCTTGAGCTCAGAAGGATAAGGAGAAGTCTGCTCTCTTCACTACCACTCCCCCACCAAAGTCAAACCAAGGGGGGAGACCAAGGGTACCGCTCCTCCAGGGAATGCAGAGCCTCAGAGAGCTCTCCTGGAAAGCAAACGATCTGGAGAAAGGTCACACCCTCTCCCAGGACTCGGGCAGGATTCGCAGGTCCCCTCCCACCCAGACTCCACATCCCAGCAGCTGGGGCAGAGGAAGCAGGGTACCCCCCTCCATTTCTCCTTTCTCCTCCCTCCTCGTCCTCTATCTCCTCCCTAGTGACCCACCCAGAACCTTCCTCCAAGCCCCCAGGGGCCTTCAATCCCCACCTCCAGGATAATTCAGAATAGCAGGTGCTCACTGAGGGCCTGGGGCAGGCCTGGCATGCACAGCCAGTACGTTTGCTCAGTAAATCCTCAACAAACCAGGAAGGTGGGATCTTTTACCTTACTTTAAAAGTAAGAGAATGAAATCTAAAACTGCCTTATAATTAGAAAGGAAAACAATCTTAAAACTGTGGATGAAAAACATTGCCAGCCATATCAGTAACAAAGGATGCTGCGGCCACCAAGTCATCAGCCACTACTGATGTGCGTGAGTTGGGGGATCTCATCAGGATGCAGACAAGGAGGCGGCCCGGCCTCTGCAGCCACCCCCAAGAGTGTACCGTGAGGGAACTCAGGATGTGGAAGAACAGAATACTGGCCCTAGATAGCTAGGTGTACATTAAAGGGATGATTTCAATGAGCCCAGAATTTTGCACTTTCCCATACATAGAAAAGCACTAAATTCCTTAACCTGAGATATCTGGTTTTCTTTAATTAATGGGAATCTTCTGATGTTCCAACTACCTGGTCTTTGTGGCAAAACTCCTGCAAATCCTGGCTCCACCCCTGCCTCTTTGGAGCAGCCCCTTAGAGCCATCTGAGAGGCCTTCCCAGGCTCGAGTCCTCAGACAGTCTGCTGAATAAAACATAACTCTCAACTTTTAGGTTGTGTATGTTTTTTCAGTCGACAAAATAAAAGGAGACTACATTAAAACAAAATCCTTAAAAACAAACAAACAAACTAATAAAAGCCCGGACTTTGGCTAGAGAACTGACCCAATAATCCTACTGCCTTACAAAGAAAAGAAAAAAACCAAGCTGATTTTATTGATTACTTGTTACGTGTTCAGTGCTTTATGCATGCTATCTCATTGCATCCTTGGAGGAACCCCATAATGCAATCTCTTATCCCCACTTTACAGACGAGAAACTGGAGGACAGGGAGGTGGTTTGCCAAAGCCCAGGGCATTCTGCTCGCCACAGGATCACAGGAGTGGGCTAACAGATTACCTTCGGGGCAACACATTTTCATTTTAACAGTAGCTCTCTGGAGAAGACAAAGTAATCCAAAGGAATGAAAGGACTCTAATGCCAGGAATTTCAGGCCTCAGCTCTACCAGTGGGCAGAGTTCTTAGGGCAAGAGCCTTTCAGCACCACCAGGCAGCACCCGAAGGCGGCCACCCACGGGCCTGACTGACACGGGGGTCCTTTCAGCAGCTGGCAAAGCCCAGGGTATGGGGATAGAATGAGGGAGAAGATCAGGTCAGAAGGTCAGCGCCAAGGCCAGAACAAGAGTGGGACAAGTAAGCAACTGTAGAACGCATGTGATTTCAGGTGCTCTACAAATGTCCCCTCACCCAAACATATCAGCCAGCTTAATGGTGTGGAAGAGATACTTCCAGCGTTAGTGTCAGGGCCAGGCAGTGCGCTGACGCAAGAGGCCTTGGTTCTCATTCCAGCTCAGTTATGCACTTCCTGAGCCACTAAGGCCTGCCATTCACCGTGGTTGGTCCTGTGTCCTCAACTGTGAGATGAGATGGGGGATAAGGACGCATCTAGGTAAATGGTGAGGTTTCCTAGAGACAAGCTTTAGGTGATGTGACCCAGAACAGGTGCCAAGGATGGGCAATGGGGTCTTGAAAAGGGGATTGAAGGATACCGTTCATTTGCTTTGATCAAGGCTCTACTGAAAAGGACTCCATGCCAGATGCTACCCAGAGCATGAGGATGGGGAGGGGAGCTTATACCCAGAGGAGACAGCCTCATAAGTAACTCATGAATTCTCCGCTAAGAGGAGCAATGCTGGTTACTCACAGGCCAGGTTTGTGGGGTTCAGGAAAGCCCTCCTAGAGGAGTTCACGGGTGAAGAAGATGGGGACGATCACCTACTATAATCAGAGTGAAGGCATTAATCCGAAATGAAGCACTAGAGACAGGAGATGCAAATTTAGGAAGGATGTATCATTATCTCCATTTCACAGATAGGAAAACTGAGGCTTAGCATGGTCAGTGACAGAGCTCGAGTTAGGACTCAGTTCTGCCTGACCCCACAGCTTTTGCTCTTAATTTTTATCCTGTCCTCTCTCCTGCAGCATGTGTGCCTGTAAGTGGATTCAGGGTGGAGAGCGGAAGGAAGGAGGTGTGAGAACACACAAAAAGCTGGAGAGGAGGATGGGAAAGACAGGAATGGATAGTAAGCACTTTCTTACCGAAACAAATTGGCAGCCATAGTTCTTCCAAACAGACGCTCCTGTGGCTGCCTGTAGTGGTTTTCAAGAGCACAGGGCTCCGGGGTCAGGCAGATCTGGGCTGAGCTCCTGGCTCCACCGCTTAATACCTCAGTGACTGAGAGCAAGTATTTAACCTCTTGGATCCTCACTTTACTCACCAAAACAATGGGAATGATAACAGTCAGACCGTATTGGGTAGTTGGTAAAGATTAAATCATTGCTACATTTAAAGTGCTTGGCATAGTGTCTGGCACGTGTTAAGCGTTCAATAAAAGACAACAAAAAACCAACCACTATTATAATGTTGCTCCTCTCTCCAGGCTTCCTCTTCAAAATAAACATCTGGCCAGTCCTCCCACATCCTCACTGACTGCCTTCTTCCTCCGTTTAGCCTCCCTTGCTTTCCCACCATTTGGAACCCACTTCAAAGCTACTTCTCCCACTTCTACTTTCTAGGATTCTAGCTTGCATTTGATCAAGCGAGTCATCACTTAATCTGCACAAACTCCTTAACCTCTCAAGAACGTAATTGACCATTCTGTGGCTGTTTCAATAGACTGGTCTGCATGGGATCAGCCAAGCAATCAACACAGGGGCTGGTGGGTTTGTGGGCTGATAGGAATTACTGAACCAGTTGCCTATGAGTGACTGCAATTTGTAAATTTACTTCTGCATATACATTATAATCTTCTGCCCAAACCACAAATTGTGTGCTTTTGCAAATTTTCCAAACTATTAAATGAAATTTACTACTGCTCAAGAATGTCTTGCACTAATTAGACAGAGATAGATGGGTATGTGAAAGATTAAGATGAGGGAGGCTGGGAAATTGGGAACTAAAGCTTACTGACCCTTATCGGGGGTCTTAACCCTTTTTTGTGCCATGGAACCATTTAGAAGACTGATTAAGCCTCTGGACCCTTTCTCAGAACACTTTAAAACATATAAATAAAATGCATAGCTTGACTACAAAGAAAACCAATTACATTGAAATATAATTATTAAAAATGTTTTACAAATTAGTGTGTAACATAGTAATAGATGTTCCTTATTAATATATTAAATAACAAGCTCTAGTAGCAGTGTAATAACTGCTATAATTTCAAAGCTGCGATGGGCATGAATCATAGCTCCAGACAGCTGCAGCAGCTGAAATGCGAAATGAAAATATCTGTGATTTCTACTCTTGCCAACGTCACACGTACTGCAAAAACACTGGTTTGTTGCCTAAATTCATAATTGAAGAAAACACTAAATAAAGATGTTATTTTTCCCCCTACCCAAGTTCACAGACTCCTCTGAATTCTATCCATGGGCCCCTTGGGGCTGTTAACCCCAAGTTAAGAATCTGTTCAGTCCTTCATAACTCAGCAAGTATCTGTGCAGGGCATATTCCTGAGTTCCAGCCCATCTTTCTCAGGGAATCTCCACCCACAGCCCTTCCTGCTTCAAAAGGTCAAGTCCTGCATGTATGCCCCTCCTTTGACCGCCCCTCCCATCTGATTGGCCGAAGCTGACCAGAGATCAGCGGCCACATGGCCTGGAAAGACCGCCTCAGCTTCCAGAGAACCAAACTCACACATCAGGATCCTCTCTGGAACTTAAACTCAGAGACAAAAGGGGAGGCTCGTGTGATGGTACAGTGAGGGGGTGGGGTGGGCAGGTCCAGAAATGAACCAACAGCACTCAAAGTGAAAACCAGTGGCCAACTGCACTGGTGGAAGAGGACCGAACTCAGAATCCTCTCCCCGCCACCCCGGGGGCGCCTGGCCTCCTTCCCTGCCTCTGCTTAGATATTAATGCAGAATTTTATGGCTCGTCACCCCCTTCATTAGACTCAGCTCAAGGGAGTCTCTGCTGTCTGTATGAAGAGCCCTGAGCCCGTATTACCAACAGCACGAGCAGACGAGCAAGCTGAAGTTCAGTCAACGTGAGCTGCTTGCTCTGGCTCACAGGGCTAGTAAATGGGGACGCTATCTTCCCTCACTCACCTCCTTTTCTGAGGAACAGAGGGATGGGCGAAGGCCTTTATTATTCATTTATTTAAGAATCACACAAACGACACAGGAAAATGATCTCTTAAGAAATTAATCATTCCTGATGACCCGGCCCCACTACACGCTCAGTGTCACACCTAAGAAGTGTGGCCCCTGACCTTACTAGGCTATACTCAGCCACCACCCAACTTGACCTTCCTAGTCCTTTTAAAATCTTTCCCCAAGAGCAGGACAGCTACCTTTTCCAAGGCGGATGGGAGTTGGGTGCTAAGGATCAGCCGATGAGCACAGCCCCTGGAAACACTCAGCTTGGCTGCCCTGCTGTGAAAGTCAAAATTGATTTCACTGAGAGCCGGCGTCTCTGGCTTCTGGGCAGAAACCAGGCTGTGGAGGAGAATCGGCACCGAAGTCTGCTCTTTTATCTTTGCATGGAGTAAATTCTTCCCAATGTCATATTTCTCTGCAGCCCCATCCCCCCGTCACTTGACATCAGAGCAACAGAGTATAAATACATAAACAGACCAAAGGAGACACAAAGGATCCTTCCACACAAGGCAGGGAGGAAGCAGGGGAGCCACAGCCACGTTAAAAAATATATAGATAACCAGCCAATAATTTTTATTTATTTTAGGGGGAAAAATTGGGAGGGGGAAGGGAATCAGGATCTGTGTCTTCTCCCACAACGCCTGCGTCCCCAGAAAGCCAAGTGGGGGATGCGGCCCAGGCCCTAGAGCCCTGCAAGGCAGTGAAGCATTCCCTTTGAAAACAGACGTCTTTGCCTTAGAGAAGGAAGGTTCAGCCAGCTTCTTCAGACACCACAAATTTGTAACTGCCTCCGTATCACATTAACCATCTACTTAAAATCTTGGGGCAGCATTTGTTTTATCAGGGAAACTGTGACAAGCCCATTTCTATTGATTGGGTCCCTCTTCTTTCCTTTAATCCCATTTTGAAATATTATCCATGTAGACTGGAAACTTCGCAGAAAGGCCCAATAGAAGCCTCTTAGTCTAAACTCTGGGTCGGGAAGATTAGCACTGTAAAGTACAGAGAGGTTAGCAGTCCAGCTGTAAATCACACAGCTGACTAGCAGCAGATCTAGGCTCCAGCCCTGGAATGCCCTGGCTTCCAAGCCCGGGCCTCTTCCCACATGCTCTCCTACAGAACAGCACAGAGTGGTGAGCTGGCTGACCGACAGACTGCTCCGTCAATCCCAGTTTTATCATTTATTAGTTCCATTTCCCTGGGCAAGTCACTTAACCTCTCTGAACCTCATTTTCCTCATTTGTGCATCTGGGCCTATGATTGTAACTATCTCTAGGATTACTGTGAGCATGGAATGTGCCAAGGCTTGACACACATGTACCCTATTATTCCATTGTACTGCTTCTGTTTCACAGAAGCGAACGGATCTGCCATCTGAAATTTGATGACTATCCACACCCAGATGATAGGCAGGAAAAGATTGTTCGTAAACTCATTTTACAGTTAGGAAAATTGTCCCCCCTCCCCTCAGATGACGTAACTTGAGCAAGATCAGAGGTGGTTTTTTTTTTAAATTTTATTGAGATCAGAATTTTAAAAGCAAGCACATTCTTAGCTGTCCTGTCTTCCTACCACTCCTCCAGAGCAATGGGTTGAATAAGAAGCAAAAGTTATGTTTTCCCTCCCTCCTCACAGAGCAGAATGATGTATCACTAATTCACACTCCACAACCCTTCCTTATAAACTGGAATCAGCACAATGCTTGGTACAAAGCTGTCTGGTACAACACAGCTTTGATGAATGAGTAAATTACTGGATCACTGAAGATCCTATCTGCAGACAACAAGGCAATGCTGCCTGAAGTAGGTGTCTCATTGCAGAAAGCAGACGCAGGCAGGCAAGAGCTCTGGTGGCAGCAAGTGAGAACCCCATTCACTTCGCACCTTCCCACAGCCTGCTCTGAGCAGAAGAAGCCTTTGACAAGACCAAGAGCTAGTTCCCTAACTTCAGTGGTCCCATCCAGAGCATTTCCAAACCTGGCCCACATGACTTAAGCCAGAGCCCAGAAGACAACTGCGAAGCACACGTGACACTCCTCCAGCTAAAACAGATGTAATAACACTGCAGGCAAGGGGCAGTGAACAGGCCAGGGAGATGGCCCATCTGTCTTCCTAATTGTCAACTCTGCCTATAACAAGATTTGTCTCCCCGTCACACTGTAGGCTGCTACTGAACTGAAGCAAAACCAAGATATCCATCTTCTAGCCAGGAGCAGTGGCCTTCCCAAGGTGCCAGGGATGAAAGGAGGCTACTTAACTAAGAGAAGCAGAGACAGCAGGAAGGAGCCTGGACTGAGTCAGGAGCTGGGTGGGGGTTGAGGGTGCATGGCTGGGGGTTGGGGGGACCCGTGTTCTTGACTAGCTGTAGGTACTCAAGCAGTTACTGCACCTCATTGGGCCTCTGCTTCCTATAAAATTAAAGTCCAAAGTTCTGGAAAATGGGGTCAATGGGGGGAGAGGAGGGCTGTGACTCCTGATATTGTATGCAAGATATTGTAGGTCATATGCATTTGGAAGAGAGTATCCACAATTTTCACCAGAACCTCAAAGATATATATAACACTCTCCCTGCCCCCCAGAAAAAATTTGAGAAACACTAGACTAGATGGTTTTCATCCAGTAAGCGTTTACTGAGCACCGTGTGTCCTTCTTTGTGCGAGGTACCTGGGACACAAATATCACAGGAGACTCCTGCCTTTATGATGCTCAGGGCATTTTATGCTGGCTGCAACGGAAGCCTGTCCGAGGAGCTTTGGAAACAGAGAAGAGGGAGCATTTGACTCTGGTCAGGAAAAGCCTTCTGGGTTCAGTGTTGATGCTGACAGCTGAGTGTGCATTCAGTGACTGAACGGCAGAAAGAGTATTTTAGAGAAAGGACAGCATGTGCAAGGCAGCATGTGTTCCATGAACTGCTTGAAGTGTAACTGTGAGTAGAACACAGACGGTGTTCACTGGGGGTGGAGGTGGGGGTTGGGGTGGGGGTGGGAGGAGACGGGGGAGGGGCATAAGCCAGAAATGAGGCTGGAAAGGTAAGCAGGGCCCAGATTAGGAAATGCACTGTAAGCCACCCTGAACATTTTTACGTTGTAGGCAATGAGTTCATTCTAGTTTTAAAAGTCTGTGACGAGCCACCACTCCCAGCATAAATCTTCCTGAATTTTGGCAGGAGCCTTGGTCAGTTGTGAGCACAGTGGGCAACAGGGAGGAAAGAAATGCTGCCTCTTAGCACTGTGAGTGGGCGTGGGCTGGTAGTAAGCGCACTCATGGGGGTGAGTCCCACACTGGCTTCTCAGTCTCTCCTGCTTCTCTCCCAGCCAGGGGGCCGCTTACTACCCACTATTACAGATGGGAAAGGGTGGCACTGATTGGCCTAGGCTATGGGATGAGAAGGAAGGCACATGCCCATTTGGGCCCCTGGTCATCACTAGGTAAACAGGTTTTTAGTCCCTCTAAAGGACTCTGTTACTTGCCTCAGGGCCCTCCCACATGCTGTTCCTTCTGCCTAGAAGGCCCTTTCCACCCTCTTGAAGTAGTTACTACTTACCAGCCTTCCGAATGAGAGACTACCATTTGTGCCACAGATTCTCACAGCACCATACCCTTTCCTTTCAAAGAATTCAGCACTGTTCATAATTTGACACTTAGAGTAATTTGATTCAAGTCAGTCTTGACCACTGCAAGCTCCATGAGGCCAGACCGTGCCAGTTTTGTTCATTTCTGTATCCCACTATCTTGCCAGGTACGCAGCACAGAGCAAGTTACTTGTTGATTGAATGAAAGTCTAGTGTGGACCCTGAGCCATTCCCCATTCTCTCTGCCCTTTAACATGCCCCACAACTCGTATCATGGTCCAGTGAGGAGCAGGTTTGGACAAGGGCAGGAGGGCTGGACATTCAAAGATAGTATCGGAATGAACTCTTCCTCTATTCCAAAAGTAGCTCTGTGTTCTCCTGTGTCTTGTCTTGAACGGCTCTAAGGGAACCCGCATTTGGTTCACCCAGGGAGGTCCTTGGGAATCATGTTCAATTCAAGATGCTTTCTCCCCAAGCCTCAACCCGGTCACTGGCTATTTCCGGTCCTCTCTTGACCCTGCTTGGTCAATAGGACTTTGCGCACGCTTCAGGGCGTCAGCCTCAAGAGATTCCTTTTTCCTCTCTATAAAATACCTCCGCCTGGCCCTCCAAGCCCGTACATCAGGGAGCCTGAGAACTAAAACCGCTGGTTCCTGCAGCCCTAGCGGATGCCCAGGGCAAGTGCAATTCAGACCCGGTGTAGGGGTCATGGGACTGACTTTCCAAATTCCATGCTAAGTTAACTGGCCACTCTGCAGGGATAAAGTAGTTGGGGTCAAAAGTTTGACCTTAAGGGAGAGATGAGAGGGAGGGAATCTCACCAAGTGGCGTGCAGGCTCGGCAAAGGCGCCTTCGGTGGCGGCGGCTGCCAGCGCATCCGGCCCCCCCGCCCCAAGAGGCCCCATTGCTTCTACCCAAGGTCGCGGCCCAACTGGAGCGTTAGAAAGTTCAACCTGGGGCCGAGAGGTACCAGGGTAGGAACCGGGGGGCGGTTTTTGAGGAAGAAGGGAGACTAAAAGCTCGATTCCAGGTAGTCCTGGGAGCCGGCGGCAGGGCGTCCCAGTCCCTCAAGCTGCATCCCGGACCGCAGCGCCGGGCTCTGAGGCGCTGGGCGGGGGCTGCACCACCCGAACCGCAAGGACAACGCGGCCTCCCGTCTCCCGACCGGTCTGCTCCACCCCCAGCACTGGGGAGCGGGGAGCGGGTGCGGCGGAAGGACAGACGCGCCCGCCCTTGGGCAGACCCCTCTCCGCTCTGTCGCGGACCCCAGGCGAGGGCGCGGGGTTGGCTCAGGCTGCCGCAGCCTCTACCTTAAGGGAGCTGGGGATGCGGCGCGTGGAGGGGGCGAGGCGGGCGGCGAAGGCAAAAGAGAGGGGACGAGCACCGGGGCCAAGACCCGGTTAGCGCCGGGCCGGTGCGGGTAGGGTCGGGGTGGCGGGGTGCCTTACCTTGGCGAGCCGCGGGAGTCCGGCGGGGGGCGCCGGCGGTGCCTGGGGCTTCGGGGCGCACACAGCCTCTGGGTGCACGGTCCCCGTCCGGGGCTTGCTCCCCAAAACTGACGCACCCTCGTTGTCCTGGGCGCGCACCCCCTCCCTCGGGCGCCCTCTCGCCGGCGGTCTTGGCCTGAGCCCGGGGCGCACACCCCGCGGGGCACACCCACCGCGGCCGCTGCGGGACTGGCCAGGCGCGGGCAGGCGAAGCTGCGCCCGGCGTCGCCGGCTGCCAGCACCACCCGAGTCCCCGCCTTCGCCAGGGGAAAAAAAGACTCCTGACGCGGCGCGGGCTTTGGTGTGTAGAAGGGGCGGCATTGCGAAACCGAGGGGAGGGTCTTAGCCTTAATAAACTCCAAACGCTTTTGGACGGAGTTTGGAAGAAAACTTTTTGAAAAGAGACCCGAAAACTCCAAACCCGTGTATAGCGCTTTTCAGATTTCCAAAGTGCCTTCATATACATTTATCTTGGTTTATTTTTACAACAGTAATTAGCTGTTGGGGCATTTCTATCCTCTTACGGATGGGAAGACATCATCACACAAGGGAATGACTTGGTCAAGCTAGGACAAGAACCCGGTCTTGGTAACGGAGTCCGAGCGCAGTGAGGGGATGTGAGCCCCGGGCCTTTTCTCACTGCAGAGGTGGAAGCAGGGTAGGGGTGGATGTAACGGAACTTTTATCTCTACTAAGTCATTTCTTCTTCCCTTTGTCTTTTTGCTTCCCAGCCATTGCTTTAGCGCCACTAAAGGTTAAGTCTTTCACTTCACACTTTCACCTCCCACAGCGCATTTTATCAGTTCAAAATATTTGCATTTCAGTCACTAACCTTGAATGACCAGCTCACCAAGTGCCTTACGATGCACAACAATAAACGTAGGAGATAACAGCTGGTACCTCCCCCGTTTTACAGATGGAGACAGACAGGCTCGGCAGGGGCAGAATGTAGCGGAGGCTGCGGGACTCCAGACCCCAGCCCTGACTCGCTATGCGCAACTTTTCAAAGGGTCCGTGGGTGCACTGTAAAACCTAACCAAAGTGGTGTCATTTTTGACCCTGAGACTGTGAAGAAGGTAGGTAGTTTGGGGCAAGGGAGCCTTTGGGACTTTCATTTTCCCATTTTGATGGAAACATGGTTGTTACAATGATTGCATTTCCACTAGGGCTCCATTAGAAACAAACCAATGGCCCTAGAGCGACAGTAAATGGCCCAGAGGTGTGGCTGCAGTTTGGGGAATAACAGGGAGTCCTGGAGCCTGTGATGGGCTTGAAGGCAGCTCCAGGTTCCTGCCCAAGTGAGGGGCTGCTGCTACCCAGCTGGCGTCGATTTTTGCCATTCAGGGCAACAAGTTCATATGGCCAGATTGACCTATTTTTCAAGAGAAGCTGTAAGTCCAGATATTGAAGTGAAGTTTCCCAGTTTGTTGATCACTCATTTAAAAATACTAAGCCTCTGATAAATAGGTCAACTTTGTTCAAGCCAAATGAAATTAGTTTATGGAACAGATCCAGCCCGTGGAGCAGGGGTTTGCGCCCTTGAGTTTTGCCTACTTCACACCATTTCGTTTGGGCTTCCCATTGCCCCTGCGGGATGGACCCAGAATGGGTTGCTATTTCCATTTTGTGAAAGAGGAAACCCCAAGTTCAGGAGGTTTCCATGACTAGCTCAAGGTTGCACTGGAACTGAAAGCTAAGCATTCTAAGTCCTGATTCTGAAGCCTTTTTTTTCTGTGTCTTCTGATCTCATTAAGAATGTGTTTCTTGGTTTCCAAGCGTTGTGAGCCAAGTTAGGCACGGGGCTGGCCCTGGGCTGTGGAGACATAGCACCTTTCCTGGGAAGATGGAGTGGGAGTGCCAGACTGCTGTCCTCGAAAGCTCGGCCTGATGACTCAGAGATGAAGCTGTGTCTTGAGGGTAAAGCTGAGTCAGAGAAAGCAAAGTCTGAATTGAAGCAGCCCAGGGTTCTGAATCCCTGATTAGCATATTGAAAAATAGAATGAAAAACAAACTAAGCAAGTGCACCCACCCTCTAGCCCCTCACAAAACCAGAAGCCATAGATACAGTGACACTGGCGAGAGCATTGCCTGCTTTTCCTGTCATGACAGGGAAGCAACAAAAATTCAACTGGAAAGTGGGCCCTTAGGCAGTCTGGGAAGAGAGGACTTTTGCGGACAGCGGGTCTGCTAGAATCTCAGGTTTGGGTGTCTCTGCTGAAAGACTCAGCCTGAGACTTTCAGAGTGAGTCTGAAAATCTGATTTAAAATGACTGGCACATATGAAAACAAATATATGTATGTGTATATATGACTGAAACACTATGCTGTGCAGCAGAAATTGACACATTGGAAACTGACCATATTTCAATATAAATAAATAAATAAATAAATAAATAAATAAATAAATAAATAGAATGCCTGCACAACTCTGCTGTAGCCTGGAGCTCTGTAATCAAGGACAAAGCAGCAGGCTAAGAATGGAGCGCCTCCTTGTCCCCACCCTTTGCTGGAATTTGGGGTGGGATGTTGGAGGACTAACAGGTATTCACTATCTGCCATGTATGTGCCAGGCGCCGAGCATTTTATATACATGATCTCACTGGGACAATAAAAACTGTGCAATGGCTATTATTCTCCTATCAAGGATAGTGACGTACAATGTCACTTGCCTGGGACACACAACTAGTAAACTGGGGAGGTGGGATTCAAATTTGAGTCTTGATGACTCCAAAGACTGAATCCTCTCTGACTGATGGCCTGGCAATTACAGACAACATGGGGACAGGTATCTTAGATCCTGCTTCGAGAAAAGACACACCAGTCAACGGTGTGTTGGTAATGTTTAATAACTGGCTCCCGGGGGGAAACATGTGCATAGATACAGTCAATTCTCATTATTCGAGGTAGTTCTATAAAGTGGCAGCAAATACTGAAATTGTTGATATTGAACCATTGCTCCCAGGGGAAATACAGAGTTAGGTTCCTACAAGGCTTTAGGCACATTTTCATCAACTGATCAATACATAATCTTGTTCTATGTTTTAGTTTAAAATATATATATATAAATACACACATTATATTTTTAATATGTTATCATCAATACATTAACATTGAACTAATAACCAACAACACTGTAACTCACGCCTGAATGGAAGTTATCTAACACATGTATTTTCTCCAAAAAACACATCACAGCCTTCTTGTGCTTCAGAACATTAGTGCTTAGGCACTACGCTTTGGGGCCTCCTTGAACAGTGAAGCCACCTACAAAAAGTGTGAAAATAAAAAAAAATGTACCACCAAATAGGCTACAAAAAGGATACTTGTTTATGGCAGGAGGCTGAAATATAAAGGCAGAGGGTCACCTTGCCACCTCAGATGGGAACATGCACACCAGGTAACTCAGAACTTTTACTACTCTGCACATATCCTCAAGTGACTGACAACATGCTGCAAGCATTGATTTGGGGTGACAAATAAATGTTAGCAAGTTAGTAAATTCACAAATACAGAATCCACACATTACAAGGAATGGCTGTACATATACGTATCCATGTGTGCCTTCTGGGCCATTCATATCTGCTACCTATCCCTCCAGGTTTATCTCCCGTTATCCTCCAGCCAGACTGGATAGTTTGCCATTCTCCAAACACGTCCCACACTTAGAATCTAGCTTTGTGACTGGGTCCCTACACCCGGACTCTTCCTTCTCTGCCTCCCAACACACACACACACACACACACACACACCCTGCCTTCCCATGTCCAAATAATTCTTCTATGCAACTGTACCTTCTCTATGAAGACTTCCTGTTGCCCTGACGATGGGATTTCTCCATCCTGGGGACCACTATTGCATTTTGCAGCCTATGTCAGACACTGCTTATGTCCTACTGTGTGGGCAGGCCACCCAAGGTGGCTGTTGTCTTGCTCTCTGTACATCTTCTGTTCAACCAGCCCTAGCTTCACCTATACCTGACTCACGCAACTATTCAATCTTCTTAATCATAGGACAATCAGTAATGGTCTATGGTGCTTGCCCCTTGCCCCAGCCAATGGTTCCCCTGGTAACTGATGAGCCAACCTGACATCAATCCCCCCTGTAAGTGGCAGCCTCCTTCTCCTCCAATCTGGTAACGAATACTGCTGCCGTGTCCTGCCTGTCGTCTGCTGTACGAGGTGGGGTGTCTCACCAGGACCCCTTCAGACTTCAGACTTGTCAGATTCCCTAGCCAATAAATCACTGACATCTCTGTCATTGTCTCTGGGCTTTTTCTTCAGTCTCACAGCTGGGTTATTACAAGGTTTTCAGGTCTGCAGGATGCAGCCTAACATCCACCTTCTATTACAAGGCAGTCAGTGTTCTTCAAAAAACACAAATCTGATCATGCCTCTCCCCTGCTTAAAACCCCTGGAAGGCATCCCATTCCTTCTGGAATAAAGTTTTAATTCCTTTAAGAAGGCTTACAAGTGTAGCCCTTTCCTACCTCCCCAGTCTCATCTTGTGCCCTCCTCATCCTCACTCCTCTAGCCACGTGAGAGTCCTTTCAGTATCTCTAACATACCGGGCTCTTCCTTTCCCCGAGTTCTCTGCACATGCTGTGTTTTCTTCTGCCTGGAATTTTCCTCCCTCCGTTTCTTTGTCTAGATAATTAGTGCTCATCCCACAAGTCTTAGCTTAAACATCACTTCTGAAAGGAGTTTCTCTGATGTGCCTTCACCCCACCCCCCGACTAAGTTAGGAGTTCCTGGTCTCCAACAAAAATCTCTGCTTTTCTCATAGCACTCAGCACAATTTAAATTATGTGTTATTGCCCACTTCTCCCACAGGATTGTAATTACCTAAAGAGAGGCTCACATCTCATTTGATGTGTTTCAGCATCTAGTTGAGAATCTGGCACATATAGATGTAAATCTTGGCTCTCAATAAATGTTTTACGAATGAATAAGTAACTAAATCTCCCTTGTTTTGAGACCTGTTGAGGGGTGATAGTGTAACAGATAGGTAAAAAAATTATGGCGATTTCAAGTTTTCCTTTCATTACTTGTAACGTGAATTACTACTGCGTTGGTATTTTATACCACACACTTAACTCTAAATTCAAAAAAGTTGTTATTAAATTCAGAAGGAATATGCCCCTGATACCAGGTCCAAGCTTGTACCGCTTGCCGCACAGCAGGCCAATGAATCAAGGCACAAGTTGTGGGGGTGAGTAATAGTGACTTTACGCAGAAAGAAAGCAGACCAAGATGGTGGACTAGTGTACCAAAGAAACAGTTTGTCCGAGTTAGAATTTACATTTCTTTTAAACTAAGAGGGGAGGGAGTAAAGTCAAACATTTCCCGGTTCCGGCCAACCTCCGGAGGCGCTGTGTTAATTTCACCCTGCCTGCAGTCATTCGCAGGTGGGCCTGGTCCGGACATTTCCTGTGAGCTAAACAAAGGTATTTTAGCTTAAAGCTCATTACCTGAGAGGCAGGGTTCCCAGAGATGGGCCATTATGTGTAATTTAAGCTTATAGGCAACATCCTTCTAGAGATTAACTTGTAGTAAAAGCAATAGAATGTAAAGGTTAAAGTAAAAGAAACAGATCCAGCATGGAGTCAGGTTTGTTCATCCCTTTTACACCTCACTTCGTTATATCATACACAAAAATCACTTAGATAATGTAGATTAAAGTGTGAAAGGTAATCAATAAGCTTCTAGAATATAACATAGAATCCTTATGTGCTAGAAGAAGGCAAATATTTCTTAAACAAGGCACTATCCCTAAAGAAAAACATTGATACATTTGGAATACATTAAAATCAAGAACTTCTGTTCATCAAAACCCATTGACACAAACAGCAACCATTTTACTCCCTCTTACGTGTCTGTGGGGTGACTGGGCTCAGCTGGGCAGATCTGCTGCTCCATGTGATGCTGGTTGGGGTTGAGTCACCTAAAGCTCATTTGAGCTGGAACTTCCAAGCTGGCTTTTTACGTGACTGGTCAAGTAATGGTGGCTATTGATTGGGAGCTCAGCGAGGGCTGCTGACTTGGGGGTATTTCCACATGCCCTCTCCGGATGGTTCAGACTTCTTATGGACTGGTGTCTCAGGAGCAAGTCTTCCAAGAGGGAAGAAGTAGAAGCTGTCCGACCTCTCAAAGGCTAGGGCCAGAACTTGTACAGCATTGCTTTCAAAATGTCTTGCTGGTTATGCAGTCACAGGGCAAGCCTAGGTTCAGAGGGAGAGAGCAATAAACATCAACTCTCAATGGGAGAGTGAAAAAGAATTCATGGTCATCTTTAATCCACCTCGATACCATTAAAAGTGTAACAGCAAACCACCAACTAGGAGAAGATGTTTTAAAAACATTACAAGTTGAATTGTGTCCCTTCCCCTCTAATTCATATGTGGAAGTCTTAACCCCTAGTACCTTAGATTGTGACTTCATTTGGAAATAGTATCACTGCAGCTGTAATTAAAGATGAAGTCATATTGGACAGGGTGGGTCCCTAATGCAACATGACAGGCATCTTTATAAAAGGGAAAATTTGGATACAGAGATGTGCACACTGGGAGAACACCACGTGAAGATGAAGTCAGAGATTTACAAGCCAAGGAATACCAAAGATGACCAACAAGACACCAGAAGCTACGAGAAAATTGTGAAGCAGATTTTTTCCTCATTGCCCTCAGCAGGAACCAGCTCTGCCAACACCTTGATCTCAGACCTCTAGCCTCCAGAAATGTGAGCTAATACATTTCTGTTGTTTAAGCCTCCCAGTTTGTGGTACTTTGTTATGGCTCCCCAAGGAAACTAATACAATATAGAAAGAATGTCTGCAAACCAACAAGAAAAAAACAATCCAATAGAGAAATAAGCAAAAGTTTAAACAAACACTTCATGAAAGAAGATATTTAAAGGTCAACCATATGAAAAAATATCACTGTCAATATTAATAATTATTAGAGAAATGCAAATTAGGCCTCGAAATGGCATCACTGCACACTCTTCAGAATAACTTATAGTAAAAATGTTAATCATACAAAGTGTTGGCAAAGATATAGAGCAAATGGAACTCATAAACATTGCTCCTGGAGTGTAAATTGTTAAAAAAAAAAAAAAAAGAAAGAAAGAAAAAGAAAAGAAAAGAAAAAGAAAAAGAAAAGAAAAGAAAAAAAAGAAAAAGAAAAAAAGAAAATACCTTGGAAAACTGTCAGTATCTACTAATCTAATGATCCAGTAAGTCCTCTCCTAGGTAATAAAAATGTGTACATATGTACAACATAGGGCACAATCATAATGGTATAGCACTACTCTCTTAATTTTCCCAAGCTGGAAACAATTAAAATTTATATCCAGTGCAGAATGGATAAATAAACTGTAGTTTAGTCATGCAATGGAATACTATACAGCAGTGAAGATGAACCAACTCCTGCTACATGAAACAACATGAATGAATTTCACCAAAATGCGTGATGAGTACCAAGCTCAAGGAGTATAGACTGTATGATTCCATTCAATACAGTTCAAACACAGAGGCGACTACTCTGTGATGAGAGCGTTCATGGCAGCATGTATCTTTGGAAAGGAGAGAACAATAGGAGGTGGCACAAGGGAGATTTGGGGGATGACAATGTTCTTTTTTCTTCAATATGAGTGATATTTACAAGACTGTTATTTTGTGAAAATTCATTGAGTTGTGGTTTATTTGTGTACTTTTCTGTGTGTTATATTCAATGTAAATTTTTATTTAAAAATTAAATGATTATACTCCAAAGTGTCAAGTCATCTTCACCTGCTGATAACTGGAAATACTAGTCATGCTTTTCACATTTGTAATGACTTATAAATGTGCTCTCCTGGAAAATTGTTCTGAGCATTTTTGAGGTTTTGTAAAGAAGAGATTGTGAGTTCAATTTCTTTATCTTTTATATAATGAAGCCTTGTTGTGTATGTGAAATATTCAACATTGATTAACTATTTAAAACTTGGTTAAATCATAGATTGGACAATAGCATATTAAGCAAGGAATTTAATAGTAAATGGGGAGGCACAAGTGATCCATTGGATGACAGAATTAGTTGTCAAACAGATCTCAACAACCTCAGCTTGCATTCTAATCTCCATATAGATGGCAGCCTACACACTCCAGCCTTCCTGAACATGCAATTCCTCCAACCCCAGAATCCCTCTCTGGCATTCTTTGCCAAGGATGGTCTTGGCTAACTCTTTCTCAGTCTAGTTCAGGTATCTATCACCTGACCCTTGTGATAGACAGTCTCTGAGATGGTCCCCAGTGATCCCCTCATCCTGGTCTTCATGCTCTGTGCAATCCCCCCGCCTTGAGTGGGGGCTACCCCCAGTGATTCACTTCTAACAAAAGTGTTGGGATATCACTTACAAGATCGGGTTATAAGAAGACTGTGGCTTTCATCCTGGGCTCCCACTCTTCTTGCCTTATTCTCACTCTCTTTCCCTCAGAACCCTTGCTCAAGGAGAAAGGAGGTCCATACTACCTCCCTTTGATTCTGGGTGGGCTTGTGACCACTTTAACTAGTGATCACGGTGGAAGTGGTGCTATGGGACTCTGAGGCTGTAAAAGTCATAACAATATCTGAAGGTGATGCCTCTGCCGCCTCATTTCTTGGTGCACTGGAGCATGCCATGTGAGGAGCCAGACTACCCTGAGGCCACCATGCTGTAAGGAAGCCAGACCACAGAGAGAGGCCACATACAGGTCTCTGGTCATCATCATGGAGCAGAGATAACCTTTACTCTGTGACCAGTCTGACTTCCTGACCCTCAGAATGCATCAGCATAATACCATTGTTGCTTTACACCACTAAGTTTTGGGGTAATTTGTAATGTGTTACACAGTGGTGGTACCTAGAACAATGCCTTCAGGGGAAGCGGTTTCCACGGAGCGGTTAGGCCAGAGCGCAGGGGGTTGGGGAAGGTGTAAGAGGTGAGGAAAATGGGGAGACATGAGAGACCGTAGTGGGGGGAGCTCATATTGGAGGATGATAAGAGGGGGCTCAGGAGAGTTTTTGTCAGACGGAGTAGACTGGACAGATTTATAGGACAAGAGGAAAAGATCAGAGGAGTGGGAGTGTTGAAGCAGAGAAAAGCCATTATCACAGAGGAGTCAGCAGGGGAGGTCCCGGGCACAGGTTGAAGTGCTGGGCTTGAATGGTCTCCACTGAGACTGGAAGGAAATAACTGGGATGTACTGGGGAGGAAGGCATAGCAGGACAGCGTGCAAGGAAGATGGCAGTACTGATGTGAGTACGGTTCACGCGATCACCTGCAGGGTCTGGACTTTCAGCTGGGAGCACTGAGAAGCTGAGGGAAATGAAAGGACCAAAGGGTCTCTTGGAGGTCAAAACACAGGTATCATGGGTATCAGGTCATGAGACAGCCAAAAGAGTGAGAGAATGCAACCACAAAGGAAGTTACAAGAATCTGGATGGCGCAGTGCTGGGTCATGACAAGATGCAGGGTGGGATCCAGGAGTGGTGGCTGAAGTGGAGTGGAGGTGAAATCCCTCAGTGTTAAAGAGATTCAAGAAGTAACAGTCCAGTCCGCTGTCTGCCTGGACGCTGAAATGCCTTAGGGTGAGGCAGGACTTGAGCTGGAGAGGAGTACTGAGGGCCAGGCCACGAGTGACTGGGTGAATGAGCACTGGACAGTTTTCAGCACTGGGGAGGGGAGCTATTGGACGGCATGAGGCTCAAAGGAAGCGATGAGTTTGGACAAGCAGTGTGGTGTGGAAGCCACCAGAGAGAGCCAGGACAATCCAGCCACCACTTCGACTTCAGAAGTGTAGGATGTGGGCCTGAGAGGGTGAGAATGTTCTCCTGAGGGGCAGTATAGAAAGGGAAGACTTCAGTTAAAACAAAAGATGATGAGAATCTTCTGTGAGGATCTAGGGAGAAAGGGAGAGTGTGTTCACGGGGGATGGAGGGTTCCTGAGGGTGTAATGGCTAAATACAGTTTGGGAGTGGAGTGAGTAAGAAACAAGAGGTGGAAGGACGGTGGGGTGAGGAGGGTGTGAAATTTAAGGTTGGGGAAGGGACTTTTTGTGTTACAAGGACACTGCTCTAGGCAGGGATCCTCTAAAAGTATTTAGAACAGAGGCAAACGCCTGAGTAGGGCAGGCAGTGGGATCCTTGCCCTAAGTCAAGGCTATTGCCCTCCTTGTCCAGTGCCCCTCCCTCAGGCCAGCCCCTCCCACTGGAGCCAGGAGGCCCCTATGCCTCACGGATGACTGTCTGCCAAGGACACTGTAGAGGGGCGTGGTGAGTGGTGGGTGGAGGTGGCACTTGACTGTGAGACCCCTCAGACAGCCTGGGCATTCGTGACTCAGGAAGTCACACAGAGCGATGGATCTTCCTGTTATGACTGTTCTGCTATAAATGAAACAGAAAAATGTGAGCATTCTTGAACTCTCCTGAGAGGAAGACAATAAAAAGCAATCTGACTACCCACCTGGAAGCTCATTTTAAATAACTTTCTCTGGCTATTTTAAGACAGAAATGGACACACTCCTATTACTAAGCCTGGCTAAGCAAGGCCCGTCTGCAGCCAGAGTGACTGAAAGCCTCTTTCCCCAGAGTCCCTGAGGGTGACAAAGAGAAGGGGTGTGCATCTGTTACCAGACAGGCCCTCACTGGTCATTGCAGGCACAAAATTCTACCAGGAAAGAGATTCCTCAGCCTCTAGCCCACCTCTTGGTGGAGGAGCTTATGCACGTAATTTCAGCAGCTAAAGGAGACAGTTGACGTGAGACCAAGCACGCTCCTTGTCAGGCGCCCCGCTGCAAGACCCCCAACACCCTGAGGGAGGACGTTCTGTTCTACCTCACCTTAGAGATGTGGAAACTGAGACTTGGAAGAGTACACTTCCCACCGTGTTCCCACAGTTAGAAAAGAAGCTGGTATTGGAAGCAGTCTAGTGCCAGAGCCCAGAGAAATAACGGCTGGGTCATTCACTGCCTGCCTTCCTGAGATTCAGTTTAGCTGTGCTAAGACGTTCACAGTGAACTTCTTCCTGCTGCACCTCGGACGTGGCTGAGAGGCAGCTGATCATCAGGTCCAGTCTCCACCTTGTTCACACCGTCCTTCCATATCTTGGCTGTAATCTGCAAAGCCACTGTGGGCTAAAAATCAGGTCTCCTCCAGCCCAGCCTCCCCGCTGCCCCCATCCCCTTATCCTGCAGGGGGGTCACCTCCTGTCCATCATACATCCTGGTTTCCTCAGGAGAAAGGGAGCGGGGTGGAGTCAGGGCCGGAGCTGGGACTGAAGGTGTCCTGGGGGGCTTCTGTGCGTCGTGGTTTCTTTCCACTCCATCACTGCCTTTCTCACCGTCTTTTCCAGAGTCTCACTTCTCACTGCCCAGCTTCTACTGCCCAGGTCCCTGCCTCCTCCTGGTCTCTCCTCCTCATGTGGCAGCTCTGACTCCGCTGTGTAGAACCTTCCAACGCATTCCTGTGGCCTCCAGCCCTGCTGCCAGCTGTCTGCACGTCTCAGCGTTTCCTGGTTGGGACTCCTTAGGTGGGAATCTGATTGGCCCGGTGCCCTTTCTGAGCTGGGCCGTAGGTCATAGGTCGGTGGCTGGCCTGAGTTGGCTCAGATGACTTCACTGCTGTGCTGGACGCCGGGAGTGGGACAAAACACGGCTGAGGAATGTCCCTCCATTCTTTCAGCCGGGGCTGTTTGTTGAGTTGTTCCTTTTAGAAGAGACGATGGCCAGCATTTGTCCTGTACTTCTAAAACCTCCACCAGCCCTGAGGCAGGGACACAGCCTTTATAAAGAAGGACTTGAACTGCTAGGAATAATAACTTACAATAAACACACGCACGCTCACTCCAGCGTTCCCTGTTGTGTAACCTTGTTCTCTTTCTAACTGCTCCCCTCACCAAAATGTCTCTGTCTCTGAGAGCTCCCAGACAGCGACTCCCATGTGAGCGATGGGTCCAGCCTGCCACGAGACCTCTTCTGTATGCTGTCCTCTTTTGCTCCTGCCCAAACCCACTGCTGGTCCTGCCACTGGATTTTTGCAGCCGTCACTGTGTCCCCTGGTCTCAGTGTTGCCTCTGTGGATCCTCTCAGCACACCCAAATCCTGTGGTGCTTTAAGGACCAACCCCAGGGGGAGAGTCCCTCACGCTGTTTATGTCACCTGGGAGTCCCCAGGGCTGACCTCCGAGGGTTTGCGGAATCTTGAATGGATCTGCATTTCCAGTTTGTCTTCACCAGCCGCTTTCCCCAGGATCCAGGCACAAGGACCTGGGGGTTGGGGAGAGGTGGGTGTGGAGTCTGACAGGCTGGGTGAAGTTAAGGAGAGAGAGCAGGGCTCACTCTGCATCGGCCCCCGTTTGGTTACCTGGGGGTGCTACTTCTCAGGGAAGTTCCTGGGAAAGTCTCAGACTAGGAGACTTGGGCCAGGCCCACCCCAGAGACAGACCTGATGGTGGAGGTGGCTTAGAATCGAGCACCACCCATCCAGTCTCCTGTGCTGGCAGGGGAAATGGTCAGGACTGTCTTCACTACTAAGAATGCGGTATAAGGCGGGGACGAGGGAACAGCATGACGGTTGGCCTGGAGCCTGGGCTTTGAGGTCCAGACAGCCTGTCCTCTCAGCACCACCACCCGAGCTGACTGTTTGGCATCTCTGAGTCTCGGTTTTCTCATCTGTCAATGGGGGTTAGTAATCTTTGCCTCGTGGGACTGCCGTGGGTATTAAACTGAATGAGACCTGTGCCTAAAGCACCTGTTCTGATCCCTGGCAAGATCTCTGTGGACGGAGATGTTATCATGACCCCGAGGACTGAAATCAGATCCCTCCATGTGTCCAAGGCCCAGCAGCCCCAGCGTGGTGGCTGTCATGGGCACCGCCTCCCGGGATCAGTAGGACAGAGGACTTAGGGGTAAAAAATGCAACAGGATTGGTAACCACCCCCTCAGCTAGATGGTGGGGAAACTGGTGGGTAATGGGAGGCATGGGCCCTTAAGTTTACGATGGTCTCCTCTCTGTACCTCTCTCTGCCTGGTCTTGGTGTGTGAAGTAGAAAAGGGTAAGAGATGTAGGGAGAGGAATGCGGGAAAAGACTGGGCCCTGACAGCAGTGGACCTAGGGCAATGGGCTGAGCATTCACAGATGGCTAGAGTGCCAAGCATCGCAAGGGCTGGTTGCTCTCTGACAGCCAATCTTTCATAAGGGACATAAGCCTAGCCCCGTAGGTCAACTGGGAACAGATGGGATAGACTTGATGTGATACTTAAAAGCACATTTTCAGGTGCCAGATTGCATGCATTGGAATCCCAGCCCCACTCATAAGCTGTGTGCCCTTGGACCAGTTACCACAAGCCTGGACTTCCTCATGTGTGAGATGGGAGTCACCATAGGGCCTATCTTGTAGGGTCACTGTGAGCAGATGATACCCACAAAGTACTCAGAGCAGTGCCCAGCACTTGGCGTCGTGTTCACTACTGCTGCCTGACCCATCTGTGTCTCACCTTCTCCAACAAGACTGGAAGTCCCTCAGGGATTTTAACTTTTTGTTTTTCTTACTGTAGGTCAGTGTTGATAATGGGAAAATGAATGAGTGAATGATTGGAAAATAAACTTACTTACAAATTTCCAGTGAAGAAGATCTTGTTAACAGTGCTTAGACATGTGTGATTTTATGTATTTGCTGAGCCCCATCCCCTCAGTGTGACAATCTAGACCCATATCTACAACTGCACCCATCCCCATATATCTACCCACATCTGCACACCTCCAGAACTGCTCCCCTCCCCAACCCTCCCCATCTCTGTCTCCATCCTACCCACATCTGCACACCCCCATACTCAGTCCCCTCCCCACACCCTGCCCCCCAGCCCCAATTACATACCTACACACCCCAAACTCCTCTACTCAATTTTCTCCCCACTCCCTCCCACTCATCCACAACCACCTTCCACACTCCCCACAAGCACGTACACAGTCTCTCACACATACCCACACCCACTTCCCCATAGACTCCTCTCTCCACATACCCATCCACACAGTCTCATCCCCCACACACACACACACAGACACACAGATACACAGACACACACAGACACACACACACACACACAGACTCCTATCCTGAAACAATCTAAGGAATATATTTTCCTTCTGTATCCTTCTTTAGAGTGAATCGGGGGAAAAACAAACAATCCCCCTCCTGGCTGCTTTAGGTCTTCAGCCCTTATCCCTTTCTGTCCCCACCTCCACTCCCTCTACCTCCTTCTCTCTCAGTTAAAAGAACAGCCCTCGGAGGTCTGGACCCGAGTTTCTCAGATGCCACTGAAATGAAGCATAGTTCAGAGGTCACCCATAGTCAGAAGCACCTTCCATGTCCTCACGGCGGGGAAACTCACTTCCTCTTTGGCTACCTGGACAGCAACGATTCTTTTCTCAGTCCCAGAAGAATACAGCTAGACCTGCCCTGGAGCAACACCGCTACACCTGGAGTTCTCCCCCCTCGGGGGAGATTCTAACACTCTTAGCCCCTCTCTGCAATGGTTTCACATTGCCTATGGGACAGAGAAGAGACCACTGACTGGTGTTTAACACAAATATTTGTTTAAAACATTTAACAAATGTTTATATTTGAGTGCTAGCATTTAAGCCTCACAGCACTGTTAGGCTGGGTAGTTCTCCATTTTACAAACGAGAAAACTGAGCACAGAGGTGTTCAGTGACTTGTCTGTGGTCACACAGTAAGTAAATCGTGGAGACAAGACGCAGATTCTTCTGACTCCAAAGCTACAACCAAGAATTGAAAGATCCTCTCTATAATCTTAGGTTCAGGGAACAGCTTTGTCATAGATGGCTTTATCTTCCACTGTGACATGCACAGCCTTTTCCTGGGCTGGGCTTGAATATGAGACCATATGTGACTTGGAAGCTCCACCTTCCTGGGGAGACCCAAGCACTTTCTCTTGACTCTGGTGAGAATCCTCTCCATCCATCCACCCATCCACCCATTAATCCACCTACTCATTAATCTGTCCAACCATCCATCCATCCATCCATCCATCCATCCATCCATCTATCCAACCGCCCACCTGTCTAACTAAAACCTTTCTGAGTCCTAATTTACTCATCTATAAAGTGGGGATAGTTGATGTAAGGTGTAAGCATTGCGAAACGTGTTAAATATCTGACACACAGTGGGTGCACTAATGTTTGTTCCGTGATGCCTTTGGCCTTGTTAGAGTCAGTTTCAGGAAGACTTTAATTCTTTGAAACATCCCATTCCTGTAGCTGGATAATGTTCAAAGAGCTCTGTCTTTTGATTTATGGCTCTGGGGACCTGGTGCTCTTAGGAAGCACTGGGTCCTTTTTATTAGCTGTGTCTATCCGGCTTCCACAGAGAACAGTAAGGAAGTCCCACAAAGGAGAACTGTGGGCAGGGGGATCATGAATGACGTAAACAAAAGTCAGGAGCAGCCTGCAAGCTTCATCTTAGAGGAGTCAGGCGTGGGGGGAGGGGCTGGAGAGCAGGAAGTTTAGATTAGCGGCCCACCTTCCCTCCAGACTTCTTATCTTGCAAGAAGGAAGCTTGTGCAACATTGAACTATAAAAATGCTCATTTGGGCCTTTGATGTGTCTTCTCTGTAAGGAGCCCCGGCCTGGCCCTGGGAGAGAAGGAGGTGGAAAGCTTAAGGCCTGGGTTTGGACAGCAGTGAATAAAGCTGGCAAGGTTGCAGCCTGGATGTTTTCCTGGATAGAAGATGATTGTGGAACTGGTTATGCCTGACATTCATACAGCACTTTACAGTTTGCACGAAGTTTCCATATGGGCCATCACATCACAACCCTGCAAGTTGAGAAGGGCAGGCATTTTGTGCCTGTAGGGAATCAGAATATGCCATCCCAAAATATACCACTTTGGCAGAAGGATTATTTGGAGCTGAAGACAATTGAGAAACAACAGACACCAGCAAAAGCTCTTTGCCCTCGCCCCCTATCTGCCTAACAGCAGAACACAAATTTTCATTTGCAAAGGTGTCTCCCTCTCCTGTACTAAGAAGATGAGGACCCAGGAGGACAATCTTAGATCTTAACTGCAGACGACAACTCTAGACTCTTATCAGCCCAAAGATGGCACCGCAAGGACTCTCCATAACCCATCTTACCGACATAACCACTATCTTCTATTAGTTTCCCATATATTTGCCTACTCGGTCTTCCCTTTGTCTTATCACTGCTCCCCAAATGTATTGTTCTTCATTAAGACGCCACACAAGCCCCTTTGGGACACTCCTCACTGAGTTTCTCCCACATGTATGCATGCTGCACTCATTCATAAACTGTGCTAATTTTTTCTCTTGTTAATCTTTCATCAGTTTAATTTCCCAGCTACAGAACCTAGGAGGATAGAGGAAGAGGCTTTTCCCTCCCCTATGATACCTATTATAGAGATGAAGACACTAATGCAGAGACAACAGGCTGTCCACCTCCCTCCGCTCCTCCCATCACCAATCACTGATCACCGAGGCTCCAACCCCATCTCCTGACTCCTGGTCAGGGCCCTCTTCCCCTTTCCAGAGCCCCTCTTTTCACAATGCCCCTAGATACTAAGGAAGAGTTATTTCACCATGTCTTAGGCAGTTGTGACTTCCAAAATAGTTTGGAGACACTGCTCTTTGCTTTTTTGTTGTTTTGAATTAGTTCAAATCAGTTTTACGGAGCACCTGCCACGTGCCAGGGAGCTACCCTCCCGAGCAAACACAGGCCATTAGAACTCAGTGGGTGAGGGGTGTGGTCTGGCACTGGCTGCACCGAAAGGAGCATCAAGTTACCCTGCCAATAACCTCCTAGAGGAGGTGAGTCAGCAGCCCAGACCTAAAAGATAAATCAGAGGGACCTGGGCGAAGGGAGCAAGAGGAGAGAGGGTTCTGGATAGAGGAATCCCCGCCTGCAATGACCAGAATGCAAAGAGCTTGGTGAGTTTGGGAAAGTGAAGAGGTTCAGTATCTGGAAGGGTGACGTGGAAGGAGGCGGGAGGGGAACCGGGAGTGGTGAGATGCAAGGCTGCTGACGGGCAGGGGACAGAGTTCGGGGGACTAGGCAACACCACTGAGGAGTCAGTCTTCCTCCTAACAGCAATGGAAGCCTTCGGAAGGTTTTAGCAGGGGCATAATTATCACTGCATTTGACTGAAGTGAGACAAATGGGTTGGAAAAGGCAGGAGGTGAAGAGCTAAACCTGGAGGATTTTGTTTTTCGACATTTTTTCAGTATGTCTTCACCATTAGACTGAGAACTTCTGGAAGGCAGAGAATAAGTAAGACGACATGGTCCTAAAGTAGCCAGGGCTCCCACAGAAGCATGCTTCTGGAACAAGCCTTTTATAGATATTACTAGACTCCAGGTGCCCACTGTGTGCCAGACAGAACCCATGTAGACCCAGGCTCCCTCAAGGAGCCTATAATCTAGTGCACCATACAGACAAGTGAACTTCACCCAGGTGTCTGCATCAAGTCCTGTGGGAGTACCGTGGGGGCATGGCCAGCTTTGTAGAGATCAGGAAAGCTTCTCAGAGGGGGTGACATCTGAGCTGGGTCTTAAAGGGTAGAGAGGAGTTTGTTGGGTAGCTAAATTTTGATCAAAGAATAGAGATCTCCACTTAACTTGAAGGACAGTAAAGTGAAAGATTATAATAGCACCTTGGGAGACATTCATTAGGACTGCCCCACGCCTGCTTCCCTGCTCTTATAGGTGATGCCTGAATCCCCCACCCCACTGCATCCCCAGCTGCCAACCTAACAACACTGGGACTTCAAATCTGCTCTATCCTCTGACATCTTCGTCACATAAAAATGTGAAGGAAACTTGGTGTAGTATTTCCATTAAGAACAGATGGACCTGGCCTCAAATCAGGGTGCTGCCACAACAATTTATAGGCAAGTCACCTTGACTTCTTTACACCTTTGGTTTCTTATCTGTATAGTGGGAGTGATAGCAGTTCCTGCATCACAGCATTGATGGGCAGACTTCTGTATGAGTTAGGATGCCATGGTATCTCAACTCCAAAACCCTTCTGTACTCTGCTTTGTGATGATGGGGCTGAGTTGCTACAAATCACATTTTTGCTTGATCAGCTGACTTTAACTTAAGCTCTGTCAGTGGGGGTGCTAGAGAGGGCTGCACAATTAGAGGGCAAAAATAAGACTTGCTCCTTCTTGTCTGCTTCCTGTGGGCTTCCTGTGTCAAGGAAGAGATCAGGAAGGTTCCTCAGGGGAGGCAGCATCTGAACTGGGTCTTGACGGATGGAGAGGAGTTTGTTGGGTGGCTATGACCATCACCCCAGCAATGCTTTTTCACTCTGGCAGCAGCAATGCCTCCCCACGGCAGTAGCTGAAGCCAGTTTGCAGTTTTTCAACACAGAATTAGCTTCATCATATCCAGGCAGAGACATCAGCACCAGCCCAGCAGTGCCCCCTCCTCAGCCATCTGAGTCTCAGCTCACAGGGTCCTTCCACTAAGCCTCTAAATTTTATCAATTCTTTTCCCCCTGTTGTTCCCCCCTCATCCTTAGGGGGACAGCTGCTTTCTGCAGTTGCTATCTCTGTTAAACTTTATAGATCTCACTTTACCCTTTCAGTTACCTAGTTAACCATTTTATACCTAGTTAACAATCCTTTATATTATATTCTCTGTTCAAGTAACTGATGTGGTTTCTGTCTGCTGGCTGCACCCTGAGAGTTATAATTAATGAAGAGATATGCTACCCACCCTTTTGAGTCAGTTCCCAACAAGGGTCCTCCTGCCCAGGGTTGCTCGTGCCAACAGAACAAGACCGAATTTGGTGCAGAAGCACAGGAAAGCTTTACTCTTTGATCAAAGGATGGAGAGATGCGAGCTCGCGGTCGCTGTACACGCCGTGGGCGGGGCTGCTTTGCAGGGATCTCGTCCGCGGAGTTCTCGCGGGGCCGGCACAGCTGCTCACGCCCCAGGTCCCGGGCCGTCGCAGCGTCTCTGCCCCCCGGCCGCCGCCACCATCTTGAATTGAGGTGTCCGCGTGGCCGTTTCACACTAGGAACTCTGGTCCGAAGTGTCGCGGCAAGGCCTCTGCATGCGCCCACCATGAGCGAGTGAAACTAGATGAAGCACGTAGGAAAAGGAAAAGGTTAGACTTTATTTTACTACCCAGATTCTGTTTTTATTTCCTGAGAATTGTTAATGGGCTTTGCCAGCGACGAACTCCTCCGCTGTCTTTCGTCCTGCTCCTCATTCTCCAGGGATGCTGAGGGGCGCAGGTCCGACTCCTGTTACTACCTCCCTGCTGATTTGGGGCATCGTTATAACCCCGGGTAGAGGAGCAGAACTTCTCTCCGGCCACCTTTAGATGTGTTTGATGGTCTCCAGGTTGCAGCCCTGATTGTTTATATCCTTGAACGACCACCATTTGTCTAATCTTTGGAGATAAAGAGGCGGAGAATTTAAGATACACGGCCCAGATATTAGCAGGAGAATAATGGTCACATGTCAAAGTTTTCTTAAAAATGAAGGTATCTAGGTTTGCCCGCAGGCAAAAGTATGCTCTGATGCTGAGGCTCGCTGCCGTGGCCTGAGGATTCCTGGTCTCACGTTTGTTGTTTTTCGGAAGAGAAGTTTCGGGTCAGGGAGAGGTTCACACGCGTAATCAAGGGGTGCATTGCCCCAGGTTGTCTCTCTGGAGGTTGGGGCTTGGAAGCCCTCTTCATTCGAGTGCGATGTTCCCCCTCAGAGTGATTCCTGCAACTCTGGGGCAGAGCAGGTGGTTAGGATCGCCACTGGGGGATCCGTTCCACTTAAGAGTGAGTTGGTTTTGCAGGCTGCCGGTTTTAGGTTCACACAGTCTCCTGACCCAGCGGGTTGGCAGTACCTGGTCACCATATTCCATGAGAGATTTCATGGTCTCTCTCCTCCCTGGAGAAAACACTTGAGCTGTTCCATTTCAAGGGGGTTAAGGTGTACCTTCTCTCTGGCTTGAGAATGAGCCTACCATTCATAAGCTCAGATGTGCTTAACTTACCCCTTGGGGCTAACCTCATGCAGAGGAGGGCAGTTGGGAGCAACTTGATCCAGTTTTCTTGTTTCCTGACATAGCTTGATTAAGGCCTGTTTCAAGGTCCGATTGAATCCCTCCAGTTTCCCCAATGATTTGGGTCTCCAGGCTGAGTGCAAGGTCCATTTTATGCCCAGGGCACTTGTTATCCCCTTCATCACTTGAGACACAAATGCTGGACCATTATTGCTTTGTGGGGATCCTGTAAGACCAAACCTAGGGTTTTTTTTTTGGTTTTTTTTTTTCAGTAACGCCTTAACCACTTCAGCTGCCATTTCAGTTCTGGTGGGGAATGCTGTCCACGCAGAAAATGTGTTCATTAGCACCAAGAGGTACCTGAAGTTGCCGTGTACTCTCAGCATGACAGTGAAATCAATCTTCCAGGCTTCTCCAGGATATGTCCTTCTGGTCTGAATTGCCTTATCTGGGGGCCCTTGAGGGCCCTGTTACTGGGGTTGTTCATTGAGCAGATAGGGCAGGTCTCAACTATCCAGCTGATTATACTCTTCATCCTGGGAGTTACCATGACCACAATTAACCAGTTACATAGGGCTTCCCTCACAGTGAGTTCCTTGATGAGCCTCCCTGATGGCTTGACAAGCTGCAGTTTGGGGAAAGTATTGCCCATGTTCATTAACTAGCCACCCATGGCCTCTTAGATCTCTACTGATGCCCCATTTTCGGGCTTTATCTACTTCTTCCTTTGTGTCAACTGGGGAATAATTGGATGGATCTGGTCTTCAAGGTATGAGGGGTAGTTGCCAACTTACTGGTTCTAGGGTCCCCCTTTTGGCAGTTGCTTCTTCCCTTTATTACCTCCGCATCTCCCTTTTGGTGACCCCTAGGATGAATCACTACCATTTTTTTTTTTTTGGAAGCTATCCTGCTTCTAAGAGCTCCAGTATGCTTAAGCCTGTTTAGTCTCCTTCAGTATGTTTCACCTGTTTATTCTCCACAGTAAGCATACCTCTTTCCTTCCAAATAGCCCTGTGTGCATGTAGGATGGCATGTGCATACCGGGAATCTGTGTAAACATTTAAGATCTTCCCTGTCCCAAGCTCTAAGGCTCGGGTGAGGGCCATCAGCTCAGATTTTTGGGCTGGAGTTCCTGAGGGTAGGCTTCGTGCCTCTACTACTTGGGTGTGGGGTTACTGAGTATCCCGTCAGCCTTTTTCCCTCTCTCATAAAAATGCTCCCATCTGTAAACCGTTCCTCTTCTACCTTTGGCAGAGGCTCACTTCCTAGGTCAGGGGGATTGGAATAGATTGTGTCTGTAGTTATACAATCATACTCCAGGGGCCCCCCATTTCTGTGGGTAGCAGGGGGGTGGGATTTATTGTGTGACAGGGTTTTATGGTAGCCACTAGGTTGATTGATTTCCTTTATATTATTCCAATTGATAGTTTTCTAGTTCTGCAGGATGCACCCTAATGAGCTATCCTTTGGTATGGTGGATTTTTGGTTCCCCATACCTCAGATGTTCTGTTTTGAATTTGTTTCCAACTACCAAGGGGGCACTTGGAGTGATTTGTTAGCATGCAGATGCCATAGCTTTGACCCAAATGAGATTTCTGGTTTGGAAAATTTGGAACCAGCACTAAACTGTTAATGAATACCTCAGAAGACCAAAAAAGGAGGCATCCACATGGTCTGGGTCTCTGATGTAACTGGGGCTCTCCCCTTGAATTTGTAAAGGCCTGTGCTTGAGATAGTCTCTCCCAAGTCTGAATATCCCACAGGAGGCTAGACGAGACTGCTTCATTCGCCACATTTGTTCCTGAGCAACTTGGGTCCCTTAAGGAGTGGCACAGCTGTTGGAGGCTCTTTCCACCTTTTGCATGAGAAGGAAGGGTTTTCAGGCTTCCTGCCAAGTGAATGCTAAAAGCTAAAGTTCCTCTGAGGGATTCCCACAGAGCACTCACTAGGTTGCTGGGGAAGCTGGTATTCTGTGTTGATACTGGAAGGAGAGCCTGCGGAACCTCGGTCAACAGTTACCCAAGGTTCGCCTCACAAGCAGAGGGAGGAGGAGAGGTGGGGTAGTGGGTGCTTCCTGTTCTTGCTAGTACCTCACAAGGCTTCTCAATAATGGGGTTTCTGGTCTTGCAAGTGGCTCACAGGGCCCCCAAGCCCACTTCAGAGAAACTGGCCCTGACCAAAAGAGGTCAAGTCACTGGTCTAGTACCTACCTTGGAACCCTTTCACATTCGGGCATCAGCCTTTTCCTGAACTCAAATCAAGCATCCTTGTTCTGTGGTTCTGTTTTGTCAGATGGTCCTCATTATCTGGGCCTTCCCCAGTCTTGCCTCTTGGCTCCCAGGGCTGGCCGCTTACCTTTACCAAACTGAAGGTGACTATGGAGAATGTGGTTGGTGTGGAGGGCAAAAAGCCCAGTGCGGCGTTACTGCCTTGTACAGGGGTCAAGAGGACAGCACTATTGGCGAGTCACTGGGCAAGACTTGTGTGGCGGCTTCTCGCCCACAAGACCCCACCATTCCCTATCCCCCCACCCACTGGGCACCGTGGGAAGACAAGCCAGAGGCAATGGGCAGGCATGTGTGAGTTTCAGTCTCCAGTCCCCCGTGATGCCAATGCTGCAGTTGATCCCCACAATGGGGCATGATGGTCCCGATTACTCTGGGGCCTATACTGTGTTTGCACCACACCCGGGTATTGGGTTGCTGGGCAGAGTTTCTTTGAATTCAGCTGAAGACTTCTGCTATTTCACTGCATGAGAGTGAACTCACAGACCAGAGTCATTCATCCTCACTCAAACCTCCCAAAGCCTCTGCCGTCCTCCTGCTAGAGTCAGGGACAGCCTGGAGCCTAGTGGCTAGGTGCATGCGAAGAAGCCATGGTCTGTCCCTTTGTGGTTGCCAAAATTTGTTACTTTCGAGTCTGACTCCCATAAGGGCCCTCCTTCCTGGTGTTGTTTGAACCAATAGAATGAGATGCAGTTTGGTTTCGAAGTAAAGGAAAGTTTTATTCTTTGATCAAAGAATAGAGAGGTATGAGCTCGCACTGTAGAGTACACGCACTCCCTGCAGGCCGTCTTGGGGCTGCTTTACAGGGTTCTCATCAGCAACGAGGCGGGAAGAGTTCTTGTGGGTTGAATGCAGCTGTGCTGCCCATGGGTCCATACTGCAGTGCTGCGTGCAGTGCTTCTGCACATGGCCTGCTGAGCTGAGGTATCGGATGCAGCCAATTCATGCTGGGAACTCTGGTCTGAAGTGCTGGATGCAAGGCCTCTCTCTGTATGCAGTACCCCGTGAGCAAGTGATGCTAGACTAAGCAGAAAGGGGAAAAAAAAAGGTTAGCCTTTATTTTATTACACAGATTCTACTTTTATTTCCTGGGAATTGTTAATGGGGTTTGCTGGTAATGTATGTTATATATATATATATATATATATATATATATATATATATATATATACCACCATTAATATATATATAAATATGTAATGTTTGCTACATACTAAACTCTTAATGATGCTTCTTATTGTGATTCCTTATGGGTTCCTAACATTCATTTATTTATTCATTTGTATATTCAGCATATGTTGTTTCCTACTATGTGTCAGACCCCATGTGAAGTACTGGGGTGCAGAGCTGAATAAGCTACAGTCCAGTCCTCAGGAAGCGTACAGTCTGAGTGGAGGAGACCACCAGGAACAGGAGCCCACCTCAGGAATGGTTCTTGGCACCTCTTCCAGGAACCTCCCACTGCTGATCTCACTGCCCAGTTACTCCATCTCCCAAGCCAGCCAGAATTCTGATGTCCAACCACACAAGCATTCTTCATCTGGCACATTTTTAAACACCTGTTTTTGACAGACCTCCAGAATTAACACTTAAGGCAAGGTAATTTGAAACACTCTTACATTATCGTTATTTATTTGCATATCTTACTATCCTTAGATGATAGATTACTTGAGATTGATTTTCCCAAGTGGCTTGTTTCTGTATCAATGAATAGGCCTAGCACAGTGCCTGGGACATGATAAAAAGGTGATAAGTGAATTAATTCATCTGGTCAACAATATTGAGCTCTTACTATAAAGCAGGCACCAGACTAGGTACTGGGAAGATGAGGACAAAGAAACCAATGGGGTCCCAACTCCTAGTGAATGGATGTCTGATCCAGTGACCGAACCTGGACAACCTCTGAGGACCCAGACCTTAGTGGGGCTGGAAGTGGTTCCATTAGCCTGTTATGATGCATTCTTTCGGCACCTCCTCTGCTTCCTTCCTGCCGAGCCCTCAGTGGGAGATGGCAGCCTGCTGTGGTTTACTTTATGTCCTGAACACTGGTGACCAAAGGCTATATTTAAATAGCAAACATTTGCATTTTTAATGTTGATGGGAATTGAAAGGTTGTGATAACCTTTCCAAGCTGATATTGGTTTTTACATGATTGAATCAGTCCTGGCCTCAGGCATTTCTTAAATGGAAAATTTAAAGGATTTACAATATCAGTGAGAGGGCAGAACCATCTCAGAACACTGTGTCCTGTCTGTATTCTCAGAAAATACCACCTCCCTCCCCTGAGCTCACTCAGCGCCTTTGCCTTGTCAACATTTTGGGGTCCTCTTAACCTTCACTTGGTCCTCTTTACCTTTTTGGAGAGTAGACAGCATGAGGACCACTAGTCCCATCTCCTTGGGAAGAAAACTGATTCTCAGAGGTGCAAACTGCCTACCTTTCTAATCCTCCTTTTCCACATCTGTAACATAGAAATAAAAGCAGTTTCACAGGTTTGCTGTGACATTCAAATGTGGTAATCTGTCAAGACACTTAACATCCCATGCCTGGTACTTTGCTAATGCTCAGTGGACATTAGTTTGTGTCCATCCCCTGGCAGTGACTTGTCTAATGTAACCCATCAAAATCAAGTGAGAGCCCTCATTCATGTACACCCATGCACGTGTTCATCCAGGCATGGAAATCAGTCTCTGTGTCACATTCTAATGGAAGACAGATTTTTTCTTCTCTGAAAGAGTCAGTGCCTGAGAAATTTTTAAATTTAGTTTGGCCCAGTAGACATTATTGTTTAAAGCTCAGATGTGATCTTTTCCTTCCCTGCTGGAAATGAGTCCACAGCTCTTCATGGCCGACTAAGAAAGCCCCATATCCTCAGCATGTTTCCAAGGCCATCATGATTCACTCCCACTATATTCTGTCCCCATTCACTACAGACACACGCAGGCATTTTCCCTATCTTGCCTGACAACTACCTTCTCTGAGGCACCTTATACTCTATACTCCTTGCCTTAGCTCCTGCTGAGCCCACTGCCTGGAACACCCCAAAAGGCATCATCTCCACCTATAGATACTGGTCAACATGTTCAAATGCTTCCTCCTAATTCTGCCTTCCCTAGTTCTGCTGGTCTGTTGTGCTTCTGCATCCTGGATTTTATTCATGTGTTTCAGAGCATTTGCCCAGTTGGATCCATGTCTCTTCACTGTAACCCCTCACAATGGTGATTCTCATACTCTGTATGGAAGAAAGACCAGTATATATATATTTTTGGTTTAGTTTATGTTTTTGTAAATTTCCAATCTATTGCAAATGGATGATTTTGTAAAATAAAATGAAATTTAGGAAAAAAGACATAAAATATGAACCTTAGTTATTGTATTGTTAGATTCAAATTGCTAAAAGGTTTCTAAAACCCTTACTCTCAATTTCTATGTTTTTCTCATCTTTGGCCAGTAACAGTTTTCAGGCCACACTTGGAAAAGTAATGCTCTCCAGCCCTTGCGAGAAGTCTGTGCATGTGGTCAGTGCTTGATAGGCTTTATGGAATCCATTGGAAACTTTCTGCCAGTGCTCCTCCAGATGTCGGAAGGGGTGCACAGAGGAGTGTCTTTGTGGAGGAGATGTTAGAATGAAAGCCCCTCTGTGATGATACTTGCAGGAAGATTTGGGTGAGGACACCAGATTTACCTTTTAAATAGCTTCCTGACCCTGAACTTACCTGAAGGTAGGCTTGACCTGAATCTAGACCAAGGTTTTTAAGCTCTTTAGTGCCATGGACCTAGTTGATAGTCTAGGGAGGCCTATGGATCTGTTCTCAGAGTGTTTTAATGCTCAGTATTTTAAATGCAGAAAATAAAAACCACAGGATTTCAAAGGAAGTCAGTTATTCTCAAATATAATTATTAAAGTGTGTGGTACAGAAATGTTTCTTTATTAACACATTAAAATAATCTTTGTGTTTGATTGTTTAGTAGCATTGTTAGCATTGATTGTTAGCATGCTACTAAACAACCAATAGATCACTGAAAAAAATCAAAGAGGAAATTTAAAAAATACCAGGGGACAAATGAAAATGAAAACACAACAATTCAAAAGCTATGGGTGTTGGTATAGCGTTGAGCATAGCTGTCTTCCAAAAGCTATGAAATTCAGCAAAAGCTAGGAGGGAATTTTATGGTGATATAAACCAACCTCAGGAAACAAGAAAAATCTCAAACAACTAATCTTACACCTAAAGGAGCTAAAAAAAAGAACAACAAAACTCAAATTTAGTAGAAAAAAAGAAGTCATAAAGAGCAGAGCAGAAATAAATGAGAGACTAAAAAATAAAACAATAGAAAAGAGCAATGCAACTAAGAGCTGTTTCTTTGAAAAGATAAACAAAATTGATAAAACTTTACCAGACAAATCAATAAAATCAGAAATAAAAAAGAAGTTACAACAAACACCACAGAAATACAAAGAATCCCATAAGAGACTAACTACTATGAACAACTATATGCCAATAAAATGAACAACCTAGAAGACATGGGCAAATTCATAGAAATTTGTAATCTCCCAAGACTGAACAGAAAGAAATAGAAAATATGAACAGACCAATTACCACTAATGAAACTGAATCTGTAATAAAAAACATTTCTGAAAAACAAAGGTCTAGGACCAGGTGGCTTCACAGGTAAATTCTATCAACCATTTACAGAAGAGTTAACACCTCTGCTCCTCAAACTATTGCAAAAAATTGCAGAGGAAGGAATACTTCTGAATTCATTCTATGAGGACAGCATTACTCTGGAATCAAAACCAAAGATATCACAAAAAAATGAAAGTTATAGGCCCAATGTCACTGATAAACAGATGCAGAAATCCTCAACAAAATGTTAGCAATCTGAACCCAACAGTACATCAAAAGAGTCAAACACCATGATCAAGTAGGATTTATCACAAGGATGTAAGGATTTTTCAGTATCTGCAAATCAATCACTGTGACACACCACGTTAACAAATTGAAGATGAAAAACCATGCGATTGTCTCAATAGATGCAGAAAAAGCATTTGACGAAGTTCAACATCCATTTTTGATAAAAACTCTCCAGAAAGTGAGTATAGAGGGAATATATCTCAACATAATAAAGGCCATGTATGACAAGGTCACAGCTGACATCATACTCAATAGTGAAAAGCTGAAAGCATTTCCTCTAAGATGAGGAATAAGATGAGGATGCCCACTCTCACCACTCTTATTTAATATAGTGTTGGAAGTCCTGGTCACATCAGTCAGACAAGAAAAAGAAACAAAAGGAATGTAAATTGGAAAGGAAGAAGTAAAACTTTTACTGTTTGCAGATGATATGATACTATACATGGAAAACCCTAAAGACACCACCAAAAAACTGCTAGAGCTCATCATTAAATTCAGTAAAGTTGCAGGATACAAAATTAATATACAGAAATCTGTTGCATTTCTATATACTAACAATGAACAATCATAAAGAAAAATTAAGGAAACAATCCCATTTATAATCACAGCAAAAAGAAGGAAATACCTAGGAATGAACCTATTTAAGGAGGTAAAAGATCTGTACTCAGAAGCTATAAGACCCTGATGAAAGAAATTGAAGGTGACACAAACAGATGGAAAGATATGTCAGGCTCTTGGATTGGAAGAATTAACATTGTTATAATTATTATACGATCCAAGGCACTCTACAGATCCAGTGCAATCCCTGTCAAAATATCAAGGGCGTTTTTCACAGACCTAGAACAAATAATTTTAAAACTCATATGGAAACGTGAAAGACCTGAATAGCCAAAACAATATTGTTTTCTGAAGAGAAAGAAGAACAGAGCTGAAGGAATCATGTTTCCTGATTTCAGATTAAACTACAAAGCTACAGTAATCAAAACAAGTATGGTACTGGCACAAAAACAGACACATGGATCAATGGAACAGAATAGAGAGCCCAGAAATAAACTCACAGACTTACAGTCAATTAATCTAAAACAAAGGTGCCAAGAATATACAATGGAGAAAAGCAGTCGCCAATAAGTGGTGCTGGGAAAACTAGACAGCTGCATGTAAAAGAAGGAAATTAGAACATTCTCTAACACCATATATAAAAATTAACTCAAAATGGATTAAAGACCTAAATGTAAGACTGTATACTATAAAACTCCTAGAAGGAAATATAGGTGGAACACTTTTTGACATAAATCATAGCAATAATTTTTTTGGATCTGTCTCTTAAAGCAAAGGAAATAAAGGCAAAAATAAACAAATGGGACCTAATTAAGCTTAAAAGCTTCTGCACAGCAAAGGAAACCATCAACAAAAAGACAACCTACTGAATGAGAGAAAATATTTGCAAATGATATGACTGATAAAGCGTTAATATCCAAAATAAACAGCTCATACTACTCAACATCAAAAAAGCAAGCAATGCAATTAAAAAATGGGCAGGAGACCTGAATTGTGCCAAAGAAGAAATACAGATGGCCAACAGACACATGAAAAGATCATTAATAATCAAAGAAATAGAAATTAAAACCACAATGAGATATCACCTCACACCTGTCATAATGGCTGTATCAAAAATACCACAAATAACAAAGATTGGTGAGGATGTGGAGAAAAGGGAACCCTTGTACAATGTTGGTGGGAATGTAAATTGGTACAGCCACTATGGAAAACAGAATGGAGGTTTCTCAAAAAATGAAAAATAGAACTACCATATGACCCAGCAATTCCACTCCTGGGTATTTATCAGAAAAAAAAAATAAACTTACAATTGCCAAGATATGGAAGCAAGTTAAATTTCTATCAACAATGAATGGATAAAAATGTCACACACACACACACACACACACACACACACACACACACAATGGAATACTACTTAGCCATAAAAAGAATGAAATTTTGCCATTTGCAACAACATGAATGAACCTGGAGGGTATTATGCTAAATGGAACAAGTCAGACAGAGAAAGACAAATACTGTATATCACTTATATGTGGAATAATAAAAGAAACTAGTGAATATAACAAAAAAGAAATGGACTCAGAGAACAAACTAGTAGATACCAGTGAGGAGAGGGAAATGGGGCGGGACAAGATAGAGGTAGGGGATTAAGAAGTATGAGCTACTGTGTATAAAATAAATAAGCTACAAGGATATGCAGTACAATGCAGGGAATATAGCCAATATTTTATAATAATATAAATGGAATATAGCCTATAGAAATTATAAATCAACTGAAACATATACATCAACTATACTTCAATTAAAAAAATAATGATATCTGGTGATGGGGAAAATACCAATCTAATTCAATGTATTGATGAGTGTTAAACTGTATTTTAAGTTATCTACAGCAACTGTACTGAGATTTGAAAATACCAGTGATTTCCATGGTGATGTGACAAATACTGCTATTTCTACTGTGATTTGTTGCCTTATATTCATAATTGAAGGAAATGCTCAATTTCATTTCAAGAATAATGAAAATAACGATGTAATTTTCTCATCATCTGAGATCCAAAGGGTCTCCTAACTCATTCATTCATTCAGTCAACAAATATTTATTGAGAACTTAATATGTGCCACACATTGTTTCAGCACAGGCAAAGTTTCTGCCCTCACTGAGTTTTCATTTTGCTGTGAGTCAGACAACAAACAAACAATATAGTTGATTCTCATAATTTGTAGGAGTTATGTTGTATAAAGTTACCATGAACACTGAATTAGCAAATACAGAACCATTGCTCCTAGCAGAAATACAGGGTTAGGTTCCTGTAGGTCTCTGGTCACAACATTTTCATCAATGGATCAATATATAACCTTGTTTTATGTGTATTTATGTTTAAATACACCTATTTAATATATATTGTTGATTCATTAAACTGCACTTGGCCAACAGTAGTGTAAGCTCTAACTTTAACTATCAGTGTGAATGGAGCTTATCTGACACAGGTATTTTCTCTGTAAGGCACAGTCTTCTTGCACTTAGGACACTAAAGAGCACTTCACTTGAGGGCCATTTTAAACGGTAGAATCACCAACAAAAGCATAAAATGCAGAAAAAGTGGCACTAAACATACTGTGAAAAAGATACCTGTTTACAGAATGATATGAAACAAGAAGGCAGAGATAGTGAGAGTGTAAAGAAAGGTACTGATTTGAGAGCCGTTTCTGATGTACAATTGACAGGGCTTGTGATGTCCTTTCTCCCACCTTCCCATACACATTATCCTCCTAGGGGGCCTCCAGGGATGGGGTGTGGGAGTTTATGTGACTTAAGTTTCTCCTTTGGATGACTATTTATTGAAAGAGGAGATGCGGAGAGTAGAGTTAAGGGTAAAAAGGATGTTTTGGATGGCCCCATGGGACAACTGGGAAGATGCCCAGTTTCAACTGGAAATATGTCTGAAACTCAGGAAAGTGGATTTGGGAGTCATCAGGATGTAGGTGGTGGTAGAAGCCATGAGGATGGACAATCAACCTTCAGGCTGGTAGAGGAAGTAAGGGTGACCCACACGAAACAGTGAGAAACTAGCACCTGGTAAACTGAAAATGAAAAAATATTCAAATATGTGACACAAATAGTACTGTTGTCAGGAAGAAGAGATGACAGCTGGAATTGCTAAAAAAGGTTCTTCCTGGAGAACGTAGCCTGAACAGACACAGCAGGATGTGCAGGATTAGGAGGCCCAGAGGAGGGTGTGCTGGTGGGAGAAAACAGTGGGTGCAGCTATAGAGCAGGAAGGATGCTAGCCCCAGAAGAACATTCCCCACGATGGTGCAGTCGGAGGAAGGAATGAGGAACTGGCTGTAAAAGCACTTTGAGGAAACTGGTCACCATGGTTGCCTCTGGGGAGGGGAACTGGGAGTCTACAGAGAGAAGTGCGGGAGAGAGACACCTCTTCATACCCTTTCGCGTCTTTAGGATATTTTTGCCTTGTGCACTGATTTCTTCCTCTTCTTCCTTCTTCCTTCTTTCTTCTTCTCCTTCTTCTCCTTCTCCCCCTCCCCCCTCCCCCTCCTTCTCCTTCTTCTTTTTTTTAGCAGTTTAAATAAATCATTTGGCTTTGGTAGAGGAAGAGATGAGTCTGGTGTGGAAGGGGATCAAATGGATCCTGTGTCTGAGGGTCTGATTCCTGGTCTGCCACTTAGGCGGGATAGCAGGACAGTCTCTGAGGGACCAGGCTTGGCTGTATCTCTGAGTCCTTGCCCCAGGGTGATTTTTTTACATGGATCTGGTCCCTGAGGAAGCTGTGTAAGGGAACGAGCCCTCTAGAGAGCAGATGAGGACAGAATGAGAAGTGGCTGCACACCAGAGCTGGATGGCTTCCAGGGACATAGAAGTGTGCCCCCAAAGTTGGGTTGATGGATTCTAATCTCAAAACTTCCTCTTACCACCTGTGTGTCTAGGGCCAAGTTATGCTGCAGTAGCAGTGCTGATGCCTCAGTGGTTTGACACAACAACAAATCTTACATAGAGTTGTTTCGAGGATTAAATGATATCATCATCAACATCATCATCCTCCAGCATTTCTGAGGACCTACTATGCGCTGGGCTATGTTGCTCACATAATATAATCCTCATAAAACCCTATAAGATGGTTTTCATTATTGTCCCCATTTTCTAAATGTGGGAAATAGCAAGAGGAGATTATGGATTTGTTCAAGATCATACAGTGAGAAAGTAGCTAACTGGGACTGAAACTGGCTTCCTAACTCTAGAGTTTAAGCACTGTGTTAAAATCCTCACTTTGCTCAGGGAGAGACACACAGCATCAGTCAGATTAGGCTAGGTAATGCTGCAGTAACAAACAATGCCAAATTGCAGTGACATAACACAAGAAAAGTTTACTCCTCCCTTACGCTACACATCTAGGATGGGGTGGAAAGTAAGGTTCATTGCAGGCACTCATGCACACAGGTGATGGAGGCTTCATCTTGCTTTGTGCTTTTGCAGTCACTGAGGTAGGAAAAGGGAAGGGAAATACTTTCACCTACCACAATACACATTACTTCTGCTCTTCTTTCACTCGCCAAAGCTAAGTCAGTGGGGGAATGAGATTTGACCTCATGTTCTGAGGCAAGATTCAGAATATTTATCAATAGCTGTAATAACTGCACATAGGTGCTCCTTTAGTGTTGATTGAATTGAAGTTGCATGACCAGTTCTGACCAAACTGAGTGAACTCTGTCTCACTCAGCTCAATTTATATGGTTTTTGAGAGTTTGCAAACATAAGCACTATCAGCTCTGCACAGAAGGCCACCCGAGAACCACTGCATCACTAATTCTCCATGTCAGGCATTTCTCTGTGCAGTCTGCATGTTGCCAAGAGACCACAGAGGGTTCTGGTTACAAGGCTCCAAGATTCCTGGAAAGCATAATTGCTGTCTTCCAACCACAGCCGTTCATCCCCTCACCCTATCCCACCCTTTTGCAATTGCTTTTTACTTTTGCCTTCTGTTAGTTTCCCTCATCATGTTCTATAAACTCACATGAGGCACACTCAGAAATATGGTAAGCTTGTGAGGTAGGAAATTTTCTAAGCCATTTAGAGTGTGCATTTCAGGGGCAGTAATTCCCTTCACAGTGTTGTGCAATCATCACCACTATCTATTTCCAAAACTTTTTATCACCCCAAATAAAAACTCTATACCCATTAAGCAATAACTTCCCTTTAAGGTAGAAATTTTTATTTTCACTTTAAAGACAAGGATACTTAAGGTTAGGCACTGTGCCCAGAGTCACCCAGGGAATAAGTAACAGACAGGACTTCTGACTTTAAGGATCATGATTTTCTTGCTACATTTTGAAGCCTCTTTAATAACATCGACTATCTAATCACTCGAATGGGGGGATGCCAACCATCTACTGGAGGTGGAGTGAAATTCCGCAACTTGTGAGCGCCCCTTCAGTGGTCTGGGAAATAGACCACCCTTTGTTCCCTAAGCAGCATTCCACAAATGTTACTGAATACTTGTTAAGTGCTGGAGATTCAAAGATGAGTAAAACCCTGTGTTGCAGTAGTTCATATGAAGTTGGACAGAAGCTGTTCATTTTCCCCAAAATTTTGTTTCCCTTCTTCTCCAGTTAAAAAAAGAGGGGAAAAAAATCAGATTTTTAGCTGAGCTAATGGCTCCCAGAAAAAAGGACTACACCTCCCAGTCTCTCTCATATCTGACTGTGGCCCTGTGACTAAGTTCTGGTCAATGAAATGTAAGCATAAATAGTATGTGAAACTTCTGGGGAGTATTTGCAAAGAAAAGGAGCATACTTTTCTTCCATCACTCCCCTACCCTGCTTCCTGCTGGCTAGAAGTCAAGCTGCACCAGCTGGGGCTTGGGCAACCATCTCGGATCATGAAGTACAAGCCATGGACTGAAGATGGAAGAACAACAAGATGGAAGAAGATATAGCCCCTGACGAAGTGCAGTGCTACACCACCCCTCGGTTCATCTCTCTCATTTATAAGAGAAAGAAAACAAGTTCCTACATTTTATATACAGATACATATATATATATATATATATATATATGTATCTGTTAGCTTTTGCTGCATAGCAAACTACTTCAAACTTAGTGGCTTAAAACGATGATTACCGTATGTAGCTCCTGGTTGTATGGGTCAGCTGGGAAGCTGGAGGTTGGCTGGAGCTGTATGGTCTAGGCTGGCTTTACACGTCTGGTTGGTCCCAGGGGCCTCAATGGGATGGCTCAGCTTTGCTCCATTTGGCTTATCCTACAGAAGGTTAGCCTAAGCTTCTTCACATGGTAGTCTCAGGGTTCAAAATAAAAAGAGAAGGCAAGTCTCAGTAGGCAGGTGCTTTTCAAATCTCTGCTGTGTCACATTTGCTACTGTCCCTTGGTCTACGCAAGTCACCCAAAGGCATAGTGACAGTGAAGAGTGATTCTTAGTAGGGCATTATCACAACCGCCTCCGTTGTCTAAGCCGCTGATATTTGGGTTTCCCTGTTGCATGCATCTGAATCTAGTCCTACGTTGGATAGATGGTCCGTGACAAGCAGTTGAAGTCTGTTATATCACATTTGCCAGCACATGAGTATGAAAAGCATTCGTAGTATTTTTCAATGTCCAGATCACAATGACTTGAACCCTTATCATCTTATTTGCCCTTATCAAAATCATTTTAGTGTTTTTGAGACTTACCTATTGGATGGGAAACAGAATTACAGTTTTGTTTTAAACCAATGTTACAAAAACATGAAAAAGTTACTGACTAGTTTTTGCTGTGGCTTTTGTTTAATGATGATCAGAAAAAAAGTTTAAAGAGCCTCATGAACATTCATACTCCCATTTAAGCTCCTGGAAGGGTGTCTGCACTAGGGCTACATGCCATCCCCAAATCCTGTTTTGCCCATTCCGTCTCACTCTGACTGATGCCCGCTGTCAGGAAGCGGTCTGAAGGCTGCTCATGAAATCACCATTGCTGCATCAAGGGGACTGTCACCTTGTGTCCCCAAGTTGCCAGTTGCCTGGGTGCCAGTGTGGCGATGGCTCTCAGTGGAGGAAGGACTCTTCTTGCTGCATTCTGAAGCCTCTCTGCCAGGACTATCCCCTCTCTGGCAGCAGGTATGCTTTACCCCAGCCAACTGAGGTGCCCTGGATTCTCTGTCACGTGTCCCAGACCCAGGAATCTTTCTGCTCCCCACTTCCTGCAACAGTGGGCACTGGCCCAGGCCCATGAAGAGTAGGCAGCACCTCTGCAGCACAGGCAGCTCAGTTCAAACGTAGCCAAGGGGCATCTCCCTCCTTCTGTTCCCCAAAAAGCAAGAGCTGAGATACAGTTCCATTGTAGCTTCACAACAACCATTCACAGCCCCAACCAGGGCATTCACATTCCAGTCCAAAGCGTCTATAAATGGTGTCTTCCTAACTTTCTCCCAAGACCCATCGATGGTCCCTGGCTTACATGCTGGTGCCTTACTTGTAGAAGGCACCCGCTTTTCCAAAAGTGAAGTCAAACCTCCATCTCACAGAAGTGAAAACTACTCACAGCAACAACAGGGAGAGTTTCCAGCTCCTTCTTGCTCTTTGAGGTTTCTGAGTTTCAGAATTATGTCACCGCGAAAGCCCCACTTTAATACCTGGAACAAAGTGATTACAGAAGCTAGAGTATGGTGTGAGGAGGGAGAATCCTCTCTTTTAGCATCAGTTTCCTCATCTGTGAAGTTTCTGGTGTAATCAACTTATTGTGAGGCTTAAGGAGACTGTAGGGTGACTTAGCCAGAGCCTGGCTCAGAACACACAGTCCCTGGGCTGCTGGAAGTCGTTGTCATTACCCTTCAGGCAGCAGGACCTTCCTGTTTGTCACTCTCTTGTCACACACAGATGTGGGCTCTGGGAGCCGGTACCCCTCAACTTGGCTTTATTAGGAATTTAATTCGGTGACCTTGGTCATGTCCTTCAGGGGCTAGGCATCCAAGTAAAGCTGAATCCAAGCAATAGCTGACATACAAACAATCCAGGCCCTGTGGCTTTCCCAGCAGGACATCTGTCACCTCGGATCTACACGTGATCAGTCACAGAAAGGGTAGGTGGAGATGAATCAAAGACACCACATAGTCTTTGGTTACTCTAATCCCATTTTCCGGCTTGTAAATGTGGGTTAAGAGTTTCCTGATAGAATCTGACTCCGGACACCTGGTGTACAGTTGGTTTAAATTAAGGATATTATATAAATAAAACATTAGCAGACTCTCCAGTCAGGCAGAGAATAAGAAAGACACGAGGTGGAGGCAGGCAGGGGAGAATGGGTGGTTTGTCAACACACACCAAGGTAACCAGCCAATTAGAACCACAAGAATTCCCCGTGTTATTTTTTTCCCAAACATTTACTTCACACTACTCTAGGAGGCAGTGTAGCATAGCAGTTAAATACGAGCCAGAAAACTGACTGGTTTAGAATCCAGGCCCTGTTATTACTCGTTACGGGATGGAGGCAGGTGACTGAATGTCGGTGTGCCTGCTTTCCTATCTGTAGAATTACAACCTCCTGACATTGGGCTGTTGCAAGGATTATACAAGAGACACAAGCCAAGCTCTCAGAGACATTAGCTGTTACTGCATTGTTGTTGCGTGCTGGCCCTGAGCCAGTCAGGGTTTCCTGTGACACAGTCAGTCCTTGACTCAAGGTGGAGAGACGTGTAATGGTCTCACTAGAAAGGAAGTTTCATGGAGGCAGAGCTGTTTGTTTCTGTTTGGTCTCCTGTTGTACTTCCAGGGCACAGAACAGTGCCTGGGACATAGGAGGGGCTCAGCACATTTTAGTTGAATGAATAATGTAAACAATTCAGGAGCTGGGCTGCATCATACAGGATTCACGTGGGACACAAAGGAGGGATGTCAGCAAAGTGATTGCAAAAGTGAGATCAGTGAGACAGTTAAGAAAATAAAATGCGTGAAGAGCGTGGAATCACACTAGGAGACGGGTGAAAGACGTTACAACAAAGATTCTAAAATTTCACTAAGTGGAATGACTTCTTTTTAACTCATAATCCAAGTCCTAAGAAAATTTGAGGATTTAAATTCCTATCACCTTAAGACAAAGTTAGGGAGGTGAACCTGAGTAGTATCAGGCCAGAAGCACTGTCCGTGAAAACCAAGGAACTGAAAGTAACTCTTTCCATGTAGAAAAGCCTCTGTCAGGTATTTTAAAAACTGAATTGACAGAGGGATGGTTATAAAATCCAAGAGATTGGATTTTCCTGTTAAAAACCTTGCTATCGTGGATCTTCCTGTCTTGTATTGTTGAAAGTAAAACAAAACCTTTATGTAACTATCATTTTTGATGCTCTTAACAGATTTCTCTGAGCCTTGTCTGCTCACTAGAGTGCGAGCCAGTCCAGAACAGAGACCATGCATCACAGATGTGCAACTCAGCAGTGTCCCTCCCCAGCTGGCCCCAATATCCACTGCTTCTTAAGGCCAAATACACAATGTGTCCCTTGCACTACACAATAGTCATCCAAAAAAAAAAAAAAATCCCCTGCATCAGGAGAGTCAGAGGAATGGTGCTGATCCTTAGGGAAAATTCTGGAAAATTGTAGGAGTATTTTAAATTGTTAGGCTGATTACAAAGCACTATTGGTATTGAGTAAGTAGAAAGCAAGGATGCTAGATGTCCTGTGATCATGACATCCTGAGGCAATCCCATGCATGAAGAATTGTTCCATCAACTGCATAATTTTCAAATGTCTGCTGGACATTCATGTCAGTGAGAAAACTTAATTATAATTATTTGAGGCTGGAAATTTACTCTGTTTTACATGTAAATCTGAAATATTTTTTGCACAGTTTTGATATATGCTGAATTTTCCAAGAATGCAATCATCTTGTAAATCAAGAGAAGATTATATTTTATTATATTTGAAACTTTACCAGGAGTGGAAAAATCACATCACCAATGGCAAAGAAGCTCATGGTGTTTGAGTCATGAATCCACTATAACATAACCCCATCAGTCTGCATTTGTGGGAGTCCGTCATCGGTGGTGATTCAGTACACACATGCAAGAATATCACCATTTGATCCTAACCTGATTGAGAGGATTCCCAAGCTTTTACATATTGAAATATGCATTATTTAATTTCAAAATATTCTCCTTTTATTTCTCCTTTTATTTCTCCTTTATATGATGACACTCAGGCATTAGATTCACTTTAAAAACTCATATCTAGGCACGGGTCATATTGTCTATGAACTCCATTTCTGAATAGTAAAGGGGCATCACACAATATTTATTGGGTCTAGTAGGATTGAGAGCCACTGCTCTCTACCCTCAACCTCTTCTCTGAAAGTTCCCTTCACCTTCTTGAACCTGGCTCTCCCCTGAGGACCCTGCTGCTTCTGTAGCCCTCACAAGTGGTGGTTGCTTTCTCCCCTACCGCCTCCTACCACTGGGCCCACAAGCCAGCAGGTGTCTGCTTCCTCCTTCTTTTCAGTTCCAGACCTTCGTTCCTCCCTCCTTTCTGAAAATCCCCAGCGTTGAAACTCCATAGTATCAGGCAATACCACTTGATTCTTACTGCGAGTGGTCATCTTTAGACCCCTGGGTCACTGGTCTTTACTCTTTGAAGGTTGTAGCCTATGTTCATTGTCACTCCCTCCAACAGCAGCCTGCTTTGGTTCTTTGTAATATCAATAAAAAGCATAGGCAGAGATCAGTCAGAAGCAAAGTTGTTCCCCTGGAAGCCTCAGCCTGGGTCAGGTCTTACCCTTTAATTGCTGTGGGGAGGTCATGGGGCAGGGTTCAGGGGGCCACGGGGGCCAAGGCAATGAAGGAGCATCAAGGGGACTCAGGCAGTAGCCATCAACCAACTGGCGTAAAAGGATTTCAACATTTGAACATTTGAAATGGACACACTTCTCCTTCCAGCTGACTTCAGCCCTGAGTGCAGATGACCCTCCCCAATTCCTTGCTGTCTTCTCATCATGTGACCTTGTTCTCCACTCAACCTCAGCCACCTACCGCATGTGTCATACACTAGACCCACAACTGCATCCGCTCCGTGATCTAAACTGTAAGCATCCCACTCTTGAGCCACCACCTCTTGTCCTTCAAGTTTAGTCCACCTGGAGCTCCAGCTCCAACAATTCTGCCACCTTACCAGAGCCTACAGTTCATTGTTCCTCCCAGTTTTCACTATGTCTCACCTTCCTCGTGCCTTCCATTCTTTGCCCCAGATTAGATACTATAGTACTTCACCATAGTCGTTCCTTTGTATTTACAAAACCCCCTTACCCTATTCTTCCCTTTTTTCACCAGCCTAGCAAAGCCAGTATACAGTAAATCCAAGTCTTCACCTGGTCTAAGTCAGTGCTGTGCACTTGAATGTAGCTGGAGGAAGCCACAACACCACACTGACTCGTCTCACTTTAAATCTGTGATCAGTAACCCTGAGAGGGCCTTCAGTGGACGCTCCCACTACCGTGCCCAGGCCAGTCACTCTCCCACTCTGCTAAATATCCAGAATTATCTCACACCTCTTCTTGTCTCTTCAAACCTCCAGAACTCTTCTGCCCTCCTTACTCAAATCTGGTGTTCTCAAAATTATTTTGGGTCAGGACTCCTTTAAACTGTTGAAAATTGATGATCCTAAAGAGCTATTGTTTCTATATCGGTTATATCTACTTATATTTATTATATTAAGACTAAAAACTGGGAAATTTAGAACATTTACTATTTAAAAAAATAATAAACCCCATTATATGTTAACGTAAATAACGTTTTTATGGGAAAAAACTGTATTTTCCAAGCCTAAAAAAAATTTTAGTGGGAAGAGAAGTACTGTTTTTCATATTTGTATAATCTTTTTCAAATCTTTTTTAGATCTTCTAAATATTGATACATTTAACTATGTAAAATTTTAAAAAATCACACATGTTAGTATCACTATTGATCTAATCAGGAGTCTTTATTGAGAAGCTGTCAAGTTCATGGGGGCAGATACAAGTTTTCCAAAATTCTAAGTTTTGCAGCAAAGCTTGAATTTTATCATTGTCAAGAAATAGCTCACAAATATCTCCTGTCAAACAGGCTCATTTTGTTCGTATTTTCGGAAATGTCTGCCAAATATGTACCCAAGTCTGAATAACCTAAATTGGTCTCCCAGTCATTCTTCCAACTGGTGTTCTGGTGCTCTGTAAAGGAGCAAGGTCAGCTCTCCGAACAATTGCACAAGGAAGTGCTTTTCCTCAAGACAGCTAGCATACTTTGGTATGCAACAGAAGTGCTTATATGTACGTCCCATTCAACACAGAACATTAAAAACTTGTAGACTCAAGGGATGAGATTTTATAAAATTAATAATTTTGACTGCTTCGTTAAAAATGTTCTTCAGCAAAACTTCCTTTCTTCTTGCAAGCGCTTGGTGGTGAAAAATCTAATGATTACTAGTATAGTTCGATTCATGCTAGGCACCAGCAATTTTACCGACCATTGCTTTTACACCATCAGGACAAATGTCAGCACAGTCGTTACAGAATAAACAAACCTATTCAATAACGTTACTTAACACTGAAAATGTCAGTACCACTTGTGTTAATTGCATTCACATAAAGGAAGGTCTTTGATGATTAGTGGTGCCGAACCTGAACGAGTACAAGCATAACTCCAAGTCTAGTCACATTTGCAGATTTGTTCGTTTTAAGGCAAAAGTTTGCTTCTACAGAGATGATATTAACCCAGCCTTTTTGTCTGCTAAATTTTTACTCTGAGTTACTGAACCATTGAAAGATGGCAGTTCTGTGATTCCTTTTGCTGACTTTCCATCAGCAGGCATTCAACAATGTCAACTATACAAGATTTTATTAGTGTCTCTGCTACTGGGTGCACTTTTCCAGCCAATGCAATATGGTAACTTACCTTGTAAGGTCCCTTAGTATCTTTTTCATTTCTAGTTTGAAAAGCTGTGACAAGCAATTATTAGATTTTTAAAGAGCTCATCATGTCTTTGTTTAAAATATTTTATTTGTTTTTCTTTATACTCTGTATAACTAGCCCCGATATGCTGCTGCAATTTAGGTGTCACCATATGTTATTAGAAAATGCTCTGTCACATAAAAGACCTTGTTGACTAAAATAAAATCATACAATGTGAGAGTTAAGTTTTACGTGGGGCAAAATAAGAACTATAACCTAGAAGACAGCATCTCAGACAGCTCCGAGAAACTGTTCCAAAGAGGCAGGGGGGAATTCCGCTATTATATACGATTTCAGTGAAAGGGGAACGTGCAGTCAAGCACACGTTTAGGCAGAGGCTTGCTACTAGTACAAGGAGCAGATGTCACCATTAATGATTTTAGTGCTTTTCTAGATATGAGGCGACACAAGAATTTGGGCTCATAAAATCTTCTCCTGAAAATACCTAACTATCTGAAGGCCTGTTCAGCCAGTTTTCCCAGAGCGCAGAGTGCCTCATTCCTGCTCTCTATCCTGAACTCCCTTCAGAGAGTGTTGGAGGTCAGCGGCTGCAGTGGCTCATGATTTAATCCAAGCAGAGTTAGATGGCAAGTGCCAGCATGATCCAATCCTTGTAGAGGCAGATGGCAAGTGCTAATTTTTAGTTAGCAACACTAAGGTAATTATTAACATTTATAAAGCTTAAGGAAAGATAGCTTTTGCCATATTTTTTTTCTTATCTAGAGTTTTGTCAGTGTCTTTGGAGTAAATTCTTCCATGATTCAGAGAACTCTCTGGTATATTAGTTACACCTTTTTTTCTTTGTTTGTTTTAGCTCTTTAGACATGGACTATGTAGCTACGCTTTGAGAAAGTGAGTCTTCTAGTCGCTCCTTTTAAAGTCAACAATATACCTTAAATAAAATTAAAATACATTTTAAATAAACTACTTTTGTTTTAGAATAAAATAATAAATTCTAAAATAGTTTTAGATATTGAAACATTTGAATAGTTTAGAAGAAGTTAAATATTATGCCAAAAAGGTATACTTCTTACTGTGTTTTCCTGTAGGTGCAAGGAAGTTTGGGTACTCACCCACAATGCCTTTCTTAGCCCCTGAAAGTCTTGAGGTTCACCTCTGTGTTGGGTCATCTCTTTCCTTCCAGCCTCTGGATATCACCTGAGATGACCCTACTCCAGCTCTCATTCCTAGGTATCTAGGCTGTATTTGACCGCGTGGAAAATGCTCAATCATCTTTCCCCAACGAAGTAACTCCAAGAGTGCAAGCCATCCCAACACAGCCCCTCTTGTTATTCCGACCTCTGAACGAGCCACTAGCTAGGCTCTCCCCTTTTTAATTTTTCAGGACACTCACCTTTCTTTGTGACCCTTTGTTTCCCCTACATCTGAGATGAGGCAATTCTCATTCTTTCCCCCTGAAACTTGTAATACAATGACAGCTCTCTGTAAATATGTACCCATATTCATTCATCCCTAATAGATTTTTTTAAAAATCCTGCTTTCTTGGAGCTCATATTCTAAGGCACAACATTAGACAAATTCACACACACACACACAAAAACTCTCCTCTAATCTTTTACTGTACTTTTATTGGTCACTCCAACCTATTTTATAGGCTAGAGATGTGTGCTGAGCTTAGGATTGCTAAACCGATTTTCTGAAAACTTTATTTTTGAAAACTCCTTATTGTGTTCTGACACCTTACTTTGTCATCTATTATCTTGGTGCCCCAGCTAAAACTGAGATAAGAACTGACTCATATTTAATATCCTGTTTTATCTAACACATTATCTAAAACAGTTTTATCTAGCACATTATCTAAAACACAGTCTCCCAGAGCTGAGCCATTAGAAAGTCAAATAATACTTTGGTAAAGTCCTTTCTTCCAGGTCCAGGAAAACCAGCATCTTTGCCATCATCAACACCATCAATATCACTCCCACTCCATCACAGATCTCTTCACCCAGCTCCTTCTCCCAGCTGCCAAATTGGGCTGGGGCAAGGGGTGGGGCAAGCCTGGCACTGATGAGGGTACTGTAATTTCAGTCCTTAAACCCTCCTCAGCTTCAAGTGAAGCAATGACAGATAAAGTAAGTATATATATATATACTATAAAGATATAGCTACCCTCAGTAACAAAACAATACCAAAATACATTTCCATGGACATTAAATGGAACAGACAAATGATAATGGAACAATAAGTGAAGGCAGAGTATAAATATTCTGGTCTGTGATTCTAGAAGCAGGTAGAGATGCTTTGAACTTTGATGCTTTCCTTCAGAGTCAAGTGAAGCAATAAACACCCCACACCCCACAAGTGGCAGGAACACAGGCCAGCACATTGTGTGAATCAAGTAAGTCATTTTATTTGATCCACAGGAAGAGGCTAAAGGAAGCTGAAACCCAGAACCAGTGCTTATAATAAGTGTTTTAAGGAACAATTTGTGCTAACTGGTCCTGGGCCAAGATATCTACCAGCTCAGCAACCAAATTTTGAATACTCCCAATATCACTGCAAGAAGAACTTTGATATAGGAAACAGAGAAAGCATAAAAGATACTAGTTAATGTAAATGATTATTAACCTTTTTCACTTTTTAAAACAGTTTGCTATTTATTTTGGTTTGGGGGGAGTAATTAGGTTTATTTATTTTTTATTATTGCTTTTTTTTCTTTTCTATTGAAGTGTAGTCAGTTTACAATGTTCTATCAGCTTCTGGTGTACAGCATAATAATTTAGTCAAACATATACATACATATATTCATTTTCATATTCTTTTTCACTGTAGGTTCGAGATATTGAATATAGTTTCCTGTGCTATATAGTATAAACTTGTTGTTTATATATTTTGTATATAGTAGGTAGTATCTGCAAATCCCAAACTCCCAGTTTATCACTTCCCACCCTCTTCCCTGCTGATAACTGTAAGTTTGTTTTCTATGTCTGTGAGTTTGTTTCTATTTTGTAAATAAGTTAATTTGTCTTTTTTTTTAGATTCACATATAAGTGATATGGTATTTTTCTTTACCTTTCTAGCTTACTTCACTTAGAATGACAATCTCCAAGGCCATACATATTGCTGCAAATGGCATTATTTTATTCGTTTTTATGGCTGAATAGTATTCCATTGTATAAATACACCACAACTTCTTTATGCAGTCATCTTTTGATGAACATTTAGGTTGTTTCCATGTCATGCCTATTGTAAATAGTGCTGCTATGAACGTTGGGAGTGCATGTATCTTTTCGAATTGGAGTTCCCTCTGGATATACACCCAGGAGTGGGATTGCAGGATCATATGGTAAGTCTATTTTTAGTTTTTTAAGGAATCTCCATACTGTTTTCCATAATGGTTGCACCAAACTACATTCTCACTAACAGTGTAGGAGGGTTCCCTTTTCTCCACACCCTCTCTAGCATTTATTGTGTGTGGACTTTTTAATGATGGCCATCCTGACTGGTGTGAAGTGATACCTCATTGTAGTTTTGATTTGCATTTCTCTGATAATTAGTGACATTGAGCATTTTTTTATGTGCCTATTGGCCATTTGTATGTCTTCATTGGAGAATTGCTTCTTTAGGTCTTCTGCCCATTTTTGGATTGGGTTGTTTGTTTTCTTCTTATTAAGTTGTATGAGCTGTTTATATATTCTGGAAATTAAGCCATTGTCAGTCTCATGTTTTGCACATATTTTCTCCCTTTCCATAGGTTGTCTTTTTGTTTTGCTTATAGTTTCCTTTGCTATGCAAAAGCTTATAAGATTAATTAGGTTCCATTTGTTTATTTTTGCTTTTATTTCTATTGCCTGGGTAGATTGCCCTAGGAAAACAAAGCTAAGATTTATGTCAGATAATGTTTTGTCTATGTTTTCTTCTAAGAGGTTTATTGTGTCTTATCTTACGTTTAAGTTTAAGTCTTTAAGTCATTTTGAGTTTATTTTTGGGTTTGATGTGAGGAAGTATTCTAACTTCATTGATTTATATGTAGCTGTTCAGTTTTCCCAACACCATTTGCTGAAGAGACTGTCTTTACTCCATTGTATATTCCTGCCTCCTTTGTCAAAGATTAATTGACCAATACTTTTTTTTTTAATGGAGGTACTGGGGATTGAACCCAGGACCTCATACATGCTAAGCACACACTCTACCACTGAGCTATATCCTCCCCTCTAATAATTATGAAATTTTAAAAAAATACAAAATTTTGTTGTAAAGATACAGAACTAAAACTTAAAACAACAACAATAATAAAATGCAGTTAAAACAAGCTAAAATCTTTGTTTTGTTTAGAGGAGGATACAAGGAGAAACAGAATAACTTTAGACTTTGTAAAAAAGATATATATAAATGTTGAATACTAAAAGATAACTTCTGAAAGAATAGAGAATATAATCTATATCTTTGAAACCAGATTTTAAAAGGGAGAAAAATATCAATTCAATAAAAATTTCACATGATAATACTGTGAAAAGATTGACAATTTCCCTCTGCAAAAAAATGAATATAAAGCTGGATGAAATTGTCAAAAATAACAATTTAAGAGCACTGGAAATAAGCCAAAGGTATACAACAAATTGAGAAATATTTGTTTGTGAAAGATTATGAGAGCTTTGTGTAACAGCAGCAAGAGCCTTTGGCTTTCTTGCTTGAGGCTGCTGTTCTCTTGTTCCTTGCCCCACCCCCAACTCATTAGACAAAACTGTAGCTTTACCAGTCTGGGGCTAGCAGTGAAAACCAGCCGCTTTGCTGCCAAAGCAGGGTGAGGTAGGGGGAGGTAATTTACTTGGGATGAAGTGGGGTACAAAATCCCATAGTTTTGCCAGCAAATGGTGGGGTGTTGTGGGGAAACAGGAGAAAGCCCACAGCTTTGCCAGTGTAAGGCTGCTGTCCTAACTGGCATGATGAATAGGCCAGGCATAAATTTAACAAGGAGATTCTGAACATGAGAGCCACAAAAGGCCTGAGTTAACTCTCCACACACACGTGGTTGACTGAGGAAACACACATGCCTGGGAGAGACTTCAGAGAATCTGGTATAAGTGAAAGCCAGGGAATTCTGGAATTGGTTGCAACTTTGGATAGATTCTCCAGCCCACACACAGATCAAAAGGCAGAGGGTGGAAGTTTTATAGGCTTGAAATGTTTGAGAAAAACTTCTATACCAATCTTTGGCTGACCACTGAGCTACATAGACATGGGGTGACCCCAGGAGGCCAGGTTGAAAAAATTAAAATTAGAATAATAAGTTGAGTAGACACAACGGTTACTGCACACTATGGAAGACAGAGATTCCACAGTACAAGTGCAGACAAATTACAAAAAAGAGAAAAACTCAGAAAAACAAAACAGAATCAAGTCATGCAAAATAGTACCTAAAATGTCCAATTGTTAACCAAAAGTTACTAGACCTGTAAAATACAGGAAAGTATGATCCGTGGCCAGGGAATAAAGCAGCCAATGCAAACTATCTCTGAATGGGCCAAGATGTAAGACTTAGCAGAGAAAACTTCAAAGCAGCTATTATAAATATATTCAGATAATTAAGGGTAAATACACTGACACCAAGTCAACAAATAGGGAATCTCAGTGGAGGAATCAATACTATAAAAAAAGAACTAAATGGAAACTAGAATTGAAAAATAGAGAAACTGCAATGAAAAATTCACTAGATGGGCTCAACAACAGATTTACGAGGAGAGAAGAAAGAATGAACATGAAGATAGAGCAAATAAAAGTATTCTAAAGCATAGAGAGAAAAGAAGATTGAAAAGAAACAAACAGAGCTTCAAAAACCTCTGGGACAAAGTGAATTGTTCCAACATATGTGTAATGGGACCCCAAGAAGGAGAAAGAGAGAAGAGCAGCAAATTATTTGAAGGAATAATAACCAGAAATTTCCCAAATCTGTTAAAAAGTATTAACCGAGAGATCCAGGAAGCTCAATCAGTTCTAAACAGAATAACTATGAAAAGGACCACCTCTACACGTTTTATAGTTAAATGGAGAAAAGACAAGGGCGAAGCAGCAAAATGCTGAAAGCAGCAAAAATGACTCATTACATACGGGAGAAACAAAAACACAATCAATGGCTGACTTCTCATGAGAAATAACACAGGCCAGAAAGTGGTGAAATGACAGATTCAAGAGCAAACAGAAACTGCCAGCAAAGAATTCAGTTTCTAGGAAAACCATTCTTAAAGCTTCTATATCCAGCAAAACCATCCTTCCAACTGAAGGTGAAATAAAAACATTTCTGTATAAACAAAAACTGAGATAATTCATTGTTAGGAGACCTGCCCTAAAAGAAACACTAAAGGAAGTCCTCCTCTGTGTTGAAAGAGAATGAGGTCAGACTGTAACACAAATCTAATTGTGTGTTTATTTAAAGCAATATTTATAACCCTGTGTTGTTGAGTTTACATGGATATAATATATGTGACAATAGAAGCACAAAGGAAGGCAGAAGAAATGAAGTTTTGCTGTAGCAAAGTTGCATTTTTTTTGCCAGAAGTAAGTCAGCATTAACATAAAATACTGATAAGTTAAAGATGCATCTTGTAACATAAACTTTTTTAAAAATCAAAAGAATAAAAAATATTTGCTTAACACAAAGAAAGTATTTAAGGAGAAAAGAGAGAAACAACAGAAAAATGAGACAAATAGAAACAAAAAGCAAAATGACAAAAGTAATTTCAACCATATCATTCATACAGTAAATGTGAGTGAATTAAATACTTCCATAAAAGAGCAGAGATCATCAGAATGAATTTTTGAAAAAGAAATCTCAACTATATACTGTCTACAAGACACACTATAGATTCCAAGATACAATATAGTGAAAGTAAAAGGATGGAAAAATGTACACTATGCAAATAGTAACCATAAATAGCTATATTAATATCAGAGAAAATAAACTTTAGATGAGATTAAAGACAAAGAAGGACATTTCCTAATGATAAAAGAGTTAATACATCAGGAAGATATAATAATTATAAATGTTTATGTACTTAACAAGAGAGCCCCAAAGTACATGAAATAAAAACTGACAGAATCAAAAACAGAAATAGACAATACAAAATAATTATAGTTGGAGGTTTCAATACTCCTCTGTCAGTAATTGATGCAGTTAGAAAAGCAGTAAGAATAGAAGATTTGAGTAATGCTACCAGTGAACTTGAACTAACACATACATGGAAGATTGCCTAACAACTGGCAGAATACATATTCTTTCCAAGTGCACATGGAACATTTTCCACCATAGACTATATGCCAGGCTATTAAAGTTTCAATAAATTTAAAAGAATCTAAATCGTACAAAGTATGCTTTCTGACCATAATAAAATTATATTAGAAATCAACAACAGAAAAATATCTTTAAAACTCTCAAATATTAGGAAATTAAAGAAGATATTTCCAAATAACTCTGGGTCAAAGAAGAAGTCACAAGGGAAATAATTTAAATACCTAAACCAAACAAAAATGAAATCACAATTTATTCTAATAAATAGGATGCTGCTAAAACAGGGCTTAGAGGGAGATTTATACCTTTAATGTTTTTTACAAAGGAAAAAAGATCTAAAATCAGTAACCAAAAAAGTCAACCCTAAAGTAAGTAAAAAGATCAGAGACTAAATTAATAAAACTAGAAATTGAAAGACAGTAGGGAAAATGAGAGAAATCAAAAGTAAATTTTTTGCTAGAATCAGTAAAATTGATAAACTTTTGGCTATACTGACCAAGAAAAAAGTAGAGAAGACATACATTATTAAAATCAGGGATGAAATTACACACCCTACAGAAATTAAAAGGATTACAATAAAGTATTATTAATAACTTTATGCCAGTAATTAAACAAAGTAGATGAATTGTCTAGATTCCTAGAAAGACACAAATGACCAATTTAAGAAGTCTCGAAAATAAAAAAGCATGGTTAACAGAAGAACCAAATGAAATACTAGAAACAAGTCCAAGTATATCAGGAAGAATAATAATTGTAAGTGGAATAAACAAATTTATTAAAAGACAAAATGTCAGGTTTAATTTTTAAAAATAAAAATCCACCTGTATGTTGTTTGTAGGAGTCATGCCTCAACAAAATAATAGAAAACAGTTGAACGTAAAGGGACCAAAGAACATGCACTGCAAATATACTAATCAAAAGCAAGCTGGCATGCAAATACTGATATCATATAAGGTAGACTTTGAGATGAAGAATTTAGTAGTGGTAAGAAGATCAATGCACAATAATAAAAGGAAAAGTCTACCAGATACAACAATTATAAACTTATATGTAACTTTGTGCTTATTTAGGAAATCTTGTATTATTTCTGTATTCTAAAGCTTTTTTCTTAATTTTCTTCTAATAATTCTGTTTTATTTTCATAACCAAGGCTTTAATATATGGAGAGCTTTTTTTTTAATTTGAGAAGAAAGAACTAAGTTGATTACTTCTAATATTAAGAAAAATTAATACCATTAATTAATTAACACCATACTACACTGTCTTAATGAATCTAACTTAGTGTCTCTTTTGTTTAACTGGCAATGACATAGATTAGAGTATGTTTTAAATGTTCATTGAATTTATTGAGTAATTGTGTGTTCTCTGTTTTTATTTTATTTTAAAAGTAAATTTGGGACCATTCTCCATTTAAAGGAAACAAGTCTCCTGAGAGCATGACTGATTCCAGGACTGGGCAGAGAAGGTTCAGGTCAAACCCAGAAAATCTTGTTATCTACAGAGAAAGGTAATGCTCAAAAATAATGGAACATGTCAAAAGACCATGGGAGCCTAATCTGGGAGAATATGTACACCAAATAAATAATGATATTAACATATTACAACCCCGATGATTAAAACAATAATGTAAATAAAAGCATCAATAGATAATTGAGTGATAGACAATCACTATTATCACTATTTGGCAAGTATCACAGTAGTAACTAATTCAAGCAAGAATTATCAATGGATGCAAAAACTGGCAGGTGAAACTTTGATGAGGAACAGGATGTTTACATGGCCCCAAAGTATCTCCCCACAGAATACTTACTAAGTACAAAGGAAGAATTGCAAAGGGGAAAATAGTAACTTTACAGTGGAGAATCCTGGCAAACACCGTCTTATGTATTAAGTGATCAGTGTTAGCATCACCAGTAATGGAAAAACTGACATCTGTGCTTCTTGATGTGATGCACAGCAAGAGACACAGCATCACTTATCTGATGATGCTGCCAAAGATGCAAAATCTGAATTTGGGGAAGGGAGGGCACATCAGATAAACCTGAACTGAAGGATATCTACAAAATAATTGACCTATACTCTTCAAAAACATCACTGTCATGAAGGACTAAAAAAGACTGAGAAACTGTTCCAGATTGAAGGAGAGTAAAGATACGATAATGCAATGTGTAATCCTGGACTGGATCCTTAAAAATTAATTTTCTATTTCTGGATAAGATATTATTAAGATAATGAGCAATGTTGAATAATGCCTGTTGATTAGAAAATAATACTACCTCACTGTTAATCTCCTGATTTTGACAATTGTATGGTAGCTGCGTAAAAGCATATCTTTGTTCTTAGGAATTACACACTGAAGTATTTAGGGGTAAAAGGGCAGCATGTCTGCAACTTACTCTCAAGTTTATACATAAAAGAAAGTGTGGCAAATATTAAAATTTGGGGAATTTTGCTGAAGAGTGCCCAGGAGTTCTTTGTATAACTTTTGAAACTTTTCGGTAAGTTTGGAATTATTACAAAATGAAATGTTATTCAAACCTAGTGGGTTCTCTTCCCTAAATATTATTACCTTTTAAAAAATGTGAGCCCTAGTTGTTTGTTTTTTTTTAAAGCATTCTTTGGGACCTTGATAGTACTTACTCCATATATATTTTTGGCATCCTCTTTGCGTTAGCATCTAAGGACATAGAGGAGAATTAAAAAAAAAAAATTTAGCCTTGCCCACGTGAAGTTTATAATCTAGTAGGGAAGACAACTCTGTACAAATAATTGCATAAATGCATTTATTATGTGATCCATTCTGGCAACAACACATATGCTTCACAAAGTCTCACTTATATGCAGACTGCATCACATTCCTTCCTTATGAAAATGCAGATGCAATCTTTTTCTTTCTGAATGTCCTTTCTGTCCCACAATAGAGCTACAACCATGGGAAGCCATCAGGAGTCCCCTCAACTGACTTTTTCTTTCACTGTGTTTCTGTCGGAGGGATAGGAATTAAAGAGGGCAATGGTGGTGGTTGTTATTTTCTAAGCTAAAATATTTTCTATCTTGAAAAGCAATAAAGTCTGCTGTAGAAGCAGGGCACTTTTTAAAACCTCCTGTTCATTACAGAGATATGCATCTAAGGAACTTCCAGCCATGTTCTGGGTGACTTTTTTTTTTTTTTTTGAAATTCCAACAAAAAAGAGTTTGTTACAGAGCTCACAAGGGCAGTTCTGAAAGCTCCATTAATTCTAATAATAATTTCCAATTAATTCATTAGTCACTTCCTGATATTCTGAAATCAAGAGTTTTGAAAGCTGTTACCTTTAACCTTGGTGAAATTTAAAATGCTATGGTTTTAACTGATTCAATCTAAGTTAACCTTTTAGCCATTTATAAAAATGCAAAACAGAAGTCTGGGCTCAGGTCTGAGATGGGTAATTTGCAATAATACTCTTCATTCGTGCTGTCTTTGGAATGATGAGTCCTGACACCCCCAGGGGATGTTAAGGATCTGGTGATAAATAGAATTAGCCCAGGTGCTTCTCCTGGCTGGGGGCCTGAGGCATGATAACAGAGGGGATATCAATAAGGCCATAATGGGAACACATCCAAAATTCTCCAGCTCAACCTGTCCAGTGTAATTATAGCTTCCTGGTGGAGAGGTGGGGAAGGAGGGGTAAGGAGCTGGGGGGTTGGAAAGGAGAGGTTTTCAGGAACTTCCCTTCTGCTGTCACTGATCTTGTTAACTGCTATGGTCATCAGTGGTCCCCTCCCGGCCCTGTGTCTGGGGTACATCTACTCTCTGCTCAGACATGGCCCCCTGCCATGGCTGTTGCACCCTCAGAGCTATTCTGGAGGCAGCCGGTGATGCCACCCCCTTGCCCCTGTCAGCCACTGCTCATAGTTTTTAGCTTTCAAATGCAGGTCTCTCCATTTTTAGAAAATTGGACACGGAAATACCTCAACCCACAGGCTAATAAATTGAGAAATAAGGCTGTGTTCTATAAAAAGATTTCCCAGAAAATCCTTCTGAAAACTGAGCTTTCCTGATAAGCAGGGGCAGATTTACTGTGACTCAGACAAAGCTCGTGCTAGAAGGTCCCTAGTTTGCAGAGTTTCTACCAAGGCCCCGGGAGGCTCCCCAACAATGTGTTTATATGGTCGCATGTTTGTTACAGATTTGCAAAGACAGTAGTTTAACTACAATTGGTTAAGGCTGTTGTCTCTCTACGTGGCAATGCCCCTACACCCCCATACCACTTTCCCCTGTGCTGGTGGTTTTGGGGTATCTAATAGCAACTTTAGATCCAGGTAAAGAAAAAATGAGTTGGATCTAAACTCATTTAGTCTGGGTATAGTGGGACATATTTATGTGGCTCAAATGCACTTTGGTGTATAGATTAGTTAGTGCTAGACACCCTGCTGTGGGAATGGCTCTCAGACACATCCCCCTGCCAGCCACGTGCTGACCCCTCAGACTCATGACAGGTAGGGGCGATGCTGACAGGTACGTGCATAACGGAGGAGGAACGTGTCAGAAGGAAGACTGGCTGGAAGAGGCTTTCCCCTCACCAAGGGCCTTGGCCCAGCAAGGCTCACTTTCTCCACCAACGAAAGCTGTACGCTTCTGTGTGTGGAGTTCTAGAAGCTTCTTTCTGCTCAAGGAGGCAGGGAAGTCCTTCGTGTGCAGTGAACATTGCCACTCCTTCACTGGAGCGAGGTGAAATTAACGCTGCCTCCGAGTCCCAGCTCTCAGCAGAGTCTCTGTGCTGGGCTGGTGACGACCACCACTCCCCTTCTCGAGGCTGTAGTAGACCCGCTTCTGAAAAACTATGTTTTTTGTTTTTGGGGTTTTTTAAAATACGTTTTTATTGAAGTATAGTCAGTTTACAATGTTGTGTCAGTTTCTGGTGAACAGCACAATGCTTCAGTCTCATAGAAACATACATACATTCGTTCCCATATTCTGCTTCACCATAGGTTACTACAAGATATTGAATATGGTTCCCTGTGCTGTACAGTATAAACCTGCTGTTTATCTATTTTATGAAAAACTGTGTTTTTGAAAGTGAAATATTTAAATATCTTGGAAGATTTCAGTATTAAGAAGGATTTCAGGGAGAATCTTCATATAAAATGGATACTTGGTTCCAAATAATTTTGTTCCAAGTTTTAGGGTTACAAATAATAGCTAATATACTTTGGACACTTGCTTCATGCCAGGCACTGTGTCAACTGTGTTTAACGTACATCACTGAATCTTCATATTAACCCAATGAGAGGGTCAGTTAAGGCTTATTGAGTAACTTGCTGAGGGCTTTCCTGTTCTAAAGTGGTAGGAGCAGACTTCAAAAGTTATGTTCTTTTGAGATTTAGGGATTGCTTCTTATTTAATGTAATTTTAAAAAATTATGATTTGACACAACATTGTAAAATGACTATAACTCAATTTAAAAATGTTTATATATAAAAATAAATAAATAAATAATAAATACATACATACATACCAAGACATGGAAGCAAAAAAAAATTATGTAAAACATGAGCATGTTTCTAGAGTCAAATCTATAAAAATATTCTATCCTTCTATCCTCCATGCTATTTCATCCTTCTCCCACAGGTAACCCCCTCTTTGTGGTTTACCTTTCCAAAATTTGTATACATATGTGTGTGTGTGTACATATATACACACACATATATGAAATATTCCCATATATACATATATAGTATATATAAATGTGGAACTTCTCATATACATATATATGTGTATATATATATGAGAATATCTTCCTAAATGGTAGCATCCTCTACATACTTTTCTCCACTTGGCTAAATTTGAAGAAAATAAAACCAAATAATGCACCTGAACCTAATTGTGTAGAGTGGAAGGCATAACCATACAGAAACTATTCCAAAGTGACTTAAAAACACAGTTATTTGACTGCCTTAATTACTTTGGAGGACACCAGGGAACCATCTGATTATTTTGAAAACTGGTAAATTAAAGAATCAAAAATTTATCATAACATTTTCAAAAGAAATGTACTTCAGATATTTAAATATGTATTAATTGCACAAACTGTTGATGAGAATTTTCTCTTAATAGAACTATTTCAGCTACTATAAAAAGAAATGATGGAATCAAAGGATAACCTCTTTGCAGCCTTTGCAACCTCTAATGAATTACTCTGCACAATGATCATCAACAGTTACTCACATCATAAAAAGGAGACAACTAGATATTACAGACCTCACAGCAGAAGCACATACCACCACCTATAAAGTAGTCTTGCCACCAACAAAAAATTAGTCAATCAATCAAGCCCGATTTTGATCAAGCCTCCTTATCTAACTCTCAGTTACAGAAAGAAGGGAAAGAGAACATGTTAAAGGACACGATGGCAATGCAATCAACAAATGAGGTCTTGGAGCATTCTACGGGAAAAACAACCTAGGGTTCTTTGACAAATAAATGGCAAGGAATAAAAAAAGAGAGAGAGAGATGAAAAGAAGAGCCCATAAATTAAAGGAAACTCAAGAGACAATCAGTTTTAGTGTATGTTATGTGGGTTCTGATTCTAAAAAACAAATGGTCAAAAAATATTTCTAGGACTATAGGGGAACTCATGGCAATTACTGAATGGATATTTGATGAGATTAATACCTTATTGCTCATTTTTTGATGTGTTGATATTGTAGGTTTTTTATTCTTTATAATTTAGACATACATTTTGAAATATTTATAGGGGAAAAATATTATAATATCTGGGATTTGCTCTAAAGTAATTCAGTGGAAGGAGGAGAGTGGCTGGGAAAACAGATGAAACAACATTTGCCTTGTATTGGCTTATGTGATCAGAGTGATGGGTACATAAGTTTGTTAAACTATTCTCCCTACTTTTGTATATGTTTGAAAATCTCCATGCAACAAAAATTTTTAAAAACTTAGAAATATCTCTTCTCAACACTGTGTTGATCCCATCTATCATGTGTGTATCTAGCAACTCACAAATATAACTTGGTTAATTTCCTCAGTTATGAAAAGTAAAATTTATCAATATTTCTGAGTAGTATATTAAAATCATTTCTTACACTTTGTAACAACTCTCCTCCCCTCTCTCTACTTTGTTTTGTTGAGCATGATTTGCCATCTTTCCAATTCAGATGTCACCGATTTTCCCTACTAAATCAGCCAAGAAAGCTGAGAGAGTCCTGAACAGATTCTCAACTCCTGAATCTTGGATAGGTGCTGCTAAGCTGAAAATATTTGGTAATAATAGATACCAGAAGTTTTGCTCTACTCCTGTTAAGGTGTTCTTCTTAGAGAGGCTTAACAATAATTATTTGACTGAGTGAAAATGGTCCTGTAAGAACTCTGGTGGCTATGGAGATGGGCTACCTAGATCCCCTTCCAGGAAGTGTTCTTTGCCCCTGATGGTGGAAGTACTTTCTGCAGACAGCTGTTGACCCCTTCAAGGATTGCTTCAGTTGTAGAGAGTTGCCTCCCCCAAGATTATTCCCTTACAGGGACAGCCCACATCCACTTTAGATTAGCCTGACTACTTTGAACCAATGCAGGACAACTCTAACAGGCCTGTTCAGCCCTAGAGTTCCCAGTGGGTGTCAGCTGGGACAACTGAGCCTGCAACACACTGGCCCTGATTTTCTGTCCACTCCTATTTCCTTTCTTTCCCTTCCACAGGTGTTGACCTCAAGGGCGCCCTCAGTACACATCCACACACTACGTTCTGTCTTGCAGCCTGCTCCCTGAAGAAACAAAATGGCAACAGGTAATGACACATTGAAATTCCTGGCTTTACCAGCAACTGAGCTGCTTCATTAAGGCCTTAATCATTTGTGTCTTTGACTAGTAGCACAAAACCCTGAGATTCCTCTTGAAAGCATTTCAAGTGGCCTATACTTAAAAAGAATTTGACTCTCTTTTTTTAGTGGTCTGTGGATATGAGCAACATAGTTTGTCCTGAGCATTAAGTAGCAGCTGGATCCGTGTCACAGATCCTAGACCTGGAAAGTGATCCCAGAGCAGAGTGAACCTTTCCTGGTTCTCTTCCTTGCAACTGTTTTCACCTTCAGGAGACAGATATCAACCCTTGGCAGGTGCTTCATTCAGCAGCTTGTGGATGTGGACCCCACAACACCACTGATGTAGCAATCCCTCTATTGGTGGTTCACCCTTAGGAGGAATTCTAGACTTCACATATACATTTATATATTATTCCACATTGCCCCAAATTTCACATTGAGTGACTCGAAGTGCAAATCATTGCAAGACTTATTGCAACTGCCATATTTTTCCTAAAACTGAGTTGTGAGACACTCCAGGAATCTGGGTTGTTAGCAACCAAGGATGTGAAATGCCATAGCTGGTCTGTTGAGTGTAGAGTGTCTACTGGTTTAATTTTAGTAAAGATGAAGATGTCTTTTGTGGCTTGTTCATTATTGTGGCCCCTTTTCACATAAGATCTTGTATTCCTCAACCATGAATTCAATTAATAAAGTTTCCAAGATCGGAGAAGAAATAATGTATTAATCTTGACCATGCTACTCATTTGCAGATGGTCTCAGATTTGATCTTTATATTACACCCAATGGGTTATTTTTTCAACAGCACCTTCCAGTAGGTCTACCTCACATGGTTTATTTAATCCTCACATGGAAGGATTAAATAAGGTACTGCAAGTAATGCCCTTGTTACAGAGCCTGGCACGTAGTGAGTGCTCAGTAAATACTGACTGGAAGCTGAATGCACCACGGTTAAACCACCCTGGTGTTGGAGTGCTTGAGGGTGAATGCCAGCTCTCCCACTCACTGTCTTTATGACCGTGGGCAAATAAGTTGACCTCCCTGTGCTTCAATGGTCTCATCTGAAAAACAGAGAAAATGATAGTCCCACCTCAGAAGGTTTTTGTAAGGATCCAAACGTTTCTGTCAGTGAACATTAGAAATCATTTGTTTGCATAAGTTAAAATGCAAATCACTCAAAATGTGCCTAAGCATTATTGAAATATTCACTTTTAGTATTAGAAGCAATTCTGGGGTAAAAAAAACTAACGTGATTAAAATGGCTTTATCAGAATATACACACAAAGAATTTAAGGTATTTATAATTCATATTGTACTAATTTTTATTGTTGCTGTTGTGTACAGTTAACATTTACCAGTTGCTTACCATGTCCCAGGCACTCTGCTGAGCACTTCCTAAGCATCGCCTCATGTAATCCTGTCAACTTTCCCCATAACGGATGAGGAAACTCAGATACAGAGGACGTAAGTGATTTGGCCAAGGATCAGCAGACTTGAACCACTCCAGACCTCTTACATCACTTTATTCTACATCTTACAATAGTCTAAAACTGTTAGTAACAAAAACGCATGTACAATAGAATGCTAAAAATAAATAAAGCCTCTGGGAAGGGGGCCAATAATTGAGACTGGGACCTGGGGTAAAATAGTTATTGCATCAAGCATTAATTTAGAGCTAAGCTTCCCAGCAACCAAGGCAAAACAGAATACACAATATGTCATACAGTATCTGATTTTTAAAAAAACAAGCCATGTTCTTCCTCCCCTCACACTGAACCTGGTGTCTACTCATTTAATCATCAATAAAATCTAGTAAACATCTACGTTTGCCAGACACTTCACAGTCCTTCAAAAGACAGGCTAGTTCCTGACATCAAACTCTCCGCTAAATTTACGGTGTGGTTTTTCATAGGACAGATGTGGGGTGACCTGTGGAACAATGTCTTCATGAGAACTGGTGCGGGAGCTGCATGACCACAGCCTCAGTGACCACTTTTGGTGTCAGCCCTCAGTAAAGGCAGGTAGTAGAGTATTCAGTCCGTGGATCCTGGTAAGGTTACGTACCCCAGGGCTCTTTGCACAATCACAAACTACTACGATCTGTTCAACTGAGAATAACCAATGACACCACTGTGTAAGATAGTGCATTACTTTATACTGAACTTGAATACGGACAAGGAATAGCAGGTCCAAGGATTTAACAATAAATTTTGGAAGAAATTTAAAAATTTTTAAATATTAAATTCTATCCATTGAGGTCATGTATTTTACTGAAAATTGGGGAAAACTAGGTTTCAGTTGAGGAACATTTTTTTTTTTAATAGAAGTATAGTCAGTTTACAATGTTGTGTCAATTTCTGGTGTACAGCACAATGTATCGGTCATACATGAATATACATATATTCATTTTCATATTCTTTTTCACCATGAGCTACTACAAGACACTGAATATAGTTCCCTGTGCAGTTGCGGAACATCCTGACACAGCCATAGAAGAGAAGTGGTCATAAGATGAGATTACAAGTGGGAGGATAGGGCTCCTTGATGCCTCCCTTGCTGTTCGTGGGAGTGTGACTGAAGTTTGGCAGTCAAAGCAGGGAACGAGGGTCTGGCCAAGCTGGAGGAGATGAGAGCTGGGGGCTTGCTGCCCTTCAAGACCCTGGCATGAGGGAGGGGCCGTCAGCGCCCAAAAGCCAGCCTCCTTCCATAGAAGGGAGTGGATGCCTTGCCATGCCGTCGTCTAGGTATTCTGTTTCTTACCCTGCCGTTGGGCCCAAAAGCAGCAAGCCAACGTGCTTTCTGTATTTCCAAGTCGGGGTAACTTAATGTAGCATTTTTCAAGCTTTGATCAGGAAAAATCTTTGCTGGCAGTGTATCTATAAGTGTCTCCAGAACAGTGTTCCTCATGACACATTGATTTAATGTAATGAGGTAAATAGGTAAATAAACTCTGGCCAATGTCCAAGATAAAGGGAATAATCCTTGTATTATGCTTTCATCTTGCTTTCAATTTTACATGCTCATTTCTCTTTAAACAAGGCTTTCTGATTCACTGCAACTCTTTGTGCAAAAAAGGTATATTTGCATTTCAAAGTCTTATCTTTCCCAAGAAAGCCAAGTTCTGAAAACACATTTTGCTGTGATAAAGAATTTTCTGAAATTATAAACCTAAACATAATGTACAATGAATTAAAAAGTTCCTTCTTACCATGGAATTAGCCACGAGAGACCCAAGATTTTTTTTATACAATCTTGTCTGTGGATCCACTGGGCAACTACTTAACCACCATGTTACGTAGTTATAATCCTGTGTTAAAGAAATACATATAGTTGTACATATATGGGTGGGCTCGTGGGTAATAACTGTAGGGTATCTGTCCTTCAGGAGTATTAACAGTTTTCCTCCATCTGGGTGACTGACAAATCGCTTCCTATGTACATTTCAATCTTGCCATCTGAAAAATGAAGGTGTCAGATTATAGTGTTTTTAATACTTCCCCAAAGATGAGAATCCCTGGAAGTAGTGGTTAAGAATTGAGATTTCTAAACCCTCTGGACTTCTAATTAAATAGAGTTGTTTGTTATTTTGTTTGCTTGCTTCTATGCTTGCTTGTTCATTTGTTTATTTTAAACAAAGACTCTTAAGTCCTTATCTCCAAGGAAGTTGATAACTTGATTAGATGACTCAGGGACTTTCCATGTCTGCCATTTCTGCAATTCTATGATTCACCAGAAGCTACTGTAGTTAATGCCTTGGGAAATGTCTTTCTTAGGTTCTCCCCAAAAAGGAGAGGCATTCAGATAAGTCTGTATGAAACAGATATCTACTTCTTAGAAGTCAAGAAGATAAGCCCCATGAGAAACAACAAACCCTAGTTATGCTGTGCCCATTAAAACTCTGAACACTTTTCCCAAAAGCTCTTCTGATGAAACAGATATTTACTTCTCATAAGTCAACAAGATGATAAGCCCCATGAGAAACAACAAACCCTAGTTATGTTGTGCTTATTAAAACTGTGAACACACTTCCTGTAACTCTTCTCTTAAGCTAGTGTCCCACACAGGGTCCTAGTGCCTGTCCTCCTCCTCAAACCTCAGATTGATAACTTTCAACATCCAGAATGGGTTGAGAACATCATAACTCTATAAATGCCTCTCTAGGTAAAGAGGGTGGTGACCTGTGGTCAAACCTCAAACTCCTACAAACACCAAATCTTGTCACTCACTCTTGCTTCTATGGAAGCCAGTTGGTCCCTCTGAGATGGACCTAATCATTTCTGGGAACTGGTTTTCCAACAGTTCTTTGAGATAGAAGACAAAAAGCTAAAATTTCCTGTAATTTTTAGCTTCTCTAAAAGAAAATCTATAGGAGATCTTCCAAACACAATCATTTCAATTTTACTTTTTAAAATTTAAGTTTCACCTGCCCCCATCCAAATCAGTGATTTATGTGGGGATGAAAGCAGCATCACATTCTGTTCCCAAAAGACTTTGGAATCTCTTTCTCTGAACATCTTTAAGAACAGTGTTGATCAGTGTGAGAGAAAAGAACTGATACTGGGTAAAAGAAATACAGATATAAGTCTGATGAGATTAAGTAAAAATCCTAAAGTCTTGAATCTGAAATAGAAGTATCAGTTTGAACTCATGATATATTTTATCTTAAAAAAAAAAAAAAAGTATTTGCTAGCTCTGTCCATGGAGAAGGCTTAAAAGCAAATTAACTAACCAAGTAGAATAACGACACACAGTACACAGATTGTGATGTTTCGATTCTATTTTCCACCAAAAGGAACAAGGGCTGCTTGAAGAAGTGAATGGTTCCAAATCTGGGGCAGATAATTACAAGATGAATTTGATTGTGTGGGCTTATGCATACTAAAAAGCAAGGAAGTGGGGAGGGTATAGCTCAGTGGTAGAGTGTGTGCCAGCATGCACAAGGTCCTGGGTTCAATCCCCAGTACCTCCATTAAAATAAATAAATAAAAACCTGATTACCTACCCCCTCAGAAAAAAAAAAAAAGCAAAAAAACCCCCAATTTTTTAAAAAAAGCAAGGAAACTATCAAAGACCACTAGGGTTGTATCAGAAGGACTCAGGAACTAACTTAAAAGAGGAACCTACTAGTCAAAAATGGGACAATTTGAACACTATTAAGAGTAATCACTGTAATATATTGAAACTGCCAAAAATATTAAAAATCCATGAATTCTCATTGGTGTTTAAATTTTCATTGGTCAAAAAAAAATGCACCGGTCATATTTGGAGGATCCTAGGGAACCAACTCATTCTTTTGAACATTGGTAAAAATAAAGGAAAAGAATCAAGCACTTAGCCTCTTTCCTATATGATCTGTATTTCAGCCAATTAGTATATCAGGAGAAGTTTCTCTTTATAGAGTATTTCAGCTAAATACATTATAAAGAAATAATATAATTTGACTATCGCCCATTTACATTTGCTAATGGACCTATATAATAATCATCGATTGTTGCTAATATCACAAAAAATAAACAGCCAGACTTTATGCATCTCCTGATGGAAATGTACACCATCTAGGAAGTATTCTTGCCAAAAAATTCAAATTGGAATCCGATTAAGTCTCTAGATTTAACCATGAATTTACAGGATATGTAGGGGTCAGAGAAAGATGAAATCAGGAAAATACAGACTGTATGGAAAACTCTATAACACTGACCCGGTTTCCTCAATGAATAAATTGCAAGGAAAAGAAAAAAAAGGAAGGAAGGTGACTTTTAGGTTAAAATAGGCTTAAACATATCAACTGTTCAGAACATAGATTTCTTTTGATCCTCATTCTCACTAAAAATAGCAAACAATTATGATACAACCAGGCAATTTGAACACAGGCTGGATATATAATGATACTAAGGACTATTAATTTTTAAAAAGTGTAGAAATGGTTCTGTTTACATTAAAAAATAATTCTTATATTTTAAATATTCATATCTATTTATGGGGAAATGATACAATGCCTGATATTTGCTTCACAGTGATCTAGTTTGAGGGGAATAAAGGGTACAGAGGAAACTAGATGGGTTAGGAGCTGATCACTGTTAAGCTGGAGACGATGGTTACACGGGGGTTCATTATGCTCTTCTCTCTACTGATGTGTACAGCAAAATTTCCCCATAATAATAACAAAAATTGGTCATTCCAAGAGATAGGACTGATCGTTCCCTCTGTTGGAAGGATTCACCTTGCACGTTCTTGAAGGTGGCCAAAGTCACCCTTTGTTCTCATTCCTGTGGTTTGAGCTCTGCATGGACATGGCAGAAGCGGGATGACCCTGCTCTGCCCCTTATATCGTATCAAGGTGTTTCAAGGGAAGTGATTTGAATAAATATTAAAAAGCAACATGTTCTAACATCTAGTTATTGCACAGTTACTTGAGGTGGGGGTGGGAAGCCACAGAAGATCACAGTATCAGGCAGCAGAACACATTTTTCCCCCAAATTCAAACCATCTTCACGTGTCCTTCTGAGGCCAGAAAGACAATCCTGGGCTGTTGGCCAGCCCCTTCCTTTTCTCAGGAGGGTCCTCTTTCCCCTCAGTTCTTTATAAAGAATGGAGAAGAGCAGGAAAACCCTGGAAAACATTATGCATCTTTGGCAAAAATAAGATGAAAACATACTGTGTCAATTTCTCACAGACCTGGTAGTCAGACCCTCATTTTATTTTTAGATATGTGGGAGAATCTTTTGTTAAATAGATACTCAGCCTAGCACAGCGGGGAGAAAACAGGATACACTGTAGCTAGGTTGTAAATAGACTTACCCCTTGGGTCATGGCGCCTTACGTCCTGATGCCCTGCCCAACAATGGAATGGCAGGGCCAGTATGCTAGATCTCAGAGGTGTTCAAAATTTCCTTCATGCAACCCTGGAATTCCTTATGTGCACAGACTAAATAAAAACAAAACCAAATTCATGACAAATGACTTTCTTAAAAACTTGAAATTGAAGAAGCATTTTTCTGAACAGAAAGAGTAACAGATCCAAACAAAGCCACCCAAATTGTTTTCCTTGAACGCTGAGCATCGTATCTTTGTTCCGCACACTTATTCCTCATCCATGGTGCCCTTTTCATTAATTTGTTTGGGGATTTAAACCCAATATGATTTCCATCCTTTCCATAAAACCTTCAGTCTCTCCTGAGAACCAAGATCTGGGCTGAAGAATTTGCAGTTAGAGACAAAAGTGAGTTAATACCAGGCAAAAATTACTGAGTAAGGCATGCTGAACCTCCTTCAGGACTTCTTTCTTGTAATGCTGACATGACTTTCTGAGGTAGCTGCTCTTATTTCCTTCATTTCACAGCTGAAGAAACTGAAGCTTCAAGGGGTTACAACTAGTAAGAGGTTGAGCTATGACTTGAACAGATTTCTGTTTTACTCCAAAGCTCAAGCCTATAATCACTGTGATAAGCCTCTTTTACCAGAAAGCTTTGGAAGGGACTTAGATATTTTTGTTAAAGGTAGCAGAACTTTGTAGGGGAAGATGCCAAGGTAGCAAGACATAGTAAGAAAGGGTGCAGGCTGCTGAGTATGGCTGTGCATACTGTGCACCACACAACTCCAGGGGGCGCCATTCACACTATAGTGTATGGGAATGGTGCCCTTGAAGTTGTGCTGGTCACCTCCTGTGTTTCCGTATGCCTTTAATGGGCATGAACCTTGAAATTTAAATAAGCTCCTATGATCTTTGACCTTCATTTCTCTAAGCTTTAACTTCATCACGAGCAAACTGAGGCTGCCAATAAATGCAGAACAGGCAACACTGCTAAGATGACTGCTACCCCAGTGACTATTAGAATGGTTATGGATACACAGTTTACGAGCACTGTACCTAGAAAGCAGCTTCTCCCATTGTGCTCTTCCTGGAGGTACAAGCTCACTTTGAATTGAGTTTGGCCAAATGCAAGTCAGTCTCCTTCTCTTCCTTCTGAACCTCTAAATGGAGAAGTGCCAAGAGCTCAGTCTTTGGGAATCTTCTCTACCTACACTCATTCTCAAGGTGACTTCATCCAGGCCCATGGCTCAAATGCCATCCAAAGGTGATAATTTTTTTTAACTGAAATATAGTCAATTTACAATGTGTTAATTTCTGGTGTACAGTATAGTGATTCAATTATATACGTGTGTGTGTGTGTGTGTGTTTGCGTGTGTGTGTATTCCTTTTCATATTCTTTTTCATTGTAGGCTATTACAAGGTATTGAATATAGTTCCCTGGGCTATACTATAGGACTTTGTTCTTTATCTATTTTATATACAGTAGTTTCTATCTGCAAATCAAGAACTTTCAGTTTATCCCTCTGCCCCCTCCTTCTTTACCCCTAGTAACCATAAGTTTGTTTTCTATGTCTGAGTCTGTTTCTGTTTTGTAAATAAGTTCATTTGTCATTTTTTTAGATTCCACATATAAGTGATATAATATGGTATTTTTCTTTCTTTTTCTGGTTTACTTCACTTAGTATGACAATCTTCAGGTCCATCCATGTTGCTGCAAATGCTATTATTTTGTTCTTTTTATGGCTAAGTAGTAGTCCATTGTATATATATATACTGCAACTTCTTTATTCAGTCATCTATCAATGGACATTTAGGTTTCTTCCATATCTTGACTATTATAAATAGTGCCCCTATGAACATTGAGGTGCAGGTATCTTTCTGAATCAGAGTTTCCTCCAGATATATGCCCAGGAGTGGGATTGCTAGATCGTATGGTAAGCAAAGATGATAACTCTTAAATGTTATCTCCAGCCATTTCCTCTCCCTGAGCTTCTGCTCCTGTGTCCATCTTGGCATCCCCACTTGGACATCTAATAGGCCCCTGAAACTAACATAATTTAAGATATCCATAGAAGCAACAAAACCAAAAATAAACAGTGAGACTACATCAAAGTAAAAAGGTGCACAGCAAGAGAAATGATCAACAAAATGAAAAGGCAACCAATGTAATGGGAGAAAATATTTTCAAAATACATCATATCTGGTAAGGTGTTAATACAGGGACTATAAGCAGAAATCATGTAACTTAATAGTAAAAAATAAAAATTTGATTAAAAATGGGCAAAGGACCTGTGCAGACATTTTTCCAAAGAAGACATACAGATGGCCAACAGGGACAAGAATATATGCTTGACAGCACTAATCATCAGGGAAATGCAAATCAAAACCACAGTGAGTTACTACCTCACACCTGTTAGAATGGCTGTCATCAAAAAGACAATGGATAAGTGCTGCTGAGGATGTGGAGAGAAGGGAATCCTGGCATGTCGTTGGTGGGAATGTAAATTGGCACAGCCATTTGTACCAAAACAGTGTGGTATTTCCTCAGAAAATTGAAATAGAAGTACCATGTGATCCAACAATCCCATTTCTGAGTATATATCCAAAGGAAAGGAAATTACCATTTCAAAGAGCTGTCTGCACCCCGTGTTCATTGCAGCATTATTACAATAGCCAAGACCTGGAGGTAGCCTAACACTGTTCATCAGTGGATGAATGGTTAAAGATAGTGTGATACACACACACACACGAATATTATTCAACCATAAAAAGAAGGAAATCCTGCCATTTGCTACAACATGGATGAAACTTGAGGGCATTGTGCTAAGTGAAATAAGTCAGATAGAAGACATAATGTATATTCTTAAATGTAGAATCTTAAAAAATCTGAAGTCATAAGAACAGTAAATTGGTGGTTCTTGAGATGGGGGTGTGGGGTGTGGGGCGAAAGTGGTCAAAGGCACACACGTTCGGTTGTAAGATGAGTACGTTCTGGGGATATAATGTAAGCCTGGTGATTCAAGGTAATAGTACTTGGACGTTGCTAAGAGTAGATTTTACACACACAAAAAGGGAACTGTGAGTTGATGGGTATGTTAACCAACCTTACTGCAGCAATCATTTTGTAATACATACGTGTCTCAAATCATCATGCTGTACACCTTAATCTTACACGTGTTAAATCTCAATTATATCTCAGTAAGGCTGGAAAAGACATAAACTCTGTCAAGTTGAAAAAAAAAAACAGATGCCCAGAATGGAACCCGTGCTTTCTACCCCTAACCTGCTCTTCCCTAATCCTGTAAGTCACCACCATTCACCCAGCTGCTCAAATCAATAGCAAGTCTTCCAGATGGTGACCTTCCACATTTTTCCTTATTGTAACCTGTTCTCCCTACTTCCACATGCTGTGTGTGTCTGTGTGTGTGTCTGTGTGTATGTCTGTTGATGGGTTCCATGTGTTACATTTGTTATTCAGGAAGAGAAACTGACTTGTCTTTCAGTATGTGGGTTTCAGTTTTCCTTTGATAGCAGTGTCTTCAGGGGTGGGTCCTAATGACCAAACTGCTTTTGTTGCTCTTAATCTCAGACCAAAACAATCTTAGTCCTGCCTTGACCACAAGCATCTTGAAGGAGTTTGGCTCTACTTTCTACTTCCTTCCAAGTCACTAACTATTCCATCCTCTACATTCTCACCCATGCACCACTCTGCTGACATTGCTCTTGATAAGGCCACCAGTAAGCTCCTAATGGCCAAATCCAAAGAATTGTCTGTAGACCTAATCATACTGGACCTTTCCAGTGGTCAGAAACTGCTGATCTTTCCTGCCCCTGTGCGCCCCATGGCCCCTGCACCCTGCATTGCTCCCACTGCTCCAGCTAAAAGGTGTCAGATTTCTTTGGTGACTCTCCTTCAGAGTCTACCTTTAATCCTCTGAGAGTCTATACCAGTGGTTCTTAACCTTCTCTTTTTCAAGAATGCCTTTGATATATGTTGAAAGCTATGGGACACTCTTCCCTGAAAAAAAAAATTACCTATATTCTTGGATACACAATATTTTAAGTAATTCCAAGTAACTTCACCCTGAAGCCAAGTTAGAGCCTCTACTCTCCTTTCTCAGTGTGGGGGATGCCAACCATTCCCCCGTCTTCAAGGGTCACCCATACATGGATGGTTTTCAAGTGTGTAACTGGAGCAGCAACCGTTCTCCAAAACCTTAATCTCACATCCCCAATTTCCAACTAAAACATCTCTGTTTATCACAAGGGACTTTATGCTCAGTGGACCCCCAAACTTGCCTGAGCATCTGGCAGCCCCTGTCTGATTTTTCCTCCAGGTAGATGAGATCATCACTCATCCCAGTCACCGAAAAGGAGCCTGCTCTTCCTCTCCCTCCTCTTACAACTTCCTAGGGTCCAGCCCTTCTCATCTCTTACTTGGATTTACTGGAGGAGCCTTCTGTTCTGCCTGTTTCTCACGTTGACTTCTTCAAATCCACCCCACCACCCTGCAGTGACTTACCTTTATCGCCCCCCTGCATTGCTCCCAAATGTGTTTCCAAGAACACAAGGTCTGTGTGATGTAATTGGTGTTATAGGAACAAAAAAGCTTGTATGATTAATTAATTTGGAGAAAAGGGTGAAAATTATTTAGGTTCAGTTACTTCATTATGGTATAACATTTTGGAGATCTAACCCGGAGGGTGTAAAATAAAGCTTTTGTCAAATTTTTTGGCAACAAAAGCCTGGTGTTCTTTGGATTATATTTTGGTCTACGAGTTGAAATTTAATTTCCTTGTCTGTCTTTTCTTCCAATTTCCAGCTGCTATTCTCAATAATGTAGACAATGGGAGGCCAGCAGTGTGGTACTCTGGATTCAGGAAAACCAAGGTTTAAATTTCAGCAAAGGACTTTTGGTGGAATTGTTTAATCTCTCAGAACGTGGCCTGCCTGGTCTTCCTGCATCCCGCACGAGGCTGACCTCTGCAGACCATATCAGCCCAGCAACCCTGCCCTCTGGCTATCATTTGGGTTTGGCCAATGGAAAGCAGTGGTGGGAGCCCAGTGGGTGGGAGCAGTGGAAGAAGAGAGAGCAGGGTATTCAGCTCCCACCCCCACTTCCCTGCCCTATTGCAATGTGGTGTTTTGACCCTCTGACCATCTCCAGGCTCCAGCTCTCTCACCTCTGGGTAAATCTCTCCCTCCCCCTGCCCTTTAGACTGAGGGGTGATGATGGCTTCCAGCTGTTGCTAATCCCTAGAGGCTTCCTCATGCTGGTTGGTTCCTTTCACTCGGTTCACACCTCTGTGAATAGTCCATTCCTAGACCCTCTTCAGTGAACCCCCACGAGTATACCACCTGCTTCCTGCTGGGTCCCTGACGGTACAGAACTTTAGTCTCCTTACAGAACGGGGACAATAACACCCACCTCATGGGGCTGTTGAGAGCATTCAGTGAAAGTTCATGAGTGTGTGAAGTCCCAGCACCGTGCCTGGCACAGGGCAATGCTCCCCAAATAGGCGATGACTTCCCTGGTCCTGCTCCCTTCTGCCTGCCCCCCAGATAGTCGCACACACAGAAATCTTCCTGCCCCCTTGCCAGTGACCCAGGCTGGGATGGGTAAAGGGGAATAGTGCCAAGCCCAGTCTGAAAATGCAAAGCTGCCACTGGGACCAGGCTCCTGTCAGCAGCCACAGAACAGGGCTGACCTGCAGGTCTCGTGACAGGGCCCTGGAACAGAGGGTCCTAACAAGAACTGGAACAGCGAGGGTCAGGGTGTCTACGTGCACAGCATTCCTCTCGGAAGAAAGCTGCTTCTGTAATGGACCCAGATGGTCTGCACCCCAACACTGGCCAATTGTTTCCCAAGGAGGAAATCCTTCCAGTTCCCAATCTACTCTCCGTCCCCCCAGCAAAGAAATCCAGTGGCCTGGAATGGGGGGTGCTATCTGGAAGAGGGGGGTCACTTAAACAAGGTTTTCAGTACACGTCCCAACAGACATAAATTGGGAAAAAATTAAAGAAAGTTTAATGGAAATAATATGTTAGAGAATATTTAGTGAGTCTGCAGGTAGGTGAACTGTTTGTTGATAATCATTTGAAATGTATTCACGCTGAGCCCTCGTAAAGGAAATTCGTGTATTTGGGTGTGTTGAGCAAGACAAGCCCAGCTTGCGGCATGTAATCAAAATGCAATTTCATTTTTCTCTACTGCCCTTTTAAGTGGATTCAGTGGGAGAAATTCTTCCCGTATCTCTTGAAAACTCAGGGAGTCTGATCACTCTCAGAGTCTATAGAACATAGTCAGAAAAAAATTCAGAAATAAAACCATCCAGTACATTATGCAACATTCAAACTTTACTCAAAGGTATGTCTTCACCCCTCCTTGCCCCCCCCCCCCCCCCCCCCCCCGTCCCAGGAGCACTCCAGGAGAAACATTCTCTACCAGGATTGCAGTCTGCCCTGCGGCCGAGGTGCCAGCTGCAGGAGCTCTGAGCGCTTTCAACACCCCGGAACCCTAGAGATCTCAAATAGAAAATTTCTCCTGGCATCAGCAGGCCCCGTCATTGATCTATCACAAGACAACATGACTAGGGAGAATGGCTCCAATGCCAACATGAGGATGCAGAAACAAAAACGGAGCAAGGACAGGAGGTGGGCTCTGCATGGAGGGTAAGCAAGGAAGGTCCCATGGCCCTCTTTCCCTGTGGCTCTTTGCCTTCCCAAAGTGGGGCCAAGTGTCCTGGGGACCCTGAGGCTATCTCGGGGATGAGGAGGATCTGGCTTGGATCACACAGGATGCCCTAATTTCAAGCAGCCCACCAGTAGGAGAATGGGGGTTTTAACTCTCGACAACCCAGAGTCAATGCAAGCCTAGGGGTTGGAGTTAAAAAGGAGAAGGTGTCACAGGGCAGCTATCAGATTAAATTCCTCTGTCCTCCAGGCCACTCTCCAGGACTCCACGGCATGCTGACAGGCCGAGGCATAGCTCCAGAAGTTTATTTGGACACCTGCAGATTTGCAAAGACAGTGAAACTGCAAGTCTAAGCAAAGCTCCCTGGGTCAGGTGAAGACACAGGTAGGTCATGAATGGCATCCAAACACCTGGGCTAGAGCTCTTTGGAAGACGGGCTGTGGAGGAAGCCCTGGGCCAAGGCTGACCTGAGTATTTTTTCTAGACCTAAGGTGAGAGGGTCACGGCTGCATCATTTGACGCCACCCCTTTCAACCTCCCTCCCCAAGCACAGACTAAATACCTGGAGCCCCTAGTGTGGCAGGCAGGAGAAGGGCGCCTCCGAGATGTCCACGTCTTAATCCCCCAGATCTGAGAATACGTTACCTCACATGGCAAAAGGGCTTTATGGGTGTGATTCACTTAAAGGTCTTAAATTGGGGAGATTATTTCAGATAATCCAGGTGGATGGCCCAGTGTTATCACACTGGTCCTTACAGGAGGGAGGCAGGAGTGTCAGAGAAGAAGATGTAACCACAGAAGCAGAGGGGGGAGCGATGCAGTTGCTGGCTTTGAAGATGAAAGGAGGTCACGGGTCAGGACTGTGGGCAGCCTCTGGAAGCTAGAAAGACAAGGATTTTCCCCTGCAGCCTCCAGGAGGAATACAGCCCTGACAACACCTTGACTTTAGCCTAGTGAAACTGATCTCAGACCTTTGACGTCCAGAACTATAATATAATTTGTATTGTTTTAAGCCACTATGTTTCTACTAAATAAATAAATCGTTACAGCAGCAACATGGGAGACTAATACATGTGGCAAGACAACATTGAGATGGTTCTTTCAGGCTCCTAAAGCCCCAGTTAAAAATACTCCTTTTCCCCACCCCACCTGAGTCCAGGTACCATTTTACTGCAGAAGATCCCACTTCCAAATCCAGAAGCTTCAGGACTATGCATATCCTAACCTCAGTCACTACTGGGGACACCATACGGTGTCTCGGTGCTGGTCATAGCTGTCCCTCTTCATGGGCTGATACCTACTTCTGGAGTGGATGTGTTTTGATATGAGGAAGGGTCCCCTTTTGGAGAAAAAGCCCCTGATGGAGGATTCTCCTTCATCAGTGATGACATTAGTTAAAAGACCATGCTGAGTCAGAGGGTGGTAGTGGGAATAACGGCCAGTCCACATAATTTCTGTATGAGAAACATCAGCAAGTGCTAAACAGTATTCTCGTTTCCCTGGAGGAAGAGACTAGAAACTGGAAATACTGGGGATAAAAATATGCCCCAGCCTGATACTAATACTGAATGTTAATATTATTAGACCTACCTATGTATTACAATTCACTTTATTATACAACTTTTAGTTTTCTCTCAAGTTAATAATTGTCTTGGTTTTGTTTGGTTGGTTTTCTAGGTAACCATCAATTTTAAATTTTCAAACACTGGTGTTGAAGTATACATCTCCTCTTGAGATGGTCAAACACATGAGGCAATTTACGTGCTTTATTTTTCCTTGGTTACATCTCCCCTGAGTCCCTCCAGCCTCCCACTCCCCTCTGTAGGCTGACTGCAAGAGCTCTTCTGCTGGATTAGCTCTGCTTTGGGGAAAAGAGTATAGATTGGCTGAGAGGTAGCCTAAGAAGAGACTATAGCCCCAGGCTTCATGTAAGGAACATTCTCGGTCATATTTTTGAACTGGTAGTGTGTCAAGTAAATTTGACTAGGATGACAGGCAGGATCTCAAAGTGAACACAGACCTGAGAAGAAGAAGCTGTTAATGGTGCCTGGCAGTAGATCTGGCCCCTACAAAGGAGCTCGAGGCCGCACCAGTCCTTGGCCAGTCACCCCAGAGGGGCAAGTGTAGTAGGGACTTTGGCCCAAGAAGGGAGCCTCAGTACCAACTGCATTCCCGACACCGGATAAAGAAATGGGGATTGTGGATGAAAAATGATGCTGTCGTGTTGAATAATTTTTCCCCTAGTTTCCTAATTTCTTTGCCAATTGTTCTAGAGCACATGTTCTCAAATGAGGGTGACAAAAATTTTAGATGTTACGATGGTTCATGGCCCTCCAGGAGACCACAGTACAGAAACAGATGTACAGTGTATCTGGGACACTAAAATTTTATGGGGAGAAGGGTTACCTGGAAAATTCATCAAAAATTCCTTAGGAGGGAAGTAGCCAAAAAAGAGGCTGAGAAATGCTGCTCTAGAAATAGTTAGTTTTGATTATTGGTCTCTTCATAATGTACTTCTTCATATATTTTATTTGGTAATTAAAATTTGAGGCAACTGGAAAAGTGAATTGGTTTCTGTTATGTTCATGGTTGGAAAAATAATTCCTACAAAGCCAGCATCATACCAGGACCCGTTAGTAGTCATGGCCCAGGGAGTGAAGGTAGAAACAAGGAACCCAGGGTGACCTATTAGTAATTATCCAGGTTTGTAAAAACTCGAGAGTGGGGCAACACCTTGTATATGAAAGTCACCCAGTTACAAGAGAGGAGCAGGATGCACTTGCTCCCAGGACTGACTTGGTGATGAGACAACTTGCTGTTACAGCAGTCGCCTGGACTAACATCCTAGTGCTAAGGAACGGACCCCTTCTATTTTAAGATTGCATTCTGTGGGTGTGCCCTCAAGGACCCTAATAATCAACTATTCTGCCACCTTTAAAAATATTATAGTCAAATTGTTTGAGAATAATTCAAATAGCCTTGCTATCAGAAGCAAACTTGGGAGCCCTGGGGGAAAGCACTGGGTAGCTTGAATCCCTTAATTGTTAGAGCAGAAAGAGGTCAAACTGTGCTTAAACCACAGATCCAGCATCTGGGTTGGGATCGACTGACATGAAGAGTGAGATTTAAGTGGCCCCAGCTGAATGACTATTGTTTTACGTGATGAATGCTTTTAAAGGATAGAGCCCGCAAAGGGAAGCTCCCAATTCTCATTCTCAGATTATTTCAAATTCCAAATGCACAGGATCGGTATGTGTCGAGCCCTCTTAAATTTTTGCACTGCCTGTGAGGTGAACTGGGTAAAAATAATTAGTCTTTCTACCCCATCTTGCCTCCCTCCACCCCCAGCTCAGCCTTGATTCTATCACCTGGGCTGGGGCAGGAGCCTCGCAGAAGGCTGGGCTTCCCTGGAGTGCTCGCAGCTGAAGTCACCGCGTCCCTGTGCGTGTTTTCTGAGGGAGAATGACACGTGAGTACACCAGTGGCGGTCTCCATACACGCAGGCCTGTGGGCAGTCGGAAAAACAGACTCTGCCATGTAACTTTTTAAATGATTAACTGGTAATACTTGATGTCCACGAAGCCAGACGGCCCGGTGGGGTGAACGCTAATATGCATGGAAAGGTCAAGCAGGCCCAGTACTTGCTGGCCCCAGAGGAATCTGATCTCCCAGCAGATAGAACTGTGATTTCACACCTGGATTTAGCAAAGTGGAAGAGGTTTCAGTGGTGACCTGGGACAAAGCCCGAATGGAGTGGGTTGAAAGGAGAATGGGAGGAGAGGGAATTGCAGACAATGAGAACTGACTACTTCTTTAAGAATTTTGATGCAAAATGAGTAAAGAAATGGGATAGCAGTTGGAGCAGAGGAAGTGAAAGTTGGGATCAGGAGAAGATGAAAAATGGAAGAGAGAATGGTATAGCTGTATGCTCATGGAGAATAGAGGGGGCAGACTGACCATGTCAGAGGTGGATGGAAGGCTTCAATAGAGCTGAAAGATTGTTGAGTTGGGATATTAGAGGCAGAAAGTTGGAAAGTTACAGTTGAGATGATGAAGAGCCTGGACTCTATCTTAAAGCCACAGAAAAGTCTTCTGTAGAGCGATGATCTTACTGCCAGAGTGAGGGCTCCTTATTAAATTATGCCAAGAAGGCTTCTAGTTTCCTGGAGGACCATGAAGGTGAGAGCCATGCTGTCTGAATGGTTGAGTAGCAAGGCTGGAACACCAGGTCCCCAAGGACCTGTGAAACAGCCACAGTGTCAGCCCTGGGCTGCCTATTTTCAGGACTTCTCTGAAGGAGAGAACAATCTCCTCTCTCACTTAGGTTACTGTTATTTTGGTTCTTAGTTCTTGGTAGTTGAACCTAATTCTAATTAATATATAGTAATTTCTTAAAAAGCCCATGTAGCAAAATTATAAAATCATATTATTAGATAAAATAATAAAAGTAATAAGTAGTGAGAAAGAAGGGCAGTACCTGATAATAAAAGGAACAATTCCTCCTCCACAAAAAATAGTCAACTTAAATGCATTTATTAACATAGTATGTTATATAAATATGTGTATATATTTAAATAGACTTCATTTTTAGAGCAGTTTTAGGTTCGTGGAAAAACTGAAAGATACACAGATTTCCCATTTACCCCTCTACCGCCACACATGCAGAGTGTCCGCCATTATCAACATCCTTCACCAAAGTGGTACATTTGTTCCAATCAATGAACATACATTGAGGCATCATTATCACCCAGAGCCCATAGTTTACATTAGGATTCATTCTTGGTGTTGTACATCCTATGGCTTTGGACAAATGTATAATGAAACATACCCACCCTTATAGTGTCATGCAGAAGAATTTCACTGCCCTAAAAATTCTCTGTGCTCCACCTGTACACCCCTCCCTCCCTCCCCACTAACCCTTGGCAACCACTGATTATTGTACTATCTCCATAGTTTTGCCTTTTTCAGAATATCACGTAGTTGGAATCATGCAGTATGTAGCCTTTTCAGACTGAGCTCTTTCGCTTAGTAATATGCACTTGAGTTTGCTTGATGTCTTTTCATGGCTTAATAGCTCATTTCATTTTAACAATGAATAATTTCCCATTGTCTGGATGTACCGCAATTTATTCATTTTCCTACTAAAGAACATCTTGGTTGTTTCCAGGTTTTGGTAGCTATGAATAAAGCTGCTATAATATCCATAAGCAGTTTTTTTGTCTAAACACAAGTTTTAACACCTTTGGGTAAATACCAAGGAGTGTGACTGCTGGATATTATGGTAGGAGAATGCTTGTTAAAAAAAAAAAACGCTCAAACTGTCTTCCAAAGTGGCTCTGCCATTTTGCATTTCTGCCAACAATGAATGAGAGTTCCTGTTGTTCCACATCCTCACCAGCATGTGGTGTGGTCAGTATTCTGGATTTGGGTAATTCTAATAGATGTGTACTGGTATCCCTTTGTTGTTTTAATTTGCATTTCCCCAGTGACATATGAAATGGTTGCCATCTGTATATCTTCTTTGGTGAGGTGTCTGTTAAGGTCTTTGGCCCATTTAAAAATCTAGTTGTTTTGTGTTCTCATTGCTGAGTTTTAAAAGTTCTTTTAAACTTGTATATTTTGGATAACAGTCCTCTACCAGAGTGTATTTTGCAAAGACTTTCTCCCAGCCTGTGGCTTATCTTTTCATTCTTTTAGCAGTGTCTTTCACAGAGAAGAAATTTTTAATTTTAATGAAGTCCAGCTTATCAGTTCTTTCTTTCATGGATTGCACCTTTAATGTTGCATCAGAAAAGTCATCCCCAAACCTAAGATGATCTATGTTTTCTCCTATGTTATCTTCTAAGAGTTTCACAGTTTCATATTTTACATTTAGGTCTGTGATCTATATTGAGTTAATTCTCATGAAAAGTCTAAGGTCTGAGTCTAGATTCTTCCATTTTATTTTGCTTTATTTGGATGTCCAATTGTTCCAGTACCATTTGCTGAAAATACTATCTTTGTTTCATTGTTTTGCCCTTGCTCCTTAGTCAAAGATCAGTTGACTGTATTTATGGGGGTCTATATTTGGGCTCTTTATTCTGTTCCTTTGATCTCTTTCTCTATTTTTTTTAACCAATACCACACTGACATGATTGCTATAGCTTGATTGTCTGTCTCGAAGTTGGGTACTGTCAGTCCTCCAACTTTGTTCTTCTCTTTCAATATTGTGTATGTTGTATTTTAATATGATCCTGTCTATATTCCTAATATAGTCCTATCTACTCCTGTCCATACTCCTGTGATAGCTCAAGTGAACTAAAAATTAGTACTAAATGGAGTATAAGTATCTAAAAAGTGACCATGTGTTATGTCCTACCGCTTATTCTTAGTTGCAGACAACAGCACCTACTCTAACTAATTTAAGCAGAAAAGAACTAATAAAATATTAGGTATGTCCATGATTCCCCAGGTGGGCCAGAGAGCTGGGCTTGTATGCCATGTGGCCAGCACTGAAGTGGTGTATACCACCATACAACAACAAAAAATGCCTAACCTCATCACAGACAGCCCCAGCAGAAACTTTACTGCCATCACCTCTGCCACCTGCACTCTACACTTTTGACAGTAGGGGGCAGATGCCAGTCAGTGCTCCCCGAATGAGACTCATGTCTAGAGCAGAATGTCCGCTTGGTGGGATGTAGTTAAATACGTCTCTCCATACTCAAAAAGCCACCAGCCCAGACAGTTTTACAGATAAGCTCTCCCAAAACTTCACAGAACAAATAAGCTCTTACACATTTTTTTCAGAGACTAGAAAAATTGGGAAAGCTACCCAACTTATTCTATGAGGCTAGTATAACTTTGATATCTAAACAATTAAGAAAATAAAAATATAGGTCAATCTCTTATGAATTAAAAAAAGTTGAAAAATTTAAATCGAAAGTGATACTATATTAAGGAAAACAAATAAACAAAAACCCCCAAAACATTTATCATGACCAAGTCGGGTCTTTGGAAATACCAGGCTGAGAGGGGTAGTCCCAGTGTATAATTAAGACAGTGGGTTCTGGAGCCAGTGTGTCTGCTGCTTCCTAGCTGTGTGACCTTGGGCAGTTTGCCTAGCCTCTCTGTGCCTGGGTTTTCTCACCTGTAAAATGAATGTGATAATAGTTCCTACTTCATAGAATTATTATGCAAATTAAGAGTTAGTGAAACAAGTCAAGAACTGGGAAAAGAGCCTCAATTAGTTGTCATTGTCTCATCAAATGCAGTGGTTTTAGAGGCAAATAAAGAAAGACGAGACCCAAGCCTGACATCAGGAGCAGACGAGAACCAACCAGAAAACTCCTATCCTCAATGTCCAACCTAGGAGGACAAAGGATGCCCGTCTGGGGTGGGCAGACCCCAGAATTAACTGTGTTTTGAGTGTAATGTGACAAAGAAATTACTGAGTTGGACTGAATTACTCTGAATGGGAACAATAAATTTTTGCATTTGGCAGAATAGGGGCTCAGTGTTAGAACCCAAACTGACTTACAGAAAATAGTTACATTTTAGCACTCGTGAGTCAGGGCTCTGAACAGGGTCAGCTACATAATTTGCAGGGCCTGGTGCAAAATAAAAATGCAAGGCCCTTTGTTTAAAAAAGCAGGAATAATGTGCTGTTCAAGGTCCTAAAAACATAATGCTTTTTCCTTTCTTTCAGGGTCTCTCTCTCAACTTGTCATGGTGCTTTTAATTTGCTATATATAATGTCAGTCTTTTTTTTTTCCATTTCCTTCTATTTTATTTATGCTTTATTTTGATACACTGTTTATTATTTAATTTTATACTTCAAGGTTTATAGATTTGGGGTGGTGTTTGAAATTTCCAACCTCGATTACAATCTTATTCTACTGTAAATTTACATAAAGTTCACTTCAAACTGCATACTGCATAGACCATCCATTGCATTTTAATTCTTCAATCTCTCTCCAGATCTCTGGAGTTACAAGTGTATCTCATCCCTGTGCCTCATCCTGCCTCTTTTCATATTTATATTTTTAATAAATCTGAACCTATTTATAGTCTATACTAATAATGATTTTTCCCATTAGAAAATGCCAACCTAGTCCTTTTTACCCATTCTCCTCTTAGCTTCTTGCCTCATATTTTTTGCATATATATTTTTATTGAAGTATAGTCAGTTTACAATGTATCAGTTTCTAGTGAACGGCATAATGCTTCGGTCATACCTGAACATACATATATTCATTTCCATATTCTTTTTCACCACAAGTTACTATTTAATGTCATTCTAAGTAAAGAAAAATTTTAAATTTAAATTATTAGCATGAATTTTACCATTCATCTTTGTATTGTACAATGGTAGTTTTAAATGCCAATTTAAGAACACTTAATTCGTATGGGAAATCACTGAAATCATCCTATTCATGTTTCATAGCTCACACATGAATGTGTGTTTTGTTATAACCAGAACAGTGGAAACACTGCACAAAACTAACTTGACTGGCTTTACTTCACTTCATGATACACACGTCTTACCAACACGCTTCACCTTCGCCTTACTAAGGAAGGACTGAACGCAAAGGGACTACGGATTGCCCTAACTTTCCTTTCCTTCTATAAAAGCAGCATTCGTAGCACACCTTATACTTATTTCGAGTCTTGCTGAAGATCCACGCATCATGGGCCCATCAGAAGCCAAGGGAAGGAGTGTTACAAGGAGGTTCAGTGTGGGAAGAAAACATGGAGGTCACTGCTTACTGTTTTGAGGGAGTCATGGTGCTGGGAGCCACACCGAAGACAGTAGAGTTGTGAGTGGGAGGTGAGGAAATAGGGACAGTAATTATTAAGAAATATTACTTCATTCTGAAGGATAGGAAAGGGCAGCATTTAGACATGTATGCAGGGTTCTGAGGAAGGATTTGTTTTTCTAGATTTTTAAAACTATTACTTTTAAAATTTAAACAGTTAACTAATTTTTTAACATGTAAAGAGTTTTAATACTTCCATATAAATCTTAAGTCATTTAACACAATTTTCCAGAGCATATCACCTCATTTCCAGTTAAACTGTTAGAGATACATCATTTTTTAATCTATAGATGATGCTGTCACTAAGTTTTTTAAAATATTTTTATGTACTTTTTTTTGAAGGATAGTTGATTTATAACGTTATATTAATTTCAGGTGTACAACATAGTAATTCAAAATTTTATGGATTATATTCCATTTAAAGTTATTATAAAATATTGGCTATATTCCCTATGCTGTACAGCTTATTTATTTTACACGTAAAAGTTTGTACCTCTTAATCTCCCACCCATATCTTGCCCCCTTTTCCCCACTGGTAACCATTAGTTTGTTCTCTATAGCTGTGAATCCATTTCTTTTTTGTTATATTTACTAGTTTGTTTTATTTTTTAGAGTCCATATATAAGTGACAACATACAATATTTGTCTTCCTCTGTCTTACTTATTTCACTTAGCATAATACCCTCCAGGTCCACTCACGTTTTTGCAAGTGGTAAAATTTAATTCTTTTTAATGGCTGAATAGTATTACATTATATATTATATACCACAACTTCTTTATCCATTCATCTGTTAATGACGCTTAGGTTGCTTCCATATCTTGGCTATTGTAAATAATGCTGCTATAAACATTGGGGTGTGAATATCTTTTTGAATTAAGTGTTTTAGTTTTCTTCAGCTATATACCCAGGAGTAGCATTGCTAGATCACACAATAGTTTTATTTTTTGTGTTTCTTTTTAGGAACATCCATAGTGTTTTTCACAGTGGCTGCACAAATTTATATTCCCACCAACATTGTACAAGTGTTCCCTTTACTCCACATCCTTGCCAACATTTGTTCCTTGTGGTCTTTTTGATGATAGCCATTCTGATAGGTGTGAGGTGGCATCTCATTGTGGTTTTAATTTGTACTTCTTTGATGATTAATGATCTTTTCATGTGCCTGTTTGCCATCTGTATGTCTTCTTTGGAAAAATGTCTATTAAGGTCTCCTGCCCATTTTTTAATCAGGTTGCTTATTTATTTAATGGTGACTTGTATGAGCTGTTTATATATTTTAGGTATTAGCCCCTTATTGTTCATATCATTTACAAATATTTCCTCCCATTTAGCAGGTGATCTTTTCATTTCATTGATTGTTTCCTTTGCTGTGCAAAATCTTTTAAGTTTAATTAGATCCCATTTGTTTATTTTTGCTTTTATTTCCTTTGCATTAGGAGACATATCCAAAAAATATTGCTATGATTTATGTCAAAGAGTGTTTTCTTCTAGGTGAGAGTGGGCATCCTCATCTTGTTCCTGATCTTACAGGAAATGCTTTCAGCTTTTCACCACTGAGTATGATGTTAGCTGTGAGCTTGTCATGTATGGCCTTTATTATGTTCAGCTAGGTTCCCTCTATACCCACTTTCTGAAGAGTTTTTATCATAAATGGATGTTGAATTTTGTCAAATGCTTTTTCTACATCTATTGAGATTATCATACGTTGTTTATTCTTCAATTTGTTAACGTGGTGGATCACATTGGTTGACTTGCAAATATTGGACCATCTTTACATCCTGGGATAAATCCCACTTGATCCTGGTTGATCCTTTTGATGCGTTTCTGGATTCAGTTTGCTAATATTTTGTTGAGGATTTTTGCATCTATGTTCATCAGTGATATTGGCCTGTAATTCTCTTTTTGTGTGTGATATCTTTGTCTTGTTTTGGTATCAGGGTAATGCTGGCTTCGTAAAATGCATTTGGAATCGTTCCTTCCTCTGCAATTTTTTTGGAATAGTTTGAGAAGGATAGGTGTTAACTCTTCTCTACATGTTTGGTAGAATCCACCTGTGAAATCATCGGGTCCTGGACCTTTGTTTTTTGGGAATTTTTTAAAATTTCTGATTCAATTTCATTGTAAGTAATTTGGTCTGTTCATATTTTCTACTTCTTCCTGGTTTAAGCTTGGGATGTTGTACATTTCTAGGAAATTGCCCATTTCTTCTAGTTTGTCTGTTTTATTGGCATATGGTTGTTCATAATAGTCTCTTATGATCCTTTGTATTTCTGTGGTGTTTGTCTCTTGTGACAGTCTTTGTTTTAAAGTAAATTTTTTTCTGATATAAGCATTACTACTTTACATTTCTTTTGATTTCCATTTGCATAAGATAGCTGTTTCCATCTCCTCCGTTCAGTCTGTTTGTGTCTTTAGATCTGAATGAGTCTCATGTAGGCAGGGTCTTATTTTTGTATCCACTCAGCCACCCCATGTCTTTTGACTGGAGCATTTACATTTAAAGTATTTACTAATAGGCGTGTACTTATTGTCATGTTGTTAACTGTTTTTAGGTTGTTTTTGTAGTTCCTTTTTGTTCCTTTCTTCTTTTATTCTTTTCCCTTGTGATTTGATGACTATCTTTAGTGTTATGTTCGGATTCCTCTCTTTTTCGTCTATGTATCTATTACAGATTTTTGGTTTGTGGTTACCATGAGGTTTATACATAGCCATATATATATATATATATATACACACACACACACACACACACACACACGATTATTTTAAGTTGATGATCTCTTAATTTCAAGTGTATTTGAACAACCCTGCGTTTTTACTCTCCTCCCTCCACAGTTACTCTTTTTGACATCATATTTTACATCTTTTTGTTTTGTGTGTGTCTTAACTGCTTATTCTGGATATATAGATGATTTTTACTACTTTTTCTTTAGCCTTCCTACTAGCTTTGTACTTGGTTAGCTTACTACCTTTATTGTATATCTGCCTTTACCAAAGAGATTTTTCCTTTCGTAATTTTCATGTTTCTAGTTGTGGACTTTTTTTTTCTTTATTTAGGGAAGTCCCTTTTAACGTTTCTTGTAAAGCTGGTTTGGTGGTGCTGAACTCTTTAACTTTTTCTTATCTATACAACTTTTAATTTCTCCATCAAATCTGAATGAGAGCCTTGCCCGGTAGAATATTCTTGATTGTAGGTTTTTCCCTTTAATCACTAAATATATTGTGCTACTCCTTTCCAGCCTACAGAGTTTCTACTGAAGTCACCCATTTATAGGTCCTGTACCCAGGGGTGTGGGTTTTGACGATATCGCAACTCTGTCCCATCCTACCCATCTCACTGTACTTCCCTCTTTGTAGCTTTAGTTGTAGAAGATCTTTCATGGTAGATTCTGATCTTTCTCATTGATAGTTGCTCTGTAAATATTTGTAATTTTGTTGTGCCTGTGGGTGGAGGTGAACTCAGGGTCTTCTTACTCTGCCATCTTGGACCAGAATCAAGGAGGATTTGTTTTTAACTGGCAAACTGGCAAACTCCTACCCCACAGGCTTGTTGTGATGATTAAATTACATAAGCCATAGGAAGGGTTAAGCCTAGTGCCTAGCGCACAGTACACATTCAACAAACATTAGCTTTAAAAAGAGTATGAAGTAGTATTAATATCCCCATTTTATGTAACTTTAGGTCTGCCTAATTCCAGACTTACAAACACTCCATTAAGTGACTTTACATCACGCTCAGTTGCCACTTTTAACATTTTCATCTATTCAAAGCAGATACTTGATTAAACCACTCAGGCAAAGAAACTTGCTGAAATGTCTAGAGTACTAACAAACTGAAGCTGGGTAAAAGATTAACAATACTTACTTTTTATCTTTGTAACAGTTACATACTCTGCCCTCAGCATATATCATAAATGTAGAGAAACACCCTTTTTCATCCCCAAGTCAGTATCTTTTGGAAAACCAGCGGGTTCAAGACCAGTTAACACTATGATGTGAGCGCCACCTATTGCTGAGAAATTTAAAGGCAACTCTCAGATACTCAATGTCTTGATATGGTTCAAGGCCTGGGTTGTTCCAGAGATCCTTCAGATGAATGAAACTTAGATGTTACTTACTTCAATTTAGTTAAAAAGTTAAAACTTTAAAAAGTTTCTTTTAACTTTTAACTAGTTAACTCGTTAACTGGCCAAATATATGTGCACATTCCCCCTTTTAACTGGAAAACTCTTTTAACTACTAAAGAAGTTTTATGTTTTAAAATTTAAGTAAATTACTTTAACGCTGAGTGATTTAAGTAATTGACATTTCTAAGACTACCTCAGTGGGCTTGCATTTATGAGCTAGAACATAAAACTTCAATTTCACCATCACTGATCCCTTTCTTTATGCCAGGCACTCGACATGGAGGATACAGAGTTTTTAAAAGTTATCTCTGTAGAGAACAACAATATAAAAATACATGTAATCAAATGTTATGTGCTAAAATGGAAGTCTATATGAAGCAAAATCAGAAAGGAGATGAAGGAACAGTTAGTTCCGTGTGAGAGCCTACAGAGGTGACCTTTGAACTACAGAATATCAGAACAGGTAGGAGACTAGCTGACCTACCCAGGGCAGGGTGATTTGAGCCTCTGTGGATTTTCCCCCACAGATACCGAGGGACAACTGTGTATGGTTAATTGATTTTTTCTTCCTTTTTCAGTTTTATTAGGCAGAATTATTACAGTTCGACTGCATATACTCATCATATTGCCTGTAAATACATATATACAGTACATTGCACATATTTTTTAGTTTACATATATGTACTAATTGTTGTTTCTAGGAACAGATTAGAGCTTTAGCTTTTTAAACTTACATAGTTATCAAAGGAATAAAGCCAGCTACAAAATAAGAATCAACAGAATGTGGTAATCCAATCATAAAGGACAGTCAAATGTGCTTACACATATTCAAGAAATCAATCATCTTAATTATAAGTAATATGGTTAATTGATTTTTAATCAAAGTACCAGGATAATTCAAAGGAGGAAAAAAATGGTCTTTTCAAAACATGATGCTAGACTATCTGTATATGCAAAACTGGATAACCTCAACTCTTATCTCACACCACATGCAAAAATTACTTAAAATAGAAAATAGAACTAAATATAAGAACTGAAACTATTAAATTTCCAGAAGAAAACATAAGAGAAATCTCTCTGACTTTAAGTTTGGCAAAGATTTTTTAGATGCAGCACTAAAAGTATGACCCACAAAGGAAAAAAAATGGTAATTCAGAATTCGTCAAAATTAAAAATTTTTGTTTTCCAAAAGATATTTTTAGAAAATAAAGAGGTAAGCCACAGAATGAGAGCAAATATTTGCAAAACATATCTGATGAAGACTTATATCCAAAATACTAAAAAAAAAAGTTTTTAACAGTTTTTTTTTTAAATGGGCACAAGACTTGAACAGAAACGCCATTAGAGAAAATATACAAATGGCAAATTAGCACATGAAAAGATGCTCAGCATTAGGGAAACACACATTAAAACCACAGTAAGTTATTTTTTATATCTTCCGGGTTAGGGAAAATTAAAATAATTTGAAAATATCCAGTGTTGGTGAAGATGAAGGAACCAGGAAGTATTGTACACTGTTTATGTGAGTGTAAACTGGTAAAAACACTTTGGAAAACAGTTTGGCATTATCTGGTAAGGCTGACATACACCACAGAGAAATATATGCACGCTTCCATCAGAAGAAATATATGTATATATGTGATAATAGGTGGAAAAAACCTGGAAATAATTCAAATGCTTATCAACAGGAGAATGGATAAATAAACTATGGCATAATCACCCCATAGAATACTACACAACTGCAAAAAATAAATCAACTACAGCTACCTGCAACAACAAAGTTGAACTCCTCAGACAAAAAGCTCATATTAAAACCAAGTTGGAGAATGTTACTACTTATGTAAACTTTAAAATCAAACATAATGGAGTAATTTATTCCAACACATGTATATTAGATAGAATTATAAAGATAAGAGGAGAATGAAAAAAAAAAACAAAAAAAAACCTACCTTAAACAGTGGTTACCTAGAGGAGGGAGGAGGAATGGAGATGGAAGGGGACTAATGGGAGACTTCAGTGCTTTGATGCTCAGTTTTTAAGTTGGTTGGTGGTTCCATGGGTGCTCATTTTATTATTATGCTCACAACTCACATTTGTGCCTTATACTTTCTTCCATATCTCTCAAATAGTTCTTTTTCTTTTACCAAATACTTCTTAATGAATAAAAGATATTTGGAAAGTTGACTAAACAAGTGAGAAAGAAGAAATCTAAGATGGTAACAAGAGTTACAAGAGTGCCTATAAATCTATTATGGGTAATCTTTTTGAAAATTCTCCAAAACCTTTTTTTGCTCTACCACGTATATTTTTTACTTGTGTGGAATGCTGCTTTTTTATGCAAACTCTAGCTAAATTTGTGTTAGCTAAACTTGTGCTAGGTCTGTTTTAAGTCTTAATTTAGGCTTGTACAAGGAACATGAGGGAGTTCTAATAAATATAGCTGCTTGATGACAATGCTTGTGATTCTTGTAAGCTTCAGATTAGCTCAAGCTTACTTAAAAGATTGAAATGGAAAAATGTGAAAACTGTTCCTTCTTTGTGACTTTTTCACGGTAAAATGTGTCTGTCTTGCTTCTAGGAATGAGAGACAATTTTGATTATGCATATGTTCTCAGTTCTAAACTTTCCATTCCCTCCCTGGCAACGGTTGAAATATTGGCCAAATTAAAACACCGTCTAGCAGATCTTAACAGGGGTGTGGAGTCTGGCTTATTTCAGCAATTTGTGGTCCCTTGATTGGAGTTACTTTGCTCAATAGATAGATAGTTGGATGGAATAACTAACATTGGCATCGAAACCCATAATAGTCTCTGAAATCACTCTTGGGGTCCTTCCACAGAAAACCGACTGACAGCCTAACTCTGGTCTAGGATCATACCTTTTGCTGACAGATCTTCTAGATTTACTCTTAGGTAAGAAAAGTGTAAAAATGGTGCTTATACTTAAGGAAAAATGCAATATCAATGAGCGAGTCTCCCTGTATGAATTAAGCTATAGCAGCTTCTGGTTATGGGAAGATATGGAGGCAACAGATTCAAAACTGAGGACTCAACAAAGCAACATTCCTGAATTCTCCCAGAGGTACACTTGTCAGCCATCCTGGCTGTTCTTTTCCAAGGGATGCTTTGGGATGAGGACTTAGACGCTTTGGTCTTTATACTGAGAAAGTTTTGAGCTAAGAATAGACTGATTTGAGGGTACTGCTTTTCCTGGTGAATTGAGGAAATACCCTGGGTAAACCAAGACTGAGTAAGCAGTCCAATGGTGTGATTTTTCTTGTGAGAACTGAGACAGAAGGCAATTCCAAGGACATGTCCATTAACATATTTAATGTATATGTAAATGTTGATTCATAAATGTTGAAAATTGGTATACCATGGGCAACTTAGGACAAGCTGTTGCTATCTTAAGGATACACTTAAAACTCAAGGAAGCAGGACACTTCCAGAAAGCTCAGTGGACTTAGCTTTTTAATTTATGAATAAATAATGAAGTAATTGTAGAAATCTCAGCTGGGAAGACTTCAAGAATCAAACAGCTAGGTCAAAGTTCTTCAGCAAAACTGGGTAAGTCAGCCCAAACTTTTTCTCAAATCCCTGTAACAGAAAGACAAGAGAATGACCAAGAGATAGCAAAAATTATTATCAATTTTATAATTTAAAATGAGGGGAAATTTTTAAAAATTATACTTATGAGTAACATTTAATGTAGTTTAATAAGTTGTTTGCTTTTATAGACAAAGAATTGTAAGAGCATGACCTAAAAGTCATGTAATTAGTGCAAATGTTCTGCAAACTAATTGAGTTTTTAAGAAGTTTTTAAGAAGTTTCAAAATCTCAAAAATTATTGTTTAGAAGCAGTTCCTTACAAGCAGCCAAGTAAAATTCTTAATTAAAAACATAAATCTATTGTTAAAATATGTAAAAACAAATTATTTCAAAATGTCTGTTTGCAAGAATGAATATGCATAAGCATATTTTGTGTGTAAATCTAAAAACATAAATTTTATAGGTATTGTGATTAAATTGTAGTAAATCAATTAAGCTAAGGTGGTATGATTTAAATTGTTTTAACTACTAATTTTGTGTTTCAGCATAATCCTACAGGAGAAAAAGAATGAATTTTTAACCTAAAAAATATGGCAGCATCCAGACAAAAAATTATGTTCCTGTGTAACAATTATAAAATGCCTACATAGGCACATGCACACACACGGACCTACACATCTGGTAACGCAGTTCCTCCATGCCTCACTCTTAAGTGAAGAAATAAGGTGGCACTTTGAATCTTGATCCCAAAGACCTTGTTTCTGAACTGATAACAAGGGAATTAAGCCACTCCTTTATCTTTTTTGGTAGGAAGGAAAAATCAAAGTTCTTTGAGTTTTTGTTTTTGATGTAAATTTTAATTTAGAACTTTCATATTCAATGTTTAAGTTCAAAGGTAATAAAATATATGACATAATTAATCTAGCAACATTAACATTTCTTACTGTGGAAATTTTCTTAATAAGTGAAATTATAAGGAAAATCTATTGGTAAAATAGTTTTTTTTAAAAATAAACTTTAATTCTTTTGACGTGACTTTATGGTTCACATCTGAAGGGAAAGTGTAGATCTACAAAATATAAAATTAGGAATACAAACATGGCTTTTTGTATTCCTTGCAAAGATTCAGAATATTTTCCTAAAGTTAAAGTAGCTAAAATATTTATGACAGATTGAGAAAAGAATAAATATAAGATAAACATATTACAGTTGAATTGTAATATAATCCATATACTTGTTCTTGTATAAATTAATTCTTTTTTATTGAAGCATAATTCTCTTACAATATTATAGTATTTTCAGGTGTACAACACAGTGATTTAATATTTTTATACTTTATTAAAATGACCACCATAAGTTTAGTCACCATCTGTCTCCATACAATGTTATTACAATATTATTGAGTATATTCACTATGCTGTACATTACCTGTCTGTAACTTATTTATTTTATAACTGAAAGTCTGTGCCTCTTAATTTTCCTCATCTATTTCACTCATCTCCTCTGGCAACCATATGTTTGTTCTCTGTATCTATGAGTCTGTTTCTGTTTTGTTATGTTTGTTTATTTGTTTTGTTTTTTAGATTCCACATATAAGTGAAATCATACAGTATGCATCTTTCTCTGTCTGATTTGTTTCACTTAGCATAATACTCCCCAGGTCCATCCATGTTGTTGCAAATAGCAAGATTTCACTCTTTTTTATGGCAGAGTAATATTCTATCACGTGTATAATAAACAAAATATAGATAGATGATTGATAGATAGATAGTTTATCTATTGATGGACACTTAGGTTGCTTCCGTATCTTGGCTATTGTAAATAATGCTGCAATGAACATAGGGGTGCATGTATCTTTTCAAATTAGTGTTTTTGTTTTCTTTGGATAAATACTCAGAAGTGGAATTATTAGATTGTATGATAGTTCTATTTTTAATTTTTTGAGGAACCGCCATACTGATTTCCATAGTGGCTGTACCAGTTTACATTCCCACCAACAGTGTCTGAGGGTTCCTTTTTTACATCCTCACCAATACTTGTTCATTGTCTTTTTGATGATAGCCATTCTGACAGGTGTCAGGTGATACCTCATTGTCATTTTCATTTGCATTTCCCTGATAATTAGTTATGTTGAGCATCTTTTATGTTATCTATTGGCCATCTGTAAGTCCTCTTTGGAAAAATGTCTATTCAGGTCCTCTGCTCATTTTTTAATCAGATTGTTTGTTTTCTTGAAGTTGAGTTGTATGAGTTCTTTGTGTATTTTGGGTATTAACCCCTTATCAGATACATCATTTGCAAATATCTTTTCCTATTCGGTAGGCTACCTTTTTGTTTTTTGTTGTTGTTGTTTTTTGGGTTTTTTTTTTTTTAACCTTTTTGTTTTATTGATAGTTTCCTTCACCACACAAAAACTGTTTAGTTTGATGTAGTCCCATTTGTTTATTTTTGCTTTTGTTTCCCTTGCATGAGGAGACATAGCCAAAAAAATATTACTAAGACCCATGTCAAAAAGCAAACTGCCTATGTTTTCTTCTTGGAATTTTATGGTTTTAGATCTTACATGTACGTCTTAAATCCATTTTGAGTTTATTTTTGTGTATGGTGTGGGAAAGTAGTCAAATTTGACTCTTTAATATTTATCTGTCCCATTTTCCAAGCACCATTTATTGAAAAGGCTGTCTTTTCCCTATTGTATAGTCTTGCCTCCTTTGTTTTAGAATAACTGACCATATAAATGTGGGTTCATCTGGCTCTCTATTCTATCCAATTGATCCATATGTCTGTTTTTGTGCCGGTACCATACTGTTTTGATTACTGAAGCTTAGTAGTGTCATTTGAAATGAAGGATCATGATCCCTCAGGCTTTATTCTTCTTTCTCTAGATTGTTTTGTCTATTCAGGTCTTCTGTGTTCCATACAAATTTTAAAATTATTTGTTCCAGTTCTATGAAAAATGCCATCAGTATTTTGATAAGTAGGGATTGCACTGAATCCGTAGATTGCCTTGGGTAGCATGGTAATTTTAACAATATTAAATTAGTTTTTATAAGTCACAGATGAAAATATAAAATACAAACCCATAGTAAGCATTTTCTTTAAGCTTATTGTGTAGTTTTTAAATTGTAATATTTGTGATAATTCTTAATTACATATTAATTTTATTGCATTTTAATATTAAAATGCTTTTAAAATCTTAATTGGCTTTTGGGACTATATACAAATTAAATATATATTTATAGACTTTTTTAAAGGTAAAAAATTAAAGCTCAACACTCAACTGCCTTAGATAAAACATTTAAAATGGCACTAGGAAATACATATTTGTATATAAAAACTACCTATAGTTAAGGTGATATTTGACCAGATCTCATATAAAATTCTGTATTAATATCAGGTCATCTGTCTTATATATCCATGAGTGGTAGGATTTATACTTTAAGATAATATTCACAGGACAACTGGTGTAGACTGCAGCAGTAATGACCCCAGACTCAGGCTGCCTGCCCTATCCAAGCCCTTGTGAAGACCCCTCCCATGCTGACTTTGGGCTGGGCCTGGGATTTGCTTTGGTTGAAGGGAGCGTAATGCAGTAATGCAGGCAGAGGCTTGTTACACGCTTGCGCACTGGGACTTGACCTCTTGGAATGCTGCTGTCGACGCCTGGTGGAGGAGACCGGTGCAGCCTCTTTGAGGAGGAGCAACCACAGGGAGTGGAAGGCCCAGCTGACTCACTGAGCCCAGGCCACAGGTGACCCACCAGCTGAATGCAGCCACCAAGGGAGCCGGAATAAGACGAGCAGAAGAACCAGCGGCCAAGCCATAAAATCGTGAGAAGTAAGAAGTTGTTATTTTAGGCCGCCAAGTTTGGGGGTGGTTTCATACCAAGGTCTATCTGAAATCTAATTCCAAGTTAGTTGGGCTGAAAGAAGGGGAAAATATGTCATCAAAATTATCGACACATTCTCCATATTAGAACCAACTGTATTCTTGTCTGATTGAAAAAAAAAAAGACTTTTCAAAGCACAGAATGAAATGGTTAAATAATATATGGTGAATAGCAACTTAGGACATACTTAAATAAGTTTTTTTTAAAATTAAGGCTTATAAACATTTAATAATATTGTGGTTTACACAGGTAATGTGGTAAAACAACATATGGTATACTCAAGTTAGTTAGAAAATATTTTTAATGATGGACCTGGAATTTGCCAGGAGGCAAGGATGTTTTTTGAAATGTTGAGAGGCCCTGGAAACCAGTTTAAAGAGCCCACACAGGTTAAAAATGTGATAGGTTTGGGGAGCGGGGGCTGTGGAAATAGCTTAGTGGCAGAGTGGTTCAATCCTCAGTGCTTCCATTAAAAAAAAAGTGACAGATTTTGCTTCAAAAAAGGAAATAAAAATTATGCTTAATTAAAACAAGACTGTAAAAAGCCATGAGTCCATCATGATACTCAAAAGAAAAGAATAAGAATTTATTTTCTCTCCAATACTTAGTACTTTATTCAAGTAAATTTTATTCAGAGAAGAAAAGATACTGTTGTTGAAGTTTAACTGTAGGTCTCTTTTCAGGATGGGTTAAACATACAAAGGATAAGAGAATTTTAATGGCATGAGAAAGACAAGACTCTCTTCCCGTGAAACATAAATAGGCTCATGAGTCTTCCTGCTGCCCCCTCAGCACCCAACCACCTGCCGGACATTCATCTACTAAATTGTTACAAAACATTAAGGAAGTGAGACAGGGCGTTCCTTTCATAGGCATGGAGGTTCTCCCACCTGACCCTGGGGCTTTAGTTGTGGAAGAGAATTTAAAATTCTGAAGCCAAGTGGATTTTACCTTTTAAATAGACTTTAATTTGTGGAAATAATCTTTTAAATTTAAATTTAATTACTGGATGGTGGTTTTCCCAGCTGTTCTTTTGGTTGCTTTTTGTGATTACTAAAGATGCTGGATGAAGGCCAAGGGTTCACATACTGAGCCTTCTTTTACCTTGTATCCAGAAGGTGCAGGCTGGAAGAATTGTCACCCCAACCCCAAATAATGTACTGTTTGCTCTGACCTTCCCCAGGGGTTGAAATCAGAAGACAATTCATTTACAATGCTTTTTTAAAAATTTAAGTTTTTTGCTTTATTTCAAAATTGTGTATGATTTAAAGAGTTAAATGTTTCCAGCAAGACGTCCCATTTCCTCAAGGCAGCCTCCTTCAACTTTTAGCTCATTCTTCGGTATTTACCTCCACCTGCCTGGATAACATGTTCATATTTTTGATGTTTCAGTTAGCCATCATCCATTGGCTTCCCAAACAGCAGGATGTCATTGATGTAATAGATTAATGTGATATTCTACAGGATGTCCAGAAGGTCCAGATGTCTTCAGAATATTTTATGACAGAGGGCAGGAATATTAACATAGCCTTGAGCCAAACTGTAAATGTGCACTTTTGTCTGTTTCATGGGAATGCCAACTGTTTCTGATCCTTTCTTATGATTGAACCAAAGAATGCGTTCACTAAATCAATGATGTGTCCCAAATACCTGAGGCCATATTAATCTACCCCAGCAAATATGCCACATTTAGCATAGCTGCTGCCATCAGGGCTTCTAATTGGTTGAGCTTGCAGTAATCTACTTTCATCCTTCAGGGTCCAGCCATTTTTGGCAGGGCCACACGGTGAGTTAAATAGAGATATGATGGGAATCAGCACCTCTGTATTTTTTAAATTCGTGAATGGTACTAGTTTCTGCCATCTCCTCCTGAGATACAATATTGTTTTGATTTCCTATACCATGTTTGGCTGGAGAGGGGAGGTAATTTCAGAGGCTTCCACTTGGCCTTCCGAACTATGATAGATTTTACTTCACAGGTGTATTTACCAGTTGCCAAATAGGTCAATCCCGTTACACATGTGGGGACTGCGGATTGTGACCACTGGTGGGTCCAGTGGTGGGGCCACACATCCAGTGGACCAACTCTGAGTTGGACCTTGCCGTGATCCCATTTACTAACTGGCCTCTCTATGCCCTTACTCTAATGGAGGGCCATGATGATGCTTCTGGTCTCTGGATATCAATGTCAGTTCAGACCCTGTGTCTAGCAGTCCTTGAAATGTCTGGGTATTCCTATTTCCCCAAGGTACAATTACCCAAGTAGATGACCAGTCGGGGATGGACTGGGGAAATCATTACCATTTGTACTTGTTGAAGTCTAGCAGTGTCGTTCCGCCTGGGGACCTCTTCAGTCAGTGCGTTCCAGATCTACAGACTGGCTCAGTTGTGGAAACTGACTGAGGAATTGTGACTTTTTTGGATGACAGAACTTAGCTTTCTGATCATCTACCCTTGATTTTTTTTCTCCTGATACAAATTAATAGGACCTTTTTTGGCTGCCTATCTATATTGCCTCTAAAAATACCATGTTCTATTAACCATTTCCATAACTGTGTGGGTCAGGTCCACATTATAATAATCGTAACCCTCTGGCTTCTGATAGTTGAACACTGCCACCGGGCCTCGATTTTTGGGGGTCTTGTCATGCCCATTGCTATCAGTGAGCCAGGTTCTGGGAGGTCTCTGCTACCTTCAGCCATGACTTTCAGAGAGCCACCACTGAACTTTTTAGGGATGTTCCTGCCCTTTGCACCACTGCATTCCTTATGGTCTTGGTAAACCCTGTGTCCTTCGGGTCGTCCTTCAGAACATAATTATCATAAATTTCTGGCTGTACGTAGTATAGTACATTCGAGCACATTCACTTCCCTGAGTCTTTTTATCACTTCTTGTCCTACCTGTCTGCCCTAGCACTTCTGGCATTTTAGTGTCATTCGGTGGAGATTATTGTTTTTTCCATGTTTCTAGGAGCCATCATAGTAGTATATTTTGAGAGAAAGCTCTTTCCTGCTTACTAGAATGTAGGCATGATGGATAGAATTTAAGCAGCCATACTGGGCCATAGGTGGAAGCTATATGTTGAGAATGGAGGAAATTAGGTCACTGATGGTCACGGAATCACCTTTCTCATCCTAGCTGCCTACCCCTGCACTGTTTATGTGATAAAGAGATAAATGTTCGTCTTGGATAAGGACATTTAAACTATTCTGCTTCTTGCAGATTAACCTACTCCTATCTGATGCAGAATTTGATCCCTATAAATTCGTGCTGCACATAACATAACCTTAAAAGAAATATGGTGTTGGCTTAGTAAAAGTATTTGGGCAGTGGGTGGTAAAGACTCAGATATCACAAGATAAACTGGTGACCCTTGTTGTCCAGCTGCAAGGTATTTGTGGCATGAAGGGAAATAACTGGAAAAACTTATAACCTTGGTATTTGCTGGCTTTTTCTTGCCACTTTTAGCAAAGTTCTTAGAGTGATGAACTCAGGCCTGAGCTAATCAGTCTGCAAGTAGAGATGGAAAGGAATATAGCTTTGCTAAAAGAGAAACTCTGTCTATAATCTAAGTGGATTGAGAGTCTCTAATTTGGAGCACTAAAGGGCTAAAAAAAACCAACTTCTTATATATCTCCTAATCAGAGCACATAGAAACAGTGCCTGTGAACAAAAGCCTTGGAAGGAAATATGCCTGCTACTCAGTTGTACGAGGCTGACAAATACTGGATTAAGAACGCTGTCAACCTGTTAAATCCCATTGTTGCGGATGCCTCCAAGTTAACTGTCATTAGAAGGGTAGCTGCAGAGGACGGAGAAGCCAGAAAATAAAAGATAGAGTCTTTGGGTTTGGAAACTATACCTAGGCAAGAACTGTAGCTGTAACTTCTCCCACAGAGAACTGACCGAAAGCAAAAGGATCAGAAACCTTTTAAATTTTTGCACGGATTCTACTGCCAGAGATAAACCAAGCCTGATATGCATCCATAGGCTTCTGCCATTGCCGCTGACGAGCAATTGTGGAGGTGTTTGGTATCTCTGAAGCAGCATTAGCAGAAGTCTTGGTGTCCAGCTACTAGTTCTGTGAGCCTTGACATTCAGGACTTGGGACATGTGCTGTGCTGGTGTAGATCACAGTGGGTACCGAGTGGTTCTGCAGTTGGCAGCACAAGCAGCTCTCCGATGGTTGTGGTTTCCCAGGCATTGTGGGAGCACTGTAGTTTAGAAATCATCATTTCTTGATCATAGAAGACTCACTACTCCTTTGGTGGCCTAGTTCTGTGAAGACTTTGGGACTCATTCCTGAAAAACTAATTTTAGAGTCTATTTTAATCAACAGTTCTGAGTAGTCAGTGCTCTTCCTGCTTATACCAGGGGAAGGACTCCATTCTTTGCAACTGAACATTGATGTAAACCGTACAGGAAGAATAGTGGCTGCTGACAATAGGATCTCAACTGAGATCAGAAACTAGAATTAGGGAAATTAGAATAGGAAGCTACAATTGATTATCCATCCTGATAGAGTCTGAATGATTATTATAGAGTAGAAGAGAGATAGTCCAGTCCATGGTGCACAACAGCAAAGAGACTGACCTATAATTATATTTCTAATTCTGTCCTTATCTATTTTGGATATCAACATTGTACTGGTCGTGGCATGAGTCTGGGGTGCTTTCTTTTCTGCTCTCAAATAGGAATTATCAATCCCTTGCAAGTATGGTAAAAACAAAAACAAACAAAAAAACCCTAAACATCTAGTTTTGAGCCTGTTTTACCAAATAATAGTAGCATTAACATCTCTTTAGGCAGTTTAGAGATCACATGTGTATCAGTGTGCTTTTTATAAACCAACTCAACGATTAGTAGTGTCGACACAAATAATCCATAAGCAATCTATATCAAGGAATAGACAAGAGTTTTTTATTCAAGCCAAGCTGAGGACTATAGCCCGGGAGACAGATTCAAGGAGCACTTGAATTTTGTTCCACCTAACTACAAAATGGCTTATATAGGCAAAAACTGCAAAGTTACGTAAATTGTTAAGAATTAGGATTGGAGCTGGCAAGAAGGGTGCTTGTTAAGCAAGTACTGGCTGGGGTCTGAGATGGTTGTATAGTTACAAGCAGAGACCTTGAGACCGTAAGTTTGCAGCTGGCAGTTGCTAGCAGATACTGTTTTGAAAATGGCTGGTGTTGTACTGGAGTTTGATACAGTTCAGAAAATTCAGGTTCTCAGTGATGCAGGAACATGTCTGAAACCACATCCACAATGGTCTCCTGGTTCCATTTTGATTTTTAAATGATCTTAAATGTCATTGGGTGCTTTATAAGTCTGTCTTAAAATGGGTATTTGGGAAGGATATTGATTCTAAAATTACAGTTATCTGGGTTTAGAATTCCTGGCTTGGTAAGGGTAGAGGTCATCAATGCCCTGCAGATTTTTCAGGATTAAGTATCTCCTAGGTGATTTTTTCCGAGTGTTGTGGCTTTAAATACCATTTGGTGACTCCCAAATTTGTATCTTCTCATCTCAGTTTTCTACTGAGCTCCAAACTTGATATCTGTTGGCTCAATATCTCTATTTGCATGTGAAATAGGCATCTCAGTCTTAATGTCTAAGAACAATGACCCCTCTCACCAAACCCATTATTATCCCAATGTTCTCTGTTTTAGAAAGGACTAACCACTATCAAGTTGCTTTGGTTTAAAACAAAACAAAACAAACCTTGTCCTTTTTTGGTTTCTTTTTTCTTATCCATTAGCAGATCTGGTTGGCTATACTTCAAAATGCATCCTGAATCCTACCAGTTCTCAACATTTCTACTGCTACCACTTTATTCCAAGCCACCATAATTTACTCCCTGGGCTGCTGAAATAGCCTCCTAGGTGACCTTCCAGCTCGCACTTATGAAGGTCAACAGTCTATGCACCACAAGCAGCCACTTTACAAACTATGCCACTCCCTAGCTCAAAACCTCAGAAGACTCCCATCTCCTTACCCTGCTTAAACCCTGCCCATGTCACTCATCTCTTTTCCCACATAAATCACACGTAGGCTCATGTGCTCTAAGCACCCTGGGCTCCGTGCTTCCTTCCAGAACAGAAGCCTGAGGACTTTTGTAACTTGCCATTCTCCCTGCCTGAACTTAGCTGCGCTTTCATTCAGCTATCTCCTCAAATGTCAGACTATACTACCTAAAACAGCACACTCCTTATTTCCTTTCCCTATAACTCGTATTATTTTATATCATTTTAGTTTAACATCTACCCTCTTTGGAATGTAAAGTCCCTTTGGAGCAGGGAATGTATTTCATTCACACCGTATCCTTAGCGCCTGGGAGAATGCACATATGAGGCATATAAAAACATGCTTAATTAAATGAGTTTGTACTGAACTTATCCTGTTTAACTGCCATCCTTGCTTTGAGGTCACCTCACCAAGGCAAACATACACAGACGGAAGCAGAAAGCAGCGGAGCCTGTTAGTAAGGCGCGCGCAGGAACCCTCTGCAGCTTCCCCAGCCAGAGCTGGGCCTTAAGAATGCTCTTTCGTTTCCTTGTCCGGCCGGGAAGGGCAAAGGGTAAACGGGAGAAAATGAGGCGTGGAGGGGCTGAGAAAGGAGCCTCAGCTCTGCAGTGCTCGGTCGAGAATCTATTGTTACCATGGCGGCGCTTGTTTTTACTGGATGGCCCGGGGGCTGGGGCTGCGATTCCGTACCGAAAGCGCAAGCCAGGAGCAGCCAGCAAAGCGGTCAGCCATTTTCCGAAACTAGTCTCCCGGGTAACCCCCGCCCGAGTGTGTACGCATGAATCGAGGGCGGGACTTATTGTGAGGGCCTCGCTCGGGAAACCGCACCCTCGCTGGCGTCCCACCTTCGAGGATTCACAAAACGCAGAGCAAGATTTAACAGTCCGCGGCGAAAGCGCGCACTCGAGCGCCAATGAGAGCGGAAGGAGGGGAACCGCTCCAGAGGAGCACTCTGTCTGTACAACAATGATTGGCTGGAGCCTTCCTCCCTTCTTCTTGGTATTGGCTGGACTGCCTTTCCCCGCCTACTCCGTTGGCTTTTTGCCTATGTACTTCTGATTGGCTCCTCCTAGGCTGCGGGGGGCAGGATTTGGGGATTGTTCGTTACGGATTGGTGGATTTGAGCACCTGGCGTCTCCTTCTCAAGCAAGGCGCCCGTCCCATTTTTTTTTCTCTGTCCCGTCTCCCGACCCGTACGCTTTTCCCTCAACTCGCGCGCACGAATGGTTAAAAAAAAGGGTGTGAGGCTCGAGCCCGCCAGCCAGGCCTCTAGCTCCTAGCGCGCGCCCTCAGCGAGGACCCGCGCGGGCTGCCCGTGACGCTGCCTGCGCTGTTTGAAACTGCAGAACCCGTTAGGAGCTTGGGGCAACTACTGTTCCAGCTAGTTCCGGAGCCCGTACGTGCCAGGGGAGCGAGTGGCCGTCGCGAGGGGGCTCCGGACTTTCGTGTCTCCGCAGCGCGGAGACTAGAACCGGCACTTTCGTAGGACGCCACCTCCAATCGCAGCGCTGGCGCGGGCGGAGGCTAAAACACGGGGGTCCTGAGACTCAGGAAAACGCGCCAAGTTCCCGTCGGTGGTGGAGTGGGGAAGACCCTAGCGGTTCAGGCGCCGGGCAATCGGGGTTGCTCCTGGCGCTCCCTGCCGTCCCGGGGCGGGGGCGGGCGCGGGCAGGCGCCGCTCTGGGGATGTAGTTGGTGCCGGCGCCAGGCAGGACGGAGCGGCAGCCCGGATTCCCGCTTTTGAGCGAATGGTCACTCCCCCGCGGGGGAGGGCGATCCGACCAGCTTTTGCTTGGGCCGGGGGCCCCGCGGGCTCGGGGCAGGGCTCACCTGTCGCATCCACACACTCCCCGATTGGACTCGCCGGTGTCACCGCCGCGGACCTCTCTTTGGGCCATGACCAGGTAAGGAGGGCCTGGAGAGGAGGGGCCGGTGCCGGGGCAAGTTCGGCGGGCGCCGGAGGGGGCCGCGGGGAGGACCCCCGGCTCCTTTGGTGCTGCGCCCTCGCCGAGCTGCCAGCGGAGCCCTCTGTGCCCCGGGAGGGGCACCCCCTCCTGCTGCCGCCGGGGACTCGAGGCAGGTGCGGGCCGGGCATAAATAGGCCAACTCCACCGGCGAAGGGGCCCGGAGCGGCGGGTCCGCTTGCGGACGCCACCCGCCGGCCTCCCTCCCAGCCCATACCGCCTTTGACGGGCACGGACATCAGCACCATCCCGTCTTTTTTTCACTTTCTTTTCCGTTCCTAGAGTGCGCGGGGTAGGGAGGAGAAATGCTTTCACTCACGTTATCCTGTGTCGGTGATTGCTACATTTTACCGCGCAGCTTAACTTTAACTTTTCTACAAGTATTTAGAACGCCACGTGTCTTAAACCTTTGTCAAGGATATTATCCTTGTTTTACATTTTTTGTGAAAAGTTGGAATTAAGTCGTGCCTTGTTATAAAGGAAAAAACTTAAAACTAATGAGACTTAAAAGTGTTTACATTGTCGTTTGTTCAAGAACATCTAACTTTCGATTTATTGTGTTTTCTGCGAAACTTGATTTAGATTTATGGGAGAAACATTTTTGAGGTAACAACCCACAGTGATAAGAACAGCCAGGAGCAAGAACCGGTATAGCATCAGATACGGCACCTGATAAAATGTTATATTTTAGGTAATGTTGAATGTTTAATTATTGCTTTGAGGAGCCTTGAGGGTTGGTTTATTAATTAGGATTAATACTGTAACTTCAGCTGCTTGGTCATTTTTTTCTTATATTTACTGAAGTCTGGTTACTCTGTCTCTTAGTCCAGTTTATGACAGTCTAGTTTTTGTCATTAGAATTGGCTCCTAAGAAAACCCTTTTTCAGGAATCACTGATGCTTAGAGATCCCTGGCACCTTAGTGCAGGCTGGTTTATCATTCGCAATAGCATTTCATCGGTAGCATTAAGTGGCCAGGGCAGTAAATTGAGTTGGAGAGCTCATGGGGAAATTGGTCGGCTTTCCAGGTATTCCTGAGTTGTCTCAAAAAGGTGGTTTCCGTGCTAAGTTCAGTGTTGTCAATTCTCATATCAGGTGCAGCGGAGTGGAATGCTTATTAAGGACGGAATTTAGTTCATCCTGTTACTCTACCTATATTTGAAAGTCATTGCTGAACTTTCGGACTCAAGTAATTTTCTGGTAATACTCCAGTCAGATATTTGTCCCCAGGTAATCCTCATGAAAAATAGAAGTGAATTGTAAAATAACTACCAAAAACACAGCCCTTTTTTTAAATCCAAAATTTGTTTTAAAACGGAAGAAAGTTTGCACAAGACAAAATCAAATCATCTTTTTTCCCTACTTAACGGCAGTATTTTAAAAAATCCTATTGTTTAAAAAAATGTTTCAGAAAATCAGTAGTACATTGTGGCTTCTAGCGCTTAAGAACTTGATATACACAAAGTATAGCAGTTTTTTTACACCATTATCTCACCTTTGCATATGGTTTATTGCTTTTCACACAAGTTTTTAGGTGTAAGCTTAACATCAGATCTGTGCCTTTTCTTGTGTGCAAATTATACTTTAAATATATTTTTAGAGACTTTATTTCACGTGTTCATATTAATAACTAGAAAAAGCCTTGGAAGGAGATCTTAGTCACTTACAGCACTCCTTTGACTTTCCCATTCATCCCTCTGTTTCTTACCTCCTACTTTAGAGTTAGAGATGGTATTTGCTCAGTGTTTTCTGAATGAACTGATACATAATAGTTTTTAATTTAATATTTCTTTACTATAGGTCTCCTACTAAAATGGGGTATTTTGTGATAGACTAATAAAAGTTAAGTATCTGATTTTTTGGGTTATTTAAGAAAGTTAAGGACAAATGGCAAGCTCCTTCATTTAAGCGATAAACCTTGAGTGCCTGTTATTGCCAGGCATTTGGTTTTGGTTTTCAAATATGAAGTTTTATAATTAGTACCATTCCTTGGTAAATTTGTTTTCAGAAATGGTGATTTTATTGCCTACAGCTGATAACTGAAAACTAATAACTTTTTCTTTGTGATTAACAGATATGATTGGTGATTACAAGGTCCTTGTATAAATTAATTCTTGTCAACTCCTTGGGATTTGAAGAGAAAATGCCTGGTGTCATACCTAGTGAAAGTAATGGGCTTTCAAGAGGTAGTCCATCAAAAAAAAATAGACTTTCCTTGAAGTTTTTCCAGAAAAAGGAAACCAAGAGAGCCTTAGATTTCACGGATTCTCAAGAAAATGAAGAAAAAGCTTCTGAATATAGAGGATCTGAAATGTATGTATGTTATTTTAAGTATATTTCTGTACTTTTAAAATTATGCATCAGTGGAAGAGCAGTGAACTGGATTGATATCTACAGACATGGTGACCTGATAGTCCATAGAGGCCAAACAAACAAAAACCTAAAGCCCCATTAGAGAGGCAAGTCTAGCAGTGTAGTCAGTAAAACTGGTGGTTCCCCACGTCTATACATCTATAATGTTAACTCATGTAAACTGTGCTCAGCAGGTGACTTGGAGAAATACTCATTTACTAAAATTATTTTTCAATTTAAACTTGTTTGTAGTGCAGCACATTTTGTGTAAGACTAAAGAAATTTGTGGGGGTTTTTTTGCTCAGAAGACTTGACAGTTACCTGACATAGTTAAACTTTGTAGTCATACCTATTGGGGGTGTACAGTTGCAAATTATTCGAGGTGTACAATTGCAAATTATATTTAAAATAATCTTAGATGCTTTTGATGCAAATAAATCTTTCAGTGGCTGAAAAGAAATGAGAACAAGATGGAATACTTTATTCCACCAAGAGTTGCTCTAGCTGGAGTCCACACTTGCTCCTTCAACACATAAGCAGTCTGCTGTATGACTAAAGTAGATTCGGTCTCCTTTGTAATTTAGTAATATTTACCAATAATCAGTTTAGGAGATTGTGTTTGAACCTTTTGTTCACCAGCAATCATGCCAATAAACACTTGGAGGTATTAGAGTAATAGCTGGCAACTGTAAAACAAATAAAAATGCTGTGAGGACTGTTGTTAAACTGAGGTAAAAGTATTGTAAACTTGAACAATTCATTTTTAAGTGAAGGATAGCTATATAATTATCTTCATAGACTCTGTTTCCTCTTAATCTCTTTTTAACGGAACCTGACTTAGTGCAGCCTCTCCCAAGTATTGTCATAGATTATTCCCAGGTTTCTATTCAGAGTTAACTACTTGATTAAAATGTCAGGTTGGCTTAACAAATCACAGTACCAGTTCTGCAATTTTCTGCTCTGTAAAGTGGGATTAACAGCCCTTTAATGGAATTGCTTTGATGCTTGTTGAGTAAAACAGTATTTTTAAAGTACTTGTAAAACTTTTACTCTGGGTGTATAGCAATTTTTGCACTTGAACAGATTTTTTCTCTTAAAGTGTCATCTGAATTTCAGAGGGTACAACTTTTGGAAAAAGACTAAATATAAGGAAGTAATATTTCCATTATTACTTATTACTTCCATTACTACAATCTTAAATCTTTGTTTAACAATCTACTTCAGTATGCCTTTCTCCCTTCTGTACTTAATAGTGATCAAGTTGTTCCTGCAGCACAGTCCTCACCTATAAACTGTGAGAAGAGAGAAAACTTGTTACCATTTGTGGGACTGAATAATCTTGGCAATACTTGTTATCTTAATAGTATACTTCAGGTAAGTTGTTTTGCTATATAAATACAAACTTTAGTAGGCAAAGAATGATGTAACATTTAATGTCTTCTGAGAATTTCAGGTTATTGGAAGAGTTCAATTGTCCTTACTGTCTTGCTTTTGACTGTAAATAAGCCAGAATGGAGTAAAATAATCATGATTCTAAACTGCATGTTACAAACGCCCTTTGGGGTAAGAGAAAGTGATAAATAAAATTGGGATAGCAAAATTGAGTAGACCTTGGTTAAACTGAAGATGCCAAACCTTTAGTTTTTCTGCCTGATTCCTCATGCTATTGTTGTATGTATTTTAACCCTAGGAACCATATCTGTTTTATGTGTACCCTTGTATCTGGTCAGGCTCTGCTGTGGTGCCACTGAGGGGAAGAAGATAGTAGGCTACTATAATGAAATACAGACCAATTTTGGACACCAATCTTAATATAAAAATTTTAAATAATGCACATTTAAACATGCTCCACAAAAAGCATGATAGTGTTTTAATGATTTTTAAGTATGTTGTTTGTTCAGTAAACACATAATCTCACATTTTATAGGTATTATATTTTTGTCCTGGTTTTAAGTCTGGAGTGAAGCACTTATTTAATATTATTTCAAGGAAGAAAGAAGCCCTAAAAGATGAAGCCAATCAAAAAGATAAGGTAAAAAATAAAATTAATGGAAATTCACTTGCTTAGAAATAGATACAACAGGATTTGGGAAGATGACAAAAACTCTTAAACTGAATCTGAGAATTGAAGTTTTCATTATCTTACGTTGTCAGAAAGGCAGTTATTTTTCATTGTGCAGTAGCTAACTAAATTATCCCCTTTTGTAGAGTGTTTTCTTCAGTTCTTTAATTTGTTTACTATTCAACATTGTCATTTGTATACTGCCATCACAATTTATCATATTTTTACCCCGTTATTTATCTATTTTTTCAAATTGATTCATTCTTAACATTTAAGTAAATTTTAAGAAACCTGTGAGTTACATTATTATAAAACCATTATCACCCACATAATAGAAAGTAACCAAAACTACTGTTAAAATTTTTAAGTTTATTTGTATACCCCCATAAAATTAGTGTTATGAAATTAAATTTAGAGAAACTGGTATTGTATAGTGAGACAAAGACAGGAGGGGAGAAGGTACTTAATTTGTTCATAAATAAAAATATTGGCTTGTGTGTTTCTTGACAGGGAAATTGCAAAGAAGATTCTTTGGCAAGTTATGAACTAATATGCAGCTTACAGTCCTTGATCATTTCAGTTGAACAGCTTCAGGCTAGTTTTCTCTTAAATCCGGAGAAATATACTGATGAACTTGCTACTCAGCCAAGGCGACTGCTTAACACACTCAGGTATAGCCTGTTACATAATTTTAAGATTCTAATTCTTTGGAAGAGAGAGATAATGTGAACAAGTGGGGTGAATAAAGGGCAAGGAAAATCGAAACTACAGATCTACAATCCTTAATATCCCAGAGGCTCAAAACCTGGAAATGTTTTCTTAAGATTGTTTATAAATTTCATTAGATCTGAATTTGTATGAGGCTGTTTATAGTCTTTATTCATATTTATCTGTAATGCAGATATTCCTACACTTTCCTGTAGAAGTAGTAATGAGTGTAATTATGGGATACTGTCCCCATCGTGTTGGCAATACATATTTTACTCTGCCATATTGTCTATTTTAATCTAAAAATTTCTGAATTATCAAATATATTTGGTACTAAGGATTTCAGGTTAGGAATTATATAGCTATATGTTCAGAATATTCACAAGAACTGTAAATTCCAAATATTCTATTTTTGTTTGTGCTTAGAAGAGAACTAGTAGTTAACTGGACTAGATTTGTGTATTGTCTTAAAAAATGAAATTTTATTCTATATATAAAAAAGTCTTATTTAAAATATTAAAGGGCTTAAGTCTTTAAAATGATTTAATCATTTAGTTTAGGAATAGATTGAAATGTAATACATTGTCGTACATTTGTTAAGGGGCAGAATAGTGTGGCCAGGAGCAGGTTTGAATCCTGGCTTTGCCTCTCTATGACCTTGAGCAAGTTACCTTATCTGTATAAATAGTGGTGATAGTAATACTTCATAGTGTTATCATGAGAATTATGTTATACATATAATATAAAAAGCATTTTGACTAAAACTTGGACATAGTAAGCACTATGTACATATTAGCTATTATTAACAATATTTAGAAGATCAGAGTATCTGATAATGAAAATGAGGTTAAATTTGTTTTCTTTAGTTACAAGTTTAGGTAAGTTTCAAACTAGTAGCTGAGTAAATGTTTTGGGGCTTTTAAAATAATTTATGATATCCCTATAAATGAGTTCATTTCTGTATAGAAAGGTTTTTTTTATTGTATCTTCAAAACTAGAATAGATGAATGGAAATTTTTATTTATAGGGAACTCAACCCTATGTATGAAGGATATCTACAGCATGATGCACAGGAAGTATTACAATGTATTTTGGGAAACATTCAAGAAACATGCCAACTCCTAAAAAAAGAAGAAGTAAAAAATGTGGCAGAGTTATCTACTAAGGTAGAAGAAAAACAACAGAAAGAGGAAGTAAGTGGTAATAACAGCACGGAGGTGGACAATGTGAGGCATTCTGAAGATTTTAAAGAAAAACTCCCAAAAGGAAGTGGGAAAAGAAAAAGTGACACTGAATTTGGTAGCATGAAGAAAAAAGTCAAAGTCTCCAAGGATCACCAGTCATTGGAAGAAAACCAGAGACAAACCAGATCAAAGAGAAAAGCTACAGGTGACACATTAGAGATTCCTCCTAAAATAATCCCCAAGTACCTCTCTGAAAGTGAGAGTGCAAGAGCCTCACAAAAGAAATCAAGAGTTAAAATAAATTGGTTAAAGTCTGCAACTAAGCAACCCAGCATTCTTTCTAAATTCTGTAGTCTGGGGAAAATAACCACCAACCAAGGATCCAAAGGACAGTCTGAAGAAAATGAATATGATCTTGAAGAGGATTTGGGGAGTTGTGAAAATGACACAGCTAATGGTTGTGAACTTGAATCTCCAGGGAATAATGTTATGCCCATTAATGTTAATGAAGTTAAGCCCATAAACAAAGGTCAGTAATAATTTATTCTTGGACATTGATAGGTTAGGAGGATTAACAACTGCAGAATTGGAATTTTCTTTTTAGATACATGTGCAGTATAATATCTGACTAATGTTTTAAGAGAAATTTAACAGTATGAACTGGTGTCTTAAGCACTATGCTCATGTATTTTGTGTGTGTATATAAACCTCAGTAGTCTTAAGGTAATAGTAATTCATGTTTATAAACTAGAAGAGTTTAATACATATTAATAGAAGGAGAATATTTTACCCTCTTACATACGAAGTATTTGACAATTCATGAAGGAAATTGCATTTAGCAAAATGCAGTTTTAAAGTAGAGAACTAAGTAGTTACACCATACCTGAACTGGATTTCTACCTAGTTTTGTACAGATCTCAGGGGAAATGTGTAGATTGACATGGTTAATGATTTTACCAAAAGTGTCATCCTTTGGGGTGTCTTTGGGAAGGGAGTTAAGACAATTGTGTGAAACTTTTTTAGAGAGAACAGCAATTTATATTCGAAATTATCTTTATAGGGAATGTGTATTTCATGAATAAGTCACCTAATAAGCGAGCTGAGATATGGAAATCAGCCTTTTATTTATGATCTGCTTTAAGTGGATTAATGGTTATTTGGGCTGTGCTGAAAACCTCATCTATATAGATTGTTTTTCTTTTTTGTTTTAGGCACAGAGCAAATTGGTTTTGAGCTAGTGGAGAAATTATTTCAAGGTCAGCTGGTATTAAGAACTCGTTGCTTGGAATGTGAAAGTTTAACAGAAAGAAGAGAAGATTTTCAAGATATCAGTGTACCAGTACAAGAAGATGAGCTTTCCAAAGCTGAGGAGAGTTCTGAAAGTAAGCAAAATTGGAGTCTTGTATGGACCATGGGATAATTAGTTTTCTTCAATAAAACAGACTAATACGTAGCTTGTATAATTATTGAGAAAAAAGCTGGCTCTTAGTGTCTTTGGTATAATAAAAATCTTTCTGCTTATATAGCTTCATTTGCTAATAGTTAACAGCATTGGGGAAATTGTGGCATCTTTATTTTGATGTGTAGAGTATTGTTATAATGAGAAAGCGAAATGCTTTAAGTAAGTTAATTTTGGGGTGCCTCAGTCTCTCAGAGCTACTGATATTTTTGTTAACACAATATTTGAGCCACTGTTTTGTCAGTATAAACTACAAAAAGTCTGGTAATGTCATGGGAAGTTGATCATGAGACTGGTTTACCTATTCAGATATTGTTGGCTTTTAAATATAAACTAAAGAGACTAGGGTTATCTTGATTTTGCTGTCCCTGTCACCTCAGTATTTTTTGGCTGAGCAGATATTTATATTTAAAGGTATGTGCACTGTTGAGGATGAACTTCTGGTGAGGGTTTCTGAAAATAAAAAAAAATAGTTATTTGGGAAGGATTAGTCAATTGAAATTACATGCTAATTTTGAACATGGAACTTTGTAGCTTAAGTTTTAAATTTCTGGGAGATTTTTCATTTGCAAGTGAAAGGATTCTCTTATGTAGTTTCTCCAGAGCCCAAAACAGAAATGAAGACCCTGAGATGGGCAATTTCACAGTTTGCTTCGGTGGAGAGGATTGTAGGAGAAGATAAATATTTCTGTGAAAATTGTCATCATTATACTGAAGCCGAACGAAGTCTTTTGTTTGACAAAATGCCTGAAGTTATAACTATTCATTTGAAGTGCTTTGCGGCTAGTGGCCTGGAGTGAGTATTATAAAGTTTTGTTCAAAATACTATAATAGTAACAAAATAGTATAATAGAAACTATTGAAATAAAGTAATTTATAAAGATTGCCTTCGAAAAGTTTGTTCTCTTATTAACAGTTTCCCTGTAAAAACGCAGCCGCTTAAATCCTTTTGGTATGAATGCGTGTTCTATAATTTGTTCATACATCTTTTCATTTTCATTCCTTATTGGATAGTTTTAGTTGAATTAATAAAATAGGGAATAAATTTTATATACATCAAGTTTTTATTTGAGGGGAGAAAAAAGCCAAAATTAGTTTAAGGTAAGCTGGGAAATCAAACTAGTCTTTGAACAAACTAGTTTTTGAGCAATTTGAGAGATTATTCTGTAGCTCAAAATTTAATTATCTAAAAGCAATTAAATAATAAATATAAAAATGCCAATTACATTTTGAATGGTCTCTGACTTTTTCTGGCATGTATATATGGTGTCATTGTAGATTTTATTCCTTCCTATATTAATGAATTGTTTGAAATTACATGAGAGCTTCCCAGTGGCTCACCACACATTTTATTATGCCAGAAGATGACATACAATTATTTCTTTCAGTGGACTTTTTCTTCGCTATAGTACTATTTTTTTTTTTTTTTGGTCCCCAAATCTTGGTTAGAGGCAGACTTCACAATAAAATGACTTAACTTCAAAATCCTTTACATTTTATTAAGTGTTTTTAAAATGCTACTTATTTTCTTACTGCATAAAATTAGGAAAATAAAATTGAGGGAAAGTGCCATATATCCTTCACAGAAACACCTGAATATTAGTATTTATTTTAGTATTTTTTCTTCAGTGTAAATATATAAAATTGAGGACTTGTTTTTATTGTGAGCACTAAATATTAAGGGTTCATTCAGATTTTTACTTGGTTTCACACTGGTTGTAAAATGGAATATATATAAAATGAAATCCTACAAAGCCTTTTTTTTCTTCCAAAGGTTTGATTGTTACGGTGGTGGACTTTCCAAGATCAACACCCCTTTACTGACACCTCTTAAATTGTCACTAGAAGAATGGAGCACAAAGCCAACCAACGACAGCTATGGATTATTTGCGGTTGTGATGCATAGTGGCATTACCATCAGTAGTGGGCATTATACTGCTTCTGTTAAAGTCACTGACCTTAACAGTTTAGAATTAGATAAGGAAAATTTTGTGGTCGACCAAATGTGTGAAATTGGTAAGCCAGAACCACTGAATGAGGAGGAAGCAAGGGGTGTGGTTGAAAATTATGACGATGAAGAAGTGTCAATTAGAGCCAGTGGAAATACACAGCCAAGTAAAGTTTTGAACAAAAAAAATGTAGAAGCTATTGGACTTCTTGGAGGACAAAAGAGTAAAGCAGATTATGAGTTGTACAACAAAGCATCTAATCCTGATAAAGCTGCCAGTACAGCATTGGCTGAAAATAGAAATTCTGAGGCTAATGGTACTAATGGGACCCATGAATCTGATAGAAACAAGGAATCCAGTGACCAAACAGGCATTAACATTAGTGGATTTGAGAACAAAATTTCATATGTAGTACAAAGCTTAAAGGAGTATGAGGGGAAGTGGTTGCTTTTTGATGATTCTGAAGTGAAAGTTACCGAAGAGAAGGACTTCCTGAATTCTCTTTCCCCTTCTACATCTCCTACATCTACTCCTTACTTGCTATTTTATAAGAAATTATAGAGTGAGTGTATTTTCCTTGTGTATATATTCAACAGACTTGGACAAACATTGGTACAACTGATGGTATCAGAAGTCTTTAGCTTATCTTTTGAAGCTACTGGATATTGGTCTCTCTAGGCTTTTATATAAATAGTGAAATTTGAATTATTGAAAACCATGTTAATTTTTAGAATTCATTTCCTTAGTAGAGACTAGTGATGCATTAGCTTCTGGGAACAAACTTGTATAGGTTCTTAATTGAATTACTCAAAATGGAAGCATTTAAACACTTTTGAATTTACACCTATCTTTTGTGTTTGCTTTTTAAAATAAAGTGCTTGTATTTGTATCTCCATATTTTGGAGTAATTATCTACACGATGTTTATAGGTCCTGTGGGTTTTCAGCTAAGAAGCAGAATCTCATTTCAGTACATTTAGTTTTCTAAGTCATGAAGCCAGATCTTTGATGGGCTGTGTTAGAGGCACAAAGTCTGGATTATGTGTGTATTCACAATGGTGTACATTTTGTGCCTTGAATCAACTTTGAAAAGTGGCTCAGAAAACGTGGATTGTCAGTCCCCTTCTATCTTGACAAGGATTTTATATGTATTTATGAAGACTGTTCTGTACTCTAGTAAATCTTTTTGGGCATGGACTACTTTGTGTCTCTTCACAGGCATACTCTGCATGGTCTGTATGCAGTACAACAAACTTAGAGGTATGACCTTAAATTTAACTTTTTAAAAACCAGGAGGTCAATAAATTTTAAACTGCGTAACTATGTATATAAATGCTTGAGCTTTTTTTTTTTACTTGCATATTTTTACCATAAATACAGCTGGGTTTTCAAAGAACAGAATATGTGTCTGTATTATATATTTATATATATATACACACACACACATTATACATACATGTAAATAAACAGAAGAGAATAAACATGCATAATTACCTTTAATAATACTCAATATTTTCTGATAGTTGGAAGTGAAGAAATTTTCAAATAGGAGAAATTGAGCTTTGTCCATCCAGACTGTCATACTTAAAAGACGTTCACAGTCAAAACTGTTGTATTCTAGTTGTCCTTTAAAGTAGACATATAACGTTATGATATCCAAAACTGGAGAACTTAAAGATGAGGCTTTGGGCACACACAAAAACTTGTTGGTTAATTTTCATTTTAAACAGTATATTAAATTGGTAAATGATAGATTATGTTATGACTTGTTAAAGGGCATTCTTAGTTTTAAGATTAAAAATAATTCCAAAGAATATGTAAATATATTGGAATATCACTGCTACACCCCATTTCAACAAATGAGAGTATCTGTCAACTAATAAATTACATAGTTAAATAATGTCTTATAAATTCTTTCACAGGATGATGTGATACAAAATCACTAGTGGAACGTCTTAAAACTAACAGCCTGAACACTGCCCGTAAGCAGCAGCGGGAGTAGGAATCACTGATGGAACTTTTAAAATGAAACAGCCCTGAACACGACTCAAATGCGCTTCTAATGGGAGTAGTTCTAGTATAGAACCTGGGCCTCTGTAATCTCCAGAGACAGCCAAGGTTAGGAGCTAGCGTAGATTCCTGCTATGAGGAAGTTTATGTTTTAAGAAAACTGAAGTACATGGGAAGTTAGGAAGTGTTTTTAAGAGTAAGAGGAAGCCTCTTCTGACTCAAGTCAGATAATAGTATTGCATGATAATTGTATAAATCTTCAAGTTCTTGATAACTCACTGAGACAGGTGTGAAGTAATCCAAACTTATATACATGTAACCTTACGAGAAATGACCGAGGGATTATTTAATATTCTTCCCCCGACCCTGAAGAGGAAAGAGTATATATAGTACCTTTTTATTTCTTTTAAAGTTTCCTTTCTTGACTACTTGCCTTTCCTTATTGTTCATCTGGATCCTCTGTTCCCAAACATTTTTGAGGTTATGCCTTTCTGACTCCTTAGTTCACCCCTTTGGGGCCAACATTGTAGATGCACCTGAAAAACCTTTTTGTTATTGTCTGAATTGATGTGGTAAGAGGAATTTGAGATAATATTGCCTGTTAAAAAGGTAGGCTGGAGCAGGGGATATCAGCCATCACATCCATGCTCAGGAGAATCAGACATTTTTGAGACCTTTGTTTCCAACATCAACAACAATGAAGGCACTGTATTTTATTTGATCAGTGCTTAAGTGATTCAGGTAAGTGATCAATAGATCAAAGGGATAGATTATAACATGCCTTTCGATAAGCTCTAATACTACACAGAGATACTTTCAGAAAATCATTAATAGGCACTTTCTTGGAAAAACTTGCCAAGTAATTGAATATATGTTCAAAAAATTTTGCATCAGTTTTTCATATCAAAGTTACAAGTTTAAATTACTTAATTAACAGTTAATTTTACCTTTTAGATGTACTTTGTACAGTGTATACAAGTATCAAAATAACTTCATTCAACTGGTAGATTAAAAAAACACTGGCTTTCTGTTATTTTTATGGTGATGTAAGATAAGTTTAAAGCAGATTTCTAATTTACCAGTTTAGATCACTAAAAAAAATGATGAAATGACAGGCTTGTTTAATTTGAAACACAGGAACCATTCATTTTAGTTGCTGAGAGTCAGTTCATACTACTATCATTAGCATAATAAGGTTCAAAGTCAAAGATCAAGCTACTGTCACTGGTATTATCTATTACTGGTATCACCTATCCCAGTATTTAATTATTATTTATAGATAAAAAGTTCTATCAGGTGAAGTTATTTCTGTAATTCTAAGTCTCTGTTTTGGGTGTCTAAATGGAAAATAAAGACCAGTTTTTAAGATTTCACAAAATAGTTATCAGTAACTTGTCTCCACCCATTAATTTATTTGGAGCTGTCATTTGGGCCCACAAAGTGACTGTCAATTAGGATTTTCATTTTGCTAGTTTTGGAACTATTTCTTGAATCAACTTTAACATTCTCTGCCTTTGTTGATAAAAAATTTTAGAAATCTGACTCAGTAAAATTAGTGTAAACGTTCACATATTTAATTGTACCTTTAAAATAATCATTACTACATTTAAAACAGTTCCAAAATGAATCTATAAATGGTAATATAAATTAAAAAATACAAACTTAAAAGTAAATAAATTTAACATTAGCTATGGTATAAATAATGGTAAATGTATAGTGTACCTTTGAGTCATTAAAATGTCTTAAAAAAAGATAACAGCATATTACCAGAACATTAGAAACCATAGCCATGATCCTCCAACTTTAACGATCTACATTTGATACTGTTCTGGCCACTGCATTCTTCAATGAGTAAATTAATGCTATAATTTTCAGAATTAAGTCCCAAGTCTTTTTCAATAGATCTTAAATTCTTTTCACACTCAATGTTGAATACATGGCTTTTTTCAAATGAATTAAACAAGTGCGTTTATTTTAGAGGTCCATTTTGCGCAGGCTCATTCGGCTGAAGGAATCTCTGGAGAGAAAATGAAAGGATATAATTATAAGTAAATAATTTTTATATAATCCTTTAAAATATGTTTTACATGGTTTTTTTTCTGCTGGAATTACCTTAAAGTTTTGCCACCAAAAGCTTATTAACTTTAAAACTTTGCTATCAAAATGCTTACCTTTCAAGTTACATGCTCATCCTATACACTGCCTTATATATTCTAACTTGTAGATTTCTCTATAGATTAAAAGTATATTACAGTAACTACTTTGCTAAGTCCACTGATCGTTTATTCATTTGTCCAATAAGTATATTAAATATTGTGATTAAACAGGAAGTAAGGGATAATGGAAGAATATCAGGAATAGGTTTACTTGGGGTTAATAAAAGGCAAAAGGCAGGTGTTTCTTATTTAGAATATTAAATTCTAAGTATTAAATCAGTGATTCTCAAAATTTTTTGGTTTTAGGTTCTTTCATACACTCAAAAATTGATGATCCCAGGAAGCTTTTGTTCATATGGATTATATATTGACATTAAGCATATTAGAAATTAAAACTAAGAACATCTAAAATTACTTTATAAAAGTAATCCATTACATGTTTCTGTAAATAGCACTGTTTATTAAAAATAACTTGCAAGAATTTTAGAAGACTGGCCCTCATATAGGGCTTAACAGAAAGCCTAGATTCTCTTATCTGCTTCTGCATTCAGTCTTAGAATATCACATACCACATAGTCTCTGGAAAACACTGTACTGTCATGAGGGAATCAGACTGAGAAAAGCAAGTAATATTTGGTATTAATATGAAAGTTTGTTTTGATTCAAGAATCTCTTCTAAGAGTCTCAAGGACCCCCTCCCATGGGTCCCAGACTACATTGTGAGAACCACTATGTTAAGACTTTGTAAACTTTCTGCAAAATAATATTTCAGATTTTGTAAATCAGGAAAATAAATAATTTGAGTTCTATGGGAATTTTATTTTCTAAGTTCTGAAGAAATCAAGAGTGAAGAGGCTAAATTCTTTAATACCTCTTAATGTATTTTCCTTTATCCTTAAGCTGGTTTCTTTTGCTTATCTTTCCTGCCATTAAGATTAAGCCCCGTGGGTTTACAATCCCCAGAAAAGGAGAAGACAAGTACAAAGAGATCATGATGATCAGCTTTGAATCTCAAAGCTTGGTTTCTTGTTTTCTTGTTTGTTTGGGGTTTTTTTGTTTGTTTGAAAATAGGAGTCTTGAAAGCTAGACCCTGCTCATCAAGTAAGAACTAAAGCTTGGAGGATTGACCTTAACAGATCACAGAGGAAGGCAAAACTCAGGATTAAGGGAGTTTCCTTCATATAGGAATAATACAGTCTTTCCACTGAAAGGAGCTGTAGAGATCTGAAGGAAGTGACACTATCGTTAGGAAACTTCCTGACTACTTCAAAGACCTAGTACCCCCCCATCCCAGGACCTCTGAGCAACGAGTATAGGACAGGAGCAAGGTGGGTATAGGCAGCAAGGGGCCTGAAATATCAAAAAGACTGAAAGGGAAGCCAAAAGTGAAGAGGACTAGTGTTGCTTCCCATTAAAAATTTTAAGAGGAAATCACTTTGGGTGTCTCACATCAATGTAAGGATGGCGGGAGCAAAATATATTTTTCCAGAGAAAGGATCTAAAATAGGCCTTTTGGTCTCCCTCTTTCTGTAGATGGTCTGTCTACATGACATGACATACAGCAGGCACTTGGAATTTCTTTTTTTGTGAAAGAATGTGTGAATGATTTACTTCAGAGGTCTAGAAGCACACAAATGTTAGATGAATGAAACACGGGGTGCTTTCAGATGATCATATAACCAGTTTAACTTTCTTCTGTAGTATATTATACCCTACATCTATATTCTATTTTCATATAAGCAACTTTGAAGGCCTACAAATATTAATTTATCAAGTAACTACAATTTCATAGCTTCACTGTTATTAATTCAAAGAAAAAGGTGGTAAAATATCAGTGCCACAATAATTCAATAAATGTATGTACATTTGGATTTCAAAATGCAAACAAGGGTGTTTATTTTTAGCAGTTACCATGTCTTGTCCAGAATTCAAGGGCTTAAAAGTAAAATTTAATTAAGCACTGTTCTTGGAGCTTTACATGTCATTTAAATTCCGCAACCTCTTAAAGGTTATTTAATTTTACAGAGGAGAAATCTAAAAACTAGGTTAAATTACCTGCTCAAGTAGAACTAGGATCAGTTGTAGAAAATTCCGAGTTATTCCCACTTCTAATTTTATCTGTCACACTTAAGTGGAGAAAAATAGTGAAGACTTCTTGATACTCAATGGGGGTTATCTGTTTTAATACAAATTTAGAAGAACATACTGTGTACTATTTACTGTCAGGGCTGAGAGAAATGAATACCTGGCTCCAGATATGGTCTAGCAAACTCTCCCAGAGAAACACCAGGAAGTGTGAGAGGACTTTGAAAGGAATAGTTTTAGGAGGTCAGACTTACTATGTGTGGGATCCTGGTGAGTATGAGTACTTAAAAACTTTATTGTTCTCAAATTACAGAAAGAATCGACTTCTATCTTGCAGGCTGATACACGTACAGATGATAAATAGGCTTACATGAATTGAACTCGTTAGGTTTCTGAAGACAGTATTTGAAACCATTTAATAAAAGTTAAACAAATTCACTATTAAATAATTCAAGGAGATTTCATTTTTCTGAAGATATCCAGAGTAACAGGAAAAATAAGCATACCTGTGGCAGGTAACAGGTAATATTGCCTTGTATAACTGAGGGATCTTTCTGTTTATCAGAGGCTGCAGGGCCTCTTTAAGGCGATGATAGTTTCTCTCCAGTTCCCTTTGATACTCCTTTTGATCTGGCCCAATTAAGCTCTTATTTTTTCTTAAGGCATCCTCACACCTAGGAAAAACAGCGTGTTACCAAAAGATATCTTCTGGCATAGTTTGAGGGCTTAGTGATATATATATCATATATATATATATATATGATACACACACACACACACACACACACATATATACATACACCATGATGCAGACATTCAGCTTTTCAGTTAAATGTTAAATATCCTCTCTTGCAATTAGGTTTACGGCAAGAAACAGATGACCAACTGAGTTTCTTTAAAAAACTAACATTCACTTCCAGTTTTCATTTAATTGAAAATTACATATTTTTAAATGGTAAATCTGAAGATTTTTTTTCCACAAAGATTAAAAGCGCTTTAGGGAAGGTAACCATACTCATTTATGTAGTAATAATGGCATCTGGCACAGTGGTTTGCCTGTATTCAAGTAAATGTTTCTTAAATGAATACATTTGATAGTATCTTTTATCCAATTTATTCAGCTATTTAAGAAAAATATCTAGACCCCAATAGATAAATTTAAAAAGTATTAAAAATATACATATCAATACTTGTAGGATACAACTAAAGTGATATTCAGAGGAAAATGTATAGCCTTAAAATGCTTATATTGGAAAAGAAGGCTAAAACTGAAGAGCTAGTACACAACAGAATAAACTCAAAGTATAAGAAAGGAAATAAAATTTAAAAGTATAATAGCTCTATATCAAAAAATGCAAAAATTGGTTCTTTGAAAAATCTAAAAAAATAGACTGAGCTCTGGCAAGAATAAATGAGAGAAGGCCAAATATCTTCTAGAAATAAAAAATGGGACATACAGTCAAACAGCAAAAGTTATAAACGCACAAAGGATATTGTACAATTTAATGCAAGTAAGTCTGAAATTCTACTTTTCTAGATTAATTTACCAAACATTTAATAAGGAAAATATGAATAATCCTAAAACCTCAAATGCATCAAATCAAATCATAAGTCTATCCACAAAGAAAACACAAATATGCAAATTCTACTAAACATTTAAGGACAGATAATCCCAATGTAACACAACTATTCCAGAATATACACAAAACTATTCCAGAGTATAGGGGAAAAAAAGAACTATTCCTGAGAAGAAATTCCTATTCAACATAGTACCGGAAGTGCTAAACATTACTGTAAGGAAAAGATTCTACAGATAAATGATAGGAATTAACAAGTGAATTTGGCATATAAAATTCAACTGCATTTCTGTATTTCAGCAACAGAAAATATAATTTTAAAAAATACCATTAACAAAAGCAAAAAAAATTAAATACCAAAGGATAAATTAAAAGACATATAAGGCCTCTACATAAAATTTTAAAAAACATTTAGAAGATCTAAGTAAATAAAGAAATATACCATATTCATGGACTGGAAGAGTCAAGTTATAAAGAAGTTAATTTTATTCCAACTGATCTATTGATTCAGATTCAGGTTATTATTTGGGGTGAGGTAGAGGGAGTGATAAATTGATTCCAAAATTTAAAATTTAAGTCAAAAGGAATAGGGCCAAAAATAGTCCTTAAACAAAAGGTGAGAGGAAATGCTCTCATATGCAGTAATTACTACATAATTAAGCATAATACTAGCTCAAGGAGAGATAAACAGAACAATGGAAGAAAATAAAGATCCTAGAAACAGATGAATACAAACATGAGCACTTGATGTGCAATATAGTGGAGAGAGGGCAATCTTTGAAATAAGAGGTCCTGAGTCAACTGCCTATCTATAGAGGAAAAGAAATCTGATCCCTATGTCACATCATATTCATAAATGGTAATGGGATAATCATCAATTATCACTATGAACAGAAATCAAACTGATCCCTACCTTGAACCATATACAAGACCAGTCATAAGGAGATTTTTTTTAAAAGTAAAAAGACTTTATTGCCTTCCTCTCCTTTTGTTTAGCCTATACTGAATTTTAGAGATTTCATTACATTGAAGAAGTTTAGAGATACCATTACATTTTAGAAATCAACGTAGAATGTTACTCTGACCTCAGGTAAAAAATAATTTCTTAAACAAGACACAAAAAGCAATAGACATAACCAGAAAGACTGAATCAGTTAACTACATTAAATTTAAGAAATTTTTTATTTAAAAAAAGTGCTAGGCCCCAGATTCAGAGACGTGAATACTTACAAATGATAAAGCATTATGTATCCAGAATATATAAATACTCTTAGAAATCAGTAAGAAAAAGAATCCAATAGGAAAATCGCACAAAACTTGAACATATAACTTTACAGAGAGAAAAGAAAAGTGGCTAACAAACACCTGACAAGATGCCCAACCTTGTTGGTAATCAAGGAAATGCAAATTTAACCCAGAATCACGTATCATTTTACACCCACCAGACTGGTAAAAGTTAAACTGTTAGACAATAACAAGTATTGATGAGGTCATATAGCAATAGGAATTCTCTCAAACACTACTGGTAAGAATGTAACATGGCATTATCTAGCTGAAGCTGAACGTATGAACCAATGACACTACTCTTAGGTATATAAGCCCTAGACTGTCTCTGTACATCCAGAAATAGGTAGAACAATATCTGAATAATAATCTTTGTAACTAAAAACAACAACAAAAAACAAAACCAGGAAACAACCAAAATATCCATCAACAGAAGAATGAATAAATTATAAAATATTTATACAATAAAATATATAAAACAAATTATCTAAAGCAGTATTTATTATAGTGATACCTCACAAATACTAAAAATAGTATCACAGAATATATACATTCCATTTACATAAAGTTAAAAAACATGCAAAACTAAAACAGTGTATCAAGGGATACATTCATTTATGATAAAACTATAAAAACAATAAAGGAAATGACAAATATGAAATTCCTAACAGTGGTTACCTCTGAAGGAAGGGAGGGTGATGATTTCAGAAAAGGGCATATGAGGAGGGGAACTCAAAGCAAAGATAATGTTCTATTTCTTATACTGGGTGGTAGGTAATGACTTTTTCCCTCCCTTTTCTTTAATAGCAAATGTTATAAATACTATTTCAAATCTACTCAATATTTAACAAAAACAAGTTTTAAAAGATAAATCCAAAAATATAAAGAGTAGATACAAGAAAAAGTGTTTTCAGGAAAAAAAGAATGCAAACTGAAGTACCACTTAAGCTGATTAGTAAGAGACACCCTATTTAAACAGCATTACTTAAAGTAAGGTGTACTGTGACTAGTACACCTGCATTCTTGGTACTATTAATACTTAGAACATTTTTAGAATAGACTACATATTAGGGGCCAATAAAAATGTTCATATACTTTGTCTCAGTCATTTTGTGGTTAATATTTTAAAAGAAAAAGATACATTCGGTTAACTATACCACACTTAAATTCAAACAACTGATGATATAATGTAATTATTACAATAACAGTTCTGCTCAGTGGAAGAGCAAACGCTTGGTGTACATGAAGTCCTGGGTTCAATCCCCAGGGCCTCCATCAAGGGGAAGAAGGGGAAAATAATAGTTTAAACTTTAATCAAATAAGAATTTAAGATTATATGTATATTATAACTGAACTATGATAATATAAATACACATATTGGCATAAAAATGCACTTACACACATAAAAATAAAGGCCATATTGGCTATGACTTGTAAGGTTTATATCATGTAGTTTGTTTTTTGCCTTTTTGTAATTTAAAAGGAGAAAACCATCTCCTTAATAACCCTTAAGGAGACTGGCAGACTACACAAATTCATTACGCTGTAGTAAATCTACACAAAGAGGAAGACCTTTGTTTTAGAATTGTAGTCATAGTAAAAACTCTAAAACAAGAGCAAGGAAAGTATCTATAACTAAATGCCTGTGACCTACAGAAGTATGTATTATGCCAAGATCACCTGGCTCACAAACAGCAGCATTTTTTTGGTTATTATTTGAAGCCTCCCAAATAATGAAATTAATGCTAGAAGTTGGTCAATTCTCTAAGTAAAAGCAGGTTTCTTTCTTTGACTACCACAGCTCATTCACAACATACATTAGGAGCTGTTTCCTACAACCAAATCTACAAGGCTGTCTAGCCCATTAATCAGATTATAAAATCCTCGGCTTCCAATGAAGCTGTGCGCAAGTTTCTTTTTAAAGGTATTTACCATGTCCAGGCAGGAGAAATGGGCAGCAGTTCACGACAGCTGTTGCAATGAGAATAAGGGAAATACCATCTCCAGAGAGTCAGACAAGTTAGCACTCCTCATACTTCTCTGATGACAAAACCTGATGTAAAGTAAAACTTTTTCCACCCCTAATAAGCCCTTTCAATGAATGATTTGATAAGAGAAACCATAAGAGGAAGTCAAAGACCGGGTTCTGACTATGGTTCTGATGCTGCTTTGTTAGGTGACAATCAAGTCTTTTACTTAGTGGTACACGAGGCGCTTACAATTTAATTCCAACCACTTTCCCAGTGTCTGACTTCTCGTCTTCATAGATTCCATGGTTCCAGCTTCACTCAACTATTCATGTTTCTCAGGACAGATTCTGAACTTATGCTCATGCTGGTTTTCCTTCCTATTCAGTATACCCTTCCCTTCTTTTCTGCTTCAAAAACTAGTATTTATCCAAGGTCCATATCTAATGTTAATTCCTGTGTGAAATCTTCCCTGACGTCACCATGTAAAACTGTCATTCCCTCTTTTGTGCACTGTGAGTGTTAGTAAAGCAAGAATCAGTATCAATTTGATGACTGTTTTTCCGTATTGTTTCAAAATATAGTATTTACCAAATACCCATTTATTACATGGTAAGCATTATTTGTGCAGAAAAGAGTTAACAGCAGGCCTGAGATTGCTAGCCTTAGAAGGCCTGTTTGCAAGGTTGGCCCTTGGTTAGCTTCTGGGAATTTGGACTTGGGGAGGGTTCCCATCACACTCAGAAGATAAGAGTGGTTTCACTGTGCCTGAACTATTTATACAAACACGATGGTTTATGCTAAATACCTGCTTTCCTTTTGGGAGTCTGGAATTTCGGTACCTGGCAGGGGGAAGGTGCCTACGTGACCAGCCTCCCAATCTTGGTTGGCACTTGAGCTCCTACTGAGCTTCCCTGGTTGACATCATTTCACACGTGCTGGAGGAATTAGCACCTCCTGTGTGAGGGCACTGGGACAGAAACTTCTGAAACCTGTACCTGGTTTCCCCCAGACTTCACCCCCTGTGCCTTTTCCCTTTGCCGAGTTTACTTTTTACTCTCACTATAGCAAATCATAGCCATGACTGCAACCACATGCCGAGTCCTGTGAGTCCGAGCAAATCCTCAAAATCGGAGGTGTTCTTGGGGACCTGGACACACCCATATATTACTTCACCTAATTTGCACAACTTCCCTGTGGGGGAGGTAGGTATTATTATTCGTACTTCATACATTGAAAACCTGAGGATCACAGAGCTTAAGTGACCTGGAAAACAGACATATAATGATAAGGGTAAGACCTGAACACAAATTTTCTGCTGAACACAATCTTTTTCCTTCCAAGTTTCTTGCTTGTATGTTTTCTGAGGGAAAGGAAACAGAAACTCTCACACTGAATGTTCACAATAAATAACAGCTTTCAAGTTAAATAGTTAAATGTTAAACTAGCAATAGTTTTAAGTTAAAAAAAATTTCCTGAGTCTAGCCTTTTCAGACCTTTAAAATATAAAATATGGCATTATAGAGCATTGGTGGGGGATAGATATACACCATTACAGAATAGTAACTCACACACAGGCTACTTCTCATTATGAACTATTTTCCTATAGTTTCTCTTTTCAATAGTCCCTTAAGAATCTCATATTATACTGTGTACTGGACATTCTCAATTTGAAGATCTTTATGTAGGAAGTCTTGAATACCTTTTAGTAAAATCTTTGAAGCAGAGTCGCAGTTTATTATGATGTCTGAAGAGTTTTGGGTCACTGGGTATGTCAGACAGGAAAACCTGGGCAACTTCCAAAGGCCCCTGTAAAATAAGAAAATAAAACAAGAAGTATTTCGTTTTCTATAGACTCACAGAATTTACCCAAACAATTTTTCTTAGCACTGAGATGGCTGCATTTAAGCTAATGTCTATGCCTATATTAAAACTCTTCAGAGATGGATTTTGGGCAACATGTTTTTAGTTTTTCCTAATGCCAAATCTATAGTCTTGCCTACAGCAATTAAGTTAACTTATTATATTAGTTCATTTTTCAAAGAAAAAGTAGGAGCCAAAAGATCAAGTATTGTACTCATTAATGTATTTTGCCTTGTCTTTTTCACATTCTTTAATTTATCCTAAATGCAAAAGTTGTCAGGCTACTGATAATCAGTTGTTAATTTGCTGACTCTGATGGGATACCCAGAGGTGAGGAGCACAAAGGTTGGAGAATCCAAGGGGCCACGAGAGGGGGGATCAGAAGATTGATGGGTTGGAAGAGAAGCTGTCACAGTGTTGAGATCTGGAGGCTGTGAAATCCCAGCTCTATGGGGTGGAGCTGAGCCAGAGGCCAGGAGGTCTCTGGAGAAGGAGAAAAACAGCCTGATGAACAAAGCCTCCAACTATGAAAAGGAGCTAAAGTTGTTTCAGCAGGAGAACCAGGAGAACAAGCTGCCATCTGTGGCCATCTTCTTCCTCCTGACCGTCGTTCACACCTACTGGACCATGTGAGCCTGAAATTTCTCCATTGTTGGTGCAGGCTTCCACTCAGCTCTGTGGTCACAACCAAGCAGGCCCTTCAAACCTCAAAAGGACCAGGGTACAGGGCCATTTTCTTTTTTTTTTCTGCAGGCTGGTGGGGAAAGGGTCAGTGATGGGAGTGGGACTCTGTGAGGTGAAGACAGGAGAATCTATAACACAAGGGTGGGTGGGGGGCTCCATTCTGCAGGTGCTGGGGGCTCAGGGAAGGCAGATCTCACTTCTACTGAAGCTGTGACAGATGCCTTGGGTTGTAACGAAACTTAATTTTGCTAAAACAGCTTCCCTCAGTATTCCAAATGTGTTCCTAACACTGCAAGTTAAAGAAGGTGATTTTTGTAAGTTGTATCATTTGATGTAAAGCCTCCAAATCAAGTATGTTCTTAGGGGGTAAAGGTCTTAAAATGTTTACTTCTGTTTTGGTAGGGCATTTTTTGGCTTTGTTCCTTTAACGCACATAAGTAGATATATTACATGAAATCTTACTTGATTTCTGGATTTTCCCTTGGCATATTCACTAATCGGCAAAAGAAGCTAGATGAACCCATTACAAGGAGATAATGAGGATGGCCTCTAATCTGCATCTGACAAAACAACAATAACGTCTTGTATACATGTATCACCAAGACCTTCAAAATGATTTCACGTTACTTATCTACTTCTCTCGGCCCACTGGGAAGGAGGTCTGGAGAAGACAGCGTCAGGGAGGATCTGAGACATCAGGCACTCATATGCACATACAAAAGCTCTGAAAATGAGCCCTTCTTTTTAGATCACGTTCTTTCAGTACAAGCTTTTAAACAAAAGGCCATTTGAGTGAATCCATTCCTTCTTAATAGAATGCTTCAGAACAGATAGGCAGAAAAAGAGGCAGTCCAGAAGGCAAGCGTGAACAATTTTAATCAATGAGATTATACTAAAAAGCTTTTTCTCAGTTTAACTTCCTTTATACTTTCATTGTCCTTTGCAACCACTTCTAACACATCTCTTCACTTGATTTGACACTTATTTGTGATCTACTTTGTAAAATATAATAACGAAATCATTCCAAATGCCACGTATGACATAAACATGTTAACATGTGTATGTGTAACAGAGCAGTGCCGGCAAAGGCTCTAACCTGATTCACTGTTGTGCCTACAGATCCCTGGAGGACCATCTGAAGCATTTTGGGGTCGGCTGGATCCTGATGTGTTGCAAATGCCAGCTCCTGTGTCTTTTTCTGCATGTCTTCAATGGCAACTTCAATCGGTGTTAAGATGATCTGGGTGAAGTAGTATCTATTAGGTCAATGCACTGATTGAAAACTATTTGATAAGCTTCATATATAATGAATTAAAATAAGAAAAAAAGTGGAGACCAATTGTAAACTGTTATCTAATTAAAAAAATTCCAAAACTTTGGATCACTAAATGAAAAAAAAGTCAACCCTCTAAAGCATAATCTGAGGGTGAACTGGGGACTTAGAAAAGAAGCTAAAAGTATGACTTAAAAATGAGTAAAGTTCTAGTATGTTACCAGGCAAGGAATGATGCACAATGCTATGTCCACACTGTTCTCACATGGCTCCAATGTTTTGCTCCACTAATCCTGTTTTCCTGTTTGGAGACTTACCTCCTCTTTGTGAGTGACATTGACTCTTGTCTTAATATAAGGGAAGGCATGGGAAGTAGTGAGAATGGTCTTCCGCTTGAACTGTTCATGAAGTTCCCCATGGGCACGACCATCTAAAGTGAAGGGTGTACAGTACATGAAACGACGAAGATTATAATTTTTGTCAAAATATGTGATTCTGTCCTTCATCTCATATGTGTCAAAGTATGGCTCCACGTAGGTAATCTGAATATATGCCTGGGAAAGAAAAAAGTCCTTCATTTTCTCCCTGTTAAATCATCGTTTAGTCTTTGCCCAACAAAATCATGGAGTCTCAAAGATATACCTATGTGCCATTACAGTCTAATCAACCATACCTTGTTAGGATCTAATTTACACTTGTCTACAGGATTAGAATCCTTGATTACTTCAACCACATCCTCTCCAAATCTTTCTCCATAAAATCCCTACAATAAAGAAAAAGACATCTTACACATGAAGTTAATAGTAATAGAGAATAGAGAAGGCCTCTGAGGGAGACCTCTGAGCAAAACTAGGCCATTGAGAAAGTTCTTGTACAACCATGTCAATAATTACAAAATAATAATAATTTAGGTTCACAAAAATTATATTTAGCCTATCAAATTAGCAAGGCCATGGTCCATATTTATTTGATATTACTCCAATTACTCGCTTTAATAACATGAAACACAAACAAACAAACAATTTTCTCCAATGAAAACACAGGATTCCACAACAGGTCCTCAAAACAAACAGGGAACAGAAAGCAGAGACAAAGGAAACTCATTATCACTGATGTATAGGATATCAACTTTTACTGAGTTTGATGTAGCCTGATTTCTTGCAGACATGGGTCAATGAAAAAGCACTCATTTTTATGAATGATTAATGTGATGTTCTAGAATTTTCAAATAAAAGCACTGACTTATGGAAGTTTTGTGTAGGTTCAGATTTTGAAAAGGTAACCCTGGGTCAAGAATGCAGTGACTTTTCCATACGACACTGAGTAGCAGCCTGGGCAAAGGATGGAGCTACTCAAAAGGAAAAATTAAACCTGAATTCTCAAAGGAGAACAGCTACTCCTCCCTCAAAGATAATTTTTATGACTAAGTTTGAGAAATACTGTCTCAATATTTCCCAAGACTTACTTAATAGGCTCTTGAAAAAAAAAAGTCACAGCTTAAACCAATTTATGGAAGTTGGGCCCCTGGAAGTCACCAATAAGAACGTAACATTTAAGAAATTAAAATCAGCTGATAATAAAAACTAGCCTAGAGCAGTGCTTCTCAAACTCTTATTTCTGTACAAGTCACCTGGGGATCTTGTTAAAATGCAGATTTTGATTCATATTGTCTGGGGTAGGGTCTGAGATTCTGCATTTCAAATAATCTCCCAGGTGAGGACAATGCAGATGCTGGTCCATGGACCATACTTTGAGTACCAAGAATAGAGAAAGATTGGAAAGAATAACTTCAACAGAAAAGATTGGTTAGTCTCATAAACATGAAAATTAATCATTTATAGTGAAAATTAAGAAGCCACATAAAATTTAAGGGATTCTAAGAAGTGTTTTTAAAGTATGATTTTAGGTTTTTAAGTTCTACAGAGATCTTACTGGGAATCAGTTAAGCCAAAAAGTTAATGCATTTGGATCAGAAATTTCTTGGGGTTTTAGTTTCATGATTATTAATTCCTTATGCATGCCTTTTTCTACAAAATGTGGATGGAAAAATACTCTACATTTCTCCATAAATTACAGTAATTCTAAAAGGTATGTTTCTAAAATATGTGTGAAAATAGGTCCTCAAAAATCAAGTTAATAGTATTATTATACTGTTGCCATAAAGATTTGAAAAATTCAAGAGTATAATTGTACCTAACAAAAATCCTTACACTCTAGAGTATTTTATTTGGCAGGATCCAGCTTATTAAAAGATTGTATCTGGATGTGAAAGTCTATATTCATCATAGAAAATACAAATTAAAGATGACATTTTATGAACCACCACAGCATTCACCTCCAATCTGTGAGATATCTCTGCAAGTTTGGTTATTGCAGGTTCCTTGTAAACAAATTCCTGTTCATCCAAGTCCCCGAACTTGGTTCCATAAAAACCAACACGAAAATAGGTGCCAAACATCCGCTTACCATCCTAGGTGTAGGAAAATGAAGAAACTTTAATACAAAGTCTTTTTATCTTAACATTCTGTTTAGATTTCTACAGTATAAAAATTCTCAGAATATTGCAAAAAGTTTTAATTCAGAACTACAATATTTTATTATTTCACAAATGAAAGTAGAAACGAAGTTATCTTTCTTTTTTCATTTCTAACAAATGACATTGTGCAATTAGGGCTTTTACCAAATCACATACGCTGTATGTTTTTCAGGGACTGTACCAAGTGAATACCTCACATTGGTCTATGTTTTTAAGTCCATACAATTGAGATAAATTAATTTACTTTCCTTATCGCAAGAAAAGATGCTTGGTATGAAATAAACTGTTTTAATTATCCTGAAATTAGAGCACACTAAAGTTAGATTTAAAAACAACACTAACAGTTTTAGTTACCATTAACCTTTATATAATCTCTTTACGTATGTTAAAAGAGATGGTACAAGTTAGGAGCCCAGTATAGCACCTGGCACAGAGCAGTCAGCACATGTCAAGACCACCCAGAAGCACCGAGGCAAACAATTTACAATCAGTATGCCTCCGCTGATAAAAATACTGATACGGGGAAGAGTAACTAAAAATGGATAGAAAGAAAAAAAAGTATAAATAAAAGATAAAAGAAAAAAATTTGAAAAGAGTTGGTTATCATTAAGTCCAGAAACCACCCACTGCATACATTAGCCACACATTCAAGTACAAAGTACACGAAGGTCACCTTAACTCTTACACAGTGCATTTGAAAACAAATTCCCTCAAGAAAGATAAAATACTTGGAAGCTTTGTATGCAAGTCTTACAATTTAGATCCAAAGATATTTCAAAAGGATTTTGTGGTAGTGTGTATAACAGCCACACATAAGTGTTTATATACCTCTGAGTTCTCTTTAAGCCTAACAAGTTTAATACTTATTTTTCCTGTATTGAGTTCTTACTGGAAAGGCAAAAGGGTATGTAAAGTATGTCACAAATGAAACAGATAATAAAGCAAAATGGGAAATTCTGGTCCTTAATTTACTAGCTTTATAATCATAATTACAAAAAAGTATAGTGACTAAAAGTATTTCCACATTTTTGTCTAGAAGAAATACACTTTTAAAGAAAAATGTCTTTGGAGCTAAAGACTTGAGGTTTCTAAATAAAAAATAATTTTCCTTCAGTTATTTTGTTTCAAAATTTAACAGGCAAAAAAATTAACTGATTCCTATAGCATATTAAATCTCTCTAGATTAAATGTGTTCAATTAAAATTCTGATTAAAACTGTCAATAAGCCAATTGAACAATAATATGAGATTTTGATATGATCAAGAAATGAAGTACTGCATGGAAAATAAAAAACGCACTTGAGAAAATTAACGATTTATGATTGTTTTTTTCAAAAATGTCATACATATACATATTTTATTTTTTTAAACCACAAATATGAAAATATTGCCGTTCTGGCTATACCTCTCTCAGAGCTAATTTATAACCTTAATCCAATATTGTGCCCTTTTAAATATTTGAAGTGCTTTAGAAATTGTTTCCTTTAAACTCTCCAGTTCTCAATCATCTTCACATGACAGAAATTACTATGTTGTTTGCATTTTATTAGTTTTACAATGCTACCTTTTAAAGTGTGGTATCCCAGAAATAGACACAATACTGCTGGTGTGATCTGATCAGTAAAGAGGTCACTGCTTCCCTGGATATGGTCTTGAATTTAATTAATGTAGCTTAAAACTGAACTAGTTACTGAGCAGCCATTTTAAACTCTTTTTATTTACTTTCTCACATCGATATTCAGTTCAAGGAAAAAAAATTGAGTGTTTATAATGTGTTAGCCACTGTTCATTCTCAGTAATACGAAAATAAAAATAAATAAGACTTGGCTCCTCAGGAGACTAAAAAATGTATTCAAATAATTATAATACAAAGGGTTATGTGCTATAATAAAAAGTGCTATTGAGAAAGGAAAGATTAATCCTATTGAAGCCAGGTTACAAAAGAGGTGACACAGACAAGATTCTACAACTATGGCTAAGCAGATGTGTGAGGGAAGGAAAAGACATTCCAGTAGAGAAGAGAGAGAGAGGGAGAGAGATTTGGGGGGCGGGGGGAGAAAAGAAAAGAAAGAGAAAAGGAAGATTAAAATGTCATGAAAGAATGTATGTGAGGGAAACCAATCATCTATTCACATATTTACTGAGTGCCTACTATGTGTCAGCAAACTATTCTAGACTTTGGTGATAAATCAATGGTTAGGGCCAGTCTCACCAAAAGGTGACACCTGAGCAAAGATGTGATGGAGGAGTGAGAATTATTCATGTGGATCTCTGGGGGAAGTGCATTCCAGGCAAAGGAAAGGGCCAGTGCAAATGTCCTAGGGCAGGAGCCTACCTCCTGTGTTTGAAGAACAGGAAGGTGGGCAGTGTGGGTGAAGCACTGTGTGCAAGGGAAAGACTAGGGGAGAAAAGCTCAGAGAGGTAACAATCAGGAGATACTAGAATTGAAGATGAATGTGTGTAGTGAAGTGGGGGGGGGGGAGCAGGAGAAGGAGGAAGGCTAAGAGTTTGAGTAAATTTATTTCCAACTTAAAAAGATTTCTCTAGTATAAAACTATCAGGTTCCTGAAAACCTAATCATACAGCTTCATCGTCAGGAAAAACATCACTTCATCTTACTTCCTCTTCAGTTTTGGACTACAGGATGACACCTGTTTTTCCTTTGAATTAAAAACATATATATATGTGTGTGTGTGTGTGTGTGTGTGTGTGTGTATGTATACACACACACACACACATATATATATACACACACGTACTTTCTTACAGTTTAACCTGTATTACCTTTCTTTACTCTCATAAATCTTTTCTGAAGTTCCCATCATTCCCACACTCTTTTATTCTTCCTTAGCAGTTCTACTTACTGCTTCCACCATCTTGTGTATGATGAAACTATGTCCCAGAAAAGGAAGTCTACCTACTCATCTGTCCATGGCTCTAGTGGTTGAAATCTCTTATGACAGATAAATCTTAAATCTTTCCTAGTTTTGTTATCTTTATTTAGAAAGAAACATTCGATTGTGCTAGCTGTATACTTCCACAATGACATCACTTCTAAAACTTCTTTTATCCTCATCCAGTTGTTCTCCACTATGCTTTCTTCAAGTTCACTGATTTCCAGATAAGCACACCAGTATTTCACACAGTGGTAGTCTCCTTCTCTTCTACTAGACCTACTCCTCTTAAAGAACACATATACTTTTATCAGTTTATTTAGTCACAGATCTCGACCTAACACCTCTTAGATTTCACAGCTAAATTGTGCTAAAATATCTAGTAACAGTAATGATAATGATGATACTGATGACGATGATGATATAGTAACAACAATAAAAATAATAATCCCAACATTTTTAAAGTACTTACTATGTGCTAGACACTGGTTATCTACTTTACATGGGTTATGTCAATTCTTATCACACCTATGAGTCCAAGCTCTTAATTAACCTATACACTCCCCGTATTCTATATACTGGTATACAAACACCAGGGCAAAATATGGTCTCTGAACCAGCTTTCACTTCTCTGATGTTTTTCTTAAGAATTTTTGAGAATTTACTTGAGTCATTGTTTGAGAACTGCTGTGCCTCCCTCCCTGTTTTGCCTTGCAGGATATTACAACATTGTCTTCTACTGTAATCGTTATTTCACATTTGCATCTCCTTCCTGTACACTCCAGTATGAAAATCAGGTTGGTGGTTTACCTACCAAATATATTCTTCTGAGATATATCCTACCACATTTCCGAGCTGAAGTTCAATTCTGACTACTGCCCTATGTCTCAGTCCAGAAAAAAAGAAATCATGCCCAATATCATCTATAAAGTGTATGTTTGCCGTCCATATCTTTTTCTACTCAAAGGTAGTATAAAGGGCAGACCCCAATTAGTGGTACAGCACCATTAGGTGCTCAGTCATGGGTCTAAACCAATTATCAGGGAGTCACCAACTATCAGAAAGTATCTCCTCACAGACAAGTTCTCACTTAGCCTATTTTCCTTAACTTTCTTCATACCTAACTTCACCTCTTCACCTTCCTAGGTAAACACTAATGGATGTTTTAGACCTACATGGGTCTAATTTCTTCTTTAGAGGGTCACATTTTTCCACTCAACTACTTGTTGTAAAATTACTTGTTTTGACTATGCTCTTGGAATTTTTTTCATTCCCTTCTTTCAGAGATTCCCCGCCCCCTCAACTATAATTTGTTGTTTCTCATTCTGCTTCTTTACTTGCTTGGATGAATTAATTTATTTCACATAGCTTTAGAGTGGATTAAAGCATATAAAAAGTCTACAGAAGCCACTGCACCAGAACTATGGCCAGTATTTCCCGGCATATAAAAACCAAAATATTGGCTCATATTCATGTCCATCCAGTAAAATGATAAGAGTTAAGATATAGTTATTTTGCATGTCTCAATCTCAAAAGTTAGGGTACCCTACTTTTCTTTAGTGCCCCAATAGAGAGAATTCAGCTTAACAAAGCTAAGGCCATCTTCTCAGGCCTTTCTGCAGACTATAATATGTACCTACTAGGGTGGTGATATTTCCCCTTAAAGAAATATGTTGTAATCTTTTAAGAAAAACAAAGGAGAAAGTATCATGTGACTACGTTATCAATGGCTGGGGAACGATCATTCCGAAAAATCTAAACTTGCATTAATCTACTTCTGAATACAAACTGATGACTATTTGATAAATGAATAAATGTAATCTTTTAAAATAAAATATATACACACAAAATACAAAATGGCTACAAGTTTCTTACAGAAATTCAACATTTCTTTTTTCTAAAAATAGTTTTAAAATGCAATTATAAGAAACAAATTATCAAAAGACACTTTATTTTCTATTATTTCAAGGAAAATAAATGGGCTTGAAAAAAGAGAAACTAAAGGTAAGTTATTGAAACTGGCAGAGCAGATAACCACCACCATGATTTAAGAAAGATTCATGATTTGTTATTTTGCATGGTAAATATTTTACCAAAATGCTAACTATCAAGTTTTAGAGTTATCTTTTACACACACACACACACACACACACACACAAACGCACACATACAGCCCTAAACAGCTTTGCCAACTTAAATAATTGGTACCAAATCAAGGAGCACAGTGAAAAATGAAACACAGTAGTAATATATAAGCCCAGATGGCTTTCCTCTAAGTCAGAGAGGGAGTTATCAATTCAAAGAGCCTTTATACAGTATATAAATTATCCTTATTGGATCTTGATCCACGGAAAGTTCTTTGAGAGTACTAGGAAATTAGCTAGGAAACACAGCTTTTAGGAAAAAAAAAATGAAATTACTGAAGTTTTCCCAGAGTCAAAAAGAAAAATATTCACAAGATAGAAACTTACCACAATAGACAATAGTAAAAGTAGGGAGTAGGGTCAGCAACCAGGGGCAAGAGAGAAGAGAAAACAGAAAGCATTTTAATTAGGGAAATTTCAAAACAAATAAGCAGCAAATGGTAGCAAACACATTTTTAAAATGCAAGCATCCATTTAAGTTGTACAAGGGAAAAGCAAAAAACAAACGTGCAACAATTTTAGAAGCTACAAAGCTAAAGGTCCAGTGAAAGGTAGTGATAAGAATATAAACAAGAAAATAAAGTCTGTGTGACTTTTACCATGCAATAAACATGATGACAGATGATATTAATGTCATAACCAGTGAAAATCATACCTTTCAGGGGTCGATTTAGCATCAAGCAGACTAGTAATAAACTGCTCAGAGGTTTCAATGTATCTTTTATGCTTACTTTTCAACTAATTCCATTTCATGTTAGGAAATCCGTAAGGAACTCTACCACTCATAGATAACAACAGAAAGTCTCAAAGTCTTAACTGAGTCACAGAATGAGAGGTTCTATACTAGGTATTACTCAGGTCATACATATTCAATCTGGAGAACTAAAGTAGATGTAAATGTACTGTCTTCATCTGAAGAAAAACAAAAGGTGGCAACTAATTCAAAAACGGAAGAAAATGTAATAGTAACATTTATTTGGAAGGGTTTTTATTTGGGTCCCAAAACAAGGATTGCAATGCAAAACCAGAGAAAGTCTTAGCTGTTTAATCAACATACACCTGACTACAGAGTGAGAGGCAAAGCAGAAAACTGTAGAAGTAAATACAGCTTTAAATAAATCTGGTTTATTAATACCTTGCTTCACCTCATCAAAATAAATTATTTTGTAGAATTTTATATTTTATAGAATTCTTTCCTTTACAGAAATATTTAAAACAATGGCAATCAAGTCTTTCTGGCACTTTCAGGTAAGATTTGATTTATATATAACTTCACCAGCCTAACTAAGTAGTCTTCATTAAAGACTAATTATCAAACACTGTCAGAATATGAGGTCAAATTAAATTTCAAGTTTTCTTAACCTCTTTATTCCTCCCCGCAACAAAATTCAAATGACAAAAGTGAGTTTCTTTCCTCAGGTGCTTATACTCAAGGTGAAGTGACTCACGATCACATTAACACATTCTTTCATCAATTCTAAGATGCACATCTTTTTGCCCACATTTTAATATTTCTAATATATTTAATATCTGTAGCTGGCAGTCATCTTTCAACTGATAGGATGTTGTGGTTAAATACACAGGGTTGGGTCTTTTTTTCTTTCTTAAAGGCATATAAAATAACGGGAGAGCTTAGAATTGATGGCATCTTAGATCAGATGAAATATACTATTTTTTATTTACACCTCTGAGCAATAACACATAAATCGACCTCTGTAAAATGAGGTGAAACAACACAGTTAAAAAAAGGAATCTGTGTGTAAATGTTGATGAAAGAAAATGCTTCAAAGGATAAAAACAAACTAAAGTGATGACAAAGTGGCTCATTTACCAAAGAATCTCATTAGTGTAACATATGGGTTTCCATGCACTGCCTACAACCTCTTAATAATAAATTTCTTAACATAACTTACAGTATTTTAAGAAAATTTCTTTGGTTAATGAATTCAGTTGATAGCAGATAGCAACAGAATGCCCACAACTAGCACATGTGGGCAAAGCATTGGCATAAGAAATCTGATCAAATCAATCTATTAGTGTCTTTAACTAACTAAAACATTACCTACCTCCCAGCCAGTACTCTGTATAATAAAAAGTAAAAAAGGGCAAGTCACAAAAAAAAACTGTTTAAAAAGAACAGAAAAAAGCCAAAGGAAGTTCAGTAGTGTACGGCACCATATACCATAAACTCTTCTCCATGAATAGAAGACACCAGGATATTTTAAACATATTCTTTCACTTAACTCCTGTGATAATTGTATAAATTGCTTGCTCAAAACCTAGAAGCTAAAATTTCACCTTTTAAAACTTTAGTAAGTGAAAAGTACAAATTTTGGGGAAAGCCAACTACTTGTTTCATTTGTATGTCTAAATTAGATTGCTAACTAAAGTGATCTGCACCCAGGGTAAGCTGGAACAGAAACTGAAATTTCCCTCAATTGCCTTCAATACAAATGTATGAAAGTCTTTCCTGGAAGCTACTAGCTCTAGATGTTCCAGACAGGGCATGTGTCATCTGTAATCTGTAGCTCAAGAAGCTGGGACGAGATTTCTTTAACAGGATATAAAAAACTGACTATAAAAAGACCTACCTTTTGTGATCAAGAATCCCAATAATCTTTTGTAACTTCAATATTTTAGTAAACAACAATAAAATTCTGGCTGAACAGTACAGCGACCCTATTTAAGACTGTTAAAGTTTTTCAGATTATATCAATTCATCTAGAGTAGCTTAGTGCATGGCAAGAAAGAGGAGGTCAAGCTGATGGACACTAAAGTAGGACTGATGCTGAATACAAAAGTGGAAAACCGATGCTCCACTTCCTTCCTAGATGATAGCAGTACCAGACAACAGCATGGGGAGCACAGGGAAGGGAACAGAAAAGTGGAGAAGGAGGCTCAACAGGATATTTCAGAGTATTTCAATAGAGCCAAGGATTCAGTTTCAGGGAAACTGAGTGCTGGTAGTCTACTTAATGTTTAAAGCAAATTTATTTTAATTTTTATTTTAGTGATAATACGTGGATTCCATGAACTACAAACAAGCACTGAAATCGTACTACTATGATCAAATAAACATAAGACAACCATTTTATTCATTCCACTATTTTCACTAAATATTATTTTCATATTAGAAATACATCAAAGGATGACTGAATGAAAATATCTAGGAAAAAGAATTAAAGTTCAGTTGAAATCATTAAAAATATTAGGAGTTTATTCAACTTTCACATCATTTAATAAAAAGTTAAATATAAAAACTTTTTTTGGCAGCAAATGAATAGAAATCAATTTCTGTAACCCACACTGTGAAACAGAAAGTAACAATTTAAAAAAATTTAGCAACTAGTAATAATTCAAAAAAACAGAAGGAAAAAATAGAAAAGCTATGTGGAACGGTTATGATGATCATAATCTACTTTAGATAAATTCATTTTTTGTTAGAGTCTTGCTTTGGCCATGAACTGTCATTTTGACACTGTTCATTTGTGACCTGATTAAAATGGTCATTTCATGGGATCTAGTTTGACATTAGTACGAAGCAACACTAATGCTTTCAGACAGTTTTCTCCGTTTATACTGAAGCTAGAAATTGCAATCATTACCTGATGAACAATTTTGCTGAATGCTTCTTGAAGTTTACCATGAATCGTGGATAGTTTCTTTGCATCCCGATTAGCTTCATGAATAGGAATAAGTACTTTGTAAACCTCGTTCACTGCTTCATACATGCCGGCCTAGAAGAAGAATAAGATATTGCTTTCTTTTACATCAGTAAGAAAGTGAATTATGATTTATGAATTCACAATATTTCTAAGACAATGCCACTGTTTTCCAATAGGACACAGAAACAAACACTACTAATTTTTAATTTTATAAGGCCTAGTAAAAGAATTTTGCATAATGTACTATCTCCTCTAGATGGATAAATGGATACGTATATGTTTCTTTGTGTGCATTTAACACACACACATATGCACATTTGCATTTCTATATAATTTGAACTGGACATTTTGCTTTTATTTACCCAGTAATACTTCACTAAAATGAATGTAGGTATGTATGTGCACTTACACATGCATATAAACTTTTGGAGAAACTATTTCTCAGCAGAGGAATAAAAGAAATCCAATTATTATACTGGCTACAGATATGCAGGATCAGATAACCTGTGGCTCCTAGAGCACTAGAAGTATTTGCTTTTCCAAAATATTAAATCGGTACAAGAAATCTTTCTGGAACTCTCCTATGGAAAAAATCACTTATCTTTAACAAAACATAAGAAAGTTCTGAATCACCAGATTTTATTCAACTAGGGTAGGGGCTTGCTGGCCAGGGGTTGGCCAAGCGTTGCTCTAGTTATAATCTGAGTGAGGAAGAAAACGTGTTTATACTGCTACTCTACTCTCGTCTTTAATAATGGATTGATAGCTGTAGTGAAGGAAAACAGAGATGTTTTCCAAGAGCCATTGAATTTCCACTGCCTCACAAATCAGCAAACACATTTTCCCAAGGAAATAAACATGGTTCTCATATTTTCTAGTTAGTTCACAGGAGTATATTTAAGCAATCATGAAGCTGTAACAGTAAAATATATTTAGTGTAACTAAAATGCCCCAGTAATTATTTTAATTAATATTAAATAGATTAATTGAAAAAGAAGGAAATTTATAATTATATGCTATTGCAAAATATAGGCTTCGTAATGCAGGCCACTGTACACCAGTCTAAATTTACTGCTGTGAATTATTAAAATTATACACACACAGAATGTATATTTATTAAAATATTCCATTAATAGCAAACAACATTTTTTTTCCTGCTAGTTCAAATTACTTAAATTAAAACTCAAGGAACAGAGAGAGATCCCAGGTCAGAATCAGGACAATCAAGGTCTTCAAAAACAAGAAATTTTAAAGTGGACCAATGCCTAGTATTCTTTGAATCTCAGAATCATTATTAAATGAGTTGCTTCTAAGTGTCAATAATGATGAAAGGATGATAAAAGCAAACACATTAAAACTTACTTGGAGCCAGGCACTGTGATAAACACTTTACAAATTTTAACTCATTTAATCCTGACAACATTCCTTGAGGTAGGTACTATTATTAGACACATTTAATTGATAAGAAAAATGCAGCACTGAAAGGTTGAGTAATTTGTGCCTTAAGTGACTTAACTACTAAGGTAGCAAAGCCAGGATTTGAATTCTGGCTGTGTGCCTTCTAAATCTTTGCCAGTAGCCAATGTACTGCTGGGTAGGGTTAAGGCCAGGAGAAGAAATAACCGATTCCCAGTAATAGTACAGTGGGGAGGAGGGAAGCACCGCTTATTACCTCAAGCTTTTCTTTTACCCTAACATGAACCTCACGGTCTCCCGAACTTTGGTGCTGGGACACTAACACTCAGCAGCAAAGTAACAGGAAGAGGGTGACCCTGTCACCATGGTTCCAAGAAAGTAAGCAGGGGTTCAGCTAGCTATCTTCTCCTTCTCCAATAAACATCCCATCTCAGGCCCACATGACTGCTTCAGTTCTTCCCATACAGATAGGGAGGGACAAGAACTGGAATTATAGCATGGTACGGTAGGTCAGGCAAGGGATCTGGGATGGAGATCATAAAGCTCCTGACAACATCTCAACATCTACCTAACAGAGCTCACTATGTAACCAATGGGATGAGTGGCCACAATCTTCCTGAGCACGAGGGCAATGCCCAAAACACTCAGAAGATTCTCCCTTTCATCCAATAGACATGCTATGTATAAAGAGCCATGTTAGTCTGCCCAAACAGGAACGTAAAGCATCCAAAACCTTTCTGTTCTGTTCTGTTTTTAATAAAATTTTAAGGTTTTAGAAAATGTTTAGTGGTAAAAGTTTTGTAAACCAAAAAAATCCTCCAAATCTCTTACAGACTAAGTGTTGGTTCAAAATAAGCAAATGAAAAACACTGGAGGAACTGACAGATTATTAAGATAAAAAGGAGTAAGCAATGATGAATCCAGAAAGAAAACCTGTTACTAGATAGTTCTTAAGGTACTTAGAGAAAACAATCATAAAGGAAAAGCAGGGTCACAGGCAGGAAGAATAAATACACAAGTCATTGATAATTAAGAAGTATGTGACTGTGGGAAGAAATGAACAAGAGTCATCTACCATAGAGAAAGAAGCAGCTGCTTGTTCCAGTAATCCCACAAGTCCTGACTCAGTAAAGTACTTTCCAGAGCAGATACCTTCTTCATCTGGAGATACCACATCATCTGAGACTGCAGATTCTTCTAAAACATTAGATGAAATATTCTAGAAGGAAAAAAAATGTTTAAGGTTTGTGAAATGGAATTAATTTCTTAACATGAAAGTTGTATATGAAGAAGTAATTGAAGACGAAATATAACTAACAGCTTAGGTTAAAAAAAAGGATAGTCAATGCAAAGATTAAAGACAAATCTCCAAAACCTTTCTGTGTTTTGAAGATGACAATAAAATGCAGCACCATCACTAGATAATTTTTCCATTAAAAAAAAGTTGTGAGAAAGAAACTTAAGAAAAATCATGGGCTAAGGAAAATTGTGATACTACATAGAACACCTAAGGAGACTTAAACAGTCTTTATTTTTAATTCAATTGATCTTGTCAAAACTCTCTATGAGGGAAATTAAGGTACAAAAATGGTCCCTTGGTTTGCCTAACATACATCGAGTGAATGAAAAAACTCAGATGTAATAAAAGCCCCCTTACCCAATGAGATTGGGATCATCCATTATTTCTAAAAAAGAAATGATACATACATACTTTAAATATTTTATTTTAACCTGAATTTCACAGTAGGTATATACTCATTTGTCAATTTTTTGAAGTAGGTCCAAGGCCTTTTCTTTGTGTATAGGTCTCCAGATCACAGTTCAATGTAATCTCTCTTGACTAAATACCCATGATACAAGCTTCATTTAAGATTTCCAGTTTTGGTTTCTTTAGAGCAAAAACTTGAACTTCAAAGATCATCAAATTATACTAGATTTCTAGGAATTTTTCTCCCAATCTTTCTGTATTTGTCTGATTCAAAATTAATTCAGCAGCACTTTAGAGACTCACTTTTATCAAGTCCTTGCAAACATTTCACTTAGTTTTCAGAGAAATAATAGCTCACTTTCTTTTTGCATTTATATTTATCAGAGGACATAATACTTAATTAAATGTTGTCACTTCCTAAACCTGGCATTAACAGGTTTTGAAGCAAAGGGAAGCATAACTGACTCTTGGTAAGCAAAGAATTCAACTAGTGGGCTAGAGATTTGTAACCCTACTAGAGAGTAAACTATCATCTCTGAGTCATGTATTATTAGCATATTTTAGACAGGAAATGGAGAATATTGGTTTATCTGGTATGTTACTTAAAAGCCAATTAAAGGGGAGAGGGTATCGTTCAAGTGGCAGAGTGCATGCTTGGCATGCACGAGGTCGTGGGTTCAATCTCCAGTACCTCCTCTAAAAGTAAACAAATCTAATTACCTCTCCCCAACAAAATAAACTAAATAATACAATAATAAAAAATAAGATATTTTTAAAAAGCCAATGAAGAGTTTCTACTGAATTCTGATTCTCTATATTTTGAATATATTTCATAGATGCTATAAAGTCCACAGCAGTATAGGCAAAGAGAATAAATACATATAATAGCATTGACAATTCAGAGGTAAGAAAATATAGGAAGAGAATTAGCAAGAAATATTCTAAAAATGTATTAATAAAAGTGATAGTAAAATGTTAATTCATCTTGTGAAGCATCACCTTCAGCCTTCATGCTTTTCTTACAAGCTGAATGAATCTAAACACCGTTAAAAAAGTTAAATCCAAAAGAGGACATACCTTGATTTAATGTAAACCTGGCAGATTCCTACCTGAAACGTCACACATCCCACGGGAAGGTATTTCCGGTCCTCCAGCATACTCAGATATTCGGCAACAAGGGCTGCTGAGTGAACGAGGCACTGGGCGGCTTCAGCATGGTTGCTGCGTTCCGAGTGCTTGCCAGCCATGTTCTGCAACCAGGTCAATCGCAGATCTGGAGAGGTCTGGTAGCCCTTGGCAATTCTAGTCAGAACAGAAATTCTTCTCAATTAGCATTTGCTTCCCAAGCTGGAAGGGAGTTTAGATTGTTTATTCAGTGCTGAGGTTTCTGTTATTGAATACAATCTATTCAGACAAGTTTGTGAGTGGTATGAAAATGTCTTTCAGTATGCTTAAAGGAAATAACTGTGGGCCCATGGAATGGGTAATAGCAGTTTCTTTTTTGCAGGGAGGACTAAAAAAAATGTTATATTAATATCTGGCAACTAAGGAAACAATCAGTAAAGGAAAAACTGGGAATTTATGTTTTCATTAAGGGAATATAAAGAAGTTCTATATTCAAGGAAAAAATTTATAGAAGATTGTTTCATTGTATCATCTTTATTTTAAAGAAAATAGTTGATTTGTGCCTCTAAACAACTACAAAATGTAAAAAGAGAAGGTCATATAGCAAATAAAAGTCAAGTTTTACTTACATTTTTCAAGATACAATAGGAACTACAAAATTCTCAATATATACCCCTACAAACACTGTCCTACAGGTATACTCATATTTAAAGTCAGGAAGATTAACGTTGTAGTAAAACATTAATACACTATATTTTCTTCCTAAAGAACTGCTTTTAATATTTAAAATATGGGTCTTGGCCCTTCTAAGAAGTCTAGGGCACAGGATGCCAAGGTGTTAAATATATTATTATTATTTTTCTAAATCCTCTTATTTTTGATAATCAATAAATATACTGAAAAATTGGACAGCTTCCTATAAAAGAATGAAATCAGAACATTCCCTAACACCATGTATAAAAATAAACTCAAAATGGATTAAAGACCTACATGTAAGACCAGATACTATAAAACTCCTAGAGAAAAGCATAGGCAGAAATAAATTAATCTTTGAAATATATCATAGCAATATTTTTGGGATCCATTTCCTAAAGCAAAGGAAACAAAAGCAAAAAATTAACAAATGGGACCTAATTAAATTTAAAACCTTTTGTATAGCAAAGGAAACCACTGACAAAATGAAAAGACAACTTACTGAATGGGAGAAGACATTTGCAAATGATATGACCGATAAGGGGTTAATGTTCAACATACATAAATAGCTCATACGACTCAACATCAAAAAAACAAACGACCCAATTAAAAAATGAGCAGAAGAACTGAAGAGACATTTTCCAAAGAGGAAATGCAAGTGGCCAACAGGCACATGAAAAGATGCTCAACATCACTAATAATCAAGGAAATGCAAATCAAAACCACAATAAGATACCACTTCACACCTGTCAGAATGGCCATCATCAAAAAGAACACAAATAACAAATGCTGGAGAGGGTGTGGAGAAAAGGGAACCCTCCTACACTGTTAGTGGAAATGTAAGTTGGTGCAGGCATTGTGTAAAACAGTATGGAGGTTTCTCAAAAATAGAGCTACCATATGACCCAGCCATTCTACTCCTGGGTATATATCTGAAAAAAACCAAAAAACACTAATTTGAAAAGATACATGCATCCCAGTGTTCACAGCAGCATTATTTACAATTGTCAAGGTATGGAAGCAACCTAAGTGTCCATCAACACACAAATGGATAAAGAAGATCTGGTATATGTATATATAATGGAATACTACTCAGCCATAAAAAAGAACGAAACTTTGCCATCTGCAGCAATATGGATGGACTTGGAGCATTATGCTAAATGAAATACATGACAGAGAAAGACAAATACTGTATGATATCAGTTATATGTGGAATCTAAAAAAAACGATAAACTAATAAATAAAACAAAAAAGAAGCAGGCTCACAGAAAGAACAAACTAGTGGTTACCAGTGGGGAGAGGAAAGGGAGGAACGGCTGTATGGGGGTAGGGAACTATGGTTATTAAGAGATTACATGAAATCATGTGTGTGAAGCCTTTGAAAATTGTAAAGCACTACAGAATTTAAAGAATCTTTCATTAAATTTAAAAAGTTAAAAAAAATATATATACTGACGAATTATTCATAGTTCTTAAAAGAAGTGACACAGGCGATCTGAAAAGCACATTTTTACTTTTCAATTACCATTAGAAAATGACACACACACAAAAAAGAAAATGACAAATAATTTCTGTATTTTTTTAATCTAATATTTTTTGTATGTCTTACTAACTTAAGCCCATTATACAAGGTATAAGTAAATCAAACAAATGTTACCTGTACATTAGATCAATCAACATTTCAGGATCCTCCTGGTGTTCCTTCATTTTAACCGTATCAGAAAGAATCATATGGAGATTGAAAACCAAATCTTGGACCTGTAGCAGACAATTGTAAGAAAAACATTCTTCAATTGTCATTCATTCACAATCACTAAATTAGTTTGGAAGATATTTCAGATAAGCATCCAGATATTTTAAAACAAACAACATGGTTTTGATACAGTTCTAAAGAGTGTCGGCGTGCTGGGGTATGGGGCAGTAAGGAGTAGTAAACATTATACAGATTCCTCAGCAGACTTTTTTCAGTTCTCACCCAGAAACAAGTAGACTGTAAGTAGAAATAAAATACATATGGGATATAGGGAGTACAGAAAAAGAACACAAAAGGAAATTCTCTCCTATGGTTCGGATTTTCCCGAAAAGTAGTTTGTAAAAACTTTAGTTTTTAAGGCAAGTTTCATTCAGAAGTGGAAATACTGTTTTATTGCAAAGCTTTTGTGTCTATACTGCTTAAGTCTACTATGCTTTGGGTACAAATTCACAGAATTAAATGCCATTCTGAGAAGGAAAAGAAGCTTACTGAAACAAAAAGATTCAGTCCTATCTCTGGCATATGATATATGGATTGAAAGAGAAATACAGGTTCTTCCAGTAAAGACCAAAGTTTGATTTAACAATTTGAAAAGTGTCTATTTACAATTCCTATTTCAACTAATGGTCTAAAAAGTAGCATTTCTGACCTGATCAGGAAATGTTGTTTCCCTCAATTCCAGATCTTCTTCAGCATATGTCAATATAGTCTTCAGAGAACGTCTCAAGAATTCTTCATTAAAATTCTGAGATGTGCCCACCAAAGAAGACAGTGACATGGTTACTTGCATTTTAACCCTGGCAAAGTTCTGTAACAGAGAAATTGCCAGGTAAACATTTAATACAGGAAAGCTTAAAGGGAAAAAAGTCTATTTTTAACTTCCTAAAAGGGAAAGGTTAGTGAAAAATACCATTCTAAGCAAAATATTTTTGAAAAAGCAATGAAATATGTATATTGAAATCTTAGTTTTAAAAAGGACATAAAACTTAGACACTTGCTGTAATAATAAGCTACAAAACAGGGTAAATAAAGTTGTGTGTTAGACTTGATTAGAAGTTGTTCCTAGACTTCACTGCCTCATTTATCTACTATGAGGTATATGTTATTAATAAAACAGCATTTTTACAGATGAGGTTAAAGAAGTTGACCAACATCATAAAATTCTTAACTTTTCGATGTGGTCCTTACACCATAGCCCATTTCATTAGGTCCAGTGCTATGATAAATTTAACACACATCCTGTATAAAGTAACCTAAAGGTAGAATCTTTGGAGTGATACCTTTAACAGTTTACATTCTTCCCTTTCTTAGTGTAAATTCACTTCTGTTCCACTGTTCCCCAGTTATGAAACCCCTCTTAATAGATTATCAGTGGTAACCTAGTAATTACCAAATCCAAGATACTTGTCAATATTCTACTTGACATAACTGTATATTTAAATGTATTGGTTACTTTTTCCCTGAACATTGCCTGCCTTATCTTCAGCGGTACCACTTTATCCTGAGTTACCTATTCTTTATCCACTTCTTTTCTGTCTCCTTTATTCCTCAGTTGCCGTTCTTAACCACAGTGTTCCCAAAGATTCTGTCAAGAAACCTTATTCACTGGTCATATTCTAAATAGCCTTATCCATTTCTTTGCCTTCAACCAGAAGAGATACATTTCTATGTCTTCAGCCCATATTTCTCTCTAGAGTCCAAGCTATTACATGGCCCCACAGATGGCGACATATATGGCATTCATGGCTCTGTATGGATGTTCCGTGGTACCTCAATTTTAACACTTCTAAAATGCCTTCTTTTCCTATTGATTAAATGAATGGTGTTACTATTGTTACTGTTCTTGTAGTCAGTCATTCAGGCCAAAAATCTAGAAGTCATTCCATAGTCATTCTCCCCTCTTATTATTCATACCATAAATCCATTCCACATTACCCTCCTATCTGTTCCAGTTTGTTATTTCTCCTTTCCCACTGTCACTGCTTTAGTTTACTCCCTTACCATTTCTTACTGGGGTTACTGTAATAACCTCCTAATCAATCTTTCTGCCTTTTTCACTAATCCCCTAAGTATCATCAGGGAAATTTTTGTAAAATGTAGATCTGAACACATCCCTCCTCTCCTTAAAACACTCCACTGACTGCTCATAGCTTTGAGGATAAAATTCAAATATCTGACTCAGTAAATGTGTCAAACTATATGATGGGAACTGAGAGTAAGTGGTAAACAAAACAAGTATGTCATGTGCCCTATGACAGCCTTGTCTAGACTTTTCAACTACAACTTTCTCTCTTATTATTCTCTCTTTGAGCCATAACAATCACGAAGTGCTAAAAAGGTATCCTCTGTTTGCCTATTTCCTTCTCTCATCTTCATGCCTTTCTAATATGTATGCACTGTTTTCTTTACCTACAAAGTTCTATCCACCTACTCATCCATCTGATTGGGTAATTCTCTCTTTTTATATTTTTTTATTGAGTTATAGTCATTTTACAATGTTGTGTCAAATGCCAGTGTAGAGCACAATTTGATTGGGTAATTCTTTATCCTTAGTTCAAGTATCTCCTCTTTCTGAAAAGCCATCCCTGAGAGCATAAGCTATTTTTCTCTATGCTTACTTAGTCCCCTGTGCTTACTTCTCATTATATTAACAGCACTCATTCAGCATTTGCCCAGAGCCAGTTACTGACATGTGTTATACTTAATATTAATTCATATAATCCTCACAAAACTATCTGCAGTAGGCACTTACTACTATTATTAGCTGAACATTACCTGTTCCTATCCTCCCCCACTAGATGCTAAGCTACCTGAGTAAAAGGACTATTGTTTTATCTATGTTTGCCCAATGCCTACTATAAAATCTAGAATACAATTCAGTAGTTAGTTCTACTATCTCTTGCATACATAAACTATAGAAAAATCAACGCTAGTTTTAAATTACCTATTCCTTTTTAAAGGTACTACCTGACACTAAGATGATAAATTACCTATTTTTATCCTATTATATAAAGCTTCCCTAAAATAACAGGAACATGTACCAAGAACACTCCAAATTCACTCAAATTTTAGGGACTTTATTTCAAAAACTAAGCAAGATCAATAAAAAAAATTGTTCTGGATTAAGAAAGAGGACCTGGCTTCTTATAAAAATAGGACAGGGTGAGACAGCAAGTTCCCACTTCTCCTGGATTTCATACAAAAATAAAAGATGAATAGAAAGAAATCCATAAACTCTACTTCAGCAAAATGAAGAGACTGATATAATTCATATAATATTAGAAAAGTACATAAGGGTGGCCAAGACAAGCTGAGATAGGAGGTAGTTTCAAAGGAAGGCAAGGAGGGGAGAGCAAATAGTAAAAAATCCTAGTGTGTGGATTTCAGAAATAATGGGGAAAATATTTCTTTAAATTAGAAACTCACTTTGAGGTGATGAAACTATCTGTCTTGAAAACAAAATGAGCTAAAAATTTGAGAGGACGGGACAGAAATGCATTGACCAGAAACTTTAGGAAGTTAGGCAAGATGTGTGTACAATAGCAAAATCCCATGAGAGACACATTCCTGAAGGAATATCCTACAAACACCTGGGCCAAGATAAACTAACTCATTCTAAGTTGAACAATAAAATGGTAAAGAGAATCACTGGAACTCACTAGGCAAAGAACATTTAATAGAAAAACGTGGTCATAAAACATGAAAATTCTAATAAACTATTTAATTATAAATTATAAAAAATTTATGAAGCCATTAATTTTAGGAAGAAAAAAAGGCAGAAATAAAAGAACTCAAGGAAAGCTACTGTGATAGTTAAGATTTTTTTCATTCCCCACCAAGAACCAATATTCACCAGGTTGGTGGCCATACTGCCCCTCCCTAAGAATGCATGATTAAAGAAATAGAGGACTGAAGGTATTATATAATTATAAAGGTAATCATTAGGGCAATATAAACTTTCTTAAACATGATAAACACTACACCCCCAAAATAAAGTGAAGATGACCATAAAATGCAAGATGAAAACAACTAAAAAACTTTTTAAAGGAGATGAGTAGGTAAGCAAAACAAAATAATACAACACGACTCCTGGATGCTTCTGATACAATAACAAGTATGAAGAGATTTAATTCAACTAAGAGACTGGATTACAAAGCAAAACTCGACTGTTACGTTGGACAAGAGAGGCACACTTAAAGCTATTCAAAAAAGTGACAGTAAAAGAACAGGCAAAGGTAACTGAAGCATGCTCAAAATAAAAAGGAAGCAGAGGTATCTTAATACCACAGAAAATAGAATTCAGGTCAAAAATACAAAACTTTTAAATAAAACCAATTCAGGTCTTTTTCAATTCTAAACGGAATAATTCACAGGAAGATATAATAGTTATGAATATCAATGTAACAAATAGTAATGAATATCAATTTATCAAATAAGAGCTAAAGGAAAACAGACAATGTATAGGCTTTAAATCATCTCCTTCAATCCACCAAATGAGGGGGGAAGGTATAGCTCAGTGGTAGACTGTGCACTTAGCATGAACGAGGTCCTGGGTTCAATCCTCAGTACCTCCTTTAAAATAAACAAACAAATCTAATTACTTCCCCACCCCCCCAAAAAAACCTCCCCAAAATCAATCTACTAAATGGACCAAAAATAGAGAAAAACAGAATAATGTAGTTAGTAAGGTATATTTGTTTAACTTAATACTCTGAAAATACAGAGTACCCCTTCTTTTTAAAAGCTTGCATAATATTCATAAAAACATTATATGTTTGGACACACAAACATACACATCCACAGTACCAAAAAGGAAATATAGTGTATACATTGTATGATCACTTTGCAATAAAACTAAAAATTAACATCGAAACCTGAAAACTCTGTGTTAAAAAGAAAATACAAACTGAAATAATGAAATATCTACAAAACAAAAATACTGAAAATACTACATATCAGATCCAATGATAGACCAAAAGCAGTGCACAAAGGGATATTCTAGGCTTTAAACACTTACATGAGTAAAAATAAATAAATTTAAACATTTGACTTAAAAAAGTCAGGAAAAATACAATCCATAAATATATTATCAAATAAAAATACACAAATGAAAATATGGAATTCTTCAAAGACTGGCATATAATCATAAAATATCAAGTGAAGGTATTAAAACTTTTAATTTTCTTTATTACTACTTTCATTTCGCTTATTGCTAATAATTAAAATTTGTAATAGTTCAACATACATTTATATTTTCAATCTATACTAGTCTATGTTATGTTTGGTACAGGAAGCAAATTGGAGATTTGGATTTTTATAAGGTATCCATAGAATGAGAAATAAATAGACAGTCTTAAGATCAGACTCAAAATATACAAAAAAATTCCATGCTCCTCCAAAACCCATTTAATAGGCATCTGCAGAAGTTATATTTCATTATGAAACCAGAGATAAAATCCTGAGATAAAATACTCACATTACCAATCTCAAAGTTCTGTCTCATAAGTAGGTAAAGGGAGGCACTAGCGTGTGACCGTATTGTGCTGATGCTACTGCTACAGTGCCGGAGAAGCCGGAGGCATAAATCAGCACACTGCTCTGTCTCTTCTTCAAACAAGAGTTCAGGGAACTGTAGAGAAACAACATCAACACTGAATTTATGCACTAAAAGTTCCAGAGGTATTTTAATATAGCTGACATAGAGATTTGTTAGTATAGTCCAGGAATGAAAAAAAGGGTTAAGGACAATATTTGCTAATGGCTAATTATATGGATCACTGAGCCAGATGGAGTGGGCTCAAATACCGATTATGTCATTTAATAGCTAGTAGTGTGACCTTGGATAGGTTTTCTCATCCATTAAATGGGCTTAATATATTATCTACACGGAATTGTATGACAATCTTAGATAATGTGCGTAAAACGCTTAGTATGGTAACCAACATGTAATAATTCTGTAGTACGTTTTTACTATTACAAAATAGTATAGAAGTTATTTTCACTGGCTCAGTTTTTTCAACAGCTCTGTAGTCCATCTTGTAAGATGACTAAGGTGAAATAGCTAATTTCAAGATTTAAGAATACACATATTCCTGGGGGAAAACACAGGAAATATCTGAAGTAGTTGAACAAACAAGAGTAACTTCCTTCCCATTTACCACAGGATATGTTAATTTCAACAGACTGAACTACTTATACATTGAATTCTTGATAAATCAAGTTAACAAGGAATAGACAAAACAAGATGAAGAGAAAACAAGCCCCATATTTAAAACAGGCAATCAATTTCAGGCCATTCTCCATATCAAAACTACTTTTTTTTAAGGCAGAAATTGGTTAAAGGTAATTCATATAAGAAAGAAATTCCAAAAGGCAAGTAGTAGAGAAAAGGGGTCTTAGATTATTATTAAAATTTAAATTTTAAATACATTAATCAATGAATGTGTCAAACTATCTCAGACAATGTTAATAAAGAAAGGAACGTCTGACAAAACAGCAGGTAGCAAAAAAAAAAAAAAAACCCACCTTTGAAACCAGGGCTCTCTGGGTAGCAAAACAATGTTGCAGATAAACTGCACTTTGGTTACAGGCCATGCTATGGAGTAGCACTTTCAGCACCCCACCAAGGATGCTCTCTTTGGATTCTGTTACAGAAACTGTCTGTAATTTAAAAATAGATAAATAAAATAGGCATGTAACGGCAATTTGGTGAGAGAGATAGAATGTACATAAATAAACAAACAGATTTTCTTTCTTTGTGTTTTATTTATTTATTGCATTCTTTTTTATTGAACTTTATAATGTGTCAATTTCTGATGTACAATATAATGTTTCAGTCATACACATATATACGTGACAATGTAAGATCGAGGAGGACCTCAAGGAAAAGAAGCTGAGCAGGGTTTTGATAAGAGAAAAAAAGGGGAAAAAAGAATGGATAGGATTTAAATGAGAAAAAAAGAGGAGCAAGGACATAATTTTTAGGAACTTCTGATATTTAAATGTAATTATACAGCTCAATAAATACTTTTTTCCCCACCTCAATTTAACAAATCTATACTATAAATTTATGTTCTTTGTGTTCTTACCTGGACAACAATCTCTAATGTATCCAAAATGATTAGATTTGCTTCAGTAGCCAGATTTCCATCAATCAGTGCTTCATGCTCAATCTCTGCTCTTGACCTAGTATAAAATGTTATAAGAAATTATATTTATCTTTTAGAAAAGCCAATAGATCCACAATTCAAAAAAGATTGAAAGATGCACAGATTTTTCTGAATGCAAAGTTAGAACAGACTAAGGAAAAACAAAGTATTTCACATGTTTTAAAATGTTTTATTTTAGCCTGAATTTTGTTGACCATGACAATACAGATTTTCTCACCCTTTTACAGTACTACAATGCTACTAAAAGCATAAATACTTAGCTTTCAGAGATGCAAAAACATTGCTTTATTCTGGATGGCATAGACACTAGGTGGTGCTATGTGGGCTTGTATTTAGGGCTGCTTTCATATAAAGCAGCATTTAAAATATTAGTATTCATATTGCCATTTCAAGGATTTTTCAATTTATTTATTTAGAATAAAAGTACTTTAAAAAAATTAAGTTTCATATAATTTACCCAATTTTTTAATACAGAAAATGACTTCAAAATTCTTGTAACTCTTCAGTGAGACTCCGGATGGAATCATTCATTAGAAACAAAACACTTTGATGGAATAAAGTGGTTTACTTGAATATTAATATTTACAAAAACATTGTTTAATGAAAATAAAACATTTAAGAATAACTATATATGATTTATGGGTAAAGTTGACATTTGTTTTAGTAGCAATATATATATAGAAACTATATATCACATCCAAGTAGACAAAACAACAGATAAATCAAAGTATAAGGATATATTAAATGCTAACTTTTCAAAGTTCGTAGATGTTCAAGTCTCTAAATCTTTATTATTACCACTAAAGAGAATAGTTCATGAATTTATCTTTTACAAATTAAGAAAATATAACACAGTTAGAATTAAACTGGAAAAAAAAAATCATGTTCAAGCTTAAAATTCCAGCAAGATTTTGTGCAGAAATATAAGATGCTTAAAAAAAAAAAAAGAATCAGGAAAACACCAAAAAAAAAGAGAAAAGAAAGAAAGAAAAGAAAAAGGCTTCCTTAAAACATAGTAAAATAAGCAGACAGAACACAGTATACAAATGTAGAAATACTAATAGTATAGTATCTGGCTGCTTTGTGATTTCTAAAAAACACACCACGTGGAAAAATAATGAAAGAAATAAAATACGGACAAAGACAACAGAAAAACACTCAAATCTTAAGAATTTTAACAGTTATATTATATTCAGTATCTGTTCTGGTCCAAGTATATGTGCCCTGCCCCCAAATTCGTATGTTGAAAATCTAATGCCCAAGGTAATGGTATTAGGAGGTGAGGCCTTTGGAAGGTGAGTAGGTCATCAGAAGCAGGGCAGAGCCTTCGTGAAGGGGATTAGTGGCTCTATAAAAGAAACCCCAGAGAGTTTGCTTACCCTTCCACTATAAGAGAACAAAATAAGAAGTCTGTGACCCAGAAGAGGGCCTTACAAAACAGCAGATCTGCTGACACCATGGTAGTGAACTTCCCAGACGCCAGAATTGTGAGAAAAATAAATTTCTGTTGTTTAAAAGTGACCAGTGTGTGATATTTTGTTAAAGCAGCTTGAAGAGACTAGGACAGTTTCTGACGATTCCAAACCCATCTCTACAGTACTGATCCTGCAGCTTGTCTCTCTGCTGGCTGGTACAAGGCCTTGTTTCCTGGGTTTTATGATTTTGCTGTCTGAGAGCTAATGTTTCTAGACATTTATCTGTGAGAATTCTCTAGAGCTCAAGCTGAAGATGGTTCTCAGGTAGGGTAAGCAATCATCCTGGTTTACTTAGGACAGGACTGAGGGGTTCCCTGGGACATGAGATATTCAGTGCTAAAATCAGGACTGTTAGGCAAACCTGAATGAGCTGGTCACCGTATTTTCAAAGCTTTTTGAACCAATCAAGCTACTTAAGGGCTAACCTGTAATTACAAATTCTCAGGAAAATATTTTAGCCCCTTGATACAATGCCACATTTCAAGCCAAGCAATTTTATCACTGGTTCGGTGAGAAGGGTTTCTTTCCCCTTATGCTGAAGATGCAGTTCTTCAGGATCCTGGACTCACAAAAGTACATTTTTAGTTGTTTTTGGCAGTAGGGTCAGTCACTGTACCTAGTCTGTCTTTGTGCTAGAAACAGAAGACTTGGAGTGTTTTGTCTTTATCTATATTTTAAGCTCTAAGATGGCAAAGATTAGTTTTCTAATTTTTTGTAATTCTTGAAATATTTAGTTCAGTGTGATGCCCAAAATATGTTCAAAAACTTGCAGAAAGCATTTTCCAAGGGGGATTGCTGGGAAAATATGTAACCTTTTGCTTTACTATACAGTTTGAAATATTCTTTCCCCAAATCTTTTTTAATCTAAAATTTAAAAATTAAGTGTAACTATTTTGTCTTCTTAGATCTGAATGCTGATATATGTAAAATAACACTAAAAGTCACTATTTTCCTCTCGCATTTGAAATCCAACAGCCCATCAGTAAGATAAAACAGAAGGTTATATTACTTGTCAAGCTTCTCAGTGTTTTGACGCCAGTGAGTCATGTCCTTTCTCCACCTCAGATTTTCCTGACTTCCAAAGGCACTTCCAGATGGGCTTCTCTCTGTCAAATAAATTTCAAAACCATTTTTAAAATGTTATTTCAGTTGGACCACACAGATGCATATTTCCAAACATATAACAAATACCACACAAGCTTATTAATTTTATACACAGCCATTTTATACTCAGTACAAGCGGGAAAAACTTGAAATGGTGCTTTTTATCAAAAATTTTCACAGCAGTTACAGAAGAAATATATGTGCTACATGTAATATAAAAAAATAAAAATCATTTTAAAATAAGCAGACTTTCTAATACCGACTTTCCCAAAATCTTAACAATGGCTTATAAGACCCTGCATGATATGATCTTATTTCCTACCACTCTGCCTCTTGTTTACGCTCCCGTTACTGTGTGTGTGTGTGTCTGTGTGTCTGTGTGTTCTGTATAGGCAGTCTCACTACACATGCTCCTGATTTAGGATGTGCGCAATGGTTATTGTTCCTTTTACCTGACTGTTCACCGCACAAATTTTCACTGGCCAATTATTTATCACCTCCATAGAAAGGCCTTCCTCAACTCTCCAATGCTTCCTTTACCTCTTAATTTACTATATTTCTCTCCACAGCACTTATGACTATAAGAACATAAGCTACTTAAGAACAGAGATGATGTCCATTTTGTTCACTTTACGTCAGGTGCTGACAAAGTGTCTGGCACATATTGAGAACTCAGTAGCCTTTTGTTTAATAAATAAACAAAATAAGAAGGATTCCTAAAGTAATTACTTCTTTTGGTCCATAGAAGGCAGGACAGGAGGAAGATGGGGGCTTTCTCTCAAGAGGCTTCTAGGATGAAAGGCAGAGTGAATGGCATGGGATCCTTTAAGGGGCAGCAGCAATAGAACTGATTCATACAAGTCCAGCATAAGTGGAAAAGGCATTGAGAATTGTGGAGAAATATACATTTAAACAATGGAATCAATTCATGAATTCAAACTTTCAACTAGAAAACTAATGAGACTTTAAATTGGCTGGGACAATGGAAAGAAAAATTAAAGTAAAAATTCAGAGTTCAAATAGAAATTTTAGAAATACTGAGAAACAAATATAATTTAACACACACTAAAGGACATGTTTGGATATTTCTTCTGCTTTCTCTCCCTTTCCTTATCTTTCTTTCTTCCTGTCTCTCTTTACCTCTTTTTTATTTTGAAATCTCTATCTTTAAGAACTGTGAAAGAAAGCATAAAAGATATACCTATATTAAGACAGAAAGCAAAATATTTGTGATCTATTTACATTTTTATCATTAACTTTATTTTTTTTCATGAAACTGCCTCTCATATCCTTAGTTACAAATGTCTATCATTAGGTTATGTAGCTTATTAAATGTCCAAATGTACATAAGAATTGCAAAAGCTTAATTTTCCCAAGACAAGAACTTCAATTTTTTAAAAACTGAGATATAATTGACGTATAACATTACATTAGTTTCAGGTATACAACACAATGATATATGTATTTATTACAAAATGATCACAAGTCTAGATAACACCCATCACCACACAGTTTCAGATTTTGTTTTTCTTATGAGGAGAACTTTTAAGATGTACTCACTTAGGAACTTTCAAGTATACAACACAGTACTGGTGCTGTATGTTACATCCCTAGTACTTATATATTTTGTAACTGTAAGTTTCTATTTTTGACTCCATTTATCCATTTCATCAATCCCTACTCCCCGTTCTCTGTATCCATGAGTTCAGGGTTTTGGGGGTTTTTTTTGTTTTTTTGTTTAAGATTCCACATTTCTTCATTTCTTACATTCAAACAGTGATAGCTGTCCAAAGGCCACAAGTTTAAACATAAAACCAACATGTTGTTAACAGCTCCACTCTTTCCAACAGTAAGCTTCAGAAAGAGCTGATATAATATAAAGAACACTAAATTAGATGTCGAAAGATCTTGGTTCTGTCACTTATTTATGATCTTAGGAAAGTTATTTACCTCTGTGAGATTTATTCTATTTATATTAACGATGAGGATAATTATTCATTAGGTTTTGGTAATAATTAAATGACCCAGATAAAAGTTAACTTCCATACTTTATAGAAGGTTGTTGTACACACTGAATGAGTCAAAAGAAAATCAATCGGTACAATGTATACAACGGAAGTGAGAAAACAGTGGTCTGTTAATTCCAAAGGCAAAGACAGTCTTATTCATTATTAAATTTCAAACACACATAGCAAATAAAAGATATTTAAACCTACTTAAATAAACGATCAATACGTCAAATGGCCTATCAGAAAACAATAATTTAAAAATATTCATGTAAGTATACATTCACATTTTAAGTCAACAAATATATATTGAGCTGTCGGCATGTGTCACGTACACAGATGACTAAGCCACGTCCCTGACCTTAAGGAGCTCTCAGCAACTGTATCACTTTAGGATTTACGAAATATTTACCCACACATGGTCCCTACAAAGATGATACGATCAACTAGTTACACTATCTTTTAAAATCTCAAAACAATCACAAGTGGATGAGGAAAGAGAAAGTAGGGATATCAAGTGACTTGGCCAAGGTTACATGGCTAATGAGTTGCAGACAGAGGATTAGAAACAGGCTTCAAATGCTACTAAAATGTTTTCTCTTTCTGATATTTGAGTTTGATGGGTGGTATCTTTGCATTATATTCATATATCAATTACTGTAAAGCTAGGAAACTTTTATGAGTAAAAAGTGATGCAACATGGAATGGATGACCAAGAGTGAACCTTCGTGTAAACTACAGACTCTGTGATAATGCGTGTCAGCGTAGGTGCATCAATTGCAACAAGTGTACCACTCCGGTAGGGGATGTTATAACAGGGGAGGCTATGCGTGTGCAGGGGTGGAGGATATAGCAGAATTTTCTGTATCTTCAGTTCAATTTTGCTATGAACCTAAAACTGCTCTTAAAAATCTATTTTTAAAAAGGGATGTTATGAATAACCACACAAAGGCAACAGGAATAAATTGAGATTATCCAGAGCAAACTGGGAAGTATGTTCTCCCTACTTGAATAAGAATTCTAACTTGAATTCCTGCAAAGAAATGGTTATTCAAGTTAATTTACAATTACATTTAAAACACTTTTTAAAAAGTGTAGAACTATCATTGAAGACTTGCAACAGTGATCACTGTAGTATTTCAAGGAAATTGAAAAATTCTCACCAGGAGGAGAAGATATTGTGTACATACCAAGCTGTCCTCGGCTTCGGCGCACCATTTCTTGCCTAGCACCTATGCTCCCAAGAATGGCTTCTTCAAGCTTTGCTCTCATGTCTTTTGATTTCTTAAAGGTCAAACTATTCATTCTTTCAAACACTTTCTTTCCCTAAAATTTAAACATTAGAAAAGAAGACACATTGAGGAAATTTTCTTCTTCCTTTTCCACATTATGTTTCCTTTCTTGTTCTTCTCTGCAATACAGCACAATGATCACTTACTTTGTACTCAAAGCAAGATACACAAAGATAAAGCAGATCTAATAGTCGGTTTAGCTGCAGGACTGAGAGATCTGTAAACCATTTTTGTAGAACTGTCTCATCTGCATTCTTGAGAACCCAAAGCAGACAGATTAAAAGACTCCGACTTGATTCTGCTGAAAAGGTAGTGTGTTGCCTGCCACTCTGAAAATCAAAAGCAGCAGAATGAGACACATTGATCAAAGACCATTTCTTTTTTTGAGTTGTCAGTTGTTTTCTTCTAAAAACAATAAAGCAAAAATTACTTAAAAATCAAACATTTCAAAAGAACCATTTGATCTAGACAATACTTGTGTTAAGTCATATAGAACCTTAAACTTAAGGTCCTGAGGTTTAAAGAACCTTTCCTGGCAATAGAAGATTATTTTAATCTATGATAGAGCTTCCAGCAGACTATAAATAAGAAGACATAAAGGGAAAAGCTAAAGGGTCCTACTATTAAAAACAAAGATATTTACCAAAGATTATCAGACACAATAAATGAAAAAAGCAACTGTCTGAAAATAAGAATATTTTAAGAGTATTTAGTAATAACAAAATGTTTGTTAGGTTTAGAGAATCATTGTTTCCTATCAAAGGATACTGACAAAAGGAAAAAGTCTTAGAACACATATAAGTGAAAAGCATTTTTACATAAAGCATATAAAGTTAAGGAATTATTCCCAAACTTCAATCTGTATCAGTATATAGTATGAGAAATACAAATAAAAACTAAGAATAAGAACCTGTTTACAGTGCCTTTTATTGGATATTTACTTAGTTCCAGGCATCAGGCTGAGCTTTTTACATACATTATTTCATTTAGTCCTCCAACAGTATTACTAAGCAGGTTGTAACATCTCAATTTAACAGACAAGAATGCAGGATGACAAGAATAGTAATAATGATGATGGCAAAACATAACATTTGAAATGTGCTAGGCACCATGCTGATCACTTTTTATTATTTAACTCTAACAACAGTTTTATATGATGGTATTAACTACTGTTATTTCTAATTTACCACTAAGGAAACTAAAAGTTAGAGATTAAATAAGTTGCCCTAAATCACATACTAAGAAAAGGTAAAGCCACTATTTCAGTCCAGGTTAACCAGACTCCAAAGCTTATACACTTCACTATTCTATTACATTCTAATATTTGGTTAATAAATATACTAAATAATAATAAGAAAGTAGTAGATGGGATATTGAGAAGAAATACAAAGGAAAGCTGAACATACACTTGACTGTTGAGGCCATGACCTCAACTACTACCACCTTAATCACTCCTCTATCTATCTTGGATGGTGATAATGATAGTAGCCTAGTTTTTTTTGCGGGGGGGATTAGGTTTGTTTGCTTGTTTGCTTGTTTATTTAATGGGGGTACCGGGGATTGAACCTAGGACCTTGTGCATGCTAGGCATGCACTCTACCACTGAGCTATACCCTTCCCCTACAGCCTAGTTTTTTATAATGCTTACTCTGTGCTAGGCACTGTACGAAACACTGTATCTTTTAATGTATTTATTCCTTGCAACATCTAAAGAGATAACTATTATTACTTACTCCATCTTACAGACATAAAAACCAAGACAAGAAGCAGTTAGTTATCTTGTGAAAGTATTTTGCAGTAAATGGTGGGACTGGGATTCAAATGTAGAAAGTGTGGGTCCAGAGACCAAGCTCTTATCCACTATGTTTACTGCCTTTCAAGGATGTAAATAAACTCACCCACATAAACTCACTTAACTATGCTATATTGTACTTGAGCTGGACACAAATAGCTTTGACTCCCACTCTCCAAATTCAGTCTCTCTGATAAGGAAAATTTTCCTTTATTTTAAAAGCAGGCATTTTATATAGCAGAATTTTCAGGCATACATAAATATATTGACTAAATTCTCAATGACTGATTTTTTAAAAGCAAAATTTAAAAATTATCCTGAATTTGTCACAAAGATACACACTAACGTTTCTTATACCCCCACATAAATTGCCAACAGCACAGTGACACAATTTGAAGAAAGTCGGACAAACGTGAAACAGACTCAGTAATGGAAAGATGTCAGTTTTCCCCCAAACTGGTCTCTAGGATCAATGCAATTCCAATCAAAATACCAGCCAGGTTTTTCCTGGAAGCTGACAAACTGATTTTAAAATGTAATGAGGAAAAGCAAAGGGCAAAGAATAAGCAAGACACTCTTGAGGAAGAACCAGGTAGGATGGGAACAAATTTGCTCTACTAGATAGCAATATTTACTAAAAAGTTAGAATAATGAAGACAGTTTGATATTGGCATATGGATAGACAAATAGTCTAATGAAATAGAATAGAAAGCACACAAAAAAATCTTACGCATATATGAAAATGCGATATGTAACAGAGCAGGCACTATGGATGAGTGGTGGTATAAAGGTGGTCACATCTGCCTACATTAAAATTAAGAACATGTGTTTGTTCACACAAGTAATTAATAAATAGATAGCTACAAAAGGCACACCATAAATTAGAAGAAATTTGCTGCATATAAAACCAACCAGAGATTTGTATCCAGAACAGTCTCTCTTAAGCAAGTTTCCACAAAAAAATTAAGCCCTACAAAAAATGACTAAGAGGCTGAGGCATTAAAAAAAAAAGATAATTCTGGTCTGGTATTACCAATCAATGAATCTTCAGTGAAGGAAGAAACCACAACCCAGGATTCTTATATCTACAAGTAACACTGCAAATATAAAGTCCAATACACGGTCAAGAACCAGGCACACAAAGAAGCAATGTCTCAAGAGTGAGACTGACAAAACAGACAACAGAAAAGGGTACACTAAGACTTAAGATATTGAAATTATCAAAACAACCACACTTTTGATGTACGCTTGCCCAAAAATAAGGTTAAAAACTTTGACAAGAAACTTAAAAGTATAAATAGAAATGTTATATTGAAAAAATAAAAGAAACAAATAGAATTTAGAAGACTGAAAGAAAACTTACACAATAACAAAATTAAGAGCTCAAAAGATCAGTGTAATGTAATATCAGGTACAGTTAAGGAGAGAATTAGTAAAATGAGAGATAGATCAAAGCAAGCAATCCAGCATGAAACATAGGTTAACAAAAAGATGGAATATACAGAAAACAGAGACAAAGCAGACACAATAAAAAGGATTAACAGATGTATAAATGAACATAAAAGAGGAGAGACAGAATGGAGACGAGGACACATTTGAACAGATAATAGCCAAGAATGTCATAGAACTGAAGAAAGATGCTGAATCATAAATTTAAGAAGTCTAAAACTATCAAGCAGAATGAATGTAAAGAAATCCAAAACTAGATTCAATAGACTGAAACCATAGAAAGCCAGTTTTATGGAGAATATCAAGTAAACAAGAGAGAAAAAATACAAATTATCTTTAAAGAAGTAATAGTTCAATACAGCTGACTTTTCAAAAGCAGTGATGCAAATGAGAAGACAGTGGGAACAATGTCCTCAGCATGTTGAAAGAAAAAAGAGGAAGCTCAGATGCCATTTCTTTTAAAAAAATCCCAATTAAGATCAAATAAAGACATTTTTTTCAAAGAAACAGAGAGTTCATCCCCACAGAATAGAAAGTTCTAAAGGATATGTTTTCCAAAGTAGAAAAATATCTCTTATGGAAGTTCACAAAATCCAGAAAGAATCAAGAACAAATAGAGTGGTGAACACATGGGTAAATCTAAATGAAAACTGATTCTATGTAGCCATAAAATAATAATAATGTCTTGTGGGGTTTAATGATACATAAAACTAAAAACAGCATTTAGGTAGGGAGAAAAGTAAACAAAGTCAACCTGTTCTAAGATCCTTCTATTAACCAATGTGAAAGTAAAGATAATGATTACTATTACACTGAAATTTAAGGAAGTGAATTGCTATTTGTAATATAATCACAAAAAGAATAGAAACAGAATGTATAACTTCCAAACTAGTAGAGAGGAAAAAGTGGAATGGGGGGAAAAAAGAATGAGAAAAAAATGACCCAAAAGAAGATAACAAATGAGACAAAAAGAAAATGGGGTGGGAAAACAAGAAATAAAATTAAAATGTTAAGTACATTAATTATATTAAATGTAAATGGACTAAAACATTCTAGTGAGAGACAAAGATTTTTAAAATCTTTGAACAGACCAGATTTTTAAAATATAAGAAAAAATCTAACTAAGTGTTGTTTATAAAAGACACAGCTAAAACATAAGTTTCAAATATTTAAAATATAAAAACACTGAAAGTAAAAGGATGGAAAAACTCACGCCATATATATGTGTGTGTGTGTGAGTGTACGCGCGTGCATGTATACACACACACACACACACACGCACACAAGGCAAAAGAAACCTAGCATAGCTATACCAGTATTACACAAAATTGACTTAAAGGCAAATAAAAATAAGTATTTCAGTTCATGCTGACAAAAGTACAGTCCATCAAAATATATCAATTTTAAATTATCAGATATTTCATAATAAGGCCTCAAAGGAAATAAAAACAAAATCCAATAGAATGACAAGAAGAAATTACAACACCACAACTGTAGTGGGATATTACAAAAAGCAAACAGAATTCAGCAAAGAGAAAGAAGATTGAAACAGCAGGATTAAAAATGTGATGTAATATGTATAATGGATAAATACAGAATACATAATTAACAAGGGAAGAATATATATTCTTTTTGAATATGTGAGATATTTGCAAAAATTGAGCATATACTAGACCATAAAACCAACTGCCACAATGATCAAATTGTATAAAGTTCTCTGATCATTCAGTTAGGCCAAAATCAGAAACAAAAGGACTACTTTATATGTAATATATATATATTACTTTATATATATAAAACATGTATCAGAGAAGAAAGGTTGAAAATTAGTGAGTTAAGCAACCATCTCAAGAAGTTAAAAAAAAAAAAAGAACATCAATATAAACCAAAAAAATTAGAAGACAGTAAAAATTAAAGATAAACATTCAAAAGTGAGGATCAACATTGCCCACAAATTGGTTCTTTGTACAAACTAAAGAAATATACAAATTCCTGTTGAGATTTATCTAAGACAAAAGGTACAAAAAATGAGTCACAGAAATAAAAATATTTATATCTACTATATATGTTACAGACATTAAAAAGATCACTAAAGATATTCAGAACAACTTTGTATGCCAAGAAGTTTGAATCAATTTCTACTAAAATAAAATTTACAAAAATCAGTGTAAAAAGAAATAGAAAAACTAAACAGTCCTATAGTCATTAAAGAAATTATATCAGTAATTTAAAAACTTTCAAAAAAGAAAACTGCAGGTACAGATGGCTTCACCCACAAGTTCTACAAATATTCCAGGAAGAAATAATTTCAATTTTAAAGAAGTACTTTCAGGGAACAGAATAAAAGGAGAAATTCCCTAGCTCACTTTAATTGCCTAAACTGCCCAATTCCAAAACCTGAATAGAACACTATGAGAAAGAAAAAAATCTTACAGACACAGATACACAATCTTAAACAAATATAGCAAAACAAATCGATTAATATACAATCATGAAAAAGTTGGGTTTAATGCAGGAGTTCAAGTTGGGTTTAACACTAGAAAATTAACTGAAAGATGCCACAGTAAAAGATTAAAAAGCAAAATAACATGACAGCTTCAATGGTGAAAAAAGTATGATAAAATTAAACAACTATTCATAACTGAAAAAACAAAACTCCTAGCAAACTAGGAACAGCAGGGGACTTCCCTAACGTAATAGAAGGTATCTTAAATACTAACCCCAAAAGAAAACCTTTAACACCTATGTTTAAGAATGAAATGTTGCAAATTTCCCCTTTAGTGATCCCAACTATCACTATTTCTATTCAATACTGTACTCACGGTTCTAGCCAGGAAAATAAGTTTTGAAAAAAAACTGAAAGGAAGAAATGAAACTGCCATTATTCACAGATGGTATGATGGTGTATGTAGGAAAAAAATCTGCACATGTTATTAGTTTAGCAATTCTGCTGGAAATAAACATTATTGTTCAAAATCAATTCTATGTCCACATAAAAGCAATCACCAATTAGAAAAAAGAATTTTTGAAAAAGATGTCATTTCTAAGCCTATAAGAATATATTACACATTATCATATTATATAATTTTATAATATTATTAAAATATTAAAAATATCAAGGACCAATAATACATCTACAAAAGATGTTCTAGGTCTCTTTGGTAAAAGCTATAAAAGTTTATGAATTTATAGACATTAAAGAAGGCCTAAATAGTGGGGAGAGCTATCATGATCAAGGATTTAGGGATTTAACAGTTTAAAAATAGTAATTTTTCCCAAAACTGATCCATAGATTCAATACATTCTCAACCAAAATCCCAACAGGTTCATTGGTTTCTGTTTATTTATTTTAGTGGAATTTGATAAGCTGATTCTAAATCTGTATAGAAATACAAAGGACCAAGAATTAGCCAAGAAAAATTTTTAAATGCATGAGGACTTTCTCTACATGATAGCCCATACAGAGGTAGTCCTCCAGAACCGTTGGGAAAATAACATATAAAATAAATAATAAATAAACCTGAACCCCCCAATTCCACTGTTCATAAAAAGTCAATTCCAAGTAGATTTTAGGATTGGATATAAAAGGAAGAACAAAAAAGTATTTAAAAAATAATATAGGAGAAAATATTGAAATAAGGAAATGTTAAAAAATAAGACACAAAAAACTAGCTATAAAGGAAAAGGCTGACAAACTTAAGTATTTTAAAATAAGACACTCTAATCACCAAATTCACCGTTAAGTGTATGAAAAAGCAAGCCACAAAAAAGAAAGAAATCTTTGAACTACTTATAATTGACATTGGGCTTGATCCAGACAGAGAAACTGCTACAAATCAAAAACAAAGGCAGACAACCCAATGGAAAATGGGCAAAAAACTCTGGACACTCAAAAGAAAAAAATCCAAATGGCCAACGTATATATGAAAAAGTGCACACCCTCATATGACATCAGGGAAATGAATGCTTAAATGAGTTGAGATACAACACTAAATTATCAAGTTGACAAAAATTTAAATGTCTGAAAATTCTAAGTGCAGATGAACGAACATATGAAGGAACAGGAATGCTCATACGGCAGGTGCAAGTATAAATCAAGACAAACCTTTTGGAAAACTCCATGGCATATCTAGTACAGAAGATACACATGTTCTATGACCCAGAAAATCCCACTCCTAGGAAATACCCTAAATAAAAGCGTATATATGCCTATAGGATATATGCAAAAGAAGCCACAGGATTGCTATTTTTAATAACCAAAGATTAGAAACCATTTATGCATCTATCAATAGAATGGGTAAATCAACTGACCTATAGTCAGACAACAGAATATCATAACAAAATGAAAAATCAGTGAATTGTAACTATATTTTATAATATTAAAGACATAATCTAAAACTAAACTGTTGTATTAAGGGATGCAAACCTAGACGGTAAAATTATTAACAAAATTAAGCAATTACATCATTAGTCAGGAGAGTGGGTAGCGTGGTGTATAGCTCTGGTGGGGAAGAGCATGCAAAGGATTTCTGGAAGGCAGCCAAAGATCTATATTTTGTCCTGAATGGTAGTTACAAAGGTATTCATTTTATCATCTTTCGTACATGTACATTTAGGTTTCATGTACTTTTTCATGTGTGGTATATTTCACACAAGAAAGGTCTAAAAAAATGAAAAGCGAGGTCCATAAAATTGAGAATAGTGGTCATTTTGAGGCAAGAAAGGGACTGAACTGAGGGCAAACTGGGAACTTCCAAGGTATTTGTAATTTTCTATTTCTGAAGTTGAATGGTGGGTACACTGTTGTTTCTTCTATTATACTTTAATTGCACATGTACTTTATATACAATGGCAAAACTACAAATGCTTAAAAATTGATACACCGGAATTCATCAAAATTAAAAACTTTTGCACTTCAAATGACATCATCAAGAAAATGAAAACATAATCCACAGGAAAAAAGTATTTCCAAATCACAAATCTGATAAGGAATTTATATCCAGAATATCATTAAGAACTCTTTCAACTCAATAATAAGATGATGAATAACAGAATTTTAAAATGCTAAAGGGTTTGAATAGATTTTTCTCTAAATAACATATACAAAAAGATATGCCAATAAGCAAATGCAAAGATACTCTTAATATCAGTAGATATTAGGGAAACAAAAATCAAAACCACAGTGAGGTACCACTTCATACACATTAAAGTGTGAAGTATATACAATAAAAAAGATAATAAAAAGTGTTAGAGGATTTGGAGAAAAAGGAACTTTTTATTCATTGCTGGTGAGAATGTAAAATGGAGCAGCCACTTTGAAAAAGAGTTTAGAAGTTTCTTAAAATATTAGACATAGAAATACAATATGACCCAGCAAATTTCATTCCTAAGTATCTACCTAAAAGAAATCCAAACATATGTGCACACAAAGACAGATACACAAATGTTCACAGCAGCATTATTCCTAACAGCCAAAAACTGGAAATGATTCAACAGTTCATCAACTGATATAACAGATAAAAATCTGGTCTATCAATATAAAGGAATACTATTTGGCAATTAAAAAAAAAAGTACTGATACATGTTACAACCTGAATGAACCTCAAAAACATTATGCTTAGTGAAAGAAGCCAGACACGAAGGATCATAGTGTGTAATTCATTTACCTGAAATGTCCAGAATAGGCAAACCTATACAGACAGGAAGTAGATCAGCTGTTGCCTAGGGCTGGGCTGCAGAGAAATTGAGAGTGACTGCTAATAAGCCAAAGAGTTCTTTTTGGGGTGGTGGAAATGTTCTAAAATTAGACTGTGGTGATGGCTGCATAATTTTGTAAAGATGCTGAAAACCATGAAATTGTATATTTAAAATGGGTGAATCTTTTGATATGTAAATTATTTCAATAAACCTTTTTTAAAAAGTTGTCAAGTACTACAGCTTCCATAAATATGATTGCATTTTTCTGAAAGTCATTTAAAACTTTTAGAAGTTGATCTTGCTCTACTGGCAGTATGCTTCCTCCCTGCTCCCATGTTCTTCCCTTTTTGAGGGGGGGAAATTAAAGGGGTAGAATGAATATCAATTTATTTAAACATGAAAAAGTATGTATCTTCACAGATTCAAAATATATATTCTCAAACAACTGAGAATACTTCTTAGAGCTGATAAAAAAAAAATGGATTTTAAAAATGAGGAAAATAGGCTATCTACCATAAGGCAACTTCCAAATTCTGAATGAGAATCTGGTATAAAGAATACAGAGCTTTATTACCATAAAGCTTGAGGTAATTAATAACTTTTAAAACAACTTACTACAAGAAAGGCAATATTCTCAAAACCTTAATGTTTCTGCAACATAAATAAAACTCAGAATACTTTTGCATCAGCTAATACCATAATCTCAGTCATTTAAGGGTATATCCTTGTAAAAATCTGTCTTTCCAGAAAAAAGCTTCTGTAGGAGGGTTATTTTTACCGCTGATGTGAGGAGGAAACTACCGGGCCTTGTCAGCTGAGGAACTGATGTTCCTGCAATTGCCATGGCAACTGTCTGGCTTATCATGCTTCCGCTCTCACTTTCATAATCATCGGTGGTTATACAGATTGGTCTTCCTCGTTGATTGTGAGTTTCTGGAAAAAAATAACCCCAAAATAAATGAATGAAACTTCTTTTTAGCTTAATTAACAGCTATTGAGCTGCAATTTCCTTTCTTATTCTCCTTTACTCTTCAAAAGAAAAACCTATTAACATATACCGCTTATCATGACATTTACATTTTTAAAAAAACTTAAATATTTCAAACGTTAACTCTTTCCTATAGTAATATTTATAGTTTCGTAGAGAACTTCAGCTTGCTAATAAAAGAAGATACAATAATAATCATAAAAAAATTTCTGCCTTCAAATAAGGAAACCCATTTTAGTGATCAAAATACTGAGAAAACTACTCAAATATTAGTCCCTAAAAGCAAAGAGTTGGCTATCTTTGTATCACCAGCACCTACTGAATTTCTTAATACATAATAGGTACCAGGAATTTTTAAAAATTGAACTGGAAGTACTTTATCAGGTTAATTGCTAGTTCAAATGCAATCATCAGTGCTTTTTTAGGGCAAATGAAAGAATTTAAGTAAATTCTAAATATGAAAGCAAGAGGAATAAAATTTTGTGGGTTCCAGTTTTAAAAAGCAACATAACTTCAAATTATGAACCCAGTATTGGCAATAAACATAACTCTTGTTATTTGGGTGAGTATTAATTTCAATTATATGTATACGAATAAAATTGAGATTGAAAGTAGTAGACACCTGGTAAATTTTCTATTTTTTTTTCTTTAGATGCTCACATATTTTTTTCTTCAGATTAACAATACATACTCATACACAAAAAAACCCTATTTCCAAATAGGTAGGTATAGAAATGATATAAAATTATTATTTAAAAATTCATTGTAAGAACTACTTATAGAAACTTTGCAGTGAATTCTCTCACATAGTCAAGTTTTTCAGTAATATGTTACTATTTACAGTGTACCTATGTCCTTGTAAATTTCCTTATGTTTCTTTTCCTAAAATCAGATCTTTATCTTTGAGATATTTTCTAATACTTTTAAACATTGAGATTTGCCTTGAAAGTTTGTCTTACATATACTAAGTACCTGTAAAATCATACAGCTGAGGAACGGTTTCCATGATAATGCCAATCAGAGGCAGATACAACATAGCCACCCGAGCCTTTATCTGGGGGTCAGAGTACCGTGGGTCTGAGTCATGACTGGATAGTAAATTGTGTACCATATTGATGACTTTCTTATGCAATCCAAACAGTCTATTTAAAAAGAAGATGAAGAAGCAGTTGTAGTAAGGTCACAAAGATTAGTCAATATCTTTAAAGCAAACAGTAAGCCATGGTACTGAATCAATGGTGTTCAACTTAACTTAGCCACATATTTGCATGTACTCCCATAAAACACTTCTCATTTTAAAATTAATGAATACTCCCCAAAATAAGTAAGTAATATAAAATGAATTACTGTCTGTAGAAAATAAGAATTGAGAGGAGAGGAGAAACTATACAAATTCACTTAGGAGTAAATGTGAATATTTTTACATTAACTCCTTACTTCATTTTAATATTAAATAACTTAAGACCAGTTATGGCTATATTTTAAGGCAAAAAAATTAAATTTTAAGTAGCTATAAATTTTATTTCATCAAATAAAATCGTTTCACATGTACCAAAAATAAACTTTCATTTCCTTTTTCTAAAGGAAAAATCCTCTACCAAATGGATTATATAGGTCATAGCTGGGATTGCCTCTGACCTCTCTATTTAAACTGAATTTTCTTGTTCATTTGGGCCCTTACAACATTCTATAGTCCCAGACCTGAGTTTCAACTGGGCTAATACACTAGTGAGGATCACTCTCATCCTCATATTTTTTTGCCTCTCTTCTTAGAATCTTTATCGCTACCAAATCATCTTTTGTCTCAGAAAAAGTTGTACCTTCTCTAAGAAAGTGGTTTCCTCATATGTCTATAAATCCCATCTTTCTTTATAGTTTCAATGTCCACCCTCACTGAGTTCTTCCTTTCTTCAAATATGCCTTTCCTATCTTAAAAATACACATTCACTTGAAACTAGTTTCCTCTGGCTTATACAGTATTTCTCTCAGTAATAAACTATTACATGATTTAGCTACTAATAAACTTCCTGAATGTGCAATCTACATCGACTGTTTTTTCCATTTATTTCCTAATATCAACTCTTTCTCTGAAACTAAAAGTTTCTGAATGCTTAGAACACGGTACTATAGCAGCTTCATTTTATAGCTAAACGATTTTTTTCTAAGATACTTAACCTCTAATTTCCCCGAGTATGAAGGTAATAACCTATTTCGTAAGTGGCTGTGAGAATTAAGTTACATAATTTGTGTAACATGCTTATTAACACACTGCCACTCTCAGTAAATAACAGCTTTTCTCTTTCAAGATCACATAGCAGATTTAAAAGCTAGGATTTGAACTGGGTAGTCTTCTTCCAGGGCTCTTGATCTTATCTGCTGGAGAGTCTTTGGCCGGAGAGTCTTTCTTTTTCCTGCCAGATTTTTATTCAGAAAGTATATTTTTAAGTACTGTCAAGAACTACATCTAATGGACAAACCTCAGATTTCTTTTTCTATCTCCCTACTTGACACTTAGTCATCTTTTATGTTTTCATAATTTTCAATATTTTCTCCAAATAGTTTCCACTCTTCCTCACATTCTCTGTCATTCTTCCAAAGTCTCAGAGTCTGGTCATTTGCTTTTTATGTTCTCCCTTTCAACTTCTTGTCTCATCAGTGATGACTCCCAAACCTGGGTATGTATTCCCTGTCTCTCAGCAGCTACCAGCCCCAGATTTTAACTGTCTAAACTTTATTCACTCATCTTTAGGAAATCTTTTCATATGCCTACACTACTCGATCACATTCAGCCATTACATACACACACACACACACACACACACACACACACACACACTAATGCAAGACCTGTCATAACTTATTCTAGATGCTGAAGATAAGACACTGTCCTTAAAGAGCTTGCTCTAGCAAGAGAGTAACACAGACATAAAAATAATAATTCAATGTTACAAATGCTATAATAAGGGTGCTAATCTTCTATATAACTATGTACTATAAAATTTACATTTAACCATGGTATATTTTTCATAGTTATAACTTTCTAACTATAATGAAAGTTTCTAGAGAGCAAATCTTTGGTCAATATCAGAACATATTATTGCCACTCAAGGAATTAGTCTTGATTACTTAGCAAGCAGATGGAGTAAAAGGAAAAAGATTCTTCTCAAGCGTCTAAGACAATTTATGTTGTATTTTATCTATATAAACAAAAAATATATAAAATTTAGAGATCAGATGTGAGTCTCTCACAGTTAATCATTCACTTGTTGAATTAATTAATATATACTAATCAAGTGCCCACTTTGTACCAGACACTATTCTAAAGGCACTGGGAATATAACGGTGCACAATAATGACAAAGTGCCTGCTCTCATGAGCTTACATTCTAACGGGAGGAGAAGATAATAAGCAAACTTCTGGTAAGTGCCTCGTAGAAAATAAAAGTGTTATATGGTTAAAAATGATTGTGGCAAGGGCAACATTGCTATAATTCAGATTGGGTGGCCAATGACAGTCTCACTGAGAAGATGCTATGTAAGTAGAGACCTGAGGAATCACAGGGAAGAAATGCCTATGTGGAGATCTTAGGACAGTTTCAGCACTGCTTCAGGCAGAGAAAAATCCAAGGGCAAAGGCCCTAGGGTAGGAATGAGTTGGGCCCATAGAAACAGAAAAAAGGCCAAGGTGGCTAGATTTTAATGTGAGGAGGAAAGAAAGTGGCAGTGTAGACAAGAGCTAGCTAGACATACAGGGCTCGGAGGTCTATTGTTAAGTCTGGATTTTAAGTGCTATTTTAAAAGCATGCATTTTCAAGTATTTTAAAAATTAAAAGTGTGTGCTTCTAAACACATTGAAGAGTTTTGAGCAAGGAAGTGATATAATCTGATTCTTTAAGACCATGAAGGCTGCTATGTAGAAAAGCGATTTTAGGGAGGAAAGAGTGGAAGCAGGATTAGGGGAGTAGCAGTGGAGATGGAGAGAAGTAGCTGAACTCAGAATATATTCTGGAGGTAGCACTAAGGCATTTGCTAATGGACCCGGTGCAGGAAAGAGTGAGAAAAGGAGGAAGCCAGCTGCAGTAACAGCTAAGGTGATAATCCTGCATACTACTATTGAAAGCTCTTCCAGTTACCTTTTTTAATTGAATAGACAAAGAAAAAATAATAGTGAACAGTTATCACTGCTTTTGGACTTCACAGAAAATCTTTCCAAGTGTCAAAGACCAACTTCGAACACTACCTTGAAAAGGTAAGAAAAAGCAGTAAAGAAGCCTTTCAAAATTCCTGTACTGTTCCACAGAAATGTATCTATTTTAATAGAACTTATCCTTGACGTGAGAAAGAAACCTCATCGCAAAAATAGTTAACTGTTAGAATTCTCTATTCTTCGTTATTCATTGCTGAACACCTACACAACATCCACTTCACCTGTCTTCCTTCCTAATAAAAAGCAAAAAATTTCAAGCATGCATTTCTAACCTCTATGACTCAGGGGAAGCTGACTCCACCCCCAGTTTCAGGAGTAGATCCAACTAGATCAGCCCTGCTACTTAAAGCTGCCGGTCAGAAAGCTGTTTCGTTGCCAGTCTGAGAAGAGATAAATGTTTGTTTTTTTCCTCTTTTTCATTGTTGTTGGGTTTTTTGGGGGGTGGGGTGGGGGGTGATTTGGTTTATTTATTTATTTATTTTTAAACACAGACACTGGGGATTGAACCCAGAACCTCATGCATACTAAGCATACGCTCTACCACTGAGCTATAGCCTCCCCTGCAGAGATAATTAAGGAAGCAATGAATTGATTTACATTTAAGATGGTCTACAAAAAAAAAAAAATCATACGAATTAAATATTGTTTAGTAACAAGTGATTTACATTTAGGCATGAGCTCCTCATCTTGTGCTCTACAACAAACAACCCATGAGCCCATCACCAGTCCAAGCACCACATTTGAGTAGAAGTGATCTAATGCATCCAGGAACCTGGCATTGCTCTCGTGACTATAACAGTACAGTACGATTTGGCAAGTGAGCCAAATCAGTCCAAAGGACAGATGTGCACTGCATGCTTGGGAAGAGAGTTTTTCCCTCTCCCCTCTGCTGGACAAGAACAAGTAAGAATTTAATCTGAATTGCCAGTTCAACTACTGTGAAGTCATGAGAGGCACAGAAACCTCAGGCTAAAGCTGAGGCTTCCAGTAGAAGTAGGAGATATAAAGAACCAGAACCCTGATAACATCATAGAGCTGCTGATTGTAATGTGCTAAAAACCTTCTCTTTCTTCCAATTATGACATAACAAATATCCTTCCTTTAATAAAGCTGGTATGAAGAAAGATTCTGTATTTTTGGTAACTAAAAATATCCTGATATATCAAGTAAAAATATTAGAAATATAGATTCAAATGTTTGAGACATAACAGTTATTAAAGAGAAGTAGTATGTTTAGAAGTTGTTTTCAGAGTGATTTTTTTCAAACAATGGACCTTTTTACCCCCAAATGAAAATATACTCATTTATCAATGGCAAAATATAAAAGTTGTGCCAAGCAGGGGTGGGAGGCCCAGAGTTTCACCCACCTAGCCTGTCCTCACCCATACTCCAAGGTCTGCACTAAAACCCCATCCCACGTGGAAACCCATTAAGCACCCCTTCAGAACCCTACTGTCCTGCAGAGCAATGTGAAAAACTGCTTCTTAAAAATCCCTAAAATGAGAAGCCACTGTTATTAAAAAAAATGCATGCCTTTCATTTGTAGAAGATTTAGCCTTTCACAATTTATTAAGCATTAACTATGTCCCTGACTAAGCTTTACAAGACTCCTCTTTCACTCTTTCAACAAATACGTCACAGGATTCTTATAAAACCTGCTCAAAAGTATCTCCTTTTGTCCTCTGGAGCTCTTACTGGAGGTTAAACTGCATTATAAACTCTGAATGATCCTATTATGAGAAAAGTTGAAGAAAAGAAAAAGCAACTATTGCCCAAATGAGTTATGGCCATACAGATTTCTGAAAACAGCTATTAAGACATAAGTACCCTATAGTGATGTTAGGTCTCAACATATTTATAGAAAAGCCATTTCTATAAATCCAACTCATCAGACATACACTCTTCTTGCCATATCAATTTCTAAAAATTTTTTAAAAGTGACACAATCTTGGAAGTTTTTAAAACCTAATGTATTTGTTCATAGGGCACATTTTGTAAGTAAAACACTACACAGGATGATGGCAAATGATAAATTTTCCTCACAAGGAATCAAACAGATGAGTCTACTTTTCTTAATGGAAATGTGCCTGCTGCATATCAACAAACCTAAGTCTGTCTATGAATATGCACAAAGATTTTATGTACCACTAAGAAGGGAAAAGATACCTACCACATAAACCATGATGCAATTTATTGATTTCAAGACAAACCTCAAATTAAGAGATGACAAAAATGGCTTTCTCAAAATTGGTTCAGTACAGAAATAACATGAGTATGGAACTTAATGAACAGAGAAGTAGAAGAAGAGTGGTAAAGAGTTCTGATTCCTAGGAAGTTAAGTGGGACACTTCTGGCCCCATTGTCCAAAATAAAATCTGTACTCCATGAGGCAAAAACTGGTCTACTCACCCTTCAGCATCAGGGTCTAGAATGACAGCCAGCTCTGTTAACACAAGTCCTGCCAAATAATGCTGCTGGCGGAAAGGCACAGACAATTCAAACATATTTGCAATCTTCTGGTCTTGTACATTGGTGGAAAACCCAGAACTCTGTTTGGGGGTGAGGTAGAACAAAACTATAACTGTGCAACAAAGTATTTTATAGGCAAAGCATTACAACAAATGAGATGTGAGCATTATCTGACAGTGAGATAAATTTTTTGTTTATTTGACATTTCCATTATTAACACCGGAGAAAATAACTGCTCTTACTTTTGATATAGCAAAGATGAAATAACGCTTTCCATTATTTTCAATTTCCTTTTTCTCATATTAAAACTTTTCTGTCTGCTTTTTCCTTTATACTTTTAGCCACTTAGTGTTTCAATATCATACTGTGAAGGAAAAAAAGGAACTAAATCCATGATATATTATGTACTCACAGCTGAGTACCAGAGAAATATTCATAGTCAAGGCTATTGGTTTTCAGAGAAATTTCAAATACTAGTAAAATTGTTCTTCAGGGAAACTACTGTCTCCAGAAAATTACTATCATTTGTGGTCCAGTCGCTGAGTTTCAAAAAGTTTTTTAATGCTACAAGATAGTAGTTCAAGGCAAGGTGTCCTCAACTGCATCACCCTTTAATCCATATTCAAGACCACCCATGTGAGGTTTCTTGGAAGAACAGACTTCAGATTTCTCCATGGAGAAATCATCTTCCTAATAAGTATATAAAACTATTCTTGGCTTCCCCAAGAGAGTGATGTCTCTGTCATCTATTAGAATCTGTAAATTATGTAGTTAGATGAGAAAGTAGGGAACAAAATAATGAAAGAAATTCCATTAATTTCTTGGCTGAATGAGATGCTCATCAGGGAGTCAGGTGTGTGAAACACAAATGTGTTTCATTAAAGGTATGAGGAACTGAACCTATGATTAATTTGTCCTTGAATGTGTGGCCACATCTTTGGCAGAGGATGGGGGAAGAGAGCAAAAGACTAGCCTCATTCATTATGGGAAGAAGTGTGTGCTAGCTAGGTAAAAGCACGTGGAAATAGGCTGATCCTTAAGAATTTTTGCAAAGGTAAAATGTAAAGTTGTGGGTGTTCTCTGATGTTTTCCAATCTTTCTACGTAAAGTTAAAAACTTTCTTTTATCAAGCATCTGAGATTGATCTAGGCTAGAGAATTACATTCAGGAATTAAATATCTCAAAAAGAAAATTACAGAGTTCAGATCAACTTTGACTTTACACATTAAGAGCTTAAGGAAGTAGCCTGTTTGCCTCAGGGATTATATAGCAAAAAAAATGTTTCACTAGAAGGGAACATCCAGGCTTCTCTGATACTAAAACTACAAAATCCCTTCATTTCAATCTGTATGACAGGACACATAATAATTGCTATGATAACCCTTTGTCATCTTTAGAAAAACTTTAGGCACCCTGTGAAAACCCATCAACACCCATCTAGTTTCCTTTGGGCTCTCTCGATACAGAGAGGGCTTTGCCAGACTGCACTGTAGTTTGACTTCTTTCTCTGCCAAATTATGCTTCATCTCCCTTCCTTTCACAGGTAATAAACATCTTGCACCCCAAACTCAGTCTGTATCTGCCTCAAAAAAACCTCACTTGTGAAAACATCTAATGTGAGTTTATGCACGTGAATTCACTCACGTGCATAGATCAGTAACAAGAGTACAACACAGTGGTTAGAACTTGGGCTCCAGAATAAAGCCAACATATGCCATGGTTTGAAGACTAGCTCTGCCACGTCTTACTCTGTGACCCTGGGTAAGTTACTGAGCTTTCTGTGTTTCAGTTTTTTCATCTGTAAAATCAGGATAATAATAGATCTTACCTCCTAGAGCTGCTCCGAGGAGTAAGTGATTAATACTTATAAAGCATTTAGCATGCAGGCTATCATACAGCTATTATTCAGTCATGTCATTTATCATGTTTTCCAGTGTTTAGGATGCTTTTTCACAAATGTAGACTTTAAAAACATTTTTGCATATGTTTTGCATACCTGAGATGTTGCAGAAGAAACAGAAGGTGATGGCGATGCAGGTGGAGTAAGCAGGCTGCAGGGTAAGTTTAAGGTAACATAGTGCTCGTGGCTACAGATGATTCGCAGAAAATCGAGCCTCAAGGAAACCAGGATACTTGGATTTGGTAATGAATAAAGCTTTGAAGACACCTTGTAAGCATTGCATAAATAAGAGAATACCAATTGAATATATCGTTTCTCTAGTATCAACACCAGAATGATGGATTAAAGAATTAAAGAACAGTACTCAGTGGGCAGTTTTGGGTTTTGTGGTTTAAATAACAGTGTCAGCTTTTTCCACAGTTACTGCTAAAATTAAAAATTTGGAACTACAAGAGTTACTGTATAAATCTACTGACTAGGTGCATTCTTAAAGCCACATTCTTATATTTCCAATAGAGCATTAATATTTCCACTTCTCAAAGATATACTTTATGAAGAATAAGTATACCACCAAAATAAATACATAAAAGAAATTATCCACTTTTTACAACACCTTGTGTTAACACATATTTATAATTGCCTATTTTCCCAACTACATCATTAGCTACTTGAGGAGACATATGTAAACTGACTTATTTTAATAGTTTAAGCATTCCTAGAATCTAGCTCAATGTTTGGCAAATGTAGGAGGCCAATGCTTGAAGAATAAAGACAGGACAGGTTTGGGGAGCAATAATACATGAAATTCCAGGAAAAAAGTAAAAATAATACACAGTGTTGCAAATACTTTCAAATAGCTCAGTGCCCCATGCATAGTTTTAACTTCTCTATTAAAAGAAACTTACAATAATGGCATCCAATAGAAAAGATCTTCAAAATTCTAAGTATTAGACTGCCAAATAGCATTTTAACCAGGAGTTCCCCAAAAGTAATCTGTGGACCAGAAAGGAAGTGCTTTACCAGCACTGCGTCCCACACTCCCCACATCCAACACCTCAGTAATCCTGGGATGGGACTCAAAGATTTGAATATTTTTAAATCTCCTTTAAAAAGTAATTCTAGGATAATTATGCAGCTCACTATCCAAATGGCCCATCAGGACCAATTACTAATGTTTTCTAAAAGCCAGGTTTCATTAACCAGTTGATAAAAAATTTAAAACAAAACGAGTTGTTTGCAGAAGAGTTCCAGGATACTCTTAGTTTAGAAAAAGCAAGATATGAATGATATTTAGGACTTGGGTAAACATCTGCCCATGATTCTAAACGCTACAATGTAGAGGGCTTCATTGTGAGGAATACATAGAAAAAAAAAAAATCACTCAAGACACAGAAAGTTGGGTTAGCTGTTCATTCAGAAAAAATGCAACTCTTGCACGGCATCTTGGGGTGGCTTTACTAAATTTAGACTGCTGACTTGATGGCATACTTCTGAATGGGCATTAAAGAATCAAGAGCAGGCTGGTATAACTGAAGGAAAAGCCACCTGTCCTGAGAGCAGTTTGTCATGGTCCTATGTCCTGATAAATGTAACTTATTTTTGCCTTACTAGTAAAAAGTATGCTACTTCTTAAAAGCATCACTATATAAAATGTGTTCTTTAAAGCCTCTTTGCTCTAGCCCTAAAAAAGCAAATACAGTATTTAAATTATTTGATTACTAATTATTACTAATTATACACTACCTGTTTATAGCAGGTCTTTATAAGGCTAAAGACAAATCCTCTGTCCATAACAGACAACAGATCATTGAGAAAGAATGCAAGGCTTGTGTTAAGTCTCTCAACCATTTCTGTGTCCTAGGAAACAGAATAAAAAGGAAAAAAAAGTAAAAATACAACAGCTTAATGTGTGCTTGAAAGACAGATTTAATTTAAAAAAATAAGTTATCATTACCTTCTGAAATCGTGAAACTATATCACTAGCAATTGTGCTGACAAGAGCAGCAATGTCATCCATGAAACGTTCTGGAAAACGACTTTTCCTTGGTGCATCAAGTTTATCATTAAAGTATAAATGGTGCACCATGCTCTTTACCTGAAAAAAGAAATAAGCCATTAGTTTAATTTCTTATGGATGTAATTAACAGTTAAGAGTTAACAGACTCTAAACATTGGAGTTGTTTTTTTTTCAACATACAACGTGATTTAACAGATGGCTAAAATATTTTTAACCCCTTAAATATTTTGAAAAAGTTCCCTACATTATTTTGTATTCTCTAAAGAAATAAACAAAATACAACTCAATCATGGTATCACCTTCATAAAATTATCCTCATATCAATGGGAAAAAAATTCTGGGTATGTCAACAGAAAAAAAATTTATCCTTTGAAATTATTTTAAATCTTTCCAAGACTCAGCAATTTTGCCATTCCATGTCCTCCCAACTGTAAGCGTTGAGAGGTTAGAAACCTTGACTACACTTTATCTTTAGCATCTAGCATCGAATGGCATATGGGGGTGTCCATTAAATACTGATGACTAAATATTAAGAATAAAATGTTAGGTAAAAATTAAAGTAGTTTCAATTTACAAAATGCCTTTAGATATAGATTCTTATCACAACAATGTGGTAGCAGTAATAAAGAATTTTAAATTAAGGGAAATTAAAGATAAGGTTTTACAGTTAGTAAATAGCAGAGTCAAGTCTTAAACTACATCTTTTTGACTATTTTATGCTTAAGAAATCTGGACAGACATGTAAGACTATTTCTTTAAAAAGTTAAAATTACTATTTTGATCTTATATTAAAAGCACACGTACAATTTGGTGTTTATTCTCTAGGGAAAAAAAGGAGTTGCCTATCACTTACATATGGTCCCTGATTTACTTAATTTTTTGTAAATTAGTATATCTCTAGAAGAAATGTCTTCTTATCCTCAATATAAGTAACATTCAATGCTGAGAATGACTCTATGGCATACTCTGGAACCTCCCATTGTTTCTTTTCTTTCTCCCTTTGTCTCTTTTGTTGTTGTTGCTGTTGTTTTGCTTTCCTTTGTTTCTTAGTAATATTTTTACATAATTTTTTGGGAATAAAAAGTTTCAATGATTTCAGCTTTTCAGTGGTTAAAGAGAAAGGTCCCCAGTGCCAGAATGCCTGAGTTTGAATCACAGCTCTGCTGTCTACAAGCTGGGTATACTTAAATCAATCTCCGTGCCTTGGGAATACCTAGCCAAAAGGGCTGTGTTACCACACTGTACGGACTTAATGTACACTGCTTTTGTGTATATATGTGTTGTGTGTGCATAAATAATTATTAAAACATTAATTCATTTATTTGTTTCTAATATCATTTATTGAAATAAGCCAAAAGTGTTGCTTTTTCTTATGGCTGTGACTAGCATTTCCCTAATAGCTTTCCAGCCATAAAAGCAGTAGGTAGGTATCTATAAAGCTCTTTTTATCTGCTTTGGTGTGAAATCAACAGTACTGCCATTACATACTAGCATGTTCAGACTAAGAAAGATCATATCACAGGTTTTCTTTAAAAAGACAGCTAGCTTCTGCAACCAACTCTAAAAATAGTTAAAATTAGCTTTATAACTCCATCTGAACTATGCTGATTGTCCACAGTGTCTATTTAGAGATGCAGCATATGTCGTTTTGTCTTGGAGGCACACGCAAAACCGTAAGATGGACAACAGAAAAAGATTTCTAGGATATAAATAATGAGCTCACATATTTGATAAGGAAAATAATACTGAAGAATGTGTTTAGTTTGCTTACCATTAACTCAAAAAAGAACCAGGCTTGTTGCAAAGCTGATTCCCGAATGCTTCCACTGCAAACAACCCACTGCAAAGCCAGCTCCTCGTGAAAAAGCTATCCAGAAGTAAACACAAAGTTATTATCAACGTCAAGTCCACTGATAACACAAACCAAATAATAATACAACTATAAATGAAGATATAATGAGAATAAGCAAAATAAGGCGTGTGAACCATTCAATGATGCAGTGAGGACACCCATTAACGAAACGGCTATTTATACATGTAAGACAGTGGTATGTTGAACAGCTGAAAAAATTACATGTTATCTTGCAGTAAAATGTAATTTTAAAAGGACAGGTGGGAAACAGCCTCCTAAATTGTACCTGCAAACAGAAACTAGACCGAAAACTCACAGTTACAAACAAAATCTTGTTTGTGCCTTAAACACATATTTCAGTATATGCAAATACATTCATGAACTTTGCTGGTACAATTTAGGAAATACCTTTAAAAATTTAAACTTTGATATAAGCCATTAATTTTCAAGTTTTTAGGTATTTAAATTCTTTTTATTAAAATAGCACAAATTTCCTGCCTTGTAATGGATATGCATAACAAAGCATTTGCAAAATAGTGTATATTAATATGAAAAAGGACTAACAAAACTGTGCATAAGGGAAGCAAATCAACATATCTTACTAAGAGTGATAATTTTTCTAACTCATCTTCCTTTCCCTGGAGATTTAAAACACAAAACAGAAGCAGTTACAGAAACAGAATTAAGAGTGATACAATTTTTGGTACTAAAAAGTGATGATCAAATTTAATTCACTAAACTCTAAAACAGTCAACCTCAAAGATATAAGCATTATAATAATGTAAAATAGCCTACACTTGAGAGGTATGCCCACAAAAGCAACGGACAAGCACTGCTTGCTCAAGTGTATTTTTAAACACAATGCAATTATCACGACATCTCATACTGGTAATGGAAAGAAACATTACATCTATTTAACTGTTAGAATTATTTTCCCCCTATATGGATTGTCTTCATATGAATCTACCTTTTTAGTTGGTAAGCGTCCCGTTAATGTTTGTAAGAAACTTGACGTCTCTGTATGCGAAGACATACGATTACAACTTCGATCCATAGCCTATGGAGTGAAGATGAATGAATGACGAGATAACATTAACGTCTGCCGTGGATGACTTTGCAGCTCAAGGATTACACACAATTTTTTAAATAAAGTTTTACTGTGGTTTCAACAACCATCTATTTTACTGCTCATCATCTTATTTCACCATTTTAAGCTGCTTTAATGACAATGCATTATAAGTATCAAAATGGCTTCTATATATTTTTAGTCTTTAAAAGTTGGGTATTTTAATGATTATACAAATTCAGAGTGCTGCAAAGAATGAAACTTTTATCTGTGTGATCTATACACATGCACATATCTAGTAAGAAAATGTAAAAAGTAAAAACATACTTCTCACTGGTCTCAGATCTTAAAAAGAGAAATGAAGAATTTTACATTTAATAAAAAGTTAAAAATTTAGAATGGTTGCTTTCATGTTTCACTATGATTAAAAATTACAATTCAGGTTTGTTATATACTATATTAAGTATAAATCATTTATATATTAAACTTGCAATTAAATTTTCTCTTCAAGAACAAGAGCATTTTCCTCCAAAGCCAATACACAGATGAGAAGCATATTTTGAAGAATCATGCAATATTAGCTATCAAGCAACTAGACATAAGTAAGCAAAACTTAGTACAAATAACTTGCAACAAATTTCATACTTTGCAACACGGTACAAATTTAAGCAGATTTTTGCTTCTGGTATTTAATCTTACAGCATGGGGATCATATACTGTTCACATTTAATTTCAGCTTAACCAATAGTTCTAGTCAGTGATTATGAAGAGAATGACAAGATAGCAAATGCTAAATGAAAATGAAACAATAGCTACACTTTAAACCAAAAGCAAATGGAAAACCGTCAGTTTTTTCCCACGCAAAATCTTAAAATTCCTACTGAAGAGGCGCTACCCCAAAAATAGAAACTGTTATCATAGCCATGAATTGCATTAAGCAGCAGGCACTGAAACATCAATGGCGTGAACAAGGAGAGAAGGAGACAGGAAACAGGAAAGAAGAGTATTACTGGTGCAACTGGTGGTATTCATGCAGAGCAGTTGGAAAATGTGCTACATAAACAAAAATACACACTTTTTAGTGATTAAAAAGCAAGCCACTGAAATCATAGTATATACTAAAAAGTAATGTTCGAGAGGGAAACATCAGCAGCCAATAAAGAAACCTCTAATATAAACACCACCTGTGTTGATTCTGTACTTGGACTGGGGTTGGATCCCCATGGGGCAGCTTTTGGACCACCAGTGTTAACCCAGGAATTGGAGCGATCTAAACCCTGAGCATACAATAGAAAGCAGTTGGAAAGGAAAGAAATATTACATGTGGCATGCTACATATTTAAAGAAATCCAGACTTCCCAATGCAAACATGTTTTTAATTAGTACTGTTAAAGCAACCAAATTTTTTAGGCACCTATAGAGAATTAGTTCACCAAAATTATCTTACTACATGTTTTAAAAATCATGAAGAAAATTAGGCATAGCATTTAAAGTTAATTTCTCTTTATATGAAGGGATCACCTTGAAGCATCAACAACTGAAGTTTCCACAGCACCAACCTCCCAAACTGTCTTTAAAGATGGTGTAAGTTAGCAAAACACAACTACCTCAGAATCTAACTAGGGTTTAAAGGAAAAAAATGGAAGAAAAACATTCCATTCTTGTCTAAAAGACTTTAATTTCATTCCCTCTGTCATCAGCTGAAAACTTCTGTATAGTGATACCCCATAATTCTATTTGAATTTGCCTCCGCTTTCACTTTCTTTTAGGGACCAATAAGGGAAATTAAGTAAAAATATTAAGAAAGAAAAAAATGTCCAATATTTGCTCCTTCCTAAAAATGATGGCAGGCTTAGGGTTGTGCTCAGTTTTACTGTGCTTGTTGAAATTAAACACAATGCGCGACTATTTTTTATAAATGTTGTAAGGAAAACATTATGCTGGGCTGTCTACAGGAATTATATCTTCATCATCACTATCATTAATTTAAAGTTAATTTAATATGCTACTAATGTGTATGACTAGAAGCGACTTATGTCTTTCTCTCGAAGAGATTATTATGATCCTAGGTGAAGGGAACTGGGAATTTATTTCAATTTCTTAAACCTGACCGACCACTAGAATCACCCAAATTATAAAATTCAGATTCCTAGAAATCCTGAGTCAGCAATAGGCTAGCACCTGGGAATCTAAAAGAATTGAGCAAATTATAAGGGATTTTTAGAGGACTATTGAAGACAACCCAAGGCAAGCTGACTGAAAATACCAGGGCATGAGTATGAACCCAAACAAGAAAGCACAAAAGGGACGGTAAAGGACAAGACAGAGTGGTAACAATGGTAATCAACAGTATGTAGACATTAGTATCACCTGGGAAGGTTAAGGAACAACAACTACTACAAGTGTGCAGGCCCTTACCTCTAATCAATTACATACGAATCTCTGGGTGTGAGGCCCATGCATCAGTATTATGGGAAGGGAAGGGAAGGGAGGCAAGGGGAAGAAGTAGGGAGGGAGGAAGGGAAGACGGGAGGGAGGGAAGATAAACTACTAACTTTCAAGGACTTAGGTTTCAGGGAGAATTTTTCCCCTTCTTTTTCCCTATTTTTTTCCAAAAATACAGAAAAGTTGAAATCATGATATAATAACTACCCATTTCTCCTCATTTTTGACACTGAATGAGTAAGATGAGAGTTGAAGTTCAACTCCAGGTTCTCCAGCTTACTAATTATAAAATCTAAGGTAAATTATCTAATCTCTTTTTCAGTTTCTTAGCTACAAAATAGGAAAGATCAAATTAAATAATGAAAGCAAATCACTAAGCACAATGTCTCAAATACAGTAAACTCTTAAAAAATACTCTGAACAAAAATTTGCCATACATGTTTTTTAATGCTTCCTAGCAAACTAGACAATATTCAAATACTCATAAAATTATGTAATCAGATTTGTTTAAAATAAAATATTCCATTTTATGAGGTATTAATAAAGACTTTACAGAATCAATACATTATTTCAAATAAAAGCAAATCAGCACACAATATATTTTTCAGATAAGTTGAAACAAAAATTTTCACCAGTCTCCCAAATTATGTCACTACTCATGTTACAAAAATAACAAAATACAAGCATCTGATTTTCATAAAAAGAAAAACTATAACTTTGCTGTACTCTTAAGTTCACTTTTAAACTCCTTGCTTAATAATTTCTTTTAAAACTAAGGCACATGCTAATAAGTAATTTAAGAATAAGCAATAAATCTCTTTGGGCCATTAATTATACATTATATCCACAATGCTGAGGCTCTGAACAGTTATCTTAAGCCAAAGCTAACTATTTAAAGAAAACTGGGGGCCCATTATTTTGTAAAGTAAATAATTTCCATAACATTTTTATGCCATAAAGCTAAGAATTATATCAAACAGCCTTCAGTTAAGCAAATTCATCACTGATATTTACTAATATCATAACTATGTTTACGTATCTCCAACTAACAGATTAACAAATGTGTGTGCATGTGCATGAACGTGTTTTTGTTTTGTTTTTGCCAAATCTCTGTAACATTATTTTGTCCCTTAGACACAGACTCCTTCCTTGAGCAAGGCCCATGGTGTTATTTGACTTGACATCAACACAAAGATGTGGCTTTATATCAACAAGTCCTCAGCACAGAGGACTCAGTAAGCTATGCACATAGTTAGCTCTCATTGTTTGAAAAATAAATGAAAAAAAATGGAAGATGATACATTAGAAACTATGTATCAATGTAAAACTTCACTAGCATTTGATTAAAAGCAATAAAATTCAAACATGATATAATCACATATTTACATAATTGAGTATTAGAAGGACATTGCTAGGCCAAAGAAAAGATCAGTTTTGGCAAAATAATTATGAAAAAAGTGTCACAAATATGGTTTTACAGCCACTAGAGTAATAAAAGACTGTTGATAGTATTTTTGAATTTTAGGAGTTCTGCACTTTGTATTAGAAAATGAAGTCTAACCAGAACTTTCATAAAACTCAATCTCTTAAGATAATTAATCCTGATAGCAAGAGGGCAAACAAAAGCATAATTCAATTTTTTTAAAGTTGTTTACTCTTGTTAGTTAGGGATACTCACTGCTTACTAACATTCATTCACTGGATAAATATCTTTTGAGCACCTTCCATACGCTGGACATAATAGGTGCTTTGGATGCATTAGTGAACAAATATCCCTGCCCTCATGGAGCTTATACTCTCATAAAGGGAGACAAACACCAAAAAAATAAATATATAGGTAACTAGTTTATATGCTACATTAAAAAGTAGTAAATGTTTTAGGTCAAAGAAACAGAATAAGAGGATGAGAAGTCACCAGGACAAGACTGGGGAGAAAAACACACTTACACATTTAAATATAAGACGGTCAGAGTAGACCTCATGGAGAAGGTAGTCCTCTCTGTAAAGACTTAAAGGAGGTGAAGGAGTTAGTCATAGGAGGACCCTGCTTAGGGAAATGACATAATCCAATTTAAGTTCTGTTTGTTTGTGGTAAGCTTTTAAAGCATCGTTCTGGTTGCTACATTGAGAAGTGAGTGTAGGTTGGAAGCAGGGAAACCATCTTTAAGGCTATTACATTAATTCAGGGAGAGATGAGGGTAGTTCAGACGAAGTGGGAGCACTAGAGGTGGTGAGAAGTGGCTGTCCCTTTAACATATATCCAAATCTGAACAGAAGGGTTTAGAAAAGGCAGCTGAGTATAGAATTTCTGAGAGAAGTTTGTACTTGAAATATAATTTTGTGAGATATCAGCATAAAGTTATATTTAAAACCACAGGACTTCATAAGATGACCAAGTGAGTGAGTGCTGAGAGAAGAGAAGACAAAGCAATAAGAACAGAGGCCTGGGGCCCCTCCAAATTAAGAGATCAGAAAAAGAAGAATCTACAGAGGAGACTGAAAAGGTGTAATCAGGAAAGTAAGAGAAAAATTAAGAGAGCGTAGTGCCCTGGAAGCCAATAAACAAAGTAAATCAAGGAGGAAGGAGTTGAAGAATGGGAATAAAAGAATCAGAGATAGCAAGTATAGAAAATTCTTTTAAGAAACCCTACTACAAAAGGTAGCAGAGAAACGGCAAAGAAGCTAGCAGCAAATACTAGAGAAGAGTTTGGGTTTTTTTTAATGGGAAAAATAATAGCATGCCTGTATGTGGATGGGTTGATTTAGGAGATAAGGAGAGACTGATGATGTAGGAGAAAGATGAAAGAACTGCTGGAGTAAGGATGTTGAGCAGGTGAAAGGGGATGGGAGGGCGTATACAAAAGGAGGGAATGGATTTAGGGAAATGGATATAGTTCATCGATAGCAGAGTGTTAAGCAGTAGACAGTAGCAGATAGCAGTGGGTAGGCGGATGTGATGGTAAGCGTTTACAAAAATTTTCTTCTGATGGTTTCGATTTTCTCAAAGTAGGAGATAAAGTGAGAAGGAGGATTGGTGGGCGGTATTGGAGGGTTGGAGGTACAAGAGAAGGTATGAAACATTTTTCTGGGAAAATGGGAAAGTAAATGGAATAAACAAATATAGTATAATTGCTTGACAGCATTAAGCGCTCTCTTGACGTTCATGGCCTTTAATTTCAAATGAGACCAGTCATCATGGTATTTCTCAAAACATGTTTAACAGCACAGGTGCTGACATGGCACAGGAAGTCAGCTGGGTTCAACTATGGTTTGAGGTTTAGCTAAGCATATAAAATGAAGAGACAGAAAGATGAAGGAACTGAGGTTTGTTTATAATGGGAATAAGTAAAATGATTAATCATGGAATGTAAGTTGGCTAAATCGTAAGAAAATTTAGAGTGTGAAGTACAGTAAAAAAAGTTACAGGATCAAGTGATTGGAGGTTGCAGAGGGGTAGGGAAATTGTTGGAGTTCGGGCACTAGACAGAAAAACATGAGCTAATGGTTAGAGGACAAGATGTATTAAACTGAGATTATGAGGGTTAAAGTTATTGGTCATGACAAGACTAAGGGTATAACTATGACTGAGGCAGAGTGAAAGACAAGAATCATTAAGGAAGTTTCTTGAATTTCCAAGCCAACAGAATCAAAATAAATGAAGAGTAGCTATAAATAAACTTCTGATACCTTACAATTTTGTAGTGAGATAAAATATACAACATTATTATTAGGGATTATGACTAAATCATAGTCCAAAATGAAGGTAGCTATCAAAAATTTTGCAACCAAAAAAAAAAAAAACCCACAAAAACGATTTAAATAAAATTTGATTAGGACAAGGTTGTGTTGTCATAAGACAAATTCTCATCTTATGATAGCTTTCTTAGAAGTTTATATGTATCATAATATCAGAAACAAGTTTATGTCATTATTATGTCCCATTGTATGAACCACCTGATAAAAGGCAAATAATCATTCCAATATATGTAGGTCTGTTCTAAATCCTGATGTTATAATTTATCAAATACATCATATATAAAGGAAAACTCTAGAATTATGCTAAATGAAGCATAATGCAAATCTTAAATTAAGAAATGTTTCAAAAGTAGAACCTAGAGGAAAATGGCACGTATAGTTCTTTAATAGGAAAATTTCTTGTAATTCAGAAATCAGATTCATTCAACTAAAGAACTATATTTACAGTACATAAATTATGCTAAGTATTACCTCTATTACAATGAGAAAAGATCAAGAATGAAGACAAGGATAAAAAAAAAACCTGGGCTCTTTCCCTAGACAGGAAAATATACATGGGGGAAAAAAGCCTTCTCTTTTGCAATTCCAATATTACTCAGGTTACTCTGCAGTATCCTATGTAAATAAACTGCACATCATTCTCTCAGGCAGTTCACAAAAGGCCAGTTTGTTTAATTAGAGTAACATCTATTTGGATATTTAAATTATTGAAATTCATATTTAACTTATTATTTAAATTTTAAGGCTACAAAATATTTTTTTGATCTGTGAGAAATTACTTGAAAGGTACTTTAAAATGAGTAATGCTTAAAGTTTATTAGAAGTTTCCAAATGTAAAATTTCTATATGAATAGATTTAAGTAGTTCTGATATGTTTGATCAATAGTCAAGTATTTCACATAACAAACTCAGACCATTAAAAAAAAATTCCATTATAGTGCAGACTAAGGGTTAAACACAGACTCCAGAACACGTTTACCAACTTTTCTTCATAACCTAATTAACAGACTAAAATGCCAAAGAAAAGTTGGCTATGATTCCATAACAACGGTATCTTCCTCCTTTGCAATGGAAAAAATACATTTAAAATGGTCTAGTCAAAACCCAACATAATGTGATTTCTTGGCCTCATTTTTACTGTTCGTTTTCCCAGTTTGATTTTCAAACTCTAAGTTATTTTTGTACTTTAACTATAGGAAGGTAAAAACTATTTGTTCCTTAAGTATAGTCTGGCAGGTAATAAAGATGGATGCTTAAATAAAATACAGCTGGATCTCATACTAGCTGGCCTCTCCCTTGTTGTCTGAGATAATCATTAACCATCATTGAATAAATCATACTTTTCTAATCCTGATGCATCTTACATGGAGTTTTCCGTGTGAAATGTAGCTCTATTACCAATGAATTGTCCTTGATACTTTTTAGAGAAGGGGAGCTCACATTTTAAACCAATGCTATGTCTCTGCTACACAGTAGTCACAGGTCTCTTTTAATTCTACAGAAAATCAATCTAACCATTTTTCACATGATGATCAGACACACAAAACTGAGTCATATGTGATTGGTCATTCTGGACAAATTTTTGAATTTGGTGTATTTTCTTGAGCAGAGTGCACAAACCAGTTTGTAATGGCAAGCGCATTTAACAGAAACATGAAACACTTAAATATTCACTGGTAGAATAGAAAAGTACAACTTCTTTCTTATTACCAATTCAAATACATTTTAAAATTAAGAATAAAGTAAAACAACCAGACATTTCTCATTTGTTCATAAACTGAAAACCAAATTTGTAGGCGTGTATCTTCAGTTTACCTTACTGCCAATGATTGACCGTACTTCATCATCTGGTGACGTAGGAGTCCCAGATATATCTGGATTACTATTACTAAGGCTCCGAGAACGATTTAAATTAAGGCTTGCAGGTCTCACAGCAGATCTAGCCATTGTGGCATAGTGCACTGATCCTCCCAAGCCCCCAGGACCTAGAGTTGTATATAAAATACCACATAATTAAACACAGAAAATTAATCAGGAAAAGACCCGAAAAAAATCTCTTCCATTTTACAAAGTTCACAAAGATCATAAATTGCTTTTATTTCAAAATGAAAATACTATCAATGAGAAAAACACTCAAGACCTAATGATAGTTATACAAAGATATTTTACAGCAGCTGACAAAATCATGAGTCATAAATAAAATTACTATCTCTTCAACGTTTTTATGATTATATATTACATACACAATAAAAAAAAGTAATAAGAAACATACACAAACATTACCTTCACTTAGACATGAGGGTATCTAGGACTCAAAATGCTCCAGCTGTTGTCTTTTCCTTTTTTCCCACCCCTCCTGCTCTGCCCCTTGAGACACAGTCACTAAGAGGGAGAGCCAATTTACTGTCAATATCTCTTAAATGGGACTGTGACTTATATCTTTATCTCCATCAGTGACAATTTTAACTATAACAAAATGGCATCTTTATAATATACATACATAAATGTATAAACTAAAGATAATTCTCCTAAGAGCCCAGATTATGCAGAAAAGCAAAGAATCCCTTTCTGTCTGAAATCAAGCCTGAAACCATCATCCAACCATGACCTATGAACATAAAATACCCAGCAATTGCATCTCCATTTTTTTAATTTACAGAAATCTTTCTAAGAGTGTCATATTTGCAAATGATGCACACCTGTCAACTAATTAATCTGTAGTTATAGTTTTTCAGAGCTGCAGGTAAAAAAGACATTTTTCAAAATCTGTGAAATTCTAATAGTGTACTGAATGAAAGAGTAAATGGAGAAGCAGTGTATATAGTCCACAATTATTTACACATTCAGAGCCTCAAGTACTATAATTTTAGAAATCAAGATAAGATATCATGAACAAGACTGTAAGAGTCAAGCACTTCTCATTTTGCAACTAAGAAATAAAATAAGCTAAAACTTAGATTACTATTATGCCTAGTTTTTCATCATGAATGTCATAATTATTTGTCATCATTACTGATGTTAACATTGCAACAGCTGAACAGGGCACTTACCATTATCACTAGTGATGAATGATGACTCATACGGACAAATATTGTGAACAGGTTGAAAGGTATGTACAATATAATCATTAACCAACTAACTGAACAACTAAAGAATTATTCAAACTAAAACATCTCCCCTCCACCACCACTACTACCACTATGACCAATGTTGCATAAAAAACAAGTAACTACTTTGGGCTTTAATATTTGGAAAGACTATATTATCTTACTGACTATAAAGAGATCAGAACATTTCTAGAGGATAATCTTTCATATTATTACAGGTTTCACAGGATTATCAGGAAACTACTGAGCCACCATATTTCTTCTTTACACAACAACACTCTGAATAACAAACGTAACATTTATCTTATCTTAACAGAGAATGATAAAATGCTTTCAGAGACAGAAGTTATTTTCAAAGTTTATTTCCAATAATTAATTCAACCAAGATCTAACTCAAAGGAAGCTGTATAAATAATGATGCTTTAAAATGTAACGTATTCATCTTTTTAACTTCAGCATCTAGCATAGTCCACAGTACTTAGCAGATATTTAATAAATGTTTGCTGTTGAATAAATGCATCACACTGTGGACTACAAGATTATTTCAATCCTGCTATGAACACATAATCTATGCAAGATAGTTTCATAGTAAAAAGAACAAAATACCTGGTGATGGTGAATTAGGGTAAGTATTTGGTAGGCGAAAAACATAATAGATATATGATGCAAGAAGACTGTTTCTGCCATGCTGGTCATGATTTCCTTCCAAGTTTTTGTGAAGCCGATTTATAATAGATGCCATGGCTTCAAATGATGCTTGACCTAGATTAACTTTTAAGGAGGAAAATATTTTTGCATTAACTTTTTTAGACTCTAAGTTCCAAAAAGATCAAGGTTTTGTCATCACTATATGCATTAAGCATAGTGACTATACACAGTAAGTATATAAAGAAGATACTTGATATTGATTTTATATCTAATTTATGATATTATGTTAATTAAATCAAACATAATTTTCTTAACAAGAAAAAACTCATTTTACTAATTTAATATGAAAATTATGTGGGTTTGCTCAGTTGAAAACAAAACATTATCAAACAAGTACCCACTATTTTGTAAAAATACAAAGCACATGCTAAGAAAAAAAATGTCTTGTATATAACCTTTGAGAAGTAACTTCTCATTTTAAAAATGACTCTGTGAACCTAAATACCATGCATTGAGTACATATTACTTTTGTTTAAAAATAAAAGTTAACAATAAAAGTGGATTATTAAAAATATCAACTTAATAAGAAAGGAGAATAGCAATAAAGAACTTAATTGAAATGAGTGACTCTGTAAAAGGATTAGAAGGAAAAAAGGCTAGAAAACCACTTTGAGGTTAAGACTATAGCACACTAAATGCCAAGCTAAGAAAATACCTACTCACTCACTCAAGTCAGTATATAACAAGGATGCTGCAAAAATTGGGAAATTCTGGTAGCACACTGAATAAATGGATAAACCAAACACCCATTCTGAGCAACAGAGCCTCAGATTTTATGATTTATTTAATCAAGACAGGAAATTATGAACAAGTAATGAGGCCAATTAAGTTCTCTTAGAAGGAATAATCAGATAAAGTTGTCATTTAGGAAGATTAAGACTAGAGATAGGGAAACTTAAGCAGGGTTTAGCAGTCCTACCCATGTTCCTGGTTGATGCCTTTTCCTCACAGTAGCTATTCCAAACCATTAGAAAGCTTCAAAAAACTGGGTCCACTTTACTCCCTTCTCAGCAAATCTTGTTTTTTATCTCATAGGAGAAATTTATAAAGCATGAAAGTCCTGAAGATTTTACTATAAATTTCTCAGAATCTGAAACAATTTTTAGTTCCCTTCCAAAGGAAGCACTGCTCATCTCCTAGGTAAGAATGATTAGTCTACCTTCATTTTCGTCCTACTGGCTTGCCTCCTTAATTAAACCCTCTTGCACCTCTATTTAGATTCTCAAAGCATACAAACATGCTCACATTTCTCCGTTCTTATGCCCTAATCAACCCTGCTGCTTCTTCTAACTACATTTCTCAAAAGACTAGTATACGCTTTCTGTACGTCCTTCATCATCTATTGTTTATTACTTAATTCTCTGTAATCTGGTTTTTACTTTCACTATTTGACCAAAACTATTTTTGTTAATTTCACTAGTGGACACTCCTTCAATACAGAAGGTAAGAGTGGGATTCTGGAGTCAGTTGCTTGGGTTTGAATTCTTGGGCAAATTTTTAAGTGTTGATGTTCATCATTTTATTCATGAAATCATGAAATTCACACCTATACATGGAGTTGTAAAGATTTCATACATTGATACAAATAAAGCACATAGCACAATTCCTGGTACATGGTAAGTGCTGTGGAAATGTTTGTTACAATTGCTATTATTTTACTTATAATCTACAAAAACAAACAAGACTAACTTTTTTCTTAAAACCTTCTATGATTCTGTAACAGCACTCTCTACACTATCTCTTAAGCCACCGTCTCTTCTCTATCCCACTAACACTTTTATCAGGACCTCACAGTTTATGTAGGAAATTCTACAAGATTTCCAATTTGTCTCCCTGCCTCCAGATTTCCCCACTTTCAATCTATCTCCATGAACAATCATCCTTATAAAAGCCAAAACGGTCATACTTTCCTAATTAAGACCAAACCCTTCAAAGGCTATTAATTCCTTATTCCCTAATGTGTCAAGGAGGACTCTACTTCATCTCCCCATCACCAATATCCACTAATCACTAACCCTCCAATTTATAACTAATTACTTCCAATTCCCCCCAAATTTACAGGTTAGTTTATCTGTTGTGCATTATGCCCATACTGCTTCATCTCCCTGGATTATCCTGTCAGACTCTTACTCATCCTTAAATACTCAACCCAAGAACTGCCTCTACTTAGAAGTCCCCCTAAAAAAATCTCAAGGAGTTGAATACTCCTTTTCTTTGTGCCACAGCTTAATACAAAATTTCTATAACAAGTTAGCTGAAATTTCTTAAATTTCCTTAAAAGCTCAACTACTTTGCATGATTTCGGTGGAGCTGTTAGCAAAAGTAGAGGAATAAATCTTAGGGAAAAAGTAGGAAGCAAGAATACCTCTTCTTCCAGAAAAACTCGTAAGAAAAAGAATATAGAGATTTTGAGTTAATGAAGAAAATAATAGCTATATTAAACAGAGGATAGCAGACGAATGAAAATGTAGATTTTACATCATGTAAAATTTATCTGTTGCATGTTTTCCTAACTAGTCTATGAGATCCTTAAAACCAGGAACCATACCTTGGACAGTCCCTATCAGTGCATGATATATATTATGTGCTTAGCAAACATTTCATGAGTGAATAAATGAATTTGTTTTTGTAATTTGAGTAGAAGTCTATATGGCATATTTTATAGAAACAAACAAAATAAAGTTGTCATTTTCTGGCATTAGAAACAAGTAAACAACAACTCCCCCCCAAATCAAACACAGTCCTTACAGACAGCAAACAGGAATCAGCGTTCTATTTCTGTAAAAGTTAGAACTGTCAAATTATAAATATCACGATTCCTAAACATAAGTAAATTACCTATTTGTCCAGCAATAACAGGAGGTCTAACAACTAAAAGTATCAGTTTATCAAGCAGAAGATGAAGAAATCGGACCACTGGTTCCAACTGAGATGAATTCAATGCTGAAATACTACTCTTCAATTCATTTTCTAAGTTACTTTCCACGATTCGCATGTCTCCAATTCGGACTGGGAACATGTGTTCATCCAGAGCATTGACCAGAGCAAAAAACTTGTCCAGATAAGGATCCTAAAACAAAGAATGAACAGAGAACTAAACAATCAAAAAAGCACATAGTAGTATATATAAACATTGCTTCCAATTAAATACTACACCTACCCTTATCTATTATTTTAAAGTAGACACTTTAATTACACAATAATACTATTGATTACTCAAAAAAAATCTATTGAAATTAGGGTTTTGTTTTTCCAGTGTGAGTCTGCCTTATTGCTTTAGAGCTCAAGTATTATTACATGTGTGTTAGTAATGTATCTGTGCCCATTATTAATTTATTATCTCTTAGCTCCATCCAAACCCACCATCTTTTCCACATTTTGTAAGCCTGAAGCTAGACCCTTCAAACTACAATTCCCCTTTGTCAGCTGGCTTGTGGTTAGGCTCTGACAACAGAGGGTACAGGAAACAATCTGCTAGGCTTGAGGAGTTGGAAGGGACTTTTCTTCTTCCTGTTTGTTCTCCTGAAGGCAGCAAGTAGATGTGCATGCTGTGGCTCAGAGGTGAGGTCATGGGCAGCGGTGGTGGCTCTCACAGTCCACGGCGGGTACCCTCCTCCAACTTTCCTTAGTATCACAGCATGGCAGGCAATGTGCTCCTGTTGCCGCAGCGTTCTCTCCTCAGAGATCTGATTCTCATCCTTCAGGATCCTCCTCTAGCTTTCTAAGTTTCCTCCTTCCTTATCACTTGCTGCAACTGTTATCTTTGTTACAATCAGAATCCTCTTTTAACCCATTTAGTAGTGAATCACCTTTAACCTAGTTAACAATTATTTACATACAAATTTCCTCCATTCAAATACTTGCAGTTTCCATCTCTTGACTAAATCCTGACTGCTACCATTTAACCTCCTTCTGCACTGACAGAACCAGAGTCTCATTTAAAGCAGTAACGAGCCTAGTCCCAAGGTAGATACTTGCTCTCCCGGCCTCCTTTGTACCTAGAGATGACCCTGTGCTATGGTTCTGACCAATGAGATATAAACAGAAGTTTACTGAAACTTTGGGAAGGCTTTTACTTAGTTAACAATGAAAATACAATTTAGGAAAAGGTAATAATGCTAAACAGCTTCACATTTGTAATTTTAATACTGTTCTAATTTGATATGTATTTGAAATGAATAAAAAAAAATCTATTGAGTTCTAACTATATATTCAGTAAATTTCAAAGAGCTACAAGCAAAGTATAAAACATCATAAAAAAATTTATTATCTTCAATTGATCCTTTATAAAAGATTGCAATACATGATGAAATTAATTACATAGTTGCAAAATTTATAAACTTTTGAATTTTAGTCATCAGGACTGTGAATGTCAGGATGCTACACACTAGACATTTCCACTCTATTCTTTCACTACATTCTATAGATTCTAAATCGTCTATATAAAATATTTTGCCCCAAATCCTTCTTTGTCACATTAAGATAATACAAGTATCTGCCACCATAAAAACAAAGTTAGGATTAAAAGATAAATATAATACTGACACTAAAAAAAGAAAACTAATAATGATTATAGGATTTTTTAAATATGAAAAATAATGTATTTGTATACTTAAGAAAGATATCATATAATATTAAGAAAAATTGTATTAAGGGAAGGAATATTTTCAACAGTAAACTATAATGTCAGTCTTCTCATTATCAGAAAAGTAAGGTCTATAGGAAACACAGGACATACCCAGTAACAGAAAGGAAAAACTCCACCAGAGTATTTTTTCACTGGGATCTACCCGTGTACTGCTAAATAAAACCTACATACTACCTTTTTTTGCTGTTGTTTTAAAACATAATATATAGGCACTCTGCCTTCTTATTTTTCCCTATCTCTCTGTGCAGAAAAGATTTAACATAACAAGATTAAGACTGCTATCATTTGAAAAGCCTACTTATAAGGTTGCCCATGGCTAGCATCCGGGAACTTGGATTTCAGGAGGGTTCCCACTGAGAGGGGATTGCTCACTATACCTAAACTGTGCAAGCAACATGGTTTATGCTGACCACCTGCTTTCCTTCTGGGAATCTAGGATTTTGGTTTGTGTTAGACAGAGGGTGTCTGTGTAACAAGACAATAGTAAAAACTCTGCAACTGAGCTTCCCTGGTAGACAAAATTCCACATGTGCTGCTTCAACTTGCTCTGTGTGACTCCTCTAGGAGAAAACTCTTGGAAGTGTGTGCCTTATTTCCTCTAGACTTGACCTCTTTCCCTTTATCTGCTTTTGCTTTATGTCTTTCACTAAAATAAATCATAGCTGTGAATAAGACTGTATGCTGAGTCCTATGAGTTCTTCTAGAAAAATCACTGAACTTGAGGCTGGCCTTGGGAAACCCTGCACACCAATCCTTCCTTTTTCAAGATGGAGAGCCCCGATATTCCTTTTTCAATACTCGCCTCTTCTCACTGGAAAATCAAATTCACAAGTATAGTTTTGACTGTCACATTTATTCTGTTACCTCCAATCCTAAACTCCTAATTAATTACAACTGCCTACAGAACAGCTTCATGCGACGTGCACAGACACTTCACACTTAAAAGTAAACTCAATGTAGCCCATAATTGCTCAGCGTGCTCTGAAATTTACTGCTCTTGTTTACTATTTAGGTTAGAAATCACCATCTACTTAGATTCTAAATTGTGTGGCATTCAAGGTCCTTCATAATCTTTCACCAGCCTGGTCTTCTATGTTCATACATCATGATTTCCCTAGCACTTTAAATTGTATTCACTCCAGATTATTTGCCATTCTTCCAGCACATTAGTGTCGCTTTGCACTTGATATGAATACACGTATATGCGTGCACACACACACACACAGGGAGAGAAAGCAAAAGTGCAAGAGCGTGCAAGCTAGAACAAGAAGCAGTAATGAGTGTGGGGTAAGAGAGTGATAGGGCTGCTATCTTTAAAAGACTCACTACAAAAGGCCTCTCTGAAGTAAGAAGCCTTAGTGAAAAGAAGTGAAATGAATGTCAGAAGGAAAAGTATTCCAACTAGGGAAAGAGTAAATACAAAGGCTTTGAAGAGAGTTTGGCATATTCCAGAAATACAGTGAAAAATATGAGCTCTTTCCATTTGAAATATCTAAGACTATGAGAAATAAAATGAGCTGGATAATGGTTTTTTCAACTCCAACTATTCTGCTATGTACCAGAAACTTACAAAAAAAAAAAAATCACTTAATTGTTCAAAATGAAGTCAACAACATTCTGAAAGACAAAATGTTTGCTTCCATTAATAGAGTGACATTTTGTTGATTCCTTTAAAAAGTAACTTCTAAATCTATACACTTTTAACTGATATATAGTCCCATAAATCTTACAGCAGACAAAACTGATGAAAGTTCTAGACAGTATGTTCAGTTCATTCAAGTGAAATTTGATCATAAAAATTATTAAAACTCACTTACTTGTGTATGGATAGTTGAAACAGCAACAACTTCGACATTAAAAACACCTTTGTGATTATCTACCCATTTCATGCCAGGTAGCGGAACCTATAAGATATTGAATATAATGATTACAGATGCTTAAGTTGATTACGAGTTCTGAAATAACTATGAATTTTGAAACAAAAAATTATAATATCTCAATGAGAAGAAATATTGTGGAAATATATTATATGCACTAATAAATAAATGTAAAATTTACATTTTGTTCTTTTTGCAAAAATGTTTCCTACAAAAGAAGTAAAAGGCTCAAGGAGCAAAAAGTAGAAAATATACATTCAAAACCCTATCTTCCCAGAAACATATCACTTCAAATATTCCTCTATATACACATATTTTTATATATAACCTCACATAGGTGATATCAAATGTATTATTTTGAAACCTATTTTATACACGTTATATTGTGAATCTCTTTTCATGCCAATAAATTTACATCTACAATATCTTAATGGTTTCTAATATTCCATTTTCTTTATTTTAAACACTCCTAATATGTTTTAATTGGCTTCATATTCTAAAGCCCAAAGAACTGTTGAGTTAACACATTATCAGAAGGTCTCTGACCTTCTACATCAAAGAGAACTCAACCTCAGCCAGGAAAGTAAATACAAAATTGCATTAAGCAATGACCTATAAAAGTCAAATGTTTAAATATTTAACTCTCACTTGTTTTATTTTTTTAATTTATTTTTTATTGTGGGGGGGGGTAATTAAGTTTATTTATTTACTTTAATGGAGGTACAGAGGATTGAACCCAGGACCTCCTGAATGCTAAACAGACATCTCAATCTACCATGAAGCTATACCCTTCCCCAATTTCTCATTTGTTTTAAATAAAGCATTAAAACTAATTATACTATTATTTCAATATAATAATAAAGCTAAGAATATATACTGCTCTTTTAATATAGTAATTAAAATATACAAAAGTTTAAGCACTTAATAAAGTGGCTTATCTCACATATCAATCAGCCATACTGTATGTCTACAGCCAAATCTAAATTGTCACTATATTCTTTATATATGAGCATATACATTGTGGCTAGAAGAAAACTATCAGCCTCTCTTTAGAAAGCTGACCTTGCATCTACAAATCAATTCATAAGAACAAACATATAACTTCTACAAAATTATATTTTCTTTTGAAATTATTTCCTTTTGAAATATAATGCTACCCCGACAGAAGACTAATTTATCTTATTGAAAAGATGTGTTCCTGGAAAACTGAATGAAAACTTGGGTTTGGGGTGGGTACAGTCATTTTTCTTTCCTACTGTCTTCATTCATTCGTTTAATAAATACTTTTTAACTGCCTACTAAGAGCCAAGCACTATTCTAAGTTCTTGTAGATTCAGTAACTCAAAAGAAAGACAAAGTCCTTACCCTCATAGAGTTTATACTCTGTAGACAATAAATAGATAAAAAAAACATGTGAACTATGAAGTCACCGATAAGTATCACAAGGGCAAAGCAAAAGGATAACAAGTGGTGGAGGATGCTACTCATAGCAAAGTAATCAGAGACGACTTCTCTGAAGAGGTGATACTGGAGTGGATATCTGAATTAAATGAAGAAGCAGGTCGAGTGACAGGACACTGCCAGCAAAGGGAAGTGCAAAGGGCCTGAGCTGGGAATGTGCTTTTCACTTATGAGTAACAACAAAGGCACAGTGTTACGCGTTTAGGGCTGACTGACTGACAGACGACGGTCAGAAAGGAGATCAGAGCAGTAGCCTTAAATTGCCTTTTTAAAAAAATTAAAAACAGTACATATTTATTTGTGAATACTTTTGATGCTCTAGTCTGAAAATAAATACCACCAGGAGAGCATTCACAGGACATATTTCAGACTAATGTTTACAGTTATGGTTAAAGCATTAAGAGACATTGGTAATCATCATATGATAGTTCTCTCAAAAAGCACTTTGGTTTTTGAACAGTGGCTACTGATTCTTAATTGAGATATTCCCAATGTTCTTGTTTCTTTCAAGTCACATATGTCATCATCAAAGCTGCCAATGTCCCTTGCATTGCATATTTATAGCTATTTTGTTTTCACTGACATGATCTTCAGTTACAAAAAGATTCCAAAAAAATTAATTTAAATCTGTTCTCCTGCCTCCAGTCTTCCAGTGAAATTCTGTCTACTGAAGGAAAGAAAGAATCTTTTATTTAAAGCTTCTCATGTTACAACACAAAAATTCTCCAAATTTCTTTTAAGTTTATATTTCATGTATTATTTTGGTTTTAGATGAATATACTTATACTTTAAAGAATAGTTATCAATGCTTCTAAGTATTCTACACAGTAATTTGAATTATAGGAGAAAATAATATTCCTACTTCATAATCTACATACTTAAAAGACAGAAGAAATAGCAAGTTTGAGAAAAATACCTTTGTAATGAAAAACCCGTTTCATTCAATCTGAGGAATTTCAACATGAAGATACTGACCTCAGGAGACAGTACAGAATAAGCCTGTGGTGGTTTTTCCAGTGAGACCGGTAGGCAAAACTGGCCAGTCTTTAATCGTCCATTCTGAAGCATTGGTATCCACTTTTAAATGAAAAGTAAACAATATTAATTTAAATATGTTAGTTATAAAAGTAATTAGTTGGAAAATCTGTTTTAAGAATTTAGTATGAGCCAAATTTATCTCACATCAACAAACACCAAGGGCATTTAATTATGTAAAATAATAATAGGCCTTCATAATTCCTCTAAAGATGTTTTCCCCAACAATATTTAAGAATATCCTCAAAACGGTACTACCTAACCACGCAATATTTAAATCTATACAGCAGGTTCTTATTAACCCAGGAAAAGACAGTAGTAGGAAAAGCCCACAAAGTGAATCAACTTTAAACTGGGGTAATAGTGTCAAAGTAAACAGGGAAAGAAAGATTTGATTAGATACAAATGTTGAAAACAAAACCAAAAAGTATGACATAAACTTATTTTCTTATATTTAGAAAAATTCATGTCATGAACTGCAGAAGACAAAAAATACGAATGAAACGTTGGTGTTCCTCTTTTGGGTGAAGGCATGACTTTCTGACGAAAATTGTGAAAGCACACTATGACATGCTTCATCGTAGGTTTACCTTTGCAATTCAACAGTAATGGTTTTCAAAAAATACTCAAAGCTTTTAATTGCTTTAGTTAAGGCTATTAAAAAGTTTTAATTGCTAAAGTTCTCTTTTAATCATTTTACATTCAAACCATTCTTTTCTGAAAAAACATTTAAAATTTATATTTATTCAATATTGTTGAATAAACATACAATAATCAGGACCAACATGTAAGTGTTTACAAGTGTTAGTTTGTTAATTAATTAGATTAATTAACTACCTTAATTGAGCATTTTCTTGTTATGATGACCCTTTCTAATCAATGTGGGGAATCAGATAAGGAATACTCAAATGACAATGAACACCAACTATATCATAATATTGTAATAATTTTTAAGATCAAAGAGCTAAATATTTAACAAAAATATACTTACTGTGTATCCAACAGGAGTTTCAAGAGGAGTATTTTGTTTTTGTTGACAACTAACATGATAAAAAGTAAAAAGCAAGTGATGATGGTCAGTTAAAGTAGCGGGGAGTTTAACCTTGATTTCTTCATGAAAATCAGGAGACCTTCATACAGAAAACAAGACAAAACAGATCAATAGTCAATACTGTGTTCAAAATAAATAATTATTGCACTGTATATTTGAGTAATTTTTAAATTAATTTCAGAATTCATACTTAATTTGTCCTCTAGTCCGAAATATTTTTACTTCCAAACTCTAAGTAACTAACCCCTATTTCCAGATGAGGGAGCTGCCACTGTTTCTGAAATTTCTCATTCCATTTTTATTAATGGGTTGAGTAATGTTACTATATGAAAATTCAGTAATCATTACCACCTTGATGCTGAGATCCTCATTAGGCTGGAAACTATATAAAAGAGGGGACTAGAGCAAGGCTTTCTGAATATATAAACCAATTTGAATATATATTACATAGAAAAAATAATATGAGTTTTTAAACTGTATACCTATAACCATACCATAGAAAAACATTTTTCTTTAATAGGACTACAGCTTCATAGTAAGACTAATTTGTAAGAAAAGAATAAGTATTTTTAGACAACTTGGTATCAAGATGAGCTCTCTATGAAATGTCTTAAATCTCATTACATTGCTGAAGAAATAAATGTTACCAAAACATGGATTAGTTTCTATATTGACTGACAGCTAAAAAAAAAGGGGAAAATAGAAAGAGAAAAAAGAAAAGAAAGATCAAGGAACACCCACAAACTGCATGTGTCCCACGGTTTAGAAGTGCTCCCAGCTACTGTAAGAATACAACAAATGTATCTGATCAACCCAATGGCATTTACATCTCAATATTCATTGAGAGTGGCCCCTCTGAGCATTTTTATAGGAAAGCATGGTTGCTATTTATGATATAGACTTAAAAGGGATAGAACTTAAGCATCCCAACCTTTCATATTTGGTTAATATCTCTCAGTTATATTCAATGAAAATTGTCCAAACCATGTGTCTCCAACTACCTTTAAAGTGAAAGCTGTCCCACCAATTAGGGTTTTTTCTCTGATGCTAATGTATCAACTATCCTTCCATTTCAAATAAGCCTCAAAAATGCTAACAGGTATAGATCTGATCACAGAAAAATTAAGTGGCATAAGGCTTTAATACCCATAAGAAAGATAGCCAATGCTAGCCATCTGAGACTTTGATGCCTTTGGTGAATAAAAGATGCTATAGATCTTATTACTGATCTCACTAATCACCACTGAATTATGAGAAAGTTGAATTTACTAGTAATGTTAGGTTGTACTGTCATTTAAATTCTGCTAATGCTGAGAGCAACAAAATAAAGACCTAGCCACAAACTGAGATACTTTTAGAAATTACTGCCTTCTTTATCAGTATCAGTATTGGCATCGAGTGTTTTAATTCTTTTCTTTCCTGAAATCACATTATGGGAAGGTTTTTGTGGAAAATTGAATATCTACCAGTTATTCATCAACAAGAATTTTTAATTACCCATCATTAGGTTAAGCACTATATTACTTTTGTGGTTTTAAAGATGAACATAAAAATTAATAACCCTCAAAAATATATTATTTTGTAGAACTATAAGTAAGACACATATATCAACAGCTATGCTGTAAAGCAGGTGTTGGCAAACTATGGGCCACCGGCCAAATCTAGACCACTACTTGATTTTGTGTAGCCTACAAATTAAGAATGATTTTTATATTTTTAACCGGTAAAAAATTTCAGAAGAATAGTATCTCACTTGAAATACTAAATGAAATTCATGTCTCAGTATCCATAAATAAAATTTTATTGGATAGCCATGCCCACTTGTTTGCAACTTTACTTACTGCACTACAACAGCAGGGTTGAGTAGTTGCAAGAGGCCAGATGGTGCACAAGGCATAAAATATACAGTATTTGGCCGTTTGTAGAAAAGGTTTGCCAACCCCTGGTATACAGCATATAAAGTTAAGGTCTTCAAGTACAGAGCTGAACAGATCAAGTTTTAGATTGGGGAACTATCATTTCGGAAGAGATACACGGATGGGCCTTTTTAAAGAAAGAGTAGGAGTTCAATAAATAGAGGGAATTGGTATTACAACAGAAAAAAAATGAAAGAAAGGCCCAGAAACTGGACAGCACAGGATATATTTGGTAATGAAGCAGAAATAAAATCAAGACATAAAAGATGATTGGATATTAGAGAAAAAAAGAAGCAAGGCAAGAATGCCTTACATTCTGAGTCAGAGTAACTGGAAAAATGGTGGTACTATTAACAAAAATAGTCAGATAGAGATTGGCTTAAGAGGATAGTCACGGATAAATACATAGAAAGTAAGAAGGCAGCAGGCACTCAAATGAATATGCCCCAAAGGCCACTGAAAAGACACGTTTATCTCAGAAAGAAGGTTATGACAGAAAATAAAGAGTTGGGAACAATCCACATAAACGTAAAAGTAGTAACATTTTCATTGACTGTAACTGTAGAAATACATATAAGATTATTTAGGGAGAGACTATTACGGAAAAAGAAGGTTAAAGGTAAAACTTTAGTGTTTTGTGTGGAATGCCTATACTTTAAAGAAAAATTAGAATAATTATTATAGACAAAAAAAGTGTTCAAAGGGATAAAAGGAAACCAAGAAAAGGCCATAAAATAAAGGTGAGAAAGAAGACAGTTTTAAGGAGGCTAGGGAAAAATCATGCTACACAACAGCACTGAAGAAAAACTTTTGTTTTTTTAAGTATAGAAAACTTAAGTTTTGTGACAATAAGAGATGGAGCCAATGAAGAACACTGATGATGCAAGAAAAGGAATAGCTGATATATTCACATTCTGGGTAAGACTGAGAGCAGAGGTGAAAAGATCCACATTGAGGAGGGTGTGGACCATTTACACACTTTTGAAACAGAGGAAAGGCAGACCAATACAGAGATAATTTGAGGTGAAGAGTACAGAAGTTGATGGATCTCAAGTTAGATGGTCTCAATAAACTTTATAAAATAGGAACACTAAGAGTCAAAGCAAACAGAAAAGAAGTAGGAGATAGAGGAAAGGGGAGAATGGCTTAAAATAGCTACTGCCAAATGGGAGAGAGGGTTAAAAAGTAATGACAAAAAAATTTACCAAAGAGTAGTGGGAACAAAAGAAGATAAAATAAATTACTGTAGCCCCATCATACAATGAAATAACACTAATTTGTAATAGCCCTGACTGGCACAATTATGTGATTTTTTTTTCTCCAAAGCATTCAATAATCAAAAAAAGGAGGAGGAGGGAGAGGTGGGAGAGAAGGAGAAAAAGAAGGAGAAAGAAAGCAGAAATCAAAGGTTATCCAGTTAACAATCAATTTCCCAAAGAAGTAAGATGGAAAGTCACTAAGGCAGATTTACTGGATGTAGAGAATACCACCAATTTAACTGACTTACAGATGCAAGCTTAGTAAAGAGTTAAGTACAACTATAAAGGGTCAGGTGAAAATAATAGGGAAAGACCAAAGGACCAGAGGCCACAATGACCATCAATAACAATAAAAATGAAAGGATCAGAGAACTTGACAGAAAAGATGTTTTGTGTATACAGTCTTATACTTGAGATGTCTATGGAGAGAATGTGCATCTACAGGTTGGAAATCATAACTCTGATGTCAGCTGTCTTGAATTTGCACATTCAGTGCCACAAAGCATTTGGTAAACACACTAATGTGAGTGCTAACAATGCCACTGAGAAGTGAGTAACTTTGAAAGAAATATTTGAATTCAGTACCTGTTATGATATACTACGGCTGTATAGGCTTCCTTTGAAAATTCTGAACAGCTAGATTTACCAAAGATTACCTGTAACAAATAACAGCATGTTGAAACTTTGTTGTAATAAATGCTGGATGTTTCATATCTATGTAAGAATTTGTCTGATTTAATAACTATTTGAGAACAATGGGCAAAAATCAGCCCAATGAAGAACAATGTGCCTATAAGTTCAATTGTTTAACTGTAAACTTCCTTTCAACTATAGACCCATCTGACATTCAAACATTCAAAAAGTTTCTATCCATTATATTTATATCTATTGGGTAATAAGGTACATTTCTTTCCTTTTTTTAAAAAAATGGTAAAGAATTCATTTTAAAATCAGTATGAAGCACATCATTTGTAATTTATATAAGAAATATGGTCCAGAATGCTGGCATATATCTACTACACAAACTGGTGGCCTCTCCACTAAAACAGCAGTCATTCTGAAAGTCAAATATAAATTATTTATACATGATATTAAAATATCCTACTTTAGGTGAAGCTATGTATCCTTTGCTTCCAACACTCACTGCAAGAAGCTACACTCCCATGGAGGAGGAGCTCCATTCTTACTTTATTACATATGTGTTTTTCTTTAATCTGCTACATACAAAAAAAATACAGTACACTTTTGGGGAAGGTTTAGAAGTAAAATAATTTTATCTTGTATATCTGCCTCTTAAATTCTACCAAGCAATACTGTGGTTAATTAGGGCAGCTGATTAGATAAATGGCTTGATGATGTCAAAGTCACAGCTATGATTCCTATGTGACAGGCTTGCAGTGTTATCTAGCCATAGATTAAAATCTTAAATCTGGCCAGGCAACTCTACACGTATAAATAGGTGTATGGACATACAGCACTTTTATCACACAACTGGTAAAACAATCTAAAGTTTATTCCTTATACAAAGGAGTTAATTGGCACCATCCTCAAATAAAAAGAACATATTAACAGGTATTTGTGTTTCTTTTTGCCACATTTCAAGCAGATCATTTTACTTTAAGGGTATGTAAAAGTGGAACAAATTATGACTCTCCTAGATATGTCTAATTTCATCAACTTGCTAAGAATACTGTACTATGTTTTAATAAAATATTACTCTAGTGCCAAAATTATGAAGTTTATGATTTATCACATCAACATCATATGATCAAAAATTTACCTCAAGACCCATTTGAATAGTCCTTACTTAAAAAAAATAAGCAGACACGATGTGTCCTGTTTATGCACTCTTTCAAGCCAGCCACTCTCATAAATATAGAAGTATATTTTCATATCACTAATAACACACAAGTGAAAGGAATTCAGTATCTTTTCTTCCCTCTGAGAAGCTATTGTTTTTCACAAAGTAACTTATTTTCATAACATGCATGATACAAAGTGGAAACTGTTCCTCTGACCACTTGACATGTATTTTGAATCATTTATCAACATGGACTGAGTGAGCATCAATTATGTGCCAAGTACTATGATGCTATCAAGATACAGATATGAGTAAGACATGATCCCTGCCCTCAAGGAGCTCACAGTCTAGTGGATGAGATAAAGAAATAAACATACAATCATGAAATGAAAAAACCCATAAAACAAATGAGAAGACATTATGGCAGCACCAAAAGAAGAAGTGTTCTAACTGCCAGTGTGGCTGGATGCAGCTGGGGCACTCACTGTAGAGGAAGTCATAGATATGCTAAGACAAGGAAGAGTTTGTTAGGCAAAAAATAAAAGCAGGTTATTTTACATATACTACATGTGTCACAAGCTCAAACTCATTTGGCCATTCACATACAGGATAGAAAAGCATCTATTTTCACAACCCAGTATCTTTTCATCAACTATGATAGTACAAAGAGCATGAAATGTTCATTCCAAATCTCAAAAATAAATTCTACATTTATTCAACAAATACTTATTCAGCACGTATTACACATGAGGATCTGAAATAGCTGCCTAAAAGAATACAAAGATGAATAATTTGTGTCTGCTGCTGTCAAGATCTAAAAATGCTGATGAAACTGGGGCTATAGTGGAAAAGAAAATATACAGTTTTCTTAGTAAGAAGAAAATCAAAAGAACTTGATTCACTGTAAACAATGCAACTGTTCTTGGCTCACTTTCATTTCTCTAGGGTTCTCAGAGGTTGAACATCTACAGTGACAGCTGTGCTCCTACCCCATAAGTTAAAAATCTTCTTTCATGGAACTTACATTTATTAGTGTCCCACGAATCCTAAATGATAATGTGGGCAGTCAAGAACCTCCCCCGTCTGGCCTCAGTCTACTATTTCTGACTTATCTTGCATTGCTCTGGTTCACTGGCAACTCACCACTGCACCTCTGTTGAAGGACATTCTCCAACCTGAATTCTTCCCTATCCCCAGTCTAGACGCATTGACATTAACATTTTAACCACCTTACGGCATTCCTTCCTACCTCTGAACACCTACGCCTTTGAACTCCTATACCAATCTTCTAATAATTAGCACATGCCCTGCTCCTAAATATTGGCTGCAAAATGTTATCCCTTGGGGAGATTTAAAAATACTGACACCTGCCTGGTATCCCACCACGCAGATTATAATGTAATTGGAATGAGATTCAGTCTAAGCACTGGTATGTTTAAAAGCTCCCCAGGTGAGTGTAATATGCAGCCTAAGTGGAGAACTACTGCCAGAGTTTCTCAACAAAGATGGGAAGAATCATACAAATTAGAATCACTTGGGGAGTATTTTCAAACTATACGACAAACTCATACACTACCCATTACTTTCCACCTCCCTTATCTGGCCTTTCATTCTAAAGGAGAGGAATTAGAATCACAGATGCAAAAGTAGAGAAAAAGTATTTGTGCTTTGTTAGAGTACACTAGGTGATTCTGATCTCTCCTCTTCTTAAGTTCACTATTTCAAAATTTTATATATTCTTCTTATAGCCTCTAGATTATAAGTCTTATTCATCTTTGTATCTCTGGAGTGCCCAGCATATACCAAGTCCTCAAAAAATAAGACTTCAAGTAAACTCACTACTATCTGTACAGGAAGTAATTAAGTTAGAAATTTGGTTTAAAAGATCACATTAATTTCCTGTTTAGAGCTGCCAACCAGGTGATAACCAAAAAAGTCCATTTGAACCATATATGCAGAAAAGGAATATGAAGAACATTTCTTACCGGCATGGCATTGCTAGGATCCTCCCCATACATAAACTGGACTTTCACTGTTATATTTCTGGCAGAACCTTGACGGTTGGCAAAATTGAGACTCTGAGGGTATATGTAGAGAAGGTTTCTGTGAAGGCAATAGTATACATGACAGTGAACACATATCTAAAAACACTGTGCAACACTACTACACACCACAAAAGGAACAGATGAACAAATATTGAATTATTAGTATTTGCTAGCCACTATGCTATTTTCACATACAATGTTTTATTTGATCCTTAGAGTAATCATTCAAATAGACAGCAATCAAGTATATGCCCATTTTGCAGATGAAATGGGGCCCAGAAAAGTTAAGAGATTTTCACATACAACCAAGTAAGTTACAAAGCTAAAATCAGAATACAGTTCAGTCAAACTTCAAAATACATGTTCTTTCCTCTACAAGAGGCTTCTGGGAAATAAATGTCTGGACAGAAACATTATTAGAAGTTCAGAGATAATTCTCATATTACTTTAGTTCCTCCAAGCAGATATAACAGGATGACATTTATAAATGAGGCTTTTTGTAAATATATGATCAAAGTTTTAAGAGATAAAATATTCTACATTATCATTCAAAAACACATATGACAACATGGTAGGGGTAACAGTAATAGGCAGTTACTATGAGACAATCACATATTTGCTCTACAATTATTCACTTATGTCTGGTTTATGATCTTGCACCTTATACAACTTTCACAGTCCCTGCTGCCAACACAGAGAAGAGAAATCATTCAAGAAAAGGCGCCAAAGGAGAGGGCCAAAAGAAAGAAGAAGATTGAGAGTTACTTTACCTGAAGACTACTGCTTGATGAGAGCTGATGAACAAGACTTCAAGTATAATAAAACCCTCTAATCAACTGCTGGGACAATGAAAATAGGTCTAAGTTTTTTGGAAGGCGGTAGGGCACTACAGAAATTTTAAATGAACACATTCTTTGACCCAACAAACCCACCTCTAGTCTAAAGAGAGAACTGCATATATGTACAAATGGGTGTGTTCAAAGAAATTCATGACAATATTTTTTATATTGGGAAATAATTACAAATAATTATAAAGAAATATGATGTTCTTCAGTACTAGACTAATAAGATCTATTAAAAAGAATATACATTTTGGAGTCTCAAAAATAACAATGTACAGTAGTATTTATTAATGTATAAAGAGATACCCAGGATGTTGGGTGAAAAAAAACAGGTTCTAGAGCAGGATGTATAGCGACACTAACCTACTTACGAAAAATCATGAAGAAGCAATGGCTGAATACTTCCCTAATCTGAGGAAGGAAACAGACATCCAGATCCAGGAAGCCCAGAGAGTTCCAAATAAGATGAACTCAAAGAGACCTACACCAAGGCACATTATAATTAAAATGTCAAAAGTTAAAAACAAGAAGAGAATCTTAAAGGCAACAAGAGAAAAACTAGTTAAATAACAAAGGAACTCCCATAAGACTATCAGATTTTTCAGCAGAAACTTTGCAGACCAGAAGGGAGTTGCACAATATATACAAAGTACTGAAAGAGAAAAACTTTTAACCAAGAATACTCTACCTGGCAAAGCTATCATTTAGAATTAAGGAGAGATAAAAGAGTTTTCCAGACAAGCAAAAGCTAAAGCAGTTTGTCACCACTAAACTAGTTTTAAAAGAAATGTTATAGGGATTCCTTTAAGCTGAAAAGAAACAACACTAATTAGTAATAAGAAAACATATGAAAGAAAAAAATCTCACTAGAAAGGTAAATATATAGTGAAAGTAGTGGAATAATCACTTATAAAGCTAGTATGAAGGTTAAAAGACAAAAGCAGTAAATACAACTACAACAATTAGTTAAGGGATACACAAAATAAAGAGGCAAAATGTGACACCAAAAACAAAACATAGTAGGAGGAGTAAAAATGTAGAGCTTTAGAATGTGATCAATTTAAGTTGTTGTGACTTAAAATAGACTGCTATAGATATAAGTTGTTCCATGTAAACCTCATGGTACTCACAAAGCAAAAACCTATAGTAGACACACAAAAGATAACGAGAAAAGAATCTAAGTACACTGCTAAAGAAAGTCATTAAACCACAAAGACAGAGAACAAGAAAAGAAAAAAGAAACAGAGAGGAACTACAAACAGCCAGAAAGCAATGAAAAAAAGTCAATAAAAACATATCTATCAATCCTTACTTTAAATGTAAATGGATTGAATTTTCCAATCAAAAGACAAAGAGTAGCTTACTGGGTAAAAAAAAAAAAGGCCCATTTACATGCTGCTCACAAGAAACTCCCTCCAGAGATAAGGATACACACAGACTGAAAGTAAAGGGATGGAAAAAGATATTCCATGTAAATGGAAACCAAGAGAAAACCGAGGTAGCTTATATACATAGACATATACATACACCAGACAAAACAGACTTTAAAACAAAGACTGTAATAAGAGACAAAGAAGGGTATGACACTATGATAAAAAGGTCAATCCAACAAGAGGAAAATTGTGTGGGAGAGGGTGAGGAGGAGAGGAAGAATTGGATAAAGGGATATTTCTGAAATATTAATGATTAATAATGATGGCTCTGGTTTCATTTTTATATTTTTCTATTTCATTTGAATTTTTTACCATGAGAATATCTGATCTTTTTAATCAGGAAAAGTAATAAAGTAACTTCCATGACAAAAGGATGGGTACATATGACAATAAGCATATAATCTGAGAGTTACTAAAGAAATAGAGAATAGTCAGTTGTACTCAAAATAGTCAAAAGTGCACGAAGAATATATGGAAATGTTACTATGATTGGTCATTTTCCTAATCAAAAGAACTGATGAGTATGATTGAATAACCACTGAACTCATCAAATAAAATTTGTACAGGAAATATTTATTGATTCTGTACCAAATGTCAGGCACTGTGCTGTACACCAGGGAAATAAAGAAAGATTAAGAAGCCATTTCCTGATCTTGAGGAACACATAGTCTAATGGTACCAGAATATCTATAAACGAGACCATTTCAAAACATTGGAGCATTGTGAGAGAGGTATGTAGAAGCTATGGAAGGAAGAGGCTAGATTTTATTGACTGCATCCTGCAGCGACATTTAACATGTTCCTCTGTGTTTTCTACAAATTGAGAGTTTAATCTATAGCCTTGGTCATATTTAGGTTTAAATTTGGGGGGGCAAGATCATTTTATAAATGGTACTGTGTCCTTCTATTATTAGAAAAATGTTTGGCTGTTTCTCTTTCTGTGCAAATTATAGACAATGATGATCAATGCCTAAATCCATTAACTCATTAAGGGTTGCCAAAAGGTAATATTCTATCACTGCTTTAGCTGGAGTATATCTATTTAGAGCACTTTTAATTATCTACTATTTGCTTAGCCAGTGAACCATTATATGAGAGGCAAGAATAAATGCTTGATTCTTTTCCATGATTTGCCAGTTTTTAAAATAATCAGCTGGCACATTACATTCCTCTAAAAGGGATCAATTGTGTCTTTTTTCTTTTTTAGCATCACTTATAAACTCATGTACCAAACATACTAATGGGTTTCAATATTTTGCAGTTATTATCCTTATTGGTGTTAAAATTGTCCTGTCTTTGGCAAATAAAAAAGCCAATTCAAACTGACTCATGATTCCTTTTGATTCTGTTGTAATAGTCTTTGATGGCTTCTTACTATCTGTTACAACAAGATGTTCCAGGCTGTTATTGTACACTTCCTTCCCACACCTGGAATCAGCCATTTCTCCAAGGAGCTGTGGTTTTCTGAATGGGAAATGTTTATCCAGGCCACTCATTGTGGGTTACTCATTGTTTATAGGCCTTTTAAAGTAAAAAGAGGTGGGAGAAAATGCTTTTAACATAAAAAACATCCTGATTTCAAAGCGGTATTTCAAGTTCAAATTCAAAAATACAAGGTATTTATTTACTCTTTTCTATCTTGCATCTAGACATCATTTTTCCTATGCTGAGAACCATTCTCATGAACATCAACTATGAGAGAAGTAGAACATCACTTAATTACTCATTGTGTGGTATTCCAACAAAGGAGTCTTAATTTAAGGAACTCCAAACTATGCACCCGGAAGAGGATGAGCCTGCAAAGAAGAGTGATAAGGTACCCACAAAGAAGCAGAAGGAAAACCATGAGAGTACAGTAGCATGGAAGCCATGGGAAGAAATTATAAGTAGAATTAAAGAATTAAGTGTCAAAGGCTACTCAGGGACCAAATGAAGTAAGAACTGAAAAATGTCAACTAGATTTAGCAACATCAAAGTCACTGAAAATCTCAGGCTGAAAACAGACAAAAGCAGGTTCCAAGTAAGTAAAAGGTAAGAAAATGAAATAAATAAGTGAAATTCTGAAGAATGTAGCTGAGAAGGGGAGAAAGATAATGCAATATTTTAAGACAGAACATGGGGATTTTGGATGCTTTCTGAGATAGGAAAGGTTTGAGTTTGATTAAATCCTAATGAAAAGATTTCATTCGAGACAGAGTTTGTATAAACTAGAAGAAGAATGAAAGATTCCTGAAATGGTGAGAGAGAACAGGATCCAAAGTACATGGTAACAGGCAGGACTTAACTACGTTTATAATTCCTCACTGTAAGCAAACATTCATTAAGTATGCAGTATGCTAGATATGAGAATATAGAGGTAAAAGACAAAGTCCTTGATTTCATAGAATTCATGGTCTATCAGACAAGCAAATAATTATAATGTCATATGATAAACACTATGAACATAGTATGTCATTGGAGCCCACAAGAGAACTTGAGACTAAATTTCAGTGAGAAATTTGCAAGTAGGACAGACATACAAAATACATAGAAAACCAAAACACACCATGCTTTCTCTCACCTCTCAATTTCTGCACTGGGATTACTACTCTTAGCTTTGTGGACATGGATATGACTGGCTCTTTCCCAACTTTCAAGTCTCAGAAAGTCTCACTTTACCTCCCCACCATATCACTTTGTTATTACATTCACAACTCTTTAACAATCTGCTTAAGATAATCTTAAATTATCTTGCTTGTTTACATACTATTTCTTATTTATGGATCTTCCTTAATAGAGCCCAAATTCCATGTGGGCAAGGATCTTACCTATCTAATTAACTGCTATATTCCCAATGCCTAGAATAGTGCTTAATATAAATGAATGAATAATTGAATGAATAAATAGTACAGAATTCACACAAATATTTAGTTACTTAACTCTTCTGATGTTTGGATTCTAGGTTAAATGGGAATTAACTGAACATTAAGCTATGCTTGATTTCTAATGTAAAGCATTACAATTTTAAATTCAATTTGCCTCTGAAGGTGAAAGGCATACATTTAATCTAGATTCTTTTTCATTTGACTACTAGCTCCACTAATAAATTTCCACATAAACCCAGTAAATCTTTACACCTTACATTTATAATACTCCTTCAGAGGAATTTTAAATCAGCAGAGAGCAATAAAATAAAATTTTTTTTAAAAAATCAGCAGAGAAGGCAGATTAATAAAAAGTGTTGAGTTGTTGACAGCTGATTAGCCTTTTTTAAGGCTAAATTCATATTTGCCCCTTTCTCAAAGTAAATTCCAGATTAAATCAAAGTTTAAATAATAAAAATAAAACCATAAAAGTACTGGAAAGGCTTTATTATTTTATAGGTGAGGAAGGCATTTCTGAGAATGAGCCACAAAAGACATAAAAGACAAATTTTAAAGGCTCTACAGAGCAGGAGATACCATAAACATAAATGGAAGACAAAGGACAAACTGGAAAAACACTTCTTTGCTACATATACGACAAAGAGCATCCACCATATGTAAATAATTCCTAAATAGTCAGAAAGAGACAAAAAATGTGAGGAGTTTGATGGAGGAGGGGAACAACTTAGATATTACTCAGGTGATTCACAAAGAGAACAACATAGCCAGCAAAATAAACTAGATATATCTGCCTATTAGGTTTATCAGTATTTTTTGTTTTTATCATTCAAAGTATTGGTAAAAATTAATGGGAAAGAGGAATTCTCATATACCCTTGGTTAGGGATGTAAACTGGCACAGTCCTCTTAAAGGATAATCTAACAAGAGAAATGATAATTTGAAAGTCAACTTCTATAAAGTTATCATATGAAAATATTTATACACAAATATGAAGACATTTTCTATGCATATTGTTTGTAATCAGAAAATTGCAAACAACTTAAATGATCATTGATGGGGGATGATTAACTTAAGGTGCATCCAATAATAAAAGACTGTGCAGCCATTTAAAAGGATATGGTAAATCTATAGGCACTCATACGAAAATAAATTTTAAAATGTTAAGGTATTGAATCAATTTCTATATGTAACTTGAACTATATGTAATACATTCCCATTTGTGTTTTAAAAAATTATGTTTAGCTAGTTATACAAGGAAACTGGTGTGACAGACCTGAAAATATTAAGTGACAAGTCATAATTTTTACATATTACAGGTTTTTCAAATATCTGAGTTTCCACAATAAGCAATGATCACGTTGAGATGATAATTTTTGATATATTGGATCAAACAAAACATACTATTAAAATTAATTTCAACTATTTCTTTCCAGTTTTTTATGTATATAGCTCACACTATATTTCCATGGACAGTGCTGTTCTGGTCAAAGAGAGGAAAGGGGAGCTAATGTACCACTCTGGCATTATTTTTTTACTTTAGTTAATATAAACATTTCTATTTATAAATGTGTTTTTCTCAAATAGTTACTTCTAGAATCTTTCTGCCAAACATATTAATTCAAAAACAAATGATCACAGTTAAAAAGGAAGAAATGAATTAGGGGTACTATATTCAACAGATCCAAAATGCCTGTGTTTTATTTGTTAGGTCAAATCCCCTTAAGATTGCACAACCTGGGGAAGGATAAAGGAATTCACTTTGCTTAGAATTTAAACAAGGCTCCTAAATGTACTAAAATTCTATGTAGCTAAGAATATTTTGTATATTTGTTCCTAGAAACTAGGAATCCTTAGATTAGGGCCTAATTTTGCCTAATTTCTTATTTTGTTTGGCATAAAATTTAAAGTTTTTGTAACATGTTATACCTGATCAGGGTTCTACTTAAACAGGCAGAAGTTCAAGCAAAGATTAGATTCTGTATTTAACAATGTGTACTCAGATAGGAGGCATTAAGAGGTAGATGTAAAATCATTTACAAAATTACTACTTTCATTACATTTCCCACATTAACACTCTTCCACAGCTCTTAATTAGGCAAATTACTTATTTTAATTATATTCAATAAAATGTTAAACTACTCTAAGAAAAAAAAAATTCAGATATTTCTACCCAAAAACAGTGTACTCTAAACCAAGAACATGTGACCATTGTCTCTAATCTATCTGTTGGCATTACATATAAGGAATTATATAAATTGTGCAAAAAGTGTTAATATTCTAGTACAGTAACCAAAATAGAAGGAAATTCTTTCGCAGAACCTCTCTTTGAGTGTTCAGTTACTTTTACGTACTGGAAGGGACTACATTTCCAATTCCTTTCTCTAAAAAGAACCTCCTATATCAAAAGGGGTGAACAACTACAAGCAAATTTTGTGTTTGAAAAATTCCTATTTTAAGACCTGATTCATTTAATAAATATTATTTCTCCAACATGTAAAGCATTGTACTAAAATTGCACAGGATATAAAATAAAAACAGATATAGGTCTTGCCAATAAACAGCTTATAGTCCAATAGAGACAAGAAGCTGGTCCATCTCAATTCTCTCTCAGCTAGAAGGTGGATGAAATATCAGGATCAATAGTTTTAAGCCAGAAAAGTAGACAGTTTAGTTAGGAGAAGTTTCGAAATATGCCCTTCCTGGCCAATGATCACAACACTAACATACCACTTTTTGAAAGAGAGAAAAAATTCAAATTTCTTCACTAGTTTAACGTAACGGTTTTATAATTCTATAACATACCAGCAGTAATGGTAAGGTGAAAATGAAGAATAAGGAAAAATGTTTTGTTTTTCTTCTTCATTAGTGGAAGTATTTGTATATTTTCATTAACTTGCATTCTTTTTTTCTCTTACAAACAGAAATACATGGTTCAGTATTGGACACTTAGGAAAAAAACTATACACAGCCTAAACAAAAGACATAATTCCTTATAGTTACCAAGGTCCAAGAGACCAAATCTCAGAAAATCTAGATTTTAGCAAAATTTCCCAACTTACGTCATCTTAACATAAGATAATTTTTACCAATAAAATATTACAGTAATATTACATAAATCCATTAGAAATAATTATAAAAATAGCTAATATATAATACTGTGTATTCTTTACTATGTATCAGGTAGTGGTCTGAGTGCTTTAAAAATATTAATTTTTAATTTTTATATAACCCTATAAGGTAGATATTATCTTCACTTGACAGACGAGAAAACAGAGGTGCAGAAAAGCTAAGCAATTTGATCAAGGTACAGAAAAGCTACGTAATTTCACAGAGCTGAAGAACAGCAGAGCCAGGATCCCAATTCAGCCAGTCTCTCTCCAGAATCAAATTCTTAACCACCACAGTATACTACCTCTACTGTAATTATACTGCCCAAAAGCCCTTAATCCTAAATCATCAAAAGAAAAGGTCTCTATTTTACACCAGGAAGAAGCATTGCTAAGAATGGAAATTTAGAAATGGTTCATTTTGTAAAGTTTTGCTTGATAATTTACAATTTAAACTGAAATTCATTATGTTAAAATTTTTCTCTCTGCAAAAAAAGCTGTTGTCTTTATGAAAAATTTCTTTAGATAGGGCTGATTATACACACACACATTTAAAAGGTCATTTCATGGATATGATAAATGACATTCTGAATATTTTCTATTGGCCAGACACTGTTCTAAGTGCTTTACACATATTATTTCTTTTAATTCTCATAACTCTGTTAAGTATGTACATACTATAAATATTCCAACTCACAGATGAGGAGACTGAAGTATGGGGAGGTTAAGTAACTTGTCTAAGGCAGGATAGCTAGATCTGGGATTTGGACCCAGAACATAGTCTGATTACAAAGCCCACCCTCTTAAAAATTTTTATTATATTAATTTGTCAAGATAAGGCATTTTAAAAGGATTCATTATTTTCTCAAAAAGTTCTTAACATGAAGACTCAAGAAAAATAATCACTTATAATTTAACTGAAGCATTTGGGTTTTTTTCCTTTTAACACTAAAAAGCACAGTGGAACATTTATTTTTAAACATCCTATAAATTTTTTGGTTCTGTTAAATTTACATCATGAAAATTGTTACCAAGCTCACAGTCTTCAGAAAAATGTATAATGGGCATATAGTTTCTGACACTGGAAGTATTTAATTCTGGTTAAACTTAGAAAAATGCATAATCTACTGGTCTTTCAGTGGGCACAAGGAAAAGAGGCTAGGACTTAGAGACATAGACTATTATGGAGAAAAAGGGTGGGATATATTTTAACATAGGGAATTTTGTGATAATACACTAATATGGCTAAGACAAATCATCTGAAACAAAAAGTATACTAATAAATAATTATAGTGACAAATAATAAGGAATATATAATCATGTTAGCTTACACAGAGTACCATGGGAATGCGGCACTGAGAGCCATCAATACCGCCTGAAGAAGTAGAGGAAGGCTTCACAGAGAAGGCATTCTTTTTTAATGGATCACTGTTTCCCAAAAAAACTAAAATACAATTTGGGAAATGTATACTTAATTCATTACATTTTCCTCAGCTTTAATGACAAATTTATCAGTTAAAAGAGTTTGGTGTTTACTTCTAAATCTCTTTAAAAATCATGACAGTACTAAGTGAAGTAAGCCAGGAAAAAAAAAAAGAAAAATACCATATGATATCACTTATATGTGGAATCTAAAAAATGACACAAGTGAATTTATTTACAAAACAGAAACAGACTCTCAGACAAAAAAAAACAAAAACCAAACTTACAGTTACCATGTGAGGAAGAGAGGGTGGGGAGGGATAAATTGAGAGTTTGAGATTTGCAGATACTAACTATGAAATATAAAATAAAATAAAGTCCTACTATATAGCACAGAGAACTACATTCAATACTTTGTAATAGTCTATAATGAAAAAAAATATGAAAAGGAATATATATATATATATTATATATATATATATATATAAAACTGAATCACTATGCTGTACACCGGAAATGAACACATTGTAAATTGACTATACTTCAATTAAAAAATAATAAAATAAATAAAAATAAAAATCATGACAAATTAAGATGAGTTTTAAAAATAGATAGATCTCATAACACTAAAAGTGCAGTTTGTAATATAGCAAAATTAAATACAGTAACAATTTTAAATGACCTATTAAGTTCATCGCTCATTTCTTTGATTTTGTTTAGCATTGATCTAACTCATGTGGAAGGTTACATTCCCACAAGTTTACACAGCTTAATGATTAACTATATTCACCTGCCAACCTTACTGTTTATGTGGCAAAGTATTTTATAAAGAGTTTAAAAGTCTAGGTCTGCTTGGAGGAAAAAACTAATTACAAATTGCTTGAAACTGAATAATTTAGATAAAAATGTACACTATTAAGCTCTTTCTTTTTATTGCTCCTCTAGTTATTTCTTCCAGAATTGACCAAGACTATTCATCAATTGATTCTGTATCTCCAGAACCAAAATCAAGATTTGCTATGTTAGATGATGTAAAAATTTTAGCCAATGGCCTACTTCAGTTAGGACATGGTCTTAAAGACTTTGTTCATAAGACTAAGGGCCAAATTAATGACATATTTCAAAAACTCAACATATTTGATCAGTCTTTTTATGACTTATCACTGCAAACCAATGAAATCAAAGAAGAAGAAAAGGAACTTAGAAGAACTACATCCAAACTGCAAATCAAAAATGAAGAAGTAAAGAATATGTCAGTTGAACTCAACTCAAAATTTGAAAGTCTTCTTGAAGAAAAAATTCTGCTTCAACAAAAAGTGAGATATTTGGAGGACCAATTAATCAATTTAATTAAAAATCAACCTGAAACTCAAGAACACCCAGAAGTAACTTTACTTAAAGTAAGTAGAAACCAAAGAGTTCATAATTATGTTTTCCATGTGGATCTTTCAAAAAAATATTTAACGACATGCCACTTGAAATACTTTGTTGAACTGTTTAAATACTATATTTTTCTTATGAAAAAAAGCCTCCAGGAAATAAAATTTCTGATAATAATTTCAAGTTGGTTTTTACGTTTCCCTTACATTATTTATGAAAATAACTAACCTTAGCATTTCAGATGAAAATTACAAATCAGTGAAGTAATAAAATTTAGAAAACTAAATTATTACAGTATTACAAATTACTGGAGGCAAGTATAAAGCTAAAGGAATATAACTATTCTCCCATGTTTAAAATGTTTAAAAGTAATTTAGTAAATGGAAAAGATTAAAATACTGGCTTCTTTTTTTTTTCATTTAACTATAGTAATTTAAAGTTCAGGAAATCAGATTTTAGAGATGATACATTTTAAATAAAATATAAAAGTATGCACTATGTGAAAGAAGCATACAAGGGAAACATGTTTGCCAATACTCATTTTTGTAATGCATTATTAGTTTAAGAAATTTGGATTATGATAATGCTATAGGAAATAAAAAAAGTCTAATTTAACAAAAAAGAAAGAAGAAACTTTTAACCAACCTACAATCTATGTCCAGACTTTCATAGAACAGCAAGATAATAGCATCAAAGACCTTCTTCAGATCGTGGAAGAACAATACAGACAACTAAATCAACAGCATAGTCAAATAAAAGAAATAGAAAATCAGGTAAGCCAAATTTTAACGGTATGTACAATCTTTTACATAAAATTTAGTTTTATGAAAACATTGGACCCTAAAATTATTTAAAATAATTATAGTTGGGACAGTGAATAAAAGGATCACATAAACGTGATTGTTAAGTTTGCAGACTCTAAAGCTAATAAACTACCTGGATTTGAATTTTGGCTCTAAAACTTTTGTGTGACCTTGAATAATACTTAATAATACTTAAGAATTCTCTCAGTTTCCTCATGTAGTCTATGTAGATAATAACAGAATCTGTCTTATAAGATTGTTGTGAGAAAAAAAGAATTAATTCATGCACAATATGTCCTCAATACAGCAAAGTGATTTGATTAAAATTTAAATTATGTCTCTCCTTGTTCAAAACCCCACAATGGCTTCCCATCTCTCTCACTGTGGCCCGTAAGACCCCAATGACCTTTAATCATGTCACTGACTTCATCTGCTCCACTCTCGTCACACTGGCCTTTTCACGGTTACTCAAACACATCAAACACGCTATCTCAGGGCCTTTGACCTTGTTGCTCCCTGTCTGGAATGCTCTTCTCCCTGGTGTGCACATGGCCCACTCTTATTCCCTTTAGGTCTTTCTAAAACACAAAATTCTCAAAGAAGCCTTCCCATGGAACTTAATCAGAAATTATAATCCCCCACACCCATGCTTAAAACCTGCTACCTCCTTTATTACTCTCTTCTTTTCCTTACCACTTCTATTTAACATAACGTATATTTCAGTTATTTATGCTGTCTGTCCCTGCACTAAAATGTAAGCTCCATGAGTTACTTTTTAAAACTGCCATAGCCCCAGAATATAGAATACTGTCTGACACATAGGAGGCATTTAATACATACTGAATTAATAAAGGTAATGATTTAGAATTTAGAATAAAGCTATGTCAGACACTGAGCATTCCTATATATAGTACCACAGTTCAAAAATATTAATCAGTAACACTACTAAACAGTCATTCAAGAGGGTTTTAAAAATAGACTCGAAGAAACTGGTTAAAAAATAAAAAAGACGCCAAGCACTATAAAACAAGTATTATTACCAATTTGCACTAAATGAACACATCGTTACATGTTTCAGTAATTTTATGACTCATAATTTTAGTAGGTTATTGTTGCTACTTTATGACTCATTATTTAGTAGGTTATTATTACTAATTGTCAAAAAATGTTTTTTTGCCAGCTAGTTTTGATTTCTGTAATTTCCTTCTTACTATAAGTATTATGATTAAATTAACCTGCTTACAAAAGCAAAATATCACTATTGTAAAATGATACACATCCTGTCTAATAAAATGTATGAAGAATTCAAAACAATGAATTTCTAAGTTGGAAGAAGCCTTAGATCATTTGATTCAAGTTCCTCAAATTTAAACTAAGAAACCAAAACTTTGAAGTTACGTGACTGTAAGATCACACAGTTACTTAGAAGAAAAGACTAATGCTCCAAAAGTGAACTTTACAACAGAGCCTTACGAATCAGATGCTAGGAAATACTACTTACGCTGACATCAAAAAATTAACACTAATAACACAAGATATTACATACTCTGCTTTTCTCAACCCATAAGTAAGAAAAGCTATCAGTCAATAAATTACAAATCCAGCACAACAGACAATTAAATATGGAGTATACTGAAAGTAAACAAATAAATCTGCCAATTTGTTACCTCTACAGATATGTTTACATGTCAAAAACTATCAAGAAAGCAGCCTCATTTAAATTATATGCCATGTCTTAAAACCTACAACTAAGAATTATTAAATTTAAAATCGCCCTATGTCACTGAATAGAATATACATTATATTCATATAAATAAATATAACATATTAAAATATTCTAAACAAAGTTTCTGCTTTTGGTCTTGCTGCTTTTTGACCAATTTCTGTTTTTTGCTTTGTTCTATTTTACTGAACTTATTAAATAATGTGCCTGATTAAGTATTTTGAGGACAGGAAGAATGTACAATATGTATAGCATTGTTTATCCCTCTTAACGTTGAAAGCAATAACATATTATCAACTAAAAGATGCATATAAGTTGTATATTTAATATCCTCACTCAGATTCCTGTAATTGTATATTCAGTACCATTTTTAAAAGTAGATTTATATTCTTTTATCAGTTAAGAAGAACTGGTATTCAAGAATTCACAAAAAATTATCTTTCTTCTAAACCAAGAGTACCAAGAACTACTCCCTCTCTTCATCTGAATGAAACAAAAAATGTAAAATATGATGGTAAGATTCTTTGGTGGGTTTCCTTCTTGAAGCCATTATCATCAAATTTTTCTTCTATCTCTGACATTTCAATCAAAAATCCCTATTCTCAGGGACTGTTCTAGATTAAAAGAAAGTAAAGACATAAATCCACCAAATAAAACATATCAGCCTAAATTGGATCTTGGTGATTTTTTTTAAACCCTATAAAACATATTCTTAAGACAATCAGGGAAATATGAATATAGATTTGATTTTAGATAATAGGGGATTATTGTTATTTTTCTTAGATTTAATTATGGTATTACACTTATGAAAGTATAATCTCATGTTTAAGAGATGCATACTAAAATGTCTAAGATGTTAAGGGTCACGATGTTTGAAAATTACTTTCAAATAGTACAGCAAAGTATGTACTTGTATTTATGTTTATAAAGCAAATATGGCAAAAAGTTAACAATTGTTAAATATAGATAGAAAGATTGGCATTCTCTTCTACTTTCCATAAATAAAGACGGGGGGACAAAGTCTCCATTCCCAAATAAGCTTCTGCAAAATGTTATTCTTTTAAAATGTAATCCATAGAGAAAAAAAGGATTCTGTTAGTTTCCTCCATGTATGTTCACTCTTTCCACATGTATCTGTTGACTACCTGCTATGCACCAAGCAGCGTACTAATATATCATATGTGGTATTTTATTTATGGCCTTCTGTTATCTAGGAAAAAAAGTCTTAAAATTCTCATTCATTTTGTCGCTTTTCTTAAAAAGAAATCAGTTTGGTAGTAACTATTTTGATATTCTTTGCATAACATGCCACCTAATAAAAATGCTCTAGTATAAATTACTTTTTCAATAACACATTACTGAAAAAGGCTAATGGCTACATTCACCACAATTTCATAAAATGTCAAGTAAAATCTCAAGCTCTAAAGATAGCATTTATTACTGTATCTTACATAATATTTTGTTGATTCTAGCCATTCCTGCTGACTGTACCACCATTTACAACAGAGGCGAACATACAAGTGGTATCTATTCCATTAGACCCAGCAACTCCCAAGTCTTTAATGTCTACTGTGATGTTATATCAGGTAAACTAGCCTAAGGAGAAAACAGACAGCAGCTCAGGTTACTCACTACCTATTAGTAAAACTAATTCTATTATCTTTGTTCTGAATATATATAAGATGAAATATATATAACACAAGTAGCTATATAGATCTAGTACTTATATCTGTCTTGTTTATTTATGTATTTATTTAGGCATTTACTCAATATTCTCCATCTTCTTCCATAAAATAATCTGAAATGACTGTTGTCAATAAGTTTATTAAGACAAATTCATTAGTTGCCCTTCACTTCTCAGTGTCATAATAAATAATAAAATGTTATTACCATAACAACATTAATAATTACCTTAACAGCCACTAATTAAAACTAAACCAAAATAGTATTTTGTTACATAGATTAGCATCAGTCTACAAAAAATACATAATCTGTTCACTATATTCAGGTACTTCATGGACATTAATTCAACATCGAATAGATGGATCACAAAACTTCAATGAAACTTGGGAAAACTACAAATATGGTTTTGGGAGCCTTGATGGTAAGGTGACTTCATACATTCCTTCATTCACTTGTTAACTTAAAAATATTTAAGAACCTATTATGGACAGGGCATTAGAAATGTAATAATGAATAATAGTCCCAGCCTTCATAGAACTTATTTATAATCACATATTTGTAAGTAATTGAACTTATTACAAGTGTATTTATTTGAATAATACTTTTCACAATTACATGTCTGTTCTATGTATACTTATCACAATTTAATTTGATGGCTTCTGATTATCATAACTATAATTATTAAAGACAATTCTGATTAAGTGCTATGTGCACTGAGTAAGTGGTAAATGCTATGAATTAGCTACAAGGAAAACCATCTTTATCACTGGTCACTCTACTTTCTTATTAACATTTTAGATATCAACTATTTGGAGGTTGGAAGGCACAAGGAAGCTATCAGATGTACAGTACAAAATGGTTTGATTTCAATTATTTAACTATTATAAATGTATACCAGACATTGTGTGGTTTAACATACATTTAGTTAACTCAATGCAAATTATTATATTTTGATTACAAAATAAATAAGATAAAAATAAAATAAGCAAAATAAAAGTAAATGATAGATTTAAAATCTAAAAAGCACATTATAAGAATCCATGAATGAAAAAAAACTAATAACAAATATATTGAAAGAAAAAAAATCCATGATGTACATGTACTCATTCATAAAGGGGATAACATCCATTATTATGCCAAATTTTTACACATTAATTATTATTTGACCACTTAAACAATGTGCATTCAAACTACCAGTTAAATCCCTAACTAAATGGTAAAATCAGTAATATGTTTTTAGCTCCAAATCTTCTTCTAAGAGTAAGAGTCCAGAGTACTCATTTATTTCTATAAGAAAGTAAGCCATTTTTATTTTTCAGTCCTTAAAATGAAGTCTAATTCAACAACAGTAAGAAAATTTTGACTTTTTTCTTCAAATATTTTAATAAAACGGATAAAGAGAGATTGTGATAGAGATCTATTTGTATTTGTTTTTAATTCCAAATGAAAAAATAAAGTTTTTAATTATACAGAAAAGTTACTAAGAATTATGCTTTTTAATTTAAAATGTTTTTTTACTTTATTTCCTTTTTTCTCAATTAAAACATATATATCATGCAAATATCAAAGGCCAAGACTATATTTGAGGAAAATGACATTATTATCCAAGTCTCTGGAAATACTCAACAAATCTCTTGATAGTATATGAGTATTAATAAATAGCTGATAGTAAAGCTAGTATATATAAGGACCCAGAAGTGAGAAAATACGCTACCAATGACTAGACCTAAAAATACCTGTAATGGTCTAATACGTTTCACCTGTGAAATATGCCTGATAATATCCATTTTAGAAAGGCTAATCAGACCTTAGGTAGGCCTATTAATATTTTAACATTTTGTAAATATAACTGTCTCCAATAAAATTATTTTAAAAAGAAATATTTTAAGAGACTAAAATAACAAAGGGATTTGAGACTAAAACAGTTCATCTACTTACACCAAAAAAAAATCACTCTCAAAAAAAAAAAATGGTCAGTGTCTAATCCACAGACTTTTACAACTTTTCTTTTCAGGAGAATTTTGGCTGGGTCTAGAGAAGATACACTCTATAGTAAAACAATCTACTTACATCTTACGAATTGAGCTAGAAGACTGGAAAAACAACAAGCATTATATTGAATATTCTTTTCACTTGGGAGATCATGAAACCAACTACACACTACACCTAGTTGAGATTACTGGCAATGTCCCCAACGCACTCCCAGAGCACAAAGATTTGATGTTTTCTACTTGGGATCACAAAGCAAAAGGACACTCGAACTGTCCAGAAAGTTATTCAGGTATCCTTTTCCTAATATCAATATTTTATTTTCTTATCTTCAAAATATCTTCTCAAAGTATTAGCTAATATCTTTCAATGTCAACTCTTTAAAATCTGAATCCAAAATCAGCATTTCTCTACAGGTAAACATCTCTTCATATAGTGTTAATCTGATTCTAATACAACTATGTATTTTACCTCTAATCTTCCTTAGATGTTTCATTTTTGCTAGGGTTTATGAGACTAATATAGATTATTTAAAAGTGAAATACATGCATACAACACTGTCATATTTATAAGAACCAAAGAGACATTCATGGGAAATATAATAACAGTAACCACAAATGAGTTTGCATCCATTAAATTGCATATCTATCTTTTTTAGGAGGCTGGTGGTGCCACGATGTATGTGGGGAAAACAATCTAAATGGTAAATATAACAAGCAAAAAGCAAAAACTAAGCAGGAGAGAAGAGGAATATGCTGGAAGTCTCAAAATGGAAGGTTATACTCTATCAAATCAACCAAAATGTTGATCCATCCAACAGATTCAGGAAGTTCTGAATTAACTGAGGCAAATTAAAAAGTCAATAAATTAAATATTAAACTCACCCCCAAATTACTGTGGTTTAATAACCTGGTATTAAATCTCTAATAGAAGGCTTCAAAAATAAACTCTTTATATTAAAGTCACTACCAACTTAATATTAAACGTAACACATCACCTCAAAGAACACCATTTACCTTTTGCAATTAAAATTATGATGTTACTTATTCATATACTTTATGATATGCAAATCAATTTTAGATGGTCACAATCTGTATTTTAACCAATGGGTGAATTTTTAAATAACTTTTTTAAATCAAAAACTTAGAAAGAGACTTTTTATTTTTAAAGTCATCATGTGGGCTAATTTCATAACTTCCCCAGTTTAAAAACTTTTTTCTGGTTAATATTCTAAACTTGAATAAATATAAAGGACTGATAATTATATAATTCTTAAATGCTGTAATACCAATTTCAAAACTAAAATTCAGTCAGTTCAGAGTACATGTGACAATCTGTAATATAAACTGCTAAACTGATGCTTCATTTTGCTACAAAATAATTTGGAGTAAATGGATGATTTATTTATGAAGCTAAATGAAGTGGAATGGAATACTGTATTGAAATAGGTTCACAGTCTTAAACAAGTACAGTAGATCATGATTACTAAGTCATATTGACTTCAAATATCTATCAGCTATCGCTGTAACTCATGAGTTAACTTATCTATAATGTATACATGTTATATATTTTAACACAATATTATGAAAACAAATAATTTTAAAGGGATCTTGTCAGACTACAGTAAGAATGAGTGTACTTGTGGCATCAAGTTAAAGTTTAATAATTTATTCCCCTGGGATGTGGTGTGAGTCTAATACTTATGTGTAGGCTTTCAAACAGAATTAAGAATCATAACAAGTTACTGAATGCTTAAAAAGCCTGAGAGGTGTTTATGTATGTTTCCAAATTCAATAAAGATTCAGTTCCCTAAATTATAGAAATTTAAATTCTTGTTTTTATTGACATCCAATAGAAGTGTGATTCTGTTATTTCTAATTTAAACAATTTAAATTCTAAATCCTTAAGGACTGTTATATGCAAGTCTTTTGACCATAATATCACTTATCAGTATTTATTTCTAAGTAAGTTTTTAAAGAAACTACCAAAGATAAATAAAATCTTGAATTAAATACAGTTTTTAAAGAAAACAGTGCCCAAGTTATATAGTAACTCATCATAGTCAAAACTCAGCATTATGTATTTTACATTACCCAACATATGTCATTTATTTTTAATATATAACACATGTAAATATATATGATCTATGTGGATCCTTCATAAAGATTTTGTTCCAAAAATTACAAAAGAAAAAGGCAAGAATAAGTTTTAGTTTTCAGAACCACATCCAAGCTGTCAAAATTCACTTTTTAGAGCCAGAATGCCAAAACAGCTTTTTTCCCCGAAAAAACAGGACTCTTTCAAATGCAAAGTAACACATTATTTAATATACCAATTGTTTTCTCTTTTTGTATTCTAATCTTTTATAATTCTCACACAATATGTTTTATTTTGTTCCTTTTAGGAGTACTAAGTTTTTTCTGCATTTAAAGCTCAGATTGAGAGAATTTGGGGATAGAGGATTTTTTTCTTTATGGTTCACAAACTTGTGTCCTTCTGTTCTCACTAATTTGCCAAAAGTACTCTAACTGTATCACTAATACAACTGTCAAATCTAGTGGCCTCTTAGTTCACATTCCCTTTGGTTTCTTTACTACTTATTAGTAAGATTCCTTTCTCAAATTCGACCTTCATTTTGCTTGCACAATACTACTACACTCTGGGATTATCTCTAACTTGAATCCACCTTTAAAGCTATATTCCCTCCTAGTGTTGAGCACTGTGGACCAATGTACAATATTCAATCATCTCTTCTACTCTGATCGTCAGAAATTCTTTCTACTCATGGACTCATCTGTTTTCCATGAATTAAGTTCCCAAATCTACATACTATTCCCAAATTTTTCTCCAGTTCCCCTTCTTCCATTGCCTACCTTTCATCTCTCCTTTTGATATCCTATAGCATCCTCAAATTCAACTTATCAAATAACAAATTCATCAATACCTTACTGCTTCTGCTGGTCCTTTCTCCCTTTCACCTTACCACGATCTCCTTTTTCTTTACATTCATTAATGACACTACCATGCTTCCAGGCATAAAAGCTTGGAACCTGAGAGATACCTCTGGCATTTCAATTAACTTTGTAAACCACCCTTCCTATACCATAAGCCACTAAGTTCAATAAAATCTTCTTTTCAAAAGACTCTTAATCAGATACACTTTTCCATTTCTACTGCCAAAAACCTACCAAGCACTGCCTTTAACCTGAGTCTCAAATTATCTAAACAGTCTCCTGCCTGGCCCCCTAATTTTATGTCTATCTCCCTTGAATCTTTCCAAAACAATACCATACTTTGCTCTCTGTCATTCAAATTTGTCTAATAAAAGAGTATAACAACTGAGCACAATGAAAATATACCCTTACAGGTCCTGGTGATAAAGGATGAAATGGCTTGATATAAGCACAAATTTCTTCTAGAATCCTATTAGGATTTTATTTTAAATCTCAAAATCTTATCTTAAAATCGCATGTGAATTGCGTTTTCTACTTCATAAATCTACATTATATAAAAATAGTTACTTCCTCCTGAAAACTTCTAAAAAGTGATGTTCCTGGAAGAAGTGTCAAGTTTATCCTGTGGACTTGCATATCCCATTTAGCTGTGTCCTCACAAGAATGTGTAACCCAATTAGAAGAGCATAAACCCTCAGATCTAATGAAAATCATCTACTTTTAAACATCTCCTGTATACTTTCCTAATGCCATTCCATTTACCTAGAATGCCTCCCATTACCTTTCTGCTTGGCTAGGTCCTATTTATACTTCAAGGAAGCACAAATAATCTCACTTCTTCCACAAATATCCCACAAATGGAGGCCCTTCCTCCGAAACTTTGCAGCACTACTGTCTGTATCCCTTCAACTGGCACTTAACAAGTAAAGAAAAGATAGAAAACAAATCTGGAAAATCGTAACAATAAAAATAGTGAAAAATAGCAATAAAACCCCAAGAGCATCAAAGATAGTCAGACTACTTGTTTTTAGTGAACTGCAAAACACCTATACCAAGCCTCTATTCTGAACGAGTGTGAATTTTACTGAGACCAAGTATACACATTTCCTATGGCAGTATTATCTATTTACACACCATCATCCTAGAATCAGCATGTTCATGATTGTATCTTTTCTTCCTAATACCATAACTCATGGAAATCAATTAACTCATTCATTAATCAAAAGTGTATTCATTAATCAATAATATTCAATTTAAAATGTATTCATCAATCAGTATATATTGAGTATCTACTCTTTACCTCCTTATAAAACCTATTCCAAATACATATATTGTTACATATTCCACATTCTCTTATAGGATAATCAAACATCCTTTTGTTTTTTCCCATAACTAACAACCACAAGTACTGCACTTATGTATCTACTAAGTAATCATCCAACACAGCAGTTTCGAAGATTGAAAAGAAAGTGACCAAGTGTTGGCCATTTTATCAAAGTCCAAAGTGTTCTCATGGCAAATTAAACAGGGCAAAGTTACTCAACTGGTGTGAAATATGCAGTTCAAGGTCATGAAAGTAGGATTAACACTCTCTCTAATGAGGTTTCAGTGACATTTTAGAAAATACAAAAATCAAGGATTCCATCTCAAATATACACTGTTTTTTCTAAATTCATGTTTAATCCCAGGAGCAATCATACATCTAACAAAATGATTAGGTTTATTTGAAAAAGCAATAACCTACAACCTTAAAGACGTAAGGCTCTAACTGTTTATCTTCAAATAACCACCTAAGTCTCAATTTCCACATCCCATATGTGAGAATAGTAATAAACTTGCCAAATCTACTTCATGGAGTTGTAATTACCAGGTAAGACACTGTATGTGAATGGTTTTATGAACTATTAAGTTCTAAATAAATGTATATACTTGTAAAAACTAGATCTCAGGTATTAGTCTTAACATCTCTTTAAGTAAGTACTCTGTACAAATACTTCTTAACTGAAAATACTCTAATTCTTAGGCTAGGAGAGCAAAACGGCTCTCCACACACTCTGCTGCTTCTGGGATTTTACTCCTTTCCTCGGAGTCTGAGGTAACACTCGATCACATTCAAGCCCTCAGCTAAAAACTCCTAAGTGGCTACGTTAAACTGTTAGAAAACAGAGCTTCCAACTCAAGAATTTCTGTAGTTAAAATAAACTAGGACCAATTAGACAGGATAAAAGCTTGAATGTCATATTTAGGGCAAAACCACAACAGTGGAGTATGGCAATAACATCTATAAAAACTAAAAATAAAAACAAAGACCAATACTCTCTAAAGAAGGGAACCAAAAACTTGAATGGAAAAAAAATACTCAATTTTCACTAAAATTTACACTTCCTTAAATTCTGAATGTAGGAAACTAACCATGCTAGTAATATATGAGACTTTATCATTAAAAGAAATCATACATAACTGTGTATAACAACTACTGTAGATATTTCAAAACACTGTTAATGCTTAATATTACTTAGAAAATATGGTAGTTTTTAGACCTATGGTTACATCTTGTTATTTAATTCATTAATAAAGAAACATATATCACAACTTAAAATACTGATAACTGTAATTTAATGTAACTTATTTCCTTTGTTATCCTATGTATTTCATTTTATGCATTAAAAAAGATTATTCCCAAAAAGAGACTCCCAGGATTTACAAAACTGCCACAGGGTATTAAGAACCCCAACTCTAAAGGGAGAACTACCATCATATGATAATCTAGTTTAAGAAACATGAATTACATGGCTCTCAGGTCATAATATAAGTAGTACAGTCTTCCCTTAGTATCTATGGGGGCTTGATTCAGGACCATTAAGGATACCAAAATCCAGAGATGCTCAAGTACCTTATATAAAACAGCACAGGATTTGCACATCCTCCCACATACTCTAAGTCATCTCTAGATTACTTATAATACCTAATGCAATGTAAACACCACGTGAATTGTTGCCAGGACACAGCAAATTCAAGTTCTGCTTTTGTGGATGTTTCTGGAATTTACTTTTCCCAAGTATTTTCGACCTGCAGTTGGTTGAATATGCAGATACGGAACCCGCTAATACGAAGGGCCAACTATATACACTTACTTTTGAATAACCAAGCTATTCCTAGAAACAAAATTTTAGGAAAATTCAATCACCATACAATAAGCTTATTAAACTACTCGGAAGAAAACTGATACAGGGTAAGATTATAAAGCGATCATAAAAAAAATTAGCCACAATAACATCTGAAGTGCTTAAGTCCTTATCTGTTAGAAATAAATACTAAAGGATTGACTAGTGAAATGACACGATGATGAGGCTTCACTTTAAAGTACTACAAGGAAAAAAGGGACAGGGTACAGACGAAGCAGGAATGACAATGTAAGTTAACTGTACTGTTCTATTTTCTTTTGTGTATGTTTGTAATTTTCTATTATAAGAAGTTTAAAACTATATTCAGATTAATTCACAGGACTATTTTACTGAGGATTTATTTACTTTTACTGAGGATTTTTAAGAGATGTATGGGGCAAACTCCTAACTTCTAACTAAGATCCAGATCAAAATGAACCACATCTTTTCATTTTGTTTCTCACAGTATCACCAGGTCTGAATCACTGCATTGATTCCTGTATTCTTAGTAACACCATATTTGCTGGATATAGGGTTTCTAAAATTGGAAGAAAAACAAAGATGTGAAAGTTCAACAGGTGATTACAACTAAGGCTACTTTTGGGAAAGAGGCTAAATCTTAACAGTCTCACTAAGAATAGCATGTGCTCTATGACATATCTCTTAAAAACTGGATGTCAATAAAACAGACAATAAAACACAAATATTTGCTCAATTAGATGTACCATGACCTTTATAACTCAGGTGCAACAGTGGTTATCAAGTAACAATTGGGAACATGAGTAACATTACACCCAATCTACTACTTTTCAGATGATTTCATATATTCAATAAAAAAATTTTTTACAGAGTAAGGAAGAGCTCTTTATTTGATTATCTTAATGTAACAACTGCACTAGAATTTTTTTCTATGATACCATGATAGCGTAAGTATTTCCTTAATAAAGCAAGCATTTGATATAAATTATCTCCACTTATTTGGCAAAATAAGAAATATGTCATTCATTTCCAAACTGCTAGAAACTACCATGTATCTACATTCTCATTTCCCCCATAGAAGATTTGAATAGACCAGTTCCCTTCTGGTTTAACACTTTACAAGAATAAGTGAACAACCACATGTGGTGGAAAAAAAAAAAAAAAGACTTCATTTAAATGTGAAAATCTTTAACTTTAGGTATAGCTTAATAATATTTTTTTAAAAACATCTTTGAGAAGTCTCAATAACATCTTTAAAAGCACATTTTCATTTAAAAAATAAAAATTAAGCTAAAAATATATTTTTTACATATATCTCCTTTTAGACAGCTTTTTCTAAATTGTTTGATAATAACTATAAAATCTGGAAGCAGTAGGTGTTAAGTAACAGGAAATCTGTCACTTTCAGAATACAGTTCTTTTTCCTAGTTTCTCACCTGTTAAATGTTTGCCTCAATAATGTGCATTCTCCTCTATTCAGACAATTTATCTTTTAAACGTTTTTACTTGAGACCCTTTAAAATATACTTAAGTTTAGTACTAAAAATAAATACAATGTGCAAATATTTTCTTAAAACTCACACTAAAAATGCTTAAATTTGTGGTTTTTTCAGATACAAATCTGAACCCTATGGAATGTCAGCTTTGTCATCTATAAAACACGGATAATTATACTGGTTCTGTGCAGGCTGTTGTACACAGTTAATGAGATAATGGCGATATGTAAACTAAAAAGAGTCTTACTGTCTATTTTCTTTATTAAACATTATTCACTGGAAAATGTACACATACAGATTGTATTAGATTCCTGTACAAGATAGTAGGCAGAATTGATCTCTAAATTGTTCAATACAAACCTTGGATTATATAATCACTTCTTTATTCCATGTCCTTTTAAGCAGTTTTATATATATATATATATATATATATATATATATATATATACACATATATATGTAAAATTTATAGAATATCTGTATCACCTGTTTGTTTTAAAAGCACCATATATTTTCTTTGGCCTATCTTCCAGGAATTTTACTCATGTTAAGTGCCATTGCTAATGCAATGCTTTGTGCTCTGTACCCTCACAAGAAAAGATAGGTATTATCATCTCACATTTTATTAATAAAACTTGAGTGCCAATAAATTAAGTAACTTGTTCTATGATACCAAATAGTAAACATTGAAGTCAGAAATCACACCCATATCTGAATGACTTTAAATTCCATTCTCATATGACTGTACAGTTTCTTATTTCTTAATTCATTGAATAAATATTTACTGTGTGCTCTCCATGTGCTAGCACACTATTCCAGATGCTAGAGATAAAGTGGTGAACAAAACAGACAAGTCCCTGCCCTTTACAGTAATTACATTCTAATAAGAGAAAAAAACGATCATATAACTACATAGTGTAACACCAGATAATGATAAGTGCAAGGAAGGGTAAAGAGCTGGAGGAAGGAAGCAGCAGATCCTTTCAGTTAGGGTGATGAGAGTGACCTTTAAGCAGATATATGTCTGAATAAGGAGTCAAGTCATGTAACAATCTGGGGAAAAAACATGACAGGCAAAGAGAAGAAAAAATTTAAAAAATCTTAGGCAGAATTTTGTTTGTTCAAAGATAAATAAAAAGGCCATTGAAGCTAAAATGAAATGAGCAAGGCAGAGAATAGGTGGATATGAAGTTAGAGAAAGGCAGGAGCCAGATCATGTAGAATCTTATAGATTATTATAAAAAATTCATTTGTAACAAATTATGGTTACCAAAAGGGAAAGAGCGGAGGAAGGATAAATCAGGAGTTGGGGATTAACAGATACACACTACTACATATAAAATAGATAAACAACAAGGACCTACTGTATAGCACAGGAAACTACATTTAATTTCTTGTAATAACATATAATGGAAAAGAATAATATATATATGTATGTATATGTATAACTGAATTACTTTGCTGCACACCTGAAACTAACATTGTAAATCAACTACACTTCAGTAAAACACAAAATCAAAAAAAAAATTCATTATTTTTCTGCTTGTAATGGACACCACTAGGGGTTTTAGACAGAGGAATAAATGATCTGATTTGTATCTTTTAAAAATCTCTCTGGCTACAACGTTGAGAACTAACTGAACAAGGGTAGAGATAAAATGATCAAATTTAAAAAGGTACAGCAAAATTCCAGATCAGTAGCTATCTAATATTCTACCCTCTAGTCCCATGTGACTACAGACCATTTGAAATGTGGCTCATCTGAATTGAAATATGGTTTAAGTGTAAAATACACACCAGACTTTGAAGACTTTTAGTAGGAGTGAAAAAAAAAAAGTCAAAGAATTTTTTTATATTTATTTCACATTAAAAGAATAATATTTTAGATATATTGGGTTAAAACATATAATTAAAGTTAATTTCACTTGTTTCTTTTTATTTTTTTTAATGTAGCAAGTATAAAATTTTGAATTACAAACATGGTTCCCATTATATTTCTATCTGACAGTGCTGAACTGGATGTTGACCAGAATTTTAAAGGCTGAAGAAGAAAGAAGTATTGGATTTGGGATTCATTTTGAAAGTAGAGCCTATAGAACACATTGGAGGAGAAAATGTGAATAACAAAGAGAAATCATTTCAATTCCAAAATTTTTGGTCTCAGGAACTGGGTAAATGGTGGTGAAATATACCATAAAATGGGGACGTCTAGGTAAAAACTTATGTCTCAGTTGTCTTGTTGGCTATCCCAACTGACATGTCAAGTCATGGTCTCAGCATTCACAAATAAAGGGAGCCTCACTCATAAAGAGTACATGTAAATGGCGCCCCTGGAGTTATGCAGTGTTCAGCCCAAAAAGTCTAACCAACAACTTCCTGTCAAGTTTTCTCTGAGTAATGTAGAATTACTAAATGTTGTTGGTTAGCTGTTAGAACATAGTGCAGGCACATAAATTCGATTCATGTATAATGCTAGATTCTATTAATAAGAACATTTGAGGAAATATAGTAACTAGGAGTTCAAATGTTTTAACCTAACAACCCACAATTCAAATGCTAGCTCCAACACAGTAAAAGTATAACCTTGTTATCCTTCAGTTTACTCACTTCTAAAATGAAGGTAATACCTACTTCAAGCTATGAGGATTAAATAAGCTAATGTATATAAGGTAATTAACATTATATCTGGTGCATAGTAAAACCTTAATACATTACAGCTATTAATAAAATCATGAGGTAAGAAATGGAATAAGCACAAACCTACAAAAGATTTTTTAAGTTTCATTCTACATTAGTATTAGAATATACAGTATCTTATTTCAGAATTCTCCAAAAGTAAAATGTGTTACCTGTAAGTAGTGTTTGGAACATAGACATCCCTTGCAGGAAACTCCAAAATTTCTCTGGTAGGTCTAACTCTACTGTCAGGGTAAAGCTTCACCTGAAGCAGCTCTGGAGTTAAGCAATAATGGGGGTTTTCCGGTGCAGGAGAAATGTCTATCTTTAGCTGAGCTGCATATAAAAATATATTATAAAAACAATGTAAACATAATAAATAACAACTTTACACTAAAAATACTTTTGGAAGAATTTAGATCCTATTTTTGCAAAAAGTGTGGGAAGAAACCAAAAACTGCTATCATCTCAGACCTCTAAATTATTTCATCTTACCAAGTCTCACACTTATATATTACTTATACAGACATAAATACATAAAATAATAAATGCTCACTGAATGAATGAACGGAAAGGAAGGAGAAAGCAAAAAAGACAAAAAAGAAAGAATCTAGCATAGAAACAAGCCAACATTTTGAAGACTAAATGATTTGGTTTAAACTCAATTGACTTCAAAATAGTTTCATTCCCATGGTTTACTCTGATCATAATATGAATCTGTTTCTGAATATTTACCATTTCATTTATGTTTTTTCCTCTCTAGAAAACAATTTTAAGCCACAATATTATTCATTGTTCTCATTTCAGTACTCAAATTATCAAAGGTAATCCTCCATCCAAACTGTTAGACCACAGGAGAGTAGAATAGTGACATGAAGACTGCAGGTATTGAGCACAAAAAGACACGTGGGCCAGATAAGTGAAAAAAGGAATACATAATTACAAAAACTACAACTATTAGTGATGATAATAGTTGTCTTCATGTCTGCAAAATTTCAAAATACCTGTAATAGGTCTTAGTCGCCGTAAAACAGAAGATGGCCTTCTCATGTCAGCAAGGAATTTGTACAGATCTTCATCACTTAAGCGGTCTCCTTCCTGATTTTAAAAACAGAGGAAAAAGTATTCGACAAAAAAAATGTAGTAGATCCTGCCCTTCTTCCTTCAATTTAATCAGAATGAAAAGTAAAATTAAGTTAATATAATTATGATTAAAAATAAATACACTAACACACCAAAAAACATGCTATTTTCTTCTTTCTATGCTTTCAAGTTTTATTAAAAGTTATGATATTGCTATTTTTTAATTTTATACTTCTATTTATAGCTCATTATCTATGTTTATAAGGTATTACAGGACATTCTAAAATAAAAATTGATGCAAATTAGAGGCAGATAAAAAGAAAAAAGAAAAATAAGAATATAGACATAAAACAGACATACATACATATATGATAGTCATAAATTTGTTACACTTGAATTTTTGTCTTTTCAATTTTATATCACCAAATTTCTTAAGTGCAAAATATACAGCATTAGCTGAATTTGAAAAAGGAAAGGAAGTAACAACAAAAAACTACTCTTAAGAAAAAAGACAATTATCCTGATAGTAAGAGCAGAAAGAAAACTCTGGAAAGACCTCAATCAATGGGAAAAAAGATAAACAAAAAAATCAAACCATATCTAATTAACAGAAAAATCTTAATTTAATGTAATATTTTTCTTACACTTATATAGGTAGAAGTTAATTTTATTCTTTCATTCAAGAGTCAGTCTTTAGATTTTATTAATTCAAACCTCTTGCATTTGATATCATATTATTTTTAATTCATAGTTCATACAGTGTCTTTTCATCTTACTGGTAATGAACATAATTAAAGCTACGTTATTACTGTGTGCTCACCTTGAGCCAGATCCCATTTGTTCACTACTGTATTCTAAACAGGATACAGAATTGATCTTCTTTCATCCCATTATCTTAAAAAGTAATTTAAAATTTCTAAATGGTTGGAGGTTTTTGATAATACTTTTATAACTGGTTTTTAGTTTCATGAGTTATGTTATGTTTAAAGAATCTGACTTTATGAAGTTTTTTTTCAACTAATTATTGTAAATGTTTCATCAGTTGCTAAAATATACCCTTCTGGGTGTAGAATTAATACAGCTCTTTAAATGTTCCTTATTTGAAATACAGATTATCTCTAGACTCAATTACTTCTGTCTACTTAGCCTGTTAAATTGACTATATTAGTGGTCTCCATTCTTTACACCCTGTCTATTTTCATGCCTTTTGTTGGGTAGGACATAGCTCTCTCCCTAAGGCTTAGCTATGGGACTTCTTTAGCCAGTAAGCAAACATGACACAAACACTTGAAAAACATTTATATAAGTAAGGTGGCCTTCTCTCTTGAATTTCTGCCACTGCTATAAGAACATGACCAAGGTGGCCTGCTAGAGAATAATTGAGAGACATGGAAAAGGTCCGAATCATTTCAGTTTGCCCAGCAGATGTCAGTCTAGATCAGCTGATGCCAGTCAATCACCAAACACATGAATAAGCATAGCTGACAATCATTCCTCCATTCTGCATGCTTACCGCTGTGCACTCCTGAAGCAACTAACTTCTATACATGTCAACAAACAATAGTCCTTAAAATTAATGTGTGGAGTTTTAAAATCTCCATGTATTTCTAATAATTTTGGCTTGACACATTACAAATCTGTGTACATAAACATTCCTAATTACTATATCCCAATCATGAATAGTAATCTCTCATCGATTTAAAACAAAAAATTGCCTTATGTATCTCATTTAGGAGAAACTAGTACCTTGAATTCTACTTTATTAAAATTACAATCTCTATTTTTTACTTAATATGCACTTGCTTGATATTCTAGCTATTTACTTATAAAAATCATACATGCTAACAGTTAAAAAAAATACAGAATTGTACAAGAGTCAAGTGTAAATGCTTTTCATTGTTCCTTTTGTAAGTTTTCACACTTTGTTCCAGTTACCAGTTATCAGTCTCTAACACAGTGTCCAGTACATGACGAATGCTCAACAAATATTTATTAGATAAATAGGTAGGTGGGTGGATTGATGCTCAGTACATGGTGAATGCTCAAAAAATATTTGTCAAATAAACAGGTGGGTGGATGGATGACTTGTTGATTTAAGTTTACAATACAAGTTCAATAGTAAAGCTGGCGGAAGAAATTTTTTAAAAGCTGTGGAAATAGCAGAAGTGACAGTGGCTCAAAAAAGAGAGAGAGAGAAATGTCATAGATACAAAGTTGTGTCATTGTACTAAGTAAATCTACTGCCCTGTTTCCACAGCTAAGTTTGGGCTATCACCTCACCCAAGTAACACTGTGGCCTTTTCTAGACTCTTTCTTGCATTATTATCCATAGTAAAAAGAAAGACCCTTGCCACTTCAGACACCTCACCTGCTTTATTTTCCATCTGAGTCTCACAGAGCAGCTGCCTGTGAAAGCTACTGATACATAACCGTGAGAAAGGTTTCATATAGATCGCTACCTGTCAGTTCATGACACATCCTGCCCTAAACCCTTGCCCTCTCAAATTATAAGGTGTCAGTAGGCCAGGATTTTCTCCTCTTATTTAGAATAACACCTCAGAAGGAAGGATTTTGAGATAATACTCAGCATTCTCCTTCAATCTGCTCCAAAATACACACATGGTACTCTTCTCCAGTTTGTCACACTAACACAAATTTTCTCCTGTTCTTATATGGTTCTGGTCAACTGGTTATCTCAGGTAGACTTTCAAAATTTTCTGATTTTGATTCACAGTATAAAATTCATTTTACATCAAAACCCAGTCGCACATACACACATATCCACATATCCATAGGTATGCACAAACACAAAAATTGGAGGGAAAAAAACTTCAGCAATATTTAACTTCACTAAGTGCAATGCACTATTATTTTTCTTTTCTACTGGGTTTCTTTTTTTAATGTTGTGTGTTATCTACTAAATTTCCATCACTATTAATGGATCATGACCAGCATTTGAAAACTACTGATTTGACTCATGAATTGAAGTACAGGAAACATACTTGCAAAGAACAAAATATCTTTGATCAAGAAATTTTTGGACCTATAAATTCACCTATAAAAATAATGTTGAATGTATTTCAGCACAAAAATGAACCACTAGGGCCTGAAATTTATATTCCATATTCTATGGATGTAGTACGTTAGGTCAAGAAAAAACTTGGGTGGGGAGGACAGATGAACCACACATTTACTCTAAGAAAATTCATAAATCATCAATGCTTAAGAAAGCTAAAATATTAAAATTAAGAAATAGAATATACATGTAGATGATTGATTTTGACGCATTACTAGTCAGTGTCAACATTTAAATAAATATAATGATAAAACAATATTATATTATTTTTTATTCTTATACTTTTTATTCTTAACCTTTTTAACTTCTTGAAATCACATATGTATATGTACTACGAGCACAACTGTGATTTTTCTAAAATCAAAAGAATTTTACGTACAAATAGTCCCCTAGAATTCCTACATGACACAACAATACCTGCTTAAAAAAATTTGTCACTGTGAGAGTAGCAGGTCGAAAGCTGGTCAAGTTACAAGCATCATCTCCACTTGTTGTCCTTTCAAGTGATCTTCTGCCAACAATACTAGAATTCCTTCTCTCTGACCAAGACCCTTTTCGTTCTACCAAAGAAAAAAAAATAAGACATTCATTATCATTTTATTTAAAATTTGTTTTAAAGAAGCTTTCCAAACACAGCAAAAAAATCCACTGAAGCTGAAAATTATCCCCTCAACATACTGACTATAGTAGAATAATTTCATGTCTGGAGAGATCAGTGAGAAAGCACAAAACCTGAATCCTCAGGTTCTCTTTTAAAATGGCTCCAGTGTAAAATGAGTCTCTTACCACACAGAGATTATGCATATAACCAAAAATGAGCTATGAAAAGCAGCTAGAGAGGAGCTGTGTATTTACTAGAAAATATTCATAATATAAATTTTAGTCACCATATAATAATGGTCTCCCAGCCTCAGTACTTGAGTTTGAAACAAAATTTAAGATAACTTGCATTCAAAGTCTTTGCTGTCATTCAAAACCAATACAGCAACTATGCTGAAAATCAACCAGGAAATAGAAAAGAAGCAAAACTATAAACAAACTAGACCTAACAGGCATCTACAGTACACTCCACTAAGCAAAAGCAGAATATACATTCTTCTCAAGCATACGTAAGAAATTCTAATTTATCTTTAAACTATATACTAAGCTATAAAACAAAATACAATAAATTCAAAGGGACTGAAATCATATAAAATATGTTTTCCAAGAAAAGTTGAATTAAACTATAAGTCAATTACAGAAGAAAATTTGGGAAATTCATAAACATGTGAATATTAAACAGCAGACTTCTGACTAACTGATGGAGCAAAGAGGAAATAACAAGGGAAATTAAAAAACATCAAAGATACAGGAAAACGAAAGTACAAAATACCCAGACATATGAGATATCACTAAAGAAGTGCTCAGAGGGAAATTTTTAGCTGTAAATGCCTATATTAAAAAAGAAGATCTCAAACAAGTAACTTAAACTTACAACTTCAGAAACTAGAAAAAGAAGGGAAAATTAATCTGAAATAGGCATTTAGAAAGGTATACCAAAAAAGACAACACTTGAGCAGAAATAAATGAAGTAAAAACTAGAAAAACAATAGAAGAAAACTCAAGAAAACCAAAAACTTATTTTTCAAAAAGATGAAAATTTTAAAACTTTAGCTAAACTAATGAAGAAAAGAAATACATAGAAAGGACTCAAATTACTCAAGTCAGGAATGAAACAGGGGACATCACTACAGACCTTAGAGAGAAAAAAGGATTATACTGCACTACTATGAATAACTGTAAGTCAACAGTCAGATTAAATAACAATTTAGGTGAAATGAATATATTTCTAGAAAGATACACACTATCAAAACTGACTGAGGGTGAAAGAGAAAATATGAATAGATCTAAAATAAGAGATCTAATTAGTAATAAAAATATTTACCACAAAGACAAAATCAAGCCAAGATGGCTTCACTAGTGAATTCTCCCAAACTCTCAATGAAGAATGAATACCAATTGCTCACAAACTCTTCCAAAAAGCAGAAGGAAGAATTCACAACTCATTTCTATGAGGCCAGTATTACCCTGACACCAAACCAGATAGAGATATCTTAAGAAAGAAAAACTACAGACCAGTATCCCTTAGGAAAACAGAAGCAAAAATAATAAACAAAATACGAGGAAATAGACTCTAACAGCATATATAAAAAATTACATATCATGACCAAGTGAGACTTCTCCCAGAAATGTAAGATTAGCTTAACATCCAAAACCAATCAATTAATGCAGTACACTATACCAAAAGACTACAGGACAAAAGCCATACAAATCATCTCAATAAAATGAAGAGAAAGCATTTTACAAAATCCAACATCCATTCATAACAAAAACACTCAGAAAGCTAGACACAGGAGGGAATTTCCTCAAGCCTACAGCAAACATCACACTGCTGAAAGACTAAATGCATTCCCTTAAGGTCAGGAACAAGATGAGGATACCCACTCTTACCACCTTTATTGAATATTGTACAGGGAGTTCTAGTGAAGATAATTAGAAAAGAAAAAGAAATAAAGGCATCCAGATTGGAAAGGAAAAAGAAAACCTATTTTTATTTGCAGATGATATGATCTTGTATATAAAAAATCCTAAAGAACCCAGAAAAGAAAAAAAATGGGAATTAATAAACATGTTCAAAAAGGTTTCAAAGCACAAGCTCAAAATTCAAAAGCCAGTTGTATTTCTATACAACAGAAATGAACACTATGAAAATGAAATTAAGAAAACAATTCCATTTAAAATAGCATCAAAAACCAATAAGATACTTGGATACATATTTAACAAGGGAAGGGCAAGACATACACTGAAAACTACAAAACATTGTTTAAAAAAAATTTTTTAAGATCTAAATAAATGGAAAAACATTCCATAGATTTGAATATTTAATATTGTTATTTGGACAATACTCTCCCAGTTGATCTACAAAATCAACGAAATTCCTTTCAAAATTCCAGCTGCCTTTGAGCAAAAATTAACGCTGTAGGAACTTTTATGAAAATGAAAGAGCCCAAAATAGTCAAAACAATCTTGGAAAACAAACTGGAGGACCCACTATTCCCAATTTCAAAACTTACTGCAAAGCCAAAATAATAGACAGTATAGTACTAGCAATAACTTAGACATATACATCAATGGAAAAGAACTGAAGAGTCCAGAAATAAACCCATTCATCTACAGTCAACTGATTTTCAAGAAGAGTGCCAAGACCATTCAATAGGGAAAGAATAGTCTTTTCAACAAATGGTGCGGGACAGCTAGATATCCACATAAAAAGAATGAAGTTGGAAACCTTATCATGTACAAAAATTAACTCAAAATAAGTTATACCCAAATATAAGAGTTGTAACTATAAAACTCTTAAGACAAAAACATACAAATAAATTTCCTCTATCTTGGATTAGGTAATGCTCTCTTAGGTACAATACCAAAAGCACAACAACAAAAGAAAAATCAGAGAAACTGAATTACATCAAAATTTAAAATTTCTGTGCTACAAACAATACCATCAAGAAGTAAAAGGACAACCCATAGACTGGGAGAAAATACCTGCAAATCCTTTATTAAATAAGGGACTTGCATCCAGAATACATAGAGAAAGAACTCTTACTACTTAATAACAAGAATACAAAAAAGCCAGTTAAAAAATGAGCATTAACTCAATAAGAAAAAAAATTCATTAAAAAATGAGCAAAGGTTATCACTGTATATTTCTCAAAATAAGATAAACAAGTAATAAATGCACACAAAATGATATTCAACATCATTAGTATCAGGGAAAGGCAAATACAAACCGCAGTGAGACACCACTTCACCTGCACTAGGATGGCTATATTCAAAGTACAGATAATAAAAGCATTGGCAAAGATGTTTAGAAACTGGAGCACTCATACGCTGCTAGTGGAATTTTTAAATGGTGCAGCCACATTGGAAAACAGTCTGGCAGTTCTTCAAAAGGTTAAACAGAATTATCGTATTACCAGTGATTTCACTTCTAGCTACATGCCCAAGAGAAATAAAACATACGTCCACACAAAAGCTTACACATGAATGTTCACTGCAGCATTATTCATAATAATCAAAAAGTTGAAACAACCTAATGTCTATCAGCTGATGAATGGATAAATAAAATACAGTATATCTATACAAGGGACTATTACTCAGCAATAAAAAGAAATGAAATACTGCTACATGCTGTAACACAGATGAATCTTAAAACATTATCCTAAGTGAAAGAAGGTAGTCACAAAAGACTACCTATTGTATAATTCTATCAATACAAAATGTCTGGCATAGGCAAATCCATTCAGACAAAACAGATTAGAGGTTGGTTAGCACTGAATTTAATGAATTAGAGAGAATAAAGAGTGACTACTAATGAGTGCAAAAGTGCACTGAATTACACACGTTAAATGGGTGAACTATATGGTATGTGAATTATATCTCAATAAACCTGTTAAAGGAAAAAAACAAAACCCTTTTAATGCCTCATTACATTGCAAAGTTTACAAGTAAAACAAGTCTACGTAAGAAAAGTGTTTAATTATACATATAGGAATATATACATATTTTTGATGGATGTACTGGGGATTGAATCCAGGACCTCGCATGCAGTCTACCACTGAGCTAATACCCTCCCCCATTATACATGTAGAAATATTTTATACAAAACACTCTTACCTCCAGTGCTTATTTCTACTTCTGTAGAATCTCTTTCCAAACTACCAGCACTGCTAACAATGTTCATTAAATGGATTGCAGTCCAAGCAAAAGGCATGCGATACTTTCCAAGTCTCTGGCAAAACTGATCAGCTTGACTTTTCAGCTTCTCCAATTTTTCCTTATTCTGCAAAATAAAACTTTATACATTATATGATTATGCTCAAAAGAAATGAATTAAAGGCTACTTCATAACATACAAGGAAAATATAAAAGTTAAGAATTCTCAGCAAAGATGGAAAAACAGTCTGTACCTTTCAGAGATCAAGTAACAGTGTATTATCTACACTACTAAACAACCTCAACCAGTTCTACAAATGTATGTAAAAGTCTTTAAAATTTCTGTTTGTGATGATCTTATGTTGGGAGAAAATGAAGGAGAGCAGTGTCAAACACGTTTACGTACTACAAGTACTATTTTATGAAAGGAAAAATAACCATGTTCTAGTCAGCATCTGCCAACTACAAAATATTCTAGGTTATGCCTTGTTAAATTTTGTATTTCTAAGAAAGATAGAAGTGGTTGGGCCATTTTGAAATAATCACTAACATATGACAACCATGACATGGGTGGGGGTCACAAACTGACCAATAATAAATAAGCCCAGAGTTGTAATAAAAGAAGCAAAAAAAAAAAAAAAAAAAAAAAGTATGACAAGAGGACGAAACCCTGGGAAAAGACTAATGACCCAAAGAGTGTGTGCTTATCTGGAAGCCATCCTGAAGCTGGCTCAGTTTTTAGGCTATCCCCGAAACAAACACTAAGATGGCTTGCAATAGTCAACCAATGGTCCAAGGGTGAAAACATACACCAAAATCTTTCACATACTCTGTCCATATAAGATGTTTGTGAGGTATACTCTGGTGATAGTGTCCTATCTTGGGACTCAGGGCTGAGAAAAGATGAAGGGATAGCTAAATTGTAGCTGTTTATTGCTGTATCTGTCAGACATCCAAAAAAGATTCTTGCTTTAAGAGTACTTAATTCTATCAGCTTATGTAAATATGTAAGGGAAGTGTGAAATAAGCTGCAATTATATACCTATAAGCTACATATTAACAGAGCAAATTTAATTTGTAAAATGATGACCTGGGGAAAGCCAGGATACTTTAACCCTAATTTGAACCAGACATCCAGGAATCAGAGAATATTATGTGCTCAGAAGTAACCATATAAGCAGAAAAGGCCCAATTCTTGATCTGAATCTCAGAAAAATAGAAAGCAAAATGTTTTTTAGATTTTGGTGACCTGTCCAGTATTCCTCAAGTACATCTCTCCTGGATGTCTGACATATTAAACCATGTGTGCAAAGATCTACAATCACCTGCCATTCTTCTTTTTTTTTTTTTTTTTGATAAACTTCATTCTTTTAGAGCAGTTTCAGGTTTATAGCAGAATTGAGCAGAAAATACACAGTTCCCACATGGCCCTCCCCACCCACACATATATACTCCCCTACCCTTAACATCCCTCGTCAGTGTGGCATATTTGGTACAATCGATGAACCAACATGAGCACATTGTTATCAACCAAAGGCCATAGTTTGCATTAGGGTTCACTCTTGACATTGTACATTCTATGAGTTTTGACAGATGCATAATGACATGTAGCCACTACTATAGTATCATACAGAGTAATTTCATTGCCCTAAAAATCCCTTGTGCTCCATCTATTCATTCCTCCCTCCCTCCCTCCCCCCAAACCCCTGGAAACCACAATCTTTGTATTGTTTCTGTAGCTGTGCCTTTTCTAGAATGTCATTTGGTTGGAATCATACAGTTTGTAGCCTTTTCAGACTGGCTTCTTTCATTTAGCAATATGTCTTTTTAAGTCTCTTCTATGTCTTTCATGGCTTGATAGATCATTTATTTTTTTTACCACAAAAAATTTTTTAAATTTACATATATGTACTGTTTGTTGTTCTAAGAATGTTTAGAGCTTTAGCTTTTTAAACTTACATAGTTATCAAAGGAATAGTCTACCACAAAATAAGAATTAACTCAAAAAGATACATACACTCTTCCATTAACAGCAACATTATTTATAGTTGCCAAGACATGGAAGCATCCCAAGTACACATCAACAGCTGAATAGACAATGGAGATGCAGCATGTATATATATATTAGTGTGTGTATGTGTATGTGTATATGTATATGTGTGTGTGTGTGGTGCGTGTGTGTGTGTGGTGTGTGTGTGTGTGTGTAACAGAATACAACTCACCCATTAAAAAGAAGGATATTTTGCCATTTGCGACCCTTCATTCACTTTTTTTCCACTTCAAAAAACCAGAATTTTACAACTGGCAGAGATATTCCCATTACATCAAAAACAACAAAACATCTAGAAATAAACTTAACCAAGGAGGTCACCTATACTCTGAAAACTGAAATGACACAAAGAAATGAAAAGATTTCTTGTACTCTTGGATTTGAAGAATTGATACTATCAAAATGGCCACACTACCCAAAGCAATCCACAGATCCAATGTAACCGCCATCAAAATGCTCGCGGCATTCCTCATAGAACTAGAACAATTCCAGAATTTATAAGGAACCACAAAAGACTCCCAACAACCAAAGCAATCTTTTGTAGGTCTCTTTTTTTTCCTCTTTCTTCTTTCTGTTCTCTTTTCTTATGGTTTGATGACTAGAGAAAGTCCTTTAACACTTGTGGTAAAGCTGGTTTGGTGGTTCTGAAATCTTTTAGCTTTTGTTTATCTGTGAAGCTGTTGATTTCTCCATCAACTCTGAATGAGAGCCTGGCTGGATAGGGTATTCTTGGTTGTAAGTTTCCCTCTTGCATCACTTTATATCGTGCCACTGCCTCCTGGCCTGTAGAGTTTCTGCTGAAAAATCAGCTGATAAACTTATGGGAGTTCCCTTGTGTGTTATTCATTGCTTTTCTCTTGCTAATTTTAATATTTTCTCCTTATCTTTAATCGTTGTCAATTTGATGACTATGTGCCTTGGTGTGTTCCTCTTTGGGCTTATTCTGTGTGGTACTCTCTGTGCTTCCAGGACCTGGGTGACTATTTCCTATACCAAGTTGGGGAAGTTTGCAGTTATTATCTCTCCAAAATTTTCTCAGGTCCTTTCTCTCTCTCTTCTCTTCCTGGAACCCCTATAATGTGAATATTAGAGTGCTTCATGTTGTCCCAGAGTTCTCTTAAATTATCCTCATTCCTTTTTATTCTTTTGTCTTTTTTCTGTTCTGAAGTAGTGATTTCCATTAATCTGTCTTTTAGCTCACTGATCCATTCTTCTGCCTCATTTAGTCTATTCTTGGTTCCTTCTAGTGTATTGTTCATTTCAGTGATTTTATTCTTCAACTCTGTTTGGGTATTCTTTGTATTTCCCAACTCTTTGCTAAAAGCTTCCCTCTGTGAATCTATACTTCTCTTGAGTTCTCTGAACATCTTGGCCATCATTACTTTAAACTCTTTCTCAGATAAATTACCTCTCTCCTCATCACTTGTTGCTTCTTCTGGGATTTTATCCTGTGCCTTGGCCTGGGAGACATTCCTTTGCCGCCTCATATTGTCTATCATATTGCCGCTATCATATTGTCTACGTGTTTGTGGATTTCTTTCACAGGCTTTGGGATTATTGTTTTCTTATTTCTAGTATCTGCACCTGGTGGATAAGGCTGGACTAGAGGCTTATGCAGGTTTCCTGGCAGGAGGAGCCAATGCCTGCCCACTGATGGGTGAAGCTTGGTCCTGGACCTCTGGTGGGTAGGGCTGTGTCTAGAGGCCTTTGTGGCTTAAGAAGTCTGCTGATGGATGTGGCTGTGTTCCCACCCTGTATGTTGTTTGGCCTAAGGCTTCCCTACAGGCTGTTGGGTGGGGCTAGGTCTTGGTGTTAATGATCCAATAAAGATGTCAACCTCCAGGAAAGCTCATGTAGATTAACACTCCTGGAATGTCCGTCATCAGCTTTTATGTCCCCTGAGTGAGCTGCAGCCGCCCCCCTACGTCCCCAGGAGACCCTCCAAATCCAGCAGGCAGGTCTGGCCCAGGTTCCTACGAAATTGCTGCCTCTGCCCTTGGACCTGGTGCATGTGAGTTTCTGTGTACGCTTCTCAAGCAAATGGAGTCTCCATTTCCCCCAGTCCCGTGGGGCTCCTGGAGCCAAGCCCCCGTGGCCTTCAAAACCAAATGTCCGGGGGTCTCCTTCTCTTCCCAATGCCAGGACCTGAGCTGGGGAGCCTGACGTGGGCTTAGAGCTCTCACTCCTGTGGGAGGGCCTTTGTGACTTAACAAATCTTCAGCTTGTGGGTAGCCCACCTGGGAAGTATGGGGCCCAATTATATTGCAAGCACGCCCTTCCTACCATCCTGCTGTGGTTTTCCTCTTTGTTTCCAGTGGCAGAAGATCTTTTTTGCTAGGTTCCAGGCTTCCTTCAATGGTTGTTTAGCAGTCAGTTGTGGTTTCATTGCAGATGTGAGGAGAGGCAAGCTCGTGGTCCTACCACTCCGCCATTTTGACTGGAACTCTCTCACCTGCCATTCTTATAGCTAACTCAGGGTATCTGGAATTTGGTACCAACTGTTTCTTCACGAATTATTTTTGCTTTATAAGTTTATATAAATTCTAAAAATTAGTCATCTGATAGCAAAAATGGAAGTTATATTGTCAATCTTAATCATATTTCTTAATTATCTGCAGCAAGACAGAGGCCCAGAATATTTGTGTTTTGCTAGGAAAAATTCTATCAATATTACTATTTTGTAAATACAGGAAATTTTTTATTATTTAGGAATTAAACTGATTAACTTCATTTTCTCTAAGAAAAAAAATTTCAAGAATCAATTAGTTTGGGGGTGAGGGAGATTTTAAAGGAATAGCATAGCACGTGACTCAAGTTAAGTGATAATGGAAAAAAAAAGAAAGAAAATGGGGAAGCCAACAGAAAAATGAATTAGTAAAATTCTTTAATATGCTCCATATAGTATCCTCCCAAATTATAATTTTTGAGATTAAAGGTTGTTTAGGGTTGGGTTCGGAGATTTGAGGGGAATGGGGACTGACTGCTAATGACTGTGAAAGTGGGAGAAATAAGAGACATGACATTCTACCTTGGTGGCATCTGCTTCTTTGAAAATCATATATGGTTCTGCACACTCTCCAATGTCTCCTTGCTGTAGCACTTTTTCTAGCTGTCAAAGGCAAAAAAGTAAAGATTAATTAAGCTTAAAAATAAAAGTAATCAGCCTGGAAGGCAAGAATGGTTCAGCATAAAAAAAAACAATCAACATAATACAACACATTAGCAGAATAACATAAAAAAACCACATGATCATCTCAACTGATGTAGAAAAAGAACTGGAGAATTCAACATCTCTTCATGATTTAAAAAAAAAAAGAAGCTCAACAAACTTGGAAAAGAAGAAAGCTACCTCAAATAATAAAGACCATATATGAAAAGCCCACAGCTAACATTATATTCAATGCTGAATGAATGACTGAATGATTTGACTGAATGAAGGACTGAGAGCTTCTCCTCTAGGATTAGGAACAAGATAAGGATGATCATTTTTGACAATTCTATTCAACATAGTACTGGAAGTCTGAGCCAGAGCAATTAGACAAGAAAAAAAACCAAAAAACATCCAAATAGAAAAAGAAGAAGTAAAATTATCTCTGTACACAGATAACACAATCTTTTATATAGAAAACCCTAACATTCCACAAAAAAAACTGTTAAAACTAATAAATTCAGTAAGGCTGCGGGATATAAAATCAACACACAAAAAATCAGTTGCATTTCTATACCCTAACAATGAGCAATTCAAAAAGGAAATTAAGAAAATAATCCCATTTACAACAACATCATAAAGAATAAAATACTGAGTAATTAACCAAAAAGGTAAAAGACTTATAATCTGAAAACTATAAATACCTAAATGATTTTCAACAAGAATGCCAAGACCATTAAATGGGGAAAGAACACCTTTTTCAATAAATACTGTTAAAAAAAAAAAACCTGAAGATCCAAACGCAAAAGAATAAAGTCAGACCCTTATGTTACATTATATACAAAAATTAACTGAAAATTGATCAAACACCTAAACATAAACCTAAAACTATAAAACTCTTAGAAGAAAAAATAGAGGAAAGGCTTCATGACATTGGATTTGGTAATGTTTCCATGGATTTGACCCAAAAAAGCACACGCAGCAAAAGTAAAACTAGTTAAATCAGATTGTATCAAAACTTCACACTTTTGTACATGACAGGACACAATCAGCAGGGTAAAAAGGCAATTCACAGAATGAGAAAATATCTGAAAATCATGTATCTGATACGGAGTTAATATCCAAAATACATAAAGAAATCCTACAACTTAACAAAGCAACAAATTTGATTTTTAAATGGGCAAAGGACTTGAACAGACATTTCTCCAAAGAAAACATACAAATGTCTAAGAAACATACAAAAAGATGCTCAACAACACTAATCATTAGGGAAATGCAAATCAAAACCACAAAGATATACTACCTAACACTCATCAGGATGGCCATTATCAAAAATATAATAATAACAAGTATTGGCAAGGATATGGAAAACTGGAACCTCTGTATGCTTTTGGTGGGAATGTAAAATGGCACACTGCTATGGAAAATAGTACAGAGGTTCCTCAAAAATTTAAAAATATAATCATATAATTCAGGAAATCTATTTCTGGATATATATTCAATAGAATAATCCATTTCTGGGTATATATTCAGGGACTCTAACAGATATTTGTATACCCATGTTCATAGTAGCATTATTCACAGTAGCCAAAAGGTAGAAGCAACAAATGCCCATCAAGAAATGAGTAAACAAAACATAGTGTGTATGTGTGTACACACACAATGGAATATTATTTAGCCTTAAAAAATGAGAATGGACAAACTGTGATATATTCATATAATAGGATAATATACCAAATGAAAAACAACTACTGCTACATGTCAAAATGATGAATCATACAATCATAATTCTTCAGAATGGCAGATACAAGAATGTATATCCTATGATTTCTTTCCTATGACATGCAAAAAGAGGCTAAACTAGTTTATGGTGATCAAAGTCAGTGTAGTAGGAAGAGGCACAAAGAAGGTTGTGGGTAATGTTCCATACCTTGATCTGGATGTTGGTTATATTACCGAGTTAGGTATATGCAAAAATTAAAGAAGGTGTACACCTTGTGCATGTTACTAACTACAAATAAAAGTTTACAAAGAAAAGATAATCACATATATACCAGTAACAAATGAAATCAAGTTCCTATATATAATTTAAAATGAAAAATATTTAGTATCATTTATAAAAGGGTCAAAAGTATCAAATTATGAGGAAGATATAAGAGAAAAAGACCTAAAAACATGGAGGGATATACTGTGTTCATTGACTAGAATATGCAGCAGTTTAAAGATGTCAACTTTCCCAAACTGATCAGTATATTTAATGCAATCTCAGTCAACATGTCAGCAAGACCCTTCTTGAGAGAGAGTATGCCTGCAGTGGAGAAGGACTAACAAGTAAAAATTTCACAAAAATGTAAACAGTCAATAACATCAAAGCCAATCTTGAAAAATAAAGTTAGAAAAAAATACACTATATTTTACAAACTACAATGATTAAAGCAATGTAGTACTGGTGTCAATTAAAGACAAATAGACCTGCAACCAAAAAAGAAGGGGAAACCTCATACATATGAGCACTTGATTTATGACACAGGATACTCTGCAAGAGCAGCAGGAGGAAAAACAGTCTTTTAAATCAATAGTGCCTGGTCGTTTGGTTATTCAGTATTCAGGGGGGATTGATCATCTGACATCACCCCAAACTTGTATGTGTAAGGTGAAACAATTACTCTTACAAGGAATCACTTAAGAGAATGTGTTTTGAACATAAAAGAAGCAAAAATTTCATACACAGAACACAAAATACCATAGCCATAAAGAAAATGGTTGATAAATTAGACAACATGTAAACTATAAACTTCAGTTCATCAAAGGACAGCAGTCTGTGAGAAAGCAAGCACAGAGTGGCAAAAAATGTGAATACAAATAACCAACAACAAAATAACATCCAGAATATATTAAGAATTCCTACAAATCAATAATAAAAAAGCTAAAATAACCCAATAAAAATATGGGCAAATGATTTCACCAGGCATCTCATAAAGAGAATATCCAATGACCAGTAAGTGTATAAAGATGGTTAAACCATTACTAGTCAGGGGAAATGCAAACTAAAACCACAGTGAATACCAGAATGGCTACAATTAAGAAGACTGACAAATACCGGTGTTGTTAAGAGTGGAAAATGGTTGACTCATTCTGGGAATCTGATATATGTATTTAGGCTAAACATGCATCTACCCTATTATCCATCAATATCAAACACAAACAAGTGTATATACTCAGATACCAAAAGACTTGTTAAAGAATGTGCACAGAGCTTTATTTATAATAAGCAATTGAAAACGAGGTGTACACTAGGGGGAAAAAAACTATGGTCTATTAAGGCCTATCCTTTATCTAAGCAGAATAAATAAAATATGTTAAAATCAGACAATGGAGTACAACTTGATAATAAAAATGAAAGAACAAACTACTGTTATACATACCAATATAGAGGACTCTCACAGAAATTATATTGAGTGAAACAAGCCAGGCACAAAAGATTGCCTACCGTATGATTCTGTTCATATGAAATTCAAAAAGAGGAACAGCTAAACGATGGTGATTTAAGTTGGAATACTCGTTATCTGGTGGAAGAGACAGGGTGGTGACTAGAAAGACGAACAAATGAACTCTCCAGGGTGATGGAGTGATGGAAATACTATTCGGCTTGAGCTCAGTAATGATTACATAGATGAATACATACGTAAGAATTCACCAAGCTGTTTACCCATTTGTATACTATATAGATCTCATTATATGTATCTTATATCCAATTTTTTATAACACTGATAAATACCAAGTGTGACTAACAAACTCTTATTCAGTTCTGGTGGAAATGCAACTATCACAGATACTCTGGAAACCTATATGGCAGCATCTACCAAAGCTGACATACAAGTATCTTATGATTCAGCAATTCTACTCTCAGGAATATACTAAATAGAAATCAGTACATATATCTATACTCATGGAATGCAAATATTTACAAAATTGCTGATACAAGTTACAAAACTGAATGAACCAAAACATCTATTACCAGTAAAATGGATAAAGTGTGATACATTCATATAAGGAAATACTACAAAGTCATGTAAAAGAACTTTCAAACTGCTGCATACAGTAGCACAGATTAATCACATGATCATTGTAGAGCAGAAAAAAGCAAGTAAAAATTACATGTATACTGTTGGATCCCACTAATATAGTGTTCAAAAACAAGCCAAAATTACAGGGAAAAAAAAGGAACAGTGAACAAGATGAGGCACAAGGGCAATTTCTGGGATTCTGGTAATGTTTTGTTTCTTAACCTGGGTAGGTAGTAATATAAACGTATTCATTTGGAAATAGTTCATCAAACTATGTATTTCTGATTGGTGTGTACTTTTTATAAGTATGTCATACTTCAATAAAAAATTAATTAAAATAATCCTTAAGTAAACTTAATTATCATTACCTTATTGTAACCCAAGTTTTTGTTTGTCTATTTGTGGGTTTCTTCCAAGGTGCTTTGTTTTTTGGTTCCCTACACAGAAGCTTAGGTAAACAATAATCCAAACATAATGGTATCACCCCTTCATATATTTACCAGAAAGTAACCATGCTAACAAACCAGGCACAAAAGTGAGCAAGGAATTAGTAATTCTAGATGAGTCAGAATCTCAGTATCGCAGACAGTGACAGATTACACTAACAGTCCCAACTCTTCACCCTCCCTTTACCCCTCTCAGGCTATATGACATTGCCAATTCCTTCAAATAAAGAGGACAAGTACATATCACAGTTCCTTGAGCTTATGTTCTGTCATGTGACCTGTTTGGCCAAAAAAATGTTAGCTGCTGTGATGTGACCATAGGCTACAAAAATGCCTGTGCAACTGGGTATGCTCTTCGGCACTTCTGCAATCACCGTGAGAACATGCCAGTCTAGCCGGCTAGAAGAGAGACATACAAAGAAGCTAAGCCAATCTACAGATATCTGGAAGGAGCACAGCCACCTAACAGAGTATAGCCTAGATCAGCTGACCACCAGACAACTCAGATGCATGAACTACAAAATGTTTATTGTCGTATGTCCCTGGGATTTTGCCTTTTTATTCTTGTAGAGCTATAACAAATACACAAGTCAAAGGGATTTTTCCTCTCAAAAAACAAAACATCCTGTTGACTACGACTTAAGAAAACCTCATAAATACATTTTCTTTAAAATTTTTTTTAACATTTTAACTTCTTGATATTTTTGAAATTATAGAAAAATCTTTTCATATGTATTTGCAAACATTTATGTGTGTATAGGTGTGTGTGTATATATTTTACACAGCTGAGATCATATAGTATAATTTCATTTTCAAGCAGCCAGTATACCAATCATCATCTCTATCTTTCCAGCTTATTCCCTCAAGTATGTTTTATTTTATGAAAACTTACTATTTTCCCATGTAAAATAAATCTGCAAAATACATTTATCAATTGTATTAATAGCTGGAACTTTACTCTTCAGTGAGTTTCTGAAGACCACAGCTGCTAAATCTTTGCTTGTAGGACTGTTCATTGTAACTAAGATTTATTTTAACCTGAATTCATAGGAATGTTTCCACAAATTAGGACATTATTCCTGTGGGTAAATAAAATTCATTTCATGACAATCCACTTTATAACCTTATTATAAAATTCATTACCTTTTAATAATAATTTTATATAAATAAAGATAAAATGATTAAGGAATATATTTTAGGCTACTCTCAAGTCAAGGTCAAGTTCAAGTAAATTAGTCTTAAGTTACCCTACGCTAAGTATCTTAGTAATATTCAGACTTTAGAATTTGTAATCTTTATTCTTAATTAGCTGGCAGTCAAATCATAATGCTGCATGATCTCAGGGACTGGGATTTTAGTATTTATGTAATTTAGGAACTGAGTGATAAAGTAGGATAGCTCCTATGATGGTTAATTTTATATGTCAACGTGGCTAGTCTATGATACTCAGTTGTTTGATCAAACATCAGTCTAAATGTTGCTGTGAAGGTATTTTTTAGAGGTGCTTAACTTTTAAATCTGTAGACTTTGAGTAAAGCAGATTACCCTCCGTTTTGTGGATGTGCTTCATCCAGTTAGTTAAAGGCCTTAAGAACAAAGACCAATGTTTCTCAAAGAAGGAATTCTCAAGACTGCAACATAGAAATCCTGCCTGAGTTTCCAGTCTGCTGCCATGCAGAATTCATACTCAAGACTACAACATCAACTCTTACCTGAATTTCTAGCCTGTCATCCTCCCCTACACATTTAAAACTTGCCAGCTCCCACAATCACATGAACCAATTCCTTAAAATCAAAATTTAGTAGTACCTATAGTGTACATCCAAAATTATTAAGAAATATTAAGATGAAAAAATAGGTAAAGATAAAATCTTTGCCCTTGAAAAGCTTACAATATTGATAAGGATACAAGCATACAGATGCAACACAAATAAACAAACACATTTAGCATTATTCTCACCTTTATTACAAGAAAAACATCTTGCGAAGGATAAGTGATAGAAAAAATAGCTGATCTTGCCAGGGTGGTAATGGCAGCAGGTGGTACATGTGGACGTAATAATCCTTTCATCTGCTCAGAATTAAGGTCAAAATAAAAATTTTCTGAAATCTAAAAAATATATTCATATATTAAATTTAAAATCGGTGCATTTAAAAAAAAACACAAAAATCATACGTACTCAGTCTTAAAATACTTCAGATACTAGAGCATTATACTAACATACAGTTTCCCATATATTTCACTGACCAATCTTTACATGTCTAAATCAAAGCAAAAAAAAAATCTGCAATTTGGAAATATAATGCAAAAACATATTCTGAAAAACAATATCCCAAGCTCATTTGATTAGAAATGCAACCTTTTGATTAGAAATTTTACAAAGAAATTATCACTGAGATGAATTACTCCAATGAGTCTTTAAAAAATTATATAAATGATATCTCAGAAGATTTGATTTAGCAAATACAAGTCGCTGAAGTAGAGTTCTGCTATAGAAACCCATAACTGTTTACAGCAGAAGTTACTACAGGCATTTCAAGTTTCTACTACACATTAGGCTTAGGATATTGAAATGCTGTATGAAATAGTGGTCTGAAAAACTCCTAAGCGTAATAAAGATATGATGGCAAATCTAAGGGCAATATCTTAGGCAAGAATATTTAAAATATACATACATGATCTTTCAGCTAGTAAGAATTTCAAAATTATATCAATATAAATTCACTGTTACCATTATTCTAACCCTTTATACATTGTTTGCTTAAAATTATATTTTCTATTTCTTAAATTAAAAGAAAGTCGCTTCTGCTACTTGCTTTTGGAACTCTTTCAATGAAATAAAAACTAGGTCAACTTTACTACTTACAGTAAGAAAATACTTAATAAGTCTTAAATTTCTGTTTTCTCTTAAAAAATTCATGTTTAATAATTCTCAAAAATAATTACTAATTTATCTTATAAAACTACTTAAAAACAGGTTTCTGAAATCTATGATTGTAACAAAAGACTACATTCAAATTATATAGCCTCACCTTTTTCTTTTCCTTGACATCATATAAAGCCAAACTTGCAAAAATGGGTTCAATTTCAATCTCAAACCTTCAGGAAGGAAAAGGATGAAGAAGTTAACAAATAAATATAAAATACACAATGCAGAGAAATCTCTTTCCAAAAATAAATTCTCTCAATACCTTGTACTTTTCTACATTGGTGCTACACCATCTATGCTACCCTTCTTCCTGAAACACACTTTCCCATGTATATCTTTCAAAGTCTAAATCAACCATTTATGCATACTTCAAAATCTTAAAAAAAAAAAGTCTACCATGTAACAAATATAAAATCGACCCTAAGAAAAAAAGATACTTTATCTTTATATTCCCCAAGCCAGGAACAGTGTCTGATAAAATACTGTAGATCTCAGTGAATATTTTTCCAATTTTAAGACTAATTGCATAGTGAAGCAAAGAATCATCTTCACCTGTGAGCCAAAAATGCTCTAAAGCTAAGTTTCATAGGCAAGATTAAATACTTAGTTAGCATTTAAAATTATGTATAGAATGATACTTTTCAAAAGGACACAAACACAAGTATAAAATCTACTGGGATTTTGTTATATATGTACTCAAAATATTATTCCAGTAAATAAAAGTTATATAGTAAACAAAACAGATACTCACTTCAATGATAAACATTTTACAAGAAGTCTTTGACCAAAATGTTCTTTGGGCACATCAGGAACACTAAGTCGTTCTATTGGTTCTTCCTACAAATTGACAAGCAACACCAAAATGAATGCGCTTACCATATTTCAACACTTTACAATTTATTTTTTAGGAACTTATTTTATTAATCTACTACTTTTAATCTTCACAACTGAACACAGAAATGAATGGCCTATTTATCCTCTAACAGGAGTCATTAGATCATAAGTGTGATCAATTATGTTTCATTTATAAAAAGCATTGCTATGTTTTAGTTAAGTTTTGTTCTCTACATTATTATAATACTGTATACAATTCATACTCCCAAAATATGTATCTTAATAATCATTTGCTTTTTTATATCCAAATATCTATACCTCATCTGGTGATGGATGCAAAGCAAAGAGTTCCTTGTGACGGTTTGATTTCCTTTGGTCATCATTCTGACGGTCTATTTCTTCATTTGGAGTTCGATCAAGCAAATTGGGAAGCAAAGCATCAGGAAGTGAATTTTTCAAGTCAAAAATACTGCAGGCCCAGCTACCCCTTGGAGTATCGTCTATTGACATTGAACGTCTTTTAAGATCATCCTGTCATGCAAAATGTTACATATATTAATTAATGAATAAAAAATTAACTATTTTAAAATAACTTCTTATAGTCATTTAAAAATAAAAGTATTACTTGTTCATCCTGGTAGCTGTTGCCATCTGGAGCTTCATCAGATTCAAAGACCTGCTTTGGCAAACCTTTTTGCCTTTCTTTCTGTTTATCTAATGTATTAGGATTAAATCCTGTTCCCAGTTTATGATATCTATTCAAAATAAAATAGTTAAGTAAATATCAGTTTTTGAAAATTTTTAACTTTTCCATCATCATTATGTAATAAGCAACTATTCTCTGCATAATTTCTTTACATAATAAGATGTGGCAGTTTTGAGTGTATTACACATTTAATCAGAGATTTAAGAAAACTTCCATTCAAAGTTCCTTTAATCCAACTAGAAAGCAGATTGAGTTTCCAAAAGTAAATCATACTGTCCTTCTTCTCCATGCCAATCATGTGGGTATAACTTAAGTTGTACTTTCAATTCAGAGAATTGGTCAGTAAAAGGAAAAGATGGAAAGCGGGGTTAAAGAATAAAATGAGAGAGTAGAAAGTATATACTGCATTTATAACAATGCAAATTTTAAAAAGGCAAAAAACATACAGAGAATCGAAACCTTAAAATTTCAAACAGGCAAAAAACTTTCGCTGTATCTCATTATGTACAAAAGATCTTAAACAATCTAAAGCTTCAGACTCTTAAAATGAGAAATAGCAAGATCTATAGCACTATGTACATACATTCTTAATTAACATATATTGTTATATGATCTATGCAGTAGTCTAAGAATAACTCTTAGCGTAAACTTACTCCTTAACAATCCAATATCCAAGAATCTCAGACAGTAGGATCAAAGAGCAATTACTGTGCCACACCCCATACAGTCAAACTGGGCAAATTTTTAATTGGAGCAAAAAAAAATCATAATTACCAGAGGATGATATGGTTCTATCAGTCAATTTATGAAATAGTAAAGAATCACACTTGATATGAATTATTCACAACACGTCTTGTTGCTAAAGGTATTGCACAGCAGCTACATCATGTTCACATCACAACATAATCACAAAATAAAAGCATTTTTCTCTAGAAGAACTAAAATAAAAATACTCAATATAGTAATATGAAAGATATTACTCAGAAGGTGTTTTAATCTTTCATGAAATGTTTAAAGTGCCTTAATTTGTGTAAAAATGCCTGAAAAGTGACAGAGTTTGAATTCAAACACGGGTCTGTTTGCCTCTTTACACCATGTAGACTAAAAACAAATAGACAAAACTTAACAGCCAAAGACCATTACCAGTTATTAAGCTATCTTCTAGTCATTTTTCTCAATGGAAACATTTTTATTTTCCTTAAAGGACAGAATGCACTATTGCTTTTCTACATGAAAAAGTTTCTTTAATAACATTTTAGTATTACAGAACGAATCCATGTTTCTTACTGAAAACTTAAAAATACAGACTGATAAAAATAAAATCATTATATTTCTACTACTCAGAGATTATCAGTGTTGAACTAGTGTTTAGGATCTTTTCCTGGGCATATGTATAATCATAAGTATATACATATACCTAAGTATATACATACATGCATATACATATATTTGTATTTTTTAATAAAAATGAGATATAGTAAAAAAAAAAAGGGGGGGGGCTTAATTCATGAAGTTGCATATCTAAGATACTCTAATAATCCAGAATACTGTTGTGTTCTGCTTCATGTCCTAAAAAATTGATAGTATGAAATTCAAGAGACCTGAGAAGAATGACATGATTCATGATCAATACTCTTTTCTATATTATCATTCTGTTCTTCTAGTCAGTTGCTATGAGAAGGCTCTACATGATTACCCACCCAGCATCACCATTTCTATGACTTCATATCCTGGCATTCTCTCCCTCACTTACTCTGTTCCAGCCACACTGACCTCCTTAGTATTCCTTGAACATTCCTAGCTTCCAATATGGAGCCGTTGCGTGTACTGCTCTTCCCTCTGCCTAATACACTCTTCCCCCAGATATCCAGGCGGCTTATTCCCTTGCTTCCTTCAGGTCTTTGCTCTAATTCATCTCTTCAGGAAGGCCTCTTCTGATTAGTTATAAAAAGTAGAATCACCTATTTTTGGCTCTCCGTATCCCCCTTATCCTACTTTTTTTTCTCTACAAGATTTGCCTTCGCCACATGTATTACGTATTTATCTGTGTTTATTTACTGTCATTGCCCTCAACCCCAAGTAGAATGTAGGCTCCATGAGGGCAGGGAGTTAGTTTCGTTGACCGCTGTACCATCATTGATTAGCACAGTGCCTGGCAAATACCAGCCTCTTAATTAGTATGTGTTGAATCCCTTTACCCTTCTGTGCTGAATTACAGAAAAATGTTTTGGTTTCCTCTTATAACTTACTACTCCACTTTTCAGTCACATTCACTCTGCCATTAAGCTTATCTGCTGAGTTTTAACATTTTTTTTCACTGAACAAAATTTTCACTTCCAAAGATAACTAGTTGATTTTTTTATTTGGTTACCATATCTTTTCACATCTCTTTGAGGATATTAGTTACACGTATGGGTCTTGATCTATATTCTATTAACTATTTCCTAAATTGTTAGTTCTTTTATTTGTAGTTTGATAATTTTCTTTCAAGTGGTTTTCATCAAATAGTTGGCAATTCTAGGTTCTAATGCTCACTTTTTATTTTGTAAACCCATATTTGTCTGGAGATACTGTATCTGCCTACCACTGCAGATAATAAATAATATCTAGTATAAAAGAACAATATAAGCATTAGAATCTGATGCTTCTAGGTTCTACTCCTGGCTATCCCACTTTTTGATTAATGGGACCTCAAAGAAATTACTTAACCACTATGAGCCTGAGCTACCTTATCTGTTGAAACCTTAGATGAAGTGAGTGTAAAGTATCCAATAAAATGCCTAGCATATAGCAAATAACCATAAATGTTACTATCTTACCCTCTTGTCTAAATCAAGTCCGTTAACTCCATGATTAGAATTAAGTAGCAGACTCCCATGATTCTGAGGTTAATATATTTTGCAACTAATCTCTTTTTATTAGGATTTCTGATTATAACTTTCCAACATTCATGCAAAGAGGTAAAGACTTTGAGTTATGTGACAGAGGAACATAAAACTCTTTACCTCTTTGCATATATGTTCAGTAATGTCTAAAATCTGGCTACTGTAATACTTATCAAAATTGTAAGTTCATAAAAACAGCTCTTCTTTATAAAGGGTAGCCGACTGTGCTTTTATTAGGTCACACTAAAACTAAAAAGCATGTCAGCAGTATCCCCAAGAGTGACGCTTAGCACAATATTAAACGCAGTGAAATAAGACAGCAGCCATAAGGGCAAAACAATAAGCAATGGATACATCGCTGTTGCTAGTACAACTTAGCAAAGATAACTTCATGTCTCAAAAATATAATGTCATAGCAATTCTGCACTACTTCAGTCATTATATTTCCTTTAGAAAAATACAATAAGGCTAAGAAGATTCAGTATGAAGACCCTTCTTCATTATGCAAATCAGCAAAAGAAAAGTCTGACCTGATATTTCAAACACCATCCATTAGAAAAATTAATTCCATGGTAAAACAAAACATTATTTTTTTTACAAATATTTACTTGATTGGATGTACACGTCAAGGACCTGTAAATATTCAGTTAGTTGATAACGGGTAGAGACCTTTCAAACAGCTCAATCTGGAAAACTAGCTGTTAAATTTATCTTAACCATTTAAGTTTCAATAAATTGGATTCTTTTTGAGAAATACAAATTATTCATCAATACTTACTCATGATTTCTCAAAAAGAATTAAACCACAAATCATTATCATTATTAGTTATTAATGATCCATGATAATACAGAAATACTAGCCCCACGAACCTATTATTTTAAAAGGAAAGTCACTGAAAGTAGTTGCGGAACTCCTAAGGAGAAAATATCTATATGCAAGGTCCTTTTACTTTTTCAGCTCTTTTTTAAAATGAATTTTCAGGTCTCATAATTAGTATTTATCCACCTTAATCCATTTATAGATCCTACTCAGCATTTTTAAATGTTATAAACATATAACTTACTTTCTGATCACAATTGCCCAGTCTTCTGTATAACTTCTTATACAATCTCTAACATGTGGATCCATTTCACTATTTTAAAAAAGAAAATTTTTTATAATTTAGACAGGAAAGCATTGATGTTTGTGAATTTGACTGCTGCATTCTTGTTCATATAACAGGAAACAACACAACCACAAGAAATAGGATCTAAATTTAAAAATGGAATGTAGCCTTTCTATAGTTACCCAAAACCCAGAAATAGGTAAATGTCTCTTTACCTTTCTTCAGGTACAGCTGAAACAAGGGTTCTGCAGTCCCTAGGACTATAAACCACTTCAATATCATCTGGAGGGAACTCAACCAAATCCCTTAGAGGCCCAGAATCCACAGCTAAGGGATGAGTAATGAGGTAATCTTCCAAATCCACTGGATCCACTGCTTCAGTAAGGGGCACCTTTATAAAGAGGGGTGGGCATGAGAGGTGGGTAGAAAGGAAGAGGTGGATGCAAGAATTTTAAAACTTTAAGCAAAGAAAATTTATTATTTTTTTAAAATATAATATGTTTGTGACCTAGTTATTTCTAAAATGTCAACAGATATTCAGCCAGATGCACTAAAGAAACCACAAGGTGTTGGCCTCATACTCCTTTATGCTTCGGGTCATACTCTCTTTGATCTTCTTGCTTAGATTCTGCCCATAACCTTCACATAAAAACAGTAAAGATAATTAACAGTTCCATAATACTTTACAGTGACAAAATGCTCGTTGAAGGAATTCTTTTTTATAGTTTGAAAGTTTCATTGCTAAGCTTCTTAATGGTGCTTTTACTTTGTACGCTGTTGTTGATAATCCTAGTAAAAATGTATAACCACACTGCAATACATTGAAAAATGGCCCTCCAAAGGATCTCCACATCCCAATCCACGGACCTTATATGTGAAAATAAATAAACAAATAAAACATAAAATAAAAGAGTGCCTGAAGACATCATTAAGGACCTTCAAATAGGGTCATTATCCTGGATTATCTTAGTCGGTCCTAAATGTAATCATATATATCGAAGAAAGAGGGAGGTTTGGGCCACACAAAAGCCATACGGAGACACAGCAAACAGATTTGAAGATTCTGGTCTTAAAGATGGAAATGATGTGGCCACAAGCAGCCAACAGAATCTGGAAGAGGCAAGAAACTGATTTTGAAGGGAGCCTCTGAAGAGGGTGCGACCTTGCCAAAACTTTGATTTCTACCCATTGATAGTAGCTATTATTATCATCATCATTGTGTGTATTCTCACTGAAGCCTCCCCAAACTCTGTAAGTTAGAGATAATTACTATTTCAATTCTACAAGTAAAGGCAATTGTGCTCAAATAAATTAATTTCTGAAAATAAAATAGCCACAAAATGATAGAACAAAAATTTAAACTGGGTCTTTAAGCCCTAAAATTCATGGTTTTCTCTCATAAGCATTCTATCTTAGCCATTCTACCAAGTACATAATACACTATCACAATGTTCTTGATAGAGAGAAAGAAGAAATTCATCAGGGAAAGGGAAATCTTTTTCAACTACTGTTGCTGAAAAAATTATCTATATGGGGGTGGAAATGAATCTTAATCCTTATATCATAACATGTACAAAAATGAACTTGCAACGGATCACAGATATAAACAATAATGCTAAAACTATAAAGCTGATAGAAGGAGTTATAGGAGTATGTCTTCAAAATTTGGAAGTATGCAAAGGTTTCTTAAACATGACAGAAAGGGATAATCATAAAAGAAAATCTGACACATCAAAAGACAGTTAAGAACACTGTGAATGTACTAAATGCCACTGAATTGTTCATTTTTTTTAATTTAAGAATTGTTCATTTTAAAATGGTTAATTTCTAGACTGTGAATTTTACCTCAGTAAATTATTTAAGTAAATAATGAAATGCCCCCCCCAAAAAACAGCTAAGAAAATGAATAGGCAAGCCACACTAAAAGAAAATACTTACAAGATATATTTAATAAGGGACTGGCATCTAGAATACATAAAGAAGTCCTTCATCTCAACCGTAAAAACAAACTATCTTCTCAATTAAATGGGGGATAAGGGGAAGGTGATAAGACATTCACAAAGGAAGATGTAAGAATAGCCAGTTAGCACATGAAAAAGCACTCAACCTCAAAAGTTACGAGGAGGTACTTCCACTTCTAGGAAGATGGAGTAGACGTACTTTTCTCTATTGTTCCCACTAATTACAACTACAAACACTTCATGTTGTTTATAAAATAAACACAAGATGACTCTGAAAGGTGGAGAGAGAAAAGGCACACCAACAGGGATCTCAGGACCCAAGGAACAGTACAGCAATGAGTTACTTAAAATTTCTTCTTGACTTAATATACTCCAGATTTGGAGCTAGAGAAGCCCACAATCTAGAAACACCAAAGAGCGCAGGGGAAAAAAACCACCACCACCACCAGCAAAAACCACCAAAGCCTGTTCTCCCCGGCCAAACCACCGAGAAAGCAACAGCTGAGCAAAACAGAAAACTCCTAGACAATAACCACCCTACTCCAGCCAAACATCACATGAAAAACTGTAGTCCCACCCATGTCCACAGCCACAAAGGCCAAATGGGGAGCTAGACTGACCCCCACTAAGCTGTAACACACCATTCCAATACTCCCCACCAGCATGATGTCAGAGAAGTCAGAGTAGGGAGCTGAGATTTTCATATCTACTGGAAGGTAATGAGTCCCCCACTCCTACAATGTCAATGGAGACCACACAGAGAATCTGGGCACCCATTCCCATGTATGTAGCAGTAACAAGGAACCCCTTCTCCTTACTGCTGGGACAGTGTCAGAATATATAATATAATACCTACAGGGTAAAAAGACATAAAGGTACAAAAGATTTCTGCACTTCACTCAAACTGGTAAAATGTCAATACTTATACATGATAAGTTATGTATATATATAATGCCTTATATTATATGTATTATAAGTCACTAAAAAGGCTATACAAAGATATGCAGTTAACAACACTACAGATAAATCAAAATGGAATTCTAAAAAAGTTCAGGCAACCCACAGGAAGACATAAAAAAGACACTAGAGAATCAAAAAGCAGAGAGAACAAATAAAAAATAAAATGGCAGATTAAAGCCCTTGCAGAATGATAATAATATTAAATGTAAATGGTCTACATACACCAATTAAAAAAAGAAAAGATTGGCAGAATGGATTTAAAAACATGATGCACCTCTATGGAATACAAAACACTCACTTCAAATAATATACTATAAGGAGGCTGAAAATAGAAGGATGGAAAAAGATATAACACATATACATTAATCAAAAGAAAGTAGACGTGGTTATATTAATTTCAGATAAAGTACCCTGACTTCAGTACAAAGAAAAGTATTGGATAAAGAGGGACATTACCTGATAACAGCTATGATTCACAGCACCTTAAATGTGGGCATGTACTAAACAAAAGAGCTATAAATTACATGAAGCAAAACTGATAGAGCTAAAGTAAGAAATAAGACATATCTACAGGTACAGTTGGAGACTCCAAGATTATCTCTCTCAACAACTAAAAGAAAACCAGACGGAAAAATCAAGAAGAATATGGTAAAATTCAATGCACCATCAACCAATAGGATCTAACTGACATTTATAGAACAGTCCGCCCAACGACAGCAGAAAAAAACACTCTTTTCAAAGGCCCAAAAAGTAAACACCAGGATAGACCATACCCTGAGCCTTAAAACAAACCCCAACAAATTTAAATGAACTGAAATCATACAGACTGTATTCTCTGACCATAATGTAATCAAACTAGAAATTATCAACAGAAAGATACTAGGAAAACCTCCAAACATTTGGAAACTAAACAACACAGTTCCAAATAATCCACGAGTCACAGAGGAGTTCTAAAAAGTGAAATTTTAAAATTACATTGAACTAAATGAAAATACAACATAAAATTAATGGAATGAAGTAAATGCAAATCAAAAACACAAGATATTACATCACATCCATTATGATGGCTATTACCAAAAAATGGAAAATAACAAGCGTAGGAGAGGATACAGAGGAAATGGAAGTCCTGTGCACTGCTGACGGGAATGCAAAGTGGTACGGCTGCAGTGGAAAACAATTCGGTGGTTCCAAAACAAAAAACAAAACACACAGAATTACCATCTGCTCTACCAAATTCACTTCTAGGTATACATTCCAAGAAATTGAAAATAGAGGCTCAAACAGATACTTGCACACTCATGTTCACAGCAGCATCATTACCAATAGCCAAAAGATGGAAACAATCCAATGTCCATCAACAGATGAATGGATAAACAAAATATAGTATACACATACAATGGCATATTATTCGGCCTCAAAAAGGAATGAAATTCTAACAAATGCTATAATATGGGTGAACCTTGAGGACATTATATTGAGTAAAATAAGCCAGACACAAATTGTACAATACAAATATTGTACAATTCCACTTACATGAGGTACATATAATAGACAAATTCATGGAGATAATAAATAGAACAGAGGTTACTATGGATTAGAAAGAAGTGGGGGAATATGAAATTACTGTTTAATGGGTATAGGTTTTCAGTTTGGGTTAATTAAAAGGTTCTGGAAATGGACAGTGGTGATGATAGTGGTGGAGGTTTGCACAACACTATGAATATACTTAATACCACTGAATTGTACACTGAGAAATGGTCAAACTGATAAATTTTATGTTATGTATATTTTACCACACTATAAATACACATATACACACATTTAAATAAACATTTTTTTGGAAACTTTATAAGTCAATGCTTCACACCCATGCATTATTTCTAGGGCAGTATATCTTTCAGGATTCAAAGTGTCACAAATGAATACTCAATGAAAATAAAGACAAAAGCTGGGAGTCCTTACATATGTCTAATTCAAAATTAACCTCTCCTCAAAGAATAGCCAACCATATCAAGAGATAAGTGTTAGGGTAGGGAAGTATCCTATGACACTCTTAAAAATACTAAATCACAGAAATGATAAATGATCTTGTTTTCTAAACTCACACAAAGTCGCTGGCTTTCTAGGTGTAATAATTAGCTAGACTTGTAGCAAGGAAACAAATTTATTTTTGCTACAAATGTCTCTACTCTCTCTGACTCCTATCAGAGACAACTGCCTGGGTTAATTTTGGGATGCTGTGATAAGCTGCTTACAACTATATATTACTTTGTAGGACTCCAAAGAAAGATCCTGTATTTACAGATCCAAGGAAGGAGATGCAACATGATTTTATAACAAAGAGCGACAGGGCAGTAAGCAGGGTTAAAGGATGACAAGAACCAATAGTGAAGCCCTATGGATTCTTTCACAGGCAATGTGACACACTGTCTTACTTCAACAATCACTGCACTGGAATTTTGACTAACATGTTTAGTGTTAAGATCTCTTTCAATCCCTTCTGGTGTGCAATCAAAATTCTGGTACTTGATTAGTGGTTGTTTTGGTCTGGAGAAAAGGGGGATTAAAAGGATGATAGCCAAAGAGTTTCTTTTTGAGGTGATGAAAATACTCTAAATTGATTTGTAGTGATTGTACATATCTGTGAATATATGAAATCCAATGAATTGTAAATTAAATGCGTGAATTATATGGTATGTGAAATAAATCTCAATAAAGCTGTTTTTAAAAAAAATAGTTGAACATGAATCTAATCAGATATAGGAAATACAGAAGATAGAGAAACACATCTACAAGGAAGAAGTTTCAAAAAAGTTGAACCAGAACCTAATCTGTTACAGGAAATACAGGAGATAGAGAAACAAGTTTATAAGGAAGTAAACATAAAATCCGAATGGCAAGAAATTCTGTAGGACAACTAATGCAACTTCCTCAACAAGTCAATGGCATAAAAACAAATGAAGTTAAAAGTTGGGGGAGGGAGTAGTATTCCACTGTATGTTTGGACACATATATATATACACCACATCTTCATTATCCATTGGTCTGTTGATGGACACTTAAGTTGCTTCCGTATCTTGGCTATTGTAAATATTGTTGCTATGAACACTGGGGTACGTGCATCTTTTCAAATTAGTGTTTTCATTTTCTTGAAATGAATACCCAGAAGTGAAATTGCAGGATCATACGGTAGTTTTATTTTTAGTTTTTTGAGGAACTTCCATACTGATTTCCACGGTGGCTGCACCACTTTACATTCCAGCCAACAGCACGGAAAGTTTCCCCTTTCTCCACATCCTTGTCAGCACTTATTATCCCTTGTCTTCTTGAAGACAGCTATTCTGACAGGTGTGAGGTGATAGCGGATTGTAGTTTTCATGTTTTCTTGATGATTAGTGATGTTGAGCACTTTTTCATGTATCTGTTAGCAATTTGGATGACTTCTTTGGAAAACTGTCTATTTAGTTCTTCTGCCCATTTTTAATCAGACTGTCTTTCTGTTGTTGAGTTGTATGAATTCTTTATATACTTTGGATATTAACTCCGTATCTGATACGTGATTTGCAAAATTTTTCTCCCATAGGTTGCCTCTCATCTTGATAACTGTTTCTTTTGCTGTGCAAAAGCTTTTAAGTTTGATGTAGTTCCAATTTGTTGATTTTTGCCTTTGGTGTCTGTGCTTTTGGTGTCATATCCAGCAAAATCATTTCCAAGACCATTATCAAAGAGTTTCTTCTCTACATTTTCTTCTAGGGATTTTATAGTATCAGGTCTTATGCTTAAGAGACTTCGATCCATTTCAACTTAATTTTTATGAATGGTATAAGGCAGGGGACCAATTTTATTGCTCTACATGTGTTCATCTAGTTTTCCCAACACCACTTGTTCAAGAGACTATCCTTTCCCCTTGGCTCCCTTGTAGAATATTAGTTGAACATATAAGCAACAACAAGGATGGATTTGGAGGGTATTATGCTTAGTGAAGTAAGTCAGACAGACAAAGACAGGTATTTTATGATATTACTTATATGTGGAATTTAGAAAATAAAACAAACTAGTGAATATAACAAAAAAGAAACAGACTCAGGTATAGAAAACTATACCAGTTGGGGTGCGGGCAAGATAAGGGTAGGAAATCAAGAGGTACAGATTAGTATGTGGACAATAAGTAAGCTAAAAGGATATATTGCACAGCACTGGGAATATAGCCAATATTTTATAATAGCTATAAATGGAGTACGACCTTTAAAAATAGTGAAACACTATGTTGTATACTTGAAACTTATTTTTAAAAAAAGTTGGGGAAGGGAAAAACTGCCCTTTTTTTAATGCAAGTGATCTAAGCCAAATTCCATCTGTGGATTTTGTTTAATCTCAATTTGAATAAACCAACTATAAAAAGATATGTGTGAAATAATCAAGAAAATTTAACATGCACTGGATATTAGATGATACCAAAGAATTACAGACTGTTAATTTTGTTAAGTGTGATAACAGCACTGTGGTTAAATTTTTTAAATGTCAATGTTTATACTAGTCTTCTACTTCTGTGTATGTTTGAAGATTCCCATAATTTAAAAAGAACTTTTTCAGAGAGAATACAAGAAGATAAATTGAAGTCAACAAGCTCTGACAACACTTTAAAGGAATTTTGTTGTAAAAAAAGAGCAAAGAAATATTGGAGGCTGGAGACTGACGGAAAAGTGGGGCAAAAAAAGCAGGATTTTTTTTTTTAAATGGGAGAAATAACAGCATGTTTGTGTACTGATGGGCATGACCCAGTAAACAGAGAGAAAACATGATGACATAAAAGGGAAGGGAAAATTACTAAAGTACTGTATTTAAGTAATTGAGAGAAGTTGGACTCTAGTTCACTAGTGACTCATTTTAAGTAAGTGATGAATAGATAGATAATACTGGTACAGATGATAAAAGGTGAACACACTTGGTGGTAGGAGTATATGGAAGTCCCTTCCGACTGCTTCAGTTTTTTCAGTGAAACAGGAAGCTAAGTCATCCTAAGAGTGAAAATGGGGAAGAGCAATTAGGGTTTAAGGAAAGAGTAGGAGGCATGAAATGAGTCAACTAAAATAGTGGGAGAATGAATGGACTAGGAAAATACAATGTTTGCCTCGCAATGCTAAAGCCTTCATGAGTTAGGGTCATAAATTTAAAGTGAGACCAGTCAATAGGATAGTGTGTTTTCTCCAGCCACACTCAGCTGCACAAGTGCAGGTATGAAGTAAGCAGAGAATTGGCTTAAACAGCACTGAGATTGTGCCAGTGACATGAGAAGTTAAGGATTTCAAGGGTATATGCAAGAGAGTAATTATAATGATCAACAAATAATTTAAGTTTGGTAAGAAGAGAAAAGAGGACATCAAGGGTTGAGAGACAGAAAAAAGTTAGGAGGATCATAGATTCCAGGTCCTGGTTGGGTTGGAGTCAGAGCACCAGAACAAGAGAGCAAGAAAGATAAGAAGTGGTAGCCAGAGAACAGGAAGCATAAAACTGAGATTACAGAAGGCTTACAGTTATTCATAATGACTAAATCTAGGGTACGACTATGGAAGTGAATAGTTAAGGTATATGCAATACAGGATGCAGGGAATCAGTAGAAAAGAGGAGTTCAAGACACTGAGAGGGTGTTAGAAGGATCATGTCCATGTACATTGAAATCACCCAGAAATCTACATATTCTAGAATGTCTCCAATCACATGTTACTGTTGTTAAAAGTAAATTCTATGTTTTAAAATTTTAACACAAACATGATAAACACGTCATTATAAGCCAATCAAACTATTATGCTCAGGCATACCATGTTTGTTCAATAATTGATACTGTTTCATAGCTAAATGTGCTAATATAACTCTACCCAAGTCAGGCCTCGTAATTACTTTTTTTTAGTTTTTGACATGTGGAGGTATATTTTTAATTCCTACTCCTACTATAACTAGTAAGTATCAGTGTTTTTATCAAAACGGATTATCTTCACTCCAGCCTCTTTAGTAAGAAAACATATGTTTATGTCTCTGACACAGCCCTAGGCTTAAAGCAATAATTCGATAACTATATATTCTTTTCTAATAAAGGAAATAGATAATACTATGAATCCACATAATTATTTAATATTTACTTCAGTACCTATTATTTCTAGAATAGACTCCTAAATCTTAGGAATATGTATGAATCACCCTGGATCTGATAAGCTCTAATTAAATTTCAGAGTTGATTAAATCCTGGATGTAAAGTTTCAGAGTTGACTAGGAAATCAATACTTCTATAACATCTCCTAACACTCCCCTAACTTAAATTTCAGGGAAGAGTGAGACAGCAACAAATAAGGTTGTGAGACTAGTGATGGAACCCCATCTACTGGCTCTCTTCTTTCCACCATCCTTTCAGGGCCTAGTCAGAATACAACAGTGACATACCATATTTTAAATACGCTACTTACTGTGGTATGATGGGATATATTGCCAACAATGTTGAGGTTTTTGAGCAGCTGGGGAGAACCACTGTACTGTCCAGATATCTGCTTCCTAACTTCAGCAGCCACAGTTCTACAACAACAACAACAGCATATACATTTATTTTAAAACGAAAACAATCTAGTTTAAAATGAGAGAAAGCTAAGTATATTAAAGATTCATTTAAAGAACAACAAATCTCAGCATATCAACGCTATTGATATTCTGGTAAACGCTGCTTATAATTACAGTAAAATATCTTTATAATGCTGATGTAGGGTACAAGAGTGACAGCCAAATTACATAAGGCTTTTCTTTTTTTGTATACTGTATTTCAGGGAACATACTCTGACTTATGATAGAGCTTTAAGCTACAGTAAGATTATATTGAAGTGTATATATTTTAAGGATATAAAATTAATTCTAAAATACTTTATAAACAAATCAACAAATGACAAGAATTAGGAAGAAAAACACTGTTCTTTCCTTTCTAATATCACCAGCCCTTCACTCATGCCCTAGAAAACTATTCCCTATTTTTACTAAACTTATAAAAAATGTCCTTTTATACTCTGGCATTAATGGCCTTCCATAATCTGACCCTAATCACCTTTCAGCCTTATATATCTTTCCCCAAATTTTTCTCAGTGAACATAAATTGTTTCCTAGAATGCTGTTTCTCTCATGTATCCACAAATTCAATTCTTAACTAATTTTAAAGGTAAAACTCAAATGGCGAGAATTCCATACTTCTAGACTCCCCGCAGTTAAAAATAATACCACCTTTCTTCAAACCTTCAGAGCATCTACCATAACCTAACTTCTTTTTCCTCCTTCCTAGCTATTTTTCTACATTTATGTTATGCCCTATATAAAGAGGCAGTGGTTTCATTAATTGCTATTTTCCATAAAATATTTAGCATATGGCTTTTAAAACAGAGAAATGTCTAGCCCTATGAAATATATATTATTGCTGAATTTATTGACAAGTGAAGTAAATCACAAATGTATTACCATATCTTGACCAATAAGTCTTTATTTGAATCCGGATTACAGTTTAGAAGTTCCACAATTTCAGGCTGGTTGTTGACCCTTTGGGGAATACTAGTATTTCAAATTTACTTATATAACATTTCTAAAACAAAAGTATTTTAGACATTCAAATGACCTTGTAACTTATTAATCTCTGTATTCCTTAGATTTCACAAATTATAAACTGAAATATTCAGTCTTAAGTCCAGTAACTAAGTAACTTCCTCACATTAGTAATATTTTTACTAAGTAAAAACTGTAACTCAAGAACAAAATAAAGCCACCTACTGATGGATTTTGTGCAATTATTTTCCTGATGTCAATATCTAACCACCACCCTATAATTATCAACTGGCCACTTCCCTATTTTATAAAACTTGTCCTCTGTTTTTTCACTTTTTTCCAAAAAATAAACCCCACTTTCTTCCTACCATCCCATTGCACATAAAGTGAAACAGGCCTACTGCCCTTGATTCTGGGCCAGCTTGATGATACTTTTATTCTGGAGTTTTCTCAAACTAATGGTTGAATTCAGAGCCCGGAACATCTTAGTGCTCATTCGAATTTCCAGCTAAATTCTGGAAATCTCATTTCCCCAAAATTACCCAAATGTATGATATAATCTTTCCCCCTCTTTCTTCTCTTCCATACTTCCTTCCTTTTTTCATATTCAATCATTCCACACACTAGCACTGTTATGAGCTAACCACTCAATTAGAAATTTCTGATACAAAGGTAAGAGTTATTCTTTAAGGTTCAAGATACTTAATTAACTCAACTTTTTCTTTATGGGTGACTTGAGGTACTTGAGATCATATCTGTGTTTTATAAAAGGCTAATTTGTTATTCATAGTTGCCAAAACTTGGAAGCGTATCCTTCAATAGGTAAATAGATAAACTATGATACATTCATACAATGGACTATTATTCAGCAATAAAAAGATATGTGCTATCAAGCCAAAATAAGACATGGAAGAACCTTAAAAGAATACTGCCAAGTGAAAGAAGCCAATCTAAAAAGGCTACAATACTGCATAATTTCAACTATTTCACATTCTGGAAAAGGCAAAACTATGGAGGGGGAAAAAAAAACAGTGGTTGTCAGGGGTTGAGAGAGGAGAGGAAAAGGAAGGGAGGAAAAAGTAATGCACAGGGGATTTTTAGGGCAGGGAAACTATTCTGTATGATACTATCATGATGAATACATGTCATTATACATTTGTCAAAACAAATAGAATGCACAACACAAAGAGTAAACCTAACGTAATCTATGGACTTTAGTTAATAGTAATGTATCAATACTGGTTTATCAATTACAACAAATGTACCACACTAACACAAGATGTTAATAAGAGGAAACTCGGCTGGGGAGTAAACTTGGGAACTGTACTTTCCACTCTTCTGTAAAAAGTGCTCCCCCAGAAAGTCTATTAATTTTTTAAAAAGTAAATAAATAAAAGACAAACTCAGAACAGACAAGGGAAGAAGAGAAGAGGATAAAGAAACAATTAGAGGCTTAGAGATGAAAGCTAGAGAGGGAAGGTGATCTTTGAAGGAGAACACAGATGCAGGAGAGGGCAAAGGGCAAATTCTGTAAGGCCTCTGGATGTGAGAGGACAGGAACATACACTTCAGTCTGGGACCCCCCCTTAGGCCTTTTAAGGAAGCTTACTGTGAATCTTCAGTATTATGTTTAGTTTTAAAGACCTTACAATCTCCTGACCCTGTTGTCAAGACTGAAATGAGAATATGAAAAAGCCTTTAAAAAGAGACAGAGAACAAACACACTATTTCTATGCTCCTGAGTGCTACTTGACTCAGTCTATCAACCTCAGAACTACCTCAGTGTTTCTGTTCCTCAGTGTCTCTGGGGCTAAGCCATGAGTAACCAGTACTGTAAACTGCTGTATTTCATCAAATTCAAGATCTCACTAATTGTTAAGATTTGCTATTACTTCAGATACAGCTAAGAAAGAAAAACCTCACTAATTAACCATTACCCCATCAATTAACTGAAAGACATCCTGATTTCAGAAAATGTTAAAAAGTGAAACAAAGTTTAAAATATGATTACTTCAAAAAAAGACAATCTTTCATTTAATAACAGAGACATATAAAAGATAATCCCTATGTTACAAATATCAGTTAAAATCCTTTATCATAGATTACTTTTTCCAGCAACATTTTTCCTATTCCTAATGATAGCTCATAAAAGTAAAGCAATACAAGGAAGTCTTTCTTACTTCTAATAAACTATTAATATTATATAATTAAGCATTACATAATTAAGAATTGTTGGGGTTTTTTAATGTGGAAAAACAGTATTATAATAATGGAGGAAAAATGTCCTTATATTTTAGAGACACAAATGATGTCTCTAAAATTATTTCTACATGACATAATTTCCCCGAAATGAGAATAATTTGAAAATAAGAAATCATTTCCAAACTGAGCTATAATGGTAATAAAAATATCTGCAACCCAGACAAAGGATGTATTTATACTGAGACCCTCTATATGGAAAGATTTCATGGAATGGTGAGGAAATCTTCCCAAATAAAAAAAACAATCTCTCTTAACCGTACTATCGTCCAAAGCATGCAAGACAAGAAATGTGATGAGTAAAGACAGTTCCTGATATCAGTTAAAATCCTTTACCATAGATTACTTTTTTCAGTAACATTTTTCCTATTCCTAATGATAACTCATATAAGTAAAGAAAGACAAGGAAGTCTTTCTTACTTCTAATAAACTATTAACATTAACTGCAAAGTGGGAAGAAGAATAGGTCAAAAATTCCAGTTACTAATGCTCCTAAATTATAATAGCAGAATATCTTCTTCCCCTCCCAAAAGAACTTGATCCAATATTTGACCTATTTATCTCCTTATCAACTCTCTCCATTTCCGAAAGCTCCTTCACTCTGTCAATGTGCATCACGGTTTTTACAAAAAAAAGCACTCATTAAGGCCATTCACCATGGGAAGGGGGAAATAACCAACAAAGGACGCATATCCTGAGGGAAAATTATGTTGCACTTAACCTTTCCTCTAACCTCCTCCCACTGTTAGATACACCATGAACCATGATTTCCATAATGTCTCAAGGCCAATCTGGGCCTCTCTCATCTCTAGTCATTCTTCATGGAACCAGAAGTAAAGCTTCAGTAAAGATGAGTAAAGAGAGTTTAGACTAAAATAAGAGTTTAATTGAGCTACTCCTATAAACTCACAAATAATATCTGCAATGTAATATGTCAAATAAAAGAACAAGATCTCTTTGAACTGGCAGTGTTTAAACCAAAGATACAACTCCGGGAAGAAGTGTAAGGCAATATATCACGGAATATACCAGGTAAGGGAACATATCAGCAACAAGACAAAAAAGGGCTAGTTAAAAATACCCAGAAGTGAAAGGACAAGAACAGGCGACACTCCAATGCTGTGACTACCCAAGTCCAAGACTGGTGATTGATGGGTTGAATCATAGTTCCACCATTGTGTACAGCTGGTATTAAAAACAAAAAAGAAGCAAAATAAAGAAAACAATAGATCAAAGAAATGCAACGTAGTATCACCTTTCAAGCATTTGTGCCCAAAATGTTTAACCTGAATTGAATCAAACCTATATGAAATACAGAGAACAGTTTAACAAGTTAATACTAGAGGAAGCAATTAGACAAAAACCAGAAGAAAGGTCATTCTATATGTCAAGTCTATTCAACAAGTCAATGTGATGGATAAATAAATAAAAGTAGTGGGCTAAGTTTTAGCATAAAAAAAGACTTAAGACTGAAAAATAAAGTCTATTTAAAAGGGGGAAAGAAGACTCAAGAAATATAACCAAATGCAACAAATGGTTCTTAATGGGATCCTGGCTGAACAAACCAGCTACAAAAGACATTCTTGGAGATAATAAGAAATTTGAACATGGACAAGGCATTACATAATTACGACTTGTTGGCTTTTTAATGTGGGAAAACAGTATTATAATAATGTAGGAAAAATGTCCTTATATTTTAGAGACACAAACGATGTCCATAATTTAGCTTAAAACTCTTCAGTTATTATTACTCTGCCTTAATGGGGAAAACTAGCAAACTAAATATAGAATACAGATAGGGCAAAGTGTATTTACTCTTCAAGAGTATAATACTCTTCAAGAAGTATATCATGTCCTCCATGAAGTCCTGTCTGATTAATTCCTTTCTGTTTCACTCAGGTTAGACACTCCTCCTCTGTGCTTTCAAAGCATTTCGTCTTTATCTGCATTCATTCAAGGAGTTTCCAGGAGTCTAGTAAGGACAGGCAGCAGACTAGCCAGACTGCTTTCTACCATGGAATAAGAACCTGGCCTTGCCTGTCTACTCTTGCAGACATAGAACTTGACTTCAGAGGTAGGAAAGCCCAACGTTTGTAAACATTCTCTTTAATAGAAGCACATACACTGCAAAGTAGATTTTTCTAGAATAGCAGTAATGCAATCCTCCAATACAAAAATATGGTGGGGAAAAAAAGGTACAGTGAAGTATCAAGAAATCTGGATTCTCAGGCCTGGCACACTCTCACTCTTCAAAGGAAATTCTGGAACCTCCCTGAGCAATGAGGGAGGACAAGGAAACTTCACTTCTGAAAGGAGTACGCTATTGGCTCTTTTTTTGTATAAATGTTTAAGAGAAAACTAATGTCTGTCATTAAAGAAAATGTCTATTTTTAAACTCTGTCTAGTGGCACTTATCTATCAAGAACCATCTCACGATAACCAAACAATACCTTTGAAATCTATTATCTCCTTGCAAGGAACTAAGCAATTAAAAGGTGGGGCTTCATTTTACTTAACTTTGCACTCTCTAGCAGAGTGCTTAACACATTTTGGGAGCTTAATAAATGTTCATAAAGCTGAAGTGAAAAAAGTGAGAACAAAGAGAAATTCGTAATTCCTCCTCCCAAAAGTAGTTCAATAAGAATGCTAGAATGGAACAACTGATATGAGCTTCTTGAGGGCAGGAACTACATCCCACTAATCTTTGCATCCTCAGTATCTAAGATCATGGAGATAAAGGGGAGGGAGACAGAGGAATGGAGAGACAGGTATAAGAGTGGAGAGAGAAAAAAGAGGGCAGGGAAAAAGGATGAACTTAGAGACCGCCTAGCATATGAACTCTCCAAATGTTTTTCAGAGAAAACTAATCTATAAGCATTGTTGGTTTCTAACTGATTGGAAAGAGACAAGAAAGTACACCTTTTTATTTTCTACTATCAAACAGTCAGGTAAATGTTTGCTGGGGAAAAAAAATCTGAAACTACAGAAGAGTTCTAAATGTACAACCTTTTCTTTAAGAGCCTAGCTGACATCATTATTATGCCATTTGTTAACTGGCAAGTTAAAAAACTACTACTGAAACACAATTCTCTCCTATTCCATGTGAAACTTCTTTTTAAACAATGTTTTAACAAGATAACATGTTTACTTATCTCAAAGTAGTCTCTAATATGTCTTAGCGTGTCTGCAAAGGACTGGTTCCAGAACTACATTCAAGCTCCACAATTATGCAAATAAAGTTACTATAAGAAATAAAGAAAATAGGATTTTCCGTATGGAGAAAAGATGAAGAAAACAGCTTGGTAAAGGAAGACATCTTTTTTTAAAAAAGTAAATAAAAGAAATATGTGCATGGTATTGAATACTCAGACTTCACAAAGTAAAAACAAAAGGTAGATTTCTCTACCATTTCCAATCCCTAGTCCTGTTCCCCACATGTAACCACTTAAGATTTTCTTAGTTATCCTTCAAGAAAAAGATGTGTATATATCAGCATGTATATAAGAAATCCTTATTTTTTTTTAATGTCCACATATAACATCATACATAACCTTTTCTTGATATCTTACATTATACACTTAATGTACCTTGGGAATTTTTTATATTAGCACATAAAATAATAATATTCTAGCAAGTATTTATCAAGCACTTACAATGTGCCAGATACTGTGTAAATTGTTACGTATGTTATACCTCGTTTAATCTTATGAAAAACTGTAATGTAAGCACTACATTAGGCTATTGAAGTTTCAAGAAGTTCAGATCACATAATCAAAAAGGAATAGCACTAAGATCTGGACATAGAGAGCCCCCAATCTTAACCACCATCCTTCCTTTTGTCTGGTATAGAGTCCATGATATGGATAACTACAATATACTTAACCAGTCCCTGCTGGTAGACATTAGGCCATTTCTAGTTTTTGTAAAGATCATCACTGAAATGGAAGCTCCAATGAGAGATTTTGTCTAAATCAAAAATTAAGGGTGATTTTTATTTTCTCTTTTAGGCTTCTGGTATTGCCAAATTTTCTGCAGTACCATATATTATTTTATAGTCAGAAAAAAATAGGTGTTTTTAAACTTCAAAAATAAAGTAACTTTCCCAAGCTTATGAAAGGCAGAGGCAGGGTCTGAATTCAGTTCCATAAAGCTCCTAAGGCCTTTTTTCCATGGAAGCAAGCTTTCAAAGGTAAACAATTCTACTTATAGTTCATTTTAATGATTTCTCTATTCCTCAGAACCTAACCTATGAGGTCAATTAAAAACACCCAGTAAAACTGTCTGGTGTATACAGTAACATAATAATAGGATCACTATAATAACTACCGCCACTGCTGTGATGTTCCCTATCTTCCATGGATGCCTAAACAAAACTTCCATCTGAGGCGCTGTCACTTATAAGTTACCCTGTGTTAAATTCTCGAGGAATTTAGGTCCAGAGTGGGCCAACAACCACTAAAAAGGCCCATGAAAACAAAAACACATACAGGTTGATTTGTGAAACCAAAGAACAGAAACAATCCTTCTATACAATACACTTAACATTTAAGACATAGTTCCTTTTGGGGGAGGATGAAAAAAAAAATTTCAGATGACTCATGTATTCCATCTGACACTATTTTGGGATAACATTTAAGTCAAAGATTTAGAAAGCACCATATTAAGGAGACTTAGGTGTCTCCATCATTGTGATCGACAGCATTTCACTATATCTCAATTTCCTCAACTAAAACATGGTGATAATATCGCTCCCTACTTCATGGAACATATTCAGTTATAACTAGAGAAAAAAAGATTTTAAAGTTTAGTATTTGAAAAATTAACACTGATCTGCAATTTGCAACTAAAAAGAAAACTGAGAGGGGAAAACGTCTGCTGTTAAAAAGTCAATCCTCCCAAAAGGAGATAAATTTATGCTCAATTCTAACCTACTTCATAAAAATAAAGTCAGAATCTCCTTACCCACAGGTATACAAATTATATCCTGGTGTAAACTGTGTACAACTAGTTAGTTCCTAAATCCTGCTCATCCTAAATTTTAAATACTTCTCAAACCTTTGTCCCCTCCCTCCCTTTCCTACAAATAATGTTGTACCATTATAATGGTCAAAGTCGGAAAGCTTTCCTCCTTAGACTGGAGAGAAAACAAGGTTGCGGGCTCTCACCACTTATATTCAACACTGTAGGAGGATCTAGCCAGCGAAACAGGGGAAGGAAGGAAGGAAAGAAAGAAAGAAGGGAGGGGGGAAGGAAAGGGAAGAAATTAAAGATTAGTAGGGAAGAAATAAAATTACCTTTAATCACAGACAATATAATTCTGTATGCAGAAAATCTTAAGGAATCCACCAAAAATTATTAGAACTCTTAAATGAGTTCAGCAGGGCAGAGTTTGTAAGTTCAATATTCAAAAATCAATTGTGTATCTACATACTAGCAATGAACAAACCAAAAAATAATTAAATCCATTCATGATAACATCAAAAACAATAAAATACTTAGAAATACATTTAGTAAAAGAAATGCAAGACTTGCACAATGAAAACCTTAAAACTTTGCTAAGAGAAATAAACAAGCCCTAAATAAATGAAGAGATAGCCCATGTTCGTGGATTTGAAGACTTAGTATTGTTGATCGCAGTTCTCCCCAGACTAATCTACAGGTTCAATGTAATCCCTATCAAAATCTCAACAGAATTTTTTCAGAAATTGGTGAAATTTAGTTGATATTGATTTAAAATATTTACGGAAATTCAAAAAAAAATCCAGAATAGGCAAAACAATTTTTTAAAAGTTAAAGGACTTATACTTCCATAAGTCAAGTGTTACTGTAAAATAACAGTAACCAGAACAGATTGAAACTGTAAGGACAGACATACAGATCAGTGAAACAGAACTGAGTGTCAAGAAATAATCTCTTACATTTATGATTAACTGATTTTTGACAAAGGTACCAAGTTAATTTAATGAGATGAAGACGTCTTTCCAAAAAAGAGTGTCGCAACAACAGAACATTCACATATAAAAGATGAATTTAGACCCTCATCTCATACTGTGCACAAAAACTAATGCAAAATGGATCATAAACCTAAACAGCTAAAACTATAAAAACTTCTGGAGGAAAACAGAGAAGGAAATCTTCTTGACCATAAATTGAGCTGAGTCTTAGGTAACAACACCAAAATCATGATCCATAAAAGAAAAAAAATTGATACATTGGACTTCATCAAAACTTAAAATCTTTGTGCTTCAAAATTCAACACTAAGAAAATGAAAAAACAAACCAGACAGGGAGAAAATATTTGCAAATCATACATCTAATAAAAAAATTGTATCTAGAGCATACACAGAACTCCTACAACCCAAGAACAAGATAAATAATCCAATTTTTAAATTAGCAAAAGATTTTGAAAGATATTTCACTAAGAAGATATGTGAATGGCCATTAAGCACAAGAAAGACATCAATAATCATTAGGGAAATGCAAATCAAAACCATAATGAAATGCCACTTCACAAGTACTGATACACACTACCACATGGACAAACCTTGAAATATTATGCTAAGCGAAGGAAGCCAGATACAAAAGGCTACATACTGTATGATTCCGTTTATGTGATATGTTCAGAAAAGGCAAATTTAGAGAGAGAGACAGACAGACAGAAAGTATATTAGTGGTTGCCTGGAGCCTGGGATGGAACTAGGGAGTGACTATAAACTAGCATAAGGGATTCAGGGGAGTAATAAAAATGCTCTAAAACAGGACTGTGGGTTACAATTTCACAACTTTATAAATTTACTGAAAACCACTGAATGGCACACTTAAAAAGAATTAATTTTATGGTATGTAAAAGTATACCTCAATAAAGTTGTTTTTTAAAAAGGATGGATATGGTTGGAACTGCTCTGTGAAAATAAGGGGAAGGAACTGCTTATTAGTCAGAGAAAGAATGATGAAGACAGGAAAGCGGGGAGCTGGAGTAGAGTCACTAAGAAAGTTCTGCACTCTCAAATCCCTGTATCTTTAGCAAAGTTTCAGAAAATCATTCAATGGCTGATATGAGTGAAGGAGTTCAGGTTTCTGGTGTCACAGGACAAATATGGACCCCCTTATGATGATGCAGGAGTGCAGGTCCAGAGAGAAGCATGGGAAAGCCCAAAAACAAAAACCAAGCAGACCTCCTTGGGAGGCTCCAAGGTGGCAGTAGGGTAAGAACTAAACAAACTTAAGACACAGGGGATCCACAGCTGGCATCAGGTTACCCTGGTTTTTCCTTTGTTTTTTGCATTTCACCAGGTGCATTTAAATTTTATACGTATATAGTATAGCTGACTATATAGCTATATATTTAAATAATTATAGTGATTCTGCACAACTTAAAATTACTCATTTTAAAGAACATCTGTTGTTTTGGTGACCAGCACTCTGGCCCTCCTTTTGGTTAGAAATTCCTTTTTGGTAAGAAACTCATTCCTTGAGATCGAGTGTTGCTGACACCATCACACCTCTCACCCAAGCCACAGAGAAGGACATACGACCCAGAATTGGCCAGAGTCCCTTATATCCCTAAACACAGTAACTGGTTCAAAAAAGGACATATGATCCAAACTAGACTAGTAACTAAGTTCCTGGATCTTTTCTGCCAGAAATAAACTTGTAGGATTTGAGCCTGGGGATGCCAATTCTTCATTACAATGGGTAACCATTTTGTGGAAAATCTAGCCAAGACATAAAGATAAGAGGCCTACTGACATCATCTGTATCCCTGGAACCAAAATACTCAATTATACGAGTCAATAGTTTTTTGTGCTTGCAAATTAATCTGATTTGAGTTTCTGTCTCTTGCAACCAGAAAGTCTCTTCTATAAAAGGCCACTGCAAAAGCAGTAAGACATCTCAAGCATTGCAAAAGGGGTCCAAAAATGCAACCCAGAAGTGAAACGGAGCTAACTCCCCGGGGAGATTAAATTGACTACTGGAAAACAGGTTGTTGGAGAAAAGCAGGTAGATAAATTTCCTTTTCTTCCAGAGTCCCATCTACAGATCTGAGAAACTTCCTCTGTCCAAAGATATCCTGCGTCGCTGAGCAAGCATACTTGCTAAACAATCTCTCTCCAGCTCTTTGTGAAGCAGTAGTCAACAAGACAATGTTGAACAGATATACTGTACAGTCTGCAGACCAAGACAAAAAGATAAATCAGTCATAAGGTTTATAAAGGACGAAACAAAAATTCTTGATTTTCAGACGATGTGGCTGTCTACACAGAAAACACAAAGGCCACAGGGCACTAAGTAGGTTGATTGCAGTCTGATCTTCCCCATCAGCTTGGTTCAGTCTGCCCTGTAACAGGAGTTTCTCAACCATGGAGCTGAAATATGAGGCCTCTTGAAAAAGACTGACCCTGTGTTTTCCTGAAAAAGCATAATAGTTCTGCCTAAATCAGTCCTACAAGGCTTTTGTGTAACCTGAAGACAGTCCAGAGTTGATGTAACCTGAAGACTGTCCAGAGTTGAAAAGTCTGTGCCCATTCTGAAGAATCAAGGATTATCATTAAACTTTGGCAAAATTTTCAAAAAAAAAAAAAAAGGAAATAAAAAAGAATCCACAGATTTCTAGAATTAACAAGAGTTTAGCAAGGTATATAGCTTGTTATATACCTAGGGTAAATTGTTATATACCTTGGAATAAACCTAACAAAAAATATGCAAGAACCTTATAGAGAAATTATAAAATTTCATTGTGCCATATAAAGAAGACCTAAATAAATGGAGAGATACACCATGATCATAGATTGGAATCAGTATTATAAAAATGTCATTTCTCCCCCAAATTGATAGTAGATTTAATGCAACCCCAATTAAATTCTAATAGGATTTGGGAGTTTTTTGTTTCTTTGGTTGGCTGGTTTTGGTAGATTCCAAAATATACATGGAAATTTAACAGCTAAGAGCAGTAAACACAGTTTTTTAAAAGGTGGGAGGATTTATTCTACTTAATTCTGAGAATTATTATAATGAAAATTGTTTACAATTAGTGAAAAAATGTATAACTGGACCAGTGGAACAAAATGGAGAGCCCAGAAAAAGCCCCACAAATAAGGACACACAATCTATTACAGAAGTGGTAGGACAGATCAATTATGAGTTATGAGTTATCAAAAACTCATAACTCCTATATATAATCCACTCTGATAAAAAATTAAAATTTCAAACCACACACATAACAAGTCCGGGTAAAATATAAACCTAAATATACAGGATACAACTACAAAGTTTATGATAAATCAGATGATGATTTTAATGACCTCAGGGTAATAAAATATTTCTTAAACAAGACCCCAAAAGTACTAACCGTTAAAAAAAACAAAAAAAAAGACTGATAAACTGCATTAAAAGTGAGAACTTAGTTTGCAAAAGACTCCATAAAAAGGATTAAAAACAAACCACAGGATAGGAAAAGATATTTGTAATAGATATAACCAATAAATGACTAATATCCTGAATATGTATAAAGTACTCACACAAATCAATAAGAAAAAGACAGAATCCAAAGGGATAAAACCAAAGGAAAATGGTAAATTATTTAAATAGGCAATTTACAAAAGAATAAATTCAAATGGTCAAAAAATATACAAAACAGGGCTAAATCTCATTAACAATCAAGTAAATACATATTAAAACTTTTACATAAAGAAGTTGTGGTACATTTATACAATGGAATACTACTCAGCCACAAAAAATAATAAAATAATGCCATTTGCAGCAACATGGATGGACCTGGAAATCGTCATTCTAAGTGAAGTAAGCCAGAAAGAGAGGGGGAAATATCATATGCTATCACTCATATGTGGAATCTAAAAAAAGAAAAAAGACACTAATGAACTCATCTACAGAACAGAAACAGACTCACAGACATGGTACACAATCTTGTGGTTACGAGGGGGAAGGAGGTGGGAAGGGTTAAATTTGGAAGTTTGAGATTTGCAATTAACTCCTATATATAAAAATAGATGAAAAACAAATTTCTTCTGTGTAGCACAGGGAACTACATTCAGTAACTTGTAATAATGTTTAATGAAAAAGAGTATGAAAGCAAATATATGTATGTATATGTATGGCTGGGACATTATGCTGTACACCAGAAACTGACACACTGTAACTGACTATACTTCAATTAAAAGAAAAAAATACATATATATATAAAATGGAAAAGAATCTAAAAATAAAATACATATGTGTATGTATATATATATGGCTGAATTGCTTTGTTGTACACCTGAAACTAACAATGTGAACCAACTACACTTCAAAAAAAAATTTAAAAAAAAACAAAAAACTTTTACAATAAGATAGCATTAGGCACCCACCAGATTGACAAAAATGAAAAAGCTGGCAATACCAACTGATGGTAACTATATAAAGCAACATTATGGGAGTGTAAATTTCTACAACTATCTTAGAAAACAGTCTGGCACTGCCTAATAAACTTGATGATAAATAAAACTGCCAGGACAAGCAATAAAGACCCAGCAATTCCACACATGGGTATAACCTGGAAAAACTTATGTATGCATGTACCAGAATATATGTATAGGAATGTTTATAGGAACATTGTTTCTAATAGTCAAAAACTGTAACAATCCAAATGTCCACCTACTGTAGAAAAGAAAATTGTGAAAATTTATACAATGAAATAATACAAAGCCATGAAAAATAAATGAACTTCAACTACCTTAACATCACGGCTGAATCTCACAGATATAATTTTGAGCAAAGAATTACAACAGAAAAGCATACAAACATACAGTATGATTTTATTTAAATGAATTCAAAAACAAAAAAAAATCACATTGCTTATGGATGCATTCATAGGTAATAAGAAAAAAGAAAAGCAAGGAAATGGTTATCCCAAATGTAAGGACAGCATCTGGGGGCAGTCTGAAGGGAAGGGTAGAATTTAGAAAAGAAGAGGCAGGATATATATCAAAAATAAAAAACAACAGAACAGTTATAGAGATGGAAATGAGCAGAGCATTTGTGTGGGGAAAGTGAAAACACCAGACTGACTAATCCAAATGTAAGTTAGAGAACAAGCAACAAAAGAAGAACCAGATTATAGATGATTTTAAAATGCAAGCAGGGGGTTGGATTTAACCCCGTAAGAAGCCACTACATATATATTTTTGAACAAAAAAATGCCATGACGAAAGCTGTGTTTTAGGGAGACTTCGTTTGTAACATGTCTGAATTAGAGGAGGAGGGACTAGATCAGCTTTGACCTTGTTGTGGTCATCCAGAAGTGAGGTAATGAAAGGTGCTCCAAGGCGGCAGGGTGGCTTTCATTCAAACACTTCTCATGTGTCCACTTTACACAAAATTCTGTGCTAAGCACTGGAGATAAAAAGACCTAGACCACCCCTTAAAGAGCCTTGAAAAGCAGAATAAAACAAAGGGAAAGGGGGAAGGGGGACAAACCTAAAGAGGCAAAAGAAAACTGTAGCTCATGAATCAGTGATGAAGAAAAGTCAAATGTTTCTAATTCTCAAGAGTTCTATAATTCAAGTACACATAAGGTACCATGGTAAGCACTGCCATCTGGCCCAAGGATTGATGAGGAGAACAAGCAGGAAGTAGTCATGACTACACCAAATACATGTGAAAAATGTGACTAGAAAAAAAAAAAGAAGAAGAATGATTGGTTGGCAGCCAGATGACTCAGTAACTCTTTGTTTTATGATGAGAAAGGCATGATAAGTCTTAGAGTTTAAGGGAAACATCCATAAAAAAGAATAGACTGAAGATGCCAGAAAGGAAGGGAAAAATTGTGAGATCAAGGGTCTGAGGGAGGTGGCAAGGTATGGGGTTCAAAGTACAATAAAATAGGTTAAGTTTCAGGGACAAAACACCTTTGAGCCTCAAGAGAAAGATGGTTAAATGACTTATTGGGACAGATATATGCGGAGGTTAAAATGAAGGACTCATGTTAGACATCTTCAGCGAAAGATGGGGTAGGGAAACAAAGACGATAAGAGAAATTATCCGCATTTCAAATGAAAAGACATTGATTAATAAAAGATAAACTCTGTTGATCTGTTCCAGTCTCTCTCTAACACTACTCTGCAGCTCAGAAGCAAGAAATAGGTTAGGTATTCAGCATTAAGAGTTAGTGAAATGAGTACAACAAAAGGTCAGGGAGTACATGTGGCCAAAGTGATGGAACAGGCAGCACTGAAGTAGCTGATACCATGCGGAAAGGATTTACTCTGAGAAGGAGTGAGATTATGAACTGAACAAAGTAGATTAAAAGATCTACTATCCAGCCAGAGTTATGAACAGATTCAAGACTATAAACAATTGAGGTTACAAATAAGCCCAGATCCAGGAAATCCTACTCATGTAAGATTTTCCTCAGAAACAAAGATCTGATGAAAGCCTTTCATTCAATTCAGCTGCTTAGGTAGCAAAATGATACCAAATTAATAAAGGAAAGACTAGGAAAGGAAGGATAATTTTGGGGATGCTAACCGTGGCACTGTTAGAAAATCTAGAACTACTACAGAAAATATTTTGCAGAAAGAAAATCCAGTCGAAAAAAAAGAGTTTAAGATCTGAAATAAAAGACTAGGGTTTGAGTCTCAATTAGGGCAAATAAACTCATTCTCAGTAGGCCTCAGTTTCTCATTTGGATTATGAGAATAATAATAATAATAATAGTAAATAATATAGGAATAATAGCAGCAGGTGACATTTTGTGAATGCTTATTACATTTCAGGCACAGTTCTAAATGTTCAACACATATTATCTCATTTAATCTTCAAATTAACCCTATAGAGGTTTTTAGCTCCATTTTACTAATGAGGAAACCAACACAAAGAGGTTAGATCAACTGCCTAGAATTACATAGCTATTATTTGGTATAGGTAGAATTTCAACCTGTGTAATGTAACCTGGAGCCTACATTCTTTACTATGTTCTTCTGCCCTCTGGGTTATGAAGATGAGAATGCAGTAAAAAGTGCTTTACACACAAATGTTCATCATTACAGCTGAATATCAAGTGACAGAACAAAATAATCCAAGCAAAATCCTAGATCGTTTATCTACAACCAACATTACATAAACTGTACCTATTATATACTAGGGCGTGACTACAAGATTAACAAAACATGTGCCTTGTCCTCAAAAAGTAGGGAGAACAGACAAGAGGCGCTACTTGACATTAAGTCTGCATTTCTATGAAGAGCTGAGGTTAACAGCACAGTGATACAGAATAAAGAGCTCCGAGAAATCACCAAATCACAGCCTCAAAAAATAACAGCACTAAATGCAAAGGGTTAGGAAATAACTGAGCCAGAAAGAGATCAGTTGTTTTTAAAGGTTTCTGAACTATCATAAAGCTTGAAAGAAAGAAAGAAAGAAAGAAAGAAAGAAAGAAAGAAAGAAAGAAAGAAAGAAAGAAAGAAAGAAAGAAAGAGTTTCAAATAGCAACAGGCTTTTCACAGAGCAACACATTTCATACAGGTACATCATAAAAAGGACTATCACTTTCAAGAAAATGTCCTAAACTACAAGATTAAAACCCGTAATAATAAAAAATAGTTGATACTTACTGGGCACTTATTATCTACAAAGTACTGTTCTAAGTACTTTACAGGAATAGATTTATTTAATTCTTACAACAACCCTATAAAGGGGTCCTACTATTAACCCCAATTTATGGATAGGAAAAATGAGGCAAAAGAGAGGGAAAGTAACTTGCCCAAGTTTACTCAGTGAGAGGCAAAGCTGCGATGTCAAACCAGGCAGTTTGTCTTTGGTGTTGTGCTACACTTCCCCTAGTAGGAAACTAAGAAGCAGAACAAAAATTTATTCAGAGGTATTATTTAGCCATATTAGGTAACTAGGAGGAAATACCTGTCATTCACGTAAGCAGATAATAATCCACCATCTATAGGAGTTCTGCCCTTGGTCTCCCCTCCAAATTAAGGCTGTGCATTCCTCCTGGACCATCTCACCTACTCCTCTGGCTTCCATTACAATCTACTTGCTGACTCCCAAATCTAGGTTTCCAACCCAATCTGTCTTCTGTACCTTTAACCTGCACCAAGAGGCTGACAGACATTTCTCTTTGAATGCTCGATGAGCACCTCAAAACCAGTATGTCCAAAACTGAAACATCACCTCCATCCCACCTCATTTCCCACCCTCAGACCCCTTCTTGCTCCTGTACTCGCTTACCTCAACAGTTGCTTCCATCCTGGTTGCTAAGGTCAGAAAGTTGGATGTCATTCCAGACTCTTCACTCTTCCTCATCGTCCATATCCAAACTATCATCACTCACTTCCACACCTACCTCCTAAGGATCTCTCCAATCAATGCATGTCTCTTCATTTCCATTGCCTTACTTACTTTTATACTTTACAAGGCTATATTAATTTGATTAGCTTTTTTTCTTATGTTTTGTCATGTCCTATCTGAAGACAAATTCCATGAATGGAGAACAGACACTGTATATATTTTATACCTAACTCCCGAATGTGCACTTTCTTGATGAGCGCAATGTTCTCAGAGATAAGCTTCTGGTTCTATTAGAGAGAAATTAATAATAAGCATGTATGTGAAGTAATACGTCTGTCTTTAAATGGCACTGCCTTCAGAAATAAGACCAAGTTATTTTACAAATAAAAAAAAAAACAGAACAAATGTATTAATTTCCTATTAAGTCTGTAACAACTCCCTAGGATATACTAATTATTGTAAGTGTTCAATGATAGCTAAGAGGCCATACGCTGTACTAAAGGCTTTAGACAAATTATGCCATTTAATGTTCATAACAACTCTATGAGCTAGATATTATTTTTATACCCATTTTCCAGGTGAGTAAGCTAAAGCTTAAGAGAGCTTAAACAATATGGCCAAGGTGCCAAATTAGAAAATAAAAGTCAGGCTTTGAACCTATGTCACAGTCTCACACTAGAGCCTATGCTCTTAAGCACTTGCTATTCTGCCTCTTAAGGAGAAAATGAAATAAGTATTTTAAAGCTCGAAAGAAAAAAAGAATAATCACAAAGTTTAAATGAAAGAGATGTTAGTTTTAAATGAAAAACCTACCAAAATAGAGTAAAACTATAGAAGTTAAGGCAGTTAAAAAAGGATCTGTTTGGTAGGTCCAAAAATCTTTATAAGAACTATCAGCAAACTAAAAAGATCGAGAGCCACAGACACACAATTGTCAAAAAAGTAATATATTCGAATGTTTCTTTTCTTGGGACATCATAATTAACAGAAATATGGTCTTACTAAAACAAAAAAAAAGTCTAGTGTCATATACATTAGTATATTTCACAATGAAAGTCTACAAATACTAGTCCTCCACAGTAATTCAATTTTCAGTTTTAAGGGGAAGAAAAGGTGGCAACCTCCCCACCACAAGCAGGTAAAAGGCTCAGAAACCTTAACCTTGATCGCTTGCTTACTTCTAGACTCCTAAAACACGAGTCCAACGGCCAGTGTATAAAGAACACTGCCTATCATCCATCTTTCTCTGGAGCTATGAGAAACACAGGAGCAATTTACATTCACATGCTACTAAGATCAAGCTCCAGCCTGCAATTCTCCAGGCAGCTGCACACTGAAGGTGCAGACCCACAAGCTAAGCTCTCAACTTTTCATTTTGGCCGTACGTTTTCAATTCTGGGTGCATGAGCCCACTTTGAATTGGGCCCCAGGGTGCAAAGAGGATTCCTGTCAGATTTCGGGGAAGGGTGAGAGGCGTAAAGGAGGGGCGGCCTCCCACCGGCAGGGAGCTCGCCGCGCGCCGATCCTTTTGTTGGGGTGGGGAGGAGGGCGGACCCCCGCAGCCTCCTGGGGGCCTAACGGGGGTGGGCGGGGAGAGGGAGGGGGCCCCCAGCCCGTCAGCCCGGGGGTGGGGACACAAAGAATTTGGGAAGCGCGGAGCAGCCGGCCGACGAGCTCCTCCGCCCGCCCGCCCGCCCTTCAATAAGCCGCCGCGAAACTCCAGGCCCGGGCGGACGAGAAGCCGACGGAGGCGGGCGCGCGGGCATGCGGGTCTCTCCGCACCGCCCGGCCAGGCGCGGGCTGAGGGCCGGGGTCGCAGGGCGGCCTGAGGCCTCGGCGGCGCCCACGGCTGCGGCGAGCCCCCTCCGCCCCTCCGCCCCGCCGCCCAGCCGCCGACCAGGCCGCGGGATCCCGGCGCCAGCGTCGCCACACCCACCAGCCTCCTAGGCCCGGCCCGGGAGAACTCTCCGGTTCTTTCCCCGGCCGCGGCGGCGCGCCCCACGCCCCAGATTTACCTGCTGATCTTCTGGGCAAAGGCGCGGCGCTCGGCCATGGCTGCTGAGGCGGCGGCGGCGGTCTAGGCGCGGATGGGCGGGCGGGCGGGCGCGTGCCTCCTTGCTCGCGCTCCCTCCCTCGCCGCCTCCGCCAGTCCCCGCTTCGGACCCGGGAGGCTGGGGCTGGCGGCCGGAGCCGGGAACGAGCCCGGCCGTAATGCTCCTGAGAGGCGCGCAACAAGAAACCGCTCCTCCCCCAGCGCGTCAATCCCGGCGGGAACCCGGGCTTCGGCACGCAGCTGCAGCCGGCGGGAGTGGAGGGGAAGAAAGGGGCGTGGAGGGACCCAGCCGTCACCCGTGGCCGCCTGGCTGCCGCGGGGCCCGCATGACCGAGAGGACGCAGAGAAACCAGAGGGGGGCCAGCGACCTAGCGAGGCAGGAAAATAAGATAACCGAGCGCGTGGGGGGAGCCTGGCTTTCCCAAAAAGGAAGGGAAGGAAATGGAACATGGGCTTTGCCGAGGGGCTGTGCTCTGCCGCCCGGGATGGCTGGGTCCTGGTTCCTGCAGCGCCCATCTCTGAGTAGTTAAAAGCACTTTCTGTTCTGCTGCGACTTTGTGAATAGGGTCTGACGGGAGAAAGAGTCGTTTTTCTCACAGAGAAAGAGCCAGAAAAGAGCTTTCTCCTACAGAGGTAACAATAATAATAGTTGACTTGTGGTGCTAAGCCCAGCACTGGATTAAAGTTTTACATGCATGATTTTACTTAATCTTCACAACAGCTCTTTGAAGTAAGTTATTATCCCCAGTTTAGAGAAAAGAAATTTGGTTCAGAGAAACCAACCGACTGGCCCCAAGTCACACAGATGGAAACCTCTTCCACTGAGGTTCAAACCCAGAGCCCACGCCTTTTCTTTGAGGACAAGTGTTTTCTGCGTTAGTAACCCTCTTCCTGAGTCTATTACTTCCCCCTTTGAATCTCATTTTCCATTTATATGTGTTGAGCCAGATGAGCGCTAATGTACTTTACCATTTTTGATGTTCTGTTAATAACCTGTGTATTTACAACTCAAACTGATCTTGCCCATCAAATCCTATAAAATAGGGACTAGCAGATATCATGTTTTATTATTCTGCTGTAGTCCCATAGTGTCTAGAATCTTTGGCTCCTATTGCATATTTGCTGATTACCGATTTTACAGTGAAACTAAGAAAAACATCTTGGTTTCTTGTAGTATCTTTCTCTGAAGTGTTGCAAGAATTTAATGTTTGTTTATTTATTTATTTATTTATTATACTCTTGCTGTGTCCTTGTGAAGTATGTTGGATACTTTGTTCCTCTCTTTTACAGTTGGAAAATCTGCAGCATGGAGACATTAGGTCATTTGCCCAGAGCCACACATTGAGTCAGAGATGAAAGTCTCAGTCAGTTGTCAGATCCATAACTTCCTGTCAGATCCACAGTGCTCTAACTGCTGTGGAAGACTTCATTAATTTTGTGTAACAATGCTCACTCCGGTAAAGATAGTCTGTTCATAGAAGAGATAGATAGATTAGATAGATAGATAGATAGATAGATAGATAGATAGATAGATAGATAAGATAGATGATAGATGATAGATTAGATAGATGATAGATATAGATAGATAGATAGATAGATAGATAGATAGATAGATAGATAGATAGGCTTCTCCCTAAGTGTAGTATAAAGATGAACTAGACTCAGTGCTGCCCTCAGGAAGTTTGAGTCCTTTGGGAAAGATGAAATGGCTACTCAAAAACCTGCTAAGTCAAGGCTAACGCTGTATTGTGGTCTTTAAGACCCTCCATGATAGGAACCTAATCATATGCTGCCACTTCCTTACTAGGTGACCTTGGGCAAGTACTTAACCTCAACTCTAAAATGGGGTAATAATTGTACCCATTTGAAAAAGTATTGTGAGGATTCATTGAGTTAATTCATATAAAGTTCTTAGAAAAAAGCCTGGCATATGGTTGAGTACTAGGTGTATTAGCTACTGTTATTATTATCGCTGTTATTATCATTATTCATCCTACACTTAAACTTGCCCTGGGTGCTTGATAGTCGCTGAATCGTTTGTCTGCTCTCATGCTCCAGATGTTATATGCCTTTATCTCTGCTCTCCAAACATCTTTTCACTGCGCTCTCAGAGAACTGACCACATTCTGCTTTGAATGGTTCTTTGTAAACATGACTCACTAGTTGCCAAAGTGTCTGAAAGGACATTGCATGCACTGTGCAGCTTGCTGGGAACATTTACAGCAGGAAGGAGACAAGCAGGACCAAGCTGTAAGCAGGCTAGACAGAGTCTGGAGAATACTCCAAGCAAAAATGGTGGCCCCCCACCTCTAGGGAAGAGCTGGCATCCCAGACAAGTCCACTATGGGCAGATATCCATGTCACAGGGTCCAATCTCAGGAAACTGTATGGAGCTCAGCAAAGGGACTGAGAGTGGAATTGTTTTGGCTTGACCAGCATCCATGCTCCCCACACTACCCGCTGCACGTGCGCGTGCGCACACACACACACACATACACCATCTCAATCACTCTACTTCTATGAAGCTGACTCCCCCACCCTGTGTATCCTAGCCAAGCCAAGCAGCACATTCCCCTGGCCTCTGTGACTAGTTTGAGGATAGACTCATGAGTCAAGCGAGGACAGTTGGGCCCAATCAGAACTAAAAATTGCATTTTCTGTACCAGTGGCCTCCATTTAAAGAAGGCCTGCCTGAGAGTGAAGCCAGACCCAGCAGGGAGGAGAACAAAAGATGGAAAAAGACGAGCTGCTTATAACATTACTTGAGCCTTGGACTTTGCAGTTACATAAACCAATAATGTACTGGGGTTTTGTTTGTTCGTTTGTTTTTAATTTTTGCTTAAGCTAATTTGAGTTGGATTTTCTGTAATTAGCAAATAGGAAAAATTAGTGCTAAAACAGGAAAAATTCAGGAAGCTACATGTATGTTCTAGATGGTATCAGTTCTCAGCATCAGGTGAGGACAAGATGTTCATTTCATATGAGGTTGTGAAAATTGGATGGAGTGTAACTCCATGTTTAACCCAGTTAAAACTTTGTGGAAAGTCTCATTCGAACTCTGGGAACACCAATGGCCCAGCCATCGACTGGGATTCAGAACCGAAGTTCCCCACTGATGGAAAGATACTGGTGAAGAAACTGCTTACCAAGGGCCAGGACCAGTTTGGCAGAATAGCCTCAAAAGAGTTAGATAAGAAAGACTCAGGGCAGTTTTCTCACTAGATATACACAGTGTTCTAAAGTTCTTCAAACAGAAGATTTAGGGATACAACAGAAGAAGAAAAAAAAAAAAACAGGGAAAAAAGGAGAAAAGTCATATTAGTTTCACATTTACGCTTTTATGGAGCTCAAGTTTCCCCCTTTAATATAGCGCTAAGGAGGATACTGATTGTGGCAAGGCCAAGGTTCTAAGGCCACAGTACAAAGGGGCAGAGTTTTTGTATCATGAAGAATAAAGTTCTGGCTTTGCAGGCAGAATGTGTTCCCTTTGGGGATTTTGGGGGGATAGGGACTGGTTCCTTTTTTCAGGCTTGTGCTTTTGTGAAACAGCACTGGATTCTTACAATAAGAGCACCATAAGGCTCCCTCCACTGAAGGCTCTGGGAAGGCCAGATGAGTGTGGCCCAGAGGAAGGGGTTTCGGGGCCGTGCCACTCAGGCTTACCTCAATCCCAAACTGAAGCCTAGGATTTGGGCATAAAGTCCAACCAGGGATGCTTTTGTCTACCTTGTCCTCTATTATTCACTCTCTCTTAACCCCTAGCAAAGGTGATTTTTGCAAGGGACAATTCAGGGATCCTAAATCTGGCCATGTTTCACAACTAATAGCACCCATGTTTATTCTATTATAATGCTTAATACATGATTCAACTACTGCCTATTTATCCAAGTACCCCTTCAAACTTGATTTCCTGTTCACCATCATACTTCCAGCATCTAGTATGCTGCCTGATGCATTATAATCACTCAGTAAATATTTCTGAGTAAATAAATGCCATGGACTAAAGTATTTTGAGATCCTGCCTTAATTTATATTTCCCCCAAAGCAGAGATTGAGACACAGCCTGGAAGCAGGCACTTGATTAGGGAAGAAATCCTACAATGCTGGAAAGAGGGAGTAGAGAGAGTGGACCAGAGGCGAGAAAGCCATGAAGTGTGCCTTACTGAGTGTTCGCACTGTGGGCAACAAGGCTCAATCCAGCCTGCCACCCCTGAAGGACTGTTTAGTATGCATTTCAGAATTGTCCCTCTGAGGTTGAGTATTTAGCTACCCTTGGTTGATGGCTGACCCTGTGGACATTAACTACCCCCATGCTGCATGCCGCAGAAAGCTGAGAGATACAGTAGTTGCTTCGGGTGGGAAGCCATCCATGTGCATAAATGCCCACCACTGCTGCAGCTAAAATCAGAGATGAGTGGTGGGGAAAAAGTTTGAAGCACCAGTAGTTTCCACGACAGGCGCCTTGAAAGGGACAGAGAGACTACAATAGCAACCCTACCAGAAGAGAATGTATTTGCCCCTCACGGTTCTATATAGAGCTGGGAAGGGCCAAACAGCCAGGCTGCCCCAAGAAAATGGCCTGAAGTGTAGGCTTAGTGCCACTTAAAAAACAAAACCACGTCATGTCTCTCCTAAGTGAGCTGTATTTCAGGATACTCATATTTGATGAGGGAGAGTTCTTTTAGAAGAATTCGAGCTAACAGATGCAGATATAATGCAGACTCTGGTGGAATAATGATCTGACCTGTGCTGTCCATTACAGTGACCACATACTACATGTGACCATTTACATTTAAATTAATTAAAGTTTAAAATTCATTTTCCAGTTGTATTAGGCATGTTTCAAGTATTTAATAGCCACATGTGATTAGAGGCTACCATATTGAACAGTGTACAGATAGAACATTTCATCATCATAGAAAGTTCATAGAAATGACGCAAACATTAGAGCTGATAAACCATTAAACAGGAATTCCTATTCCTGTTGGGGAATTTTAAGTGGTTGGGTCAGGAAGATAAGAACAGAACCCACTGATTAATCTTAACATCAAAAAAAAAAAAAAAAAAAAGTCAGTCAGTCACTGTATCCCTCCTCATGCAATGTAAAGAAGAGGTGTTTAGAATATTTACAGCACCACCTTGAAATATTTCTGTCAGCAGTTTAATCCCAAATATGATCAAGCCCCAAGATCTAGTTATCAATTTGTAAAAAAAAATATAGGGGATGGGGGAACATGTTAAGCAATACTCTAGGATTGCAATTAGCAAAACTGAGAATATGGTAAATTCTACTGGACATAATGATCTGGTTCCTTCAACAAATAAATGATAAGGAATTTTTAAAATATTAAAAATAGAGTAAAAGCACAAGCAACAAAAAGGTGAACTGGACATCATCAAAATTAACAAGTTGTGCTTCAAAAGACAACACCATCAAGAAAGTGAAAAAACAAACCAAAGAATGCGAGAAAAGTTTTGCAAATCATTTATCTCATAAGAAACTTGTGTCTAGAATATATAAACAACTCTGATAACTCAATGATAAAAAGAGAATTAACCCAATTTAAAAATGGACAAAATTTGAATAGCCATCTCTCCAAAAAAGATATGCAAATGGCCAACACACATGTGAATAAAAGTGTTCAACATTGTTAGCCATCAGAGAAATGCAAATCAAAACCGCAGGACATATCACTTCAGACCCAGAGGGTGAATGAGAATCAAAAGAACAGATATTAATAAGTGTTGATGAGAATGTGGAGAAATTGTAACACCCCATACTGCTAGTGGGAAAGTAAAATGGTGCAGCCACTTTGGAAAATAGGCTGGTAGCTCCTCAAAATGTTTAAATATAGAGTCACCACCTGATACAGCAATTCCATGCTTAGGTATACACCCAAGAGAAATGAAGAATATGTTCACACAAAAACTTGCACATGAAATGTTTATAGCACCATTGTTCATAATACCAAAAAGTGGAAACAGCCCAAATGCCCATCAACTGATGAATGGATAGAATGTGGTATGTCCATATAATGGAATATTATTTGGCAATAAAACAAAATAAAGTACTGATACATGCTTCGACATGGATGGATCTTGAAAACATTATGCTAAGTGAACGGAGGCAGACACAAAAGGTCACAGGTTATACAAACTGTGTGGAATAGACAAAGCCATAGAGACAGAAAGTAGATTAGTGGTCCCCAGGGGCTGAGAGAAAGGGAGAATGGAGAATGACTGCTAATAGGCATAAGGTTTCTTTCTGGGGTGATTAAAATATTCTAAAATTAATTGTGATAGTTGTACAACTCTGTGAACGTACTAAAATCTATACAATTTTTACACTTTAAATGAGTGAGTTGTATGGAACGTGAATTATATCTCAAACTGATTTTATTTACAGCATCAAATGTGTGGAGTTTTTTTTTCCCCCACACCAAGCAATTGTCCAACTCCAAACACCAACTTGGTGTATGTAGTTCATTTCTGTTCTGACACTAACTACCTGGGGTTTGCATAGAGCCCACAAGTTAAGGGCTCAGTCCTGCAAGATTGCCCCCACCTCTGATGACAGTTGCAAGTCATAGGCTACCACTTGTGCTTCTGACCAACCGGCTATAGATTTTGTGGGTTCCCACAATCCCCTCCCCAATTTCAGTAATTTGCTAGAATGGTTCACAGAACTCAGGAAGACACTTTACCTACTATCATCAGTTTATTACGAAGGCTACAAAATGAACCACCAGATAAAAAGGTACTTAGGGCAAGATTCAGAAAGGTCCTAGCACAGGAACCTCTGTCCCAGTGAAGTTGGGGTGCACCTGGCACAGGAATGTGTCTGCCAACTCAGAAACTCTCCAAGCCATGTCATCTAGAGGTTTTTATGGAGGTTTCATTATGTAGGCACAACTGAGTAAATCATCGGCCATTGATGACTGACTTCAATCTCCAGCTCCTCACCTCCACAGAGATTTGTGGATAAGTCTGAACGTTCCAACCCTCTATTCACATGGTTGGTTCTTCTGGCAACCAGCTCCCATCCTAATGCTTTCTAAGAGCCCACCAAGAATCACCTCATTAGCATAAATTCATATGATTGAAAGGAACTTGTTATGAATAACAAAAGATGCTCCTAACACCTCTATCACCCAGGAAATTCCAATGATTTTATTTATTTTTTAAATGATTTGTTTTTTGGGGTTTTTTTACGTTTTTTTCTTTTGGTGGGGTGGTAATTAGGTTTATTTATCTAAATGGAGGTACTGGCCTTGAGACCAGGACCCTGTGCATGCTAAACATGTACTCTACCACTAAGCCATATCCTCCCCCCAGTCAAGGATTTTAGAAACTCTGTGTCAGATATCAAGAACAAAGACCAAATACGTATTTCTTACTGTATCACATAATTCAATAAATCGATCATTAAAAAATAAAATAAAGCAGACTTAAGTGGCATACTGTGTTAGGGTTCTCTAGAAAAACAGAGCCAAGAAAGAGAAAGTTGCGGGGGAAGAAGGGCAAGAGAAGAGAAGGGAAAAAGAGAGAGAATTATTATAAGGAGTTAACTCACACAATTATAGAGGCTGACAAGGGCAGTGGGCAAACTAGAGACCCAAGGGCTGACAATGTGGTTCCAGTCTAAGTCATAAGACCTGAGAACCAAGAGAACTGATGATGTAGTTCCAGTCCAAAGACCAAAAGGCTCAAGATCCAGGAAGAAACGATACTTTATTTTGAGTTGTCTGAAGGTAGGAAAAAACCTCAAGACTCAACTCCAAGGCCATTAGACGGAAGAATTCCCTCTCATTCCAGGGAAGTTCGTCCATTTTGTTCTATTCAGGCCTTCAACTGTCTGGATGAGGCCTACTGATGTTAGGAACGGCAGTGTCCTCAGTATATCTATTTAAATATTAAACTCATCCAAAAACACCCTCATGGAAACACCCAAAATAGTTTGATCAGATACCTGGGCACCTGGTGACCCAGTCAAATCAGCATAAATTATTCATCACACATCCCAACCCGAATACAATGTATATAGAGTCTAGGGGTCCAAAGAAAATGAACCAACCTCAAAATAGAAGATTTTTGTGAGAGCTGGCAAATTTTGATCACTGTCTGGGTATCAAATGATAGTAACAATTATTATTTTCTTAGTATCTCCCATTTGTTCCTCCAGAGCCACTCTCTACCGTACTCTCTGCTCCAAAAGACTGGCCTCTATGGACTGTACCAGTAGGGTTCCCACACCCTTTAGCCATTAGATGGACCTGGCCAGCTGAGAAATAATGGTAAGAGAACAGAAGGACAGAGGAGAGTAATGTCAGGGTATCATTCCCCTACCTCCTTCCCTACAAGATCACCTCTTGCTTACTGTGTCTCTTGACCAAAGTTCATTGCTTTTTTCGGAGTAGCCAACTCTATAGATTCTTTCTCCTTCCAGGTTTTGGTAACAACTTCATCCCCATATCCTTATGGGTCTGGAGGTGGTACCAACTTAGTCTCTTACCCTAGGTTACTATACTATACCTTGTGGTTACCCTATACCCACAACCTTTAAATAAACTTCTGAAGTTATCTTATTTGAGCGTGGCATCTATTTCCTGCTGAAACCGTGATTTAAGTGTGATAAGGGTTTTGTGGTTGTACAAAAAACTAAGTGGGAGAGAGTCCTTTATTCCTCTAAGACACATTCTGAAATGTTTATTAACAGACCAATATAAGGTCTGGAATTTGCTTTAAAAATAATCCAACATGATTAACATTCAGTGGGTATAGAGTTTCAGAATTAAAAGATGAAAAAGATTCAGAGATCTGTTGTACAACAATGTGAATAAACTTAACACTACTGAACATTACACATAAAAATGATTAAGATGGTAACTTTGATGTTAGGTGCCTTTTACCACACACACACAGAAATAATAATCCATGACAGGCTTATGTTGCTAATTGTTGAAGCTGGGTGATGGGAACATGGCAGCTCATTACCTCATTCTTTCTAACTTAAAAAAAAGAAAAGAAAAAAATCCAAAATTAGTATGTCAGAAGGGAGAAGATAATCTTCTGATTAGAGAAGAAAGAAAGAGAGTTGAAAGATTAGAGAATGAATCTAGCAAGAGGCCAGACTAAGAGGCCTAAGAAGTTAGCGGTTAAGGAAATAAATCAAGTAGAGGAAATGCTGGGTCAAAGGCCAGCTGGAAACCAATGTCAGTGGTACCCTGTTGTGCCATTCTTACTTCATTTCACTGGATTAGGATCTGAAACCTGCTGGGGATTGTCGGTTCTGGATCTGAGCCCAGCTGAGGCCAGTGTTCTTTAGGAAAAGTAGGGTAGATCTGGAACAAGCAGGTCTGACACACAGAAAGGAAGAAGCCCCAGAGTTCAGAAGGCTTGGAGTCATGGAAAGGTTCTGTCGGGTAAAAGACTCTACATGTTTGTAGTTGTAGAGAATGACTAAGAGGAGAGAAAAAAACTGAAAATTTGAAAAAGACACTTGATCACCTTGAGATACAGAGGTACCTTTCATCTGCTACCTGGGGAGGGAAGAAAAGGTTGGAAATCTATACAGAATTTTAGAGATAGAAATAAGGGAAACTGAGGGAGCTACATTCAGATAGCATTCCATTTTCTCACTAAATATTACCATGTAATGCTAGTATATATTTTTTTTCCATCACTACAGAATCAAAGGTGACCATCACCATACATTCATCGTGTAATACAGCCCATCCCTATCTCTGATCCACAGGTCCTGCCCACACACTTGAGGAAGGCTTATACAGAACACGCACACCAGGAGCAGGACGTTTGGAGGTCGTTTTAGAATTCTGCCTGTCACAACCAGGAAAGGGTGGGAATCTCTGACGTATGGGGTTATTGCTAGAACTGGCTGAGTGTATGAACTAAGAGATAAGGCCTTGGCTGGGGAGCCAGGGGCCGTATTGAAAACTTACCAAGGCACACGGGGAGTGAAATGCGGAAGTGCTGAAAGTCTTAGTCCTTCCTGATAGAGCTGGAGAAGAGGACTGGAAATCAGAAAGACTGGGGTTTGAGGTCTGGCTTTGCCACAATCTTACTATGCAACTTTGAGCAAACCACAACCTCCAGCCTCTTCTTCCTCAGCTAGAAAATAAAGGTAATGAAACTAGATAATTGTTAAGATAATCAATTTTCTCTTATCAATATCATTTGGCACCGGGACAAGTGTGAAAAAGAGCTGTAGAATGTTATTTTCCCAAATATTTTAAAGAACCACACAACTTCCTCTCTTTGGGGACTACTAGGTATAGCCTTGCTTAGAGGCAGGGGAAAAGTAGATGATTACCCCTTAAGAATGCTGCCTAACCCCATAATTTTGTGATTTTGAAATAGAATGTCATTTAGCACCTCAGTTTTGGTATTTGCCATTTTAATCTATCTGCAATTTGGTCGAAAGTTCGCTGCTTTCTTTACTAGTTTAGGTCTAGAATATTACACAATTGTTTTACAATAGGTGGGATATTCTGTCAAGACAATTCTGAACCAGATTCTCCCTCTGCTTCTCTCTCTGCTATTGGCTCTAATATATTACCCAATATCACTGAATTTCACATTCCCTACTTCTCACAGATTAGAGTAGATATTTCTGATTTTGTGAAAATAATTGATACTACAAAAGTAGTTTAAAAGCTGTAAGTAGAAAGAGCTTAAATATTTCTATAAAAGCTCACTTTTATTTAGCAATTGTTTTTTCAAAATACATTTTTAGTATAAGAATTACCTAGCCAGCTCCTTAAGGTTGTCAGTTCTAGAAGTTTGTATACTTTCACTTTTCTCTTTATAATGTATTTGTAAATCATAAACTTGGAAGGAACCTGAGAGCTTATCTAGTTCAAGTGAAGTGGAGTGAAATGAGTTCAACTAAAACAATCCAGGAAGTGGCAGAACCAGGTATTAAACTCAGATTTCTATATTCCATTCAAATGCTATTTTCATAACTCCATGGTTTCCGTTCATTCACTGACTTATTCACTCACTGAATAAATATCTTTTAAGTGCTACTGTGTGCCAGGGTTTGTGCTAGGATATGGTAATACTCTATTAATGAGAAAGTAATCTTTCATCTCCAAGAAATTGGTAGGGGAGGGCTGTGGGGAAGTAGGCAAGTAAACATGCAATTCTTTGATAAAAGTATGCATAGAATACTTCAGGAATATGTAAGAGGGGACTATAACCAATTCTTGAGTGGGCAGGAAAAACTTCCAAGAGGAGGAGACCTGAATTCTAAAGGACAAATAGAAACTAGCAGGCAGAGAAACTGATGAGGGTGGGGAATGGTCATTCCAGGCAGAGTAAACAGCATTACAGGTGCACTGAGGTACAAGACTTTGGTTTATTCCAAATGGTTCTGTGTGATTTGAGCTTGGCATACAAGGTAGGGCATGATAAGCAGTAGAACTAGAGAGATAAAGCAGAGGCAAGATTATGCAGGGTTTGGTATGCCAGGCTAAGGAATATAAAGTACACAGTGAAAGAAATGGCATGGGAAATGGAGGATGGCAGGGAACAATCTGATCAAACTTGAATTCTACAATGATTACTCTGACTTAAGTGAAGAAAAAAAATATAAGAGAAGTTAAAAATGGGGACAGGAAGACCAATCAAAAGATTGTTGCTTTAATCCAAGGGTATCTCTCTGTGAATCTGGTTGCGGTAACAGAAACCCAAATAACAGAGGTTTGCACAAAATAAAAGTTTTTTCCTCACTTAGGGCATAAGCAGTCCAGGGCCGGTAGAGCAGGTCTGCACATGACTGTCAGGTTTTGCCCTCATCTGTATGTTCCAAGAAGGTTCACCACTACTATAAATATGTTACAACCTGAGATAGAGTAAAATGGAGAAGAGGATACATTTCCCTTTAAGTTTATGACCTGGAAGTTCCACATCACTTCAGTTCATATCCCATTAGTCAGAATTTAGACACATGACCATTGCCAAGCTGTAAGGATAGCTAGGAAATGTAGTTTTTATTCTGTGCCCAGTTAAAAAACAGGGGTTTATTACCATAGACAAAGGGGGAGAATGAATTTTCTGGGGGACAACTAGCAGTCTCTATAATACTAAGTAAGAAAAGAAAAGCCTTCTAAAGACTCAACAAAATCTCCAACAAAATACCAATGGCATTCTTCACAGAAATAGAAAAAACAATCCTAAAATTTGTATGGAACCACAAAAGAGCCCAAATAACCAGAAGAATCTTGAGAAGAAAGAAGAACAAAGCTGGAGGTATCACACCTCCTGATTTAAACTATACTATAAAGCTATAGTAATTAAAAAAACAATATGGTACTGACACAAAAATAGAAACCTAGACCAGTGGAACAGAATAGAGAGCCCAGAATTAATCCCTTGCTTATATGATCAACAAATACTCTACAAAGGAGCCAAAAATACTCAATGAGGAAAGAGTAGCCTCTTTGATAAATGGTGTCAGGAAAACTGGATAAACACATGCAGAGCAATGAAATTGGACCCCTATTTTACACCACTCACAAAAATTAATTTGAAACAGATCAAAAAATAAACATAAGACTTGATACTATAAAACTCCTAAGAGAAAACCTAGAGAAGAACTTTCTTTATATTGGTCTTGGAAATGATTCTTTTGGATATGACACCAAAAGCACAAACAACAAATCAAAAATCAACGAATTGGGACTACATCAAACTTAAAAGCTATTGCACAGCAAAAGAAACGATTAACAAAATGGAAAGGCAACCTATGGAATGAGAGAAAAATTTTGCAAACCATATATCAGATAGGAGGTTCATATCCAAAATATATAAAGAACTCACAAAACTCAATAACAAAAAGTCAATCCAATTAAAAAATGGGCAGAAGAACTAAACAGATTTTTTTTCTGAAGAAGTCATCCAGATAGCCAACAGATACAAGAAGAGATATTCAACATTGCTAATCATCAGGGAAATACAAATTAAAACCACAAAATATTACCTCACATCTGTTAGAATGGCTATCACCAAGAAGACATATTATCAGGAAGATAAATACTGGTGAGGATGTGGAGAAAAGGGAACATTTGTACACTGTTGGTGGGAATGTAAAGTGGTGCAGCCACTATGGGAAAAATCGTGGAGAGTTCTCAAAAAATTAAATATAGAAATACCATATGATTCGGCAATTTCACTTCTGGGTATTTATCTGAAGAAAACCAAAACACCAACTTGAAAAGACATACGTACTCTCATGTTCACTGCAGCATTATGTGCAATAGCCAAGATATGGAAACAACCTAAGTGTCCATTGATAGATGAATGGATAAAGAAAATGCAGTACACATATACAATGGAATATTATTCAACCACGAGAAAGGAGAACATCCTGCCATTTGCAGCAACATGAATGAAACTCGAGTACATTATGTTAAGTGAGATAAGTCAGACAAAGACAAGTACTCTATCATAGCACTTATACGTGGAATTTTAAAAAGCCAAACTTGTAAAAACAGAGAATAAAATGGTGGCTACCAGGGGATGGGAGGTCGGGGGACAGGACAGATGTTGTTTAAGGATATTAACTTACAATGATTAGTTGTGAGTACATACGCCCTAGAGATGCAACACACAATACAGTTAATATAGATAGCAATATTATAACCATCAAACTTGCTAAGATACTAGAACTTAACTATTCCAACTACTAAAAAGAAAGGATAATTATGTAACTGATAGAGGTGCTAATTATCAGTACAATGGCAATCATATTACAATATATGAATGTATCAAATTAACTTGTACACCTTAAATTCACACAGTGTGACATGTCATATATATATATATCAAATAAAAAAAAAGAAAAAAATAAGAAAAGAACCTGAACTAAGGTAGTGGCAGTGAAAATGAAGAGAAGTGGACCAGTTTGAGAGGTTATTAAGAGGTAGAGCTGACTCAGCTATAGATTTGCTGTAGAACGTGAGGGACAGGATGGTGTCCGAGATGATACCCAGGTTTCTGACGTGGGTACCTGAGTGGATGACGGTGAATAACAGTTACTGAGTAAGAGCACATAAGAAAATGAAATTTAGGGAGAAAGTAAAGAATACAGTTTTGCACAAACGGAGTTTGAAGCGTAGGTAGGACATTTAGGCAGAAATACACAGTAGGCTAATTTTGGAATCATCAGCATCTACGTGGAAACTTGATACATGAAAGCAGATGTTATCTGATGTATGAGAGCAGGGAAAATACATTAACTGAAGGAAAAAAGAAAAGGCTGAAGGTAGAAACCAAATTTTTAAAGAGGAAAGTGGAGAAGGGATATGAAGGAGGAGGATACGAAGAAGGGACAATGGAAGTAAGGAGAAGAATGAGAAGATGCGGTGTCTTAGAAGTCAAAGAAGGAGAACTTTTCAAAAAGGAACAGTAAAAGTTAATCATACTCAGCCATGAAAAAGAATGAAATTTTGCCATTTGTAACAACACAGATGGACTGACGTGGAATGTATGCTTAGTGAAATAAGTCAGACAGAGAAAGACAAAAATTGTATGTTTTCACTTATATGTAGAATCTAAAAAGTAAAACAAATGGGTGAATATAACAAAACAGAAATAGACTCATGTAAGCCAGAAAGAGAAAGAAAAATACCATGAGATCGCTCATATGTGGAATCTAAAAAACAAAAACAAACAAACAAACAAAAACAAAGCGTAAATACAGGACAGAAATAGACTCATAGACAGAGAATACAGACTTGTGGTTGCCAGATGGGTGGAGGGTGGGAAGGGGTAGACTGGGATTTCAAAATTGTAGAATAGATAAACAAGATTACACTGTATAGCACGGGGAAATATACACAAAATGTTATGATAACTCACAGAGAAAAAAATGTGACAATGAGTGTGTATATGTCCATGAACGACTGAAAAATTGTGCTGAACACTGGAATTTGACACAACATTGTAAAGTGATTATAAATCAATAAAAAATGTTAAAAAAAAAAAAAAAGAAAAAGACTCAGATATAGGACAAACCAGTGGTTACCAATAGGGAGAAGGAAAGGGAGAGGGGCACAAGATGGGTAGGGGATTAAGAGGTATGAACTAGTAAGCATAAAATAAATAGGCTACAAAGATGTAATGTACAGTACAGGGAATGGAGCCAATATTTTATAATAACTTTAAATGGAGTATAATCTGTGAAAATATTGAATTACTATGTTGTACACCTGAGCCTAATATAATGTTGCAAGTCAATTATACTTCAATAAGAAAATAATGAAATAAAAAAATAAAAGTTATTGAGAAGCTTTAGGGAAGAATTCCCAAAGCAAATGATGACAAAGCTGGAAATTTCCAATAAGATGGTTTATCCATTACCGACTAGAGGCAGGGAACCTAAATGAGAGCAATAATGTCATCAATTTTATAGAATTTTGGGAGTATAAAATTATTAATAATTCAGAGACTTGGCACATAGTAAGTGCTCAGTAAGTATTAGCCATCTTTGCTATTGTTTTTATAATTATTAGGAGTATTATTTTGAAATCTATTTGATAATTATCTGTTCTCTATCTTCTAATTCCTATCCCTTCATCCTCCTCCACCCTCTCTATTTCTCACCTGTTCTTATCACAATGAATAATGCCTAAGGTTTTGGTGAGGGTACAGCTCAAGTGGTAGAGCACATGCTTAGCATGCACAAGGTCCTGGGTTCAATCCCCAATACTTCCTCTAAAAATAAAGAATAAAACCTAATTATTCCATACTCCCACTGCCAAAAATAAATAAATAAATAATGCCTAGGGTATCAATGGCACTGTAGAAAGCCTATACTCTATTCACAACTCTTCTGACCACCACTGGTCAAACCAGTGGATCTGGCTGTCAAGCAAATTCAAATGTAATGAAATCAACCACTACATATTAAGACTGGCTCAGCAGGTTGCAGCCATTGTTTTCTTTGCTGTAGCCTGGTTCTTTCTGTAGTTAGACATAGCCTAATGGTGTGTTTCCTTACATATTTTAAAAGACATCACATTTACTAGAAGATTTTTATAGCATAATAGTTAAGAACTTGGGGTGATCCCTGAGACATTCTTATGCTATAACCTTGGAATTTTTTAAAAATTTCACTAAAGTTTAGTTTCTTAACAAGTTTATACTGTATAGCATAGGGAACTATATTCAATATCCTATGATAAACCATTATGGAAGAGAATATGAAAAAGCATGTACATATATATAACTGAATCACTTTACCGTACACCAGAAACTAACATAACATTGTAAATCAACTATACTTCAATTGAATGTTTTTCAACTTAAAAAAAAGTTCAGTTTCTTTATTTGTAAAATTGGAATTATAATAACACAAGTAGTAGTAACATCATAGTGTTTTATGAATGCATTCCTATGCTTTTCCCTTTTGGAATTCACTGTTTCATATGCTATATTTCAAATCTCTAAAGAAAAAAAAATTCCCAAATTGTCTTGAAGTAGAACAAATATAAAGAATAACAATTCTCCCCACTCTGAATGTAGACATCGCTCTAGTATTTCATAAATAAGGTTATTTTCTATTGTGCAGATGATGCAACTAACCCTCTGTGTCCTTTCTTTATCTGGAAGAGGATGGATAGGAGTCAGGGTGGGGGTTTGTGAAATCTTACCTTCTGTGGGGAGCAATACTTGAGTTTTTCCCTTATTAGAAATAATGAATTTGTACTGGTGCACTCTTTTCCTTAAAACTTTTATGATAAAGAACAGATATTCAAATGCCCACTACATGCCACTATGTCTCTAGTAAACAGGCTGAGTAAGAGAGAAGATCACCATAGGCGTGGCTGTATAAAACTGAAAACTGAGGACAAATAGGAGTTAGCCAGATGAGGCTGGATGCTGAGGCCAACAGAGAGAAAAGCAGAGTGGAACAATAACAAGAGATATCTTCCTGATGCATTAAGTTTAACCTGCACAGTCCAATATGGTAGCCACCATCCACATATGGCTATTGAGTATGTGAAATGTGGCTAGTCTAAATGGAGATGTGTTGTAAATGTAAAGTCACACTGGATTTCAAAGATTTAATACAAATAAAAGAGTGTAAAATTTCTAATTAATAATTTTTTATATTGATTACATTTTGGAGTGGTATTTTTAATTTACTGGACTAAATAAAATGTATTAGTAAAATTAATTTCAGCTGTTCCTTTTTCCCTTTGTATGTGGCTGATAGAATATTAAAAATTACATACGTGGTTCACATTTGCTGCTTTCATTGTATTTACACAGAACAATATTATTTAAGCACTTAGATGCGGCCACGCCTAAAGTTGTGTAACTCTGGACTAACATAAGCCAGTAAATTCACATTTTTGCCTAAGCCATTTTGAATTGAGTTTTTGATACTTGCCACTGAAAGAGTTCTAATTAGTATACTAGCTAACAGAATTAGTTCAGCAAATATGTTATTCCCCATACTGGGAAACTGGAGAACATGTTAAAGACATAGCAGTCTGAAACCTGATTCCCTGGAAGCCAGTAAGAGAGTGTTTTGTTCAGACAGTGTGCTTAAGAGTAGAAAAAAAATGACTTAATTTTATTATGCCAGTGTCAAAAATCAATCTAGTTATTAAAGTATTTCTAGATTGTCGGGATTGACAAAATACATGTTTTTAGTTATTTATTTGATGCATTTGATGTATTCTTATGGATTCCATTGAGAGCAAGCACTCTAGTCCAAAAGAACTCTACTTTTGCTTAGGCTGTCTATTTACATGAACCCTCTATGATCGAAGGCTGAAGTGCAGAGCTCCTAAAATCTACAAGCTGGTCAATAGTGCTTTGCAAAAACACATAGCATAAAAGAATTGTTTTAGTTTTCATTCTCTTTTTTTTAAGTTTTCTTTCTTTAATTCTAGTTTTATTTGTGTTGTTGCTGATGGGTAGATATTGTTTCAGAATGGTATAAACTATGAAAGCACTAACAGACAAAATGAAGAGTTTTACATTTAAGTTTTACACTTAAAATGTCTCTTCACAGAGAAACTATTCTAAATAACAAACTCCTAGGACAGCAAAGAAAATGTAAAAAGAGTGTCCTCAGAACAAATAGCATACTCTATATTAAATCAATTTATGTTATTTTTCAGTAAAATTACAGGGCACAAATTCATATAGGAGTTTTTCATTTATTTGAGCCAAACATGAAATTCTCTAAACCCAATGAAACTTGGAAAGCATAAATCAGAAATATAATAGAAACATATCTGGGTTCTCTTTATAAGTCTGTTATCCAGCCACAAAACTCTCCACACCTTTACCAATGATGAACTGAAATCAGCAGAGATGGGCTAGGATGACAAAACTGTGTTCAAGAAGATGCCTATGAGGGGAAAAATCAGATATCTTATGTTGACTCTCAGACAATTCCGTACATGGAACATTAACTTTAAAAATGAGGGGCATGAAGAGTCAAAAAAGTAAGATGCCTGATTTGTTCGTCCCCAGCCCACCTCTCATCATACCTGGCTGCAGGGAAGACCTTAGTACTAGCAGTTTTTCTCTGTGATAATCAGAGGAAATTAATAAACTGAAAAGAATCACCTTCACTCCAATTGTCTTCATTATCACCCCTGAATTCCAAGAAATTATTGAGGGACCAAATTATTTTAAAACATGTAATGTTTTATAGGAGAAACGTATTTTTTAGCTAATTGATATATATTTTTTTGATTAAGAGTTTAGGATTATCTCTTTAAAGAGAGAAGTTTTCATGAAAGCAGAAATACCTTTTTAACTCTCCCAATGCTGGATACCCCAAATCTCTACTACTACTACTACTGCCACTGCTATTACTGGTCACTGTTTATTAAATGCCCGTCATTGCGCTTAGTAATTTACGTAAGTTATCTTGCATCTTTGCAACAATCCTAGACGTATTATCCCCAGGGTACCAAAGAAGAAATGAGATCCTCTAAGGCTGAGCAGCTTAACCACAACCACACAGCCAGGACTCAAAACTCAGATCTGATGTCACAGCTTGGGCTCCTTCCACTGAGTTTTAAGCTTTTCTTTACTTAGTTGTTGGGACAATCTTTACTTAATTTGAAGGGCCAATGACTAGCCCCTTTTCTTCACCTGATTTCTAAATCAGTGGGAAAACCAGTCACAAATACAGTAAGTGGGAACCAAAAGAAATCACCTTTGTTACAAATTAAAGTTAGGTTGGAGGGCTGATGTCTGGGCGTGTAGCTTGCTAATACTGAGTCCAGAATTATGCAGACGTACCTCCCCAGTTGCAGGCAGTGCTAGAATTGGGCAGACCCCTCCTTTACATCTAGCATGAGCAGTGCCTGTTCCCAGAGGAGCAGAGAGATAAACACAGGCTCCCTCTCTTCAGCTGTATCCCAAGAGGAAGAAGCTGAGCTATTCATACCTGCCTTCTCTTTTCAAACATCACCCCCAGGGTGGAGTGAGTGTGGTGTTGGCAGAAGATCAGAAGCACTCGACTAATATACACACACTAATAGGCTCCTGTCAAATGGAAGAAATCTCAGGAGCAGGAAAAAGTACCTTCAATAACACTAATAGCATACTCACAGGTTAAATACATCTATTTGTCTATCTAGAAGGTCCCAATTGATTGATTTATAGCTCTTTCTAATATTCTTGATAAAAATTTATTTTTTTCCATTGCCTTATAAAGTTCAAGAAATTACCCTGCCTATACTCAGAGTTTTAATAGTATCATCACTTTATCATTACAAAGCAATTATACTAAGCACCTACCTGTACGTAACCTTGGGACAGATATTTAATCTGCCATTTTACCACTGCTATGATTTCAAGAGAAGACATTTATTTGAATAGATTATGAAACATGAGAGTATAGATGAGCTCAATGCTAATGAAAGCTCCCAAAGGCCTTTTTCTCTCTTATTCAGCACTGCTCCCAAGCTTAATGTCTGACACATACAGAGTCTTCCTAAATATTTGTTGGATATATGAACATACTTTTCAAAAATTCCACATTTATTTTTACGGCCCACTTCTAAGTTAGCATTTATAGGAGAACCTTAGTATTTGCAAAGAAATAAATCCTGGAAGACTTTTCAAATGGGAGAATCCTCAGTACTGCAGGAATGCCTTAGAGAGAGAGAAAAGCCAAAAAGAGAAGGGACAGCTGAAAGAAAAAGTATGATACTCCTTTTCCAAATGGATATTTGCAAGAATATTAAAATATTCTTCTCTCCCCAGCATTCTCTCTCCACATGCTGGTTTTCCCTCCTCCTTCTTTCTTTTCTTTGTACTCTTCCTCTACTGCTGTTTCTCCTGCCTCCTAGCCTTCTCCTTCTCTTCTTCCTCATAGAAACAGGGACAGGTTTCATGCAGGGAAGAGCTATGTCACTTCAGAGCGCCTGCTCTGTATTAGAGGAATCAAGGGGTTTCTCCGGACTGCGAAGCTTGAACAAATCAGAGAAGACTAAGGTCTGCAGCTTTCTAAACCAATCACCATATTGGTCTTTCTCAGCACATACCTTGTTCACTAAAGATAGGTAAGGAATCATATTTAGGTCTGTACTGCTCCTACCAAGACCAAAGGAAAAATTAACAAACCAGGCAAAGATTCTCATTTACCTTCATACCTGCTTCTTCACTCCTGCTCCTCCAAGGGCTCATAGTCCTTCTGTTGCTGCTCCTCTGTCCAAAGTCCCCAGTCCTTCTTCTGGCTTATCTTCCCCAAAGCACCATGTTAGTACTCCCTTCTTCCTCCCTATTTCTATTCTCCGTGGTATTAGATAGAAAGTGTAGGAATATATTCTTTCAGCAGAAAAGAAACCTGCTACAGGACATCAAGTAGTCCACAGAATCTCCTGAAAGGTGGAAGAACCAGGCCGGAGGACCAGTGCCCAAGTCACATGGCAGACCTCTACCAGGGTAACATCATAGCCCCTACCACTGACTCTAATGTGGGATACGGACCCTTCCAATAGACCCTCTGCTACTGTTCCTGGGAATCTGAACACACCTGCCTCAGTATATGAGACCTGGTCCATACCCATAGAATTTGATAATTTCCTTGGGATTAGAGAAAATTTAATAAATATAAAGCAACACAGTAAATGCAAAAATGGTATGTATATAAATATTGTATTATGTACATATGCATATATAGAACATTCCTATAAGATATACAATTTAGGAATATACATTCCAAAAATGCATATACCCTATATGTGTGTACATGTATGTGTGTGTGCATATATAAATATGTATATATATATTTATACACACACACACACACACACACACACATCTATATACACATATATAGTATTCCCTTACATTTGAAGAGAGGTAGTTAGGGAAAGTTCCTTAGAAGGCAGCTTAAGCAAAGACATAAAAGAGAAATAATTTGGTAGTGAAGATGGGCAAGAGGGATCTTCATGCAATTTGGTTTTACTAGAGGAAAAACTAGCAGTAAAGAAGGGGTGAAAGATAAAATGGCAGAGACATGGGCAGGAGGAAGACCAAAAATCATCTTCAAATCCTATGTTAATGAGCTTAGCTTTTACTCTGTAATTGATGGAAAAACTTTAAGCCTTTAAAGGGGAGATCACAAATATATACACAAAAATTGTATATTTGAAAGTCGCTAAGAGAGTAGATCTTAAAAGTTCTCATCAAGAAAAGAAAATTTGTAGATAAACAACAAGTTTATAATATATAGCACAGGGAACTTCATTCAATATCTTGTAGTAGCCTATAAGAAAAAAGAATATGAAAACAACATATATATGTGTATTTATGACTGAACTATCATGCTGTACACCAGAAATTGACACATTATAAACTGACTATACTTAAAAAAAAAAAAAGAAAGTTGTAACTATGTGTAGTGATGGATGGTAACTAAACTTACAGCAGTAATTATTTTGCAATGTATACATATATCAAATCATTTTGTTGAATACCTTGAACTAATACAATGTTATATGTTAATTATATATCAGTAAATTTTTTTAATTAAAAAAAGAATTAAAGTAAGGGATAAGATGATCAATTTGTGTTTTCAATAAATTGCTTTGACTGGTGGCTGGAAGGTGGATTTGAAGGGGGTCAACACTGGAGATCTGAAGAATGTAGCTTGTTGGCAGCCATCCAACCAAGATATTTTGATGACCAGAGCTGGTGATTTTAGGGATGGAAAGGGGGGACTTCGCTAATAAATGATATAAGCTTGGTCTTGAGGAATGACTAGGTGTCAACCAGGCAGAGAAGTGAAAGGACATTCCTAGGCAGGTGTAGAGGCAAGGAGATATGGAAAAGCAAGAAATGTTCTGAGAAGTGGAAAATAATTCAGTGGAACTAAAACACAAGATCCCTACAGGGGATTTTCAAGGAAAAACCAGAGCTAGATGGTAGCTGAATTGTTGTGGAACCCAAGTTCATGTGCCTGACAAACACACTGTGAGGCCAAACAAACCAAAGCATCAGCGTTTGGAGCAGAGAAAGGTTTGCTGCAAGGTGCTAAGCAAGGAGAACTGGCAGCTCACGCTCAAAAGACCCTATGATTTTTCGGAAAGAATTTTTAAAGACAAAATTTGGAGTAAGGGCTGCAAGGCATGTGACTTTCTTGGGACTGGTTGCTGGTGTGGCAACAGGCTGATGTTTCAGGAATCTCAACCTTCTGGTTCTAACCAGTATGGGGTCTACATGCTTGTTGTCAGCATGTACTCACCATCCTCCACTTGGGTGAGGGTCTTAGTTTCTGTAGAACAACTCAAAGATATTCATCAGATTGTTATCTATATTCCTTCAAGAGAAACTATGAATCTAGTGATGCTATTGTCCTATTAGCTGCTTAAGCCTAACTTTTGGAACTTGGAGAAGGCCTAGAAGATTAAAGACTTTTTTTTTCCCTACAAACAAGAAACAGGGAACGTGGAGGGGCTTTGATACCCAGGAGGGCCCTGCAGGGTCCCACTTAGTTTCAAAAGCAAATTTTATTCAGGAATTATTACAATAGGGAAAAGGGGGAAAATTGTGCTCTACACTGGAATTTGACTCAACATTGTAAAATGATTATAAATCAATAAAAAATGTTAAAAAACAAACAAACAAACAATAGGGGAAAGGGGATCTCAGGATAGAACAGGGCTCAGTTTGGAATATAAGGGAAAGTGGAGATTTACAGCCAAGGAGAGGAGTGGGGGCATGAGGGCGAGGGTATCAGTCAGTGGCTGGAAAATTACTAAGGGGGTAGGATAACTCTTGCTAAACTGACCTAACAAGATTCTTGCTGAAAGTGGGACAGAGTGATCAGATACCACCTGGGAGATGGTAAAGGATGACGAATTTGACTAGAATTTTTTTTTTTTTTTTTTGCTTTTGTTTTGGGGGTAGGCAATTAGGTTTACTTATCTGCTTATTTATTTTAACATTATTATTATTTTTTTTAATGGAGGTACTGGGGATTGAACCAAGGACCTTGTGCAGGCACTCTACCCTTGAGCTATACCCTCCCCCTTTGACCAGATTTTGAGGATGATCAGATATCAAGGGTGGGGGATTCTCTCTAAACTGATGAAGCAGAATTCTTGCTATAAATGGGTGATGTGGGTCCAAAAGAACTGGACACAAGCCGAAGGTCAAGGCCTAGTTGAGAAGAGGGCTTAGAGGAGCCCGACGAAAGTTTGGTCAAGGAGAGAGTGTTTGTTAAGCTGAGGCAGAAGGAAGGCTGTTTGGGCAGTCAAAATCCAGTTCTGTGTTATGCTTAGGAATCAGTCTTCTCAGTAGCTTATGCTTGTGTACTATACACACCCACCTGCCTTCTTTGTAAGAAAGAGGCTCTGAACTCCATAGGGTGCAATAAAATCAAGGAGTCTTTGATAGGAGGGCCACAGCCCCTCCAGAAATACTCAGAACTATAATCAAGAATCCTCACACTGGGAGGGCCTGTACTTCTTTGTGAACTGCCTTTCGATCCCACAAACCTCATGGCCTAAATTAGTGCCAAGTGTTATCTGAATACAGACTGTCCCTGAAGTCCGTAATTTCATTGCATTGACTGAGGCTTTAGTGAGTCTATTGTTGGAAAAGGAAGCATTTGTGTCTCAAGTACAGGAAATCACCAAACAATTAACTTCCATGGACTCGTGCAGCCTGGGTCACATGCTTCAGTGTGATTGTCTTTGTTTCATGTCAGGCTATTGAGGAAACATTTTGCAGGCCAGAATCTTGGCTTCAGCGTGTTGTTTTGAGTCAGCGGAGTCAGCTGTGAGACCTCACACAGTGATAACTGTCTATAGTAAAATGGGAATATAGCAGTCAGTGGTCGGCCTTGAGGAAGGGAGGCTTTCAGAAGGGCAGAGAGTTTTCTCAAAATACACTGTAATTTGGATATTCAGAGGCAGGAAGGGCCACTTACACAGACCAGAAAAACTGGTGCGGGAAGAAAGGGAAATGAAAACAGTTATTATATTTTGTGGCCAGGGAAGACTAACCCCTTGGAGGCAGAGAAGTTGGTGTGTATTGAACACAAGGCCAGCCTCTGGATAGGTAGAGGCAATTGAGAGGCACCAGAAAGACTTTTCTGACCCCAAATATGCCTCAGAGACAAGTACCAGAGAAGGCCCCAGAGGGAAAACGGAGGGAGATGACTGCGAGGGTGAACTTCCACAATATTCACAAAAAATATTCACAAAATATTCATAATATTTTCCAAGATATCACTTTGGATGGATCCTTTTGCTAGGTAGAGAAAGCTGTATTCGTTCTCTGGGATAATATTATACATATATATTAAGAAAATGACAACTGATTATTATTATTATTAATTTAATGAAAAAGGCAATAGGAGCTAAGGACACAGGTTTGGGTTTTGGGAACAAATCCTGGCTCTATTACAGACTGTGTCACTTTGAATTAGTTACCTAACTTCCGTGGTATCACTTTCCTCATCTGAAAAGGGGAATAATGCCTCATTTATTCCAAAATATTTGCTGAGCAGTGTAGGGGAGGAAGAAAAATTATTTTCCTCTCTACCCATCTTATGTTCATTAGCTGGGGCTCTATAAATTAGAGTGACAAAAGACAGATTAACAAGAGAAAAACAAGCAGAAGTTTATTACCATGGCATGGGAGCACTCAGAGATGTGTAATTTAAAGGATTGTTTAGAATTTGTAATTTAAAGGACTGTTTAGAATTCCTAGATAAGTGACAAGACAAAAGAAAAGGGCTTTGAACTTCTAAGGAAGGCAAGCATGAAGGAGCTAATGGAAAATAAGGGCTAATTAGTAAGGTCTGTTAGGTACCTTGGCTGAAGGAAGTGACAGTGGAGATGGAAAGAGAGGATAGATTTTTGGCCTTCTTCAGATTAGGTCAAAGAAGTTACTGGTCAAAGAGGAAATAGGAGATATGGGAAAGGAAATAATCAACTTGGAGGATGGTAGTGCCATTACTGAGATGGGAAAGAATGAGGAATGGAGGGGTGGGGGCAGGAGATGGGCTTGGCAATCTACAGTTCTGTTTGACATCCATAATAGGAATCCAAGTCTTTTCATTGGTTTTCCTGCCTCCACTCTGGCCCAATTCCTCCCCCACCTCCACAACCCATGGCAACCACAGTGATTCTTTTAAAACTTAAGTGCTATTATGTCACTTTCCTGCTTTCAAATCCCAAATAGTCTCAGTTCACAGAATAAAATAGTTTTTACCATAGTTTACAGAGCTGCACACAACCTGACCCCGGTTACCTCTCCAGCTACATTTCCCGTCATTCTTCTCTTTGCTCACTGTGCTTCGTCCACTCTGGCTTTCTTCCCATTCCTCAGACTTGGCAAACTCTTTCCACGTCTGAGCTTTTGCAACAGCATTTTTCTGTAGATCCCAGAAGGCCCAGTCCCTCGTTTCATTCAGGTTTCTGCACAAATGTCTCCTCCTCAGATAGGTCATCTTGACTGGTCTATGGAAAACAGCAACATTGTCACTCTCTTTGTCCTACTTGAATTTTCTTCAAAGCGCCTATCACTAACATTGCAATTTAAGTTTGTTTTTTATATACTTCTACCACGAGTTTCACCCTCAGAGCTTTCAAATATTTGGCAATCTGATCTATAAAAGTTATACATATCAGTGAATATATGTCTTTCTCTTACTATGAATGAAGTTGAAAAGTTTTTCATGTGTCTTATGCAAATTTGTTTTTTCCTCATTTTAGTAACTACTACATATTCTGTATTTCAGGACTTACCTTAACCTTTTAATAAAATGTTTACTTTTATATTAAGTTTGTGTCTTAGTCCATTTGGGCTGTTGTAACAAAAATACCATAGAATGGGTAGCTTACACAATAGACTTTTTTTTCTCACAGTTCTGGAGACTGGGAAGTCCAAGATTAAGGCACTGGCAGGTTCAGTGGCTGGTGAGAGCTGTTTCTAGTTCACAGATGGCATTTTCTCTCTGTCTTCACATGGCAGAAGGGGTAAGGAAGTTTACTTTTGTCTCTTGTATAAGGACATTAATCCCATTCATGAAGGCTCCACCCACATGACCTAATCACCTCCCAGATGCCCCACCTCCAAATACCATCATACTGGGGATTAGGTGTTAACATATGAATTTTGCGGTTACACAAACATTCAGTCTATAGCAGTATGTTTATTTATTTATACACACCCTTTCCCACAAAATATTTGAGAAAGTCTTTAAAAGGCACATGAATTAAAGTAGTAAAATATAAATAAAAGAAGAAAATGAAAACTAAGGAAAAGAAGAATGATAGTATGACTATCCATTAGGGTAAATGTAAATTACTGTGTTTAAATTACAATTTTTCAATTAAATTGTTAGTATTACCAGGTATAAAACTGTTCTATAATTTGTACTATAGACACAAAGATGGCCCCAGATTATCCTCGCTTCCTGGTATTCATGCCCTCTCCTTGAGTAGGGACAGGACCTGCAACTTGCTTCTAACCAATAGAATATGGTAAAGGCAATGAGATACCACCTCTGTGATTGCATACAAGAGACAGTTAACTTTGATCTTGCTAATAGACTCTTTCTAGGACTCCCTGTCTTGATGGATCTGACAGTAATAGGGAAGAACCCACTGACTCCATATTAGGTCTGTTCTTTAAATTTAACCCTGTGCCCTGTTTCCTGTGCTTAGTCATGCTGGTTCTGCACCTTCTGTAAAAGAATGTTGCCTATAGCCTGAAATATACAAGACATCCCATTATCAAGGCTCTGAACTTTAAGCATATAACACTTTTCCATTCATATAGAGATAAAAAGTTGTAGAACAGAGAGTAACATTTGTCTTGTTGGAGATTTACAGGTAAATCATGACCTGACCTACATGGACAGCTGCAAGAACAGAGGATTCCAACTCCCAAGAACTTTGCAATAGCCAACCACACCCTCTCCCCTTTTTAGTATAAAAGGAGCCTGAATTCTGACTTGAGCAAGATGGTTCTCCAAGACATTAGCCTGCCATTTTCTCTGCTGGCTTTCTGAATAAAGTCATTATTCCTTGCCTCAATACCTCATCTCCTGATTTACTGGCCTGTCATGCAGCAAGCAGATCAAGTTTGGACTTGGTGACATAATGAATTAAGTCACCATATAGAAAGGCCCACGTGGCAAGGAACCAAGGACAGCCTCCAGTCAACATCGAAGTACCTGAGGCTCTCAGTCCAGTTCTGCAGGGAATTGAGTGCTGTCAATAATGATGTGAACTTGAAAGAAGATCCTCCCCTAGTCAAAACTCAGGTGAGACCCCGTCCTTACTGACACCTATTGCAACCTTGACAGAGACTCTGAAACAGAGGACTGAGCCTTAATACGTCAAGCCCAGATTCATGACCCAGAGAAACTATAAGCTAATGCCTGAATAATGTATTAAGCCTTTAATAAATGAGTGATATTTTATGCCACTCAGGTTGTGATAGTATTGCTACACAGCAATAGATAACTAATAAAACTAAGGAACGTCACATTTCACATTTCATTATTTTTCTCAATTAAATTAAATCCTTTGGGCTCTCACCTATCAGGGTTGGTAATTCAATCAAAGTTATTTTTAGAGTGCCCTGTCTCATTCTTTGTAAAAGGACCCTATGGCTTACCTAATTCAGGGAAATGGATGTTCGGAAGAGGTGTATAAAGAGTTCTTAATCTATCAATTTGCTGCTGTAATGCACATTGTCTAAATCTATCTATTGATAGTCTATTCTAAGGTAGCTACCTCTACTGAAGATAGTGTCAAATACGGCAACTGGGACCTTCACTACAGAGGGATGTTTACAGCTAAGTATTCAGTCCCTGGGTACACACAAAGCCATGCCATCAAAATTCCTGTGACTTCCAGGCTGCTGTAAGGAAGCAGACTGCAAAGCCCCACAGCGAGAGGATCAAACACAATGTGACTTCCCACTCTGGATAATTCATCTCTGCTCCAGCCTCTTCTCTCTTAATGCCAGAAGCTCTCCCTCTTTAGGCCAATCCAATAACAAGCCTCTAAGAACCCAGATTTCAGAAACAAATAGCGTTCTCTTAACTCGATGAAGGCTAGACCTTACCAAATAGAACACGAAGTTCTACTCTCCCCTCTCCCAGCCCCATACTCTTCCTAGAAAGGGAGGAAAAAATGATGTCTCATTCTTTTGTGATGATTCTACAGTAACCAGAAGTCATTTCATTTGCCATTTAGGTTGCTAGCCACGCAATCTATTGGGGCAAGATGAAAACACACAATGTTAAAATTCTCAATATTGTGAAAGATTCTATTTCCTCAAGAAAACCAGTACTCCTCCTAGCTCCAGATTCTACAGTGTAATTTTCTTTTTAAGAAATAAAAGGGTAGCAGTACTAAGATTTGTAAATTCTAGGCGACTTAAAGTCTGAATGTTGGTGAAACCTACATGCAGTGACCTGAGGCCTGGGCTCTGTTGGGGTATAGGACATAGAACCCAAATATGTTTGGGGTAAGGAGAGGATTGAGTGTGTGGTAGAAACCATACTGCAGAGGGATGTGTAGGCACCATAAAGGAGGTAGATTAAAACTGAACCAAATATAAATACTGATATTTCACAAGCTTTAAAAAAGATCTATATTGTTTACCTCCATAGTCTTTGACTGTTAGGGTTTCTGACACTCTTTTTATTTTTATTTTTCCCTTTGAAATGCACTAGACAACATTCCAAACAATTTATATAACCAAATCTGGGCTCTTCCATAGAGATATGAATTTAGTTTTTCAGCAGTTCAAAAACATTTTTTCCTCCTTTTTCTTCTGCCATTATCTCTGATAATGCTGTATTATTCCTCCCACTCAAAAGCCAAGAAAGAAAACCCAACTGCTTCCTCCTCCAACACACTTATGAGAAAGAATAGAAACAATTCTATCAACTCCAGCTGGGGCAGCACAAATGCCAGGAAGCTTTTCTTAGATTTTTGAATCCTTCGTGACTCTCACCGTAGGTGCTTTCCAACAATTTGGTTTTATTTTTCTTGAATTCTATTCTTGCTACAGACACCTTCAATTGTTTAACACTGGTGACATTTAGTAATCTTTGTCAAGTTTAGTTCCAATTCTGTTACTTGGAAGGTTTCAGGGACCCTGGAAGAATGTTTTATAAAGCTCCTTGTTTTGTGCAATGGGAATTTGCTCAGGAAGTATGAGTCAGGCCTTCCACCCCCCCACCCCCCCGGTAAAATGAAGTGAATGATTTCCTTTTATTTTAGGATAGAAACGGAACACAAACCAAAAATTATGACCATCACCCTTGCTTCTACCCCAGTACAAGTTAAATCTGCAGCATTGCAAGAAGCAGTGTTTGCCCCAGGGAAGTATATGTATCTCTGATAGTACCCATGGTCATTTTAGATGGTAAGCAGGCACATTTTTAATTTTAATAATTATGTATTCACTTTTGTGTGCATTAGAAAAGTATAACAATGTATTAGCCTATTATTTCATGGATGTTATTCTTTCAGATTAGGCTAACTAATAACAAAAAAGGTCCAAGGAAAATATGAAGTAAATGATGATATGATTGGCATGCAGTTCCTGAAAATGGTACATGAACAATGGTGTAAGAACAGCTCATGTTTAAGAACACTGTCCAATGAAAATACACTGGAATTTTGTCTTAAGGCAAAACTGTTTTGAATCTCAGTATTGCTACCCTGCAGATGCAAGCTTTAGGTAAGTTTATAAATCTCTCTGAACCTCAGTGTCTTCATTTGTAATGTAAGGATAATTTCTACCTTGTAGAGTTGTTGAGAGAAACCAGGCTACTGGATTTAAAGTGTAGTTTTATAATGAGCATAGTGTCTGCTCATTAAATGGTAGACATCATTATCTGATTCCTCCTGACCGCTTTTTGTCATTTATCTTAAGTAAAAATCTTGTAGCCACAAAGCAAGTAATCAGCTCTCTTGTCCAACATTAGTATCAGAAAATATTGATGTCCTTGAGAAACGGGGAAACTAATGAATAGAGCACTGTTTCCAGAATCAGAAGACCTAGATTTCACCTTGGACTTACTGCAGCAAGTGACTTAACTTACAAAGAAACCATGAAAACAAGCTTTGTGCCTGAAAAAATAAACTATCTCAACTCTTTTCCTTGATGTGTTTGATTGTCATGGGATTGTTTTCAGAATTAGGAGAGTATGACTCAGTTCATTTCAGGTCAGCAAACGTTTTTTTTTCAGCACTTAATATGTGCTAATTCTCAGATATAAAAATGAATAAGGCAAGTTTCCTTTCACTTTCATTTTGTTTTCCTTTGCTCATTTAGTAACTGTTTATGGAGTACCTACCAGGTAATATAAAATTTGCAAGAACTGGGGAATCAAACGGAAATGGTTACTGCCCTTGTGGAATTTATAGTATAGGGAAAGTAATACAGAGTGATGTATTAATAATTGTTTAAGAACTAGCTGTCCAAAAAATAAATCAGAAAAGGTATGTTTGTGTGAATTAAATTTTATTAAGACCAAGGATGTGTATAGAATACAATTTATAATATTATAGCAATCTGATCCTTACAGAATGATTTTGTAGATTTTCGTATTACTCTTGTATCTATGGCCAACCTATAGTTGCAATTGACAAATGAGTATGATTGCATCAGAATGTTGGTTGATATTTTCATTTAAGTTAAAGACTAAGATGAAAGCGAAACAAGAAAGAAGAACGTCAGAACTTCACTTGTTTGTCAATGACTGATTTCTTTGCCAAATGAGATGATACTGAAAGACTGTATCCTCAATTTTTTGTGCTATTCACAATCTGTTAGAGACACAGCACATTCTTAATTTAAACTTTAAATTTTATTAAGCTTTTAAGTTTAATTTGTATTAGTATTTTGTCCATCTTTCTTAAGCCTAGACCATGAAAAGAACAGTATCAATTCCTTATTTGTAGCATTTGCTGATTACTATGGTATAAATACTCCCTCTATGGCCACTTTTAAGCTACAAGTATGACTTCATTGAATTTGGATTAGAAAGAGATATATAGCACATCATAGATGTAAATAACCTCAAAAACATAGGTAATAGTACAATTCATTAAAATAATAAGGAAGTAATAAATTTTGAGTATTTATTACCTATGCTTTTAATATAATTTATTTCATTGTAAAATGTTAATTATAATAAACATTGTAAGTTAATTTAATTTTTAATAATGATTAATAACTGGCTCACAAATTCCTGAAAATAGAATTGTCTATTTTTTGTGAGCCAGTATGAGCTAGCTCTAGTACTGTTGGGAATGTTATAATATCTTGAACGACTAATATTTGTGCTTTTTCTTTTCTCTACTTTCTTGTGCTTGATCTTTTCCCTATAACTCAGAGGTAGCCTAATTGCCTTGAGAAGAAGCATGATAGTTATAGTGGAAAGGAAACAAAGATTCTGATTATATATGGTGGATTGAACACATATTCACCACAGGTTTCTTCTGAATTCTGAACAAAGGCATAAACCAAGAAGGACCAAGACAATGGGAGAGGAGAAAACATAACAAAATTTGAAGCATGGAGGCAGATAAATGAGTGAGTACTAATATTCCAGTCCAGAGAAAGCTCAGATCTAAACTTGCAGAGGGGAGGTACTAACAAGCTGATTCATGCTGTGAAATCCCCAAAAGTTCAAGAATTAGAAGATGAAATTGGAGGAAATCCCTCAGAAAGTAGAACCAAAAAATAAAAATGAAGATGAAATGGAAATAGAAAATATAAGAAAATTAAAAACAGTTCAGCATCTAAATAATAAAAATGTCAGAAAGAAAGAAGAGAGAAAGCAGCAGGGAGGAGGTTATCAAAACAGGAATTCAAGAGTTTTCCACAGCTGAAAGACATGACTTTCCAGAGTTAGAGAGCTCACTAAATGTTCAGCACAATAGATTTAGAAAGACCCACCTAAAGGCATCTCACGGGAAGTTTTATTTACTAGGGACAAAAAGAAGTTCCTAAACATTTCCAGAGGGAAAAGGAGGCCACAAAGAGCTAGAGTTAGGAAGGAATTGACACTTTCAGCAATACTCCTTGCAAGAAGTCAATGGAGCAACATCTTGGGAACCTCAAGGAAAACGGTCTCAACCTAGAATTCTGTATTGAGCCAAACTTTCATTCAGTCTATCAGGAATTACTGGAGAATGGGCTCCACAAAGCAAAGGAGCCAAATCAGGAAGAAAGATGAGGGATCCAGAAAATAAGGGATCCAGCACAGGGAGGAGAAAGAAATCTTCAGGATGAGCACAAAGAAGATCCCAGAGCAAGAATTGCATGGCATTTCCAGAGAACAGCCTGCTCATGTTGGTGCATGAGAGCTGAGGGTCCCACCAGGGGTGTTGCTGAGAAATGAATAAAAATAAAAACAGCCTGATGGATTCGAACATCATGAGAGAAAATGTATAATTCTGGAGGAATGTTTGAGGATGAATTAGTTATAGGAACATTAAAAAAGCAAGCAAACAGTAAATATAAGGTTTAATTTTGGGAAAAACAAAAATCGTTGAAGAAAAGAAGTGTAATTGTTTTATACTGCATGGTCATGTTGAGTTAACCAAAAGTTATGGATAGCATAATCACGTAGGTGGAAACGAAAGAGGAAGAGAATGTATGTGAACGTGTGTAAGATGGGGCGTTGGTGGGCAGTGTTATAAAAGAGCTTCATCTTCATCATCTCTGGTAGGAAGCCAAAAGATATGAAACTGAGCAATCTTGAAATAGCAACAATACAAGGATGTTATTTAGGAAGATAGAAGCAAGTACCGGAAGAATGTTCAGCTAATGTAATGGAAAAAATGTTGCATTTGAGAAGTGGGAATTGGGGGTAGAGAAGGAGGAACAGTGTGCTGTTTTTTAAAATTATGAATCTTCCAGTATCATTTGACTTTTAAAACCGTACAAAGATAAACTTTTTTCTTAAGTAGACGAGCAAGAAACACCCAACATTATTTTTTTCCCCAAAATAATATTTGGAAAATAAAGGGAATGCAGTTGAGGAAAGTGATAGTGATGTATAAAGGAAAACTTCAGCCCCAATGGTTATACAGTACTGGAGAGTGGTAATTACCATGCCTCTTACAAAAATAATCACACCCATAGCTCTTACAAAGGAAAACTATAGGGATCCGGGGACACTTGCAACAGAGGAACTCAATCCCATCTGGGGTTTGTGGAGGGTTTCCATCCAGAAGCTTACTATTCAGCTAAAGAGAGATTATAAACAAACAATTTCAAGTAAGTAGAAATGATAGAAGGATACGTGGAGGGGCTTAGAGCTCGTAGGAGGACATTTAGCCCAGTCTAGATGGGTCAGAAAGGACTTACCAGCGTAAAGAATGGCTAAAGATGTGCAGGAGGGTAATGAAGGAAGCAGAACAGTAGTCAAGTTTCAGAAAGGTTTTGAGCCTTTGCACGGAAAGGTAGGAAGTTTCTAGACAAACAATCAGAATCACATCTGGTTTTACTATTTTAATATCTCTTTATAGATTTGGTAAAAAGAGGGAAAACAGACTGAATAATGGTAATGTTTTTGAACAACTATTACAGAAAAACCTTTGCTTACTTGGGCATATTTATTTATTTGGCGTATTTCTTTCAAGTTATATTTCTTACCTTGTTCTGGAGATAAAAGAAAGTGGGAAAAGGCAGGGGGTAGTGGGGAATATTAACCCTAATCCTTACTCTTTTTTTTTTTAACTTTAAAGCATTTATTTCAATTTTACTCACATATTTCTTGGGATGGGAATACATACATTATTTACCATTAAATGTTTAATGCTTTACTTTACAATCCCTATATTTGCAGAGACTTGAAAATAATTCCAATTAAATGAAAAAAAGTACAAAAATTTATCTTTCTTCAGACCTTATAATTCAAAGTATATTGAAAACAGCATTTTTACAGCAGCTAAAACCTTTAACCAAAAATTCAGAACCACAGTTTTATAAGCTTAACAAAATGTTAAGTTAAATTATTTTGATGACTCTAACTCTCTATACTAGTCTGATTGAACGAAGAATTCACAGCTGCTGGCCCATAAAACACAAGATAAAGGAATTCTAGTCTGTTTCCAGCTGTTATCTAGGGCTCTCTAGGTTTGCTTCAGTCTTGTTCGTCAGTCAGGTTCATCATCCAGCAGCTCCTGGCATCTGTCCCCTCTTTCTGGCCATGTGTTTTATTGCCACCTGGATTTAATGATGAAATCTGCCTTCCTCACTTTGACTGTTGACCCAGAACCTCACTTATCCACATGGAATGATGGGAAAGAGATTTCATTCTGATCAACCAATCACCTGGTCAAGTTTGTTTGAAGATATTCTTTAGGGTCTGGAAAAATGTAGTCCACGAACAGTTCTCTATGTGGTGGAATTGTTAGTGATTGTTATTGTTTTTTCTTCTTGTGCTAATTTCTCATCAACATAGGAAGAAGCAAGAGCAACATACCAAATTTGTACAGTGGGCTTCTGTCCTTCATATCCTCTTCAACCAGCGCAGCTCAGCTTTTTTGTGTCTTATTTTTTAACTTTCATAGTAAGATTTTAACAAAGGACTCCTTAGAGAAAACAAAGAACAACTTAGTGATTTGTAAATCATGTACATTCAGTATTTCGTTTAATCCTCAAAACAACCCAGCATGGCTGATAAATCATTTTTTAAAATTCTACTTGAAAGATAAAGACATGAAAGCAACAAGATACTGACTGACTGAGCTTCTTTTACAGAGCTAGTTAGCTTTATATCTGGGATGAGAATTCGAGGTCAGAAGTAATTAAGGTGCGAACTGGGAATTCAAGGTGATAGTTTCTTGAAGTTAGCAAAGTGTGAGCCCTAAATTAGATTTTTTAATATCCACAACATTCATATCTCTCCCTGATCCTGTTGGGTCCACTGATACTACATTACTCTACTGGAGGATTAATTGTTCCAACCCTGTTGCTTTGGTGGATCGTCTTTCTAAATTAAAAATCAGGATTTGTAATCTAGCAAAAGATATTTTACTCAAATGCATGAATTCATTTGCAGAAAAATCTTGGAGAGGCATAAAAGTTAAAACCCAATAAAGGAAAGACCTTTACAAAAACAAAGGAAGAAAGAAATCAGGTCTTTTCCGGAAAATCTGGGACATTGAATCATTAGGCATAATATGCTTCCTCCAGGGACATAGGTCACTTTCAATACTTTCCAAAATGTTAGACCAGCCAGGCACTGGGAAACATTTCTAGGCTTTAATAACTGAGCTGCTTTGATGTATTTTGGTAAAAGTTTAAAACCTCTCTGGCCCCATTTTATTGAACATATAATTTTGGTATACAACATCTCTCCCTTAGAATATTAGTGAAAGAATAACCAGAATAACCATCTACTTAACAATTTGGATCATGCCTGCAGTATGTGTACAGTGTGTACAGTTGTGAAACTGCAATTGTCAGAGCTCTAGAAAAGGGTTTGGGGAAGTGGAGAAATTTGTAATCAGGATAGGAAAGGACTTTATTATTCAACTGACTAAAAGTATGTCAATCCCCTGTGTTTTGCAAATAAACTGGAAATCAGGGGTAAAGTTTAGATCAAAAACAGAAACTTAGAGGTTAACTGAGGAGACATTAAAAAAAAATTGAACCAAATTTGTTGTAGGATAATCAGAAAACATAGATACTTAAAAAAAAAAAACAACTATCTGAAACTCCAGTAGCCAGAGATAAATATTATTAAAATTTTAAGATATACTTCATATGCATATATCCATAGGTACAATACAAACTATATATTATGTTTTATAACCTAAAATGGAAAACTTAAATTAAAAAAAAATTAATCAATATATCATAAGCATATTTCTATGTCAAGTAAGAAACTAAAATGTTGTGTTAGTTATTACATAGTCTTTTATTAGATTAATTTACCAAATTTGCATAGAAAATCTTTACTTGGCAATATCAGAAAATCTGAGTTTTGGCATTTATAAACATTAAAATGATAGATATTTTTTATAAACAAAGTCTTTGGAATCCTTTGTTAGTTTCTGAAGCTAAATTCTGGGAAGTGGAATTGTAAGGTATATTGGTTAAGATTCTTTGGTTGCAAGCAACAGAAACCCAACCAGAACTAGCTTAAAGAAAAGAGAGAATGTGTTGACTCAGATTCATTGAAGAGTTTTTTTTCACTAGTAGAGTTTTCATTCTTTGAAACTATAAGGATATATTTATTTTCCAAGTTGAAATACAGATCTGGTCAAAGGAAACTATAGGAAAAAAAAATTTTTTTTACAGTTTCCACTTCAGATTATTTCTCATATACATACTGTGGTCAACAGTCAACTCAACAATAAAGGGAGCTCTCTGCAGATCTTCCGAGCTCTCTCTGTGCAGCAATCTCTTCTCTGATATGCTGCCCTGAGAACCCTAGCCGCCTTGTCCTCCCATGACCCCAGCTCCATTCTGAACTCAGAGAGACCATGAGGTTCTACTAGGGTTCCCTCTCTTTGCAATGCATTATGAAAACTCTCCAGACACTAAAATGGGGGTAATCTTAGGGTTCCCTTTGTTTCCTCTCTCTCAGTAATCACACTGTTCTGTGTTGTCTGATGTTCAGTGTCTAAAAACCACTTTTTTGAAAAAAATGTACTTAGTCTGTCTTTAAATTGTTTCAGAAGCGAGGGCAAATGTGATCCCTGTCACTCCAGCTTGGTCCACAGTGAAGTCTCTAACTAAACAATTATTCTTGGAGTGCCTATCATGTGCCAGGCAATTGCGATCCCTATTTTTATAGAGCCCATGATCAAACTACAGAAAGGTCAGTATTTGAGACAGCTCCAGTGACAGCAAGATCCAAGGATATAAATGCTACCAGATTTCAAGATCTCTGTCTCTCTTTCCATATCTTGGGTCTCTGTATCTTTTTGCACAGTGGTGCAAAATCTTTCTTTCCATAGATGAATTGAATTCATGAAGACTACGCAGACAAAGTAACTTGTAATTTGTAATTGCATTCTTTCAAGCTTAGTTATTTTAGAAAAAGAGGGATCTCTTTTTCTCAGCTTCAGTTTGAAAAATTTCCAGGAAAGAATGATGAACCCATCCCTTGGATGAATCACTGTGGCCAAGGGAATGAGGAACTCACACTGACACAGTCTGGATCATGTGCCTACCAGGGATCTGGAATTTCTTATAGAAATTCCACATGGGAATTATTAGATGAGCAGCCATCCCAATTTGTGTCTACAATTCTGGATATACTATTTTTTGATACTTCCAGAACTACTTTGAAATAATTTCAAGCTTCAAGACATTCACCCATGGTTAGTATTAAGGGTCAGATGCTTTCCGAATATAGTGTAAAAGAAGCTCAGGTAGAATCAGCCTTAACATTTCATTCATGAATATGGTTCAGACAAACAATACATTATAGAAAGAAGCATATGGGGGTCCAGAAAAAGAGAGAACCCTAAAGGGCAAAGGAGACATTTATAACTTAAGTTCCATAAGAGGAACTTTATAATTAGCTTGGGAAATTTTTTCTCATTCATGGCCAGGAAAGTCTTAGGACATCTAGGTTAACTATGTGACAGCCTGAGCAAGAAAATAACTTTCATCTTGGAGTCGTGTCCCTACTCTTTACCTTTTCAGCCAGTTAGTTACCAAGTTCTGTCCATTCTCTCAACCATCACTGGCATCTCCTTATCCAAGTCACTCTCATCTCTCACTTGGGTACCGCAAAGGTCTTTCCAGCAAACTTTCAGTCTTCCTCCCTATAATGGGGTGCTTGTGCCTGCTGCCCAGCATCGATTTCTGCCTTTTTCGGGGGGGGAGCTGCATTCAAAAATTTCCTTTGGGGAAAAAAATTCCTCTTGCATTCTCAACCATATAATTTAGGTGGGATTTAGCATCACTTTCCATTTCAGAAGTAGATTCTGGTTAGTTTAGCGACTGTTGAATTTCTGTTGATTCAGTGAATTCACCTATTCCCCTGGCTATACTGATTATTTTAGGCCTGATGAGACACAATGCCATATTTGTTGGCGGCTTCTGGGAGCTAACTTATATTCTTCCTTCGGTTTCCTATAGAAATGTCACTTTCCTAGAGACAATTTTCCTAATCTCACAATTTAGGTTGTCCTCCCCTGCTATACACTCCCATAATTACTTTTTGTAATACATATTGTATGTATAATTGCTTGTTTAACATTTGCCTCCTTTTTAAAGAATATATACTCCCTGGGTGCGGGGCTTTCTATCATACTCATTGCTATATTCCCAGGGTCCAGCACAGGCCCTGGGGCCAAATACACAGTGAACAAATCACTAGACCAGGAATGAACATGGAGCTCAGAATCACAGAAAAGGCAAAAAGTATATTTTAAGAAGGAATGAGCATTTCAGCAAACCTAGCTTAAATGTCAACCTAAAGCAAACTAAAGCTAAAGAATCTGAGTACCTTGGGTTAAATTCCAACTTAGATTGGGCTAAGAGAGAAAATGTAAAATCTGAGAGGCCAAATATCGTGCCTTTCAAGTCAATTTTTGACTATACTTTCCTACTTAATGTGCTTAGTGAACTCATTCATGTCTGCTGTGCCTGTGCATTATCTATTGTTTTGGCATTTTCTTATTCATTAATTCAACAAATACTTGTTCACTGTCTCCTTTACTTACGCACTGCTATAGATACTAAGATGGATGATTGAAATATGACCCTATAAGAAATTTACAGTCTAATTAGAAAGATAGATGCATAAACAAATAAATTGTAATATGACGTTGTGATTGCTGAAAGAAAAGAGTGGTGATTATTGCTTTCTTCAAACATGAGTTGTTATTAATCAGCGATCTTTCAGTTGCAAGCGACAGAAACCCAATTTCAAATAGCTTCAGCAGAAAATGGAATCTATTGGCTCATGTGCCTAGGAATTCCAGGGATGGAGCTGAGCTGAGGAACTCAAATAATATGGTTGGGTCTCTCCATTTCTTTCTGGATTTATTTCTTGCTGTTTGGGTCTCATCTTTTTCTGAAGATGAACACTGCTTTTTTTTTTTTTTTTTTTTTTTTAAGGGGGAGGTTAGTACGTTTGTTTGTTTATCATTATTTTTTAATGGAGGTATTGGGGATTGAACCCAGGACCTTGTACATTCTAAGCATTGTGTTCTACCACTGAGCTATACCCTCCCCCTGAGGATGAACTCTGAAGTGGATTCTGTGATGCGCTACTCGGATGTCACTTTTATGATGGAAGCACTGGCTTCCCCCAGCTTTAGGGAGTGTTGGCTACTGATGGCTTAAAGCTGAGTCTCTCTCTCTGGGACTTGCCTTTAGACAAAGAGGGGAGCCTCCTCCCTGGGAGCAGCTTGTGTCCAAAAACTGATCAATGAGGGATGATACCAAGACCTGACCTCTTTCTTTTTTTGTGCTTTTTTAAAATTGTAGTATAGTTGGTTTATAACGTTGCATTAATTTCTAGTGTACAGCACAGTGATAGTTATACATACATATATATATGTATATATATATATACACATTCCTTTTCATATTCTTTTTCATTATAGGCTATTACAAGGTATTGAACCTAATTCCCTATGCTGTAAAGTAGGACCCTGTTGTTTATCTCTTTTACATATAGAAGTTAGTATCTGCAAATCCTGAAATCCTAATTTATCCCTCCACCTCCTCTTTCCCCCCGGTAACCATAAGTTCGTTTTCTATGTCAGTGAGTCTGTTTTTGTCTTGTAAATAAGTTCATTTGTGTCATTTTTTTCAGATTCAACACATAAGTCATATCATATGGTATTTTTCTTTCTCTTTCTGGCTTATTTCATTTAGTATGACAATCTCCAGGTCAATCCATGTTGCTGCAAATGGCATTATTTTATTCTTTTTATGGCTGAGTAGTATTCCATTGTACAAATACACCACATCTTTATCCAGTTACCTGTCGATGGATATTAAGGTTGCTTCCATGTTTTGGCTATTGTAAATAGTGCTGCTATGAACACTGGGGTGCATTCATCTTTTCAAATTAGCATTTCCTTTGATTATATGCACAGGAGTAGGATTGCTGGATTATATGGTAAGTCTATTTTTAGTTTTTTTTAAGGACTCTCCATACTGTTTTCCATAATGGCTGCACCTCACCTTGTTCTTTGATTCAAGACATGTCTGAAGGGCCTCCCCAACTTTAGGGCTACCCATAGGATCAGCAGAGGAGTCTGAGGAACCTGAGGTCTGACTTTCGGTAGATCTGTTTTATAGAGAAGAAGATTGAATTTATTTTAAAAATTCTGGATATATAAGGAAGAAATGGAGAGAAGTGAAGAGGAGGAGATATGAAATGAAATCAAAAGACTATTCCAACTAAGACCTAGCACCTTGGCCTATGACCCCTCTCTAGGACTCTGCAGATCTTCCTCAAATGCTTGAATGTCAGTGGTTTTTTATGAAAGAGTGAAGAGAATGGGCATCCCCCTGGACTGGCCTCGGATGGGATGGAGCTGTAAGGCACAGGAACATTTAGGAGTTTAGAGACATAATCTGGGGAAATATATTCTAGAGCTTTATAGAAACAGTGGGTAGGGCTAAGAACTCTACAGGTTATGAGGTTTAAGTAGTGAATATCTGGATTTATCTGTCTCAGCAAAAAATATCTTGGAGAATAGAGTATGGCTTTATTCTCCAAACATTTGAGGAACTAATAGTAAAACTGATAAATGCCAATAAGTGACAATATAATAAAATAAACATAAAATGCTATGGGAATAGAAAGGTCCTTAACAACTAATTGATATACTAAAGAAAAGATAGATTTTTATAAGTCATTACTGAGCTTTATAATGCAGAGAAAAACTGAGGGAAGAATTAGCCAGGTCTAAAGTTACTATAAAAAAGTGAGATATCAAGAAAAATTTGAAGTCCATTTTCCATGAAAAATTTAAGAAATATGTTCATCCATCTACCATGACATATAAAAATAGTCAAAATTCTAGGCTCCAACTAAAACATTTCTGAAATGGTTTTCTTATGTTTTCTTAATTAAAAAACAAACAAACAAACAAACAAACAAACAAAACAATTTAAAAAACCCCGTAACAATCCACTGAAGAGGTATCTCTGCTGGTGAGTTTACAACTGTGGTTTGTAAATCCTACTAGAAAAAATAAATCAGATAATTCCTGGAGAGCCATTTCTACCCTGTTACTGGCATTTTTTGATGGTGTGATGACGCATAAAAGCAGGAATCTGAACTGAAAATAAAAGAGCAAATTAAGAGAGCCATCTACTGGCAGCTCATTGAAATTTGTTTAATTCATTAGGTTTCTATGCCAAATATGCTTCCATATATAACAGCGTGATCAACTTTCTGGATAAATTTAATCTGACCAACCATGCTATGTTTTGTGTGAAGGAGGATATCTTTAATATAATAATTATAACTTGAAACACAGATACCCATGTTGAGGAGTTATTCTTTGAAATTTAGCCAACTTGGCTATTACAGTAAGAATGATAACAACAGGGTATATGGTGAACATAACAAGAGCAGAAAATATATGTCCAGCATTGTTTTATGTATCCCATGTGTTTCATTGTTACTTACATTAATTCTTGCAATCTTTACAGGAACGTTATAAAGTAGGGGCTATTACTAGTCTCATTTTGCAGATGAAGAAACTGAACACAGAGAAGTTAGATATCTTGGCCAAAAGTCAAGCAGCTAAGAAGTGTGAGAACTCAGATTAGGACTCAAGTAGTCTGGCAGCAGAGTATATACTGTTAACCATAACCAGATACAAACACCTATTGAGTTCACATTATATAATCAGCATTATTATTGCTTATAGAGATACTAAGTCAAATTTGAGAAAGTTACAGTTAGTCAGGATGAAAAATGCAAATGTAGATAAATTTTAACATAAATGATGTGGTACGTTAATTAGAGTATTTAAAGGTGCTCTGAGACCACAATGAAGAGGCACTTACAAAGGAAGAATGGGGTAGTATCTTAGCTTGTTCTAATGACAGCACCAACCACACTAAACTATAATTGTTTACTTTTCTAAACTGCAAGATCCCTGAAGTCAAGGGCTATGTCTGCTTTGCTCACTCTTTTATTCCTCATCTTGGGCACTAAATATTTGTGTCATGAATGAATGTAATTCAGTATTGTTGAGAAAAAAATCTGAGACACAGAGTGATGAAGGACCAGGCTGGAGAACAGTACAAAGACCATTCCTAGAGGGTTTGGTATGCTATGTTAAGGAGTTATTTTGTTGAACTGCTCTGCTGTCCCTACATGACTTCACGTTCTCCATGGTTTCAAAACTCACATGACTGTTGGACTTTCTCCAGAGCTGTAGGGAAGTAATTGAAAATGCCTGCTTGGGGTATCTACCAGGATATTCTGGCGGTATGTAAGACTTAACATGTTAACATCTTCAAATAGAAGACATTTCTCCTCCATCATCAAATCAGTCCCATTACCTACATTCTTTTTTTGTTATTGTTGAGATATAATTCATGTATCATTAAATTCACCTACTGAAGTGTACAGTTCAGCATTTTTTAGTATATTTGCAGAATTACACAACCATCACCACTAATTCCAGAATATTTCATCACCCCAAAAAGAAATCCCATATCCTTTAGTAGTCATTTGCCATCCTCTCCTCCCCCCAACCCACTGAATCTGGCAACCACTAATTCAGTTTTGTTTCTATAGATTTGCCTATTCTGGACATTTCATAGAAATGAAAGCATATAATACATAGCCTTTTGTGGCCGACTTCTTTCGCATAGCATAATGCTTTCAAGGTTCATCTGTGTTGTAGCACATATCAGGACTTCATTCTTTTTTATGACTACAATTCCATTGTATGGATAGATCACATTTCTTTATGTATTCATCAACTGATGGACATTTGAGCTGTTTCCACTTTTTGGCTGGTATGAATAATGCTACAGGTATTTGTATACAGGTTTTTCTGTAGATATATGTTCTCATTCTCTTGGATATGAACCTAGGAGTGATGTTGCTGAGTTATACGGTTAAATTTTAGAGGAACTTATTATTTCACAAAGCAGCTGCACCATTTTATGTCCCCACCAGTAATACACAAGAGTTCTGATTTTTCACATGCTTGGCAACACTTGCTATTGTCTGCCTTTTTGATTATAATCACCCTAGTGGGTGTGAAATGGCATTTTTGTGGTTTTGATTTGCATTTCTTTGATGCTAATGATGTTGAACATCTTTCTCCTTTGAAGAAATGTCTATTCAAATCCTTTGCACATTTTTAAATCAGTTTGTCTTTTTACTGTTGAGTTGTAAGTATTGTTTATATACTCTGGAGACAAATCCTTTATCAGCCACATGACATGCTTATAAATTTTTCACTTTGTTAATAAAAATGAAAAAACTTTTAAGGAAAATATTTGTAATTTTGATAAAATTAAATTTGTAACATTTTTCTTTAATCACTTATGCTTTGATATTATACCTAAGAAATCTTTGCCTAACCTACAATTATGAAGATTTACTGTGTTTTCTTTCAACAAATTTATTGTTTTAGCCCTTACAGTTAGGTCTGTGATCTATTTTGAGTTGATGTTTGTGTAAGGCATGAAGCACAGGTCTAAACTGATTACTCTGCCTTTGGTCATACAATTATCCCAGTACCACAGGTTGAAAAGACTATCTGTATTGAATTGCCTTAACACCTTTGATGAAGATCCACTGACCATAGATGTAAGCACTTATTTCTGGACTTTCAATTCCGTTCCATTGATATATATGTCTATCTTTGTGCCAGTATCATGTAGTCTTGATTACTGTAGTAAATTTTGAAATTGGGAATGGTAAATCCTCTAACTTTGTTCTTTTTCAAGATTATTTTGGCTATTCCGACTTCTCTGCATTTCTCTGTTAATGTTAGGAACAGCTTATCATATGCCCATGCCTGGATCAATCTTTGTGGCCTGGGGGATGAAGAATTATTATGGACCAGCCTAGCTCTATAGCCACTGGGGGTGGATTCTGAAGAAGGGAAGATGTGACTGGAGAAAAAAGTTAAGACTAGAATGGCGTGTCTTCCTTTAATCTTTATTCATGGGGACAACAAAAGTTGTGTAAGGGAGGAGTGATGTACAGAGGGAATTTGAAGTTCCTTCCTAGAGATCAACAGGTGTGGATAAAAATGCCTGATTTAGGATTTTTTGAGGTAGAACCAGTAGACCCTAGAGGCTGAATGGATATTGGAGGCAAGGAAGAGAGGGAAGTAGAAGATTTCTCCAAAGATTCTCATTTATTGAATTATATAAGATCATTAATGCAGGTAAGCAATCAGTATGTGTGTGTGTGTGTGTGTGTGTGTATAATATATTCATAGGATAAAGGAGAAAAGCCACACAATCATCAATTGTGCATTTGAAAAAAATCTAATGACCTTTAATGATAAAAACACTCAACAAATTAGGAATACAAGAGAATTTCCTCAAACTGATAACAAACATCTATTAAAAAAACCCCACAGCCAACATTATACTCAATGATGAAAGACTAAATGCTTTCCCCTTAAGATCTAGAACAAGATCTGGATGCTGCTCCTGCTACGTCTATTCAACATTGTACAAGGCAATTCAGAAAAAAAAAAAAAAAAATAGAAGGCATCCAGATTGGGAAGAAAAAAGTAAAACTATCTTTGCAGATGACATGATCTAAGGGAATCCACAAAAAAAAATATTAGAGCTAATAGTGTACTCAAGGTGGTGAGATAAAGATTGGCATACAATAATCAACTGTATTTCTATACACTAGCAATGAACAATCCAAAAATGAAATTAAGAAAATAGTTCCAGTTACAATAACATCAATAAGAATTAAATACTTAGGGATAAACTTAACAAAAGAAGTATAATTTTGTATACCCCAAACTACAAAACATCATTGAAAAAAACTAGAGAAAACTTAAATAAATGGAAAGACACCTGTGTTCATTGAAAAACTTAAGATTAAGGTGAGGGTACTTCTGAAATTGAGCTACAGATGGATTGCAGCTCCTATGAAAATCCTAGCTAATTTTTTTTTTTTGCAAAAATTAATGAGATAATCCTAAAATTATTCTGGAAATGCAAGAGACCAGGGATAGCCAAACAATCTTGAAAAAGAAGAACAAAGTTGGAGGACTCACATTTCCCAATTTCAACACTTACTGCAAAGCTACGTAATCAAAGGCAGTGTGGTCCTGGCATAAGGATATATATACACACACACACACACACACACACACACATATACATATACATACATATCTCAAAAAAATAGAATTGCAAAAAATAGATCTACATATTTATGGGCAGTTGATTCTCAGCATGGATACCAGCACAATTTAATGGGGAAAAAATAGTCTTTTCAACAAATGGTGCTGGGACAACTGGAAATCCACACACGAAAGAGTGAAGTCATTATTTTGCTGAAATGAAGGCAAGAAAATTAATTTTATAGAATAAGCATGTGTTATTGGTAGAATTGTGTCCCCCTCAAATTCATATGTTGAAGTTCTGATCTCCATTACAGTTGCTGTGAAAAAGAGTTTGGCAATTTCTCAAAAAGTGAAACATAAAGTTACCATATAATCTAACAATTCCACTCCCAGGTTTATACGCAAAATAATCAAAAACAGGGATGTAAACAAATACTTGTATGCCAAAATTCATTGCAGCATTATTCATAATATCCAAAAAGTGGAAATAATCCAAATGTATGAACGTTAAATATATATAGATATTTGGTAAACAAATGGATAAACGGATAAACAAATGTGGTATATCTATACAATAGAATATTATTCAGCCATAAAAAGAGATGAAGTACTGATATATGCTACATCATGGATGAAACTTTAAAAACATTATGCTGAGTGAAAGAAGTCAGACACAAAAGACCACATATTGTATGATTCCATTTATATGAAATATCCAGAATAAGCAAATCCATAGAAACATAAAGCAGACTAGTAGGTTCCAGGGGCCAGAGGATGGGGCAAATAGAGAACGACTGCTTAATCAGTACAAAGTTTCTTTTTAGGGTGATGAGAGCATCGTAGAACTATATAGTGGTGATAGATGATGCACAACATTGTGAATTTACTAAATGTCACTGAACTATACATTTTGAGATGGTTGAAATGGTGAATTTCATGCTCTCTGTATTTTACCACCACCACAAAAAGAAAAAAATGCAGCACGAAAAAAAAAGCCCATCTCAGGTTGGGTACTTTAGGTCTGAATGTGATAGCTAGAACTTTAAGAATTACTAAAAGGATAAAATGAGATAATATATGTAAAAGCTCCAGGTACATAACAGGTGCACAATATATAGTAGCTCTTACTATTCTGAAATAAAAGAATATTAGTCTGTAGGTATTTGGGTTTATGACACAACAGAATGACTGTTAAGTCTCTAAACTAAGAAAATGCTACTTCAGAAAAGTAAATGGCTAAGAGACCCAATCCAGAGTTCCCCTGGGCTGTAGAGACAGCCTCTCAAGAAGCCTATCCTTTCTCCGGTGTGCCCACAGCCACTGCAGGAGGCACAGCCTTGCAGCTAAGCAGGCCAGGGGCTAGCACCCCCACCAGCATCCCCACAGCAGTAGCCCCCACCACAATAGAAGGACACACCCAGCCCACAGAGGGGACACCCCTAGAGCATATAGCTCTGGTGAGCACAGGAGAGTGTGCTACTGGGCCCTGCAGGATGTCTCCTACATAAGGCCACTTCTCCAAGATGGGGAAGTGTAACTGACCTACCTAACACATAGAAATAAACCCAGAGAATTGGTCAAAATGAGGGAGCAGAGGAGTATGTTCTAAAAGAAGGAACAAGATATAACCTCAGAAAAAGAACTAAATGAAGTGGACATAAGCAATCTACCCCCATAAAGAGTGTGAGGCAATGAACATAAAGGTGTTCACTGGTGTTGATCATTTTGTAATGTATAGAAATATCAAATCACTATGTTGTATCCCAGGAAGTAACATAGTATTGTATGTCAATTATACTTCAAACAAACAAACCTCACAGAAAAAGAGATCAGGTGTGTAGTTATGGGGGCGGTTGTGGGGAAGGGGAATTAGATGAAGGCAGTCAGAAGGTATAAACTTCTAGTTATAAGATAAATGAGTACTAGCAGTGAAATGTACAACATGATTAATATAATTAGCCCTGCTGTATGTTATATATGAAAGTTTTTAAGAGAGTAAATCCTGAGAGTTCTCAACACTATATGTTGCAAAACAGAAAATAAGAGTTTAGGTGTTAAAGCATTTTTATCCAAGGGATATAAAGTAGAGGGAGAGCTTGGGACTTGGATTTAGACAATTCTAGACGTGAATTCTACTTTTCTCCCTTATACCTGTGGGATCCTGAGCAAATCACTGAACTTCTTGCAGCTTCACTTTCATTGGCTCTAAAATTAGGACAACACTTAGAACTGAGACTAGAATATATTAAGTATTTGCTAAAATGTAAATGACTAAGAGTTTAAAGCAATAATTCTCAAAGTGTGATATGCAGACTTCTAGGGTTTCCAAGACCCGTTCAAGAAGTCTACAGTCAAAATTGTTTTCATAAGAATTCTAAGACATTACCTTTTTTTTTTTTTTTTTAACTATGATGACATTTGCACTGAAGTTGCAAAAGCAATGGTGGGTAAAACTATTGGCAACTTAGTGTGCATCAAGGCAGTGTCACCAAACTATCCTAGTAGCCATTGTATTAACCACTGCCATGAACTTGAAGTAAAAATGTCACTGTAATTTATAAGTGCCATTGATGAAGCAGTATAAATTATTAATTTCATTGAATCTCAACTCTTAAGTGCAAGCCTTTTGGGTGACTAAAGCACTTGTGCTGCATACCAGAGTCGGATGGTTGTCTTGAGGGGGAGCGTGTGTGATTATCTGAGTTGCCAGCTAAACTAGACAATTTTTTTGGAATGCCATTTTTTCATGAAAGAGTAACTGATCAATTATGTTTATTTAGACTTTGGCATTCGACAGAAATGTTTTCCAAAAGGAAGGAAGCGAACCTGTTACTTCAAGGAAAACCACACTAATTTTAAGTGAAAATTAGAATTTTGGAAAACTAGTACCTGCTACAGTGAGCTTGTCAGCTTCCAGATACTTAAAAATCTTTCTGACTAGAAAAGTGCACGGTAAGGACATGCCCACCTCAGGACTACTGTACCACCTGTCCTCCCTACCTGGAATGTGCTTCCCTCATATCTACTTGCCTCATTCCCTTATTGCTGTTAAATTTTCATTCACACATCACAGAATTTCATTCACAGGCCTTACCTTCTAAATGAGGCCCTGACCACCATTTTAAAATTGTAATCCATCCCTCAGGGCTCTTGGTCCTCCTTTCCATCCTCTATTGTGTTTCCTCCCTCCGTCCCCCATAGGACTTATCACCTTCTTTCATTCTACATAATTTACTTATTTTATTTTTTGTTTATTTTCTGTTTCAATCCACTAAAATGTAAGCTCCTTGAGAACAGGAATCATTGTTTTTGTTCACTGATATAACCCAAGCCTCTAAAACAATGCCTAGCACATTGTATGCAGTTCATACATACTCCTTAATGTTAACAAACATTTGTAATACCAATATTTCATGTTAGTATATTCATAAAAAGTTAATATTATACATCAAGTTGTTATGGGTCATTATTTTGGTTGCATTATATATTTGTTCAATGTTTGACTTTTTTTTTATCAAAGACCTGGGTTATTCTAAAAATCAGAATATACATATGTATATATATACACATACATGTATGTATACACATACTTCTATGCCACCATAAGATTTTGTATCTTTATTAAGTACAATAAATTCATTCATTATGTGCATGCTTGTCTCCCTCAATAGATTTCAAGCTCCTCAAGGGCAAGACAATGTCATGTTTAATTAGGCACCTGACCAACTGAGTGTGTGACTGTCCACGCCTCAAAGATGAAACATTTACTAGAGTAGATTCATTAAGAATTGGCTTTTACATTTAGTGGTACAAACTTGGTGAACTTATTAAGTAAATGAAAATCTTTAACTAAGTACTGAGACTTAATAAACATGATCCTTCCCAGCTTTTGTTTCTGTAGAGAAGTCAAAAAGAATAAATACCAAGAGGAGTTCTCTTCTGGTTGCCTTTTTACTTTTAAATATATAAATCTAAGGATTTTATAATTTTACTTAAATACTAACGTTTTGTGACATCAAGATCTAGCATTAATATCACGTAAAATTAAGTAGAGAGCCTTTCTGAATCTTGCCCCAATTCAAAGTCTGAGACCTGGCTTTTGATTCAAGTGACAAACTGCCAGAGTTAGACTCTTTCCTCTTCCTCTAAGCTCACTGAATGCCTTAGTCTCCAAACACCTAAAAATATTTAAGTTTCTATCAAAGGAAAAAGAGAGAAAGAAAGTGAAAGAGAGACTATTTTTAGATTCAGAAGAATCTGAAATTGGACCAGGCTGAAATTTAGACTAACAAAATAACGTTTATGAGCACTATTTAACTTGCTGTCTTTCCCTGCAAAGCAGCATAAGGTAGACAAAAAGAGCATAGTTTAAAAAAAAATTATAAATAGTTCGTAACAATGTGGAAATCTGCTTTATGTTTTAATGGTAAGTGAAAAGAACTGGGTTAAAAACATGCTTTAAGAAAAATTACAACTCTATCCAACAAATGAGAAACTACATTAAGAAGAAAAGATGTCAAAATACAGATCAAAATATCAACCATGGTTGCCTTTAGATAACGAAATGTAGAATGATTCTTTTCTTTCTTACTGCTGCTCTGCATTTCATAGTAATTTACTGTGTATATCTTATTTTACAATTGGGAAAATAGAAACTTTCAAAAGAATGAAAGGAATAAAAAGAAGCATAGAGAAAAAAAATGTGAATTTTGAATTCACGCTTATCCGAGTTTAAATCATGTAAATGTTGAGACATGTTACACAAGTCAAGAAGTATGATAATTTTTACCTACTGGGCTCCAGGTGCCTTAAGCACATCAGTTCTTGCCCCAGGCAAGAGGCCTTAGAGGGCTCCAACTATAATATGACTACAAATATCATACTAAAAACACAAGAGTATCTCTGTCATTCTCTAACTGGCTTTCAGCCCTAACATGGTGCTACCCCTCACCCTAAATCTCTTTTCCTGACTAACATTGTTCAGGCCCTAGGAAAATGCTTCTCCACATCTCTTGCCCTACAAAAGGCAGCTATATTCAAATGCTGTAATGTTTTGGGCTTTGTTGGTAGCAACCTCAAAGATGAACATTGCTTCAGGGTAGGGAGAGGATTTGAGTAGCAAAAATGATAACTTGTCAAATCTTATCTCTCAAAAAGCATGAAGGCAAGCAGATTCTTGTATAGCAGAGAGTCATTTCACAGTAGAGCGAGGCATTCACTTTCTTGCTTCTGCTCCTATTCCAATTTGTGGTTCCAAGTTACTTATGAACTAGTGTGGTATTTGCAACAGTTGGATATGGTGACTCTGGTGAGTATTTCTAAAATGGTCTACTGTGATCCCCACATCTTTGCATGTGTGCCTTTGTGTAATAATCTCCCTTTGAGTGTGGGCTGGACCTAGCAGATTGTTTCTGGTAAGCAGAAAAGGGAAAAGTGATGCAATGTAACTTCCATGATTGGGTTTTAAAAGTGTGTGACTTCCATCTTGCTAGCAGACTCTCTCTGGTACCTTTTTGGCTCACATGCTTTGATGAAACAAGCTGCTATTGTTGGAGAGGTTCATGTGGCAAAGAACTGAGAGGCAATGACCAATAGCCAGTGAGAAATGAAGGCCCTCAGTCCAACAACCTGCAATGAACTGAATCCTGTCAACAACTACTGAATGAACTTGGAAACATATTCTTTCTCAGCCACATTTTCAGATGGGGACCACAGACTGTGGCCAAATTTGATTGCAGCCTTGGCAGAGACCAGGAAGCAGAGGACCTAGCTAAATCATGACCAGATTCCTAACCCACAAAAGTTGCAATAATAAATATTGGTTTTTAAAACCACTAGGACAAGAATAATTTGTTATACAAAATACATAATTAACACAGTAGCTGAGAAACATTTTGCAATTTCAAACATTATATATCACTCTTAAATGTATATATATGTAGGCCTAAACATAAAAATATATTTTATCATAAAAATATGATTAGCAATGTTGAATATCTTTTCATGTGCTTATTGGCCATCTGTGTGCATCCTTTGGAGATGTCTATTCAAGTCCTTTGCCCATCTTTTAATTGAATTGTTGTCTTTCTGCTGTTGATCTCTAAGTTCTTTGTATATTCTGAATACTAGACCCTTATCAGCTATGTGATTTACAAATATTTTTCTCATCCTGTGGATTATCTTTTCATTTTCTCCAGTGTCCTTTGATGCATGAAAATTTACAATTTTGATAAAATACAATTTCTCTATTTTTTCTTTCCTGCTTGTGCTTTTGGTGTCATCTAAGAAGCCATTGACAAATCCAGGTCACGAAGATTTACCTGTATGTTATATTCTAAGGGTTTTATCATTTTAACTTTTATATTTAGATCTCTGATCCACTTTGAGTTAACTTTGGAACATGGTATGAGGTAAGGATGCAACTTCATTCTTTTGCGTGTGGGAATCCAGTTGCTCCATCACTACTTATTTATTATTCTTTTTTAATTGAATGGCCTTGGCAGACACTGCTTTTTTTTCCCCTCTAATTATTCTCATTGCGGTAAAACACACATAACATAAAATTTACTATTTTAACCATTTTAAGCATACAGTTCAGTAACATTAAGTACATTTATATTGTTGCAACCATCACTACCATCTGCCTCCAGAACCCATTTTATCTTACAAACCTGAAACTGTAGCCTTTGAATAATGACTCTACTCCTCTCTTCCTGTCACCCTTGGCAACCAACATTCCACTTTCTGTCTCTATGACTGTGACTGCTCTAGGTACTTCATGCAAGTGAAAGCATATAGTACAGTTGACCCATGAACAACATGGGTTTAAATTCATGGGTCCACTCACACTTAGATTTTTTTCGGTAGTAAATACTGCAGTACTATATAATCCATGGGTGACTGAATCTGTGGATGTGGAACTGCGGTTACATAGGGCTAACTGTAAGTTATACATCGTGGAGTTTTGATTGTGTGGGGTTGGTTCCCCCTAGATTCCTTATTGTCCCAGGGCCAACTGTATTTGTCTTTTTGTGACTGGCTTATTTCACTCAGTAAAATGTCCTCACGTGTCCTCCATATTGTAGTATGCGTCAGAATTTCCTACTTTTTTAAGTCTGAATAGTAGTCGGTGGTGTCTATACAACATATTTTGTTTATCCACTCATCTATTGATGGACACTTGGGCTGCTTCCACCTTTTAGCTTTTGTGAATAGTGCTGTTATGATGTGGGTGAACAGCATGCATTGCTTTTTGTTAGGGAGAGAAGCTTTTCCCGGCCCCTCCTCCCAACCCCCAGGGAAGATATTCCCTCACATCTTGTTGCCTGGAATTATGTCACATGTTCATGCGAAAACCAAGAGAAATGGGTCACAGTGTTTGATTTAGGGTCTAAATGTCAGGCAAATCATAATTTATGACTTGCAGGGCTTGGGTTGGGGGATCCGTCTCCTGAGGCTCTTGGCTATGAGGAGGAGTGTGGATTCCTTTATAAAAGAAGGATGTGAGTGTAAGTCCATTACACTCTCTGCTGCCAAGACTGGTAAGGGCTACACACACAAGTTAGGGTGAACCTCAGATTTACATAGGATTTCTGTTTTGAAACCTTGAGGCTGGTGAATACTACTTCATATTCCTGGCATCCTTAGTCATCATCTTTTTTCGTGTGTTCTCACCTGTGCTTCCTTTCTTATGATCCAACCTCCTACTACTTGTCTTTATCCAAAATCTTCCCATTCCTTCTCTGATGCTCTAAGTTGCTACAGCCTGATTTTCTTCACAGAAAGCTTGCTTCACCTCTTGGTCTTATTGAGAGCTTGTCTGTAGGTTCTAGCAGGAGAGTGCAGCTACTCGTATACCCTTGACTGAGAACAGTTCTCCTCTATTGGGGATGGTCGCCCTCTTCAATCGAGCGTGCAGCTTTGGGAGGGACGCACATGGAGCGGTGAGGGAGGAAGGGGATACCTGCCTAGCCAGCCAGATCAGCTGAATCAACCCTGGTGATCAATGGGGTGACAGATGTCGCAGCCAGATAGCCCTCACATAAACCTCTTGGTCTTACTGAATGCTGACTCTTTTCTGAAGATTCTAACTCCCCACAACTTTCTTGAATTTTGCTTTTTTTTTTTTTTTTTGTCTTTTTGGTCTCATTTATTCATGAACACCAGGTCCAGAGGTGAGTTGAGATCTCTCCTCATTCTTCTATGCTACATCTAAACCAGTAGTCTGTCTGCTTTTAGGTAAAAATCCTGTTCCTTGAAAAATTTCATGATATTTACATATAGAGTTCCTCACCTTCTCTCATCTCTGTCACCTTTTGGCATCCTGGACACCAGCTCTGATTCTCATCCACCTGGCTCACAATCTTATCCATGCCCATGGTTTCAACTCCCACCTAAAGCCTCTGAATTTCAAAACTGTAAAGTCAGCTAAAGTCTTCCTCTTAAGCTCCACATCTAATTGCCTTGTGGGCATAGCCATCTGATAGGGCTTAAGCATTCCTAACCCAACATATGGAAAACTGAAAAAACAGAAACCTGGGAGTCTCCCTTGATTTCTTCTCTCTTTCACCCTTCCTCTTGATTCTATTATCCTAGTATCTCTGACCAGATTTTTGCTTTTCCTTTATCACTGTTTCAGATCTCCCTTTTTTTTTTAAACTGAATTATGAAAACAGTCTCCTAACTGGTCTTTCCAGCCCAAGCCATTCTCCATAATAGTGCAACCAGCAGCCTAAAATGTGATCTACTTAATGTCAGTCTCTAAATGGTTCCCTTTATAACCAAGTTACAGTCCAAGATTCTTACCATAGTATACAAGTATCACTCCCCAACTCTCATGTTCTAGCTATAACAAATTTCTGGGTTATCCTAAACTGGTTGAATCTCCCTCTTCTGCAGCAAGTCATTTATTTTTGTCAGTTAAGTTATCTCAGGACTTCCTTCTCCAGGATCCCTCAATTTGAGAAAAACTGACACTCCCTGTTCTCTTAACACCCTGTTCAGCCCTCTATCATAATGTCTATACCACACTGTATTGTAAGACTAAGTTTCTTTCCTGAATTCTTTTCATCTTTCCATGACTTTGCTCAGTGCTGGGTGTTTAGTAAATATTAGCTGTGAATAGACTTTGTGCTGCATTTCAAAGCTAAGGTTTACTCTGTAGCACTTGCTGAAAAGTGACTGTGAAAGGAAAAGGAGGGTGGAATAATACTGCATTTAGGAGGGAAGCTGAGTCCACTGAAGTTGCTGTCAAAATTACAGGGATTCAGTACATGTTTGTAGGCTAAGGAAAGGAAAAGAGGGCGGTGGAGAGAGAGTGAGCTAGAAGATGTAGTGGAGGGATTGAAATAAGGTCATCTGGAAAGGGGGAACGATTTTCACCAAGTTTTCCTTAAAATATTTTTTTAGCCTTTAGAGGTCCACAAGGTTCTCATCTCGTCAAGGCTGAGTTCAGTTTATCTCAAAATAATACTCTTGATCAGGCATTCATGGTACATATTTATTTATTAAACAGAACCTTCATTTTCCCCTGGGTCTGGGCAGGAGATGGATTAGAAGTATATTTGGTAGAAGTTAAGGATTAAAAGTTTACTAACAAAAATCTGGAGCTGTATCACAATCAATGCTACTAGAACGGCTGGTATCTTTTCACAGTATATGCCTGAGATACGATGAATTTTAGAAAGGGCTTCATACTTTAGATGAATGTTTTTTATATGTATACACACTAAATAGCCAATTGCTGTTTTGCATGCTTTTTGAATGGAGCATTGTATTAGTCAAATATTCTGGTTTTAATAGCTATTCAATTATACAATCTATTAATTAAAAAAAAAAGCACAGGTGTTAGAAATAGCTTATGTTAAAACCATAGTATGAATGAGAAGGCAGTTTCAGGGCCTCGGTAATCACTGTGAACTCTCACAAACACTTAAAGAGAGCCAGTTACTCTGTACAAAGTACTATGCTTAGCGCTGAGAGGGATACAGATGTTTAAGATGCAGCTCCTGCCTTTTAGAAAGTTATATTAGCTATTACAGGAATCCTGTTAACCAAATGCATGTCATTATTAAAAGTCGACGTTACACCTATTTTACTTTCTCTTTTCTATTCTTATAAGGTTCTTCTTTCCACTTCCCTTTAATTCTTCTCTGTTTATCAAAACTATCTGTGCTTCAGAAACAGACTATAGTGCCCAGGCAGAGTGCTTTGCCCCTAGCAGTACTTACCGTGTATTTGTTGAACCGAAATGAACATCTTGTCCAATTTTAACTCTTTTGTGGTTGGCAATTGGCTGAATTGGAAGGTCAAAGACATTTAGAGGAGAGAATATTGCTGAGTACTGCAGCTGCAATAATCTCTTTTAAAAATCTAAAGGCTGTGACATAAATTATGTACTCTTCGGACTCTTTCCCACGTTCATTTACACAATTGATCACTGAAACTGCTTTAGAAATACATCTATCATATATTTAGCATATTTTAAAGTCTCCTTAATAACGTTCCTGATAAGTGTGTTCATTTACTACAAACATCTATGAACAGCAGATAACCTAATTATAGTTTGTAATTACCTCTGAATCATTCCAATGAAAATGTTTTCTCTCACTGTGTTCATATTGTTTTGGTGCATGAGTATGGAAAGCAGCAGATTGTTCTCCATGATCACAGGTTTTAAATATTTACTTGCTAGTGCTGCATAATTTAGCACACTGAAGCTGGAAAGCAGTTTGTACCATAGCTGATGCCATGCCAGTGTTATAGAATACAATTTCCCTCTGTGACACCTATGTGAAGTTGTAAAAATGGGAAGTGTTCTACTCTTTTTCTAACCAATTAAAATTTATTTTGCTGTAAATTTATAGAAAAAACAATGTTTGTGCTATACATCTAATTCCATTTTTTTGTAATTACCATGTAGTTTAAAGAATTGAAGCATTGTTTCTCATGGCTTGTTAATACATAATATTAAAAACAAAATACATTTGTCCTTGTAATTCAAGTCTTTATGAAAATAACAACAACAACAAAACCACCCAGACAGCTTGTTACATGCATGTTATCTGTCCTAAGAAATCAAAACACAGTTTTATGTTTTAAAATATGGAACCACTGGCTATCTAATCAGGCAAGAAAGCAGTTATTGCTTGCTCACTCTAATAAGTGTAACATCTTGCTATATCCTTTGTGTGACTGTTTACTTGGTTGCTCTACTACAAAACAGAAAATAAATAGTTGCAGTTACCTGTTTTTGTGAGAATAATAATAAAAATAATTCAAACAATTAAACACATTAAAAAATTGAACACCTTTTCAAACATAATTTTAAACTTTTCAACTCTGCATTCATAAAGATTTTCTTTCCCTGGTAGTTTCATAGTCCAGTAACACAGACTGTTAATTTTTCACTTCTAGCTCTTTCTATAATTTTCTATGCAATTCAGGAGCACGTCTGGTAGCCCTTGTTCCAACACTATCTTGCAGTACCGCAAAAACGACAGAGGATTACATTTTGCAGTAATTTAGTATTTCTCTCAACACCCCTTATGAGTGAGGATAGAAACCTTCATTTCATGAAAAGCCTTTGCATCTGTCCTGTGTTTCAATTCTGGAAAATAATCTGAATGCGGAAAATGAATGCACATATTCCTTCATATTCTGTAAGTATTGACCTACAGTCCCAACTATAGCGTGGCTTAAGAGTACCCTCACAACAGGACAGGAGGGAATACTGACTGGTATTTTCACCAAAGTGGTGATTGGTAGAAAGGTCTACGTTAATTTAAAGGATACAGTGAGTCCTCTGAAATCACATTTGGGGCCTCCGGGCGTCAGGGGCAATGCAGAATGTGGGGTGCAGGGCATGCTGGATCTTGTAGTTCCCGCGCTGGGGAGAGCGAGGTGCACGCTGGGAGTTGAAGTACAATTGTTCAACAGGAACTGGCGGCAGGCAAAATGTAGTTTATTTATCAGAGACACCACTTACAGATGGATACTTTCCCTTGGTTCTGCATTTGCTATATTGGTGACTTAGAGTCTGTGGCGGCGAACAGTGCGAAAAAAAATGGATGAAGTAAGCGGAGCAGGGGTCCGTCGACGGCCACTATTGAGGCCGCCAATCCATAGGCTTCAGTGCCCCGGAAGTGGCTCATCTGCTGGGTTTGAAGTTGGGGAGGGGCGTTCTTCTCACTACGGTGGCCGGGGAGCTCGAGGCGCCTGTGGCTGCGGCGCTGAGGTCCGAGCGTCTGCGAGTGTGCGGGCTGCTTTTGTGGCAGCCGTTGCTAGAGCTGGAACATTTCCCGGATTGGTGGCTCCTGCACGTTGTTTACACGTCTCCAGTTCTGTTTTCGGTGAGGGGTCGACTTGAGACTAGCGGAGTTAGAAGGTTGGGACTTGGTGTCTCTGGTCCTCGAATGACCAGGTTTCTTGGGTGGGGGGTACTGTCCTCAGTGGAGACCTTGTGGCTAACCGTTTAGGCGCTCTGAGGGTTTTGGCGCCTCCTTCATCTCTTTTTTTTCCAGTGTCATTTGTCTTCTGACTCCTCGCCTTTCCTGGGCTCCAGAGCTGACAAACCATAACCCTTCCTGTGGGCAGCTGTTCTCCCTCTCCTAGAGGCGTTTCATATGTGTTTCAGGCACGATCTCTTGTCCCCTAAGCTGTCGCATCTGTTTAACTCCTTCCCTATTTCTCTCCAATAAAAGATAATAGTAAAATTAAAAGAAAAAATATTCCTCCAAATTGGATTCTCAGGATCTCTGTCTTCTCGTTCCTAACTTCTTTATCCCTTTTTGGCCTTTGTTACTGCTTCATACTGTAACACGTTTGCCTAAATGTCTTAATGCTTTTCCATCTAGACATTAATGTTAAAAAATTTTATTTGGTTCTCTCTCATCCTAAACTCTTCCACCTCCGTCCACATCTAAAGGCTTTTTAGGTTGGTGGTTCAAATACGTTCTTATGACTGGTGAATACGAGAGACGTCAATCATCTGCTAAGCATGGCTCTGCCTATTGAATTTACATTTTTGTGGTTTCTCTGGCTTACATTTTCGTGTTATATTGATTACTTTTCCACAAGGGGTTCACTGCTATCCTATATTGGAGAATACCTTGTCCTACAGCTCTTTATGTCTGAATTACTTAGAATTTTTTTTTTCTCTTTTCCTACCGGCAACATATGTCCCCAGTGGAATTTTTGCAATGATTTTGTGTCAATTAATAGCAGGTAGACACAAGGGAATGCGCTTTCCTCCTTGTTGCTTATGATTTGTAATTATATTGTGAGCTACTGAAAGTACCCAGAGGGATTGGAAAAGCTTTGAAAGGTAAAACCGATGTGTGTGCCGATTTACAAATTAATAAAGCTTCTTCGCTGAACAAGGAAGAGTTTCTAATTAGTTCCATAATCGGAGGCTATATTGACTTAATTATTAGTTCTTTCACTAAAATTTGGGGAGCTGTTTAAGTTTAAAAAGTAGCCAATATAAAGAATTTTATAGTTTAGTAAAAGTTTAAAAACCGTTTAAGTGATGCTTTTTTTCCTGTAAAATGGAATACAAATAAGTTGAAAAATTTATTTGTTGTGATTGTTTATGAGATATTTCTATATATTTTGATAGATCTGGTAAAGCAGCATTGTATATTATTCACTAATGTTTTGTAGACACAAATTTCTGTACTTCCTGGATTTCTGGGACCATGTAACTCAAATAACTTTGCAGCTCCTTCTGTTCTGATTATTGCACTATAAAAATTCTGATAGTAAAATTACTGCTTATATTTAAGCAGTTAAATATAATCTATATGTGTTGGTAAAATATAAATATTCATACTTGTACCCTTTTTAATTGGGGTTATTCCTAATTAATTAGAAATGGTTTTGGTCATGCTTAAGATTGGGACTAAATGTATGATATTTCAGAATTAATTCACTCATGAAATTCTTTATTGGCTAAATGGTAAGGGGCTAGACGTTACTCACACTTTGTATATTTTTCCTGAGATTTTATTCATTTAGTAGGTATTGAGTACTTCGTATTATTTAACTATTGTTACAGTATCATCAAAACATTTATTGAGAGCATCCTCTTGTCCTCAGCTCTGTCCTAGATGCTATTAAAGCATTATTGCATTAAATCACTGTAACAATTCAGTGAGCTATTGAACATTATTTTCATTTAGCAGGTGAAGAAACTGAAACTTTAAGAGCTCAAATATAGTTCTTTTGACTCTTTCCACTTACACAGCTGCAAAGATTTGTTCTTTCCCCTGTAATGTATAAAAAGCATTAATTCAATAAGTATTTGCTAAGCAGCTGCTGTATACCAGGTATTCTTCTAGGTGCTGGAAATATAATAGTGAACAAGTGACAAAAATCCCTACCCTTAGGATACTTAACACTATCAGAATGTATGACATGTAAACCTTGCCTTCAAGAAGCAGAAACTATAGCCAATATGCGTTAGATTTTATGTGTTTTAGAATGTTAAAGTTGAAGAGAACAATTAACTAGTGAAAATTTCATGAAGGAGATGAAATTTGATCTAGAACTAAAGTGAGTAGGAATTTGGTAGGTAGAAATTGGGAGGAAAGTAATTCCAGTTTGAGGCATAAAATGAGCAAAATTCTAAATTGTAGGAGAAAGATTAGAGGGAGAGAGGTAACTGGGCTGCTTTGTGTCTTCACTTTTTTGCACATGAGTGCACAGTGTTGAATTTGAAACAAATGTTTAAACAAATGAAGCTATGACAAGAGTTCATCTCATAGTAAAACAGAGTGTACAGACAAAAAGCTTGGGCTTGGAGTCAGATTGCCTGGACTCAAGATATGATCTTGCAGAAGTTATTTTGTCTTTCCAAGCCTTTGTTATTTTTTTAATCTATAAAATGAGGATAATAATAGTACCTGCCTTATAGAGTTGTTGTAAGGATTAAATGAGATGGTATATATGCATAAGGTTAACAAAATTACTGGTACAGAGTTTGTTATTATTATTATTATTACTGTTACCACTACTACTAATATAGTGATGTGGTATCTGAGATCATCTGGACTTCCGTAACATTTTAATTTTAGAGTTCTTTTTAACTAATAGGTCTCAATTGGGGAAAAAATTTGTTTCGTAGTCCTGTTTGGATTTGGAGAAAATATTTACATAAGACAGCTTTTGTTTATTCACAATTGTCCTAGATAAGTCAGCACATTTCATCTTTCACAGAATTCTCGTCAGAGATTATGGTCTACAGCTATAATTGGAAATTAATGGTGGATTGGTTTGTAATTACTTATTATTTGTTAGGACTATTACTTTTAGTTTTAGTCCAACCTTTCTGAACTTTGTACTGGATATGGTGAAGGGTGAAGAAGTAGTTAAATGTTATAAAGTCTGATTAGCTGCCCTAAAGTCAGATTAATTTCCATTCTACTTTTTTCCTCCAGTTTTCTTTCTTTTGAAGTTTCAAACTTATAAAAGAAAGTTGAGAGTAGTACCACAAATACCTGTATATCCTTCACCCAGATTCACTAGTTGTTAACATTATGCCTCATTTACTTTCTCTCTAACACACACATATACATACATAAATGCACACATTTTTTTTTTCTTGTAGAGCCATTTGAAAGTAAGAAAGGGGTGGGGGGAAGGTATAGTGGTAGAGCATGTGCTTAGCATGCATGAGGTCCTGGGTTCAATCCCCAGTACCTCCATTAAAAAATAAAATAAATAAACCTAAATTACCTACCCCCACCAAAAAAAAAAAAAACAAACAAAACCCAAAAAAGAGGAAAAAGAAAATAAGGTGGAAACATCATGACATTTCACTCCTAAATATTTTATCACACATCTCCTAAGAACTAGGACATCCTCCTATATAACTATAATGCAATTAGCATACCCAAATAACTTAATTTTGATATGATAATATTATCTAATATACAGGCCATATGAAAAAATTCAAATTTACCCAAATGTTTCAATAATGTCTCTTATAGCTTTTTAGGAAAAAAAATACTGAATTTAAGGAAAAGATTATGAATTGTATTTAGTTGTCATGTATCTCTGTTTTCTTTTATCTAACAGTCCTCACCTTTTCTTTTTTCTCCTGTCATCCCTTCTTTTTTTTTTTCCCAAGACTGGCATTTTTGAGGAGTCCAGGCCAACTGTTTTGTAGAATGCCTCACAAAATGAATTTGACTGTTTCCTCACAGTTTCAGGCTGAGTAGTTTTTCTCCAGGACTTTTCCATAGTAGTTATTATAAACTTTCCATTTAATCATATCAAGAGTAACATAATGATCGTTTGTTCAATTATTGGTGATGTTAAGGTTGATCACTTAGGTTAGCCAGATTCCTGTACTGTGAAGTCATCTTTCCCTTTTTCTACTTAATAATTAATCTGTGGAGGTGATACTTTATCATTGGATATTCTGTTTTCCAGTAGTGTTTTTTTTCTATGCAGTGGTTTTAGTAGTCACTGATGGTCATGCCTGAATCTATCATTGCATTGGTGGTTGCCAAATAGTGGTTTTCCAGTTCTCGCAATCCTTCTACATATGTTTGCTGGCCATCTTCTCTAAAGAAGAGATATTCCTCCTCTCTGCTTATACTTTAGTATCAATATGTTCCCAAGGATTCTTTTTTTTTTAAACGTATCCAGTGTGATAATCTGTTACCATTATTCTTTTTAATGATTAAATCATCTCATATTTGGTTAGTCCCTTCAAACGAGTTCATATGGCCTTTGTATATGTCCGCATTGGTATTTGGGCACCTTCTTACTTTTTTGTACAATAAGATGTTCCAGGCTTACCTTGTATATTCCCTGCTTGAGCCCTGGAATCAACCATTTTACCATGGAGCCCTGGATCACTTTAGTGGAAAATGGTACTTAGAAACTGAAATTTGGGTATTTAATATACTCATTGCTACTGGAGTATCATTGCTTCAAGGCCCTATAGATGGACAAACACATGTTTTTTTTAAAAAGGAATCATGATTTTATAGGATATCTTTAATTCAGATTCACAGAGTTCATCTTCACCTTCCCTCAGTTCATATTTGTATCTCCCTTTTCCTACAAGGAGAATTCTGATTCTCAACCATATCAATATATTTACTCACTTAATCTGTCCTACAACACACATATGACAGTTTTGAAATTGCTGTGCTGATACCGCTTCCTACAACAGATCTACCAAGTAGAGATTTCTTTGCCATTTTTTATCCTTAGAATATATCCTACTAAAGATGGATAATCAAAGGAGGCAGTCAAAGTTATTTGAATTATTTTTCTGTGATTATGTTATCAATTTAAAATATAGTTAAGTTCCTACTAAACTACTTTTTAATAGACTCTGTAAAATCAGTTATCTGTAAAACTACTAAAGTAGACATAATAATTTAAAACTTTATCATAATGTATAGTAATAGGGAACTCTAGAACAGTTATATCAGATAGAGAATATGCAGTTTTTGTCTTTACAAGGTTTTAAGCTTGTAGCTCTGTTTTCAAATTGATACAATTTTTTTTCTAGTTAAAATTAGAAATGATGAGAAAAATGACATCAAATAATTCCATTTGTAAGCCAAAACAATTGTGTTTGTGAACATTTTAAACAGTGCTCTTCTTTTGACTGCTAATACAATTCAAGCATTAATCTTTAACAATAGACATAATTGTCCAGGGTGCTTTAACTCATTCCTAAAAAATATGGCTAGTAGTTTTCCTGTGTTAACACCCAGAGTGGAAAGATTTATGTTATTTGTATGTCCTTGTTCTTTGTATTTGAAGAATGCTAGTTATGACTGTGTGTTACCCTGTGTTTTTTTTCATGTGTGAGTATTCTCATTGGAAAGGGAAAAATATTTCTCTTAATGAATATAACATTTTATATTTATGTTGTGAGACATAACCACATTCAGTCTTGAGTCCTGGTTAGGTTGTAAACATCTTGCTTTTTAGAATGTAAGGTTAATTGGGACAGGAATTGGGTTTCATGGCTTGTTGTATTTCCCTCAGTACCTTACAGGAGTAAACACCCCAATACTTGATGAATGGATAAATGTGATATTTTGTGTTTAAATGATATGTAATTACTAGTCTCAATAATATGGATGAAACTTTTTCTTGGCGAAATTATCTAATAGAATGGGACTTGTAAAAGATCTCATCCATATTTACTTGTCATAAACCTCAAAAACACTGTGTCTCAAACAGAATTCCCTGTCTTCCCCTTAGGCTTTTCCTCTTGGGTTGTCTTTTTCTGTTAATCATTATCCTTTTAAATGTCAGTCCTGAAATCTCAAGTCACTTTAGTCTCTCTCCTGTATGTGGGGATATAAATATTCACATATTTATAAGATGTTGGCCAGTTCTATCATCTCAGCTTACTGCTTATATCTCCTTCTTCCTTATCCCCTTACCAGCACCCTGATTGAGGCATTCATTACCACTCATATAACAATCTTCTGACTAATTGAAAGAATTGAGAATATTAAATGTGGAAAAGAGATGATGGGACGGGATGAGGAGCAGGAAGTATGTCTTTAAATATCTGATGGGCAATCAAATGAAAGAGGGATTGATTTCACAGAGTACAACCAGGACCGGTTAGTGGAAATTATAAGGACACAGACTTTTGCTTTCATATATCTTTTAAGCACATGTAGGTGTTTAAAATTAGCCATTATCATGTAGTTAAATGAATACTCAAGAACAGTTATGTAATAGAGAAAAATAGTTTAAAATATTAAATTTTGCACTTATAGGTGTATATTCAGCTCAATACAAAGCTCATTATGTACTGAGCTCCCTGTTCTAGAAATGTTCACTCAGGGGCTGGGTGAAAGCACTTGGCAAGGATGTTGTAAAGAAGATCTTGGTACTTTATGGGTGGTTGAATCTGATTAGCAATTAGCAAATCCAAACCAGAGAAGAGATCAGATTCCTGTTGATGGGAGTGATTGTTTTGTTTTGTTTTGCTTTGTTTTTTAAACTCACACATTTTCTTTCATTGCTCTTCCCCACCCAGGCACTGCAGATTGGGAGGGATTACTGGTAGATTGGAGAGTATTGGGTAGGAAAATGATCAAGAACTATCAATATTACTACTTACTAGATGCTTTTAAGTTCCCTTTTAATCCTAAGATTCTGACATCCTTCAATTCTTGTAGAGGTTAAGTTTATTTTGTTGATTAAATGATTTGACCTAGTATATTATTTCTTATATGAGGACTGTGTATTTAATAGCTTGCAAAGTTGCACTTTAAATGACAAACATTCAGTTATCTTGGACTCATCAGAGGTTACTAAGGTACTGACATAATTAAAATTTATTTATCAGACTATGGTCAGTATTATGTTCTTCTTAGAGATAAGATCAAAGAACAGACATCCCAGATAACATTAATGGTTTTTATTGTAGTCATCAACCACTTAGGTTGTTTATGATGATGATTTTACAGTCTGTGAACATGTAATACTCAATGCTGCACAAGTGGAGATTTTTGCCTGTAGGAACATGATACAAGTCATATGTGAGTGTAGATGATTGTCTGCTTAGTACTTAGCTTTTTCATTTTAAATTTAAGAGAAGAACACATAAGTAGTACATCTTATGTCATCATTATAAAGTAGCTGTGTATTGATTTAGTGTCTTTAATTGGAGGATGTAATCCTAAAGAGTTCTAAGAATGTTTATAAGATGTATCCTTTAGGCAAAACTACCAGCCCAGTTTCTGGATATGTGTGTCCTGCCTTTATTTGTTGCTTGTTCCTTTCCTCAGTCTTTTAATCTTTATCTCTTACTGCCATCTGTGTTGCCTAACCCTTAGCTCTGAAAGAGGACAATCCAAATAAATATTACCAGTGCTCTTCCTTTCTTCATATTTGCTACTTAAAAAAAAATCACTCTGGAACATTTTTAGACTACAAGTTCAGTGCATTAAGATAGAAAGACTGACAAGTATAGGAAAAGGGAGGGAATAGAAATGGACAGAACAGTTGATGTTTCTGTAAACAAAGAACTGAGATGGGGAGAATAAATGAGAGAATACAGATGACTAACGTATTGAGAGACATTCAAGGTTAGACAAGGGATTGTTACTTGTTACTAAAAATGTGAGCAGGAGGAAACGTTTACAGAAGATGAAAAACTTTCTCACAGTTGATTATATTTGATGGTATAGCTAAAAAAGGCAAATCAAAAATTCTAAATCAATATCTATATTTCTTTTGCTTCAGAATACCATTTGAGGAAGATGCCCAAGCATACGCAAATCCTGGAAGTGTGCAGTGTTTTTAATTGGTTGTACCATGTGGCTAAGATATATTCTATAGAATCAGTCCCTGAAGTTCTGTCAGGAGATTTTACTCGGCTTTAAATCCTCAGTGGATAAAATATTCTATCTATTGCCATAAAAGAGAGTGTGATTACCTTCATCTGCCCTTTGGGGACATTGATTTGAGTACCCTTTACATTTGTCAGTTTATAATTTATCGAGTGTCTTAATGAGTGGTTATGACTAGAAAAGTGACTCTAAAAATGACATTTGGATCTCAGTCGGTGATTTCATGTCAAATGTTGTATTTCTGCCTTCCAAAAAAACTTTAGTCTTCACTCTGCTTTTCAAATCATTAACAATAAAGTTGAGGAATAAACCTCATCTGGTAGTTTTATATTTTCTGAGAAACAGAGTTTTCTCATCGTTAATGCTATTATTTTTTAATTAAAAATGATTTGTTAGAATGTAAGCAGCAAACAGAAATATGAAAATGGTAGATGGTAAGATTTGTTGTAGTATGCATTACTAAAGAAAGTCTACTTGAAAAAAGTTACTAATTTCTCCAAAGTTTTAAGAAATAAATAATAAATCCCTTCTAAAAAGCATTTGAAAATTGTGAAGAATGCTATTTTGATGGTTTTCCATTACTGAGGCTCTGACAGCACTACATAAACAAGAATTTTGGCATATCATTTTTTTTATCCTAGGGCATTCAAATCAGGTACTTTAGGTATCACAGTAGATTGAAATACACTGTATAATGGGCAAATCATCTCTTTACTTTATACTTGATAGACAAATGAATTTTAATTTGTTTTTCTTTCTTTCTTTCTTTTTCTAATGTTTTTTTTTTAAAGCTTTTGGAAAGGAAATTTGTGGACGAGGATTGTTTAGAATCATGGTTTCTTCATTTGTGTTTTTTTCCCTCATTTGTAGTTAAACTAAAAGTACTGTTTGTCTTTCCCTGGCTTTTCTCACACAAATATAAAGAAAAAAAATTTTCTTCATTGATTTTTTTGTTTTTGTTTGTTTTGGGGAGGGAGTTAATTAGGTTTAGTTATTTATTATTATCATTTTTTTTAATGTAACATAGATACTTGGAATCAAACCTATGACCTCATGCCTGCTAACCATGCACTCTACCACTGAGCTATACCCTCTCACCATTGATTTTTTTTAATTATTACTTTAAATTAGCATTTATATTTATTAGAAAATATTTTTTTTGACATATTTTCTTTTCTTTTAATTGAAGTACAGTCAATTTCCGATGTACAGCCCAATGTCCCAGTCATGCATATACATACGAATATTCATTTTCATATTCTTTTTCATTAAAGATTATTATAAGATTGAGTATCATTCCCTGTGCTATACAGAATAAATTTTTAAATCCATTTTTATATATAGTGGTTAACATTTGCAAATCTCAAACTTCCAAATTTATTCCTTCCCACCCCCACCATTGATTTTTTATATTAATATATGCTTTTTTCTTACAGCTTTATTGAGATATAATTGATACACAGCACAGTATATGTTTAAGATATATAGTGTAATGATTTGACTTATATACATCATGAAATGATTATCACAGTAAGTTGAGGAACATCCATCATCTCATATAGATACAAAATTAAAGAAATAGAAAAAATTTTTCTGTAATGAGTACTCTTAGAATTTAATCTCTTAATTTTCATATATAACATACAGCAGTGTTAATTATATTTATCATGTTGTGCATTACATCCATAGTACTTAATCATCTTATAATGGGAAGTTTGTACCTTCTGACTGTCTTCATTCAGTTCCCCTTCCCCTCACCACCTCTAGTAACCACAAATATGATCTCTTTTTCTATGAATTTGTTTGTTTTTAAAGTATAATTGACCTAGACACTGTGCCAGTTCCTGTTACACAACATAGTGATTTGATATTTCTATACATTTCCAAATAATTAATACAATAAGTCTAGCTATACTATGTCATCATACAAAGATATTACATAATTATTAACTATATTACCTACATTTCACCCATGACTCATTTAAAGAAAATATTTTAATAGACTGATGGACTTGAGTATTTATTTATTCCTTTTCCTCTTTCCAGATCTCACCATACTTATTTTAAGGAGAAACAAAAATTATGAATTAACAACAGATAGCCTCCAAGCCATTTTTTTCAGCCAGAGCTGCTCTATGGAATTACTTTGAGAAAGTTGTTTTTTACATGACTGAATAGCTGAATCTGATGTCTTTAAGAACCACAAGAATAATACTGTTTATCTTAAAAAGGAAAAAGCACTTTGTCTCAGCATTTTTATCTTTTTTATAGACTGTTCAGGAATTTTGTAATAGAATGTTTTCTATGTAGCTTTCTTAGTCGAGTAGTTTCAGTTGTTCTGTTAGAATTTAGCATAGTCAGGACACATTTGTAATTTTGTGTAGTTTTTCATTTGAGCAACTTATTTTTGAATAATTTTGTTATTATTTTAAAAGAGGCTCATTGTAAGCAATTTAATAAAGAGAAGTACAAAAAGGAAAATAAAAATGACATCTCTGAGAGATTTCTACTTTTAACATTATGGACTTCTAGACATTGTTTTATGCATATATGTGTGCATGTGTGTGTGTGGGTAGGCATATATATATATATATATACACACACATACATAACACATATGTATATAGATGCATAAATTGTATTCTTGCTGTTCTCTCTCTTTTTTCTCACTCTGTGCCCGGGATAGCTCTTTAAAAAAATAATAAACTTTATTTTTAGAGCATTTTTAGATTTACAGCAAAAATGAGCAGAAAGCATACGGAATTTTCTTCCATATACCTCCTCCCCTCTGACACTCATAACTTCCTCCACAATCAAAATCCTGCACCAGAGTGGTAGATTTTTTACAAGTGAGAAACCTTTGATATACCATTATCATCCAGAGTCTATAGTTTACATTAGGGTTTACCTTTGGTGTTGTACATTCTATGATTTGAAAAATGTATACTGAGATGTATAAACCATTATAGTAGCATATAAAATAGTTTCACAGCTCTAAAAATACTCTGTGTTCTGCCTACTGATTCTCTCCCCTTAACCCCCCAATCCCTGGCAACTACTTTTTACTGTTCCCATAGTTTTGCCTTTTCCAGAATGTTATGTGGTTGGATCACGCAGTGTGTGTAGCTTTTACAGATTGGCTTCTTTCACTTAGTAATATACATTTAGTTTTCCTTGATATCTTTTGTTTATAAACAAAATTTTTTTTAGTTTTTTTGGGGGGGATAAGTAATTAGATTTATTTATTTATTTTTAGAGGCATTACTGGCAATTGAACCCAAGACCTCATGTGTGCTAGGCATGCACTCTACCACTTGAGCTATACCCTCCCCTTTTAATGACTTGATAGCTCATTTCTTTTTAGTTCTGAATAATACTCCATTGTCTGGATGTACCATGGTTTATTTATCTATTTACTTATTGAAGAATATCTTGGTTGCTTCCCAGTTTTGGTAGTTATGAATAAAACTGCTATAATATCTGTGTGCAAGTTTTTGTATGGATATAAGTTTTCATTTCATTTGGGTAAATATTAAGTAGCACAGTTGCTGCATCATATGGTAAGAGTATGTTTAGCTTTTAAGAAACTTCCAAACTATCTTCCAAAATAGCTGTACAATCTTGCATTCCCATCAGCAATAAGTAAGAGTATTTAACCTTGCCAGCACTCAGTGTTGTCAGTGTTTTGGATTTTGGTAATTTTAATAGATATATAGTGGTATCTCATCATTGTTTTAATTTGATTTCCCTAATGACATATCATGTGGAGCATATATTCATATGCTTACTTGCCATTTGTAGATCTTCTCTTGTGAGGTGTATGTTAAGGTCCTTGGACCATTTTTAAATTGGGTTGTTTGTTTTCTTATTGTTGAGTTTTAAAGTTCATTGTGTATTTTGGATAACAGTCCCTCATCAGATATGTCTCTTGCAAATATTTTCTCCCAGTCTGTGGCTTGAACTTTTCATTCTCTTGACATTGTCTTTTGCAGAGCAGAAGTTTTTAATTTTGATGAAGTCCAGCTTACCAACTATTTCTTTTAGGGATTTTACCTTTGGTGTCATATCTAAAAATTTATCACCATACTCAAGGTCTTTCAGGTTTTCTTCTATGTTATCGTCTAGGACTTTTATAGTTTTGTGTTTAACATTTAGGTTTATAATCCATTTAGAGTTAATTTTTGTGAAGGGTATATTACCTGTGTTAAGATTCAGTTTTTTGTGTGTGAATGTCTAATTGTTACAGCATCATTTGTTGGAAGGACTGTCTTTGCTTTGTTGTTTTGCCTTTGTTTCTTTGTCAAACATCAGTTGACTATATTTATGTGAGTCTACTTCTGTTCCATTGATCTAATTGTCTATTTTTTGGAAATTCCACACTGTTGTGATTACTGTGGTGTTATAATAAGTCTTGAGATTGAATAGTGTCATTCTTCCAACTTTGTTCTTCAATATTATGTTGGCTATTTTTTGTCTATTGCCTCTCCATATAAACTAACTTCCTTTTCTTTCTTCCTTCCTTCCTTCCTTCCTTCCTTCCTTCCTCCCTCCCTCCCTCCCTCCCTCCCTCTCTCTCTCTCTCTCTCTCTTTCTTTCTTTCTTTCTTTCTTTCTTTCTTTCTTTCTTTCTCTCTTTCTCTCTTTCTCTCTTTCTCTCTTTCTCTTTCTCTCTTTCTCTCTTTCTCCCTTTCCTTTTCCTTTCTTTCTCTGTCTCTTCTTTCTTTCTTTCCTTTCTTCCTTCTCTCTTTCCTTCTCTCTTTCTCTCTCTCTTTCCTTCTCTCTCTCTCTCTTTCTTTCTTTCTTCCTTTCTGTGGGGAGAGGAAGTAATTAAGTTTATTTGTTTATTTTTAGAGGCAGTACCAGGGAATGAACCCAGGACCTTGTGCATGCTTGGCATATACTTTACCACTTGAGCTATCCCCTCCCCCATATAAACTTTGGAATCAATTTGTTAGTGTCTACAAAATAATAGCTGGGATTTTGATTGAGATTGCAATGAATCTATAGATCAAGTTTGGAATAACTGACATATTGGCAACATCAGTCCATTTTCTATCCATGAACATCTCTCTATTTATTTATTTTTTCTTTGATATCTCTCAGAGTTTTGTAGTTTTCTTCATATAGATCCTGTACATGTTTTGTTTGATTTACACGTAAGTGTTTTTTTGTTTTTTTGGTTTTTTTTTTCCTTTTCCTGTAAACACCAGGCACTTGTGTCTGGTGGGCTTCGTAATGGCAAGTGACAGGTGCTAACTCAGTATGACAAGATGATCCAGGATAAAGTTAGCCTTGGGCATGGCTGGCTAGCAGAGCTCCAGTGATGTCTTCAGGGACCTCCTCTCTCTCCATTTCTTGTCCCTGCTTCACTTAACTCTCAACTGGAGCCAGGAACCCAAACATCATCATAGCTATGTCTTTCCCTCAGAGGTAGGAAAGTCCATGGTAGCCCCAAAGCCTAGCCTCTCAATGAAGCAACCCTAGCCTCCCTTGCTGCTTTTAATATTCTCTCTTTATCTTTAAATTTTGCCAATTTAATTACAACGTGTCTTGTTGTGATCTTTTTTTGGGTTGATCTTGTTTGGGACTCTTTGTGCTTCCTGGACTTGGATGTCTGTGTCTGTTTCCTTTTCCAGTTTAGGAAAGTTTTTCAGCTGTTACGTCTTCAATAGGTTCTCTGCCCTTTTCTCTCTCTCTTCTCCTTCTGGGACCCCTGCAATGTGAATGTTAATTCGTATTGTCCATAGTTATCTTAAACTGTCCTTGTTTCTTTTTATTCTTTTTTTTTTCTATTCAGCTTTAGTGATGTTCACTGTCTATCTTCCAGCTCGCTGATCCATTGCTTGTATCATCTAATCTGCTGTTGATTCTTCCTAGTGTATTTTTTATTTCAGCTATTGTATTCATCTCTGTTTATTCTTTATTACAAACTTCTAACTTCTCACTCTGTCAATCCAATCTTCTCCCCAAGTTTTGTGAACATCTCCATGGTTATTACTTTGAACTCTTTATTGGTTAAATTGCTTATCTTTACTTCACTTAGGTCTTCTGCGTTTGTTCCTTCATTGCAGCATGTTTCTCTGTTGCCTCATTTTGCCTAATTTGCTGTTTTCATTTTTATGTATTTGGTAGGTTGATTAAGTTTCTCATCCTTGGAGAAGTAGCCTTGTGTAGAAGACATCCTGTGCATCCCAGCAGTGCACCCCCCTGTAGTCACCAGAGGTATATGCTCTGGGAGTGCCCCCTATTTGGGCTGTATGGGTCTGTCTGTTGTGGTGGGCTGACTGCTGTGGGTGGTCTGGTAGGTGTGGCTGGCCTCCAGTCTGGTTGGTTGTCAGACCCTGCCTTGTGCAGGGGCTTCTGGCTTATAGTGGGTGGGGCTGGATCATGAGGCAGCTGACTGCAGAATCCCAGGGGGCCCTGGGGGTAGTGCTCCCTCCACTGGTGGGTGGGAGTTGGGTTCTGGGATGGGTGGTTGTGGGAATGGGGGTCCTGGCTTTAGTACTGGCCTGCCGATATTTAGGTCCATTTTCTGACATGGCTGGCTGCAGGATCTGGGGTGTCCCAAAGCTGGTTTTGGCCCACTGGTGAGTTGGGCCAGATCCTGGGGTGGCTGGCTGAGGGCCCCAAGGTGCCCCAGAGCTCATGTTGGCCTATTGGTTGGCAGGGTCAGAACCCAGGATATCCCAGTGGTTGTTCTGAGCTGGTGGGTGGGCTGTGTCCTGACATGGCAGACTGGGGCTGCAGTGGTCCTGGGCCTGCAGTGGTCCTGGGCCTGGTGTCTGCCCTCTGATGGGTGGGTTCGTAGCCGATGGGATCCTTGTGCTGGTGCCCACCCATTGATGGCTGAAGCTGGATCCTGGAGCTAGTGCAGCCCACTGGTTGGTGGAGCTGGGTCCTAGGATCTCTGGCTGTAGAGCCCAGGGATTCCAGATCTGGTGTCAGCCTACTGGTGGGTTGGGCTGAGGCCCACATGGTCCTGGACTAGTGCCTGCCCACTGGTGAGCAGAGCTGTATCACGGGGTCTTTGGCTGCAGGGCCCTGGGTATCCTGGAGTTGATATGTTGCCCACTGGTGGGCAAGGCCTGGGCCCAGGGAGTCCTTGGGTAAGTGTCTGCCCACCAGTAGTTGGGGCCAGGCCCTGGGGCCTCTGGCTCCAGGGCCCTGGAGGTTCCAAGGCTACTGCCAGTGCACTGGTGTATGGGGCTGGGTCCTGGGCCCTCTGGTGGACAGGGCAGGTCCTGGGGAGGCTGTGGGCTCAGGGGTTCTTAAGATGACCAGTCTGCTGGTGTGTGGGACAGTATCTCTCCCAGCTAGCTGCTTGGCCTCAGGAATCCCAGTACCATTGGTGATAGGCTGGTGGGAGGGGCTCCCAGCATTAATAAGCCAGATAGAGGAGCCCATAATGTCACTTCTCAGCACCAGTGTCCTCATGGTAGTACAGGCTCCCCAAAATGGCTGTCACCAGTGTGTATGTCCCCAGGGTGAGCTCCAGTTGCCTCCTGCCTCTCTGTCATGATCAGCAAGTAGATCTGGCCCAGGCTCCTTTCAAATTACTGCTTCTGCCTTGGGTCTCAGAGACTGTGAGGTTTTGACTGAGTCCTTTAAGAACAGAGTCTTGATTTCCTACAGCCTTCTGGCTCCCCTGAAAGTAAACCCTGCTGGCCTTCAAAGCCAAATCATACCCTGGGGTATGAGTCTTGACTATAACACGTCTCTGCCTCTCCTATCCATCTCATTGTTGTTAATTCTTTGTATTTCTGGTTGTTGAAGATCTTGTCTGTTAGTCTGCCGGTCTGTAATGAATAGTTGCTCTGTAAATAGTTGTAATTTTGGCTGTGGGAGGAGATGAGCTCAGAGTCTACCTACGCCACCCAGATGCATCTCCTGTGCATTGTTGAATTCGATTTAGTAATACTTAGTTAAGGATTTTTGCAGCTGTGTTCCTGAGAGATACCGATCACTAGTTTTCTTTTCTCATAATTTGGTTTTGATATTAAGGTAATACCAACCTCATAAAATGAGTTTGGAAATATTCCCTCTTCTTCTGTCTTCTGGAAGAGATTGTAGAGAATGGATATAATTTCTTTCATAAATCTATGGTAGAATTTAGTGAAGCCTTCTGGGCCTGATGTTTTGTGTTTTGGAAGGTCATTAATTATTGATTCAATTTTTAAAATCGATACGGCCCTATTTAGATTGTCTGTTTCTTGTGTGAGTTTTGGTAGACTGTCTTTCAAAGATTTGAAAGGATTTTTCATTTAATCTAGGTTATCACAACTTTGTGAGGATAGAATTGTTCATGTTTCTTTATTGTTCTTTTAATGTCTGTGGGATCTATGCTTTCATTTCTGATATTCGTTATTTGTGTCTTCTCTCTTTTTTCTTAATAGCCTGGCTAGAGGCGTATAGATATTATCAGTCTTTTCAAAGAAGCAGCTTTTGGTTTCATTGATTTTCTCTACTGATTTTTTTTTTCTTTCTGCCCTAATTTTTATTATTTCTTTTTTTTTTTTTTCTTACTTTAGATTTAATTTGCTCTTCTTTTTCTGGTGTCCTAAGTGGAAGCTTATATTATTGATTTAGATCTTTTCTCTTCTAATATATGCATTCAGTGCTATAAATTCCCCTGTAGGCATACTTTTGTTGCATTCCACAAATTTTGATGTTACATTTTTATTTTTGTTTAATTCAAAATACTTTAAAATTTCTCTTGAGATTTCTTCTTTGATTCCTTTCTTATTTACTTATTTTAGAGGTATGTTGTTTAATCTCCAAGTATTTTGAGATTTTGGGGCTATCTTCTGATTTCCAGTTCAACTTCACTGTAGTAAGATCAAATGTTATATAATTTCTATCCTTTTAAATTTGTTAAGGGCTATTTTATGGCCCAGAATGTGGTCCATTTTGGTGAATATTCTGTACGTACCTGAGAAGAATATGTAATCTGCTGGTGTCGGGTAAAGTAGCCTGTGGCTGTCTATTACATCCCGTTAATTGATGGTGCTGTTGAGTGCAGCTATGTCTTTACTGATTTTTTGCCTGCTGAACCTGTCCATTTTTTGATGCAAGGGTGTTAATTAGGCCTCTAATTATAAGAGTGGTTTCATCTGTTTCTTCTTGAAGTTTGCCTTATATATTTTGATGCTCCCTGGATAGCTTTTTATGGTGATAAATACAGGTCACAATATGTATCATCATAATATGTATGTAACATAGTTTAGTCATCAGCAGATATTTGTGCCTATTAACACACCGATGTGCTAGTTGTGAGGATATAGTGGTGAGCAAGACACATTCTCTGCCTTCAAGGAGTTTATTGTTTGAGAAATAATTATGTAAAATGCTTGTTACCTCAAGCTTTCCAATTTCATCTATTGCACAGATGAAAAAATATTAAATTCCTTTAATGTGCATTACTTTGATCCAGTAAGTTTGAAAATATTTTCATGTTTATTGACCCTCTTCTTTTAGAATACCTGTCTGTCTGTTTTTCCCATTTTTTCTTCTTATTGATTTGTAAGAGCTCTTTGTATATTAGGAACACTAATCCTTTGTCTATATAATATATGTTGGGTTTTTTTTGATTAATTAGTCATCCTGTTAATGCTCTTTTTCTTCTTCCTCTATAGAAGTTTTCATTTTTATGTAATTTTACTTTCCTTTATGATTTCTAGTTTTGCATACCATGCTTAGAAAGGCCTTTTCTACAAGATTGTTAAAAACATTTAAATCAGTACTTCTTTGTAGTATGTGACATGTCTTTGCATTTGCATTTAATTCCTTGATTGGTCTAGAATTCATAATGTGTGAGGTAGCTTTATTTTTTAAACTGGCTAGCTTTTTATTCTAGCACTATTTACTAAATTAGCCATCTTTTCTCACTGATGTGAAGTATCTCCTGTATCAGTCACTAAATTCTCAGATATGCTTGGATTTATTTCCATACTCCCTATTATGTTTTATTCAGTGTCATTCTTTGCTAGTAAGAATTATAAATTTAAATATTACTAAACTTTAATTACTGTAGTTTTATAATGTGTTTTAATATGCAGTAAGGCAAATCCTTTCCTCATTAGGAATTTTTGGTTATTCCTTTTTTAAAATGTTTCAGTTTATAATACTTTCTAATGTGGTTCAAGGGATCACTTCAAATTCATTGCTGTTCTAATGTTAGGATTTAAAAAAACGGCCATTTGAATGTTTGTTATAGATATAAAGTGGGTTTCTGTCTTTGTAGAAGATTAGAATTCAATTTTAGTTATATGAAAAGTAATTATGCTGAATTATTAAACTAGTAGCAGCTTAACTAATTTGACCATATGATAATAATTTTATTGTTCTCATCTACTCTATATAACAATGACAATAAATGTATTCTTATAAAAGATTTAAGGATATGTTCCAAAAACATTTAAAATGTTTCAAATTTCAGGCTAAAGTTACTCTGAATAAATAGTCTATAAGTAACAGGGGGTTGGAGTAAAAATAACAGTAAAAGAACAATTTAACAATTTATTGCACTCTAAGTTCCTTGAGGTTAGAATATTTGATTTTTTAGTTTCTGTATCTGTCACAATATCTTACTTCGGTTAATTATTTATTTAGGAGTCATTATCTAAGATACAGGCTTTCCCCATCCAAAATGTCTCATTTTGTCTTCATTGCTTCCCCTATTTTAAAGGCATCTTGACTTTCACATTCTTGCTAGGGACAGTGCAGAGTGTTCCTGGTAGCTGGTGTTGGGAACTGTTTGAGCCAAAGTCTTCCCTGTGGCCTACCTTCTTTCAGACTTAGAAAGAAAGTACATATATGTACATTTTCTTATTTTAAACATTTTGGATTTAAAAGATTCATGGCTGGTGGTTTCTTAAAAATAAGCTTTTTAAATTCTAAAAATTACATATCATATTTTCTTTGTATGAAATTTGGAAAAGAGGGAAAATAGTGATATAAAAATAACCACACACAATTTGACGTACAGGGAAACTACTTTTAACATTTTGGTTCAGTTTTTTGAGTTCTTCACCTCCTCCGTAGCCCCCAGCCAATATCATATGATACAGAAAGTTTTAGATTCTGAATAGTATTTTCTCATTTTCACAAACTCTTTGGAGATATTTTTAATGGATATATAACCCATCATGTGGATGCACTATATATAATTCACACATTTTATAAACATTTCTCCTTCTTGCTTTTCCACATTTTGTTAAATAATGCACTTTTGGGAGGAATTTTTTTTTCTTTATTCTAGTTGTCAGTTGAAAATACTCTAATTAGAGCAGGTGTAAGTACTACTACATTTCATTGATTTATCAGTTCGCTGATTTATTTGATAATCATTTTGAGTGTGTCAGGCAAAATTTAAGGACACTTTAAAAATTTACCATCTAGTGTGAGAAACAGGTAAGAAACAATTAATTACAATACAGTGTGATGAGAGCTGTGATAGAGGAAGACATGGGATCCTAAGAGAGCTAAGAAGAGGGACTTCTGTGTTAGTGTGAAATTGAGAGGAGGGTAGAAATTTTACTAACCTTACCAGAGGAGGAGAAATTTAAGCTGGGTCTTAGGGACTTGTGATAGTAAGGCAGTCAAAAAGTGAAGGTGAGCAGGAAGGCATTCTAGGTGGAGGGAACAGCAAATGCAAAGTCATGGAGGTGTCAGATAGCATATCAAGTTTAGGAAGCTTTAATATTAATATTAAAAATGGCTTTAGTATATCATGCATGTGAGAGAGTGGCAAGAGAGAAAGCTGAGTAAGTGAGCAGACGTAATTTCACAAAGGGCCTTGAATATCATCCTCAAGGCTGGAGGTGTACACGTGGATCAGGCAGAATCCTTGAGAAACGTGTTCATAGCTCTAACTCTTCATTTGTACATCAGCAGTTCTCAAATTAATAGCTCTGGCCCAAACTTCACCCTTGAGCTCCAGATCTATATATCCAACTGCCTTGTTGGCTTCTCTAGAATATATCTAGAATGTAAGCTCCGTGAGAGCAAGTATTTTACTGTTTCTGTCCTAAGCTATTATCTGCATGACCTAGAACAATGCCAGGCAATAGCCTATCGAATGATTAAGTAACAATGAATGATTCTCTACTGTATCTCAGAGGCGTCTCAGACTTCACATAAATCTAATTTGTGATCTTCTCCCTCTAACCTGCCCCTCTCCTAATGTTCCCTATTTCAGTGATTGGCACAATCTCTTTTATTTCACAAGCCAGGAACCTGGGTGTATCTTTGACATACTCCTCTTTCTCACCTTCCACATCCATTTTTATCACTTCATGTCTTACTGAATTTTTGACATGTTTCTTCACATGTCCATTTCTCTCTCCACTGCTCCAGTCCAAGCTACCATCCTCTCCTCATCCTATAACATAGTAGTAAGCTCTCATCTTCTACTCTTGTCCCTTTTCAATCTGTTCTCTGTGCTGGAGTCAGAAAACTCCAAACAAACCCACAGAATCTGATTCTGGTATTCCTGTTTGGAACCAGTTGCTCTTAGGATAAAGAATATAAAATTCTTAACATGGTCCTTAAAGCCCTGTATGCTCTGGCCCCTGTCTAACCCTATAGCCACATCTCATGCCACTTTTTTGGACTCTTTTCTTAGTTGCATTGGCTTTTTTGTGTATATATATAAATTTTTTGTGTGTATTTTTTTTAAATTGAAGTATAGTCAGTTTACAATGTTGTGTCAATTTCTGGTATACAGCAGAATGTTTCAGCCATACATAGGCATACATATATTCCTTTTCATATTCTTTTTCATTGTAGGTTACTGCAAGATGTCGAACATAGTTCCCTGTGCTATACAGTATAAACTTGTTTATTTTATAGATGGTAGTTAGTATCTGCAAATCTTGAACTCCTAATTTATCCCTTCCCACCCCCTTCTCCCCTGATAACCATGAGTTTATTTTTAGTTGCATTGGCTTTTATATATAGATAAATTTTTTTTTGTAATTTTTGGGGTAATTTTTTAAATTGAAGTATAGTCAGTTTATAATGTGTCAATTTCTGCTGTATAGCATAATGTTTCAGTGATGCATATACATGCATATATTCCTTTTCATATTCTTTGTCATTGTAAGTTACTATAAGATATCGAATATAGTTTCCTGTGCTATACAGTATAAACTTGTTGTTTAGCTACTTTATATATGGTAGGTAGTATCTGCAAATCTCAAACTCTCAAATTATCCCTTCCTGCATTGGCTTTTTAAATTCTTCCAGTGGACATGCTTTCTTCTGCCTCAATTATAATGAATAATTAGCTTTTAATACATATTATAAAATGGAATGTCTGTTGTTAGAGAAATGAATGTATCAAGACTTCTGAGTTGAAATTTGTAACCCTGAAAGTCTAGTGTTCTGTGTGGCATTCTTTTCTTGAAAAGCAAACTGTCTGAATTATTGCCAATAAGCTCAAGCATTTTCAGTTATAATTTGTTTTTCATTCAGATTAAATCATACATCTCAATTTTCCCTTAAGTAACTTAAAAAGCAAATAGTTATGAACTATATTTATCCTTATTTTAAAGTAAGAAAACATTTTCTATTGTAAATTTAAGCCATTCTATTTTTCAAAAAATGCTACAGTAGGAAGGATATTATAGGAAATGCCTTAATTAAAAAAAATGGTCTGGCTTTATATGAAAGTAGTGACGTAATCAATGTAAATGGAAGCCTCCATGATGAAAATAGTCATCATTTCTTACAGCATTTCAAATCACCTTCTCTGATTACAAATAGATCTTGAATAGTCTCACAAACACCAAAGCTCACCTGTGTTACTAAGTTACTGTTCTTAATTGTGAGTACTTGGGAGAGGTTATTGTTTGGTTTGTGTGATAATTTTTATTGTTGCGTATTTAGTATTCCATGTATTTTGTAATTAAATTATTTATAGAATATGTGTATTCTATTCTGTAAAATGAAAAATTGGTTTGCTCATTTCCCGTTCAAATTGTATTTAATCACTTAAGTAACTTTAGCAGATGTTGTACCATAAAATATATACTGATTACTTGGAATTTTTTTTCTTTATGTCAGAACAGAAGACTAAACTGTATAGAAGAATGCAATCGAGTGATGGCTTTTTCTTTAGAATCTGAATATGGAGGCCACAGGAACAGATGAAGTTGACAAGCTAAAAACTAAATTTGTATCTGCTTGGAACAACATGAAATACAGTAAGTATCATGATTCGAAAATTGTATAAATCCAAAGAAATATTTGAAGACATGTGTTGTCTCCCTTATTAAGTCACTGACAATTGCTGAGGTTCTCTTTGAATGAAATATTTCTGTAAGGAGTATAGATATGAATACATTGAAGAAAGAGCCAAATATCATCATAAACATCGTTTGGAAACTCAGGCATAGCATGTCGTCCTTTAAAAAAGAAAATTTCAAAGCAGGTAGAATTTATTCAGGTGATGATGATACCTCAATTTTTTTATACCCAATTTCAGGCAACCTCATGTATGAACAAGAAGCAAGCAAAATAGACCTCTGAACACACAAGGCAGACAGTATAAAGTTCACATGCCAAAACCTGTGACCTTCTCCTATAAGTACCCTCAGACCCTTATTTTTAACTTAGTTACTCTTGGTAAGAATCCTTCAAAGATGGAGGAATACTCAGCAGAACCAGTTTCAATAGGAGGAAGTTCATAACCATAAAATAGGAATGATGAAATTTAGTAAAACCCCTTGACAATGCAAATTCAGGTAAAACCCAATTGATATTTGGCTCCTGATTCACTGGAAGTCATGGCCAGGTAGCTATTTGGACAGTTATAACTTGATAATAACTTGACATTGCATTTTGAAAATGATGAACATTAATTTTTTGAAAAATTGAGGTACAAATCATATACTAATAAAATTCACCTTTCTAAAGTATATAATTCAGTGGTTTTTAGTATATTCACAACGATGCGCAACCATCATCATTGTCTAATTCCAGAACATTTTCATCACCCCACAAAGCAACCCTGTACTCTACAGCAACTACTTTGTATTCCTCCCAACCCACCTCCAGTCTCTGGCAACCACCAGTCTACTTTCTGTCTCTGAATTTGCCTATTCTGGACATTTCATAAAAACAGTATTATACAACGTATGGGCTTTTCTTTCTGACTCCTTTCACTTAGCATAATGTTTTCAAAGTTCTCCAGTGTTGTAGCATGTATATATCAGTAGTTTATTCCCTTATATGGCTGAGTAATAGTTCCTTCTATGATTGTACCACATTTTCTTTACCCATTCATCAGTTGATGGATATTTGGGTTGTTTCCACTTTTTGGCTATATGAATAGTGCTGCTCTGAATATTGTGTACAAGTTTTTGTGTAAACATATGTTTTCAGTTCTTTTGGGTATACACTTGGGAGTAGAGTTGCTGGATCTTATGTTAACTTTAACTTTTTGAGGAATTGACAGACTGTTTTCCAGAGTGCTTGCGCTGCTCTGCATTCCCACCAGCAATATTTGAGGGTTTGAATTTCTCACCAATGCTTGTTAATGTCCATCTTTTTAATTAGACTCATTCTAGTGGGTGTGAAGTATCTCAGTTAGAGTTTGATATGCATTTCCCTGATGAATAAATGAAGTTAAGTATCTTTTCCTGTATGTATTGGTCTGTTGTATATATTCTTTGGAGAAATATCCATTAAAATGTTTTGCACATTTTAAAACTGGGTTGTCTTTATTATTGAGTTGTAAGAGTTCTTATATATTCTAGATAAAAATCCCTCAACAAGTGTATGTTTTTCATACATTTTCTCGCATTCATGGATTGTCTTTTCACGTTCTTGATAGTGTCCACTGAAGGATAAAACTTTTAAAATTTGATGAGGTCCAATTTACCTATTTTTTGGTTGCTTGTGCTTTTGATGTTGTGCTTAAGAAACTGTTGCTTAAATCAAGATCTTGAAGATTTACACCTACATTTATTTTAAGAGTTTTATCATTTTACCTCTTATATTTAGGTCTTTGATCCATTTTGAGTTAAGTTTTGCATATGATGTGAGGTAGAGGTTTGGCTTCATTCTTTGTATGTGGCTATCTAATTGTCCCAGCACCATTTGTTTAAAAGGATATTCTTTCCCCATTGAATGGCCTTGCCACCCTTATCTAAAATCAGTTGACCACAGATGTAAGGGTTTATTTCTGGATTCTCAGTTCTATTCAGTTTATCTATATGTCTGCCCTTATGCCAGCACCACATTCTCTTCGTAGTTTAGCTTTTTGCGAAATTTGAAATTAGAAAGTATGTTTCCTCCAACTTTGTTTTTCTTTTCCCAGATTGTTTTGACTATTCTGAATCCCATGCATTTTTCCATATGAATTTTTGATCATTTTATCAATTTCTGCAGTCCCCAGCTGGGGTTTTGATAAAGATTTAATGAATCTGTAGATCAGTTTTCAGAGAAAGTATTGCCCTCTTAACAGTTTTCAGAGTATTGCTATCCTAACAGTATTGCCATATTAAGTCTTCCAATCCATGAACATGGGATATCTTTCTGTTTATTTAGGTCTTTAATTTCTTTCCATGATGTTTTGTAGTTTTCTGTGTACAAGTCTTGCACTTTTTTTGTTAAAGTTATTCCTAAGTATTCTTTTCAATGCTGTTTTAAAATGAATTGTTTTCTTAATTTCCTTTTAGATTCTTCATTGTTAGTATATAGAAATACAATTGATTTTTGGGATTTGATCTTGTATCTTGTAAATGTAATGATCTCCTTGATTAGTTCTAATAATTTTTTGTGGATTCTATAGGACTTTTCTGTATATAAAATCATGTCAGCTGCAAACAGAGGTTTATGTTCTTTTTCAGCCATTTAATCTGATGGATAGGTTATGTGATAAAGATTTCATTATGAGGTCTGAATATTGTCATACAGGTACTCAACACATTTCAGTAGTATCTTAGGAATTGTTATTTCACCTGTTATTTATATATGTGTAGCTTTCCATATCTAGATATTTAAGTGAGCATAGTAAGATTATGGTAATCTCTAATCTCTGAAGAACAGATTGTTCAGGGTAACTACATGTTCTAGATAGTTATAAGTTATGGAGTAGTATTTTAGTTTGACTTTTATTGGTGAAAATTATTCTAAAATATTTAATGTAATTTCCTTGCTTTGAGTTTATATAGTATGGGTGGTTTAAGGACTAACATTGAGCACTCACTGCATATTGTAGATAGTTTATGTACTGTCACATTTAAATCTCATATCTTTCTGAAATAGGTAGCTTTCTGAGATTTAAATCTCATCTTTTCCTAAGATATTCTTTTTTTGTAAATTAGAAAACTGAGACTAAGTGACATATTCAAGGTTATATATCTACGTAAGTCTTGAAACTTATTCAAACCCAACCTCCCTTGCTCCCCAGTCACCATTCTATGAATACAATGAACATAATTTAGGATTATTTTTATAAATGTCAACATTATGACATGAACTTGAAGATGGAACTAAAAATGGTGTACTACTTGCAATTTAAAAGACACTGGATCTTATTTTCTTAAATGTTTCACTTTTGCTTTCTTTTTTCCCATTTATTTACATGACTTTATGAGGTATAAACATTTGATTTCCTTTTAAAAATATTAAGAAGTAAATCATCTTTCTTCTGGGTGTTTCTGATCCTCCAAAAAATCATTATCATCTCTATTATTTTTATGTTCTTTGGCTTGTTTGCATTGTTTAAAGCCTGATTTGTGATTTTCATATTGCTGACTTAATGAACTGTAGGTTTTTTGGTAACATTTTGTTTATGGTAGTTAGTCTCCAAAGACAATCCTCAGTAATCATATTTTGTGTTGTCTCTTTTCTCATTGAATCTAGGCTGGCCTATGCCTCGTATCGACCAATAGAATGAGATAGAAATGAGGCTGTCCCCCCAGTAACCAACCAAAAGAAATCTTCTCGAAGACACATTATAATAAAACTTTCAAAAATCAAAGACAAAAAGACAAAGCTCCTTGACATTGGTCTTGGAAACAATTTTTTGAATGTGACACCAAAAGCACAAGCAACTAAATCAAAAGTAAATAAGTGGGACTACATCAAACAAAAAACTTCTGCACAGCAGAATATCAACAAAATAAATATACATCCTCCAGAATTAAACTACTTTAAACCATATATCTAATAAGCAGTTGATATCCAAATATATAAAGAACTCATACAACTCAAGAGCAAAATAATAAATTAATTTTTTCTTGATCTCATCGATTATTATACAAATAAAACCTTGTTTCTAGTTTAATAAAAAAATAAAAAAAAGAAATGAGGCTATGTCAATTCCAGGCCTAGCCATTAAGAGACAACTTTTACTTGCTTTGTGCATATAAATCATTGCTCATGTGAAATGTGGACCCTTGCAGAGCCTCAGGCTCTGGCCAGTCAGATTTACAACTTTTCTTGAGGAAGGACTGGTGACTGGTAAGAGAGGGTAGGAAGAGGATAAAGCATAGGGGAAAAGAGAGAGGATCCTTCTTAAAAGAATTTTGTTGTTTGTTTTTTGAGGTTTTTATGAAGTTCTTAGAATTTGCTTTGGAAATTCTGCCTTTTAGAGGGAGGGGATTGTTACTGTCTTAGGGATTAGAATCATTCTAGTATAGTACTAATAATATTCCTAAGAAACAATGTCTATAAAGCATCTAGCTTATTTCCTAGTATATAATATGTGGTCAGTAAATACTAATTTCCAGTTGGAGTTCAGAGAAGAGAATCAGAGTTAAGTGGGAAGAGTCAAAAATTGCTTACAAGTGCATGTTGGAGCCAGAAGAAGAAGAGGCCAAATTTAGATGGGCTGGTATTGGGGATGATATTGTCATGGAATAGGATGAGCCAAAAAGTAAAGCCCACTTTGAGTATAAGTGGAAAGTAGTGGAAAAGATGACTATGAAGGTAATTTGTATCATATTGTTGGAAGTCCTTAGTGTCACTGAGACGTTCATTATAAATCTGTTAAATAATGTCATTGAGGATGGTTTTTGAGCAGACAAGTTACCTAATCAGAGCTGAGCCACAGGGAGATTAATTTGGCAGGGGTATGTGGCATATGCTGAAGTGGAGAAAGACTGATGACTTAGAAGCTGTTTTGGAGAGATTCGCAGTAATCCAAGTGAAGCTTAATGAAAGCCCAATTAGCATATTTAACTTCCCTTCTTTCTTTTTTACCACTAAACTCAGATACTTGCATCATCTTTATTATAGTTTCATGTTTTAATTTACTTGTTCTTTATATTTATTTATATTATAGTACTTTAGGGAGCACTTTCCTAAAAATCACTCATTGTAAATTTTGTAACAGGTCTCTGTTAAATGTAACAGGTCAGTCTGGTAAGACTAGACCTAAGTCTCTTGACTCCCACTTTCAGATTCTTTCTATTTATAGGTTCTTGCATTTCAGGAGCAGCTTTTAAGCCTACCATTAGCACACAGGAATTTCATATACTTGGGAATATTCAGGACTGTAATGGGCAAGTGCTTTTGGTAGGAAATTGAGAACTACTAATGGCATCATAAAAAAACCAAAAGAATAATGCCTTTAGGTATAGACAGTTTAGTAGGAAGAAAATTGGAAGAATTAGAGTTTGCAACTAAAAGGTGAGGATTGAAGGTTGGGAGGTGGAAAATTGAGAGGAAGATGTCTGAAAGCTTTATGCATCACTTTCAGAAATACTCATTTGGCTGAAACCAGGGGGTTAAAACAAATTTCCCTAGGAAACTTCAGGCATCCACTTTTATCATAAGCACTAGCGTGCTGTGTCATCTTGCCCCTAAATTACTGGAATATTCAAATACTTTAAACTTTTTGATTATCTAAGATAGAAGGAAATACAAGAAATTGGTAACATTTGTTGCCTTTGGGAAAAGAGGTTGATGTCAGGGAAACGGAGTAGAATTTGTATCTTTTAATTTTTATACCATAAGAATGCTGTGACCCCTGTTTGAAAATAAATTAGAACTGAAATTTTTCCTCTGTCTTGTTCTTTAAGTGGGTAGATTGTCGTTAAAGTGCTCTATTTGAAAGTACCATCAGTGGCCTGTATTTTCAGTTCATTATCAAAATATTTTTGCTACTCTTGTAAAAAATGCACATCTGTAATTAGGAATTGGTGATTTGAAATGAAAGACTTTTAGTCTGCAGTTCTTTAATTGCAAAACTCTTTTATCTCTTTTTCTTATTTAGGTTGGGTATTAAAAACAAAGACGTATTTTAGTAGAAATTCCCCTGTATTATTGCTTGGAAAATGTTATCATTTTAAATATGAAGGTAAGTGCTAAGTTTGTAATCCATTTGAAAATCTTTGTAGAAATTCACTGTGTAATTGTTTTCAGTATTTTATTTCCAGGTTAACCTACTTTTGGCACATTTCTTTTTATTTCTTATTTCCAGTTATTTTTATTGTAGTAAAATACACGTAACAAAAAATTTACCATCTTAATCATTTTTTTAAGTGTACAGTTCAGTGGTTTTAAATGCATTCATAATGTTGTGCTACCATCAACACCACTCATTTCCAGAACTCTTCGTCTGGTAAAGCTGAAATTCTGTACCTATTAAATAATAACTCCTCATTCCTCCCTTCCTTCCCGTGCCATTCTACTTTTTATGCCTGTGTTTTGGCATATTTCTTTTAAGAACCTGTATTTTATGTAACACATAAAATAACTGCCATATGGTTTGAGTTTCTTGTGAACTCCTTGAGAATAAAGATCATACCATCATACACCATTTGTTATATCCCTCATAATTTTGGACTTACAGTATGAGTGCTAAGTAAATATTATTTGAATTGATCTCTTAATATTCTTTATCAAGTTCTCTAATGATACTTTTAAAGGTTATGATAATAATTGTCACCCTAGTTAACTATAAATGGTAAATTTTCCAAATCTTAAGGATGCTACAAGTTTCTAAAGTTATTTACTGTAGTTGATGTTTCTGAATTTTCACGTATACTTATGCTTTCAATAATTATCATATATTTTAATAATGTATGCCACTTATTGAGTGCCTACTGTGTGTCAAGTATCGTGCTAAAGTCTTTGGGAAATGTCTTTAATTCTCACAACAAACCTACAAGGTAAATTTAAGTATCCTTATCTTATACATTTGAAAGCAAGAGTTTGGAGAAGTTAAATAATTTGTCCAAAATCACACAGGTATTAAATGACAGAGCTGAAATTTTAAACCAAAACCATGTTTCATTTTAATACTGGCATTCTTTATACTGTATGTCTTTGCTTGCTTTTGTATGTATGAGTGTGTGTGTTTTGTGTGTGTGTGTGTGTGTGTGTGTGTGTGTGAAAGAGAGAGAGAGGGAGAGGAGAGAGAGAGAGAGAGGAGTGGGAGAGGGAGAGAATGTATGTGACAGTATGTGCTTATCAAGGCTTTTATTCATTTTCAGTTGATCTTTTTTTGGTATGTCACTTGTCAGCAATCCCAATTGTCTAAAACCTAAATGGTTTGTAATAATAATAGCTAAAATTTATTGGGTATTTATAATGTGCCAGGCAGTATTTTAAGTAATTTACATGTATTAACTCATTGAGTCCTCACAGCATTCTTGGAAGATGAGTAGGAAGTTGATGGATAAAAAAGGGATGCATCTTAGGTAAACAGAATGGCATGATGAAAGCAATGACACTGAGATATTAGAGAGTGTATTTATGAAACAGAGATGTCCAGTGTAACTATGGTAAGAGAGAATTATGAAAAGGATCAAATTATGAAGGAGCATCTTGGTTGCTGTACTAAAGAGTTAGTTAGGTCCTTTGTTTACTGGCAAACGAAATTATGGGCTTTGGGGTCATACATGTGTGGGTTTGAATTTTGGCTCCTTTTGCTTATTGGTTGTTATTTTAGGCAAATTATTTAGTATCCCTAAGTATTAATGATACCCATTTCATAGGCATTTAGTGATGTGCCTAGTACATGTAAGCATTCTGAATGATACTATTATTCATGATAAAAGGAGTGTGAGAAAAAATTGTTAGAATTCCTTTTAAGGATAGTTTTTTTTTTTTTTTTGGAAGAAATACTTTGAGCAGGTCCTTGTAATGGACTTTTGGGGGTCCTCAATTCAAGAGATGAAAAGTAAACGATATGGGAGATATGAATGAGACAAATAGAAGACTATTTGGTTTTGGACTAGGAGTGGGGATATAGGAAAGGAGAAGGGGGTAGACAGGAGAGAGAGCCAGAAAGGAGGTGGGATTATGCATATTAATTGAGAAGTTTCCTTGTTTACATGCCTTGATCTTCAGTAAAGTCAAGTGAGCTCATGAAATGCTTGATGTAAAATAAGAGAAGTTCTTTTGGAAAGTGGATGGATCTGCTATCAAGAATGAAAAGGCACCTTATATCACTGCAGGAGCTAGAAGCAGGGTCAGGAGACCAAGAGAGTTTAAGCTATATAGAGTTAACAGAAATCTTGGGGGCTACCTTTGGAATTCTATGTGTGTCACACAATTTTTGGTTCAAGCAAGTTTTCTCAGTTTTCAGAGATAGGTGGTGGGGTACCCAGCTTCTTAACTACAGTGATTATTATCTTAGATTTTTAAGCAACGAAATGCCAGATTTCATTTGATTATATTCAGTGATCATGTATTGAGAACTTGCTGGCTAGGACACTGATCTTGCCCAGAAGGAGCACATGATAATCATAACTAAATATATGCTTTTGAAAAATAACTATTAGCAGTGTAGAAGAATGATTGGAAGTCAGTTGTCAGGCAAGATACCAGGACTCTGATATAGGGCAGTGGAAATGGAAAGGAGAGGATAGATTTGAGATATTATTTTAAGGTAGACTCAGTAACATCTGACAAATGATTGGATTTGGGGTCTTGAGAGACAGAGGAGATAAAGAAGACTTAAAGGCTACTATCTTAGATGATAGGTGATGTTAGTAACCAAATGTGGTATACTAGAGGAAGCATGGATTTTGTGGGGACGTGGTATTTGAAGTAGGCTGTTCAGAAATAATCTGATGAAGTAGGAGGTTTGGCATTGATTTGTTACTTTCAAAGATGTAGCATTTGAGACTAATGGATAAGGTCACGTTGATGGAAAGTATAGGTAGAGAATATTCATCTTTAAGGATATACTCATGAAGAAGAATCAGTGGATGGAACTGAGAAGGAGTAGGCAGTACACAGGACAAAGCCCACAATAGTATATTATCATAGAGACTGAGAAAAGAGATTTTCAGAAAGAAAGTTTTGGACAAAGTGCTTAATGCTCAAAAGAGGTTAAACAGGAAATAACCTGAGTAGAGGCTGTAGGGTTGTCAATGAGAAATTGCTGGTGACTTTTGAGAGAGCAGTTTCTCTGAGGTGGTAAGGATAGAAGAGTAGAAGTAGTAAAATTAACAGCAACTAACTACATTTACAGAATGTGGCCCTTTGTTTTGCATCAAAGCCACATTGTATTGTTTTAAAGATTTAGTGGTTACAGTATTGAAAACTTACGGTGTAAAACATAAACCCCCCCCTATACAGGAAAAACATTGATGAATTTGACCAAATAAAATGAAAATATCTGTATCACAAAACACATTATGAACAATTATAAACATTATAAACAATTTAAAAGCAAGCTAGAGAGAGAAGATAATTGCACACACTCTCTATCAATCTTTTTCTCTCTGTATAGGTATATATGTGTTTGTGTGTGTCTGTGTGTGTATATGTCAAAGGTCTATCTATCCATCATCTCTCCATCTATATCTTAGACAAAGGATTAGTCACCAAAATTAAAATTTTTATAAATTAATATTAAAAACATGCACAACCCAAGAAAAAATGAGCCAAGAAAATGAACAGGTGCTTTTTAAGTAGAAACTTGAATGGTCAGTCAGACATAAGAAAATGTTCACCCTAGTTACAGAGAGAGTGCAGATTAAAATGAGGTAATATTTCTTAGTCATCAGATTTGCAAAAATTTAAAGGTTTCGTGATATCAAATGTTAGAAAGGGTGTGAAGTAGGAGGAGCTCAGACACTGCTCATGGGAGGTAAATTGTTACAACCTCTTCATGAAGTTTGAGAGTACTTAGAAAAATTGAAAATACACACAAGTTAGGACCCAGGAATTCTACTTTTAAGTATTTACCTTAGGGACATTCTCTGTATGTGTGGAGAACACTTGTACAAGGATGTTTATTGTAGCTTTGTTGAAATAACAAAAAAATTAGTAACGATTTAGGTATTTGTTAGTACTGGATTAGATGAATAAGGGTATTCATTCATTCTAAAAACATTTACTGAGAACCTATTATGTACCAGGTAGTGGGGTCACTGCTCAAAGAATGGCAGACACAGTACTTACACTTAAGGAGCTTACAGTCCAGTACATGAGAGACATTAAGTAATTATAAAAATTATTATCCCATTATGATATTTGTGATGAAACAGAAGTATAGGCTATTATGCACAGAGACAAATTAGAAAGGATGCTATTGGATGCAAATAAGCAGGAAGTCCACTTTAAATAGCTGAAAACACAATAGAGGGGCTTATCATTCACAAGCAGAAAGCCTGACCTAGAGATGGCTCATGGTTGATTGATCAGGGCCTCTGTGGCATCATCAAGGACTCGTGTTCTGTTCATCTCCTCACTCTGCTAACCGCAGCTTATTGGCCTTATCTTCACCTACCTCTCCTCGTAGTAGCAAGTGTCTATCTCAGAACCAGGATAAGAGGTATGAAGGTTATGACAGAATCCACTGGAAGCAGGACTTTTTCTTCTTTGTTTTATTTCTTTATTATAAATATTAAATTTATTTAATAGAAATATTACTTTATTTTGATACTTTTATTTTCTCATATATTTACAATTTTGAAATTATGAATTATTCATACATAGAGAAGACAAAAACTTTGTTTACCTTGTTTATATACTTTCAAGAATAGTAATGAAACTGTATTAGGCAAGAGAAATACAAAATTATGAATAATTTTTAATCTCTATATGCTTCTATATTGCAGCCCTTCTCATGCCAAAACACCCCACTATCCTGGAGTGGTAGGATTTAATGTTTCCTGATTTTGTCTTTTTTGAAAATGGAGTCGAACTATGTTTCCATGACTTGCTTATGGCTTTCAAAGTTGTATTTTTAAGATTTGTCCATGTTGTTATGTATAGTTCTAGTTTTTTTTACTGCTGCATAATATTCCACTGTATGAGTTACCACAAATTATTCAGTCTGCTATTGTTAGACATTTGTTTTCCTTCATCTTTGCCATTATAAGCAGTATATAATAGTATATTCCTCTATTTTTATATGACTATAGTCTCAGAATTTTTTGAAATATGACATTTACTGTTCACTAAAAATATTTAAATGCAGGATGAGGGGAATTAGTCATTAGCCTGAAGAATATCACATTTCTGTTCTTATTCATTTTTTAGATTCTCTTTTCTAATGAGTTTAACCCCAAACTATCTTCTTACATCTTTCTAGAAATTGTTTTGGTATCCTCAGAGAGGGAGGCCCTTGTACTTAAAAGCACACAAATTTAAGTGAGTCAAGTAAAATTTTGAAAGCACGAAGAATAACAGTAAATAAGATCAAATATGCATTTGAAAATAGATTCAAATATGCGTTTTGAAGATAAGAGGAGTCACAATAAACAAAGTTAAAGTAAAAGAATTGGAGTATTTGTTCAAAAGAACAAAGGGGATTGTGACATGGAGGGAATAACATATTAAGGATTTTTTGTTGTTAATGAAGTTTTGTAAGTTTTGAAATACATGACATAAAGATCTGTTGATTATGGGGGCTAATTTCCTTCATTTTTTACCCCTTTTGTGGGTATACAAACCCATAATATGTAAAGATTTCTATTTTTTAAAACATGTGTATACTTATTTTATCCCATGTCTGATAAGTACAGTAGCTGTACTCTTTCAGGGTTTGTTTTGCAATTTGTTTTACTTCTGATTATTTCTCACATTAGCTTGTTTAATTGTGATTTTTGATAGAGATAATCAGCCTTGACTGAACCCTCAGTATTACACAGTTCTCTTCTATTTCTTTTATCAGCCTTCTTTCTCATTGTTTGTAATGGTTCTTTCAGGCATTCCCATTCTTCATAAACGTCTGATCAGAAGTCTCTCCCAGCATAGAAAACAAAATCAAAGCAAAACAAAATTTAAAAACCCATTCTCCTTTGGTTCCATATATCTTACATTCACCCTGACAAATCTGTGTTAGGCCCTGAAGATTCAGAGGTGCAGAAGAGAAACATATTTCTTCTACTCTAGTGTACTTCAAGTCTGGAGGGGAGGCAGATGTAAGTTAAAAAAAAAATCATTCTAGATAAAATTAATGAAGATCATGGAAAGGAATGTCAGTCAAAGAGTGGATTAGCAGGGGCAGTGTTATAGTGGAAAGTCAACAGGACAACAAAGTTCATTTCTTACTAGCAGTTTTCCATAAAATTTAGAGTAAATATTAAGAGGAGACTAGATGTTAAGAGGATAAGGAATTAATCACTTTGTCAAGGTAGATTAGAAAACAGTGTGTGTGGCAAGCCGCAGGATGAGGTGTGAGAGTTATGCACTATTATATCAAATTTCAAATTTAAACATCTGTAAAGTGGAAATTTTGGACCTATTTGTAGTCCATACTCAATTTCCATTCATTTTTATTTGTAATTGAATTCAAAGTCTACTACTGAGAGAAATTCATTGATAACAGGGGGCTTGACTTCATTTTTAAAATTATCATTGAAACTATATACTACAACTTAGCTCCATTAAGATGAATATTATGAATTTTGGGTGATTGTAATTTTTTCAGAATGAGCTTGGAAAGGGATAGGTGCAGGAAGGATGAAGAATAAAGGCATGATAAAACTGCTCTAACATCCTGCAGAAGGGCATTAGAAATTGAACTCCTTGGAATTGAGAGTTACAGGGAGATTTATCTTCCTACCCATTCACCCACTCAAACCAGCCATCATTTATTAGGATCTGTTTGTGCTAGGCACTGTGCTGCACGCTGAGGTTGGAAAAATGACTAAGACTTTCTCTCTGGAAGTGATCAAGAAATGTTCGTTTATTTTGAGCACAGTGTTTTGTAAAGTATTGGGCAGATAGTGACCATTGTTTTCACATAGAAATTGTATTAAAGATAATTTGGAAAAGCACTTAAAAATGATATATGTGGGTGGCAACAATTTAAAAAATATGTATTTCAACATAAAAGAATAACAATATATTTAAGAATTTCATATTCTTACTCTAGCTTGTTAGTTTGATTTTATAATTTGAGTATAAATATTCGTGACAGTAAATACAATGTGCACATTTCATTTGATTTTAAGAACTAGTTTATGTGTTACATTTTTACGTATTGACAAATTATGATATTTTATTTGCAAATCTCATTTTAAAGAGTACCAATATCTGTATCTTGAGTGAAATGAGGCAAAAAAATTTTTATATTATCCCCTCATAAAAGAGTTGATTATATTTGGAATAAAGGATATTATCATTAACAGTGTTATTGGTAATACCTTATATTAGTGCTAGAGTGTACAAAACATTCAGCATTCATTCTCATTTGATTTTCAGAACAATCTGAATAGGCAGAATTAAAGATTTATCTTCATTTAAATAAAAAAAAGGTTAAACAGACTTGCAGACATAGAGAACAAACTTGTGGTTACTAGGGGGGAAAGGGGGACGTGGAGGGATAAATTGGGAGTTGGGGATTTGCAGATACTAACTACTATATGTAAAATAGATAAACAGCACAGGAAACTATATTCAATACCTTGTGTTTATAGCCTATAATGAAAAAAGAATATGAAAAGGAGATATGTATAACTGAATCACTATGCTGTACACCAGAAATTAACACAACATTGTAAACTGACTGTATTTCAACAACAAAAAAAGGGTTGGAAATACTGTGACATACTCCATGTGAACAGCAATGGGAATATAATACCATTATTGACATTTCTTTGCATATATTTAGACTAGTTTATATTTTTATTTTGTAGATGAAAATAAACTGTTACCTGCAAGATCAGGATGTACTATAGAAGATCATGTAATTGCGGGAAATGTAGAAGAATTTCGTAAAGATTTCATTTCAAGAATATGGCTTACCTACAGGGAAGAATTTCCTCAAATAGAAGGCTCAGCTTTGACAACAGACTGTGGTTGGGGCTGTACTTTAAGAACTGGCCAGATGTTATTGGCTCAAGGACTCATACTACACTTTCTTGGGAGAGGTAAATCAAATATCTGTTGTGGGGGGGGGCTATTGTTTTTTACATTTGAACTCCAGCTTGCAAACTGAATAAAATTCTCTGAGGTTAATTTCTTGATCCTCTGATATCTTCTAAAGAACTAATCTAGCATATAACATCTTTATTAAACTGGGACAGTATGACTTAAACTTTCATGATTCACCCTTCAAAAATACAGGTTAAACATACCTATTATTCTTGGCTACCACTATGAATTAATTGAGTTCAGTTTTTAGTAGTCTTTGAGTTTTGTTGTTGTTATTATTTGATTCTTTTCGATTGAACTCACTGGATTATTTCCAGTTCAGTAAATTCTGGGCAGGTCAAAAGCAGTGACTTTGAGCAGATAATTATTGAGCAGCTAATATTTTTACGTTATTTAAATCTTCAGAAATTTTACAATGGCTTCTTTATGTTTCTCTCTACATATCAGTAATGATGTAAAATTATTTTTTTCTTCATAAATATGATTATAATCAGTTAAATTGATTAGGCATTTTCTTGATAAGATCTTCATGCTTTTTAGACTCAAAAATGTCTTTGATACCTAAGTTATAAATATCTATTTTTTTAACGTGTCACCTTTTTCATCATTTCTATTAGTTCATTCTTATATAATGTGTCAATTTATAGGAGGATTTTAGTTTACCATTTTAGACCATCATATCTGGTTATTACTAAATATCTTTTTATTTTTTTGAGTATTAGACAATTTCCCTGTGATGCATGGCAGATATTTAGTAACCTTTCTGTAGGGATTATTGATGAGATCATTTAGAGAGAATACGTATTCAAGAGTGGTGTGGATAATGCAAGGAAAAAGAATTTTTAAACTTTTCCTAGGATGATTTATTTGTAGTTTCATGCAATCATAGGCAAGAATTGGAATATTTTTCACAGTCCTAACTAGAGATCTGAATCTATGACTCATTTTGTTAACTTAAAATTGCATGTGTTTGGGCACTGTCTTGTTATTGAAAACAGTGAGGTAGTGGATATAGTTGATTTTTTTTTGGATCTTTGATCTCTGATAACTTATTTATCAATTTTTTGTTTACTAGAGAATTGGTCTTGCTCTCTATACAATGATTAAGTTATTTTGAAAGGATTATATGAGAAAAATTTGAAAAGAGATATAAAATTTCCATGGTCAAACTTCTATTTTAACATATAACCAAAACAGAACCCACTTTCTGAAAGTATTCTCTTATGAATACTATGCATGTTAGTGGATATGTTTATTGTGCCTTTGGGTGGTCAGGACTGGACGTCTGGTGAGCAGTGCTGGTAATGGAATGCAACTCAACACTGTCAAAGAAAAGAAAACCGCATTCCAGAATTGTACACTTATTTGTACTTGAGTTTACTGTTTTTTCTCTTTTTTTCTTTCATTTTGGTAGTTTTTTCCTGATTATATGTAATATATTCCCATTAAAACATTTTTAGAAACTACAGGAAAGTCCAGAGAATAGCATTACTACTCAGAAGTAAACATCACTCGAGATACTGGCATGTTTTCTCTGCTCGTACCTTTGTTTTATTAAAGCAGCTTTACTGAGATATAATCTACGTTCCATAAATTCACTCATTAAAAGTGAACAACAATTCAGCAGTTTTAGTATATTTACAGAGTTCTGCAACTATCACCATAATCTAATTTTAGGACATCTTCATCATCCCCCAAAGAAACCTCACCCCAGCAGTAGTCACTCCCAATACCCTGCCTTCTCCATATGCAATCATTAGTCTACTTTCTATCTTTATAAAGTTGCCTATTTCTAACTTTGCTATTTTAGTTTAGTAACTCATATGACTTTAAATGCTACATACTTATTTTAGTAGAATTGTTAAAGTCTAAATGTTTAAAAGATCTGAACACCTTGCTTTGGAACTACTATAGCTTGGACCTGGCCTGATGCTTTGAACATTGAAAATTCAGACTCTGAATCATGGACTTCCAACACTGTTAAAAAATTTACTGCATCATTTGAAGCATCGCTTTCAGGGGAAAGAGAACTCAAAACCCCAACAATGTGTCTGAAGGAAACAATCGGGAGATATTCCGATGATCGTGAAATGAAAAATGAAATTTACCACAGGAAAATCATCTCTTGGTTTGGTGATTCCCCCTTGGCTCTCTTTGGTTTACATCAACTAATAGAATATGGAAAGAAGTCTGGGAAAAAAGCTGGAGATTGGTATGGACCAGCTGTGGTTGCTCACATTTTAAGGTAAAATTGCTTTAAAATCTTTCATTTTATGACAGAGGCCCTCAGGCTCAGAGATACTGGTTTTTGCAGTGCATATATATTATTGGAATTTTTAAAGTCTACCTGTATGAGAATGTTCATAAAGGAGATTTCATTTGCTATTAGGGGAAAAACAAGACATAGTAAGACTGTAGTTACATTCCTTTAATTTATCTACTGACAAATTTTTCTTCTTTTCTCATAGGTATAGATATCCAAGGTCTCTTTCTAACCAGGTTTTCATAAGACTACCTTAATGAAATATTCTGAAAACTAACAACTCTCTCCACCTTGGAACATGCATAACATTATATATATATACACACACACACACATATATATATTTTTTTTTTTGTAGTGTAACCTGGGGGCTGTAATGTACTGAATAATGTAATGAAATGTCAAGAGCCAAAATTGATGTTTTCAGCATTTCTTTGCACACATCAAATTCTTGTGAATTGTAAATGTATGGCACTATTAATATAATTATATCACAGTAAAAGTAAAGGGTCTGTGATATTCAGAGTAGTTGGAAAAAGTCAAAAGTCAGATGTCATTATACCTCAGCTTTTTATGTACAATTTTTTTGGATACTATTTTTTTAATTATCCTTTTTGTGTGTCTCATTATTATAAACTGAATCGTTAATATGCCATCCAAGTATAGCATGTTATAGTAAATTTAGTCCACTTAGAATCATATATAAAATTGAAATTATTACAGTTTTTTTTTTGCATATTAACAGGCTTTTATATTTTATAGGCCAGATGCTTACAATTGAAAAGGTATTTCCCTAATATTATTAAATGGATTGTTAATAATATCAATTCCAGCTTGGTAGGACATTTGTAAGAATATAATCATAAAAGCATAGTTTTAGTCTTCAAGATATTATGTTCTGTACCCCAGGGGTCGGAACACTTTTTCTGTAAAAGACCTGATGGTAAATAGTTTAGGTTTTGCAGACTATATAAGGGCTCTACCGCTCATTTTTCTTTTCTTTTTTTGTTTTATAATACTTGAAAACTGTAAAAACCATTCTTAGCTTGCAGGCTGTATAAAAACAGGCCACAGGTCATATTTGGCCTATGGGCCATAGTTTGCCCATCCCTCTTCTACTAACACATACAAACATGCATGAAAGGCATTTTAAGTTAAAAAATTATAAAGATACAGTTAAATAAAAGTATTTTTCTACAATTTGTATAATTTCTTTTTACAGATATTGTTGTGATTTTTTTTTTTCACATCATGTGAACCATTGGGAACATTATACTCACTTGGAAATGTTTTTCAATTTGCAGTTTTCTTATGGAATTCTAAGACTTGAAAGTAGGAAATTTATTTGTTCAGGTAGTATAGGTTTTTGAATGAAGGGGAAAAAAATCATGCTATTGTTTAAAGAAAAGAAAAAAATTCTCCCGAGTGTGACCAGAGGATAGTCATACTTTGCTAGTCAGTGATGTAAGTTAATGTGAAGCAAACCTTGAAACATATTGTAAAACCACTGGTTAGAAAACGTTTAATATAGCCAAGTGAGTTTGAGACAAATTCCTTTTTGAGGGGGTCGAGGCAGGGTTCACACATTTATTCCCAAGAATTTTTTTATGTTTTCTGTAACTTATGTTTTAATGTTCTTTGAGTAATTTAGTGTAATATCCTACTTTGAAAAACGTGACCTGATTTTTGATACCATTCAGATGATAGTTTTGAGAGCAGACACTGTAGGTTAAATAGGAAAGTCAAGAAAATGATGGCTTTCTTTTCCCTTAAATTTAATCTTTAATTAACTGGAAATATTAGTTAGGATTTTAAAGGATGATGCTTGTTATTTTCTTAGAAAAGCAGTTGAAGAAGCAAGACACCCTGATTTACAAGGAATAACTATTTATGTTGCGCAGGATTGTACAGGTGAGGAATGTGTTATATAATTCTGCTTTTTATCTGTTTATTTGGTCAGACCTTTTTTAAAATTTAGATATGATTGATATATAACATACTAGTTTCAGATGTACAACATAGTGCTTCAATTCTGTATTATTGCAAAATGATCACCACGATGTCTACTTAGCATACATCACCATACATAAGTACAAGAATTTTTTTCTTGTGATGATAACTTTCACATAGACAATACAATAGTATCATCTATAGTCCCTATCCCCATTCTGTACCTTACATCCTCATGACATTTATTTTATAGCTAGGAATTGTACCATTTAACCCCCTTCACCCATTTAATTCCCCCACCCAACTTCTGCCAACCATCAATCTGTTCTCTGTATCTATGAGCTTGGTGTTTTGTTTATTCATTTTGTTTTGCTTTTTAGATTCCACGTATAGGTGACATCATATGGTATTTGTCTTTCTCTGTCTGACTTATTTCACATGGCATAAATCTCTTAAGGACCATCCATATTATCACAAATGGCAAGATTTCATTCTCTTTTATGACTAAATAATACTCCACTGTATATGTATATATGTACCACATTTTCTCTATTGATGATCCATCGATAGACATTTAGATTGTTTCCGTATCTTGGCTATTGTAAGTAATGCTTCAGTGAACATGGCAGTGCATCTGTCTTTTTGGAGATAGAATTTTTGTTTCCTTCAGATAAATACCTAGAAGTAGAATTGCTAGATCATATGGTAGTTATATTTTTAACTTTTTGAGGAACCTCTGTACTGTTTTCCATAGTAGCTGCACCAATTTACGTTCCCACCAACAGTGCATATGGGTTTCCTTTGTTCCACATCTGCATCAATATTTGTTGTTTCTTGTCTTTCTGATAATAACCATTCTAACAGACATGAGATGGTATAGCTCACTGTAGTTTTGATTTGCATTTCTTTGATGATTAGAGATGTTGAGCACCTTTTCATGTACCTGTTGGCAGTCTGTGTAATTTTTGGAAAATGTCTCTTCAAATCTTCTGCCCATTTTTAATTGGAGTATTTGTTTTTTTATGTTGAGTTGTATGAGTCCTTTATATATTTTGATTATTAACCCCTTATCAGATAAATGTTTGCAAATATTTTCTTTTATTTGGTAGGTTACCTTTTTTTGTTGATGGTTTCCTTTGCTGTACAGAAACTTTTTAATTTGTTGTAGTCCCATTTATTTATTTTTGCTTTTGTTGCTTTGTGGTGTCAAATTTAAAAAATCATCACCAAGAGCAATGTCAAGGAGCTTTCTACCTGTTGTCTTCTAGCAGTTTATGGTTTCAGTTCTTTCATTCAAATCTTTGATCCATTTTGAGTTAATTTTTGTATATGGCATAAGATAGGGGTCCAGTTTTATTTTTTATTTGTAGCTGTCCAGTTTTCCCAGCACCATTCATTTATAGTTAGACTTTTGATATGTATTTAGCTTATCCCAGTTATACTGTAAATTTTTATGAAGGTAGGAACCATGTTTTACACATTTTTCTTCCTATATGGCACCCTATGTAGGCACTTATTAAATATTTCTTGGTTGAATATATACTATGAATTATTAGTTGCAATATTAAGTTTGTAAAGAAAATTTCAGTATTTAAAATGACTACTTAAAAAAATGATAGATGGGTAAATTTAACGTAGGTATATGCTTGGGCTGCACGTCTGCCAAGTACCATCTCATTGGTGGGTGTGTTTCAAGGCAGGAGAATTCTGTTTGATGTGATTCTCACCAGTACTTAAGTAAATCATCTGATAATGATGTAGCTATTGTCCAGAATTTTGCTTTATTTTATTGTTTTAGGTGTTGCATTTAATGATCAGTATCTATAGTAATTTTGAAACTCTGCTGGGGATAGAGACCTTAATTTCCTGATAAAATAAAAGAACCTTCAAAATAAGGCACCTCATGTTGTTAAATTTATTTTTACCAAAATGCTATTAACAGGATAAAATATATTGATGTTTTGGGGAAGTTAAGTGTACTTCAAGTATGTTTAATATAAGGGGATTTACAAAATGCTTGAGGTTATCTTGGTAACTGACTTGTAGTGGGGAAATAATGGTTACCAAATACACGTGCATCTGTTTGGCCTTTTGTTAAGGTTAATTGGATTATAGTCATGTGAACATGAGAGTTTAAGTTTTCAGATGAGTATATGAACTTTGCAGGTACTGTATTTGTTTTTCAGGTAGGAAATCTTGCAAATAAAATTTGCAGCGTTGAGTTCTAATTAAGCCAAAGGATGTGCTTTAACAATTAATCATTAATAAATTTATGAATTTGCCTTTTGTGCTTTTATTGGTATCAGTCAGCCTTGGTTGTGTTACATATTGTTAATGAAAGAACACAATGTTACTCAATTTCTAAGTGGTTTATGTAATTTGAAGTAGATCTTAAGATTTTTAACATTGGTATTTAAACTTCTAAAAGGAGAGTTTATATTGGTGGAGTGTATTTGGATAGATTGTAGGGTTAGATTCTTTCTTGTGCTCTATTTTCTCTCCACTAGTGGTATCATGTCCACATGCATACTCATTCATTCTTGACTCCTCTCAATGCTTATATCTAGTTAGTCAACCAAAATTTAGTAAATTATACCTTAAAAAAATGCTTCTGAAATCTTTTCTCTCTTCTTCACTCTCATTGGTTTAAATCAAACCCGTACCTCTACCTTGGACTTTAATTTGAATTCCCTTTCTTTCTTTCCTTTTTCTGATTCATCTGATCAAAAGAAATTGATCGTGTCCCCTAATTTAAAAACCTATGACTGCCCATTAAGTCTCGTCTCAAGTATTGTAACATATAAAGCACATGAAGTCCTTTATCATTTGTCCTGACCTACATTTCCAGCATTACCTCCCAACACTGTCTTCCATGTTGATATACCAAAGTATCATCAAACTTCAAGCCATTCCTTGGACATATTACTATCTTTTCCCATGTCTTTGCACATATTATTGCCTCTGCTTAGAATGCCCCCTTATTAAAATGCTTTTTGTTGACTCTTACTCATTCTTTAGCAACTCACTCAAAGGTTACACCTTTGGTGAAGCCTTTCCCAATTCCTGTCAGGTAGAATTAGTTTATTATTTTGTGGTTGGTAACATTTTGAAAATACCTCCATTAAATATGACACTTGTAATTCACTTGTATTATCACCTGTGCTTATCTGTATCTTCCTGTAGCTCAATGACTGTTAAGGTAGCAGGTGTTGGGGAAAGGTATCAGAATCACTTGATTGGGAATCACTGCCGTAGTGAGCCTGTGTTATGGAACTGGACTTTTTCATAGCCCTTACATACGTTGGAAGTGGAGGAAGAACACAAAAATGATTGAGCCAGACACTGTGAAATCAGGATCTTATTTGCTATTATACTTCCCTGGCATAGAAGACTTCAATAAATAGTTGGCCCTCAATAAGTGTGTGTTGAATGAAGCTGAAGGCTAAGAGGCATTTAATAAGGAAGAAATGGTTGTGTATACTAGTGGAAATATTACTACTTTGCCTTACTTGTTTCTGAAGGAAGTAGACCTCCGAGGGGAAAGCCCATTTGATTGGAGTGTGTATGCATTCAGAAAAGTCAGAGATAGGAATGGTCATGAGTGTGCTACCTCGGAAAAGTGAGAGAATTTAAAGGTTTATAATTAGAGGCTATTACTGAGTAGTTAGGCAGAAGTAAGGTGATAGAATTGAAACATGGGAAAAACTATTGTGGCAATTTTGTAGCTTCGTTTTAGACTGACTGTGGGAAGTAGGGAAGCTGGTGAACAGGAGAATTTGATAGCTCATCATCTAAATTTGGAATTTAAAGGGAAGACCTGGGACAGAGTGGTAGAATTTGTTTATCAGCTAACTGGAATAGTAAAAGAGTTTGCTGACAGGGACTGTGGGTGTAAAGTAAGTTTTGAATAAAGCTTTTTCGTTGAACAAGACAAAATAGTTTTGTCTGTATTTGCTTCCACCAAATCCACCCATTTTCTCTTGAATTACCCCCTTAGGCTGTCACGCTCATCACTCTGCCAAAACTGCTCTTGTCAGTAACCTAATCTTGCTAAATCCCGTGGGTCACTTCTCAGCCTTTACATCACGCAGTCTGTCTGCAGCATTTAACGCTGTTCACTGCTTCCTCCTCCTTTTAACGTTTTGTATACTTAAGTTTCCAGAACATCATGCTTCAGGTTTTCCTTCCACCGTGAGTCCACTCCTTCATAGCCTCCTTTGCTGGTTCTTCCTCATCTTCCTGATCTCTGAAGTTGTTGGTGTGTTGTGCCCAGTCTTTAGATCTCATCTCTTTCTCTGTGTACACACATTTGGATTTATCCATCTCTTGGCTTTACAGTCCCATCTGTATGTTGCCAAATCCCAAATTTATAGGTCCATCTTGGACCTGTCGCCAAATGCAGGCTTTTGTCCTTAACTGCCTACTTGTCTTCCCTGCTTGCATGTCTAATAGATATCTCAGACTTAGCATGTCTGAAACTGAATTCCCAATCCTCCTTCCTATATTTTCCCTTCCTACACTCTTTGTTTTTGTAAATGGCAGGTCACTTACTGTTTGCTTATACCAAAACCACTCAAATCATCCATGACTCCTTTTGTTCTCTCACATCTTGTGTTTAATGTATTAGGGAGTTCTTCATCTTCAACTGATCACTTTTCATCACCTCCACATGATCTTCCCATGACCGTTCCCTATCTTGACAATTACTGCCTTTGTTCAGGCTACCATTATCTCTTGCTAGATTCCTGCAGTGGCTTTCTAACTTCTCTGTGCTTCAACTTTTGCCCTCTGCAGTCTATTCTGAACACAGAAACCAGACAGGTAAAGTATAGAGTCCTGAAAATCTCTTCATTGGCTTCCTATCTCAAAGTTAAAACTGAAGTCTTTACAGTGGCCTTTAAGAGCTCCCACAGTGTGTCTTCATTCTCTCCCAATCTGTATCTTTATCTCCTAACCTCATTTCCACCACTGTGCCCCTTGCTCACTACCTGCAGAGGCACTGGCCTCTTGTTCCTGGAACAAGCTGGCTCTGTTTCTGCCTTAAGGCATTTGCACTTGCTGATCTTTCTGTCTAGAATGCTCTTCCGCCAGGTATCTGCACTTCTTTGTTTCTTACTTTAAGTCTTGACTTCCTTACTGTCTTATTTTATATTGCCCCCTTCTCAACATTCCCTGTCCATCTTTCTCCCTTTTTTTCTTCAAAGCATCCATCGCCATCAGACATAGCTTGTATTTTACTTATTTATTGTCTATTTCCCTGTGTTAGAGGGTGTGCTCTTTGAGGGAAGGGATTTTTCTCTATTTTGCTCACTGTTGAAGCTCCAGTGCCATTTGGTAGCTACTTGAATGCATATGCATATGGAATGCATATGGTAGCTATTGAATGCATAAATGAGGTAGGTATTTTTTTTTGCTCATTGAGACCTTGTTAGTGATGTCAGAAATAAGATGACTGGCCAGTGGCAGTGGAGAGGTGGGGAGATTAGGGTACAGATGCTTCTGAAAACAATTTTTGTAAAATTTAATACATATTCGTTGTGTTTTTCTCAGTTTACAGTTCTGATGTAATTGATAAACAGTGTGCCTCCCTGGCCTCTGATAATACAGATGACAAAGCTGTTATTATTCTAGTTCCTGTTAGACTTGGTGGAGAAAGGACCAATGCCGACTACTTAGATTTTGTAAAGGTATGAAATAAGAGCTAAAAACATTTTAAGGCAATGCCAGCTAATATGAAAAACAGTTTGCAGTCTTTTTTCTATTAAGTGGATAGTGATGATTTTATAGTTGTAGATTGTAAAGTTTGTCATTAGAGATTTTAAATTTCAGTATTATAAGATCAGATGTGATTTGAAGAGTAAGATGTTCTATGACAAAATAAAAAGCCTTTTAATCTTTGCAGCTAATCGGGGGATACAGTGCAGCTATAATCATAATCTGTAATATGTCTACAGTTCCCGTTATCCTTATTTGTGATTTATAAAAGTATGTACCTTTGTTAATTCATAAAACCCTCATTAAACTATGTCTAGGTAATTATTGAAGTGAAATGAGTTTTTTATTTCTGCTGCGTTGTCTCCTATTTTGTTTCCTGTGCTGCCATAAGGGTCATAAGTAGGTAGAATACTTGTTTATAGACAGAAATGATGAAGATAGTATGAGGGGAAGTTCCAACTTTATTTTTTTCGTATTAACCAGTTAAAAAAAGTCTGTTCTATTTTAGAACAAAACCTGTGTAATTATGTTATCTTGTTGTCAAAAAACTTTTACATTTGAAATACTTCGTTTCTGGTTAAGAGTGTAATATTTGTATTATTTTCATAGTTTTAATAAAATCAAGTCCAGAGATGGAATTTCTCTTTGAATGGAGTGTTACGGCATATAGTAAATCTTGAAATAAAGTCTAGGTTTGTTCCTCATGTGAAGCATTAATCCCATATTGTGGTCCCTATGTATGTAGGTAGAACATATATTCTCACTACAGATTGTAATGATTCTAAAAATCTAGAGCAGTTATTTTCAATATGTGGTATATGGAAGTCTCCCAGCTGGTATATTGGCTTTTCCTAGTAGTTACTAAGATTTTACAGGCATACTTGGTACTAATAAATATCAGTACTATACCAATGACATAGGAATTCCCTAGGTAAAAGTGGGGTTTTGATTTCTAAATTTGGACTCTTTAATAGACTTATTAGTGGAAGGTGAGAAGTTATGAACCATTTCATCTAGTGACTCCACTGAGGGTTCTGAGACTTCTGGCATGTTGTCATGTGTCTGTTGGTTGTAACCTAATCATGGATTCCCTCTGCCTCCTCTACTACCATGCTGAGACAGAAGCTTGGGACTGACTCTTTTGCCAAACCCCTATTCCTGGTGAAATGGGCTGCAGATGACTTTGAGGCATGTTTCATCTGGTGAGGGCTTTGCTATTTAGTGGTATTGACAGTAGTTATCAATGGCAGGACTACTTAATGCTCTTGAGTGATTCGTTGGAATCTGAATTATAGTGAAACAAACTACTGCTAACTGTTAAGGTGAGCCTTAGTACCTAGCATATAGGAGTTGCTCAACAAAATTCAACTCCATATTTGTGTAACACTTTCAATACAGATTTATCTCATTTTGCCCTCACAATAGTTGGGAACTGGATTGTCTTTATAAAACAGAAATGACAGAAATTAAGTGATATATTCAAGTTTAAATAGCAAACTGGTGACAGCGACCAGAACTTTCATTGTTTCTCATATTTTCCCCTAAAATATGGACTTTATAAAATGTAACATTTCTTTGAGCTTCTAATAATCTAATTTATGCTATAGTCCACCTTTAGAGTATTGACTATTGAGACATTTAAAATTTTCCATTATCAGGTAACAATGTCTGAAATGGCTGAGTAAAGTAGTTTTATGTTAGGTGTTATGCTTGGTCAGAGGGTTGGGTCAAAAGCCAAAATGCGAGCATGTAAAGAGTTATTCATTTAGAAGTGAAAAAATAGTGTCTCTGGTAGCCCTGAAAGAAGAATAATCTTCCTCTATTTCCTCTTCCATTTCCATTTACTTTTCTTCTCCTCCTTCTCCTGTCTCCCCACCTCCTTCCCCTCCACCTCCATCACCATCCCAGCCCCTCCCCTCCCACCTCTCTCCCCACTCTTCTTCCTCTTCCTTCTTTGTCAGCAGATTGTACATAATATTCTCTAAATTTCACCATTCAGTTCTTTTTTTTTTAATTTATTAATCAAGGTAATTCCACAGTATTTCAGAGATGGTACCATCCCCTGCTACATGCTGTAAGGAGAAAGAAATCTGGTGTGGTGCTTTATCAGCCCTTTGCACAGGAAGTTTATTCATTTATTTATTATTTTTTTTAAAGGGGGCCTGGAATGAGGAAAATCCAATATATTCTCTTTCTTCAGCAAGACAAATTAGGACTTTCCTTTTTGACTGATTACTTCAGTCTTATTTATTGCTTCATGGATACAGCTCAATCAATTCTCACCACTAGATAACTGTGAAAGAGCTTTTTTAGGAACTGAAAACTGTTTCAAGTTTCCAAAGATATAGCTTCTTATATGTAATGGCATTTTAGCTCTTAATCTGCTTCTAAGTGTTTATTGCTAAATCTGCTCTATTCTGTTGCAAAGGAAATATAGATGTCAGGAACCAAAGTCTTTCTTCCGTTCCCTGAAATCATTATTTTTCTGAGGAGGGTCAGTGATGATTCTTGCCATGTACTTTTTTCTTTCTTTTTTTTTTTTTTTGCTTGGCTGTGAGGGACTTATAACTTTCACTTCCTCATGGGTCTCTACATCAGAAACACTGTATTTTAGCTGATCAGGTTTTCTCAGATTAAAGTAAGGCACTGTAATTGTGTTAGGGATTTTCATTTAGGGAGAAGGCAATAGAACAATAGAACTGTTAATGGAATGGTAACAATAGAATAATTATTATTATCAAGGTTTTTGCTATAATTTTATCTTTATTTTTTCTCTTAGCTCTAAAATTTTAACTTAATATGCCTTCTCTGTTTTATTTAGTTTTTTTTTTTCAGTTGCAGTTCTCCTTTCCAAAAAAACCTCTATGATGTTTTCACAAGACTGAAAATATACGAGATTGTTCTATTAGAGGGTTATTTATAGCAGTGAGAACCTGGAAACAACTTAAATATTTGTAATGGAGACTGTACAGCATATTTTGTTATTTTCATAAAATAGAGTATTTTACAGCCATTAAGTATTATAATGTAGATCTATATTTATTGTCAGGAAAAGATGTTTATGAGGTAACAAGTGACAACATTTACAACAGCATATATTGTATGATGCCATATATATAAAATTGTATTTGTAAATCTATATCTGAGTATATGTACTATAGACAGATGTCAAGAAGGTATTCCCCTAAATGTTAGTAACAATGAACTCATGAGTTTTGTGGTTTGGGGGAATTTTTTCTTCTTGATTTATTTCCTGTGTGTGTTTTTTCAGTGACCACATTATTTTTAAGAAAGTAATTAAGTTTAAATAAAACTCTGGTTTGTTTACTTGCTAAAGGAAAAAAAAAAGCATTTGTTCATATGTTCTTAATTTTTATATGTTCTAGATTTTGAAACATCCTCTCATTTAAGAGAAGGAAAGTTTAACTATTGTTTGATACTTTTGGGGTTTTATAACATATACTTCATCGTTATTAGTGTTTTCTAACATAATATGTGCTAAAATTAATGCAAGAACTACTGACAGGATATTAATTGTTTCCACTGAGCATGTTTTTAATTGACTCCACTCCATGGATATGTTTTTTAAAAAAGTATTAAATTATTTGGTCCAGCTTATATATAATTCTGCTTAGAATAGATGCTGAGGGAAATAATAAATGATTTACTGAGGTTATCACTGATATTTTATGATTGCTAAAATAAATTGGCTTTAAATACAATAATAATGATTATTTTTCTTGGATTAAATTGTTTTTGTTAGTCTTTATATTTATTCCAAATAAAGTTGCATAAAAATTTTGTCAAGTGAATGCAGTTGATTAAAAATGGTTTTTAGTTTGGGGTTCTAAGACTCAAGGTTCAATGAAAACAGTAACAATGTCTAATAATTATTTCTAGCATTTCAAAAAGCCTTATGAAAATATTACATTGATCCCACCAAGGCTGTACTAGCCAACTGAAAGGCCAAATGTTTTATCTTTGGCAGGAATTTTATTGGCTTTCTGTAATTACATTGTTTACCTCTGTATCTGGCACATAGTAGTTGTTTAATGTTGTTGAGTGACATGCTAATCAGAAGATTTAATTTAGTCGTGTTAATGTTGAGTGATTTAAAGAAAATGGAAGATAGTTTGGTAGACAAAAGGATTTCAGAACATGGGGGCAAATGTAATAAAAATAAAACTGGTGGTGAAAAATTTGGGAACTGCTACTATTAGTAATACAAAATTGGTTGTTTTGAATAATTACCATTTGTCTCTTGGCTCTAAATCTGAATTAATTTCTTTTGGCAGGGTATTTTAAGCCTTGAATATTGCGTAGGTATTATTGGTGGCAAGCCTAAACAGTCATATTACTTTGCTGGATTTCAAGGTTAGTGACATAGTAAAATATATTTCTTCACTGTTTTCTTTTAAAAGTTGGAAATTTAATATAGGATCATCTAGAAACAGGATGATTAACGGAGCAAAATGAGTACCTTATAAATTCATCAGTCCTACCATAGCCACTCATTTGTCATTTGGTCCACAACATAATTGGATTCTGTAAAAATGTATGTTTAATTTCTGTTATTGCATAAACAAGGCATAATTTATTGGCTTTACTAAACTTCAGAAGACATTGCTGCCACATTCTGGCAGTTGCTGTTTACATATTTACTTTTTACCAGTTTTAGTGGTGCTAGTTGATGATAAAATGACAAGCAATATGTTCTTCCTGTCAGGATAAAGTAGTGCGATACATTTTTCATATGCAAACTGTAGAATATAATTGTGTGTTTGTGAAAGTAATTTTATCACTAAAAATTAAATGACAGTCTCATCACTTTATAAAAATTCTGCTTATACAAGCATATTTGATTATGCAAAAGTTAATCTGTTCTATGCAAACCTATGTTTCAGTCAATGAATATCAGTCTGGCAAGCTGTTACTCCCAGATTTTTTTCATCTATTCTACATAGAAATTGGATTGTAAGCAGTGTAATAATAAGGTGTTTTTTGAATTACTTGTCTTCTGTTTTGTCCTTGTAGATGACAGTTTGATTTACATGGATCCTCATTACTGCCAATCTTTTGTAGATGTCAGCATAAAGGATTTCCCTCTTGAGGTATTGTGGATAAAGAGCTGGTACTGTTTTCTTACCATTTGAAGCAAACTAATTGTTTAGAGATGTGCTCGGCAGCCATGCTTTTATGGTATTTCATTTACAAGTTAATAATAAATACTCTACTAATTTATAAAACCGTAATCCATGCAGTGGTCAAAGGTTAAATAATTTGTTGCTGAATTTTAATTTATAATACACTTTCTTCTTCATTTATCTTTGTCTCTAACCTGTTAAGATACCCTAGCCCCACTGAAATAAATGATCAAGCCTCCAAGTAATTTTGTACATATACAGCTGAACAGTACTGAAGAATTTAAAATATTAGGCATGTTTAAAAAAAGGAAGAAAGGGGGAAGAAAGAAAAATAAAGAAGATGATGGAGCTGGGTTAGAATGACAAAGTGATTGAAGGAGATTATCTGCTAAATTATCTTGCTTTAAATATAGTAATTAAGTCTTAGCCTCTAGTTAAGTTTTCATGAGCTTTAGTTGTGTTTTTAATATTTGTTTTAGCTTTGAATTCTAAAACTCTTCTTTTCCTTTATGTTAATCATTTCCTGATGCAGTATTTTAATTCAGAAAATTTTGAGAGTGTGCCAGTGAAACAAGTGGTTATTACATGATTTGGGTCCTTGTTTTCCCGGTTGATGCTTCTACAGACTTTTAAAATAATTTTAATCACTTGAGTGGCATGGATCACTAATTCTCAAGAGCTTGACAAGTTGGAAATGTGATTTAGTACTTTGTTTTAGTAATAGCTTGCTAGCTAATATTAATACCTAAAAAGTATTTAAGAGGTGAATCATGAAAATGGAAAAACTGCAAGATTAAAGGCTGGTTCTAAAGGATGTATAATTTAGAATGTACTATAAAACAGCCTAGCATGTTTGTAGATTATTACCTCAAGTGAAGTACAAGCATCTTGAGGCCAGAGATTAGCTTTGCTTTCTACTTTCTTCCCTTATAGTATCTTGCATTTAAACCTTAATGACTATTTCTAGTTGACATTGATAATGTGGGAGGCACTGTAGAATTGTGCTGTGCGAACCACACTGTAACTCTCTGCTGCATTGTGGTCTTGTTGCACTGATTTCTATGTCTAAGTTTATTTCCAATGTATGTGTGTCAAATTGACTCCTTAAAAAAGTAGATACTTGAGATTCAGATGGAAATTTGTCCATAGTGTTCTAGTATTGTCTAAAACAGGCAAATTAAAAGATTATTAGTGTTGATTATTTTGGCTAATAGAAAGAGACTATTCCTCTGCTATTTTGAGAGATGCTACAAAGATGCCAGGTCAGTGAATATCCTGGTTATGTCTACATGATCGATGTTAGGAATGTTGCAGCTCATTGTTGGAAGACCTTGCAACACTTCACCAGTGAGTCAGTAAAAGCTTGAAGTGGGGTGTAGTGAGAGTGGAAAAGAAGAATTGATTTTAAGAGACTTTGTAAAGTAAAATTTGGTGAAATTAGGTAACTTCTTAAATGCACAGAAGCATTTATTCTCATTTATTGGGATACAAAGAAAGTGGTTTAAGATGGGCTTTAGCAATTGGGGTATATTGAACTGTGGGTTCCCATTGTCAGTGGTTAGGACAGAGCAGAGTTTCAGTTGTTGGGATGAGAGGACTAGTGGATATACATTTTCTTATACATATTTATAATGTATGTGTGTGTGTATATGCATGTATGTATGTGTGTGTGTATATGCATGTATGTATGTGTGTGTGTATATATATATATATTTAATAAGTTAAGATTTCTTAAACCAGAGACTGTTGCTTTGTTTATATATGATATACTTTCAGAATGACTGATTCTAACTCTTTACAAATACTGATGCTGTTACATTTTTTAGGTAATATTGTATTAACTTAATATCAATATTCTATTAATAAGCTAAGAAAAGCCTTATTAACAGCTATGTTAGTCTCTTCTGATTCCTGGGCCCCCAGTTCTAAGTTTTAGGTTTTAGGAGGTTCATGCAGTGGTGACTATTTTAATCTATCCTGGTAATTCAGAGGATAGTGGCATTAAAGCTATTAGAATGATGTGATGTGATTAGATAGATGAGTGAATTCATCAGTGAAAGATGTACCCTTTATGAATTACACATGTGCACTGCAGTTAGTGGGAGGTGGTTTTTAGTAGGGGTGTATTCTCTGATTAATTATCTTAGGAAGCTTTATCTAAATCACCAAGAAAGCACACCTACACTTAAAGTATTTGTTTTAGTGTTCTTTGTATGTTTAGGTAATAGAATCCACTATTCCAGATAATAAGCCTAGAGCAGTGCCTAGCATTTAGTAGGTGCCTAATAACTAAATTTGTTGAGGCAGCAAACAAATAATGTATTAAAAAATGAAATAAATGGGAATTGAGTCATTGTGGCCCATTTTTTAGAAATTTCTTTGTCACAGAAGTGTATCTAGTGAATACTTGCTAAAATGTGTTTTCTGTGAAGTAGACACTGCTATTTTTACCAATCATCAGAATTTTTAAATTAGAAATCTAAGTGCATAGCTCAGAGAATTATCACAAAGTGAACATAGCTGTGTAATGCCACTTGGAAAAATATTTTAAAGTCTAACATATCCTACAGTACACAGAAATAATTCTGAATTATAGATTGATGGTGGTTTGATTCTGGAGTCTTCTTAGGTGAACAAAAGAATATAACTTAAATGGTGTAAAATGCCTCTCCTGCAGTGTGAGTCCTAGTACTCATGTAGTGACACCCAATAGCAGTTTCAGTTTTCAGTCATCAAAGATTTATATCTGTGTTTCTATGAATAATTTAAAAAGTTCTTTGCAGGTTCCAAAACAACCATGATTAACTATTTAGTGTTTGTCATTATTATCTATGATGATTGAAGCAACACAGTGAAACAGCAATAAGCCTATTCTGGTTTAGTCTTAATGGTTCTTACATAAATACTTTAATCAATGCTTTAATATGATTTAGGGCACCCAGGTAGGTGAGTCTATTGGATCGTACAAACTTTGACCCCCCTTCCTTATCCCCAAGTAGCAAAAACTAAATAAACATTCCTTATTATTAGCTTTGAAAGGGTTGGACAAATTACATTTTTTAGATAACTTGTATGTAGAATAATTTTTTTTTTTTTGCAAATATGACCTAGATCTCACTATAAAGTAAGTGTTAACTAAGCATTTCATAAAAGTCATAATTTTGAAAGCACATTTGTTTGGTCTATGTTTACTAGCATGATGTTGGGCTTGAATTTATATGTGACTGAGTTATACGTAAGGGAAAGAAAGCAGCTTGAATGTACTCATTTTATATATCCTCTGATGATAATATGGGATATTAGTTGGATCACTAGCATGTAGGGGGCGAGAAAAGAGCGATTTTGATGGATTTACCATGAATATGAATATGAATGCCTATATTTTTCTGCATTTTCATAGTTTCAAGTTGAAATCCGTTAGTCTTAGGCATTAACTGTAGGGAAATTTTAAGTTCATGAGTTCAGATCCAGCCTAGATTATTTCTTGATCTTGTTCTTTAATTCAAAAATACAAAATATACAATGAAGAATTCCCCATCTGCTCAGTTTTCTCCTTCTCCTGTAAACTTGTTAATTTTTGTATATCCTTATGCAAATATGAACACATATGAATATATATATTTATGGCCCTCCTTTTTTTACATAAACATCTTTTTTTATACATACAAAAAATGACAGTAGCATCCGTGAGTTTTTATTAATGATGGGTATCTGAGCAGTCCAACAGTTAAAAAAATTTTTTTGTAAATAAAGTACTAGAATGTAGTGATGATGAAAAAAAGATTGGAATTATTAGCTTTATATTCTGCCCTTTTCCTACTTTTGCATTCTCTTTAAAGATCCCAGACTCTGCTAATAGTCACAGCGTATTAGCAAGAGCGGAGGGTCTAGAGCAGCCTCCACAGCCCGTTTATATCTTTGGCACTGTGACCGCTTGAGAAAAGTGAACTAAGGAACAGGAGGACTGGTAAGGAGGAGGGCAAGGACTATAGAATAGTTTTCACCTGTATCCTGTATGGGACTAAACAAGAACTGGAGGTAAAGCACAGTAGAAGAGTGGGTTGGGAAAATACGCATTATGCACTAATTGTGTCAATTGCTTAAACTCTCAAGTTGACCTCTTTTTGTATCCTTGTGGAACATTTTCATGAACTTGTGTATTTGTTTACAAAGTCTTGGTATTCTTATGAAAAGGTTTATAAATGTTAAAAACTTTAACCAGACTTAATTGCACTTTTATAGAAATGGCTAACTTGACATTCTATTCTAACTTCTAAACCAGTATTAGCATATTCATGTCTTTTTCAGAGATGCATTTTTTCCTCCCTTCTGCAAGTCGTAGAAATGCACGCCACTTTTGACACACTTGCTTTCTTTTGCAGAATGGCACTGATGTTGCGTAAGGTGGAGATTTGGTGAATTGATTATACACAATGTTGGCTCTCATGTTTTACAGCTTTGGAGATTGGAAAGGATCATCTGCATAGGATAGACTAAAACACCATTTGAAAGCATGTGTATAGTTTGGAGAAAAGCTAGAGAGCAAATTTTGAATTAAGTAATGTTTTTGTATATACTTAAGTCCATCGAATAAAACTAAATTAATCCTAAAGAACTTTTAAAATTGCAGACATTCCACTGCCCTTCTCCCAAAAAGATGTCATTTCGAAAAATGGATCCTAGCTGTACGGTAGGATTTTACTGTCGAAATGTTCAGGACTTCAAACGAGCTTCTGAAGAAATCACTAAGGTACTTTTATTTTAAATATTATAATAATATTTATAAATGACCTAATTCTTAATCGAGATAGCCTATCAGAAGACAAAAATGTATAAATTATGATACTTTAAAAATTTCCCCTTGAATGTTAATATTATTAGGGATATTGTGAACCAGAAAATACAACTATTTGGGGATTCCTGAGGCTAATGAAACCTTAACCTACTGACCAGTTGAAAGTATTGACTGCTCCACTAGGTGGCACTGTTGAAGTAAAAATCGCTGCAAACTTTAGCCATGTGCAAGCAATTAGGTTATATTTTATTTGAAGAGAATTTTAAAAGGGCAATACCTTAGGGGGTAGAAAAAAATTAATGAAGTATTTGATCAAGCCAAATTGCGCATTATTTCTTGTTAGTCCAAGTGCTTCTTTGATTTTTTTAAAGAGAAATGGTATTTTTGGATTTCTCAGAACTGCTTTAACAATGAGCTGTGTTGTTACCTTCCAATAAGCTTGTTTAATCTGATCTGTTCTACTTATAGCATCTTTGAAATAGGTTTATTTAACTTCTCTTATTACCTTTAAACTTCTGCATTTTTCTGGTCCTTGAGTACTGCTAAAACATTTAGAGGGCTTTAAGGTCTGTCTATATTTAGTACTTTAGAAAATAAAAAAGATTACTTATTTAGGAAGTAAGCATAATTGAATAACTCTCTTTATTAGTATGAATAGTCATAGGTTATCCCTTTATAGTAAGTAAAACCAATACTAGAATCATTTTGGGGAATTTTCAACAAGCTCAGATATAATAGTATGCCTTATTACTGCTTTACTTCCAATTAATTTTATTCAGGAAAATGGACATAGTGGGTTGAAATTTTCTTTTTACAATGTAAGAATAGAATGAAAAAGTTAAATAGAAAGTTTCATATAAGCTAAGTTTAGTTTACTTGACCTGCCATGTAAAAGAGGAAATTTAACAGGAACAAGACAGAAAAATGAATGAGGAGAGGAGAAAATGAGATATGTGAGAACCTTTCCTTATTCCTCATTTCTCACAGTTGTCTTTTCACTCTCCTCTTCAGCCTGAAAGTCCAAGCGAACATAAGAAAATATGTATGCTTCATTTTCCTCCTCTTGTATTACTTGAAATTAGTATATACATTTGTGTATTTCAGTTTGACAATTCTCTGTCTTTATTAAATATCATGTGTGTGCTAAAATACACAAACACAGATGATATTGTGATACAGGTTGATGTTGATGAACATTTTCCATTAAAAAGTCCCATTTCTGTTTCCATTTGTTTATTTTCTACCTGGGTTAAAGTAAGTGTGTTTAGAACAATAAAATAGTCTACTTCTGTTTCTGAATGGAAACAAGCCAAATTATTACTACCAAATTGAAAAAAGTTCACAAGTCAGTTACATGTTGATATTTTCTGATTAAAAACATAGTTTTTGTGGTTTTTTATAGTAATAGTTATAGCTTTTACACTGGAAAGATAGTTAGGAATTATTGCTCTTGATGCATTCAAGTAATATGAAATATTAAAGCAAAGAGAAACCATATTGAAATACCATTTGGAAGTACTGAGAATTTTGCCAGAGTCAATTACCTTTGCTTTAATTGTACTGTTCTTAAGTTAATAGGTTTTTTTAGCAGGATCAAAAACTCACTTTGTCAATTAATAACTTGATCATTTACTTTTGTTTGGAAGATTGTAAGTTAAGCGGTTTTCCTCCTTAAAAACTGAAATTGGCATTTGTAGTTAAACTGTTACTTTTTAAAAAAAATTAAAACATCTTAAATTATTTGTTTTTACGTAGGATAGATTTTCATTTTCTCATTTTGTAAATGAGGCCAGGTAGTCTAGATTCTCATGTTTAATTTGTAGTGCTATATGAATGGATATTCCCATGCTTATACTATATGATTTTTTAAATGTTAATAAAAATTGTTTAATTAATTCAGTGTATAGCAGAGCTCAATCCAGCAAATATCTGAATAACTATCATGTTGAAAGAATAAAATGACCAAGCCATAATCCTTGCTTTTGCCCTCAAGTAGCATTTATAGTTCAGGAGGTAGAATAAGACAGATAAACATGTATTACATTGAATGTGATAAGCATCCATAGAGAAATAGAAATAAATTTATAGGGGAAGGAAGGGTGTTAAAATGAGAGAGAGATCATATCCAAGTCGAAGTTTTTTATTGTGATGGTGGTATTTAATATTGGCCCTAAAGTGCAGGCTTAATTTCTGTTGGCTCAGGGAGGTGGGTGAGTACTTGTTCAAGCAGAGGAAATACCAAGAGGAAAGGTATTGGAAAAGAAAAAAATAGAGCTTATCTAGAGAATGGCAAATAGTCCAATTTGTTAGGTGCCTTGGATACATATAGGGCAGGCTTTCTATCTTCTGACTGCCTGTATCAGAATCCCTAGAGGTATACCCATAAACAACACATACTGTTTTGTAAGTTCTTGAACTTTTCATTAATTATATATTGAGGTAAAAGTTTTTATATCCTTCTGCAGCTTGCTTTTTTCATTTGCTAGTGACTTAGAGATTTTAGCTATTCATGTTGATTTAACTTATTCATTTAAACTGCTGAATAGTAGTACATTTTATAATATACTATATTTTTTTAATCTAAACTTTTAAAAAATTGAACTATAGTTGATGTATATTATGTAAATTACAAGTATACAATGTAGTGATTCACAACTTTAAAGGTTATACTCCATTTATGGTTATAAAATGTTGGCTACATTCTCCATGTTGTACAATTTATCCTTGTAGCTTATTTTATACCTAATAGTTTGTACCTTCTAATCCCCTACACCTCTACTGCCCCTCCCCTGTCCCTCTCCCCACTGGTAACCACTAGTTTGTTCTCTGTATCTGTGAATCTGCTCTTTTTTTTGTTCTATTCACTAGTTTGTTACTTTTTAGATTCCACATATAAGTGATATACAGTATTTGTCTTTCTCTGTCTGACTTACTTCTCTTAGCATAATGCCCTCCAACTCTATCATGTTACAGCAGATAGCAAAACTTTATACTTATTTATGGCTGGGTAGTATTCCATATACCACATCTTCTTTATCCATTCATCTATTGATGGACACTTAGGTTGCTTCCATATCTCGGCAGTTGTAAATAGTGCTGCCAAGAACACTGCGTTGCATGTATACTCAACATCAAAACACCAGACAACCTACAGTAGCCTCTTGGAAATGCCCTTCTGTTTCAAGAATTCTGTTGTTTTCCTGTTCCTGCAATTCTCTTCTCACAGATACGCTCATGGTTCCCTTCCTCACTTCTTTCAGGCTTTTGCTCAAACGTCACCTTTAAGGATTCCCTGGCCACCCTTTATACATTTGTTATTTCTCTCTTTCCTTGTTTTATTTTCCTCCTTAGCACATTCATGTAAGTACACACACACACACAAGTATGTGTATATACATGCTGTATCATATATAAACACATTATGCTCATTTAATACATTTGTCATATTTCTACTCCACTGGAATGTAATCTTGATAAAGGCAGGGATGTTTGTTGGTTTTGTATATTATTGTGTCTCCAGTGCCTAGAAATGCCTGTCACATTGTAGGACTTCAATAAATATTTGTTGAATGAAGGAATGAATTAAAGAGACTGTCTAAGTTTGTCTTACTTATAAATTAGCAAGGAGCACGGTGATTGAATTAATGTAGCAAATCCAGGATACTTTCACCTATTTCTTCTATTGTATTTACCTTGAATTGCTGTGTGCTTTATCTTCCTTTATAATAGTCTATTATGACATAACTCAAATATGTTGGAGCCAAAAATTAATCTTCATTCTTATCAAAGTAATACATACACATATCTTAAAAAGTAAAATTGCAGTAAGTCTTATGCTGAAAAACAGGAATCCTTTGCTGTGTTACTCCTCAGTCCAGAGTGCCTCCTCAGACATAGTTTCTTTAGGTTTTTACCCTGACATTTCTAATGCTTAAGATTTTTATGCTTATTCTGCCATTTCTTGAATTTGTCTGTTTTAGATATTATTTCCATTATGTATTAGTTCGATCTTACCACATTTGAGGATTTAGCTCTCTTCTCATACCCGTTCACCCCATTTCTCAGTGTCCTCCTGCAGAGTTTGGGTAAATTACTACTCAGTGTTTACGTTAATATACCTCCATAGTGTTGTTCACTCATCCCATAGTGTGCTATGCTTACATTTCTTTTTCCTCTAACCTTTATTTTCTTGGAGTTAATGCTACCTCTCCCCTTTTTATTTCCTTAGTTTTCTTTGTACCTACTGATATTTTTCTAAATTTTCACCACCATTTTCATTGTCAGATACCGAGCAGCAAATTTTTCATGAATATAAATATAAGAAAATCTGTCCTTTTTCTTCTTTCCTTCCTTTTCTGGAGACTTTGCTCTCTCAGTTTTCTGTTTGCTCCAGTCTTCACTGTTCCCGAGACCTAATGCAGAATCGTCCATTTGGAACTTCCTCATGCTACTTTTCTGAATTGGATCCCCTGTCATCTGAATCTCTGCTTAGTTTATTCCCTTTTGCTGAAGCATAGTTTCTAGTACCTTCCTAAGAAAAGGATGCACAGATGATAAAGTTTTTGAATTCTTGCATGTCTGACCATCTTTATCTTTTAGTTTATCGATAATTTAACAGTATAGAATTCGATGTTGAAAATAATTCCCCCCACCCCCAAACTTCAGAGACATTGCTCTGCTCCCTTCTAGCATTTAGTGTTGCTGTTGAGAAGTTTAATGCCATTCTGAATTCTTTTCCTCTGAATGTAAACATTTTTCTCTTTGAAAGTTTTCGGGTTTGAACCTTTATTGCTTCATCTCATTGCTGTGTATCCTTGGCCACATTGCTTAACCTCTCTGTACATCAGTTTTCTCATGGAATGAAAATAATAAGAGCTGCCTCTCTCTGCAGCATCATTATGAAGACTAAAGGATTATGAGATTAGTGCTGAGTTTATAGTAGGCACTATATAACTTGATAGCTATTATTATTTATTCCTAGTATTATGAAACTTCATTATGTGTCTGGTTTGCATTCTTTTTCCTTGATTGTCCTATTTCCTTCCATTCTGAGAAGTTTTCTTAAAATTAAAAAAATATTATTTCCTCTCTTTTGTTTTCTTCATTCTTTCTTTCTGGAATTCTTATTATACAGTTGTTGGATCATCTGAATTGCTTCTCTAATTTTCCTGTATTTTTTCCTTGTATTTTCCATGTCTTTATCTTTTTGTATTAGGATAGATTCTCCACTCTAGCTTCTAACTCTTCTATTGTTCTCAAATTTCAATTGTGATATTTACATTTCTAGGAGTTACTTATGTTTTTATCATTTTTCATAGCATTCTTTCTTTCTTTTTTTTTTTTAATGGATGTATTCACTCCTGTTCTCCCCAAGGAAAATAATAATTTTGAAATTTTCTTTCATTTCTTTTGCTTTTTATGTTCCTTAGGGATCCTTTTTATCTTTTGTTTTGTTTCTGTTTTTTGTTTTAGTCTTCCAGTTTTCCGTTTGATGCTTCCCCCCAAATGACTGGTGATTGTCTGTGTCTGTTTGTACTTAAGAGCGGGGCACTGAAGAGCTAGTGGAAGTTCTGTGTGTTTGAGTATGGCTTCGTAGCTGGTGACTTTTGTACCAGGGTGATTGGGTGATGAGCCTTCCTTTTTACTAGGTGACCCCTAAATGTTACTAAGCTGTAATCTTTTCTCTAGAGTCGTTTTATTTTTTCAAAGTACTGCCATCTCTGTGCAATGTACACTGCCTGCTGATGCTCCAGGAGCAGGAAGTGTGAAGGATGCTGAGGGCCTTACAGTTTAGTATTTTAGACTGTCACTTATTCCCTCAGCTTTTGGAGTCATCACTGTGCCTGGCATATTAGAGTCCATATCTGTATTTGATTTTTCTAATGAATAAATCTTGATATTTTTGTGTTTGGATGGCCAGTGGGGAGCAAAGAGGGGTATTGCTTGTGAGGAGGGACCTGGGAAATGAGGCTTATATATAAGCTTTTAATCAGCTTCATTGTTTTCAGTTTAGTGTCTCATCCCTGTTTCTGCACCTTTATGTACTGTTCCTCTCCAAGTTCTCTAAGAGCAAGGGTGAACTTGCTCACCTCTCGTAGGTATCTTGCCAACACATCTCCTTCCCAGCCACTGAACTCACTTTGTATCTGCTCTGCTGTCTGATGTAGATTATTTTATCTTGTCTCATAACCTCCTTTTCCTCCTTTTCTTTTCACTTGTTCTCAGCCGAATGATTATTATCAAATGAAATACTCCTATTCAATGATAAACTTACCACCATATAATAATGCTAATGTTTGAAGCCAGAGAATGTCGAATAAAAATGTCTTAGGTAATTAATCGTTTAATCAATACAGGAAAAAATGTTTGCACATGGCCAGTTGTCCTCTAGCTATGGAACAAATTTATATTACAGCCACTGAATCCTTGAAATCCAACATATGTTAGAGCTTAAATTCGATGCAAAGCTAACATTTCTTGAGTCCTTACCCCTATATCAGATACTGTGCTAAATAAGCACTTTATATACATTATTTTATTTAATCTACACAAACCTTCTGAGGTAGGCACTGTTATCTCCATTGTACAGATGAGGAATCTTATACTGAGAGAGGTTCAGTCATTTTCACAAAGGTTCCCAACTAAGAAATGGTAGTTTAGACCTCAGACGTTTTAACTTGGGAGTCTGTACTCATAAGTCCTGTTCTGTGCAGTCTTCTGCTTATGCTTCAATCCACGGTCTGGACAGTTGACTGTCTGATCTTTATTTCAGGTAATGGCGAACTGATTATTTTCCTTAGAAGTCTCTTCAGTTTCAGTTTTTGGACAGAGCTTTATTGTTTAAAAAAAAAAAAGCTTTTCTTATATTGACTTGAAATCAGCCTCCATGTAACTTTTCTTTCTTAGTCTCATGGAGTCAGAAAATAAGTTTGCTTCCTCTTCTAGCACAAACGTTCCCCTTTCCTCCAGTGGTACACAGTTTCCCATACCCATTGCTATTTTGGTAAATGTCTTTTTGTAAACACTTTAGTGTTTCAGGTTTATGTTCATGATTATATTTCCCCTCCTTCTAGTTCTATATTCTTCATGTGAAACTGAGGGATATTTTTCCTTCATAGGTCTTTTTTACTTCTGAGATTTAATGATAGGAGCTCTTGATTTCTTTTAACATCTTCATGGACTTATTTAGTTGGGAAGATATGAAATGGATATTAAAGACAAATGACTATAAAAGAATGTATTTAATGATCTAATATTAAATAAATGCCTGAAGTCTAATATAATAATGACAACAGCAAACATGATAGACGCCAGGTGATCTCAGTACTTTACATATATTAGATGATTTAATCCTCATAACAGCTGTGAGGTAGATACTATCGATACTGATACTTTATAGCTTAGGAAAATGAGGCAGTCTGGTTAAGTAACTTGCCCAGCGTCACATAGTTTGTAAGTATCAGCCAAGTTTTGAACTGCAACTGTCTAAGGTCCATAGTCCATGTTTGTAATACTTACACCATACTTGACAAATCTGTAGGACTTTGGAGAAAGGTGTAATCATTGTGGACTGAGATACTTATCAGTGGAACTTGTGCTGGAATTTTAAGGTCTGACAGAGTTTGTACAATCTGAAGGGAAGTATGAAGGACAGCTGGGTGATAGAAACATCGTGAGCAGAAACAGCAAGGTAGAATGTTATGGGATGTTTATGCTGGAATGTTTAAGGGAACAGTGAAGCCAAATCGCTTGTTCATGTGACTAAGAAGGGCCTGTGCGATCTGGCTCTTGTGTTCCACTTTCCTCTTTTCTTCTACCCTTAACCACACTGGCTTCCTTTCTGTCTTGGACATGCTAAGTGTGCTGGCGTCTCACGCCTTTGTGCTCGCTGGGTTTTCTGCCTGGAGTGCTCTTCTCCCAGAACATTTATGTCTGACTCCCTATTGTCATTCAGCTCTCAGCTTGGCCTTTTCTGACCACAGAACCTACAAAAGCCTTTCAGTCCTTCCTCACCACATTACCCTGTTTTATTTTTTATCATAGCACTCCTCTCTGAATGGTGTGTAAATACCACTGGTTACCTGTTTAATATCCATCTCTCCTTTTTTGTCAAGAGAATCCTGATTTTGTCTGAGGTGACAATGTGCCCACCCAAATACTCATTTTCTTAGTGTGCCTTGTATTTAAGTACAGTTTGGCCAGTGAAATATAAGTGACTGTGTGCTGGGAGTGTCTGGGAGGCTTTTGCTCTCGGATGAAGTAGGCTATGGGTGCAGTGCTGCCACCCTGCTTAAATTCACCTGCCGCCGCCTTGAATGCTGATTCAACACCTGGAGGAGACTCAGCAGTCCATGTGATCATGAGGGGAAGGCCAAGGGAATTACAGAAACTGATCATCATCAGTTAACCAAAGCTAGCCACGTCAGACTTTTTGTTGTGTGGAAAAACAATTCCCGTTACTCAGAGCCATTGCTAATGGTTGTTTTTTATTTTATTTTTCTTATTTGGTAACAAAAACATTCCTAACTTATATAAATGATGTTACCAATGATAGTAATAGAGAAGTCTGGAAGGGAGCTAATTTGGGGAGGGAGAAATGATCATTTTATTTTGGAAGGATCAATTTGAGTTGATAGTGCAACGTCTCCACTTACTGTTAGGGGTGGTATAGTATAAAGGTTATATGGAACCAGACTGCTTAAGCCTGTGTCTTGGCTCTGTCAGTTACTAGCTGTGTGGCCTTGTACAGGTCCCCTAGCCACTCAACATTTCAGTTACCTTATCCATAAAACATGAATGACAAGAAAGCCTAACAGACAAAATGGTTGAAACTGAGAGTGGCTAATATTTTTAAGAGAGAGGATTTAGAATATACAGAGAAGGTAAAGGATCCATAATTGATTAATATCTGTACTTTGGAATGCAGGAAGAAGTGGGCTCAAAGAAAGAGGTAAAGAAAAAATAATTCAGAAAATACAAGGAGAAAAGTAAAATATTATAGAAATCAAGGAAAGTGAATATTTTAAGGAAGAAATGCTCAGCAATGCTGATTGCTGTAGAAATATAAAGAGAATAGAAACTGATAAAAGGCCTTTTTACTTGAGGACTAGAAGAGTATTTTCAGTAATATAGTAAGGGCTAAAAGTTCAGTTACAAGGATTTAAGATTGAGTAATGAGGAGCGACAGTGGAGTCAGCATCACGTGCACATTTAACTTACTTCAGTTCAGTGACATGAACTGTAATAAAAAAACAAGAATATTTGTCCATGTGTACTCTTTAGTATATAATGTACATTGCTATATACTATACTGTATTGTACAATTTATACAGGTTACTGAACAGGGTTGTATACACAGAACTAGGCATTAACACCTTTTAAGCAATGAAAGGCTTTTTGTAGGTAATTTTGACTGTATTGATTTTGTCTATATTTGATTTTCACATTAAGGGCTGACTTTAGAACGTAACCCCTACACATGTAGCTCCACTGTGGTCAGTAGAGACCACACAGGTGTGTAGGCTGCTGTGCATGGGGCCTGATTGGACGTGTCTGGTGGCAGAGGTAGTGGGAACAGTTGTGGCTGGGGAGAAGCATCCATCTCCTGGTTCTCCTTCTGTTCCTACTCACAATTGCCAGCTTTTATGATGGAAGAAATTGCTTCATTTCTGCCCTCCAGATTTTTCCTTTGTAAATTCTGAAAACTGTTTACTTAGCACATAGGAAAAATGATATAAAATATTTGACCTCTTGAAAAGATATATTTTGCCTTTTAGATAATAAATCTGCTTCAGTTTATCTTTAGATATCTTAGTGAAACAGAACAGAGGACTTGCCCCCTATAACTTCCTCCAAAGTTATTGTTGAGGAAACTATGGAAACTCCTTTTGAAAAGGAACTATGAAATAGTAAATTCAACTGTCTTAAATTAAAAAAAAAAAATTGGTTTTCTCCTAACTGTACAGAAAGTACGTTGGAAAGTTTAGAAAATAGAAGTGAAAAAAAATCACCAAGTCTTTCATTCAGAGACAACCGTTAATATTTTGTTGCATTTCCTTCTAGTCTTTTAAAAGTACACGTTTAAAATTATGTTCACAAAACTGAGATTAAATTTTATATATCATGCTGTATTCTGTTTTTCCTTTAAATATTATATAATAAATACTTCCCCAAGTTATTAAATAACTTCTATTATCTTTATTTTGTGTAGTATCTCAATTGATATAATACCCCAAGTCATATAGTTAACTTAATTTGGAATTTTTTAAATGTAGACTTTATATTACCCATTGCAGAGGGGCTTTAAAAGGTTTTGACGGTGTGTCCTGTTTTGTAGTATTAAAAACTAAACTTTTCATTTCTAATAGAAGTTCAAATCAGTGCTTTTTCTTTAAAACATGTGAAAATTTCTTGATATGATGCTTAGAGCTATAAAAAGCATTTAAAGGCATGTTGGTAAGTCAGCAGCCCAATGATTCATTATCAGTTTCTCTCCCTTTGTTGTTGGTGCTATTGTTGTGTCATCTTGGGAAAGCAATTTAAATTCTTTGGGTCTCAGTTTTCCCATTTATAAAATAAGAATGAGCTAGATAACTTAAGTCTCCTTTGGTATTCCCATTCTTATTTGTCCTAAATTTACTTCTTCCCTGTCATGTCATAGTTATGTGATGATAGGTTATCACTTACATTACCCACCTCAATTGTGTATGTGTGTGTGTGCGCGTGTGCGTGTGTGTGTGTGTGTTTGTGGGATCATACAGTATGTAGCCTTTTCAGATTGGCTTCTTTCACTTGGTAATAAGCACTTAAGTTTCCTCCATGTCTGTTCATGACTTGATAGCTCATTTTGCTTACTGCTGAGCAATTGTCTCTTGTCTGGCTGTACCACAGCTTATCCATTCACCTACGAAGAAAATCTTTGTTGTTTCCAAGTTTTCACAGTTATGACTAAAGCTGCCAAAAACATTTGTGTGCAAGTGTTTGTGTGGACATAACTTTTCAACTCAGTTGAGTAAACCTTTAATATATTTTTCATCTCACAATCTTTAAAAATATCTAAAGTAAACTTAGAAAAGTAAGGAAATGGTAATTCTCAAAGCCTGAATCAATAAATATGCATAAGGAGGCCTTACATTGCAGGTGGGTTTGCAAAAAGTAGGTGCATTTTACAATTAAAGGATTGAGAGTTTCTTTCTAACATTTTGCCTTGGGGCACAGATTTGGATCTTAGTTGATGAACAACTAATAAACCTAAATGTCTTATTTCTTGAGTTTGAAAGAAAGATTGAAGAGATGATAATGTTAGCTCTACTATGTTGAGTTGAAAACGATACAGTGATACCTGCCCACTGGACTTTTACAGTGATAATAATTAAATTAATATAAAACAATAACAGTTTTGGACTGTATTTCAGCCACTGGCTGGAGGTGAAAGATGAGTGATCAGATGCCAGCCCCCTCTTCTCTTATTTATCATTTCATGTTTTTGCCCATCTGTCTCCCTTTTTTTTTTATAGAATGTAAGTAAAATAAGTTTCAGAAGTATAAAAATTAGAAACACAATGTGAATTCTAGGATCAGATTTTCATCACATCTAGTTTTTTTAAGTACTTGATTATTTTTAAATGGTTCATTTCTATTCATTTAGGAAATGTATTTCATATTAACTGTCTCATTGGAATATTTTTAACTTAACATTGTGTCTGTATCCTAGGGCTACATTTTTATCTTAGCCATGTTTCAAGAGAATCTATAAATGTATATATAAGAATTTGATGGTCCTTCAGTTGAGTATTGACATTTGGGAGAATTTAGTTTTTACTCCATACATTATCCTTTAAAAACATTGTATTTAATTGATCATGATTATTGATGTTTCAGTACTGTTGATACTTTTTTCAACACTCTTTGTAACTCACATTAACTTTTCAGAATCCTTAAAAGTCCTGGTTACCTATAGAAACATTTATTTCTAGAAAAACATCATTCAGAATTTTTATTCACTTTTAAATGAAAATCATTTTCATGTTCTAATAGACTTTAACAGAAAGATTTAAATGGTTTAGAATGGGTTGTTGGCTTGTCAATAAACCCCAAATTGACAGAGGTTATATAAAGGTTGTCAGTGTTCCCACAAAATTCCAGGTATTACTTATTTTACTTCCAAATTATGTAATGTACCTTTAGAAGGTAATATGTAAAGTGTGGATTATTACTGTGTATAAGACCACTGTTTTTCATGTTGACTAGATTATTCCAGAAATATTTTTTTCAAATATAGGCATCTTTGAAAAGACTAAACTTAAATTTAAAAAATAACTTATTTTTTTTGGTCATTTTAGCATTTCTCTGAGGTAAGGAGATTGGATATCTTCTGCCCAGTTTTATAGGTTAGAGTGATTTGTCCAAGGGTGCATCAAAGTAGGTTTGTAGAATGGAGATTAGAATGGATCTTCTGACTTAGTTTAATTTTTTTTTTCTGTTATGGCACCAATCTTCCACCATATTTTTACTGTAATCAGTGATAACATTTTGTTTCATTGTCTATCACCACCAAAAGAAGATAAATCTTAACTCATTAGTAAGCCTTCAGACTAACATGACCAGAAGACTTTACTTTGGGGAGTTTTGGGTAGGAATGCTAATATGCTTAATTTTTGATGATCTAATCTTAATGGGGAAGCAGGTATTTAGTTATAAATAAACTATCCATTGCTGATAACTTTTGTTTTTTTTTAGCCGGAGCAGTGAAGCAGTAGCACTGGATAGAAGTAAATGAGAGAAGCTAACAAGAGAGATTCAGGGCTAAAACATTAGGTTTCATTATATAGACCTGCTGTGCACTATTGCCTCCAATAAGGGATTCTTCTGTACTTTCTGTTACAGATGCTGAAAATTTCTTCTAAGGAGAAATATCCCTTATTTACTTTTGTAAATGGTCATTCCAGAGACTATGATTTTACATCTACTACAACCAATGAAGAAGACCTTTTCTCAGAGGATGAAAAGGAAAGATTAAAACGATTTAGTACAGAAGAGTTTGTCTTGCTTTAAAGACTAGCACATTTGTGCTTGATGAGAAGAAATCCTTTGAAGGAGGAAATACGAAGAGAAACAAGTCTACTTGAAACTGGTTTATTTTCACAAATATCTTAATTTTATATGTTCTTTAAAAAAAGAACATTTGAAAATATACAAGTTTTAAAGATATTTTTCTGAAAGAGAAATGACTTAGTGAATCTTGATTTCTAATAAATATCAAGTGATTCTGGCTGCATTCCTGTTTCCCTGAGATATACTAATGATAACTCTACCTTAACTGCAAGTCTTCCAGTCCTCAAATTCTTCTACTTGAGTCCACTATCCTCTTAAAGGTTTTGTGATGTTGGCCCTCAAATTGGGATCACCATATAGTTTCAAAAGCTCAAGTTTATACTAATGACCAGAAGACCAGAGAATGAATCTTCAACACTGCCTAAGCTGCTCAATATTAATGCAACCAAACCAAAGGATGCTTTTGGATATATCTTGATATATTAAATAGTAATTTTTAGCTGTGATATGAATCAATTATATAAGCAGAATTTTGAGTTAAGGTAATACTTAGCAATATGATTTTGTAATGGCTCCTCATTTTGCTTGCCATGGAGTCTTCTCTGAGGATTGAATATAAAGTATTGGTATTCCCCCCAAATTTAAAAATTATGTTATTAATAATAACCAATCAGACAGATAAAAGCAAAATTATATTTCCTGTCTCAAAAATGAAATTTTATGGAAACTCTACTCATTATGCAGTTTTTAAATCTAAAGATAAGTACCAAGAAAGATATCAATAGATACGCCTCTATGTGATTTTTGCTATTTGTATAAATCAGTGTAATGTGTTTAGAAGCTGAGGCCATCTATAAGGTGAATCTGCCTTAAGTGTATTAAAGGCAAATTTGTGATATAAAAGTATAAGAGTTATTATTGAACCAAGATTATAAAATAAGTACTTTAATAAAGATATAAGAACATAAAATGCCTTTGTTTTAGTTTTGATGGGATTATTTTAATCCTTTCATTTGAAAAATCATTATCTTAAATGAATTCTGCTTATTTATAATGAAGGCAAATAATATTATTTCTCTGAAAGCAAAATATTAACTTATTTTATGAAGCTTCCATGTTTCAATGTGGAAAGGTGACTTATAAAGACATAAAATTGTGTATCATTTAAAGCCATTGATTTTTTTTTTCCCCATCAGAAAGCCTATTTGTTAAGTTTAGAGTTGCATGCAAAACTGAAACAGGGTGGGCAGATTGCTTTGGTGTACCTGATGAGAGAAATCAGGTTTGGCATTTCTCAGTGAGGATGGTTTACTGAATTGAAAAAATAGTCAGAAATCTAAAATTTTCCTTTACCCTAGATAAAATCTGGACAAATTAAGGCCAGTACTGATTTTCCTAGAATGCCAAAGCAGTACAGGAACAAGAAGCCAGTAGTGTGCCTGATTTTATACACTGCAGTTCCCTCATCTAAATTATTGCAATTGGTATTCCTACACACCTGCAGTAGTGACAGGATTCTACAACAAAGGCATCAAATGCGGGTACCGTATCTTCAAGTGAATCAGACCTGATTGTAAGTGTTCTCTTACAAGAGCTATATACAAGCTTAGAATTACGGGATAGCATTTTGTTATTTTCTCAGCACATTTGAGGATCATTTTAAAGTAGGATTTTGGAATGAGACAAAAATTACATCTGGACAAACTTGAGGTGAGAGGAGGCAGAAACTTCCTTTACATTGAATTATATTGAAAATACTCAGAATATTGTACAGACAAGGCAACCCTTACAAGACAGTCATCCCCATGACTGAGAGTAAATGGCTTAGAATCAGAAATTATCAGAATAATAGGCACAGGAAAAGTATTCAGTAATATATATGAATGAATGCATGCATTCATGAAAATTGAGAGAGAGACTGATGAATTTATCTTGCCTGTTAATAATAAAAAATCAGCTTGAGCTGAGGACCAGCCGAAAGTTGTACTAATCTTTTATTGGAAAGGCAACAACAAAATTATATTGTTAGATTTAGAATAGAGGTTTCAGGCTTTGTTTTGAACACAGATTTCATTTCAAGTTCTGAAAGCCAGTAAACTCAGTCAGTAAAGCTACTGGATTATCATTTTCAGCCTGGAATGGAGGAAAGTAAAAAAGGACAAGAGTCTAAGATGGATGTTCTGTTAGAATTATGATAGAAGGGTCCTCCACGTGGACATCAATATTAAGGTACTAGATTTCACCATTAACATTTCAGAAGTGAATTTTTAAAATTTTTGATGTGACTTTTTGGTGGTGAAGATTTCTTTTCTCTCTTCTTCATAAGATTTGACACTTTGAATCCCCTTTTGTAGATGCGTTAACCACCAGCAGGCAATCTTGAGAGTCATCATTCGCTGAATGACTGAAAGAAAAGATCCTTTATAGTGTAAGTCTATCCAAAAGAATTTCCCTGAGGTATCCATTTTTCTGTTTTTACATTAAACCAACCCCATTAAATTAGTATTAGTAAGAAGACAACTAACTTCAGAGGATTAAAAACTTAGGTCACCTCTCTGTTCTGTTAACTTTAGGATTTAACACTGTCCAAGGGCAAACATACCTAAAAGTATGTATGTTAATTTCATCTAATTTTTAGAAGAATGGTGACAAAACAGCAAAAATGACTTATCGGTGTAATCTGTCCAGTTATAGGTCAGAAATCCTACTTTTTAGAGATCTCTAGTTGGTTTCTATTATTCCACATCAGAAAGCTCTGCATTTCTGGTCAAATCGTACTAATCAAGCCTTTTTTTCTTTTTCTTCTTTTTCCCTGCTAATTTCTTTGCTATGAGGAGAAAGTTTTATTTTCATGGTTTATCACAGGTCACTTTCAGTAGCTTGCATTGTACATCTCAGGCTTAACTATATTTTCATTCACAACCATAAAAACACTATAAAAGATTTTCCAAAAACAGGACACGATAGGAAGAACAGATAATGAAAAAACATTTTGAAAATATTAAATCACTATATGAATTTCTATTGAAACAGACATAAGATAAGGAGGAGACTGAGAATTTAAAAGAATGGTGAACTCGTAGCAAGATATCCAGAATATATTGATAGAGGCAATTTCTTCAAAAGGATAATGGATTATTATTTTCTATAAAAGGAAGAGCAGATGTCTTTCAAAAAATTTTAAGAGAATAAATACTTAGCCTGTGATACTTATTATAGCCTCAGTATTGTCAATCAACCACAATTTAATAGTACTATATTCACTTGAGCATTTAGACTGAATATCTTGAGATGCTGAATTGAAAAGGTGAAACTTCAGACCAGGAAAAATTGGAAACATCCTATTGATTCTAAAATATAAATTTTACATCATTTTATAGTTTGAATCTTAAGTCAGTTTAGAAATCTTAAGCATTTTTGTGTGGTTTTCATGGTTATATAAAGGCTTTCTCCTTGCCTATAAACTTTGGAAAATATTATATTTAGAGTCAGTATTGCAGACACATTTTTGAATTAGCATTTTACTCTTTCTTTTTTACAGTCCTCCTCAACATTATTGGTGGCAAGCAATGGTCTGAAACATTCACAACTACAGTTATAAAATTTCACTTATTCTCTCACAATAAGAAAAATATGCTAAGAGTGGAGAATACATGTTTATATTAGGTAGAAAACTTACTGTGCTATCCTCTAACCAATTCCTCCAGAAATTTAGAAACTCAGTCTTTCTCTGTTTTAAGTCAATAGTCCAGATACTGGTGTCATTTAAGAATGAATCATTTAAAAAAATCTAGAGAGAATTATCTTCGATTTAAGGTATTGAAAATTAAATTAATAAGCATAAATATAATATATATTTATATTTGATACTAAGATAATATAAATTAATAAAAACTGGGAATTCATGGGTTTCAAAGGAAGTTATTTTATAAGCAGGAAAGGTAAACAAAGGAAAGTTAGAAGTCCAATAGATGTCTGGTAACAAAAGCATGAGAGAATTATTGACAGCAAGGCTTGAGTGTGTCTAGGTAAATCCACCATAGCAAACTGACACAGATAAAAAGCATGAATTAACAGGGCTTGGAGGCTGAGATCATTTAAAATTTGATGTAAGAACTGGAAGACAGTACTGACTGATTCCGAAAGGTGGATATGTGGCTGCCATGTTGCACAACTCCAGGGGCACTGTTTTCAGTGTAATGTGAATGGCCCTCCCTGGAGTTGTGCATGTGGCGTCCCTGTAGCTGGTAGTTACATACTACTTGCTATTTACTCAGCCCTGTTCTGATCAATTCAGTTGTATTAAATTATAGCTAATGAATTTAAGATGGGGGATTAGATCTGGGATTAAGGAGACAACAGGAGTCCTGTAATGGAACAGGTCAGGAGAGTCCATGTTTAGGAATCTAGTTGTTATCAGAATATTAATGGAAAGATATATGTATCTATGTATTTCCAAAATACTTTAGATGGGTACCATAGAAAAAGAATGCAACCCACAGTTCTGCTGCCTTAACATATTATTTCTGCTTGTGTTTATTTTCATATTAGCCTTTAAGCATGTTTAATAGGTTGAATTCTGATTCTTATTTTTAAAATTTAACTGTTCTATTTGGTGGAGAGTGCCACCACTTACAGCCTTTCAAATTGTGATTTGTATAATGACATTGTCTTAAGCCTCTGACTTACATGGTAGTCTTTCCTGTCTTGTGACTGGTTCCTAAACCTGACCCACTGTGCTTGGCCAGTTCCGTCCAGCCGTGTCTAGAGAGAGGGACCTAGAGAGGGAGAGACACTTATTTTTGTGCATAATATGTTCCTGTAAACACTTAAAACAGTTGAATGTGAAGGAACTGAGCCATAGATGCTTTCAAACAATATTTTAAGGAAAGTTCTGTCCCAGAGAGTATAAAATATTATGGAAATATTAAAACCTTGTAAAAGTATTTTACTCATATAGACTTGGCATGATCTTGTAGTTCCAGCATTTCATGAATGCTGTTTTTTTTTAATTGAAGTATAGTTGATTTACAATGTGTGTCTCTGGTGTACAGGAAAATGATTCAGTTATACATATATATACATATTCTTTTACATTATGATTTATTATAAGATATTGAATATAGTTCCCTGTGCTATACAGTAGGACCTTGTTGTTTTATGTATTTTATACATTGTAGTTTGTATATGCTAATCCCAAACTCCTAATTTATCCCTCCCCCACATCCTTTTCCCTTGGGTAACCGTAAGTTTGTTTTCTATGTCTATGAGTCTGTTTCTGTTTCATAAATAAATTCATTTGTGTTGTATTTTAGATTCCACGTATAAGCGATAACATATGGTATTTGTCTTTCTGACTTACTTTACTTAGTATGATCATCTCAAAGTCCATCCATGTTGCTGCAAATGGCATTATTTCATTCTTTTTTATGGCAGAGTAGTAGTCCATTGTGTGTGTGTCTCTCTACCTCTCTCTGTGTGTATATATACACACACCACAACTTTTTTATCCATTCATATAAGTGTTCTTTATTTTTGTTCTTTTATAGTCAAGCACAGTTGATTGACTTAAAGGTGCAATGAGCATTTCATGAGGTTTATTGTTTCTGTCTTTATATTAATTATTTTAAATTTTGAGACCTACGTTTCTTACCACGAGTTTCAGCACTTTCATTTTTCTGTTTCCCTATCATGTTTACAACATAAGAGGAAATGGAATATAAAATCCAATATTATGTAAGCTGGCACACAAAGATTGCACAATTAGCTGGCATGCAGCATCACTCAGAGCATGTAGTGCTTTGTCAGCTGATGTATATTTTTGTATATGGTGTGAGATAGGAGTCCAGGTTTCTTCTTTTGCATGTGGATATCCAGTTGTCTCAGCACCATTTGTTGAAAAGACTATTCTTTTCCCATTGAATGGTCTTGGCATTCCTGTTGAAAATTAACCATAAATGTAAGAGTTTATTTCTGGACTTTGAATTCTGTTCCATTTGTCTATATGTCTATCCTTATGCAAGTACCATACTATCTTGATTACTATAACTTTGTAGTAAATTTTGCAGCTGGGAAGTGTGAGTGCTCTAACTCTGTTCTTTTTCAAGATAATTTTGGCAGTTTTGAATACTTTGTCTTTTCATGTGAATTTCAGCTTGTCAGTTTCTGCAAATTTTTTTTTCACTTTTTATTTTCAAAACATAAAGTGTTACTGAATTTTCACATAGCATGAAATTGGCCCCAAACACCAAAGATACTTGTCTGGAAAGGAATAAAACATGCGAAACATGGGTCTTATAGGTATGATCATATTGTATATGAATATCATATTACAGTAGATTATATTATACCACAGCATCAGCCAGAACAACTGCTTCAAAAGTAATACTTAACGTATTCACTTAATACTGCTAGTTTGGAAAAAATTATGGATCTTTATATTTAGGGAAAAACAGTTATTTAATTTCTCTGTCAAGATCCAATGTTAGACAGTGGAGATAGCATTAATGAACTGGTTAAACTGTAGAGTCAGACTGGCTCTGCTTATATTGTGACTTTAGCACTTACTAGCTACATGGCCTTGAGCAAGTTACTTAATCTCATCTGTATAATATGGATAATAGTAACTATCACATTGGGCTATTGTGAGGATTAAGTGAGGAAATATGCAAAAACATGTAGAAAAATGCCTGGCACATGGTGAGTATTCAATAAATGTTAGCCTTTAAAACTGTTGTCAAGATTTCATTCATTTCTGTCTTAAGATTTAAAAAAGCTTTTTAAGAGTATGCTTTGTTTTTTGATCTGGCACTGAAGAAAAAAAAAAATCAAAACTTAAAAACTTCTTAATTCCATTCCCCAACACTGAGTGTCTGTAAGGCTCTATAGAATACATTGAGATTAAAAAAAAAAAAAAAATGAAACTCTGTCAGGAAGCTTAGAAAATACACCAAAAAAACTGTCACACTTCTTAGGAGAAGAGAAGACTTAACAGAAATTCTGTAAAATAAAATTATATTAAAGAGAGCTCACATTTGGTTATAGGAATTAGGCATGTCTTCATGGAAGAGGTGGCATTTGAGATGAATCCTAAAAGTCTGATATGACTATACATACACACACACACACACACACAAACACACACACACAAGGTATTGGGCTAATAAGGAAACAACACAAAGACCCAGAGACAGGATCCACTGACATGTTTTCTAAATGCAAGTGGGGTTGAGGCGGAGGACTATCCCCACAGGGCACATTTGAAGTGTCTGTGGCTGGCTTGGGTTGTTCTGCTGACCAGGGAGCACTGGTGGCATTTAGTAAGGGGATGATTATTGATAATAAACATCCTGCAATAATGCGGATAGAAGAATAAGTGATAAGAATGAAATGTATGTTGAAGCTATATTACTCAGAGCCTTGAGGCTCAGGCTGAAATTTATACTTAAGTAGGTAGATGCCTGGGAGAGAGCTACAGGAGGAAGAATGCTATGAAGGAAGAACAAAGGGTATAGAAGTTGGAAGAACTTTAAAGCATGAAGATTTAAAATTGGAAGATGATTTCTCAAGCCCTACTCTTAGAGTTTTCCCTCCATATAATTCTGTGGGGTCTGTGGATGAACTCAGGGAGTTTAGATGGGGCTGAGGAGCAGGAGATGATTTAATGCAGAGGTTCTTAATTGATGAGCCCATGAGTAGAATTCAAGGGTTCATGAACTTGGATGTGAAAAAAATTACATCTTTATTTTCACTAACATCTAACTAAAACTTGGTATTTCCCTCCACTAAGAATGTTGGCAACAAAGTTTAGTAGTATCAGCAGTACCTAGGACTTAGTCACTAATAGAAATCATAAATTCTTTCATATCATAGTTGATGCAGTTATCTTGAAATATTTACACTGCCTTGAAATTATGGTAGGATTTATCAGCATGTTGAAGAAGCAGATACATGACTATATATAACATTTAAAAATATTTTAATAACGATTCCCTTTATAACCATGTGCATTTCACTTACATTTAAAAAATGTTCTATTGAGAATGGATCCATTGACTTTACCAGACTACCAAAGGATTTAAAGTGAGGAAATGGGAGAAACAGAATGATAGAAGGTTGTGAGAATGATAGGCAAGGCACACATTCAGGCTGAAATCTGGAGTTGGAGCATCTTGAGCCCTGAAGTGGATGGTATGTGTGTCTGGAGTAGCAGGTGTGAAATGATGATAGAGCCAGCACCTGGAAGTGGGAATGCAGCGCCCCCGACACCACCCACAATCAGAGGGACGTAAGTGGAAGGAAGAGTCTCTGCTGGTTGAGTTTCAGTGGGAATTAGTTATCATCAGGAAAAAGAAAAGTTTGAGTCAATGTGACGAGATCAAGGATTAATGATTGCAGTGATAATAACAATGGCAACCACTGCCATTTCTTGGGTACTTACTAAGTATTTTACAAAAACGTATTATTTGGTTTGATCTACACCCAAATCCGGGGAAATTAGTTATTTTTATGATCTCCATTTTACAGATGAGGAAACTGAGGCTTCAGGTACGATAACTTGTGAAGTTAGCACAGTTGCTAATTTGCAGATCTGGGGTTTAAACCTCTCCTGATTCCAAAGCCTGTTTGAGTTTTCCCTTGAAAGATCGTGATCTCGAGGTTCCAAAGAACCAAGAGGTAGGAGCTGGTGAAAATGGCACACAGAGTGGAGGTCGGCTAAGCTGGGGGGCTGAAAGCAGGGAAAATTGTGGAAAGGAAGCCTTTGACCTAATGTAGCCAGAATTTAGAGAAATGGGATTAAAGACAGGCCGTTGGAAGAAGTTGGAGAAGAGACAAGACGGCACTTGACAGGTTTGCTTCTATTTTACTGGCATCGAGAATCAGGTTCCCATTGTTTCTGAAGCTGTTAAATAGACGGGGAGTTTATGTAAGATGCTCCTTTCCTCTTTTCCCTTTGCATAGTACATCCTGCTCACCCTGAGGTGAAGGGTCTGCTCTTAGTAGCCTTATGAGGCGACGATTTGAGCCTTCTCTTCTCTGCCTGGCCTTCAGACCCCAATTTTCCAGAGACCACAATTGAGAAAGACCTTTTGTTACTGTACAATAGGGAGAAAACTCCCAGTGGAAGAAAACAGACTGAGGACTTTGCAAAATATAGCAAGTTCATGTCTGCTAATATGTTAAGTTATTTGGCCTCCCTAGTTTAAGTAGTGATTTGTTGTTTTCATGCTAATACAAATTCTTGTATTAATAGGAGCATGGCCCTGGGTTTCTTCATCCGCCTGGGAAAAAATTACTTGTTTGATGGTAAACAAAGAACAGAAGAATTGATTCACTGTCCTCATTTTTAAAAAAGATGGTATGAAGCAATAGTGGAATAATTTTAATTGTAACCCTCTAACACTTGCAATCAGTAAGATCATTTGTGTTCTGTTTTTAGGAAATGGAGTATTAACGAGTACATAGTGCATTAGAAATGCAAAACATGACCGCATGTTCTCAGGATTTTGTCAGTGTTACATGAAAGAGCACTTGTACTGGGATGCTCAGCTCTGAGGGTTTTCTCTGTTCAGCGTGTATTTACAGAGATGTATGAATATTTGATTAATGAGTCATGGTCTCTGGAGAAATTTAATAACTGTATTGCTGTACAAAGCCAGGCCCTTAACTGTTAACACAGCTGCCAATAGTGTCATTGACACGGCAACCCTTTCTGAATCTAATATATTCTGCGGAGTAAATTCCTTGGTCAAAAAAAGATCTGTGAGAGACATTATTCAGTTATCTGTTTTGAACTTTACTCAATTTACAGGCTCTGATTTGTAAAGATTTTTCCAGTGAAAGCAAGCAGTGATATGGAAACTTAAAAATGATCTATTTTAAATGATTACTTTCCTCAGAAATTAGTTGAAGAATCATTGATAAATAAAATGCAGTTGATTATTCTCTTCAAGATTATCTATTAGGGATTCAGTAATAATTTTGTCTTGCTGATCATATAAGAAATATCCTCAAGAAGTTAAAATATGAGATATATTTCTGATTTAGATATAGATCTCATATCTATTTGAATGCCATAATCTAAATTCATTATTAAACATAATTTAATGCTTTCTCAGGAATTATGGAAGGCTAATTTATCCTTCTTCATCTATTTTTTTTGTTTTTAATATCTATGGAGAAATCAATTCTAACTTTCAAAGTTAGGTGGGTATTTTAATATTGTTACCTCATTTAACTACTTGGGTAACATGGAGAAGTGTCAAAAAAAGAAAAATTTAGTGCAGAAGCTTTTGCTGGAAGCTGTAACTGCAGGTTAGAATTATCCATGCTATGCAGAATTTCCTGCAACACTTCTCCTTAGGGCCACAATGCATTACAGCAGACGTATAATGAAGCTGCTATAAAATCTCTGGTAATTAAGGGGGATTTGACAGTAATTGCAACAGTGAATCAACTTAATTATTACCTGCTTCAAAGAGAGCTAACCTGATGTTATAATCTAACCTTTTCTACTTTTAAAATGGGAGATTAAACAAGTATATGTAGCATTTAAGAATTAAATCTGTTGAGATAGAATCCTATTAATATATTTGTAATATACATTTTATGCACACATACACATCAACTTCTCAAGAAGAACTAACATTAGCCTCTCCGTGATCCTCTGAAGTTATCTGGTTATGCTCTAGAAATTGAACCAAACTCACGTCTCAGATTCAAGTCAGCTTCTCCTCAAGCCACAGATAGACCTTGATTGTGGTTTATCTGACTTCTACAACATAAAGAAGGATGCTTTCGTAATATTAGCATGTAAAGAAACACCATGATTGTTATTTTTGCATTTAGGTAGACTAGCTCTTAAAATCTTCAAATCTCATCAAGAGCTGCAAGCAAGCTGATATGAAAGTGAAGATCTGGAATCATCTGAGAGCTCTTACACAACTTCGTATAGTCAGCCCTGGGTACAAAGAATAAGACGTGCACGTTTCAGCCCGCATTCTGCGTGTGCTAATGCTTTTTATAAACTATCTCCTCCCGTTTCCTGTTGCTCACTGTCTTCTTTCCCACAGGAGCTGGGATGGAGAAAGAGGAAGGTAGTCAGGGTAATTTTGACGAGTTCGTGTCACATACCATGTACTATCAAGGACTTAGAACGATTAATACCAGGTTCCATGTCCAGGGCTTGGCCCCCTTACTGGCAGTCTCCTCTCTGCTGCTTTTAAGTCTTTTATTTTCACTGGCTTTAGCTTTACCACATTAATTCTCTGTAATTAGAGGAAGATTGGACTGCAGTGGTTTTGTTTTGGAGTGTGAAGCCCTTTGTATGGTTCCGTGTTTGCCACATGTAGAGACCCAATGAACTAACTGATTTAGCAGGAGATGACTGACTGGGCATAGATTTGGTGTAGTTTGGGAGGGAACAATCTCATCCTCAACCACTGTCTGCCACACTAAAAGCAGGTTTATATGAAAAGGAGCCAAAACTGATTATCCATCTGGGGCAGCAGGACCCCTGGGCAGGTTCTGATCATCGATCGTTACAAGGTTTCTTCCGGTATGTTGCAAAGCCTGGCGTCCCTGAAGGAAGATGAGAACATGTGTTTACCTTGTTTTCTAATGTTGCTTCCTACCACTGAGCAGATTCTTTCCCAATATAGAAAGCAAAGAAGTCTGGTCAACATGAATGACAGTTAGGAAAGTTAAGCAATGTGAGCTCCAATCCTGGGGTGAATCATCTGGAACCTGTTTTTGTCTTGTTCTTCTACCAGACTGAATCACACCTACTCCACAGGGATCCCCTAAAACCCAATCCACTTGTTTTTGGTAAAAAAAACTCTTTACCAGAGCAGAAACTCACCAATGTAGTGGTCCTTGTAAAGGCAGCACAACTTCCAAAGGTGCCTACTTTGTGATCAGGGATCCTCCATTCCACGTGAGCCATGGTTGTCTTTAGTTCATGCTCATAACTTTTAATTTACCAAGGACCAGTGACCTATGCAGGGTTTATCCCTCTGATTTTTGTCTTTCAGATGCTTGATTCCTCGTCATGAGCAGAGGAGGTTAAAAGATGTGAAACTCAAACTAAATGATTTCTACTTGATGAACAATGTAACAAAGCCATGGAAGGAAGTTGGAACTGTTGGCCAGAGAAAAAAATAATCTTTCCCTTACACAACTTGTCTATGTACTTGAGACAGAAAGGTGAACAAAACAGGCAAGCTTTCTGCTCTCATGGAGCTCACACTGAATTGTAACTTTTATTCACTAAGTGCTTACTATTCTAGGCACTGTGTATGCATTATCTCGTTTTTATGCCATAGGCAGAAATCTGTGCTGTATATGGAAGAAACTTGAGACTCAGATTAATCAGATTGCCCAAGGCTACCCAGCTGGTAAGTGATTCATTCAGGATTCTGCCCCAGATCTATTTGATTCCATAAATGGTTGAAACTGCTAAATTTGGGGATTGTATGTGGAATTAACAAACCATATTGTTCTTTTCCTAGATATTATAAGTGAAAACTAACTTTGCCATATTTACCATACTGGATATTTATCATATTTTACTATAATAATGCCATGAGGTAGAGAGCTCTAAGTTTTTATTTCTGCTTGTTAGTTTTGAATTAAATGTATATGACACATTAATATCCTGTTTCTGACAAAACCCAGAAGGTAGCAAGATTTCATGAAGACCCCCTGAACTATATCAGACGTAACATAAGAACCAGTAAGTTTTGAAACTGTTACTGTCCAGGCTAAAGCTAGTACCCTATCTCAGTTCCTCTCAGATCTTTCCCACAAGCAAAACATGTACTAACTTCCTATGAACTTTATGAAGAATGGGCATCCATTTAGAGACCTGCATGGTAAAGACAAATTGTCATACTTCTTTGTCCTTATAGAATGATGGAGTGAAAAAAATTAGGGTTATGCTTTCTGAGAGAAAGTTAATTATACAATCACCTCAATTATTCAGGGGTAGAATATTAGATTAAGGATATATTCATTCCTGCCTTGGGCAGTAGAGAAGGACTTTTTCGTTGACACTAACATGATTGCAATAAGGCATTACGCTGGTATCACCTGAAAAATGACATATATCTCTGAAAGGTGGCCAAGTTTTAAGGGACCTTAAAGATTATCTAGTCCATTGTCTTCTTTTTACAGATGAGGAAACTGAGGCCCCAAAAGGTAAAATTACTTGCCCAAGTTACACAGCTCCCTAAGACACAGCTGTGATTGTTTCTTCAGCTGAGAAAAAATTCATTTTAACGAGTTAATGTTTGGCAACTATACTATAAATAGCAGAACATACACTGATGTCATTTTCCCAAGCAAATTGGGTCCTTCAGTTGACTTTCAAGACCAGAGTCCTGACAAGGGATACAGTTCTTTCCTTTGGTGTTTAATTTGAGCATTGATGTAGACTTGGGATAGTGAGTGAAACCATAAAGAGAGAAAATAGAAAACTAACAGCAGAGGGAATGAGTCTGCCCTCCTTTTAAAAAAGAATTCAACCCATCCCTCCCAATTCGTATCTCGGCTTTTTGTTTTGTTGTTATGGAATCAGTTCTGCAAGAGGCATAGGAAAACAGGTGATGACTGCCAGTTGGCATAACTTCAAAAGGAGGATTAGATATGAGAAGAAAAAGAATGGAACTTTTTATTACAGAATCTGTTCTGGTTATCTACTGACACGTAACCTATCACCCGACAATGCCATGGCTTCCCTATGAAGGATTTGTTATTCCTGATGATTCTGTGGGTTGGCTGAGCTCAGCTGCAAGGTTCTTCTGTTCCTCTTGGTCAAGCTGCAGTCAGTCATGCAGTTGCTTTCAGCTGGGAATCTGTCTTGGAACATCCAAGACGGTCTCTTATCTTCCAAGACCACTCTCCAGGTAACTCTTTATCACTCGGTAGTCTAGCCTGGATTTTTTTAGGCCAAGGCAGCTGCCTCCTAAGAGAGTGCAAAAGCAGTAGCTTCCAGACCTTCTCAAGGCCTGTGCAGTGATCTTGCCCAGTGTTACTTCTGCTAAATTCTGTTGAGCAAAAGCAACTCAAAAGGCCAGCCCAGATTCACGGGCAGAGGAAATAGACTCCATTTACTGATGAGAGAATGGCAAATAATTTTGTGGCCATCTTTAATCCACTGTAATTTCAGTTTTTTAGAATCTCAATTTTTGTTTCTCAACCAGTCTTACACCTTAACTTTCTTACCATTTTAATGTCCATATCAAATATTCAAGAAATGCCAGTATTTCCTTAGCCCATGCAATAACCTATATCTTTCCTCAGTTTCCCCCAAAGACAAAGAAATTCACACATAACTCAGGAAAATGCTACGAGTAGGACTTTGTGAAATCCTAGATTTCAGAGATTACAGAAAGATCCCTAATTATCCAAATGGGAGCGGAGGTGAATTTTCCAGCCCCTTCTATTCTCTAGGTGGTATAAAAACAAGGCCTCAAGTCCCAGGATATTTAAGTTGTGGAATGAAAAGAAATGTGAGCATGTGAGAGTGAGCCAGGGAGAGGATTTTGGCTGGGAATTTAGGTGTGTAATTTGGTTCAGCAAGAAGACCCAATCCATTTTCCCTTTGGCTGCTGAATTCTCATTTCTCTAATAGAGTCTGAATTTAGAGAGCATCTTCTCTGACCAGGTACTCCTCTGCCAGAACAACGAGAAGTGCCAAACCTCCTCAGTAGCGATGGCCAACTTGACATGGAGACATCGTAAAAATCGGAATGAGGGATCAGCTTTGATTTCCCTAAACTTTATTTATTTACTTTTTAGTACTTACAAAGGTGCTACACACAAAAGCTCAGGTCGGTTTTTCTGCTGAAAATGCAATGCCTGCACAGCCAGCCGGGCCCTCTTACTGAAGCAGGTAGACAATGGTAGGAGTGGGCGTTCTGGAGTGGGTTTCACTGTAAAGAGAGCAATATGATTTTGAGTCCCCTTTTCCCTGAAGGCACCAGCAGAATCACCAGGAGGCAGCCTCTTCTCCCTCAAATGAGATACAGCAGTTTATCATGTCAGACTACGCCACGGAGGGTTAAGGCTATGGGGCTTCTGGCTGTCAGGAGGAGGATTTCATACTGGGGCCCCTCGGGTCATATGGAGGAAGCCTAAAAAGTTCATTCTCCTTCTCCCGTTGTCTAGAATCTTGTCTCCTTTTCCCGCCCCAGTGTCCTCTTGACCAACCTTATATTCCAAATCCAAGTCCTGTGTGTGTGTGTTATACGAGTGCTGTCAGATTTCCCTCTCATCCATTAAGAGAAGGCTCCCAATTGTATCTGAATCAATTCAGTAAAAAGAAATATAAAGGAATGGGTTTTTATCTTAATTTATACATTTTCATAGGCTCCCACAAACTTAGGAAACTCTCTCTTAACATTTGGAACAATTCTGTGAAAAGAATTTGAAATTATTTCTGCCTAATAGAGATGTATTCTATGGAGGCAGAATCATGAGGGGAAAATATACATATGTAACTCTTTGGCAGAGCTGCTGTATTAAAATTCTGTTCACAGCTCCTATTAGAGTTCCTCACCACCTATTTCAGATTTTGCTCATAGTAATCGTTTCACGGTAAAACTCTTTTGTGTCTATTTTCCGAATTGCTATGTTGTCTATAAATATTTAGTGATAATTCATGATTGGGTTGTATTTACCCCCGTAGTTATGTATTACAAATGAAATGACAGCATCTGCTGAAATTAAAAGTGGCCACATTTTCACTGGAGCTTAATTAAATGCCAAAATTTATCTACATTAACAACAAAGTAGTGAAATTTATTGATCAATTCACATGATATAAGTTGACAAATGGCTTAAGCAATTTCCATAATTTTCTACATGTGTTAAAATTTGTAATGAAAAAGAACACTATATTAACATTAAATGAGAAATGAAAGGGAGGTTTTGTACTGGGGCCAGTGCCCTGGAGCAGTGTACTTTGTTTTCCAGGCCTTGTCCAGGCTTGCTGTTTGAGCTGTGTACAGATGGGTCTCTGACAGTCCTACAGCTGTTCTCCTAATTGTCCATTAAGTGTTCTATTGATTCTCTGATTCAAAGTACATGTCTTTCAGCTCGAGCTATCGTGTGAAGTGGCAGACACATTCCTTGTAGAATGACAGAGCTGCTTGAAACCTAAAAATGTGGTCTGCCAGTTTCAATTGACCATCCTTCTTTCAAAGGAGAAGGCTTGCTTAAAGGCGCTTTGTAATAGCTGGTTAGGTTTTATTTTCTAAACTTTTAGCATCAATCAATTAAAGCAGCAGCAGCAGCAGCACGAAGAGTTTTAATTCCTGGTTAAGCATGTACAGATTGCACCTGGCTGATTCAGGGTAGGGCGAGGGAATCGGTATTGGTAACGGAAGGTCAACCTTCTTTAGCTGTATGCAGATTTTTTCCCCTATGCACCTGACATGCGCAAAGTCATTTTCATTTGACTTGCAAGTTCACTTTTAGCATTTTTTAAAAAATTGAGATCATCTGCAATTCCAGATTATGCCAGTCAGAAGCCTGTTTAAAATCATCTTTCTTTAATCTGGAAAGTGAAAGATAAGATGCATATCTGTTGCGAGGACCATAAATCTTCAGAGAAACAAATAACCATAGATAAAACTGTAAAAGTTATTTAGTTCTCCACGGGAAGAGGTTTATTAATCTAAAATTTCCAGTCCACTGTGTCATGATTTGGTTAGCACTCTGTATCTCATTTTGTGCAATTGTACCCTAAGCAAAGAGCTGATCGCTTCAGAGTTTGAACTTTATCAGTTGTGCAGTTCAGTTGTAATCTTAGTGCGAGGAATATAACAAAAAAAGTCCAAAACTATGATTTAGATCCCCCCCAATACCATTTGCTTTCTTTCCTTAATGAGGTGATGCATCCTAATGTTCTTACCATTTTGGTTTAGCTCTTAATTAGTTTGTAATATAATATTTCCATAGAAAACAGTCTTATTATCTAGTAGTCTTTCAGCTATAAATGAAATGAACAAATAACGCTTGTGGCCTCCTGTGAATCAATTTAATTAGGAGCTACCCCAATGGCCCTAATCACAGTTGAGGTTCTTTAGCGTGATTTTAGCTATTAAATAAGTTTTGATAGTCATCTAGGTTTTCAAAGGGAAAAAAGACTGTCAAGCACACATTTAAACATGTTTAATGTGTTAAATATACATATTTAAATGTGTAAAAATGAAAAATAGTATAGAAATCACTTTAAGGGAATGATTAATTAAAAACTGCTCTCTTTCCCACAATTAGCTGCTCATTCTTTTTTTTTTTTTTTTTTTTGGCCTCCTTTGTATCTTCTCACAAGAGCCCCTTTTTGAAGAATACTCCTTTCTTTTTCCCTCTCACTATTGTTGGGTAAATGAGCATGGCCACGACACTAGGGTTCCTTTTGTCAAAAGCAAGTGATTTGTGTCCTGACTCTCTGTCTGAAGTATGACTCTCTTTGCTCTGACCCTCCCAGTCTATGAGCCTCCATGCTGGACGGTCCCAAGTAGGAGGTGAGTGACCTAAGGTAAGAGTCCTGAAATGGGGAAACAGAATTTATGTACTTAAAGTTTTTTTCTAGTGTAATATATTTGGGATTTGGAAGCATTAGGGGTTGTATAATCTATTTGCTCTTAAAAACATTTGTTTTGAAATTACATAAATTATATGAATGAACAAAGTATAAGGTACATATTACAGAATCTAATCTGAATTTAGGGATTTATATTTTTTCAGAATATGGAAACTTCAAGCAAAATGTCCTCTTACCAAGGGATGATAAATCCTCCCTATCTGCTTTTTCTTGGGAAACAAGAGAAAAATCTATTTCTAACATAGTCATATAGCATATATTGATACCTGCAAAACATTATGTGAATCTAGTTAGACACCAGCACTTTCCATTACACCGTTAGCCAGTTTTTAAAAAAGATTTTTAGAAGCTTTCAACTGTAGACTTTTGTCTTGTTGAATGAACTTCAGCTACACTAAATTTTAAGTAAATTTGTGATGACTGAGCAATATACATTGGCTGAGCTAGAATCCAATAACCCACAGGACAAATTAATTTTCAACAAAAAGGGCAGAAACCTCAAGTGCCATGAGTATATGGAGTCTCATTCTATCTCTCTGGAGCCATTTTTGCAAATCACTACAGCTATTCATAATCTAAATCAGTCTCCTTTAGCAGCAGAAAGATCTTTTTTCATGACAAAACAGAAGATGACATTCATTAGTGCCTAACTTGCATAAGCTACCTTAAATTTATTGGTGCTCTTCTACTTATCTGAGTGAGAATTCCTTTGTCTACAGCTATAGGAAAATTCCAGTTGTACTACTTAAAAATATAAATTGTCACTTTTATCAGAACTTTTGGCAGTTTACTTTATTTTAGAAGTAAAACTGGTGGTTAAGGTTTAAGACTTCCAATGGGCGTTGTTTCAATCATATTTAATAGGTGCTGAGGATAGTAATAGGATTATGTATCAGCGTCTCTGCTGCAAAAAAAAAAAAAAAAAAATCCACATTTTCATCCGTGTACTGCTGGGGAGGTTTGTGGGGGAACCAGCCTTTGTGGTGGTGGATATGGCTAAATGCATCATATTTCCTGCCAACCATGGACAGACTTAACACCACCCAGTCTGTTTGCTCATCCCATTCAAGGGCTAGATGTGGTTTTTAAAAGGGAGCAGAATGCTTGTAAGATATTATTTTGAAAAGCTCCATCAGCTCTTCTAAGCCTTTTTACCTAAATAAAGAGCCCAGTCAATGGGAAACTTAGTCTTATGTTCACAATCTTCTGATTAGAGCCCTTCTTTTGCTGCTCAAATTTTCTGTCTGGTTTATAAGAACCAACCAGGCTTGGCTTTGTCTGGAAAACTTAAGTTGTAGGTACATCATTAAGACCATTTTTTTTTTGTTTGTGTTTTGTTCCATCTTGCCCCCATCCATGCTTGTTAAAAATAAATATGGAAAAAAGTGAGTATACTTAAATTTTGCAGTGATAGTTTTTGTTTGGTTTGGTTTTGTTTTCCTCTGACAATCAGGTGCTTGGCCTGGTGAGACAGTGAGGAGAATTACCCAGCAAGAATTATTTTGGCAGGGCAAAATGGCATGTGGGTGCATCTACATAGAGCCGAAGAATGTGGGTATGGCCTTGATCGAACCTGACTTGACTATGGTAGGTTTATGGTAGGTATAAGATAGCCAGATCCTAAAGCTTCTTTTTTTCTGGGTCTACATAGCATCTCTAGTGCCTGGATTCACATTTCTATCTGTTGCTAGTCATCCTTTATCATAGATGGTGACAATGAGGCAAGACTTGAATATGACTTGGAAAGAAAGGAAAATCGAATAATGCCACTAGTGGTGTGCCCCACAAATTGTAAGATGTCTTATACTTAAAGAAAAAAAATTTTAAAAAATGGAGGTACTGGGCATTGAACCCAGGACCTCACACATGCTATGCATATGTTCTACCTCTGAGCTGTACCCTCCCCATACCTAAACATCTCATACTTTGATTACAACAAAAATAACGTTATTTTAACTGTGGGAATTGAGGGAAATTTGAGATTTAAGGGAGACGAGAAAAGGACTTTCTAGTTACATATTTGCCTGGGGATTTCAGAGGCTGATCAGCATAACCTCAGATGTAACTAGCTTGACAAAGACTGCCACGTGGTCAAAACACTCTATCCAAGTTAGCGAGTCAGCATGGGGAATGAAAGTTAAAGTGACCACCCACAATTACATCAAATATAAAGTTGGTTATACATGTTTCATTACTTCCAAAAATGTAGATGCAATAAATTCATGAGGGAAGAATGAGTTTGGCCACTAGGTCTAATAAACAGGGCAAATGCCAGGACAGGATAACCTGAGGAATGAATTTGCTGAGTGAGGTCTTGGAAGTTTAAATTGTGATTGACTCCTGGAGGTTTTTCTCAACCAGGGTCGGATCACTAACTAGGTAGTGCTCCCTCAAAAGGTAGAGTTGATTTTAAAAGTTAAATAAAACACTCAGTTAACATTTCCTTTCCCCAGAATTATTCAAAGATATCCCTGAGTAGTGGGCTCTGATCCTTGCTAATGCTTTCTTCAGGTTTGGTCTCCATCTAATTGGCTCCAGAAGGTAGTCTATCTCATTTTAATAAAGAGTAGCTCTTTACTATCCAAAAATACAGTCTTATTAGTTTACACACCTGAGCCACTGAGGGTGTGATCATCTTGTGATGATGTGGGCGCAGTAAACTATCCCTCTCCTCAGCACTAAAATAGAAAATAATATGTTATTTTGAACAGGAAAGAGGTACTACTGATACCTTGGCAATAGAACACATACTAAATTTATCATCCCAGGAGTTGCAACACCACCCTGAACCTGCATAGAAGGTATTTGTCAAGGGCAAAGAATGAGCCCATGTCCACAAGACATGGTTGTTCTGGGAAACCTGGTTCACGTCAGGGAATGCCCTGGTGTCAGCACCGTGGCTTAACCAGTTGAGCTAACCAGGCTGATCATGGTTATTAAATAAGCATCCATAAAGCTTCCATAGGGGTGCACTTTTAAAGTCAATCAGTGGCCCCCCTATTTTTTTTTTTTTTTGACTTAGACAAAAGAACAGATGAAAGTCAAGGAGCAGGATCAGAAATAGAGCTTCAGTGTAATCCTACGTTAAAAGCAACACCTTAAGGTCTTTACCATGTAGTCCACATCTCATAAAAGGTCTCTCTCCTAGTTTCCCTGTTTCCCCAGGGAGGATGTGTTCCAGAGCTACACCACCTGGGTTCAAATGCCAGCTCTGCCCCTCTCTTGCTGTGTAACCCTGGGCAAGTTATTTCATCTTCCTGTGCCTCTCAGTGTCCATCTCTGGGGAATAATAGTAATTCCTATCCTATACAGTTGTGGGGAGTCTTAAATGGATCCATACTATTCTTTTTTCAATACTATACTTTCCTTGCGTCTGTGTTGTTAGATGCAGTGATCAGTTCCTGGTTTTCTTTTTATTTGACCCAGCAGTGCTATTCACAAGGCATATAAATTTCTCTTCCTCTTCACTAGCCTTGCAGGATACTTTGCTGTCCTGGTCTTTCTTCTTCACCACGCCTTCTAAAGTTCTCGTCTCTCTCACCTCTAAATGTTGGGGTGTCCTAGAACTTAGTCTTTTTTCCTCTTTTGTTTATACTCCTTGTTGATTTCCTCCAGGTTCATACTTTAAATATCACCTATAGGGTGGCTACTCCCAAATGCATAACTCCAGCTGGACTCCCTCCCCTTAACGAGCTGCTTTACACCTCCAACTGGGTATCTAGTAGGCATCTTGAATGTAACACAAGCAAAGTTAGACCCTTGATCTCTTCTTCCCATCCCCCTCCCTGCAAAACTGTCTTTCGAAGTCTTCTGTCTCAATAAATGGCAGATCTATCCACTCATTTGCTCAGGTCAAAAACCACGAAGTCACCCCTAACTCCACTCTCTCTCTTTCTCATGCCTTGTATCAATTCCATCAACAAATCCTGCCATCTCTACTTAAATACACATCTAGAAACCAGCCTCTCCTCAGCACTCCACTGTTACCATCCTGTTCCAAGCCTCTGTCATTTCTCACCTGGATTGCTGCAGTAGCTTCCAAACTTAAGTCCTTGCCCCCTAAACCTATCCTCAGCATAGCAAATGGAGTGATCTTTTAAAAGCCAAGTCAAAACCCCCGGTGTTCTTTGGGACCAGCTTCCTGATTAAATCTTCTCAAGACAAAAGCTTTTAATAGGGGTAGCAGAAATTCATAGGTTAGAATTTACCTTACTTCCTTTCCAAGACTTTGCTCTTAGCCCTGGGTCATTTTTATTTAACTTAAAATTGCTGGGAAATTTCAATAGTTTAACTTTGTTTTTCATTGTAGAGTTTGATGTCCATGTGTATTATAATACAATGTCTGATATTATAGCAAATGATAGATGTGTTCATGAAGATCCCTTTGTCAGATCAGTTCAGCAAATACAGTCCTGTACCATGTGCTAAGCGCTCTAAGCCCTGTGCTAAGTTCTCGGGGTTTGTAGATGAATATTACTTGGTTCTGCCTTTGAAGAGTTCAAGAGCAGTGGAGAAGACAGACACATAAATAATTGTATCTCAGTACAGTGTTATAAATGCTGCCAGAGAACCATGTACAAAGGTACAGGGGTAGCAAATAGGAAGGAATGATTAACTTTGGGAGATGGTGTGAGTTGGGGAGGAAGTCAAAAGAAGGCTTCTTAAAGGTTCTGCCCAAGCAACACTTTAACATATAAAGAAGTATAAACATGAACTATTATGGTGGGTGAGGTAGGGACTGGATAGGATGAAGGCATTTCACATAGAGGGAACAGCATACACAGCACAGAGCTGTATAACAGCATAGTGTGCACGGAAAATGACACATAGTTTGGTATTGTTGAAGCAGAAAGTGTGTGTGTGTGTACATGTGTCTGTGGTGTGGTGTGGAGGGGGTGGTGGCATGTGTGGGAAGTGACAGAACAGGAGTCTGCCGGGCTTACCAAGCAACACTGAGAACTTCAGTGGGGAGCTATTCCAAACAGAAGCAGGGTTCTGAAAACTACTCCGCTTGCTCTGCAGAGGGTGTATTGAAGAAGATAAAAGTGGAGGTAAGGAGTCTACTTAGGAGGCCTTTGAAAAAGTCCTAGGGTTGAGATGATGGTGGCTTGAACTAAGGCAGTGTTACTGGAGGTGGAGAAGAAGAAAGAGCTTTTGAGACATTCTTAAGAAACTTAGGCAAAACAAATTTGATTGCTTGCATTTAGGGGGCACGAGGAAGACAAACCCCTGTTTGCTTCACAAAAATACATTTGTTGTTGTTGTTGTTGTTTTGGGGAGGGAGGTAATTAGATTTATTTATTATTATTATTTTTATTTTTTATTTAATGGAGGTACTGGGAATCGAAACCCAGGACCTCGTGCATGCTAAGCATGGGCTCCACCACTGAGCTATACCCTCCCCTCAACAAAATATATTCCCTATCTGCAGGTTCTAACTAAGTTGGAGCTCCATCATTTGCTGAGAAGAGGCGTTCTGAGAAAGAAAGAAGCTATGGCAGGACTCTGCACCCCACAGGTCCATGGAGGAATCAAGTCCCTTTGGGGTTTTGTCTCCAGAACTGTGTGGTTGGTTTCCAAGGCAAAGAATCCTAACCTGGTGTCTAAGAGCTGGAGAGCATCTCAGAGGTCATTCATTTAGTCCAAGCTTCTACCTAAGGCAGGAATCATTTCTCTCGGATCCTGGACAGAAGATCATCCAGCCTCAGCTTGAAATCCACTGCCAGGGCCGGGGATTTTTCCACTTCTAAATGCAGCATCTTCTACCTTTGAACAGTTCTATTGGGATAAGTTCTGCTTTACACTGAGCCAAAATGGGCCTTCTAATCTTTGGTTTTGGTTATATCTCATAATGCCACACAAGTTTGATTCTTTTTTCAAGGTTTCTTACTCAGAAATTAAAGATGACTTTTGGATCCCGCCAAGTTTCCTTGTTCCAGCTGCCCCCTGTGGGAATGTGGTTTCTGAACTCCTTACCATCTTGTTTGTGCCTCCGTAGACAAGCGTGAGATGGGGTTGTTCACCTTCAGAAGCAACACCGACAGCCTATGTGAATCCCGTGGTCCCACTCCTCTGGGTGTGGGGCCTGCAGATACGGAGGCTGACTGGACTGCGCCATTTTCATCTGAGGGACCTGAACATCCACAGATTCTGGTATCTGCATGGGGTCCTGGAATCAATCCCCCATGGATACCGAAGGACAACTGTACTACCCATAAAAGCCCAGTGGTCCGGACATGTGTTTTCATCAAAACTGAAGTTCGTAGGGCTTTTTTTAGTAGCCAAACTGTTAGCACCTGCTGAGTTTCTGGTCGCCAAAACCCCCAAGCTAACTCTTTCTTACCCTGTCATGTCTTATTCTTACCCCATCAATCCTATTCAGTTCAACTGATCTTTAGAATCTGTGTTCAGGACTTACATAGGTTCCTGGAAATTTCACCTTCTTGGGTTTGTAGACCCAGAGTTTGTCTGTAATGAAGGCTCACTAATGCAAGACACAAAACAATCGTATTGACCAGGCTTTTGGTTTGATAAGCACTCCCGGAAGTCAGCCTCTACTTGCACCCCCTCTCCACCTTCCTCTGTTTATATTCTTTCTTGTCTCCACCTTTTCCTGATCCCAGAGCAGCTCAGGAACTTTAATTGACCGTCTGTTCCGCTGCAGCAGCTCATGCGGCCCACTGCCCTGCTGTCACTCCTGGTGAGAGCGGCCGGCCCGGGTGTATCTTTGGGGTTTGTCACTCTGCTCACTGCTCACTCCCACGTTGTCGGTGACACTTTTATCCTTTTTTTTTTTTTTGCTTCTGTTTGTTCTAGTCCTTCCTTTGCTCCAGCAGGCCCTGCACTTAGATGGGAAGACCTCCACCCCCAGGGATCGCAGTTCTTAATTACACACCACGGAGGAAGGTGTACCTTCTCTGTGTGTGAGTGTGTGTCTGTGTGTGTGTTTTAATAACCCCTTCAGTGTTGCAGACCCTATCTGTTTCACTCTACCTTTGTGATTTTTACAGGCTCCCTAACTCACCACAGGATTCCTTTAAAGCTGAGATAAAAGACAGTATGGGCTGTAAGCAAGAGTCATGGCACAGAGTTGGTTCTCAGGGCCCAGAGTGTGTCACCCCAAGTCATCACTTCCCACCAGTCCTCCACAGGGTCCCTGGCTTGAACTGGTACCCTTCCCCTAGTTACCAGAGATGAATTCCGCACATCCCTCACAGTTTGCCCCTTTCAGAGCCCTGCATGAGGAGTGAAGAACAACCTTTGTCCCCTAGAGTCAGGCTAAGAGTCTTTGTCCTGGAAGAAAACCAGTTCCAACCCCTCTTCTCTACTTTTGGAGTTTTGTCTCTTCACACAAACAGTTTGCACTGGGGGCTCTAACTGGCTGAACTTTGAGGCAGATTTCCAGAATGTTCGCTGCTCTCGTCTCTGCTACTGACACTCATCACATTTTTTTTTATTGAGTATGTGTGCTTCATCTGGTCTAAGAAACTTGCATTTGGAGGTTTTTTTTTTTTTTTCTTTTCAGATCTGGCCCCAGTCGGGGGAATCCTTTTCACCTTGGCAGTTGTGACCTTACCTCCCTCAGCACAGCTTCCTGTCTGTACAAAATGAGGAGGATAACACCCTTTCTCTCCTCAAGGGCTTTCTTACTCTACGTAAAAATCATTTTACAAGTTTTAAGGACTGTGTGGTATCGTTATTTACTAGAATCATCCATGGGCCACATCATATCTAAGGGTCTAACTCAGGCTGCTGGAAAATATGTGACCAATGGAAGGAAGAAATCTAGTCCCTTGGGGGCTACAAGACTGTCACAGTGTCAGAATCTCCAAATTTTAGAGTAGATGGGGCCTAACAGATCACTTGGTCCAACCTCCTCACTTTGCTGGTGAAAAATCAGATGAGACAGGAGCAGGGGACTTGCCTTGAGATTTGCTTGGGTCAGAGGATCCGCAGAGAAGGAACAATTCCCAGAGCTGGAGAAGGCACGAGGCAGCCAGCAAGCTGGAAACATAGGTCAGGGAAACTATCCATCTTTCCACCAGGTGGATGGTTTTTTAACCTCTTTCCTTACCCTGGGAACAACATCTGGTTTCCTCCAGCTCACAGGCTCCTCGAAGACCCACCTGTGTCCTTTTAGCAAATGGCTTTCCCAAGCAAACACAGCCGTGTTGTTGTTTGCCTCTCAGTCGCTCTGCTGCACAGGGAATGAGGGCTCCACTCTTGATCAGCCGGGGACGCCGGTGCCAAGCCTCTGATATATAGTGAGGGGACTGCAGGGCATCCGAGTTGTAACAAGAACAAGATGAGCTTGTGGCCTCAGGCTTCTAACCTGCTCCTCAACCCACACTTCAAAGAAAGTTATTACACAAGAGTTAGACTAAATCAAACCAAACTGCAATGTTTGCCAACTGTGGCCCTTTTTCAGATCTCATTGTATCTCACCACTAGTCCTTCGGAAACCCAGTTGGGAGCAGAACAAAACGACCCAATGATAATTTAGTTGTAGGTCTTTAAAAAGGAGCCCTACTGATTTATTTTGAAATTTCAGTTAAGCATGATGTCAAGAAAATCTCTCTGGCTATTTATCATCTTTTTTCCTCTTGCATAGTCTGAATAGGGAGAATAAAATTAGAAACTGGCTGTTCGCATGCTTCCAGTTTTTGTTGTGGGCAGATGTTGTTACTAGAATAGCAGAAGGTTAAGATGTTTTGATGATAATTTTCTGCCAAAAGAACACTCATCATAGCAAGAAAGGCCTTTATTATGCTACTTTCTCTATCAGCAATGTTATACAGGTGCCGCAGGAAGAGATACACTAGGTGATCTAAAGAGACATATTTCACTTTGGTTAGAACTGCTACTCCCATTTTTCCAAATCCCCACAACCTGAAAGCATGAAAAATTGCATTTTTCTTTTGTGGCTTTGAACAGTGGATGCAAGATCTATAAGGTTTTTGAATCGAAGAAATAAAGCTTATATTCTTTGTTGTCGAGTGTTGAGTGTATTCTGTCGGATCGTTTAGAAAACTTTCTATGGTACATATGGCAACTTTCATTTAATCTAGTAATTGAACCATTAAAACCCTTCCCGCCCAGCCGTTCTCCATACGTTTGTTGTGCACACAAAGGAAGCTTTTAGACAACCCTTTAGTTCCAACCATGAATCATTGCAGTGTCTCAGAAGAGTGGAGGGTTGGGGCTGGGTGAGATCGCCAGGTTGCAGGAAGTAGGAAACTGAGCCCACAAAAGACAGGTAATTTACCCAAGGTCACACGGCCAGTTACTCGGAGCCAGAGCTAGAATTCAGGTTGGGCGCTTTCTGCTTACATCCTGTATGTGGTACTTCTCTTGTTAGATCAAGGATGACAGACTGGAAAACCAAAATCAGAGAATTTTATGTGAGCAGAGACAAAGGCGAATTTTTCAAATCACGGTCCCAAAGGCCAATAAGTAAGAAAACAGTCAAACCAAGCATCCGGCCCCAAAAGGGGGATGAGAAGCTGCAACGCCCCGGGAAAAGTTACGACCTGGATCTGAGGATAAGAGAAGGGCACTTCCTTGGCTTCTGTGGACTGGACACATCGGTGGTGCAGGAATGGAACATTTTCCTGGTTCCCTTTCCATATGTCTATTTACTGCTCCAGCATCTGTGTACTGCCTTAGATTTCAATTTGCTTTACTTTGGAAAAGTTAAAGACTGGCATGCTGCTACAGAGATTCTGATCCTCTGCCCTGTCGGCAGCCTCTCCCCTTCCAGAGGGGCTGCCATCACTTATCTTCCATCACCTGGACTTTACTCAAACTCCGCCTCAGATACAGAGTATCACACAGTTGCTGCCCTCAGGGAGATCACAGTCTGTTTCAGAGGTTTCAGGGGATATTAACACCTTGAAGTTGCTGGCAAATTTTCATGTGTATGGGAATGTCTTCGAAGGGAAAGTCAAAGAAATATCTGATTATCAGAGGGTTTCATGACTCAGAGAGATTAAGATTAATCAGTCCAGTTGGGGAGACAAGACTAATTTACAGAATCAGCAAGATAAAAACAGTATATGATACATTTGTGAGATTGAGGTGAGTCAGCATAAGACAGCTCCCAGAATGAGGTGGGGTTTTTAGGTGTGCCTTGGAGGGCAGAAGACGTCTGGATTGGTAGAAAGGAGAGGGCAGGTGTGCCTGACAAGGAGAATACAGTGGATTGGAAACTAAAATGTATTCAACAGAACATATATACATTAGACACCTGACTACATATGACCTCATTTAATCTTCCCAACAAGCCAGTGACGATTATCATCTGTATCTGTTACAGGTGAAAACAGATTCAGGGAGGCTTGGTGCCTTGCATACAGTTGGGAGAATGGTGAAGATTAAGAACTGGGTCATTTAGTCACAGGTATGAAATGTAGAATGTGGGGAATATAGTCAATAATTATGTAATATTTTTGTATGGTGACAGGTGGTAACTTATCGTGGTGATCATTTTGAAATGTATAGAAATACTGACTCACTGTGTTGTATAACATGAACTAGGATAGTGTCGTAGGTCAATTAGACTTCAAAAACAAACAAACAAACAAACAAACAAACAAGCTCATAGAAAAAGAGATCACATTTGTGGTTACCAGAGACAGGGTGGGGATAGGGGAATTGGATGCAGGTAGTCAAAAGGTACAAACTTCTGGTTATAAGATAAACAAGTACTAGGGATGTAATGTACAACATGATCAATATAATTACCACTGCTGTATGTTGTATATGAAAGTTGTAAGAGGGTCAGTCCTAAGAGTTGTCATTATCAGGAACAAAATTTTTTTCTATTTCTTTAACTTTGCATCTTTATGACATGATGGATGACTAAACTTAGGGTAGTAATCATTTCATGATGTATGTAAGTCAAATCATCATGCTGTACACCTCAGACTTATACACTGCTGTATGTCAGTTATATCTCAATAAAACTGGAAGCAAAAAAAAAAAAAAAAAAAAAAAGAACCCAGATTGTTTGACCTCAAAGCCTTCTTGCTGAGGAGCGGGGCTCCTTTGATGCTTTGATGACAGTAAAGCTAGATCCTATCAGGCTAGGATCATAACAAGCCTTTACTGAGCACTTGCTATCTGCCAGTCACGATGTGCAAAACTCTTGAATCTCATTTAATACTCAAAATAACCCTCTGAGAAGGTATTGTTCTGATCCTCATTTTGTACTTGTGGAACCTGAGGTTATAAGTAATTTGTCAAGCTTCACACAGGTAATGGGTGGCTGAATTAGAATGATTTAAAATTCAGATCTAATCTGTTTGACTCCAGAGCCCCACTCTTGAAACATGCTGGAAAAATAACATTTTGTGAGTGTTCACAGTGTGCCAGGCACGGTGCTGAGTGCCGTATACGCACCATCTCATTCATCCCACAAGAAACCCTATGGAGGACGTATAATACCATTGCCTGTGTTTTGGAGATGCGCCGCAAAGTCACAGGTGAACTGAAGCTCAGGAAGTTTCAGTAACTAGTCCGAGGTCACAGTTTGGCAGGTTGAAATCTAACCCAAGTCCTCTGGCTCTGGAAACTGGACTCAGAACTCCTGAGATAGAGTTTGCCTAAACTAGGGATTCTGGGAGTGAAGGGCTGATGACAACTCTCCCAATTATTCCCTCTCCTCCCGCTGTATTTATCTTCTCCTTGGCGGTTATTTTTTCATGCATTTTAGTGGCTTCCTTATTACTTCAGATCCTCATATACATTGGACCCAAATCACTATTAAAAGGAAGCATGGGAAAAATGTTTTCTGTGATGTTACAAATGGAGGTAATGTGATAAAGACTTATTTATTCATCATTTATCCAGCTCCTACTTAGGGCTGCTCAAGGTGCTGGGGATATAAAGACAAAGACAAAGTCCTTCTCTTCGGGGACTGCACAGTCTTGGGAAGAGGATAGATGCTAGGCACCTAAAGCAATCATTAAAATGCCGAGTGATAACTGGCGTGATGGAGGTAGGGACAGAGCACTGTCAGAATGCAGAGAAGGGGCCCCCAGCTCAGAAAGGGGGTGAGAGCATTGGTGGGAGTTGGGGAAGGTGTTTCAAACTAAGTGACACTTCAATAAACTGCTTTTGAGCTCAAATCTTCTTGTATGTTTTTTTCTGTATTCAATATGCTGTTTATGGCATTTTGAAGCTGTTCATTCAAGATGGCCAATACAATGTCACTTAACTGCATTTTCTCTCTTTTACACACACACAAGTCTTTCTCTCACATACTTTTACTAGCTCGCTGCACAGTTCCTTTCTTAAACTTACGAAGTCAACACAAAGACAGTTGTGAAGACTACGCGTAGGGTTTTCGCTGGTGCTATCAGACGTGCTGTTCTTAAATAATTCCTTTATTTGACCAAAGCAGCAGCAAGCTCGGCTGATGAAGCACAGAGTTGAGAGTATCTCTCATCACATGTGAATTTTAGACCGAGAGATTATTTCCAAGGTCTTTCCCTGTCTCTTTATTATTTTTAGTTTTTTTTTGAATCAGCTTTATTGTAATATAATTTACAGATAATAAAATTCAATTTTAAGGGTAGAGCTTGATGAGTTTTGACAAACATACACAAACGTGTGGTTACCATTACAATCAAGATACAGAGTATTCCCAAAACCTGCAAAAGTGCCCTGTGCCTTTTTGCAGTCACTGGATTCAGTCATAGTGAGAGCTGTGGTGGGTAATGGTTAGAGAAATTAAATGGCCGGAGAGAGCAGGACTAATCTATGGAACTAACATTTATTGAGCACTTTCTGGATGCCTTACCTAAGTACTTGCATAGATTTACTTACACCCCCTATAAGCCACGTGGGGGTATTATCTCCATTCTACAGAAGAGGAAGCTAAGGCCCGGAGACTTTAAATAACTTGCTCAAGGCCATTGAGCTAGACGTGGTAGAACCAGGATTCCACCCAAGTCGTGTTTCTCATATTACCTTCTCACTGATAGATGGAGGAAAAGGGATAAAGCAATAGGGAAAGCCAAACACAAAAGACTGGATATCATCTGATTCTATCCATCGAAATTCTAGAAAAGGTAAAACTAGTGATCAAAAGCAGATCATTGGTTACTAGGGGTGTGGGAAGAGGATCAACTGCAAAGGGGCACGAAGGAACTTTCCCAGGCTATGGAAATATTCTCTGTCTTTACCATAGTGGTAGTTACACAAGTGTACACATTTGCCAAAACTCATCGAAATGTACACTTAAAGTTGAATTTTATTATATGCAAATTATACCCCAGTTAAGTGAATTTTAAAAATCGAAAAAGAAAAAATACAGAAAGACCTTGGAAATATCTTTTGGTTTAAAAGTCACAACAATATTGTCACCTTCAAAAATGTAACCTTGCCCATACTTTATCAAATAAGAAAAGTATAGAAATATTTTCTATGAAATTTGATGCTAAAATTTTAAAAGGCTGGCAAAAATAAGTCAGTGCTCATTATGACTTTGAAATTAAATCAGCCAATTCTATTTTTCTTGCACTAAGTGAACAATTCAGTGTATACATTTCTGAAACTGTTGCAAACGTCTGGTGAACGGGGGTCTGATTAAGCATGATCCAAAAAGAGCTTGCAAGTAGGACTGTTTACTAACATTTCAATTTCTATGCCTCATTTATTAGACTTAGAATAAAAAGGTGAGAGGGCTGTTTGGGATTGTCTTTAACCTTGATGATATTTCCACTGAAGCAGCATAATGGCTCTTAATTGCTTAAGTGAAGAGAACATGTTGATGCATCCTTCTTTGGGCTAAGAGCTCAGAGCCTAAACCATTATGCTAATTCAAGCATTATATACACCAAAGTATTTATGGGACTGACACAAGTGATGTTGCAGGTAAAGGGCTGTGAAATGGTCTGTAAACAGAGAGAATTGATTTGAGGCCCAAAAGCAGTGCTGTTAAAAGTCACAGCCATTGAACAGCCAACCCTACAATTTCTATCCAGATTGTCAAACTGGGTCAGACAGTGTCAGCAGGGCTGCCATTAGAGATCAGATGGGTGGTTTAATAATATGTAAACTAACCACATAAACAGGTAATTCTCATGGTAGAGGTCCATGGCTGCCTGGTGTATGTGTGTGAATTCTCATTATGGAAACCTCACAGTGCCATATTCAGTCAAATATCAATGCGTTGGTTTTTGACAAAAGAAAAAACTTCCAGCAGGTGTAAGTTAGACAACAGAGCAACAGTGCAACATAAAGACATCCAGGGAGAATGAATCTGCAATCATACAGGGAAGGAAGGACAAACAGGTCTATGCACTTGACCTTCTGGACTTTCAACATCTGTTTTTTTATGTGTCTCTCTCTACAATGGGACTGTTCATCATTTGAGCCAACCTCAAAATAATTATGTAAGGCTCCTCATCACCTGCACCATCAGCATCCCTCACTTTGGATGTTAAAAAAAATAGAATCAATTTTGAAAAATAGATTCTATTTATATAGTCTCCCAAAGGACATCTAGATGGTGTAGTTCCATTTTTGCTTCAAATCTGTGAAAACTAAAATTATCCAATTGTTTAGCCTGATTTTAGAAGACTATGATGAGAAATGTCCTTTCATCCCAGCTTAAAGGCAGAGGAAAATATTGTGGTTCTCTTTCTCTTCTTTTCCCAAACAGGACAAAACAAAAACCTAGAACCATGATGAAGGCTGTGGACCTCAAGTTCAGACCCCTACTCTGCCACTTACTGACTTGGGGCAAGGTATGCAGTCCCCCTGCATCTCAGTTTCTTCTTCTGTAAAATGGGGCATTGACCTCACAGGGCTGACTACATATAAAAGTGCTTAGAAAAGTGCCTGGCACAGAGTAAGCCTTCAAAGGATGGTGACTATGGTGATACATGTTTGGCCCCATAGACTTTTGATGTATGCCTAATATAATTTGTGTCTCAGTATGAGTTTTTACTTTCCTGGTATTCTCAGAGATTATTAACATTCTAAGGAGTTTATTGGATATCCATGGTATCAAAAAAACACAAACAGCTCAAAATATTCCCCCTTAAACTAGACAAATTCATTAAAGTGCCATATTTTCTAAAAACAGCAAACAACAAACAGCTCACCGTTAACTCCTTTTAATTTTTCTTTTTTTCCCTGGTGAAGGCTTCCCGTCACGGGGATAGGTTCTACACCAGGACCACTTCTTTCCCATTTGTTTCAGCGTTCGTGCAGCGCACAGTGGGGCTCTCCATTGATGGAGTAACACTGACGTCCTGAGCTGATTCTTGAGGATCAGCTAAATTCTTCAGGCCCCTCTTTTGGACACGAATCTCCAGGATGCTCTTCCTCTCATTAGATTGACATCTTATGATCATTTGCTGCCATTCCAAGCCAAGCTTTTAGTTAGAGCTCTGTTTATATTGGTTAAGACTTTTAATGAATTCTTTTTCTAAGTATACACCTGCTTAGGAAATTTTGATGAATTTCAGAATTGTGAGTGATTGCATTTAAAGTAGCACAGTAGGCAATCAAGACATGGCTTAGCCACCCAATGATTTTACTGTTCTTTTAACTGTCTTCCTTTAGACTGTGCATTAATGAAAGGATAAGATTTAGATTTGATTTTAATCAGGTGGATGATCAGTTCTAGGGGTAAATTGTATTATGGTATTTTCTAAGGGCTTAACATATGGGATCATATCAAGGGTTATACAGTTTGTGTTTACGAAAAAGGTTCTGTTTTAAAATTTCTAATATGCTACAAATGCATGTTTTAGGAAATATTTTTAAATGCACACATGAACTCGCTTAACTGTCGGTGAAAGTATTTTTCCAACTTCTTTCACAACACTTTTGAGCTAGAGGTTTCTTTGAACCTTTGAACATACACAAATTGTTTCAGAGATGCTGTTATTAACAGCTGGGGAGAAAATCCAAAATAGGACCAGCGATGATCTCTAGAGGTTATTTTATTTCAATCCTTTCCATAGGCAGGACTATGTCCAATACTTCTGGACCAATAGGGTTCTAGCTTATTTATAAAGGTATTTTAGAGATTTCACAGCCTCACATAGTAACCCATTCAGAGATTCTATAATCCAGGCCAACAATTCTTCAATAAAGTTTAAACCAAATCAGAATGGTCCCAAAGTACAGCTTTATAGATTGCACCCCTCCTGTCCTCTTGGCAAAGTCAAAGAGACGTACAACAGCTTGAACTGATTCCCTGGTCCCCTTAGGCCACAGAGAAAAAGGCTTTCAGTCTGTCAGGGATGACAAATAGATTTCAGCATGAGTGTCAGTTCTGATGGGTCAGTGGTCGCTGCCTGGAGCA